>NC_090268.1:339436411-345081411 GCF_040414725.1 Anabrus simplex | reverse complement strand
GAATATTTTTGGTGTTCCGATTCGTGCAAAAGTACGCACAACATGACATAATAGTTACAACACCAAATTACTATTAGTATCTCTTTTACATTTTAGTGTACCTTACGGTGTTCACGGCTGAAAATCCCTGCAATTACAATATTTGCGTTCATCGTATTCACTTCAGTGGTCTGTGATGGGTTTGACTGTCAAAAAAAAAAAAATACGTTCTCGCGTCTATATACGACCACACCTTCTATATAGAGCACAGTCACTGGGCTTCACTCTCAAAGCTCCAAGGCATCTCCCTATATTTCTTACTCCCTGATACTACCTGCTGTCTTTAGAACAGGTCAACACCCTGGGGTAGGCACCATTGAGATATCATCTTAGGAATTATGCCTCTTACTGAACGGTGGAACGAAGACAATGAACAGCCTCCTAATATATACAGGAGTGCTCCAAAGACGAGCGGCTATCTGGTAGCCATGTATTACTAAACAAAGCCAGGTCTCCCATGGAGCTGAGCAGCCCCGCAAGGCAAAGAAGTAGCTTTGGCAGTTTCATCGCCAAGGCCCGAAGACGTAACTCATTACGACCAGTAATGAGGTCTTCTTTTTCTTTTTTCTTCAGACCTTACAAAGAACAGTATAGGTTCGGGATGCTATTGTTCTACAAGGATAATATATCCACTCCACTTCAAATCGATTTTAACAAAAACTGACCTCATTTTAAATGTTCTTTACGTGAAGAAGATGAACTTTCGTGATTCATGTTCACCATGGCAACAGGAGAGGCTACGGAGTTTCAAACAATCTCCGATGCAGAACTGTACTGTGTTAGAACAAGGCAGAATTTCCGAAAGATTTACCCTCCATGTGGTGAAGAGATGGTAGTTATAAAAGCTATACTAACCTGAGTACCATACACAATAAGTTCCGTTTAAATCTCTTTGAATCTTATATGAGACCAAAGACAGTCGACTAGCGTGCATCATCAGACAAGTTAAAGAAATAACCTCTCAAGAATAATCAAGGCTGACTGAATTGCTAAAGAGAGTTTCTCGGAACGCCGCTAATAAATTTTAGCATTTCCGCACAAGAACCAACGCGTAGCGAACATCGCATATTACACAGGAGGTTCGCAATCGACTAGATCGGCAAAGTGTGTTGAACGTGGATTCGGAGAAAGGAGGAACCCAATCCGAAAACCGGTCATAATCGAAAAGTTTCCGTGGTAGCTATCAACGAATAATTTTATAATATAAGAAAATAAAACACAAGAAACTGACACATGTGAAAGCGCACGAATTAGTGGAGAACGATGTCCTAAGCAGCAATAATAATAATCATCATCATAATATAAAGATAATTTTCTTCAGCTTATCGCAGTCATTTCTGGAGTCGCTGAAGCACCACAAAGTCATTTTGATTTTGGGCCAAGTTTCAAGTTCAGATGCCCTTCCTGACGCCATGTGATTTATGAGATGAAAATCTTGATGTATTCACAAAGACGCACACAAAATGCTGACAGCTGTGTACACAATTTTATTTACAAATTATATTTACATATTCCACATGCACTCTCTAATTAACTGCCATCTTGAAACAAAACACTACTACGAAGAATAGAGAGAGACTGCAACAGTTGCATGTCAACTACCAACCCAACGAAACCATTCACATATTTGACTTCAAACACTTGGCTAACACGATTTCCACACAAGTCTCGTAAAAAAAATTAAATTTACCCTCAAGACTGCCTCTTTATAAACGTTGCCTGGCCAGGTTTCTAGAAGGATATGACATAACATGTTTTTCTCGTAAATTCGAGTGTCTCCAATAGCC
This sequence comes from Anabrus simplex, assembly GCF_040414725.1. Taxonomy (NCBI): domain Eukaryota; kingdom Metazoa; phylum Arthropoda; class Insecta; order Orthoptera; family Tettigoniidae; genus Anabrus; species Anabrus simplex. The sequence continues at coordinate 345,079,585 of NC_090268.1, read as the reverse complement.
TATTTACAATGTAAAGAATTTTCTATACAATTCTACTCGCACCATGCGTTGTTCTGAACTTATTACAGTGTATTGCACAATACTGCAGTGGAATATACATCGCATATACAGGTAATAATAAATTATATACTATTAATTATGAGTTATTACATTAAATAAACTCATTAATACTGTATATATAGCAGCTTTTCCGTGACATAACCTAACAAACAATACAATCGTGATTTATACCAAATAAAGTCCGGATATAACTACGTAAATAATAATACTAACATCATAGCCACGCCTGCACAAGCCAAAATAATAATAATAATAATAATAATAATAATAATAATAATGGTGTTTCGAGCTCAATATTGGCATTATCTAGCCATGGGTTAAATAAATTTGTTTTCAAGTTATATTAGTCTACTAGCAAATGTACCCGTGCTTCGCTACGGTATTCTGCATTGTATACGAATATTGAAGTAAATACTGTACATGCAGTAAATAAGATTGTTTTAAAATAGCATGTCTCTTAGCGTTATCCGAGAAACAATATGCAGAGGTCCCCATACGTTGTTTCCAGTGTAAAGTGCTTGTTACGGATTTGTGATGATAACGACAGGCTCACTTCCCTACTGCGATTCACAATCGAGTTGGGAAGTTTACATTATAATTGCAGGCCCCATTGCCTACTGCGCGGTCACAATCTATTTGGGGAGTTTCCGTTACAATTGCAGGCCCCCTTTCCTACCTCCAGACATATTACAAATTGAAGAGTTTTTATTATAATGGCAGGAAACTTCCCTACAACCAGTCAAAATTGAGTTGTGCAGTTATCATTATAATGATAGGCCCCTTTTCCAACTGCCAGCCAGCTTCCTGCCAGTCACACCAAGTTGATGAGTTTCCATCAAAATAGCAGGCCAGTATGCCTAATGCCAGTCACATTTTAGATGGGTACATCTGTTTATAACTGCGGGAACGCTTGCCTACAGCCAAAGACTGTATGCTGCATGCTCCCTTGCCTTCTGAAAGTCAAATCGAGAAGTGAATTATTCATTACAATGGTAGGCCTGCCTCATTAATGCCAGTTACACAGGAATTGGAGAAGGACTCCATTCCTACTGCCAGTCATAGTCGGTGTGCGGAGTACTGATTACAATAGCAGACACACCCTTTCTCGATCGCTACAAAATCGACATCAGTGAATATATATAGTTCGACATACGAAAGTATGTGCTTGTTTACAATATTGCAGACCTTCATTTACAGATTAACTGCTTCTAAACGGTACATCATATCGAGAAAAGATTGTACCATAAGACGCCGGATTTAGCGGCCTAAATTGCTGGTCATATGATATCTCATCTATTCATGGGTCAGATTGAGTTAGAAACTTGGGTAAAATTTGTGTAAGATTATCTCACATTGCATTGCTTTTCGGATAATTAAGTGACAGCTACATACATAGCATTTGGCTCACATATGGCTACTGGGTGGACCAATTTTCGTGTAGAGTATGATGATTCTATCTTTCCTCTAAGTGATGGAAGGTATGAATTATGTATGTGAAAAGTACTACTTTACTTAAGATCGAGAAATAGAGAAAAGTCAAACGTAAAATGGATATAAATACGACAAAAAGTCGTACGACCAAGGTTGTAGATCACTCCAAATTGAACGGGGATTGTGCCATCCGTTATGTGATGATACTTCCCCAAGGTCTCCACCATCATTAAAATTGCCTCCATATTTCGATATTCTTCGGGATAGAAAGGGAAAAATTTAAAGCTCTTGGAAGTTTTCCGCCCGTTACAGGCTAAGTCGTAAAATTTTGCCAAATTTCAGTTTTCTTTCTCGACTGGCAGATTATGCCGCAATCTGGGTTTTCAGTGAGAAGTGTAAAAAGTAGAACTTTCAAGATACTAAACCAAAAAATATGCAGATGATCATTATTACCCCTTAAGCGTGTAGCTGTACGAAAATTTCGACAAAATAGTCTATGTACAGGCACACAGTAGTTACGATTTTATTTACATAGATAAATAAGGAACCTGCTCCACGTACAACACCTTTTGGGCTATATCCGCTGGACTTAACCGGAAAAACGGACCGTTTATGATATCTCCCTTATTAATCCTCCTGTCGAAAAAATGCACAGGAAAAAAAGTTTTAGAGATGGAATTCCATCATGTTTGGTCGATTTCCAGTCAGGTTGGTCTTGTACTGTATATATTCTGGAAGAGTAAAATCACCATTTCGGTTCCCTATAAACCGCCAGTCCATTCCGGGAACATGAAATGTTATTGACGATTAACACCTACCGTTGGACAGGTGGATGTTAATATAAAGTTTGACTCAAATATCTTCAGTAGTTTTCAAGTTGTAAAACATACGCTTTACACGCACCCGCTCTTGAGTTAAGTCCGGTGGGACTTGTACCGGAAAACGGTCCGTTAATGATATCTCCCTTATTAATCCTCGTATTGAAATGATGCACATGAGGAAAAAGGCCTAGAAATGAATTTCCATTACGGCAGCTAAATTTACATTAAGTTTGGTTGCAAAATGACGGTTTCGGTTTCGTATAATCCCCCAGTCAATTCAGGGATTCAGAAACAATACTTGCCCTAAAACCTACCAAAGGACAGATGGATTCTAAATATCAAGTTTGGTGGAAATATATCCAGTAGTTTCCAAGTTTTAGACAAACAGACAAACAAACAAACATACAGACACAAAAAGAGAATATATGCAGATGGTCATTATTACACCTGAAACGGATAACTGTACGGAAATTTCGCCAAAATTGTCAATGTACAGACATACTCTAGAAGTGTAGACCTTTATTTCGATAGTTACTGCTTTGCAACTGTACGACGTATCTACAAACGGACTTCACCATCAGACGCCCCTTTCAGTGCTCTACATGGTTGGTCCTATGACATCTTCTCGTATCTCCTTTATTTATGGGTTAGATTGAGTTAGAGTCATTGAATGGGGTGAAATCTTGTACAGTTTTTGAATGCTACTTTATATTTTTGATTCTCATGTGACAGCTAGAATCATAAAATTTGGCTATAACATTGCCAATGGTCATGTCAATGTGCGTGCCGAATGTCATGATTCTACCTTTCCTATAAGTGTGCCAAATGATAACATATACGTGTAAAAGTACAAAATCAACTTGTGTTTAATGTATTAGGGATAGAAATACGAAAAGTCACAGGACAAAAGTTGTAGATCTCTCCAAAATGAAACGCAATTTGCTTTGTGACTTTTGATACGACTTACTGATTAGCCACCAATTACCCCGAAACGAAGGTCTGCACCGCCGTTAAAATTGCATCCATATTTCGGAATTTTCCTGGGCCAGAAGTTATACATTTGCATAGCTTAGAATATTTCCTCAAAGGAAAGAGTGTACAGCATTCGGGATTAGCACTCGCATACATACGTGGTAATTAAGGAAGAAAGTAATACAGTTTAGTAAGTTGAAATTAATAGAAAATAGATTATAACAGAGGACATCCGGATGACGACAAATATATAAATACCAAGTGAATGTATTGGAAAATCAAATGCTCCTCAATAAATTATGCCGGAGTGAGTTATGGATATAAGAAAGCGGTAATCGGAGAGAAATTTAGGCGCAGGGATTCTTAGGTAATCAGATAAGAAGATGAATATTTGTGTTATTACTTATGCTATTCGAGGACGGTTATAACCTCCAATGATATTCCGCCAATATCCCGCAGAATGGCCGATTGACGACTCTCTTGCTTTCTACCCAAGGAACAACCACGAATTTAAAGGAATGATGAGGAAAATGACAATACGTTACTTCCCTGCTGGCAAGCAGTCAGAGACGTTGCCATGGTAACCCATATATTCGTTATCGCTCTGTCGGTCCCTCAATGCCGAGCATGGTATCGGCAGAAAATAGTAAATTTCTCCGTCATTTGAAGAGTAAGGTAAATTATGAACACAACGAAAGTTGTTTGTGATGAAGAGACCTTTCACATACGGTCCACAGAGTTTGCAGAAAATCAATAGTATAAGAGAAAATGGAGGAAGACCGTTGTGGTTTTCCTATAGACCCCCGTCTTTTCAAAGATTTTAAAATGATATGCATATCGAAACCTTCCCCGGGGTGAGTATACTCTAAATATGAAGTTTGGTTGAGATCTATCCAGCCCTTTCGACGTGATGGTGGAACAAACAAACATTTTTATTCTTTTTATTTTGCTAGTTGCTTTACGTCGCACCGACACAGATAGGTCTTATGGCGACGATGGGACAGGGAAGGGATAGGAGTTGGAAGGAATCGGCCGTGGCCTTAATTAAGGTACAGCCCCAGCATTTGCCTGGTGTGAAAATGGGAAACCACGGAAAACCATTTTCAGAGCTGCCGACAGTGGGGTTCGAACCTACTATCTATGGATTCGAAACTGTTTATTTTTTATTTTTTATTATTTCTATATCTCACCCCCACCCTTTGCTCCCCACCTAAAAGGGGGCTCTACCGGGCGAGTTGGCCGTGCGCGTAGAGGCGTAGAGGCGCGGCTGTGAGCTTGCATCCTGGAGATAGTAGGTTCGAATCCCACTATCGGCAGCACTGAAGATGGTTTTCCGTGGTTTCCCATTTTCACACCAGGCAAATGCTGGGGCTGTACATTAATTAGGCCACGGCCGCTTCCTTCCAACTCCTAGGCCTTTCCTATCCCATCGTCGCCATAAGACCTATCTGTGTCGGTGCGACGTAAAGCCCCTAGCAAAAAAAAAAGGGGGGCTGGACTTTAAAAAATTCTAGAGTATTACTTTTCAACTCAGCGACCCCGAAAACTATGAATTCGACACTATTCTCGATTATTATTGTAACTACCCCCCCTGACCCTCTCCCTTAAGGGCGCTAGGGATGGCTTAACCCCCACAGTGCTCGTCTCCCGATAGTAAGTGATACGTGTACCAAGTTTGGTTGAAATTGCTCCGGTGGTTTAGTTGGAGATGTGTCATTTACACACACACTTCCATTTCTATATATAGTAAGATTTTTACACTCGTTCTTCACCCCCTTTCCATCCCCGCCCAAAGGAGTCCTATGAGTGCCTTACACAACAGTATATTTTTTTCCCAGATATTAAGTCTTATTTGTACCTATTTTGGTTGACAGCTATGCCCAAACGTACATGCATAATCTCACTGCTCTAGAATCCTGGAGCTGACGTTGCCATGGTTACGGCAGTTCATTTCTTTATCCGATTCCTAGAGCAGGGGTAGTGTGGTGCCAATATCTCCGTAACGGTTGGTTTTAGGGCCTTAAAACATGGTTTTCGGGCCCGTAGGGCTTACCGAGTTTTGTTCTTTGCGTCAAGAGGATTAAATTGAGCTTTGTCTCGTCCTTATACGACAAATTCGATATTTTGCCTATAATAGTATAAGAGAAAATGGAGGAAAACCGTTTTTCCTATAAAACCCCCGTCTTTTCAAAGATTTTAAAATGATATGCATATCGAAACCTTCCCCGGGGTCAGTATACTCTAAATATGAAGTTTGGTTGAGATCTATCCAGCCGTTTCGACGTGATGGTGGAACAGACAAACAGACAGACAAACAGACAAACAGAAACAATTTTATTTATATAGATTACACTTGAGTCAATCTCAAGCCAGGATCGGCCGCCACTCGAACCTCAGCTTCTCGGGTGGGAAACCAGCAGCTAAGCTGGAACGCGGTTTCCAGGAGAATTTTGATATATACTGGTTATGGTAACATTGATATGTAGTTTACTCAATTATGTTTGTGAATTCGTCTCTTTACCTTGCAACCTGGGTACTTTTCAATGTAAACCCATGGAATTATACAGCTCCAATACCAGGAATAGAGTCCCAGTTGCCCGATACATTTACTGCCTGCCTGTTTCGTGATTAGCTGTTTAACGCAACCTATGAGAATCCACTCAAATGTTAACCACTGACTTTATTTAATTTTTTAAACTGCCACTTAATTAGTTCTTTAAGTATCACGGGCGTATAGTATGCAGCGCATTCTTAGATAAGAATACGTACTTTTCATTCATTTCAAATTACGAAATCATTATAGGTAAAAGTTTTTCGGAAGGATTTTTACGAAGTACTGTAGTACGAAATTTCACTATATCTATCATACTATCATACGCATCTTTCAAAACTTTTATTTACTTGAAGTCATAGATAATGGAAAATTTCACTTTAAAAACCTGTATGCCCTAAAACTAATGCATTTTTCCCAAATATGTTCAATATAGTGAAATATTTTCAACTAAATTTAATTTTTGGTACAATGGCAGGAAAGGTTACTATTTACCTTCTTAGAAAATAGCATTACTTTACCTTTGGGAGATAAATGTATCACCGTTTGCAAAATTTAAATATTACAGGAAAGTAAAAACAGAAATGTTATGACAGCATTCACTCACCAGTAGTCGGCTTAAGAGAAAGGTATTTTGAAAGGACTCAGAAGGAAGAAAACGTCTATAAACTATAATATATTGTTATCTATGAAGGTTTCTTCCACATGTTTGTGATAAAATTGAGTCCGAATCCTTGGCTGAATGGTTGGTCAGCGTAGAGGCCTTCGCTTCCGTTGGTCATGAGTTCGATGCCAGGCCGGGTCGGGGATTTTAATCGCATAGTTACTTCCTCTGCCTCGGGGACGGAGTGTTAGTGTCAATACTATTCTCTCCATACACACACAACAGAATACTACCAACCACAACAACCAAAAATCACTTGGCACTACGGCCCTGATGGAACTTCGACTACCAACCGACCACTGCTCATCCCAAATGCCTGCAGATTACGAGGTGCCATGTGGTCAGCGAGACGAATTCTCTTGGCCATCACAGCATGCAATAGTGAATGCATCCCTTTACATACGGTTAGCGTCAGGAAGAGCATCCAGCCGTAAAACAGGGCGAAATCTACATGTGCTGCGCAGTTCACAACCGCGACCCCACAAGCGTGTCGCAAAAGCTGTAGAAGAAGAACGTTTGGCGATAACATTGAGAAATGAACATTTTGTCCATTTTTTGACTGCCATGTTCCCTTAAATCTGAGAATATACCCATCAGCCAAGCGCATCAGGAGAAAGCATCAAGATAGGACAGCATGTAAGCTGCTTCAATAAATTCTAGCGTACAGTTTAAAGATGCTGAGGTGGGTGATCAAGTAGTAACATTAATTATACAAAGAAATTCGAATAAGGATGGTCCTGTTACCGAGAATACATATGGGATACGATACAATAATCCAAGCCATTGGCCGTAATCCTCAAGACCTACAATGATGTTACAACCGCTGAAATTATATTTTGATTTTTAAACTTGTTCAAATATCCATATACGAACCATCCTGATAGGAAGAGGTAGGCCTTCAGGATTTGTGGAATACCCTGTTTTACTTCACACTATCTCCACACCAGTAATGAGCCCTTCTTTCAAAGAACTGAGAGAAAACGGGCGATTAGGTGCGTTTTCAATGAAAGGCATGGACATATTCTTAGGCCTAAAAGTCAAAGAAATGTTCATCTAATTACCTGACCTCATTAAATGCAAATCGTGATTTTAAATAGTAATACAGTGGTGTCGGATTTCATTGCTTATTTCTACCTCAAAAACAGCTCTTGTGTAACTCCAAGTACTTTCCAGCTCACAGTGTACTCTCAACATATTACAATACTAATCGCTATGACAAAATTACACGCAGGTTCAGACAAAAGAAAAAATCTCAGAAAAATTCTTCTAAAAACAATTTGGTATCTCGTAGTTGTAAACACACACATCCGTAACGGAAGTGAATTTGACAATGGATGAATTCCTAGCGCTCAATATTTCTCAGGGAATATGACAACAAAACGGTACACGCCTGATGATGTGTTAAGTTTGGTTCTCATATTTCCGTGAGAATATTAAAGTTTGAGTAAATATGAGACAAAAGGAGACGTTGAGCAGGATCCGACAGAAATTATCTCCAACACAGAACGTTTAGCTGGTGGTAGAACCGTAATAAATTATGCCGTTGTAATTGTGAGTATTAATTTATTAACAAATATTGAAGCCCTCACGGCGCTACAGACCAAATGGGCATTAGCCTACCAAGCGATGGTTGCTCAGACCAAAGGCCTGCAGATTATGGGGTTACGCGTGGTCAGAGTACCGAATCTTCTCGGCCGATACTCTTGGCTTTCTACACTGGGGCCGCAACCACACCGTTAGACAGGTCCTCAATTGCTGCTCTCGTGTAGAATGAGAGGACCTCGAACTAGCCGCAGGTCCAGGTAAAAATCCATGACCTGGCCAAGAATCGAACCTGGGGCCTTCGAGAATGAGGCAGGCTTGCTACTTACAGACCCCCGGGTCGGCACTGTAAGATAAGGCAGAGTCGAAAATGTTCGCTATTGTCGGAAAAAGAAAACAAGCAAGCTTCTAGTTTTGCGCGACATTTCATATTATGATAATAGTCATGGGATCTCTCTTTTCATTTGTATTCAACGCTCAAGGATATGACTTTTGATTTTGAAAATCCCCCATGCGTTGGACGAGAGTCAAACCGCCGCTAGCTTATCGAAAAGCCACGAAGTCACTCATCTACCACGCTCCAGGCATCCAGCCGGCGTAGTTGCCAAGACTGTTAAGAAGCAAGCCATACTTTCCAGTGTCAACTCAGTTAAACGGAACTTAAAAGCGTTTCAGTCTGTCGTGTCCAGCTCCATGGCTATGTGGTCAGCGTCTCAGCCTTCGGTTCTTGAGGCACAGCGTTCGTTTCTCGGTCGGGTCAAGGGCTTTTAATCGTAAAATGCAGTTCATTTCCTTGGCTCTATAACAGTAAATGTGTACTGCCCCAACATGGTTGTTGTCGATAATGATGATTTTAAAGGTTCAGGGCATAGTTCATCGATCACTTCATACAGTAGTGAATGAATGTTATTTTGATGTCTACAATAAAGTGCGTAGGACTGGAGTTTGAAGGATCTTCCAAGCAGGGCTTCTTCGCTGGACAGTCAACGTCGTGGCCTTCGCACCAGAGACGGTTGAGGTGCTGGCCATCTCTTGCTGACTCAAACCCTATGAAGAGCATTCGGCAGTAAAGTGGGACCATATCACAATGTGCGACACCGTTCTCCCCTGTGACCCCACCTGAGCGTAGGAAAAGTGACGGAGCGAGAAGAACAACATCTGAAGATTCGCATAACTTAATAGCTCCCTAGGAGGCCCAATTCGCCGGATAGAAATGTAAGCAATACACGTTTTCCTCCTTTCGTTTGAAACATTTACGACATATGCCTTGATATGAAGTGAAGGAAGAGATTTATAATAACTTAATTGCACATATAAATAAATAATATAATTTGCTTTACGTCCCAGTAACTACTAATACGGTTTTTAGGAGACGCCAAGGTGCCGGAATTTAGTCCCGAAGGGGTTCTTTTACGTGCCAGTAAATCTACCAACACGAGGCTAACGTATTTGAGCACCTTCAACTACCACGGGACTGAGCCTGCCAAGTTGGGGTCAGATGGCCAGCACCTCAACCGTCTCAGCCACTCAGCCTGGCTAACGTAATTGTGGCAATAGGCTACAAACATTAGTAGTTCCAATAAAACCCCCGCACCAAAGAAAACAAGAGATACTCCCTCATATCTTCAGCATGCAGTCCCTGTCCTGTAAGCGCACACAATAAGGGCACAAATTTACTCTTCTTCCCCTGTTAATACTGAAGGCAACGATTTACAGTTATTTTCAAACTGTTGGGTTCTTTTCAGTGTCGCTAACCATACAGTTTAGGGACCCTACTTGCCAATTACTGTTAATTTAGCATATTAGCAGTGCAGGTCGTGTTTTCTTTAAATGTTTATTTTGTTTTATCTGCGAGATTATACGTACTGCCACTGCCGTGTTATGAAAATCACTAAAGTTAGGTTTGCGGGTTTAAGTTAACATTTTCTTTTTCTGTAGGATTGTAAATCTGTTTGGGTAATACCAGTTAAGTAGAATTGTTGCACGTTTACATAATGCATTTTATAACGTAGTCGGTGTTAAATGAGCTCACTATTTTTAAAAATACGGTATTATTTCGCCCAATTCCTATGTATTGAATTCAATTAGGATGTATAAGAAGCAAGAAAAGAGCCTCCGTGGCTCAGACGGCAGCGCGTCGGCCTCTCACCGCTGGATAGCGTGCTTCAAATCCCGGTCACTCCATGTGAGATTTGTGCTGGACAAAGCGGAGACGGGACAGGTTTTTCTCCGGGTAGTCCGATTTTCCCTGTCCTCTTTCATTCCAGCAACACTCTCCATTATCATTTCATAGCATTTATCAGTCGTTAATAAATCACCTTGGGACTGGCGATCCCATTGTAATAATAGCCTACATACATATGGTTCATTCATTACATCCCTGACCCGGTCAAAGACTGGAAAACAGGTCGTAGGTTTTCATTTTCAAGAAGCAAGAAAAATCTGCAAAATCTCTTCCGAAAAGGAAAGCAACGTTACCTACTCTATAAAGATCAGTTCAGTTTAAATGGACGGAAATTTCATCAACCTAACCTAACCTTGTCACGACTTTGGTATGCTTTGTGTATCCTTGTTGACCTACGGCATATGTACATGCAATATATTTGCTTGTGTGTATTATTCTTCTTCATGTGCCATGTCCTCGTAGAACGTTGGCGATCAGTAGCATGATCTGTTGTTTGTTCATAACTGTTCTGAACAGAGTAAGCTTTGTCAGCCCAAACCACTGGCTCAAGTTGCCGAGCCATGATGTCCTACTTCTGCCCGGACCACGTTTTCCATTAATTTTCCCTTGGAGTATTACCTGCACAAGGTGGTATTTATAGTTCCGCATCATATGACCAAAGTATTCTAGCTTCCTTCTCTTGATGGTAGTGAGAATTTCTGGTTCTTTGTTCATACGGTGCAAAACGTCTATATTGGTCATTTTAGATGTCCAAGGTATCTTCAGCATCCTTCGGTACGTCCACATTTCAAATGCTTGCAACTTCTTGCACATGGTCTCAGTTAGTGTCCATGCCTCAACGCCGTATAACAGAATGCTGAAAACGTAGCAACGGAGTAGTCGTGTCCGTAGTGAAATGGAAAGGTCACGGCTTGTCAAAAGTTTTCTAAGTCTCTGAAAAGAAGTTCTGGCCTGCTCAATTCTGCATCGGATCTCGTGAGTAAGGTCCCAGTCATCATTGATGTGACATCCCAGGTATTTAAATGTTGCCACTCTCGCGATCTGTTCCTTTGCTGTTGTGAGATTACCTCGAATGCCATCTTCTTTCCTACTTATAACCATCCACTTGGTCTTCTTTACATTAAGCCTCAAGCCCTTTGCGCTGCTGGCTTCAGTGACAGCATTAAGTAGTTCCTGTAGATCCTGGAGATTGGTTGCAAGTAGCACAGTGTCATCGGCGTACCTGATGTTATTTATGATGAAACCATTAACCACAATTCCTTGAGTCTTTCCGTGGTTTCTCTTCAGTCCGACAAGTAACAGCAAATTTCAAGAAGGGAGCTGAATTATTTACATCAGACAAACACCGAAGAATAGGTATTTAAAAAAAAATATTTGTTCGTGGTGTCGACCTCTATAGATCTTTTGCTACTACTTCCACCTAATGATATGAACCTGCGTGTAATTGTAATTGCGGAAGTGTAGAGTGTTGAATGTAATGAAGGGAATGTTAAGGACGACACAAATACCCAGTCCCCAGGCCAGAGATATTAATCATATACAATCAATCGAATCGGTAATCGAACCCGGGGCCGCTGGGTGACAGGCGGACGCGTTGCCCCCTACACCGCGGGGCCGGACAAAATAGGGTTATAGTAGTGAGTATAACGAAATGAAGGCAGAAATATATAACACTAATTTGAGTGAGAGTATATATTTCCACAACTCCTCACTGAGCTCGAAAACCGACTTAATTATTAATATCTTGATTCATCATTTACTTAGGTAAGGGAACCTCCATTATTAATACGTACACTGAGGTTAGTTAGTTGATGGTTATGCCTCGTGATTTCAATATGTAACTAGTGAGGTTGGCAGCAGTGATGAGACATTGAAAAAAGAAAATAGGACAGCGACATTTGTCAGCCTTACGTGCCGAGTACTTTAAATTGAGTAAAAGAAGCACGATCACGTCATCATATGTTCACGTTGGTCATACATATAACCAGGATAATACGATCGGTTTCGGAACTAGAGTGACTAAATTAATTCTTTAAACTTGACATCGCTTCCTTGCTAATGCGACATGGCAGCGCCTTGGCAAAGACAGAAAAAGGCGGCAACCATAGCAGCACAGTTGCGTGCGCGGTTGCAGTCAAAGCGGTCAGCAGGGGAAAAGCAACAGCGCGGATACGAACAAGCAGTTAATTGCGTTGTGACTAACTCGGGAATCTCACGCCAAGTTTCATTACACCTAAAACGACCCAACAGAACCAAAAACGTCAATCAAGGGAATTTTGAATTAGATAAGGGCACGAAAGACCTACCAAGCATTATGGAACAAGAAAAGACATTATAGGAGAAGTTATCTATTTGTATTTATTTTTATATAAAGTTAATTACAAGTAGGACGAGAGGTCTCTTTGGCTGTAACTAACTATCATTGTAACTTAAATGTATCCGTTAATATACAAAATCTAATAACAAAAATACATATGGAGAAATCAGTACAGTAAATAGATTGACGTACACACACAAAGTAATGTAGATTTTCACTTATGTATCACTGGCATCATACTTGATCTTGTGTTAGGTTCAGTTTTTTCCTGTTCAACCTCCACCGTTGGCAACCCTGAAGATTGTTTTCCGTGGTTTCCCATTTTCACACCAGGCTGTACCTTCATTAAGGACATGGTTGCTTCCTTCCCATCTCTAGCTCCGATCTATCCCATCGTTCCCATAAAAACTCTCCTCGTCGGTGCGACGTAAGGCAAATAGCTAATGTATTTAGTTCTTTTCTTTGATCCTGTTCACATTTACGTAACGTCCAGACATGATAAAGCAATGGAAATGGAGTATGTAACATTATAATTTAAAAGATATTCTATATTACATGTTTGTTCCGTAACTAGAAGAAACGGTATTAATAACCCCTACATTCAAACTCACCTCGTCCAGCCCATGCCACATATTGTATGCCAAGGCATTTTCTCTCTCTCCTCGCTACTATGATGGAATTAGAACACTTCGTTTCACGTTTCAGCCATAGCGGTTTTTTTTAAACTCTCACTTTCCTTTGGTCACCTCCACAAGTGGAGACCATCGACGTGAACAAAAGACCATATGCGCCACCAAATTAATCTGAAATAAAACAACTGAGGACATAATATGCAAAAGCCGCCAAGTCAAAGTCCAGTTTCTGACATTTTGAAGCTTTATGCGCCATTATGTGCGCAATGAAGAATTCTTTGGTTATATTTTATTACTCATAAGCAAAACCCACCATTTTATATTATAAATGCCTGTAGAAATTTGCAGTTTCAAGCAATAACCGCCAAGTCCACAGGAACCAATGAAACTGCTCGTCCGTTTCACGTGACATAGTTCATAGGTTTCATTTCACATATGTAAGGTCGTAAGATCACATACATTTGTTTAAATCGTCAAGAAATATATGAATAACATGGAAGATTGTTCTGCTAAAATAATGCCTGTCAAATCAAGAGAAAAACAAGCAGTGGAGTTACAGTTCAGGGTGAACACATTACCGCACTGATCTATATATCCCTAAAAGTATTCTCAAGAAGGGAAAGAGATTAGGAAACACTACTCTTAATATTCTTCCAAATGGTGCCCAAGTTAAAAAAACAAAAGCTCACAGACATAGACAACCTACCGAAAAAGCAATGGAATGGAATAACAATAAATGGAGAGCCTCAAATTCTACAAGGACCTCATTGATGCTTCCAATGAAAATCTACTAGAATTAGTGGAAGATGAGCCTTCCTGTGAAGGGAATCAGAGTGAATGTGTGCCTGATCTAAGAGTTTAAAACAATGTGAATGTTTTTCGATTGTCAAGATCTATTTGGTGAACCATACCTAATTCAATTAAACATTATACTTGAATTTACACTTGTAAAAAAGCTCTTCATTATTGAAAGAGAGTATTTCATTGTTAATGCAAAATACTTGATTGCAGAGACTTAGCTTCTCATTCAACTAGATTCATCTACATGACAGAATTTTGAATTGATGATTACTATCATCTTCCAACCAAAACCCTCCACGTCCAAAATAAAATCCACATTTATAGCAAAAATAATAGGTATATGCTTATTTTTCTTTGCTCATTTTATTCCCAAACCCCTTACATATCTCTTATCCAATACACAGACAGTAAGAACAAATTTCTCAATTTCTGAACATTTTGTCGATGTGGACTTGGCGGCTTTTGCATCTTATATCCTCAATTATAGTGTCACTACTGGTCTGAAGCAGCAACAGCCGCTTTCCTATTCGATGACTGTTTAAGTTTTAATAAGTTAGACCAACGAAATTAAAGAGAGAGTATGAAACAGAATACATTTGAGATATGTCAGTGAAGTCAACAATCGATTCAAACCAAAAACAAAAAAAGACCGCCAGAGTGAAGTCCGTATTATAAAGAATCCCAATATTATTTGAAGTATACGAAGTAAACAATTGGAATTAATGTTATAATCATATTCTTAATACTGTTTGAAGTACGGAACACAATTAGAATAACAGTTAACAGACCAAGAGTCATAAAATAACCGGGCAAGTCGACCGAGCAGCTGTGAGCTTGCACCCGGAAGATAGTGGGTTCGAACCCGACTGTCGGCAACCCTGAAGATGGTTTCCGCGGTTTCCCATTTTCACACGAGATTGTGGGTTCGAACCCCACTGTCGGCAGCCCTGTAGATGGTTTCCGCGGTTTCCCATTTTCACACAAGGTTGTGGGTACGAACCCCACTGTGGGCAGCCCTTAAGGTGGTTTCCCGCGGTTTCCCATTTTTCACACCAGGCAAATAGTTGGGCTGTACCTTAATTACGGCCAAGGCCGCTCCCTTTCCACTCTTAGCCCTTTCCTGTGTCATAGTTGCTATAAGACCTATGCGTCTCGGTCCGGCGTAAAGCCAACTGTAAAAGAAAGTCATAAAATACTGTTACTATATTCACTCCGCCTTTATCATATATAACTAGCATAATCACCAAATTTAAATAATTTTACAATAATATTTATCTGTAAATAATGGTTTTCTTAATCTGCTCTTATCACCGACTTGGCCTTGTCCACTTTCATACTAAATGGCAACTTGCAAATTCTCTCGATTCTTGAGACAGCTGAATGAAAGAAACATACAACTGTCCGAGAATAAACACAGACTTAGGAAGGTAGATCAACCAGTGTATTAAGTGTCTATCCCTGATTGCCTGCTGGATGATTGTTTAAACATCTTCATACAATTAGACTGAAAAAAAATGAAGAAATAGTGTGCAACATAGTACTTTTATGCTATGTCATTAAAGGTAGCCATAGATTCGAACTCGGCAATGGACGGTACGATAAGTAGGAGACGATCAAGGGGATAGTAAGTAGACCCAGTTTTTAACGTTTTAATGATAAGAGACGTAGAAATAAACGAGGCCACAGCGGTAATTGCAAATGAAGGATTGTGGAGTTCACTGAAAGGCATAACAGTAATTTATTTTTGTGTGTTCTCGGATATAAGAAATAATAATGTGTTGTGTCTGGGTCGTTAATCCATAGACTGGTTTGATGCTGCTCTCCATGCGACACTATCCCGCGCTAACGTTTTCCTTTCTACGTAACTCCTACATCCTATATCTACTGTAATTTCTTTCTTATATTCATACCCTGGTCTACCCCTGCCGTTTATACCGCCAACAGTACAAAAAGTAACAGAACAATGCCTGAGTGTCTTAAGATGTGACCTATCATCCCTTCTTCTGGTCAAATTTCGCCAAATAATTCTCCTCTCACCAATTCGATTCAATATCTCTTAATTTGTGATTCGATCTACCCATTTCACCTTCAACATTTTTTGTAACACCACATTTCAAAAGTTTCTATTCTCTTTCTTTCAGAGCAAGTTATCGTCCATGTTTCACTTCCATGTAATGTCACGCTTGAGACAAAACTTTTCAAAAAACATTTCGAATTCCTATGTCAAGGTTCGAACTGAGCAATTTTTTTTTTCTTAGAAAAGGTCTTCCTTGCTTGTGCTAGTCTGCATTTTATGTCCTCCTTACTTCTTCCATCATTAGTTATTCCACTACCCAAGTAACAATATTCATCTACTTCCTTTAAGCATTTCCTAATCTAATGTTTCGTACATCCCCAGACACCATTCGACTGCACTCCATTACTCCTTCTCCAGGATTGTGTCCATACCATTCAGCAATTTCTCCAGATCTTCTGAAGACTCGGATAATGATGATGATGATGATAATAATAATAATAATAATAATAATAATAATAATAAAGTACACCTTCGCCAACCGAAACAAAGACTGGTTACACGATTTCGGATAACCAACATTTCGGACAATTGGTGATTTTTGGTTATCAAAAGCAAGGAAATGACTCGTACAGTAGTTTACATTAAAATAATAGTTTCAGTTGACTGCGTCTAAATAATAATAATAATATTATTTATAGAATCAATATGTACACATATTATTTTCAAGTACAGTAGTACTGTACAATTTTTTTATCAAAAGGAAAAGTGAGATTTTTCTGTATTCTCTTTCCACAGCGTTTCCTTGCGGCAATATCTCGCCATCGTTTTATTACGAGGATACCTGATGGGCTAGCTCCATTACTTTAACAAAACATAAAGCTAGTTGAAAAATAGAAACATTTTGACATACATATTGTGGCTAAGGGGACATCTGAAAATTTGAGTCCAAAACTAGCGATAAAAGAATGTGTGACGCGATGTTACCTAGCAACCGTATAGGCTGTGATGTGAAGTACTGAAGGATGACCATGTGTAGGTTATTTTTTAAACTTTCTCACATAATATCAAAGGTATTATGACAAGACGTCAACACGTCTCGTTGCAACAAGGATGCAAAGACTTTTATCAAATAGTAGAACTTTGGCCTTACTATATTTTTAAATGGGTCTCGTTCTTGTTTGACTGAAGATGTCCCGAAAGCGGGACGAAACATATCTCATAATTATAGCTTAATGTAGTCTTAACAACACAGACGATTCACAGTATTATAAAGGTGGAATATCTGAAATAAGGAATTCACGTGTTAATACTTATGACAATACGGGCTCAAGCATGAAGTTTATTATGTGTAAAAATCTACATTATCTTAAGCTAATTCGTTATTTGGTTTCCAATCCAGACTTTTTAGACTTCAAGATGCCGCGTAAATGTGTAAACAGTGTGAATAACGTTTGTTATGTAGACGTTAAAGTTACTTTTTCATCTCAGAGAGGAGAAATGAGTATTAATAAAACCAGCATATTACAATTACAGTCGAACCTCGATATCGCGAACGTCCGTTACTCGAATTTTCGGTACCTCGAAGTAACTTAAATTTCCCAGCCGTTTGTTCTATTCTTCACGTGTATTTATTTTCCCTATTTACTCGAAATTCGGTTACATGAATTTCTCGATTTTTCGAAGCAAACATTTCCTACCTTGAAGAAAAAAAAAAAAAACTCTGTAACTCGAATTGTGTACAGCACTTACTGTGCAATACGGCATTTGTGGTTTGTGAGGAACAGTTAACAAGTAAAGAAACCGTTACAGTGATGCTGGGAGCTAATATGACGAGAAGCAAAAAACTAAAACTTCTAGCGATCGGAAAATTGGCGAAGCCTCTCTGTCTATCGGGTGTGAATTAATTGCCGGTCACGTACGAAAGCAACCCCCGAAGTCGCGGATGACAAGCTCCATATACGAATCTCGGATGCTTGGTTTTGACGAGAAGTTTCAACGTGAAGGGAGCAAAGGTTAACAGTAACAAACAGAAGAGACTAACGGGTATTTTTCCAATGATAACCGAGGTATGTTTCTTATTTCACTACTGCATGTACTGCATCCTTGTCTTCTAAAACGTTACTATAATGAGAGTTATAATTAAAGTGATGCCGTAAAATAGAATGTGTCTCTATATTTTTAAATACTGTTAAAAATAATGTATTCAGTATAAGCCCGTAGATACATATGACTCAATTATGTGCTATACATGCTGAAAAACGGTATTCTCTATATCTCTAAATTTCGATAAACCGAGCTCGACAGCTGCAGTCGCATAAGTGCGGCCAATATCTAGTAATCGGGAGATAGTGGGTTCGAGCCCCACTGTCGGCAGCCCAGAAGATGATTTTCCGTGGTTTCCCATTTTCACACCAGGCAAATGCCGGGGCTGTACCTTAATTAAGGCCACGGCCGCTTCCTTCCAATTCCTAGGCCTTTCCTGTCCCATCGTCGCCATAAGACCTATCCGTGTCAGTGCGACGTAAAGCAAATAGCAAAAAAAAAAAAAAAAAATCGATAACTCGAAATAAAATTTTGCTCCCGAGATGATTCGAGATATCGAGGTCCCACTGTACTTCGACTGCAAAATAAATACGGATAAAACCTGGTTGCTACATATTTACTGCAATTTATGTGCAGTAACATTACGTGGTTGGCTGAAGATATCCCAAGAGTTCGTTTGTAATAATATGTCACTGAAGATCCACATTCTTCACTCTTATCTTTATTTATTTCCAAGTTATTCTGGCACTTTGAGAGACGAGCGTAGAGAGCACATCAATCACGTCTAAAAGAAGATACCAGAGCAATTGAACTCACCTATGATTGAAGACACAGAAACGCTCCAATGAATAAGTGAAGGGTGCATATACATACACATATTTTAAGACTAAGGGCTAATTTTACAATTGACCTTAACGTCGCAGCGACACAGATAGATCGTATTGCGACAATGGGACAGGAAAGGGTAAGAAGGAAGAAGCCGTGGCTTTTATTAAGGTACAGCCCCAACATTTACATGGTGCGAAAATGGTAAACCACGGAAAACCATCTTCAGGGCTGCCGACAGTGGGTTTCGAACCCACTGTCTCCCGAATACTGGATACTGGCCGCACATAAGCGACTGCAGCTATCGAGCTCGGTAAGAGCTAATTAAAGTGTTCTCATGCCATGTTCCTTGATATCTATTTACTTGAAATTTACTATTGTTATTAAGGAAACAGACAACTTTTATATCCTTGTTGACCAGTGTTATCAAAGAGGGCAGATGGTCAATGTGATCTTGCAGCCTGTGGTCTGAAGTAGTGATGGATGGCCATGAATGAGTGACATAAAGAACGGTCTTTCATCAAAGAGGCCTCATATCATCATACGCTAGAGAACTGATTATATCATTTATGATGGTTTCAGAGGCCCTGAGTCAGTCCCGCCCTTTTCGATGCACTGAATCCTACACTCGTCGATTACAAGTTCCATACAGATGGCCCTGGAAAACGATTCATTGGATGCAAATAAATGAATCGTTGTCGATTTGCGTTTCACTTACTGAAAGACATGTTTATGAACATTTGATTTTCCCAAAGGCGAGCTTAGCACTTTAATTGATCTGCGTCTCGGGCAGTCGTCCAAGAGGCAAAATTCCTATGAACTGTTCACGTAATCTTTTCTTAAATTAACTGTCACTGCAGCAGTTATACTTTTTAAATAGAAAAGCCCTTTTTTGTATAAATTATTCACCCGCTTATAACAGTAAGAAGAATTATTAAATGAAATGCCTTGTCGTTCGTGGTGACAATAAAGGACACATTCGCAATTACGGACCGTCACACTTAAAGGCAATGGAAAACACTAACAGATTCACTCGTATAATGTTAAAACGAACCCGTGTCAATAGTCTAGCGAACACTAGCCACGCCTACGTGATTAGTCACTAACTAGGTAGTGACATAATAATAATAATAATAATAATAATAATAATAATAATAATAATAATAATAATAATAATAAATGGCGTGTGGCTTTTAGTGCGGGGAGTGTCCGAGGACAAGTTCGCCTCGCCAGATGCAGGTCTTTTGATTTGACTCCCGTAGGCGACTTGCGCATCGGGATGGGGATGAAATTATGATGGAGACGACACACACACCTAGCCCCCGTGGCAGCGAAATTAACCACTTATGGTTAAAATTCCCGTCCCTGCCGAGAATCGAACCCGGGACCCCTGTGACCAAGCGCCAGCACGCTAACCATTTAGCCATGGAGCCGGACATAATAATAATAATAATAATAATAATAATAATAATAATAATAATAATATGTTATGTGAATGATTGTTATCCACGAAATATCACTGTAATATTTGTCAGAAATGGAAGATAATCATTTATTTTACTCAAATAAAGTCTCAAATCGGAGTTTGGTTAAGAAATACAGCCGTTATTAGTGAGAAACATGTATACGTACTTACGGGCTGTAAACAGGACTCCATTATGTTGCATTCCGCTGCTCGCGCCGTCTTTTGTTTCTTTCTTGAGGTCCAGGGCTGGCACCGATGAATGGGAGTGCTATGTCAGTGAATTCTCATTATCTTTATCCATATGTCTAGCGCGGGTATTTTGTTGAAAGAAAAATAGCATGATCCCTGGGCCAATACATATACTCGTATATATTTTTTAAAAGGAAAATAGCATGATCCCTGAACCAATAAATCGTTTATTTAATCAGTTAGGGCACATGAAGTGACAGCCCTTCACATTACATCGAATGAGAACAATCAATAAAACGACACCAGAGAACTTCAGTGAGCAAAGACATCACACACGACAGTGTTAGACAAACAAAACACTTACGGAAGCGCTGCGACGTAGCAGAAATAGTAACTGTAAGGCAGTAAAGTATGTATTCTCTAAAATAAATTATTTCGTATTATTTCTTAATCAACCTCCGATTTGAGACTTTATTTGAGTAAAAGCAATTATTACCTTCCATTTGTGACAAATATTACAGTGATATTTCGTGGATCACAATCACTCACGTAACCCACAGATAGATCGACGAATGCACACGCCATTACGAAACACATGTGCCAACACCAGCTATCCACCCATCCGTACATTTATCAGATCGTAAAATCGAACGATGTACCTGAAATGTGAGCATTATTTCTATCATTTCGACTGATGCTGGTAATAACAAACAAGAGCACTGCTATCACTCAGTACACGAAATCAATTTCGTAGCCTAGCGACAGGAGACATATGGGGTGCATTATGTATGAAAGCTGCGTAACGCATTTCAGCGAAGTCTGCAGCCAACCAGTGTGGTATCCTAGCGAGATTACCTCAAAGCCCAGTAAATAAGGGTTGTCTGGAGATTACCATATCGCTCCGTGTTGTAAAGCTCACCTAACAAATCTTTCAGTCAGCTTGACAGTGCTAGGACAATTAGGATACCACGACCAGAAGAAACGCACTTAGTGCTCCAACCTGCAGGTACCGGGAAAAACAGGCTTACATTGAGATGTCTAGTTTGTCATATTTTTTCCACTCTAATTATCTTTAGCATCTATAGATAATGAAAATGACCGTATTTTTTTTAATTCAAACAGCTTTTCCATTATAATATTTACGAGAGTTAATCAATTTACACAATAAGGAAGGACAGGTTTTCAAGGACACAATTTTCAGGAACATATTCACTTAACAATTCTTTTTAGACTTCCAGATCTATTCGTCTATCCGTTGTAAAGTTTCTTCCTCTTGACTCCTCCAAGATTTAAACTGATCCATCTAATCCATCTAAAGAAAAATGATCATGATGATGATGATGATGATGATGATGATGATGATGATGATGATGATGCACGAACTAAAATAGAGTCAATGGGACAAAAGAGCAGTCGACAAAAAATACACTAAGACAAGAACAATATTTACACACGAGAAAAAAGACCACTATATCTCATAAAACGGATGACGAGGTCTGCGGACTCCTCGTCATCGCGCAGGATGAGGGAGATGGTACGCGGGAGTTTTAGACTACGGCGCAGACCGACCAGGTCCACGCACTCCGTAAGGATGTGTACCGCGGTAAGATGATCGCCGCAAGTACAGACCGGAGGGGGTTCTCCTTTCAAGAAATGGGAGTGCGTTAGTATACCGTGGCCGATCCGAAGACGACATAATACCAATGCTTCCCTCCGAGAAGCCCGAAGGGAAGTCCTCCACACACCTTCGTTGTACCCTTTATCGCTCTCAGCTTATTTGGAAGTGGAGTGGCTAAGTCTCAGTCGAGTGCGAATATCACTTGCTGGAACCTTGTAAGGTAACGGGGGCAGTGCAACTGACTCCTTGGCAGCCTTATATGCTAACTCATTTCCCTCTACACCCATGTGGCTAAAGAAAAAAGAACATGATTTTAAAAACAATCTTAACGTCACAAATGAGGGAATATTCTACTTTCATAATCTAAGGGGGAAATTATGTGTCACCGCCAAATATTCGTATTTGTGTGTAGAGTAATTTTGCTTGGTAACATCTGTAAGAGACACAACCAACCTCACAGGAGTTGACTGGCCCATGAACTACAGATATTTCGCCTTTAGCACAAACTAAAGAATTGATTGTTGACCGGAGAAGGCACGATTTTAGACTTGAGCGTTCCATGAACTGATTGGCGCATGCAGTGCACCATACGTACATATATCAGAATTTACAACACTGTCCTACCCTGGGCTAGTGTTGTCAAATATCTCGGCCTAGATTTAGATAGAAAATTAACATGGCGTAACAAACTGAACCAGGCCCTGGAGCGAGCATCAACCATGGTGGCTTGTTTTAAAACACTGCTAAGTAATAAATATATCTCTCCTGCCATAAAGAGAAATACTTATCTAGCATGTGAGATCCATCCACCTGTACGGCTGCGAGGCCTGGGGATACCTTGCTAATGTCCATATGAGAAAACTTCAAACCTTCCAAAATAAAAGTCTACGTAGGTTGATCAAGGCTCCACTGATAAGATCAAATAAGAAAATACGTCAAGACCTACGTATCCCAACCATTCGATTCCAAATTAACAACATTATTAGGATGGCTAAGTCTAGAATTTGCCTGCTGCCATTTCTTGATGGGTACAGTACTTTTGTATCCATCTCTTGGCACAGGCCAGAGTAAAGTGTAGCTTTCACCGAAGTCCCAGTCTCATCCATGGCTGTGACAATATGGAAGCTGCTGGGGTATGGGTGGTGCTGAGTATTGACATTCAGTGCATCTGAGTGTTACGAAAGGTGTTGCTCATAGGGTCAGTCGTGCTGCTTTAGCACTTTCTGACCCAGTGAGGAAAGCAATGGCAAACTACCTCACTCCTCGTCTTGCCTAGTACACCTCATTTTGGTGCTGCCATTGGTTTTTGCGGTTTCCTTATAACTGCATAACTTTTGATGGTGCTATCTGAGCATCCAACCAGCCTCTGGGCTGATGACCTAAGAGACAAACAAGTCTAGAATACTTTCAACCCGGTCAACAGATCCAGGCATCTCTCTGCTAAAACGGGTTGTAAGGACCAAGAAGCCTAATAATACCTGATATCAATTCAGAGGCCCTTGCCTCTCTTAAAACCTGTAACTATTTTTTCGGCCTATTCCAAATTAATTTAACCAACGCTAAATATTAGAAATGGACCCTCAAAAGGCCAGTTTGTTAAGAAAATATGGTTTTCCTCCCTCGTTTCAAATGTACTCATTTGAAAACATTTATTTATCGATAAGGGGGTTTCACTTCTGATTTAGAAGTTGCACCCCTCTAAAACAGATCGCTGTATCCCACACCAGGAAACAGTCTCATCAGTACTCCATGGGAAACATATTAGTAGAAGAGCATATTTTTCACTCCGGGGCTCACAACCACTCGCCCACAAGAAAGAAAAAGAACCTGTTCTTTTCAGCGCTCAGTCTGCAAGCCTACCTTAATTAACTATGCGTATCCACAATCCTACATTAAGAACTGGCTCGATGGCCTCGTTTAATTTAACAACTCCTACCTTTAAATCATTAAGGTCTAATCATCATCGTTTTAGTCTCCCTCTCCTTCTTTTACCTTTCGTAATGGAATAACCGAACCTCCTCAATTCGCCTTACATGACCCCACCACCGAAGTTGGGTTATACGTATACCTTCATCCATCAAGTTCATTCCAATTTATTATATATTTGCAAGGAAAAAAAATGCAAACTCGTGTCCTCATCCCGAGGTGGTGCAGCTCTTTTCAGGCACACCCCCATTGGAGGTGAGCTGCATGTACCATTTCAACCACATACCAGCCCTCCTGCCATTCTTAAATTTCTGGCAGTACCGGGAATCGAACCCGGGCCCCCGAGGACGGCAGCTAATAACACTAACCGTTACGCTACGGAGGCGAACATTTGCAAGGAAATTCATGAACATGTGTCTTAACTAATAATAAAGTTAAAAGTATTACGACTGCAGAAAAAACATGATATAATTTACGATATACCATCACAATATACGCTAGGCATTTGACACGCAAAAAACACATTACTAGAAATAGTGTGTGTTTTTGCGTTTTACATCTTAATACTAACAAAGCAGGTGTGAAATCACCCATCGAAATGGCACAAAAGAAGCCTCTGGGAGGGATTTAAGCCTGCATTAAGTCTTATCTTCAAACCATGAAAAAGATTCATTATTTCTCACAGAGTAGTCACGATATAAAAAGTACGAACTGAGAGAGAAATCCGCTAGACGATCAGTTGTCAGCAAGACAAAAGGATGGACTACAAAAAGCCAAACGCTGCAGTAGCAGCAGGGTGTGGTAATTGCATAAAAGTGTACGCCCACACTGACAGGCAGGGAAGCTCCAACTTCCATTATGTCAACAAAATAACAAATCTTACTCTGGTAAAAGCTCGACACAAAGACGAGCGTGTAATTGAATGAAGTAAGAAGTTTCGTTCGTTCACTAATCAAAATGGAATTTGCAACAACAGACAAGGTTGAGATGACTAATTTCTAATTCCACAGAAAGCAAGAGCGTTGCTCACTAATGGAACGATCACCAACTTTTCACTGATTCTACTTTTAGTCACAAAACAGCAAAAGGACATGTGACATTAGGTTTCAAATATTTTTGAATTCATCACTGCACTGAGCCAACGACTGCATGGATTCATTTTGTGTTTTGTTTCTTAAGAATTTGCTTTACGTCGCACCGACACAGATAGGTCATAACGGCGATTAATTAAGGCACAGCCCCAACATTTGCCTCGTATGAAAATAAGAAACCACGGAAAACCATCTTCAGGGCTGCCAACAGTGGGCTTCGAACCCACTATCTCGCGAATACAAGCCGATAGCTACGTGACTCGAACCGCATAGCTTGCTCGGTGATTCAGTGGTGTTAAACCTCGTTCCATGTTTCCTGAAACACGAGAGTCAACAGCTGAACTTCAAGTGCTAAGTAAGCAAGTTTGTGTAACTGTTGATATCGGTATGATAGCAACAGTGCTTCCAGATTTATGTGGAAACGGAACCAGAGTGACCTTGACTATTCATATAAAAATTCCAACGGTTTCGCCAAGATTCAAACCACGTCCTATTTGGTGAGAACCCAGTGCCCATGCCACTCTGGTATCATACCGTGAATGTTAAAAGATACCACTGGATAATTTTCTCCCGTTGCTTTCCGATTTGTTTCATGCTGTTTACTTCTCATGATCGAAGTCTGTCCAATACGCATTTCGGGTATTTGGGCTGCTCTGTGTACTTGAACAAGCAGAAGCCATTGTGACAGGTACCATCCCGTAATTAACTCGAAACGTTTGTGCATATGACGGAGTTTGAGCGAGGGCGTACTGTGGACCTGTGGAGGCCGGGTGGTCGTACCAGAGAATTGCGCGACACGTGGGGGCGAGAGGTCTCCACAGTGCATCACTGTTATCGCTAGTGGTCAGCAGAAGGTGCACATGTCTGTCGGCCTGGCTCCGGACAGCAGCGACGTACAGAGGGATGCCAAGACTGTCGCATCTTACGAAGTGCCGTATTGGACCGCACCACGACTTCACAACAAATTAGGCACACTGTTGCTCCGGGGGTATCAGCGAGGGCCATTCGCAACCGTCTCTGTGAAGCAGGCCTACAATCCTGCGTGCCGGTAGGGCATCATCCTCTCACGCCCGAACATCGTGCAGCCCGCTTCCAGTGGTGACGCGATAGGCGCATGGAAGGACGAATGGAGACGTGCAGCCTTCAGTGATGGTGCCGCTGATGGTCGTACATGTCTGTGGCGTCGTGGCGGTGAGCGTCTACATTAAGAACTGCCTCGATGGCCTCGTTTAATTTAACACCTCCTACCTTTAAATCATACGGCAGAGGCACACAGGGCCAACACCCAGCATCATGGTGTGGGGAACCATATCCTACACTGGCCGTTCTCCTCTGGTGATCGTTGAGCGAACACTGAACAGTGCACGGTACATCCAAACTACCATTCAACCTGTGGTACTACCGTTCATGCACCAACAGGGCGATGTGCTTTTCCAACAGGACATTGCACATCCACATGTATCCCATGGCACCCAACGTACTCTCCAAGGTGTATGTCAACTACCCTGGCCAGCATAATCCCCATACCTCTCCCCCATTGAGAATGTTTGGGACCGGATGAAACGTCATTTTGCGCGCTCTGCACGGCCGCCAGAAAATCTGGCCCAACTAAGGCACCAGATGGAGATTGCATAACACCATTCCGCAAGACTTTCGTTTCCTGTACAAACGTCTACAAACGTCTGTACGAAGACTACAAATGTAGACAATCCCAGTGCTAGATTATTAACACGTTTTATACAGAGGAAAACCGGTAAGAGTGAACCAGTTTGTTGTCAGTCATTCTCATATGTAAAAGGAATAAAACATTCGGACTGAATCGTTTATCTAAGGACTTCCATGCTACAGGTAAACTATAAGACAACAGGGGTGGTGTTTGTTTTACAGCCAAGTACGGTCAGACTGAGGCTTCAATAATTGTAGCTTCCATCAAGAACTTTAAGTGCACAGCAAATCATGTACTTGTAAATCTAAAGCCCCCGTGCTTCAGGCGGCAACGCGCCGACCTTCCACCGCTGGGTTCCGTGGTTCAAATCCCGGTCACTCCATGTGAGATTTGTGCTGGATAAACCGGAGGCGAGAATGGGTTTTCTCCGTGTACTCCGGTTTTCCCCGTCATTTTTCATTCCAGCAACACACACCAATAAAATTTCATTTCATCTGTCAGTTATTACAAGTAACAAGCTTTAACAGCTTCATTTCCGTTAAAAACCTGTATTGACTTTAACATAAAGTAGCGAAGACTTAAGAATGAACTTAAATATAGCATTTAAGCGGTTCACCTATCAATGCATATATATTTTTGATCTAGAACATGTTTATTCCCCTAAAGGACACCATCAGCTAGAATATTTCACACCGAGCTCGATAGCTGCAGTCGCTTAAGTGCGGCCAGTATCCAGTATTCGGGAGATAATAGGTTCGAAGATGGTTTTCCGTGGTTTCCCATCTTCACACCAGGCAAATGCTGGGGCTGTACCTTAATTAAGGCCACGGCCGCTTCCTTCACACTCCTAGCCCTTTCCTGTCCTATCGTCGCCATAAGACCTATCTGTGTCGGTGCGACGTAAAGCCAATAGCAAAAAGAAAGAATATTTCACAAAATACATCAGATATAAAATCACATTAATAGATTGGTAACACATGAATTAAAATACGCTATCTGCAAACTTGACTAAAGTTCCAAGTCATCTTGTATATAATAACGATGAGAATTGTTCACAAAATCCTTGATTATGAAGTCCGTAAAAACTACCAGGTGCAATCATAACATTGTTATTAATATTACTTTGAAAATGGTTTACTTTATGCCATAATGAAGTAATATTGCCTCCCATAAGTCCAACCCCTCATCCATGTCGTGGAAGGTGGGCAACGGCATGAAGTAAGGGATTGCCTGCAGGGGCGATGTACAGCGGGGACTGTGTGTGCCCCATGACCGCTGCGATAGCTGTGAAGGCCCTACAGAAACCCCGAGACTGTGAATGCCTCATGACCGCTACGATAGCTGTGAAGGCCCTACAGGAACCCCGAAAAGTGACAGCTAACGGGGCTCTTGTGAAGTCCTCAATGGCAGATGCGGCGGAAAAAGAGACTTTTGGAACGGCAAATGTGGCAAACGAGGCTATCCTCTTCCCGTGGGGTTTAAAGAAACAAGGGGAACCACTGCCTTGTGGTGAAGAGGGATCTTCAAAGGCTAAGGGAGACAACCCCTACAGAAAACGGCAGGCTTGAAGGTTTAGGTGGCAGTCCCACCACCAAGCTCGGGTTGCTGTGGGCTAATAACTCGCACAGCCTTAATATAAACTATTAAAGAAACCGAAGTGAAACACAACCAGATGGATTATAAGTTGACGACTTTTGGCAAAAAACGGAAAACGAGAATAGGTTTTTGGAATGCTAGAACCCTGAGAGAGAGCAGTGAATTGAAGCAGGTGGCTAAAGTGATGGAGGAATACAGGCTGGATATCCTTGGATTAAGTGAAGTACAGTGGCCAGTCTTCGGAGAAATACACTCTTAATAGGTGCACATTCCTGTATTCTGGGCAAATGGGGGAGGATGCAGAACATAGAGAAGGTGTAGGATTGCTATTGACTGAAACTGCAAAGAGGAGCCTCCTTGATTGGAAGCCCATCTCAGAAAGACTGATGACAGCTCGGTTCAAGACCCAGGCTCGCAATGTGACTGTGATCCAGTGTTATGCTCCCACAGAAATGTCAGAGATTAAAAAAAAGGAAGAATTCTACTGCCAGCAAAATGAGACTATTAAGAAAGTGGGAAAGAGAGATATTATTATTGTTAATGCAAAGGTTGGTTTTAACAATGTGGGACTGGAACAAATTATGGGAGTGTATGGAGTTGGTGACTGTAACGAAAATGGGGAGCTTTACATTGATTTCTGTGCTAGCCATGATTTGGTAGTGGGTGGCACTTTATTCTCTCATAAACGATGCCATGGGTGTCGCCAGATCAGGTTACAGAAAACCAGATAGACCACATCGCCATAAGTAGAAAGTTTAGATCATTGACTGATATTAGAAATAAAAGAGGGGCAGATATTGGAAGTGATCATCACCTGGTAGTTGCAGAGTTTAGCATGACAATTGTGGCACGTGGAAGGAAATTTGAAAGGCGAAACAAGAAATTTGATTCAGGTAAATTGCAAGGTGAAAGTAAAAGGAAAGAATTCCAGATATAATTAAGAAACCGCTTTGAAGCTCTTGTTGTTGAACCACAACTTATGATGGATGTTGAATCATCATGGAAGAAAGTCAAGGACATATATTTAGACGTTAGTGAGAAGGTGCTTGGATTTCACAATTATCTCAAGAAGGAATGGATGTCTGATGATACTTGGAAAAAATTGAGGCTAGAAAGCTAGTTAAGGCAAAGATTAATATGTGTAAAACAAGACAACAGAAAGCCGCAGCACAAAAGGAATATGTGGAAGCTTATAAGAGTGTGAAAAGCGTAAGGAAAGATCATATACAGTGGGTAAATGAACAAGCACGAATGGCAGAAGAGGCATCAGCAAGGGGAGAAGCTAAGGAATTGTATAGTATCACAAAGAAACTGTCAAGGAGAGGATTTATCAGGAATAAACCTGTTAAAAACAAGAGAGGTGAACTACTGACCACCCGGGAAGAACAGCTACAGAGATGGAAGGAACATTTCTCAGAGTTGCTCAATAGAGATACAGAACAGAATGGTAACCAGCAAATGGAACCAGTAGTTAGTGGCCCAAGAATAAATTTACATCCTCCAACCTGTTCAGAAATCGAGACGACCTTGAAACAGATAAGAACAGGAAAAGCACCCGGTATGGATAATATCGTGCCAGAAATACTTAAAGCAGATATTGAGACCTCGGCAAAATTATTGCAAAATTTTCTTGAATGAAGAAAAGCTAATAGCTGAATGGAAGAAAGGCCTGATTGTTAAGATACCAAAGAAAGGGTATATTACTAAGTGTGATAATTGGAGGGGAATTACATTGTTGTCGGTACCTATTAAGGTGCTTTCAAGGATCATTTTAGAGCGGGTGAAGGATGTTGTGGAATTGCGCCTTAGAAGGGAAAAGGCTGGTTTTCGTAAACACCGTAGCTGTGTCGATCTCATAAACACTCTGAGAATCATCTTGGAACAAAGTTCAGAATGGCAGAACACCCTCTACATGACTCATTGATTTTGAGAAGGCCTTCGACTGTGTAAATAGAAGAGTTATGTGTCAAACACTTGAAAAATATGGTATATCACAAAAGATTCTGAATATTATAAAGGATATGTACGAGGGTTATATATGTCAGGTTCTGCATATGGGAGATCTTACTGAACCAATAGATGTGACCTCGGGAGTTCTTTCTCCGACGCTTTTCCTACTTGTGTTGGATAGTGTGCTCAGGAGAGTGTATCGAGGTCGGAAAGGGGGGTCAAGGGGGCTTACAGGGTAGGTTAGAAGACCTTGATTTTGCAGATGACATCTGCCTACTGGCTCAACGGTTCAGAGATATGGAAGAGAAGATTAAGCGGTTGAAGGAGGAGGCAGAGGATGCTGGACTTAAAATAAATATTAATAAGACCAAGGAGATGAGGGTCAATTCCAAGATTGATGATAAATGGCCTATAGATGATAAAGAGGTAGAACAAGTAGACTCCTTCATATATCTTGGGAGTATGGTTACTACGACTGGATGAGCAGAAGACGACATTGAGAGTCGTATCAGGAAAGCGAATGGTGCTTTTGTTCAATTGTATCCTATATGGAGAAATAAGAACATTTCTAGAAAAACTAAGTTACGACTTTTTAACACAAATGTTAAGTCCGTTCTGTTTTACATCTGTGAAACGTGGAAAGTTACCCAGGAGACGACTAAACAACTGCAAGTCTTCGTGAATCGCTGACTAAGACGTATCATCAACAGAAGATGGCCAGATGTTATTTCAAATGAAGATCTATGGGAAGAAACTAATCAGCAGCCAGTTGAAATGCAGATAAGGGAGAGAAAATGGCGTTGGATAGTACATACTTTAAGGAAGCCCGCTGGAGCCATTGAAAAGACAGCGCTCGACTGGAACCCCCAAGACACTAGAAAGCGCGGACGTCCGAAGAAAACCTGGAAAAAGACGATCGAAGAGGAATGTCTAACAGTGGGAAAAACTTGGAATGAAGTGAAGAGGTTAGCCAACAATAGGAACAGATGGAAGTGTTTCACGGAAGCCCTATACCCCAGGAGGAGCAACAGGAAGTAAGTCAATAATGAAGTAATATTGCCAAAGTAGGCTCCGATTTAAAACATGCATTTCTTGAAAACTCAGTATTATAAACTTAGTTTTGGAAAAGAGCTCCTCAACCGGTCACAACATTCGTCGACAATCAATAAAGTTCACTTGCTATAAAACTAACGCATACAAGTAGATCAAATCCATCCACTAGCATCCCACAAGGCTATCCATCACTTTCAAACTGAATGCTAAGTCGAATTTCCTCTATCTTTTCTTTGTTTTCCTTTCACTCACAATACTAAACTAAAATAGATTGCTGAACTTTCATCATATTCGCAAGGTAATAAGATTTGACGAGGAAATATAGCATCTGGCGTTTTCGATTTGTAAGCCAGTCTGCTGAAAAGGAGCAGTATCCAGCTAACTCACCTCAATTTCTCCAAACATTACAATCACTCAAGCTGATGGAAGGAGATGTATGGTGCGGAAATTACAAGTTAGAGCAAGAGAAAGAGAGAAGCTACCATAAATATCGATTTGTTACGGTACTCAAGAAGAATAAAATTTCGGAGATTCAGAGCAAACGAAACATGGAAACTAATATTACAATTTAAAGAAGAAAAATTACCATACACCAAATACTCGACAGAAGTAAGTAACGTCGAAAGAGATGAGTGTTAAAACGAGTTGTTAAAAACAACAGATCTTAGCGAAAAGAAAAAACAATAGAAGGGAAATCCCCGTAATCCTGGAAGAACTTATATCCCGAGACTGAACCCGGAGAATACGTAGGAGTAAAATGGAATTGAAAAAGGAACGGTACAGGATATAATTCAGGAAAGTGTGCAAGGTGAAAACTTCACAAAAATAAGCGAACTAGCTTTTAAGTTCACGTGAATGTTTATTTCGCCGGCCCCGTGGTGTAGGGGTAGCGTGCTTGCCTCTTACCCGGAGGCCCCGGGTTCGATTCCCGGCCAGGTCAGGGATTTTTACCTGGGCCTGAGGGCTGGTTCGAGGTCGACTCAGCCTACGTGATTACAATTGAGGATCTATCTGACGGTGAGATATCGGTCGCAGTCTAGAAAGCCAAGAATAACGGAATAACGGCCGACAGGATTAGTCCTGTTCACCACACGATACCTCGTAAACTGCAGACATTTGGACTGAGCAGCAGTCGCTTGGTAGGCCAAGGCCCTTCAGGGGCTGTAGTGCCATGGGATTTGGTTTGTAATGTTTATTTACAAATCATAGCCATAGGGGCCTGACTCTCCATTTTCAAAACCTCACTTACAATGACCTAGATTCGAACTACGTCCACCCTGAAAGAAGGAAAAGAAGAAAAATTACTACAGCCTACTTTTCTGCTGCAAAAGTAGATTATTATTATTATTATTATTATTATTATTATTATTATTATTATTATTATTATTTTGTTGTTGTTGTTTCCTCAAACCTAAGGTTCGTGGCTTTTGGGGATATTACTTTATATCCGTTTCCATCCTTCATGGTATTCCACCCGAAGGGTTGCCTGTATGAGGGATGTGTTGGTTGCACGTTTCATGCAATCTGTCCCGCGTTTAGGAGCTCACCTACGCTGCTTCTTCCTAGGCACATGGAGAATTATTCGCTGTCATACTGATGATCAAGATTCGGGTGTTAAGGAGAATTCATATTTCTTTCCTGAGCTCATTTTTACCCAAAATATGAAGGAAAAGGCTGTGAAGGATGGGTCCCCGACCCGTTTAAAGCAATTTTATGTTCGATGTTAATAAGATAAAATACTTGCTACCTATCCCTAAAATGATAAGGTCATATGTTTTAGGTCATATTTAGCTCGTTTTTAAGGCATATTTGCTTGCTTATTTTATAATTCTTTAAGTCATAAACTTCCGAACCCTACTGATGATATGATACTGATGCTCAGCTGCTTCACGATGGACTTACTGCTACTAAATGCTTCTCCAGCACCACATCTCAAATGAGTTATCCTTTTCATATCCGCAGCTCGCAGGGTCCGCGTTTCAGCACCGTAAAGGAAGACAAGGGAAACGAGTTTGAACTAGTTTCATCTTTAGCTACACTAAAATACAACAATTCTTTAAAATATAAGATAGCTGAGTCGTACTGTTTTTGGCCATGGCGATTCTCCTCCTGATCTCTACTTCTCAGCTGTTACTGCTAGTTACAATGGCACCAAGGTACAACACAAAGGAAACGGTTTCCATTTCCCTGGAGGCGTTAATTTCAGTCTGTTTCCCGCCCCTATCAGCTGCCATCATAATGGTCTAATGTTGATCTGTAAATCCAAGCTGAAGTCCTCAATTCTGACCGGTCCAGAAGCTGTTGTCATTTCTGCGTCATCCAGGACAATGAATATGATGTCGTCCGTGTATCGGTGATTCCATATCTAGGTGCCATCAATGGGAAATCCACCTGTCCATCCTATCATGACGTATTCATCGTAGATATTAAATATCATTGGTGATAAAATACAGCCTTGGCGAATAAACCTGTGTGTCTTGAAGATTGCATATATCTTGCTATGTATCCTGACAACTGCAGTGCTAAACTCATAAATATTTTATTAATCAGACAAGATGCATAGGTACTCCCATTTCCCATAAAAATTGCCATAACTTCCCCCACTGAACATAGTCAAAGGCTTTCGTATAATCTAAAAAGCAGACGATCACAGGACGCCTTTCTCAATTAGCTGTTAGATGTTTGCAATGATGCCTTTCCCTTTGACGAAACCAACTTGTCCCTGGGGAATCTGGAGCCTCTCTTTCAGAACAAAGGCCTCAACATGATCTTACTAGAATGAGAAATCAGTGATAAGCAGCGCTAGGATTTTCATGACATGTCATCTTTTAATTGGTTCACAACAGACATTGCTAACTTGTACAGAAATCCTGATCATAGTTCCCACATTGTAGAAAAGCTAAATTATTAGGTCACTTTTTGTAACTGTTTGCAATTTTGTATTTTTATGTCTTTTCTAAAATTTATTAGGCCATTTTATACTTTTTGAGTCATTTTCTTACATGTTTGAGGATTTTGAAGCATTTACGAGTGTGGTAAAGGATATTATCGCAATTTTAAGTGAGGATGAATACGGAGACAACGCTTTGTCAATCTGGCGACAAACTTTGTTTACCACTTACTTCTTGGAAATGTCACATTCCACGAGAGACACCTCCAATTGTAGAAGCCTTCCTCGTGGACAGTCGAGATTTTCTTCTGAAGACGCGGAGCAAAATAAAGTAAAGAATTTCGCCTTGTTTCACTGACAGGGAAAAAATAACAAGAGCTTATTATAATGTCTATAACATTGATTGCAAAATTTCATTTAAAATGCATGTCATTTTTTAAAGTTTCCGGATCATTTTACTTGATTTTTTCCATCATTTTATAGATTATGTATATATAAATTTTAGGTCATCAAAATTCTGGCCCTGGTGATAAGGTCCTGATAAATAGCTGAGGGAACATAAATAACACCAACGTTCCGGGCAACAGCTTTTGCCATCTAAACCACAAGCGAAATTAAGTAGACCAATAAAATAACCAAAATACTGGAGTACGATATGTGCAGTCTCCAACAGAGGCATCAGTAATTCCGCTGACTGACAGCCTTGACAAAGCCTACTGAAACGTTGGCACCGGGCGAGTTAGAAGTGCGGTTAAGGGCGCGCAGTTACGAATTCGCATCCGGAAGGTAGTGGGTTCGAATCCCACTTGAAGGTGGTTTTCCGTGGTTTCCCATTTTCACACCAGGCAAATGCTTGGGCTGTACCTTAATTAAGGTCACGGCCGCTTCCTTCCCATCACTAGGCCTTTCCTTCCCATCGTCGCCATAAGACCTATCTGTGTTGGTGTGACGTAAAGCAAATAGCAAAAAACAAAAAAACAAAAGCGAAGAAAAAAAAAGAACCATTGGCGAAACGTCGACCATAGCCCGAGCATCGCGGACAACAGCATGTCAGGTGTCACATGACAGTGAACCACGAAGATTCGAAAGTCCTCCTGAACAGATGCTCGTGTGCGGCTTGACATCGCCATAAAGCAATAAGATATGGCGACTCTATTTCTTTTCTCATCTCTACTATAGTACTCGTCACATAGACTATACACAAACAGGGAAGTAACGCCGCCCTATTCTCTTTTTTTTTTTAATGGCACATCACTGCTGCCAACTTGACTAGCTACACATTGAAATCACGAGATAAAACTATCAACAAACTAACTTCAATGTAAGTACTGTATCAATAATGGAGGTTCCCTTGCCCAAGAAAATGATAAGAAACGATCAATGAAGATATTCCTCTCTAAAAAACCAGAGAAACAAGGAAATGCAATTTGGTCCTTGTGTCAATGACAGTGAAATCCTGACATTCACCTCCCCGTGGTAGAGAGGGGGCAACGACTGCATATAAAAATTATACTTTATAATATGCAGGCGGCTAACGAATGAAGGGACCGATTATCTCCCGGTATAGGGGAGATCCCCTATACCAAGTGACAACAGTCCCTTTGAGAGTGGATGAGCGGGTATGGGTAACGGCACTCTATTGTCCTGGGGACAAGAAATTGTTCCCAAAGGCGGAGGAACCAGTTTGGTCAACGGCATTAGGATGCAGAAGGCAACGGGAAACCACTGCATTAAAGATCCTGAGAGATATTCCAATAAATCCACATGGCATGGCTGCAACGTCAAGATCGGAGCTGGCCGTGTGGATCGTCTACCTTCGTTTGGAAACGACGGCATAAGAAGAATAAGAATAAGAAGAATGAAGATATTCATAATTAAGACGGTTTTCAAGCCTAATGATGAAATAAGGAAAAACACACACACTCTCACACTCTCTCTCTCTCTCTCTTTTAATATACCCATTACTATATCCGCAGCTCCCTTCTAGAAATTTGCTGTTACTTGTCGGACTGATGAGAAACCACGCTGTAATAATACACACAAGCAGATGTATGTATGTATGTACATATTCCGTAAGTCAATTACAATACACAAAGGCTAAGTCGTGACAAGACAAGGTTAGGTTAAATTAGGTTGATAAAGAAATTTCCTTCCATTTCAACTGAAGTGATCTTCATAGAGGAGGTAGTGTTGCTTTCCTTTTCGGAGGAGTTCTTGAAGACTTTTCTTGCTTCTTAGACATCCTGACTGAATGTTATAAGTATTGGAAAAAATGAATTTTTTTACGAGTTGTTTTACGCCGCACCGACACGGATAGGTCTTATGGCGACGATGGCACAGGAAAGGGCTAGGAGAGGGAAGGAAGCAGCCGTGGCCTTAATTAAGGTACAACCCCCAGCATTCGCCTGGTGTGAAAATGGGAAACCACGGAAAACCATCCTCAAGGCTGCCGACAGTGGGGTTCAAACCCACTATCTCCCGAATACTGGATACTGGCCGCACTTAAGCGACTGCAGCTATCGAGCTCGGTACGAAATGAAATGGCGTATGATTTTTAATGCCGGGAGCGTCTGAGGACATATATATTCGGCTCGCCAGGTGCAGGTCTTTTGATTTGACTCCCGTAGGCGACGTGCGCGTCGTGATGAGGATGAAATGATGATGAAGACGACACATACACCCAGTCCCCGTGCCAGCGAAATTAACCAATGATGGTTAAAATTCCCGACCCTGTTGGGAATCGAACCCGGGACCCCTGTAACCAAAGGACAGCACCCTAATCATTTAGCCATGAAGCCGGACTATTGGACGAAATAATAAGACCGTAATTAATAAAATGCTGCATTCGTCATTTCACACCAACTATGTTATTAAATGCATTATTTAAACGTGCCACAATTCTACTTAACAGATTTACAATACCACTAAAAAAAAGAAAATATGCTTTACTCGCAAACGTAGCACTAGTGATTTTAACAATACGGCAGTAGCAGGGCGTAATTCTCGCAAATGCAGCACTAGTGATTTTAACAATACGGCAGTGGCAGTGTGTAATTCTCGCAAATGTAGCACTAGTGATTCTAACAATACGGCAGTAGCAGGGCGTAATTCTCGCAAATGTAGCACTAGTGATTTTAACAATACGGCAGTGGCAGAGCGTAATTCTCGCATATGTAGCACTAGTGATTTTAACAATACGGCAGTGGCAGTGCGTAATTCTCGCAAATGTAGCACTAGTGATTTTAACAATACGGCAGTGGCAGTGCGTAATTCATGACTGTATAGTGCCAACGTGCCAGAGTAACAGTAACTGCAAGACGTCTTATCGGTCGCTAGGGTCCCTGAATCGAACCCAATAGTTAGAAAATAACTTTAGAAAACCTACCTTCAGTATTAACAGGGCTGAAAGAGTAAAGTTGTACCCTTAGTGTGGCTTACGTGCCAAGGAGTATGTATTCGATTACGACGACGACACGGTAGTGTCAGGATTTTGCCGTATCCTTCACCACTGACTGACTGATCGGTAGGCAGTTATTAGATTACTATGATCCTAACCCAAATCGTTGATGCTATTAGCAAGTTTCCAGATTACTGGTAACGGTGCATCGACCATGCGCGGGAGTATGCTGAACTCCCTAGAGCAGGGATGGCAAACCTTTTTCGACTAGCGTGTCAATTTATTTTTACTTTTTACAGTCTATGTGCCACCGGTTATTTTCCTTTAAAATCATAATGAAACCCTCTCATTTGACTTCCTTTAGGTATTACACTGCGCTACATATAAATACATTCGACTGAATATTGCATGTTTTTATTTTTCAAACATCACTAAAAATTACATTTCAAAAAACAGGTACCGGTAAGCTATATTTTAAGAATAAGGCATATTTTGATCGAAATCGACTTTCAACCAATTAGGCCGTGTTACGTACGTTTAGTACGTGTTGAAGAGATGTTAAGTACAGAACAAAAATGGCCAACCGGACACCAGTGGAATCCGAACCCACAACCTCCCGATTTCGCGTCGGTTGCTCTACCAATTGAGCTATTGTGGCCTAGGTCTTCTTTGTTCTGTTGGAAAGGATGTAAGCTACAGGTCTGGTAGTACTGCCATCACACTGTTTAAGAATTTTCACGATCGCATTGTAATCGAAATCGACTTTCAACCTATTAAAATCAATTAATTAGCGTAATGTTAAAATACGCCAGATTTTATATCTGTTTATTATATGTTAAAAACATATAAATATGTTAGTATAGGCTATTATGCGCCGTGCCACAGAAGCCGTGTTCGCGTGTCACCTAGTGGCAGGCATGTCATTGGTTCGCTATCCCTGCCCTAGTGCGTACTTTCTTGTTAGCATTATCATAGCAGAGATGGATTTCAATGTTGAACAGACTCTCGTACAAGACAAGAAAAGAAGTGGGGGGGGGAGGGATATACTTCGAGAAAAGTAAAAAAAGTCCGATCTGAAACAACGGTTTAGCAAGTCCTCGAATACAGGCAAATTTCGTCAGCTCTTAAACCCATCTTGCTACCTTGTCGGTTTTATTTACGAGTTTTTCTTGGAGCAGATTCCATCTTGAGATAAGTGATTTTTCCCGATATTTTGAAACAAATTTCATACAAAGAATAATATTAATAATAATAATAATAATAATAATAATAATAATAATAATAATAATAATAATAATAGCGTATGGCCTCCGGAGGGGCCTGGTGTGGGTCTTTATCTAGTTGTCCGCCTATTGGGCCCTACCTAGGATGATTTCTAATGCTGAATACGCCTTACATACCCAGCCCCCGAGCCACTGGAATTAACCAATTAAGGGAATCGAACCCGGGACCATTTGAACCGAAGGCCAGTACGCTGACCATTCAGCCAACGAGTCGGACAAAAAAGAATAACCGAGCCAGAAAACTCACAAACCAGTCTCGACGCCTTTGTCGAACAACACTATGTAGAGGGTGAATGCAAACTCGGCGTCAAGGTGCATTGTGATCGTCACAAAGAACTCCAGATATGAGAGATACGAAATATGTCAGACTTCACAACGCAAAAGATGCACGAAGGAAGCTTCCTACTGCGAGGAAGATTATCCCTTCCAGTTGTTAGCAGTCAACTTCAACACTCAGCCTGGCCTAATCTAAGACAGAGTCAAGAATAAACATGCACGTACAAAAGCCATTCTCCCCGAGTAGAGCTGGCACAATCCTAAGACAGCATTGACTGAAATGTCGTATGGCTTTTTTTTTTAGTGCCGGGATATCCCAGGACGGGTTCGGCTCGCCAGGTGCAGGTCTTTCTATTTGACTCCCGTAGGCGACCTGCGCGTCGTGATGAGGATGAAATGATGATGAAGACAACACATACACCCAGCCCCCGTGCCGTAGGAATTAACCAATTAAGGTTAAAATCCCCGACCCGGCCGGGAATCGAACCCGGGACCCTCTGAACCGAAGGCCAGTACGCTGACCGTTCAGCCAACGAGTCGGACAAAACATTAACTGCCGCTCCAAGATTCAGTTTATTCACGAAATATTTCTGGTGTAAAATCCACTGCTATACAGGGTGATTCACAAGGTTGCGCAGAAACTGAAGTAACCCGTAGAGCGGTCAAAATACAAGAACTTGCAAATAATGAACGTTTAGTATAGGACGAAACTTTTTTTCTTTCAGAGAAAGCTTGGGAATGTCAGGAAGTGCATAACAATCAATTTTAATTATTATAATAAAATATTGAAGCCTCCGTGGCTCAGGCAACACCGCGCCGGCCTCTCTTCTCTGGTTTCCGTGGTTCAAATCCCGGTCACTCCAAAAACGATTTGTGATGGACAAAGCGGAGGCGGGACAGGTTTGACTCCGAGTACTTCGGTTTTCTCTGTCATCTTTCATTCCAGCAACACTCTCCAATATCATTTCGCTTCATCTGTCAGTCATTAATTATTGCCCCAGAGGAGTGCGACAGGCTTCGGTAGCTGGCACAATTCCGATCCTCGCCGCTAGATTGGGGCTTCGTTCATTCCATTCCTGACCCGGTCAAACGACTGGAAACAGGCTGTGGGATTTTCATATTTTGGGTTTATGCCGTGTAATGAACTATATAAACACTCAATGCGTTTCAAAAGGAGCCATGCCTTTCTTCATCAGGAGA
Organism: Anabrus simplex; assembly: GCF_040414725.1. Taxonomy (NCBI): domain Eukaryota; kingdom Metazoa; phylum Arthropoda; class Insecta; order Orthoptera; family Tettigoniidae; genus Anabrus; species Anabrus simplex. Next base: position 345,039,124 of record NC_090268.1, on the reverse strand, counting down.
AATAGAAAAATAACATGACGCATCAAAGGTTGCTAAGAAAAAGCAACAAGGAACTTAAAATGGTGCCCTAAGATGTAAAAGGGACGCCATTTTAGCCCGATGCTAGAGACAACGAATGGCAACAGCAATGCATCATTTTCTAATGGTTCTGATAATAGATAGCCATGATTCACTGAGGTTGTACCCCGTATCGCGGTTGAAATTATCTAGGTGTTTACGCATTTCAACCACCTCCCTAATGATTCTGGGGCGATATTGTTCTATACGGGCAAGAACATCCACTCCTTGGAACATGACATCACGACCAGGTGTTAAGACATGATCAGCAACAGCTGATTTATCAGGTTGGTTGAGCCTGATACCGGAGTACTGGGAGAAAAACGTGTCCCACCTCCGCTTTGTCCAGCACAAACCTCACATGGAGTGACCGGGATTTGAACCACGGAACTCAGCGGCGAGAAGCCGGCGCGCTGCCGCCCGAGCCACGGAGGCTCCAGACGGAGGATGAATAGTGTCAAATAATACTTGCCATTCCCACAGAGCCTTGCAACTCTGACTTTGCATTGTATTAGTGTATAGTGAACGATTGGTATGGACGCATTCAGTCTGAAATATTTTATTTATAAGGGAAAACAGGATGGCATATTGGTAAGTGCTATGAAAATTTGTATTTTTACGAAGATACTTGGAAATGAAGTCTCAGTTCCTGGTATCCAACATGTTTTAACTGCAAAGAGTAAGATCTAATACAGTAGAGACAATACGCGACACTTCCGGATTTAGCCTGGTTAAAATGGGAGGCAATTCGTGACAATGACGTGACCTGAAAATTGGCGCTAAATTCAAATATCAGTGGAAATATATATACGGAAATGGATAAATAAATTACGCCTAGAAAAAAATGTTGCTAAAATATTAACTTCAAAGTTGCTAAAGCAATTCTGGATACATGAATGAAGAATTATTTATCAGCTTATTATTTAAAGAAAGAAATTAGACACATAATCAAGATGTGAAATGGACTGCTGTGAAAGGGCTTGATCGTTCATTTATTCATTACTTTTTTTTTTTTTTTGCTTCAGCATGCCTGCCTGAACTTTTACGGCTAGATTTGTCTTTTTTGTCATTTAAAAGCATTGTACATCACATTAGGACACTTGTCAACAAAATATCGGTACATTCCTTACACACATGATTCAATTAATTTATATTTAAGAACTGGACAATTTTCCTTTTAACTTGAAGCCTACTAACAGAAAGAAAATCTATAAATTTATACGCAAAAACATTCAAAATTTCCCTATGAGCAATGCTTGCCATTACATTAGGGTAAAGCAAATTTGCATTATCATCATCATCATCATCACATTTCTTAAATCACCCATATTTTCTTCAGTGCTTGACAACGCATTACGGCATTCCAAATGGGGTAACTTGGAACACAGCCAGTCACACACATATGCATATGCATTTTCTTGAATTAAATCAAAACTCACAGATCACACCTACAACAACATATCGGTATTGAAGGTTAACTGCTGCACTAATACAATAAAATAAGCTTATTATATTTTAAGCCAGTTAAAATATGGGTCACGCAGGTCAGAAGTTTAGGAGGTAGGCCTTCTATAAATGGAAGAATATATATGCAAACACAGTATTTACTTACGTTTTCTTGTCACCAGGGAAACGGAAGAAAGACCGCGAATCCCTCTGCACTTCATAGTTAAGGTATTGCAGCCAAACGCCGCACATATCTTTCCACTCACACTGACAGGAGATACAAAGGAATGACACACGCTACTGTTTACTTATGTCATCTTAATGCAAACATATAAATAACCCCAAAAACTTCACAAACAAATACACGTTCTCTTACGACAGAATCGGTAACTCTCAGGTCACTCCGCCAGACAGAGCTCTAATCGCTGTCCCTCGATATCTCGCAGAGTGACGCGTATTCTCTCTACTGTATTTGGTAAGGTGAACATGAACGACATAACCTTAATAAGAAATAAAAACAGATTAACGCTACATTTACGTGATCTCACTCTCTTTTATCGGTTTGCTTTATTTCGCGCCGACATAGATATATCTTACGGCGACGGCGGTGGGTTAGGAAAGGACCAGGAGTGGGAAGGAAGCGACCGCGGCCTTAATTATGGCGAAGTCCTACCATCTCTCTCTCTCTCTCTCTCTCTCTCTCTCTCTCTCTCTCTCTCTCTCTCTCTCTCTCTCTCTCTCTCTCTCTCGGGCCGTGCACCGTTCTGTCTACACGCCATTTGACCGAATTTATTTTATTTGATTAATATTTGTACTTACTGTACGAATGGGCGGTTTAAGTTGAAGCACGAAATTCAGTTACCGGGATTAGATACTACCAGTGGAACACTAAACGGTTCGGTTCCTATGTTGAATGGTATCCTTCGGTTCAGGTGGCCCCGAGTTTTAAAATTCTATCGTTAATTCCTATGGCTCTAGGATTAGGTGTTTGTGTTTGTCTCAGTACTCATCTTCATTTAGACACAACATATACTTCTAACCACCAAAATAAAATGCAATACTGTTCACAGAGGGTTCGCGTTAGGAAGGGCAAGCGGCCGTAAAATTGAGCCAATCTCCCTCCCTCCCTCCCTCCCTCCCTCTATCTCTCTCTCTCGCTCTCAGTCTCTCTGTCTCACACACAAACACACACACACACACACACATGCACCGTTTCCAAGAAATTGGGGAACAGGTCAGGAAGAAAAATAAATAGAACACTACATAACATAGGTTTTTGGACGTGCTAAAATTGACCAATTTTAGTTCCCTTGGAGTTAGTCTGCAGCACTCAGTAACGACAGAAAGAAGTGCTCTGTAATGGATTGTTCGAGTAGTTCATTTCAATTGCCGTATGCCATTTACTTAGTTGAGTGCTATGAATATGTGGGTGGCCCTATTCCAACAATAGAGGCAGCGCTTTGAGGTCTGGCAAGCACCTGCCTGACGTCAATGATGACAAGAGACAATCGAAGGCTGTGGTAGGTGGTTCTCGGTTAAACTACGTCAGCCCTACAGCAGCGGTTTCTACGAACTTAAGAGGAGGAGGAAGAAGAAGAACGTACACCGCATGACTTAGGGTTAGCAGAACAAGTAGAAGGTTTTACGACAACTGAAGATTGACATGTAGAAAAGGAAGAATGTTTTTTTTTTTTTTGCTATGGGCTTTACGTCGCACCGACACAGATAGGTCTTATGGCGACGATGGGATAGGAAAGGCCTAGGAGTTGGAAGGAAGCGGCCGTGGCCTTAATTAAGGTACAGCCCCAGCATTTGCCTGGTGTGAAAATGGGAAACCACGGAAAACCATTTTCAGGGCTGCCGATAGTGGGATTCGAACCTACTATCTCCCGGATGCAAGCTTGAAAAGGAAGAAGCAAACAACGCAACTTGCTTTACGTCGCACCGACACAGATGGGAAGGAAGCGGCCGTGGCCTTAACTAAGGTATAGCCCTAGCATTTGCCTGGTGTGAAAACGGAAAACCATATTCAGGGCTGCCGACAGTGGGGGTTCGAACCCACTATCTCCCGGATGCAAGCTCACAGCTGCGCGCCCGTAACCGCACGGCCAGCTCGCGCGGTGTTCTCAGAAGGAAACCATAATTTAACTTCAACGATTAAAAATGCAAACTCTTTAGGTCTAGGCGTATTCAGTGGTAAAATTACCAAATATTCAAGCAGGTTAACATCTGAATTCATTAAAACAAAACGAAGCTGATCCGCTTGGAATTAGAAGGCCCAGAGCTTATATATAGGAGAGTTACTATAATAGTAAACGATACTGAACTTAAGTAGATGCGAGCAAAATAGCCTGGACCGCGATCAAAATTCATCCCCTTCCACACACACATGACGTATAATAGCAACACTTACCACATTCATACACACATGCGCTGCCACAAGCGTCAGCCTTCTCACGTCAGAGACTGAACACGTAACTTATGTACATCTGCTCGCGGCCCAGAGGCCACACGTTCACAGATATCACTCCTCCTTTACGTGTAAGGAAGAGGATGAGGAAAGAAATGGATTCACACGTAAGTTATTTTGCGGGTGGTATTGCGTGTTTCTGTGGTGGTTGGTAACGTAGTGTTTTGTATGTAGATGAGAAGTGTCTTCGGACGAATACAAACACTCAGTCCCCAAGCAACAGGAATTTACCAAACCCAGTTAAAATCCTCGGCCAAGCCGTGAATCGAACCCGGGTCTTTCTGAACCGAAGACCAGTGCGCTGACCATTCACCCAACTCATGCCCATAAAAAAGCCATGCATAATAATTTTAAGTTAATAATAATAATAATAATAATAATAATAATAATAATAATAATAATAATAATAATAATAATAATACAGTCTTGTCAGTTGCTTAAGATTTTATGAGACGCCAGAGTGTCAGAATTTCGTCCTGAAAATTATTATTTAACGTGCCAGTAAATCTACTTTCGAGGGTATCTCTCATTCCACCACTCTTGAACATCACCCGATTGCATCAGGATTACATCTCGTAACCGTAAGGATGGTTGCCCAGTTGTTCCTCTTAAAACAGTAATCACCACCACCACCAACGTGAGCGTCTAAATAACTACGTTCTGCAGCTGGTAAATTTTAAGACATTGGTAAATATAGAAACATAATTTGATACACCTTGAGTCAACAATTGTTAAACGGTAAACTGTAAAAACTTGTCTCTCCTCCTCCTCTTCCTCGTTCTGATCTGGAGGAAACGACCTTTCGGTTGATCAGGGTCCGATTTAGGGGTCTGCTGCGTTGAACGTGTTCCCGAGTGGGATTTCGCTGAAAAGTCACCAGCTGTGGTTCCAATAATAATATTGTGTTCCTTGCGTCCCAGTAACTACTTTTACAGTTTTCAGATAGGGCAAAATCTGCGGTTTTGTGCCACAGGAGATTTACCAGAGCTGGAGTCGAACCCGTTAACTTGAGCTCATGAGGTTTGCGGCTCTACCGGCTCAGCCCGGTCTTGAAGATATCGACAGTCGTACTGCCTGGCTTTCGAGACCGCCTCACCTGCCTCTCATACGACAGCCCCTCAACATTGGTCCCACGATAAATAGTGAACCCCGCTACAGCTCTCCTTCCAGAATCGAACTGACCGAGGTATCTGCGTACGAGATAAGCATGCTACCCTTACACCACGGTGCTGGCCCACATAAGAAGAAGTACTACAGTAAAATAAACTCTTCGGAAGAAAGGTGCTGCGGGAATAAACTGTGCGGAAAATGGCCATCTTAGCACACCGTTCTGGAAAATACTTTCACAACTATTTCTCCCTCTCTTGATATTTTCTTCCTCCATAAAAGTGACGGGAGGTTTTTAACAACGTTCATTTTAAATACCTCTGCTTTACGACAGCTTTAGAGAATCTTGAAATATAATGCAATCTCAATTACGTGCCTGGAATGAAATCATAATGAATTCCTCTCTTTTATATAAACTATGTGGGGCATTAACGAAAATGTTCGACGCTTGCCTCGCAATAACGTAGTTTATGGTATCTATAAAATTCCATTTGCGAGTAATTACTGGTTGTAAGACACGTCCACATCGCCTCTACCACTGATACGTAGTCTGCTTGCAAACAGAATTTTATATCGCAGAAAGGCAGCACAGAAACGCTTGGCGAATAATTCTGTTAAAATTACGAGGTACAATAGAATTTTATGATTATTTCTCAGCAAAAGAGAAGTTTCCTTTAGAGTTTGTCTCATCATCAACCGATCAGGACATTAACGATGGGCCTTCTTAGAAGTGAAGCTTCCACGGTGTGAAGAATTGTTTCATTTATTTTCCGAGTTGAACCGTGTTGTGCTTGTACGCATATCACGTACAGTTTGCCGACGTTTCGAATACATTGCAGTATTCTTTGTCAAGGCGACTGAGATATCCCTACTCGATCCGAGGTAATCAGTCTCCCAGGCAGAAATTACACTACTAGAGTGGCCTTGATCTTGGCCTTTTATATCCTAGCCTTTCTGGCTGACGTAAGACAAAACGTCTGATCTCCACCCGCCTAAAAGAACATATCCGTCACACCAAGAACCAAAACACAGATATTTCAGCAGTAGCCAAGCATTCCTACGAAACTAGGCACGGAATATCATTTGACAAGACCAAGATCCTAGCAGCTATCCCTTGGAATCTGGAAAGGAAAATCCGCGAGGCTATCGAAATCAAGAAACATCCGAATAACATAAATTTAGAAGAAGGATACAAAATCAGTAATTCTTGGATGCCTATCATTCATAGTTTAAGACATACAGACCACAACATAAACACACGGGCCGCAACCCCATTACATAACAGCGCGAGCAAGCCCCCACTACCTGGCTGTGACATATACTTTCCAGAAGCCTCGCGAGACAGCCAGGGCTTACGTCAGCCAGAAAGGCTAGGATATAAAAGGCCAAGATCAAGGCCACTCTAGTAGTGTAATTTCTGCCTGGGAGACTGATTACCTCGGATCGAGTAGGGGTATCTCAGTCGCCTTGACAAAGAATACTGCAATGTATTCGAAACGTCGGCAAACTGTACGTGATATGCGTACAAGCACAACACGGTTCAACCCGGAAAATAAATTAAATAACGATGGGCCTTATTCGTGCCATTTCCTCATTTGCATCCCTCCTATCCGATCTCCCCGAGCAACTATTCCTCTCTTCCAATATCAACGTTATTTTCTTCGGAGACCTAGGGTGACCTTTATTTTCACGCCTTCCATGGCTCTTCTCTTTCTTCTGTCGACATTTCCATTCTTCGAAGGATTCAAAATATGATTATCTTGTTGAACTTCCCCGTAGAACAACGATAATCATATGCCAAACTAACACACGACAACAGATAACACTTTCATTGATATTCTGATATAGGTGATTTTCATCCTTAGTAATGTCATTCCATGCAGCCATGTTTGAGTATTTCCTATCAAGCCAGAGAGTAACGTATCATGCTAATAGGAAACATCGACGTAGGCACAGACTGGATGGTATCAAGTCGACTAGCATTCTGTATGACCAGTAATAAAGCGTAGGGACAAACTCTTGGAAAAGTGGGTAGGCTACCTAACCGAAACAATATTCAGTCACGGCCAATTGTATGTTGCACTATCTCGGGCAAGATCGTTTGAAAATGTTCAGATCCAGATACGTCCGAATGGTCGAGGCAAAGTGAATACTGTATGGAGAGAAGTGTTATAAACGACATAACGATTGATTAAGTCACTTTGTACCCGCATTAAATGTTCATAAACCTATTAAAAAGAGCAGGCAAAACAATATGACCAGTGTTGCCAACTTATATTTTCAAGATCCGCTAAATACTACTAAAAATCCGCTAAAATTCCGCCAAGAAATCCGATCTCAAATAATGAGCAATAATAATATTAATAACTAATGATAAAAGTAAATGTCTGCACTCACCTGATCTGTGAGTTTCACTGGGATCAACCCCCTGCCTGCGAGCCAGCGAGCTAAAACTTGTAGGCGTTTTAGTGCCGGGTGCAAACTAGGTGAATCCCCTACCTCAAAGGCCACACAGAGGACAGGGCAGTTCGTTAAACGGCATTCCTTCATAGTATAAATATAAATGCTACTCTCTCAGAGTTTCATTATCTGTCGTCATTCGTCAACTAAGATATAAGTACCTTTTCCCCGCGCATTACAAATTTATGATAGCATGATCTCATAACATCAAATCCAAATAATATGTTTTCCTCATGTGACTGCTGATTGCTGACAAGAAATACGGAATAGCTCGGAGACAGACTGGAGTTCAAATGAAAAAACAACGTAAAATGGTTAAAACACTAAATTCCGCTATAATAAATCTAGAATTCAGCCAAAATATCCGCTGTCCGCTAAATGATATATTCCTTCGCCGACAGTCTTCTAATTCCGCCAAATTTAGCGGAAAATCCGCTAAGTTGGCAACACTGAATATGACTATGAAAGGCATATCAAGACGAGTTTTCAGACCTGTTTATAACGAATGCTGCAAAGAAGCGCGGGTTCTCTAGTTATTATTAAACAATTTATCATGCCAGGTAACTGAATGATGCCATAGTACAGAGGATTTGCTATTTATCATGAGGATGTAGTGAGCGGGTTTCCAGGAGCTGACGTGTATCTTGCAGCTCTCCAAATTAACGAGCGGTGGATACCTGCAGTAATCTGGTCTCATCCCACCACGGTGTAAGGCTAACAAATGGACGTACCTTAAAGTGACCGCAAAGCTCACTGGACACTGCGGAGAGCTACTACTCCCAATTGGAGTCTTCGTGCACGATCTAGTGAAGAAGATACATACTGTGAAATTCTAAAACAGAAGTGAGGTGGGAAGAGAGACAAGGTATAGATGAAACATGTTAACCGCAGCGCAATAAACCTACCATAATTTACCCCATTCAAAAACAGTGCCTTATTTTGATGGCAACGCTTTAACCATATTTAAAAAAGAATATCAAGAAGCGAATTAGTAAATAAGCTGTATGCAGTAAGATGTTTGGAGATACATGACTCGGAAATGTGTTTATCAGTTATGATCATGAAAAGAGCAGAGAGACTACGACGAGAATCGTTGTTTGTTATCTAGAGAAACAATCGGAGAGGCACTTCTGATAACAGTCTGTAGGAAGACACATTCACTGGCAGTCAAATATCCCGCTAATGATCAGTGAATTTAAAGCTGCAATGGAAATGTATGTAATTTTTTTAACAATTTTCTTTACGTCGCACCGACACAGATAGGTCTTATTGCGACGATAGGACAGGAAAGGACTAGGAGTGGAAAGGAAGCGGCCGTGGCCTTAATTAAGATACAGCTCCAGTATTTCATTCATAGGTTGTTCTGCCATCCGGCACGTCCAGTCATGGCTGTGACCTCCATATCTCTCGATCTTGTGCCCTTTTCTTCACTGCTGCATAATCTTCCTTTCTTTTTCTAATGCTGCCTAATAACTGGTATTGTCTCCTTCCCCTTCCTCGTTTTCATTTTATCATCCCTTCAATTGCTATTCGTAGTAAAGTGTTGTGTCTTAGATTATGCCCTATCCAATTTTTCTTCCTATTTTGGATTACGGACATCATGCTCCTCTCTTCTCCCACTCTCTTCAGAACTTCCTCATTTGATATTTTATCTTCCCACTTTACTCCTTTAATTCTTCGCCAAATCCACATCTCAAATGCCTTTATTCTTCTCTGTTCTTCCTTCCTTAATGTCCTTCTTTCAGCGCCATATAGAGCTATACTCCATTGCCTGGTGTGAAAATGAGAAACCACGGAAAACCATCTTCAGAGCTGCCGACAGTGGAGTTCGAACCCACTATCCCCCGGATGAAAGCTCACAGCTGCGCATGTATGTATGTATGTATGTATGTATGTATGTATGCATGTATGTATGAATGTTCTTTTTTAAATATTTAAATTCATTCTACATGCTTCATTACAGCAGTAATATTACATGTAACGGTATTGCCTTAATCTATGTGCTATAAATATTCTTCGTTTCTTTAGACAATGCTGATCTATTATTTAGTTAGACATAATGTTGTCCCTTTACACTAGTTATGACTTTTAAGCATTTGTCTTTGTATTTACTTATAAGTATATTTTGATTTACTGGTCAGTCTTTTTCAGCATTACTCCGATTAACATGTCTCTTTCTTCATCTATTATTTTACATTAGAAAATAATATGGCCTATCGTTTGCTCGCCTGTAATACAAGGACACACTTTATTAAGTTTAACCTCAAAATCGATTTTCTGAAATGGGACAGGGTCTCTAGTAAGTTACGTCCGCAATGAATACAGTGACTATAAAGTAGGGCGAAATCCGACGACCTACAGAGCGTACCTCACTGTACGAATCTAAGGAATCAATTACATCTTTGAAAACAGAAATGTTTTGTCCCAAAATGTAGGCTGCCGTGTTTTAAGTATACTCGGCCGCAAAATTGAAGTGTCACTTAACAGGTTTAATTCTGATCACGTTCTTCAAGATCGTCATTCTTATTAACATACTGCAATTCAATGCAGCAGCTGGTGTAGGCTATCAATTTATAAACCTGCTATAGTACCAGGATGCTTGTACTCACCTGTGATTTCAAGTATGTTAACAAGAATAAAAGGATAATGGTCTGAATTATTATTCCGTTCCTCCAGAAAGCATATTCGCAGTTGCTGCAGATGGATCAATTATGTGTCAAGCTTTATAACAAGCTATTCATCTTTCTATCACATTTTAGATAGAAGACAGTAGCTCTTTAAAATCTAACTTATGAAATATTGGAGTCCCAGAAGCAATTTATCACACCACCTGTAAGAAGAGCGCGCTCCGCTCATCTGACAGGTCACTAATTACAGTTCGGGCTGAGCTAACCCACCGCTACAGGTTGGGTATGGGTCGTTGAGACGGTTTTTTTTTTTTTTGCTTAACGTCGCACCGACACAGATAGGTCTTATGGCGACGGTGGGACAGGAAAGGGCTAGGGGTGGGAAGGAAGCGGCCCTGGCCTTAATTAAGGTACAGCCCCAGCATTTGCCTGGTGTGAAAATGGGAAACCACGGAAAACCATTTTCAGGGCTGCCGACAGTGGGGTTCGAACCTACTATCTCCCGATTACTGGATACTGGCCGCACTTAAGCGACTGCAACTATCGAGCTCGGTAGACGTGGTATTACTAAATAAATAATACAATCGATACATGCGTTAAAATCTCCTCATACAATTACTTGACTAAATATAATTTATTTTGTCTTAGACGTTAACAATGTTACATAGTCCAGAACAACATGTATCTTCCCCTTCCTTAACTTATTTAGCACTTATCTTTGAGTCACAAATCTTATGGAGTTATCCTACCTTTACAATATACATTATGACTGAATTGAATGAGTGGATGACTGCATGAATTGGTAAATGGATGATTTCATGATTGAATTCTGTTCATTCATGATGGCAACTGGGGGGGGGGGGGAGGAGGAGGTTGGGGCGAGAGAGAGCATTCATTGATGAATGAGTGATTGATAGGGTGAGTGAATAACTTCTTGGACTGAATTTAACATTCCATTACGAATGACTGAGTGCATGAATTGAATGGACTGGATTCCAAGTCCTCTCCCCTAGTCACGGATTGTCACCAACTGAGGAGAGTGTTTCATGGATTATGAATTGATGAATAGATGCTTCCATGATTGAACTGTGTTCATGTCTGAATGAATGAACACGGTCACAGATAGCCACGAACTGGGAAGAGACTATTCAGTAAAGGATGAGTGCTTGATTGTGAATCGATGAAATACCTTGAACATTCCATTGTGGATGAATGAAATACTGATTGCAAATAAATAAGAGATTTAAAAGTATTTATTTAGAACAAGACAGTGTCCCGTGAACTTCTGTCCTACAACTGTATAAAAGATCATTTCATTATTATTATTATTATTATTATTATTATTATTATTATTATTATTATTAAGCATATGAGTTTTCAATATATTACAGGCATATTAAAATAAAAGATCATTTCATTATTATTATTATTATTATTATTATTATTATTATTAAGCATATGAGTTTTCAATATATTACAGGCATATTAAAATAACTGCAATGAATGAAAACCCACAACCTGTTTTCCAGTCATTGACCGGGTCAGGGATGTAATGAATGAAGCAGATTTATGCTGTTAGTACGATGGGGTCGCCACTCCCAAAGTGATTCATTAATGAATGATAGATGCTATGAAATGAGAATGGAGAGTGTTGCTGGAATGAAAGATAACAGGGAAAACCGGATTACCCGGAGAAAAACCTGTCTCGCCTCCGCTTTGTCCAGCACAAATCTCACATGGAGTGACCGGGATTTGAACCACGGTATCCAGCTGTGAGTGGCCGACGCGCTGCCGTCTGAGCCACGGAGGCATCAAATAACTGCAATATAAAATTTAAAATCTGGACATACTCAGCTGCCTGATGTGTTAAAAAGAGGAAAGCTTTAGGATTTCCTGCACAAGCAGATATAGTAGTACACTCCTGCCTGTCCATCAGCCCCATATTCACACCGTGGAGAAGAAATTTGAACAGGAGGTCCTCCACATACTTCATGTTTAGTCCGTATGCGGTTATGTATTTTTTAACCGTTTATTCACAGCATGCTCCATAATACTACATGCCTGAGTAATCACATTACGAACACAACTTAATTTTCTAATTACATGTGAGGTACATTCTTAATTCGATGGCTGTTATTATGATATGCATAACTAAACAAAATAATTATGTAAAAAATCTGTATCCCTTTTTTTACTGTTGTTCAGATTCAATTGAGTTCGTGAAACGTAAGAACTGTTAGAATAATTTTTGACTAATCTACTTTTGCTCACTGGCCATTAACTCTGTACCTAAAATATCTTTTATTAAAATGCTTCTTTCTCTCTCAAGTAATTCACAATGAAATAATAAATGGTCAACAGTCTCATCACTGGCATTACGTGGACATATGGGACTATCTAATTTTAAAACGATAAAAATAAGCTCTTTTTGTCCATGGCCCGTTACCATTGCTGTGAAATTTGACATTAAATAAGTATGCTGGGAAAGTCTGTCTATTACACTGGGAAAAATGAATTTGTTACTGAATCGTTCGTCGTTTGATCCCATTCACTCTGCCATTTTCTTATACTCTCATCTTTCAATTCCTTAATCAAAACACTTTTAGACCGAGCTCGAGTGCGGCCAGTGCTTAAGTGCGGCCAGTATCCAGTAATCGGGAGATAGTGGGCTCGAACCCAACTGTCTGCAGCCCTGAAGATGGTTTTCCGTGGTTTGTCATTTCCACACCAGGCAAATGGTGGGGCTGTACCTTAATTAAGCCCACGGTCGCTTCCTTCCCATTCCTAGGCCTTTCCAATCCCATCGTCGCCATAAGACATATCTGTGTCGGTGCGACGTAAAGCAAATAGCAAAAAAAACGAATTTAGGAATTTTGCTGTAACACTCACTAATTTCACTGTTGTGCGCTGCTTCCTTGGCCAGATGATCCACGAGTTCGTTACCGTAGTTCCCAGCGTAAGCCTTAATCGATTTTCCACTTGTTACTTGCAAGAATCTTAGCTTTCACCTTGATTTGGTGAATAAGCTAGTTGTAGTTATATTTTATGAGTCTATTATTATTTTACTGTCAGTGAATATCTTGGCCTTACGCGAGATATGTATGTATATACCGAGCGAGTAGCTGCACGGTTTCAATCGCGTAGCTGTCAGCATCCATTCAAGAAATAGTGGGTTCGAACCCTACTGTCGGTAGTCCTGACGATGGTTTTCCGTGCTGTTCCCATTTTCAAATCAAATCAAAATCTCTTTATTTGCAAATGAGGTGTTTACCTCGGTGGCAAATGGTACACTAAAATACATTATTGTCAAGCACTAAATATTAAATTAACAAGAGAAGAAAATTTTCCTATAATACAATATTATATAATTTACGCTAACGATTTTTTCTATTAAACACACAGCTCATCCTTAATAAATTTACATTGTTTACAAAATTCTACTTATAATATCTCCTGTACTACATACAAATATAGTCATCTGATATACAGTATGTGGAATTACTTCAAATGATACTGTACAACTGGTATAAGATTAAAATTTACATTGCATTTATTTTCTTTTTCTTTTCTTTACCCATTCTGGAACCTACTGAAGCCTCTCACGGATATCTCCCCATGCTGCTTCTCCTGTATAGGCTCTATATAAACCTATAAGTCTAGTTTTCTTCCTTCTCTTACTTAAAGTTCCCCACCCTAGTTTCTTTAACATTTCTGATACACTACTCTTTCTCCTGAAATCCCCTGTTACAAATCGTGCTGCTTTCCTCTGCACACTATCTATTTCTTTTATTAGGTATTCTTGGTGAGGATCCCAAACACTGTTTGCATATTCCAATAATGGACGAACCATACTTAAGTAACTTTTCTCTTTTAATTCTTTGTTGCATCCTTTAAGTAGCCTCATTATGACATGTAACGATCTGTATGCTTTCCCAACAATGTCATCCACATGACCCTTCCAATGCAAATTACTTTCAAATCTTACACCTAAGTATTTGCACTTGCCATCTTTTGGGATAACTACCCCATCCAAAGTATATTCAAATTCAGTTTTAAAACTGACCCTTCCAATGCAAATTACTTTCAAATCTTACACCTAAGTATTTGCTCTTGCCATCTTTTGGGATAACTACCCCATCCAAAGTATATTCAAATTCAGTTTTAAAACTCCTGTTTGTAAATGTTGTAACAGTTGATTTGCCTCCATTAACTTTCATGTTATTCTCTTTAACCCATTGTTGGATACTCTCAAGGTCCCTTTGTAATTCTGAACAATCCTCAATGGTATTTATTTCCCTGTAAACAATTATGTCATCTGCATACAATCTTATTTTTGATGTTATATTGTTCCCTAAATCATTTACGTATATTAAGAAAAGTAACGGACCGATTATACTACCCTGTGCAATTCCCTTCCAAACTTTCTCTTCCTGCGATACGTTAATTCCTACTTTGACTTTCTGAACCCTTGAATTTAGAAATGTTTTTACCCAACGTGTAACCCTTATGTCCAATCCTATTCCCTCCAATTTCTTTAATAATATTCCATGTTCCACTCTATCAAAGGCTTTGGAAAGATCTATGGCTATGCAATCTAACTGGCCTCCTGAATCCAATTGATCTGATATGTCCTGCTGAAATCCCACCAGTTGTGCCTCACAAGAATATTTCTTTCTAAATCCATACTGACTCCTCATGAACCAATTTTTATCATCACATATCCCTCTGGTGTACTTTGATATTAAACTCCCCAGTATTTTACAAACTATACTGGTCAGGCTGATTGGTCTGTAGTTCTCTGGTTTCCTTTTATCACCCTTTCCTTTATAAATTGGTATTATTATAGATTCCTTCCATTCCTTTGGTATTACACTATTATTTATGACATAGTCAAAGAGAAATTTTAAATAAGGCACTATGTACCACCCCATTGTCTTTATCACCTCCCCAGTAATTTGATCACTTCCTGCTGCTTTTCCTTGCTGAAGCAGTTGGATTTCTCTGAAAATATCTTCATTTGTGAACGAGAAGCTTCTTGTTTCCCTCTGTGTATGTCCCTCTGTAACTTCTGTTTCGGTGTCCAACTCCTGACAATCATCTACTGAATCTCTAAATTCCCTACTAAAGAGGTTTGCTTTCTCAGTATCTGTTAAATAGTGTTCACCCCCTTCTCCCACCATTATAGGTATTTGGATTCCATTTCCTTTTTGATTCCTGATATATGAATACAGCTTTTTCCATTTCCCTTTGTGGTCATTACGCTCTTGAAGAATGCCATTCATATAATTCTCTTTTGCTTCCTTTTTTACTCTATTCAGTTCCCTCATTAGCTGTTTTCTACTTTCTCTACTCTCCCTACCTTCTTTGATTTTTGCTGTTTACTATTCTACATTTTCTTTTTAATTTTCTTATTTCCCTTGTATAATAAACAGGGTCTGAGGTCATTTTACCCTTCTTAACAGGTACAAACCTCTTCTCTCCTTCCCAAACGATTCCTTTGAATTTAGCCCAAAGTACATCCACATTACTCCCTTCACTTATCCAACAACTGAATTGTGATTTAAGGTAAGTCCCAAATTCATCAACTTTAGTTTTTCTGTACAATTTCTTGTCTTGTGTGACCCTCTTATTAAGCCTTTTTGGTACCAGTCCTACATCCATTATTACAGACTTATGGTCACCTATTCCTTCAATTACCTCAGTTTTATCAACAATTTCCCGTGGTACATCTAGTAAGTTATTGAGACGAGTTGGTTCTTGTACTACTTGTGTAAATCCTCCCTCCCAAATTAACTTATTTGCCAGTTTCTGTTCATGGGCTTCACTTGCAGCTCCATTCCATTCAACCTCAGGCAAGTTTAGATCTCCCCCAATTATTACCACATCATTATTATTGTTTTTAGGAGTATAATCTATTATTTTCTCAAATATTTCCATGTCTCTTTCCTCTCTTCCTGGCCTGTATGTTCCTATAATTCCCACCTCCTTCATATTATCACAAATTAATTTTATCCCTAATATTTCATCCCTTTCATCGGTAAACCATTCATGTGAACAATATGTTCCCTTCACCAGAATAAACAGCCCCCCTCCCTTTTTATCTCCTCGGTCTCTACGATAGACTGTGTACTCTTCTGGAAATACTTCTCTATTACCCACCCCTTCTCTCAACCACGATTCCACTCCTATCACCACATCAGTCTCATAAGATTCCATCAATGTACCGAATTTTAATTGTTTATTTACTACACTCTGACAGTTTACCAAGAGCAATCTCAGACCCCCTTCCTCCCTAAAAATTGACTGTTGCAATTGGGTAACTTGAAATTCCTTACTTTCCTGAGTTTCATTTACTAGTTGGCTGAGCCAGCTTGAAGTACAGCTGGCTCTTTATACTAGTTTTCCTGGTCAGTATTATAACTCAAGGGAGTTGCCTTTTTTACAGTACATATCTTATGATTAATAAAATCTAGAACAATATTTGCTATCTTTCGTTTACCTGAATTGTTTAGATGAAGGCCATGCTTTGTGTAACAGTGTCTCTCGAAACTGCTGCTATCAATTACCTGTGTATTACGAAAATGTTTACAAATTTTAACCATATCTGTATTAACTTTGTCCACTTCAGTGTTCACACACGAGTCTCTAATCAAATCATGCCTGTGGGGCACGTTCACTACAAAAATGTTAGTGTGAGTCAGCTTACCTAGTGTACATTTTCACACCAGGGAAATCCTAGAGCTGTACCTTAAAAGGCCACGATAGCTTTCTTCCTTCTCCTAGCCCTTTCCTATACAATAGCCGTCATAAGACCTATCTGTGTCGGTGCGACGTAAAGCAAAAAAAAAAACGTGTATTAGTTTTTTATTCAGGCCACACAATGTTCATAACTAAAAATACCCTTTCAGCTGGAGTAGAAGAACGAGGTAGGTAAAAATGTACTTGGCTGAGATTAACCACAGAAATATTTAGTTCCTGAAATGACTGAACAATTCTACCTAATTTTCGAGTTTCATTATTATTCCGTTCTTTAACTTATCCATATTTAATTTAAACATTACGACAGATTCATTCATTTCGTCGATAAAAAAGTTAAATCAGTTACAGAGAAAGTAATTAAATTAGCAGCACTCAAGCCGCAGTCACTGCTCCACCGTTCCGCCATCATATTTAGATTTAAACATTTCAAACCGGGTCAATGTACAGAATGATCCAAACGTCCGTTAACATTTGTTGAGGCAATACTTCACGTAATATTGAAAGTTGAGTGGTAATACACACACAAGACTGCCATGACATGGGTTTTTATCGACGTCAAAATTAAGTACACAAAATGACCAAAGGTCGCGCCTGACAGCAACACATCAGGTACAAATGGTCAAACATGCTTGACATGACATGGAGTTTTACTGACACCAACAACGAGTGCACAAACAGGCCAATAGATGGCGCTGGACAGCAACACGTCAGTGATGTCGCATGAGGCTCGTGTATGGTATAAAAGGAGCTGTCGTGAGAGAGGGCATCAGATGCACCTGCAATCGCGGCATGTTGACGATACCAGATAAGGCACTGTTAGTGAAGCTTTACTTACTTTATTTTGGTGTCAACAAAACGCCAATCATGTGTGTCAATTATTACCTCTCTGCCTCCAATACTCCGTGAAGTAATGCCTCGTCAAATGTTAACGAATGCCTTGTATTTGCTTCAGTAAAAGAGTACTAATCTGAATCTACGATTTCAAGTAATGCAATACCCATTATTTATCAGTATACCTCGGATTTGTAGGTGGTAATAGGTTAGAATGCAAAGTAATTAGGTTTGTAGTAAGTGTCATGCAACCCGTTACACCATGATGTAGGAAGAGTAGCATAAATTCAAAAAGTTCTATAGGCTGTACCCCTAATATCTATGCAAATCTCATCGCATAACCGCTGTACAGTGTAGGGTATACTTGTTACTGGCTTAAATAAGTTCGCATTCTAACTTATCAGTACCGGTACTTAATACTCCGGACTCTATTTATCAGTATTAATGTTATTTGCTTATTTTTTACGGTTTTCGGAGACGCCGAGGTGCCGGAATTTAGTCCCTCAGGAGTTCTTTTTACGTGCCAGTAAATCTACCGACACGAGGCTGACGTATTTGAGTAGCTTCAAATACCACCAGACTGAGCCAGGATCGAACTTGCCAAGTTGTGGTCAG
Source organism: Anabrus simplex (assembly GCF_040414725.1). Classification (NCBI taxonomy): domain Eukaryota; kingdom Metazoa; phylum Arthropoda; class Insecta; order Orthoptera; family Tettigoniidae; genus Anabrus; species Anabrus simplex. Next base: position 345,020,752 of record NC_090268.1, on the reverse strand, counting down.
AAAGCCAGCGCCTCAACCGTCTGAGCCACTCAGCCCGGCTATTTATCAGTAAACATTTGAAAAATGAGCAAACTACACATTCCACTTAGCTATTCAGAGCAGGAATATGATTCTTCGATCTCTAAATAGTGCAGCTTCTTAGTTTTGGGGATGAACTAACCGTTCAGTAAGATTACATCTGTACAATTTCACTGAGCAAACCATACTTTTGTAAGACGTGAGCACTATAAACCTTATAACGTCCTGCAGTTTGTGGAGCGAGCCGTAAGGTGACGAGCCTATCTGGCCAACATGCGACAGGCGCTACACATAGCACTTTACGCCTCTTGCAATGGCTTCATTTCAGTTTCCGCGCCTGCTGATTGCACCATAAAACTGGCCTCGCCGCAACCCATTCGACCACCCATTCCGCTCTCAGAGCACAGCAGCCAGCTCTTGATGCTTCTAATCATAAACTATAACGGGAAATATTACAACACGGGAGACGAAACATGTGGTAAGATATGCACTCGTAAAGTGCCGCACTAGAATTCAATCTCCTTTAAGTCTCTGACACATAAACAGCTCCAAAGTACGTCGCATTTATCGCCTAGGACGCCTGATGCATTTTCATCAGCTCGCATGCAGTATAAAGTGTGTTACATGTTAAAGAAATTCAGTAACTTACAACGAAAGAAGATATACTACAACTCCTTTTCTGACTTCCAATTAGTTGATGTTGCCACTAACGTGGGTTAAGCCCAGTTTTACGGTGCATGTCTTTCCTGACGTGTGCATACACTACTGCCTGTTTCTAGTAATAATAATAATAATAATAATAATAATAATAATAATAATAATAATAATAATAATAATAATAATAATCATGCAATTTGCTTTACGTCCCACAAACTACTTTTTCGGTATTAGGAGACGCCGAAGTGCGGGAATTTAATCCCGCATGAGTTATTTTACGTGCCAGTAAATCTAACGATACGAGGCTGACGTATTTGAGCATTATCAAACACTACCAGACTGAGCCAGTATCGAACCTGCTAAGCTGGAGTCAGAAGGCCTGCGCATCAACAGTCTGAGCTACTCAGCCCGGCATTGCTTGTTTCTGAAATGGTCGATAATGTAAAGTGTTGCATCTGTGTGAAAATAGGAGTATTAAGACGAACGCAAACATGGAACCAGAGTAATTAACCCGACACGACTAAAATCTCTGGCTTGGCCGGCAATCGAACTCCAGGCCCTCTGAACCGACGGTCACTTCGCTGATAATTTACCCAAGAAGCTGGAAAAGAAGATATTCCAAAACGTACAGTGTTTTTTTAATCCCTCACTTCAGGTTTCAGTATTATGCAATGGCGAAAATTAAAAGGCAGAGATACTGCGAAGCTATCCCCTAGGGCAGGGATGTTGAACCTATGCCACGCGTGTCACTAGGCGACACGCGAACACGACTTCGGTGGCACGCCACATGAACATAGTAAAGTTTTTGTATACGTCTTGTACTGCAGACTATACAATATCTCATGGTTCGTATAGTCATAGGGTTTCACGTGTAAGAAATAAATATCGAAAACCTGGCCGTCAGTCAGTCGGTGAGTGAAGTTTGACTTTTGTGTGGTAGCCAGTAGCGCGTAATTATTCGTTGTGTGTTACTGTTTATTGAATGTCGTTTGCTTACGGACCTCACAAACATGTTTTCGGCGCCAGAAAACAGAAACTTAACAAAAGTAGTGACCAGATTCTTCAAGAACAGTGGATAACGGAATTCAGAGTGATAGAAAGAAGCGCTAAAGCGTTGTGTCGCCTGTGCCTGAAAACTGTCACGTCCCGCGCATATAATGTAGGCCTAAAGCGCCATTTCGGGACGAATCTTTTAAATGTTCGTCCCATGCCAAATGATGAAAGAAGAGAGCTCGTCTCACAGAAAATCGAACAATATACAAAGCAAACTAATTGTTTTGTATCATCTTTCAGGCCAAGGAATAATATCAGTGCGGTTGTTTCCATCTGTCTCACTGCATATTAAAGCATGGGAAGCCGATTTCTGATGGTGAGTTTTGAGAGAGACTTTCTCATTGACGTCCGATATATTAATTCAAGAATTTCCAAACAAACATCAAATAATTAACAGAATTAAAGAAAATCCAGGCAACCGAAGTACTGTCAAGGGTAGAATAATATGAATGAGAAGATGTTTCGGATCCTTTGAAAGCTGATTCGGATAACCCCCAGATGTATTCAGTACGTCTTGATGAAAGCACAAGAAAGGATTGCTGTTTTGGTCTGATTTCCTTGTGGAAATATGATGAGGGGAGGGAGGAATTAGTTAAATTGCTTAGTTTACGAAATACGACAATAGGTAAAGATATAATAAAGGATGTGAAGCAAGAACTTGTATTAAAAATGGGGTTTGATTTACAGAATAGCCTCAAGTATGGTGGGTATTCATAATGGGTTTGCGCAATTCCTTAAAGGAAAATTTAAACACCCTATTTTACAGTTTCATCGTATGTTACACCAGGAAGTCCTATGTGTGAAAGAAGGTATGCAGTCATTTGTACGAGTACTCTCAGTGGTAACTAAAATATTGTCTTCATACCTGCACGTGCTCTAAATAATTGGCTGTTCTTGAAAATGTTACACGAAGTGGAATAATCTCACTGTGACGTACTTGTAATGTACAATAATGTTCGCTGGATGAGTCGTGGGCAAGGCTTGTCGAGCTCTTAGACAAAATTCGCTTCTTCATGATAGAAACATACATACATACATACATACATACATACATACATACATACATACATACATACATACATTATCATTATAGTCTGTTATGCCTTTCAGCGTTCAGTCTGCAAGCCTCTGAGAATTTACTAAACGTCGCCACAATCCTCGTTCTGCAACTAGTGTTGTGGCCTCATTTAGTTCTATACCTCTTATCTTTAAATCGTTAGAAACCGAGTCTAACCATCGTCGTCTTGGTCTCCCTCTGCTTCTCTTACCCTCCATAACAGAGCCATTATTCTCCTAGGTAACCTATCCTCCTCCATTCGCCTCAGGAAAGCACGAAGAATTCCCTGAACTCACGGACCCTATTTGGCTGTGCGAATGAATGTTTCTCCGTGTTTTTACAGCAGTATGCATTGATATGAATAAGGAACTGCAGGGAAAGAGACATGCTGCAGATAGATAGTTTGAGATCATAAAATCATTCCAGAGAAAACGTGTATACGTCAGTGATGTTGAAACACAGAATTTTAATTACTTCCCTTCACTTAAAGTACAACTTGAACTGATCTCAAATTTTGCAAACAATTAACTTTTGAAGGCACAAAAAGTATTTGTAAGAAGTGTGTGGACGTATCACAAAATTCAAAGCAAATAAGTTCCAAGAAATTTTCCCAATTTCGATATTTGGAGAAAACAATGCACTTTATTACAAAACCTCATATTGCACAAATGAGTGGCATTAAGATCAATTTTTTACTGACCGTTTAGAAATGGAGTTGACTGAATGTGAAGAAAGCAGTACATTGGTGAACAAATTCCTACAACTTGGTGAAGCATGGATGAATTAGACTGTGCTGACGATAGTGAATACTCTCTCCAGAAGCCAGATAACTTAATACGTGAACAATGGGACAGCCTCCCACTAAAGCTTTCGGTGATGAAGAAACTTGCTACAGCATTACTTACTTTGTTTGGATCATCATATGCCTACGAACAGCTATTTTCTACAATGAACGTTGTGAAGTCAACAGTTAGAAGCCGTCTTGGTTCAGACCTAAGTGCTTCTTTTGTGTTATTGAAAACAAGAAGTTATGAACCTAACATAAATTATATGGATACTAAATGTGAGAACGATATTTCACTTAAAGTTCATTAGCAATATTAGTATTTTTAATTGTTATATCTAATAATATTTAATTACGAGGTGTGTTACAATGGAAGCTTATCGTATATTTTTACTAGTAATGTTAGGTATTCTCGAAATACTCAAAAATGTATTTTTGACATATTTGCAAAATACAACCACGAAACATGCAATCAAATGTATTTACAAGATATATATTAAATAAGTAAGTAAATAAATCTCTAAATGAATAACTAACATATTATGAAACATAATTGGGAATTAAGAAAGTCGTACGGGGTGGGGGTGGGGGTGGTATAGCCAATCCTTAAAAGAAAATAACAAGTGGTACAGTCAACAGTTGAGAATAATAAAACAAACTTAAAATGACACACTAGGTGGAAAAGGTTCGCCATCCCTGCCCTAGGGATTCTCAATTTGTGAGGATGGGGCGGCAACAATGGAGTGCCTAGCTCAGTCTGGCACTGATTCCACTTATGTCAGTCTCGTCGCTTCCGTCTTTCCCATCTGACCACCCTTCTTACAAAATACCGCTGATCGCAACTGTGAGCTCACTGCTTTGCTACAGCTTGATTCAATTTCACTTAGTATACTACCATCCAAGGATGATAATAATAATAGTAATTGTACCGGGCGGTACACCTCCACGCCGCTAATTTAAAATGTGCGCCAGTTGAAACTCCTCTGCTGGAGGAAGTCTGAACTTTATTGACGGTATTAATTTTCAAGTTTCTCAGAAGATGTCACTACCTGGAAATTTTAGAGTTTTTGAACTGTGTCATTTTCGACATATTTTTGTTTTGCTTGTAGAAAGAAGTGTGAACTTTCTCTTCTAGAGGACACTACTGAAGATCAACAATAGTGCACCCTAGTGCGGAGTGAAAGAACTATTTTTTTGGAGAAATTTTTATTTCAAAAGTTTGTTTCTTGTTAAATTTCTTTCTGTTATTGTTTAAGTTGGCTGTATACCCCTCTCTTTCCCCTTGTTTTGTATTTAGCCAATCCCGAATTTCTTTTATTAATTTCTGACCTATCAGAGGTATCTTCCCCCAACTTAAATATGTTGCTGTATCCTACCCAATAAAGAGTTTGTGGGAGGGTGTTTTCATTCCCCTAACGCCTCGAACCTTCCGCGAGAGGATATAAACTGCTGATTTTAGGGTCTCCGGGCCACTTCTCTTCCATCTTTCAGTGTGTAAAGTACATAGCAGGGGGCGGGAAGCGCCTCTTTCTTCGGCAGCGTCAACAACAAGGTAATGGCCAATTAATAACTTCTTTCTTTGCTAGCTCAGCAGTTTAACTCTCGGGGCGGGTCCGAAGTTTTTCCATTATGTAACCTTCCTTAAAAATGTAAAGAAACTTGTATCTATTCTATCTTTTAAACTAAGTATTGGGATAGAGAGTGCTTAACCCTCTCGAGCTCCCACTCATATTGTTTTGAGGTGAACTTATTTTCTCAACCTATTCTTCCTTAACATTATGTAAATTTGTTGCTTTTCTAAAGTTACCTCCGTAGTATGGGATTAGCCCTTGCATCAGCGGCCTAGAGCCAAATTAGGTTTTGAAACAAATACATTAGGAGTGCAGATCGCCTCCTCTCAAATTGTTTCTTTAGAGGTCATTGTAATTACCCTTTTTCATTTAATTGACCTCAGTAGGTTGGGTATATTACCCCCGTGTCTATGTCCTGAGAGGACAACTTGAAGGTGGAGTTTGGTATGGCCTTTGAGAGGCTTAAAGTTGAGAGCGAGTGGCTCTTTTTCGAAAATTTAGTGTTGTATGCCTCGTGGAGGCTTTTCGGTGTAATTTGGAGCAAGTGCTCCTGAGCATGAATGGGGTTTTCTGCCCCTCTGTTAATACTTATTTTGAAGTAAGGTTGGGCTGATTGCCCAAGCATTGTTAAGTCAGGGCTGGAAGCCCAAATTCTGTAAATATTGTAACTACCCTTGTGACTTGCTACCTTGTACCTGCAATGCTTGTTATTTCTTCATTTTAAAAAGAAAATATAACCTTGTTAAATTTTACATTAACTTTGATTCCGTAGTTTGAGACCCGTTCACGCCCGCACCTTCTTTCACCTCTACCTACCACTAAAACACGGTAACAGTAATAACAATAATAATAATAATATCATCATCATGATTATAGAGCCTCCATGGCTCAGGCGGCAGCGCGCCGGCCTCTCATCCCTGGGTTCCGTGGTTCAAATCCCGGTCACTCCATGCGAGGTATGTGCTGGACAAAGCGGTGGAGGGACAGGCTTTTCTCCGGGTACTCCAGTTTTCTCTATCATCTTTCATTTCAGCAACAATCTCCAATACAATTTCATTTCATCTGTCAGTCATTAATCATTGCCGCAGAGCAGTGCAACAGACTTTGGCAGCCGGCACAATTAATATCGTCACCGCGAGATGGGAGCTTCTTTCATTCCTAACCCGGTCAAATTACTGGAAACAGGCTGTGTATTTTCATTTGATCGTCATCATCATTATGTTGTTACAGACGTTTAAGAGACGCTGGGGTGTCTGTGTCCCGCAGGTGTACTGTAACGTGTCAGGGGCCAACCAACGGCGTTGTCGATTCAGACATTCTCAAATGCCACCGACCTCAGGTGGGATAGAGGCCGCTGTCTTGGGAACACAGGACACGGAGTAGTGTAGGCTTCGGCTTAACAGCGGCTGAATTTACTAGCCATGTAGCCCTACGTTCGGGAGGTGGAGGGGCTGGTCCAAACCGTCGGCTGCCCTGAGAATGGTTTTCAGTGGTTTTTCCATTCTCCTACAGTAAGGCGAATGCCGGGACAGTGCCTATCATAGGCCACGGCATCACCCACCTCAATTTCTCCGCAAATCACATCTCCCAAAGATCTCTCTGGCCGGAGAGCGGCGTTACCGTCTAAGAGGCCACCGTCCCCGTCTGGGACAGAAGGAAAACTGGTGTAGTAGTATATATTTTTTCTTTAAAATTACAATTTGCTTTACGTTTCACCGACACAGATAGGTCTTATGCCGACTATGGAATAGGAAAGGGCTAGGAGTGGGGACGAAGCGACAGTGACCTTAATAAAGGCACAGGCCCAGCACTTACCTGGAGTAAAAATGGGAAGCCAGGAAAAACCATCTTCAGGACTGCCGAATAAGGTTCCAACCCACTATCTCCCGAATGCAAGCTGACAGCTACGTGACCCAAACCGCGCAGCCACTTGGTCGGTAGTAGTAGTAGTAGTAGTAGTAGTAGTAGTAGTAGTAGTAGTAGTAGGAATAGTTATAGTAATAGTAGAAGTAGAAGAAGAAGAACAGAGGATAACGACTAACCGTCAGCGATGGGCATGATAGCCCAGTTGCTTACTCACTGGTTTCTCACGAAGATGATTAGAACCCCAGCCAATGCACGAAAGACTTCTCAAATGAAAAGCAAAACCCCTCAAGCTTTGGATTCTACATAAAACCGGAGAATCCGCGGCTAGTCACGTAAAACTATAAACTTGCTTTTATCGTATTAACCGACAGCGGTGGGCATGATAGCCCAATTGCTTACTGACTGATTTCTCACTAATAATAATAATAATAATAATAATAATAATAATAATAATAATAATAATAATAATAATAATAATAATAATAATAATAATAATAATGGTTCTACGTCTCGCTAACTACAGGCTATCCCACTCGAAGGTTGCCCCAGAAAACGATAGCTTAAATTAAACTGTTCTTCCTCCTCTGAGGCCCAGTTTCATCAACGGTTGTTAAATGAATACTAACAAGCTGTGTATTAACACACCGTTAAAAATCAAACGGAGGAAATGAAACGCATATGTCATACCTACGTGCAAGAGGAAAGGACAACGATCACAACAGACACTGGAAGTGACTTCCACTGGCGTCCGAACACGACTGAACTGAGTATCTACCAAATATAGGCCATGGATATATAGAGTGGGACACATGATATTTTCAACGACAAAAAAACCTCGGATACACACTCTTACGTGCACAGGAATGATGATCAAGACGTTTGAAATCCTCAATATGAAGCAACAACTACTACTTCGTGGAGAATTATGGCGTTTGAATGTACCATACGGTAACGTTGAACACTTTTCTATAGCCCACTCGTAAAAAGCTTGCTAGGGATATTTAAAAGAGTTAGTCCCGGTTTAATTATATCAACTTCCCACATTATAAATATTGCAGGAAGATAGTTACTAAAATCAGGTGAGCATGGCCCATTTCCGTTCAGCAAACCGAAGAAACATACTCTCCGAGCGAATAGGCACACGTGTACACCATTAATCAAAGTTGGGAGTTCTAGAGGCTCAGGGTTATGTCCTCATTCTTCACTTCAGCCAGTGGGAGTATGTGATTTATTTCAATGGGGCGAATTTTAAAATGTTTCCTATCTGTAATTAAAGGTTTTAGAGATCCTTTTGATCTCTAATTACAGTAAAATAGATATACCGAGCAAATGGCTGCCAGATTTGGGCCACGTAAATGTCAGCTTGCATTCTGAGGATCGTGGGTTCGAACCCCACTGTCGGCAGACCTAATTTTTCGTGGTTTCTCATTTTCACACCAGGCAAATGCCAGGGCTGTACTTTAATTAACGCCACGTCCGCTTCCTTCCCACTCCTAGTCCTTTCCTATCCCATCGTCGCCATAAAACCCATCTGTGTCGGTGCGACGTAAAGCAAATTGTAAAAAAAAAAAAAAGTATAAAATACATATAGCATCGTTATCAGCTTCTCACCGAGTCAGCCAAGAACCCAATTCCGGTCAATACATACTGAAATGAAATGTCACGTCTCAGTGGTTCGGATCCCACGTGGAGCTATAAGCACGATATCAACAACCACGCAAAACAATAAGTTTGTTTTAATTTGTTGTGTAATACACAACTCTGATTAAGGTTTTCTGCGGGGCTGCCAACCTCGGATTACAAAAATCTTCAATATATTATGGAATTTTTATTAATATTACTGTACGTTGAAAAAATTGCACTTTTAGTGTTGAGAAGTATGTTATTGCTCACCGTCGAAATGATGACGAAGAAACACATGTGCCATGAGACCGGCATTCGATCACCGAAACTACAGTAGGGCCGACAGCAACTGCCTAAGAAGTGGAAATTCTCCAACACAAGGCTCACGATACTCCATATACTGCAAGTGCCTCCACGGGCTCGACCCGGGAAGCTGCGGCGGTGTCACTGAAAGCAGGGGCCAGGGACAACCATTATCGCCGCAGCCGTGGTTTGTAAAAGGGAGAAATACCTTCCACGTGGTTTCTGTTCATAAATCTACATCATGATAATCATCAGGAGTCTGGCCGTGCTAAGCATACGAACACCACGAAAATTGAACAATGAGAACACATGGCGATTTATGAAGAGTTTTCAAAATTATCGTATCGCACAACCTAATATCATACGTAATGTCAATTTCAAAATGATCGTGCATCCCCAAAATTATTATACAGGTTGGCATCTATGGTTTTCTTTGACAAACAGGGCTGTTAATTTCTCGGATCACTCACAAGGCATTCAACCGAACATTAGTCAGAAGAAGAAACAAACAACATGCGGTCGGTATCTTACAGTTTCTCGTAGATTCTACTGGGTAAAGTAACTAGTACAACTAATTCTAAAAGAACGTAGCCTTCAGGTCCATTTCCATTGCTTTCTTTGACACTCCTGGACGTACAGTATATAATTCGAACGAACCTTAGAGCCAGCTGCGTATATGATGCAACTGAGAAAGTGGGAAACTGTTTATATTAACATTCGTGGAATTCTAGGAGTAGCTCTATCAGCAATCGACTCGAAGATACCCTCTTCACGTCGGGAATCATCTGGGCATGCCACTACCGGCCACTGAATCCATAAATAGTTTGCCCAAAACCATAGGGCAAAAAGGAGGCTGAAGTAAAACCAAACCGTTCCTTCATTTCTGTGATTAAAGGACAGCCGATCGGCATCTAAGATATTTTAAATTAAACATTTCTGACAACAGAATCAACTTTACAAAATGTAACTTCCCTTACGGAACCCGAAGGGATGTCTATTCGAACTTAGTTATCCGGAATGCCGTGCGTTCGATTCCGCGTCACTAAGTCGAAAGATTTAGAAACGAGATTTCCACTTGTGGACCGGCGTATAGCACCGCTGTTCATCCAGGCTGTACAAGTAAGGAGTACCACGTTAATTTTGGGGGCGATCCAAATGTAAACAATGTAGGTCTTGGGATAACAAAAAAAACTCTAATTTAATTAATTTTACCCTGAATCCTTGGATAACTTGAAAAGAAATTTGCCTTATAAATCCATACAAACAGGACGAAAGTATTCTATACAGATAATGCATTAACGAGACTTTTCTAGAGAGCACAATTGAATAATGAATTGTTAAAAGGGCGTAAGTCCACTGAACCTAGTTCTAAATGTACGTAACACGACCTAATAGGTTGAAAGTCGGTTTCGATTACAATGCGGTCGTGAAAATTCAATATTCATTGACTTGGCCCTCAACGGGCAACTTAAACGCACTCTACAGTGTAATGGTAGTAGTACCAGACCTGTAGCTTAGATCCTTTCCAACAGAACAAAGATGGCCCAGGCCACCATAGCTCAATTGGTAGAGCAACCGACGCGAAATCGGGAGGTTGTGGGTTCGGATCCCACTGGTGTCTGGTTGGCCATTTTTGTTCTGTACTTAATATCTCTTCAACACGTACTAAATGTACGTAACACGACCTATTAGGTTGAAAGTCGGTTTCGATTACTGAGAAAAAGTGTTTGTATCCTGCGTTATTGCATTATGGAAGCAAAAACCTCTTGTATTAAGTTTGGCTACTTCTGACCGACTTACATAACTCCAAAAATTGAATATAAAGGTCATTTTCATACATTTGGTTATATTTAAATTGCATTTATTTAAGTCATTTTAGCAATCCATTCAGTTTTGCTTATTGCATTTGCATTTAAAAAGTGCCATTCTTTGAAAATTAGCCTTTACTTGGGATACTAAACAATTTATTGGTAATTGTAGTAAATAATGCTTTTATATTAATAGAAACACAGCCAATCTCTAAAAATTAAAAAAAAAATTTTTTGAAAGTTTGATTTATTAATTTTTTTGCGACTTGCTGTACGTCGCACCGACACAGATAGGTCTTATGGCGACGATGGGATGGGAAAGGGCTAGGAAAGGGAAGGAAGCGGCCGTGGCCTTAATTAAGGTACACCCCCAGCATTTGCCTGCTGTGAAAATGGGAAACCACGGAAAACCATTTTCAGGGCAGCCGACAGTGGGGTTCGAACCTACTATCTCCCGAATACTGGATACTGGCCGCATTTAAGCGACTGCAGCTATCGAGCTCGGTGAAGTTTATCTAAGCCAACAAGTGTTTACATTATCACATACTAATACCGAAATATCACCAGAAGAAATAGAAAGAAATCTAGAAATATTAGCCAATCCTCCGTAATATCAATACAGAATGCCTTTTAATGTTACCCTATTTATTATTTTAAAACTGGACATCAAAACCACCCTCATCCTCCAAACCATCCACGTTGTTCAGTTTTAGGATATCTTTATAAAATTGCATTTCTCCTTATCCTGCGAAGACCGTCAAAATGTGGACTTACGCCCTTTTAGCAATTCAAGATCTAATCAGCAAACCGTTTATTTTTCGTAAAAAGTAACATTTAAAAAAATATTCGGTCAAAGCCAGAGCTGTTCTGACAACTACTCGTACCTGCCAGTTGCAATGCTCAACGTCATCAATCAGAAAGACGCGGTTATTTATCTGCAGCAGGTGGTATGAATGGCAATCTCAGCACTTGCTGCCCATCGGTGAATTAGATGAGACGGACGAGAGTGAAGTGACAAATACTCTTAATAAGTCATACCGCCTCATTTACAAACTCTTAGTCTGGCAGCAGGAGAGGGAATTACGTGTGCTCCATTCATTTCCTCCAATCTCATCCACCTACACTCTCTTCTCCACGTTTAAACCGAGCTTATCAGGGTCATATGTGCAAAAAGACTAGGAACGTGCACAGCCCATTCATTTTCAACATGGTTTCAGAGAGTCCTCGGAGTACTTCCAATCAATTTATATCGCCCGTTATCAGGAGTTTCGTCATCATTATCGTTGTTACAATTAAATGCCAACGACTTTGCTGGCACTTTACAGTGCACTATGTTTTCTGGTATGGGCTAGTGCAATTTTGTTACCTTCATTGATCTGTCTCAGTCTTATTCTTGGCTTTTTTTTTTTTTTTTTTACAAGTTGCTTTACGTCGCACCGACATAGGTAGGTCTTATGGCGACGATAGTCCGACTCGCTGGCTGAACGGTCGGCGTACTGGCCTTCGGTTCAGAGGGTCCCGGGTTCGATTCCCGGTCGGGTCGGGGATTTTAACCTTAATTGGTTAATTCCATTGGCACGGGGGCTGGGTGTATGTGTTGTCTTCATCATCATTTCATCCTCATTACGATGAGCAGGTCGCCTACTGGAGTCAAATAGAAAGACCTGCACCTAGCAAGTCGAACCCGTCCTGGGATACCCCGGCACCAAAAGCCATACGACATTTCATTTCATGGCGACGATGGGATAGGAAATGGTTAGGAATGGGAAGGAAGCGGCCGTGGCCTTAATTCAGGTACAGCCCCAGCATTTGCCTGGTGTGAAAATGCGAAACCATGGAAAACCATCTTCAGGACTGCCGACAGTGGGGTTCGAACCCACTATCTCCCGAATACTGGATACTGGCCGCACTTAGGCGACTGCAGCTATCGAGCTCGGTATTCTTGGCTTTGACAATATGAAATTGATTGAGGTATGAGCGAAGCTAGTAATGCCATTCCTTATGCAGACAGTCCGTGCTCTGAATGGTGTGAAAATGTTGCTCGTAGAGTCGGCTGGTGCATGTATTTCAGTGGGCTTGACAGACTGATATCTACTATCAACTTCTGGCTCAGTAAGGAAACTCCTTCTTTCCCTACTACGCCTCCTCAGTGACGTCCAGCTGATGGTGGAGCTGTTGAAAGTCCAACCAGCCTTCGGGTTGAGAATTGAACATATACACACATACAACCATACTTAGGGTTACTATATTTGGAAATTTGAAAAACCTCGGGGTTACCATACTGTGAAGAAAAAGAAACTGGTTTATTTCACATACTTTTCACTGGCTCGGACTTTTTAAATACAAAATCCCTTTCAGAGACAATGCGGTCATAGTACAGCACACATGTTACATTTTCCATGTTGTACAATACTATACAATTAACAACAATCTTACATTTCAATTGTGAGCTTATATTGCTCGTCTGTTCACAGAAAATTTAGAAGAGGAAATTATCTACAGCTACGGTATGTGCAGGTACGGCAAAGTAGTACTGTACCACTCTTAACAATTCAACACAATCAACAAATAATTCACATCACAGCCTGCAAGATCACATGGACCATTTGTACTCTGCCGCCCATCTTTAAAAATATGTCTCCCAGTCATGGTCATCCAACAATACTTCACATCACAACCTGCACAGTTGCTACGTGACATCCTGTCACACATTTTGTATCGTTAATTTCGAGGCGCAAATTTTCAGATCACCCCCAGCCATACGGCATATTTATGCGAAAAGCTTCAGCAAGGACTCGCTACAGGGCAGACATGATAGCAAACATACTCAAATCTTATTTAGGCTATGACCAAAACAGAATAAAATACAAAGTGTGAAGAACTAGCTAGAAGGCTAGATGACCGCACGTAGTTGTATTGACTGACAGGGATCAAAATAAAATGATAAATATATTAAACAATTTGATGCTAGGCGAAAAAGCCGAGGGGGATCCAACAAAACTGAACGGAATTGGGGGAAGGGTCTCAAAACCGGGTGGTCTCCGATTTAAAAAATCCAGAGTTCTAGTCCTTCAAGCAAGCAGCTCAATGTTGAAAACATGCTAGGGATATGAGCTACGAATTTTAGGTGAATAACATATAATAAAGTATGAGAATATATTCTTTATATATTACTAAAATTTACAAACCTTTTCTTAATCATCGCTATCCGATCGATTAGATTAGCAGTTTGCCTTTTTCTAGCACTACGAGCGCTAATGTAAGTCAACACAGAGTTTCGCTTAAGCCCTTATAACTCACATTTGGTGTGGAGAGTTTTCAAAAAAAAACACGCCTGAAAGTACTGAACCAAGAAGCAGATTACAGAAAGAATTATGTAAATAAGTTCATTTGGATAGGATATGAATAACAAACTAAACGAGTAAAAGTGATTTTATGCTGTTTTTCCGCAACTGCATTGAAGCCGGATGTGATTTTCGTTTTTTTTTTTTTTTTTTTTTTTTTTGATAGAGCTATGCCTCACAATTTGAAACCCTTCCGGGCCTTTTAACCCTTCAGCCTTCGGCATAATTGTTGAAATTGTCTGCTAAGAAATGGTTTCAACATGTAAACGTGCAACATGGTAACCCTAGTCGTACTACAAGGGTACATTTCAGTGCATACGTATATGAGTGTATGAGTGGGATTCAGTTTCACTTCGTTCAGGGAAGGCAAAGGAAGCAGAGACGGTAAGAGAAGTCTCAAGTGACGATTCCAACCAGCGGCTTCAAATCACCAGATAACTAAGTCAATTTGGAGATGTTACGGAGAATCCTTACTGAAGGTCTCTATCTGCCCTACAGAAGAAAAAGGAGGACAGGTACATGTACAGTTGCTTAAAAAAAAATATTTAAAAAAAGAAGTGCATGGTATTGTTAAGTTCCTCGCAGCTACACTTTTCTCAGAAAAACTGAACTTATAACGTTTGTTGTATGTATGTACAAGACATGTATCTACATGTCCGGCTCCATGGCTAAATGGTTAGCGTGCTGGCCTTTGGTCACAGAGGTCCCGGGTTCGATTCCCGGCAGGGTCGGGAATTTTAACCATCATTGGTTAACTTTGCTGGCACGGGGGCTGGGTGTATGTGTCGTCATCATCATCATTTCATCCTCATCACGACGCGCAGGTCGCCTACGGGAGTCAAATTAAAAGATCTGCACTTGGCGAGCCGAACATGTCCTCGGACACTCCCGGCACTAAAAGCCATACGCCATTCCATTTCATGTATCTACATGGGAAGTGCATTACACCCGATATCGGTTGTAACGGCCCCAAAGGGACCGCTAATTAAATGTCATATCTGTAAGGTTTATGCTGCACACTTACATAGTTAATTGACGGAATTAAATTAAAACTTCCAGAAATGTACCGATAAGTGAAAGAAGCACTGTATTTATAGCGCATTTATTAGTAGAGTAGGACTACGAGGAATTTCATTGGCTTTCGCTTGAAGAGTAGATCCATTGAACCGCATATTTATTTATTTTTTTATTTATTTATTTATTTATTTATTTATTTTTATTTATTTATTTATTTTTTGCTGCTTAAACCATCTAAGTAAAGATTCGTCAATATCTTTGTGCTCAGATTATATGGCCCCTGGACTTGTAACGAATCTTCTTCGAAAAGAGACTGTATTTTCTCTCTGTCCTTCTAAATTGTAAAAAATCCTTCCCCAGGCTGACATTTGTTTACCCATTTTCTAAACGCCATAATATGAGTGACTTCCCTTCAATATTAAACACTTTCCTTTTCTTTACAGCGATATTATTATCTTGACTATTCAACAAACAGACTGATTTGAAATCTACAATGATAAGCGTTACATTGTTGCGAGCAATACTCAAATACGTAACGAATTAAAAACAACATTGGACGTTACAGCCGATACATTTCTCCGAAAATGTGAGATCAAAATACGTCGTTTCATACGATATGTCGTAATAAGCGACATCGTAGTAAGCGATTTTTTAAACACAGTGTTTATATAGGATTTAGACGGAACCGTAAGATTTCGCCGTTAATCGAACGCGTCTTTAAAAACGATATTGTAATAAACGGTTTCGACTGTAAATTTCGATAACAATTAGAATTCTCATAAAATATTAAATGCGAGGAACATACAATATCAAGCTCTCATTCTTTTTTTTTTTTCGACCGACTTCACCTTGCTTTGGGGTGTATGAAACTTAATTTGAAAAACTCACGCTAAGTAAAAAGGTAAACGACAGGAACGCACAAAAATACATGGCCTACAAAATTTTGTTCGAACATAGGGATCTAGAGGAAAAAAGACATAAGGGAATGTGACCGCACTGAATAGGAAATACATATTGCGCACTAGGACGACAGACTTTCAATTCATTACAACCTCAAAATGCAATCAAAACAGTCACAACTGAAGTTTCTTAGGTCGAGTCCGATGATTCAACATTCCAGGCCTTACCTCCCGCCCACCTGCAAACGTGTTTTTGAGGAAAGGTAAACTAGTTACTGAGCTAGTAAAATCAACGGAAATATCCAATCAACAGTTTATACAACAAATAGCATTAAATGAAAATACACTATTCATTATTCTTTCAAACGCCACTAGCGTGCTTAGGACTAGATAACTCAGTGTAGAAAGTATTTATACTGCATGAATTGAGTTTGCATTCTTTTTGTAAAAAATGCTGTGTGCTCGGGGCGTCGACCCATGTGGATCTTTTGCCTCTACTGGCACCATGTTGTATGAACCTGCGTGTAATTGGAATGGTGGTCGTGTGGAATGTTGTGTGTGAGGAAAGGAAGATTAAGGACACCCACTCTCCAGGCCAGGGATATTAATCATTACAATTTAAAAATCCTGACCCGGCCGGGAATCTAACCCGGGGCCGCCGGGTGACAGGCGGACGCGTTGCCCTCCACACCGCGGGGCCGGACTGAGTTGGTAATAAATAAGTTTGGCTAGTTTCGAACTAATGGCGATTTCCTTTTTAATTCGTGAAACTAATTTTTAAAAGTTTCAACAGAACAGCAGACTTACAACTTGAATGCCGTTCTTCCACCTGGCGATGTCTACTGAAGATGATTTACTAGCAGGACTACATATTAATATATTATTTTTTTACTGCTGGTTTTACGTCGCACCGATGCAGACAGCTCTTATGGAGCCATCTTTACGGCTGCCGACAGTGCAGTTCGAACCACATCTTCCAAGTTCAAGCTCACAGCTGCGTGACCTATTCAGCGCGGCCAACTCGCTGGGTATGTTAAATAACTATGTGTGTAGGAGGACGAACTTGTGCCCTTCAACACCAGCGCACGATAAGTTTTAAGAAACCAAAATTTGACTTGAAATACTTTTTTGTAATTCAAATATGCACAGAGTTGGTCGTTCTCGCTACAGAACATTTAATCACCTACTTATTTAGTCTTCCAGTCTAGTAATTATAAGGAAGAAAGCAAGTTTTCTTCGGTATACAAAGGCCAATGGTGCTCTTTACACGGACATAATTACTATCCCTATTACATCATCTTCAGGTTGATCAACTCCTAATCTATTTTACGGAGACGCCACCACAACTTCCAGACGATGCAACGTACCATGAAATCCCGTTATAGTTCATTTCCTCAGAAGATATTTTCACATTCCAACTACCTTTCACTGATTATTTCTAACACTAGCAGGTTATTAACAAAAGGGGATTATTCTCACAGTACTCAACAGTATAACACACACTGGAATAAAAAACTTCACTACCTGTAAATTTAAATTCGTATCCTCGCCTCAAAGTGGTGTACATCCCCAAAGGAGGCGAGCTGTATGTACCTGTTGTTATAACCACATAACGGCCCTCCGACCAATCTTAAATTTCTTTACAGTACCGAGGATCGAAACCGGGTCTGCGAGAACGGACGTTAGTAGTCCTAACCGTTAGCCACACCCCCAAAGGAGATTACCTGCATGTACCTGTTTTATGACCATATAACAGCCGTCCTACCAATCTTAAATTTCTGGCAGTAAAGGGAATCGAACCCGGGTCTGTGAGAACGGTTTATTTATTTATTTATCGTATGGCTACACATTACAATTAGGCATGTAAAAATAACGATACTTTCATTATAAATACTACTACACTAAGATATCTAAATTGGTGACATATTTTATGACACCATCAGTTGCGAAACGTGTTTTTCTTTTCTTTACGTCGCACCGGCTCAGATAGGTCTTATGGCGACGATGGGACAGGGAATGGCTAGGAGTGGGACCGTGGCCTTATTTAAGGTACAGCCCCAGCATTTGCCTGGTGTGAGAAAATGGGAAACCACGGAAAACCATATTCAGGGCTGCCGACAGTGGGGTTCGAACCTACTATCTCCCGAATACTGGATACTGGCCGCACTTAAGCGACTGCAGCTATCGAGCTCGGTGCGAAACGGTAATTAGGAGCGCTAACCGTTATGCTATGCAGGTGGACATCACTATCTAATAAAATAACTTACAATACAGACAGTAAATATAAATTATACATATAAATGATCCTTATGAAACAACACAGGCCGGGCCCGCCATTTACGAATAGCAAGTCAGCCTCAGGAATCGAATCCCATAAGGTGTGATATTTTTACCTAGATCTAAGGATCGGTTCAAGATCTACTCAGCTTACGTATAAACAGTCGGGGAGCTATCTGACCAGTGAGATACCGCCACCAATCTACAAAAACCAAACCCCATGGCGCTATCTCACCAAGCGACCACTGTTCAGCCCGAAGGCCTTAAGATTACGAAGTGTCGTGTGGTCAGCCGTTATTCTTGGCTTTCTAGACCGGTGCCGCTATATCACCGTCAGATAGCTCCTCAATTCTAATCATGTAGGCTGAGTAGACCTCGAACCAGCCCTCAGGTCCAGGTAAACATCCCTGACCTCGCTGCGAATTGAACCTGGGGCCTCTGGGTAAGAGGCAAGCACGCTACCCCTACACCACGGGGCCGGCGCACCAATCTAGCAGGGCAAGAAAAACGATAGAAAGGTTTCATCGCGCTCACGTCACTACGCAATCTGCAGGCCTTCGAGATGAATAGCAGTAGTTAAGACCCATCAGGGCTATTGCGGCATTGAATTTGTTTATTTACGAAATGACATAAGCACAGATATCATAGGCATGTTTAATGACAGATAATACATCATCATTTCAGAATACATCAACGTAGCACCTACTACGCGAGAAAAATTGTATTAGGTAGCAGCCCGCAAGGAGGAGACCACATCATTAAAATCCCAAGCTCATCCACTGTATGGACTCCGACCAACACCATCACGGTGAAGGTCACGCAAAAGTTTCTTGAAGACCACACAGAAACTTGAAGGAACACACAACAGCAAGCAAAACTCACCATGTGGCAAGCGAGGGTTGAGCATCATGGAGAATAGAAAAACACCTCGTGAAGAATTACCAGCTGGACATATGGAGTAATGGACGACTTGGGGACCTTTAAATAAGCTGCGCTCGGTTGTTACTAGGTGCAAGATCAATCTGCACAGGTGGGGATATTTGGTGGATTCTGTATTGTGTGACTGTTGTGAAGTGCAGACTACGGCCCATCTGCTATAATGTCATCTTTGTTCTGCCACAGGTACTGAGAAAAAGTTGCTTGAGGCACGCAAGGAACACACTCGACGTTGCTAATTTCTGGTGCACCACAGTATGAACCTTTGCTGCACAGTTTATTTTTTTGCTAGTGGCTTTACGTCGCATCGACACAGATAAGTCTTACGACGACGATGGGATAGGAAAGGCCTGGGAGTTGGAAGGAATCGGCCGTGGCCTTAATTAAGGCACAGCCCCCAGCATTTGCCTGGTGTGAAAATGGGAAACCACGGAAAACCATCTTCAGGGCTGCTGATAGTGGGATTCGAACCCACTAACTCACAGCCGCGCGGCCCTAACCGCACGGCCAACTCGCCCAGCGCACAGTTTATTTTTACTGATTTTCATATTTTCTATAGACTTCTGTATATGTATATATAGGCCTACTATAACTGTGCTTCGGACACGATATAAATAAATTATGTAAAAGAAAAATACACTGGAATTTTATTTGTATTAAACTAAATTTACGTAAGTATATTGGTTCAGCTCATTCTAGCAGGGTCAATACGCTCGCGCAAACAAAGAATGGAATTCTGGATAATGCATGGGAAACAGGAATTCAGTGCAGGGAGTTATGTATTATTGTACTGTTCGCCAACAGTTTAGGTTCTCTTGGTATTCAGACAATTCAAATTATATTCTGCAGTGCACATAGAAGAGCCGTCTTTGTCATGTCACAAACAATACATCAGCATTACAAGCACGCTAATTAATTCAATTTCATGAAACAAGTGACCATAAAACATCTAACAATTCAGAAGTTCACGCACTGGAACTGCGGGAGCATTGTACTGATTAGTTCAATTTTATGCCATTTAACCAGTCTTCAACAATACTTCCGTCATTACAGTATATTTTGTAACAAAACATTAATCGTGGTCATTTTCAAGCAAATACTCAATATTCAATAAATTAATCAAGGATTATTTTGACAAATGAGTATTTTGTTCCATTTATTCAGTTCCATTACAATTCAATTTCAAAGGGATTAATTAAACCCAATCTCAACGATCAATTTATGTTAGTGATTCAAGCTAGGGTACAATTATTGACAACAATTAGTACGCTTACATCCAGAATTCATATCGATCTGAGTACACTTTCCGTATTAAAAACGCCATGTAAACGGGGACTCAGTTTGGATTTAGTCTCAAGGTCGATACGGTAAAACCTGAGATCGCATCGTACTCGGTTCGAATTGAGTTCAATGCAAACGCGGATTATACTGAGATCGTATTGAAAACGACTGCGCACACACTCCAGGTTTGTTCTGACGAAATCATCATCATCGAAGTTATGTCCAAATAACAAATATAATAAGCCAGTGAATATATTTACCTGTATAAATGATCAGCAACTGCAATCACATTATAAGACAGCCCTTGCGATTAACAAAATCACAGTAACCTTCTTGTGCGTTTCATCTATTGCACCAATTACATTTGGAATACCACAAACACTTTCAAAACTGAAAGTTATCTCCTGGGCTTGTACTGCATTTGGCGTTTTGAAATTCAAGAGGTGATATTGATTTTACTAGAGTTATGCAACGTTCGTATTGTCGATGTTGCCTGGCGGATTCAATACGATACTCAAATAGCGAACTAAATGTAAAAGGGGATCGTATTCAATACGGTAAGTGTACTCAAATCGATCTCAGTCCCCATGTAAATGTACTAAATAATAAAATCGAAAGTGAATATTGTACAATATATACACAGGAATATGCGAAAGTCTTCAAAATTGCTTAACGTCTGAAGTTCAATCAATCAATCAATCAATCAATCAATCAACCAATCAATCACTGCTGATCTGCATTTAGGGCAGTCGCCCAGGTGGCAGATTCCCTATCAGTTGTTTTCCTATCCTTTTCTTAAATGATCGCAAAGAAATTGGAAAATTATTGAACATTTCCCTTGGTAAGCTATTCCAATCCCTAACTCCCCTTCCTATAAACGAATATTTGCCCCAATTTGTCCTCTTGAATTCCAACTTTATCATCATACTGTGATCTTTCCTACTTTTAAAGACACCACTCAAACTTATTCGTCTACTGATGTCCTCCCACGCCATCTCTCCACTGACAGCTCGGAACATATCACATAATCGAGCAGCTCGTCTCCTTTCTCCCAAGTCTTCCCAGCCCCAACTTTGCAACATTTTTGTAACGCTACTCTTTTGTCGGAAATCACCCAGAGCAAATCGAGCTGCTTTTCTTTGGATTTTTTCCAGTTCTTGAATCAAGTAATCCTGGTGAGGGTCCCATAAACTGGAACCTTACTCTAGTTGCGGTCTTACCAGAGACTTACATGCCCTCTCCTTTACATCCTTACTACAACCCCTAAATACCCTCATAACCATGTGCAGAGATCTGTGCCAATTTATTAACAATCATATTTATGTGATTACCCCAATGAAGGTCTTTTCTTATATTAACACCCAGGTACTTACAATGACCCCGAAAAGGAACTTTCACCCCATCAACACAGTAATTAAAACTGAGAGGACATTTCCTATTTGTGAAACTCACAACCTGACTTTTAACCCCGTTTATCATCATACCATTGCCCACCGTCCATCTCACAACACTATGGAGGTAACCCTGCAGCCGCTCACAACCTTGTAACATTTATTACTCTGTACAAAATAACATCTGCAAAAAGCCTTATCTCTGATTCCATTTCTTCACACATATCATTGATATATATAAGAAAACATAAAGGTCCGATAATACTGCCTTGAGGAATTCCCCTCTGAATTATTACAATGTCAGATAAAGCTTCGCCTACTCTTAATTCTCTGAGTTCTATTTTCTAAAAATATAGCCATCCATTCAGTCACTCTTTTTTCTAGTCCAATAGCACTCATTTTTGCCAGTAGTCTTCCACGATCTACCCTATCGAATGCCTTAGATAGGTCAATCGCAATACAGTCCATTTGGCCTCCTGAATCCAGGATATCTGCTATATCTTGCTGAAATGCTACAAGCTGAGCGTCAGTGAAATAACCTTTCCTAATCCCAAACTACCGAGCTCGACAGCTGCAGTCGCTTAAGTGCGGCCAGTATCCAGTATTCGGGAGATAGTAGGTTCGAACCCCACTATCGGCAGCCCTGAAAATGGTTTTCCGTGCTTTCCCATTTTCACACCAGGCAAATGCTGGGGCTGTACCTTAATTAAGGCCACGGCCGATTCCTTCCCACTCCTAGTCATTTCTTGTCCCATCGTCGCCATAAGACCTATCCGTGTCGGTGCGACGTAAAGCAACTAGCAAAAAAAAAAAAAAAAAAAAAAAATCCCAAACTGCCTTCTGTCAAACCAGTTATTAATTTCTCAAACATGTCTTATATAATCAGAAAGAAAGCTTTCCCAAAGCTTACATGCAATGCATGTCAAACTGACCGGCCTGTAGTTTTCAGCTTTATGTCTATCACCCTTTCCTTTATACACAGGGGTTACTATAGCAACTCTCCATTCATTTTGTATAGCTCCATCAATCAAACAATAATCAAATAAGTATTCCAGATATGGTACTATATTCCAACCCATTGCCTTTAGTATATCCCCAGAAATCTTATCAATTCCAGCTGCTTTTCTAGTTTTCAACTTTTGTATCTTTCTGTAAATGTCATTGTTATCACAGACAAATTTTAATACTTCCTTAGTATTACTCACATCCCCTATCTGGACATTATCCTTGTAACCAACTATCTTTACATACTGCTGACTGACTACTTCTGCTTTTTGAAGATCCTCGCATACACACTCCCCTCGTTCATTAATGAATCTTGGAATGTCCTTCCTTGAACCTGTATCTGTCTTAAAGTACCTATACATACGCTCCGTCCCCTGCGAACCATGTGACCTTGCCGTGGTGGGGAGGCTTGCGTGTCCCAATGAAGCAGACAGCCGAGCCGGTGCAACCATATCGGATGGGTATCTGTTGAGAGACCAAACTAAGGAATAGTTCATCGAAAGGGGGTAGCAGCCTTTCGGTAGTTGCAAGGGCGGCAGTCAAGATGATTGACTGGTACGGCCTTGTAATAGTACTCAACCTGGCTTAGCTGTGTTGATACTGCTACACGGCTGAAAGCAACGGGAAACTACAGCCGTAATTAACTCCCGAGGACATGCAGCTCTCTCTGTATGAATGATGTACTGATAATGGCTTCCTCCCGGGTAAAATATTCCGGAGGTAAACTACATAGTCCCCCATTCGGATCTCCGAGTGGGGACTACACGAGAGGGGGCGATCATCAGGAGGATGGATACTGACATCCTGCGAGTCGGAGCGTGGAATGTTAGAAGTTTGAATCGTTGTGGTAGGTTAGAGAATCTGAAAAGGGAGGTGGATAGGCTAAAGTTAGATGTAGTTGGTATAAGTGAAGTACGTTGGCAGGAAGAACAAGATTTTTGGTCAGGCGACTACCGAATTATCAACGCAAAATCAAACAGGAGAAATGCAGGAGTTGGTTTAATAATGAATAAGAAAATAGGGCACCGGGTAAGCTACTACGACCAGCATAGTGAAAGAATTATTGTCGTCAAGATAGACACCAAACCAATGCCCACTACAATAGTGCAGGTCTATATGCCTACTAGTTTAGCGGATGATGAGGAAATGGAAAGAATATATGAAGAGATAGAAGATTTAATACAATATGTAAAAGGTGACGAGAATCTAATTGTGATGGGAGACTGGAATGCAGTGGTAGGCCAAAGAAGAGAAGGTAATACAGTAGGAGAATTTGGATTGGGAAAAAGGAACGATAGAGGAAGTGGGCTGGTTGAATTGTGCACTGATCATAATTTAGTCCTTGCCAATACTTGGTTCAAACACCACAAACGACGGCTGTATACGTGGACGAGACCTGGAGACACTGGAAGGTATCAAATAGACTTCATTATGATTAGGCAGAGATTCAGAAACCAGGTGCTGGATTGCAAAACTTTCCCAGGAGCAGACATGGACTCTGACCACAACTTGTTGGTCATGAAATGCCCTCTGAAGTTGAAGAAATTGAAGAAAGGAAAGAATGCAAAAAGATGGAATCTAGACAAGTTGAAAGAAAAGAATGTGAGAGATTGTTTCAAGGAACATGTTGCACAAGGGCTAAATGAAAAGGCTGAAGGAAACACAATGTTAGGAAGGAAGAAAAGATCAACTAAGAATCAGTGGATAGCTCAGGATATAGTAGACCTGATTGATGAACGACGAAAATACAAGAATGTTAGAAATGAAGAGGGAAGAAAAGAATACAGGCGATTAAAGAATCAAGTGGATAGAAAGTGCAAGGTAGCTAAGGAAGAATGGCTGAAGGAGAAGTGCAAGGATGTAGAAGGCTGTATGGTCCTGGGAAAGGTGGATGCTGCACACAGGAAAATCAAGGAAACCTTTGGAGAAAGGAAATCTAGGTGTATGAATATTAAGAGCTCAGATGGAAAGCCACTTCTAGGGAAAGAAGACAAAGCAGAAAGATGGCAGGAGCATATCCAACAGTTGTATCAAGGTAAATGTGTAGATAATTTGGTTCTGGAACAAGAAGAGGCTGTTGATGCTGATGAAATGGGAGACCCAATTTTGAGGTCAGAGTTTGAGAGAACTGTGAGTGACCTAAATATGAACAAGGCACCTGGAATTGATGACAATCCCTCTGAATTACTGACTGCCTTAGGAGAAAGCAGCATGGCAAGGTTATTCCATTTCGTGTGTAAGATGTATGAGACAGGAGAAGTCCCATCCGATTTTCGGCAGAATATTGTTATACCATTCCCAAGAAAGCCGGTGCTGACAAGTGTGAAAACTACCGCACCATTTGTTTAGTATCTCATGCCTGCAAAATGGTAACACGTACTATTTACAAAAGAATGGAAAAACAAGTTGAAGCTGAGTTGGGAGAAGATCAGTTTGGCTTCAGAAGAAATATAGGAACACGTGAAGCAATCCCGACTTTACTCCTGATCTTAGAGGATCGAATCAAGAAGGACAAGCCCACGTACATGGCATTCATAGGTCTAGAAAAAGCATTCGATAATGTTGATTGGACCAAGCTAGTTGAGATTCTGAAGATGATTGGGATCAGATACCGAGAACGAAGAATTATCTACAATCTGTATAAAAATCAGTCTGCAGTTATAAGAATCGAAGGCTTTAAAAAAGAAGCAGCAATCCAGAAAGGAGTGAGGCAAGGCTGCAGTTTGTCCGCCCTTCTTTCCAATGTTTACATACAACAGGCAGTAAACGAAATGAAAGAGGAATTTGGAAACGGAATCACAATCCAAAATAGAGGAAATCAAAACCTTGAGATTTGCCGATGATATTGTTCTTTTGTCTGAGACTGCAAAAGATCTTGAGAAGCTGCTGAATGGTATGGACGAAGTCTTGGGTAAGGAGTACAACCTGAAAATAAATAAGTCCAAAACAAAAGTCGGGTGAAACTGCTTTAGTTCAAGGTTTATTTTTTCACGTGATACCCCATGGCTGATAGTGGTATCTCAAGCTCTGCTGTTCGATTCCTCGGTAACTTAACGGGGTACCCTAGTGGAGGGACCTAACGCTGGACAGTCAATCATTCACCACTGATCTGCATTTAGGACTGTCGCCCAGGTGACGGATACCCTATCAATTGTTAACTTAATCTTTTTTAAACGATGTCAAGGAAATTCACCTTTCGTCCATGCTCTATCTGTTGATACTTGAATTTCCCACCTTTTACCCTGAAATTATTGAAACGGTGAGCGTTTCTCATCCTATCTTACTCTCCAGGGTAGATTTCATTCGCCGATAATGTAACCTGGCCTCTGTTCAGCATCATCTAAACTGATTCTTGTCAACGTGTCTATTTCTACTGGCTGCTAGGATAATTCTGATCCGAAATCGATAGACCTTTATGGTTTTGAAAAACCAAACCAAACCCCATGGCACTACAGCCCTTGAAGGGCCTTGGCCTACCAAGCGACCGCTGCTCAGCCCGAAGGCCTGCAGATTACGAGGTGTCGTGTGGTCAGCACGACGAACCCTCTCGGCCGTTATTCTTGGCTATCTAGACCGGGGCCGCCATCTCACCGTCAGATAGCTCCTCAATTCTAATCACGTAGGCTGAGTGGACCTCGAACCAGCCCTCAGGTCCAGGTAAAAATCCCTGACCTGGCCGGGAATCGAACCCGGGGCCTCCGGGTAAGAGGCAGGCACGCTACCCCTACACCACGGGGCCGGCTTTATGGTTTTGAAGGTATCCCAAAATATGATCATATTTACATTGTAACCATTGAGTTATACAGAGCGTAGGAAAAAATGTCGTCCAGAACGTACACACTGTGATACAGATCAGGACAATTGAAATACATACAAGAAGAAACCACCGCCGGCCAGTCCAACTGGGCCTAGGAGGGCTACACGCCGACGTTTAGGTTTGCAGTCCTCGCTGTCTGACAGAGTACGTACTGAATTCGTGCAGAAAATCGACATCTGGCTTTTGAACTGAATTGAATTTATTGATAATTTACATACAACTGACAATGAAAAACCCCTTTACATAGCGTCTTCATATAATACAATAAAGGTTTATCAGCACACTAACTACATCTTTATAATATTAAAATATTAAATTAAACATTAAATTAAATAATTAAAATACTGATACCAAATCCAGTAAAATTAAAACATACATTATATAATAAGTAAGAAAGTAAATCGTTAAGCCTATTTATTGTTTCTGACTACAAGTGTCCAAAGAATCTGCAGCGTTTGACGGATAATGAGCAAGAACAACTGGGTGTCGCAATTTAACTGTGGTTTAAGGTGGCGTGTGGGCTTCTTTTCAGGCATTACGTTACTTGTCCCGTCGGAATTGGGCTGGTGTACTCCAGAGTACATGTTGATTATGATTATATCGTGTGTGTTGATAGAAGCTAAAATAAAACGACACCAAGCGAGTTCGCGTTATGCACCTGTGAGTCTGCATTCGGAAGATAGTGGTTTCGAACCTCAGCGTTGGAAGACTTGAAGGTGGCTTAACGTGCCTTTCCAGTTTTACACCAGAAAAATGTTGAGACTTTACCTTAAATAAGGCCACGGACGCTTCCTTCCCAGTCTTAGCCCTTGCCCATTCAATCTTCGCCCAAAGATCTGAGTCCGTACGACGTCAAGATCTCGAATAATAATAATAATAATAATAATAATAATAATAATAATAATAATAATAATAATAATAATAATAATAATAATAATAATGAAGATGAGAATCCACAGCCTGTTTCCACTCATTCTTCCGGGGTCAGGAATGGAATGCTAATGGCTTTACGTCGCACCGACACACATAGATCTTATGGCGACGATGGGATAAAGGCCTAGGAGTTGGAAGGAAGCTGCCGTGGCCTTAATTAAGGTACAGCCCCAGCATTTGCCTGGTGTGAAAATGGGAAACCACGGAAAACCATCTACAGGGCTTCCGACAGTGGGATTCGAACCCACTATCTCCCGGATGCTAGCTCACAGCCGCGCGCCTCTAACCGCACGGCCAACTCGCCCAATAGCAATGCAATGAAAACCCCCCTCTACCGACGGAGATAGGAATTGTGCCGGCTGCCGAAGCCTGTCGCACTCCTCTGGGGCAATGATTAATGACTGACAGATGAAATGATATTGGAGAGCCTTGCTGGAATGAAAGGTGACAGGGAAAACCGGAGTACCCGGAGAAAACCATGTGTATGGAAACGTGCAGTATGGGATATTAATGTTTGATATGCCAGAGTAGATGTCATGAATGGTTATGTTTTTAAAGGTAATATCTTGTTTAAATATTGCAACAGCAAAAGGCTCCGCTTTGTCCAGCACAAATCTCACATGGAGTGACTGGGATTTGAACCACGGAACCCAGCGGTGAGAGGTCGAAGCGCTGCCGTCTGAGCCACGGAGGATCTTAGTATAATAATAATAATAATAATAATAATAATAATAATAATAATAATAATAATAATAATAATAATAATAATAATAATAATTGTTACGGGGTTACCCGTGGAACGCAGAGGTGAAAGAAGATGCCAGGGTGAATGGGTCTAACTCCAATGTCAAGAAAAGAATTTAAAAACTGAAGGTTATAATTCTGAAAAACAACAAATTGAACAACTGTTCACTTAGGGAGATAACAATGACCAAAATGGAAAAATCCAAGATTTCAGAACTTTAACTTTCTTGGGCTTCAAGCCCCTAGTCTTACAATTCCTCGAGCTCCTACCTCAAATTTACCAAAACAAAATTTACACAAGGGCAGAAATCCCTCCATACATGGAGCGCTTGCTCCCAACTCACCATAACAAGCTTCCCAGAGGCACTTTTTACAACACTAGAAAAGAACTGTCGTGCTCTCAGTTTTCCAAGCCTATTCAAGGCGATATCATAAAATTACAATCACTTGCCATCAAGGCGCAACTTACACATTTGAAACAGAGGTATCTAGTAGCCAACCTATCGGGCCGATGCGGAAAAGAGCAGGTTAAGTAAATGGCTCGAAACACAAATTGAATAGAGGCGTGTACTTCCACTCCTAAATATGCATTCTTAAAACCTAAGGGGCACTAGGCCGATGAAACAGGGTCTATTCCCAAACTATGGAGGTGACTTGTATAAGAAAGTAATTTACCACACTACGGAATGAAAAACAGCAATAAACGTAGTCACCTCAAACCAAAATGAAGGGGAGCTCGAGAGGGTACATCACTCTCTATCCCCGATTTACAGTTAAAGATTTCTGCAATTTTTTTACATGAGCCGAAAGGAGATTTACATTTTAGAGAAGTTGGTTACATAGTTAAAGTTTCGAACCTTTCCCTCGGGTTAAATTGCGAAGCTAGCAAAAAAGTAAGATGTTAGATGGCCATTACCTTACTGAAGAACTGCTGCCTGATGAAAGAGGCGCCGCCCGCCTCCTGCTTGACACTCACACTTAGTTAGATGACGATCAAATGGCCAAGAGACGAGAAAATCCGCAGTTTATAAACCCTCGGGGAAAGTTCGAGACCTTTCATGAATAAACGAGCCACACCCTCTCACTTTATTGGTCATTTTGAAAGGTTACACTCCAAATCGAAGAAGAAGGTTGTGATAGGTTGAAAATTAATTACGGAAATTATTGATTGGTTGGATTCAAAACTGGCGGAAAGAAAAGATAAATATTGCCAACCCAAAAATAAATGAACATCAATTAGTAAAAAACTTATGAATACAAAACTCCTTGAAAGTAAAAGTTCTTTCACTTCGCACCAGGGTGCATGTTCATAGTTTTTGTAGTGACACCTATGGAAGAATGTCCAAACTTCTTGATGAAGGGCAAACAAAACAAGTAGAAATACAGTCAGTTCAGGAAACTTCAAAATAACAAAATTTCATCAGATTTCTGTAGTGACATCTTCTGAGTAAAGGTTTAAGTAGGTCTAGTTTCAAGTTCACGGTTCCTCCAGTAAATGAGTTCTTTTAGGCGCAAGATTTAAATGTGCGGCTTAGAGGTGTACCTCCCGGTACAACAACAACAACAACAACAACAATAATAATAATAATAATAATAATAATAATAATAATAATAATAACGTATCTGTGAGCTTGCATTCCGGAGATAGTGGCTTCGAACCCCACTGTCGGCAGCCCTGAATATGGTTTTCCGTGGTTTCCCATTTTCACACCAGACAAATGCTGGCTGGGGGCTGAAACTTTCATTAAGGCCACGCTCGCTTCCTTCCCGATACTAGCCCTTCCCTATCTCATCGTCGCCATAAGACCTGTCTGTGTCGGTGCGAGGTTAAGGAAATAATAATAATAATAATAATAATAATAATAATAATAATAATAATAATAATAATAATAATAATAATTAAAAAATGAAGAGACGTTGACATTCTAACTTGCAATTGAATAACTTGGTTTAATTATAAATCAGTAGCTACGATTTAATGCAGGGTTATAGCTTCGCTTTCCATTTCCAGTATGGTGAATCCTTTGAGACGCGTCTTTTTGACACTGAAGGTTGCTCAGCATTTGCCATAGGGAAGAAAAAGAAACGCGCTTGCTGCTCTACTCCTATAATTCATTGCATTATATACATTTTGTCGTGAATTAGGTATAACAGACAACATGTCAAACAAACACTCACCAAGCAAGGGAAGATTCAAGATAAAGGCAGGTTTCTCCATTTTCAGGCTGATGGAGCATCTTGTGACAGTCAGGGGACCTAGAACAAAACCATAAACCATTCAAGTACAAAAAACGGCATTGCATAAGCGTTTACTTTCTCTAAGATTACAAATGATCTTTGAAGATTTATGTACAAGGTGTTGGCGATGATGTTAGAATAAGATCTTAAAAAAGGCGGCGACAGATTACAAGCCAAATATTATCGTAAGCATCGCCGAGTGACAAATTTAACAATAATTAACTATAGTCTGTAAAATCTAAAAGCATTAAGTGTCACGTTTAAAGAAAATGTTATTTTGCTACCAACGTAAGCTACACTATGTAATTATGTGCATATACAGTTAACATGTGTCCAAGTTCTATCAAGTGGTTTCTGCAGTCCTCACAAGATGGTACCTGTGGTATCTCTACTATGCTTGAATGTTCTAAAAGAGCTATATTGTCTGAAACATTTCTATTTCCCGAAAGTCATTTCACCTATTTAGTTTTCAAAGTTCATGTAATTCTCTTTATTTTAAACGGAACTTTCAAGTGCAAGGGAAGTATTTGTATAAGCTCTTGTATCGAACAGTTCAATTAAAATTGAGAGTATTAAACCACAATTAGTTGAAAATTATAAACACATGTGTATAACCTGTGACCGATGCAATGAAAAAATAATCATGATAAGTCCGTTGCTAAGAAAGCGTGTACTAATCGAGAACTACAACATAGGAAATCACAGATAACATGTGCGTGTACAGTATATGAAAGAGTATCAACTTTTATCTTAGATACAGGCTGAAGAAAGTATGTTCACTGCCGATATTAAACCTTTAAAATACGCATTACCCTTGTTAACAACCTTGTTATGAACGGAGTCCCAAAAAGAAAGTTTGCAATGTATATTTCTCATTATTAACAGTTTAAACATATGCCTTTGCTAGCAAGACCTAGTGTTTACAGTACACAATGTCTTCTACTACGGGCTAGAGACATTTTGTTGCTTTCATTGACCTATCTCACTCTTATCATTGGCCTTAACTATACGAAAGTAGTAATAATAATAATAATAATAATGCTATTGCTTTTACGTCCCACTAACTACTTTTACGGTTTTCGGAGATACCGAGATGGTGGAATTTTGTCCATCAGGAGTTCTTTTACGAGACAGTAAATCTACCTACACGAGACTGACGTATTTGAGTACCTTCAAATACCACCGGACTGAGCCAGGATCGAACCTGCCAAGTTGGAGTCAGAAGGCAAGCGCCTCAACAGTCTGAGCCACTCAGCCCGGCGACAATACGAGAGACTGAGGAAGAGTGATGCTACTAATCCCATTCCTTATATGCAGGCAGTCCGTGCTATGAATGGTGTGAAAATGTTGCTCATAGGGTCACCTGGCGCATGCATTTCAGTTGGGTTTGGCAGACTGATATGTAATAGCAACTTTCACCTGGAGAGACTACCTCACTCCTCATTCCCCTAGTACGCCTCTTCAGTGATACCTAGGCAATCTATGACAGCTAATGGTGGAGCTGTTGAGGATCTAACAGTCTTCGGGCTGAAGGCTGAACATACGTACATATAATATGAACTTAACACACTATGCACTGTGCTGTTCACTTAGCACTTCACTTCTCCACAATCTCCATGGCGACTGGGACATTTGTGTAACTGTATGACAAGTTGATCGGCGCCATTCTCGGAAGAAGATGTGGTGTCCTGACTAAGCCAGCACTTCGCCCCTGCTCGAACATCGCCGTCAATTTGAAATTTGCTCCCCTACCCAAGATGTTCTTTCAAAGGAGCAAAGAGATGAAAAATCACTTCTCTGCCGTGGCAAATGTTGCGCGTATACCACTCCGCACTCATTCAAATGATCTCGCTCTCCCAATTCGAAATTCGGAGCACCATTTTGCCATACTCTGAAGACTCATTACACTTTCGCCATAGAGACTTCCACCAACTGACAAAGAATTACCGCGGGTGGCACATACTTGGTGTTGATAAAGCGAATAACGGCACGAACTTCCTGCTTGGACCACTGCTCCAATTCATCCTCCATCTTGGTGTGGCTTTTTGTCTCCGAGATGACAGTGCACAGTGCTAACAACCAATAGGGAAATACCAACTGAAATATAAACGAAGTTCCGCTACAATTGCAATCAATCTAGCATCACGCTTACAGATTATATCTCGCAAACGTATTTTAGGTCGCCCCTCGTCAAATTTTGGCAGACCTGCGGGTACGTGTGTTGGGTGGCGGGGGGGGGGGGCGGCGACAGCACGAAACACAATGAAGAGGTGGCAATCAGATGGTCTCATGCTTATTCAGAGCTATCAAGAATCTAAACATTTTCTTTTTTAAAATTGGCTCCGACACAGGTCTTATGGCAACGAAGGGATAGGAAAGGCCTAGGAGTGGGAAGGAAGCTGCGGTGGCCTTAATTAAGGTACAGCCCCAGCATTTGCCTGGTGTGAAAATGGGAAACCACGGAAAAACATCTTCAGGGCTGCCGACATTGGGGTTCGAACCCACTATCTCCCGGATGCAAGTTCACAGCCGCGCTCCCCTAACCGTACGCCAACTCGCCCGGTGAATCTAAAATTTAACGGAAGAGAAAGTTAATTGCTGTATATGGAATGACAATTGCTGTGGGCAAATCAGAATTAAATGGTGACTTCCATGCATATTTTCCTTGTTGCCTTCGGTTTATTAGATAGAAGTGAATACAATTTTATGGTTGAGGTTACAATTTTCCTGCTGCAGATAGACTTTGCACTGACTGTGAAGCGACAAATGGCAATCCTTGTATTGTTCGATTTAGCAAGGTATTTTGCACTGTAGACCATGAATTGCTCCTATCCAAACTTTATTGCCTAGGCTTCTTGGACAGTAATCTGAGGCGGAGGGGAGGTTATTTGCGTAAACGGTAACAGCATGTCATTTTATTTATAAATGCTATTTGTTCGGGGCATCAACCTATAGAGATCTTCTGCCCCTATTTGCACCATATGTTCAACATGGCTTAGCTGTGTTGATACTGCTACACGGCTGAAAGCAACGGGAAACTACAGCCGTAACTAACTCCCGAGGACATGCAGCTCTCTCTGTATGAATGATGTACTGATGATGGCTTCCTCCCGGGTAAAATATTCCGGAGGTAAACTAGTCCCCCATTCGGATCTCCGGGTGGGGACTACACGAGAGGGGGCGATCATCAGGAAGATGGATACTGACATTCTGCGAGTCGGAGCGTGGAATGTTAGAAGTTTGAATCGTTGTGGTAGGTTAGAGAATCTGAAAAGGGAGATGGATAGGCTAAAGTTAGATGTAGTTGGCATAAGTGAAGTACGTTGGCAGGAAGAACAAGATTTTTGGTCAGGCGACTACCGAATTATCAACATAAAATCAAACAGAGGAAATGCAGGAGTTGGTTTAATAATGAATAAGAAAATAGGGCAGCGGGTAAGCTACTACGACCAGCATAGTGAAAGAATTATTGTCAAGATAGACACCAAACCAATGCCCACCACAATAGTGCAGGTCTATATGCCTACCAGTTCAGCGGATGATGAAGAAATCGAAAGAATGTATGAGGAGATAGAAGATTTAATACAATATGTAAAAGGTGACGAGAATCTAATTGTGATGGGAGACTGGAATGCAGTGGTAGGCCAAGGAAGAGAAGGTAGTACAGTAGGAGAATTTGGATTGGGACGAAGGAACGAAAGAGGAAGTCGCTGGTTGAATTCTGCACTGATCATAATTTAGTCCTTGCCAATACTTGGTTCAAACACCACAAACGACGGCTGTATACGTGGACGAGACCTGGAGACACTGGAAGGTATCAAATAGACTTCATTATGATTAGGCAGAGATTCAGAAACCAGGTGTTGGATTGCAAAACTTTCCCAGGAGCAGACGTGGACTCTGACCACAACTTCTTGGTCATGAAATGCCATCTGAAGTTGAAGAAATTGAAGAAAGGAAAGAATGCAAAAAGATGGGATCTAGACAAGTTGAAAGAAAAGAATGTGAGGGATTGTTTCAAGGAACATGTTGTGCAAGGACTAAATGAAAAGGCTGAAGGAAACACTATAGAGGAAGAGTGGAGAGTCATGAAAAATGAAGTCAGTAGGGCTGCTGAAGAAATGTTAGGAAGGAAGAAAAGATCAACTAAGAATCAGTGGATAACTCAGGAGATACTAGACCTGATTGATGAACGACGAAAATACAAGAATGCTAGAAATGAAGAGGGCAGAAAAGAATACAGGCGATTAAAGAATGAAGTGGATAGAAAGTGCAAGGCAGCTAAGGAAGAATGGCTGCAGGAGAAATGCAAGGATGTCGAAGGCTGTATGGTCCTGAAAAAGGTAGATGCTGCATACAGGAAAATCAAGGAAACCTTTGGAGAAAGGAAATCTAGGTGTATGAATATTAAGAGTTCAGATGGAAAACCACTTCTAGGGAAAGAAAACAGAGCAGAAAGATGGCAGGAGCATATCCAACAGTTGTATCAATGTAAAGATGTAGATAATTCGGTTCTGGAACATGAAGAGGCTGTTGATGCTGATGAAAAGGGAGACCCAATTTTGAGGTCAGAGTTTGACAGAGCTGTGAGTGACCTCAATAGGAACAAGGCACCTGGAATTGATGACATTCCCTCTGAATTACTGACTGCCTTAGGAGAAACCAGCATGGCAAGGTTATTTCATTTAGTCTGCAAGATGTATGAGACAGGAGAAGTTCCATCCGATTTTCAGCAGAATGTTGTTATACCTATTCCCAAGAAAGCCGGTGCTGACAGGTGTGAAAACTACCGCACCATTAGTTTAGTATCTCATGCCTGCAAAATTTTAACACGTATTATTTACAGAAGAATGGAAAAACAAGTTGAAGCTGAGTTGGGAGAAGATCAATTTGGCTTCAGAAGAAATGTAGGAACACGTGAAGCTATCCTGACTTTACGTCTGATCTTAGAGGATCGAATCAAGAAGGACAAGCCCACGTACATGGCATTCGCAGATCTAGAAAAGGCATTCGATAATGTTGATTGGACCAAGCTATTTATGATTCTGAAGATGATAGGGATCAGATACCGAGAACGAAGAATTATCTACAATCTGTATAAAAATCAGTCTGCAGTGATAAGAATCGAGGGCTTTGAAAAAGAAGCAGCAATCCAGAAAGGAGTGAGGCAAGGCTGCAGTTTGTCCCCTCTCCTTTTCAATGTTTACATAGAACAGGCAGTAAAGGAAATCAAAGAGAAATTTGGAAAGGGAATCACAGTCCAAGGAGAGGAAATCAAAACCTTGAGATTTGCCGATGATATTGTTATTTTATCTGAGACTGCAGAAGATCTCGAGAAGTTGCTGAATGGTATGGATGAAGTCTTGGGTAAGAAGTACAAGATGAAAATAAATAAGTCCAAAACAAAAGTAATGGAGTGCAGTCGAACGAAGGCAGGTGATGCAGGAAATATTAGATTAGGAAATGAAGTCTTAAAGGAAGTAGATGAATATTGTTACTTGAGTAGTAAAATAACTAACGATGGCAGAAGTAAGGAGGACATAAAATGCAGACTAGCACAAGCAAGGAAGAGCTTTCTTAAGAAAAGAAATTTGCTCACTTCAGACATTGATATCGGAATTAGAAAGATGTTTTTGAAGACTTTCGTGTGGAGCGTGGCATTGTATGGGAGTGAAACATGGACGATAACTGGCTCAGAAAGAAAGAGAATAGAAGCTTTTGAAATGTGGTGTTACAGAAGAATGCTGAAGGTGAGATGGATAGATCGAATCACGAATGAAGAAATACTGAATCGAATTGGTGAGAGGAGATCGATTTGGCTAAATTTGACGAGAAGAAGAGATAGAATGATAGAACACATCTTAAGACACCCAGGACTTGTTCAGTTGGTTTTTGAAGGAAGTGTAGGGGGTAAGAACGGTAGGGGTAGACCAAGATATGAATATGACAAGCAGATTAGAGCAAATGTAGGATGCAATAGTTACGTAGAAATGAAAAGGTTGGCACAGGATAGGGTGGCATGGAGAGCTGCATCAAACCAGTCTATGGGCTGATGACTCAAACAACAACAACATGATATGAACCTGCATGTAATTGGAATTGCGGAAGTGTAGAGTGTTGA
Source organism: Anabrus simplex (assembly GCF_040414725.1). Taxonomy (NCBI): domain Eukaryota; kingdom Metazoa; phylum Arthropoda; class Insecta; order Orthoptera; family Tettigoniidae; genus Anabrus; species Anabrus simplex. Next base: position 344,984,009 of record NC_090268.1, on the reverse strand, counting down.
ATGTGAGGAAAGGAACGTTAAGGACAACACAAACACTCAGTCCCCAGGCCAAGGATATTAATCATTTACAATTTAAAAACCCTGACCCGGCCGGGGATCGAACCCGGGGCCGCCGGTTGACACCGCGGGACCGGACACAGCATGTCCTTAATCAAGGTACATTTTCTTCATTGCAACAGGTAAACGCAGCTGTCCCACAAGGGTGAATCCTGGCTCCTTTGCTATTTCAGTCTTTATCAAACCGAGCGAGATGACCGTGAGAGCTATGAGCTTGCATTCGGGAGTTACTGGGTTCGAACCCCACTGTCGGCAGCCCTGAACTTGATTTTCCGTGGTTTCCCATTTTCACACCAGAAAAATGCCGGGGCTGTACCTTAATTAAAGCCATGACCACTTCCTTCCATCCCTTCCTATCTCATCGTTGCTGTAAGGCTTATCTGTTTCGGTGGAACGTAAAGCAATTTGTAAGAAAAAAAAAAACACCACCTTTGCCAGTTAAAACAGAGTATCTATCATTGTACTGACACTCATGTATGAGCAGCACAATATTCCCGCAAGATAAGTTCTGTCACAGAAAACTTGACTTTGAAGTAAGTATCCTCAGTTGAAATAGTCTTGCACATCTAATTAGAGGAAGGCAATAGAAACTTTCCGGGATGTTAGGTTGTGAACCCCTCAACACGTCAGTATGTTGCTGCTTGCAGTTATCTGACGCGGTGGTTAACGTACTTAAAGTGTACGGTACAAATGAGGCACGCATCACAGCTACTGTTGCGGGTTTGAGTGTGTTGGTGTTAAGCTGGGTTTCTTGTACTGCAAGCGGTTTCGTCTGATCACTGCTAATCTTGTTTGCAGAACGGTATACATGCGGTGGTGGAGTGTTGTGGGGGTTAATGAGGGAGGAACCGTTTGAGGCTTTGTTCCTCGAGCTAATAGTTACCAGAACGATTCAGTGTCGTTGTAAGCGCTGACCTCTTGCACCTGCTGTTGAAAATTTGTATAAAATATTTTTTTCTAGCATGTAGTTCGATCGAATATGATTAAGAAGACATTGCTGAACCAGTCTTCCTTTTAAATGTTTGTTTTTTGTTTTGCAAGATGCTTTACGTCGTACCGACACAGATAGGTCTTATGGCGATGATGAAACAGGAAGGGGCAAGGAGTGGGAATGAAGCGGCCGTGGCCTTCGTTAAGGTACAGCCCCAGCATTTTCCCGATGTGAAAATGGGAAACCACGGAAAACCATCTACAGGGTTGCCGACAGTGGGGTTCGAACCCACGGTCTCCCGAATATTGGATACTGGCCGCACTTAAGCGACTGCAGCTATCGAGCTCGGTACTTCTAATGGTAAAACCATATCATCATGTCCGACTCGTTGGCTGAATGGTCAGCGCACTGGCCTTCTGTTCAGAGGGTCCCGGGTTCGATTGCCAGCCGGGTCGGGGATTTTAACCTTCATTGGTTAATTCCAGTGGCCCGGGGGGTGGGTGTTCGTGCTGTCCCCAACATTCCTGCAACTCACACACCACACACAGCACTATCCTTCACCACAACAACACTCAGTTACCTACACGACAGATGCCGTCCACCCTCATCGGTGGGTCTGCCGTACAAGGGCTGCACTCGGCTAGAAATAGCCACACGAAATTATTATATCATCATCATCATTACCATCATCATCATCATCATCATCATCACGTTTATGGATACACAACGAGTTATTGCACTTTTTTTTGCTTCCCCTGTAATATTTGACCCCTTTTAGAATGACCGATTCATATATTACAGCACACTGAAATGAAAATGAATGAAAACCTACAACCTGCTTTCCAGTCTTTGACCGGGTCAGGGATGTAATTAATGAACCATATATAGGCTATTATTACAATGGGGTCGCCACTCCCAAGGTGATTTATTAATGACTGATAAATGCTATGAAATGATAATGGAGAATGTTGCTGGAATGAAATATGACAGGGAAAACCGGACTACCTGGAGAAAAACCTGTCCCACCTCCGCTTTATCCAGCACAAATCTCACATGGAGTGGCCGGGATTTGAACCACGGTATCCAGCGGTGAGAGGCCAACGCGCTGCCGTCTGAGCCACGGAGGATCTTTTGCTTCTTATACATCCTATTTGAGTTCAATACATATGAATTGGACGAAATAATACCGTATTAATAAAATACTGCGCTCATTTAACACCGACTACGTTATTAAATACATTATGCAAACGTGCGACAATTCTACTTAACTGGTATTACCCAAACAGATTTACAATCCTACAGAAAAAGAAAATGTTTTCTTAAACCCGCAAGCGTAACTTTAGTGATTTTCATAACACGGCAGTGGCAGTACGTATAATCTCGCAAATAAAACAAAATGAAAATTAAAAGAAAACATGACTAGATACTGCCAATATGCTAAATTAACAGTAATCGGTAAGTAGGGTCCTTAAACTGTATGGTTAGCGACACTGAAAAGAACCCAACAGTTAGAAAATAACAATAAATCGTTACCTTCAGTATGTTTTTTTTTTTTTTTTTTTTTTGCTAGTGGCTTTACGTCGCGCCGACACAGATAGGTCTTATGGCGACGATGGGATAGGAAAGGGCTAGGAGTGAGAAGAAAGCGGCCGTGGCCTTAATTAAGGTACAGCCCCAGCATTTGCCTGGTGTGAAAGTGGGAAACCACGGAAAAACCATCTTCAGGGCTGCCGACCGTGGGATTCGAACCCACTATCTCCCGGATGCAAGCTCACAGCCGCGCGCCTCTAACCGCACGACCAACTCGCCCGGTACCCTTCAGTATTAACAGGGAAGGAAGAGTAAGGTTGTGCCCTTATTGTGTGCGCTTACAAGACAGAGACTGCATGCTGAAGATATGAGGGAGTATCTCTTGTTTTCTTTGGTGTGGGGGGTTTTATTGGAACTACTAATGTTTGTAGCCTATTGCTACAATTACGTTAGCCGGCCTGAGTGGCTCAGACGGTTGACGCGTTGGCCATCTGACCCCAACTTGGCAGGTTCGATCCTGGCTCAGACCGGTGGTATTACAAGGTGCTCAAATACGTCAGCCTTGTGCAGGTAGGTTTACTGGCACGTAAAAGAACTCCTACGGGACTAAATTCCGACGCCTCGGCGTTTCCTAAAAACTGGGATAACACGCACACTATCCTTGTTAAAGACTGGAAGGACTTTGGTAACAGCAAGTGACAATGCTAGCGGAGTAGCGGAACCTGTTTCTCTCATCGCACCAATAAGCGGTGTTCATTTACCTCATTCTCTAATAGCAGTGACGTTTGCACATATACTCTACGGTGAGTAGCAATAAATCAGTGTCAATGAGTGTTTCCCACACGAGCATATAAGGAAGGTGGCATTCTTCGAAGTCGGAAGGTGAGACAGACAAGGTTAATGCACGTGATAACACCTGTTTAGATCCCTCTGAGGATCAGTGGCAGAGTATCGGCCACCAAATCCCACGATGGCAAGCTCAAGCCCGGTAAAGGCAGTCGGATTTTTGAAAAGCGTAGAAAGTCCATTCGACAAGTCATGTTGTACGATGTCGGCATGTAAAAGATCTCTGGTGACACATATCTCCCAAATAGAGGTCTGGTTTCTCAGCCTGATTTTAAGACCTGTCTGAGCCGGTCCGACGTAAAACAAACGGCAGAAACAAATTTCAAGTACGTACTTATAAAGATGATCCTATGATTAATTGGTCATAACTTAGCATAGGCCTACAACGTAGGTTCAAAATAACTGTTCTGTACTCATTTACTGATCAACTGTAAGTGCATATTATCTAATCCACTGCTATCATTTTTGAACATCCGTTACCTGCATTTCTTCTTCGTACGTGCTCCTAATTGCACTACATAGGGATTTCCATGTGCAGCTTGCGGAGAAACAAATGGCTTGCTGTAGCCAGCTAATCGGTGATGCTTCCAATCCAATTACTTTCATAATCATGCTGTACTAACCTCTGCAATTACAACGGACTTGTTATGTTAGGTATGTGGTATTATTTCATCGCAGTCAGACTCCATGGCTAAGTGCTTAGCGTGCTGGCGTTTGTTTCAAAGGGTCCTAGGTTCGACTCCCGGCCGAGTCGGAGATGGTCGGGGAGTTTAACATTCACTGATTAATTCAGATTGCTCGGGGCCTGATGTGTGTGTGCCGTGTTCAGCATTAGAATTCATCATACGTAGGGCCCCATCTTCACAGACGCGCAGGTCCCCTATAAGGCGTCAACTCGTAAGACCTGCACCAGGCCTCTCCGGAGGCCACACGCCATTACTATTATTATTATTATTATTATTATTATTATTATTATTATTATTATTATTATTATTATTGATTGATTGGTTGATTGATTGATTGATTGATTGATTGATTGATTGATTGATTGATTGATTGATTGATTGATTGATTGATTGATTGATTGATTGATTGATTGATTGATTGATTGATTGTATAGTCATCAGCCCGAAGACTGGTTGAATCCTCCACAGCTCTGCCATCAGCTGTCACAGATGGCCTAGGCATCACTGAAGAGGCGTACTAGGGAAATGAGGAGTGAGGTAGTTTCCCGTTGCTTTCCTCGCCAAGCCAGAAGTTGCTATTGTATATCAGTCTGCCAAGTCCACTGAAATGCATGCACCAACCGACCCCATGAGCAACAGTTTCACACTATTCATAGCAGGGACTGGCTGCATAAGGAATGGCATTACTAGCACCGCTCATACCTCAGTCACTTTCATATTGTCAAAGCCAAGTATAAGACAAAGACAGATCAACGAAAGTAACGAAATTGCTCTAGCCTACACCAGAAGACATAGTGCGCTGTAAACACTAGGTCCCGACAGCAGAGGCATACCTTCAAACTGCTAATATTGAGAAATATACATTGCAAACTCTTTCTTCTTGGGACTCTGTTCTTGTGTGTTTCCCGTGATTAATAAGTTGGAGAAATGAGGTGAAACATGGAAACAAAGCTTTTCCGGGCTCGTGTTCATGTAACATAATTTCTTCGTCTATGTGTAAGGAATGTGTCCCGCAATTCGTGCCGCACATTTTTGTCACACCCTGTATAGGCTATTTCATAGCATGAGATTTATATAGGCTAACTTTTTTTCCCCACATTTGTGTAGTATTTTACGCCGTATTAGGTGCGCCGTTTCTTAGTTGAAGGTGCTTAGCAACGTCACATTTGCGCCAGAATCCACGCAAGAGCCTTGACTTTAAAGTTTTAATCAAAGCCGATTGGACAACTTCTCTCTCCAGCTTGAGCTCCCAGAGTTTGTTGATATTTCCCTTGCTGTGTGTAGTCTTAACGCACCAAGCCTCTTACTGTATCGGCATTTGAGCGTCAGAAACGAAGTCTCTTAACGGAGCGGAAACAAAGTACATTATTACCACTTATCAAGCTGATTATAACGCGAAATGCTTGCACGAGTTGTACGTGACTATTGGTATCATGATCACTGTAACAAATTTTACCACAGCGCCGAGACTTTTCATTTTTTTTTTTTTTACCTCACATGTAATGACTGGGAACTGAACCGCGGCTGTCTATTTGGTGGTGGTGGTGGTGGTGGTGGTGGTGGTGGTGGCGGCGGCGGCGGCGGCGGCTTTAAGAGAAAGTACACCGGGCAACCATCCTCTATTTACATTAATCACAAGGAAAATAGAAAAGATCCGACACTTCGAAGACTAAAAGCACCGGCAACAGAAAGGAAGAGACCACGAAGGGCATGAAAGTGAAAACCTTCCTACACCTCACAAACGTAAAACCGTCGGGGTTCGGAAAGAACAAGAGCTGACACAAATAACAGGCAGCAATGTCCGGCTCAGATAGGGGACCCGTGGTCAACAACCATGATTCCAAGATGAAAGCCTTTGGGTCTCCTTTTAGTCGCCTTATACGAAAGGCAGGGGATACCGCAGATGTACTCTACCGCTCCCCCTCCCACGTCAGCGCCTTGGCCTTCGTTCCTCGAGACCGGGGATCGGACCAAGGGATTTTAATCTTTAAAAATCTCTTAATCCCCTTGACCCTGATACTGGCTGGCTGTGCTCTTCCAACATTCCTTTAAACTCAGACCCCAGAGACAAAAAGATCCTTCCACCACATTAACATGCAGTTTCCCATACATAGGGCTGCCAGACGTTCTGTTTCCCGGACATGCCCTCTTTTTAGGTTCCATTATTTGTCCCGGTTCTGTTTTCGACTAAGTCCTCTATTGTCCTCTTTTTTTTTTCAAAAAAGCCTAACGTCATATTTACATTTCATCCACGAAATCGACACTGGATATGTTAAGAACATTGGAATAGCGATAGTTAAGACGTATAATCCAATGATGCAGTGTTTTTAAATAGTTCAAAGAGGATCGAACGTAGGTATTAATATTCCCGAGCGTTCAAATTATTAACAAATACATCGCAATTGGGAAATATGCCGGTGGCAATGATCACTTGGAATAGTGTGATAATAAATTAAAGTTAAAACATAATTACCCAACAACTACAACAAGAAATTTCATGGAAAGAAAATATTACCGTACAAGAAATACTGCTAGTTTAACATTCTAAATCCAGCATCATCATATACAATTTCACCCACAACTTAGTGTTTAACACTACGGCTTACAATACTACAGGTTGAGCTTACTACAAAAGGTGCGTTTTCCAAGGTGCGACTGTAGCTGCAATGGCGATTGTAGGCGCACGGCGACAGCGGTCTCCAACTCCGCGCATGCGCAGTTTGAGTTTGGTCTGCGACTCGCGGCGATTGCGGCTTCGGCCGCCACACTGGTGCAGTGAGCAGTGCTGGCGGCCGCAGTCGCTGAGACAGTTGATACAAGTATCCGTTGTGTGAAGCCTCCGTGGCTCAGGCGGCAGCGCACCGGCCTCTCACCGCTGGATACCGTGGTTCAAATCCCGGTCATTCCATGTGAAATTTTTCCTGGATAAAGCGGAGAAAGGACAGGTTTTTCTCCGGGTACTCCGGTTTTCCCTGTCATATTTCATTCCAGTAACACTCTCCAATATCATTTCATTTCATTAATAATTGCCTAAGAGGAGTGCGACAGGCTTCGGCAGCCGGCATATTTCCCATCCTCGCCGCTAGATGGCGGCTTCATTCATTCCATTCCTGACCCGGTCGAATGACTGTGGACTTCTCGAGGGCGAGATAAATAGAAACTGACAAAAGTTAGAAAATTCCAGAAACGGAAAAATTTTTAGAGTTCGGTATTGAATCCTATGAGTAGGCGTCAAAAGGGGCTTTATCCAGACCCATTCAACCACGCTCTGCTACCACTTATTGCGAGGATACCGTGGTGGACAGAGGTTTAAGAATGTGCGTGCAGGAATGGGTGGATAGAGAAAAGATTAGATAGTAATTTAAAGCTTTAAAATTTGCGAATGTATTTCTTTCTGAGATAGAAGAGATAGAAGTGTTGATAATTTTAGAACACCAAAAACAATTTACAATTTAGTTTTACCAACTAATGACCTCAAAATTTCTCTTTACATTTAATTGCCCTTCCTCTCATCGGAGGGAGTACCTAGGTTGACAGTAGGGACAAGACAGATTTTAAAGGTTACAAAATCATAGACACCTCAATGCCAAGTTGAAGAGGAATAAAAGAGAGTTCCCACTCTTTATTCCCTAAGTTACGTTAAATTCTTTAGATTAGTTTGAAAGGTTACATCTAGAAATAGAAGTTTACATTACTAAAGAATGTTGAAACCTTCCCCTCAAACTGTCTTTCAGAGACTATTACATGATTACACGGAGTCTACCATTACCTTGAGCAGATGGACCTCCCAGCGATGGACAAGACAGCCCTTTCTCTGCCACGCTACGAACACACTCTAAACCTCTTGACTGGAGCGATCAAAAGACAACATGGCCCGAAATGTCCTAGCTTTTATAGCGGAAAGGAAGGTTCCAGATTTCTCTGGGCCGAAGCCCTGACACACCCACAATTTCCATTGGACAATCGAATAAATATCAAAATTTTCTCATTGGTGAATTAAATAAATGTAAAAACTTCCCTAATGGCTACAATATTAAGTTGGCGGGAAGAGATAGAAGTGCAGATATTTTTAGAACACCAAAAACAATTTACAATTTAGTTTTACCAACTAATGACCTCAAAATTTCTCTTTAAATTTAATTGCCCTTCCTCTCATCAGAGGGAGTACCTAGGTTGACAGTAGGGACCTCTGTCGAAAATCGTTCAAACTTCTTCTACCACCTAGTTTAAAGTACAAGTTGCAGATGGCCTTTTAAAGGCGCTTAATTTAAATGCACGGAGCGGATGTACCTCCAGTACAAGTAGTAATTACAATCAGTTTTGCGTCGTACCGACACAGATAGAGCTTATGGCGACGATCGGATAGGAAAGGGTTAAGAAAGGGAAGGAAGCGACCATGGCCATATTCAAGATACAGCTCCGGCATTTGCCTGGTGTGAAAATGGGAACCTCGGAAAACCACCTTCAGGGCTGCCGAGAGTGGTATTCGAACCCATTATCTTCCGAATACAAGATGACGGCTGCGTGACCCATACCTCGCAAACACTCGCTCGATATTATTATTATTATTATTAATATTACGCCCACCCACAGCGAGATGGTGATGAGGTTTTTACTTCTTTTTAACACATTTGCTCATCATACGACAGAATTACCTACTTAGTCCCATGCTTACACAGACTGCAAATAATTTGAAGAAAATGGGTGGTCAGCGGAACTGGATGACGATGTAGGATCAGGAAATTCGATATGTTCAGTACCAATTGGAAAAGAACTGCAAAGGATTAACAACCATTCCAACACGATCTACTTTGGTTCCTTTTGTAATAAGCCGTATGTTCTCATGAACAAACTAAGCTTACTTTTGTTATTCATAGTTTATTTTTATTTTATACCACAATGTAAACTCCACGCTTATTACATTTTTCAGCGTAGCATAACATGTCCATTCTGAGAACAATTCACTGCAGACACAATGTAAGTTCTATAGCCTTAATGTCAAATTAATAACTAACAAAATTCCACTCTCTCCCAATGCTTCTAATGATCTTGTAGTACCTACCTGTTTATTTGTCTCAAGGTGGCAGTGTTGCACCCTATGACACACAGCCTACAACCCCGGAAAATTTCTTCTGTATTCCCCCTACTTCAATCGTTCGGCTCCCTGGCTGAATGGGCAGAGTAAAGGCCTCCGGTTCCATTCCCGGCCGCGTCAGGGATTTTAGCCGTAATTGATTAATTCCTCTACCTCAGCAGCCGGGGGTTTGTGATCGTCTTAACACACTTCTTCATTTACAGAAACGCTTCACACCCCCACCACCACAGAAACAAGCAGCAAATAATGCATCTTACCACATAGGCTTGGCCTCAGGAAGGGCTCAGTCCATATTATTACCACAGATAGATGGGCAAAAGGACAGTAAAGAAAAGGAAGAAGATTCTTCAATCAAGTAGTTCTATGAATTGACCCAACTTCAAACACATGATCCATGTCCAGGAGCGCCGACTCCGAGGGTGCTCAAGCACCCCCACAAGCAGGGAGAAGAAAGATTAAACAAGGAGATAATAACGATGATAAAGGTATTTGCTTTACGTCCAACTAACTACTTTCACGGTTTTCGGAGACGCCGAGGAGCCGGGATTTTGTCCCGCAGGAATTCCTTTACGTGGCAGTAAATCTACCGACACGAGACTGGCGTATTTGAACACCTTCAAACACCACCGGACTGAGTCAGGATCGAACCTGCCAAGTTGCGGTCAGAAGCCCAGCGCCTCAAAAGTCTGAGAGATAATAACAGAAGAAAAGAATGAAAAAGAGGGATTTTTTTGCCATAGTTCTTAATCCTAGCAATACGAAGGTATTTTAATCGCTACATTACCACCGCTGGAGGGGGACGGGGGCTAAAGAACCCACTAAGAAACTTTTATTTACTTTATTCCCAATCATAACCACTATGGATATTTTACTTTATTAATTAGATCTGCTTCATTCAAAAATTCAGAATGAGCAATCGAAGTTTGCTAAAGATCGTCTTCCTCCCCTGTGGGTGGGGAGGCAGATAAAGAATACACCCACGGTATCCCTGCCTGCCGTAAAAGGCGACTAAAAGGGGTGACGAAGGGATGATCAAATTAGAACCATGACACTACTTGTAATTAGTACCACCACTTAAGGAACAATAGGGGGTCGCTTTTACTTTACTATATGAGTGACACCAAGCGACACCATGTTTCTGCCTTGCCTATAATTAGTACTCACTATGTGAGGAACACCACGGGATAGTGCGGGTCCCTGTGGTTAGTCCACTTATGTGAGGAACGCCATAGGTTTGCGCTGCCTGTAAATAGCGACACAATGTGCGAAACACCATAGGTCTGTCTTACACGTGCGTATTACATTACCTGTGAGTAGTACCATAATGTGTGGAATCCCGCAAGTCTACGGTACTACTTTTGATTAGTACCGCAACACGACAAATACCATGGTTCTATTTTCCTACCGATAAGTACTAATATTAGGGGCCGATGAGCTGGATTTTGGACCCGTTTAGACTACAAGCATAATCGATTCAGTACTGTGCTTTAGAAGCAGTCCTTTGGTCAGTAATACTATTGTTTCACGCTAGTTTCTGGGAAGGTGGGGCAGTGCGGGTCGGATCCACCGATTGTTTTAACTTCATATCTATCCATTCATTCTTCGTCCTCACGTTTTGAATTCAGATCAGTTGAGGATTATGGATTTTTAATCGTCCTTGCATTTCGTCTCATTTCGTACCATTAGGGGCCGATGACCTAGATGTTAGGCCCTTTTAAACAACAAGCAGCAGCATCATCAGCAGCAAAGATCGCTTTAACTATACTCATTTTTACATGTACAGTACATCGGAACGTTCTTATTCCACCTTGAGAAGATATAAAACTCGGCTGCGCAGTAACATGACGCAAGGAAACTTGAACGACAATACAATCATGCATGTCCAATCAAGAAACGAAAAATATAATGAGCCTCGAAATTATGGCGAGGATTTTTATCAAACTATCGACTGTTCATAGGAGTGAAAATCGGAAATTCCGCAAAGATTTTAAATGTCGAACTAAAGACTTAAATGCCAAATTTGAGGCAATTTGCTTTTTTAAACACGGTTTGGTATCATTCTACGAGAAAACTAGACTATTATGCTTTGTAGTTTAAGATTTTACAGACACAACTAGTGTTCAATTCATGCAGTTTAAAATGTAAAATCTCGTACTTTTTCATAGTTAAAACTCATCACTACCATTTGGGTGGATTTTATGTGGAATGTATATGGATTTATGTGGACTTCCGTTTGAACTCATTCATTATTGTTGAAAAAGCACCTAATAAAACAATATTTATGTTATCCATCAAGTATGACTCATTTAAAAACACCTAAAACAACATTTTAATGATGGTTAAATTTTGGCATTATCCCTTGTCTTCTCCCTTTTTTTTTTGGATTGTAAGTTTTTATAATTTGTTTTACGTCGCACCGACACAGATAGGGTTTATGGCGACGACTGGATAGAAAAGTGCTAAGAGTGGGAAGGAAGCGACCGTGGCCTTAATTAAGGTACAGTCCCAGCATTTACCTGGTGTGAAAATAGCAAACCACGGGAAACCAAATTCAGGGCTGCCGACAGTGAGGTTTGAACCGACAATCTCCCAAATGCAAGCTGATAGCTACGTGACCCAAACCACGCAGCAACTTGCTTGGTTGGACTGAGAGTTAAAGCATTCCCATTAATTTTCAAAACCCGGCGCCCCAGTCCATGTCTGATATAGATCTCCATTTCGGCCAGCCACCGACATACAAAGCTGAAGTCCCTTTTCATCATGGTTCGCTTCTTCGCCGTCTCCAGCACTTTCCAAACCGCTCGAACCGTCTGCCACAGAAATTGTCCACAAATGCCATCTACCGGGAGATTAGCGAATTGCAGAGGACTTGTGCCATCGATTGAAGCCGGGACGAGGCCAGCCGGACTGCTTCGTTCTGCGACTGCGGTCGCTATCAACAGGGTGTTGACACTGCGAGATCTAGCGGTAGCCAACCACAAAGGGAAAATAACAATCGTCACCACACGACCCACGCCACCACCAGAAGAGGAACAAAATTGCCAAGACCTAGTTTACCAATGGCGGCACTTCCCATTTGTAGTTTCTAGTCAAAATAACATCCCAACAAGTACAGGAAATGAACAATGGGATGAAAAAGATCCTAATCGTATGAAACTTAAATTTCTAACACAAAAAGTGAAATGCCTAGTGCCAGTAAATATAGCGACCTTCACCAACACATTATCCATTTAAAGCATACAGGCTACCAGCCCTGAACTGGCACTTTATCTCCTGTACTATTATCGCCACTTTTCATATCGTACTTCAAATACCGCAAAGTATCACCACTAGATTTGCTAAGTGCCCCGGATCGTATGGAATGCTCTGTATTCGAAGCCAGAAAAACATGCCCCGTATTGACACCAATTACTCCAAACCAGAGGTACACAAATGGACACCTCCATTTCTTAATTACCTTGTCAGCCCCAGGCTATGTTACATGAAATGTAACTATAAAAACAGATTTACGAATCCCTGAGTCTAAGAAATCCACGCTAAAGGCAATATGTACCAGAGCAACACCAAGCTGGACGGAAATATTGCGTAATATGTAGCTGACGGCCAGATTCAAAATGCTTTCTAGAGAGTTCATATTTTAATAATTTTCGATTGCTGTGACTTTCAGTTATCTTTTCCCACACCATCCTGCTTGAAGACTGCATTCAATTCGCAATTGTTTCCATAATCAATTTCAAAATGTTGTAATTCAATGTAAATATTCGGGGGTGCAACGTCTATCACAATGGTCTTGTGTAATGAATACCTTTTCAAATACTATCTGAATTATTTAGAACATTATTTGTTATGAAAGAACGAAATAAACTGTATTTCTCAATTCGTGTGGTCTTGAGTCTAAAGGGGATTAAAGGACAGCAAAAATGTCGTATTAATGAACCATTAAAATCAATTATTTTTCTTTCTTTCGCAATTTCAATAATTAAAATCGTATAGATATCTGTATATAGAAACATTGCTTCGAGACGAAGAAACGTAGAACAGCACATCATATAACCCAGGATGATGTGTTGTTATGCACGGCCTCGATATTCATGTTCTTGAAGAGTTTAATTCTCATGTGCGTGTGACTGGACAACACTGGATAAATAAATACCGAACCGCAACAACGCAACAATATGTGTATGATAAAACAAAGAGAGAGACTCGGTGTTTACAGAAAATTAGCTGTTGTACTCGTCCTAGAATGGACAATCAATTAACGTGTGCATGATTAAATTTTTATTGAGCCCTCAAGTTACTCCTACACACATACGAATATGGTTCCGCTAACTCTAAGTTCGCGAACCAAGATCGCTTGTGTATGTTGTCTCACGAATTATATTCGTGGCGAACATGGATTTCTATCGAGTTGGAAAACTTGGTTCGTGGAGTTGCCAGCGATGAACCAAGGTGGTCTTCCTGCCACTGTACAAAGCGGTTATGATCGGCTGACATGATATGAGACCAGACATTGGCAGCGAGCGGTTGATAAGAACAGTTGTCGGAATGGCTGACCCTGCCACCTCCATGCATTTTAAAAGTCCTTTGCATTTGTGTCTTTAACCATGTTTAAAACATTCATATGCAACCACTTATATCTTTCCCGTAACCAGTCCTTACACCACGTACTCCTTTTTTTTCCCCCCCCCTCTTCTTCCTAAAACAACCCAACTCGCCAAGCACAATAACAGCAGCCGCAACATTCGAAACGCTCATTTCCACAGTGTGAGACTAAGTTCTTCGTGCTGGATGAACGTGTGTGTAGCGAAACAGAACTTCGAAACTTCGATCCGTTCAAAACTTTAGGAACCAACTTCGCCGAGCCATGTTCTTATGTGTATAGGGCGCTTAAGATTCCGAGGCACGTAAGTGGACATACGGCAGTCAGCAATCGTGACGTAGGCTACACGCTTTCCTGGTTCTCTGCAGCCCTGCACAGCTGCATTATTATTATTATTATTATTATTATTATTATTATTATTATTATTATTATTATTGTTATTATTATTGTCTGAAAGACAAAGCACGATATCACCCTGAGGTAATGCGAGAGCGGTTCCGGGGTTATGACAAACATCGTGGGAAAAGGGTGTGTGGTTTTTAGTGGGTAAGAATCGCACACACTTGTGGAGTGCGGACGGACCCTTCACAAGTGTCTTTTGAAGATTTTCCACAATCCCTCGTAAAAATAATAATAATAATAATAATAATAATTTTTATTTATTATTATTATTATTATTATTATTATTCATTCATTCATTCAACTTCGCTAATCGGCCAACTAGGGACCACGATAAACCTCACTTTACATTCTGGCATTTGTTCATCTTTCGCTTGATCCACATCGTCTTCATTAGCTCACTGTGTTTAGCACGACGTTCTTCTGTCCATTTAGCACCAGTTGCCCGTTTTTCGTCCCGGAAAGTCCCAAAAGTCTTGATGGCTGCTCTGAAAAGATTTCGGTCTTGTGCATCTTCTGCTTGTAGGCCCAGTTCTTTAAGATCTTTCTTGACATTAACGTACCATGGCATTGAAGATACGTTTCGTCCATCGAGAGTCGATCATCCGTCGTATATGACCGTAGAAACGAACTCTGCCTTTACGCATTGTGTCCGTGATCTTCTCTATCTTAGAGTATACTTCTTGCCTGGATTTTCTAATGTAGATGTCATTTTTGTAGTTTGGACCAAGTATGGTGTGTAAGATCTTTCTTTCTTTCTTTCCTCTCTAAATCCGCAAGCAAACATTTCTCGGACAGGATAAGGCATTCAGATGCATACAGTGATACTGGTTTGATGACAGTGTTGTAGTGACGAATTTTTGTGTTCAGGGAAAAGCACTTTTTGTTGTAAATGTTGCGGGTGGTTTGGAAAGTGACTTCCATTTCCTTGATTCTTGCTGCTATGGCCTCTTTGTCAAGTCCATTTTGCTGAATCCATTCCCCAAGGTATTTAAATTTACTAACACGGTTTATCGTTCCATATTTGGTGTTTAGTTGTGCCGTATCATCTTTGATATTTGACATTACTTCTGTCTTTTGAAAGGAAATTTGTAAACCTGTTTGTTCTGCTACTTCCTTTAACACATTGATCTGTTCTGTTGCACTTTCGAAATTTTCTGCCATAAGGGCTATATCATCAGCGAACGCTAAGCAATCTATTTCCACTCCATTTTTCTTTGTCCCAATCCTTACGGGTTTGTAAAGGTTTCTTTCTTTTAACGTCTTTCGCCACTCCTGTATTACCTTCTCAAGTACGCAGTTGAACAAAAGAGGTGACAGCCCATCTCCCTGTCGAACGCCTGTCTTGATCTCAAAGGGTTCAGAGAGACATCCTTGGAATTTTACTTTGGATTTGGTATTGGTTAGTGTTGCCCTTATTATCGCCAGCAGTTTCTTATCGACTCCCATTTCTGCCAGGATGTTAAACAACACATCACGGTCGATGGAGTCGTATGCTTTCCTGAAGTCTACAAATGTAGATACATAGGTTCGACCTCTCAGCATATGGTATCTTATTATGGTTTTTAGGTTAAGTATTTGTTCTGCACTTGATCGGCCTTTCCGAAAACCTGCTTGGTATTCCCCGAGTTTGTGCTCAATTTGCTGTTCTAGTCTTTCAAGGATGGATAGTGACAGGATCTTGTAGGCTACTGGCAGAAGAGAAATTCCACGGTAATTGTTCAAATCTCTTTCCTTTCTTGTGTAAAGGATGGATCAAGGCTAGCTTCCAGTCCTCTGGTAGTTGTTCTTTTTCCCATATATCTACAATGGTTTGGTGTAGGATGTCAATTGCTTCTTCCGGGGCATGTTTCCACAGTTCTGCAATCATGGAGTCTTCACCAGGAGCCTTGTTATTTTTCAGTCTCTTTATGTGGCGTTTGATTTCATCGCGATTTGGTGGAGAAGATGGCAGGTTTTGGCTCACTGGTTTGTTTGTTTCGATGGGGTTGGCTGGTTTTTCACAGTTTAGAAGGTCGTTAAATACTTAGCTAAGATTTTGCAGTTTTCTTCATTTGATGTTGCAAGAGTTCTATCTTTCCTTAGAAAGCAAAGGGAAGGTGCCTTGTATCCTTGTACCTTCTTTTTAAAATTTCTGAAGTATTCACGGGTCTCGCCTCAATGAAAGTCTTGCTCAATCTTGTCCAGTAGTTCCTTTTCATACTTGCGTTTCTCACTGCGTATTATTTTTGCTGTTTGTGCTTGTTGTGTTTTGTACATCTTCCAATCTTCTTCTTTTTTCGAGGTGTAATACTTTTTCCAGGCATTCAGACGATCCCCTAAGGTCTTCTCGCAGTTATCGTTCCACCACGTGTGCTTCTTCCTCTTCTTGATTTCCGCCACTCCTTTTGCAGCTTGTATCATCTGCTTTCTTGTGCTGTTGAAGTATTTTTCCACTGGTTGGGCAAGTTCTTTGAATTCCTTCTCTCTTTCTCTGAGCTTTTTTTTGTGTCAAAGCGAATTATGGTAGGATCGTTCTTATTTTTGTTGAGAGGGATTGGCCGAAACTTGATTACTGATACATAGTGATCTGAGTCTATGTTTATTCCCTTTTTTACAGTAACGTTCATGATTTCCGGACTGTATCTTCGAGATATAGCAACATGGTCTATTTGGAATTATCCTATTGTTTTGTTTGGGCATCTCCATGTCATCTGTTTTCTTGGTAAGTGACGAAAGTGTGTTGACATCAGTTGGAGGTTGTGGTTATCACATAGTTCAACGAGGCGTTCTCCATTCTTGTTGGTTCTTTTGTGTGCTGGGTAGAGCCCAACAACTTTCCTGTGTTTCCGTTCACGTCCTACCTGTGCATTAAAATCACCCAATAGAATCTTGACGTGGTGCTTTGGGATTTTCGCTAATCTGGCATCCATGATGTTCCAGAATCTATCTGTGCCTTCCAGGTCTTTTTTGTTTTGTTCATTAGTTGGAGCATGTGCATTGACTAGCGTATATGTTTTATTCGCACAACGCAGGGATAGTAGGCATAACCTATCATTAACAGCTTCAAAATTTGAGACTGACCTAAGAATTCTGGTGTTGACAGCAAAAGCTGTACCGAAGATAGGGGTGTTTTTCATTACTCTCTTATGGGATCTGCTCTTGAAGAACCGATACCCTTCAGACTCAAACGTATCTTCGTCAGTGAAGCGAGTTTCTTGCAGAGCCATTACTGCGATTTTATTTTCGTGGAGGGCATTGGTCAGCTGTTTCATCTTACCAGTTTGTATTAAACTGTTTATGTTGACGTTGCCAAAAAAGTCTTAGATGTGGGTTTCAGCTTTCGTGACTGTTCAGGATTTCCAAGACGCTCCGACTCGTCTTTAGCATGATGTTGCATCCCCCCCAGAATCCGAACGGGATGCATGCGTCGCTTGTCGGCGACGGTGGATTTCTTTGAAAAGTTGCCACCTGGGGTATTAACTTCATGTCTTTGTTTTACCATCATGCTTGAGAAGCTTTAGCTTAGCTTGGAGCAAATTGCTCATTCTACATATAACCAAGGTTGTTAGCCCTGGAGGGCCTCAAGATGTTCTCCGGCTGCGGGCAGGCATTTCCTCCTTACCCGAATCGTTATGGTTTTCCCGCCAATACTCGGGTGGCTGATTGCAGTAGTTTCCCACTGGGCGATGGGTTCGCCACATCCCTACGCCATTATTATTATTATTATTATTATTATTATTATTATTATTATTTGCATTATAGCTATTATAGCTGCTGTTACTTCTTGTATAGAAACCAAGCGTCAGGTGAATATTTAAAGTGATAAATAAGGGAACTAAGTGCCGGTCGTGTGAGAGTTTAAGTCCAAGAGCCGATAACTAACTCTATGGGGAGTTGCTCTGGAAATCATTCTGGCAACATTTAAAGGCTTTGTACATCTATCTATCTATCTATCGTTTTCACCTTATCGGTTAAAGAATATAGAACAAAAAGAGTTTGTAAAAGAAATACATCGAGTTTTGTATTATATACGGCCCCCTCTGAAGCCCTCCCCACTCTTGCTGAATTTTTGAACGAATTATAGCTAAGATCCTAATCGCCCTTATCCAAATATCAAGTATCATGACAATCTACTAAGTATCATGAAAACCTACCAATCCATTCTCCGGTGATGATGTGACAGACAGACAATTAAACTGAAAGCAGCACTGGCCAGTCCAGTTTAAAACTGCCAGGTCAATATTCAAGTACAGATACAAAGGCGATTTTATATATATGTATGAATTGGAAAAATATTATTGGCTTGCATCTGCGGTCGACAATTCCTTCCAAACCAAACGTACAGTTTGTAAAAAAAAAAAAAAAAAAAGAAAAGAAATTTCTATTGCTCACGGAGGAGCGACGAGTAACAATGATTAATCCCCTGTTATTATGGTGTCTTATCTTGTGCTCAGATATGTTTGGCTGCACGACGACAGGACGGAGAGGTGGGGATGGTAGTCAGAAATGTCCCATACTGCTCTCTTAAAAACCTGGGAATCCTATTCAGAACTACCATTTTTTTGCTAGTGGCTTTACGTCGCACCGACACAGATAGGTCTTATGGCGACGATGGGATAGGAAAGGCCTAGGAGTTGGAAGGAACCGGCCGTGTCCTTAATTAAGGTACAGTCCCAGCATTTGCCTGGTGTGAAAATGGGAAACCACGGAAAACCATCTTCAGGGCTGCCGACAGTGGGATTCGAACCCACCATCTCCCGGATGCAAGCTCACATCCGCGCCTCTAACCGTAATTAACAACATTCGTGCAGTACGACGAAGAAAACACGAAACGCGCTCACGTTCTGTACTTTTAAATACTGCCCAACAGTTTACAGCTTTCAGTAGGCGATTCAAATACACAAACATATAATAAATACTGCATTAAATGTGGTAAAAAGTGAAAAATCACAGGTTTTGTTGTCAAATTCACTTGGAGCCACTTTGCAAGTGGAAATATTCCAACTCACAGAATAAAACCTAACCTAATTTACACATAACGTAAAAAATTAAACTCTGTTGAACGTAGCACATTTCCTTCATTATACTAGGTTGTAAAGAAACAATATAAAGCAGTGTAGTATTTGTGTTTTGCTCATATTGTCAGAACGCCTAGACTGATTACGAAGTTCGAAGAATAAAGTTTCTTTTCAAGACAAAGTTAACGAAAGAAGAAAACCGGCCTGACCTACTGATTTTTTTTTTTTTTTTTTTTTTTTCGAAGTTCAAAGTTATGCTGTCGTTTCGAACTCATATTTTAAAGATTTATAAGGCAAAAATTGCAATGAAACTTGATGAAAAATTGGTTAATTTAATATTAGCATAGTATACTGCGAAACATAAAATGCACATAACGGTAAGGATTCTAGTAATACAAAATGAAGACGAAAAATACGTATCACAATTTTTTTTAAATTACTTTGACGTCCCAGTAACTACTTTTACGCTTTTCGAGACGCCGAAGTGTCGGAACGTTTTGTCAAAGGAATTCTTTAACGTGCCGGTAAATCTAACGACGAGGATGGCGTAGTCGAGCACATTCAAATACCATCGGCCAAAGCCGAAAATTTAATGGAATCCGTCACCCTGAGCTCTGAAAACCAGTGCTCTACCATCCGAGTCTCTCAGCCCGGCAATACTGAATGTAAATAGGTGCACATTATTTGTTTCAGATTCGCTAACTAACAAGTAAAGAAATTGTATTGAGAAAATTGAATATTTAGGTCTAATATTAAATGCCCTAACCGGCATTTGCAAATTATTCTGAGTGTTAAATAATTCCCTGTTTTCGAACTTAACACATGAACTGTAGGGATTGATAATCTCGTAATTTTTGTTCCTTAAAAAACCTGCCACCGTCACTGGCCCTTGTTGTCATATTGTGTCTTACCAGGAGCCACAATACTTTTGTTACTATAAATAAACTGCATATCTCACTAAAAGTACCAGGTGCCACAATACTTTGTCAAAATAAATAAACTGTATAGTCGTTCAAAAAAAAGGAGCGCATGGTATTGTACGTTCCTCGTACTTAATATTTTATAAAACTTCGTTTTAATTATTATCAAAATATAATAAAAATGTTATTGTTTTTACATCTCACTAACTACTTTTACGATTTTCGGAGACGCCGAGGTGCCGGATTTAGTCCCGCAAGATTTCTTTAACGTGCCAGTAAATCTTCCGACAAGAGGCTGACGTATTTGAGCATCTTCAAATATCACCGGACTGAGCCAGGATCGAACCTGCCAAGTTAGGGTCAGAAGGCCAGTGCCTCAACCGTCTGAGCTACTCAGCCCGGCTATCAAAATATAATTCACTTCCCATGAAGATATAAACCTTGTAGACATCCACAATAAACGCTATATATACACGTTACAGTTATTCCCGAGACAAGTGTATCTGCGATGAACTTATCTAATACCATGCGCCCATTTTTCTTCGCGATTGTACACCCCGCTAAATGTATGCCATAATATCTCTTACCAGGGGCCACAATATATTATCACTATAAAGTATATATCCCATTAAATATATGTCATAATATGCCTTAACAGGTGCCACAATATTTTATCACCATAAATAAAGATCCCCCTGTGGATCAGTGGTAGTGTCGGCTTCCGGATCCCTATCTTGGCAGAGATATATTTTTGACAGGCGGAAAAAAGTCAATTCGACACTCCATGTCGTACAATGTCGGCATGTAAAAGATCTCTGGAGACACATTTAGTGTCCACCAAAAAAAAACTCGGCCATAGACGCCCTAGAGAGATTCGGTTAAATATGCCATCTAGTAGGCCAACAGTAAAACGGAACGTCGGAATTGACAAGCAAGCAGCCAGATGGCGCCAAATTAAAAAGCTTGCACACGGTATCGGAGGCCATATTAGTAATTATTTTTCTCGCGGGCTGATAGTTTTGCGTGACTACTGACATAACCACCCCCCCCCCCCTCCTAGTTTTACATGGAATCCTAATCAAAGGTACTCAAATTATAGAACTGTAACTCTAAGATATCCGGAAGAAATATGACGATCACGAGATCCTCAGTTGAGTCCTAACATTGCTTACTGGTGCTAGGTCCCCACTTTCCTCTATCTTGTCCGACAGCTCTTTTTTTTTTTTTTTTTTTTTTCCGACCCTGAAGTTATTAGCACATTCGAACAGGAGTCTTTTCATTTTCACGCCCTTCGTGGTCTTTGCCATTCTTTGGCGGATACCTTCATTTTTCGATGTGTCGGACCCCTTTCATTTTCCCCTGTGAATAGACGATGGTTGCCTAGTTGTACTTCCTCTTAAAACAAAGATCACCGCCACCATCTCAGCCCTGTGTAAAACGCTCTACAAATGGTCTACAAGTGTAATCACACACGTCAGGTGATTTTCACTGTCATAGATGGACAGAACACCTAGCATACGGTACTCTATATATATCAGTACATTCTGTAGGACAAGTTACAGCTGTACCTTTATTTAGCGGTGAATTTCGGCAGCGCTCAAGGCTGAGCAAGCTGGTGTAATGTGTATACTGCATAACCGGCATTTTACCAACGCAAACTCTCATAACCAAATCAAAATCATCGGCGACGAAAGTTCCAATTTTTTACTTTCCTTGACAAATCAAGATTTCTTGTTGAATGTGCCCGATGAACATCCTCCCATTGATTCTATGTCCACCATATAAGGGAAAAGAAAATCTGTTCTTTTAATTCGTAGATCAAGACGGAGGACTTCCCTCCCTGCTCTCCCGCCAGAGACCCACAAGTTGAGATTTGTGAGGACCATGACGCCCTAGTTGAGTTTATCATTGCTCCCAATGGTTTGTACCATGGTTACTTGTTCCCTGTCCAAACTCCTTTGGTAAATGCTTCTTCTCTTCCGATCACATTATAATTGTAAGGCCTCGGGGTCTTTCATATTCCGACCCCTTAACTCATCGAGGGTCGTCCGGCTCCATGGCTAAAGGGTTAGCGTGCTGACCTTTCGTTACAGGTGTCCCGGGTTCGATTCCCGGCAGGATCGGGAATTTTAACCATAACTGTTTAATTCCACCGTCACGGGGGCTGGTTGTACGTGTTTTCATCATTATTTCATCCTCATCACGACGCGCAGGTCCCCTACGGGCATCATATCGAAATACCTGCATCTGGCGAGCCAAACTTGTCCTCGAACACTCCTGGCACTAAAAGCCATACGCCATTTCATTTCATTTCATTTCATCGAGGGAACGAGTCTCTTACTATATGTCTCCTTCGATTAGGGTCGAGTTTCTTAATCTCTTTCTCGTTCGATTAGGATCGAGTTTCTTAATCTCTTTCTCGTTCGATTAGGGTCGAGTTTCTTAATCTGTTCTCGCTTGATTAGGAGCGAGTTTCTTAATGTCTTTCTCGTTCGATTAGGGTCGAGTTTCTTAATCTATTTCTCTTTCGATTAGGATCGAGTTTCTTAATCTCTTTCTCGTTCGATTAGGGTAGAGTTTCTTAATCTCTTTCTCGTTCGATTAGGGTCGAGTTTCTTAATCTCATTCTCGTTCGATTAGGGTCGAGTTTCTCAATCTTTCTCGTTCAATTAAGGCCGAGTTTCTTAATCTCTTTCTCGTTCGATTAGGATCGAGTCTCTTCAGCTCTTTCACCTTCGATTAATGGTAAGAAAGACTAGTATGCTCCTTAACATTTCTCGTCTGTAGTGTAGTAATGTTTACTAACGCGTAAAATTCTTTCACGTGCTATCTATGAGCCTATTTTCTTCATTGCTGAACAAGGGTAAATAAATATAACATGCAGAAGGCAGTGGCATTTGTTAGCGTGATGTAAATTGATAACACATATGTACGATAAGATGTTTCCACGAAGGCAAATCTCCAAATCGTTTCAAAATACAGTATTTTTAGAAGAGTGACATCTGATTGTGTTGGTGATAAAAAGGAGACCTTAATCTGACAGGAAATAGTCACAATTCTTGAAAGTGTAAACAATGTGACCTAACAGTGGCGCGGAAACATCGTTTCCTTTCGTTTTGTCAACAAGGAACAATTGAAAACTGTAATTAAAATTAACAATGCATGTCATTTCTAACCTTTTGATTTGTTTAACAAACCGTATCAAGATTTCAGATAGCTGGAAGCACTCTTGGCATCAACATGTGGATTCGAAGTAATTCGTCCATAGCCTGAAGATTTTTTCACTGGCATTCAATTCATAATCAGGAAAGCAGAATGTTATTATCTAGTACAGGGATGACAAACCCATGACGCGTGCCACTAGGTGACACGCGAACAATAATTCTGTGGCTCGTCAAGCAACATATTAACATATTTCAATGTTTTTAGCGCGTAATAAATAGTCGAAAATCTAGTAACATTGCATACGCTTTAATAAATTAACCCAGATCTGCCCAAATATATTTCTTTTTTTGCTTGAATTTGAAGATTAATGGTATATAACTGACCTATAGGTTGTGTGATGATCCCCAATGTTAAGTACTTCAGGACCAAGTACGTTGCATGGACAGGAGGGGGTGTCCCATAAGGACAGTGGGCAAAAGGGGGTATGATAATAAGAACAAAGTGTATGTCATTCTCATGTTATATTATTCTTAATTCCAGTCTAATACAAGCAGTCTGATTACAGAATGAAATGTTAGAGTTCAAACTGAAAGGGAATACAGTAAAATGTAAGACTTCAAAGGACCTTGGTGCTTTTACACAGAGTGGTGGTACTTCTCAAAACACTTCACATGTAGCGTTATGTTGCACATTTTGCACTTCATATACGCTTTTTTGTCGCACACCCTGCACCTTGTTTGCTTCCCTTGGGATTCAATCATGTGATCTACGTAGTCATATCTGGAATCAGCATTTTCTAGCGGCGATGGACGACTGCACTTTTTTGCCGTTTCAGTTTCCAAGTCATGTTTTGTCCACACGTATGAAGTTTTAGAAGACACGGTCAATTTCGGGTAGTTTTCCTGAGTAATGTCGCAGTTGGAAGTGTTATTTACAACTTCATCTACTACATCGTCTTGTTCATGCTACATCATTTCAGCATCAGCACGTAACTGTGATCCAGGAAGATGATGCACGTTCAAATCGTCCTCTTCACCGGATTCCTCATCAGTAATGATGCCATCCATGGAACTAGGTGGTAACACAGCAACAGATGCCACATCGTAGTCTGGTTCTTCCTCCAGAATTGACAAAATCTCGTTCAGAGACAAGCTGGAATAGAGGAGAAACCAACTATGTAATAGTACCCCTTATGCCCACTGTCCTATAAAGAGAACACTCAGATATGAATAAAAATCACATAGTCAATTATTCGCCACCAAGAATGGAGAGTTCATATATTCATTACTTGTACCTTGACCAATATATAACACCAATTGGATTATAAACATCAACAAAAGGTACTGCGTAACTTACCTTTCATTCTTCAGGGGAAGGAGCTTTTCCATGATGCCAAAGTCTGGTTGTTATAAAGCTATCAACAATGTACACAAACTTCTTTAAACTGCTTGAAATCAAAACAAATGACAGTTTATATCTGTAGTCTGCTACCAACATAACAATTAGCACCAATTTTTGCTTAACGGCTTAGGCAGTAGTAAAATATGATGGGTATGTCTTCTGTCCTTAATATAGGACAGTGGCGGATCTGGGATGTGTCGATTAGTTCTGTGACCATATTTTTTTTGAAATGTTATTAGGTTAAATCAAAAATATACCTCATTCTTAAAATGTACCTGTTTTTTTAAATGCCATTTTCAGGTTTGCAAAATAAAACCATGAAACATTCAGTCGAGTAGATTTATATGTAATGTTATACTTAAATGAAGTCAAATGGGGGGGTTTCATAATAATTTTAAAGGAACTTAACCGATGGCACACTAGACAGTATAAAGTAATAAACATGACCTTAACTGACACGCTAGTCGGTAAAGGATTGCCATCCCTGATCTAGTATATCATCCTGCCACGCGGAAATGGTTAACATCTGTTCGGAGTAGAGATGGCTGAAAAGTAACGTAGCAGTGACTTTGTCACAGTTTACATGCCTGTCACTGTTACAAATGTAACAAGGACAAAAATAACAGGTTACCGAGTAACAACAACAGAATAACGTACTAGTGAAAACAGTAACTGGGAAGTGGGAACTGTCACTAGTAGCAGCTTTCAGAAGCAGAATGTGACTTTCAGAGATCAGATAGCACGCATATCTTCCAAATGAGAGCGCTTTCGTAGGAGATCGCTTTAAGTATGCTGTAGAGTATATTTGTTTAAGTTGTTGCTCTCATCTGGTAACTATAGTGCAAACTGTTATGAGGATGACATATTCAACTGCTCAGGGGCAATCGTTGACTCAGACATCGCGCAGGGCAACCTACATTATAATATAATTTCAAGTTTCACCCGTATAATTTTTCTTGTACCATAAATAAATTAGTATGCTAACTTTCCATATTAATATTATAGATAACGTGGCATTACTTCATTTTACTTAATCGATCCTCTTGTACCGATTTGTGTTCGACGTTTGGCAGACAGATCATCATGATTTCTTGTCTTCTATCCTTGATCGGGGTATTGTTAAACTCACTCCTCCAAATTTCAGAAAAGACGCTATGTTGTTTTCTCATTTCATCCCTTTTCTGTCTCTCGTGTTTTGCTGCACCGACTTTCAGCCAGTGTTGCCAACTTAGCGGATTTTCTGCTAAATTTGGCGGAATTAGAAGACTGTCGGCGGAGAAATATACAATTTAGTGGACAGCGGATTTTTTGGCGGAATTCTAGATTTATTATAGCGGAATTTAGCGTTTTATCCCTTTTACTTAAAAAAAAATTGTACTCCAGTCTGTCTCTGAGCTATTCCGTATTTCTTGTCATGAGCTAGCAGTCACATGAGGAAAACACGTTATTTGGATATGATGTTATGAGATCATGGTATCATAAAAGTGTAATGCGTGTGGAAAGGTTACTTATCTCCTAGTTGACGAATGACGACAGATAATGTAACTGGGAGAGAGTAGCATTTATATTTATGCTATGAAGGTAAGACCGTTTAACGAACTGGCCTGTTCTGTGTGTGGCCCTTGAGGTAGGGGATTCACCTAGTTTGCACTCGGCACTAAAACGCCTAGAAGCTTTAGCTCGCCGGCTCGCAGGCAAGGGGTTAATCACAGTGAAACTCACAGATCAGGTGAGTGCAGACATTTACTTTTATTATTATTATTATTATTATTATCATTATTATTATTATTATTGCTCATTACTTGAGAGCGGGTTTCTTGGCAGAATTTTAGCGGATTTTTAGTAGTATTTAGCGGATCTTGAAAATATAAGTTGGCAACATTGCTTTCAACAGTGTAGTGATGCGTGCGCGCATGTGCGAGTAAATGAATGGGACTTCGCAACACAGCTGTAAGGAGACAAGCTTGAAGCCGTCACCAGGCTGTGACCAACAAAAGGTGAGTAACGTTGTACGTCACGTTGAACTGTTACTTTGCACAGTTACTTTATTTTAGCAGTGACAGATGTAGCAGTTACACAAAAATAACCATGTTTGTCACACCTCTAGTTCGGAGTACGAAATATTCAAATCATAGTCCCGATGACCATCGCATTTTCGCACTTTAACCTTATATTACGCCACTGTTATTTTGTTTCTTGTTTGTACTGTAAAATTCTTAAAACGTCAATAAATTAATGCAATCATATAGCTGAAGACAATTTTCTAAATCCATGGGATAAAATGTCATATATACGCAAAAGGTTAAACAACATAATTGCCACCACGAGTAAGCTTCCTGGCGCTGTGGGGAATACTGGCAGGAGGATTAAATTAGCCCGGTTAAGATAAAGAATAAAGATTGGGTCTAAGGAGAAAGTTAGTACGAATTCGCGACAGGTAAAATTATGCCATTTGGATAAAATAGCTATGTCATTACACAGATCGGTCGATTCGGCACAAACGGACTGACTGCCTAGTGGGTTGATTTCATGTTTCAGTTTAAGACACATAAACGCTGACAACACCAGTCTATGACCGAAGCCGGCTGAATGGCTCGACGGTAGTGTGCTGGCCTTCTGAACCCAAGTTCGATCCCAGCTCAGGCCGGTGGTATTTGAAGATGCTTAAATACTGTATCGTATCGTCAGATATACTGACACGGAAATGAACGGCTTAAGAATAAAATTCCGGCACGTCGACGTCTCAGAAAGCCGTAATATTCGTTAGTGGGACGTAAAGCCAATAACAGTATCATTAATAATGGACGTAATAATAATATTATTAATAATAATAATCTTATTGGCTTTACGTCCCACTAACTACTTTTATGGTTTTTTTGGAGACGCCGAGGTGCCGGAATTGAGTTTCACAGGAGTTCTTATACGTGTCAGTAAATCCACCGACACGAGGCTGGAGTATTTGAGCATCTATAAATACCACCCGACTGAGCCAGGATCGAACCTGCCAAGATGGGGTCAGAAGAGGAGCGCCTGAACAGTCTGAGCCACTCAGCCCGACAACATAATTATTATAAGAACGAAAAGTATTATTATTATTATTATTATTATTATTATTATTATTATTATTATTATTATTATTATTATTATTACTTTACAATATATGATCAAAAATTCATCCAGTTCGAAGATTGAAGACTCCGACAAATATCTGTATAAATGTTCCACCGAGTTATACACCAATCAACAATAATGTTACTTGTTTTTATCATCCCACACACTACAGAACAGTGATTTTCGGAGACGCTCAGATGACGGACATTTTTGTGTCGCGGAAGTGCTTTTGCGTGCCGTTAAAATAATGTACCGACACAGAGGCACCTGAGACACTCACTCCGGCGCATACCAATCGGGGTCCCAACTTCCTATTTTGAGTGTTCATTTGATACCAGAATACTGCATTTCCATGCGATAGTTGAATTGCTGAGACTGCTAGCTATTAATTTATGTTATTTTTCTTTCTGTAGTTTTTCCAACTTCCTTGTGGTTGGCACTTAGTGGTGAAGATTTGGCCCTGTTTTACGGCCGGATATCCTTCCTGACATCAGACCCACATGTGAAGAGATGTATTCACTGTTGGTGGTTGGTAAAGCTCATAGTAGCTAGGATGGCAGTGCGCAGAGCGCTATGCTTTCTTTAAATCGAACCGTTCTCAGATCCCGCCTATCAAAATCAGACTTTACAAGCTGAATAAAAAGTGTGTTGCGGTAAATGAAGACTGATTATTTCACAGGTTTTAAGGAGATACTCGAAATAGTTGTCTAGGTTTAGATTCCAATTGAAGCAGAAGTAAACGACAGGTTTTGCGTCAAACTTGAGAAAAAGTGTACAAAGTACACGAATATTTTTAAAACGTGAAGCTGAGAGCGAAGGACGAGGCTCGATAAATATTGCCAGTCGCCTGCACAAGGCTTCTCCGGAGACCACACGCCATTAAAAATAGAATTCTTGATGACAACATCACGGAATAAATTGTTCTGAATTTTGAATACAAATTAAAGAAAAAGGCTGGAAGTGAATTATTCCAGGGAGCGAGATGGTAAAGTTACTTCAATCACTGAATTTCGTGCTTTGTTAGGTTAACTATATTGAAGGAGGACAGTCAATCATAATGATGTCATAGAACTACGTACATCTGATGGGACAAGCATACTAATCTTGCGATTTTTATTTTTGCTGAGGTCCATCAGATTCGACGACAAGGAAACTAATGACAATTGTCATTAACAGGACGCTGTCTTTCTTTATAAACACATAATCCTGAAAGTTATTTTTAGGGACGTGCTAGGAATGTTGATATATTTTATCGTGGAAAACTTGATAAGCAGGCCGCAATCAGATCCATTTGGAACTCCTTTGTTGAGAACTGCAAAAGTGCCACAATCGTAGCAAATTCGTAAAAACAGACGAGAAATTGGAAGTACTGTATTCAGGGATACATGCAGTTTTGTACAGCATATACCAGCATATATCAGATGTGCGAAACATGGAGTCACCTGTTAGACTAGTGCTACTGAAGTGTATTTCGGCACGCAGCCAGAGAGGGAATACTCACACTGAAACAAGCCGTAAGATGTAGTAGAAAGACACATCCAGTACGTCAAAGGAGTCAACCGAATTTTGATAAACGACAATTGGTACAACAGTTATCCTCTAGCTTGTTCACTGTTGAAACACAAGAAAACAATGAATGGTATAATGACAAAAAGCAAAAGGGATATTTCCGCCCAGCTTTTGCTGAATAAAAACCGAGAGATAAGATCAATGTTCGGATTGCAAGAATAGGTAGCTATTGCTTCAGTTGTGCCAAAGAAAACAAACGTTCTACCCCTTCCTTTTTTCTATGTATGCATGACGAAGGGCTGGTAGACGAAGAAACGAAACCCCTGTTATGGTGCTCGATTACAATATGACAAAAGGAGGTGTGGACACAGTAGACTGGTTGTGCAACACATACTCTGTTTCAAGTGTCAATGAAAGATGGCCCTAAGCACTATTCTATAGCTTGTACAATAATATTGTAACATGCATAACAACAATAAGACGAATAGAAGATCGTTTCTGAAAACTTTGTCAATCCAAATCATGAAATCACACTGGCAAGAAAGGGCAGAAATATCTACTCCCCTCCGGGCTGAGTGGCTCAGACGGTTGAGGCTCTGGCCTTCTGACCCCAACTAGGCAGGTTCGATCTTGGCTCAGTCCGGTGGTATTTGAAGGTGTTCAAATACGTCAGCGTCGTGTCGGTAGATTTACTAGCAGGTAAAATAACTCCTGCGGGGCTAAATTCCGGCACCTCGGCGTCTCCGAAAAACCGTAAAAGTAGTTAGTTGAACGTAAAGCCAATAACATTATTATTATTATTATTATTATTATTATTATTATTATTATTATTATCATCTACTCCCCCTATAGATCTGAAATTATTTTTGAAGCCACATAGAAAAGATGCGCAGAAACAACCCAAGGTGGTAGAAAGAAACGAGGACGTGGATCAATATGTGGCCGATAAAAGACCAAATTTGCATCTAAAACATGTGAAACACGCACCCAGTTTCTATGCAACGAACACAGTGTCACAACCGTAAAACGTAAATGTTTGACAGTGTCGAATTCTGAT
This sequence comes from Anabrus simplex, assembly GCF_040414725.1. NCBI lineage: Eukaryota > Metazoa > Arthropoda > Insecta > Orthoptera > Tettigoniidae > Anabrus > Anabrus simplex. The sequence goes on along the minus strand of NC_090268.1, from coordinate 344,953,702 downwards.
TATGATGATTAGTTTCTTGTCATCGTCAGGACGTTCTCTTTATTCATAAATACATAACCCTTGACGTTATTTTTAGGGGCGTGCTAGGAATGTTGATGTATTTAAGCTGGTAGCAAAACTGCTACCACGCACCCATTCCATGAGATTTTTATCGGCGCGCTTGCTAGAATGATTCACACATTTAATTTAGGTCTATGATATTTCTTGTGTCTTGAACACCGAGTTCTGACTATGAACATTAAATGTACGTAAATTACTGGCCGTGAAAGCTTGCACTAGTACGTTTACAGTATTGAATGTAGTTAAGTCACGTGTATTCCAACAAGATCAGGGATTTACGTTTTCACGAATGTCTTGTCAGATGCAAACAATCCCGAGACTATTATTTAAATAATTAACAAAATATTTATAATGTTTACTATCTTTTGTTACTCGTATTGCCAGATTAATATGAGTCGAATACCGTAAGATTCTTGACAACATTATGAAGTATTGACGTTAAGCCTGTCTATCAATCGTTTTACCTTAGCTATTTTTTCGGCGAGAGTTTAAAGTTACTATCCCGGCAACAATGATGTACACTAGAGCCTGTATCTTTTCTCGCTGCGTAGTACACACAAATTCCATCGGCCATTCCGGCAGATCCAAGCTTTAGGAATTAACTATACGTAGTTTCTGACTCGGCCGCGAATCGAACCCGCACCCTCTGAAGCAAAGGCTGTTATGCTGATCATTCAGCGAAGGAGCCAGACAACTACTGATTTATGTTAATGAGAGAAATTTTCAATTATGGTAGAGCAAAGGGGATAGCATCTTTGGACCTGCGATAAAATTAATTAGGGCAAATCATTAAAGAATAAATTTCCTCCGCGGAAGAAATAATAGCAAGATAACTGTTTAGTCATAACTGCAATGTAAATCACTGTACGTTACAATTTATGGCAAAGAGGAGCTAGGTTTCAAAGTGACCCTAATCTAGAGATAAAATAAATCGTTCTATGGAACAAGAATCCCAGAGGAGTGGTATATCAAGAAGTCGAAGGAGCACTGCAGCGCGATCCAGGGGCAACTCAGCACACTAGATGTGTCGGGCAGGACAGAGCATATCCGGACCATATCGAGCAAAGCCTGTTGGCAGAGAGCAACCAACAGCGCATGCACAGCCTCCTTCAAGTCTACTACTGCAAGTTCGATCACGGTTCTCGCAGACAGACTGCCCTGTACATAAAAGAAGTTCAACAACAATTATAATATGATATACTGCTGGCGCTCGCGAGGATTTCGTAATTTCATAAAATTAATCGTTCCCTGGTACTGTACTAAGACATTATCTGAAAATTCCTAAAGTATAAAAACCCACCGAAAAATTGCGTTTCATTCACCACAGAACCTCTATGTAAACCACGTTTGTGGTATTGCCTTTTGGGGCTAAGACGACCAGACTACGGGCAGAGCTATCTCTGGAACATGCGACATGGTACTCTACATGGGAGAAACAGTCCTCTCTCAAGTCGAAAACAAAATAAATATGTGTTCCTATATTTACACTATATGTCTATTTCCACGTCTGTAACATATTCAGTTTTTGAGATAAAAGTATCTTCATAAAAATAATTCAACTTCTTCTTCACTCTCCCCCTCCCGCTTTTTTGTGGAATTTCCGAAAACAAAACATAATTTTCGTGTTTCTGTATTTGTAAAGGAGATTCCAAATACCAATTTTCACGTCTGTAACATCTTAATTTTCGAGATATAAGTATCCTCACAAACGGAATTCAACTACTCCTTCACTCATCTTCACTCCCCACCTTAAGGCAATTTTCCGAAAACAAAAAATACAGGTTTCATTATATTTAAAGGAGATTCCAAATACCTATTTTCACGTCTGCAACATGTTAAGTTTATGACATATAGCTATCTTAAAAATTCACATGCTTTTATAAATTTTTAAGCCCCTTGAATGGATTTTCCGAAAAAAAATTACGTGGTTCTTTATTTTTAAAGGAGATTTTAAGTATCAATTTTCACGCCCGTAATATTTTTATTTTTTCAGATATATGTATCCTCATTAAAATAATTCAATTCCTTCACTTATTTTCACCCCATTCCCCCATTAAGTGGACATTCCGAAAACAAAAATATGTGTTTATTTTGAAATGAGATCCATGATACCAATTTCCACGTCTGTAACATCTTCAATTTTTGAAATGTGAGTATCCTTATGAAAAAAATCAACTCCTTCCTCAGTTCTTTTCACTCCACCCCCTCCCCTTACGTGGATTTTCAGAAAACAAACATTTGTGGGGTTTTTTTTCTTTTAGAGGAGATTCCAAATACACATTTTCACGACTGTAACATGTTAGGTTTTTGTGATGTATTGTAGATATCTTCATTTTAAAAAATTACCAACTTTATCCATTCTTTTCACAACTCTTAAGTGGGCTTTCCAAAAACAAAAAAATACGCGTTTCTTTATTTTCAAAGGAGATCCCAAATATCAATTTTCACGTCTGTAATATCTTCAGTTTTTGAGATACACGTATCCTGATAATTATTTCAATCCCATCGTCGGTCCTATTCACCCCCCCCCCCCTTAAACTGTTGTTCCGAAAACAAAACAAAAAAATGCATGTTTCTTCACTTTTAAAGGAGATTCCAAATACTAATATTCAGTTTTTGAGATATATAAGTAACGAAATTAAGGGATTCAACTCCATTTTCAGTCCTTCCCCGCCACCTCCACCCCTTTAAGTGAATCTTCCAAAAACCAAACAATACGTGTTTCTTTATTTTTAAAGGAGATTCCAAATACCAATTTTTACGTTTGTAATATGTTAAGTTTATGAGATAAATTCCTTTTGAAGATTCATGCCCTTTTCTACTTTTCACCCCCCCCCCTTAAGTGGATTTTCCCAAAGTAAAAAATACGCGTTTCTTTATATTTAATGGAGATCCCATCCACCAATTTTCACGTCTGTAACATCTTCAGTTTTTGAGATATAACTATCCTCATAATAAGGATGTAAACGCCCTTTCCACTTATTTTTACCCTCTTAATTGAATTTTTCGAAAAAAAAAAACATATGTTTCTAAAGATTCCAAACACCAATTTTCACGTCTTTAAACTGTTCAGTTTTAGAAATATTGATATAATAATTTTAAAAATTCACCCCTCCCCCGTTTTCAACCTCTTAGCGACGGAATATTCAAAAATCATTCTTTAGTGAGCACCTGTACTAGTAGTTTTGGCTCGGCGATGATGAATCAGTCAGTCAGGACATGTTCTTTATATATATATAATCTTCTGAATAGGTTCCGTCCCAAGAGTTAATCTGTTTTTATTGAGAAATCCTACACTATATCTAATTTGTAGACGGTAGCGGCGATTGGGAATTAGAAATATATGTACAAATATAACAGGCAGAGGCGGAGGGAAGGGAGTTATACATTAAAACTGGAAAGAAAAAAGCTACAAAATGGTAAGTTTTTTCATGCTGTCTGAGGTAATTTCGGCAGAGGTAAAAGTTGTCAGTCTACCAACTTAAATGTGGTAATACTTTTTTTTTTTTTCGAGATTCTGATTCAATACTATACAATACTCCTTTCATCATAGGAACAATATTACACATGTATTAATTACAATTAAACAGAAATACGACGTGATTATACAATTTAAAATAATTTCGTATTTGACTACACACTTGATTCATACCTGTGTCCATGACCTTGGTAAAATAATACAACACCGCTACCCTTCCTACAGCATAGGCAAAGTTTCTACTTGCTGTGGCCCTATACAAATCGGCTGGCCGCGACAAACGACATTTCCGCTAAACATTTTGTTAATAGTTAAAGAATTAGCTGATGATAACAGGGCTTTTTTAAAAAATAATTCCTATTTTCAGCCGGCTGAAGTGGAATAAAAAGGTAATATTTTCTTCACAAAGTGGGAGGGCGACTGTTTCCCCTCCCTCCCCACCCCCCTCCCTAATCGCCTAGACTCTTTGTAGACTTACAACGTCTTACAATAAGCGTACGACCAAGTCTATATTGCAACTATACGTACTTACTTATTCCATAACACGCCACCACTTATCAAACACTATTGTAGGAAGATTTCCGGTTTCGTTTTCGCATAAACAAAGTATGAGACAAGAATTTATAAATAGCAAACAGAGCAAAACACAAGCGAGCTTGTAGTTTCACGTAGATAGATACCGTTACCATAGACACGGGACCTCTAGGTTTACGTAGGATCCGAACCACAAGGACGCGAATTCGTATTTCAAAAATTCCCACATGCCTTGGCCAGGACTCGAACCGCAGTCACCTTGGTGATCATAATCACGTGTCTTTATATGTCTGTTTATATAAATAATCTCCACTATGAAGTCTTGTAACTAGTGCTAACTGAAATACAGTGAACTTCATGTTCTATTTAAAATTACAAAACTCTTACTTTATTTTAGACACTGCTGATGTTTCAACCAGGATTTGCAGAGTAATATTTTATCTTCATTACCTTTTGCGCATGATACCTATAGGATTACGTTATTGTTATGTCTATAGAAAGGCGTGTCATTGTAATTTTTGTGTCTAATTGTGCGACGGTGTCCTACTACGTAAAATAAGAGAAAATACATAATTTGTACTTGCCGGGGAAAATGGGGAACAACTACCGAAGCTGCTGAAATTCACTGTGAACAAAAAACAAACAAACAACAATAGTCTAGATACACCAGAATTGCACGAACACAGTATTTCCCAACTAGTAAGTTCCGGTTGTATTCCCGGCTCTACCATGAATTTAAGATTGCCGACCTCCATCAAGCCTGCTTCCAAGATAGTGTGCCTTGTACTTCGCAAAAAAAAAAAAAAAAAAAAAAGCGCAATGACACTGTAAGAATGAATCGCCTTAAAAAAAAATACTATACAGTGCAGCCGTGACCATGAGTAGTTTCAAAATCGTCAGGTTTCTACCTGAATACTGAAACGGAAACAATACTGTTAACATAATATTTAATATTCTAACTTTTTCGCTAGTGTTTTGAAGTCGCACTAACACACTGAATGTTTTTCGCGACGCAGGTATGGGAAAGGGCTAGGATTGGGAAGGAAGCGGCAGTGGCCTTAATGAAGGAACAGACCCGTACCTGTCTGGTGTGAGAAAGGGAAACCGCGGAAAGCCATCTTCAGGGCTGCCGACGGTGGGATTCGAACCCACCATCTCCCGAATGCAAGCTGACAACTACGCCACCCTAACCGCACGGCCAACTCGCTCGCTACTTTAAACAGTTACGAATGGATAATTGTTGAGAACATAGATCATTTACAGAGATGTGTAAATGAACACTGAACGGTATTTAACGTACAGTATGTATGTAGGTATTTAGCCTATACACTTAAGAAAATGGAAATTGCAACACCATCAAGGCATTGATCGTTTGTGTTTATTTTCAAGATATGGAATGATGCCATGTAGGTATGTAAACGATCAAAGTTTCAGACCCATTGGATTGCTGCTACAGGTCTCCCCACGTGATTGGTCGCGGAGGAATCAACTCCAGTATACGGACTCGGGTGTAGCGTAGTTGACTTGCAGTCTGTGCAGTGAAGTGTTCCCCGTCAAACATGCCTCGGCGACAGGGAAGAGCACGCTATCAACAACTGTCGCCGTTTGAGAGGGCCCACATAATTGGGCTGTGTGAGGCTGGATTATCGCTAAGGATTGTCGCTGCACGTGTTGGCCGACAGGTATCTACGGTACAACGTGTAGGGCAGCAGTGGTCAAATGAAGGTACCCACACTCGTAGACCTGGCACAGGCCCAGCGCGACGGACAACTGTGAGAGAGGATCGCCACATCATTCGGATGGCCCGGATGGAACCCCATGCAACAGCAGCGCAAATTCGAGCAGCTGTGGCACCCCACGTTACACAACAAACAGTTGGTAATCGCCTGCGTGCAGCTGACTTACGAGCCCGTGTCCCTGCAGAAGGTGTTCCATTGACCCCACAACAGCGACGTGTAAGGCTGGCCTGGTGTCGAGAAAGATCGACGTGGGTCGACGAATGGCATAGGGTCGTCTTTAGTGATGAATCGCGCTCCTGTCTTGCCCGCAGTGATCGCCGGAATCGTGTGCGCCGACGTACCGGGGAGAGGGGCCACCCAGATCTTATTGCCGAGAGGCACACAGGGCCAACACCAAGCATTATGGTCTCGGGAGCTATTAGCTTTAATGTGAAATCACAATTAGTGCTTGTTGAGGGCACTATGACTGCTCGACAGTACGTTGATAGGGTACTCAATCCAGTGGTTGTCCCTATGATGGCGAATATTGCTAGTGGGACGTTTCAGCAGGACAATGCCGGGGTTCACACTGCACGCATCTCCAGAGAAGCTCTCCACGACATCACAACCTTAGAATGCCCCGCCAGATCCCCGGACCTCAGTCCTATTGAGCATGTGTGGGACATGATGGGTCGACAACTGGCCAACCGTCCTCAGCCACTCACAACTCTGGAACAACTGACCCGTGCAGTGCAGCAAGCATGGGTCACAATTACTCAGGAAGCGATCCAGGGCCTTCTTGACTCCATGCCTCGACGAATTCATCAATGTATTGCAGCTCGTGGTGGGCACATCCTGTATAGATTGTTGTCCAAACTTGCGGTCAGAGGGACCTGAAAGTGTAATAATCGAATCACAACCAAACACTCGTTCTGCATGTTCAATTGCAGCAATGTAGCATCACTCCTTCTGGGTGTTGCAATTTCCATTTTCTTCAGTGTAGTATTAAAATCAGTGCAACCAACAAATACGCGTTCACATGATCAACAATGCTAGGTCATAAATCTGTTGGTCGGTGCCGCTGCCGTGGTGGGAATTTCCAATCGTAAAATAACGTAACGGTTTTCGTGATTACTGTGGTCCTAGTCGTAGGTTGTTTCAGTGTTCTTGAGCAAGGTTCGAAGTATTTAACCCGATAAACTACAGGAAATTTAGAAGCAAGTGCCCAATATTAGAACTCCCGCAAATAAACCAACATTTCTTATTTAACAGTCTAGACGAATGGTTAGCGAAATTTCTTTCCGTTCACAGGGCCCCGAGTTCGATTTCCGGCCGTGCCGAGGATTTTGACTGCGTGTAGTTAATTCTTCTGGCTTAGGGACTGGGTGCTGGTGTTTTTCTTAATACACTTGTCTTGGTTGGTAGTGTGCTGTGTGTGTATAAAAGAGCATTGTGTTGAGACAAACACCGAATGGCGGAGTAAGAAGAATTAACCAGACACGATTTAAATCCCAGATCCAGTAAGGAATCGAACACGGCATCCTCTGAACCTAAGGTCTCAACTCTGACCATTCAGCCAAGAAGTCGGACAAAAGTAGCTTTTGTATTTTCATGGGTATCGATGCTTGAATTGACACTCGTTATCAAGTAAGTAATTCTAGCCTTTTATTTAAAAGAGGGTATTTTGTGAGAAAATCGGGTAATTTTTCCGATATTAGATGGCAATTTTACTGTTATGTATTGGCAAGCTTGGCCCCACACCGTCCACATCCCTGAGAGTATGAAGGAAGGAAGGAAGGAAGGAAGGAAGGAAGGAAGGAAGGAAGGAAGTGACGTAGTATTAACAATGTGATGGTTAACAGAAACTGGCAGTAAAAGGGGCCACGAACAAAGGAGGTTCTGTACCATCCATTACTGCGCACCAATGTCATGTGAACAGACCGAATCTATTATTATTATTATTATTATTATTATTATTATTATTATTATTATTATTATTATTATTATTATTATTATTATTACGGAGTTACCCGTGGACCAGCAGAGGTGAAAGAAGGTACTGGGTGGAACAGCTCTCAACTTACGAAATTAATTTAAAACTTTAACAAAGGTTATATTTTCTTTTCAAGATAAATAAATAACCGAATATAACAGGTACCAAGTAGCAGATCAACAAATTAAGAAAGTGCAATTTTAGTTCATTACAAATTTTGGGCTTCGAGCCCGACACTCACGAACCTTGAGCTATAAGCCCAACTTTACCTATATACCAAGTTCAAACAAAGGGACAGAAAACCCCAATCATGCCAAGGAGCACTGGCTCCTGATTACCATATTAAGCCTACTAGAGGCACACAGAAACCAAATTTAAGAAAGAGCAAACCCGCTCTCAAGGTTCAAGCCCATCAAAGGCCACAAAAAACTATACTTCAAACTGCCCTCAAGGCATACCAAGAACAGGGGTAATAAATACCCAACCTACTGGGCCTATTCAGTAAAGAAGCAGGTTAATTACATGGCCCAAAATACCAACTTGACTGGAGGCGTAACTTGCACTCCTAATACACTATTAAAACCTACTTGGCACTAGGCCGCATACACAAGGGCTAATCCCATACTAAAGAGGTGGCTTGTATAAGAAGACTTTATTACATTAAGAAAGGAAGAAACGGTTGTGAAAACAAAGTCGCCTCAAAACAATAGGAGTGGGAGCTCGAGAGGGTTTAGCACTCTCTATCCCAATTTATAGAGAAAGAGACGAAGTTTTACCAAGTGTCTATTACATATTAAAGATAGGTTACATGAGAAAAGTTTCGAACCTGCCCCGAGGGTTAAACTGCTGAGCTAGCGAGAAATTAAGTTATTAAATGGCCATTACCTTATGGATGAACTGCTGCCCGAAGAAAGAGGCGCTTCCCGCCCCCTGCTAAATAATCACACTAGGAGAGATGTTACTGAAGTGGCCCCGAGACAAGAAAATCAGCAGTTTATATACCCTCGTGGAACATTCGAGACCTTTCATGAATGATAAAACACACCCACAGCAGTTTATTGGTTACAGAACACAGTTACAGAGCATGTTGGGGAAGAAAGCCCCGATTGGCCGAAAATTAATTTAAGAAATTCGGGATTGGCTAATTTCAAAACTGGCGGAAAGAAAGGATTAACATTGCCAACTCTCAAACCACAGAACAAAATTTAGCAAAAACAAAACTTATGAATGTTAAATTTCTTCAGGACAGTTCATTCCTTTACACCAGAGTGCGTTATTATAGTTTTTGTAGAGACATCTGTTAGAGAGCGTCCAAATTTCTTGATCCGGAGGAAACAAACACAAGTCGAAATAGACACCGTTCAGACACTTCAAAATTACCAAATTTACTGTGGTGACATCTTTCGAGAAACCATTGGATTAATATAGTTTGTTAAAGTTCAGGCGTTCTCCTGTAGAGGAGTTTAAACTGGAGCAATATTTGAATTTGCATTGTGAAGGTGTACCGCCCGGTACAATTATTATTATTATTATTTATTACAAGTTGCTTTACGTCGCACCGACACAGATAGGTCTTATGGCGACGATGGGACGGGAAAGGGCTAGGATTGGGAAGGAAGCGGCCGTGGCCTTAATTAAGGGACAGCCCCAGCATTTGCCTGGGGTGAAAATGGGAAACCACGGAAAAACATCTACAGGGCTGCCGACAGTAGGGTTCGAACTCACTATCTCCCGAATACTGGATACTGGCCGCACTTAAGCGACTGCAGCTCGGTACAGACGGAATCAGCGACTATGGAAGATGAACTAGATATCTACCATACATAGATACCAAAGTTACATAAAATATAGAAATTGTAGAAAAATACAAAATGTAACAAGCTTACCAGGGTAATGCATTTCTTCAAAACACTACAATTAAACGCAAACTATATTTATTTATTCGCTCCCCTCATACGTATATGTAATGAAGAGCTATTAGAGGGCAAGGACTTGAGGTACAAAGTGATTCCTCTTTATCGTCAACACATTTTCGTTCACCTCCTTTCGTGTTACAACAGCTTTCCTTCCACATCAATAATCAAAAGGGAGACCTGTCCGTCTCGACTTAACTCCTGGCAGTACTAGATATTTTAAACTGTTAAAACTTCGAGAGTAGACAGTTATCAGGCAGAGAAAAAATGAGACTGATAGCACCCATTCAAATAATAATAATAATAATAATAATAATAATAATAATAATAATAATAATAATAATAATAGTGTTGTGTGTGTGTGTGTGTCCTCCGCACCTAAAGCTCCGCAGCCTGCCGCATCACCGATGTTTCCAGAGCCTACGAGGTGACTGCACTGCGCCTGGCATGCTCGTCTGTGACGTCAGCCAGCGCTATATAAGGAGCAACGTTCCTCGCCTCTCCAGGACTACCCAAGTGTCCAACGACCAGACCACACCGCAAGTCAGACACGGAGGCATCCTCTTTGAAATGTGTTTGAACAGGTGGACTGATTTCTGGCCGTGAGGTCTCACCTCTGGACATTGCCTCACTTTCTCTGAACCCCGTAGCCGCGAGTCAACCATTCAGCTACTCCCTCAAGTGCTCACCAGTGCTCCGACGTCAATCTTAGCATTCTGCTAATTAAGAATATTAATGCAAGTTCCTTGCAAGTCTAATACTAGCTTCCTGTTAATACGAACTCTCGCTACGAGTTACATTCGTTATTACTCAGCAGATAGTTTTCGACTATCCAAGGACATTCTCATTGGAACAGACTATCTCATCAAGATAGGATTGAATGTGTATATAGGACTCTCACTTTGTATAAATGTATATACGCCACAGACCTTGTCTACCTTTTCATATCAGCATTAATTGCGTGCAATTAATCAAGCTTCAAGACAAGTTTAGTTATATTTCTTGTAAATACTGTACAAAACTATTGAAGCAATAAACTTTATGTTGTGTTACTGTATACCCTTGTATACAACAAATAATAATAATACTAATATGGGACTATAACCAGTTCCATTTGTATGCCAATTCTAAGGAGTGTATCAAAGAAATACTTCTTCTCGTTCTCATTTTGCTGGGTTATGGATCCTCCGACTGATCCAAACAAGATGACAATGAAAAGAAGCACTGGGGGGAGGGAGCAAAAAAGATGGAATTGGCATTTAAAATGAGCTATGATACTTACAGATCCAAATCCATCTCCTACCAGGCTAAACTGAGATAATACTGCATCGTGGTCAGACCGACATGCCTTTACGCTGCGGAAACACTAGTAAAAATGGAAGATATGTCGACTGAGAGAAAGGAAAGGAAGTTCTTCAGAGTCTGGGTCCTAAAAAGAAAGTGTCCGAAAGTGTTGTCCTCCACTTGAGGTCAAACAAGGAATTGTATGCGAGAGTCGAAGAGATCACCGCCGTTATAAAGAAACGAAGATTAACCTTTTATGGTCACCTGAAGTGAATGAATCGGGAGAGATTGGCGCTCAAATTGCTCACATTACAGGAAAAATGGCAATCTTATCTCCGCTGGCTGAAGGAGGTACACAAAGCCATGCGGGTAAATGGTATAAAACCAGCGGTTATAATGGACAGGACCATCTTTATGAAGAAAGTTGCGGGGTTGAGGGATGATCCAGAGAAAGAACCTGCTAAACCGCGGAACATCTCAGCGGAGGAACGGCTGAAGAAGAAGCATGAGGTTGAAAAACCGTTGCTTACAATGTAAACAAAAAGGTGTAAGCCTAAGGAAGAGAGAGGGGCAGGTAGTTTGTGTAACCGTTGTCCACAGTTGGCTGTATCGATGTAAATAATAATAATAATAATAATAATAATAATAATAATAATAATAATAATAATAATAATAATAATACAAAGCAAGTAATCTTGAAGTTTTACGTTTCGTGACCATAGCCAAGAGATCTCTAGTTGTTTGTGGAATTCAAACCACAAGGAAGTGACTTCATTTCAAAAACCCACATGCATTGGCCAGAATTCGATTTGCAGTCATCTTGATGAAACGCCAGTGATAGTGCCACTCGGTCATGCCCTTATTATTATTATTATTATTATTATTATTATTATTATTATTATTATTATTATTTATTGATTTGGCCACCTGTGGGCCACGTTTTCACAATCTTCCTTCTGTCACGCAGATTGATATCCTTCCCTTTACACTCTCGCCGAAGATTCTTGAGTCTGACTTCTTCTTGCTCGCTCTTCCACCGAGATGTTCTGTGGCTTCGCATGTTGCTCTTCAGACGCATCCCTCATGCCCGCAATCTTCTTCCTACATAATGTCATTTCTTTCATATCCTCCTGCTTGATACCTATTTCTGCCAAGTCATTGTGCACCTGTGTAAGCCATCCCGGTTGTTTTTTCCACTTTTCCTGCAGAAGTAGTATCATGTTGGCCAAACTCTCACAGTTCATTCTTTTGATGTGCCCATAAAAAGTCAGTCTCCTTTTCCTCATCACAGTCGTGATTCTTTCTATTGTCTTGTAGAGCCTCAAATTTGATCTTAACCGGAATGTGTTTGGGTCACTCGTCGACTTTCGTGGACCTAATATTTTTCATAAGAATCTTCTTTCTCTTTTTTCAAGGACTGGGTCAGCCATCCTCGTTAAGGTTTCTGTTCCATAAAGGCACTCCGTTCTAACCACTGTGCAGTAATGTTTTAACTTGGCCTGAATTGAGAGGGACTTGGACTTACAGGTGTCATGACATAGTCTGAATGCCAACTCCATCCTTCTCACCCTCTCCTTTAATCCCTCGTTTTGATCTCCATTGGGGGTGAGTATTTCTCCCAGGTATTTAAATTTTTGCACACGCTGAATATCCTCATATAGTGTAACAAGACTGTCTGTGTCGCCTTTTCTTTTATGGAATCCATGAATGCTGTTTATTATTATTATTATTATTATTATTATTATTATTGTTATTATTTCTTTCTTCGTTAAGCCCATTCAAAGAGCGCGTTTGAACTTCTTGGTTGTCCTGATAGTTTTCGCCTTTTTATCCTTCCAAACTCTCTTCATGAATGCATTGTCTTGCATCTTGCGTTCTGTGGACTACTTCCTACCAGTTTTCATTCTAGGTTTCTCCATGAATTTGTGCTTGGCTATTATTGTATTAAAGGCTCTACGATCTTCTATGATGTCCGTGAAATTAATTTCTTGGAGGTCCGCATTAGTTTCCTCTAGCCAGTTTATTCTGACCTCCTTTGAGTTGATTACTTTAAATAAACTTTTGGTAAGTCTGTCGCTGCCCGTTCTATAGATATGGACACAGAATTCCAGGCGTCTCTTGCGTACGGCATCAGTGAACCTATCAGTTAATGAATAGAGGTCCGCTGTTCTCCTCTTAATCCACATTCCATTATTATTATTATTATTATCAGAATGATAACATGCCCGGGTCCTTGGCTGAATGGTCAGCGTACTGGCCTTCGGTTCAGAGGATCCTGGACTCGATTCACGACCAGATCGGGGATTCTAACCGCATTTGGTTAATTCCTCCAGCTGATGGCTTGGTGTCTGTATTCGTGTAAATTCACACCTTTATTTACAGACAACATACCACACTACTAACCACAACAGAAACACATAATAGTGAATACATCCCTTCAACCCTCAGGTAACTGTGAAGAGGCCAGGAAGAAGAATGGGAACGTGCCTTTGATTACTAAGAGACGACGGAGAGCCAGAAATTAATTTGTCATGAAAATAGGTTGTTTAACGTGCCAATCGATCTACTGACAAGTAGGGACGCTCCGATATACTAAAAAATTGCTTTCTTTTCAATTTGCTTTACGTTGCACCGACACTGATAGGTCTTAAGGCGATGATGGAATAGGAAAGGGCTAGGAGTGGAAAGAAAGTGGCCGTGGCCTTAATTAAGGGACATCCCCAACATCTGCGTGGTGTGAGAATCGCAAACCACGGAAAACTATCGTCAGGTGGGGTTCGAACGTTTAGATAGCGGTAAATCTATGCAGGTAGTTGGTAATGAATTAGGAGTTAGGAAAAACAGATTAACCCTAGAAGTGATAAAAGTCGTATTTGCGATGTAATTCACTCATTCTGTAGTGATAGCGTCGCACTGTGCGTCGGGAATCGAGAGAAATAGTTTAAAATCGATTGAATATGATTCACATTACAAAGTTCTCGAAAACAGACGTTACAAGCTTCGTACCTATTGCAATTCTGGTTTCCGTAGTGGGCTATTCTGAGCGCTGATTGTAAAACAACAATGAGGCATTGTTTTCATTTCGTAGTTCTGGGTTTACACGCTTTGCGGGCGAGGTCTACTCGACGTTCCTGGTTACTTGTAGTAAATAGTACAATTCGTGAATGGTTGGAAGATGACGAAGAAGTGTTTTCCGGCAGAGATATTTCGGTAGAGGATTTGCCGTGTGATGATGAGGTTAGGGATCAAAATTACTCTGGTGATGAAACTGAGGATGAAAACGAGGAACATAGTGAAGATCCGGAAACCGAGCCCGAACATCGGAACTCGATAAGAGTATATCTGCCTGAACCCGAGCATAAAAGAACTTCATGCACGGAACACTGGAATTCTGAGGAATGAGATGAATGATTTTACGACCGTGGACAATTCAAGTGGAACATTTCTTTTTGTCAGGGTCGCAGATTAACAATTTCGAAAGAGAGAGAGAGAGAGAGAGAGAATGTATCTAATCAGAGCAAATGTTTGAACTTTTTGTACATTTTAACATTTCAGCCCTGTTATTTTTTCAGTGGTTTCCTAACATTACATTTTGAAAAATGATTTTTTTCTTTTTCACTTTTTACGTTTTGTTCGAGTCTTACTCAACGAAACACGATCGAAAAACTATTTTTTTTGTCAAATAAGTAAAATGCTGCTGATTTCCTAAGTAAAATGATATGAAATAAATAATGATTACCTTTACATTTCATGTCGTAATTGGTTTTTAATAGAAGGGAAATGCCTATCACTGAAGAGAAAAATGACTATCAGTTGAAGGGTTAAATGATAGGCGGCGCAATGGAACATCTCTGCAGGGCTATCCGTAACATGGCAGATAAACCCGTTGGTATGTGAGTACTGTCTGTATTCTTATATTACTTTTTCATGATTAAATAATTGTAATTCTGTAGTAGATTACTGTAATCAAACAAACTGGATACGCCTAATATCTTTGAAAGTATTGTTTATAGCATGGTGAAACATTTCATTAGAAGTATAGTACTACAAAATGTTGGATAGGCCCTTGAGATTAAGACTGTCCTTTAACCGGCTATTTCGTTATCCGACCAAAGGTCCCGTTCCAAGCAGGCCGGTTAAAAGTGCGTCCACTGTAATACAATCGCAGAAAATAACTAACAATTAAAAAGGCAGTATTTCTGGACCGAAATGGAATTTAACGAGCTACTGACTAGGACCCCCAGGGGAAAAAATAAGTAACCAGAAAGACACTAATCATTTTATAAAGTTATCTCGGTAAGATCGACTTGAAATTATCATGTCCCCACACATCACCGAGTGCCAAGCTGCGATTTGCTTTATCAGCGACGCAACAGTCTACTGACGTCACAAAGCCAACTGCTATGTGCTCAGCTGTGGAATGGATTCCAGCTATGAAAAGCACCAGTTGCATTACTGCGCCTCCACGGTCAATACGCGCCAGGGCGGGGCAAAACTAGGCCCAGTCTATTCTTTCACTTCGGGTCAGTAAACAGATGAAATAAAAACCATGAGCATCCGATACTGGAGAGTGCGATAAAAAGCGAATTATAAACGAAGAATGGACTTCTTTTCCACGTCAATTCTTCTTATTATTTATTTACGGTAATGCAAAGGCAATCATTAGAAGAGAATACTCCCTTCCCCCAGTTACGGATCACCAGAAACTGAGGAGAAAGTATTGGTTTCCTGTAACTCATTTCTTTTTGACACATACGTATTACTCTATTTGCAACTAGTGCTGTAGGCTCATTTAGTTCTATACCTCTTATTTTTAAATCGTTAGAAACTGAGTCTAACCATCGTCATCTTGGTCTCCCTCTGCTCCTCTTACCCACCATAACAGTGTCCATTATTCTCCTAGGTAACCTATCCTCCTCCATTCGTGTCATATGACCCCACCACCGAAGTCTGTTTATGTGTACAGCTTCATCCATCGAGTCCATTCCTAAATTAGCTTTTATCTCCTCGTTCCGAGTACCCTCCTGCCATTGTTCCCACCTGTTTGTACCAGCAATCATTCTCGCTACTTTCATGTCTGTTACTTCTAACTCATGAATACGATACCCTGAGTCCACCCAGTTTCCGCTCCCGTAAAGCAAAGTTGGTCTGAAGAGAGACCGATGTAAAGAGTTTCGTCCGGGAGCTGACTTCCTTCTTACAGAATACTGTTGATCGCAACTGCGAGCTCACTGCATTAGCTTTACTACACCTTGTTTCAGTCTCACTATATTACCATCCTGGGAGTACACACAACCTAAATACTTAAAATTATCTACCAGTTCCAGCTTCATATCACCAATCTGACATTCAATTCTGTTGAATCTCTTGCCTACTGACATCAATTTAGCCTTCGAGAGGCTAATTTTCATACCATACACTTTGCACCTATTTTTAAGTTCCAAGATATTAGACTGCAGGCTTTCGGCATAATCTGCCACTAAGACCAAGTCGTCAGCATAAGCCAGACAGCTTGCTACATTTCCACCTTACTGAATCCCTCCCTGCCACTTTATACATTTCAGCAGATGATCCATGAAAACTACGAACAGCAAAGGTGAAGGATTACAGCCTTGTCTAACCCCTGTAAGTATCCTGAACTAAGAACTCATTCTACCATCAATTCGCACTGCAGCCTTAATTGTCAACAAAAATGCCTTTGATTGACTTTAATAAACTACCCTTAATTCCATAGTCCCCCCAGTATGGTGAACATCTTTTCCCTCGGTACCCTGTCATATGCTTTCCCTAGATCTACGAAACATAATAGAGGATTGTGGCGACGTTTATTAAATTCACAGAGGCTTGCAGACGGAACGCTGAAAGACATAACGGTCTATAATGATAATGTATGTATGTACACACTTATTATTTATGGCTATTACTAGAGCCCGGATTTCCATACAAATGCATGTTTTTAAATAATCTGGTTACACTTCTCAAACCCAGCAAATATTCGTTTTATGACTTAACGATTCTAAATGACCGTTATTTTCCCCTGGATGTTTGCATGTTTTAGCCTGTTTAAGAGAAAATTCATGCAGAACGCATGATGCAATAGCGAATATTCCAGTCTATTGGAGCCCTGCAAATGGAGCAGACGTTCACGCGGAGTGCTGCGTGTTGTGGCGTAAGCGAAATGGGAATAAGCTTAGAACTGTACCGAGCGGTCATCGGCCGATGGAACAATCGCATAAAATATCAGGTATGTGGTTTAAAATGTGATATAAAACACTCTGAAATCGTGCTGGCAGCGTTAGTGATTGCTGCGTTATTAGTAATTGGAGGAGTGGAAAGCAACCCTGGGCCACTGAATTGGGAAGATATAGCAAATATTAAGGTGATAAAAGAGGTCAGCCAAACAGACACAACGAGGGAGCTCATCATGGCACAGAATAAAGATATTCAGGATATGAAAGATTGTCTACGGGGTGACATGGCAGGTATAAAAGAATCTCTGGATAAATACCAGGAAGAAATGGAAATTGCAAAGGAACACCGATTGGTGTTGGGGCAGCGCACACGCGAGCTGGAGATGCAGGTCCAATGATCAGTGTTTGCCCAACGTAGCAGATGTCTGGTTATACATGGGATTAAGGAGAAAAGAAGCGAGGACAAACTGGCATTACTAGATTCTGTGTTGGAAGTGTTCACGCTAGGAGTGAAAGTAAATTGCACGGAATCCGATGTGGACGACGTGCAGAGAATAGGAAGGACCCTAGGGAACAGGCCGATTAAAGTACAATTGGTATCTGGAATGAAAACCTACCAAATTCTTCGGAATGCCAGGAATTTAAAAGGGACGGAAGTTTGGATCAAGAGAGACCTGGGAATTGAAGAAAGGAAGGAGATACGAGTCCTGCGATTTCACATGGGGAGAGCAAGAAGAGAAGGCCTCACAGCGTTTATTAGGGGCAAGAGACTATTCATCACCGGTGATGGTTGGAGAAAGAAATACACGCCATCCCAGTTTGAAGCCTTGACGCGAGAAGGAAGTGCGGTACCAGCACAACAGAAGGAATGTTGACGTGCAGGAAACAGGAGCTGAGCTCGTGCCGACAAGGTTGCTGACACCTACTGAGAGTGAGGGTGTTGCCACTAGTACGGAGAGACGACCTGTGAGTAAATGCTTAACACCTGATGAGGAATCGGGAAATAGCTCGTGGACTACACCGGTAGCTGAAAAAAGCAGCAGCAAGGTAGAGGAGTATAAGAAACAGAAGCACGGGCAGAGCTTGAAAGACATATGGGCTAAGAAGGGGGTGCTTACAGATGGAAAAGGTAATAAACAGGTAGGAAAGAAGCTAGGAGAAATTTATAGTTCTCCTCATGGAAGTATAGTACAAATTGATAAAACAATAAACACACGTAGCAAAACAGGAAGTGTGTCTGATAACAAGAAAGCGAAATAACTAGCATTGAGAATTGGTTTTGTTAATATAGAAGGCGTATTACGTAAACTGGGTAATGATGGAGTGTCTGAGCTTGTGGAAAATGTTGAGATATTTTTTTCTTTTTTAGAAACACGGATGCCTGTAGGGAAGATTTTAACATGGAAGGGATATGTCACGAGAAGTGTAATAAAAAGAAAGCGAGGGACACGAGGGAGAATTCCGGGAGGTATATCACTTCTGATAAAGAAAAAGTTTAGTAGTCAGATAGAAGAATTGCATAACGATATGGAAGATGTAGTTTGGATTAAACTTAAACTGGAAGGGAGTAAACAGAGAGATATATGCATAGGCTTTATATACAACCATCCTATGGGGTCACCATATACGAATGTGAACTTTTTTGAGGATTTAATAGAGGAGATTAACTTAATGAGAGGTAACTTTGAAGAAGCAGGAATCATTATGTTGGGAGATTGGAACGCACGAATTGGGGAGTCAATTCCAACATATAGTAAAGAAGGAATAGAGCTAATGATAGGTAGCAGAAATAGTCGGGATAAAGAACGTAATGTATATGGGAATAAACTACTAATGGCGAATATTTTGACGTTTAACATAGCATAATATGACTTTTCTTCTGACACTGGCGCACTTTCTTATGTGTTGCTTGAGTAAACATTGACGTAAGCCGGAAGGTCCCACGTCAATCTCTGTAATTCTTAGGAATAAAGTGTCCTAGTTAAACACTGATATAAATTGTACATAACTCATTGACGGCTCATTTTTCGTCTATGTTAGACGAACAAAACAAAACTTGTATCGCACTTCTGTGACGCCGCGTTACTGAGATAGCAGCTTGCAAACCTTGGTTTTGCACTGAACCCTCTTCCGTTGTCATCTTGCATTTTCCTACCCAGAATTCTCACTCGTCACACGCCTTTGTTATTGCAGCAGACAACCATCACAAGTTGTTGAGAACATACAAATGTGTCTGTAATCATCGCTCGGAAAAATAGCTGCGGCGAGATAGGCCCAACAAAGTGATCCGTTCAAATCCTCATTTAGAATTCGTCAAGGTTATATAAGACGTACTGTGGTGAAAACGCAAAAGACGTACAATTTCACCTCACTTTGTCCCAAATGTCTTCATTTAAGTAGGCACCTGTCACTTCTTGAGACGTATAAAGATCATTTTCTGTGCTTAAGAATGTGCTGGCATATAAACGAATGAGCTTTAATCAAGACAATTTGGAGAAATTTGGAGGAACTGAATTTTGATAGTGCATATTTTCCAGTTTATTGTGCATCTTTTGCTATATGATAGCGCATGAATGCATGTTGACAGTGCATGGAAATCCCGGCTCTAGCTATTACTAATTATAAATTATCGACAGATCTCAGTAGTGCTGTTATAACGTTTTCACATATTATCCTAGATGTTCAACAGCGACATATTCTAGGATAAACATGTATCCTACCCTCCATTATATTAGTACTTATTTTATGCTCTTTTGTATTACACCAAATAATCTCGTTGTCTTTACTGGCGCGATCCACACTTTATTTAATAGCTCGACAACTGTGTAGAACTCCATCTCATTCCATTTAAACGACAGATTCATTATGAAGACATTTGATTCTAAGTGATTCTGTCAGCCTACAAAATCTTAAGAGATGAGCCTCTTTCATTGTTTCTCCACACAACAAACAATGTTTCTGATCCTCCTCTCTCTGACCCCATTAACCACCCTGCCATCGCTTTCTTCTCTATTTGTCTTTCTTTATTGCCACCTGTTTCGTAATTCCGCAGAATAATGTATTCCGTTCTTACATACTGACATGATGGTTTGTTTCTCGGTATCTGTTACCCTGTCATCTTTCTGAATCTCCTTATCCCAGCAGTTTCCCATTCCTATTCTGTTTATCATTCTGTTCACTTAACACAACATGAATGGTCAAATGGATTTATTGTCTTTCTTACTGCTCTAAGACGTTATTACCTTATTTTCAGAGAGATGAAGACCGATTCTAGTTGAATAGTGTGCTGAGTAACCTCTCATTCCAACCAAAGAACCAATTGCTCCGTGTTAATATACGGCTTGTTAATCGCACAACGCCATTTATTCCACTTAGCACTAACAGCCTCTTAATGGTTGAACGGGAGTTAGACCCACGCATTTAATCATTCACTAATGACTGGCACGTATCTCCCTTATGGAAAGCTGCCGTTGCTACCGACCACTGAGTATATTATCGGCTTTTCCAAAAGCCCTGATACATTGTACACTATCAAGTTTCCAACTACTAGCAAAAACATGATATTTTTGACGAACACTTGTCTGGTTTTCGACGCAATCGTAGTACTACTTTAGGTTACAGACTACTTTCGCAATGAGATGGACAAAAGACAAGTTACATTCCTAGCTCTCCCTCACTTCTCTAAGGCTTTTGAATCAATGTTATTTGCTTTACGTCCCACTAACTACTTTTACGGTCTTCGAAGATACCGAGGTGCCGGAAGCTAGTCCCTTAGGAGTTCTTTTATGTCCCACTTACAGACACGAGGATGACGGTATTTGAGCACCTTCAAATACCACCGGACTGATTCAGGATCGACCTGCCAAGTTCGGGCCAGAAGGCCAGCGCCTCAACCGTCTGGGCCACTCAGCCCAGCTCGAAGGTTTTTGACTCAGCTGACATAGACATACTACTTACCAAACTACTTAAGCTCTATTCTCCAACAACAGTCTGCAGTGGTTGAATACATCCGGGGTCGTCAGCAGTGTGTAAGAAGAAACAAAAAATATTTATCCAAGCGATCCGTAGAGTTGGTGACCCACAGGGGTCTGTCCTAGGACCACTTCTATTTTCCATCTATATCAACAGTATTACGTCGTCGGTAAACAACCGCAGGCACCACATGTACGCTGATGGTGTACAATTATACTTGCACCGTGAAACGTAAAAACTAACTCATGAAATGTAAAATTTAAACACAGATTTACAAGAAATTTGTAACTGGACTGACACGCATGGACGCAGTCCAAACAGCGTAAAATTTCAAGCTATAATAATTTCTCACCCACATTTTCATTCAAAAAGCATAAGCAATTTCTCTTTGCCAAAACTCCACCTACAAAATTCAACAATTGATTTCAGTAAATCAGTCAAAGATCTCAATGTTATCATAGACGAATACCTTTCAGCAGATTATCTTTTTTTTTGCTAGGGGCTTTACGTCGCACCGACACAGATATGTCTTATGGCGACGACGGGATAGGAAAGGCCTAGGAGTTGGAAGGAAGCAGCCGTGGCCTTAATTAAGGTACAGCCTCAGCATTTGCCTGGTGTGAAAATGGGAAACCACGGAAAACCATCTTCAAGGCTGCCGATAGTGGGATTCGAACCTACTATCTCCCGGATGCACAGCAGATTATCGGCGTTACAAGAAAAGTACTTGCGACTACTCTGTCGCCGTGTACAACGACCTGGCTCTTAATGACAAAGTACAAGACGCGCAAAACGCCTGTGTTCGCTATAAGGTATACGTAGCCTACGTTACTATGACCACGTTACACCTGCCTACGACGAACTTGGTTGGTTAATACTCAAACAGCGCCGTAATCTTCATGCTTTATGCCCTTTTCATCAAATAATCTCACGTTCACTCCCTATTTGCACGATCAATTCCATCACCTGTCATCCAATCACAATTTCTAAACACGATCAAAATCTGATACATCTGCTATTTTCAGGCAACGCTGTCACCAATATCTACTAGGTAACAGATGCAGTGGTTGTTCGTATGTTATGTTACTATTATAGATTAGCCTGTATGCAAGATGTGCACTGTATATAAGCAAAATATTATTAAGGATTTATTTTACATAGACATTTGGTGAGTTAACATTTTGTGAATAGTATAGATTAGTCATGTAATAATTATGTACATCATCATCATCATTATCATCATCATCATCATCATCATCATCACTGCTGTGTATAAAGATAGTTATTTCACACACACGAAACAAAATTTTATTAAAGGAAAATTGCAAAGATACAGTATAGCGAAATATGTGCCACTTGCACATTAAACTCAAAGTCCAGCTTCTGCTGAAGGAAAAGTATTTTCATAGACCGGATGGTTTTGTCACATAAAGAGATTACAGCATTTAAGATATATACAATACTAGTTTATGTACCCGTGCTTCGCTACGGAATTCTATATTGTATACAGAATTCTAGGTTAGGTAGTGTGCACGTTGAGAGCAAGACTGTGTTGAATTGCATAGCTCTTAACGTTACCCTAGAAACGCGACGGGGAACTCACCAAACGTCTTTTCTCATAAGAAGACTGGGTTAGGAAAATTTTCATTGTAATGGTAACTCCGCTTGCCTACCATCAGTCACAATCAGGTTGGGGAGTTTTCTTTATAATGACAGACATCACTCCCCACCTGCCTGTCTTAGTGATTTTCCTAACTGAATTTTACATAGGTCATTACAATGACGTCAATAGGAATGGCGCGAGTAAAAGCAATGCTTTCATATGAAATACTCCATCAAATGAAAAACCACACATTTTCTCACTGTTAACGAACTACGCTGTAACGACCAGACCGCAGACAGCCGTGGTCCGTGAACACACTTCGTCTATTTTCGGCAGGCGGGGGGGGGAGTCGGGTCAAATAGTGGAGAGTCCCACGGCAAAACATACGCCCTTTCACTAATCTTTTTCGTAGGAGTAGGCCTACCCGATGAGTCGGAAAATTTTAATTCACTACACTGGCGGCGGAAAAATCTATCTTAGAGGCAAATTGTCCTCCAAGCCAGAGGAGAAACCCCCTCTTTACTGCTAATTTGGAATGAAATGAATGTAGAAATCAATAAAAGTAAAGAGGGAGATGCTCTTCTTAAGAAACGGCTCTTTTCACGACTGAATTTTGAGTTATTTAGTGAATTGTGGTGCTATAATTTGGAATAGGCCTAAATTGTAATTCTAGACCAGGACGTACTATTACTACTACTACTACTACTACTACTACTACTACTACTGAGTCTCTGCAAAAAGTGTGCACACTGCTCGTTCAAAACAGCGCGTCAGAATACGGATCGAATAGCTGGAATACAATCTTGAACCAGTGGGTTACGTACCAGTAGTATCAGAAAAAGTATGAACCAGAGGATGGCATGCTAAAAAAGAAAGTTTTCTAACTCCCCAGCTTTCCCGCCAGTATTCAGTCAGGCTGTTCTGTTATACCAAAGCCTACTAGATACTAGAAGGCCTGGACAGAGAGCTAATTTCTTGCATTAAAAGCGGGGTAATAGTTTTTCTCTTTTCCACCGCTAGGTTCGCGTTTATGTTCTGTTTTTTGGCGCGAATTCTATGATTACGTGTGTTACTGCAACATGTTTCATGAGAAGAAATAACATATTAAACTTCGTTTTATAAGGAAAGGCCTTATCTAAAATGAAATATGAAGAGTTTTGTCGTTTTTTAATTTATTTGGTCTCAAAATTTGCAATATATCGATGGTTGCTGAGATGCACTTAACATTTGTTTAGTTATGTGCTTCCAAATTACCGTGAAGGTGGTGGTGGCGATTATTGTTTTAAGAGAAAGTACAACTAGGCAACCATCCTCTATATATAATCAGAGAGAGAAACTGGAAGGGACCAGACACTTCGAAAAATGAAAGTATCAGCCAAAGGAAGACAAGGGCCACAAAGGGCGTGAAAATGAAAGACTCCCTAGCCCTCGGAAACCTAATAGCGTCGGGGTCGGCAAAGAACCAGAGTTGACCAAGGAAGGTCGGATAGGATAGATGAAAGTGAGGAGCCTGGCACAAGTAAGTGGAAGAAATGCCAGGACTCAGCTAAGGGCCCAGTGGTCGCCAACTCAGATCCACATTTCAGAGCCCCTGGGTCCAATTGCCGTCAAGTTTCTCTTTCCATTCTGCGGGTTAAGATGGTTTATTGTTGCGTGCCTAACTGCACATCTGACACAGCTAAGGAATATACACAAATATAAATTTTCATCTTTTTCCTAAAGATCCGAGTTTAGGGGACAAACGAAGGCTTGCTATTTCTCGACAGGGCAGCAGAAAAGTATCTCTTTGGGATCCTAATGATAACTCCAGAATATGTGGCTTGCACTTTGTCGAATCAGATTACAGTGTAAGTACAGTGAGGGGAATTCTGCTCCCCGACAAAGTGCCGGCGCAAATTCGTCTTCTTCTTAAAAATGTATTAATATTTACAACGCGGGCGTTAGGATATCTAGGAAAATGTAACCTTGTCCGAAAACTGAAATTCCTCACCGCTCCAAAGTTTAAAGAGATGTTTCAGTGCCGCGACTGTGATCACATACGTTATACTAACAAAATTTTTCAGGTCTCTTCTTGATACTAATGCAAAGAAAGAGACTAAAGACTGTGATTTGTTAAACAAATTCAAGAGCAAGCCTCCGAGCAGAAAAGTGTTGAAATTATAGAAATAAGGAAATATCTTGTGAGTATTTCTATTTAGGCCTATTTCCCTATTCTTTATTCTTGTGTGATAATCAAGTGCTAAATGAAAGAAATATATGAAGTGTAGTGTGTTCTAAGTTGTTTTATATATTTATATCTGATTCACACCGGGCATAATTATAATAAAATGTATTATTTGCGTTATTGTATGAATCTTCAATATAAGGATATAGGCAGAACATGAGAACAACAGAACATAAACGCGATCCAAGCGGCAATTGTCTGAACTACTTTGTTCGCCCAGAAATGTGTCGGCTTGTCCAGGCCTTCTATTATAGCGTAGGCAACGGTTATACTCGGTACGCAGCAGTAATCCCATCTATCGGAGTTGAACGGCAGCATAAGAGACAAAGAACATCACAACAATGACCAATGTAATGTTATTGCTGATCAATGTTATGTGCTTTCCATACTGTAGGCCTTCACATTTAGTTTTCTTCCGACTCTGAAATACTGCTCTTATCATAGTCGGTACGATAAAAGTGAATAAAACATAAATTATCGGAAATTGTATTCTCTACAGCTTTTTTATGTAATACATTTCGATAGGACCAATAACATAGGTACTAAAAAAAAATTTGGCGCCTTCCCCTAAACTACAATATTTCATCCAGGGTGAATAAAACTGTGTATAACTTAGACTGTAGTTTCTTGTCCCCCGACTCTATATACCGATTTTCATTAAATTCTGTTGGCAACAAAAATACAAATTCATGAATATCTGCGTTATCATAGCCGGTACGGTAACAATGTATGATTAATGACCGGAAATTTAATTCT
This sequence comes from Anabrus simplex, assembly GCF_040414725.1. Taxonomy (NCBI): domain Eukaryota; kingdom Metazoa; phylum Arthropoda; class Insecta; order Orthoptera; family Tettigoniidae; genus Anabrus; species Anabrus simplex. Next base: position 344,927,976 of record NC_090268.1, on the reverse strand, counting down.
ATATAACTTTAGATATACAGTATTTACCGATAGGACCACTGATAATATACAAATTTGAGAATACAATTTTAGGCCTTCCCCTAAACTACCACTTCACTCAGCGTGAATAAAATGATTTATAGCCTAGATTTTAGTGGTTCAACCACCGACTTCACATACCGATTTTCATTAAATTATCTTCAGCCATTTTCTCGTGATGCGTGTACATACATACATACTGACAGACAGAAATTGCGGAAAAGTAAAAAGTGCATTTCCTTGTTACTGTGGACATGACCGATACAGAAATACCAATATTTTCAAATTCTGAGCAATGTACAGACAAAACTCTTGTCATATATATAATATAATATAATATATAGATTTGAGAATGTAAAGTTTGGAGAGATGTCAGCGGGTCTAGAGGTAGAAACCTCACGAGCTAGCTTCAGTCCACCTGTTCAATAAGCCGCTTACACAGAGCACCCCTGCGCTTCTGAAGTAAGATGTAGCTAGCCGTTGGACGACTGACTGCATTCTCCTTTTTTTTTTTTTCGGGGGGCCCCCGAAGCCTGCTCCCCCCGCGTGACCATCGACTCAATCTACATGGCCTCCGGCATGCTATTATTTCTAAGAAGAGAGAGCAGGAAAGAGTGGGAAGTGATACAAGGAGTATCTGCCGATTTCCGAGTCAGACTCGCTACCACGGCCAGAGTTTGTGTTGGTAAGGTGGTGTGGTATTGAAGGGTCAGGGGAAAACCACATAGGCAGAAAAGAGAAAGAGCCTGCATGTAAAACATGACATCTTGTGACAGCACATGCAAGAATGTGGGCTGGAAAGGTCCAGTAGTTTAGTTGAGAAGAGGTATCATGCACCAGCCATGATCCATCGTCTCGCCGTTCCATCTACCAGGATATCAGTCCATCTGGGCACTGCCGTGACTAGCGCGGGCCTTGCCGGTTGCGGAGCCATGCGTTTAGTACCACTAGGGCCCGCCGCACAGCGCCACCTCCTTGAGGTCCCTCGTACCCAGTCTCCGATCCCGGCGAATGAGACCAAGCCCGTCGGGGCGAGGCCTCCTGGAAGGGGGAGGGTCACAACGCCGGGCCTCCTTCCTCTCTGCTCGCGCCGTGGCCCGGTAAACAGGACAACTGCGATGGAGGACGGGTGGGCCTTCGCGGTTTGCGCACACCGGCGCCTCATTAAGTGCTGCGCAGACCGTGTAGTAGTGATCACCTCACTAGGAGCCCACACCTCTCCCGCCGGTGGCCCCACCTCAAACAGCGGAAACACTGCTAGAGCTGCTGACGGGGATGTTTCAGTCTCACCTGATTACCGCTACCCGCTGAGGTCCTCTCCTGGTTGGCTCCTCGGTCTACTGCTGTCCTGGGAGCAGTCCTAGGTTGCGGCTGGGCGGTCCTCTCCTGGTGAGCCGGCGTCGTCTTCTGCCTCCTGGTCCGGGGGCGGCGTCGTCTTCTTCCCGGGGGTTTCTTCTCTGCAAGGGAGGAGGCCTCGTCCTGGTGGCCCTCCTCCCGGCCGGGTGACCCCGGGGTAGCTGGCGGTCCCGCTTTGTCGCCGTCTTCTCCCTCTTCCTGGCTGGCGGCGGTGGCGTCGGTCGGTGCTGACACCCGACTGCGTTCCATGTCCTGTGGGGCGCGCGCCGTTGTCTGCAGCTCGACAGACACGCTGGCAGGCTGGGCCTGGATAACAGCATCCGAACGCCAGGGGGCGTCCTCCTCTATTGCCGTGCTGCTCTCCGCCGTCTGTAGCGCCTTCCTCGATTGCGCCCTGTTGACAGGCCCTTCTTGGCAGGCCTTGGTCTGCGTCCATCCGGCAGAGGTGGTCCTTAGAAGACCGGTCTGCGTCCACTTCGCAGTGCCAAGCCGCTCAGCCTGGATCGCACAGTCGCCGCGCCAGGGGGCGGCATGCTCCACCTCCGTGGTGGCGTCTCTGGTCTCCGGCGTGGATGGGAGGACTAAATCGGTATTAACCGCCTTATTCCTAGTCCATCGATTCTTCCTGTCCGTCTGGGTGGCGGTCGTGCTGGTAAGGAACCTCCATCGGTAGGCGTCGAACATCCCTGGTGTGTTATATCTCCCTGGTAGCCGGATGACCTGGTATATCCCTCGCGATATTGTCCAGGCGCTCCTGCCTGTAGTCCCTGATGATTAACCCTCCAGGGAGGAAGCTCTCGACGTGCTGCGTAGGGGAGATCCTGGCCCCCTTGGACACGGGGTGGCGCATCATGTGAAGAACCATGTGCCGCTCAGTAGCTGCGTCCTTTCCCGGCCTCCAGTACACGAGGAGAGCCTGGTCCACCGGGGTTGCGGAGCTCTCTCGGAACACGAAGCCGTCAGGGGGGTCGCACCCGTCCCTGTAGGCGTCCCATTACATCTCGTTGTTCTCCGCAGCCCGATTGTCCGATGCAAACCACGCTTCCGACGTAGTCATCCTGGTCCTCCTGAAAAGTAAATCCTGAAAGAGAAAGTAAAAGCGAGCACTGAGAAGTGCTCAGCTCTGACAAAATCTCCTTCTAAATTGTACTAACAAGTACAGCAACCTGACTTGCACTTCGAAAGTACAGATCGCCTGGTGAGGAGAGGTACAGCGGAGCGAGAGGCACGTACGTCCTTCTGCTTCAACAGTCAAGCTCGTCCTCTCACTGCATTCTCCACCACCCACCGGTTTTGAGAGCCCTGTCTTGATATGTGAATTCCCCTGCTTGCTTTAATTGCTTAAGGAGTATGGGTTCGTTTCTGACGTGAGGTCATGGCTGGCCAGTGTGTGGCCTGGCTCTAAGCGCGGGTTTTAGAGCAGGATGACCTTTGGCCTCTTATGCTTGAGGCCATCGGTCTCGTAGTTACCCAGCTGGTTGATAAGAGGGTTGCCTACATTGGGTAGCCGCTTCTAGAGCTTGCTAGCCACGAGCCTTCGTCTTTCTCCCAGCGTGATGATTTGACATTCATCGTGAATGTCGGTATTTCTTGTGAACCGATCAGCCCCCGTAATAAGGCGAAGTGCCCGGTTCTGGACGACTTGCACCTTATACAGGTTGCTGTTAGCGGCAATGCCCCATATTGGACAGGCATACTCGAGTAGCGGCCTAATCATAGTGACAAATAGTACAGTATAAGCCTGTTTTCTGTAGAGAGGCTACAATTAGCTTTAAGTAGGGAGAATAATTGTGATACCCTTCTGTAGGCGATGGTCGAAATTTGAGCTATATGCTGACGAAACGTCAGTCCTCGATCGAGGGTTACCCCCCAGGTAATTCGAAGTTGGGGACCATCGGATAACTTCGCCGAAGAAGTCCAGACCGCCCTCAAGTCTCGAAGTTCGCTTAGTAAATAGAGTAGCGTCACTCTTTGTGAGAAGGGAGAGGCTGTCCTGAAGGTAGGTTTCTACTCTGGGGGCCTGCCAGGAGACCGTAGCGATCGCCGTGTTGTCAGCATATAGGTAGATTTTAGCCTTCGGAGGTTTAGGCATGTCGGAGATGAATAATTTGAAGAGACAGGGTGTAATCACGCTGCCTTGAGGCCCGCCTGTCGTGATAGTGCGTGCGGATGATAGCGCCTTTTTTACTGAAATTTGGAATTTCATCTCTGTGAGGTAGCTCGTGATTAAAGCGGTCAAATGAGGCGGGAAGCCGAAATGTTTCATTTTATAGATAAGCCCTTCATGCCAAACCTTATCGAAGGCTCTAGAAATGTCCAGAAAACAGACACCTTTGTATCTGTTGTCAAAGTTTTTGGTTATGTCTGCTCTTTCGGGAAGCCAAACTGCTCGTTCAGTTCCAGGTTGAGGTCGTCTATAGTCGATTGGGGACGGAATAGGAGGATCATTTCGAATAGTTTTGAGATGACAGACAGGAGAGAAATAGGCCTGCAGTTATGTGGGAACGTCCGGTCAGATTGAGGTTTGGTGAGCATAATTACTTTCGCTATTTTCCAGCAGGCTGGAAAATGAGCGAAACGAAATATGGCATTAATAATTTAGTGAGAAAGGTAATAGCCTTCTTGGGGAGGTGCTTTAGGAATACCTCTGAAATCCTGTCCAGGCCGGGGGGTTTTCTGTTATTTAGCCTTTTAATATGGGATACGACCTCAGCGGTAGAGACGAATTTGAATTCCAGAGGCGGGTGGGGGTCGTCTATTTCCAGTAGACCTTCCTCCACCTCGTCTATGAAGTCCTCATTCGCAGGTTCAGCATTAGGAGAGCACGTTGTTTCCAACGTGTCCGCCAGTGCTTCTGCCTTTTCCTCATCAGCGTAGGCTAACCCTCTCTGACCGTGTAACGCGGGTATGCCTGTCCTTTCACCCGTAAATTTGCTTGCCATGCGATGGACGGAGCCGTCCGCTGAGCTTAATTCGGAGAGTTTAGACTGGAATGCAGTTCTATGGTGGTGTTCTAGTACTCGTAGGTTGCGCTTGTGCCTGTTCCAGAGCGCCTTCATTCGAAGGTCCCTGGTGTTCATCCACAAGGCTCGAACCCGGTTCTTCACCTTGAGTACTTGAAGTATCTCGTGAGGCAGCGATGTAACCTATAGGCTTCATGTTGGAAGGTCCCACGGCGGAAGTTTCAGCTGCATTCCTTATGGCCGTCGTAATTGCTTCTGCTTGAGGTCGACATCCTCGGCTGAGCGAATGCTAGGATTACTGCATTCTCTCCCGGTCCACTTTCTTTTAAAGGGTCTCGAGCGGTGACTTGAAGTTGTCAGCTGGTCGCCTGGCCAGCTCTGCCGGTGAGAACCGGATACAAGCCGCGCAGCGCGCGGAATTCGAATACCGGCACCACAACTATCAGCATCATCTATTTTTAATTCTCATTTTTATATCATAATACTGTAGTCTGTAGCAGCTGTAAGACGTCTCATTTGTAGTCTATTTCTTTTTATTTTGCACTATAATTATTGTATTTTGTGGTTAATCTTGCCAAACGAAATAAACCTAATCGATTCTACAAAAACACGGACATTTTTGTTTTGTTACGTATATGTTTTACGTCACGCAAACACAGACGATACCATACTGTACAGTAGAACAGAGAAGGAAGCGACCGTAACATTAATTACGGCACAGCCTGATGTGAAATGGGAAACCATGGAAAGTAATTTTCAGGGCTGCTGACAGTGGACTTCGAACACGATATCCAGAATGCAAGCCAACAGCTACAAGGTGCGAACCGCGCAGCCTCTTCGCTTAGTGCATAAATTAAAATGGTGTACGCAGTGATAGTTTGGTGACTAAACACTGTTTTCAGGTAAAGTAGGCCAATAACTAGGCAACCATCCCCTCTTCTCACTAATCGCTAATCTTACTCTCCACAATAGAGACCATTATTCTTCTCTTCGAAGAATGAAGGTATAGGCAAAACAGTTAAAGGCCAAGAAGAATGTCAAAATGAAAGACGCCATAGGCCTCGCAAACATAATGCCGCAACGATCAGCAGAGAACAAGAGTTGATCAAGGGAGATCAGTATGGAAGATGAAAGTTCGGATTCTTGAACAAGTGGAAGCAATAACAGACTCACCTAGAAGTCCAGTAAGCTCGAATCCACGCTCCTAAGTTAAGAAACCCTGAGCCCCCACCTCTAAGTCGTTGCTTATACAGGTAGGGAATATCGTGGGTGTATTCTATGTAAAAACCACAAAAAACATTTTCAGGGCTGCCTCAGCGGGCTTCGATCCCAATATCCAGAATGCAAGCTAATAGCTAGATAGCTGAAAAACACTGCGAAATAACAATAGCTTCAAAAGAGGTTAACTCAAATAGAAAACAGTCTCCGAAAACCACAAAAGTAGTTATTAATAACCATAAAACAAAACATTGATTAAAATTGTATATTTTCACAGTGTTCTAACTCCTGACGATCGTACTAGATCAAAAAAAGGTAAACAGTAACACTGTACGTTAGAATCGCTATTGGTAGAACAAAATTTATAAGATAAAAGAAAATTTAGAATAAAAGATGGAAACAATAATAACAATTCATTTTCAGTTTTTAAATTTTATTGTTGTCAACTGAGTCATCACTGATTCGAACCCGCAATCTTGAGCACAATGGGCGATCACTTAACCAATTGCGGAACACAACTAGTCAGTATCGTATGTATGTGATGCATTTTAGAGTTAGAGAAATGCTTTTCACGGCGAGATTCCGGCAATTCTGCGTCTATTAAAACCACTAGCAGTTGCAGGACATTATATTCAGCTAGTAATATCACGGCATGAGAAATCAACAGCACTCGTGAAAAAGTGACGTTTAAATATTGCTTTGTTTGACTGGGTCTAGGACATTTCAAGAATGATTACGGAATAGTCTAATTAAAGATCCACATCAGCGTTACGTTCAAACATTGCTTCTCCATATTGCTCATTACACGAAGAAAGGTCAGAGTAATAAAATGGCCCAGTCACATCAACTCCTTTCGACAGGATTTCTCTTCTACGGAAAGAGCTCCCCTTTAACATTTGAATTCAATCTACCGACACGACATCGCATGTATAGCAAAGTCAAAATAAATAATTGCATTCAAAGAAGCATGCTCGTGATCGTGAAAAGTATAGAAAGGAGACGAGCTGCGGAGATAACAGCACAAATATCCAAGTTTGGTATGATGATTACAATACTGATCACAATCAACTTAATTATTTATTATTCTTTCTGTCATCGTAGTCAACGGTATTTGAGCTTGCTACCGCTGACGATCGCATGGTCTGCACTATTTGCCGGCACAGTAAACAAGTCGCTCGTGACCAGTCATTCGATCTCCATCGTAATTACAGGTCAAGATTTTAAATGAAACGTTTCACTCCGGCAGTTGGACGGTGCATTGTCACGCTATACTTTTCTTCTTTCGGATGAAACTTTCTCGGATTGTTTCAGGAGAGATCGGAACGCAATATAATGCGTTATATGCCTCCAGATCAGCCTTGCTCTATTTCCTGTGGTAGCGGTGATAAATGTTTTTTTTTTTTTTTTTTAAAGACGAACTACGACCGGGCAAACCATCTCCTTCGGAGATCGAGGGTAGAGAAGAAAGGGCATGAAGGTACAGCGAGTTTCATCAGTTGGCCGGTAGGCGCGCACAGCTTACCTGCCTCCCGTTGACTCATCACTTCCCGTTACTCAACACAGCGACAGCACGGGAATGCCCGCACTTCGCAGTTCAGGTCCGTGCTTAGAACGTGTATTACGTGTTGATCTGTCGCTCCAACTGTTCTCAAGTTGTGAAGTGTTACTTTGGGGAGTAATTCTCATAATGTCTCTACATGTATACACGGTAGGGGAAAGGGTATTTATGTACGATAATTATGCGAAAACTGAGTCTTGCAGGGAAGTGGTTAGGCGATTTCTAACACAATTTCCAGGTGTACGCCCTCGACATAGAAAGACCCTGCGGAAACTCGTAAAAAAATTGAGAGGAACTGGTCCTTTACACGATAAGAAACGAAGTGTCCAAAAACGTGTATTTAACGAGGGAAAAGTAAACTAAATCGCAGAAAGATCAGAACATACGCCTACAAAATCCCTAAGACGACTTGGACAAGAGGCCGGAGTTTCGAAGGACTCAGCATGGCGAGAAGCGAAAATGTTAAAATTGAATCGGAGTTTCCGAAGACGATGCCAGAAATGTATGGATGCAGGAGGAGAATATTTCCAGCATCTTCTGGCATAAGGTATGAGCTTATTTTCTGAAATTCTTAATTACTAATTTTCTTAATTCTTATTTTAATTTTGGTTATCTCATGTCATGCACGGATAAAGTGAGCGAAGTGCTGTCCTTGTTGCTACGTCGCGGAGCGGGAAGTGATGAGTCAACGGGCGGCAGACGAGCTGGGCGCTCCTGCCGGCCAACCGATGCGAGAAACTCACTGTACAAGGCCAACATGTGTCGTCATCAAACTGACTGTTGATGGAGGTATATTATATTCGCACTTAAAGAAGTTAAACTAAAACGTCAGTCACAACTAATGCTGACCATCGAAATCGCCAGCAGATAGCTGGGAGACACGTGGTCGAATAACAATTTCTCAGCTTTATTACTTGGCATTCACGGCCAAGTTTGCTTCGTTTCATGCCAACAGACCCGTTCAAGACAACGCAGATCATTGATTATGAGTCATCCCTAGGATAAATACCGGCTGGAAAAAGTGGTGAGCAACGGCAGGGATTCTCTAAGACAAAAAGATGTCACTCCATCTGAAAGACAAAATGTACGAAACAGTGTTCATCCAGCCATGCTATATGGGTCTGAATGTTAGGCGACACAGAAGAAGGGTGAACAGAAACTTATAGTTGCTGAAATAAGCATGCTACAATGGTCTCGTGGAGTGAAAATGCTGGACAAAATCCGAAATGAAGTTATCAGTCAATCTCTAACATCATCACCAATGCTGGGTGACAAAGGACCGGGATGAATAGAAACTTTGTTGAAATAATGAGGGTGCTTTTGGGAGTGACCATTCTGGATAAAATCCGAAATGACGTTATCCATCGATCTCTTATAGCAACACCAATGCTGGGTGACAAAGGACAAGGATGAACAAAAACTTAACGTTACTAAAATAATGAGGATGCTACGATAGGCTTGAGGAAGGACCATGCTGGACAAAATAAGAAATAACGTTATTCACCAATCTCTGACAGTAACACCAAGCTTAGACAAATTAAAAGAAAGCCGACTCAAATGTTTGGTCATGTTGAAAGAAGATCAGAGAACTATATGGCTCTCCGAGTTGACATGATACATCAGAGAACGAACCACGACTGAGATGATCAAAACCTACGGATGACTTCAAACATTCCTATAATAATCCTGCAAGGGTACAAGTCAGAATATACTGGAGAAGAGCGACAAGAGAAGCTGACCCCCATTTAATCGGGATAAGAAGAAGAAGAAGAAGAAGAAGAAGAAGAAGACGGAGGAGGAGAAGAAGAAGAAGAAGAAGATTTTACAAGGTTCAGTGAACACAGTAACAATCTTCACACTAGAACTAAAAAGGACAGACCAAGAATTGAACCCTTGACTTTTTAATTCCAAAACGATGTGCCTGCCTGGTAGCCATGATCGTTAAGGCGACAAGTCCATACGGTCTGACTCCGTGATGAAACCGGTTCGAGTTTCGTTGGTAGAAAAATATTTCACCGTCAGAATGCTGAACGGCAGGGTGGTAAACAATTTATTATCACCAGATACCAAACCTCTCCGCAGTGCTCGTATGGAGTGAGGGCATGACTCTGTTGATGGTGATTCGTCCGTCGGATGGTGACGTTAAACCTTGAGCAGACCTCTTGGTGTTATTAAACAGGAGTAGGCTATGTGCCTACACCGGATTTCACCCTCTCGCTAATTCGATATCATCCCAGCACCAGACGCGCAGGTCACCAACAGAAAAGCCTGCACCAGGCGAGCCGAACATGTCCTCGGACACTCCCGGATTATTATTTTTTTAAGGACCTTAGCAGACAAAGTAGGGATCCCCACACTACGAAAAACGTAAAATTAAGTAATTTCCTCAATTGTGCCAAAAGTGGAAAGGCTAAAGAGCCCGTAAAGGTTTCAAATTGTGAGTCTTGGGGATAGCTCTACCAAACTAAAAATAACAAATATCGAAATCCCTTCCGGCCTAAATGCAGTTTCGGAAAAACAGCCTAAAATCGCTTGTTTCTTAACTCGTTTTCTTTTTTTTTTTTTTGTCTAGTAGCTTTACGTCGCACCGACACAGAAAGGTCTTATGGCGACGATGGGATAGGAGAGGCCTAGGAGTTGGAAGGAAGCGGCCGTGGCCTTAATTAAGGTACAACCCCGGTATTTGCCTGGTGTAAAAATGAGAAACCACGGATAACCATCTTCAGGGCTGCCGACAGTCGGATTCGGATGCAAGCTCACAGCCGCGCGCCGCTAACCGCACGGCCAACTCGCCCGGTCGTTTTCTTTTTCACTCCAATCCTAGCCAAATTAACTTATTTACACAGTTCTTTCTGTAACGTGTTCCTTGGTTCAATACCCTGAGGCGTTTTTTGACTTTCGAAAAAAAGGTCCACACCGAAAGTAGTTATAAGGGCTTAAATGAAACTCTGCACTGACTCACGTTAGCATTCGTAGTGGTAGAAAAAGGCAAACTGTTAAACTAATTGACGGGATAACGACGGTCGGTGATTAAAAAAAGGATTTAAATTTTAGGAATAAATACAGATATGATATGATATGATATATATGATATATGATATGATATGATATGATATGATATGTGATATGATATGATATGATATGATATGATATGATATGATATGATATGATATGATATGATATGATATGATATGATATGATATGATATGATATGATATGATATGATATGATATGATATGATATGATATGATATGATATGATATGATATGATATGATATGATATATGATATGATATATGATATGATATATGATATATGATATGATATTATATGATATATGATATGATATATGATATTATATTTACCTAAACTTCGCAGTTCATATCCATAGGATGTTTTCAACAATGAGTTGCTTGCCTAAAGGGCTAGAACTGTGGATTTTAAATTAAAATTTATTGATCATCGGTCAAACATAGTTCCCTTATACGTGTTCTTCGCCCAATGTAGGAAAATATCGGAAGGAAAAAACTCTACCTCCTCAGAGAAATATTTCTTCCCAACCATTAACCAAGAACCAATTCCATCGTCATTATTGTATTTCCTATTCATATAAAGCCTAAGCATGCTGACGGCGTTAGATCTGCCTTTAGAGAAAAAAATCGATTACTTTAGAAGCAGTTCTGTTGGACACTAAGTTAATTAAAATACTTGTCACGCAACAATGCACTGTCGAGCACTGAAGAGGTTTCTACACGGTAAACCTCGGACTATTCCTTATATCCTCATTGTATTATTCTACAGGCAACAGCTACGCAATACAGATTACTGACGATACTACAAGTATACTCAGCATCTATTTGAATTAGCCAATGGCCGTTTGAATCTGAAGTATTTTCCGCTCTAAGAATCTGCGGTATGCTACGAGCAGTAAAGAAAGGGTTACAGTGGTGCTGGGAGCTAATGTTACGGGAACCGAAATACCAGTGGCGTATACTGAGGGCTACCAAGGCTATCGGTGAAGCCTAAACCTCAATTGAGAACGATGGAAGTCTAAAGCACATTATAATGTGAGCACCTGACACATTGTTCCATTTTCAAAACTTGAAAGCAGTGAGAAAAAACGTCGCACGTATTTCTGGGAACTAAGCATCGGAGACTGATATCGCAGCCCAGACTCTCGTCCCTCTCCCCTCTACTCAACCATAGCGGCTTGCTGCTGTATATCGGATAGGAGCGGGGACCGTGGGGGATAGGTGTAATAGGCTTCGGTCCGTCAGATCGCCACTAGTAACTATCAACCATGCGTTATTCATCGTTAGGGCTCGGATTTTAAGACCTAAAGATAGCCCAAATAAACAAGCAAATATGACCTCAAAAGTGACGAAATATGACGTAAAAATTACAAAATATGACCCGAATATGATTAATTTAAATATGGCCATTATAAAATAAGTTATAAATCGAAACGACAAATCCTTTGATACATATTTGTTAAGTAAATTCTTTATTCTTACTTTCATATTAATTTTCTGAATATAGGGCCTAAATGTTTAGCAGTATTCACAGTCTATTGTCCTCGATTCACTTATCAGACATTTGTGAATACATACCTATAAAGTACTAAGTTCGCTAAGATTATCAGATCACACAACATTGAAAAGTCAAACCATGTTTGCACTCTTCACTGGAGGTTTGAAATACGAAAAAGGTATAAATCAATATATTATTTTATAAAAATATTTTGGAACGTTTAACCCCAGATTACATTAATGTTACTCAAATGTGTTAAAATTTAAATTGAGCACCACGAAACGAATTAAGTAGATGTCTTTTGATATATTATGGTAGGGCGGCAGGGCAAATAGTGCAAACTCACAAAACTTTTTCATTCTTCTCCGCGGGTGGTATTGAAGTGTATGACAAGATTCATCTTCAAAACATCAGGCGCGGAAGACCTCCGATTACCACTTAACACATTCTTATAAGAAGAGAAGCTCCTTTCTACGTCACAAGACGTTATCGGTGCATATTTAAATAATATTAAATAACTGCTGTCGAGTATGCACTCATCTTGAAATGTACTGGTACCTTCTCTTCTAAGAACATCATTTATCTTGCACACACAGCGAAAACCGTCACTTCGATTAAGCACGTACTGAAGTTTCCGTTTTACACTGACGCCAACTATCCCATACAGTATGATTGCTGTGCTGAAAGTTCAACACTTCTCACAATTTCAATACTTGCATGAATTTCTAAGCTATCAGCTTCTAAACGAGCAATTGCACTCGATATAATTCCAAAGTTACACTTAATATACGCCAGACTTTCTGATAAACTGTTGGAAAACAATTCCTGCGCAATCTTGATAGAAGAGGCAGAGTATTCCACTTGTATTAAACACAGATGTGATGCGGAAAAGCAGTTTGTGAATTCTAGTTCTCATTCGGAAAGCTGACGATATTTTGCACAGCTACAGCTGTCGCCAAACCGTCGAAATATGACCGAAATATGACGTTTCTACGAAAATAGCTCAAAATATGACCGTATGACAACAAATAGCCAAAATATGCATTTATATGACAAATAAAAATCACTTAATTGTGACGATAATCACCTGATTTGCACCAAAAGCCAGTCAGGCAAGAAAGTAGAGACAAAGAAAAAATATGACTTTTTCCAAACATCCGAGCCCTACTCATCGTATATAGGCTACTTCCTCATGTTATGCGTCTGACTTAATCATATAGATAACAGAGTGCTGGTATTTCACTCTCGTTTCCTTCTACATCCTTGTGGGAAGACTGCAGGGCTGCTGTTATAGGAGCAATATAGTTTTATTTTTCAGGTTCTCTTTTGTTGGTTGGAATCGAACCCGATATCATGGGACAGACACAACCACTCATCTACCAAGGAAGCTAATAAACAAGTGAACGATGGGTACGACCGCTGTAATATTCAGCATTTGTATTTAATAATAATAATAATAATAATAATAATAATAATAATAATAATAATAATAAAAAATAATGGTGCATGGTATCTGTTTAGGGTGGGTGGTGTCCTAATGAGGATAAAATGAATGGCGAAAACGTCATAAGCATCCAGTCTCCAAGCCAGGGGAATTAATAGTATGAGGAGGTTGATTCTGAAAACTGATCCGGGGCCATCGGAGCAAAGGCAAGCATTCTATCCACTTAGCCGCATTCTATCCATTTAGCCACAAAGCCAGACTTTAATTTGCTAAACCTTCGGATACGATCTCCACCAAAGACTTTAATATTACTTATCTCCACTGATCAGGGACTGAGCATTGGCAGCAGCAGAGGCCAGGGCAGTAGCTTGTGAAGCAGATTTCACAACACAACAGGCTTTTCCGTTGGCTATTGGCAGCAGCTTAAAACGCTGAAGGCTTGGCGTTCACTAAAACTACCATGGAAAATGGGTAACCTAAGTCTACTTGTAGCCCGTCTTGATCCCAGTATAAGCCACTGATCAATCAATCAATGAATCAATTGATCAATCAATCAACTGATCGATCTTCTGGGTGGGTGAAGTAGAATAACACCCACGATATATCCTGCCTTTCAATCAATCAATCAATCAATCAATCAATCAATCAATCAATCAATCAATCAATCAATCAATCAATCAATCACCACTGATCTGCATTTAGGGTAGTCGTCCAGGTGGCACATCCCTTAGTCTTTTCTTAAATAGATAATTGAAAAGAATTTGGAAATTCATTGAACATCTCACTTGGTAAATTATTCCGATCTCTAACTCCTCGTATAAACAAATATTTGCCCCAATTTCCTCTTGAATTCCAACTTTATCTTCATACTTCTTTCCTACATTTAAACACACCACTCAAGCTTATTCGTCTACTTGTTGTATAATCCCACGCGAACTCTCCACTGACAGTTCAAAACATACCACACAGTCGAGCCTATCGTCCCCTTACTTCCAAGTGATGATGATGTAGATGATGCTTGTTGTTTTAAGGGGCCTAACATCTAGGTCATCGGCCCCTGATGGTACGAAATGAGACGAAATGCAATGACAAATTAAAAATCCAAAATCGTCCACTGACCAGAATTCAAAGAGTGAGGACAAAAAATGAACGGATGGATATGAAGTTAAAACAATCAGTGGAGACGACCCGCAATGCCTCAGTCTCAGAAATTGACGGAAAACAATAGTAATACTGACCAAGGGACTGTTTCTATAGCTCAATACTGAATCGATGATGCTTGCAAGCTAAAGGGGTCTAAAATATAGGTCATCGGCCTCTCATAATGCTACTTATCGCTTGGAAAGTAGAACCATGGTATTTGACATGGTGCGGTACTAATCGAAGGTATCGTACACTCGCGGTATTCCACACATTATGGTACTACTCACAGGTAATGAAATTCGCACATGTAATACAGACCGATGGTGTTTCACACATTTACAGGCAACGCAAACCTATGGTTTTCATCACGTAAGTGTACTAACTACAGGGACTCGTACTATCCCGTGGTGTTCCTTATATAGTGGGTACTAATCACGAGCAAGCCAGAACCTTGGTGACGCTCATATAGTGCTACTAATCACAGGTACCGTAAAAGCCTGACCGCGCGGTGCTCCTGATTGCTACGAATCAAAAACCTATTTGGTACCTAACATAGTGGTACTACGCGCAAGTAATAGCGACCCATGGTGTTCCCCGCGTGGTGGTACTAATCACAAGTAGTTTCATGGTTCTAATCCAATCATACATTGGTCGCCCCTTTTAGTCGTCTCTTACGACAGGCAGGGGATACCGTGGGTGTATTCTTCGTCTGCATCCCCCACCCACAGGGGGCTGTGTGTTTGGTCCGCGAGAGGTATTTTATTTCCCTCAAGTCCGCCGGCAAGCCGGTTAGGAACCCCCTATCCGCCACCTGGGACGCGCCACGTGGGAGTATCACCTCTCCCCCTTCTACGCTAGCGTAGTAAGTTCGTGGTTACTTCCAAGTCTTCCCAGCCCAATGTTTGTGACATTTTCGTAATACTACTCCTTTGTCGAAAAACACCCAGAACAAATCGTGCTGCTTCCCTTTGAATCATTTCCAGTTCTCGTATCAGGTAGTCCTGGTGAGAATCCCATACTCTGGAACCATACTTTAGTTGGGGTCTTGCCAGAGACTTAAACGCCCTCTCCTTACATCCTTGCTTGTTGTTTAAAGGGGCCTAACATCTAAGGTCATCGGCCCCCTTACAACTTTACTACACCCCCTAAATACTCTCATAACCATGTGGAGAGATCTGTAACCTTTCTTGACAACCTCCTTAATATGATTTCCGCAATATAGGCCTACCTTGCCCTGTACTATTCGTTAGTTTCCAATCGAACAACCAGTAGTAACAACGTTAATATTACGGGGAATTACCTCCAAGAAGACCAGACATGAATGCTAGTCGAGATGTGATGCTCGCCATGCCAGTTATTTCTCTTCTACCAGACGTAAAGTTTGTGGGAGAGCTTTAATATACTTAACTTGCCTTGTGGATGGGGGCAGTAGAATAACACCCACGATATATCCTGCCTGTCGTAAGAGGCGACTAAAAGGGGCTCCAGGGACTCTTAATTTGGGAGCGTGGGTTAGCGACCACGGGGTCTTTAGCTGAGCCCTGGCACTGCTTGTGCCAGGCTCTTCATTTTCATCTGTCCTACCCGACCTCAGCTGATCAACTCTTGTTCATTTCAGACCCCAACGGTATTAGGTCACGAGGCCTAGGGAGTCTTTCATTTTCATGCCCGTAGTGGACTTTGTCTTTCTTTGGCTCATACCTTCATTTTTCTAATTGTCGGACCCCCTCTACTCCCCCCGCCCCCTGATTAATGTTATCGGAGGATGATTGCCCAGTTGTACGTGCACTTAAAACAATATTCACCACCACTGCTATGACAACAAAGGTGCGGCACCACATTCTCTACGCGGTCCGTCCTTAATATCATAAGTGGTGGCTGCAATAATATCCTATTTTGAAGGGGGTATGCGAAGTAGCTCCTTTGGGAAGAGCTTTCGCATTACTGGCCATCCGCATGGTCGTTTGCAAGACTACAATTTATTTATTTATTCTCTCTCGACCGCGCGTCAAAATTTCCTTTTTATTTTTTTATCTTCTTCATTTTCTACCTTGAAAGCCTTGCAGGCGGCCATGGACCAGGGGTGACAGTGGCTCTTGAGCGGCGGTGGTCTAGCGCCGGGAATGTCTTGGTATGACCGCGACAGGGTAACCAGTGCCGAAAGGAGATATGGGATTGCCTGGTGGGTTTAGGGAGGTTTCTCATAACTTCTCCTTTACGGAGGGGTGGAAGTAGCTGGCAGAAGACTAGCCTTTGCACCTCAAGTTATTCTGTACTCTTGTACTAGGCCATGTTCCTGCGTTAGTACTCGCTTGTCGGTCATTTGTCCAAACAGGTAGGTCACCACGGGCTGTGAGGCGGGGCGGAGCCTCACGGCACCCCCCCCCCCCAACCACAAAAAAAAGGAAACAAAAGACACATACTAACACAGCTCTATTCTCTTCACCTCACCTAGGAAAAGGCAAACCTTGTCGAACTGGGCTGAGCGGTGACCGTCCGACCAGGTCTCCAGTGATTTCCATTTCTTCGGATCGTTGATGAAGCACGAGGATGAACGTCACGACGTGGCTTCAGAAACTGGAAGCAGATTTCTGTCTTGTCAACATCGATATCTTGATGTAGAGGAGCAACAGCTTGGATAAGAATAGTGAGTATGTTGAATAGCAATGTGTACTACTATGTATTATGTTATGTGCCTATAAAATAAAGTTTCTCCGTGCAAGATCTTGTTTCTTTCTTTTTTTAAAAGGTACAATGCACTTATAACACATGGTGCCCGTCATCCTTGAAGGGTCTGCCTTACAAAGGCTGCACCACTCTTAGTAATAAACCATACAAAATACACCCTGGGGTGTACAAAATTCCTTGTACTTGCGGCAAGGTATACATTGGCCAAACATTCCGGTCCCATTGGTACTCGTATCAAGGAACACCAACGTAATATCCGTCTTAACCTGCCAGACAAATCAGCAATGGCTGAGCACGCCCTATCTGTGTCGCGTTCCAAGATGTGCGACTTCTACTAACTTGTTTTCATTCCTTCCTTCAAGGAGGTGTGCCTCTTACACGGTTACGCCGTTTCTCAGACCAGGAGATGCTTGGAGAAAGTGAGGGGATAGGCGTTCGTTTCCTATACTAGGAACTGTATCGGCATTAACCTTAGTGCAGGAGAATGGAAAACCACGGGAAAATATTTTCAAGACAACCGAAGGTGGGGACCAGTCCTTTTCCGTCTCCCGAATACAGGGGCGTAGAGCCACGGTAGAGCCATGGCCATCCCTCCTCTGCTCCGTTGGCCGGTCAGAGTGGAGAGCTGTCGGACCACGGACCAGCGGTGGCCACGTGTGGGCCCAGACTCACCCTGCATCTCCGACCCGATGTTCGAGCTCTTACACTAAACACTACAGGTCTTGGATTATACGGAGAGCTGTGGAAATACGTAATTCAACAGGGACACTCTCTGTCACGTACGTAAAAGGCCTACGTAGTTACCATCCATTAAGGATTTATATAGGTGTCCTTTCACTATTCTTTCCTATTTTTTTCCAAATTCGTATTTTCCTCATCACGAGATGGTTCACACTACGCACAGGGAGCCATCTAGTGGCGAACGAGAGTACCACTTACTATAGAAAACGATAAAGCATTCTTAAGTTCAAGCGATTCAAACCTTCATTCATTTTTAGAGAAGTCTTGCTCGTGAACAGACGAGATTATCTTTTCAAGACGCAGAGCGAAGTTCTCTGTGAAAAAAAAAGCTCAAAAGCATATTATGCATGTAATATCATCATCATCATCATCATCATTATCATCATCATTCATTGTGCAAAATTTGAATCACCAGTATACTTTATTTCAAGGAATGTGTGTGTTTGGTGGTTACTTACACTAACGCGTGTATTTCATGTACATCACCCTTTAATCGGTTAGTTTCAATTGTAAATGGTCTGAAGGAATGAAGTTTATCAAGTTTCTATTGACTCAAGGAAAAGTATAACCGGGCAACCATCCTAAGCAAAATATGAACAGTTCCAACAATGCTTAGAATGAATGTATTGGCCAAAGAAATACAAACACCATAGAGGGCTTGAAAATGAAAGACTCCCCAGGCCTTGGAAATCTAATACCGTCGGGATGGAAAAAGAACAACAATTGACCAAGGGAGGTCGGATAAGAAATATGAAAGAGAGTAGCCTGACACAAATAACCAGAAGCAATGTCAGGCTCAAAAATGCTACAAAATGAAAGCCTCTGGGACCTCTTTTAGTCGCCTTTTACGGCGGGCTAGAAATACCGTGAGTGTATTCTACCGGCCCCACCCACAGGAGGAAAGTAACATTATTATTGCTATTATTATTCCTGTTCTATTACTAAATTCATTAGTCAGCCCGTACCGTAGTTAGGTCCAGTTTTACGGCTGAATATTCCTCCTGACACCAACGCTGTGTGGTGGGACGTCATCAGTATTACGTTTTTCTCTGGTGGATGGTAGTGTTATGTGTTTTGTGTATATAAAGTGTATGATGATAACAATTAGTACCAGGGGTTCCCGGCTATTTAAACTGCGCGCCTAGTCTACGGCCATCTATGCCAACGGACTTGAACTTGTAAACTCCCAAAGAATTTCGTCTTCTACAGTTAGATGGTTCTAACATCAATTTGTTAGCTCACTCTTACGCACTAAAAACGAACCTACAACTTAGGAAATTTCATTTTTGTTATTAGTAAACTTTTTTCTGAAGACTGTTTTTTTTTAAAGTACCGACGTTGTCAACACTTCAGCTGGTTCCTCCTCTATTGTAATCTGTCAGATGCTTGTAAATATGTTCTCTACCCAATCAAAACCGAGGTTGTGTATAGGAATCCAGCCTATCAGCAAAATGTGGTTCAATTTAATCGGGAATCTTTCCGCTTACGGAACTACGTAAGCAGGACACTGAATTGCTCCAGTGCCTGGGAGTGTGACTTGACGGAGGCCTAGGAGGCAGGGGCGTGGTCTGCTTGAAGAACATCCTGCGATACAAAGTAATGGCAGAATTTTCCTAAACATGTGATAGCGCCTGCGGGTAGTTTGCGGGGAAGGTTTTAGCCGTTTTCTTTTAATGCAATTTTGTAAAGTGGTGGTTTAAATGTAGGATTTTCGGCGAAGTCTGAGGACTCTGTTTCTATTCCCTACCGGGAAATATGTAATGTAAGGGAAAGCAGAGTGGTGACCCTCTGCCGTCTCCCATTCAACCTTGCAATTTTGTGACTATAGTTTTCAAAACGCTAAATTTTGTAAATCTCGTCTTGGCTTTAAAGGTTCTCCTTTAGTCACCCTCTTGTATTATGGAATTAACCTCTGTATCTTTGGGCTGTAAGCTCACTTAGGTTTTTAGTAATTTCTATACGGAGTGTTGGAGTTTCGCCTCCTTGCCTTGTGTTAATGGCTGATTATGTGCAACTTTTTCTCTTTTACTCTTAAGGCCATGTAGTATGGGTAAATATGCTCCTGTTTATCCTGTATTATCCATAAGGAAACTGTTCTTCGCTGCAGCTCAAAACGCTTAAAAGGCTTGTCATTCACTAACCAACGATCGCAAAGGGGTAACCTAAGTCTAGTGGTAACCCACGTCTTGGACTCAGCATACTCCACTACGAAAAACTAAAGCTTCCAGCAATCGGAAAATCGGCGAAGCCTTGCTGTTTCTCGGGTGTGAATTAATAACCGGTCACGTACGAAAGCAACACCCCGAAGTCGCGGATGATAAGCTCCATTTACGAATCTCGGCTGCGTGGTATTGAAGAGAAGTTTCAACGTGAAGGGAGGAAAGGTTAACAGTAACAAACAAAAGAGACTTAACAGATTTATTCCAAATGTGTTAATGGAGGTATGGTTCTTGTTTCACTACTGTATGTACTCTACCCTGTCTTCTAAAAAGTTACTATAATAAGTGTTATAACTAAAATAATGCCGTGAAATAGAATTTGTTTGTATTTTTAAAAACTCTTAAAAATGCACCGGGCGAGTTGGCCGTGCGGTTAGGGGCGCGCGGCTGTGAGCTTGCATCCGGGAGATAGTGGGTTCGAATCCCACTGTCGGTAGCCCTGAAGATGTTTTTCCGTGGTTTCCCATTCTTTTTGCTATTGGCTTTACGTCGCACCGACACAGATAGGTCTTATGGCGACGATGGGACAGGAATGGGCTAGGACTGGGAAGGAAGCTGCCGTGGCCTTAATTAAGGTACAGCCCCAGCATTTGCCTGGTATGAAAATGGGAAACCACGGAAAAACCATCTTCAGGGCTGCCGACAGTGGGGTTCGAACCCACTATCTCCCGAATACTGGATACTGGCCGCATTTAGGCGACTGCAGCTATCGAGCTCGGTGTTTTCCATTTTCACACCAGGCAAATGCGGGGGCTGTACCGTAATTAAGGCCACGACGCTTCCTTTCCTGTCCCATCGTCGCCATACGACCTATCTGTGTCGGTGCGACGTAAAGCCACTAGCAAAAAAAAATGTATTCAGTATAAGCCCGTAGATACGTATGATTCAGGTATGTGTTATACATACCAAAAACCGTATTCTCTATATCTCGAAATTTCGATAACTCGAAATAAAATTTAGCTCCCGAGGTGATTCGAGATATCGAGATTTCACTGTATATTAAGCGGACATGGGCCCGGAAACGCTTTATTCTAGTCCAAGTAATTTTCTACAACTGGACATGGTGTATTAACCTTGGCAAGCACACTTGAACAGAAGATATCAGGATATCAAATGAAACTCTTCTTGGATGAAATCTTCAAAATGTTCTAGGTTACGGGCACGTTTACGCTCTGCATCTTGTTCCGGAATTCAATGCGTCGGCGCAGTGCTGCTTGCACTAATGCAAAGGGAGGGCGTTTTGAACATTTCCTGTAAGGAAGAATTTCATATGGTATTCGGCACGTTCTGTTCCTGTGTATTTCTCATCGTTAATCTAAGGTGAAGTACCCAAATAAGAGACAGTCTCCTAACAGGCAACACCTTCCACGAACTACTGCCATCTTCTGGAAATGGCTTGAACTTGTCGTTCGTGCTTATAAGGTATCGTAGCACTGGAAAAGATGCGTCAGCAATCATGACAGTTAAGCAATATCGAGCGTGGTGACCAATTGGATGGGTGACCATACGTCTTCACTCGCTTCGCTCATCTTAATTACGACATCCCTGGACTCCGTCACAAGAGATCCTTGGACATTTTCGACAAATTGCCCTAAAAGGCGCAGGTCATATTCTGACCCATTCAGACCAACAACAACAACAACAACAACAACAACAACAACCGGCCATCGAACAACAAATCCAGCCCCGGAAAGAAGAAATCTTTGGAATACCATTTTTTTTTTTTTGTATTTTTTTTGATAGCTCTTAGTGCGAGTCCCGTGGCGAACACAAGGCCACTCTACTCTTCTGTAGCGGAGAACTGCGAAATTTCGCATCAGCACCTTCACGTACACTAGTGGGGGAGAAACAATCTGTCGATGACGGAGCAGGTCCGCCATGTCAGAGCTGAAACCCCCTCTTCGCTTCGCTGTTAGTTATAAAATTTGCTAGTGCTAGTGGGCAAGGTGGTGACATTGGTGTAGGTTTGTCGGAGACAAGAAGAGAGTGCAAGTGCGGTGTCGGAGGAAGGAAGTGTCCAGATTACTTGTAACTTGATTAGGGGACCAGGATTTGTCGGGAGGGCATGGCTGGAATTTGCAGTGAGGGCTGGCGTGAAATTAGGTTTAGTAGAAGTAGGAGTAGGGCAGAAGTGTCTTGGCTGGCTTGAGGGGGAGATGGTGCAAAAGGCATGGGGGAGGAGTGATTGAAATGTGGTGGTGGATGTCTTGGCTGGTGGAGATGCCTGGAGTGCCTATAGTGGGACCTGATGGCCCTCTTGATGAAGGGGCACCCAGGGAACGACGCCGCATGCTGTCCCTCGCAGTTGGCACACTTCGCTTGCTTCCGTGGTACTTCGCAGTCTGTGTGGCGGTGGGGGCCGCCACACCTGTTGCACCTGGTGGGATGTGAACACGTGGCTGCGGTGTGATACAACTGAAGACAGTTGAAACACTGTACTACCAGGGAGGGGCGAGTAGAGGAGGGGTTGTTGGGCTGCGGGGGGAGTACTGGGTTCGAGGTAGGCGTAGGAGCGGGTGTCCGGTGTCTTCTTCGTCTTCTTCTTCTTCTTGGCGGCGTCTGGGTGGTTTGGTCTGAGAGAGGACTGGGTTCGAGTGTCTTAGGTGACGGTGGAGGGGTGAGGGGTGTTTGAGAGTCAGGAGTGTTGCAGATAGGTTGGTCGGTTTGGCTTTTTTTGATTTCAGTGATGAGGTTCTGATTACTTGAAGGAGGATCAGTTTGCATTTCAGAGTCTATGGTAGCAGGTGGTTGGGTGTTCGACTCTGGGATGACGGGTTGCGCTTGGAATACCACTCAAAGCCTCAACAGGCTGATAGGCCAAAATCCTCACGGTGCAGGCCCCGCACCAACGAGACGGTCGCTGCTGCCTGGAGCCACTAGCGAGAGTTAAGCGTAATTCAAAAGCTGATTTTAATGTTATTTGCTTTACGTCCCACTAACTACTTTTTAAGGTCTTCGGAGACGCCGAGGTGCCGGAATTTAGTCCCGCAGGAGTTCTTTTACGTGCCAGTAAATCTACCGACACGGGGCTGTCGTATTTGAGCACCTTCAAATACCACCGGACTGAGCCGGGATCGAACCTGCCATGTTGGGGTTAGAAGGCCAGCGCCTTAACCGTCTGAGCCACTCAGCCCGGCAAAAGCTGATTTTGTTTAGTGCGAGTTTTGCAGTGAATTCAACAAGGGCTGTGTAAAGGAAAGTAAGATCGTAAGCGAATTTTATTTTCTTGTTTAGCCAATAGAACTTACATGCTACATTTTAAAAACTTTCGTTCATTTCAATGTTGTTTTTATGCCGCGGCCACTTGCAGTATAATATGATAGGACACGACGACGACGACGACGACGACGACGAACCCGGTCTTTCATCGGCACTGAGGCGGAGCCTCAGGGCCGAGAAGTTTATGGCTTGTCGACCGATACCGGTCTTGAATGCCCTATCTTGAGTTTATTCCCTGACTGAATGGTTTTTGGGTTTCGGGTTAGAGGCGGAGTTGGTGGTATCGGAAGTAGCGAGCTATTTTTATGCTACCTTCACCTTTATCGCAGTTACTCAACGTGATCTGTGTACGCATCCTCTCATGGCAGCACGTTTCCTTTCACTGACCTTGGTACCCCCAGAACGTAAGTTACATTGCTGTACTACGTAACTCACTCCTTATCTATTATTATTGACTCAAGGATTATTTTACTTCATTTTTATCGATTTCTTATACGAAATAATTTTTTTGCTAGTGGCTTAACGTCGCACCGACACAGATACGTCTTATGGCGACGATGGGATAGAAAAGGCCTAGGAGTTGGAAGGAAGCGGCCGTGGCCTTAATTAAGGTACAGCCCCAGCATTTGCCTAGTGTGAAAATGGGAAACCACGGAAAACCATCTTCAGGGCTGCCGACAGTGGGATTCGAACCGACTATCTCCCGGATGCAAGCTCACAGCCGCGCGCCTCTAACCGCACGGTCAACTCGTCCGGTATACGGAATACTAAGTACGGTGATGCTATCTAAACAAATTCCATGTGAGTAAGTTTTAGTATCCACTGCATTTAGCCGTGCTGAGTGGTGCTAGCATTCTGACCCCAACTTGGCAGATTCGATTCTGGCTCAGTCTTGTGGTATTTGAAAGTGCTCAATACGTCAGCCTCGTGTCGGTAGATTTACTGGCACGTAAAAAGGACTCCTGCGGGACTAAATTCCGGTACCTCGGCATCTCCAAAAACCGTAAAAGTAGTTAGTGGGACGTAAAAACAAATAACATTATTTCACTGCATTTATAATAAGTTATCTTCCGATCATTGCTATACAAATCTGTTAATATCATCGGATTCCCCATTTCATACGAGAAAAACCGGTCTTTATAAGAAATTGCTTCTTTAAAATCGTTAATATTAACGTTTTGAGGATTTTCTTCAGATGCCAGGTAAACGTAAAGCATGGGACGCCGAGAAGATGTAGCAGTACTACCAGGAGAAATGGGCTAATTATTAGCTTCTAAGACATTTGGCGTGCCAAAAGGAATTAGGGAACGAACAGACTTGGTTATTGTTGTGAACTGTATGAATGCGACCAGGAATTTCGTACCACCCATTTTCGGTCTTTTTCCTGGAAGAACGCGAAGATCGAACTGATGGATGGTGCTCCGTCTGGCTCAATTTCGCCATGCCATCAATTTGGGTTCGATCACTTAATAATATCTACGAGGCTCAGAGGAGCATAGGGAGTGATTTTAGTCCTTGACGGGTGCTATGGAGATCACCGAAATAACCAGAAACAATAATTATTCAATCACGTGCCTTCCACCTCAATATACTGCGAAGATGCAACCACTGGACGTAGGTTTCATGAAGTCAATGAAAACCTATTACGCTCAGGAGATTCCCAACAGCCTTCGCAATTCGCCAGGACAAGAGGTGACACATTTCGGAACTGCAAGGATATTCGCCCTGGCTTATCAGAGGGCCGCTACTGTACATATTTCTATGGTTGGCTTTCGAAAGACTGGTCTTCTTTCTTGAAACAGGCATATCTTCTCCGATGCAAATTTTGCCATCCACACTGGGGGCTGGATAGATGCCATCGTCATCTCAGAATCTGATAATTTAATCAGACCTGCCGGTGTTTCGCTTCTTCGTCAACTGCAAGGACCAGCAGCCTTCAACGAGTGAAGAACCTACGAAGAGGAAAGGTAGAGGAGGAAAAGCAGCGCTGATAACATCCGGCCCCTACCGTCAGCAAATGAAGGAAAGTTTAGACAGTGTCAAAAACTGAAACCCCTGTTCCAAGAAAGAAGCTGTTTCCGAAGAATGCAAATGTAGTAAGAACAGTGAAATCGGGAGCTAGAAAGTGGAAAGTGAGCTTTTCAAGGAAAGAGCATTCAGACGCTGACATCCACACAGTTGATACCAATGATGAACGTGATGATGCCAATGCTGAGTGTTTATTCTGCACTGGGCTTTTATTCAGAGGATACCCGAGGAGAAAAATGGACTCAATGTGTTGTTTGCCGTCACTGTGAACATGAAGAGTGTGGTTGTGATGGGGACTCTTTCGTGTGGAGCTTTTGTTCCAAAACATCCAAATGGTTGTTATACTGATCAGTGGGAAAATTGATTTTTAATTTTGAATTTGAACTTTTCGCTAGTATTCTGAGTTCTAACGTTTTCAACTGCTACATTTTGAATTCTTTGTTTTGCATCGAAGGTTGTGAAGGTCTTACGAACAATTACAGGTGCCACTCTTCGCAATGGTGCGGTCTGCTTCGAGGACGGACATCATAAGTATCCAGTGGTGTGTATAATAAAGGTTACAATAACTTCCTACAAGCTTATAAATGAATTGCAAACCCAACAGCGTGTTTAGTAGTGCATATTCAGTAATTTACACTGTAGGCTATATTGAACAAACAGCCTGCATCTCTCCATTCGCGACATTCTGGGCAGTCAAAGATAGCCGAAGCAATAATGGGTAGCCGAGAAAAAAAGAACATAAGCTGTAAATGTAGTAGAATAGTGGTTACGGGAATAATGCTTGCTGGGCAACACATCCGAATTCATGAAAGAATACATTATAATTCTCGACAGTGTGTTTGTGATGTTGCTGTAGAATCCGCAACAGGTATGCGAACAAGATGTCTCTTTTATAATAACTATTATTCTTTAATATGGTGGGGCTGTTGCGATCAGCTCGACCTTAACTCATTGTGGATGCAGTCCATTCAACACGAGCATGAACGCCTCCAAAGAATAATCTGCCCGTAATAAAAGTCGACAATCTCCTGGTATGACGACAGTGTTTTTCTATTTGCTATATTTAAGACATGTCCACAGATGAACAGGCGGTGTTTACTGTTTTAAGAGGAAGCACAACTGGGCAACCATCCTGTACTAACACTAATTAGAGTGAAAATACAGGGACATTATTTTATCTATTCCGGGGATTCTCACTCGCCCGGTCGCCTGCGCTGCAAGCCAGTCTCCCGCCAAGCAATTTGCCGTTATGCGCTTCTCGGTGCCGTAAGCTCCCCTCCTATGCAGTCTGCTGAGAGCTTTATTAGCGTAAGTTTCAGTTTAGTCAGGTGTTCAGTGTGTTGTTCCAATGCCATTTGCATTACGTGAGCATGTGTATATATAACACTAACTCCAGCCTATTAACACAAGGTGACCATTATTGGCTTGAAGAAGAGACTTCAGATTCCAACAATCATAAAATACAGCAAAACTTGTGCGAAAACAAGCGCAGACCGCATTACGGCAAAGTGCTTGGCGGGAGACAGGCTCGGCGAGTGAGAATCCCCGGAGGAGATAAAATAATGCACCTGTGCTCCATGGCTAAATGGTTAGCGTGCTGGCCTTTGGTCACAGGGGTCCCGGGTTCGATTCCCGGCAGGGTCGGGAATTATAACCATCCTTGTTTAATTTCGCTGGCACAGGGGGCTGGGTGTACGTGCCACCTTCATCACCATTTCATCCTCATTACGACGCGCAGGTCGCCTACGGGAATCAAATCAAAAGACCTGCACCGAGCGAGCCGAACATGTCCTCGGACACTTCCGGCACTAAAAGCCATACGTCATTTCATTATGTACTCGTAAATGATGTCCGATTCTTCGAAGAACAAATGTATCGGTAAAAGAACGGGGAATGGCCATGAAAAGCGTGAAAATGGATGACTCCCTAGGCTTCGAAAACCTAATACCGTCCGGGTCAGAAAAGAACAGGAGTTGACTAAAGGAGGTCAGATAGCAAAATGTAAGTGAGGAGCCTCACATAAGAAAGTTAAAGCACAGCCAGACTGAGCGAGCAAACTTATTTTCACTACACAACAGGGCCTCGCTGCCTTATTACTGCACAGCTTATCCCAAAGCCCTCCTAAGATCTCCCCATTATGCACATGTTTGGTCGACCTGACGCTTTTTTCATTGAACAGTAATGTTTATGGCCAGCAGTACAAAATTCCTCCGATCATACCACCTCGAAATCCTACAGTATAATAAGGCGCTGTTAATAGCCACGGTAGGCGCAAATATAAACGTAACCTTACACTAAGCACATAACGAAGTTAAACGAACCTGAGCAGGCAGATAAAGGGACCCATGAATTATGCATTAAGTCTGTAATCAAATCACAACCGCCATCACCTCACAATCATAAAGACTGTTAGAGGGAAAAGGACGAACGCATTACGAGCCGTTATCAAGGCAATTACCTCAACGCAAACACTGACTCCAACCTATTAACACAAGGTGAACATTATTGGTGTGACGGAGAAACTTCAGATTTGAAAAATCAATCACAGACAAACATGTACACTGAAAGATCACTAGAGATACTTCAATCCCAAACGCATGAAACAAAATAAATTTCAATAAAAATATACAGTTTTCCAACAATCAACAATCCAATGGGTTTCAACAACCAGGTAACACTTAGTTTATACGTCAATTTTAAATTGAACTTTGAAAGAATCAAATATTTTAAAAAACAGGTAGGCTTATTAGCTACTTCTTCTATCACTTTTTAACTCATAGTCACCAACCCACAGAAACATTTCATTTACAATTTAGGAGTAGTCTGAAACAAACCCCTAACCCTTAAAACGTCAAAGAGACATAATGGTGGTTAACGTTTTCAGATTTTAAAAAGTGTGTTACATATTCTCAAATTAACAGAGAACATAAAGTAACAAGAAGATAATAACATAAATGGTTTTATCTTTTCACGTCCAAGAAACACCAACTCAAAGATGGGGAAGTTTACTGGTTCATCCACAGACAAGCATAGAATTCAAATACATTTCTTCTTTTTCATTTTAGCTTTCTTCAACATGAAAAAATAAAACATAACTGTTATTTCCTGTAATTATATGTTTAAAAGAAATGTAATAATATGGTTCCACGCTAATTCAGCTAATAGTTTAAGAAAGAACATTGAGGAAAGCAATGGGAAACTACTCCACTCCTAATTTCCTTAAGATGCCTCTTCAATGACACCTGGGCTTTCTATGATAGCTGATGGCAAATCTGTTGAGGACCCAACCAGCATTTGGGCAGAGGACACGAACATACAACAAAACGAACACTGAATTCAATATTAAATAAAAATTTAAAACTAAATAAAAATTAAAATAAAATAACATTTAAAAATCCTTCAGACATGCAACTCAATGTTGAAAACATCCTAGGGATATGAGCTACGAATTTTAGGTTAATAAAGTAAAATAAAGTATGAGAATATATTCTTTATTTATTTCTAAAAATTACAATCCTTTTCTTAATCATCGTTATCCGGTCGATTAGATTAGCAGTGTGCCTATTTCCACCACTACGAGCGCTGATGTAAATCAATGCAGATTCTTTAAGCCCTTATAACTACATTCGGCATGGACAGTTTTCAAAAATCAAAAACCACTTTACAGAAATAATTTTCATAAGTTAATTTGGCTAGGATTTGAATCAAAAAGAAAACGAGTAGAGAAACAAGTGATTTTAGGCTTTTTTCCGGAACTGCATTTAGGCTGGAAGTGATTTTCGAAATTTGTTTTTTTAGTTTGATAGAGCAATTCAATACTCACAATTTGAAACTTTTCCGGGACCTGTATCTCTTCAACTTTCGGCACAATTGAGAAATTGCTCGATTGTACGTTTTTCGGAGTAAGGGGACCTCTACTTAGTCTGCTATGAAATGTTATCAACATTAAAAATGGATCCAAGTAACTTCGGATAATATTTTCCAAAAATAAATTAATGTAATATTTAAAAGAAATCGTTCCAATTAATCTTGTCACGCTAGCTACTAAAAGTAACGCATCCTACTGGCTCCTCAAATGGTCGGCAATCGCTGTATAATGTGCCATTCCGCGGTCTATGTTAATAGCTGAGTTTTCTAATTTTGTAAGTAATCAATCAATCCTGATCTGCATATAGGGCAGTCGCCCAGCAGGTGGCAGATTCCCTATCTGTTGTTTTCCCAGCCTTTTCTTAAATGATTTCAATGACACTGGAAATTTATTGAACATTTCCCTTGGTAAGTTATTCCAATCCCTAACTCCCCTTCGCATAAATGAATATTTGCTTCAATTTGTCCTCTTGTATTCCAACTTTTAAAGACTTTTAAAGACGCCAATCAAACGTATTCGCTTCTCGACGCCACGAACCCCCCTCCTATGCAGTCTGCTGAGAGCTTTATCAGCGTAATATTCAGTTTAGTCAAGTGTTTACGTGTTTGGCACTTAGTGCGTTGCTCCAATGTCATTTTTATTGCGTGAGAGTGCGTATATACATAATACCTTCATAAAGTACAGGAAATCTTGTGCGAAAACACGCGCTGGCCGTATTACGGCAAAGAGCTTGGCGGGAGACAGGCTCGCAGCGCAGGCGACCGGGCAAGTGACAATCCCCCGAATAGATAAAAATAATGTCCCTGTATATGGGTCTGTAGCAGTGCCAGGATATATTTAAACTGAATAGAAAGATACATTTTAACAATAAACACTCGTTGCTCAATGGTGTACTTAACCACGGTGGATAATAGTTGTTAGGGTGTACTTTCCAATCACAGTGTCCGCCTCCGTAGCGTAACGGTTAGTGTTATTAACTGCCGTCCTCGGGGGCCCGGGTTCAATTCCCGGTACTGCCAGAAATTTAAGAATGGCAGGAGGGCTGGTATGTGGTTGAAATCGTACATGCAGCTCACCTCCATCGGGGGTGTGCCTGAAAAGAGCTGCACCACCTCGGAATGAGGACACAAGTTTACTTTCACAATCACAATCAATGAGCGAGTCAAGCAAAGCACGCGTCTCACTACCATAGCTCTAAACGACCGAGCCTTACAAGACTGAATGGAAGCCAGGAAGCTTCTTGCTTGTCTTTCCCGTCAGCTCACCATGTGCACCCCGCTTGAATTTGCCGTAAACTCTTGTTTGGTGGTCACTGTACTTAACAGAGCAGAACGGCATGGAACCGACTAAACTCATAATGGTGAAGCGTCCATGAGATCAGACAGCGCGCGTCACTCAAAGCTTTAACAAAAGAAACTCACAGGCTTCCTCATTAATTTTGAAACGATACACAGTACTCTAATGAAGTTGAATTGATCTACTGTACGTACTGTATTTTCATTTATTGTTGCTTTGTACTGATAATAGTGCTGCAAAAATCAAAGTGTGCAATGAAACATAGATTATGTTTTTACCCCGTTAACGAATCCGGACTATCCAGATTTTCAATTATCCGGATCAAACTCGGTGTATTTTGAGCCAGATAAACATGGTTGTACTATACAATGTAGTTGATTGCCCGCCTACTAACAATGTTTACGTACGTAGCAGACTTAGACAATTTTCCAGGAGAAACTATCAGGAAAAATATGGTTCCCAGAGAAGATAGTGGCATTCTTTCACCTACTACAGCGCACTTTATTTACACACATGTATGAGGATCTACGTGATAGTTAATGAAAGTTGCCTGAAGCACAATGTGAAGCAATTTGAGCATAGTGATCTTAAAGGACGTAGGTAAAAACGTTATTGCTCTAGGGAAAGTGTGCTCATGTTGTGTACGTATGTAGAGTCCTCAGCCAGAATGCTGGTACGATCCCCAACAGTTTCACCATACGCCGTAATCAAAAGTCCAACCGTCAATGAAGAGAAGTATGTGTGAAGTGTACGAGATACTTTCTCGCTGATTTCCTTACTTACCCAACAAGTGCTAAACATAATTGCTGTGTTATCAACATACACCAAATCGTTCAATGTCGTGTTCTGTCTTCTCATGAAAGGAAAATTAGGTACCAAATATTTTTCAATTAAATTTTACAATCTACCCATCCAGGAACTAAATGTTAGGCAGCATATTATTTTAAAATTAAAGTTTGCATTTTTTTTTTACAATTTGCTTTTATGTCACACACACAGATAGGTCTTGTGGCGAAGATGAGATAGAAAAGGGCTGGAAGTGGGGAGGAAGCGGCCATTGCCTTAATTAAGGTACAGCCCCTGCATTAGCCTGGTGTAAAAATTGAAAATCACGGAAAAACATTTTCATAGCTACCGACAGTGATGTTCGAACTCATCACTCCCAAATGCAAGCTGACAGCTATGTGGCTCAAACCACGTAGCCACTCACTCGGTAAATTAAACATTAATTTGCGGATACAGAGTAAGATCCCCGCTGTTTTACTTTTCCATGATCAGTGTTGGTTTTATACAGAAAATTTACATTACTTTTATATTTTGCAATTGGCTTAACGTCGCACCGACAGATAGGTCTTATGGCGGCGATGGGATAGGAAAGACCTAGGAATGGTAAGGAAGCGGCCGTGGCATTAATTAAGGTACAGCCCCAGCACTTGCCTGGTATGAAAATGGGAAACCACGGAAAACCATCTTCAGGGCTGTCCACAGTGGGGCTCGAACCCACTATCTCCCGGATGCAACGTACATTACTAATAATGGAAGTCCAATTTTCAACATTTTTGTTCTATACACTTCTTTTTGATGAGGCAGTCCTTGAAACATGCGCCGTATGGATCGATGTCCGCAGACTGTTACTATGGGAACTTGTAACCAGTAGAGGTAGTTCACATAATTTTGTCAGTGAAACAGCACCTATGATAACATGTGTGTGCATTCATTATACCTACGTTTGGCAAAAGTTTCTAAACGATATGTGCAGTAGACATGGGCCCATATTTGTTAGTGATTGAATATCACACCAACATTAAGTTTTCGGTGACAGATGGGGAAAGGAAAGTAGTGTCCGTGGCATTAATTAAGATACAGCGCTAGGATATGCTTGGTGAGAAATGGGAAACAACGGAAGACCATCTTCAAGGCCGCTGATGGTGGGATTCGGACCTACCGTACTACTAGCTACTGCCTGTGACGTCATCCATTGATGACGTATGTGCAGTAGAGGTACCAGTGTTCTGAGAGATGCGCTGCCCGTCTTGTATGTGTATTATTGTTATTTATTTATTTATTTATTTATTTATTTATTTATTTATTTATTTTCCACAAATTGTCCATTTCAATTACCAAGGTTCCTCCATCCCCACATAAATTACAGTAGTATAATCATTACAAAGATAAGACAGTACAGGTTTATACACAATCACTGTATTTACGTAATCATTTCTGTTGTGTACCAGCAGTAACGCAATTCCTTATACCGCCAGTCCCTGTGATGTATGGTGTGAAGGTATCTCTCATAGAGTCGAGGATGCAAACATTTCAGTGGCCTTGGCAGACTGATATTGTATCAACACTTTCGGTCTCAGGAAAATAACGACAAACTTCCTCATTCTTCACTTTCCTAGAATGCCTCTTCAACAGCACGCAGGCAACCTACAATAGATGGTGGAACTATTGGAAACTACCATTCTTCGGACTGAGAATTATAGGCTACACGGCCTAGATAGAAATATTAAACATTAAACACTTATCTACTGAACTAATTTCGTGAGATTCCGTGGTTTCCCATTTTCACACTAGGCAAGTGCTGGGGCTGTACCTCAATTAAGGCCACGGCCGCTTCCTTCCCATTTCTAGGCCCTTCCTATCCCATCGTCGCCATAAGATCTCTCTGTGTTGGTGCGACGCAAAACAAATAGCAAAAAAAAAAAAAAAAATTCGACAGACATTTTTTAGATAGGCCTAAATGCTTTAGTTCCCATAAATCCCTTGCAATATAGCTTCTGTTAAAACTGGTTTGATTTCGCAGTGTTTCTTATTTAATACCGACCAGAAATATGAAATTTACTCAAGTTCTTGTGCCTAGTCTAGAACGATATTAAGGAAAAATATTCATGAATGATTTACGTATGCGACGGACAGATTCGTATTTTACAGATAAACGCGCGTTCTTCAGATGACAAGTGACACACCACAGCAGTTATTTCTTTTACAGATAAACACGTATTTTTCTAATGGCACCATTAATTTTGCACGCAGCTAGAGTTTCGCGTATTAAGTCATGCTCACACGTCCACCGAGTACAACCGATAACTGCCATCCAGGGCTACCGCTCTCCCCGCTAATTTAGATGTCGGTAGGCAGAATAATATCCTCAACAAGTGTGAAGCGAACTGTTAAGACCCTTATATCTGAAACTCTGAAACCGGTCTTAGGTCGTTTCTCACTTCAAATGCAGAAGAATGACTGGACAGATGCTAACATATACTGTAGGCCTAGGACTCTTCGAGAGTTCATCCGTTTCGCCCGAAGGCCGAATTTGGTTACCTAGGGTCCCTCAAAAAATAGCGCCGGTTTTGATATACCAAATTATGAACTTTATTTTTGCAAGACAAATTAGTAAAATACATAAAAACGTTCATCACACGTTCCGATTTCAGGTATGGAAAATGACGTCGGGCATATGACCTCTCCTACTGCGCTTGCATGCAATAACTCTTTCCGTGAAATTCGCTATGATTGCCTGACAAGATTTCACTTCGCTTTCGCCAAAAACTCGTCAAATTTTCTCTTTTAACTCGCGGATGTTTCGGGGTTTATTGATATACATCAATGATTTAAGACAGTCCCAAAGAAAAAATCACAGGGGGTTGTCACATGAGCTTGGTGGCCATGGCTGGTCACCATTACGCGAGATGAGGCGATCAGAAAACCGCTCATGGAACAACACAGTATTGCTTCGCCCAGAACTTTTAATGTTCATTGATGAACGCGTTTCATCGAACTTTAAATCTACAAACTGTCGATTCATTCGGTGCTTCATTACGCCCTGGAATCGCGCTCGAAGACGTCCGACAATTGCTGCATAACTTCCTCCGTTCTGATAAAACCTTTTCACAATTAGCACACGTCGACCAACAGTAAACTGCACCATGACTAGACACAACGAAGAAATGGGATAAATTTAGATTGAAGCAACAATCAGAATATTGTATGGATCCCGAAACGATACGCAAAAATATCGGCAATCGAGAAACAAACATATATACCGCACGATTCAAAATCGGCGCGGTTTTTCAAGAACCCTAGTTGCTCTCGATATATACCAGATGTGCCCTCGGTGTTCAAATCTGGGTACACGCGGCAGGAGTTTCCCTCCCATATTATACAGACGTAGGACTCTTCGTGGAGCAGTTTGCTATAAGAGTATGATTAAAATGCTTTTCAAAATAACTGTACTAGTAATTTGGAACTGTTGAGAAAAAGTAGTGTGGTAATCAGAGGCGACTCGTGAAGTTTCATATAGGAAGTCACGTTATGGTTTAAATACAGACACGGATAACACAGTTTAAGTCGCGCAGCTCTGAGCTTGCATTCGGGATATGATGGGTTCGAACCCTACTGTCGGCAGCCCTCAAGATAGTATTCTGTGCTTTCCCATTTTCATACCGAGCAAATCTTGGGGCTGTACCGTAATTAAAGCCAAGGTCGATTACTTTCCAGTCCCAGCTATTCAAATATCAAACTAAGAGACGCTGAGACGTAAAAAAAAATAGCCTACCTTAACATCAATAGGCTACTGTGTCAAATCCACCCTTCCTTCTTTAGCGGTAGCAAACCTCTCAAGCATAGCCAGCGCATTTTCATCTCTGAGTTGCCATTGCACTTTTCAGGAATGTCTTTATTCTAGTTAATGTAGAGAAGAATCTTTCTCTTTCCACAGTAGTCGACTGTATAGCTATAAAAATTTTCAAAAGTAGCACATTCGCAAATACAATTCAGCGAACTGTGTAGCTTTCTTTTTTCCAGATAACTAGCTTTTTTTTTTCCAGGGAACTATCTGCTATCTTTCTCGGTCACCGTTCGCTTGTGACCGATCATTTCCTCCTAGAATTTGGGCTTGAAATTATTTATGAAAGAATGCAGGAATGCATACGAGTCGTTTCATAGAGCGAAGTCTGATTTTGGATGCTAATCAATTCTGCAAAAACATCTCTAACTTCTGTAGGATCGACGAATGTCAAAGTAAACATCCACTGTAAACACTTTCCCATTCCAGTGTGCTCCTATATTCAAACGAAAGGACGCGCGACTGAATCTTCTTCTGCCACACTCGAGTTAAATGAAATCTGTACTTTGTGAATGACGACGAAGGCAATCGAACCCGGGGCCCCTTGGACCAAAGGCCTGCACGCTAACCATTTAGCCATGGAGGTGGACTCCCGCGACACAGTAATATACATACAAACAGACAAAAATTAAACTGAACACAGGCCATTAATTGCCATGTTGAGTATAAACACAAGGTATCAAGTTAATATTCAGAAAGTACAAACAAACAAACAAACAAAGCAAAGCAAAGTCAGCTCCGTATAGGCCATGAAGGTCCTTGGAGGGGTGGAAGGTAAAGGCTTCCACTATCCGTAACCTCAGCACTTGATTTTTTCTTTTTTTTTTGCTAAGGGCTTTACGTCGCACCGACACAGATAGGTCTTACGGCGACGATGGGATAGGATAGGCCTCAGAGTTGGAAGGAAACGGCCGTGGCCTTAATGGGAAATGGGAAACCACGGAAAACCATCTTCAGGGCTGCCGAAAGTGGGATTCGAACCCACTATCTCCCGGATGCAAGCTCACAGCCGCGCGCCTCTACGCGCACGGCCAACTCGCCCGGTCGGCACTTGATGGGGTAGAATAGTTAGCTCTACGCGCGGCCGCCTTTGCCCCAAGGAATTAACCTTGTACTCAATTTTGGTGTAGGCTGAGTGAACCTCAGGGCCATGTGCACCTCCGGAAGTGGAAATCTCGTTTCTTAAATTTTACGACTTCCTGACGGGGATTCCAACCCTCGTCCTTCCAGGCGAACCGGGCACGCCTTTACCACCTCGGCCAGGCAGCCCCTAAACCAACCAACCAACCAACCAACCAACCAACCAACCAACCAACCAACCAACCAACAAACAAACAAACAAACTGTGTATAGTATATAGATGACGTGGTATGGATCCCACTATTCGTTCTGAAAGAGACACTGAGCAGGTGACTGAGGTTGACACAGAAAAGAAAGAGATTTATGAACCATACCTTCCATGCTTAAGCGAATATTACAACATCCGACTTGAGCATTCGTCAGTTAAAGGATTGTTTTTTGGTAGCAGGGGAGGTATTACGAAATACACCTGGAATGTATTGAAAGAGTTACGTATTTCCCTAGAAATATACTCAACGTCATAATAGGCATTATCAAAGACTCGTTAAGCATTCTGCACCACCACCTTCACATTTCATAAAAAACATGAATGTATTCCGCTCCGTACAGTCAAAACAGGTTTTTTTGCTTTTATTTGTGAATACGAATAGTTTATTTTTTCCAAGTTGTAACATTACGTCTACTAGAGTTTTGGTAAAATTAATTATCCTTCTGGTCACACATAGTACGTGTGCTGATGATCGTGTGAATATATATATAACATGCTAACCAATTGAATATCGATAC
This sequence comes from Anabrus simplex, assembly GCF_040414725.1. Lineage (NCBI taxonomy): Eukaryota > Metazoa > Arthropoda > Insecta > Orthoptera > Tettigoniidae > Anabrus > Anabrus simplex. Next base: position 344,891,195 of record NC_090268.1, on the reverse strand, counting down.
CAGCAGATGTACACTGTAACAAAAAGTAATTTGTATACAGCATTTTAATAACCGGTCCGGCTCCCATAGTCAAGTGATCAGCATGCTAGTCTTTGGTCCTAGGGCCTCGGATTCAATTCCCGGCGGGATCGAGGGTTGGTTGTTTGTGCCGTCTGCAGCATTAGAATTCATCTTAGGTAGGGTCCCACCCTCACAGAAGTGCAGGTCGCTTGAAAGATTTGGCCACACGCCATTATTATAATAACCGATAACTTTGTTAAACAATAACAGTTCTGTCATCTTCTCCACACAACGAACTGAAAGGTATTAGCTCTAAGAGGTAATTTAAAACTACCGGTAGGCCTACACTGACAGACCGGCATACAGAAATGTGTGCGCCGAAGTTAAATTGGGATAAAATGACCTCGGCGGGATATTTCACAATGATCTTCAAGGGATTACTATTCAGTGACCCGTACGTGACGCACCATACTCTAACATATGAGAGATAAGCTTATTAGAAATGATGCAAAGCGTTATTAATTGCTAGGAAATAAATACGTCAATAACTACAACGTCAAATATAAACGAGAGAGAGAGAGAGAAAAATCTTCAAAGATCGTTTGAGAACTGCAGTTCCAAGTTTGTTACACGCAGTACACCGAGAAAGGACTCCGATTATCGTTTCAAATTGTCGAACTTAATCCTCTTCTGACGCCGACGGTATGAGATTTGCAAGAACTTACACTTTCACGTCTTTTATGACCATTCCGTATCTTTTGATGGTACCTTCATTCTTTGTCTCCTGGATCGAGTTATGAAGGTAGCCCGTTTTAGGCCCACTTTCCCTTAATACAACAGCGAAAGAGTTTCTTTCCCCGTCCGCTATTAACACAAGTAGGCCTAATACAATAATAAATTTTGTTACACACATCATACCGGAGAGAGGGGGGAGCATAAAAAGCAATTTAACTTCACCTATTCTATTTACCTGATAATTGTATACACCAGACATTTGAAAAGGCACTAACACCACGATTACTCATTTCATTATCATCTATTTCACTTTCTTTTACCTAATCAGATTCTATCAAAACTTCTGTTTCATTACAGCTAACACACGTATATCAGACTTGAACATGTTTATAGTTTTTATTTTTACAATATGCTCTACGTCGCACCGACACAGATAGATCTTGTGGCGACGATGGGAGAGGAAAGGGCAAGGAGTGGGAAGGAAGCGGCCGTGGCTTTAAGATACAGCTCTGGCATTTGCCGGGTGTGAAAATGGGAAACCACGGAAAACCATTTTCAGGGTTGCCGACAGTGGGGTTCGAACCCACTATCTCCCGGATGCATGCTCACAGCCGCGCGCCCCTAACCGCACGGCCAACTCGCCCGGTGGGTGAATTTTTAAAATGAGTGTATCTACAGTATATCTCAATAACTTAACAGTTTAAAGCCATAACAATTGGTATTTGGAATCTCCTTTAAGAATAAGAAAACACTTTCTTTTTTTTCTTTTTTTCAGAAATTCCTCTTAAGGGGGGTTATAAAGGTTAAAAATGGGCTGAATACCTTTTATGATAATACTTATATCTCAAGAACTGAAGATGTTACAGACATGAAAATCGGTATTTGGAATCTCCCTTAAAAATAAACAATTACGTATTTCTTTTGGAAAATCTAATTAATGGGGGGTGACCAGGAGTGACAAAAGGGAGGAATTAAAAAAAAAAAGACTTTATCTACAGTATATCTCACAAATGTAACATGTTACAGACGTGAAAATTGGTATTTGGGGTCTCCTTTAAATCTAAAGAAATAAGTCTCTTTTTGTTTTCAGAAAATCCACTTAAGGGGGAGGGTGAAAGAATTGAAAAATTAGTTGAATTCTTTGTATGAGGATACTTATACCGTATTGCAAAAACTAAAGATGTCTCACCGGGCTGAGTGGCTCAGACGGTTAAGGCGCTGGCCTTCTAACCCCAACTTCGCAGGTTCGATCCTGGCTCAGTCCGGTGGTATTTGAAGGTGCTCAAATACGACAGCCCCGTGTCGGTAGATTTACTGGCACGTAAAAGAACTCCTGCGGGACTAAATTCCGGCACCTCGGCGTCTCCGAAGACCGTAAAAGTAGTTAGTGGGACGTAAATCAAATAGCATTATTATTATTAAAGATGTCTCAGGCGTGACTACTTGGAATTTCCTTTAAAAATATACACGTATCTTTTTGTTTTCGGAAAATTCACTTAAGGGGGAGGGTGAAAGGAAGTGAAAAAATTTCAATTCCTTTTATGGGCATATTTATATCTCAAAAACTGAAGGTTACAACTGTGAAAATTGATATTTGGAATATCCTTTAAAAATAAAGAAATGCGCACTTTTTGAAGGGGAAATGAGCTTAACGGGGTGGAGGAGTGCTGAAAAAGAAGATAATTCTTCTCAAAAACGGAAGATGTTACAGACTTGAAAATTGATGTTTGGAATCTCCTTTAAAAATCAACACGAACTTTGGGGCTGGGAGGAGAGGAGTGGGTGCTGAAGAAGGAGTTGGATTCTTTTTATGAGAATAGTTATATCTGCAAAACTGAAGATGTTATAGACAAGAAAATTTGTATTTAGATTCTTCTCTCAAAGTAAAGAAACGTACCGTATTCTTTCGTTAATATGTTACAGACGTGAAAATTGGTGTTTGGGATCTGCTTTAAAAATAAAGAAACATGATTTTTTTTTTTTTTTTTTTTCGGAACATCCACTTAGGTGGGGGTGGGGTGGGGGAAGGACTGATAAAGGGTTGAATTATTTTTATGAGGATATTTATATATCAAAGCTGAAGATGTTACAGACGCGGAAATTAGTATTTGTAATCTCTTTCAAAAATTAAAAAAACCATGGGTTTTTTTTACCTTGAGAGAAGACTGTTTATTACATGTACAGTTCTATGTCGTATCTTAGTCCCAAAAGTCAATACCACAAATATGGTTTACAAAGACTTTCTGGGTAATGAAACTCAATTTTTCGATGAGTTTTTATACTTCAGGGATTTTTAGATGTCTTAGTGCAGTACGGAAGAACGATTACTTTTATCAAATTACGAAATCCACGCGAGCGAAGCCGCGGGTAACTGCTAGTATTCGCGGACAGCTTCCGTCCCGGGGGGGCCGCCAATTGGTTATCGCTACCCTAGACCAGTGGTATTCGAAGTGTGGTACGCGTACGTGCGGGGTCGTCTCAAGGGGTACGCAAATTTATCATAGCTTCTGTTTACAGTGAACAGTTCAGGAAAGAGTTGAGCCTGCTCATTTTCAATAAAATCTGCTTTTGACTTAGTGTGCTTTGGTCTACCTACGCAGAGTCTCCTTTCCGAACTATTCATTCTAACATACTGTATGTGACAGTTTGTACCTCCCAGTGACAAGGTATGTAAAATACCGCATTGCTCTCTTGTTTTGTTTCAAAATCCACTGTAAACTTTTTCAGTAGCAGTGTATATAGTGAAATAGTACTTCTTCTTCTTCTTCTTCTTTTCTACCGCTTTTCCCACACCTGCGAGATCGCGGGTGCGAACTGTGTCGCACATGTGGATTCGGCCCTGTTTTACGGCCGATGTCCTTCCTGACGCCAACGCTATATGGAGGGATGTAGTCACTATTACGTGTTTCTGTGGTGGTTGGTAGTGTAGTGTGTTGTGTGAATATGAAGAGGAAAGTGCAGGGACAAACACAAACACCCAGTAACCGGACCAGAAGAATTAATCAGAGGCGATGCAAACCTCGACCCGGCCGGGAATCGAACCCGGGACCCTCTGAACCGAAGGCCTCAACGCTGACCATTCAGCCAATGAGTTTGACCTATAGTGCAATAGTACTTGTTGCATTATACATGTGTTGCTAGGCAATGAAAACCTATTAATTCCACTCACGAAAATTCGCGCTTTTTGTGCAGGCTTGCCGCGTAGCCTGAGAAGGGAACAGAAAACTCCAATGGTGGAATAGCTGGGCTATCATTAAGCAATGGAAATACTGGGAACAGTTCTTCGGCCATTGCCGACCGCTCGGTTTTGGGCTGCTTCTTCTTCGAAATACTATATAAATACACTGACTGACAGAGCAAATGCAACACCAAGAAGGAGTGGTCAGAACTTTATGCCAATTGCAGGGTAGACTGACGTCACTGAGGTATGCTCATCATGTGAAATGCGCCGCTGTGCTGCGCACGTAGCGAACGATAAATGGGACACGGCGTTGGCGAATGGCCCACTTCGTACCGTGATTTCTCAGCCGACAGTCATTGTAGAACGTGTTGTCGTGTGCCACAGGACACGTGTATAGCTAAGAATGCCAGGCCGCCGTCAACGGAGGCATTTCCAGCAGACAGACGACTTTACGAGGGGTATGGTGATCGGGCTGAGAAGGGCAGGTTGGTCGCTTCGTCAAATCGCAGCCGATACCCATAGGGATGTGTCCACGGTGCAGCGCCTGTGGCTGTGGCGAAGATGGTTGGCGCAGGGACATGTGGCACGTGCGAGGGGTCCAAGCGCAGCCCGAGTGACGTCAGCACGCGAGGATCGGCGCATCCGCCGCCAAGAGGTGGCAGCCCCGCACGCCACGTCAACCGCCATTCTTCAGCATGTGCAAGACACCCTGGCTGTTCCAATATCGACCAGAACAATTTCCCGTCGATTGGTTGAAGGAGGCCTGCACTCCCGGCGTCCGCTCAGAAGACTACCATTGACTCCACAGCATAGACGTGCACGCCTGGCATGGTGCCGGGCTAGAGCGACTTGGATGAGGATGAGGGAATGGCGGAACGTCGTGTTCTCCGATGAGTCACGCTTCTGTTCTGTCAGTGATAGTCACCGCAGACAAGTGTGGCGTCGGCGTAGAGAAAGGTCAAATCCGGCAGTAACTGTGGAGCGCCCTACCGCTAGACAACGCGGCATCATGGTTTGGGGCGCTATTGCGTATGATTCCACGTCACCTCTAGTGCGTATTCAAGGCACGTTAAATGCCCACCGCTACGTGCAGCATGTGCTGCGGCCGGTGGCACTCCCGTACCTTCAGGGGCTGCCCAATGCTCTGTTTCAGCAGGATAATGCCCGCCCACACACTGCTCGCATCTCCCAACAGGCTCTACGAGGTGTACAAATGCTTCCGTGGCCAGCGTACTCTCCGGATCTCTCACCAATCGAACACGTGTGGGATCTCATTGGACTCCGTTTGCAAACTCTGCCCCAGCCTCGTACGGACGACCAACTGTGGCAAATGGTTGACAGAGAATGGAGAACCATCCCTCAGGACACCATCCGCACTCTTATTGACTCTGTACCTCGACGTGTTTCTGCGTGCATCGCCGCTCGCGGTGGTCCTACATCCTACTGAGTCGATGCCGTGCGCATTGTGTAACCTGCATATCGGTTTGAAATAAACATCAATTATTCGTCCGTGCCGTCTCTGTTTTTTCCCCAACTTTCATCCCTTTCGAACCACTCCTCCTTGGTGTTGCATTGCCACTGTCAGTCAGTGTACATACAATATATATATATATATATACAGTACATTACATATATAATAAATTATTGTTAATATTGGGGAATGGGGTGGTGTAGCGGGTTAGCTGCTTGCCTGTCCTCTTCGCGACCGTGGTTTGATTCCTTGCGTTGCAGGGGTGTCCCGAGGTGTCACGAAAGGCATACGACCTTAAATCTCCGGCCACAACTATTTCATGCCTCTGAGTGTGCAGGGACCCTGAGCAAGCGGAATAATCTGCGGCAGATGATGATGATGATGATGATGATGATGATTATGATTATTATTATTATTATTATTATTATTATTATTATCATTACTCTATTATTATTATTATTATTATTATTATTATTATTATTATTATTATTATTATTATTATTATTTAGCAACCAGCAACAATCACTGGTTACTTTTTTGCAAGTTGCTTTAGGTCGCACCGACACAGATAGGTCTTATGGCGACGATGGGAGAGGAAAGGGCTAGGAGTGGGAAGGAAGCGGCCGTGGCCTTAATTAAGGTACAGCCCCAGCATTTGCTGGTGTGAAAATGGGAAACCAAGAAAAACCATTTTCAGGGCTGCCGACAGTAGGGTTCGAACACAATATCTCCCGGATGCAAGCTCACAGCTGCTCGCCCCTAACCGCACGGCCAACTCGCCCGGTTTTGTTATTTCTGGTATGATCGCAATTTACTCGTACTTCGGGGGTAAAACAATTGGATTTTGGGGAGGGGTATCTCAACCAAAAAATTTGAATACCACTGCTGTAGATCACGGCCGAGGATACGGAGGTCAGACAAGAAAGAGTGGAAGCGATGGTGGATCCACTTCAGATCCTAGTGTTCGCCAAGCAGTCGGTACTTGTAAGGTGGGAGAGAAAAAACGCCACGCGATACCAATGCTCATACTAATGTGTTAATAGTACAACAGCAAGTGGAGAGAATGTTTCACCAATGGTAGTAGAGCAGGCGCGTGGAGGCAAATCGATGCAGGGAGGAAATGAGTCTGGGCGACAGCTTCACCTCACCTCGTCCCGTTCCGTCAGGTGGCGCGCCCACACATCTAGGCTAATGGATCTCACAGCGTCATTCTTCCGTTTAAGGTAATTATACACCACGAAAATGAAAATCTCGTTAAAACGTGGACCTTCTCTACTGGCTCAATCGTTATCGCAGCGAGGTTTCTAAAGCGAGAAACAGCTTAGTGAGCAAACCACTTAACCCGCATTTCGCGCCTGCGGCCCGTCGTTCTCGTTATAAATATCAATTCTATTCAATTCTCAGGATGTAATATCAACCCCCTGCATTCGTAGAATCTTCCTCCACTCTTAATTAAACTACTAACATTAATCCCCCTTGTCAATTTCGAAGAGGCTGTAAGAAAGAAGAGTGTAAATAGGTAATTAATTATATATTTAAATTTAAAAGCAAATCAGTTTGTAGTTGTACATGAGGTTGACATCCTAATTATAGCCACGGCACCTGCTGTTATAAGTGGGCTCCGAAACACACGGACGTGACGTTTCATTTCAAAACTCCCCCGTGCACTGCCCGGCATTCGAACTACGATGAGGCACCTGCGATCACTGAGTGGACTTCGGTTCCATATATATTTTTTGTGACTTCAAAACTCAGTCCCGAAGGGAAAGGTCTGATTGACCTAAATGGCTACACAACAGCAACCCTTCGTGCAATAGGCAGGATTCGAACCGTGACTGCCTTGCTGATAAGCCAGTGGCGAAGCTACTCGGTTATAAAGCCCCAACATAAAATAATCAACATCACTTTATTTAATATAAGCTAACATGTATATAAGGATAAATTAAAATTACGTTTCTCGTCAACAATAACTGCTGGAACGTCTTCAATCAGCGTCTACGTTTTACAACCCTAGCTACAACTTTTCGTCGAATCACACCAGGTACACTGGAAATAGACAGCCTAATAATAAATAATGCTATTGGTTTTTAAGTCGCACTAACGACTGTTACGGTTTTCGGGGACGCCAAGGTGCCGGAATTAAGTTCCACAGGAGTTCTTTTGCGTGCCAGTAAATCTACCGACACGAGGCTGATGTATCTGAGCACCTTCAAATACCACCGGACTACGTTAGGATCGAACCTTCCAAGTTGAGGTCAGAAGGCCAGCGCCTCAACTGTCTGAGCCACTCAGCCCGGCACTATAAATATATACTTTGATGTTGCACCAACAATCGCTAACAGATTTATGGGTTGCTCTTATCAGAATTCACTTTCTTGTGATCTCTCAATTTAAAGTCTCGGAGAAAACAGTCCGGTGACATAGACGGCCCACTTTCCAGTACATCTGTTATGTTACGACTTATCTCACCTTCGTAATGAGAGCGACGGGCGATGTGTGCATGATTTAGAGCAAAAGTCATATTATCATAATGTAACAGTATTACTTTCACTTCATACATTTGTATCTCCACTGCCTACCGGGCTGCTGATGATGATGATGCTTGTAGTTTAAAGGAGCCTAACATCGAGGTCATCGGCCCCTAGTGGTACGAAATGTAATGACAAATTAAAAGTCCAAAATCCTCCACTGACCAGAATTCAAAGCGTGAGGACGAAGAATGAATGGATATGGATATGAATTTAAAACGATCAGTGGAACCGACCCACAGTGCCTCACATGCACAGAAGCTGGCACAAAACAGTAGTATTACTGACCAACGGACTGCTTCTATAGCACAATGCTGAATCGATTATGCTTGTAGTTCAAATGGGTCCAAAAACCAGGCCATCGGTCCCTCATCGCTAGGAAAGTAGAACCATGCTATTTGTCATTTGGCGGTACTAATCAGAGTAGCGTAGATTCGGTATTCCAAACATTGTGGTACTATTCACATGTAACACAGACCTATGGTGTATCGCACATTGCGGCGCTATTTACAAGCAACGCAAACTTATCAAGGCAACGCAAACCTACGGCGCTCCTCACATAAGCAGACTAACCACAGGGACCCGAACTATCCCGTGGTATTCCTCACATAGTGGGAACTAAGCATAGGCAAGGCAGAACCATGGTGTCGTTCATCCCATGGTGTTGCTTATATAGGAGTACGAATCACAGGTATTATAAGACCCTCATTCTGATTCACACACTGTCGCTACTAATCACAAACCTATTGCGTACCTAACATAGTGGTACTACGGGCAAGTAAATACGACCCATGGTGTTCCCTGCGCGATGGTACCAGTTACAAGTAGTCTCATGGTTCTAATTTGATCATCCCTTGGTCGCCCCTTTTAGTCACCTCTTACGATAGGCAGGGGATACCGCGGGTGTATTCTACATGTGTGTGCCCCACCCGCAGGGGGTAGTGTGTTTGGTCCGCGAGAGGTATGTTATTTCCAGCAAGTCCGCCGGCAAGCCGGTTATGTCCCCCTATCCGCCACCTGGGACGCGTCACGTGGGAGTATCACCTCTCCCCCTGCTCCGCCGCGGGCTGCTCCGGGCAGCTAACCTGCAAGTGAGCCGAGTAACTGCCCTGAGCGATATACACTGACTGACAGAGCAAATGCAACACCAAGAAGGAGTGGTTCGAAAGGTATGAAAGTTGGGGAAAAAACAGAGACGGCACGGACGAATAATTGATGTTTATTTCAAACCGATATGCAGGTTACACAATGCGCACGGCATCGACTCAGTAGGATGTAGGACCACCGCGAGCGGCGATGCACGCAGAAACACGTCGAGGTACAGAGTCAATAAGAGTGCGGATGGTGTCCTGAGGGATGGTTCTCCATTCTCTGTCAACCATTTGCCACAGTTGGTCGTCCGTACGAGGCTGGGGCAGAGTTTGCAAACGGCGTCCAATGAGATCCCACACGTGTTCGATTGGTGAGAGATCCGGAGAGTACGCTGGCCACGGAAGCATCTGTACACCTCGTAGAGCCTGTTGGGAGATGCGAGCAGTGTGTGGGCGGGCATTATCCTGCTGAAACAGAGCATTGGGCAGCCCCTGAAGGTACGGGAGTGCCACCGGCCGCAGCACATGCTGCACGTAGCGGTGGGCATTTAACGTGCCTTGAATACGCACTAGAGGTGACGTGGAATCATACGCAATAGCGCCCCAAACCATGATGCCGCGTTGTCTAGCGGTAGGGCGCTCCACAGTTACTGCCGGATTTGACCTTTCTCCACGCCGACGCCACACTCGTCTGCGGTGACTATCACTGACAGAACAGAAGCGTGACTCATCGGAGAACACGACGTTCCGCCATTCCCTCATCCTCATCCAAGTCGCTCTAGCCCGGCACCATGCCAGGCGTGCACGTCTATGCTGTGGAGTCAATGGTAGTCTTCTGAGCGGACGCCGGGAGTGCAGGCCTCCTTCAACCAATCGACGGGAAATTGTTCTGGTCGATATTGGAACAGCCAGGGTGTCTTGCACATGCTGAAGAATGGCGGTTGACGTGGCGTGCGGGGCTGCCACCGCTTGGCGGCGGATGCGCCGATCCTCGCGTGCTGACGTCACTCGGGCTGCGCCTGGACCCCTCGCACGTGCCATATGTCCCTGCGCCAACCATCTTCGCCCCAGGCGCTGCACCGTGGACACATCCCTATGGGAATCGGCTGCGATTTGACGAAGCGACCAACCTGCCCTTCTCAGCCCGATCACCATACCCCTCGTAAAGTCGTCTGTCTGCTGGAAATGCCTCCGTTGACGGCGGCCTGGCATTCTTAGCTATACACGTGTCCTGTGGCACACGACAACACGTTCTACAATGACTGTCGGCTGAGAAATCACGGTACGAAGTGGGCCATTCGCCAACGCCGTGTCCCATTTATCGTTCGCTACGTGCGCAGCACAGCGGCGCATTTCACATCATGAGCATACCTCAGTGACGTCAGTCTACCCTGCAATTGGCATAAAGTTCTGACCACTCCTTCTTGGTGTTGGATTTGCTCTGTCAGTCAGTGTATTTGTGAGGGAGTGACTGAACAGGGTCAGGAAGTTGTTCACTCTAAAGAACAACGCGGGAAAGATTCTCTCCGAACATTATAATGATAAACATGCATTTAAACATATATAAACCAAAATTAAGTACGGCATTTCATTTAAACGAGGGTAATTGTTCATTCGTAAAACACCTAAATTATATTTTGTCTCTCAAAATGAAAAAAAACATTTCTATACTTCCGATTTTAACACATTTATAAACCAAGATAAAAATATTCCATCAGAGTACTGTATAAACGAGTGGTAGGAGGAAGTGTGCCTGCCTCTTACCCGGAGGTCCCGGTCCCCCTGTGGAATAGCATCGACGGTATCCCCTACCTGTCGTAAGAGGCGTCTAAAAGGGGCCCAGGGCCTCTGAACTTTGGAGCGTGGTTTCGCGACCACGGGGCTCTCAGCCGAGTCCTAGCATTGCTTCCACTTACTTGTGCCCGGCTGCTCACTTTCATCTATCCTATCCGACCTCCCGCGGTCAACTCTTGTTTTTTTCCGACCCCGACGGTATTACGTATGGAGGCCTAGGTAGTCTTTCATTTTCATGCCCTTCGTGGCCCTTTGGCCGATGTCTTCATTTTTCGAAGTGTCGGATCCCTTCCATTTTTTGTCTCCGATTAGTGTTATGCAGAGGATGGCTGCCTAGTCGAACTTCCTCTTAAAACAATAATAATCACCACCACCGGAGGTCCGGGTTCGATTCCCGGTCAGGTCAGGGATTTTTACCTGGATCTGAGGGCTGGTTCTAGGTCCACCCAGCCTACGTGATTACAACCGAGAAACTACCTGACGATGATATAGCGGCTCCGGTCTAGAAAGCCGTGCTGACCGCATGACACCTCGAAATCTACAGGCCTTCGGGCTGAGCAGCGGTCGCTTTGTAGGCCATGGCACTTCGGGGCTGTTGCGTCATGGAGTTTGGTTTTATCACTGTCATATTTGACAAAAAAAAAATATAAAAGTACGTTTTTGGTCATAACTGTTTTCAACGTTCGCGTGTTTTTATGTCAACAATGCCAAGTAATTTTGTTTATGTTTGGTTACTTCGAATTTCCTTTCTTTAGAAATATTTTGCGGTTAAAATCCTTGGATGAAGTTTTAAGATAATGGGTTTCACAAGCAGAAGTTGTCAAAATAGAACCTAATGGAGAATGTAAGGAATGTGGCCAGGCCAGTTTGCTGTTGGTATGATCTCTGCATAAAAAAATATTTTTGAAGTAATTTTTCAATAATAATGTTTAAGTCATATTTCAATATTTTAGGGGAAAAGTGCATGTATTTTTAAAGTTACGTCATAGAAGTCCGAGTCCCAGTAATAATAATCGTATGACCCCAGTTATCGCATGCAGATAGACATTTCTATCTGACACCATGTTCTTTTTTGCTATTTTGCCTTACGTCGCACCGACACAGTTAGGTCTTATGGCGACGATGGGATAGCAAAGGCCAAGGAATGGGAAGGAAGTGGCCGTGGCCTTAATTAAGATACAGCCCCAGCATTTGCCTGGCGTGAAAATGGGAAACCACGGAAAACCATCTTCAGGGCTGCCGACAGTAGGTTTCGAACCCACTACCTGCCGGATGAGCTCACAGTCGCCCGGCCTTAACCGCACAGCCAACTCGCCCGGTAAGACACCATCTAGGCTGCCTGCGAGTCAATTTTGACTCTTCGCCTTACTCTAACAAATGGTGGACGACCTATGTCTGAGTTTTAATTAATTCTGTCAGCTAAACGTCAATTGTGACACCATAAATCTTTCATATGCCAACATCGTAGATATGGAGTGCTAAACAGACCTTTTTCACCCGTCAAAATTCCGTCTACCTCTCCCGGGTTTGAACCTCAGCCACTTCACTCTATTATTGATAAGAAGAGGGAGCTAGACAGTACATTAAACTCTATTGTGGAGTGTTACAGTTAGGACTCCGAGCGTGAGAAACGACTTTGTTTGCCCTTTGGCATGAGACAATCAGATTGAGTCCCCTACTTCCCGTTTCTTAACAGGTTTAAGACGATCAAGTTGCTTCCTACTTAAGATGATACGTCATGTGGAAAATGAAAAGGGACCATTTGTCGAATTTGATTCTTTTTAAATATTCTTATAATCCACAAAATTCCTAACGATTTAGTAACATATTTTGTTTTCTGAAAATGGTTCCTTTTCATTTTGCACCCAACACTGTCATCTCAAGTTAAGGATTGAATGGACTCGGAACTAGAGACTACGCTCACCACCAGCAGTTTAAACTAACAGCATAGTGATTTTTCATTAGCATTCGATCGCATGTGTGCATTCAGCTCCAAGAATAGAGAATGTCAAAGAAGTCGTGATTTTATTTTTGCATACGCCCTACAGGTAATTCAATCATTGTAAGGGACAAGAAAATCATGCGAATGAAGCAAATATCTGGCTATGAATCGCGCGGTTCGTTCAAGATACGAACATTATCTAAAAAATAGTGTAGCAAACAAATGTTCTTATGCTCGGCTGTAATGAAAGAAAACCCACGAGAGAGTTGGCCGTCTGGTTAGGGGCGCGCAGCTGTGAGCTTACATCCGGGATATAGTGGGTTCGAACCCTACTGTCTGCAACCCTGAAGATGGTTTTACGTACTTTCCCATTTTCACACTAGGCAAATGCTGGGGAGTTACCTCATATTAAGGCCACGGCCGCTTCGTTCCCATTCCTAGGCTCTTCCAATTCCATCGTCGCCATAAGACCTATCTGTGTTGGTGAGACATAAAGCAAATTTTAAAAAAGTTTTTATAATGTTCTAAGTGTCTTTTTAACATAATCTGAAGCCGGCAATAATAATAATAATAATATCCGGCTTCTATGTTAAATGATCGCCATAGCGGTCTATAGTTTGGAAGGCCCCGGATTCCTTTTCCGGCCGAGCTGGATATTGCAGTTCCTCTGGTTCAAGGACTAGTGAGCCTTAATCCAGAACTCATTTATGTACGACTGTCGACACTGCCAACTATCAAAGAAACATGCAGCAATGAACACACCCCTTCAAATTGGGTTGACACCAGCTGTTAATCTAGGTTTAAATCCACATGCAGTGCCGACCTACAAGTAATTGGGGAAAGGCTAGGGTAGAAAGAAAGAAAATCTGAAAATCGAACATTATAACAGTTAATATTTTCTCGTCTTCAATGTCAAATTTGCTACCAGCAGACAAAATAAAAGTTAGCTATTACTCACCTTGACATGTTCCGGCTATCCATCACAGTATTTCTCCTCCGAAAGTCTGAAAATAAAAAGTGTCATCAATATCAGTGTGTTCACTATACTTTACGAAAGAGATTACATCTACTGTATTGCATCAAATATTGGTGACGTTTAAACATTACTTTCCTCTTCCATACGGCATTACCATGGGCTGCATAAAAGATGCCCACGCCATATGAACAAAATAAAATAATGTGTTCTGAATATTAAAGTATTAACAAAATTAACAAAGTATTAACAAAGTAACCTCCTATTCATTACAAAATACTGCAACTAGTTTCTAGAACTGATAGCGAGTGAGCGGCGGTAAGCAGGCAGTGGTGGGGAAGTAATAAGAGTGAGAGCGTGACACATGAACTCCTGTCTATGCGGTGCTTAAATGAGCCAACTTTAACACCCCCCAAACAGGTGCTAAATACGACTGTACCTCTAATTTTGATATGGCTGAACAAAGCATTCCTACTGTAGTATTTCTACCAAATCTCAATCAGATCGTACACTTACACATGGAAAGGTTTCTTGTTAGTTCCTTATTTGTGCATCCAAAAAGTATGTATTTTTTCCGAATTCTAACATTACGTGCAAAGCGTTTTTTTTTTGTAAAACTGAGGATCAGTGTGGTCACACACATTACGTGTGCTGATGTTTTTAAGAAAACATTTACAGGATATGGAATGGTCAATATTCAGGGATATGGCAGGGACAACCGTTTGAAGGAAAATAACTTCATATAGATAAATCCCCGTTTCCGAACGCCTTCCAAGATAGAACACAATTAATGTAGGCCTACATTTGTTTTGGGGCTAGTGGCACGCACGTATGTGTCATACCCACGCATTACTTAACCGATAGCCAGTGTCCCTGTTGAAATTGTTTGGATTTTTACATATTTCCACAGCTTCCCGTATAATCCTATAGCAAAACAAGTTGAAGTAAGATCCTGGTCGCCAAGCGATATAAGCGCTAGTTCCGTCAGCTGGTGTGACAGAGAGAGCAGGGCAAGTATGAGAGAGTGCACAAAGAATCAAAGAATGCGCTTTTGCTATGTCCCTTCCTTCCTAACGATTTTTATTTTTAAGCACTTTCCATTACTTGGCACACCGAGATAAAATGTATTCCAACAAAGACGTCACCGAAAATCTCGCACTCAGTATAGCGCAACACAGCGTACAAGAGGCGGCAGCGCTGGCTATTTAGGCCTCAGTGTTGCCAAGCCGTGCACAGTGTTAGACAAAGCACGGAGCTTGGAACTCTTCAATGCTCGCTTAACAGAAACGTCTCCCGTAAGGGCTAGGCGAGACTTGCGGTTACTATTCACTATTCAGCAATCTTCACTTCAAGTGGCTGGTGGCAGAACGCTCTCCTGTACAGATTAGAAAGCTATTGGTCTTGCATGGCTACGGACAGAAGGGTAGGAGGGAGTTATTCGAAGTTCGCATTTCTTGCGGGGTTTCACTTTTAGTTGCCGAGTTCTAGACCTGTAGTGTTTAGTGTGGGTAAGAGTTCGAACACCTTGGAACACGACATCATGACCCGACGATAGGCCGTGCTCAGCTATTGCTGAATTGTTTGGCTGGTTGAGACGGATATTTCAATGGTGTTCCTTGATACGAGTACCAATGGACCGTCATGTTTGGCCAATGTATACCTTGCCGCAATTACAGGGAATTTTATACCCCCTAGGGTGTAATAGTAAGGACAATTTGTCCTTGCTTTCACCTAAACTGTGAGAAAATTTGTTACGGTGCCAAGCACGGTTTTTACATTGTCCTTGCGGAGGACCTTGGCAATTCTGTCTATCGTATTGTAAATGCAAGGCAAATAGGCAGTTCCCTTCACTTCTTCTTTCTGTGAGCTCTGCTTAGTCGGCTCTCTGGGATGCAGGGCTCTATGAATCTGTACATCGTAACAATTACCCTTGAACGTGACTTTGCGAGTGTCCATCCACTCCTGGATATTTGATGGTTTACAAATTCGTGTAAACCTCGTGGCGAGTGTCCTGATAATGCCCTGTTAATGCCCTGTTTTGTGCTGGATGGTGGTGAGAATATGCATGGAGATAGAGATTTGTGTGAGTAGGCTTACGATAGACGGTATGCCCTAAGAAGCCGACCGATTTCCTTTTTACTAGAACATCTAAGAAAGGAAGTAATCCGTCCGACTTCATCACTATGGTGAGTTTAATTGAAGGATGCTGCAGACTTAGATGGTTTAGAATTCGATGAAATTTCTCAGGACCTTCTGTCCAGACCACAAATGTATCGTCAACATACCTCCACCAAATCACAGGTTTGCTTGTTGTTTAAAGGGGCCTAACATCGAGGTCATCGGCCCTTTGACGGGCGCCGAAGGAATAGTCTCCTCCTCAAAATGCTCCATAAAGAAATTAGCCACGACCGCGAAAGGGAATTCCCATTGCCGCACCATCCGTCTGTTCGTAAAATTGCCTATCCCACAAGAAATAGCTGGAAGTCATGCAGTGGTGAAATGGCTTAGCAATGTCCTCAGGGAACGGATGCTAAACGAGAGACATGACCGAGTCAATCGGCATTTTAGTAAACACGGACTCCACATCGAAACTGCCCAGAAATGCATTGGGTTGATAACTTTTTGACGAGATATAGGGCGTCCCTAACACATGATTCAGTACGTCCTATACGTGGCTGAAGCAATATACCAAGATATTTAGCCGGAACATACGTAGGAGAACCTAATCGCCATTAACTACTGGTCTGAGGGTAACGTCTTCTTTACGGGTTTTAAGAAGTTTTGGTGGCAATGCGCCCCTCAGAGTCAGATGTTTAGCTAACTCTTTTGAAATTGAGGACTGCTCTGAAGGAACTCAAAAATGATTCTGAAATGACCACTCTCTCAGCTGATAAAGGTAATGCGACGGTGGTGATAGACAATGACGAGTATAAGAACAAGATCTCGGCTATGTTGTCAGAGCCTGTGGACAGACTGAGCTCACGAGACCCTACCCTCGTGTTTCCAACGCCACTGTGAAGCTCTCCAAGCAAAGTTTACTTTGTATCTCTAACCTGGAAAGGAAGTAATTAATTAACTAGAGTACCCATGTCCAAACAGTTGGACTTCTGACGATGAAAGTTAAGGGCTCCAAGGTGGTGCATTCGTAGACGCTTGGAAGTCATCGTTGACCTCGGGTGGTTTTTCAATCTCCTCAGACTCAAAAATGATCTTTCTACTGTAGAAGGTGAAACAGGTCTCGTTCGTAGGAGTCGAACGAACTTCTACAACTCTGACTTTTGACAAGGTACTTCGACGTATCTGCAGAGTTGCCGCAGTTCTTTCCGTGACGCCGTTGAACAAATGAGAGGAGAATTAGAATGCTGTAAGCTTTTATCTTCCTGCTCAAACAACTGTCAGTCGGCAAAAATCATGTCTACGGCATGACCTGGGATAGGGACAACGCCAACGCGACCAGAGGAAGATTTTTCTCTTGGGGTGGAGTCTCCCTCTTCCAGATGTAATTTCAGGCGAATGCTTCCGCAATGAACGAAAACAAGGAAATAAAGAAGTGATAACAAGTAACAAATTCTGCTTCTTCTAGGGCTTTTCCCACCCCGCTTTTGCATCCGGGAGATAGTGGGTTCGAGCCCCACTGTTGGTAGCCCTGAAGATGGTTTTCCGTGGTCTCCCATTTTAACACCAAGCAAATGCTGGGGGCTGTACCTTAATTAAGGCCACGGCCGCTTCGCCCACTCCTAGGCCCTTCCTATCCCATCGACGCCATAAGACCTATCTGTGTCGGTGCGACGTAAAACAAATTGTAAAGGCAAAAGGCTGGCAACGTGGAGCGCAAGTAGTCTCACAGCCTATATGGAGGGATGTAATCACTATTACGTATTTCTCTGACGGTTGATAGTGTTGGTATGTTGTCTGAATATGAAGAGGGGAGTGTTGAGACAAACACAAACAACTAGTCCCCGAGCCACAAGAATTAATCGCACGCGATTGAAATCCTCAACCCGGCCGGGAATCGAACCCGGGACCCTCTAAACCGAAGGCTTCAACGCTGACCATTCACCCAAGGACTCGGAAGATAACAAGTAACAGTAAGTTTATTATCGGAAACAATAACAAACGAATAAATAACTAAATAAATAAATAAATAAATAAATAAATAAATAAATAAATAAATAAATAAATAAATAAATAAATAAATAAATAAATAACAAAAGAACGAAATAATAATAATAATAATAATAATAATAATAATAATAATAATAATAATAATAGAGTAGATTCGTGTCTTCACCCCGAGGTGGTGAAGCTCTTTTCAGGTACTCCCCTAATAGAGGTGAGCTGCATGTACCATTTTAACAACATACTAGCCCTCCTGCCAATCTTAAATTTCTGGCAGTACCGGGAATTGAAGCCGAGCCCTCGAGGACGGTAACTAACAGTGCTAATCCTTACGCTACGGAGAAATAATAATAATAATAATAATAATAATAATAATAATAATAATAAAACACAGAGATTCGGAATTGTCGTACGCAATGTTACCGCAAAGGCAAAAGGCTGGCAACGTGGAGCGCAAGTTGTCTCACAGCCAACAGCAACCTAGCGATCATTTAACTGACTCCCGCTAAATCCGTCTCGTAGTTACTCTCGAATTTCAAGAGAATCTTTCAGCTCCCCCACGACTCCATTTTCTCTTATTACTCGGCTTGTCATCTGCCTTCTCATTTCTAAGGTAATTTTCATATTCTAACTGATCACGCGGTTTTGCGCCTTATGAAAAAAAAGTATCGTTGATACAAAGATGAAGTCTCTCTGAAGATTGACGAGATAGACCATTACTACTAGAAATCTGAGAATAGGCAACTGCTGACAAGCGGAGAAACCTGCTAAAGTAAAACATGTAAGTTAACTACATGAAATTTTCGATGTGGGAACCTGCCATCCTATCACAACTGAAGAATAACGGATAGAGAAGACTTTTATTCTAATTTGCTGAGGGTGTATAGATAATGCAGTTAATGGAATAAATCTGTAACCTCTACAATTAGTTTTGATGGGTTACATAGTTACCTACCTACTATTTATCTCATTACGGAATTGTAGCTACAAGCGAAGCGATATGGAATATACTGTTATTTCATACTGTGTCGAATTTCATATGTTTACGATCTTCAAAATAGTGTGGAAAGTGAAACTGCATTTACCGCACTCAATTTCTAAAATCATGCACTTTTTTCAATGCAAGTAAAACCGTTCCTTAGACATTTACTACACGGCTGCACTGCGTCATGCCGTCGAGTTAATAGCCTTCAATAAGGTGCAACCCTAGCATTTTCCTGATGTGAAAACGGGAAACCACGGAAAACCATCTTCAAAGCTGCCGACAGTGAGGTTCGAACCCACTCTCTCTCGTATGCAAGCTGACACCTACGTGACTCAAACCCGGCAGCCGCTCGTTCGGTCGAAATATCGTAATTCTCACCTGTATAACTTTGAGCTCTTGTGACGTAGATAACTATTTCAAAATACCATGCAAATTAAGCCCCAAAACGGGTTGAGGCTATGAATATTTTATTAAACACCCAAAGCTTATTATCTTATCTATCCGAGTTACTGTACGAATGGTTCAAGTACTGAGTATGTAACACTACCCTATACTGCAATAGGAAGAAGGTAAAATTGAATTCCATGCACGAAAAGATTCTTCGCAAACCTTTTTAGGCAGCCTAGGTAGCGACTAGAAACGGAACTGATCGTTAACTCTGACATTTTACACAGTATTTGATGAAGCCTGGTGGGCGAAAAGGGAAAATGAGTGTTGCAAGCTAAATCGCGAGTAGGTGCAAAAGTGTAATAACAAAATAGTTCCCAATCACCCAGAAGGGAATTCCTCAGGCTAGGCTAAAAATGAGCGTGTCCAACAGGAGATTGCAATTAATTTAAGCTGCCCCGCCGGCCATGTGCACATTGCCAACAGCCAGACTACTCCCACGCAATTACAATTCAAACATGCTGAGTGATAAAACGATTTTCGTACAACTTCAATATTACCTTCGGACTTTTCCACACAAAAATTTTGTGCAAGGTTGAATTGTACGTAACATTCAGAAAATATTAATTTTGACATACGAAACATAATTACCGTAACGGAATGAATACCAACACTTCATCCTATCTCGAGTTCACACGTCACATTTCTCCTGACAATATCAAAACAAACCTCATGGCGTAACAGCCCCGAAGGGCCATGGCCTACCAAGCGTCCGCTGCTCAGCCCAAAGGCCTGCAGATTATGAGGTGTCGTGTGGTCAGCACGACGAGTCCTCCCGGCCGTTATTCTTGGCTTTCTAGGCCGGGACAGCTATCTCACTGTCAGATAGCTTCTCAGTTGTAATCACGTAGGCTGAGTGGAACTCGAACCAGCCCTCAGGTCCGAGAAAAAAAACCTGACCTGATCGGGAATCGAATCCGGGGCCTTCGGGTAAGAGATCGGGCAGGTCCGAACCTCTGCGGAGGTGTGCCTGAGCCGGAGTTTACGTACGGTAGGGTGGCCAGTTCCTTTCCGCTCCTCCATTCCCTTACCCCCCCCCCCAACAGCGCGTGGAAACCCATCCAAATCTTGACCACGCCCAATGTTGCTTAACTTCGGAGATCTCACGGTATCCGGTGTTTCAACACGGCTATGAAAGGAAACATCAAATAATAAATGTTATTCGTTTTACGTCGGGGTTGGTGTTTGTACGATCAAATCGCTCATTTTTCATAGAAAATTCCAACTCAATTTTTGGGCTCCTCCACTGCTGTGTTTTATTTTATTTTGGTATTGTTCTTCTACCACTTCTCCCACACCTGTGGGGTTCGGGTGAGAACTGTGTCACACATATGTAGATTTGGCCCTGTTTTACGACCGGATGCCCATCCTGACACCCAGTCCCCGAGCCCCAAGTATTAATCAGACGCGATTAAAATCCCCAACGCGGCCGGGAAATGAACCCGGGATTCTCTGAACCGAAGGCCTCAAATCTGACCATTCAGCCAAGGAGTCGGACGTGTTTATTATTTTGGTAAGCGCGTGCGTGACTTCAGACATCTTTAACTATCTTCGTATGTCTGTTGGTTTCGTAGTTATTAATCACAAAACAAATCACATACCTCAGAATCGTCAGTTTTTCTAAAACCATCCTCATCTCACATTTTTCCCTCACGTCCCCATTTCCAATCAAACCGTACCTCAACCACTCGTGTTGGTTCTTTAGTTCAGGAGTTACAAGCCTGAATATGAGATCATAATTTCGTTACACCGACGTTCGAAAGTATGTAGCCGCATTTTATAGACGTTACGTTAAAACTAGTAAAGCTTGCCTCTCTTCCTTCATCTTACCCACTGTGAGTGCGGGCGGTAGAATAACATCCATGGCAACCCTTCCCTGTTGTAAGAGGCGACTACAGTTGGGACCAGAGGCTCTCAACTCAGAATCGTGCGTTGACGACCATGGTTCCCTTAGCTGAGTCTGGTATTGCTTCCACTTGTGTCAGACCCCTCACCTCCATCTTTTCTATCCGACCTCCCTTCGTTAACTCTTGTTCATTTCCGAACCCAAAAGTATTAGGCTTTCGAGGCCTAGGGGATCTCTCTCTCTCTCTCTCTCTCTCTCTCTCTCTCTCTCTCTCTCTCTCTCTCTCTCCGTGACTCTTCCCTTTCTTTTGCCGATACCTTCATTTTCCAAAGTGTGGGACCTCTTCCAAATTTTCCCTCTAATTAGTGTTGACAGAGGATGGTTGACCAGTTGCACTTCCTCTTTAAACAGTAATCACCACCACCACTACAACTCTCCCGTCCCATCAATGTTTCAAAGGTACAACTGCATTAAAAAATTGCATTACCAGAGCCATAGGTAGCATACACGCCTGTCAGATCACCTCTGTTTGACTTGTAAGCTTCCCAGAGATAACTAGGGCCGGGGCATTATTCTTTCATTTGAATTTAACGCTTGCGTACTAAGTTCAGCGTCAAGCTTAGTGAACATTAATCAATATTTGCGATCTTCTGTTTACAGAATGCTGAATGTTATTAGAAGACACAACCACACTCGCGAAATGGAACAGTAAAACATCTACAGGTTGCATCACTGAAGAAATGTTCTAAGATCGCTAAAACAGGTGAATATTGCAATGTGACGGGCTTGTTGCCAAGGTAACAACGCCGTGTGTTACAAGGATTACTCACTCTTTTTGTCATGTGAACAAGAAGTGGATAGGGAGAAGACAAGTATTTATGAACCACGCTGCCAGGATTTACCTTAAAACATATAACATCAATAACCGGGAAGGAATTCGGTATCATGTTTGGAGCAAAGGAAACCATACCTAAAGAAACTTTGGAATTCCTGAGAAAATTCAAGATCTGTGAATTGAGTTTATTATTATTCATTTGTTTGGAATATAATATCCTCTAGTATTTTCAAATTTTAAAATATTCTTTATCAATCAGATGCTATTTATATGAACACAAAAATCAACAACTAATACAACTGATAGTCGCATTCCAACTTAAGTGGGTTAAAATTGCATTCCCTTCATGAATATATTATCGTTATTTTATCCTTTTCTACTTGAAAAGTATTTTCTCATAAAGATGAAGTCAGATATTTCGAGAAACCTTGCCGACGCATTAAAATTTCGACTGCCAGGGTCAGCGGGCATTACGTGTAGGGCGCTGTCCTTTTTCTTTGGCCTTCCATATATACTGTAAAGGTTTACGGTAAATAAAGAATGAATGACTAATGTTTGTATTATTTTTATTATGTGTCCTTCCTTTTGATAGCTGACGTTAAAAACACACACTTCAATATATTCTGATTTAACTTTTTTTTACAAGTTGTTTTACGTCGCGCCGACACACATATGTCTTACGGCGACGAAGGGACAAGAAAGGCCCAGGAATGGGATGGAAGAGGCCGTGGCCTTAAGGTACAGGCCCAGCATTTGTTTAGTGTGAAAATGGGAAACCACGGAAAACCATCTTCAGAGCTGCCGACAGTGGGGCTCGAATCCACTATCTCCCGGATGCAGGCTCACAGCTGCGCGCCCATAACCACACGACCAACTAGCCCGGTCGTGCCGAGTGTTACAGCCTGTATGAATATTGGCGGGAAGTAACTGGGGAGTTAGATAACTTTCTTCTTTAGCATGCTATTCCTCTGGTTCGTAAATTATCTGATACTACTGGTACGTAACACACTGGTTCATCATAGAATTCAAGCTATTCAATCCCTACTCAGAGGCACTGACTGGAATGAGCAGTGTGCATATTTAACGGAATAATGGCAAGAGGAGTGTTCACGGCAGTCTGCGGCCTGGTCATTCTAGCTCTGGGACTTTGGACTGTTAGATGTTAGATGAGCACCGTAGTACTGTTCGTTAAAAGTGAGAAAATGTGCAGTTTTTCATTTGATCGAGTATTTTATATGACAGCATTGCTTTTAATCGCTACATTCCTACTGACCTTCTTGTAATGACCTATGCTGACTTCACTTAGGAAAAGCACAAGTCAGTCTTTCTGAGAATCCCGTAGCGAAGCGCGGGTACATCAGCTAGTATACACAGTTCAAATATTATATTCTTTGTGACCAGAATTTGGCTACTTCCGGTGCATTGACTGTGAAATAATAAAGGTCTTCTTGAGTACAGGAGGCTGGACACAGTTGGCATTGCAACAAATGTTATACAGTCTGGATTTCTCCACATTCACACTGAATATCATTCTTATCACAGTAGCCCCACGGTTCTAAATTAACCTTTGATTTTCCCTCTCCAGGTCTCAATCTATTCAGGGACTTCGAAAACAGCCATTCCTCGCCATGGCCAGGAGGCAAAGTTTCCGGATTTCTCCAACCAGTAGGTCGTAGTCTTCCATAGTTTTAGCCTAGCTTTTCCAACGGTGATTCAAGTTCCTTTGATGTTCTAAGGAAGCTCTTCCTTGATTTCGATCGTTACAGATGTGGTTCGTTCCCAGGCAAGAGATCGGTTCTTTCCTACTCCACTTTCTTTCGTTCTTTATTGGCACTATTTCTCTTCTAATAGGAGGTTGTGTTATTCCTGCAAGGTGGTTAAGTCATCCAACAGGAATGAATTTCAAGCAGTCTGTTATAATTCCACAGGTTTCATTAAGAACCACACCCTCCTGTTTGGCATGCACTGAACATGACGACGACAGGTCATGTTTGATAAGCGAGACCCACGTTCTTCTCATGTTCCGTAACGCAAGTCTCAGTGGAGTTGCATGTCCTATGCGGTATGCAAAACTGGCGCAAGTACAAGGTGGTTCTCGCTCTCCGAAACGTAGGAGTTTTACTGGAACGCAAATGTTAACCCATTTACGATACAATTCTACACACACATAGAGATTGATTTTCTAATACTATACTAATTACAGGGTATTCCAGTAGAGCTCTAGCAGTAGCAGTGGTCCTGAATGGACATCTTCGGTTCAGAGAAAAACTGTGCATTATGACACGGGTACTCGCAATGAGGAGATAACGGCTAAGTTAGGAATGAACTCGGTGGATGAAGCTGTACGTATATATCGACTTCGGTGGTGGGGTTGTGACAGGCGGGTGGAAGAGGATAAGTTGCATAGGAACAGAATGGACTCGGTCACGCAAAACAAGTGAAGAAGAGGGAGACCAAGACGCAGGTGGTTCGACTCGGCTTCCATTGGGTTTAAAGTAATAGTTGTGAAACTAAAGGTGGTCACGGAGCTAGTTGCAAACAGAGAATTGTAGATTCATTTCGTTAATTCCCTAAAGCGTACAGATTAAACACTCAACGGAATAACATTCTATAATTAAAGTGTATATATGCATTTAAAAATATGTACATTTGATCAGAGATGAGCAAAACATTGGTATCTGAAAGTAAATCGGAGAAAAGAAAGAACAAAACAATTGTTATTCAGCGGCGTCTCTCCCTGGAACCCGGTATAGATGCAGACTTTCCTCGGGAGAGATGCCACAAGTAAAATAATAACAAAATCAAATTTAAGCTAATTTCTTCAACTTTAATATAACTGAACATTAGAACATACAAGACAATTATATTTATATAATTTAATCATTCAATGGTAAAAGAATCTAACTCATATTTTACAACATTAAATTAATCATATTTTAATTTCAATTTACTATTATGCGCATGTGCAATGGATTCTTCCCTATCAAATTCTGACCCGACACAGTAGTTTGAAAACATGTCTGAGACAGGATTCTTGAATCAAAAACTGATGTTTATCCTCTTACAAGTTACAAATTTATACAGATTGCTTCTTAGGAGTTTGTTCTCTAGCAATTTTGGTGCAACCGGGCGAGTTTGCCGTGCGGTTAGGGGGCGCGCAGCAGTGAGCTTGCATCCGGGAGATAGTGGGTTCCAACCCCACTGTCGGCAGGCATGAATATGGTTTTCCGCGGTTTCCCATTTTCACACCAGGCAAATGCTGGGGCTGTACCTTAATTAAGGCTACGGCCGGTTCCTTCCCACTCCTAGGCTTTTCCTATCCCATCGTCGCCGTAAGACCTATGTGTGTCGGTGCGACGTAAAAAAAAAAAAAGAAATTGGTGCAACAGTCTACACATCTGTCATTATATGTAGAGCAAAATTCGTGCAGCCACTGGTTGCAACTCGAACACTGGATCCAGTCATCCTTTTTTAAATATGAATTTGAATTCGGTGATTATTTAAGTAGCTATACCTGCTGTACCCAGTGAGCCTTTTTACGGATTTCCTGACTCCATTCTCCGTTTCAGTGTTGCACCCATGGAATTGAGCCCAGTTGCATTATTTATAATAACTGTAATGAATATCATAGATGGAATATTTCCACATAGTAGAAACTCGGTTTCTCACAGTACTGCAGAAAGGAGGACCACACAAAGGGAGCCTTAAACGTATGATGTCTCTTAAAGTCAGGTTCTGTTGTCCCCCAATAAGTAATTATCTCTGAACAATACGGCAGGGAGACGCCAAACCCACTAGAAGTCGAGGTCAGCTCTCAGTACTTTTCCATAGTGTGTGAGAGAGAAACACGAAGCACAATGATGAAGGAAGACAGAAATATCTACCAAACACCCCTCAGAATTGAAGTGGAAACAGTCCAACTTCCCTGTTAGAAAACCCTCTCAACCAATCAGAAGCTTTTATTCTGAATATTTCGAATAGAGCGCCCTCAAATTTTCAATCCTTTGACAGAAATTAGCAGTAGTTAATAATTTTTTAACTGTAAAGACACTGCAATTTGTATATTATAAACAGTGAAGGATAATTCTGTTGATGTGCAGCGAATATTTAATTAAGACAGGATGTGTCTGTGGACGAGAGTGTGAGGATATTCCCGCCATTGAGGTATTACACCCAGCATTACGACAGGTGAAATAGTTCGACCGAAGCCATCTCAATTATGTAAATGTCTATGATTAATTCGGTGAGCGCAGTGTATTAATCAACTTACCGGAATTTTATTGATGAAGTGTGACATTCATGTAGTAGCAGAAAGGGATGCATGACTTAAAAGTCGCTCCCTAAGTCAGCTTATATCACTCCGCAAAGAAATCCAGGGAGGCACAGGACGCCTAGCAGAGGAATCACTGGTTTTTCAACGGTCGTGTAGAGTAGACGTATAATGTCAATTCTGCTATTTGAGGAATATCTTAGGGGACAGTGTAAGACAATTACTTAACATGCAGAGCTTCAAATGAATCTTTATATTTATTTAGCAACACTATCGCACACGTCAGATATGTTAATACATCTAGAACTTTTATACCAAATTTTGTTATGACAAGTTGGTCACATATGATATTTTCAGTGCGTATTAACTGGTTATATTTGACTGTTACATGGGAAACGGAGAAAATTTCTTTCCATGAAAGGCGGGCGGTACTCCAGCTGGCTTGGAAACACTTTTGGTTTCACTAATTCATAACAGATAAGTAGAGGGAAAGAGAGTGAGTGAGCCGTTCTACTACAAATAAGTCAGTAACATTACTACAGAGGCCAAGGAACTGGTAAATAGGATTAAATCGGCTCGAGGACAGCAAAGCAGGTATGCGGGGAAAATACTTTCACACAATAGGGAGTCCAGCACACATAGTAAACAACACTAGAGACCTTCAAACGCGGGTTACGCAGAGGAGAAGTGAGAAATAAAAAGTGTATATAATTCTCTCCATATTATTGTGTGTTTTTAAATGTTAAAGAGTTAGAATTACAGGCATCAAGTATATATATAATGCGTGTGAACAGTGTAACCAATATCATGGATGGATACGTCGGTATTATGAAGATGCATATTTTATTTGTAATCATGTTCTAATTCCACATCGGCGGATGCCCTAGGAAGGGCGAAAATTCATTGCAAAAATTTGAGTAAAATGATTCATATAAAAATCTAACATGGAGTATATTAATTTTAATTATTCAGTTACGCGAGCTATCAAGTAGATATGTAGTTATTGTAATTATATTTTAGGGTACAGCACAGAGGAGATTTGATAATGACAATTTATTCACGCATGATGGTATCAATTTTATTTGTTTTCTTCTTCTTCTTCTTCTTCTTCTTATTCTTATTATTATTATTATTATTATTATTATTATTATTATTATTATTATTATTATTATTATTATTATTATTATTATTCCTTTTATTATTATTGTCAATTGGACTAATTTGTTTCAATGCATAGGCCTACATTTAAACGACATTAGGGACCGTCAATATTTTTCTTGATGATTGCACATTATGAACTTACGATTTGATAATTAAATGATATAAAATTATTTTGATAAATATCAAATTTTCTTTTATTCATGGTTATTTGTATAATTTCCGTTATTTTGATACATACATCACCCGAATAACAAGATTATGGACAGGTGAAGAATAATCATTTTGTTAATTGGTCATAGTGGATTTGAATGGATTTGATTAATATTATTGCGATACGATATAAAGCACTCAATTGGGAGATTGTAGTTGAATAATTTCAGAATGAACCCAAGGAAAAGATGTTATGTCATAAGGCTCAAACGATGATAGAGGGTGATATTATGTAATAATTGATTATGCACTGAGGACGAATGTCTCAAGGTAAATGAGAAGTTAATTATGTGTTACCAGCCGCCGAGCTGCGATGGAAATAATTAAGCCGTAGGTGCTAATAAAGTGAAATAATATTCATGCTATGCAAAGCTGATATTGTGAATGTGAAAATAAATGCCGGCCATGACGAGCCGAGGGTTTAATGAAAGTGAGCGGGAGGACAAGCCCGTGTTTTTCTTGTAATTAAGGTGCATTAATAATGGTGATTATCCCAATGAACAGATGCTGAGGCAACATGACATACCATCTTAAGCGAGATAATGATATGCAAAACCAAGTAAATTGATCGATGTAAATGACTTAAAAAGATAGTCTGTGATCCCAATTGATATGCGAAGACTGTGTCACAATAAGTATTCATGAGATGTTATTTGATGTGATTCAGTTTGTTATCACGTTTCTTTTGATTTATTGCCAGTTAATTTTGGATAAATTTATTTTGTAATATTCCTCGATTTATATTAGAGAAATGGGGTCAGGAAAGCCATGAGATGTTGATATGGCCATGGTGACATACCATCCTTACTCAGAAATTTGAAGTTAATGGACTCTGAGCGGGATAATAATTTTCTTATGCGTAATGATGCAATCTGAAGTCTATTATGTTTGATTTATGAACAACAGTGCGTGAGTGAATAAGATAGTGTAAATTGAACATGAATTTGTACGCAAATTACCAGTTAACCATGATGGTCGTTTTTACTTGAATTATAAATAATTTGCATAAGTAACCCCTCTGTGACTACAATGTAATATAGTTTATTCCTCATTGATTTTTATCCAATTTTGAGTGTTAATTATAATGTTCATTTATATAGTATTAGAAATGGTAGTGCGCGTAACAATTAGTACACGAAGTGTTAGATTCAAAATTTCTCCTCACATAACAAGCAACAACAAATTTTCTCGGAATTACTGAACGAATAAATTGAACACTGAATTATAATTTTACTAATAAAAATGTGATGATACTGATGATAAATATAGTCAAAACATTTGTGAAATAAATCTTTTCATTTTTCAATATAATATTTATATGAAAGTTTACATAATCCAGGGTGATATAAAAAATTAGAGCTATGCTTAACGGAAAGTTCAGTAATGTCCAGATTTTCAATAAAAATACTTGCAAGACTTATTGAGTCAAAAGATGTCACATTGCACAGTGGTTTAATTTAAATGGTGTATTTATCCCCATTATTATAAAATGGGAGTTCAAATGCTAAATAAGTTGCATTAATCACGGAGAATATACTCCTAGAAAGTTATTGGAATGTTCTAAGTGTATCAAAAGGTGGTAATAATTTGTAATAGCGTCATAAATTTTTATTTTCAACAATTGTGATTTTTAAATATCAAGCTCAAACTTAACTGATTTTTATTGAGCCAAGCTATTGAAGCTGTAGATCATTTGTGATCGAGAAGATTGCCACGACTTATTTAAATATTTGACGATGAAAATATGGTCCCAATAAATGTTTGATTTAAATGGATAATTTCTATCCTAAACTTTTATTAACTAATTATTGAATTAATTATTTTTATTATGATTTTGAATCAATTGTGTTTATAAAGCTTGAGTTTGCACTTATATAATTTGAATACTATAAATTTGGTTCACTTCCTAATCCTTGATAATGATTTCACTTAATTTTTTAATAAAGAATTATTTTATTTTACAAAAATCAGTCCGAGTCATAACAGTTATTTATTCAGTAGTCATATGGTAACCTTTAGCTAGGCAATCCCTCAGCAGCACCCTGTGGACGACAAAGGACTGATCACCAATGAGAGGGAATCTCAACAATGCGGTAGGTATATGTTTTGCAGCAGCCGAGGCAAGAAAGAAGAAAATTATCCGCAGCTCTACCGATTAAAGGGTGCAGTGTTGAAATTCTGGTATAGCATCATTCTGCCTCCCTCATCAGTATTTCCTTTCCTTTCACTCTATTAACAGCCTCTCTAAAATTTTCCTCTATCCATTGAGGTCTTTTAACAGTGCCCTTACTTTTATACTGAGTAGGCGCGTCATAAATTTTTAATTCTGAAAATAATTTTATATTATATAATAAAATAATGTTACTAATGAAGGCAATAAAAGTAAATGTATTTTAAGAATAATGAGATAGTAAAATATTCGAATAAAATACCGGTACCCTCTGAATAGTATTGAATGTTCCCAGATCGTTTCTAGATTCTGACAGCAATGAGGCATCTCAGTCGGATTGTTGTGCAGCAACTCGCCCAACTATCAGGGAGAGACGCTGCACCCTCCTGCTGTCATATCTCAAGGCTATCATGGCCCAAAATAAGCTTACTGTCAACTAAAGTTATGCTTCTGACCGCTACTGTGCTAAGAACGGCTGATTTAAGCATTTAAAACCAGCTTAATACATAACAAATGAACACAAAGAAAAACTTTGTCAGGAGGAAACAAGTACTCGCCTCAAGATATCGGCTATAATTGGCGTAATACACGATCAACTTTCATCACACCCGCAGACAGTTATAGTTCTGAAAAACCATACACACTGCCGTCTAGCTGTAACGAAGGGAACCTTCAGCTACGGTGTATGCGGCATCTGTACCGGATTTACCTTATAATCCAAAAAGGCACGAACACCTGAAATAGGCATTTATGGGAACAATAAAACCAAAAAATTCTCGCTAAAAAGAGCCTAAAACGGATTTATATCTTAAAAGCTTGCGTTTCCGTATACAGGAAACAATAGGCAAAAATCTCATTCCTACTGACGAGGCATACTAGGGAAATGAGGAAGTGAGGAAGTTTCCCTCTGCTTTCTCCAACGGGCCAGAAGTTGCTATTACATATCAATTTTGCCAAGCTCACTGAAGTGCACGCACCACACGACACTATAAACGTTTTCTCACCGTTCATAACAGGGATTGGCAGCATAATGGGATTCTAGATTCGCTCATACCTCAGTCTAGCGGATACCAGACGACAGAATGCACTGTTAACACTAGATCTCACCCGCTAAAAAATATACCCTGAGTCCACGCAGCATTCACATTTGTACCGCAAAGTTGATCTGAAAACAGAGCGACCTAAATTTCTTCTGCGAGCTCATTTAATTCTTAATACCGTTGATTGCAACTGCGAGTTCACGGCACTGGCTTTGCTTCAGATCTATTCCATTTCGCTTACTGGTAGAATACACATCCCACGTACTCGAAATAATCGACCTATCTCAGCTTTGCATTTTCTATCTGACATTGAATATGCATATGTTCTTTTTTTTCCAACTGACATCACGTTAGTCTTGGAAATGCTTATTTTCATATCATACACACCATATTTTTATTCCCTCTACTGGGTTATTTATTTATTTATTTATTTATTTATTTATTTATTTATTTATTTATTTATTTATTTTAGTGCCAGGAATGTTTGAGGACATGTTCACCTCACCTGATGCAGGTCTTGACACCCATGGGCGACCTGCACATCTGGATGTGGGGTGATGATAGGCTAATGAGGTAGGGAAAGGGTTAAAGCCGGTGTCGGCACATAGCCTACTCCTGTCGAGGAAGACCAAGGGGCGTAACGTCCCCATCCAAGGGACGAATCCCCATTATTGTAATATGCCCTCACTCCAAATGAACACTGTGGAGAGGTTTGGAACTGAATCCATGCTTTTGGCCCGCAATCTAGTGGTTGGAAATTGTATACCACCAACATTCTGATGTGATTCTCCCCCACCAATAGAACTCGAGCCGGCTGATCACGGTGTCAGACCACATAGCCTTGACTCATTAACGATCACAGTCACCAAGGGGCTACTGGAGTGATTAAAATACTAGGGGACATAGAACTCCTCCTTCCAGTGAGAAGCTACTATGCTCTGACGAATGGACTAGAGTGAGATATTATTTTACATTACTGCTGAAGAGGGCGCGTGTCAGTATTCGAGTGTAATTATTTACGCCTCATCGCCAGATGTTTCATTCCAGACTTGTGTCAATGTCATAACTTCATATGTGCGTACGCCTGTTATGTTATGTGACCCTCTCAAACTGATGCTTCCGCTTCGAACGCCAGCGCTGTACTACGTCCGAGGAGCCATGTGGTGACGAATGAACGTACCATTTCCACTTCTATTAGGTAAAGTCTGTTTTAGAAGCCTTTCTGGAGGACAGTCGAGATTTTCTTCTGATGACGCAGAGCATAGTTCTCTGCGAAACGTAAAGAATTTCGTCTTATTTCTTGACACGGCATAAGCCCTAAAGCCAATATCATGTCTATAATGATGATGCTTGTTGTTTGAAGGGGCCTAACATCTAGGTGATCGGCCCCTAGTGGCACGAAATGAGACGAAATATAAGGACAATTAAAAATTCATAATCCTCCATTGACCAGAATTCAAAACGTGAGGACGAAGAATGAATGGGTGGATATGAAGTTAAAAGCAATCCGTAGATCCGACCCGTTCCATTCCGGAAACTAGCGTTAAACAACAGCACAGTATCTTAGAAGTGAAGCTTCCACGGTGTGAAGAATTATTTAATTTATTTTCCGGGTTGAACCGTGTTGTACTTGTACGCATATCACGTACAGTTTGCCGACGTTTCGAATACATTGCAGTATTCTTTGTCAAGGCGACTGAAATACCCCTACTCGATCCGAGGTAATCAGTCTCCCAGGCAGAATTACACTACTAAAGTGGCCTTGATCTTGGCCTTTTATATCCTAGCCTATCTGGCTGACGTAAGCCCTGGCTGTCTCGCGAGGCTTCTGGAAAGTTTATGTCACAGCCAGGTAGTGGGGGCTTGCCCGCGCTGTTATGTAATGGGGTTGCGGCCCGTGTGTTTATGTTGTGGTCTGTATGTCTTAAACTATGAATGATGGGCATCCAAGAATTACTGATTTTGTATCCTTCTTCTAAATTTATGTTATTCGGATGTTTCTTGATTTCGATAGCCTCGCGGATTTTTCTTTCCAGATTCCAAGGGATAGCTGCTAGGATCTTGGTCTTGTCAAATGATATTCCGTGCCTAGTTTCGTAGGAATGCTTGGCTACTGCTGAAATATCTGTGTTTTGGTTCTTGGTGTGACGGATATGTTCTTTTAGGCGGGTGGAGATCAGACGTTTTGTCTCACCTACATAACAAGCTCCGCAGCTACATTCAATGTGATACACTCCAGGGGCCTGTAATTCTATTGTGTCTTTTACTGGTGGTAGATAACGGGCTAGCTTACGGTGAGGTTTATAGATAGTTTTTATGGTGTATTTGTCCAGTATCTTGCCGATATTGTCTGTAGTGTTTTTAATGTATGGCAGTATCGCTGTTTTCTGGCGGGTCAGTTCTTCTTTCCCGTTGTTTTCTCCTGTGGCGGTCTTTTCTTTCTTCTCTTCTGATTTTTTAAGGACTCGTCGGATGTTATTGAGCGAGTAGCCATTTTTCCTAAGGGTTTCCGTGAGGTGTTCTTTTTCTTCCTCGAGGTGCTCTGCGTCAGATATCGCTATGGCCCTGTTTACTAGTGATGTTAGGACAGCCTGCTTTTGTGATGGGTGATGATGAGACGAGGCGTGTAGGTACCTGTCTGTGTGAGTGGGTTTCCTGTATACTGCACTACTCAGCGTCCCATTGGGGTTACGTATTACTAGCACATCCAGGAACGGTAGTTTTCCGTCTACTTCTATTTCCATGGTGAACTGAATATTTACGTGTATGGAGTTGAGATGGTCGAGAAATAGCTGTAGGTTATTGCTCCCGTGAGGCCAGATTACAAAAGTGTCGTCTACAAAACGGAGAAAACATTTCGGTTTCAGGGCAGATGTAGGTAAGGCTTTCTGTTCGAAGTGTTCCATATACATGTTTGCTATTATTGGAGAGAGTGGCGACCCCATCGCGGCCCCTTCTGTCTGTTCGTAGAACTCCCCGTTGAAATAGAAATAAGTGGCGCTGAGGCATTCTTTAGCTAGTGTTGACAGGTCTTCTGGAAGTTTCTGATCTAATAGCGGAAATACTTCTGTTAGCGGCACCTTGGTGAAAAGTGACGTGACGTCAAAGCTTACTAATAGGTCCGTACTTTCAATTGATTGGTCCTTAAGGAGCTGGATGAAATGTCGGGAGTCCTTCACGTAGGTTTCAGTGTTTCCTGTATGTGGCTGAAGTCGTCCAGCTAGGTAACGGGCGATCTCGTGCGTGGGAGAGCCTATAGCGCTCACGATAGGTCGCAGAGGTATGCCTTCTTTGTGGATTTTAGGCAGGCCATACAATTTTGGAGGTATCGGGTCCGAGGATATCAGTTTCTTCTGTATTTCGGCTGGGATACTGGAATTTTTTACTAGTGTGTGGAGTTTGTTCTTAATGCGGTTGGTAGGGTTCCTAATTTTCCTGTATGTAGAATCGGTGAGTAATTGTTCTATTTTCCGAGTGTAGTCTGTGCGTGTCATTATCACCGTAGCGTTGCCACTCCCGACATTTCATCCAGCTCCTTAAGGACCAATCAATTGAAAGTACGGACCTATTAGTAAGCTTTGACGTCACGTCACTTTCCACCAAGGTGCCGCTAACAGAAGTATTTCCGCTATTAGATCAGAAACTTCCAGAAGACCTGTCAACACTAGCTAAAGAATGCCTTAGCGCCACTTATTTCTATTTCAACGGGGAGTTCTACGAACAGACAGAAGGGGCCGCGATGGGGTCGCCACTCTCTCCAATAATAGCAAACATGTATATGGAACACTTCGAACAGAAAGCCTTACCTACATCTGCCCTGAAACCGAAATGTTTTCTCCGTTTTGTAGACGACACTTTTGTAATCTGGCCTCACGGGAGCAATAACCTACAGCTATTTCTCGACCATCTCAACTCCATACACGTAAATATTCAGTTCACCATGGAAATAGAAGTAGACGGAAAACTACCGTTCCTGGATGTGCTAGTAATACGTAACCCCAATGGGACGCTGAGTCGTGCAGTATACAGGAAACCCACTCACACAGACAGGTACCTACACGCCTCGTCTCATCATCACCCATCACAGAAGCAGGCTGTCCTAACATCACTAGTAAACAGGGCCATAGCGATATCTGACGCAGAGCACCTCGAGGAAGAAAAAGAACACCTCACGGAAACCCTTAGGAAAAATGGCTACTCGCTCAATAACATCCGACGAGTCCTTAAAAAATCAGAAGAGAAGAAAGAAAAGACCGCCACAGGAGAAAACAACGGGAAAGAAGAACTGACCCGCCAGAAAACAGCGATACTGCCATACATTAAAAACACTACAGACAGGATCGGCAAGATACTGGACAAATACAACATAAAAACTATCTATAAACCTCACCGTAAGCTAGCCCGTTATCTACCACCAGTAAAAGACACAATAGAATTACAGGCCCCTGGAGTGTATCACATTGAATGTAGCTGCGGAGCTTGTTATGTAGGTGAGACAAAACGTCTGATCTCCACCCGCCTAAAAGAACATATCCGTCACACCAAGAACCAAAACACAGATATTTCAGCAGTAGCCAAGCATTCCTACGAAACTAGGCACGGAATATCATTTGACAAGACCAAGATCCTAGCAGCTATCCCTTGGAATCTGGAAAGAAAAATCCGCGAGGCTATCGAAATCAAGAAACATCCGAATAACATAAATTTAGAAGAAGGATACAAAATCAGTAATTCTTGGATGCCCATCATTCATAGTTTAAGACATACAGACCACAACATAAACACACGGGCCGCAACCCCATTACATAACAGAGCGGGCAAGCCCCCACTACCTGGCTGTGACATAAACTTTCCAGAAGCCTCGCGAGACAGCCAGGGCTTACGTCAGCCAGATAGGCTAGGATATAAAAGGCCAAGATCAAGGCCACTCTAGTAGTGTAATTCTGCCTGGGAGACTGATTACCTCGGATCGAGTAGGGGTATTTCAGTCGCCTTGACAAAGAATACTGCAATGTATTCGAAACATCGGCAAACTGTACGTGATATGCGTACAAGTACAACACGGTTCAACCCGGAAAATAAATTAAATAACAGCACAGTATTATTGACCAAGGGCTGCTTCTAAAGCACAATACTGAATAGATTATGCTTGTAGTCTAAACGGGTCCAAAATCCAGGTCATCGGCCCCTCATAATGGTACTTATCGCTAGGAAAGTAGAACCATGGTATTTGCTCCGTGGCATGAAATGAGTTCTTCCCCACGAGCTATAATGTAATACATTCTATCTCGTTTGTTCTTCTTGAGCATTTTAATCGAGTGGATACCATGAAATATGTGGAGTGGGACTAATAACAAAATACAGGTGAAAATCAATCGAGCTATGTGAGCGACGATACCTTTCCCAAGAGGGGAGCGGGGCGGATAACCGACATGACAGGTTTGTCACAGCAATTTTACTCTTTTTTTTTCTTTCTCTTTCTAAAACATTGCCCTTTTCACTATTGACGTTATCGATCGAAAAGACAGGGACAGAAAATTGAGGGGGAAAGAGAAAAGTGAGAAATTAGAAAACAATTCCCAGTGCTTCCAATGCTATCAACTTCAGCAGTTACGTTCCCCACTTTTGAACGATCTTCTTAGCCATGTACCTGATGAAGTACAGCGTCTCCGATGTATTGTTTACGCAAGCAGCCGCAGCAGCATACAAGCTAAATCGATGACAGCAATTACTTTCTCGTTACGAGCCGGAGCGATATTGAATAACCAGATAGTTCGCTTTTTACTACACCACCGAGTCGGAAACAAACTATCATATACTGAAATTGAGACGCGGATGAGAATCAACTGTGTTAAGTGAGCAATCATACTTACCGTCCCCAATAATAGGTGTCTTATGTTGGCCCTGCGTGTACCTAACAATGAGCTCTTGCCGCACGGTGTTCCGCACATTGTGGTACTACGCACAGGTAACGCAGACCTACTGTGTTTCTCTTCATCTTGTTGCTCGAGTGATGATGATGATGATGATGATGAATCTTGTTGTTTAAAGGGCCTATCGTCTAGGTCATCGGTCCCTAATAGTACGGAATGTAACGACAATTTACAAGTCCAAAACTCATTCACTGACCAGAATTCAAAACGTGATGATGAATGACAGGATGAATATGAATTTAAAATAATCAGCGCATCCACCTCACAATATTGAAAGTTAAAAATAATTCCAAAATTAATCTACTGACAAGAATTCAAGAATTCCCGGAAACTATCTGTAATAATATATACTGACCAAGCGGCTGCTTCCAAAGCACAATCTTGAATCGATGATGCTTGTTGTCTAAAGGGGTCCAAAATCCAGTTCAACGGCCGCTCATAAATGGTACTTATCGCTAGGAGAGTACGAACCATGGTATTTCTCATGTAGCGGTACTACGCACAGGTAACGCAGACCGAATGCGTTGCTCACATTATGGCGCCAGTCATAGGTAACGCAAACCCATGGCGTTCCTAATTCTTCTTCTTCTTCTTCTTCTTCTTCTGTCCTTAGACAGGTATCAGCTAGATGTCCTCCATTTATCTCTCTCTCCTGAGCATCTCCCTTCATTTGCTTGTAATTTCTTCCTTTCTTCACATCTGTCAGCAACCTTCCTCTCCCTCTTCTTCCTTCAACTTTTCCCTCCATGATTCTCTCTAGTAGAGAATTTCTACGTAATATGTAACCAATCCAAGATGTTTTCCTCTTCTGTATCATCATCATCATCATCATCATCATCATCATCATCATGAAGTTCCTCTCCTCTCCTAACCTGCTCAACACCACCTCATTTCTCACTCTATCCGTTCATTTCACTTTCTCCATTCTTCTCCACAACCACATTTCTAAACTTTCTAAATATTTTTGTTCTTTCTGTCTGACTGTCCGCGTTTCAGAACTATAAGACACAACACTCCACACAAAACATTTGGCAAACCTCTTCCTAAGTTTAACTGGTATGCTTCTAGCTGTTTCCCTCGCATAGATGTACTAATCACAGCGACTCGTACTATTCCGCGGAGTTCCTCACATAGTGGGTACTAATCACACGCAACGCCCAGACCCGTGGTGTTTCTAACAATGGTACAGATCACACGCAACGTAAGCCGAAAATTGTAGCAGAAGGGTTGAATAGTACTAAAAATTTATTGTTGCAAAAGCGAAGGAAGATGTATGAAAATGTGTATGCGCAGTTCATGATCTGGAGAAAAATTGAAGTCATTTCCTGTGTTTTCGTGTGTCTTGCTTCGAGGTCAAAATCCCCAACCCACAGCCTTGTTCAGTGCATGTCATCTGCTGAACTAGCCGGGAACACTCATTGACAATATGTATCAAGCTTGCCACCTGTCGCAATAGTTGGGAACAACCTAAAGAAATATATATTCTATAAGCTCAAAGTTTAAGGCTTGATTACATGAGCGAGTTGGGGCTGCCTGGCCGAGGCGGTAAAGGCGTGCTCGGTCCGCCCGGAAGGACGTGGGTTCGAATCCCCGTCAGGAGGTCGTAAAATTTAAGAAACGAGATTTCCACTTCCGGAGGTGCATATGGCCCTGAGGTTCACTCAGCCTACACCGAAAATGAGTACCAGGTTAATTTCTGGGGGCAAAGGCGGCCGGGCGTAGAGCTAACCACTCTACCCCATCAAGTGCCGAGGTTAACAATGGTGGAAGCCTTTACCTTCCACTCCTCCAAGGGCCTTCATGGCCTGTACGGAGGTGACTTTGCTTTGCTTTGCTTTTTACATGAGCGAGTTTACTAGCTACTAGCCGGCGAGTTTAGAAGTGGGCGAGTCAGCTAGAGGGCTAGTGATGATGACACAACTTTCCACTCGATCAGTAGCCAACTAGTTAGCGAGTTTGTTGTTGTTTTCTCTTTTCTTTGCGAAACTTTTCTGGGTGTTCTAGCGTTAGAAAATGAAGTGGAACGTAAATAATATTGTGGAATTTCTTAACGTCTACCAACAGCATCCCCTGTTATGCAATATATAAGACGAAAACTATTGCAACATAAAATTAAAAGGTGATATTTTCCAACGTCTTTATAATGAACTTAATGAAATGCAGTTAATTGGGAGCTACTGGCATGGCCATTTCAATTTATGTATAGTATTTTTTGAGCATTCCATCTACCATCTGCAGTAAACCATAAAAATGGACAGTCTAATCTCAAAATATTTTTGTAGACAATGAAACCAGGAACGACCGGGATACTCGCAACTAGTCCACTAGCAACTATGATGACACATTGCTTGTTTACTACGTAGCTAACAAGCCCACACGCCAGCGAGTAGGGAGTAAAGTAGCCCGGCTTTCAACTTTTCTCGCAAATTGTTTACAATCTGCTAGTTGATCACACCAGGCGATTTTACTAGCAGCTAGTAAATTCGCCGGCTAATAGCTAGTAAACTCCCTCAAGATAATCGAGCATTTAGATATTTAATTCTGTTCAGACAAAAACAGTCTTATGCATGTTGCCTATAATGGTATAGTAATTTAGGGATATCTCGACACGCTAAGCAAAAACCTGTAATTTTGATAGTGCTTTATTTGCAAAATAGTTCAATTTTTACCTGGTGAATTTGTAGACAGTTAGTGTATGTTTTCTATTATTTATGGCCAAAAATAAAACTTCATATCATTGTAAATTAGAAAATAAATAAACGATGCAAAAATGTCCACTTCTCCCGCACTTAGGGAGAACTTGACACTAGGTAGGACCTCGGAAGAGTTACAAAGCTATTGTACACAGTGGGCACATATAAACTGTTCGTCGTTTCCATTTTCTACACACATCTCGTGGAACCATTTCCTGCATTCCCCACTACACTGGACCCATGCCTCATTTCGGTTGTCGTCATAGAAATAGCCATCACATACTGCGCAGTAATTCTCAGAGCAATTAAGACTGTTTGAGGAACAAGCTTCCCCACTACCAACACGCCGAGTTCTCATTGTTTTGTTTAGATTTGAGGGATTCTGTTCATTTACGCGTTTCCTCTTCCTTAACTTTTGTCGGTAATCCTGAGAAGTCACCATGGCGGATTCTTGCACTCTTCTTCCTCTTCCTTTTCCAGATAGGAGTCTTAATATCGGAACAGGAGATAACTCCTGGACTGAGCAATTCGGAGGTATAAATGCAGGTGAGGCTTCATGTTCCTGTGATAATGTAGGACTACTGGCCTTAGTTTCGACAGCAATATCTTCTCCAACATGTACGTGATTTGAACCATTTTCGTCTTGCACAAGGTCGTATTCAAAAATGTCTTCTTGGAGGATATCGGGATTGTACGGATAAATGACAGTGTCGAGATCTCCACGCTTGTCATGTCGACATCTCCCCGAGTTACATTGGCAGGCAAGAGGTGGCAGCACTTACCACGCTGAATGATTGGCGATTTGGAAATGACATGGGCGCTTCTCCAAAACGTGCTTTGTGAGCCTAACCTCAAACATTGCCTTAAAAATATCGCATATCTACGTATTTCGTTCTACAACCTACTCATTATCTTATAGTACGTTACTTTTACATCATATATCACTTACATACTCACCTTCAACTATTCAGATGTCTTGTATTTATAGTGATAATCGTCTGCTCTCAGTGCCGATGAAAGATCGGGTTCGTCGTCGTCGTCGTTACCAGGATCACCATGAGCACAACACCCTACGGCTCCAATACATGTAGTTACTAGTTCGACCTGTAGAGTACTGTGGTTACCAGGGGCGCTAAGCTTAAAAGTGTCGAGTTCTCCCTCATGTCGGGATCTCCCTAAGTTACCTTAATTACAAAATAATACGACGCTCGTATGAAATTTATGAAGCTCGTGTATGTTCGCTTTATAAACAAACTCGCGTCTTAATAAGTGGCATTATACGCCCGTTACATAATATAATTTCTCATCGTGTAAAAAATGGACATGCATATTGATTTTCATCCTAATCCACCTAAAAGTGCCCTCCAAGCTGTACACTAGAAATGTTCCTTCAAAATGTACACGCGAGCACAGAAATGGTGTCCCACGCATTGCTGCAGGTATACAGCCCGCTGCAAAACTGTTGTAAATGAAATAGGCACAGTGGCGATGTATAGCAATACACACACTGTGCCTTCAGCACTAACCGTTCACTCCCCCTACTTTTGGGGAATGGAGTGGCCTTCACTCCCTCCATTCCTTTAAGTACTGGAGACGAGCAGTGTTGATTGTTTATGCCAGGGACATCATTCTGCATGTACACCCCCCCCCCCCTTGTTATAAGACTAATATTTTACCAGTTATTTTTTTTATTAGATAAAGCATGCGTCAAAACATACAATGTTATTTTTTTCCCTTGTAAACTGCTACAGTTAAGAACAAGCATATATATACAAAATCGAATTCTAAGTAGACTTCGTGGGTTCCAGTTTAATAGGACTAACAGAGCAGGCAGGATATTGACTTTTAGGTGTTACGGATATGCACTTTCTTTTTAGACTTGCTCTCCTTTGTTAACCACCAGCTCCCTAGATAAGCTAGCATGTATAGTTTATAACAATCTGGAAGAAAAAAGCGTTCTAGGGCTGAAACAAATGCAAAAACAAAAAAGCAGTCATCTCCGTACAGGCCATAAAGGTCCTTGGAGGGATGGAAGGTAAAGGCTTCCACTAACCGCAACCTCGGCACTTCATGGGAGAGTGTGGTTAGCTCTACGCCCGACCGCCTTTCCCTCATTTTTGGTGTAGGCTGAGTGAATCTAAGGGCCATGCACACCTCCGGAAGTGAAAATCCGTTTCTTAAAGTTTTCGACTTCCGACGGGGAATAGAAACCATGTCCTACCGGTTGACCCGACTACACCTTTACCGAATCGGCCAGGCAGCCCCTTTTCTAGTGCTTAAAGAACTATTAAAAACGGTTGACTGGTTCCCGAAATTATTCTTCATAAATTCGCAATGTATATCTTTATATTATTATTATTTCATCAGAGGTTCCTGTGTTTTATTATATTTTTATTTCTCACAAAACGTTATTACTGATCGAATTGGCTACATGGTACGGTCGTGAAGTTATGAGCTTGCTTTCAGAAGATGTGTTCAAATTCCACAATCTGCGGCCCTGAAGATGGTTTCCGTAGTTTCCCATGTTTACACTAGATAAATGCCGGTACTGTACCTTAATTAAGATCACGATGATATCTTCGTAAACTTAGCTATATCTCCATCCCAGCGTCATCAAAATCCTGTGTGAACGACGTTAAAACAATAGCCTAACGGTTAGTGCTATTGATCGCCGTTCTCGGAGGTTCGGGTTCGATTTCCGGTATTTTCAGAGATTTAGGAATGGCAGAAGGGCTGGTATGTGGTTAAAATGGTATATGCAGCTCACCTTTAGTGGGGGTGTTCCTGAAAGTAGCTGCTCCATCTCGGGCCCAGGATACGATTTACTTTTCTAGGCATAAAAACGAATGTTATAGGACATCGCAGTGCAAGGTCGTCTTCTGGGAGCAAGAGAAACGATTCCAAATGAATGGTGTAGACACCCCCCCCCCCCTCCATCGCCCGCAAAAAAACTTCAAAACAGGCAGTAATAAAAATCATCGAATTCTCTGTAGTAATAGTCAGGGATCACTTGTAGGACAGTCAAACCCTCTGCAGGTGGGGGCGGTAGAATAACACCCACGGTATTCCCTGCCTGTCGAAAGGGGCGACTAAAAGGGGCCCCAAGGGCTCTCAACTTGGGAGTGTGGGATGGCGATCAGGGGGCTCTAAGTTGAAACCTGGCATTGCTTCCATTTACTTGTGTCAGGCATCTCACTTTCATCTATCCTATCCGACCTGCCTTGGTCATCTCGTGTTTTTTTTTCCGACCCCAACAGTATTAGGTTGAGAGGCCTACGGAGTCTTATCTTCACGCCCTTGTGGCCCTTGTCTTCCTTTGGCCGATATCTTCATTTTTCGAAGTGTCGGATCCCTTCCATTTTTTTCTCTCTGATTAGTGTTATATAGAAGATGGTTGCCTAGTTGTACTTCCTCTTAAAACAATTACTACTACTACTACTACTACTACTACTACTAGGACATTCAATAACTGAAAGAGCTACAGGAAGCACAGTTGCGAATTTTTCTGTGTTTGAAGGC
This sequence comes from Anabrus simplex, assembly GCF_040414725.1. Taxonomy (NCBI): domain Eukaryota; kingdom Metazoa; phylum Arthropoda; class Insecta; order Orthoptera; family Tettigoniidae; genus Anabrus; species Anabrus simplex. The sequence continues at coordinate 344,848,252 of NC_090268.1, read as the reverse complement.
AACATTAAAACTGAACTGTATTGTATTCAAGGAATTTTTTAATTGCTCTACATCGCACCGACACAGGTCTTATGGCGACGATGGGACAGGGAAAGAAGTGGAAAGGAAGCGACCGTAGCCGTAATTAAGATACAGCCCCAGCATTTGACTGGTGTGAAAATGAGAAACCACGGAAAACCATCTTGACTGTCTCTTCTTGTCCACGTCTCCTACCTTACGCTTTCAGAAAACAACAGCAACTATTAGTACACAATACTTTCCTGAAAATGAATTAAAACTGTACTTTTAGGCATTGACAGTGCGATTGTTGACATAACTGCACCGACTATCTCATTGGCTCATTGTTTAAAACCGCACTGCTGAGATATGAATGCTGTCTTATTACTGCCCTTTGAGACCTCGCATGTTACATGGTGGGCAGGTACAAGATTGCACTTGACAGCTGTAGTTCATGTTGGCACTACTACAAAAAATAATTGAAGAACGTCAACCGTCAATCAGTACGACCAATCCACTATTTTTTATGCGAGATACAGTTATGCATTTTATACATATTAATCCGTATAGTGCGTATAACCTTTCATTTACTTACGAAAACATGAGATTTTAAAAAAATGTAATGTTTAAGCGAGCTGCAAAATAAAGGCGAACTATTTTCATTTGGTGTTGTTGCCAATATGGCTAGTATAGTGATGCCCTCTATAACTACCTTGACTTCCGTACTGAAATGTTGCCGGTAGCACGTGGTCAAGTGTAATCCGCGCCTTGATGAAAGTGGTGTTTTTTGTGAGAAAACTGATTTTTTTGTAACTAGTGCTGTGGGATGTCACGGAAACGACAATACGATGAATCGCGAAGTGATAATCCTTCGCACCGCGGAGTGTCACTTAATGGTCAGGCATGTCAATTAGTGCAGAGAACTCGCGAGTTTTACGAGAGGGAGAGGGAATTCGTATGCTTGCATGGTCGTCCCTCTGTTCATGCAGATCAAGTCGTGGAACGTACAAGTCAAACATTAGGGCTTTCAAAGCGTACTGTTATTCAAAAGGTGTTCTCCTCCAGAAACTGAAGGAAAAAGGGAATGGGGAACCTACCAGTAGCGGGAATGGGGCTGATAGTGGGGACTTGTTTCTTAGCACTCCAGAGAGGAAACGATTTAAGCCATCTCCTGTAACAGGAATTGATTCTTTCCAGGTTGATGGAATACGGAGACACTTGTACAGCAGGAAGGAATACCCTATCGTGGCAAAATTACTAGTCTCCCTTAGACAGGAAAAGCTTTCCTCCGGGGGTAAAACTTCCTAGAACACTAACCCTATTTCGCCACACATTATTACTAACCCTACGTAAATTTTACTACTCCACTTTATAATTGTTATATTTTATATGTAATAGCTTATATTTGGCAAGATTTTGGTTATTTAGAGTTCCCAGAGTTCGTCTACTCCACTTTGTTGTTTGAGTCATCAGTCCATAGACTGGTTTGATGCAGCTCTCCATGCCACCCTATCCTGTGCTACCATTTCTACGTAACTATTGCATCCTACATCTGCTCTAATCTGCTTGTCATATTCATACCTTGGTCTACCCCTACCGTTCTTACCACCTACACTTCCTTCAAAAACCAACTGAACAAGTCCTGGGTGTCTTAAGATGTGTCCTATCATTCTATCTCTTCTTCTCGTCAAATTTAGCCAAATCGATCTCCTCTCGCCAATTCGATTCAGTATCTCTTCATTCGTGATTCGATCTATCCATCTCACCTTCAGCATTCTTCTGTAACACCACATTTCAAAAGCTTCTATTCTCTTTCTTTCTGAGCTAGTTATCGTCCATGTTTCACTTCCATACAATGCCACGCTCCACACAAAAGTCTCCAAAAACATCTTTCTAATTCCGATATCAATGTTTGAAGTGAGCAAATTTCTTTTCTTAAGAAAGCTCTTCCTTGCTTGTGCTAGTCTACAGTTTATGTCCTTCTTATTTCTGCCATCGTTAGTTATTTTACTACCTAAGTAACAATATTCATCTACTTCCTTTAAGACTTCATTTCCTAATCTAATATTTCCTGCATCACCTGCCTTCGTTCGACTGCACTCCATTACTTTTGTTTTGGACTTATTTATTTTCATCTTGTACTCCTTACCCAAGACTTCATCCATACCATTCAGCAACTTCTCGAGATCTTCTGCAGTCTCAGATAAAATAACAATATCATCGGCAAATCTCAAGGTTTTGATTTCCTCTCCTTGGACTATGATTCCCTTTCCAAATTTCTCTATACTCCACTTTATAATTGTTATATTTTCTATGCAATAGCTTATATTTGGCAAGATTTCGGTTATTTAGAGTTCCCAGAGTTCGTAAACTTAACATGAATCAAAATACGCAGATATTAAATAATTTTACGTGATTATTTATTAAATATATAAAACTTGACACACAAAAATATTAAGTGAACACGTTTTATGAGAAATGAATTTTATAACAAAGCATATTCAAACAAGTCCTTAAAATTATGAATGTGGGTTATTTACATCACAAAATTAAACAAAACTACCAAGAAAATAAATACGTATGAATGTAAAAAAGGCATGAAAACACATTATACTTATAAGTTCACACTATCATTAACCGTTCGTCAATATGACGACACCCACCCAATTATTACAAGAATGAGCAAAGATATCAACAATCGCACATGCCACAGTCAATAACTGCTCGAAAATATCAGCTACAGAAAATGGCGGCAGGCAATAAACTATACCCTTCTGCTACCTACCGTCGTAAAATTTACGAAGGGATAGTATTCTAGGGTAAAAATCGGTACTGCGAGACTTAGGTTTCAGATATTAAAACTGAACGGAAGAAAACTGCTGCTTGAAAAGTTACACATCGTGATGACTATGATTATTATTCTAAATGAACTTGTCGGTAAGGATCTCCAAGAGGTAATATGGTTCGATGAAACGTGGGTGAATGCTGGGGAGTGCATTGCTAAATCTTGGACTGATGACAGTCTAAAAGCTCCAGTAATCAACCGACTGGGAAGGGCGCCAGATTAATAATAGCGCACGCAGGTTCATCCAGTGGTTTTGTGGAAGGTGGTCTTCTAATGTTCCGATCGAAAAAAAATAAAAATACAGTGATTATCACGCAGATATGGACCATGTTCACTTTTTAGATTGATTTAAGAAGCTCCTGCAACAGCTCAAAGGCCCTTCTGTCCTTGTTATGGAGAATGCACCTTATCACTTGGTAGTAATGGACAAGACCTCTACTTCGAGCAACCGTAAAGAATTATTAGTGGAATGGCTGCAGGCAAGAATGAATATCTCAGCGCGTATGGGTATGACGAATTAGCCTTATGTGCACTTATGTTTCACCGACGTATGTAGTCGATGGGGTAGCGAAGGAACAAGGACATGAAGTTGTTAGGTACCAAGCTCGATAGCTGCAGTCGCTTAGCCTAAGTGCGGCCAGTATTCGGGAGATAGTAGGTTCGAACCCCACTGTCGGCAGCCCTGAAAATGGTTTTCCGAGGTTTGCCATTTTCACACCAGGCAAATGCTGGGGCTGTACCTTAATTAAGGCCACGCCCGCTTCCTTCCTAGTCCTAGCCCTTTCCTGTCCCATCGTCGCCATAAGACCTATCTGTGTCGGTGCGACATAAAGCAACCAGAAAAAAAATGTTGTTAGGTTGCCGCCGAACCACTGTCACTTCAACCCTATTGAGTTGGTATGGAGTGAAGTGAAATATTACGTACGCACAAATAACAAATCCTTCACAATTACTGAAGTGGGAAGACTGTTCCGAGAGGGTATTGCTCTAGAGGATGCGGCTTCGTGGAGGAAGAAAGTTAGCCATGTCGCAACATTAATTAACTCAGCAATGGCTGATGATCTGCCTGGACGACGACGACGACGACAACAACAACAACAACAACAACGAAGGCGACGGTAGTGATGGCAGTGATCTGGAGTGTATAACGCCTCTACCAATGTGAGTAAGGTAAGAAGAATAACGTTTCTGAATTTTCGAAAATTCAATAGATTTTACTCGAAATTGTTTGTGTTAACACCGGTGTATATTATTGTAACGTTTTTTGGTGTATTTAAAGTGAGATTCTTGTCTGCCGATTTCTTCTGTACTTTGTAACATCGCGATAATAAGAACTTCGTAGTAGATTTATCTCGTATCATTTTGTGTGATGATATATTTTATTGTAAACTTAATCGGTGTGTTGAAAGTGCGATGGTTGTCGGCCGATTTCATGTGTACCGTGTATCATTGCGATGACATTAAAAACCTCTCATGTTTCTAAAATCTTACGTATCGTGCTATCAGCTGTTGTTATGGCGGCAACATCGCGTCGTGCGCTACTGCAGTGTGACCAACATTTTGCGCAACTGTTATGTGCAACCTTACGCCGGCCCACCGGAAATAACCAGTGTTGCCAACTTCAGCGACAAGTCGCTAAATCTAGGGAATTCGGGAACCTTGTTAGCGACAAAATTTTATTTTTCCGATTAGCGACTTTTCTGGCGATTATTCAAGCACTTTAGAGGGAAAACTGGTGAATTTCATAGTTTAATAAAATTATTATCAATTTAACGGTATAAACTGCAGTTCAGTACGTAAATGTTTATGACCGGTTATTTTTTAATCTGGACTTCCTTGTATGTCATTTCGTGTGATCACATTATGACATCATTCGGCAATTCCTCTTCTTATCTGCTGGATGACATCATGTGTAGGCGCTGGGAGTTGCACAGACAGCGTTAATACAGTATTAACGCAGTTAGATTAGTCAGTCATTCGATTTTTTATTTTTTACCTCTTAGTTACGCGTAACATTACACAGCGGACGGAGGTGATTCAGGCGCGCACGCTAAGAAAATGAATCGATCTCTTCGCAGCTATCAGTGTAATCATAAGTTCTGTTGTGATCTGTGTTTTTTCTTGAAGTCATTCATGGTTTGTTAGGTGTATTTACGCAAATTTACACGTACGATTTCAAATATTCATTTTCGTATTTTCTTGTTTGTGAACTGTGTTTTTGTTTTTTGTCCAACACCATGGGTAAGCCAAAGTATCAGCAAAACTACCGTAAAGACTGGGAACATCAGTTTAAATGGTTAAGACCGGTAGATTCTGATAAGTCCAAAGCCTACTGCGTCTACTGTAAAACAGAACTGTATGCTACATATAATGATTTAAAGAAACATTCTGAAACTCAGAAACATAAAATGCGATCAGGGCCGTTTACCTCACCACTGCAGAAAAAAATACCGTTTACAAAAGTAAACATAAGTACTGCTAGGACTGAAGGAAATTTGGCATTGTTTATTGCAGAGCACTGCTCGTTGTTGACTGTAGATCACTTGTCAGAACTGTGTGTTAAAAATTTTGGTGATAGTTCTAAAGCAGCAGATCTCCGTTTACACAGAACGAAATGTACTGAAGTAATAAAACATGTACTAGCACCACATTTTGTTGAGGACATGGTTTCTGATATTGGCGATCAGGGCTATAGTTTAATAATAGATGAGGCGACAGATATATCCGTTACTAAGTTGTTGGGTGTCATAATTCGTTACTTCAGCGTCAGTATGAAAAGGATAGTATCAAGATTTTTAGGTTTGGTAGACTTACCAAATGGCACAGCACCAGCTATTGTTAACGCAATAGGAATACTCTTACAGCAATTGCAAATGAAGCCTGCTAATTTATTAGGTATAGGTGTAGACAACGCTTCCGTGAACACTGGACTGAACAATGGGGTATATGAACTTATGAAAAAAGAGTTTAATATTCCTCATTTGAAAATTATTAGGTGCGTGTGTCATTCCATACTGCACCCGTCCACCTCCCGAGTCCCAGACTAGCATTTATCTCAGGGGTGTCGGTTCATTATTTAAATCATCAAATATAAATATAACGGCATAATAGAACACGGGGATGAACGGAGCAACTTAAAATTAAAAGGGGGAAGGCTCGATTGTAACTTGAATTTAAGGACTCCATGATAGGACTAGGAAGTGACTGTTACTTTAAAAAGGGCATCATCTAACTACAATAAAAAGATTATGAGAGTGGTTTCCTTTGAAATAATTTGCCAGAAGGAGCGGTTTATTACGCCATTTGACGTATAAAACTTTGATACACGTGGCAACAATATTTGAATTTACACACATGTTACATATATAAATCACTTGCCATACCGCAAGTGGTATCAATATCTTGCTGTGTTGCTTCTGAAATAAAATGACATTTTGGAGGTATAATTTACGGATCGATTCCATTTGAACCGAACCGTTGTTCAAGGATATAGCTTCCTTCTATCGGGAGCCCGAGCATAACCCATGTTACGGTCGGCTTCCCGATTTAACTAAGATGATGTACTCCGGCTATATACATTTTTCCGAGACCGGTACTCGGACTGGGTAATGTTTCTCGTGAAGTGCGAAAACTGGATTCCACGGACAGTCCCTATCTTACGATATCCAGCTGGTACCATACCAATGAATTAGCATTTACATTTTATTTACATGTGATCTGAATTGTTTCCAGTTAGCCTCAGTAGACTACTGACACAGACGAGATAACGAGAAGCGGTGAGAAATACCGTGGCCATGGCCCCCCCTCGCATCGCGAGCGAAGTAAACAAACACGCAAGTATGTAACATCGTCCCATACGGAAACCGTACAATAACGCGGTAAAAAAAAATGATTCTAATATTATCACTCTTATTATTCAACATACGAATAGAGGGATATCGTCACCAAACAATTTAATTCACGATATTATCATCCTCGAAATTATTATTATTATTATTATTATTATTATTATTATTATTATTCCTCAACGGTTCCTGGCACTGTCACGTTTGATTAATATCGTCATTATTATGCGGGATGCAAACACCAAGTGGTTATTACTGTTATTATTATTATTATATCCCTCTCGTGGTTATTATTATTATTAATTAATAGGTGACCCAAGATATTATTACTATTCACGTCACTTAAGAGGTTATTATTATTAATGGACCGGTCACTTCCGCCAAATTATATATTAAGATATCGGTCGCAATTACAAATATTTCACTGATCAACCAACGACATCATTACAGTTATTATTATGACAATTATTATTAATCTGACCGCGATGATTCAACATCGTCCTTACATTGTTATTATTATTATCGGTTGCATATTATCATTTAGATTCCCGTTTAACATCTTCATCAACGCTCAATTAATTAAGGCGGTCCAATCCTTTATCTGCAATATTTATTATTATTATTATCACGACATCATGATTGTCCTCACTCGTTATTACAATGAATACAATATACGACCATTTCTGTGGAATCTGAACTCTCATTATCCTTAGATCCGTTGTGTCTCAACGAATAACTGTGCAGTCTATTTATTTCGTACATGCTGTCACGGGTTCGAATTCTACCCGCTGCGTAACTCAGTATTTCTCTGTGACACTGCCCGTACATTTTACACTCATATCAATATCCTAAGTGTCTCTCGTACGGAATTTATTTTCCTCTCTATCTCAATATTCCTCGATTCATTTATTTATTCCTCACAGAATTATCAACCGACTTATTTATTCATTTCGGACATCGTACGACCTTTTATTATCTGACTGCAAATTCTTTCACATTTTCTATCTCATTTGGATCTATGCCTTAGTTCATTCTCCACAAATAATCGTAACATCTTGAAATTATATTTACCAAAATTTGACAATCATGGTCTCGTAATATTAGCACTACATGTTCCGGCTAATGAATCGCAACTTCAAAACGCGACATTTATACGTAAAAAAATATTGGACCGTAATTTAAACCACACGTTCATTAACATGTACGGATTATTAACACCGATCTACATTTCAATATTATTAATCGATCAAATTAAGTTATCACGCACTTTAATTCCAAATTAAAACGACCTCCCGTCATTAAATGATTCCCAATAAACTCAACACTTGATCACATAAATTATATGAATTATTATTATCTCCAAATCGGATTAAAAAAAAAATATCTTCACAAAAAAAGTAGTTATATTATTTATTTATTATTATTATTAATATTTAAAAAAAATAATAATTTCGCCTGTAACTCGGTAGTCCACTCTTAATATGTTTAACGCATAACCCCTTGTACAAAGTCGATTTATTCTGGCACTAAACACTCCAGATATGATTTACTTGGAAATTATTATATTAATCGCATCTCACAAATTTAACAACTTCACTTTGAAAATATGACCATATTAATTACAACAAAACACACTTGGTATGGCGAAGCTGGATTTTCCTTCCATGTCATTAAATGGCTCGTTAAAATGACAAAACATAAAAGCACATATCGGGTCTTATTTAACTAGCATAATCAAAATCAAATGTAAAGAAAATTATCGACTACAAAGAAAATAATGAATGCATGCATGACTTAACGTACTACACTATATATACAAATTTACATCTCCAACAAACTGAATACATAAAAGACCCGATTATTTACATTATTATGATTTACTACTGTCCGTGCTACAAATTTAGGATGGGGTCGTTAAGCGACCCATCTTGTTACAGAAGGTAACCAAGTATAATCAAATTATTCCCATTTTTCCCATCACGATAACATTTCCCAAATATATTTTACAGTTTAGTACTCATCTTAGTTATCGGTATTCCATTGCAGCTTTGCAGACGAGAGGCTTCATCCAGCCCCTCTCTGCGTTTTACTCCTCCATCCTTGATGGCGTAGTTTCACAAAAGATTTCCTGGCACATTATTATTTTACACTCATATCTTGATTACCACAAACCTTCACCATTTACTACGTTAACACTGTATACTTTAATTTGGATACAACAAATTTCTATCCTAGACCCAAGAATTTAATATATTTACACTATTTAATCTTCGTCCACCTACCGCACAATGGACCTGGACACGTACGACGTGGTGTCAACTATTACGCCCGCCGCGATACGCCCGATTTATACGGCATTCTTGACGTGTTCATGACATCGGTTCGGTATAGCTAAGTACAGGCTACTACTTCCTTAAAGTACTGTTCGTCACACAGTCTATTATGTACGTACTTATGGTGATATATTTTATACTACTCTCTTGCAGGATAATTTATTTTACATCACTGATTATTCATAAATAACAAACACTATCCTACGTTAACTATTTCCAGATTTAACATGTTGCTTGAGCGCGATCACACTTTACAAACACTGGCGGATGCTCGCGCCATTAAATGACTGTACGTCCGTAGAATTCTAAGTTACCGGCGACCAACAGTTCAGCTCCCGATATTCAATTCACGTGTGCTGGCGACCGTCAATTCAGCTCCAACGATTCAAGACAAGTGGCTGGCGACCGTCAATTCAGCTCCGTATATATGGATGAAGCCTTTTTCCCGCGGATTTGTTGACGTCATGCCCCTTAGGGAGGGGGTGGATTTTTAATATCGGTACTTGCACTCCGAATTGGAAGTTAAAATTTACATCAAATTAATCCACTCCGCTAGCATATCTGCTGGATAAAATATGAACTCCAGGTGATCACAGATTTAGGAGATATGGATGGATTTCGCTCCTCACATTTCGCGCCTTTGTAAGCGTCCCTGACAACGTGGTCTTCTTTCAGCCAATGAGATTCAAGCTGTCCGGTTTCCAAGAAATCCAGCCTTCAATTTAATTAATTTGCCAATAAGTATTGATTATTTTTCCATGCATGACATCTAATAAATTCATTACATCCATCCGCGTACTCATATTAATTTATTACTGAATACTTTTGTAGTTACGAAAATATCTCATCCATCATTCCTTAAGATGGTATCACTGAGTCTCCCATCAAATTTTTACTATTGGCCGGCAAGCGGTCACGTGATTTAAATCTCCACCTGCTCGAACTTAGGCTAGCGAACGTACACTCAGCCGCTGTACTTTTCCATGAGGTCATGGAATTTCCGTCCTACCAAAAATATCCCAAGGTCTTACTCATGTGGTGGGTTTTCTTTGTATGACTCTCCCCCCTTCCTCTTTCTGACCAAGACTTATTTGTGGACTCTGTATTTCCTTGTACGCCAACTAATGATATTCCCTGCTGTGAAGTAGCTAAAAGTTGTCGGGTTGAGCTAATCCGTCAGGCTCCAGTCTGTCGTCCTTCCTTCGCTCTGATTTCGACATTACCTAAACGAAACATTTTCAAACACACTCCTCTGTATTTCAATAAATGTCTCATATTATTTTACCGATCAAATCATGATTGATTATGGGCCTAAGTCACTCGGGTTCAATACAACTAGCTGTTTCTCATGCTACGGAAGACACTTTGCCTCGTAATGTTGACTTCATTGTCCGTGAAAGTTACCTTTGGTTTGCTCATTCCAGCAAGAGACAGGGCATTTACAAGCAAATTTACAATGCAATAAATAGTGAAGAGCCTCTCAAACTTCTAAAAGTTTGTGAAACAGGATGGTTATCCATTGAACCTGCTGTTCGGCGAATTGTTGAACAGTGGGATGAGCTCAAATTACACTTCGATATAGTAAGGACACAAGAAAAGTGTTATACTTCAGAGATGTTATTCCAAATGTACTCTGATTTATCAAACAGATTGTTCATGACATATCTAAAAAGTATTCTGCATGAGGTCCAAAAAGTTATTAAAGTATTTGAATCTGAAAATGCAGACCCTACTCGTTTACTTGATGATCTAATGAATCTTATACAGTTTTTAGGAAGGAAAATCCTAAACCCAACTGCTCGATTTGATCTGTTTTCTCCATCAACTGAGATTGATAGTTACGTGGATCCCAAACCCTATCTGGGTTACGAGTTCGAAAAACTGGCGGAAACTCTATCAGTAGAAAAGGTAGAAGTGGTTAGGGGCCGCTGTATTAACTTCACAAAAAAGCTAATTACAGAACTAAAAAATAGGCTACCGAACAATTTTCAAAACCTAAGAAAAATGGCTCTCCTTTCTATTAAAAACTGTCTTAATGTTGTCAAAAACCCAATATTTGAGTTAGCGGAAGATATGGGTTGTAGTATCTCAGATATAGATCACATTGAGAATCAGTGGCGTAATTTAAACGCAATAAAATGGAGTCAAGTTTCAAATACCACAGATTTCTGGGTAGAGGTGTTACAGTATAGTGATTCGGCAGGACAAAATCCCTTCAGAGAACTAGCTACTTTTGCTATGAAAATTTTGGCTCCCCCGCATTCAAATGCCGAAGTAGAAAGGCTCTTTAGTACACTTGGTATTGTGAAATCTAAAGTGAGAAACAGAATGAAAGTCGAAACAGCAGCATCCATCTTGCACATCAGGAATGCGCTTAAGTGCCTAGGAAAAACCTGCCATTCCTACGAAATTCCAGAGAAGGTCGTCAGGAAGATAGGAACTAAAAATGCTTATTCAACAACGGCTGAACTATTACCTGCTACATCATCTCAGCAACCTTCCACTTCACAAGCTACATCGTTTGCTGAGGAGGAAATGGAAGACGATGAAGATGGAATATTTTTTTCTGCATAGGTATGTCTATTTTATTCATGTTTACTGGTAATTTTATGTTAGCGACTTTTCTTAGCGACTTTGACAAAAATTTGGCTATTTTTAGAGACTTTCATCAACGAATTTAGCGATATTTTAGGATGTACAGTTGGCAACACTGGAAATAACATCATCCAGCATGTGCGGAGGTTTCTTCACAGGTAGTGGACATTGCAGTACATTAGATATGAATCGCTGACATTCCTGAAGTTAGATTCGTTTTCATGTACAGTACAATCGTATCAGCACTGACTAAAGACAAACACTCAGGTTAACACGAAAAATAATCTGGTCCCGGCTACGATGCGTTATTTCTTATGGGTAGTCTTATCAGTTAACGCGAATTACGGTTAGCCCGAGTTCGGAACGTAATCGCTACATACAGGAGGTCCCCAAAGTGGGGTCCACGGACCCCTGAGAGGATCCGTGGTAATGCGGACACTTTTAAGAGAAATGCCATAATTTTATCAGTTTCTGTAATCAACATTTTTAAATTTAAAATACTCCTGGCCTAAATAGCTGTGCTGGTGTCTGCAATCAGTTATAACATATTACGGGTATTTATCAGGAGAAAATATCCCTAAGGAGAGCCTCAACGTTGAGTAACGCTCGTTCTCTTTCTCTCTTGCATAATACATTCCTTTAAGCCTTCATCATCATCATCATCGGAAACAACCCTCCGTAGTTGGTGGGTTGGATGTAGCGTTCCCGCAGAATGCAAGCTACTTTGGAGCCCTCTGATCTATTCCCCTATTTCCACACGAAGTCAGCCTTTTTGTAATGCCGAAGGCTTGAAGGAATGTATTATGCAAGAGAGAACGAGCGTTACCCACACGTCTACCTCTTGTAGTGTAACGAGAGGAGACACAGTGGCTCGAATTTCAGTATAGGTTGCTCACGGGTCCCGTAAGTGTGGTTGCACGCAAAGTGTTTGAATGCGTGAGAATTTCATTTGATCTTACCCATCATTAGTTGTATCCCCCGTGAGATAATTTAGAAGTGGCGCCCCCTCCTGCCCTTCAGACTTACTGAAATCTACTTTTCATCCACAGTGTCGATCCTCCGTGACTACCACGTACGTCACCACTTACTCATTCTCACAATGTCCAGTCACAACTTAACTGGCCAACACTGCGTGCTGAGCCAAGGCCAAGTGCGGCCTTGGCTGAGCCCGCGAGTAACTACCACTACAGACAAAGTTCCTATTTACAGAATATATGTTATTAATTTTACGTCCTACTAACTACTATTACGGTTTTCGGGGACGCCAAGGTGTCGGAATGTTGTCCTGCAAGAGTTATTTTACGTACTATTAAATTCACCGACTCGAGGCTGGCGTATTTGAGCACCTTCAAATACCGCCGAACTAAGCCAGGATCGAACGTGTAAACGTGGGCTCAGAAAGCCAGTCTGAGCCACTCAGCCCGACTATATAAATTGTCAGTCACTTCTATCCTCAATCTCAAGCACGCAAGACTTTCCGTTAACATTCCAGTCCACGGGCCCGTTTGAAAAAGTTTAAATTTCACGGATTCCCCTCAAGTTTTCTAATAAAACGAGCAGCATTTATTACGTTACACATTTATATTATAATTCAAAAAACCAAAAGGCAAAACTATAATACCAATGACATCAAATACAATGTAATGTGAACACTGAAGCTGCTGTTGTACAAGTACACAATGTCGAATGTATGTATATGTTCAGTCCGTCAGCGCTAACGCTGCTGGGATCCTCAACAGCTCTGCCATCACCTGTCATAGATCGCCTAGGCATCACTGAAGAGGCGTACTAGGGAAATGAGGAGCGAGGTAGTTTCCCGTTGCTTTCCTCATCGAGCCAGAGTTGCTATTACGTATCAGTCTGCCAAGCCCACCGGAATGCATACACCAACAGACCCTATGAGCAACATTTTCACACCATTCATAGCAGGGACTGGCTGCATAAGGATTGGCATTACTAGTATCGCTCATACCTCAGTCGCTTTCATATTGTCAAGGCCAAGGATAAGACAGAGACAGATCAATGAAAGTAACAAAATTGCTCTAGCCTATACCAGAAGACATAGTGCATTGTAAACACTAGGTCCTGCCAGCAAAGGCATTATAATGTCGGATAATTTCAATTTCGGTCACCTTCAGCTCCAAGTTTATCTTTTAATTATGATTTCAAACACGTGAGATAGGAGGATGCGGATTCACTAAAATAACTAATGAGGAACACAGCTACGAACGTTAAAGCTTTTGTTCAGAGTTCGGGTTGGTCAGCCATGAGCATGACATATAATCAGTAGCCGGCTATATGATTTTTCACGAGAGTTTAATCCTGATGTAAACAAGGCATGTCCACGCCTCAGCCAAAGAAAGAGTTGTGATTCGCTGAGCGTGTAGTACCGAACTCCGCCCCGTCAATGTCTCGTGTTCGGACATACAGTGCTGCGCATATGACCTAAAATAGACGAGGAACAGTTTTTGAGCTGTGTGAAACTGAACGGAGGGGTTTGAAGGGACATCTACTGCTGAAGATTAGGGCCTACGTTATTTATTTATTTATTTATTTATTTATTTATTTATTTATTTATTCATTTCTGAATATTAAAGAAAACTATCGTAGGCTAGAACAAAAAATTACACGCGTAGGAAGGTTTATCTTAGGACAGCTGTTTGAAATGTCCGTCCGGTAGACTGTAACCTAACAGAATACCAACTTTCGAATTGAAATGTGTATCTCTTATCTTGTAGAGTTCCTATCATGATAGAGCATATAGCATGATTGGACATGTCAGACGGAACTGTTGATAATTCTGTAACAACATCTATCGAAAAGAAACAACTAAAAAAGACAATACAATATCCTCCCTATCCATTAACACAGGTTTACGTTCTTTTTTAACAAACTGGAACCCTATGCCCTTTAAAAGTCTGTACAATGTAGTTAAACTGAAGGTGGGTAAAGTTTTATCTTTATTCACACTGTCTAATACTTTGCGTAAAGTAGGTGGTTCATTCCGAAAAAAAAAAAAAAAATCATGAATTTTCCTTCTAATATCACTTTTGACGATATCGTCGTACTTCTCGATTCTTTGAGGTCGTTTACGTTCCTTTCCCGGCGTTGTTAATTTCCCTGTCTTTCTAAACTCTGTCCGCATGTTATGAACCGAACTAGCCGACACACCACACAACTCTGCACTTAGTTTCTCTACCTCTTTTACGGCTAAACCTGGATTCTGTTCACTTATTTTATTAAAAACATTCACAACGCACTGCCTGTAGTCACTTCTGAACGGTTTTCCTCTTTAGTGTTTCACTACACGCGATGGTCCTACCTCTTGCTCCATTTCTCCCACTGTGAATACTGACACTGACAGCCGCTGCAAGATGCAACACCTTATCTCCACACTGTACAGCTTGGGACTTTCCCTCACTATGAGAAGACTTCCTGCATTACACCACGCCTTCTGCCTACATATCTCGTTATTTAATCACTGTTTTCTTTTAAAAAAAATATAGATACACACCGGTATATATGACAACCATATTTCAATTTGATTACGTACTCTTTCAGACTATCTAAATGTAATAAACTAAGATAAAATTAAATTAATGCGACGTACTAATTTTCTTCGAGCTCGCATACAGTCCAGTAAGTGCGACGGTTGCTTCTCCAATCAACTACGTCTATGTCCACGTGCAAAGCCAAGGTGCTCCGCCTATTTGTTTACATTAGGATTAAACTCTCGTGAAAAATCATATAGTTGTAATTGTAAAAATAAGCAGGCCCTATTTTTAATGGCGTGAGAGCCTGGATGACAGCCCATCAGTAATTCTATATCAATTTCATCCATCACTAGCAAGTAATTCCTTATCTGCAAGTGCAATTTATTCAAATGTTCTTATGAGTTTCGACTTGACATTTGAGTGCTGCCTTTTGGCGGGGGTTAAGTGAATTAATAAACAGCCAATCGTAGGCAGCCGATCGCTCCGACAGAGCGCGTTAGACTAGTTCTGGTTACCAATGTCGATCTGTTGTTTACTATACGCACGTGCTATCAGCTGTGTGTTGTGCTCAGTTATCTTTGCGGTCTTTGTCAGTTCACTCGGTCATTCTTGACAAATCACCAACAATGGCGGCTAGAAATAATGAGTGGTTGAAGGAGCACAATATTTCGTTTAGCGATGACATGAGGCAGGGGTTTCTCCCAACTGAAGGATTATGTAGCTGCGAATAACCGACTCTTCACACTTTCAGAAGTTGAAAGACCTCCTTGGGAAGTCGTAGGCTGTTAAGTGCAGGTTGTGAGACACAATCTGAGATAAGTGAAGCTTGAGAGAGAGGAACTATCACAGACGATTATGTTGAAGACATTATAATCTCGTTACGGTCAAGTGAGAGTGAAATCTCAACAAACGATGACAATACCGATTGTGACTCAGAAATGAGTGGTGTATTCCCGTTGTAGGATTTTTTCTTTCCTTAGGAGGAAATGAATCTATTAGCAACGTGAACTGTTGTAGATGGTGAGTAGAAATTTCACTTTCATGCGTTTTATCCCTGCCTTCGTAATATACAGGCCGTATGTAGAAAGCGCGCCAAGACAATCAGCTGATCAATTGACGCGAGCTAAGCGAATGTTACAAATTGTACTTGTGAATGTAATCCAAAAGGATTGGGGACATTCTTTGGATAATTGTGACCGTTGAGAGTATATTGCATGTTTTTTCTTTAAATGTATCACATCAGGATTTACGTAAACAACTGTTATTAAGATAGTGAGACCTCATAGTTTAGGTTAGATATGTTATCTTCACGTAGCGAGTAACGTAAATTCAGGGGACGTAATACTTCTCATGTAATTTATTTATTTCATTGTTATCGTATAAGAAGTTTTTATGGAAATATAATGTGCTACAAATTTAAATACAGTGTCTGAAAGTTCTCATTTGGCACAATGCCAAGAACTTGTACGTACTACGGCTAAAATACAACTATACAAGTAAATATATAATAATATTTCCTTACCTTTATGAAAACCGACAATCCCAACCGAAGAAATACCCGTTACGAAGAAATAAGGTGTATGTTTCACTCATTTTCCAGAACTGATGATGAGTTCTGCTTTTGACTTTCTTGTTACACAGATTTTTTTTTTTTTTTTTTTTTTTGCTAGGGGCTTTACGTCGCGCCGACGCAGATAGGTCTTATGGCGACGATGGGATAGGAAAGGCCTAGGAGTTGGAAGGAAGCGGCCGTGGCCTTAATTAAGGTACAGCCCCAGCATTTGCCTGGTGTGAAAATGGGAAACCACGGAAAACCATTTTCAGGGCTGCCGATAGTGGGATTCGAACCTACTATCTCCCGGATGCAAGCTCACAGCCGCGCGCCTCTACGCGCACGGCCAACTCGCCCGGTGTTACACAGATTTATAGCTGAGGATTTTATTGTTGAAACAGAACAAGTATAAAAGTGGGCAGTAACCAATGGATCCTACATATGGTTATTTCATGGATTCGTAATGCTGAGGATCCGCTGCCTTTTCTCCCCAAAATTAATGCGAGTAAGAGCTATTCCACGGTAGTTTCCGTGACTGTGGGAAGTAACTAATAGATCTGGCTCATAAGTGCATTAATATTTGGGAAAACATGGGCTATTCCTAAACAAAAAGTGATATAAATGTTTGTATACAAGAAAGGGTCTCAAGAAATTATTCAAAGGATAGTGCCAGAATTGTCAACAACAACAAACAAACAGGAAAGCTACTGTATTTATGGTCATCTAGAGGTTTGGGAGTAAAGTGTATTATTGTAAGTTTGTTATTTCCATATTTGTATTCATGCATAATAATTATTTGTTGGGTACATTGACGCCGCGTAGATCGCACTTCAAACCTACTTCTCCTAAAATTACATAGACGTGACTTACGAGTTATGTTGCGATTACAGGTGTTAAGTGATCTCACCTGTAATATTAATAAAACATTTGTAAATATTTCATGATTACAAAAGGTACAGACGCATCATGTCCTTGCATTACACGGGTCGGACGGAGAAAACAGTCCGCCTCTTTGTGTGACATCATCGGAGCTACAGTAGGGCCTGTACATGACGAAGGCAGTGCTTTTATCTATTAGATCACTGATCTGTTTTTATCTTATAGCCTTATCCTAAATATGTTGTGTGTTATTGTTAATCTTATGCGAGTTATGCATGTTGCTACAAAGAATAATTGATTCTGGACTTATTTTCGAGTATAAACATTTCCGTTCGTGTTGTGTGTTGTGAATCAGCTGTTTGTACCCGTAACAGTTTGGTATCCATGTCTGTCTTCCGGTTAACTGTCTCGAAACTCATAAAAACGCAACTATAATAACGCTGAGGATCTCCTTAGTGATATTTTCTCCTGATAAATACCCACAATATTGTATAACTAATTGCAGACAACAACACAACTATTTAGGCCAGGAGTATTTTTTTCTTTTTCTTTTTTCTTCTGCAAGTTGCTTTACGTCGCACCGACACAGATAGGTCTTATGGCGACGATGGGAGAGGAAAGGGCTAGGAGTGGGAAGGTAGCGGCCGTGGCCTTAATTAAGATACAGCCCCAGCATTTGCTTGGTGTGAAAATGGGCAACCACGGAAAACCATCTTCAGGGCTGCCGACGGTGGGGTTCCAACCTACTATCTCCCGAATACTGGATACTGGCCGCACTTAAGCATTTAAAAACTGATAAAATGACGGTATATTCTCCTTTCTCTTAAGTGTCCGCATTACCACGGATCCTCCGTGGACCCCACTTTGGGAACCTCCCGTATGGAGGGATTACGTTCTTAGCTCACAGAAGCTCACTTGTGAAGTAACGTCGTGGTATGAGCGCGTGCTGGCTTGGGCTGCTGCTGTCTTTCTGGGGTTGCCTGTCGGAACACAGCCAGACTAGGGAGGAGCGAAAAGTACGGTCTGGCTCACGGTGAGCTATCGTGGAGGACTCTTCTATACGTCTATAGAAGAATTCTCGTTTCCAATTTTTTTCGCGAGTTTCTATAGTGGAATCGAAACCACTTCCTTCCTGATGAACCAAACTCGCCTTACTGCCTGGGCTAGGTCGCGAGATACTTACAATAAAGGAGTTGGTCTATTATCAACTAATCAATAAACACTGAGGATGATACGTAGTATGTGTCCACCTAACGATCCCAAATTCTCGGGTTAGAACCGACCGAGAAGACCTATCTTTGAAGGGCAAACAATAGTCTCAGCCCTCCACATCGGTGGCGTGCCAGATGCAACCCGTGCCACTAGCGCCGCATAATCTGTAACCGTGCCGGATGCAACCGGCGTTGGCAAGGAAATTGTCATTTGATAAGTTGTGTCATCACCCAAGATAAGGTAAGCCAAACGAAGTGCTATGCCATTTCAAATAACTCCTACAGGGAGCGTGCTCGGTACTAGTAACAGAGCGCTCTGGCGGAGTTCCGAGAATTAATACGGTGAGAGGGCGTTCCGCTGAAGTGAAGACTTGCGTCATAGTTACAGCAAAACATATCTTTGCAACTTGTCGTCAAGATATGAAGCAGTTCTATGGAAGTTGTAATACAATATGGGTTTGAGTACATACACTTCCAAAATAGTCGCAAGTCAACAGTGAATAAAGCGCAGAAACTAGTGGCCATGTGTTACAAGTTGAAGAAAGACGAACTGTTTTCAGTTTGTACACTTACTGGCTTCGTCATAAGACAGACGAGTGTTAGCAAAAGCCCGTACAAGTTTACAATTGAGGTAATTACGTTAGCTCATCATTGTTAAACATACAGTATTACATTTTAATTTTATGTGATTCAGTGAAGTCTGTAATACTTTGAATTTCTATTACAACTTGACTACCAAAGAAACTGTGTTGGCATCCGGGAGATAGTAGGTTCGAATCCCACTATCGGCAGTCCTGAAAATGGTTTTCCGTGGTTTCCCATTTTCACACCAGGCAAATGCTGGGGCTGTACCTTAATTAAGGCCACGGCCGCTTCCTTCCAACTCCTAGGCCTTTTCTATCCCATCGTCGCCATAAGACCTATCTGTGTCGGTGCGACGTAAAGCCCATAGCAAAAAAAAAAAAAAAAAAAAAAAAAACCTAACTGTGTTGAATCAAACTGTGACTCTGTGGCTGGTGCCGGAGGGCGCTGTGAACACGTATGTGCCTTTATACAGTACTGTAATTCTGATTCAGGATTTAGTAAGACAAATTTTCCGCAAGAATGGGGGAAACCAAATTAGAAAACAGCTGGTATGTAATATCGCTGTTAATCATGTAAAATAAATGTAAGTGGTCACAATATAATTAATACAGTGTAGATGATATAGGGTCCATAAAATATACGAAAGGGAAGAAGGCAGAAGATCTATTTCCCAAGAAGAGGGCGAGAACTGACAAGGGTGCTGTTATTACCATCGATGAACTAGGGAAAACAGATCTAGATAATTCGCCTAGGACTGAAATGATTAGAGCGGAGCTGAAAACAGTCTGAATCAGTAGCTAAAAGTTTGTGTGAAGAGTTGTGCAACAATAGCGTCAGTACTGGCATAAGAATAAATTTTAATAAACTCATGAACGAGTTGCTTCAACTTCAAGACGATTCCACAGTGTTCACTTCCGGAGAGTTTGTTTTAAGTGACTATTTTTATACTTCTCATGTTACGGTAACAACAGAAGAAATACTTGATATAGCATTTAAAATTCAGTTTCCAAGTGAAGATAATGAATGGTTGAAGGTGCGGGCACTACGCATTTACGCTTCAAGTCGAGCCCATCGGCCTGTAGGACGCGAAACCCTCATGAATTACAAAAAACTTGAGGAAACTCCCGTGTCTCATAGAAATCTTATTTATGGCAAGGCTACTGAGGGCATTGACCTGAAAGAATACTCCTCTTTAACAGGATTGGAATGTGTAACCTCGGGGGAAGTAATACACCGTAAACAACCCTGGCTTTGTGCTAGGAAAGGATGGATGTATTTCCAAGGTTCTAGAAATTAAGTGTCCGATTTCGTGCAATGATAGACCAATAACTGAATCGCCTGACACTTTAAATGTTAAATACTTGCACAGAAACTCAGGTGGTAATTTGAGACTGAAAAATAGTCATATCTATTACAGTCAGTGTCAGATAGGTAGTTATATTGTACAGGACTTAAGGAGCTGGATTTTTATGTATATTCACCTCTGTGTTCTGTTATTGTCCCTGTGAAGCATGATTATTCCTTTCTTGAAACATCCATTCCATCGTCTGTCCGATTCCCATAGACGATCAGGAAATGTGTGAAATGTAATTCCTTTTCCATGCGTGTTTCGTTGTGTGTTGTGGCAGTTCACTGCACAACAATATGAGGGATGGTCTGTTTCTTCTCACCACAGTCATATTCCGGTCAGCTGAAGGAGTTTGTGTGCGCTTCTGACGGGGTTGTACAATGGTTGGACAGTTTAGATTTGAGTTTGTGATCTGTTTTTGAGATTGGTTAATTGTTTGAAGGGTTATATTGTTTGTTGCATTTTTAAATGTTTGTATGTAGAGTTATATACTAGTCATAAGCTAAATAAATAAATACTGCACAATAGTTTCTATTTGATTTAGACATTTTGATACACTACTACTACTACTACTACTACTACAATTTCACACCCACAGTTACACAGCTTGGACTGACCGTTCAAGAAAAGATCAGCAAAACGTTACCGATTTCTTCCGCTAGAGGCGCTAAGAGCGGCCATGCACGCTCCCTAGCAGCTACTGCCCCTACTTTACATAACACTTCTGGTGATGCGTTTACGTCTTTTCCCACCGAGCGAGTTGGCCATGCGGTTAGAGGCGCGCGGCCCTGAGTTTGCATCCGGGAGATAATGGGTTCGAATCCCACTGTCGGAAGCCCTGAAGATGGTTTTCCGTGGTTTCCCATTTTCACACCAGGCAAATGCTGGGCTGCACTTTAATTAAGACCACGGCCGCTTCCTTCCCATTCCTAGCCCTTTCCTATCCCATCGTCGCCTTAAGACCTGTCGGTGCGACGTAATGCAACTAGCAACAAAAAAAAAATCCTAATTCTCTGATTTTTTTTTTTTTTTTTTGCTATTGGCTTTACGTCGCACCGACACAGATATGTCTTATGGCGACGATGGGACAGGAAAGGGCTAGGAGTTGGAAGGAAGCGGCCGTGGCCTTAATTAAGGTACAGCCCCAGCTTTTGCCTGGTGTGAAAATGGGAAACCACGGAAAACCATCTTCAGGGCTGCCGACAGTGGGATTCGAACCTACTATCTCCCGAATACTGGATACTGGCCGCACTTAAGCGACTGCAGCTATCGAGCTCGGTAATTCTCTGAAATTATTTACGACTTAGGCCTACTTACTTATCGTGTCCTATTAGTACCAGGAGTGTCCAAGGACGTGTTCGGCTTAACTGGTGCAGGTCTTTCTACCTGAAGCCCGTGGGCAGCCTGCGCGTCTGGATGTGGGATTATGATAATGAAGTAGGGAGAGATGAAACCCGGTTTCGGCACGTAGCCTACTCCTCTCGAATAATACCGAGGGGTCTGCTCAATTCTTTACGTCGCCATCCGACGGCCGAATCACCATCAGCATCATATCCCCTCATTCCATTTGAACACCGTGAAAAGGTTTGGATTTGAATCCAGGCTTTAGGCATGCAATCTAGTGATTAGAAACTACCACCAACTTTCCTACCCTGCCGGCCAACATTCTGATGGTGATTTTTTTCTTTCATCCAGGCTAAGTGGCTCAGACGATTGAGATGCTGGTCTTCCGACACCAACTTGGCTCAGTCCGGTGGTATTTGAATGTGCTCCAATACGCCAGCTTTGTGTCGGTGGATTTACTGGCACGTAAAATAAGTCCTGCGGGACTAAATTCCGGCACCTCGGCGTCTCCTTAAACCATAAAAGTAGTTACTGGACGCAAAGCCAGCAACACTATTATAGTTTTCTTTCGACCAACGGCACTAGAACCTGCTAACCACGGTGTCAGACCTTTATTTTAGAAAAGACCAAGTTAGCTACTTATAAGCAATCTGCCACTTGGTGAAAGCCCTTAATGCAGATCAATTGTAAGTGATTGATGGGTCGCATGCGGGACGATGCTTATCCACTCGGTCGCTACTGGCCTGGTCGCATCCGGCACGTAACCTCCACATCAGAACTGTAGGAACGTAAAAGATTTTTGATGGGGCAACCTACGTCCATCTTACAAAATTAACACATACTTTGGAGCCGTTTAGTCGTCATATTTCTTTGCTACGTGACAGCACAGTAGAACATCGAAATTCGTAAGCAGGCCTTCAACTTGGCCCCTGAGGCCACATAATTATTATAACGAGGAACATTGACTCCTTGGCTGAGTGCAGAGCGTCCCGGTTCGATTCCCACGGTCACCCGTGGTTAATTCCTACGACTCGGAGATTGGGGTTTTCTCATCCATATACTTACTAACCTCCACAGAAACATGCAAAAGTGAATACATTCCTCCGCATAGGGCTGGTGTCAGGAATGACATCTGCCCGCAAAAAAGGACCTAGTTAAATGAGTGTGACAAAGTTCGTACCCGCGATCCCTCCACGATGTGGGTAAACCGACGGAAGAAGAAGAAGAACGAGGTTGTTGTCTGTTATCGTTCAGGGTAAATCTAGCCAGAACTGAATACAAAACTGGTAAGTCCAGGTGAAGATATCACATACAAAACAGGAACTACTGTATTTCCAGTCAATTATATTTTAGGAGGAGGTGGTGGTGGTGGTGGTGGTGGTGGTGATTATTGTTTTAATAAGAAGTACAACTATTAACACTAACCGGAAGGAAAAATAGAAGGGCTCCGACACTTCGAAAAATGAAGATATCGGCAAAAGAAAGACAAGCCCCACGAAGGGTGTGAAAATGAAAGACTCCCTAGGCCTCGTAAACCTAGTACCGTTAGGATCCGAAGAGAACAAGAGTTGATCATGGGAGATAGGATAGGATAGATGGTCAGGAGCCTGGCACAAGTAAGTGGAAGCAATACCAGAACTCAGTTAAGGGCCCTGTGATCGCCAACCCACGCTCTTTTTAGTTGGCCTTATCTTAACGAGGAAGTTGCGATATTATTAAGGACTCTCCCCCCCCCCTCTCTCTCTCTCCATCTCCCCTACATTCACGCAAATCAATACAATTAGGATACAGTTTCGAAATAAGTGTAAATTCCCTGTACGTCCCGTATAATTCCATCAATCTGCAACCAACATTTTCCGTGAATAATGAGCGGAGAATCGTTTTAAAGTCTTGAAGTAGAAAAGAACATGAGTTTGCGCACATGAGTTCCGCGAGTTTTACAACTTATAGTGTTTGAACAAACGCTGAGCCTTGCGTAAAGTTTAATCCTACATGATGAACTCAGCGTTTGCGTCAAAGGGGTGATGCACCACGTGTTGCTAGGGAAAAAATGGTTGATGATGATGCTTGTTGTTTAAAGGGGCCTAACATCGAAGGTCATCGGCCCGGGAAAAAATGGCCACATACGATTCATTCTAAAGGGCCATAGCTTGAGTAACTCCCGTAACAGGCTAAAGCTAAAACTTACTTCGCACTACAAATTGCAAAAATTATGCCCGATTGTGCTTCCTTCTCTCAGCTGTTTCCCTGCAGCGCATATTGACGTCCCCACGGTGGCTAACAAAGGCAGTCTTCAAGCAGCTGGTCTCTTCAACAGCTGGTCTCTGAACAGCTGCACTCCTCACCTGCTGCCAATCGCTGGCCTGTGATCAACGAACGAGCCACGCGCACAACTCAGATGAAATAATGACGAGCCGATTCCAGTTAAAAGCCCCAGTGTAGAGTACATCCGGTCAACCTATTTCCTTGACTCATCCGTTCATCAAAATACAAGTTTATCAGACAAAAAGTATACAAGCATTCAGATTTCGTAGCAATTCTTCTTTAAGAAAAACATATACATATCGGTAACGCTCTTAAAATATCAATTTGAAATTTGGTACTAACTGAGAATTTTCTGGAATGTATACTGATTCGTCAAAATGAAGAGAAAACAATTCGGTTTGCTGAACGTTACCGATTACTTGACGTTTAAGAGATGTTTCCTGAACTAACAAGGAATTTATCGTTCACTGTTTTGCAAAAAAAAAAAATATCTGTATAAAAATGAATGTTTGTGTTTGTATGTAAATGACACATCTCCTCCCAAACCACTGGAGAAAAATTAAATAAATTTGGTACAGGGGGATTATATATAAAATTAATAGAAAGTAGTGTCGAATACATAGTTTTCGGGTTCGCTGACATGAATAGTGACACGCCGGATTTTTTAAAAGTCCAAGTCAGCCCCCTTCGTGAAGGGGGGCGAGGGGGCAGTGATATATAAAAATAATCGATAATAGCGTCGAATCCACTGATTTCGGGGTCGCTGAGATGAATAGTAACACTCCGAAAATTTTTAGTCCAACTTCAGTCCCCTTTGGAGTGGGGGGTCCGAGGGGGAGTGATATATAAAAATAATCCAAAATAGTGACGAATCTATAGATTTCGCGGTCGCTGAAGTGAATAGTGACATTCCAGAATTTTTTTAAGTCCAACTTCAGCCCTCCTTTGGTGTGTGTGTGTGTGTGTGTGTGTGTGTGGCGGGGGGCGATTTGTTAGTGATATATGAAAATAATCGAAAATAGTGTCGAATCCATACTTTTCGGGGTTGCTGAGATGAATAGTGTCACTCAAGATATTTTTAGAGTACAAGTTCGGCCCGCTTTGGGGTGGGAGGCGTACAAATATTACCTACTATCTGGAAAATATACTGAGGGGGCTGGACACCCCTAGAACCCATAGGGAACGGGATTAGATATAACCCATATTAAAAAAAATGGAAATCGGTTTGGAACTATCTATATACGTAGTATACTGTACTCTCTATATATAAGTTAAGGTATAAAAATTAAAACTGACGTGAATTAATGAGGCACTTCCAGGCATCCTAGAAACGTAAAACTTGGTACCGGTACCAGAGAAGCTGGTGACTTCAGGAACCCAAGGAAAATAGAAAATTTTCAAAATACCCTGAGGGGCCTCGCTGGGAGTCTCAAATTTGGGGCTCAGCATAAGAACGCAGTCGGATATATTTATCCTAAACAATAACCTATAGGGTTCATGAACTTAAAAGTCTCCTGAAAGTCCTAATTTTTAATCCCCTCCCCCATATCAAGATGGCGGCAAATCTGCCAGATGAGCTAGAAAATTGAAATTGAGCAAAATTATAGCTTTTAGCCTGTAATCGACGGAAAAATTACGAGATGTTAAAAATGTTTATTGTTTACCCCCCTCCCCAAAAATATAGAAATATGGAGGCAATTTTAAAGACGGTGCAGACCTTCCTTTTGAGATATTTTGTGGTTAAACGGTAAGTCGTATCACAAAACGGATGGCACATTCTCGGTTCAATTTGGAGTGATCTACAACTTTGGTCCCATGACTTTTTGTCGTATCTCTGTCCTTATACGTTAAATTTGACTGTATTTCTAGATTGTACGTATTTTTTGCACTTTTTACACTATAATTGGTTGTTTGATTCACTTATCCGAAAGATAGGAGCATGAACTTCTACGTGAACCTTTCCCCACGCAGTAGCTACATGTGTACCAAATTCTATGTTTGTAGTTGTCACACATGTGTCCGAAGAGTAATTCAATGTGAGAAAACTTTACCAAAATTTCACCGTATTCAATATTCTAACTCAATCTTACCCCAAAATAGATGATATATGAGAACATATCATATGACCAGCCATTTGGACCGTTATATATGGCGTCTTATCGTAGGCCTACAATCCTTTTGTCGATATGGTGTACCTTTTAGAGCAGTGATGGTAAAAATGCACTTGCTTTCGTATGTTGATCTCTATTTATTCATTGAAATCGATTTGTAGCGATCCAGAAGGAGTTTGCATGCCTTTGTAATTAATACTTTACAAATCGATAATGACTCTCAGCAGGAAGGCATCTGCCTTTGTAATCAGTACTCCCCACATCGACTTAAACTGGCAGTATGAATGGGATCTATCTCCAACTCCTGTGTACCATTATAATGGTTATTTTCCTTCTCGATTTGACTGGCAGAAGGCCAGGGAACATACAATTTTTTTAAAGCTCCCATAACCGATTGTGTTTGGTATTACACTGGGGTGCTCGCCATTATAAACAAATTTGCCCATCTAAAATATGCTTGACGTTAGGCATAGTGGCCTGCTATCATAATGAAAACTCACCAACTCGGTGACTGGCAGTAAGCTGACTGGCATTAAGAAAAGGGGCCTGTCATTATATTGATAACAGCACAACTCAATTTTAACTGGCTGTAGGGAAGGTTCCTGCCATTATAATAAAAATTCCTCGATTGTTATCTGTCTGGAAGTATGAAATAGGGCCTGTCATTGCAAAGAAAACTCCCCAAATATATTGTGACCGCGCAGCAGGCAATGGGGCCCGTCGTTATAATGAATATTCCTAAATCGATTGCGAATGGCAGTAGGTTAGTGGACCTGCCGTTATCGTCACAATTCCGCAACTCGCTCTTTACATTAGAAGCAACGTATGTGGACCTCCCTATGCTTTATCTCGGATAACGCTCAGAGACATGGAATTAAAAAACATGTTATTCACTGCATGTACAGTAATTTACTTAGATATCCGGATACAATTTAGAATACCGTAGCGAAGCACGGGTACATTTGCTATTAAAAAAAAACCAATACCACTTGTTCACTGAGAAATGTACAAATTTATTTAACAAGTTACTCGCATAAGAAAGAATATTATAAAGTTCTTTGCATGCAGTATCTGTAGATTGTTCATCGCGGACCACGTGCTGATGTCATGCTTGTTTTCAGCTACAGAAGCCAATAATAATAATAATAATAATAATAATAATAATAATAATAATAATAATAATAATAATAATAATAATAATAATAATAATAATAATAATTTTTATTTCTTACAAATTGTTTGACGTCGCACCGAGACCGATAAGAGTACAAGTCTCATTTAAGGTACAGCCCCAGCTTTTGCCTGGTGTGAAAAAACCATCCTCAAAGCTGCTGACAATAGGGTTCGAACCCACTATCTCCCGAACGCAATATTGTTGGTTTTATGCCCCACTAACTACTTATACGGTTTTCGGAGACGCCGAGGTACTGGAATGTTTCTCCGAAGGAGTTTTTTACGTGTAAGTAAAACTATCGACACGAGGCTGACGAATTTGAGCACCTTGAAATACAAGTGGAGTCGGGATCGAACCTGTCAACTTAAGCTTATAAGTAGAGCCAGACCACAAATCTCATTGGTCACGAGTGACCGATGAGTGATTGTAGCCCATCGACCTGTAACGGCCTTGAGTGCTATTTCATGATGTGTGCTACCGAGACTGCATTACTGTGTTGAGTGTGTGGACTTTTGAATGTGGATCTAATTGGCCAGAATATGACCTGCACCCATTAGGGTGAAGAGGGGGTTCTAAGTTGTTACATTGAGGGCATCTTTTGGTCTGCGATAGCGAAGACCGTCCGTATCATAATTCCCCAGATTGGAGATGAGAGGGTTGGAACTGAGATGGAGTTTGCTATAAAATTGGTTGGCTGCTCGTTCAATCCTAGTTGTGAGGGTGGAGAGTTGTAATGTATCATGGAGGTCGTCATTCCGCTCAAACCATTGAGCACCTGTCAGGCAGCGCAGCGCACGATTCTGCACGCGCTGCACTGTCGACAGGTGGGACTTAGCTGCGATGCCCCAAATAGGACTGGCATACTCTAAGATGGGTCGGACCATCGTCTTATACAAACGGATTCTGTTTTCAAGAGTGAGCCCATTGTCGGCTTTAATCATAGGAATAATTTTGAAAAGGCGCACTTTTGCTTGCGCAGCGATAATTTTAGTGTGGTCAGCAAACGTGAGTCCTCTGTCTAGGGTGACACCTAGATATTTAGTTTTATTAGTCCACCTGATAACCTCGCCGAAAAACATCAGGGGAGGGGGAGGGTCAGGACGGCGTTTGGTAAATAGTGTAGCACTACATTTGTCTACATTAATTTTGATTCTCCACTTCTCGAACCAGGGTTCGAGGGTGGAGAGAGCGTCTTGGAGATATTCTTTGGCTTTAGGTGCCTGCCACGAGACAGAGGATATCGCAGTGTCATCTGCATATAAATATAATTTCCCGTGCGTAGGCTTGGGCATGTCGGTCATATAGAGGTTGAAAATAACAGGTGAGATCACGCCACCCTGGGGTACTCCCGCCTCAAGAGGGCGGGGGTCCGACAGCGCGGCACCAACCTGGACCTGAAACTTTCGGTCGGCTAAGTAGTTCGTCAATAAGCGTAGTACGTAAGGAGGAAAGCCTAAAGTCCTTAGTTTGTAGATAAGTCCGTCATGCCAAACCTTATCAAACGCACGAGAAATATCTAAGAAACAGACTCCTGTATGTCGACGATGGTTGAAATTCTTGGTGATTTCCTCTGTTAACCGGGTAAGTTGGTGGACAGTGGAATGGCCTCGCCGGAAGCCGAACTGTTCTTCGTTCATAACGTTTTTGTCGTCAATGAGAGTGTTTAGTCTGCTTAAGAACAGGGTTTCAAATAATTTTGAAATTATGCTGAGGAGGGAGATGGGTCGATAGTTCTGCGGAAAAGTTTTGTCTTTGTTAGGTTTGGGGATCATAATTACTTTCGCGGTCTTCCAGCAGGCCGGGAAATGACCATACCGGAAGATCGCATTGAAAAGTTTAGTCAAGCATGTCAGCGCCTTTCTGGGCAGGTTCTTGAGGAAAGACGCTGACACGTTGTCTAGGCCTGGAGATTTCCTGTTCTTAAGGCGTTTTATGGCGAAGAACAGTTCGGACGGCGTAACAAATTTGAAATCGGGGGGGAGGTCAGTTGCGTCAGTGGCGTGTAGTTCGTTTTCATTCTCTACTAACTCAACGAAGTCTTCGTCACAGGGTTCAGCATTGGGAGTGCACGTACTTTCAAACGTGTCAGCCAATGCGTCAGCCTTGTCTTTGTCAGTGTAGGCCATTCCATTCCTACCATGGAGGGCAGGTATGCCAGTCCTACTATTAGTGAATTTGCGTGCCAGTTTGTATAGTGAGTTGTCTTCCACACTGAGGCCCGCCAACCTGGACCGCCATGCATCCCTTCTGTGGTTTGTTATCAGGGTTTGTAAATTTCTTTTTGACCGGTTCCATTCGGACTTAAGATACGGGTCCCTGGTCAGCCGCCACAGCCTCCGAATTCTATTTTTAATTTTAATCTGCGCCAAGATTGCTGAGGGGAGCGTGTCCTTCTTGGTTTGCACCACGCTAGGCCCCTCTGCAGCAGCTCGGGCAGCATTAGTGATGGAAGTGGAGATATGGAGGGCCAGATTATCAATATCATCCGGACCTAACACACTGGGGTTGCCATTGAGGTTGGTGGAGAGTTCGTCGCGGAAGATGGACCAGTTGATTTTACGGTTATAAATAGGGATGTGAATAGGGGAATAGTTAGGAGAAGAATCTATGGTCATTAGAACAGGTTGATGATCTGAGTCAAAAAGGTCAAGGGTAGTGAGATGTAGATACTGATGTACTTTATGGGAAATGGCAAAATCCAGAGTGTCAGGTCGGTGATTGGGGTTGTGGGGGAAGTGGGTCGGCCGATCAGGGCCGTGAGTCACAAGATGGTTCCGGTCGCAGTGTTGGGCAAGTTGTTTACCCCTGGCAGTGGTGATCCGGCTGTTCCAGCGAGGATTCTTGGCATTGAAATCCCCGGCCAGGACAGCCGGGACCACCACGTCAATAATGCGGTTCAGGTCTTGCGGGTCAAAAACGGCATCAGGTGGAATGTAGCACGCAGGTAAGTTGAGTGGTCCTCTATGGGTGAGAACCTGGACTGTCGTTGCCTCAAGACCAGTGAGATTATTGGGGGTAGGGATTCGATGATGGGTGAGGTTATGCCTCACATAAATGCTGGTGCCGCCACGAGTGCGGTTGGGCCTGTCATCTCTGTAGTTAATGTAGTTACTAATACGGGCCGACAATCCAGGTTTCAGCCAGGTTTCGCAGACCAGGGCAACATCAATGCTCTCGTCTAGGCTTTACAATATTTTTTTTTTTAAGTAGAGCCCTGCGCGGATAAACAAATTATTATCCGCATCCACACTTCCTTCCACATCCACCTATTGAACTAAACTACATAGTAGTGGTGGTGA
Organism: Anabrus simplex; assembly: GCF_040414725.1. NCBI lineage: Eukaryota > Metazoa > Arthropoda > Insecta > Orthoptera > Tettigoniidae > Anabrus > Anabrus simplex. The sequence goes on along the minus strand of NC_090268.1, from coordinate 344,817,375 downwards.
CGATGGTAACTGTAGTCTTTAGGGAATGAACGAAGTGTCACCCTCTTGTATACACCAAATTAAAAAGAAAAATTAAGAATTCTAATCATCGAATGAGGAATGTGTTAGGCAAAGAGCGTAAAAATCATGAGAGGAAAGAAAATGAGAGAATCCTTACACTTCACAATGTAATGCCATGGCGATCGGAAAAGAAGAAGAGCTGTTGGACAAGCAAGATAATAATAGCGTGGAAACAATATGATACAGCTCGGCCATCACAATTGTCAAAAATGCCTGAAGATGTGAACCTCTAAATAGAGCTACACACACAGGTCCACACGAAAATAAGTCCTACCGTTTTCACTTTACTAGAGTACATTAATTTCCGATTTAAAATTCAGAAACATATAGGCTATAATTTTGCACCACTTCTCTCACATTTACAGTATTTAAAGTCTACCTGAACAACTGAGAAAACTAGCTATTTGAGTGGTTCTTCTTCTTCTTCTTCTTTTCCTACCACTTTTCCCACACCTGTGGGGTAGCGGCTGCGAACTGCGTCGCACACGTGAATTTGGCCCTGCTTTACGGCCGGATGCCCTTCTTGACGCCAACCCTATATGGAGGGATGTAATCACTATTGCGTGTTTCTGTGGTGGTTTAGCCATTTGAGTCCTATTTAAACCAATTACTTGATTTCATTGATCTATAAGATATGATCCAACAGGCATATTTTTTGTTTTAGGAATATACAAATAAACCAGATTAGAGAAAATGTGTTGTTGATTTTAAACAATAAGACTAATACAATAAAGAGGTAATTACTCAAGGAATCGGTGAAAATAAAACAAATGACATTTACAAACAGAGCTGTAAACAAGGCTGTAACATGCACACAGTGATACACATAAACGTTAATTTTATTCCACGTTGTTTACTCTTCCTATTTAATTAGTTTCCGGTGGGGAATGTAAGAGGTAAAATCAGTATACTTTCCTAATTATACTAACTTCTTTGTCAGTGGAGTTTACGAGAGAAGAAGGTAAGAAAAATTTGACAATGACGTAGTTGATGTACAGGAAGGCCTGACATCTTATACAGGGTTATTCACCTAAGATGTTACACGGAAATAACTTCTAAACCATTAACCTTCAAACACACGCGTATGGGGTGGAATCCACCCCAGGTCATTTCATTTCCTAGTGAAATGTACAAAAAACTTGTGCTCTCCCCGCTCTTGTACCTTTCTGGCTGGATCCCCCCAGGAAGAGTCATTCTTACATAATCCATCTCAAAATATCCAATGAATACAGTAATTCATATTTTACAATACAATGGTATGTGGGGCGGAAAGCACCCTCACGCGTGTGCCTGCGTCCTAAGATCTGGCGCGTGTGCTTGAGGGTTAAAGATAACGGCATTCAGTTTGCATATTCGTAAATGGTACCCAAGAGCCTGTAAAATAATTTGCTACCTATTCTATGGGGTGATTAATAACCGAGATATTGATACTGTACTAAGTCCATATTTTTAAATAGAACGGCACAAATGCATACAGCTGGTCCAAAAGTTCAACTGCGTACAAGTTCAAATATCTAAGTATTCTCAAAATTGGACAGTTAGTTTTTGAGATATCAATAAGAGCAGAATGCGCTGTTTTGCATGCCGCATCAGACAGCGTGTAGTCGGTCAAGGACATATTGACGCGCAAGCAGGTCCTTGGGTGTGATTCCAGCCACAGAATGATGATGATGCTTGTTGTTTAAAGGGGCCTAACATCGAGGTCATCGGCCCCGCCACAGAATGGATACCAGGAATGTAAGCATATCGTACACATGTGATGGGTTTGCAAAGTGTCTATGACAGGCGAACTCATGACAGGACAGGGAGGTGTGATGTTTTTAAAAGGAATAAAATAATTACCTTGACTTCAAAGGACCCTTATTGGCCTTATTGAGAATCCAGTGAGGATGCCGCTCAGTTTATCACGCCTCCAATCCCGTTAACAATTACGCCATACGAGCACAAGACAACACACTCATGGGCAATTGAATTAAAGACAGCTGCTGTAGTGGGGAAATGGCGCTGTGCTCGGTCCGGCGGATATAATGTGACGGCGTGGCATGTTAGAGCAAGGTACGGGCTGCATGAGTAACAGCTGATTTATAACATGGGTAAGACACGAGACCTCAGGGCATTTGATCGCGGAGCCAGACGAATGGGCCGCTTCATCTCGCAAATCGTGCAGGATTTCCAAGGGCCACCGTACAAGAGTGTACCGTGAGTACAGCCAGAACAAGTCATCTTCAAACATGGACAAAACCAGCTGAATGCTTACCAACCGGACACACCTTGGACTGGATCACATGGAGATCACTGAACAGGTTAAGAACACGTGTTGGAAAGTCTAAGGGCAACTTAGTGAAATGGGGATATTTGGATGTGTCACCACTTTGTGAATGCGGAGAGGTGCAGACTACCAAGCATCTGTGTCAGTGCTCGTGTTGCCCTGACTCTTGCAGTGAAGAGGATTTGCTTAAGGTACAAGAAAATGCAGTCGTAGTTGGTCGCTTCTGGGCAAAGAATATTTAATACTATTTTGGCATGTATGTGTAAAAATTCCTTCTGTTTTATTGTTACTAAATTGGAATGTAAAAATCAAAACAAAAAAGTTATATTGTATGCTTCTGATTCGAGTAAATAAATAATAACTACCGTGAGTATGTGTATTCCGGCAAAACCACCTCCACCAGGGTCAACTGTCGTGATGTACGAAGCATTGATGACAGTAGTCGCCGTCGGCGCTGGATTGTAAGAGCCACAGTACAGCAGATCACTCGTCAATTCAATCCGACATTGGACGCTCGAAGCACGGAAAAAAGTCGCCTGGACAGAAGAGTCGAGTTACCAGTTGGTACACGCAGATGGCCAGGTACGAGTGCGTCGTCAGCCACAAGAGACAATGGTTCCCTCTTACCACCAGGGTAGTGGTATGGGGACTGTTTATGTGGTATATGATCCCTGGTACATTTGACAACGTCCCCCACTGGCGAACATTATAGGAACCTGCTGGCAGATCACGTTCAACTTTTTGTTCGCCTCCAGACCTCGCAGACCACTTGTACCTACAGCAAGAAAACGATCCCGAATTGTGGCTGACTGATTCGATGAACACTCCACGGATATGAAGATGCTTGCCTGGCCCCCTGAGGAGCCCCGATCTCAATCCCAATGAGCTCATTCGAGGTGATGTCAAGAGGGATGTGCGTGGTTTGGGATGCTGCTCCGACCAATCTTCGTGAATTATGGGAGGCTGTGCAGCGATCATGGATCAGTATCGCTCCCCAACACTTCCGGTGTCTTGAGGTGATCATGCCTCGCCGCATCGCCGCCGTCATCAAGGTGGAAAGGGTTGCTACACGCTACTACTAGGCAGGTACCTTTAATGAAATTGCTCATGAGTGTATAATCATTATTCCGATGTATCTTCTAGTTTTCAAAGAAGCAATACAAATACTCACCCCTGCTGTTTACATATTAAGAATCGGACGTCTTATTCTTTCTCTCGGGATTAAGTTGTACTTTTCCTTACAACAATAATCACCAAAACAACCAACGACATCAATAAAACTTCTAATGTCCTTAGTTTCGTTGTACTACAGAGGGTTTCTTCATTGTCAGCTTACGTGAGTTATGTCGCTGTCAGTACTTCAAATAATACATTATAAAAATGAACTTTCTTCTACGTTTATATCTTGTAGTGGAGTTCTTGAGCTAAGCTGTGTCACAGTTGCAAAACGTATTACCGGATATTTAAAAAGAGCATCAGATCGAAGTTTAGGGTCAATGCTAGTATTTAACAGCCCCTTTATGATGAAATTGACTGGTAAATTTCCGTACTGTTTTTGAATAGCTAAGCATTGGCTCACGAAGGGTAAAGCGATAGTGAAGCGAATAATTTAACATATGTTGCATTCTGTTTAGATATTAACACTAGACATGGCGAGTGACTTTTGGAATATATAGGAGAGATTCGTTCAAAGTCGACAACAAAGTGTAGCACTAGTCGCGCCCAGTCATTAACACTAGACATGGAGATTCACGGCTAATTCGGAAATACAAAGCTCTAATCCCGGTGCTGACAAGGTAATTGTAAGGATGATTCTTCTCGGCAAATTTCTCACACTTGAATCCACGGCTAAACCCATGGAAGTACATTCACACACAATACGAAAGGCATCACTGCAATCAAGATGAACACTGAAAAAGTGTAACAACTGATGTATATGATGTCCTCAAATACTGCACAACAGTATTATTCCTAGGAAAGAGAGCATTAATTCAAATAGTCCACTGATCACTTAAACCAACACAACTTGTTTTGACAATTCTGAAACATTCTGTGGGATATCAAATAATTTAAATCACGAGAACGTGCCATTTCCAACCCCATTAATCCACTTCACTCCCTGCATGACCTGTCACACGGTAAATTACGGAAACTCAAGCCATTAGCGTAAACCCCTCTTTCTCATTACCATAATGTAGGCTAATTGTATTACACTAAAGGGTCTGCACCTGTAATGAATACCAGAACCTTTCTTACAGTCGTTAAACCTCTAATACGAATAGTATTTGAATGGAAGACGGAGTTCAGTTTTAATTATCTTCTATAACTAACTATTAACGCACCTCCTTCATCATGACACAGCTGCAGCTCGGTAGTGAATTCTTAGGTTCTCTACTGACAAAACTAAAACTGGATTCATATGGCAGTTGAAACTTTTACGGCCGGCGTTAAAAAACGGGATCTTATTCAACAGAACACGACGAATGACAATTTGGCTAACTTGTCAATCCATCCTCCGCGATCCTATTACCTTTCACATCTCTCAACAAACACAATGAGAAAATGTTTCGGCCACTACTGTAGTAAATGACAATTCCCGACCTCCTATCATGAAACGAGACCAAGGGGTAGACATACATACTGTAGTAACTGACACATCACTTGTTTTGAGAATCGATGATGATGCTTGTTGCTTATAGGGGCCTAACATCGAGGTCATCGGCCCCTATGGTACGAAATGAGACGAAATGCGATTACAATTTAAAAGTACAAAATGCATCCACTGACCAGAAATCAAAACGTGATGATGAGGAATGAAGTGATGATTATGAATTTAAAACAATCAGTGGATAAGACGCGCAATGTCTTACATTCCCAGAAACAATATTACTGACCAAGGGACTGCTTTCAAAGTCCAATCCTGAATCGATGATGCTTGTCTAAATGGGTCAATATCTACGTCAACAATCCCGCATAATGGCACTTATCGCTAGTAAAGGAGAACCATGGTATTTCTCAAGTTGCGGTACTAATCAAAAGTAGCGTAAACTCACGGTGTTCCAAATATTATGGTACTACTCACAAGTATTGTACGTCGTACAGGTAACGCAGACCTATGGTGTTTCTCACACAATGACGCCACGCATAGCCAACGCAAACCGACGAGGTTCCTCACCTAGGTGTACTAGTCACGGGCGCCGGTATTCCCGTGGTGTTCCTCACACAGTGGGTACTAATCACAGGCAACGCAGACCCACGGCGTCGCTCATATAGTGCTACAACTCACAGGGAACACCCAGACCCGCGGTGTTGCTCACATGGGTACGACTCACGGGTACTGGAAACACACAGGGAAACCACTCTCTGCTGCTACTATTTCGTTGTTGTACAGAGTATATTCGTTGCTAGGAATGTTGATACTCTCAATAGCTGCCTGTCAATGTTGCAATTAACTGGTGACTGTGTTTCCGGCTTGAATAGGCGCGGCATTTAGGCGCCGGACGGATTAGAAGTGGTCTGGGCTACAATAGTAGCCCGCGCGAGCATTGCTGTTTCAGTGCTGACAATGACCCAGCAAAGCCAACGTCGCTACGCACGCGGCCAAGTAGATGACTTTCAAATCAGTCAGTGGTTAGATGAAAGTAGTGATCGTTTTGTTAGCGGTAGGGACAAAAGATCCACACGGGTCGAAGTCCCGAACAAATAGCTTTTTTTAAAGAAAAGTTAGCGGTGATAGTGACGATAGTGAACAGGATACACTTACACACGAATTACACCAAACTGAATCTGAAGAAGGTAGAAGCAGTGAGGAAGATACCCCGCTCGAGTGTCCAGCGACAAATGACGATGTAGGTACCAGCAGCAGTAATTCCAGATGGTTCACTACCAAGGACAATTTCAAGTGGCTAAAGCTGGGTTCACGCGGTGCGAGTGGACTCCCAACGAGTGGACTAGCATGATGCGTGCGCATCTCCTGGCCAGCTACTCGCATGTAATGGATGTTCACACGACGTTGCACTCGCTTCTGAATTAAGATGGCGGTCCTCGTAAGGGAAGGGATATCGGCTGTTTCTGATATATTAATTGTCGAGTAGTGAATAGTGTTGGAAAAGTAAAAGGAAAGATAAAAAGATATGTGGGCGCAAGAGTGCGTAGTGCATACGGTGCGTTGAATTTTTTTTTTTTTTTTTTTTTTACGTGAAGTTCTAGAGGAAGATGAAAGCACATTTAAATATCACATACGACTCATTGCTATCGAATTCGATCAACTTTTACAGATAATTAACGAACACATACAGAAACGCGACACATAGCCTATATGAGAGCGGCTTGAACTGCCCGTCTGAAACTACGGTACTTGGTGGTCCGGTCCCGCGGTATAGCGGGCAACGCGTCCGCCTGTCACCCGGCGGTCCCAGGTTCGATTCCCGGCCGGGTCAGGGTTTCTTTATTGTAAATGATTAATATCCCTGGCCTGGGGACTGGGTGTTTGTGTCGTACTTAACGTTCCTTTCCTCACATTCAACACTTTACACTTCCACCATTTACAAAATACAAGCAGGTTCCTCACATATGGTGCAAGTAGGGGCAAAAGATCTTTCTAGGTTGACGCCCCGAACAAATAGCATTTATATAAAAAAAATGGTACTTGACGACTTGTAACTGCCTCAGATCTTTGGAATCTTTATATCGAGTTCCGAAGACTCAGTTTCCACGTTTGTGTCGGCTGTGTTGGATGCGATCTATGATGCACTGAAGGAATGCTTTATAGTGTGTCCTCATCTATCATTTAGTGTCAAAGAATATAATACATTGTTAAACATTCACTCATCCCGATAATATTGAATGGTTTACAATGTAGGTATTATATTCTTTGACCCTTTAATAAATGATAGACGACAATAAATAAATAAATAAATAAATAAATAAATAAATAAATAAATAAACAAACAAATAAACAAACAAATAAATAAATAAATAAATAAATAAATAAATAAATAAATATCACACTCTTACCCAGTTGGTGAAATTGCTTCTCGTATTCATTACTCCATTCAGGAATCTGCGATGTTAAACCATTGAATATTCGGTGAGTAAATTTCTTCGGCTGATGTGCCTGACTTCTTGTATTTCTTAATTTTTAATAGTTCTTGTCTGTACGTGCTACGAATGTTTTTAATCTTTCTGTTGATTTCTTCGATGCCTACCCCAGGAATATTAATCTTTTCAGCAATCCATAGCAATGCTGAATCCCTGGCATCTTATATTTTATAACTGGAAAGCCTAGCATTCCACAACACTTCTTCAGATTTGTATAATTGTACAAATATTGTCTGCATATCGCTCCACTTCCTTCCTTGCACCGTCTTCAAGCTTTCGGCCATCTTGAATCTGTTACTCGCTTGTATAAAGTTGGGCACGGTTCGAGTTGATTCGCTTCTCTCGAACTCAGGCAACTGGACACGCATCAACTGTTCACATGATGCGAGTGGCGGGCCAAATATGCGCACGCAACATGCGGGTCTACTGGCTCCGAGTCCACTCGCACCGTGTGAACTCAGCTTAAAGGGATCATCCACGTTCCAATGTCCGTACAAGAGCCCATAATATTATCGTGCACTTTCCTGGCCCTAAAGGAATTACTCATACTGCGAAAACTGAACTAGCATGTTTAGAACATTTTATTCATAGCAATATCATACAAACGATAACCACAGTGGCAAATATTTATATATGTAAATTAAGCGACAAGTTTGAATGTGATCGTGATGCAAAATTTACCGATACTACAGAAATACGTGCTTTGATAGAGTGCTAAAATTCCCTAAAATGCTCACAGAAACTGTAAGAGAGATTTTGAACCTGTAATTGTTTTTATTTATTTACCCTGCAGATGTGTTCTAATGTAGGAATTTGGGTATACTGTATATATATAAATCAAGTTAAAAGCTGTAATTCTTTTATTTCTGATTCCACGGTAGATTTGCCTCAGTGTGAGATGCAATCATTTTTTTCAAGGGTTTTTATTTCCTCTTCTCAACAAAAAGAAAAACCTACATATGGTCTTCAAATTTGGCTTAGAATGTTTATATATACTTCTGTTTAAGATATTATTACCAAAGAAACCTAAAAATAGCGCGTACGAGTCATTCAGATTGAATTTTAGTTTGGGCTACATAGCCTATGTAGCCCGCGCGAGTAAACGCTGCGTCTATTCCTAGCGCGACTGTCCGAGGGTTTTTAAGCAGGTCGGCCGCGCGCGACGTAAGTTGGGCTGAGGCAGCTGCCGTAGCACAGAGAACAAACATCGTGCGTTCAGTCTGGATGTATAAGAGAAACCCTGAATATATGAACACCGCACATTTATTCTACAATTTAAGACGGTGGAAATTCAACTGGTACCAATTTCGCTCTCCACGTCCATCTCCATCTCTACATTCGTGTACTTCTAACTCACTCTTGGTATGCCCCTTCTAATTGCGCCCGAAAGAGTGTACGGTCTAAGTAAGGTTCTCCACATTTCAATAACATGTCTTCTGTCTCTGATATCTGTTCATCACACATCGTTTGGTGCTCCTTTTATAACGCCAAGGCGAGCGATCTTCACGAAGCTCTATCTCTGTGCTTACTTATTTATTTTATTTCTCGCTCAACAGGAATTTAAGCCCATTTACAGAGCATTTCCACTAATGTCCTCAATGCAATAAGTAACAATCATCATCATCATCATCATCGGTGACCAACTCCAGTTTCCCAGGTGTGGTATACGAGCCCCTTCCATTTTGTTCGGTCCATGAATCATTCTTCGTTCACAATCCGCTCCCAATCCTGACCACTCTCCTCTACATCCTTCTTCACGAAGTCTGACCATTTTTCTCTAGGTCTGCCCACTGGTCTCTTTCCCCTTATTTCTCTTTCATACTCCTTTCTTGCAGACCTATTGGCACTCATTCTTTTCACATGACTAAACCACTTCAGTCTTGCCTTTTGGATCTTCTGGAGTAAGGAGTCTTCTAGTCCTACGTCTTCTCTGATTCTTTCATTCCTGATTTTATCCCTCCTTGTCTTCTGGATCATTGTGCGTAGGAACTTCAAATTAAACAAATCAAAATATTATTCTTAAAAAATCTAAATTTAGATTTATGAACTATGTGCAGTGGTATGTGTGTATTTAATTGTTACAGTATCTGTTAATGTCTCTATAAATACATATTTTACAGCGGAATTAAATAACAGAACTCTAAAGGACTAAACCTATACATTCGCACTAATAATGTACACGAACTGGTATATACTTGATTCAGGTCGTCTCTTCGCATGAGTTCCCTTCTGGCAGACCAATAAATATGTCCACATCTGACATTTTATTAATTAGTTGACACAATCTATTTAAAGGTCAATTCAGCTTGAGCTATATCGTGGCACACTGGCATATGAACGCCAAAACTGATTTAGGGTAAACGAACCTAACTTCGTGATATTAAGGATTGTAAGTAATATATCAGGACAAATACTCGATCTAGGAATTTTATATTTTACATGCTGAGTACCAATACATTATTCTACAAACACATGATAAAGAACGTTCAAAAAATGCACAACATTTGGAGTTATAACATGTAACAAGCGAAGTAGGCGTGCTACTTAATTTCGTGATAGCATACCTAATTCCGTGACACTGAATACTTAACTCCGTGATAACTTTTCTGAGCATTGTTACAGTTCACTTCACGCACTTTTCACTCATTTTTAGTATCGGTATCGTTGTCACTGACATATTCACATATACTACACATAAATACAATAGCATCAGATGAACCACTTTAAGAAAAGTTCACTGTTAATCCATTCACTCTGTGACAGGACTACTGAGGCGTTAGGAAGGCACCATTCGTCAATGAATCTGACATTCTCACTCGTTTAAAAATGATTAGGAGTGGACCAAATTCACCTGCAGCATTTTCAGCTTACACAATTTTTCACTTCACTGAATGGGAACTTTGTCATTGTTTGCATACTGTTTTTTGGCCATAGCATACGCAACATGTCTTATTCGGTAAACGTTCAGACCGATCCCTATTTCCTGCATTTTTACTATGAAATTAACGAACTTAATCTCCAGTTCACTCGTAAGGGCAAACGGTCTACCCATTTTTCCAATAGTCATATTTTCTTTTAGAGTACTCCACGGAAATGTTTAGCAGCCTTGTGTATAGACAACTTTTCCTCCAAAACTTTCTGAAGCGCTTCCCGAAGGTCAACTGATGAATAGGTTTTGTCTTCTTAGGTCACAAGGCCCGTTTTTTGAGCTTGTTGCTGTTTTCCTTCTTCACACATTTGCTTAACGCTGGAGCCATTATGTCTGAAATGGACACAAAACGTAAGAGTCGTAGTCATTTTCTTAAGCAATTATATCATTAATAACGCACTTAAATCCAACTCTGGCAACTGATATTATAAGTGTGTTCCTTAGAGAATATAAGTGCATATACTTGTCTGAATAATTACTTGACCAACTAACCTTAATAACGTTTTACTACAGGGACAGACCAACAAGTAGCGTGTCTCCACCCACACAACATACAATCAACTGCATGTCCTTCACCTAGCTGAAATTCCCGCTCAAAATAGTTTCCCCGCGTAAAAGCACTCCTGCTATGTACAGAGGACTGTTGGAACTAAGTGTAAAACGCCTACCTTACTTCAGGATCAACAATATGTCGCGTATCACGAAATAAAGTATGTAACGAAATAAGGTAGGTTTACCCTATAAGGTATACCGCAGCACACCGCAGAAAAGTTAGATGTGCTAAGTCTCTTCTGCTGTCACTTATATCCACTAGATGGCAATAGTGCTGCAATTACAAAACTAATCCATCAACAACGGGTACAGAGGAGGTACAGTATGAAGATCACGGGTCAGTTCCAGTTCTTCCAGTAGTGATGGTCATGAGTCGGGTTCGGAAGTTTGATGATCTAAAGAAGTATAAAATATGCCAGCAGATATGCCCAAAAAACTAGATAATACTACCCAAAAAAGGTCAAATATGACTTAAGCATTTTAGGAATCATCATCATCATCATCATTAGACAATTCTATCATTACATGATGTAGTCTCTTTAAGTCGTGAACTCAGGTAAGTCTTTAGCAGAACTCTCCAGGTAGAACGGTCTCGAGCAGCAGTGTTGCCAACTTATATTTTCAAGATCCGCTAAATACTACTAAAAATCCGCTACAATTCCGCCAAGAAATCCGATCTCATAAAATAGGCAGCAATAATAATAATAATAATAATAATAATAATAATAATAATAATAATAATAATAATAATAATAATAATCTGAGGAAAATTATCGGCCCCCGAAAAACAGAAGATGGATATAGACTGAGGTCACGCAAAGTGACAGAAGAGCTTTCCAACATTGCAGCAGACATCCGCAAAAGACGTCTGAAATTTTATGGGCATGTCCGCAGACTGAGACTGACACAGAAGATTCTCACCTACATAGAACATCTAAAAAATATTCTATGGGTATTGGAAGTGAAGAAGGATCTGGAAAAGGCCCAGATGAACTCAAATGACACCGCGGACAGAAACCTCTATAGGAAAAAAAATTAATGGATGGAAAGAGCAACCAGAGAACGAAGTGAAAAAGAAGACTGGAGCAAAGTGGACAGAAGAACGAAAAAGGATCCACGGAGAAAGGATGAGAGCTGTTTGGTAACTCAGAAAACAGAATCGTTAGAGCTTTGCGTGATCCAAATTGTGTCCACATAATGATAATAATAATAATAATAATAATAATAATAATAATAATAATAATAAATGTCTGTACTCACCTGATCTGTGAGTTCCACTGGGATTAAACCCCTGCCTGCAAGCCGGCGAGCTAAAACTTGTAGGCGTTTTACTGCCGGGTGCAAACTAGGTGAATCCCCTACCTCAAGGGCCACACACAGAACAGGCCAGTTCATTAAACGGTCGTCTTCCTTCATAGCATAAATATAAATGCTACTCTCTCACAGTTTCATTATCTGTCGTCATTCGTCAACTAAGAGATAAGTACCCATTCCTCACGCATTACAAATTTACGATACCACGATCTCATAACATCAAATCCAAATAACATGTTTTCTTCATGTGACTGCTAGCTCCTGACAAGAAATACGGAATAGCTCAAGAGACAGACATTTTTTTAGAAGTAAAATGGATAAAACGCTAAATTCCGCTATAATAAATCTAGAATTCCGCCAAAAAAATACACTGTCCGCTAAATGGTATATTTCTCCGCCGACAGTCTTCTAATTCCGCCAAATTTAGCGGAAAATCCGCTAAGTTGGCAACACTGTCGAGCAGTTCTCTGCCAGGTAGCACCAGCTATTCTTTTGATGTCTTTGTCCCATCTGTCTGGCGGTCTTCCTCCAGGCCTTTGATGATCTCTTGGACTCCATTCTAACATTAACTTCGTCCATCTGCCATCTTCCCTTCGAGCAGTATGCCCAGCCCATTGCCATTTTAAGGTGGCTATTCTCTCAAGAATGTCATTAACTTTAGTGATTGATCTGATGCCATCTGCTCTCTTCTTATCTTTCCTTGTAAAACCCTGCATTGACCTTTCCATGCCTCTCTGCGCTGTCCTAAGTTTCCCTTTCCTAAATTCGTTCAGTGTCCAGGTCTCACAGCCATAAGTCAGCACAAGTAGAATGCACCAATCATAAACCATTTTCTTCAGATTTACTGGCATATTTGATCTGCAGACAGTTGAGTTTTTTCCATACGCCTGCCATCCTAGCTTAATGCGTCGAAAAATTTCTGGTCTTATATCACCTTTCATATTCATCAACTGGCCCAGATTGATATACGAGGGTTGGAACTTAAATAGTGGCAACACTGCTGTGGAGACGCTGTGCAACGGAATCTGATATTGTCGCTGAAGCACACGTTGGTTACATACCTACCTTACCTCATAGCAAATGGACTCGCCCTTCCCACATCACTTGCGTGCGCACAAGCGAGAGAAACACAGTCACTTGTGAGCTAGCGGTCTAATGTAACGTAACGTTGTCACTATGATTTCCAAACAGGAACAACTGAGTTGGATCAAGATTGAATGTGCCAGAGATCGTACAGCACGACAGTGTCATCAAGGTCTTCAAGAGGCTTGCGGGGAATCTGCATTGCCTTACAGAACAGTGGCACGTTGGGTAAAAGACTTCAACGATGGTCGGCAAACTGTGGCGGACATTCATCGGGCAGGTCGTCCTACGAGCGTCAGTGAAAAAGAAGTGCATGCTCTTGCCACGTTACTGGACAGTGATCGAAACCAGACGATTCGTGACCTCGCCCAAGAAACCGGATTAGCGCATACGACTGTGCTTCACATACTGAAGGAACGCCTGGACATGCGAAAAATTTCATCACGATGGGTTCCGCATGATTTGACGGAAATGCACAAATGGTTGCGTTACGACGCTGCTAAGACGCGTGACTTAGATTTTATTCCGAATATGAAGGAAACACTTCGTGGAATTCGCTTCAGAACTGTTACAGAGACTCGACAGGCAGTAGACCGCTCCATTCGAACCATCAACAGAACAGGCTCTGCTAAAGATATACTACGACTTCCAGATCGCTGGCAACGGGTTAAACACAACGCTGGTGACTACACTGAAGGACAGTACAGGTTGCTAACATGTAACATTTTTGTATCTGTTGTAAATAAATAGTTGCCCCTATTTAAGTTCCAACCTTCGTATTATTTTAGGGATAGGTAATAAGTATTTGAGTATTAGTAACATTAACGTGTCAAAAAGTGATTAGCGATAAAACAGAAAACGCATTCAATCATTCAAACTGACAGAGCGGGTCGGCGGCTGCAGAGTGGGTTTCGGCTGGTCCGACGGCTCTGCACTCCGACCGTCCAACTGAGCAGAAGAGGGGTGGCCGTGGCTCTGCCGTGGCTCTATGTCTCTGCATTCGAGAGACGGAGAGGGGCTGGTCCCCAGCGTCGGCTGTCCTAAGAACGGTTTTCCGCGGTTTTCCATTCTCTTGCACTAAGGCGAATGCCGGGAGAGTTCCTAGTATACGCCACGGCCGCCAACACTCTCGCCTTATCTCTGCCAGGTAGCACCAGCTATTCTCTTGCTGTCTTTGTCCAATCTGTCCCATCTGCAAGCTCACAGCTGCGCGCCCCTAACCGCAGGGCCAACTCGCCCGGTTTGTTAAAAAAATGGCGCTTCACTTTAAACAAAGATACTGAAAATATGACCAAATATGACCTTGTATCACTAAAATGAACAAAATATAACCAAAGCAATAAAAATGGGCGAAATATGCATTTAGGCCTATATGAAACATAAAATTATTCAACGCTAGTTGCTTTACGTCGCATCGACACAGATAGGTCTTATGGCGACGATGGGGCAGGAAAGGGCTAGGAGTGGGAAGGAAGCGGCTGTGGCCTTAATTAAGGTACAGCCCCAGCATTTGCCTGGTGTGAAAATGGAAAACCACGGAAAACCATCTTCAGGGCTGCCGCAGTGGGGTTCGAACCCACTATCTCCCGAATACTGGATACTGGCCCCACTTAAGCAACTGCAGCTATCGAGCTCGGTTTACTTTAAAAAGGGGTCAGAAAACCATCATTCACATTTATTTATTTATTTATTTATTTATTTATTTATTTATTTTCATATTTCGGGTAAAATGACCTCAGGAAACAAATATGACTTTTCCCTAACATCCGAACCTTACTCATCACTAAGGTATCAAGTATTCTGAACGTACTCTACTGTATTAATTTGCCAGCATCCCAATCAGAGACGTCCTTTATTCTCTATGTATTATTAGTTTCACTATCGTTCGAGACAACTGTCCAGGTCCGGAGGACCACCGTGAGCCACACTGACTGATCATCGTGCGTTTCTTAAAAGGTATCATTACTTGTCATAACTTATTTTTATCGTCAAGAGCTCTGATGAAGCAACGTCTGATCCCTCCATGCCTAATGTCGTATCGCAATACTTTTTATGCATCTTCAATTATTATACTATAATTAGTATCCTTGTCCAATGTGAGATTAGCGGTCATCAACTGGTATTCTATTTACAGTGCAATTCTTTTCAAAGATTTCTAATTATATGCATTTCAAAGAATATTTATGCTACATAGAAAAATATTACTGAAAAACATTACTAATTCTTGTTAACTAAAGTGCCCTGAATTCATATCTGTGTTCAGATTTTCTGTATCATGTTAGGTTTTTTGTAATTTTGAAAATAAAATCGAAAAAACATCAAAACTGGGCAGAGTTCCTTATTTAAAAATACATATAATTTAACAAGACAATCTAATTGAAATGACCACTTAGGTATTGAGGGATGTAGAATCCAAAGTCTGTACTCAGATTTTCTCTATCGTGCCCGCTTTTATATAATTTTTAGAAATAAGAACCGAGAACTTCAAAATTTGAACAAGAATTTCAATAACGTCAAAGTAGGTATATTATTTTTTAAACGTGCTTTAACACCGCAAAATAAAATTCGAGCGTATAAAATTAACTGGTTTTTTTTTTTTTGCTAGCTGCTTTACGTCGCACCGATACAGATAGGCCTTACGGCGACGACGGGAGAGGAAAGGGCTAGGAGTGGGAAGGAAGCGGCCGTGGCCTTATATAAAATTAACTGCAGTTGCAGTCGCTTAAAGTGCAGCCAGTATCCAGTAATCGGGAGATACGTTGGTTCGAGCCCCACTGTCGGCAGCCCTGAAGATGGTTTTCCATTTTCACACCAGGCAAATGCTGGGGCTGTACCTTAATTAAGGCCACGGCCGCTTCCTTCCAATTCCTAGGCCTTTCCTATAAGACCTATATGTGTCGGTGCGACGTAAAGTAAATAGAAAAACTACAAAAAAAACTTATATTAATAAAAAGTACTTACGGCCATTCAAAGGTTCTATTCGTCGGTCGAAATACTGCTCCGTTTTGATGACCTGCTGTGACTTTGAGATGTACCCCCCTTTAAGACCCACCAATAATCCGCTAAAAAAGCTTCATTTCACTTGCCCTGGTATAGTATTTCCATCATTTTAATATCTTTATGAAATCTTTCACCTTGCTCCTCACACATTGCAGCTAGATTTTTGAGGAAATAGTTAATATGGTTGTATAGAAAATGAACTTCCACACTAACCTAGAGATCTGAAGTTATCTAACATTTCCTCGGCAATTTCCTTGTAATTTGCCGATTTCCTGTTACCTAGGAAGTTTTAAGTTTTTAAGGTTTTAAATGAACGTCATGTAGATTTTGCCGTTTCATTAATTGACGACTGAAAATTTGGATCCCTCATTAGCTCGCGTATTTCTGAACCATCAAATACACCAGCTCTAATTTTTGCTTCACGTTTTCTCTCGGAAATTTCAGTTTTAAATATGGAATCACATTGGTTTCGCTGCCAAGGCCGGTAATAAATTGCTTCACAACCTCAAGCTTACCACGGAAATAAATTTTCTTCAAGTGTCCTTGCAATGTTAAGTAAGAAACAAAGTAATTATAGGATACTTTGTTCATAATTTTAATTTCAGTTCTTTTATATGGTTTTAGTGACTCTATTATGTCTAGATTACCAGCTTTAACGCAATAGCAATAGTATTATTGATGTAAAGGTATTTTTTTTTTGCTAGGGGCTTTACGTCGCACCGACACAGATAGATCTTATGGCGACGATGGGATAGGATAAGCCTAGGAGTTGGAAGGAAGCGGCCGTGGCTTTAATTAAGGTACAGCCCCAGCATTTGCCTGGTGTGAAAATGGGAAACCATGGAAAACCATTTTCAGGGCTGCCGACAGTGGGATTCGAACCTACTATCTCCCGGATGCAAGCTCACAGCCGCGCTCCTCTACGAGCACGGCCAACTCGCCCGGTGATGTAAAGGTATATATTAATTTCAGTATTTAGACATTTTTAAGAATAAAAAAAAAAGTTTTTTAATTGGATGTGATGAAACGAAACTGCATATGGGCTCTGTAACTACCCATAGGAGGAACCGAAGAATATAAACAGTTTCTCTGTAGCAAAATGGTTGCATATCAGTGTTATTCTTCAGTAAGCAATTGCTGGTTAATGTACCGAAGGAAACCAACGATCTCATAGCGTTATTGTTTCTTGTATCGTATTGTCAGTCGTCGATGTTTAATTTTATTCAAGCTTATATTAGCTCAACAATAATATTTGATTTTAAAATTTTTAAAACACACGTCAGGGTACAACTCAGACTTTGAAAAGCTCTTTGGAAGCTCTGTTAATTCTTAGATGACTTGTTATTCCAATAACTACTTGCAATCAATCGATGTTTGTATCAGTTCTGTATCTGTCCAGATCTCTATTGTTTCTGGCATCAAGTTGTATTAATCTAATAGGACTATGCAGATAAAAGGGATTTTTTTCATTTCTGCCACACCTGCCAAATGGGTAAGATAAATACGTTATGGCATCGTAAAGGAGGGGATTATCAGCACGTTCACTTAATTTAGAATTACATATATAAACAGTAAGTAATCGAAGGTCAAATAAAAGGGACATTTCCATTGACGGAAATCTGTATCGACGTAGTCAGGTGTTTCGTAAGTACGAACACAGATAAGTTGCTTACGTCAATACTTGGTGTTCTAAAGATTGTTATATTGTACTTGCCCAGTATTGTTCTCCTTCGTAATGAATGGAATCTTAACCAGGATTAGAAGTGATAAGACAGGGACAACATAGGACCCAAAATTTGTACACGATGTAATTATCTGGGACGAGAAGGAAGAACAGTTCAAATAAGAACTAAGTAGGTGGAGTTCTTTAAGTCCGTGTCACATGACTTTGATCCCTAAGGGAGAAACCTAGGCAATTCTCTCCTATTACCACAGTCCTAAAAGGGCTATTTATTTATACACCCATGTTCTTAACAAACAAAACACCTGGAAACAGTAGAGATAGGAAGTCCATCTTCACAGGACATGTTAATTAGTATGTTCTGCAGAAACGATTAGCATTTCAGTCACCTAGTTTCAGGATGTGTCCTGTTGCCTAGTAGACGCTGGGTCCTCCATGGATACTGATAACTTGTTCTATGCGTGATGGCATCGACATGTATACGGCGCGAATGGCGTCCAGGGGTATAGCCATCAATGCTGCATTCACCTGGTTCCACAGTTCATCTTTGGTGGTTGGCATTGGGTCACACGCCGCACCCGTCGTTCATCATATTCCACACATTTTCGATCGGCGACAAGTCCGGTGATCGGGAGGACCAGGACAACAGTCTGACATCCTGTTACAACAAGAAGGCACGTGTTCGTGCAGCAACATGTGGTCGCGCACTGTTCTGCTGAAATATGGTGTCTGGGGTCTCGTGCAGAAAGGGTATCGCTACGGGTCGCAGGATGCCATTCACGTGGGTCAAACTGGTCACAGTACCCTGGACACCTACCAACTGTGATTTGTGGTTGTACCCAATAGCACCCCACACCATTAGGCTTTGAGTTGGCGCTGTATATCTTGTGCGAATGCAGTCAATGTGGTGCCTCTCCTCTGTCTGCGGCGAACCAAAATGCGGCCATCATTTTCGAACAAACAGAACCTGGATTCGTCGATCTTCTCGGGGGGAGGGGGGGGGGGTTTCTGGATGGTGCGCTCAGATCCATCTCGTCGTGTTCTACAGCCTTCTGTGAACCATCCTGTACACATCCGTAGCACTGCCGACACACTTCGTCCCGGATGGATGCATCACGTTCTCTCATGCTAATAATGCGCCCTCTTTCAAACTCACTCATTTGACGATACAGTTCTCGCATACGTTTGCGAGGCATCCTGCACGTCTGCTCAATTAATACTGATCCATTACCTTCGGTATATAGCGACACCCATTTTACCAGTCGGTGGTAGTACGCCGAGATATTGATGTGGACCTTGAACCTGAGGGCCGACATGGTTCAAATGCTAATCATTTCTTCAGAACATACTAATGCACATCTCCTGTGAATATGAACTTCCGATCTCTAGTTTTTCAAGGTGTTCTGGTTTTTATGAACATGAGTGCAGTTGTTTTCAAACTGCTGGGTTGCATTCCGCGTCACCAAACTATAATAAAGGAACCCTGCTTGCAGTTATCTTTCAACTCACACGTTGGCATTATTATGCAAGATTTGCGAATTGATAAACCACTGACAACTTTTATATTGTCGTACCGCAGTGCAATTGCTAATGTTTTCGTTAGGATTGTAAATATATGAGGATAATAACGAGGCAAAGACAATTGTTACATATTCGAATAATGTATTTAATAAACTAGTTCGATTAAGATTGACAAATGCCTTGTAGGAATCAATTGTGTTATTATTTCGTCCAATTAAAATTTAGATTTTAATTAGGATGTCCAAGAAACTAGGAAGATCTTGAACTCTTCAAAAAAAATGAAAGCGGCTTCATCTGCTCTACAAAGCTCACATTAGGACGCCGTTAACATGTACAACGAACTGAAAAAGAAAATGAGAACGAAGATGATATGAACAGCAGTGAAATAGCACTACTATCTAGAGTTTTTAATTTGTTGGGGGTAATTATTTTAATCCCGTTTCTGATGATGATGATGATGCTTGTCGTTTAGAGGGGCCTAACATCGAGGTCATCGGCCCCTAATGGTACGAAATGAGATAACAACAAAAATGAAAAGCATCCACTGACCAAAATTTTAAAAAAAGGTATCGCAGACCTATGGTGTTTCTCACACAATGGCGTCACTCATAGCCAACGCAAACCGATGAGGTTCCTCGCCTAGGTGTACTAATCACGGGCGCCGGTATTCCCGTGGTGTTCCTACAGAGTTGATACTAATCACTGGCAACGCAGACCTACGGTGTCGCTCATATAGTGGTACAACTCACAGGCAACGCCCAGACCGGTGGTGCTGCACACATGGGCACGACTCACGGGTACGGGAAACCCACAATGAACCCCACTCGAGTGCTACGAATCATAAAACTATGGAGTACCTAACAGAGTGGTACTACTCGCAAGTAAAAATGACCGATGGTGTTCCGCGCGTGATGGTACTAATCAAAAGTAGTTTCATGGTTCTAATACAATCATTCCTTGGTCGCCCCTTTTAGTCGCCTCTCACGACCGGCAGGGGATACCGTGGGTGTATTATTCGTCAGCCTCCCCCACCCACAGGGGGGTGTGTTTGGTCCGCGAGAGGTATTTTATTTCCCTCAAGTCCGCCGACAAGCCGGTTAGGACCCCCCTATCCGCCACCTGGGACGCGCCACGTGGGAGTATCACCTCTCCCCCTGCTACGCCTGCGTAGCAGGTTCGTGGAATCCCGTTTCTAGGATAGTTTCTGACAATGTGAACCGGACGAAATATATCAAAATTTTAACTTTCATGATTAACGTAACCTAACTGTAGAACATAGCTCAAATGTTATCTTGACTTTATGGTGGTACTGTTTCGAGTTCTTACTGATTTACGGCATATGTGTATGTTATATATTTGCTTTTGTATATTATTACAGCACGGATTCACTCGTCAAGAGAGTGATAACGAATTCCAAGAAGAGGGCTCGACATGTTACACCTGGCAACTATCGAAAACGTGCACATTCTATGACTAGCATCGACAATTTTACTAAAGAAGCCATTGCAAAATTCGTTTACGGTTAATTACATAAAGACAAGGTAACATCACAAGGAATACATTCCAAGATTATGAATGATAAATTACACTCAGTAAGATGATCTTTCAGACATGTTTTTGGGCATGTATGAAACTTTTAAGCCAATTATTGTTTTGACTTCTCTTGTTTCTTGAGAGAGTATATGCAAAATAAGGAGGCAAAGCACCATTAACCAATTATTTTCTTCGATGATTTTTATGCTATTTGCTTTAAGTCGCACCGACCCAGATAGGTCTTACGGCGACGATGGGAAAGGAAAGGCCCAGGAATAGGATGGAAGCGGCCGTGGCCTTAATTAAGATACAGCCCCAGCATTTGCCTAGAGTGAAAATAGGAAACCACGGAAAACCATATTCAGGGCTGCCGACAGTGGGGTTCGAACCCACTATCTCCCGGATGCGAGCTCACAGTTGCGCGCCCCTAACCGCACGGCCAACCTGCCCGGTTTTCTTGGATGAGACTTGGTGAATATTCATATTAAGAGACTGTTCAAAAACTGTGAGAATAATTTATTCATTCTTAACTCCGTTTTGTGTGCTTGGATCCGTATGTGCATTTACCTTACGATCGCCCACATGCACATGAAACAAGGCACGGAAGTCACAGGCCAACCTATTTTTCAGGGTGGCTGACTGGTAATTGTCCACGCTAGAAGAAAAGAGGGCTTTGTACCTAGTACATTACCTGTTATTGTGTACTGCAAATCGAGTGCATGGTAAGAGGCAATATGACTTACTTTTCGCTGAGTTCTGTCCATGGTTCTTCTCATCGAATACTGATTTTGCCTTCTCCACTTAAGAGATTTCTGGCCATTCCAAAGACACCCCCTCCCCTGAATACTAATTATCTTCAGACTTAGAATTAACTTCAACTAAGTATTTGACTAACAACCTCTCCAGTGTATTTAATATAATATTAGGTCTATATTGGCATCACAGAAACTCACAATTGTGATTACATACCTTCCTATAGGGTTGGCGTCAGGAAGGGCATCCGGACGTAAAACAGGGCGAAGTCCACATGTTCGCTACAATTCACACCCGCGACCCCACACCTGTGGGGAACGCGGTACAAGAGGAAGAAGATTATGCCTATATTGGTATCAGCAAATAACTTGTATTCCTTTGTTATGTGTCTGACAATCTCCGACTGATGGAAGAAGAACTAATTTTTCATTATGTGGTTGATAGGTATCAAACATTTACATACTAAGCATCTTATTTTAAGTGCCTAATACAGGTTCAATTTCACAACGTCAAGAAGGCCTAATGTTTAACCGCGAATTCTTTGCAAGGTTCTTCATAGCAGTTGGAAGCATTTGGCTCTAAGATATTAAAATAAAAACACACACACACACACACACACACACACACACACACACACACACACACACACACACACACACACATATATGTATATATATATATATATATAAGTACATGCATACATATATGAATGAACTGGACTGATGAAGCTATATGCATAAACCGGCTTCCTTTGTGGGGCAATGTGAGGTGAATGGAGGAGATATTACATAATAAAATAATGGCTCGGTCATGGGGCGAAAGAGAAGTAGATGGAGACGAAGACGACGATGGTTAGACTCAGTTTCTAACGATTTAAAGATACGAGGTACAGAACTAAACGAGGCTACAGAACTAGATACAAACTGGATAGTAAATTCGAGGAGGCTTGCAGACTGAACGCTGAAGGCATAGCAGTCAATAATGAAGATGTATTTAGGCCTATAAAGTAAGTATTAATTCAACTAATGAAGGGTAGGATAAAATGTAATATTTAAGACCAAAAAAGTGACAGTTTGGTGGAAGGGGGAAAATGATTGTTTAAGCTTAATTACAATGTTTATAATGTAGTAATAGACAAACTAACTGTAATAATAAAAACTAAATGTGTGCATAAAAATAGAAAAATGGATTACAATAACTGATTACTCTCTCCCCAATTTCAGGTGATCCAGAACTAGGGCATGGGAGTATTCTATTTACCAACATGAAGTATTCAGTGTATAGACTAGTTTGTTGTCAAAATGCGATTATAGATTCACCTACGTCTTGCAATGCTTATCTTGATGCAAAGGTTGGTCCCGCTAAGTAAGACGTTTTCTGTGTATAAATTTTACCAGAGATCTATTTCGTTTTACTCGACGCAAGAACTTCAGCATTTGTCATCTTATTCCTCAACAACACTTTGATCATTCGCCAGAAACACCACATTTCAAAAGCCTCAAGGCGTTAGACTACAGGCTTGTTCGTCGTCCAGGTTTTTGAGGTATACAGTAAAATTACCCAGACAAATGCACGCAGAATTCTCCTATAGAGGAAAAACCTAGCTGGGGCTCAGCAATTTGCTCTTATGCATAGAAGCAGATTTAGCTTGTGCAATCATCCTCTTTATTTCAGTTGTACATCTTACACTATCAGCTATGATCTGGCCGAAATACTAGAAAGTCTTAACCTCTTCTACAGTGGCATAATTTATCCTCAAACGCAAAACTCTTTGTTGTGTGAGATATGACCATGTATTTTGTCTTTGAAGTGTTTATCCTCATACCATAATTTTTTTAGTGTGTTTGAAATTCGGTTAGTCAGGGATGCAGGGAACACCGACTTTAGTCAAGGGAATTTAATTCTGTCAAATGGACTACTAAGTCATGAACGTGCCAATATCAGGTAAATATGTACTACATGTATTTGAATCACACAACTATCTTTTGATGACATTCAAACGCGATCCCGGTAATCGAATATACACTTCAACCGCTACCTGGCGGATAAAGCCTCTAGTACACAAAAGTCTGCAGCATTGTAGAATAAAATGTTTGTGTAAATCACGGCCGATATAATGAATGGTACAGCTCTCATAAAACTCATTACATATATGTACTCTTCTGAATAATCACATACATCTCACATACAGTCATGAAAAGCATTAAATATAACTACGTTCCCCATCTCTTTTCCTTCTAGTAGTCGTATCTTATTCAAACATTCATACAAAAGGTGTTGCTTTTAATACTTCTCTTCACGTTACAACGGACCGAACGAAGGAGTGAAGGGTTTTCGAATTGCAGTTCTATGTATGCATGGCGGAGCCAGCTCATCGCACAAAGGGAAACAATAGCAACACATTCGCTGATGGAACACGCGCAGATGTATTAAAGAAAGCTCTTTTCATACGCCGCGAAGAGAACAGTAAATTCTGAGAGCACAGCTCCGACTTGACTATATATCCATCGTTCTAACCAATGAAAGGAGGGGCACATTGGGGAAATCATCGCTATTTCGCAAGCTTTTCAAGACATGTTCCAAAATGAAAAATTATCGAGATTATGAACATTATTTCAGTTCCTTCACAAACTGAGTTACAAGAAGTTTCGGAATTTGAGGTTTGTGCTGAAAAGGTCCTAGAGTTGGATGTCAGCAGTACTCCTATGAATTCTTGAGTTTAATGTTAATAGTTGGCTTTGCGTTGTTAAAGCAACTCTTGAATTATTGAGGGAATGAAAATTACTATCTGAGGAAATAAAACTTTACACTGAATTCTTTTTCATGGATATGTTGTTGACTTTTCTGGCATTGATATAATTTCAACTCTAAATATCTGGCAACACTGCTTTGTAATCTCGTGCAGTACGGTTGGGGATCACTTACAAGTCGAATGCTTCATTTGGAAATGTGCGGCGGAATCGTGCATTGTTGACAACCTTGTGGGTCGAGGTACTATGTTATTCTACTGTCTGAGAAAGTGAACGGGTTACTGTTATGAACAGTGTTCTTTAAAAGACGAGAAGTTCACACCACAAGTGGGTGGTAGATTAGTCACCAAGCTTGGAAGTAGTGTTTTATTTACGTGTGTTTGCGTATGTGATATTGTGTTAACAGTTTTATACAAGTTGCTGTTGCGTCGATCCGAGCCAATGTCTGTTAACGCCGAACCAAATACTATGGATCTTTAAAATTCAGAGGAATTTGGGGATCATTATAAATATCCAATACCTATCAAGAGAATGGGGCTAAAACTTCGAAAGGTAATCTCATATTTTTACTTTTCCTTGTAGTCAGAATTATTGAAATCCTTGCAGTGTTTCCTCTTAGTATTACGTTTGAAGTAGTTATTTCATAGCAGCTGTGCAGTAGTATTTAATTAGGAATGATATGATAATAGAATAAACTTGGGTGAGTAATTTTCTTTTTATTCATTTATTTATTTTATTTGGGATCAGTTACAGCACAACACCGAATTACAAAGATCCGAGATATGTACAATAGTTAATAGTATAAAATGAAAAATATACAAACATTTACAAAGGTCACAAATATACTCAATAAAAATTACAATCCTATATATTACATATTTGCATAAACGACATAAACAAAGCAAAATACACTTAAATACAAGAGAAGAGACAGGAAAGAACAAGAAGGAAAATTAAGTTACATGATAAATCGAAAGAGTTTTCAAATTATTGACGGGAATTCTCATACAGTATATGTTTCAAATATATTTCTAATGATGGCCGAGTTAAGTAGAATTTAATGGGGGTGGCGTAGAATTTTCTAAATTATTTACTAGGGTCGTGATGTTCAGTGATGTGAGAGTTTTATCAGAGTTCCATCCAAAATACGTGCGGGGCGGGGATGTCATATATTGGACCGTTACAGATAGTGGTGTAATATTGTTTGTGATCTGATGAAAAGCTTAAGGAAACACATAATATGAACAACATTCCGCATTATGCTAAACAGCAAGTTTCAAGTTGTATTATAAGCTTTTTCGAACGGGATCGGAGGAACGAGGATATTCTTTAGATTAATATGTGTGGTTTTATTTAACGGAAGAAAATGACGAATGTGCCGTCTTCGAAATGATGAAAATGCTCATATGAAATTCGCGACGGTAAAAGGGTTGAAAGTCTTCCAGATATTAATAATACATACGCAAGTACGACGAGTAATGGATTTAGGTGCCTTCGGTAAGTAATGTTCAAGTATCAGAATATAATGATGGTATTAAGTCATCGAGTTACAACAGAATATATAATAGGGTCTTCAAAAAATAGGCTATAAAAAACTGAAATTGTAGGAATATTTTATAGTAAAGATCTTCGATTAAACTGCCGTAAGGGAATTGCAGTAGGAAATCTACGGAGATTAGAAAATGTGATACGCGAGATATGTTCCACTCCGTTCAAAAAGGATGTAATTTGGGTCACCATCACTTAGTTACTAGTGTACTAGCCACCCGCCCCGACTTCGCACGGGAGCAGTGATCAATTTAAGGCGATAGGTTACTTTTAACAGAGGACTTATAAGATTTCCTTGTATACGACATTAGTTGTTTTCCCTCCAGCAATGAACAGTACAAGACTTTGTTTTCGTGTAACACGCGAAATGGGCACGTAAAGCTGTCCATGACATGAACATTCTCCACTGAGATCAACTCCAGCCATGCTAAGTGCCTGACCCTGTGCTTTGTTTACTGTCATGCAAAGCAGACTCTTACCGGGAACTGGACTAGTTTGAAGTCAAAAAGCAAATATGAAGGAATAACAGCGATTTTCAGTACTAATACCGCTTATCCTGTGCCACAACCAGTTAGATTCACTCAAATAGTTTTTTTTTAAATTTCCACTACCAATCGCTCCCCAATTTCATAGCTTTGGCAGGTGTGGATTACGTAACAATTCTGCATAATAGGTACGGTACCCCCACTTTCAAAATCATCTTCTGTGATAGTAAGCTGGAAGGATGTAATGAATTTAGACATTCTGTAGGGTAATGAAAAGTTTCTTCACTATCGACTGCTGTGTATACTGAGTTTTACACTTGAACCTGGGCAGTGAATTTGGAGAAAATTACTTTGTCTATCTTTCTCTATCCTGTGATATTAGAAAATCAACTTTGTTAGTTAGAAAATCAACTTTGTTAGTCAGCTTCATTGTTACATAAAAAACGCACTTTTTCGAATGCCATGTACTACGACCTTTATTCGCTATCCGTCTCTGCGCTAAGGGATATGATACATTTTACGTAAATACCGAAAAATCACTGGAAAACTATTAATTATTGTATCGTAACATGTTCATCGAATCCTGGCCGAAGTGGTTGACAGCTCACGCGTTGTCTCCCAATCTACGCAGTCGCTTTGAAGCTGCTCATTTACATTTCCTTTAGAATGGAGAATGCGCGAAAAAATGAAATCGACAATATCTCCGGAAGTATAGATGAAAATAACATTCTGTACATTACATTTTAATCTACATTACTTATCTCAGGGGACTTGCTTCATTTAAATCGTTACAGTAACAAAAATACACATACGCACTAACGGCCATTTTTTCTTCCGACTTCCTTCACTGTAAACGTTACCTCTCGACTTCCTTCACTGTAAACGTTACCTCTCGGCTTCCTTTTGTCGCAGATGAATGTTTCTGTATAAACCTTTCTCGAGATTGCTTCACAGAATGGTGAAAACCACACCAAAATCCATCCAGTGGTTCTTTAGCCGTCACAGACAGGATCAAGGACTTTAAAATTTTATACTAACTGTAAGTGGAGATAACTTGCCCGATGCTGAACTGAAATGGAGGTCACGTGTTGATTAGAGTACCAACTTTTGAAGAATTTTGATACTGAGATCAATAAGAACGGCATATGTCTTATTTACTAGCGAGGATTGTATTGTTACGGAAGGAAATCTCATGAACTTGATGGATTCGTCTTTTACATCATGCAGTTCGTAAGTGAATGTAGGCCTATACATTCCTCTTCGAGGGCCAGTTTGTTACAAAAACAACATTAACAAAATTACGAGTTCTCTCACGTCTAGTAGTACTGAAAATTGTCTGTTTTCAGTTCATAACTCAGAATATGTCAAAGATGGTCACCCTTGTATTATGTATGTGATGAATAACCCAATGAATTTACTGGATCAATCCTTAACATGCGTTTCTCTTACGATGATTAGGAGCTTCATATTAGAAGAAAATAATTAAAATAGCATTCCTTAGCACGTAATCAACTATTCTATTGTGAAAGATTTTTGTAGTTATGTGTTAGGGCTTAGGCATGTATTTGGTCATTATCTCCTGGCAGCAACTTGGGTCCTTGGTAACAGGGTGTAACAGTAATTATTACATTGGGGTAGACTTGTGATTTGCCGCTGTCAAATGGTTCAATCTATACCCAAATTTTCACGAAACTCATGAAACGTCGAAACTTGTAAAAAAAGGTAAAAGCATTTCTGAGCTTCAGCCGCACACACTCTTTTAGAATCACTATTCTAATACTTACGGAACGTTTACACTTACATTCCAATGACGATGATGATGACCGTCATCATAGTGGAAGAGAAAATAATTTCTTCCTCTTTTTTCCTTCTTCTTCTTCTACCTTGTGGGGTCGCGGTGCAAACCGTGTCGCACATGTGGATTTGGTCCTGTTTTACGGGCGGATGCCCTTCCTGACGCCAACCCTATGGTGAGGGATGTAATCGCTATTGCGTGTTCCTGTGGTGGTTGGTAGTGTGGTGTGTTGTGTGAATATGGAGAGGAGTGTGTTGGGACATACAAAAACAACCAGTCCCCGAACCAGAAGAATTAATCACACGCGATTAAAGTCACCGAACCGGCCGAGAATCGAACCCAGGACCCTCTGAACCGAAGCCCTCAACGCTGACCATTCAGCCAAGGAGTCGGACGGAAGAGAAAATAATTTCTCTTATGTAAAACCGGAAGCGCGATGTAAAGCATCTCGATAACTCCTCTTCAACGCGAGGTAGAGAGAGAGATTGCTCACGTACAAAAATTAGCTTGGAGAGCGCCGTAGAAAAGGTAGAAGGGCTTTTCAATTCTTATGATGAACTGCCGGTGAGTGGGACTGCTTTGTGCGGCTGCCTATCAAGGGAGTTAAAACAGGCGAGAATCGGCAC
Organism: Anabrus simplex; assembly: GCF_040414725.1. Taxonomy (NCBI): domain Eukaryota; kingdom Metazoa; phylum Arthropoda; class Insecta; order Orthoptera; family Tettigoniidae; genus Anabrus; species Anabrus simplex. The sequence goes on along the minus strand of NC_090268.1, from coordinate 344,788,376 downwards.
ACTGGGCAATGCGTTCAGCATGCTGCAAATATTCCACTGGTTTCCTTTATTACTATTTAATAAACTTACGATACAGTGAATAGGAAACAAAACAAAAATACGTTTATTTCTTAAGAAATTATTCTCCAAGATGAGTAAAAATTAAGTGAATCTTCCGACACAGAGAAAAATCAGTCCAGAGAAAATAGGAAAGGAAAAATAGCAATATGAATGTGCCAAGTATGCTCTGAGTATTCAGCCTGAAGGTTTCCTGGATCTTCGTTACGTATCACTGTAGGTCAAAAGGATAATTTTTAAAAATCCGAGGTATAGAGACGCACTAAACAGGGATATAACCGTGTCTTCTCCCTCTTCCACTGTACTGGTTAATTAAAAAAAAAACATACAATGCTGTAAAACGAATAGCACTAATCATACAACAATTCCCTCAAAACGTTGCCAATGAGTTGGCCGGGAATTTTCGCTGCATATGGTTCATTTTTCTGTCTCGAGGACTGAGTGTTTGTTCCCGCTCTAATACACATCTCATCATTTGCATCATACAACACTACCAACTCCACTACAGAGGGTTTCTGTCAGAAAGTCATTCGGCCGTATAACTGGTCCAAATCTGCATGTCTTGTCGATCCCAATAAATTGAAAAGAAAACAAAACAGGAATAATAAGATGATCTTGACAGAAACAAGGAGAGAATAATGATACCTATACTCCGTACGGCTCTACTTCTAAATTGACGTTTTAGCAGACTTTGGCTCAGTCTGGTGGTTATGCACTGAAGCATAGAAATCCAACCAATCCCAAGCTGCCATTCATATCGATTTATATCGGCAGAGCACGATCTCGAAACTTAGTTGCCAACTCTAATATTTACATTCGCCACGTGGTTAACCTATCTCGCTCAGCGTGTTTGGTATTCGGTACGGTTCGCGATCTTTTGCATTTTCCTTCAATATTTAGTGTGTTTTTCATATTGTTGGAGGGTTCCAGTGACTCTGAGATCAGTAGAGTGTTCCCTTTGTAGGCCATAACCTTCTTTCTGTGCCAGCCATTAGCCGTTAATGATGTGTTATATCCTCATTCTCTTTTATTGCTAATAATATATTCTCTTATAGTGCCAGATATTGTTAGAGAGTGTAGTTCTTGTGAATTTGTTTTCAATCCATATTCAATCGTTTTTCTGAGTAGCCTACTGTATTACAATTTAAAATGGCTGTTTACCGCGGTCATATTGCATCAGCTGTTCTCGCAGGCGTAGCGCGCTGGCAACAGAGGGAAGGCGATGCTCATTTGTTTTGCGAAACTTCAATTTAGAAGTAAGGCCGTGCGGAGTATAATACATACATACATTCATACATTATCATTATAGACTGTTATGCCTTTCAGCGTTCAGTCTGCAAGCCTCTGAGAATTTACTAAACGTCGCCACAATCCTCGATTTGCAACTAGTGTTGTGGCCTCATTTAGTTCTATACCTCTTATCTTTAAATCGTTAGAAACCGAGTCTAACCATCGTCGTCTTGGTCTCCCTCTACTTCTCTTACCCTCCATAACAGAGTCCATTATTCTCCTAGGTAACCTATCCTCCTCCATTCGCCTCACATGACCCCACCACCGAAGCCGGTTGATGCGTACAGCTTCATCCATCGAGTTCATTCCTAAATTAGCCTTTATCTCCTCATTCCGAGTTCCCTCCTGCCATTGTTCCCATCTCTTTGTACCAGCAATCATTCTTGCTACTTTCATGTCTGTTACTTCTAACTTATGAATAAGATATCCTGAGTCCACCCAGCTTTCGCTCCCATAAAGCAAAGTTGGTCTGAAAACAGACCGATGTAAATATAGTTTCGTCTGGGAGCTGACTTCCTTCTTACAGAATACTGCTAATCGCAAAAGCGAGCTCACTGCATTAGCTTTACTACACATTGATTCAATCTCACTTACTATATTATAACCTTCCTGGGAAAACACACAACCTAAATACTTGAAATTATCGACCTGTTCTAGCTTTGTATCACCAATCTGGCATTCAATTCTGTTGGATTCCTTACCTACCGACATCCATTTAGTCTTCGAGAGGCTAATTTTCATACCATACTCATTGCACCTATTTGCAAGTTCCAAGATGTTAGACTGCAGGCTTTCGGCACAGTCTGCCATTAAGACCAAGTCGTCAGCATAGGCCAGGCTGCTTACTACATTTCCACCTAACTGAATCCCTCCCTGCCATTTTATACCTTTCAGCATATGATCCATGTAAACTACAAACAGCAAAGGTGAAAGATGACAGCCTTGTCTAACTCCTGTAAGTACGCTGAACCAAGAACTCATTCTACCATCAATTCTCACTGAAGCCCAATTGTCAACATAAATGCCTTTGATTGATTTGAATAATCTACCTTTAATTCCATAGTCCCCCAGTATAGCGAACATCTTTTCCCTCGGTACCCTGTCATATGCTTTCTCTAGATCTACGAAACATAAACACAACTGCCTATTCCTCTCGTAGCATTTTTCAATTACCTGGCGCATACTGAAAATCTGATCCTGACAGCCTCTCTGTGGTCTGAAACCACACTGGTTTTCATCCAACTTCCTCTCAACGAATGATCGCACCCTCCCTTCCAAGATGCCTGTGAATACTTTGCCTGGTATACTAATCAATGAGATACCTCGATAGTTGTTGCAATCCTTCCTGTTCCCTTGCTTATAGATAGGTGCAATTACTGCTTTTGTCCAATCTGAAGATACCTTACCAACACTCCACGCTAATTTTACTAGTCTATGAAGCCATTTCATCCCTGCCTTCCCACTATACTTCACCATTTCAAGTCTAATTTCATCTATTCCTGCTGCCTTATGACAATGGAGTTTATTTACTATCTTTTCCACTTCCTCAAGGATAATTTCACCAACATCATTTTCCTCCTCCCCATGAGCTTGACTGTTTGCAACACCACCATGATGATTTCCTTTTACATTGAGAAGATGTTCAAAATATTCACTCCACCTCTCCAGTGATTCCCTGGGATCTGTTATGAGTTCACCTGAATTACTCACAACACTGTTCATTTCCTTTTTCCCTCCCTTCCTAAGATTCTTTATTACTGTCCAGAAAGGTTTCCCTGCTGCTTGACCTAGCCTTTCCAGGTTATTACCAAAATCTTCCCATGACTTCTTTTTGGATTCAACAACTATTTGTTTCGCTCTGTTTCTTTCATCTACGTACAAATCCCTGTCTGCCTCGGCCCTTGTTTGGAGCCATTTCTGATAAGCCTTCTTTTTACGTCTACAGGCTGCTCTCACTTCATCATTCCACCAAGATGTTCGCCTTTTCCCATCTTTACACACAGTTGTTCCTAGGCATTCCCTTGCTGTTTCTACTACAGCATCCCTGTATGCCACCCATTCACTTTCTATATCCTGAACCTGCTTACTGTCTACTGTTCGAAACTTCTCACTAATCATATCCATGTACTTCTGTCTAATTTCCTCGTCCTGGAGATTTTCTACCCTTATTCGTTTGCAGAGTATAAATTACATTTAAATCTTAACTTGCACTTTTTTAGTTAGGTTATTGTTGCCATCAGTTCTCTTTAGAACAACATAATAATTATGTTCGTCTTTAACAGCTATACTGAGAAAACGAGAACGTTTGGAAGGCTGAAACTGACACCTGATATATGTTACAAGAACAATACAATCGCGACTATCAACTCCTCTTTCAGTGAAATGAATTACTCATATTTACATGTCTAGCGTATGCAACGATACTTCCTCCATCTACAGCACGAGATGATATTATTATTATTATTATTATTATTATTATTATTATTATTATTATTATTATTATTATTATTATTATTATTATTATTATTATTATTATTATTACTGCAGTATGCGTGACTGTGAGGGCAGTATTTACTGTCTCACTTTACTCTGCTTCATTTGTGTTTTTCAGGAGTTAAGCAATACGAGATATAGGGGTGACGTCAAAGATCAATGCGCAAAATATGACTGTTTAAAGGTTTCAAGATTACGTCTAACACAATCCTTCTAGCTATTCCTCTGAATATCATTCCAAGAATTTTCCACTAAAAAATATGTTCGGTATCTTTGTCCTCCTGCAAGCCTTTTATACGTAATTTTCCCTTGTCTTTTCATACGGTTAATGTTCTCTTCCCGTTAAATACGAATCATATTCGTTTGATTTCCTTTCAAACCAAAAAAAGCTCCCATTCACCTTCAAACCAACATTTCCATTTGTAGGCAGAACAATTTTTTTACTTTCAGTCGTCGACCTTGCGTTGTCATTTAAGAATATGTTCCAAATCAAGCAAGAAGCAAACTGCTTAGTAATAAATGTAAATAGGCCTAGTCATTGGTCAGTTACATACCTCTTTGTAACTTTGAACCGAGTTTTCTCTTCACTTAATCAATTCCGTAATAGCTTACGAATATGCTTTTAGCGACTGAAAATTAATCAAGAAAATTACAATGCTTAATATATATGATATAAATTAATTTCAACCCCACCTATCACTACCCTTTAATGTCTTAAGGATTCTTTTTTCTATTTGTTTTACGTCGCACCGACACAGGTAGATCTTATGGCGACGATGGGATAGGAAAGGCCTAGGAATGGGAAGGAAACGGCCGTGGCCTTAATTAAGGTACAATCCCAGCATTTGCCTGATGTAAAAATAGGAAACCACGGAAAACCTTCTTCAGAGCTGCCGACAGTGGGGTTCGAACCCACTATCTCCCGGATGCAAGCTCAGAGCTGTGCGCCTCTAACCGCACGGCCAACTCCCCCGGTCTCTTCAGTATCTAGCCATTATTAATTTTCCAAGCCTCTTACAAGGCAGTGAGTTAATGTACTTAATCTTAACTATATGATTCGTGGTGGTGGTTATTATTTTAAGAGGAAATACAACTACGCAATCATCCTCTATGTAACCCTAATCAGAGAGAAAAAATGGAAAGGATCCAACACCTCAAAAATGAAGATATCGACCAAAGAAAGACAAGGCCCACGCAGGGTGTGAACATGAAAGACTCCCTACATTTCGCAACCTAATACCATCGGGGTCGAAAAGAACAAGAGTTGACCAAGAGAGGTCGGACAGGATAGATGATAGTAACGAGCCTGGTACAAGTAAGTGGAAGCAATGCCAGGACTGTGGTCACCAACCCACGCTCCAAACTTAAGAGCCCATGGGGGCCCTTTTAGTTGCCTCTTACGACAGGCAGGGGATACCGTGGGTGTTATTCTACCATCCCCACCCACAGGGGGATCTTAACTACGTACAACGAAGTCCACGAATGTAAGTTCTACGAACAGCATATCCAAAACACATACACAAACTAATACAGTAGCACAGGTGATCGGTAAAATTCTTTTCAATACAAACTACCTCAGAGCAATATCCCATCTCGAATTCCAAAAACTTAAGAGGGTTAAAAATCGACATTTTGGCAGCACGTTTTCGAAATTCCCGAAACAAAGTATGAGTAGGTGTGATGTTCTCCTTAAGAATGTCACTGATACCTATGTTTTTATTCATCGTTGTTCAATCAATCAATCAATACTGATCTGCATTTAGGGCAGTCGCCCAGGTGGCAGATTCCCTATCTGTTGCTTTCCTAGCCTTTTCCGAAATGATTTCAAAGAAATTGGAAATTTATTGAACATCTCCCTTGGTAAGTTATTCCAATCCCTAACTCCCCTTCCTATAAATTAATATTTGCCCCAGTTTGTCCTCTTGAATTCCAACTTTATCTTCATATTGTGATCTTTCCTACTTTTATAAACGCCATTCAAACTTATTCGTCTACTAATGTCATTCCACGCCATCTCTCCGCTGACAGCTCTGAACATACCACTTAGTCGAGCAGCTCTTCTTCTTTCTCTCAATTCTTCCCAACCCAAACATTGCAAAATTTTTGTAACGCGACTCTTTTGTCGGAAATCACTCAGAACAAATCGAGCTGCTTTTCTTTGGATTTTTTCCAGTTCTTGAATCAGGTAATCCTGGTGAGGGTCCCATACACTGGAACCATACTCTAGTTGGGGTCTTACCAGAGACTTATATGCACTCTCCTTTACATCCTTACTACAACCCCTAAACACCCTCATAACCATGTGCAGAGATCGGTACCCTTTATTTACAACCCCATTTATGTGATTACCCCAGTGAAGATCTTTCCTTATATTAACACCTAGATACTTACAATGATCCCCAAAAGGAACTTTCACTCCATCAACGCAGTAATTAAAACTGAGAGGACTTTTCCTATTTGTGAAACTCACAACCTGACTTTTAGGCGCAAGTTTGCTCAGCTTTCTACTCTACATCTCGGAAGAAGTCACAACCATAAAATTAAAGACACACAAAGAAAGGTGAAGGTTTCGGACAAACTATGATAATTATATCGGACAGACTGTTCGGTTGATTTGTGGTGGTAAATGCTTGCCATGGAGGGTAAGGAAATTCCAGGTGCAAAATTCAACTGGGCAGGAACACAATGAGAGGAGGTCAGCTGTGGAAATGGACTCCCTTCATGCAATCTGAAACAAAAGAAGGTATTTCAGAAAAACCTTGTGAGTTCACATGTTTAAAAAAGAATAAAAGTAGGCCTAACTTGATCCAAAATGCAATCAGAGGTATTCAATACAAAATGTGGGCTCCCATCAAGATGTTCGGAGGTTATATCTAATAACAGAAATAGCAGAGAAAATTAGGGAGGCACGGACGGCTTCATTTTTGAGGTAGATCATTTGCTATCACCAGAACAAGACACAACCTATAAACGACGTAATAGCCTAAATAATCTGAGGTCGTTTATACAAACGTCGTGAAATCATTCAATCTAAAAATCATAATGCATCAAACGGCAAGGCTGAGTTCGTGCATGTTGCAATGAAACAAAAGGAACATTTCATATCTAAATAAACTTTTCAGCATCAAAACCAGTATGTGTGAACGGTACATTCATGGCATAAATCCCGACTATTTTCTCAGTAGAAACATTATGCTGCATACTACGGCATTAAAAAACCTACCTATCAAACTTACAGGCAATGAGGCAATGAATATGTGGTTTCAAATGATATGTGTTTAGTTAAAGCCGAAAGTTACGTTCAGCAGATACGGTATCTGCATTGCAGCTACTCGTAGCTACATGCACTGAAGGGAGTCAACGCTGTGTTTTGTTCAGCAACATAAAAGAAAATACTTCAATGCCGGACAGCTCACTGTCAAGAGCAATGAGCGGAAAGAGAGTATATGATGTATTTGATGATGCTGGTTTTAGAATGTTAAGCTAATAGTATTTCTTGTAATATTTTCTTTCCATGAAATTCCTTGTTGTGTTGTTGTTGTTGTTGTTGTAAATCATAGTGTAGAATTTTGAAATAGTCCTACATAAGGTATGTGTGAATTTGTATGACGGTGCTGTATTGTTACGCTAGTACGAAGCTCAACTTATAGTATTGTAAGCCGTAGTGTTAAGCACTGGAAATATTAAGCTGTGTGTGAATTTATATATGACGCCGGATTTAGAATGTTAAACTAGTAGCATTTTTGTAGTATTTTCTTTCCATGGAATTGCTTGTAGTAGTCTTGTTGCTGTTTATGTTTTAAATTTACTTTATTATCACACTACTGTAAGTGATCATTGCCAACGGGATATTTCAGAATTGTGATGTATTTGTTAATAATAATAATAATAATAATAATAATAATAATAATAATAATAATAATAATAATAATACCCGTGTGGTGATTTACCGGTTACCTCCATCGGGCGCGTCCCATTGGAATTGGGGAAGCTCGCTGGCTCTGCCGCCAGCAGAGTCAAAGGGTAGTAGGGAAATAAAATACCACCGTGAAAAAAAAAAACAAAACTTGTCCCTTGCCTGGGTTACGGCGAAGACTGGTAAATGACCTAAAACATCTTGAGGCAACCTCTAGGGCTAACAACCCTAGTTGTAAAAGGATGGGTACCCGTCCAAAGCAAAGTCAAGTCAAAAAGCATGATGGCACAACATTTCAAGAAACATACCCCAGGGGGGTAAATCTTCGGATAAATCCCTCGTCGTGAACGCCACGGCGCACGAGTCTCGTTCGGATTCTGAGGGAGACTCGACATCATGCAAGAGACGAGTCGGAGCGTCTCGGTGTACCCCGAAGAGTCAAAAACTCAGGCCAAAATCTAAAACCTTTCTAGCAACTTTCAACATAAATTCACTTACACAAACTGGCAAGCTGAAAACCCTCATCAAAGCTCTTCACGAAAATCAGATATCCATAATGGCCCTACAGAAAACAAGGTACCCAGATGAAGAGATTTTTGAATCCGAAGGCTACCGATTTTTCAAGAGCAAAGCGCAAAGAGGAATCCTCAATGGAGCTGTGATGCTTGGAACCGCGTTTTCTGTTAGAACCAAGATCCTTAAATCGGTTGCAAATTTCGAACCTGTGAATGACAGATTGTCTATACTCACAATTAAATGCGCGAACAAAACCTACGCCCTAGTCAACGCACATGCTCCTACAAACGATAAGAACAAGTCTGATCCAGACGAAGTTGATAATTTCTGGGACCTACTGGATGAAAAATTAAACAAAATCCCCAAACACCATGTCAAGCTTCTTTTGGGTGACTTCAATGCCCAACTAGATCATGAACAGAAGTACAAGAAAGTTATAGGAAATTACCCTGCTCACAAAAGAACCAATCCCAACGGCAAAAGACTGGTGTCCATTTGCGAAAATCACAACCTGCAGGTCATGTCGACCCACTTTAGCCATCTACCCAGAAAGCAAATGACTTGGCGTTCTCCCGTCCAAGCTCTCGGAGAGTTCCAAATTGATCATGTTGCAATCTCCAGGAGAAACAGCCCTGAGATTATGAATGTCAAGGTAAAGAAAGGCATCAATGTGGCCTCAGATCATTATATGTCTCTTATCAAATTCAAACCAATTCCCGCAAACACAAGGAAGACAACCAAACAGATCACACGCTTCGACAATGATAAACTTCGGCAAAGGGTCGAGGAGTTCCAGGAGAAGGCTAGACCAAATGACTGTGACTTAAACAACGCCAAAATTCTCCTTGTTGAGGCCGCCAAAGACGTTGCAGAAATCAAGAGAAGCAAAAAGCATGCCTGGTGGAATAGTACCTGCGAATCAGTCCTCCAAGAAAGACTCAATGCATGGAAACAGTACTACTCTACGAAATCAGAAAATGATTGGGAAACCTACAAAACCCAACGTGCCCAAGCAGCTAGGGTCTTCAGAACTGAGACACGTAAATACGAAAAATCTCTCATTGAAAAGATAGAACAAAACTTTAGGAAGAATGAAAGCAGAGAGTGCTACAGAGCCTTCAAACGCAAACTCACTGGCTATAAACCACCATATCTATGCTTTGAGCGAAAGGACGGCACACTGGCGACGTCAAATGAAGAAAATTGCAGCATTCTGGCAGATTACTTCAAGAATTTACTTAATTGCTCTAAACCGCAAAGCGCCATCGAGACCAAGGAACACTTACTCAGGTACCCAGATTCCAGACCACCCGACAGAGATGAAAACAAGCGCCGCAATGTCCGCCTCAAAAAAAAAAAAAAAAAAAAAAAAAAAAAAAAAGCGCCGGAGGAAGACTCAGTAGTAGCAGAACTATGGAAATATGCCCCAGAGGAATCACTTGATATCTTGCAAAAGCAAATAGAAGAAAGTTAGAACAAGGAGACCCTATCCGAAGATTGGAAAATAGCTTTGATCCATCTATTACACAAAAAAAGGCAGCATGAAAAACATCAACAACTACAGAGGAATATCTTTGCTACCCGTGACTTACAAAATTCTATCACTTGCCATCCTGGAGCGTTTGGAAGCACAAGTCGTACATCAAATAGGTGAATACCAAGGAGGGTTCAGTAAAGGTCGCTCAACAGCTGAACAGATCCAAAATCTCAAAACGATCTCAGATATTGTACACTAAGGTCCAAGCAGTATGTGTCTGTCTTTGTGGACTTTAAGAAAGCGTACGACTCCATTGACCGGGAAGTCCTGCTAAACATCTTAAATGAATCTGGAGTTGATTTGAAACTGCTGGCATTAACTAGAGCCACCCTGACCGATACAAAATCCAAGGTGGAGTTCCACGGATGTCTCTCGCATTCCTTTGACATCAAAACAGGAGTCCGACAAGGTGATGGGCTATCCCCGATACTCTTCAACTGTGTTCTTGAAAAGATCATCAGAACCTGGCGGGTGAGATTACAGGAAACCAACTACAGTCCATTGAGAATAGGAACCAAATCCAAGGCGATCGCAACAGACTGCTTAGCATTTGCCAATGATATTGCTGTTCTCTCAAACGACATAGAAACCGCTAGAGCTCAAGTTGAAATTTTAAAGGAAATTGCCGAACAAACTGGTTTGCAGATATCGTTTGAGAAAACAGAAGTAATGACTAACATCAAAGAGGCTCCACCAAAACTCCATACAAAATACGGGGACATCACCCGAGTAGACAAATTCAAATACCTGGGTGAGATCATCATGAAAAATGGACTGGACAAAAAAGCACTTCAGGAGCGAGTACGCAAACTGGAAATAGCCTACCAAACATCCCGCACAATCTACAACAAAAAATGCCTTTCCCAAAACACCAAGATACGTCACTATGAAACAGTTCTGAAGCCAGTAGTTCTATATGCAGCCGAAACCCTGTCTCTAAATGCCAACAAAGGACTCCTTGAAGAACTGGAGAAAAGAAAGCGCAAAATTGTGAGAGGAATCTTGGGATCAAAGTACAGAAATGGAATCCATCAAAAGAGATCCAACAAAGAAGTCTACAGCAAAATAGAGAAAATTACCGACACAATCAGAAAAAGACGGGAACGATTTTACGGTCATCTGAAAAGAATGGACGGAAGAAAGTTAACTAAAGAAAGTTTTCACTTTTTTGATTCAAACCCCGAAACCACAATTCCCTGGTTTAGAAATACCAAAGAAGACCTGCAAATGCTACATATCTCAGCTGATGACGCCCTTAACAGAAATCTCTTCCGCAAGAAATTATTGACGAACGGGCTAAACCGAGACGAGCAACCGAAGAGAAGACACGGTGCCCCTTGGACAGAGGAGCGTAAGCAGGCCCACTCACATAGAATGAGGGAAATTTGGGCTCTAAAGAAGGCCAAGTTCAGAGTCAAATGCAACAAGACTTAACGTGGCCCCAGCGAATTATATATACCGGTATATAATATAACGACAGTGGTAACATCTTGCAGTACGGTGTGGCGAGCTCGAGAACTGCATACTCGTCTTTGTTACAATTTGGATAAATGCGTGTCTACTCATTGGATATACAGTATTTCTCAAAATAATTGAACAACCATAATAATTAAGAACGAAATTTTAAAATACGTTTGCAGGCCTACCTTCTTCATAAACCTCCAAACGAGCATTATACTAGCAAAATTCTTTTGAGGATTCACCCAGCGTTCGGAATGAATACTTCACAACTTCACTCTCTTCTTCTTTCTGGCCTTTCCTTTATTTCTTTCTTTCTTTCTTTCTTTCTTTCTTTCTTTCTTTCTTTCTTCTTTTACTCGGAGTAGGCACTTTGAATGAACTTAGCCTAGTTTTACAACCGAATGTATTTCTATGCGGAGGGATATGTTGTATATTGTACGCTAGTTGCTTAACGTCGCACTGACACAGTTAGGTCTTATGGCGACGATGGGAGAGGAAATGGCTGGGAGTGGGAAGGAAGCGGCCGTGGCCTTAAGGTACAGCCCCAGCATTTGCCTGGTGTGAAAATGCGAAACCACGGAAAACCATCTTCAGGGCTGCCGACTGTGGGGTTCGAACCTACTATCTCCCGAATACCGGATGTATGTTGTATGTGTTTGAATACGTGTATTAAGACGAACACAAACACCCAACCTCGAAGCTAATGAATTAAAGAGACGCGTTTAAAATCTCCGGCTCAGCCGGGAATCGTACCTTCAGCCATCTGAACCGAGAACGAGTAGGCCTACTCTGACCATTCGCCCAAAGCGCCGGATGGAACGGATAACTTAGCGACATACATGTTTTATTTAAGTTTCTGAAGGGAGAAGCTGTAATTAAGGAATAGGAGTTTTGTCCATTATTCTGTTCACTATATCTCCCCGGAATTTAAAGGGAAACTCACCTCAGTCTGCTATCTCGCTTCTGCTGTAGTTTGAACTTTCTGTATTACCTCTGAAGACAGGAATACATAACATAATACTGTATGGACGTAACACATATTGGAGTTATGTGAGGATTTTGGCATCGGATGAACTATGCTGCTCCTGACAATGAAGAAGGGTTAAATATTCCATAAGGTCTATTTCACAACTTCATGCATGAAGAATTCTAATACTTACGTATTCAATTTAATGGATGACATTCAGTCCTATGTCAATAATGCAGTAAACAAAAGCTGAAGCCGACTGCATTCGAACCTCTTGTTCCTCAACTTCTAGGCAACCACGATATCCATTACACTACAGACCTAATCTCCCCAGATAGTGAAATTTATGATACATTACACTGCAGACCCTCAAGTTTGAGTGTTTAGAGTTCAATATTTGTTAATATTATTGGTTTTACGCCCCAATAAGAGCTCAGTATTTGATTGACTTCTTAATTAAAGGGGCTTAGCTTATCAGAAGGTAACAACACAGATGTGAGGTCCTGATTTTTAATACTTGCGGCCCTTATCGGTTCCCTTGGCATTACCTTGCAGGGTAATTTGTTCAGCGCCTAACATATTTTGGGGGTAATATCACTGCAATGTAAGACTATTTAGTGACACACAATGATAAACAACATGCCAGTGCGCCAAGAATCATACAAGTGGCAATATGCTATCGCAGAATTCGCCACACTGCACTGTGCCATGCAGGCAGGCAGCAGCACTATAGACTGTCTCATTGGAAACCGCAAGCTGTCCGGTATTGTCATGGTAAGGTATTTAATATAAGTCAGTTAAAAAAAGAATATCCTTCTTTGTCTTTACAGATGGAGTACAAGCAATGACAGGTTCGCTGTCGCCAGACTGAGTAGCTCGCTGGCCTTCTGAGCCCAAATTGGCAGGTTCAGTCCTGACCCAAACCGATGGTATTTGAAAGTGCTCATATAGCCTCCGTCAGCCTTGTGTCGCTAGATATACTGGCACATAAAAGAACTCATTTTCGGGGCCGATGACCTTCGATGTTAGGCCCCTTAAAACACCAAGCATCATCATCATCACCATCATCATCAGAACTCCTTTTCTTTCTTTTTTCTTAATCCTTTTACCCTCCACGGTTGGTTTTTCCCTCGGATTCAGCGAGGGATCTCACTTCTAACGCCTCAAGGGCAGTGTCCTGGACCACGAGATTCTGAGTCGGGGATACAACTGGGCAGAAGGACAATACCTCATTCACTCAGGCGGCCTCACCTGCTATGCTGAACAGAGGCCTTTTTGGGAGGGGGAGGGGGATGGGAACTTCGGAAGGGACAGACAAGGAAGAGGGAAAGAAGCGGCCGTGCCCTTAAGTTAGATACCATCCCGGCATTTTACTGGAGGAGAAGTAGGAAACCATGGAAAACCACTTCGAAGATGGCTAAGGTGGGAATCGAAACCCCCTCTACTCAGTTGACCTCCCAAGGCTGAGTGGAGCCCGTTCCAACTCTCGTTGCACTTTTCAAATTTCATGGCAGAGTCGGAAATCGAACCCGGGGCTCCGGGGGTGGGAGCTAATCACACTAACCACTACACCACAGAGGCGGAATTACAATAACTTTTGTGGGACAAAATCCGACACCTCGGCGTCTCCAAAAACCATAAAAATGTAGTTGGTAATTAGCGGGACGCAAAACCAATATTATTATTATTATTATTATTATTATTATTATTATTATTATTATTATTATTATTATTATTATTATTATTATTATTATTATTATTATTATTATTATTATTATTATTATTATTATTATTATTAGGTTTTCTGTCTACTTGGACGAGGATAGTATCCATTACATATTTACTATACGGAACTATTCATCACGAATATAAGGCTGATAAGGTGGTGGTGGTGGTGTTTATTATTTTCATAGGAAGTGCAACTGGACAATCATCCTCCATTGAAAATGGAAGAGGTATGACACTTGAAGAATGACGGCATCGGCAAAAGGAAGGAAAGGGTGATGAAGGACAAGAAAACGAAAGATTCTCTACGCCTCGCACACCTAATACCGTCGGACCAAGGGAGGTCGGATAGGAAAGATGAAAGTAAGGAGATTGACACAAACAACTGACTCAGGTAGAACCGTGGTTGCCAACCCATGCTCCCAAGTTGAAAGCCCCTGATTCCCCTTTGGTCGTCTCTAACGATAGGCAGGGGATACTATGGGCGTATTCTATCACTCCCATTCACAGGGGCTAATCACGAAGTTACGTCACTTTGAACAAAAGTCATATCAGCAATATTTTGCTGAAGTAACAGTTTTACTAAACAACTTTTAACTAGACATCAGATCTTTAGGTTTTTTACCTGTTGCTTTTCGTAAGATCCTATCAAGCCTATCTGTGACAGTTATCCGTACTATGTACGTACCGTAACAATAAATGAAATTTTATAGTGCCTATACACACCTATGTCGACGTTACGACCTATTTTTGCCTTTCTGAGCCTATAGGAACTTTTTTTTTTTTGGCTTTAAATCCTATACATTTCATAAAAATAAACAGTAAAATTAGTGTTAATTTATTATATAATTTTTTCATAGAAGGCACGTAAGATATAAATGCAAGCCAAGATGACGTGAAGTGTGAGGGTTGTGAGACAAGCTTGAAACCAGGAATTTTGTGGGTTTTACCGTTATCCCCGTTACTTGTTCCGCACATGCACTAAACCGGGTAGCTGAAGAAATTAGAAATTAGTTCCTAACAGTGAGCCTCCGTGGCTCAGGCGGTAGCGCGCTGGCCTCTCACCGCTGGATTCCATGGTTCAAATCCCGGTCACTACATGTGAGATTTGTGCTGGACAAAGCGGAGGCGGGACAGGTGTTTCTCCGGTTTTCCTTGTCATTATTCATTTCACTCCTGCATAATTTCATTTCATCTGTCGGAAAATAATCATTGCCCCAGAGAAGTGCGACAGGTTTCGGCAGCGGGCACAATTCCTATTCTCACCGCTAGATGGGGCTTCATTCATTCCATCCCTGACCCGGTCGAATGACTGGAAACAGGCTGTGGATTTTCGTTTTCATTTTTAATTTCCTAAAGGTGAACGATTCAATTTCTTCAGTAAAGGAAGTATTTTCAAAATCAACTACTACTAGAGTTGCTGCCCAAATCTGCCCCTGCCTCCAGCATCTATTTTAACAAGATGGGGTCCATGGTTACAGGCTGTTTAATTTTACATTGAGAACATCCATTGTACAGAAAACGTTGTCAAACAGTCCGGCTCCATGGCTAAATGGTTAGCGTTCTGGCCTTTGGTCACAGGGGTCCCAGGTTCGATTCCCGGCAGCGACGGGAATTTTAACCATAATTAGGTAATTTTACTGGCACGGGGGCTGGGTGTACGTGTTGTCTTCATCATCATGTCATCCTCATAGCGACGCGCAGGACGTCTACGGGCGTCATATCAAAAGACCTGCACATGGCGAGCTGATCTTGTCCTCGGACACTCACAGCACTAAAAGCCATACGCCATTTCATTTCGTTGTCAGCAGTTTCTTAGAAGATGATTCGCAGTGCATTAAGATGGCCCACAGTGTACTACAAGGGAAGAAACTACGGGATCTGTCATATAGTCGTGCTAATTTCACATTCTTAACAACCACTAGAAAACAATTAGTCGTCAAAAGTCAGTCACACTGAATCATTATCTGTGTTTACAAAAACAGAGTGTTAGATGAAAACATTCAAACTAATCCTGTCCAGACATAAAATTACACCACAACGTTGGGAAATGTTAATTATTTACTGTGCACGAAATTATGGCGGAAAAGCAGCGAGAATTACAATGATGCATAAGTAAATTCGTTGTTGTGTTGTAAGTTATTTGCCAGTTCTAGCAATTTGATCTCAACCAGATTTAAACTATTGTCCACAAATGCTACATTATAAAGTCTTGCATGCTTTATTTTAAAAGTTAAATTATTATTATTATTATTATTATTATTTCTACTTGCACAGTACTCCTTCAGATGTATTTCGTTAATTTCATGGCACCTATTTTAAACCAATACGAACCTATTTTTTATAAATTCTTCCACCTATATTTCGCGAAGTCACAGAGATTGACGTGAAACGCGAGGTATTATCAATTACATCATCTGCTGTAGGACCTGATGAAATACCCATACTCATAATACAACACATCATAGACATTATTCTTCCTGCCATTACTCATATATACAACACGTGCCTCACAAGTGGCCACTTTCCAAAAATGTGGAAAAATGCCATTATAAATCCTGTTCCCAAAACTTCCTCACCTGTACTTATAACAGATTATCGACCTGTTTGCATACTTTCATCTCTCTCCAAGCCTCTTGAACGCATAGTACACGTGCAATTAACCGACTATTTAAATAAATACGAACTACTTGACCCTTTACAATCGGGTTTCAAAAAGGGACACAGTACGGCCACTGCCCTGCTGAAAGTTACAGACGACATGAGACGCGCTATGGACGAAAGGCAGGTGACGTTACTTACACGTCTTGATTTTAGCAGCGCTTTTGACACAGTAAATATAGACGTACTGGTTGCTAAATTGAAATCGCTTCACCTTGGACAGACAGCCCTAGAATTCTTTCTCTCATATCTTACGGAACGAAAACAACGCGTAATTATTCAGAATAGGTCATCCGAATGGGTAATGAAATTTTCAGGAGTACCACAAGGCTCTGTACTTGGACCACTTCTCTTTGTTATCTATATTAACGATATATCGACACGGCTAAGACACTGTAAATACCACTTGTATGCTGACGATCTGCAGATCTATTACCATTCCAAAATTTCAGACATCAATCAAGCAATAGGTTATATGAACTCTGACTTAAATAATATCTGTGCATACGCTCATGAAAACTGTATTTTAATTAATCCATCAAAATCTAAAGCTATTATTGTTGGGCAAACGAAACAAATCAGTGCGGCAAAAAACAAAAACATTCCTCCACTAACTTTATCTGGTAAAATTATTCCGTACGAAAACTCGGTAAGAAATCTTGGGGTAATTATAAACGAGAATCTTAACTGGGGAGAGCACATTACAAATATCTGTAGAAAAGTGTACGCGTCCCTTCACCCACTAAAATATCATCAAAATATGCTGCCACTAAACATGAGAATTAGGCTTATAAATACTCTTATCCTCCCTATATTTTCCTACTGTGACGTAGTACTAATTGATGCCACGAGAGAACAACTAAACCGATTACAACGTGCTATGAATTCGTGTATTAGATTTATATTTTCCTTACGCTATGATGTTCATGTTACCCCTTATTATCGACAACTTTCCCTTCTAAAATTTGAACAATATAGAAACCTCCACGTGGCAGTATTAATCTTTCGAGTATTAAAAGAGAATATCCCATACTACTTATCTTCACAACTCAATTTCCTATCCTCTTTCCACCAGCATAATACACGCTCTGGCAGTACACTTGCTATCCCTCTCAGCAGGTCAGCAGCATTCAGCCGTTCCTTTGTTGCAAATGGAGCTAGAATATGGAATTCTCTCCCCCACAACATTAGAGCCATACAATCCTTAAATTCCTTCAAGTTGTCTTGCCGTGAGCATCTCCTCGATATGTGCCGCCAGGCTGAATGAATCTGGCAGAGTGAATGTGTGTATGAATGTACGTTTACTGTGCTTAGGGTATTTAGTGTCAATCAACTTTTAATTTGTAACGATAGTTTAAGACATGACTAAGAATATTTATAGAGTGTATGTTATTTTGTTTCTAGTTTGTAATGGTAGTTTTAAGATAAGATTATGAATATTGCTCTCAGATGTACTATGTTAATGAAGTGTGGTTAAGTGTAAGAGAGGACCATGAGTCCTAACTTCGCCACTACAAATAAAGGCAAATATAATATAATATATAGGTGCCTAAAACTTCTCCTTTTAGGGACCTAAATATCCGAGGTCTACTTATAAAACTCATTACAGCAGCGAATAATATTTTAGCCCATACTTTCAATTAACAACCATTTTGGCAGCTCTGTATTGAGAATGGAGGAGGTATCAATATCTGTTGTTCAATAATGAAGTTATGGGCTATCAAGAGATGTCATCATAATCTTTTCGATTATGTTATGTAGTTTCTTTAATTTTCTTTTAATGCGCATTTGTTTGTCGCAGTGACACAGACAAGTCTTATGGCGACGACGAGATAGCACAGGGAAAATGGGATACCATGGATAGCCATCTTCACGGCTGCCAAGAGAGGGGTTTGAACACACTATCTCTCGAATGCAAGTGACAGCTACGTAACCCAAACCGCGCAACCAACAGACTCGGCGTTTCCTTTTAAAATCAAAAGCATTTTAATCGATACGGAACTGAGCATAATTCGGTACGAAGTCGCCAATTAATCACAATTATCGCATCATTCAGTGAAATTAATTAGTAATTAAAATGTAACGAGTCATACTTACGATAGCCAAATTTGTCGTACTAAACCTCGAAGTTAATTCAAATTCACTACTTCCAATTTCAGTTTTCAAGTCACTACGAGAGGGGGAAAAAGTTCAGTAGGGCTTATACGAATCGATGAACTTCAAGTTTATGGTGTCATTTGTATAACCTGCATGAAGATGTGATTGAGTGGTTTTATGACCTATTGTCATCTGGAATTCCAGAATGGGAGATGAATTCAATTTTAGATACCAGACGGGATTGAGCAAACACAGAACTAAGTGTTACGAAACGACTCAGAGATGAAACCTAAACTTAATTAAAGGCATTTGGTATATTTGTTGTAAACAAAGACGTCTGATCGCTATCCTATACTACGAGTAAAACGAGTGATAAACTTCTTGTTGCATTTCAAGATATAGTGGAATACGTCTCACTAGTAGTACTTTCGATTAAAGGAATTAGACTAGTAACGTTACTTCATAAAAGCGATCGATTATACCATGGATTTTAATGACGTTTAGTTATGTTTAGTGAGGTGTCAATAGTTCGGTTCATTGGCTGTATGGTCAGCGTACTAGCCTTCAGATCAGAGGACCCAGGTTCGATTCCCGGCCGGGCCGGGGATTTTAGCCGCATGCAGTTAATTCATCTAGCTCGGGGGACTGGGTATTTGTGATCGTCTTAATATACACATATTTATTTACGTACAACATGCCAACTGTCCACCACCATAGAAACATGTAATAGTGAATACGCTCCTCCACATAGGGTTGGCATCAAGAAGGGAATCCTGCCGTAGAACAGGTTGTCCCCAGACAGTTGGGGAAAAGGCGAAGTATGAAAAAAAAATGGTTCAGTTATATAGGTTAAACAGTCTGGAGGCCTAAACTCCACACTCTTCCCTCATACTTGATTTGTATAATGGACTAACTGCCGTACCCGGCTTCGCCCGGTCTATTACACAGGCTCCAAATTTCTTGAAGTCCCTCGCCTTATAAAATAGCACACAATTTGCCAAATTACACTGTTCAGACTTCAAAATGATAATGTCACAGGGTCATATGTGCACTCTCCGTGGGTCTTCCAGTCACTAAGTTTCCGAAAATCTACAGCAGTATTATGGTCCTGACTTCCTTTCCGCTTTTAGCAGACTTCTCACCCTCGCAAGTACACAGTGCTCATAGCTTCGATGTCCAAAGCCTATCAGTGAAATGTCAGTACCACCAAAGCTTCATCTGGATTTCAAATCTATACAATCTAAGGTTGCCTTGGTGCGAAGAGTAAGAAATTTATTTCTCACTTGAGGTACTGGAATGGTATCATTCACAGGCAAGTCACCCATGTGTTGCCAGTTCTGAATATTTGCACCAGGCTCTTAAGACAACATGAGTTTAATTGTATCTTTATTCAGTTATTTGGGTGTTTAGCAATTTCTATTGCCTATCGAAATATTCTGGTGTAAAGTACGAATGATCTACCACAGAGAAGAAGATCAAAACAGGCTGAGGCAATGAACTGCAACAGCACAGAATAAAGCTCATATTCATGTGTATGACGAATAAAAGTTAGTTAAATGAGCAATATGAAGCTGCATGATAGAATGCACGAACACGTATGATCTTATTGCTGTAAATGAGACAACTGCTAGCTTTTTACATAAGAGCAATGAATTGCGACAACACACAATCAACATTCTATATACACATTAATGTATATTAGTTCTACAGAGGGAATTTATAAATGTTACTGAAGTATATTTGAATGTGATGATTTTATATGAAGAGGACCATGACCTAAGTGAGGAAACTACTGACCATGGCGCGAAAATTTATTTCCCTTCATACTACGACGTAAGTGCCTTCTTCCCCTACTCAAAAGGAAAATTAATGTAATTACTTTCTGTACTGTTTTATTACAAATCGTACCCGACTGGCTAAACTCCGCTTCACAGCAACGTAAACACGGGTAGTTGGAGAGATCATGAATGAAGGAACATCAAACTTAACCTTACAGACATGATAGTGTATAAGCTTTGGGGCTTATGCCGTGTCAAGAAAATAAGGTGAAATTCTTAACGTTTCGCAGAGAACTGTGCTCTCCTTCCTTAGAAGAAATCTCGACTGTCCACGAGAAAGGCTTCTTAAACAATGATACTTTTGAATTTGGACGTTGTAATAGAAGTGGAAATGGCACGTTCATTCGCCAACAGATGGCCCCCAGGGCGTGGCACACCGCTAGCGTTTGAAGCGGAAGCTGACGGAACCATCAAAATCAGACTAAATGGTTCCAGGCTCATGTCTCTGTGTTACACCTGTCATATGTTACGCAAACACGTTATGTGAACCGCTTAGTCTGATTGTGATGGTTCGGTCAGCTTCCGCTTCGAACGCTAGCGTTGTGCCTCGCCCTGGGGGGTCGTCTGGTTGCGAATGAACGTACCATTTCCTCTTCTATTATAACGTCCAAATTCTAAAAGTATCATTGTTTAAGAAACCTTTCTCGTGATCAGTAGAGATTTCTTCTGAGGACGCAGAGCACAGTTCTCTGCGAAACGTTAAGAATTTCACCTTATTTTCTTGACACGGCATAAGCCTAAAAGCCTATACACTATCATGTCTGTAAGTACGGGCCATGAAAGCATTAATGGCAAACTTAACCTTGTTGAATAGTTTCTCCGCCTGATTGTAGCAACGTGCCGCACCACTCCAACCAAAAAAATGTCGTTTTTGCATTCTCAGCTCAAGTAATCCGCCGCCATTACAGTACTTACTAATGTACTGTATAGGTTAACCCATTTCCAACAAATACATATCGCATACATCACAATATATCATACAGATCACATTACTTTCATTAATTTAGAACCAGAGGAACATGTTTACGACTCTAGTAGCTTAGTGGACTGTTCGCTGCTTCAAACAACATAAATTATGTTTTATTACAATATAAACCAATGCATAGACTTCTTACACATTTCATTGCAAGACACGAACGACGAAACAATAAATGTCAATGCATGGATCAAACATGGATGATTTGCGATCAAAATTATTTATAACTAAATTCATTTAATAAAATAAGTGAAGCCACCATAGTATGTAATAAAATAGTGTACGGAACTGCCACTAAAGTGATAAGTTTAAGTTACTCTTTTCGAAATTACGTGGCTGTTGCATAAATAACTAATGTTATCGGCTTTACGTCCCGCTAACTACATTTGTAAGGTTTTCAGAGACGCCGAGGTGCCGGAATTTAGTCCCACAGGAGTTCTTTTATGTGCCAGTAAAATATCGACACCAGGCTGTCGTATTTGAACACCTTCAAATACCACTGGACTGAGGCTTAAATAACTAACAACGTCTTTGGCAGATAGCCGAAACACTGTGATAAGGTTTCTTCTGATCTTTTTCGTTCAGGGATTGAAAATACATTTTCCTGTGAATTTAATGATACACTAGGATTTTATACGCAAAGAGGCCTGCCCTCACATGGAAAGGCGAATGAGATCCTTTGACCACTGCCTTGGTTCCAGCCCATCATTTCTTGATCCTATTCCGAGAGCGGGGTGTAGTGTTGTGCCAATATTTGGAAAATGGTTTGTTTTGGGGCCTTAAAAAAACGTGCTTTTCGCGGTCCCCTCGCGTCGTGAGGCGTATACATGAGATTTGTCTCGTCCTTCGATATTTCACCTACATTAACCTATGCCAATGTGCCACAGAGCCTACATCTATGGAAGACAGAGGGTTGTCCAAATTTTTCCGCAGATCGGTGAAACGGTATAGATTTGGACATGGAACAGACAGACAGACAGACAGACAGACAGACAGACAGACAGACAGACAGACAGACAGACAGACAGACAGACAGACAGACAGACAGACAGACAGACAGACAGACAGACAGACAGACAGACAGACAGACAGACAGACATATAGATACATGCGATATACAAAAGTCGAAAGTACATTCAGTTCTATTTTTATTCGTTTGTTTGTTTGTTTGTTTGTTTGTTTGTTTGTTTGTTCAGGCATCACATTAAAATGGTTGAAGAGAATTGATCGAAACTCGGTATTTAAGTTCAGAGATAACCGGCTTATGAATTATTCGAAATCATGTGCAATTGAATTAGAGATAGCTGCCGTAGTGGGGAAATCAAGCCATGCTCAGCACGGAGAGTGCAATAGGAGGGCGCGACAGACCTCGTACGGCCTGTATGAGTAACAGCTGAGTACAGGATGGGTAAGAAACGAAACCTCAGCGCATTTGAACACGGCCAGATTGTCGGTATTAGACGTCTGGGCCACAGCATCTCGGAAGCCGTGCAGGCACGGGCTTTCCAAGGGCCATTGCATCAATAATGTAGCCTCAGTACGTGGATTCGGGCAAAACCACCACTGCCAAGGTTAACTGTCGTTGTGTACGACGCTTTGATGACAAGGATCGCCGTCGGCTAGCTGGTACACGCCGATGGCCGGGTAAGGAGTGCGTCGTCAACCAAAGGAGGCAATAGAACCCCCTTGCCGGCACGGTAGAGTTCAGGTCGGTGGTAGTGGTATGGGGACTGCTTACGTGGTATGACCCCTGGTACATCTGACGAAGTCCCTCACCCTCGAACGTTACAGGAACCTGCTGACAAATCACGTTCACCCTTTGTTCACCTCCAGCACCCTGCAGATAACCTGCACCTACAGCAAGACTATGTTCTAACCCTTCGCTCCCGAATTGTGGCTGACTAGTTCGATGAGCATTTCACGGATGTGAAGATGCTTGCCTTTCCCCCGAGAATTCCCGATTTCAATCTCACTTAGCACATCTGGAATTCTGTCTATAGGGATGTGAACACCCTGGACCCTGCTCTGACCAATCTTCGTGGATCAGTATGGCTCCCCTAGGCTTGCGAAGTCCATGCCACGCCGGATCGCCGTCATCATCAAGGCGAAAGAGGATGGTACAAACTACTATCTAGGAATTTCTAATTCAATTGCTCATGAGTGTATACGAAAGCGTATCATCATTAAGAGGGCCAATACCGGAAATGTCAAAATTTCTCCGTTTACATTTGTATCAAAAACTGTACATGGCAAAAATTGTGCAATACTTAATTGCTGATCGTTTATGTTTCGTACGTTTTTCCCGTACGCAATTATTACAATTTTTCACAAACTTCCAAATAAACTGGCGATGGGAATAAAAACAGCATCAAAATGAATGACTACTGTTACCTGAGATAGCCCATTATCTGTCTTCCCTACTGCAATTCGCTTCTGCAAGATTGCATTATTGCTGAAGGGATTATAAAGCTACGTTCTGCAACTGCAAGAAAACTACAACAGCTAGATAAAATTATTTTCCTTCCATATGTGAAGTGTACAACATTGTAAATTAGTTGTGTACTCATCTCTGACAGGCTAGCTTTCTAGCAGTAATGCCTCAAAACGGAGATGCGTGGCAGCAGCAGACCTCAACTAACAACAACAACAACAACAACAACAATCAGTCAGTATAAATGTATTGTTGTTAATGGTGGTGGTGGTGATTATTGTTTTAAGAGAAAGTACAATTGGGCAGCCAACTACCCTCTATTAACAATAATCAGAGGGGGGAAATGGAAGGGGTCCGACACTTCGAAAAATGAAGATATCGGCCAAAGGAAGACAACGGCCATGAAGACTGTGAAAATAAAAAACTCCCTAGGATTCGCAACTTAATACAGTCGGGGTAGAAAACAACAAGAGTTGACGAAGGGAGGTCGGATAGGATAGATGCACGTGAGGAGCCGGGCACAATTAAGTGGAAGCAATGCCAGGACTCAGGTAAATGCCTCCGTGGTCGCTAAACGACGCTTCCAAGTTGAGAGCCTCTGGGGCCCCTTTTAGTCGCCTCTTACGACAGGTACCGGATACCGTGGATGTTATTTTTACAGCCCCTACCCACAGGTGAATTATTGTTGATGAGGGGCTTGGGACGATATGGGTCATAGTATTTTCTTTTCTTTAAGATCAGCGGAAATTACGGCATTCGAAGTCTAGCCGTTCAACCCTCTCTTTTTTAAATCCTTTCTCCCTGATTCCTCGAGTTTTTCTTCTCATTTCGATATTAATAATTATCACGTTAACAACCAGCACCATCGCCAGCTAGTTCGTTACCCGACGACTGAGAAATTTCCATGTCAGCGATGCTCGCTGTTGGACTCGGGAATTAAAACCTTTACTCAAGAGCCTATCATTAATATAGCTCGTGCTGTAAAAATGGGGTGGGCAGGTGGGTAAAAGTTTTCATTCCCTATCGGGACAGGGTTTGGAAGTTTGTGAAAATTGTAATAGTAACGAATATATCCGTTACTGTTCTTCATAGGGGGGAAAAACGCATGAAATATAAGAGATCGGAGATTATTTTGCAAAACTTCTGGTATGTACGATTTTTCGATACTACTAATATTAATGGAGAAATCTGACACTCCCTGTTTCGGACGGACGGACGGACCAACCGACCGACCATCCATTTACCTGCCCGGACTTTCGTATTTTATATGCCTAATATATATGTAATCGGCTTTCTGTCTGTGCTGTTTGAATATTAACCTGATGATTGGTTTATATACCGGACAGAACAAATAACAGCGTATGTCGGTTCAGTATGTCTATTCGTCTCTTTGTTTCTTACGGCGTAACGGAAGAATAGAATGGTGGATTTTCATTTAATTTTAGGATAACGACAAATAGGATCTTAACTTTAATCTGTTCAAAAATTCAGCAGAACGGGGGCTTCAGAGGGGCCTTAAACATAAAACTCCATGTACCTCCTTTACGGTTCGTACTACAGGAAAATTCCTCATAAAATCGTTTAGAATATTATTTAGAGACTGTTTTGTTCTGTTTACCGAGAAAGTGAAAAATAAGGGAATTATCAGAGCCGGCCGTGTGGAAGTTAAAGTCCAAGAACCGATAACTAAGTCTATGGGCTGTTGCTATGGAAATTATCCTGGCAACGTTTAAAGGCTTTCTTCATCTGTCCATAGTCTACTCTTTGATATTAATTTGATAATTGCTTTTTATACCGGAAGGAAGAGATCAAATGAAGAGCAGCAATAATGTAAAACAGCTGAAACTGCGAGGGGCTACAAAGAGCCAGGAAGCGAGTAGCTTACGTCACGAAAAGCAGCTGCCAGCCGCGTGTCCACGTACAGCACGTACCTCAGAATCTCAGGAGCAAGTAGAGACGTCGAAAAAAAATGTGATGCACATGCTTTAAGACTGCCATGTCAACGACGGGCACAACAGCTAGTCCGACGCAAAAGCAAGTGGCCGTGCGGTTAGGGCCGCGCAGCTGTGAGTTTGCATTCGGGAGATAGTAGGTTCGAACCCCATTGTCGGAAGCCCTGAAGATGGTTTTCCGTGGGTTCCCATTTTCGCACCAGGCAAATGCTGGGGCTGTTTCTTAAACAAGGCCACGGCAGTTTTCTTCCCACTCCTAGCCCTTTCCTATCCCATCGCCGCCATAAGACGGCGGTGCGACGGAAAGCAAATTGTAAAAATTAAAAAAAATGGCGAGGCAAAAATTTGACGTGTATACACAAAATTATAATTTTACTTCTACAGATGAATAACGTAAGGTAAGATAAGGTAAAGAACGGCGAAGATGAGGAAGTTCGATATCTATCTAGAGGCAGGGCCTCTCAGAGTGCATGCGCCCGTGCACTGCACGGCGCAAGGTGCAGGAGAAAACTTCACTAGGTTGACCAGAGTGCAAATGCCCACTCCACTTCCCCTACACCTGTCTCACCCGTGCGGCCTGTCTTCGCTTTCTCCACCTTCTCCGCTGATTCTCCCCACACTGCGAAATGTTTATCTGCGGTGAGCGGTGACACTGTTGTATGGGACAATGTTACCGGTGTCAAAATACTCTTCTTTCAATTTGGTTTGAGCAGACAATTTATCTTCTCTAGCTCTTCTTTTCCTTTATCGTTGCAATGATACCAATTATGCCTGGAACAAGGGACCGGCTGACAGCAATTCTCAGAGCCTTCTTTACATTACAATCAGAAATAGGCCTACTCGCGCGAAATCTAGTTTTCGTACAAGTCAAAACAGGAAAAGTACCTTTCACATATCCATGTGGAACCAAACAGAGAAATACTGTAATCTTAACTGCTTCTCGATGCAGCTTAGGAAAATTTTCCTTCGACAAATTCTCGTAGAATTTGAGCAAAGCCTTTCTATTGGAAAACAGGTCTCTTTGATTAACTTATCACATAAATATCGTCCCACGGATTAAGTATTTGTCTTTATTGTCACGACTGACAGAAAAAAAGTTCCCAGTTCGACTGAACCAAGCTCGATAGCTGCAGTCGCTTAAGTGCGGCCAGTATCCAATAATCGGGAGATCGTGGGTTCGAACCCCACTGCCGGCAGTCCTAAAGATGGTTTTTCCATGGTTTCCCATTTTCACACCAGGCAAATGCTGGGGCTGTACCTTAATTAAAGTCACGGCCGCTTCCTTCCCATTCCTAGGCTTTTCCTATCCCGTCGTCGCCATAGGACATATCTGTGTCGGTGCGACGTAAAACCAATAGCAAAAAAAAAACTTCTATTGAAATGGACTTTCGGAAGTCTTTGCTTTCTTCGAAACAGGTTGCTCGATTATTTTGTTGTCTTGCGCTTATCTATTTCACTGATAAACAAGCCGTCTATCACCGAACGCTTCGTCGCTCTCAGCACACAACACCATCCGAGTCAAGCCGAGTTGAGCCGATTCGTACCGATGCATTGTGCACGGAGTCTCTGCGCCTCGAATTACACGCGTGAGATTTTGGGTGTTTGAGGAGGCCCTGATCTAGACGAAAGAATATAAACATGATCGGAAAGACTTAAGACAAAGAAATGGCCACGCTAAATCTAAGGCCATAATAAGATGTGTCTATAGGATTAAGAAGGGGGGAGCGGTGAGTGATTGCACTTTTAAAGTACTGTACTGTACTGTACTAACTATTTGACTCATTAAGCATCCTCCAAGGAGTTGCTGGTTTATAAATAAAATTATAATTCTGACTGTACATTTCATATTTGGGTTTCATACTTCGTTTCTATCTGGTATTAGGTAGCCTATAGAAAAGTCGAAAGTCCGTTCGGTTCAGTTTGTGTCCGTCTGCTTGACTATTCTCGTTTGTTCGGTTGTTTCCCAAAACAGCACGGGAAAATATCGACAGATTCCTTCATTCTAACGCTATACAATCCGTAATGTTACGAATTAGAATTTCTCACAACATGTTGTTAAATAGAACAGCAAATAAATAAGAAGATAGTAAAAACGTGGGTCGACAGTAAGACGCACAGAGGAAAACACAAAATTCCTTTCACTGCTAATTACAAATCTAACAGTGGCTACAACTGCAGGTATCACAGGATCGCAAATACTATTGTGAAGTACAGGAGATACGTCAAATATAAAGAAAGAAGACGAAGACACAACGAACAGCTAGGATGTACATTAATAATATGAATTCGGCACGTACACGGCGCAAAGAAAGGAAACGAGCAAACAAGAGTAACAAAAACAACAAAACCATTCTAGAGTATTGATCTCTCCAGTGATCCAGCATGCGAAAGAGTACACTCAACAAGAGAAGAAGTCACGAGTATCACAATGTGTGCGGTTAATGAGAGGTTTGTGTGAACTAGAGTTTACAGACTGGCACTCCCATCGCTCTCCTCGTGTCACTTAAACCCAATTACACTAGTTGGACAGAGAGCCATCCGCTGACTTAAAGGCGCACGCGATGCTCGCATCCGAAAATTTCACAAATTACGCCAACAACCAGTGCTCCAGTTCAGTCTTGTATTACAAGTGAAATTCGTCCTACCGCATTATAAATATTAGGTCATTTTATTAATTTCCATTTACGTAGGGAAATATATTAACATATTTTTAACTTATTTTACAAGTATTGCATACACATATATATTTCATTATAGACTGTTATGTCTCAAAGCGTTCAGTCTGCAAGCCTCTGTGAATTAACTAAGCGCCTCCACAATCCCCCGCTTGCAACTAGCTTCGCTTCCTCGATTCGAACACAGATATTTCTTCAAGTGGCCCTATAGGGCAACTTTTTACTAAATGCAAAGATGTACTTTCCACCTTAAGACGCCATAGACCGGAGCAAACCACAATCAGAACTAGGTAATGTCTTAAAGCTTTGTAAAGCTGATTCAGTTGCTCACAATGGAACTTATCGCTAACTACACTACCATTTCGGACTAGTTCGAAAGTAAACACCACATTCGTAATTCCACCAGACTCAGAGCATCTCCATTCACCCATTTGATTTCGAAGACTTCTAATCGATGTTCTTTCTTGCGGACTGCTTTCCTTTCAAAAAAATGTTCAGAGTCATTTTTCATTTGCATCTTATGTGGCAGTGCACAACAGAACAGGTCACCTAGGAGATGTCCGACTCGTTGGCTGAATGGTCAGCACACTGGCCTTCGGTTCAGAGCGCCCGGGTTCGATTCCCGGCCGGGTCGGGGGTTTTAACCTTAATTGGTTAATTCCAATGGCTCGGGGGCTGGGTATTTGCGCTGTCCCCAACATCCCTGCAACTCACATACCACACAAAACACTATCCTCCACCACAAACACGCAGTTACCTACACATGGCAGATGCCGCCCACCCTCATCGGAGGGTCTGCCTTACAAGGGCTGCACCCGGCTAGAAATAGCCACACGAAATTTACATTTTTACCTAGGAGATATTTAAGGAGTTATTTGTAGACATCAGCTCGTCGCTGGGCCTGAGCTACTCGTGGATGTTCGTACGCGATGCCTTGCTATTGAAGAGCAACTGTGGCTTTAGAAATACCAAGTCTATCCCCCCCCCCCCCCCCCGTTACTTGTCGGGTAAACTGAAAGAAAAGTGTATCGAACAAATCCTCACACATTGGAGGAACTCAAAGAAAACATTACGAATGAAATCTGAAACATTACAGTGGCAGAACACATTCGCGTCAGTCAGAATATAGTTACCAGATACAATGCCTAGGTAACCCAGGAAGGACGACACTTCCAGCATATTTTATAAGGTAAGATTTCGTATAAGACTGTACACACGCTTAAAGCAGGGCGGCCGCGCGCGACGTAAGTTCGGCTGAGGCAGCTGCCGTGACGCAGTGTAGAAACACCGTGCGTTTGATCTTAGTTTATAAGAGAGATCCTGTAGTCTTGGGCATACAATGTTTCATATTTTACTCGCTGCACCTCTTCGCAAGCTCCAAGATATTAGATTGCAGATTTTCAACACAGTCTGCCGGAAGAAGAAAGTCGTAAACATGGCAAAATGCTTACTAAATTTCTACCCAACTGAATCGCTTCTTGCCATTTTATACCTTTCAATAAATAATCCACATATACAATGAACGAGAATAATAATAATAATAATAATAATAATAATAATAATAACAATAATACAGGAATTCAGTTCATGCGTGATTCTATATTAATTAACGCAGTGTAAAGAACAAAGTTCCGGCTCCTTAGCTGAATGGTTAGTGTAGATGCATTCGGTTCTACAGGTTCGATCCATGGCCGGGCCGACGATTTTAATCACGTGATTATTTTCTATAGCTAGGGGGCTGGGTGTTCGTGCTTGTCGTAACACATCTTAATCTTAATTAAAGTGGCAACACAGTTGTAATCGAGCTAGCGAAGCGAGAGGTTGTATTGTGCAGTGAGTGCTGAGTGAGAAGTATGAATATTGCTTTAGAGCAATATCGCGCGGCCATAGGTCGATGGCACGGGCGAGTGAAGTGTGTGTGTACGCCAAGTGATAAGGTGCATTTAAGAAAATCTGGGCTTGAGGGAACTATGATGGTAGCAGCAGTGGTGGCAATTCTTCTGATAATAGGAGGCATAGAAATGAACCCTGGACCAACGGGTTCATTGAGCTGGGAGGACATAGATAAGATTAGGGAAATAGTCAGAGATGCTTGCCAGTTTGAGCAAACGAGGGAGTTAATTCGCGAGCTGAGAAATGACATGACAGAAATGAAAGACTGCATAAAAGAAGAGAGAAGAAATATGACAGAAAAGGTGGTGGAAAACTCTAGGGAAATAGAATTATTGAAGTCGAATATGAAGGAGATTGAAGGAGAAACTGATAAATTAAAGTGGCAACTGAAAATGACTATCCAGGACGCAAAGAGGAAAAATATTTTCATATACGGCATTCCAGAGAAGGAAAAGGAGGATTCGAATGATCTAACGAATAAAGTGTTGGATATTATAAATAAATAAATAAATAAATAAATAAAATAAAACATCTTAATTTACACATATCACTCTACATCACAGAAACACGCAGTAATGAATACATTCTTCCATAGAGGGTTAGGATCAAGAAAAACAGCCGGCCGTAAAACTGGGCGAAATTCAACGAAGTGTCAGCCCCATGCAATTGGTAAAACTCAGAAATAAGATGACGATGATGCTTGTTGTTTAAAGGGGCATAACATCAAGGTAATCGGCCTCTAATGGTACGAAATGACACGAAATGTAATGACGAATTAAAAGTCCAAAATCCTCCACTGACCAGAATTCCAAATGAATGGATGGATATGAATTTAAAACAATCAGTGGATCCTACCCGCAGTGTCCCACATTCACAGAAACTGACGTACAACAATAGCATTACTGACCAACGGACTGCTTCTAAGATGATGCTTGTTGTCAAAAGGGGTCCAAAATCCAAGTCATCAGCCCCTCATACTGGTACATATCGCTAGGAAAGTAGAACCATGGTATTTGTCATGGTGCGGTAATAATCAAAAGTAGCGTAGACTCGCCGTATTCCACATATTATGATGCTATTCACAGGTAATGAAATTCGCACATGTAATACAGGCCTATGGTGTTTCGCACATTGTGGCGCCATTTACAGGCACCGCAAACCTATGGTGTTCATCACATAAGTGTGCTAACCACAGGGACTCGTACTATCCCGTGGTGTTCCTCATATAGTGGGTACTAATCATAGGGAAGCATGAGCATGTCGCTCATATAGTGGTACTAATCACAGGTACTGTAAAAGCCGACAGTGCACTCAAAGTGGGGGGCTGACCGCACGGTGCTCCTGCGTGCTACTAATCATAAACCTGTTGGTACCTAACATAGTGGTACTACGCGCAAGTAAAAGCGACCCATGGTGTTCCCCGCGTGGTGGTACTAATCACAAGTAGTTTCATGGTTCCAATACAATAATCCCTTGGTCGCCCCTTTTAGTCGCCTCTTAGACAGGCAGAGGATACCGTGAGTGTAGTCTGCGTCGGCATCCGCCACCCACAGGGGGTTGTGTGTTTGGTCCGCGAGAGGTGTTTTATTTCCCTCAAGTCCGCCGGCAAGCCGGTTAGGACCCCTCCCCCTAACTGCCACCTGGACGCGCCACATGGAAGTATCACCTCTTCCCCTGCTACGCCACCGTAGTAGGTTCGTGGCCAGAAATAAGGAAGAGAAGAAAGGACAATAGTATACGTCCACAATACACTGCATTATTTTACCGTCAAGGAACCTCCGCATCATCCATTAGTTCGCTAAAGCACAATAAAAGAGTATATTTCCTAAAAATTATCATATTCCGAAAAAAGGCCGTTGCAAACTTGTCGAAAATCGGAACAGATACTAAGTCTGGGGCGGATCGTATCTCAAAAGACAACAGAATACCGACCTGCAGAGAGCATATGCGTAAGGGTCGTCCCCAGATCAGGACTCTCCTGAACACACACGCATACAACTCTAAACGCACAATCCCAGTATCAAAGCGCTCAGCCTGGCGGTTGCAGCCTACTCCACAGCCTAATCCTCCGTAGCTAATGCTAGTCTTAATTAAATCCATTTGGAGACGTGTGACAACGCTGAGCAAGCTCAATCAAGTAGTGTACAGAGTTAACATCGATTACACCCGCAAACGAACGTAACAACCAAATCCTCCTGAAGGCAATATGAAAAGAAGTTGTAATAATAATAATAATAATAATAATAATAATAATAATAATAATAATAATAAGTGGGTTGCAAGAGGAAAGCGTTTTCCGTGGTACAGAAGTATTCAAGGTGGACATACAAGACAAAGTGGTATCCACAAAAAACTACCGAAAGTACATCATCAGAGACCAGTATCTACTAAATGATCTCTGTAAAATGTGTAACGTGGACAGAGAAAATACAGAACATTTCGTAAGTGGCTTCCCTACACTAACCCCTTCTGTGTACACCCAAGCGACATGAGAACATTGCCGAAGTCATTCAACAGCGGATATGTTTGAGTAAAGGTTTTATCACAGATCATACACCCTACTACGGGTACCCGTTTACGAAAATCCAGAGTGGAGATTTAAATGGGCTTAAAGAATAGCCAGTCACAACCAACCTGGTATTGCACTGACAGACAAGGCGTCAAAGGTCACATATCTCATCGACGTTGCAAACGCAGCTCCTGAGAACATCAAAAAGATGATCTGGGAAAAGTCTACAAATGCTTGTCTCTGGTCAAATAAGAGATCTGGCAGAGTTGTCATTGTTCCGATAGTAGTGAGAGCACTAGAACAAATTCCCCACCAGCTGTATGATGCACTTCACAGATAAAGTTTAACAAGGACATCTACACTGAACTGTAGAAGATAGTGGTTTTCGAAACCTGCAATGTTATGAGGAATTTGAAGGATACATAAATGAAGACATGCAGATCAACACTATTTCACTAGGCTTGGATAGTAAACCCGCTTAATGTAACCCACAAGAAAGTTTATAATTTATAGCTCTTAACGTTACCCTAAAACGCGACGGGGAAGTCACCAAACACCTTTTCTTACGTGAAGACTGGGTTACGGAATTTTCACTCTAATGGTAGGCCCTCTTACCCAGCATCAGCCACAACCAGGTTGCGGTGGTTTCATTATAATGGCAGACACTCACTCTCCAGCTGCCTTTTTACATCCTCAGAAAGAAAGGCATAGTGGTTTTCCCAAATGAATAAACATACGTCATTACAATGACGCCAGTAGGAATGTCGTGATTACAAGCAATGCTATCATATGAAATACTCGATCAAATGAAAAACCACACATTTTCTCACTTTTAACGAACAGTAATACGCTGCTGGTCTAAGAGTCCAAAGTTCCAGAGCTGGAATGACCAGGCCGCAGACAGCCTTGAGCCGTGAACATTCTTTAATTTCGGGAGGGGAGCGGGAATATTGTAGAGTCCCAGGACAAAGTCTATGCCCTTGTACTCATCTGTTTAATAGGAGTACCCGATGAGTCGGAAAAATCTCAATTCGCTACACTGGCGGAGGAAAAAATATCTGACTTGGAGGCAATTTTTTCCTCCAAGCCAGAGGAGATGCCCCCTTTTTTGCTGCTAATGTGGAATAAAATGAATGTACAATTTATAAAAGTGAAGAGGGAAAAGCTTTTCTCAAGAAACGGATCTTTTCAGGATTGAATTTTGAGTTATTTAGTGAATTGTGGTGCTATAATTTTGAATAAGCCAAAATCGTAATTCCAGATCATGTCATAAGTGAGCCTCTGCCATTATTCCTTTAAGGGTGCACAATGACCATTCCAATCAGCACGTCAGAGTAGGGATCGAATAGTTGGAATACTATGATGAACCAGTGTGTTACGTACCAGCAGTATCAGAAAATGTATGAACCAGAGGAATGGCATTGCTAAATAAGAAAGTCATACAACTTCCCAGCTATTTCCGTCAATATTCAGGCAGGCTGTTATACTCGGCACGCAGCAGTAATCCCATCTATCAGAGATGAGTGGCAGCATAAGAGACAAATAATATCACAACAAACAATGATCAATGACATGCTATTCTTGCTCAGTTTTATGAGCTTTCGATATTATAGGCCTTACATTTAGTTTGTCCGCCTCCATAGCGTAATGGTTAGCACTATTAGCTGCTGTCTTCGGAGTCCGGGTTCGATTCCCGGCACTGCCAGAAATTTAAGAATGGCAGGGGGGCTGGTATGTGCAGCTCACCTTCACTGGGGGTGTGCCTGAAAAGAACTGCACCACCTCGGGACGGGGACACGAGTTACTTCACATTCAGTTTTCTTCAGACTCTGAAATACCACTCTTATCACAGTCGGTATGATAAACTAAATAAAACAAAAAATGGTCGGAAATTGCATTCCCTATAACTTTTGTTATGTAGTACTTTTCGACAGGACCAATAGCATGGGTATTTAATAAATACATTTTAGGCGCCCTCCCCTAAACTGCCATTTCATCCAGGGTGAATAAAATTGTTTATAACTTAGACTGTAGATCCTTATTCCCCGACTCTATACACCGATTTTCATTCAAATCTGTTTACCCATTTCGTCGTTGGTCGGCGTTGATATGGACTTAGCAACAAAATTACAAATTCATGAATACTTCTGGTATTATAGCCGGTACGGTAAAAATGTGTAAGGCATAAATGATCGGAAATGTAATTATATATAACTTTAGTTACGTAGTATTTATCGATACGACCACTAATAACATACAGTAAATATTTGAGAATTAAATTTTAGGCCTTCGCCTACACTACCATTTCACTCTGCGCGAATGAAACGATTTATAGCCTGCATTGTAGTGGTTCATTCCCCAACTTTACATACCGATTTTGATTAAATTCTCTTTGGCCGTTTTCTTGTGATGCACGTACATACATACATACATACAGAAAGACAGAAAGTACGGAAAAGTAAAGAGTGCATTTCCTTGTTACTACGGACATGACCGAAACAGAAATACCAGTCTTTTTAAAATCTGAACAATGTACAGACAAAACTCTCATTTTATATATAGATAATAGTTTGTATATAACATACTACGCTCTGTTTTCTTCACTTTGTCAAACTCGTCGCTGTACAAACCATGAAGGCCCTGGGAGGCGTGGAGGGTAAAGACTTCCACTATCCGTAACCTCGGGGCTTGGTGGGGTAGAGCGGCTAGTTCTACGTCCGTTCGCTGTGTTCTTCGCTCAGCACATTATTTTTTATACGTAGTCTCCATGGCGATTGAGGTATTTGACTATCCGGGCAACAAATTTTAGGATGCCTGACCGTTAAGCCAGCGTTTCACCGCTGGTCGGACATAATCATCCCTTTGAAATATGAGCCCCCTCCCCCACACAAGATGTTCTTTCAAAGTCGAAAAGAGGTAGAAGATCACTTGGCGCTAGATCAGGATTACACGGAGGATGTTCTACCACCAAAATACGGAGCACCATTTTGCTCCGCCGACGACGATACCTGCGTTACAGACTTTCACCCAACTAACCATGAATTTCCGGCATATTCCTTGCGTTGAGAAATCGAAATATACCACGAAGCTGCTCCAGTCGATCCATGTACAACTGGCTTTTCTCACCAAGATGGTAGTGCACAGTGCTACTAACCGATCCGGAAATATTAAACCATAAACAAAATTCCAGGAGAGCCTCCGTGGCTCAGACGGAGCGCGTCGGCCTCTCACCGCTGGATACCGTGGTTCAAATCCCGGTGACTCCATGTGAGATTTGTGCTGGACAAAGCGGAGGCGGGACAGGTCTTTCTCCGGGTACTCCGGTTTTCCCTGTCATCTTTCATTCCAGCAACACTCTCCATTATCATTTCATAGCATTTATCACTCATTAATAAATCACCTTGGAAGAGGCGATCCCATTGTAATAACAGCCTATGTATGTTTCATTCATTACATCTCTGACCCGGTCAATGACTGGAAAACAGGTTGTAGGTTTTCATTTCATTTTCAAACAAAATTCCACTACAATTACAACCAGTCTACCATCACGGTTAGAGATTATAAAGGTCTCGTAAACTTATTTTAGGACAACCCTCGCAACATTAGGACTGACATTTAAATATTCAGGTATCCACAATTTTACTGTCCAGAATTTCATTTAAACTGCATTCCTCTGCAGTAGAAGTATTGACAGAAACATGATGTAGGCCCTACTTGTGAACTTCAAAATCTATTCAAAAGTTTTCTACAACTGGAAGCATACATCTTGGTTTTATAAATATCTACTAGTGTCCAAAAGTTAAACATAAGTTACGAATAAGCAGGGCAACAGGAAATAGACCGCAAATCGCACGACATATGCACCTACCAACCTTACATGTTCTTCTGTATAGGAAAGGAGTGTTCCCTGCTTTGACTAGCGCCGTAACCGAAGGTAAACACAGCCAGTGCCTGCGCCCCACATTGCTTCAGTCGTGTTTGCCCTGTTATAGTGTGCGGAGTGTAGCCTCGTAGTGAACGTGACAACAGAATGGCACAACGACGCCATTTGCACCCCGTTTTGCAGAGTAGAATACTCGGCCGCCCGGAAGCAGGCCAGACGCAGACCGAAGTCGCCGCATTCTTGAATGTGCTACAAAGTGTAATTTCCAGGCTTTGGAAACGATTTCAAGACACAGGAAATGTTAGTCGTAGGCTAGTACCAGGACGATCAAGGGTAACCACCCCACAGCAGGACTGACATCCGGCCTTAACCGCCCGACAAAATCGGAGTGCACCTGCAAGACAATTCTCGGCGGAGCTTGCAGCCGTCTCAGGGGTTGCCGTTTCCCGGCAAACTGTGTACCGGAGGCTCAGAACAGCGGGGCTGTTTGCCCGACGTCCAGCCGTGTGCGTCCCGCTCACTCCAGCACAGAGACGGGCCCCTTTACTGTGGAGCCGTCAACATCGAAACTGGACCATGAATGAATTGAGGCAAGTGCTCTTTACAGATGAATCCCGCTTCAGTTTGCAGAACGATTCCCGTCGCACATTAATCTGGAGAGAACCGGGTAGTCGAGATAACCACAGGAACATCGTGGAACGGTTTTAGTTGGTGGTGGTGGCGTCATGGTGTGAGCCGGCATCATGTTGAATGGCCGTAAGGACCTGCACATCTTCATGGGTAGTCCGAGGAACACTGTTAACGCTCGGAGATACAGGGATGAGGTACTGAAACCACATGTTCGGCTCTTCAGAGGTGCGGTTGGCCCAGACTTCCTCTTAATGGACGATAATGCCCGACCGCACCACGCTGCTCTGGTGGATGAATTTCTGGCTGGGGAAGACATTCATCGCATGGACTGGCCAGCAAGGTCTGCGGATCTGAATCCTATAGAACATGGCTGGGATGCATTGGGATGGCGAACTGCATCCCGTCAGCCTCCACCAAGGACCCTCCAAGACCTTCGCATTGCCCTTTCGGAGGAATGGGATCGACTGCCACAACAGCTCTTGGAAAATTTCATAGAGAGCATGCCACGTCGCTGCGAAGCACGTGCGGCCGTTAGGGGCAACCATACACACTATCAACAGCATATTTTGTTGTGGAAGACATTGCCAAGTTTTTTTAGTTGTTGTCAAAGGTGTACCTTGGCTATCAGAACCTTTCTGACACCGGGCTTTTTCTTTTTTTTGACAAGTTGTGTGGTATATGGTGTGTGAGTCAGCTTCCGTTTGTTCAGCAATCCGTCTGACATTCCTATCAGGCGGTATGGCCTCATTTGGTGATTATGCTTAACTTTCGGACACTAGTGTCGAACAGACACAGATAGGTCTTATGGCGACGATGGTATAGGAAAGGAGTACGATTGGGAAGGAAGTGACCGTGGCCTTAATTAGGGTACAGCTCCAGCATTTGCCTCGTGTAAAAATGAGAAACCAAAAGAGCAGAGAGATTTATCAACCC
The DNA here is from genome assembly GCF_040414725.1 of Anabrus simplex. NCBI lineage: Eukaryota > Metazoa > Arthropoda > Insecta > Orthoptera > Tettigoniidae > Anabrus > Anabrus simplex. The sequence goes on along the minus strand of NC_090268.1, from coordinate 344,749,936 downwards.
AACTCACCACAATCGGTTTTAGAGATAAGTTTTCATGATATACTTCAGTCCATGTAGACTACCGATATCAGTCTTACAAATGAAAAAGAAACATGTGGCACATCTCTAAAAAAAATCTACTCCAGATACAGAAATTCCGCTATCTACCATAAATGTTCGTTCTCAAAGATCGCATCGGAAAAATGAATCCTCTTCATAGTATCTAACATCTGTACGAAGTATACAATTTTTAAACGAAGGTTTAAACCGAAGAATTAACATTCAGTCAAATCGCACTATTAATCACCACAATTGCAGATTATAGGCACTTCAGAATCCATATATGCTACAGTGCTATGTAAACCGTGCTCAGATCATTCCCGTATCAATTACCTGATACTTCTACAGTACAAGAATCCTATATTCGTAATAACAATGTTATTGGTTTTACGTCCCACTATTTACCTTTATGGTTTTCGGAGACACTGGTGTGCCGGATGTTTCTTTCACAGGAATTCTTCTTTTTCTCCTCCTTCTTCTTGTGCCTATCCAGTCCAAATGTTGGCGGTCGTTATAGTGACCCATTAGTTTGTAGTTAAAATTTAAAAAAGTCCGAAAAAGGTTTCTACTGCAGAATAGCCGACAATGGAATTTCAAACAATTTTCTTCTCATTTATGTGCATCGACTGGTCGGTAGAAGAACTTCTATCGATTGTTCATGGCATTATAACATTCACAGGCTCATAATCAAGATTCTTTGACATTTTGTTAACACCCCTTTGCATTTTAAAATTGTAAAAAGAGTTTGAATGATAAAATGTAGTATAGAATACTTTCACTACATTCGAAATACCAAGTGACACGTATCAACATAGCGTATGAACTTAGTTTCCTGCAGTAGGCTACTGGCGACGTTCCTTGTAGATGAGAACATTGCGTGTTCAAACTCCTCTTACATATTTAATTATTTATTCCATTTATTTGATAGATATTCGGTGGCAGCACAAAACCGGACAAACTTGTCAGACTGATTTGGGCGGTCTTTGTATAACATATATACGTATCTGTCCATAATCATCTTAACTCAATTAGCATGCCTCACCACACTCACTTAGTTCAAGAGGATGTTACGGCATTTAATGAGGTTGGACGTCTACCTGTGACAAGGACCATCGTTGTGGCAGGTATACAGTACGCGTTTGTGTTCGTTTTAATACACCCCTCCTCATATATGCACATTACACAACAAGCCACCACAGAAACACGCATAGTGAATACATCTCTCCACATAGCATTGGCGTCAGAAAAAGTGGTGATGGTGGTGGTGGTGATTGTTGTTTTAAGAGGAAGTACAAATGAGCAACCATCCTCTATTAACACTAGTCAGCGGAAAGAATGGAAGGGCCAGACACTTCGAAAAACAAAGATATCAGCCAAAAAATATTAGGGACAAGAAGGGCGTGAACATGAAAGACTCCCTACGCCTCGCGATGACATCTAGCTGTAAAATAGGGTCGGGTCCAGATATACGACACATTTCGCCCCCGCGAGTATGGGATAAGCAGCAGAGGAAAACGAGGAAGACGGCTATGCAACTCACCGCGCTGCAATGAAAGGTGATAACATAGACAAATGCCGATTGACTCATTACCTAGTTCTTTTTAGTAGAGCTAAAGAGCTATGCTTTTCCTATGTGCTCCATAGAGGTCGACTTTTAATTCGTATTGAAATGGTTTGGACAGAAAGAAAATCGACACTAATCATTAACCAGGATGACCCTGTCCCCTCCTTTTCGAGGCATGTACCCGCTGAACAAGCTCAATCAGATAGTGCACCGAGTTAACAGCGATTACAACTGCTAAGGGACTTAACAATCATATTGTGTAACACGTCGCATGAAAGTAAAACAAATGTTTGATATGAGATTTCTTTTTTATCCTCGTGCCCCTGACCTCTTCAACAAATCGGCCATCTTCAGCGATTGTCGAGCGAAGATATTTGAATCTTGTCACTCGCGCAGATCTTGAAAGTATATCTGAATGGTTCCGATGGCTTGTGGGTCTGACGTCAATGTACTTAGTCTTCATTTTGATGAGGCGCAGGGCGCACTGCGCCAGTTGATCGCTCCATTCTTGGGTATGGCGTTGCAGATCTACCTGGGTCTCAAGAGGCCAACATGACATCGTCAGTATAGAGAAGCAACCACGGTAAAGGGCGGCACAGGTCCGCTGTTAGGCCGCGTGCACACCGAGCGCGCTTCGCATAGTGTGTCGCGTGTTGCTCAACGTTAAGCGTCACGCTAAACATAACCAGTGCTTTGCTCGTAATCCAGGTGTTCACACCGCCCGCGCTCTGCTGCGCTGAACGCCTATCTTACAGCCAAGCGAAGCGCCAGACAACGCGCAGTGTTGGTTAATTGCTTAGCGTTACCTAGCTGGTTCTGAATCTATGGAAGAAGAATTTATTCATGCAGTGTTTCAAAGAGAAGAAATATGGAACCCAAGACACAAAAACTATAAAAATGTAACTGTTTTGCAAAATAAGTGGACTTAAGTATCTACAACAGTTGTATCGCATTCCTACAGTAAACATATACAGTAATATTACTTCTACTGTCACACTTTACTGGGCTTAACATTGTGACAGGATGTAATTGGGTATGGATTTTAGTGTCGGAAGTGTCCGAGGAGAATTTCTGCTTGCCAGGTGCAGGTCTTTTGAATTGACGCCCGTAGATGACCTGCATCATGATGAGGATGAAATGATTATAAATACATACACCCAGCCCCCGTGCCAATACAATTTACTAATTATGATTACAATTCCCGACTCTGCCGCGAATCGAACCCGGAACTCTGTGACCAAAGGCCAGTACGGTAACCATTTAGCCATGTAGCCGGACACTTTGTGAACAAGTGCATATAATCTCCCAGACTCTGTCATATCGGTTTATAATTTTGCCAATGGACGGTGGTAACATGAAGAATATCACTCTGTAGGCTAGTAGTGGGCTTGGAAGTAAATATTTATGTTTATTAATTATATTTGTCGCACATTTACTCCACTTTTGTTACGATGATTAATTGTGTATGCTAACTGTAACAATATTGCAAAATACTATTTATAACTATTATATAAAGAGCGTGATTTAGCCGGAAATTTAATTTCCACGTGTTTGCTGCACGGTGCTCCTAAATAATTCGGAAAATTAAATTTCTCCCAATACTTCTTCTTGACGCCATATTTAAGTTGCAGGATTTGGAAGGTCAAAGGTATTTTTTGTCATTCTTAAGTAATCATAAAATTTATCGCGATAAAGTCTTGCATCTCTGTGCAAACGATGGAATTCTCTGAAAGTACCGTAATTCGTTCTTCATTAAATTCATGAACCCACTTTCGATTCTTTTTATTTTAAATTTTAGGTAACTGTTGTCTATCAGTAAACTGTTTCTAGTGTACTTGGATAACGGCATTAGTTTGTGACCACCCTAAAACGCCTCGCACCAAACTAAGATGAGAGCATGGCGTAGAATTTTCGGTGTGAACAGCAAGCACGCCTTGCGCTATGCATAGCATTTCACGCTACACGCGACACACTATGCGAAGCGCGCTCGGTGTGCACGCTGCCTTACAGTGATCACCACTAGCGCGGAACCTTGGTGAACGCCGTTCCAGGAAAACTACATGGATCGGCTTGTTCTCCTCACGATATTTTTCAAGCAAGAGCCGAGCATCATAGACTGAATCGGTTGTGCCACAACTCTTCACAAACCCAAATTGGTTTCTGGAAAGCAAGACTACCTCCATTAGATGGCTCATGGATCGGGTGGTAATTACCATATACAGCGGGGCTCGCCTTCTTTTTTTCTTTCTTTTTTTTTGAATACGGCTACAGCGATGCTCCGTTGCCAATCGGTTTCTGATGATCTCCTTGAAGAGTCGTGCTAACCATACTACCACATCCCACTATTAAGAGTACGCCCTATCAGAGATCTGCTGAAAGATCTTCCGGGCCAGTGGTTTTCCCCGACTTCATTCCTTTCAAAACAACCTACACCTATTCAATATCGATGTCTCCAACAGTTCCTTCCACAAGAACAGCGACTGGGATTGGTGGTTGGGGAGAGATAATCCATCTGATAGCCCCCCCCCCCCCCCATTAGGGAAACGAAATGATCGGCTCCCTAATGTCCATAGACGTGCCAACTTTCAAAGTAAAAAAAATATCACGAGAGTTTTTGCGGGTATTTAACACATTATACTACTCAATTACTGTATGTATTATTTATATATTTATGGATACTGAAATATTGCATGTATTTTATAAATACTGAAATACTGCATGTATCTGAGCTTTAGAACACATGACTCTTCATTGTAACTGCCTGATGCCTCTATATAAGTTTCTGAACTATATTTATGCTCAAAGCACTGGTCTTGTTGAACGGGTTTTAAAATTTAATTTTTCCAGAATTCCTTTCTTTGGGAAGCTTAGATCTGAATTGAGATTTAGTCCTTGTAAATTTGTTTAAAAAATACTCTCACAGTCGGCATTGCTATGTGGAAATTATAAACTAGAAAGCATCACGTTAGAGATACTGTCATATTTAAGAACACCACCAGCTCACAGCTACCTACCTTTGCCAGTACCGACTGAACATCAGTTCTTTCCAGCTTCTTAAAGAACGACGAAACACCTGGAATTTTTAAAAAATTAAAGGAAAACTGAATATGTTCTCAAAATCAGGAGTCTCCCGCTTAAATCGCGGGGGTGGCACGTCTGAGTTCATACAAACAATATTTCTTTTTTTTGCAATTTGCTGCACGTTGCACCTACACATATAGGTCTTATAGCGACGATGGGATAGGAAAGGGCTAGGAGTGGGAAGGAAGCGGCCGTGGCCTTAATTACGGTACAGCCCCAGCATTTGCCTGGTGTGAAAATGGGAAACCACAGAAAACCATCTTCAGGGCTGCCGACAGTGGGGTTCGAACCTACTGTCTTCCGATTGCAAGCTTACGGCCGCGCGACCCTAAGCGCACGGCTACTTCCTCGGTCATATTTGTTTTACCTGTTGTTTAGATGTGAGCGGGGTTTGAGTTAAAACTCAAAATCGAAATTTTCAGCTATCAGGCGGGCTTCCTGATTTTACAAGAAAATCCAAATAATAAGTATAGTTTTGCGTGTTTATTTATATCAGAAGTACAATTTAAAGCTAAATTCTGGACTTCAGGCATGGTACTGTTTTGGTTTATCGAGGCAAGGACTCAGTGAACACGCCTGAAAGCACCAATCATTTAACTTCAACTAGATCCGTAATTTAATTAAGTTTGAAGCGGGATGCTGAGTCCAAACGTAATTGACAATACACACAACACTAACCCTCCAGTGAGCCGAGAGCACTGATTGCATTAGTGTCGCAGAAGTGATCGGCACACACCATTACATACCAAACAGATGGAATTCGAAACCAAAGGAAAAGACAACATTCATCTAAGTCAACTTTTGACTTTTTAAACATGGAAATTATTGAAGAGGTAATAAATCTTATGAGTGAAATCTAGTTCCAGTCCGAAAGAAGAGAAAATGTGATATTGAAAAGGCATATGAGATTTTTTTTTTCTTCTCCGTATTGGAATCCCTAGGAAATATTATTTTGATCGTGCAGATCCATGTCCCTCCGATTCCAAGGTGTTTAGAACGCAGCAAGCAGTCACTATTCATGATCTAAATGGAAATGCCTTGAAGACAAACAGCGGTGCCGTATTGTCCAGCTTTAATGTATTTAAAGCTTTTTCACTGTTGAAAAGTTAGAGAGGAGAATGAAACTTTAGGTCATCACAGGAATGGTAACTGACAATTGCCGCAAAGATTTACTGACAATTCGTATAATTATCACATATCTTTACTTACAATAGCGATGTGCAGAAACACTACGAGTTAATATATGCATCTAGGACTATGGAAGAACATCTCCACTGCTTCAAACAGGTGTTGCTCCTTCCAAGGAGAAATATCTGGCTAGATTAAACAGCTCTCTATGACCATATGAAACAGTGGACCACGATTTAAAAATTAATAAACGTAATCTAATAATACTGATTCAGTTTCATCTCAACTTTCTGATCAATGTTTTTATTCAAACTGACAAAAGATTAGTGTAGTATTTTACTGTGAAGGCAAGCACTATGTGCGTATCGTAAGCAGGAAAAGGTTAGGAGAACGCAGTAGCATGGAGGTAAACTTTGATCTTTGATAATAATAATAATAATAATAATAATAATAATAATAATAATAATAATAATAATAATAATATCCAGTAGACCAGATATCTAGTTACTTGACAAGACCAAGGAATCCTGCCATATCATTGACGTTGCATGGCCTTAGTACCCAAAAGTTGCAGTCAATATGCACAACAACAAAACATGTAAACCGAAGTGTCATTAGCAACGAGAATAATCAAGATTCGAATCCCACAGGTCGACAGCCCTGAAGATGGTTTTCCGTGTTTATCCACTTTCTCACACTAGGCAAATGCTGGGGCTGAACCTAATTAAGAGATACGGTCGTTTCCTTCCCACTCCTACCTAGTCCTTTCCTATCCCATCGTTGCAATAAGACCTATCTGTGTCGGTGCGACGTAAAGCAGATTTTGTTTTTTAAGTAAAGAAAGTAATCACTGTGAGAACAGCAATAGCGTGCAATGGTCTTATTCCGCAGACAAATGGAACAGCCTTAAAACTTTTAACCCGCGACCCTTCAGTCAGATACGATTACAAAAAGCAGTAATCCTAGCCACCTGCCACAACGTCCGAAAGGTCTTGGAACATCCATTGCAGGACTCCTACATGCGAATAGTCAATACAAGCTGTTTGTAAATAGATATTACATAAGTACAGTATGTATTATTATAGTAATTTAGGGATATCTCGACACGCTAAGCAAAAACCTGTAATTTTGATCATGCTTTATTTGTAAAATATTTCAATTATTTCCCATGTGATTTTGTACACAGTTAGTTTATGTTTTCTATTATTTGTAGAAAAAATAACACTTCATGAAATGTTAAATTAAGAAATAAATAAAGGATGCAATAATGTCCACTTCTCCCGCACTTAGGGAGAACCTGACACTAGGTAGGACTTCCGAATAGTTACGCAACTATTGTAGACAGTGGGTATATATAAACTGCTCATCGTTTCCATTTTCCACACACATCTCCTGGAACCATTTCCTGCATTCCCCACTACATTGGACCCATGCCTCATTACGGTTGTCATCATATACTGCGCAGTAATTCTCAGAGCAAAGAAGACTGCTTGAGAAACCAGCTTCCCCGTTGCACACGCCGAGTTCTGGTTGTTGTCCTTCGATTTGAAGGATTCTTTTCATTTTCGCGTTTCCAATTCTTTAAAATTTCCCGATAATCCTGTGAAGTCACCATGGCGGATGGGGGGGAAGGAACACATCTCTATTCATACAGCTGATGCCTTATCAAGCACATCCGGATCTTTGCAGTGCGTTGAGTGTCCGTCGATTATGAACCGAATCCTGCCCCGATGTTTGTAACGGTTTAGGTGATCAAGAAATAATGATTCGGACATTTTAACAACTGATCCACTGGGCATTCCTTTTGAGTGTATCTTTGCCTTACCCCTTTCATTATAACAAAGGGTGGGATAGCCTATCCAATAGCATTACCACACACCATTACTGTTACCGTAGATCCCTTTTCTGCCGTGGTGCTGTAAAACACGTTTTTCTTTCCTTTTTCACTGATAATCTTCCCTGCCTTAAATATGAACTGAACACCAGTTTCATTGACATTGAAAATATTACCAGGCTCTTGAAAAACCCAGTCATATCCAATCATTGCTTTTTGTTTTTTAAATATGTTTCTTAACACCATTCCTCTGAGTGAACCTAAAAGCCAGTTCTCGTAAGTCGGTCACTGTTCGCACAAACCCTTTAGAATCGAGATGAAAAAGATGGTTGACTAACTGGTCCTCCATAGCTTTGTCAATTGTTGCTCCTTTTTCCAGTTTTCTGTTGGTAGATATACCAGATAGTATTCTGGATCTGAGTGTATTCCTTGGAATACTGAAATACTTCGCAGCTGGTGCTAAAGTAGTTCCCTTTTCTTTCACGTCCTTAATAGCAGCAGCCATATCTTCTGCATTCCATCGTCCAAGCAGACCCTTGTACACATATTTCCGTGGCATCCTCAACCTATAACCATTTGGATGCAAAACTATTAACACGAAACTTCTACTTTATCATCAGTCTCCAAACTTCGTAATTTGAGTTTAACTTCACAATACAAACATTATTATAAAAATATCGCATTACAAAAATATTATAAATATCCTAATACACTACATTGTCATCATTTATTACTTCTACTAAACTGTAGTATTAACGCACCATTAAACCATGTCCCCCAAAATGTACCCCGGTTTAGAGATTCAGGGAGATCTCGACACTGTCGAGATCTCCCAGCTTGTTGTGTCTAGATCTCCCCGAGTTTCATTGTCAGGCAAGAGGTCGCAACACTTACCAAGCTGAAGGTTTAGCGATTTGGAAATAACATCACCGGTTCTCCGAAACTTGCTTAGTGCGCCTAACCTAAAACATTATCTTAAAAGTATCGCATATCTACCTATTTCGTTACACAACCTACTCACAATATTATAGCAAGTTACTTTTAAATCATATATCACTTACTTACTCACCTTCAATTGTTCATATGCCTTGTATTAATAGTGATAATCTTCAGCTAACAGGATGACCTTGAGCACAGAACATACGGCTCCAGTAAATGTAGTTGCAAGTTTGACCTGTGCAGTACTGTGGTTCCCAGAGGCGCTAAGCTTAAAAGTGTCGAGTTCTCCCTCATGTCGGGATCTCCCTAAGTTACTTTATATAATACCTCTTCACTGCATCTGACACCGAAGATATACTCAATGCCAATTGCAATATTGTGAAATAATAATAATAATAATAATAATAATAATAATAATAATAATAATCCCGTGTGGGGATTTACCGGTTACCTCCATCGGGTGCGTCCCATTGGAATTGGGGAAGCCCGCTGGCTCTGCCGCCAGCAGAGTCAGAGGGTAGTAGGGAAATAAAATACCACCGTGAAAAAAAAACTGGTCCCTTGCCAGGGTTACGGCGAAGACTGGTAAATGACCAGAAGCCAGAAAACATCTTGAGGCAACCTCCAGGGCTAACAACCCAAGTTGTAAAAGGATGGGTACCCGTCCAAAGCAAAGTCAAGTCAAAAAGCATGATGGCACAAAATTTCAAGAAACATACCCCAGGGGGTAAATCTTCGGATAAATCCCTCGTCGTGAACGCCACGGCGCACGAGTCTCGTTCGGATTCGGGGGGAGACTCGACATCATGCAAGAGACGAGTCGGAGCGTCTCGGTGTACCCCGAAGAGTCAAAAACTCAGGCCAAAATCTAAAAGCTTTCTAGCAACTTTCAACATAATTTCACTTACACAAACTGGCAAGCTGAAAACCCTCATCAAAGCTCTTCACGAAAATCTGATATCCATAGTGGCCCTACAGGAAACAAGGTACCCAGATGAAGAGATTTTTGAATCTGAAGGCTACCGATTTTTCAAGAGCAAAGCGCAAAGAGGAATCCTCAATGGAGCTGTGATGCTTGGAACCGCGTTTGCTGTTAGAACCAAGATCCTTAAATCGGTTGCAAATTTCGAACCTGTGAACGACAGATTGTCTATACTCACAATTAAATGCGCGAACAAAACCTACGCCCTAGTTAACGCACATGCTCCTACAAACGATAAGAACAAGTCTGATCCAGACGAAGTTGATTTTTTCTGGGACCTACTGGATGAAAAATTGAACAAAATCCCCAAACACCATGTCAAGCTTCTTTTGGGTGACTTCAATGCCCAACTAGGTTGTGAGCAGAAGTACAAGAAAGTTATAGGAAATTACCCTGCTCACAAAAGAACCAATCCCAACGGCAAAAGACTGGTGACCATTTGCGAAAATCACAACCTGCAGGTCATGTCGACCCACTTTCGCCATCTACCCAGAAAGCAAATGACTTGGCGTTCTCCCGTCCAAGCACTCGCAGAGTTCCAAATTGATCATGTTGCAATCTCCAGGAGAAACAGCCCTGAGATTATCAATGTCAAGGTAAAGAAAGGCATCAATGTGGCCTCAGATAATTATATGTCTCTTATCAAATACAAACCAATTCCCGCAAACACAAGGAAGACAACCAAACAGATCACACGCTTCGACAATGATAAACTTCGGCAAAGGGTCGAGGAGTTCCAGGAGAAGGCTAGACCAAATGACTGTGACTTTAACAACGCCAAAAGTCTCCTTGTTGAGGCCGCCAAAGACGTTGCAGAAATCAAGAGAAGCAAAAAGCATGCCTGGTGGAATAGTACCTGCGAATCTGTCCTCCAAGAAAGACTCAATGCATGGAAACAGTACAACTCTACGAAATCAGAAAATGATTGGGAAACCTACAAAACCCAACGTGCCCAAGCAGCTAGGGTGTTCAGAACTGAGAAACGTAAATACGAAAAATCTCTCATTGAAAAGATAGAACAAAACTTTAGGAGGAATGAAAGCAGAGAGTACTACAGAGCCTCCAAACGCAAACTCATTGGCTATAAACCACCATCTCTATGCTTTGAGCGAAAGGACGGCACACTGGCGACGTCAAATGAAGAAAATTGCAGCATTCTGGCAGATTACTTCAAGAATTTACTTAATTGCTCTAAACCGCATTGAGACCAAGGAACCCTTACTCAGGTACCCAGATTCCAGACCACCCGACAGAGATGAAATCAAGCGCCACATTGCCCGTCTCAAAAATAACAAAGCGGCGGGGGAAGACTCAGTAGTAGCAGAACTATGGAAATGTGCCCCAGAGGAATCACTTGATATCTTGCAAAAGCAAACAGAAGAAATTTGAAACAAGGAGACCCTACCCGAAGATTGTAAAATAGCTCTGATCCATCCATTACACAAAAAAGGCAGCATGAAGAACATCAACAACTACAGAGGAATATCTTTGCTACCCGTGACTTACAAAATTCTATCACTTGCCATCCTGGAGCGTTTCGAAGCACAAGTCGAACATCAAATAGGTGAATACCAAGGAGGGTTCAGAAAAGGTCGCTCAAAAGCTGAACAGATCCAAAATCTCAAAACGACCATCAGATATTGTACACTAAGGTCCAAGCAGTATGTGTCTGTCTTTGTGGACATTAAGAAAGCGTACGACTCCATTGACCGGGAAGTCCTGCTGAACATCTTAAATGAATTTGGAGTTGATGAGAAACTGCTGGCCACCGATCTCGATAGCTGCAGTCGCTTAAGTGCGGCCTGTGCCCAGTAATCGGGAGATAGTGGGTTCGAGCCCCACTGTAGGCAGCCCTGAAGATGGTTTTCCGTGGTTTCCCATTTTCACACCAGCCAAATGCCGGGGCTGTACCTTAATTAAGGCCACGGCCGCTTCCTTCCACTTCCTAGGCCTTTCCTCTCCCATCGTCGCCATAAGACATATCTGTGTCGGTGCGACGTAAAACAAAATAGCAAAAAAAAACTGCTGGCATTAATTAGAGCCATCATGACCGATACAAAATCCAAGGTGAAGTTCCACGGATGTCTCTCGCATTCCTTTGACATCAAAACAGAAGTCCGACAAGTTGATGGGCTATCCCCGATACTCTTCAACTGTGTTCTTGAAAAGATCATCAGAACCTGGAGGGTGAGATTACAGGAAACCAACTACAGTCCATTTAGAATAGGAACCAAATCCAAGGGGATCGCAACAGACTGCTTAGCATTTGCCGATGATATTGCTGTTCTCTCAACCGACATTGAAACCGCTAGAGCTCAAGTTGAAATTTTAAAGGAAATTGCCGAACAAACTGGTTTGCAGATATCGTTTGAGAAAACAGAAGTAATGACTAACATCAAAAAGGCTCCACCAACACTCCATACAAAATACGGGGACATCACCCGAGTAGACAAATTCAAATACCTGGGTGAGATCATCGTGAAAAATGGAGTGGACAAAGAAGCACTTCAGGAGCGAGTACGCAAACTGGAAATAGCCTACCAAACATCCCGCACAATCTACAACAAAAAAGGCCTTTCCCAAAACACCAAGATACGTCACTATGAAACAGTTCTGAAGCCAGTAGTTCTATATGCAGCCGAAACCCTGTCCCTAAATGCCAAAAAAGGACTCCTTGAAGAACTGGAGAAAAGAGAACGTAAAATTGTGAGAGGAATCTTGGGATCAAAGTACAGAAATGGAATCCATCAAAAGAGATCCAACAAGGAAGTCTACCGCAAAATAGAGAGAATTACCGACACAATCAGAAAAAGGCGAGCACGATTTTACGGTCATCTGAAAAGAATGGACGAAAGAAAGTTAACTAAGGAAATCTTTCACTTTTTTTATTCAAACCCCAAAACCACAATTCCCTAGTTTAGAAATACCAAAGAAGACCTGCAAATGCTACATATCTCAGCTGAAGACGCCCTTAACAGAGATCTCTTCCGCAAGAAAATATTGACGAACGGGCTAAACCGAGACGAGCAACCGAAGAGAAGACACGGTGCCCCTTGGACAGAGGAGCGTAAGCAGGCCCACTCACAAAGAATGAGGAAAATTTGGGCTCTAAAGAAGGCCAAGTTCAGTGTCAAATGCAACAAAACTTAACGTGGTCCTTGATGGCCCCAGCGAATTATATATAATAATAATAATAATAATAATAATAATAATAATAATAATAATAATAATAATAATAATAATAATAATAATAATAATAATAATAATAAAAGTGAATGTCTGCACTCACCTGATCTGTGAGTTTCACTGGGATTAACACCCTTGCCTGCGAGCGGGCGAGCTGAAACTTGTAGGCGTTTTACTGCCGGGTGCAAACTAGGTGAATCCCCTACCTCAAGGGCTACACACAGAACAGGCCAGTTCATTGAACGGTCTTCCTTCATAGCATAAATATAAATGCTACTCTCTCACAGTTTCATTATCTGTCGCCATTGGTCAACTAACTTGTAAGAGATAAGTACCCTTTCCCTACGCATTACAAATTTATGATACCATGATCTCATAACATCAAATCCATATAACACGTTTTCCTCATGTGACAGCTAGCTCCTGATAAGAAATACGGAATAGCTCGGAGACAGACTGGAGTACAAAATTTAAAAAAGTAAAATGGATAAAACACTAAATTCCGCTATAATAAATCTAGAATTCCACCAAAAAATCCGCTGTCCGCTAAATGATATATTTCTCCGCCGACAGTCTTCTAATTCCGCCAAATTTAGCGGAAAATCCGCCAAGTTAGCAACACTGGTGCTGTCTGATCACAATGAACAGAAACGAGTCCGGACAGACCGTGCAGCTCGGAAACTCGGAAGTTCAAGTGACTCACTCGTTGGTACATTGTTGACACATGCACTGGTTCTCCGCACATCTTTCTTGTGCAGCTACTGCCTATAACGCGTGTAATACACAGACGCATGAAGTAGAAACATGGCAACAACCCGCAGTTTGATCACCCGTCGAATGACTGAACAATTCAATGGTCTCTTTTCGAGTTTCGAGTTTAGGTTGAATATCACTGCTCAATATTCAAATACCGCGCATTTCGACTCAACAGCATTGAGTCCGGTACAGGTCTGTCCAGACGCATTCTTTTATGACTGTCTCTATTCGTCCTAGCAGCAGGCTCGTTCTCTGACCAAACGAGCTGGGTAGTCGAAGTGGAGATGGAATAAGCTCAGATTCGCTCACTCCATGGCTCTATTGAGGATGAATGTACGAAAGGAAAATACCATTTTACGATACGATATGGGTCGGGAATGAATAATAATAATAATAATAATAATAATAATAATAATAATAATAATAATAATAATAATAATGCCTTCGCTGGCGAAAACTATTTACAGTGCGTTGTCTTCTGATATGGGCTAAAGCAATTTCGTTACTTTCAGTGATCTGTCTCAGAACCTTGGAGTTATGCCATTATTTATGCAGCCAGTCCCTGTTATGAATAGTGTGAAAATGTTGCTCACAAGGTCGGTTGGAGCATGCATTTCAGTGGGCTTGGCAGAGGTGGTGGTGGTGGTGGTGATTACTGTTTTCAGAAAAAGTACAACTAGGCAACCATCCTTAGACTAACACTAATTAAAGAAAAAAATGGAAGGAACCCAACACTTTGAAATATGAAGGTATCGGCCTAGGAAAGACAAGTGCCATGAAGGGGGTGAAAATGAAAGACTCTCTAGGCCTGCATACGTAATACTGTCGAGGTCAGAAAAGAACACAAGTTGACCAAGGGAAGGCGGATAGGATAGATGAAAGTGAAGAGCCTGGCACAAGTGGAAGCAATGCCAGGGCTCAGCTAAGGGCCAACCCACACTCCAAATTTCAGAGCCCTTGGGGCCTCTCTAGTCTCCTCATACGGCAGGCAGGGATAACGTGGGTGTTATTCTACCGCCTCCACCCACAGGGGGATGGGCTTGGCAGACTTATGTGAGTGAGGAAAGCAACGGGAAACTACCTCACTCCTCATTTCCCTAGTACGCCTCTTCAGTGATGTCTAGGTCATCTATGACGGTGACGGAGCTGTTGAGGATCCAACCAGCCGTCGGACTGAACGAACATACTAATAATAATAATAATAATAATAATAATAATTTGGCCTCTGCTACTGCAAGCAAACATTTTTATTTTACGACACGTATGTTGTCTGCGTGTCAATTTCGACGTTCTATTTAACTCTCCTAGGTGATAGAGAAACGAGAACTCTCATTGCGTTTTAATTACTTATATCGGGAAAACACAGAATGTGTCACCATATTTTTATTTGCCGTCTTCGTACGATTTGGAATGCTGAATCTTTTTTTTTTCCCCTCCAAAAATCCTACTAGGTCTGCGGGATTCAGAGGCCGATGCTTTTACCGCTGATCTACAGAGGGAGTTTGGACGGAGTTAATGAAGTAGTTTTACCCCCCCCAAAAATTGTTCGAACTCTCCTTTCTTGCATCTCTTTACAAGAAAAGTTTGTTAATAAGCTTGGATGGTGTAAACTCGCCCCCCTTCCAACTTCTCTTTAGGTCTTGTTTTCTCGTTTTTCATGAACCATCCCTTTATCTAGGTGAACTTTTGCTCCCTCGATCATTGTTTGGTTGTTGTTATGCCCCTTAAAACTACAATCACAGCCACCAAACTGCATATTAAATGAATGTTTCCTAGTTTGGCACTCAGCAGTTTTATCCTCAAGCACCTGAAACTCCAATCTTCCTCATGACTTAGCATTCCAAATATAAATTGGAGGCAATGTGAGAAAGCTGGGCGTCTTGTCTTATAAACTTCCTTCGCGGTATTTTGCCGGACATTTCCCTCATAAATACTGTATCTTTATTTCATCCGTTGTGCCTCATCTGGCATAAACAAACTTTTTAACATATTGCACATTATTTCCACATCAACACATTATGGATCTAATCTACATGGGAAATTCTGATTATTATGTTCCTACGGCTTCGTAACCTAGTGGACCCGTTCCAGCATATGAAAGGAAGAGGCGCAGGAATTTAGTAGTTTTCTGACATTTCTCTCTGATAAAGCGGTCGCAATCAACCGAATCCTATACTACTTGGAACTAATTTATTTATAATTCACTTGTGTAGTTAATTCATTATTGTTACCATAATGATTTCTAAATAATGTCATAGTTAGGCGAGCAGTTTTGGTACATTGGAAAATTGGTTACATTATGTGTCGGCCGTATAACCTACTACTGTACCTTGAAATCCTATGCGTGATAGTCAAATAGAAAAGCTTGATGATGATGATGCTTTTTGATTAAAGGGGCCTAACATATAGGTCATCGGCCCCTAATGGTACGAAATGTTATAAAAGTAGAACCATGCTATTTGTCATGTTGCGGTACTTATCAAAAGTAACGTACTCTCGCGGTATTCCACACATGATGGTACTATTCACAGGTAATGTAATGCGCACATGTAACACAGACCGGCGCTATTAACAGGCAACGCAAACCTATGGCGTTCCCCAAATAAGTGGACTAACCACAGGGACCCGCACTATCCCGTGGTGTTCCTCACATAGTGGGTACTAAGCACAGGCAAGACAGAACAAAGGTGCCGCTCATCCCATTACGTCGCTTATATAGAGGTACGAATCACAGGTACTGAAAAATGCATCCTGAGCCACACACTAATCACAAACCTATTTTGTACCCAACATAGTGGTACTGCGCGCAAGTACAAGCGACCCATGGTGTTCCCTGCGTGAAGGCACTAATTACAAGTAGTCTCATGGTTCTAATTTGATCATCCCTTCGTCGCCCATTTTAGTCGCCTTTTACGACAGGCAGGAGATACCGTGGATGTATTCTTCGTCTGCGTCCCCCACCCACAGGGGGTCAAATTGAAAAGATGTACGCCTGTCATCATCCTCAGACGTCATCAACTTATGACGATCGACGGTGGAGGAGCCGAGAGGAAGAGCAAATTGCTTCGCGTAGGTCCTTCGACAGTTTCAGTTGTTCAGCAGAGAAGGTATTACAGATTCATGTACATGAAGTCGTAAATTAATTATTCCTGTAACAGCATCAAATTCAGGTCCTTGGTGCTGTAATTGGAACAAATTTGTTTTTGCACCAAATTTATCAAAGACAGATGTAATTTTACGGCTCATATGTATTAGTTCCCTTGAAAGTCATGGTCTGTATCTTAATCACCCTGCCTGTACAAATTAGCGAGCTCAGTTAGCCATGAAATTGAATGATTATTAATGTGCGTAATGGCCATGATCTTCTGACTGTTGAGACTCGCCTGTTTTCGCTGTTTTTGCTCATGTGGCACTTCATATGAGATTCGCAAAGCTTATACCACATTATTCCCGTCCATCAGACTACTTCCGGGTATGCTAATACTCCAGGTCTTTTCAGATTCGTGTGAATTTGAATGCACATTGGGAGGCATGCCGTACTGTGTATTGCATGACGGCACAAGCTACAGCGTAATAACGGTGCACGGTTCGGTATACCGGGTGAGTTAGCCGCCCCTATTTCTTCGGATTGCGACCCACAGTTCACAATCTGACGTGAAAACATCTCCCCTAGCGTGCGATAGTAAGTGTGTAGGTACATGGCTTGAAATAGTCCTACATCCGCAATATGAATATAATAAAGACTAAACTCATAGAATCATAAGATAAACGCTCTGTGTTTATCAGAAACTGCATTGACACTGAAATGTTACGGTATAAGAACAGTTGCAACCGACTTCACCTTGGCCGCAATCGTTTACGGCCAATGTTATGTCGTGTTTTCGGAGATTGAAACCTGATACTAGCATTTACTTGATTCCAATGTGATCCGCAATAATTAAGACATGTAGTAATTATGATCACATAACACAGTCGGCGTAAGCAATATGCGCAGTATAGATGGCTGACTGATATTCCGATCATGCGCTGCTGGGGCAAATAATTTTGCATTTACATTGTCATATTATTCCTTAGAAAGTTTTTAATCAAGTGTAAAAAAAACTGCAATCATCTATGTCAAGCAAAGTACAGTTGTTTCGACGATCCACTCAATCCACAGCAGTCCAGCTCTCTCCAACGAGCTGAGTTTCCTTGCAGGCGCGAAAGAGAGCTACCCAAGCGGAATTCAAGTTGCTGAGTTGACGCATGCTCTGCAAGCCACCTTGTCCCGGCCTCGTGGTGGTGGTGGTGGTGTGTATTGCGGGCTACCTGGAGATTCGCAGCGT
The DNA here is from genome assembly GCF_040414725.1 of Anabrus simplex. Taxonomy (NCBI): domain Eukaryota; kingdom Metazoa; phylum Arthropoda; class Insecta; order Orthoptera; family Tettigoniidae; genus Anabrus; species Anabrus simplex. The sequence goes on along the minus strand of NC_090268.1, from coordinate 344,732,102 downwards.
AGCAACGTATTATTGCGACACAAATTAGTTATAATAATTATCACTCTAAGTGTTCAGGCCACACACATCTTTACAATAGATGACCCTAGATAGATCATTGAAATCATTCGAGAATGAATGGGTGAAGACTTATCAACAAACTACTGCAATGATCATCTTCAGAAAACTCTATTCTACAGCGTGTAACCACTCCATTTTCATTATAAGGATACAGAATTCGACGACGTCATTATTTATTTCTATGCAATGTATTTACCAAACTCTACGACAGTTATGTACTTCCAAGCTTTTTATATATGTACAGAAAACAATTCCTACCATAAGAGATCCGCTGAGGGAAATATTAATATAAATCGTTTTTAAATTAATGTTTTTAATGTAGAAAATGTCGAGACCTGGAATTCTTGATTCAAATGCTATTGTAAGTAATGATGATGATGATGCTTGTTGTTTAAAGGGGCCCAACATGTAGGTCATCGGCCCCTAATGGTACGAAATGAGACGAAATGTAATGACAAATTAAAAGTCCAAAATCCTCCACTGACCAGTTCAAAACACAAGGACGAAGACTAAATGGATGGATATGAATTTAAAACAATCAATGGATCCGACCCGCAGTGCCTCACATTAACAGAAACTGACGTAAAACAATAGCATTACTGACCAAGGGACTGCTTCTAAAGCACAATACTGAATCGATGATGCTTGCAGTCTAAAGAGGTCCAAAATCCAAGTCATCGGCACCTCATAATGGTACTTATCGCTAGGAAAGTAGAACCATGGTATTTGTCATGGTGCGGTACTAATCAAAAGTAGCGTAGACTCGCGGTATTCCACATATTATGGTACAGGTAGTGAAATTCGCACATGCAATACAGACCTATGGTGTTTCGCACATTGCGGTGCCATTTACAGGCAACGCAAACCTATGGTGTTCATCACATAAACGTACTAACCACAGGGAGTCGTACTATCCTGTGGTGTTCAGCATATAGTGGGTACTAATCATAGGCAAGCCAGAACCATGGTGTCGCTCATATAGTGGTACTAATCACAGGTACTGTAAAGCCGACAGTGCACTCTAAGTGGGGGGCTGACCGCACGGTGCTCCTGCGTGCTACTAATCACAAACCTATTTGGTACCTAATATAGTGGTACTACGCGCAAGTAAAAGCGACCCATGGTGTTCCCCGCGTGGTGGTAATAATCACAAGTAGTTTCATGGTTCTAATACAATAATCCCTTGGTCGCCCCTTTTAGTCGCCTCTTACGACAGGCAGGGTACACCGTGGGTGTATTCGTCTGCGTCCCCCACCCGCAGCGGGTTTGTAAGTAATGACTCGGTAGTATTGTGCGTATATTCATCACCGAAAGTGTCCGAAGTGGACCTCTCGGAATATTTTGAATCTAATTTGAAAGAATTACATGCATTTCATCTCGTGTTGTTGGAGACTTCCTCACTCAAGGCAACTGGGAATGTTTTTGCTTTGAACTGTTGACTGGCTAGCTTCATTTTATACAGGATCATTAGATTGTGAATATCTTGTATTGGAAGAACACACAACTCATTTTCCTAACAAGAAACACATTTCGTTTTGCCTCTCCTGTGTTAGAAGTGCTATTTGAGACTGTTCTCATTATATGCGAATGGGAAACTGTTGTTGTATTTTAAGTGCACTGTACATCATTATAACAAATTGCAGACCCATTCCTAAAATCCATGTTGTCTTTTAAGTGAAATGAAATGGAGTATGGCTTTTAGTGCCGGAAGTGTCCGAGGACAAGTTCGGCTCGCCAGATGCAGGTCTTTTGATCTGACACCCGTAGGCGACCTGCGCGTCGTGATGAGGATGAAAATTATGATGAAGACGACTCATACACCCAGCCCCCGTGCTAGCGAAATTAACCAATTATGGGTAAAATTCTAGACCCTGCCGGGAATCGAACCTGGGACCCCCGTGGCCAAAGGCCAGCACGCTAACCATTTAGCCACGGAGCCGGATGCCTTCTAAGTTATTACAATGGAGACATCTCAAGTCAAATGGTATTAAGGAGGGAAGGACAGGGCATTATGGCTTCTCACCCAGATAGACACTGTTCGAATCCTCTCGAATTCCAGTGGATTTTTGAACAAAGGTCCCGTGACTCGATATCAACAACCACATAAACCTATAAGCTAGCTCGCTGACTTGATTGTGTGGGGTGTTTGTATGCAGCCTTGCTCGTTCTACAAAACTATGCAAAGGTATTGAAACCTTTGATGATGCATGCCTCGCGGGGTCATATTATGCTGCCTGTTCAAATTGTAGTGCACTTTTGGGATCACATGTGGTCATGTTTGACGTAAAAAAGTGCTATTAGTAATGCCAACAACATGACTGACAATGGGGGAGTATTTAAAAAAAACGGCGGATGCAGAAACCTTAAAAAGGCTATGAAATTTCCTCGATTGCATATTGTAGTATTTAAGGTTAAGTGTACCGTCATCATCTTTTTACACTAAAACTTTCCAAACATTGAATAAATGGGACACAACAGTTTGGGGTCCCAAGTGATTTCGTGGATAAAAAACTATGACAGTGCAGGTTTAAAATTCCATCCTCGGCCTTCCTACAAGTGACTGTTCTTAGATCCTCCGTTTCAATTCCAGGCAAATGTTGGGATGGGGAGACAAATGTTGGGATGGTACTTAATAATAGGCCACAGCCGCTTTTTTTTTTTTTTTTTTTTTTTTTTTTTTTTTTTTTTTTTTTGCTAGTGTTTTAACGTTACACCAAGTTCGGTCCTTGGTAACGATGGGGTAGGAAAGAGATACGACTGGAAGCGTCCGCGGCCTCACTTGAGTTACAGCTATGTATAGTACTCGCACCTTTTGGTGATACATGCACACCCTAGTGCTGAATTGGTCGACCTCGAGATTCGTATTGACAACCTTTGAAACACAAACTATGAATCGCTTATGCATCGCTGTGCGACATCTGGCGTGCACATTACGTACTAGTACTGTTGTTTAGACAGCAAAGCCAAACTATAGAATTCATGCTAGGAACAAGATTCGCATCGAGAAATGTTATATGATGCTAAATAATGTATGTGTGACACAGTTGGCGTAAGATAATAAATGTTTAGAAACTTCATACTGATCGATCATATTATCGATTCACTTCAGATTTCATTTCCATTCAGTTGGCAGAATAACCGGAACCAGGAGAGCTCTCTTCTTACTCCTCACCCCCGTACAAAGTAATATCGCTAAAAGGTGCGCCGACTATGCCTGGTGAAATTACGGGATACCACGAAAAACCAGTAGTAAGCAAGCTCACAGCTACGACTCAAACCGCGTAGTCAACTTTCTCGGTCCTTCCTTTCTAGCCATGGTCATTTACATATACTTATACCGGTACAATTACTGCAGCCTTAATATAGGTTATTAGGCAGAATTTACACTGAGTATGCATTCAGAGCTGTTGATCAAGATATATGCAGCCTCTTTCATGCAGCCAAATTAATCAGAAAGAAAAATTCCCATCTGACCTCCACGATCGTGCGATGTTGTTTTTAAGAAATGGCACGCTAACGAGCCGTTTTTGCCATGTCAATTCGGACTGCAATGATTGTGCGGGTCTCGCAGGGTCTTCGTTTGCAGTTTCTCTTGCTGTGACTGGGCAGCAGTACCAGGCCTATAATTTATTGATGCAAAAGTGGAAACAAAACTCGCTCTCACTGAGTAAAGTTTGCCTTTCGAACAAAAACAACGGTTTTAAAGTGTTCCACGCACATGTGTATGTTATAGTTCTAATATTAAAAGAAAAGTTCTGACAGCTAGCGCAAGAGGGAGGGGCTACTGCACCGGCGTTGTTGAGAAGCGCAATGTCTGGCAACTCCCAGCGACTCCAAGTGGACAGCAGGCTCTTCTCCATGGTGACCGTAGTGGGTCTGCCCACGTTTCCATGGCAAGCATACCCCTACTCCCTTCTGTCCCGCAGGGCACGCAGAAACGGATCCTCTCTGTGCTAGTTGTGAGAACGCTTACTTTAATTTTAGAACTATGATAACAGATTAAATACAACATGTGACAAACATTTCATATCAAATGCTCTAATAATGTTAAAAATTGTCGGTAGTATGGTTTGTCATTATTTAGCATTTCCTCCTCAAAGAATTACTTACGAGTGATTTAATATAAGCTCACCGGACAGAAAATTAGTCACTTCTGGAGAAATCATTACAAGCATCATTTAACACCGTGTAACTCCGCCTCTGGACTTGATAACCGCCTGGATTCAGTTAAGAAGTGAGAACGGGCCCAATCCATGATACGAAAAACACCCCCAAAATATCACAGACCCACCTCCGGTTTGGACCTGACCTTGCACAAATCTAGGATGAAATGCTTTATTCGGCCTTTGGTGCACTCGACGACGTGCGTCATTGGAATACAGACGAAAATGCTATTCGTCAGACCACATTACGTTCCGCCAGTCAGCGACTGGTCACGTTCGATGATTTCCAGTCCACTGAAGACGCGCAGCTTTTTTATGTGCCTGCGTGAGCAATGGCCTCGCGAAGGGACCGACTACAAATATTCATTGCACGCAGTTCCCGTCGCAATATACTCTCGCTAAGAGATTGGGATGGACCTTCTATTCACAGACTGCAGCAATTCCTGTCGGGGTTTGGAAGCGATTTTAATTCACAAGCGTGAAACACATCTCCGGACCCTCTCCGTCAGGATCTTCTTCCGGCCATAATTCCGACGTCGTGTTTCGTGGCAACGTGTAATACATCACTGCTTGTAGACACGTTAAACAGTCCGCTGCAAAACACCAACAAATCCAGCAATTTCACGCACAGTGTGGCCATGGGCACGGCCAAACACGATTGCCCCTTTATGACACTCTGTCACATCCTTACATCTACCCGTGTTGACGTGCATCGTCCGCTTGAAACATCAATGTCTCAATGATCACTACTGCCTTATGCACTGCTCGTACGGTTGAGCACGGGACTCATTCGCTCCGCCATCTGTACAGGCTTAACGATTAATTTGTGCGTGCACACTAGGGTGACAAACTTTTTTGTCCGGTGAGCTTATATTGCAGTTTTATCACGCTTTTGCGTTAAATACAGCAATGGGAAATTTTGCTCGATGAACACACAACCACCATGATTGTCCTGGAACCTTTCCAGAACACGTATGACGGAAATAATTTACTTAGTATTCATTCTCTTGTCCAGACGTTATACCCATCCGCAAAAATGTATATTAAAAGAAGAAATTCACTAATAAAGATGTTGCGTAGGAAAGTGTTATTCGCGTGTGTTAACTGTTCTCTCTTCCAGAAAAGAAAGACAAGTCAATCTCTCCTATGCATTCTTCAGGTTCGCTTATGCTCAAGATCCCAGAGTTTACACCCGGCATAGAAATACGTACAGATGAGTGATTGATGTGTCCGCCTCCATGGCTAAATGGTTAGCGTGCTGGCCTTTGGTCACAGGGGTCCCCGGTTCGATTCCCGGCAGGGTCGGGAATTTTACCCATCATTGGTTAATTTCTCTGGCACGGGGGCTGGGTGTATGTGTTGTCTTCATCACCATTTCATCCTCATCACGCCGCGCAGGTCGCCTACGGGCGCTAAATCAAAAGACCTGCACCTGGCGAGCCGAACCCGTCCTGGGATCTCCCGGCACTAAAAGCCATGCGCCATTTCATTCCAGTTATTGATGTTAGTTTCACAGTGAAAACGTTTTCCTGTGTTACAACTCTAGTATAGGTTACTATTATATCGCGTAATTAATTAAGAGTTGTGGTGTATTAATTATTGCTCTCCCCGCATGTTTTACATGTTTTACGGATTTTACCTGCTTCTCACTTGGTTGGGTCTCTTACGAATTCAGGAATTAAATGACTAACGAGGAACCCATCATACTTCGGAGTTGGGAAATAACAATGTTCTTAATAATGTTATTGGCTTTTCATCCTCATCACGCCGCGCAGGTCGCCTACGGGCGCTAAATCAAAAGACCTGCACCTAGCGAGCCGAACCCGTCCTGGGATCTCCCGGCACTAAAAGCCATACGCCATTTCATTCCAGTTATTGATGTTAGTTTCACAGTGAAAACGTTTTCCTGTGTTACAACTCTAGTATAGGTTACTATTATATCGCGTAATTAATTAAGAGTTGCGGTGTATTAATTATTGCTCTCCCCGCATGTTTTACATGTTTTACAGATTTTACCTGCTTCTCACTCGGTTGGGTCTCTTACGAATTCAGGAGTTAAATGACTAACGAGGAACCCATCATACTTCGGAGTTGGGAAATAACAATGTTGTTAATAATAATATTATTGGCTTTACGTCCCACTAACTACTTTTCCGGTTTTCGGAGACGCCGAGGTGCCAGAATTTAGTCCCGCAGGAGTTCTTTTACGTAGCAGTAAATCTACCGACACGAGGCTGACGTATTTGAGCACCTTCAAATACCACCGCACTGAGCCAAGACCGAACCTGCCAAATTGGGGTCAGAAGGCCAGCGCCTCAACCGTCTGAGCCACTCATCCCAGCAACAATGTTGTTGTTACCGTTGACAACGCCACACAAATCTGTATCCATGCGCAGTGTTAGTTTTATCATCAGAGATCAAAAATTATCAGAGCAGTCTTTTGTCTTGCACAATGGGCAGCGGCTGAAAAAAAAAGAGTCATTACATTTACCACACAACTTCACTTATCTAGCTAAGGGCCGCGTAGCTAAGCTAAGATGGTGGAGTTCGATCCTACGATTGGCAGTCTTGAATATGTTTCTCCATGGTTTCTCATTTTCACACCGGCCAAATGCTGGGACTGTACCTCAGTTAAGGGTGCGAGTGTTTCCTTCCCAGTTTTAGCCATTTTCTCTCCCATAGTCGCCTACAGCCTGAGCTGGCACGATGTTGAATCGCTAGCAAAAAATAAAAAAATAAATACAACTGGGCAACCATCCTCTGTTAACACCAATCAGAGGGTAAAATGGAAGGGATCCGATACTTCGGAGCAACTTTGTCTGAAATCATCCTCTTTCACCTACTGCTAACACGGCTCTGTCGATTCGGACTATCGTTCGTGAGGCGAGATACGACATTGGGACCACTGCTGCCAGTGAAGGGAAGAATCTCGCCATCTAAAAGCGGTACTACTACAGTAGGCTACTTTCCACCGGGTGTACGCGATCGCGACTGTTGATTGACTAATTTACTACTGTATCATCCAGCGACATCAGGTCCCTTAGTTTATTAACAGTTCGAGGTCATACGCTCTTACTACAATACCAGTACCTGCAAATGGTATCTTTATGTGTTTTCATCTAGTGGGATTTTTTTCTTGGAGGGAAGTGGGTATATTAGCTCAGTGATTTTCGACCAAACGTCCGAAGCAGATGATCTCGGGGCCCCCAGTCAATATCTAACACGAAGCAGGCTGGTTCCAGTGATGTGATAAGCTACTGAAAGTTCATGTGACTTTTTCTTCACCTTCGAGGAAAACAGCGACTATATTTACGATTGCCAGCTAATCGACTGACAAGGCAAATAAAGTTGGAGTTCCTGGAATATTTTCTGCGCAATGTTCACCAAGCATAAAGGCTCCCATTGTGTTCTCATATCTTCACCGCGTTGATTCAAGCCACGCGTTACAACTTTCCATTCTTATCAACGGAACTACTAGGTGCATGACAGGAAATTCACTATCTACTTTTACGTGTTGATCAATTAGCTTGGCTAAGTTAGCGCGTGTAAAGACAAACAAGGCCAACAGGGATTTCCTCTATGTCAGATTTAGTGACCCTTATGCACGCTGGAACTCAAATCACAGTCTAATATACACAGTCGCGAAGCTCGGCTTATTTTTTTCATCCATGCGACTGCAGCGCTCCACGTGGCCAGCAAGCTGCCGGTCTTCTGGGATGTGTAAGTTGTATACGTTTTGCGAGGTAAGCGTGAGGTAATTACATTATAGATGATCGGTTTACTATTAAATTGATATGGTATGTACGAAAGGAGGTGTGTGTGGCGCAATAAATTGCTCAGTTACAAGAAGACACCAGAGCTATCATTCTTTAGGCTGTCTAAAGATCCTGAACATTAAAGCCTTAATTACTGTTTAAATTTTCGGATAAGAGAACAATATTGTGAAGATTCAGAAATTAACTTCAGATAAGTAGGCATTTCGTTCATCACTGATTCAGGAATGTAACTCGTAGTGAAATCCATCCAATGATATGAACTTAAATAACGTTTTAATACAACCGTAACCTCTAACACGTAGCGGTGTTTTGATTTTTAATGTGTAGAAAATTGCTTGTCGCCTCTGTGTAGTGGTTAATGTGATTAGCTACCACCACCCGGAGGCACGGGTTTGATTCCCGGCTCTACCACGAAATTTGAAAAGTGGTACGAGGGCTGGAACGTGGTTCACTCATCCTCGAGAGGTTAACTGAGTAGAAGGGAGTTCGATTCCCACCTCAGCCATCTTCGAAGTCGTTTTCCGTGGTTTCCCACTTGTCCCGACAAATGCCGGGATGGTACGTAAGTTAAGGCCACGGTCGCTTCCTTCCATCTCCCTTGTCTATCCCTTCCAGTCTTTCCATCCCCCACAAGGCCCTTCTTCAGCATAGCTGGTGAGGCCGCCTGGGCGAGCTACTGACCCTCCTCCCTAGTTTTATCGCCCAAACCAAAGTCTCACGCTCCAGGACACTGCCCTAGAGGCGGTACAGGTGGGATCCCTCACTCAGTCCGAAGGAAAAACCAACCCTGGAGGGTAAACGGATTAAGAAAGGAAGAAAGGCAAGAAAATTGCTTGTAAATAGTAGGGGGGATGATTTATTGAAGAAAAGTGTGAACTATTTGTACAATAACATCACGTTATGTTCCAATCATTTTGGAGACAGCCAGTTTATGTCAGCAGAGAAGAAGAAATTAGTATGGAATCTCCGCAGATTTCTTCGAACCGAAAGTTATTGATAAGAGATGATTAGCCCGTCTCAAAGGAGCACAACACACAGTCATACGTTGCACCGACTCAGATAGGTCTTTTGGCAACAGTGGGATAGGAAAGGGCTTGGAGCGAGAAGGAAGAAACCATGGCCTTAATTAAGGTACAGACTGTTTTGACAATGGGAAACCACGGAAACCCATCTTCAGGGCTGGCGACAGTGGAGTTCGAACCCACTATCTCCGAAATGTAAGCTGATAAGCCGCCCAGCCACTTGCGCGTTTGTCAGAGGAGCCGAGAGAACATGGGCTGTATGCTCACTAACTTCGATGTAGTATACTATTAATTCCCTAATGTTAACACCTGATTTTCCACATTAATGCTGTGAAGGTACTAAGTCATTAGTGTTGAAATTATTTGTGAAACTAAGATTAGATTACCTCGTTATATTTTGCAATGAAAGTTTTCAGTGTCATAAAACAAAAAAGCTCAAAATCCAGCCATTTAGGTTCCTGAGATGTTTGAATATTATTTGAATTGTTTTATAGTTCATTACTATTTTTATGATGTATGTGAAATTACCAAATTCAGTTCAATAATAGGATTTCGAAAATAGCTAAGACCTTAATTACAGTGGTGTGATAAGCTGTTCCTTCGAAAATAAACTATTGTTGTTTTCCTTCGGTATTATTACCACGCTGTAGTCTAGTGTATCAACGTATTTTATTAAAATGTACGATTAATATAGTTGTCGAGGTGGTTACAGTTTATAATTTACGTGGGAAAGTGCATTCAACTGTTGGGTAGAGAATTGTTCCGGACAGTTAGAGCTTGCTGGCCGCTACGAGCGCTAGTGTCGTTCCGCCTGACAACGGGATGCCATTTCATTACTAAGGAGCTTCGCGACTGTGTATATTAGACTGTGACTCAAATGATCTAAAATCTAAAACCTTAATCTCCCTCATAGGATACTAGCGAAATCTCACGGCAAAAAAAGTTACCAGACGAACACATAGTTAATGCAAACATTTGCAGATATCTTGTAAGTCAAACTTGATAGTTGAATACAGTGGACTGCTCTATTAAAAGTGATGTTTTCAATCCCACGATAAAGTATTCACATGAAAGAGTCATTTTTATACACTACACCAAATATTTAACTATATATATTACGTGTTTATTAAAACATGTTCCGAAAACTTAATAAAAATAGCACTTACTCTGAATGAAGTTACTACAGGATTCCACCACGTACTAAGACAAGATTCTTGGTTGTAGTTATCACACTAACGACTCACCTGAAACACAGAACGATATTATTAGTTAGTTAATTAATTTAGCGCATGGCTTTAAACACGCAATACATTATCCAACACACAACAGGTAAATACAGTACTGTACTATATCTAAGTTGTTGATATAACTGCCAGCCCCTAGTGGTGAATTAGCAAAATCAAGAGCATTGACATTCAATGATGATGTGTTAGATAGTGTGTTTTGAAGTGCCGCAGTGCACGGTTGGCATGGGTTGTTCGTATTCTATTGAGGTGGTGGTTGTGGAGATTACTGTTTTAAGATGAAGTACAACTGGACAACCGTCCTCTCTGAAGGCAAAAATGAAAGGGATCCAACACGTTGAAAAAGGTATTGGTCAAAGACAAGGGCCACGAAGAACGTGAAAATGAAATACACCCAAGGATTCGCAACCTAATACCGTTAGGGGTCGAAAAGAAGAAAAGAACAAGAGTTGACCAAGGGAGGTCAGACAGGATAGACGAAAGTGAGGATCCTGGCACGAGTAAGTGGAAACAATGTCAGGACTCAGCTAAGGGCCCCATGGTCGCCAACCCATGCTCCCAAGTTGAGAGGCCCTGGGCCCCTTTTAGTCGTCCCTTACGTCAGGCACGGAATACCGTGGGTGTTGTTCTACCGCCCCCCACCCACAGGGAGATTCTACTGAGGGTAGAGGGTAGATCAGATTTTACGAGACAGCTCCAAACCAAGTGGCGGTGACTTGTTAAAGTGTGGCATAGTTGGGCAAGTCCACTCTCTACTGCCATGCTAAGTTATCTGGAAGTTGTTATTTCTCAGATATACTGCAGTTCTTGTTGAAGGACTTCTGAAACGCAGATGACTCAAACTGGCATTAGCGATGTCACCATGTATCAGCATTTGTGGACTATCCATTATTTTCTTGAATTCTCTGAGGAGAGCGTTTTTACGTCTGATATCTGGCGGGGGAATGCGGCTACGTATACTGTAGGTACTCGTTGAGAGCGTATACGCCTTATTGTGAGTAGAAACATCGGGTTTTGACTTGCGTAAAAAAAAAAAAAAAAAAAACCCTAAGTCATGCACCGAAGGGTGGTTGCCATTCATCCCCCAGTTGCTCCGCATATATATGTGTGGCTTAGTTCTAAAAGGGTCAATGTCATTTTTTATCGAAATTGAGATATTAACTGATATAAACGCGTTTTATCCTGGCTCGCAACATGTTAAAAGGGCCAATGTCTCGGTTAAGTACTAAACGAACAGTTAACGTTTAATTAAATGAGCCCTTGCCAATAATGTTAGATTACCAATAAAGATTAGAGACCTGGCAATTTTTAAAGAATACAATAGAAAAAATTAGCGTTTAATAAGGTGACTTCCACAAAGAAAGTATAAAGTTATTTAAAGTTACTTGTTGAAAAAAATAATTGAAAAACTATAAGCAAAACTTCAAATGCTCATAACTAGAGCCCGGATTTCCATGCATTATCAAATATCAAAATATGCATGCATTCATGCACTATCATATGGCAAAACATGCACAAAAAACAGGAAAATATGCACTATCAAAATTCAGTTCCTTTTGAAACATTGTACAAAAACTACCCTAATTTCTCCAAATTGCCTTGATTTAAGCTCATCCGTTTATCTGTCAGCACATTCTTAAACACAGAAAATGATCTTTTTACGTCACAAGAAATGATAGATGCATACTTCAATGAAGACATTTGGACAAAGTGAGGTTAAATTGTACGTCTTTTGCATTTTCACCACAATGCGTCTTTTATAAGCTTGACGAATTCAAAATGAGGATTAATTAATTTGTTCAACTAATCTCTAGCTGCGGCAGCTACTTCTCCATGCGATGATTGCAGACACATTTGAATGTCCTCAATAACTGGTAACGATAAAAACTCGTGTCCTCATCCTGAGGTTGTGCAGCTCTTTTCAGGCACACCCCCGTTGGAGGTGAGCTGCATGTACCATTTTAACCACATACCAGCCCTCCTGCCATTCTTAAATTCCTGGCAGTACCGTGAATCGAACCCGGGCCCCCGAGGACGGCAGCTAATAACACTAACCGTTACGCTACGGAGGCGGACAACTGGTAACGATTGACTGATGCGATAACAAAGACGTGTAACGAGTGAGAGTTCCGGGTAGGACATTCCAGGATAACAGCGGCAGAGGGTTCAATGAAAAACCAGAGTTTGTAAGCTGCTATCTCTGTAACGCGGCGTCACAGAAGTGCGATGCAAGTTTTCTTTTGTTCGTCCAACATAGACGAAAAATGAGTCGTCAATGGTTAATGCACAATTTACGGTTCAATTTATAGCAATGTACAACTGTAAGTCTGGGACACCTTATTCCTAAGAATTAGAGATCGTCGTGGGGGCCTTCCGACTCACGTCACTGTTTACTCAAGCAACAGATCAAGGTACGTAGAATACAAGGTAGGGATCACGAGAGAGGTGCGCAGTGGCAAAGCAGAGCTGTGACGTCACGCAGGACCCTCGCGTTGAATCTGCTCTGAATGAGGTAGAGGTAGTTCGAATAAGAATCGCTGTGCACGCAGAAGCTAGGTGCTAATAATGCACAATAGTAACATATCTGTGGTGTATAAGAAACCGTGTGTGTTTATTTTATGAGATAAAACGTAAAAAGCAGTAATAGTGTACACTTTTCAGTATGCTTTGTCATGCCATTGCAGGCTGCACAAATCATAGCAGACACGCGAAGGAACGAAACATACACTTTCATGTATTCCCTAAAACCACTGACGTAAATAAATGGTGACAGAAGTAATCAAGACATTATCGAAAGCTATCTTTCTCAGCTTCGAGGGTTCGGAAGGCTTTATGACGATCCTCTTCCGACAGCTGTGACGCGAAAGGTGAAGCCATTTTTGCTTCTAGCCTCAATTCTTCCGAGGCGATAAGAAATTCCAACTGTTCTCCGGAAGATTATGAAATATTACGCCCAAATACGTACTGATGAACTCGATCAAAACTCGGTTATCGTGTGCCAGTCTAAGGCCAGCGTTGAGCCCACAACATCCTATTTTTTATCGGAGGATGAGGAAGGGTTCGTTAAAGCCCTTGAAGATCTAGTAAAACAGCTCGAGGACAGTCGTGAAACCAAGGAGCTGCTTGAAGACTTCACTGGCTATAGCGTTTAGGATAAAGAAGAAGAACCTCGATATAGAAAGTAATTACGGAGAGAAAACAGGTCAAGCTACAAGGGGTGGAAATTAGATTTCAAAAAGAGTCCCAATGTTTTTTTTTTTTTGCAAGTTGCTTTACGTCTCACCGACACAGGTAGGTCTTACGGCGACGATGGGACAGGAAAGGGCTAGGAGTGGAAACGAAGCGTCTTTGGCTTTAATTAAGGTACAGTCCCAGCATTTGCTTTGTGTGAAAATGGGAAACCACGAAAAACCATATTCAGGGCTGTCGACAGTGGGGTTCGAACCCAATCTCCCGAATACTGGATACTGGCCACACTTAAGCGACTACAGCTATCGAGCTCGGTAGCTTCAATTTTACCACGGGAAAGAACTGAAAGAGGGTTCTAACATCATCACAAACCTTACGGATATCCTTAAAAAGAAATTCCCCGAAATTTATGAGCTTGCGAGTTGCTTCGTGAGAAGGCGTTCTTTTTTTTTCGAATTGACGCTTTTAACAAAAGTAAAACATTCAAGAGACCGGGTTTCAGTTAATACAACACCGATAAAGAAAGGAGAAAAGCAAAGAAATTCCACTGATGCTATGCATACGTGTGTTTGATATTCTTTTTTTTAAATATCAGCATTATACTTTGTGTATAACGTACCTGTTATTTCTTTTATGCAAGGCAATTTATTATGTTGTATATGAAACCAGTGCTAAGAATGTTAATATACAGGCTCATTAACATGGCCTATCTAATGTTAACGTTGAATTCGTCATTTCCTGGTACTTGGAGGAGAACATTTACTGTACTGTTTGTGTTGTGGACAGTTTCCTAACATTTGCTGTTTGTGTTGTTGAAAGTGTATATAGCTTCCCAATACTGCTTGTAACGACGGACATATTTCTTGCAGTCATCAAGCTTTAATGTTCGAGTCTGTAACAATTAGAGCCCCTTGTTATTGTTATCATAGGTATTGAGAACATGAACATATGGAATGGCCATTCCACTGCGATCACAGTCTTAGCATTGTTACAACCTTTTATATAGATCGAAATGCTTCAGAAACGCTGCTGAATTCACATTGTATTTGATCTCCTATAATTACTCTACTGTAATAGTGAAGTGGAATGCATTTTCTTAGGTGATGTTAAAATATCAATGAAGTTCTCTTATCTCTAACTTGTGGCTAAAACAGAATAGCTTACAGTAGTGTATTAGCCTACCTCATATAGAAGACAAGGCGCTGAGGGTTCACGTTGACGTCATCGATGGCCAAGCGTGGTGGGGAGACCTGCGCGTGATCCCTACCTCTTACTCTAACTACTTTGGCAACAGATAAGAAAGTGTTTGGAAGTGTAGGCTACTAATGCCTGTTGCCCACGGTAAAATTTTCTGTCAAATTTATTGTACAATAATTTAATTTTATAAAATTTCTGTTGCTCAGGATCAAATTCAAGTTTTATAAAACCTTTGATAAAACTTTTCATAAAATAGGACATGTTCTATTCCGTAAAATTAATTTTACGAAACGAACCAATCAGCGAAACTGACATCACGGTGATGCTGGCGCTACGTCGTGAAAAGATTACGAAGCTCGATTGTAAACAAACACTTCTTTCTAAAATGGCAGGATCCGGGTGGACTAAGGAAGCTGTTAGTGTTTTACTGACGAATTCCAGAAATATCCTTGTTTGTACGAAGTTAAAACGCCACTTTACCATAGCAGAAATGCAAGAAGAGAGGCTGAAAACACAATCGGTGAATTCCTATATGAATACTAGTCTTCTAACCTCAACTAATTTTCGACCAAGGACCTTCTTCTCTTCTTTTGATCCAATCCCGAGTCCAGCATTTCCTGGCATTTCTTTTCTTCCTATTTATCACTGTACAACATATAATTGCAGCTAAAGCAGCAAGTTTTGCTTTGTTTGTTGGAGCCATACTCTCAAACATTGTATGTTAAACAGCTGATTCTTGGTTTAAACGTTTATCGATAGATGGCAGCACGTACACATCTTAGTTCAGAAGTAAGTTCATAGATGGCCATCCTGATGTTTCCACGGATTTTATAAAATAATTTTACCGTGAGCAACACAACTTGTTTTCACCAAATTTTTATAAAATTAATTGTACAACAAATTTTACGAAACATTTTACCGTGAGCAATAGGCATAACTTTGGTTGTCATATAGGATGCCAGGAATACATTCCCTCCGTCTCTCAGTAACAGTAATAGCCTATAACGTGAAAAAATTGTCCCGAAGTCTGAAAACTAACATTTATAAAAGGCACTATCATGCAAATTAACAATATATATCCATCAAAGTGAGAGACCGGGCGACTTGGCCGTGCGCGTAGAGGCGCGCGGCTGGGAGCTTGCATCCGGGAGATAGTAGATTCCATTCCCACTATCGGCAGCCCTGAAAATGGTTTTCCGTGGTTTCCCATTTTCACACCAGGCAAATTCTGGGGCTGTACCCGCTTCCTTCCAACTCCTAGGCCTTTCCTATCCCATCGTCGCCATAAGACCTATCTGTGTCGGTGCGACGTAAAGCCCCTAGCAAAAAAAAAAATTCAAAGTGAGAATAAAAGTCATATTATGCAATATTAAACGTCCAAATATTCGCTATTAAATCCAAAATTTTCCAAATATGCATTATGCATGAATTTTCTCCTAAAAAGGCCAAAACATGCAAACATGCACGGAAAAAGAACGGTTATTTGGAATTGTTAAGCCGTAAAACGAATATTTGCAAAGTTTGAGAAGTATAGCTAGCTTATTTAAGAACATGTATTTGCATGGAAATCCGGGCTCTGCTCATAACTCAAAAACAGGTTCTTTTTGACATTGGCCCTTTTAGAACCAAGCCACAGATATATGATATTATATTGCGGCGGGTTCTTACTTTGGATGCTATATTTTGAAGGTGCTCTTTAAATGACAGTGTTGTGTGTACGGTAACCACCAGGTACTTACGATAACTGTATTGCCTCAGAAACCAATCACCACCCTACACCTGCAATTCTCTGTTAGCCAATTTATTGTTTAGATGGAAGCAACGTACCTGTATTTCTGTTTTGTTAGCATTCAGTTTAAGCTGCCACAACCTAAAATAGTGTTCAAACTATCTAAGATCGTCCTTTAGAGCCTCCACAGTTTTCTCTGATAGCAACTGCCTAGTCACCTGCGTATACAAATTTCCTTCATACTCTTTCAGGCATACCTTCAGTACAAAGTTAAACAAGACTGTAGCATGAACCGAACCCAGAGATAATCAACTGCTATCTTTTGGTGATACACACTCGGAATAGCCTCTTGACACAGCATGCTATTCAGGAGTCGGGCAATCGTCTTACACGGGATCATTTTCAGCAACTTGAGAAAAACAAGCACCAAAGCAAATAAAATATAGTTTTCCAGCAAAAGCCAAATTGTGTTTCCTAGGAAAGAAGTGCCTCCGTTCCCTTTTTCGCTAGTTTGGTGCTGCAGGTGATGCAGTTACCTGCAAAAGCAAGCAAAGCAAAGTGACCTCCGTACAGGCCATGAAGGCCCTTGGAGGAGTGGAAGGTAAAGGCTTCCACTATTGTTAACCTCGGCACGTGATGGGGTAGAGTGGTTAGCTCTACGCCCGGCCGCCTTTGCCCCCAGGAATTAACCTTGTACTCATTTTTGGTGTAGGTTGAGTGAACCTCAGGGCCATATGCACCTCCGGAAGTGGAAATCTCGTTTCTTAAATTGTACGACCTCCTGACGGGGATTCGAACCCACGTCCTTCCGGGCGAACCGATCACGCCTTTACCGGCTTGGCCAGGCAGCCCCTGCAGTTACCTGAGTATACCGAAATTTTGTTATCGCGTCCTGGAATCAAAACGATGATAAACTTGTCAAGTAGAAAAATATGATTGTGAGCCTGCTGAGAAGGTTCTAACCTGTTCTTTCTTTGTATAGCCTAGTCATTTTTGTTTATTTGACCTCCTATCACTCGACGTTCTGTACTGAAACATCCTCGACTCCCTCCATAAACACACTCCCTCTTCCCCAACCGAAAACGCCAATGTTCGATTTTCACACAAATGTAGATAGATAGACGACAGAGAAATATGTCTTCAACGAACCAGAAAAACCCAGAGTTTTGTATCAGTAAATTTGAAATAAATTCGTTTTGTCCTAAATAACGATACAAAAAATAAAATAAATAAATGACGCATCATTTTATCTCAGCGATTGTTATAAGCCTATAGTTTCGGAAAAATGGTTCACAATACAGACACACTTTCAGTGTCAGTTTCATTTACTGCATTCTCAAATGTTACCGTTATTTCTAGATGAAGTTTCGCAAGTTTTATGGACAGGCCGGGTCGTCGTACTTATTGATCATTCCACAGTAAGTGCGATTAGTACCTTCGCAGTAAGAGATCCAATTTTTCTGAATGAACGGTGAGTTGCCCAGGCACTGGGTTTATATACTTCTGGAAAAGATCTAAATGAGATTGGATTTTTTTTTGTTGGTTCAAGTTGCTAGGAGTGGGAAGGAAGCAGCCGTGGCCTTAATTAAGGTACAGCCCCAGCATTTGCCTGGTGTGAAAATGAGGAAATCACGGAAAAACATCTTCAGGGCTGCCGACAGTGGGCTTCGAACTCACTATCTCCCGAATACTGGATACTGGCCGCACTTGAGCGACTACAGGTTTCGAGCTCGGTAAAGGAATTTTCTAGTCATATGATCGTCATATAATTATATTTAGCCTTTACCCAGATTTGTCAGTGTTGCTTCTTGTCCCACCCCGGGATAGTCTTAGGTTGGAGGGAGAGGATAAAGTTGGACGAAACCTCTAGTGTATTGGTGGTGAATTGCTTTAAGAGGAAGTATTTGGGCAAAAAGGGAAAAAGGAAGAGGTCCGATCCTTCGATGAATGAAGGTAACGGCAAAAGAAAGAGAATGGCCACGAAGGGCATTGAAATTAAATATTCCCTACGCCTCGCTAACCTAATATCGTCGGGGTCGGAAGAAGACAACCAAGAATTGACCAAGAAAGGTGGCTCAGGAAAGATGAAAGCGAGGAGACTGGCACAAGTAAGTGGAAGCATTGTCAGATTCCGTCACCAACCCACGTTCCCAAGCTGAAAGCACCTGGGATCCCGCTTTAGTTGCACTTTACGACAGACTGGAGATATCGTGTGTACAGTATATTTTACCACCCCCATATACATGAGTACCAGGTTAATTACTGGGGGCAAAGGCGGCCGGGCGTAGAGCTAACCACTATACCCCATAAAGTGCCGAGGTTACAGATAGTGGAAGCCTTTACCTTCCACCCCTCCAAGGACCTTCATGGCCTGTACGGATATGACTTTGCTTTTTTGCTTTGCTTTTTTACCCCCATATACACGGGAGGGGGAGGGAGATTCGAGATTGTTGCAGTAGCACGTAGGCCTACGTCCGAGAATGTTGCTGAAAAATATTATTGAATTATTGAAATTGTTCTTTTCTACTGAAATTAACCGGCAATCTATAACTTGATACATAATTTGGCAAGATTATTTGAAGTTCAAACCAGCACCTGAGTCTTCGAACTGTAGTTTGTGTGAGGTTTCTATTCCATGTATGCTCGGATACCACGCATTTACTTCCCTGTTATCTTCAGTGCTCTTTTATTCTATTTCTTACGCGTCGTTTCATGGTCCCAATGAAAACTTGGCCCCATGAAGACAGAATTTTATGCCGGCATTTGAGAGTGGGTTCTTAGTACCCTTGGGATGCTTGTAGACGTGTTTCTATAGAATGTCTGAATATATTTCAATATGATTGGTTGATGTTTGTTGTTTAAAGGGACCTAACATCTAGATCATCGGCCCCTAATGGTACTAAATGAGACGAAATGAAATGACAAATTAAAAACCCAAGATCCTCCAATGACCATAATTCAAAACGTGAGGACGAAGAATGAATGGACAGATATGAATTTAAAAGGATCAGTGGAACCGACCCACAATGCCTCACATGCACAGAAGCTGGCGTAAAACAATAGTATTACTGACCAAGTGACTGCGTCTATAGCACGATACTGAATCGATGATGCTTGTAGTCGAAAGGAGTCCAAAATGCAAGTCATCGGCCCCTCATAATGGTACTTATCACTAGAAAAGTAGAACCATGCTATATGTCATGTTGCGGTACTAATCAAGAGTAGCGTAGACTCGCGATATTCCACACATTATGGTACTACTCACAGGTAATGAAATTCACACATGTATTACAGACCTAGTGTGTTTCGCACACTGCGGCGCCATTGACATGCACCGCAAACTTATGGTGTTCATCACCTAAGTGTACTAACCACAGGGACTCGTACTACCCCGTGGTGTTCCTCATATAGTGGGTACTAATCATAGGCAAGCCAAAACCATGGGTTCCGTCATCCCATGGTGTCGCTCATATAGTGCTACTATTCACAGGTACTGTAAAAACCGTCGCGCTCACGTTTGCTCAATCACAAAACTCATAAGAAAAAAAAATACAAATAACTCATACTAATCACAAACCCATTTGGTACATAACATAGTGGTACTACGCGCAAGAAAAAGCGACCCATGGTGTTCCTCGCGTAGTGGTACTAATCACAAGGAGTTTCATGGTTCCAATATAAACAATATAATCATCCCTTGGTCGCCTCTTTTAGTCGCCTATTAAGACAGGCAGGGGATACCGTGGGTGTATGGTGTGTTCTTCGTCTGCATCCCCCACCCACAGGGGGTATTTCAATATGAATTGCATGGCAAATATCCTACACAAGATGAAACAGCTACAAGAACGTACACTGATTCCGTGTAGTACGTAAACAAATCAAACTTACAGGTAACTGCAGGCGACACTGGAGACCAGAAAGTTTCGGACAGCACCACAATTTATTATCGCCATATGAAGAATTTTCTTCTTAAGTACGAATAAACCCAATGCTACTACCACCCAACATGTCAGTTCCACCCTTGCAGGGGAAACGTTAGTGCGTAAATATTAAAAGTTCGACATGGCTGAACAATCTGAAAAACAGTTCTAGTAATAACGTAGGTGGCCATGAAAGCCCAAATCAGTTATCATTCTTGTTATTGCGTGTAATTTATCGTTCTCGTAACAGATGTAATGTTGTCCCAAAACACAAATAATTTAGCAAAGTTCATGGAAGTAAGGTTGGTCCGGCTCCTTGACTGAACAGCGTAGCGGCGTTCGGTTCAAAGCGATCCCCAAAGGAAAGTCATCACTCATCAGGCTGTAAGGCTGCGCTCAATCCATACTGTTACGAATAAAACACCATATATTTATCAACCAAAACCAAACCCCAAGGCATAACAGCCCGGAAGGGCCACGGCCTACCAAGGGACTGCTGCTCAGCCCGAAGGCCTGCAGATTACGAGGTGTCGTGTGGTCAGCACGACGAATTCTCTCGGTCGTTATTCTTGGCTTTCTAGACCGCGGCCGCCATATCACCGTCAGATAGCTCCTCAACTGTAATAACGTTGGCTGAGTGGACCTCGAACCAGCCCCTAGATCCCGGTAAAAATCCTTGACCTGGTCGGGAATCGAATCCGGGGCCTTCGGGTTAGATGCAGACCCGCTACCCTACACCGCGGGGCCGGCCATATGTTTATCGATCTAATTGAATTTAGGATGGCCCAATTAGTACACACACAATACTCAACCAAGAATGACCACGCTCCACTAATTCCTGTCGATTTACAAAGTGTGTCCTCCTCAAGCAGGTAGTCCTGGGACGGCGATCAGGGCCTCACTTTCAATTGACTTCACACGCTCAGTCGCTTCGCAGTGCAGCCGCACACGCACACAGGTTCGAACATACGGCTGTCAACAATCACAACACACGACGACTGTTCCTAAGTTCGATTCCAGACGAGGCCGGTAACTTACACAGCCAATTCACGTGGCCGCTCCGCACAGTGAACTAATCAACACTCGCAACAAAACAGCGGTCACATAACAGTAATGGCTCAACAGAGTTAGTAAATAATACACTAGAGATAGCAGCGGCGCCGCCGTCTGCGACAGAGTTATTGTAGCCAGCGGAGCATGTTGAAATCTCAGCTGTTTGGCAAAAAGCTCGCTCCGCTGTGCTCATGAATGTAAATAGGGGACTTTTAAAACTGTGTGGATAGTGATATGGTTTAAAATTCTTACATGTAGTCTAAACATTCTCAGAGACTACAGTATACTTGCGACGTTTCTCTCCAGAAAAAAAAAAAGCCCAAAAAGAAGAAATACAGGACAAATGCTTGATAAGAGAGGACGGTGTTCAATTGGAGTTAACTAATCAAAATCAATGTACTGTTCAAGTTAAGTCTTCTAACAACATACTTTTAGAATGGGGATACCGGTACGTATATTTCACTATCTTTGTGTAAATGTAATAAATGGAGAGGCGTGTGGCGTCCGAGGAGGCCTTTTTCTCGTAGACGGCCTGTTAGGCGACCTGCACGTCTATGAAGATGAGGGCCCTAACTAGGATGATTTCTAATGCAGAAAACGCCACACACACCCAGGCCCCGAGCCACTGGAATTAACCAATTAAAGTTAAAATCCCCGACCCAGCCGGGAATCGAACCCGGGACCCTCTGGACCAAAGGCCAGCACGCTAACCATTTACCCATCGAACCGGACAGGACTTCGGCATAATTCTGCTCAACGATCGAAAACATTCTCTCTCGTAGGAAGCGAATAAGCGAGTTTTTAGGCCTAAAAGCGTTGACGAGATTTTGGAGCAAAGTAGACAAAATAATGCTATCGCTGGTTAAGGCGCTAGCTTTTGGAGCCCAAGTTGGCAGGTTCGATCCCAGCTCAGTCCAGTGATATTTGGTGCTCAAATATGCCAGCCTCGTGTCGGAAACTTGCCAGTACGCAAAGGAACTGCCGTGGGTCAAAATTTCGGCACCTCGGTGTCTTCGAAAACCGTAAGAGAAATTAGTGGGACGTAAAGACAATCATTATTATTATTATTATTATTATTATTATTATTATTATTATTATTATTATTATTATTATTAGATGCGAAAAAGACCAGAAAACTGATCACGCAAAGCTCACTTAGAAGTTGTGCATTTCCTTCTTTGCCAGGCAGCCTTCAGTTTTTCTCTCATCGTGGTTCTTCGTTCTTCTGTCCACTTAGCTCCTGTCTTCTTCTTGTGGTTTCTCTCTGACTCTACTTCCCACTTGTTGATTTTCGTTCTGTAGCAGGTTCGGTTAGCGATGTCGTCCACTTTGATTCCTGATTTTTCCAGGTCTTGGCGGATTTCCGTTGTCCACCTATTTGTTTTGATGTTTTCTGTTGCCTCAAGTAAGATTCTTGTCAGTCTGTTTTCTGGAAGGCGTTTGATGTATCCGTAAAATTTCAGGCGTCTTTTTCTGATGTCGGCCGCAAGGTTTGAGAGCTCCTCGGTTTTTGTACGAGATTGCAGTCTATATCCTTCGTCAGTCAGTTTTGGGCCGAGAATTTTTCTGATGATTTTACGTTCCTCTTTCAGGATGTCTTCGAGTACTGTTTTCCTGTGGAGATCCAATGTTTCACTCGCGTATAGTATTTCAGGTTTGATCACAGTGTTGTAATGTCGAATTTTGGTCAAGATTGAAAGGCATTTTTTGTTGTAAATGTTTTGCGTTCGGCCGAGGGCTCTCTTCATTTTCTGGATGCGGACCTCGAGGGCCTTCTGTTCTTTTCCTGTTGGTACTATAATTTCCCCGAGATATCGGAACTCAGTTACTTTTTCGATTGTGCCAAATTT
The DNA here is from genome assembly GCF_040414725.1 of Anabrus simplex. Taxonomy (NCBI): domain Eukaryota; kingdom Metazoa; phylum Arthropoda; class Insecta; order Orthoptera; family Tettigoniidae; genus Anabrus; species Anabrus simplex. The sequence continues at coordinate 344,708,899 of NC_090268.1, read as the reverse complement.
CGTATTCAAATTCTGGAGGCTGCAGTGGTTGCACATGACCTTGGTTTTTGAGAAGGAGATTTGTAGGCCGAATTTTTCTGAGCATTTCTTGAGAGTTTCGATTTGGCTGATTGCCTGTTGTTCGTTTGTTGCAAGGATCGCGAGATCATCTGCGAAAGCGAGACAGGAGATTTTTACATGTCTTCTTGTCATACTTAATGGTTGCCAATTTCCTTGAGCTTTTAGAGCTTGTTCCCATTCTCTCATGATTTTGTCCAGGGCTATGTTAAAGAGTAGTGGGGAAAGTCCATCTCCTTGTCGGAAACCGGTTTTTATCTGAAATTTTTCAGATATATTTCCCATGAATTTTACTTGGGAGGTTGTGTTGGTGAGAGTTAGTCTGATGATTTTTTGAGTCTTGTTGTCCAGTCCGTACTCACTCAGTGTTTGGAAGAGAGATTGCCGGTCAATGGAGTCGTATGCTTTCTGGAAGTCCACGAAGGTGCAGATTGTGGGTTGTTTTCTTGTGTGTCGTTGTTTCAAGATGGTTTTCAGGTTGAGTATCTGTTCTGCACAGGACCTGTGGGGCCTGAAGCCCGCTTGGTATTCGCCTATGAGTGGTTCTAGTTGTTCCTGTGTTCTTTGGAGGAGGACTGCAGAGAGGATTTTGTATGTGACTTGCACCAGGGAAATTTCCCTGTAATTGTTCACATCTGTTCGGTCACCTTTTTTGTGAAGTGGAACGAGGAGGGCGTTTGTCCAATTTTCTGGTAGTTTTTCCGTTGTCCAAATTTCTTGTATGATTTGTGTGAGTTCTTGGAGCGAATTCTTTCCTAGATGTTTAAGAAGCTCTGCTATGATGCCGTCGTCTCCGGATGCCTTGTTGTTTTTCAGTCGTTGTATGTGTCGGTGTATTTCCTCTTGTGTAGGTGGGGATGAGTCTGGGTTTGGGTTCGGGTGGGGTTTAAGTGGAAACCTCTCCGTTGGTTCTGGGCAGTTGAGTAGTGACTCGAAGTATCTCGCGAGTTCCTTGGTGTTTTCGTCATCTGTGAGTGCCAATTTTCCGTTTTGTTTTCTGAAGCAGAGGTTCTTGGGCGTGTACCCATTAAATCTGTTGCGGAAGACGCTGTAAAAATATCTGGTCTTGTAGTTGCGGAAGTCCTGTTCGGCCGACTTCAGTTGGTCCTCCAGGTATTTCCTCTTGGTTTGTCTGATGAGTTTAGAGGTATGTCTGCGGACTTCGCGGAATTTTTCTTCGTTTTCAGGTGTGCGGTTGCTGATGAACTTCTGGTATGCGTTTTTTCTATTCAATATGGCTTGGTCACATTCGGTGTTCCAAAACGGGTGTCTGCTCTTTTTCTGTAGTGGGATTTGCTCTGATGCACTCTTCATGATTTTTTCGTGGAATTCGTTCCAAGTTTTGGCTGGGATTTTTTCCTATGTTTCCCTGAGATTTGATGTTTTTATTTGTGCTGTGTCCAATTTTTTGTTTGCCTTGGCATTATTATTATTATTATTATTATTATTATTATTATTATTATTATTATTATTATTATCATCATCACTGGTTCCTAAACGTGATTGTAAATGGAAATATGACACTCGGTTGCGGTTTCAGTCTATTATGGAGTTTTGTATTTAGCTCTTCGTGAAATGTTTGATTTGCTTTAAGATTTTAAGTTGTAAAATGACTTCCTTTAATGGAAAGTGAGAGCGGTAAATGATATGATAGAAGAGAACTGAACAATAATATTTTGTTCGTTTACAATTTGCTTTATGTCGCACCGACACAGATAGATCTTATGGAGACGATGCCATAGGAAAGGGTTAGAAGTGGAAAGGAAGCGGCCATGGCCTTAATTAAGGTACAGCCTGGTATAAAAAATGGGAAACCGCAAGTAGGGTAATCCACATGGCGATGTCACACAAATAAAAGTAAACTCGTGTCCTCATCCTGAGGTGGTGCAGCTCACATGCTAGCCCTCCTGCCATTCTCAAATTTCTGACAGTACCGGAAATCGAACCCGGGACCCCGAGGACGGCAGCTAATAACAGTAACCGTTACGCTACGGAGGCGAATGTCACACAAATTATTATTTTATTCGCACAAAAATTTATTTCAAATAAACATACCTGTGAAATGGTACGCCTTTGTCCTTTATGAACCTCCCTGTGCAGGCATAAGCTGCCCGGAAGACTGGCATTTTCTTTAAGAGAAGTGTAAGTCCAAGTTTTCAAGAAACTCCAGTAATGACACTGCCAAACAATCCAGCTTTCGCCAAACAGCGTGCTCGTTCAACTTAGCACGCTACTGCAGTGCCAGTGCTACTTCTAGTGTATTATACAGAGTGAAGCGTAATTCGCGCACTCGGGCGTCGCAGCGCGACTCCTCACATGCCAGCAATAAAAAAAAATGTCTCTTACAAAATTTCATCTTGCGAGTATATCCGGCAGAAAAACCACGTTGAAGAGTAGCAATCTGGCAACACTGAAACCACATGTAGGGTAACTACCTCTGTCAGCAGAAGTTAGTCGTATTGTACAGTTGGTGCAATGGGTAGAGTTTTGGGTTAGCATGCAGGAGGTCGAGTGGTATATCCTGGGTTGAGGCGTATGTTTTTTATTTCGTAAATGTAGTCCAGGTGGTATAGTATCTGGCATCTTAATCGTCAACAGCGATTGCAGAGGGTCCTCTAGAAACCACTTGCACTGACATACTACGATCCTAGAAATGGACGAACAATCGTTTTCATTGGTCAGCTTTGAAAGGCGCCCTTTCCACGTCGTGGGCGTGAATTTATTCGCACCACTTCATCTACTAGATGTGAAATCTGTTTTCTTTTGTACCCTCCTCCAATGGTCCCATAGATTAGTACCAACTATTATTCTTGCCTCGTTCAGATCCATTACATTTAGTTAGGGCCTTACGTTACCAGTAGGCCTAGGAACGTGCTCTGCGAATAATGTCCAAACTCGGTTACAATTTGTATGTGTTATCACCATGGTCCCAATAATTCTGCCTTTCAACACTGCTTCTGGTAACCACATGCTGTTTAGTACGTATCTCAATGCATTATTATTATTATTATTATTATTATTATTATTATTATTATGTTGTAAATGTAGGATACATGTGACCTCAGAAACGGTGTCCTACTGTTTTACAGTAGGTAATGTCAGATGGAAAGCCGCCTCTGTGGTGTAGTGCTTAGCGTGATTAGCTGCCACCCCCCGGAGGTCCGGGTTCGATTCCCGGCTCTGCCACGAAATTTAAAAAGTGGTACGAGGGCTGGAACGGGGTCCACTCAGCCTCGGGAGGTCAACTGAGTAGAGGTGGGTTCGATTCCCACCTCAGCCATCCTCGAAGTGGTTTTCCGTGGTTTCCCACTTCACCTCCAGGCGAATGCCGGGATGGTACCTAACTTAAGGCCACGGCCGCTTCCTTCCCTCATCCTTGCCTATCCCTTCTAATCTTCCCATCCCCCTACAAGGCCCCTGTTCACCATAGCAGGTGAGGCCGCCTGGGCGAGGTACTGGTCATACTCCCCAGTTGTATCCCCCGACCAAGAGTCTGAAGCTCCAGGACACTGCCCTTGAGGCGGTAGAGGTGGGATCCCTCGCTGAGTCCGAGGGAAAAACCGAACCTGGAGGGTAAACAGATGATGATGATGATGATGATGATGATGAATGTCAGATGGATATTAGCAAATAAAAAATGCGCCTCAACCCAGGATCGAACCATCGACCACCTACTTGCCAACCAAAAACTCTATACCACTGCACCAACTGTACAGCACGACGTGAACGTGCTGACAGCGGTATTTACCCTACATATGATTACAGTGTTTCCAGATTGCTACTCTTTAACGTCCGTTTTCTACCGGATATACTCGCAAGACGAAATTTTGTAAGACATTTTTTTATTGCTGGCATGTGAGGAGTCGCGCTGCGACGCCCGAGTGCGCGAATTACGCTTCACCCTGTATACTAACACTACGGTGCTAACCAACTCTACAATACTCCTTACAACAACGAAAGCTAGCACTGCTCTGACTCTACCCACACCAACTGTTCCAGATATTGACTCCAAGTCGGCACACACACAGTACTCCACTCAGTAGGCTACACCAAAAACACTCCAATACGACGATACTCTGACTTTGACTCCGGTGGGACACCCACCACACTGACGGTAGTCAGCACTACTGCCGTCCAACTCAAACTACTGGCCGACTGTTCGCGGCTAACTCGTTTATATCCTGATGATGGAATACTAGAATCTTAGGGGTTCGGCCGGAATGGGAACATTCCTGTTTCGTGTTCCTGAAGAGAACAATAGAGGGAAGAGACTATCACCATGCCCTCAGGCTAGAAGCTACCAGCTGACACACTAGGGTGTTTTTTTTTTTTTTTTTTTAGGAAATACTGAAGACGGCTACAGACAGAGGGCTGGTGCATACTAATATTTTACAGTGTTGAACCGAATCTGGAAAAAGCCAGAAGAAGAAGAAGAAATGTGTAAGGTTGAAAGAAAGTAAACTCATGTTCTCGTCCCCAATGGAGGTCAGTTGCACGTAAGATTTTAATCACATACCGGCACTTCTGCCATTATTAAGTCTCCGACAGTACCTGGAATCGAACCCGGGCCACCAAGGACAGCCGCTAATAGCGCTAACCGTTACGCTACGGACGCGGACATGCAAGGTTTATTGGGCGAAACGCATCAAATAAAACTGTTTTACTTTTTATGATATAACTGTAGTTAGTGTTCTTGTAGAGCTTAATGCTACCTGCAGTGTAAGTCTGTTTGGGCAGCTGTGCTCTGGTGATTACTGAAAGCAATAACATAAACATTACGTTTAAGAAATTATTATTTAATGTTACAACTATTACATCCTACTAAATAGTTTTTTGGTTTTCGGGAACGCCGAGGTGCCGGTATTTTGTACCGCCGGAGTTGTTTTACGTGTCAGTACTACCGATAAAAGGCTGACGTATTTGAGCACCTTCAAATACCACCGAAATGAGCCAGGATTGAACCCGCTGTATAGAGGACAGAGGTCTGGCACTTTAAAGTCTGAGCTATTCAGCCCGGCTTTTAGATGTGAAATAACAGAATGATGTGAGAACCCTAGCAATATACAATCAAATAAAAAAATAATATAAACATGGCGCAACAGCTCCGAAGGACCTTGGCCTACCAAGCGACTGCTGCTCAGTCCGAAGGCCTGCAAATTACGAGGTGTCGTGTGGTCAGCAAACGAATCCTCACGGCCGTTATTCTGGGTTCTCTAGACCGGAGTCGCCATCTCACAGTCAGATAGCTCCTCAGCTGTAATCACGTAGGCTGAGTGGACTTCGAACCAGCCCTCAGATCCAGGTAAAAGTCCCTGACCTGGTCGGGAATCAAACCCGGGGCCCCTACACCACGGGGCCCGCGTAATATCGAATATAATATTAAAAATACGTTACGTAAAAAGTAATTCAGAAAGATTCGACCTTTCTTAACCCAACATAACTTCCGTCAGAAATAATCTTTATAATACATATGAAACATTATTACACTCCGAGTCAACAGCAAGCAGAAAATGGAACTTGAAACAGAGTTCGTAAAACTGAAGCGGGGAAAAAAGACCATCGTAACTCAGTTCTATGTACGAAGTAATGAAAATATTTTAACCGACGTGCTCGTTCTTGAGAATGTGGTGCCTGGGAGTTGGCCAAAACTTGAGTCATTCTTACACCAACTTCTTGGCGAATGGCATCTCCACCCACTAGTAGTGAGACTGAATAGACGAGCGGGAGTACGGACAATAGCGGAGAAGATGAATGTGTTCCAAGGGTAAATGTCAGCGTGGAATTGGATAATTAGGAGAATGAGTGTGCGCCCATTATACATAGGTCGACCCCGTAACACATTAAGTGGCAGCGACACGGCCATCATCATCCGACAACTGATTTGGCCTTTCCGTGCTCATTGCTCATCTCTCTATCTTGTCTTGTTAAAGGGCTCTCAGACAGGGGCGCAAACTCCACGAAACGATTCAGGAATTTCTTATACAATTTCGCTGCTGCAATCTACTTGAAAACAGTGATACTACGGCGTTCCTGTATATGTATTAACGATAGTTCAAAATGTACAGTGAATAATATACCATTCCAATAAAGAACGAAACGATCAAGCAGAGGTTTTTGCAACTCGAGTGCAAATCTTACGGGACAATGGGAATTGAATTTTCGAAATGTTTACTCACAACTGAATTCTTGGAGAACAACATTGTAGTGTGTTGGCTGGATAAGCGTTTTTACGTTTAAGATTTATTAATTAATTCTAATTATCACTTACAGTAAATCTACTTCTTCACGTAATTTTACAGTCCACGCTCACGTCACTTTCTACTCTTTTCTCTGTTTTCCCGATCAGAGAGCAGTGGCGACTGGTGGTAACTGAAGCTGGGTGTGGCACCAAAAAATTCAATGTCACATTTTTATATGAGAAGCTTGCAGAAATAACAAGAAACTCTATTATCGTTTAGTAATGAACTACATTCCTACTAAAACTGAAATATATCCACCAATTAAAACACAGGAAATAAGAGGCTAATGATACAGTGTAACTACAGTTATTCTTGCCTCACTTGAATTGAAAAATTGCCCTCCTCTTTTTCATTGAAGCGAAATGTTGGTAATATTGTGGGTGGTCTCGTATAGCGTGGAAAAGAAATTACCGAGTGAGTTGGCCGTGCGTAACGTCGCGTTGCTCTGAGCTTGAATCCGGGAGATACTGGGTTCGAACCCCAATGTCGGCAGCCCTGAAGATCGTTTTCTGTGGTTTCCCATTTTCACACCAGGCAAATGCTGAGGCTGTACGTTAATTAAGGCCAGGGTCGCTTCCTTCCCACATAACCCACTGTCGCCGTAAGACCTATCTGCGTCGGTGCGACGTAAAGCAAAAAATTGTAAATAAAGAAAATGGAAAATGAATTACCTTTGCGATAGGAGGGAAAGCTGGAATGAAGTCATCTTCGCAGAGTGGCGCAATCTACCGGGGACATTTGGAACTGTTTCTCGGTAGGAGACTTGCTAGTCTCGTGCAACTCCGTAAGACAGAAACTGGCGGGCGTGCTGCCTGATGCTATACAGGCTTAGGCTCGTCCCTGCTGGAAGCACATTGCACCACGCTGTCCGCTTGGGAGTTACTGGAGGAAAGCAATCCCCCTGAGTTTGATTCGAAGCCGGCAGAGTTTACTGGTCCGTTACGAAGCAGTAGTGCATCGAACGACCATAGATGCATGATTTTAACATATTTTAGGATATACGTTAGGTTTATCAAATTAAAAATTTAGAAGAAAAGACAAATGAAGTGTTAAATTATTTGGAGTTGTGCAACACTGCAACAATACGACGCACCGCCCCTGTCAGAGAGTCTTCCACAGAGTCGAAGAATAAACGGGTGGGGCAAAGGGTGACGTCACAAGTTCCTCTCAAATTGGCATGGCGGACGCAATAACCATAACAATACGAATACCACAGCTCATTTCAATTAGGACATACAGTCTGATCTTAATTATCTTATTATTTAAGAGGCCCCGTAACCAAAACCTTCCATATGCATTAGCATTGCAATTAAAAACATATTATTCATATTACATACCCCAGACCATGGTTAACAACTTTACACAGAGACATACGAAGGGCGTACTTTATTGTTTTACACATTTTTTCTACCCAAATGAAATACATTACACATCAGTTGTTACGTCCGCCTTCTCAACCTAATCTCCCTGTAATAACTGTATGCACGTTTGTCATCGATGTGCCAGTCTTTCCAGACCTTCCTGAAACCATTCTTTCGGAGTGCTGCGTACCCATGCCTTGACAGCTATGTCCAGTTCTGCACAATCCGAAAAACTGCGACCACGGAGAGGTTTCTTCATGCCAACTGATGGCACTGTTCGACATTTCTTTGGCGGTGGACTGCCCCTATGCTTCGATTGCATCGATTGTTGTTTCGTTTGCGGCTCATGGCAATGGAGCCATGTCTTATCACCAGTCACAAGCCTAGCCATGAAGTCGGCTGGATCTTGATCATGGCGTTGCAAAAGCTCTCTGCACGCATCCACACGCCTCTGCTTTTCGTCTGCAGACAAGAGTCTAGGCACCCACGTGGATGACACCTTCCCCAACTGTGAGTGGCCGTGCACGATTCGCTGCAGAGTGTTTCGGCTAATTCTCGAGGCTGCCTCGATTTCCGTAAATGTGATGCATTTGTTTCCTTGGATGATTTGTTCGACCCGGGCAATGTTGGCTGGTGTTGACACTGTCACATTCTTTCCAGAACTGGTTCCCTTCTCCACCGAAATTGAAGGTGGTGACGTGTAACTAGTGTCTTGTTCCACCATTTGGTGGCAGCACACGCAAAGGGATCAACAAATACACCGTTGATAACGCTCAGGGGAATAATTTAAGAGTTCAGACTTCTGCTCGCATGCCGTGGGAATTCCCGAGCGAGCGCCATATGGGTTGTGTCAACACCGGCGAGATAAGAAGTGTTCAATGCCAGCGCGCAGCTGTTCAGCATTCTGTCCCTCAGTTCGCTAGAAACTATTGTACTTTTAAAGTGTGTTGTGAGGTTATTATCATGATGGCTAAATACACTATATAGCAGGGGTGGCCACTAACCTTACTTCTGGGAGCCGCAAATTTAGGAGACAAAAAATTGGGAGCATGTTTAGAAAAGAGTTTATAAAATGAAGGCAAGTTTTTCATTTTATAACCAATGAAGGAAAATTTATTTTCTACACTACACAGAACATTATTTTTCAGGTGCACATCAAGGAATGAGATTTCACTTTTGGGAAGTGCTTTCTTTTTAATGTTCATTTTTGCTGTTAGTTTTTTGAAATCTGGCTGATATTGGTAAGCGCAGTTCGCACAAGTTCACTTAAATGTTCATCAGTTCGTTCAGATCGATATGTAGATTTAATGAATTTAATCGTTGAGTACAGTGATTCACACACATAAGTAGTCCCAAAGATTGAGATTAGTATTTTGGCACACTGTTTCGTTAGTGTGTATTTTTCTTCTGGACCATTCTTCCAAAATTCTATGGTAGAAATGCCACTTCGTTTGAGTCCTTTTAGTCCTTCGACCTCTTGCAGTTCTTGTAGCTCCAACTCTACAGCTGCCGTATCGTTTGTTATTGGTGATGAAACAGAACTGCCATCGCCCACAACATCAACAGAAAGAGGATTTTCCAGGAATGAAAATGAAAGTTTCAGTGATCTCAAATCATTAAATCTGCCATTGATTTTTTCAGCAAGGCCAGACATTTTACTCATGTAATCTTCAGTTTCCACCTGAACGTCCGGAAGGCTTTCAGTAATTTTCTTCAAACATTTGAAGTGAGAAAATGTTTTAGTCTGAAGGTCTTTCCCAAAAATCTTCAACTTACTATGCAAGCTAAATACAGTCTGGCCCAATTCAGAAATATCTTTACAAGGAAGATATTGCTTTGAGCGGGAGTGTGTGTCAGTGAGCCAGTGTTGTGAGCTGAAGCCAGTCGCGTTCACGTATAGGCAGTAGCGAGTGTCGATACTGTACTGAAACAGCGCACAACAGCACGTGAACTCAACTGGCTTCACCTCACGACACTGGTTCACTGACACATTCTCCCGCTCAAAGCACTTTCAAATGGAAGGCGCCGGAACTATCTTCACCTCCCATGTCTTACCACTGACCTATAGCGCTAATAACGTTAAGCCACAGATCACTGCTACTGACTGCCCCCAGCCGAGATATGTCGTTAGATTCCATTAATTATATCATTTAATTTTACTCTAAGGTTGGTGTCAAAAGCCGCACAAGACTGACTCAAGAGCCGCATGAGGCTCGCGAGCCTCGTTGTGGCCAGCCCTGCTATAGAGCAAAGAATATTATTGGTCGAGTGTTATTTACACAAGAAGAAGAAACCAGTTAAAAGGTGCCTTCGAAAATTCCGTAGATAACTTCCCGGTGCGACAGTACTATCAAAACGTTACGTGCATCAGCTCGTTAACAAGTGGCGTAGTACTGGTTCCGTAATCAATAAGAAAAAGAAGCGAAGGAGAACAGCTCCCACACGGGAGAGGTTAGAAGATATACAGGCAAGACTCCAGGTCAGTCCATATAAGTCGCTTCGGAAATTAGCTCAGCAATTTAGCACGTAATGCAACAAAATTGTTACATTTATGATCCTATCGGACTCATTCAATCCATAACATACTGCAATGCAAGAATACGATTTTGTAATTGGTTAATGAATAGTGTCCACGACGGTATTGTGGATCCGAACGTTATTTTTATGAGCGACGAAGCCTGGTTTCATTTGAGTGGATATGTCAGTTCACACAACAATAGAATCTGGGATACAGACAAACCCACACATTTTACAGCCGAGACCTCTGCACGATGTGAAGGTGGGTGTGTGGTGCGCTATCAGTGCTCGACGAATCATCGGTCCGATATATTTTCAGGATACGATTACTTCTGACCGTTATATTCACAACATTCTGGAACCATTTTTTGCTGAACTGACTGAAGAAGAGAAAAGGTACGGCTATTTCCAGCAGGATAGTGCAACGGCCCAAACGGCGTGTAACTCTATGCGACGGTTACGGGAAGTGTTCGATGATGATCAGATCATCAGTAAAGGCTTATTGCCCCCTCGTTCGCCTGATTTAAGCACATGTGATTTTTATATATGGGGAAATCTTAAAGGAAAAATCCTCGAACTGCAGAAGAATTAAAAATTGAAATTAGGAACATTGTGCGTTCTATCGGTGTCCATGAACTACAACGTGTGTTTCGAAAACTCATAACAAGATGTGAAGCTTGCATTACAGCTGAAGATCACTTTCAGCATCGTCTGTAAATACTGGTGAGTTCAGTTTAATTTCCTAGTTGATTTATTTATTTGTTTATATATATATATATATATATATATATATATATATATATATATATATATATTTATTACTGGTGAGTACAGTTTAATTTCCTAGTTGATTTATTTATTTGTTTATTCATTTACTTATTTGTCCAGAGCATCTATGTAGCCGGTGAGTTCATTTTCGTTTAGTTTCTATAGGCGTAATCATGCCGCTTCTTTGAGCCGACTTTGCCTGCTTGTCATTGCGGGCACTGCGCTCGCTGTCTCCGCTTCCCAGTGCGCCTACTCCTCGGCACTCCGCTCTGAACGTTTAAATTAATCACCCTATACAAGGCCTCACTGGTCGTGAAACTGGTTCCCGCTCGGGTTCGTGAAACGCATCGTTTTGCCGCTAGGTGCGCACTTCTTAGTCATAAAAGTGTGCTGGCGAAGTACTCATTCAAACATCCACGAGCGTGTCAAGACGTATTTTTGTATTTTATGAGCTTTTTTGTGCTAGTGCGGGTGATTATAATTTAGCGGCTGAAATTAATGACGCATTTACGTATTGCGAACATCGGAAAAACTAAAAAAACATGGTACACTGTAGTGTTCCTTATTGTAAATCAATGACCTCAAAAGGATGCGGTATTTCATTTCACAGATTTCCGAAAGACGAGGAACTTAAAACTATATGGTGTCTGGCAATTTCTCGTAAGGAAATAATCTGGGATCTCTGTGGAAACCTGGTGTAGATTCTAGTGCTTGCAGTAGGTATTTTAAGGACTCAGATTATACTGTAGACACATCACTAAAATCCTACGTATAACTATTTCAAACCGAATAAAAACTATCGAATGTTTTCATTCGATAGTCACGCTTCACAACCGATAGTCTACCGATAGTTTCAAACATTCGATATTCCCACCACTAACGTAAAGTCTAGCCCATACTAGAAAAACATTGTGCACTGTAAACACTAAGTCTTGCTAGCATAGCCATGAAGTATCAAATAATGTTATTTACTGTTGCCACTGATGCTTTCACGGGCCGTACTTATAGACATGATAACATATAGGCTTGGGAGCTTATGACGTGTCAAGAAAATACTGTGAAATTCTTTACATTTCGCAGAGAACTGTGCTCTGCGTCATCAGAAGAAAATCTCGACTGTCCACGAGAAAGGCTTCTTAAACAATGAATTTATAAATTTAGACGTTATAATAGAAGTGGAAATGGTACGTTCATTCGCCACCAGATGGCTCTCCGGACATGGCACAGCGCTAGCGTTCGAAGCGGAAGCTGACCGAATCATCAAAATCAGTTTAAGAGGTTCACATAACATGTGTACGTAACACATGACATTGACAGGTGTATGACATTGACACAAGCCTGGAATGAAACATCTGGCGATGAGGAGCGTACGAATTTGGAAAACACCGAGAAGAAATAACAATAGTGAAGGGACAGGGAAGGGAACTGCCTACGTAAATTCTTAATGGCTGGCAACCACGTATTACTTAATTGATAACCAGTGTCCCTATTGAAATTGTTGGGATCATCCTGGACCTGTAGTGTCTAGTGTGGCTAAGAGTTCGAGCATCTTGGAACATGATTTCATGACCCGACGATAGAGCGTGCTCAGCTATTGCCGATTTGTCTGGTTGGTTGATACGAATATTATGTTCATGTTCCTTGATACGGGTACCAATGGCCCGGCATGTTTGGCCGATGTATACCTTACCGCAAGTAGAGGGAATTTTGTATACCCCAGGATGTAAAAGTGGGGACGATCTGTGCTTGGTTTTACTCAGACTGTGAGCAATTTTAGTGGCGGTGCCAAACACGGTTTTTATATTGTGTTGTCCGACTCGTTGGCTGAATGGTCAGCGTATTGGCATTCGGTTCAGAGGGTCCCGGGTTCGATTCCCGGCCGGGTCGGGGATTTTAACTTCATTGGTTAATTCCAAGCGCTCGGAGGCTGGGTGTTTGTGCTGTCCCCAACATCCCTGCAACTCACACACCACACATAACACTATCCTCCACCACAATAACACGCAGTTGCCTACACATGGCAGATGCCGCCCACCCTCATCAGAGGGTCTGCCTTACAAGGGCTGCACTCGGCTAGAAATAGCCACACGAAATTATAAATTATTATATTGTGTTTGCGGAGGACCTTGGCAATTCGATCTGTGGTGTTGTGAATGTAAGGCAAGGAGGCAGCTCCCTTCACTTCTTCCTTCTGTGAGCTTTGCTTGGTCGTTTCTCTGGGACGCAGGGCTCTATGCATCAGCAAACTGCTGTAACCATTGCCCTTGAACGCGACTTTGAGCGTGTCCATCTCCACCTGGATATTTGACGGCTCGCAAATTTGTCTAGCCCTATTGGCGAGTGTCGTGAGAATGCCTTGTTTTTGTGCTGGATGGTGGTGAGAATCTGCATGAAGATAGCGATTTGTGTGGGTAGGCTTACGATAGACGGTATGTCCTATGGAGCCGCCCGGTTTCTTTCTTACTAGAACATGCATGAAAGGAAGGCATCCGTCCGAATCCATCTCCATAGTGAATTTTATTGAAGGATGATGCTGAGTTAGGTGGTTTAGAAATGGACTAAGTTTCTCAGGACCTTCTGTCCAGACCACAAATGCATCATCAACATACCTCCACCGTATCATAGGTTTGACGGCCGCCGAAGCAATAGCCTCCCCCTCAAAATGCTCCAGAAAGAAATTAGCCACGAGGCCGGCCATACACGTTGCGGCGTACCGGAGAGGTTTACCTGTACAGTTGACCTGAGCAGGTAAACCGGAGCGTGGGTGGCACCTACGTTCGATGAACCTGCACAGGCGAGCCAGGAAGAATCGAAAAACAATTCCGTTACCTGCTCAGTTGAACATAACTGCACGTCTGTGTGATTCATCCAAGGCCTGCACAGGTTTCAGCTCAGTTGAAGCAGGACAAGCGCGGGAAGAGGGTCTTGCGTTCTGTTTATTTGTTTTTACAAAACCACTCGGTTTGTTTTGTTTTGTAATTTCTTTTTGCTTACCGGAGATTTTTTGTTTTGTTTTGATAGAATGCCATACGAAACATGTCAAACCGTAAGCGAACTCAAGTTTTAGAGGAGTTTATCGAGTTGTACAAATCTGAACCTTGTCTGTGGCGTGTGAAGAGCAAGGAGTATCATAATCGTGCACTGAGAGATGCCGCTTATACAGAATTATTGACAAAGTTGAAGGAATCCGAAAGGGCAACTGATGGGCAAACCGTACCGAGTATGAGGTCGTCGCCTGTACAGGTTTACTGCTCAGGTCAACTGTAAAGGTAAACCTCTCCGGTAGGCCGCAACGTGTATGGCCGGCCCTACGGGTGAAAGTGGACTTCCATAGCCACTCCGTCCGTCTGTTCGTAAAAATTCCAACACCACATGAAATAGCTGGAAGTCATGCAGTGGTAAAATAGCTTAGTAATGTCCTCAGGGAACAGGTGTTCAATGAGAGACATGACCGAGACCATTTTCTCGGCTGATAAGGGTAATGCGACAGTGGTTATGGACACTGACGAGTATAAGAATAAGCTCTCGGCTATATTATCAGAGCCTGTTTACAGACTGAGCTCACGTGACCCCATCACCCGTGTGTCCAACGCCACCGTGAAACTCTTAAGGCAATTTCAAAAGAGGAGGCTAAACATCTGTCCCCGGGGGATGCAATGCCACCTAGATTATATGAACTGCCTAAAATCCATAGAAATGATGTTCCCCTCAGACCTTGTTAGTGCGACAGGTTCTCCTACGTATGCTCTGGCTAAATACCTAAGCAAATTGCTTCAGCCACAGACAGGGCGTACTGAATCACACGTCAGGGACTCTCGGTATTTCGTCAAAAAGCTGTCAACCATAACCCTTCAACCTAATGCACTTTTGGTGAGTTTCGATGTGGAGTCCTTGTTCACTAAAGTGCCGAATGACTCGGCCCAAGATAAGCAGAGAAAATAGGAAAATCAACTGCATTTGTTGATAATCTACATGTCCCTAAAGCTGAAAAGCCTGGTAATTCAGTGTCTACAGATAATAAACCCATAGGCCTACGTACTAAATTACCGGGCGAGTTGGCCGTGTGGTTAGAGGCGCGCAGCTGCGAGCTTGCTTCCGGGAGATAGTGGGTTCGAACCCCACTGTCAGCAGCCTTGAAGATGGTTTTCCGTGGTTTCCCATTTTCACACCAGGCAAATGTTGGAGCTGTACCTTAATTAAGGCCACGGCCGCTTCCTTCCCATTCCTAGGCCTTTCTTATCCCATTGTCGACATAAAGCCTATATGTGTCGGTGCGACGTTAAGCAAAAAAAAAAAGTACTAAATTATCTAAACTAAAACTTAAAATAGATATATATCAGCACTGTACTTGAGAGAGAGAAGTGAGGGAAAGAGAAGAAATAAAACAGCTGATTGTTCGTACGAGTGGGAGTTCCTAATTTTTATGAACAAAAACATTGTACACCTTTCGCTACTGCCTGATTAGGTTTTCCGAGCCGTAAATATTTAGGCCGGGTTTTGTACTTCGTATGCGGAGCTGGTTCGTGGACTGGTTCGAACACTTGATATTGCCTCTGTTGCAAGCAATGTTCTGCTGTTCCAACAGCACTCTATTCTTCTGGGGTTCGTTTCTAATATGAGGTCGTCCATATACCCCAATCCAGATCATTACAGAGGAAATCGGATTTCAGTATCTGGGGTTAATACACTGGATGAGCATCGTTGGCATAGCGTCACTAGATTCTGGAAATATCCTGGAGTGCACACCCGGTTTCCTATCTCGATAAAGAAGCAACCTAAACCTCGATGATAAATGTGGTGTCAATGGCGACTTTCAAAATTCTCTTTATATATGCGAGTACACGCTCTCCGGCGGTAACCGCGAAGGTATACAAAAAAAAGCACATGAGAATCCCCGCGTACCAGATATGACCCAACAAACATTTGCATTATTGAATATTGCACGCCATGCCTTCTCTTGGAACCCCCACAGTCCGCTCACCCTAAGAGAGAAAACTTTCAGAGGCTGAATGCTTCTATTTAGTCCGTTCAATTGCAAGTGGACAGATGGTAACGTTACGAGAATATTCCACCAAGTTGTCCTGGTTTGTAACAGCCCAAAGCGATGCAAAACTGCAAATATAGGTAGGTTACCAAATTTTAACCACGTATGCGACATGAATTTGTACCGTATGCAGTCAAAAGAATACAATTCTCATGTCTTATTTCACGGGAGTAGGAATAATTTTTGTCATCGTTCCCTTGAATTTGTAGTTATAGAAACCAGTGTAATTGTAGAGCCTATGTAAGTGTCCGTTTGAAATAGGTACAGCGGTATTATCTTCAATACAATTCCATAATTTTCTTGGAGTGAATGTGGAAAAAGCTGGAGAAAACACGGTAAGATAGTCGTCGAAAGATGACGTGTTTTGATTAGAGGCTTTTGTTTTGTTTTTTTGTTTTTTGCTTTTTTTTGCTAGGGGCTTTACGTCGCACCGACTCAGATAGGTCTTATGGCGACGATGGGATGGGAAAGGCCTAGGAGTTGGAAGGAAGCGGCCGTGGCCTTAATTAAGGTACAGCCCCAGCATTTGCCTCGTGTGAAAATGGGAAACCACGGAAAACCATCTTCAGGGCTGCCGATAGTGGGATTCGAACCTACTATCTCCCGGATGCAAGCTCACAGCCGCGCGCCTCTACGCGCACGGCCAACTCGCCCGGTGCTTTTGTTTTTAGTCCGACCGGAAAGTGCACCTAAGCTCGTACAACTACGCAAGTGGGTTTCTCCAGGCACACAAAAAAGACCAGTAAAGTTGAAATCTCACTGATCTCTGTACCGTCGTACTAAAACAGATAGGTTTCCGGTAACGATGGGGGAGGAAAACGTTAGAACTGAGAAAGAAACGACTGTGGCCGTAATTAAGGTACAGCCTCAGCATCTGTCTAGCAAAAAAAGTGGGAAACCACGGAAGAACCATCCTCAGGGTGATCGAACCCACCATTTATGGAATGCACGCTTACTGCTACGCGACACGTACTGTAGAGTCAACTCTCACGGTACATCCCGTTGTCTCGTCTGACTAAAATTTGAAAACACTTTTAAGGCAATACGGTACTTGGGAGGCAACGAATTAATACTCAGCTACGTAAGCATCACCCCCATCAGGTTTTGAAGGTGCATAAACTAAGAAAACCGCAGTTTCTATATAGAGATTCAGTAATCTGAGCCCAAAGGTATTAGAGACAAAACATCAAAATAATTAAGAAACATCTAACTAGGGCCTAGACAAGAGTACAAGCATGATTATATGCAAAATAAAAGGGCAATTTACCATATTAAGCAGATCAAGATACCCGGACTGAAATTCTGTTGGAGTAACGTAATCGTGTCACTTCCGTAATCTTGGACGGGGGAGATGATACAAGGTTTATAATAATAATAATAATAATAATAATAATAATAATAATAATAATAATAATAATAATAATAATAAATAATTGCCTCTCTGACGTGAGATCTGGTGTTTACTATGCACTATGCCTTCTGGTATGGGCTAGAACAAAAATGTGCTACTATCAATGACCTGTCCCAGTCCCATCCTCGGCATTGAAAATATGAAAGTAACTGAGGTACAAGCGATGGTAGTAATGCTACTCCTTATCCAGCCATTCCCTGTTATAAATGGTGTGAAAATGTCGCTCATTTCACTGGGCTTGACAGACTGATATGTAATAGCAACTTCTGGCTCGGTGGGGAGAGCAACGGGAAACTACTTCAATCATCCTCTTTTCCCATGTACGCTTCTTCAGTGATGCCTAGGCCATCTATGTCAGTCAAAGGCGGGGCTGTTGAGCATCCAACCAGTCTTTCGAGCTCATCCTGGAGATAGAGGGTTCGAACTTCACTGTCGGCAGCCCTGAAGACGATTTTCCGTGGTTTCCCATTTTCACACCAGGCAAATGCTGGGGTTGTACCTTAATTACGGCCACGGCCGCTTCCTTTCCATTCTTAGGCCTTTCCTATCCCATCCTCTCCATAAGACCTATCTGTGTCTGTGCGACGTAAAACAAACAGTCTTCGAGCTGAGTACTCTATACAATACTGTATATAAAGAGAGACTTGAGTTTGTGGCTATGTAACAGGTAATCTCAGAAACTACAGGACCAATCCTGGAATTTAATTTACCATTTCATCATTCCCGGTAACACAGGCTATGCATCATCCCGGAATATCAAAGGGTTCCCGCGAGGTGTGATTGGGGTCCTTCGGCAAGTTAATACGGGTAAAATATCGAATTTTTCGTACAAAGATGAGGCAAAGCTCATTTTAGGCCTCGCGACGCGAAGACCAAAACTCATTAAGTCCCTACGGGACCGCAAACCACATTTTTATATCCTAAAACTAACTCTTTTCGAGATATTTAGCACCACACTCCCCTAATGTAGGGATATGATAAAGAAATGACCGGCCGAAACCATGGTAACGTCAGCTCAAGAGTTCTAGAACATAGGCCTGGCGTTCGAAGTAGGTCCTGAATAGGTAAAGGTAAGGCAAAGAGAGATTCTGTTTACAAATTTTAAATTCATAGCCAGCGTTAATCTGCGAAGCTCATAGCTTCGGTTGACACACAAGCTACTTACTATTGCGCTAATCTTAGTGGGCGATGTAGCGGAAGAAAATATGTAGCATGACAGAGGAAAATGTACGCTTGGGACCCTTAAAATATAATACGCTGCCTAAACGGTTAGTCCTATTGAACACTGGAGCGCACCAAGTATACTTTAAATTCGATTTGCTAGAAAATGTTTATATACGTTTTCTTAGCAACTCTAATAGTTCTCGAAAAAAAGTTTTCCTGTGTTTTGGCGCATATTTTATCCTTGGTCACTTTGTCGTGATTTCTTTCACGTAAAATCTACTTGACGTACCGTGCTCAAATTAGGCAAGCATGCTACTGGCATCTTTGGTTAACATATAGGCTAATTACTAATACAGTGTATCTTAAGTGGAAATAAAATGTGAAGCAAGGACTGGGAGCCTTCAAAAGTATATAACCCACCTAAACGGTTGCAACTGTTAGCAATTTTGCGCTAAGCTTTTAACAAAGACCGATTATTACTGCCTACTGGCCATGGGTACGTATTGCAAGGCGAAAGTATAAGTGCACGATAGTAGGTCGGTAATGTCTTTGAGGTTGCTATTTGCTTTACGTCGCACCGACACAGAGAGGTCTTTTGGCGACGACGGGACAGGAAAGTCCTAGGAATTGGAAGAAAGCGGCCGTGGAATTAATTAAGATACAGGCCCGGCATTTGCCTGGTGTGAAAATGGGAAACCACGGAAAACCATCTTCAGGGCTGCCGACAGTGGGGCTCGAACCCACTATCTCCCGATTACTGGATACTGGCCGCACTTAAGCGACTGCAGCTATCGAGCTCGGTCTCTTTGAGGTTGACCCAGACGTACTCCTGAAGCCTGTGGTAATGTGATGGGGAGGGCCCATGGTAAATAAACGGTGATTGGTACGCATGGATGTTGAGAGGATGGAAGGAGTACCTTCGGTTGTAGACTTGTTTTGTTGTTTAAAAAAAAAACAAGGAATCTGATGATGATGCTTGTTGTTTTAAGGGGCCTAACATCGAAGGTCATCGGCCCAAACAAGGAATCACTGGCATATGTGTTTGATTGACTGTACAGCTGAAGGTGTGCCGTAAAACTACCTCTGTCCACAATCTGTATTCATTTATAGACATGATACTGTATAGGCTTTTGGGCTTATGACGTGTCAAGAAAAAAGGTGAAATTCTTTACGTTTCGCAGAGAACTGTGCTCTGCGACATCAGAAGAAAATCTCGACTGTACACAAGAAAGGCTTCTTAAACAATGACTCTTTAAATTTAGACGTTATAATAGAAGTGGAAATGGTACGTTCATTCGCCACCAGATGGCTCCCCAGACGTGGCACAGCGCCAGCGTTCGAAGCGGAAGCTGACCGAACCATCAGAATCGGTCTAAGAGGTTCGCATAACATGTGTACGTAACATATGACATTTACAGGTGTATGACATTGACACAAGCCCGGAATGAAACATCTGGCGATGAGGAACGTACGAATTTGGAAAACACCGAGACGAAATAACAATAGTGAAGGGACATAGGTGAAAAGAATGATGTTGCCCCATGGCAACACTATGCAGTAAAGGGTTAACACACAAGCTACTTATTTTTACACTAATCTTGTAAGTGGGCGATGTAGCGAAAGAAAATATGAAGCATGACAGAATAAAACGCACTCTTGGGATCCTTAAAATTTAATACGCTGCCTAAACGGTTAGTCCTATGTGTACTTGAAATTCGATTTAGCAGAAAAGGTTTCAATAAATATTCCTCGGATCTCTTAATAGTTTTCGAGAAAAAAAAATGTTTTCCTGTGTTTTGGCGCATGCTTTATAACTGGTCTCTTTGTCTTGGTTTTGTGACATTATAATGAAAACTCTCCAATTCGACTGTGACTGGCAGTAGGCAAGGGGTCCCGTCAATATAATTAAAATCAAAATTCCCAAACCCGGAAATCGCATGAGGAACGGCGTACGGCAACCTCCCTGTGGTGTTTCTCGTATAAGGCAAAGAGACATGCAATTTGATTGATTCTTACAACGTGCACACTACTACTAAAAATACTGTATACAATGTATAATTCCGTAGCGAAGCACGGACACGTCAGCTAGTACTAATTAAGGAGTATCATGAAAATTAGATCTCTTCGCGCCAAGCCAACTGAATTGGCTTTTGTTTGAATTCCAGAAGGTCTTTGACTCAATCGACCGATTCCGTCATCTTGATCTCCGCGTGGACAACAAGATTCATTCCATCATCATACAAACTCTGACCAATATCCATTAACCAGTGAAATTCATGGGGGAAATCTCTAGGTCCTTTGAAATTCAAGGCCGTATTCTTGAAAAGATCATCTGTAAGCAGAAAACAGACTACCCAATAATGGTATTAGACTGCGCACTGGATCCAAAACAGTGAACATAGAACAGCTGTCTCAAGGCGATCGTTGCCATTGGTTACGGCCAGTCATTTCTTCATCCTATTCTTAGAGCGGGAATAGTGTGGTGCCAGTATCTCCGTAACTGTTGGTTTTAGGACCTTAAAACGTGGTTTTCGGTCCCGTACCGAGTTTTGTTGTTCGCGTCGTGAGGCATAAAATGAGCGTTGTCTCGCTTTTGTACGACAAAATTCGATATTTCGCCTATATTAGCCTATGTTAAGTACCAAAGGGCCAAAATATACTGAATGGAGAGGGCTGTTAAAATTTATTGTAGACGGGGTTACCCCCAGGGTCCTAAAAGGTAAGTGTACACCATTTTGTTCAGATTGGTGAAACGATATAGATTTGTATAAGGAACAGACAGATATTCTGCTGTGTGTGTGTGTGTGTGTGTGTGTGTGTGTGTGTGTGTGTGTGTGTGTGTGTGTGTAGGATGTATTTATTTTTATTTTTCTGTTACCGTGTTTTAGTGGTAGGTAGAGGTGAAAGAAGGTGCGGGCGTGAACGGGTCTCAAACTACGGAATCAAAGTTAATGTCAAATTTAACAAGGTTATATTTTCTTTTCAAAAACAAAGAAATAACAAGCATGGCAGGTACAAAGTAGCAAGTCCAAAGGGTAGTTACAATATTTACAGGATTTGGGCTTCGCGCCCTGACTTCACAATGCTTGGGCAATCAGCTCAGTTTTACCTCAAACACAAGTTTCAACAGAGGGGCAGAAAACCCCATTCATGCCTAGGAGTCCTTGCTCCAAATTACACTGAAAAGCCTCCACGAGGCATACAACACTCAATTTTCAAAAGAGCCACACGCTCTCAACTTTAAGCCTCTCAAAGGCCACACCAAACTCCACCTTCGAGTTGTCCTCACTGGACATAGACACAGGGGTAAAATACCCAACCTATTGAGGTCTATTAAATGAAAAGGGGCAATTACATGACCTCTAAAATAACAATTTGAGAGGAGGCGATCTGCACTCCTAATACACTTGTTTTTAAAACCTAATCTGGCTCTAGGCCACTAATGCAAGGGCTAATCCCATACTACAAAGGTGACTTTAGAAAAGAGCAATTTGTTTTACGTTAACGAAGAATAGGTTGAGAAAATAAGTTCACCTCAAAACAATGTGAGTGGGAGCTCGAGAGGGTTAGCACTCTCTATCCCAATATGCAGCTTTAAAAGAGAATAGATGAAAAGATTGGTTACATTTTAGGAAAAGGTTACATGGTGGAAACGCTTCGAACCCGCTCCGAGAGTTAAACTGCCAACCTAGCAAGAAAAGAAGTTATTAGGAGGCCATTACCTGGTGTTGAACAGCTGGAGAAGAAAGAGGCGCTTCCCGCCCCCTGCTATGTACTTCACGCACTGAAAGATGGAACAGAAGTGGCCCGGAGACCCAAAAATCAGCAGTTTAAATACTCTCGCGGAAGGTTCTAGGCGTTTTAGGGAAGAGAACACCCGCCCACAATCACTTTATTGGCTAGGGTACAGAAACATATCCAAGTTGGGGGAAGATACATCGGATTGGTCGGAAATTACTAAAAGAAATTCGGGATTGGATAAATCTAAAACAAGGGGAAAAAGAGGGGTATACAGCCAACTTAAACAATAACAGAAAGAAATTTAACAAGAAACAAACTTTTGAAATAAGAACTTCTCCAAACAAAATAGTTCTTTCACTCCGCACTAGGGTGCACTATTGTTGATCTTCAGTAGTGTCCTCTAGAAGAGAATGTTCACACTTCTTACTACAAGCAAAACAAAAATACGTCGAAAATGACACAGTTCAAAAACTCCAAAATTTCCAGGTAGAGACATCTTCTGAGAAACTTGAAAATTAATACTGTCCATAAAGTTCAGACTTCCTCCAGCAGAGGAGTTTCAACAGGCGCACATTTTAAATTAGCGGTGTGGAGGTGTACCGCCCGGTACAGACCTCCCCCCCCAAAAGTTCCTCCAGGGGTGACACATGAAATTGTTTGAAAACAAGGTCCAAGTTTTGATGTAGATATGGAAATTAATTGCCAAAAAAATTTATAAGATTTTCTTAATTTGGTTTGATTCAGTTTCAAAATTTTGTTGTTGCAGGTGAAGTACAGTCTTTATGTTTGTAGAAGTTGAATTCTGAAGATAAACTTTTAATACTTAAAAGTGATGAAAAATTTTGCAATGTCCACCAAATATTGCTGTTGAATTCCCAAGTGTAGTCATTGCTTATAGTAACTGTTCATGTAGTTGATGTTGATGAAGTTGGATGGCCAGACCGGCCGTTGCAGCTTGCGTCCAAAGGAGGCCGCTCGGACCCCTCAAGTACCCTGAGATACCACTCGCCCGCACTATGAGGGGAGCAGAGGTGTTGAAGCACGCCGCGCCCGCGGTGAACATATACAGGCTGCGGGCAAGTAGCAGGTCGTGCGCCGCACATCAGCCTAGGCCGGGAGGAGAGCTCCGGCTCGCCGTGCACATGTCGTCCTCGCTGGGGCCGAGGGGGCCCTTCCTCAAACCCCGTCGCGGCACGGCGCCGCGCGGCTGCGGGGGCACTGAAACATTAAAACTAGGCGGCAGAATTTTGTTGGACCATCATCATTTTTTTGAGGGCACAGGCTTGTTGGAGAGGTAGAGGGCCCAGCGGCGTGCAAATATCCATGGCATTTAATCTAAGCAAGCCACAGTGTGTATAGCAGGAGACGGGAGCGTGGTAATGGCCATGGTAAGGACAGAATGGCAGTTTAACGGATCGGGGAAGGTTTTACAAAAAATGCTTACATATAAAACAAAATAGAAGGAGCAGAATGCCTTAAGAGTGGAAACTCAAAAAAAATATAACCTTCATATTCCTATCAAATTATATGAAGCAAGTTGACACAAAATTTACACCGGTTTCACCTGGGACAGGTGAACCCTAAATATCCTCTCGGTGGCTGGATTGCTTACTAACAATGTAACCGGCGTAAGAAAATCGAGAATGATACAAGGCCCATGAAATCTGGGGGCAAGCTTGCCCGCGGGAACAAAGTTTTGACCATAACTTGGTCACCTACCTTCAAAGGGGTGGGTCTCCGTCCACGATCATACCTTTCCCTAACCTTTTCATGAGACACTTTAAGATTGGCTTTAGCCTTCTTCCAAAGATCTTTAATGTTGTCCGGATATATTGTCTCGGGCAGAATGTCACTCAGAGACCAGAGGTTAGAGAGCGGCGTGTTGGGAACAAACTTGAACATCAACGAGGCTGGAGTAAATTTATGTGATTCATGAACCGCCGAATTCAAAGCAAAAGCTAACCAATGCAGGGACGTGTCCCACCTGGAATGATCTTCATGATGATAGGCAATAAGTGCGGACCTGAGATTACGGTTAACTCGTTCAGCCAGAGATGGTTGAGGGTAATAAGCAGAAGTAGTTACATGAGAGATTGATAAGTCAAAACAGAATTTACGAAATAAATTAGATGTAAAAGCCTTAGCATTATCAGATACAATATATTGGCACGGACCAAAAGAAGCAAAAATAGAATTTAAGCAAGTAATGGTAGACTGAGCGGTAGCCAGCTTAGTCGGAAATAACCAGGAAAATCTAGTAAAGCCATCTACGCATACAAGGATGAACTTGTTAGCATTTCCCTTTGACTGGGGGAAGGGTCCTACATAATCAATATACAGGCGTTCCATGGGGCGCGACGCTTGATGCGAAGACAAAAGGCCTACCTTGGTGGACATGGTGGGTTTACTGAGCAAACAAGATTTACAAGCTTTTACAAGTTCACGGATTTCACCGTCCATACCTTTCCAGATGAACATTTCACGAATCTTTTCACGAGTTTTAAAGATACCCAGATGCCCTCCTAATGGGGTCTCATGATAATACTTGAAGATCATAGGTACAAGAACAGCTGGAACGACAACTTTCATCATCTTATCATGCCTCGATGGGCAACATAGAACACCATTCCTCAGAACATAAGGGACAACATGTTCCCCAGAAGAAAGGGTTTCCATTATCGGAGCCAGCGTCGGATCTTCACGTTGGTATTTCTCAATATCCCTAAAAAGCATGGGAGCATCTGTTAAGATGGCATTAACACCAGATAGTATGGACTCGGGAGGTGATGAACTGTCGACCTGTTCATGGGTCTCGACGTCGTTAGAAAACATACGACTGAGTCCATCAGCAACAACATTTTCGGTACCTCTGATATGCCTGACATCGAATTGGAAGGCAGAAATACGGATGGCCCAACGGGCTATACGACCAGTACGACGCGGCCTACCTAAGACCCAGCTTAAGGCTTGATTATCTGTCTCCAGGTCGAATTTGACGTGTTCCAGATAGAGACGGAACTTTTCTAAGGCGAATAAGACTGCCAAACCTTCGAGCTCATAGATGGAATACTTGGCTTCTTGAGCCGACAAGGTCCTAGATGCATAGGCGATGGGTCGCCTCCCTAGTTCAGTCTCTTGAAGAAGGACTGCAGCTACTGCTGACGACGACGCGTCAGTTTGGACGATGAATTTCTTCGAGAAATCAGGCATAGCAAGTACAGGGGCATTACAGAGAGCTAATTTCAGATCTTCAAAAGCGGCTTGTTGAGAAGGTCCCCACTCGAATTTGATGCCTTTCCTACGAAGAAGGTTTAAGGGCGCCGCTCTATTAGCAAAGTTAGGAATGAACTTTCTGAAGAAATTCACCATACCAATAAACCTGGCGATGCCTTTAATGTCCTTGGGAGGTTTAAAATCACGGATGGCCTGTGTTCTCGAATGATCGACTGCAACACCATCAGGTGACACAATATGCCCTAGGAATGACATAGAGGGCTTAGCAAAGGCAACCTTGGACAACTTGACAGTTAACCCAGCCTTACGAAGGCGATTGAGAACTTCTCGCAGATGATCTAGATGTTCTTCGAAGGTTTCCGAAAATACGACGACATCATCCAAGTAGTGGTACAAGTATTCAAATTTGATGTCGGAGAAGACCCTATCTAGCAGCCTAGTGAGTACAGCTGCTCCCGTGGGGAGCCCGAAAGGCACGCGGTTGTATTCATATAAATTCCAGTCCGTGGCAAACGCTGTAAGGTGTTTAGACTCTTCGGCAAGGGGAATTTGATTATAGGCCTGATTCAAGTCCAAGATAGTAAAGAACTTGGCCTTACGAAACCATGAAAAACAAGAATGAAGGTCGGGAAGGGGCACAGATTGTAACACCACCTTCCGATTGAGAGCCCTGTAATCAATGACAGGCCTGAAGCCCCCTTGGGGTTTCGGGACTAGAAAAATAGGCGAAGAATACGCTGACTTAAAGGGCCTAATAATACCATCCTTCAACATCTGATCGATAATTTCTTTCAGAGCCTTCATTTTAGGTGGCGATAGCCTATAAGGTGGAAAACGGACAGGAATCGAATCCGTGACCTCAATTTTGTATTCAATAAGGTCAGTAACACCAAGAGTATCAGAGAACAC
The DNA here is from genome assembly GCF_040414725.1 of Anabrus simplex. Lineage (NCBI taxonomy): Eukaryota > Metazoa > Arthropoda > Insecta > Orthoptera > Tettigoniidae > Anabrus > Anabrus simplex. The sequence continues at coordinate 344,682,454 of NC_090268.1, read as the reverse complement.
CTCCGGAAAGGACTGACACAATTTGCGAATACTATCAGCCTGCTCCTCAGGTAGATGTTTAAGGTCTAACAACATCTCATCCTGGGTAGGCGAAATAGATGAACATGATACAGAATTACACTTTAACAAGGGAATGTTACAATTGGACGCAAATTTGAATGTGCACGACTTACTCTGAAGATCGAGCACAAGACCAGTGTGAGAAATGAAGTCCGCTCCCAGTATGATGGGGCAAGACAAGTGCTTAGCCACAAACAGTTTGGTTTTCCATGTAAATTTAAAAATACGAATTTTGACCAGTAAGGAACCTAGAATTTCTAATGGAGATGAATTAGCCGAAACATATAGAACAGGAGATGAGACATAGTCAGGTAGTTTACAAACAGATTTCAATTTAGAATACCATTCAGCCGAAATAATCGAACAGACACTGCCTGAATCTAATAAAGCGGTTATAGGCTCATTGTTTAACTCAATCTTAAGAAAAGGAATAGGTGCGGGGGAATCCGCCGCAATCCTAAGACACTCTTTGGGACATTCAAAAGATGCATTTGAAAATTGCTCGTTCCCTGAATTTACAACCTGTTTACTAGGGGCTGAGACTCGGGAAGATGGATTAGTCGACTCAGCCGAAGCCACTAGTCACTTTTTATTATTGGCATAGGTGGAATTTGCACCAGAAGTTGAGCAGGAGGGGGTGCTATTCGAATTTGGGCAATTCTTGGCGATATGTGAGAAAGCCCCACATTTAAAACAGCCTTGTGATGAACCAGCCCCATTACTTGTCCCACTCGACTTGATCAGTGGACACATATTGCGCAGGTGGTCAGGCGACCCACAAGCATAACATTTACGAGGGGTGACTGATCGGCGAGGTGGAGGCCGAGTATTACTAAAGGAAGGCGGGGGTTCTTTCGCTACACGCAAAGAATCGGCGTATCTAACTCCTTCCGCTGAGACGGCCAATGCTTCAAGTTCCGACAAAGTTTGCGGGCACGCCGCGAAACACAAATATGACCTGTAGGGTGGTGAAATCCCTTCCACAATAGCTTGTACAATCTGATCCTCAGGGAAATGAAGAGCAAACACCCTAGTATAAAACTTAATATCTTGGATGAAGTCTGCCAAGTTTTCATCCAAGCGCTGTACCCGATAATAGTACTTCTGAATAAGGGAGGACCTGGCCCTAGCAGGGATGAAGTTAGCTAGCAAGTGGGCATGGAAATCCTCAATAGATGATTGCTCGGCAATGGCTCTTACGATTCTATCAGAGAGAATACCAATAGCATACGGATAGATAATTTGCAAAATTTGACATGGAGAAAGAGAAAAAACAAGGGCATGATCCTGAAATTCAACTAGAAATCTTAAAAATGAAATTACGTCACTGGTGGTATTAACGGAAAACTTAGAGATACCTCTGAGCAACATTGCCAAGGGATGAGGCAAGCTACTAAACCCGGGTGACATAGTAGGTAAAGGTTTCAATGGCAAGGTAGTTAATTCAGAACGTACATTATTTAATGAGTTACGGCGTTCAGACTCGTCCAATGGGGCAGAGGTTGTTTGAGCAGCAATGGTTTTCCTATTGACTTCTCCCTTATGAGGCTCTTCCTCGCTACCTACATTCACCGTGACGGGTTGATCAGTTTTAGGAGGAACCTCCCCAGTTAACAATTGAGTGACCTTGCTAGATAATTCAGAAATATTTTCAAGCAGCGTACTAGCTTCCTTCCTCTGAACGTCATTCAACTTCAGAGACAACAGATCATTAACTCTATTTGAAAAGTGATATAGCCTGGCTTGCACACGCTTAATTTGATTAGGAGAAGGATCATTTTCATCAAAAAACTAACTACAGATGCTAGCCCAGTAATATTCTCGACGATCGTGGAAAGAGAGTCGTCAATTTCTTTCTCTCCCAAGGTGGGGATGGAAATGGGCAAATCAAGGGACTCTCTAAGCTTATTGGTGTCTACTGCAACCGTGCCTCCAGATTGCACATTTCTAATAGTTAACTCATATATCAACTCCTCTTTGCGCAAATAGTTAAGATGGAGAACATCGCGAGGTCCGGGCATGATGACAGAACAATTTTGAAAAACTCAAAAAAAATTCCAGCAACTGAGAAAATTGTTAGAGTTCGGAATAAAACAATGTTTAACCGTCAAAAAGGGCTAAATTGAGACCCATTCAACCACGCTCTGCTACCACTTGTTACCGTGTTTTAGTGGTAGGTAGAGGTGAAAGAAAGTGCGGGCGTGAACGGGTCTCAAACTACGGAATCAAAGTTAATGTAAAATTTAACAAGGTTATATTTTCTTTTCAAAAAAATAAAGAAATAACTAGCATGGCAGGTACAAAGTAGCAAGTCCAAAGGGTAGTTAGAATATTTACAGGATTTGGGCTTCGCGCCCTGACTTCACAATGCTTGGGCAATCAGCTCAGTTTTACCCCAAACACAAGTTTCAACAGAGGGGCAGAAAACCCCATTCATGCCTAGGAGTCCTTGCTCCAAATTACACTGAAAAGCCTCCACGAGGCATACAACACTCAATTTTCAAAAGAGCCACACGCTCTCACCTTTAAGCCTCTCAAAGGCCACACCAAACTCCACCTTCGAGTTGTCCTCACTGGACATAGACACAGGGGTAAAATACCCAACCTACTGAGGTCTATTAAATGAAAAGGGGCAATTACATGACCTCTAAAATAACAATTTGAGAGGAGGCGATCTGCACTCCTAATACACTTGTTTTTAAAACCTAATCTGGCTCTAGGCCACTAATGCAAGGGCTAATCCCATACTACAAAGGTGACTTTAGAAAAGAGCAATTTGTTTTACGTTAACGAAGAATAGGTTGAGAAAATAAGTTCACCTCAAAACAATGTGAGTGGGAGCTCGAGAGGGTTAGCACTCTCTATCCCAATATGCAGCTTAAAAGAGAATAGAAGAAAAGATCGTTACATTTTAGGAAAAGGTTACATGGAAGAACGCTTCGCACCCGCTCCGAGAGTTAAACTGCCAACCTAGCAAGAAAAGAAGTTATTAAGAGGCCATTACCTGGTGTTGAACAGCTGGAGAAGAAAGAGGCGCTTCCCGCCCCCTGCTATGTACTTTACACACTGAAAGATGGAACAGAAGTGGCCCGGAGACCCAAAAATCAGCAATTTAAATACTCTCGCGGAAGGTTCTAGGCGTTTTAGGGAAGAGAACACCCGCCCACAATCACTTTATTGGCTAGGGTACAGAAACATATCCAAGTTGGGGGAAGATACATCGGATTGGTCGGAAATTACTAAAAGAAATTCGGGATTGGATAAATCTAAAACAAGGGGAAAAAGAGGGGTATACAGCCAACTTAAACAATAACAGAAAGAAATTTAACAAGAAACAAACTTTTGAAATAAGAACTTCTCCAAAAAAAATAGTTCTTTCACTCCGCACTAGGGTGCACTATTGTTGATCTTCAGTAGTGTCCTCTAGAAGAGAAAGTTCACACTTCTTACTACAAGCAAAACAAAAATACGTCGAAAATGACACAGTTCAAAAACTCCAAAATTTCCAGGTAGAGACATCTTCTGAGAAACTTGAAAATTAATACTGTCCATAAAGTTCAGACTTCCTCCAGCAGAGGAGTTTCAACAGGCGCACATTTTAAATTAGCGGTGTGGAGGTGTACCGCCCGGTACATTTTCAATTTGCTGTACATGGCACCGACACAGATAGGAGGAGTCCCGGGTTCGATTCCCGGCAGGGTCGGGAATTTTAACCATCATTGGTTAATTTCGCTGGCACGGGGGCTGGGTGTATGTGTCGTCTTCAACATCATGTCATCCTCATCACGACGCGCAGGTCGCCTACGGGGGTAAAATCAAAAGACCTGCACCTGACACTCCCGGCACTAAAAGCCATACGCCATTTCATTTCAACCGTCTCATTTGCCTTTTTGTTAAAATTCGAGTCCTTAGTGCCATATTTTCTGTTACTTTACTCAAATGTAGTAGTATTCTCTTGCCATTACATTTTGTCACTATTATTTGTATTTCTATGTATTTCACTTCTTGGAAAACCTTGTTACACAATCTCCTGCCATCCCTTGATAAATTTATTTCCTGTGACAAGTACCTTCTACACCCATTCACTCAAATTGTTCATTAGATGCTGATAGGCATTCCTATAATCTCTGACGTCATATACAGTAAATTATGTGTTGTTATATCATCAGCCTGAGGCTGGTTAGATCCTCAAATAGAACCAGCAATGGATACGCGGTGTAGGGGAACCGCAAGAGCGGATGGCATCGCCGTAATGAGGAGCAGTAGGCAAGATAAGGAATGCGGTCGTTTGCTATAGCTTTCTTGCTAGAAGGCACTATTACATCACAGCTGACCCTATGACCAACATCTTTCATAAGATCCCGATATAATAGTCGTACTCTGAATGTCATTACTCAGTACCTTCTCTATGTCAACAGCTTCCTTACTGTCGCAGACATAAATGAGTCTTGAGATTTCTCTTGAAACTGAATTTTGCTGTGGCCCAGATACAAAATTGCTACCTTCGTCAGGAAATAGCATCAGGCGGAGGTACATTATACAGTGACTCTATAACAATGTGCAGTTCTCTAAAATCATACAATAGTTAAGTTTGTAAATTTCAACCACATGCTGTTATGGGGAATCTATCTTAAATCCACAAGATATCGACCTGGCCCGACCGGTCACGCTGTATGGATCAAAATGGTGGCCAACAACGAAGAGATAAGGCACAAACTCAACGAGATGCGGATGATTCGATGATCTACGTGAACATTTCACTGTTGGATCACGTCTACGACGACGAACTGGTATTACACCGAGTAATGCAAAATTGCATGAAAGACGTATCCAGTTGTACGGCCATGTCAGATGTGCTGCGAATGAAACTCTTGCCGGTACGAAATTACATTTTGGGGTTGATGGTCGACGCCCATGAGGAAGAAGGTGGCTGGATAAGATTAAGTCTAATCTAATAATATGTCAACTTACACCCAACCGACATGTTTAGTACATCATAATTGCGTGCTCTGATGCGAAACAAATCCTGCACCTTTGGGACAACGTTAGGAGGAGGAGGAGCAAAATATTTATTCGGATGAAGTAAGATGAGTAATTGCTAGATGCCACAATAACATGCCCAAATATCAGTGATAAAGACAACTTACGCAGTCTGTCCACCATTACTAGTAAGAGTACCGTCTGCATCTATTTCTACACAATAGCATTTTTAGCAGAACGGGAACAGATGAATACATGGAGTTTTCTATCACCGACATGAAGTGCTGCATTTCACCACTGTCAGATGCCAACTGATTCTGCCACAATCATTACTTTAGAATGTTAGGGCTTAACAAACAACGTCGGTTGTCGAGGTGTGTGTGTGTGCGTGTGTGTGTGTGTGTGTGTGTGTGTGTGTGTGAGAGAGAGAGAGAGAGAGAGAGAGAGAGAGAGAGAGTTTGTCGGTCTCTCCAAAATTTACATTTATAGACATCTGTCATAATTTGTTTGCACAAACGGACAGTAACGTTTGGAACTAAGTTCTGTTTTTAATGTATTTTCAGTAGGCAGAAGGCTAACAACCAGCCTCCTGACGTAGGGGCAGTGAGTCTGTCGCTTGAAACAAAAGCTTCGCGTTCGACCCAAGGATTTTAATCCAGGACTACAATCGTCCTCATGAAAATCAGCAAAAGAGCTGCTCGATATGACAGGCACCCAATCCGACCATATAAAAAAAAGCAACGTTTTTCCTTTGCGAGAAGGTAATGATCATGAATATGTCTTTCAATACATGAAACTCTCCTTGACAATATTATATCAAGGAGAATTGCAACTCTACGTCGAAGGAACTTAACTTGTCCTACGGTAACGACGAATGTGACGTCACTGACGGTACACTTCCTATTTCAACACACACTACTTATAGAATCTACAGCCGGAGCATCTTTAGTGACCAAGGCCTACGGTAACGGCTAATGTGAAGTCGCTTCCGTCACACATTTTGTCGCGTTACAAACATTTTTGGATGACCCCCAGCCAGAGCAATGCGATTGAGGAAGGCGTCATTTTGGTTGCGTAATTCCATAACTGCAGGCCTTCTGGTAGTGCACAAGTCGTCTAATCAGGCCGTAAGTCCTCAGTGGGTGGTTAAATACCATGAGCTTAGTTTTAGACAACCAATAATAAACTAAACCATCTAGGAGCCGTACACATTTCTACTTCCGCAGACATTTACTGGGAGCCGACACACGGAGACCTGAAATACACATGGAAAGGTACAGCATAGATAATGCTCCTTTCTCATTAAATAAAACGTGACCTCTTCAACATAGAAAATAATCTCGAGAAACAGAAAAAAGCATGAAGCAACCATTACAATTAGAGTTTCCTTTTATTCTTTGGAGCGGTCTAGGGGTAGCGAGCCTGCCTCTAAACAGGAACATCGAGTAAGGGATTTTCTTTACCAGAACCTGACTGCTGATTCGAGGTCCAATCAGTCTACGTGAGAAGAATTGGGGAGCTATTGATGGTGAGATACTGGTCCTATAGAAAAACAAGAATAACGGCCGAGAGGATTCGTCGTGCTGACCACGCGTCACCTCGTAATCTGCAGGTCTTCCGGCTGAGCAGTGGTCATCTGGCAGGCAGTCCCATCAAGCCTGTAGCACCATGGACGTTGCTTTGGTTAGGCCTATTATTATTTTATAAGTTACGGTCGTAAAATTATGCATTCATAATACATATATTTTTACAAGTTGCTTTACGTCGCACCAACACTGATAGGTCTTATGGCGACGATGGGACAGGAAAGAGCTAGGAGTACGAAGGAAGTAGCCATGGCCTTAATTAAGCTACAGCCCCGGCATATGCCCGGTGTGAAAATGGGAAACCACGCAAAACCATCTTCAGGGCTGCCGACAGTGGGGTTCGAACCCACTATCTCCCGAATACTGGATAATGGCCGCACTTAAGCGACTGCAGCCATCGAGCTCGGTGCATTCATAATAATGAATATTGTTGTTACAATAATAATAATAATAATAATAATAATAATAATAATAATCATCATCATCATCATCATCATCATTCAAACCTAGAACACTAAATAACGAAGAATACTGCGACACCAGCGCAGAGTAACGGTTGGAGAAGATAAATTCTGGTGCTCTATGTCAATATCCCGAACAATCAGAGGTAGGATTAGGTGGCTAATTCCCCGGTGTCCCGTGCACCTGTCCACGTCATTGCCAACATCCCAACATGATGTATGTTGCAGTTGGGAGCCAAAAACAGTTCATCCTATTGCTCTGCGGCTAGGCTTACATACAGGATGGTATAGTTAGTGATTTAACATAGGGAGAAGATATATCAGTATCTAGGTCAGATATGGCATGCAAAAGACTAATAAAAATATAGAATAATTCCATTTTAATTCAGCTCTTAAATACTCTGAATTACGTTATTCCTGTCGGCAGATTTACATATTCTGTTCATACCGTGGACAAAATGGTGACAATAACACTTACTCAACTTACAACCCACCTTTTATGCGCATTTTTATATTGCTGGAATTAGTTGGAGTAACTTCTCTTGGCACAAGCCAGAGCAAAGTGTAGCTTCCACTGAAGTCCCAGTCTCATCCATGGCTGTGACAATATGGAAGCTGCTGGGGTATGGGTGGTGCTGATTAATGACATTCAGAGCACAACCAGTGTGTCTGAGTGTCCTGAAAGGTGTTGCTCATAGGGTTAGTTGTGCTACAATAGCACTGTCTGGCCCAGTGAGGAAAGCAATGGCAAACTACCTCACTCCTCATCTTGCCTAGTACGCCTCATTTGGGCTCTGTCATTGGTTTTTGTGGTTTCCCTATAACTGCATAGCCTTTGGTGATGCTATCTGAGGATCCAACCAGCCTCTGGGCTGATGACCTAACAGATAGACAACTAAAGGACGGACACTGGGAAAGCCTGGTGGTATCAACTGAATCATGTTTCCAAAATATTAAGGATTAATTAATTTCATGTGGCTATTGCTAGCGTGGTACAGCCCTTGCAAGGCAGACACTTCGAAGAGGGTGGTCGGCGTCAACCGTACATCAGAAACTGCGTGTTATCGTGGAATGCGAATTGCTTTAGTTGCAGGGCGTTCATGACGCCCAGTGACAGTGAAATGAGTATTATGTTTTTGATGGAAAAACTTAATACTATTTCATGTAAAGAAGTAGCGTATGTTGACAGCAATACCAAGGACAGTAAAGGTTCACCTTTATTAAAATTAAGAATGAAACCTAATTTCGAGTTGATTAGCGGAAGATAATCATAAATGATGCCTGTTCGAAAATAAATATTTGGCATTGTTCTGTTCACTAACCACGTAATTTAGTATGCCATAAACTAATCAGTTACTAAATTTAATTTTACTTATAGTATGTTCTTACCCAGGCATACATAGCCTCAACACGAGTTTTCAGGTTGTCATGTTATAAATGGTTGTTTTGACCGACTCACAACTCTGACGTAATAAACTCCACTGCATGTCAAATGTTGTAGTAGACAAATGTGTCTCGTCATGTAATGTGGTCGGGTGGCTGTGCACTTAAGAACACCACCCGCGTTTGGCCCGTTTACAGTGGCAGTGGCGATCACTATTGCAGAGCAGCGATTAGGTTCCACACGCTTCGCTGTGTCTTAATAACATTTCAACATTAGCATCTACAAAATACAGTATATTGCTTCACTCAAGTGACTGAACCACAAACTCAAACTTTCGTTATTAAAACGGCAAGATCATCTCATAGTAAGAGGCAAAGCAAAAAGCAAAGTTATCTCCGTACAGACCATGAAGGCCCTCGGCTGAGGCGGGGGGGGGGAAGGCTTCCACTATCCGTAACCTCGGCACGTGACGGGGTAGAGCGGTTAGCTCTATGCACGGCCGTCTTTGCCTCCAGGAATTAATCTAGTACAGTACTTACTCTTTTGGTGAAGACTGAATGAACCCCAGGACCATATGCACCTCCGGAGGTGGAAATTTCGTTTCTTAAACTTTAAGATTTCCTTATGGGGAATCGAACCCACGTCCTTCCGGGTGAACTGAGCACGCCTTTACAGCCTCGGCCAGACAGCCCCTCGCATAGTAAGAGCGCTATTATTATTATTATTATTATTATTATTATTATTATTATTATTATTATTTACCGCCCACTACAAATTGCTCAGCATCAGCAACACACAAAATGGAGCACGTACTTCATTAGGGGCAGCAACACTTATCCTCAATAGTTTGATTGTAGCCAGTTTACTAGCACGGATACCTCTCTCTAAAGCACCATTCCACCCTTCGATGGCCTCTACCAGGTTTTCTGTTCCTTGGCAAACTTAATTCAAAGACCGTATTTTCGACATTTGTTTCAAGGCTGATCATACGAATATTTCTCAATAATAAACAATCGTTGTGGAAGACTTTGAATGAATTACAATTTGAATTATTGATGTTCAGTAACGGTTAGCAGAAATTTCATGTATTACCTTATTGCCTGACCAAAAATTACAAACGAAACAACCAAATAAGAAATGTAAGGACTTCGTCTAATGATCGAAAGCTGACAAAATTCTGATAATAACGTGGGGTGCGGGAGAAACAATAACGATTTACAGTAGAGTTGACCGAGTTAATATTTGGTTCAAGTAATGGTAGGGTCCGCCTCTGTGGTGTAGTGGTTAGTGTGATTAGCTGCCACCCCCCGGAGGCCCGGGTTCAATTCCCGGCTCTGCCACGAAATTTGGAAAGTGGTACGAGGGCTGGAACGGGGTTCACTCTCCTCGGGTGGTCAACTGAGTAGAGGTGGGTTCGATTCCCACCTCAGCCACCCTGGAAGTGGTTTTCCGTGGTTTCCCCACTTCTCCAGGCAAATGCCAGGATGGTACCTAACTTACGGTCACGGCCGCTTCCCTCCCTCCTCCTTGTCTATCCCTTCCAATCTTCCCATACCCCCTCAAGGCCCCTGTTCAGCATAGCAGGTGAGGCCGCCTGGGCGAGGTACTGGTCATCCTCCCCAGTTGTATCCCCCGACCCAGAGCCTGAAGCTTCAGGACACTGCCCTTGAGGCGGTAGAGGTGGGATCCCTCGCTGAGTCCGAGGGAAAAACCGACCCTGGAGGGTAAACAGATAAAGGAGAAGAAGAAATTATGGTAGGTCATTTTAATCCAGATGAAATTTCACTGCACATTTCCAAACGTTCACGGCACACGGCTAGGTAATCCCTAGTGTAGACAGAAACACTAGAAGCAACATTCGGTAGAGTTCAGTGACGAGAATAGATCTGTCTTGGAGTGAGTAATGGTCAATTACAAGTCCGACGTATCCTTGGAAAGCGGAATATCCCACCATGTGACGTAAGTAAGAGACAAGTAGGCACTTAATAATCATAGAGCATTGTGCGTAAACCTGTTGGGTCCTTCAGTACTATCGGAAGATGGCCCTCATTACTTTTACTCGATTCTAATTGTTGGGGCAGAGAACTGTGAAATCCTCGCTTAGGAAGCAGTTACGCGACATGAGTTCGACTAACCCTTGGTGTATTCTATCTCAGGATACAGGTCTGAACGTTCCCGGAGCTGGCAAAATAATTGGAAGAATTACAAATTAAACAGGTTTCTCGCGACTAACTGAAAAATGATGAGGTATCAGGACTTACCATCAATATTAAATAAAATCCGTACAGAAAAATTAACAGGATGTCAAACTACCCACCCTAGCGTTCGGGTAAGGCGAACGAAGAGTCGGGCTGGCGGAACCAGGTAAAAATGAAAGTAAAACGAGATAAGATTTGGCGCTCGCGTTTGCCGTCCATATCTCTTCGGTTGAAAGCACCAGAGGAAGGGAAGTCTCAGGGCTTGTGGGAAGAGTGTTATTGTAACTCATGACAGTAAAGGACAAAAAATTCTAGAAACCACACTAAGGTTAACAGCTATCAATTCGAAAAGTAGAAACTACAGGGAGTTCTTTTTCACTTTCGTCCATATGAGCGTCCCTCAGGCTGGGCCACGGTTATGCTCGTCGTCACCTCTGTCGACGAGCACGGTTCTGTCACATTTCTACTACTTATATACACGCACAACTTTGATTAGTAACAAGAGTTATTCAATACTGCATTTATTTCGTAGACTGTACTAAGCTCTCTTATACTTTTTCAGAAGTTGTCGTCTGCAATCACACGATCCTGAATTTTGAAATTCGCTTGCAACAGCTCTGCTTACGTAATTCTTTCTACTTTTGCACTGATATTTTCTTTACGTTTCTCTACAATGTGTCTGTTAATTCTGTAGACACTTATTTTTGGGGGAATTTCAGACATGAAAGTTGCACACGATAAGGTAACGGAATATACTGGTCATAAACCAGCACTAATGATCCTGTCGTCGAAATAGCCTTTTACTGAATATTTAATTTTCACGACTGCATTGTACTCGAAATAAACTTTCAACTTATTAGGTCGTGTTCACTACATCTTGAAAGGGTGTTAAGCACAGAACAAAAATGGCCAACCGGACACCAGTGGGATTCGAACCCACAACCTTTCGATTTCAAAATCGGTTTTACTTGATGTCACTCTGGTGAATATTGGAGTGATAACTAAGAGAATAGTCACCACATGCTTATGTACGGTTCTTTATTGACTGTGTTGGTTATTCTAAATATGGCCATCCTAAGTCATCCTTTAAGGGGGGAGACCCAGCTTAACAGAGGAAAAAAGAAGGTTAATATTCATTCGATTATTAAATATGCTACAATTGATGTTGACAATTCCTGCACATATCCCAGTGTTGGCATGCTTCCTGGCAACCGGAAGCAACTTCAATAATGTCAGAATTTTAATAATTTTAATATTTTAAAATAAAAAAATTTCCCGCCTTTTTAACAATATATCACTGTTTCCCTTATAAATTCCAAGTTTATAAGAATGTTCGTACTTTTCCTTTTTTAAACTGTGTATCAAACCTCCAGCTACAAAATGAACCTCAATCATTAACATAGACTGTAATTCGAATTTTTTGTTGGGTTTTTATTCCGAGCACCAGAAAATATTAGTATTTTTGTAAATGAAATGTTATATAAAATCTAATTTCAATCCCATTGATCTGAATGAGGTACATATTGTAGTACAACACTATGGGAGGAAACTCGGAAAAATTCATAATTATCCGTAAAAGAGTAAGAGAGTTATGAAGGAAACCGTGATATATTGTTAAAAAGGCGGGAAATTTTGAACATTTTAAAATGTTGTAATTAGAATTTTAACATTATTGAAGTTGCATCTGATTGCTCTGAAGCATGCCAATACTGGGTTATGTGCAGCATTTGTCAACTACGTTTGTAGCATATATAACAATCGAATGAATATTGGCCTGTTTTCCCTGTGTTAAGCTAGGTCTCCCCCCTTAAAAAAACGATAATATCTCGAAATCGGGAGGTTATGGGTTCGGATCCCACTGGTGTCCGGCTGGTAATTTTTTTCTGTGTTTAACATCTCTTCAATATGTACGGTAATTTAGGGATATCTTGACACGCTAAGCAAAAACCTGTAATTTTGATCATGCTTTATTTGTAAAATATTTCAATTATTTACCTGGTGATTTTGTACACAGTTTATGTTTTCTATTATTTATGACAAAAACTAACATTTCTTAACATGTTAAATTATCAAATAAATAAAAGATGCAATAATGTCCACTTCTCCCGCACTGAGGGAGAACCTGACACTAGGTAAGACCTCCGAATAGTTACACAACTATTGTACACAGTGGGTACATAATTATAAACTGCTCATCGTTTCCGTTTTCCACACACATTTCGTGGAACCATTTCCTGCATTTCCCACTACATTGGACCCATGCCTCATTACGGCTGTCGTCATATATACTGCGTAGTAATTCTCAGAACAAGGAAGACTGTTTGAGAAACTAGCTTCCCCGTTGCACACGCCGAGTTCTCGTTGTTGTCCTTCGATCTGAAGGATTCTTTTCATTTTCGCGTTTCCTATTCTTTAAATGTTTCCCGATAATCCTGTGAAGTCACCGTGGCGGATTGCTGCGCTCTTCTTCCTCTTCCTTTTCCAGACGAAGTCTTAATATCGGAACAGGAGACAATTCCTGGAATGAGCAACTGAGAGGGGTTAATGCAGGTGAAGCTTCATGTTCCTGTGATAATGCAGGACTATTGGTATTATCTTCTACAGTAATATTTTCTCCAACATGTACATGATTTGAACCATTTTTTTTAATTTTTTTTTTTTGCTAGGGGCTTTACGTCGCACCGACACAGATAGGTCTTATGGCGACGATGGGATGGGAAAGGCCTAGGAGTTGGAAGGAAGCGGCCGTGGCCTTAATTAAGGTACAGCCCCAGCATTTGCCTGGTGTGAAAATGGGAAACCACGGAAAACCATCTTCAGGGCTGCCGATAGTGGGATTCGAACCTACTATCTCCCGGATGCAAGCTCACAGCCGCGCGCCTCTACGCGCTGAACCATTTTCGTCCAGCAAAAGGTCATATTCAAAAATGTCGTCTTGGAGGATAACGGGATTGTACGAAAAAAAATGCCATATATCCGAAATCCGCCGGTAAAATTTCCTGGCGTTGCCGATTTGTCCCATGCCCCCTTTAGAAGGTCTCCAAAATTATCTTTAGAGATTCCTTTTCCCGAATGTGCGCGAACACAGTTCCTGGTGGTCTCATTGTAAAAAAATTGAAGCTCTTGAAGTTAAGCACATCTAGCGGCTGGCAGCGGTGAGTACTGGGTACTGGGGGTGGGGAAGCAACACATCTCTATTCATAAAGGTGATACCTTATCAAGCACAAACGGATCTTTGCAGTGCGTTGAGCGTCCGTCGATTATCAACCGAATCCTGCCCCGAGTTTGTAACGGTTTAGGTGATCAAGGAATAATTAAAATACCTCAGTGGTCATATACACTGTTTCGGACATTTTAACAACTGATCCACTGGGCATTCCTTTTGAATGTCTCTTTGCCTTACCCCTTTCATTATAACAAAGGGTGGGATAGCATATCCAATAGCATTACCACACACCATTACTGTTGCCGTAGATCCCTTTTCTGCCGTGGTGCTGTGATTCACGTTTTTCCTTTTTCACTGATAATCTTCGCTGCCTAAAAAATGAGCTGAACACCAGTTTCATTGGCAATAAAAATAGTACCAGGCTCTTGAAAAACCCAGTAACATCCAACCATTGCCTTTTGTTTTTTAAATATGCTTCTTAACACCATTCCTCTGAGTGAACCTAAAAGCCAGTTCTCGTAAGTCGGTCACTGTTCACCCAAACTCTTTAGAAACGAGATGAAAAAGATGGTTGACTAACTGGTACTCCACAGCTTTGTTAATTGTTTCTCCTTTTTCCAGTTTTCTATTGGTAGATATACCACATAATATTCTAGATCCGAGTGTATTCCTTGGAACACTGAAATACTTCGCAGCTGTTGCCAAGGTAGTTCCATTTTCTTTCACGTCCTTAATAGCAGCAGCCATATCTTCTGCATTCCATCGTCCAAGCAGACCTTTGTACACATATTTTCGTGGCATCCTCTATCTATAACCATTTGGATGCAAAACTATTAATACGAAACTTCTACTTTATCATCAGTCTCCAACCTTAGTAATTTGCGTTTGACTTAACAAAACAATACAAACATTATTATAAAAATACTGCATTACAAAAATATTATAAATATCCTAATACACTACATTGTCATCATTTATTACTCCTATATAAACTGTAGTATTAACGCACGGGTGTCGAGATCTCCCAGCTTGTCGTGTCTAGATCTCCTCGAGTTTCATTGGCAGGCAAGAGGTCGCAACACTTACCAAACTGAAGATTTGGCGATTTGGAAATGACATGACCGCTTCTCCGAAACTTGGTTTATGCGCCTAACCTAAAACATTATCTTAAAAGTATCGCATATCCACCTATTTCCTTACACAACCTACTCATCATATTACAGCAAGTTACTTTTAAATCATATATCACTTACTTACCTTCAACTATTCATATGCCATGTATTTATAGTGATAATCTTCAGCTAACAGGATGACCATGAGCACGAAACCATACGGCTCCAGTAAATGTAGTTGCAAGTTTGACCTGTGCAGTACTGTGGTTACCAGTGGCGCAAAGCTTAAAAGTGTCGAGTTGTCCCTCATGTCGGGATCTCTCTAAGTTACCTTACTTGCTGTATGTACAGAAGACGACCGAATAAGTTGAAAGTTTATTTCTAGTATCCTTTCATTAATCCCAAAGGTTCCAATGTGCAGTGTGTGCTCTAGCAGCAACGCGTTGAAAATACAAGATGTATACTGGAACTTGATGAATTAATCGAGGATATGTTCTAATATTTGTACAATTTGTTCGAGATTTTCGTCTGTTTTTTTATTTTTCTTATGCTATTTCTTAGGAATTCTGTAGTTTAGATTTCTCTTGACACAAGCTACAATAAAACGTAGCTTCCATTGAATGCTCAGTATCACTTATGGATTTGACAATACTGAAGCTGGTATATAGGTGTACTGAGTAATGACATTCAGAGCACGACCAGTAGGCCTATATTTTATGAAAGGTACTATTCACAAGATCAGTCGAGCTACAATGGCACTTTCTTCTCAGTGAAGAAAGAGATATCTAACTATCTCACTTCCCAATATGGCATCAATACCGGTTTTCGCTGTTTCTGTAGTAGTGCTATTTGAGGATTCAACCAGCCTCTGAACTGACAATTTCATAGAAAAAAAAAAAAGGAGCGGTCGTGAAAAGTGAGAAATTGAAAGACTGCCTAAGCTTCGTACTGGCGAGGTTCGGAAGATTTTTTTTAAAACTAGTAATCCAAGTTAGGGGCTGCCTGGCCGAGGCGGTAAAGGCGTGCTCGGTTCGCCCGGAAGGACGTGCGTTCGAATCCCCGTCAGGAAGTCGTCAAATTTCAGTAAAGAAATTTCCACTTCCGGAGGAGCATATGGCCCTGAGGTTCACTCAGCCTACACCAAAATTGAGTACCAGGTTAATTCCTGCGGGCAAAGGCGGCCCGGCGTAGAGCTAACCACTCTACCCCATCACGTGCCGAGGTTAACAATGGTGGAAGCCTTTACCTTCCACTCCTCCAAGGACCTTCATGGCCTGTACCGAGGTGACTTTGCTTTGCTTTGCTTTGCTAGTAATCCAAGTTATAAAGTAATCCATTACTAGCCCATGGTCATCCAGCACATCACACAAGATGAGAGACCATGAGAGAAGAACTTAATTTTCTTGTCTAGCACCACGAGAACTGTTCTAGTGGGTGCAGAATGACCGCAATTTCCTATCTGTCGAATTTCTAAAGCTTCTCATTGCTGCTCTACGAGTACGCTCGTTCCAAGCAATGTGCAGGCCAGGATGCCGTAAATCACCCCGTGCGAGGTTAGCGTGTTAGTCGCTCATTCAGTATCGTCCGCTTCCAGTACCCAACTAAACCTCAACATCGTTTATTCACACACAGCAGGCATTCTGTATGATTTCCAACAAAGAGCAACCGAGAAAATGTCTTATTACAGAATAAGAAAATTAACGTATCGCTTCAGAATAACATGCCTGAAAACTAATTCAACAAGATTCGATCATATTCGATTGTGAATAATATGAATTTAAAATATACTCACGAACGAAACAATACTGTACTGAAAAAGATAGTAGCGAGGATTACAGAGCGATGAGATATTCTGGGAAGTTTTCGTGTTGAAATGAAATGTCGTATGGCTTTTAGTGCCGGGAAATCCCAGGACGGGTTCGGCTCGCCAGGTGCAGGTCTTTTGATTTGACTCCCGTAGGCGACCTGCGTGTCGTGATTAGGATGAAATGATGATGAAGACAACACATATACCCAGTCCCCGTGCCAGGGAAATTAACCAATTATGGTTAAAATTCTCGACTCTGCCGGAAATCGAACCCGGAACCCCTGTGGCTAAAGGCCAGCACGCTAACCATTTAGCCATGGAGCCGGACATTTTTCGTGAGAATGATCCAGTGCACGAGCAAAGCATCATTTTGTCAAATTGACGTAAATAATGTTTTTCATAGTTACGAAAATAAACTAATGTTTTAAAAACCAGAACACCTTGAAAGGCTAGAGATAGGACGTTCATTTTCACAGGACATGTGCATTAGCATGTTCTTTTTTTTTTTTTTTTTGCTAGGGGCTTTACGTCGCACCGACACAGATAGGTCTTATGGCGACGATGGGATAGGAAAGGCCTAGGAGTTGGAAGGAAGCGGCCGTGGCCTTAATTAAGGTACAGCCCCAGCATTTGCCTGGTGTGAAAATGGGAAACCACGGAAAACCATCTTCAGGGCTGCCGATAGTGGGATTCGAACCTACTATCTCCCGGATGCAAGCTCACAGCCGTGCGCCTCTACGCGCACGGCCAACTCGCCCGGTTTAGCATGTTCTAAAGAAATGACTAGCATTTGAACCATGTCGGCCCACACGTTCAAGGTCCACTTCGATATCTCGGCGCACCACCACCGACTGGTAGGACGTGCCTGAGGCTTTCGTTCTCGCTACAAACCGAAGGTAATGGATCAGTGTGACTTGCGAAGACGTGCAAGATGCCTCGCAGACGTATGCGAGAACCGCACCGTCAAATGAGTGAGTTTGAAAGAGGGCGCGTTATTGGCATTAGAGAACGTGATACACCCATCCGGGAAATTGCTGCTCGTGTGGGACGAAGTGTGTCATCAGTGCAACGGGTGTGTACAGAATGATTCACAGAAGGCCGTAGAACACGGCGAGATGGGTCCAGTCGCACCACCCAGGACCCCCCCCCCCCAAGAGAAGATCGACACCTCATCTGAATGGCATTGCAGGACAGATCTGTGTCCTCCTCGGCTATGGCGCAACAGTGGAACAGTGTAACACATCGTACACTATCAGAAGTGACAGTCCATCGCCGTTCATTACGGTGTGGGTTGCTGGCGCGTCGTCCACTTCCCCGCCTATATTTGACAAATGTGCATAGGTAGACTGCAATGGTGTATGGAACGACGTCAATGGGCACAAGAATGGCAGCAGGTAGTGTTTTCAGACGAATCCAGGGTCTGTTTCTTTGAGAATGATGGCCGCATTTTGTTTCGCCGCAGACAGGGGGAGAGGCATCACACTGACTGCATTCGCACATACATACAACACCAACTCAAGGCCTTATGGTGCGGGGTGCTATTGGGTACAACCACAAATCACAGGTGGTGCGTGTCCAGTACACTGTGACCAGTTTGAACTACGTGAATGACATCCTGCGACCCGTAGCCATACTCTTTCTGCACGACACCCCAGACGCCATATTTCAGCAGGACAATGCGCGACCACATGTTGCTGCACGAATACGTTGCCTTCTTGTTCTCACAGGATGTCACACTGTTGCCCTGGCCCGCCCGATTACCGGACTTGTCGCCAATCGAAAATGTGTGGGATATGGTGAAACGACGGGTGCGGCGCTGTGACCCAATGCCAACCACCAAAGGTGAACTGTGGAACCAGGTGAATGCAGCATGGATGGGTATACCCCAGGACGCCATTCGCGCCTTATACGCGTCGATGCCATCACGCATGGAACAAGTTATCAGCATCCATGGAGGATCCAGTGCCTACTAGGTAACAGGACACATGCTGAACCTAAGTAACTGAAATGCTAATCGTTTCTGCAGAACATACTAATGAACGTGTCCTGTGAATATGAACTTCCTATCTCTAGTATTTCAAAGTGTTATGTTTTTTACGAACGTGAGTAATATCCTTAATCTTGATTACGGTGACTAATGTTCTACTACTATCTTAGAACTTACTGCAGTTAGGTACATAGTGCCCAACAACTACGTTAAACGACTGCAATACAGCTCACTATGCCGACAGAAGAACGAGGCCCGATAAGCGATTTGCCTCTACAGAATGTCCGAAAATTACCGTATAAAATGATCAGTACGTGACTTCGTAAAATATTTTAAGTCAATTTATCTCGTTCTTCGATGCGTCAAAATTGGCTGTTCAATTTGAACATGTGGTAACATCGCCTCAGAAGTGTGGTGCTCTGGGTACGTTTAAGTGGGGTAAGAGGACAGCAGCCTGTGCGTTGTTGTTAGCTCGGCGGTAAAATGCCGCTAGTTTTCGTTTGTCACATGCTAGTATGATTTATAGTCTAAATGCCCTACCTGTGTAACTTTTTCATTAGTTCATAATTGTTCACTTCTTATTCACTGCTAATTTTTTTTTCACCTTATGTTTCTTCCTTTTTCGTACAACTCATAATGAACAGTCTTCAAATTCAGCGTATCTGGTGATGAAGCAGTAATGTTTCCTGAGCTGTAGTACGTTGGACGCAGTACTGACCTGTTCGTCCGTCCAGCAGTATTTAAAGGGGCCCATAGACATGAAATATTATTGCGCAATATTGGGGTTTGTGCAATATAATTGATAGTGTGTATTTAATATTGAAGGGTTGTGCAATATATTTCACGAAATCAGGTAAGTTTGAAATATATTGCGCAAATCGCAAAATACTGTGCCGTGTGTTGGCAATATTGTGCAATATCCGGTCCTCCCGCAAGTTGGTATCAACAAGTGGGGGAGAATGCATCGTGATGGCAGACGAACAGGAGAAAAAGTTTATTTTGGAGTTTATCGAGGTGTACCATGGCATTCCGGCTCTACGGGACGTTAAGAGCAAAGATACAGTAATCGCGTAAAAAAAAAAAAAAAAAAAAAAAAAAGGGTGAACAGTACGAGGTGGTTTTTGAGAAATATCGCGAAAAATACCAGGAGGAGTAACCAAAGCGAGTTCATCAAACAATTCACTCTTCATGCGCAGAAAGTTTGGAAAATCATTTGGCTCACATTTTCTCAGTTCATTGGGTACATTTTCATGAGTGTACTTTTCTCTGTCTAGAAATCACTGTTTTGCCCATGTCCTTTTCCGTTTCTGCTTCTTTTTGGCACTTACGCCCACGGCGATCAAAACGCAGCAAAGATCAGTGTCACTAAACATGTTCACCAAACAAAATACCGGCATGGACTGACTATATACTCCCACGCATACTGTACGTATATGACCGCTTTGCACAATATATTGCACAACCACCAATATTATCTTCACACGATTCTATTTATTGCACAAACTCGATTGTTGCGCAATAATATTATACGTCTGTGGGCAGCTAACAATATACTGTACAATCCATTTTGCGCAATAATATTGCACGTTTGTGGGCCCCTTAATACAGCTGTAATGATAACGCAGATCTCAAGTTTGGAGAGGGTCGACGTGTGCCTAACATGGTTGTACGTGTGTATGCGGGAACGCTATAGACTAGTATTCCAGATCGCTTCATTGCTTCTGATGTATTTTGACAACCTAGGTTAATCGTCAGATGTTCAAATGAATCCAGGTTCGATTCCCGCGTCTCCTTGGGGTTATTCCTTGGTATGAGGACCCGGGATACGGGTTACACAGCCTTAAGAGGACAGGCGAAATACTATCCGAAATTACGACTGACGGTAGTGGGATTTATCGAGCTCCCACGCCCCCTAAACAAAGCATTCGTATTACAAATACACCAGTCTCCCTGCAGTCAAACGAGCACTCGGCAAAACGGTACCACAATCAGAAGCAGAGCTTACATTACACATAGCAAATTGTACACAGTATTAAAAAGCGTGTAGACCAGTGGACAGCAGTCAGGTACACGGGAAATAAATAGGTAGGGAGGAACTCCACGGTTAATATACTAACCTCCGAGGAACCCTACGTTCACCCTTACGTACCCGTCGAGAATTCATGGGCAAAGAGAATGAGAGTAGTAGTACTTAATTAACAACTGGAGGTCTTAGCTACAGTGAAAGTTCATGTATGCTGTTAAGAAGTGGATACAGTCTTCCAGCTTCACATTTTTAATGATGGAGAAGTGATCACACCGATTTCCTCCGACTCTAGATAAAGATAGTATGACGCAGCAGCAAGATAATAAATGTCTTTTTCAGCCATCAGAAGTGCCCATAACTCTATGTATATATGGTACTTCTGCATACACTATGAGCACTCCAAGGGCAGGCATTACCTTATTTTAACGTTAGCTATCTGCTATGACGTAGCGACCTGCGTCAGGCAGACCGATCACGAATTATTGAGATACAAGTTTCCTAACACCGCTGGGAGGTATTTATGGTAAATGTCAGCCTGCTAGATAAATAAGGAAGGTCTTGTGCCGTATACAACGAAATTTTGCTGCTTGAAAGAAGAAAAGCAATGTATGAAGGATGATTGTATGAGCACGAAATAAATAAATACATACATACATACATACATACATACGTACATACATACATACATACATACATACATACATACATAATAGACTTATGCCTTTCAGCGTTCAGTCTGCAAGCCTCTGTGATTGTATTAAACGCCGCCACAATCTTCCATCTGTTACTAGTTCTGCGGTATCGTTTAGTTCTATACCTCTCATATTTAAATAATTGCTATTTGCTTTACGTCGCACCGACACAGTTAGGTCTTATGGCGACGATGGGATAGGAAAAGCCTAGGAATTGGAAGGAAGCGGCCGTGGCCTTAATTAAGGCACAGTCCTGGCATTTGCCTGGGGTGAAAGTGGAAACCACGGAAAACCATCTTCAGGGCTGCCGACAGTGGGGCTCGAACCCACTATCTCCCGATTACTGGATACTGGCCGCACTTGGTCTCCGTCTACTTCTCGTACCCTCTGTGACCAAGTCCATTATTCTCTTAGGTAACCTATCCTCCTCCATTCGCTTCACAGATAATAATAATAATAATAATAATAATAATAATAATAATAATAATAATAATAATAGCTTCATGTACAACTAATTTAAAGTCGGCACCGTGGTCTACGGATAACGAGCCTACCACTTGCCAGGAAATCCTGAGTTCGATTCTCGGACAGGGCATTTTTTAAACCAGGATCTGAGGTCTGGTTCCAGGTCGATTCCGCCAAAGTGAGAAGATATGAGGAGCTCGCCGATGGTAAGATAGTGGCCACGGTCTAGAAAAACAAACATATTGCTAAGAGGATTCGCTGTGCTGACCATGCGCCACTGGTAATCTGCAGTCTTTCGTGCTGAGCGGCGGTCGCTTGGTAGGCCAAGCCTTATCAGAGCTGGAGTGCCATTAGTGGTGGTGGTGGTGGCGCGAGTTGAACTTCGTTTGTGTTTCGGAGACTGAGATGCTGGAAATTTTGTTCCGCAGGAGTTCTTTTGTATGCTGGGAAATCTGCCGCCAGGAGGTCGGCGGTTGCAGAGTAGCATTCGTGTTCCGACAACTTTGCACTCCGACGAACCAACCAATGCATTCCGGAGACAGAGAGGAGCTGATCCCCATCGTCAGCTCTCCTGGGAGTGACTTTCCGTGGTTTTCCATTCTCCTGCTGTAAGGCGAATGCCGGGACAGTTCCTAGTATAGGACACGATCACCAACCGCCTCACCTTCTCCGAACATCTTCACCGTAAGGAATCTCCTGGCTGAGAGGGGCACGAAATATTCAGACATTAAACCCATGGTAAAATGCATAACTCAATCAAAGTTTGTAAAAACGCCATAAAGGGCGGTACTTTACATAACTCCCATAGACATTGTACGGGCTTAGTCGATAATACCTTTATTATTACATATTATGTCGAATTTCGTACGTTTACGTTTTTACAATAATGTGAAAAGTGGAACTTTACGATATTGTACTTACTTACCGCACTCGACGTCTATCAACATAAAAATATACTATTAGAGACTTTTTCAATGAATGCAAAACAGTGTTACAAACAGGTGGGCAAATGGGTACTCGGATTGAGGAGATAAGGGCTAAGTTAGGATAACTCGATTGAAAAAGCTATGTGTATAAACCAGATTCAGTGGTGGAGTCATGTGATGCGAATGCAGGAAGTTAGGTTACCTACGAGAATAATGGACTCGTGGTGGTAATGGTGGTGATTGTTTTAAGAGGATGTCGGTCGTGGAGGGTAAGAACAGTAGAGGTACACCAAAGAAAACTATGGTTAACTCGATTTCTAATGGTTATAAGAGCTGTGAACCTAAATGAGGCCACAGAGCTGGTTGGAAACAGAGAATTATAGAGACGTTTAGTTAATTCACAATGCTTGAAGACTGAACGCTGAAAGGGATAACATCTGTCTGTCTGTTGGGTCATCAGCCCAGAAGCTGGTTGGATCCTCAAATTGCACCACCAAAGGCTATGTTAGTTATAGGGAAACTGCAAAAACCAATGGCAGAGCCCAAATGAGGCGTACTAGGCAAGATGAGGAGTGAGGTAGTTTGCTATTGCTTTCCTCACTGGATGAGAAGGTGCTACTGCAGCACGACTGATCCTATGAGCAACACCTTTCATAACACTTAGACACTAGTTGTGCTCCAAATGTCATTACTCAGCACCACATATACCCCAGCAGCTTCCATATTGTCACAGCCATGAATGAGACTGGGACTTCGGTGGAAGCTACACTTTGCTCTGGCCTGTGCCAAGAGACGGATATAAAAATACTGCATCCATCAAGAAATGGCAACAGGCGGGGGAAAACATCATATAATGAAAATGTATGATATAATAGGCCTATGTAAAATAGTTACACAGATACCACACGGCTACACTGCGTCGGCGAGGGTCGTGCAGCTGCGAGCTTGTATTCGTGAGATAGTGGGTTCGAATCCCACCGTCGGCAGCCTTGAATGTGGTTTCCTATTTTCACACCAGGCAAATGCTGGGGCTGTACCTTAACTAAGGTCACGGTCACTACCTTCCCAATCCAAGCCCTTCTCCATCTCTGCGTTGCTGAAAACTTTAGTGGAACGTTAAACAAGTAGGAAAAAACACAACAAGGTCACACTGCTCCATGTCGGCGAGCCGATGCAACCTATCGTGATGTTGATTGTTGTTTAAAGGGGCCTAACATCAAGGTCATCGGCCCCTAACGGTACGAAATGAAACGAAATGCAATGACAGTTTAAAATTCTAAAATTCATCCCATGACCAGAATTTAAAACTTGATGATGAAGAATAAATAAATTAATATGAATGTAAAACAATCACCGCATCCAACTCACAATATTAAAAGTTAAAAGTAATCCCAAAATCAATTCGCTGACTAGAATTCAAAAAGACGACGATGAACAATGGTTAGGAACTTAAAACAATCAGTGGATCCGACCCGCAATGCCCGATCTTCCCAGAAATAAACTGAAAACAATGGATATACTGACCAAGGGGCTGTTTCCAAAACACAATCCTGAATCGATTATGTTTGTTGTCTACAGCGAACCAAATCCAGGTAAACGGCCCTCATAACGGTACTTATCGCTAGTGAAGTAGAACCATGGCATTTCTCATGTAGCTGTACTAATCACAAGTAACGTAGAATTATGGTGTTTTTCACACTGTGGTCCTGCTCGCAGGAAATGAACTACGCACAAGTAACGCAGACCTATGGTGTTTCTCACATAATGGCGCCACCCATAGGTGGCATACAGGTACTAATCACAGGCAACGCCCAGACCCGCGGTGTACCTCGAAACGCGGACCCATGACGTCCACAACCCCAGTGAGGAGAGTCTCCTTTTATTTCTCCTTGGAGTGTTCCAACTGAACCCGGACAGAAGATAGAGACGGATACTATAGACAGGTACTGTAAACCCATAGTGATCCACCCACAGACCCATAGTATTCCTCACATAGTGGTACAAATCCTAAGAAAAGTCGACCCATGCTGTTCCTCGCGTGATGGTCATCGTCCCTTGGTCACCCCTTTTAGTCGCCTCTCACGACAGGCAGGGGATACCGTGGTTGTATTATTCGTTTGCGTCCCCCACCCACACGGGGTAGGGAGAGAGAAGAAAAAAAGAGATCCGACACTTCGAAAAATGAAGTACCTACCGGAAAAAAGTGCCACGAAGGGCGTGAAAATGAAAGACTCCCTAGGCCTCCAATGCTCTAATACCGTCGGGGTCGGAAAAGAACAAGAGTTGACCAAAAGTGGTCGAAAAGGATAGATGAAAGTGAGGAGCCTGGCACAAGTGGGAGCAATGCCAGGACTCAGCTAAGGGGCCCGTGGTCGCCAACCCACGCTCCCAAGTTGAGAGCTCCTGGGGCCCCTTTTAATCGCCTCTTACGACAGGCAAGGGATACCGTGGATGTATGAATCTACGTCCCCCAACCACAAGGGATGATACACCTATCGACCAATTCTTGAATGGCGTGGATTCATTCATGCTTGGCGTCAATTGTTTGAATGCTGGACCCTGAACTAGATACTGTATAAGGTGCCCATCATATTATTATTTAAATCAAAGTAATATCATACAACATAAAATGAAATATTGTATGTTACAAGGACGAAAGTGTTTCATGTAACCGTTTCGAAATTCGGCTCGGCTGTACGCAAATACTGTAACTACAACGTGACCGTTGATATTGTAATCAGAGGCATGGGACCTCCAGTTTTAAAAAGAACCCGAACCTTGGGAATGTAATTTTTTATTTCAAAAACCACACATACACCGATCAAGATTGAAATCTCCATCTCCGTAGTGAGAAGCAAGTGACGATGTCACTCAGGTGGTG
The DNA here is from genome assembly GCF_040414725.1 of Anabrus simplex. NCBI lineage: Eukaryota > Metazoa > Arthropoda > Insecta > Orthoptera > Tettigoniidae > Anabrus > Anabrus simplex. The sequence goes on along the minus strand of NC_090268.1, from coordinate 344,656,723 downwards.
GTGATTTTTGAAAAATTGGCTTTACGTCGCACCGACATAGAGGTCTTATGGCGACGATGGGATAGGAAAGGGCTAGGAGCGGGAAGGAAGCGGCCGTAGCCTTAATTAAGATACAGCCCTAGTATTTGCCTGGAGTGAAAATGGGAAACGATGGAAACGATCTTCATTGCTGCCAACTGTGGGGTTCGAACCGATTGTTGATTTAAAAGGAAGTATAACATGCAAACACCCTGTCTCAAAAACGGCATGGAAACAAAAATAAACTGTTATTCTCATTGGCTAGTATGAGTTCGAGTGTTTCCTGCAGGCCGAGGTTCCGTCTTAGGTCAGAGACATCGACGCATACAGTGAACAATAGGGCCACAGTGAACTCAGCACCACAGGACAACATTTGAGGGTTTCTTCCTTCTTTAGAAGGTAAGAGTGCGTAGATCTTCCCCTATCCTCTACCTACACGAAACTATGGCCTTTCTCCGTGGAAGCCGGAGAGAGGACCGCCACATGGCAAGTTATCTTCTTAATTCTCAGCTTGTTGGGATTTCTGATTTCCGATTCCCAGTACGCCGAGATAGTTCGACGTAGCTGAGAATAAATCCCTAGCAAGTACGTTCATAGGTCTAGGTGGAAAAAGTACCACTTCTTTCGCAGGTTTATCCACGATTCGTTGCTTGCAATTCGCACGTGCCAATGAAAACACGCAAAACTTATTCACGTACCGGCCTCACACAACTTGGCTAGGTCATGGATCTGTTGCACCAGCGAGTTTTGTGGGAAACATGAATCAATAGACTGCAGAGAGCTGGAAGAGCCGGTAAACATGAGAAAGTGGCCTCGTTCGTGCCTCACCGCAAACTGCAGAGCTTTTAAGGTAGCGCAGAGCTCCGCAGTAACGAGATCTTGGTGCTGACTTAGACGCCTGTATGAACTAGCTTACAAGGGGGCATTCCCTACTCGTCACCACCGATTTCGCAAAATTTATAGAACATGCAGGGCTTGGCTAGAAATCAAAGTACACGAAGTGGGAACTTCTTATGGCCAAGCGTATCGAAAATAAAAATAAAAATGCTGACGCGGCTCTCGCACCGTATAAGCCATGTACGTAAGTGCGCACGCCGAACAGTTGTTGGCGTAGCGGTAAAAGCTCTGACTGGTAATTCGATGGTCGTGGGTTCGACTCCCCGTGTGGAGAATGTTTTTTCTGTCAACTTTATATTATTAATTTTCCAATTAAGCAAAAAGGTGAATGATTCATTTTAATTATTTATTTATTTATTTATTTATTTATTTATTTATACGCTAAGGGCATTGACAAGGTAAAAAATTGGGATTTCATTGTCAGACTTTTTTTCTACCTGCGCCAAGAATCTATTGTTTGTGTACAGCCGCCAGGAGCAACATTTACTAGTCAGGTGGAAACGAATCCTACAGCGAAACGACTATTCACGTTTATGGCACATTCCCCAAGGAGATAGCCAATAAAGGAGAAAAAAGAATTTCTGTTTGAACACATCGGGAAAGTTCGCAACTCCAAATTTTCTACAATTGTGCGCGCATTAAAAAAATGACGTCCTATATGCCTTTTGCATATAAATAAAGAAAAATAAATAAATAAATAAATAAATAAATAAATAAATAAATAAATAAATAAAATTAAAATAAATTAATAATATACAAATTTAGAAAAAAATTCTCCGTACGCGGAGTCGAACTCACGACCATCGCATTACTAGTCCAAGATCTTACCGCTTCGCCAACTACTGGTCGACGTGCGCACTAACGTAAGTGGCTTATACGGTGCGAGAGCAGCATCAACATTTTTATTTTTATTTTCTATACGCTTGGCCATCTGGAGTTCCCACTTTGGGTACTTTCATTTCTAGCCAATTTGAGCGAAATCGGTGGTGACGAGTAGGGAATGCCCCCTTGTTAGACTCGGTTCGCTTTCGATCGATCAGCAAACATAATGCGACGGTTGTACTCTACTAAACATTTCATAGCTGACCGACCTGTGCCCACGCGTATGATATCGCTTGAGAAACAACACCGCGAAGCAAACACAATACAGCCAAATGCAACAGTTTAATACTGCGTAACTAACAGGGCCAAATGTGTACGGAAGTGATGGTATGAAAATGGGAAACTACGTAAAATCATCTTCAGGGATGCCGACAGATGAGCTATTTCCTTATAAGAGACCAAATCTTACGACTTCTGGACCATTTTTATAGTTTTTGTGTGTTTCTTTCCTTCTGGTGTAAACTTAGAATTTTGTCCTTATGAGGTACAAATTTTTTTTCAGGGCTGCTGTTTTTTATAATAATAAATTTTATTGCGCACAATGTGCAAAATTTACATATTACATCAAGTAAATTACAGTTCACTCAAGGAGCACTTTGTTCAGAGCAAAATTGATTCAGAGAGACTGTTCTCTTCTTGCACTTCATTACGTGATATGTATCACACTGTTCTTTGCACAGTACACATACACACTCCTGGCTGGCCCGGTGGTAGGACTTCTTGGCATAGATACGGTGATGAAAGCCGTGTATTGCAAAGCGTGTCACCAAATGCCTCTCATATTCCTCTTTCATCCAATCCTTATTTATCAGTGCGTCTGTACTGTAAAAGCTTTCCTCGATCGAGTCCCTTTTCTCTTGTAGTTCTCGTAACAGCTCCTCGTATGCCGGAGTTTGCTGTGGAGGCATTTGTAGTCTTAAATCCTGTATCAAGAAGGTTTCCCGTGATAAAACATATACGTACCGGGATCGGGTGAATTTAGATACCCCTAGGACCCTCTTAAGGTATCTCGGTTTCATGCTTTCCAGTTCTCGTAGCTGTTTACATGATAGGTACTCCCATATTACTTCTAATCCGTACGTGAGCGTTGGTAGCACTTTGACTTGGAAAAGTTTCATGGCCGTCTCCAGCGACATTCTTTGCAGATGTTTGATTTCACTTATGCTTCTAAGTGCAGCAGCTAATCTCTTCTTTATGTGTACTGAGAAGGTCGTCCCGGAGACTTGTAGTGTGATCCCTAGATACGTGAACTGGTTTATCGGTGTTAATGTGTGTCCCCCACATACAATGTAGTCACCTTTCGATAAGTGTCCTCCTCTCCTGAATACCATTAATTCTGTCTTCTTTAGATTCATCCTTAGCTCGTTGTCATCCGCCCACTGCGTGACAAGCTCCATTCCGTTTTGCAAATCTTTTATGTTATCAGCGGCTAGTGCCATATCATCCGCATATATATACATGCTTACATTCTGTGCTCCCTCTTTGATTTTTGTAGGGAGGTCCTGGGTCAGCGCATTGAACAATAAAGGGCTCAAGGGGTCCCCTTGTAGCACTCCGATGGTCTGATCTATGCAGTCTGATTGGGATACCCCGTCACTGATTTGCACTTGGTTTGCCGCTAGTATATTAGCTATTAAATTCGTCATATCCGATCGTCCGACGAGGCTTTCCAGTTTCTCGATTAATTTCCTTCTATTGACAGTGTCAAAGGCTTTGGTGTAATCAATGAAGATTACATACTTCTTCCCGTGCGCTTGTGTTCTTTCTTGTATGTCCTTTAGCAGGCAGCTCGCCGCTATCAGGGTGGATCTCGCTTTCCGGAATCCAAATTGTTTATCAGGTAACAGTGGTTCCATCAGGTTACTTATTTTCTGTGCTAATAGTTTGGTGAGTATTTTAAATGCCACCGACTCCAGGGCTATTCCTCTGTAAGATTCTGGTTTGCTTGTGTCCCCTTGTCCTTTATATAGCATCTTTATGACAGCCTTCCGCCATGCATTAGGTATGTTACCAGATTCCACGCATTTGTTCATTAGCATTGTCCACACTGGTTCTAGGTAGGGTAATGTAGCTTTTAGATGCTCTGCGCAAAGTCCGTCTATTCCCGGTGCCTTGTTTACCTTGCTTGTTGAGATGGCCTTTCTCATTTCCTCACTTGTGAAGATTGTAGTTCTTTCTATCACTTTCCTCTCCTCTAACTTCGGTCTGGTTTCCTTAAGGGCTAACACACCTCTCATATGATTCACCCAGGTCTCCATGGGTATGTCTGCTGGAAATCGCGGCTGCCGTGGTCTGAGTGCCTTATAAGGGTTCTTCTCAGCATTCTTTACAAGCTTTTCGTATTCCTTTGCCCTAAATTCCTGTTTTTTCAGCTTTAGTAGCGCCTTGAATTTCTTCCTCGCTGTCTGGTAGCATTCCAGGTCTCTTTTGTCTTTCGTTCTCCTAGCTATGTGCAATTTTTCTAGTGTAATTCGCCTTTCAATGTAACACTCTTTGTCGAACCATTTTTTCGCTTTCCTGGTGTCCTCCCTTGCTGCATTTCCTTCTTCGATGAATTCCGTTATTCCTGCTATGGCCTCGTTCAGATTTCCCTCGCTGATATCTTGTAGTGTGGTGGTATCTTACCAGTGTTCTCCTGGAGCATATTTGGGTCCAACCTTCTTTGTATCCTTTGTGTTTTTATTTTTTTATTCATGTGTGTGTTTGTCTTGAGTGTCGTTCTTACTGGTATATGTTTACTGATTAACGCTGCCTCATTTCTTATGAGGACGTTATACTCCAATGCATCGAAACCTCTAATGAGTGTGAGGTCTATGGCGCTTCCTCCATTGTGGCATATGTATGTGAGTGCCTTTTTGTCGTTCACTAACGTGAGCCCTTCCCCTAGCAGATAGTCCAGTACTATTTCCGCTTTGTTATTTGCTTTATTTATTGGGCAGTTCAGGTCGCCTGCAATAATCATTCTTTCATTCGCCTGTATAGTGTCTAATGTTCTCTGTATACCGTCTACTATGTCTACTGCGCTGTACTCTGGTCTGTAGTATACGCCTACTAATGTTCCTATTTTTGTTTTAATCACCAATTGATTCTCCTCCTTGAGAATTGTTTCAAAGGGGGTACATTTCGAGTTGATTAGGCATGTTATTCCACCTGACGGCATTCCTCCCAGATGTCGAACTATTTTTTCAGGTCTCAAAATTCGTACACTGCCTGACCATGGCTTAGAGAAGCTAGTCCCAAATCCTGAAACCAGAAGAGAGTCTGAGATCGAACTCAGAATCTCCCGATCAGCAGTTTCAAACGTTAACCGTTAGATTACAGACGTGGTCGGAAGAGTACACTACTCAAGAAAATATTTTATTTTTTAATGTTTAAGGGTTCATACTCCAAACTCAGGTCAAAGGTCACTAATAGAAGTTTGAATGAATATAGCAACATACTGCACTATATCATATCTTACTGGGATCACCAACTTAAGTGAGGAAGGTAAGGACAAGGCGGTTCGGAAACGAGTCTAGCATTATTGCCACTCATTTCTCTTATATTCTCTTCTAATGGTCCTATTCAATGCTGGGCATATGTTGCTTTCTTTCTCGGCTCTACTCGCTTTAGCGAACTTAAAAATATCTATCATTACTACTCTTTGTCTTCATTCCTCGGGAGTCTTTCCGTTATTTCCTCTTGATGATTTAGATTATAATCCCATTTAACTTAAAATAACTGCCAGACCATCCAAATAAATTATTATTATTATTATTATTATTATTATTATTAATATTATTATTATTATTATTATTATTATTGTTATTCCTGACTTTTTTCACAAGTATCTGGAGTCCAGACTAATGCGGATTGACCTCAGTTTTATGGTCGATGCCCTTTCTGAGGCTAACCTTATGTAGAAGGCTGTATTCACTACCGCGTGCTTCTTAGGTGATTGGTAGGTTTGTGTGCTGCATGTAAACGAAAATGTGTTTAAAGACGATCACAAACACTCAGCATTGAGCTAGAGGAATTAACATGAACTAGAAGCGATTAAAATTCCCCATATAACCGGGAACTGAACCCGGGGCCTAATAAATCGAAGGCAACTATGCTGACTATTCAGCCAATGAGCCAGAATAAATAAATAAATAAATAAATAAATAAATAAATAAATAAATTAAATAAATAATGTCCAACTCTTGGCTGAACGGTCAGCATAATAGCCTTCGGTTGAAAAGGCACCGGGTTCGATTACCGGTCAAGCCGGGGATTTTAACCGCGTCTGGTTAATTCCTCTAATTTGGGGACGGGATGTTTCTGGTCGTCTTAATACACATCTTCACACATCATACCATCAACCATCACAGAAACACGCAATAGTGTATACATCCTTCCATACGAAGACGGCGTCAGAAAGGCATCCGACCGTAAAAATGGGCTTAATCCGCATTAGTGCCGAGCCCAAACTATTCTGAAAAAGACTTGGACTAGTACTACTACTACTCTAGTTTCACCTACCATATAGGCATTTTGATTTGACACCTTTTAGGCTCCCCGTGTATTAATATCGACGCGTCTTGAGAACGGAACACTGCTGAGCGACCTATTGCAGAGTTTAAATTAAATTAATTTTGTCGGGTAAACAGAGAATGTGTCAGCAGAAATATTTCATATACAGACACTGTACACCATGGAGTGGCGAAACGACATTTCTCCGCCCTTAAAAAATCTGACTACCTCTGCTGGGCTTGAAACAATGATCTTGGGAACCAGAGGCCGACACTGTACCACTTAACTACATAGAAAATCGCACACATTACACATGATTTTTGAGTGTTCTCAACCGAACCGCACTAAAATACGCATGCGTAATAACAGTAATACCTTCTACTTGTTTACAAACACACAGCAAACATTCAGTTTAGATTTACTATAAATTAGACCTATTTATAGAACATCCAGAATAAGGTCATCATTGTAATTTGTATTCCGTGTACGATCCTAAGGAGGTTTAGAATCGCTTTGCGTTGGTGTTACCATTCTATGGCAGTGTTTCACTCCCGTGAACGAACACAATTCGCATAAGAATGAACCTCAATTACAATATGGCATTCTAGTAGGGCAATAAAATTCAATAATATGCCATTTGTATTCATTCCCGGGGAGCATAATACCTTAGCATTTCTACACTCTCGTGTAAATAAGTATATCTGAATCGATATGAATACCAAATAGTGTCCAACGTGAACACCACCACGAATCGTATGGTGCTTAAGATACAACGGTATCAAATCATCAAAGAGATAAACATTTCCCAATTAAATGGATTTGTCAGCCGAAACACAATGGTTTGATAGTCAGGTAATGAAATGTTCTGAAACGCTTCTAGCCACTTTCAACAAACTAATCAGAAAGAATACAAATAACACTCTTAACAACTGTCTTTGAGCGCAGAAATAGGATTGATCTCGGCGGTGATGGAAGAACAAAGGCGGGATAAAGATCACTGGAAGAGAGTATGAACGTGTTGGTTATCCCGTAGCGATGTGCGTCCAACTTGCCGCACCTCAGATCACAAGATCTATTTTGGAAATTTCTCAAGTATATAGCTATATGGAAAAGAAAAAAGAAAAAAAACAACTGTGAAGATATCTGTAGTAATTTGACTACACGTTCCAAGTTATTCAATTTATTTTATTTTTTAGAATCGTCCTGCAGCATTATCCTTTCCCTTCCGAGCAATGAACAAACCATCCCGTGAAAATATGTGTATTCAGCTCCGCTGGGATAACTTGTCTGTTGGCTTTGCGTTGAAAATGATGACGAATAGACAATTTTCTTTTGTTTTACAACAATTTGTTTGTTTAATTCACTTTGCAATAAAAATAGCTGAATGCCCGAAGCACTAATAGTAATGCTCAGTTCAATAAACCACTTTGGTTTGTGTACACATAATTATTTATTTCGATTTTCATATGTTGGACAATTTTTTGCCCAACCTTGGTAATGCATCGTATAAAAAATAAAAAAACCTCGGTAAAGCTAGGGTTAATTCAGATTGCCTGTCGTCAACAGAGATAGGTGACTAGTAACTGCAGTTAGTGTCTATGCCAGCTATCGCCATCTTTGTATCATAGAAGTTTCAAGAAGACTGAAGCTTTTCTCCTCAGCTAAATTTATTTTATGTATACAAATATTCAGTAAACTTCCATTAAAATATAGAAAAATTTCTATCAAGTTCGGTTCGGCAGTTAATCATTTGAAACGGACTAAAAAGAATGATCAGCGTACTTGTCTTCGGTTTAGATGGCGCCGGTTTCGATTCCTGTCCGGGTCGGGGATTTTAACTGCGTATGGTTAATTCCTCTGGGTAATTGTAGTCGTCGTTAATACATTTATTTTCATCTACGTACAACACACCACACTATCATAAACACAAATAGTAATATATCCCTCCGAATAGGGTTGGCGTCGAAGTGCAGTGGCGTTAGCAACGGACGGCTTCCCGGTGAGGGGAGAACTAGTTTTGACATTAGAGTCACGGTGCCAGTGGCGTACAAAGGAACCGCCACCTACTTCAGCAGCATGCGATCAGAAACTTTAATGAAAAGAGACTTAGCGATTAAACGTCATAGAATATCTGTGCAGTAGTGCGAGAGTACAATTCCTTGTACGCAAGTGATAAAAGAGGTCTAAGATCTATGGGTATTATAAAATTTAACAAGAAAAAGATACGAAAAGATGACTTGTTATCGCTGACCAGGAACTGTGTGTTCCTTTTTCTGTGAGCACCTCAATTATTATTTGAGATGGGCCTGTCGTAAGGATTTGCACACAGTTTATCAGACCATATCCTCACGACGTGTCAGGTGTCAGAAGACCCGCGGACGTCACAGACCCGCATGTTTTACCGTTCACGGCCTTAAATGTTAGGCCTACTTCCCTCAGCAGTTGTTTTTATCGCTTTGTCATTTTCATGTAGTATATATTTATGCGCTTCCAGCATTGTCGTTATATTTACAGCGTATTTCTTATTACCTATAATCAGAGTCATTGTTAACATAATTTATGCACCTCCGCTTTGCCATTATATTTCAAAATCGTTCTCTCTTCATAATTAATCCAACATTAGCACATATGGCATAACCTCCAAAAACTTTACAACGTTACCATCTGCTATGTATTTGTTGGTTGATCTTTCGATTCTTTCATCCAGTTCAGAATACATCCGTTTCCTCTTCGTTCTTTTCAGGTTAAGTTCGTGTATTGCCATTGCATACAAGTTTCGTTTGGAAATTCCATAGAAGGAAGAAAAACCTTAAATGTCTGGTCTATCATTCTAACTTTTTATTTGCAACCAAATTATGTACTTTAAAAATATTTCACAGTTTGTTTATAAATATTGATTTGGTTTACAAAATTATTAGCCTATAAAAATATTATATAACATATATTATCATCATCATTGAAGGGGTTAGTAATGTATAAATAATAATCTAAAACGTTCCTAAACTGTTAGTAGTAATGATTTACTCAACACACATCTATATTTATTTTTTAAAATATCGATCAGTATACGTACAACCAACCATCAGCTTGAAGAAGGCTAACGTTCCAGATATTCGGACAGTATTCCGGAACTCCTTATCGTCTTCATATTGAGTTGTGAGCGCTATGTCATGATAGTTCCTTCACAGACATTCAGACATGTGGAAAACACAGGCCTGTGCCTTTTCCGTCGGAAATAATTCAATCAAAGCTTAAATAGTTGTATTTTCGTACTCAACATTCACTGTCTTAGGATTTCACTAAGGGACGTCTAAGCAGAAGAAAGACAACGGGAACTAGGTTGGTTTCTTCATGTAGGCTGTCTTGGTCGGCATGAGTGGTATAAATTTGCTGAAACTGTTTACTGGAAACTCATGAAGGATCCATGTAAAAATACGTATAGGTACTTCCTTTCAACGTTTCTTTCCCTCTGCTGCCAGCGACGAACGAAATGGAATTCGATGGGGAGCTATCAATATTAATGGCGCTAAGGGAAGAAAGAAAATAGAACTGGCTGAGTCAGCAAATAGGATGCATCTGGATGTGCTAGGAGTAAGTGATATTCGGGTAAGGGAAGATAACGAGGAAGCGATAGGAGATTATAAAGTGTACTTGACGGGTGTTAAAAAGGAAAGGGAAGAGTGCGGGGTAGGGATGTTCATCAGGAATACTATTGCACGCAACATAGTTTCTGTTAGGCACGTAAATGAGCGAATGATGTGGGTAGATTTGGCAGTTGGAGGAATTACGACGCGAATTGTCTCGGTGTATTCACCACGTGAGGGTGCAGATGAGGATGGAGTTGACAAGTTTTATGAAGCATTGAGTGACATCGTGGTCAGGGTCAACAGCAAGGATAGAATAGTGCTAATGGGCAATTTCAATGCGAGAGTTGGGAATAGAACTGAAGGATACGAAAAGGTGATTGGTAAATGTGGGGAAGATATGAAAGCTAATGGGAATTTCACCCAGAGAACCAGTCGTGATGTAAACATAAGCACGTGCTTGGGTTAGCGTTTACTGGTTAGTGCTGCCGCGGGACACCTACACGGAGACATGAAACTATTAATAGTTCGTTAGCCACTTCATGGCTAATGGGATCCTAGATGCAAAATGTCCGAAATATAATTCCTCAAATAATTTAAGTCAGAGAAATATACAAAAAAAAACTATTTGTATTCAATGTTATTTAATATAAACAAGCATTTCAAATTGAAGAGCACCAGGGATGCATGTGCTCATGCTTGACCCGCCATTTTGTTAAGCTGTGAGCTTGGGAAGCAAGCAGATACAGTGAGTGAGTGAGACATACCTACTTGTTCTTGCGCAATGTGGATCACCGACCTGAGTTCGTTAACCATCGCAAAGGTAAACCTTTGAAAAGTGGCCAGAAGGCAATTGCATTGAATGTGTTTCATAAATTGTGTAAGAAATACCCGACTTTAGCGTTAAAGGATTTGCGAAGCTGACATCCGAATTCACTTGTGTTTCGGAGTGGAGCATTAATACCGCGCGCAGCGAACGACTGCACGAAGGATTGGTAAGAACACCTGGGAAATCGAAGAAGCGCCGACTTGGAAGGCGTTCGTCCTTTATCATATTCTGATTAGGTAAAGTACTGTACATTTTTTTAAATATTGTCTTTTCTATGCTATAAGTTCCTCGCTAGAATTTTATTTGATTAGAATATTCAGTTTGTGAAGTTTTACTTATAGGCGCTCTTATGTTTGATTTATTACGTAATTACGTTTCGGCCATAAATTCAAATCTACCTTTCTTTTCTGATATGTTAAATATCGAGGTGCCATTTATCATTCATTGTTGTTTATTTCTCGCGGACAGTGAGTATAATTTGTGCCGTAATCCGCATCACAATTGCGTGTCAACTACATGTTGACGTCAGTGGTATCCGGCAACAGTCTATGTAGAGCTAATCCTGATGTAATCGTCGCAATCAAGCGAAGTAACGACCGTTTCAAGACTGCCCACGTGGTTCCTGCCATGTGTCCGGGAGTAGCCCAGTGATTCTCCAATCAGCGTTTGGACCGCGGATGGATACATATGGATACACATTTTTCTTTGTTTGCATCAGGTTCGGTTCTCTCGCTGACGGGAGAATAATCATATGGACAAAGATAATGAGAATCCACAGACATAGTACTCCCATTCCTCGGTGCTAACCCTGGACCTCAAGAAATTAACAAAAGACGGCACCAGCAGCGGAATACGACATAAAGGAGTCCTGTCTACAGGCCTTAAGTATGTATTCAAATTTCTCTAATAACGATGGTATTTCTTAATTTACAGCAGTTTTTCGCTTCATTTAAGTAAAATCAATTATTATGTTCCATTTGTGACAAATTTTACAGTGACATTTTGTAGATAGGAATGCGCGACGTAACCTTGTAAAGCTTTCAAAGTCCGCTCTATGTGACATACTCTCATAGATAAAGCGTAATTAAAATTACCACTGTTATTTTATATTTCAAATATTGCGTGTTTGATAACCATGGATAAACATTTTTGTACTAAAAATTTCTTACGACTATTACTAGGTTATTCGTCGCCATATCAGCTTTGACCCGGTACGGCAGCCATGTTTTTTCTGCATTGTAGTCTGAGTATGAGTTGGTCTTGCTGTCAGCCTCCCACTCCAAGTGGGGGGCTGACCACACGGTGCTTCTGTGTGCTACTAATCACAAACCTATTTGGTACCTAACAGAGTGGTACTACGCGCAAGTAAAAGCGACCCATGGTGTTCCCCGCGTGGTGGTACTAATCACAAGTAGTTTCATGGTTCCAATACAATCATCCCTTGGTTGCCCCTTTTAGGCGCCTCTTACGACAGGCAGATGATACCGTGGGTGTATTCTTCGTCTGCGTCCCCCACCCACAGGGGGTCGCCAGCCCAGTGGTGTAGGGGTTGCGTGCATGTCTCTTACCCGGAGCCTCAAGTTTCGATCCGCAGCCAGGACAGGATTTTTTATCTGGATGTGAGGGCTGGTTCGAGATTCACTCAGCCTACGTGATTACCATTGAGGCAGACTGATATTAAGATACCTCGCATATAATGTCATGACGTATTGGTACACTGTCGTCCTCGCGGCTTCGTCCGTAACACACTGATGGGGCTGGTCCGTGGTCCGACAGTTTGGCATTGCGACAGACTAACCGAGCAATGGATCGGTGACCATGGCTCTACCAAGGCTCTATACCTCCGCATTCGGGACACGGAGAGGGGTTGGTCCACACCTTCGGCTGCCCTGGGAAAGGTTTTCCATTATCCTGCACTAAGGCGAATGCCGGGTCAGTTGCTAGTATAGGCCACGGCCTCCAACTCTTTACCTTCTCCGAACATCATCTTCACCGTATTAAATCTCCCTGGCCTGACAGACGCCGACCCCTTCCGGGACGGAATGGAAACTTGTCACTCTCACTAATTTACTGCTTTTAGTAACAAGTTTACCACTACACTTGCTTCCTCTTTTCCCGCCGACACACAACAAGATCACTGCCCCGGCTTTGTTTTATTTTGCCTTAGTCGCCTATATCTATATCCCTCTTATATATACGGCTCTTAGTTAAAATAAACTCCATAATGAACCGGACTGAAACGAAGTTAGACACAGAATGATGAGTTATCATATCAGGCGAAGACATTTATATCTCAAAAATGTGTACATTCTCGAACAGGTGTTTTCCAGCGAGCTGTCACCATTAGTTAACATACCGTCGTTAATGGGACACATAATGATCATTTAATGATCTGTCGCTAATGGGAATCGCCCCTAACAGGAAGACACAAGCGTCAGTAAGGGTATCCTAGGCATCCGACCACAAAAATGGCCAAATCCACATCAAGTGTCAACCCCAATAAATTGTGAAAAAGATCAGGAAGAAGGTCTCCTGTTTTGCATTCAGAAATTGTTCAATGTCAAGCAAATATTGTAGAGTTTCTAGAGTGCAGTGAAATTTATTGAATTACACAAGATTCTATTTTAACTACGCATACCTGCCAACTTTTGAAAAGGGCTATTAGTAAAACTCATGCGCGACAAAAATCTAACGATTTTCGACGTACCCCGGCTTGACGAAAATAATAATACTTCTGGGCTACAAAATGCAGGAATTCATGTTTTAAACAGGATACTTAAAAGAAATCATATCTACTTACATCATACGCCATTGATTTGTAGATTAATATAACAATCAAGAAAAAATCCATGTTAAACAGCAGCAGGCGTGGTGAATGTTTGTTCGGAGCAAACATAACAGGACTTCCTTAATAAATTAAGCACATATGCGATAATTGAAAAAGGCTTTACACATTAAAACTCGTTTAACGTAACACAGGCAAGAAATAATATAATACACACTGCAAATAAAATTCGACTTGAAAGTCATAGTTGTGGCCTTTTTAGCTTCCAGCAAAAAGTCTTGAGAAAATGTTTTTTCATAAGAAAGACCAGAACTCCTGGTCTTTAAAATAGAAATAAGAGTTACATCGCGCATTCCTATCTACGAAATGCCACTGTAAAATTTGTCACAAATGGAACATAACAATTGCTTTTACTTAAATGAAGTGAAAGATCTGCGGTAAATTAAGAAATACCGTCGTTATTAAAGAAATATGAATACATATTTAAGGCCTGCAGACAGGACTCCTTTATGTCGTATTCCGCTGCTGGTGCCGTCTTTTGTTAATTTCTTGAGGTCCAGGGCTAACACCGAGGAATGGGATAATTGGTTTTACTTAAATGAAGTGAAAAATCTGCGGTAAATTAAGAAATACCGTCGTTATTAGAGAAATACATAGGGTTTGTTGACAGGACTCCTTTATGTCGTATTCCGCTGCTGGTGCCGTCTTTTGTTAACTTCTTGAGGTCCAGGGCTAGCACCGAGGAATGGGAGTGCTATGTCTGTGGTTTCTCATTATCTTTGTCCAATTCAAACAGCAAAATAGAGGTCAACAACATTCACGATGTTATTTCGTTCTTCAATGAGGCAAATGACCATGTTATAGTGATGTGGCTGGAACTCTACGGAAAAACAACCAAGGATCCATTCAACAACTTGGTGCTGCACATTACGGAGAAATATCTCAGGTACCACAAAAATGATTTTTGTTGAAAGAAAAATAGCATGATCCCTGGACCAATAAATATTTTTTATTATTGTTCGAACGAAAAGAGCATGATCCCTGGAGCAATAAATCACTAGTCCACAGAATTATTCTTATGTACATTGGCCATAGCTTTTTGTCGCCTATTAAATCTTGCATATCGCGATACAATTCAGGAAATGATGTCATTGACAACTGAAGCAATGAAACGAAAGCAAGGAACTTCAGTGAACACAGACATTACACACGAAATTGTTGAACGTGTAAGACAAACAAAAGACATACGTGTGTTACTGTGAGCGTAGCACCAAAGGTACTTGTAAAGTAGTAAAGTAGGTGTACATGTTCCATTTGTGACAAATTTTACAGTGACATTTCGTAGATAGGAATGCGCGACGTAACCGAAATAAGACTCCAGAGATTCATTGGACGGGGATGATCTGAACTCTGTTGTATTTTTCTTCACAAGGCTGAAATCAGGTTCACATTCTGCATTGCTATGGGGTATGGTGAGAATATACAGCATTACTCTAGAAATTCCGTTTTACTTAAGAAGTCCATCGGCTCCACGAATTCTTCAAATTTGTGTCCAACTGGAATCGCTTGCAGCATCGTGATTTGCAACCAAAGTGTCATTAACCTGAACTCATTCACCACCTCATCTGTAATTTCATTCTCTTCCTTGCATAACATGATAGGAAACCTTTCCAAGAATAAAACGAATGGAGGAAAACTGTGCATCTTAAATTCTGTCTAACCTAGCAACTTTGTGATGTTTGGGACATCACTGAATGTTTTTAATTATTGAACTATATATTTAATTGATAAAATGTATATATTTAATCACTGATAGGTCATTTTTAAATTAATATGTGTATGTATATATAGGGTTTTATCATCCATTTCAATCATCATTTCATTTCTTTGTATCGCGGCTATAACGTATTCTGAACGAACAAATTATTGGGTAAAGTATTTCAACATCATGCATATTTATAACTTGCAGTAAATTTTCCAATAGCCGTTGTGAGGTGACCAGAGTCAGCAGGCTAATTTCAGCCCAATTCCAGGAAAAGTACGTCATCTAGGTTACGAGAGACCTTACCCTCTCTACCTCATGAAGAGACAGTGGATACATTATTAACACCCACTTTTCAAACTCCGCTTCGGGACGCTTTATTTCAGCGGGAAAGTTCAGCCTATGTGAATGAACGTAATGAACCAACGTGATGGATTCACAGCAATACATCGGAGAAGGGATGAGACCTCGAATCTTACTGGACCATGTGATATGGCTGATGGAAGGAGACTTTTGAACCGATATATACCACCGACAAGAGCTGGAGAGGACATCTTATTAGCATTCTTATTCAGATTGAGATTCACATTCACATTCTTATTGGACATTCTGATTCTCACTCTTGGAAGAGACTCTTACTACGATTCTACGTCTGCACGTCCTAGAAGATTTTAACTTAGTTCACTTCGCATCTGAGTATATTCTACTCAAAAGTTACTCTCATTGGGAAATGTTATCTCAATGAAGAGAGGTAGTCAACGGGAGACCGGTTCTGACTAGTATAGGGGAGGAGAGCTTTTATTATGAATTTAGCTACGCTACTCTTCCGTAATACGGAAGAATACAAGTGTATTCTCTCCATGAACATAACCCATGGTGGTTTTGCATTTAAAATTAGGACTCATTACGACTTTATGTAAGGAGTACAGTAGGAAGTGTTAAGGACAGGAAATGTAGAAGTAGGACTGGAATCCAACAACAGAGAAGACAGCCGGTACGAGATCCACACATCATCAGCTTCAAGACAACAGAGTCTACATATGGTGAGCTTATGGCATAAGTTACTGCAAGTCTTCGCGCAACAGTTCATTTTTAAAATTAATTTCATTCAATTTTTCTTTTGCTTCCGTAAGTTCAGATTTCGTTAAAACGCCGTTACGTCACGTTTTTCATCTTAATAAATAGCTGTTTTAATTTTTATGTTCTGAAATTATTATTAATGATCCTTAAATTCCAAGTTAGTGTACTTAATGATTTGTGTTCCGTTCACCTCACCCCTGGGAGTTTTTTGAGTCTCAATACGTATTATTATTATTATTATTATTATTATTATTATTATTATTAATTATCTACTTTTGTTTTCAAGCCATAAGCTTGAAGACTGGCGCCCTTGGGATACTGTTTATGGAGAAACAATGACATATCAATTTATTTATTTTAATATTAAAGTGACCCGCCACGTTATAATTTTGTCATACATATGTGGGCCAAGTGGGTACGTCACAACTTGAGCATGCTTTAACACATCAACCTTGAGTGGAAACTTGTTGTTGTTGATGATGATGATGATGATGATGATGTAGTCACAGGCACTACAAAAGTAGTTTCTCACTGATGAGAAGAAAAGGGATTTATCTGTATCCTGGAGATCATTCACTATGTTGGAAGTCTGAATGTCAACAACTAACTCACTATCACTTACATTGTTGCCTCCACCATGTGCAATATTAATATCACACTCACATACCGTGCAAAAGACAAATTTTTCTCCCTTTCTTCATTTAAGTATGCACGTAAAATCAACAGAACATGATTCTTTACATGTCTGGAAGTACTTTTTTTGCTGGATTTATTCACGATAATCTACAATAGGAATATAGCGAATGAAAATGTCCAAGAACAAACTGAAACATCGAAAGGAACCTGGACCACTGAACGTCACATAAAATTATAACATAAACACTCAAGGCAGTAAAACATGTCACGCACACATGGAACGAATGTAATTATTATTATTCTTTATAACTTAATGGACTTCGCTAACAGCGGTATACCAAGTCACAGGAACGAATTAATTAGTCCAACGAATTCAGGAAACTGCGAAGCACGAAGTTATAACACACAAAAACAATCACAACCTTAAAAGGCCAAAACATTCTAGATTATAGTATGCAAGGAAAATCAACAGAATATGATTCTTTAAATGTCTGGAAGTACTGTTCGTAAACAAAGAACGACACTCGCGTGGTCAAAGAATATCGGTTAAATCACAACAAGCGAACCGAGCGGAACAAAGAATTTGCGGAGCAGAGCTTGTCGACACCTAAGATTCACACGGAATAACTGTTATTCCGGCTTTAAATTCAATTCTAATAACGACACAAACAACACACGGTAAAAATACCAATCATATTAAAGAATGAGTTATCGACTATTGTGGACTTGCCTTCGACCAAGACCGACTACAATATATCGGACCTTAATGTTACTATCGATTGGGAGGAAAATGGCGACTTCGTGGGCGAGCTTTTGAGACATGTGGTTGGTTCATATCTGTGTTTACATTCTGTTAAAGAGTGTTATTTTGATCGAGTTATTGAAGTATAAAGTATATGTTTGGTAAAATAGTAATCTATAACGGTTTATCAGTATGGTGTTTTGTTAGAAGTTCATTTGATGGTATTTTTAATGTATAATAGTGTTTATATTGCCGTGCTGTAACATACCACAAAATGGGTCGTTCCTGCTGCGTTCGTGGTTGTAGATCTAATTATACCGCTGCTGAAGCTTTTAAATTCCCTGAAGATAGATCTCTACAGGAGAAATGGATAAGGAATATTCACCGGGAAAATTTGGAAGTCAAAGACCAAACTATCGTAGGCTATGTGTGTAACCAAAATTTGTGGTTAGGCTTCCTCTTTCCAACCGATAATGGTGAGCCTATTTGTCTTTGTTTTCTTATTCAGTCGGAGTAATTTCATGTAAGCTGACGATAAGTATTAGTTTCTATGTAGAATATAAGTGTGTGAGTGTATTTATATGGGTCAGTGGTCACTAAGATCTGTAATTATACGCAGTCATGTGAGAATATGTTTGTTTTGATCGTGTTGTGAACCGGATTTAAATCGAACTATGGCAATGCCTCTCATACATCTATTCTTAAGTTCGCTAAGGAATGAAACATTAAGAGAGAAGTGGATCAGTAACATACATCGTGAATATTTCTACAAAACAGTAGTGTGCATATGTCATCTGACAGTAAGCTGAGATTAGGGAAAACTATTTTTCTAATTCTAAATGGTGGACCTATTCGTATTCTTCTAAAAAAATCATTTAGATAGTGATAGTTGATATGGTGTATATGTGCTTCAAAGTGTCGTGTGATTTAGATGCAATTGTATTTTGAAAGAATCTGTGCTTGCCTGCGGGAACATTTGGCTAGATCTTGGTGTATAACAAAACTTATAGTGTGACAGATGGAGCAATCTGTATATTGTTACACAGAAGAAATAGTGACTTGCAGGGATGGTGGTGGTGATTATTGTTTTAAGAGGAAGTACAACTAGGCAACCATCAGTTTATATAACACTAATCACAGAGAAAGAATGGAAGGGGTCCGACACTTGGAAAAATGAAGGTATCGGCCGAAGGAAGACAAGGGGCACGAAGGGTATGAAATTGAAAGACTCCCTAGGAATCCATACGTAATACCGTTGGGGTCTGAAAAGAACAAGTGTTGATCAAGGGAAGTCGGATAGGGTAGATGAAAGTGAGGAGCCTGGCACAAGTGGAAGCAATGCCAGGACTCAGCTGAGGGCCCCGTGGTCGTCAACCAACGCTCCAAAGTTCAGAGCCCCTGGGGCCCCTTTTAGTCGCCTCTTACAACAGGCAGGGGATACCGTGGGTGTTATTCTACCGCCCCCACCCACAGGGGGGCCTTGCAGGGATTAGCTTTGTTTGTAACTCAGGGGTTTTATTGTACCAATACCTTCCGATTCATGCAGTGGATATCTGCTATCAGATAGTCTACACCAAATTGTAGCTCGTCCATGTAGGTTAAAGACATCATTGTTTAGAGTCAATAGAGTTGTTTTACTCATGTTCTTCAATGGGGAAAATCCTATTATATCTTTAGTGTTTGAACGCTTCATTTCTAAGTTTACCATCATGATTGGAAGTGCTTCTATATCATATGTCAACATACGATTTAAGAGTTTCCAGTAAGGAAGGCTTAACATCACCGGGGCTGTTCATTGAGCTGGCGTAATCATTTCGGGTGTACTTCATTTTCATCGAGTGCTGAACATTAGAAATTGTCCACCACTTCGAAAATAAGGCAACACGTTATGTTTCATAGATCTTATGAGAGTGAATACATTGAGGAATTTCGAACCTTAAATTATTTTTAAACATTCCAAATGATGTTATATATATCATTTTAACAGTTTTATAATGTATTTCCATCTATCCAGCGAAGTGTAATCTAAGAGAAAACGTTATTTGACAAAGTGAAATTTCGAAATAATCAGCTTGTTCTCTTTTGCTGTGGGGTTGTCCATCTATTCTAGCACAATATGTGTGATTCTAGTTGTTTATATGTGATGAGTACTTGTTCGCGAAGCGTTTTCATCGGTGCAACAGTGATTTTCCCTATGATGTTACATTTATCATGTTAAATTACCTACCACCGTTTGCAAAATATGTACGTGATCTTTTCGTAATTTCTGGCTGATTGAACCAGATATTGTGTAGCTCTTTCAGTGGTATCAACACAATAATTTAATGTGACGCCGGGCTGAGTGGCTCAGACGGTTGAAGCTCTGGCCTTCTGACCCTAACTTGGCGGGTTTGATTCCGGCTCAGTCCGGTAATATTTGAAGATGCTCAAATACGTCAGCCTCGTGTCGGTAAATTTACTGGCAGGTAAAACAACTCCTGCGGCACTAAATTCCGACATCTCCGAAAATTGTAAGTTGGTTTATCGTCGAAATGAAGTTATTGCGTGCTACCCTAACCTTCATCAGTCGGCAGCTACTGCGCCCACGACGTCCACCATCTTGGTTTTGATATTACGGTCTGATATATTGTAGTCGGTCTTGCTTCGACCAAGACCGAGCGTGCTTCGACCCACGCAAACAATTGATTGTACGGAAGTGGAGCGTTTATCGAATGTTATTTCAAATTATTGTCCGCGAAGTCGTAAAATGACACCGTCCATCCGTAAAACCGTAAAATGTTGCAATTTCCGTAAATTTTACGGATAAACCGTAAAAGTTGGCAGGTATGACTACGGTAAGAAACTTCTGTAGAAAAACTGTAACTTAAGAAAAGAAGTGCAGCTAGAGAGTGGAAGGGGCGAAAGTTGGAGGCAAATGAAATCGAAAAGACCACGTAACTTTCTCGAAGCAACTTTATTTAAAGACCGGAGCAAGATCATCAAGTAGTTCGACATTTCTGCATCGAGTGTACATGCGCAGCAGGAGATCAAGCCAGGCGAATATGAGGAGGTAAAGAAGATGATAGAAGACCCAGGCAGAGATGGAAGTGGTGATGTCAAGCAATTTGACGAGCCTGAACTTGATGAATTAGAATGTACAGATGTAAACCGAGATATGACTGAATACCACGATACTCAGATTGAATTA
This sequence comes from Anabrus simplex, assembly GCF_040414725.1. Lineage (NCBI taxonomy): Eukaryota > Metazoa > Arthropoda > Insecta > Orthoptera > Tettigoniidae > Anabrus > Anabrus simplex. The sequence continues at coordinate 344,635,827 of NC_090268.1, read as the reverse complement.
GACTATTTTACTTTTTCTGCCAAGCCCCTTCAAGCCATATGGCTGTACCGAAACAGAAAGCAGGATTTGACGACTAGAAAAATCTGGAAGGATGAGTGTTCGCGGAACTACCATGAAACACAGAGTTTCCTTCATAAAATGAAAATAAATCCAGTTGGAAAAGGAGGAGTAATGTATGCAGAACCTTCCGCAAAGATCGCAAGGAAAACACGCAACATGAAATTGTAGGAGGTTCTTTTTGTCATTTTTAAAGTTGCAAAAACACGTCGATAGTTTCGGTGACCCAAGGGTGGGGAAGAGATGAAAATGGGAAACAATGGAAAACCATCTTCAGGGCTGACAATGGTGGGATACGAACCCAACGTCTCCCGAATGCAAGGAAAAAGGAGGTAGGGTGGCGTGGGGTGAAATCTTCATAGAACTCTTTATTACATGAAGATCTCTACGACACGATACAAACCAACCTTTATGGGGGCATAGGGAGCCACTTCAGACGACCAATGTCTAAAGCAGGTCTTAATGAAACAGCTTTCCACTGCTGTTACGAAAAAAATACATTCTGTATCATAATCTTATCTTTCACGATGTGTTCAGAACGAATTCACCGACCCAATGACATCAAATGTTTGGTCACGGTTACATAAAAGTGTACATAAAGCCAAAGATTATGGCCTATTATCTTAGTTGATTCCTGGTCAGGCACGCCGAGATGATTTATGTCGAAATGAAATATCTAATTCGATTTTAATGGGGGAGGGGGTGAGGAAGGGGAAGCAGTACATGTTAGTGAGTCTTTGTCTGGATTTATTGAAATAAAGTAGGGGGATGCGTAGAGCTGGTTGAAATAATGAGAATGGTGGTGGTGATTATGGTTTTAAGAGGAAGTGCAACCGGGCAACCGTCGTCTATTAACACTAACATGAGGAGACAAATGGAAGGGGTCCGAACGAGAACTTAAGGAAACAAAAAATTATGCGAGAATAGATTACAGCTGAAATTGTTATAGTGAAAAAAATGAAATGGCGCATGGCTTTTAGTGCCAGAAGTATCCGAGGACATGTTCGGCTCGCCAGGTGCAGGTCTTTTGATTTGAGGCCCGTAGGCGACCTGCGCGTCGTGTGAGGATGAAATGATGATGAAGACGACACATAAACCCAGCCCACGTGCCAGCAAATTAACCAACGATAGTTAAAATTTCCGACCCTGTCGGGAATCGAACACGGGACCCCTGTGACCAAAGGCCAGCGAGCTAACCATTTAGCCATGCAGTTGTTATAGTGATAAACGACAGCTTTATAGAGAAAACTTAAAACTTAAAACTGTGGCATTCGACTTGCGATCAGACCTTAAGAATATTCGTACTGACATTAAAGCTTGAATAAATGCCGTAGAGAAAGCTTGAAAAAATGTCTTTGATGGGAATTTTCTCCCCATCTCGTAACGAGTATGCAATGGAGAGAAAAAATATATTCATAAGAACGGCAAGGAGTTAATGTGTCTACTGATGAATCAATACCGGGCGAGTTGGCCGTGCGGTTAGGGACGCGCAGTTGTGAGCTTGCATCCGGAAGATAGTGGGTTCGAACACCACTGTCGGCAGCCCTGAGGATGGTTCTCCATGGTTTTCCATTTTCATATCAGGCAAATGCTAGGGATGTACCTTAATTAGGGCCAGGGCCGCTTCCTTCCCACTTCTAGGCCTTTCCTATCCCATCGTCGCCATACCACCTATCTGTGTCGGTGCGACATAAAGCAAATTTTTGTGATGAATCAATAAAAGTACGTAGTAAACAACAGAAAATCAGAAAAGGTTAAAGACGAGAAGAATTGCCGCTCAATATATGACTGTCAATAAAATACCATTCAGCTGATGTTCAATGTCTCTAATTAAAAATCGGGATTGCTCTGTATGTCCTACCATCTCCTAGAAAGATTGTGTTCCGTGAGTACAGTGACTAACATTTTTTAACATAATGGCATGATAGTGCAAGCTCTGCAGGTACAGACATGTGTGGTAGGTTGAGACGGATATTTCTTTCATGTAGAGCTCGTGCGCATCATGTGATTTTAGTTGCTGGCGCTCGTAGCGGTGAGTTGTGTAGTCTTTCAGGGGGACGGTAGTAGCTTGTGCAACTATAAACGCAGAGAAGAATTGAATGTTTAGATGTCGTCTCTAGATATATGTGTAGAATTTCTTTAAGTTCAGTGGGATGCAAGGTATTTTAGAGCTACTTTAAAGAAGGGTGCAAAAAAAAAAAAAAAAAAAAAAAAAACTGTGACAGTCATCGCATACTACAAGCAACGGAAGCGTAGGGAGAAGAAATGACCTGCTTGTGTTTGAGAGAGACAAACATCCATCAGCCGCCTTATGCTGTTAAAATTAAAGTAAGCATATGTCTTCTCTTTCTATATAATAACGTAGCATAGTATTTGTATCTATTGCAGTTTTAATTGTTTTTACAATTTATTTACGCAAGATTAATCTTTTTACAAATTGATTGCGGCAGAAAGGTTGAATCAGATGAGTGCGATTGCAAAGCCGGACCTTCACAATGCTGTAAACATATGCTGCATTGTGTATTTATATCAATACTGAGAGAGATTCTTCCCGGACTTCCTCTCTGCAACAATGGAAGGAACCTTAAAACAATATTGCGGAGTATTTTAAAGGAGGAAATGCAGAAGAAATACTAAACGGACCATCAAATAAGCGGCCAATTTATTACGCGTCGGAAAGTGAAAATGTTGAATCCTTAAGTAAAAGTTAAGGTCATAGACTGTGCTTTCTCGAAAATCTTGAAAGCAGAGTGTGAAGGTGAATCTTTCTGTACCTCTACTTGCATAGTTGAAAACATTGTTGAAAGCGTCGTAGAGCTAATGGACTTCTTATTTCAGTGTCTTAACCAGTTGGGCAAACAAACAGTTAATAATCTATTAAGATGTTATCTTGTGAATAATTTGCGTGGAGGTAACATATCACTAGCTTCCACAAAACAGTGCATGTTTCCAAATAATATATTTAAATTTTGTTGTGAAAATTAAGTAACAAATTGACAGAAGCGTGCAATTGCAGTTGAGACAGGGGAACAATCTTTATGTCCTTCCTGGTTCCAGCAAAGGAAGTTAAGCATTTCGGCCAGCCAGAATGTACACCAGAAATTTGACTGTAAATTAATTCCTATAATGAGAAAACATTAAAATTCTTTGATGAGCACTGTTAGGCCTTTCACAGGACACATCACTGCAATCTATAATGCACGTGCAATTTTCAAGTGTTTTTCAAGAGCATTAGACATTGTGCTTTTGTTAGTGGATCATTGTGGCCAGAAAATCCACTCCTTTGTTTTCTCAAAAATATGATGGAGAGCGAATTTAAAAATAGCAGGTACTGTAGTCGTATGACATTTAAAAATTGTGCCTAGAGTGGCGAAACTAATACCGAGTTTACATTTCATTAGCAGTAGAAGCAGCATGGTTTCTTCGGTAAATGTACAGTTGTGATGAACAGAGGGTAACAAGGATAAGAGAATACGAAACACTGCAAACTTAGCAACCTGCTATTTCAAGAAGATGCTGTTCTTTGTCTTTCACTGGTCTGTATCCATGAAATGTATATTTGGTGTCCACGAAGTCCACGTGAACACCACAATCTCTCTTAAAATAAGTGTCAGTCGTCGTCTGTATATTCACTAGAGGAATTGGAAAATTTGTTGAACTTCCACTTCACAATTATTTTTCAGAGCAGAAAATAACACGTTCACACTGGTTTTGTTACCATTGGTGGTCATTACTTCAGTTTGCGTGCTTGAATCACTGTATGAATTTGAAAATCTTCCGTGGTACTAGTTTCAGCATTTTCGCCTCTTGTATCTAGTCGTCACTCGGTGCTCCTCTTCTTGCTGACGTTCAAGCGGTTTTATAACCAATCTCGGCACATAACCAGGACTGGCGGGATCTCTCGAAGGCCTTCCATTCACAAAATGCCGACTACAAACACGCGAGTTATTCGTGAGTTCCCATGGTTTACCATCACTAGTCCCTCGTTTCAGTGCCGCAATCCAGGCATTTCTTCTAATTTCATGCTGCTTTTTTATTTGGAAACAAAAAACTTTGTGCCAGGAGGACAGTTGATATACGTGAAGTTGCAATCAACCACAGAACATTTTTTCTACTGTTTCGAGAACAGTACAAACAGTATAAACAAGACCAACACAGGCATAGGCACTCGACTGTGACTCCCCCTGATTGTTTAAGTGACTTGCCACCAGAGCGTAGCACCCATCATGCGCACGAGGTCTATAACGCGCGTTCCAAGAGACCAGTATGTTTCCTTAACACACAAGTAACCGCAGGTGCACCATAGGATTCATTAATATTATCTACTTTATGAGTTTATTGATGACATAGCAATCTGGCGGGTGGGTTAGCCAACTTAACTGATACTGTAGTTGGGTTAGCTTTTGCAATAGGACGTGGAGATTTGCTACCTCTTAAATGTCGCACTAAGTTATATATATTTTCGATGACGCCGGGATAGGAAAAATCTAAGAACGGCCGCGTCCTTACGGTAAAATGAAGTGGCGTATGGCTTTTAGTGCCGGGAGTGTCGGAGGGCATGTTCAGCTCGCCAGGAGCGGGGTCAGTATAGCCCCAGCACTCGCCTGGTGTGAAAACGGAAAACCATTCTTAGGGCTGCCTACAGTGGGATTCGAACCTACCATCTCCCCAGTGTAAGCTTATATACGTTCCGTACCTCGAAACCAAGTCGTTCTGTGTGAAGAAAGCTATTCACAACTTGTGAGCGAGTTGTGTTGACTACGAGACTCCAGATGAGCCTGGCGTGCATTTAATTCTATCGAAACATTTCCTCTCTTTCATCTTTCCAATAATTCGTCTTGGTCATCTCCTGTTCTCTTCCGACCTCGATGGTGTAAGGTTTGAGGCCTAAGGCGTCCTTTATTTTTCTGCCTTCCGGGGCCCCTCTTTCTCCAGCCGACTCTCCCACCCTTCGAATGGTCGGACCTCCTCCTCCATTCTCTACGATTAGTGTTAAGAGAGGCTGATAATCCCCTTGTTTGACACCTTAAAACATAATCATCAATATCACTCCATACTGGTAAAATATCTTACCTGGGCCAACCCCCAATTCAACCAATGAAATTTAGGAAAACATGTTGCTTACACTTTATTGGGTCGCTATGGATAGAGAGTTTTCCCACGGAGGCATTATGCAGTAACTAGAATAATTACATTTCGAACTTTCAAGATTTGGATAACATAAGTGAGAGGACATCCATCCATCCATCCATCCATCCATCCATCCATCCATCCATCCATCCATCCATCCATCCATCCATCCATCCATCCATCCATCCATCCATCCATCCATCCATCCATCCATCCATCCATCCATCCATCCATCCATCCATCCATCCATCCATCCATCCATCCATCCATCCATCCATCCATCCATCCATCCATCCATCCATCCATCCATCCATCCATCCATCCATCCATCCATCCATCCATCCATCCATCCATCCATCCATCCATCCATCCATCCATCCATCCATCCATCCATCCATCCATCCATCCATCCATCCATCCATCCATCCATCCATCCATCCATCCATCCATCCATCCATCCATCCATCCATCCATCCATCCATCCATCCATCCATCCATCCATCCATCCATCCATCCATCCATCCATCCATCCATCCATCCATCCATCCATCCATCCATCCATCCATCCATCCATCCATCCATCCATCCATCCATCCATCCATCCATCCATCCATCCATCCATCCATCCATCCATCCATCCATCCATCCATCCATCCATCCATCCATCCATCCATCCATCCATCCATCCATCCATCCATCCATCCATCCATCCATCCATCCATCCATCCATCCATCCATCCATCCATCCATCCATCCATCCATCCATCCATCCATCCATCCATCCATCCATCCATCCATCCATCCATCCATCCATCCATCCATCCATCCATCCATCCATCCATCCATCCATCCATCCATCCATCCATCCATCCATCCATCCATCCATCCATCCATCCATCCATCCATCCATCCATCCATCCATCCATCCATCCATCCATCCATCCATCCATCCATCCATCCATCCATCCATCCATCCATCCATCCATCCATCCATCCATCCATCCATCCATCCATCCATCCATCCATCCATCCATCCATCCATCCATCCATCCATCCATCCATCCATCCATCCATCCATCCATCCATCCATCCATCCATCCATCCATCCATCCATCCATCCATCCATCCATCCATCCATCCATCCATCCATCCATCCATCCATCCATCCATCCATCCATCCATCCATCCATCCATCCATCCATCCATCCATCCATCCATCCATCCATCCATCCATCCATCCATCCATCCATCCATCCATCCATCCATCCATCCATCCATCCATCCATCCATCCATCCATCCATCCATCCATCCATCCATCCATCCATCCATCCATCCATCCATCCATCCATCCATCCATCCATCCATCCATCCATCCATCCATCCATCCATCCATCCATCCATCCATCCATCCATCCATCCATCCATCCATCCATCCATCCATCCATCCATCCATCCATCCATCCATCCATCCATCCATCCATCCATCCATCCATCCATCCATCCATCCATCCATCCATCCATCCATCCATCCATCCATCCATCCATCCATCCATCCATCCATCCATCCATCCATCCATCCATCCATCCATCCATCCATCCATCCATCCATCCATCCATCCATCCATCCATCCATCCATCCATCCATCCATCCATCCATCCATCCATCCATCCATCCATCCATCCATCCATCCATCCATCCATCCATCCATCCATCCATCCATCCATCCATCCATCCATCCATCCATCCATCCATCCATCCATCCATCCATCCATCCATCCATCCATCCATCCATCCATCCATCCATCCATCCATCCATCCATCCATCCATCCATCCATCCATCCATCCATCCATCCATCCATCCATCCATCCATCCATCCATCCATCCATCCATCCATCCATCCATCCATCCATCCATCCATCCATCCATCCATCCATCCATCCATCCATCCATCCATCCATCCATCCATCCATCCATCCATCCATCCATCCATCCATCCATCCATCCATCCATCCATCCATCCATCCATCCATCCATCCATCCATCCATCCATCCATCCATCCATCCATCCATCCATCCATCCATCCATCCATCCATCCATCCATCCATCCATCCATCCATCCATCCATCCATCCATCCATCCATCCATCCATCCATCCATCCATCCATCCATCCATCCATCCATCCATCCATCCATCCATCCATCCATCCATCCATCCATCCATCCATCCATCCATCCATCCATCCATCCATCCATCCATCCATCCATCCATCCATCCATCCATCCATCCATCCATCCATCCATCCATCCATCCATCCATCCATCCATCCATCCATCCATCCATCCATCCATCCATCCATCCATCCATCCATCCATCCATCCATCCATCCATCCATCCATCCATCCATCCATCCATCCATCCATCCATCCATCCATCCATCCATCCATCCATCCATCCATCCATCCATCCATCCATCCATCCATCCATCCATCCATCCATCCATCCATCCATCCATCCATCCATCCATCCATCCATCCATCCATCCATCCATCCATCCATCCATCCATCCATCCATCCATCCATCCATCCATCCATCCATCCATCCATCCATCCATCCATCCATCCATCCATCCATCCATCCATCCATCCATCCATCCATCCATCCATCCATCCATCCATCCATCCATCCATCCATCCATCCATCCATCCATCCATCCATCCATCCATCCATCCATCCATCCATCCATCCATCCATCCATCCATCCATCCATCCATCCATCCATCCATCCATCCATCCATCCATCCATCCATCCATCCATCCATCCATCCATCCATCCATCCATCCATCCATCCATCCATCCATCCATCCATCCATCCATCCATCCATCCATCCATCCATCCATCCATCCATCCATCCATCCATCCATCCATCCATCCATCCATCCATCCATCCATCCATCCATCCATCCATCCATCCATCCATCCATCCATCCATCCATCCATCCATCCATCCATCCATCCATCCATCCATCCATCCATCCATCCATCCATCCATCCATCCATCCATCCATCCATCCATCCATCCATCCATCCATCCATCCATCCATCCATCCATCCATCCATCCATCCATCCATCCATCCATCCATCCATCCATCCATCCATCCATCCATCCATCCATCCATCCATCCATCCATCCATCCATCCATCCATCCATCCATCCATCCATCCATCCATCCATCCATCCATCCATCCATCCATCCATCCATCCATCCATCCATCCATCCATCCATCCATCCATCCATCCATCCATCCATCCATCCATCCATCCATCCATCCATCCATCCATCCATCCATCCATCCATCCATCCATCCATCCATCCATCCATCCATCCATCCATCCATCCATCCATCCATCCATCCATCCATCCATCCATCCATCCATCCATCCATCCATCCATCCATCCATCCATCCATCCATCCATCCATCCATCCATCCATCCATCCATCCATCCATCCATCCATCCATCCATCCATCCATCCATCCATCCATCCATCCATCCATCCATCCATCCATCCATCCATCCATCCATCCATCCATCCATCCATCCATCCATCCATCCATCCATCCATCCATCCATCCATCCATCCATCCATCCATCCATCCATCCATCCATCCATCCATCCATCCATCCATCCATCCATCCATCCATCCATCCATCCATCCATCCATCCATCCATCCATCCATCCATCCATCCATCCATCCATCCATCCATCCATCCATCCATCCATCCATCCATCCATCCATCCATCCATCCATCCATCCATCCATCCATCCATCCATCCATCCATCCATCCATCCATCCATCCATCCATCCATCCATCCATCCATCCATCCATCCATCCATCCATCCATCCATCCATCCATCCATCCATCCATCCATCCATCCATCCATCCATCCATCCATCCATCCATCCATCCATCCATCCATCCATCCATCCATCCATCCATCCATCCATCCATCCATCCATCCATCCATCCATCCATCCATCCATCCATCCATCCATCCATCCATCCATCCATCCATCCATCCATCCATCCATCCATCCATCCATCCATCCATCCATCCATCCATCCATCCATCCATCCATCCATCCATCCATCCATCCATCCATCCATCCATCCATCCATCCATCCATCCATCCATCCATCCATCCATCCATCCATCCATCCATCCATCCATCCATCCATCCATCCATCCATCCATCCATCCATCCATCCATCCATCCATCCATCCATCCATCCATCCATCCATCCATCCATCCATCCATCCATCCATCCATCCATCCATCCATCCATCCATCCATCCATCCATCCATCCATCCATCCATCCATCCATCCATCCATCCATCCATCCATCCATCCATCCATCCATCCATCCATCCATCCATCCATCCATCCATCCATCCATCCATCCATCCATCCATCCATCCATCCATCCATCCATCCATCCATCCATCCATCCATCCATCCATCCATCCATCCATCCATCCATCCATCCATCCATCCATCCATCCATCCATCCATCCATCCATCCATCCATCCATCCATCCATCCATCCATCCATCCATCCATCCATCCATCCATCCATCCATCCATCCATCCATCCATCCATCCATCCATCCATCCATCCATCCATCCATCCATCCATCCATCCATCCATCCATCCATCCATCCATCCATCCATCCATCCATCCATCCATCCATCCATCCATCCATCCATCCATCCATCCATCCATCCATCCATCCATCCATCCATCCATCCATCCATCCATCCATCCATCCATCCATCCATCCATCCATCCATCCATCCATCCATCCATCCATCCATCCATCCATCCATCCATCCATCCATCCATCCATCCATCCATCCATCCATCCATCCATCCATCCATCCATCCATCCATCCATCCATCCATCCATCCATCCATCCATCCATCCATCCATCCATCCATCCATCCATCCATCCATCCATCCATCCATCCATCCATCCATCCATCCATCCATCCATCCATCCATCCATCCATCCATCCATCCATCCATCCATCCATCCATCCATCCATCCATCCATCCATCCATCCATCCATCCATCCATCCATCCATCCATCCATCCATCCATCCATCCATCCATCCATCCATCCATCCATCCATCCATCCATCCATCCATCCATCCATCCATCCATCCATCCATCCATCCATCCATCCATCCATCCATCCATCCATCCATCCATCCATCCATCCATCCATCCATCCATCCATCCATCCATCCATCCATCCATCCATCCATCCATCCATCCATCCATCCATCCATCCATCCATCCATCCATCCATCCATCCATCCATCCATCCATCCATCCATCCATCCATCCATCCATCCATCCATCCATCCATCCATCCATCCATCCATCCATCCATCCATCCATCCATCCATCCATCCATCCATCCATCCATCCATCCATCCATCCATCCATCCATCCATCCATCCATCCATCCATCCATCCATCCATCCATCCATCCATCCATCCATCCATCCATCCATCCATCCATCCATCCATCCATCCATCCATCCATCCATCCATCCATCCATCCATCCATCCATCCATCCATCCATCCATCCATCCATCCATCCATCCATCCATCCATCCATCCATCCATCCATCCATCCATCCATCCATCCATCCATCCATCCATCCATCCATCCATCCATCCATCCATCCATCCATCCATCCATCCATCCATCCATCCATCCATCCATCCATCCATCCATCCATCCATCCATCCATCCATCCATCCATCCATCCATCCATCCATCCATCCATCCATCCATCCATCCATCCATCCATCCATCCATCCATCCATCCATCCATCCATCCATCCATCCATCCATCCATCCATCCATCCATCCATCCATCCATCCATCCATCCATCCATCCATCCATCCATCCATCCATCCATCCATCCATCCATCCATCCATCCATCCATCCATCCATCCATCCATCCATCCATCCATCCATCCATCCATCCATCCATCCATCCATCCATCCATCAGCATTATTAAGCTCATATAATTAGGGCAACGAACCACGGATATGTTCCACAGATTGGGAAAGCCCGCAGTGTGCAAGAGAGGAAGCAGCAGCTTCGAGAGATAAGCGGCTTTAATGGTGTTCTTTACAAGGTGGTTCTCCTTGGATTGACATTTTAAATTAAATATAGGGAAGTTTTCAACAGTTATCGATATTTCTCGCGATAATGGAATTAATCGGAATAGATCCATCCACACGAGGGTTTTGAGTTCAATATCTCAGACAACCAGGCCTGTTGCCAACAGAGAGATCAGATGCTGATTTACAATATATTATCTAATAATAATAATAATAATAATAATAATAATAATAATAATAATAATAATAATAATAATAATAATAACCTCGCATGGTCTCAACTGCAGAGATACAAGTCATTTGAGTTGCCATATCTACGCGACTTGTGTGTCAATTCCGATATTCCGTTCTCATTAGCTGGTCGCGCCACTTTTATAAGCTCTCCTGTCAGCGAAACCAAAACTCGTTATAGACGAATTGTGTGAAAATAATTTAACCAAATGAACACATAATGTCCTCACTGGGTTTTATATGTTGACATAAACGATATGGCGTGCTACTGAGATACCTCTTCAAAAGTTCATCTATTTCGGCTGGGATATAAACCATGATGTATAGATACAGTACAAGAAGCGAGCTCGCTAACCACTCGACCACCAGTGCTGTTCTCAAAGAGATACAAAATGAGATTGGAGATTTATAAAAGTAATATCATAATCTTAAACTGGTAAACTTTTAAAATATCTCAATACGATCTTTTCGTAGTATTAGTTAATATTATTTCGAAGTGACTTTTTACATATTTTTCATTTCCGACTCAATACTGAAATATACCCAATGACTGATTCTATGCTGTGCCTTGTTCTCTTGAGCAGAGTTACGTTCTTTACGAATAAAGTAACTACTGTGTCACTGACTTTCGGTGCACGTTTTTTTATTATTATTATTACAACTTCCCCATGTGGAGGCTGCAACAAGGACAAAGTATGTCGACTACACAGTATTTTGTCTTCTAAGTTACTGTTGACTTTGCTTACAATTATCCGAGACGTGTACAAGAAAGTACATTTGCGATTCCAAAGTCCTTAATAGCGCTCCTGAGGAATATTACACGACCACTACACTGACAGAAGAGCGATAGCAATTATCCCAAACTAGTTAGTAAGAAATCGTGCCCGAACCGCTCATCCTGCCTCACCTCAGAAGCGGCCTATGATAATATGGAGACCATCGAAGAGATGTCAACTTCCTTCCAAACTCCTAGAACTACTCCACGCTATCAGCTGTGTGGGAATGTAAAAATAGCCATAGAGTGAAATAGTGTGGTAATAGTAATTCTGCTCTGGCAATGCCAACTGCATACCAGCGCACTCGTAAAACTGTTCGCCTCGACAATTTGGCCAGTGCTGTTGCATAGGAAAACGTTTCACCTGCCATTCAGGCATCGACAATCGTGCCTCGTTCAAACTACTACACATCCTTTCACTGTCTATGGCTCTCGCACCTCATCCGATACATGTACGAGGCATGTAAAACAATATTTTAAAATGTAAAAAAAAAGTAAATAAAATAAATGTAATTTTGAAAATAAATCTTTAGGGGGCTTACCTGCAGCTAGCAAACATCGTCCCATTCGATGTCCTCTTCTGTACAAATACAACGCTCCCAAAACCTGAGGAGCAGTTCTGGTACGCAATTTGGGGGATCGCACGCAGCATCGTCTGCGATTTCAGTCTGATCTCTATGGCTGACTGAAATCGTCACCCTTTCGGGAAGAATTTCGGTTTGGAGAAAATAGTGCCGCGGCAAGGCTGGAACAGTAGGGTGGATAAAGAAGCAGAGCTGCCTTCGTGTTCGTCAAAAATTCACGAATCCACAACGATTCAGGAACTACTACTCCACAAGTCTGTGTTGTTTTCTTTCCGTGAGACAGGTCCAGCTCCATGGCTAAATGATTAGCGTGCTGGCCTTTGGTCACAAGGGTCTCGGGTTCGATTCGCGGCAAGGTCGGGAATTTTAACCATCATTGGTTAATTTCGTTGGCACGGGGGCTGCGTGTATGTGTCGTCTTCATCATCATTCCATCCTCATCACGACGCGCAGGTCGCCTACGAGCGTCAAATCAAAAGACCTGCACCTGGCAAGCCAAACATGTCCTCGGACACTCCCGGCACTAAAAGCCATACTGTACCAGTAAAATAGTCCGACTTTTTTTTTTTTTGCTAGGGGCTTTACGTCGCACCGACACAGATAGGTCTTATGACGACGATGGGATAGGAAAGGCCTAGGAGTTGGAAGGAAGCGGCCGTGGCCTTAGTCCGACTTTTTAATTTTAAAGTTAGCACGAAGTAGATCTCAGGGCAATACTGGGTGATTTCTAGCTAGGGCTTGGTACAGGAGACAGGGTCTTATCTACAAGAAAAATTTTAAATTGTTTGAATAATAGTTTTTATTCAGAAAATGCATTTTCAAGTGCACATCACCTTACTGTTGATAGTCGCTGTTTTCAACGCCGCCTTTTGATGACCCGTGCTCCCAGTGCACCAGGCTGAACGGTAGTGGGACACGTTCTGCAGGTTGCCAACATTACGTTGACGTAAGGCCGGAATACCCTGGTCGGTTTGATATGGGTTTGAGTCTCGAACTTTCGACGTTCTGGGCGATCTCCGACGATGTTGCGGGGAAATCCTCGTCACATAACGTATACGAGTGTCCAGAATTACACAGTCCCCCAACACTTTGGTTTAAAAGCACTGTTTCATTTAATGTGGTTGTGATATGCAGTCGAATTCACTCTTAATCTTGTAGACAGAATTTATAAGTTCACTGAAGATGAAGATGCGGGTAGCATCGAGATTGGAAAAAAATAAAGCACAGTTCATGAATGGAAATAATGAAACTGAAAATTGTTCGCGCAGTTGGCACAGTTCGTGGTGAATTTCCACTAAATAAAGTAGCATTTGACATTGAATGAAATGTATGACACTGCTGTCAGTCATGAAATAATACTAAACACTTTGACGAAGAAATAAGGTTGAAATGAAAAGCACAGTTCGTTGTTGGGCGCTCTTGACCTATTAAATAAAATAGGTGACTGTTCGAGAGTTTATCAAAGACACTGCTGTCAGTCACACACAACTAATTTACACACTGTTCAGAAGAAATAATACACAAGTTTGTTTGAATTGGATGAAGAACACAGTTTGAGTTGGGACTGAAACCTTGGTGTCGTAGCACACGATTATGGTAATCACTTGCATTAACATGCATGTAAAAGTTCGAAGACTTTCATAAACTCCCTTGTTCATAAATGAAATTATGCTGACTGAGATTTAACGAAATGTCACAATTAATAGTATAACGTAGTAGTGTCACATTGTAATTAATGACATGTTTCTTCAGAGGCTAAGTTTCACACAGGCAAGGTGGTAATAAACTCAGTTCTACAAGAACGAAAGTAAGTTATATCGAGAAGTTTCTACAAGTGCACAGATTATAGGTTCAACTCGACTGTTGTCACCCAAGTCCAATACATGACTTGTCATAATCATAGTTCGAAACATGCAAAATTTAAAAGTTCAACTTAACTGATAGACTCGATGTTCATTATAAAGACTTTTTTATACATTAGAGCTCACACGCGCACAATTCAACACGACTGTCAGAGTTTAAGTCCCACATGAAGACTTTGAATATTCGAAGTTAGACTCTGTCAGCACTTAGACGAACACTGCACTAAGTTCGCTCTGAAACGTCTTGCGTGATGATGAAGTACAATTACTCGTCAAAAATACGGCATGTACAGGTCGTAACCGGTACAATACGCCATTTCATTTCCTTCGGACATTTTCTCTCAAACAACTCAAGACTACGATATAATACCAGCGGTTCACCGTTCGACTTTCAAATAGGAATTCATTTTGGAAAGCTCCATGAATTTAATAAAGAATACCATCAAGAACACTTTCACGTTCCCCTTGACCTGCTCCGCTTTCTTCGGTCTCGGTGAATTTTTTCCACGCGAGCGTGTGTATCTGTAAGTCTTCTCGAATTTGAAACAGAAACGAATGATGATACACTGCACGTAATATTTAGATATCTAGACAATCGCAACACATACTGGCAAACTAACAGCCGCTGAGTTGGTTCAGAAATGCACAGCAAATTATTAACTTCTTAGGAAATATGCTACTATACAGCACCACTTACGGAAACCGCTAAGTCTTATCACAATTCAGCTATTTTTGAACTGGGCTAGTGTAACACACAATAATTTGGGACTTCTCGTTCTACCTGGGACATCTTGTCTATGGTCTCCAGGGCAATCGAGCGGAAGGGCTCACTGTTCCATTTGTACACCGAAGTGAATCAGTTGCTTGCTTTTCTCATTCGCTGGAGACCATTCTTTCCAGTCGTATCTAACAACCCATACAAACACCACGATAACACATGCAACTAATTACGTTTCCATTAAAGTACGCACAGGGAAACGGATGATCATAATTTCATCATCATTATGTATAATAGAACAAAAACACAATCATTACAAAGAATGAATCCTAAACCACATTTAACGTGAGATGGCCACTTTCTTACTCCTCCAATATCACCTCAATGATCGAAACGTCTTTAAACAATAACTACTGTACACTGGTCTCAAAAGCGTAAATTGTAACGACAAAAGCAACAAAGATAGGAATCTTACTTATTGGGCTACAAAAAGTGGACAACATATGAGTATTTTTAGTACAGAGCAGTGCAAGGATGCAACTAACAGAGCGGATCTCGGCGAAGGCTTATCAATCCTCTTTACGGAATTGAGCAGATTTCACATTTAAACCCCAAGTGTTTAAGGGAAATGCTGGATTCTGGATTCGAGCAGTACAGTCTATGGATACGAACTTTCTGTTAATTAGATTTCTAGCAGTTTGAAAAATAAGCAAGCTTGCATTTTACGTAATTATAGATATCGTGGTATCGGGACCTTCACTTTCACGTTCTATGTATTTCATTTTCAAAATTCCATACGCGTTGGCTGGAATTCGAATCGTAGTCACCTTTAGTTAGAAGCCTGTAATGATGTCACTAGGCTCTGGCGCCTCTCAGTCAAACAGTTCGTATCATTACATTTAGTTCAGTGATATTTTCAGACCTGACGTTACCGGCCCGTATCAATTGCGGAAAGCAGCTGGTTTACAAATAAAGTACAACAGAATAGCATCAAACCACAATTTATGTGCACTTTTATACACACATTGTGGCAACACTAAAACCACCCACGAGAACTGGAGGATTGCCAATAGTCTGTGGTGACAGGCTACAAAAATCTCGAGCGGAGAATGTTACTCTAATGCTATCAACTCTCGTAATTTGCAAAATAACGAATGTGCTGCTCTGTTCCAATTGACTGTCTGGAAACTCTAAAGGATTTATACTACACACAGTAAAGCGCTCGGAATACAGAAAATGTTAAACAGCTACAGGTCGCTATAAAGATAGAGCTAAAAACATTGTTTCATTGTGGAACTTTCCTCACACTATTGTTGGAGGTTTATGTAAACCAAACAGAGTAAAATGAATGATTCCTGATATACTAATCGAAATTTATTGTTGATTTAACGTCGTACTAACTAAGATGCGGTACGTTTTCGGCGACAATAGGACTGGGAAGGAAACGGACGTGGCTTCAATTAAGATCAGAGTCTCAGTATAGTATTTGCCTGACGTTTAAGGTGAACAGAAAACCATCTACAGAGCTACCAATGGTAGGGTTCGAACTCAAGCTCGAATGCAAGCTAACAGAAACTAAATTAGCTATCTGTTTGGTATTCGGTTTCACTGGACTTATTATCCGACTCGTTGGGTGAATGGTCGGCGTACTGGCCTTCAGCTCAGAGGGTCCCGGGTTCGATTCCCGGCCGGGTCGTGGATTTTAACCTTAATTGGTTAATTCCAATGGCTCGGGGGCTGGGTGTGTGTGGCGCATTCAACATTAGAAATCATTCTAGGTAAGGCCTTCATCTTGACAGACATGCAGGTCGCCTAATAGGCCGTCTACTAGAAAAAGACCTGTACCAGGCCTCTCCGGAGGCCATACGCCATTATTATTATTATTATTATTATTATTATTATTATTATTATTATTATTATTATTATTATTGAACTTATTTTAAAATGATGCACTTACCAAACATTATCAAATCTCAAAATAACCTGCATTTGTTTTCAAGAAATTGCTCAATGGGATGGACACAGTCTTGGAGAAGGCATACAAGATGAAAATAAATCGACTCAAAACACGGAGTGCAGTCGAACGAAGTCAGGTGATGCAGAAAAGGATTAGGAAATGAAGTCTTAAAGAAACGAATATTGTTACTTGGGTGGTAAAATAACCAAATACTTTAATACACCAATACCGGACAGCTGTATCTCAACAGCATTGAGTGGAGTGCGAACAGCGATGGTGGTGACATCTAGCGTGTTGGTGTGAACTGCATACTTGTCTGTGCTACAGCTGAGAGGAATGCACCACACTCATTGGAAATATTTTTGTTAAAATAATTAAATAATCACAATAATTAAGAATGAAATTTTAAAATATGAAATTCCTCCTTCATAAACTTCCAAACGAGCACTGTGTTAGCCGCGCCTTTCGCTATGTCTTAAAAATTATAAAGCAGAATCTGTTTGAGGATCCACCCAGCCTCTGGGGAAATACTTAATAACTACACTCTCCTCTTCTTTCTAATCTTTTCTCAATTACCTAGCGCAGGATTTTGTATGGACTTAGCCTAGTTTTCCGGCCGGATGCCTTTCATAACAGCAATCACATGTGGAGGGATATATACCGTACTCTCTAGTGTTTTTGTGGTTGTTTTTTGCATGATGTGTTGTATATACTTGAAGATGCGTATGAATACGAACACAAACCCGTAGACCTCGATCTACAGGAATTAACAGACGCGATTAAAATCTCCGACTTAGCCGGGAATCGTACGAGGGCCCTCTGAACCGAAGGCCAGTACGCTGACCATTCCGTGGTGGTGATTATTTTAAAAGGAAGTACAACTGGCCAGCCATCCTCTATTAACACTAATCAGAAGGGAAATGGGCCGGCCCCGTGGTGTAGGGGTAGCGTGCCTGCCTCATACCCGGAGGCCCCGAGTTCGATTCCCGGCCAGGTCAGGGATTTTTGCCTGGACCTGAGGGCTGGTTCGAAGTCTACTCAGCCTACGTGATTAGAACTGAGGAGCTATCTGACGGTGAGATAGCAGCCCCGGTCTAGAAAGCCAAGAATAACGGCCGAGAGGATTCGTCGTGCTGACCACACGACACCTCGTAATCTGCAGGCCTTCGGGATGAGCAACGGTCGCTTGGTAGGCCAAGGCACTTCAAGGGCTGTAGTGCCAAGGGGTTTGGTTTTAGAATGGAAATGGAAGAAGTCCAACACCCTCCAAAGAATGAAGGTATCATAAATGGGGGGCACGAAGAGCTAACCAATCAGCCAAAGAGCCAACGGGGACAGATAACCTAACAACATCCATGATTTATTAAGATTTTGGGAAAGGGAAGAAGCTGTAATTAAGAAACAGTAGTTTGGTCCATTATGTTGACTTCTTCTTCTTCTTCTTCTTCTTCTTCTTCTTCTTCTTCTTCTTCGGTACGGCCGATCTTTCCGAACTCTACAGAACAACTCAACCTCACGCTGCCATCTCGCTTTTGCCGTTCTTTGAATTTTCTGTTTTACCTCTGAAGACAAAAATACATAATATATAACACATATTGGGGTTACGTGAGTGAACTACGATGTTCCAGACAAGGATGAAGGGTCCAGAATTTCCTAAAGTCTCTTTCACAAATTAATGCATGAAGAATTACCATACACACGTTTTAAATTAATTGGACTGGTGCTCAAGCCTATGCCAATAATGCACTGAAATAATTTTCTTACGCCGGGCTGAGTGGCTCAGACGGTTAATGCGATGGCCTTCTGATCCAATTTGGCAGGTTCGATCCTGGCTCAGTCCGGTGGTATTTGAAGGTGCTCAAATACGTCAGACTCGTGTAGGTAGATTTACTGGCATGTAACAGAATTCCTGCGGGATTATATTCCGGCACCTCGGCGTCTCCGAAAACCGTAAAAGTACTTAGTGGGACGTAAAGAAAATTATTATTATTTTCTTACAGTAAAAGAAAAGGTGACTGGATTCGAAACTCATGGCTTTGAATTTTCAATTTCAAGACTACCACGATAACCATTACGCTACAGACCCGCAAGTTTACGATAGTGAAATTTATGGCACTGTTTAACAATATGGACCCTCAAGCTTGAGTATACTAGAGTTGCATATTTGTTAATATTATTGGTTTTACGTCCTACTAACATTTCAGTAGGGTATTTGATTGAATTTCTTAATATAAGGGGCATAGAATGTAACCTCAACACAGATGGAAGGTCATTACTTTTTGTAATACTTGCGGTCCTTATCATTTCCCACGCCCATTATCTTGCTGGGTAATTTGTTCAGCGCATAACACTTTTCTTGAAATATAACTGCAATGTAAGATTATTTAGTGACAAACACTGATACATTATAAACAACACGGCAGTGCGCCAAGAATCATGCAGATGGCAATATGTTTTTGACACGGCCGACTGGATACCTCGCTGCGCTCCTTATACCGGCCTTGACAATCGCTTGTGAAGCCCAGCATAAAGCTGTAATCGGAAAGTTTCACCATAATGCCGCTGGAGCGCTGGCCTACTACCCACTGACAGGAAGCTGTATACCGCAAATTGCCGCATTTCCAGTTTTATTTTTTGGTTTTTCTGTCGTAAATGTTGGCAATGTGTTCGCAATGAGGTACTTGTTGGCTTGATAATGAGATCTGATAGTTATGCGCTAGTGAGTTTATTTTTTATTGTGTAGTGTGGTGATTATATTTTTTAAATTGTGTTTACAAATCTTGGAATTTAAGACATTCTTGTGCACCTTTTCGTACTTCGAGCAGAAATTTTATGGAAACAAGAACAAAGTGATTTCTCGCTGTAACTTAGTCCTGAACAAGGATTTTAATTTATGTGCTAATTCGTTTTTTAATGGTGTGTTGATTTGCTTTTCTTTAACTGTGTTAGGAAATATTCGAATACATATTGCTGTGTGCCTTTTTTTGTATTCCAAACAGGAAAAAAAAAAAGCAAAGGGACACTATCATTTCACGAATTCTCTGTAGACCACGACAAAACTACGGAGTGGCTAAAAGCAGGTAGCACTCTCGTCTTAGTTTTCCGTTTCTATGTCGGGTATTTACCTTCGTACTTTCTTTCTTTTTTCTTACTCTGTTTACCCCTCCAGCGTTGGCTTTTCTCTCGGACTCAGTGAGGGATCCCACCTCTACCACCTCAAGGGTAGTATCCTGGAGCGTGAGACTGCGGGTCGGGGGATACAACTGGGAAGGATGACCAGTACCTCGCCCAGGCGGCCGCAACTTCTATGCTGAACAGGGGCCTTGTGTTGGAGATGGGAAGATTGGAAGGCATAGCCAAGGAAGAGGGAAGGAAGCAGCCTTGGCCTTAAGTTAGTTACCATCCCGGCATTTGCTTGGAGGAGAAGTGGGAAACTATGGAAAACCAATTCGAGGATGTCTGAGGTGGGAATTGATATCACCCTCTACACAGTTGACCTCCCAAGGCTGAGTGGACCCCGTTCCAGCCTTCGTACCACTTTTGAAATTTCGTGGCAGGGCCAGGAATCGAACCCGGGCCTCCGTGAGTGCCGCTAATCACGCTAATCAGGTATTTTTACTCATGAATTTTCTTTCATAGAATAATCCTTTAGGCGGTGTCGCATTTGCCATATGACAGCAACTCAACACATTTTTGTTCAAGATAATCTGAACTTTAACATTTAAACATTGACAAGTAAGAATCACTACTGCTATGACGGTAAAGCCGTGTTGTTACCTGAGCAATGGGGCCGATGACCTAGATGTTAGGCCTCTTTACACAACAAGCATCATCATCATCGAACAGAGAACAGTTTACAATTTATTTACACAAAATACTTTTCTCTCACTGAATTTTTATTTAAAGTTCTTCTTCTTCTTTCGCTATTTGTTTTACGTCGTACCGACACAGCTAGGTCTTATGACGCCGGTGGAATAGGAAAGGGCTAGCAGTGGGAAGGAATCGACCGTGCCCTTAATTGAGGTACAGCCTGATGTGAAAATGGGAAACCACGGAAAACCATCTTCAGAGCTGCCGACAGTGGGGTTCGAACCCACTATCTCCCGGATGCAAACTCACAGCTCACAGCTGCACGCCGCGCGGCCAACTTGTTCCACCCTACTGCATTTCAAGTAAAATTGATTTTCTGAATTTAGCATGGCCAGCTTGCCCGGTATTTAATATTCTAGTGAAAGGTATGAATGAAATGTAATCTGAAACTATAATATTGAAATTATCATTTAAACATGTTTGAGTCAAAATATTTATGTTCTGCATACAACGAATATGGAAAAATGAAGACGCTTATGTTTTGTCCAGCCCCCTTCCTGAGAGCAGCGCTTGAATAATTTTAAAACTATAATTGAACAGTGACTCTTAATCTCAATATTAACATCAGAAGACAAAAGTATTGTGGAAAGTTCTGCTATGTATCTAAATGCCATGATCATAAAAACGATTACTATTATTCCTCACAATTAAGGAACGTCAGTTGGACTACTCCATCCTCCGCAGTTTCATTTCACGACGTTGTTTTGGCACATATCAATGAAAGTAGCCTTTAGGATTAATAATTTTAACAATATTAGTCAATGTAACATACTATTTTATTCCCTAAATTAAGATACATCGGCAATCAGAGTCAATATCAGAACGTCAGCTGGACTACGTCATCTCCCCGCAGTTTCATTTCACGACATCATTTTGGCAAATATCAACGAAAGTAACCTTTAGGATTTATCATTTTAACAGTATTAACCCATGTAACATTCTCCATAGCTCTAAATTACGATAAATCGGCAACCAAAGTAAATATATTTTCCATAAAGAAATATGCGTTTCTACCGCAAATAGGTCGGCCGCCAGCGCCACGTGTCGAGCTGTGTAACAACTCCGATTACAGTGCGTGGACCCGATTGTCAAGGCCGGTAAGGAGCTAGCTAGAGCGACGCATCAAGTCGGCCGTGGTTTTTGAAGAGTTGGTCACACCAAGCCATGTAGGTAGCAGCACTATCGGCTTTCTCGCTGAAAACAGCAAGCTGTCCGGTATTATCATATTAAAGTATTTGAAATAACTAACAACGGCAGAAGGGGGGGGGGGGGCATAAAATGCAAGCTGTGGACTAGCACAAGCACGGAAAGCCTTGCTTAAGCAGACAAATTTGCTCACTTCGAACACTGATATAGGATTTAGATGTTTCTGAAGACTTTCGTCAAGAGCGTGACACTGTATCGAAGTTAAACATGAACAGTAACTGGCTCAGAAAGAGAACAGAAGCTTCTGAAATGTGGTAATACAGAAGAATGCTGAAGGCGATATCGGTAGATTGAATCAGCAATTAAGGGATACTGGATCAAACTGGTGAGAGGAGATCAACTGAGCGAAATTTGACCGGAAGAAATAAAATAATAATGGTGTGTAGCCTCTGTAGAGCCCTGGTGCAGGTCTTTCGAGTTGACGCCCTGCAGGCGACCCGGCCGGGAATCGAACCCGGGACCTCTTGAAGACCAGCATGCTAACCATTTAGCCATGGAGTCGGATAGAAGACAAGACAGAATGATAGGACATATCTTGAGATGCCCGCGGACTTGTTCAGTTAGTTTTATGTGGCTGTGCGGTTTGGGTCACGTAGCTATCAGCTTGCATTCGGGAGATACGACAGCTCCGAAGACGGTTTTCCGTGGTTTCCCCATTTTCACACCAGGTAAATGCTGGGACTGTACTTCATTCAAGGCAATGGTCGATTCCTTTCCATCCCTAGCCCTTTCCTATTACATTGCCACCATAAGATCTGTATCGGTGCGACGTAAATGAAAATCCACAGCCTGTTTCCAGTCATCCGACCGGGTCAGGAATGGAACGAATGAAGCCCCCATCTAGCGGCGAGGATAGGAATTGTGCCGGCTGCCAAAGCCTGTCGCACTCCTCCGGGGCAATGATCAATGAATGACAGATGAAATGAAATGATATTGGAGAGTGTTGCTGGAATGAAAGATGGCAGGGAAAACCGGAGTACCCGGAGAAATACCTGTCCCACCTCCGCTCTGTCCAGCACAAATCTCACATGGAGTGACCGGGATTTGAACCACGGAACCCAGCGGTGAGAGGCCGGTGGGCTGCCACCTGAGCCACGGAGGCTCTCTGCGACATAAAGCAGTTTCAAAAAAAAAATCTTGATGGAAGTGTAGGCGGTAAGAATGGAAGAGTTACAACAAGGCAGGCATATGACAAACCGATCAGAGTAGATGTAGGATGTAGTATTACGTCGAAATGAGAGGGTTAACATAGGATAAGGTGGCATGGCAAGCTGCATCAAACCAGTCTATAGAATGATGACTTCATTATTATTATTATTATTATTATTATTATTATTATTATTATTATTATTATTATTATTATTATTATTATTATTATTATTATTGTTGTTGTTGTTGTTGTTCCGGGGTTTCTGTGGAACGCAGAGATGGTGAAAGAAGGTGCGGGCTTGAATGGGTCTAACTACAATATCCAGAATTGAAATAAAATTGTAAAAGGTTATATTTTTCTTTTAGAGCGTCAAACTTAACAATTTTTTATAACAACGAAACATCAGGTACAATGACAATATTGAAACAAGTCAAGGAAAATACAAGATTAGTGAACGCGACAGATTTTGGGCTTCAAGCCCCTCGTTTTACAATTCCTGAGCTCCCAGCTCAAATTTACCAAAAATAAGAACAGATTTAGTCAAGGGCAGAAATCCCGTAATTCAAAGAGCACTTGCTCCAAATTACAATATCTAGCCTTCCAGAGGCACTCTTTACAATTACAAAACTTGAAAAAGAGCTAATGGGCTCTCAATTTCTTCCAGCCTACTCGAGGCAACATAAAAAATCTTACACTCTCTGGCCATCCATGGCCCAACCTACAAATTGAAACAGGGGTAAGGCCTATCTCGTACCCAACCTATAGGGCCTTTGCGGAAAAGAATAGATTAAATAACTGGCCCAAATACAAAAGGAATGGAGGCGTACACTGCGCTCCAAGATAATGAAAACTTAAAAACCTAAAGGGCCGATGAAACAGGGGCAATTCCCAAACTACTGAGGTGACTCGTGTAGAAGTTACTTTACCGCATTACAGAAGGAAAAACAGTTACAAAACGTAGTCACCTCAAACCAAGATGAAGGGAAACTCGAGAGGGTAATTCACTCTCTATCCCCGATTTGCCATTGAAGGGTTTACGAAGTTTTTACATTAGCCGAAAGGAGATTTACATTTTAGAAAAGTTGGTTACATAGTTAAAGATTCGGACCTTTCCCTCGGATTAAACTGCGGAGGTAGCAAGAAAGAATAAAGTTATGTGGCCATTACCTTGTAGATGTTCTAGCTGCCAACGAAAGAAGCCGCCCGCCGCCTGCTTAAACACACACACTTAGATAGACGACGATCAACTGGCCAAGAAACGTGAAAAGCCGCAGTATATAACCCCTCAGGGAAGGTTCGAGATCATTCAAGATTAATCAGGACACACCTTCTAAAATTTTATTGGTTGAGTTCAAAAGTAATACTCAAAATCGAACAAGAAGCCTGTGATTGGTTGAAAATTAATTACAGAAATTTTTCATTGGCCAACCCAAAAATAAATGAACATCAATCAGTTACAAAAACCTAGAAATACAAATCTTCTTTAAATTATAAGTTCTTACACCTCGTTTTTTTGGTAGTGTCATCTATGGAAGAATGTCCAAACATCTTGTTGAATGTCAAACATAACAAGGAGAAATTCACTCAGTTTACGAAACTTTACAACCAAATAATTACTTAATTCTCCAGTGGTGACATCTTCTGATTAAAGTTCTAACTTCTTGTGTTATTAGTTTCAGTTTTGATTGATAGAGAAGTTTCTTTAGGCGCAAATTCTGAGTGCGCGGCGTTGAGGTGTACCTCCCGGTACAATTATTATTAAACCAATATAAACATTCTCTAGTGCTGTTTGATAGAACTGAAACCACCCAAATGGTCTTACGTCAAGGAAGGACATGGGAAAACGCTACGTAAGTATTTAAGATCGCGCAATGTTTAACCAAAATGATGGTTGTAGCCAATCTCATTGACGTCATAATTATTACAATTATTTGTACTGCTTCAAGTAAAGTGCTTGGGATATCGTGGTTAACAGACTCGTGTAGTTAGTGCGTATCCAGAACATACTAGATTGTATTGTCAGTAGTAACGTTACTGTTAATATTAATAAATGATCATAAATAAAATTATTCAAAACTTAATAAAATAACTGAAATAAATTAAATTAATAAAAATTGTTAATCGAAATGTCCGTAGTATGGCGCCAGAGTTATCCAGAATGGATCCATCAAATTTTAATACAGCATGATAATAATTCTTTCTCTCCCAGGACGTGTATATAAAAGCTGCGTACTGCTACATCTGCTTCAGGCCTAACCTATCCTTCTGAAAACGACTGAATAGGTAGTAACTGCACCTAGGTTCATCAATAACTCCACCGATTCTAAAATAACTAACTATAGTCAATAAAATCCGTGCATGTGCACCTCATCAACACGCCAAAATATACATATAATACACACACAAAATATTACTGGAAGACTCCATATTTACAACAACAATGAAAACAGTGGGGAAACGAAAGCGAGGACTAAGCCACCATTTGCAGTTAGTGCGTTGAACAACGCACATATAAGTACCCTTCACTGTCTCTGTATCATCACGACTTGCAGATTCTCATAATTGGCATTTACAGTATTGTATCACACAGATACTGTACCTCATAATACTGTGTTGACTGACTCTAACACCACTTGTTTTAAAGATACATTCACTTGAGCAGCACACGCCGGTCGTTCTAAAATGTAAATTCTGGAAAGTCTGAGATATATCACCTCACAGCTTTCACTAACATATAATACCAAACCGCCACAAGTGATACAATACCAAGTGCCTAACCACTCCACAGTTGTAGGTCAGTCACGTTCCACAAACGTAATAAGACTATCTTCCACAAACCTTTGAAGTCCAGTACCGTTTACCTCGCCGTATGATCACATGCATATATAAATATCAGCTTCCCCCTTCCTCTCACATGATCCGTAGCGGTAGTTGTTATAACGAGGGAGGGCTGACCACAAGTATAAAATTAGACGGGATTTTAGCAGAAACGATTGGGGTAAATTTTCATTCATTTAGAAGGGCGTGAAGGAGTGGAACAGTTTACCTAGGGAAGTGTTTGAACATTTTCCAAAATCTGTACAGATTTCAAGAAAAGAATAAACAGCAACAGCAAAAGTAAAGAAGACATTTTCCTAAAATACAGTA
The DNA here is from genome assembly GCF_040414725.1 of Anabrus simplex. Taxonomy (NCBI): domain Eukaryota; kingdom Metazoa; phylum Arthropoda; class Insecta; order Orthoptera; family Tettigoniidae; genus Anabrus; species Anabrus simplex. Next base: position 344,608,912 of record NC_090268.1, on the reverse strand, counting down.
TTATACAATTTACATTAACAATTTTTCTATTAGACACACAGCTCATCCTTAACTGAAGCCTCTCAGGGATTTCCCCCCATGCTTCCTCTCCTGTGTAGACTCTATATAATCTTGTAACTCTAGTTTTCTCCCTTCTCTTACTTTTGAAGTGTTGTTGTAAAATCATCATGTTTCGTTCGCATCAATAAACAGTAGGCCTATACGGGGATATGAACTACATCATTTCAAGTACTTCTTATTGATACTGACAGAACAGAATATAACTGTTTGGTGTTCTTGATGTGGACTCGAACTACACAACAGTAGCATGACGACTACGGACTTGAACTACAATAAAGCAGCGTGAGCTGAGTTGATCGTAAGTTACTTCTAAAAACCACACACACACACACCGACCACACAGGCTTCTCATTCACACGATAAAAGTAAGCTAAAACAGTTACGATCAGCTGCAAAAGGCAAAACATTTGCATATTCCATTCACCCAATTCTGCCTTAAAAATTCACTAAGTTCGAAGCAATTCGGGAAAAGCTACGAGGAAATAAACGGTGTTGGAGAAGGGCCTATATTATGTTTCCGAAATACTGCTGTCACAATTTCCTTTTCTTCTCCACGGTCATCAATTAATCCTTGTCTTCCGTTCTTGGAAACATTCCTTTGACTGCACATCTCAAATATTTTAGAGACGGCTTGTATGGCAGATCATCTTTTACCGCAATAAGTCTTCTGAGCACATTTGAAATCCTTGGCAAACAGCCCAGGTGTATTTTATAATTCAGCTCTGGAACAAAAGAAGTTAAAAGTGAACAACAGAACGTAGCTCTAACATGTTATTTTCACGCTTAAGTCTGTGCATGAAGTGGCACTAAATAAAACAGTTTACAATATAGAATACTTTCGTTCGCAACCATTCTTTCTAAAACAGCAACATGACTTTCTAAAAAAAAACAGACTCTGCGAAGGACTCATTTTAGGAATACAAATAATATTTCACTTAAAATACTAAATTAGTACACCTGTAAATGAATCCAATGAATCGCAGTGGTTACGTATAGGTCAATTTGCTCACAATCACCACCCGAAGTACGAAGCATGTCAGCGTATTTCCACAGACAAATTGTGCCAGTTTAGTTGCAAACTCTTAACTGACGTTTGTCCACGAGGTCACACAGTGGTATGTACCGATGCCCAAAAAATAATAAATAAATAAATAAATAAATAAATTAGCGCACGGTATTATAGGTTCCTCGCATTTAATATTTTATCAGACTTATTACGCTCGACGCTACTCATGCTATAGTGCCGACGATGTGTGTGATAGCGGTAGTCGAGTCAGAACAACATATGGTCACTTCAGATAAGGATACAAGCAGTACAGCAGGCTGTCAGTACCTTAATTAGAGCCAAGGAACCTTCAGTTTTACGTGGAATCCGAGCCATAGGGACAAGGCTTTCCATTTCAAAAATCGCACAATTATCAGCCGGAATTCGAAATGCGGCCGCCTTTGTGAGCAGTCAGCAACAATAACACTCAGCCATCGCATTTCTTCATTTTCAGCGGTGTCTGAATTCCGTTCCGCAGAAGTTCTTTAACGTGCCGAAATCAGCCGAGATTGAGTTCGCTATCTTGGAAACAGAAGAACAATGACTAACTATCTTTGTCTAGTGGTTCCAACTAAACAGACAACTGACAGGTTCAGCCACCATCTTCAAGGCTCATTAACTTGTGATATGAGAGGGGATACAAGGAAACAGATGAGTGGCTAGCTTTATTTTCACTTACACATTCCAGCTTCCTCGCATTCATCTTTCTTGTCCGAACTTCACAAGTCAATTCCTGTTATTTTCAATCTCAAATGTACTAAATCTGTTAACCTCTCATGACTCTCCTCTTCTAGCGATGCCCTCATGCTTCGACTGCTGAACTACACTGTATAACGAAAATCTGGCCTCACTCTTTTCCTCGTTATAACAACTACCGCTACGATCTATCTATACATATTTCTTTTAGAAAAAGTGGAGCAGTTTGTAACAGGATTGCTAGGCTGTTGAAATAAAATCTCTCTCTCTCTCTGCCCATAACAAGCAAAAAAGAAAAAAGAAAAAAAAAACCGTACCACTTTAAATACCAACAATCAATAACATGAAGCTAATCATCCAACATATCCTCTAAACTGAATCATCGATAACACTGTAACGTTCCAGACGTTACAGTGTAATTATGTTAATTTTATTATGTGTAATTAATTCAGGAATTTAACGTCATGATATTTATCTTGGTATGTAATTGTATTATAATTCATGTTTAATCATTTGCTCACTATCATTTCATTACTTTGTAACTACGACTTATAAACGAGGGCTGAATATCCTAATATTCACTTAGATTCTTGCGACAGTTGGTTAAAATTAACTTGCAGTAGATTTCAGTTATCTTGCCACATCACCGAGGAGGAAGGAAGGACAAATTTAGAAACCAAGTTCTGAGAAAAGCGAGCACGTGTTCACGCGTCCTAACGTAAGCTACCGTATTTCGACCAGAATTATTCGAACTGATCAACGCCTATATTTTCAAAGGAGCGTCATGTTGCCATGGATACTGATTGAAAGGACGAATAGAAGAACAGTTGATATCTTGTGTGGGACCCATCTACTCTAAAATCTAGAGTGGGGAGAGAAGTGTCATCTGATTGGACCACGTGTAGCGGCCTGTAATTAGCGCGAGTGAAAGTTATAAAAGGGCGTGTTGGAGCTCCTGGAGGGTCTCTCTACAACGTCTTATTCGCTTCGGCGAGTCTCTCTACATTATTCTACGATCTTCTACGAGGCTTCTACTTGATTTTCTACTTGATTCTGCGTCTCGATACTTAGAAATTCTGAATGAGGGGTGTATAGCCACTCTCATGAGGAAGTACGTACAGCACGGCTACAAGACCGGTTTGAACCAGTCTAAGTCAATAGATAGTTTTAATCTAGATAGAAATGAAACTTCAGAGAACATTATCAGTAAAGTTGGAAGGATTCTTAATTGAGTATCCTCTCCATATAACCCAAGGTGGTTCTTCTAACTGTGACATAGGGCTTATCTCCAATCTATGGGATAAAGCATAATAGGGAGTGTTAGTTTTGAAGTCATCTTCCAATTAGTGGTGGGTGCAATTTGTAAGGCAGGAATGGTACTGAGCTGCAGATGAAGAGATATCAAAGACGACCGGTGATGTTCCAGCTACAAGGAGGGAAGCTTTCCAAGGACCAGCAGAACAAGACGACATGGTGAGCAAGCGAGTTAAAGATATTGCAAGTTTTCGCGAAGTAGAGTCATTCAATTTTTTATTAAATTCATTTTCTAATTTAAATTCAGTTCTCGTTAAACCGTCGTCATTCATATTAAATATAATAAATAGTATTTTTCTAGTTCACTTTCATTAATCTGCCTTAATTAGCCTTTTGATTTCTAATTCTCCTGCTTAATGATTAGTGTACTATCACCTCACCCCTGTGATAAGAGTCTGTCCAAGCTTGATTATAAATTTTATCTTTAAGTCCTCAACTTAAAGATTGGCGCCCTTTGCTTGCTTGGTTGCATTTCTCATTTGATGATTGTTCTCCGAGAGGGGAAGACACAACACCACCAATACCATAATGGCCTATTATGTGGGACATTTAAATTTCAAATTTTCGTTGGTGTAATAATCTCTTCCGCAGCACATCAGGTAACTTGACAGAAACCATCCAGTGAATTGTTTATCACGGTTTTGCAGCAGTAGAATCTACTGATTCATGCAAGGTAATTTTCAACGCATAGCTAGGAGATAAAAGTGTGAAGAAGAAATTGAACATCAAGGCTGATGGGTACGAGAGCAAGAAGTTACGAGCATATAACAAGGTAAACCATTCTGCTCTTCTGAAATACGGGTAGCGTTCGTTTCTTTTCGTAAGACGGCAAGAAAATCTTCCAGCCTGACACATCGGAAAAGTGTCTTAACCGTTCGGTCGGAGAAAGTTCTATACATACCCGGTACTGACGATAGCATTTCAACTGGCTATTTTACACCGGTGAGCAAGAAGTAATGGACCCCAGAGAGGCCAGGTGCAGGCGTTTCGAGTTGATCCCCATAGGCGACCTGCATATCTGTGAGGATGGGGCCCTACCTAGGATACATTCTAACGTTGAAGACAGAAAGCACACCAGCCCCCAAACCAGAGGAATTAGCTAATATAAATTAAAATCCCCGATCGGTTGGGAATCAAACCCGGAATCTCTTCGACCAAAGTTACCAATGGAGCTAGACGAGCAAGAAGTATGGAACTACGCTTGAAGAAGACTGACTGAAGTTATCAGTAACTCTTACCACGCGTCAAGGATCGTATTCTCAACCAGGAGAATAGACAGCGAATACCAATCTGGCTTTGTGCTAATACAATCTAGCCGGCAGAGCACGTCCTATCTGTCACATACAATCATGGCAACACACAGAGCAAACACATGAGCCAAGTCAATAGCCACTTACGGGCGTCATATAATTATTGGAATTCTAATATAGAAACTTCAATATACAATAATAATGTTATTTGTTTTACATCCCACTAACTACTTTTACGGTTTTCGGAGACGCCGAGGTGCCAGAATTTAGTCCCGCAGGAGTTCTTTAACGTGCCTGTAAATCTACCGACACGAGGCTGACGTATTTGAGCACCTTCAAATACCACCGGACTGAGCCAGGATCGAACCTGCCACGTTGGGGTCAGAAGGCCAGCGCCTCAACCGTCTGAGCCACTCAGCCCGGTTTCAATATACAGTACTGTATTCTGAGTTATTGCAATCATGATAATCTGTTTGAATAAGTTTTAATTTTTCCTTTTGCTAGTGATTTACCGTCGCACCAACTCAGACAGGTTTTCTGGCGATGATGGGACAGGATAGGAAAGGGACTGGGAAATAAATTACCAGCATTTGCCTTGTGTTAAAATGGGAAGACATGGAAAACCATCTTAAGGGCTCTCGAATGCAAGCGAACAACTACACGGCCCGAAATGCGCAGCTAACTCAATTATTAAGTTCAAAAGAGCTAAACTTCGCGGTTATACTTGATTGACAGAGCGTATAATCGTCCTTACCAGGACAAAAGTTATTGAGTTTAATGTCAACACTCATCAGCATCGAATTAATGTCAGGATAAAAGAGGGAAGAAGAATTTCGAACCCGCCAAAACTACTGAGAATATGTACATACAGTTTAACGTCCGAATAACGCACATATATTTCGCCGACGCCAGCGCAGGAAATGGCTTGGACTGGGAAGGAGAGTCTGGGAGCTTTAATTAACGTACAGCTCTAGCACGATCTTCCTGTGAAAACAGGAAACTACAGAAAACCATCTTCAACCTTGCTGACCGTAGGGTTCGAACCATCCTGAATGCAAGCTTGTAACTACATTACGCGTACCTTGCAGCCAACCAGCTCGGTCGAGAAAAGAAGAGTGAAAGCCAGTGAAAAGCAGGAAGATGTAAGACTTCAGAGGCTCATTAATCCAACACTGGTACTACGGGCGCAAGAGGTGAGCAAAAGATTACGAAGTTTAACCCGGGAAAAGTCTGGTAAAGTTATGTCGTTTATAGCATTAGCCTCTACCACGATAGGCAAGACAGCACAAGCGTCGCTGTAGCGACAAGAACGATCTTGGGTGCCCTCGAGGGATCGAGCGCAAGTAACGTCTGTCACATGTTTTAAGCACGTGTCTACAGCCAAAGGCACTATAATGACGTTACCTGGCTTGAGGTAATGGGAACAATTATTATATACATAGACACAAAAAGGAAAAGTCGTGTATTCTTTAAAGCACGACATAATCCTTAAAGATATGCAGGGTGATCGGAAGCAACGTCAACCGGTATACTGTATGAGCTTTAGAGGGTAGGCCATACTGACAAATAATTTTAAAAAAAATCGATATCTCACACAGTTGTGATTTCACCAGCTGCTGAAGTTAGCCAATTAAGAATTCAAGTGAGCTTAGCGAGACGGTGTTGCTCCATCTGCACGCGACTTAAGACCGGCTAGAGGGCACGAATCAAAGAAACAAAACCTTGCCAGGGAAGAGATTTGAACACGGAGCTCGGAACTGACTCCATGTGAGATTTGTGCTGGACAAAGCGGAGGCGGGACAGGTTTTTCTCCGATTACTCCGGTTTTCCCTGTCATCTTCCATTCCAGCAACACTCTCCAATATCATTTTATTTCATCTGTCCGTCATTAATCATTGCCCCAGAGGAGTGCGGCAGGCTTCGGCAGCCGGCACATTTCCTATCCTCGCCGCTAGATGGAGACTTCATTCCATCCCTGACTCGGTCAATGACTGGAAAACAGGTTGTAGGTTTTCATTTTCATTCTCAGCATGGCTCTCAAACCGGTCTTCAGCCACGCGCAGATTTAGTGACACAACCTCGCAAAGCTCACTTGAATTCGCCCGCGAAGCGATCTGACTGGCTAACTTCGGCAGCTGGTAAAATGACAAGGGCGCGAGATACCGGATTATTATTTTAAAATTATTTATCAGTACAACCAACTCTCTGATGCTCATATACCTAGTTCACGTTGTTTCCGACCACCATGTGTGTATCTATAACATATCGTTGCCACCATGATTAAGTGTTACACACTTCCCACAAACAAAAGCGTTTGGAAAAAAATAAACATGACAACGTCGCTGCTGATGTAGAATAGCGGCTTGGTGCGAGCAGGCGTGTCACTCATAAAACAAGCGAGCCGGTGAGTTATGTTTCAAACGTCAAAGTGAAAGCACTACCCGACTCGGATGCGATACATACCCGTCTCACAAGATGTACGTCCCTGAGGTGTTCGTAGTTAGAAGTAGATCGATCCTCGAAGTTGCTGCAAATTAATTAAACATACCCAGTCTGTGAATCTCTCAGAATCACTAATTCCCACACGATTCTGCTCTGAGACCCAAGCAATAAACACGAACAGTCCATGGTACGATTTTTCTCTCTCTCTCTCTCAATGCATCACAACAAGTGGTGATTAAGTTCGAGTCATTCCACAAACAAGCAAAGTCTCAGCGATTCCTATAAAATATCGTTTAGAATCTTAAATCTCTGAATTGTTTGTACAATATATCATCCTAGATGGTGCCAGGGCGATGTGATAAAGGCATGCTCAGCTCACCGGGGGTTCGATCCCTCAACCCCAACCCCCCGCAATAAAGTCGAGAAATTTACATTTTTTTAATTGTTTTTATTTTTTTGCTAGTTGCTTTACGTCGCACCGACGCAGATAGGTCTTATGGCGACGATGGGATAGGGAAGGGCTAGGAGTGGATAGGAAGCGGCCGTGGCCTTAATTAAGGTACAACCCCAGCATTTGCCTGGTGTGAAAATGGGAAACCACGGAAAACCATTTTCAGGGCTGCCGACAGTGGGGTTCGAGCCTACTATCTCCCGAATACTGGATACTGGCCGCACTTAAGCGACTGCAGCTATCGAGCTCGGTAATTTACAAATTAAATTTCAACTTCTGGAGAGGCACATTTCCTTTGGGTTCACTTAGCCACACCAAAAATGAGTACCAAGTTAATACTTGGGGCAAATGTGGCGAGGCATTGAACTAATCACTCTATCCCAGTAATGACGTTACTGAGTTTACGTTCTACTAACTATTTTTACGGTTTTTGAAGACCACTATCCTACTAAATGATAGGTTACGAATACACAAGCCTTTAGTTTTCACATTCCGTGAAGTTTTCATGAGCTAGGTTTGGGCCAGCTCCTAGGAATGAGGGAATCAACAATCGAGCAAAAAAAAGTCCGATGTTATTTTTCGCCTCAGCAGAGTTCCGTAACCATCCGAGTGTCCCATGAGAATGTAACATTACAAATTAACGCCATGGCATCCGCAGCACTGACGATTTGTAGTGATCAAAAGTCAAATTAACTTGAAGCTACACAGACTGATTGGGACAATATTGAAGAGTTTTATAATATTAACAAAAATATGAAACCTAGGTTTGGACAAAAAATTTTAAAAAACTTATTAGGCCCACTTTCCCACCTTTCTCATCAAAGGAATTTTGCTTTGCATACCTTCCAAACCGTATTAACAGGACAGTCATTTTCCTTCAGAAATTTTACGGCTTTTTCGATGTATTCAATTCAGATCAGTTGAAAAAATCCAAAGTATTTCGAAGAGTCCTTAGAGTGCCTTCTTCTCACAGGAAATTTCTTAAAAAATGTCAGACTATTTAAACACACTGACATCCCTTAACAAGTATCAAACTGTTCCACCCTGTATTTAGGCTGGCTTCTCAACATACGCGCGTTAAAATTATGGGATGAATTGAAATAACAGTAAAACTTCAAGTTTCTGTTTATACGACACCTCCCTTAAGACTGTGTCGAGAAACGTTTTTCAATCTTTCGAATGAAGGGTGGAAATAACGTAACTCCAGATTACTCCACATTAAGATCCACCATCAAGCCACAATTTGCAACCAACTTCTCTCACCCTCTGATAGTAGTAACTGTATTATTGATCCGACAACATAATTATTTCTTTTTTTAAGGACAACTTCACGAAATTGTAATTAACCCCTCAGATAGAAATGCAAATAGTGATTCTTTGGATGAAGTACAAAGCAGCATAGATTTGCAGCAAACTACCGCATTATGATTGCGGGAAAGAATTAACATCAAATGAAGATCACGTCGCTTAAAATAAACTAATAATTTTATGGAGATTTATGATAATCCTCAACTGCTCTTATCTAACAGGGATGCACAGATATTAAGAAAATTCTCTAACGTATTTAATACTAGCTGTAGTACCCGGCGTTGCCCGGATAGTAATATTTGTATTACCAGTTAGTTAAGTGTGAAGTGAATGCTTATAGAATTCTTTTTGAGATGTTGATTTTACGACTTATGTAGTTTTAGAGTTATTTAGATGTATCTGGCTTCAAGTTTTAAATTATTTAATTATCGAGTAAACACTAATCTCGGTCATTTTATACTACTTACTTTTAAGCCCTTCTGAGCTCCTGCCTCGATGGAGGCTGAACGTGGACTTCAACGCTATCCACAGCGTCACAGTTCGTATCAGCGACACATAAACCATGGATTTCGACATTAATATTGGTTATTTTCCTTATTTTTGCACGTCAGCCCCTCTCATTCCCCAACACCAGCGGGGGCTAGGTGTATCTGACCCCCACAGTAATGTTTTCTATATAGTAAGTCATGTGTATACCAAGTTTGATTGAGAGATATGCTAGAACATACACACATACATCCTTAAACTCTGTCCCTTTGGACGTTTTTCAATTTTTTGCCAGTTCTCATCCGCCTGCCGAGTAGGACTGAGCTTTATCTTAAACGGCATCCAGAGTGTTACAGTTCATCTCAGTGACCCCGAAAACTATGGATTAGACACAAATTTAGGTCGTTTTCGGTTAATTTTTACATTTCGCCCCTACTTTAGAGGCTAGGAGTCTCTTACCCCTAAGGTATATTTTTCCAGACAGAAGGTCCAGTATACACACATGCGTCCATTCTCTGGGTCATTTTCGAAATTTTGTTTTTCACTTTTTCTCACCGCTATGCGAAAGGAGGCAGAAATTGGACTTCTAAAAAAATTGGAGCGTTACTATTCATCTCAGCAACCCCGAAAAGAATGGATTCGACACTTCGATTATTTCTACATCTCATCCCATCGTAGGTGTGCTAGGGTTGTCATAGCTCCACGCACTTTGTCTCCTGATAATAAGTCATAAGTGACCAAGTTTGTTTGAAATTGTTCCCGTAGTCCCGAAACGTATGGATTCAACACTAATATCGGTCATTTTCAGTCTTAATTACATTTCGTACCCTTATCTAAGGCTTCTAGGGGTGTCTTTCCCCCTTAGTATTTTTTTCAGGTAGTAGGTAATATTTGTATTAAGTTCTGCTGACAGTTATACTGGAACGTACAAAAAAACATCCTTAATCTCGGTCATTTGGATATTTTCTGTTCTTGACTCCTCACCCGCCTGGCAATTGGGGATCAACTTGGACTTAAACGACAACCGGAGTGTCACTCCTCATTTAAGCGACCCCTAAAACCATAGATGTGACATTATTTTTGATTATTTTATATCTAACTCCCTTCCTAACCACCCACCACAAAAGGGGCCTTAATTTGGACTTTAAAAAGTCCAGAGTGCCACTATTCATCTCAGCGACCCCGAAAACTATGGATTCGACACTATTTTCGATAATTTTATATACCTCGCCCCCTTCCCCGATGGGAGCTGAACTTGGTTTAAAAGATTCCGGAGTTACACTGTTCATTTCAGTGGCCCCGAAAAGTATGGATTGGACAATACATTCGATGACTTTTTTTTAGCCCCCTTGCCCCCCCCCCTCGCTCCTAAGGGCGCCTGGGGTGTCTTACCCTCACGTGGTTTGTCTCATGATACTAAAATTCCGGACTGCCGCTATTCATCTCAGCGACCCCAAAAACCGTGGATTCGACACTGATTACGATTATTTTTATATATCACTCCCCCTTGCCCCCCACCCTCAAGGGGGCTGAACTTGAAATTAAAAATTTCCCGGTATGTCACTGTTCATCAAAGCGACCCCGAAAAGTATGGATTCGACACTATTTTCGTTTATTTTTATTTATGACCCCCCTCGCTCCCCGCCCTTAAGGGTTCCCGGGGTGTCTTACCCCCACGTGGTTTGTCTCCTGATACCAAAAATCCGGAGTGTCGCTATTCACTTTGGCGACCCCAAAACTATGTATTTGACACTATTTTCGATTATTTGTATATATCACTCCCCCCTCGCCCCCACACCAAAGGGGGCTGAACTTGGACTTTTAAAAAAATCGGAGTGTCACTATTCATCTCAGCGACCCTGAAAAGTGTGGATTCGACACTACTTTGATGATTTTTATATCTCAAGCCCCCCCCCCCACCTCTAATGGTTCCTGGGGTGTCCTATCCCCACGTGGTTTGTCTCCCAATATTAAAATTCCGGAGTGTTACTATTCACCTCGGTGACCCCGAAAACTGTATATTTGACACTAAATATGATTATTTTTATATCTCAGCCCCCTTGCTCCCTGTCCCAAAGGGGGATGAACTTGGACTTAAAAAAATCCCGGGGTGTCACTATTCATCTAAGCGACCCCGAAAGTATGCATTCGACACTACTTTCGATGATTTTTATATCTCACCCCTTCGCCCCCTGCCCCTATGGGTTCATGGGGGTACCCTACCCCCACGTGGTTTGTCTCCTGATAGTAAAAGTCCAGAGTGTCAGTATTCATCTCAGCGACCCCGAAGAGTACTCGACATTCTTTTCGATTATTTTTATATATCACGCCCTCCTTGTCCCCCACCCTAAAGGGGGCTGAACTTGGAATTTAAAAATTCCCGGGATGTCACCATTCACCTAAGCGACCACGAAAAGTATGGACTCGACACTATTTTCGATTATGTGTATGTATCACTCCCCCCTCGCCCCCGCCCCAAAGGGGGCTGAACTTGGACTTGTGTCTTACCTCCACGTATTTTGTCTCTTGATACTAAAAATCCGGAGTGTCGCTATTCATTTTGGCGACACCGAAAACTATGTATTCGACACTATTTTCATTTATTTGTATAAATATCACTCCCTCCTCGCCCCCACCCCAAAGGGGGCTGAACTTGGACTTTTAAAAAATTCGGAGTGTAACTATTCATTTTAGCGACTCCGAAAAGTATGGATTGGACACTATTTTCGTTTATTTTTATATATGACACCCCCTCGCCCCCAGCCCCTAAGGATTCCTGGGGTGTCTTACCCCCACGTGGTTTGTCTCCTGATACCAAAAATCCGGAGTGTCGCTATTCACTTTGGCGACCCCAAAACTATGTATTTGACACTATTTTCGATTATTTGTATATATCACTCCCCCCTCGCCCTAACCCCAAAGGGGACTGAACTTGGACTTTTAAAAAAATCCGAGTGTCACTATTCATCTCAGCGACCTCGGAAAGTGTGGATTCGACACTATTTTTGTTTATTTTTATTTATGACCCCCCTCGCCCCCCGCCCCTAAGGGTTCCTGGGACGTCTTATCCCCACGTGGTTTGTCTCCTGATACCAAAAATCCGGAGTGTCGCTATTCACTTTGGCGACCCCAAAACTATGTATTTGACACTATTTTCGATTATTTGCATATATCACTCCCCCCCTCGCCCCACCCCAAAGGGGGCTGAACTTGGACTTTTAAAAAAATCGGAGTGTCACTATTCAACTCAGTGACCCCGATAAGTGTGGATTCGACACTATTTTCGTTTATTTTTTATATATGACCCCCTCGCCCCCCCCGCCCCCAGGGGTGTTTGGGATGTCTTACCCCCACGTGATTTGTCTCCTGATACCAAGTCATAAGTGTATCAAATTTGGTTGAAATCGCTCCAATGGTTTGGGAGGAGATGTGGTACAAACCCACCCACCCACCCACATACATACAATGACTTTTATATATATAATAGATAATAGATTTATTTGATGAATCTTTAAATGCCTCCTGTTACAAAGCTACATAAAGAATGAATGTCATAATTGGCAAGCCAAATGAGCTAAAGTTCTGTAGTTATTGTTTTGATACGCCAATAAGGTGCTTCTTTCTTTTCTTTTACGTCACACGATCTTATGGCGACGATGGGACAGGAAAGGGCCTACGAATTGGAAGGAAGCGAGCATGGCCTTAATTAAGGTACAGCACCCAACATTTTTCTGGTGTGAAAATGGGAAACGACGGAAAATAATCCTCGGGGCTGGCGACAGTGGGGTTCGAACCCACTATCTCCAGAGTGCAAGCTGATAGTTACGTGACCTAAGCCGCACAGCCACTTGCTCGGTGATTGTTTTATTGTGACGATTAATTGTTAAGGAAACAATAACGATAGATGTGCAAGACAGGACAAACAAAGGCAAAGAACGATACTCCATATATATGGAACTTGGTAATCTGTGAGTTCCTTTGTACATAATAAAATCATAATCGTCAGTCACTGCCAGTTATTTAAATAAAGTACATAGTTTCTAAAAGTAATTATGTTTAGTACTGCCACGCCTTCAATTCAGTAATTGCAGCTTTTCCTTCCCGAAATCTTAATCAAGCATTTACGGTTGTTCTTCTTCTTCTTTTTCTTCTTCACCACTCCCTTCTGCTTCTCAGCGCCGGGTTGTACGGTTATCCATAGCATTTCAAGTTTTCTGCACGGAGGCTAACTGGGTCTTCAAACGAAGTCAGTTCAGTTTTTTAATTTTTAAGATCTAGAGAAAGCGATGCCAAGTGTAATGCTCGTTTGAGGGTTTATGAAGAAAGTATTCTTGTAAACATTAATTCTTAAATATCACGATTGTTCAATTATTTTAACAAATATTTTGATGTGTGGAGTGGTATTTGCTCAACGGTAGCAAAGCCGACTATACAATTACCGGGCTTGTCACACCGTGCCGCTTGACGCTCCTACCATCGCTTTTCGCTTGACATACAGCTGTCCGTATTGTCGTAGTAAAGTACTTGGTTTAAGTGAGGACACTGATTAGGTCACCTATGTCCAAGACTAGATATGGTACTTGATTATTAGGATTAAGATGGCCAAGGTGCCTTGTATCTTTCCAAGAACTTTCTCTTAGATGATCATAAATAGCAGTCGTCTCAGGGTATTGAACCCCGTATCACTGAACGGACGATCTTAGCCGTTCTGAAATCTAACAATTTAAATGCTCTACAACGAAGGTAGGCCAATGCATTTGGGACGATGAGTTACAATCATATACTTCTCGTGTTCACTTTCATCGTTGTAGAACGGTACGAAGGAATTGCAATAGCAATTAATACGAATGAATTTATGAACTGTTTAGCAGTAAAGTATCATATTTGAATGAATGCGGTTTCACTCATTCTTTCCTTCCGAAATGACCGTTAAAGTTTCAGACAATACTTGGAAATATAAGTAAGAAAACGATGTTCGCTACTACAGTAGCTACCTACATAAATAATATTCGCGAGATTTGTTTCTAACTCTCGATTTCCATCACCTGCGTCGTCGGGGAAATCTGAGGTGCCAAAGGATTTAACATGGGACGAAACGGGTAATGGTCCGCTAAACTCCACCTCCTAACAAAATGTTACTCCAGTGAGTTCCTATCATTTGTGTCAGGTTCCTGTTGATTACTTGGCTCTCATCCAACCCACACAGCCAACAGACACAGTTAAAGTAACCCGACGTAGATTGTTTCCTCCCAGCGCGATAACAAGAGGGAAGTTATACACAATAGAGTCTTTCCAACGCGATCAAACATTATTAATTTAACCTCCAAATAATGCGGAAAAACCATCTTTCCCCATATTCTGATGTTCCTCATCTAACTGAATCTAGCAGAGATAAATAACTGAAATTCAAAAACAATGAATGCATTATTTCGTACACCAAGAGTTTTCTTTCAAATCTATCGGATCCCAACAACAACATCTATCGTAATTCCCAGAGGGTACTTATTTAGTATTACCAATTACCAGCGGCTTCGCTCGCGTGGATTTCGTAATTTGATCAAAGTAATAGTTCCTCGGCATTGTACTAAGGCATAATTTGAAAATTCCTAAAGTATAAAAACTTACCCAAAAATTGAGTTTCATTTACCCCAGAAATTCTTTGTAAACCATATTTGTGGTATTACCGTTTGGGACTACGACGACCATGCGACACAGAACTGTACATGTGAGAAACAGTCTTCTCTCAAGTCGAAGAAATAAATAGATGTTCCTTTATTTTTAAAGGAGATTCCAAATACCTATTCACACATCTGTAACATCTTCAGTTTTTGAGATATACATAAGTATCCCCATAAAATGAATTTAACCCCTTGATCAGTCCTTCCTCCACCCTCACCCCTACCTAAGTGTATTTTCCGAAAACAAAGATTTATGTCTTTATTTTTAAAGGAGATTCAAAATACCAATTTTCACGTCTGTAACATCTTCAATTTTTAGGATATAAGTACCTCATAAAATGTAATTCAATTTTTTTTCGCTTCCTTTAACCCCCCGTTAAGTGCGTTCTCCGAAAACAAAAAGGTAAGTGTTCCTGTACTTTTAGAGGACTTCCCAAATACCACATTTCTTGTCTCTAACATATCAGGTTTTTGACATATAATGTAGATATACCAGTATTCATTTTAAAAATTCACCCGCTTTTCCAATTCTTTTCAGCCCCTTAACAGTATTTTCCGAAAACAAAAAACAAAAATACGTGTTTGTTTTTAAAGGAGATTCCGAATAGCAGTTTTCATGTCTGTATGTCTGTAACACCTTCAGTTTTTGAGATACAATTATACTCATAAAAATAATTATTACTCTTCTTCTCCTTCTTCACTTCTTTCCACCCCTCTTCCGCCTTAAGTGGACTTTCCGAAAACAAAAAAATAATACGTGTTTCTTTATTTCGAAAGGAAATTCAAAGTACCAACTTTCACATCTGTAACAGGTTCAGTTTGTAAGATAAAGTATCCTCATAAACATATTTCAACTCCTTATTTACTCATTTTCAACCTACACCCCATACGTCGATTTTCCGAAAAACACGAATGCGTGTTTCTTTATTTTTAAAGGATATTTCAAATACTAATTTTCACGTCTGTAACATCTTCAGTTATGAGATGTAAGTATCCTCATAAAAGTAATTCAACACCTTTCTCACCCGCACCCTTCCTACCCGTTAAGTTGATTCCCCCCTCCCCATAAGTGCGTGTTTCTTTATTTTTAAAGGAGATTCAAAATGCCAATTTTCACGTCTTTTCACGTCTGCTGTCATTTCTTGATGGATACAGTACTTTTGCATCCATCCCTTGGCACAGGCCAGAGTAAAGTGTAGCTTCCACTGAAGTCCCAGTCAACATCCATGGCTGTTACAATATGGAAGTTGCTGGGGTATGGGTAGTGCTGAGTAATGGCATTCAGAGCATGACTAGTGCATTTGAGTGTTATGAAAGGTGCTGCTCATAGGGTCAGTCGTGCTGCAATAGTACTTTCTGACCCAGTGAGAAAAGCAATGGCAAACTATCTCACTCCTCATCTTGCTTAGTACGCCTCATTTTGGTGCTGCCATTGGTTTTTGGAGTTTCCTTATAACCGCATAACCTTTGGTGGTGCTATCCGAGGATCCAACCAGCCTCTGGGCTGATGACCTAACAGACATAAATTTAACATCTTTAGTTTTTGAGATATAAGTAACCTCATACAAAGAATTCAACATATTTTCAATTCATTCACCCCCTCAAGTGGATGTTCCGAAGACAAAAGAACACGTGTTTCCTTACTTTGAAAGCAGATTCCAAATACAGGATGTCCATTCCTCTAACATCTTCAGTTTTTGAGATATAAGTATCCTCATAAAAAGAATTCAACTCCTTTTTCATCCCGGCCCGTTAAGTTGATTCCCAGACCGCCCCCCTCCAAAAATGCGTGTTTATTTTAAAAGGAGATTCCAAATACCAATTTCCACGTCTGTAACCTTCAGTTTTGAGACACAAGTTTCTCCAGAAAAAGAATTCGATTTTTTTCACTTCCTCTCTCACTTTCCACTCAGGCGAATTTTCCAAAAACAAACAATACCCGTTTCTTTAAAAGAGTTTCCAAATACCAATTATCACGACTGTAACATCTTCACGTTTTTTAGATATATGTATCCTCGTAAAAGGAATTCATTTCCGTTTTCACCCTCCCCGCCCCCCACTACCAAATTGATCACCCAGAAATGCGTGTTTCTTTATTTTTAAATGAGATTCCAAATACCAGTTTTCACGTTTGTAACATCTTTAGATTGTTTGGTATATACAGGGTTATTCACCTAACATGTTACACAGAAGTAACTTCTAAACCATTAAATATATCGGCATTCTGTTTTCATATTCGTAAATGGTACCCATGGCCTTGTAAATTACCGTGCTACTTAGTCTCACGGAATGATTAATAACCGAGATATTGATACTAACTCCATATTTTTAAATAGAACGGCAAAAATTCATACAGCTGGCCTAAAAGATCAACTGCGTACAAGTTCAAGTATGTAAGTATTTTCAAAATCGGACAATTACTTTTTTAGATATAAATAAGAACAGCATGCGCGGTTTTGCTGCCGCATCAGACGGCGTGAAGTCGGGCAAGGACATATTGAGGCGCAAGCTGCTTTCTGGCCTTGATTCCAGCCACAGAACGGATACCAGGCATGTACTGTAAACATAATGTGATGTACCGTTACATACCCTGGGTGTGCAACGTTATTGTATGACTGGCGAACATGGGGAAGGGAGATTAAAGTTGTATTGTTTTGTTTTGACATGTAATAGGTTGCGCTCAGTTTAGCGTTTTTCCTCACGGATGGGAATGGGAATGGGAAGGATTTGGAAGGGAAGTCGGCCGTGGCCTACCACAAAGGTACCTATCCGGTATTTGACTGGTGTTGAACAAGGGACACCATGAAAATCACTTTCAGGTTGGGCGAGGCAGGACTCGAACCTACGCTCTCCCGAATGCACGCTACTACAGTCGCGCTGGAGCTCTGCGGAGATTAATGCGTGTAAAATAAAACATAATAATAGTGTTGCTGCCATCTTACCACGATCAGCTCTGACCATTTGCTTTTCTAGAAGGAGGTCTTCCGGTGTTTTGTGTTATGTTCATTTCTCAGCTCATAGAGTAGTATGAACTGTACACTAAAACCACTGGCAATTATAGCTTTCGTTACGTTCCTTTCAAGGCAAAGTACTTATTGTATTCCTTTTAAACACACCAACCTTTTCTGTCCTGTCATGTGTTCGTCTGTCATACACACTTTGCAAACCCATCACATGTGTACGAGGTGCTTACATGCCTGATATCCATTCTGTGGCTGAACTCACTCCCAGGAAACTGCTTGCGCCTCAATATGTCCTTGCCCGACTTCACGCCGTCTAATGCGGCATGCAAAACAGCACATGCTGTTCTTACTTATATCTCAAAAAGTAATTGTCCGATTTTGAAAATACTTACATATTTGAACTTTTATGCAGATGAACTTTTAAATCAGCTGTATGAATTTGTGCCGACCTATTTAAAAATATGGAGTTAGTATCAATATCTCGGTTGCTAATCACCCCATGAGACTAAGTAGCACGTTATTTTACAAGACCCTACGTACCATTTATGAATATGAAAACAGAATGCTGATATCTTTAATGGTTTAGAAGTTATTTCCGTGTAACATGTTAGGTGAATAACCCTGTATATATATATTCCCATACAAATAATTCAACTAAGTTTTCAATTCTTTCATCCTCCCTCCCTCCCCGTTAAGGGTTTTTTCCGAAAACAAAATAATACGTGTTTTTTTGTTTTCAAAGGAGACTCGAAATACCAATGATCACGTCTGCAACATGTTAAGTTTTTGAGATATACTGTAGATAGTCTATGCTAATCTAAAAAATTCACCCCCTTTTCAGTTCCCCTTAATTGGATTTTTAGAAAAAATATTTATGTTTCTTTATTTTACAGGAAATTCCAAATCCAATTTTCAAATCTGTAATATGTTACGTGTCTAAGACAAATTGCAGGTATAGTGTTTTTAAATAGTCACCCCGTTTGTCACTGCTGTTCAAACCCCCCCTTTTTTTCATCGGATTATCCCAAAACACAAAAATACGTGTTTCTTTATTTTCAAAGGAGATTTCAAATACCAGTTTTCATATATGTAACATCATCAGGTTTTCAGATATAAGTCTCCTCATAAAAGGTTTTCAATCCGTTTTCCCCCTTTTTTACCCCCTTAATGGGATTTTCCGAAAAAAAGGACTGCTTCTTTATTTTTGAAGGAGATTCCAAATACCAATCTTTACGTCTGTAAACTTTTCAGTTTTTGAGATACAGATATCCTCATTTTCAAAATTCATCCCCTTTGGACCTGCTTAGCGAAGGAATATCCAAAAAGCCTCCCTTACTGAGCACCTAGATCCTAACATAAATGTATTCCCAAAATTTCATTTCTTTATGTCCAGTAGTTTTGGCTCGGCGATGGTCAGTCAGTCAGTCAGTCAGTCAGTCAGTCAGGACATGTTATTTTATATATATATATATATATATATATATATAGATTAATCGAGTATTAAAATACGTTTATGAGAGTCTGTCGGGTCTATGCTAAGTTAAACGAGGAAATCTTAACATTTCATGAAGACCATGCTCGCATCCTTACAAGAAATCTCACCTGTTCTAATAATGCACAGAAGTATTCAACAAGGCCTTCGCAAAATGTTCAGATTTCCTGACAGTCTGCCTCGTTTTAATATGGGATAAACTCAAGATTAGTATATTTCTGTACCCTGGCCAAGACAGTTTAAGGAACGCAACGCAAGATCTAGGAGGTGGCAGTGGTGATTATTGTTTTAAGAGGTGTGGTGGTGGTGGTGGTGGTGGTGGTGGTCGTTGTTTTAAGAGGAAGTACAATTGGGAAACCATCGTCTCTTAACACTAATCAAAAGGAGAAGGGAAGGTATCCGATACTTCAAAAAAAGAAGTACTGTATTTGTAAAAAAAAGGGGGGGGAAAGGCCATTAAGGGTGTGAAAATGAATGACTCCCTACGAAGAGCAAACATTAAAGTCGGAAGAGGTCGGAGAGGAAAGACTAAAGTGAAGAGCCTGGTACAAGTAGAAGGAAACCGTGGTCACCAACCCACACTCCCAAGTTCAGTGCTTCTGGTTCCCCTTTTAGTCCCTCTTACGACAGGCAAAGGATATCGTCGATGACTTCTTTCGATCCCAACCAATGCCTAGGGAACGAACGCTAAGCAATATTCAACTAAGGAATGTTTAGAATGAAAATACTTTTTCTAAACACTGGTATTTAAACTGATGTATTAAAGGATTATCCTTCATGCAATACGATTCTACACCCAACCAATGCCTAGGGAACGAACGCTAAGCAATATTCAACTAAGGCATGTTTAGAATGAAAATACTTTTTCTAAACACTGGTATTTAAACTGATGTATTAAAGGACTGTCCTTCATGCAATACGATTCTACAATAATAAACAGCTTACGATCAGAAAGATAAGTACCTCCCTTAAAGGTACAGAATGAAAAACAAAGCTCCCTATAGGAATTACGGCATACAAGAGACAGTTCATACACACACCCAAAATTAAGTGGAAATTCCTCTATACTTCTCACTTAGAATTACGTGGTCAGATCACACTTTCCTACGTTTACACATACAAATGTTTACCCCAACAAAGAGAATGAAATACTCTATTTCTTTCATTTCGTATTCGATTAGATATGAATATCTATCTAGTGGATAAACAATATAAAAAACAAGCAGCTTTTCTGAAAAAATATTTTTATTTGAAAAGGTAATGAACGAATTATATTTCAACTCACCTGAAATTATTCGGAACTGCAGTATTCTCCAGTTGATCTGAAACATACAAACAAACGTACTTATGAGATTACTGGGGGGGAAATGGACTTTAAATCGAAGAAACTTCTACGAACGGCATTGATATCCCGGGCAAGGAATACTTCAACGGTGTCCGGACATTTCGTACCACGGACATTCCGTACCACTTGATTTTTGAGGACATTTCGTACCACCTAGCCGTTATCCACCCTGCGAACGGTTTTCCCGTAATCCACAAATATTTATGCCAGGACAATCCGTACCACTTGTTGTCAAATTTGAATTCTATTTCCACACAGGCGGTTGTAATTAGCCTATAGACACACATTAGAAATCGGAAACAAAAATAATTTACATATGCTGAAGAAAACTTCTATATTATTTTAATAATTTGCCTTTAAACTATACTTATGTTTACGTAAATATTATCGTAAGAAAGTAGATTTTTTGAAGTATAAATCCTAAAACAAAGCATTACAACAGAAATATACGTCGTGTTCGGGCGCAATGTGCCTGGCGAGCAAAAGGATTGATAATATTAATATTATTGTGAATGTTTATAAACTACTGCATTATTTCATTATCAAGTAAGCAAAATGAAAGATTCGACGAACTGGCCGACAGGGGCTTGAAGGTCACACGGAAACAGCAAACTACTGAACGGTGAAAGTAGCTAGGTCCCCGCGAATGGCGAATACGAGATAATTAACACGTGTACCAATCAGATAAGTTGAGCCCGACGGAATGTTAATATCAGTAGTGGTCATACGGTGTGGAGGCTTCTGCGCCAGTAATGGACAATGGATATACAAATGAATGCATTAATTAGGATATCGTTTTTACTTCACAATACTTCCCACTCTTTCAAGTGGTACGGAATGTCCTCTCCTAAATATTTTAAAATCATTAGCTGATACTTCGCAGGTAATCAGCCGATCAAGTGGTACGAAATGTCCGTGGTACGAAATGTCCTAGAACCTACTTCAACAACAACAACAACAACAACAACAATATAATACTTCTCTGTATCCCGATATTTAGGATATTAATAAAATGTAAATGACATGCACGCCAGTACTGAGCAACATAAAATGATGCATCGTGATTCTGAGCGAAAGCCAATTTTTAAAAATCTGAATGTGAATAAAACTGAAGTTAATTTAGTGATTTTCTAAATAACACTGAAAATGAGAAGTCCGTTTGTGTAGCGTCTTCAAGAGAATGTACTGTATAGCCAGCCGGGCTGAGTAGCTCACACGGTAGATCGCTGCCTTTCACCGCTTTTACCCACTATTGGTCTTTGGGCGGCCAACATGTTGTCAAGGGAAGTGGGGTGCGGGTAGTATGTCACTGCCCAATCAGATAAAAGATCGCCTAGCGGTGGCGCCGAGAACTACTCAGTCGCCCGGAGAGTTTGCCGCGCTCACTTCGCTCCACGAACTGCTGTGTTGCCGAGTAGTGTTACAGTGTGCGTGTGGGTATTACAAAGAGTTTGTTTGACGAGTTTGTTTTAGGATTATTCTTGTTTTATAAGTAATTCTTGCCGCGTCCTTTACTGCATTCTTCGATTAACGTTTTCGTGGCATGTGATGTGACGTTAGTTTGTTTCTATTCTATTGTTTCTATTTGCGTTGCTATGTGTTGTTTTTTTTATATAATAACTGCACTATATATCTTACAATGGCGAAGAGGAAGGAGATAAGGAGCCAGGGTAGAAAAATGATCAGCAATGTTCTTGTATATTTTCAAAAGGAAGCAGAAAATAATGGCCTTTTAGTGAGTGTGTATAAAGTGCAGCAGAGTGTGTTGGAAGCTTGTCATGTTAGTAGGCGAACCGTTCAGCGTATAGTAAAGGAAGGTAAAGACAGTACCCAGTCATCTGGTTCCATCTCATTTCAATCACCGCGCAAACGAATCAAAAGGAACTGTATAACAAAGGCAATCGACGAATTCCATAAAGATGTAATTAGAAGAACTCTTCTCAATTATTACCGTAAAGGGTGAATACCCGACAGTGAATAAATTACGTGGTGATTCTTTTTCGTGATTTAGAAAGAGATGTACAATTTACATGGGGAGTTACTTCATTGTGGAGGATACTAAAGTCTATGGGGTTCAAATATAGAAAAAGCAACGACGGAAGAAGATATAGTAACAGCCAGAGTAACGTTTTTGAGAAAAAAGCATCTCCTGAGGAAATGAAATGGCGTATGGCTTTCAGTGCAGGATCGAAGAATAAGGTATTTAAATTTCGGTCAGTGAGTAATATAGTAATAGCCGGGAGTGTCCGAGGACAAGTTCGGCTCGCCAGATGCAGGTCTTTTGATTTGACTCCCGTAGGCGACCTGTGCGGCCGGCCCCGTGGTGTAGGGGTAGCATGCCTGCCTCTTACCCGGAGGCCCCGGGTTCGATTCCCGGCCAGGTCAGGGATTTTTACCTGGGCCTGAGGGCAGGTTCGAGGTCCACTCGGCCTACGTGATTAGAATTGAGGAGCTATCTGACGGTGAGGTAGCGGCCCCGGTCTAGAAAGCCAAGAATAACGGCCGAGAGGATTCATCGTGCTGACCACACGACACCTCGTAATCTGCAGGCCTTCGGGCTGAGCAGCGGTCGCTTGGTAGTCCAAGGCCCTTCAAGGGCTGTAGTGCCATGGGGTTTGGGTTTGATGATGAAGACGGCATATACACCCAGTCCCCGTGCCAGCGAAATGAACCAATTATGGTTAAAATTCCCGATCCTGCCGGGAATCGAACCCGGGACCCCTGTGACTAAAGGCCAGCACGCTAACCATTTAGCCATGGGGCCGGACTCCTGAGGAATAAGGACCCATCGCCCCATATATTTTATTTAGATGAGACATTCATCAGAATTACGCTCCAACGAAAATCGGGCAAGATAAAGAGGGTACAGGAGGTTTAAAAGTTCCTGTGGGGAAAGGTGGACGAATTATTGTTTGTCACGTAGGTTCCAGTCACACAGGTTTTCTACAGGAATGTAAATTGGTTTTCAGGCCAAAGGTGAAATCGACCAGTGATGACTACCACATTGATATGAACGCTATGGTTTTTAAAGAGTGGTTTTTGAAGTTTTTAGACGCTCTTGACGAAAGGAACATCAAAGACGCGGTGATTGTAATGGACAATGCCAGCTACCATTCAGTACAGCTAGAAAGAATTCCTATAACGAACACACGAAAAACTGATATTATATCGTGGTTATCTGCTAGGAATATACCTCATGACAGCTATCACACCAGACTCGAACTGTTGTCTCTTGTGAAACAATTCAAGTGAAAGGTAAAAATGTACGAAATTGATACACTTGCTGATAGAAAGGGTCATACCGTTGTTCGCCTGCCATCCTATCACTGCCAATATAACCCCATAGAGCTGGTTTGGGTAAACGTTAAACAACTGCTGTAGGGAAAAGGAACAAAACTTTCAAACTAACTGACGTCCAATCGTTAATGGAAGAGGAGCTGGATAAAGTAACCGAACAGGAGTGGAAGGCTTGTGTGTCACATACTGAAAAATTTTTAGAGGACCATTACAAAAGGGACGTGGTATTGGACACAGTCATGGACGATATCATCATAAATCTGCGAGACGACAGCCACAGTGAGGAGTCGAGGGACGAGGATATTTCCGGTGACAGCTCTGGTGACGATGGTGAGTGTCGGGGTGCTGTAATCCGGATCCTTCAGGTGGAATAAGGTAAGATAAAGTAAGAAAAGGTGTTATGTAACTCTGTACTTTCGGACGAATTGTTTTTCGGTCTGTTGTCAATGCACTTGTTATATGTATTATAAATTAACTCGTATCATACAACATCGAAGATATAAGAAAATAATAGAAATAAATAAATACAAATAGTAAAGTTCATCCATGGGCCATACTCGAACTATAACATACGAAGCTCTGTATTTCATTGTTATGTGGATTTCAACACAACTTTAACGCGCGCGGGCGCTCCTGGCAACGTTGTAGTAGTGGCCTCTGTCTCTCTCCCTCAACGGCCTCTCGCGTCGCGCTGGATTGGTCGGCCCCATGCTCCCCGCTTTCCCTGACAGCATGTCGGCCACCCGCCATCACAGCATAAAAGACCATAAAAGATCTACCGATACGAGGCTGACGTATTTGAACACCTTCAAATACCACCGCACTGAGCCAGGATCAAACCCGGATCACACCTGCCAAGTTGGGCTCAGAAGCTCCCGCTCTACTGCCCGGCAGCAAAGGACTCCCAGACGGTGAAACAAGGCCAACGTGTTTCGAAGAAGGACAGAAGATATTACAAATTTCCCAGTGCGAGCAATATAACACACTCATTCCGGGGCCGGAAAATGTTGTAAATTACATGATGACCGGCGTATCGGCATCAATTAAGAGGAATAAAAGACGAGCACGGATAGCTGTTAAGTAATGAAGGTTTTATCAATTTGCTTTACGTCGCACGGACACAGATAGGTCTCATGGCGACGATGGAATGGGAAAGGGCGTTGACTAAGATACAGCCCCAGCTTTTGCCTGGTGTGAAAATGGGAAACCACGGGAAACCATCTTCAGAGCTGCCGACAATGGGATTCGAACCCACTATCTCCCTCATGCAAGTTCACAGCTACGCCACCCTAACCGCGCAACCACTTGCTCGGTGAAGGTGTATCAGGCCATAATGTATTTTTTTTTTAAATTGCTGTTTTGTGATTTTCAAGTTCGTTGGAACCGTCCTACATACCAAGGCCAGGGAGGCCAAAACAGCTTCAATGTTTTGCCGGTAAATTCCGGCCGGTTTGTTTACAGTTTCTGGCAATAAAAGTCAGGCCTTCCCCAATCCCCAGACCAACCGCTCTTGGCGTGAACATAATCCGCAGTACGTAGGCCTACCTCAATTTTTACAAAAATTTGCGAATTTCATTTTAATGTATTTTAGTATTCTTTGATATGTGTACAATAGAGAACCGGTTTTTTTCTTTTTTTTTTCCAGTGAAATCGCGTTACAAGTGCTCATAATTTGGATATTCCATGGCTCCTGTCATTTACAAATGCCACGCCCTCCTCTGACTGTAGGCTGGGTTTTACTTTTTGACAACTTTCTAGTTCTAGGAAATAAAAGTCCATTAGTGAACCGCATAGATTATGTTGGAGCTTCTCATCAGTCGAAATCTTATGACGAAAAGTTGCCCACAGCAACAGAAATATCCAAAATAGCACAAACGGCATCAGTACCGAAACTTGCCCAAGATTAGACAGAAAAAGAGAACAAACTAACATGAAGTTTTCCAAGACATAATTATACCGTACGATGTACAGATAATATCTAGGATCTGAATACGTTTAATCCACCTTCATAATTTTTTACAGAAAATCTCTTTAATCCTTCAAGTTATAGCAATATTAGGCTAGATTTTTCTTCAAGGTTTTTATGTTAGCTTATTATTTCGGGTTACTGAGTTGTTTGCCGTGGTTCTTGGTGCACGTATTGTAACCTTTCCAAGGCATCAGTACATGAACCAGTTACCATTGTTCATAAATATGACGTTAGAATAGAGCACCATCGGTGAGCTTCGAACTCAGCCCGGTTTGTCGAAGCCTCACCCTCCCCTACTAGAATAATTCGCTAGCCGAGTCGGTATCGCATTTTCGGGTCTGTGGACTGTCCGATGGGGCGGTAAGTCCTTTAGTAATAGTCTCTATAGTAGGGGGGAAAGTTAATTATGAGAGGAATACCATTTCATTACTAATGAGAAGAAAGACAATATCTTGTATAATAAATTTTTACTTATACTAGTGAAACACATTATTTACATGGGTATGCCATACAAACACCTTGCATATATTAACTTGGGTGATCTTAACGTTTAAATGTTCGGTAGTCCTTTCTACACTTCATTATACGTTTAAATATTCAAAATTAAGAAGGCGCTCCCTCTCGAACTATTACACTACCGGTACCTCAGACTTAGAGAGGCGTTTTCTCTCTAATTATTTCACTTTACACTTACACTAATCACTTTACACACACATCTATTCAACATAGGCATACCCAGCTGTAATTCTGTTTGTTTGTCGAAAATTAATATATTCAACTTGCATCAAATTATGATATAAGTTTGCTAGTATCGTATGAACTGAAATAGGCAATTTACACTCCCAATCCCTTGAAAGTCGCGTTACAACTGTACTTTAAGTTATACGTTGCCAAATATGCAGTATGACAAACACGCCCATTTCATTAGGATTTTTATCAACACATATATCAGGACATTATTTACACAACGATGTTACCTATGGACAAGCATTTAGCGACTTCAATACCAGACATCATAAACAAAGTATTATAGCACTACCTGCAACCAATGGACAAGAATATATACATTTCACATACACACGATGGACCGCAGGTGGTCTTATTTCACCTGCCGCTTGTGACAGGAGGCCTTACTGTCTCCTGCGATGAACTCAGGACCTTCTGAGACGGGGTATATCTGACCTGGAATTCCCTATACGCTGTGGATAATTAAAGAAATAAATTGGAGGGGTCCTTCATTTAATGCTCATTTGGAATCTCTGCGACGTTGGCTCTTTTTAAATTAACACGCGTAATCTTTGTACCGAAAAGGAAAGAAACTCACTACTTGTCTCTGTTCTATTTCACTGAAGAAAAACGCCTTCACTCCCCCGTTTAAAGGGGCTCATAAAACTCCAGCTGGGAGCTATCCGTGACACCCTTCCAACGAGCGGTCTACTAGCCTTCTCGGGCAATGGCTCCACGGCAAATAATCTATTCACTTCTTTCAATACTAGCCACAAATGGCATCACATAAATCACGGCCCTATATCAGGCCTAATCAACATGTTCACATCACGAGATCCACTTCGTGTACATTACTAAAGAGTTCCGAGGGAACTTAACATTCTCATTTCACACTATATCTTTTGGCTACCGCCTGTTCACCCATTTCATTTCTCCTCTCGGTACATTGACTACGATGCAGATTTATTGATGATCTCCTGCCATCAGAATTCAAGTTAACTTGCGTATTCGCGAACTAATTAGCGATGTAAGATATATACCCCAATCTCATGCTCCATTCGTTGTTCCAGCAGTTTTAATTTCTAGTAAGGAGGATTTCCTAAGAGCTTGTGAAGTACAAAAAAAAATCAGTTACTGAGATATCTTTGAGGACTCCTATTGGCTGTAGAAAGATGATAACTGGAGTCGTTTACGTAGAATTATTTAAGCCCCTTTACTTGACAGTACTTCACACATAATTAATCTGAGGTCCTTAAACTTACGTCATGCATTATCAAACCCTTGTAAAAAAAATGGTAGTGAAATATGCTCGTTCCCAAACCATGAAGAAAGTATTCTATAAAAACCCAAATAAAAATGAAATTATAATTATTATCCCTCTGAAATGGCGTGCTTGCAGTCTACGTTACATCTAAGTGAAAAATTTACATATTTACAATGGGACACGACCTTCAAAGATATAAATAATTGAAAATGTACTCAGCCTTCTGGATACCACGTTCACAGCTTTATAGGGAGGCACTCCATGGATTTTAGACTGCTTGCATCACGTCATCGGTGATGTGAAGACCCATAATGACTTCCTGGCAGGTCACGAACATGACGGCTTGATCTGGTATGACGTTCTCGACGTTCTCTGCTACACCAGGCGAAGACAGCTAGGCGTCTGGTTCTCTCTAATATGCAGGCAAAATTCTGGCATTCAGATGGGCGTCGGCGTTCACTCCGGCGTTCACGTAGACATGTAAATGAGGGGAAATTATCTCAAGTGAATACGTTAGTTTATCACACACCACAATTTGAACATATGGTTGGATTTGCTCAATAGCGCGAGCATTCCAACCTAATGTCGGTAATGTCCCAGAAGCCCGACATTAATCCCTTCTCATTTATCTATTCTTCTTGTAGGCAGCGATTATAGGCCCTGAAATTTCACTAGTTTCCCTAGAAACGACAGTGGTTAGGCCACTAATGTATTAGCATTCTCGTATTCATGACACTAGTTCAGGCCTGTTCTAATGCACTTAGCCGTAAGTCGAGCTCTCACTGTACTGCGGGTTATTTTAACGTGGCGCTGTCCTCAATTAGGTCTAACTGAGCTGTTCACTGACTTTCTTGGTAATTCATATTGATATCAAGCACGTACGCTCCACCCACTTCGCTAACTACGTCACTATATATGTTAGCTGAGCCGTATTAAATTAGACACATAGGAGGCTTGATGTACGACCTTTTTTACACACGGGTATCAGTTATTACGGTTTCGTACCGTTCCTATTTATTAATTTGCGGCACACTGTATACGCTAACATCTCACTCAGAGGGTGATTATTTCCACATACTCACTGAATTTAATGAATCACTGTATTACACTACTCAAATTACAAGATTATTTCTTCACAAACGACTCACTCACAAGCCACGACGAAATACTACCGTACTGGCATTACAATAAGAACGCACTGGTTGGTGTCTCCTTCTCAGCTCATGAATATATAGGCGCGCTACGCTAGAGACCCGAATGCTGAGGGTGGGGGAAAAAATGCAATCCTTTCTCACACATTGGTCCGTTAATACGCCTCGTACAGTAACGAGCAGGATATCAAAATGTAGCTCTTGTATTCCCATCTCCACTGAGTGACTGTTATTAAAATAACTTCGTAGGTTCTGAAGCAATCTTAAAAGCGTCCTTTAGTTTTCTGGCGGTGAATGATGACGAGCACAGGGGATTCCTTGCGCTCCCTGGCACGGCTAGAGTCCAACATCTGTTAGTCATTAAGACGCGCCCTTGTTTACAGCGCAGTTATCTCTCTGTCAGTTAAGTAGAGCACTTCTCGGTCTCATAATTATGCGTAAAATTCCCTGATTCAAATGAATGTTTGCGCTTAATTATCCAGTGGGTATTTTGTGATTTATAAAAATTAACAGAAATAAAACAGCTGAACGCGATAAGTTGGTAGTGGTGGATGAGCGAGGAAAACATGGTATAATGTTAGTTTTCACGTTGGACCTACTCTCTGGGCTCAGTTAGTGACCTAGATTCTTTGTCACGTGATAACGCGTATGGTTCCATCTCGCTCGCGGTGGGAGTGAGAGAGTTTCGAGTACAAGCGCTCTTGCACCGCCTTGCTGCTAATTACCAGCAACTAGAGCTGGGTCGCGCGACTCTGGATATTGCAACTCGAGTCATGGAGCGGGCAGAAAAATTCTGACTTGGGCAGTTTTTATCGTAGAATGACGCGGAAAACGGCATATTCCATCTCCTGGATATCATGACATACTATAGGTGACGTTGTGAACGGTCACAGTATACAGACGTGTGCAAATTATTAGAATAATGCATGAATTTTGTGTTTCTTCCCTCATTTAGTACAAAAACCTCTATACATATGAATGTAAAAGTATGTTTCAGCCTGTTTATGTATTCTATGGTTCATGCAGTCCACTGATGGCCCTTTGGGTTATCTGAGGGACAATTATTTCCCTCTCTGTAGAGGTTTCTAACACTGTTTATCGAATCAGCTGATGTTGTGGCAATTGTTGAATGTGGTTTCCATAGCTTTTTCTAGTTGAGTGTTGAGTTCCTATGCCAGAATTGAAGCCTAGAAGTGTTTTATATTGTTTACATATGTCTGTAGAATCCAAGTTTTGGATAAAGTTGGGTTTTGGATTTGTTTCCTAGTGAGTTTTTGAAGTGGTGAACTGAAGTTGTATCTTCTTGCAAAAGTGAGATTATGGTTAAGAAAACAGATCTTTCTCCCCATAAATTGGCATTGACTGAATGTTTATTAAAGGAAGGTAGATATTCCCAACAAGATATTGCTAGGAAATTGAATCTTTCGCAAGTATCGGTTAGTAGAATCAGCTCTGCATTGAAATCAGGGGAAAACCGTGCAGTCAAACGTAAGGGGAAATGTGGTCGAAAACCAATAATGAGCCCCCATATGCAAAGAAAATTGATTCAAATGGCTAAGATGAATCGAAGAAGCACCAGTAAGGACTTGAGCAATCAAATAAAGAACTATGGAGTTGAAATATCTCCATCAATTGTCAGAAGCAGTCTTTGTGCTGCAGGACTTCCTGCAAGAAAGCCGAGAAATAAAGCCAAAATAACACCTACCATGGCTAAGAAACGGCTGGAATGGGCAAAAACAATGCATAATGAGCTTAAGGACAATTGGGAAAAGGTAAGCAACATGATATATCCCATAATTTACTGTTTGCTAAGAAGTAACTTCATCCTCATGGGTTAAGTGGATTTTTTCAAAAATTCAGTCAGAGGTGTACTGATTCATTTTCTTATATTTTCAAAACATTCTGTTGAAAAAGCCATTCCAATAAGTGTTTAATATCTTGCAGGTAATCTTTTCTGATGAGTCCATATTTTCTGTGTCCGAGGAAAGCAGCCAATATGTGAGAAGGACCCCTGAAGAGGCGTTTTCTTCAAACTGTACCACACAGAAAGTTAAACATCCAACTTCAGTGATGGTATGGAGTTGCATGTCAGTTCATGGATGTGGCAGATTATACATTGTTGAGGGCATGATGGAGCAGAATCAGTACAAGAAGGTGTTTCGAACCCGCCTGCTGCCTCAGATCAGGGATTAGTTTCCTGATGGAGATTGCATTTTTATGCATGACGGAGCACCATGCCATAAGGCCAAGTCTGTTAAGAAATTCTTGGAAGGAAAACAGTATAAAGACATTGCCTTGGCCTGGTAATAGCCCAGACTGCAACCCAATTGAAAATTTATGGGGAATTGTGAAATCAAGACTGAGGAAAAGAACAATAACCAGAATTGGCATCATTGAAAACATCATAGATATATGGCATCGAGATGAATAAATTCAGAAAATGTGCAAGGACCTTGTGTCAATCATGTCAAAGAGGATCCAAATGGTTATGAAAAAACAAGGGAATACACACAAAGTACTAAAGAGGTCATTGTATATTGATAAATTATTATAATTATATTTTAAAAGTGAATTACTGTTAGTTTTATCATTTATTCTAATAATTTGCACACGTCTGTAATAAAGACAAGGAAACCTACAATCAGCATGGACTTCAAGGAGGAGTGATGCTTCTGATTAAGCCCATTTATAAGGATCTTGCCCATCCCGATTTATTGAAGAAATGTTTGCATGGGAAAACCCAAAATGTAAACGAGTCTTTTAACAGTGTTATTTGGAGCCGTGTACCGGTACCTAAAAATATGTTTGTTGGATATAAAACCTTAAAATTAGGAGTACATGATGCTGTTTTATCATTTAATATGGGAAATTCAAGCAGTATTAAAGTTCTAGAACAGCTGGGAATCCAACCAGGGTGGAATTCGCTCAGTGCGTTTCAAGCCTTTGATGTACGTCGGACCAAAATGGAGGATAAAAAGCTGTTTATAGTGGAAGCCAAGATAAGTAAGTCAATGAGAACAATGAAAAGGAATCTGGAGGACAGCAGGTGGGTTCTAGACTACATCTCAACTAAGATTTATATAAGCTAAATTTCAAAGTTAATTTTCTCTGCTTTTGTTTTTTTCCTTATATAGGTACGCTCAGTTAAAAAACTATAAAAGGTAGAAATCTGAAATAATTATCAGTGATACTTCCACACCTCCTCTCGGTAAAGCTAACAGATTATTTCAGATATGTTAATATATGAAGCAAGAAAAAAATATTATTACTCAAATTTTTCATGATGAAAAAAATAATCATGCATCTAATCCTAAAACTAAAGACCGCAATGTAAAAAAAAAAAGTTCCTATAATAACACTATAAAGTTTCAAATCTGTAGGACAAAGGACCTTTTACCTGAGCGTACCTAAAAATGGGGAAATTACCACTGTCAGGATGGGTACTCCACTTACAGACAATGGATTATTTGTAAGCCCTGAGAGAAAAGCAATACACAGTATACGAGGAGGTACGTGGATTGTCTCAAGCTGGGTCAAGCCGCCGGATTGACATGACAGCTATACCACCGGGCTCAAATAATGGGTTCATGCTAGGCCCCACAAGTAGAACCAAGGCATCACCTACACAACCACATGATGTACACAAGGAGAACTACAATCCCATGTTACGCTGAAAAATATCACCTGAACTCCACAGAGGTATTGGTACTGATGACACGAGCAAGAGGCACCATTACTCACACATTTCGCATCGTTTGCAAGAAATTTAATTTGGATAACCAATGTATGAAGGACACTGGGTTAGCAGCCGTGAAAGGCTCGTTAACAATAGTAAAAAAAAAATCATTTATATTCCTAGCTATATCTATGTCCTATAAGGAATTCCTCATGGATTACAAAATTGATTGACACGATTTTTACCGAATAATACCTATAATATGGTATACCAATCACTTATAGACATATTTTACACGACCTCTATAGTTACCCATTCACTTTTTATGTAAGCTTTGGCTTTTTGGAAGCCTCCAAATGAGGGAAGTAGAAATAAATGCATTTCTCTCTCTCTCTAATTTCAGCCGTAAGTGAACGGGTTCGTGTTTTGAGAAGTTTGTGAGCTAACTAACAAATTTACCCATGTGTAAGGTGGAGAGAATTCTAGGGGTTCTATGTTCGAGGACAGCTGTCGATGTTTTCTCCTTGGTACGAGAGTGACAGAATTGTATAGGTCGCATAACAGTTGGCAACTCAATTTTCCTGCGCAGTTGAAACTATGTAGCAGCGCTGGGTGAAGGAAGAAGCCAACAGTAGATGTTCACCAACATCACGATGAAGTCCTTGGTTCAGTCATCATACGTTGTTAAAACTATCCAGTGGGTGGGTCGGAGACCGGTCGCAATCAGGAATGGAGTACAGCTAAGTTCTTGTTTTTTTGTTGTTGTTATATTTATGTAAATAAAGTGGCCTCAGCAATTTGTCCGACTCATTGGCTGAATGGTCAGCGTTGAGGCCTTCAGATTAGAGGGTCCCGGGTTAAGTTTTTCATTAAATTTACTAGTATTAATATATTTTTGTCATTACTAGTTCATGTTATCATTGACAAGTTTACGCAACGTAAACGATACTGTACATATATAAGTATGTTTTAAGTGATTTGATAGAATCTGAGGACGTTCTTGTAGAACGAAACATGCCATTCATTGTATATTAATGTGTATTTTTACAGGTATGTTTATAGTGTTATAATTTATATTGTCATTGCAGTGTGTTTGACAGACTGAAAAGTTTTTGTTACTGAAAAGTACGGCTTCATTCTTAACAAAATAAAACTGAATATCTCAACGATTATTATTATTATTATTATTATTATTATTATTATTATTATTATTATTATTATTATTATTATTATTGCATTATCGGTTTGCGAGTACGTCGAAACGTTTTGCTAAAATACGTCAATTTTTTTAGAAAGAAATACCCGTTGTTCTTCGTACTGGTAGTGATGGTGTCGTGCCGGATTTGACCAATGTTGAAAATCCAATTGTCATTTTAATAAGCTATGTCATCACTCAAAATAAGGTAAGCTAAATAAGAACCAGGAAAAGTTAGAAAATAGGCCAAACATTTATAGCACTGCTTACAAGGTAGGGAATGAAATTCGTGTTTGTTCTGTTCAAATTCCTTTCAAGTAGCGAACTATTATAACCGCAAACCGTGCACAACATTTAATTAGATACACTGAATTAGTCGTCGGGAAATACAGCCTATATAAGGCTTTACGGAGAATGAACCCAACGATTTCGTGAAAGGTTTATAAATAATAATTATTAATGAGTTCATTTCTATGACGGAAGGTAAAAATAAAACATGCATACTGTACCAGAAAGTTATTTGATAATAATAAGGCACGACTAGATATTTCCGAGAGTAAAGATACCTTAAACACAGGGCACACTGGGTGTAGACCTGGAGCTGGGTACAGAGAGAGGTCCTAACTACGATGTGTTTCAAATTCTTTAAACTGAATTTTTTCACATAAGGTTCACCTTACAATTGTGCTGGTTACAGTGAAGTTATTTCCACAGAGCCTCCTTGAAGGACAGCGACCCAGCCATGAAAAAACGATCCCTCGTGTGCAGCAACCAAACCGTGGAACCACGATCCCTTGTAGGCAGCAACTAAACCATGGAACCACGATCCCTCGTAAGCAGCAACCAAATGATGGAACCACGATCCCTTGTAGACAGCAATGGGTCGTCGTTGATTCTTGAAGGTCCCGGCGCGGGATAACCACTCACTGATAATGTTACGCGAGTGTCCACAATTAGCTGTCCCCCGAGTATCGGAATGAACCACATAAACAGCACTTCGTGAATTGTAGCTGTCGTCTCGGTTCTAACTTAGAACCCAAACGTAAAATTAGAAAAATAAGTTGCACTTGGGAAACTTGTGGTGGCTTTCCACAAAAAAAGTTTGACTTCTATCACTTGCATTTAAAAATGAGAAGGGGTGTACAATTAGGTATTTCTATATTGAATACTAAAATAATACAAGTTCAGTTATATTTTAACAAAGATTACATTTGTTTTACAGTTACCTTATCTATAAATACAGTTCTTGGGGATAATCAGGATCAGTCCCTGGATTTACGGGAAATAGAAATGACAAAGCAGCATCTTCCTAAGATGCTTTTGAATAATTTACTGCGAAGTATGAGCACTAGGCGCAATGTCACTTGAACCACTCCTATAAGCAGCTACTGCTTCTACTTTACATAAAGGTCCTGGGAGAAACGGGTAGCTTTTACAACACGAAATATGGTGATGCGTTTACATTTTATCCTAAAACATGCCCATGTATGGAGCTGCGTTTCCATATCTGGGACAAGGTACCAAACAGGTTATCCCAATGCGTTACGGCACTACCTGTTACTGCTACTTCGGGAGACGGCTGAGTTCGAATCTCCCGTCGGCCATCCTCGAAAATGTATGTCGTAGTTTCCCCATTTTCACCTCCAGCCAAATGCCGAGATGGTACCCTTCTCCTGGCCATGACCGCTACCTTCCCATTCCTAGCCCGTACAATTTCACCTACACCGACACACAACACCCTCACACATTAGTACAGTACATGTAGCTCATCCCCGTGGGGGGAACCGGGAAAAGTAGCTACAGATCTGGCGAGCCGAACATGTCTTCGGACACTCGCAGCACTAAAAGTCATGCGCTAAAAATATTACATGTTACATAATCAAAGCACATTCCAGTATATACAGGATGGAAGTTAACTCATGCAAC
Organism: Anabrus simplex; assembly: GCF_040414725.1. Classification (NCBI taxonomy): domain Eukaryota; kingdom Metazoa; phylum Arthropoda; class Insecta; order Orthoptera; family Tettigoniidae; genus Anabrus; species Anabrus simplex. The sequence goes on along the minus strand of NC_090268.1, from coordinate 344,573,178 downwards.
CAAAATAACACAATAGATCTTGGAGAGAAGATCACAATGCCGTAATTTTCAGGTTTCTAGCCTGTGCCGTTACTCTTAGGCTTGGGAAAAAGGAGACGAGCTGTCAGCGGAGAGATGGCGTGGGATATGATTAGTAGACGAATAAGTTTGAGTGCTGCTTTCAAAAATAGAAGGATCATAATATGAAGATGGCGCTGGAATTCAAGAGGACAAATTGGGACAAATATTCGTTTATAGAAAGAGGATTTACGGTTTGGAATAAGTTACCAAGGGAAGTGTTCGATAAATTTCCAAATTCTCTGAAATTATACAAAAGACTGGGTAAACAGGCGATAGGCAATCTGCCACTTCTGCGACTGCCTTAAATACAGATCAGTAGTAACTAACTGATTGATTGACTGACTGATTAGTCGCATGCGGCACGATGCTTAATCCACTCGGTCGCTAGCAGCACGAATTTGGCGTTGTCGCATCCGGCACGGTCGCTTCTGGCACGTAACCGTAGTGATGACTGTTTTATGGAGAAATACAAATGAAAAAGCAGCAGAATCAGAAGAAAAAGCAAAGGCTCTTATCCTTCGAAGAATGTAGATATCGACAAAGAAAGGGAATGACCATAAGGGCGTGAGGATGAAGAACCTTTTTGGCCTTGCTCCCAAGCTGAGAGTTTTTGAGGAGTCACCCCTTTTGCCAGTCCCCTACGAAAAGTAGCTTTACGCGCACCGATACAGATAGGTCTCATGGCGACGATGGGATACAAAAGTGCTAGGAGAGGGTAGGAAGTGGCCGTGGCCTTAATTAAGGTACAGCCCCAGCATTTGCCTGGTGTGAAAATGGAAAACCACGGAAAGCCATCTTCAGGGTTGCCGACAGTGAGATTTGAACCCACTATCTCCCGAATGTTAGTTCTCAGCTGTGCACCCCTAACAGCACAGCCAACTCCCTCGGTCTACGACAAGATGTTATGCCCCTTAAACCAATTACCACCATCACAACCAACTCTGTGGTTATGATTTCAATGTTACTAAATAAAACAAATTTTAAACGTTTAAAATTGTGGAGGCGTTGTATAATCGATCTGCGCAAAAAGATTTCTCTTCCTAACGCATCAGTAGATTACAGCCAGTTCACATGAAGATTCATTAAATAGGGCGTGTGCAACACTTCGTGACATTTGCATGTCTAGGAGTGACTCCGCCAGAGGTGAGAGCGTGCGTTTTAAGTCACTGTAATTTCTAATGGACTTATGCCCGGTTTCTGGAACGTGAGATATCGAACCTATAGCGGTATCGAATGGTTAACTTGTGTTTTGGCGTTGCACGAACGTAAGATACATCTATCGGTTCGACAAATCGCTTGCTAACTTAGAGGGCCCTGAGCAGGAGATATCTATTTGTTAACTTGCTGGGCGCGTGCGCAGTACTTCAGTATCAGCAGCTAACATTGCGTTTGTTAAAATTTTCTATGGCTTTCTCATCTTCTTCCGTCGGCCTAATGTTCTAATGAACTATACAGTAGTGAAAATGAATTCAAAGACAGACTGTGGCTAAACAAATATACTGTCGTAGGTATGGTAGAGGTTACAGGCGACAATTTGCGTCCTGTGACAAATAATTTTCCATTGTCCCCTGTTGATCAATTATTAATTACGATAACCTTTAAGATTCAGTACTACTGCGTCTTGTCATATTTGTATCTGTGACTGCATTCGTGTCCATAAAAGCACTGGTACCAGTAACTGAGTATAACAGATAATTACACATTTATCGTAGTAGGCCTACTGCAGGCCTTCTTGCATTGGCAGTGAGCATATACTTTTATCGTGGGATTGTTTTTAATTAACGATATTACATTACAAGGAACTAACAGGTTATACAATTATGTTAATTACGCGATGTATGTCGTTATACTTTGATCAAACAATGTTCATATTTTGTAATAACAGGGAAGAGATACGGTATACTTATAAGGCTCAGTGCAAACTGGATTGCGCGTGACATGTGCCATTCGTGTGCATATTTCATTAGAAATCCTCAAACAATATAAAATTCTTCTGACAGTCCTTAAACACCTCGAAACTGACATCCACTTCTGCAAGAACTAGTCGAATATCCATTTCTTCCTGCATGACAAAGAGGGGATAATAGGAGCTGCACAGAAAGCTCAAATGCGATGCGTTACTTGTGCGCATGCGCCTGACAATCTAGGGAACACACCTAATGCACAAAAACAAAGCAGTACGAGGGGTGGCATCTAGTGTGTATTTATGAAACTTGATCAACGAGCCAATAGTTGACAGTTCGATAAGTTAGCTGCTGTTCCGCTGTGCAACGCAGCGAAGATTTATCGAGTCGACAGCTGTAACAAAGCAATAGTTATCGGAAAGATATCTCATCTTTCCAGAAACCGGGCATTAAAGAGCTTCTGGGTGATATAATGATACACTGTGGCTCCCACTAATATTTGGGCAAGTGATTCCTTGACGATGTTCCATTTTTTTTTTTTTTGTCTCCTAATAGTATTTTGCATTTTTTCACATTCGCATTTGTTAAAAAGCGTGTAACACACTCGTCGATAAATCTTATATATTAAACACACTTGAATTAATTATTACTGCTAATTGTATGACTTAAGTGCACCGATTTCGCTCCATTTCAATATTCGGGCGGAGCACGATGCGCCAGCGCCCTCCCTCCGTTTATACCAGGCATGCCAGGGTCACGAGCTAACTGACCGTTCTGCGTGCACGAGAAACAGCTGTTACGAGCGATAGCCCAGGACGTTAACAGATAGCGCAAGCCTGGAGGGGTGTACATTACACGTTCATAACTATGATACTCCTGCAATGCATGGATATAGGTCTATTCTTTCGTAAACACATAATTAAACAGTATGTCCGGCTCCATGGCTAAATGGTTAGCGTGGTGGCCTTTGGTCACAGGGGTCCCGGGTTCGATTCCCGGCAGGGTCGGGAATTTTAACCATCATTGGTTAATTTCTCTGGCACGGGGATTGGTTGTATGTGTCGTCTTCATCATCATTTCATTCTCATCATGACGCGCAGGTCGCCTAAGGGAGTCAAATCGAAAGACCTGCACCTGGCGAGCCGAACATGTCCTCGGACACTCCCGGCACTAAAAGCCATACGCCATTTCATTTTTCATTAAACATGATCAACACGACGCTTGCATAATCTATAGTTTCAAATACTGTGCATTACCTAGGAAGTGTTGTGAAGGTTTAGTCTGCCGTTGGAGACTGTCATGAAGAAACAACATGATCGCATGTTATTATTATTATTATTATTATTATTATTATTATTATTATTATTATTATTATTATTATTATTATTATTATTGTATGCAAATGGGTTGATTAAAATCATTGATATTATCTCTGAATTGAAGCACTAGAATGAAAGTCAATTATATTATTGGGAAGTGTAAGACTGTATCATAATTTTTTGTGATGTTGAAAGGCATCTGTGATTTATTTATTTAATCGTGTCAGAAACATACATTATATCTTACAATAACATCGGGACAATAAACAAATCTGGTACTATTACCATTAATTATTTATGATGATGGCGGGTAACGATGTGATTAAGCTCTACATAAATACAAATTTAATTAAATATGGTGTGACCAATATGCGGAATCTGTTATGATAATTAATTATAGTACACGCTGAGCATTAAGCATTTTTATCAAAATGGCTGTTCATTAAATACTTTTTCAAAGGGGGTATGGTTACCACAGTGGCTTAGTTGGCTTTCCCCCTAGACTGCCGAGGTTCGAACCCCGGAGGATCCCATACTGGAATTATTTTTAAATAACGAAGTCATCTGGTTATAGGAAGGGCATCCAGCCTGAAGCCCCCGGCCAAAACGAGCTAAGTTGGCTGCAGCGCCTGCAGAAATGACGGGGATAAGCTGAAGAAGTTTTTAAAGACATAAAACTCGCCGGGTTTGTCCCTAGTGACACTGTCGATCGGCAGGTGGCGATTGGTCTGCAGAAATGCGGACCCTGCACCTAGCTGGGACAAACGCTATTGAGAAGAAATGTTCTTAAAGATGATTTGAATCCTAGGTACATAACTTCCATGTCCTTCTTTGATGATGATGATGATGATGATAATAATAATAATAATAATAATAATAATAATAATAATAATAATAATAACTGGCGTACTGAGCGATCTGGCTATGCGGTACGAGTCGTATAGGTCAAGATTTGCCTTCAAGGGATGATGAGTTAGAAGCCCATCGTCTGTAGCCCCGAAGATAAATTTGCGTGTTTTTTCTATTTTACCACCAGACAAATGTGGAGGCTATATCTTAATTAAAGCAACGGTTGCTGTTATGTTACTCCTAGACCTTTCCCCGTCCCAGCGCCGCCGAAGGTTACATTAACCGTCCTTACTGCATGATTCTGTGGTGGTTTGTTGTAAGCTGTAGTATAGAGCCTATTTATTTTTATGTATTCCTCACTTGTGGCGAAGTTAAGGCTCACGGCCCTCTCCTACACTTAACCACTTTAAATAATGAAATTTGAAAATGTACACATAACAGTAAAAGTAAGATGATGTAATTCTACAAAGAATAATACTACGGATATATACGCCAGCATTATATTACAAATCAGTAGGGCAATTAAAGTAATAATAATAATAATAATAATAATAATAATAATAATAATAATAATAACTGAAGTGCATAACAGATTAAAGAAAACCCATTCACATAACTTGGTTCGCCAGGCAGAACGAAGTCGAAATTCTCGACTGGAACCATTGTTGGGCAGATTCGAGCCCAATTAAGAATGCCTGAGAAGAGACGACGCAGATGTCCGAAAACTGACCTGACCCGCCCTTAAGACACAATGGACCGTCTTATCAGACGCTTGGGAAGAAATAGAAAATGACGAACGTAACAGCTTTGCATTCGTCCAGTCTCTACTTTAGCGTCAGGTGACGTAAACAAATAGTTATTGATACTCTCATTGAGGGAATCATTTAGCCAGTTTTAGGGTCATAAGATGGGCACGATTAATAAATAAATAATACAGCAAAGGAAATAGCGTCGCTGAAAGCAAAAATCAAAACGAAATCATGTACAAGCCATTAGTCAGGATTCGAACATTACAGTCTCATAGTGTCCCACGTCATTATCCGTAATCTGTTCACTTACAATGGTAGTAGGACTTTGAAAGTAGTTCGGAACCAAATTAAACTCAACATAATACCTAATGTAGATAATGTGGCTACTGAATGAACTGATGTTAACGAGAAAGCCACGTAACGGTTTGTTGTGAATGACCGTACAGAAAACAGAATAAAGAAAAATCTCACCTCCTACGACTGACGCTGCGCTGCTCAACGAGAAATGTCGCCCATCCCTTAAGGGACCTCACATGCTTCCCCAGAAGTGCACATACAGTATATGATCCAATAACTGAAAAATGTAACAACTTGGGGTATCCCCAAGCTTGTTAAGAAGTGAAATGGGAAACGCTCTAGCTAGTGCTAATAATACGCGCTTTATTACTCGCCTACAACATGATTTCGTTCTCGTGTCCAGAAGATAAAAAAAATAATGATCGATGTTACTGTCGAGAGTTAGGATTTCACACATCCCGTCATGCAATGCAGCTTGTCGATCTTAATATCGGAGCTATTTAACGACGAATGCTTTATTCACCCTGCTAATATACTTTTCTCTCTTGTTATAAATTAGACTTCACATGTTCATCGGCGTAAACATTGCAACAGAATGTTTATATACTTTGTAAAGCTTTCTTCAAGTTAAACGCATAAGTCTCTGTTTGTAACTCATGATTAAATTTACGTGGAAACTATTCTGGAACGCACAGATGGCAGAAATGTAATCCCAGTTTCACAAGTTTAAGCGGACATTACACACGGCTTCTTCTTCTTCTTCTTCTTTTCTTTTCTATTAAGTGTCACGTCCGTAAGCGGATACGTCATCCTATCGATGGCTGATCTGTAGAGGGTTGTTGAGAAAAGGCCGAAACACTGGCGTAGGTCTTTCAGTCACGAGATCCTTCTTCTGCCCGGTGAACGTCTTCCACATACAGTATCTTTCCCTGCAGGATGAGAAGGAGTAGACATTTTTTTGCTATTTGTTTTGCGTCGCACCGACACAGATAGGTCTTATGGAGACGATGGAATAGGAAAGGCCTAGGAAGGAGAAGGAAGCGGCCGTGGCGATAATTAAGGTAAAGCCCCAGCATTTGCCTGGTATGAAAATGGGAAACCACGGAAAACCATCTTCAGGGCTGCCGCGGATGCAAGCTCACACCTGCCCGCCCCTAACTGCACGGCCAACTCGCCCGGTAAGGAGCAGACCATACAGTACTTGTCAGGGTGCCGTATCACATGACCGAAGTAGGCGAGTTTCTGGGTCTTGATGGTTTTGATAATCTCCCGCTCCTTTCCCATACTGGTACGTGTCAGAATGTCTTTGATTCGAATCCGATCTACCAGCTGGTTCGGATCATAAGGTGATAACATCACATCTCAAAGGCCCCAATGTTTTTTTCAAATAAGCTTCTCTCAGCGCCCATGATTCTGTTCCATAGAGTAGGACCGAAAAAGCATAGCAATGGACGAATACTTATATATATACTAGCTGATGTACCCGCGCTTCGCTACAGGATTCTCAGAAAGACTGACCTTGTGGTTTTTGTAACTGAAGTAAACAAAGGCCATTACAAAAACGTCAGTAGGAAAGTAGCGATGTTATAATAATAATAATAATAATAATAATAATAATAATAATAATAATAATAATAATAATAATAATTTCGTGTGGCTATTTCTAGCCGGGTGCAGCCCTTGTAAGGCAGACCCTCCGAAGAGGATGGGCAGCATCTGCCATGTGTAGGTAACTGCGTATTATTGTGGTGCAGGATAGTGTTGTGTGTGGTGTGTGAGTTGCAGGGATGTTGCGGACAGCACGAACACCCAGTCCCCGAGCCAAGGGAATTAACCATTTAAGGTTAAAATCTCCGACCCGGCCGGGAATCAAACCCGGGACCTCTGGACCAAAGATCAGCACGCTATCCATTTAGCCATGGAGCCGGACAATGTTATCGTATAAAATACTCGATCAAATGAAAAACCGCACACTTTCTCACTTCTAACGAACAGTACTACGGTGCCGATCTAACAGTCCAAAGTTCCAGAGCTGGAATGACCAGGCTACAGACAGCCGTGAACACTCCTCTGCAATAATTCTCTTAAATATGCTAACTGCTAATTCCAATCAGTGCCTCAGAGTACGGATTGAACAGCTCGAATGCTATGATGAACCAGTGTGTTATGTGCCAGTAGTATCAGAAAATTTATGAACCAGAGGAATAGCATGCTAAAGAAGAAAGTTATCCAACTCCCCAGCTACTTTCCGCTAATATTCAGGCAGACTGTTACACGCAGTACGACCGGGCGAGTTGGCCGTGTGGTTAGGGGCGCGCAGCTGTGAGCTTGCATCCAGTGGATTCGAACCCCACTGTCGGCAACCCTGAAGAAGGTATTCCGTGGCTTCCCATTTTCACACCAGGCAAATGCTGGGGCTGTATCTTAATTAAGGTCAAGGCCGCTTCCTTCACACTCCTAGTCCTTTCCTATCCCATCGTCGCCATAAGACCTATCTGTGTCGGTGCGACGTAAGGCAATTTTCATCCAAACTATCGTAGATATGTGGCAACAGAAGACACAAAGCCCACCACAACAAACAATAGTCAATGTAATGTTAAATGCTACGCGCTTTCAATATTGTAGGCCTTCACATTTAGTTTTCTTCCGACTCTGAAATACCACTCGTATCATAGTCGGTACGATAACATTGAATAAAACATAAATGGTCGGAAATTGTATTTTCTATAACTTTTGTTATGTAGTACTTTTCGATAGGACCAATAACATAGGTATTTAAAAATTAAATTTTAGACGTCTTCCCCTAAACTACAATTTCATACACGGCGCATAAAACTGTTTATAGTTTAGACTGTAGTTTCTTATTCCCCGACTCTATATACCAACTTTCATTACATTCTGTTAACCCATTTTCTCGTGGCTCGGCGTTGATATGGACTTGGCAACAAAAATACAAATTCCTGAATATCTGTGTTATCAAAGCCGGTGCGACAACAATGTATGACATAAATGATCGGAAATTTAATTCTATATAACTTTGGTTATGTAGTATTTATCGACAGGACCACTAATAATATAAATATTTGATGATTAAATTTTAGGTCTTCCCCTAAACTACCATTTCACTCAGCGTGAGTAAAATGATTTATAGCCTAGATTGTAGGGGCTCATCCCCCGACTTCACATACCGATTTTCATTAAATTCTCTTCAGCCGTTTTCTTGTGATGCGTGTACATACATAGATACATACATACATACATACATACATACATTACATACATACATACATACATACAGACAGACAGACAGACAGACAGACAGACAGACAGACAGACAGACAGACAGACAGACAGACAGACAGAAATTACGGAAAAGTAAAAAGTGCATTTCCTTGTTGCTATGGACACGAACGATACAGAAATACAATTCTTTTGAAATTCTGAGCAATGTACAGACAAAACTCTTATTTTATATATATAGATTCTTGGAATAAAATCTGGCTCTAAAACTTAGCGAAATTCATGGCAAATTTGGGCATTATCAAGCAGGGAGCACACCAATTCCGTTCCGTCCCGTTCAGTTACCTCGGATATTATGATACGATGATAACGTGTAACCAAATGTCCAGCGCACACTGTTCAGTTCCACACGCTTCAGCAATTTCTCTCTCCACCATCCTCACAAGCAACGGAAGACGGAAGGTAGACCTTGCGAGCTTCCGGCGAAGTGTTTTATTTGAGATCAATGAGTGCGATCAACTAAGAACTGCTGATTGAAGTCATAAAAAGACATCCTGATATCATGATATGGCAAGGATATCAAGTGAATCGGCAAGACGTGATAGTGAGGCAGCAACTCCGTCCACGGCTCGTAAGCAAAGAAAGAGATCAAATACCTCTGTGGCCGATGCGCTGGACAAGATTCGTAAAATGCCAAATATGCAAAGTTGATAAAAAGACCACGGATTCCAGAAAAAAATTAAGCCGTGGAATAAACAATTATATTTTTTAGTCCTCCGCTGCAAACTGAATGTATATCGAAAATAAATGCTCTAGTGACGGAATACAACAGACGGTACACTGGTTTATAGTATTATGCCATTCTACTTACTTTTACCATGTAATACTGTTAAAGAAAATATGAAAGGAAATCGTTACTTCATTGTTACTGTTATCGCTGACCAGGTGATATCGGCTTTCTGAAATCTGATTTATTTTTGGACAGGCAGAACGCTCAGCAACTCAAAAACCTGGAGCTTGATATTCTGAAATATTTAAATAAATTGTTCTTATCACGTAGCAAGTCCGGAAAGTGGAGGTAATAATTGTATTCACCACACTGGTCCCTTTTAAAATGTATTTCATGTGTCCAAAATCTTCTCTCTTCTTCGCAGTCTAAAATTTCTCTGTCTTTGGACGAAGAGCTCGACATTGCTACAGGCGCTGTTCCTAGCCGGGTTCACTGACAGCTTCCGAAAGAGACGGAAAGTATGTGCGGCAGACGAACTGATGAGAACGGATTCGAGGGAAACGGAACTGAACTGAACCGAATGGGACAGATGCGATGTGCTCCCTGCTTCAGGCTGGCGCCCTTGAGGAACAGAAGCAGCTACCAATTCGAAAACAGCAGGCGGCGATCATATCTATCTCGCAAGGGAACTGTTTGGATTGGATGAGGTACATTTAAACATCACTTCGGTGAATAATGAACGCTGACTCGCACAACTCAGTCATATGTTCCCAGGAAAAACTTTCTGCAGGGAGATTTGAATGTATGAGAGGAAGTAAAGTGCCAAATGTCCATTGGGAGTGTCTCGATGCAGTAACTAGAAACGAATGTTTGTAGGAATTCCTTCAATTTAGTGAAATTTCAAGGAGGAAACCAGAACGGGCAAAGTACTAATTTATATAGCTGGGCGGCTCGGAGCAGTAAGCTGATGACGGAGAATTGCCTTGTGTAGGCTATGTACTAGAAATATACCGATAGTTCTATTTTGAAGTTACATACAGAAATTTATACCGAAATTGAGACTTCGACTCAAGAATAGAATTGCACGTTCAACAAAAACCCATTTTAAGACATGTAGGCCTGCACTATATTATGAATATATCAATATATTTGGGTTTTAATACTACTATGTCGTTTATAACGTAAGCTAAAATCTTACGTGGGCAAAATCGTGGTCATCTAATGTATAAACGTACATGTTATTAATGCAATTTTTAATTACCGCAACACAAACGAAGAAACTGCCAGATTCCCGTTCAAAGTCACTCATTTTGTCACCCTGTGGAAAGCCTATGTATCTACGGCAGGCATGCAGCGTTGTCTGGATGTTCATTGCATTTAAAATTTTAGCAACAAATTAAATTTTTTAAATATGTACATACTATTTTTACGGCGGAACGACTATTACCATAAAAATTTATGATGCCTTAATAGATTATCCTACCAAATCTCACTGCAATCTGTCTGGTTCAACCCAAGTAGCTCCCTTGTCAGTAGATGAGCTATGTATGGTCTAAAACAATGGGTGCTGAGTCAGCATTTTCCCACGAGGTCATTGACCCCTAGCTGAGTAGTAAGGCAATGCACATTCTAACTTCATTTTTTTTTTTTTTTTGCTAGTTGCTTTACGTCACACCGACACAGGTAGGTCTTATGGCGACGATGGAACAGGAAAGGGCTAGGAGTGGGAAGGAAGCGGCCGTGGCCTTAATTAAGGTACAGCCCCAGCATTTGCCTGGTGTGAAAATAGGAAACCACGGAAAACCATTTTCAGGGCTGCCAATAGTGGGGTTCGAACCCACTATCTCCCGAATAATGGATACTGGCCCCACTTAAGCGACTGCAGCTATCGAGCTCGGTCTGTTACTTCATAAAGTATATTATTCCGTGTTTTAATTTTGGCAGTAACATTTGAAATATTGGTTCTGCACGTCAGTGGTGGTACGCTCACGTTGTACGGAGAGACGAGAACTACGAGGGGAACAAGTTTCTGAAGGTGGAAGTTAAATGCAAAAGGAAATATGGATGGAGCTAATCTGGAAGGACCTCAAGGAGAAACATCTAGAGAAGGAAATGGCAAAAGTCAGGAAGAAACTGAAGACGTCCATTAGAAACAGCATGAAACGAGATACGTTGTCAGATGAAGATAATAACTGTCATTACTAATTTAAAGTACAGTGTATAATCTATAGTACGAAAGTTTTAATTTTTCTAGCATATGCTCCTCAAGTGTCATCGACATTTCTGATGCAGCTAAGACAGTTACGGCAAGCTGCCTAGTTGACGACAGCCCTCTTTTTCCCTCATTCGGGATTGGGATCGGTGAAAGTTACTGGGGGATAGAGACCAGAAAGGCCAACCATACCTGAGCGGGAAAAAGCTAAGAAGAAGAAGAAGAAGAAGAAGAAGAAGAAGAAGAAGAAGCGGCAGAAGAAGAAGAAGAAGAAGAAGAAGAATATGTGTTCAAGTACTATTGTATTTTCTCATTACAGTCTGTTTCCAGTCATTCGACCGGGTCAGGGATGGAATGAATGAAGCCCCATCCAGCGACGAGAATAGGAATTGTGCCGGCTGCCGAAGTCTGTCGCACTCCTCTGGGGCAACGATTAATGACTGACATATGAAATGAAATGATACTGGAGTGTTACTGGAATGAATAATGGCAGGAAAAACCGGAGTAACCGAAGAAAAACCTGTCCCACCTTCCCTTTGACGATGCTTGTTGTTTAGAGGGGCCTAACATCAGGTCATCGGTCCCTAAGGGTACGAAATGAGACGAAATGCACTGACAATTTAAAAGTACAAAATTCATTCTATGACCAGAATTCAAAACGGAATGATGAAGAATGAAGGAATGAATATGAATTTAAAACAATCAGTGGATCCGACCCACAATGCCTCACCTGACCAGAAACAATATTACGGACCAAGGGGCTGTTTCCAAAGCACAATCCTGAATCGATGAGGCTTGTAGTCGAAAGGGGTCCAAAATCCAATATCCTTGTCAACGGTCCCTCATAACGGCACTTATCGCCAGTACACTGACTTAGCAAATGTCATGGGATAGTCACCTGATAGCGTGTGGGGCCTCCTCTGGCCCTGCGAACTGCAGTGAGTCGACAAGTCCCTGGTAGTCCTCTGGATGCAGCTGACCACCAAATCGTTTGCAGAGCGGCCGCCAATGCTGGTCTGTTCGTTGGTGCAGGATCCATTGCACGGAGCCTGCGTTCCAGGACATCCCAGATATGCTCGATAGGGTTCATACCAGGGCTCCTGGGTGGTCATGGCAGTCGTTGGACCTCCGCTGCATGTTCCTGAAACCATTCCCGGGCGACGTGGGAGCGATGCGGAGGCGCGTTATCATCTTGAAACACCGCAGAACCGTCTGGGCGCTGGAAGGCCAAAAATGGGTGGAGATGGTCTCCGAGCAGCTCAACATACCGCGTAGGGGGCCCATCCCATACCAGAAAAATGCACCCCAGAACATTACAGAGACACCAGCGCCCTGGACCACACTTTCGAGGCAGACGGGATGCATCGCTTCATGTAGTCTGCGCCATACACGGTGCCTCCCATCGGCATGGTGCAGTTGAAATCGTGATTCGTCCGACCATATCACGTTACGCCATTGTTCCAGTGTCCATCCTGGTGACTGGCGACAAATGCGCGTCGTTGTGCCCGATGACGTTGGGTTAACAGTGGCGCCCGTGTGCGGCGCCGGCTCTCATACCCCATAGAACCCATGTTCCTACGGATTGTCCACTGGGAGACGTGTCTAGCACGGCCTGTGTTGAATTGAGCCATGATATGTTGCACGGTTGCCCGTCTGTCACTACTGACAATCCGTCTCCGATGTCGCCGGTCACTGTCATCGAGGGTGGCTGGACGGCCGGTCGTTCGTCTGTTGTGGACAGTGACACCCACATTCAAACATTCACGATACACCCTGGACACGGTTGATCGTGTGAAGCCGAATTCCCGCACCACTTTCGAAATCGCACTTCCCATCCGTCGGGCACCGACCACCATACCCCGTTCGAACGGTGTCAGCTCACGACGACGTTCGATGTTACACCTGTCACATGCACAGACACTGCTCATAAGGTCTCCTACCCAACTGCCGCTGGTACAGGGGGCGTGTGGTGCGCAGACAACACACCTGCGCATCAGTGCTCCGCTATCCCATAACATTTGCTCAGTCAGTGTAAAGAACCATGGTACTGCTCAGGTTGCGGTACTAATCAAAGGTAGCGTAAACTCACGGTGTTCCAAACATTATGGTACTACTCACAAGTATTGTACGTCGTACAGATAACGCAGACCTCTGGTGTTTCTCACATAATGGCGAATCTCATAGGCAACGCAAACCCATAGCGTTCCTCACCTAGGTGTACTAATCACGGGCACCGGTATTCCCGTGGTGTTCCGCATATAGTGGGTACTAATCACAGGCAACGAAGACCCACGGTGTCGAACGTATTGTGTTATTAACCACAGGCAACGCCCAGACCCTTGGTGTTTCACACTTAATGGTACTAATGACGGGCAACGTAAGACAGTGGTGTTCTGCATTTAGTGGTACTGATCACAGGTACTGGAAACCGACAGTGAACCCCGCTCTACTGCTACGAATCACAAAAATATTTAGTACCTAACAGAGTGGTACTACTCGCAAGTAAAGACGATCCATGGTGTTCCCCACATGATGGTACTAATCACAAGTACTGTAGTTTCATGGTTCTGATGCACTCATTCCTTGGTCGCCCCTTGTAGTCTCCTCTTACGACAGGCAGGGGATATCGTGGGTGTATTCTTCGTCTGCGTCCCCCGCCCACAGGAGGTAGACAAAGAGAAAAAAGAGGGAAAAGTATGATCTGTCACTTCGAAAAATGAAGTAACAGACGAAAAAAGGCAAGGGACACGAAGGGCGTGAAAATGAAAGACTCCCTACGCCTTGAATGCTCTAATACCGTCGGGGTCGGAAAATTACAAGAGTTGACCAAGGGAGGTCGGACAGGATAGGTGAAAGTGAGGAGCCTGACACAAGTGGAAGCAATGCCAGGACTCAGGTAAGGGTCCCGTGGTCATCAACCCACGCTCCGAAGTTGAGAGCTCCTGGGCCCCTTTTAGTCGCCTCTTACGACTGGCATGGGATACCGTGGGTGTATTCTTCACCTGCGTCCTCCACCCACAGGGGGTCCACCTTCCCCTTAACCAGCACAAATCTCACATGGATTGACCGGTATTTGAACCACGGAATCCAACGACGAGAGATCGGCGAGCTTCCTACTGAGCCACGGAGACTCTACATGCATTAATTTGATGTTAAATATTCCAAAAGTATCACTACCACAATACTAGTGCATCTTCCACAAATTTTTCAATTAAGTGCACAACACAGGACTTTATTTTCAACGTAAAACAAAGCGATCCACATACAGATTTCAAAATTAATAAACACACTACACATTTTCACCTCGACAATCTGAGGATTAAAAGCTGAGAAATGAAACACTACTAGAATGTTATCTGTATCAACCGATCATGTTTAGGAATTTTATCAGGTGTCAAACCCAGGGTTTATCGTTTTGATGTCCAGTATTAAACTCATTGGCCTAACCTCAGTATGAAAGTTTATCGCTTTACATTTCAACAATGCTTAAGGACGTTCCAGTGTATACGTCAAAGCACAAAATAGTAGGTTGCATGGCTCACAAATGACGTCAGTATCATACAGTGATCGTCAGCTGATAGTTAAAAATACTGCTGGTACTCGAACTGACATTCTACAGTGGCAAGCTTCGTAAGAATTAACTCGAGTACGTCGCAAATCCCATAGTCTAAATTTCTCGTATGTCTACATTGTGACTCAAGCTATGCAAATCCCAAAGAGAGGGTGTAAGAACAGATGTCACAAGAATTTTTTTCCTGTTGGTATGACGTCGCACGTAATCAGACAGGTCATTTGGCAACGATGCGATAGGATTGGAAAGGAAATGGCAGTGGCCTCAATTACTGAACAGCCCCAACGTATGCCTGTTGTGGAAATGAGAAACCATGGAAAACTGCTGGAAAAATACATGCATAATCTTTTATAGACTGTTATGCCTTTCAGCGTTCAGTATGCAAGCCTCTGTGAATTTACAATCCTCTATTTGCAACTAGTGCTGTGGCCCCATTTAGTTCTATACCTCTTTAAATCTTTAAATCGTTAGAAACTGAGTCTAACCATAGTCGTCTTGGTCTCCCTCTACTTCTCTTACCCTCCATGACAGAATCCATTATTCTCCTAGGTAACCTATCCTCCTCCATTCGCCTCACATGACCCCACCACCAAAGCCGGTTTATGCGTACAGCTTTATCCATCGAGTTCATTCCTAAATTAGCCTTTATCTCATTCTGAATACGCTCCTGCCATCGTTCCCACCTGTTTGCACCCGCTATCATTTTCGCTACTTTCCTGTCTGTTACTTCTAACTTATTAATAAGATCCTGAGTCCATCCAGCTTTCGCTCCCGTAAAGCAAAGTTGGTCTGAAAACAGACCGATCTAAAGATAGTTTCGTCTGGAAGCTGACTTCCTTCTTACAGAATATCGTTGATCGCAACTGCGAGCTCACTGCATTAGCTTTACTACACCTTGATTCAATCTCACTTACTATATTGCCATCCTGGGAGAACACACAACCTAAATACTTGAAATTATTGACCTGTTCTAGCTTTGTATCGCCAATCTGACATTCAATTCTCTTCAGTTTCTTACCTACTGACATCAATTTAGTCTTCGAAAGGCTAATTTTCATACCATACTCATTGCACCTATTATCAAGTTCCAAGATATTAGTCTGCAGGCTTTTGGCACAATCTGCCATTAAGACCAAGTCGTCAGCATAGGCCAGACTGCTTACTACATTTCCACCTAACTCAATCCCTCCCTGCCATTTTATACTTTTCAGCAGATGATCCATGTAAACTACGAACAACAACGGTGAAAGATTACAGCCTTGTCTAACCCCTGTAATTACCCTGAACCAAGAACTCATTCTACCATCAATTCTCACTAAAGCCCAGTTGTCAATATAAATGCCTTTGATTGATTTTAATAATCTACCTTTAATTCCATAGTCCCCCAGTACGTCGAACATCTTTTCCCTCGGTACCCTGTCATACGCTTTCTCTAGATCTACGAAGCATAAACACAACTGCCTATTCCTCTCGTAGCAATTTTTCAATTACCTGGCGCATACTGAGAATCTGATCCCGACAGCCCCTCTGTGGTCTGAAACCACACTAGTTTTCATCCAACTTCTTCTCGCACCCTCCCTTCTAAGATGTCAGTGAATACTTTGCCTGGTACACTAATCAATGAGATACCTCGATAGTTGTTGCAATCCTACCTCTTCCCTTGCTTATACAGTAGATAGGTGCAATTACTGTTTTTGTCCAATCGGAAAAATATTAAGATATCGGCCAAAGAAAGACAAGGGCCACGAAGTGAGTGAAAATGAAAGACTTCCTATCCCTCGCAACCTAGTAGGATCGGGGTCGGAAAAGAACAATTTACCAATACAGGTCAGATAGGATAGATGAAAGCGAGGAGACTGACACAAGTGGAAGCAATGTCAGAATCAGCTAAGGTCCGTGGTCACCAACCCACGCTCCCAAGTTCTCAGCCCCTGGGGCCTTCATCAGAGGAGTTAATGAGATGAAATGAAATAGCCTACTCCTGTCGAATAGCACTAAGTGGTCTGCCCAAGGTTTAATATCTTCATATGACGGACGGATCTCTATCAACAACGTCATATGCCCTTACTCAATTTGAACACCGCGGAGAGGTTTGGAATTGAATCCAGTCTTTTGGCACGCATTATAACCGCTAGAGTTAAATAATTTTACAATAACATTTCTTTTAAAATGCTCTTTTTTAATTTTTTTGTTAATTTCCTCTGTCACCTTGATGGTTTTTCGCTTGCATTCCGAATTACCACTTGTAATTTTAATCTTCTGGATTCTTGAAGCGACACTAGCCTAGGCAGGAATGGATACCAAGTTTCTTAGAATCTGTCCCTGCTTGCTTATTCGATGACTGCTTAAAAATGCAATATATAATAATTAGACCAAAGAAAAAGTAATATAGAACAAGATACCTTTTAGCTACGTTACTGAAGGCAGCAATTACATACCTAAATTAAGGTACAGCCCCAGCATTTGCCTGGTGTGAGAATGGGAAACCACGTAAAGCTGCTCAAAAGAATTAGTAACAAATCTGAACTTTAAATTGCCCGTTCGACTGTTATAGTTATTTGCAACGTGTCTATTCTCAACATAGTATTAGTCTCTTACGTTTCGAAACACGCGGCCCCGCTTTGCATTACACATGCACAAAGGACACTTTTTACGATCTAAGGTTTAGGCCCGTCAAGATGGCAGTACTGAGGTTAGCGATGCGTTGTTGTCTATCAAAAAGCACGTGGCTTTGTTTACCAATTCAAATTTCGCGCTAGTAAGGTTAAGTTGGCAGCACTGGAAGAGGCCCCTGGCTGCGGTGGAGTAGGCCCCTGGGAAGGCCCCCCGGGAGAAGGAGGTGGAGGAGGCCCCTGGGAGCCGGAGGTGGAGGTGGCGGCCGAACTGTCCAATTATACTACTCAAAACACTTCGTATCGTGACACTACTGCCAACGTTATTTATTAAAAACCGCTTTTCTTTTATATTTTTTAAAATTTATTAACCAACATTTCGAGTTTGTAATGTTTTTGCACAATTCTTCAGTTTACAACGAATCGGATAACATATTTCGCAATTTTCTGTAACCAATGGAATTAAATATAGACAGTTGAAGTTTTAAGAATCGCCAGAAGGTCGTATCTTTGTTCCACGGAAGTTCGTGTCGAAGTCAACGACACAGAGATGTACACGTTCAACGCAGCACGTACTCAACGCTGGCGTGACGTTTTATTCATGGGTTCGTATGTCGTGATTCTTATGTGCATAAAAATCAGAAAAAAAGTATTCAACATTTTTTTCTGAATCAAGCAGTCCTTGGTTTGCTTGGGTGACTGCACGTCACTGGCTGTGATAATGAAAGACTCGCTATGCCTCACATACCTAGAATAGCGTCTGGTGGTCCGCTAGAAAATATGTAAATGAGAAGCCTTGCACAATTAAGTGGAGGCAATGCCAGACTGTAAGTACACAGTGGTCGCCAACACCCGCCACTGCAAACCCTACCTGTAAGTTGAGCGCCCCTGGGGTTACGCCCTTCGGTCGCCTCTTATCACAGACAGGGGGTACTGTCAAGTTTCTGATGTTCTGTCCCCTGTGGGTAGAGGCGGTAGAATAACACCCACGGTATCCACTGCCTGGCGTAAGAAGCGACTAAAAGGGGCCCCAAGGGCTCTGAACTTTGCAACGTGGGCTGGCAACCACAGAGCCCTTAGCTAAGTCATGGCATTGCTTCGACTTACTTGTGCCAGTCTCCTAACTTTCATCTATCCTATCCGACCTCCCATGATCAACTCTTGTTCTTTTCCGACCCCGACGCTATTAGGTTTCCGAAAGGCTAGGGGGTCTTTGATTTTCACGCCCTTCGTGACTCTTGTCTTTCTTTGGCCGATACCTTCATATTTCGAAGTGTCGGATCCCTTCCATTTTTTTCTCTCTGATTAGTGTTATATAGAGGATGGTTGCCTAGTTGTACTTCCTCTTAAAACAGTAATAATAACCACCACCACCACAAAACTGAAACAGAAATCTCTTCGTAGTTATTACAACAATGTTTTAAAATGAAATCTATAATACCGATCAACGCAAGTATTACTAGAAGATTTCAAGAACATGGAAAGCTTATATGTTTTGTGCTCATTAGATTCTTCATAATTCAGTTCTTAAGATCGCACTTTCCCAACTGATGATTTTAAAAGCTTACTTGAAAATTATGGTCGCTACATTGATTACGAAAAACAAGTTAATCGAAGCGTACACGTCAAACGAATTTTCCGGTAAGTCACATTTTAAGCTAAGGAAGATGTTCGCGACTTCAGCACTTGGAAAACCGATAACGCAACTTTATCTATTGGCTTCACTTGTAAGTGTGATACCAGTGTCCACAGCAACAGATGAAATATCGCTTTCCGCTTTAAAGCGAATTAAGAAACAAAACAGGACAAAAGCGGCTTTCAGATGAATGAAAATCTACAACCTGTTTTCCAGTCAATGACTGGGTCAGGGATGGAATGAATGAAGCCCCCATCTTGCGGCGAGGATAGGAATTGTGCCGGCTGCCGAAGCCTCTCGCACTTCTTTGGGGCAGTGATTAATGACTGACAAATCTCACACAAAGTGACCGGGATCTGAACCACGGAACCCAGCGATGAGAGGGAGTACCCGGAGAAAAACCTGTCGTGCCTCCGCTTTTTCCAGCACAAATCTCACATGAAGTGACCGGGATTTGAACTACGGAACCCAGCAATGAGTGGCCAACGCGCTGCCGTCTGAGCCACGAAGGCTAAAAACGGCTTGTGCATATCGAACCATATCAATTGAAAAAAAAAAAAAGCCGAGCTGAGTGGCTCAGCCAGTTGAGGCGCTGGCCTTCTGATCCCAACTCGGCAGGTTCGATCCTGGCTCAGTCCGGTGGTATCTGAAGGTACTCAAATACGTCAGTCTCGTATCGGTAAATATACTGACACGTAAGTCCCACGAGAAAACATTCCAGCATCTCGGCGTCTCCGAAAACAGTAAAAGTAGTTAGTGGTACGTAAAAATAAATAACATTAATGTCATTTATTACGTCCGGCCCCGCGTTGTAGGGGGCAACGCGTTCGCCTGTCACCCGGCGGTCCCGGGTTCGATTTCCACCCGGGTCAGGGGTTTTAATTGTAATGATTAGTATCCCTGGCCAGGGGACTGGGTGTTTGTGACGTCTTTAATCTTCCTTTCCACACACACACCATTCCACATTACCGCCATTCCAATTACACGCAGGTTCATACAATACGGTGCCAGAAGGGTGAAAACATCCACATGGGTCGACGCCCCGAACAAATAGCATTTTAAAAAATCATACATTATCAACAGAAAAATAACTATTACACACTCTAAAAGACAGTTTTAAATATAAAAAGTCACAGTCCAAAACTTTAACAAAATCTAAAGTACTACTGCAACTACTGTCTAATATACTACCATAGAGGACTACTAAAATAGTCCTTCTACCTTCAGAAAACACTGTTTTCAGAACTAAATATAATCCATTTGATGTACCTTGTAATTGAATTCCATTCCTCGATCACTTGCACCATGTTCACGTACAGAATTAGATTTTGTTAAAGTTTTGGACTGTGACTTTTTATATTTAGTAGCATTCTAAGTATTTGAAAAACATAAATATACCAGTCAAGTTGGCCGTGCAGTAAGGGGCACGCAGCTGTGAGCTTGCATCCTGGAGATAGTGGGTTCAAGCCCCACTGGCGGCAGCCCTGTAGAGGGTTTTCTGTGGTTTTCCATTTTCACACCAGGCAAATGCTGGGGCTGTACCTTAATTAAGACCACGGCCGATTCCTTCACACACCTAGGCCTTTCCTATCCCATCGTCGCCATAAGACCTATCTGGGTTGGTGCGACGTAAAGAAAATAAATATATCGAAGTGAATTATTCAGTTGTTGTTTGAATCATCAGTCCATAGACTGGTTTGATGCAGCTCTCCATGCAACCCTATCCTGTGCTAAACTTTTCATTTATGCGTAACTATTGCATCCTACATCTGCTCTAATCTGCTTGTCATATTCATACCTTGGTCTACCCCTACCATTCTTACCACCAACACTTCCTTCAAAAACCAGCTGAACAAGTCCTGGGTGTCTTAAGATGTGTTCTATCATTCTATCTCTTCTTCTCATCAAATTTAGCCAAATCGATCTCCTCTCGCCAATTCGTTTCAGTATCTCTTCATTCGTGATCCGATCTATCCATCTCACCTTCAGCATCCTTTTGTAACACATTTCAAAAGCTTCTACTCTCTTTCTTTCTGAGCTAGTTATCGCCCATGTTTCACTTCCATACAATGCCACGCTCCACACAATAGTCTTCAAAAAATCTTTCTAATTCCAATATGAATGTTTGAAGTGAGCAAATTTCTTTTCTTAAGAAAGCTCTTCCTTGCTTGTGCTAATTTGCATTTTATGTCCTCCTTATTTCTGCCATCGTTAGTTATTTTACTACCCAAGTAACAATATTCATTTACTTCCTTTAAGACTTCATTTCCTAATTGAATATTTCCTGCATCACCTGCACTCCATTACTTTTGTTTTGGACTTACTTATTTTCATCTTGTACTCCTTACCCAAGACTTCGTCCATACCATTCCGCAGCTTCTCAGGATCTTCTGCAGTCTCAGATAAAATAACAATATCATCGGCAAATCTCAAGGTTTTGATTTCCTCTCCTTGGATTGCGATCCCCTTTCCAAATTATTCTTTGATTTCCTTTACTGCCTGTTCAATGTAAACATTGATAAGGAGGGGACACAAACTGCAGCCTTGCCTCACTCCTTTCTGGATTGCTGCTTCTTTTTCAAAGCCCTCGATTCTTATTACTGCAGACTGATTTTTATACAGATTGTAGATAATTCTTCGTTCTCGGTATCTGATCCCAATCACCTTCAGAATCGTAAATAGCTTGGTCCAATCAACATTATCGAATGCCTTTTCTAGATCTACGAATGCCATGTACGTGGGCTTGTCCTTCTTGATTCGATCCTCTTAAGATCAGACGTAAAGCCAGGATTGCTTCACGTGTTCCTACATTTCTTCTGAAGCCAAACTGATCTTCTCCCAACCCAGCTTCAACTTGCTTTTCCATTCTTCTGTAAATAATACGTGTTAAAATTTTGCAGGAATGAGATACTAAACTAATAGTGCGGTCGTTTTTACACCTGTCAGCACCGGCTTACTTTGGAATAGGTATAACAACATTCTGACGAAAATCGGATGGGACTTCTCCTATCTCATACATCTTACACACTAAATGGAATAACCTTGCCATGCTGGTTTCTTCTAAGCCAGTCAGTAATTCAGAGGGAATGTCATCAATTCCAGGTGCCTTGTTCCTATTTAGGTCGCTCACAGCTCTGTCAAACTCTGACCTCAAAACTGGGTCTCCCATTTAATCAGCATTTACAGCCTCTTCTTGTTCCAGAATCAAATTATCTACATCTTTAACTTGATACAACTGTTGAATATGTTCCTGCCATCTTTCTGCTTTGTCTTCTTTCCCCAGAAGGGGCTTTCCATCTGAGCTCTTAATATTCATACACCTAGATTTCCTTTCTCCAAAGGTTTCCTTGATTTTCCTGTATGCAGCATCTACCTTTCTACAACCATACAACGTTCGACATCCTTGCGCACTTCTCCTTCAGCCATTCTTCCTTAGCTACCTTGCATTTTCTATCCACTTGATTCTTTAATCGCCTGTATTCTTTTCTTCCCCCTTCATTTCTAGCATTCTTGTATTTTCGTCGTTCATCAATCAGGTCGAGTATCTCCTGAGTTATCCACTGATTCTTAGTTGATATTTTCTCCCTTCCAAACATTTCTTCAGCAGCCCTACTGACTTCATTTTTCATGACTATCCACTGTTCCCCTATTGTGTTTCCTTCAGCCTTTTCATTTAGTCCTTTTGCAACATGTTCCTTGAAACAATCCCTCACACTATTTTCTTTCAACTTGTCTAGATCCCATCTTTTTGCATTCTTTCCTTTCTTCAATTTCTTCAGTTTTAGATGGCATTTCATGACCAACAAGGTGTGATCAGAGTCCACGTCTGCTCCTGGGAAAGTTTTGCAATCCAACACCTGGTTTCTGAATCTCTGCCTAATCATAATGAAGTCTATTTGATACCTTCCAGTGTCTCCAGGTCTCGTCCACGTATACAGCCGTCGTTTGTGGTGTTTGAACCAAGTATTGGCAAGGACTAAATTATGATCAGTGCAGAATTCAACCAGCCGACTTCCTCTTTCGTTCCTCTGTCCCAATCCGAATTCTCCTACTGTATTACCTTCTCTTCCTTGGCCTACCACTGCATTCCAGTCTCCCATCACAGATTCTCGTCACCTTTTACATATTGTATTAAATCTTCTATCTCTTTATATATTCTTTCGACTTCCTCATCATCCGCCGAACTAGTAGGCATATAAACCTGCACTATTGTGGTAGGCATTGGTTTGGTGTCTATCTTGACGACAATAATTCTTTCACTATGCTGGTCGTAGTAGAATACCCGCTGCCCTATTTTCTTATTCTTTATTAAACCAACTCCTGCATTTCCCCTGTTTGATTTTGAGTTGATAATTCGGTAGTCGCCTGACCAAAAAGCCTGTTCATCCTGCCAACGTACTTCACTTATACCTGTTACCGTGGTTTGGTGGATTAGCAGAGGTGAAAGAAGGTGCTGGGATGAACAGGTCTCAATCTACGAAATTAAAGTTAATTTAAAATTTAACAAGGTTATATTTTCTTTTTAAGATCAAGAAATAACAAATATAACAGGTACTTAGTAGCCTAGCAACAAATCGAGAATGTACAATTACACTGATTACAGGATTTGGGCTCCGAGAGCCAGACACACACTTCTTGAGCTACAAGCCCAACTTGACACATATACGAGATTCAACAAAGGGGCAGAAGACCCCAATCATGCCCAGGAGCTCTTGCTCCCAATTACACAGTAAAGCCTCCTCGAGGCACGCAGAAATCAAAATTTTAAGAAAGAGCAACCCGCTCTTAAAGTTCAAGCCTATCAAAGGCCACACCAAACTCTACTTTCAAGCTGTCCTCCAAGTACATGAAAACAGGGGTAAAAATACCCAACCTACTGAGGCCTATTAAGTAAAGAAACGGGTCAATTACATGGCCTCCAAAATACCAACTTGAGAGGAGGCGAAACTGCACTCCTAATACATTTTGTTTAAAACCTACTTGGCACTAGGCCGTTAATGCAAGGGCTAATCCCATACTAAAGAGGTGACACGATAGGAAAACTTATTACATTTCGAAACGAAGAAAAATGGTTGAGAAAACGTAGTCACCTCAAGAACAATATGAAAGGGAGCTCGAGAGGGTAGGCTCTCTCTGTCCCAATTTGTAGTTTAAAGAGATAGAATTGATACCAAGAGTCTTTTACATTTTAAAGGAAAGTTACATGATAAAAGTTTCGAACCCGCCCCGAGGGTTAAACTGCTGAGCTACCAAGAAAGAAGTTATAAGACGGCCATTACCTGGTGGTTGAACTGCTGCCGGAAGAAAGAGGCGCTTCCCGCCCCCTGCTACATACTTTACACACTGATAGATGTTACTGAAGTGGCGCAGAGACCCGAAAATCAGCAGTTTATATACCCTCGCGGAACATTCGAGACCTTTCATGAATGAGAACATCCGCCCACAAGCCTTTTATTGGATAATGGCAAAAACTACTACACTAGACGAAGAAGAAACCCCTTATTGGTGGAAAATTAATTACAGAAATTCCTTATTAGTCAAATTCAAAACTGGCGGAAAGAAAGGGTTACTATTGCCAACTTAAACAATGACTGAAAGAAATTTAACAAAGAACAAACTTATGAACCCAAAATTTCTCCAAAAACACAGTTCGTTCACTTCGCACTAGGGTGCATAATTGTAGTCCTTCAGTAGAGCCATCTAGAAGAGAATGCCCACACTTCTTACTACAGGCAAAACAAAACACATCGAAAGCGACACAGTTCAGAAAAACTTCAAAATTTACAAGTAGGGACATCTTTTGAGAAACTTGAGAATTAACAATGTAGTTAAAGTTCAGGCTTCCTTCAGTAGAGGAGTTTCAACCGGCGCAATGTTTGAATTAGCGGAGCGGAGGTGTACCGCCCGGTACAATACCAATTACAGCTAACTTTAGTATATCCATCTCCCTTTTCAGATTCCCTAATCTACCACAAACTTCTAACATTCCACGCTCCGACTCGCAGAATGTCAGTATCCATCTTCCTGATGATCGCCCCCTCTCGTGTAGTCCCCACCCGAAGATCTGAATGGGGGACTAGTTTACCTCCGGAATATTTTACCGGGGAGGAAGCCATCATCAGTACATCATTCATACAGAGAGAGCTGCATGTCCTCGGGAGTTAGTTACGGCTGTAGTTTCCCGTTGCTTTCAGTCGTGTAGCAGTATCAACACAGTTAAGCCATGTTGAGTATTATTACAAGGCCATATCAGTCAATCATCTAGACTGCCGCCCTTGCAACTTCCGAAAGGCTGCTACCCCCCTTTCGATGAACCATTCCTTAGTCAGGTATCTCAACAGATACCCATCCGATATGGTTGCACCTGCGGCTCGGCTATCTGCTTCATTGGGACACGCAAGCCTCCGACCGTGGCAAGGTCACATGGTTCGCAGGGGAGGATTATTCAGTTAAGTATGCGATTTAAGATTATTAACAGAAGGAGGGCTGTCCTATTGTAAACAATTATTTTAAATTGTTTATATTACAACTACTTGTTCTGTTTATTATTATTTAGTTTCTTTCTTAATCCGTTTACCCTCCAGGGTTGGTTTTTCTTTCGGAATCAACGAGGGATCCCGCCGCAAGGGCAGTGTCCTGAAGCGTGAGACTTTGGATCGGGGGATATTTTTGGACAATGATTCTGATAAAGCAGATTCTTTTTATTTGCCTTATGTTGCACCCCACTCACACACGTCTTATCGCTACGATGGGATAGGGCAAGGCTAGGACTGCGAAGGAAGTGGCAGTGGCCTTAATTAAGGCACAGCAGCCCCTGTATTAGTTTGATGTGAAAATGGGAACCACGGGAAACCATCTATCAGGGCTGTCGACAGTGGGATTCGAACTCACTATATACCGAATGCAAGTCAAGAGCCGCGAACCACGTAGCCAAACCCCTTATCGTTGGCAGAGGGGATGAAGCGACTAGGAAATTCAAAACAAAGTAGGTGTGGCGTTGGACAGCAAACGTCATGTATCATCGTTGTACTCTATATATTTATTTTCAAAATGACGGGCAACTCTGCTCTATAGTATACCATTTAATAATAAATAATGGTATTGGTTTTTCGTCCTACCATCTACTGTGTACGATTTTCGGAGAAGTTGATGTGCCGGAGTTCCTTTACGGACCGGTAAATCTATTGATACGGAGGTGACTATTTGAGAACCTTCAAATATAAAATATGCGAACTTGAGCTCAGAAAGAGAGCACTCTACCGTCTGAGCAACTCAGCCGGGCAGGATTCCGTTTGTCATGTTTGGCTGTTTGGTCAGTTCCTACAAGAAAAGTATACCTACTGTACACATATTGGATTGTGTTGCAAGCACAGGCAACGCACTTCTGCTAATCACAAAAAACTCTGCACTTTAGCAAAAGAAACTTATTTGAAATATGATGTAACCTGTGCTATTTCTCTATAAGTTATGCAATTGCATCCCGCACGCGTAGAGAGCATAATTTATCCAGTAAATTTATTCGATCTAATCTATTAAAAGCAGCGCACTGTAAGTGGAAGGAACTATATGAATGGCGCTTATACTATGGCGTCGCTTTTTTCACCATGGCACCATCCAGAGCATTGTAGCAGCCCTGTTAGCCACTCTAAGGGTCAGAGAAAGAATTTACGATCACAGGTCAGGTAAGAAAGGTGAGAGAAATGAACATGACACACGCTGAACCGATGCCAGGCTTGTTCCGCAAATATTTGGAAAAATAATTTCGAAGGATGCATTAAAACTTGAAAGTGCGATATAGTATGTTCCCACAGAACATGTGGTATACTATTTCAAGATCGGGTGAGATTTTCAAAATGTTAAGTTATTCTCCAATTTTTCTTTAATCAACTCATAGAAATGGAAAGGAATGGGTCACATTATCCATTCGCAACTAACAAATGACTCGAGTAGAATAACGGAAGATGCTAATAAGTAAGTAATGGAAAACATGTCGTGACCATCAAAATAATACAGACAGTACGTACATTTTCGCAAGCAAACTGGTGGAACACGGTATTTTCATTTCACCCACTTCAATTAAAACTATTGTCGCTGGGAGGGTCTAGGATAGAAGGTCCACACAGCTGTTTATACAAAATTCCCTCCGATAAGAATATATAACTGCCAACCATCGTACTAAACTGAAGCAAACAGAAACACTTCGTTCAGAAACGACATTTTATAACAGTTATTTCAAATTAAAGAGTAAACTTCAGGAAGAGAGACGTGGCCATTACTGAAAAGGTCATTAGTACAAGTAATATAAATTCCATATTCGACAGGCAAAGTACCGTATACGGATATTTATTGACTATCATATCTCGAATACTTGTAGATGCACTTCAGCTGCTTACTTTAACAGACTATATTATGGTCTACGCGTTCATCATACTCATTAACCTCATTAAGCGTTAATGCCATCAGGTATTCTGCATTATCGTGATTAATGTCCTAGTGAATGTTACTGTAATTAAAGGGCAAGATGTCTAATGAAAATAGCTAAACTTAAGCCTTCCAAGGAACACGAGAAGCCCACAGTCGCACACAAGTCTAACGCGTTTCTCGCAGTCACTCAGCGGGGTAAATAAAAAGAAAGAAGCCAAAATAGTCTTGATTAGCGTGGAATCGCATGCGAGCATTGGGTTCAGCATGACGTCAAGAACCGTATGGTAATCCACAGCGATCGAGTGGTAAGACCCGGCGTTACTTGATTATGAGCGAGCAGCAGAACACTAGAAGTTCAAAATACGCTGTTATGTCTTGTTCGTTATAATACTAAAATAGTTAAATTTTGCAGTTAATGTTTACCTGTCTGATATTATTGTTAATGGCCCTGAGGAGAACAAATTGAAATTTTATCATATTCATTTTTAACGTAGCATTCCCCACCCGGCAACTCACCCCTGCCACCCTGTTAACGAACATTTCTGGGAATAACACTGACGTACGACACATTATTATTTTAACCCAGTTCATAATGTTATTACCAGACTGTGAAATGTTTATGTAGAATACTGCAAAATCCCTGCCTGAAATATTGTATAATCATGCACATATTACATGAAGTTATATCCCCAACACCTGTTCTGTCATTTTAAAACGTTAACAATCCACTGCTGGTGAACTGTTACCGAGTATTCGGCATATTGAAACACAAACCTTCCTCGCAGTCACCGACACCACAGCCACATTAGAATAACTAACGACTTAAAGTCACAGGCTAGGACGTTTTTTTTTTTTTTTTTTTTTTTTCCTTCTTACTAACAGTTTGATCTTACGCGGTGAATAAGGCCAAAACGCATACATTTATTATATAAGTTTATAATCAGACAGTGCACTGCGCGTCTGAGCAAGAATAACTTCTGTAAACAACTCCTAATGACCATTGTACTCCATCATAAACCAGTATGTATACAACAGAAGGCTAAACGAACTGATCGAGTTATCCAATCGCAATTAGCAAATGACTGGTGTAGAATAACGACAGATACTGGTCAACTGTTGGCTTGAAATCATACCCCGTGCCCATCAAATTAATACAAAGTGTACGTATATTTGCGTAATCAAGCAGTGTATCAATAATTTAACCTCACCAACTATGGTCGACGTCACTTAGAAGGCACTCCTCACAGACTGAGCCTAAAGGCTACTTTACAAATTACGAGTATCTGAGCGAGACAGTGCGAAGTTTTATAAAGTGTGCATGTAAAATGACCTCGAAGTGGTACTGTGCGACCACGATGGCTTTCAAATAAGCGTACAAAGCACATGAGTGCTAATAGAACTTCAAATACCGGGCGAGTTGGCCGTGCGGTTAGGGACGCGCGG
Organism: Anabrus simplex; assembly: GCF_040414725.1. Classification (NCBI taxonomy): domain Eukaryota; kingdom Metazoa; phylum Arthropoda; class Insecta; order Orthoptera; family Tettigoniidae; genus Anabrus; species Anabrus simplex. The sequence continues at coordinate 344,544,132 of NC_090268.1, read as the reverse complement.
CCGTGTGCTTGCATCCGGGAGGTAGAGGGTTCGAATCCCACTGTCGGCAGCCCTGAAGATGGTTTTCCGTGTTTTCCCATTTTCACATCAGGCAGTACCTTAATTAAGGCCACGGCGGCTTCCTTCCAACTCCTAGGCCTTTCCTATCCCATCGTCGCCTGCGACGTAAAACCACTAGCAAAAAAAAAAAAAACGAACAAATGATATTTGTGAGAATTCCTTCCGTTAATTCTCCAATTCGTTTTCCAGTAGCACAGTCAACGTAAGAATAATACGTTTAGCGTTATATCTTAATTTATAATGAACAGGCCTACTTATTATGCCAACAATTTTAACTGAAAGAAGTCGAAAGTAAACCGTCCCGCCCAAAATGTGCTCTGCGTACAGACGTCTACTCAGTCACGACTGGTGTTCGATTGAGTAACACAGCAAATGCCTCAACCGAATTCCTGCCAGGTGTTGATTGATTCTATTGTAGATCAGTCGCTCAAGAAGTTTATGTGACACTAAGAAGTGCTATTGGACGGTAGCATTCCACTTTTTTTTTTTTTTTTTTTTGCTAGGGGCTTTACGTCGCACCGACACAGATAGGTCTTATGGCGACGATGGGATAGGAAAGGCCTAGGAGTTGGAAGGAAGCGGCCGTGGCCTTAATTAAGGTACAGCCCCAGCATTTGCCTGGTGTGAAAATGGGAAACCACGGAAAACCATCTTCAGGGCTGCCGATAGTGGGATTCGAACCTACTATCTCCCGGATGCAAGCTCACAGCCGCGCGCCTCTACGCGCACGGCCAACTCGCCCGGTGCATTCCACTTTAGATGGATTTTTATTTGGTTTCAGTATGGCTATTATCTTTGTTTTTCTTCATCAAAGGTGGGATGTTTCCAGTTTGCAGAATATTAGTGAAGAAGTTGGTTAACCATTTTATTGTGGCTGGTGCGCAATGAGCCCAAAATTCAAGATAAATTCCATCAAATCCTACAGTTTTTCCAAGTTTCATACTTTTTTATTGCGGCTTTAGTTTCCCCTTCTTTGAATGGAGTAGAGAATTCAGAAGACTGCGGCGCTGCTCTTTTCTTGATGTTCAACTTTAATTTGATATCCTTTTTGGTTTGCTTGTCTTTTGTATTTTTGGAAACTGATATTAGATGATAAGCAAAATCATTCAGATTGATGGCTGTTTTTTATCTTTAGTTGCAGTGTTTGAAGAGTCCAATTTCCTAATTATAGACCAGGCCTTCTGCTAGAATGGGTGTAATCTAGGGATTCCACTGTTTCATGCCAGATCCTTCTTCGACTCTCATCCAAGGACTGGAGGAGCCAGCTGCATTCTCGGAATTAGGATGTTCTTCATATTCTCTTAGTAATTCCTCACTCTCTGAACTCCAGCCAGGGATATAATCCTTACGATATCCTCTAGGGATGCATCGTCTGGCTGAACCCCTACAAATCTACTGTAGTTGTTGTATGTTGGTTTGATCCATCTTATATTGGAGTCAGTCTGCTTTGCGAATTAAGTCCAGTTGACTTTCTTGAAGTTCCACCTCGGTTTAGGATGTGACTGAACAACAGGTATAACCTCCAAGAGAACAAGCCTGCATTGACTATGTGGGAAATCGTTGAGCACTGTACGTCGAACCTGATTGTGTGTATTATGAAGCCGATTTGTGAAACAAAGATCTGGAGTGTAGCCTCGAGACCAGCGAGCTGATTGAAAGGTAGACACGTCCTTAGCATCAAAAATCAGATTCAAATTTTAAGTTTCCATCCAGTCCACAAGAACTTCGCCATTAGAGTCATCCTTGTTACATCCACAAAGATGATGATGACTGTTGAAATCACCGAGATATATAGTAGGATACTGCAGAGAAGGTATAGGAGGATTAGGCCAAGTAATATCTGGTGGCTTGTACACATTAACTATTGTCAAGTTTTCAATGTTAACTGTAGTAGGAAAAATGTCACTTTCAGAGTTTACTGATAGTAATCGGTAATTTGTTACATAATTCCTGACATAAATTGCAAGGCCGTAATTTTTATGATAGACGCTATCAATTTAAAGCCTGGAATATTCCCCCTACTCTGTAACTGTAGTTCGTCTGCTGTGTGTGTTTCTTGAAGCACGATGACATCAAATGCATATTTCAGTGCAATCCTGGAAAGATACTCACATTTCGCTCGACTAATCCCTTCGATATTCAACTGACAAATGCGCAGCGATGGTCAAATTCTACAAACTTGAGGGTACTGAAAAGGACCACACATCTCCTTCTTGTTCGCTCTTTGACCGAGAGGTCGCTTTCGACAGTTCAGTCTCATCACTGTTGCTTTCTTGCACCTTCCGGGGGACACGTGTAGGGCAGTGTAGTGGTTAAACATACGAAAGAGAAGCAACGTAGACCCCCGCGCTGATGATTAAGGCCACTATTCGGGAGCAACGGACCAGTGCAGTGTCTTGCTACAGTCAGGGTGCTGGAGGCGAACAAAACGGGTGGTTCCTATAATGTTCACCGGCGAGGGACGTTGGCAGAGTTGCTAGGGATCCCATTTTATCCCACGTGTATAGACCTCACAGGAGAATACCACCACAACAGGATGAACTGTAACCTACTGCCAGTAAGGACCCATTGTTTCGTGCTGAGTGACGAGCTCATTACGCTGTCATCGTCACGTACTAATCGGCACCTCGACTCATCAGTCCAGGCGACCTGTCCCCATGATTTCAAAGTCAAAAGGCGGTGTTCCTTTGCCCATGTCAGTTAGATTTTTGCCCAGAGTTTTGTAGTCAGCTGACTGGATCCTAATCGTGTAATACCAGTACTATGTGCAGTGAGTATTAACATAACTAATATTTCTTCCGTATACGCACCAACTCATTAAAAAGAACCATAAGCTCAATCATATCAACCACCTACATAGGTTCATTTTCGATACAATTACTCAGGTATTATAATTAAATTACTATCATAATATGCAATAGAAGCAATATACATGACTAATTGGAGTAAAAGTTATGAAGTTAATTCCTAGAATTTTGTCCTCTGATGAACAACAGGTAAAATCACGGTGCTAACTATCAATACACACTTCGAACACCTTGAATATAAACCTAAGAAAAACGTGCTGCTCTGTTCCACAGAACACGAAAAAATGAGCAACGCATGACTCGCGTAGAGGTCACTGCGATGTTCCGCACAGCTCCTCTTCCCTTAAGAGGATCCATTGCTACCAAAGCAAAATTAATAAAAGAGCACCACATCCGTAAATGTATCAAGATCGCACTCCTGCATATGACACGACTAGCTACAGAATATTATTTTCCTGAGGGCTGGGTAGTACTCTATAGCTTGCTCTCGCGCTAGACAACACACTCTCTCACGTTATGGAGGTTGCTAGTGTCCCACCGAGGTTTGAACGAGGATTTGTGATGGTTGTTGCGTTGGAACGTCGAGTGAGTAGACTGAAGACTGCGTACTACCGAGAGAGAGAGAGAGAGAGAGAGAGAGAGAGAGAGAGAGAGAGAGAGAGAGAGAGAGTGAGTGAGTGAGTGAGTGAGTGAGTGTGTGTGTGTGTGTGTGTGTGTGTGTGTGTGTGTGTGTGTGTGTGTGTGTGTGTGTGTGTGCGTGCGCGCGCGCTTCGGTGGACTGAGGATCGCCGTGAGTTGGCGACGGAAGCAGTACTGTCCTGCCGTTTAGCACTGTCGAACTGTTGCTGTTCAGTTGTTCACTCCATGTGATTGTGTGGATTACTGGACACTCTGGAGTCGAACCAAGGAAAAGTCATCGTGTGTTGCATGGCGAATAGCCCTGTGTCCAAACCTTCTGCACACAGTTTCTGTACGGGGTGACTGGATTTGGAGAAGTGAAGGTAAGGCGATCTTGTGAATAGGATTAAAGCCCTCTCCGGTAATTATAACGAGCTGGGACTTCCTGCTGTGTGCAAAGGACGGGGATTTGTAAACAGACGGCAATTAGTAAGTGTGGTCATTCATGGTTGAACAGAATTGCGTGTGTGTGTGTTTATTGGGTCATCCTGAAATAAATTGGAGTAAGAAACCAGAGGTTTTTTTATTCACAACAAGAGTATTCATTCACTTGTTCGTTTGGCAACCACATGTGCTTGTAAGTGGATGTGTTTCTGTACTATTGTTTATATAATTAATTGGTACATAATCATTTCAATACCAGCATATTTAAATAAAGAAACGATGTTTCTGGTAGATGAGGTTATAGAAATAGTGTAAATATAGATTCCATCACTCCAAACAATGCAGCTAGTGAGGTTACAATAAGCCAGGTTAAAAAAGTGATCATCAGGGAAAGTTACTTGGGCTTCTAGCTCTGAAAGCCTTTGTCAAGTGTACATATTGTAATAGTTATTCAGGTATGCAGTGCTATGAAGATACTAATATGAAATAGCACTGAAGGCAACATATTTTTGAAATTTTATAGGAGTTATCAACATATTTTTGAGGGAATATTTGAGTAAGAAAGACTTTATTTAAAATATAGAGTTTTGATGAATATGCAAATAAAACAAGTCAGTACACTGAGACCATGCTAGAGTGATGTAAAATTTCATTCCTGTGGGATTTGTTTTGGTACAACAAAAGCCACCCCTCCAGTTTCGACGTAATTTATGTGTCGTTCTTCATTCTGTCGACACTAATTCAGAATAACATAAATTTAGAAAATTCGTAAAAAAGAAAACATTTATTAACAGATTATACCGGAAAACGTTCAAATTTAGGCCAACATGACGATTTGAACAATGAACTACAGATAAAAATCAATCGATCTCTCACCAATGACTTGTTAACTATGTCTTAGGGCCTTGTATATTTCGTTCATAAACTTAATAGTCTTAGGATCGCAAATAACTTTGCATAGTTGAACACTTGGCTGCGAAGGTAAGTGCTAATACGTTGATCGATCCGTCAACGTCATGTTATTATTATTATTATTAAATCAATTTGGGCCATCTGTGGAACAGGTTAAGCTTAATATGCTTTTCGGCTTCCTGTCTCTTACACTCCCAAAACTTAATGTTTTGACTTCTGACTTCCCCCAGCCATTCTGTCAGGTTCTGCTGCTGTTTCTCGCGTTTCTGGACCTCTCCCTATGTATGTTGACCATCTTTCTGAATGTGTTTCTGTCCAGCATATATTCAATGTTTAGCCTAATTCGGATAGGTACTTATTTTTTCCATCCAGGTCGTGGTGCTCTTGTATTTATTTTTTTCTGTAATCTCAGATACTTTTGGCCAATCAATTGTTACTCATCCAATGAATATGCCTAGAAAACGTCAGACGTATTTTCCTCCTTTCGTTGGTCAGATCATTAATCTGCGTGTACAATTCAACATCTAAAATAACCAAATAACCAAATATTTATAGAACTACTTTATAAATCTTAAATTGAAAACCTCGAATTTTACGGTTGTTCATCTAGTTCCTCCCCAGAAAACTGTAATAAAAGCATTATGCTTACTCAACGATTCAATGACTATAAGCTCACCGGATAAAAAGTAATAATCAACCCCTGGAAACATCGCTCTGATACCGCGTAACACCGCCTTGATTCGGCGAGGAGACCACAAGTTCCTGCAGGTTTCCCATATCCAGTTGTACCACTCGCAGATGATGAGATCCCGTAGAGCCAGCAAACTGGGGGATGCTGATGTTCGCGTTTCACCCCCTGTTTAAGATAGTCCCACACATTTTCTATAGGATTACAGTAAGATCGGGGAATTTGGCGGAGCAGTCGAGGTGCATTGACAGGGTGCCTGTGTGTTCCATAAACTGATCACGAATGCGTGCAGCCCTCTGATCACGGCTGTTGTCATCTTGAGAAATGGGAATGTCCACAGAATACTCATTATTAAGATGTTAAATGAGGGCAACACTTTGTCACTCAGATTGATAGGCCTATCAATATCCTCCTTCGTGTTCACGGTGACCCGAATGAATGGGCCCAAGCCATAGCACGAAAATACACTCTCCACATACAACGTGGAAGTAAGGAGAAATTGAGGGAACGTACTGGGAAACTGAATCTAGCAAAGAAGTCCGCTAAAGATAACTTGATGGCAAACACAATTGGCAGTCATACAAATTTTAGCGAAAAATGGAAGGGTATGGCCCGGTTTCATCAACATATGTTAGCACTGAACAAGCTGTTAAATCATTTTAACATACTGTACAATTTAACAAAATTTGCGTTTCATCAACAACTGTTAACGTTAACATATGTTAAACGTCGTGTTAAAGTTAACATCAGCCATTTCCCGTGTTGAATGGCTAACAATAAACATTTAGCAACCAGTTCCAAAATGGCTGCTGTGAATCGCCCTTTGGGTGCGGAATTGCTCTATTTCCATCGTTTATAGAATAATCCTGATCGAAGAAGTTTTTGCGACGTAATGAATTTGAAAATCTGAAGAATGCAAAATTTCTTCAAAGATACAGGTTATTGAAAATAGTCGTTGCTAAGGTTGTTGACGAAATTCGAGTGAGGATGGAATATCCTACGAAGAGAAGCTTACCTCTTTCTCCAATGTTCCAGGTACTGATAACATTAAGATTTCTTCCTACTGGTTCTTTTCACGTAATGGTCGAAGACAATGCTGGAATTTCTAAAGCCACTGTTAGTAGCGTAGTTTGTCGAGTTTCTGCAGTAATAGCAGCCTTGAAAAAGAGGCCTGTAACAGTCCTTTCAGTAGAAGAACGTCAGCAAATTATCCGAGACTTCCATGAAACAAGCCGTTTTTCTGTTGTTCTAGGTGCAATGGATTGCACACGTGCAAGAATCCAATCACCTGGAGGCAATAGAGTCGAAATATATCGTAATCGGAAAGGATACTTCTCTGTTATGTTCAGGTGATTAGTGATCCTAACCTCCAAATCAAGGATATAGTTGCTAGATGACCTGGTTCTGTACACGACAGTACAATACTTAAGAACTCCCATATCATAACACAGTATGAAGTGGGGACAATTAACGAAGGGATTTTGGTTGTTGATAGTGGTTACCACCCGCTAGGAAAGCACATTTAATCCCATACTTACATCCTGAAGGAAGACCTCAAAACCGCAACAAACTAGCGCATATCAGGACATGGAACTGAGTGGAAAGGATGATAGGGGTCTGGAAAAAATTACCTGTTATTAACCCGGGATTACGGATCAAATGCCAGACAGCCTTAACCATTATTGTGGCGAAAGCTGTGCTGCACTCTATTACTCCTTTATATTTACTAATAAATTCAACTAGCAATTCCTTTTCGAAGGAGGAAAAAAATATAACTACCATTCCGTTTTACTTCACGCGCCATTTTAACAGCTGGATTCATACAAAAGCGCATCGGAGTGCGTTGTAAAATAGCATGTTCATACCACTGCCTCCTTGATTCGCACCAGTTCGCAATGTTGGGAGAGTTAACAGTCGATTAGTTTACATTTTACAGGAAAAGGTTGAAGAAACGCAAGACACCTAACACGTTATTAAATTTTTAACTGAGTATTAACTAACTACTTGTTAGTATATATTCAACATGTGTTGATGAAACCGGTCCTATGTATAGGTAGCGAAAATAGGTATGTACTTTTAAAGGTGGTAAGGAATGGTAAAGATCCACTATATTACAACAGAGATTTAAAGAGACTAAGAAGGAGGTGCAGGTTGGAAAGAAAAAGAGTTAGAAATGGCTGTGGAAGTAAGGAGAAATTGAAGGAACTTACTAGGAAATTGAATCTAGCAAAGAAGTCAGCTAAGAATAACATGACAGCAAGCATAACTGGCGGCCATACAAATTTTAGTGAAAAATGGAAGAGTATGTATAGGTACTTTAAGTCAGAAACAGGTTCCAAGAAGGACATTCCAGGAATCATTAATGAACAAGGGGAGTGTGTATGCGAGGATCTTCAAAAGGCAGAAGTATTCAGTCAGCACTATGTAAAGATTGTTGGTTATAAGGATAATGTCCATATAGAGGAGGTGACTATTACTAAAGAAGTATTAAAATGTACCTATGTCAGCAATGGCATTTACAGTAATATACAAAATTTGAAAACTAGAAAAGCAGCTGGAATTGATAACGTTTCGGGGGATATACTAAAGACAATGGGTTGGGATATAGTACCATATCTGAAGTACTTGTTTGATTATTGTTTGCATGAAGAAACTTTACCAAATGAATGGAGAGTTGCTATAGTAGCCCCTGTATATAAAGGAAAGGGCGATAGACAAAGCTGAAAATTACACGCCAGTCAGTTTGACATGCATTGCATGTAAGCTTTGGGAAAGCATTCTTTCTGATTATATAAGACATGTTTGCGAAATTAATAACTGGTTTGATAGAAGGCAGTTTGGGTTTAGGAATGGTTATTCCACTGAAGCCCAACTTGTAGGATTCCAGCAAGATATAGCAGACATCCTGGACTCAGGAGGTCAATTAGACTGTATCGCGATTGACCTGTTTAAGGCATCTGATAGGGTAGACCATGGGAGGCTACTGGCAAAAATGAGTGCAATTGGACTTGACAAAAGAGTGAGTGAATGGGTGGCTCTGCTTCTAGAAAACAGAACTCAGAGAATTAGAGTAGGTGAAGCTTTTATCTGTCCCTGTAATATTTAAGAGGGGAATTCCTCAATGTAGTATTATTGGACCTTTATGTTTTCTTATATATATATATCAATGATATGTGTAAAGAAGTGGAATCAAAGGCTTTTTCCAGATGATGTTATTCTGTACAGAGTAATAAATAAGTTACAAGATTGTGAGCAACTGCAAAATGACCTCGATAATGTTGTGAGAAGGACAGTAGGCAATGGTATGATGATAAACCGGGATAAAAGTCAGATTGTGAGTTTCACAAATAGGAGAAGTCCTCTCAGTTTTAATTACTGTGTTGATGGGGGTGAAACTTCCTAATGGGAATGATTGTAAGGAATATAAGGAAAGATCTTCATCGGGGGACTCACATAAATGGGATTAAAAATAAAGGGTACAGATTCAAGAGGACAAACTGGGGCAAATATTCGTTTATAGGAAGGAGAGTTAAGGATTGGAATAACGTACCAGGGGAGATGTGCAATAAATTTCCCATTTATTTGCAATCATTTAAGAAAAGGCTAGGAAAACAACAGATAGGGAATCTACCACGTGGGCATAAGTAGTGATTGATTGACTGACTGATTGATTGATTGATTGATTGATTGATTTATTTATTTATTTATTTATTTATTGAATTGAATTGAATTGAATTACAGCGGGTTAAATGCTTCATTCAACCACTCGAGGCCCTGCGTCATGTGAAAACAGGCAACAGGACAACAGCACTATACGCTTCCCGTCAGCTACTGTTCACATTCGGTGTTGCTTGGCCCACCGAAGACGTTCAACTTTATGTGACGCTGCGAGCAATGGCCTCCTACGAGGTACCCGAGTCCAAATGTTCATTGCATGCAGTTCCATTCGGAATGTTCGCTCGGAAACTGATTGAGATGGACGTTCATTCACTGATTGTAGCAATTCCTATTTCATGACGATTTTCACTGACTCTAGTCTCTAGTCCCTGCCGATTAGGTCTTTTTACGACCACAGTCCGTGCCTCACGGTACACCATTCCCGGCAGACACGTTGGACAGTCCGCGTTGATACAACAAACCGGCAAATTCATTCTCTGTGTGATCATGGGCACTCCAAACACGAAAGCCCCCCATTTGCCAGTTTGTTATGTATGTGCTTCGACCCATCATGGTGCGCCGTTTCCATATAATCGACTAACACACACACAGAAAGAAAGAGAGAGAGAGAGAGAGAGAGAGAGAGAGAGACAGGCCACTTCACATGGTCACGTCAGCAGTGAAGGGTCATATGATTGCCTGGTATCACTGCGACGCTATCTACATCGTTCCAAAGCGACCAACCAGTGTGCTTTCTAAAGAGGGTAACTAATTATATCCGATGTGCTTATGAATTACAGTAAAACTGCAAGTAAAAGTAACAACGTCTTTGGTAGCTACAATGACGGAGTTCTAAAATAATAATATACAAAAGTAGCTGTATAGTTAACAGAAACGGCTTGCGTACTCTTTGACCAGGCACTAAAGTAATTGTCCTTTCTAGCTATTTCTAAGGACATCGATGCATCAACTATCTCAATATCCAGAAACGAAATTCGAAACTAGAATCTCGAGTCGCATGAGGCGAGCTAGATGCTAGCCTTCTTAGACAATGACCACTGTTATGATTATGTTATCCCTTGTAAAACAAAATATCATTAGCTCAGCATGCTCCTAGAAAATATTTTCACTGCCACTCTCATACTAAAAAAGTAATATCCAGAGGAATACATTCAACGTTCAGAATAGCAATGAGCGACATGGTATATCTGTAACACCCGAATTATCAATTAGCTTCTCTACAAATGATTTTAAAAAGATCTGTTTCAATTATGAAATCAGCAAAGAATGACACTTTCTACCCAACTCCATTAATCTGATCTCAGTAACAAATGACAGAATATATACGTATAGGCTACCAAACGAGATCGTGCTGGCTTCCGAGAATATATGAATGCAGACAGAACCAGAGCACTGGATTCCCCTGTCAACATGGTTACCGTCGCAATAATTCCATTGTGAAGTTGACTCACAAAGTTTCCTACAATACGTCTGCAACAAGATACGATGTTCTGCTCAAGTTTAACTCCACTAACACGTCACTGTGCTTCACACATTGGAACAACCAACTTCCCCAACTCGGATCTGCTTTAAAATAACACGACACTCAAGTACATTATCTCTGGAAGTTTTATTTTCTTGGACATGTAACGTAGTTATGCTTCCAAGTTTCTATTTACAAGTTCACTATTTCACTACTAAATATAATGATTATTATTAATTTCGTGTGGCTATTTCTAGCCGAGTGCAGCCCTTGTAAGGCAAACCCTCCGATGAGGGTGGGCGGCATCTGCCATTTGTAGGTAACTGCGTATTATTGTGATGGAGGATAGTGTTATGTGTGGTGTGTGAGTTGTAGGGATGTTGGGGACAGCACAAAAACCCAGCCCCCGGGCCACTGGAATTAACAATGAAGGTTAAAATCGCCGACCCGGCCGGGAATCGAATCCGGGACCATCTGAACCGAAGGCCAGTACGCTGACCATTCAGCCAACGAGTCGGACAATATAATGATGTATTGTCATTATTAAGAATAGGGAGAAGAAGAAGATAGGTATTTAAGTATCATCAACAGTGAGCAGTTCTTATAAACACCGCACATAATTTTTTCTTCCAAGAGTCCTTTTATTGATAAGAAACAGCCGCTATTACAGCACCCTGAATGATTCTGTGTGATGAGATTCAAACTGCAATTCTTAACACTGAAGTCTACCACTAGCCTACAGTAACATTTATCCCGAGAATAGCGATACTCATAATACTGTTAAAACGTATTATTTCCATTTTTCCATTTTTAACATCGTGTGCATGATACCGTGTGGTGTATGGGATCAGTAATAATTGCGGAAACGATTGGATGTAAGTTTCTACGACGAATACGTATTGTATGTTTTGGGTGGGGGGGGGGGGGTGTGTTATTCTACTCGCATGCCCCGGCAGGTTGGATGATGAGACCGAAAAATAGGCTGGAAAGATAAGGAGAGATAAATGAAAAATTGTGGAAGCTCAAATCAACAGAGGTAATGGGGCTTTGGTTTATTTTGATGGTTGAGATTTGATTAATGTGGTGGGAGTGTATGTTTATGTAACAGTCATGAACTGAACTCGAGCCTATTAAATCAAGAGGATAAAATTTAAAAGGCTACCCCTTCTACTACCAATAATAACGCCGATGAGAAAAACAAACGAGTTTATTAAATAATTATTAAATCAAAAAAGTAAATGGCCACACGAAAATCAGGAAGAGATAAAATGAAAAAGGAAGACAGGCCCAGATGGAAACAATATATAAGCTTAATAAACTATTCACTATCGTCATAGCATCGCGCCTACCCATAACGTGATTCAGCCAACGGGTTCAACCATACACAAAATACAATTAATCAGAAAATAACAAAACAAATTGTTACCTGGGAACAAAATAGAATGAATCCGTGACGCAGAGCTCAGCCCAAAGTAATAAATTATTAGATATTCATATCAACAGGACGAGTATTTACAGATCGCGATACACGGCCATTTAATGAGATTCCACACCACAATGGTTTCCAACGAACTCAAAAAAAAAAAAAAAAGACGAAAGATAAAATATGGCCGACCAAAGATCAAGGGAAGGAAGGCACGCGCAAGCAGCGCCCAGGATCAGGGATAAACAAGGCGTTGCTAAGGGAACCACGCCTCAAAAAATGCCAGGGCCCCAAAAAAGCAAAAACAAGAAAAAACGACACAACTAGGCAATATGATATGCGTCCTACATATCTCACATTCGAACACTCGTACAATAGGTTAGAAAGGGGTCCAAGAAACAGGGAACGCATAAAAGATAACAATGGTCAAAGGGACCCCAAAAATGTAGAAACAGGTTCATAACTAACATCTCACGCAGATATTCGAGGCCAAACCCACACAAGATCGGAGGCCCAAATACAATTCGAATACCAAAACAGCACAAACCATCCATGTACAGGCCCTTCCGGTACACAACAACATAGTGGCGACATCGGAGAGCAATTTGGTACATGAATAATAACAAAGAGACTTCCACACATGAACCGTAGAATAAAATGGACGTAACATACATCCAAGGTGCAACAGAGCTCATTCACGCAATACAGAGACTCAATTACAGTAAGACGGAAATCAATGTACCGAGTTGTGACACACAAAAAACACAGCTGATATAAATAACGTTACATCGGTAACAACGGGAAGACTAAGACGGGCCACCAAATAAATAAATAAATAAATAAATAAATAAATATCCACAGAGAGCAAGAAATAGTGGTCAACCGCAATGACACGTGGCGATATAAAACTAACATGATCCATGAGGCCAACAGAAATAAACTGAAAAATAAAAGGTAGTTACATTACCGTAACAAGCCATACATATATGTGCAAAAAGCACTTTGGAAACCTCCACGACAAAATGCATTGTCTTAAAACGTTTAAAACAACGCTTGTAAAAACAAGCGTGTATAAACATTGTGTCGCTCGCTATAACCCTTCACCAAAATAAAAAGAAGAGCTATGGAGAAAATCAGACAGACAAGATCGGGAAAAACGTCGTAAAGTCACAGGATGACAAAGGCGACATCTGTGATCTCCTTGGGCTAAGTTTGCGTGTACAATAAAATCAATGAGTCGGCCATGATACCGAAGTCAATGAGTACACATAAGTAACAGAGCGAACCAGATAAAGATAGAGGTGGCCAGGATAGGTCACAGTCCACAGACTAAATTAAAGCAGTTCCCCAAGCCAAGCTTTCCTGTGCTAAACTAATCTTCCCTATAAGAGGATAGCAGGTTACGGCTTTTGGAATTCGTCATTTTGATGACATATTCTTCCTCTATCGTTTTTATTCCCTTACATTTATTGATAAAACTATGAACGAATTCTAGATATCTCAAAATGTGCCCTGTCATTAACACTCGGCCGCTAACGGCTTTCAGTGCAGTGACTTCGTAAGCAGGTGGCAATAAAAGCTGAGGACTAGCGACGTTCACGGCTTAATGATGAATCCAAGTTTTATACGAACATACAGTACATGATATGGAGCCTCTGAGGCTTAGGCGGCAGCGCGCCGGCCTCTCGTCGCTGGGTTCCGTGGTTCAAATCTCGGTCACTCTATGTGAGATTTGTGCTGGACAAAGCGGAGACGCGACAGGTTTTTGTCCGGGTACTCCGGTTTTCCATGTCATCTTTCATTCCAGCAACACTCTCCAATATAATTTCATTTCATCTGTCAGTCATTCATCATTGCACCACAGGAGTGCGACAAGCTTCGGCAGCCGGCATAATTCCTACCCCCTCGCCGCTAGATGGGGCTTCATTCATTCCATTGCTGATTCCGTTGAATAAAAGGAAACAGGTTGCGGATTTTCATTTGTTTTTCATACAGTACACGATCTCTGAATCTTCATACAGTACACGATCTCTGAATCTGAATTTGGAGGACCTCGGCTGTGCATGATTCCAGACTTCACTTTAAAGCTTCATATCTTCGAATCACCTTCAATAGTCATCCTGGGGACATTGAATGCACAGCAGGACATACAGGGCATTCTACGTCAAGATAGGCTCCATTTATGGCATGGTTACAACGCCAATGTTCTTCATCAGGATAATGCCTGTCCCTATACAGAACTGATGTCTCTAAATTAACTTTGTGTGGTCGACACTCTGCCTTGGTAGGCTCGGTCTCCAGACATGGTAATCGTAAATGTATATAATATTTACCTTTTACCTTATGTACACAGAGTTTAAATAATACCAATGTTTATTGCCACACTTGTTTTCCCTTACGTTATTGTGTATTGTGTCTCAATTAAGATTTTATACACCTGTTTTCACTTTGAATGTTAGTTGTTTTGTATTATGATGTACTGTTGTTCTCTTTCTTTTAACTTTTAAGCTACACATTTCTTTTCTATTGTTTGTGAGCACTGTTTTTGTCACTGTTTTCAAAATGTTTTATTAGCTTAGTTAGTCATCTTTGATTTTGATATAGAATAGTACATTTCTCTTATCCAGTAAATTTCGTGGTTACATATAAGAGGTGGGGGGAGGGGTACGAGCTCGAACTTTGCCACTGCTAACGATACAAAATAAATAAATAAATAAATAAATAAATAAATAAATAAATAAATAAAGCACGTGTGGGATCAGTTGGGACGACAGTTTCAACCATTACGGAGTTCGAGGAATCTAAAGCAGCAATTGTAACAGTTATGGAAGGATCTTTAGCAGGAGAGTCTCGATGATTCGATACTATTCCGTACTGCCGTATGTCTCAACGGTCGAAGGGATATAACGGCGTACTAAACTGACCAACGCTACCTTTGAGGAGCACATGGTGACTTGACTTGATTTTGGAATCTGCTATTTGGCCCATTACTCTCATTCTCTCTGCCAACTCGAATTCCATTTAAACGATTTCCTGTAGGTGCGCTAGTTTCTTTTGTCCTTGAGTGTAACAGCCTAACGCTATACTCTTAACATTATAAGTCGACTATCAAGCAAAATGCACTGAAGGTATAGTGCATAATATTTGTTCTGACCTAACTCTCCTTGGAGGTAGCCTGTAGTAGTGCAGAGTGTCCGAAACCCTGAACACTAGGCATCGCAGAATTAGACCAAACATTCATTTTATAAAAAGTCAACATACGCTGCTAATAGCGGTAGCAAATGGACAAATAATATCACAGCCACTGACTACCATAACAATAAAGCTTTCTTACCACTCCTTGTCCTGCATTCCAGGTCTCCTTCAGTCAACAAGAGGAAGTATTAGAGAAGAGAGGTTTTTCCGAGCCTTCCAATCAATTCTTCAAAGACATGTGCAGGTCTATCAACAAAAACAGCGTGATAGAATTTTTAACGGACACCCGGAGAACATTACTGCAAAATTCGTTGCAGACTAGAGGTAACGATACCGTCTCTTAGCTAGAGACCTAACGTTTGATTCTCGGCCATTTTAATAATAATAATAATAATAATAATAATAATAATAATAATAATAATAATGGCTTTACGTCCACTAACTAATTCTTTACGGTTTTCGGAGACGCCGAGGTGCCGGAATTTAGTCCCGCAGGAGTTCTTTTACATGCCAGTAAATATACTGACAAGAGGTTGACGTATTTGAGCACCTTCAAATACCACCGCACTGAGCCAGGATCGAACCTGCCAAGTTGGGGTCAGATGGCCAGCGCCTCAACCGTCTGAGCTACTCAGCCCGGCCGGCCATTTTTACCTGGATCTGAGGGCTGGTTCGATGTCACTTAGCCTAACGAGAGAACAATATTGAAGAGTTATCTGACGATGAGATAGTGACCCCAGTCTGGAAAGCCAAGAATAACGGTCGAGACAATTCGTCGCGCTGACCACAGGTCACCTCGTAATCTGAAGGCCCTGAGGCTGAGCAGCGGTCCCTTTGGTAGGCCCAGGCCCATCGGGGCTGTAGCGCCAAGCAGTTTATATTTATTACGTTGACTAAACGAGACTTCATTTGATCCCGCTGTCACACGAGGTGAACTTATAATCACGGTTGAATATGTAATTACTTTTGGCTTAGAGCGTAGCGTAACGATTAGTGTTGTTAGCTGCCGTCTTCGGGGGCCCGGGTTCGATTCCCGGTACTGCCGGAAATTTAAGAATGGCATGAGGGCTGGAATGTGGTTGAAATGGTACATGCACCTCACCTCCAATGGGGGTGTGCCTGAAAAGAGCTGCGCCACCCCGGGATCAGGACATCTTTATTATTGTTAAAAAAAAAAAAGTCATGTCTCATCATGTAACATCAATTCTTTCTTTCCGTCGTACTGCCTGTATCAAACTTGACGAGAGTCAACTGTGAGAGTTCCTGTCAGCCCTAATCCCACCTGTCATAACAGCACAGTGAGATACAGCCTGGCAGATCCCTGCCTGCCACACACGCACCCGTCCACTCTCTGATATAAGCTCCTCATATTTACTAGAGAGGACTGTGCAGGCCATTGTGCCGCCTGGACCTTTGCCAGACCATTATAGTAAGAACCAGCCGGATCACGACCGCCTCCCGCGTAGTAACACGCAAGGAACATTACCACGACCAGCGTAGAGATTTCGTGCCTCGTTCGACTACATTTTGTACAACACGTTACTGGCAAATGATTCGACATCAGCCACACGTTTCCAAGAAAGTGGGGTATCTGATACCTATTCGTCATGCTGATACACTAGTGTTTAAAATTATCGATGTTCTAAATTACATACGATTTCCTATAATTCGTGAAAACAGAATAAAAGATTACACGTCAGAGCAATGTGAAAACACATCAACGAAACTAACACAAGAATCAATAAGAGCCGAACTGCAACGACAATCGAATTCTCGAAATTCAAATATGACCCAATCAAAACAGATCTGTACCAAGGTACTCATTTAACCCTGCGGTACTCGCGCGCAATTTTGTTACGGGAACACTCGCGTGGGCTACATATGTAGCCCACAATTTTCTTTTCGTTTTGATTGAATACATTGTTACTTATTTCGTTTTTATTTTCGTCTTAAATTAATTATTGTTCATTTACAATGTTCTATTTCTATTTCAAGCTTCTTCTGAGATTTTGCAGCCCGTTAATGCACAATTAGTTATACTATGTACTTCACTATCAACGTTATCACTTTGTTCGCTATCCGAAGTAGACTGGTCACCATTTTCACTAAAATCGTTATCTACTTCCTCAGTATCAGAGTGCAGAACTTGTTCCGTTACAAAACCTTCTTCACCATCATCACTGTCATCCTGTGAAACTTCATCATCGTCAATGTTTTCATCCAACCACTGTCGGATAATATTCTCATGGTTAGAAGCCATAGTGACACCAGCACTCGAGCGGGCTACAGACGTAGCCCACTCAACTTTAACACTGACTTGAGCACAGGTCCAACCTCTAGAGAAGAAATATGGAACCCAAGACACCAAAAATATAAAAATGTAACTGTTTTGCAAAATAAGTGGACTTAATTATCTACAACAGTTTTATCGCATTCCTACAGTAAACATATACAGTAATATTACTTCTACTGTCACACTTTACTGGGCTTAACATTGTGAAAGGATGAAATTGCATATGGATTTTAGTGTCGGAAGTGTCCGAGGAAAAGCTCGGCTTGCCAGGTGCAGGTCTTTTGAATCGACGCCAGTAGGTGAGCTGCGTCGTGATGAGGATGAAATGATCATGAATACACACATACACCCAGCCCCCGTGTCAATGGAGTTTACAAATTTTTATTACAATTCCCGACACTGTCAGGAACTCCTGTGACCAAAGGCCAGTACGGTAACCATTTAGCCATGTAGTCGAACACTTTGTGACAAAGTGCGTAGAATCTCCCAGACTCTGTAACATCGGGTTATAATTTTGCCAATGGAGGGTGGTGACATGAAGAATATCACTCTGCAAGCTAGTAGTGGGCTTGGAAGTAAATATTTCTGTTTATGAATTATATTTGTCACACATTTACTCCACTTTTTTACGACGGTAAATTGTGTATGCTAAGTGTAACAATATTGCTGAATGCTATTTATAATTATTATATAACGAGCGTGATTTAGCCGGAAATTTAATTTCGGCGTGTTTGCTGCCCGGTGTTCCTAGACAATTGGGAAAATTGAATTTCTCCCAATACTTCACTGCTACTTGTCGCCATATTGCAGTTGCAGGGTTTGGAAGGTCAAAGGTATTTTTTGTCATTCTTAAGTAATCATAAAATTTATCGCGATAAAGTCTTGCATCTCTGTACAAACGATGGAATTCTCCGAAATTAATTCGTTCTTCATTAAATTAATGAACCCACTTTCGATTCTTCTTTCTAATTTTCAATTTTAGATAACTGTTATCCATCAGTAAACTGTTTCTAGTGTACTTAGATAACGGCATTAATTTGTGACCACCCTAAAACGCCTCGCGCCAAACTAAGCTGAGAGCACGGCGTAGTTTTCGGTGTGAACAGCAATTACGCCTTGCGCTATGCACAGCATTTCACGCTACACGCGACACACTATGCGAAGCGAGCTCGGCGTACTCGCGGCCTAAAGGCGCGTTTTCCAAGGTGCGACTGTAGCCGCCACAGCTGCCAGAGCCGCAACGACTGGGGTCGCCATATACGTTGGCGACAGCAGCCGCAAGCGACGGGGACGTGAGGTGTTTTCTTAGACACGTCTCCAGCCGCCAGTCGCGCAGTCCAGGCCGTCATAAATGGACGAGAGCACGGGCGATTTCGTTAGTGGCAGGGCTTTCCTTGACATTTTAATGGAAGAAGAATAAGAACAAGAAGACGAAGAATTGTTATGTGGTAACTCGGCCCGAAAAGAAGGAAAGTCAACAGTATATTTGCATTGCACTATGAGGAAGGACGCTATAACAATTTAATTAACAGGCATCTTTTAAGTGATGAGACAAAGTTCAGGAAGTATTTCAGACTGAGTGTTTAGTTACATTCTCTAACTTTTAAAAAGTGAAATTTTGAAAACCCCGTGCAATCGGTACAAGAAGCCTATCAGCCCAGCCGATAAACTTCCACTCACTCTCAGGTACAGACATTTTAATCTTATTTTAACAGTGTTTAGCTCAGCTGAATAAGTGTTTTTACAGTAAGATATAACTATTAGTACATCTGTGGTCGTAATAGACTTCAATATTTTTTTGCTGGTGACTTTATGTCACACTGACACAGATGGTTTTTGAGGGAAGTATAGGGGGGTAGGAATTAGAAAGATGTTTCTGAAAAATTTCGTCTGGAGCGTGGCAGTGGATGGAAGTGAAACATCGACAATGATCAGTTCAGAAAAAAAGAGAAGAGAAGCTTTTGAAATGTGATGTTACAGAAGAATGCTGAAGGTGAGATGGATAGACCAAGATATGAATATGACAAGCAGATTAGAACAGATGTAGGATGCTGCAGTTACGTACAAATGAAGAGGTTAGCAAAGATAGGATGACATGGAGCGCTGCATCAAACCCGTCTGTGTACTGATTACTCAAAAACAACATCTTGGGATACGGAGGCCGACACTCTGCCAATGATCCACAGAGGGAGTTACTGAATGAACTGAGTTGCTGTGAAAATAGTTTGGCTATTCTCACACTAATAGACAATCTTTTTGAGTTCTTGAAGATGGGCAAAACGTTCCAACAAAATAGCAGGATGACTTACAGACTGCTTATGCTTCCATCTGTAGATCTCGCTGTCTTGAAGATAATGGATAATAGATGTAATTATCGAACACGTATAGCTTGTCAATGGGTGAATTTGCGCCTTTCAATACTAGCACATGATAAGTTTTAATGAACTAAAACTCGATGTTAAAATACTTCTGCGTATTTCAAATACGCACACAATTAATCAAATACCTAACACCACGCCACACCAATTCCAGACAAATATACATATCATCTCAATATAATCCAATTCCTCACAAGACAGGATATTTGCACATTCCAACAATCTTTCACTCGTTACTTTTAACACTGGCAGGCTATTAATAAGAGGGACTACTATTACTCAGAACTTCATGTCCTTTGCAAGTAGGGTGGTCAGCAAAGGCTCTCTTTTTATCATATGAGCCAAGATACATCTCATCCGGCTCCTTGCCTGAATGGTCAGCGTCGAGGCCTACGGCTCAGACGTTCCCAAGTTCGATTTCCGGCAAGGTCAGTGATTTTAGCCGCGCCTTGGTAATCCTTTTAACTCGAAGACTGGGTGTTCGTGTCTGCCTTCACTTCATATGAACACTAAAGAGATATCTGAAATTGGATCCAGGCTTTTGGCACGCAATGCAGTGATTAGAACTTGTATACCACCACCTCTCCTACCCTGCCGGCTAACATTCTGATGGTAAATGACTGACTAACTAACTAACTAACGAAATGGCAACTATCGAACAAAAGTTTTCATTCCGCACCCGGAAGGTGTCCCAATATCTAATTTTATTTAGAAGTTTGAGAAGTTCACATGAATCTAGCCATATATACCTGTGATACACTCTAAACAGACTATTAGTTGTAAAACTAGCCTATTATGCTCCATCAAACATAGGAAAAATACTCAAGAATGCAGCACTTGAACCTAGTCCATTAACACACACATTAGATTAAATTGTTTTTATGACAGTGTTGACAGGGCTGTCCCTGACTGGTCGGGCCTCATTGTTGGACGTAAATAAAGAAGAATACCACAATTCAGGAACAACCAATCAAATCGCGTAATGTCCATTAATGCAAATTTTTCATGAGAAGCAAAAGCTGGTAGCTCCTAAAACACAGTACAGTATAATGCAGTTTTCACAGTTAATTTCTTATTGGTATACTGAATTAGACGTCATGATGCAAGAGATCAATCAATTACTGGGGATGTTAGAAAGTTAATTTACATTTTGGACAATATGCGTTTTGATCTATTTTATAGGACATTATATGTTTTGACGAGTTTACTGTATTTTTGTCATCATTCGTTCACATTATTTATTTATTTATTTATTTATTTATTTATTTATTTATTTATGTATTTATTTATTTATTTATTTATTTATTTATTTGCTATTTGCTATTTGCTTTACTTCGCACCGACAAAGATAGGTCTTATGGCGACGATGGGACAGGAAAGGCCTAGGAATGGGAAGGAAGCGGCCGTGGCCTTAATTAAGGTACAGCCCATCGCATTTTCCTGTTGTGAAAATGGGAAACCACGGAAAACCATCTTCAGGGCTGCCGACAGTGGGGTTCGAACCCACTATCTCCCGGATGCGAGCTCAAAGCTGCGCGCCCCTATCCGCACGCCCAACTCACCCGGTTCTCATTTATTTTAATACCTGGAAATTAAAACTTACAAAACTAGACTTATCATTTCAAATTTACAGCACCTTCTTAGAAAATCATAAAATGATTATTATCTGCCTGAAGGTATTCAACAAAGACTAAAATACAATACAATAATTTGTTATAGGCAGAATATTATTGCCGGTCTAGAAAGTCAAGAATAACGACCGAGAGGATTCGTCGTGCTGACCACACGACACCACGTAATCTGCAGGCCTTCGGGCTGAGCAGCGGTCGCTTGGTAGGCCAAGGCCCTTCAGGGCTGTAGTGCCATGGGGTTAGGTTAGTTGTCTAGTATAGGCTACATTTATTACATTTTATGAAAGGAAAATAAAATGAAAATGTCATTGGTGGACATTATAGTTTTGATTCAGTCACCCACGAGGACAATATACGATTTGTTTTAACCGCTCACTTTCAAGAAGTTATTTCAATATTACAATATGCAGACACAATCTGAAGCGTGAACGTGTAGAGCACAAAAAATATTCCCTGAAACTGCATCAAACTCCATTTTGTCCAGAGGTAGACATTATACGTTTTGATTGGTTGTTCCTCAATTTACGATTAATGTTGGCCGTGCGGTTAGGGGCTGCAGCTGTGAGCTGGCATTCGGCAGATAGTGGGTTCGAACCCCACTGCGGCAGCCCTTAAGATGATGGTTTTTCGTGGTTTCCCATTTTCACACCAGGAAAATGCTGGGCTTGTATTGAAGGCCATGGTTATCAATGAGGTCGACAAAAGCGACAACAACAGTAACTACAGGCACTGCCTTCGTGATGTACAGGCCGTACTAGAGCAAGCGCGGGAAAGCAATCGGCTGATCGGTAGGGGGAAAGTTTAGCACGTGAGTTAGTTGAGTTACATGTGAATTCTTCGCTGTTTTATTGAAATTTTTAACGTTGGCCGTATGTTTACTCAGATATATATCAGACTGAGTCATCATCGACTGCATTATTAAGTAAAAATCCCTCAATTAGTGAAGGAAACCCAGTGTGAGCGTGTATTCATGTGAGGCTATAGGTTAAGAATATCGCTCTGCAGTGTTTTAATTTTGTAGTTTATTTGTGTAATGTTATATCCATAGTGTAAAATGAACTGAGGTAGTGCATTCAGCGTTTTATTATCAACCACGATGTGTACATAACTGAATTAAAATGATCAGTGAGAGAAATCGCCATGCTAAGAGTTTATGTGTGCCTGGCAGCAAAGCAAATTATAAACGAGGAGAATACACTCCAGTATTTGTTTCCTCCTGACGAAGAAAGAGTTAGGTTATGGAAAAAGGCTATTCCTAGGGAGAAATTAATAGTTAATCACCACACAGCTGTGTGTACAACCACATTCCTGAAGACTAAATCCTGGGGGAAATAAGAGTGTTTCGTCCAGATGGTGAGTTAAAATTTCTTATTACGTCAAAACGTGGGTAACATTAGATATATTTTAATGTAATCAGAATTACGGCGTACTGGAATTCGGTGTATTTGAAAATTCAAGTTCAATTTATGCATTTTACCATTTTAGGTAGAAAGGTATTGTGATATAAGAGTGCTGAGATTTTTCCTATCAAATTTCATACCATAGGCAAGGGAACAGGGTTATTCCATGAAACTGAATACCGTATGAAAATAACTGTATAGGTATTATTTGCTGTTTAAAAATCTACATTTTTTAAACAATAACTGAATTTCATGACAGTGACAGTAAATGTTTTGTTATTGTTGGAGGTTAGGTTACTCGTAATCTTCCTTGTAGGTACTGAATTGGTGGTACAGAAATAATTTACATTTGTAGTAGGTATATTGTACTGGTAATTGGTTGCTTGTTTTCTATCAGTGTGTATGATGTGAATGTTCCAGTTGACTAGAAAATGGATACAAATCGCAAGAACATGTCTCAAAGTGTTAGCCTGTACTCAAGGAAACGAACGGATATACACCAGAAATAGAACGTTACGGGGAACGATATGCATTGTATGTCAGAACTAGCAAATATTTATGAATAGTTTTTGGTTATATAAGGTGTTAACAGTTTCTTAAGTAATTTAAACGAGTGTGTTATTCAAGCGGAGCGGATGCGTATCGCCTCCAAGTCCCACCCAAAGTGTGACGTCATCAGAGCTACAGTACGGCCTGTACATCACGAAGGCAGTGCTACAGGCTTATCCGTCATTCACGTATGTACTTGTACGGTTTATGTGCAAAAATATGTGAACTGTGAAATAAGTAATGGGACACGCATGCCCCTTGTACCTCAAAAAGCTCGGGAATTAAGACTACAAATACCGCAAAGTTCTCTCTGGCATAACAAGGAGCCTGCTTCAAGCTTTCGTTCGGTGTCATTTAACACCGCATCTGGTTCAGTCTAGCATATGACCATCCATTCGTAATGGCGAATGTTGGCCATAGAACCTATAGTTCATTCAATCAACTACTACTAAGAGTTGCTTTTTGAGAACATTACTATTACTAGACAAATATATATAGTTGGCTAACATTGGCACTTTTTTCATTTTAGTGGATTTTAAAATTTATTTTAGGCCGCAAAAATACAGGCAAATATTACGGCGACGATGGGTGAGGAAAGGGTTAGAATTGGGAAGGGAGTGACCGTGGTCTTAATTAAGATACAACCTGGTGTCAAAATGGGGTGTCAAAATAAGAAACAATGGAAAACCATCTTCAGGTTTACCGACAGTTATATGATCGAAACCGAGTAGCCACTTTGTATTTCAGTGTATAGTTTGTTTTAGTTTCAGATGAGTAACGCTCAAGCAGCTCAGTATAATTAATTCACTGCCAACGATCCAGAAGTTTTTTTGATATTCCAAAATAATCTACGAGAAGAGCAATCTGTAAGACACAAAAGTCATCGCACTATGGAAGAACTTGAGACAATCATATGCGTTCAAACTTACAAAATGAGAAAAAGAAGGGATTAAAAAAGGACAAATGATTTCGCTAAAGAAGTTTGCTGTTCCAAGAAACACATTTCTGAGACCCAACAAAAACGACAGAGAAATTTTGAAGAAAACTATTCACGTTGTTGCTGTATCTAGTAACATTTTCAGACCAACACATTGAAAGGATATTGTCCAATACATCTTCACTTAAAAATTGAAAAAAAAAAAGATAAGAACGATGAAGGGTCAAAAAAAAAAACCAGGATAAGTTATATTCAACGTCCTAGACCTAGAACAACGGATTGTTGTCGAAAATGTTCAAGCTGTGTATTTTGACAACTACACCACGTCCTGGGGAATACTGTTAAGTGCTCATGCGACTGTCAGCCTTCTGGAAGCACACCCCTACTCCCCCCCCCCCGCCGTCGATATTTCCTGGAAGGGATGAGTGAGTCAGACTGGGGAGCTCCAGGCCGACTTGAGGGCATACGACGGCCTCTGCTTCTACATATGCTTTTCGTCTGGTGTCTCCGTGGAATTTCTAGAATGAGAAACTAGAATGTTCCTATTCTGACGACACCCTGAAGATACTAGAACTCCATCATCAGGTATATAAAAGCAACCTCTCCACCAAAAGTCAGTCGTAGTTGGGTGTTGTTTTGGTGAATGTTGAATAGTCAGTTACGAGTCGTGGGCCATGAGTTCAGTGTATGGGGCGGTTACATGAGTTGCTTGTACAAGTTAATAGTCTTGTCTGGAGTCGAGCCAAGTATACAGCAGTCGTGCGTTGTGATAGTCAACGGAAGTGGATTCTAACTTGTTTACATGGAACTGCTGTGTGAAGTGACGGAAGCATGAGAAGCGAAGTGAAAGGTGAGGCCTGTCAGTGAAGATTAGCAAGGATCGCTGCTCCAGGTAGACTGCTAGCCGGAGACCCGTTGTGAGGCCTAAACAGCAAGTAATCAGTGAAGTATGGTTATTCATTGTCGAGTATAAGTGGGTGTAAGCTAACTGGGTCATCCTTGATTAAATTACTTCAAATGTTTTATTAGTAACAATACTTTATACATAATCCATGTTTTTGGAACACACCGGCTTTGAACAATATATGCATAAACGTGTGGTAGTCAGTGCAAAGTTAGGGTAATAGAAACTACGTAGTGTACCAGGAAGGCATAGGCCCTGGCACATATAAATTACAAATTTTATTTTCTAGCATACAATTCAGTTCCGATACGTGAACAGCTGTGTGAGAGAATGTTCTCGTACCTACTGCACTCCACGAGCAAGAAAGCAAGTCAAGCAAGGTCAAGTGACGTCACCGCCGCTTGCAGCTTACTTCCCCTACCGAAGTTTCTCGATTTTATTTTTACGAACTTTTTAACGCCTGGATCGATTAACACGAGACCAACAAGGAATTATAGCTAATGTTCTGGAAGTAAAACCCTGCAAATTTGAAATCAATACGTCCAGTGGTTTCTGAGATATGACAATTTAAAGTTTGGGAGAAATACTCGCCCCTTATCACCTGATTCCAAGCGCCGCCCGCCTGACATGTATATATAGGCTACTAGGCCAAGGCCATAGTCAGTACAGTCCCGTCAGTGTAGTCCCGTGTACAGAGTCATGTGTGCACAGTGTGTGTAGAAAGTATGCTCCGTCGCGATTCGCGAGGATATAATAGTGGCCGTACTCAAACGCTGTTTTAATAGTAAAAGGACGTCGTACCATACGTAAAGTTTCTGCCGCGCCGCGACGACTGTAAGATTCTAGACATTTTTCTAGGTGATAGAATACTTGCAAATTTGTTATAACGGTGAAGCTATAATAGGAAGTAAGAATAGAAGTATCTCATATTTCACTGACTAAAATACGACATCGTGAACTGTGCAAGTTCCACATAATTCTAAACTGTGCTAATATCATAAATCATTGCGTGTGGTAAACTGAAATCGTAATTTAAAACCACTTCTAAGACATATTTCCCTTACAGTGAACTGTGTGAGACTGTATTTACTCGATATTCGTCCCAGAACAGGGCAAAGATTAACTATTTTCATTGTGCACTTTCTCGAGCTTTCGATCACTACGGTGAGAAATCCGGTAACATTACGGACATTTTTCAATAATATTAAATAGTACGGACTAGTGTGGTGTGAATACAACCATAAAACCGCCTTAATCCGTTAATAATATTTGTTCAGAGACTGTGATAGAAACTGTGATAGATCACGTTTCCAAGTGCTTATGAACTGTGTATATAAAAACTGTGTTTTCTGCAGCATGGACTGCGAATGTTAATTTAACGCCGTAAAGTCAGTGTAAAAATAGAACTGTGCATTACGACGGTGTGTGATATTAACATCCGTAATATTCTTAATAGTGCCAATTGAACTTTCCGTGTTCCGACATTACTTCCACGAACAACGGAAGTCTTGGCAAAAGTGCTACAAGATCCTGCTACATTAAACGTCGCTTCCAACGAGGGATTTACATGGTTTCTTCAGTTATGGTACTCATCGAGGGACGTCGACGAGGGAGATAAACGTGGTATCTTCACTAAACATCGCCGGTGCTGAGTTCGAGTCTTCGTCCGCACTCCGCGGAATGTTCCAGACACCGTACAGCACAACTCCAACATGTGTAAGCAGATCTTCTCACAATCTGAGTGAGTAATCACAACTGACTGACTTTTTAATAAGCACTTTGTTCAGTACAGTGTTCTTACAAGTGCTGCGTGTGGATGTTAATTCATAATTACATCGTCAGTTAAAAAGTTCATATTTTGCTATAAATTCCTTTCTAAATTATTAATTAGTTGAAGCGCTTTATTCATTTCATTCTTTCAATTTAAACAAACTGAAAGACATACTGCAAGAGTTCAAATATTTAATTTATCAAACTTTCCATGACAAGTGTGTGTTTATTTTGTGTTTCAAAATTTAGAAAGACTGTAGGTCAGCACCTTAAATGATGAACTGACAATTTCCAAGGTGCTAGGCAATATTTGTGTGTGTTTGCATTTAAAATTAGAAATACTATAGGCTATTCATGATCTATAGAATAATAAGAATTATTTTTGAAATTCTCAAGCGAACAGACGTCAAGAAAATCATAACATAAATCTTTTCTTCTTCATTTTGGCAAATATTAACTACCAAGTTGAGTTGCAATTGCAGGGTGATATATCTGTGGCTATTATTAAAAAATTTTATAGAAAAAAAGAATTACCATCTACTATTCGCCCTGCGATACTATCAGTCTCTGTACCTGCTCCAAAAAGCACCGGACACCACCTGAGAACCTTCCCATGCTCAAACTCCACAATCATTTCCCGCTACAATAGACTACATAAACTATAAATATACTATATACGGAGGGTTGCGCCAGTTAATACAGGACGCGACCTTGAGTGCACGCGTCGCTCCTGGAAGCAGCTGAATGTCGTTCCTTGTTCTGTCTTGTCAACGTGATTTAGAGAAGTGCTGCGAACAGTCGTGTCGTACCATTGTTGCCTTATGGCCTGCCGAACTGCAGATATCTGGTATGGCTACATTGTTGGCCTTTCCGACGCTAAATTTTCATTATCGAAGACTGTACAAGAGTGTAAAATGAAAGATCCCAACACTAGTGAGTCTTCTGTAGGCAATGTAATAAAATTACATCAGAATGTTTTCCCGCCAGAAACAACAACTTCGAAAAAACTGCCGCGGAAGAGAGTTCGACCATCCAGGAATCCGGACATCATTAAGAAGGTAAAGGCTGTTGTCCTGAACTAAAATCAACCAACTCAAATACACCTTGCCAGCCACATACGTACATCTAGAGGAACAGTCTACCATATAAATAAAGAATATCTGAACCTGGTGAAGTGGCATAAGGCACGTGGTCATACTTTGAAAGCAAGGCACGTTGAAGAACGGTTCACTAATGCCAGAAAATTATACGAAAACTACCTAGCAGGCGATAAATAGCAGTCGGTTGTTACCTTGGATGAAGCCTTGGTTTACTTGGATGACACTAAAGCCCCGGGCAATTTACTATCAGCGAAAAGCCAAAGAGAGGCACTTAAACTTCAAGGAAAACAAAGAAAAGTTTGCCAGGGGGTTCATGGTAATTGCAGGATATTGTGCCCGGGGTAAACTCAGAATCCTCAGAGTGCCGAGAAATGTGAAGATCAAAGCTACCTACTTCCTGAAGAATGTCTTGGACCCCTATTTCGACGAAGATATCCCCCGGCTGTACGGTGAGGATGCTTCAAATGTCTGGATGCACATGGATAAACCATCCAGTCATACTACCAAATCATCAGTCCCCTACTACGAGAGAAAAAAAGAAGAGACAGGTGTCCGTGTCATACCATTTAGTGACACCCCTGTGAAATCCTCGGATGCCTCGTCAATGGATTTCTGTACCTTTGGTCTCCTAAAAAGAGGGCTTCCTTCTTGACGTCCTGCCACTATTGAGGGTCTTTGGAAAGTGTGCAAGGAGGTGTGGGACAATATTACTCTTCCTGTATTCTGCTGAAGTCTTATACAGTGGAAATTGAAATGTAGGGCAATAGTCCGTGCCTGTGGCTATCACATCGAGCACATCCGGGTCTGGAGAAAAGGAATCGCCTAGGACAAAAGGTACGTCAAAATCGTCCAAGCATAACTGGGGCAACCCTCTGTAAAAATGCGAGGAATGCTTCAAATAAATTACTCACCCAAATAATGTATTGCAAGTTTCAACATACTGTGCGACGATGGAAGTTGATTGCACCAAATTATATCACGACAGTTAGCTGCAACTTACCTGAAACAGGAAGAACACTTCTATCAGTATCACAAGTCTAATAGTAGTAATAAGCACATAAGTTTACGACATCTCTGGGTGCATAACAAACATGGAGCGAGGGAGAGAGAATATGTAGGAAGAGTATAGCCATGATAGCCCTTGTAAGTGCTGAACTCAAATCTCAAACAGCAAAACGTGCGGTTTCTGAATCCTATTGTCGATTGCGACAACCGCCCCGATACGAAGGTAATTAAGACACTACTAGTTTACCGCATTATTTCTTACGAAAAGAGTTGTTAGATCACTGGTATCAAATAACTGAAGAACAATATATGCACATCATACTGGCTCAGAAATGCTGCCGCTGCCTGCGAAGACACTTCTACATTCAAAGTAGCTAGTCCCCACCCTTCTACGGTATAACCTGCTGAGCGTTGGAACCGGAGTCTAGCACAGTAATTCACCGTGATATAGAAAGCACATTTGGGGCGATGACCTAGTTCTTAGGTCCCTTTATACAACAAACATCCCCATCATCAGAAAGTACATTTCGTTCCGTGCTTGCAATTTCTTGTATTCTAACAGTGGTGACCCGGCGGGCCAATGCCAACACAACAGCAACAGTCCAAGCCAGCCCGTTCTGCAGTGACTATATTAACTATAGTCAATGCACCCTGCTCTAGCTGAGTATGACGTCACTTCACAAGTGAGCCTTTTTTTTCGTTTTTTTTTGTTTTTTTTTTTTTTGTTTTGCTAGTGGCTTTACGTCGCACCGACAAAGATAGGTCTTATGGCACCGATCGGATAGGAAAGGCCTAGGTGTTGGAAAGAAACGGCCGTGGACTTACTTGAGGTGCCTGGTGTGAGTGAGCTTGTTAGCTGAGCCAAGAATGCGATCGCTCTTTACTGCTAATTGGAAGGCCTACCGTGAGTATAAATAGTGGTAAAAGAACGGGGTCTTTTGTAGATAATATTGTCTTTATACTAGAATGATACGGAGAGGACTATAAATTGTTCGACACGTAAATGGACTAGTTATGTACTCATAAAAGGGGCTGCCTGGCCGAGGCGGTGGAGAACGTCGAGGGTTCGATTCACTGTCAGGAAGTCGAAAGATTTAAGAAACAAGATTTCCACATCCGGAGGTGCACAGGGCCCTGAGATTCACACATCCTACACCAGAAATGAGTACCGGGTTCATTCCTGAGGCAAAGGCGGCCGATGTCACGGATAGTAGAAGCCTTTACCTTCCACCCCTCTCCTCTGTGCCCATAAAAAAATTTGGTGAACGTTTGTACAGCACAGTTTCTTAAGGGTACGTGCATTGGAAGTTTTTCTCCTACTGGCATGGCGGAGTAGGTAGAATACGAACAAGCTACGTTTTGTTAGGTACAAGATTAGGCCCAGTGTCTGTGTAACACCATATTTTTTCTTTCTTACTTTTTTATTACAACAATTGGCTTTACGTCGTATCGACACAGATAGGTCTTATGGCGACGATGGGACAAGAAAGGGCTAGGAGTGGGAAGGAAGCGCCTGTGGCCTTAATTAAGGTGCAGCCGCAGCATTAGCCTGGTGTGAAAATAGGAAACCACGGAAAACCATCTTCAGAGCTGTCGACAGTGCGGTTCGAACCCATTATCTCCCGAATGCAAGCTCAAAGCTGCGTGTCCCTAACCGCATGGCCAATCTGCTCGGTAGAACACCATCCGCTCACGGAGAGATTCCTGGTGAGGCCACACCCTCAACCACGGGGGACTACTGGCCGCCGAACTAGAGGGAGCCGCTGACAGCTTCAATGCGTGGGGCAGACCCAAACTGGAGAGAGTACATGGACCAGGTCATCACGGACCTGCTCTTTCATACCCGGAGCTGAAGCGGTTGGCCAAGGACAGATAACAGTGAAGAAGAACGACATTTGCTACATACAAATCTTAGGATCGACAATATGATGATGATTATTATATTTAAGTTTTTTTTAAAAATATGTGGGATTATAATGCTGCGGTATTATCAGCCAAATGATCAAAATGGTGGCATATATTGTGGCCTAACATGTTAATCCATATTAGTGCTCTAATATGTGGCATATTGTGAACACCTCTGCTGCTTTGAATTCATGACAGTCTGTGAATGTTAATGTTCATATATCACCAAAGTAGGTAAGTATTTTCTATATAGAAGATCAGTTTTCTTTTTCTAATGCCATAAATATTAATTTAATTTGTATCAAATTCATTTACTTAATATTCCATCCCCAGAGAAATTATGCCTACTGATCATTACATTTTTAAACGTGATTTCTGAAATTGCTACATTTTATTTTATGCCTGTTCCGAGTTCTGTAGATAAGGAACATCGATTTTCTTTGGGGAAAATTGGCCAACAGATTGAGTATTATATGAAACTTGCTATGAGCTATAGTGAGCCAGAAATTCTGCTGTGCGCGCGCACTTCGTTAAGCCAAGATGTCTCAAATTAACTCGCACAACTAGCGTTAAATAGATCGGGTTTAAGTGACCGTCTGATGGTATAAGTCGGCTCGAGCCAACGTAAAACCCGACTGGACTAGGAACCGGGTATGTTGGCTCAGTGCAGGACTCCGGTTGTAACCAGAAACATAAAATACTCACTCTTGAGGAATCGCTTACAATAATTCTCAAAACTAACAAAATATCGTTCGCTTGTTTCAAAAATGGGAACAGAATCTTCCCAGATTTATTTCTCTCCGGGCACATATCTACATTTCAGTAAAGAAAAGTGGTTCAAGAACTTTCCCGGAAACCAGCAACTTATCTTTATACTGTAATGATGTAAGTAAACGCAATGTCTTGTAAAATAATATGAAACAACGTGAAACGACTGCTCCGACATAACAGAAAAGAACTATCCTACAAACAGCGAACGAATAAAATAGAGAAACAAGTCAGTGCACATGAGAGTTCTCATTCATGAGGGCACGCATTAGGGAAACAAGCATATAAATGTCTAACGCCTCCCAACAGAAAATTAAATCCAACGTCGGAGTACAACATAGAAACCAACGTAGCAAATCATTCTCGTCCTTTTGCGATAACATCGCGACGTGCCAGTCTCAATACAATTCTTTGGCGTCTGAGCCTTATTACGCACGCAACTGCCAGTTAACAAACAGACAATTCACAACATCTGCTATTAAAACTGATGAAATATAATTTGATGGTAATAAGGTTGTAAACAATACTGAACATGTGGCCACGAAACACCGAAAGCTTTGAAATCTATAATATTAAACACTATTCATTCATTTGAGAGTTATGTTCTAATGAAAGCGAACGCAACTCGAATGCTAGGTCGCTTTTCAAATTTAACCGACCGTTAAAAGCAGGCACTCAAATTTTGACATATGTGTATTCTGAAATCTTGTTGAAGGGATTTTTCTTCTTCTTATTCTAGCGGCTTAATGTAGAACGAACACATGCAGGTCTTCGGTGACTTGTCTGATGGGGAAATGAATAACCACGGGAAATCCTACTTTAGGGTCCTCTATTTCCTTAATGCAAGCTTACATCTACACGACCCGTACAACGTACGACACATTGCTCGATCAGTGAGTTTTTAAGAAGGCAGAACCATGTGGAGTCCGATTTGTTTTATTTCATATTGTGCACAGAAAGAAGTCAACGGGAATACTAGTTATTCTATCAAGATGTCGTACAACTCTTTCAAAATTATATTTGAATGTTAAAACGTATGTTAAGGTGAGCAGTTATTATTTTTTTCATTTTTACGGGGAATTCCGCCATTCTAAATTCCCTGACTCACTTTCTGGGCGGAATAAATAAATTAGCAACTTCACATGAAATAATACTGGACTGAGCTAAGTCAATCAGTCCAAAGAAATGAGTTGCTTTCTTCAGTGAGTCACACCACCTGACATTTCTATCTAACAAGAACACCGCAACGTATACAGTGTCTCTCATATAAACTAAGAACGTCGAAGCCGCGTTTTTACTCTCCGATACGTAAGCTGCAGTATGGGAGGTGCGCACATAGTTCTTGACCATGCAAGCAGCCTGCACGTGTTCGACTTGGCTAGCATCAGTAGCCAGTCTGAATCTCAGCTGTTAACAAGGTGAGACAGTTATCATTGCAACACCGTATTTCGTATATGTAAAAGTTCTGGTTCCATCTTAATGGTCGCGTGAACAGTCATAACTTTCGCTACTGATGTGCAGAAAATCCTAATTGTGTTTATAAAGTCCCTCATTATGATGATTGATTCTTGGTGTGTTGTTAGTGCAAGACAAATAATTGGACTTTTTTTTTTTTGAGACGACAGTAAATGCAGAGGGGTTAACGGAAGAAGAAAAATCGCGTGGGTGGTTTCAACAAGATTCAGTCCCTGCTCATACAGCAGACGATTCCTTTCTTACAATCTCGAAAGTGTTTGCAGACAGAGTGATCAGTGCTGGTCTTTTCCCCCTCGTTCTCCAGATCTAACAGTGTGTGATTTTTACTTGTGGGGTAAACAAAGAAAACGTGTATCGAACAAATCCTCACACACATTGGAGGAACTGAAAGAAAACATTACGAATGAAATCAGAAACATTACAGTGGTAAATACTCACTCGCGTCAGCCCTATCTATGACGAATTCTAATGATGAAACCGACACATACACACAACCCCCGAACCATTCGAAATTAACCAATGTTGGTTAAAAGCCCCCGACCCGGCCGGGAATCGAACGCGGGACCGTCTGGACCAGAGTCCAACACGCTAATCATTTAGCTATGGAGCTGTGTAAACGTATTGATATCCTTAAATCACTGTGATGCTAAGACATCATCTCAAAACAATGTGTTAGCGCATCATTCAAAGAGTTTACCTGTTGAACATTATCAGGTGACTGATCTCTTGTGAAATATGATCTGTTATCCCTTTTCCGGAATGCAAGTAAGATTAAAAGCAACAGACGTTCAGCGTCTTTGTGATATCACATAACCTCCTCGGTTCCCAGGTATCATATAAATATGATACTTGTGGTCTTTCATTGTTGTCACTGCTCTGAATGCGAAATTGTGGTTTGGAACTGCAGTATCATATACGATACGCCATACGGATCACGTTTTTCAATTGTTTGTAGTACTAGAAACATCCAAGTAGGAGGCAGGAGTGAGCAACAAAGGACGTCCCTGGCTGTTTCCGCTAGTTTGAAGGAAATAATGGTTAATATTTATATATACGTGTCTGTTGCTTGTATTTGTGTTGCACAATTATACGTTTAAGTCAACGTAACATGGGATTATGTACAAAACGATAATTATTACAAAATACAATGAAGGCTATTAAAAAATCTAGGTATCACCAGTGATACTTCGGTACTTGTGCGAAATATTATTGCAGTTCTTACGGATGGCAATATTTCAATTCTGCTCAATCACACTGATCCTGAAGTTTCGGATTGTGATTATAATGATAGTGATGATGAGTTTGAACATCAAATTGCGCAAACAGATGTGGTATATGACTCTTCAATGGGAATCTTTCGATGAGGAACCTCTAGTTAAGTCTTTTTTTTTTTTTTTTTTTTTTTGCTAGGGGCTTTACGTCGCACCGACACAGATAGGTCTTATGGCGACGACTAGTTAAGTCTAGCATAATTCCTAGGAAAGTACCCTTTGTGAATAATTCTGCACTGCGAAAGGCCGGCCGCAGGAGCTATGACCAATTAGTACGCGAAGAGGGCAGGGTAGCATTGGTAAAATGATATGAGAACAAAGGAGTTTACTTGGCCTCTACACAGTTCGGTGTTCAGCCTGAAGGCGGGTGCAAAAGATGGTCCAAGAAGGACAATATATATATAATTATCAAGCTCCCAATCGTGTCTTTCAGTACACCTACATGGGCGGAGTAGACTTACTGGACAGACTGATAGCTAAATATCCTATGCGGACAAGAACAAAAATGTGGACCAAACGAACTATTTTCCATTTCTTTGACTTTTGTCTAGCAGCAGCCTGGCTACAATATCGAGCAGATGCAAGGAACCCTGCGAGTGGGCTGCAGAAGAAATATATCTTACATTATTTCCATTTCCGGATTGACGTGGCAGAAAATCGGTTACATTTCAAGATAGCTCCTCAGATGAAGAACAACAACCTGCTACCATCCCCGCCACCAAACGACAGAAGCCAATCCCACATCACGCAGCAAGGCAATAAAAATGAATGCACCTGCCAGTTTAATATGTCTAAGAAGCAAAAATGTCACTCTAAATGCAGATTGCTAGGCTGCATGCCAATTACCTGCATGCAAAGTGTTTCTTTGTTTTAATGACAGAAATTGTTACACAGACTCTCATTTGTGAATTGAAATGTAGTCATAGGGACCCAAAATATCACATGTGATGTCCGGCTCCATGGCTAAATGGTTAGCGTGCTGGCCTTTGGTCACAGGAGTCCAGGGTTCGATTCCCGGCAGAGTCGGGAATTTTAACTAACATTGGTTAATTTCCCTGGCACGGGGGCTGGGTGTGTGTGTTATTATCATTTCATCCTCATCACGACACGCAGGTCGCCTACCTGCACGTGGCGAGCCGAACCCGCCCTGGGTTCTCCCGGCACTAAAAGCCATTTTTATCACATATGATACTTTTTACACGCTAGTATGTTTTTTGTAATCATTAAGAATAAAATAGCCAAATTTCAACATTTCATTCGTTTTCATTTTACCATGGGTCCGAAGAGGATAGCCTAAATGGAGAGTATGTAGAAAAGACTGGATCGTACGAAAATGGGTGATATTTTATTCAAGACGTGAAAATGTGAATGACCAACAAGTAAACGAGTCCGCGCATGTGGTCGAACAATAAGTGCTGAAGTTAGGTCACTAGCTCAGTTAGTCGAACGTCTGCGACTCGCTCAATGTGGCGAGAATAAATCCCAACGCTCGACTGAAATGCTAGTGTGCTTAAATGCCACCGATCCAGACACTCTGGTAGAACACTTTTATCATCAAAGGAAAAAGATTTCCTAAAACTGATAATAGTTGAATATTTAAAATAATAATTATTATTCTGCCTGCATGGCGGAATGAACAGTGTCTTGGCCTTCGGGTCTCAGGTTCGATTCTCGACTGGGCCATGGGATTTTAATCAATAACAGTTTATTTCCTTGGCTTGGAGACTAGGTATTTTTACTGTCACCAACATTCTTGCAACTCTCTCTCTCTCTCTCTCTCACACACACACACACACCACTATATTTCACTGCAATAACACGCAGTTACCATACACGGCAGACGCCACTCGCCGTGACAGTCACACGAAGCTATTATTATTACCATTTATTTATCTATTTATTTATTTACCTATTTATTTATTTATTTATTTATTTATTTTTGAGAACAGATGATTCACAATTTCTGTCCATTTCTCAAACATTCCAGGGTCACTTAACCACGAAATTCGGTTTAATTACCGTAAGTTTACTCATCGAAAATAAACACAGAACGATAGGCCGTAGACAGGCCCACATGAGAAAGTAAGAAGTGATGAGTGATGGATGTTACATTCCCTTGGCTAGGAGACTAGGTGTTTGTATTTTCTCTAACATTCCTGCAACTCTTACGCCACACACACAACACTATCTTTCACTACAGTAACACATAGTTTCCAAACATACACCTGAATGAGAAGATAGAGCATGAGGCTCAATCGTCGTCCAACAAATACATAGGCCTATTTCAAGCAGACTTTTGTTTTTGCTACGGGCTTTACGTCGCACCGACACAGATAGGTCTTATGGCGACGATGGGATAGGAAAGGCCTAGGAGTTGGAAGGAAGCGGCCGTGGCCTTAAGTAAGGTACAGCCCCAGCATTTGCCTGGTGTGAAAATGGGAAACCACGGAAAACCATCTTCAGGGCTGCCGATAGTGGGATTCGAACCTACTATCTCCCGGATGCAAGCTCACAGCCGCGCGCCTCTACACGCACGGCCAACTCGCCCGGTAGCAGACTAAAGGTTCAGGTGGTCGTGGTACGTACTTCAGGACAAAACACGACGGCCTCAGTTCCTGGAAGCGAGCTGGAAGCTAGCTGTCAATAATCACACTCTGCACCCTGTTGAAGTAACGAGTTCTAAGTGCTCCATGTTTAGGGTGGAAAGGTTGCCAAACCAATTTCTTCCACTCTCTTTTCAGTCTTTACCCCTTTTTCGTGTCGAGTTTAGACGATTAGGCAACTCCGGCTACAGGAGACGTAGTAAATCCTTCAAGCCGTTAACAGACACAGGCGGCCGCTGGAGTGTAATGGTGTGAAGCGAGGTCGTCATGTTTTGTCCCCAAATACAGTAGTAATTGTTGTTTTAAAAAGAAGTAGAATAAGACAACCATTCTCTCTTAACTCTGATTGTGGGAGAAAGAAGAACAATGAAAGTATTTGCAAAAGAAAGAAAAGGGCTTCTAAGGGCGTGAAAATGACGGACATCTATCGCTGTCGCGGCCAGAAAACTAGGAAAGTCAGCAAGAAAAGGTAGGGCACAAAATATCAGAGTTAGGAGCCAGGCTTAAGTTGAAGCAATCCCAAACACACCTAACGGCACCATGGTCACCGACTCACGCTCTTCTCTGTAGTTGAGAGTCACCGTGGGGGCAAATTTTAAACTCTTCATGGTCACACAATTATTTTTTGGGATAGACTGTGAATTTTGCTTGTAGAATTCTTGTTGGTAACCTTAGTGATCAGCAACACTTGTAGGCCCTACTTAGGAGAGTGAAGCCTGTGTTAATATTGTATTATAATAGCAATGTGTGTACAGGAAATAATTATTTGGGTTAAGCATGAAGGTATATGCTCTGACTCTTGAAATAAAGAACTGTCCTAGCATTTACCTGAAATAATGTGAGGAAAGCGAAACCCCGCGAGGAACCAACCATACTACAATCAGCCGTTGGAAGTCACAGCAGCCCAGAAATGAACCACTCAGCATTGTCTTCCAGGTTCTCTTCCGGTTACCTCCATGACTATGTGACTATGAAAGTAGGGCAAATATAGTAAGAAAATATATCTAATCATTAAAGATTTGAGTAGGCAGATCTCTCTTCCCTGTGTTTCACTGTCTCTACTTTGTTTCGGTTTCTCTAAGTCGTACTCTCCTCAATCCCAAATGGTTTACTCACTATGTCATATATTCATTATTACTGCGCACCTGTAACTCAATTATTTTTTGTTCTTTTTATTCTCGTTTCTTAACTTTCTTTGTATCATTTCCTCTCTCTCTCGCCTCCTCCCCTGCCCCTATACAGTTTTTCACTCAATCTCTTCATCTCCATCTCGATTCTATTTCTTCTTCTTTTCTTTTTTCCGCTGAACATGATTTAATTTTCTCTTCCGAGGACGCGGAGCATTCTCGAAACGTAAAGATTCCCTCCAGTTACGGCAAAAACCAAAATGTTATCATATCTATAAATAAGAATCAGCCGATCCAGGAACTGACCTACGTAAAATTTTATTGACTCCAGAAAACGCGTGCAGCTTTAAGCTAGGGGAGTTAAGAGCAGCCACAAGCTGCTGTTTACCATCCACTCCACTCCCCTCTCTATGTTATATCATTATCGCCTTATTGGCCGTATGGCAGGCAGACCTCTCTATCCGGTAAGGTGAGCCTCCTACAACTGCAACAACAACAACAACAACAACAAGTATTTAGCGCTTACATACAGCACGCAGTCACGCGACAAGATTCAGGTTGTCAACCAGTATAGCAGCGTATTATTTCATGCAATTCTCGTCTGACGTCAATGGGAACCTTGAAAGTCCACAGAGATATTTGAATTGAGCTTATTCTCTGATTCACGTATTTACTAGCGATAACGTTTATACAAGCTCACGATATACTGCAGAGGAGTGAAACAGTTAACATAAAAGATTTGATAAGTGAAATCTTGACATCACGCTAACAATAGAAGGCTTATGAAAAGAAAACTTGGTATTCAAGCAGTATTACGCAACGATGTGAACGTCACTTCTTTCAACTTACATGGGTAAAGTAAATTCGCGTCCTAATACCGAGCTGACGCAGCTCATTTCAGGCACGCCCTTGGGGGGTGTATTGCATATACCATTTTAACTACATACCTGTCCCCCTGCCGATCTTAAATTTCTCGCAGCATCGCGAATCGAACCGAGGCTCCCAAGGACGGCAGCTAATAGCGCTAACTACGGAGGTGGGCACTCAAAAATGAGCGATGCGCATGCTTAGTCTTCTGCAAAATTCCTTTAACCTTGTAACATAAAAGTTTAAATATAAATCTTACATGAATTCCTCCTCTTTCCATTACAAAAACAATTAAAACAAATTAACCTACACTGAAAAACTGTAATGGGGAACGAGTTATTTCTATATCGAAACTCCAATAGACCTACGAGTTTCGCGTAGTGAATATATTATGACGATGGTAGCCTAGTTCTCGTAATTACCAAATCTACCTTATTCTTCTTCTTCTACTACAGCTTTTCCCACACCTGTGGTGTCGCACATGTGTATTTGGCCCTGTTTTACGGCCGGATGCCCTTCCTGACACCAACCTTACATGAAAGGATGTAATCACTATTGCGTGTTTCTGTGGTGGTTGGTAGTGTAGTGTGTTGTCTGAATATGAAGAGGAAAGTGTTGGAACAAACAAAAACACCAACTCCCCGAACCAGAAGAATTAATCAAACACGATTAAAATCCCCGAACAGACCAAGAATCGAACCCAGGACCCTCTGAACCGAAGCCCTCAACGCTGACCATTCAGCCAATGAGTCGGACATCACTAAATCTACCAACATCTCTAATTTATTTACTGCCTTAGAGATACTTTGTTGTAAACAATTACTTTTTTGTTGATCAAAATGTTCTTACTTATCACTCCGCCCTACCGCTTTAACAGCCCTTTTAAAATCTCTGACTTTATATTCCTATACCTAAACATAGTTAATCCCTAACATCGCCAATCCCATACTGCGAAACAACTCGGCGAATTCTCCATCCTTTCCTTCCGAAACCCCCACTGATGTTGACGAGGTGCCCCATGAAATGCCAGTTTGTTTGCTGGGTTGTTTTAAATGAAAATGCAATTCAGGTCACTCCTGAAGTTAAACGAGTGGAAATTAAGGGAGATGCATCTTTTTATGTTTGAAAAACAGTTATTTACAAAACTAACTAGAAACTTTGTAGCTACATTTACAACACAAAGGAGTATTTAATTAAAAATGCTAGCCGTTTATGACTGATCAATAAGATTCTAATGTGGCCAACTGTCGCCTACGTCTGAAGTCACCGGATGTGATGGTGGCTTCAGATCCACGTAGGCTATGTGGAGCAGTCTAGGTCCCTGATGATCTGGTCGATGTGCCTTCAGAGATAATTTCTTATCCTAAGACCTAATGAATATCAGTGGCACCTTTACAAGAGAACCATCGCCCTCTCATAAAAGACCATCCTCCTGATGACGCTGGCCCTCTTGACTGTGAAAGTAGTTCCCGTCGCTCGACACTCGGCGCTGATAAGAAATTATCTCTGAAGGAGGATGGACTGTATGATAATATACACTTGATCTTCAGAAACTGTATGGCAGTACGTCATGATCTTAATGGATTACTGTACAAACGTTGGCTAGGTTATGTTGATCATAATCAATCCATTATGGCTGTGTTTTTATGTTTGTTATTTGTAATTTAGTGCTTCTCTATGCTACTAATAATCGTATTCTGTTAGCACATAGCCTATGAACATTGGATCTAATACCAATCGAGAAGAGGCTTCGGCATACCGTAGATGAACCCCGTTTTTCTTTCTTGACGAAAGATGATATCACTGTTTTCAGCCAGTCAGAGCAGCCAATTTACAATGTTATGCTATTATTAACGAATTTTAGCATTATTTTGTTCATGCCAGATCATTTTCATCCATGATATTCTCCCATTAAATTTCAAAATTTATTATTAGAAAGGGTTTCCACCGACGCTGTGCGAGTTATCAAAGTACTTCACCCATTAAGCAACTCCACGACACTGGTACACTGTGTTCACCTTGACAACCACATATTTCTCATTCCCTTCCTCGTCGTTTATAAAATGATTCGTTACCATCCAAATTGCTTTCTCTGTGGTCTGATCCAATATTTCCAACTTATTAGCAGAGTTCTACCAAGACTTGTTCCTTGGCTCTAAAATTATGTAGCCTAATTGGCTTTATTCCTTCACAATGTAAAGTTGTACAGTTAACAAGATTTTCATACGACATCCATTTTATTTCAGTCCTGGATCTCTATACTAAAAGTTCTTAGGAACTAAAATCTTTTTTTTTTCTCTCTTCAGGAACCTTCCGACCCCAATCCGTCTTCAATCATAACTCATACTCTGTATATACAATGCCGTCATTTCGCACCATAAAATTTCTTCCAGAATCACAGTAATATACGTAAGTCGAGTCATAAGTCATAGCAACTATTTTTTTTCTCGCGAACAGGAGACAACACGGAAACTCTAAGACATGCATTTGGAAAAGTACGGCATGTACTTGCGTATGATGCCACTAGATGGTGTATGTAAACAACAGTGTGGGTCTAAGCATGCCCCCAAGTTCAGGGTGTGAGTGAGAGTCACAAAATGGAAGTCAACAAGCAGGAGCAACGATCGTATATTAAAATAGCATTTCTCCGCGAAAGAAATGCACGCCAATGCCATGCAGAGCTGCGGGAAGCATTAGGTGTGCATGCCATGCCCTAGAACAGTGGCGAGGTGGGTGGAGACGTTCAAACGGGGTAGAATATCAACCGCCGATTTGCCTCGCCCAGGCCGTCCAGTGTCCATGGACGAAGATGTACGGAGTAGATTATTTCGAAGGTCTGTAACCAGTGGAGACATGTCCTTTGTACGTAGTCTTGTGTATTTGCTGTCTATACCATAATAAAACAATGTTTTCCAATGGCCTGTGTTCTGTCACTTTCCTACGAGAATCTCCTGAAGTCAGAATTTGTCTTCAGGCACTATGCATAAGTACATGCCCTACATTTCCAAATTTAGATTTTCCGTGTTGTCTCCTGTTCGCGAGAAAAAAGTTTCCATGACTTATGACTCGACCCTGGCACATAAATATTCGCATGTACCTCAAAGATTTCCTGAATTCAAATTTACCTATGTTAAAAATTATTATCGATGTGGTACCACTATCTTGCAGAATGTAGTAAATTGCCAAATGTCAAATGACAAAAAAATAAATTAAATTGAAGCACCCAGAAGGGGAGGAGAAATGAAATGAAACTTCACGTGTTGAGAGGGTATGTGATGTTATTTCAGTGATTATAAAATCGAATCATATTTATAAAGAACTCGGCAGTACGAGCCAACTTATCAATATGACGTTGAACCCCCTCTGGCCTGGATGTATGTAGTGATACCG
The DNA here is from genome assembly GCF_040414725.1 of Anabrus simplex. NCBI lineage: Eukaryota > Metazoa > Arthropoda > Insecta > Orthoptera > Tettigoniidae > Anabrus > Anabrus simplex. The sequence goes on along the minus strand of NC_090268.1, from coordinate 344,501,471 downwards.
TTGGGAAGGGTGTCATACCGTTGCATTCTCTCCTGAGGCAAGCTGGCAACACAACTATTGTAACTGGTCCTTGATATCCTGGATACTGGCACTGGAACGGAGCTGACATCCGAGCTGGTCCCACACATGTTCTACATGGGACAGATCTGGAAATACTGCTGGCAACGGGAGTACCTCAACATCACGCAGACAGTTCATAGAGCCACGTGCAGTGAGTGGACTAGCATTGTCCTGTTGAAAAATGGCACCACGATACTGTCGCATGAGATATAACACACGAGGACGCAGAATGTCCCTGACGTACCGTTGTGCCGTCAGAGTTCCCTCAGTCACTACTAGACATGACCTGAAGTCATATCCGATGGCTCCCCACAACATCAAGCCAGGAGTAACACCGCTGTGCCTCCCCAAAACGTTGGAAGAAGGGACCTCTCCCCATGTCAATGCCATACTCGCAGACGATGATCATTCGGGGTGGTGCAGAACCGCGATTCATCGCTGAACACAGTGCGAAACCATTCATCAGCAGTCCATACTTCCCGGTCACGCCACCACTCCAAACGCAGGGCTGCTGCTAGTCTCCGACCAATGGTGCGGGATGACACAGAATGTTGCAGGGAGTCCATTCCTTGTCCTCGGACGGCAAGCACAGATTTGAAGGAGTTACGACGTGCTTGGTGCACAATTTGGCGACCCTCACTTGTGGTGGCCAGACGTGGTCAACCGGAAGCTTGACGACGAGTATGCCCGCCCTCACGTTCTCATGCAGTCCAAAATCGGGCCACTGCCACATCCGAATGCCTCACAAATCTGGATACTGGACGACTCGACCAGCCGGCCAAATGGAGACCCACAAAGAGGCCACGTTCAAACTCTGTCAGGTGCTGATTACGTTGTCTCACACGAGTACGCGGCATCTCCGTGTCTTTCACAGGGATCAGGACGCTGCAGGCAGAGTAATAGGAGAAAATATCCACGATTGAAAAAAGCCAAAACAAGACAACGGAAGCTAAAGCAAACAAAATAATAACTGGTCCTACCGTTCCCAAACGTACGGAAACATATTTATGTCTATTTGACACTTCCATATATCCCCACCCCCAAAGGCATTTTGTTTAACTTCCACGCTCTACTTACAATCCGTAAGTTTATATTGGCTGCTGATCGTCATAATTAAATAACTCAATGTCTAGTAAGACATGTTTATTTCACTTTCTGCTCCTTCACGTACATTACACATTAAAATTCATAGCTCCATCACAGTAAACGAAAATCTTTAAGTAACAATTCACTGTGGGCTAAATGTGTCATTCCCGATGATGATAATAATGGCCTGTGGCCTCCGAAAATCCATTCATGCCTTAATCTGGCCAACTTTAGCCAAATACAGTAGAGACAATACGCGACACTCAGCGAGATATCGAGGGACAGCTATTAGAACTCTCTCTAGCGGACTGACCTGAGAACTATTGATTCTGTCATAAGAGCACGTGTACTTGTGTGTGAAGTTTTTGGTGTTATTTATGCGTTTTCAGTGAGTTGACATAATTAAATAGTAGCGTGTGTCATTCCTTGATATCCCCTCTCAACATGAGGGGAAAGGTATGTGCTGTGTTTGGCTGCAGTAACTATGAAGTAGAGAAGAATGCGCGGTCTTTCTTCCGATTCCCTCGTGAGAAGAAAATGTAAGTAATATTGTGTTTGCATATATATTCTTCCAGTGATAAAGAGATTTTTATAGTACTTCATAATCCTCTGACCTGCTCGACCCATATTTTAACTGGCTTAAAATATAACACGCATATTTTATTGTATAGTGCAGCAGTTAACCTTCAATACCGATGTGTTGTTGTAGGTGTGATCTGTGGGTTTGATTTAATTCAGGAAAATACATATGCATATGAGTGTGGCTGGCTGTGTTCCAAGTTACCCCATTTGGAATGCCGTAATGCGTTGTCAAGCACTGAAGAAAATATGGGTGATTTAAGAAATGTAAACATTTTGTTGAAACAATATGATGATGCAAATTTGCTTTACCCTCATGTAATGGCATTATGGCTAGTATTTCTTATAGGGAAAGTTTGAATGTTTCTGAGGCTAAATTTATAGATTTTCTTTCTGTTAGTAGGCTTCAAGCTAAAAGGAAAATTGTCCAGCTCTTAAATATAAATACATTGAATAATGTGTGTAAGGAATGTGCCGATATTTTTGTTGACAAGTGTTTTAATATGATGATACAATGCTTTTAAATGAGAAAAAAAGAAAATTCTAGCCGTGAACGTTCAGGCAGGAATTCTAAAGCAAAAAAAGTAATGCATAAATGAAAGATCAAGCCCTATCACAGTAGTCCATTTCACATCTTGATTATATGTCTAAATTCAGTCTTTAAATAATAACCTGTTAAATAAATCTTCATTCATTTATCCAGAATTGCTTTAGCAACTTTGAAGTTAATATCTTAGTAACACTTTCTTTCTAGACGTAATTTATTTATCCATTTCCGTATATACATTTCCATTTATATTTGAATTTAGCGCGAATTTTTAGGTCAAGCCACTAGGAGCGCCGCTTGCGACTTGTTTCCCATTTTAACAAGGCTAAATCCGGAAGTCTCGCGTACTGTCTCTACTGTATTTGCTTTAGCCATGAAGGATATACTTTCCAGATTAATAATGCTATTCGTCACAGTACGTTACCACTACTTTCTTGACCCCAACTGCTAACAGAGCCGGGCTGAGTGGCTCAGACGGTTAAGGCGCTGGCCTTCTGACCCCAATTAGGCAGGTTCTATCCTGGCTCAGTCCGGTGGTATTTGAAGGTGCTCAAATACGTCAGCCTCGTATCGGTAGATTTACTGGCACGTAAAAGAACTCCTGCGGGACTAAATTCCGGCACCTCGGCGTCTCCGAAAACCGTAAAAGAGTAGTTAGTGGGACGTAAAACAAATAACATTACTATTATTATTATTAACTGCTAACAGACACCGCGCCAACGACTCCCCGATTGTTTGCTGCGACGTTTCACATGTGCCGTTATCTACGGAATTATTCTTTCAAAAGGGAAAAATATCATCAGCGCAGGAGTCCCTGTCAGACTGAAATGGTACTTCTTAACCCATATGACTGGGGCTTCCGCGATACAATGTGTCTAAAGAAATTACAGAAAATCTGCTAAACGATCTAAAGATCAACAGATGTATTACGTAGGCCAAGTGTCTAAGAAGCAGACTAGACAAGATGACGGTGAGACGAAAAAGAAGATAAAAGATCAAAATAATAATATTGACTAGAAAAGATGACGGTGAGACGAAAAAGAAGATAATAGATCAAAATAATAATATTGGTTTATCCCCCTAACTACTTCGACGGTTTTCGGAGACGACTAGATGCCGGAATTTTGTACAGCAGGAGGATTTTTTTACGTAGGCCTACTAGTAAATCTACCGACACGAGGCGTATTTGAATACTTTCAAATAAATAAATAAATAAATAAATAAATAAATAAATAAATCATTTACCACTAATCTCCATTTACGGCTATCTCCCAGGTGGCAGATTTCCTATCAGTTGTTTACCTTAGTCTTGTCGTAAATGATTTCAAACAAGTTGAAAATTTACTGAATATCTCCCTGGGTAAATTATTCCAATCCCTAATTCCTCTTCCTTTAAACGAATATTTGCCACAATTTACGTCTTGGATTCCAACGTTATCTCCATGTTATGCGCATTCATACTTTTTTTTAAAATTCCATTCACACTTATTCGTATATTAATGTCATTCCACGCAATACCTCCGCTGACAGCTCGGAACATACTGCCCAGACGAGCTGTTAAGTGTCCACCGCCTCCCTAACCCAAGGTCTGTTACGTTCGATCGAACGACTGCGATCAACCGACTAAGAAAACAAACCTACAGAGGGCAGTGGCACCAGTCACACAGCATCGATCGTCAGCGATCAACTACGAGCGATGAAGATCGACTGGTTTGTGAAAACAAACGTGTCCGTTTTTCAGTCGCAGTCGTTCGATGATGGCGGACGCAACATAGTCATCTGTTGATGAAATCGAAACATTAATTTGCTTAGTGTATGAAAACAAAGTGGTGTATAATCCTAGACTCCCTGGATATAGTAATAGGGAGATCGTGAATTTTGTATGGCATTCTATAGCGTCGAGAACTGGGACAAAAACTGGTAAGTAATTATTATATTTTTACGATTATCTTATGAATAGTGTTATCTTAGATTATTTATTGATAAAATATATTATACGGAATAGATTGGTAAAAAAAGTTACACTAGGAGAACTAGTAATTATCATTCTTGTAACTTAATTGAAGAAATGTTTGGAAAACATAAGCAGTGCTTTCCTAACCTCCATCTTGTACCTAATGAAATGAATAGGCCTACCATTGTTCGCTTTAATGACAAATAAGTGTAGGCCTATGCCATAAGTAGGCCTACTACATGTATATTTTCTTTGTCACAATATTCTGATTCATTGTTTCAGGAAAAAGTTGTGCCAAAACAAGGCAAATTCTGAAGGCTGGATATCGAACTTGGAGAGATAACATCCTCCCTCTCCTCCCAGGTTCTGCTGTACAGAAAACATAAAATGGGTCTACTTCAATGCTCTCAACTTTCTGGAACTCTTCATTGCTGGAAAAAGGTACAATTCTGTAATATTTATTTTTAAAAGTAGGCCTACACTACAGACCAGTGTTCTAGTTGTGAAAGAGTGAGGGGAAGATTCAGTCTGTAGGCCATAAGTTCCACCCATCTGTTCATTAATTTATCAGATATAACTGAAAGTAATATAATATAATCCACCCTAACAATCATCTTACTAAAATAATTATTGAAAGTAACAATTTCTTAAGCAGAAGGCTTGTGTCCAGACTAAAATATAGCTCCAATTTAGAAGAATTGCATTAATATGTTGTTCATTTTTTTCAGTTCTGTAACAAACACATCTATGGAAGTGGCACCTGATGTGTGAGAGCCTTTTCACCAAGCTGAAATAGAGGAGGAGGAAGCAGAAATAATTTGTGTTGGAGGGGTCTTACTCCTACAGATCAGAAATTACTGAAGGGTCTTCAACTTCCAGTCCAGTGGCTTCTGCTTCCACAAACAGCTCTGCCAGCAGTTAAAAATAAAAGAAACAGAAATGTGAAAGTGACAGTGACAGTGATGTGTTAAGTGAATATTTAGAAAAGATACTGAAAAGAAAATGTAATCAGTGTTATTTTTAGTGTCTTTGTGATGACATGGAAAGAATGAGTGTACTAGGTTGAAGGGTTTTCAAAGTTAAAATTCAGGAACTGTTGTATACAGTGTTAGATCAAGAAAGAATCGAATAAAATTTATGTTCTTGAGAAATGTTCTACTTTTTTAATTAAATCAGTTTTTGTTATACTTATCTATCAATATTTATTTGAATCCTCAGTGAGTTATGTGTATTAGCACCTGATGGGAAAGAACCTTAACTCCAATTTTTTAAAATTATTAGCATTATTACAACATCTTAATTTGTGTATTTTATGTGGTAGAACATGTATGGTTTACAAGGAAAGGAGTATTTTGAAATACATGTAGTAGGTCCCTTCTGTGTGTATGTAGTAAGCAGTTGTACAGCACAGGTGGTCTGAAACCAGACCGGCGTATTGATAGTTCTGTCCAAGAGCTGACTTCCTTCTTACGGTATACTGTTGATCGCAACTGCAAACTCATTGCATTAGGTATGTACAGCACAGGTGGTCTGAAACCAGACCAGTGTAAAGACATGAGTAGTTTTGTCCAGGAGCTGACTGTCTTCTTACAGAATACTGTTGAACACAACTGCAAGCTCATTGCATTGGGTTTACTGCATCTATATTCAATGTTGCTTACTATACTGCCATCCTGGAAGAATACAATCCTAAATACCTATTTGAAATTATCTACCTGTTCCAATTTTGTATTCTCAACCTGACATTCAGTTCTACTACTCTTCCCTACTGCCATCACTTTAGAATTGAAACGACTAATTTTCATGTCATATTCATTGCATCCTTTTTGAAGTTGCAAGATATTAGATTGCACAGTTTCAATAGACCAAGTCGTCTGCATAGGACAAAATTCTTACTAGAGTTATACCTGACAGAATCCCTCCCTGCCACCTTATACCTTTGTAACTTAGGTAGCCTTTATCTCCTCATTCCAAGTACTCTCCTGCCATTGGTACCTGTCGGCACCAGCAATCGCTACTTTCATGTCTGTTACCGCACTTATAATTTATTAATAACATATAGGCCTACAGGGGGCATCAAGGTAGACCGATTATTTTATTTCTTGTGCTGTAGATCCATATAAACAATGAAAAACAAAGATGAAAAATTCATTTGTAACTATTTTGACAGGTGTTTCTACCAAAGTTTTGTAGATTTTAATCTACAACATAAAACAACTGTATTTTGTGGGATGTGATATTAAGGGGATATGATGGCAGAACATGTACATATTTATAAAAAATATATCCATATGACAGTTACATGCTTGTAATAAAAGGTTGAGTAGATTAATTACCCTGTAAGTCAATCCAAGATCTTAAAAGACCCATACACCCTACTCTGTCAAACATTAATTTATATAACTGGTATTTACAAACAGTTTTGACAGGCAATGTAAGATATAGCAAAATTAAATCATTTACCACCTGAGCAACAGGCCTAAATAACATTTTACTGTAGATGGCAATAGTATTTAGTTGTTAGAAAGGCACACTCTTCACTTCTAAAAATAGAAGGCAAGGTGCTTGTTATTAGCACCTATTATTTTTTGCAGTGTTTGGTTCTCATTTTGGGTTAAATTGAAGGCAAAGTTTTCATTTTCCTTGAACTGATTCATAAGGAAAGTATTTCAGGATGGATAGATAGGCTTGGTAGTGTTCATATCAGTAAAGAAGTTACATATGAACAATACACAGAAAGGCAAAATCAACATTGAGGTAAGAAAGAGAGTCCTACCAGACCTTTGCGGAAAAAGTTGTTACTCTGTACCAAGGAGTTTACCAGTAACTTGGATGGAAGTGCAGGATTTATATTAATTAGTTTATTATTGTCAAGTGAGCAATTAGAGCAGCTTGCCAGTGCGAAGTTTGGGGGGACAGTACTTTATGCTTAGTGATGAGGGTAATAAACAAGACCTTGTGTGTAATTTACATGTAGTTGTGACAAGTATCAGTCTATTACACTGCCAACTTATTAGAACAATATTCCAGAAGCTTTTCCTATAGTTATTAAGCTAGTGTAGAGCACTAGCCTCACCTGAACTCCTCAAGAAATGTACACATATGTGAATACACAGAACCCCAAAGAGAATTTACTTTGGAAGAGATGTCCATAGACAACCTTTCTTCACAGCCATTTGGTAAAATTAGCTGCTCTTGAAGCTGCTGTAGTCTTCAATGATATAAATTAAGACAGGATTGTCATTCTTGCAAAGTTTGGATATGGACCTGGATTCTTTGCACAAAACACAGTAGGCCTACAGAAATTCAGCAACATCTTTGTCATGAAAGCAATATGATACTATTCTGAACATGGCACAATAACAAAGAAGAGGAGAGGCAACAAGAGATTTGCAGAGGATCATGAGGGAGAGAAACAGTGTAAGGAACTCCAATACTTTTATCATTTTCACAATATTCAGAGCATATGTGCATTTTTCTTTATTTCAAAATTATTTACAGGATTGTAATGAAACTTGACACATTATTTCTACATTAGGTAATGTAAATTTTGACTGGAAGCATTTCTTGATATGTCTATTGTTTTGGTAGGTGGGATCTCACCAAGTGGTATGGAAAAAAAAAGCTGTTAACCTCCATCTAATAAACACCTCAAAATATCATTTGAAAAGACAGTAATTATGCTCCAAGATCCAGCATCATTAAAACAAATAAGCATAAATGGTATTAGTCTTATATTTGAAGTACAATGAGCCACTGTTGTGATGCTTTTGTTGGAACTTTCACCCTGTCAAGAATTCTGGCTGTAGTGCTCTATGAATGGCATCACATATAATAGGAACAAATCCACTGATGTATTGTGAGCAATCCTAAATCTGTATGAGTCACCAATGTCCAGAAACCTGTAGGCCTAAATAAATATATTTCCACTGGTCATTGTAGCACCTTCAAATTATGAATTCAAATTGATGTAGGCTACATAACAGTTTTCAGTCCTTTTTTATCAATACTTTATTAGAATCCTACAGAATGCAAAGAAATGTACCTGCCACTAATCTTTTATTTGATATATTTTGCCACGGACATACAGTAGTTGTTTCTGACTTTAAACCTAAAAAAATCGTTGTGAATATTGAATTTAATGATAGTGTCAGCCTTTCCTCAGAACTTATACTTTTCCTGTAATTTGTTTGCCTGATATTTATTAGTGACTACATTTTTTCCTCTAATTCCTTATACCGTAATTATTGATGAACATTCGGTACTAGTTCCTGAATTTTTCTTCGTCATTCCACAACGAAGGCACACTTTGGTGGAATTCTCCATGGCTCTTTACCTTGTCCACTGCGATCGTCTGGTTCTTTCCTTTCTCCTAATATATTCATAGGTTAGAATCATATTTCCACCCGAATTATCGCTTTCACAACACATTCTTTTTCTCTCGTGAATATGAATACGTCTGTAGCCTGTACGGTGCTGGGCGGGAATATCAGCTGTTTCCGTGCAGTCGATCCCTCTCGATCGATGAGCAGTGTGACAAGGTAAATTAATTTAGTCGTTAGTACTCGATGCCAGTTGGTCGCTCTTGATCGTTCGATGCCCTGTGTGACAGCGGGCTTAGGATCTTTTCCGGTTCTCGAATCAAGTAATCTTGGCGGGGGTTCCATCCACTGGTTCTGGAACCATACTCTAATTGGCGTCTTACCAGAGACTTAAAAGCTTTTTTTTTTTTTTTTTTTTTTTTTTTTTTCCCCACTACAACCCCTAAAACCCCTCATAACCATGCGAAGACATCTGTAACCTTTATTTACAATTCCATTTATATGATTACCCCAATGAAGATATTAACGCCTAGGTACTTACAGTAGTCTATTTATGAGTAATTACTTATTTTATTTATTCGTGTCAGAAGTACAAACTATGAAATGTTAAAACATTTTAAAAATGAAGCATGAAATGGACACAAGTACGCAAATGTGTGTTCATCAAATGACTTCAAACAGTTCCCGCCCAAAACTTAGCCATTTCGAGAGAATTTGGATTAGCTTGAGTCAAATCACTCATTGTACATCTGGATGGGCAAAACGGACAACATAAGATGTAGTTTCAAATTCGCCACAATCACACAGAACTGTCTTGATCGAAAAATACCACTTATGTATAAGTTGCCCTTGTTTTTGAAGTCGTAGTCTGTTCAGGGCCTTCCAGATTGGCCAGTTCTCTCCTTCCACATGGCAACTCGTGCTTTTGCAACTGTTCATTGTAACAGTTGAGTAGTTGTTACGAAGCTCTTTTTCGATTTTGATCTCCTTTCAGCAGGTTGAGATCCGCAGAGTGGGCGTAAGGTCATAGTAGATGATTTTCTCCTTTCATTGTTGGCAGTTACCTCTCTTCTGGTATCAGACGGAGCAATCCCAGCCAGCTAGTTCACTTTATTTATTTTATTTATTATTTATTAATGCCTTTTTTCAGTGGCGAAGTTAGGGATCGAGGCCCTCTCTTCCGTTTAACCACATACTAATCAAAATCTTATATCAAATACTGAGATATTTAAAATAGTTTAAACTACAAAAATTAATAGAATTGAGAATAAATTTGAATACATTACTAAGTTAATACTAAAACTAATTAATATTAAAAACTCTTAATAATGATTAATCCTCAGGCGCGCACACATTCGTACTTCAACCATTCAGTCAGCTGTCCTCAGCAGGTGACCTTAAATTTTTGTAAAGATCTGAGCTGGCAGCGCCGGTCACTACAAACGATCTATTAATTTTATTTGTGCGATGCACTGGAATAGAAAGAGAGGATCTGCAACGTGTATTTAAGTTGTGAAATGATGATACAAAGGTGAATTTAGAAGAAATATACAGTGGCTGATTTTCAGCTAGTACTCTCAACACCATCGTTAAAATGTTAGCGGCCGATTGATGGAGTTGGCCTCAAACAACCTGAAATAATCCTGCAACTCTCGTTTAAAGCAACATCAACCTGTTTTGCATGGGCTGACTTATACCACACAGGACAGGCATGTTCTGCTGAATAGCATAAGGCATGTGCTTTTGTTCTTTATTAATGGGGATGGGTGCCCCAGTTAGTCCCTGCCAGTTTACGGAGGAGGCAGTTCCTCGAACAGATCTGCTTCAGTTTAAGGCACTGCTCCTTGTATCTTACTGTACGGTCCAAGGTGAACCCTGGATATCTTACTTACAGTGATACCCATGAGGTACATTCATCCCATCAACACAGCAATTAAAACGGAGAGGATTTTTTCCTCTTGGTGAAACTTCCAACCTGACTTTTCTCCCAGTTTACCATCATACCATTGTCTGCTGTCCATTTCATAACATTGTCTTTCTGCAGTCGCTCACAGTCCCGTAACTTCTTTATGTCTCTACACAGCGCGACATCATCCTTAAAAAGCCTAATCTGACTCCAATTCTTTACTCGTATCATTTTTATATTTTATACATAAGAACATATAACGGTCCACTTACTGCCTTACAGAACACCCCTCCCCCCCCCCTCTTCATCACTGCAGGATCCGATAATGCTTCACCTACGCTACTTCACCTTCTCTGAATGATACCGACGAGAAATTTAGCCGACACTGTGACACCTGCACGGAGAGACACTTGCACGAAGATGGAATGTGTTGACATTTGCACGGAATCGCCAAACATTCCTGGAAATTACTGAGAATGGGTATGTCAAACAGTGACACTTGCACGGAGGCCCAAAGAGTGTTGGAAAGCAGAAGCAAAGGAGGGAAATACTCACACGATAGATAGTTAATAATAATAATAATAATAATAATAATAATAATAATAATAATAATAATAATAATAATAATAATAAATAGATAGAAGCCTTTAGATTTCATTGCTATAGTTCATACCTGGTGAAAACTAGTGTTCCGTGTTGAACTGGTGATCATTTTTCTACAGCTATGGAGTTCACTAAGACTTCCAAGGGGAAGCCTTTGTTGATTTACAATGGACATCAGTACATTGTGGACTATACTACTAAAGATCAACCGATTTATTACCGCGTAGAGTTCAAAAAGTAAATGTAAAGGAAATAATAATAATAATAATAATAATAATAATAATAATAATAATAATAATAATAATAATAATAATTTACCGGGAGGTACACCCCTATCTCGCGCATTCTAATTCTGCGCCTAATAGTACTCTCCTACTGATAAAAATGTGCAACTGATAATGTAATAAATTCGAACTTTTGTCTCAAGGTGTCACTACTAAAACCTAGGATCCTCCACCCTGGTGCGAAGTGAAAGAACTTTTCTGAAGAAGTTTTGTATCTTTAGGTTTCTGGTAACTAAGTGATGTTCATTTATTTCTGGGTTGGCAATATCTCCCTCCTTTTCGCCAGTTTTGAATTTAGCCAATCCCGATTTTTTGTAATTAATTTCTAACCTATCCTGTGTTTCTTCTCCATTTTTGTATCAGCCAATAACATTTATGTGGGTGTGTCTTAATGATTCATGAAAGATCTCGAATCTTCCCTGAGAGTTTAAATACCGTGGCTTTTCACGCCTCTTGGCCACTTCATCGTCGTATTTCTGAGTGTGCGGGTGTAAAGCAGGAGGCGGGTAGGCGCCTCTTTCATCAGGCAGCAGTTCTCCGTCAAGGTAATGGCCACATAACATATTTATTTATTGCTTTCTTCGCCAGTTTAGCCCGAGGGGAAGGTCCGAATCTTTAAACATGTAATTTTAGTTTCTAAATGTAACCTTCTTCTGTCTAATGTAAAAACTTCAAAAGTCTTTAACTGTAAATCGGGGATAGAGAGTGCTTTACCCTCTCGAGTTCCCCTTCATTTTTGATTTGAGGTGACTACATTTTCATAACCGATTTTCTATTAAAATTTTCTTATACGAGTCACCTTCCTAGTGTGGGAATAGCCCCTGTTTAATCGGCCTAGTGCCCCTTAGGTTTTAACAAGTGTTCATGTAGGAGTGCAAGTACTCGCCTCCAGACATCTTATTATTTTGGGCCATTTTATTAACCTGTTCCTTTTCATAAAGGCCCTTGTAGGTTGGGTACGAGATACCCCTGTTTCAAATTGTAAAATTGGGTCATAGAAGGTCAGAGTGTTGTAAATTTTTGATGTTGAGAATTTGAGAGCCTGATAGCTCTTTCCTTAAAATTTTGTACTTACAAGGTGTGCCTCTTGGAGGCTAGGTATGTTGTTGGTGGGAGCAAGTGCTCCGTGAACTTGGGGTTTTCTGCCCCTGAACCTTTGTACCTTCTTGTAACTGGGAGCCGCGAACTCAAGAAATGCTAAGCGAGGGGCTGGAAGCCCGGATTACTAAATTTTGGATGTACTGACCTTGTAAAAACTTTGTCATGGTACCTGATATGTTATTGCAATCGCACCTAGTGAAAGATTGTTAATGTTTTGGTATTGTTAATTGTTAAATCTTGCTATGTCTATTGAAAATATAACCTTTATTTAAATTTTAAATTCATCTTTCGGACTTGTAGTTAGACCCATTCCAGCCCGCACCTTCTTTCACCTCTGCTGATCCACCAAAACACCGTAATAATAATAATAATAATAATAATAATAATAATAATAATAATAATGTTATTAGTTTACGTCCCACTAACTATTTTTACGGTTTTCGGGGACGCCGAGGTGCCGATATTTTGTACTTCTTATGACACATCAGGCACTGTTAGAGTGAAGGGCTCCGTGTGTCACTCCATGCAAGTGTTTCAAACTCCATTTAGCCACTCTTTCGTCCCGTCCAATAGCCTTATTTTCGTCAGTTGTCTCCCATGATCTACCCTACCAAAAGCCTTAGCTAGGTCCAGTAGCGATACAGTTCATATGACCTCTTCCGGAATATAAAATACCTGCTGCATCTAGCTGAAATCCAGCAATCTGAGACTCAATGGAATAACCTATCCCAAACACAAAACTAACTTCTATCAAACCAGTTAGTATTTTCGCAAACGCGTCTAATATAACCACAAAGAACGCTTTCTAAGAGCTTTCATGCAATACATATAGTACCAAGTTTCATGTTTATCACCAAGGCCCGCATTTTGATGCACGTCACCCTTTAACCGGTGACTCGTACACGTTGCTAACACTTTGAAATTCTGATCAAAGCCCTAAAGACTTTAGAAATGTGTATTTCTTAGGTCATTTCTTACATAATTTTCTGCCATTTTCTACTTTTACGTAATGTTCTTCAATTCTGCATCGTATTTTGTCATTTTCAGCACTGCATTTTATTAATTTCTTGTTTTTAAGTTGTTTTTGTGTGTCCTGAGTTATTATTGAATTATTTTAATGTATTAATGTTACGTAATCATATCTGAAAATCAATGGAGCTCTGAATAAAATATCACAAGTTTCAACACATTCCGGAAACTGGGAAATAAAGTAACTTTGTACAGCACTCACCCGCAGGTATTCTGTTGCAAGAAATTCATTTCGAAAAGAAGGCTGGAATATGTCTCAGTTGTTTTTATTATTATTATTATTATTATTATTATTATTATTATTATTATTATTATTATCACCCAAGTATAATATGAGTATATCGAAACAAAGAACTATTATGGCTTTTAAAGGGAAAGAACCCATTCCAAGCAAAATTGGTTTAAACAACGAATTACTGGAGAGAGTAAATTTGGGCTATAAATTATCTTTATAGAGAGAAAGCTGACTTATCACACAAAATTACGAAATATACAAAAGCTTAGGGAGTTATAAGTCAAGTTATGAAGCCATTCTTAGTTCAAAGACACACACGCATACATATATATAAACCCTTAGCAAGATTTTTTTTTGCTATTATTTTACGTCGCATTGATACAGGTCTTATGGCGACGATGGGATAGGGAAGGGCTCGGAGAAGGAAGGAAGCGGCTGTGACAGCCCCAGTATTTGCATGGTGTGAAAATGGGAAACCGCGGAAAACCATCTGCAGGGGGTTTCGAACCCACTATCCCCCCGAATACAAACTGACAGCCACGTGACCCAAACCGCGTAGCCAATTCGCTTGGTCAGCGCTTCTACGGTCCAAGTCACTCAGTTATTATTATTATTATTATTATTATTTTTTTTGATTCGTTGTGCCCAGCTGTGGAGCGCGTTTGAACTTATTTTGCACAATGTTTCTTCTTCTTTTCTTCCCAATATCTCTTCATTTTTTCACTGTGTTCCTTTCTACGTGTTTCTGTCCAGCCTGTATTTTTTCTTGTTGGTTTCTCTGCAAATTTATGTTTGTTTACTAAGCTTCTAAATTTCATTCTATCTTGAATGGTTTCGTCCTCGATACCCATTTCTTGTAGATCTTCATGTATTTCTGCTAACCAATTGTTGCGGATTTTCAGGGTTAGAGCTAGATTTAGAATTTTCTTTGTCAGCCTGTTGTTATCCATTCTGTGTAGGTGTCCGTAGAATTTTAGTCGTCTCTTTCTGATGGTATCTGTGATTTTTTCTGTGAATTGAAAAATTTCGTGTGGTTTCTTTTTCATCCAAATTCCATTTTCGAACTTTGGTCCTAGGATTTTTCTGAGAATTTTCCTCTCTTGTTTCTCAATGCTTTTCATTTGTGACCTGCCGCCAATGATCAGTGTTTCAGATGCATAAAGTGCCTCTGGTTTGATGACTGTATTGTAGTGTCGTAATTTTGCATTTTTTGATATACATCTTTTGTTGTATCTGTTCCATGTGATTTTGTAAGCCCTTTGCAGTTTAGCAGTTCTTTCTTTGTTAGCTTCCTGATTTAACCCTGCTGGCTGAATAATTTCACCTAGATACTTGAATTTGTCTACTTGGGAAATTATTCCACAATTGGTGATTAATGGTTGATTGTCGAATCTTGATTTAGTTCCTTCCATAAACTGCGTCTTTTCAAATGAAATTTGAAGTCCGGTTTTTGCGGCTATTTCATTCAATTTTTCTATGGATTGGATTGCTTCTTGTCTGTTGTTCGAAAGGATCGCAAGGTCATCTGCGAAAGCTAAGCAGTCAAGGTGAATTTTGTCTTTAAGAAGTCTGCCAATGTTTATACCTTTAGTTTCTTTTCTCCATTCACGAATCACTTTTTCCAAAACTAAATTGAATAGTAGTGGGGATAGTCCATCTCCCTGTCGGACGCCAGTTCTGATTTCGAACGGTTCAGAAATTTCTCCCAAGAACTTAACTTTTGATGTTGTGTTGGTCAGAGTTTGTTTAATCAATTCCCTCGTTTTCCTGTCGACTTGAAATTCCTCTAGTATGTTGAACAGGGTCTGCCGATCTATGGAATCATACGCTTTTTTGAAGTCAACAAAGGTGATTACTGTTTGTTTGGTTTTGCGAATCTGTAGTATGGTTTTTAGGTTTAGGATTTGTTCTGCGCAGGATCTCCCTTTTCGGAATCCAGCCTGATAATCTCCGATCAGGTGGTCTGTTTGTCTCTCTAATCTATTAAGTAGAGCTTTAGAGAAGATTTTATATACGAGTGAGAGGAGAGAAATTCCTCTGTAGTTATTAATATCTGATTTGTCTCCTTTCTTGTGAAGTGGGTGAATCAATGCACATTTCCAATCCTCCGGAATTTCTTCAGAAAACCAAATGTCCTGTAAGATTTTTTGAATACTCTGGGCCAGTTTGTCACCACCAATTTTCAACATTTCAGCGATTATTCCATCTTCTCCTGGTGCTTTGTTGTCTTTTAAATCTCTGATTATTTGTTTGACTTCTTGTAATGTGGGGGGTTCTGAATCTGGATTAGGTGTTGGTTTTTCATAGGTGAATTGTTCCTTTGGAGATTCACAGTTTAAAAGGTCCATGAAATGGTTTGCTAGGAGTTCACAATTTCCCTTATTACTTGTTTCTAAAGTCCCATCTGTACGTTTGAAACAGAGACTAGGTGCCTGGTAATTGGATAATTCTTCTCTGAATGTTCTGTAGAAGTTCCGTGTATTGTTTTTCTTGAAATCTTCTTCTATTTCTACCAGTCTGTTTTGATCATATTTTCGTTTTTCAGATCTGATGATTTTTGAGGTTTGTTTCTGTGTTTTGAAGAATTCATCACGATTTTGATCAGTTTTATGGGAACTCCAGTTTAGCCAGGACCTAATTCTGACTTCTATGGCCTTGTCACAGGTGTCATTCCACCACCTGTGTTTGCGTTTCCTTGGGGGATTGCTGATGTTTTGTGAAGCTTTCAAGAGTGTGTCCTTGAGTTCTAGCCAGTTTGAAGGAGCATCGTTGCAGATATTCGCAAGGAAATTGTCTGAGTTCTGTCTCAGAAATTCAGGGTCGATTCTTGGGTTTCTGATTGTTTTGGTTTTCTTCCTGTTGGGTTGAAACTTTACTTTAACAAGAGATAGGTGGTGGTCGGAGTCAATAATTCCCTTTTTGACTTTAACGTTCATAATTTCTTTTTGGTTTTTCTTGGAAATAGCCACATGGTCTAGTTGAAATTCTCCTAAATGCATGTTCGGGGATCTCCATGTCATTTTCTTTATTATTATTATTATTATTATTATTATTATTTTATTTCGATTAGACCATCTTACGACTACATGTAACAGTAAGTATTCTTGTTTTCCCAAAACTGTTCATCTTTTCTCTCTTCTTTTTCTTCCTTTCGTCTATTTTCTGCCTGATTTATTCTCGGCTTTCTCTGTAAATTTACCGTCAAATATTGCTTTCCTAAATTCTTTTCTATTTGCAATTTGTTATTTTTTAATGTTGAGTCGGTCCAAATCTTCTTCGGCTTCTTTGAAAAATGCTTGTTTTTTTGTTTTCACGTAGTTTCCAAAAATTTGTTTTGTCATTCATCTTTGCCCATTCTGTACAGGTGACTAAATAATCTTAATCTTCCTTTTCCGAAAGCACGATCATTATTATTACTGTATTATTATTATTATTATTATTATTATTATTATTATTATTATTATTATTATTATAAAATGTGGCACTGGCGGACATTTAACCCCACCAAACGTTCGTTTCTGCTCGTTGGCTCAATATCAACGTTAAAAGCCACTGATTTGCCGTCACACAGGCTGCCGAGAAATTCGACTGGTTATTGTGGTTGCCGGATATTTGCGGTCGCGGACATTTGCGGTCACCGAGATAAACTGGTGCCCACTCACAGAAATTCCCCAGCAGTTACAGGAGATTTGCGGTCACTACAGCGAATATGTATCATTCGCCCCCAGTGACAATCGCTCCCAGCTTAAAATGTATGACAATCGCCCTATGTCCATTAGCTGTTTACAACTGAGCGTGACTCACTCACTGTCCGGCTCCCTCCTGGGAAATTACAGAAGACTATCCCTTTCACTCTAAAAATTGCACTTGCCTGCTAGCCTCACTTCCGCTCATTTTCGCTCCGAGTGTCATAGTGTTCTGCTCATATTTATTTAGTGCATTCTAATTGTGCTTGATATGGAAGTTTCAACGAAGTCGCGGGAAGCCGTGCACCTACTACCAAGGTTACTCGTACAATGTAAAAAAGATAAAAGAAGATGAAACTGTAATTTGGTGCTGTACAAAAGAAGAGATCGGCACGTTCAAGCGAGCATCAATGTGGACCTCCTGATGAAGCTCGCTCAATCAGGCGAAGAAGAGAGCACACGAGGAGGGCGCACCAGTTTCTAAAATATACTGTAAACAAATGGGTAATATCCACAATAAGGGCTATTATTTCGTAACCGAAATACCTACACAGCAAGTTACGAAGAGGGCATTATATCGTTACAGAGCCAAATCACAAGGTAATCAATGAGAACCGGAATCGTCTGATGAAGTCGTCCTGTAAATGGAATTGCTTACCATGACAGATGGGAGTAGTTTTCTTTTGAAAGATGACAACACTGGCAAGCGACTTATTATTTTTAGAGGAACTTTGGGAAAAGAAGCTTTGAGAAGTAAGCAAGATTTTTTTACTGATGGAACTTTTAAGAATTTCAGTAAACAATTTTTGCAATTTCTTTTGCTAGTGGCTTTACGTCGCACCGACACAGATAGGTCTTATGGCGACGATGTGATAGGAAAGGCCTAGGAGTTGGAAGGAAGCGGCCGTGGCCTTAATTAAGGTACAGCCCCAGCATTTGCCTGGTGTGAAAATGGGAAACCACGGAAAACCATCTGCAGGGCTGCCGACAGTGGGATTCGAACTCACTATCTCCCGGATGCAAGCTCACAGCCACGCGCCCCTAACAGCACGGCCAACTCGCCCGGTAACTTTTGCAAATTTATACCATTCATGTAGACATTCGAAGCTAAAATAAAAAAAATTAAAAAACCCGCTATATCCAGTTGTATTTGCTCTCTTGCCAAACAAAAGAAAAGAAACATATATTCGGCTTTTTCGCCTTCTTACGGATGCCATACCACAGTGGAATCCAGCGAGAGTGACGGTCGATTTTGAAACGGCAGTAATTTCGGCCATTAAAGTTGTATTTCCAGCAGTAGAGGTACAAGGATGCTACTTCCACATGAAAACATGGAGAAAAGTTCAAGTTGGGACTTGGTTGTGAGTACATGAAGAACGAAGAAGTGAGAATGATCATCCGCTTGTTGTGATTCTTTAGCGTTTCTTCGACCTGAGAATGTTTCCGATGGTTGGAAATACATTCCAGAGTACCTGACAATGAAAAACTTTCTGCATTTTCGGACTATTTCGTAAAAAGGTGGATGGAGAATGAAGAAGTTCCAGTCGAGATTTGGAGCGGCAGGCGTCTACAGATGGCACAACAAAATTTACGCCCAATTTGGAAGACCAAATCCTCGAATCAAAGACCTCATCAAAATGTTTAAAGAAAGAAGAGAGCTGTGCATGTGCGCTGCTAAGGGCCCAGTTCAATATGGAAGGTAAACGAAGAAAGACCGCTTACATCGCTCTGGACGACAGACTGGAAAGAACAGTTTAAAAATATGAAGAAAGTGGTGACATTGTCGCTTGTTTGAAAACAATTTCCCATCTCCAACAACTCTGAAGAGTTGCTATGAAATCCAGAAGGTTCATCGTTGATTGGCGAGAGTAAATATGTAAATAGAATTAGGGAGAAATGTAGATACAGTAAATGTCCATGCTTACAACTGACTGAGCTTAATTTGAGCAAAAAGTAACTGACGAACCCAATAGCTGACTTTAAACACGCCTATATACAAAATATATTGTGTGTAGCCGGTCCAAAGCCTGGATAAAGTGTGATGGGAGTCAGTCGTCCTGAACACAACTGATGGTCACGCACAGTTAGTGTAAAACTTTGCCCGTGCACAGCTGGCCTCTCTCTCTGTGGGTGGGGGCGGTAGAATAACACCCACGTTATCCCCTGCCTGTCGCGAGAGGCTACTAAAGAGGGCCCGAGGGGATATGAACTTCGGGGCGTGGGATGGCGACCAAGGGGCCCTTAACTGAGTCTTGGCACTGCTTCCATTTACTTGTGCCAGGCTCCTCACTTTCATCTACCCTATCCGACCTTCCTTGGTCAACTCTTGTTCTTTTCTGACCCGGACGTGCCCCTTGTCTTTCTTTTTTTTTTTCTTCTTGATTAGTGCCTAGTTGTACTTCCTCTCAAAACAATAATCACCATCACCACCAGCGTTGCTGGCCTGCATAACACTGCTGGATTTTAATAGTAAAGAGAGGTGGGGGGAAAACCCTCAGGAATACTGGAAAAAGTGTGATGGGAATCAGCATTTTAAAACAATTTACCGTCGACCAAATTATTAAATGTACTCGAGTTCGGATGTTGTTCATTAAATAACCGATAGGTCTACAGAAAATCAATGACGTCATCATTTTCATTTTAAGTTTCATTTTACGTTAAGTTTTGAATTTGTAATTATTTTAATATTTTTATCGTAAGTGGAACGCAAAAAGTGCCCGTTTTTAAACGTGTTTCAACCGTGCGTCAATTTTAAGACATTGTGCACAAGGATTTGCCTTATTAGTAACTGTCAATTCCATTTCAGCACACAAGAGTAAATAGTTACACCGGGAACTTTCGATATAGAATGGTGTTTGCGGCTGAAGGTATCAGTCTCTAAATAATGCGCGCGAGAGAAGAATGTTGATCCAGAGCAAGCGAGCAGGAGCCCAGGCAGGTTAGCGGGGATACGCTGAGATTAAGTAATGAGGCCCAACCCCTGCTGCAATGACCGCAAATCTCCTGTGACTGATGGCGAATTTCTGTGAGTGCACGCAAGTACATCTCAGTGACCGCAAATGTCCGGACACCGTTATCGTGATATATCTGCAGGGAAAAGAATGTTGTTGAACACAAAGTCTCGTAACAGGGTAGGTGCAAGGACCCTGCGTATTCTGAAACCCACGGGTCTCATGGGTGTAGTGCAGCTGAAGTAATCCAAAATAGTTTAATAATGGTCATAACGACTCTGTTATCGATCGTCCGACGGTACGGACATATTTCAGCAGTGAAGTACCCGATCAACAACGAAAAGAGAAATTCAGTTTTGAAAAGTCCATATTTAAAGAAAATAATTAGTAATCTTATGCATTCTCTGACCTAACAGAAAAAGAACTTTACAATATTCACAATCGTGTGAAAGGCACGGTACAATGATAACCACAAACAAGGAGAGAGTACACAGTCCTTTTTATCTACCTTATCGCGCGGCAGGGTAGCGTGACACAGTGGTATGGTCATTACTAAAAGCCACTCCCAGCGGCTAGGCGATCAAAGCAAGAGGAGAACTCTGTTCTTAACGTTCTGTCCTAACAACAGGGCGAGTAGGAACACGACTTTTATCGACAATCACACGTAAAAACATGAGCATTCCTTAACATCGCATATACGTTGCTCTGGTTTCACAAATAACGTTATTCCATACCCTGAAATGATCCGAAAGTAAAATTTTAATCTTGTCGGCACACGAACATTTTTGCCTCATGCTACGTACAGTATTTATCTCGGATTAGGTAAAGAAATCTTGAAAATAGATTCAGTTCACCTTTTCTGTCTGTTCCTTTGTCACGTTATCAACGGAAAATAGCAAAACACAATTTCTCGAAACACGGTACTTAAATTCAGGGTCAGCCGGAATTTGTACTAGGCTATAGCCTATATGATATTATTTGATTAGTATTTTGTGCCATATCAGTGTCGCACAAGTATTAAGAGGGTCAAAACAGGAAATGTCAAGTTACTCCGTTAATACTGTATCAATCAAATTTACATAACCGCGCGAGGATTTCCCCCCCCCCCCCACAAATTTCCAAATACCACCAGAAATTCATAAATTTATCCAAAAAGTGTACATTAAAATAGTCATTGAAATTCCAATTTCTAATAATTTGTATCTGCTACAGTTTTACCGAACGAGTGATAGAATGGAGATATTTACGAATTTTGTTTCCATTACCAAGTCCAACAACGGCGCGCATCGCTGACGTTGAAATATTATTCAGTCATCACGGTAACGAGTTCTGGCGATGATGGTCACTGTTGCTGCCGTGACTGTAAAACAGTGTGGTTACCAGCTCATATTAATCAGAAAGATAAGATAAAGGACATGACCATCGAAATGAGAAGTGAAAAGGGAAGAAGAGGTACAAAAGAAAAACGCTGCCATGAAACGAGGAAATGAAAAACTCCCTGAACTCCGGATGTTTTTGGTACCTCTAATATCCCCCACTCAAAAGAAAACTAAATGTGAACCTATTATGCCCTAACCTATAAAACTGATGAACAATAACATTACACTGTTGTTAGTGAAGGTGTGCTCTGTCATTTTTGCTGCCACTCATCTCTACTATAGCGCATTCCACATTAAAAAAAGAGTGTTGTTCTTTATCGACCTACAAGGAGTGAACACACCCCTTCTTGGACACCCATAATTCATCGTGATTAAGGGATATTTTACTGTACTTTGTAATGTATTATGAAAGACGGAGAAAAAGGATGAGGCATTTTTGCCCGTGAGTTATTAAAATAACTACATAACATTTGCCTTTTCATAAATACATTTGTAGGGAGGAAGCACAATGGCGGTAACAGCCATCGCTTCGTTGCCTTCCTTCATTCTATGTTGCTTTGGTACAAGCATCGTGAAGTCCCTCACTCTCTGAACCGCCGGCAGCTCACTTCAGTAGTTAAGTCATCTGCAGTATTTATTTGTTGCGTGTGTGTTTTTTAGGCTTCAAATCAGTGTGTAATTGTCTTGTATTGAGTGAGAGTTTTGCGATAAACCTACTTGTCCGATTTTATTTTTTAACATTAATACTGTGATTTCTTCTGTAAAGAAGCTGTGTACAGTATTTATTTGTTGGGTGTCTCTTAGCCTTCATATCAGTGCAGGGACCTACTTGTATTGTGTTCAGTGAGTGTTATATGATTAATAATAATAATGTTATTTGTTTTACGTCCCACTAACTACTCTTTTACGTTCGGAGACGCCGAGGTGCCGGAATTTAGTCCCGCAGTTCTTTTACGCGCCAATAAATCTACCGACACGAGGCTGACGTATTTGAGCACCTTCAAATACCACCGGACTGAGCCAGGATCGAACCTGTCATGTTGGGGTCAGAAGGCCAGCGCCTTAACCGTCTGAGCCACTCAGCCCGACATGTTATGTGATTAGCCTACACGTGTGATTTCTTTCTCTTAACATTAATACAGTGATTTATTTGCGTTATGGCTGAGAACGTTACGATACGACAGCACAGTAGTACCCCCGTTGCCTGGAGAAGTTGATTAAATGCAATTAAATGCATCCCTCGTCCCTTGAGCCCATAAAAATTATTTGCCTATTTTCTCCCCTAATTTGCCTTACACTTCAATGCTGAGGTACTTTATGTGCCTTAGTTTACCTCTGAGTCTGTAAAAAAACAAAATTAGCCACTGTAACCACACCCCCCGGCTCCTTTAGTTCATAAAAATAATTTGCAGCTTAGTTTCTTCCGCTTAAAAACTGAATTTCACAAATTTATGTGCCGCCGTTTTCCCGTGATGCTGTTGCACAGAGCCGTTTGACATGGCAACCCTGTTGTCATAAGAAGAGTACTGTTTTCTTAACATAGAATGACCTATAGATAACATTACTGCTGCAATTGTATAATAACTAGCCCGTCTGCCCTAAAATCGCCGGGGCGAACAAAAAAAAAAACATGGCGGAGGATACCTTAAGCACTCGAAGGATGAGAAATAAAAAAGGCATTGTAAAAAGGGGTGTTGAAAGCTTAGATCTCGACGGCCTAATATCGCCGCGCAGGAAGAAAATACAGTGGCCAACAATGTCCTAGGCCCCTAAAAGTCACCGATAATAACGCTGCACCGACTGATGATGATTATTATTGAAGACAGCTGAGATGTGCTCCGTCTTTTGTGCTGCTACTCTTCTGCGCTACATGCACTACTGCTGCAATAATAATAATAATAATAATAATAATAATAATAATAATAATAATAATAATAATAATAATAATAATAATAATAATAATAATAATAATAATAATAATAATAATAATAAACTGCTTGCGATATTTTTGTGTTTACTAAGATTTATTTTACGTGCCCTAAGTCAACGACAAAGAGATGTTTCATTTAAACACAAACTCGAATGCGACCGACCTAACCAGAGATCTTGAGGACAGAAGGCAAACGGGTAATCGATTGTACTACTGAGATCAGCATTATCATCGTATGACACCTAAAAAAGACTGGGCAATGCTCTGCCAAGACAAAATGTATATTGTTCTAGAAAAAAAGTATTGTCGTCTAATTTTGAAATGATGCAGAATTACATGCTCAAGTCTATAATCTCTCATTAGTTATTATTAGGGCTCGGATGTTTAGAAAAAGTCATATTTTTTCTTTGTCTCTATTCTCTTGCCTGATTGTATTTTGGTGCAAATCAGGTGATTATCGTCACAATTAAGTGATTTTTATTTGTCATATACATGCATATTTTGGATATTTTTTTCGTAAGGTCATATTTTGAGCTATTTTCGTAGAAACGTCATATTTCGACGATCTGACGACAGCTGTAACTGTGCAAAATCAATCAATTTATCGAATGCGAACTAGTATTCACAAAACTGCTTCTCAGCATCACATCTGCAGTTAATACAAGTGGAATGCCGTTTGTATAGAGTGAAGTCCATAGACTTCACTGCACCTTTTACATGATTTAAATATGCACCAATAACCCTGTGACGTAGAAACGAGCTTCTCTTCTTACAAGAATGTGTTACATTATAATCGGAGTTCTTTCGCGCCTGATGATTTGAAGATGAATCTTGTCATACACTTCAATTCCACCCGCGGAGAAGAATGAAAAAGATATGCCAATTTGCACTGTAGGTGCTGCCGCCCTACCATAATGTATTGAAAGACATCTACGTAATTCGTTTCGTGGTGCTCAATTTAAACTTGAACGCATTTAATAATATTAATGAAATTTGGGCTCGAACGTTCCAAAATATTAAAAAAAAAATAGATTGAATTCTAGTTTCCTCGTATTTTAACCACCACTACAGGGTGCAAATATGTTTTGACTTTCAAAACGTTGTGTGATCTGATAATCTTATCGAACCTAGTACCGGTACTTTATAGCTATTTATTCACAAATGTTCGATAAGTGAATCAAGGACAATAGACTCTGAATAACTGCTAAACATGTATATTCAGAAAATTAATATGAAAGTAAGAATAAAGAATTTAGTTAATAAATATGTATCGAAGGAATTGCCCTTTCGATTTATTATGCATTAGGTTATTATGTATTATGTATTAGGTTAATCATTTTCGGGTCATATTTTGTAATATTTACGTCCTATTTCTCCACTTTTGAGGTCATATTTGCTTGCTTATTTGGGCTATTATTAGGTCTTAAACATCCGAGCCCTAGTTATTATTAATAATTATTACTACGCAATTATGTACCGTAGACATTAGTTTCAATGAACTCATAGACTTCAGTAGTAACATAAAAAAATACAAGGTGGGGACGCTTAATTCTGTACTGTTTTCTTCTTCTTTTTCTACAGCTTTTACCACATCTGGTCGCGGCTGCGAACTGTGTCGCACATGTGGATTTGGCCGTTTTATGGCCGGATGCCCTTCCTGACGCCAACCCTATATGGATGGATTTAATCACTACTGCGTGTTTCTGTGGTGGTTGGCAGTGTAGTGTGTTGTCTGAATATGAAGAGGAAAAGTGTTGGGACAAACACAAACACCCAGTCTCCGGGTCAGAAGAATTAATCAAAGGAGATTAAAGTGCCCGGCCGGGAATCGAACCCGGAACCCTCTGAAACGAAGGCATCAACGCTGACCATTCAGCCAATGAGTCGGACAGTTCTACACTGTTCTTAGCTTCTGTAATAACCATTACTTACCTACTTCAATATTTTTCTAAAAGCGTATAGGCCTAGCTTACAGGAACAGTTTCATAATGTTCTTATTGGTTTTAAGTCCTATTAAATACTTTCAGGGCTTTGTTTCATGACTTAAGAAGCTAGAAAAGAGGAATAAATGCACTTCTAAATAAAATGTTAACTTCATTCATTCGAACAGAACACACATTTTGTACTCATATACCGCATTTATATTTTTAAAATGTCATTATCTCGCAAAAGTAGTTTCTTCATAATGCTGGGAAAACATATGCAAGTGTTATTTTCAACAATTTCAGAGGTGTAATGAAATATCTACTAAGAAATGAGTATGCCTAAATGTCTCCTCATTCAAAAACTTTGATTTATCTATTTGTCTAGAATCGTATATAGATACCCATAAATACGGAATATTTATAATTTGATAACAGAACGATAACTTTTCATTGTTAGGCTATACTTGTTTCAATAAAATGAAACGGAATGTAAAAAAATAACTGGGAAAACCTAGCTACTCAGTAATTTATGAAGCGAAATATTGCGGAGGACGCCGTTCACAGTCTGCAACACAGATGTTTCCAATTTCCACGCGACCAATACTAAAGAACGCAATATGAAAGAGCTTGCAGCCGGCACGAGCTCAATATCGGTGGTTTCAATTATATTATAAGAACTGGAGGTCAAGTTAGCACGAACGACGTAATATTTAATCAAATTACGTGTTTGGCAAGTCCTATCTGGGAGACATGCACACATTTCTCACGCATTCCGGATAACAACGAACTAATTTAGATTACCATAAGTATATCTAATTTTTTAAAATAATGAAACACTAGTATTACAGCCCCAGTCCGTCTCAGCAAACTGGGTCAGACCGGACAGTAAAGTGATAGCTATTTACATTCGAACCTAATATGAACTTCCAAGGCCTAAGATAATAAAATACAGGGATTTCAAAAATTTGAACGACGAAGCTCTCATTGAGGACGCTCTGAGCACACCATGGCACACAATTCAGTATATAAAGGACATTGACGACAAAGTATCTCATTTTAACGAACTTCTCTTAACTTTATACGACAGACATGCCCCATTACGTACTGCTCGAGTAAAGCGACCCTCTAACCCGTGGCTCAATCAAGAAATTCGTGATAAAATGAAAGATAGGGACTCAGCCTATAGCTACTATGTGAAACATCCAGCGCAGGAAAATTTCGAGAATTATAAAAAAACTTCGAAATAAAACCACGCAGATGATAAGAAACGCTAAAATACGCTACTCGTACGAAATTTTAAATACACATGACTCTGCTGTTGCATGGAAGACTCTCCGAGATATGGGTCGAAGTAAAACGAAGACAAAGGACAGTAACTGTAATGTACCTTTGGGTGATATGAATGATTATTTTAGCTCAAGAAACGTCCAGACGAACGGAAATACCAAGAGAGCCACTATTGACAGAATATTTTCAAAGGGAAAGCACGGTGGTGAAACATTCTACTTCTCTCACGTGACTCCTGATGATGTAAAGAGCGCCCTTAATGACATAAAATCAAAGTCTACTGGACACGATGGAATAAACCTGTCCCTTTTAAGAAGAATTCTAGACATCATTCTTCCTACAATAACGCATATTATTAACACCTCTCTTATGACGGGAATCTTTCCTGGGAACTGGAAAAATGCCATCATCCGACCCTTGCAGAAAAACAGTACCCCCACAACCCTTGACGATTACCGCCCTATTAGTATTCTCCCTGTACTAGGAAAAGTACTGGAGAAACTAGTACACAAACAAATGACAGCCTATCTCTTACATCATAACTTACTCGACAGATATCAATCAGGGTTTAGATCGAACTACAGTACCAGCACAGCATTAGTAAAAGTAACTAACGACATTCAGCTAGCAATGGATAACGGACAAATGACAATTCTTATTCTTCTCGACCTTACAAAGGCATTTGATTGCGTAGATAAAGACATTTTACTAGCTAAATTAGAAATGATGAAATTTTCTAATAATGTATTATGCTGGGTACGTTCCTATCTCAGTGGACGTAAACAATGTGTGTCAGTGGGAGACAATGTGTCTAGGTGGCGAAATACTGAGATGGGGGTAGCACAGGGTGGGGTGTTATCACCACTTCTGTTCTCCCTATACATGAATGACCTATCAGAACAACTGACGAACTGTAAATATCACTTATACGCTGACGATATCCAATTGTTTATTCATACCAAGCCGAATGACATACAAGAAGCAACCATGAAATTAAACGAAGACTTATTTAACATTAACGAATGGACTAGTAGCCACAGCCTGAAAGTAAACCCATTAAAATCGCAAGCCATCATAATAGGATCTAGAAAAGCGCATGCCAAGTTAGAAAGCATCAACATACCGGTTGTCAAGATCAATGAAACACCTATAGCACTGAAAGACTCTGTTAAGAACCTTGGAATAATTTTTGATAAGTATTAAAGTTGGTCAGAGCACGTAACAAAAATTTGTTAACGTGTATTCGGTTCATTACACTCACTATACAAACTGAGAGATTTTCTACCTGTCAAAACCAGGAAACTGCTCATTCAAGGACTAATACTACCAATATTTGATTATGGTGATGTAGTCTATAATAACATAAGTTGTTCACTTGGTTCTAAAATTCAACGGGCGCATAATGCCTGCATTCGATTCATTCTAAATGTTCCGCTCCATTCCCACATCAGCCCATTCCTCCATCAGCTGTCCTGGTTAAGATTATGTGATAGACGTAAATACCATGCTGTTTCTCTTCTTCACAAAATACTGCGAACAGGTAAACACATTATCTGAGAATAGATTTCAACTACCTCTCTCCCTCAGGCAGAACACCCTCAAGGTCATCAGTACAAACCCTGCTGTCCATCCCCACTCATCACAGTAGTACGTATAACAAGTCATTTGTACCGGGGACCATACGTTCCTGGAATTCTCTCCCGGCTGAAATTAGAGACATAAGCAACCTAAAGCTATTCAGAAGAATGTGCTGGAAATTTTACCTACACTCAGATTGATTTACTCTTAGAAGTACCCTTAAATTTTAGATTATTAAGTTAAATGAATAAAATGTCAATGTAAGGTTAGAAACATTATAGTTTATATTTTTCGAGATATAGCTTTAATAATAGTAAATGTTATAAATTAATTTTAAAATGTTAAAATGATTTTTATGATGCTTTACATTTCATACAAATTACATTTCACATTAACTTTAAATTATAATTAACTTATTTTTAAGTAGTTATAATGTTCAGTACCTATATTATGTTTATGCAGGTGGATAATTATATGGTTTGGCATAATAGCAGGCTTCATAGCCTGAGCCCCGCCATGTAAAGAAAGACATTAATAAATAAATAAATGTAATTTCAGAAGTAGAAATTCATTTCAGTCTGAAATTCGTTATGTATCGCGAAATGAAAATATTAAAAAAATAATATTGCACTCGGAAGCTTATTACCAACACATCGGAGATCCTTGATGTGTGGTCGATGATTGATCAATTATTTTTTGTTTCAAACGCCACCAGTTTTTACTCCCAGTCAATTTATATCCCCTACCATGAGGTCACACTACTTTTATACGAATAGTTAAATAACATTTAATGCTGTATTAGAATCGTTCATCCACATCTAATGGTGATATCAGTCACCCGGCCTCCCATCGCAGTTGCCCAGTCTACCGGGCTATGGCGCGGGCAGAGAGAAAGGAGGCCCGGCGTCATGACCCACCCGCTTCCAGGAGGCCCCCACGGGCTTGGCCTCATTCTCGGGGATCGGAGACTGGGTACGAGGGACCCCAAGGAGGTGGTGCTGTGCGACGGGCCCTAGTGGTACTCGACGCATCGCTCCGCAGCCGGCAAGGTCCGCGGTAGTCACAGCAGTGCCCAGACGGACTGATTCCCAGGCAGATGGAACGGCGAGATTATGGTTCATGGCTAGCTGGTGCATGATACCTCTTCTCAACTAACACTACCACTGGACCTCTTTCCAGCCCACATCCTTGCATGTGCTATCACAAGATGTCAGGCTTTACATGTAGGCTATTTCTCTTTCTGCCTATGTGGTTTTCCCCTGACCCTTCAATACCACACCTTAACACTACCTAACCAATACAAACTCTTGCCGTGGTAGCGAGTGTAACTCGGAAACCGGCAGATACTCCTTGTATCATTTCCCACTCTTCCCTGCTATCTCTTTCTTCTTAGAAACTAATAGCATGTAGGAGGCCATGTAGATTAAGTCGATAGTCACGGCGGGGAGCGGGCAACGGGGGCCCCCCGTAAAAAAAAAAAAAAAAAAAAAAAAAAAAGAGCAGTGTTAGTTGCTCTCAAGTCGAGGACGACTTAAAATGTCTGTCGAAGTTAGGAAGAAAATTACTGCTTATTGAGAATCCTAGTTTGAAGTACAAACTACTACCTGCGTTCTTCTTGTTGGGTACACGAATTAAAAGGAAATGGAGGTGTACCATTACCTGAAAACATAATCCAACGCTATAATGGCCGCATTTATTTTCAAACAAACAAGTATTGATAGAAACATTCACCAATATCACTACTTGCAAATGCTTTAGGTATCAAAACAAAAATAAATAAATAAATAAATAAATAAATAAATAAATAAATAAATAAATAAATAAATAAATAAATAAATAAATAAATAAATAAATAAATAAATAAATAAATACATTATTGATTTGTACTATATTTGCCAACTTCCTGCGCAACCGCTTCCCAAAACTTTTTGAGGAAAATGGCTTTTATTTGCAGCTCATGTGATGAGTTTTACAAGGCTTCTCTTTTAAACACTGCTGACGCAATAATTAATCGATTTTCAGGTGAACAAAAGTTACGTAAAATGTACGTTAAGTACAAAAACAAATTCACGTGTCTACCTGGATAGAAGCTCGGGAAAACAGCCCAGCTCGTTCAGTAGGATAGACACTTGCGACTACCCAGGGAGCCAAGTCAAGTCCAGCCAAGCGCTCGAATGCGGTCACTTCCATTCATTCTCGGGAGTTCGTTTGCTTGGGTGAATCATCCTAACGACTATCCACCATCTAGGCGCTAAGCAAGCCACCTCTGGTGCGGACGCAGCCTAACAGATCGTTAACAATCGTTAACAACATTCTACGACGAAGTGTTTTTGGAAGCAAGCGTGTAGTTTTACGTAATTGTTGTTATTGCGATCATAGTCACGGGACCTTCATTTTTTAAATGTAGAATCCGAACCACATAGATGACCTTTTATTATTATTATTTTTTGCAAATTGCTTTACGTCGCATCGACACAGATAGGTCTTATTGCGACGATGGGGCAGGAAATGGCTAGGAGTGGGAAGGAAGCGGCCGTGGCCTTAATTACGGTACAGCCCCAGCATTTGCCTGGTGTGAAAATGGGAAACCACGGAAAACCATCTTCAGGGCTTCCGACAGTGGGGTTCGAACCCACTATCTCCCGAATACTGGATACTGGCCGCACTTAAGCGACTGCAGCTATCGAGCTCGGTATGACTTTTCATATCAAAATCCCAGATGCACTGCCTTGGTGAGAATACAGTGACAATGGCCCGGTTTTCGGAAGACTGAGACCATTACAACAAACTTGGCACGACAGATGGGAGAAAATAATTAACAACTTCGTTCGAAAATTGCATTAAAAATTGAACACGTTATATTTCTTGATTGTCGGTAATCATAATGGATATTTATCAACCGGACCGATCGTCCAGCAAAATACTGCAGGCATTACATGATAAACTTATCAATTTATCAACACATTCAATTAACCAGGCAACATAATTCTAGTAAGAATTTCACTGTCTGCAGCGGCTACTTTAAAATTATCAATTATGGAAGAAGGCCTATAATAGAAAGCGTGAGTTGTGCTGATGATAGCTTTAGGTAGGAACACGAGAGAGAAAATTAATTTAGTGAGAGGTGACGTTGAGGGCGAGGTAAGTAACATAGAGGAGACTAGGGGATAGTTTGTATCAATTACCCAGCAGAGGTGGTAACAGCGCGAAGTGTTATGGAATGTGAGGGGAAGGACATACGGAGCTAAGATGGGAGGGGAGTTACAGTAATTTGCTAAAGACAAATAATGGAAACGAGGGACAAAATACCCAGTACGAGCAGTGAAAATAGCACGAATTAACAAAAATGAAGGATGCTACCTATTACCATTCACCTAATTATATTCCGTAGGACTGGAATGCTTGGAGGAGCAAAGACAAATGTTTCTTTAGCTTATATCTGTGATCGCTGGGAGCCCCCGGGCTCATTTCTATTTTTTTTTTTTTTTTTTTTTTGCAAGTTGATTTACATCGCACCGACACAGACAGGTCTTATGGCGACGATAGGACAGGAAGCAGCTAGGAGTGGGAAGGAAGCGGCCATGGCCTTAAATAGGTACAGCCCCAGCTGGTGTGAAGATGGGAAACCACGGAAAACTATCTTCAGGGCTGCCGACAGTGGGGTTCGAACCCACTATCTCCCGAATACTGGATACTGGCCGCAATTAAGCGACTGCAGCTATCGAACGCGGTATATTTCTAGTTTTGCCGGTGTCTAAAAACAGATGCCCTTCCTGATGACACGTGACTTTTCGGTAGATATTTTTAACCTGAGAAAAACCAAGATTCGAACTTCGGTCATCTGGGTAGAGAGAAACCAGTTACTCCACCGCGCTAATCATGCATCCCGATTGCCAGAATGTGTGATGCGAGATTAGGAAAAAAGAGGAATCTCTACTTTTTAGCACCTTTGGAAGCAAAAGGACGTTACAATTATAGAATATTCTCTGAAGCTATCTTTCGAAACACCCTTTACGAAGTTGATGAAGGAATCAAGATCAACGGGAAGCGAATAAACACGATCCACTATGTAGGTGACACAAAGATATTAGCTGATAATTCAGAAGACCTGCAATATCTTTTTGAGCACCATCAACGAAGTAAGCAAAGAGTTTGACCCTGAAATGAACATCCGGAAAAAAAAAAAATATGGTAATCAATTATAAAACAAACAACCCTGTTATCACCCTGGACGGAACCAAGAAAATGTGTGATATTTCAAGCCTCCAGGGTGCTGGTTAACGCAAGGATGGGATCTGAACGTTGAAATCAGAACGAGAATGGGCACTGCAAGAGGTGACTTTATGAACTGTTAAAACATTTGTGCAAAAGTGACTTCCGATTCGACTCATTAGTGCATTGGGAAGTGTTACTTATTATCAGAGCTTATTTACGGTGCCGACACTAAAAGCTTCGTCAGGAAACTGACTGCAGGCCTTTGAAATAAGGATGTATCACATAATGAGTTGAGCATGTCACTAACGGGGAAGTATTCCGTCGTGGCGGGAAATATCTTCGCAAAACGCAGGGAAGTAGCTAATTCTTTTGCTAGTGGCTTTACGTCGCGCCGACACAGATTGGTCTTATGGCGACGACGGGATACGAAAAGCCTAGGAGTTGTAAGGAAGCGGCCATGGCTTTCATTAAGATACAGCCCCAGCATTTTCCTGGTGAGAAAATGGGGAAACCACAGAAAACCATCTTCATGGCTGCCGACAATGGATTTCGAACCCACTATCTCCCGGATGCAAGCTCACAGCCGCGCGCCTCTAACCGCACGGCCAACTCGCCCGGTTGTAGCTAATTCAACCTCACATAACATATCACTGAGGACGATTACCTACTTGTACTTCCCCTTAAAACAAAAATCACCACCACCGCTCATAGAAGGCAAAATAGAAGGGAAACGTAGACGTGGGCGGAGAAAATTATCCTGAGCGCAGAAACCCCGAAAAATGGTTCGATATCTACGGCAACTGTGATAGTACATATATCACACCCTCGCAGAAGTAAGAGATATTGTCTGTATTATTATTATTATCATTATTATTTCATTTATATATTTATTCGTAATATTTTAAGCTGGAAGGTCTCCTTATGTGGTATGAGTAATATGTTCTGTACAAACGGATGGGAAAACAGTGCGATTTAAAACTCGGAAAGTTTGCGTGAGTCTTAATACTGTCCAGAGTAGTCCGATGACGCGGCCTGGTTGTTACTGTCATGGAATCCGGAAGAGGTTCAGGGCGTGGTCTTAGTTTGGCAAGAGGAGCTTCCACTCGTGATTGGATGGCCAGGACAAATCTAGATGTATCATGTGAAAGTAAGAGGAAGCTGAGGTCTATACATGCATGTGAGAAAACAGCGGAGACTTGGCTTCAAACTTTGGTGGAACGTGGTCTTATTATGTTTGTGGAAAGTGGTTGACCAACAAACTGTGGAGTGCTTAGATACTTGGTATATTATCACTTGTGGCGGCTTGGTGTCTTACGTGTTGGTGAAAGCTATGGGTTACTGTGTCTCAGACTTTCCATAATTTACGTTCTGGAACAGCAAGCGTGTGTTGCTCGAGTGAACGTATCTTTAAACCAAGTGTTAAGAGTCAGTGAGCACAGTATTATAAAGGTACAGTATCTGTGTAATATAACAAGTGCCAATAATGAGAATATGCAAGTTGTGTTGATACACAGGGACAGTGAAGGATATTTATGCTTTGTAATGAACTTTCATCGGGCTGACTGCAAATGGTAGCTTGGTCCTCGCTTTTGGTTTCCCACTGTTTTTGTTGTTGTAAATATGGAGTCTTCCAGCAGTATTTTGTGAGTGTATTGTATGTATATTTTGGTGTGTTAATGAGGTGCTAATGCACGGATGTTATTTTAGAATATAGTTTATTTTAGAACGAGAAGCGCAAAACAGGAATAGCTATACAGTGATAGTCGCCAACCTTCAGCAAAAAGACGAAGAAGATGATATTAACATTATCACACTTCACAGCTGTGTTCATTACATGATTAGGTACCTTTTCCATTCACACCAGGTGGTTAAACGCGTGCTTGTTTACAGCATCTGAGACTCAAAAAATTAGAAGAACAATCCAAATCGTTTTAGAATTTTAAAATCGTATGTGTGGCCTGCAGCACATGGAAAATAACAAGATACCTGCACTGCATTCACACGTCCCAGCAAGTTCAGTTTCATTTATAAGAATGATTGCTGAGGATGGAAGAAATATTTTATTTACAAAACTACCTCCCAACTGAGGTAGTCCCAAAGGACTCAGTATACCCACATGTCAATATTAATTAGCATTACAATTATAATTACAATATTAAAATATAACAATATGATGTAAATTTCAAACAACTTTTAGAGGTGTGGATTAACATGGTGGTTCAGAATTTGACAACTCTTCTTTAGTACTGTGGTGACTATCTCATCTCGTACGGAAGTTGAAATGTGCGGGTTTTTTTCGAAATTCCTCAAAGAAACGAGTTATAGCACCTCGTGCTCCTTTCAGTAGACCTATTACATCAACGCATTTGAGGTTATACCTGTCTTTGAAATAATTAACGGTAGGTTCATAGTTTTCTTTTCTTTATCCACCTCCTCAGCTTGATGAAGACCAACCTCGAATCGGACAGAAGGGTCAATTATTGTCATGCGTAGAGGTGTTAGAATATGCAATAATATCAACTCTTCTAGTAGATCCATTTGAGGAAATACATGGGATTTCTTGGCACACTTGCCACCCTTTCTGTCGCAAAGCATTAGCAATCTTAGACCTCACCATATGATGGCGTGAATTACGTAATTATGTTCCTCTATCACAGAATTCTAAGCCATGTGCAATTTGGTTCCCTCACCAGGATAAACTTGTAAACTATTCGTAAAATGTGATTCTAGAAAGTTGTAAATGAGCATTACATGGGTAGAACTATAATTCGATACAAGAACTTACAGAATTAAATCCTAAAACTCCGGTTTTGAAGTTACTTCACCTCTCCTGAGACGAAACTGTTGGATAGTGTAATGAAGAAAGTGGGTTTATAGAGAAACCGCCAAGGCAATACTGTGCATCCAGATATGCGATTGACTGTGTGGACTATTAGAATTTTAAGTAATACCGAAAAAATGCACATCGCGTAAATTACTATAGCCAGTTTGTTGAACACAAGAATGAAAATGAATGACATGAATGTCATCCTATGTTAGATGCATTCACCACTACCACCACCACCACCAGAACAACAGGCCTAAAACTTGCGAAAGTTTTGCAGAAGTTATAAGCAAGATTGAAATGTGATAAATGATAAGTAATCAAGTACTGTAATGCTGGGTGTGGTCACGGTGGACGACTCAAGGGAGAGTCGTTGTGAATAACGGGACTTGGGGGCATATTTTGTTAACAGACGATGGTTGTCTAGTTGTAGTTCCACTTAAAACGATAGTTACCACCACCACCACCTGTCATCAGTTACGTGCGCTTTAGAGCAAAGCACCTACCTAATGACTATAGTACAGTTCCTGCATTGTTCTTTGGTACTGAATACTACTATTTGCGCCTACGATGGCGATATATAACTGGGACTTTAAAATACGGTAATCACTATCCCATGTTCGGCCCCGCGGTGTAGGGGGCAACGCGTCCGCCTGTCACCGGCGGCCCCAGGTTCGATTCCCGGCCGGGTCAGGGTTTTATTAATTGTAATGATTAACATCCCTGGCCTGGGGACTGGGTGTTTGTGACGTCCTTAATCTTCCTTTCCTCAGACACAACATTCCACACTACCGCCATTCAATTACACGCAGGTTCATACAATATGGTGCCAGTACGGG
The DNA here is from genome assembly GCF_040414725.1 of Anabrus simplex. Lineage (NCBI taxonomy): Eukaryota > Metazoa > Arthropoda > Insecta > Orthoptera > Tettigoniidae > Anabrus > Anabrus simplex. Next base: position 344,465,151 of record NC_090268.1, on the reverse strand, counting down.
TAAAAGATCCACATGGGTCGACACCCCGAACAAATAGCATTTTTTAAAATCACTATCCCATTATTTGCCTAGGTGTAGGAAAGCATATTGAAGCATAGTCGCTGTTAGCGCCAAGATTCCAAGCTCGGATTTCCGAAAGTGAACCCTACCCTCCGCCCGCACCCCCGTCGTAACACAATGAATTGCAGAAAAGAAGCAATAATAATAATAATAATAATAATAATAATAATAATAATAATAATAATAATAATAATAATAATAATAATAATAATAATGTTATTGGTTTACCAGTACGTCCCAGTAACTACTTTTACGGTTTTTGCAGACGCCAAGATACCGTAATTTTGTCCCGCAGGAATTCTTTAATGTGTCCGTAAATCTACCGACACGAGGCTGACGTATCTGAGCACCTTCAAATACCACCGGATTGAGCCAGGATCGAACCTGCGGAGTTGGGGTCAGAAGACCAGCGCCTCAACCGTCTAAACCACTCAGCCCGCTATTCCTGAAATGAAATAAAACCATACCTAACAGGGGAGAGGTTGATATGTTTCATTTTGAGTTGTCAATATCTTCAGGTTTTAAGTTAGTAAAAGGAAAAAAATGCCGGGCTGAGTGGCTCAGAGGGTTGAGGCACTTGCCTTCTGACCCCAACTTGGCAGGTTCGATCCTGGCTCAGTCCGGTGGTATTTGAAGGCGCTCAAATACGACAGACTTTTGTCAGTAGATTTACTGGCACGTAAAAGAGGAACTCCTGCGGGACTAAATTCCGGTAATTCAGCGTCTCCGAATACCATAAAAGTTGTTAGTGGGACGTAAAATAAAATAACATTATTATCATTTATTAAGTTACTAACTGGGGCACGACAAAATAGCATGTAATATAATCGACAGAATGATTACATCCAGAATCTACAGCACATGCACAGCTTACAATAATTTAATTAAATTTTCTTTGCGCTACACTTACAAGCTTACTATTCGCAAACGTACCTGTATATATACCAGTGTATATGTTTCCACAACAATTTTCATTTCTGATAATGATTTAAGGAATTTGAGGATTTGACGTAACATGTCACTCACTCTATGTTTAATAATGCCTTCTCTTTCAGCTCGAATGTCGTAACACTTTGTATTATAAAATAGCTCTTGTACACGTCGTTGACGAGACGATCATTTTGCATGATTAAATGTGTGTCGACTCTTATGTTGTTGCTGAGATTCTCAGACACGTAGGTGCGCATGCCTTTTCCTGTCACCGGCTTGTAGTGACGTAAACGCTCTTACAGGATCTTTGCAATGTCGACGTATTTGCATTATTGCTGCTCTTGATGTGATCTCTTCCTTCTCCTAAGAAAAACAAGTAACGGGTTAATATTCGAAAGGTACAGAATGATACACACAGTGACGAAGCGTGAACTAAGTAAGAGGGTAGGCAGAGATTTTATTTAAACTGTTTTAATCATATTATTATATGGAATTTTGTCTTCGACGCATACATCTGTATTCAGTATTATATTAATGACTGAAAATAAGACAAACCCTATAACAACCTATAACCCTACGTGCACTTGCTTTATTTTTAAATATAGACGAAATAGGCCGCGGGAGTTGTCAAATAACATACTTTTAGAATAAAAAATAGCAATATATTTCATTGTTATATAGATTTAATAAGAGAAATAAGAAATAAATAGTTGTTCGTACAAGTCACCTTAAACAATATTCTTGTAAATGAGTTTAATCCGCCTGTCCTTCATTTCGGCATTGTAATATGTTCCTGACTCGCTGAGTAACTTTACAAACATATAAATCTGGAATTTAACTTGATAAATCTGAATATCTGCATTTATAATGGAAAATCTGAAAATTAACGTTCCTTAAATAAAATACACACACGTCGGACCTTGTACTCACACTTACTTGTTACCTGCTTACTTACACATACGTTATTTGAAGGGCGCCAGCTGTCACTCAGTACAGCAATAATAGAATGAGACTCTTGACTATCTCTAGGGTGTGGGGTAATAAGCTTACTTTTGACAACATACCATATAAGTTCTGGGAAAAGGAGATTGGCGTTCGGTTTCCCCATTAATTTTGAGGTTAAGATATTTTACTGTCAATGAAATGAAACTCTGAATTCGTTTGATAGAACAATATATATTCTTTAAATAATATATCAAAAAATAGTGAGTCTTGTTGCGATAAAACAGATGAGAATATGAAATTATGACATTGCCACTGAAAGAAACTAGGCATGAATTTGAATTCTTCTTGACCGGACATTTAACAATTTATACAAAATATTTCCCTCACTGATTCACTTGACTGTACCTTGAACACTTTTAGTGTAATTACGACGTAATCCATTGCTCTGGTGTTTACTGTAGATGTGTCACGCCTAACGTGGTGATACATCCTTGCGACTGCTTCTTCTCCATATCATCTGACTTATTTGTAAGTCAATATGGTATGACCTCTTGGCAGGTCCAGGGTTGCCCTCTCTGACTCCTTGGTAAGCCTTGCGTCCGCGTCTTCCACTAAGTGACGGACCAACCACTTGGTCTCACTCTCTCAATGACCAATAATTAATGGCTCACTGAGTCTTCTCCATCTCTCGTTCACACTCGTTGGCTGACCACCTAAGGCCTCTTGATCTAGTAGACTACTTCACTGTACTGCATCCGTATAAGTAATGACTGACGCTACAATGTGCATCCACCTTATATAGACGTTGGTTGACACAACTACGTAATCTCCAGAAATAACAATGACATACTCCCACCTACGCGACAGATATTACATACAGTGGTGAAATAGCCCCGCGGCGACTAACTCCGTGCGCGCATTGCTAAATAAATACGATGACGTAGCCAAGGCGCGGCGATGACTTGGCAGAATCTCCACTGGTATAGCAATATAACAACGTCACTTCCAATCTCTGATATATACAACAATTCTCACTGTACAGGTATTGAGTGTTATACTACACATACGTATATATGTATACATCTAAGTGCAATCTTGCAAGCAACAGGCAATTGCAAAATTGAATAAAACGGATAATTACAATAATAGTAACAATATCACAGATAACATAATAATAATACTGACATAATAATAATAATAATAATAATAATAATAATAATAATAATAATAATAATAATACAGATAAAATCATACAATAATAAAAATACAGATATCATCTTGTAACGGGATTTGAACCGTTACAGCATATATATCTATTACTGTCGGGTGTCTTGCTAAGATTCCACAGAAATTCCTTCTCTATAGCTAGAGTTCCCAAGTTAGACAGTCTCCGATTGGTCATCCAATTCCTTAAATACGTTCTAATTCGTTTGAATGCACTCATAGCGCGTTCACTAGAAACTGACTTTAACGGAATATACAGCATCAAGTTAAGCAATTTTTTACGTATGCGTACTCTGGAGTACCTTATTAACACTGGAAGCCAATAGTTGTTGGGGTTATAATACCGCAACTAATATTGGCGGGCAAGAAAATGCACGTACTTGAAGGGTTTTGATGCTGTCATTCATTTATTAGGTGTAAGTTTACTATACTTCGTATTTGAATATTATTAATTTATTTTTAGACGTGTCTTACAATAAAGTAAATTGAAATTAATAACATTAAAAGCATGTCTGAGACGGTAGCCAATAAGAGCACCTTTATAACAGAGATCCAAATGCAAATACAAAATGAGAGCAAGAAGAGACGCTGGTCTGTCTATACTGGGCGGAGACATCTCGCTATAGGAAAGTCATAGTTCCACAGTCAGTACCTACAGATAGCGTTAGTACTGCTCTATCTGGAAGGTTTGAAAATCAAAGGGAAAATACACAAAATGGACAGAGTCTACTTTCGCCTACGTGCTTCGTGTAACTAACGCGAGCCTTAGCATTGCCGAAGTGAGACGGAAATAAGTACAGCGGGGAATACAATAATGTCACGAATGTGGAAATAATTAATGTTCTAAAAAGTAATTGATTTAACTAGACAATATTTCTTTCACAAAATGTTAAGGGTACACGCTGTCTACCCTGTCTCCCCTTGACGCTTCGCCCCCGGATACACAAAGCCTAAAACGTTGCCGGGATGATCTCCATAGCAACTATCCACAGAGTTATCAGCTCTCAAATTTAACCCATGACAGTCACGGCGCAATATATTGTCTCTCGCCGCAAGAAGCCAGTTCTATCAGTGAATGATGTGGCCTCTTGAAGTCTGCAACTCAGATAAGGGTATAGTAGTCTTTTCCACACACAGCGATCTTGAGCAGTGTTTCGCAAGTTTACTCCGGCGATCTTTCAAATACCCTTATCCCAATGATCTGGTGACCTTCCTCTTGGTCTGTGTCTGTCTCTTGGGCTCCATTCAAGAACAACTTTGGCCCATCTGTCGTCCTTTCTTCGGACTACATGCTCTGCCTACTGCATTTTAAGGACACTCTGCTGATTATGTCACCATAATGTCACTAACCTTTGTGACTGCTCTCATATCATCAGCCCACTTTCCATCCTTTCTTGCAGAGGTCTTTCCATACATTTCTGGGTTGTTCTTAATTTCCATTTGATAAATTCATTCACTGTCCAGGTCTGACAGCCATGGGGAGAATACACTAGTCATGAACTTGTTTCTTCAGATTTACTGGTATGTTGGATTTGAAGATGGTGGAACCCTCAAATACCTGCCATCCTAATTTAATTCTTCGGAAGATTTCGGGTCTTACATCTCCTGTCATATTAATGAAATGACCAAGGCAAATGTATTCTCTAAAATGTTCTATGATCACGTTTTCTGCAGCAACCCGTTTATTTTGCTCTGCAATATATTGCGTGTCGAAATTCCCAGTATTATATCTTTGCTTCTCTAAGTCTCTGAATATATATACAGTATATATATTTAAACTGTATCTGCCACCTATTGGCTACGTTACTGAGGCTTGCACTTGTTCCTATCCTCACGGGAAGTGCAGCAAAGTTACCGTGCCCGCTGTTTTCGGGAATCAACTGTTAGCTGACGAACATGGCCGCTCACAGTAATCAGCAGATGTAGTACTATATCAATGGCTTTGACAATATGGTGACAGATATGAGCAATGACAGTAACGCCGGTCCTTATGCAGCCAGTCCCTGCTATGAATGATGTAAAAAATGTTGCTCATAGGAACGGTCGGTGCATGCATTTCAGCGGGCTTGGCAGACATTTATGTAATAGCAACTTCTGGCTTAGTGAGGAAACCAATGAGAAACCACTAACGCCTCAATTCATTCGCACACCTCTTCAGTGATGCCTAGGCCAACTGTGACAGCTAATGGTGGAACTGTTGAGGATTTTTCTTTTTACAAGTTGCTTTACTTCGTACCGACACAAACAGGTCTTATGGCGACGATGGGACAGGAGAGGGCTAGGAGTGGGACGCGCAGCTGAGAGCTTGCGTTCTGGAGATAGTAGGTTCGAACCCCACTGTCGGCAGACCTGAAGATGGTTTTCACATCACCATTCACAATTCTAACAAGATTTATATTAATACGCAATTCCAGTATTTTTGAAAACTCAGTTCTCTGAGAAATCAGTTAACGCAGTAATAAGCGTATAAATATTATCTGCTGTAATCTAGGCACATTACCTGCAGGTGTAATGCTTACTAGATTTAAACTCATGTTCAGGATATTGCAGTTTTCTTTTCCATCAGTAAATTAATCCATACTGTCCATAAAAATCTTCCAGTTTAATGAACGTGCAGCTAGGCGGATGGGTGTCGTCTCCTGTTTCAAAATTAGATGTTGGTAGGAGATTAAAAAGGGCAAAGGGCACGTACAGTCAATTCTCGTACAAGAGAATATTTGACGACGTACTCTGGAATATTACCGAAAGAAATGCACTTCGCACTTGAGGGAAGTTTCTAGAAGAGATCCATGAACAAAAGAACCCGAAGCCTATCTGGGTACAGCTTAGCATTCATCTAGAGGAAATATTGTGCAGTCATCATGGTAACGAACTTACTGGCGATTGTGGTGGTGGTTGTTGTTGTTGTTGTTGTTGTCGTGATTGTTTTGATAAGGTGCACAACCGCGTGGTCATGAGGATTAATGATGATGAAGACGACACATACACCCAGCCCCCGTGCCAGCGAAATTAACCAATGATGGTTAAAATTCCCGACCCTGCCGGGAATCGAACCCGGGACCCCTGTGACCAAAGACCAGCACGCTAACCATTTAGCCATGGAGCCGGTCCATAGCGCAATATTACGCTACTAGAGATTAAAGTATTAACCTCATAATAAATATTAGCGCTAGCAAATATGAGTGCATTTTATCCAACCCTATCCATATTATCTATCTCAAAGCGCCTAGGAATACGAGGCTTTGCCTAAAAAGAATAAGGACATTACTGCCTGATTTGATAGAAGGTAGTTCAGGTTTAGGAAAGGTTATTCCAGTAAGGCTCAACCCGTACGATTCCAGGAAGGCACAGCTGATTCAGAAGGTCAAATGGACTGTATCACTAATGACATATCCAATGCCTTTGACAGGCCAGAAAACGAACGATTTCTGACGAAAATTACAGCTACTGACCTAGACAAAGGAATAGTTGAATGGGTGGCTCAATTTGTAGAAAACAGAATTCTAAAAATTAGAGTAGGTGAAGCATTATTTCATGCTGTAACGATTAAGAGATAGGTTCCGTCAGACACTATTATTTGACTTTTATGCTTTCTAACATATACTGTATGAATGTTAACGAGTAAAGAACTGGAATCACAGATTAGGTTTTTAGCGAATTATGACATACTGCAGAGAGAAATAAGTTACAGGAGTGTGAGCGACTAAAAAGGGGAATGTTATGAGACGGACAACAATGTTATCCTCCTCTGCGAACCATGTGACCTTGCCGCGGTGGGGAGGCTTGCGTGTCCCAATGATGTAGATAGCCGAGCCGCAGGTGCAACAATATCGGATGGGTATCTGTTGAGAGACCAAACTAAGGAATGGTTCATCGAAAGGGGGGTAGCAGCCTTTCGGTAGTTGCAAGGACGGCAATCTAGATGATTGACTGATACGGCCTTGTAATAATACTTAACATGGCTTAGCTGTGTTGATACTGCTACACGGCTGAAAGCAACGGGAAACTACAGCCGTAACTACCTCCCGAGGACATGCAGCTCTCTCTGTATGAATGATGGACTGATGATGGCTTCCTCCCGGGTATAATATTCCGGAGGTAAACTAGTCCCCCATTCGGATCACTGGGTGGGGACTACACGAGAGGGGGCGATCATCAGGAAGATGGATACTGACATTCTGCGAATCGGAGCGTGGAATATTAGAAGTTTGAATCGTTGTGACAGGTTAGAGAATCTGAAAAGGGAGATGGATAGGCTAAAGTTAGATGTAGTTGGTATAAGTGAAGTACGTTGGTAGGAAGAACAAGAATTTTGGTCAGGCGACTACCGAATTATTAAAGGTTACAGATATCTCATACGATTACAAGGGCACTTTAGGGGTTATAGTGATGATGTAAAGGAGGTACAGGTCACTAGTATGACCCCAATTACAGTATACAGTAGTTCCAGTGTATCAGACACTCACCAAGATTGCTTAATTCTAGATCTGGAAAAGATACAAAGGAAAGCATCACGACCTCTTCTGAGTGACTTCCGACGAAACAGTAGTTGCAAATTTCGGACTGGGAAGACTCGGGAGTAAGGAGACGAGCTGCTCGACTAAGTGGTATGTTCCGATCTGTCAGTGGAGAGTTGCTTGGAATGACATTCGTACACGAATAAGCTTGAATGGAGTTTTTAAAAGTAGGAAAGATCATAAATAGAGATAAAGTTGAAATTCCTGAGGAAAAATTGGACAAAATATTCGTTTTATAGTGAGAGGAATTAGGGATTGGAATAATTTACGAAAGGAGATGTTTGATACATTTCCAAATTATTTGAAATCATTTAAGAAAATACTAGGTAAACAACTGAGAGGGAATGTGTCGCCTCGACGATAGCCCTAAATGCAGATTCGTAGTGACCGATCGATCGATCGAACAAGCGTTTAAAGATAAAATAAATCAAAATATGCTCTACCTGACGGCAGCCATATGCGGAGGGGTGGTTTCACTACTGCATGTTTCTATGATAGTTGCTAGTACAGTATAGTGTGCGGTGAGGGTACAGGGAGGTGTATATCGAGACAAACATCGAATCATTGGACAAAGCTACAATCCCGAACTCGGCCAGGAATCGAACCTGGGATCCTATACAACGCTGACCGAACACCAAAGGAGCCAGACGTTTCTAAATGATTCATATGTACAAATAAGAGCTACCTGTGTGGTCTTTAAGGCCGTAAAGCCAAAATAAAAAGCAATTATATATCTATCTGTATGCTAATAGTTTTATTAAGCCTCCATTTACTTGTCACTGAAAACGACGAGAAACTGATAATTTATCTTATTTTATGCAAGGAATTAATAGTACGTCTAATTCGAGATCGCAGCTGAATTTTTCTGGAGGGGGTGGGGGGGTGGGGGGGGGGGTGCTAACTGGTACTATAAAGTACTTGACTTGAAATTCAGATCTATTCATCGTTGCCTAAATGTGTTTTAATGTTATCTGCTCAGCTGAATTCGATCTCGCTAGTTTTAAGTGCAATGAGATAATAAAATGGACTTGTTACTGGAAGAGGAACGTGAGTACGATTGGCTGGTGATTGTCGCCCAGCTTCCATATTTCTTCTCGGGGCTCGGATTGAACTACATGATCGGTCATTTACTCAGTAATATACACAATGGCCCCTTAAAAGACCTTCGCATCAATCTTCCGAGACATGGTTACTGGAGATGAACTTCATCAGTTATTCTCATGGACAGCAATGTTTCCACTTGACAGCCGGCCACGCTGTTAATAACAAGTTTGCTGACGCACTTCAGTTCCGATCCATTGACGTAGGCACGATGCTCACGCATTACAGATGCATAGTAGATTGGATCAAAGCCGTGTGAATATGAGAGTAGGAGAGATGGAACGTGAACGTGAACCATATGGCCGCCGTATGCTAACGGTAAGCTCCGAGTCCGCAGTTTTCATCATATTGCGAACAGTAAGAACTGAGGAATAAGAAATGGCCGAGTACTACACCCTAGTATTCTTTTCCGGATTGGAAATCAATTCTATCTATCTACACAAGTTTTCATTCCGGCCCTGAGGGGGATTCGTGAATATCAGAGTAAAAGTTACCTACAGCAATAGAGTGCGTTCGTTTTCGATTCTGGCCGGACGATCGCATGTAAGCGTGGCGGGCGAACCGGGACCGAAACACAACACTAGCGCGGGGATTTATTACTTTTGGATAATAATAGCCTGCACTATAATGGGCACTAACCTTGCCACAGGCGATATTGAAAGTAATGCCCTCCGGCATTCACATATTCCAGTCATTTACTGGTGAAATTTCCATTCACACCCTTTAAGTTCGTTTCCGTAATTCTCCTGATTTATTATGTTATATTTTCTTTTTAAGTTCTTCTACAGCGTGAGGATTACTGTGCACTTTATTTTTTAGGTTTCCCCCGCCAATAAAAATCACACAGAAAAAAACTCCTTTGTATCGTCCACTGAATCAGCAACAATATGGCATTGCAGAATCTTGTTGGAAAGATCCATTTTCTCTCGTTGTTGTATCAGACACAGGCAATAGACTGGTTTGATACAGCTCTCCATGCCACCCTATCCTGTGCTAACCATTTCATTTCTACTTAACAGCTGCATCCAACATCTGTTCTAATCTGCTTGTAATATTTATTCCTTGGTCTACCCCTACCGTTCTTACTCCCTACACGTCCCTCAAAAACGAACTGCACAAGTCCTGGGTTTCTTAAGATGTGTCCTATCATTCCATCTCTTCTTCTCGTCAAATTTAGCCACAACGATCTCCTATCACCAATAAGGTTCAGTACTGTATCTCTTCATTCGTGATTCAGTCTATCTCACCTTCAGCATTATTCTGTAGCACCACATATCAAAAGCTTCCATTCTCTTTCTTTCTGAGCGAGTTATCGTCCATGTTTCACTTCCATACATTGCCGCGCTCCAAACGAAAGTTCTAATACCTATATCAATATTCGAAGTAAGCATTTTTTTTCTTTTTCTTAAGAAAGGCCTCCCTTGCTTGTGCTAGCCTACATTTTGTGTCCTCCTTACTTCTGCTATCGTTAGTTATTTAACTACCCAAGTAACAATATTCATCTACTTCTTTTAAGACCGCAGAAATATACTGCCACCATTTTTAAAATTAAAAAATGGTTTTCGATAAGTTGCTATGCAGCCAGCAAAACATCGTGTATAAATACATAAAGTACATACCATATATAAAATAGCACTACTGTATATCTCACTATATCTGTAATACATGCAAAAGTTGCCGTATCTCAATACAAAGGCAATACAACTCATTTTATTCACTTCACAGCACACGCAAAAGAACCTCAGTTTTCGAATCACCTCTATGGAGAAAAGTTCAAACTTCTTGAAATACTTGTTGCAAACACAAAAAAAAAAAAAAGTCAGTATGAAACCCTTAAAATACACATTACTCTATCACTTTAGTAGTGACATCTGTTGACTGTAGGGGTTCTGATGCTAGGTATCAGGCCTATTGTATTATGTTAACAGATCTATCAGTTTCTATACCTTGCGTGTAATATACTGTAGTTAAATATCTATAATATCCGCGGATATCCATTCGTTCTTCAAGGCGCTATATATCACACAAAAATTGAACCAACTAGTGCAGATGCGGGTGCGCATGAAGGATTTATCCTATTGCCCTGAAGAGTGGACTCCAAAAATACATTTAATCCTTATCCCACCGTCTTTACTCAAGGAATACAAGCCAAAAAGTTCAATTTTGCAATCACATGTGCGAGAATTATGACATGTTTGCTCGACACACGTGAATTTTATACTTTCTGGACGAAATTATCGCACCCGCTCTACGTGTCATTGTGTTCGAGTTAACGGAGCGGAAATTTCGTGGCCTGCTTATCGGCATTTCTCCCTACGTCATGGAGCCGAGTCAAGAACGTTTAACTTGCTAATGAAGGTGAGTGCATCGTACTACAGCTTATGTCCAAAAGTCAGTTTTCAATACTTACTACAATGAAGACAAAATAATGACACTATTCCAGATAGCCTTTCTTTATTACGTATGTCAAGTATAAGCAATACTAAACAATTATATATGAAGTACAGAGCAAAAATGGCTAACCGGACACTGGTGGGATATGAACCCATAGCCTATGGATTTCGCGCTCGATGCTCGATCGACTGAGCTTTACGTCGCACCACACAGATAGGTGTTTTTTTTTTATTGATTATTTATGGGTGGTTCAACCTTTGATGTATTATATAGATTTTGTATTTTGTGTATCTTATGGCGACGATGGGATAGGCAAAGGCTAGAACTAGGAAGGAACTTGGCCGTTTCAAATGCTTAAAGATAAATTTCAGTCAGGGCAAAGTAGACTATTAACAAACAAAATTCACGAAAACATAATTTTCTGCAATAATTACGTTACTGACCAATTTCGGAAGATTTTACACGAGAGGAGTGGTCACACTGTGGTGGAGAAACACTTCTTTATAGTTACTGTGATTCCGCGAGGAGTGCTTACCCCACCTCCATAGAATGAAGGGCTTCACCACTGTTATACTCACCATTCTTTTGCAGGAAGACTGATAGCAAGGTCTCTTCGCATGGTACTAATGGAACGTACTGTACTGGTATGAGAATATGCTGTAAGCAAAAGAAATGAATGTTCTCATACTAACACGATAAGCCTATGCTGTATAAAAATGAACGCGATGACTCTATATATAACTGAATTCATGAGGAAAAGGGAAATTCCTTTTTTTAAACATAATTTGCTTTACGTCGCACCACACAGATAAGTGTTTTTTATTGATTATTTATGGGTGGTTCAATCTTTGATATATTATGTAGATTTTGTATTTTCTGTATCTTATGCCGACGATGGGATAGGAAAGGGCTAGAAGTAGGAAGGGAGCGTCCGTGGCCTTGATTAAGGTACAGTCCCAGCATTTGCCTCGTGTAAACATGGCAAGCACGGAAAACAGTGGTGCTGACAGTGGAGTTCGAACCCACCATATCTCGAATGCAAGCTGGCAGTGAACCCATAATTCTGCCTTGCTAAATATTGCAACTAGAAAATTGTAACTACAAGATGCAACTACGAGTGCAACCGTAATTCTTTATTGCAAGCTCATCTCACGTTCATATCATATGGTACAAATAGGGGTAAAAGATCTCTACAGGTCTACGCCCCGAAGAAATAGCATTAAAAAAAGAAAGGTCCATTCGGGGGATGTTCCAATATCCGATATGATTGTAGACTGGTGGATAACCTTAATGAAATGTAAATCTGGAATTCTACTTGTTGAAGGTCAGATTTTCCACGGATCGTGTGAATTAACTCTCAGTTATCGTTTGGATCAACGGTGCCTGATTTTCAGGTTTTATTCTCGGTTTTTTCTCTGGTTTCTGCTGTCCACGAATTTAATACTATTTTTTTAATGATCTGAAATGTAATGTTTAATAATAATAATAAGATAACACTCACATTATGCATTGTAACTGCGTCAAGACATGTTATAAAGATTTTAATGATTTTCCTGGCTAATTTAATAAATATTTTTGTCGTGATTTACTTTGAATGAATATTTTAGTAAGCACATTTTTGCTCCTCGTGTAAAGTAGTTAGGTTCTCTTCTGAACCCTATCGTTTGGTCAATGTTGTGACAGAAAATAGAAAAGCCCGCATCGACCCCAAGATCTAAGAGTTCGATATTGCTCTACTGGAGCAGCCGAGGCAGAAGACCAACGATGGAACGGTAAGTTCAAGGGTTCAACAGCAAAGCGGAATTTGCCAACTAACTTCTTTAAAATAAATACACTAAATCTGATCCTACGTGTAGCTTATCCATCCGGTAAACACATCACCTGATGCGATATCCCGAATCGTAGAGAAACATATTTTTGACTTGCCTCCATAGCGAGATGCACCAACATCCATGACGTGCGACAAAAGCACGTTTTTGATAAGGCCTAGACGTAGACAAAACGCAAGTTCCTGTAAGAAGGAACATTTAAAAGGCTTTCTTTTACCTGGTGTACTACGACTACGCACAGGTGAAGTGGTTATTAAGCTAACGAATTCCCGTGTTAAGTCGATTCGATATATATTCAACCTAATAATACTTTAAATCTACCTTTTTCGTTAATTAAAGCCTTTTTCTTATCTGTTTGCCTCATTTCCTGTATTTATTTCCTACCACAGCTCTATCGAAACTTTTCATAAATTGTGCGCAACTGATAAGCAGGAGTTGTAGTGGTGGGACATACGCGCAAAACCTACAGTGACTTTTTGCCGTGATAATAAAACGAATCTAAAATGCCGTGATACCAGAATAAATAGTCCGGCTCCATGGCTGAATGGTTAGCGTGCTGGCCTTTGGCCGCAGGAGCCCCGGGTTCGATCCCGGTGGGGTCGGGAATTTTCACCATAATTGGTTAATTTCTCTGATACGGGGGCTGGGTGTATGTGTCGTCTTCATCATCATTTCATCCTCATCGCGACGCGCAGGTCGCCTACGGGAGTCAAATCGAAAGACCTGCATCTGGCGAGCCGAACTTGTCCTCGGACACTCCCGGCACTAAAAGCCATACGCCATTTCATTTCACCAGAATAAATAGATTATAAAAGAGGAGAACAACACTCTTAGCTCTTTTACTGCCGGTTGCCCTTCCTGAACCAAAGCTACAGTATGTGCAGGGATGTATTCACAACTGTGTGTTTATGTTGGTAGTGCGATGTGATAATATGAAGGCGAGTGAGTTGGGTAAACACATAGGCCTACAACCTGTCCCAGAGTCAGAGGAATAAACCAGACGCGGTTAAAATCCCCGACGCGGCCGGTAATCGAACTTGGAACCCTCGACGCTGACGATTCAGCCATGGAGCCGGACATGAACAATATTCGTGTATTACGTAGCAAATAAATAAATAATAAGATGAAGATGATACTGTACCGGGCGGTACACCTCCACACCGTTTATTTAAAAGTTGCGCCAGTTGAAACTCCTCTTCTGGAGGAAGTCTGAACTTTATCTACGGTCTTAATTTCCAAATTTCTCAGAAGATGTCACTACCTGGAAATTTTTGAGTTTGTGAACTGTGTCATTTTCGACGTACTTTTGTCTTGCTTGTATTAAGAAGTGTGAACTTTCTCTTCTAGAGGACACTACTGAAGATCAACAATAGTGCACCCTAGTGCGGAGTCAAAGAACTATTTTGTTGGAGAAAATTTAATTTCAGGAGTTTGTTCTTTGTTAAATTTCTTTCTGTCATTGTTTAAGTTGGCAATAGTTACCCCTTTCTTCCCCTTGTTTTGAATGTATCCAATCACGAATTTTTTCAATTAATTTCTGACCAATCTGGTGTATCTTTCCCCAACTTGAATCTGTTGCGGGGTCCTACCCAATAAAATCTTTGTGGGAGGGTGTTTTCTTTCCCCTAACGCCTAGAACTTTCTGCGAGAGTATTTAAACTGCTGATTTTAGGGTCTCCGGGCCACTTCTGTTCCATCTTTCAGTGTATTAAGTACATAGCAGGAGGCGCGAAGCGCCTCTTTCCTCGGCAGCGGTCAACAATAAGGTAATGGCCGATTAATAAATTTTTTCTTTGCCAGCTCAGCAGTTTAACTTTCGGGGCAGGTTCTAAGCGTTCCCCTATGTAACCTTTTCCTAAAATGTAACTTCTCTTTTCTTCTATTCTCTTGTAAAGCGACATACTGGGATAGAGAGTGTTAACCCTCTCGAGCTCCCACTCACATTGTTTGAGGTGAACTTATTTTTCGCAACCTATTCTTCAGTAATATAAGTTAGTAGTTTCTTAAGTCACCTCTGTAGTATGGGATTAGCCCTTGCATCAGTGGCCTTAGAGCCAAAATAGGTCTTAAAGACAAAGTGTATTAGGAGTGCAAGTTCGCCTCCTCTCAAATTGTGATTTTAGAGGTCATGTATTAACTTTCTTGTCATTTAACAGACCTCAGTAGATTGGGTATTTTGCTCCTGTGTATATGTCCTTTGAGGACGGCTTAAAGGTGGAGTTCGGAGTGGCCTATGATAGGCTTGTATTTTAAGGGGAAGTTGCCCTTTTTGAAAATTGTGTTTCTGCCTCAAGGAGGCTTTTGGATGTAATTGGAAGCCGGTGTTTCTGGCATGTTTGGGGGTTTTCGGCCCCTTTGTTGTATGGTGTTCATTGTAAGGTTGGGCTCATGGCTCAAGAATTATGTTTCTGACTTTTTGAAGCCCCAAATGGGGTACCTATGTAAATGTAATTGTCAATCGTGTTTCGGCTACTAAGTACCTGTTCAATTTGTTGTTACCTAATTTTGAAAAGAAAATATAACCTTGTTAAATTTTAAAATTAATTTCACTTTAGTAGCTTGAGACCCCTTCACCACCCAGCACCTTCTTTCATGCATAACTACCACCAAAACACGGTAACAAGTGGTAGCAGAGCGTGGTTGAATGGGTCTCGATTTAGCCCCTTTTGACGGCTAAACTCTGTTTTGATCCGAACTCTAACCATTTTCTCAGTTGCTGGAAATTTTTTATTGAGGTTTTTCAAAAATTTTCTGTTATCATGCCCGGCCCTCGCGATGTTCTCCTCCTTAACTACTTGCGCAAAGAGGAGTTGATCTACGAATTAACTATTAGAAACGTGCAATCTGGAGGCACGGTTGCTATCGATACTAACAAGCTTAGAGACTCCCTTGATTTGCCCATTTCCATCCCCAATTTGGGAGAGAAAGAAATTGATGACTCTCTTTCCACGATCGTCGAGAACATTACTGGGCTAGCATCGGTCGTTAGTTTTTTTGATGAAAATGATCCGTCTCCTAATCAAATTAAGCGTGTGCAAGGCAGGCTATATCATTTTTCAAATAGAGTTAATGATCTGTTGTCTCTAAAGGTGAATGACGTTCAGAGGAAGGAAGCTAATACGCTCCTTGAAACTATTTCTGAATTGTCTAGTAAAGTCACTCAATTGTTAACTGGGGAAATTCCTCCCAAATCTGATCAACCCACCATAGTGAATGTAGGTAGCGAGGAAGAGTCTCCTAACGGAGAAGTAAATAGGAAAACCCCCACTGCTCAAACTATCTCTGCCCCATTGGACAACGAGCCTGAACGCCGTGCATCGTTGAGTAACATCCGTTCTGAATTAACTTCTTTGCCCCTGAAACCTCTACCTACTATGTCACCCGGGTTTAGCAGCTTGCCTCATCCATTGGCAATGTTGCTAAGAGGTATCTCTAAGTTTTCTGTCAACACCACCAGTGAAGTTATTTCATTTTTAAGATTTTTAGTTGAATTTCAGGATCACGCCCTTGTGTTTTCTCTTTCCCCTTGTCAAATTTTACAAATAATCTATCCTTATGCTATTGGTGTTCTCTCAGATAAGATAGTAAGAGCTATTGCTGAACAGTCATCTATTGAAGATTTTCACGCACACTTGCTTGCAAATTTCATTCCTGCCCGCGCGAGGTCATCTCTGATTCAGAAATACGATTATCGGGTACAGCGATTGGATGAAAACTTGGCTGATTTCATACAGGACATTAAGTTTTATACTAGGGTGTTTGCCCTTCATTTTCCTGAAGATCAGATTGTGCAGGCTATTGTAGAGGGAATTTCACCTCCCTATAGGTCATATTTGTGTTTCGCGGCGTGCCCGCAAACCTTCTCGGAACTTGAAGCGTTGGCCGTCTCGGCGGAAGGAGTTAGATACGCCGATTCTTTGCGTGTCGCGAAAGAACCCCCGCCTTCCTTTAGTAACACTCGGCCTCCACCTCGCCGACCAGTCAATCCCCGTAAATGTTATGCGTGCGGGGCGCCTGATCATCTGCGCAATAAGTGTCCTCTGATCAAGTCTAGTAGGGCAAATAATGAAGCTGGTTCATCACAAGGCTGTTTTAAATGTGGGGCTTTCTCACATATCGCCAAGAATTGTCCCAATTCGAATAGCACCCCCTCCTGCTCAACTTCTGGGGTAACTTCCAACAACAATCAAAAGTGACTAGTGGCTTCGGCTGAGTCAACTAATTCATCTTCCCGAGGCTCAGCCCCTGGTAAGCAGATCGAAAATTCTGGGAACGTTCAATCTGCTAATCTGTCCTTTGAATGCCCCAAAGAGTGTCTTAAGATTGCGGCGGATACCCCCGCACCTGTTCCTTTCCTTAAGATTGAGGTAAATAACGAACCTATAACAGCTCTATTAGATTCAGGCAGTGTTTGTTCCATTATTTCGGCTGAATGGTACTCGAAATTGAAGTCTGTTTGTAACCTACCTGTCTATGACTCTTCTCCTGTGAAATGTGTTTCTGCTAATACATCTCCATTAGAAATTCTAGGTTCCTTACTGGTCAAAATTCGTATTTTTAAATTTAGATGGAAAATTAAATTGTTTGTGGCCAAGCAATTGTCTTGCCCCATTATATTGGGAGCTGACTTTATTTCTCACACTGGTCTTGTGCTCGATCTCCAGTCTAGGTCGTGCACATTCAAATTTGCTTCTAGTTGTAAAATTCCACTATTAAAGTGTAATTCTGTGTCATGTTCTTCTATTTCGCCTACCCAGGATGAGATGTTGTTAGACCTTAGACATCTACCTGAGGAGCAGGCTGATAGTATTCGCAAACTGTGTCAGTCGTTTCCCGAGGTATTCTCTGATACTCTTGGCGTTACTGACCTGATCGAATACAAAATTGAGGTCACGGATTCGATTCCTGTCCGTTTTCCACCGTATAGGCTATCTCCACCTAAAATGAAGGCTCTGAAAGAAATCATCGATCAGATGTTGAAGGATGGTATTATTAGGCCCTCTAAGTCAGCGTATTCTTCGCCTATTTTTCTAGTCCCGAAACCCCAAGGGGGCTTCAGGCCTGTAATTGACTACAGGGCTCTCAATCGGAAGGTGGTGTTACAATCTGTGCCCCTTCCCGACCTTCATTCTTGCTTTTCATGGTTTCGTAAGGCCAGGTTCTTTACTATCTTGGACTTGAATCAGGCCTATAATCAAATTCCCCTTGCTGAAGAGTCTAAACACCTTACAGCGTTTGCCACGGACTGGAATTTATACGAATACAACCGCGTGCCTTTCGGGCTCCCCACGGGGGCAGCTGTGCTCACTAGGCTACTAGATAGGGTCTTCTCCGACATCAAATTCGAGTACTTATATCACTACTTGGATGATGTCGTCGTGTTTTCGGAGACCTTCGAAGAACATCTAGATCATCTGCGAGAAGTTCTGAATCGCCTTCGTAAGGCTGGGTTAACTGTCAAGTTGTCCAAGGTCGCTTTTGCTAAGCCCTCTATGTCATTCCTAGGGCATATTGTGTCACCTGATGGTGTAGCAGTCGATCATTCTAGAACACAGGCCATCCGTGATTTTAAACCTCCCAAGGACATTAAAGGTATCGCCAGGTTCATTGGTATGGTGAATTTCTTCAGAAAGTTCATTCCTAACTTTGCTAATAGAGCGGCGCCATTGAACCTTCTTCGTAGGAAAGGCATCAAATTCGAGTGGGGACCTTCTCAACAAGCCGCTTTTGAAGATCTGAAATTAGCTCTCTGTAATGCCCCTATCCTTGCTATGCCTGATTTCTCAAAGAAATTCATCGTCCAAACGGACGCGTCGTCGTCGGCGGTAGCGGCAGTCCTTCTTCAAGAGACTGAACTAGGGAGGCGACCCATCGCCTATGCATCTAGGACTCTATCGGCTCAAGAAGCCAAGTATTCCATCTATGAGCTCGAAGGGTTGGCAGTCTTATTTGCCTTAGAAAAGTTCCGTCTCTATCTGGAACATGTCAAATTCGACCTGGAGACAGATAATCAAGCATTAAGCTGGGTCTTAGGTAGGCCGCGTCGTACTGGTCGTATAGCCCGTTGGGCCATCCGTATTTCTGCCTTCCAATTCAATGTCAGGCATATCCGAGGTACCGAAAATGTTGTCGCTGATGGACTCAGCCGTATGTTTTCAGGCGACGTTGAGAACCATGAACAGGTCGACAGCCCATCTCCTCCCGAGTCCATGCTATCTGAGGTTAATGCCATCCTAACAGATGTTCCCATGCTGTTTAGGGATATCGAGAAATACCAACGTGAAGATCCGACGCTGGCTCCGATAATGGAAACCCTTTCTTCTGGGGAACATGTTGTCCCTTATGTTCTGAGGAATGGAGTTCTATGTTGCCCTTCGAGGCATGATAAGATGATGAAAGTTGTTGTTCCAGCGGTTCTTGTACCTATGATCTTCAAGTATTATCATGAGACCCCATTAGGAGGGCATCTTGGTATCTTTAAAACTCGTGAAAAGATTCGTGATATGTTCATCTGGAAGGGTATGGACGGTGAAATCCGTGAATTAGTAAAGGCATGTAAATCCTGTTTGCTTAGTAAACCGACCATGTCCACTAAGGTAGGTCTTTTGTCTTCTCATCAAGCGTCGCGCCCCATGGAGCGCCTGTATATTGATTATGTGGGACCCTTCCCCCAGTCAAAGGGGAATGCCAACAAGTTCATCTTTGTATGTGTAGATGGTTTTACTAGATTTTCCTGGTTATTTCCGACTAAGCTGGCTACCGCTCAGTCCACCATTTCTTGTCTTAATACTATCTTTGCTTCTTTTGGTCCTTGTCAATACATAGTTTCCGATAATGCTAAGGCTTTTACATCTAATTTATTTCGTAAATTCTGTTTTGACTTATCCATCTCTCATGTAACTACTTCTGCTTATTACCCTCAACCATCTCTGGCTGAACGGGTTAACCGTAATCTCAGGTCCGCACTCATTGCCTATCATCATGAAGATCCTTCCAGGTGGGACACGTCCCTGCATTGGATAGCTTTTGCTTTGAATTCAGCGGTTCATGAATCTCACAAGTTCACTCCAGCTTCTTTAATGTTCAAGTTTGTTCCCAACTCGCCGCTCTCTAACCTCTGGTCTCTGAATGACATTCTACCCGAGATAATAGATCCGGACAACATTAAAGATCTTTGGAAGAAGGCTAAAGCCAATCTTAAAGTGTCTCATGAAAAGGTTAGGGAAAGGTATGATCGTGGACGGAGACCCACCCCTTTGAAGGTAGGTGACCAGGTTATGGTCAAAAATTTTGTTCCCGCGGGCAAGCTTGCCCCCAGATTTCATGGGCCTTGTATCATTCTCGATTTTCTTACGCCGGTTACCTTATTGTTAAGTAATCCAGCCACCGAGAGGATATTTAGGGTTCACCTGTCCCAGGTGAAACCGGTGTAATTTTGTGTTAACTTGCTTCATATTATTTTGAAAGGATATGAAGGTTATATTTTTTTGAGTTTCACTTTTATGGCATTCTGCCCCTTCTATAATATTTTGGTTTTAGATGTAAGCCTTTTGTAAAACCCGCCCCGATCCGTTAAACTGCCATCCTGTTGTTGCCACGGCCATTACCACGCTCCCGTCTCCTGCTCCACCTTACACTGTGGCTTAATAAGATTAAATGCCACGGATATCTACACGCCGCTGGCCCCTCAACCTCTCCATTATGCCTGGGCCTTCAAAAAGACGATGGTCCAACACAATTCTGCCGCCTAGCCTTAATGTTTCAGTGCCCCCGCAGCCGCGCAGCGCCGTGCAGCAACTGGGGAGGGGGATGGGCCCCCTCCTCTCCAGCGAGGACGACATGTGCACGGCGAGCCGGAGCTCTCCTCCCGGCCAAGGCTGATGTGCGGCGCACGACCTGCTACTGGCCCGCAGCCCGTATATGTTCACCGCGGGCGCGGCTTGTTTCAACACTCTGCTCCCCTCATAGCGCGGGCGAGCGGTATCTCAGGGTACTTAAGGGGTCCGAGCGGCCTCCTTTTGGACGCAAGCTGCAACGGCCGGTCCGGCCATCCAACTTCATCAACATCAACTACATGGACAGTTACTATAAGAGATAACTACATTTGGGAATTCAACCGCAATATCTGATGGACATTGCAAATTTTTCCTTCACTTTTATGTAGTAAAAGCTTATCTTCAGAAATTCAACTTCTATAAACCTAAAGACTTCACTTCACCTCCAACAACAAAATTTTGGAACCGAATTAAGAAATTTCTCAAATACTTCTGCAAGTTATCTTAATATCAACATCAAAACTTGGAACTTATTTTCAAACTAAAGTTTATGTTCTTCTGTGTTACCCCGTGGAGGAACTTTTGGGGGGGGGAGGTCTGTACCGGGCGGTACACCTCCACACCGTTTATTTAAAAGTTGCGCCAGTTGAAACTCCTCTTCTGGAGGAAGTCTGAACTTTATCTACGGTCTTAATTTCCAAATTTCTCAGAAGATGTCACTACCTGGAAATTTTTGAGTTTGTGAACTGTGTCATTTTCGACGTACTTTTGTCTTGCTTGTATTAAGAAGTGTGAACTTTCTCTTCTAGAGGACACTACTGAAGATCAACAATAGTGCACCCTAGTGCGGAGTCAAAGAACTATTTTGTTGGAGAAAATTTAATTTCAGGAGTTTGTTCTTTGTTAAATTTCTTTCTGTCATTGTTTAAGTTGGCAATAGTTACCCCTTTCTTCCCCTTGTTTTGAATGTATCCAATCACGAATTTTTTCAATTAATTTCTGACCAATCTGGTGTATCTTTCCCCAACTTGAATCTGTTGCGGGGTCCTACCCAATAAAATCTTTGTGGGAGGGTGTTTTCTTTCCCCTAACGCCTAGAACTTTCTGCGAGAGTATTTAAACTGCTGATTTTAGGGTCTCCGGGCCACTTCTGTTCCATCTTTCAGTGTATTAAGTACATAGCAGGAGGCGGGAAGCGCCTCTTTCCTCGGCAGCGGTCAACAATAAGGTAATGGCCGATTAATAAATTTTTTCTTTGCCAGCTCAGCAGTTTAACTTTCGGGGCAGGTTCTAAGCGTTCCCCTATGTAACCTTTTCCTAAAATGTAACTTCTCTTTTCTTCTATTCTCTTGTAAAGCGACATACTGGGATAGAGAGTGTTAACCCTCTCGAGCTCCCACTCACATTGTTTGAGGTGAACTTATTTTTCGCAACCTATTCTTCAGTAATATAAGTTAGTAGTTTCTTAAGTCACCTCTGTAGTATGGGATTAGCCCTTGCATCAGTGGCCTTAGAGCCAAAATAGGTCTTAAAGACAAAGTGTATTAGGAGTGCAAGTTCGCCTCCTCTCAAATTGTGATTTTAGAGGTCATGTATTAACTTTCTTGTCATTTAACAGACCTCAGTAGATTGGGTATTTTGCTCCTGTGTATATGTCCTTTGAGGACGGCTTAAAGGTGGAGTTCGGAGTGGCCTATGATAGGCTTGTATTTTAAGGGGAAGTTGCCCTTTTTGAAAATTGTGTTTCTGCCTCAAGGAGGCTTTTGGATGTAATTGGAAGCCGGTGTTTCTGGCATGTTTGGGGGTTTTCGGCCCCTTTGTTGTATGGTGTTCATTGTAAGGTTGGGCTCATGGCTCAAGAATTATGTTTCTGACTTTTTGAAGCCCCAAATGGGGTACCTATGTAAATGTAATTGTCAATCGTGTTTCGGCTACTAAGTACCTGTTCAATTTGTTGTTACCTAATTTTGAAAAGAAAATATAACCTTGTTAAATTTTAAAATTAATTTCACTTTAGTAGCTTGAGACCCCTTCACCACCCAGCACCTTCTTTCATGCATAACTACCACCAAAACACGGTAACAGATACAATTGAAACGGCAATGGGACAATCTCACAGGTATCCTTTTTAAATACTTTGGAAAAATAATTTTTTCCTTCGGGATTAGAAAGTTTGGCCAATACGTCAGAGGACATTTAGACTAATATGGGATCATTACAATAAGCAATTAATGCCACGTAATGCTAAACTGAAAAATTACTAAACAGTTGTCCTACCGTAGGCTCTATCTGCTCCAGAAACCTTCACTTTAGGTGGTCATTCTAAAATAGCAGATATTGCAAAACACGTACGTAAAATTGTAAGGAAAATTTTCGGCCCCAGATAAGAAAATGGAATGTGGATCAAAAGGCGTACTGCAGACCTCTACAGTCACACACATAGTTTCATCAACACCGTACGGAGGACTCATTTGAAATTTTTTGGATACATTTTTTTGGATTCACGGGAGAATAAATCGGCTGGAGGAAACGAGAGGGGACCTGAATAAATTGAACATTGGGGAAGAAATCATGAGAAATCGCGAAGTCTTCACTTCAGGAGCGCAGTAAATAACCACACATATATGGTGAAAACTAGCAGCAGGACTTGTACAAAGTGGTCAGAATAACGAGAGACAACACCGTGAGTTCATTAAAAGATTTTGGAAGAATAGGGAGGCGATAGTCATCAAGCCAATGAGCAAGTTCCAACGCATAATGAAACAAGAAGAGGAAGAAGAACAATGGTTTTACGTCCGAATACGTCTACCAACACGAGGTTGACGTGTTTAGTACCTTCAAGTACAGTGCGAATCTAAGCCGAGTTACCAGTTATTTCCTGTCATCTCCGAGCGAGTGGAAGCTAGTTGCGGTAAGTTTGTTTTTAAACAACTGGCTATCGCACCGACACAGGTAGGTCTTATGGTGACGATGGGATAGGAAAGGTGGGAAGGAAGCGGCCGTGGCCTTAATTAAGGTTCAGCCCCAGCATTTGCCTGGTGTGAAAATGGGAAACCACAGAAAACCATCTTCAGGGCTGCCGACAGTCGGGTTGGAACCCACCATCTCACGGATGCAAGCTCATAGCTGGGCGCCCCTAACCGCACAGCCAACTCGCCCGGTACGGTAAGTTTCCGTACAGCATACTGCGGGGTTGATACTTACACAGCAGTAACCGATCGGTTTAGTGTGTTTTATGGCTTCGGATATAACAAAGCACAATATATTTTCGTGTGGTGCAGATTTGGAAGATTGGGAGATTGAGAAGAGAATTCCGGGAACAATTTCCTGGAGCGCGAGTGGCAACGCGTTACGGGATTAAGAAAATTGTGAATAAATGAAAACTCTGGGTTCAGTGCTAAACAAAGAACTAGTTAAACAAGCGATTGTCTTAAGTGACGAAAACTTTCAGTGCATTTGTGACAGTGTAGAGCGATACCCCCAAAAATCTTAAAGGAAACTGACTCAGTAACGTGAAATTTCATATTCTTCTGCATGGCGGGCGGCAAGAATATTGAAACTGAAGCCTTACACAGTCACGAAAGTGGAACGTTTACGCCCAAGGCATCCAACGTAAGAAAACATCATTGCAATGTGTTTCTTCAACAATGGTGATTTAACTGATAAATACAGTATATTCCTCAGGTTATGGAAGTAGCAAGAATCAGGGAACAAGAGAAAGTGACAATTGTTCCTTTTCTCCTTTCTCCCACTAGTCTTACACCAAAATCATTTCCAGCAAACTTACAACAACAACAACAGCAATAATAATAATAATAATAATAATAATAATAATAATAATAATAATAATAATAATTGGAAAATATAAGTAATTCTATTGGATTTTATGGAGGCTTGGCACCAATGAGCAAGAGGAGATTTTCCGGATCACTGGCTGAATGACCAGCGTAGTAGCCTTCGGTTCAGAGGGCCTCGGAATTTTAATTTTAAATAATTAATTCCCTCGGATCGTGGACTGATTATCTGTGCTGATCCCAACATCCTTGCAACTAATTCACCACAAACAACGCTATCCACCACAACAATAACACGCAGTTTCCCATACACGGCAGACGCCGCACATCCTCGTCGGGCGGCCTGCCTACAAAGCCTGGACCAGGTTACCAACAGCCACACGAAATTATTATTATTATTATTATTATTATTATTGTTCGACTCGTTGGCTGAATGGTCAGCGTACTGGCCTTCGGTTCAGAAGGTCCCGGTTCGATTCCCGGCCGGGTCGGAGATTTTAACCTTCACTGATTAATTCCAATGGTCCGGGGGCTGAGTGTTTGTGTTGTCCCCAACATCCCTGCAACTCATACACCATACATAATACTATCCTCCACCACAATAACACGCAGTTACCTACACATGGCAGATGCCGCCCACCCTCATCGGAAGGTCTGCCTTACAAGGGCTGCACTCTGCTAGAAATAGCCACACGAAATTATTATTATTATTATTATTATTATTATTATTATTATTATTATTATTATTATTATTATTATTATTATTATTATTATTATAACCAACGCAGCATGTTTCACTGAAATGGAAAAAGATCTAAAAGAAGTGGATAAGGATATCCAGGAGCGTGAGCCAGTTACGAACAAATACCTGGGTTTTCAGCAAAAACCGAAGCTAAAAACAAGAAAGGCGTGGACTGAGGAGAGAAAGAAACAACACTGGGAACAAAAGCGGAAGCAATGAGTAAATGTTTAACTCCAAGGAAGGAGAGAGGTGAAATGATGTGACCCATGCTGGCCGGAATGTAATAATAATAATAATAATAATAATAATAATAATAATAATAATAATAATTTTTTACAAGTTGCTTTACGTCGCCCCGACACAGATAGGTCTTATGGCGACAATGGGGCAGGCAAGGGCTAGGAGTGGGAAGGAAGCGGCCGTGGCCTTAAAATACAGCCCCACCACTTGTCTGATGCCAAAATGGGAAACCACGAAAAACTATCTTCAGGGCTGCCGACAGCGGGGTTCGAATCCACTATCTCCCGAATGCGAGCTCATTGCTGCGCGCCCCTAACCGCACGGCCAACTCGCTCGGTAATAATAATAATAATAATAATAATAATAGCTCTGGACTTGTAGTAATTCATTTTTCGAAGTCCAGAAGTAGATTAAGAATCTCTAAAATCTCGGAGTATAACTAGTTTTTTCTCTTTGCCATTTGTTTTACGTCGCACCGACAAAGATAAACATTATGGCGGCGACAACGACAAAAATTAAATGCTATGAGTAGGAAGAAAGCGACCTTAATTTTACTTATGGTACAGTCTCAGCATTTTCCTGGTGTGAAAATGGGGAACCGCGGAGAAGCATTTTCGGGGCTGCCGACAATGGGATTCGAACCGAAAGCTAGCCGACAGCTACGTGACCCAAACCGCGTGGCCACTGTTCGGGCAAGTATGTCGATTTGGAAGGATACCAAAACTCCAACCTTGTCAACTACGACAAGGCCTAACAGCTATTCGCAGGTTGTGAATATCATGTCCAAATTCAAAGCTGACACATGTCCACAGATGTCGCTTGGATCGGAAACGTAATCATCCCGCCCAGTGCATGTAAACAAGACACACCCAAAACAATATGCTTCATTACCATTAGGGATGACGTCAATGGTTCACAATGGTTTGAGTCACATAGGAAAAGAGGACACAACACGATCACTTCACCTAATAGAAACCTGTTTTATCAACACATACAAATAATACATCAGCAGCAGCAGGAAAAACAGGCGTACGAAACTAGAAAGAGCAGAAAAATAATTCGCAGTGTAGCAGTTCACCACATTATACGTGATGTAATAAGAAGGAAGACAGCACCTTTTAACACCACGGTACCCAAAAGAAATGCATGATAATAGCGGAAAAGTATATACAATCATCTTCCTAATACCTTACGTTTCATAACAGAAATTACACAAATTCAGAAAAATTCAGCATTGTTAGCTGACAGCTATTTAAACTGTACGAAAATGCATCAGCCAGCAATGACGGGCTATTTCAGCTGGCGACTAAAATTTAATTCTTCATTTGGAATCCCGGCTATGAAGTATATGAAGGTAGAAATTATACAAAACACATTTCCTAGCTACATTATGTGCAAAATAATCATTACCCTAAATTCGATTATGTGAAACTGGCTTGTCTGAAATCTCCTTGGAAAGGAAGTGAGGAATCGCAGTCCTCCTATGTATCTCGAAGCTAATTTACTACCTTACTGGTAACCTCAACTGTTTAACTATATAGTGCGTCACTAATCTATCATACTATCAAAAGCGCATTGTCCTTTAGCTCAACATCATGAATCAAGCAACATAACAATTCAAGTGTTGGAACTCCAACAATAATTGAACAAATATAGCAATGAAAATAACGCAGCTATATTCGCTACTCCTCTTCTGTAGAAAAACAACTTTAAGAAATGAGCTAACTCTTTTCCCTTTGAATGCAATATGAAAATGTCTGTACGGTTACCTGTGATGCGCAATTTTAGAGAAAATACCACTACGTAACTATCCTCTCTTAATAATAATAATAATAATAATAATAATAATAATAATAATAATAATAATAATATTTGCTTTACGTCCCACTATTTTTCGGTTTTCCGAGACGCCGAGGTGCCGGAATTTGGGCCCACAGGAGTTCTTTTACGTGCCAGTACATCTACCGACACGAGGCTGACGTTTTTGAGCACCTTCAAATACCACCGGACTTAGCCAGGATCGAACCTGCCAAGTTGGGGTCAGAGGAGGGCCAGCGCATCAAACGTCTGAGCCACTCAGCCCGGCATCCTCCCTTTATGCGAATCAGAAAGGAAAAGTGAAAAGAGGTCCGATCCTTCGAAGAATGAAGGTATCGGCGCAGAAAGAGACGAAGAACGTGAAAATAAAGGACTCCAATCGGGGTTGGAGGAGAACAAGAGTTGATCAAGGGCGGTCGGATAGCAAATGTTAAAGCGAGGAACATGCCACAAGTAAGAGGAGGAAATGCCAGACTCAGCTACGGGTCCTGTGATCCCAACCCAAGCTCCGATGATCACAGCCGCTTGAGTCCCCTTTTAGTCGCGTCTTACGATAGACAGGGAATACCATGGATGCATTCTACCACTTCCACCTAGAGGATGATTAATTTCAAGGACTATTTAAGATACTGCAAATGTCAAGTTATTATCCACTAATTTAATGCGACAGTTCGAGCATTTCCCACCTATCGGAAGTGAAACATATAAATAAATAATAAACATTCCCCTAATCCACATAGACACCTAGCGATGGAACAAATTTATCCTAAGAGGAACTCTCCAGAACTGCTCACAAAAAATTTCAAACGAGGGACTAGAAGGTGAGTAGACCTACAATGAAATTGTTTACGACAGCAGCAGAGATTTCTTTACTCAGTAATTGTTGTCTGATCATTTCACAATGTCTTTCAGGAACATCATAGCACTCAACATATCGTTTCTGTTAGGCACGCAAAGGAACGAATGGTGCAGAAAGATTTGGTGGCTAGAGGAATTAGGACAAGAATTATTTCAGTGTATACGCCGTGTGAGGGTGCAGATGAGAATGAAGGTGACAAGTTATATGAAATGTTCGATTTCAATGCGAGAATTGAAAATCGAACCACAAGGTCATGAGTAAATATGAGGAGGTCCGCCCCCGTGGTTTAGGGGGCAACGCGTCCGCCTGTCACCCGGCGGCCCCGGGTTCGATTCCCAGCTGGGTCAGGGGTCTTTATTTTTAAATGATTAACATTCCCGGTCTGGGGACTGGGTGTTTGTGTCGTCCTTAATGTTCCTTTCCTCACATTCAACACTCTACATTTCCTCTATTCCAATTCCACGCAGATTCATATCACATGGAGCAAGTAGGGGCAAAAGATCTCTATAGGTCGACGCCCCGAACAAATAGCATTTTTAAATTTAAAAAATTAAATTTTAGGAGGAGGATATGGGAAGCGTTAACCGGACATCTGTGCTAGTATGGGATTTTTTTAAAATGTGGTTTACATCGCACCGACACAGATAGGTCTTATGGTGACGATGGGATAGGAAAGGGCTAGGAGTGGGAAAAAAGCGACCGTGGCCTTCATTGAGGTACAGCCCCAGCATCCTGGTGTGCAAATGGTAAACCATCTTCAGAATTGCCGACAGTGGCCCGAATAAAAGCTCATAGCTACGTGACCCAAACCACGTAGCCACGAAGACGGGATGGGATTCATTCTTGAAGCATAACGTTATTCATCGGAACACATCGGAGGGAAGGAACACCAGATCCACAATACACTAGAGTATATCAAAGCAGAATTCAGAAAACCTATTAGAAATGTACAGGTATTGAGAGGATTTTTCGATTATATAGGCTACTATCTGATCTGTAGTGAATTATCACTATGTCTCGGACAAAGAAAGAGAAGTCCGTCAGCAGACGAGTAAGGGTAGAAAATCTACAGGTCGAGAAAATTAGCTAGAAATGCATGGATATGCAGACAGCAGGTTCAGAGTTCAGAAAGAGAATGAGTGGCGTACAGCGATGCAGTAGTAGAAACGGTGCCTAGGAACAACAGTGCGTCAAAATGGGGAAAAGCGAACATCTACAGTAGGTGGAATGAAGAATTCAGGGCAGCTTGTGTATCAGAAACGGCCACGCGGCAGGGAAACCTTTCTGGAAGGCAATAAAGAATCTTGGAAATGTTTAGTATATTGGTTAAATCGAGGGAACTCATTGTAGATCCCAACTTCAAGGTAAAAGGAAATATTTCTGTGGAAGTCACGAACAATGGAGTTCATGGGGAGGAGAAAAAGACGGCAGTGACATTACGCTCGAGGAAGTGGAAATGATGGTTTAATTTCGTGTGGCTATTTCCAGCCGAGTGCAGCTCTTGTAAGGCAGACCCTCCGATGAGGGTGGGCGTCATCTGCCATGTGTTGGCAACTGCGTGTTATTGTGGTGGAGGATATTGGTGTGTGTGGTGTGTGAGTTGCAGGGATGTTGGGGACAGCACAAACACCCAGCCCCAGGGCCACTGGAATTAATCAATGAAGGTTAAAATCCCCGACCCGACCGGGAGTCGAACCCAGGACCCTCTGAACCGAAGGCCAGTGCGCTGACCATTCAGCCAACGAGTCGGACGAAATGATGGTAAACTAAGTCCATTGTCACAAAACAATAGGAACAGACGAAACTAGACCTGACATGGAGAAATACAGAGGGAAGGGAGGGATGAAATGGCTTCACAGAATAATGATGCTGATGCTTGTTTAAAGGGGCCTAACATCGAAGGTCATCGGCCCTCACAGAATAATAGGAACAGCGTGGAATGTACGGTACCTTTTGATTGGATGAAAGCATTAACTGCACCGGTCTAGAAACAAGGTACCTGAAAGGGTTGCAACAACGAGGTATTTCACTTATCATTATACCAGGCAAGGTTATGGTAGGCATTTTGAAAAAGACGTGCGATCAATGGAGGAGAGTAAATTGCTTGGAGATCAGTGTAGTTTCAGACCACAGAGTGGATGACAGGACCAGCCGTGTTACTTAGAGTCTCACTACGCCCTAGAACGATTTAAAAAAAAAAAAAAAAACCAACCAGGACACACACAATAGTAAACTTAAGAACACGCGGAAACTCGCACGTACACATTTCAACGTCGCCTTAGGCACGCAAAATGACGCGCGACAAACATGACATATGGATGCTACTGAGACAGCCGTTTATATAATGGAACCCATTAGTCAGCTACTGTACAATAACTAATTATAACCCTGTTGTGACAGGAATAATTTGAAGGCTCACAAGATCCTCCAGGGCGATGGTATCTAAATGAACACAGAGGAAGTACCTGGACACTTGAACTTAGCTTCAATCAGCGACGTAGCTCTCGTGAAGAACAGAAAGTAGACGATGATCTCAATGTCGATGCTTGTTTGATGCATTATCCATGATTCACTATCCTACACTCACCTTTTCATTTCTACGTGACTATATCCTACATCTACTCTAATCCGCTTTTCATACCCATGCCTTGGTCTATTCCTACCGTTCCTGTTTTTCTTTCTTTCCATTTTTTTACGTTGCTCCGACACAGATAAGTCTTAATGGCGACGATGGGATAGGAAAGGGCTAAGAGTGGGAAGTAAGCGGCCGCGCCTTAATTAAGGTACAGCCCCAACATTTGCCTGGTGTGAAAATGGGAAATTACGGAAAACCATCTTCAGAGCTCCCGAATACTGGATACTGGTATAGCTGTTTGAGTAACCAACTGTTATGTTTCAATATGGCAAACAGACTGAATTAAAATTTAAAAAATTTAGCGATTGTGTAAATTAAAACATCATTACGACATACTTCAATACATATATATTGGTTTGATGCTGTTTCCATGCCTCACTATCCTACACTTACCTTTTCATTTCTACTCTACATCCTACATCTACTCTAATCTGCTTGTCATACCAATGCCTGGGTCTACTCCTATCGTTCCTACCGTCTACACTTCCCTCAAAAACTGATTGGTTGATGCTTTTGTTTAAAGGGGCCTAACATCTAGGTCATCGGCCCCTAATGGTACGAAATGAGACGAAATGAAATTAAAAATTAAAAACCCAATATCCTCCACTGACCACAATTCAAAACGTGAGGACGAAGAATGAATGGATGGATATGAATTTAAAACGATCAGTGGAACCGATCCACAGTGACTCACATGCACAGAAGCTGGCATAACACAATAGTATTACTGACCAAGGGACTGCCTCTATAGCACGATACTGAAACGATGATGCTTGCAGTCTAAAGGGGTCCAAAATCCAAGTCATCGGCCCCTCTTAATGGTACTTATCCGTAGAAAAGTAGAACCATGGCATTTGTCATGTTGCGGTACTAATCAAGGGTAGCGTAGACTCGCGGTATTCCACACATGATGGTTCTACTCACAGGTAATCAAATTCGCACATATATTACAGACCTATGCTGTTTCGCACATTGCGACGCCATTTACAGGTAACGCAAACCTATGGTTTTCATCACAAAGGGTATTAACCACAGGGACTCGTACTACCCCGTGGTGTTCCTCATATAGTGGGTACTAATCATAGGCAAGCCAGAACCATGGGTTCCGTCATCCCATGGTGTCGCTCATATAGTGCTATAAATTACAGGTACTGAAAAAGCCGTCGTTTGCTACTAATCACAAACCTATTTGGTACCTAACACAGTAGTACTACGCTCAAGTAAAAGCTACCCATGGTGTTACTAATCACAAATAGTTTCATGGTTCTAATACAATCATCCCTTGGTCGCCCCTTTTAGTCGCCTCTTACGACAGGCAGGGGATACCGTGGGTGTATTCTTCGTCTGCGTCCCCCACCCACAGGGGGATGTGTGTTTGGTCCGCAAGAGGTATTTTATTTCCCTCAAGTCCGCCGGCAAGCCGGTTAGGACCCCCTTATCCGCCACCTGGGACGCGCCACGTGGGAGTATCTACTCTCCCCCCGTGGCCCTCAAAAACTAACTGAACAAGTGCTGGGTGTATTAAGATGGATCCAATCACTATATCTCTTCTTCTGGTCAAATTTCGCGCAAATTATTTCTCCTCTTACCAATCCGAATCAGTACCTCTCCATTCGTGATTTCATCTATACAACTCACCTTTAACATTCTTCTGTAACACCACATTTCGTAAGCTTCTATTCTTTTTTATTTCCGAGCTAGATATTGTCCATATTTCACTTCCGTACAATGCCACGCTCCAGGGCAAAGGCTTCGAAAACATCTTCCTAATTCCTATATTATTTCAGCATCTGGCTGTTGTGAAAATGGACAACTAAAGAAAACCATCTTCAGGGCTGCCGACGGTGAACGCAACCTCACAGCTACGCGACCCTAACCGCACGGCCAATTCGCTCGGTTGAAATCTATTTGATACGTTCCAAAGTCTCCAAGACTTGCTCACGTATACAGCCATCGTCTGTAGTGTCTGAACCAAGTATTAGCAAAGAGAAAATAATGACCGGTGCAAAATGCTACCAGCCGACTTCCTCTTTCGTTCCTTTGTCCCAGTCCATATTCGCCTACTTAGCATTATCTTATCTTCCTTGGCTACCGATCCATTCTAGTCTCCCATCACAATTAGAATCTCATCTCCTTTTCCATATTGCTTCAAATCTTCTGGGTTTTTTTCCCATTTTTTTTTCGATTTCACCATCCGCTGAACTAGTAAGCATATAGACCTGCATTCACTTTACAAAAGAAAATATTTATAAAATACTCCTATCAATACAATTCAAGTCATCTGTTAGATGAAGCAAAGTCTATACATGTTTCAGCCTAATCTCAAGGCCATCTTCAGTAGTAAAACAATGATTACATAATATACAAACAAGTTAAAAAACGTAATGATGTGAAGTGACAGTGATCATGATTAGTGAGTTAAAAACACATTGAGGTGCAAAGTCCTCTCGTCTAATAGATCTTGCTGACTGTTAAATAAAACACTATGCTGAGGAGTGTAGTGAGACCGTCAATACTACGAATAAAACGTGTAACATCTGTAATGAGAAAAAAGTCAGCAAGATCTATTAGACGAGAGGACTTTGCACCTCAATGTGTTTTTAACTCACTAATCACGATCACTGTCACTTCACATCATTACGTTTTTTAACTTGTTTGTATATTATGTAATCATTGTTTTACTACTGAAGATGGCCTTGAGACTAGGCTGAAACATGTATAGACTTTGCTTCATCTAACAGATGACTTGAATTGTATTGATAGGAGGATTTTATAAATATTTTCTTTTGTAAAGTGATAACCGTCAATACGGAATGAGATTCATAACTTGCAATAGACCAGCATTATTGTAATGGGCATTGGTTTGGTGTATCTTGACAACAATAATCCGCTCACTATGCTGATCATAGCTTACCCGCCACCCTATTTTCTTATTATTAAACCAACATATTGCATTTCCCCTGTCTGATTTTGTGTTGATAATTCTGTAGGCGCCTGATCAAAATCCTGCTCTTCCTGCCAACGCACTTCATTTATATAAACTACATCTAACTTAAGTTTATCCATTTCACTTTTCACATTTTCTAACCTACCACGACGATTCAGACTTCGAACATTCCACGCACCGACTCGCAGAATGTGTATGACTGGACGAGTGAATGACTGAGTTAGAAAAGTATAATGCATACTGTGTATTATTTTACTTTATCTTTCGTGCCAGGGATTAAGAATATGTCATGTTATATCTGGTCCTCACTGTACAAGTCACAGATTTAATTTTCAACAGTTAGTAGGAGTAAACTATTATTAAAAAATTAAAATACAATTTTCTAAAATGTTGAAGTAGACCTATTCATTTCAAACCCTCCGCATTTAATACTGTCTCCGTTTTTAAAACTTCAAACTAATGTCGTGAAATGCAGCTACTTTTGACTTATACTTTTTAGCCCTGGTACGAAATATATATTATGTACTCTAGGCTCTGTTCCTATTGATGTATTGCTACAGTGGTTAAGTGTAAGATACGGCCAAGAGCCCTCACTTCGCCACCTACAAAGTCATATTAAACAAATAAATAAATAAATAATTCGGCGGCGATGGGCCAGTGCATTGTCTTGCTACAAGAACAAGTCTCCTATAGGGTGCTGGAGGTAAGGATAACCATTTTAAAGTTGCTTTACGTCGCACCGACACAGATCTCATGGCGACGATGCGATAGGAAAGGGCTAGGAGTGGGAAGGAAGCGGTCGTGGCCTTAATTTAGATACAGCCCCCGCATTTACCTGGTGTGAAAATGGGAAACAACACAAAACAATCTTCAGGGCTGCCGATAGTGGGGTTCGAACCCATTATCTCCCGAATGCAAGTTCACGGTTGGCTAAGCATTTCACTATGAGAAATGACAGCCCTGTGAGCTTTCCATTTAATGGATATAGGTGGTTGCTATCTAGTGACTTCCTTTCAGCGGAGTTTGTTTATCCATGAACGTTGGGTAGATCCTCACATTATTTCTTCCCAGTCTTCATAACTATTATTACTCATTTTTACTCCTTCTCGAGTGGACTACGCGTGATCCCAGTGGTAAATACTCGGTACTTCGGCCCTACTGTTTTCCACTCTTCGTGAAATCGCTTTATGAAGCCATAGCTCAGTGCTTAGCACCCTGAAGCGATTCCTTGCACTCATGAATTCGTCTTACACAGAATATGTTTTCTCTAAATTGCCTTTGGTTCACCCAACGTTACAGGGTCTGCCTAGCCGGACCGACCTACCCGAAAGTGCGTGGATTCTATTCCCAGCCAGGGAGTCGACGAATTTAAAAACAGGGCTTGTGGAGAGGCAAGTGGCATTCATTCTACACCAGGAATGAGTACCAGGTTAATTCCTAGGCAAAGGCGGCTGGGCTTAAGAGGTTATCACCCATTCTACTTAGTGCTGAGGTTACGAATAGTGAATGTACCTTTCACTTCTCCAAGGTTTTTCATGGCTTGTATAGAGGAGTCCTTATCTCTCCCTACATTGTAGTGATGAAAATTTAACTTGCAACACTTTTCCAAAGTCGGAAAAAATATGAACGTTTTCTTTGCTAAAAATGAATATATCTGTTTTTAAGAAAACATCTGCTTCATAGTAACCTCCAAATCTTTCTACAGTATTACATTAGTCCATTTTCATCCATGTATACCTGGGAAAATATTGATCCGCTGTCTATTCCTCATTAGCAGCTTATTCTATTTCAAGTGAAGTATCGTCTAGTTCATCCCCTTGTTACTGTTCTTCAATGTGTTTCATAATAATGTTATTTGCTTTACGTCCCACAAAGTACTTTTAGGGTCTTCGGAGACGCCGAGGTGCCGGAATGTAGTCCCGCAGGAGTTCTTTTACGTGCCAGTAAATCTATTAATAAGAGGCTGCCGTATTTTAGCACCTTAAAATACCACCGGACTGAACCAGGATCGAACCTTCCAAGTTGGGGTCAGAAGGCCAGCGCCTCAACCGTCTGAGCTGCTCAGCCAGGCTCAATGTGTTTCTGTCATCTTTCTGTCTGTCTTTTTCCGACAAGGCTTATAAATATTTTCGCAATAATATTTCTGTGAAATATCTTTGTCTTCATTTTTTGGGAGACGCTGTTTTGGCCTATTTTAGTCTTTTTTGGTTCAATTTGCTTAACGTCGCACAGACTCGGATAGGACTGACGGCGACGATGGAACAGGAACGGCCTTGCAGTGGGAAAGAAGTGGCCGTGGCCTTGATTAAGGTGCCTGGTGTAAAAATGAAAAACCACGGAAAACCATATTCAGGGCTGCCGATAGTGGGGCTCGAACCCACTATCTCCCGGATGCAAGCTCACAGCTGCGCACCCAACTCGCCCAGTTTTTAGTCTTTAAAATTTGAGATGCTCTTTAAGAACACCCCCGCTTTCTTCATGTTATATCTTTTTCACAGAGCCCCATTCCGACATAATTTTGAGTGGTTTTCTTATTTCCTGGGTGAATATGCCGGACAAACTTCATGAAATAATAAGGAAGTTCTTAAAAGAGTTACGTTTCTTCATAGCATTGGGCTTTTCGATAGACAAAACGCGAAGCGTTATCGGAAAACGGCTTATAAAAATTCGGTAAAATGCATAACGTAATTTTAAATTGCTGTATTCCATAATACTCTCTACACAAAATCGAGCGAGTTGGCCACGCGGTTCGTTCCACATAGGTGTGAGCTTGCACTCGTTAGATGGCTGGTTCGAAATCCACTGCCGGTAGCACTGAAAATAGTTTTCCATGGCTTCCCATTTTCGCACCAGGCAAATGCTGGGGATGTACCTTAATTAAGGCCATGGCCGCTACCTTCCCAATCCTAGTCCCTTTGCACCCTTGGGTCACCGAAAACCTTCCATGTGTTAGTGTGACATTAAGCCACTAGCAAAAAGAAAAAAAAAATGCCCGGGGACAAACGTCAAAAA
Organism: Anabrus simplex; assembly: GCF_040414725.1. Lineage (NCBI taxonomy): Eukaryota > Metazoa > Arthropoda > Insecta > Orthoptera > Tettigoniidae > Anabrus > Anabrus simplex. The sequence continues at coordinate 344,428,329 of NC_090268.1, read as the reverse complement.
TATGTGGGTTCAGATTTAAGGCAAGTATGTTTCTCTCATGAGTTAGTTATATCTCCGTAATGTAACGGTTAGCGTTATCAGCTGCCGTTCTCGGAGGCACGCATTCGATTCCCGGTCGAATTTTCCAGAAATGTAAAATTAGTAGGAGGGCTGGTATCTACAGAATATGAACGTCGTGAAACGGAAATAGAATGAGTACACTATTGCCATTGCAGTTTAATGCTATGGATACAAAATTAACCACGCTGAACACCTCTACAAAGCTCATTGTAAAACAGCAACAAAAAACTCTTCAGCTTATTCCAGCTCTTTCTAGAGTCACTGGGGCCACCCAGGATCACTTGGTTTTGGCCGGGGGTTTAAGACCGAATGCTTTTCTTGACGCCATGTGATTCTTGAGAGGAAAATCTCGACCCAGAATCGACCGGGATTCGAACCTCAGCCTCGTTTTTAATGTTTCCGACTTCCTGACGAGGAATCGAAACCCACGATATTCCAGATAAGGACGCCTTTACCACCTTGGCTGCAGAGCCCTCCCAGTGCACATTGTAATATATCATTTGTCAGATAGATATCGAAGAAAGAATAAGTTGTGGTGTGAAATGTTGGTACAAAAAAATCTATATCTATATAATCAAAAGTTTGTTTGTTATAAAAATATTCACGCCTCCACTGATCAGTGCCAAAATTTACATCAAGGCGTATGAGGCACTCTCACGGGTCGCAGAGATAGTTATACTGTCAAATTCAAACTTAAACTCCGTGTTGTAAGGGGCTACAAAACAAAAATACACTGACTGACAGAGCAAATGCAACACCAAGAAGGAGTGGTTCGAAAGGGATGAAAGTTGGGGGAAAAAGAGAGACGGCACGGACGAATAATTGATGTTTATTTCAAACCGATATGCAGGTTACACAATGCGCACGGCATCGACTCAGTAGGATGTAGGACCACCGCGAGCGGCGATGCACGCAGAAACACGTCGAGGTACAGAGTCAATAAGAGTGCGGATGGTGTCCTGAGGAATGGTTCTCCATTCTCTGTCAACCATTTGCCACAGTTGGTCGTCCGTACGAGGCTGGGGCAGAGTTTGCAAACGGCGTCCAATGAGATCCCACACGTGTTCGATTGGTGAGAGATCCGGAGAGTACGCTGGCCACGGAAGCATCTGTACACCTCGTAGAGCCTGTTGGGAGATGCGAGCAGTGTGTGGGCGGGCATTATCCTGCTGAAACAGAGCATTGGGCAGCCCCTGAAGGTACGGGAGTGCCACCGGCCGCAGCACATGCTGCACGTAGCGGTGGGCATTTAACGTGCCTTGAATACGCACTAGAGGTGACGTGGAATCATACGCAATAGCGCCCCAAACCATGATGCCGCGTTGTCTAGCGGTAGGGCGCTCCATAGTTACTGCCGGATTTGACCTTTCTCCACGCCGACGCCACACTCGTCTGCGGTGACTATCACTGACAGAACAGAAGCGTGACTCATCGGAGAACACGACGTTCCGCCATTCCCTCATCCAAGTCGCTCTAGCCCGGCACCATGCCAGGCGTGCACGTCTATGCTGTGGAGTCAATGGTAGTCTTCTGAGCGGACGTCGGGAGTGAAGGCCTCCTTCAACCAATCGACGGGAAATTGTTCTGGTCGATATTGGAACAGCCAGGGTGTCTTGCACATGCTGAAGAATGGCGGTTGACGTGGCGTGCGGGGCTGCCACCGCTTGGCGGCGGATGCGCCGATCCTCGCGTGCTGACGTCACTCGGGCTGCGCCTGGACCCCTCGCACGTGCCACATGTCCCTGCGCCAACCATCTTCGCCACAGGCGCTGCACCGTGGACACATCCCTATGGGTATCGGCTGCGATTTGACGAAGCGACCAACCTGCCCTTCTCAGCCCGATCACCATACCCCTCGTAAAGTCGTCTGTCTGCTGGAAATGCCTCCGTTGACGGCGGCCTGGCATTCTTAGCTATACACGTGTCCTGTGGCACACGACAACACGTTCTACAATGACTGTCGGCTGAGAAATCACGGTACGAAGTGGGCCATTCGCCAACGCCGTGTCCCATTTATCGTTCGCTACGTGCGCAGCACAGCGCCGCATTTCACATCATGAGCATACCTCAGTGACGTCAGTCTACCCTGCAATTGGCATAAAGTTCTGACCACTCCTTCTTGGTGTTGCATTTGCTCTGTCAGTCAGTGTAATACGCATAATATCGAAGCTATCATAGAAGGATCGGGCGCAGCTCATTTTACGCACCTCACTGCGAGAAACAGTACTCGGCTGGTCCCTACAGTACTTCGAAAACATTTTAAGGCCTAAAATAAAGTTTCTGAGATATTTCCAAAAAACTCCCCGCCGTTGTAAACTGATCAAGGAATGGCCATCCGAAACCACGGTAACACCTCGCCCACTTCATGAACCACAATTATATTCCGTTTAGGAAATGGATCACAGTGTCCATCCGACGTGTCGAATTGTCGGGCGCATGTCAGCAGAGGTTACCTGAGAATATTATCTACGGTTGTCACTCAAAACCCTACGAGGCTTTCCCATGAGTAGACTAGCACAGATAGAGCAAATAATTCCCAGTGGGGATGCGAAGATGGCCAGTAAACCGGACATCCGGATTTCGAGGAGGCGACTATGACAAGATGCAGCATGAAGAAAAAAGACAGTCATGTATCGGTACCTTCAAAACGCTGCATTACTGCACAGATTAAAACACTCTAGCCGGTTCGTATTAAATTCTAGCACATCAATACATCAGAGTTTACAAGAAAGCGCTGGATTTAGTCTTTAGAAGGGATAATCCTGCCATGTTAGAGCACACGACACCGAGTGCAATTGGATGTGCCAAATCCAAGCTGAATAGCCTGTGGTCGTCTGATCGATTTTAGGAAGTCGAACCCATTCGACAGCACTTTCAATCTTCCTACAAACCCATAGCCCAACTACACGAAACGAGGTTCTGCAAGGAATCCACGCCAGATGAATTGACCACCGCATGAATTATTGATCAAGAGAGTGGGAGAGACAGGGAGAGATGCTAGTGGTGTGATTAGTCTAGGGCCCGGATTTTTAGGTTCTTAAAAGCACTTTTGGTTACGTCGCGCATTCCTATCTACGAAATATCACTGTAAAATTTGTCACAAATGGAACATAATTGCTTTTAGACAGCTGAAATCTAAAATCTGCGGTAAATTAAGAATATTTTATTTTTAGCGAATATTATGTATACCTACTTTACTACTTTACAAGTACTTTTGGTGCTACGCTTACAGTAACACACGTATGTCTTTTGTTTTCTTACACTTTCAACAATTTCGTGTGTGATGTCTGTGCTTACTGAAGTTCTTTGCTTTCGCTTTATTGCTTCAGGTGCAAGTTCTAGCTCGTTGTTCAGGTGTCAATGACATAATGGCCAATGTGCATAAGAAGAATTCTGTGGACTAGTGATTTATTGGTCCAGGGATCATGCTATTTTCGTTCGAACAAACAAAAATATTTATTGGTCCAGGGATCATGCTATTTTTCTTATCGTGAATGCTATTGACCTCCATTTTGCTGTTTCAACTGGCCGCTCTAGCCATATGGACAAAGATAATGAGAGTCCACAGACATAGCACTCCCATTTCTCGGTTCTAGCCCTGGACCTCAAGAAATTAACAAAGGACGACACCAGCAGCGAAATACGACATAAAGGAGTCCTGTATACAGGTCTTAAGAATGTATTCATATTTCTCTAATAAGGACTGTATTTCTTAATTTACCGCAGATTTTTCACTTCATTTAAGTAAAAGCAATTATTATGTTCCATTTGTCACAAATTTTACAATGACATTTCGTAGATAGGAATGCGCGATGTAACCAACACTTTTTAGTTTTATAATAACTCAAAATAACTTTATAGTTTTTATTCTCCTGAAATGGTTCTTAATAATCATTTCAATCATTAATAAAGTTACACTAATCATTCAAACTTTTTTGTATTTTATTGTAACCTTCACGCCTCTCTAGTACAAAACAACACAATTTATTCAAAATATGGTCTAAATATGGGACAGAATGACTTAATGAAAGCATTTCAAACATATTATACCAACTGAAATTAAAAATAACAAATAATAATATTCGCAAATACAATAAATGGTCCATGCAGATTAAAATTTTGTCACTTCCAATTCATCAAGAAATAAACATTTTCAGGAGCACAGAATACAGTTTTAACTTGCTGTTACATTGTACAACGAAATACATTTCCAGATTTTGCAGAGTAAAACTTGTTCTGTTATCTCTCAAAATATTCTTATAGCAGGAAAATGTACGCTCCGCACAACAAGAAGTCATTGGAGCAGTAGCTCTCGATCCCCATGGTACCTCGTCAGTAACTTCTTCTCCCTAAAGTATTGCAGTCACATTCTTCATTGTTGAAAACCCAGAGTTCCGCTGTAGAATTTTAGTGAGCTTGATTGAATAGGCTGCACCCATCTGTCCTGGTATTTCCTTCTTCGAAATGGAGTTCACAACTTCTATTGCATCTTTCAATGGCAACGATGCCGACTCAACACGCTCAATAGCTGCAGAAGGATCAGCAAAGCAAATGAAACAGCGTTCTTGTTCGTGAGAGCTGTTTTAGCCTTTGGTATGCAGACTGCATCATCGACATCAAAAGAATTCATAACATTTTTGATGTCTTCAAGGTGAATGGCATAGTATACGGCTGCATTGAGCCATGTCCCCCCAACGAGTGATGATTGGTTTGGGAGGAAGAGGAGTTTGAGGCAACATTTCCTTGAATGTGAGAATGTGGCTAGGAGCTTTAAGAAACACCTTCTTCACAGAAGAAACAATACTGTTTACTCCTGGAAAATTATTTCTAACCTCTTCAGCCAATCCGTGTAAGTCATGGGCTATGCAAGTTACATGCAGCATGTTAGGGTAGAAACTCTTCAATGCTTCACCAGCTTTGATCATGTGTGCCACACTGTCACTCAAAAGAAGTAAAAACTTGTTATCTTGTTTCTTTCTTATCCAAAGAATGCGAAGAGCTTCTCGGAAGGCGCAAGCTATGCTTCTATGGTTCGTTTTTCCCAGCATCTTGCACAGTATGTGATTTATCAGGCTCTGTGGCATCGAATTTACCTACTACAACGTTTACGATATAATGAAACGGGAATGTCCTGCGAGCATTCGCGTTTATGTATTTCTTGAGAAGAACGTACTAACACCCGGCTGTATGGATTCAAAACGAGCGCCGAGTGCGCAGGCATCATGGGGGACAGCATGCAAGCAAGCGCTGCTACACAGTGCCAGCCAAGGCCAAGTGACGTCACACCGAAAGTTCTATTCGATTCTATGGCATTTCATCACGAACGGAAGGTTAAATCGTAATTTCGAGAACGTCACCTTGTAGGCCTGGACAACAAATGCTACTACCCAAAATTTCATTTAAATCGGCGGAAGGATGGCCGAGATATGAACTTTTTTTTGAAGCTCATATTTCCAGTCTCGCCGTCCGACCTTGAGCAATATAAGGGGGTCGCCAGCCTCGAGGAGATCAGAGTGTGTCAGTGTGTCACAGTACTTCGTCATGAACCAGTCGTCTCGCTGATGTGGTACAGTTCGTTACTCTGTCCGACTAAGGACCGGGGTTTGAAAGTACGTAATACAAGTGTTGAAAGCCTTCCCTGTGGACTTCGCGTGTAAGCGAAAGCATATTCACTGATAATATCGGTGTGTCGAGCCGAGTAACATTATTTCGTTTTGTGAATTGTGTCATTGAAGAGACTGTACAGTAATCACTTGATATTTTGAAACTGTGCTTAAAGGACTTAGGGCATACAGACTGTGCTTTAGTTGTTTCCTCTACAAGAGACTGTGTTAGGCTATTACGTAAAATTGTGCCCTAGTGAAAGTACAATTCTTTTCATGGACAGTGTTATTTGTTTCATAAAGGACAAGTGCCAACCTTACTTTTAAAGACTGTGTAAATTCACTCCGCGAGAAAAACAGTGTCGACATTTTCTTTTCATAAAACTGTGCCAACCTTCATTTTCAAAAGACTGAGTTAATTCACTTCGCATAACCGTGCTAACATAAGACTGTGCCGATATTTCCTTTCAAAGACTGTGCTGATTCGTGAAATACGGTACCTTTATTTCCTTTCAAGGGACTGACTATGTTAATTCCCCTCATAAGGACTGTGTCTACATTTACGTGTAATATTGTGCCTCAGTGGAAAATTTACCTCTGAGAAATTGCGTGATTTTTGTTAAGACTGAGTCGTAACAGAACTTGGTTCTCTTTCACAAGACTGTGCCATAAACTATTTCTTTTTGTCTTCGCAGAAACTTTAATTTATTTCTACGAGTGTGTGTGCTAGTACATTGCATGTACTCATTACAAACAGCGCAGAGACTGTGTCCGAAGGACTTAATTTATTCTCTTTTGCACTGAGATTAAGTGAAGTGGTAAACCATTGTATCTCAGAAAGTTCCAGATTATTTTCATTTCATTTCGAACTTCAAGTTCGATAGTGACTATTGCACGAATAATATTAATCATTCTCACAGAACTGTGATTTTGAATTTATCTCTTTTTTCAAATGTGCGTCCAACACCATTTATAATGGAACTTATTCGGCCAGTAAACAGTGTCTCGCATTAATTTGCAGTGCAGTGTGATAGAGAAGTGTCGTATTCCATTGACATTCTGTACGAAAGTTTTACATTTCTCTGCTCCCTTCATGGGACTTAGTGGAATACAAAACTTAACAACTATTCCACGCTGCACTATCATCAGACGACCGCCCCAGGTTCGAGTCTCCTTCAACACCAAGGGCTAACAACCGCCGTGGGACGACTTCGACGACGTGGGACGACGACGACGCCGCAGAACGACGCCTTCTCCACATCTTCGAGGACATTCAAACCATTCGTCTGTAAAAGGTGATATAATTTCCATGCATTATTCTGAATAAACTGCAGGTTCCACTTTAAATATGAACTCATTTCACTACCCTTCTCTCGTACTCTCTAAAGCATGAACCGTACACGCCTTGGCGTTATCCATGCTCTCCACAAAACTGAAGTACGGGCGTTCCTGTTTCAATAACGACCACAATTATCTGTTGTCTCGTGCACCGAAAGCCAGATGTAACAATCACCTATATCACCTCTTATGTCTCCGATAGTTTTCTCGTACAGTTTTTACAAATAACTGATTCTCAACGTGGATTCGTCTGGTATCTTACGGCAACCGATGTCCTCAAGAAATTTCTTCAACTCAGGATTATATAGTGCAAGCCATGGCATGTTTGCCGAAACCAGCACTTCATATAAACGAATATTAAAATTATCCACCGTTGAAGTGCCAGGAAAACTGGAAATTAGTGGCTGGTGCGATGGAAAATTGCTCCATTTGTTGATAGCAATGCCGCTGATATGTCCTGTAGATTCCTTGCGCTACACAAAATGTGACTTTTGGTCACATGCCACCAGGAAAAATACGTAAATAAAATAATTATAGTTTATTCTAGACACAAAGTATGTACAGTACGCGAACCTTTTCTTGATACCAAGTTCCGATTCAGCACTAGGGAGCTCAAGTATCAAGAAAAGGTTCGCGTACTATACTATTCGCTCAACTTTTCATTTTGTGTGGACTCCCTAGTACTATTACTCATCCGAGGTTTGCTTTGCAGCATTCGTTTTATGAGATTCCAACCATAATGTTTTGTCGGCGGTTGCAGAGTGGACTTCGGCTGCTACGACGGCTCTGCACTCCGACCGACCAACCGAGCAGAGGAGGGGTGGTCACGGCTCTACCATGACTCTACGCCTCTGCATTCGGAAGACAGAGAGGGGATGGTCCCTACCGTCGACTGTCCTGTGAATGATTTTCCGTGATTTTCCATTCTCTTGCACTAAGGCGAATGCCGAGAGAGTTCCTAGTATAGGCCACGGTCGCCAACCCTCTCACGTTCTCCTCACATCTCCTTCACCGTAACGAATCTCCTGGTCTAGGAGGCCCGCCTCCCCCTTCAGGGGAGGAATGAAAACGTTTTAGTAGTAGTAGTAGTATAATATTTTTGTTAAAAAATTTATAATTTTTTATACAAACTGCTTTTCATTACAGTAATGGAGATTTTTTATAAGAGGCATGTTAAATAATTCCTTACCTGCTTTTGCCATCTGTAGCGAAGTCCGGATCGTTACCAATCCGCTGGCGAATCAACCAATTTCGAGATAACTTGCCTTTAGGCATCGCTACTTCTGAGTTGGGTAAGCTTCAATAATATTGATTTACAACATAGGGAAAATTAATTTTAGTCTGTCGCACAATAATATGTATAGAGCTAAACAGTAGCTGGCGGTAGTCGACCATACACAATAAGAGATGCACTGAAGCTGGCAAGTTAGGCGGACTTGTGCCTGCTAGATACAGGTGAGTGAACGTGAAGGGGCTGCCTCTTGTTTTGTGCTGTACCCCGGTAGAATAGTATCGTATCACGTTGTTTCTCTCGCACACGTTATACTTACAAACGAATTCCAGTTCCAAACCATAAGGTCGTTTCAAAAGGTCGTGCATAATTTTTATTTTTAAAATTAATTCACTTTCATTAATATAATTAATGTAATCTTTCACTTTTGCTGTTGGTAGTTTACACGGATCATCTGCTGAAAGGTATAAACTGGCAGGGAGGGATTCAGTTACGTGGAAATGTAGTAAGCAGTCTGGCCTATGCTGACGACTTGGTCTTAATGGCAGATGGTGCCGAAAGCCTGTAGTCTAGTATCTTGGAACTTGAAAACAGGTGCAATGAGTATGGTATGAAAATTAGCCTTTCGAAGACTAAATTGATGTCAGTAGGTAAGAAATTCAACAGAACTGTATGTCACATTGGTGATACAAAGCTAGAATACATCGATAATTTCAAGTGTTTAGGTTGTGTGTTCTCCCAGGATAGTAATATATTGAGAGTGAATCAAGGTGTAGTAAAGCTAATGCAGTGAGCTCGCAGTTGCGATCAACAGTATTCTGTAAGAAAGAAGTCAGCTCCCGGATGAAACTATCTTTACATCGGTCTGTTTTCAGACCAACTTTGCTTTAGGGAGCGAAAGCTGGGTGGACTCAGGATATCTTATTCATAAGTTAGAAGTAACAGACATGAAAGTAGCGAGAATGATTGCTGGTACAAACAGGTTGGACCAATGGTAGGAGGGTACTCGGAATGAGGAGATAAAGGCTAATTTAGAAATGAACTCGATGGATGAAGCTGTACGCATAAACCGGCTTCGGTGGTGGGGTCATGTGAGACGACTGGAGGAGGATAGGTTACCTAGGAGAATAATGGACTCTGTTATGGAGGGTAAGTGAAGTAGAGGGAGACCAAGACGACGATGGTTAGACTCAGTTTCTAATGATTTAAAGATAAGAGGTATGGAACTAAATGGGGCCACAGCACTATTTGCAAATAGAGGATTGTGGCGACATTTAGTAAATTCACAGAGGCTTGCAGACTAAACGCTGAAAGGCAAAACAGTCTTTAATGATGATGTATGCATGCATGTAATATTTGGTGCAGTACTTCTATTTCAAAATAACGCAATATAGTCTTGAATAGCCCATTTCGTTTTTTCTAAGGTTTTAACGTCTTATTTAGCCATTTTTAGGTTTTATAAGATTCGAGTAATTTACTCCAGTGGCAATGAAATGGATAAGTAAGTTAAAATACTGCAGTTACCTAGAAAGGAATAAAATAGTTTAAAACCTAAAAATCTGGGCCCCAGTGATTACTGTTTTAATGGGAAGTGCAACTGGACAACGATCTTACTAATCAAAGAGAAAACTGAGGATATGAGCAAATGATATGAAAGGGGCTAAAAGGATGTAAAAATTCAATGTTATCTATGCCTCGCAAATCTAATACCGTTGGGTCAAAAGAGAACAAGAATACATCAAAAAAGATCGGATAGGAAATATGAAAGTGGCCTGGCACATGTAAGTGGATGCAATGCCCAAACTTTGCAGGGCGGCTCGTGATCGCCAACCACGTTCTCAAGCCTCCAAGGGCTTTAAAGCCATTCTTTCCTCCCAGGGGCTTTCAATCGATTCTTACAACAGGGAGGAGATACCATGGATGTATTCCACCCCCAATTTCCCTCAGAGAGAGAACCCTCAACAGTAAACAATATAAAGCCGTCTCTCGTTTAGGTGATGTAATACATGAAACCGTCTAATTACAAGTGTTTAACATCCCATGAATTGCTATATATCTTTATGCCGGGGTTTACGTGCTGGAAATAAGTTCCTTAATGTGCCAGTAATTTTACTAAAATGCTTCTTTTGGATTTCAATTCCGCAATCAGAGGACAGAAATGAAATGGCGTATAGCTTTTAGTGCCGGGAGTGTCCGTGAACATGTTCGGCTCGCCAGGTGCTTTCCCGTAGGCGACCTGCGCGTCGTGATGAGGATGAAATGATGATGAAGACGACACATACACCTAGTCCCCGTACCAGATCGAGAATCGAACCCGGGACCCATGAGACCAAAGCCAGCACGCTAACAATTTAGCCATGGAGCCGGACCATGAGCACAGAAAATGAGTGTCTCGACCAAATGAGTTTCAAAGTCGGTAGTGAAGTCGAATTTCACTAAGAGATGTATAAATGCAGAGGGGCACCACTTCGATCAACTCCTATAACGCAGGTTAATATGTATAGTAAAATACACATAATACTGGGTGTGAAAAATATTTGCAGACAGAGGCGGTGACTAGCGGATGATGGTCAAAGAAACTTCCTATATACACGTATACCTAAGTCTTCATTATAGACTGTCTGTCTTGCAGCGTTCAATCTGCAAGCCTCAGTGAGTTAACTATCCGTCCCCACAATCCCTACTTCCAACTAGCACTGTGACCTCTTTTAGTTCCACACGTCTTATCATTAAATCATTAAGAACCGAGTCTGCCCATCGTCGCATTTTACCCTTCATGGCCGACTCCATTATTCTCCTTGGTAACCTACATTTATCCATTTGTCTCAAATGACCCCATCACCGACACCGAAGCCGGTTTGTACGTACAGCTTCATCCATCGAGTTCATTCCTAACTTAGCCTTTATCTTCTCATTGCGAGTATCCTCCTGACATTCTTCCCACATGTTGTACCTGCAATCATTCTCGCTACTTTCAAGTCCGTGACTTATAACTTATGAATAAGATATTTTGAGTCTATCCAGCTTTCGCTCCCATATAGTAGTTCGTCTGAAAACAGACCGATAAAAAGATAGTATCGAGCCCCACTGTCGGCAGCCCTGAAGAAGGTTTTCTGTGGTTTCCCATTTTCACACCAGGCAAATGCCGGGGCAGTACCTTAATTAAGGCCACGGCCGCTTCCTTCCACTTCCTGGGCCTTTCCTATCCCATCGTCCCCATAAGACCTATCTGTGTCGGTGCGACGTAAAGCAAAAAAAAAAAAAAATCGTCCGGGAACTAACTTCTTTCTTATAAAATAACGCTGATCGCAACTGCGAGCTCACTGCATTAGTTTTTCTGCACCTTGATTCAATTTCGTTTAGTATACAACAATCTTGGTGGAATAAACATCCTATACTTCAAATATTCTACCCACTCCACTTTCGTAATTCCTACCTGGCATTCATTTCCCTTAGCTTTCCTTTCTACTGGTATAACTTTAGTCTTGTAAATGCTAATTTTCAAATCACAATCGCTGCGTGGTTCAAATCCCGGTCACTCCATCTGAGATTTGTGCTGGACAAAGCGGAGGCTTTCTCCGGGTACTCCGATTTTCCCTGACATCTTTCATTCCAGCAACACTCTCCATTATCATTTCATTTCATCTGTCAGTCATTCATTGCCCCAGAGGAGTGCGACAGGCTTCGGCAACCGGCACAATTCCTATCCTCGCCGCAGGATGAGGGCTTCATTCATTCCATACCTGACCCGGTCAATGACTGGAAAACAGTCAGCCATTCAAACCAAGTAGTCGGCATAGGACAAGCTACTTACTATATTTCCACACAGCTAAATTCCTCCCTGCCATCTTATTGACGTCCGAAACGGGGGAGGAGCTTACGGTCAGCTGTTTCCAATATGGCGGCGAGATAGTGACGGGAAGTAAACATGACAGTGATCGGGTGTGCGTCTGTAGGATTTATTAAGTGTTCAAAATGTCTTTGGTGTCGTATGCGCGACTGTTGAGAGTTGTCGGAGATTTCACGCGTCCGTTAGTGGAAGGGGAAGAAATATTCAAGCGTAATTACTCGATATGTGTAGGTAAAAAGTTTGAAACAGAAGATGAAACTGGTGTTGTAGCGTTGTCTTTACAATCATCCCACATCGATTCAAAACCGCACAAAGTTAATGTTGTCTTGAACAAGGAGGTGAAAATGTGATGTGCAACTGTATATATAAAGCGGGTTTGTCAGAGAAATGTTACCGTTGACACGCTGATTCACCTTAACAGTTAAGCTACTGTAATTTTCCACTATTAGAGGTTATGGAGTAATTTCTTGTTGATTTGGTCCATGCCAAAGCCTTAGCCACGTGACGGGGGAGTTACCTGTTTTGTAAACTGTAATCTTGGGGAAGAAAGAAAATAATAATTCTACTAAGTAAATGTTGTAAAGCAAATAAATCCTAGGCTTTATACAGGCTTGTGTTGGAACAGCCCACATTAACTGAATGTTCTTCCATTTTTACCATCAGCACAAAATTTAGAACTTAGAACCGACAATAATAAGTATAAAAATTATAACTACCTACAGAATATGCAGACCAAAGTTGGAAAATTATAATTTAAGAGTACTATAACCTCTACAGTCACAGCTGTTTGGGGTTGAAGAATACTTGGTTTGTCCAATTCTACCAAATAATTAGGTTATGGCTTCTAATTTAAGATGACCGGGTGAGTTGGCCGTGCGGTTAGGATCGTAAAGCTGTGAGCTCGCATCCGGGAGATAGTGGGTTCGAACCCCACTGTCGGCAGCCCTGAAGGTGGTTTTCCGTGGTTTCCCATTTTCACACCAGGCAAATGCTGGGGCTGTTCCTTAATTAAGGCCACGGCCGCTTCCTTCCCATTCCTAGACCTTTCCTTTCCCATCGTCGCCATAAGACCTATCTGTGTCGGTGTGACGTAAAACAAATAGCAAAAAAAAAAGTTAATTTATGATGGAAAAATACTACGTATTTTCTTTCATTGTTAGAAGTATTTTATAGGCAATTTAAATGCAGCGCTTAATTACTACCAGTTAAAGATATTACTCACATGTAGATAGTTAATTTACTGTCTGCTGTTACACATATGAAGAAGTTTACAAAGAGCGGATTACATTCTATGTGCGGCACAGAAGTATTAGGCTACAAGTTTATCAGTATTTTTGATGTAGCTAAATCTTTGTGAATACAAATTAGAGACAATAAGTATCAATGAGTACAATAAACAGTACCGATACCTACGCTGTGGAAAGAAGTCGTCTTCACAAGAATGCTGACTGCACACTGTCATATATCGCGTAACGCGTTTTCCAATTGACAGCGCGGAAACCCATCTTTCTCTCTGAACTTTTTGTGCAGGAAAGTAGTGAACAGATTTCGCATCCGTTTTATACGATTTGCAACCGTATACAGAGCAGTACCTCCTCAAATTTGACAATTTTCTTTCTGTTTCCATCACGACGTCAATGCTTCGCCATGTAAATAAATCTCACCAGTCACTATGTTGCAGCTTCAAAATTCTACCGCGTGGCTGCGCCATCCAACTTTTCTGACGTCAATACCTTCCAGTAAATGACCCAAGAATACTATAAACAACAAAGGTGAAAGATTTTTAACCCTCTCATGCATCATGTCCACTGCAGTGGACGGCTATTATTGGCTGATATTAGAGCTCACTAACACTTTATCCATATCCCCTATTGCATGAAGTCCACTCTGGTGGACGTGTTCTGTTCAGTGCTGCATTCATACGGCGGAAAAAGCAACTGCTGGAGCAGTAGGTGCCTTTCTTCTACAAGTGTGTGACCAAAATGGCAGGGAGGAATGATGACTATGTACACGGTCCCACAATAACGACAAAATCCTTCTGTGGAAGAAGTAAAGATAGGGTAAAAAATATAATATCTTTTGTCATAGTATATATAGAATTGTGAGACAGGATAGGTTACCTAGGAGAATAATGGACTGTGTTATGGAGGGTAAGAGAAGTAGAGGTAGACCAAGACGACGATGGTTAGACTCGGTTTCTAAAGATTTAAAGATACGAGGTATAGAACTAAATGAGGCCACAACACTAGTTGCAAATCGAGGATTGTGGCGAAGTTTAGTAAATTCATAGAGGCTTGCAGACTGAACGCTGAAAGGCATAACAGTCTATAATGATAATGTATGTATGTATGTATGTATGTATGTATGTCTGTCTAGTAAATAATTGCTACGATCGGACAGCCAGTATGTATGTAGGGTTTAGGGTATTGTGAAATACAATGCTGTGCAAATCTTAAGGGCGAGATAGATAAAGCAGCATACCAACTACTCGGTGGAAATGGATGAAAGTGCGGTAACATGTTGGCAGAGGTCTCCCACACGTGCATAGAAACCTAGCGTGAGGTCAGCGCGACTATAGCGACAAATGGGTCTGGCCCCACAAAACGAGGCAGTTGAAGGAACGGGACAAGACAAGGCGAGTCAATCAGCGAGCTGTCACGATGCACTGTGGTGGTGGTATTCATTACAACGAGGCCCGGAGACATAATTTGAATGACTGCACACGAGGAAAAATCATCGGGAAACTGGAAGAAGGATGTGTGACGAGTGTAGCCCAAGAGGTTGGTATTGCTCACAGCACTGTTTCAAGTGCATGGAGAGCATTCCGAACCATAGGTACTGCTGTCCTAAGGAGAGGAGAGGGTCGACCACGGTCAACTACAGCAGCAGATGACCGCTACATTGTGCAACAGGCAAGACGAGACTCGCGTCAAACAGCGGGTGCAATTGCAACCACATTTAAGAGGACTGCAAGGCACCCAATCTCACGCTCCACAGTGGCACGGCGACTGCATCGGGGTGGTCTGTTTGCCCTACGACAATCACGATGTGTTCTGTTGACACCCGTACATCGGCGGAACCGTTTTCGATGGAGCCAAGAGGATCAGGTCTCGAGTGACGACGAGTGGGGTCACGTGCTCTTCTCAGATGAGAGCAGATTCAGTGTGTGTAGTGATTCTCGACGTACCCTCATCTGGCGAGAGGTGGGAACACGTAATGCACCCAGGAACATTGTCGAACATGATCATGTAGGTGGTCCAAGTGTGTGGGGAGGCATAATGTTATATGAGCATACCGACCTCCACATCCTTGAACGGGGAACACTCACCAGTCAACGTTACTGTGACAGTGTACTCCTTCCCCATGTGCGTCTTTTGGGGGGTGCATCCGGCACTAACTTCATTTTTATGGATGACAATGCACGACCGCATCAAAAAACGCAAGTGGAGGAGCTCTTGGAACGAGATGATATTCGGCAAATGGACTTGCCTGTCCGTTCCCCCGACTTAAATCCCATCCAGCACGTGTGGGACATGTTGGGCAGACGTATTGCAGCACGTCCACATGCACCAACGACCATCCAGCAGTTATAAACCGCGCTGGTGGAGGAATGGAGCATCCTACCACAAGAACTCCTTACCAATCTTGTGGCCAGCATGGGAACACGTTGCAGAGCATCCATCACTGACCGTGGTGATCACACACCCTTTTACGAACCTTGCCCCTTCTTGTGTGATGTCCAAGGGACCAACATGAGTCGCAATGATTTACGTGTAATTTGTTGTCTCTGTATAATAGTGCCATTTCTGTTTGTCTCATCGAATATTCCTTTCAGCTGCCTACCATACCATACCAGTTCTCCCTATGTATGGTTCAAGTTTCATCGATCTACAGTATGTTACTTGGCAGTGACACTACTATCGAAAGTTACTTTCGTCGATAAGTTTTGCACAGCAGTGTAGTTGTGTCAGAGATGTGTTTTGGTCGTTGCTTACGCTATTATACAAGGCTGGGAAATACGGTTGTGTCTTGATTGCGAACAAGGCAAAAACCACCCAGATTCCGAACAACTAAATATACCCTGTCCAGATTGCGAACAAGAAATTAGTGTTGACGTGAGATAAAACAGATACAATTTTCAAAACAGTCTCATATGTAATTTTTGTTCTAGTAGTATTAACATTAACTGGTACATTGGGACGTTTCAGATAACCTAACCATATTTTTTTTAAACATTTTTTTATTGAATTGTTTGAGGTAATTTAGTTTGAGGTAATCTTATCACTTAGAAGAGTATCTTTTTTATTGTATAACATAACTAGAGGGGTAGTTGTTTATGGATCATGAGAGTTGCATTATTAATAGATTATTATTTATTATTATTATTATGCTAGTGGCCCTACGTCGCACCGACACAGATAGGTCTTATGGCGACGATGAGATAGGAAAGGCCTAAGAGTTGAAAGGAATAGGCCGTGGCCTTAATTAAAGTACAGCCCCAGCCAGCATTTGCCTGGTGTGAAAATGGGAAACAACGGAAAATCATCTTCAGGGCCGCCGACAGTGGGATTCGTACCCGGATGCAAGCTCACAGCTGCGCGCCCCTAACCGCACGGCCAACTCGCCCGGTATTATTATTATTATTATTATTATTATTATTATTATTATTATTATGCCAATGAAAGAAGTGAGTGGTTGCATCGACAAGGCATTAGCCTTGATAATATTGATTATTATTATTATTATTATTATTATTATTATTATTATTATTATTATTATTATTCAAAACGATACATAAGAAGTGAAATAGTTTATTTGGAAAACAAGTGGGTTTTTTCTTACATGCTTTTTAACTTTTTTTGTGTATTACCCAGTAATCCAATTGTGTGCACCAGAACTTGGTGTACCAACTGAAGGTTAATTTTTCTGCAGCCCCTCAAATTAGAATTTTGTTCATATCCAAGGCATTTCCAGTTAAGCGGGTTGGGTAACTTGGTATTTCCCACTTGTTCACAATCTGGACTCATTAACGTGTGTCAAACCCAAATCATCCTCTTCAGGTACCCACTTGTTCGCAATCTGGACGACACCGGAAATAGAAGGCCTCGCTGGTCGTGAAACTGGCTCCCGCTCGGGCTCGTGAAACGCGTCGTTTTGCCGCTAGGTGCGCGACTCTTAGCCATAAAATTGCGTGGGCAAAGTACTCATTCAAACATTCATTTGCGCGTCAAGACGTAATTGTGTACTATATGAGCTTTCCTGTGCTAGTGAGAGTGATTATAATTTACTGATTGAAATTAATGACGTCTTTAGGTATTGGGAACATCGGATAAACTTTAAAAAAACATGTTGTACTGTAGTGTTCCTTATTGTAAATCAAAGACCTCAAAAGGATGTGGTATTTCATTTCACAGATTTAACTAAAACTAAATGATGATTGGCAATTTCTCGTCACGGAAATAGACTGGGATCTCCTTGGAAACCTAGTATAAATTCCAGAGTTTGCAGTAGGCATTTTAAGGACTCAGATTATAGTGTAGCATTAAAAATCCTACTTCCGAGCGTCATTCCACCCGTATTTCAAGATTTTCCCGGACACAGACAATCACATACAGGAAGACCACATAAGAGGAAGGCTACAGAAGTGGGAAATAAAGCTATACCCTGCAAGAAAATTGAACTTCATGTGGAACCAAGCACATCTAGAGCCAGTGAAGAGAATGGCCCTCCACGTGTAATTATCAGTTAACCATTATATAAAACCACAGGCACACAGTGTTCTATTAAACTTAAACTATACTCCACTAAAGTAGGTTTGAAACTGAAAAGAATAGTCAGAAAATTTAGGAAACAAAGAGCACTTGCAATGAAGCAGAAAACTTATTACAACTCAAAAATGAAATTACAGGACTAGATGAACAAGGAGATTTGAACGCAAATTTTTTGATTGAGCAGATTTAAGCATTTTGTAAACAAAAGTGTAAATTCCAGACAGAATACTATAAAGGTCTGCATCTTATTGTCCAACAGGTCATACACAGGCTATAGGCTCCTAAGACCTCTTAATATTGTGCACCCATCACACCAAAAAAAATTAAAAACTTACATTGGCCATTCCAGAGAGACAGGAATTACTTCCTTGGTACGAGCACGTCTGATTGCGGAAAAAGATCCTTACAGTACGATAATGAAAAGGTGAGTTTTCTCATCATAGATGAGATGGCAATAAAATCAAAGCTGTTCTGTGACAGGAATGTGGATATGCTTCTTGGAATGATTAATGTAGAGAGATATGCTGTCGGTATTGAAGACAATCTTGCTAGTAAATTGCTCTACATTCTGTTCGAATATCTTTCCACACATTACAGGATTCCTGTGTAAAAACGATTGGTAGTGAAACCTGTGCGCAACTAACTACAAATTTGGAAAATATGAATGTTGCAAGGGCTAAAGTAATATTCTCGACAGACACTATTGCTGACCTAAAAAGTTTGGAGAAAGTAAACGCATAAGAAATCGGTGACAGGAACAGTTTCAATGAAACCATAAATGTTCTTGAAAGGTTTCAAACATGACATGATATCCATGATTATTAGCACAACAACAAAAATGGATCATAAGCAACATTCAGAACACGCGGTTTCTCCGCAAGCATCATAATTATACATTAGCGAATTTTCACAAGCAATTGTCACAAGATCTACGCTGAACATAAGAAGAGACTCAAAACTTATGTCTAAGAAAGGCGATCCTAGCGGGAGAACTGAAAACTAAATTCGGTGACCCTACCCTGCCCTACTCAATAGTCGACTAATACTATATACTATACACACGTTAATCAGCTTTAGCCGTTGCAGCGTTCTAGATGACGCCGGTATCTGTAATTCCAAGGAGTCAACCGAAGGTGGTGGTTCGGTCCATAGTTAACCTCGTTATGTTCGACGAGTAAGCTGAAGATGGCGGTTCTGTCCATAATATTGTTTAAGGAGTCAACCGGAGGTTGTTTCGGTCGATAATAAACCACTACACCACAGGGTAAACATCAAAGTAAACTCATCTTAAGCTCACTGAAGTTGCACAGTGCGAAGTGTTATTATCTTATTAGATAGTGCGACAGGTTAGCCAGTAATCACCTTTATTCACCCCCCCCCCCCCCCGACAATTTCTCTTCATGAATGATATTGTAACGATAGCATGCAGGTATTTAGTGACTTTTACTGGAAGAAATACACTCAAAGCCAAAAGGACTGGGATTATTATTATTATTATTATTTAATTTCTTTAAGAATTGTATAAATATACGATTCTCAGAAAAGGAATAGCTTTCTTAGGATCATTATTTTTACTGATTTTCAGTCATTTTATTATTATTAAGTCGTTTAATAGGTAAATCTCATTTCTTAAATAAATGGCTTTACGTCGCACCGACACACATAGGTTTTATTGCGACGATAGGATAGGAATGGGCTAGGAGTGGGAAGGAAGTGGCCATGGCCTTAATTAAGATACAGCCCCAGCATTTGTACCTGTTGTGAAAATAGGAAACCACGGAAAACCATCTTCAGGACTACCGACAGTGGAGTTTGAACCCACTGTCTCCCGAATTTAAGCTCACATCTGTGCGCGGTAACCGCACGGCCAACTAGCTCGGTATGTCAACTGCTTTTCTAAGGCGGAGTTCGTGGATCGTTTCTCAGTACGTGACTGCTAATTATTCAGTGAGTCCATCAGAAGTAGTGGATACGTCCGCAGTGTGTATTTATGTATTAAAGTCAATGGTATAAATTCAGTTCAGCTGTGCGTAGAAATGATTTGGCCGCGAACTACATAATCGGCATTAACTGTATGAGTCCCTTGTGCTGCTATAAATGAGCTAATATAACCTCAGGAACCTCGAGAACTTCGCTCTTATGCGCGCTAGCATAAGAAGAAATGACGATGGGGATGTAGCAGCAGTGGAATTTGGAACCAAGGACAAACTACCTAGCGAAATACCTCTCGGAGACGCATCAGTATCTCGTGGTGTACGAGATACCACGGAGACTATCAATGAGGCCTTATTACGTCTTAACGATGATATCACAGAGAGATAGCAATAAAGGTATTTCCAAAAAAAAAAAAAAAAAAAGAAATGAAATATGGAAACAATGTAGTGTAGTTAAACAAATTGTAAGAATGTTTTTATTTTGATTCGGAATAAACTGTTCTGATCACATTTTCTTAAAATAGGTTTTGCTATTGTGATTTCAAATTTTAATGAAGACATTTTAGTAAACCATTCGGTTGTTCATTGTGCAGAAGCCTAGTTGCATGCTCCCACCAATTTCAATCGTTGTCAGGGGGTACTACGTAAGACCCAACAATGCTATATCCGATTTCCAGTTTATGTACGCGACCCGCGATAGGCTTTGCCAAAGTGGTTGCTAGGTAACAATTGACGCCCAACTGTCAGGTGAGTAGGATCTGTAAGCTGACACTACTCTGAACCAACAGCTCATTTTGACATCAATTCTCACCGCGGCACGACGTCTGTTGCCTGTAATAAACTTCTCCTAAACCCAAAAATCCTCCAAGTACGGCTACCAAAATTATAGCTATTTAAGCATTTAAAATACTTCAGCATTTTGCCAACAACCAAAGACCCTGCAAGAAAAAAGATGAGTTCAAGATGTTGATGAAGATCAAGTGTATATATCCTATACTAACAAACATGTTGTTGAGTAACACGTTTATAGCTCCTATCTGAACAAATAAACTTCAGACTTTAGCGTAAACCACATTTTATAACGCCTACGAGGTACAGTATAATTCAATGTTGAGCAGATTAATACAATTCTTCGCAGTTATGAAACTGGAGGTGGTAACTCTCCTCCTATTTCATATGGGCTTCCTACAAAGAGTGAAACCTTATGTATCCTCAAACAAACAAACAAATGAAACAAAGGAAAACTCAGCAATGCAACGATATGATTCGAAAAGCTGGGAGAGTAAATTATCCAGAGTCGGACATAAAATTATGTGCAGCAGTTCAGAAAGAGAGAAAGGAACCGATTCATGGTAATAATATGGCATACGGTCTCAGGAGAGGTCTGGAACAGATCTTTCGAGTTGACTCCCATGGGCGACCTGTGTGTCTGAAGATAGGGCCATACATAGGGTGAGATCTAATGCTGAAGACAACGCATACGCCCAGTCCCCGCGCCAGAGGAACAACCCAATGAGTTAAAAATCTCCAACCAGGCAGGGATTCGAAACCGGCACCCCTTGGACCAAAGACCAGCACGCTAACCAATTAGTAATGGATCCGAACATCGACTTACGGTCACCAGGTACATAAAAATTCAATATGCTTGTGAGGACAAGTCATCAACCACAATGAGAACCAACGTTTTGAATGGCATAATAACAAAACTGGTACGTATAAAAGATTCACCTCTACGCAAGCCAGAAGTCAATGACATTTCCAGAACCGTTGAATATCTCAACAGGTGGTTTAGATGGAACAGATCAATACCAGCACAGTTTGTTAATCATGGCCCACATCAGACACCTCAAGTGAAAACCAACTCTAATTTCTCACACCATATTACAGTAAAACTAATTCTCCGATGGGAGGCTGAAAAACATTTAATGTACAAACAATAAATGAACAAAATTCTTCAAATGTACCTCACAAATGCATGTGTAATAATAAAATACTACAGACCCGTGCTGCTCCGCAGCATTCCGTATCAATAGGTGAAATAACGTGTTTTGATATGAAATTCCTCAATGCGCTGTCCGGGTACTTTCTTGAATGTTTCTTTTTAGGATTTATATTACCCGATAACTTTGTGTCAAGATAATGTTTGTAGATTTCTTTACTGTGACGTTGATTTACATTTTACGAACTATTTTGTTGTTCTATAGTTATTGTTGTGTGTTTAATTAATAGTTTTAGATTATTTTGTTTAGCGTGGAAATTTGTCTTTGTTGAAGCCCATATTGTCTAGGAAGTAGCCGGTCCTTTCAAACAACGAATAAAATAAGTGATGATTGCACGTATTTACGCGTCGCCTTGATACGATTGCAAATGTCTTGGGACCAGGGTGCGAAATCGCAGGGGGGAAGGGAGGGTTTCCCTTCAACCGATGATTTTATCGCAAAGGTCCCCCCCCGCCAACCACCAAAATTGCCCAGGGGGGATTCTTTCATTATAAAATGAGGGAAATATAACACATATATTACTGAAATAAGTGTATTTTACTGTGCATATTTTTCATAAAAACAATGATAATACACATATGATAGAAATAATAGGATGACTGCCAAACCTTGAGCAACGCAGCGGTGGCAACTCTGCACATGCAGCCTATTTTTCATGTTTCACTCTGGCAAGTGCATCTGACACCCCGGAATAATTTTCCAATAAACATCGTTCTTATTATGACAACGGAATTAAAACAAGAATATTTTAAATTTACATTTTTTCAGGGGGAACGCGTAATTTGCTTACAGGGGAGTTATATACCCCTCCCTGACCGGGTACTGATTGAAATAAACACTAGTAGATAACCCCTATGATCCTTCTTCCCCCCATTTTTTTCCGATTTCGCACCCTGCTTGGGACTGTCACTGTCTCTTGTCATTTTGGACATTTTCTTTTTCAACTCTTTCTGTCTCATATACCGATGGAGGCATGGACTTAAACGGCTTTCAAAGAATTACAATTCATCTCAGCAATCCCGAAAAGTATGGATCCAACACAAACATTTTTCGATGATTTTTACTTTCACTCCTTCCCAACCCCACAGCGTTCTTCTCCAGATAGTAAGTCATATGTGTACCATGTTTGTTTGAGAGCTGTGCTGGAATATACACACACATATCCATAATCCATAATATCCATAATGGGCTCTGGTTAAGACGCAGCAGTTCGTTATGCTAGTTATTTTCCAAAATGGGTAAAAAAATAAATATATATATGCACTGTAAATTTTAATCTTATAGCAGTTGTATAGTATTATTTAAAATAATTTCACACACTGTATATGAGTTGACTATGTAAGTACAGGAGATATTAGAAGTAGAATTTTGTAAACAATATAAATTTATTAAGGATGAACTGTGTGTTTAATAGAAAAAATGTTAGTGTGAATTGTATAATACTGTGTTCTAGGAAAATATTTTCTTCTCTGGTTAATTTAAAATTTTGTGCTTGATAATAAGGTATTTTAATGTACCATTTGCCACCGAGGTAGACACCTCATTTGCAAATAAAGTGATTTTATATGATCTCGGCCATTTCTTCATCTAACAGGCGTTTGTTCAAAACTGCGGATCTCACATGAGGACATCTTGAAACGTGACTCTTTGAAGAAGAAACTTGGGAAAGTACAGAGTTTTCAGCCAAAACCCAAAATGAAAACCGGCAAGAAGTGGACCGAAGAACGGAGGGATGATCACCGAAGAAGAATGTGGGAACACTGGACAAATGTGAAAGATAGGAGAAAGCAGACGAAATAGCGTGGCCCATAGAAGACCGAAACGAGAATAATAATAATAATAATAATAATAATAATAATAATAATAATAATAATAATAATAATTTTGTGTGGTTGTTGCTAGCCTGGTCGAGCCCTTGTAAGTAGATCCTCAGGCAAGGGTAAGCGGATTCTGGCGTGTACAGGGAAATGCTTGTTATTGTGGTGGAGTATAGTGCTGTGTATTGTGTATGATTTATAGGGACGTCCTATCCCAGAATGAAAAAAAAAATATAAAAAAACATTTTAGATTTAAATCCATAACCCGGACGAGAATGAACCCCGGGACCCTCTCAACCAAAGGTCACTACGCTGACAATTCAGCCAAACAGCTCAACAATCTCGATGGTAAGTTGGGGAAAGATATCTCGGCTTACGATAACTAATTAGGGCATACCCCCGTTCATTCTCAGATTTTGCTCTCCGTTGTGTTCATATGGGGAGAGGGCATATGACTCTGCTGACAGTAATTCGTCCCCTTGGTGCTATTCGACAGGAGCATACTATGTGCCGGAACCGAGTTTCACTCTCTCCCTACTATGATATACCACGCTGGACGGACACGAACTCCACAACTCACAATCAGAAATGATCGAGGAAATGTCCACTAATCCCTCTACCCGAATTCCGCTGGACTTGAACTTGAAAAAATTCGGAGTGTCACTATTCATCTCAGCGACCCCGAAAAGTATGGATTCGACACTATCACGCCCCCCTCGTCCAACAGCCAAAAGGGGGTTGAACTTGGACTTTTAAAAAAATCCGGAGTGTCACTATATCTCAGCGACCCGAAAAGTATGGATTCGATACTATTTTCGATTATTTTTATATGTCGCCAGCTCGCCTCCCCGCCCTTAATTGTGCTTGGGGAGACTTACCACCACGCGGTTTGTCTCCTGATACTAAGTCATAAGTGTAGTACCAAGTTTGGTTGAAATCGCTCCAGTGGTTTAGGAGATGTAATACATAGGCTTACATACCCACATGCATACAAATTTTTGATGCATTGGGTTACATTATTTCAATTTTCGTAGGAATTTCTAATTATTTTGAAAATAAAATGTTACTGGAATTGTAACTTTCTAAAGGTGAAAGCATTTTTAAAATCGGTTCAGTAGTTTTTGAGTTTATCCATCACAAACAAATATACAAGCATACGAGAGCACGGGCGATTTCGTCAGTGGCAGGGCTTTCCTTGACATTTGAATGGGAGAAGAAGAAGAAGAATTGTTAATATGGTATCTCGGCCCGAAAAGAAGGAAAGTAAACAGTATATTTGCATCGCACTATGAGGAAAGACGCTATAATAATTTAATTAACAGGCATCTTTTAAGTGATGAGACAAAGTTCAGGAACTATTTCAGACTGAGTGTTTAGTTATATTCTCTAACTTTTTAAAAGTGAAATTTTGAAAACCCCGTACAATCGGTATAGCTTTGTATAGTAGGCCTCTAGATAAGTCAGCCCAAAAGTGTATGAGAAACATTGTTACCTGTTACTCTGACACACTACATTCATTTGGGATAATACATTCTTAGATCCATGTTGGGTGCGTTCGTAGTATGGAGTAACAGAATAAACGGGATTTTGATTGCCTACTTCACTCGACTATATTGCTCTTTGTGAATAAATTGAGTATCAAGCTAATTTTTTCAGTTGTACTGAATTGCGGTTATGCCTGATATACAGAGCGTTTCAGATGCCACCTTCTGATAAATCACTGAGAGTACATCATGTTATTTTTTCGCCGTTCTGCTGCGGAAAGTACGAAATTCTGGAATTGAAAAGCATTGTTTGCTAACACTAGAGCAAAAGTCGCTCGAGACCGTGGAGAAAGAACGAATGGAATTGCTAAGCCTTCTGAGAGCCAGTCAGTCCATAATTGAGAAGGGAGTATTATTTGTTAAGTATCTGAATTGTACGCCGCCTCTCAGTGCATGCAATGATTGGGTCATAGATGATGTTTGACATTCGTATTTTGTAGAAGAAACCCCTTGCTATGATCCCGATATAAATGATTACATAAAACTGCGAGCACGCTTGTTATTTTCAGTGATCTATATGCCAGTATGAACTTGTTACAGTAGCTTACAAGCATAAGCTTCATGGCAACTGAAAATCAATGAATATTCATGAAACTCCTCTTTCCTGACAAACACCATTGAAGAACATGCCCGCTGTCTACCCCAACTTACAGAAGCGCGGTCGATTGGCATTAGAGAGTGCTTCCGTGCGAAAGACTGGTGTCAGTAGGTAGATATGTCGGGACTTTAAAGAACGCATTTTCGGACTTTCCAGCGTCCCTTAAAACCTATGACGATTCATGAACGTAAAATGCATGTTATTATTATTACTATATTGATATACCATTTTCAACATCGGGACATTGGCGGGCTGGGTAAGAGAGGTGGTGGTATAGAATTTCTAATCACTAGATTGCGTGCCAAAATCCTAGATTAATTTCCAAACGTCTTCGGAGTGCTCATATAGAATAAGGGCATATGACGCTGTTGATTGTGATTCGTCCGTCGGACGGCGACGTAAAGATGCGTTTTCCAAGGTGCGACTGTAGCCACCACGGCGGCCAGAGCCGCAACGACTGGGGTCGCCATATACGTTGGCGACAGCAGCCGCAAGCGACGGGCACGTGGGGTGTTTTCTTCCACACGATTCCAGCCGCCAGTCGCGCAGTCCATTCCGTCAGAAATGGACGAGAGCACGGGCGATTTCGTTAGTGGGAGGGCTTTCCTTGACATTTGAATGGGAAAGGAAGAAGAAGAAGAATTGTTAATATGGTATCTCGGTCCGAAAAGCAAGAAAGTAAACAGTATATTTGCATCGCACTACTGTGTGAGGAAAGACGCTATAATAATTTAATTAACAGGCATCTTTTAAGTGATGAGACAAA
The DNA here is from genome assembly GCF_040414725.1 of Anabrus simplex. NCBI lineage: Eukaryota > Metazoa > Arthropoda > Insecta > Orthoptera > Tettigoniidae > Anabrus > Anabrus simplex. The sequence goes on along the minus strand of NC_090268.1, from coordinate 344,401,817 downwards.
GTTCAGGAACTATTTCAGACTGAGTGTTTAGTTATATTCTCTAACTTTTAAAAAGTGAAATTTTGAAAACCTCGTACAATCGGTACAAGAAACCTATCAGTCCAGTTGAGGAACTTGCACTCACTCTCAGGTACGGATATTTTAATCTTATTTTAACAGTGTTTAGCTCAGCTGAATAAGTGTTTTTACAGTAAGACATAAAGAGCAGTAAATCTGTGGTCGTAATAGACTTTAAGCTTTTTTTTTTTTTTTTCTAGTGGCTTTATGTCGCACCGACACACAGAGGTCTTATGGCGATGATGGCATAGGGTACGAACATGCCGAGTGGATTACTCTTCACTCAGTGCTCATAGCAGTGCTCTTCACTCATCATTCAAAGGCGCACATACCGGGTAGGAGACCCTCGCTCTTTCTTCATTAATGAGGAAACGTTTTCCATCCAGTTATGATTGTGCAGCATTCACGAGAAGATAGCGTTGTGTTCTTTAAATGTAATTTTCTTTCGTGAAAATGTTCATATTCCTTTGTATACATAATAGTACTGGGCGAGTTGACCGTGCGGTTAGGAGCGTGCAGCTGTGAGCTTGCATCCGGGAGATAGTGGGTTCGAATCCCACTGTCGGCAGCCCTGAAGATGGTTTTCGGTGGTTTCCCTTTTTCACACCAGGCAAATGCTGGGGCTGTACCTTAATTAAGGCCACGGCCGCTTCCTTCCCATTCCTAGGCCTCTCCTATCCCATCGTCGCCATAAGACCTATCCATGTCGGTGCGACGTAAAGCAAAATAGCATACATAATAGTTAAGTATAGTAGCAGAAGTGATGATGAACTTATGATAGCAAGCAAACTGTACTAGATTTCAAGCTCTGACAGAAGATACAGCGCACATCCAATTAATAAGAGTGGGTGAATTCCATCATTTATACCAAGAAGTGAAGAAAGACCCACAGAAATGTCACGATTACTGAAGAATGTCATTTCAGTATACGACTCCTTGGCTGAATGGCCAACGTTGATCCCTTCGGTTCAGTGAATCCCAGGTTCGATTCCCGGCCGAGTCGGAGATTTTAATGGCGACATAAATTCTTCTGGCTCGGGGACTGGTTATTTGCGTTTGTTCCATCACTCTCCTCTTCATACTCAGACAACACACCATACTACAAACTACCACCGAAACACGCAATAGTAATTACATCCCTCCACATAGGGTTGACGTCAGGAAAGGCATCCATCCGTAAAACAGGGTCAGTCAACATGTGTGATACGGTTCGCATCCGCGGCCCCACAAGGTGTGGCAAAAGGCGGTAGAAAAAAAGAAGAAGAAGAATGCAGACATTTCAATATTTGCTGAAAGGAACTGAAGGCAAAATGAAATCACGGAAGTACAGCAACTATCATGTCAGTCATATTTGCATTGAAGAACTGGTCATTACAATAACGTAAGCAGTAGTAATATAATATTATTCTCCACTTCACTAAAGAAATCTGTACTTCATCGAAAGATTAAATTTACCGAGTATAAAGATAATATCCAACATGGATATTTTACCTTCAGTGAACGCAGGCCGGTAATATTATGAGTCGGCGGCCGTGGCCTTGAGCCAACCAATCACAGAACAGCGCTCAGGAAGCACATCGCTCCAAAATCAAACCGATTTGATTCTTGAGGGAGGAGCGGAGAGAAGAGGGATGAGTGAAGTGCCGGCATGAACGCTACGATTGAAATGCATGGGTTTGTTTTGCATCTCTCAGCTTCCTGTGTGAAGAGAAAGGAGTGATGAGCGCTGAGCGAGGAGTAATCCACTCGGCATGTTCGTACCCATAGGAAATGCCTAGGAGCTAGAAGGAAGCGGCCGTAGCTTCATTACGGTACAGCCCCAGCATTTGCCTGGTGTAAAAATGGAAAATCACGGAAAACCATCTTCAGGACTGCCGATCTCCCGGATGCAAGCTCACAACTGCGCGCCCCTAACAGCACAGTCAACTGGCCCAGTAAACTTCAAGTTTAACAAACCTGCAACTTCCTTGAGTGACACAACATAAATTGCACCAATATGTCAATTATTTACATGCCATTCCATCGGTGAATCTAGGGAATGAAGGAATCAATAAAAACGCATAAAAATGATAATGCAGAGTGGGATTTGCATTTTATTTAAAAGTACATATTACACTGTATATTCATTCCTATAAATTATGACCCGGTAATCTTGACAAGATATCAAGACTGTTTACATCTGAAGCACGGCCCTTGATTGACAGAGGAGAATGCTTGCGGAGGAGGTGTTGAGCAAGTCACTTCCGTCGCAGCGACTGCGACAGCGGCCGCCAGCCACTGCTCACTGCACCAGCTTTATGCAGACCCCTGAGTGCTATTCGACAGAAGTAAGCTGTATGTCAGCACCGGGTTTCATCGTCTCCCTTTATCTCTCATGTATTATATCACTCATTTCATACCAATAACTTCTCTGGTGAGGCTGACATCAGGAAAGGCATTCGGTTGAAGATTCATCTAACTGCATAGCTGACTCAGTAGAGAAACGGGACAAGGTTGCAAGTTTTAGATCAAACATCTATTGACCAACAATTGTCGGGGCCGATGGCCTGAATGTTATACCCCTTTAAGCAACAAGCATTATCATTACCAACAATTGTCTTTGCTTGATTCATTGATTACGAAAAAGCTTTTCACAACGTTAAATATGATATCCTTATACATAAGGTAGGGACGACCTGGCCGAAGCGGTAATGGCGTGCTCGGTTCATCCGGAAGGACGTGGGTTCGATTCTCCGTCAGGATGTCGAAACATTTAAGAAACGAGAGTTCCACTTCTGGAGGTGCACATGGCCGTGAGGTTCACTCAACCTACACAAAAAATAAGTACCAGGTGAATTCCTGGGGGCAAAGGCGGCCGGGTGTAGAGCTAACCACTCTACGACATCAAGTGCTGAAGTTACGGATAGTGGAAGCCTTTACCTTCCATCACTCCACCTGTACGGAGATGACTTTGCTTTTTCTTTATACATAAGGTGAAACATGTTGGGATTGGTAATAAGGATGTCAAGTAAGGCTCCGTGATTCAGACGGCAGCCTCTCGCCGCTGGGGTTCCGCGGTTCAAATCCCGGTCACTCCGTGTGAGATTTGTGCTGGACAAAGCGGAGGCGTACTCCGGTTTTCCCTGTCATCATTCATTCCAGCAACACTCTTCAATATCATTTCATTTGTCATTCATTAATCATTGCCCCGCGAGGAGTGCGACAGGCTTCGGCAGCCGGCAGAACTCCTATCCTCGCCGCTAGATGGGGGCTTCGTTCATTCCATTCCTGACCCGGTCGAATGACTGGAATCAGGCTGTGGATTTTTCATTTTTCAATAAGGATGTCAACATTTTTGCCTCTACCTTGGATACAAGATGCAGATAATACGAGCGGGCAAGGACCCAGATATTTTGCATGATATCCTGTGGCATATCTGTGCATTTATGCTGCAGCTAGTTCTCCTGATCGTGTAAAATATTAGACTGCTGAAGTTGGCACCCCAGGTGGTCCAGACATGTTCGTTGGGCGATAAATCTGGCGATCGGGCAGGTCATGGAAGTGTGGCAATATTGACAAGCAATCCTGCGATACCCTTGCTCTGTGCAGTTGAGTATTATCCTGTGAGAGCGATGTGTCGCGCTACAGGAAAGGCAATGAAGTATATCGTGCAAACTTGTAAGAGTATTTTATTTTTCATATTCGATGGGGTCTCAGTTAGTATCCTTAAATTATCACCCGAAGTGATGTCATCCGTTCAGTCGAATCCGACCATCGGCGATTCTATGAATTAGCGCTCTCCAAGTTGTCCTGTTCCACACTGCCTCCTTTAGTTGTTCCAGAGTGAGGGTTGTGTCTGTTTTAATGGTGTTTAACCAACGAGTCCTCTGGCGACCTGGTCTTCTTGTACCACTGATCATTCCTAGCATGAATGCTTTTTCCAATGCATCTGATCGCATAACGTGGCCAAAGTAAGCTAGTCTCAGCTTCACAATCTTACCAACCAATGACATACGGGGTTTGATGCGCTCTAAAACTGCCTTACTGGTGATTTTTGCAGTCCAGGGTATTCGTAAGATTCTTCGCCAACACCAGAGCTCAAACGCGTCGATCTTCCTTTTGTCTGCCTATTTCAGCGTCCAGCTCTCACATCCATACATGAACAGCGGGAATACAATCGCATTGACTAATCTGTACTTGGTAGCCAAACTGATATATCTGCTCTTCCAGATCGGGGACATAGTCATCATAGCGATACGTCCAAGCGAAATCCGTATTTTGATATCAGGACCGCAATCTCCACTTTGACTGATTTTGGCTCCTAAGAAGATGAAATCCCGCATACTCTATCTCTTCCCCATTTATCTTTAGACAAACTGTACCACGCTCATCCGTAGTCCGTATTGGTATTTATTAATGAACAAAACAGGCTGCCAGCCCAGATACATGTTCACAAAGCAATAATCCTATTAAATACAATAATAATAATAATAATAATAATAATAATAATAATAATAATAATAATAATACCGGGCGAGTTGGCCGTGCGTGTAGAGGCGCGCGGCTGTGAGCTTGCATCCGGGAGATAGTAGGTTCGAATCCCACTGTCGGCAGCCCTGAAAATGGTTTTCCGTGGTTTCCCATTTTCACACCAGGCAAATGCTGGGGCTGTACCTTAATTAAGGCCACGGCCGCTTCCTTCCAACTCATAGGCCTTTCCTATCCCATCGTCGCCATAAGACCTATCTGTGTCGGTGCGACGTAAAGCCCCTAGCAAAAAATAATAATAATAATAATAATAATAATAATAATAATAATAATAATAATAATAATAATAATAATAATAATAATAATAATAATAATAATTGTACTGGGAGGTACACCCCTACGCCGCACATTTAAATCTTGCGCCTTAAAGAACGCCTCTACAGGAGAAAAGTGAACTTGAAACTGGACCAACTTATAAATTTTCTCAGAAAATGGCACCACTAAAATTTTGTTATGGTGAAGTTTCCAGTTCTGCGTGAATTTCAACTCGTTTTTGTTTTCCATTTATCAAAAAGTTGGGACATTCTCTCATAGATGTCACTGCTAGAAAACTATGATCATGCACCCTGGTGCAAAGTGAAAGAACCTATTTGAAGAAATTTTGTATTCATAAGTTCATTTATCTTTGGGTTGGCAATATTTATCTTTTCTTTCAGCCAGTTTTGAATTTAGCCAATCAAGAATTTCTGTAATTTATTTTCAACCAGTCCCGTATTTCTTCATCGATATTGAGTGTAAACTTTTCATCCACCAATAAAATTGAGAGGGTGTGGCTGTTTTATTCGTGAAAGGTCTCGAACTTTCCCCGAGGGTTTATAAACTGCAGATTTTCCCGTCTCTTGGCCATTTTTCATCGTCATCTAACTAAGTGTGTGTGTCAAGCAGGGGGCGGGAGGCGCCTCTTTCATCAGGCAGCAGTCCTACAGTAAGGTAATGGCCAATTAACATCTTTATTTCTCTGCCCCGCAGTTTAACCTGAGGGAAAGGTCCGAAACCTTAAATATGTAACCAACTTCTCTAAAATGTAAATCTCCTGTCGGCTCATGTAAAATTTTATAAATCTTTAACTGTAAACCGAGGATAGAGAGTGATATACCCTCTCAAGTTCCCCTTCATCTGGGTTTGAGGTACCGCATTTGTTTCTGCAATGTAGGCCTATTGAAGTTATCTCCATTTGCGCTACCTCAGTAGTTTGGGATTAGCCCCTGTTTTGTTGGCCAAGTGCCCTATAGGGTTTTAAATTTTTTTGGGGAGCTCAATCTTTGACTCCATTCCAGTTGTACTCGGGCCGTTTATTGAACCAGTTCTTTTTCACTAAGGCCCCGTAGGTTGAGTACTAGATACCTCTGTGTAATAAGATGACTTTTTGTAATTAGTGCCTTGTAAGGCCAGTGATTATTAGATTTTCATATTGTGTTGCCTGGAATAGGCTTGAGAACTGAGAGCGCGTGAGCTCTTTTTTCAAGTGTTGTAAAATTGCCTCTGGGAGGCCTGATATTGCAATTTTGGGAGCAAGTGCTCAAGGTATTAGGGGATTTCTGCCCTTTGGGTATATGTATATTCTTTGTAAAATCGAGCTGGGAACCCAAAAATTGTAAAACTAAGGGCTTGTAGCCCAAGAATGTTAAAGTTTGGAAATCTTGGATTTTTCTAAGTCTTGTTTCTAATTTGCTATGTCATTGTTATTTCACTAAGTGAAATGTTGTTAAAGTTTTGTTATTTTTCGAAAAATATAATCTTCGTTAAAATTTAAAATTAACTTTGAATTTGTAGTTAGACCCATTCATCCCGGCACCTTCTTTCACCTCTGCTGGTCCACGGGTAACCCCGTAATAATAATAATAATAATAATAATAATAATAATAATAATAATAACCAATCTAGCCCTACCCTGACCTCCTGAGCGTTACAACAGATAGTTCTGAAAAAAGAAAAAGAAATCGCTGACCGTACGTTACAACAGATTCCGCTTCAGTCCTTGTATACACAGTTCCTTACTTCGCAATCCTTGTTCCTTAACATACTTAACCTGGATTTAAAGCACACCAAATGACAATAATCGCATACTGACTTGCAGTCGGTAAGGCCTCTACCTTTCGCACATACCATATTATTTACATACTCAATTACTTCGCAATCTGAATGCCCATCGCTATCACCCGGCCTTACTTCACATCCAGACTCGCATTCTACATCCTTCACTATGTCCACATCACCAGCTCTTCACTTACTGCTGAAATTACCTAACAAACTCAAACCACTGGGTACTGTTATACAAGACCCCCATAAACATCATAAACATTCCAACACTTACCCCCTTATTCTCTCCAAGCTATACTCACCACCATCGCCCTATGAAACTCCTTCTTCCATTTCTCTCACACTTGCATTTTTAACCGCACATAAGTACCTGTTCAAATCTCCTCCGTCTTCTCATTCCTTAATACTCCACCTTATAATACTCCGCTCGTCCCATATTTCTAACATTTTCCGATGTTTGGCACCCAAAAGACTATTTCTGATCTTACTTGTTTCTTCACAATTACCTAACAAGTGAAAATCGTTGTTCTCTGTTCCACAAAGTATACATACCGACTTGTCTCTACCTTTTAACCATCCCGTTTTTATGAAGCCTCGTTATCCACCATATCAATCCTCTCCTTTTTAAACTCTCAACGTAGCCTATAATATTTATCCCCGTTACTTCTATTTTATTAAAAACACTAAGAGAACTTCTTACGCTACTTTCAGCCAATAATTTCTGCCTATACATATCTTTAATTCTCCTTGACAGCACCTTGTAACTATTTGAATGATAATAATAAATAAAATCATGAATAAAAATATATAAATAAAATTACTCAAAACTTAATAAAATTAATAAGCATAATTAACAGAAATATCCGTAGTATGGGCGCCAGAGTTCACCAGAATGGATCCCTTGAATTTAGATAAGAGCATGATAAACTTTATATCCCAGGGCGTGTACATAATGCTGTGTACTGGTACATCTGCTGCAGGCCTTACCTAACCTCCTGAAAACGACTAATTAGGTAGGAACTGCACCTAGGTTCATCAATAACACTGATTCTAAAATAGCTAACTATATTCTGAACAAATTCCGTGCATGAGCACCTCATCAACATACAACATTATACATACAATACACACATAAAATATTGCTGGAAGACTCCATATTTACAACAACAACAATAATAATGAAAATCGTGGGAAAACGAAAGCGAGAACTAAGCTACCATTTGTAGATAGTCCGATGAACAATGTACATGTATGAAGACAAATACCCTTCACTGTCTCTATATCAATTCGACTTACCGATTCTCATAATCGGCAGTTATCACATCACACAGATACTGTACCTTGTACTACTGTGTTCACATATTTTAACACTTGTTGTAAAAGATATATACACACACGTCTGTCGATCCTCACATAAATTTATGGAAAGTCTGAGATAGCTTTCACCAACATATAATGCTAGGCCGCCACAAGTGCTACCATACTTAATGCGCAAGCACTCTCCACAATCAGCCACTTTCCACGAACATAACAAGACTACGCTCCACGAACGTTTGAAGTCCAGTCCATTGCAGCCGTGTCACTCCAGTACCATGTATCAGCACCACTTCCTTCTCGTTCCTTTACAATCACCTCTACAATCACCCTTACAATGTATCTTACAATGTTCCTTACAATGTCCCCTGTTGCCGCCGTATATCAACCTTTATAGACATCAACATCCCCCTCCTCTCAGATGAGACGTCTGGATTGGTGCTTGCCCACCAATCATGAGTGAACCTCTTGTCAAGACCAAGCCCTGAACTACTTCTTCCTCCCAAGACAATAACAAACACTCGGGAGTTTTACATGAATCACCAAACTTTCCTAATACAACAACAAGCTCATCTCATCAGGCTGGGATATATACATGACTCATGAATTTCCCGACACAAGTACATCACAACAAGCACTGGGGCAGCCATATGACTCATTCAAATTACCAGAGTTATTAAAGCAATGTTTTCCCACTCGTGCAAAACAAATTACTCATACCTACATATGTGGATATCTTCCAGCTTACCAATATAAATGACAAAGTATACAAATGTAATAATAATAATAATAATAATAATAATAATAATAATAATAATAATAATAATAATAAAAATAGAATACTGACAATAATATCTCTAACTTCTACATATAATTCTGGGGTGTGATATATGTACTATCACAACCTTCATCCCTCTAGCTTCTGTTTTCGTCCACACCTCTTTCTTTTTCCCCCCAAACCTATCATCTCCAAATATCCCTTAATTTTTTTCTAACCAGCCTCCCTTATACACACTCTTCCGTTGTTGTTCATACGCGGCCTGTAATACCCTCCCCCCTTCCTGCCTTTTTCAATTCATCCAATATCTAACTATTCTTTTCACACACTCAGATTCCAAATCCTGCCCACACATTAATTCCGCCCCTGCATTAGCTGTGCGCAGCGGAAGTCCCATTACTAACCGAAATTACTAATAATTCGTCTTAATTAATCTCTTTTCTCATCAAACCACCATACTTCCGGGCCATACAATACCCTACCGAAAATCACCGATCTTAACACTAACCTCAAGGTTTTATAACTGATACCCGGATATTTAGCTAGCAAGTTTTTGACTGAGGCTAGGGCTTTTCGCCCTACTAATCTGATCGTTCCAAGTTCCTTTACTGTTAATAATGACTCCTAAATATTCCAACTTCCTTACTTGTTCCAACCTTTCTCTCTGCAGGACCCATTTCCCGTTCTCGCCTCTTCCTTTGTTTACCTGGGCTACTAGCATTTTAGATTTATTCCCATTAATTCTCAAGTCCCATTTCTTCGCGAAAAGCGACACTGCATTTAAAGCTTTCTGCACCCCCCCCCCCTTGAAGTTAGTGTCATCAATATCACATCATCAGCAAAAATCAATCCCGGTACCTCCAACCCATTAATTACTGGCACAGCCCAATTGCTAGCCCCATGCCCATCCAAGATATCGTTAATACATAAAATAAACAATATTGGCGATATTTTGCACCCTTGCTTTAAACCCACGTTAGACTCTAAGGGTCTGCTCAATCTATCGTCTTCCAATTTTACGCAAAACCTGACCACCCTATATATTCCCTCCACTGCCCTGATCATCTTTTCCGAAACCCCCAACCTACCCAATTCTTCCAAAAGAGCCCCTCTATTCACCTTATCAAAAGCTTTTTCAAAATCTATTGCTGCCACATATACCTTACTTCTAGACAGGCTCCTATACTTCTCTAAAAACTGTCTTTACTATCATTATATTATCCACTCTCCTTTTCTTTTTTCTAAATCCTCCTTGGTAATCTGTCAATATTTCGTTTCTTTCGGCCCATTCACTTAACCTATTCGCCAACACCCCCGTGTAAATTTTACTTAAGGAGTCTAACAGAGATATTCCTCTATGCTCTTACTACCCCTTCCCTTATATATTGGACATACGATTCCTAGTTCCCACTCCTTCGGGTACTTCCCCCCCCCCCCTCTCATAGATCTTATTGAATAGTTTAACTATGTCCTCTATCATTGTCTCATTTTTGCTCATTTCTTTCCAAAACTTGTTATTTATCCCATTACATTCCCCCGCCGACTTGCCCCTGATTCTTATCACTCTCAAGGTTTCTTCCCTTGTAATTTCCTTCTCCAGTTCATAATTTGCCACTCTCCTATTCCTTAAAATTACTTCTTCCCCCGTCCCTCTCCGCCGTTCTTCCCCCTTACCCCGAGTAATTCGCCAAAATACCTCACCCAATGAACTTCCTCAATGTTCATTCTCTCTATACTCCTTCCACCCTTAATTATTATATTAATCCTTTCCCATACTTTTCCAGTGCTGTTACTCTTACAATCTTTATTTATGACTTCAGTGTGTTCCTCTAACCACGCCTTTTATACCTCACAAATTTTCTTTTTATACTCCTTCTTCAACTTACAGAAAACCTCCCTTTCTGCACTCCCACCTTTCTTTCTATACTCTCCTAACGCACCCAGCACCCTCCTCCGCATTCCTTCACATTCTCTATTAAACCATTCTTCACCCTCTTTCTTTTTCCTCCTTCTACATTTTACCTTCTGTGCTATCATCTTTATAGGATGTAGCAGCAATTCCAAGGCTTTATCAATATTATTCTCCTCTAACGCACCTTCCCTACCATATTTCAGAAAGTGTAATTCCTCTTTTGCTACCCTATCCCAATCCCGTCCCACTTTCTCTAACCATTTATACTTGTTATATCCACTCCCTTGTTTATCCTTCGTCTCAGCTTCCTTATATGCTTCTCTTCCCCCCCCCCCCTTTTCAACAAAACCCACACTGGGAAATGGTGTGTTTCAATCCAGCCTCCTACTTCCATCCTTACAATATCCTCCAACACTCCTTGCGAGCTTAAAACCATATCTATCACACTACCTCCCTTCTCAGTAACATAGGTAAATTTCCCCATACTGTCACCCTCCATCCATCCATTCAGAATATACACATTTCCTGCAGCGCACATCTATAGGAGTTTCTCCCCATAACTGTTTATAATTTTATCCTCACTACTTCTACTGTTTAGCATACATCTTCCGTCCTCCCTATTATATACTGGGCTCTATTCCCCTATTCTAGCGTTCCAATCTCCGAATAACAACATATCCTCTTCTCCTGCAAACTTCTCTCTTATCATACTAATATCCACCAATAGCTCTTCAAAAAGATACTTATTTGCATATGCTGAACTATTAGGACGGCAATATACGAACGCTAGATTTATTTTCTTCACCCTTCCCTCTATCCCTCCCATATTCAATCTCAACCATACGGTTTCTTTCATATCTGTCTCTATATCCTCCACCAGTTCACTAATTTCTTCCCTAATTAGTACTATCATCCCTCTTGGTGCGCGTCCCTTAGTCCTCTCTTTTCTCCTATATTTATATTTAATTTCAAACCCCTTCCATGAGATCACCCTCCCTGTTTCCAGCCAGGTCTTCAAGAGTGCCACAACATCGAAACTTTCTATTACTTCCCGAACTTTCTTATTTCCTAATTTGTTTATTAATCCCTCAATATTCACACATCCTATATTCCAATATAGTTATAACTTTCCCTCCCTCGCTTCTAAGTTTCCTCCTCTAATCTTACTCGTTGTAGTTCTCGTCCCCTCGTCTCCTATCCCCATTCCTCCTTTTTTTACCAAGCTATTCCGTTACATGCCCTCCGTATCCTCCATCCCTTTACTAACTTTACCCCAAAGGTCTTTTAAACTCCTACTTCTTCGTTTTCTCATAACTGCTTTACCTTCCTGTCGATCAGTCTTCTCATGTCCTTTCTTGCTCACTAAACCACTGCAGTCTGCTCTCGCCGTTTCTTGCTGCTCACCCTCACTCACCCCTTCACTATTCTGATCTTCTGTATCCACACTGCACTGTCCGTTCTCACCTGAGTCGATCTCCTCTCCTTCCTCGGTTCCACTCCTCGTTGTTACTTCTTTCTTCCTTCCATCTTGCCTTGTCGTCTCTCCTCCCTCAGTACTAACGCGTTGTCCATCTCCTTCAGTTTCGCCACTGAGTGCTCCCTTGCTCCCTAACCCACATTCCATTTGTCACCACCAACCTCTGACCTCTTATTCGGGCCTTTAGTCCCTGATTTCTCGCTCTCCACAGGTGTCTGTTCAAAATCTTCATTATTTCGCTTCCTTTCTTTCCCATGTCCCTTTTCACCACCACTTTCTGGCCCTGTAAATTATTACCGTTTCTAATCACAATTTCTGCCATTAGGGTTGAGAATTTCTTTACCCTAATTGGCCTACCTCCTTTAGTTTTTCCCACTCCCTCCACATTGTCTATGTCCACTTCACTGAGTTTATCTTCATCCTATCCCGTATGACCTCTACCACCTTGGATATCAGGTCAATCTTGCCTTCCCTCTCACCTTCCTCCACACCATATATAAATATGGCCTTCTTCATTCTCTCCTGCCTGTACCCCTCCGCTTCTCTCTTCATCATCATCACCTCCTCTTCCAGATGTTTCACTTTCCCTCTTAATAACTATTTCCTTCTCATTGTTGCCCACTCTCCTGTTCGATTCCTCAGTCTTCGTTTCTAGCCATTTCTTCATGTTCCCTATCTCCTTTCTCTGCTCCTCCAACATGTCCTTTATTTCATGTACCTTATCCATTGGGACTTTTCCTGCATTACTTCACTCACTACCACCTTCAGTGCTACCAAGTCCTCCATGCTGAATTTTCCGCTGGTATTTGGGCCTGGGTTTAATTCCACCCCCCTCCCCAATAACCAGCAGCACCGCTATCACTGTCACTACCAGCACCGCTTCACCCATTTTTACTCCTTCTTTTCTTAACACTCATCCATTCTTGGTCTCCTTCCTCTGCTTCACCTGCCATTTCCCAATCGCGGCCCGGTACTGCTCAATACCGACCATGTTTACGGCACCCACTGCACCACGCAACTTCACTCCTCGGCTGCTCGAGCTAGACTCGCTCATCCGTAGTCATAACTTTGGTCTTTTTAATATTGAGATAGAGGCCCATTTTTTTCACTTTCATCAATGAGGCGGGAAATTAAAAGTGCTAGATCGTCTGTTTCTGCCAGCAAGGTTGTATCATCAGCATATATCAAACAGTTTATAGTTCTTCCTCCTATCTTCATTTTTTTTTTACATTTGCTTTACGTCGCACCTACACAGATAGGTCTTATGGCGACGATGGGACAGGAAAGGCCTACGAGTGGTAAGGAAGCGGCCGGGGCCTTAATTAAGATACAGCACCAGCATTTGCCTGGTGGGAAAATGGGAAACCACGGAAAACCATCTTCGGGCTGCCGACTGTGAGGTTCGAACCCACTATCTCCCGGACTGAAGCTCACAGCTGCACGACCCTAACCGCACGGCTAACTCGCCCGTTACCTCCAATCTTCACAACAATGTCGAGTTCCTCTAAATTTAATATTTGAAACAACTGAGAGACTTTCCATAGAATTCTCTTGGTAATAATATAGGAGTGGTTTACCCTTGCCTTCTCCTGGGCAGTTATAATGTCCTTGCCGTTGACACCTAGGTATTCATCCGCCTCAGACATTCGCCTACACTGCTGCTGACCAGCAATAGGAGGCAGCCGCTCCTAACATGGAGAACAGACGCTGCTTTATGGGTTCAGGTGGCATTTTCTCCACCCTGGGGACCATCACCCCACATAAAGGGACTCATCCGCCCGAAGCCGATAGTCCCCTTAAGGCCTGTTTTCACATGTAGGACTGTGCTTCGGCTGTGCTTCGACCGTGCTACGGCGGTGTCGCCTACTCTGTCTTTTCACATGTAGGACTGTGCTGCGACTGTGCTGTGGTCATGTGGTCCTTGTTCATTGCATCTGTGCTCACAGGTTGGAGACATGGATCCGAACGAAGAAGACGTAGTTATTGCCTGCGCAGCGTACATTGTTTTACAACAAAAGAAGAATAAGTATAAAGGCATTCATGTTGTTGAACTAAACTTATCACTTGTTCGTCCATCTTTAAGGAAGACAACTGCGCCACACCTACTACTGCAAACTATCACACAATGTATCTAAACCAACGAACACAGTACTCAGACAGCGCATTGCGCACTCTATGTTATTCTGTGCTCGTTGGTCACTGGATCACGTATGACCGAGTGCTTCCGATTACCACCGAAATAAGACGGAAGTCCGGCTTGGCGACACTAGAGCGACCGTTTCTAATTTTCACATGTGGTACTGTGCTGAGACCAGGCGACGACTGTGTGGGCCGTAATCGCTCTGCTTGGCGATCCATGACAGCACGGTACCAACACGGTAGGGACACAGTCCTACATGTGAAAATACTCAACTGCTGTTCAATGCAAATGGAATGGTTTATACTGTTTGGCGATTGCGGACGACACAGCACGGTCGAAGCACAGTCGCAGCACAGTCCTACATGTGAAAACAGGCCTTCAAGCCGCGTATACACTTGAGCATTCGCCCCGAATGAGCATGCGTTGCCGATGCGGGAGCGCACAAGCACGACCCGCATGCCAATCTGTTGAGCAAGTTTCCACTGTGTTCGGACCTCGTGCGGACCGAGAACACCGTCTGTGTTTAGGTGTAGTGTAGTGTTTTGCCTGACCTGAGGCTACAATGGTGAATCGAAAACTGATCGTCGCCAGTTATTGTTATATGTATTTATAGCATTCCTTGAAAACAAAAAGGAGAAAGCGGTGGTGGCAAAGAAAACTACGAAGAGAGATGCAATGTTCAATTGTTAAAAACGATCGGACATTAAACAGATGACAAATTCAAAAATTTTACGAGAATGTCATCCGAGGATTTTGAATGGATATTGCATAGTATCAGGGCTACGATTGAGAGAGAGAGGACACAACATTTAGGAAAGCCATATCTGCCGAGGAACGCCTAGCTGTGACACTGCGATTTCTGGCTACAGGAGACTCTTACACGAGTTTGTAGTACCTCTTCAAAATTTCGAAACAAGCCATTGGCAGACTCATACCCGAAGTATGCCAAGCCATCGCATCCTGCTTAAAGGATTATGTGAAGGTATGAAATGGCGTATGGCTTTTAGTACCGGGAGTGTCCGAGGACATGTTCGGCTCGCCAAGTGCAGGTCTTTTGATGTGACTCCCGTAGGCGACCTGCGCGTCGTAATGAGGATGAAATGATGATGAAGACGACACATACACCCAGCCCCCGTGCCAGCGAAATTAACCAATGATGGTTAAAATTCCCGACCCTCCCGGGAATCGAACCCGGGATCCCGGTGAACAAAGGCCAGCACGCTAACCATTTAGCCACGGAGCCGCACTATGTGGAGGTATTGTAATAGAACTCGTCCTTGGGGTTCCACAGAACGGGATCCTTGTGGTAGTATCCCAGGAGGATAAGAGAATTATCCTGGGACAATTCCATTTCAACTTGAAATTGTCTTTCACACTCTTCCTTCACTTCACTTGCACCTGCGAGGTCGCATATGCATAGCGATAGCGGAAGCAGTCGGCTCATACTGTTCGGGCTACCCCACTCGTCATCAACCGTCCACACTGAGCACGAACCCAGCACGTGCTCACTTTGAGGTACCGACAACATTCGGACAACATTCCGCGTTGGGTCGCTGGCTGTACGGTCTACTTCATTATCGTAGCAGGATGTCCTGGCCAGACAGGTAACCTGAAGTAGATAACAGCAACTGAAAAAGAGCTGTGACTGCAATTTCGAGTTTAGCAATCAAATAAGATAAAGAGAGTTTGTTATTCCACATCTGCCAGTTGTCACCAGTATCACATACGGAACTCACATTATTTAGTTAACTGTTATCGCCGACACAGATAGGTCTTATGGCGACGAAGGGCTAGGAAACAGAAAGAAGAGACCGTGACCGTATTAAGGTACAGCCCCAGCATTTGCCTAGTGTGAAAATGGAAAACCATCATCAGGGCTGCCGACAGTGGGGTTCGAATCCACTACGTCCCGAATAATGGATACTGGCCGCATTTAAGTGACTGCAGCTACCGTGCTCCGTACACGAGAATTCAAGTCGATTCACATTTTCAACACTAATTTAGTCACTGCACTGTTAGAGTTTGGTTCTACCGTATTTATTTTGCACTATCCAGTTACAAGCACGTCAGAATTAAACTCTTTAAGAACATGAAGGATGAAATAAGGGAAGAAAGTAATATTATTGTTTTTACTGGTCCATTAATACGGAATTTTTGCTGTCCAGTATGGGATCCATACAGGAAATGCTTTTCTGGCTTCAGTTACCGGACATCCCGTACAATACGGGGCACTTGGCAACCCTCAGAACCAACATATTAGCACTCCATGCAACGAGTGCTATTGCCGAAAAATATTCAGCAAGCCAGGAGTAATAAGCGCCGACAAAAGTAGTGCACTTAGTCCTCATAGTGCAAATGGCCTACTAGCCTAACGTTTATTCTCTGAAGTAAATCCACTTCCCTTTTGTACTTATTTGTGCTCTGTACTGTGAATGAGTGGCGTATCACTGTATTCTTACATCATGAAGCATTGTGTACTAATTTTTCAGTCTAAGGATGGATCCAACAAGTGATCAACAAACCTCCAACGCATCCCAGTTTGTTGAATTACGTTATATCGAGACTACACGCTTATGTGAAATATATTTACTCGTTAGAAAACACGCATTTACTAAGTATTTAAGAAGAAACCATGTTTTCTCCATATCGACAGTTTGGGTTTATACATATTCAGCTAAATTATTTATGTCTTTAAAGTGTAAATTTGAAATGAAAGTGCACTACATTAATATTACTAGAGGACCCATGTTGCACTGCAGCGTTCGTTATTAATAGGTCAGATAACTCGTTTTGATATGCCTTCGTAGTCATATTGTTTTGCCTGCCCTTTTCAATAGGGGCTGCCAGGTCGAGGCGGTAAAAGGGTGCTCGGCTCGCCCGGAAGGACGTTGGTTCGAATCCCCGTCAGGAAGTCGTAAAACTTAAGAAACGAGATTTCCACTTCCGGAGGTGCATATGGCCCTGAGGTTCACTCAGCCTACACCAAAAATGAGTACCGGATTAATTCCTGGTGGCAAAGGCGGCCGGGCGTAGAGCTAACCACTCTACCCCATCACGCGCAGAGGTTAACAATGGTGGAAGCCTTTAGCTTCCACACCTCCAAGGGCCTTCATGGCCTGTACGGAGGTGACTTTCCTTTGCATTTTCAATGGTTTTATGAATATTTAATAAGAAGCAGGTTAACATATGCCGCAGTTCGTAGTCAGAATTCATCCTTTCTGACGTCATCATGCAGTCTGGTAAAAATCTAACCACATATTCGCTTTTTTATCCTGCAATTCTTGATGTAACCTTGGTACAGTGTCGTAGAAGGCAATGGTTTTTAATCGCAATTCTATATAAAACGGTTCCTTTCTGCTAGTGGCTCAACTTTGAGTAATGTTTTAGTGCTAGTAGGACTACGTGCACTACTTCTGTCGGTGCTCATTAGTCCTGGCTTGCTGAATATTTTTCGACAGTAGCACTCGTTGTACGGAGTGCTAATATGTTGGTTCTGAGGGTTGTCAAGTGCCCCGTATTGTGAAAATGGGAAACCACGGAAAACCATCTTCAGGGTTGGCGACAGTGGGATTCGAAACCACTATCTCCTGATGCAAGCTCATAGCCGCGCACCCCCTAACCGCACGGCCAACTCGCCCGCTGTTCAACTCACCCGTTTGTTTAAAGAGCTCATGGGTTAGTCTCGAAGGAGCTATTTTTGCCAGGCAGAGAACTTTTTCAAGATACGTGGACTTCACTCTTTCTACTGTAGCTAGGTTATCCTTCGATAGGTGTTCCCAGATAATGTCTAAGGAGTATGTCATGATGGGGTCTGATTGTACGTAGACGTTTTCTTCTCTTAGCAGCATGTAATTTATTAGGAACGTTCTGCCATCTGTTGAATATATTTGGGAGCTGGGAAAGGTTAGGAAATCAAAGAGAATCAAAGGAATAGTTTTCTTCCGTGACCAGAGAATGTGTATGCTCTCTGACTTGACATGGCTGCATGCAATGACCTTATTAAAGATGAAAATCACATAGGCAAAATATTAATGAAAGTGCTGGGTAATCCTACTTCTGCAATTATTGGAATGATCATGTAATGATTTAATTTTATGATTACTCAAAGTTGGCTGAACTTAGACCTATCAATGTCTCATGATTTACCGACAGGTAATTCCGGAGAGAATAAAACAAAAATGAAGCAAATCGGTGGAGTAGGATGGACTGACGAATTTGCCAAAGCTGTTCTTAGAAAACGTTTTTAATATACAGATTAGCATCCTGATCGAGCCGTGGCTAGCTCAGGGGCTTAGCTGCTGGCTTCTCACCCTGACGATCCTCTATGGGTGGGAAAGGTGGAATATACACACGGCGTCCCCTGTCTGCCGTACGAGGAGACTAAAAGGGGGACCAGGGTCTCTCAACTTGGAAGCGAGGGTTAGCGATCACGGTCCCGATAGATGAGTCTGGAAGTGCTTCCACTTACTTGAGCCAATCTCCTCTTTCATCTTTCCTATCTGACCTGCTTTGGTCAACCCTTGTTTTATCTAACCCCGACGGTACTAGGTTTGCGAGGCGGAGTATTTTCATTTTCAAGCCCTTTTACCGATATTTTCATTCTTTGAAATGTCAGACCTGTTCCTCTTCCGATTAGTGTTACGGAAGGATGGTTGACGAGTTATACTTCCTCTTAAAACAATCACCAAAACCACCACCACCACCTAGACGACAGAGGTTCGAATCCATGTTTTAGCTGCTAGCTTCCTCACCCAGACGACTGAGGTTTGGAACCCGGTCGATCTCAAAATCACGTGGCGTCAGGAAGGGCATCCGGTCTTAAATCGCCGGCCAGAACTAAAATGAGTCCGAGTGGCTCCATAGCCCCCAGAAATAGCTGGGATGATCTGAAGAAAATTGTTAGCATCCTAGTCATATAAATATAGGCCTACATGGTTTAGATTGTGGCTTACGAATCACCTGAAAATAGTCAAAGCCAGCATGCTAGCTCGGCGATCGTTGCTCCATACCGCGAACTGAATTAGCTCAGACAATTGGACAATCTGCCATCTCACGTGGTACGAGCTGCACGAGTGCGATGCATGCCTCTAATTGCAGCTGGGGGTTGGCACACCCTATACTGATCTGTGTCCACATGTGCGCACGCAGGCACCTGAACGTATTATCATATCATCACTGCCGTACTACACCCGTCTACCATGCACATTTGGGGCGTTGTAGGTGTGTTTACAATTTCCATTTCCCCTGTGAATAAAAATATATATATATATATTTCGTGGCTGATATAGTAGGGAAGGAACGCTGCAGCGTATTACAGTATATGAAGTGTCACGGATGTGTTGTACTTAAAAGATGAGTAAAATTATCCATATTACTCTTGTCAGGTCACACGGGGCCAGTGAAGTGGAACTACGTTAATCATGTATAATGTTGGGATGTGTCGTGTTATACACATAGATTACCTGTTCGCTAATGTAATGACCCCTTTATATTTCTTGTCAGAATATATTTAGTGGCATGCGTACATGGTTTACATGTTGAACTGAACCGCAAATACAGAAAATGATACTGTGTATCCATAAACCTTCGAGGCGGGACCAGTTTAAAGGTTCTGTCATGCATTTTATATTGTTTATATCTAAATGATAATGTTATTTTGCTTTACGCCCTGCTAACTAGTTTAATGGTTTTCGGAGACGCCGAGGTGGCGGAATTGTGTCCCAGAGGAGTTATATTTCGTGCCAGTAAATTTACAGACATAAGGTTGACGTATTCGAGCACCTTCAAATACCACCGGACTGAGTCAGGATCGAACCTGCCAAGTTGGGGTAAGAAGGCCAGCGCCTCAGCGGTCTGAGCCACTCAGCCCGGCCTGTTTATATCTGAAGTCACCTCTTTTCAGTTTCGACTCAGTAAATTTATACCTGTTAGGTTCTTCAGTATGCCGAAACTAATTTTGAATAAATAAATTTATAAACTACCTGGAAAAGAAAACATATGGTAACATAATTATACCTGAAAATAAATAAGAACCTAACCGTTATAAAAGTTAGAAAAGAGTTTAATATGTAATATAATAACTTACAAGTGACTATGCATATCAACTAGTCATCTTATTTCATTTTTGTTTTGCTAGGGGCTTTACGTCGCGCCGACACAGATAGGTCTTATGGCGACGATGGGATAGGAAAGGCCTAGGAGTTGGAAGGAAGCGGCCGTGGCCTTAATTAAGGTACAGCCCCAGCCACTGGCGTAGCCAAGGGGGGGGGGGCAGTGGGGCCGGGCCCCCCCCCCAAAAATATTTCCTGAAACTAGAGCGATGATCACCCGTTGTTTTACGTACGGTTCGAACAACTTAAAAAAGTACGCCGAAATGTTAAGTTAACGTAGCGACAAGAATCTACTAGCAGGGCTCAATAGGGTCATACATAAGTCTCCATATTTGTACTGCTTGAATGAAAGGAAGACACTTAGGATTGTGATGCGCGGGAATATTTACCTGTAGAGGCCTCAGTATTGAGAATGTAACCGTGTGTTGACAAATGTCAAGACATGGAGAAAGGGGCAATTAGGAAGGGATTACTCAGTAGGGGGCCGGAACGTGACCACCGAGATAACAACATCGTGTCAGCTTTTGCATATCGGTTCCAGGAAACAACAACGTCCTAGGGATCCTCGGGTTGTACCGTGGTTGAGAGATGTGCTGTGTTTAAGTTGCAGCGCTGGGAAGACTGTGACAGGATTGTGAGCTGCACGTTAGTTCCTTATTTTGTGCCATATAAGTAACTTTTTTTGAAGAGGGGCCGTTCTGTCACTGAGAAGCCAACACTATGTGCATCCTCGGTAAGTTATGAAAAAGTTTTTTTTACTTTTAAAATAGCAAGACAATTGCGGAGTCGTGATTAAGTTCGATAGGTAGGCCTATATATTTTATCAAATGCCCGGGGACGGATTGGAACCTCAAATGGCACCATCAAAAGTGCGGGTAACTATTTTGTAATTGGCGGGCGTGATAACTCAGTTCCAATGATTCTATCTTCTCATCAGGACGGCCCAGGCTTAAATCGCAGTCGATACATGAAACATTTTTAAAATGGGAAGTCACGTTCTATTGATACAGTTTCTACTTAAAACACAGATCCCATCTCTTACGTTTCCTTACACTTTTGAGCCAGAACCGCATCATTTATGGTGGCGTATTTTGAGTATCCAACCATTCTTCGGACTTACCTTGTACCTTAAATGGTGAGTGGATGCAGTACCCACAAAATAATCCAGGCCAGTAGTGTGGATACAACTTTTCCTTGGAAGGGGGTGTGAAAAGATGCTTTATTTTTTATTTAGAATTTACTTTACGTCGCACCGTAGGTCTTATGGCGACGGTGGGAAAGGAAAGGGCTGAGAGTGGGAAGAAGCGACCGTGGCCTTAATTAAGGTACAGCCCCAGCATTTGCCTGGTGTGAAAATGGGAAACCACAGAAAACCATCTTTAGGGCTGCCGATAGTGGTGTTTGAACCCACTATCTTCCGGATGCAAGCACACAGCTGTGCGCCCCTAACCGCACGGCCAACTCGCCCGGTGGATATAAAAAGAAAGCTTGTCCTACCGAGTGCGGTGACGGATCTTCAGTAGACATTGTTGGTTTTGATTGTTACCATGTACAATCATAGCTTCTGTACTCTTAACATACACCAGCTGCATTATTGAAACTGTTCGTAAAATTGATAATATCATTCTTCATTTGTGAGGAAGTAGAATATTTATTTAAATTCTCTTCTTAAAAAAGGAACCACTTTGGTACTACACTCCGTGAAAGTGACTACCGTCCAGGCCGTAGATATTTCGATTACGGGAGACTCAAGGAAAACTCTACTGCACCCCAAAACAAGGTTGTATCCTCCCGATCCCATGCCTTTCTTAACTCTGTCAGTGCCGGGAATCGAATGCAGAATGCTTTAAGTCAAATTCGTAAATAAGGAGACCTAAAAGTAACCAGCCGGCCCCACGGTGTAGGGGTAGCGTGCCTGCCTCTTACCGGAGGCCCCGGGTTAGATTCCCGGCCAGGTCAAGGACTTTTACCTGGATCTGAGGGCTGGTTCGAGGTACACTCAGCCCACGTGTTTATAATTGAGGAGCTATCTGACGGTGAGATGGCGGCCCCGGTCTAGATCCCCCTGTGGGTTGGGGAGGTAGAATAACACCCACGGTATTCCCTGCCTGTCGTAAGAGGCGACTAAAAGGGGCCCCAAGGGCTCTGAACTTTGGAGCGTGGGTTGGCGACCACGGGGCCCTCAGCCGAGTCCTTACATTGCTTCCACTTACTTGTGCCAGGCTCCGCACTTCCATTTATCCTATCCGACCTCCCTTGGTCAACTCTTTTTTTTTTCCGACCCCGACGCTATTAGGTTTGCGAGGGCTAGGGAGTCTTTCATTTTCACGCCCTTCGTGGCCCTTGTCTTTCTTTGACCGATACCTTCATTTTTCGAAGTGTCGGACGCCTTCCATATTTTCCCTCTGATTAGTGTTATATAGAGGATGGTTGCCTAGTTGTACTTCCCCTCAAAACAATAATCACCACCACCACCATCCCGGTCTAGAAAGCCAAGAATAACGGTGGAGAGGATTCGTCGTGCTGACCACACGACACCACGTAATCTGCAGGCCTCCGGGCTGAACAGCCGTCGCTTGGTAGGCGATGGCGCTTCGGGGCTGTTACGTCATGGAGTTTGGTTTGGAAAAGTGAACAGAGAAGGAAGCGACACCCCTGCAAGGCTCCTTAGCTTCCAGCTAGTTCTTCTGCCCGGCCTCGTGCATTTAGGACTGTAAGAAAACGTACGACTTAATAAATGCTCCTCATAAAACCTTTGTGAAAATACTAACTGCATCTATTTATAACAATAATCACAAACGCCTTATTTTCATGTGGCTCAGTTGGTTGTGTCTCTGTCCTTCTGAGTCCGAGTTCGCAGGTTCAAATCCCGGCTTGGATCGGTAATCCTTAAAACGGTGTTGAAATGGCAACAGCTCAATGTCGTTTCTGACATGTTAATAAAAATTATACATACGAATATTAGCGTCACAAAACTCTAACTTTATACTACTATATTCTGTATCCCAGGCCTGCGAGGAAAGTAATTAACAATTTACTTTACGTCGCACCGACACAGATAGGTCTTATGGTGACGGTGGGATAGGAAAGGCTTAGGAGTGGGAAGGAAGCGGCCGTGGCCTTAATTAAGGTACAGCTCCAGCATTTGCCTGGTGTGAAAATTGGAAACCACGGGAAAACATTTTCAGGGCTGCCGACAGTGGGGTTCGAATCTACTATCTCCCGAATGCAAGCTCACAGCTGCGTGGCCCTAACCGCGTTGGAACTAATAGGACAAGGTAAACCCTACATAACATACAGTCATAGGAAAAAGTATTCGTACAGTTAATACTGAAACAAAAAATACTTTATTTAGTACACTTATTGCCATGTACGTTGTATAACATAAATAGGTTAGCTTTCTGTACACTATGTAAAGACATATACACCATAAAACATACAATTGATGGACGTCCCTGCCATTAATACATAAATAAATGAAAATGCCTTGATTTCATACTCATAAAAAGTATTCGTACAGTCCGGTTTTACTTTCATTCCCCACTGATTTTAGTGCATATTTAGTATTTGTTGGCAATCCTTTTGATTTTACAATGGCCTCAAGCCGCCTAGGCATTGAATGAACTAGCTTGGGGGTGAAGGAGGGGTCAATCTTACCCCATTCTTCCAAGAGAGCCATTTTTAAAGCTGGCTTTGATGAAATATTTCTTGTGCCCAGTCTCTCTTTACGATAATCCCGCACATCTTCAATCGGATTCAGATTCGGGGATTGGTGGGGGGTGTTCCATATATGTGGGTGTGTTTTATAAAATCCACAGTCGTGTATCCAGGGCCGTATGGTTTGGATCATTATCCTGCATGACTACATAATCACCCAGAAGTCCCATTTTTTCGGCACTATATAGTAAACGTTTCTTCAAAATTTCAATACAATATTTGCGGGCCACCTTTCCATCTATGAATTCTAAGGAACCTACTTCAGCTGAGCTCATGCACCCCAAAACCATTAAACAACCTCCACCATGCTTCACTGAAGGAAGCAGATTTTTTCTTCCAGTTCTGTGTTCTTTTTCCTCCGCCCCTTTTTGCAATGTTCTTGAAAAGTAGTGAATTTTTCTTTCATCCGTAAATATAACTGGATACTATAATTCTAGAGAAGCATGTTTGTAGTCTGTAACATATTGTAGTCTTTTCTTCCTGTTTGCTGGGGTAATTAAAGGTTTTCGCCTGGCATTTCTACAATGATAGTCATTCGTATATAAAACCTCTTGAATTATGGAAGCACAGATATGAAGTTTTAAATCATTTCCTAGTTCAGACCTCAGTTTTGCAGCACTGATTCTAGGATTTTTCTTAAGTTTCCTGAAGTTTAGTCTTTCAGTTCGTTCGTCTAGTGTGCACGGACGTCCACATCTACGTGCATTTTTGAAAGATTTTCCCTCACCATACCTGTCAACAATTCCCCGAATTGTAGATCTTGGTCTCTTCACAAATTTAGATATTTCCGAGAGAGATTTACAGGAATTATGAGCCCGAATTATAATCATTCTCCCTTCTTCTGTTGTTTCTTTCGTTTTGCGGCCCATCTTACTGATAGACTGTATCACTTGTTGTTAACAACGATTGAAGCACAACTGACTTGGTAAAAGACGTGACCTTTACCGCTTACCTGCGTTGCAAGTGAAGTCATCAAGGTTTTAGATCCGAAGATTTTCCACTTGTACGAATACTTTTTATGCATCTATATTTCGAAATTATTGGATGATATGCTTGTTAAAACAAACATTTCCAAAGTACTATTGTTATTTCCGGTACGTATTCATAGTCATGTTTCGTGAAATACCGAAATATAGGAAAGTGATGAAATTTCTAGCGGCCTATGGACAATGCGTCAATTACAAACGACAATATTGCTTAACGTTTAAGGTGTACGTATACTTTTTCCCATGACTGTATGTTGTAACGCGTGTTTTTCTTTACCAACTAACAAAATATCTATACACATACGCTTTACATTATTTATTTATTTATGTATTTATTTATTTATTTATTAGTGCCTTCAGTACAGTGGCGAAGTTAGGGTTCCAGGCCCTCTCGTACACTTAAGCACATACTAATCAGAATCTTAAATAAAATACTGAGATACTTAAAATAGTTAAAACTACATAAATTAATAGAATTGAAAATACATTTAAATAAATTACTTAATAAATTAATATTAGAACTAATTAATATTTAAAACTCTTAAAAATTGCTAATCCTCAGGAACACACACATTCATACTTCAACCATTCAGTCAGCTGTCCTCAGCAGGTAGTCTCGGCAGGTGACCTTAAATCGTGATTAAAAAAAGCTAGTTTCTCTGACCTCAACTGGCAGGGAATTACATAATCTGGCGACAGTCACCACAAATTGTCTATTAATTTTATTTGTGCGGTGCAGTGAAATAGAAAGAATGAATCTAGAACGTGTATTTTAAGTCGTGAAATGGTGATAAAAAGATGAATTTAGAAGAAATATACATTGGCTGACATTCAGCTACCACTCTGATCACCATCGTTAAAGTGTGTAGCTGCCGACGTTTATCAGACATCAGCCATGAGACAGCCTGATAGTATGGGGTGATATGAACATCGTACGCGATATTTTAAATAAATCGCAGGCAGGAATTCAGTGCTCGTTGAAGTTTAAGTGTTTCTTCTCTCGTCATGTCAACTAAAACAACGTCACAATAACCAAGAATAGGGAGAATGAGTGTCTGTATTCGTTTGACCTGTAGCTCAAATGGAAATACATCCCTCTGCCGTTTAAGAGGGTGAAAAACTCCAAAAATCTTTTTACGCATTTGTTTCGTCTGATCAGACCAATCAGCTGCTTCATCTATACGCCGGGATTTTAAATCGTTTTACTGTAGGGAATAATTCAGTAGGATTGGCGGGATTGCGACATTGTTTGAGCAGCTCAGTAATTTTCGTGATCCAATTATAATTGTCTGAGTTTTCTTGCAGTTTAGTATAAGAGAGCTTCGTTGTGCATATACAGTACACTGAGTCGTCGGAGGTCCCTGTTAATATCTTGTCCTGCAGTGTCGATATATTTGAAGATCGTCAGCACAGAGGTCATGTGTGTTATTTCCTGTCAGAGATGGTATGTCACTGATAAAAATACAGAAAATTTGGGGCCGCAGAATACTACCCTGTGGGGCAACACTAAGTTTCATTTTCCATTTAGAGGCCTTGTCGTTTACTGTTACACGCTGTTGACGGTTACTCAAATAAGAACTAAAAACCTTAAGCACAGCCAGGTCGAAATTTAGCCGTTCCATTTTCTTTATCATAGTCGGAATTACTATAGTGTCAAAGGCGCTACTGAAGTCAAGAAGGATACGTATAGTGAGCAGTCGTTTGTCCCTAGTGTTTCTAATGTCTTCAGTAACCTTCAAAAGTGCTGTCGCGGTACTGTGTCCTTCTCAAATCCAGATTGTAAAGGGTACAAAAGAGCATTTTTATTTAGGTATTCCAGAACTTCCTCGTACACTAAACGTTCAAAGTCTTTAGAAAGCGCAGGGAGTACGGACATAGGACGATAGTCAGAGGGTGATTGTGGGTTTAAACTCTTAGGTACCGATATAATATTGGCTGTTTTCCAGACAGTAGGGAAAGTTACGTTTAGTAAACAGTAGTTCAGTATGTGCGTCAGTATAGGCGAGATAGTACCCATAATGTTATGTAAAAAGTAATAGGAATATCATCTACACCTGTAGTCTTTGATTTAATCGGGTACAAAGCCTTTTAACCTGATTTTCTGTGACACTGTGAAATGTGAATGGTGGATTGGCTGGAGGAGAGGGCGGTGAGTCGGTGCAGTTAATTTCGGTAGGTTGATTATTTATTCTATTAAAATAATCGTTCAGTTTGTCAAGTGGAATGTCAGGAGTTGTCCGTCTCTGTTCATGTTTTCCTATTCCCAGAGCTCTAAGCTGGTCCCGTGCGCGATTAGAATTTAAGTTGTTAGCTAAACTCCGAAAATATATACATTTTTTTAAAATTTCTGATTAACTGCTTTGTGCGATTTCTTAAGATGCGGTAAGATTCGAAGTCTGTGTCATCTAGGGTTTGTTTATAATGTCGAAATAACGAGTCACGGTAGGCCATCATTCTCTTGCCTTCATCATCTAGCCATGGACAAGAAGGACGAGAAACCTGTATTCGACGCGTGTGTGTGTATATCTTTGCCGCATTATTTGTATAAAATCACTTCTTTATTGCTTATCACATGGCCATTATTATAATAACATTACCGTATTTATTCTAAATCAGAATATTGCATCCTTACTCAAACTGTTTATTCTTGCATTCATTTCACTTGTACTCGGAATATATGAAATGCTGCACTTATGTTGGGATGGGAGTAACAGAGGTAGCCGTGGGACCGGGGGGGGGGGGGGGTTGTCGCCCAAGAAGTCCAGACACCCCAGGAGTTTTAAAGAATGTACTTTTATTGAGCATGTTATATATAATGTACATTAATATTAGCTTACGGAGTCCGACTCATTGGCTGAATGATCAGTGTTGAGGCCTTCGGTTAAGACGGTCCCGGGTTCGATTCTCTGCTCCGTCGGCGATTTCAATCGCGTCTGATTAATTCTTCTGGCTGGGGACTAGGTGTTTGTCCCAACATATTCATATTCAGACAACATACTACACCACCAACTACCAAAGAAACACACAACACTGATTACATCCCTCTATATAGAGCTGGCGTCGGGAAGGACATCCGGCCGTAAAACAGGTCCAAATCTACATGTGCGACACAGCACCCGCGACCCCACAGACGTGAGAAAAAGCTGGGGAAGAAGAAGAAAACTACTATTAGCTTCCGGAATCCGCACGAATCCACCACTCTTACTTGGATCCAAGCACACCCATTTCCTTTTTCGGTATTCTACACCACCTAAACTATGGAAGTTTGGACACCTATCAAAATAAAATTCTGGATGAACGCCCCCCCCCCAAACTGAAATCCTGGCTACGCTACTGGCCCCAGCATTTGTCTGGTGTGAAAATAAGAAACCACGGAAAACCATTTTCAGGGCTGCCGATAGTGGGATTCGAACCTACTATCTCCCGGATGCAAGCTCACAGCCGCGCGCCTCTACGCGCACGCCCAACTCGCCCGGTCATCTTATTTCATTCGTGCTATTATAAGGGTAAGGCTCGTCGTCGCAAGTTCTGTTTTGAGAAGTTCTTTTGAACTCTGTTGGGTGGCCAATATTTTGAAAAGTTACTCTCTCGGTCGTTTTCTTCCCCTCTTTCCAACATTTTTTCCTGATGATGCGACGTGCGTTTTACTTTTCGTCTTTATACCTTATAGATTCATAAAACATGGTTTTGCCTATTTAATATAATGTAGGATTACCCAGTTAATATATACACAATTATATTTGAGAATGAAAGACGAAAGTTCCCTAACTAGTGGCTATTTACGAAGTCTCTCTCCTTTTCACAGCAGTTAGTGCGGCTCGCTCGTATGACATGTAACGATGGTCTCTTCACTAATCTTGACTGATAACTCACTTTTCACTTGGTTCCGAACGCTTAGTCACTTCACACAAACAGCTGCCCGCAGAAAGGTTCAAATATACAGTCCGCCAGCAATTGCGACGCACGTCGACTATTCCTTGGCTCGACTCCAGATGGGTCCAATAACTCATATAATCTACGCAGTCAACTCAGTTATCTTGTAGTCAACGTGACCACTCTACACATTGAACTAGTCAGCACGAATTATTCGGCAGGACAATAACACACCGCCACTGAGCAACAGTGACCACACTTCAACATCACTCTTCGTACTCACTCCAATAACAATTCGAACGACAGCCACACAACTGCTATCCAACTCCACAACTGACACTGGCTCTGGTGGAACACCTACCACACACTCGACGTTCCAACACAACCACCATCCCTCGTTCGCGGCGGTGCTGTTTTTATCTTTGGTGACGAAGCACTGGAATCTTCGAGGTACGGCTAGAGAAGGAATAATTGTTTCGTCCTGGAGAAGGCCGACGGCAAAACCAAACGAAAGCACAATAGGAGAGGCCTCAACAAGTCTTCGGGCCAGCTGGGAGGTCCACTGTCTCCGGTCCGGGAGCCCCTTGACGCTTTCTAGGGACACGGTTTCCGGACGAGATAACATTCATAACGAGACGTAACAGCGAGGATAATCAACGCTATCTTCTAAGAAGGTTCAATCGAATCTGGATGGAGCGTGAGTTTCCTTCTCAATGGCGAGAGGAAGCAATAATTAATCTCCTGAAGCCTGAAAAAGACCGTGGAAGAAGCTAAGGGCATATTTGTCTATTAATCTGCGTAAGCTATTTCAGGGGATGGCAAATTATGAGTGTGGTGTCTGAAGGAACGACGATTGTAGTCCGAGTTCCGGTGTCGCTTTCGCCCTGCTCAATTCAACTATAAATACTTGGTACGCATGTAGAATTCAATACAGGACACTTTTCTTCGAAAACAGCATTCCGTGGCTGTTGTCTTCGATTTGGAAGAAGCCTATGACACCACATGGTAATATGACATCATTTCAACCCAGCGTCAGTGAAAATTCCGAGGTAAATTGCCGGTGTTTATTGCGAATTTTTTGTCCGTCCCTCCCTCCGTTCCGTGTCCACGTAGGAAGGCATAGCCGCAATACCACGTTCAGGAAAATGTAGTTACCCAGGGATCGGTTCTAAGAGTTACTCTGTTCCCGATTGCAATAAACGACATTGTAGCTGCTGCGGGTTCAGTAGTAAATCCGTTCCTATTTGTGGACGATTTCTCATCGCATTATTGCTCGCAAAATATGTCGGTCGCACAGCGATAGCTACAACAAATAACAAGCTATTAACAAAGTGGAGTCCGACTCCATGGCCGAATGGTTAGCGTGCTGGCCTTTGGTCACAGGGGTCCCGGGTTCGATTCCCAGCAGGGTCGGAAATTTTAACCAAAATTGGTTAATTCCCCTGGCACGGGGACTGGGTGTATGTGCCGTTTTCATCATCATTTCATCCTCATCACAACGCGCAGGTCGCCTGCGGGAGTCAAATCAAAAAGACCTGCACAAGGCCTCTCCGGAGGCCACACCCCATTAAATTAAATTTTAACAAAGTGGAACAGTGGATATTAGGACACCTCTTCCGGTTTTCAACGGACAAGACCTCTGTTGTCCATTTCTGCTGGAAGCACATTTTCCATCCGTATCGTACGTAAGCTTTATCTGAGGAGTGTCCCTCTTCCAGTAGCAGACATATATCGTTTCCTTGGGCTTCTTTTCGATTTAGTAAAGTATCGTGGGAGTCACACGTCCGTCAATTAAGAGTTAAAGGCGCTTAAAAGATTCAATATTTTGACGTTTCTTGACAGCCCAAAGCCGTGCACTGGTCGCACGGTGCTCCTACGTTTTTATAGAAGTTAAATCCTCAAAAAGGCAAGAATTAGATGAGGAGTGGGGCTAATCAGGTTTCCTTTCACCCCATACTAGGTACATTTTATAATCAAGATGCACACTAGCGAGTAAATTTGCATTGCTCGGGTCATACTCCCCTTAAACCAGTATTCGTAAAGAGGGAGAATGAGTGCTTGAAAGTGGAGCTCTTATAATCATCCTACTTCTTTCAGAAGTCTTACTGGTATCAGTTAGGAGGATGGTTAGGATTAGAATTGAAGAGTTCACATTTTTTACAGACTGTACAGGGTTGCTGTAATTTATGTACAGTACATGTATACAATGGGAAGTAGGGGAAGGGTCCTGGTCCATCTGGACCTCTTCAGCATTGTGTCAGAACCAGCCACATTGCCCCAACTCTACATCACGTTGAGCACTGACTACTTCTTTGAAAATATTTAAGAAAAAGCTAGGTAAACAACTGAAAGAGAGGATGACGATGATGATGGTCTGGTGGATGTCACAAATCCGCTAATGGTCGCGCTGGGTGTCTCGAGCTTAAATATCGAAGCAATCTCATCTGTGCTGCCTCGAGTCTATTTGCTTCTTTTGATGTCAGGACTCCTAAGCCTCGTTAAGACTGCCATGCTTTTATAAAACTTACACACAGTCCCGCGTTTCACCTTTTTCAGCAATGTTCTTTTAATAGTACCTATGGTTTTAAAAACATACACAAATCATAACAGACCGAGCTCGATAGCTGCAGTCGCTTAAGTGCGGCCAGTATCCAGTATTCGGGAGATAGTGTGTTCGAACCCCACTGTCGGCAGCCCTGAAGATGGTTTTCCGTGGTTTCCCATTTTCACACCAGGCAAATGCTGAGGCTGTACCTTAATTAAGGCCACGGCCGCTTCCTTCCCAGTCCCAGCCCTTTCCTGTCCCATCGTCGCCATAAGACTTATCTGTGTCGGTGCGACGTAAAGCCAATAGCAAAAAAATAAAAAATAAATCATAACAGACCGCTATGCCTTTCAGCGTTCAGTCTGCAAGCCTCTGTGGATTTATTAAACGTCTCCACAATCCTCCATTTGTAACCGGATCTGTGGCTTTTTTTTTTTTTAAGTACACACCTCTTATTTTAAATCATTACAAATTAAGTCCAACCAGCGTCGTTTAATTTTCCTTATACCTCACGTACCCTCCGTGACCGAGTCCATTTTTCTCATAAGTAACCCATCCTCCTCCATTCCCGAAGCAGATTTATACGTACCATTTCACCTATCGAGCCTTTATCTCCTTATTCAGAGTACCCTCCTGCCATTGTTTCCACATGTAGAAACTGCAATCATTCTCGCTATTTTCATGACCGTGTCTTTCACTTATGAATAAGATATCATGTGCCCAATCACCTTTCACTTTACACTTCACATTTATGTAAATAATAAAATACAAATATCAGGTTATTTTAATGTAAGTGAAGTTTTTTGTTATGTTGTTGATATCGATTATTTTATGTAGCTATGCTTAAGATCAAACGAATGACAGTGTGAGAACTTCGCTTACTATGTGGACTGTGATACCTCTATACTCTTTGGATGTAAATGATATAAACGTACCGTGTTTATACCGACTGTTAATACATAATAAGTATATATACATAATAGGTCTCAAAAACTCTTACAACTTACAACTTTGTAACCCCGACACTCCCGCATAGCACAATAGTCAACATAAATGCCTTAGGAGTGCTTTTAACAATCTACCCTTAATCCCACAATCCCTCAGTGTGGCTAACATATTTTCTATATGCATTGTCTGGATCTACGGAACATAAACGTAACTGTCTGTTACTCTCCACGCATTTTTAATTACCTGGCGCATGCTGAAAATCTGATCCTGACAGTCCTTCTGTGGTCTAAGTGATGGTGATTTTTGTTTTACGAGGAAGTACAAGATAATCATCCTCTCTGAACAAATTAAGTAGAAAAGTGATCTAGCTACTCCAATTCCCCGGACGCCAAGATGGTTCGACGTAGCTGATAAGTACCACACAGGCTTGCATCAAACATACCCTCAACCACTGATCGCACCCTCACTTGAAAAATGCCAGTAAACATCTAGCCTGGAATGCTGATCATTGCAATACTTCGATAGCTGGTATAATTAGTGCTTTCGTCCAATCAGATGGTACCTTACCAACATTCCATGCTGATCTGATTATTTCTGTTCTGTTACCAGCAATGTGAGAGGATACCCCATATATGCTAATCACAAAGTAATGGAAATGTTCCATATGGCCAACATCAACCTACAATATTGGAAACTATTTTACGTCAATGCCACATGCTCGTTGGAACTTCAGGAAAGCAAAGTGGGTTACATTCTCCGCTGAACTGGATAAATGCATTCGGTGGATTCCTCCGAAGTACTACAGTTATAAGCGTTTTGTAGGGTCACTTACAATATCAGCTAAGAAGTGTATGCCCAGAGTGATGCACTCTATAATGAATACCTACATAGTGGAGATCCAGGTATTCCTGATGAACTTCTGTCCAGTACGGATGCTATTCGGAGGGAACGATGGATCGAAATAGTACTTAACTCGTTCTAGCAGAAAGGCACGGGACTCCTCCGAAAACTTGGAGAAAGTACACCCTTGGTTAAATAACAGCTTAAGGTTATGCCGGATGAAATAGCATCTCATGTTGTAGCAATTTCCCAGGTACTGCCAGATAAGAAGCATACGTACATAGTTCCAAGCCTTGAAATCAAGAACACCACAAACATCAAGGCATCGATGTGGCTCTCGAAGAATACAACTAGCACGCTTTTATAACGACCTTTTGCAAGCTGGATAGCTCCCAGCAGACTTTAAAAGAACGAAAGTGATTTCCTGAAACCAGGTAAAGCTGCCAACCATTCAAGCACCTACAGATCAATCGCCCTTCTTAGTTACTGTTGTAAGCTCTTTGAAACGGTGACATACAAAATAATTAGTGCAACTATTTGTGAACATATTCCAACAGATCAAGCCGATTTTAGACCCAATCGCAGGTGCTGCCACCAAATACTATCGCTAACATAATACTCTGAAACAGGATTCCAGAAACAGCTCAAGGCATCAGTCGCATTCATTGATTTCATAGCAGTATTTGATACAGTCTGGAGGGAAGGATTAATTTACAAGCTCCTCCGAATTGTGTCGTGTAGAACCATCACGCAGGTCATCAACAATATGCTCGGTGAAAGAATGATGCACTTCCAGGCACCCCAGAAATGTAAAACTTGGTACCAAACAATCCGACGTCTCCAAGATTCTTACAGAGATTGAAAATTCCCAAAACTAAACGAGGAGTTAAAATTGCAGTTCAGAAGCAAAACAGCATAAGCGTCACACAAGCGTATTTTCACCCAATGGGAAATACAGTATTTATTCCAAAGCGATAATTTCCGAAATATTAAGGAGGTAAAATATACTTATTTATAAAATGGAAATCAAAGAGTAGCAGTGTACAAAGGCAGGCATAAAAATAAAAACATACGAATAAATGAGGCACCTTCAGATACCCTACAAATTTACAATTCGGTACCAGAGCACCTGATAATGCCATACCCCGACACAAATTGAAAATTACCAAAGCTTCCCGTGGGGAAGAGGGCGGGGTGAGAGAGTTGCATTTATTAAGTATACAGGCACCGGTAGTAATATAATAATAATAATAATAATAATAATAATAATAATAATAATAATAATAATAATTTCTAATTTACAATTAAGTAGTTCCTTTCACCAAATAAGGCTATTTAACTAATTTCATGATTCAGCACAGGTAGTACAACCTGGAGTTTAACACGCTCCTCAATACTTTAATCAGAAGTGTCTCATTTTTTTCAGGTCGTCTTCTACCGTTTTTCCCCACAACTGTGGCGTTACGGGTGCGCACTGTGTCGCACATGTGGATTCGGCCCGGTTTCACGACAGGATACTCTTCCTGTCGCCAACCCTATATGGAAGGTGATTTATCATTAATTAATAATGTTGACCACTCCAAATTAGCATTTCAATGTAGTGACTATACCAAGGACAAAGATACTACAACATACATACATACATAGATACATTCTCATTATAGACTGCTCTGCCTTTCAGCGTTCAGTCTGCAAGCCTTTGTGAATTTACTAAACGTCCACAATCCTCTATTTGTAACTAGTGCTGTCGCCTCATTTCGTTCTGTAACTCTTATCTTTAAACCGTTAGAAACCGAGTCTAACCATCGTCGCCTTGGTCTACCTCTACTTCTCTTACCCTCCATAACAGGGTCCATTATTCTCCTAGGTAATCTATCCTCCTACATTCGCCTCACATGATCCCACCACCGAAGCCGGTTTATGCGTACAGCTTTATCCATCGAGTTCATTCCTAAATTAGCCTTTATCCCCTCATTCCGAGTACT
This sequence comes from Anabrus simplex, assembly GCF_040414725.1. Classification (NCBI taxonomy): domain Eukaryota; kingdom Metazoa; phylum Arthropoda; class Insecta; order Orthoptera; family Tettigoniidae; genus Anabrus; species Anabrus simplex. The sequence continues at coordinate 344,366,568 of NC_090268.1, read as the reverse complement.
ATCCTGCCATTGTTCCCACCTGTTTGTACCAGCAATCATTCTTGCTACTTTTATGTCTGTTACTTCTAACATATGAATAACATATCCTCAGTCCACCCAACTTTCGCTCCCGTAAAGCAAAGTTGGTCTGAAAACAGACCGATGTAAAGAAAGTTTCGTATGGGAGCTGACTACCTTCTTACAGAATACTGTTGATCACAACTGCGAGCTGAATGCATTAGCATTACTACACCTTGATTCAATCTCACTGTATTACCATCCTGGGAGAACACACAACCTAAATACTCGAAATTATCGACCTGTTCTAGCCTTGTATCACCAATCTGAGATTCAATTCTGTTGAATTTCTTACCTAATGACATCAATTTAGCCTTCGAAAGGCTAAATTTCATACCATACTCATTGCACCTATTTTCAAGTTCCAAGATATTAGACTGCAGGCTTTCGGCGCAATCTGCCATTAAGACCAAGTCGTCAGCATAGGCCAGACTGCCTACTACATTTCCACCTAACTGAATCCCTCCCTGCCATTTTATACCTTTCAGCAGATGATCCATGTAAACTACGAACAGCAAAGGTGCAAGATTACAGCCTTGTCTAACCCCTGTAAGTACCCTGAACCATGAACTCATTCTACCATCAATTCTCACTGAAGCCCAATTGTCAACATAAATGCCTTTGATTGATTTTAATAATCTACCTTTAATTTCATAGTCCTCCAGTATGGCGAACATCTTTTCCCTCGGTAACCTGTCATATGCTTTCTCTAGATCTACGAAACATAAACACAACTGCCTATTCCTCTCGTAACATTCTTCAATTACCTGGCGCATATTGAAAATCTGATCCTGACAGCCTCTCTGTGGTCTGAAACCACACTGGTTTTCATCCAACTTCCTCTCAACGACGGATCGCACCCTCCCTTCCAAGATGCCAGTGAATACTTAGCCTGGTACACTAATCAATGGGATACCTCGACAGTTGTTGCAATCCTTCCTGTTCCCTTGCATAAAGATAGGTGCAATTACTGCTTTTGTCCAATCTGAAGGTACCTTACCAACACTCCATGCTAATCTTACTCCCCTATGAAACCATTTGATCCCTGCCTTCCCACTATACTTCACCATTTCAGGTCTAATTTCATCTATTCCTGCTGCTTTATGACAATGGAGTTTATTTACCATCCTTTCCAGTTCCTCAAGCGTAATTTCACCAACATCAATTTTCCTCCTCCCCATGAGTTTGGCTGTTCGCAACACCACCAGAAAGATTTCCTTTTACGTTGAGATGATGTTCAAAATATTCCGTTCACCTCTCCAGTGATTCCCTGGGATCTATTATGAGTTCACCTGAATTACTCAAATCACTGTTCATTTCCTTTTTCTCTCCCTTCCTAAAATTCTTTATTACTGTCCGGAAAGGATTCCCTGCTGCTTGACCTAGACTTTACAGGTTATTACCAAAATCTTCCCACGACTTCTTTTTGGTTTCAACAACTATTTGTTTCGCTGTTTCATCTACGTACAAATCCCTGTCTGCCTCGGCCCTTGTTTGGAGCCATTTCTGATAAGCCTTCATTTTACGTTTACAAACTGCTCCCCTGTTCGCCTTTTCCCATCTTTACACACAGTTGTTCCCAGGCATTCCCTTGCTGTTTCTACTACAGCGTCCGACTCGTTGGTTGAACGGTCAGCGTACTGACCTTCGGTTCAGAGGGTCCCGGGTTCGATTACCGGTCGGGTCGCGGATTTTAACCTTAATTGGTTAACTCCAATGGCACGGCGGCTGGGTGTATGTGTTGTCTTCATCATCATTTCATCCTCATAACGACGCGCAGGTTGCCTGCGGGCGTCAAATAGAAAGACCTGCACCTGATGAGCCGAACCCTTCCTGGGATATCCCGGCACTAAAAGCCATACGACATTTCATTTCATGATGTTATTCTGTATCCAGTAATAAATTACAAGATTGTGAGCAACTGTAAAATGACCTCGATAGTGTTGTGAGTTTCACAATAGGAAAAGTCCTCTCAGATTTAACTGCTGCGTTGATGAGGTGAAAGTTCCTTATGGGGATCATTGTATGTACCTAGGTGTTAATACCGGTTGAGTCAGCCGCACCTGACGTTTTATGCTGTTACGCATCCCACCGAACGTCAGTGGGGTGATGGTCGATTTTCCTTTGCCTTATACCAAGCTACAGTCGCCTTTAAAGCACTTACTGCGTCATCGCTGCACGACTTTTGCAAAAACATGTATGCGATATGTATTTACACAATACATCAAACTGTCATACGGTTATGTAAAATGTACGTGCCAATTATAAGCTTTCGATTGGTTATGAAATTATCGCTAAAAGGGACGGCATACTGATAGAAAACGTGTGAGAGTTTGTGAAGCGGGATGTAGTTTACATTAAGCTTTCTGATAAACTGGAGGCAGCAGTCACTGTGGTGTAGTGGGCTAACCACAGACGTGTTGACGGATGTTGCGTTGGTAGGTGGGTTCGAATCCCACGAGCAATAAATATTTTTATTCACATTTTAAACTTTGAGGATCACGCATTTCCGATGTCATTTATGCCACATTCGACCAATAGCATGCATGTTGAATGTATAGTGGCCAAACACTTGGTGTAGCCTAGCAGTCCTAGTCATTTCTCCGCTATGTATTCTACATATGAGTATGTTGACATGCTCCTCATCTACGGCGAAGCAAAACAGAACGCAAAGGAAGCACAGCTCCTATACCAGGAAAGATTTCCACACCGACAATAACCAAACGCAAATACGTTTAGGAGGGTGGAGCGACGTTTGCGTATAACTTCGTCCCTTTCCCGAACAGGTCCTATGAGAGAGTTACGTCCGGTGAAACTGCTGAGATGGTTTTGGACACTTTCCGGGAGAATCCTCACACGAGTATCCAGGCAGTAGCACAACAGGCCAACATCAGCCAGTGGTCTATTGTAAGGATATTGCATTCCAGTTTTTTTCGTCCGTACGACGAGATTTCGAAACTCGTGTTGATTTCTGTGCGTGAATACTGACAAAAGTGGCAGGTGATCCAGCGTTTGTATCTCAATTTTTTTTTTTCAGACGAGGCACGATTTCATAATAATGGCTCTGTGAATCGTCATTACATGCACTACTGGAGCGTTGAAAATCCTTACTGGGTAAGGCAGACGCATTTCAGGTTCGATGGGGAGTAAATGTCTGGTGTTGTATACTGGGTGATCACATAATTGGATATATATATTTGCTATTTGCTTTACGTCGCACCGACGACGACGGGAGAGGAAAGGCTTAGGAATAGGAAGGAAGCGGCCGTGGCCTTAATTAAGGTACAGCCCCAGCATTTGCCTGGTGTGAAAATGGGAAAGCATGGAAAACCATCTTCAGGGCTGCCGACAGTGGTGTTCGAACCCACTATTTCCCGGATGCAAGCTCACAGCTGCGCGCCCTTAACCTCACGGCCAACTCGCCCAGTACCATATTTCTTTGAGGATAATTTGACAGGAGTCCGGTACCGTACCTACAGTTTCTTCAAGACAAACTACCATTGCCGCTAGAGGATGTGCCCCTGGGTGAGCGTGTAACCATGTAGTATCAACACGACGGAGCTCCCCCTCGGATGTCAGCAGATGTTCGCAACTACCTGAAAGTTACACATCCCGGTCGATGGATAGGAAGGGGAGGACCTGTCACCTGGCCTGTTAGATCGCCCTAATTTGACACCAGTGAAACCTCTTCCTATGGGGCTATTTGAAGGATGTAGTGTAAACTCTGCAACCGGAAAAAAACCTGAAAGCCTTCGAAACCTTATTACGGAAGCCTGTGAATCCGTAACACCTACAATGCTAGAAAGAGCCCGAATGGCAGTTCAAAGGCGTGCTGAAACGTGCATTACCACAGAAGGCCATCTATTCGAACACTTACTGCCCTAACAGGCTGTTGTTCAGTCAAGCAGATTCAAACCCTCAACTATTCTATACTCGTCCAGCCCTGCTTATAAAGCATCCACATAAGCAGCCCTAATGGCTTAGAACAGTGCCAAAATAAATACATAAATACATTAATTAATTAAACAACCCACGACGTGAGGGCATTCGGATACATTGGCGCTGTGGATGATTCTCAAAGTACAAAATGCGAATAAAATTTACAGGCTCAAGTGGAATTCGAACCCACCTACCAAACGCAGCTGTATTAACAGCACCGTACTTAACCTATGACACCACGGCAACTCCAGCGTGTAGATTTCCAGGAAGCCTACTAGATGGACTACTACTTCCAATATCAGTATGCCATCGCTTTTAGCGTTCATTTCATACCGTACTGAAAGCTCATAATTGGCACGTACTTTTTACACAACCGTATGACAGTTTGATGCATTGTGTAAATGCCTGTCGCATACGGTACATGTTTTTGCAACGGTAATGGTGCAGTGAGCGATTAAAAGCGATTGTTGCTTGGTGAACGGCAAAGGAGAATAGACTATAACGACACCAGTGTCGTTCGGTGGGATACCTAACAGCACAAAACGTCAGGCGTGGCTGACTCATCCGGTATAAGGAAAGATCTTCAATGGAGTAATAATATAAATGGAACTGTAAATAAAGAGTACAGATCTCTGCACATAGTTATTAGGGCGAGGATTGGATAGGAAAGGCCTAGGAAGTGGAAGGAAACAGCCGTGGCCTTAATTAAGGTACAGGCCCGGCATTTGCCTGGTGCGAAAAAGGGAAACCACGGAAAACCATCTTCAGGGCTGCCGACAGTGGGCCTCGAACCCACTATCTCCCGATTACTGGATACTGGCCGCACTTAAGCGACTGCAGCTATGGAGCTCGGTACCACTACGGATACTAATAATAATAATAATAATAATAATAATAATAAAAAGACGACGACCCGCTATCGTTCAAAAAAACACATCTCGTGGAGATATTTTGAACATGGTCCTTTGACGCTTCCAGAGCTTGATACCCCTCTGAACTGTTGCGGAAAGAGGTTCCATTCAAGGCTGGCCACAATAGTGAAGCACCGGTAGTTGTTGCAGGTCGAGGACTTGTCCCTCGGGATAGTAAGGAGGGTCATGGTATTCTATGGTATTCTCCTTACAGGGTTCTGAAATGCTATGAAATCGATACATATGGGAAGAATGGGAACTGTAGGCTACGAGTTCGGTGCAGTACAGTTTAGGTAGGCGTAGAGACGTAGCCAACTGACATCAACGATGCATTCATGTATTGGGAGAAGCTCTACCAAATACTAGGCACCATGAAATACGATATGCCATTGCTCAAGCGTTAAGGGACTCAGGCTTTACTGTCTTGGAGGAGGTTCACGGTCTCTCTATTACAGGCAGCACCCGTCGAACCAGCATGAGAGCCTTCAAAGGCCACCGGAAGGGCTTTGCAATAAATTCGAGACATCCGAAACACAAGCGAATGAGGTACAAGAGGAAAAGAAAACAACATATGAACCAACCATCCCATTTAATCAACAAGAATACCAGCTGCATGATATCGAAGTCATAGCATTAATGGCTGGCGGCGCTAGAGGAACCATTCATTTTTCGCCCAGTTCTGCTTTTAAACTCAATCAGGCATTTATAAAAGAAAACACAGCGACTTCCTTGAAATATTCCATCCAAATCCTGAAGAACCGGATCTCCCAAACTTTAATGCAACAACATACAATATGACAAATGCGCTAACCAACTCGCAATAGCTTTTAATATTTATCTTGTATTTTTTGTATTACTCAGGGGCAATCTCTAGTTGGGGAAAGTCGAAATAAATACCTTTTTAATTAAATTATTTAATCTCGTTTTCCTTACTTCAATTCTTATAATCCATGCCTCAAGCAGTTTAGAGACGTGAGAACGATCACACAGGCCGCGTTAGCTGAGAAACAACGAATCAAGGAGATAATGGCGAAGTTCCATATAAGGTTCACAATGAACCCCTGAATTTTTCCGCATTCACTTCTCAGAAAATTGATGACTGATACGTTCCACAAAGGAATATAGCCTTCAGATTCCTAACTTTCAGTAACCAACTGTACAGAACTCTTATTACATTATTAAACCTCCGGCGAAAGCAAAGGTGGTATCAACAGTAGATTGTTCCGGTTCTTACCAAACGGTGAATTGGTATTCTTTGATGCAATAAAGGATAATACAATTAAATACACATTTTCTCGTTGCCTTCTTCGGAGAAAGAAAGAACTCCAGATTATTTCAAAATCAAGGAGCAGGCAATACCCCCTCCGGATATTTGCGATGAGAGAGTTATCACTAAATTACACTGGACCGATTACTTCATGTTTGGCTCCTTAAACGACAATCAATATTACTGATAAAGGTATTGCTGTACATCCTAATAAGGACTTTTATGGCTTTCAGAGACGCCGAGGTGCCAGGAGGTACCAGCGGTACCGCACAAGTTATTTTACGTGCTGGTATATCTATCTACATGAGGCCGGCTTATTTGAGAACCTTCAGATACCACGGGACTTAGCTGGATTCGAACCCATCTACCTAGGCTCAGGAAGCCACTCACTCAGTCCGGTCGATATTTAGTGGCATGCGGTGTGTAAGAATATTATGCACTAGCTGATGTACCCGTGCTTCGCTACGGGATTCTCAGAAAGACTGACTTTGTGGTTTTCTTAACCTGAAATCAACATAGGTCATTACAAAAACTTAAGTATGAATGTAGCGATTAAAAGCAATGCTATCATATAAAATACTCGATCAAATGGAAAGCCGCACGTTTTATCACTTTTAATGAACAGTGCTGCGGTTAGAATGCGGTACCAATCTAATAGTCCCAAGTTACAGAGCTGGGATGAGCAGGCCGCAGATTGTCATGAACACTCATCTGCCATTATTCCGCTAAATATGCACACTGTTCATTCCAATCAGTGCCTCAGAGTAGGGATTGAATAGCCCGAATGCTATGATGATCCAGTGTGTTACGTAACAATAGTATCAGAAAATTTATAAACCAGGGGAATGTCATGCTAAAGAAGAAAGTTATCTAACTCCCCAGCTACTTCCCATCAATATTCAGGCAGGCTGTTACACTCTGTACGACTGGGCGAGTTGACCGTGTGGTTAGCGGTGCGCAGCTGTGAGCTTGCATCCGAGAGATAGTGGATTCGAACCCCATTGTCGGCAGCGCTGAAGATGGTATTCCGTGGTTTCCCACTTTCACACCAGTCAAATGCTGGGCCTGTACCTCAATTAAGGCCTAAGGCACTCCTAGCCCTTTCCCATCCCATCGTCGCCATAAAACCTATCTATGTCGGTGCGACGTAAATCAAATAAAAATACTCTGTACGCGGCAGTAATCCTATCTACCGGAGATGAGGGGCAACAGATGACACAAAGCACATCACGACAAACAATGGTCAATGTAATGTTATTGTTGATCAATGTTATGAGCTTTCTGTATTGTAGGCCTTCACATTTAGTTTTCTTTCAACTCTGTGATTTGTAAAATATTTTATACCATAAACTGTAGTTTCTTATTCTCCGACTTTACATACCGATTTTCATTAAATACTGTTTACCCATTTCTGGTTACTCGGCGCTGATATGGACTTAGTAACAAAAATCCAAAATCATTAATATCTTTGTGATCATAGCCAGTACGGTAACAATGTATAAGACATGAATAATAGGAAATTTAATACTATATAACCCTAGTTATGTAGCATTCATCGATTACACCTCTAATAAGAAATATTTGAGAATTACATTTTAGGTCTTCCCCTAAACTACCATTTCACTCAGCGTGAATAAAATAATTCACAGCCTAGACTATAGCGACTTATTTCCTGACTTCACATACCGATTTTCATTAGACCACTAATAACACAAATAGTTGAGAATTCAATTTTAGGCCTTTCCCTAAACTACCATTTCACTTAGCGTGAGTAAAATGATTTATAGCCTAGATTGTAGAGGCTCATCCCCTGACTTCACATACCGATTTTCATTAAATTCTCTTCAACCGTTTTCTCGTGATGCGTGTACATACATACAGACAGACAGACAGACAGACAGACAGAAATTACGGAAAAGTAAAAAGTGCATTTTCTTGTTACTATGGACATGACCGATACAGAAATACCATTATTTTCAAATTCTGAGCAATGTACAGACAAAACTCTTATTTTATATATATAGATGTTCGTTTGGATCCCCAACAGTTTCATCAACTGTCCCAGACAGCCTAGACCTGGTTGAAGAGATGCAATTTAGGAAATGAGGAGTGACGATTGTTCACAATAGCGATATTACAATTTTCTGCCTTCATGACCTGTAAACCTCTTTTGTGTTTTGAAAACGAGATAAAATGCGAAATAAATACTAAACCAATGAACTTTTGAAATGAAAATCCACAGCCTGTTTCAACTCATTCAACCGAGTTAGGAATGGAATGAAGCCCCCGTCTAGCGGCGAGAATAGGAATTGTGCCGGTTGCCGAAAGCTGTCGCACTCCTCTGGGGCAATGATTAATGAATGACAGATGAAATGAAATGTTATTGGAGAGTGTTGCTGGAATGAAATATCAGAGGGTAAACCGGAGTACCCGGAGAAAAATCTGTCCCGCCTCCGGTTTGTCCAGCACAAATCTCACATGGAGTGAGCGGGATTTGAACCACGGAACCCAGCGGTGAGAGGCCGGCGCGCTGCCGCCTAAGCCACGGAGGTAACTTTTAAAATAAAACTATATTATTCTGTTCCTGTGTGTTTCCCCATGATTAATGTACTATGTAGATTTGTAGAAAATTAGTTCTAACGTGTAAATAAAACATTTCCAGGCCCATGCCCATACAAAACAGTCTTATTCTACAATAACGTACGGGAAAACTTTCAGGATAGATTCCTCACATGTACGGGGCCTTTCACTCAAAGTGGGGCCGGAAGAGCGCCCGTATGGATCGCAAGTATACTCGCCGGCCGACTCTTGAGGGATAATTTTAATCTAAACGAGAGCTGGCGGGATGAGTGGTCAATTTCAACATCTGGAACAAATGCTCATGACCTAAATCCAACCCAGAAAATGAAGGGATTCAACCTCCCAAGAAAACTATGGTGTCGCCTCAACAGACTGAGAACTGGGCATGGACGCTGCAATTTCTTACGCCATAAGTGGGGTTGGATGGATTTTCCAATGTGTGAATGCGGTGAGGGGGAGCAGACCATGGACCATGTCATCCTGCGGTGCCCTCTTCATCCCTACTCCGGAAGCCCCAGCGACCTGTATCATCTTTCAGAAAGTGCTGTAGAATGGCTGAAACACTGGGACCTGGACTTATAAATTTGTGGTTATAATCACCATACAATTAAATAAATACATCCAGCATAAACATTTAAATGAATACACGTGTTTCAAACCGTGACTACACGTGTAAACCTAACCGTGAAACCGTTTACATCCGTATAACCTGAGTCATACGGCTTCACATATTTGAGAAACGGATACCTTATTACCCGCCCACACGTTTAATCTTTACACAAAACTAATCATCAATTTACCCTTGCTGTTTCTGGTATTTGATCATACATATAATTCATTCTATTTTCCACAAACAATTATTTAGAAACTATCAATAAACATTTTATCCACTTATTATTCGTAACTTGTCCGAGCTCTTTCAGCTTTCTGACTCAACTAACTCTATCTCATTTTTTTCATGAAGTGTACACAGATAACACCCGAACTAATACCGGTTTCTTTAACCACAGCATACTGAAAACTCGCAAGCGTGCTTCGGTAAACATCTGCCAAGTAGGGTGATGGTTTGTCTTACACACAGACCCAGCAAGCTATTTGCTGTATAACACATTTAGGGGCCACTGGTAGATTGGATAGCCTTGCCCTCTGAACTCGAAGCCTTCGAGTCGATATTTGTCCGAGATGCTCGCTTCTATCGAAAAGTGAATTCTGGTTCTGGAAACAACGCTTACAGAAGTCCTTAAAATCGATAATTAAATCGAGACGAATTCTATACCAGAAAGCTTTCACTCGGGGATAATGGATTACAGCCGGCAGCCCTTACAGGGTTTTCCATTTTCATACCAGGGAAATTCAAAGGATTGCCTTAATTATGGCCATGACCTATAACTTCCCAGTCCGAACACTTTACTAACTCCACCTCGCCGGAAACATAATACTGAATCTGTGTTATTATGACGTAGAAACAAGCAAAATAATAAAACTCACACTAAATTAAACAGTGAATATAAACGAAGAAAAATGTAGTCGAAAAATATGTCTCGCAAAAACCCTTCGACATAACGACGTGACGTTAACAGAAACGCTTTAATGCCAAGGCAGGCTTTAAAGTGCAAATCTTTAAACTCGCAACATGCAAAACCGAGCGAGTTGGCCGAGGGGTTAGGGGCGCGCAGCTGTGAGCTTGCATACGGGAGAGAGGGGGTTCGAACCCCACTGTCGGTAGCCCTGAAGATAGTTTTCCGTAGTTTCGCATTTTCACACCAGACAAATGCTGGGGCTCCACCTTAATTAAGGCCACGGCCGCTTCCTTCCCACTCCTAGCACTTTCCTCTCACATCGTCGCCATAAAATCTATCTATGTCGGTGCAACAACGTAAAGCAACTTGTAAAAAGAAAAATGCAACATTCCCACAGACATCTTCAAACATTATACGAACAAATAAGGCAGTGCAATTAGTGTAATAAGGCGAACTTCAGTGAAAATAACAAGTATAACAACGGTTACGTCTCAAAACTCGCGAGTTTCAAAACTCATGGGTTGAAATTAGTTACAAATAATATCAAAACTCACGACTACAAACTGGTAGCTAAAGTAAACATTCTAATGAGTCTCAAATTTCGCGACTCCGGACAGCAGGTGCTTGCGATGACCGCACGAGGGATGAGGTGCGCGGTGTTTCACGCCTCCCGTACGACGGGCAGGGGATACTGTGGATGTTATTCTGCCACCCCATTCCACAGGGGAATGAATGAGAGAGACCGAGGTGTATTATTATTAAAATATTTTGCTGTTGTCTTAAAGCTAATATAATGCGTTTTTTACCGTTCATATAATTTATAATAATGACGTGTGGCCTCTGGGGAGGTCTTTAGAGTTGACACCGTATAGGTGACCTGCACGTCTGTGAGGATGAGACCCTACCTAAGACGAAGTCTAATGCTGAATACGGCACAAATACCCAGTCCCCGAGCCACAGGAATTAACTAATGAAAGTAAAAATCTCTGACTCGACCAGAAATCGAACCCGGGAACCCCTGGACCGAAAGCCAGCATGCTAACAATTTATGCATGCAGCCGGATGACATAAAATTCAAGTAGGTATATTGCCCGCTGCTAGTTAAAAGAAACTGTCAGTTGGTAATACTGGGGCTTAGTTCCATTATGTGGCCAGAAGGCGACATTTACTTGAATAAGGAATTTTATTTAGAGATATTAAAGATCAAGAAAGTTAATTCACTCACTGAGTTTCAATACTTGGAGATTCATTTGGAAAAAAGGGTATTCCTATTTTTCGTACGAGTTAATCTATTCGCTTATTTCAATAGACTGTCTAACCGACACATTTAAACCGAAAAAAAAAAAAAAAAATCGTGGGATGAAGTGAAGTGGTGTATGGTTTTTAGTGCCAGGAGTGTCCGAGGACATGTTCGACTCGCCAAGTGCAGGACTTTTGATTTGACTCCCGAAGGCGACCTTCGCGTCGTGATGAGAATGAAATGATGTCGAAGACGACACATACACCCAGCCCTCGTGCCAGCGGAATTAACCAACGATGGTTAAAATTCCCGACCCTGCCGGGAATCGACCTCGGAACCCCTGAGACCTAAGGCCAGCACGCTAACCATTTAGCCATGGAGCCGGACAGGCATCCGATTATTGTGTGCGATATGTTGTTGTTGAGTCATCAGTCCACAGACTGGTTTGATGCAGCTCTCCATGCCACCCTATCCTGTGCTAACCTTTTCATTTCTACGTAACTATTGCATCCTACATCTGCTCTAATCTGTTTGTCATATTCATACCTTGGTCTACCCCTACCATTCCTGCCACCTACACTTCCTTCAAAAACCAACTGAACAAGTCCTGGGTGTCTTAAGATGTGTCCTATCATTCTATCTCTTCTTCTCGTCAAATGTAGCCAAATCGATCTCCTCTCACCAATTCGATTCAGTATCTCTTCATTCGTGATTCGATCTATCCATCTCACCTTCAGCATTCTTCTGTAACACCACATTTCAAAAGCTTCTATTCTCTTTCTTTCTGAGCTAGTTATAAGTGAATGATATTTGAAACTCATTCGATTATTTACATTGATTATTCATTCGACTATTTAAATAATCAGATGGAAGTGATTCGATTACTGAAAGTATGCCATTATCTCATCACGAATAGGGTGGACATTTTTATTCATTCAAGGAAGAACTGGCTTTGCTCGTGAGTTTTGAGACTGGCCCAGGTAGAGAAACCTGTTCTTACTAATCCTTTTCCTGGAATTCGTGAGTTTTGAGAGGACACGATAACAACACAATACCAGTACCCACTAAAGGGCCTGAAGAATTCTACTGTGTAATATTTCTTGTCACACCATATCTTTCCTGTTTTTCTGTGAACATTTTCGAGTAAAATGTAACCACCCTTTTTCTTCCACTGACAAGCGCAATGTGCAGAATCAATAGGTGTCGAATTAGCACAATATTCCACCAACATTCCATTCAAAATATTATAATACTATCACATCTTAAACAGTGAGACGACAGCTGATCAAATGCCAATAATTGGATATGTTCAAAATAGGTTTTATACAGTACTCTCAATAATATGGGTGTGTTATATGTTTGGTACGATCCTCAATAGCTCTGCCATTCACAGTCACAGAAAGCGTCAGTGAAGAGGAATTGTAGGACATGGAGCGAGCTAGTCTCCCGCTGTTTTCTTTAGTGAGTCAAAAGGCGTTGTTGCATTTCAAAACAAACCTCACTGCGTCACAGTCCTGGTAGGCCTACCAAGCGATTGCTGTTAAGCCCGAGATCACGAGGTAACGCTTGGTCAACGCGACGAATCCTCTCGGCCGTTATTCTTGGTTTTCTAGACCGGAGTTGTATCTCATCGTCAGACAGATCATCAACTGTTCTCATCTCGGCAGAGTAAATCTCGAACCAGCCCTCAAATCCACGCAAAGAAAACCTAGCCTAGCTAGGAATCGAATCTGGAGCCTTCCAGTAAGAACCAGGCCTCAACTGCTGGGCCGGCGTTGTTGCACATCAGTAAAAATCATTCATCAACTGAATCCATAGCCGATATAATTCATCATAGGGACTGGCAGTATAATGTTCCGATGGTCACTTTTGTTTCTTTTTTTTTTTACAATTTATTTTACGTCACACCGACACACATGGTGACGATGGTATGGGAAAGGCCTAGGAGTGGGAAGGAAGTGGCCGTGGCGTTAATTAAGGTACAGCCGCAGCATTTGCCTGGTGTGAAAATGGGAAAACACGGAAAACTATCTTCAGGGCTGCCGACAGTGGGACTCGAACCCACTATCTCCCGGATACAATCTCACACCTGCGCGCCTCTAACCGCACGGCCAACTCGCCCGGTACAGTACTTTCGTTTCGAGAGGCCTAATGTCGAAGTCATCAGCTCCTGGCAAAATATGGAATGGTATAACCCATGCCTCTGCTACATTCATACCGTCCAGGCTAACACTGTGAAATAAATCAAGATAAGCATCCCCCAATAGTTAACAGAAGTTAAAAAGAAGAATATTATAGAAGCCTCCGTGGCTCAGGCGGCAGCCTCTCACCGCTGGATACCGTGATTCAAATCCCTGTCACGATGTGAGATTTGTGCTGGATAAAGCGGAGGCGGAACAGGTTTTTCTCAAAGTACTCCGGTTTTCCCTGTCATATTTCAATTCAGCAACACACTCCAGTAACATTTCATTTCATCTATCAGTTATTTATCATTGCCCCAGAGGAGAGCGACAGGCTTCGGCAGCCGGCACATTTCCTATCCTCGCCGCTAGATGGGGCTTCATTCGTTCAATTCCTGACTCGGTCGAATGACTGGAAACCGGCTGTGTATTTTCATTTTCACTGTAACATTATCATCGTCATCATCCTCCTCCAAGAACGAGACGGACAGATTAATGAAAGTTTGAAATAAGAGACATGTTCTAATTCATACTGTAAGATGTGTCGCATTATTCTTAATAACAAATCTCACCGAAGTTAGACCTGCCGATACTCACGTATGTACTTCAAATTTCGGATCACATTGTACACTATAGTCGTTGCAAGCAAGTTTGTGGATTTACATGATTTTTGACTTAGTGACCCGGTCCAGAAAGTCCAGAATAACGGCTGAGATGAATAATCGTGCTGACCACGCGTCACGCCGCAAGCTGCAGGCTTTGGGCTGAGCAGCTGTCGCTTGGTAGACCTAGGCCCATTGCGCCTGAGGCGCCATGGGGCTTGGTTTGTTGATCTGGTGAGCACAGCCACAGGATTTCCAGCTGTACGTGGAATTCGGACGAGAGTTAGCTGCGATTTGGCACACGACTATCGCACCCACCCTCCTGTAGAGGTTGGAGATATCATTTAACATACATGAAATATGTACAAAGTACGAAGTTACTATGCTGAAAATTAGGGAATGTGCCAATAATTTCCTAAATACAGTATATATCTTTCATCTACATAAATAAACCGATAAATAGTTTTACGATAATAATGGAGATTGTGAGAGAACAGTTGAAAAATGTCAATGTGCGACCTTTCATTCTGACGGTCCTACGTAAAATTTAAGTTTTTATATGATTGCTGATGTTCCTACATCATGTTCTAATATTTTTTTACGAAGCTCCAAGGTCTTCCTTAAGTACGTACTGGTACCGTGTAACAGTTGGTATCATCGTTACCAGAGCTAACGTGGGAAACTTGCGAGTTTTACACAGTACGCAGCGTTTAAGCGCACTGCTAAGACGGTAGCGTGAAGTTACTATGAGCTATGACTTCAAACTTTGTTGCTACGAACAAAGGAGTTACCTTCGCTATACAAAATGTAATATATAAATCAATACACTGCCATTTCTACCCTGTAGACGGGGTCGACCTCAGCCTCACTTGAGAGGAACTGATCCCCAAGAGTTTCAATGGTAACAACTAGATCGCAAAGACCGACTGTAGGTTCGCCCAGATACCTTGGAACCACCATCACTTCCTTTTAAGCCTTGATGCACAAACCACTAGTTGTAACAAAGTTTTAAATCCCATCAGGCCTGGCGAATTGCAAAATATAGAAGTTGTAAAAATATTACGTTCTATCTCAAGTTCGTGTTATCATAAGTACATACCTACACTATAAACAACATTAACATCTGCTTCCTAATGCCCAAGGAGTGCATTCCACACAAAATGCTGAATCGCTATCGGACAAAACTCAATAGGTCTAGAATATTGAACCAACACTCATCAATTAATGAATATGATCAAACATAATTTCACAGAACCTCTACACAAAATAATTGTTAAATAAACAAATATTATACACATATTTCCACAGTATTCATCTCCAACACTGCCCTGAGTGTTACTCGATCCATCGGACAAGTAGTATTCTTCTTAACCGGGTCTTTCATGAATGGGGGGTCAAACCAAGAAAAAAACAAAAATGCATTTTGCCAAACATACAAGTGACACCTTAATTAACAGGCAGATAAACTGAACAACAAAGAGAAAATCTCAGACAGTTTACTCAAAGTGAACAAGTGAATCTTACTGATGACTCATTTATTAGAGATAAAATGTTAACCAAATTTGCTGATGATCTAATCATGTTAGGAAAAAAAAAAAGTTTATCAACTTCGGCACAATGAACAAAAAACTACCTATTATCTTAAAAGGTTAGTAAGAAACAATGTAATCTAAAAACACTAATTCTGCTACTGTGAAGAGAGAATCTCTACTTTACCTTAATAAGTACATTTAATTTTAGAATGAAATAATATATATTAAGATGGCAAACTTGTATATACATAATAAACCCTGGCTCTTATGAAACACAAATTAAACAACTCAAGAAAAGCTATTTCTTCTTGGGGCAAGTTATGCCTAACAAAGAAAGTTCAACATCATATTTTAAAATATACTGAAAAGAAAACATGAAGTGGCTTCATTTTTGAACAAATTATTATACTGTGTATAATTTCAATATTATGGTAATCAATCAATATTATCAATTCATGCATTTAAAGTTAAAATATACTAATCCCCACATATCTGACTACATGAAATTTGTATACTAATTACCACAGATTAAGTTAAAATATTTGCCTGACTGCCATTTCATGATGGATACAGTACTTTTGTATCCATCTCTTGGCACAGGCCAGAGTAAAGTGTAGCTTCCACCGAAGTCCCAGTCTCATCCATGGCTATGGAAGCTGCTGGGGTATGGGTGGTGCTGAGTAATGACATTCAGAGCACGACTAGTGCATCCGAGTGTTATGAAAGGTGTTGCTCATAGGGTCAGTCGTGCTGCAATAGCACTTTCTGACCCAGTGAGGAAAGCAATGGCAAACTACCTCACTCCTCGTCTTGCTTAGTACGCCTCATTATGGTGCTGCCATTGGTTTTTGCGGTTTCCTTATAACCGCATAACCTTTGGTGGTGCTATTTGAGGATCCAACCAGCCTCTGGGCTGATGACCTAACAGACAGACAGAAGTTAAAATACATCCAGTAAATTAATATGGGCCTACAGACCTACTTCTTCAACACTAACCACTCCATAAAGAAAAAGAAGTAATCGAAGCTCATATCCATCTTGGTGAGATATTATGTACACTAGATCATCTACTATGTGCTTGAATCTGTTACTTCTCTCGACAACTCTGACCATTCACTGGCTTTAACAATAAGAAAGTAACTATGGTACATACCAGTATGTATAGACTATGCAAGTAACGCCAATGTTTATGCAGTCAGTTCCTGAGATGAATGGTGGGATGATACGGATTGCAGGGGCAGTACAAGTACATAAATTTCAGTGGGTTCTGTAGATTGATATTTAACAGAAATGGTTAACTACCTCCCTACTAATTTTTTCAGTATAGATGCCTCTTCAGTGATACCCAGGTTTTCTATGCCAGCTGATAATAGAACTGCTGGAGATCTAACCAACCCAGGGCTGAGAAGTCAACATACTGGTACATACATGAATGGAAATAACCTTCTTCCTCCTTTTTACTTTACCGTGATAAACTGTGTCAGCTTTCCTAATCGTGAGATGCCACTGCTTCCTGTGCAGTCCAGTCCATGGATCTTTATGTTTGTTTGGACAATTGACACGCAGGTAGCTAGAAGTTTACCCCGTCCTCTTTTGCTTGTGGGAATGGAGAGGCAGTTCTTGATTCCATAATCTTCTGGTTGGTGTGCTACATGACAATACCATCATAAGCGTGCCTATGTTAGCTCATCAGTGATGAGCACTACCCTGCACACCTTCTTGTTCCTTAATTGGTCTTTCAGTGAAATTCCTCCTGGCCAGCAGAGTGTACACATCTCAGCAGAGAGGAATTTCATTGGATGTGTTTTCTTAACTGCCCAGCATTCACTGCCATAGAGCATGGCTGGCCAAACAGTAGTTTGTACTGTTTACCCTTGGTTCTTATGGACATTCTTCTATCAAATAGCATCCCATTCAGACTATGCCACTTACTCTAAGCTATATTTATACAATATGTAATATCTGCACTTACTGTATTATAATTTGTGACTACCGATCGCAGATGGGTAAATGTGTCCATTATAAATGTGAATAACCATATATGTAAATCTTTCATGTAACTAAAATGTGATGACTATTATAAAAGGGACAGGTAGAGGGTTGAAAAACAAAGCAAATTGGTGTTCACTTCTTACCACTCACAGAGGCATAGTCTATAATTAAATGGTACCATTACAAAATACAGTATATCATCATTCCATGTAAATTATTAAGAGAAACCATACTTATTAATTGTAAAAAATCTATACAGTAAAAAAATTAAATAAAAATATCATGTTAAAAAACAAACTAGCCTACAGAGATCAATTTTTAGTTTAGTTACTTAGTCTTTGTAGCAGAAAGGAAATAGGCCTATCATATCAGATAGGCTATTAAAATATGTAGCTATAGGGCCTATTGGTTAAAATATAATATTTAGTTCATACGAAATTATTTGAGGTTCATGTGGATGACAATTTTCTGTTAATAATATGAATTATACGTCTGTCTGTAATTTAGATCAGGTTTCCAATATTTCCTAATGCCAGTGCATGTTGAGATAAGGTCCACCTGTGCTTCCAAGGTATCGGCAATAATGGTTCAGAGCTACTGATACAGTAACTACATGGTGAGGTCAAAGGTTCAACATTTGGCAAATTACACTGTACAGTACAGTCAGGACCTCTTACTGACCACCAAGAATGACGTGTTAGTTAAACTGATCATAAGGCATTTTTTGTTGTCAGAAATGATAACTTTAGGCAAGCCTCCATATCACAGATGAAGAAATCCAAATAAAACTGATAGGTAAAATTTTAAAGAGACCAATATAAATGGATGTGGTTCAACCGGATCTTTGCATGTTAAGTCAACAAAGTATCTAAACCTAAAAGACACTGTCCATTCCAGGTTTTAAAAAAATGTAATGCTTATAAGAGCAGGACCTACTACGCTTAAGTATATGAAAGGTGGTCATAGACAAGCCATCCGGGGTACAGTTCCAATTCGAAAACTATGAAGCTTATTCTCTATGGTTATGATCTGATTAGATGGGAATGCGACATCTCAGGCAGATATCATGCCGCTTCATAATATGCCGAACGGTCATTTGTATTATTAAATAAGGTAAGTAATCTGGGTCGTACAACTTCGACTCGATCAAAACCAGGAAGCAACGACAACACACTAGGTTATATATTGTAATATAAACTACTGTAAACTGTAGAAAGTGGTACGTGACCCTGATATGACAAATCTTCCAATATAAAACTGCACAGAAATACTCATGTAGGATATAAAAATTGTCAAATATGCAACTTTCTCATGAATAACCATGTTCATGTCTGAAATAATGTACACATGCTCAAGAATTGAGAAATAAATTCCTGACTTTAAAGAAGTAAAGGATGATCTTGAACACAAAGAATATTTCCAATCCATTAAAACATATGTTCATATTCACAATTACTAAAGTTTACAAACTAACTTATTCATATCTAAAATTGTAATAGAAAGTTATTAACTAAATAGGCCTAACTTATTGTGAGAAGTAGCTTAATTATGGGTATCTGAAGGCTTTGTGTGGATAAAATCTATAAACCGTAGGATAAGCTATACTTCAATTTAAAAAATTATTAATCAAACTTGCGTACACTTATTATGCACCAACAATTTTTCATTTGGTAGACAAAAGGTTTTAGCCCAATCCAAATGTTATACCACTCCTCTGCACAGGTTCAACAGCCGACTGGAAGGAGTGGAGGGGAAACAGAAAAATTAAGAAAGGGACAAACAGATTTTCTTTAAAGTTCTTTGACAGAACGAGCCATTTGTATGGAAATGTAAGACAAACCTTTTTCTGTCTAACATGTCAAATAATAATAATAATCCTCGGCTACTGAGCGGTGAGTGTTATTAACTTCCAGTCCTCGAACAAGACTATAAAATGTATAGGCTACTATTTTTTCTTTATTTTGTTCTTGGATGGAAGTTGCAATAGTAAGATTATCACAATATCAGTAAGAATATAGTATGAGAATGAATCCCAACACGACCCTATTCTTTGTGATAGTACAAAAGGAACTGTGCCAGTAACCTACCTCAATGCTTCACTTAGCTACCATAATAATCGCATTAGCCTGAACAAAAGTAAGCAGTGAGCTTACCTGTTATTCAGGGAGAGCCCTATGGAAACTTAACTGGATGTATTCAACATACATATATTTAATACCTTTACTTAACAGCACTAGTACATTAATAAACTATTACTCAGCTCCCTCCAAATATTGATAGAAAATTAGCATACAACTACACTACAAATAAGCAATGTCACTCACTCGTTCAATAAAATATTTGAGAAACATACTAAAATATGGTCTTTCACAGATAAAAGTATTTCCAGTGACAATACTTTCCAAGTTTGGCAAAAATATATAAATGGCTGGTACACAACCCTGTTACTAATACACATGGTTTTCTGTTCAGCAGCTAATACCACATAATAATAATAATAATAATAATAATAATAATAACAATAATAATAATAATAAATCTCGCATACTGAATGATGTGAAATTAGTAACGTCATGTTATACACTTCAAGGTAGTATTTTAAGAACTATTGTATAACAGCTTAGCTCCCCAGAATTTACTTCCCTAAGGTAAAAATTTGGAAAGGATGTCAAGGGTGGGGCAAGAGCCTTTTGCCCAATCAAATAGAAGAAAGATCATGGTAACATTCATACTAACAACAATGAATCAATGTAATAGTTCAGTAATGGAAAGAGACAGACGAAGCATGCTGTAGATAGTGTGCCTACTTCATGCTGACTGTCAAGTGTTTCCAAAGTACACCACTGACGTAGCTCGGTACCACTTCACTCGGATATCCCATTACCCGGAGGATTATGACAATAGAAATGGACGAAGAGTGAATGAATGCTAAAGAATATTTGAAAGACGAATCAATCAGTGACACATGGTATGAAGTTGGTAATAATTTGAAGCATGATAAGAGTCAGATTTTTGTTGCAAAATGCCAATAGGTTATTAAGAACAAGTAGGTCCTTAATGTTGAAAAAAATATTAACGTGAAATATATCGAGAAAGAATAATAAATTTCACAAGTATTTTTACAAATATGCGCACTCTTCTCCACTCGTCAAAAGTGAGGTTAGTAGATCTATTCCCTAAGTATGATTCTAATGTCACATTTCATTACTAGAGTATTTAAATAAATAAAAATCCCATGAGAGAGAAAATAAGACTGTAGCACATGGTCTAATATACAGGAAAAAATAGCAACATTTCTGTACTTACCTATCAAACTGTATGATGTACCTCCCACTGCTTGGTCACTGTGGATTTTAAATCGCACTCGAGAACACAAACTTCACGTCACATTTCCGAAAGACGGATGGAAGTACAGGTGTACTTTGCAGGCCATGTTAATTTGAATTAGCGCTCACGTTTCGATGTCATTGCGATGACGGTATCTCATGCACACACTCATTCACCAATCACTCAACCACAATTAATGACACACAAGAGAGGACGAACACAAAACAACGGATATGAACAATATTAAACTATGATTAATTTTAACACTTTTACAATAACAGTAAACATTACAGCTTATCACAAGTTAAAACGAAAGTTGGGCATGTGCTATAGATTAATATTACGACATTTTACCCTTCACCTTCATTTAAGATAGATGACAAATAAATTATTTTCATTTATTAGCATGTAGCAGGTAAGGCTGAAAGATCACTAAGAATACCGAAAATAAACATTACAATTATGGCAGAATCAAACCACATATGCTAGCTTTCACTCGCACAACACACACACTCATACAAAACACAACAAACTCAAATTTCCGTACCCGCTATCAAAACACAACTACCGCAAGATTTCAAAACATCTTCATCGGCAAGTTACACTACCAACATAGAAGTTGCCATATTGGATATTCCACGGCGCTGCTAAGGCTCAGAAACGCCTGCTGTGATTGGCCAGTAAGCTGCGGCTGCCGACGAACTCTATTGGCTGCGTGCAGAACAAGGGTTTCAGCGCTCGCTTCAAATTAACTCCTCAAAAAATGTTATCCACCCAATACCACTTTTTTGTTTTTTTAGAGCGACCATAGCCGTAATACCATATCCAGCACTCTGGTGCCTAATCTCATAATATTATAACCAAATATGCTCATATGTCCATGTTGGTATCATGGTTTTAGCGTTCAGTCGGCTAGCCCCTGTGAATTAACCAAACACCTCCGCAATCCTCTAATTTCAACTGGTTTAGTTCCACACAAACCGTTTCGTGCCTTTGTTTCGTTCTATTTCTCTTACCGTCTACGGCCGACTCTCTTCTAGGTAAACTATCCTTCTCGATTCACCCTACATGACCAGCCAGTTTATACGTATACTTTAATCTAGTGAGTTTATTTGCTATTTGTTTTACGTCGCATCGACACAGACAGGTCTTATGGCGACGATGGGAAAGGAAAGGCCTAGGAATGGGAAGGAAGTGGTCGTGGCATTAATTAATTGCCTGGTGTGAAAATGGGAAACGACGGAAAACCATCTTCATGGCTGCCGACAGTGGGGTTCGAACCCACTATCTCCCGGATGCAAACTCACAGCTGCGCGCTCCTAACCGCACGGCCAACTCGCTCGGTGAGATTATTTGTTAATAATAATAATAATAATAATAATAATAATAATGTTATTTGCTTTACGTCCCACCAACTACTTTTACGGTTTTTGTAGACGCCGGGGTGCCGGAATTTCGTCCCGCAGGAGATCTTTTACGTGCCGGTAAATCTACCGACACGAGGCTGACGTATTTGAGCACCTTCAAATACCACCGGACTGAACCAGGATCGAACCTGCCAAGTTGGGGTCAGAAGGTCAGCGCCTCAACCGTCTGAGCTACTCAGCCCGGCAAAGAGGTTATTTGTAACTTGAAGTCCATTTCCTCATTCTGCATACCCTCCTGTCATTGTTCCCACCTGTTTGTACCAGAATTATTCTCGCTATCTTTATATCCAAGATTTCGAAGATATCCGGAGTCCACCTAGCTTTCACTGCGGTAAATACGTAGTATATTAAAAAAGGAAAAAGGATTTGATTAGACTAGATACATCTACTGTATGTCAAAACAGTCCGACTCATTGGCTGAATGGGCAGTGTTGAGGCCTTGTGTTCGAAAGGTCCCGGGTTCTATTCTTGGCCGGGTCGGGAATTTTAATCACATTGGATTAATTCTCACAACACTTTCCTTTTCATATTCAGACAACACACTACACAACCAACCACCACAGAAACACGCAATAGTGTTTACGTTTCCCTATGCGGCTACAATAATATTCGTTCTTTCTTTCTTTCTTTCTTTCTTTCTTTCTTTCTTTCTTTCTTTCTTTGTGTTCAGTGTCCTGGAGCGCGAGACTTTGGGTCGGGGAACAAAACTGGGAGGAGGACCAGTATCTCGCCCAGGTGGCCTTACCTGCTATGCTGAACTGGGGCCTTGTGAGGGCATGGGATGATTGGGTGGGATAGACAAGGAAGAGGGAAGGAAGCGGCCGTGGCCTGAAGTTAGGTAGCATTGCGGCATTCGCCTGGAGGAGAAGTGAGTAACCACGGAAAGCCACTTCGAGCATGGCTGAGGAGGGAATCCCCAGCCCCCCTCTACTCAGTTGATCTCCCGAGGCCTATTGGACCCCATTCCAGCCCTCGTACCACTTTTAAATTTTCATGGTACCGAGCTCGATAGCTGCAGTCGCTTAAGTGCGGCCAGTATCCAGTATTCGGGAGATAGTAGGTTCGAACCCTACTGTCGGCAGCCCTGAAAATGGTTTTCCGTGGTTTCCCATTTTCACACCAGGCAAATGCTGGGGCTGTACCTTAATTAAGGCCACGGCCGCTTCCTTCCCAGTCCTAGCCCTTTCCTGTCCCATCGTCGCCGTAAGACCTATCTGTGTCGGTGCGACGTAAAGCAACTAGCAAAAAAAAAAAAAAGAATTTCATGACAGAGCCGGGAATCAAATTCTAACGTCCGGGGGTAGCAAATGATCACACTAACCACTACAGCACAGAGGCGGACTACAATAATATTAACGGAGAAATTTGAAATTTCCTCTTTTGGTCCACTTAATATTGCTACATAACTATACACTAACCAAATATTATATAGCCTAACGTACACCCCGGTTATCCCCGAATTTACGTGCGGAAATTTACAACGGTAATCCCAGTTAGCGGAGATGGGTAACAGCCGAAGAGCACATCGTCACTGCCGGGACAAAACCTCCTGTGTGAAATATTTCAGCTTAGGAGTTTGGCCGGTAAGGTTCTGTCATCTAAGGAGCAATATTGTGTGAATATTGTCAAGGCATTCTCGCTCTTCATAATGCATGTGCTGCGGGTCAGTATATCTCCAAATATATTACCACATAGGAGGTTTAGTCCCGGCAACGACGACATTTGAAATTAACGATAACCAGTGTAATGTAATTGTTGATAAGCTTTATGTGCTTGGACATCGTAGACAAGGGATGCTTGGAGGTAATGGACTTCGCACTATGAATCTAAATTTATGAATACCGGTACTTATGTTAAGGGGCTGCCTGGCCGAGGAGGTAAAGGCGTGTTCGGTTTGCCCGGATGGACGTAGGTTCGAATCCCCGTCAGGAGATCATAAAATTTAAGAAACGAGATTTCCACTTCCGAAGGTGCATATGGCCCTGAGGTTCACTCAGCCTACACCAAAAATGAGTACCAGGTTAATTCCTGGGGGCAAAGGCGGCAAGGCGTAGAGCTAACCACTCTACCCCATCACGTGCCGAGGTTAACAATGGTGGAAGCCTTTACCTTAGATCGAACAAATCTTTGCGTAGATATTTCAAAGTTCGTGAAAAATAATAATCACGAATATCTCCGTTATTTTTATACGTAAGGTAAAAGTGCGTAAGACTTGAAGATATGAAATTATATTTTACACAACTTTAATAATGGTCAGTTTTTCGATATAGCTAATGTCAAAGGAAAAGCTTAACTGTTCCTGTTTTGGTCCCCGTAATATTGCTACACCGCTGTATACTAATCAAATAATATTTAGCCTATAGTACTCTCCGGATATTTCTGAATTTAAATACCAAGTTTCAAGAAATTCTCTAAATCTCACAGTAAATGTTCAGACATACAAACAGACAAAAAGTTAACTGAACTAATTTTCGACTTTTGTGTGCCTAATCAGAGTTGAAAAATAAATTTGAGGAGAAAGGTTTAAGTGTACAGACAAAATTTTAATTTGACTTATATAGAACGGCCGTAGCCGTGTTGAAACACCGGATCCCGTGAGATCTCCGAAGTTAAGCAACATTGGGCGTGGTCAGGAGTTGGATGGTTTGCCACGCGCTGTTGGTGGGGGGGGGGGGGTAAGGGAATGGAGGAGCGGAAAGGAACTGGCCACCCTACCGCACGTAAACTCCGGCTCAGGAACACCTCTGCGGAGGTTCGGACCTGTCTTCGAGCAGAATAACCCTTACCTACCTATATAGATGTTTCAGGTAAAGCTGTACTGTGTTCATTACTTTCAATAACTAAATACACTCATGTTCATAAAAAACAGAACACCTTCAGAGACTAGAGATAGGAAGTTCATATTCACAGGGCACGTTCATTAGTATGTTCTGCAGAAACGACTAGCATTTCAGTCATCTAGATTCAACACGTGTCCTGTTGCCTAGTAGGCACTGGGTCCTCCGTGGGCAATGATAACGTGTTCCATGCGTAATGGCATCGACGCGTATAAGGCGCGAATGGCATCCTGGGGTATACCCGTCCATGCTGCATTCACCTGGTTCCACAATACAAATTTTTTGATGGTTGGTCACAGCGCTGCACCCGTCGTTTCACGATATTCCACACATTTTCGATTGGCGCCAAGTCCGGTGATCGGGTGGGCCAGAGCAACAGGCTGACATCCGGGACGTGTTCGTGCAGCAAAATATGGTCGCGCATTGTCCTGCTGAAATATGGCATCTGGGGTGTCATGCAGAAAGGGTATGGCTACGGGTCGCAGGATGTCATTCACGTAGGTCAAACTGGTCACAGTGCTCTGGACACGCACCAACTGTGATTTGTGGTTGTACCCAATAGAACCCCACACCGTAAGGCCTTGAGTTGGCGCTGCATATCTTGTGGGAATGCAATCAATGTGATCCCTCTCCCTCTGTCTGCGGCGAACCGAAATGCGGCTATCATTTTCAAACAAACAAAACCTCGATTCGTCCGAAAACACTATCTGCGCCATTCCCGTCCCCAATGACGTCGTTCCATACACCATTGAAGTCTAGCACGTTTATATACATTGGTCAAAATTAGGCGGAGAAGTGGACGGCGCGCCGGTAACCCAGACCGTAATAAACGGCGACGGACTGTCACTCCTGATAGTGTAAGATGTGTTACACTGTTCCACTGTTGCGCCAGAGCCGAGGAGGACACAGATCTGTCCTGCAATGCCATTCAGATGAGGTGTCAATCTTCTCAGTGGGGGAGGGGGGGTTCTGGGTGGTGTGACCAGACCCATGGCCTTCTGTGAACCATTCTGTACACACCCGTTGCACTGCCGTTACACTTCGTCCCACACGAACAGCAATTTCCCGGATGGGTGTATCACGTCCTCTCATGCAAATAATGCGCCCTCTTTCAAACTCACTCATTTGACGGCGCGGTTCTCGAATACGTCTGCGAGGCACCGTGCACGTCTGCTCAAGTCACAATGATCCATTACCTTCGGTTTATAGCAACAACGAGAGCCACACGCACATTTTACCAGTCTGTGGTGGTGCGCCAAAATATCGATGTGAACCTTGAACCTGAGGGCCGAAATGGTTCAAATTACAGTCATTTCTTTAGAACATGCTAATGCACATGTTCTGTGTTTATGAACTTCCTATCTCTAGTCTTGCAAGGTGTTCTGGTTTTTTTATGAACATGAGTGTATGTGTAAAACCTGGTTGAGTGTAAGACTGGGACAGATGTCCCTAACTTTGTCAGATTAAATAATTTATCTATCTATCTATCTATCTATCTATCTATCTATCTATCTATCTATCTATCTATCTATCTATCTATCTATCTATCTATCTATCTATCTATCTACATACTGCACGTACAAAAAGTTATGTGATGGAAGCATCCTGATTTTTCTACGGATTAGAATAGCTGATTAATGACAATTTTTATTCTGCGTTTATAACGTCGCTTCAGCTATAGTACTACCTGGTATTAAGGGACATCACAAAGCCGGATTTTTATCCTGAAAAGAGCTTCTTCAAAATGTCAGTAAATCGTATGTGATGACTGGATTGTCGTATCTTGTATATAGACGAAGATATGAGCATGAAGACGAACGCACTCGGTCCCATATTCAGAAGAATTAACTGTATGTAGTTAAAATCCCCGACCCGCTGGGAATCTACCCTAAGGCCCTCTGAACCGAAGTTCAACATGCTAACCATTCACGTCATTATTATTGTACCGGGCGGTACACCTCTACACCATTTATTTAAAAGTTGCGCCAGTTGAAACTCCTCTTCTGGAGGAAGGTTGAACTTTATCTATTCTATTAATTCTCTACTTTCTCAGAAGATGTCACCACGTGGAAAATTTTGAGTTTTTGAACTGTGTCACTTTTGATGTGTTTTTGTTTCGCTTGAAGTAAGAAGTGTGAACTTTCTCTTCTAGAGGACACTACTGAAGATCAACAATAGTGCAACCTAGTGCGGAGTCAAAGAACTATTTTTTTGAAGAAATTTTTATTTCAAATGTTTGTTCTTTGTTAAATTTCTTTCTGCCATTGTTTATGTTGGCTGTATACCCCTCTCTTTCCCCTTGTTTTGCATGTAGCCAATCCCGAATTTCTTAAATTAATTTCTATCCAATCAGATGTATCTTCCCCCAACTTGAATCGATTGTGGGATCCTATCCAATAAAAACATTGTGGGCGGGTGTTTTCTTTCCCCTAACGCCTAGAAACTTCCGCGAGAGTATATAAACTGCTGATTTTGGGGTCTCCGGGCCACTTCTGTTCCATCTTTCAGTGTATTAAGTACATAGCAGGAGGCGGGAAGCGCCTCTTTCTTCTTCAGCCGTTCAACACCAGGTAATGGCCTATTAATAACTTCTTTTCTTGCTAGGTCGGCAGTTTAACACTCGCGGCGGGTTCGAAGCATTTCCATCATGTAACCTTTTCCTAAAATGTAATTACTCTTTTCATCTTTTCTTGTAAAGCTACATATTGGGATAGAGAGTGCTAACCCTCTCGAGCTCCCACTCACATTTGTTTTGAGGTGAACTTATTTTCTCAAACTATTCTTCGTTTATGTAATGTAAAGCGTTCTTCTCTAAGTCACCTCTGTAGTATGGGATTAGCCCTTGCGTTAGCGGCCCAGAGCCAGATTAGGTTTTAAAAACAAAGTGTATTAGGAGTGCAAGATCGCCTCCTCTCAAATTGTTATTTTAGAGGTCATGTAATCAACCTTCTTTTCATGTAATAGACCTCTGTAGGTTGGGTATTTTACCCCTGTGAATACGTCCTTAAAGGACAGCTTGAAGGTAGAGTTTGGTTTGGCCTTTGAGAGGCTTAAATTTTAAGAGCGGATCGCTCTTTTGAAAATGGAGTGTCATATGCCTCGTGGAGGCTTTTCTGTGTAATTCGGAGCCAGGGGCTCCTAGGGATGAATGGGGTTTTCTGCCCCTCTGTTAAAACTTGTGTTTGTGGTAAAACTGAGCTGATCGCAGAAGTCAGGGCGTGAAGCCCAAAACCTGTAAATATTGTATCTCCCCTTGTTTTGCTACATTGTACCTGCCATGTCTGTTATTGCTTTGTTTTTGAAAAGAAAATATAACCTAGTTAAATTTTAAATTACTTTTACATTAACTTTGATTCCGTAGTTTGAAACCCATTCACGCCCGCACCTTCTTACGCCTCTACCTACCGCTAAAACACGGTAACAATTATTATTATTATTATTATTATTATTATTATTATTATTATTATTATTATTATTAATATATCCAAGGCTAAATAGGTAAAAAGTTCGTGCCCTCGCATTGCGCAGTTCAGGCACAGCCCTAAGCTACATGTGGACAACCTTTTCAACCTCAAACCAGCCCCAGCCTCGCCAGTCTCAATCTCAGGCAGACTAGGAATCGAATCTTGGCTTCCGAAAAAGGCAATTAATAACTCCAACAGTTACTCTACGAAGGTTGACACTAAATGGGCGACGGAAGACCTATTTGGCCTTGATCTTCAGACTACAGCTTGCACCGAGTCAAGGCCACGCCAGTAACCAAGAATTCTGAAACGTCTGTCTCCTGTGCAGACGTCGCCGAATCAGATATTTTTTGGATAATATTCTAATATTTGTCCAATTTGATCGAGATTTTCTAGTGTTGGAACACGCCGATTTCTAGTAGGAATTCCATCATTAAGCGAGTTGACTGTACAGACACCATCATCAGCAGCCCTGAGGGTCTTCCGTGATTTTCCAGTTTGACACCAGCAGGCAAATGTCGAAGCTTAACGTAAATTAATAAAGGCTACAGCACTACCGTCCCTCCCAGTGTCGACGAAAATTTGTCTGCGTTGGTGTGACGCAGCACAAAAAAGAGTAAGCACAACAAAAAGGAATTATTTCGTTTAGATTTCCTGAATATAAGAACACAAGTCTTCGTTCTGCAACGTGGGATTGACTGACCTAAGAATTTCTCTAAAAAAATGCCTCCCCATCTCCCTATAAGAACCATGTTCTTCTGTAAACATTTCAATACACTACAGTAAAAGTCATTTCAGTAAAATACTGTAATTAATAGAGGCTCCGTAGCTCAGGCGGCAGCGCGCCGGCCTATCACCGCTGGATACCGCGGTTCAAATTCCGGTCACTCCATGTGAGATTTGTGCTGGACAAAGCGGAGGTGGGACAGGTTTTTCTCCGGGTACTCCGGTTTTCCCTGTCATATTTCATTCCAGCAACACTCTCCATTAACATTTTATTTCATCTGTCAGTCATATATCATTGCCCCAGAGGAGTGCGACAGGCTTCGGCAGTCAGCATATTTCCTATAATTAAGCATAAATTATTTCAAGAATCAACCCTCAAGTGGATAAAAAAATATAATCATTTAATACACAACTATTTCTTCTCGTGTTTCATAAAGCATAAAGTACTTCGAAAACCTCAGCGTAAATTATTGCGGGTATCAATCCTCAAGGCCAAAAATAACATTGAATCCTTTAATACTCAAATAGTTATTCTGTATCTGTAAAGGGCATAAAGCACTTCCAAAAAACGGCCATCGCTGTTGTGTAGGGATAGTGTACCTGCCTCTTACCCGGAAACATCGGGTTTGATCCTCAGCTCGTCCAAGTATTTTAATTTTGGACTGAGGGATGCAGCAGTAGACCCGCTCGTGAAGACCAGGCTGGGGATGTCGTCACTTTGACCACAGGCCAATTGGCTGGGTGGCAGTCATCTTGACAGGCCCTTAGTAGGCTCTTTGGGCCACACGTTTGTTTATTTTAATTCTTACTCGAAAAAATACGCATAGAATATTTAGAGAATCAGCCTCCAATAGGGAAGATAAGATTCATCTCTTTAATACTCAACTGCATTATTCTCCTCTTTCCATTCAGGTGGAGGAGATTTGGCATAGATATTTTCAGTACTTCGAAAAAATCTGGCTTTTCAAGACGTGGTGTAGTATCCTGTTCAGTTCCGCCACATTCTCAGCCTTCCGGTCATTCCTCAGAACGACCTCATTAAGGACGGAGCACTCATAATGCTACTTTGAATTTTTCACCCACCAAAATTTTAATGCCACCAGACGTCACTCCATAAAAATTTAAATGACGCCATCATTTTCACAGGTTTTGGTCAAGGAGATACCGTCTTTAAGCTCCTCTTCCACCTCATCACCTCGGACATCCTTTTCTCGTTTAGACGTCTCAAATTTCCTGTGAATGTATTTCTTGACGACCATAAATAAGTCTCAGGGTCAGACTCACGAAGTGGTCGGGGGTGGGGGTGGGGGTGGGGGATTTGATGCATGACAGCTTCTCGCATGGCCAGTTGCACGTGACTTAATTCAGGGTGAGTCCAGACGACAGCCTAATTTTTCTACAACCAAACGTTTGGGCGGCAAGAAGTGTGCAGTACAAAGAAGTCCTCAAATCGCCGAGTTCGTCTTAATATAAGTTGTTTTCGATCCGGTTTGTTTTAAAAATTCCTTTTTTTAAGGACTTTTATAAGAAATAGACCAACCCCGTGGTGTAGGGGTAGTATGCCTGCCCCGGGTTCTATTTTCGGCCAGTCCAAGGATTTTTACTCTGGACTGAGGGTTGGAACGGGTTTCACTCGAGACCAGCTGAGAAGCTGTCTGATACGAGAGGTACCGGGCGAGTTGGCCGTGCGGTTAGAGGCGCACGGCTATGAGCTCGCATCCGGGAGGTAGTGGTTTCGAATCCCACTGTCGGCAGCCCTGAAGATGGTTTTCCGTGGTTTCCCATTTTCACACCAGGCAAATGCTGGGTCTGTACCTTAATTAAGGCCACGGCCGCTTCCTTCCAACTCCTAGGTCTTTCCTCTCCCATCGTCGCCATAAGACCTATCTGTGTCGGTGTGAAGTAAAACGAACAGAAAAAACACTTTTTATTTCTAAGAAACAACCAGTTCCCACGATGTTTACTTTTCCGGCAGTAGATTATAGGGACTACCTCAACAAAACTCCCCGTGACGTTCACTTTACCGGCAGAAAGCAAGGATTCTTGTCTGAACAAACCTCTTATGACGTTCACTTTACCAGCAGAAGACAAGGGCACCTTCTTCAGCGAAACTCTAAATATCGTTCAATTTACCGACAAAAAGCAAAGGAGCCTGACAAATAAAAAACAAAAAACAAAAAAAAAAACAGCTTTGTCGATAGTAATAATAATGTTACTGGCTTTACGTCACACAAACTGCATTTACGGTTTTCAAAGAAGGTGAGCCACCGACTTTTGTCCTGCAGGGGTTCCTTTACTTGCCGGTAAATCTACCGGACACAAGGCTGACGTATTTGAACATCTTGAAGTACGGAATGGACTCCACCAACCTAATCAGCCTGGTTATCCGTAGTAGCCAAGTGGACTTGCCTGAACAGAACTCCCCTTAAGGCTTCCTTTACTGGTAGAAGGCAAGGGCGTATATTTCAACAAAATTCCCAGCGCAGTTTACTTTACCAGCAGCAGCCAACGGGGACTGTCTTAACAAAACTCCTCCTCACGTCCGTTTTTTCCGGCAGAAATCAAGGATACGTCAACGACCTTGTATCACACACATTTTTCATAGGCCTTCAAAGAAGACCTGTTCCTTTACCAGACTTTTGGCTTTACGTCACACCGACACAGATAGGTTTTATGGCGACGATGGGATAGGAAAGGAGTGGGAAGGAAGCGGCCGTGGCCTTGATTATGGTACATCCCCAGCATTTGCCTGGTGTGAAAATGGGAGACCACGGAAAACCATCTTCAAGGCTGCCGACAGTGGGGTTCGAACCTACTATCTCCCGAATGCAAGCTCACAGCTGCGCGCGCCTAACCGCACGGCCAAGTTACCCGGTGCAAACCGGAAAGGTTTTTTTGTGAATCTTAAAGCATATTTGTCCAGTGAACACACGAAGTTCTCTAAGAACTTTCTGTAGTGGCCCATGATAATACACAAGAAGACAATTAAGAATGATAGATGTCTTGCTTTTTTAAATTTTATAATTCCATGAATAAAACTAATACTGCAGAATAAACATTTTAAAACGATATCATTCACTAATAACCATTTGTGGAATAAAACAGTTTTTTCTCGTTTCCCCTCCTTTATGACCAAAACAATACTTCTTGTGACTAACCCTTTTAACAAATCACGACGCAAATAAATGATATGGTTTATTATATTCATAACCGGGACTTCATTTTCGCTCACTGACATATTTATGAACAAACTGAAATATTAGCTCATTTCGCAAAAGGAGAAGAACATTATTTTTATTTCCCAATTTTAACCCTGTCGAAAAGATAAACAAACGTCCTCTTTCTGTTCTTCAGCAATTTCTGCTAGCAGGCAATACAGGCCTGAGGATATTAGCGTACACGAATACATGCAAGAATGTGTTTTCATGAGATAAATTAGATCTCGTTCTAGGTCGTACCATAGAACAGAGAGCGACTTTCATAAGTAACCGTAATCACGTCATGATAATTTCATTCTCAACTGAGCAAACTGTCTGTCTTTCGATAGTAAATCATTTACGTTTTAACAAAATCAGCCCTTGAAAGTTCTGCATTCTCTTTCTCTCTCCTGACCTCTGTCACTAGTTGAAAGAATACTTGAAAAATTACAGTAGCAGAAGAAAATCAATAGTGTGAAAGCAACATCAAGTACTGCGAATAATGCTACAATCTTTTGCACTCAGAAAGTCATCAGCAGCTTAATGGCAGGGTGTCAATTCACACAGCTGGAAGCAGAGGGAGATGTATGTTAGCTTCTCATGTACGGACAAAGGCATGACATTCACCATTACCAAGCTGATTACATGGTAATAGGCCAACGAACGTCTCATCGGTGTGGGTCAGGGTTAAAAAATAAATTATCCCCTTGTGGGCGAGGAATAGGGCATACGCACGATGTTTCCTGACTGGATGGGTAGAGAATCTATTGTTAACCACACTGTTAAAAATGCTGGATTGAACATAAACTACCACACGTCTGAGCTATTCTTCGGCAGATGTGTTGGTGACTAAAGTTTTCAGAGGAACCACAGTATATCCGGGAAACTATCTTCTGTTAACACTAATCAGAGGGAAAAAGTGGAAGTGGTCCGACACTTAGTAAAATGAAGCTATCGGCCAATGAAGACAAGGGCGAAGAAGGGCATGAAGATAAAGGACTCCCTAGGATTTACAAAGCTAATACCGTTGGGGTCGGAAAAGGACAAGTGTTGACCAAGGAGGGTCGGATAGGAGAGATGACAGTGAGGAGCATGGAACAAGTAAATGAAAAAAAAATCCCAGGACTCAGCTAAAGGTCTCGTTATCACAACCCACGCTCCCAAATTAAGAGCCCCCGAGGCCCCGTTTTGTCACCTTTTACGACAGGCAGGAGATACCTTAGATCAGGGCCTCTCAGGGTGCATGCGCCTGGTGCATGCACTGTGCACGGTGCAAAAGACGACTTCGCTTGGTCTCTCTTGCCACAGACCTGTCAGTCTAGTGTACGGGTAACGTGCCTGTCTTTCACCCAGAGGCACCGAGTTCGATTGCAGACCAGTTCAAGAGTTACAATTCTGGACTGAGTGTTGGAAAGTGTTCACTCAGCCTTGTGAGATCAAATGAGGATGTTGCAAGTTTGCCACGCTGACTTCGTAATACTCCGGTATCTGTACTTTAGAGCATCTGGCAGCCCAATATATTTAATGGACGGTTTTGTTTGGTATCATTATTATTTTTTATTATTGTTGTTGTTACGGAAATGTTGTGGTCTACAGAGGTGTAAGAAGATGCGGGCGTGAATGAGTGGACAGAGAAAATATCAAAGTATATTTAAAACTCTAAATTTTGAAATTTTGTCTTTTCCCCCTTTTTTCTGAGTTGAAGTTTGATAAATAATCTGAATGAACAACAACAAATGGCAGTTAAATAGAATAACGATGGGATCGTCAGCTCAGATAACAAGAATGACTTAAAGTCAAGTTCAGGTACACAACAATTTACAAATAATGCGTTTGTAGCTCCAAAGTTACACTATTTCAAAGAACACTTTTGCTCCACTCACGCTTTAGAAGATTGCCTCTCAAAAGGCACAAAGTTTCTTGTCCGAATCTTACACTAGATAACTTCTAAAACAGTATTTACTGTCATTTCTCCTCGACAGTCTGATCCGCACTTGTATATAAATAACTGGAATTTTAATAGGGGCAATAAGTGCCCATTCTAAATGCCCTAAATGTTTAAGAGAATCGGCCATGGACAAAACGTTACGAGGCAAAACACTTGCACTCCTTTTGAATTACACCTAAAATCCTACATGGGCTTATGGCCCGAAGTTGCAGAGGCTAAGCCTATATAACAGAGGGTGACTAGATGGCGAAATATTAAGTTCCAGAATGGTTTGAAGAACTTAAGAGATTTAGAAAATCGTAGTCACCCCATACCAAATTGAATGGGAACTAATAGAGGGAGAACACTCTTTATTCCCTAAGTTACATATTTCCCAGCAGGGATTTGAATAGAGTCCTTAGACTTGCCTGAAAATTTATATCTAAACGGTGATGATAAACTTTAGAAATTTGCATTAAGAAATAATTGTGAAACCTTCCCCTCAAGTTATCTGCCTGTAGCTATCACATATTTAAAAGATGTCTGCCATTACCTTGAGCTGGTGGGCCTTCAGACGACGGGCAAAACTGCCCCTACCTCCACTTACATCGTATGCACTCTGAACTGGAGCGATGAAGAAGACAAAATGACCCAAATCGGCCAGCTTATACTGTATAGCAGAGGGGAAAGTTCCGGAACTCTCTAGGCAGAATGTCTGTACACACCCCCAATTTTAATTGTCTACAAAAATTTCTGATTGGTCCATAACATAAGGAAGAAGGAAGCCATAGAAGTGTTGACACCCTAAGCACATAAAATAAGAAACAAGCTACAAACACTTCAAGTGTACACATCTTGAAAATATAAATTTCCCTTGAAAAATGAATAGTCTGTCCTCCCGCAAGATGGGGCACATAAGTCGATAGTAGAGACATCTGAAGATTAAAGGTCTAAACTTTTATTTTTAGATACACAGTTCAGGGTTTACATCACAGATGGCCTTCTAGCAGGCGCGCAGTTCAAATGAACGGAGAAGTTGTACCTCCGGTACAATTATTATTATTATTATTATTATTATTATTATTATTATTATTATTATTATTATTATTATTATTATTCCATAACTACCGGGCGAGTTGGCCGTGCGCGTAGAGGCGCGCGGCTGTGAGCTTGCATCCGGGAGATAGTAGGTTCGAATCCCACTATCGGCAGCCCTGAAAATGGTTTTCCGTGGTTTCCCATTTTCACACCAGGCAAATGCTGGGGCTGTACCTTAATTAAGGCCACGGCCGCTTCCTTCCAACTCCTAAACCTTTCCTATCCCATCGTCGCCATAAGACCTATCTGTGTCGGCGCGACGTAAAGCCCCTAGCAAAAAAAAAAAAAAAAAAAAAATCCATAACTGGCAAGCGCAGCCTTGCTGCATTACCAACATCCAGCCTATGGTAGGATTAACATAAGCAAGTGCGATTTCAGTTCGAAAATGGTGTCTACACAGACTAGTCATCATTCTCCTCCTCGACATCATCAGCATAGTCAATATCCAGAATGTTTCAAAATTATAGACACAACCTTCGAGGGGTTGGTTGAGGAAACTGGAACAAGTTCGGGAAACTTACCGTTTTTTTGAGATATGATGTAAAGAATTTTGTAACAGTTGGAAATTTCGAACCTTATGTTCCAGGTACCGGCTTCACATTAGATGTCCTGCATTTAGAGCGGGATGTATCACTGTACCTCACGTGTTGGCACGACCGTTCATGAAACGGATGTCGGTCACCTCTTCGTTAGAAGACATCTATTGTGGAACATAGAGCGCTGTAACAGTTGGAAAAGGT
Organism: Anabrus simplex; assembly: GCF_040414725.1. Lineage (NCBI taxonomy): Eukaryota > Metazoa > Arthropoda > Insecta > Orthoptera > Tettigoniidae > Anabrus > Anabrus simplex. Next base: position 344,330,005 of record NC_090268.1, on the reverse strand, counting down.
CATTACTTCATATCTCGGAAACGGTTGGTTTCCAGACCTATAATTATTAGGACATTTCTCCTTGTTTCAGTGTCCTCAACTCACTCTTTCGGGTGTCACCTATTTCAAACGTCATGATATAAAAAGGCTAAGGACCGAGCTCGATAGCTGCAGTCGTTTAAGTGCGGCCAGTATCCAGTATTCGGGAGATAGTAGGTTCGAACCCCACTGTCGGCAGCCCTGAAAATGGTTTTCCCTGGTTTCCTATTTTCACACCAGGCAAATGCTGGGGCTGTACCTTAATTAAGGCCATGGCCGCTTCCTTCCCACTCCTAGCCCTTCCCTGTCCCATCGTCGCCATAAGACCTATCTGTGTCGGTGCGACGTAAAGCAAAAAAAAAAAAAAAAAAGGCTAAGGCTTCTTACATTAACGTCTATTTTTGGAGTTCCACCAGGCCGATATTAACAATTTTTATACCGTTCGAATATTTCGGTTGAGTGGATCCAAAAATAATCTTAAAGTGGCAGGTTTCTCAGAAAATACCAGCAGAAAAGTGGAAAAACATCTAGGCCTGACTCCTTAACCGTTAAAGATATCGAGTTGGGGACTTTTTATTCGATTCTCCGTCCAAAAAAATAGTAAAGACGTTCTGTGTCAAACCTTAAATTCCATAAACATCACCGCATACTATTTAAAAGAAATACCTTGAATCGATTATGGAGGATTTGGAGGAAGCTACTGAAAGTGCTACATCTACTGTCAAAAGGCATCAGAAACGATATCTGGAAGAGTATGCCGAGTTTTACGTAATATCACGTGATTGTGACATAACATGAAGTATTAGGATCACGAATCAGTTAATAAGGTGTGAGCTGTGCTTATAGGAAGATGCAATTGAGTACTGCATAATGAAAAACCTCCTTCAGGGAATGTCGTTCTTCTGTCTCTCTTTAGAACATAAGTTGCTAAAGAGGATCTTAAAAGCAGAGCATTAACATAAAATACAACTACCTCGGTCAGGATAAACTAATAATAATAAAAAATGTTTTTGTTGTAGTTGTTTGGGTCAACAGTCCATAGATCGGTATGATGCAGCTCTCCATGCTAACCTTTTCATTTCTATGCAGCTACTACATCCTACATCTGCTCTAATCTGCTTGTCATATTCATACCTTGGTCTACCCATACCGTTCTTACAACCTACACTCAAAAAAGAACTGAACAAATCCTGGGTGTGTTAAAATGTGTCCTATCATTCTGCCTCTTCTTTTCATTAAAGCCAAACCGATGTTCTCTCAACAATTCGATTCATTATCTCCTCATTCGTCATTCGATCTACCCATCTCATCCTCAGCATTCTTCTGTACACCACATTTCAAGAGTTTCCATTCTCTTTCATTCTGAGATCATTATCGTCCATGTTTTTAAATTCCTATATCAGTGTTCGAAATGAGATTTTTTCTTAAGAAAAGCCTTCCTTGGTTGTGCTAGTCTGCAATTTATGTCCTCCTTACTTCTGCCATCATTAGTTATTATGTTACCTAAGTAAAAATATTCATCTACTTCCTTTGAGACTTCATTTCCTATTTTTTTTTTCAATTGGCTTTACGTCGCACCGACACCGATAGGTCTTATGGCGACGATGGGATAGGAGTGGCCTAGGAGTTGGAAGGAAGTGGCCCCAGCATTTGCCTGGTGTGAAAATGGGAAACCACGGAAAACCATCTTCAGGGCTGCCGACAGTGGGATTCGAACCCACTATCTCCCAGATGCAAGCTCACAGCCGCGCGCCCCTAACCGCACGTCCAACTTGCTCGGTTCATCCTACAATCAACTACCACCTCTTGTGGATGGGGGCAGTAGAATACATGTACTGTACGGTATCCCGTGCCTGACATAAGAGGCGACTGGAAGGGGAATCCCAGTGGCTCTGAGCACAGGAGCGTAGGTTGTTGACCACCGGACCCCAAGCTGAGTCTGACTTATTTTCCAGTTATTAGTGTCAAGCTCCCCACTTTCTACTTTTCTATCCGATCTTCCTTGGTCAGCTCTTGTTATCCTCCGATCTCGACGGTACACTATTAGCTTTTTTCCGAGGCCTAGGGATTCATTTTCAAACTCCTGTGAGTGAGGGCGGTATCTTCTGCCTGTCGTCAGAGGTGACTAAACTTTGCCTTAGGGGCTCAACTTGGAAGCGTGAGTTGGTGACCAGAGGGCCTTATCCTGAGTTCTGACATTGCTTCCACATACTTGAGACAAGTTCCTCACTTTCTTCTATCCTATCCACCCTCACTTGGTCAAGTTACATTATTTTCTGACATCGAAGTGTCAGATATTTCCCATTTTCCCCTCTGATTGTTGATTCTTGAAGGTACATATATGCGAATTTTTCAAAAAAAGAGTTTGATCCTATATCATTCCCCATTTCTCCCTGAATCCAGACAGATTTTCGACCCTTTACAGCCCTATTCTTAAATGCCTGCAGAACTCTGCCACACCTTTTAAATGTCAGATGTAATCAACCTTCATAATATACCTTCCTTCATAACCTTCATAATATTTCGTAACTAATATATTTTGGTGCAGTACAGGTAATTGCCTAAGCAGAAATGGTATTTGCTGAAGAGGTTAGGCACTATACTGAGAAAGCTGCAAAAAAACCTAAAAGGTCAGAAGCTCTGTGATGAGAAGTACTGTACTTGAGTGCGAGGAGTCACCTCACTGATACAAATAGACCTACTACAGAAATATTATGGACTGGCCATTAAGAGGAAGGAGGGGAAACCTAGTTGCTATGAGAAAATCTGAATGGGCTAGTCTTACACACATATCATCAACTGATCGACATTCCTGCCATGCACTTTGCCCAAGGTGCTAGTTCCAGAAAGCAAAGGAAAATTGTACTGAATATGAGCATAAGCGTTCCTTGTCTTATTCTGTTGAGGCAATAAAGCCTATTTTCAGGGATCTAAGCAATCCAAAATTACTGGAGAAGTGCCTTCATGGAAGGACTCAAAATCCCAACGAGTGCTTCATTCGTTGTATCTGGGGCAGTGTTCCTAAAACTTTTTTTTTTGTGTGTGGGTGTCACACTATAAATAGGAGTTCTAGATGCAGTGATATGTTTTAGTGAAGGGGCATCATACAGATGTATGATTATGGAGCTGCTAGGCATGGACTTAGGGTACAACATGAAGCATGCATTCACTGCTATTGACAGAAGAAGAGTTTCCGAGACAGACGGAATGTTCAAGGAGAGTTTCAAGGAGGCAAGTACCAGGAAAAAGAAATACAAAGAGGAAGAACTTATGAACAAAGATGATTATGGGAATGGAATGCATTAAACACATCAGGTTATGCCACAACCTTAGGTAAAAGCAATGTCCAACTTCAAGTCCATTTCCCAGCAAGTTTATTTTTCACACACATTTAATTTAATAGATAAATAACTACTTGAGCTACATAGCTGGAACTTTGTACATACATTCAGTATGATGATTGAAGGAAAGTAGACTATAATCATGTACCTGTCTCAAAAAATAAACACATGACTTTAATTACACCCATGAAAACGTTCGTATATTTTAACGCAACATTTTTAATTAATTTTGTTAATACACTTATTTCTAGATGTTCCATAATAGTCTACTTTATCCACACACACACACACACACACACACACACACACACACACACACACACACACACACACACACACACACACACACACACACATTCTGTATACGGTTATATAATTTTGGTGGATTTTATTGATGTTTCCAAGATATGGGTACTTAAATAACCTTTGGCACTTCTCAAAAGTAAATTCCTAATGAATGGAAAGTAGGCTAAGTATTGAAATACTTGACACACTAATTCTTCTTTGTTATTTTGTTGTTCTAAAAGGTCCTGTCCAGTGGTAAAGTGAGTTTCAAGTGTACATGAAGCGTACTTGTTGAGATATTGAATGTGTGATTTTTAGTTAAATTTATGGTCATTAAGAGGCATGTAGGCCTACCCTTAGAGATTGGTTGTCCAGATGTTCTTCCTCTTAAAGCAATGATCCTCACCACCACAAATTCGAATACCTCTACCAGGATATCATTCTCTAATTTGGGATCAGGCGTCGGACATTCTACCACTGATTCACCGAGGCAACTATCATACCAGTGATGTTTGGAAATATGATATTCATTTTCTTAAACATGTTCTATCACTTGGGGAGAAAATGTAAACTTGAACATTTGAAATTTGGTGTCACGCACGTTTCTTCCATTCAGTATGGAATGATCCTCGGTGCTCAGAGGTAAATATCGGCTTCCGGATCTCAAGACCGTCGGTTCAAACTCGCCAGGAGTAGCTGAATTTTTGAAGGGTGGGTAAACGTCCATTCTGTATGTGTTCAGGTAACGGATCTCTGGAGAGACATTTGGTGTTTATTCGCCAAATTAATTAAACCTCAGCTATATATCTGGTCCAGGGGCTGCCTGGCTGAGGCAGTAAAGACGTGCTTCCCCATAGGAAGGACGCGGGTTCGATTTCCCGTCAGGAATTCGAAAATGTAAGAAAAGAGATTTCCACTTACGGCGGTTGTGGTCCTGAGGTTCACTCAGCCTGCACCAAAAATGAGTACCAGGTTAATTTCTGAGGGCAAAGACGGCCGGGCGTAGAGCTAACCACTATACCCCATCAAGTGCCGAGGTTACGGATAGTGGAAGCCTTTACCTTCCACCCCTCTAAGGGCCTTCATGGCCTTTACTGAGATGGCATAGATCTGATCTAATCTGCCATCCGGTAGAGTAAAACTGAACGCCGAACTTGACACACAGGCAGTCTACATGACGTCATATGAAAATGCCTGCACAAGTTCACACTATTGTTATTACGCTCAATGGTGGTCCGAGCAGAAGAAAGAAGTAAGCATCAGAATTCTAAAGCGGATCTTCGTTTACATTCCAGTGTTGAAAAGGATATGGCTGATTACTTGCTGATTTAGCTGCTTTTTGAAATTACTTCCTTTCCTATATTTTATCAAGCCACCAACAGCACAACCATCATGTTTACACTTCTACTCACTTAGTTTGGGTGTGGCTAGCTACCGATAATAAAAGGCCGTATGTTTTTGCTCGCACATTATCCTCAGAGGCGACCTATCCACGAAGACAATAGCGTGCAGAGTAGTATGAACTTCAAGCTTTAATTTCCTAAATATATCCAGTGCCCACTCACGTAAGTTAGAAGAGGTCACAGGTCATACCTAGAAACGTACACAAAGGAGAATCGAAACACGAACCTATGACCTTTGGTTCTGTGTTCCTACCACCCACAAAACAAGTTGCTTGGCTTCACTGCGGTAAGCTCTATGCGCAATAATGCTGCCGATGTCATAAAGAGGGGTTAATTTACACAACAGTGACCAAGGGGGAAATGAAACAGGGCGGAAATAACAATGTGAAATGTGAGTGCCAAGTGTAGTACAGAGCTGTAGACTTCTACACGCAGCTCCTCACCACCCCCTTGGGGCTTAATTACTTACTCACACTTCTGTTTGGTCATGTGAGATGGAAATACGAGGAGAGGAGTACGTTTTCTTCTCAACCTCGGGGGTATCATATTAATTGGAAGAGATGGATGCTTTCTTACAAGCTAGGTAGAATGTTATATCAAAACGGTGACAGTGTAGGAAATGTAAAGTATAGAAATAAAGAGACGATGCTTATAACTCAAATAAAAATATGGAGTAGTAGAGCCCGATGATATTGGTGGAGTGCGTCTGCCCAATATCCGGAGGTACTAGGTTCAGTTTATATCAGGGTAAGAGGAAATGGTAACAAACCGTAACAAGCTCAATTTTAGAACTAGAGATCAAGACAACTAGTTCAGAATAAGGATATACAAATAATATAGTGTGGCTATTGCTAGCTTGGTGCAACCCTTGTATAAGAAAGTGCGTGTAATTGTGGTGGTGGGCAGAGTAATGTGTGGTGTGTGAGTTGTAGGGATGTTGGGGACAGTACAAACACCCAGTCCCCGATCCAGGGGTTAAAATCTCGGGAATTGAACCCGGGGCCCTCTGAACCGAAGCTGACTACGCTGACCATTCAGCCAAGGAACCGGAGAGAATAAGGGTAAAAAACCCAAACACTATGCTGAATAAGATCCTTTTTAATAAGGAATGTTTTACAATAAACTACTCAAAGAAATACAATTACTGTCATGTCCTTCTTCTTCTTCTTCTTCTTTTTCTGGTTCCGTCTCCTCACTTAATATTGATTATACAGTATTTTTCCCCATTTTACGCTTCCCATATTTAGGTTGAGCCGGCTCCACTCTACCGAATGCAAGCTCAGAGCTGCGCGATTCTAACCGCACGGCCAACTCGCTCGGTTTTTGCAGGAGATAATGAGACATGATCTACTAAGAAATGGAACTGAGCTCGATAGCTGCAGTCGCTTAAGTGCGACCAGTATCCAATAATCGGGAGATAGTGGGTTCGAGCCCCAATGTCGGCAGCCGTGGTTTCCCATTCTCACACCAGGCAAATGCCGGGGCTGTACATTAATTAAGGCCACGGCCGCTTCCTTCCAATTCCTAGGCCTTTCCTATCCCATCGTCGCCATACGACATATCTGTGTCGGTGCGGCGTAAAGCAAATAGCAAAAGAAATAGAAGTCGAATTGTAGCGATATATTGTACCTTCCCCAGTCCACCATTTTGCCTAGCTCAGCGGAGACGCTGCGTGGTGCGTTCGTACATAAAAGTATGCGTCGAGAAGTCTATCTACACTGCCGAAAAAAGAAAAAAATTAGTACACCTGGAAAGACGACACCGATTTTGATCCGATGATGGCAGATGCTACCTAGGGGATAGTAGATGTACTGATAATGGTTTCAATGTCGTCCGCCAACAGATAGCGTAGTGACATAGCTGCCATAGCGCCATCTGCGTGTAACCTTTAATAGGGAATGTTTACAGTCATAAGGCTCAGTGTGATGTAAACATGTGAAGCAAACAGGCGCCATGCCACGGAGCCGCACTCGTGCTTCCTACAGCCAACTGAGCGAGTTTGACAGGGGGTCAAATTCTGGCCTTCTGAGTGGCGGGGTGGTCCTTTCGGAAAATTCCCACACAAGTTGGATGTGCTGTGACAGTTGTGCAACGATGCTGGTTGCAATGGTCACGTGAACACTCTCACAACCCGTAGGCGAGGTTCTGGACGTCCACGCAGCACAGACGTCCGCCAAGATCGTCGTTTTGCAAGGGCATCTACCACAGAACAGATAAGAGGGTTTGTGAGCCCAGAAGTGTCAACACGAACTGTTGCCAACCAGTTACTACCAGTGGGGCTACGGGCACGCACACCTCTAGCCCGTCTTCCACTCACGTCACAGCATCGATATGCACGGCTCGACTGGTGCCGTCAGAGGATCACTGGAAGATGGAAGTGCGGGCCGTGGTCTTCAGCGATGAAAGCAGATTCTGTCTGCACGCAAGTGATGGTCGTTTGCGTACGACGTAAATCTGACGAGCACTGTCTCGTAGAGTGTATTCGTCTAAGACAAATTGGCTCCACCCATGCCTTATGGCCAGGGATGCGATAAGCTACAACACTCGTTCACCATTGGTGTTTGTGGAGGGAACGCTGACCAGCTTCACTACGTGCAGAATGTTGTAAGACCCGTTCTCTTGCCATTCCTGCAACAGGAAGGTGATGGGTTGTTCCAACAGGATAATGCTCGCCCACACACTGCGCATGAAATTCAACGTGCTTCGCAAGACGTGCAGCAACTTCCCTGGCCAGCATGATCTCCGGACCTGTCTCCCATCGAGCATTCTTGCAGAACTACGTGAACAAGTCGAACATACGTCGAATAATGTATCCCAAGACAGTAGTTTCCATCTGTATGATCGAATGGATGCCATAATCAGCGCCTGTATTGCCGCCCATGGAGGATACACCACGTACTAATATGGGTGTTTCAGCATGGATCGACACCTGGTATCTCAGTACCGCTTGAGTTATTGATCTGTAAATGTAATCATTTCATGTACTCCATATGCATTCTTTCAACAATAAATCTTGAGTGAACTGGAAGACCCTAAGAGGGTGTACTAACTTTTATCGTCAGTTAAAAATTAACTTGAAATTATAGGACAGATTCTAGAATACATCATTAGTAAATGAGAATTCGAAGAAATTAAAGGGTGGAAAGGTTTATTAACAAATAGCGTGAGAAAAGAATGACAATTTTCCCAAATAAAAAGAAACAAAAATATTACAATAAAATACGTCTTCACAGTTTTAAATAGAAACACGGGTCTCGAACCCAAATTACAATTATTCCTGTTGAGACAATATTAAATAATGTGAGCCTCCCCATTATAACCATTTTGAACTGGCCCTGCGGCCTAGAATAATTTGTGTCAAACGGCTTACGCCAGTATACCTTTTTTTAAAGTTACTGTAGTCAGCGGGCCATTGTCTGGTCTTGTGATTGGTTGCGCATTACTGCGCATGCGCCCGCCGGTCGACTACCAGGCAAAACTGGCCTGCTTCCAGCTGGCCGACGCGACACTCAGTTCGCTTGAGGCAGCCATGTTGAGCTGGTGTGTATTTGTGTCCGGCGTCATGGAGTGTTGGAGTACCAAGAAACCACCGTAAATTGTATGTTAACGGGGATTTTCCCCAGGTAAACTAGTTGAAGACCTCCTGCCTTTTCTTCTGAGCGTTTTTTGGATTTATTTTTCGTCTGGATACTTCACAACGAGGTCTGGATCCCGGTGGCTTGACTGTATTTCTTCGTCAACAATGTCAGGTTAAAAATTCTTCTCATTTCTTCATCACCTAAGGTACGTACCAGTGTTTGACACACTTTAAACGTCGTCCTGAAGAGGATTTTGATATTTTCGAAGATTTCTGGAAAAATAATAATAATAATAATAATAATAATAAATATTTGGACTTCGCCGTTAAATTTATTCCTATTTGCGTGTGTGGTATCGAAAATCTGGAAAACTGTTTCGGCAACTAATCACAGTAGTGTGGAAGGTTCACCATGAACTAAATTGGAATTATTAATTTAAAATTTTACTGATCTACTTTGGCATTTTAAATTGTAACTTTCTTTGTAAACCAAGGTACAGTCTCCAAGGTACCGAACCTTACCTCTTTCGGCTTTCTGTTTGCTTTCCTGTGTTTTGTTTTCTAATTCGTTTTGGTAGGTTTTCTTCTCCCCCCCCCCCTTCTGGGGTTTGGGTGAATTTTATCATTTTCTCTGGCCTGTTTTTCCTCCGTGTTTTAGGAGGCCTTGCTTGTTTTTTGGTGGTTACCTTGGCGACGGTTCGTGTGTGGATTGTTGTCGGGTTAAGAGTTGTCTGGCGTGTTGAGCCTGTGTGGATCTTGAATTATATATATTTCGGGGTTGAGTGTATCGTTTACTGTTTAAATTAATTTATTTATTTTCTCCTCCTTAAATGTTGTGTTACCATTTCCTTGCCCCGCGTGAGGAGGTATTTTTACGTAAAATTCTGTTTGCCTTGGAAACTGTCCTTGGTGTAAACTGAACGTTTTCAAATCTGGTAATTATTAGAAGCGACCGCGTTGAAGATCCAATTTATTGAATAATTGTTAACTTAGTTTTTTTTATTAAATAACTATCCGTGATCGATCACATTTTATTTCAAGTTGTACTTATGTAAGAGAGTCTATTGGTTTTCCGTTGTTTTCTGATTACATTTTATTTGGTACGGAGGTCCCCCCTTTCCTTCTTTGTTGTTTTCATAAAGCTCCCCATTTATTATCTGTTAAAGAGTATTTATTTTTCATTAATTGTTATTTAGTAATGAATTAATTTTCTTTAAAACCCCACCTGGGTATATTCTAATTTATTTTACTTATTGTTAATTTCCTTTTCCATTTTTCAACCTTATGTTGATTTTATTTACATTTTGCCATTATGTTTTAAAAATAAACTTAGGCTTTATCATCTTAATAACTTGGTTTGTTACTTACTATTTGCCCTTCTATTAAATTTTTTTTACTTCATGTAAATGCTGGTTTTCATTCGCCACGTTTCGGTGGAGCACTGCCATTGATTTTCTTGTGCATTAATTTCCACGGCCTTTAGTTGTCTTCCTCGCTGCTCCCGGTAAGTTATTTCTATGATTTCTTGTTTTTAAATTGTGCTTGAACTTCGGTGTTTTTCTTCTTGTGCCCATCTTCTTCCTCGTGTTCGCTATTACTCCCATTTTGGGGCGGACACGCTAACAACCTTCTCACCAGGGTCTCTATCTCTCTCCCTCTCTCTCTCTCTCTCTCTCTCTCTCTCTCTCTCTCTCCGTCCTTTTTTCTCTCTCTCTTTTCCTCTCTCCCTGGTGGATAAGGTTTTTCACCTCATCACCCCTAGGTGGTACCGGGGTCCTAGAGGGTGGTGAGCGGTGAGAGTGGTATCAGAGCGGTGGTTGTTTGTTGTTCCACTGTTGTTGCTCTGCTGCCTAATCTCTGTTGTTTCTGCCTTGTGCAGCCTAACTTTCCTCCCCTCCTACCCTTGCTTGGTGCAGTGCTGTGGCGAATGTTGGTGGATGGAAACCAAAAATTGAAAAACTAAAAGTGTTATTGTCAATAACTATTGTAAAAGGGAGTGCAAGGATCTTGTGTAATTTTTTGATTATTTTGTTCCATGTTTGCTACCATGGCGCGTGCCGTTACGAACCCCTCCTTCCTGCGTCGTGCCGAATTGGAGTACGAGTTATCCATTCGTGGCCTTGAACCTGCCCGTACTGTTGCTGAGTGCGCTGCCTTGCTATCAGCCAACTCCCAGGTCCCCATTAATGTATTTTCTATTGACAGGAGTCGAGTGGGTGAGTACCTTAACCTGATCTGTGACAATCTTAACGAAATTAATATTATTCGCGAAGAGTTTATTGAATTGCCTCCGTCTAAAGCCCAAGTAAACCGGCTGAGGGCCAGAGCTGACCACTACTCGGGCCGAATTCTGGATTTATTATCTATTAAGCCTGATTCTGTTTTTGTGTCAGAATGTGCTAGATTGTTAACGGTTGTTTCTGGCATCACCTCTGATTTAGACTTGCTGTTGATTAACAGAGATATGGAGAATTGTTCTATTTCTACTGCACTTAACCCTTCTGTACCTACCCAGAGTGTCTCTTCCCACCAAATTGCGTCCTCGACCCATGCCCAAGGTCAGTGCTGTGTGACTGCTCCTTTACTGGAAACCTTAGTCTCTAAGCTAAATTCGGCGTCATCGCCTAACTGTTTAAAGGAAGTCTTTCGGGGAGTGAAGTCCTTTTCTCTAAATTCTATCGATGAGTGTATTCGATTCCTTCGGTTTCTGGTGGAGTTAACCGAGACTGGTAATGTGTACTCAGTTGACGATTTGGGGATTTTCCGCGCCCTCTTCCCTCATTGTGAAGGGATTCTAAAGAGAGAAATTTCTGAAGCTATCTCTAAAAATTTATCGATTAGTACCTTTCATGAACTTGTCCTTTCCAAATTTATTCCCTCTCTTGCTCTCCAAAGTCTTGTGCCCCAACACTGTTTTCGGACCCAGTTCCTGCATGAGAACTTGCTAACTTATGTGCTGGATCTGCGATTCTTTTGCAAGGTTTTTAGAATTTCTGTGCCAGAATGTGAAATGGTCTCTAGAATTTTAAAAGGAATATCTCCTGCGTACCGCTCCTATCTTTCCTTAACCCGTTGCCCTACTACCTTTCAAGAATTGGAAGAGGCCTGTTCCTTTGCTGAAGATGTCAAACATGGGGATGCCTCCAGACCTGTGAATTTCCCTCCCCCTACTACTACCAATTGTCCCGTCCTTCCGTCAACACCTAAGGTAGTGAATGCCCGTAAATGTTACAACTGTGGGTCCCGAAATCATCTAAGAAATTCCTGCCCTGACGTTAGACGTGGTCCAGGCGCTTGCTATTCCTGTGGCTCTAGACAGCATGTTAAAAGAAATTGCCCCTTGGTAGACAGAAATGGTACTCAATGACTAGAAAGGGATAGGGCAAAGTCTGCCAATTCTAAGTTTGTAAACCCTGAATCTCGTAAGAAACCGGTGTGTCCCCCTAGGTGCAATAGTATTTCTGCTCATGCCCCCTCCTCTGGCACGTGCACATTTGTCGAAGTCAACAATGAACCCGTAGATGCCCTTCTTGATACTGGAAGCGTAGTATGCTTGATGAATTATGCCTGGTATTGTCAAAAGAAATCCTCGTGTAAACTTCCGGAAATAAAACCCACTAACTTAAGATGCGTTTCGGCTAATTGTCAGTTCTTAAATATTTTGGGGACTGTGAAGGTCAAGTTGAGGATTGGGAATTTCACTTGGAAGATCAAGTGTTTGGTGACATCCAATTTATCATGTAACATTATTCTGGGTACCAATTTTCTATCTTGGGCTGGTGTCGTTTTGGATCCTCAGTGTCGAAATTTCTTTTTTAAATTTTCTCCTGACCTGAAATTTGAATTGATTAACGTTCCCTTGAAATTGCCTAAAGTTTTGTGTGTGGGTTACCCTGAGTCAGATGAGTCTAGTGACATCGATCGGCTTGACCTGAATCATTTAGGAGATGCCGAAGCACAGCAAGTTCGTGATCTTTGCAGGGAATTTCCCGATGTGTTCACTAGCAAGTTAGGCTTGACCAACGTACTCGAGTATGACATTGAGTTGTCGGACCTGCAGCCTGTTCGATCCCATCCTTATCGCCTTTCCCCACCTCGTATGTTGGAATTAAAGAAAATCATTGAGCAAATGGAAAGAGACGGAGTGATCAGACCTTCGACTTCCCCGTATGCGTCCCCTGTGTTCTTGGTACCCAAACCTTCTGGTGGTTATCGTGCTGTGATTGACTATAGGTCTCTAAATAGTAAGATTGTACTCCAATCTATTCCCCTACCCGACCTTCATACTTGTTTTGGATGGTTCTCAGGTGCAAAATTTTTCACTGTCCTGGATTTGAACCCGGCTTATTACCAAGTGCCCTTATCGAAGAGATCAATTCCCCTCACTGCCTTCATCACCGACTGGAACTTGTATGAGTTCCTCAGACTCCCGTTCGGGCTCAGCTGTGGAGCAGCTGTGTTGTCAAGGTTGTTAAATTCCATTCTCTCTGACATTAAGTTCAGCTATGTCTTTAATTACCTGGACGATTTATTAATTTATTCGAATACCTTCGAGGAACATATGGTGCACGTTAGGGAAGTATTGCTACGGTTAAGGAAAGCCGGCCTTACAGTGAAGTTGTCAAAGGTAGCTTTCGCCAGACCCAACATGTCTTTCTTGGGACATGTAGTTTCTTCTGAAGGCGTTTCCATAGATCATTCCAGAACTCAAGCCATTAGGGATTTTCCACCTCCCAAAGATGTCAAGGGCGTTGCTCGATTCATTGGTATGGTCAATTTCTTTAGAAAATTCATCCCTAACTTTGCTGAAGTGGCTGCCCCGTTGAACGACCTTAGGAAAAAGAATGTAAAATTTACTTGGGGTAAAGCCCAGGAGGAAGCTTTTAATTCATTGAAGGTCGCACTGATTAATGCACCTTTGTTAGCTATTCCCGATTTCGAGAAACGTTTCATTGTCCAAACTGATGCCTCTGGGCGTGCTATTGCTGGCGTTCTGTTACAAGAACATGAAGATGGGCGTAGGCCCGTGGCCTACGTATCTAGGGTCCTCAATGATCTGGAGTCTAAGTACTCCATTTATGAACTAGAGTGTCTAGCTGTGCTGTTTGCTCTGGAAAAATTTCGATCATTCATTGAACACGTCAACTTTGATCTGGAAACCGACAATCAGGCTCTTTCTTGGGTGTTGAACCGACCCAAAAGGACCGGTAGGATAACTAGATGGGCATTACGGATCTCATCCTTTAATTTCAATGTTCGCCACATTCGTGGGTCTGAGAACGTCATCGCCGATGGCTTGAGCAGGATGTTTGAAGGTCACCCTTGTGCGGAAGCCAACCCATGTGTCGATGAGCTTGCTGTCAATACGGTGGGAGTTAGTGCCATCCTCACCGATTCCCCATTGCTATATCAAGAAATTGGAGATCATCAAAAAACTGATCCGGATCTGAAAAGGATCATTGATACAATCAGTAGCGGGATCGAAGTGAAACCTTACTCCTTATCTAAGGGTGTTCTCTGTTGTAAGGGTCGCAAGGACCATAATTCCAAAATTGTCGTTCCTAAGGTTCTGGTACCGGTCATTTTCAAGTATTACCACTGTTCACCCCTTGGCGGTCATCTAGGAAATTTCAAAACTCGTTTGAAAATCAGGCAATTCTTTGTTTGGAAGAAAATGGATAGTGATATCAGGAACATGGTCAAATCTTGTAAATCTTGCGCCATCAGCAAACCTAATTTGAATAACCGAGTGGGATTATTGTCTTCATCACAAGCTTCGCGCCCCATGGAACGACTGTTCATAGATTTCGTAGGACCCCTCCCCCGATCTTCCTTGGGAAACACCCACATTTTTGTCTGTATTGATGCCTTCTCCCGGTCCTGTTGGATCTTTCCCACCAGGTCCACTAATTCACGTACCTCTATCTCCTGTCTAAATTCCATCTTTGCATCCTTTGGCCCACCTAAGTTCTTAGTATCTGACAACGCTAGTTCTTTCACCAGTAACTCCTTCAAAAGGTATCTGTTTGAGTTGGGCATTTCACATGTCACCACTATTCCATACTATCCAAATCCTTCTTATGCAGAGAGGTTGAATCGGAACTTAAAATCTGCGTTGATAGCGTATCATCATGACAACCAGTCCAAATGGGACTCCTGTCTGCATTGGTTGGCACATGCTTTCAATTCCGCTACTCATGAGTCCCATGGTAAGACGCCTATGTCTTTAATGTTTGGCTATACTCCGTACTCCCCTATGTCTAACCTGCTATGTATTGAGGATCTTCTCCCAGACCTATCTAGGCCTAATGATGTTCAAAAGATCTGGAACGAAGCAAAAAGGAATCTAGCTGTGTCATACGAAAAGGTCAAAAAGCAGTACGATAAAGGTAGGAAACCGTCAAAATTCAATGTTGGTGATCTCGTGTATGTTAAGTGCTACCCAATGAGTAAGGCCGTGAATAAGTTTTCGGCAAAACTTGCCCCTAGGTACCAAGGCCCGTGCACTGTGTTGGAGTTCTTGTCTCCCGTTTCTATTTTAGTAAGCGACCCTGTAGCAAAGCGTATTAGGCGCGTTCATGTTTCTCAAATTAAACCTGGTTGATCTGGTAAATTGTACCGCATCTTCCGCTGGATGGATGCACCTTTGGTAACTGACCTGTATCGTTAGTGAATTTAGCACGCATACTGTGGGATGGCGAGCGAGTCAATCTGGTCCTTTCTGTGCCTCGTGTTGGTGACTCTAATTTAGTACTTCTCGTATATTACTGTTTCTAGGTGTGGATTCTTGTAGTTAGAAATTGTCTTTCCTTAATTGTCTTGTGATGGTGGTATTAATTAATACCATTGGAATTGATATCCTCGTTATCTAACCTTATGCTTATGTGGTGCGCTACCGAAGTTCCATTGGGGAAATCTGATGACATCTAACTTAAATTGTGCTTTGTTGTCCCTCTGTTTTCTCTAGGCTTATGTAATTTCAAAGACTTGTTTCTTCTGTAGCTCCGCATAGGATTCCTTCCGCCGAACCCTTCGATCATCTTGTGACTTAATCATTGCTGAGCTATGGTGTGCTTGGGATGGAATGTAAGGGAGTGTGTCTGGTGCCTGAGCGTTTACCATTTTGTCATCCTTTCATTGTGTGCGGGTGTTTGAAGATGTGTGGTGCTTAGTCATGATTGGGTTACTATTTGTGCCATTTTAGTATTGTACGATTTCTGATTGTGGTGTGTTTCGATCTATAGGTGTCGGAAAGGTTCCCTGCTTGCCTTCTGCATGGACCGCGTGTCTTAAAGGTGTTTCTGTTCCGGATACTGATGTTTGTATTCATCCATGATTGAGAGATCTGACACTCCTACCTTTGGGCACTCTTCGCGGCTGTTCTAAAGGTGGTTTTCTATGCGTGAACCCTCTATATTATTTTTCCTGTAATGGGTTTTTGGGCTGAATTTATCTTCCTAACCTTTTGGTTTTGGGGTTATGTAGAAAATCTGTCTCCGATTTTTCCTGTGGGCGTTCGGTTGGTGCGCTCCTGCCAGCATTATGGTTGTATCTCCTGTGTTGTAACTTGGTAATGTTGTTGTGAGTTGTTTGGATCCTTTTGAAATGTGGACCGTTAGTAACGTTGTGTAATTTTCCTTATCTACCGGTTGGCGTGTGGAGTTTTCGGTGGTACTGTCGGACTTCCTTCCTGAGGATATTTCTCCTTTTGTGCTTCTGTGGGATGGACCTAGTCCTTAATCTGTACCTGGTTTGCTGTTGTAATTTCTGCTTGGTATTGTGCTGTTAGGTTGTGGTCTGTGAGCACGCGTTGAGGATATTTATCCTTTACCTCTCTATTGATAACCCGTGCTGCTAGCTTGTCATTATTTAGGTAATTGTGTTTTGGATTACGTTGTTTGGCTGTCAAGACACCTTGGTTGGGATGTGATTTGTCCTTTAATTTACCTCTGTGTCACGGTAGATTTGGCTGTTGGTTTGGTATCCACTACTCCGAAGAAGCACACCTTCGGGTGGGCAATTCTTAGTTATCTCTTGGCTCTGGGATTTTCGACTTGTTCTTCCTCACGCTGAATTAGGTTTGTGGTTACTATTCTGTGCCACGTTGCCTCGTGCATTTAGTTTCGGTGGTTGTACCTTGATGTGGCCGTTGTGGATGACTGACTGATCGCGATTTTTCCATCTGGTAACCTATAGGAGTCTCCTGATTGCCCATCGAGGCTACTGTTGCCTGTCTTACCTATCTGTAACTCGTGTAGGTTCTGCGTCCCTTCTCCTTGATGGTTTTCCGTTGGTTTGTTCAAAATTAGGTTTCTATGCTTGAGTCCTTACCTGTGTTTGTGGGTGAACTAGGATAAGTTGCCGATCCCAGTGTGGTTTGTATTCTGGCTCTACCCCTCGTTCTTGACCCTTGGACCGATTGACGAGTTCGCCACTCTGTGGTTGTGTGTGTGTCACTCCAATATCTAAAAGTGTAATTTGATAGGTCATTCATGTGTCCTCTTAGTTTAACGTCTGGTATTCTAAACCATATGTTCCAAGGACGTCTATTCTTTGGAGTGGTCCTGTACCTTTACTTATATATTTTTCTTGTGGGTGATTTGTGCTTGAGTAATATTACTGATTTCCCTTCCGTTATGTTCTTGATCCTTAGGGATATCTGTCTTTGTCCTAGTTGGTATTATGTGTTGGATTGTACCCTATGTTTCTATGTGTTCTTGTTCATTGTTTCTCTACGTGTCATGGCTAAGTGTCCTTCGTGGCAGTGTAACATGGTATATTTTATGTAGTTTCCCTTTGATTTCTTAATTGTTGTTGAATGGGCCCTCCTCTTCCTTCGGTACTATATTGGACCAAGTGGAAAGCTCTGGGCTTCAGCTAGTTTGTTGGTAACTAGCCTATGTAAAGTTAATTGGCGGATCTGTGGATCCTGTAACTGAAAACTCACCTACTTTAATTTCCTGATTTGCTTTTTGTTCCTCCCTCTTCTTGTGGTTTTGCCCCCATTCGGGTCTTCCGGTGCGTTTCATTTCCCCTGTAGTCCCCTTTTGCAACACAAGATCATGCGTTTCCTTAATATCAAAGGAGACTTGTCAAGGTATTCGTGCATTAAAATTAATTTACCACCGTGCTTGAGAAAATAACCTGCATGCGTGGACTTATAATCATGTGGTTTTGTTTAATTTTGGTCAGTATATCTGTGGTTAGTGTGAGAGTTGCCAAACCTCTAGGTGAACTGCGTCATGTGTCATAAACTGTATCATTGTGTGATGCATAGAAAACATGTGTATTAGGTGAACCTGAAACTTTGGTGAACTCTGGTCATTGTGCTCTCTATTTGATGACAAACATTACTCTGGTGATTTTCCGAGTGCTCGGTTAACATTTCTGGACACTGATGTTGATCGCACCCGCCAATTATTTCTAAAAACTATGTGATATGGAACTGTGTCTTGGACTATTAACCTGGTCATGTGAACTCCTAACTAAAATTAGTTAATCTTGGTGGTCGTTTTCTGTTGGACAACTTCGCCCAAATTTAGTATATGTGTGACCACCACATCATTGATGGCATATGCATGTGATTTTGTCGTCGATTCGGGGCGGGAGGGCTGAGACAATATTAAATAATGTGAGCCTCCCCATTATAACCATTTTGAACTGGCCCTGCGGCCTAGAATAATTTGTGTCAAACGGCTTACGCCAGTATACCTTTTTTTAAAGTTACTGTAGTCAGCGGGCCATTGTCTGGTCTTGTGATTGGTTGCGCATTACTGCGCATGCGCCCGCCGGTCGACTACCAGGCAAAACTGGCCTGCTTCCAGCTGGCCGACGCGACACTCAGTTCGCTTGAGGCAGCCATGTTGAGCTGGTGTGTATTTGTGTCCGGCGTCATGGAGTGTTGGAGTACCAAGAAACCACCGTAAATTGTATGTTAACGGGGATTTTCCCCAGGTAAACTAGTTGAAGACCTCCTGCCTTTTCTTCTGAGCGTTTTTTGGATTTATTTTTCGTCTGGATACTTCACAACGAGGTCTGGATCCCGGTGGCTTGACTGTATTTCTTCGTCAACAATGTCAGGTTAAAAATTCTTCTCATTTCTTCATCACCTAAGGTACGTACCAGTGTTTGACACACTTTAAACGTCGTCCTGAAGAGGATTTTGATATTTTCGAAGATTTCTGGAAAAATAATAATAATAATAATAATAATAAATATTTGGACTTCGCCGTTAAATTTATTCCTATTTGCGTGTGTGGTATCGAAAATCTGGAAAACTGTTTCGGCAACTAATCACAGTAATGTGGAAGGTTCACCATGAACTAAATTGGAATTATTAATTTAAAATTTTACTGATCTACTTTGGCATTTTAAATTGTAACTTTCTTTGTAAACCAAGGTACAGTCTCCAAGGTACCGAACCTTACCTCTTTCGGCTTTCTGTTTGCTTTCCTGTGTTTTGTTTTCTAATTCGTTTTGGTAGGTTTTCTTCTCCCCCCCCCCCCTTCTGGGGTTTGGGTGAATTTTATCATTTTCTCTGGCCTGTTTTTCCTCCGTGTTTTAGGAGGCCTTGCTTGTTTTTTGGTGGTTACCTTGGCGACGGTTCGTGTGTGGATTGTTGTCGGGTTAAGAGTTGTCTGGCGTGTTGAGCCTGTGTGGATCTTGAATTATATATATTTCGGGGTTGAGTGTATCGTTTACTGTTTAAATTAATTTATTTATTTTCTCCTCCTTAAATGTTGTGTTACCATTTCCTTGCCCCGCGTGAGGAGGTATTTTTACGTAAAATTCTGTTTGCCTTGGAAACTGTCCTTGGTGTAAACTGAACGTTTTCAAATCTGGTAATTATTAGAAGCGACCGCGTTGAAGATCCAATTTATTGAATAATTGTTAACTTAGTTTTTTTTATTAAATAACTATCCGTGATCGATCACATTTTATTTCAAGTTGTACTTATGTAAGAGAGTCTATTGGTTTTCCGTTGTTTTCTGATTACATTTTATTTGGTACGGAGGTCCCCCCTTTCCTTCTTTGTTGTTTTCATAAAGCTCCCCATTTATTATCTGTTAAAGAGTATTTATTTTTCATTAATTGTTATTTAGTAATGAATTAATTTTCTTTAAAACCCCACCTGGGTATATTCTAATTTATTTTACTTATTGTTAATTTCCTTTTCCATTTTTCAACCTTATGTTGATTTTATTTACATTTTGCCATTATGTTTTAAAAATAAACTTAGGCTTTATCATCTTAATAACTTGGTTTGTTACTTACTATTTGCCCTTCTATTAAATTTTTTTTACTTCATGTAAATGCTGGTTTTCATTCGCCACGTTTCGGTGGAGCACTGCCATTGATTTTCTTGTGCATTAATTTCCACGGCCTTTAGTTGTCTTCCTCGCTGCTCCCGGTAAGTTATTTCTATGATTTCTTGTTTTTAAATTGTGCTTGAACTTCGGTGTTTTTCTTCTTGTGCCCATCTTCTTCCTCGTGTTCGCTATTACTCCCATTTTGGGGCGGACACGCTAACAACCTTCTCACCAGGGTCTCTATCTCTCTCCCTCTCTCTCTCTCTCTCTCTCTCTCTCTCTCTCTCTCTCTCTCTCCGTCCTTTTTTCTCTCTCTCTTTTCCTCTCTCCCTGGTGGATAAGGTTTTTCACCTCATCACCCCTAGGTGGTACCGGGGTCCTAGAGGGTGGTGAGCGGTGAGACTATGGAATACGGTGGTATTATTATGTTTTGACGTAGGATTCAAATAAATTAAACTGCGCATGGCACGTAGCCTCGATCTGAATCGTCTCTTAGCATGAAATATAATTATAGATTCGCACATCTCATCCGAACTAGTCGGTAAATAAACACAATAAACACTTGCTTGGGACTGATATATAACCCCAAAAAGGAAACTGAATTTACAATCGCGGGATCCACCCGGAACAAATTGGAGAGGAAACAGAATCTCACAACCTCAAAATCAGCACATGCTGTTAGTCCCTTGATCAACGATGTATACAATAACAATGGACAAAAACACATCGGACAAACACACACAAGGTCAAAATAAACACATCCTGAAAAAGAAAACATATATACATTGGATCTCAACGTCTGGGTTCCTTGGTCTCGAACGCAAGACCTCGATGGCTCTAGATGTCAACTGCCATGTATTACGCACGGCGGGTACTTGCCGGCTAACCTAGCAACCCCTCGTCAGCTGTCTAGAGAAATGAACGGCGAAATATTCAATCAATCAATCAATCAATCAATCAATCAATCAATCAATCAATCAATCAATCAATCAATCAATCAATCAATCAATCAATCAATCAATCAATCAATCAATCAATCAATCAATCAATCAATCAATCAATCAATCAATCAATCAATCAATCAATCAATCAATCAATCAATCAATCAATCAATCAATCAATCAATCAATCAATCAATCAATCAATCAATCAATCAATCAATCAATCCTGATCTGAATTTAGGTCAGTCGCCCAGGTGGAAGATTCCTTATCTGTTGTTTTCCAAGCTTTCTCCTAAATAGAAATTTATTCAACATCTTCCTTGGTAAGTTAAACCAATACCTAACTCCCCTTCCTATAAACGAATATTTGCCCCAATTTGTCCTCTTGAATTCCAACTTTATCTTCATTTTGTGATCTTTCCTACTTTTAAAGACATCACTCAAACTTATTCGTCTACTGATGTCATTCCACACCATCTCTCCACTGACAGCTCGGAACATAGCATTTAGTCGAGCAGCTTGTCTCCTTTCTCCAAAGTCTTCCCAGCCTAAACATTGCAACATTTTTTAACGCTACTCTTTTGTCGGTAATCACCCAGAACAAATCGAGCTACTTTTCTTTGGATTTTTTCCAGTTCTTGAATCAAATAATCCTGGTGAGGGTCCCATACACTGGAACCATACTCTAGTTGGGGTCTTACCAGAGACTTATATGCCCTCTCCTTTGCATCCCTACTACAATCCCTAAATACCCTCAGAACCATGTGCAGAGATCTGTACTCTTTATATACAATCATATTACCCCAATATTACCCCAATGAAGATCTTTCCTTATATTAATACCTAAGTACTTACAATGCTCCCCAAAAGGAACTTTCACCCCATCAAAGCAGTAATTAAAACTGAGAGGACTTTTCCTATTTGTGAAACTCACAACCTGACTTTTAACCCTGTTTATCATCATACTGCCTACTGTCCATCTCACACCATTATCGAGGTCATTTTGCAGTTGCTCACAATCTTGCAACTTATTTATTACTCTGTACAGAATAACATCATCTGCAAAAAGCCTTATCTCTGATTCCACTTCTTTACACATATCATTGATGTATAAAGGAAAACATAAAGGTCCAATGATACTGCCTTGAGGAATTCCCCTCTTAAGTATTACAGGGACAGATAAAGTTCGCGTACTCTAACTCCCCGAGTTTTATTTTCTAGAAATATAGCAACCCATTCAGTCACTCTTTTGTCTAGTCCAGTTGCACTAATTTATGCCAGTAGTCCCATGATCTACCATATCAAATGCCTTAGACAGGTCAATCGCTATACAGTCCATTTGACCTCCTGAATCCAGGATATCTGCTATATCTTGCTGGAATCCTACAAGTGGAGCTTCAGTGGAATAACCTCTCCTAAACCCAAACTGCCTTCTAACAAAGCAGTTATTAATTTCGCAAACATGTCTAATATAATCAGAAATATAGCTTTCCCAAAGCTTCCATGCAATGCATGTCAAACTGAGTGGTCTGTAATTTTCAGCTTTATATCTATCACCTTGCCACGCGCTGTTGGTGGGGGTAAGGGAATGGAGGAGCGGAAAGGAACTGGCCACCCTACCGCACGTAAACTCCGGCTCAGGAACACCTCTGCGGAGGTTCGGACCTGCCTTCGGGCAGAATAACCCTTACCTTACCTATATCTATGACCCTTTCCTTAATACACAGGGGCTACTATAGCAATTCTACATGCATTTGGTATAGCTCCTACATGCAAACAGTGATCAAATAAGTACTTCAGATATGGTACTAGATCTCAATCCATTTTTCTTTAGTATATCCCCCGAAATCTTTTGTAATGTATCTTAATGTTTATAATTTATTTACTAATCAGGTACCTGATTTAAGCCTTGAGGAGGTACTATGACTGATTATGCCCTCAATGAAGGGCGAAACATGTCTCAAATGGAATTAATAATAAGTTCCTAAGTGTTTTAAAAATTTATAATGTATTGAATAGGTGACACAATAAACCCTTTAGCATCCTACATTAAGTGGTATGTTCCGAGCTGTCAGTGGAGAGATGGCGTGGGAGGATATCAGTAGACAAATAAGTTTGACTGGTGTCTTCAAAAGTAGGAAAGATCACAATATGAAGATGAAGCTGAAATTCAAGAGGACAAATTGGGGCGAATATTCGTTTATAGGAAGGGGAGTTAGGGATTGG
This sequence comes from Anabrus simplex, assembly GCF_040414725.1. Classification (NCBI taxonomy): domain Eukaryota; kingdom Metazoa; phylum Arthropoda; class Insecta; order Orthoptera; family Tettigoniidae; genus Anabrus; species Anabrus simplex. Next base: position 344,306,905 of record NC_090268.1, on the reverse strand, counting down.
AATAACTTACCAAGGGAGATGTTCAATAAATTTCCAATTTCTTTGCAGTCATTTAAGAAAAGGCTAGGAAAACAACAGATAGGGAATCTGCTACCTGGGCGACTGCTCTAATGCAGATCAGTAGTGACTGATTGATTCCAGCTGCTTTTCTAGTTTTCAACTTTTGTATCGTACTGTAAATGTCATTGTTGTCACAGGTAAATTGTAATACTTCTTTAGTGTTAGTTACCTTCTCTATCTGGACATTATCCTTGTAACGAACAATATTTACATACTGCTGACTAAATACGTCTGCCTTTTGAAGATCCTCGCATACACACTTCCCTTGTTCATTAATGATTACTCGAATATCCTTCTTGGAACCTGTTTCTGCCTTAAAGTAACTATACATACTATTCCAGTTTTCGCTACAATTTGTATGACCGCCAATTATGCTTGCCATCATATTATCCTTAGGTAACTACTGTATTTCTTCTTAATTCCACAGCCATTTCTAACTCTATTTCTTTCCAACCTGCACCTCCTTCTTAGTCTCTTTACTTCTCTGTTATAATACAAAGTATTAACATTCCTTACCACCTTTAAAGGCACAAACCTATTTTCACATTCCTCAACAATTCTTTAAACCCATCCCGGAGTCTGTTCACATTTCTTGTATTTACCGTTTTCCACCGATCATATTTACTTTCTAAGAACTCCTTCATGCCTATTTTATCCGCCATATGGTACTGCCCAATAGTCCTAATTTCAGTGCCTTACTTTCTTTCACATTTATTTTTAACTACGACAAAAACAGCTTTGTGATCACTAGGGCCCGGATTCATATGCACTAAAACCTCCAAAAATATGCATGCACATATGCGCTAAAAATGTTGAAAATATGCACGAAAATATGCACACACAAAAATACACTTACCAAACGCATTATTTAATTTCAACTCAGTGTTAAATTGCTAATCATGCTTCATTCCTTGCAAAATGATGTATGGCAGCAGGTTATCTACAGTTTTGTCAATGTTTTCAGGGATGAATGACTTTCTGTTGTCGGACAGAATTAATTTACGCGCTGAAAATGATTGTTCTACGTCGACGGGCGTAACTGGGCAATACTTGTACACTGGCACTGACTGCTCGGAGTATTCTTCTGGCAAAGACTGCCTGATTCCAGTTATGTAGTTGCTTATGGATCGAACCTTCTTCAGTCCTGGGTTTAAGTCCAACACCGCAGTGAGTTTCCTTTTAACTTATTCACCACCGGACAGCATTTGAAAACTAATGGGCTTTTCTAATTAACTGAAGGGATTCGTGTAGAGGTGCACCTTGAATTTCTAGGCCCTTAATCGCCTTCGAAAGTGACGAATAGTGCACATGGACGAAAGTGATATCTTTACATACAGATTCAGATTCAAATGCGCACTTTGTTTTGGGAACACACGCAGTATGACTATCATTAATACTTTTAACTACACCTTTCACTTGATTAATGTTCTCCTGGTAGAACGATATTGCGGATAACCAAGTTCCCCATCTTGTGAGAACAGGTTCCGGCGGAAAAGAAACCTGAGGCAGATGGCTGTTGTAAAACTGTACTCGAGCCGGTGCTTTTAGGAACAGATTTTTCCCACTTAAATTTACTTTGTTGACAGATGGAAAGTGTGTGCGTATCTTTTCTGCAATATGATGCCATCCATGGGCCAAATATGTGACATTGATGCGATGTGGAAAAAAATACTCGAAGAGACTGACCAGCTTTCAACATATACGAAGCTGCATCTGTGACTAAAAGGCGCACAATCATTCTTCGATTCACTAGGCCACAGAAGTCGTTAACAAATCTTGTAACTACAGCTTGGTTGGATTTTTCTAGCACTTTGCACGGAAGTGAATGAGGTTTGCCGGGTTATTCTGGACATAATTTGCCCACTACGAAGTTCGCAATGTATCGACGACACGAATCGGTTGTTTTATATACCGATATCCATACACAGTTCTCTCCTATGTCAGATCGTATTGAATCCACGACCGAAGCGTTCATTGAAAGTAAATAGTTCTTCCTAAGTGTAGATTCATCTGGTAACCTTTGATCAGCACAATACTTTTCAAGAAACGAGCGTAAATATGAATTATTCAACTTTCTTACAAAAATTTTACAAACATCAGCGGAAAATGTACTGAATTCACGACGTGTTTCCATGTCAGTTAAAAGTAGTGTTGCGTATTCTTACTCTGTTCTTTTGATCTGAGATATGAAGCTGTTTTCATATGCTGTTCAGTTTGAAATTTGTTATCGCATTTCACACTCTTGTCGCACACTTGACAGTACACTACATCACCATCACTTGTATAGCCACTATTGCCTGATATCGACAGTTTAATTAAAAAAGACCTAGAGCTCTTACCTTTAGGCATTTTTACAATGTAGTTTGGTAAAAGCACTGCAATAGACGAAGAGCAAGTTAACAGATGAACGCACTTGTTTAAGCAAACCTTGGAAAGCTACTGTAAGGAGGTAGGAATGTCAGAAAGAAGGACACAGCTGTTGTGAAAAGGATCGAGCTCATAAATCCCTTTAGGTTGCCCGCCTCTCCCCCTTCGGGACGGGAATGGAAACGTTTGTAGATAAATTCAACTTGTCAGGCTTATGCGGAGAGTCAGTCGGTCAGTCAATCAACCCAGGAACGGACAATCACCGAACACAAGAGTACGTCTCGTAGATGCATTTGGCAGCATTACCAGCACTTCACAAAGTTTGTTAGGAGTCGCACTGTAGGTCTCTATGAGGTAGTCGTGTCTTACAATTCCTCGGCAATTGGTGTCCGGTTTCATGGCTGAGTGGTAAGCGTATTGATCTTCGGTCCTCGGAGTCCGGGTTTCGATTCCCGGCTGGACTGAAGGATTATACTCTTAAATGGTTAATACCCTTGAGTCGGGGACAGGGTATTTATGCTGTCCCCAATTTTTCTTCAACTTACACACAACACTATCCTCTACTACACTAACACGCAGTTTCCTACACTCGGCAGACGCCACCCACCCTCGTTTGAGGGTCTGGCTTGCAAAGGCTGTGCCAGGCTAGAAATATCCACACGAAACAATTATTACTTTTTAGGCAAGTGACAAATTTAGATGCCGCAGTAACCGATGTTGGAACAAGAGAGCACGCACAAAAGTTGAAGAAGTCCAAGTCAGTCATGTATTATCCTTCAAGAGACAGCGCCGTGATGCAAGCTTTCAACAAGACAACGCTTACCCACGCACGACACCAAGAATTATGCAGCCAGTAATAGTTGTGCTAGCCATACGAACAGTTACTGAAGTTACTCCCACTCTTACCCCCACATGTCATACTGCGTTGTGTCTCGACGAATTGTATTAGCCCGACAACGGATTTTCACCGTCCTATGGGTAGGTCGCCGTTTGTTTCATAGTAGAGGCAGATTCAGTTGGAGTCATGTCATAACTAGGAGCCATTGACTGACTTCAGTGATGTACCTCGGCTCTGACGATCGTGTGCAAATTGGTGACGTAATGTGTTCATGGATTATCTGCGTCATGTTGGATTGGAGCCCAGTTACTACCTGGTGACTCAAGAATATGTTCAGAAATCGATTCTTTTCCCAGGCAAGTCCTTTGCTGAATGTTACAAGAAGAGAAGATAAAACATTTATTCCGCTACCAGGTACGGAACACGCTTCGTCCATTCATGGTTGTCTGTACTTGCCTTGAGCGCAGTTGCTACAACGTCTCTTTATGTCTGTTCGTCTAGTAGTTGAGCATTGGTAACAGTTAGTCCTCAGCTTTGCTCTTATGAAGTAGCACAGCAGATGCTCCTTCCACTCTGTTACCACCTCTAAACCTCCTCTTCCTTTCCTGACTTCGCACAGTTTTTTGTAACATCATATAATAATCGGGCTCTGCTGCGACGGCCAGCGATGTCCCCCGACCTCTCTCCGATAGAACATATGCTGATCAAAAAATGCTTTCACAGCCGCAGATCTTAAAATCACAGCAATAGAACCCGCTTTTGGGTGGTTAGGCCGTGTGCATTATGCAGAGTTTCGTCCAGACGTGCCATTTGGACTCATCAGCTGGAATGGCACGCCCCTCCAGGACTCTGCTTAGCAGTAGCAGACCAAACTGCGTGGCCTCGCTGTGTTAGCAAATCAAGTTTGCTAACCTGCTAAAGGAGAAATCATTTCTCCGTTCAAAAAATGCTCCCCCATTGGAGATACAATGTCAAAAAATGCTTTCACAGCCGCAGATCTGGAGGGGCGTGCCATTCCAGCTGATGAGTCCAAATGGCACGTCTGGACGAAACTCTGCATAATGCACACGGCCTAACCACCCAAAAGCGGGTTCTATTGCTGTGATTTTAAGATATGCTGATCAGTTTGGACGTCAACTGTGATCCAATGCTGATCCACTGTATATCGAGGCCAGTTACAAATTTTATAGGTCGACTTACCTCAAGAGAGGATACAACGACCGTACAACGTCCTTCTGAAAAGAATTAGCTCACGTATCCAGGTCCGAGCCTTCGGACATAGGACCAGCAGTGTGGCCGTACTGCCAGCTCCGCTCTCCGCTTGATCTAGTTTTATAATCCTTGCAATAAACTCACATTATCCTTCACCAAATAAAGTATTATTTCGTTTCCACTTTTCTTTCCAGATGTATAACTTTTTTTGCCAGTGAGTGAAAGTGAATAATTCAAAAATTGGAATGCGTAGTTTCGTGCGTTGAAAACTGTGAATAATTTTTCCTCCTGAACCTTTGCGACAACCTGGAACGTTGATATTCAATAATCTTAACTTAGAAATATATGTTGTGATTGCTAGTAGAAGTTTTAGAAAATATCATTTGTATACTCTTAATTGTTTCGTTATCAAATTACAGGTAAGTTGTTGATAACTGCTCAATGTGTGGCCTGAAAACTTTTCGCAATGAAAGGAAAGTAGATGATTAATTTCTTCAGAACTTCTTGCTTTATTTCTTTTTACTTTTTCTGGTCTCCGTGTTGTATCATAATTATATTAAGGGAATTAATACAATTTTGCATTACAAAGTTTAAATAGCTTGATATTTATTTCAGCTTAAAGTAGAAAGGTGAGTTTGTATCCACTTCACCCATTAATTCTCGTCCTACGATAAGACTGAGATACAACAATCTTCGCATATCCACAATTCGAATTCTGGTGGTGGTTGCAGTTGCCCTGAATATGCTTTCTTTTGCTTAGTCCACATAAAAACACAGTTCCGTTCTTATCTACAGAAAAACCCTGAAAAAATAGAAAAGTCGTTGACAAAAGGAAGACAAGAAAGGCAATTCTTTAGAACAGTTACCGTACACTCAGTGTAGGCCTAATTATTTCGATTTCAGATTTTTAAGCCTACGTCTTGGCATACGATGTTATTGTTAGTTTGCTAGTGGTTTAAAGTCGCACAATATATAGATATCCTCGCAGAAAAGGGAAGGGCCAACCTGGTCTTAACTGACGTATAACCCCGGTAATTGCCTGGCATGAAAATGGGAAAACTAATCGAGTTGGCTGCATGGTACGTGCTACGTCGCTACAAAACGACATTCGGGAGATGGTAGGTTTCAGTTCCACTATAGGTGGTGGTTGTGGTGATTATTGTGTGAAGAGGAAATACAACTAGGCAACCATCCTCTATTAACACTGACCAGAATGAAAATGGAAGAGGTCCGACACTTCAAAAAATGTTTTTTTTTTCTGCTATTTGGTTTACGTCGCACCGACACAGATAGGTCTTATGGCGACGATGGGATAGGAAAGGCCTAGGAATTGGAAGGAAGCGGCCGTGGCCTTAATTAAGGTACAGCCCCGGCATTTGCCTGGTGTGAAAATGGGAAACCACGGAAAACCATCTTCAGGGCTGCCGACAGTGGGGCTCGAACCCACTATCTCCCGATTACTAGATACTGGCCGCACTTAAGCGACTGCAGCTATCGAGCTCGGTAAAAAAACGTATGGATTCCATTGCAATACATCTCTCTGTCGGGCAAGTAATAGTAAAATAGGCGTTGACAGTATAAATACACAATATATTTTCCAGATGTAGCTAGTAGTAACTTCCACCCTGTCAATACAGAGTTACAGTAATGGACAGAGGTAAAAACTGAAATGGCGTATGGCTTTTAGTGCCGGGAGTGTCCGAGGACATGTTCGGCTCGCCAGGTGCAGGTCTTTCGATTTGACTCCCGCAGGCGCCCTGCGCGTCGTGATGAAGATTAAATGATGATGAAGACGACACATACACCCAGCCCTCGTGACAGCGAAATTAACCAATGATGGTTAAAATTCCCGGCCCTACCGGGAATCAAACCCGGGATCCCTGTGTCCAAAGGCCAGTACGCTAACCATTTAGCCATAGAGCCGCACGTGGACAGGAGTACTGGTGTTGAATTAGTCATGCGTATATTCACCATAGCTTGAGAGGTATTGGCTCGTTTGATTTTGAACTATGTTGTTCCCTTCCTACTCTACACTTATATGGAAGGATATTCTAAAATTTAATACTCCGTGGCTCAGGTGGCTGCACGTCGTCCTCTCACCACTGGGTTCTGTGTTTCAAGTCCCGGTCACTCCATGTAAGATTTGTGCTGGACAAAGCGGAGGCCAAACAGATTTTTCTCCGGGTAATCCGTTTTTCCCTGTCATCTTTCATTCTAGCATCACTCTCCAATATCATTTCAGTTCAACTGTCAGTCATTAATCATTGCGCCAGAGGAGTGCGACAGGCTTCGGCAGCCGGCACAGTTCCTATCCTCGCCGGTCGAATGTAGATTTTCATACCTATTCAAAAATTTCTTATATGAATAGGCCTACTTGTTGTCCGCGTGTCATTTTCGTCATTCCGTTTACTCTACCAGATGGCCAAAAATAAGAACTCTGTTGGGCAGTCTATGACTATGCTTTAATTTATTTCGTATGGAAAACAATAAATATGTTACCAGAGATATTTTGCGCACCGACATAGTACGTCACGTCACGTAGTACCGAATGAACATTTCTCCGTTCTTCAGAAATTCGACTAAAGAGTTAAATCCATGCTCTACCACTGAACACAAAGGCGGTATTATTGGACCTTTATGTATTCTTATATATATAAGTGATATAATTAAGAAGTGGAATCAAAGACAAGGCCTTTTGCGGGTGATGTTATTCTGTATAGAGTGCAGTAAGTTACAAGATTGTGAGCAACTGTAAAATGACCTCGATAATGTTGTGAGCTGGACAGTAGGCAATGGTATGATGATAAACGGGGTTAAAAGTCAGGTTGTGAGTTTCAGAGATAGAAAGAGTCCTCTCAGTTGTAATTACTGCGTTGATGGGATGCAAGTTCCTTATGGGGATCACTGTAAGTACCTAGGTAAGGAACGATCTTCAGTGGGGTAATCACATAAATGGGATTGTAAATAAAGGGTATAGATCTCTGTAAATGGTTTTGGAGATGTTTAGGGGTTGTAGTAAGGATATAAAAACCGGCCCCGTCGGGTAAGGGTAGCGTGCCTGTCTTTTACCCAGGCCCCGGGTTCGATTCCCGGACAGGTAAGGGATGTTCACCTGGATCGGAGGGCTGGTTCGAGGTCTACTCAGCCTACGTGATTAAAATTGAGGAGCTATCTGACGGTGAGATGGCGTCTCCGCTCAAGAAAGCCAACAATAACGGCCAGAGGATTCGTCGTGCTGACCACACGACACCTTATAATCTGCAGGCCACCGGGCTGAACAGCGGTCGCTTGGTAGGCCAAGGCCCATATGGGCTGTTGCGATATGGGGTTCTTGGTTTTTAGTAAGGATTTAAAGGAGAGGGCATATAAGTCTCTGGTAAGACCCCAACTAGAATAGGCTATGGTTCCAGTGTATGGGACCCTAATCAGGATTACTTGATTCAAGAACTGGAAAAAATCCAAAGAAAAGCAGCTCGATTTGTTTTGGGTGATTTCCGACGAACGAGTAGCGTTACAAAAATGTTGCAAAATTTCAGCTGGGAAGACTTGGGAGAAAGAAGACAAGCTGCCCTACGAAGTGATATGTTCCGAGCTGTCAGTCTAGGGATGGCGATTAAGTTTGAGTGGTGTCTTTAAAAGTAGGAAAGATCACAATACGAAGATAAAGTTGGAATTCAAGAGGACAAACTAGGGCAAGTATTGGTTTATAGGAAGGGGAGTTAAGGACTGGAATAACTTACCAAGGGAGATGTTCAATAAACTTCAATAAACTTGAGTGGAATGTGTAGTCTAAAATGCTTGAGTTTGCTCCAATTCTTTCGACAGGTTATCAGGTTATCGTTATCAGATCCCATATTCAATATCATATTATGGCCACTGCTTTTATTTACCGATATTTTGGTGACGAAATCATTTGAGAAAAGGCTAGGAAAACAACAAATAGGGAATCTGCCACCTGGGCGACTGCCCTAAATGCAGATCAGTAGTGATTGACTGATCCGTAGAGGAACCGTTCGATAATATTTTTTTGTTGCTATTTGCTTTAGTCGCACCGACACAGATAGGTCTTATGGCGACGATGGGACGGGAAAGGCCTAGGAATGGGAAGGAAGCGGCCGTGGCCTTAATTAAGGTACAGCCCCAGCTTTTGCCTGGTGTGATAATGGGAAACCACGGAAAACCATCTTCAGGGCTGTAGACAGTGGGATTCGAACCCACTATCTCCCGGATGCAAGCTCACAGCTGCGCGCCCCTAACCACACGGCCAACTCGCCCGGTTTTATCTATTATTATTATTATTATTATTATTATTATTATTATTATTATTATTATTATTATTATTATTTGAGGGGTATAAAATAGTCCATTTTCTGCTATTATTAATATTAAGCAGAGCCATTTTATGAAAAATCCCTTTATTTTGACCCTTATAACGACCACAACGATTACCTTCTGATGTGTCCGACTCGTTGGCTGAATGGTCAGCGTACTGGTCTTCGGTTCAGAGGGTCCCGGGTTCGATTCCCGGCTGGGTCGGGGATTTTAACCTTCATTGGTTAATTCCAATGACCCGGGGGCTGGGTGTTTGTGCTGTCCCCAACATCCCTGCAACTCACACACCACACATAACACTATCCTCCACCACAATAACACGCAGTTACCTACACATGGCAGATGCCGCCCACCCTCATCGGAGGGTCTGCCTAACAAGGGCTGCACTCGGCTGGAAATAGCCACACGAAATTAATTATTATTACCTTCTAATGTACGTTTTACCACCTGAACACACGTGACCTTAATGAATATTCCTATGCAGTCTAATTTCCAGCGTTTCAGTTTCATATGTTGATAAAAATATCGTAAAACCTAGATATTAGTAACAGTAGTAACTTCAAGTATGTGCTAGGTACAAGAACAAGCGTAGATGACTCAACAGAGTAGAACATGAATAAGAATACAACTGACGAACGTTAGTGCAGTTTCGCTTGAACAAAATGAACCTTCCAACCAGTAGCGGCAATTAGGAGGAGCAATAATTACATTTTTAATCCATTTTAGCCGTTTGAGACTGAGAATTATGTTTTAAAAATGTTCAAACCCTGTTGTCTTTTCAGCTAATTCTTTCCTTTCATTTCTTTTATTAAGAAAAATACTTAGCGGGAATACGCACAAAATGTCGTTCGTCGCGGTTAACCGAAATGTACAGCGCCACAGCAGGTAGTGGAGACATGCGGAGCAATGTGTAGCATGTACTACGACGAAGGGTGTCAGGGGTATATTTTTTATCAAAGTTGTCCGCATTCATCAGTCTTGCAGTCTCACGCAGTCAGTTCTATCTAGTGTGATACTTTGTTAGTGTGTAGCCACATAATAAATTACTCTCTAATTGAATACTCACGTTGTACTTAACTGTAATACGTGCGTAATTATTGCTCATTTGGTATAGTACTTTTATTACCGCATTTAAGTTGGTAGAGACCTTTACGTCTCTATCGAAATTCGCTCAGAGAGCGAGAGGGTTAAAAGCGATTTAAAAAAACCTTTTTATAGCATTTTTTTCAATTTTGATGTCTACCTCCCCTCTCCCGGCTATATCCATTGGACCTGGGTACTTTCTGTTGTCTACTGTACTTTTGCTTACCCCCCCTCCCCCCAAACGCACTTTTAATTCCCAATCGTCGCTACTGCTTCCAACAGTGCGTCATTTTCTTTGTCGAAGTTTTATGATATATTACTGAGAAAATGTTTTCTTTAGTACGTAACGGACATGAAAGTTATCCGGAGACAAATATGATACAGTCACTGAGTGATTGCATTGAATTTGAGTGATGTACGGAACTTGACTGTTTGCTGTTTAGTTGAAAACCGATCCCGTGCGTTCTACATTCTTTGATTAGATCACGTGCCAGAATTGAGTTTCATCTGCTCTGTGCTATTTCCGTATGTTCGCAGAAATGGAATGTTCAAAACCTCGATTTGTTTCTAGGGTTAAAAGCGATTTTTTTTAACGCGTTGCCCTGGGATTTTTGTCTACAAACCTGTGGTAAGTGAACATCGTCAGTTATTGGTGAATGTGGCTGTTTGAAAGTGATTTTTAAATAGTGAAGTGATCTACACCAGAAATTAGCGTCACTTGTGCAGTGAGTTTCTCTCGTCGGTTGGCCGGCAGCCGCGCCCAGCATATCTGCCTCCCGTTGACTCATCACTCCCAGCTCCGCGGCATAGCAACGATGACAGCACTTTACTCACTTTAATGACATGAGATAACAATTACAATTAACAAAATAAGAATTAAGAAAATTAATAATTAAGAATTAAGAAAATATACTCGTATCTTATGACAGGAGATGTTGGAAATGTTCTCCTCCTGCATCCACACATTTCTGGCATCGTCTTGGGAAACTTCGAGTCAACGCATGAGTTCGTCTTCCGTAACTGAGGCTATTTATCTCCGGATATGTTCTTTCAGTTCTTTCAGAGTTTCTTGCATACACTTTATTTTTTAAGCTCCCCCATAAATAAAAGTCACAAACAATTAAATCTGGGGCCATGACGGTCATAAGTCCGTACTACTAAGACGATCTTCAAAAATTTCCTCAATTAAATTTAATGTGTCATTAGCTATATGCGCGGTGGTAGAGTCTTGTTCAAAATAACCATATCGACAGCCAGTGTCAGTCAGTTCGACAAAAGGTTTGAGTAAATTATCCCTCTATCTTTGTGCATTAATTGTGCCCTGAAAAGAGATAGGGTCTCATATGATTTCAAATTTAATATTTTCGTAGCCCGTCATGCTGAGCTCTTCGAAACCCCGGCTTTTCGTCCAAGTCGTCTTAGAGATTTTGTAGGCGTATTTTCCAATCTTTCTGTGATTTCATTTACTCTTTCCTCGTTAAATACACGTTTTTTTAACACTTCGTTTCTTATCAAGTAAAGAACCAGTTCCTCTCAGTTTCTTTTCGAGTTTCCGAACGGTCCCTCTATGGGGACGGCGTAGACCAGGAAATTGTGTTACAAATCGCCTAACGACTTCCAGGGCAAGACTCTGTTTTCACATAATTATCGTACATAAATACCTTTCCTTTACCGTGTACACATGTGGAGGCATTATGAGGATTAAACCTCAAAGTACCACTTCACAACTCGAGAACAGTTGGAGCGACAGATCACCACTTAATACACGTTCTAAGCACGGACCTGAACTGCGAAGTGCGGATCTTCCTGTGCTGTCGCTGGTGTGTAACGGGAAGTGATGAGTCAACGGGAGGCAGATAAGCTGGGCGCGCCTGTAGGCCAACCGATGAGAGAAACGCACTGTACTACTGGTTAACCTTTTAACTCTCAAGTTCTTCTCAGCCTTATGCATATCACATACCAGACCTTTTTCTGAATGTTTCGACTATGGTTGAAATAGGGCTAACGTACTCTGTATTTATACAGCTACTGAAAAGCCATGGAACGACAACACTTGTGATAGATTTCTATTGGCTGTTTTACCAGAACTTGACAATGACGTGATAAATTTCTACAGCTTGTTTCAGCGTAACTTATCGTCACTATACTCATAAAAGTCAGGCTGATTATTATTCCCTATAATGTCTAAAATATAATCTTCCTTTATTGTTTTTCTACACTTTTGTGCACCCGCCTCAGAAGCTACCTGTGAGAGAAAAAAACACACGGCACATAATTATCGTCAAAATACAGCAAGGCGAGTTATGAATCGTCCGTCACCGGACAGAGCATGTGATGGACAACAAAACTACAGCGTCAGACAGAAATCAGAAGTGGAGAAGAGCGCATTTTGCTTGAAATCCGAGTTAATTCGTGTTTGGGATGGAAAACGTTAAGTCAGATATAGAAAGATAGGGACATTGAAGGAAAACACAAAATGGGACAAACACAATGATACGTCAGTATGGGAAGAAGGAAAATAGAAAGAAACACAAAGGACACGGACAATCTCCACTTTTCCATAAATACCGTCCTCAAATACCGAACATTAGCTCCCTCCTCATCACTCCTAGTTTCTACATCCATTTCTTCTCAGCCCTTAACGATTTCGTTCCTGTTTCCGAGCTTAATCAGGAGAGTTGGCTTCAACACTTCAATGCCAAAAATAAAATTTAAAAGATATAATTCAAGTGGGCAAATTGGGGCAAATATTCATTTATAGGACGGCGAGTTAAGGGTTGGAATAATTATTATCAAGGGAAATGTTCTATAAATTTCCCAAGTTCCTTGAAAGTACTTGAGAAAGGCTAGGTAAACAATTGAAGGGGCTGCCTGGCCGAGGTGGTAAAGGTGTGCTTGGTTCACCGAGAAGGACTTGGGTTCGATTCCGCGTCAGGAAGTCGAAAATGTAAGAAACGATATTTCCACTTCCGGAGGTGTGTATGGTCCTGAAGTTCACTCAACCTACACCAAAAATCGAGTACCAGGCTTCAAGGGACGAGATCGCGAATAGTGGAGCCTTTACCTTCCACCCCTCCAAGGGCCTTTGGCCTGTACGGATATGATTTAGGAAAAAAATTGAAGTCCGCCTCTGTGGTGTAGTAGTTAGTGTGATTAGCTGCCACCGTCGCAGGCCCAAGTTCGATTACGGGCTCTGCCATCAAATTTGAAAAGTGGTACGAGGACTTGAACGGGGTCCACTCAGCCTCGGGAGGTCAACGGAAGACAGGTTCAATTCCCACCTCAGCCACCCTCGAAGTGGTTTTCCACGGTTTCCCACTACTTCTCCAGGCAAATGCCGGGATGGTATACAACTTAAAGTCACGGCAGCGTCCTCCTCTCTTCCTTGTCTGACCCTTCCAATCTTCCAGTCCCTCACAAGGTCCCTGTTCAGCGTAGCAAGTGAGGCCATCTCGGCGATGTACAGGTCCTCTTCCCCAGTTGTATCCGCGACCAAATGTCTCACGTTCTAGGACATTGCCGTTGAGGCGGTAGAGGTGGGATTCCTTGCTGAGTCCGAGGGAAAAACTGTCCTTGGAGGGTAAAAGGATTAAAAAAGGATGAAAGAAAGAGAGGGAATCTGCCACCTGGACGACAGCCCTAAATACAGTTCATTGATTGCTTGATTGATTGAACCTGTTTGAAGACGGTGAGGGTGTGAAATTTTTTTTGTTTGCTAGTGGCTTTATGTCGCAACGACACAGACAGGTCTTATGGCAACGATTGGATAGGAAAGGCCTGTTTTTGAAAGGAAGCGGCCGTGGCCTTAATTAAGGTACAGCCCCAGTATTTGCCTGGTGTGAAAATGGGAAGCCACGGAAAACCATATTCAAGGCTGCCGACAGTGGGATTCGAACCCACTATCTCCCGGATGCAAGCTTAAGCCGAGCGCTCCTAACAGCACGGCCAACTCGCCGGGTAAAAAAATAAAACTTCTTTTTTTTGTATCTTCAATTTCTTTTCTTCCCGAACAGGCCTATCTTTGCGTGTTTCTTTCTATGTTTTACTTCATTTGAACTTGTTTAATGTTTTCCATTACTTATACACTACTGTTCGATTATAAGAAACGAAACATCTTGAACGAGCTGTGATAAACGTTTAAGTCCCACAGGACAGGTTTTTCTGCGCAGTACTGACTCTAGGATTATCACAAGGCGAACGTCACGTGCTATGAAGTGAGTGATTAATGACAATCGGTTAAATAAATTGCTGTTTTGAGTCAGGTTACCAGAGTTTGCTTACTAGCAGTTGTAGGATACCAGGACAATATGTAGGACACTGTAACGACCCAATATTACGTATCTGTCATTAACATGGGTTGTATACAGGGTGGTCGGATACAACGTAAAATCGGGTGTTTGAGCACCAGTCGATACTGAGTAGGCTTGCGTTGCAACGTGAGTCCAAGTCTACCGTACACATGCCATACTGTATGAACATTTCCATAAATGACCGATCGCCTTGGAGCTACAGATGCCGACAATTGCAACGCAATTGGGAAATATCCCTTTGGCAATGATCACTTAAAGTAGTGTGATAATGAAGTAAAGTTGCAACAGAATTACACAACAACAACAACAAGACAACAAGCAATTCCATGGAAAGAAAATATTACAAGAAATGCTATTAGTTCAACATTCTAAATCCAGCATCATCATATACAAATTCACATACAACCAGTGCTTAACACTACGGCTTACCATACTGTAGGTTGAGCTTACTACTAGCTTAATATTGCAACACCGTCATATACAAATTCACACATACCTTAAATAATTCAGATGCCTTTATACTACAATTTACAGTGGAATGAGCTTTACATTAAAATATGTCACCATATATAAATTTACAATTTACAGAATGCTGGGGTCTATTCTTTCTTCTTTCTTTCGTTTTGGCCAACTGTGGAGCACGTTTATTCGATTTCAGCTGCTTCTGGACTTTGATCTGCGCCCAGTAATCCTTGATTCTTTCACTCTGCAACTTTCTTCTCTCTTCCGTCCATAGTGTTTGGGTGCGCAAACTAACTTTTTCTTGGAAACTCTTTGTGTTCTTTATTTTCGACTTGTAAGTTTCCTTGTTGCTTATTTCCGATCCTTGTATCGCCATTTCTGTCAGGTCCTTCTTCACTTCCTGATGCCAGCGTACCACTGTTTTCCTGGTCTCAAATAACCTTACTATCTGGTTGGTCAGTCTTCCCGGGTCCATTCTGTAGATGTGTCCAAAGAACATGGCTCTCCTCTTCCGGATGGTATCTTGCGGTACAGTTCTTGGTTTGCTTTCTTTCTGTATGATCCATCCTCTGTTTTTTGGGCTCCCAGTATCTTCCTTAGAATTTTTCGCTCCACCAGTTCTAAATTCTTGATCAATCCTACCTTTATCAGGTTCAAACATTCAGCTGCATATAAGGCTTCTGGGCGGACCACTGTCTGGTAATGTCAGAGTTTTGCAATGACTGAGGTCTTCTTGTTGTTGTAGGTGTTCATACTTAGTTTGTATGCCAAGTTCATTTTGTTGATTCTCGATAACAGTGCCTCTTTCTCTGAAAGGTTGTTATCTATCCACTCTCCCAGATATTTAAATTTCTCTATTCTTGAAGCATCATACATTTTTGTGAAAAGGCTCTAAGACAGCTGCAGGTAATGCTTTCCAATCATCAATTTCCCGATTTACAAATTAATATTTACCATAGTTTTCTGCGATCTACCTTTTACTTCATGTGGATGATCTGTCCTACTTATGTAACAGGGCTTTTCTAGTCGACTGTTCAAATCTTACCAAGCTGGCTTATTCGTGTACATGGCACATAACCGTGTTCGTTTCCTTGTAGCCCCCAAATCTCCTACCCGAGTTTCTCTATCATACTCGTCACGCTGCTTCTAGGATTGTAAGTTTCCCTGTTGCTTATTTCCGATCCTTGTATTCCCATTTCTGTCAGGGTCTTCTTCACTACCTGATGCCAGCGTGCCACAGTTTTCCTGGTCTCAAAAAACCTTACTATCTGGTTGGTCAGTCTTCCCGGGTTTCAGCCGGGGTCACCGTAGTGTTCTTGCTATGGCGCTGCCCTGTCAGCTCGAAGGTCCGTCTTCAAATTCCTCTTTTGATGAAGTTTTTAATTCGATTGGTGCTCTCAAGCTAGTCTTAAGCCTCGTTGTAAGTTTGCAACACCGCCTCACAAAGTCCATTTGAATTCGCCCGCAAAGCGATCTGTTTGGCTAAATTTAACAGCTGATAAAATAACAATGACGCGAGATATCGAATTACTTTTTCCAAATTAATCAGTGACCAATCTTCTAACGCTCATATAACCGGTTCACGTTGTTTCCGACCATCCTGTATGTTCATTTGTTGCAAGTAAAATACGAACATTGGATAGATCACGGTTCACCGGGGTAAAGCTAACACTACACAAAACCGTGGGTAAAGGTAGAAGTTTGTACTGAGAAACAGCTTTAACCACTTAGTGCGCGGTCTATTAAGGATTTATTAAACACACTATGTACATACAACGGTTATATAAAGTTCCTGTCGTCTGCATAATACGCCAGTGAATTAGCCCTTATTAGGCAGACTAGCATATGATACTGTTGACATCGCTGTCCACAGAGAATACAGTAGCACTGATACGATGCCTGATGAAATCCTCTTTGGCCACAGATCCTATAATGGAAGCCGTGAGTCGCAGCCCTGGTGAACACGTGCCGCATTCTAAAATTGGGCTCCTTCCATTCGTCTGAATTAAGGGCGGGTGTTAGGTAACAGTCCTGATCAATGCTCGCTGCTTTCTTGTCCCTTTCTCTGACGTGAGATGCATATGCTGCTAAATTTTCTAGGCCGTTAAAGAAGTCGGTGTATGTCATTCAGTACACAATTCGAATCAATGCTGTTCTCGATAGACGAAGGGCTCGTTTTAACTGCTTCTAGTCTCTTCAGGTTTACAGGTGTAAAATAGATCCATATATTACTGACTGTTTAGCGGGCAATTGGTGCTATCTTAACATAAAAGAGGCCCAAATTTGCTCCTAGTGAGAGTTTCTCAAAATTCTTTATATCACGGATGGCTTTGAATGCAGCAGTAAAAACGTTTTCTAAGTGCTTGCTAAAGGCTCTCCCTGCAATTGGTAAAGGTATTCCCCAGTAATATGGAGTTCACCAATTCCACGCCATCATTGCCGTAAGTGAAGATATCTGTTTTTGGTAGCTCCCTCTATGCCTAACTTTTATCATCTTTGTTTAGTTTCTTTAATTTCTAATCCATTCTTCTGTGACCATATATGCAACATCCAATCCTTCTTGCATATATTTGCATTTTGACAATAGGATCATATTATCCGCGTATAGTAGCATTGTGATCTCTTGCGAAGAAACCTTTAGCAGGTCAAACAACATTGGGCTAAAGGGGTCTCCTTGAAGAACGCCATTTGTTTGAGTTATAAATCCAGATTGTCCCACTCCATCGCAGACAGCACGTTGAAGCTCAATGGATTTTCTTATCATAGGACATCAGGGAGAGTTTACTCCTCAGTATGGATATATTAACTCTGCCGATCGCTTTGGCACAATCTACGAAGGCGTCTATCCGACCCTCTCTGGATAAAATAATTCTTTACACAAATACCCCTTTCATTTAAAAAAGTATAACTTCTCTTGCAGACTGGGGTTACAAAATAATAAATGTTAAAAATGTGGAATGCTAAGACAAATAAAGTAAGCGGACATGCACCAAACACAAGATAAATTAAAATTGAGAGGTTTATGTGATTTTTAGAGTGATTATCAATTTTAAAAATAATTTTGAACTAACACAAGTTTAACAATCTGGCGTCTAAAATTATGTACTAAACCACTTAACTCAATTACATTTTCTTTACTTTAAGCATAAACTTTATAACACAGATGGTAAGGGCAGGGCCTCTCAAACGCCCAAAATCTCACGCGTGCAAACTGAGGCGCAGAGGTCCTGTGCACAGTACATCGGTCCCACTCGGCTAGGCTCGGACCAGCGCGTCGTCTCGGCTAAGCTCGGATGAGCTCGGCTCGGATTTGGAGAGCTACGAAGCAAGTGAGGAAGAGGGAGACAGGTGGCGCGAGCGAGACAGGCATGGGGAAAGAGAGAGACAGCGCTATTACTCCAAATCGAGGAGTGGGGGTCTGCACTCTGGCCAACCAAGCGAAGTCGTCTTTTGCAGCGTGCACAGCGCAATGCACTGCTGCATGCACCCTGAGAGGCCCTGTTATAAGCGAACTGAAATATGCAGTGCTAAGGATTATTAAGTGACTAGCTGATGTACTTGTGCTTCGCTACGGGATTCTCAGGAAGACTGTCTTTGTGGTTTTCTAACTGAAGTCAACATATGTGCCGATCTAACAGTCCAATGTCCCAGTGCTGAAATGACCAGCCGTGAACACTCCTCTGCCATTAGTTATGTAAGTGTCACACTGCTCTTTCCAATCAGTGCCACAGAGTAGGGATTGAATAGCTCGAATGCTAGGAAAGTAGAAGAGGGTAGGAGACAGGGATCTGCGCCCAGATGGCCTTCACTTAAACTGCAGTGGTACATATAAGTTAGGAAACTTGTTTAGAAGGGTTATAGGCAGGTATATTCAGGGAAACGGGGTGGCCTAGGGAGCGGTGTTAAGCGAACAGGGAACTGGAAATCAAGTAGGGATGACATAAAAATGTTAGTGCTCAACTGTAGAAGCATTGTAAACAAAGGAAACGAATTAAGTAATTTAATAGATATATCCTTACCAGATATTGTAATAGGAGTTGAAACATGGCTGAGAAATGATATGATGGATGCAGAGATATTCTCACTCAACTGGAGTGTGTATCTTAGAGATAGGATAGGAATGGTAGGAGAGGGAGTATCCATTCTGGTGAAAGAAGAATTTGTAAGCTACGAAAAAGTTAAGGATGAAAAACATGAAATTCTGGGTGTAAGGCTCTTCTCTAAAGATAATAGGCAACTTGATGTCTTTGGAGTGTACAGACCGGGAGAGGGTAGTGCTGACGCTGATTCAGAACTATTTGATAAGATAATCAGCTATGTTGGAAATGATATGGAAAGGAATGTGATAGTAGCAGGTGATCTCAATTTACCAAATGCCAATTGGGAAGGTAATGCGAACGACAGGAAGCATGGCCAACAAATGGCAAATAAGTTAATATGGGAAGGGCACCTGATTCAGAAAGTGATGGAACCAACTAGAGGGACGTGGTGCTGATAAAACCAGATGATCTCTATAGAGAAACCGAAGTAATAGATGGTATTAGTGATCACGAAACTGTTTTTGTCGTAGTTAAAAATAAATGTGAAAGAAAGGAAGGTATTAACATTAGGACTATTAGGCAGTACCATGAGGCTGATAAAACAGGCATGAGGGAGTTTTTAAAAGTAACTATGATCGCTGGAAAACGGTAAATAAAAATGTAAACTGTCTCTGGGATGGGTTTAAAGCAATTTTTGAGGAATGTGAAAATAGGTTTATTCCTTTGAAGGTGGTAAGGAATGGTAAAGATCCACTATGTTATAACAGAGAAGTAAAGAGACTAAGAAGGAGGTGCAGACTGGAAAGAAATAGAGTTAGAAATGGTTATGGAAGTAAGGAGAAATTGAAGGAACTTACTAGGAAATTGAATCTAGTAAAGAAGTCAGCTAAGGATAGCATGATGACAAGCATAATTGGTGGTCATACATATTTTAGTGAAAAATGGAAGAGTATGTATAGGTACTTTAAGGCAGAAACAGGTTCAAAGAAGGACATTCCAGGAACCATTAATGAACAAGGGGAGTGTGTATGCGAGGATCTTCAAAAGGCAGAAGTATTCAGTCAGCAGTATGCAAATGCTGTTAGTTACAAGGATAATGTCCAGATAGGGAATGTGAGTAACACTAAAGAAGTATTAAAATTTACCTATGATAACAATGACATTTACAGTAAGATAAAAAAGTTGAAAACTAGAAAAGCAGCTGGAATTGATAAGATTTCTGGGGATATACTAAAGGCAATGGGTTGGGATATAGTACCATATCTGAAATACTTATTTGATTATATTTTAGTTGAAGGAGCTATACCAAATGAATGGAGAGTTGCTATAGTAGCCCTTGTGTATAAAGGAAAGGGTGATAGAAATAAAGCTGAAAATTACAGGCCAGTCAGTTTGACATGCATTGTATGTAAGCTTTGGGAAAGCATTCTTTCTGATTATATTAGACATGTTTGCGAAATTAATAACTGGTTTGACAGAAGGCAGTTTGGGTGTAGGAAAGGTTATTCGACTAATGGAAATACGAACAATGAAATCAAACACGCTTTTAGAAGAGACAAGAATGAACATATTAAGAAACAGTGTGCAGAATTAGAGGCATATGCGACCAAAAATCACAGCGCAGAACTGTACGACAAGGTGAAATACCTAGCGCGAGAGTTTATGCCTAAGACTCAGATTATTAAAGACGAGGAAGGGAATATTATCACAAATGCTGCGGGCATCGCCAAAGTATGGAGATAATATTGCATCAAGCTGTTCACTGATGACCCACAACCAACGCCAGGTCACCAGAACCTAACAGACCTACGATCCTTAGAGAAGAAGTGAAACGTGCAATAAAAAAAGCTCCGGAGCCGGAAAGCACCAGGCCAAGATGGAATCACTGTTGAAATCCTAGAGAACATGGGTTGCCTAGGGGTCGACATCCTCCACAAGTGATTTCAGAAGATATGGACATCTGGAAATTGGCTTGACCGGTGGTGCCGCTCCGTCTTCGTACCACTCTGTTCAAGTTCTCCACTTGACTGTGCAAACTATAGAACGATAGCTCTCATATCCCATCCCTGGAAAAGTATGCTCACGGTGCTGAACGACAGGCTGAAGACCTTACTTCCACAAATATCAGAGGACCAAACAGGATTTGTTGTAGGAAGAGGAACTCGTGATCAGATCCTAAACATCCGCAGCTCATAGAGAAGACGAGGGAGTACAATATCAAGATCTTCCTGTGCTTCGTGGACTACAAAAAACCTTCGACAAGGTGAAATGGTCAAAGCTCTGGGCTATACTCATTGAGATGGGGACGCCAAGACATTTACTGTACCTGATTCAACAATTGTACTCTTCGAACACTGCGACAGTGAGAGTTAATAGAAACTTCACAGACATCTTTTCTATTACTGCTGGAGTGCGACAAGGTTGCATTCTCTCTCCCCTCGTATTTAATGTATACAGTGAGTACATTATGAGGGAGATCCTCGAGGATAGGAGTGAGGGCATCACAGTTGGTGGCAGGTAAATAAACAATCTCAGATATGCAGATGACACTGTGATAACTGCAACATATGATCATGAACTAGAAACCATTATGCGGAGGTTGGACGAGCGAAGCAGAGAATATTTGCTTGAAAGCAACAGTAAAAAGACCAAAGTGATGATTGTAGATCGTTTTAATAACAACAGACCTGCAATAACAAGAATTGCTTATTATGAGGTTGTCAGTCGCTTCGAGTATCTGGGATCTATTGTCACAAATACCGGAGACTGTGAACCTGAGATCCGTAAGTGCATTGCGATTGCGAGAAAGTCAACAGTAAAGAGTACTCGCATCTGGAAGGACACCTCCATAACTTCCAAGATAAGGGTTACCCTCATTCGAACTCTGATCTTCCCTTTCGCGACTTATCCAGCAGAAACTTGGACCATGAAGATGGCGGATCGCCGCAGGATTGATACTCTAGAAATGTGGTGCTACAGGAGATTACTGCGAATACCATGGATAGCACACCGTACTAATGAATCGATCCTGCAACAGTTCGACATCAGAACAAGACTGTCTACCCTTATCTACCAAAAACAACTCAGATATTTTGGTCATATTGCCAGAAGGCAGGAGGCAATGGAAATACTTATCATAGAGCGAAAAGTGGACGGCCGAAGACCTAGAGGATGTGGATTGTTATGTTGGATGGACCAGATGAAGAGCTTGACCAGGATGAGCTTACAGCAAGCAAGTCACCATGCCCAAAGCAAAGACTCCTGGAGGCAAATCACCAAATAGCTTGGCACGTGATGCCACTATACCCATACGGAGGGTTGGACTCAATGAGAGATTGTTATAGGAATGAGGAGGTTGCTCACTTAACGGAGAGCGGCAGAGCAACGCTGTTTGTGGCTGGGTCATTCCAGTTGTGGAACTTGGCACGTTTGAAAGGCAGCGTAGTACAGTACAGTTCGTATAAAGTGAGAAACTGTGCCGTTTTGAATTTGACTGAGCATTTCGTATGAGAGCATTGCTTTTAACCCCAAAAGTCCAGTCCCTTAATATTGTATTCTAACAAGAATAGTGTCAAGTGTGTTTTCTTTTAGTTGGAATTAGCCTTGATATATTCTCTTCTTTTGTTCTCTTCGATGCTGTTGACTGTCTAGTAATAATCTTTAAGCCATTACAGTGAAAAATGCCCAACTCAATTGTGACTGGCAGTAGTCAAGAGGGCCTGCCAACATAATGAAAACTCCTCAACTCGATTGTGACTGGCAGTAGGCAAGAGGACATGGAAACACAATGAAAACTCCCTAAAACGATATTTACATGATAAACGACGTGTGGTGACCTTCCCGTCGCGTTTCTCCAGTAACGCTAAGAGTTGTGTAATTTAATAAAATCTTATTCGCAGCGTGTATACTACTTCATTTAGAAATCTGTATGCATTGTAGAAATCCGTAACGAAGCACGGGTACATCAGCTAGTACATTAATAAATTGGTATTTGAACGACGTAACGGGAATTAAAAGATGTAAGAACGCTTTCTTCACAAACATACTCATAGAATCACTGTTTATTTTATTGTCCTGTGCTTTGTGAGTAACTAAATTGAAACTTTCACTACAGTCATGAAAATATCAAGGTATTTTAGACAAGACAGTAGACAAGTTCCAGTTGTGGAACTTGGCACGTTTGAACGGCAGTGCAGTACAGTACAGTTCGTATAAAGTGAGAAACTGTGCCGTTTTGAATTTGACTGAGCATTTCGTATGAGAGCATTGCTTTTAACCTCAAAATATTGAATTTAATTTACTTCTTGTGTGTTGTCATCTGCTGGCACTTGAAGAATGTTCTCATAGAGCTCAGTGTGAATACAGATCACATATGCCTTAAAGTTCCATGAAATCTCTCACTTTTGCTGTTTGATAGGAACTTTATCAACTGGGTATGCATTCCTGTCTGGTAATGGAACAGGTCATATATGAAGGCCTACGAAAAATGTGTGTGATACAAGGAGTTATTATGAACAAGGCTTTGATGTATCCTCGCGTATCTTGATTAAATATGAAACGATGTAAGTTGCTGATTACACTTCCATGTCTCCCCATGTTGTTTCTTTATTCAGAACAAACTATATTTTGTCGTTCATTTCCTATCACTCTTTGAAGCCCAAAGTCTCAGAGAAGTCTTTCTTCTCTTGACCATAAACTTTCTTGCCTTTCTACTTTTAATAACATGATCAATAACTTCTTCAATATTGTATGAAATGTCCCTAACTGATGTCATTTTAGAAAGAAGCTCAATGTTCTCTCCCTTTTCATGGGCTGCTGAGTGGAGAGACTGATACCCCGATAACACACAACGACAGCTCCGCCAGTATAGTTCCCAAAATATTCATAAAATAAAAATGACCAAAATAGGGACCCATACTCTTTTAACAAGTCGCGATTCATTCATAACGTAAGAAAGGACAAAATATGAGTAATTTGGGTCAGTAAAATAAGTAAACTATAATATATCCTTTTTTCAGATCTTATTATTTACTAAAAACCTAGGTAGTCACAGTATTGGCTAATTTGAAGTCTAGGCACATGGACGCTTCACCTGATTCGACACATCTGAAATCAAGTGAAATAGATATGTAATAGGAATTATAATTTTTACAGAGTTCAGATTTAAATTTCTGCTTTGTTTTAAAGAAATATATTTATGTTGCCACAAACTTCACCATGGTCTATAAGAGATGAATTAATGACACTGGCTGAGGTTATCCAGATGTAATAAAAGATGAGTGTAAAGTGAAATGAAAGAGACTAAATTCTGTTTATCAACAGAAGGCAGCTGTGTTAGTCGTTTAATTCCCATCAGAGTAAATTCATAAAGTGGTTTTGGAGCAATGATTAACCTTTTATTGCCTGCATGCAGTTAAATAAATAAACAAGTGATGTTCCCAACTCTTGGCTGTACGACCTAACCCATTCGCCAGATCATCGAATCGAACTAAAGCATAATTATAAACGGGCAAAGTATGAAATGTTATATTCTAAACCACGGCTGCTAGCTCTATGGGAACAAAGATTTTTTACAATTTGTAGTGTGTAGAATTCAATTAGTATGAAAAAATCACAGTTCATTCTATTGCGGTAATTGTTCATATTTTATGAACATGATATTACCGTACTACTTTTCTGTAAGATTTACAGTTTTTTCTTTAAAAAATAGAAATTTAATTTCTTTTAATTAATATTTCCATCACCAAAAAACCGGGATTTCCAGATATTGCATCGAAAGTGTTTTCCAGGAAACACGTATCAGAACTCAAGCCACTCTTTCTAACAGAATTCTAGTAACATTGACTTGACTTTCTCTTTTCATCCCTTCCAAACAGTCCAAATCATCTGTGCCGTCTACTACGAACTACCAGAGTAGCAGTGCGTGGTCAGAACGTGACGTGACACTCGTTTGTTGTTTCGTGATCCCTGGTCATCTGGTGAAGCAGCAACTAGCAACTGAAATAAAGTCATTTACTATTTTTCTCATGTGTAAGGTTTTAACGTCTCCAGAATGCTATAAAATGATTGTGATTTAGGCAGTTGTATTTCATTTGGCATCGTATCATTAAATATAGACAAAATTTCATCTATAAAGGATAATTTATAAAATAATGATACAAGCCTGCTCTAACCAGTTTAGGGATTTAGAAAAATAAGTACCGGTATTTAATATTTTGATTGTTTCATATTTTTATATTCTGGTAAAAGAAATGTCACATTTTGGTAACATTTTCTTCATACTTTCCCTGTTATAGTAGTTTCCCGAAGAATAGTTCACCCATATCTAAAATTTAGCAAAACATTTGGGATGCCACACCAGTCGTTTAATTACGTCACAGAAATGATCAAATCTGACGATCGCATCCGGGAGATAGTCGGTTTGAATCCCACTATCGGCAGCCCTGAAGATGGTCTTCTGTGGTTTCCCATTTTCACACCAGCAAATGCTGGGGCTGTACCTTAATTAAGGCCACGGCCGCTTCCTTCCAACTCCTAGGCCTTTCCTATCCCATCGTCGCCATAAGACCTATCTGTGTTGGTGCGACGTAAAGCCCCTAGCAAAAAAATATGACGATCTATTTTTTTTTGCTAGTTGTTTTACGTCGCACCGACACAGATAGGTCTTACGGCGACGATGGGACAGGAAAGAGCTAGGAGTGGGAAGGAAGCGGCCGTGGCCTTAATTAAGGTACAGCCCGAGCATTTGCCTGGTGTGAAAATGGGAAACCACGGAAAACCATTTTCAGGGCTGCCGACAGTGGGGTTCGAACCTACTATCTCCCGAATATTGGATACTGGCCGCACTTAAACGACTGCAGCTATCGAGCTCGGTCTGACGATCTAGATAGCAATGCCACAACTGGACATTTTTTAAAACCGTAAAAACTTATCTGTAGTCACCGACACTTGTGTCCTGTCATTGTCTTTATGAGACATAGCCTAGGAGTTGGTCCACAAAAACAAAGGCTTGTTGGTATGACAAATCAATCAATCAATCAATCAATCAATCAATCAATCAATCAATCAATCAATCAATCAATCAATCAATCAATCAATCAATCAATCAATCAATCAACCAATCAATCAATCAATCAATCAATCAATCAATCAATCAATCAATCAATCAATCAATCAATCAATCAATCAATAGATTCTCTACCAATTGTTTACCTAGCTTTACTTTGAACGTTTTCAAAGAACTTTATCGAACATTTCCCTTAATAATAAATTTATTCCAGTCCCTTACTCATCGTCCTATAAATGAATATTTGCTCTAGTTTGTCCTCTTGAATTCCAACTTTAGCTTCATATTATGATCCTTCCTACTTTCAAAAGCTCCGCTTAAGCGTATTCGTATACTTATGTCAGTCATCTCACACACCAGCTTTCCACTGACAGCTCGAAACATACCACACAGTCGAGCATCTCGTCTCCTTACTCCCAAGTCTTCCCAGCCCGAAGTTTGCAACATTTTAGTAACACTACAAATTTGTCGGAAAACACCCAGATCAAATCGTGCGGCGTTTCTTTGAATTTTTTCCACTTCTCGTACCAAGTAGTAGAGGGGAATCGGGTAATATGGAATAGTCGGGCAATAAGGAATACCACAATCTCTTGCCTGTAAGGTACTGCTCTCACGTGCAAACTCGTCGAATTACGGTAAATGTTCTCATGATGCTTTGTATTCAGTTTCGACATGCTCGTGAGTGAGGTTAGTGCGTGAAGCAAGAATATTTGTTTTTCATATTTGAAAAGCTTTTGCAGGTAATTCTTTTAAAGCTTGTATTAATTACCAAAACTGAGTTTAGTCCTGGGAAATCCAATGTTACATATTGTACAAGAGTTGCTTATATTGCTACACTAGTGTAACTTCCTTGTTGTGCAAAGTTTAGGGCATGACTAATCCTTTAGTTCAAACATGGTGTGTCGGGATATATGGAATACTGTTTTAGTTTCAAAGTAAAATGACGTTTAAACTTAATTAAAATTAATTGCATTAATCCTGGTATATTATAATATTTAATTACCTATAGATCTCAGCTTCTGCATCTGTGACTTTTGTCACTGAATGAACAAGTGACTGTAAAAAAGAAACTCTGAATAATTAGTGTATACAGATTATCATTTAAGTTAATTACCAATTTTATTCTTTCGATTTTTAAAATTTCTGTACGTCCACCTGTAAGAACGTTCCTTAAATATAACTGAATGAATTTATTGAAGTTGTATTTTAATTTACATATTATTTACGCTACTATTCCATATTAGCCGACTATTCCGTATTACCTACCAAGTGCAACTTTTTGAAAGAAATAATTTTGACGTGAAGACATTAACAATTTACAATTTAAAAATATAGAGAATCTTGGCTAATTATTTGAATTTTCAAACCATATTTATTTATATTTCATAACTGATTTCGGTAAGAAGTTATACTGCCAAAAGTAAATGGTATTCCATATTATACGACTCTCCTCTACTGGTGAGGGTTCTATACACTGGAACAATACTCTAACTGCGGTCTTACCAGAGTCTTATACGCCTTCTCCTTTACATCCTTAGCACAACCCCTAAATATTCTTCTAACCATATGAAGAGATCTGTAAGGTTTCTTAAGAACCTCGTTAATATGATTACCCCAGTGAAGATCATTTCTTATACGAGGGCTATTTTTTTCAACCTCCGATCGGTCGTGAAATTAAAACCACAGTGAGAATCTGATGAAGCGTTGTGCAGATGTGTTGCGCATTGTCTCCTCTGCTTGCTCAGAACTGACAAGTAAGACGTCGACAGAGCACGTAAACATGCCTAGAACAATAGAGTCTCCCGGCAAATGTAAAGTACGTTCTGTCATTCGATTTCTTCATGCTGAGGGTTGCAGTACAATTTTATCGAATTGCCTGATCCACTCGCTGAACAAGATCATCGTCTGACACTCGCTTTCTTCCCTGACCGCCTGCATCATGAACGTCTGTACATCCTGCTTCAAAGTTCTTGCACCAACACCGCACTTTGCTGTCACTCATGAATTTTACCGTACACATTACTCATTCGTCGATGAATTTCGGCTGCATTGCACCCCTCAGCATGAAGAAATCGAATGACAGAACGCACTTCACACTTGGTGGGAGACTCTATTGTTCTAGGCATTCGAGCTCTTGAGTCTTTAGGCTTTTTCAATCGTGTAATTATCAGCATTTCCCCCCAGTGCAGCTGCGGGCTCATCACCTTTCCAAGACACCACTACAAGCCTCCTATGTAGGACAATGGAGTGACGGTGCACTAGGGGAAGCATGTGCCTCCACTTGTATAAATGCCTACCTTTGACCTATATAAAAAATAAGGTTCCTAGAAGGAAACCATAATTTAATTTCATCGATTGCTAATGTCAAAACATTCGAGCTCTTAAGTCTTTGAGCTATTTCAATCGTGAAATTACCAGCGTTTCGCTCCAGTACAGCAGCGGGCTCATCAGTTGGAATGCTGCATCTTTCCAAGACGCTGGCGGCTAGTGCGCCGTTGAGACACCACTGCAATCCTCCTATGTAGGACAATGCAGTGACGCTGCACTAGGGGAAACATGTGACTCCACTTGTATAAATACCTGCCTTTGGTCTTTAAGAGATGGAAATCGAGCTACGGGACGATACTATGTAACCTCCTGTGTACTCTATAACACGGCGACGGACAAAGAAAATAAGAAGAGGAGAAACAGATAACAACAACAACAACAACAAGATCAACAAAAACAACAATAACAACAATAATAATAAATAAACGATTTTTTTGTTAGTGGCTTTACGTCGCACCGACACAGATAGGTCTCATGGCGACGATGGAATAGGAAAGGGCTAGGACTGGGAAGGAAGCGGCCGTGGCCTTAATTAAGGTACAGCCCCAGCATGTGCCTGGTGTGAAAATAGGAAACCACGGAAAACCATCTTCAGGGCTGCCGACAGTGGGATTCGAACCCACTATCTCCCGGATGCAAGCTCACAGCCGCGCGCCTCTAACGATTTTTTATCTTCAGAGCTTACCCTAGATATTTGTAGAGGATCCTGTAGCAGCTCTCTTTCATTTTAAATTGTTCGGGATGTTAAGACCATACGCCCTTCATGATACCATACCACATTAATACGAGTATTTACATGAATAATTCCAAGGTCCATTGGAATTTGATCTTCGACTGTGTCTGGGTGGAAAGTCTGCATCC
This sequence comes from Anabrus simplex, assembly GCF_040414725.1. Lineage (NCBI taxonomy): Eukaryota > Metazoa > Arthropoda > Insecta > Orthoptera > Tettigoniidae > Anabrus > Anabrus simplex. Next base: position 344,277,946 of record NC_090268.1, on the reverse strand, counting down.
AATCAGCTGTGCTAATCACGCACCAAAAATAAATAAATAAATAAATAAATAAATAAATAAATAAATAAATAAATAAATAAATAAATAAATAAATAAATAAATAATAGGCAATCCGAGATTATTTCTGATTTCTACCGCCTTGTCTCTAGTAGACGTAAAGACGTGAAACTATAAGAAAAGACGCAACAAAATCGCTTGAAGATGTTCCTCTTGTCCTTAAACTTACACTCATTAGCATTTTCCAACCACAGACGTTTCATGTACTGTGTTCTCTCTCAGACAAGTCGGAGCTTTTTGCAGTTCGACTATACGCTCATCCTTTGTATGTGCTTGCATTAATTATAACAACATAACTTTCAATTAGGACTCGCAGTTACATGTTCGCCAACTCTGGCGTGCTTAGCGTCAGAAATATTCCCTTGATATTTTAGAGTGTTATCTTGGCACAAAACATTACCAAATAAAAGCATGTAAAGTAATGGATATAATTATTACTAAATGCACTGTGCTGCTGCAACTAATGAGATGGCATAATTTCCACAGTTGTTTTTACGGTCTCTGTACATTGTGTGGGATTCAGTACTAGCACTTAAGAATATAAGAACTGCAGAAACGCAAGAAGAACCATGGGATCATTTAAATTGACTTCAAGCAATTATAATATGTCGTTGTTATCCGATACGCCAAATCGCAATTTTTAGAAAAGTGTTCAGATTGATGGAATGGATAACAAAACTGTGAAACGTGTAAGCCTTGTTCATCGTATCTTCAAAATTAACGACTAAAATACATTACGGTGTGTTATAATAAGTCCGCCTCTGTGGTGTAGTGGTTAGTGTGATTTATTGCCACCCCCGGAGCCCCGAGTTCGATTCCCGGTTCTACCACGCAATTTGAAAAATGTTACGAGGGCTAGAACGTGGTCCACTCAGCCCGGGAGGTCAAATGAGTAGAGGGAGGCTCCATTCCCTCCTCAGCCATCTTCGAAGTGGTTTTCCGTAGTTTCCTACTTCTCCTCCAGACAAATGCCGGGATGGTACCTAACTTAAGGGCATGAGGTCGCTTTCCTTCCCTTTTCCTTGTATATCCCTTCCAATCTTCTCCCCCCCCCCCCATGGCCTCTGTTCAGCATAGCAGGTGAGGCCGCCTGGGCGAAGTACTGGTCGTTCTCCTAGTTGTATCCCACCGACTCAATGTCTCACGTTCCAGGACACTGCCCTTGAGACGGTAGCGGTGGGATCCCTCGCTGAGTCCGAGAGAAAAACCTACCCTGCACGGTAAACGGATTAAGAAAGAAAGAAAGAAAGAAAGAAAGAAAGAAAGAAAGAAAGAAAGAAAGAAAGAAAGAAAGGAAAAAGGTTCCAAGGTTGAAGCGGGGTCCACTTGGCCTCGGAGGTCAACTGAGTAGAGTGGGGTTCGATTCCCACCTCAGCCATCCTCGAAATGGTTTTCCATGGTTTTCCACTTCTCCTCCAGGCAAATGCCTTGATGGTACCTAACTTAAGGCCACGGCCGCTTCCTTCCTTGTTTAACCCTTACAATCTTCCCATCCCCACCCAAGGCCCCTGTTCAGCATACAGGTGAGGCCGCCTGGGCGAGGTACTGGTCCTTCTCCCCAGTTCTATCCCCCCGACCAAATATCACGCTCCAGAAAACTGCTCTTGAGGCGGATGAGGTGGGACCTCTCGCTGAGCACGAGGAAAGAACCAACTCTGGAGGGTAAACGGATTAAGAAAGAACTCGATTGAACTGTAGAATCCAAATAGTGTTTTGATTTATATAAATTACGGATTTCCGTGGTTTTCCACTTCTCCTCCAGGCAAATGCCCGGATGGTACCTAACTTAAGGCCACGGCCGCTTCCTTCCCTCTTCCTTGTCCATCCCTTACAATCTTTCCACATGATTCTACCAGCAACCATTCTCCCTACTTTCATGAATGTTATGTCTAACTTACGAATACAAGAGCCTGAGTCCACCCACCTTGCATTCACGTACAGTTCGGCAGTGGGAGCGAGGATAAGAGTGACGAAATCACATCGTCAAATTCGTCTGTAACTGATACCGGACAACTATCAAATTATTTAGTATCTGCAGAAATAGCTGCCCATTAGCTTGAACCTTCTCCATCAACATCTGAACAAGTGTCTGCCTTGTCCCGAAACTGAAGAGAATGGTGGCTGCCACGAAAATGACCTGGGGCGATAATGTAGGACGATCTTTCCAGCTAGGGGTGAAAAAGAGGAAGGAGTTGTTAAAAAGTACGTGGGCTTCGCCTAAGAATTTCCTGTGCAATTTTCTGCGGCACGCGTAATATGCCTCTTAGAGGAAAAGAAGTGGACTCTGGCGACACAATGTTGAAGGATCACCCAGAGAAGTGTCGTGGGAATGCCGTGTACACGTCGCCAAAAATACAAAACGAACTGATGGTTCTGTGTGGCGAAGTTAGTGGAGAGAGTGTAATAAATGATGCTTAGAATGAAACAGCTTGCGCAGTCTCAGCGGACGAAATAGCCGGCGTATCTGGAAAAGAACAACTATCTATAGGATTACGTTTCTGCGATGAAAACCTAGGGACTATCCGAGAAGAATTCATAGGTTTTGTGGAACTGCAAACCCAAGATGCGCCATCAATTCAGAAGCATTGACAATTTTTTAGTTAGCTATAATTTTCCAGCAGAAAATTTGTAGGACTTGGTTTAGACGGCTGATTTACAATGGCGGGCAAAGAGGGCGGCGTACAAGTGATTTTAAGGAACGAAATACTCTCGAGCATTATTTTTCAACTGCCCCAAACACAAAATAAATCTTGTGGTCAACGATAAAAATAATGTACCAGAAATTAGAAACACATTGTTACTGTAGAGGATACCATTAACTTTTTCAAGCAATCGATTGCTCGTAGGAATTTGGTCTCAATTTTTCACGAATGTGCGAGATTAGATGGTCTGAGAAATTCAAAAGAATTCGAATATCCGCACAAATTTCTCCCACCTTGTCAACACACTGGAGCATGACCGTTCACATCGTCACCTATAGTACGTCATGGTACCCAGGAGATGAAATATGCCGTTTTCCGCGTCATTCTACGATAAAAACTGCCCTAGTTAGAATTTTTCCACCCGCTCCGGGATACGATTGGTAGTATAGTGGATCGCGCGACCCAATTCTAGTTGCTGGTAATTAGCAGCAAGGCGGTGCAAGAGCGCTTGTACGCGAAGTTTTCTCACTCCAATCACGAGCAAGACAGAAAGAGACGCGTTATCACGTGACAGAGAATTTAGGTTAGTAGCCGAGCCCAGGGAGTACATCCAACGTGAGAACTAACATTATACCCTATTTCCCTCATTCATTCACCACTGCCAACTCATCGAGTTCAACGGTTTTTCCCCTGTTAATGTTTATAAATCGCAAGATACTCAATGGATAATCAAGTGCAAACATTCATTCGAATCACGGAATTTACGCATAATTATGAGACCGAGAAGTGCTCTACTTAATTGAAAGAACGGTAGCTACGCCGTAACAGAGACGCGTCTTAATGGCTAACAGATGTTGAGTCCCAACCGTGGCAACGAAAAGGATTCCCCTAGTGCTCGTCATCTTTCACCAACAGAGATAAACGGACGCTTTTAAGATTTCTTGAGAATCTACGAAGCTATTTCAATAGTATTCACTCAGTGAAAATGGGAATACAAGAGCTACAATTTGATATCCTGTTCGTCACTCTACGTTGCGTATTACCGGAGCACATCTTGAGAAGGCGTTGCGTTTTTCCCCCTCTGCTAGTACCAGGGCATCTCGCCTATACAGTAAGGAGCTGAAGAGCAGACACTACCAGTTCATTTCCAGTTCAACGTCAGTTCGTTAGTAGTTCGTCGTGGTTTGTGTGTGAGTCGTTATGAAGAAGTCATCCTGTAATTTGAGCAGTATAATGCAGTGATTTATTAAAGTTTGTGAATATATGTGGAAATAACCACAATCTGAGTAAGACAGTGAAGACAGCTGCGTAGTACTATGTGGGAGGAAAGGCACAACGGATGAGCGTGCATCACATTTTTGTTAAAAGTATATCAGGAGAGTTCGGAAAGAAAGTTTTAGAAACATTTTTCACAAATTCGAGAAAACTGTTGTTTAAAACACCGTGGTCAGATTTTCCAAGCAGAAAAAAGGATATTTTAATATTTTCTTGATTAAAGAAGGGACAAAACAGGACACATGTAATTAAAACTCAGCAGTACCGGTACCCGATTAGATTAGAGCACATCTGAATGAGTTATTTCCTATTTGAAGCAAAGCGACTTTTGGTATATTTTTAAGGTTTGAATAGTGTTTCAGAATTTACTTGTTCCAAGATACACTGAGTGGCCAAAAGTCACGGGAAGGGGTGTTCCATGAGAAAATGTGCCGTGCATGACCCTGAGACTTACGGCTAGCTGCGGCGTAGCTAAGCAGTCTGTCACAGACACCACTGTCCTGAAGATGGCAATACGTCGTGAGTTAACCGACTTTGAACGTGGTTGATCATCGGCGCACGGGTCATAGTTTTGCGGAGATTACACGCGAATTCCGGTTTCCGAGGTCAACAGTGTCGAGGGTGGATCTTTAATATCGCAGAGAGAATGTTACCACCCGCGTAAACCGCCGCACGGAAAGACCACAGGTGTTTAACGAACGGACATCACGTCGCCTCCGCGCTTGACGGGCTACTGTGAGTCAGATCACCACCCGGTTCAATGTTGGGAGTCAGGAACCCATTTCTACCAGAACTGTAAAGAGGCATCTGCACCACATAGGCTTCACCAGCCGACGACCAACTCGTGTCCCTTTGCTGACACCTCGACACACAGCTCAACGACTTGCATGGGCCCGCGAACGTCAGCAATGTACCATGGAACAGTGGCGGCGTGTGGTATGGTCGGATGAATCCCGGTTCCAGTTGCATCGAACTGATGGGTGCTTGAGAGTGTGGTGTATACCCCATGAAGCTATGGATCCTGCGTGTCAACAATGTTGTGTCCAATCGGGAGGTGGCTTAGTTCTGGACTGGGCGGCGTTCTCATGGTCATAATTAGGCCCCATTGTCTGACTGCAGGGAGCGCTGACAGGTGAACGTTATGTGAACATTCTTTCAGACCATCTGCATCCATTTCTGACCCTAGAGTACCCTGATGGAGATGCCACGCTTCAACAGGACAATGCGCCATGTTACCGGTCTCTGGTAGCATGCAGGTGGTTGAAAGAGCATTCCAGTGAAGTTACGACCATGGATTGGCCCTCCAGATCCTCCGATCTTAATCCAATCGAGCATTTATGGGATGCTGTTTATGCTGTGGGTAGCAATGCAAGATGCTATGAGTCCAGATCCCTCCAGAACGATTCCAACACCTTGTAGAGCCGATGCCTCGTCGTAGTGCTGCCGTTCACTCAGTGTATATCACTCAAAATGTGTTACAAACTATAAACTTTGATATATTTGCCTTATAGCATGACAACTTGCAGAAATACAGTGGAATTGATCACAGAACTGAAAATTTCACTACCACTTATGATTGCCATCATTCACATACTTTTCTGAGGAAACTATTTCCTCCAAAATGTTTGATCTTTCAACGCGACTTTTTGCCGTTTGTTATTTGGACTGTACTGCCTCACGTTTCGACTTATCGAAAAGCTATTAGAATACTGTGGAAGCCCTATTATCCGGAACTCCGGATGGGAAAAGCATTTTTATTCTTTTTGCTACGTCGATGTGTTACACAAGCTCTGAGGCTTCATAATTGTTCATACATGTTTTATATATTGTACTGAATGTTTATGTTATTTTTCTTTAATTTTAATTCACAACTGTTCAGAAATGTGCCGTGTAATGAACTGTATCTATTGTGTGTGTGTGTTTTTTTTGCTATTGGCTTTACGTCGCACCGACACAGATAGGTCTTACGGCGACGATAGGACAAGAAAGGGCAAGGACTGGGAAGGAAGCGGTCGTGGCCTTAATTAAGGTACAGCCCCATCATTTGCCTGGTGTGAAAATGGGAAACCATGGAAAACCATCGTCAGGGCTGCCGACAGTTGAGTTCGAACCCACTATCTCCCGAATACTGGATACTGGCCGCACTTAAGCGACTGCAGCTATCGAGCTCGGTGTGTTTATTTTATTAAATAAAATTTATAATTAAAGCATTGGGATTTTTGATCATTCGGACGGCACCTAGTTTCAACTGGTCCGGATAATCCAGTTGCCACTGTATTTGTCAATCGCGCAGTGTACAGATATTCGATTTAGGAATGTGACGGTTACTTTGCAGAACCTTCCGCGTTATTTAACACTCAAAGCTTCTACAACTACTGCGGTCATTCCATTATTAAAAAAGTGTCAATTTAGGACCGGAATTATTAAAAGGGGACAATTTAGCGCCTAGTTTCACTTTCATGGGGACAACGGGACGACATTCGATAAGAATGGGACGTCTGGTCACCCTACCTAAAACTTCTCTGTATAAACAACAGAAATATTTGTAAAATAATAACACTCCCTGTCGTGAGAGTACGGTCTAGCAAACCTTGTGCAAATCCTTACGAAAAGTCCACCTCAAATAACTGAGTTGCTTACGAAGAAGGGGCACGCAGTTCTGGTTAGCGCTAACGATGAACCTTTTCGCATTTTCTTGCTTATGAAGTTTCATAGAATCATAATCATTTCATTCTTAGATCTCGTCTGCCACTTGCATCGAAATTTACACTCGCGGTGCGGCATAGATATTCTGTAAATCTTAATCACTAAGCCTCTCTTCAGTAAAGCTTCAGATCGCATGCTGCTTAAGTACAGTAGGCGGCGGCATTCCTTTTTACGCTACTGGCATTGTGACTCAATGGTCAAAACTAGTTCTTTCTTCCCTGGGAAGCTATTCGTCGCTATGGCTCACACAAACTCCACAACTTGCCCAAAACTGCCTTGACCGCCAGTACATGAACTCCGCAACAAGTGGCAGATCTGTGATTTCCTCTTGGCCACTTCCCGCAACACTTTCAGCAAGCCATATAGAAATGAACTTCAATTGCAAGCACAGTACTTTTATTTAGACGAGACTATTAAACCTAAGATAACATTAAAGCTTAGTACGAAACACATTTCAAAAAGTACAATTGTCCATCAGTAGCGTATAATGAGGGCTACCAAGGCTATCGGTGAAGTCCAAAACTCAAATGAGAACGATGGAAATCTAAAGCATATTATAAAGTAAGCGCCTGACACATTGTTCCATTTACAAAACTTGAAAGCAATGCGAAGAAACGTCGCACGCATTTCTGAGAGCAAGGCATCGGAGATCTTCCAGCCCAGTTCTGCACCCCTCTCCATTTGCATCCTCTCGCGCGACTTTCTGCTTATGTCTGATATGTGCGGGGACCGGGCGGATAGGTGTGCTAGGCTTTGCTCTGTCAGATCGTCACTGTTGTCTAACAACAATGCGTTCCTTATCGTACCTATTTCCTCACCTTATACTTCTGACTTAATTATATAGATAATAACAGTGCTAGTATTTCACTCCCGTTTACTTCTACATTCTTGTAGGAAGGCACTGCAGAGCTACTGTGATACGAGTAATATAGTTTTCTTTTTGTAGGTAGATCTACTAAAATGAAATCCAATCTTTCAGGTTTAATATTCTCTTTTGTTGGTTGGAATCGAACCCATGATCATAGGTCGGACGCCACCACTGATCTCCCGAGGAAGCTAATAAACCAGTGAACGATAGGTACGACCGCTGGTAATGCTGTAAAAATCATTTTTATTTAATAATAATAATAATAATAATAATAATAATAATAATAATAATAATAATAATAATAATAATTGTGGTGGCCTAATGAGGATGAAATGAATGGCGAAGAAGACATGAACACCCAGTCTTCAAGCCATGGTTAATTCTAAGAACTGAACCGGGGCAATCGGACCAAAGGCAAGCTATCTATCCATTTAGTCACAAAGCCGGACTTTAACTTGCTAAACCATAGGCTACCATCTCCACTGATCAGGTGTTGAGTATTGACAGTAGCAGAGGCCAGGCAGTAGCTTGTGCTGCAGCCTTGGCAACGCAGCAGGCTTCTCCGTTGGCTAGTAGCTGCAGCTCAAAACGTTGAAGGCTTGACGTTCACTAAACCAACCATCGAAAAGGGGTAACCTAAGTCCAGTGGTATCCCACGTTTTGATCCCAGCATACGCCACCGATGTCCATTTCATCATTTTGCCATTGCACATTTTTCTTCTGGGCGAATACTTGTTTTTCTTCGGTTTTCTTGTCAGTTTTTGGTACGGAACATGATCCGACACTATTTTGGCGAATGTTTTTTTTGCTAGTTGCTTTACGTCGCACCGACACAGATAGATCATATGGCGACGATGGGACAGGGAAGGGCTAGGAGTGGGAAGGAAGCGACCGTGGCCTTAATTAAGGTACAGCCCCAGCATTTGCCTGGTTTGAAAATGGGAAACCACGGAAAACCATTCTCAGGGCTGCCGACGGTGGGGTTCGAACCTACACTGGACACTGGCCGCACTTAAGCGACTGCAGCTATCGAGCTCGGTTTTGGCTAATGTAAGAGTCTGTTTGTACTCTTCTGAAGACGGATCACGAGTGTGATTTCCCACGCGCCTAGACAAATCACTTCCCAGTGTAAAAAATGTTGGCATTACCAGTTCTTCTTCTCTGAGCATCTCCAACCCTGATCACCAGTAGAATTCACTTTCCTATAATGTCTGAATATGAAATTTATATAAAGTATGAGTGCATTTACACTGTTCTCCATCTTCATCATTATTATCCTACACATCTAACAGCACTTTTCAGTGCCTTACTTTCTAGACAATACTGTAGATTCACTATTACTATGCTCTTCTCTGCCACCAAGCTACAAGCTAGCCGGACGCACCTGTTTGGCGGAAAAACAATGCACGCGCTCTTCTACCTGAAGCGTAAGTGCGGCCAGTGTCCAGTAATCGGGAGATAGTTCGGACCCCACTGTCGGCAGCCCTGAAGATAGTTTTCCGTGGTTTCCCATTTTCACACCAGGAAAATGCTGGGGCTGTACCTTAATTAAGGCCACGGCCACTTCCTTTCCACTCCTAACTCTTTCCTATCCCATCGTCACCATAAGAGCTATCTGCGTCGGTGCGACGTAAAACAGCTCGTAAAAAAAGAAGCGTAAGTTGCGGAATTCGGATAGGCGGATTAGTAGATACTTCCTCGACCTTTTCTGAACTCCGGAGTTCGTGTCCGTCCCGTCGCTAATGTGAGTTAGTCGTTAATGGCACCGTCGCTAAGGACACTGCACCTTCGGTTAAGAGTGCCCCGGGTTCGATTACCGGTCGTTTTGGAGATTTAATCTTAAATGGTTAAATCCTCTGACCCGGAGACTGGATGTTTGTACTGTCCCCAACATCCCTGCAACTTACACACCACATACAACACTATCATCAACAACAACAACAACAACAACAACAACAACAACAACAACAACAACAACAACAACAACAACAACAACAACAACAGTAACAACACGCAGTATCCTGTACGCGCCAGATGCTACCCACCCTCGTCGGAGGGTCTGCCTTGCAAGGACTGCACCCAGCTAGAAATAGCCACGCGAAGTTATTCGCTGACTAGCTCGTTATAGTTATTAATGCTTCACTAAGACCGGCGATAGGTCACTTCAAAAGAGGGTACCGAACAGCTTATGGATATGGTCTGGCGCCACAGTGCGACCTGCATTGTAATACGCAACCTGCGGTAGCTAGCCGCCTGCCACCAAGCATCGAGCGCTGCAATAACGAATATACAGCATACTGCAGGAGCTCAAATTATTTCTCGATACTCAATAAAAATTCGGATCATTGAAGAACAAAATTTTCAATTTTATGATCTACTTACTGTTGTTTCTTTATCCTCCCGACATCTTTATTGAGTTTCATGGTCACAGTTTGGAAACCACTCCTCTATAATTTCTTTGTCATACATCGTTACAGGCAGTCCTATATCTGCCCCCTCTGGGAGTGAGTGAGTGAGTGAGTGTGGATTGGCGTCCACGAGGCTTCTAGCTGAGCCTGGCATTGTTTCTACTTGTGCCATTCTTGCCACTTACAACTTTCCTATCCAACCACCCTTGATTGTCACTTGTTCTCTGTTGACCCCGACGGATAGGTTTTTGAGTCCCGAGAAGTATTTCATCTTCACGCTCTTCGGGGCCCTTTCTTTTCACGATACCTCCATTCTTCGAAGGGTCCATTTTTCTCTGATTAGTGTTGGATGGTTGCCCACTTGTCCTTTCTCTTAAAACCATAATCACTACCACCACCATAACACCACGCCCACCACTACCACAGTCTGCAATTTCGGCTATAAGTCAGATATTCCCGGGCTGCGCATGGACGATTACCTAAGCTTTTATGGGACTAGGAATTCCATTCTGGGTTGCAGAGGAGCATCTCAGCTGAAAAAAGCATTGCTTCTATCCAGTCACAGAATCTCGAGTAGGAAATATCTATCCAGAATTATCGAATTCCAGTCAAATATCGCTGTGGTTTTCAATGTGTTGGGTGCCGGCCGTCCCCGAGGAGGGGTGACGTTAAGAACTGGACAGGAGAGCTTAGCATACATTTCTTAAAATGTTTAAGAGTGATATAAGGCATTCTAAGCAAGACTGATCAAATAACCTGAAAGAAATAAGAAATGTAGTTTCTCTTAAATACACTAAAAATATGCTTCTAGTTACGAAAGAACTAAGTACTGTACATAATGGGAATAAGCAAAGGTAAGTGGCTTATTTGTAACATTGTCACATAACTTGGATACGGGGTTTCACCTCCTGCTGTTTCCGCATTGCTGTATTATTACCATTTGCTGCGGAGTTACATTCACGAGGAGTAAGTTTAGTTTTGTGCTCTGAATGCGGACAGCGTACCATAAATCTTTCATATAATTAATTCACACCATCAGTGGTCATTCGATTAGACAAAAAATCGCGTTAATAATAATTTATGTGCCATAGTTACCAGCTCTAATTAATAGTGCGCGCGTGTGTGTAGTTCATCCCAGGAATAACTGTTATGGTGAATGGGATTATGTAAAGCCTCTTTATATAAATATTTTACTAAAAGATGTTGAGAACATGTTTATAACATGGTAGAACAGAGTTAATTTTCCTTTCTTGCTTGATCCTACTTAGGAAAGTAATACGGGTCCGGACAGGCGAGGGACTGTCAGACTGGGTTTGAGTGACGTCACCCGATTTAAATGTAATTTTGGATGAAATTTAAGACACGTTACATAATCAGCCAATACAGTTTTATTTAAATAAATAAATAAATAAATAAATAAATAAATAAATAAATAAATAAATAAATAAATAAATAAATAAATAAATAAATAAATAAATAAATAAATAAATAAATCCACAGCCTGTTTCCAGTTTCAGCCGGGTCAAGAACTGAATGAATGAAGCCCCATCTAGCGATGAGGATAGAATCTGTGCCGGCTGCCGTAGCTTGTCGCACTCCTCTGGGACAGTGATTAATGACTGACAGATGAAATAAAATTATACTAGAGAGTGTTGTTGGAATGAAAAATAACAGGGAAAACCGGAGTACCCGGAGAAAAACGTGTCTCGCCTCCGCCTTTATCCAGCATAAATTTCACATGGATTGACTGGGATTTGAACCGCGGAGCCCAGCAGTGAGAGGCCGGCACGCTGACGCCTAAGCCATGGAGGCTCACATATATAAATAAATAAATAAATAAATAAATAAATAAATAAATAAATAAATAAATAAATAAATAAATAAATAAATAAATAAATAAATACAGACCGAATAACTGTTTTTATCTTCATGGTTGTTATTGATGTTATTAATTGCGAACTAACTTATTGCACTCGCCCCCTACCCGTACGGGTCTCCGACGATACATCTACAGGGTCGTGAACTGTGTGTTAAATCTATTTGGCATAATAAATGTATATAACTTAGATGTTTAAAAGGTAGGAGAATACGAGTGTCATCTACCTAAAAACGAATAATAACAATACTTAAAATTGGAAATTAAAAAGTGTTTTTAATACTCATGGTGATTATGGAACGTGATGCAAAATAACCATGTTGAATATACATGAATTATAGCAAATTTCGCAGCTAACATGTTGAGAATTATTTAAATATATTGAGGACGAGACTAAGTACAACCGTTATATAATGATCTCGTATATACGGAATAATAAACAAATAAACTTACTCAAACTATCCCCATTGACACTGGGGTACCATTACAAAATCTACAAACAAGTCTGAGTGAATCCTAACCTAGATCTAACCCGTTACCCTACGAAATAACAAACATTGTCCTAAGTAAACAAACATCATCATAAACATGCCACGGGTCAAAAATAAATCCATGACATAAATTGACCGTTGCGTCATTCCAGAACACAATCAACAAATATAACATACAACACAGCCAATACACAAAGAAAGATAATACACTGAATACATCTGGTTGCCGTGGAAAACCACCAGCTCTTGGCGGATGCCAACGAGATCCGAACTCATTTCCTGCGACGTTTGAAGATGGGACTGAAATCCCTACTATTACTAATGTATTTCTCAAAGGGTTTACTGGCCTCTGTCGGTAATTAACTTCAGCTGAGACAGATGGTGGTTTATGTTCCATTATGAAAGAATTCTAAAAAGTCGCCGTGTTACTCAATAAATGGGACACGACGTCCTCGCCATATGGGCCGACACAGAAACAACAAAAACAACAACCAAAAAAAATTACACGCTGGCCTATCTCTTGTTTTCAGGGGGCGTTCCCAACCACATAATCTACAGTTTCTTGGGGAGACTCTCCACTCCTTCGTTAACACGTCGTCTCTTTAAATCTTAAATGTCACTTTCTAGACTTTCATTCAGATACCTTAATTCGCTCACGCATTTCATTGTGGCAACACATAATTCACCATCACTTTATCTCATTAACAAGGTCCTGAATATCTCGACTCACCACATGGATTTTATATTTTCCACCAGAAGTCCCGGCATTTAGTACCTTCTGTCATCTTGGACTTTTTTCAGCTGACGACATGGTTCTTTCTCTTCAGCTCTCACATAACACGGCAACTGGGTAACCGAAAAGGAACAACATATACGATAGCAAAATATCATCTTGTTTGTTATTTAAAAGCGGCCTAAAATATAGATCATCGGCCAGCATGATACCATTCTCACGTGATAATCTAAATCAGTCTTTACAACTAATTCTGGACAAATACGGAATCAAATATTATTACATATGCAAACACAAATGTGTGGTCAACTCTAAAATCCAAAGAAACAAGGGCCTAGCTATTATTCAATGGAGGACTACGGTTCGGATCTCCGAAGATTCACTACAGCACTCCTTCCATCCGGGATGACTAACCTACTCACCATTTTACACAAAGTCAAACTACGAAAAAAGAAAAAAAAGATCCGAGAAAATTCCCGAGAACAAAAATAAATTCCCAAAACAAATATTCCCATATTTACAAACATCTAATTCACTCAGACATGATACTAACTGAACACTGTGTCCATAATTTAGCACATTTACATTTTAAACAAAAGAGACCCTACCAATTATTATTTAAAAATTAATGGGTTTTAAATGGAAATTCCGTTTCTATACGAGTCATGCTGGTACAACGGATGTACTGAGCCTCATTCTCCATGACACCTTGGGTAACTCCGGGGAATCCATTAGTCGCTTTACTCCTCCATCGTGTCCAGGTAGACCGCTATGATGATCAGGTGCGAACTGGAACTCCTAGGATGAAACATCCATTCCTTCTAGGGGAGCAAAAAAGAAGTACACGTGGGCCTCTCTCTGATTTTCAGGGGGCGTTCCCAGCCACATGGAGGAAAGCAACAGGAAACTACCTCACTCCTCATTTCCCTAGTATGCCTCTTCAGTGACACCTAGGCTATCAATGACTGCTGTTGGTGGAGCTGTAGAGGATCAAACCAGCCTTTGGGCTGAATACCCAACATACATATTCCAGCCACATAACCCACAGTTTCTTGGGGAGTCTCTCCTAGGATAAAACATCCATTCTTCCTAGGGGAGCAAAAAAAACAACAAACAAACAAAAAAAAAAAAACAAAAAAAAAAAAAGAAAAACACGCGGGCCTGTCTCTAGTTTTCAGGGGGTGTGATGCAAAATAACCATGTTAAATATACATGAATAAGTACAAAATTCGCTATGAACATGTTGAGAATTGTTTAAATATGTTTAAGACGAGACTGAGTACAACAGTTATATAATGTCTTTATCATGATCTCGTATATACGGAATAATAAATAAACTCACTCAAACTATCCCCACTGACACTGGGGTACCATTAGACAACTTACAAACAAGTCTGAATGAATCCTAACCTAGATCTAACTCGTTACACTACGAAACAACATACGTCGTCCTAAATAAACAAACATCATCATAAAAAATGCCATGGGTAAAAAATAAATCCATGACTCTGGACACATAACATAAATTGACCGTTGGGTCAGAACCAACGTCATTCCAGAACACAATCTCCTTCGGTAACTGCGGCACACAACACATACAGTTACGCCCGTTACGCACGTCTGATTTAAACATGCACTTTACGGCCCGAGTTTTGATGCAATGTCCTGGGATCAGAAGTACTAATACAGGGTTATTAATTGAACACCCACGTTTAGTTCAGCAGCGACACGTCTTCATGTCAACTCCTATATCTATGCTCACTGTATTAATTATTATGCTGGTTCCATTAGTCCCTTCTTTATTTCGGATGATGAAGGTAATAATAATATCAGTTCAAGTTCGTGCTCTAAATGAAGGCCAAATAACCCGAACGAACACTCTATTATTTCACCAGTATTAGATTTTCTCACACACCATTTGATTTAAGTCATTTCAACTACTCTCTACATTAAAAATTCACACACAAAGGAAAATGTAGCCCGGGACTGACACACGTCTGTCTCTCACGAGATAAAAGCGAAGAATGCTCCGGGTAACGCTTCCCGCGTCTGATATCAACTAGGAAGATCCCCCCTCTCAAAATTCCCATACGTCACATTCACGGGGTATTAGAGGCGCAATAGTGCGATAATCAGCTGACTAGTGATCTTATAAGATGGTTCAGAATCGCACGGATGAAATCTGATCACACAATGCAGAATAATAAATTAATATCGGTCCTCATTTTCAACTCACTCAAGGGACTTTCCCGCTGTCGAGTGGCTGTCGAGACACTAAACACGTGGCCTCTGTAACTTTCCACTCTTATATAACCACATATTCTTTCTTTTGTAGGAAATTATTGCCATAAGGGTCGTCACAAACCCTAATAAAGTTCACTGATGACGAACAGCACTTTTGGGTCCCTGTACAGTGCAATATTATTAAAATCATTAATTTCCTTGCTGTTTTAACGGTGGTTTCGAGATTACGTCTGTGAAAAGTTTTACCTCTCCCCTACACAGACGGCTTGTGGTCAGGACAACACCTCCCCTCTTTTCATCCTGTGGTTGGTGTGAGACACACCCTAGCTTCACGCTTGGCGTTCCACGCTTCGGGTTCCCGCGTACTTGCTTCAGACAATAAAATGCGCGTTCTCTTGATCCCTAGTCCTTACTTCATGTCCCTGTCGGGTACATTACGTAGCTGGTATTTTCAATTTATGTGCCCTTTGCCTGCGCCTCATAATTTGTACTAATCCTACCGTGAAGATTGCACAAATACTCATTTGTGTAGCACTGGGAATTTAGCCGCTTGTCAAGGCACGATAATTAATAAGAATCGTTAGTGTAGCCTACTTTGGGGAAAAGGGAATGTATCAAAAATCAAGTGTCAAATCATTGCATGGATAACGCAATGGGGATGAGTTGAATAGAGCATATGTTAGAAACACAATAATCCCCAGAGACTCTCAACTTGGGAACGAGGGTTGGCGACCATGGGGCCCTTAGCTGAGTCCTGACATTGCTTCCACTTACTTGTGCCGGGCTCCTCACTTAAATCTATCCTATTCGACCTCTCTTGGTCGACTCTTGTTCTTTTCCCACTGGAACGGTACTGTCATTTTCACGCCCTTCGTGGCCCTTGTCTTCCTTTTGCCCTGTCTTCATTTTTCGAAGTGTTGGATCCCTTCCATTGTTTCTCTCTGATTAGTGTTATATAGAGGATGGTTGCCTAGTTGTACTTCCTCTTAAAACAATAATCACCACCACCACTACAAACACAATAATCAAATTAATTGTTATTAATAACAAGACCACCGGTGTGAGTTATCTACGTTGTTCGGTTCACATAGCTGTGAGATTGCATTGGGAGATGGTGGGTTCAAATCCTACCGTCAGTGGCCCAGAAGAGGGTTTTTCGTGGTTTACAACCTTCACACTAGGCAAATGCTGAAGCTGCACCTTAATTCAGACCACGGCCGCTACCTTCCCATTTCCAGCCCTTTCCTATCCTTGTATCGCAAAAACCTTCCACGAGATCGTGCTAGTTAAACCACTAGGTAAAAAATAATAAAAAGTCAGGACATGCACAGGAAATAAGTCAATCAAAGTCAATCAATACTGATCTGCATTTAGGGCATTCGCCCAGGTGGCAGATTCCCTATCTGTTGCTTTCCTAGCCTTTTCCTCAATTATTTCAGAGAAATTGGAAATTTATTGAACGTCTCCCTTGGTAAGTTATTACAATCCCTAACTCCCCTTCCTATAAATGAATACTTGCCCCAGTTTGTCCTCTTGAATTCCAACTTCATCTTCATATTGTGATCTTTCCTACTTTTATAAACGCCACTCAAATTTAGTCGTCTACTAATGTCACTCCACGCCATCTCTCCGGTGACAGCTTGGAACATACCACTTAGTCGAGCAGCTCTTCTTCTTTCTCTCAATTCTTCCCAACCCAAACTTTGCAACATTTTTGTAACGCTACTCTTTTGTCGGAAATCACCCAGAACAAATCGAGCTGCTTTTCTTTGGATTTTTTCCAGTTCTTGATTCAGGTAATCCTGGCGAGGGTCCCATACACTGGAACCATACTCTAGTTGGGGTCTTACCAGAGACTTATATGCCCTCTCCTTTACATCCTTACTACAACCCCTCGCCAAGACTGAACCATTCTCGTGATTCCTTAATGAGATCGTCAGCTATTTATTTATTTATTTATAGACATAATGTATGTTGATGGTATTTTCGTTATGGTATTACAGTACGTACTGTGTAAACTAAGCATTGCTCAGATTGGGACGGATGGTTTAATAAAACATATCTCCCTCTTTATAATGATTTAGTTTTTACCATGAACTTCATTTCAGGTACCTTATTCAAAGTCATTTTCGCCCTATAAATACAACCGAAATAGCATGCTAAGTTTTGTATGCAGCACAACCTTGAACGATGAAGATGGCGGATCGCCGCAGGATTCATGCTCTAGAAATGTAGTGCTATAGGAGATTACTGCGAATACTATGGACAGCACACCGTACTAACGAATCGATCCTGCAACAGCTCGGCTTCAGAACAAAATTGTCGACCCTTATCAACCAAAAACAACTCAGATATTTTGGTCATATTGCCAGAAGGCAATGGTAATACTTATCATAAAGGGAAAAGTCGAATGAATATCTCAAAAACTATTATTAGCGCACTGAAGTTGGTAAACTGTCAACCTTTACCTTTCTGTCGAAATTCGCTCAGAGAGCATAGAAAACTTACAATTTTGTAGCTCTTTTTTGTTGTAAAGTTTTGATATATATACCTTCCTTCTTTCCCCTGCCCGCTGTATCCCATAAACTCAGGTGCTTTTTTGTCTGTATGTAGTTGCCCCTCTCCCCCACTTGTAATTCCCAATCGCTGCTACTGTCTGTTACAACCATTAAATCTCCCTTTCTCTCTCGCTCTGGTCCTGTTAGATCCATACTGTAGGCTTACATCTTCTTTTTGTCTTCACACTTTGTATCATATTCAGAGAGGAACTTATACGCTGTCGTTTGGCACTTATTTCGTCTCGATCAGACCTCGAGTTCACAAGTCACGCCTTTAATTTGATTGAGCTCATCAAATAGTGCGGCTAACGTAGCATTGTCGTGACTGATGTGGAGGGGTGGTACTGGCGTACCTGACGCAATCTGAAGAATTTTAAAAGTCTTTGTGTTTCCTTAGACACTGTTTATTTACACAACGATGTATACTTTCTAAGATACTCTGCCGGAAAAATAAATTAGTACACCTAGAAAGAAGACATCGATTTTGATCCGATGACAGCAGATGCCACCTGGGGTATAGTAGATGTACTGATAATGGTTTCAACGTCGTCCGCCAACAGATAGCGTAGTGACATAGCTGTCATAGCGCCATCTGCGTGTAACCTTTAATAGTGAATATTTACAGACCTAAGGCTCAGTGTGATGTAAACGTGTGAAGCAAACAGACGTCATGTCATGGAGACGCACTCGTGCTTCCTACAGCCAACTGAGCTAGTTTGACAGTTTGACAGACCTAAGGCTCAGTGTGATGTAAACGTGTGAAGCAAACAGACGTCATGTCATGGAGACGCACTCGTGCTTCCTACAGCCAACTGAGCTACTTTGACAGGGGTCAAATTGTGGCCTTCCGAGTGGCGGGGTAGTCCTTTCGGAGAATTGCTGCGTCAATTGTAAAACAATGCTGGTTGCAATGGTCACGTGAACATTCTCACACCCGTAGGCGAGGTTCTGGACGTCCATGCAGCAAGATCGTCCTATTGTAAGGGCAGCAGTTGCAGACCGTACAGCTGCCACAGTACAGATAAGAGGGTTTGTGAACCCAGAAGTGTCAACACGAACTGTTGCCAACCGGTTACTAGCAGTGGGACTACGGGGCACGTACACTTCTAGCCCGTCTTTCACTCACGCCACAGCATCGACATGCACGGCTCGACTGGTGCCGTCAGAGGATCACTTGGAAGATGGGATGGCGGGTCGTGGTCTTCAGCGATGAAAGCAGATTCTGCCTGCATGCAAATGATGGTCGTCTGCGCGTACGACGTAGACCTGGCGAGTGCTGTCTCGTAGAGTGCATGCGTCCAAGACACACTGGCCTCACCTCATGCCTTACGGTCTGGGGTGCGATATAGTACAACTCTCGTTCACCTTTGGTGTTTGTGGAGGTAACGCTGACCAGCGTTTGTTACGTGCAGATTGTTGTAAGACCCGTTCTTTTGCCATTCTTGCAAGAGGAAGGTGATATGTTGTTCCAACAGGATAATGCTCGCCCACACACTGCGCGTGAAATTCAACGTGGTCTGCAAGACGTCCAGCAACTCGTCAACCCACAACTCTTGCAGAACTACGTGAACAGGTCGAACAGGCGTGGAATAATGAACCCCAAGACAGTATTCGCCATCTGTGCGATCGAATGGATGCCAGAATCAGCGCTGCATTGCCGCCCGTGGAGAATACACTACGTGCTAATATGGATGTTTCAGCACGGATCTGCACCTGGTACTTCAGTACTGCTTGAGCTATTGATCTGTAAATGTAATCATTTTATGTACTCCACATGCACATTTTCGACAATAAATCTGGAGTGAATCGGAGAACTCTAAGAGGGTGTGTTAATTTTTTTCCCCCGGCAGTGTATACGCCTTTAATATCTAACATATTTTTCGTTAGCCTAGGTCAGTTTTGAACATATACCCTATACTCTAGTGTACCCGCTCAAAGCCTGAGTCCCAACCAGCATTTATCTCAGGGAGTGTTACGGTCCGAATCCATCGCAACTAATACTCAATAAAAAAAAAAAATATTTTGAGATATAAGATCTCAAACTAAATGGAAGGGCGCCATCCAATCAGTACTACAGGGTTGAACGGGACACTCTAATCTTTATCTTTAAGGCTCATCATAAAACACACACATTTTATATATATATTCAGATCAAAGGGAAATTATGAAGGCTCCGTCCTAGGAATGGGGACGGATATTTAAACGGTCACCAAGGGTTTACTATTCTACAAGAACAAGAACCTGGAACTGTTTCCTTGCAAATGCTAAAGGAGCATTTTATTTAAGTAAACAAATGAAATTTTACACACAGTCAAAATCTGTTGACCCTTGATTTGCCGGTAATTTGGCAAATTATTCCTGAAAAATGATTACATAATATTTATCACTTTTGACCACCCTTCCATTTGGGTGGTAGAACCGTTGATATCTGAAGGTATCAGATCTACCTTCGTTAACACCATGACCATATTTGATCATGGACCAATTATCTGTTGGCTAAGTAGGCGCGATCACATGGACCATGTTATCGCCTCCACTTTGATTGAGATGAGACCAACCCGGGAAACTACAAACTCTCCCCGGGTTCCTAACCAAGGTATGCTAATCGTTAGTTGAAGGAATACGACAAAGGGACTCTAACCTAATGGTCCAGATGTAGGGATTTGCCTTCATTGTACACATATTAACTTAACTTATTATTTACAACCAATTGACATTATTACGTTAATTCGCCAGCTGACTTCCCTAGTATCATCCATCATCATCATCCGAATAATAAGAAAAATAAATAAAATAAAAAATATTTTATTAATTATTATTATTATTATTATTATTATTATTATTATTATTATTATTATTATTATTATTATCTGTGGAGATCATGATTATCGTAACCCGTAATCATCCTCGGAATAATATTTCAACTTTTCGCGATTTTTATTTTCATCTGAAATAAATAAAAGTAGCTTCTTTGATTCTTCTTCTTCTCCTTCTTCAAATATTCTCATTATTATTATTATTATTAGTTAAAAATCTCAAATTTTTCATTTCAACTCCCAACATCATTATTATGTCCAAAATATAAAAAAAAGTAAATTCTTCAAAAAAGTAGTTTTTTTATATTTATTATTATTATCAACTTAAAAAAAATTAATTTCGCCTGTTACACGGTAGTCCACTCTAAATATGTTTAACGCATAACCCCTTTTACAATTCCGATTTATTTTGGCACTAATCAATCCAGATATGATTTACTTGGAATATTATTATTATTATTAATAGTATTATTATTCTTTCGAGAATATTTTTATTCCCCATCTTTATAATTTAGTCACATACGTTCTCTCCCAAACAGAAATCACCAAGATCCGAATTCACATCGGTCGGGACATAATAGTGTTCGAACCCGCAACCTTATTTTCGTACTGTCGTTAATTCATGGAGACCATATGCTCCTAAGACAATTCTCAAATCCCATAACACCCCGCAGTTGGGCAAATACCTCCAATCTCTGCAAGTGTTAAATTATTCCTTCCTTTTCCATTTTGAAGTCCATTTATCCATTGGAACTCTTCAAAACATTTTCACTAATTAACCCTCGGTGTGTGGATTCTATTCTGCCACTCAATACACCGGTATATAAATACAAACTCTATGTGGGCCTTAAGATCCATCTATTTCTTCTTCATCATCAGTACAATTCACTTTCATTTCGGGCCGTATTTCTGTCCCACAAAACTCCAAATCTCAACTTTTGGCTCAAATCCCTCTGGATCTCAAACATAGCGTGACCATATTATAAAAGTGCCTATCTCGTTTCTACCAAATTTATTTATGATTATTATGGAGTCCGAAAACGTTAAATCAACAATTAGTGTTAAAACCGGATTCACTGCACAAATTATAATTATTCACAGCACATGCGATCTCCACATTTAAATTACTTTAATTTGCAATCATTCTATCCAACTAGGCCCGTGCCTTTATTCCTAAAGATTATTATTAAACACGCCTTTACACATTACCAAATTTTAATGTACTACTTCGACACTTGTACAGATTATTATTATTTTGTCCACTGGCGAACTTCGCGATATTTACAAACAAATCAATGGACTTCATTCCGTCCCACAACAATTTAAATCACTTGGCAATCCTACCTCTGGATTATCTTAACAACATGGCTTAATATCTATAAAAGTTCCAATAACGGAAAAACACTTTGGAAGCACTTCTAAATGAATATTAACATTATCTTTACGTGAAACGTGCTCCATATCATATCAAACAACTCAAGCACTTGAATGAACAACTCAACCCTACTATACTCTATTTAATAATCAAAATTATGATGAGTGCTCGATCTAATCTACATATTAATTTGTCCCTTTGTCTATCTATCTTTGAATTTATACGAGCCGTAAACGGCTCGTTTCACAATCAAGTTACCATGATAAATTAATATGATTTCCTCCCCCTAACGATAGCAATCTACAAATATGTTAAAAGGTTACTCAACTCTGCCATTGTAGTCTGCTAAAACCGGACGAGAAGCCATAGCCCCTCCGGTTTTTAGCAATGCATTCCACTGGTTTTCATGCCAGCTTGAAGAATTAATCCTTGACCCTTTTCAACTTTACACATTTTGAATAAAAACAAATAAATTGACTGTTGCACTTTGGAATAATTTCCACCCAAAATTCTATTCACAAATTTTACAATCTCGGCCTTGTATCTAGCCCACTTAATGTAGATATACATTCTTCATTCCTTTCCCGGACACTAGGAACATGGGATACCTCGGGTTTCCCTTTACAACGGCCCGTGCGCGCACTTGAATTTCCCGTCTCACGTTCGTGTAGCTGACCAGGTATCAGTTTAGAATCGACTGTTTACTAGGTGACATAAACACTCGTGACCGTTCTCATGTAACGCACTTCCTAATCTGTTGGTAGAATCTCACACTCCGTAAGTTATGCTTTACTGAGTCCTGTCTATTTGAAACACTTCATACTAGTATACTGATCAAGACTGTAATATGAGCTACATTACGTCCTGAATCACTGTACTATGTCACAATATAATACTTCGAACTCTACTCCACGAGTAAGTACACACTCGCGCCTCTGGCGTAATCACGGCTCGAACGCTTTGTCAAAAGTAGTTACGCACCACTGGCGTGGTGACCGCCCGAACACTTTGTCAGAAGTACTTGCGCACCCCGGGCGTGCTATCAGCTCGAACACACTGTCAAAAGTAGTTGTTAGTCCTTGTCCACGACATCATATTTATACTTGTATCCCCTCTCTTCCGAGTACAACGGAGTTCATCTTCGGACGCGCAGTCCCGATATCTTCATACGACACTTTGCGGTTTGGCCCGTGGCTTTAATATATGATCCAATGATGTAATTATGTTCTCAAATGCTCTATACCAATTCTCAACTATTATCGTTCGCTGGTAATGGATATATTCGCGAATTTAGCTGCCGTATCCCGGCTCGGGGTTTCGCGCTCTTTTGTGGCTTCCTTTGCCTTCAGCCAATCAACGAATAGCGTCCATGAATTCTCAGAATTACACCATGCAATCTCCCGCAATTATTAACTTTTTATAAGTTTTATGGTATAGTAAGGCTCCTAAATTCCACTTTATTCTGAATCGATATTTCACTTCTTTCTATCAGTTTAATCCACGGAGTTAGCCTCGCTAGTGCTTCTTACAATACGAAGTTGTCGCCTTGCTTTGGTCAAGTGAATTTTTCCATTGGTCCACCTAAACCACGTGACCGGGAAGGCTCATATTATTTTCTTCCAGTGCCAACCCCGCGTTCAACTCCCGCTAGTTACATGGAGATACCCCTATGTCATTTCTCAGAAATTTGCACTCGGCTCTCTGCGCTGTTGCTACTACCAAGACTGCCCGGGGCTATGAAAACTTTGGCAACAAGTTATCCTCTCTCTTTCCTCGTTGCCACAATTTCTGAGAAATCTAATTCTGTCACTCATTGTGTTTGTTAATCTCAATGGAGACAACAGTCTGTGGTATGGTGAAACCTGCCATCTCGGCCTGGCCTGTTCTTACTGTATGTACAGTAAGATACTATTTATTCTGACAATGAAATATATATTCCTCAATAATTCATCATAATTACAATTGCATGACGCTTATCACACCCCCACCAGGGCGCACTAGAGCGAGCTTTAGACGTATTCATGTCACTAAGCAAAACCGCTCTCTTCTGGCTATGGAGGTCCCAGAATAAGTGGATATTAAAAGGCTTCCACTATATCTCATCGCAGCACCGAGTGGAATGCAGTAGCTAGCTCTAAGCCCAGCGCTCTTTGTCCCCTTAAAATAACCTAGTAGGCCCACTTATTTTTGTCAGGCTGAGTGAACCCCAGGGTTGTGTGCCTCTCCACAAGTGAAGGCCGCATTTTTGAGATGCTCGAAATCCAGCCGCGAAAACAAACACGTCTTCATAGCTTCGACAAGGTAGCCCTCTAGTAAATATTCTTCCCTACAAAGAAGAGACTGTCCAGCCGAGGCGGTAAAGGCGTGTAGGTTTCGCCTGGAAGGACGTGGTTTGATTCACTCTAAAGAAGCCGAAAAATTTATAAACGAGTTTTTCACTTCTGGAGAGGCACAAGGCTCTGAGGTTCACTCAGCCTACAACAAAAATGAATACAGTATTAATTCCTTGGGGGCAAAAGCGACCTGTATAGTGTTGACCACTGTATCTCACTTAGGTCCTTATTTACCAACGCGAGTGAAAGCTTTTGTCTCGATTTAAGTTAAAGTTAAGAAAACCGAGATGACAGTTATATTTGTATTCACCAAAAACATTATCTCGGATAACGGGCATTATCTCGGTTTAAATTTTTACCTGAGAAAGGTTGGACGGTAAAACAGGAAATCTAAGGTAATAGCCTTTCAAGATGGCAGCTCCTAAACGGCTGGAATATTTAAATGAAAGAGAAAATCACAGCGACGAGGAATATAACCAAGATTATGCTATAAAAGGTCCTAGGTGGATAAAAAAGAACGTGTTTCATCAGTGGCGTGCGGTGAACTTATTCATTACCCCAGCTGCAAAAACGTTTTTTAAATATAACCAATCGTAGCCCCACTACACTCGCTAAAGTCAACATTACCATTTTATAAGGCTGCGTTTTTCGTGGAAAGGTATACCTGAGAAAGATCTTTCAAGAATATTTTCAACCATTCGCTGGCACATACATCCAAATTGATATTCACTGTAATGACGACACCATCATAACATAGCATATTTTAAACAATGTACTTACAGTTTCCTCCGGTGACGCTTCGTGATAGTACAGTCATGGTTTTCACAAAAATACACTGGGACTAACTACTAGTTTTTTTACTTAAAAAGCCTAATCTAGACTAATCAGCAAAATTTAACTGGTATTCTACCGTCGTTGAAGTTTTATAGTTGCTCTCGCATACTGAGTGTATGTGCATCAACGACAAACGAGGGAAAATATTTGTCACGATGTATAACACATGTTATATTCATGAAGAATGCCACAGAACTCGCGAAATCTTCACCTACAATCCAATTGGAACACTACAAAAATTCGCTATATACCACCATCACAGACAACCAAACACAACATTCTTTTACTTCGCGCTTAACTCTGTGTGCATGCTGGGCAACCTAAATAGTTTTTCTGCGGCTATCGGAACACATATTCTACACGTGCCATCAATGAATTGCACGAAAAAACTGTATACATGCCGAAACCCAAGACTATAATATATTCTTATATATTACAATTGATTTCATATACTGTCTCTATTTTTACTAACAAGACGATTCGCAAGAGGCTATACTGTTAAGATGTTGATATTTTTCTTTTAGTCTCCAGTGTGTAACGCTGAAGACTTCGAGTGTCAAGTATTAAAACTAGCATTACCTTACCTAAGCTAGCTGGCCTGTTGCTGCCGGGGGAGGGGCCACAGCTCTTCCTCGCTCCAAGGACAAGGAAGCTTAAAGTGCATGCATCACTTTCGCTGGGGTAGCTCTCTATCCCGCCGGCAAGGAAACTCAGCTCGCTGGAGAAACTGAACTGCGGTAGAATGTCATTATTAAATTAATGTAGTAATGGTCCACCTTTCAATACTATAATATGTAATATTCTAAATTACATTAATTAGGGACTAGTTTCTGCCTGGGCTAGCCATCTTCAGTGTTAATGTAAAACACCTAATAACTAAACAAATGTACATGCACACAATTGACATAAAAACAAATGAAAACAAATATATACAAAGTGACATTAAAAACTGGGATGGAATATAAATAAATTTGAAAATGAACTAGGTTCTAACATCTTGAGTATGTTCATCATTGAGAATAATTTCAAGTATTAAGTATTAATTTATCTACACAGAACTGTTAGTTCTAATACTGCTGATCATTTCAGTAGGAACTGGTAAATGTTGATCCTGTAGTTTGTCATCAAATCTACATGTGTGGTGTTAGCTATATGTAATCCATTGGACACTGTTGTAAATAACCACTAGCTGACAGGGAACTGTTAGATGTTATTTCATCTTCAATCAAAATAATAAATGAGATGTTCTCATGGTGCTTGTTAAATCTTGCTGAAATGTTGTTGGACATTGTCAGGACAGCACATGAAGATGTGGTTAACACAGATACATTGTGTCTGGTATAAAATTTTTGCGATTCATTGCGGTGCCCATGAAGTTAACCTGATAAATTAGATAAACTTAAATTAATGAATTGAATGAGAGAATGTGTTAGTTAGATGACATAGGTTATATGAGACTTACCTCTCAATACAGCATAAGGTGTGTGGTCCATTGTTGAGTGTGCTTCAGACTAACTGTTGTGAAATTCAAATGAAAAGGAAGGAGAGGGGAGGGGAAGGTCAGAAGGAGAGGGGGTTGGGGAAGGGGGTGGGGGATGGGGGATGAAGGTGGGGCTGAAGGATGTGGGAAAAAAGGATGGTTGTTGAGGAAATGTGCTGTGAATATTATGAAAAACTGAATTATGACTTGTTGGTTTGACATTGCTGAAAATGGGAATTAGAAGGTCAAAAAGGATATTTGGTTTTTCTGAAATTTCATTAAGATTATGATTTGGGTTGAAATATTGATCTAAATGTATGAAGCAGCTTTCGGTAATGTTAAGGAGGGGTCCTTTACTGATGATTTTGAGAATTTCCATATCTTGTTTTATGTCTGTGAATTTGTGCTTATAGTCATGCATATGCTGTCCTACAGCTGAAAATTTATTGTATTTTAGGGCATTGACATGTTCTGAGTACCTTATCTTAAAATTTCTCCCGGTCTGTCCGACGTAAGAAGAATTACAGCTGTTGCAAGTGATCCCGTATACTCCTGATTTTGAATAACTATTGAACTTGTTTATGGATGTGGCAGAAATTTTAAGATAAGGTACTCAGAACATGTCAATGCCCTGAAATACAATAAATTTTCAGCTGTAGGACAGCATATGCATGACTATAAGCACAAATTCACAGACATAAAACAAGATATGGAAATTCTCAAAATCATCAGTAAAGGACCCCTCCTTAACATTACCGAAAGCTGCTTCATACATTTAGATCAATATTTCAACCCAAATCATAATCTTAATGAAATTTCAGAAAAACCAAATATCCTTTTTGACCTTCTAATTCCCATTTTCAGCAATGTCAAACCAACAAGTCATAATTCAGTTTTTCATAATATTCACAGCACATTTCCTCAACAACCATCCTTTTTCCCACATCCTTCAACCCTACCTTAACCCCCTCCCCCACCCCCTTCCCCAACCCCCTCTCCTTCTGACCTTCCCCTCCCCTCTCCTTCCTTTTCATTTGAATTTCACAACAGTTAGTCTGAAGCACACTCAACAATGGACCACACACCTTATGCTGTATTGAGAGGTAAGTCTCATATAACCTATGCCATCTAACTAACACATTCTCTCATTCAATTCATTAATTTAAGTTTATCTAATTTATCAGGTTAACTTCATGGGCACCGCAATGAATCGCAAAAATTTTATACCAGACACAATGTATCTGTGTTAACCACATCTTCATGTGCTGTCCTGACAATGTCCAACAACATTTCAGCAAGATTTAACAAGCACCATGAAAGCATCTCATTTATTATTTTGATTGAAGATGAAACAACATCTAACAGTTCCCTGTCAGCTAGTGGTTATTTACAACAGTGTCCAATGGATTACATATAGCTAACACCACACATATAGATTTGATGACAAACTACAGGATCAACATTTACCAGTTCCTATTGAAATAATCAGCAGTATTAGAACTAACAGTTCTGTGTAGATAAATTAATACTTAATACTTGAAATTATTCTCAATGATGAACATACTCAAGATGTTAGAACCTAGTTCATTTTCAAATTTATTCATATCCCATCCCAGTTTTTAATGTCACTTTGTATATATTTGTTTTCATTTGTTTTTATGTCAATTGTGTGCATGTACATTTGTTTAGTTATTAGGTGTTTTACATTAAGGCTGAAGATGGCCAGCCCAGGCAGAAACTAGTCCCTAATTAATGTAATTTAGAATATTACATATTATAGTATTGAAAGGTGGACCATTACTACATTAATTTAATAATTACATTGTACTTGCAATTCAATACGGATCAGAACCATGAAGTTTTTAACCTATGAACTGCGGTAGTGCGAGCGGATTATCGAGACAGCTGTACATGGCTTGGCTTAGATGTTTACCATTTTTTAAACTTTATAAAAAGCGTTCTAAGGAATAATTAGAAAATGTTAATACAAAGATGGGGTTCAGTGCACGCCACTGCGCTACATACTTTGGGAACTACGATGACACTGATTTTGAAACATACTGTAGGTTATATAAAGCTTCGACATTGTCAGTATTGTCTATAATCGAACATAACCTGAAATTCCCAACACACAGGTCGACCTAAGATGAATTCTCGATTGTAGCTCATATCTTGTACAGTACACGACTGGGTGACTTTTAATGAAAAATTAAGGAATACTGCCTTATTTTTTGAGTGAAACATACAATGTGTAGGCTGTAATTCGTTTTCTTATTCTATATCATGTTAATGCTCTCTACCATAACGGCTCACTCTTTTGGAAAGTCATCTTAGGCTTCTTTCTTCGTTTCTGCTCAGTAGCGGACATAATTTATGACACCTTCTTTGCAAACCCCGAGTGGAGACAAAAACTTGTTTACATTTGTTTTCCGTGTGTCAGTATGAAAAATTTAAGTTTCTAATTCACATTGAAACGAAAACTTAGTTTTGGTAAACCAAGATAATAAATTCTTTGGCGAAGACAGAAGTAGCAGGCGAGTTGGCCGTGCGGTTAGGGTCGCGCAGCTGAGAGCTTGCACCCGGGAGATAGTGGGTTCGAACCCCACGGTCGGCAGTCCTGAAGAGGGTTTTCTGTGGTTTCCCATTTTCACACCTGGCAAATGCTGGGGCTGTACCTAATTAAGGCCACGTCCGCTTCCTTCTCACCTCTAGGCCTTTCCTATCCCATCGTCACCATAAGACCTATCTGTTAAGGTAAGATGAACAGCAAAAAAAAAAAAAAAAAAAAAAAAAACAGAAGTGAGCGTTATCTGAGATAATGACATTATCCGAGTTTTGGAAATCTAGCAACTTTAACTAACGTTGGTGAATACGAGCCGTAGTGACGAGGTTACGGATAGTGGAAGTCTTCGCTTTCCAGTCCTTCAAGGGTCTTCAAACTTGTATGAAGATTGCGACGCATTTTATTTTACAAATATGCTGACTTCTTTAATGTGTTTTTTCATAGTTTTCATAGTTCTAGTAATTAAAGAATTAATATAACTTATATCTTACTGGATTCGATTCCCAGTCAAGAAGCTGAAAAATTTAGAAACGGTATTTCCTCCTCTGGAGAACTACTAGTCCCTTAAGTTCACTCAGCCTGCGCAAAAAATGAGTACCAGGTTAATTCCTGTGGATAAAGGTGGTTGAGAAACTAACTACTTCACTCCACTTAGTGCCGAGGTTATGAACAGTGTAAGTCTTTACCTTCCAAGCCTCCAAGGCTCTTCACTGCCTGTATGGAGATGGACTTGTTTTTCCACAAAAATATTAATTTCCTTAACCTAGACTATCCTAACATCCTTGTATGTATGTTCAGTCCGTTAGCGATTCCGCTGGTGGGATCCTCAACAGTTCTGCCATCAGCTGTCATAGATGGCCTAAGCATCACTGAAGAGGCGTACTAGGGAAATGAGGAGTGAGGTAGTTTCTAGTTGCTTTCCTCACCGAGCCAGAGTTGCTATTACATATCAGTCTGCCAAGGCCAACTAAAATGCATGTACCAACTGACCCTATGAGCAACTTTTTCACAGCATTCATAGCAGGGACTGGCTGCAGAAGGAATGGCATTACTAGCATCGCTCATACCTCAGTCACTTTCATTTTGTCAAAGCCAAGGATAAGACAGAGACAGATCTATGAAAGTAACAAAATTGCTCTAGCCTATACCAGAAGACATAGTGCACTGTAAACACTAGGTCCTGCCAGCAAAGGCATCTAACATCCTTGCAAAGTGGTAATAAGTGTGAAATTCATTTTTTACTGTATATTGGGACATATTATTTCCTGATTGACCTGACTGTTAGCAACAATTGATGTACCGAACCAGTTGGCTACACGATTTGTGTCACCTATCTGTGTGCTCGCATTTGGGAGACAGTAGATTCGAACTCCACAGTCGGCATACCTGAAGATGATTTCAGTGGTTTGCCATTTTCACACCAGGTAAATGCTGGAACTGTACCTTGATTGCGACCCATCCTTCCCAATCCTGCCCCTTTCCTATCCCATCGTCGCCATAAGACCTGCCTATGTCGGTGCGATGTACACCAACAGTAAAAAAGAAAAGAATAAAACAGTTGATCTTTAAGAGTAAAACGTAAAAAACAGTCTGTTCTGTCAGATAAATGAGAAATACACCTGAGAATATTTAGGTACGACAATAATTCAGAATTACCTTTTTTTATAAGGGGGGAGACCCAGCTTAACACGGGGAAAATTGGCCAATATTCATTCGATTGTTATATATGCTATACACGTTGTTGACAAATGCTGCACATATCCCAGTACTGGCGTGCTTCAGAGCAATCAGAAGCAACTTCAATAATGTCAAAATTCTAATTATAACATTTTAAAATAAAATGTTCAAAATTTCCTGTATTTTTAACAATATATCACGGTTTCCTTCATAACTCTCTTACTGTTTCACGGATAATTATGATTTTTTCAGGGATACCTCCCATAGTATTGTACTTCAATCTGTACCTCATTCAGATCAATAGGATTTTAATTGGATTTTATATAACATATTTATTTACAAAAATATTAATATTTTCTGGTGCTCGGAATAAAAACCCGACAAAAAATCCAAATCACAGTCTATGTTAATGATTGAGGTTCATTGTGTAGCTGGAGGTTTGATACACACTTTAAAAGAGGAAAAGTACGAAAATTCTTATAAACTTGGAATTTATAAGGGAAACAGTGATATATTGTTAAAAAGGCGGGAAATTTTGAACATTTTATTTTAAAATATTAAAATTATTAAAATTCTGACATTATTGAAGTTGCTTCTGGTTGCCAGGAAGCATGCCAATACTGGGATATGTGCAGCAATTGTCAACAACAATTGTAGCATATTTAGCAATCGAATGAATATTAACCTTCTTTTTCTCCTTTGTTAAGCTGGGTCTCCCCCTTTTAACACGTTTCATTGTTTTTACATTTTCATTCCTAGCACTTGTAGAAAGTTGATTTCAATGCATATCTATTATTTCCCTCCTCACTGCACTAATACACACTCCCAGCAGCTCATCAGGTACCTTTGTGCAACGGTATATGCCGTCTATCAGTTTTGGTGTTCGATAAGCACGATGCTTCTCCTCCCAGTTCGACGTTTTCGATTTCGTGCCTACAATATATTCCCCTAGTGCACTCCTCTCAGAGTTTTGTGCCCAAGTATACCACATCGTAGCTCGGGAATAAACTTGTTGTCGGGGAATAAACCAGTTCTTACTGAAAATCTACTTCCTACGCTGCTATTTCCGAATTGCGTAATTCATGCAGTTTCCTCCTCCATATCAATTTCATATCTTATCAACTTCCGTTGGGTGGTCAGACATTACGCAGCCGCTATGAAATACTTCCGGAACATTTTGTTAAATGGTGCTGGGACTTATTTGTTGGCAGAATGGTAGAGGGCACAACCGGATGCAAACTACCAAAATTACAAGTGGAAGAAATGCTGGATGCTGAGGTAATCGTAGTAGTGGTAGTAGAAGTAGTATTTATTAGCTCATTACGCTGTTTACATATTTGCAGGACTCTGACTCATATATACATAAACATAATTCTTTCTAATAATAACATTAATACTACCGAGCTCGATAGCTGCAGTCGCTTAAGTGCGGCCAGTATCCAGTATTCGGGAGATAGTGGGTTCGAACCCCACTGTCGGCAGCCCTGAAAATGGTTTTCCGTGGTTTCCCATTTTCACACCAGGCAAATGCTGGGGCTGTACCTTAATTAAGGCCATGACCGTTTCCTTCCCACTCCTAGCCCTTTCCTGTCCCATCGTCGCCATAAGACCTATCTATGTCGGTGCGACGTAAAGCAACTAGCAAAAAGAAAAAACAACAACATTAATACTTAAAAAAATAATCTTGTAACTAAATTCTTTCAGTAGTAGTATTATTCTGCCTGCTGTCATTTCTTGATGGATACAGTACTTTTGCATCCATCTCTTGGCACAGGCCAGAGTAAAGTGTAGCTTCCACCGAAGTCCCAGTCTCTTCCATGGCTGTGACAATATGGAAGTTGCTGGGGTATGGGTAGTGCTGAGTAATGACATTCAGAGCACGACTAGTGCATCTGAGTGTCATGAAAGGGGCTGCTCATAGGGTCAGTCGTGCTGCAATAGTACTTTCTGACCCAGTGAGAAAAGCAATGGCAAACTACCTCACTCCTCATCTTGCCTAGTACGCCTCATTTTGGTGCTGCCATTGGTTTCTTGGGTTTCCTTATAAGCGCATAACCTTTGGTGGTGCTATTTGAGGATCCAACCAGCCTCTGGGCTGATGACCTAACAGACAGACAGTAGTATTATTAGCATAGACTATTAATACTTAAAATAATGTAAACTCGTAACTATCTCTTTCAAGTAATACACAAACTATTATTATTATTGTTATTATTATTATACATAACAAAACCACACCAACCTCAACAGAGTCGAGTCAGGATATCAGTAATACCACGTAAGCTGAAACTTTATTTGTGGAAACGCGCCGGTCTCTCACCGTTGGGTTCCGTGGTTCAAATCCCGGTCACTCCATGTGAGATTTGTGCTGGACAAAGCGGTGACGGGCAGACATTTCTCCGGGTACTCCGGTTTTCCCTGTCATATTCCATTCCGGCAACATTCTCCAATATCATTTCATTTCATCTGTCATTCATGAATCATTGCCGCAGAGAAGTGCGACAGGCTTCGGCAGCCGGTACAATTCGTATCCTCACCGCTAGATGGGGGCTTCATTCATTCCATTCCTGACCCAGTTGAATGACTGGAAACAGGCTGAGGATTGTCATTCATTTCAATTATAAAGACTAATTATATATTAAGATGATGCCTGAAGTAGGAGTACGATGTGTATGATGAACAGCATATGGTGGTGCATCGAATAGAAACTGAATATCGATGGCTTAGTGCACAAATATTGTATGTCCATTTATGGCCAGTTTGGAGTTAATGCCATATTTGGATGTCTCTCAAACATGTCTAGCTAATTCACAATTATAATATGTCCAAATAATAGGGAACATGCTGATTTCCAACGTGCAAATATTGCATGTCCTAGTTAAATCAACAACTCTACTTCACGAATGTTGTAACTTTTAGCCTAGTTATGTCCATTTTGTTTTCATTTCACTTGAAGGCGCAGATATTGTATGTCCGGACATACTATTTTGCTGTTGATGGAGCACAGAATTTGTATGTCCTGGACACTCTTTTGAAAGATTTGAGACATATTTATAAATGAACAGTGATTATTCAACTTTATTTAATTATTTATTATTCATACCTTGTGATTTTATGGAGAACTTAAAGTCGTTTAATAATAAATGATGAAAAAGAATATTGAAATCAATTTCTTTAAGAAATACAACGTTTGTGTTTTGAAATTCTCTTTCACATTGTTAGTGCCAAATTTTGTATATCCCAACCTTCCATTAAAATATAGTGAATAATTCTTTTACTGATACACAGAAAAGTGGTGCAGTTGTTGAAATACAATTACAAAGAAATAATATACAGATCAATAACACTGGCTACAGCTATTTATTTGTTGTAAGTAACGGCAATTTCTTAACTTTCAATTTGAGTTTTCTCAGAATCATCTTTTTTGGACATACAATGTTTGTGCATTAATCCATCGATATAATGATGTGATATTTTTATTTAGTTATTCCTTCAATATTAGTTTAATTATCCATGACAAAGGATTTATCATGCTTCAGACCCATTTGCTGGCTTAATGAAGTAGTTCGTAAAGAATCTCTAAGGACATTAAATAATTTTGGAATTAAGTACAAGAAAGTTCGTTTGTTGGAGGCGATTTCTCTTGATACGATGTATCAGAATAATAGGCGTGATAATCTAGGACCCTAAGTATTAGCATTATAGCTTCCAGCCTTATTGGTCCGGGTTCAATATGCAGAGGCTGAGGCTCATAACATGAATTGATAACATTTCTCCCAGAGCCAGCCTGCGTAACCATTTCAACATCAGACGAATAGAAAAATTAAATAATAAAACAACAAGACTAATTGGCAGTTTTTCTTCCTGTTGATATCGTGATTATACTCACGAGGCCTGCAGTTTTATGTTGAATTCGAACCACATGGACTTGATTTTCATTTCAAAAATCTCACGTTCATTGGGAGGGATTCGAACAATGGTCGCCTTCGTGAGAAGCCAGTGACTAATCCTCTCGGCTATTACTTGTTCTCGAATGCCGAGATGCCACGGAATACAACTATAATCCTCCCAGTCCTGTCCATAATTAATTGCAAATCCGTACGTCTGTTGAAACACTAGCCATACAGGTTATTGGATAGATTTCACTCGTACTGTATACTTGAGGCGGCTCAAAAGTCCCTTACATCAAGTAACAAAGACATCCTTATTCTTCTCTCTCTCTTGTCCTAAGTCTGTTTATATAGCATTTCTGTGGTTCAGAACATTTGCACGGAGTGACAGTAGCCCACAGTAATATACTTGCATTGGAACCGGTGACACGGCACTGGCATTCAGCCGCCAGTGATCACAGTCTTTTTCTCCAAAAACATCTGGAAGCAATTATCCCAGTAAAATTATCAAAGAAGTGTTATCATTCCTCTTCCTTTATCTGTAGTTTTAATGTTACAACTTTTTCATCTCATTTAATTGTCATTACTCTATTAACGGCTCCAGTGCATATTTGGTCGTATATCATCCATTCTTTTCCCCCTGTTGGTGAAGGTGGTCTAATACATTCAACGGTATCCCCTGCCTGTCTTTAAAGGCGACTTTACAAGAGGGCTCACGGTCTCTCAACTTCGAAACTAGGTTGGTGACGACTGGGTTTCTGACTGAGATTGCTATTATTTCTACTTACTTGTGTTAGGCTCCTCACTTTCATCAAATCTTATTTTCTTCCGACTTTGATGGTATTAGGTTTGGGATGACAGAATGTCTTTCATCTTAGCGCCTTTCTTGACCCTTCCCTTTCTTTAGCTAATAAACTAGTCCCACTCCTCGAAAAATAAATAAATAAATAAATAAATAAATAAATAAATAAATAAATAAATAAATAAATAAATAAATAAATAAATAAATAAATAGTATTTTCTACTTCTTCATCTTTCTTTACGCCCATTCATAGCGCGCGTTGGAACTTGTTCACTGGCTTTATAACTTTCGTCTTTCTATTCTTCCAAAATGCTTTCATGAAGTCATTATGTTGCCTCTTCCGTTCTTTTGACCGCTTTGTACCAGCCCTGCTGCTAGTTTTGACGACAAGTGTGTGTTTATATACTGAGGTCCTGAAGACTTTGCGGTTTTTCATTATGTCTTCCCTGATGTTCAATTCATTCAGGACCCCTCTTGTCTCCTCCAGCAATCTATTCTCCTACAGTATTTGGGGAATTTATTATATTGAGTAATCTTTTTGTGAGTCTATTATTATCTATCCTAAAAATGTGTCTAAAATATTTCAAACGTCCTCACCGTACAGTATTAATGAAACTATCTGTTTAACTATAGAGGTCCGCAGTTCGCCTTTGATCCAAATTCCATTTTCTTATATGGGCCCGAAATTTTTCCTAAGAATTTTACGTTCTTGTTTTTCAATATTTGCAATTTTAGAATGACCTCTTTGAGTTAAGGTTTCTGATGAATATGAGCTTCCGGTAGAATAACTGTGTATTATTATTATTATTATCATCATCATCATCATTATTATTATTATTATTATTATTATTATTATTATTATTATTATTATTATTATTATTATTATTATTATTATTATTATTTATAGAGTGTCGGTCGCTTTATTTCATGATCGCGGGTTCAAGACCAACAGATGTAATCACATTTTTGAGGGAATTTTTGAGGGATAGAAGTAAATCCATTCGGTACTCTACGTCGTACGATTTCGGGAAGTAAAGATTTTCTGGTAATACATTTGATGTTTACCCGACAAAATGAAATCTCAGTGACCTTCAATTGTACTTGGAACCTGAACCACACAGACAAGTTTTTTGATTTCGAAAATCCCACGTGCAGTGACCGGGATTCGAACCGAATCCACGTTAGTGACAATCTAGTGAACGCGACTCGACTATCACGCCCCTAGAGTAATACAGAACATCAAAATTGAGAGGCAGCATAACTTCAAAGGTGTCAAAATGTCTGCACGCGATAGCTGAGCTCATACGATTTTTCTTTTTACGTGTTTATAGACATTTTGTAATGCAGTAAATATGTTTTAGTTTGTATTATTTTTCCTTATAAAGGCTAGGTTTGTGAGGATTTTACATAAGGTAAATATTTGTTCACAGAATATACTAATCAAAAATGCCTGTAGAGTCTGCAAAATGACTGAATAACAACTGTAACAATTAAAAAAAACCCACTTATATAAAGAGTGATTTAAGTACACTCCGAGTCCCGTGGTTCAAATACTTATTCAGCAGACAGAGATGTGTTTCTTCACAAGTTTCTCTTAACTATGAATCAAAGAGAGTTCATTTTTATGAAGCAACAAGTTTGGCCTTTTACTTCTGAGGAAGGTCACACACAGCCTTTACGACATGATCGTGACGTCATGAATGAATGAATGAACGAGGTTTTCATTGACGTCACATCGAGCTCATTCTATAAGGTCACTTTCAACAGCTCTTTTTCTCGTACAAGAAGAACAAGTCACGAGGCTATGGCGTGAAGACATCCAGCGATGAAATAGAAACCATATGTTCACGCATTTCCAGGGTTAATGTCATCAAAGAAACGCGTGTTATTCACGTTAAGTGGTTCCATTCGCAGTGCTATAAGGACCAGGAAATGACATGTTATGAGTAAGGTAGTGGTAGTGATTAGCGTAACACTCCTCTCACATAATTGTGTACTAATGCCTAGGAATTTCATTTGAGTATAGCCACTTGCAGAAAAAAGAATGAGCATATGTAAGTTAGCTCTTTTATATATTACGCATCATATGATGTCTTACCATATGGTTCATACACGTTGTATTCTTGTATTAATATGAAATATCACATCCGAAGATAATTAGTTTTGTTCATGATTTTCTTCACTATTTACAGAAGATCAAGTCATTGCCAAAATATATTTATTTTCCTCATCGTTAATCTATACTGTAGATTTTTTGTGTGTACAACAACAACTACTTAGTTTAAAGCCAATATATTATGTGCTAATGTATATAATTTAATTTGAGTTATAAAAAATAATGAAACAATTAAAATAGAGGAAAATAGAAAAGGAAAAATGATTAAAATAAAAGAAAATGAAAAGAAAAGAAAAAGCGGAAATACATTACTAAAATATATAAAGAACAAAACTTAAATAAAACATAGAAATAATAATAATAAAGAACCCACAAAACAATTTCTAGAGGGAGGAGACAAATGCTAAGTGGACGAAACTGGTTCGAAAAGACCTAGAATTTTTAAAAATTGATCGCAAGGATATATTCAACGGGGATAAATTTAGAATGCTGATCATAACATCCGACACTCTCCAGTCACTGACAGCCAAAACATTGCGCCCTGGAGTGGAAGTGAAGTGGACTCAGTAAAGGAAACCAACCCACAACGATAAATTGAAGGGATACTGAGCTAAGAAGAAAGCTCGCCAGAGTTAGGAACCACGTGGTTCAAGGGGCATCAACAAAAGAATAATAATAATAATAATAAGAAGAAGAAGAATAGTTAAAATAAAACAAATATTTCACAACTAAAACCAATGTAGGTAATTATATATGAAGAAAATTGAACTATAACATGTATAGGCCTACTTACATATTCTCCAAATGAGTGTGATTTTGTCGGCATCCACATCTTTGTAAAATTTCAACTTCCATTTATATGTGTCATACATGTCAGTGTAGCGAAATAGTAATACTGTACTTGCGTATATACATGTATACTAACGATCTATACAGTTCTACGTAATGTTATTAATGTACCTTCTGGAACCACCTAATTCCCTGTAAAAGTCAAGGTGAAAGTATTACAAGTGATAAGCTTTAACAGCTTCATTTCAAGTAATACTAATCCCGTATTGACTATAATCAATCAATGAATATTCAAGGCAAACTTAAATATTATAATTAAGTGGTCCGCCTATTCGGTACAATATATATTATATCTAGTACATCTTTTGTCCCCTAAGGGACATCATCAGCTAATAATAAATTAACATTAATATACCAGAAATAAATATTATTAAAATTGGAAAGACATATTAAATTTTTTTGTAACATTTAAAATGAGATCTTCGTCTCTTAGGGGACGAAACTTGTACTAGATATAATAAATTATATATTGTATTGAATAGGCGGACCACTTAATTATAATATTTAAGTTTATCTTGAATATTCATTGATTAAGGTGAAAGTAGGTCATTATAGGTGCGTATAGACTAATAATAATTGTAGGAACACTAATCTCATTTTGTCGCCTTATAATAATGTAGGCCTACATGTGTCTTCTCCCCCCTTAGCCATGAGGCGAATTAAACCTTACCCTAATAAATACTAACATACCTTAACCAACCTCACCTATCAATACCCCCCTTTCAATCTCTTGGCCAGTGAGAGGGTGTTAGTCTCTAGGTGGCCCGCTCCACCCTTTCAGGGTAAGGAATGAAACTTCTTTTGATACCTGGCGAGTTGTCCGCGCGGTTAGGGGCGCGCAGCTGTGAGCTTGCATTCAGGATATAGTGAGTACGAACTACCCTGTCGTCAGACCTGAAGATGGTTTTCTGTGGTTTTTTGACATCAGGCAAATGATGGGGCTGTATCTTAATTAAGGCCCTGGCCGCTTCCTTCCCACTCCTAGGCCTTTCTTCTCCTATCGTCGCCATAAGACCTATCTGTGTCGGTGCGACGTAAATAATATTAAAGAAACTTCTGTTGATTGATTGATTGATTGATTGATTAACGCTGTAAGGGGATCAGGATGTTCCGCCGCCTTGACATTGAGACACTCTCGACAAGCCTTTCGACGCTCGGCATTAGAAATTTTGGACTTTTTGGAATTGTAACAAGCCCAGCGAATGCGTTTTCGATACTTTTATTGCCCATATGTCGTGACATTTTATGGAAGGAGGAATTTATTCATACTTCTTCGCACCACTATTATCTCATATGTTCACTATTTGACTTTGCTTTTTCCGTATGCGGGTAGAGCTCGCTGAGAGGAATCTAACGACACCTTACACGACGTGCTACCATGCCGGAGTCCAGAGTTACACCAATTGTTACCGCGTGGCGTGATGATTTTAGTACGTCAAGATGACATCAATCAGGGCGAGACTCTGGGTGCTAGGTGCATTGGTCCTTCCTATTTAAAACGAGACATTGCTTATTGTCGTCTCACGTGATTCCTACAAATTATTTCGATTTCTTTCTTTCTTTCTTTCTTTCTTTCTTTCTTTCTTTCTTTCTTAATCCGGTTACCGTCCAGGATTGGTTTTTCCCTCGGACTCTGCGAAGGATCCCACCTCTACCGCCTCAAGGACAGTGTCCTGGAGCGTGAGACTTTGGGTCGGGGATACAACTGGAGAAGAGGACCAGTACCTCACCCAGGCTGCCTCAGCTGCTATACTGAACAAGGGCCTTATGTGTGTTGGGGCTGGGGATTGGAAAGGATAGACAAAGAAGACGGAAGGAATCGGCCGTGGCCTTAAGTTAGGTACCTTGCTATTTGCTTTAAGTCGCACCGGCACAGAATTGCCTTGTGGAGACGATGGGTAAGAAAGGTCTAGGAGTGGGAAGGAAGTGGCCATCGCCTTAATTTAGGGTACAGTCCCAGTAATTGCCTGAAGTGAAAATGGGAAACCACGGAAAACCATCTTTAGGGCTGCCGGCAGTGGAGTACGAACCCTCTATCTCCCGGGTGTAAGCTCACAGCTGCGCGACCTAACCGCACGGACAACTCGCCCGGTAAGTTATGTACCATTTGCCTGAAGGAGAAGTGAGAAACCATGGAAAACCACCTCGAGGATGGCTGAGGTGGGAATCGAATACCCCTCTACTCAGTTGACCTCCCGAGGCTAAGTGGACCCCGTTCAAACCCTCGTACCACTTTTCAAATTTCGTGGCAGAGCCGAGAATTGAACCCGGGCCTCCGGGGGTTGCAGCTAATCACACTAAACACTACACACCACAGAGGAATTATATCGATTTATAACGCGCATCGGGCCAAGTATTGTTCTGAAACTATAGAGAGGTATTCTACGTCAACAAGGACGTTTCTTGAAAGACGTGAATGTGAAAGACACTCTAGAACTCACAAACCTCCTACCGTTAGAAGAATTGACTGAAGGAAGCCGGGTAGAAAAAAATGTGAGAAGACTAGTGCAAGTAGGCCTAAGCAAAATCAACATCAGACCCAGCTAGTAGTGCCATGGTCGCACTCCACGTCCTATATTTGAAATCCGTTGAAGGAGTATGACTACCATGATATCATGATTTTGATTTCCGGCTCCTTAGCTGAATGGTCAGCGTTGAGGCCTTCGGTTCAGAGGGCCCCGGGTTCGATTCCCGGGCGAGTCGGGGATTTTAATCACGCGTGGTTAATTCTTCTGGGACTGGTTGTTTGTGTTTGTTCCAGTACTCTCCTCTTCATATTCAGACCAACCACCATAGAAACACACAATTGTGATGAACAAAGGAGGAATTTGGACCCTTTTTTCTTCCTCATACCACTGTTCATATAGCAACCAGATTCATATTTAGGTTGTCTTACAAACTACAGGGTGTATCAGAACTCTACCGACAAAAAATCAGGGATGCTCTTCGTGTTATGTTAAGAACGATGATGCAATCGGATTTTTTTGGTAGTGGCTTTACGTCGCACCGACACAGATAGGTCTTATGGCGACGATGGGATAGGAAAGGCTAGGAATTTGAAGGAAGTGGCTGTGGCCTTAATTAAGTTACAGTCCCAGCATTTTCCTGGTGTGAAAATGGGAAACCACAGAAAACCATCTTCAGGGATGCCGACAGTGGGATTCGAAGCCACTATCTCTCGGATGCAAGCGGCCGACTCGCTCGGTTGCAATCGGATTGGCGGAGAAAATGTTTATTTTCGAGATAATTAGGTTACTTGTTACTTCCGGACGAGCGATTCAAATTGACCAACTCACCGTATTTGCTATACCGTGCTTCAGAGAAGAGAAGCGGAGGCAGGGGAAATGGTGTGTATGATGGAGACAGAGATAATGCTCCGCGCTTATGCACAAGTTTCCTCGTTTGACTCCGACAGGATTGTCCTTGTCTCTTACAGGTGAATGATGGAGACAGAGATAATGCTCCGCGCTTATGCACAAGTTTCCTCGCACAGGATTGTCCTTGTCTCTTACAGGTGAATGATGGAGACAGAGATAATGCTCCGCGCTTATGCACAAGTTTCCTCGCACAGGATTGTCCTTGTCTCTTACAGGTGAATGATGGAGACAGAGATAATGCTCCGCGCTTATGCACAAGTTTCCTCGCACAG
This sequence comes from Anabrus simplex, assembly GCF_040414725.1. Lineage (NCBI taxonomy): Eukaryota > Metazoa > Arthropoda > Insecta > Orthoptera > Tettigoniidae > Anabrus > Anabrus simplex. Next base: position 344,235,704 of record NC_090268.1, on the reverse strand, counting down.
GATTGTCCTTGTCTCTTACAGGAGTATGATGGAGACAGAGATAATGCTCCGCGCTTATGCACAAGTTTCCTCGCACAGGATTGTCCTTGTCTCTTACAGGTGAATGATGGAGACAGAGATAATGCTCCGCGCTTATGCACAAGTTTCCTCGCACAGGATTGTCCTTGTCTCTTACAGGTGAATGATGGAGACAGAGATAATGCTCCGCGCTTATGCACAAGTTTCCTCGCACAGGATTGTCCTTGTCTCTTACAGGTGTATGATGGAGACAGAGATAATGCTCCGAGCGTATGCACAAGTTTCCTCGCACAGGATTGTCCTTGTCTCTTACAGGTGAATGATGGAGACAGAGATAATGCTCCGCGCTTATGCACAAGTTTCCTCGCACAGGATTGTCCTTGTCTCTTACAGGTGAATGATGGAGACAGAGATAATGCTCCGCGCTTATGCACAAGTTTCCTCGCACAGGATTGTCCTTGTCTCTTACAGGTGTATGATGGAGACAGAGATAATGCTCCGCGCTTATGCACAAGTTTCCTCGCACAGGATTGTCCTTGTCTCTTACAGGTGTATGATGGAGACAGAGATAATGCTCCGCGCTTATGCACAAGTTTCCTCGCACAGGATTGTCCTTGTCTCTTACAGGTGTATGATGGAGACAGAGATAATGCTCCGCGCTTATGCACAAGTTTCCTCGCACAGGATTGTCCTTGTCTCTTACAGGTGTATGATGGAGACAGAGATAATGCTCCGCGCTTATGCACAAGTTTCCTCGTTTGACTCCGACAGGATTGTCCTTGTCTCTTACAGGTGTATGATGGAGACAGAGATAATGCTCCGCGCTTATGCACAAGTTTCCTCGCACAGGATTGTCCTTGTCTCTTACAGGTGAATGATGGAGACAGAGATAATGCTCCGCGCTTATGCACAAGTTTCCTCGCACAGGATTGTCCTTGTCTCTTACAGGTGTATGATGGAGACAGAGATAATGCTCCGAGCGTATGCACAAGTTTCCTCGCACAGGATTGTCCTTGTCTCTTACAGGTGTATGATGGAGACAGAGATAATGCTCCGAGCGTATGCACAAGTTTCCTCGCACAGGATTGTCCTTGTCTCTTACAGGTGTATGATGGAGACAGAGATAATGCTCCGCGCTTATGCACAAGTTTCCTCGCACAGGATTGTCCTTGTCTCTTACAGGTGTATGATGGAGGCAGAGATAATGCTCCGCGCTTATGCACAAGTTTCCTCGCACAGGATTGACCTTGTCTCTTACAGGTGTATGATGGAGACAGAGATAATGCTCCGCGCTTATGCACAAGTTTCCTCGTTTGACTCCGACAGGATTGTCCTTCTCTCTTAAAGACAATATCCACAGTTCGTTTATTAAACAGACTTAACTGTATAGACAGTACAAGAACATGCTGTAAATAAGACACACTTGTCATTCAAGGAATGCACCAGAACGTTTCCCCTTTTCGTCTGTTGGTTGCAGTAACGTTCTTTATGATTTAACATGCTCGAAGGCGCAACGCTCCCACCCCACGATTGTGTATTCCTTCACTTACAACATTTTAAATAGAATGCTGAACGAAGGAAACAATACGCCCATTGGTTTGATTACAGCAGCTGTTCAATATGCCCCCTCCTTCTTCTACGGACAGTTCACAACGGTATAGTAGTGAACGTTAGACTCTGTTCTGTTAACTGTACGCCTACTGGGGCTGGGAAGCGACTATGAGAAACGAACATTACCTTTGTCTTTCCTTTTCCACTTACCCTCCCCTCCCATCCCTCCTCTGACGCACTACTACTACTAAAAATGTTTTCATTCCTCCCCTGAAGAAGGAGGCGGGTCTCTTAGACGGTGGTGCCGTCTGTCAGGCCGGGAGATTCGTGACAGTGAAGGAGATGCTCGGAGAAGGTGAGGTAGTTGGCGGCCGTGGCCTATACTAGGAACTGTCCAGGCATCCACCTTAGTGCAGGAGAATGGAAAACCACGGAAAACCTTTCTCAGGACAGCCGACGGTTGGGGTCAGCCGAGAGGTCCAGCCCTGTCCTGTCTCCCGAATGCAGAGGCGTAGAGCCGTGCACGGTAACGCCGTGCACGGTAGAGCCGTGAACTACTCCTCTGCTCGGTTGGCCGGTCAGAGTGCAGAACTCTTGGACCACGGACCAGCTGTGGCCACTTATGTGCTGAGACCCACTCTGCACCTACCGACCTCTGACGCACAGCAACATCGCGAAGCAAGGGAGTATAAATATGATGCCTGACTATGGAGGGCCTTGGCCATATCGCCTCAGCACATATCTGTGTAATATCTGTTATAACTGGAATGCAACTCTGTTACAGGCATACAGTGCTTCATAAATGAAACAAAACGCTATTATTGTTATTGTTATTATTATTATTATTATTATTAGCCCATCTACTGGCCATGATCGTTAATGCATCAAGTTTGTATGGTCTGACACCGTGGTTAGCCGGTTCGAATCCTGTTGGTCGAAAAATATTCGGCATCAGAATATTAGCCGGGTAGGAGAGGTGCTGGTATAAAACTTCTAACTCTGAAACCCTACTGTCGGCGGCCCTGAAGATGGTTTCTCATTTTCACACCAGCCAAATGTTGGGGCTGTAACTTCCTATAGGCCTCGGTCGCTTCCTTCCCATTCCTGACCCTTTTCTATATAATCGTCGCCATAAGATCTCTGTGTCGGTGCGACGTAAAGCAAATTGAAAAAAATCTATCACTAGATTGCGTGCCAAAAGCCTGGATTCAATTCCAAACCTCCCCACAGCGTTCATATGGAGTGAGGGCATATAATGCTGTTGAAGGTGATTCGTCCGTCGGATGGAGACATTAAGCCTTGAGCAGACCCCTTGGTTTAGTGTAAGAGAAGGCCTAATGGCCTTAACTACGCCAATAAAGACATTTATCTATCTACCTACTGTATATTCGACAGGAGTAGGCTATGTCCCGGCACCGAGCTTCACCCTCTCCCTTTCTACTATCATAATTATGCCACGTCATTCGTTTCATTTCGTATCGGGCCCCGTAGAGAAATGGGACAAGGATTGGTCACACATTTCTTCTTCTTATTATTATTATTCCGACTGTCCAGTAATCTCATGTTTTATCCCTTAAAACAAAAATCTTTCGTCATTGGCTATCTCGGCAGTAACAATAATATTGTGTTGGGTTTACCACAATGTTTAGAAAAAAATGAATGCACAGAAAAGAAGCGAATAGGCGACTAAAGGGCGCCCCAGAGGGCTATTAACTTGGGAGCGTGGGTTGGCGACCACGGGGATTTAGCTGAGTCCTGGCATTGCTTCCACTTACTTGTGCCAGGCTCCTCACATTCATCTATCCTATCCGACCTCCCTTGGTCCATTTTTGTTCTTTTCCGACCCCGACGGTATTAGATAATTCGAGGCCTAGGAAGTCTTTCATATTCTCGCTCTTCGTGGTCTTTGTGTTTCTTTGGCCGATATCTTCATTTTTCGAAGTGTTGGACCCCTTCAATTTTTTTCTTCTCTAGTTGTACTTCCTCTTAAAACAATAATCTCCACCACCACCACCACCGGAAAGGAAGAATGTTTTACTAACCACTAAATTTATTGAATTGCTTCGTACAGTTTTTGACAAGTTCACTCGTGTTTGAGTTTCCACTCGACACAGTTTTCACTTACGATCGCAACACACTGACACATACTCGGGGGACCACACTGCACACCAGCACGTCGAACTCCTGGTTCCCAACATGGCTTCTGACAACGCAGTGTCGTTCCAGAGCAGTTCATAATTAACAAGGCTCTTTGAACTCGCGTAGCCGTGTGACGGGCTCACTTCAGATGAATGAAAGTCTTGACGTTCGCTTGCGACTGACGCGCTCAAGACTCGTTCGAGACTGGCTCCAGGCTGACTGGCGTACGCCGTAGAAGATTCTACGAGTATTAGTTACAACTTTCAGATAATTCTGGGCGTTTGGTCCATTGTTAATCATCGTCCATCTTCTTACTACCACCACTACTACCACTACTACTGAAATGTTTTCATTCCGTCTCTGAAGAGGACGGTGGGCCTCCTAGACGGTAACGCCATCTCTCAGGCCAGGAGATTTTGTACTGGAGAAAGAGATGTGCGGAGAAAGTGAGAGGGTTGGCGGCCATGGCCTATACTAGGAACTATCCCGACATTCACCTTAGTGCAGGAACACCACGGGAAACCATTGTCAGGACAGCCGGCGAGGGGGGCCAGCCCCTCTTCGTTTCCCGAATACAAAGGCGTAGAGCCACGGTTCCGGCCACCCTCCTCTGATCGGGTGGCCGGAGAGCAGAGCTGTCGGACCACGGGCCAGCCGTAGTCAGTTGTGGGCCGAGACCAGCTCTACATCCGCCGACCGCGTCAACCTCCAACTTCTTCTAGGAGCTTTCTCATTGCGAGCCCCAAACAATTCGCCGGCGCTACTGTTTTCTCGCTGCTGGCCCAGTCCACATTGTCACCGGTGTGCCGGTATTATCGTTCTCGCTGGCATTATTGCATTCCGTCGGCCTTGACTGTCACAATATCTTATATCAAGTTCTGTGACTCCTCCTAATCCTTGCCAGTCCTTAGAAATATATTATGTGCTGTCTTGACTACTCAATTTCAGAATCACTGGTGGCTGGACTACAGGCTTGGTGCTGATGTACAGTACACTGCTGGAAAAAATAGTACACCCTCCTAGAGTTTCGCAATTCACTCAAGATTTATTGCTGAAATGAATGAAATAATTACATTTACAGATCAATAGCTCAAGCGGTACTGAGGTGTCGATCCATGCTGAAACACCCATATTAGTACGTGGTGTATCCTCTACGGGCGGCAATGCGGGCGCTGATTCTGGCATCTATTCGATCATACAGATGGTAAATACTGTCTTGGGATACATAATTCCACGCATGTTCGACCTGTTCACGTAGTTCCGCAAGAGTTATGGGTCGACGAGTCGCACGTGTCAGTTGTCGTCGCATCATATCCCACACGTGCTTGATGGGAGACAAGTCCGGAGATCGTGCTGGCCAGGGAAGTTGCTGCAGGTCTTGCAGAGCACATGGAGGTTCATGCGCAGTGTGTGGGCGAGCATTATCCTGTTTGAACAACACATTACCTTCCTGTTGCAAGAATGGCAAATATCGGGAATTACAACATTTTGCACGTGCCGAGCGCTGGTTAGCATTCCCTCCACAAACACCAAAGGTGAACGAGAGTTGTAGCTTATCGCACCCCAAGGCCTGGGGTGGGGCCAGTGTGTCTGGGACGAATGCACTCTACGAGACAGTGTTCGCCAGGTCTACGTCGTACGCGCAAACAACCATGACTTGCGTGCAGTCAGAATGTGCTTCCATCGCTGAAGACCACGGCCCGCCATTCCATCTTTCCAGTGATCCTCTGACGGCACCAGTCGAGCCGTGCATGTCGATGCTGTGGCGTGAGTGAAAGACGGGCTAGAGGTGTGCGTGCCCGCAGTCCCACTGCTAGTAAACGGCTGGCAGCAGTTCGTGTTCGCACATCTGGGCTCACAAACACACTTATATGTGCTGTGGTAGCTGTACGATCTGCCACTGCTGCCCATACAATGCTACGATCTTGGCGGACGTCTGTGCTACGTGGACGTCCAGAACCTCGTCTACGGGTGTGAGAATTTTCAAGTAACCATTGCAACCAGCATCGTTGCAGAACTAACGCAGCACGTCCAACTTGTGTGTTAATTCTCCGAAAGGACCATCCCGCCACTCGGAAGGCCACAATTTGATACCTGTCAAACTCGCCCAGTTGGCCGTTGGAAGCATGAGTGCGTCTCTGTGGCATGACGCCTGTTTGCTTAACAGCTTTACATCACACTGAGACTAATGGCTGTAAACATTCCCTATTAAAGGGTGCACGCAGGTAGCACCCTGGCAGCTATGTCACTACGCTATCTGTTGGCGGATGACGTTGAAACCATTATCAGTACATCTACTATCCCCCAGGTGGCACCTGCGTCATCGGATAAAAGTCGACGTCGTCTTTCTAGGTGTACTGTACTAATTTTTTTTCCAGCAGTGTATTTTCAATGCTTTCTTCGCATAGAATTCTGTGGATGGAGAGCGTAGCATGTCAGTCAATCACCACTGATCTGCACTAAGGGCACTTCGGTGACAGATTCCCTATCAGCTGTTTACCTAATGTTTTCTTAAATGGTTTCAGATAAGTTTAGCCTTTGTGTGTCGTTTACGTAATAGGGTTCAGTTTTGAAATAATTAATGAATTAGTAATGAGATTGTTCGCCTCTGTGGTGTATTGGTTAGTGTGATTAGCTGCTACCCCGGAGGCCCGATTTCGATTCCCGGCTCTATCATGAAATTTGAAAAATGATACGAGGACTGTAACGGGGTCCACTCAGCCTCGGGAGGTCAACTGAGTAGACGGGGTTCGATTACCACCCCAGCCATCCTCGAAGTGGTATTCCGTGATTTTCCGTTTCTTCTGGTAAATGCCGGGATGGTACCTAACTTAAGGCCACGGTCGCTTCCTTCCCTATCCTATCGTCGCCATAAGACCTATCAATGCCGGTGCGACGTAAAGCAAATTGTAAAAGAACATGAGATTATTGAAAACTAAACAGTATTGTTACTCAAGAAAAACGAAGCAAAGCAAAACCTCCACTGTGGGAGAGAAGGTAAAGGCTTCCACTAACCGTAACATCGCCACTAACAAGGGTCACCCTTGAACTCGCAAGCTCTGAATCGCATGAAAACATACTTCTTGTTTTACATGGGACCGGGAATCACACAGCAATAGGCTCTTTTTATTTACATGCTCGAAAAGGAGTGAAGTTAGAAAAAACGTTTCATATGCTCTTTCCTCATTTTTCCACTGTTGCTTGCTTCCACATGTATGTTTGGTGGAGAAGTTGCTTCAAGATTCTTTGAAACTTTTGTACCTAAAGTTCCTTGAATCTCTTTAAAATACAGACATAGCTTATTAGCTAATTTGCCACTGATAAAGCCACATCAATTGTATAGTTCTCTTTTTCTTCTGTGGGATAGTGTTTGCATAGAAGACATTTCAGAACGAAATTGACTTTGGTCACTGTTTCAAACATGTCATTTGTCCACACTTGTTCATTTCCTCCACAAACTCTTGTTTCTTCCGACGTATACTGTTATCTTCTTCTATGTCCCTACGCGTAATCAGTGTAATAATATGCCTGGATTAAATGCCATATTCAGAACTAAGATTGCCGATAAAAGTAATTGAAGCTCTGAAATTTTCCGGGCCCCATTTTAGACGTTTCTAGTGCCTACATTTGCAGATGCCAATAGTGAACTATAGATCCATACATACGCCCTTGATCTACCAAATTGCGACAATACAATTTATTTTAAAGTTTGTAGTTGTGACAGTCAATTTCCTTTCAAGTGAGCTTCTTCTCGTCGTTTGATAGTCACATAATATATAATTAATTTGCAATTTGATTTACTTCTAATGCAGTTATAGCACCTAATTAGTTTGATATAGAAGTTGAAGCCACGGTTGTAGTAGTCTTCGTACGAGTCTTACACTATGCTGTCATCAATATCTTCTAATGCACTGGGCGTCGGCTCTTTGGGTAGAGATTGTGGAGTAGTTAGTACTCACTTAGAATCGACGGTTCTTGTTGCTCTGAAGATCGAAGTCTTGCACTGCCTGACCATTCACTTTCAGGTGCAGACTCTTCCTCTTTCCATCCAGCATATCGTCGTCCATTTCTGTGTCATTTCAATCATAGAAACTTATAATACTATTAAGTTGCTGTTTTATAATTCATTTCATTTTTTAAATAGCGTTGACTGCATTTTTAACATTTGGTTTGATGGAAAGATGCGTAAAGAACTACTAACTAGAACTAAATACCACAATATATTTTAATTTAAAATTATACAGATATTGAATTGAACATAAAATTCATTAATAATTGTACCGTGAATTATCACTGGCGAAACTTACAGAAGGTGCGGCCTCCATAGAATCTGGACCCTTCGAGAATATAGTACCACCCAGAGGGCAAGAACACAGATAGCCGAGGAAATCAGGTTAACAAAGTTTATTAAACAAATAGGTAAACACCAAGAAAAGTAAAAAAAAGGATTAAAGTATTTAAACACCAACATCACTCAGGTTCCTCCGACACGTGCCCTATTGTAATTTACAGGGATCCAGCCCCTGTTCACAGTTCATCACCAAAAAACAGTGTAAAAGGTAATTCTGGATAAGACTTATTGATAAAGCGCCACCTCAGGTGGCTCAAGGAGGAGCGCAATTTTCCCTTAACATGACATACCATGATACAATATACATATATATATATATACTTTCAACCACTAAGGGCACAAGCGCCCAATAAGTTAAGTTGCAGTAAGACTGCAATAAACGATCCCAAGAGGTTCACACATACTTTACGATTTAGAGGCAACTCTGCTTTTATAACAACTTGAAACAACTCTAGCGCCTATTCAGTGGTTTACAATCAAATAATGTCCTCCCATAGTCTGTAATTGTTAAGCAAGTTCAGGGTGCTTACCTCTCATACCCCCTAGCGGTCCGGGGTTCGAAGGCGGTGCGTGAGATGCTCAAGTCAGAGAGCGAGGCAAGAATGACACTTGCTCCCAGCCAGGCCGCACGGCCTGGCCAAGAGTAGCCGTGACGCGAGACCACGTGACGCAAGGCGACACGGTGAGTCTGCGTAAAAGAGCTCGGCGCATCCGCAGGGGTACGGGAGGGAAGGCAGAGGGGAGGCAGCACAGGCCGGGCCGTTCCCAGGGCGGAAATAGTTCCTTTACCCTGGGAGCATCTTTAAGGAATAATTTTATTATTATTATTGGCCCAAAGGGACAACAACGGGCGAAAAAACACAATAATGTACCAAAATTGAAAAGCATTAAAACAGGCACAATAAATAGTATAAGAGGGGAGAGGATATCAAATACATGGCTCAATAATAATTAGTATTGTATTTAGAAATTTGTACTTTATCGAGACACGAAACATATCTTTGTATCGAGTATTGACAGAAACTGGAATCGACCCATCTCTAGTTTATGTATACTTCAGACTACAGCGAATAAAACTAAATTACAAGATTTTAATTTCAATTACATTTTCAGTTATTCCGCTAAAGCCTGTTTTATTCGGTTAGCTATTTTCAGCTGCGATAACAGGTGTTCGTCAGTCAGAAGGGATCTGCATTTTGATTAGGTACAGTTCATTTATAATAACTGCTGTTCATCCAAATTAATGTAAGCAATATAGCCAACATTTTAACCGCGAATGTTCTTAATTTTATATGTTTAGGAACTGAAGGGTATTTGAACACATCGATGTAAATTTTACTGTGATACCGATGTTTAAAGAAGCATATCATTTTGCACTGGTATTAATTTGAGCAGCAAATCCAGACTTCTAAACATAAAGGGAAAGGACACTTTCTCCTCTGGGAACACATTCATCATACAATTTGCGTTTAGGCGCTACTTTCGTTGACTTTTAATATGGCATGGCGTCGTTCCAACTGGAAATGCGCAGCTGTCGCTACTATTATTGAAGTTTATTACTAAAGACTGACGGACGAATAAACACTGACCATTCATATTGCGATCTCTTTCATCCATGGGTAGATGCACTTATGATTCCTGAACTAGTAAATGTCCATGAATGCCACACTAGACTCTCAAATAAGAAACACAACCCAGATGGTGAACAGGACCCGAATAGTAACTAACAGCAGGTAGTCCAGTTCAATACAAAGGAAACCTAAAGAACAACTCTTTCCATGGCTCAAGGAATTCTTAACCAGAGGAATAGGAAAAGTAATTTCAATTCTCATTATTGTAGTAGTCGATGAACGAAATACGGAGTTGATGTACGTGGAACGACTGAAATGGTACTCTTTAATGTGTTAAAAGGACCTAGTTATATACAACTTAATGCACAAAGGGAACTGTTTCGTGTAATAAAAGAGAAGAACAATTACCTTAATAGTCACTCGTGAGTTGAAGGACTGTCTTCGAAAGACCATAAAAAGGGCAGAGTACGATCATCTAAGATGATGGATCATGTAAGATGATAGGATACGAAGACATTAAAAGCTCACTAACGCAGTAGACAACAAGAGTAAGATACTTGCTGACCACGTCTCCGAACAGCTTATCAGTAAGTGCTTCTAATTTCTCTTTCCCAGTGAAAGGAAGAAAAATTCCACCCTATCATAGTCTAATACCTTTGGCTACGTATCCTGCAGTTTACTTATGGATAAGATGTAATGAGAGTTCAGTTTTTTTGTCTTTTTGTCTATTTCAGCCTCACGGGAAACTTGGTTTTAAAGATTAGAATAAGGCGAGTAGGATCTTACTCCTTTCAGTATTCCAGTTGTTTTAACAGAATATTTCCTACAGTCAGCCCAGCCATGAATGATTAAATCTTGTCTAGTTATTAAAAAAAATTAAGCTTGTCATTTTCCGCGGGGAGCATTTAGTTCATAACAAACTACAACGAAGGTGCGTCATTTTGTGAAAATTTATGTGTGTGGTTTGTCCCCTAAAAGAATTAATGATTTCCAGTTTTAATGATGCTGAAATCGCTTCGACGTCATCGACCGACTGTATTATTATTATTCCTGCTTATTCCGAAAGTAATACATCTTGAGTTATTCTTCCATAAATATTGTGAAATTTTGAAGAAATACAATTTAAGCGCAACCATGAAAGCAAAAATGTGTTTTTCAAATCTACTTAGACATAATAAAATGCATAAAACACAGCAAAGAATATGTTCCTTGACAAGCAAATCGTTTCCTGTCTCTGCAATCTCAGTCTATTCAGTATATGAATACCTTATAATGCTGAGGCTACAGTGCCACTTGATTTGTGTGTTTGTTGAGTATGTCTTATAAAGTGCACTTGCAGCGATTATTAAGTAAACAAGAGGGAACTAAATCAGATGTCACTAAATCCATTCCTCTATAGCCTTAAAATTAGAAACTAGTCTGCATGTAGAGCGCACAAACTAGGGAGAACAGCACGAGTATGTAATATCGTCAGATGAATATGGGCAAAGGAAATCGAAAGAAGGCGAAGATATAGGCGATACGAAATGCGTGCAGAGGTACCCTACAAACCTAGACTCATTACATAAATTCTAGAAAACTAGGGGGACCCGTGCGAGAAATCTCGCATGTTCATAAAGTATGTGGTGGAGTAGCCCTTTTCCCCTGAACTACTGGTGAACTAAGGAATACACACATCAGTACACTATTAGACAATCTTACTTACCACTTAATGTAATCTTTGATTTTTTAATATTTATGGTATGCACTTGAACGGAAGAATGCAAGTGCATTATTGTACTGACGAACGTTCCGGAAGTAATTTTTAGTTTTACTATCATTATTTTCTTTTTTTTTTTTTTTTGCTAGTTTTACGTCGCACCGACACAGATAGGTCTTATGGCGACGATGGGACAGGGAAGGGCTGGGAGTGGGAAGGAAGCGGCCGTGGCCTTAAATAAGGTACAGCCCCAGCATTTGCCTGGTGTGAAAATGGGAAACCACGGAAAACCATTTTCAGGGCTGCCGACAGTGGGGTTCGAACCTACTATCTCCCGAATACTGGATACTGGCCGCACTTAAGCGACTGCAGCTATCGAGCTCGGTCATTATTTTCTTAACTGATAATTACAGCATATTATAATGACATAAAACAGGCGTTCCAGAGGCCAAAACATGAATGGCCTGCAATGATGGCGGGTATTTTCCTACAGCAACAGTATTTGCAAATCGCACACTTCGTACAATATTTAAACTAATATTTTAAATAAATGATGGATATTTATGAAATGAAAGTGCAATTCATCATTGACAATGTCTATTCTCTTGCTTTTGAATGTTCATTTGTCACGATCGGTTACTTGTGAGCGTCCTAAAGGGGATCTATACTTCTGAAATAATATATATGACGTTTCCCACACTTTACTGTAATTTAGGTTAATCTGTATACTGTATGCAAAATCATTTTCGTGTCTGTACTTTTTGAATATGTACCTGATACGTTGTTTTTGTACTGGACGGGACAAATATGTTGGATTCAGTTCAGTTATTTTTATCTGTTATTCCGCTTTTCGCGAGAGTTTAATCCTGATGTAAACAAATAGGCGGAGCACGTTGCCTTTGCACGTGGACAAAGACGTAGTTGATTGGAGAAGCAACCGTTGCACTCACTGGACTGTATGCGAGCTCGAAGAAAAGTAGTTCGTGGTATTATTTTATTTCAGTTTATTGCATTTGGAGAGTTTGCAAAGAGTACGTAATCAAACTAAAATATGGTTGTCATATATACCGGTATATATATGCTTGTTTTAAATATAAAATAGTGATTAAATAAGGAGAAATGAAGGCACAACGCGTGGTGTAATACAGGAAGTCTTCTCGTAGCGAGGGAAAGTCCCAAGCAGTACAGCATCTTGCAGCAGCAGTCAGTGTCAGCATTCATAGTGAGAGAAATGGACCAAAAGGTAGGACCATAGCATGTAGTGAAGAACAAAAGAGGAAAACCGCCCCGAAGTGACCATAGGCAGAGCATTGTGAATGTGATCAATAAACTAAGTGAACAGAATCCAGGTTTAGAAGTTCAGATCTTCGCAATGTTATCGTATGCGATGCGAAGCGCTGTACGTCCGAATACGGGACCTTGACGGGGTGGAGGACGGTACTGCACGCTCAGCGAATCACAACTCTTTCTTTGGCGGAGGTGTGGACATACCATGTTTACATCAGGATTAAACTGTCGTGAAAAGACATATTCAGTATCACGGGAAAACGGGTTGGTAAATTTTCATGAAACTTGATATTAAGAATTAGGATTAAAGCGTGCAGGATCTTAGCTGCACGCTGCTCAAAGAAATGCACCAGGAAAGGGAGCTTCAGTGTTAAACATAACTCGCGGTGTATCTATCGTAAGGTTGGCTCTACAGGAAAACTGTTCCTGACAACATTTATTTAAATAAGGTTACTTTTAAACTTGTTTGTCCTATACCCATTTTCGATAAAGTATGTAAAATATCAGTGGCAGTCATGTCTGCCGATAGTAAGCACAGAAGGTAAGTTCTAAGGGCCGATAACTAACTTTATGGGGAGTTGCTATGGAGATCATTCAGGTCACATTTGAAACACTTTCCACGTGGGCCCCCTACATCTGCCTGCAATTAAAAAAAAGAACAATATTAACCTGATCATTGGTTTTTGTACCGGAATGTTGCGACCCATATGAAAGATAAGGGGGGGGGGGGTGGCGGGATGACATAAAGGAGGCCTGAACACAAAGAAAACATAATATGCTATAGGTCTCTCATATAAACCCAGACCGAACGCACGGTGTTTGTACTCTGGGCTACGGCAGCTGCAGTATGGGAGGTGCGCGCATAGTTCTTGACCTTGAATGCAGCCTGCACGTGTTCCTCCTGGCAAGCATCAGTCGCCAGTCTGAATCTCAGCTGTTAACATAGTGGGACAGTTATAACAGCAACACCGTATTTTCGTATGCAAAAGCTCTGTTTTCATCTTAATGGTTGCGTGAACAGTCATAACTCTCACTATTGGTGTGCAGAAAATCCTAATGGTGTTTATGAAGTCTCTCATTATGATAGAAAGATTGGTGTTTGGTGTGCTGTTAGTGCAAGACGAATAATTGGGCTTACTTTTTTCGCGACGGCAGTAAATGCAGAGAGGTACCAAGATGGCATTTTGACGCCGTTTTTTCGTCAGTTAACGGGAGAAGAAAAATCGCTTGGGTGGTTCCAACTACATTCAGCCCCTGTTCATACAGCAGAATAATTCCTTCTTACTCTCTTGGAAGTGTTTGCAGACAGATTGATCAGTGCCGGTCTACTTCCCCCTCTTCTCCAGACCTAACAGTGTGTGATTTTTACTTGTGGGGTAAGCTGAAAGAAAAAGTGTATCGAACAAATCCTCACACATTGGAGGAACTGAAAGAAAACATTACGAATGAAATCAGAAACATAACTCACAGTCGTCAGCCAGAATGTGATTGCCAGATACAATGTCTCTATGACCCAGGAAGGACGACATTTCATATAAGATTGTATACACGCTTAAAGCAGGGCGGCCGCAAGCGACGTAAGTTCGGCTGAGGCAGCTGTCGTAGCGCAGTGTAGAAACACCGTGCATTTATATGAGAGGCCCTGTATGTTATTAGGCTTTCCTCACACCAACTACTTTTACGGTTTTAGGAAAAGCCTCTGTGCCGGAATTTTGCCTCACAGGAGTCCTTTTACGTGCCAGTAAATTTACCGACACGAAGCTGGTGTATTTGAGCACCTAAAATTACCACCGGACTGAGAAGGGGTCGAACCCACTATCTAGGGATCGGAGGAAAAGCGCTCTACTGTCTGAGCCACTCAGGCCGACACCTTTGTAACGTTAATCGAAGATGTGTTAAGATTACTCGAGACAGAAGTGTAATGTGGCCAAAAAAAAAAAAAAAAAAAAGAGAAGAGCGAGGAAAGGCGGAGAAGTAGAAGACTCTGAAAGCAGTGGCGGTTCGTGATTAAATTTTCAGGGGGTTCACAACAAAATGTGTCTTCAAATATACCAAAGTAGAATGCAAATCAGTACAAAATAACTCACTTAAATAATTTCACTAAAAGTTCCTTGTATGGAGGATGCATTTTTCCGAGACTAATCAGTGAGTGTACAACAAAACTAAAATTACGACTGCCGGGCTAAGTGGCTCCGAAGGGTTTCTGACTCCAAGTTGACAGGTTCAATACTTAGCTCGGTAAAAGTAAAATTCACAGCAACTTTGCTACAATGCTGTATTGTAGCGAATATTAATAGATGCGAACAATATTCTTGGATTTACATAGTACGAAGTTCACCTAAGTATGACAACAAGCGTAAACATAGTGCGTGCAATTACCACATTTACCAGTACTAAAATTAATTGAAATTGAAACGATTCTCCGCCTACAATGTAAAGCAAATATTTTCCCGTGATTACGAACCCTGTTCAGAGTTACCTACTAGCGAAATCTTCCGGCGATGTAGGACAATAGTAACTTCTGGGAGCAGTGGCCAACAGTGACAGGTGAGGTGGCGGACCCTTTTGGTCAACTGTAATACTATCACTTGTTTGAGGCACATACCTTACCGTGCTCCTCGCTTATGGAGATATCTGTGGATAAACCATGACGTCATCTCCATGCGCATGCGTATAGTCTTCAGGCTCGTAGCAAAATCTCCATTGTGCTCCCTGCATTGTCAGTCGAAACGAACAGTTGTCAGTGTAACGGGGCTTCGATATAAGTCGAGTACTTTCGATCGATTGACGAAATCAGGTAGAAACAAAGAAAACAATTTTGAATATTATCCATGAATGCGTGAATATGCACGTGCTCATGTTGTCCTTAGAGCCCACCGCCACTGTCTGACAGTCTCCCAAGCACTATTCGATTGGAGCTAGGAATTAATAAGAGGGAGGTCGAATAGGAGTGAATGCTACGCTCAGTCTGGAGGTCATAGGATCACCCATATCTCACAGGTTGTGAACTCGTAAGTCGTCAATCACCCGGATTCTTATATTTAATTCAGCTTACAGAAAATCTTGGTATAGTCAGCGTCAACTTAAGTTCTAAGCGGCCCCGCGTGTGAACACTTCCCCTCTTTCGCCATCTTTGGCGAAAAGCAGGCGTGTACCTCTGATGGCACAATTATCGTACTACAAGGGGGTGTTAAACTTCGCTTCACGTAATCTAACTATGTAATGCTATTAGAATATTCATATTCTGGAATTCTTGCAACCTTCCAAATACCTTTCTGAAATTCCCAAAATCATTGAAGATCTGTCAGAAATCTATCCCTCTGATTTGAAAGTAATTCACTTAATTTCACAGTCGTTTGTTGATAATGTACATTTCGATGAGATTTTTGACTGCTTTGTTGATTCAATGCTTAGAGAAATAAACACCCAGAGGCATTTAATAATAGCGATAAAAAGGAGAAAAGCATCAGTTTTCGGTCACATTCTCCGGCATAATAACTTCATAAAGAACTTGTTCGAAGGCAAGGTGATGGGAAAGAAAGGCAGAGGGAAACCACGGAAGAAGATCATTGAAGAGGTAGTTGAGATGATGGGATGCCAACGTTATGGAGAGATGAAAAGGATCGCAGAGAGAAGAGATCAATGGTTGCAGCGACAAGGCGAAGCCTTTAGATGATGATGATGATGATGTTGATTCAATATTAATGTTATTGCTGTAAGTGAGATATTTTTCAAGGAGTCCATACCGGACTCAGAGATTATCATTCCTGGCTTTAATTTATATAGAAACGATATGTTGGGCAAGAGAGGAGGAGGACTAGCTCTGTACGTGAAGAGCAACGTTAAATGTAAAATAGTTCACTCAGTCCCCCCTCCCCCCCAGCAGAATATTGTCGTAAGCCAGAGTATATTTTCCTCGAACTTCAATTAGCTGCGGGTAAAGTATTATTTTCATGCATATACAGTCCTCCCAAAATTGGTTTCATGGAGTCGTTTGTAGAGGCGATGTATAATTATGTTTTTCATCATAAGTATGTTATACTTGCAGGCGATATGAATGGGCATTTTGGATCAGGGTCCTCGGAAACTGTAGTAATCGATGATGCACTTGACTCATGCAATTTAACTAGAACACGATTTGATGACACATACCACACTGCATATTGTTATTCTAAACTCGATACCATAGCTTCAAATTGTAATGATACACTTCTGAAATTTGGGCAGACCCCAGCGAGTGAATTTTCTGGACATGATATGTTATATGCTGTCTACACGATATCAACACCCAAATATGAAAGAAAATGGATCACATTTAGTGATTTCCGCAGTTTTAATCCTGAAGATTTTCGAAAAGACGTAATTTCAGCTCCCTGGTATTAAGTATTTTCTCAGCGTAATATCTATGATAAGGTCATCAAATTTAATTTTTGCGTTGTACGACAAGCATGCCCCATTAAAAGTATTTCCAGCCAAACATCCACCTTACTTATGGATAACGTCTACAATTAAGAAATTAATCTCTGCGTGGGACAAGGAAAAAAGAAAGAACATCAAAACCAGGAAACCTGAAGACTTGGAAACCTTTTGCATCTTGCGAAATAAAACCAAACTCGCGGTCCGAGATGCCAAAGTCAAACACATGCATTCTTTGTTCAGTAAGAGATCAACTCCGTTTGCTCTATAGGAAACTATAAAATCACTAGGTATTCCTAAGAAAAATTCACAAGTTACTTCCTCATTCATACCTGCAGATTTACAAAACGATTATTTCTCAAAAATTTCAGCAGTGAACAATTCTCACAGAATATCCGAAATTATTCACAGTTACATGAACACAAATGAACTTCAACATGATCTCTTTCACTTTTTGCACATTTACCCAGAGGATGTAGTTAAAGTATTTAAGATCATGCATACCAAGGCTGTTGGACCAGATGGTATCTCACATTCCCTCCTAATGAATTGTTTGGATATAATCACTCCGGTCATAGCTCACCCGTATAATTCCTGTTTACAATCGGGAGTCTTTCCTGGAAAATGGCCAACATCCGACCTGATCCGAAAGTTCTTTCCCCCAAAAATATTTGATGATTTCAGACCTACCAGTATTTTGTCAATCTTAGGTAAAGGATTAGAAAGGGTTGTTTACCAACAACTCAATTCGTATTTAAATACTCATTCTATTCTTAACACGTTTCAGTCTGGTTTCCGAACAGGCCATAGCACTACGACGGCACTTCTCAAAGCCGCAGAGGGGTTGAAACTCAGGGGCAGACGATCATACTCAGCTGCTTGCTTACTGCTGAGAATTTTAAAGTCTAATGCTCCCTCATACTTGACCAAGTCCTTTCTTCAGATGAGTCAAGTGCATGATTGGGACAATAGGTTTACAGCTAACACCCTTCAGGTTCCACAGCACCGTACGGTAAAGTGCAGGAAGTCGTTCATTGTCACTGCCTCTCAATTATACAATGATCTTAAACTATATGAAATACAGCAAAGTAGTGTCGGAACTCGGAAGAAATGTCTTAAATTCCGCTACCTTTCCACTTATTAAGCCATGTAAGTAAATTTTCACCTAATTAATTAAAAAGTACGAAATATCATAATCTCCCAGATACATTTTAGATGCTCAATTTTATTAATTCATCCTCGGCATTACAATTTTTAGGTTTCTCTTATGTCTTCTCTTCCTTGTTAGTATAGTCTATGTTTATGAAAGGGTAAAAGTATTATTGTAATTTCTTAGATGTTTAGTTTTTAATCTTATTCTTATATCCGCAGTATATATGTATTCTTTTTATTAGATTGTGTATATTAATTGATATATTTTAAAGTGGCAGTTAGTTACAGCCAAGGGGACCTCTGGTCCTACTTGTAATTAACTTTAAATAAAATATATTTCTATTCTTCATTTCGATTCTCGTCTTGAACCTGACGGGTAAGATAAGTCGCTTTTATATAATATTTAACATCAAAGGGACCGCTTAGGACTTGAATTGATACCGAGTATAGCTTATTTTGCTTGAAAATTGATTCTTATTTTGGGTACTAAAACGAACTCCTTCTCGTCATCATCAACAGAGTTCCTTGTTACAAACAAGTTAATCCATTCGAATCTCCATAATTATTGTAATACTGGAGACAAACCGTTTGAAGATTACCGTATTTTTTGGAGTTGACGTCCCTTTGCTCAGCTCAGCATTCTAATTTATATTTGTATTTAAAACTGTAACGAAATATAACGTATTGTTTTATTAAGTCAGTATATATTTAAGATTTTAACTGTAGTGTCTGTTTAATTTTGTTCTGAAATATGTTTATATATTTTATTCATTGTAGATACTACATAAAAGTTCTAATTAGCTTCAGTGACAAACTTTAACCAATACATTCAAACCAGATTCAAAAATGAGGATTTTCCCTAGCTGGTACAATCTTACGAAAATTGGGTGCGAATTTAATTCGCTGATGTCTGACTATTAGCACGGATACCTGACGAAGTGTGACTATTGTTCGATGAGTCAGTATATATAAAAATAACGAAAAAGGAGTTATGGTATTATTAGACGCATCAAACAATAGAGTATACCTCAATCCATCCAAAGTTTTAGTTACATCTGGTAGTTGTGCGGCGCTGAATGAAAATGGCTCAGAAAATTGGAAAGTTTGCGGTAACGTGTCCTGCCACCGGTCAAAACAGGGGACACGAGAGAAACCTCCCAGAAGGGTGTATTTACATATGATATTGTCATACATCCGCGTGTCTCCTGGGTAATGGACTAGGATTTTTCCCAGACGGCCGATTCTCTCACTCTAGTGGCACTACTGCAACGTCGGTAAGGTTAAGAAATATTTCAAAGCGTCCTTTTATGACCAAAGCTAACAATCCTATCAGTAAACATAGAGGGCATGACATCAAATATAGAGGCCATATTGGAACAAACGTGCCACTCTCACACATGTGAGGTTCTTTGTGTTCAGGAAACTCACAGAATCAGTACACAAAACCGACCAAAATGACCAGGAATGCGACTTGTCGCCGAGAGACCTCATGGAAAATACAGCAGTGCCAGTTTGCAAGCCCTGAACTCAATATACTATCAACCTCCGTTTATGAAGGTGATGATATAGAACTAATATCAATACAATTACCGAACTGTATGATAACGTCCGTTTATAAACCACCAAATATTCCATTTCACTTCTCCCAGTCCGTTAATCTTCAAAGAAGAAAGATTCATTTTGTTATGAGTGACTTCTGTAGCCATATCTCCATTTGGGGATACAAATATGACAACGAAGATGGACTAGCTGTTACAAATTTGACTGAAATGAATCGCTTGTCTTTAATTCATGACGGCGAGCTTCCACCTTCCTTCAGTTATGGCAGACGGAGACTCGGATACAATCCTGATCTCAGATTTGTTACTGATACCATACCCCATCAGTGTGTAAAGGAAGTCTGTGAACCTATTCCTCATACTCAGCACAGACCAATTAAATATCAGGTGTTCTCAGCGGTTCGACCTCAAATAATACATTTTCGAACAAGATAGAATTTTTAGAAAGCTGACTGGGATAACTTCACCAAGTCTAGATGAAACGATCTTGAACATTGATCCAAGTCCAGAATCATATCATAATTTCACTGATGCTATCAAGAAATGTTCGCGCAAGTCAGTCCCATGTGGTTGCAGAACACAGTACATATAAGGTTTAGATCCTTGTGCAGTAAAAAATCGGGAAAACAACATTTCGATTTTTGATTACAGGATGTCTGAAACCAACACCAACAGACAAACTGTACTCCAAGTCCCTCCTGAGATCAAACGCGAAGTAGCTGCAAGTGTGGACGCAAACTACCGCCAACTTGATTGAAGTCCAGGAACAGTTTTATCCACTCCTCACCCCCCACCCCCGTAGTGCAGATGCAAAGAAGACCAGACTTCTACTCTGGAATCAGAAAATCCCTTGTCATCCAGAACGCTTAAAATTGGAAGAACGGCTTCCCCCTGGTCATGAAGAAACCTGAATTATGTGGAAGGCACTGAACAGACGAAGAGCAGGCGTTGGAAGATCCAAGGACAATATGAAGAAATGGGGCCTTCTGAAGGGGGATCAGACCCTATGTGAATGAGGCGTGGCACAAACGACAAGGCACCTTATCAATTGTCCTCTATGCCCTGTTAAATGCGCAGAACTTGATCTAGCACAGGCCAGTATCAGTGCTGTTAACGTGGCCAAATTCTGGGCCGATATTTTGTAAATAGATGTATAATTTTATGTAAATATATGTAATTACATGTGTTTTATTTAATTTTGTAATGTGCATCTGTAATCTATAATCTATATTGTGCTACTGACACGAATAAATAATTAACCGGTCAAAACATAAATTTACAAATGCTATCCTAGTTGGTCCCGACAGGAGGGCGTTACAGACAAATGGTATCGTCACTCGCCTCTTTTGTGGCCATGGTTCGAATCCCACCCAAGGTTTTTCTTGCAAGCTGCTTTACGTCGCATGGACACAGATAGGTCTTATGGCGACGATGGGATGGGAAAGGGCGGGGAGTGGGAAGGGAGTGTCCGTGGCCTTAATTAAGGTACAGCACCAGCCTGGGAAACCACGGAAAACCATCTTCAGGGCTGCCGACTAGGGGGAAGGGGGTTCGAACCCACTATCTCCCGAACACTGGATACTGGCCGCACTTAAGCGACAGCAGCTATCGAGCTAAGTCCACCCAATGTCTGTTGGATTTCTGAAATTAAAAGTAATGCCTCTGCGGCTATGATCACTACATCAGTAGTCACCACAAGCTTGTTTTGGATACATAAGAATCTGATAGAGCTCACTTTAAGCGTCTCCACGGGACACGCACCATTGTTGAGATGTCAGTATCGCACAACATACGCCCACAATCAATTTTATTCTCCAGTGAAGCGCGGGGTGGTCAAAAGTAGGGGAAATTACATCAGCTGAGCTTCTTAGCCTGTTGGCCCTTCTAACTGTTCGCCAGTCACCACTTGCTTGTTAGCTTTGTTTGCTTCGCCACGTTGTTCCCGTATGCATCATTTATGAATTTGTAATTATTTCTGGAACAACCAACAAACAGACATTTCAATTTCATTTATAAAGAAAATAATGCTATATAATTTCACTGTATTGCTCTAGTTCTAGGTTATTATTTTTGTAAAGAAATAACAGACGTAGAAATCCTCATTTACTGTAATTTCTCACCATTATGTGGGGTGTCCCAGAAGTTACACGCCATATGGGAGAACATTTCTCAAAAATTAGTTCTCTTTTTTATTAGATCGGGGATTTTGCTACTAACAATCATGAAACGACGTCTTTCCTGATGGGGACATGCTATGCACCACTCACTCCTGATGCAGACGATAGTGGAAGCCCTCATCGAAGGAAGAAGTCCACGCGATAGACCACGAAACTCGTTCATGAACCAGGTCGTGAAAGATAATGGTGCGGGCCACTTTTTACTCTGGAAGCGGAATGCTGCAGATCGTAAAACTTGTAGATCACTCGTGCCACCTCACCAGTCTTAAGAATGTAGAAGGAGAGATACCAGTCCACATATGATTACCAACAAAACGTAAATAACCTCACTTCCTATCAACGCTACAAAGAGGCAGTTATTTAATTTTTATTTATAAAGAAAATAATGCTATTTAATTTCACTGTTTTCCTTTAGTTTCTAGGTTATTATTTTTGTCAAGAAACAGCAGATGTAGGAATCCTCATTTACTGTAATTACTCACCATTGTGTAGGGTGTATCGGAAGTTGCACGCCATATAGGAGGGCATTTCTCGAAGGTGAGTTCGCAGAGAGAAGGATAACAATTGCCGGCAGTGTGCTCCCATGACATAGTCCTCGCATTATTCTGACGTTGCATGGCCCCTGTATAATTACGTACCCACTTATATCCACTTGTATAGAAATAGAAGTTCATGCAACTGCTTCATCTGAAGGTTAGAATGACTCGTATGAAATAGGTGGTAACCTCTGGACCTAGAACTTACTAGAGCAAAATTACTTTTATGAATATCCGGGAGATAGTGGGTTCGAATCCTACTGTCGGCAGCCCTGAAGATGGTTTTCCGTGGTTTCCCATTTTTACACCAGGCAAATGCTGGTGATGCACCTTAATTAAGGCCACGGCCGCTTCCTTCCAACTCCTAGGCCTTTCCTATCCCATCGTCACCATAAGACCTATCTGTGTCGGTGCGACATAAAACCATTAGCAAAAACAAACTTATGGAGAGCCTTTAAAATATCAAGTGAGTGTGTTGCAAGGTTTTGGTACAGAATGATCTACAGTTTTATAGTCGTAAACTTCAGAATACAAGAGCTGTCGGTGATGATGACTATGACAACCATAGCAGTGGTTGTGATGAAGATGACTCAGGTGCTGTAATTCATGTAACGATATGGTAGATGAGGCCTCATGATACAAAACGATGATGAGGACGAGAACAATGAGATAAATGTATGGAGACGGGGCATAGTGAAAACTTGAAGTACTATAGTCCTCGAAGACAGATATCTATCTATCTATCTATCTATCTATCTATCTATCTATCTATCTATCTATCTATCTATCTATCTATCTATCTATCTATCTATCTATCTATCTATCTATCTATCTATCTATCTATCTATCTATCTATCTATCTATCTATCTATCTATCTATCTATTTATCTATCTATCTATCTAATATATATAATATGAGTTTTGTCTGCCTACTTCTCAGAATTTGAAAAGAATGGTATTTCTGCATCGGTCATGGACACAGTAACAACGAAATGCACTTTTAACGTTACCATAATTTCTGTCTGTCTGTCTGTCTGTCTGTCTATCTGTCTGTCTGTCTGTCTGTCTGTCTGTCTGTACGTATGTATTAACACGCATCACTAAAAAAAACGGCTAAAGATAAGTTAATAAAAATCGGTATCAAAAGTCGGGGAATATGTCGCTACAATCTAGGCGCTATAAATAATTTTATTCACGCTGATAGAAATGGTAGTTTAGGGAAGGCCTAAAATTTAATTTTCAAATATTTATATTTTTAGTGGTCCTATCTTAATAAAAATGTGTATGCAATGTCGGGGAATAAGTCGCTACAATCTAGGCGCAATAAATAATTTTATTCACGTTGAGTGAAATTGTAGTTTAGGGAAAGGCCTAAAATTTAATTCTTAAATATTTACGTCATTAGTCGTCCTATCTCGTTGAAAACCGGTATACAAGGTCGAAGAATGAGCTACTACAATCTAGGCTATAAATAATTTTATTCACGATGAATGAAAATTTAATTCTCAAATATTGATATTATTAGTGGTCGTATCGATAAATACTACATAACCAAAGTAATATAGAATAAAATTTTCGACCATTTATGTCATACATTTTTACCATACCGACTATGATAACACGGATATTCATGAATTTGTATTTTTGTTGCTAAGTCCATATCGACGCCGAGCCACGAGAAAATGGGTTAACATAATTTAATGAAAATCAGTATATAGAGTCGGGGAATAAGAAACTACAGTCTAAGCTATAAACAATTTTATTCACCCTGGATAAAATTGTAGTTTAGGAGAAGGCGCCTAAAATTTATTTTTTAAATACTTATGTTTTTGGTCCTATCGAAAAGTACTACATAACAAAAGTTACAGAGAATATTTCCGATCATTTATGTTTTGTTCAGTTTTGCCGTACCGACTATGATGAGTGGTATTTCAGAGTCGGAAGAAAACTAAATGTGAAGGCCTACAATATCGAAAGCGCATAACATTGATCAACAATAACATTACATTGACCATTGTTTGTTGTGATGTTATTTGTCTCTTATGCTGCCTCTGAACTCCGATAGATGGGATTACTGCTGCGTAACGACTGACTGAATATTGGCGGAAAATAGCCGGGGAGATAAAAAACTTTCTTCTTTAGCATGACATTCCTCTGGTTCATACATTTTCTGATACAGCTGGTACGTAACACACTGGTTTTTCATAGTATTCCAGTTATTCGATCCCTACTCTGACGCGCTGTTTTGAATAAGCAGTGTGCATACTTAAGGCAGAGGCTGACTTAGTAGTGGTATGATATAATTGTATTGTAATATTTGACACATATGTTGCAAACACAAACAGCAAGAATGGACCTAGACTATAGCCAAAGAAGAGGCTCAACAAAATAATTAACAAAATTGTAAATGATTCACGTAATTGTTAATATGTACAAAACAAAGAATTCAATAAACGGGGGATAGCGGGGGAAAACTATGGGGGGGGGTGCGGTGCGGGTCCTCTCCCTGTGTTGGTTCCCCTTGGTGGTCCGGCGGTCTCTGCGCCAGAGTCAACAACAATCAAAACGTATGTACAACACATACAATCCCATTTAACATAAAATCATCAATTAAAATAACAATAAAAGGCCTAAGAGCTACTTATTTAGCCCGCCTGTCAGAGGACAGGAGTGAAATAACTTCATTCGTTCGTTCGTTAGTAGTAGTAGTAGTAGTAGTATAGCCTGGTCTAGAATAACAATTTAGGCTTATTCCAAATTATAGCACAACAGTTTTCTAAATAACTCAAAATTCAACCCTGAAAAGAGCCGTTTCTTAAGAACAGCTTTTTCCTCTTCACTTTTATTAAATTCTACATTCATTTTATTCCAAATTATCAGTGCAGAGGGTGTTTCTCCTCAGGCTTGGAGGAAAAATTTGCTTCTGAGTCAGATAGATTTTTTCCCCGCCAGTGTAGTGAATTTATATTTTTCGAATCATCGGGTACTCCTAGGAAGCAGATAGTTAAAAGGGCATACTTTCTGCCCTGGTAGTCTGCACTATTCGACCCTCTCCCCGCCGAAAAAAGACGAAGAGTGTTCACGAATCACAGCTGTCTGCAGCTTGGTCATTCCAGCTCTGGAACTTTAGACTGTTAGATCGGCAGTATAGTCCTGTTCGTTAAAAGTGAGAACATGTGTGGTATTTCATTTGATCGAGTATTCCATATGAAAGCATTGCTTTTAATCGCGCCATTCCTACTGACGTCATTGTAATATATGTTCATTTCAGTTGGGAAAACCACTAAGACAGTACTTCTGATAATGTGAAAAGGCAGGTGAAGAGTGAGTGTCTGCCATTGCAGTGAAAACTCCCTAACTCTGTCTTCATATGAGAAAAGATGTTTGGTGACTTCTCCGTCGCGTTTCTAGGGTAACGTTAAGAGCTATACAATTTAATACAATCTTGCTCACAACGTGTACACTAGAATTCCGTATACAATGTAGAATTCCGTAGCGAAGCACGGGTACATCAGCTAGTTAAAAATAAATAACAAGGGATAGAATAAAATTAGCTGAGAATGGTCTGCGTCTCAACACCCAGAGAACCGAATACCTAGAATGTCGTCCCCAAACTAGTGGGACCATAAGGATCAATAATCAAGACTTGCAGAAAACCACGCATTTTAAATACCTAGGGTCAGTTGTCACTTCGAACTGTGATGCCACTTTTGATACCCGAGCGCGGGTAAATGCAGCTTGGCTCAGGTGGAGACTAGTCACTGGAGTCCTCTGCGATAACAAGATGCCTCAGCATCTAAAGGCAAAAATGTACTAGACCGTGGTACGCCCAGCAGCTATTTACGGGGCAGAATATCGTCCAATGACAACAAAGCATGAGCAGACTCCTCATACAATGGAAATAAAGATGCTTCGATGGATTATAGGAATGACTCCATGTGACCACACAAGAAATGCAGATATTCGACGAAGGCTTGGCGTCGCCCCAGTTGTGGAGAAAGCGAGGGAAGCGCGTCTCCGCTGGTACGGTCACGTTATGAGAATGCAAGGATGGCTCAGTTGCTAAAACAACTCTCCAAGTTGATCCGGGAGGAGTACGACCACGTGGAAGGCCTTTAAAGCGGTGAACTGACAATATCAAGGCCGATATGCACGACGTTCGTTTAGAACCTGAAGATGTCAGCAATAGGACGAAATGGAGTAGATGTACCAAACGGCGGACCCCATGCTTTGGGATAAACGCTAGGAAAGAGGGAGAAAATAAATATCTCATTACCAATAAAAATAATAAGAGATGCAGTTTAGGAATAAAATATCATTGATTTTGTGGGCCGCAGCACCCTAATCTCTTACATGTTAAGATAGGTAGATACAGTGTGTACGTTGAGTCCTTAAGGCTGGCTGAATCTTTCGGTGTATATTAGTTGCACTTGGGGTATATTTATCCTCAAGACCAACCACTGAGAATGTCCGACTCGTTGGCTGAATGGTCAGCGTACTGGCATTCGGTTCAGAGAGTCCCGGGTTCGATTCCCGGCGGGGTCGGGGATTTTAACCTTCATTGGTTAATTCCATTGGCCCGGGGGCTGGGCGTTTGTGCTGTTCCCAACATCCCTGCAACTCACACACCATACATAACACTATCCTCCAACACAATAACACGCAGTTCCCTACGCATGGCAGATGCCGCCCACCCTCATCGGAGGGTCTGCTTTACAAGGGCTGCACTCGGCTAGAAATAGCCACACCAAATTATTATTACCACTGAAAATGGGCTTAAAATATAAAATTGTTACTGAAACGACTATAAATGCATGTGAAGCGTTTCATAGAGCTTTCTCGCTTTATTTTATCAGTGCTTATCCACATAATCACAATTTTGTAGACGCCGTCGTTTAGACACAAACGAGTACAAATATTTAATTGAATAGCATAAGAAATGCTTATAAAGTCAGTCCAAAGAAATGCAAACAGTACATTGAAGAGCTGATTTATCAACACATGAGAGGAAATATTAATACACTACATTTGCTCAAAAGAATTATTTATTACGATAACTATAAAGATTAATTTCGTTGCAATTCCTTTATTCCCACATGACAAGTTCCTGGTACAAATACCTTAAATACATTGTCGGGTACCATGTAGAATTATTCAAAATACCTTCATGAGTACAAAGTTACTGGTACGATCATTTTAAACACTTTGAGTTGTACCATGTTACTGATACGATTGTTTTGAACATTTTGAAGAGTACCGTTACTGACATGATTATTTAAAGCACTCTGATGAGTACCAATTTTCTGGTATTATTATTTTAAATAGTTTGACGAGTACCAAGTTATCGATTCAATTATTTAATGAGTACCAAGTTTCTGGTACTATTATTTTTAATACTTTTTTTACGAGTTCAAAGCTACTGCGAATATTATTTTAAATGGCATTTTAAACCTCACCCGTTGATAGCAAACTGTTCTTCGGAGAGTCTTATATCTCTAAAAAATTGGGGAGGAAAATTCTGCCGCGCGGAAATAGGCCACTGGACTCAACTGACGTATATATGACATTGACCACCCAACGTAACTGATGAACTCGCTGATATTCGACTGTTCCACCTCCAGTAGTGGTAGAAGATCCAGGAGAGTGGAGTTTCTTTACTGAGCCAGAATGTACTATTTCATATAAGACTGTCAAGCCTATTCAGTTTACACACTAACAGTTCATACAAAACATAATTTCACACCGTTCACCATAGGGAGTGGCTGCATAAGGTGAGGTGTTCGTAGTATCACTCATACCTTAATCGCTTACATATTACAGATGAGAGTGAGTCAGATCAATGAAAATAACAAACTTTTTCTAGCCAGTATCAGAATACCTAGTTATTGCTGTTAGTGCCATGTGTCCATAGACAGGTTTCATGTAACCCTCTGCACCACCCTATCCCGTGCTAACCTTTCTATTTAGGCGTTATTACTACATCCTTTACCTACTCTAATTTGTTTGTCTTATTAATGTCTTGCTTGTTCTGTTTCCACAATTTCCTTAAAACTAACTGAATAAGTTCTCGGTGCCTCAGGATATGTTCTCTGGACAAATCCCTTCAAATCGTTTTCTTCTCACTAACTCGATTCTCTATCCATTTGTAATCCGTTCTACCAATATCACATTAGCGTTATTCTACAACAGAACATTTCAAAAGCTTCTATTCCCGTTCTTTCTCCACTACTTCTTGTTCATGTTTCACTTTCATACAATGTCTTGCTCCACTCGAACGTACACAAATAACATTTCAAATAAGCATATCTATGTTTCAGTGAGCAAATTTCTTCTCTTAAAAGAAAGGCTTTCCTTGCTTGCGTTAGTTTGCATTTATGTCCTCCTTGTTTCTACCACCGTTAGTTATTGTATTATCCAAGTGACAATATTCATCTACTTTTTGTAAGTCTCCATTTCTTAATCTAATATCTCCGGTATCAGGTGACCTTATTGGACTGCATCCCATTTCTTTTGTTTCGGATTTCAGCAGTCTAAAATGAAGATGTGTATATGTTATATATGGATTACATCCTTACTGGTCTTGCCTAGGAGACCCAAGCATAATAATGACTCAGTGTAACCTGACGAACAACCACGGATGAGACTATATCGAAGAACGCTCCGAACCGCCAGCACGGGCTTCGAACCGCCCTCCTCCTACTTTCTGGGCGACCCTCGGAATACTCGAGCAGTATGGGGGTGGTGACGCTATAAAAAAGGTCAATAAGAAGAATATTTAAGATGGAATCATATCCAATGTGAAAGTAGGCTTTTCGGGTTCAACTATTTACTGGATACTACTTAGTACTACTAGAAATTACAAGAATCATGTAATAGGTTAACGAATACAATTAATTACGGTACTGAATTGCGACATAAGGATAAACAACATTATCGTAATAAAATCTCCACATCAGGAAAATAAGACAATACGTGAAGTAAACTGACTCGCCTGAATGCCGTTCAGTGATTTCAGCTCATCACAGACTTCATCTGGCAATGAAGTATAATCGAAATCTAGCAATTAAACACCATCTATCTTTCTGTTAAAAATGTTCTCTCTTCCGGTCGATCACCTTTATCAAATCATTTGAGTACATGTCGCCTATATAACACACACTATTCTTAGAATGCAGTTAACCGGTCCTTAAGCTACCTAATTAACACATGAGAAAATATTTACATAATGAACAGAACAATGAGCAAAATTCTCCGGACTGACCGTATACCCTTACTCCAAGACAAACAACGTTGAGCATCGATTCTGTTTGAACTAAAAAGAATAATAAAATAATACACTGCTCAAAATTATATGTACACTTTATATACAAATGAGGCCAGTTCTGTAAAAAAACACAGATATCACTTTATTCCGCCCCCGACGAACACCTGGGGCAAGGTTGCGCATGCCGGCTCATCCTGGCCGTCAACTGGGCTCGAACAGGTCTCCTTCTGTCTGAGGGATACTTATCTGAAAACCCCTGCTATCTGTTGTCTCGTACTACTGCACATGGGGGGATATATCTTAACTACCATCTTAATTATCATTTATGGCTACCGTATTATTTTGGAACACCAACGTTCTTAACTGGACCATAGAAAAAGAAAAAAAGAAGAAAAACAGTGTGTAGTTGCAGGGGATCTATAGCTTTAAACTTCAATACATAGCAAGTCTGCGCGAAGGGGACAGGAAGAAAACAAATGCTCCTTTGTTACGCCGGGAGAATGGTCACTAATCACCCTTTCCATTCACGGGCCCTTCCTGGGATTCAATTCTTACCACCCAATTTATTCATTCGTCCCACTCATTCATATCCTCGGGACTTCCCAAGGAACATCATCCACTGATTCATCAGTTATTCACCCTTTTTAGTAGATTTGCCTCGGGTCACTATCACATTCTAGTTCTTCGTAACTGAATGTCATTTTAGGCGATCAACATTTCTCATTACTTCTCACTTTGCAGACCGGAGTTCCTAAGGTATATGGGCTATCACTATCGTTTTTCTCAACCCTTCGTATTCTCTCTTCGCTTGCCGTCAAATCGTACAATTCGCTCAGCCCCTGATATTCACTATAAGCTCACACTGTTCACACAAAAGCAAAGGAAACACTCCAAACAGATTCTAGCAAAAATCAAAATCAAGGGAAATTTGCGTATTGTCCCTAACATTATTTACCTAAATAACACAATTTTGTATCTATCTCACTCAGAACTCTTCGTGCCTTAATACTAATGTACGTGTCAGCTAGGCATGCCCCCGACTGTCTATCTCCCCACGACAACCGTACTGAACATTTACAGCAACTTCTTGGACGTGGTATCCCTCACTCATCACTCACTACTGTTTCCATCCCGCTCAGGAAGCTCAAACTGCTATTCTATCCTTATTTCCCATACTCACTAACATATTGATAATCACTAACAACGAAAATACTCCTCACGAAATTCTTATCAGAAAGGAAAGTGTGGTTTTATCCGGAAAATTTAGCTCTATGAATTTTAGATGAATGCGACAAAATAAAAATCAAATTCAAAATTAGGGCATGCATTATTTACAGCATTTATGTATCAAACAAAAACTCTACATTATGACACCCCGGTTATCTTTTATCGTGCTAAGCAATAAAATGGCATCAACTCATTTGTCTGGTGGTCGTTTTATCTTCCACGGGAAACTCATGGTGGAGTTCTACTCCTTCTTCCTCTGGGCGCTGTAGACGAGAGTATCAGCCTTCGAACCTGGTCTGTGGCAGTCCATCATGCCGATCGGCTCGTCCATTTGCTACCCATCTTGAAGTAATCCAATTGGTATCAGCTCCAGCACTCGTCACACGTTACTTTCTGGCTATAACGAGACATACACAGAATTTAACACAGGAGTTTTCCCTTATGGAAGCGGGTCACTCTAGTCAAGGGCGGCATGCACTAACATAACGAATAGGGTGACTCATAAGCCTTGAGGAACCCTCCCTCCGAATAGCGGAATTGTCCCTGTCGACGCTATTCTACCACCGAATTTTACTGCTCTGAATCTGATACCAGTATTTGACTGATATCGGGTCGTAATTTATGCCGCCAACTCCCACTATTTATTTATTCAAATTGTTCTAGCAGCCTACTTAATTATGCACAGAAAGACCTTTGCCTAGGCTCGATTGGCTATTGTTCAAGTTCCTAATACACAGTTCACAAGATGCACTCCCGGGATGTAAGGTTTACGATCGTGACGGACAATAACTTCATCTTCTGTTAGTTGTCACGAGACTGCCCGGAGTGGGTCAGGGCCTCCGTTATATTGTCAACTCGCCCGCCCTTGGGGTTGGAGGCTCAGTCCTGCTGAATTAAGGAAATCGGCTCCGTTAAAAGCTAGAGTTCAAGACATTTAAAAGGCGCGTATTATAGACCTCGAGTCCTTCTTTCACTTCAGCCGAGTGCGATCGCAATTCGATCTGCAGTTTTTAGGTAATCAAGCTCCCGCCTTTAATTAGAGCAGTCGCGTCCCTTTGTGGGAGGAGTTCACTTTTGGGCACAATACTCGGCTTGGGGACGCGGTGTATTCACACGTTAGCAATACATTATAGCTGGACATCTGGTGATCATAATTCACCCCGAAAAATCAATTTAGGTCAAGTGCAGTTCCGGATAAACAGCCTAAAAACGCTGGTTTCTTTACTTGTTTTATTTATTTATTCAAATACTAGACAAAATTCTTTCTGTAATGTGTTTCTTGGTTCAATACCCTCAGTTTTTAATTTTTTGAAAAATGTCCACTCCGAATGTAGTTATAAGGGCTTAAGTGAAACTCTGCATTGACTCGCATTAGCGCTCGTAGCGGAAGAAAAAGTCAAACTGTTAAACTAATCACGGCCGACTGGATCCCTCCCTGCACTCCTTATATCGGCCTTGACCATAGAGTTAGTAAATAATACTGTATAATAATGTATAATTTACTAACTCTATGGCCTTGACAATCACTTGTGAAGCCCAGCATAAAGCTGTAATTGGAAAGTTTCACCTAAATGCGGCTGGAGTCCTGGTCTCCTAGTCACTGACAGGAAGCTGTATACCGCAAATTGCCGCATTTCCCGTTTTATTTATATTGTTTTGCTGTCGAAAATGTTGGCAATGTGTTCGCAATGAGGTGCTTGTTGGCTTGATATTGAGAGCTGATAGTTATGCCCTAGTGAGTTTAATTTTTTATTGTGTGGTGTCGTGATTATATTTTTTAAACTATGTTTACAAATCTTGGAATATGTGACATTATTGTGCGCCTTTTTGTACTTCTAGAATAAATTTTCTGCAAACAAGAACACATGTAATGAGTGGCTCAAAGTGATTTCTCGCTGTAAATTCGTCCTAAACAAGAATTTTAATATATGAGCCAATTCGCTTTTTCTGATGGCGTAGTGATTTGCTTTTCTTTAACTGTGTTTGGATATATTCGAATATGTATTGCTGTGCGCCTTTTTGTATTTCGAACAGAGGAAAAAAAGAGCAAAGGGACAATATCATTTCACGAATTGTCTGTAGACCAGGACAAAACTACGGAGTGACTCAAAGCAATTAGCACTTTCATCTTAGTTTCCCGTTTCTATTTCGGGTATTTATCTTCTTTCTTTCTTTCTTTCTTTCTTTCTTTCTTTCTTTCTTTCTTTCTTTCTTTCTTTCTTTCTTTCTTAATTTGTTTACTCCTCCAGGGTTGGCCTTTTCCTCGGACTGAGCAAGGGATCCCACCTCTGCCACCTCAAGGGTAGTGTCCTGGAGCGTGAGACTTCGGGTCGGGGGATACAACTGGGAAGGATAACTAGTACCTCGCCCAGGCGGCCGCAACTGTTATACTGAACAGGGGCCTTGTGTTGGGGATGGGAAGATTGGAAGGGATAGACAAGGAAGAGGGAAGGAAGCGGACCTGGCCTTAAGTTAGGTACCATCCGCGCATTTGCCTGGACGAGAAGTGGGAAACTATGGAAAACCACTTCGAGGACGGCTGAGGTGGGAATCGATCACCCCTCTACTCAGTTGACCTCCCAAGGCTGAGTGGACCCCGTTCCAGCCCTCGTACAACTTTTGCAATTTTGTGGCAGGGCCAGGAATCGAACCCGGGCCTTCGGGGGTGGCAGCTAATCTCGCTATTTATTTACCCCTAAACTTTCTTGCATTGAATAATCCTTTAGCAGGAGTCGTATTTGCCATATGACAGCAACACAACACATTTTTATCTAAGATAATCTGAACTTCAACAGCTAGATAGAGCGACGCATCAAGTCGGCTGTGATCTAATTTTTAGGAATACATGATAAAGAATATATTCTCATACTTTATTATATTTTATTTACCTACAGTTCGTAGCTCATATCCGTAGGATATTTTCAACACTGGGTTACTTGCCTGAAGGGCTAGAACTGTGGATTTAACACTTCTAGGCCAGCGAGATGGCCTGCGAATGCTGGAACGTCACTGATCAGCGGGACGACATATTCAGCTTTGCTTCACGACCGGACCTTCTACCTCTTGCACCGAAATGTTCCTCAATTGATTTCACGAATTTGATCGAACCCACCTGTACAGAATTAAAATCCTTGGACTGGCCGAGAATTGAACCGAGGAATACTAACCTTAAACCAAGAGGCTGGCTTCATTATAACTGACATCTATAATCTATCTTATGTATACACAGTTCAATAAAATTAGGGGAACATATTTTGTAACGTGTGGTATGTGAACGTTAATTTGGTAGATGGGGTTCCAATGGTCGTACAGCTTACCTTGAGACCTTAGCTACTCAGGATAAATGAAATCGAAGTTATACTCCATATGTAAGCGTAGCCATGCATTATACTGTCAGGTGACCCCTCAAAACAAAGTGAATAGCGGTGCGTCCGCGTGTCGTTGTGAGGTAAACGGACTACTGCGGTCATTTGAGCACGTTGTACGTAAACCAGCACATCCCATGAGATATCTTAACGAGGTCCAAGTTGCAAGGGCCGTCAGTTTCATCACTTTGCTGTGGATCTCAATGTCTCCCCGTCATTTATTCACCGCTTGTGGAATCACTACACTTTGACAGGCCAGTTCACAAGGAGGGTTGGACAAAGTCGTGGACGCATGACAACCCCACAGGATGACCGATATCCGACCATCTGTGTGTTGCGGCGTTGTTCAGCAACTGCCAGAGAACTGTAACAAGACCTCAGGAGGGTCACTGGAGTCACGGTGTCTGACCAGACACTAAGGAACAGGTTAAGAGAAGTGTCCTCACGTCCCAGACGTCCTGTTCGAGTGCCCCGTTTAACACAGCAACATCGCGCAGCTCGCCTTCTGTTTGCCCGTGCCCACATCAACTGGCAACTTCGCCAATGGAGACCTGTGTTGCTCACAGGCGAGTCCAGATTTCCCCTGACACAGCGTGATGGACGTCAACGTGTATGGAGACGCCGTGGTGAGCAGTACATGCCAAATGTTGTCCAGGAAGACGACCGATTCGGACAAGGTACTGTGATGGTATGGGGTGGCATCAGTACGGATGGCCGTACGGATCTTGTCGTCGTCCGCGGTAATCATACCGCTGCGGGGTACATCGAGCCAGATACTGCTAGAGCATATGTTGGTTGCTGAATACAGTGTTGGCTCTGAATTCGTACTCATGCACGACACTGTCAGGGCTCATGTAGCGCGCATCACCAGAGCTGTCTTGCGATAACTGGACATTCAAGAGATGGAATGGCCAGCAGTGAGTCCCGACCTTAATCCCATCGAGCATGTGTGGGATAGGCTCGACAGAATTGTTCGTGGGCCTCCTGTTCCACCACAGACTCTCCAAGACCTCGAGCAGGCTCTCATTGAAGAATGAGACCTGATACTGCAACGACCTCCGTCGACTTATACGGAGCATGCCACATAGGTGCCAAGCTGTGGTAAATGCTCGTGGAGGACACACACCATACTGAAGCTCTCCAACTGTGATAAAAATCCACTCTGGAAGACTGTTATCACTTCATTTCCGCTGCTATTTGGACATTTCCGTTTGTGCTCTGAAAATGAACGCGAATCCATCGATGTTCTTTTGTATACTTCAACGGTAAGGAATAAAGGTTTAGTTGGTAATACGCCTGGGTATGAGGTATTGTTTTGTGGCGCATGGCATACGTTCAAAGACATGTTCCCCCCCCCCCTTTTTTTTTTTGAACTGTACATTTTCTTTATACGCCAAATAACGATACGACGTGTCTCGAGTCACTCCGATCTTTCAGTTGTCACATCCAGCTGCGCAAGCCTGACTAAGGTTTAATTTTGGTTTACTGCTAGTACTCATTGAATTGATGCAGAGCGTTTAATGGCCTGCTCATGTGAGGTGATTTTCCCATCAACAACGGATACATTCACTAGTACAGCTTGAACGTTTGAAGCATTAACCATCGGCTTGCTTTGTTTTATGTGTGGCATATAAACAGCCTGTTCGCACTAAACCGCTTCTCTAAACCAGCAGCGACTTTGCCTTGTTTATTCTTCTCCAGTCGTCGACTTCGTCACAAAGTAAAAATCTACTAACATAAGTTATCAATTAAGTTTCACAACAGTGCCTTTGATTGTTGACACGTACGAAAGACGTGTGTCATGCAGTAGATAGATATTAACTCTGTTTTGCATGCAAGCCACACCTGATTGGTCGAGTATCTGTTCAAGTACGGTGCTTGAGCGGCTCTTATCATTCGCATTAAAGATTGACGTTATAAACGACAGTTTTTTAAATTTTATATGTATAGGGAATGTGTGGGTTCCACTAAACAGAGTGCGCACTGGGCTTGGAAGAAGTGGCTCTGCGATGCATTCTTGCATTCTTGGAGCCTTCGACCTTTTCTATTTTTTTTGTTGCTATTTTGCTTTACGTCGCACCGACACAGATAGGTCTTATGGCGACGATGTGAGAGGAAAGGCCTAGGAATGGGAAGGAAACGGACGTGGCCTTAATTACGGTACAGCCCTAACATTTGGCTGGTGTGAAAGTGGGAAACCACGGAAAACCATTTTCAGGGCTGCCGACAGTGGGATTCGAACCCACTATCTCCCGGATGCAAGCTCATAGCTGCACGCTCCTAACCGTACGGCTAACTCGACCTTTCTAAGCTGTGACTGTGGTGAAGAATTCCAGACAGTGCGACCCATCACCTTCAGACGCCCAAATAGAACACACCGAGCCATAATTTCTCCGAAACAATCGACGACCTTCTGACAGCTTCAACAACGGCTATTCAGTGACTGCAACAACTGGACATCCTAGTTTAGTTTCCATTCTTCAATTGTTGTGTATCTATTTACTTATATTTTGCAACATTCCTGTTTTTGTATTTTTCTTTCCATTTTGGTGTGTTCCACATATCTCTTTCGATTCCTACTTTGTGTTTTATCTTGACTTTTTATATTTATTCTGCATTGTAGATTATTTGTTGCTTTTCATAATGTTTCTAAATTTGTGCGGGGCTTAATTTTGTACCATAAGTTAAATAAATAAACTTACTGAATCGTCCTCATAAGTAAAAGATAAGCCATCGAAGGCATAATAAATTGAGAATATATTTTCCTCATCAATTTCAAAAGGACGTCATAGACTGTTTAAATATATTTCCGAGATATGTAAAGAAGATTGCTCTCCAGATGTGATCTCGGAGTGTTGCTAAGACACGGCAATGTCTAATGAACATCACATTAAACTATTCATAGCCCGCCATAGAGAGCTAAACAAGCATCTGCTCTGTGCGAGATTTCTTACTAATAAAAACAACCAGCTGGAAGAGATTTTTTTTAAAAGTGGGAGTTCGGCGCAGTATAAGTCCATTAGATATTCTATTCGCAAATGTTAAAAGAGAAACATATACGGGACATTCCACGTGAAGTCGAACGAACAACTGCAGAAAATGAACATGGATATTTTTAAAATGTTGAAAATTTTAAAGCAGTTATAGAAAACCGCTCTGTGGTGTGGTGGTTAATGTGATTAGCTGCCATCCGCGGAAGCCCGCGTTCGAATCCCGGCTCTGACACGAAGTTTGAAAAGCGGTACGAGGGTTGGAACTGGGTCCACTCAACCTCGGGAGGTCAACTGAGTAGGGGGGTGTTCCATTCCCAACTCGGCCATCCCCGAGGTGGTTTTTCCGTGGTTTCCCACTTCTCCTCCAGGCCAATGCCGGGATGGACCTAATTTAAGGCCACGATCATTTCCTTCCCTCTTCCTTGCCTATCTCTTCCGATCTTTCCATCCCCAACAAGGCTTCAGTTCAGCATAGTAAGTGAGGCTACCTGGGCGAGGTACTGGTCCTCCTCCCCAGTTTCATTCCCCTACCTAAAAGTCGCACGCTCCAGGACACTGCCCTTGAGGCAGTAGAGATGGTATCCCTCGCTGAGTCCGAGGGAAAAACCAACCCTAGACGGTAAACGGATTAAGAAAGAAAGAAAGAAAGAAAGAAAGAAAGAAAGAAAGAAAGAAAGAAAGAAGGAAATATATAGAAAAGCGTCGAAGTTTAGATTAAGTATAAATATATTTTTCGACCTGCAATAGCGCACACAGGAAAAGCTGAACTTATCGTACAGTGTTATTCTTTGTAACTTCCGAGGACCATGTTTGAGTTATCCTTAGAATATTTCACGCATATAATATAGGCTTTTTAATTAACTTATGTGCAAATCATGTTACATTTATGGACATGTCTCAGTTTCATTCTTGGCTTTAATAGTATGAAAGTGACTGCAGTATGAGCGATGCTAGTGATGCCATTCCTTATGCAGCTAGTCCTTATTATGAATGATGTGAAAATGTTGCTCATAGGGTTGGTTGGTGCAAGCATTTCAGTCGGCTTGGCAGACTGATGTGTAATAGCAACTTTTGGCCCAGTGAGGAAAGCAACTGGAAGCTACCTCACTTCTCATTTCCCTAGTGTACCTCTTCAGTGACATCTAGGCCATCTATGACAACTGATGCTGTTGAGGTTATAACCAGCCTTCGGGATGAGTACTCATACATATACATTCTTCTTCTTCTTCTTCTACTACTACTACCTCTTTACCCACACCTATGGGATCGCGGGTGCGAACTACGTCGCACATGTGGATTTGGTCCTGTTTTTCAGTCGGACATCTTTCCCGACGCCAACCTTATATGGAGGCGATTGAAATCCCCGACCCGGCCGGGAATTGAAACCATACACTCCGAACCAAAGACCTCAACGCTGACCACTTAGCCAAGGATTCAGGCCATTATTCAGATTTAGACTATAAATGATATCGAATATTCACAACATTATTGAGATAATAATAATTAAAATGTCATTTATATTCCATAATGGAAACAATGTCTGAATACATCAATGCTTTTAGTTTGTGGACAGTTGAATAAATAAGCGTTGTCAAGTGTATGGGTCTATAAATGGTATAAGAATAAGAAATGAATAATTACGACTGAGAGAAATTTCACTAGCTATCGGTCTGATGGTCTTGAAAACGTCTGAAAAGGCATGGATTCCCTGGGGAAAAAAGTCGTATTTATTACAGTAAAACCTGTCCTCAGGGGAAAACCAAGGAACCGGATCTTTTCCCCGCTGTATACAGGATTCCGGTTGATAAAGGTGGTTAAAAATAACAT
This sequence comes from Anabrus simplex, assembly GCF_040414725.1. Classification (NCBI taxonomy): domain Eukaryota; kingdom Metazoa; phylum Arthropoda; class Insecta; order Orthoptera; family Tettigoniidae; genus Anabrus; species Anabrus simplex. The sequence goes on along the minus strand of NC_090268.1, from coordinate 344,196,572 downwards.
AAAAATCATAAGTGCATACCTCCATTAGATAATCCAGCAGTATATTTATATGATTATGCGCAGTAGTAAATACAATAATGACTGTAATCATTTATATACACTAGCTCGTCAGCTTAGACCCTCCTCACAGTGCACAGTAGTACAGTACATACAATTATTTAATACACATTGCATGTTTTAGATAATTAACACAAATAGTAATACTGTACAGTAATGTTATTTACTTCTTCCAGTAGTTAAGAATTGCCAGCCCCTTGGTGCAGGGGTAGCGTGCCTGCCTCTTACCCGGAGGCTCCGGGTTTGATTCCCGGCCAGGTCAGCGATTTTTACCTGGACCTGAGGGCTGGTTCGAGGTCCACTCAGCCTACGTGATTAGAATTGAGGAGCTATCTGACGGTGAGATAGCGGGCCCGGTCTAGAAATCCAAGAATAACGGCCGAGAGGATTCGTCGTGCTGACCACACGACTCCTCCTAATCTGCAGGTCTTTGGGCTGAGCAGCGGTCGCTTGGTAGGCCAAGGCCCTTCAAGGGCTGTAGTGCCATGGGGTTTGGTTTGGTTTTTAGTAGTTAAGAATTGTTCGCTGGACATAACTATTCCTGGTAGCACGCTTCTGAATTAAAATACAGGCACGGGAAATGATGTCGAACAATTCTACATCATTTTTCGTTAGCGAAATATACCTTCTTTTTTTTTACAATTTTCTTTACGTCGCATCGATGCCGATAAGTCTTATGGCGACGATGGGATAGAAAAGTCCTAGGAGTGGGAAGGAAGCGGCGTGGCCTTAATTAAGGTACAGCCATCTATGACAGCTGATGCTGTTGAGGTTATAACCAGCCCTCGGGATGAGTATTCATACATTCTTCTTCTTCTACTACCACTTCTACCGCTTTTCTCACACCTGTGGCGTCGCCTGGTGTGAAAATGCAAAACCACGGAAAACCATCTTCAGGGCTACCGACAGTGGGGTTCGAACCCACTGTCCCCCGGATGCAGGCTCACAGCTGCGCGGCCCTAACCGTACGGCCAACTCGCCCGGTGCGAAATAAACTGAATGTTCATTACGGCTGGCAGGACATGTCAGCAGGATTTCATCGTGTTCGTTCTCGTCTTCATCGTTATCAACTTCTGTTCCTATTCTTGGGGGTGATGAACTCTTCCATGTTTTCTAACGCCACCTCTGTCTCAACTTCTAAATCAATGGCCATATAATCTTATGCACTGACATTACCATAATTACACTGGTCGAGAGTTTATTGGAGCAATCAGTATCTCGGCCAAGGACAACAAGAAAGACAGGCCTTGGTGTGGGATTTTCACGTGATCAAGTCAGTCTCCAATATGGCAAGGGTTCCTGTTGTCTTGTGTATGTCCGTTGCTACAAAATCACCGAATTAATTATTTTAACACTAACAATCACCTTGCACCAATTCTTACTATTCATACATAAAGTATTCATAATAAAGTATTTTGATATTCAAGTATCGTTTCAATTACAGTCGATGAGTAATTTTGTTGAGAAGAAAGATACCTTTGCATGTGTAACATCATTTATTTATAAATATGTGTACGCGTGAACTTACGGTGTTGGTAAATTTCTTTACCGTTCGAGCGGGACAAACGTTTCAGAAGCGAGTGCAACATTTGGAGCTTGAAAGGTATAGTAAACGGGATACATGATTGTTCTTTCTGATGCAATATCTCTTAGCATTCGTGTACACTTATCCGAGCAATATGCTATAAATTCCCATGAATTAATGCTGAGATTGAGTGACCTAACCTGCAATGTAATATGCCTCGTCACTGTAGCGTGAAAGGGTGCATTGCCAATTACACCCCAGGAGAAGTGGCTGTTTCTATGTTTTTTCTTCCCAAGGACGAACATTTGAAGGCTCAGTGGCTAAAAAAAATACCATTCGATTTCAGTGGTCTAAAAATCCTATTTGTCTGTATCAGAATGTTCAATACAATGTGTACCTGATGAAGTACTTCCAATTTTAAGTTACATTGCAGGATATGTAGTCAAGCATGAAATACGACAACAAAATCGTGGGTTATGGCTGCCAAGTATGAAAACTGTGGATGTTGAAATACCACCTGAATTCAAATGAATTGAGGCATTAGATATGTTACCCATCAGAACTGTCTTTAATTGCAATTTGTGTTGTATTGTACCGTACCCAGGGGTAAATACCCTCTAGGACGATGCCTCCATTCCTGTAAGAACATCCGACTAACTCAGGGTTGGTCAGAGAGTGGGTTGGTTGTCGGTTGGGTCAGGATAAAAAGTCGAAGTTCTACTCTAAATATCAATCAATGACAGGAAATGGAGATATAACACGAATGAGAAACAATCATAGGGGGTAAGATGGATTTATTGATAAATATCCCCGATCATATCACGAGAAAACAAGTAAATCAAAAAATATAATTTGTAAAAAAAAATGAACTCAAAATATTAGAAATAAGTCGAAGTTAGAACGTTACTTGAATGATAATACCAAATTTGACATCAAAATCAAGTTCAAAAAGAACACTTATATACATCAAGACTGAGCTTCTTCTAATAGTCCAATGTTTATATTGTCTGGCAACAAGTGTACGCAAACACTGACATGTGGTATTTCCGCATGGAGTTACACACTATCGCATCACAACGATACGGTTTCAAAATTTAAGTTAATTCCGAGAATCGCCGAAATTACAGTTAAATAAAAGTTACATAATAAAGAAAAGTTGCTACGAAAAGGAAAATAATTAAGACGCAATGGACGCTATGTAAGTTATGCAAAATACTAGGGGCATATCCTACATTATATTTACAACAATACAAATAATCAAACTAAACACACACACATATATATATATATATATATATATATATATATATATATATATATACATCGGATATCGAGTAAAATCTTAAATGCTACACTGATTCTAATGTGAATCCCGGTTCACTGCAAAAGATCTAGACAGAACTAGATAAACCAACAATACTTCAGCACTCGGGCTGTTCCCTATTTAAAACAACGAGACAAGTATACAATCACAAATAACAATGTAAATCATCATCCTGTAAGAGAAAAACATATAAATAACCCTTGATATCACGAAGAAAGCAATGGGCAACATTGCCTCCTTCTGCTGCATTTGAGCGCTCAACAGCGCGGTCATCCGTCATGTACTTCCGGGTAGATTACGAGCTGAAAAGAAATGTTGAACTCAACACTACGCCGCTAAAGTTTGTATTCTGTCTCCCGGGGCGGTCATAAGGAAGTATCGTCTCCTTCACACCTACAGATAAACACAGGCCAGAAATCAGCTTGCCATGAGATAAGGCCTTTCGCCGGCTACATGGAAACTCACGTATATTCATACCTTCTTAGCATGCTTTTACCATTGAATATCATCAGACTCAATAGTCTGGAACTAATACTGTCCATTCTGATCACAATATACGCTCAGAAGACACTTAGCAGGCACACACTTCTGCACAATATTCTTTCTCTTGTCAGGCATACGATCATCCTGCATCAATACATTATAATTCGGCATGCAATTTTTATCTCATTATTTCTCATAAATCCCATTGGCCTTCCACATTATGAGACTCAGTTCGTGTCCTTTACAGACCATCAGGTAAAACAGAATCCAACTTAACTCAAAGATCTTATTTTAACAACGACGTTCTACAGCTCCTTCAGTCAGCTTCCGTAAAATCATGCGTCATGCAGAAATCTATACCTGTCTCTCTGAATAACCGAAATGAAATGAACTAATACGTATGTAACGTTGTATAAAGATGAACCTGTCAATCTAGCCCTTCTAGCATATAAATATAAGGAAAACTTGGAATACCCTATACTAAGTAACATACGTAAATAAACAACAACTAATCCTATCAATCCCTCATTTTCCCAATCATCTAATCATAAAGCAAAATGAAAATAAAATAAACATGCATTATTCTCGTATCCGAATCTATCATAGTAACAAAATTAAACAAACACATGCCGTCAGGCTTACTTTACATGAAGTTAAAAATTCTATCTACACTGCCCTAGTACGTTAACATAACTTACATATCATGCCATAAATAACACATGCGCCTTACTGTATTTACATGACGACTCTCGAGATACCAGGATAGCAGCTTACATCCCTGCTAATTTAGTGATCTACTCCATGTCAATCACAGTATTAGCATGTGGGAATACACTTCCTTCTTCTGCGGTTGTAGCCATCATCTTGCTGGAAATATTCACTGGAACACAGAAGACTTTGGTTGACAATATCTTCGCTGCTCAATGCTACGAGCCGAAATACCATTTCTCTTTAAAAGATCAGCTAAACACACCGATCCATTTATAATATACACTTCACTTAAAGGGTGAGAATACAGTTTTAAAAGCAGCACACGGTTCGCTACGGAAGTTCCCCGCGAATCGCGCCCGTTTCGAAGTAGTGAAACAATAGCACGTCTCCACTACCCTTGCTACACATCGGTCACTAAGCACCGTCTTTATATATTGAAAGTAAACTCTGCCAAAATATACTATTCCATTTACTCAAGAACAGTAAAATCTTCCAACTGCACAATTTAAAATATAATTTAGAACCAGATACTGTTACTGGAATCACGATCACCAATTCAGAGTTTTTGCTTCCGCACTATCCAAGCATTTAACACAGAGTGACGCTGTCCAGAGCTAAGGTTGCTGAGGAGGCTTCGGTGACGCCATACTAATACTGGGGTTTCCGGGTGTCTGAACCAACCACCAATCAAAAAATTCGTCGTAGATTATGACACAATATTATTTGTGATATATTCACAAAACACAGCTCAAACACTAGCAAATCGCTTCCAACAATTTTTATATTACATTTACAAATATATCTGACTTCTGAAACAGTGGAAAACCGATTACTGACATAAACTGACTTTAGCAACTGAGCACGTTGGTCATTCTGGAATTAAGATTTGGCGCTGTGTGGCCTCCAGGTTTGCCAAATCCTTAAGTTCCCATTGGCTGAAATATCTTGCTTAGTCAGCATCTAATACACGTGTCGATCCTTGCCAGCGCTTGGTTACGCCATCCTTTCTCACGGTCATACGGAAATATGAAGCAATGTCCAGCGACTCACTGTCTTGCTCAACATCCGGTATCAACTATCTTGGGATACGATGCTTTAACATATTAGACTGTAACTTTTATGAATAAATTTTACATATTGGGTCTAATAATACTCTAATTATTATTATGGGCCGGCAGGATACGGCTCAGTATGGTTTGTAAAGCAGATCATACTTGATCATTTTCAGGGCAAATTTTTAGCTTGCATGAATCAGGTAGGACTTCTGCAGAGATTGAGTTCACAGATACTGACCAAGATTGCAATACTAGAATGGTAGTAGATTCTGATCTTGTTTGTGTTCCTGCAAAGTGGCCATAAAGCTTGTAACTATTAGTGATTGTGGTTGTAAAATAATGTTGAATAATTTTGTAAAGAATGAAAATGATGAAAAAAGATGTAATCCTGACAGGAAAATTAAGAAAATAAAACAGTTTAACACAGGGTGTGGACAAAGGCAAAGTCAAAAGACGAAGACAGGCCTTGAATGCCCTTGGAGGAGTAGAAGGTAAAGGCTTCTACGATTGTTAACCACGGCACGTGATGGGGTAGAGTGATTAGCTCTATGCCCGGCCACCTTTGCCCCCAGGAATTAACCTGGTACTCATTTTTGGTGTAGGCTGAGTGAACCTCAGGGCCATATGCACCTCCAGAATTGGAAATCTCGTTTCTTGAATTTTACGACTTCCTGACGGGGATTCGAACCCACGTCCTTCCGGGCGAAACGAGCACGCCTTTACCGCCTCGGCCAGGCAGCCCCTAACACAGGGTGTGTGGGGGGGGGGTAGTGGAAATTCTAAATAAATATATTTTTATTTTCAAATTTTATATGACCCTGGCCCAATTTTATATCGCATGGCTGTGTTTAAACTTAGATTGAAAATAAATGTATGTACAAAAAATACCATTTTTATTTCAGCATGAATGCCGACTCAATTAGTTACCAGAGTTGGAAACTAAATTCAGTGCCATACTATTTTTCAGTTCATATTGACATGAAATTAAAACACGAGTTTCATATCTAATCTTTTAAAATATTTCAAACTTTGTGATTATGATTTTGGATCTCAACTTAGCTTTGTTTCCTTTATTTTTGTGTACCTTTTCCCTGTGTTATTAATGCTTTTGAGAAATGATTGTTGGCAGTAATTATTTTTTACCATTCTCAAAAACAATCAATTCACTGCCCTGCGATGGTTTCATTGCCGCCATGTGTATTGCTTTTTAGGACGACTTCTGCATCCTAAAGCAGGATCCGATGTTAATTTTTTCCCATCACATCACATTTTCTCAAAAATCCTGTGTTATGTTCATTTCATCACATGCACTAATGCACTTCTTACGTTGTTAGGAAGAATATTGCTTTTAATTTTTTTTTTCTAGTTGTTTTACGTCGCACCGACACAGATAGGTCTTACGGCGACGATTGCTTTAATTTAGATTTCCATATTCTTTTATTAATTCGACGCCTTCCAGCCATCTGTATTATCACGCTCAGGGTGTAGAGCTGGCAACTATGTACAACATTGCTGGCAACGCGCGGTTTCGGCTGAGTGGCTTCATTCTCTCGTTGTGCTTCGTCCACGACAGTCTGAGTTGTGTTTCGCTTGCTAGTGAAAATAGATTTTTGTTTTCATGTGAGTGACGTACTGTGTTAATATTGTTATTGAACTTACATCTAACAACATGCTACGACGTGGCTGCAAGAACAATCCAGATACATTCTGGTATGGATGTGGAGGTTTCGTGCCGATGAGACAGCGGCGCGATATAATGGAGTTCGTGAGAAAGGCCTGCTATGCCTACTTTGGCTTGAAACTTGGAGACCAAGACAAGCCGTGGGCACCCCATAAGGCTTGTAGAACCTCTATAGAGCAGTTACGGCAATGGCTGAACGGCGGTAAGCGAACTGCGTTCCCATTCGGTATTCCAATGGTATGGCGGGAACACCCAGACCACAGTACTCACTGCTACTTATGTTCTGTGAATGTGAAGGGATTTAACAGCAGCAACAAAGGTAACATTGTGTATCCAAGCAATATTCGATCTGCTATTTTACCCGCTCCTCATGGCCCTGATACACCAGTACCACAGCGTCCAGAACGTTTTCAGGAATTTCTCTCTTCTGAATCTCACGAAGAAATGGCGGGCATTAACTCTGATGTGTTGAAAAAGAACCGAGACTGTTAGAGCAAAGTGTATTAAATGACTTCGTTCGAGATCTTGGCCTTACAAAGGAATCTGTCTAGTTACTAGTCTAGACTTCGTGAAAGGAACATGTTGGCACCAGGGACGACGTACTATTGGTACAGACATCGCGAACAAGAATTTATGCCCTTCTTTTCTGAAGAGGGAGCCTTGGTTTATTGCAATAGCAGTCCGGAAGTTATCTTAAAACTAGGAGCACCAGAGTATGACCCTATTGACTGGAGACTTTTCATCGATGCCTCCAAGCGTAGTTTGAAGTGCGTCCTTCTTCACAATGAAAACAAACTTGCATCCATTCCCGTTGCTCATTCAGAAACATATAGAAATCTCGAAACGGTATTGTATAAACTGAAGTACCAGGAACACAAGTGGCAAGTGTGTGGTGATTTCAAAGTGAAAGGTATTCTGTTAGGTTTACAAGGAGGTTACACAAAGCACCTCTGCTTTCTGTGTGAGTAGGACAGTCGAGCAAGGTTACATCACTGGACTCAAAAAGAACGGCCACGTAGACAATGGATTGTAGGGTCGAAAAACATAAAACAAGAAACTCTTATTCACAAGAGCAATGTACTGTTACCTCCGCTTCATGTCAAACTAGGGCTTATGAAGCAATTCGTTAAGGCCCTAAACAATGAAGGTGAATGCTTTCAGTACCTGTGTCATCGATTTCCGGTAATTCCAAAATCAAGGAGGGTATTTTCATAGGTCCAGATATCAGAAAACTTCTTTCTGATGCTAATTTTGAAGACGTTATGTGCGCTGCAGAGCGATCGGCATGGACAGCATTCCGGAATATGGTCAAAACCTTTCTTGGAAACACAAAGGATTCAGACTACAAACAAGTGGTGGATAGATTGCTTGTTTCTTTCCAAGATTTAGGCTGCAAAATGAGCTTGAAAGTGTACATGTTACATTCACATCTGGACTATTTCCCTGAGAACCTAGGAATGCTGAGCGAAGGACAAGGAGAAAGATTCCATCAGAATCTACAGGAAATTCAACGCAGATATCAAGGGAAATGGGACAAAAACATGCTGGCAGATTACTGCTGGTTACTAAAGAGAGAAGGTCCAACTAATCCTCACACACGAAAAGCAAGGCGAAGACGTTTCTTATATTAAGGCAGGACATTATAAAAGTGAAACCGCAGACTTACCATTCTCAGTACGTTATGAGTTTTAATGCGTGGTAAATTTTGGTCCATTTGGCTGTGTTTTTCTACATATCTGTTAACACAATTCATTACATACCTTTATATTATGTTCATAAGTATACCAGTGTAAAATAGGAGTGTTCAGATGGATGAAAATAATAATAAGCGTTCTTTACTGTTACCCCCCCCCCCCTGTGATAATAGTAATCTTGCATGTGCGCCTGCTGCATATTTATCAAATTTTCATTTTGAATTTGCACAAAAACATGATGTGATAGGGGAAAACTGACTTTAGTTCCAGAATCAGCATGCCCGAAATATAAAATATCGCTATGTAAACTTCATGCAATGATCGGAAATCGCTCGGCGTGAGGTCGGGACTGTAGGGTGGGTGGTCTAAAACTTCCCAGCCAAAAGTGTCCAATAAACCTCGGGTCTGAGCTGCATTTCCGCAGTTCCATCTGCTCCGCCAGCTCAAACATCACCTCAGCGGCAACCACCACAATGATGACGACGAAGTGAAAACTGTCGTGAAGTCTTGGTTATCGGTGCAAGAGGCAAGTTTCTATGAAGAGGATATTCAAACATTTGTTTTGAGGTATGGTAAGTGTTTAAACAAACCTGGCCGCTATGTTGAAAAATAAAGTATGTAGAATCTGCAAATAAATGTGGTGTTTGAAAATCGTCTTTCGTTGAGTAGTTATTTTCAAACGTCCATTACTTAAAAGACACGCCTCGTATGCAGGGTATCTAGTACCAGAAGGATTGAGCTGAATTCAGTACCCAAGCGCACTAAATTCTTAATATATGCGCGTCAGGTGCCACGCCCGCTTTTTCATGCAATGCTTTTCTTCATCTTCGCTGAACTCCTTCCATCTGCTTTGTCAGGCAGTTGGCGGTATTGCCACTTAGGAGTATTGAAGAAGGCTGTGAAGCGTCAAGCAACGCGATCACCGCGGAAAGTTTGTTTTGATTTGAGAAATACAGTACCTGTCAATTTCGAGAAATTAAACGGAGTTTTAGTGAAAGGGACTGAAAATTACGCGAACTCAAATATCTTCACCAGTCCCAACGTCTGAAGAATTCTTAGAACAAAGATTATATGCGTATTTCAAATATTTATTCTCCTCTAAGCTAGGACAGTTATTTGTTGAGGGAATTTTAAAATTGTCGGTTGGATGGAGTACATTCGTGGATAGGTAAGAGGCACTTTCAAAAAGCAAACATTTTTATGTATGTTGATGTATGTTGGGTATTCAGCCCGAAGGCTGGTTTGATCCTCCACAGTTCCGCCAACAGCTGTCATAGATAGCCTAGGCGTCACTGAAGAGGCATACTAGGGAAATGAGAAGTGAGGTAGTTTCCCGTTGCTTTCCTCACCGAGCCAAAAGTTGCTATTACATATCAGTTTGCCAAGCCCACTGAAATACATGCACCAACCGACCTTATGAGTGACATTTTCACACCATTCATAACAGGGACTGGCTGCATAAGGAACGGTATTACTAGCATCGGTCATTCCTCGGTCACTTTCATATTGTCAAAGCCAAGGATAAGACTGACACACGTAAATGAAAGTAACAAATTTGTTCTAGCTCATACCAGAAAACATAATGCAGTGCAAACACTACATCTTGCCAGCAAAGGCATAACATTTTCATTTTCTGTAATTCCACTTATTTCTAACATTCCATATGCAGACATTTATTTTTAGATTCTGTCTGAGGTAGTTTTAAAATAATTGGTCGTTACAGCTTGCATGTTTCGGAAGTGGTTGTCTACAAAGAAAAGACAAAAATGTTATGAATGAAAAGCGTTTGGCAGCACCGAGATGCAACATGGGTGACAGTGACAAGTGGAAGGAACATGTGTGCTGTACCGAGTCTAAAAAACAATACAAGAAAATAAGTCTGCTAAGTTGAAGACGGCTCTTGTCGCCAGCTGTTTCTCGCTCCAAGAATACTCTCTACACAATTAAATAGACAAGAAGTGATCCAGAGTCTCAGTTGCAACAAACGCGTGAGACTTTCTCTGAACAAGTTCCGCTCATCGCTTATCTAAAAGGACAACCAAGATGTCGTATTAGTATGGAAGAGAATAGAAAAATGTTATTGTTGTTAAACGACGTACAGTTGCAATTTACAAAGTCGACCACAAAGTAAAATAATTAAATCTTTTTGTATCCTCTCATTATTATTCCTCCGCTTTTCCCACACCTGTGGGGTGGCGGGTTTGAACTGCATAACCCATGTGGATTTGCTTCTCTATTACTGCCGGATGCCCTTCCTGACATCTACCCAATATGGAGGGATGTAATCACTACTGCGTGTTTGTGTGGTGGTTGTTAGTGTGGTGTGTTGTCTGAATATGAAGTGAAGAGTGTTGGGACATACACAAATACCCAGTCCCCGAACCTGAAGAATTAATCAGATGCGATTAAAATCCCTGACCCGGCCGGGAATCGAACACGGGACCCTGTTAAGGCTGGTTTTTCCTTCGGACTCAGCGAAGGATCCCACTTCTGCCGCCTCAAGTGCAGTTCCTGGAGCGTGAGACTTTGGGGAGGAGGACCATTACCTCGCCCAGGAGGCCTCACCTGCTATGCTGAACAGGGGCCTTGTGTGGGGATGAGAAGATTGGAAGGGGTAGACACGGAAGAGCGAAGGAAGCGGCGGTGGCCTTAAGTCAAGTACTATCCCGGCATTTGCCTGGAGGAGAAGTGGGGAAACCACTGCAAACAACTTCGAGGATGGCTGAGGTGGGAACTGAACCCCCTCTACTCAGTTGAACTCCTGAGGTTTAGTGGACCCTGTTCCAGCCCTCGTACTACTTTTCATATTTCGTGGCCGGGAATCAAACCAGGGCCTCCGGAGGTGGTAGCTAATCACAGTAACCACTACACCACAGAGGCGGACTTTAAGTATAATAAAGCCTAAAATAAGTTCGGTTCATTCTTTTGTCTGTCTCTCTCTATTTGTATCAACATCACGGGAAAACAACTTGAGGGAATTTCTAGAAACTCTGTATTTAGTTTAGGGGTAGACAGGGCGTGCACTAGGCTATACCCGTCTAACAATAAGGTAGAGCCGAACTTTCAGATCACATTCCTCACATGTAGAAGAAGATGGACAAGGGTCAGGAACGTTCTATTTCCACGTTAGAACTGACTTTCCACAACTCTATATAGTTCATTAAACATGAGAAACACGCAAGAACAGAAAGTACCAGCATAGCACATGAAATGTTCAAAATGCCCTCCGTTAGCATTGGTACTTTCATCATCCCGCCGTTGCACTGAATCCCGCATGCGCTGAAACATCATGCATGCCACCAAAGCAAGGTTCCAACGGAGCTGAGGGGGACACTTGGCCAGCACGGTGGATCTTCCCGTGAAAACGATACGGGTTCAGAGGACGGATCAACGACAAGGATGGTCCAAGGAATTCAAGGGAATATTTGGTGACATCATCATAGATATTCTCTCGCTGGCGATTATAATGAAGTCTTTCGAGTATGTCGAGGTCGCCGACTTTAGCTCCTTTGTTGGCCGATGAAACCAATATGACGATCACAAGCTTGTCGTGTACGTGCCGGCTTTTCACTAAGAGCTTCCAGACAACAGAGTCGTGCTCCTTTCGTAACTCTCCAATTGCCGTAGCACTTCGTAGTGCGTTGGAAACTGTAATTGTTGTCCCTCTGAAGACAATTTTGCGTCTGATCATTTAACGTGGAAATGTTGGTGCACTACAACGGAGCCTCTGTGGCTCAGGCGGCCTCTCACCGCTGCATACCGTGGTTCGAATCCCGGTCACTCCATGTGAGATATGTGCTGGACAAAGCGGAGGCGGGACAGGATTTTCTCCGCGTATTCCGGTTTTCCCTGTCATCCTTCATTCCGGCAACACTCTCCAGTATCATTTCACTTCATCTGCCAGTCATTAATCATTGCCCCAGATGAGTGCAACAGGCTTCGGCAGCCGACACAATTCATATCCTCGTCGCAAGTTGGGGGCTTCATTCATCCCAACCCTGACCCGATTACTGGCTGGAAAACGGGTTGTAGGTTAGGTTGGTGCACATCGACACCCACACGGGCTCTAACAGATCCGAACCTCGATCCAGAAGCATACAGTCTACAGTATTAAAGGTACATAAGTGTATTAATCAGAGGATCAGACCAGGTATATTCCTTGATGCCTTTTTGAAGATAACGCTTATGTTTGGAAAAGTGGAGCGTGTACGGAGACGAGGGCGGACGGCATTGAGGTAACTTCATCAAAGAAGCAACAAAGTCATCAGTGAAGAACTTGAAATGTGTATTTGAAAACAGAAACCCTGGAGACACTCCATCCATGCAGTCACCCGGAGTTGACTCCAACTTGATGACACCTAGAGGGGGAAGCTGGTTGCATAAGTAAGTCGTTATTGGCATCAGGGATGTAGATGAGCTTCCTAGGAGCACAGTCTTTAATTTTCCCATTCGTTTTGTTTGCACCTCTTATGGGTACAAGCAGTACGGTACAGTTTCGTGTCGTATCAGGAGATATAGCCTAACTAGAACTGCTTGATATACAGCTGGCTAGGACAGTAAGAGACAAAGCTATGCTCTCAGATTTAAGTTAACTGTAACAAGGGCAAGGATGCATGTACACATGTCTAAGTATGTGTAATAATAATAATGGCGTATGGCATCCGGAGAGGCCTGGTGCAGTTCTTTGGATTTGACGCCCTTAGGTGACCTGCGAGTCGTGATGAGGATGAAACGATGATGAAGGCGGCACATACACCCAGTCCCCGTGTCAGGGGAATTAACCAATTATGGTTAAAATTCCCGACCGTTCTGGGAATCGAACGCGGGACCCCTGTAACCAAAAGCCAGCACGCTAACCATTTAGCCATGGAGCCGGACTAAGTATGAGTAAATAGATAAGAACTAAATCCCACAGTTAAAAGAAGGGTCACAGTAAGTTCCTTCAAGCAAACTCTAACTGATAACAGAAAGCCTTGGTCTTTTAGATGTTCTACAGGTTCTTCAATTGTCTAGTGTCTGTTGTCTACCTGCTGATATTGAGCTAGACTGCAGCATTAACCCTAGACTAGAGATGTCGTAAACATTTCCATAAATTCCTGCTTTCTTTATTGAACTTGAGCCAGCCGCAAGAACAAGCAAACACACTGTTTACAATGGAGGCGAACTGCTGGGGGAAGACTGAGAAAATCTAATTACTTTTAGATAGGGTGAGAAATTGCCATGAGTGTTCAGTAATTCATTTTCCAGCTTGCTTGCCAAAGTTCGACGTGAAAAGAGGACAGGGCGATTCGCGTAAATTAATTTCCTTTTCATTCAAAACCTCCTTAATATTTATTGTTATCCATTCAGAAGCTTGTGAAAGGACAATTTCTCGTTGATCAACAGCCTCAGAATAATAATGAAAAGCGCTTTCATCCCAATTAAACTTGAATTCTTATGAAATTCTTCTTGGTGTGCCTATCCGTTTCGGATATTGGGGGAAAGCTGGCAACAGATCCTTTATCTGTAACTGATCTTAGAAGTTCCTCCAAACTTGTACTGAAACATGTTCTCAAGTTCCTCAGTCGAGTTCTTCTCCCATGGAGAATCATTTTATTGTACTAAAGCTTTTTCCTTATGATATGCCCTAAATATTTCAATTTACGAGATTTTATTGTCAAAAGAATATCTGTATGCTCTCATATTCATTCCAGAACAGTGCCATTGCTGATGTGGTCTGTCCGAGAAATCGTGAGTATCCGATCATACAACCACACTCCATAGGCTTCCAGTTTCTCACTCGCTGTTTGCGTAAAGGACCAGGGATCCAACTCCATACAACAATACTAGGAAGACATACAATTTCAATATCTCTTTTGTATTGGAGGGATAGATCGTGACACTTAAATAGCTTCAACATCTTTATAAATGCCGCCCTTGGCTTTTCTATTCGGCACTTGATCTCTGATAGGGATATTGAATTTGCATTGTAAGTTAACTTAAGAATGTGTTAACCATCATCATAGTTTAAGCCAAGATTAACTGCCGTGAGGATTCGTCGTGCTGACTACACGACACCTCATAATCTGTCCGACTCGTTGGCTGAACGGTCAGTGTACTGGCCTTCGGTTCAGAGGGACACGGGTTCGATTCCCGGCCGGGTCGGGGATTTTAACCTTAATTGGTTAATTCCAATGGCACGGGGGCTGCGTGTAGGGTCTACGTGTTGTCTTCATCATCATTTCATCCTCATCACGACGCGCAGGTCGCCTACGGGTGTCAAATATAAAGACCTGCACCTGGCGAGCCGAACCCCTCCTGGGATATCCCGGCACTAAAAGCCATACGACATTTCACCTCATAATCTGCAGGTCTTCGGGCTGAGCAGCGGTCGCTTGGTAGGCCATGGTTCTTCGAAACTGTTGCGCCATGGTGGAAGGGTTCATAATAAGTTGTTCTATCTTTCGACAAGTCTACACATGGCTGCGACTTCCATATATCTCTGTATTGTGCCCTTTTCTTTAATTTTCTAATGTTGCCTAATATCTGGTATCTCCTCCTTCCCCTTCCTCGCTTCTCTTTTACCATCCTTTCCATCGCCACTTGTGTTAAGGAATCATGTCGTAGGTTATGTCCTATCCAATTTTGCTTTCTTTCTCGAATCACAGCTAGCATGCTTCTCTCTTCTCCCACCCTCTTCAGCACTTTCCCGTTCGTTATTCTATCTTCCCAACTCACTCCTTTTCTTCTCCTGCAAATCCTGATTCTGGTTTTAATTTCTGCATCCAGATCACATTGAATGCATTCGCTTATCTATATATATAAAATAGCTTGTCCTGACTGACTGACTGACTGACTGACTGATTCATCATCGCCGAGCCGAAACTACTGGACATAATGAAATGAAATTTTGGGGATACATTCATATTAAGATGTAGGTGCTCGCTAAGAGGGGATTTTTGGATATTCCGTCGCTAAGGGGGTGAAAAGGGGGATGAAATTTTAAAATAACTGAATCTATATCTCAAAACTTTAAAAGTTTACAAATGTAAAAATTGGTATTTAGAATCTTCTTTAAAAATAAGGAAACACGTATTTTTTTGTTTTCAGAAAATCGCAATAGGAGGGGCGAAAAAGGGTGAAAAAGGGGTTGAATGGCTTTAATCAGGATACCGGTACTTATATCTCAGAAACTGAATATATTACAGACCTGAAAATTTGTGTTTTGGATCTCCTTTAAGAATAAAGAAACACGTATTTTTTGTTTTTGGAAAATCCAATTAATGGGGGGTGAGAGGGGGTGAATTTTTAAAATGAGTATCTATATCACAAAACTTTTAAAGTTTATAGATGTAAAAAGTTAGTATTTAGAATCTCCTTTAAACATAAAGAAACACGTATATTTTTGTTTTCGGAAAATCCAAATAGGAAGGGTGCAAAAGGGTTAAAATTTGTTTAATGCCTTTAATGAGGCTAATTATATTTCAGAACCTGAAGATATTACAGACCTGAGAATTGGTATTTGGGATCTACTTTAAAATAATAAACAGGTATTTTTCGTTTTTGGAAAATCCAAATAACGGGGGATGAAAAGGGGAGTGAATTTTTAAAATGAGTGTATCTACATCCTAAAATTTTAAACGTTTACAGATGTGAAAATTGGTATTTTGAATCTCCTTTAAAAATAAAGAAACACGTATTTTTTGTTTTTGGAAAATCCAATTAATGGCGGTTAAACAGGAGTGACATATTTTGGGTGAATTTTTTGAAAGACAGTATCTACAGAATATCTGAGAAACGTAGAATATTACAGACGTAAAAAGTGATATTTGGAATCTCCTGTAAATGTAAAGAAACATAGGCGATTCGTTTTTGGAAACTCCTCTTAAGGGGAACTAACACGGGGAATAAATTTTAAAATGAGAATTTATACAGAATATCTCAAGAAACTTAACATGTGACACAAGTGAAAAATGGTATTGTTATCTCTATAAAAATAAGGAAACGTGTATTTTTAGTTTTCGGATATACCACTTGGGTGGAGGGGGGGGGGGAAGTGATTGAAAATGGAGTTGAATTCTTTTAACTAGGCTACTGTTATCTCAAAAAACGAAGATGTTACAGACGTGAAATTTGATATTTGGAATCTGCTTTAAAAGTAAAGAGGCACGAATTCTCGGAAAATCCAATGAATGGGGAGGGGGGAGGTGAAAGAATTGAAAAATTAATTGACTTAATTGTATGAGAATACTTACATCTAATAAAAACTAAAGTTGTTAGGGCCTACAGACGTGAAAATTAGTATTTGGATCTCCTTTAAAGACAAAGAAAAGCCCGTTTTGTGGGGGGATCATCTTGGGAGGCGTGAGTGAAAAGGAGTTGAATTCCTTTCATGAGGACACATAAATCAAAAACTGAAGAAGTTACAGTCGTGATAATTGGTATTTAGAAGATCCTTTACTATTAAAGAAACAAGTATTTTTTGCAGGAAAGTTCACTTGACGGGCGGGGGGGGGGGGGGAGGAGTGTGAAAGTGAAAAAAGTGAATTATTTTAATCTGAAAACTGAAGGTAATAGACTTAAACAATGGTGTTTGGAATCTCCTTTAAACATATGGAAACAAGCCTTCTTTTAGTCTTTTTTGGGGGGGAGGGGTAAATAAACTTAACGGCGGTGGGGTGTAAAAGGAGTTGAGACCAATTGATTTTACTGTTCATAATGTATTTATAAGGAACCTCCGTTGCTCAGGCGGCAGCCTCTCACAGCTGGGTTCCGTGGTTCAAATCCCGGTCTCTCCATGTGACATTCGTGCTGGACAAAACGGAGGTGGGACAGGTTTTTCTCCGGATACTCCGGTTTTCCCTGTCATCATTCATTCCAGCAACACTGTCCAATATAATTTCATTTCATTTGTCATCCATTAATCATTGCCCCAGAGGAGTGCGACAGGTTTCGGCTGCCGGCACAATTCCTATTGTCGCCGCTAGATGGGGGCTTTATTCATTCCATTCCTGACCCTGTCGAATGACTGGAAACAGGCTGTAGATTTTCGATGTACTTATTCTGATAATAAACCGATCATTTTTAATCTTTCCTTGGTTCGTTTCCAAGAGCCATCTTTCTCTTCGGAGAACGTTCTTAGATGACAGTACCTTCTCCTGGCATATAAATAAAAATTTAAACACATTTGAAATAAACGACAGGAATGAGATTGACCGTCCAGTTTTTCACCTCTATAATAAGGTCAATAATGCACGGAAGTACGTCATTCGTATCGCCAGAAATCCCCCACACTTGCCTACGCTCGACAATGGTGCTGGTCACATTCTCAACAATGACAATGGCAGCAGATGTAATTTACCACCAAGTAGCGGTCTTGCATCTTGCTGTTGGGTCCAGAACATCTATAATAATAATAATAATAATAATAATAATAATAATAATAATAATAATAATAATAATAATGTTCTGGACCGTCGTCAAATGTGCGGATCGCGCTGGAAACGGGTCCTGGACGGGTAATGACTAAGAATGCAGTCCGGCTGCGGGTTCAGAACCGCCAAGGCACCCAAGACGACACCACGCCGGATCTCCTGAAGGATTTGATCCATATTAAAAATGCTTATAGGAAAAGATGGCAAAGATTTAGGAACGCAACTGACCGGGTGGAATACCTGGACCTAGCCCGGGAAGTACTAAATCGATTGCTGGAAAGAAAGATTGAAAAATGGAGGGAGATTTGCCGTAATGTATTAGAAAACGAGTCAAATCGCGAATTTCGGCGGATTATATATCTAAAACAATAAGCATTCAATTACAAATTTCAGTATAATACCGTAGCGAAGCACGGGTATCTTGCTAGTCTGATAATATGGCAGTAATAGCTGAGAAGACTAAGGCCCCCGACAAATTGCTTAGAAAACTAAACAGCAAGTGCAAAGAGTATGGAATTAGTAGAAACAAAAAGAAAACAAATTCATGATACTTGGAGGCAAAGGAGAAAAAGCAATAATCAAGATAGAAATAGGTACTATTGATATATCAGCCCAATCAGTTTTTCCTGTACTAATAGTTTGAACACTATTTTGCATATGGTGGTTACAGTTATCATCAGTTAATTAATTATTTGTCCTTGACACAAAATTATGAAAGTAAATTATAGAAGATGTGGTATATGAACTTAGGAACTGTTTGTAGCAGCAGTATTTCAGAGTTCCACACTACAATGTTTAGGTGACACTCAAGATCGAATCTTGTCCTTCCAACATGGAACAGTCGAACAGTAAATGATTCACTGTTTGAGAAGATTCAAAAAAGCACACATAATAACCTGTAATGTTAATTTTAAAGCGTTCAAAGTAGCACTTAAACTTTTCATTGCCAGAGAAAAACCGAGTGAGAATGAATTCGGGCACTAATGTTTTGCACTGGAGTCGGCTATAGCCTACTGTATTTGTCGGAAGAAAATACATTTCTTGTGACAGGCCTTTTTTGTATTTGATGTCCAGAGGTTGTTCCACTGTCTTATTAGGTATGTTTTCATTTGGGATTTTGCATAACTTGGGGGTGATTGGTTGTGGGTAATCTCTATGTTGGATGAGGAGACTGCTTTTGCAAGGAAGTCTGCCTTTTCATTTCTAGGTCCGATGCTTCAGAGTACTTGCTGGCGTATTCCTACCCAAATTTCTTCGATATATGAGCTGGGGAGGTCTAGAGATTAGTTACTTTAAATTATGAAAACGTGATCTTGTCTCAAGGACAAATCTCATGTATAGTTCATTAGCTTGAAACCTCAACTGAACGTGGAGGGTCGCCGACCTCGAGGATGACCTTAAACACGCTGGCTGGATAGGGTGAAAGATGACATACGGCTCACCAAACTCAGCCGTCGGGACGCTATGGATCGATTGAAGTGGAGGAAACATTGCAAGAAAGCAGACCCCCACATAAATGGGAAAATGCAAAAAATACGATGAGTTCATTAGTTTGGATGAACTCATAAATTTGTGTTTCGACATGATTACACCGTCGCCTTTTATTGTTTGCAGTGTAAGGGGATTCCCTCTATTATTGATGTTTGTCTGGAAATTTCAACTCTGTCGTACAGTAGTTGGGAAGAGGTCGTCATGTTCTGAGCCAGACATTATTTCCGTAGACTAGACGGGTGCAGTAAACTTACTGCTTGTTGCTCGGCCGTCTCGGGTTTCTTACCTTGACTATAGTTCTTTGACGCTTAGCCTCGAAGAACCACGAAACTTCTCATGACTCATTCTTTGTATTTGTTTTTGTTTGCAGTAGGGCTGGACCTTCTCTAAATGAATGTATTGAAGTATTTCGAAACTAAAATAATTTCGTGTAGCTATTTCTAGCCGAGTGCACCCCTTGTAAGGTAGACCCTGTGATGAGGTTGGGAGGCATCTGCCATGTGAAGGTAACTGCGTGTTATTGTGGTGGAGGATAGTGTTATGTGTGGCATTGCATCCGCCCCCTACCCATAAAGGCTCCGGCTTGAGATCAACAGGGTCGTTCACGGGTGAAAGAATTAAAAATACGCGCTTAACTAGAGTTTCCTTAAAGGCATACAGGGTAGGAGAAACGGGTCATATCTAATTACAATGAGAACACATTCGGATTAAAGTTTGAACTAATACAACCGGTTTATTCAACCTTGATGCTGATGGGAATGACGCATCTATATTCACAAATGAATTACATTAATTATTGACAATCATCGTTGTGGATTATTCCTTGACTTATAGTCCTTGGTAATAGGGATGAGTAGATTTATCGCGAAGCGATGTATCATGACGTGACACGAGCGGATATATTTATCATAGACACTGAGTCTATATCACATTATTAACAAATAAAATTATCATTCATTCCACAAGTCTGAGCGATCCCTATTCTAAAGTACACAATAATTGCCCAACGAAATATCATGGAAGAAATTATATAAATGCGGAACGAACACCCGGGTTCGAACCGACCCTCACTACGATACTAGTTGCCGTGCCGATGGAACAGAACCATCGCCTACGCTAATTATACACATCATGTCACATAAAACAACTCAAAGAACCACACATTATATACACTGAATACGTGAGGCACCCATTCTTCATGTTAGCATTGTGAGATACCAATGCCTGCGTGTAGAATCGAACTGACGACCCCTGATATTGGAAGAGGGTACTGAAATCCCTAACCACATTATACTCAAATCAGTACAGTAATAATCTGCAAATACCAGTATCAGGCACCGTGTCATTTATCATCGAGTACATCATTCTGGTGTGTGGAATATTTCTACTCATTAGCCGACTCATTCAGGACCTTACTTTCTCAACAAAGTGCTCCCTTACTAGAGGCAAGTCACACACAAAAAACCAGGTCAAACGTCTCCACCCACTTACCACGGGTGGTCAACGGCCTTGCCCTTGACAAGCATAACAAACAAATTCTTTAAATGGACCCCGTTCCGAGGTACGTAAGTTGAGGCCTATTCCTCATTAATAACATCGCACCGGCTTCCAATCAATTACCTTAACTCCACAAATATTTCTCATGGCCAACCCATGACTTCAAACATCACACCTATCTTATAACACAACACCGGTTTCCTGATACTAATATATGCATGATTGCCACTATTATTATTATTATTATTATTATTATTATTATTATTATTATTATATTTCTTCCATCTTTACCCTGTCTTTCTATGTGATTTACCTGGTAATTAGATCATAATGAATCGTCACATGGACCTTCCTCATAATTATAAGGTAATTAAATATCCATACGGCACTTAATTTTATAATCGAACCCTAATTAATTTCTGATTAACACATAATTAATTTCCAATTGATTCATCACATGATAACACGATAATGAATTAAATATTCACACAGTAATCAACTCAATGAATTATTAACTCGATAATTACTCCACTAAATATACACGATTAATTATCCCCACGATAATGACCTCATCCTCAAGTTGCACTTAAATTGTGATAAACCTGCCAACTTAAATTGTAACACTCCCTATCTAAATATTTCAATGGAGGACTGGGGTGTCAGTTCCATAGTCATATCTCGTAGTTCTGGGTCCTCACGGAGTAAAATCACACTACTTACCAGCCATGCATTATCAACGCTGGACTAACTACAAACTAACTTGAATTACCCTAGATTACTAAAAATTGGTCTCCTGAAGCATCAATTGATCACAAGTTTCCCCAAGTAAAATGAATAAGTCAATCTACTACTGCATGCAAACTTATCTGATTATACCTTTATTTACAATTAATCACTCAGACCTGTTATTCATAAAATAAAATAAATAGAAGCTACGTGCATCATGATAGTACATCTACATTAAATGAAGTTGCAATCTCTAACATTATAACGTCAGGTTATGATCAATGGTTCCCCCCCCCCCGTCTAATCATGTCATATTAAATATGATTGAATACACATCTCTATCACGTGATGGCACCTTTGTCAGCTCTGGAAGTTCTTCGTGGTTTTACTGCTGATCCATTGGCACCCAGATGATCATTGGTTGTCCCATTCCACCTTCAGGCTGGAAATCCATTGTTCCTGGTTGATGAAGCCGCTAGCAGTATTCCTGTGCACACAACACGACACTTATTTATTTCACAATCCGATTAATTGCGTTCAGCGTGAACGTCCAGCCGCGGTTTCGGATACTACTTCGTAGTCCGCGGTTCTGTATCGAACTCTGTGCGCCTCTCAGCCGCAATACTTTTGTGACTACCAAACACAGTCGTGCTGTAATAATAATAATAATAATAATAATAATAATAATAATAATAATAATAATAATAATAATAATAATAATAATAATAATAATAATAATAATAATATTACAATTCGCACCGAATGTTCGCTACACGTCACAGTTTTAAAAGTTAATCACTGGCATCACGTCTATGAAAGAAATTATAGTATTTGCATGAAATTCACTATTTCACTTAAAATTTGAGCTTAAGGTCACTTAAACAAAGAAATAATGGAAGCTTAGCTAAACATAGCTCCGCCCTTGGCAAGCTGAGAATCCCGAATGAAGAGCTTACCTTACTGCAGTGGTTTTAACAAGGAGGCGATTCCCCCTTCCCCAAATCTGTATATTGCCTATCCACGGCACGCTAGAGATGTAATAGTACGACTATCAGGTGACCAGTATTCACCTGACGTGGTCGAGACATATCCATTCAATTATCCTTCGCTGGATCTCCTTTAATTAATTAATGTTTGTCCTGCTTCCCCCTCTCAGCTAGGGTGAACTTCCGTGTCGAGGATGTGTGCTGACGATAACCAGATGGCTCTCAGTAATTTTCCACGCAGAAATGACATGGTATTCTTTCTCCCTCCGAAAGTTAACAAGTAAGAGGACATTAGAGACTCTAAATAAATGATCCAGTTACATTTATCTCTTTTAAATCGGGAAACGACTCCAGAATTCAAATTTGATTGATTTTTACATCGTAGATAATTAAGTTGGCTAGTCCGAATTAAAGATGGCTCCCTTATTTCGTTTCGAAAAAGTTTGTTTCCCCTCATTCTCTGAGTCTTGAGGAAGGGATGTCTTCTCTCGAGTTACGTCATAGTGAGTCCCCGATTGTAGCCCCGCCCGAGTCTAGGTGGGCCTGGCTTCTGTTGCAAAATGAAATGGCGTATAGCTTTCAGTGCCGGGAGTGTCCGAAGACGTGTTCCGCTCGCCAGGTGCAGGTCTTTCAAGTTGACTCCCGTAGGCGACCTGCGCGTCGTGATGAGGATAAAATGATGAAGACAACACATACACCCGTCCCCCGTGTCATTGGAATTAACAAATTAAGGTTAAAATCCCCGACCCGGCCGGGAATTGAACCCGGGCCCTCTGAACCGAAGGCCAGTACGCTGACCGTTCTGCGTATTCCTGCTACACAAAGGAATGTATTGCGCAATAGGTCGCAAACAAAGGAATTCTGTGAAATAGCTTTAAAAGACTCAATTTATCTGTCTTAATGATGCGGATATTAATTAATTTCGGTCTCCCTTTCTTTAAATAGCATTGCGTCCATAATTTCAAGGATCAGTATTAACCAAAGGTCCTTGGATCATGCTCCTGTCGGGTGCAGTATGTGAGTTGCAGGGATTTAGAAAATGGAATGATTGCTTCATTTACACTAAGTTATTTCTCGGCCAGTGCAATGACTCTGGTCTCAAAATTTACCGTAACAATATAATTTTATTATAGTGTTTTTTGCGTAGAGGACGTTGAATCGAAACAATTGTAGTTTTAAACAAGCTACGGTATTATTTATAAAGGTGACTTTTGCGCTGGAGTCGGCTATACTGTATGTGTCGGGAAAAATACCTTTCCTGCGACAGACCTTTTCGTACTTGATGTCCAGAGGTTGTTCCACTGTCTTATTAGGTATGATTTCATTCGGGGTTTTGCATAGCCTGGGGGTGATTTGTTGTGGGCAATTTCTATGTTGGATGAGGAGAGCAACGTTAATCGGGGACTTACTGTATTTTATTGATGCTCATGTCATCTGTTTCATTTTATTTTTGTGACAAACTCTAAGATGATAATAATAATAATAATAATAATAATAATAATAATAATAATAATAATAATAGTAATACGGTTAAGTAGTATTGTAGTTATGCTATTAGTATACTGTTTGTTTATTGTCGTAAAATACTCGTATAGTACAGAGTACTTCTTTCATTCGCAGAATACATTATTCATTTTGTTGAATTTTCACATTTCCGTAAAGATCACAAAATGGCTAAAGAAAGCGGGTGTAGAGACTGTGAGTATGAACTGGCATTGCGGAGTATGAGGGAAGAGTTAAGAGAGTTTAAGGGAGGTAATTACTATTCCAACGGAGGTTATAAGTGAAGGCAGGTCTCCCTCAAACAACGTACACTGCGAAAACCATAAAAGTAGCTAGTGGGACGTAAAGCAAACAACACTATTAACGACGTACAAGATGAGGTAATTATACAAGACAGACGGAAAGAAAGGGGACACGTTGCAGAAGGCAAACAGGCTAATGTTCTAAGGAGCAGGAAATTTACGACCAAGGGGTCTGGTAAGGGGCAGGTTTCAGGAGAGATGTTAGTTAGGAATCGGTATGAGTCACTGCAGGTAGAATAGCACAGGGAAGATAAGGAACAGCGAAGTATTATAGAGGACGGGAGGTATGTTGAAATGGAAAGATAGAAAAGATAAAGGGACAGTAGAGGATAAGAAGAGAGACGTGGTATTGAAACCGTACAGTGTCCTGTACAGCTCATTGGAATTATAGGTGCCGTTCTACTTCATAAAAATCACTCCTAAAGGTCGCGTCATTGGTAGCAGTATGGGCGATGGGGATCGAGCGGCGTCCGGCCAGAATGGAACCCGCGGAAGAGCGCCTGGAAAACAAAGGGAAGACTGAGCAGGAGCCAAGCCCCCGCGACAAAAACCCTCTCAACTTGCAGAGAGAGCTAGAAGAGGACGCGATGCTGGAGTAGTCAGATACGCCCCGAGGTGTGGCTTAGCTTCCCAGAGTTCCAAACTAACATAAGGAACTTCCGGTTTTTATACACGTGTTACGGGTGCCAACGTCCGATTTTGGCGCTTAAAAATGGGATGATATTTTGATCCAGACATAGGAAAATTATGTGAGACACACCAATGAATAGAGCTGAATTTTCTGCGTTTCCCAGACTAAAAATATATAATACTTTATTCAGGGGAAGAAATGAGGTCACCAGATGTCCGGATTTAACAGATTGCAAACACATGTGAATACAAGAGCGTCACCCAAGCTAAGAGTCGCGCTCAAAAGATGACTCCACCCCCGAGGGACGCTAATGAATTAATCAAAGGCGGGAAGCAAATTGCATAAAACTGCCGATCGTAGGTCCAGCACGCCTTGCTCAAATGAAAGAGGAGATAGAGGGCTACAAAATGCACTATTTAAATGTCTTCAATTCTTGGTATGAAAGGAGCTCTTGTCCTTAATGAACCGTGAACGTTTACGCCCCCAGGCTTCCGGCGGGGAAAATAATATAGGCCGGGCTGGCCATCGCAGAAGACAGTTCTTTGCGGGTCGTTGAGAAGGGACAGTGTGTCCCGTAGTGCTCCAGTTTTACAGTCCGAACCCATTGACCACTTACTAAGGGTGTTATTGTGTCCGTCGCGGCCGTGAAGTACAAAGCCTTTGTGAAGTGTAAACGGGAGGCCAAACGAGCCTAGGTGAATTGTCTCTGTGCCGCGTGTCAAACTAGTTAATCCGCGAGCATAATTTACAAACGAGTAGCGGAAGTCGGCTGGGACAATGCCGGCTTAAATGAGTCAGTGGTATTAATAAATTGGTATCACCCAAAGTGTTACTCTGAATCAGGGTGCTCGAGTCTCGTGACCCACCCGATCCCTGCTGTGAACGCGCCCGCCGTGATTTGAAAGACCTGCTTATTCGTGGTGTAAAATCTGGAAATAGAGGCCGTGTGACGAGTGGTGAAGTGTTACCCATTTTGGATTACTGTAAGATTTCAGCTATGAACGAGTTCCCCAGGATGTCGGACTTGTATGGACCAGGGATGAAGGACTGCACGCCCGCCTCCAGCCCCGGGGTCATGCAGCACTAAACTCCACCATGGGTCTCCCGTGGAAGGAAAAACAACGGCCACCAAACAGATGAGTGATGTCCAAATCTAATTTCTTAAGCATGATAATGTAACCGGGGATAGGATTAGCTTTCTTTTGTAAATATCAAAATGTTGTAAGATAATGCATGTCCTAATATGGAAATTTTATTGATTTTTATAATGTTGAAGTAAATTCAAGGGAGCTGAATTCCCGGACGACCCATTTTTTCTTAATGATTAGCTTATCGTGAGGGTTATATTTTAGTAATATGTAGAATGTCCTAGCAAATATGGGAACAAGGTTAGGAGAATATTTGAGTTCCCCTTAGGGGTGGCTGGAACAATAATGCTGGCGAGCAGGGAAAACCATGCCAAAATGTTGTTAGTTACTGTCCCATGTGACTATCGTATATGCTGGGGAAACTCATGGGTCAGTCAGACAATGCATGCCTAGCTTACACATATAATCAGTGCATGTACAGCAAGAGAGAAGAAATCCCGGCCGGGAGAGGTATATGCTGTGTTATTTAGGTAGTTGTGAGGGACCATGTGCGAGTCTCCCTTGATCTTTGATTAATTGGCCAGAATTGTCTGGAGTGTTTTTTTTAATCTATAGCCGGGGTGAGACACAGAGGCAGGAGTCTCTAATCTTTGGTCAAAAGAATTAAATATATGTATATTTCCTGTGCGAGGAGCGAGGAGTATGGGAAAGGTTGACTGAGGAGTCATGAGAGCCCTATGCCCAAGGAAGGAAGATACGCGATATGAGACGTAATGAGAGGGCCGAATGCCCGAGGAGTTTACGATGAGATGAGTTAGAAGTGATCGTGCCCACAGTCGGCGCTCAGCGGTAATAATGAGAAGGGGGGAATAAAAGTGTATTTCTTGGGAACTCAGCGGTAAGATGATATAAACAAATGAAATGGGCCAGGGATATGTGCCCCGGCTGGCCATGGTAATTGAGAGGGGTCAAGAATCTGCCGTGGCTAATGAATGAGTGATGGATGTAGTAGCGAATGAACTTCCCTTCTTTTTTGTGAGTGTTTGCTCCTCGCCCCTCACGACAGAGCTGGTCCCGCTGTGCTATTATAGTTAAGGTTTGAGGCTATGGGCTTCCCCCGTAAATTACTGTTGTGTAAATGGTTCAACTAAAACACTGCCGTCAATGATAATCTCACGGTGATGTAGAAGGTAATTAATAAATGAGTAGGGATCTCCCCCAAATATCCGGTAATATGAGACTGTAGCTAGTCTAGGGATTTTCAGGAATCCACAGTACCTCTTGGTCGGGAGTCGGCCAGTTCGGCCGTGGATCAGGATGGCCCCCTTGAGCGAGCTGCCCCAAGCTTGCGCCTTGGGCCGGAGAAAGTGATAACCATGCTGTTTCTTTCTAGGAATGGCTCTCCTTTATGCATGAAGTGTATATATATCTGTGTATGTTTAGTAATTAATGTGCATATATTTTTGAGTTCAAACAGAACCTTTGTACAACGTTGTGTGGTCTTGGTGATAGATGAGGAAGTCCGGGGTTTAGCTAAATGGTATGTGTGTTTGTCTGTGTATTATGCAAATGTTTCTTTTAATATGGTAATTATGTAGCGTAGGCCCCGGTTATTTTCGTGCTAAGAACAGGAAGTAATATGTGAGTAGGGACATCAGATCATCTCTCGGTGTGATCGACAGAATATAAAAATGTCATGAACGGTATGAACTAATGAGGAAAGATGAACGATAGCAATCGCAAAACCTCAATTACACCGTTATGCAGACGACGCCCATGGGCGATTCATATTTTAAAGTGATCATTATTTTCTTTTCCTCCCATATGCGGAGAGTTCATTGTATAGAGTTGTATCAATTTCTTTAATACGTCATATTTGAATAAATTAGTATTCGTAACCCCTATTTTATGATTCTTGTCATTTGTAGCAGTGCTAAGCAGTATCCAGTAGGCATTTGAACCCAGAGATCCTACTTTCATATTATCTACATAAGGCTCCATCGTAAGGATTTGTTTCCTTTTTTTCTTTCTTTCGAACGTACCACTCCCCAAGTGCTCATGCTGCCGGGCCAGCACAGAAAGTAGGAAGGGGAGCGGTTCGAAGCTCGTTAAGCAATTCGACTCGCTCTTCAATCCAATCTCATCCGTAGGTGTTTACCCCGTTACGTGGAGGCATTCTTATGCGTGGGTCATCCATTCGAGGCCCGGAAGGGTGTAGTACATGGACATGAGAGGGAGAAAGGTAAGAAGAATATGGGTTCTGCCGCCACCGTGGGGGATAAGAGAGACCAAGAGGGGAGGGGAATGATAATGAGGGCGCGAGGGGCTGGAGCTCTGCTTACGGGGAACTTCATTGTTAAACACGTGGGGAAAATGTGTTGAGGAAAGGGAATGAACCTGGGTAGAGTGTTATCCAGGAAAAAAGGTTAAGGCAGATGTTGAAGAAAGAAGAAGTTAGGAAGGAGGGTAAGGAGAAGGTGGTCGTTTTTCACGTTGGTGCCAAAAACGTAAAGCAAGCAGGAATATGTACCAACATAACTGGGGAAGTATGGGAATTAGTTAAATCAGCGCGAGGGAATAAATTGCCACGGGAGATGTTCGATAAATGTCTTCTTTGAAATTATGTAAGAAAGAATAGGTAAATAACTGATAGAGAATATGACGCCTGGGCGAGAGTCTTAAATTCAAATTAGCGGTGACTCACTGACTGCCTGAAAATCGAATGAATCCATACCCAAAGTCGTGTAACTATGAAACTATGCAAATAAGATTTTCAATTACAGGCTGTCACGAGCATGGCTAACTGTTGAATACTTTTGATATATTGACGTCCCAGATTATGCGTTTTCCGAAAATTTTCCGATTTCGATAAAATTGATAAAGTCATAAAAGCAGCTTGGTTGTTGCATTATTATCTGAGGCCAACGCTATGCAGATGATGACATTGCCGAAACACTACACCTGGGACTACAGAATGGCCATGAACTACTACCCCTGACACTGTTGAAGCTGTCCTCGAAGCTGTGGAGCAGAATCTTCGCATCTTCACAAGGAGCTTAGATAGACAGTCGAATGTTTCTCATGTCAGTTTCTGACGAATTTTGCGAGAACACCAACTGTAGCCGTTCTACCTATTACGGGCTCAAGCCGTGGACCATGCGGATTTTCCTACACGCCTAATGTTCTGCCGGTGGTTCCTCCAACAGTGCTGTATAAGACTGAATTCTCCAGCGTTTTTGTTATGATCAGAAGAGACAACGTTCACAAGCGATCGCATATAAACCTTCCATAACCAGCACGTATGGGTAGACATCAATCCGTATGCCACGGTTCAAGAGTGTCACCAATTTGGCCGTCAACATCTGGGCCGGCATTCTTGGCGAGGGCTTGATGGGCCCCTATGTACTTCCCAATCGCCTCGCAGGGGAGGCCTAAAGGCAATTCTAACACACCACGTTACCTGCTCTTTAAGAAGACGTGACACTAGCAATACGTCAGGATATGGGCATAGACAACGGCACCCCTGCATATTTTAGTCTTATTGTCAGTGAACACCTTCACGTCACCCTGACCACTGGATAGGTAGAGGTTGACCAATTGCTTGGGCTCCATGATCGCCTGATCTAATCATGTTGGACTTCCTTGTGTAGGGTTACGCAAAGCCTTTGGTACATGCACCTGTTGTGGTAAATGAAGGAATTCTTCTTGGCAGAATTCTAAGGTCTTTTCAAGCAATATGTACAACACCGGGCATATTCACCTGTGTTAGTAACACCATAAGACGACGAGCATAAGCCTGCAGTATGGCAGTAGGCGGGCTTTTGAACACATGTATTGATCGGAGTACATCAGTACATGCGAACTAGGCCGCAACACCTCAGGTTCTAGCCCACGACAGAGCCTGATATCTTTGAATGTGTGCATTTCCAGACCCATGTTTATGTACACTTTTTCCTTGTCTGTATGTAAGGAATTAAATCCTGAAATTATGCCGCGTAATTTTTAAACATTTTTTATAAATAGTATACATTGTATGTAGACTTGGGAATTAATTGACTAAAAGTAACTGAATTACTTGCAACGATTTCTTTTTAGTAATCTTTACCACAAACGTTACTTAAAAAACCCTCGAAATTTACTTTTGAAAATACGAGGATTGGGGAAAAAGTCATGGCAACTATTTTTTTCTTGTAGATATGTGAACGGATCACAAACGTATATGTGTCGTGTGGAAATTCTGCAGGCATAGTGTGTATGCAGAACAACAGATGGATCTGTGCTAGCTGGTAGTAGCGCAGCGAGGGCTGTGAAATCATTCAGTTGGCGAGTGTCGTGCGAGATGGAAGTAGCCCGTGTTGAGCAGCGACCCTTATTGCGACTGCTCTGACGTGCCTCAGACCGTTCAACATATCGTCACAGAGTGACCACTCCGAAGATTCAGTGGG
Organism: Anabrus simplex; assembly: GCF_040414725.1. Lineage (NCBI taxonomy): Eukaryota > Metazoa > Arthropoda > Insecta > Orthoptera > Tettigoniidae > Anabrus > Anabrus simplex. The sequence goes on along the minus strand of NC_090268.1, from coordinate 344,165,960 downwards.
ACAATAAAGGACATCCACGAGGCCAGTGATAAAGCTGTGAGTTGGATAAAAAAACTGGACATTCAGCTTTAGCAGCAATGCAGATATTGATGAGCTCAAATGTATAAGTATTGTTTGTTTATTACGTACTTGTTCTGTGTGTAGATGAAACTGTTTATCGTGTAATTGTACATAATTGTAAATAATCAAATTGTAACAATGTACCCTCATGCCATACGAAATATATATACATACATCAAAATAGCCGTTCTCCGAGGGAGAAACTCAATGGAATGTCACAGTGAATTAGTGGAAGCCCTTGGGAATAATGCCCTACCATACCGTACAGTAGCACGGTGGGTAGGAAAGTTTCAGCAAGGACGTGTGTCATCCAGTGATGAGCAACGTTCGGGTCGACCTGTCAGTGTGCGGACCGACGTAGCGCGTGCCGTCATCGAGCAGCTCCTGGATGAAGACAGACGACGGACGCTACTGGAGTTATAGATGGCAAGTAGCATAGAGATACGCACCGTCCACAGGATATTGCGTAATGAGCTGCAACTGCGCAAAATCGAATCGCGGTGGGTACATCATGCACTGACGGAAGTTCAAAGGTGGGTGCCCTATGCAAAATGCTCCGACCACCTTGCACGCTGGCAACAGGACGGCGATCAATTCTTGTCACGAATAATCGCCATCGATTAATTTTTGGCCAGGGCATACAAAGGAGAATTGAAACGTCTGTCCGCGGAGTGGCGACATGCTGGATCACCAAGGAGGCAGGAGGTCCGTCAGGAAAGGATTGCCAGTCAAACTGATGGTGATCGTCGCGTATGACGTCAGGGGTGTCATTGTTTGCCACTTTGTTCCACATGGCAGAACAGTGACCGCACAGTACTACAGGGACTTCCTGGTGTGACAGGTACGACGTGACGTTCGGGAGAAACGTCCGGATTTTGTGGACAGTGCAAGAATCCTGCACGAGAATGCAAAACCTTATAAAGCAGAGTGTGTAGGGAAGCTACTGCGACGTTGGGGATGGGAAGAATTGGAGCACCCACCGTACTCTCCCGGCATTTCACCGTGTGACTTTGATCTCATTCGAAAGAATAAGAAACCACTACGTGGTAGGCGGTTTGCAACACGAGAGGACATTGCTAATGCTGTGCGCCAACAGGTGACCCGATTCACACATGGTGCGGCAAATGCTGAGGCAGATGGTATTCAGTGCCTTCCACATCGTTGGCAGCGTGTGGTGTCAGTAGCAGGGGACTCCTTTGAGGGTCTTTAGGCCCAGATTTGTCATGCCAACTTTATGTGTACTGTATTATCATTCTTTTGCACCGGGAAGGCCATATTGCCCTGTATACTACCGTAATAAATTGGTGTGTTACGATATTTCAGTGCTATTCATTGTCCACACATGTAGTTAACACCTTGTCCTTTCGTCTGTATATGTCACATTTTCGAACCGGACTGGTATCTCCAAGAAAAATATAGTTGCCATGACTTTTGCCCCAACCCTCGTATGTAATCAATGCATTTTGATAATCGTTACGTTCTAGTAATCGATATACATCGCATGGAGAGCTTGGCAACTTTGGAGCCCCAGAACCCGCAAGACACCGCGCCAAGTGTATAATTTGAAGGTACGATGCGCACTCGTTCATGTACTCGCAGGTTGTTGTGGTTACTGGTTGAGATTTAAATAATCGTGTACTGCGTGTTCGAGATGGTAGTGGGCAGCCATCCTATACTAACACTAATGAGAAGGAAAATGAAAGAGGTCCGACACTTCGAAAAGTGAAGGTATCGGCAAAAGAAAGGGAAGAGCCACGATGGCGTGAAGATGAAAGACTCCCTAGGCGTCGAATACCTAATACCGTCAACATCGGAAAAGAACAAGAGTTGACCGAGGTCACTGACACAGGTACAAGGTCTCTTAAATAAACTCGACAGAACGCACGGTGTTTGTACTCTTGCACTACGACAGCTGCCTCAGCCAAACTTATGTCGCGCGCGGTCGCCCTACTTTAAGCGTGTATACAATCTTATATGAATTCCTTACCGTATTAAACATGCCGGAAGCGTCATCCTTCCTGGCTTATACAGGCATTGTATCTGGTAACCATATTCTGGTTGGCGCGATGAGTTCTGCCACTGTAATATTTCTGATTTCATTCGTAATGTTTTCTTTCATTTCCTCCAATGTGTGAGGATTTGTTCGATATATTTTTTCCTTCTGTTTTTAACCCTCAATTAAAAATCACACATCTGTTAGATCTGGAATACGAGAGGGAAATAGACCAGTATTGATCACTCCGTCTGCAAACAATTCCGAGATTGTAAGAAGGGAATCTTCTGCTGTATGAGCAGGGGTTGAATCTTGTTGAAACCACTCACGCGATTCTTCTTCTTCCGTTAATTGATGGAAGAACGGAGTCGAAATATCATCTGTTAGTTTCCTGTCTGACTAATTTTACAAACATATTATAAAATTGCATTTAACTTGAAAAATCTGAAATATCTGCATTTAAAATGGAAATTATGAAAATTAATATTCATTAAATAAAATACACACTCGTCGGACCTTGTACTCACACTTACTTGTTACCTGCTTACTTACACATACGTTATTTGAAGGGCGCCAGCTGCCACTCAGTGCAGCAATAATAGAATGAGACTCTTGACTATCTCTAGGGTGTGGGGTAATAAGCTTACTTTTGACAACATACCATATAAGTTATGGGAAAAGGAGATTAGCGTTCGGTTTCCCCATTAATTTTGAGGTTAAGATATTTTACTCTCAATGAAATAAAACTATGAATTCGTTTGATAGAACAATATATATTCTTTAAATAATATATAAAAAATAGTGAGTCTTGTTGCGATAAAACAGATGAGAATATGAAATTATGACATTGCAACTGAAAGAAACTAGGCATGAATTTGAATTCTTCTTGACCGGACATTTAACAATTTATACGAAATATTTCCCTCACTGATTTACTTGACTGTACCTTCAACACTTTGACTGTAATTACGACGTATTCCTTTGATCTGGTGTTTACTGTAGATGTGTCACGCCTAACTTGGTGATACATCCTTGTGACTGCTTCTTCTCCATATCATCTGACTTCTTTGTAAGTCAATATGGTATTACCTCTTGGCAGGTCCAGGGTTGCCCTCTCTGACTCCATGGTAAGCCCTTGCGTACGTGTCTTCAACTAAGTGACGTTCCAACTTTGGCCTCACTCTCTCAATGACCAATGATTAATGGCTCACTGAGTCTTCTCCATCTCTCGTTCACACTCGTTGACTGACCGACTGAGGCCTCTTCATCTAGTAGACTTCTTCACTGTACTGCTTCCGTTTAAATAATGACTGACGCTACAATATGCACCCACCTTTTATAGACGTTGGTTGACACAGCTACGTAATCTCCAGAAATAACAATGACATACTCCCACAACGCGGCAAATATTACATACAGTTGTGAAACCCCCCGGGGCGGCTGAGTCTCTGAGCGAATATTCTAAAAGCTCACGATGACGTAGCCATGACTTGGCAATGACTTGGCAGAAATGCCAGCAATATTGCACAATGTAAGGACGTCACACTCAACATCTGATATATCGAAACTCTCACTGTACAGGTATTTAATGTTAATCTTCATATACGTATATATGCATACACTCAATTACAAATACGCATGCGACAAGCTTTGCGTACTGGAATTGAATAATAATTATGACAAAATAATAGTAATCTCACAGATAAAATAATAATAATACGGACATAATAATAATAATAATAATAATAATAATAATAATAATAATAATAATAATAATACAGATAAAATCATACAATAATAAAAATACAGATATCCTCTTGTAACGGGATTTGAACCGTTACACATCTTGCTACCTCTCTGCATTCACTGTCGTCTCAAAAAGGTAGGCCCAATTATTCGCCTTGCACTAACAGCACACCAAACACTAATCTTCCTATCATAATGAGGGACTTCATAAACACCATTAGGATTTTCTGCACAACAATAGCGAGAGTTATGACCGTTCACACGACCATTAAGATGAAACAAGAACTTTTATACATGATAACACGGCGTTACAATAACTGTCTCACCATGTTAACAGCTGACATTCAGACTGGCTACTGATGCTTACGAGGTCGAACACGTGCAGACTGCTTGCAAGGTCAAGAACTATGTGCGCGCCTCCCATAGTGCAGCTTACGTATCGGAGAGTGAAAATGCCTCTTGGCGGTCTTAGTTTATATATGAGAGAACCTGCAAGTGGAAGCAATGCCAGACTCACTTAGCTGGACCGTGGTCGCCAACCCACGTTCCCAAGTTGAGAGTCCTTGGTCACCCTTTTAGTCGCCTCTTACGACAGGCAGGGGTTACCGTAAATGTTATTCTACCGGTCTCACCCCTACGGGTTACGTGGACGAGAATGGATCCAGAACGAACGTGTGACTGCGAAGGTTTTAAGGCATTTCCATTCCCCTATTTGAATAAATATTTTGAATTAGTTATCCTGAAAATAATGAAAACATGAAAGTGTCGTGCAAATTTTGCTTGGGAGCAATCATTTAAAAGTCTGATCAATCTCGCCTACTGCTGACAACCACTTAATGTCTCTCTGCTAAAGAACACAAAATGAAGTAATGTACTTTTTCTTGCAAACTTAGGTATCATTCCATCCCCATGTGTAAAAAAAAAAAAAAAAAAAAAAAAAAGTTAATGATTCCCTAAAGACTCGCGTTCTGTGAAGTAATATTAAGACTGTCCTAGCTGCGAGCGTCCAGCATGCACGTGCTTCCAGGAGATTCCTGGCGTTACCTGCTTTACACGGACAAACACACACTATCGCATGACTGTACGGCTTTGGAGCGTTTTCGCGTGCCTGCTTCCCAGGTAGCGCTACCATCGCTCTCGAGTGGGAAGCGGCTTCCAAACAAGTTTGTCCGCGATTGTACAGTCGGCAGCGTGTTAGAACTATTTCAATATCAGAGGCTCTCATTTTTGATGTGTTTAAGAGAGTCCTACTATGGGACAATATAACTAAAGGTTACCACAACAGGGACATGGTTGATAAGGAAGTCTCTCGCATTCTTGGAATCAGTAATAAGTACAAATTACATTTAATTTCCACACATTTGTTTATATTGATACAAGGGGGTGTCCATTATGTAGCACTCAGTGATATCATTCAAGTGATGATTAAAGCAAAATGAACATACCCAAAAGGAGTGGTCGAATAACCCCTACTATATACTGTAATCGAACGTTGAAGGTAACATTCAGCAGTAATCAAAAAGTTGATTTGGGTCAGCTTTCAGCTTATTATAGAGGCGAAGGAACTCACTTAACCGATGCAGATCGTTGAATATGTAATACCGTTTCAGTGACTGCTCGTATTCCCACTTAACTCAATTTTCATCGCACTGTTCTTCATGAGAAACACAACTCTTGCTTTCTTTTCAGTTGTCATCGTGCTACTAGCCTGGTAGCTACGACAATGGACGCATGGAAGCCGGAAAACAAGTAGCGCGTGGAAGCACGCGCACGCTGGACGCTCGCACGTTGGACATAGCCTAACTGTAATTGCGGACCAAAGATGAAAAAGGATGAAAGTACCGAAATATGAAAAATTTTTTTTTTTTTTCAATAAGGGGATGTATTAGCCATGCCGCATATGGTGGTAACGTGTGCATGTGCCTGACGTCATTAGTTTAGTTGGTAGGAAGTTCAACAGGTAGAGCCACAGTCCCATGTGCCCAGGTGAGTTTGGTGGTGTTGGTTGAATGTACTAGTGTCTCGAGATGCAATTATTCTGTGGTGTCCATTACGTTAGTGTACTATTACTCATGTATTTTCTAATTTCTGAGCCACTTAATTAAGGAAATGAAATTTATAGAAGCTAAATATTGTTATGTAATTATATAAAATGTATTGCATGTAGTACACTTGCACTTCAAAGGCCGTAGGTAATCATTAATTCCTGGTCTCCTTTGGTAGAGAAGGATGAAAGTGCCATTGTGATCGGGAACTCTATTATTAGCGTTTACTCGAAAACATGTCTCTGGCACTTTCACCCTTTTTCCATCTTTGGTCCTCAATTGTAATTTTACTGATTAATGTTTGAAAAAGTAATTAGTAACTGAGCAAATTTCTTCTCAGGTAAATGTAATTGAACCCAATTACTCTTAGTTTGTACTTTTTCCATCACTGCTTCTATGAAGAAATACATTATAATTCCTCTCATTCAGCCACCGTTTCAGTGACTCATTCATTTACACATTCTTACTCGTTGGTTTACTAACAAACAGTTAAATAGCCGAGTTACGGTAGGTTATAGGAGGCTACAGATTTCCTGTTGTGTTAATACTGTAGTTACCTTGACGCGCAGTTTAAATTGCTGTCGGGATTCCCAGGTTATTTCAAGAGAAGGTCACCACACTTGTTCTGCGCATCCTGTGTATGACCTTTGTACAACGCATGCCACATATCAAGGAATACGGGTGCAGTCGATGCTGTCAAACCTGAACTGTACATTCCGGACTGGATTTTCGGGCCGGAAATTTTAACTGTGTATGGTTAATTTCTGCAGCTCGGGGACCGAATGCTTGTGTTTTTCCCAACCTGGTGGATCCATACGTGATTCACAGTTCGAAACCGCGACCCCATCGGTGGAAAAGAAAGAGAATAATAAGATATTTAACATTATATTATGGTTTTTACGCCTCACTAACTACTTTTGACGGTTTTCGGAAACGCCGAGGTGCCGGAATGTATCCCGCAGGAGTTCTTTTGCGTGCCAGTAAATCTACCGACACCAGTCTGATTTATCTGAGCGCCTTCAAATACCACCGAACTGAGCCAGGATCGAACCTGCCAAGTTGGGGGTCAGAAGGCCAGCGTATCAACTGTCTGAGCCACTCAGCCCGGCAAGAAGATATTTACAGTATGCCTGCAGTAGTGAATAGTCTGTAGCTTGGTGAATTGTACTCATTCAGTTGCATTTTAATCCACGTCAGAATGTTTATTTTTTTATTTTTTGTTATTGTATGAACCTATTACGTAAACTGATGTTTCATAATGAACTCAACGGACGTCAGCGTTTTATATACTCTTTGTACAGAATCTTATTATACAGTATTTGACTCATTTTGTCTAATACGGCGTTGTGGAAGCTGATGTGATAAGTAACATTCGACTGCTCCTTCCTGTGATACGGCACGCCTCCGTGGCGTAACCTGCCGTCCTTGCGGGACGGGGTTCGATTCCCGATACTGCCAAATATTTTAGAATGGTAGGAGAGCTGGTATGTGGTTGAAACGATTGGGCCGACTATGGAACTACCTGCCGACTGAAATTATAGACATTCCTGGTACATAGTCCTTTAAGAGAAGGTGTTGCAAACATTACTTACAACATAGCGCATATCATAAGATGACTTATTGTCTTTATGTAAATATTAACCGTAGCAAAGAGATGATAAGCTTTCCTATCAGTTTATAATTAATTACCGATTTTTAGCATTTTTAGAGTGTGAGATAAATTAGGAATGAGTATTATGGTTTGGCATAATAGAAGGCGTCCGCCTCTGTGGTGTAGTGGTTAGCGTGATTAGCTGCCACCCCCGGAGGCCCGGGTTCGATTCCCGGCTCTGCCACGAAATTTGAAAAGTGGTACGAGGGCTGGAACGGGGTCCACTCAGCCTCGGGAGGTCAACTGAGTAGAGGTGGGTTCGATTCCCACCTCAGCCATCCTGGAAGTGGTTTTCCGTGGTTTCCCACTTCTCCTCCAGGTGAATGCCGGGATGGTACCTAACTTAAGGCCACGGCCGCTTCCTTCCCTCTTCCTTGCCTATCCCTTCCAATCTTCCCATCCCTCCACAAGGCTCCTGTTCAGCATAGCAGGTGAGGCCGCCTGGGCGAGGTACTGGTCATTCTCCCCAGTTGTATCCCCCGACCAAGAGTCTGAAGCTCCAGGACACTGCCCTTGAGGCGGTAGAGGTGGGATCCCTCTCTGTGTCCGAGGGAAAAGCCGACCCTGGAGGATAAACAGATGATGATGATGATGATAATAGAAGGCGATACAGCCTTAGCCGTGCCATAGAAAACAACGCGTTAACAAATAAATAAATAAATAAATTAATAAATAAATAAAAGCCTTTGCGGAGGGACGTAGTCACTACTGCGTAGGCTATATTTATCGTGGTCGGCAGTGTGGTGTGTTGTATGTAGATGAAGAGAAATTATATAATGACCAACAAGAAAACCCACCCCCCGAGCCAGAGGAATTTACCATATGCAGATAAAATATTCGGCCCGACTGCGAATCGTACCCAGGGCTCCCTGAAACGAAAGCCAATGCGCTGACCATCCAGCTAAGTATCTGGGCAGACAAGCATTTGGTGTTCTGCCATGTATCTATAGACTATGTTATATAGCAGGGCTGGCCACAACGAGGCTCGCCAGTCAGTCTCGTACGGCTCTTGACACCAACCATAAAGTAAAATTAAATGATATAATTAATGGAATCTAAGAACAACTCGCGGCCGGTGGCAGTCAGTAGCAGCGATGTGCGGCTTAACGTTATTAGCGCTGTAGGAGAGTGGTGAGAGATGGGAGATGAATATACAGTAGTTCCAGGGCCTTCCGTTACATAGTGCTTTGAGCGGAAGAGTGTGTCATTGAGTCAGTGTCGTAAGGTGAAGCCAATCGCGTTCACGTATAGGCAGTAGTGATTGCCGATACATTTCTGTGTGCTTTTTCAGTACAGTTGTGGCCTGGTGTCCGAACAGTTGCGATGCTGTCTAAGAAGCGTAAATATGAAGAGAAGAAACGAGCTTTTAATACCGACTGGGAGGAAGAATTCGGTTTTTTTAAAAGAAAGAAACGGTAAGCCAATGTGTCTTTCGTAGCAAATAACATTGTTAAAGTTCAAGGCCAATAATCTAAAACGCCATCATGACACTAATCACAGAGGTTTCAACAAAGATTTTCCTGTTGGCTGTCAGTTAAGGAAAACCAAACTGAAATCACTAAAGGAAAACTCCATGGTCAGAGTAAGGTTATGTCAGTTTTTACCAAGGAAGCAGATATGATAACAGAAGCTGGCTTCATCTTGGCTTTTTATATTGCACAAGCAATAAAGCCTTACACATAGCGGGAGTTTATTAAGAAGAACATGGCACAAGTTATTTCTGTTAGAACCCGAAAATAAGAAACTGCAGAAACTGATCAACGAAATGCCCGCTGCTAGACACACAATAGAGAGGCGAGTTTCTGTTATTAGTGTGGATAATTTTAATAATTTACAAAAAATCTAAACAAGTGCTCAGCATTAAGTCTGGCTCTGGACGAGTCTACTGACATCAAAGATAAACCACAACTAGCCATATTTGTGAGGTATGGGTCAAGGGACTTGCAGGTGGTGGAAGAACTTTTAGACCTGGTTACTTTGAAGGATACTACTCATGGTTGTGACATTAAAGAAGCCCTGGATGATGTTTTACAGAAAAACTCAGTGCCTATCGGTAATATTGTCAGCATTGCTACCGATGGTGCACCATCTATGACTGGCACAAAACAAGGGCCTATTGGGCTTTTAAATGCTGACACACCAGTTCCTAATTTCCTTCCTGTACATTGTATCATTCACAGAGAAAATTTAACAGCAAAATATTTTCAGTACCCGCATATTATGCAGGTAGTTCTAAAAATTGTGAACTATATTCGCTCATGTGCCAAAACACGCAGACAGTTCAAATTTTTATAGAAGTTATGAACTACGACAAGCTTCCTGATGATGTATCGAACCCGAGTGACTTAGGCCCAAAGTCAATCATGATTTGATTGATAAAATAAAATATGGTACATTTATTGAAATACAGAAGTGTAGTTGAAAATATTTCATCTGTGTAATGTCGAAATAGGAGCGAGGAAGGACGACAGACTGGAGCCTGACGGATTAGCTCGACACAACAACATTTAGCTACTTCACAGCAGGGGGTCTCATTAGTTGGCGAACAAGGAAATACAAGTCCACAAATAAGTCTTGGTCAGAAAGAGAAAGGGGGGTAGGTGACACAAAGGAAGCTCGCAACATGAGTAATGCGCTGGGATATTTTTGGCAGGACGGAGAATCCCGTGCCGTCATGGAAAACTACAGCGGTTGCGAGGACATTCGCTGGCCTAGGTTCGGGCAGGTGGAGATTTAAATCACGTGACCGCTTGCCGGCCAATCGCTAAAATTTGATGGAAGACTCAGGGATACCATCTTAATGAATGATGGATGAGATATTCTCGTAACTTCAAAAGTAATCAGTAATCAATTATTGTGAGTACACGGATCGATGTAATGAATTTATTAGATGTCACGCATGGAAAAATAATCAATAATTATTGGCAAATTAAATAAATTGGAGGCTGGATTTCTTGGAAACCAGACAGCTTGAATATCATTGGCTGGTCGAAGACCACGTTGTAAGGGACGCTTCCGAAGGCGCGAAATGTGAGGAGCTAAATCCACCCGTATCTCCTAAATCTGTGATCGCCAGAAGTTCATATTTAATCCAGCAAATATGCTAGCGGAGTGGATTAATTTGATATAAATTTTAACGTCCAATTCGGAGTGCAAGTACCGATATTAAAAATCCACCCCCTCCCTCAGGGGTATGACGTCAACGAATCCGCGAGGGAAAGCTTCATCCATATTGCACCCGTCATGCCGGGCTCAGCTCGGCCGGTGAGCGAGGATCTCCAGGGGGTAGATCGTTCGCTTATCGGCTGTGCGAAAATTTTAAGTGCAGGGATAGATGATGAACTAGTGGCAAATGAGAGAAAGCTAAATAGGTTTCACACATTTATTACAACTACTGCTCTTCTCAAATTCTACAAATAATTTACAAAATCTAGGAATTTTTATATTACTCGTCTTCTTTTATGTCGTTGCCAACATGGACACTCCATCGATAAACGGAACAGCAAATGCCTGAGTCTGTAAATATAATATTTAGATTTTTAGTTGAAAATTAATTAAATGATTAATAATAATTAATTTGAGATTATCTCTCCCATTAATAATTAAATGATTTGAAAATAAAATTTCCTTCCTCCATGGACTTCGTTAAATCAAGTTTGAAAATGATCATTTTCACTCCTTTCTGAAAATTAAATAAAAAAATTTCTCCCATGAAATTATGGTTGAATCGTCTTCCTTGACCTTTAGACTAGTTAATAAAATTCCCTTTCATAATTATTCAGTAGTTGATCTTCACACAATAATTTGGAATTTGACATCATGTCGACCTACATTTACCCATTGATTGAAAATAATTAGTTATATTACATTTACAACTTCTATTTTGTGAGTTCAATCCACTGACATGGCCTATACTTATTTATATGTATTCGCTAGTTAAGACCCTATTCTTCCTTAAAAACGAATAAAATTCACTAAAGGTTTAAATTCTGTCAAATAGTGAACCACTAAAGTTGGCATAAAATTGGCCAAAAAATCCACGAAACAGCGAAGAGCATCATCACAAATATGGACTGTAAAATTACAATAAGCAAAATACAGACAAATCACACACACTACACTCACACAAAGATACACGGAAATATTATATACATATTTACACGAATGCTAGCCCTTGATTATTATTTTCATGTTTAGTCAAAGTCAGGGAAAATATTCTCATGATGACAATATCGTGGGGACTTCCTCTCATCAACTTGAGATGTGATAGAGCAATGATTATCACTTTATTGAGGAACTCAGTCATACGACGATGTTCAGGGAAAATTTAAGAGCAAAAATCATCCGAAAATCATCGACAAAATTGCCTTAACACAGGTCAGAATTAACATTCCGCGCACGCGGTTCATGAGCTGCGATATTTATTTTTACCTCTCCACCATAATCGTGGCTCTCAATTAATCTGCGCTCACAACGAAGAAATTATGTCAGGTAACATATTTTCTTCTTAAATTGACTCAATAATGGATGCACAACTTATCTGCTAAATTCAATAATATCCATCTACCAGTCAAATAATTATAATAGCACAGCAAAAATATATATAAATGTATCGGTCAGATACTGCCATTTCCCAGGCCTAAATTAATATAAATGAGCGCACATCAACCTTATTCAATAATAATTAATATTATGCTCATGACCTTAGGTGTTCCTTTTACGCGATAATTAAGTTAATTTATTTTTATTATTATTATTATTATCCCTGGCCGCGCAATATCATACATGCGGGAGCTACTGCACAACAATATCTCAGATGACTCAATCGCACTCGGAATCCAACCATACGTCGTATAATCGAGGAATGAACTCTGATGTAATGGAATCCACGAAATTACTGTCCCATCTGATCTTAATTCAAGTATAAAAATTATTCAAATAGTCCTAGTTTAACGTTGAGGTCATATTACTTTTATTTCTCCTGCCACAATGAACTCGGGACAGTTGAAACATTTCTCGATGACATCCACTCAAAACAAGCTAATAGGTTCAAAATACTCACACATTCCCAAACTACCTTCACCAAGAAGGAAGAGGTGGAAAAAAAATTCTAACTAATAAAAATTCTTCTAAGCAAATAAGTAGAGGCTATATCATTACACTTTACATTTACAAATAGGAAGAAAGAATAACAATGTTTAAATATTACTTGGTGGTGACTGTCGATCGTAGAACTCGGGCTGATGACCTAGTGCATTACCACGTTATGCACCATCGATCCTGGTCTCGCCCGCCTGAGCTGCTTTACATTCTACTCGTTCATTGAGGACGTGCTGGCGCGCTGGAAACCATACCATTCATATCGTAGGAAGACAGGCATCCTGACTTGCACTCGAACCAATGATCTCCTCTGTAGAAGTTCTTGCGAAAGCTGAAACTGAAAATTAAGTCTGAGACAAGTCCAAAACACACACCGTTGTTTGACGAGATGGAAAAGCAACTTATCTTTTAATATCTTCAGTTAGTTGTAAGTAGAATCCGTGAATGTCTGAACTGCTATCTGCAAGATGTTAGAAGCTCTAAAAAAGACGAAGTTCCCCAGTAAGCAAAGTGTGTCTTCTCACGTCTGTAGTTGAAGTCAGAATAAATTCCCACTCGTCGCGTTCAGAGGTAGAAATTCAGAGTAAAGTTTCCTTAGGAAAATCCATAATTCACCGTCTTAAGACAGGGGTGCGTCTTTTCATTATACACGATTGGTCACTTCATTAACTTCACACCAAATTGATCACTTGATTGGCTGCCATAGTCAGACGTCATATACCTTTACTAATATCGATCGAGCACTTGACACACATTTCGCCTGGTCACGTGGTATTCACGGCTGATTTGAAGGTTACTTGGCTAGCGGTATCTGCTCTCTCCCTCTTGCTCGCCCTTGGCTGGGATTTCCGTACACCTGGTGTCTGGTTCTAGTCGACTCGGCGTGCTAAAACTCCCTTCCTGGTTCACGAAATAATGTTCCAATTTACAGTAGAAATAAAATATTCTCCCTTAAATGATTTTTACCACTTTTGAAGGGGACAATATATACGGGACAAGGGATCCTCGCCACCACACTTGAAATGAATCTCTGGAGCTGACCATCGGTCGCAGCTAACTTAGAATTCTACGGGCGTACAGTAACTCAACATTTAATGGCGCGAGCATCCGCCAGTGTTTAGAAAATGTGATCGCGCTCAAGCAACATGAACTGGAAATAGTTAACGTAGGACAGTGTTTGTCAGTTATAAATATCAGTGAAGTAAATTAATTGCACTGTAGGAGAGTAATATAAATTGTACCACAATAAGTACGTAAATAACAGACTGTGTGACGAACAGTACTTTAAGGGAATAATAGCCTGTACTTTGCAATATCGAACAGCTATCATGAACACTTCAAGAAGGCCGTATGAAACGGGCGTAACGCGTCGGACGACATAAATCGCGACGGGCGTAAAATTTGACACCTCGTCGTACGTGTCCAGGTCCATTGTGCGGTAATTGGACGAAGATTAAAATAGTGTAAAATATTAAATTTTTGGGTCTAGGATATTAATTTGTTGTATAAAATTTAAAGTGTTCAGTGTTAACGTTGTCAATGGTGAAGTTTTGTGATAATTTAGGTATTAGTGTAAAATGGTAATGTGCCAGGAAATCTTTTGTGGAACTACGCCATCAAGAATGGAGGAGTAAAATGCAAAGAGGGGCCGAAAGGAGCCTCTCATCTGCAAAGCTGTAATGGAATACCGAGAAACTAAGATGAGTACTAAACTGTAAATAATATTTGGGAAATGTTATCGTGATGGGAAAAATGGGAATAATTTGATTAGACTTGGTTACCTTCTGTAACAAGATGAGTCGCTTAACGACCCCATCCTAAATTTGTAGCACGGACAGTAGTAAATAATAACAATGTAAATAATCGGGTCTTTTTATGTATTCAGTTTGTTGGAGATGTAAATTTTGTAGATATAGGGTAGTACGTTAAGTCATGCATGCATTCATATTTTCTTTGTAGTCAAGAATAATTTTCTTTACATTTGATTTTGGTTATTATAGTTAAATAGACCCGATATGTGTTTTTCTGTTTGTCATTTTAACGAGCTAGGTAATGACATTGAAGGAAAGTCCAGCTTCGTCATACCAGTTGTGTTGTTGTTGATTAGTATGTTCACAGTTTCAAAGTGAAGTTGTTAAAATTTGTGAGAAGCGATAATAATAATAATATTCCAAGTAAATCGTATCTGGAGTTGATTAGTGCCAGAATAAATCGAAATTGTAAAAGGGGTTATGCGTTAAACATAGTAGACATGGACTACCATGTAACAGGCGAAAATTAATTTTTTTAAATTAATAATAATAAATAAAATAAAAGTACTTTTTTTAAAGAAGAATTTACTTTTTAAATTGGATATAATAATAATTCATGTGATATCGGAAATTTAGTGAGCCGTGCGTAATAATAAATTTAAGTGATCAGGTGTTGAGTTTGTCGGGAATCATTTAATGACGGGATGTCGTTTTTAATTCGGAATTAAAGTGTGTGGTAATTTAACCTGATAAATTAATAATATTGAAATGTAGATCGGTGCTAATAATCCGTACATGTTAATGAACGTGTGGTTTAAATTACGGTCCAATATATTTTTACGTATAAATGTCGTGTCTTAAAGTTGCAATTCATTAGCCGGAACACGTAGGACTAATATTACGAAACCATGATTGTCAAATTTTGGTAAATATAATTTCAAGATGTTACGATTATTTGTGGAGAATGAACTAAGGCGTAGATCAAAATGAGATAGAAATGTTAAAGAATCTGCAGTCAGATAATAAAAGGTCGTACGATGTCAGAAGTGAATAAATAAGTCAGTTGATAATTCTGTGAGAAATAAATGAATCAAGGAATATTGAGATAGAAAGGGAAATAAATTCCGTACGAGAGACACTTAGGATATTGAAATGAGTGTAAAATGTACGGGCAGTGTCACAGAGAAATACTGAGTTACGTAGCGGGAGGAATTCGAACCCGTGACAGCATGTACGAAATAAATAGACTGCACAGCTATTCGTCGAGATACTACGGATCTAAGGATAATGAGAGTTCAGAGGTCCACATAAATGATCGTATATTGTAATCATTGTAATGACGAGCGATGACAATCATGATGTCGTGATAATAATAATAATAAATATTGCAGATAAAGGTTTGGACCGCCTTAATTAAATGAGCGTTGATAAAGATGTTAAACGGGAATCTAAATGATAATATGCAACTGATAATAATAATAATAATGTAAGGACGATGTTAAATCATCGCGGTCAGATTAATAATAATTGTCATAATAATAATAACAGTAATGATGCCGTTGGTTGATCAGTGAAATATTTGTAATTGCGACCGATATCTTAATATATTTTGGCGGAAGTGACCGGTTCATTAATAATAATAATAATAATAATAATAATAATAATAATAATAATAATAATAATAATAATAATAATAATAATAATAATAATAATAATAATAATAATCTTGAGTGACGATAATAATAATAATATCTTAAGTTACCTATTTAATAATAATAATAATAATAACCACAAGAGGGATATAATAATAATAACTGTAATAACCATTGGTGTTTGCGTCCCGCATAATAATGACGACATTAATCAAACGTGACAGTGCCAGGAACCGTTGAGTGTAATAATAATAATAATAATAATAATAATAATAATAATAATAATAATAATAATAATTTCAAGGATGATAAATTTCGGGGATAAATGAATATTCTGACGATAGTGGATTAAATTAATTGGTGGCAACATCCCTCTACTCGTATGTTTGAATAATATGAGTGAGAAATATTATAGTCATTTGTTACCTCGTTATCGTACGGTTTCCGCACGGTATTTCCCACCGCTTCTCGTTATCTCATCTGTGGCAGTATTCTACTGAGGCTACTTTGTAACATTTCAGATCATATGTAAATAAAATATAAATGCTAATTCAGTGGTATGGCATCAGCTGGACATCGTAAGATAGGAACTGTCCGTGTAATCCATTTTTCGTAATTCACGAGAAACATTACCCAGTCCGAGTACCGGTCTCGGAAAAATGTATATAGCCGGGGTACATCATCTTAGTTAAATCGGGAAGCCGACCGTAACATGGGTTATGCTCGGGCTCCCGATAGAAGGAAGCTATATCCTTGAACAGCGGTTCGATTCAAATGGAATCGATCCGTGAGTTATACTCCACTTGTAATTTCTTTCAGAAGCAACCCAGCAACATATTGATACCACTTGCGGTATAGCAAGTGATTTATTTATGTAACATGTGTGGGAATTTAAATATCGTTGCCAAATGTATCAAAGTTTCGTACGCCGGGTGGCGTAATAAACTGCTCCTTCTGGCAATTATTTCAAAGGAAACCATTCTCATAATCTTTTTATTGTAGTTAGATGAGACCCTTTTTTAAGTTAACAGTCACTTCCTAGTCCTATCATGGAGTCCTTAAATTCAAGTTTACACTCGAGCCTTCCCCATTTTAATTTTAAATTGCTCCGTTCATTCCCGTGTTCATTGATGCCGCTATATTTATATGTGATGACTTAAATAACGAACCGACACCCCTGAGATAAATGCTATTCTGGGACTCGGGAGGTGGACGGGTGAAGTATATTGGTACTGCTTTGTAAGATGGATATCTGTAAGCAGTGTTCTTGGCATATATTTTTAATTACTTGATCCAATCAAACAGTTTATGGAAGAAAAATTAAAATCATTTCCTGAACTTAATAACCCCCAGTGGTTGGCTTTTCTTACAGATGTGGTCCAGCATTTAAAAACGCTAAACATAACTTTACAAGGAAGTGAAAAACTTACTTCTGATTTGGCTCAGACTGTACTTAGCTTTCATAGCAAGTTAAAGCTGTTTGGGGAAGACCATCAGTCTAAAATATTTTCTCACTTCAAATGTTTGAAGCCTTCCTGACGTTCAGGTGGAAACTGAAGATTACGTGAGTAAAATGTCTGGCCTTGCTAAAGAAATCATTGGCAGATTTAATGATTTGAGATCACTTAAACCTTAATTTTAATTCCTGGAAAATCCTTTTGCTGTTGATGTTGTGGGCGATGGCTGTCCTGTTTCATCACCAATAACAAAGGATACAGCAGCTGTAGGGTTGCAGTTACTGGAACATTTTTTTTTTTTGCTAGTTGCTTTACGTCGCACCGACACAGATAGGTTATGGCGACGATGGGATAGGAAAGGCCTAGGAGTTGGAAGGAAGCGGCCGTGGCCTTAATTAAGGTACAGCCCCAGCATTTGCCTGGTGTGAAAATGGGAAACCACGGAAAACCATATTCAGGGCTGCCGACAGTGGGGCTCGAACCCACGATCTCCCGGATGCAAGCTCACAGCCGCGCGCCACTACGCGCACGGCCAACTCGCCCGGTGCTACTAGAACTGCAAGAGGACGAAGGACTAAACGGACTCAAACGAAGTGGCGTTTCTACCATAGAATTTTGGAAGAATATTCCAGAAGGAAAATATCCACTAACAAAAGAGTGTGCCAAGAGACTTATCTCAATCTTTGGGACTACTTATGTGTGTGAATCACTGTACTCAACGCTTAAATTTATTAAATCTAAATATCGATCTGAACTAACTAATGAACATTTAAGTGAACTTGTTCGAACTGCGCTTACCAATTATCAGCCAAATTTCAAAAAACTAACAGCAAAAAATGAACACTCGAAAAAGCACTTCTCAGAAATAAAATCTCATTTCTTGGTGTGTACCTGAACAATAATGTTCTGTGTAGTGTAAAAAATAAATGTTCTTTCATTTGAAAAACTTGTCTTCATTTTGTGAACCATTTTCTACACATGCTCCCAGTTTTGTCTCCTAATTTTGCGGCTCTCAGAATTAAGGTGAGTGGTCACCCCTGTTATATAGGCTACTCATGCATTTACTGGTGGAGTGCAACTTTGCTGGTAAATCATCTATCTATCTATCTATCTATCTATCTATCTATCTATCTATCTATCTATCTATCTATCTATCTATCTATCTATCTATCTATCTATCTATCTATCTATCACCGAGTGAGTTACCATGCGGTTAGGATCGCGTAGCTGTGAGTTTGTATTCGGAAGATGGTGGGTTCGAATCCCACTCCTAGACCTTTCCTGTCTTCGCGTCGCCGATCACCTGCGATGTGTTACTGCGACGTTAAACCCCTAGCGAAGAAATCTATTTCTCTATCTCTTAAAATCTATACCAATCAAAGGACCGTTAAGCAAATTACAATAGGCCTACATTATTTTTACTACCCAAGTATTCTACGAACAACA
This sequence comes from Anabrus simplex, assembly GCF_040414725.1. NCBI lineage: Eukaryota > Metazoa > Arthropoda > Insecta > Orthoptera > Tettigoniidae > Anabrus > Anabrus simplex. The sequence continues at coordinate 344,147,059 of NC_090268.1, read as the reverse complement.
AATTTAAATATTGCTTGAAAATATAATAACATTTTATCGTCTTGATTCCCTTGATTCCCTCGGAAGGAGCTCTACACGTTTTAACCCCATCTGACCCTCGTCCAATTTGAACAGGAAGTACCCTCCACTGCTCTTTGAGAATGAAAAATCTGTTCTTCCATCGAGTTCAAGTGTTGTGAGGAGTTCTCTTATTCTAAAAACACTCGTCTTGTTTCTTCAACATCTCTCATTAAGAAAAGGGGAAAAAGTAAAGAGGGAATGCGTCGCCTATATTTTTATCCTCCTAACGAAGAAGTGAATGAACAATGGTAGCACACGTATGACTGAGCAGAAGAGAATTTCAGGAGCGCTCGACACCCAACCAATATAGACTCCCCAGGGAATGAATGGCTTTTGTACAAATTCCAACCAACACTTCGCTGGCTTTACAGACAGCCACAGCTGTAATACATAAAACTTCAGGGAATTAATCTAAAAATAAACAAATGCGTATATTACGATTGCCAGCCACGCAGTGTAAGGATAACGTTCCTGACTCTTACTCGGATGCGCCGGGTTCGATTCGGGCCAGTCGGAATTTTACGTGGATCTGAGGGCTGGTTCGAGGTCCACTCAGCCTGCGTGATTAAAATTGAGGAGCTATCTGACGGTGAAATAGCGGCCCCGGTCTAGAAAGCCAAGAATACCGGCCGAGAGGATTCGCCGTGCGGACCACAAGACACTCGTAATCTGCGTGCCTTCGGGCTGAGCAGGGTAGCTTGGTAGGCCATGGCCCTTCGGGACTGTTGCGCCATGGGTTTTGGCGCGGAGGCCCGAGTTCAATTCCCGGCTCTGCCACGAAATTTGAAAAGTGGTACGAGTGCTGGAACGGGGCTCACTCAGCCTCGGAGGTCAACGGAGTAGAGGTGGGTTCGATTCCCACCTCAGCCTTCCTCGAAGTGGTTTTCCGTGGTTTCCCACTTCTCTTCCAGGCAAATGCCGGGATGGTACCTAACTTAAGACCACGGCCGCTTTCTTCCCTCTTCCTTGTCTATCCCTTCCAATTTTCCCATCCCTTCACAAGGCCCCTGTTCAGCATAGCAGGCGAGGCCACCTGGGCGAGGTACTGGTCCTCCGACCCGATGTCTGACTCTCCAACACACTGCCCTTGAGGCGGCAGAGGTGGGATCCCTTGCTGAGTCCGAAGTAAAAACCATGCCTGCAGGGTAAACAGATTAAGAAAGAAAGCAAGAAAGAAAGAAATATCCGTCATGCTTGCCTGTCTATCTATTTTTATTTACGCCCATCGCGAGAAACAGAATTGAATAACAAATGAAATTTGCGGTCAGGGGAGGGTTGGGTTAAACAGTATTTTAGGGGCCGGTCTTCAAGTCATTTGGGCGCTTCCGTTGCTCAGACGGCAGCGCGCCGACCTCTTATTGCTGGGTTGCATGGTTCAAATCCTGGTGACTCCACGTGAGATCTTTGATAGACAAAGCGGAGGCGAGACAAAGCTTTTGCCCGGGTATTCAGGTTTTTTTCAGTCATTTTTAATTCCAGCAACACTCTCCAATATTATTTTATCTTTCAGTCGTTAATCATTGCTTCAGAGACGTGCGAGAGGCTTCGACAGCCGGCACAACTCCTATCCCCGCCGCTAGATGGGGCTTCATTCATTCCAATCCTGACCCGGTTGAATGACTGGAAACAGGCTGAGGATTTTCATTTTCTACAAATCATTTCTCAGATATCTCCGTTAATATTGATGCATTATTAGCGGACAATAAAACGTATATTTCACAGTATAACTATATAAATATACCTTTGGATAGGGCAAGAAGCATCTATTTGTTAACAGGAAGATTTTATGTAGGATATAGGAGTTACATTTTACAAAGAAATCAAAATCATCGTCAGAGTTCACGAAACGATTTGAGCAGCCTTTTAACCCGTAACATGAGCGTCGAATGAAGAAGTCACTTAACTTATCAGAAAAGTCACTCCACTTGTAGCAACAGCCAACTCTTTTGGCGTGTTAAGCCATTCAGGACGATCCCACCTGTCACTACTCTTAAACATCGCAGATTGAATCATCCCATCAAATAGCGATCGTCCTGAATGTACTAAATTGTTTCACATTTCTCCTGTAAGCTAAGTGAACCCTAGGGTCATATACCTTTCCAGAAGTGGAAAATCTCGTTCTTAAAATTTTCGACTGCTGACAAGAAATCGATCCCACATTCTTTCAAGTCCAGCGATCATGCCTTTACTGGTCCGACAAGGCATCCCACGTAATATCGCAACGTAGCAGGGATAGAAATATACATATTATGCGACTGAAGACAACAATTTCGACTCTAGAGTATAGGCAACTTTGAAAATATTAGGGTTTAAACGAATTGCACTAAATTATGAAAGTTTCTCTCTTATGTCGTTGATGGGAGATGCAGTAGGGTTGGGAGCAGTGTTGAAAACATCCGAATTCTTGCTCCTACTTTCTGGTATAATTTGCCAGCTTCAAAGGTACGAGAAGAGGTCGGTAAAAATTGTAATCAATGGAGTAATGACAATTTAGCGATACAAACCGAGTCAAATAGATTTGAAATTCTAAGATGCTGAGGAAATGGCTCACGTTGTCGGGTTTTGTAAAGCTCGTTAATGGGCCTACTTGTTGTTGTTGTTGTCGTTTGGGTCATCAGTCCACAGACTGGTTTGATGCAGCCCTCCATGCCACCTTATCCGATGCTAACTTTTCATTTCTACGTAACTATTGTACACTACATATATTGTAATTTGTTTGTCATATTCATACTTTGGTCTATCTCTGCCGTTTGTACCGCCTGCACTTCTCTTAAAAATTAACTGAACAAGTCCTGACTGAACTTGTCGTCAAACTAAACTAAACCTATTTTGCTAATTTCTTTGTATACGATACAGTTACTATAAAGTGCCATTCCTCTTTTTTCCTTGTACTTCCGAACATCAACTACAACTACATCACTATGATGCATTTCAGTTTTGACGATTTGTTTTATTCTACCAGATGGTAGAGAAACCAGAACGCTGTTGGGGAAGCTTCAGTTGAGTTTTAAATAAGTTAATTTTGTCTGTCACCAGAGATATTTTTCATGGCGTTATCGTACATCATGACTCTCTTCTGCTCGTCAAAAGCCACGCTTTCCTCTGTCGGATTTGAGCCAGTGATCCTAACGAGTATTATCTTCGAGCAAAACCAACAGGATTATCAATATTTCTTAATACTGATCGAAAAGTAGTGAAAGCGGTGCGACCCTTCGAGGGAAGAAGATATCGGTCAAAGAAATGGGTCATGAATTTAAAACTAGTTTGAATAATTTGAACAGGGTGTACTCAGCCTAAGCAGAAATACAGTTAAAATCCACAATTCGGCCATGGATTCCCATTTTAACAACTTCTAACAATCAATACGGTATTATTTAGAAATGTATTATAGGACTAGCTGATGTACCCGTGCTTCGCTACGGAATTCTACATTGTATACAGAATTCTAGGCTAAGTAGTGTACACGTTGTGAGCAAGATTGTATTAAATTGCATAGCTCTTAACGTTACCCTAGAAACGCGATGGGGAAGTCACCAAACGTCTTTTCTCATATGAAGACTGTATTAGGGAATATTCATTGTAATGATAGGCCCGCTTGCCTACCATCAGTCACCACCAGGTTAGGGAGTTTTCATTATAATGGCAGACACTCACTCTCCACCAGCCATTTTACATCCTCAGAAAGACTGTCTTAGTGGTTTTTACAACTGAAATGAACGTAGGTCATTGCAATGACGTCAGTAGGAATGGCGCGATTAAAAGCAATACTTTCATATGAAATACTCCATCAAATGAAAGACCACACACTTTCTCACTTTTAACGAACAGTACTATGCTGGAATTCCAAAGTCGCAGACAGTTCTGATCCGTGAACACTCTTCGTCTTTTTTCTGCGGTGCGAGGGGGTGGGGGGGTGGGGAAGGCGAATAGTGGAGAGTCCCAGGGCAAACACTATGCCTTTTTACTAATCTGTTTCCGAGGAGTACCCTATTAGTCGGAAAATCTCAATTCACTACAATGGCAACGGAAAAACCTATCTGATTTGGAGGCAATTTTTTCCTCCAAGCCAGAGGAGAAGTCCCCTCTTCACTGCAAATTTGGAATTAAATGAATGTAGAATTTAATAAAAGTGAAGGTAAGAAGCTTTTCTTAAGAAACGGCTCTTTTCAGATTTGACTTTTGAGTTATTGAGTGAATTGTGGTGCTATAATTTGAAATAGGCTTAAATAGTAATTCTAGACCAGGTCACACTACTACTACTACTACTACTACTACTACTACTACTACTACTACTACTACTACTACTAAGTGAGCCTCTGCCGTAAGTGTGCATACAGCTCATTCAAAACAGCGCGTCAGAATAGGGATCTGATAACTGGAGTACTATGATGTACCAGTGTGTTACGTACCTGCAGTATCAGAAAATGTATGAACCAGAGGAAAATGAAAATGAAAACCTACAACCTGTTTTCCAGTCATTGTCCGGGTCAGGGATGTAATAAATGAAGCATATATTGAACCCTTGAACTTACCATTCCATCGTTGGTCGGCCACGGCTGCTACAGTAGAACAATTTAGAACTCTTAAATCTTGGGTCGTTGCGGGAATAAATTCGGTCACGATCTTAACCAAACGATGGGGTTCAGAAGAAAGCCTAACTACTTGAAATGAGGAGCAAAAATGTGCTTACTAACTTTTATTAAACTGAAATAGCACGATAACATCGTTAATTTAATATGCATTCTTGCCACAAAATATAAAAAAAAATTTATTATTGATTTTGAATGTTCCAAACACAGTCACATTACATAACGTCACTTCGTTTCTTCCAATGTCGAAGAGTTGCTTCGGAGAAGCTAATATGTTAGTGGACAGCGAAACTGAAAAACTGAAAAAGGGAAGACCTGAAAACCGGGCACCTATCATTCCAAACGAGAACTGAGAGTTAATCCACACGATCCGTGGAAAATCTGACTTTCAACAAGTAGAACGCCTGATTTTCTCTTAATTAAGGTTATCCACCAGTCAAATACCCTTCACGGATACGGAACATCCGCCGAATGGACCCTTAATCGAACCAAACTGACTATCAGTTGCTTTGGATAGGTTGCGAAATATTATGGGAAAGCATGGTGTTCACTACAAGTTAATGGCATCATTCACAATTGAAATAAAATTCCACCATGTATTTGTCATTCATGACACCCTTAAGTGATAAGGTAATCCCGATGCTAGACGTGCATCACCCCAAACAGCTGTTCGGAAGGAACCAACAACAACATGATCCGGGAGGATCTTACGTTAAGTCGTTCTAAAGGAACAAAACTGCGAAATGCAGGAAACACTTACTAATCATGCATTTAGAAGAAATGCCAAACACTGAAGTTAATCAAAAAGTGAAAAGTCACTTGAAAATATTATTATTGAACCGATTTTCAGGTTAGAAATGGGTTTATTATGCTTAATAAATTTATTAGTCCACGCTAAAATTTACTACAATTTTAAGGAATTCTTTCCCTTGGAAAACAATGCTACCAGTACAGATCTCTCTATTTACTGTCTGTCCCAACACACTACTGGTAAAGTGATTACTTACTTACTCTAACTATGAATACGAATGAAAATACGACAAGATTAAAAATGAAATAAAATACTGGCTGACGAATCGAAACCGCATTCGCAACTCAAGTCTCATTCTAAAACACTGAGTGTCAATATGCACACTATCAACGAAAACGGACGTCAAGACGAGGAAACAATAAAGTGAGTAAAAATAAATTAACATCTCGAAGTCATACAGCCTAACACGCACGAAGAAACATAGTAAAAATATTTAATCTAGATCGGGTCGATGTCCCACACTTGGACAGCCCTCGTTTGCCAACAGCAGTCCCGTTATCTCAATGGAGAGCTTCGCATAGACCCTCTACAATAAATCATATCGTACTGTAACCGCTACCTTCCTCCAGGCCACTTCACAAAAGAAACAAAAGGAAAAAAATCTAAACTGAGACTTGAGTGTGTACAGCTACCATCCCAGACCTATCGTCGGGCTCACTTGAAATCTGTACACCCTAAACCTAATCATTATGTACATGATGCCTTCCAAATTCTATCGTCGGGCGTGACCTAGGACGTCTCATCATCAGTGACTCCAAGAATAACATCTGACGTCCTAATCCTATCGTCGGGCGTCAAAGTGGGTCGTAATACGCCTCCCTTAACATATCAGGCGAACAGCAATTTCCAACAAACTCTGATATTAACACTAAATTTGGTCAGACAAATACCACATGACGGAACCAACGTCTCTATTATCAAAAGAATGCAAGTCGAAATACAGCAAGTGTCTACCTCTCGAAAAATACAGTAAGTGTCTACCTCATTATAATATGTGAACTCAAAAATAAATAGACGTGACGAACGGTTCTCCACCTCGAACACAATCTCAGCCTGTGCACTGAAGTAATAGGGAAGCAAATGAAAATTCCCAACACACGTGTACCCTTTTAGTGGACGCCTTCAAAATAATAATCATCACCATCGCATTCGAAATTCTCAGATCGCCTATCATCAATTCCAACCATCTTATCCATGACCTCTCCAATGAACAAATTAAATATAACCCAACCGTGTGTCCAAAGTACTCTTTGATCCTGGAGATCGTTCATTCTCTTATCATCCATGCGGGCTTTACGTAACATAGATCACTGGATGTGTACTACCCAGACTTTAACATTTTACAAGAGTCGTTTTCACTTGGAATCTTTCTATAAATTTCACAATGCTTCACATCATAGTCATCTCAAATTCGGATTGATTGCGGAAAACAATACAGCCTGTTTCAACACAGCCTGTTCCTAAATACTTCCTCTACAAAAATACAGCTTGTCTCAACACTCTTTCTCCTCGCTTTCCAGCGGTATTACTTCCATCTATCTCGTCTCCACATACATATCAATTCATCGCTCTCAATTCCTTTTCCTTCAAGATCCTTTTTTCATACATCGCTCCCCTGGTGAAAACGACAACCATTATTAAACACATCTTTTACCTTACTATTATTAAGACTTTCGGACCTCAAGAATCCAAGAGCACACATCGACCTTTCGCAATTCAAGTATACACGATGTCTCAAAATTTCCTTCCCATTAATGACTGTGACTCTAACAAATTTTATTGACATTATCTAAATATGCTTACGATCCTTGTAAAAATAACTGGTTAAATGTAATTTAACAGAGAGGAATTTCCTTATCCCGCGGTAAACATTATTATTATTATTATTATTATTATTATTATTATTATTATTATTATTATTATTATTATTATTATTATTATCGACCAGCATTTCTGAATGCAACTGACACCTGAAATTACGATATTCGCCACGACAAATTTACCTTTATAACGTTCACAAATCCGCACTTTGAATGATATCTCATCTCAACACAAAATTTTAAGCGTCGCATGTTACCGTTCTTGACATGAAATTTACACACTGAAATTTTCACACGCTGACCAAAATTTACAACGCCTTTCGCCTGATAATTACGAATATCACCCGACAATCATCTGGAAATTTTGTTTAGGACAGACAGTAACTAACTAACTAACTACAACATAATATAAAATAGACAGACCTGCACATTGGTGACATTCTCAGCATTCTGATTACATCATCACCAGCAACCTCGTACTTAGCCACTCATTTTCACAGATAACATTTTCATTTTTAAAAACTCACTCATCCAAACACTACCCTTCACACACACGAGATTAAAATTACCATATAAATAATGCACTTTCTCCGTAACTTGCACCACGAACTTCCCTCGTTCTGCAGTCGACTATAACTGTCTGATGCGTTTCCCAGAGTGGTTTCTCTCCCCGTTGTTTCAATAAGAACAGGTGTTCGGCCGATAAGGGAGTAGAACTATTTTGAATCGCTTCCCCCAGACCTTCTTCACTTACAAGAGTACACGAAATGATAAAAATAAAATCTGCTGTGTATTTTTCAACCAGCCTACACCTTCCCAGTTCGTCTGCAAACGTTCACAGCTTCTCCAATCACTTTTCTTCTTAACTAAGTATATGGACCTTAGCCACGAACATGTATTGAATTATTGTCGGTCAATCTGGCGCGAATTTCTAATGACGACGGGCACAAGCTCCCGCGGCTCCAAGTTCCAGATCGACACTAAAAAATCTACGGTGGGGGGTTTCTTTTATAATTTCCGGAAGGACGCTATCCCCTCTATGAGGCTTGGTTGTGAAATCTGCCAAATTTGCTTCTAATAGACCAATTTTGATAAGACTTGTCCCAGAACTCCGGACAGACTTGCACTTATGTTCGATGTTAATTTTATAATTTTCCTACACTCACAACACGGGAAATAAATTGTTTCTGCCCGTGCGTTTCGCGCGTTTTCTTCTGCCCATGACCTTGGCACGTGTAACTAGCTCGCTGATCTCACGCTAACATGTACTTGGGCTTAACTGCATTTAAAGTTTTCCCTGGTGTCTCTACCTTCACAGAGGGTGTATGAATAATTTTGCTTATTTCTTTCATTATTTACTATATTATCAAAATCCCTCATTCTGCAGAATTCCATGGATTAAAAGAATTGTCGGGCACTCGAGCTCCGCCGAGGTGTCCCGGCAATTCACGAGCTCGCCGGGAAGGAAGAACCTCCCCACGCAACATCGGGCTCTTGGGAGCGCAAAATGGCTGCCTTCAAACATACAGTAGTTTCTAAATACCAAATAAATATTTGAGAAAAATAAAAAATTTTCTCACCGTAGAATTATGGGTTCATAATCCACCTACAACGACGAAATGTTTACCCAGAAAGGGGAAATATTTAAACAGATATATTCCTTCAAAATTCTAAATTGTATATGGGAATTTTGATACAAATGAACCATGATTCTACGTAAAATTTCCCAGCCGATCTCACTCTTGACGTAGGGCTCTATTACTTTCACGTATTTCCCTGTTTTCTTCTTCCAACAATAGGATTGTGTTACAGATGTCATCAACAAAGTCTTCTCTTAAGAATGAACATTGTAAACATTCAGCGTCTTCCTCTTCTTTACTCCCACTGCTTGCCTGTCCTTGGAGTGGTGCCTCGACCTGTCTTCCTCTCGACGTGACGATCATATTTACGGGTTGTACTTCTTCTTCTTCTCCTTCGGTGACCATTTCCCCAGCTGGTAAGGCTGCGTCATCCTGTAGTGGAATTCTTTCTTCGGCTCTATGATCAATCTGTAAATTTCTTGTTGGGTTGCGGTCATCATTTAATTGGGAGTTGCTAGGAGTCTGTTTCCTGCTGTTATCGATGTTACGTGTGTCATTTGGTTGTCTCTCCTTCAGAATCTGGGGTGAAAGACTCTGAACCTTTTCCTACTGGGAATTTGAAGTTGTTTTTCTTCTATCAAGAGTCGACGTTGACTCTTGCTCGAAATTCGGCGCAAATGGGTTCAGACCGGAGTTTCGTTGGTCTTGCCTATGTGCCTTCTGGAATTCCAAACTTTCAGCCCCGAAACAATCGGTGTTGACGTTCTGGCGCTGTATAGCCCCCTGCCATTTTTTTCTTTCGTGGTCCTTCCTTAACCCGTCGGTGTACTGAACACGTTCACGGTACCGTTCATCCTCATCACGGCGGAAGTTCTGGGTTCGATTATTTCCCCATTCCGTGCGGTTATTAAGTCCATTCCTGAAATTCCTCTGGTTTTCTCTGTCCCCATCGTATCGCCTCCAGTAAGGGTTCCTCCTTTGTGGATAATTCCAATTACCCCTACGCCTTTTCCAATCCTCATTTCGTGGATGCGAGGGTTCCCAGTTATTGCGAAACTCACGCCTCCGCTCAGTCGACTGTGGTTTCCCCTGCTCAGGTGCCTCTGGACTTCCCTCTGGAACCTGGCTAACAGTGTTTACATGTTGCTCGTGCGATCGTCCCCCTCTGGGTGCTATTTGATTATGGGTATGATCCAATTGCCTAAGGATCATTTCTGCCTGCATGGGGTCTCTACCTTTGATGCAATGAGCATCCTTTGTACTTCGGGAGGTAACTGCTTCTGGATGGCCTGTACCAACTCTTGCTCCGAGGGCGGCGCCTCAAGTTCTCTGAACTTTACCATTTGTGCAATAAAGTATTCACTGAACTTTGTAGGGCCTATTGCAGTATACCGACGTGAGTATAGCTCTAATCTAAGACTCTGCTGAATTTCCGTACTCCAAAATTTATTGAGAAACGCCCCCTGGAATTCATCAAAGGTATCAAAGTGGTATCGGAAGCCTTTAAACCATAAAAGTGGTGCCCCCTCTAAATATCTTTCAGCTACCCTCAACTGACGTTCCTCAGGAATCTTGGCGTCCCGGATGTACTCCCTGAGATCCTTAAGAAACCCCTTCGGCGTGGTATGTGGACCTCCATTAAATTTCTTAGGCTGGTCCTCATGTAACTTGATCATGTTAATAACGTTGGTGACCCCTGAGCTTTGAGATCGACTGGTATCTACATTCGAGCTCTGACCGTTATTATTCACATGATTGATATTTGGCAATTGACCACTGAGGTCAGAGTTAACAGCTGTCGAGGTTTGACTTAATACTTTGTCCACCTTGGACTGCATATCTACCACGCTGCTAATCCAACTGCTCACTTCGCTCTTAATGAACCCAACTTTCTTGTCTGTCTCTTCCTGGGCTGACGTGATTTCCCTTAAATCCTGTTCTATACTAATTTGCCTGTCATTGAATTCCCTGGTATGTTCATTTTTCATTTCAACTAACTCCTCTTGAATTTCTTTAATTAAAGTTTCGGAGTCCTCATTAGCCGCTTGGAGTTTACTAATTGCTTCCTCATTAACTTGCAACAGTTTCTTCTCCATGGTTTCGGTTTTTGACAATACCTGACTCTCCAATTCCACACTAATTTTATCTACCTTGTTGTTCAGTGACTGAATGTCCGCAGATAATATTTGACGTTGTTCCTCTATTATGGTTAGCGTTTTCCCCTTTTCCTTATCACTGGAGATCCGCATCTCTACGACCTGTTGTGTAATGTCGTCCTTAAATTCAACCTGGCTGTCGATCAGCTGCTTATGCGCTGCCTGGCTTTCCAGTAAATGCTTGTCAAGTTCCTTTCTCATCTCATCCTGACTATCACATAACCTACTGTACATGTCGTGGCTTTCGTCAAAACGCTTGTCCATATCGGTTTTTAAACTGTCATGGATTTTAGAAAACTGTTTGTCGAAATCGTTCTTTAAACTGACCTGCACTTCCGCAAATTGTTTGTCAATTTCATCCCTAATTTCCACTCGGCTATCATCAAAACGCTGGTTGAGTTTACCTATCTCGCCCCTAACTTCCTCTTTAAGTTCGGTGCACATAGTGTGTGTCTCCTGAACTACGTTCTTCAATCCAGCCTTCAACTCATCACTAGACTCTTTACACCTAGCCTGGGTATCCTCAATACTACTCTGTAACTCCTCAATCTTACCATCCAAACTTTCATTATGAGCCTTCATGTCCTCTCTCAAATTCTCACTCTGGACTTTCGTGTCCTCCCTCAAACTATTCAAACTATCACTCTGAACTCTCACATCCTCCCTCAAACTCTCATTATGAACTTTCATGTCCTCTCTCAACTTACTATCCAAACTATCTATCTTACTATTTAAACTCTCATTGTGAACTTTCATGTCCTCCATCATCTGCTTTAGCAGATCCACGGTCACCTGACCTTCCATCTCACAATACCACAAAGAATACAATAATGAGTACGCTGGCTGTTGATGCAACCAGAATACTCCAAACTACTAGGGAAAGAATTCACTACCTACTGCGTTTTCACATACAAACGCTGTTATAATTTAATACCGAAACTGACAACATTCCAACAGTTGTCTTATAAAATTTTGTTTACATGGCTGGTATCACAAAATTGTTTAATAAAAAAGTAAATTCTGAAGTTAATAAGTTACTCTGGATAAATATCCCAAATAGTTTCGCTTCCGTAAATTAAGTAAATAACGAACATGTTAACGCATAAACTTTGAATGTAATTCAGCGTTACCACTTCCAAAATTTATATTGGCAACATGACATAAGCTTCAATACAGCTTTAAATACTGGTTTCCTAAAATGCATTGTGACTGTTATTATTATTATTATCTACCATGTAGTTACGCTCCTCATTAAACGTGTTAATATCTAGCACTCTCATTGGGCATAATTCGTTTAACTGTGGCTCAGCCATAATTTTCACCCGCTTGTATTATTTATAATGTGGCTTAAGCCTCAACATTATTTTATATTTTTCTAACATTTATTTTCAATGGATAGTTTCATTATCGTTATCGTGGCATCGTATCGTTATCGTGACTTTGGGCTCCTCATCGTTATCGTGACATCAAGCCCCACAGTTGGTGCGTCACTTCTACTGAACCCTTGAACTTACCATTCCATCGTTGGTCGGCCACGGCTGCTACAGTAGAACAATTTAGAACTCTTAAATCTTGGGTCGTTGCGGGAATAAATTCGGTCACGATCTTAACCAAACGATGGGGTTCAGAAGAAAGCCTAACTACTTGAAATGAGGAGCAAAAATGTGCTTACTAACTTTTATTAAACTGAAATAGCACGATAACATCGTTAATTTAATATGCATTCTTGCCACAAAATATAAAAAAAAATTTATTATTGATTTTGAATGTTCCAAACACAGTCACATTACATAACGTCACTTCGTTTCTTCCAATGTCGAAGAGTTGCTTCGGAGAAGCTAATATGTTAGTGGACAGCGAAACTGAAAAACTGAAAAAGGGAAGACCTGAAAACCGGGCACCTATCATTCCAAACGAGAACTGAGAGTTAATCCACACGATCCGTGGAAAATCTGACTTTCAACAAGTAGAACGCCTGATTTTCTCTTAATTAAGGTTATCCACCAGTCAAATACCCTTCACGGATACGGAACATCCGCCGAATGGACCCTTAATCGAACCAAACTGACTATCAGTTGCTTTGGATAGGTTGCGAAATATTATGGGAAAGCATGGTGTTCACTACAAGTTAATGGCATCATTCACAATTGAAATAAAATTCCACCATGTATTTGTCATTCATGACACCCTTAAGTGATAAGGTAATCCCGATGCTAGACGTGCATCACCCCAAACAGCTGTTCGGAAGGAACCAACAACAACATGATCCGGGAGGATCTTACGTTAAGTCGTTCTAAAGGAACAAAACTGCGAAATGCAGGAAACACTTACTAATCATGCATTTAGAAGAAATGCCAAACACTGAAGTTAATCAAAAAGTGAAAAGTCACTTGAAAATATTATTATTGAACCGATTTTCAGGTTAGAAATGGGTTTATTATGCTTAATAAATTTATTAGTCCACGCTAAAATTTACTACAATTTTAAGGAATTCTTTCCCTTGGAAAACAATGCTACCAGTACAGATCTCTCTATTTACTGTCTGTCCCAACACACTACTGGTAAAGTGATTACTTACTTACTCTAACTATGAATACGAATGAAAATACGACAAGATTAAAAATGAAATAAAATACTGGCTGACGAATCGAAACCGCATTCGCAACTCAAGTCTCATTCTAAAACACTGAGTGTCAATATGCACACTATCAACGAAAACGGACGTCAAGACGAGGAAACAATAAAGTGAGTAAAAATAAATTAACATCTCGAAGTCATACAGCCTAACACGCACGAAGAAACATAGTAAAAATATTTAATCTAGATCGGGTCGATGTCCCACACTTGGACAGCCCTCGTTTGCCAACAGCAGTCCCGTTATCTCAATGGAGAGCTTCGCATAGACCCTCTACAATAAATCATATCGTACTGTAACCGCTACCTTCCTCCAGGCCACTTCACAAAAGAAACAAAAGGAAAAAATCTAAACTGAGACTTGAGTGTGTACAGCTACCATCCCAGACCTATCGTCGGGCTCACTTGAAATCTGTACACCCTAAACCTAATCATTATGTACATGATGCCTTCCAAATTCTATCGTCGGGCGTGACCTAGGACGTCTCATCATCAGTGACTCCAAGAATAACATCTGACGTCCTAATCCTATCGTCGGGCGTCAAAGTGGGTCGTAATACGCCTCCCTTAACATATCAGGCGAACAGCAATTTCCAACAAACTCTGATATTAACACTAAATTTGGTCAGACAAATACCACATGACGGAACCAACGTCTCTATTATCAAAAGAATGCAAGTCGAAATACAGCAAGTGTCTACCTCTCGAAAAATACAGTAAGTGTCTACCTCATTATAATATGTGAACTCAAAAATAAATAGACGTGACGAACGGTTCTCCACCTCGAACACAATCTCAGCCTGTGCACTGAAGTAATAGGGAAGCAAATGAAAATTCCCAACACACGTGTACCCTTTTAGTGGACGCCTTCAAAATAATAATCATCACCATCGCATTCGAAATTCTCAGATCGCCTATCATCAATTCCAACCATCTTATCCATGACCTCTCCAATGAACAAATTAAATATAACCCAACCGTGTGTCCAAAGTACTCTTTGATCCTGGAGATCGTTCATTCTCTTATCATCCATGCGGGCTTTACGTAACATAGATCACTGGATGTGTACTACCCAGACTTTAACATTTTACAAGAGTCGTTTTCACTTGGAATCTTTCTATAAATTTCACAATGCTTCACATCATAGTCATCTCAAATTCGGATTGATTGCGGAAAACAATACAGCCTGTTTCAACACAGCCTGTTCCTAAATACTTCCTCTACAAAAATACAGCTTGTCTCAACACTCTTTCTCCTCGCTTTCCAGCGGTATTACTTCCATCTATCTCGTCTCCACATACATATCAATTCATCGCTCTCAATTCCTTTTCCTTCAAGATCCTTTTTTCATACATCGCTCCCCTGGTGAAAACGACAACCATTATTAAACACATCTTTTACCTTACTATTATTAAGACTTTCGGACCTCAAGAATCCAAGAGCACACATCGACCTTTCGCAATTCAAGTATACACGATGTCTCAAAATTTCCTTCCCATTAATGACTGTGACTCTAACAAATTTTATTGACATTATCTAAATATGCTTACGATCCTTGTAAAAATAACTGGTTAAATGTAATTTAACAGAGAGGAATTTCCTTATCCCGCGGTAAACATTATTATTATTATTATTATTATTATTATTATTATTATTATTATTATTATTATTATTATTATTATTATTATCGACCAGCATTTCTGAATGCAACTGACACCTGAAATTACGATATTCGCCACGACAAATTTACCTTTATAACGTTCACAAATCCGCACTTTGAATGATATCTCATCTCAACACAAAATTTTAAGCGTCGCATGTTACCGTTCTTGACATGAAATTTACACACTGAAATTTTCACACGCTGACCAAAATTTACAACGCCTTTCGCCTGATAATTACGAATATCACCCGACAATCATCTGGAAATTTTGTTTAGGACAGACAGTAACTAACTAACTAACTACAACATAATATAAAATAGACAGACCTGCACATTGGTGACATTCTCAGCATTCTGATTACATCATCACCAGCAACCTCGTACTTAGCCACTCATTTTCACAGATAACATTTTCATTTTTAAAAACTCACTCATCCAAACACTACCCTTCACACACACGAGATTAAAATTACCATATAAATAATGCACTTTCTCCGTAACTTGCACCACGAACTTCCCTCGTTCTGCAGTCGACTATAACTGTCTGATGCGTTTCCCAGAGTGGTTTCTCTCCCCGTTGTTTCAATAAGAACAGGTGTTCGGCCGATAAGGGAGTAGAACTATTTTGAATCGCTTCCCCCAGACCTTCTTCACTTACAAGAGTACACGAAATGATAAAAATAAAATCTGCTGTGTATTTTTCAACCAGCCTACACCTTCCCAGTTCGTCTGCAAACGTTCACAGCTTCTCCAATCACTTTTCTTCTTAACTAAGTATATGGACCTTAGCCACGAACATGTATTGAATTATTGTCGGTCAATCTGGCGCGAATTTCTAATGACGACGGGCACAAGCTCCCGCGGCTCCAAGTTCCAGATCGACACTAAAAAATCTACGGTGGGGGGTTTCTTTTATAATTTCCGGAAGGACGCTATCCCCTCTATGAGGCTTGGTTGTGAAATCTGCCAAATTTGCTTCTAATAGACCAATTTTGATAAGACTTGTCCCAGAACTCCGGACAGACTTGCACTTATGTTCGATGTTAATTTTATAATTTTCCTACACTCACAACACGGGAAATAAATTGTTTCTGCCCGTGCGTTTCGCGCGTTTTCTTCTGCCCATGACCTTGGCACGTGTAACTAGCTCGCTGATCTCACGCTAACATGTACTTGGGCTTAACTGCATTTAAAGTTTTCCCTGGTGTCTCTACCTTCACAGAGGGTGTATGAATAATTTTGCTTATTTCTTTCATTATTTACTATATTATCAAAATCCCTCATTCTGCAGAATTCCATGGATTAAAAGAATTGTCGGGCACTCGAGCTCCGCCGAGGTGTCCCGGCAATTCACGAGCTCGCCGGGAAGGAAGAACCTCCCCACGCAACATCGGGCTCTTGGGAGCGCAAAATGGCTGCCCTCAAACATACAGTAGTTTCTAAATACCAAATAAATATTTGAGAAAAATAAAAAATTTTCTCACCGTAGAATTATGGGTTCAATATATAGGCTGTTAGTACGATGGGGTCGCCACTCCCAGTGATATATTAATGACTGATAGATGCTATGAAATGGGAATGGAGAATGTTGCTGGAATGATAGATGACAGGGAAAACCGGAGTACCCGGAGAAAAACATGTCCCGCCTCCGCTTTGTCCAGCACAAATCTCACATGGAGTGACCGGGATTTGAACCACGGTTACCAGCGGTGAGCGGCCGACGCGCTGCCGTCTGAGCCACGGAAGCTATATGAACCAGGGGAAAGGCATGCTAAAGAAGAAAGTTTTCCAACTCCCCAGCTATTTCCCGCCTATGTTCAGTCGGGCTGTTATACTCGGTACGCAGTAGTAATCCCATCTATCGGAGTTGAGCGGGACCATAAGAAACGAAGAACATCACAACAAACAATGGTCAATGTAAAGTTATTGCTGATCAGTAACAAACAATGGTCAATGTAGAGTTATTGTTGATCAGTGTTATGCGCTTTCGATATTGTAGGCCTTCTGAAATATCACTCTTATCATAGCCGGTACAGTAAAACTGAATGAAATATAAATGATCGGAAATTGTATTGTCTATAACTTTTGTTATGTACTACTTTTCAATAGCACCAATAACATAGGTACCAGTATTTAAAAATTAAATTTTAGGCGCCTTCTCCTAAACTACCATTTCATCTCGGGCGAATAAAATTATTTACAGCCTAGACTGTAGTTTCTTATTCCCCGACTCTATATAGCGGTTTTCATTAAATTCTGTTAACCCATTTTCTCGTGGCTAGGCGTTGAAATGGACTTAGTAACAAAACTACAAATTCATTAATAGCTGCGTTATCAGAGCCGTACGGTAAAAATGTATAAGACATAATTATTTGGAAATTTAATTCTATATAACTTTAGTTATATAGTATTTATCGATAGGACCGCTAATAATATAAATATTCGAGAATTAAATTTAAGGCCTTCCCCTAAACTACCATTTCTCTTGGTGTGAATAAAATTATTTATAGCCTAGATTGTAGCGGCTCATCCCCCGACTTAACATGCCGATTTTCATTAAATTCTCTTCAGCCGTTTTCTCGTGATGCGTGTACGTACATACATACATACAGACAGACAGACAGACAGACAGACAGACAGACAGACAGACAGACAGACAGACAGACAGACAGACAGACAGACAGACAGACAGACAGACAGACAGACAGACAGACAGACAGACATTACGGAAAAGTAAAAAATGCATTTTCTTGTTACTATGGATATGACCGATACAGAAATACCATTCTTTTCAAATTCTGCGCAATGTACAGACAAAACTCCTATTTTATATATATAGATGTTTGATCTATATTACTTTCAAACTGCCTATAGAATACTGCATTTTCTGTAACGAGAGTGAATCAAATGGGCCAGTCTTCCAAGACAAACCAAATCTCTCTCTCTCTCTCTATCTATCTATCTATCTAACAAGGGAAGCTTCAGTGATATCACATCGCAACTTAATTCAAATTTCGTCCACAGAATGGATATCGCGTAAGAACATCCTCAATCATAAGTCACTACACATTACAAGTAGGTTTTATGGTGGTTATGGGATAGGCAACAGCTAGGAGTGAGAAGGAAGTGGCCGTGGACTTACCTGAGGTACGGCCCCAGCATTTGGCTGGAGTGAAAATGGGAATCCACGGAAAACCATCTTCAGGGATGTACCTTAATAAAGGCCTCCTTCCCACTCCCAGTCCTTTTCTATCCTGTCGTCGCCGTAAGACCTACCTATGTTGGCTCAACGCAAAACAAACTGTAAAATAAATAAATAAATAAATAAATAAATAAATAAATAAATAAATAAATAAATAAATAAATAAATAAATAAATAAATAAATAAATAAATAAATAAATAAATAAATAAATAAATAAAACTTTTCGGGTGACAAAAAGAGAGCCGGAACTTCCACTATAGGTTCCTGAGTGGTAGTGGTGGATAGTGTGGGCGGCGGGCCAATAGTTTGGTCCGCGTGCGGGGTCAAACTAACTCGCCATTCCTGCTTCATAACAAAATGGCTTACATCCCTCTACGGTATTTTCGTTTATTGTACGTTTTAGTTAAATAGGTTTGTACAGCGTGAAATTATGTTTGTGTTGTCAAAATCTCACAGTATGAGGTGTTTCATCTAACATTAAAATAGAACTATTGGTACGTTTCTTTACAGTGCAATGCAAGGTCATTCTACGTCTTCACCATCTAACTTCTCCGAGCCACCCAGTTATTTTTCAGCAATTAATTATAATACCGACGCTGATCTTACGGTAAAATATTTATTTATCATCATGAAATTTAGGAAGTGTTAATTGATCATTCACCTAGTTCCATTGAAATCTGTCCGATACCACCTAAACAGGTCGCTTGTAAGACTGATAGGATACAAAGGCCAGGTGCGTTGTCAAAATGAGCTGGCAGTCGGCCACTTATATTTGAGTAATGCCAGTGATGTTTTCAACAGTTTGGAATCGATTCTGGCAAACACATCCTGCCACATGATTAATGATTTCAATCGACCATGTGGTCGCAGATCGACAATTGCGTTCATTTGCGCTGATGGAATCTCTGCCCTCCTTTGCACGCCGATGCAATTAATCGATCAGTCAATCCCATCAATCACACTCATCTGCATTTAGGACTGTCGCACAGGTGGCAGATTCTATATAAGTTGTTTATAGTGTATTCTTACATGATTTCAAAGAAGTTGGAAATTTTTCGAATATCTCCCTTGGTAAATTATTTCAATCCTTAATTCATCTTCCTATAAAATATCTGCTACAATTTTTCCTTTGAATTCAAACTTTATCTTCATATTATTCTTCCTTCTTAATACGTTTACCGCCCAGGGTTGGTTTTCCTCTCGGACTCAGCGAGAGATCTCACCTCTACAGCAAGGGTAGTGTTCTGAAGCGTGAGACTTTAGGTCCTGGGATACAACCGGGAAGGAGGACCAGTACCTCACCCAGGTGACCTCACCTGTTATACTGAACAGGGGCCTTGTGGGGATGGGAAGATAGGAAGGGATATACAAAGAAGAGGTAAGGAAGCGACCGTGGCCTTAAGTTAGTTACCATCCCTGCATTTGCCTGGAGGAGAAGTGGGAAACCACGGAAACCACGGAAAACCACTTCGAGGATGGCTGAGGTGGGAATCGAAACTCCTCTACTCAGTTGACCTCCCGAGGCTAAGCGGACCCCGTTCCAGTCCTCTTACTGTGCCCATAATTCTACATTGCTGAAAGAACCGCGCACGGCTATGTAGGGCCAGCTGTGAAATATAGCTATCCTCATGTCCCTTTGCTTGTTAATCACAACAGGGTATGATCTGAAACATCGAGCGAGATGAGGACATTATTTTCGAAATACCTCGGAAATAAATAATAAAGTTTGGCTAATAAATCTTATTATGAGAGATTTCGGCACTGCCATTAGCCAGGAAGTAATTGATTAAGAATTTTGGAATCAATTGATGTAGCTCACTTCACAGGGGGAAATATATTTAACTAGCAGTTACCCGCGGCTTCGCTTGCGTGGATTTCGTAATTTGTTAAAAGTAATCGTTCCTCGGTATTGTACATTATCTGAAAATCCCTGAAGTATAAAAGCACACAGAAAAATTGAGTTCCACTAACCCCAGAAACTCTTTGTAACCCACGTTTGTTGTATTGCCTTTTGGGGCTAAGATGACATATCCTGTACGTGTGAGAAACAGTCGAAAAAACAAAAAACAAAACAACGTATTTCTATATTCTTAAAGGAAACTCTAAATACCTATTTACACGTCTGTAACACCTTCATTTTTGAGATATAAGTATACTCATAAAAAGAATTCAACTATTTTTTTTTCACTTCCTTTCATCCCCGTTAAGTGCTTTTTCCGAAAACAGAAAATACATGCTCCTGTATTTTTAAATGATTTTCCAAATAATAGTTTTCTTGTCTGTAATATGTTACGTTTTTGACATATACTGTAGATATATCGGTATTCATTTTAAATCTTCATCCACTTTTTCAATTCTTTTCAGCCCCTTAAGTCGATTTTCTGAAAACAAAAAAATTGCACATTTCTTTGTTTTTAAAGGAGATTCCAAATACCAGTTTTCACTTCTGTAACTTCTTCAGTTTTTGGGATATAAGTATCCTCATGAACAGAATTTAACTCCTTCTTTACATATTTTCACTCACTCTTTAAGTCGATTTTCCGAAAACCAAAAGAAAAAAGATCTTGTTTCTTTATTTATTAAGATGATTCTAAATACCAATTTTCACGTCTGCAACATCTTTAGTTTTCGAGATATAAGGATTCCCATACAAAACTAATTTTTCAATTCATTCACCACCCTTAACTGGATTTTCCGAAAACAAAGGAATAAATATCTTTACTAATGAAAATAATTCAACCCTCTTTTCAGTCCTTTTTACCCCCTTAAGTGAATTTTCCGAAAAACAAAATTTACATGTTTGTTAATTTTTAAGGGATATCAATAATACCAGTTTTCACGTCTGTAATATGCTGTGTTTTTGAGTGCTCGCATCCGGGAGATAGTGGGTTCGAATCCCACTGTCGGCAGCCCTGATGATGGCTTTCCGCGGTTTCTCATTTTCACACCAGGGAAATGCCGGGGCTGTACCTTAATTAAGGCCACGTCTGCATCCTTCCCATTCCTATCCCATCGTCACCATAAGACCTATCTGTGTCGGCGCGGCGTAGAGATAATAATAATAAACCATCAGTAACCTTTATTTACCATCCCGTTTATGTGATTACCCCATTGAAGATCTTTGATTATATTACCACTTAGGCACTTGCACTGACCCCACGAGGCACTTTAATTCCATCAGCACAGTAGGGCCTAATTAAAACTCATAGGGCTTTTCCTGTTGGCGAAACTTACAAGTTGACTTTTCACCCCGTTCGCTATCATACCATTGCTTGCTGTCCACCTCACAACATAGTCGACGGCTTTTTTTATTTTTTATTTTTTATTTTTATTTTTTTGCATTTGGTCACTATACTGTAAGTTATTTATTACCCTATAGAGTACAACATCTCCCGCAAAAATCCTTACCTGTGATTCCAGCCCTTAACTTATATCATTTATATATACTGTATATAAGAAAATACAAAAGTCCAATAATACTACCTTGAAGAAACCCTCCCCCCCGTTTTAATTATTAGACGGCCGGGCTGAGTGGCTCAGACGGTTGAGGCGCTGGCCTTCTAACCCTAACTTGGCAGGTTCGACCCTGGCTCAGTCCGGTGGTATTTGAAGGTGCTCAAATACGTCAGCCTCGTGTCGGTAGATTTACTGGCACGTAAAATAACTCCTGCGGGACTAAATTCCGGCACCTCGGCGTCTCCGAAAACCGTAAAAGAGTAGTTAGTGGGACCTAAAGCAAATTACATTATTATTATTATTATTATTATTATTAATTATTAGACGCACTAAATATAGCATAAGTAACAGTTGTACCAGTGTATAAATAAACATAAACCTTTCTCAAATTGCACCTCATTCCAATGTTTCCTTAATATTGCGAATTTAGCAGAGTGTCCGCTATATAATATGTAGACTGTATGATTTCATTGAGCGTCCTTGGCCTGCTGCTTCCAGGTACAATAGCGACAATTCATAAGTACAATTTATATGTAGCATATATATAGTAATATTGCATGTATTATATTGGTAGCGATGTTAAATAGCCCGGAAGGATTCAAATGAAGGAAATAGGAAATGCTGAGTTGGAGTCATGCCTTTTTCTTAATGGGCTGCTTTTGGAAATCTCAAGTGAAAGGTAGTTGGAATTTGTAAACATCATGTCTTATTTTGAAATGGAGTAGGCGCATATTGGGATTTCATGGAACTGTATTTGGAACTTCACTTTTGCGAATAAAATATAGGAGGAGTTACTTTACGTGTTTTGAAGAGTTTTCATAAGGACAATCAACCTCAAATCACGCCGAGAGTGTATGTGTTTGACAGTTGTTTGTCAGACTCCTGAGTTTGAGGAACTTTGTTAACTTCGCCATGGTTACTTGACTTGAGTAAGTCCTGTAACCTAATTTGTCTTATCTGAAAACTTCAAGTTAGTGGGTCAAACAGATCATCTGTAGCTGCCAAATTGGGTAGCTCAGACGATAGAGAGCTGGCCTTCTGAGCTCAAGTTAGTGGTGCAATCCCGGCTCAGGCCGGTGTTTTTTGAATGTGCCCAAATATGCCAACATCGTGTCGGTAGATTTCTTCAGCAGAACGAAATTGCGGCACCACGATATCTACGATTAAACTCGACAATACTTGAAGGTAGCTAGCAACGGGGTGAAGGTCCGTTACGACCTGCAGGCAAACCCCAGTATTCTAGGAAGGTGACCGAGTGTGGCTATACCGACCCGTATGGACGAAGGAGAAGTCGTTGAATTTCCAGTCGCCATGGGAAAGTTCCGATACCATTATCAGCATAGTTATTGACATGGTATACTGCGCCCGTTTCCAATACGAGCTCATTGAAAGCGTATCCTGGCATCAATTATATTTATTCTCTAAAGAACGGACAAGGAAATAAATCTTATACAGCGAACAGAGAAAGAACCCTGGGTTGACGTGCAAGTGTTTTCGACGAGAGGTTAAAATGCCAACTCGGCCATAAATTCTCACGAGGACTGACCGGAAAAGAACAACAGTCGGGTTGGGAGCGAGGAAAGACAATTGACCAGGAGGAAACAATACACTCGATATTCAGCTTCACGGTTAAAAGTAGTGTAACGGAAGTGTCATAAAAACAATTGAAAAGTGGCGCAATTGAGCCCAAATGATACATTCACAACAGATCTGAACTAACGTCAAAAATACAAAGTGGAGGCCTAGAAAATATGACCAAGTTCGTACAATAGTAGAAAGTCTAACCCTAGCCCGCACAAACAGGGGAAGAATTGAATTCAGTGCAAGGAATCACAACGAACCAGCCAATGAGGAAAAGCGTCATGTAAATTATCTCTGTAGGATTGGTTAAAGGCAAGAGAAACCAGAATGAAGAATATACTGGAGGGAGAAAACCGAGTTGATAAATTTAGCCGCGCAGCACCTGGAAAGGCACTCTTTAATCCTTCGCAGTGGTAGTCCTATCGACATCAGAATTCTTAGTACTATCGGTCTTAGCATCATTCGTGGAACAGTTTAGTTCTCGTTCATAGATTGTCAGACTCTTGTACTTGTGAATCGGCACGCGAGTTCGTGTTACTTTGAACGTCTCACTGGTACACTCTACCTATTGACTGGTGACGTTCGTATTTACAGACAGATGCATGGAGACACTGTTATATCGTATTAATATTTAGATATCACTTTACCTCGTGTCAGAGAGTTGTCTCGGCACTCTGAACCAAAGTTCGGGAACGCAGTTATCTGAACTTTTAAGAAAATAATAACCAGAGAAATAGTTATTTTTAATCAGAGTTATCATTTTACAATCGAGTCCATTGGAACATGCGCGACGTTGGAAGGCTACTGTTCACCGCATAAAGTGACTAACGGGGCTTGACCGACGTCGAAGTCCAAATCGTGTCCCGGAAATACAGAACAGTGTTAATCGGCAGTGCGGGAAATGTTCTGTCGGGCGACCGTGGAGCGAACGAGAGAGGAGACCCATGAACTGTGAGCAGAGGGAGAGATAGACAATGTTAGCACCTAAATTTAATACCATTACAAATTCTAGGATGCTATAGTAGCCACACAAGCTCAGGAGCTCTGTCACATGTAGCTCACACGGTGACCGTACTTTTATAGTGTCACTAGGCTACCAACAAGACAGCAGTGCACGAGATATTCCGGAGACGCAGCCACAGGAGCAACCTATCCAGGACGAGGGCGCGACAATGGAGAACAGCAGCTGGACCACAGGGAAGACGGAACTGAGATCTGGACATCCGACGCCCACTACAATGATGGCTTAAACAGGATGGGGCCGTCCGATCCGAAGCAAGGAGTGACCTGAAGGCTGAGTAGCAAACATACCATTTTAATTATGTAGCACTTTACGTAGATATTTAGAGGGATTTGTAAATAGTAGCTTTAATTTGTAGAATTTTGTATTTCTAAAGAGGCAATCGCCAGTAACGTAAGATTAAAAGCTAGAATTGGTAAATGAATCGACCCATTTCATCCCATTTCATCTTGTTTTGTGTGGGAGTTTAACGCAAGAATGCATGCCATTTGGAAATAGAATGTAAATAAAGGGGCAAATCAATGTGGAAAATTACATTTCATTCAGTGACAGTTTTGCTGTCTTAATAAACGCGCAGACAAGCCTCAAATATAATGTCAGGCCTAGTGTAATCTAGTAGTATGCATGCTTTGAAACGAATGAGGACATGCGTGGATGTGTGATTTTCTACGTATGCTAGAGAATGAATGTGATTGTTACATGCATGTTGTCAATTCTTCGATCCTAATTAAGAGGAGAATCATCGAGAGAATTCAAAGTGTTAAATTAAATTAGTGAAATGTGTGTTGAGGAGTGTTAAATTCAGCATCTAGGAATGAACCAGGTAGTGAGATGTAAATTCAAGGAATAATTCCTGTTGTCGTAGGAAGAATTCGTATTTACAGGTTTTCGTATTAATAGAATGGTCTAACTAAACGTGGATAGAGTCTTCATTGTAATGACACGATAGTCATGTGAATCAGAGTATAGTGTACAGACAGGCCTTAGGAAGGTAATAGTAAGATTGAGAAGTGTAATTCCTCAAGTTATAGAGATAGTGAGATTGAGGAGTGTAATTCCTCAAGATAGAGATTGGGGAGCGTGTGTGATCTCCCAGAGTGTAAATTTCCGCCAGGGCTAGTGTGGTCGGGCGAAGCGAATAGTTAATATCCCAAGGATTGTCATAAACGAAGGCCCATGCGCATTCATCACCCACAGTTTTTTTAATGAGTTAGACAGTGCTTTCGGTAAGTGACCTGGGAAGGGCATATGCAAGTTTCATTTCAGAGATAGTCATCGTTGGTATGAATGACAGGCGAACAGTGTTCATGGCCAAATGTTAATATTATGTATTTTGGTTTGTATGTGAGACTGACATTATGTTTACAGGTATTGTGAGTGCGTCATGTGTTTAATTTATGTTGTAAATAATGTGTGTCCGTGGTAAATTGAAATCTACGTGAGGGATGATATAAGCGATTTGATAATATTGTTTGTGCATAAGTAATTGATTATTGCGATTCATTTTACCAAGCTGTAGAGTTAGTGTTAGTCATCCCTTAAATATTTACGTAGAGGTCGGATAGGATTTCACCACAATGTTTTGTGGGCATGATATTTAGCTACTCACGCCATTCAACGAGAAATAAAATACAAGCACAGTTTCCGTTTTGCGTCAACATTAAAGAATTAAATCCACGAGTGTAAGATGGTATATTCGTGTTCATTATATATAGGACTTTGGACGTTTATATACGCAATGAGTTTCACAGTTATTGAATCCAGGGATGTTTAATTTGTTTTGGTTAATTTGCCTTGCTATTTATGTGTTTATTTTGAATAAATTAGGATCTGTTTTAAATCATCTGTTGCCCATCATTCAGTAGATAGCTTCACCCATTATACAATGTCTGTTTATCGAAGTATATGTTCCCAAAATCTGAAATAGCGGTGTGAGTTCAAAGTTTTCATAGAGGGTTAGGACCGGGCACGCCTGAGTGGCTGGCTAGTTGGGGCATCACCAGATTTTGGTGGCTATATGGGGACAATACAGGAACTAGTGGCCTCTTAGAGGGAAAATTATGGTTGTCAACTCAGAACGACTGACGCCTTATAGTGGAACTCAGCACGAGCAGCATTGTGAAAATGACGGCTGAGAGAGAGGGGTCCGCGACGAAATTGTACACGAGGTGTGGTACTTTATGAAGTGAACTGCTGTACAGATGAGGCCATACTGGTGAACAGGAGTTCGAAGTGCCAGAGGGTGTGCAGTCGACCATGTTCGTGAGTGCTAGGTCGAAAACTCGAACGCGAGTGAACTTAGAACCCTTCAAAGGATCCTTCAAACTAAAACTTTCACTGAGAGGGGATGCGTGTTTTTATTATCAACTAGATCTATTAAACTACTTTTAAAGTTGACAACTATATTTAATAAATGCTAGTGAGAAATTTAGACGCAGCCAGGAAGTATACTGTCTTAAAATAAGTGAATATAAAAATTCCAAAGGACAATAGCACTAAACACAAATAAAAAACATTTACACTATTAGGGCATCAGTTACTGTATATACCAAACGATAAAGATTTTGTTCCATGTGCATGTGATGCAACCCATAATATGAGCCATCTCATTCAATGCCAATGCCATTTGGTTCCTGCAACATGCACCCAGGGAGATTTAATATATGGTGCTGATGTGGCTCTGCAATAGGGAAGTATTGGGAAGACGTAGTGTAATTCAGAGCTTTATTTACTCTTAGATTTGCCTTGATTTGTTACTGTTGTACGGAATACAGTGTTTTTTATGCTTCCATGTTGCAATGTTCTTATAAGAATAAAGGCAATATCTTCTTCTTCTTCTCCTTATTTTTGTTTCGTTATTCCCATTAATAGAGCGCGTTGGAACTTGTTCATTGGCTCGGTGACTTCCCCCTTCCTATTCTCCCAAAATCTCTTCATGAACTCACTGTGTTGCCTCTTCCATTCTTCTGACCACTTCCTACAAGTCCTGCTGCTAGTTTTGACCACACATGTGTGTTTATTTACTGAGGTTGTGATAGTAAAGATATCACGCCCTCGCACTATATGTAGAAGTGAGAATATTATAGTCAGTATTCGATTTATTATTATTATTATTATTATTATTATTATTATTATCTGCATTTCAATTGTATATTTTGTCATTAATATTTGTAAGCTGGGAGGTCTCCATATATGGTAGGTATGAGTAATTTGTTTTGTACAACGGCTGGGAAAACATTGCTATATTGAACTTGGAAACTTTGCATGAGTCATGTATATATTTCAGTCTGATGAGATGAGCTTGTTGTTGTACTCGGAAAGTTCTGTGACTCATGTGAAACACCCCGGAGTTTGTTTTTGTCTTGGGAGCAAGAAGAAGTCCAGGGCGTGGTCTTGACAAGAGGTTCTACCATGATTGGCTGGCCAGGATCAATCTCGGCGTATCATGTGAGAGCGGAGGTCTTTATATACTTCGACATCACAGCGGAAGTCAACCTGTACCAGAAGGGAGTAGTGCAGACACACTGTACGGGAATGAAGTAGTGCGGACACACGATACGGGAGTGAAACTGGATATACGGTACTGGAGTGACACTGCTGCAATATACTGGACTGGAATTCAAACGTTTGTGGAACGTAGCCTTTTTATGTTTGTGAAAAGTGACTGACATACAACTAAGTATTGTAGCACTTGTGGCGGCCTGACATTATATGTTGGTGAAAGCTATCTCAGACTTTCCATACTTTATGTGCAGGATCGACAAGCGTGTGTTGCTCAAGTGAATATATGTTTAAAACAAGTGTTAGACTCAGTGAACACAGTATTACTAGGTACAGTATCTGTGTGATATTATATTATAAGTGCCGATTATGAGAATCGACAAGTCGTGTTGATACAGAGACAGGGAAGGGTTCTTATCTACATATATGTACATTGTTCAACGAACTAACTACAAATGGTGGCTTAGTTCTCGCTCTCGTTTTCCCACTGTTTTCTTTGTTGTTGTAAATATGGAGTCTTCCAGTAATATTTTGCTTGTGTGTTATAAGTGTATTTTGTTGTGTTGATGAGGTGCTCATGCACGGATTTTATTGAGAATATAGTTAGGTATTTTAGAATCAGTGGAGTAATTGATGAACCTAGGTGAAGTTCCTACCTATTTAGTCGTTTCCAGAAGGTTAGGTAAGGCCTGAAGCAGATGTACCAGTACGCAGCTTTTATGTACACGCCCTGGGAGATAAAGAATTATCATGCTCTATCTAAATTGGAGGGATCCATTCTGGTGAACTCTGGCGCCCATACTACGGATATTTCGATTAATTGTTTTTATTCATTTAATTTATTTATCTCTATATTTTTATTTATGGTATTTTATTATTATTTATTAGTATTTACAAAAAGTTACATGTGCAGAGAGACTTTAAGATTGTCAATCTGGAAAAAATTAAATTGAATCACAAATAGTAAATATAATGTATTTCAATATATTTGCAACTTAAGTTTAAATGAACCAGAGTTCAAACTTAATAGAGAGGTATACATATAAAAATTATTAAAATCTGTTAAGATTAAGTTCTGTTACATACCTTTAGTAAATAATTTTCGTTTGCACTTCTTCGTTTTCTCCTTCAAACAAATTCATGTGGTAACACCATGTTTTCTAATTCTCAACTGTCTGTAACTATGAAGACTTTGCGATTCTTCATGATGTCTTCCCCAATGTTCAATACATTGAGGTCTCCTCTTGTTTCCTCCAGTCGATTTATTGTCCTGCTTAGAGAATTTATTGCATTGAATAACCTGTTCGTGATTCCGTTATTATCCATAATAAAATTTTCAAACCCCTCCTCCGTACAGTATTGTTGAAACTATAGAGGTATGCGCCTTTCGATCCAAATTCCATTTACTTGTATGGGGGCGGGGGCATTTTTCTAAGATTTTTACGTACTTGTTTTTCAAAATCTGCAAATTTAGAATGACCTCCTAAAGTTAAGGTTTCTGATGCATACTGTATATAGCTTCAGGTAGATTATAATAATAATAATAATAATAATAATTATTATTATTATTATTATTTTCCGACTCATTGGCTGAATGGTCAGCGTTGAGGCCTTCGGATCAGAGGGTCGCGGGTTCGATTCCCGGCCGGGTCGGGGATTTTAATCGCCTTTGATTAATTCTTCTGGCCCGGGGACTGGGTGTTTTTGTTTGTCCCAACACTTTCTTCATATTCAGACAGCACACTACACTACCAACCACCCCAGAATCACGCAACAGTGATTACATCCCTCCATATAGGGTTGACGTCAGGAAGGGCATGCGGCCCTAAAAGAGGGCCACCGAGCTCGATAGCTGCAGTCGCTTAAATGCGGCCAGTATCCAGTATTCGGGAGATAGTAGGTTCGAACCCCACTGTCGGCAGCCCTGAAAATGGTTTTCCGTGGTTTCCCATTTTCACACCAGGCAAATGCTGGGGCTGTACCTTAATTAAGGCCACGGCCGCTTCCTTCCCTTTCCTAGCCCTTTCCCATCCCATCGTCGCCGTAAGACCTATCTGTGTCGGTGCGACGCAAAAAAAAAGAAAAAAAAGAAAAAGAAAAAAAGGAGGGCCAAATCCACATGTGCCACACAGTTCGCACCCGCAACCCCACAGATGTGGAAAAAGCGGTAGAAAAAGGAAAGAAAACTATTATTGTTTGTTTGTCCATCCCTTGCCCCGTTTCTCTACGGGGTCGGGTATGAAGTGAGATGAATCTGTCGTGGCGGGTTTTTATGACCGGATGCCCTTCAATGACATCAACCTCATCAGAGGAGTTAATGTGATGAAATGAATGACGTGATATATGATACTAGGAAGAGAGAGAGAGTGAAACCCGGTGCCGGCACATAGCCTACTCCTCTCAAATAACACGAAGAGTCTGCTCAAGGCTTAACGTCTCCCTCCGATGGACGAATCACCATCAACAGTGTCATATGCTCTCATTCCATATGAGCACTGTGGAGAGGTTTGGGATTTAATCCAAGCTTTTGGCACGCAATTTAGTGATTAAAATTGTATACCACCACCTCCCCTACCCTACTGGCCAACATTCTGATGGTGAAATTTTTTTCGACCAATGGGACTCGAACCGACTAACCACTGTGTCAGACCGTTTAGACTTCAACGCCTTAACGATCAAGGCTACCAGGTGGGCTACCAAAGATAATAATAATAATTATTATTTAAATTTTTATTATTATTATTTACTTACAGAATCCCCTGCTTCTGTAGTAAAACGAGTAAGTCCAATTAAGTCGTGAGTGTTATTTTAGAAGCGTGTGAGCCTCGGTAGAACAGAACATTCCTCAGCTGCTGTATTTATAGAAGTGCTCTCTCCGTTACCCCGTCATCACCCGCACCAGGATACAAATTGAAGTGCTCATGTACTTGTCTCAGCTATTTCAGGAGTGGGACGACTAAAGCCAGTCGACCGGGCGAGTTGGCCGTGCGCGTAGAGGCGCGCGGCTGTGAGCTTGCATCCGGGAGATAGTAGGTTCGAATCCCACTGTCGGCAGCCCTGAAAATGGTTTTCCGTGGTTTCCCATTTTCACACCAGGCAAATGCTGGGGCTGTACCTTAATTAAGGCCACGGCCGCTTCCTTCCAACTCCTAGGCCTTTCCTATCCCATCGTCGCCATAAGACCTATCTGTGTCGGCGCGACGTAAAGCCCCTAGCAAAAAAAAAAAAAAAAAAAAGCCAGTCGAATTGGATTCTCTGTAGGAGACACATCTTTGTCATTATTTGTAACTATTTCTGCTCTAGCGTTTAGAGAGGTCCGTTTGGAAGGAGTAACCTCAATTCCGGTACACTTGGATCACAGTGACCTTTGACAGATGCCGTGATTGGAGATTTTAGATTAGACTACGATCTGCCCATTAAAATAATTGCTGTACTTAGACCGTACAAGGAGCCTCCGTAGCTTAGGCGGCAACGCGTCGGCCTCTCACCGCTGGGTTCCGTGGTTCAAATGCCGGTCACTCCATGTGAGATTTGTGCTGGACAAAGTGGAGGCGGGACAGGTTTTCTCTATCATCTTTCATTCCAGCATTAATCTCCAGTATTATTTAATTTCATCTGTCATTCATTAATCATTGCCCCAGGGGAGTGCGACATGCTTCGGCAGCCGGCACAATTCCTATCCTTGCCGCAAGATGGAGGCTTCATCCATTCCACCCACCTCTACTCGTTTGACTTCCCGAGGCTGAGTGGACCCCGTTCCAGCCCTCGTACCACTTTTCAAATTTCGTGGCAGAGCCGGGAATCGAACCCGAGCCTCCGGGGGGTGGCAGCTAATCACACTAACCACTACACCACAGAGGCGGACTCACTGAGACCGTACAAAACTATAAAACAACCGTTGGTCGCCAAGAATAAAAACATCCAAATAATTAAAAAGCAATACGTCACGGTTGAAATAAATACATTCGGGTGGTTGGCCTTAGGTCACTCACACTTGAAAACGTGCTTCTGGGGATAGGTTAACTTGTAACTGAGAAAACAATGATAAGGATTGCAGAGTGGGCTTCGGTTCTTCTGACGGTTCTGCACTCCGAGCGACCAATCGAGCAGAGGGCTGGTCCCCACCGTCGGCTGTCCTGAGGATGGTTTTCCGTGGTTTCCTATTTTCACTTCCAAGCAATGCCGGGACAGTTCCTATTCAGAGGCCATGACCAAGTTCTTCCACTTTGGTTTCCCATTTTTACACCAGGCAAATGTCCAGCTCCATAGCTAAATGGTCGATGTGCTCGCCTTTGGCCCAGGAGTTCCCGGATTCGATTCCCAGTCAGGTGGGGGATTTTAAGCTTCATTGGTTAATTCCGATGGCTCGGAGGCTGGGTGTGTGTGCCGTCATCATTAAAATTCATCAGAGGCAGGGCCCCATCCTCACAGTAGGGCAGGACGCCTATACGGTGTCAATTCGAAAGACCTGCACCAGGTCTTTATGGAGGCCATTACCCATTACTATTACCAGGCAAATGCTGGGGATGTACCCTAATTAAGGCTACGGTCGCTTCCTTCCCAGTCAAAACCCTATCCTATTCCATTTTTGCCATAACACTTATCTGTGTCGGTCAGATGTAAAGCAAATTGTAAAAAATATATTCCTTCCACCTCCTTACCCTCCTTACCGTCCTTACCCAACCGCATTCACCCTCATTCATTTCGTCTTCATCGGTTCCTCAAAAAGAGGTTGGCGTCAGGAAGGGCATCCGGCCGTAAAACATGCCATACATTTCACCTCACCTCATCTCAGACCCTGTATAAGGAAAGACGATTTACTTGATGAACTTAACTGATACGCCACTAGAATAATTTTGGCTTGATGATACATTTACAAAATCTTTCGCGCTAGATAAATGAAGATGTTCCTGCTAGTGTCACACTAATATGAAATCCCTTCTTCTTGATGATATTGTGAGTTCCAATTAAACTATAGATTGATTTAGAGGCTGATTGTCATTCCTCGACTTTACGAACTTGTTTTTTTGACAAAAATGAATGATACGTTCAGTACAGGTAGGCTAATTACTGAACACGTACAACTTGCAAATGGGTAAACTTATGCTCTTTAATTCAGCACACGAAAAGTTTTAATAAACTAAAACTTGAAAACATCCGCGTACTTCAAATGAGAATATAAAATAATAATAATAATAATAATAATAATAATAATAATAATAATAATAATAATAATAATAATAATAATAATAATAATAATTGGTTGAATGGTTAGCGTAATGGTTTCCAGAGCCCCGGGTGCAGTTCCTGACCGGCTAGGGATTCCAGCTGCGTCTTAAGGTCACAGGACTGGGTGTTCGTGTTCGTGTATGTTAAGAAAAAAAATATTTCTCTTATGACAAAGGCTTTTGCTGGCAAGATGTAGTGTTTACAGTGCGCTATTTCTTCTGGTATGGGCTAAAGCAATTTTGTTACTTTCATTGACCTGTCTCAGTCTTATACTTGGCTTTGACAATATGAAAGTGGCTGAGGTATGAGTGGCGCTAGTAATGCCATTCCTTATGCAGCCAGTCCCTGTTATGAATGGTGTGAAAATATCGCTCATAGGGTCGGTTGGTGCATGCATTTCAGTGGGCTTGGCAGACTGATGTGCAATAGCAACTTTTGGCTCGGTGAGGAAAGCAACGGGAAACTACCTCACTCCTCATTTCCCTAGTACGCCTCTTCAGTGACACCTAGGCCATCTATGACAGCTAATGGTGAACCTGTTGAGGATCCAACCAGCCTTCGGGCTGAATACCCAACATACTCTTATGACAACAGTGTTACCATATCCAACGGCTCTGCTCAGCAGCATGACGGGAAAACGGCCGCACATAAATTTTGTGAAATTCAGCATTTAAGTTCAAGATAAAAAGTGGAAAAGTGGAACGGCCAGTAGTGCCAACGCACTACGAGAGACTTTGTCTCATTTCCTAAAATTGATGCCTGCCTGGCCATCAGATGATATAGATGTTGATTCCCATGGGCTACTATTGGCCTATGAAGTGACCTCCACGGTATGCACTAGCGATGCGTCTTGGTGGGTGTGCTATTTACCAACTGATGAGCCCAACTTAGCACACTGGGGCGTAACGCTGGCAACCAGGAATGAGTTAGCTGGAAAATTAATAATGTCCAATGACGGACCAACTATATTGGTAGAATAAATGTGCAACAAAAGTTAAATATTCTGCAATCTTTGTGCATAATACTATCACAGGTGCACTACACATCAAGAAAATGTCTTT
The DNA here is from genome assembly GCF_040414725.1 of Anabrus simplex. Taxonomy (NCBI): domain Eukaryota; kingdom Metazoa; phylum Arthropoda; class Insecta; order Orthoptera; family Tettigoniidae; genus Anabrus; species Anabrus simplex. Next base: position 344,112,694 of record NC_090268.1, on the reverse strand, counting down.
TCCGAACTAAAATATGATATTTTATTATCAGTTTTCATTGTTGTAATTATTTGTAAATAATTTGGTGCAGGTCTTTTCCGAGGAACGTTTCGCGGTGTTGCGAGAGACAAGAACAAGAAATTGTTACAGCTGTGCTGTGTTATACTCAACACAATGAAATGTTGCTTAATGCAAACAAGTGGCAATTCCTCTACGAAAAAAAATGATAAAAAACAAATTATTTCGACTGATTCTACAAGACCACCCAGACCATTTCCGTGCAGAGTGCATCAGGATAAGGTATATCATTTTTAGGTTTTTGCGAGGAGTCTGCCGGGCCCCTTAAAGGCCCGGGCCCGCATACATTGCAGACCCTGCAGGCCCTAACGTTACGCTCCTGTGTCTGAGCGAGGAAAATATAAAAACATGATGTATTAATAATCAATTAATAATTATCACCTCAAGAACCTTGAAAAACTGGGATTTATGGTTGAAGCCAGAGGCACTGTACCTTTTTCTCCGTCGACTTCTGCAACGGACTCAGAAAAAGAAAAGATGTCAATCACGTCGTTGTCCTCACAGTACTGAAGAGATTCATCACAATACCGAGGCACCATTTACCTTGTTCCTCCTATTAACGCACTCATTGTAACGCAAATCACAAATGTCTCCTTTGGCATTTATATTTCGTTCCATTTGGTCAGAACCACTGTAGGATATTCATTTATAAATTAGTTGTAGTATTCTGGATCCTTGTGGTCACCAGTAATTTTCAGGTCTATTAATTAAAATATCCCGCTCTCAGTTTTACATTTTTTTAGATATTTATATTTTATACGATATCCCCGAGGTTGGCGGACGCAGAGTGGGCCTCAGCCCACAAGTGGCCATGGCTGCTCCGTGGTCCAACAGCTCTGCACTCCGACCGACAGAGCCGAGGAAGGGTGCCACGGCTCTACCGTGACTCTACGCCTCTGAATTCGGCAGACGGAGAGTGGCTGGTCCCCACCGTCGCTGTCCTCAGAAGGGATTTCCATGGTTTTCCATTCTTCTGCACTAATGGAATGCCGGGACAGTTCGTAGTATAGGCCACGGCCGCCAACCCTCTCACCTTCTCCCCACATCTCCTTCTCCGATACAAATCTCCTGATCTGAGAGACGACGTCACAGTCTAGGAGGCCCGTCTCCCCCGCAGGGGAGGAATAAAACACAGAGTAGTAGTAGCAGTAGTAGCAGTAGTGGTAGCCGGTGGATTCTCAAGTTCGGGAGAGGGGGCGGCCACAGTACTTTTTCCCACAAATCTTTCTTTGCTACTGACCAGTACCACCAGGTCATCCGCGAGAAAACAAGCTAATTCACTGCTGCCAACCCTCACGAAACGCGAATCAAAATTCCTGGTCTAAAATGTTACATTTCAATAGAATTATTTATTATTTTTCTTCTTAAAATATATATAATAGGGCAAACAATGCCATAAATTATTATTTCATTTTATTGTATGCAACCATGGAGATTTGGCTGGCGCTTGCTCGTGTAGGGGTCTTGTGAGGACATTTTTACTGCTACACTGCTACGAACTCTGCCCACGTGAAAGCCTCTTCCCGCATCTTTCCTCACCCCGAAACCGTCAATCGACGCGCTTCCCCGTTACATCTCAACTCCCTCACCGACACTATATCCTCGGACGGAAGCTCGAGAGTCCAGTGCTGTGTTGACTGCGGACAGTGTCAATTGCAGACACCTCATTAACAGTCTCGATTGCAAACACAGAATATTTTCAAAGAGTGCCAGCTCGTTCCAGGGTTTTCCACCCCTCTTTCACTCGTGTTACCAATCCAGTTCTGCTCTAGTTGTCATACAGAGCGTTAGCTCTACTGCTGTGTTGAGTTTTTAGTTCGTTTGCTTGATTCTGCTCATTAATCGTTGTGCTATTATGGCATTTAGTGAGACGGAGAAAGGTAAGCCATGTGCTTTATTGCATGGTTATAGTTACAGACAGTTGAGAATTAGAAAACATGGTGTTACCACATGAATTTGTTTGAAGGAGAAAACGAAGAAGTGCAAACGAAAATTATTTACTAAAGGTATGTAACAGAACTTAATCTTAACAGATTTTAATAATTTTTATATGTATACCTCTCTATTAAGTTTGAACTCTGGTTCATTTAAACTTAAGTTGCAAATATATTGAAATACATTATATTTACTATTTGTGATTCAATTTAATTTTTTCCAGATTGACAATCTTAAAGTCTCTCTGCACATGTCATAAAGCGTGTAGAAAATATTTGAACTTAATTTGATTGTATTTATTAGCAACGAAAGTAATTATTTTTCTTATTAAATAGTTGTTATTCTTATTTTTATTATTAGTATGGAATTACTAATTCTTAATTTGCGTACTTATTTTAGGTAATGACGTTGTGAGAATTTCATTCATGATTGTATACCTGATGAGGCTCAACTAGATGTAAAACAAGCAGTATTTCGTGCAAATGAACGGGCTAGAGAAGAGCCTAGTTCTTCTATACCTTCGAGATCTTCTGAAGAATTTCAAAATTTGCATAATAAAGGATATGAACTTGTAACACACATTCCTCAGTTTGCAAATGTTAAACATTCAATGTACTATGGGAGGAATAAGGATCATGGAGTGCAGAAAGAACCGACGTTAGCGTCAGAAATCATCCTCAGTGAAGAACTGTTGAAAATGTTTGACGGAAAGAGCTTTCTCCTGTCAGATGACGCTGCAGATGACAGAATGTTAATTTTCGCCAGTTATTTAGCTAAGGAAATATTGCGAGAAGGAACGTTTTCCGTTGACGGTACATTTAAGAGTGTAAGCAGCCAATTCGCACAACTATACATGATACATATGGACTTGGGAGTTAGTGAAAGTGAACCTAACAGCACTCCTACTGTATTTGAACTTCTTCCTGACAAGAAAAAGGGAACATATATTCGGATGCTCGAAAACATTGTGCAAGCTGTTCCAGAATGGGAACCAGAGAAATTCACAGTAGACATTGAGACTGGTGCAATTTTTGCTCTAAGAGAAGCATTTCCTCAATCTGAGATTCACGGATATTTTTTCCATTTCACGCAGTGACTGTGAAGGAACGATCAGGAGATAGGAATGACGACTCTTTACAAGGAAAACGAAGAAATTGGACGAAATGTAAGAAAATGTTCTGCACTAGCTTTCCTGAAGCCTGAAGATGTATAGAATGGATGGATTGTAATTCACAGTAAGCTCCACCGGATGTGAAATTAACAGAATTCTTCGACTATTTTGTTGAGCAATGGCTGCTGAATAAGTCTATCCCGCTGGAGATGCGAGACTGTTCTAACGTTAGACACAGAACAAATAATGACACTGAAGGGCGGAATTACAAAATGAATAGTAAAATTGGAAGGCCTCACCCATAAGAGATCTCATCATCTGTCTAAAGCTGGAAGCAGAGAATTCAGTTCATTCAGTTATGCGGATGGATTTAAATTTGGAAGGAACTAAAAGAAAAAGAAAATACTGTAAACTGGACGAAAGAATTGGTCGATCCATGAGGAAGTACAATGAGGATGGCAACTTGGAAAGGTTTTTGGACTTAATGTCGTTTGTGTTCAGAATGGAGTAAACGTAAGTGTCGTTCACAAAACGTATCTTGTAAGTAAGAGTGTAGTATTAACATTATATTGTACCTGCCCCTACCCAGAAAAGGCTCCGGCATGAGATCTACAGGGCGTTAACGGGTTGAAAATATAATAAAATAGGCGCTTATCTAACATTACCTTAAAAGCATACAGGGTAGGAGAAACGGGGCATACTTAACTACAATGAGAACACATTCGAATTAGAGTTTAATTAATACAAGCGGTTTATTAGACCTTGATGATGATGGAAATGACGCATCTATGTTCACAAATGAATTACATGAATTATTAAGAATTTGTTGTGGTTTGTTATCGACTTCTAGTCGTGTGTGATGGATCCGAGTATTGTTTATCGCTGAAAGTTTCCTAACTGTTTGACTGAATTTGCAAACATATTAATCTGAATTTAATATGGGAAATCTGAATATCTTCATTTAAAATGGAAAATCTGAAAATTAACATTTATTAAATAAAATACACACTCGTCGAACCTTGTACTCACACTTCCTTGTTACCTGCTTACTTACACATACGTTATTTGAAGGGCGCCAGCTGTCACTCAGTACAGCAATAATAGAATGAGACTCTTGACCATCTCTAGGGTGTGGGGTAATAAGCTTACTTTTGACAACATACCATATAAGTTCTGGGAAAAGGAGATTGGCGTTCGGTTTCCCCATTAATTTTGAGGTTAAGATATTTTACTGTCAATGAAATGAAACTCTGAATTCGTTTGATAGAACAATATATATTCTTTAAATAATATATCAAAAAATAGTGAGTCTTGTTGCGATAAAACAGATGAGAATATGAAATTATGACATTGCAACTGAAAGAAACTAGGCATGAATTTGAATTCTTCTTGACCGGACATTTAACAATTTATACGAAATATTTCCCTCACTGATTCACTTGACTGTACCTTTAACACTTTGAGTGTAATTACGACGTAATCCATTGCTCTGGTGTTTACTGTAGATGTGTCACGCCTAACGTGGTGATACATCCTTGGGACTGCTTCTTCTCCATATCATCTGACTTCTTTGTAAGTCAATATGGTATGACCTCTTGGCAGGTCCAGGGTTGCCCTCTCTGACTCCTTGGTAAGCCTTGCGTCCGCGTCTTCCACTAAGTGACGGACCAACCATTTGGTCTCACTCTCTCAATGACCAATAATGGCTCACTGAGTCTTCACCATCTCTCGTTCACACTGGTTGGCTGACCAACTAAGGCCTCTTGATCTAGTAGACTACTTCACTGTACTGCATCCGTATAAGTAATGACTGACGCTACAATATGCATCCACCTTGTATAGACGTTGGTTGACACCGCTACGTAATCTCCAGAAATAACAATGACATACTCCCACCTACGCGACAGATATTACATACAGTGGTGAAATAGCCCTGCGGCGATCGACTTTCTGAGCGCATATCTAAATAAATACGATGACGTAGCCAAGACTTGGCGATGACTTGGCAGAATCGCCACTAATCTTGCACAATGTCCCAAGGTCACACTCAATCTCTGATATATACAACAATTCTCACTGTACAGGTATTGAGTGTTATCCTACACATACGTATATATGTATACATCTAAGTACAATCTTGCAAGCAACAGGCAATTGCAAAATCGAATTGAATAAAACGGATAATTACAATAATAGTACAATATCACAGATAACATAATAATAATACTGACATAATAATAATAATAATAATAATAATAATAATAATAATAATAATAATAATAATAATAATAATAATAATAATACAGATAAAATAATAAAAATACAGATATCATCTTGTAACGGGATTTGAACCGTTACAATTCGCCTCCCTCATAAATAAATCGAAGAACAAAGAATCGATTGATTTATGAACAACATAATATAAATATAACACTGACACATATAAACACTTTAAATGAGTATACAACAATAATTTTCTTTTTCAGCATCCATACATTTTATAATACATCACATATGAGAATTTTTCTCGCACATTGCCATCGAAGATAACTGTCCAGTGTCCCATTCTCATACAATACACAAGAGCATAGCCCTTAATTTAACACACACAAATAATTTTAAATGATGACACTACATTCTTCTTCTTTTTTTTAACATATCAAAACTTTTTGTGAAATATCACTTATATGAGAACTGTTCTCGCATATTGTTATCGCAGATAACTGTCCAATGTCCTGTTCTCCGTTTTTTTGTCACACAGTACATGACAATGTAGCACTTATTCTTCCAATACACCAATACGACACTTGGTTCACACGCATATCGCAGATGTTAGTTTTATTTTGCCAGTTTCTCAAAAAATTTAATCATCTTACTCTTATTTCAACAAATTTCACGTGAAATACTTCTTTAAGTTCTTAATGTTGTAAGTACCGACAATCTTCCCTTCCTGATCTTTTAAGGAATATGCACACTTCCCGATACGGTTCACAATAGTGAAATACCCCTGATACAAAAATATAACTTCAACATATTTCCCGCCTCTGCAGATGATGAAATGGAACTCTGAGTAGCACGCTGTCACTCAAACTGAATCAATTTTGCCCTCATTGACTTACATCTCTCCATAGATCACATCCTCCTTGGCAACAATAATTAAAGAATCAATACTATGGCTACAAGATGGTTCAATTATTCCGTAATCCAGCATAATGTTTATTTGTTCTTAGACTTCACTAGCATATTTAAGTTGACTGGGGTACTTACCTCCCACAAACGATCAATGGTCATTTACTACAAATTTATGTTCATATACGTGTTCTTCCTCACTTACCACTAAATACCTCTCGATGCTTACCGAACATCTCACACAATTACTCCTCCTGTAATTCACTCAAATTACCTCACGTCACTGCCTCATACCGACGATCCCTCAGATCCTGGTCGTTATAGACACCTGACACACTTCAACACATTTCCTCTCACTAGGAACACCTTCACTTACCTCTCATATATTTCAAAGAACACACGTTACCGAACACTTACCTCAGACCATCATAATTAACACGTACTTCTTTGCTAGTTTCCTCATAGAACAAATTCACACTACCTAAATTAAAGTCTATTCTACTTCCATGATTTGCAACCAAGTTAGCTCCTAAAACAACTGAATACACAAGTTCTGGTACAACAAGGCATGGCTGAAACTTACCATTATCTTCAATTGTGATTGGTACCGCTATCATCTTATTTACTCACTGTGACTTACCCAACGGCTGTTATAAAATAGTACCTTCTTCACATCACAATTTCCATCATCGGAGTTACTACCTCACTACTTACGTCATATTCTCGGCATTACAAGTACTTACATCACTTACCAGAACACTTCTTACGTCTAACTTACTGCTACTATTAATTACTTCATGATCTACGACTACAGCACTACTTAAATATCTCACTTAACATTACTTAGGTCACACTCACACTACTCTTAAATCTACTTTCCCTACATAACTACTTATACTAAATACCTGTTCATTTTCTACCTTCGGACTGTTCACTTTATTTACCCGATTCCCTGTGAATCCGAAATACTCTGACTCGATAACGACACCTTGATAACCTTCATATTCGGCTTATCATAATCCCTCTGATAACTCAAATCCGTACGCCTCCCATCTTCCGATTCTCTCTGATTACTCTTCTGACCTTTTCTCTCATAACTCAAATACATACGCCTCCCATCTTCCGATTCTCTCTCGGTACTCTTCTGACCACTATCACCATCAGCACAACTATTAATCCTCTGCGGATCATAATCAATCCCTCTCCTCTGATACACTGCTAACATTTTCCCCCTTCTCTCTACAATATTACTTTCCCTAGACATCATACGCTCTCTCTCTCGCGCGCGCCCTTGCACACATTCTTTCCAAAGCCTATCAATGAACACTTTAAACTCTCCTAAATTAGACATATTATTCCAGTATACTCGAAACCATATTCTACTTTCACCTACAAAAACATTAGACAAAATCTCCAACACATATTCCCATTCAATAATATTATTCCTCAACTTACTTGCAAATCTTTTCTCAACTACTTTTACAAATTCTACAGAACTGAACTGTTCTCCAGAAAACTTGGTTAAATCACGATCCCTACTGAACAAACCACTCGCTATTACCACTTCTCTCGCCATCTCACCTGTACCTTCTTGTCGTATCACTTCCTGGCAACTCAAAATTTCTTCTTCTTCTTCTGCTTCCGCTGCTCTCTCAGAATTCTCTTCCACTATTCTCACGTCTTCCTGCAATTCTTCCTCTCTCTCTCTCACCTGCTGTGATAGCATTTCCTGTTCGTTCCGTAGTTCAGTGACCTCCACAAGTTTGCTTTCAATTTGTTCAATTCTACTAATCTGTTCCCCCGTTTCTTCCCCAACAGCATTGCAAATTCTGTCCAATCTTTCCTCGACTACTTCATAAATTTCTTCCCGATTACTCGAAATTTTATTACTTAACTCTTTGATATTCTCTGTACAAGTTCCTTGGACATGCTCAATTTGCGTATGAAGATCTTTCCGACTCGACTCCATTTCTTCTCTAAGGTCAACACACTCTTTATTTACCTGATCTTCTAACTTAGATATTTGACTAGTTACGTCTACTATCTTAGTATCTATTTTAGAATTAAGTGATTCACTTAGCCCATCTATTTTATCATTAATCGCATTAAAATTCTCTTTATTACTACCAATTAATTCTTCCATTTTACTACTTAGAGAGTTAATCTGTTTATTACAATTTTCATTATTAGTACTAATTAATTCTTTCATCTCTTTCTTATTATTTTCGCTACTAGTATCAATCTTTTCCTCCATTCGTTTCTGAATATTTTCACTACTACTAAAAAAAATTTTCATCTCTTTCTTATTATTTTCACTACTAGTATCAATCTTTTCCTCCATTCGTTTCTGAATATTTTCACTACTAGTATCAATCTTTTCTTCCATCGCTGTAAATCTGGCCAGCAGCAAACTTAGAATATCTTGGTTCATTCCCCCCGCGATTTCTTTTTGAGTTTCAGTGTGCTTCTCAATTTCTGCACTTTCCTGAATTTCCTCAGAAGGTTCCATCGTATTCACCTGCTCCCTACTCTGAATTTCACCTTGGATGTCCGCAGAAGCAATGACCTCGTCGTCACATGACTTGTTATTGTCTTCCTTGTCCATCTTTGGTTCACTAGTGATAGTACGCGATCTCAGATTAATTTCCCTCTTCAAATCCCTTGACATATCCCCAAAATACAAATATATATCACAGAATTATAGTCCTGAAATTTACCGGTAATAATTTCCGTTGGCTTAAATGTGCATACTCTTCCCAAATGAACCTATGATATGCTGTCATTCAGAACAAATTCTGAATTTCTTCGAGTCCCACGTTGCGTCGACACATTGAGAGCATATTTATTACTAAAAACTAACTAACAGGGTGTGGGGTAATAAGCTTACTTTTGACAACATACCATATAAGTTCTGGGAAAAGGAGATTGGCGTTCGGTTTCCCCATTAATTTTGAGGTTAAGATATTTTACTGTCAATGAAATGAAACTCTGAATTCGTTTGATAGAACAATATATATTCTTTAAATAATATATCAAAAAATAGTGAGTCTTGTTGCGATAAAACAGATGAGAATATGAAATTATGACATTGCAACTGAAAGAAACTAGGCATGAATTTGAATTCTTCTTGACCGGACATTTAACAATTTATACGAAATATTTCCCTCACTGATTCACTTGACTGTACCTTTAACACTTTGAGTGTAATTACGACGTAATCCATTGCTCTGGTGTTTACTGTAGATGTGTCGCGCCTAACGTGGTGATACATCCTTGAGACTGCTTCTTCTCCATATCATCTGACTTCTTTGTAAGTCAATATGGTATGACCTCTTGGCAGGTCCAGGGTTGCCCTATCTGACTCCTTGGTAAGCCTTGCGTCCGCGTCTTCCACTAAGTGACGGACCAACCATTTGGTCTCACTCTCTCAATGACCAATAATGGTTCACTGAGTCTTCACCATCTCTCGTTCACACTGGTTGGCTGACCAACTAAGGCCTCTTGATCTAGTAGACTACTTCACTGTACTGCATCCGTATAAGTAATGACTGACGCTACAATATGCATCCACCTTATATAGACGTTGGTCGACACCGCTACGTAATCTCCAGAAATAACAATGACATACTCCCACCTACGCGACAGATATTACATACAGTGGTGAAATAGCCCTTCGGCGATCGACTTTCTGAGCGCATATCTAAGTAAATACGATGACGTAGCCAAGACTTGGCGATGACTTGGCAGAATCGCCACTAATCTTGCACAATGTCCCAAGGTCACACTCAATCTCTGATATATACAACAATTCTCACTGTACAGGTATTGAGTGTTATCCTACACATACGTATATATGTATACATCTAAGTACAATCTTGCAAGCAACAGGCAATTGCAAAATCGAATTGAATAAAACGGATAATTACAATAATAGTACAATATCACAGATAACATAATAATAATACTGACATAATAATAATAATAATAATAATAATAATAATAATAATAATAATAATAATAATAATAATAATACAGATAAAATAATAAAAATACAGATATCATCTTGTAACGGGATTTGAACCGTTACATCGCAAAGCAATTCGCCATGACGTGATACGAACGGAAACATTTACCACAAACACTGAGGCTATATGATATTATTGACCAATAAGATTAACATGCATACAACAAGTCTGAGCGAATCCCTATACTAAAAACACACAATTATTTCCCAACGGAATATCATGAAAGAAATTACACAAATGTGGAACAAACGCCCGGGTTTGAACCGACCCTTACTAAGATGCAACTCGCCGCGCCGATGGCAGAACCATCGCCGACGCTAATTATAGTCACAACATGTTACATAAACAACTTAGAGAAACACAGATTATATACAATGAACACGTGAGGCACCCCATTCTTCATTTGGGCATTGTGGAGTACTAATGCCGACGTCGGGAACTGAACTGACAACCCCTTGGGATGAAAGTAGGACACTGAATCCCTAGCTACAATATACTCAAATGAGTAACGGCAGTAAACTAACAAATACTGGTACCAATCGCCGTGTCATTTATTAGCGAATAGTCCATTTTGGCGTGTTGAATATTTCCATTATTAGCCGATTCCTATAGGCCTTGTTTTCTTTAGCTCAAAGCTCCCCTCTTATATGAGCGGACACACACACAAAAACACTTCAGTTTACTAGGTCGAGCGCCCCCAACCCTCTACACGGGTAGTCAATGGCCTCGGCCTTCACAGGCATAACAAACCCCTGTCTTTAACAAAAACACCTCATCCCGAGGTGCGTTCACAATAACCTGAGGTCAGTTCCTCATTAAGGAAATTGCATCGGCTCCCAATACATCACCTCGATTCAACACATATATTTCTTTTAAACTATCATGACTTCACAACGCAACACCGGTTTTTATGATACCAATATTTGTATGATCACCGTCATTACAATTTATTATTATTATTATTATTATTATTATTATTATTATTATTATTATTGCTGGATTCATTATTACACTACCTTCCTACGTGATTTACCTGGTAATTAGATCATACTGTGTGATCATACCGAATTTCCTTGTAATGACGAGTGTAATTAATCCCTAATAAATTCGTGATTAACAGATAATTAATTTCTCATTAAATCGTCACACGGTAATACAATACAATAATGAATTAAAAATTCATACTGTAATTAACTTATTAAATATTCACACAGTGATCAACCCAATTAAATTTTCACACGGTATTTGACTCAATTAAGTTAAATTGTAAATAAATTATGATAAATCTGATCAAATAATCCAGCTTAAATTGTAACACTTCTTATCTAAATATTTCAAAAGGAGGCCTGGGCATCAGTTCCATCTTCATTTCTCGTGCCTTTGGGGTCTCACGTCACATACTTATATTATTTACCAGTCATGCATTTTTTTTATACAGGATCAACTACAGCCTAGCTTAAATTACCCTGAATTTACTAAAATACTAGTCTCCTGACGTCTTAATTGAACACAAGTCTCCCAAAATAAACTGAGTAAACCTTATACTGCGTGCAAACCTATTAAAATATAGTCAAATTTATTTACAGTTAAATCACTCAGATCCGTTATTAATTAAATAAAATAAGAAATAAAAGCTACGTGCTCCATTTCGTCACTACAATATTCCAATTAAGTTATCCCTAACATGATAGTGTCAGCTTATGATAAATAATTCCCATCCTCTCTAATCAGGCCATATAATATGAATAATACTCATCTCCATCACTTGATGACCCGTTGTCAGCTCAGGAAGTCCATTGCTGGTTTAGTGCTGGTCCATTGGCACCAACGCAATTACTGGTGGCACCATTCTTCCTTCAGGCTGGAAGTCCATAGCTCCTAGTTGATGAAACCGCTGGTGGTATTCCTAGGCACACAATTCGTCACTATTTATTTCAAAATCTGCTTAGTTGCATTCAGTGTGAACGTCCGGCCACGATTTTGGATATTACTTTGTAATCCGCAGTTCAGTATCGGATTCCGCGTACCTTTGTTACTACTCGACACAGTAGCGCCGTAATAATAATAATAATAATAATAATAATAATAATAATAATAATAATAATAATAATAATAATAATATTACGAATCGTATTGAATGTTCGCGACACGTCATTGATCCTTAAAGTTTAATCACAGGTGTCACGTCTATCAAATCTATGCAATATTTACGCACAGTACACTATTTCACTTGAAAATTAAGTTTGAAATTACTTAAACAAAGGATCAATGAGAACTTAACTGAACATAGCTCCGCCGACGGTAAGCTGCGAGTCCTGAATGATGCGCTTCGCCCTCGGAAGTGCTTTTTACAAGGAGGCCATTTCTCCCACCCCTAATCTGCATAAGGCCTATCCACGGCCCATTAGAGGTCAAATAGTACAACTATCAGGTAACCAGTATTCACCAGATGTGATTGAGACATATCCGTACGATTATTGTTCGTAGGATCTTCTGTAATTAATTAAAGTCTGTCCGACTTCCCCTACCACTCGAGGGTGAACTCCCTTGTCGAGGAGGTGTCATGAGAATAAACAGATGGTCCCGGTACTTTTCCACACAGAAACAAAACCGTATTCTTTCTTCATCTGAAGGTTATAAAGTAAGAGGACATTAGACACTCGAAATAAATGTCCAAACGACATTTATCTCTTTTAAATCGCGAGACGACTCCAGAATTCAGATTTCATTAATTTTTAGATCGTAGATAATTAAGTTGGCTAGTCTGAATTAAAGATGGTTTCCATATTTCGTTTCGAAAAAGTTTGCTTCCCCTCATTCTCCTCGTCGTGAGGAAGGGATGTCTTATCTCGAGCTATGTCATGGGGAATTCCCGATTGCAGCCCCGCCCGAGTCTAGGTGGGGTTGGCTTCTGCCGCGAGTTCCAGCTACACAAAGGACCATATTGCGCAATAGATCGCAAGTAATGAAATCCTATGGAATAAATTTAAAAGACTCACTTTATCTGTCTTAATGATATGGATATTAATTAGTTTTGGGTTTTGTTCCCTCAGAAATCATTGCGTCTGTAATTTCCAAGACCAATATTGACCTGAGGTCCTTGGGTCATGCCCCTTCGGATGCAATATATGTAAAATTATGACGAATCTTATAGATGAGAAATAATTATAAGCCTAAATTAATATGTAAGTAATTAGTAGTAAAACGGCAAACTTCCTAAAAAGTGCAAACAGTTATTCTGACAAAGCAAAACAAGCAGCTAATTATGGGACTAGGTCTTCATTAGTTTAAAGGCCGAGTACGGTTAACCGTGTGGGTTCATGGTGCCCGTGGGTCTTCCGACCCCCTGTAGTTAAGTTCATGTGCGGAGCTACACGGCAGGCCTACCTCGAAAATAAGCGAGGTCCTCTAACAATGGGGCATGCAGTCCCGGTTAGCGCTAACAATGAACCTTTACAATATAGGTAGTTTATATCACGAAGGCTTATCTGTAGGAAATAGGCTCATCGAGACTACTAATGGTGTGTTCGCAATCGAGACTATCAACAATAAAGACGCAACTTAAAGTGGAAAACCCTGGAATGAGCTGGCACTTTCCTAAAATACACTAGTGTCCAAAAGTTAAGCATAATCACTAAACGAGGCAATACCGCCTGATAGGAATGTCAGGCGGATTGCTGATCAAACGGAACATGAATCACACACCATATGTCACACAACTTGTTCAAATGAACAGTGTCGGAAAGGTTCTGATAGCTAAGGTACATACAAATTTGTCAACAACTAACAAAACTTTGCGATGTCTTCCACAACAAAATATGCTGTTAATAGGGTGTTTGGTTACCTCTAACGGCCACACATGCTTCGCAGCGACGTGGTATGCTCTCTATCAGATGGTCCAAGGGCTCTTGTGATAGTCGATCCCATTCCTCCGAAGGGGCAATGCGAAGGTATTGGAGGGTGCTTGGTGGAGGCTGACGGGATGCAATTCGCCTCCCCAGTGCATCGCAGGCATGTTCTATAGGATTCAGATCCGCAGACCTTGCTGGCCAGTCCATGCGATGAAGGTCTTCCCCAGCCAGAAATTAATCCACCAGAGCAGCGCGGTGCGGGCGGGCATTATCGTCCATTAAGAGGAAGTCTGGACTATCCGCTCCTCTGAAGAGTCGAACATGTGGTCTCAGTACCTCAACCCTGTATCTCCGAGCGTTAACAGTGTTCCTCCGACCACCCATGAAGATGTGCATGTGCGTACGGCCATTCAACATGATGCCGCCCCACACCATGACGCTACCACCACCATACTGGTTCCGTTCCACGATGTTCCTGTGGTTGTATCGACTACCCGGTTCTCTCCAGATTAATGTACGACGGAAATCGTTCTGCAAACTGAAGCGGGATTCATCGCGTGAAGAGCACATGCCTCCATTCATTCATGGTCCAGTTTCGATGTTGACGACTCCACAGTAAACGGGTTCGTCTCTGTGCTGGAGTGAGCGGGACGCACACCGCTGGTGGTCGGGCGAACAGCCCTGCTATTCTGAGCCACCGGTACACAGGTTTCTGGGAAATGGCAACCCCTGAGACGGCTGCATGCTCCGCCGACAATTGTCTTGCAGGTGCACTCCGATTTCGTCGGGCAGTTAAGGCCAGATATCGGTCCTGCTGTGGGGTGGTTACCCTTGGTCGACCTGGTACTGGCCTACGACTAACATCTCCTGTGCTCGAAATCATCTCCAAGGCTGGAAATGACACGTTGTGGCACATTCAAGGATACGGCGACTTCGGTCTGTGTGTGGCCTGCTTCTTAGCGGCCGAGTATTCTACCCTGCAAAACGGGGTCCAAATGGCGTCGTTGTGTCATTATGTTGTCACGTTCACCACGAGGCTACACTCCACACATTATAACAGGTCAAACACGACTGAGGGAACATGGGGTGCAGGCACTGGCTGTGTTTACCTTGCGGTTACGCCGCTAGTCCTTTCCTATACAGAGCGAACACGTAAGGTTGGTAGGTGCATATGTCGTGCGATTTGTGGTCTATTTCCTGTTGCCCTGCTTACTCGTAACTTATGCTTAACTTTTCGACACTAGTGTATTTCGTGTCCGCAATCGCGACTGTCCGCAATCAAGATTATATCGCCACGACACCAAAAGTCTGGGCCCTACCTTTAATCTGCAGACTTTTACCAGTGAACCGCGCGCTGAAAGTCAGTCACATAAGTTTAATAACTTATTGCCGAACAGTCTTCCTTGATAGTGAGAATTTACAGTTTCACAATGAAATGTAATTTTCTTAGCATCATTCGTGTTCAATATTTGACTACAAATGTCGAGAGAAAATTAAAAAAAAAAAAACCCTTTTCGTTTTCTAGGGAGAAGACCGTCCGGGAGCCCTTAAGGGCCGGCCGCTACCGAGTGGTAGTATACCCGAGTTTTCGTAATAAAGCCGCGCGTGTTTCTAAATTTGATCGTGTGCCCATTCACAGAGAGTGGCACATCAAATCAGAGAGCAACAGCACAACAACCGAATGAGTTGGCCGTGCGGTTAGGGGCGCGCAGCTGTGAGCTTGATTTCGGAGATAGTGGGTTTGAACTCCACTGTCGGTAGCCCTGAAGATGGTTTTCCGTTGTTACCCATTTTCACACCAGATACATGTTGGGGAAGTATTTTATTTTTACAATGATTAAGGCACAGCCCCAGCATTTGCCTGGTCTGAAAATGGAAAACCACGGAAAACCATCTTCAGGGCTGCCGACAGCGGGGTTCAAACCCACTATCTCCCGGATGCAAGTTCATAGCTGCGCACCCCTAACCGCACGGGCAAATCGCCCGGTGTATTTTAATTAAGGACACGACCACTCCCTTCCCACTCTTAGACCCTCTCTATCCCGTGGCCGCAATAAGATCTTCCTGTGACGGTGCGACGTAAAGCAACTTTTAAAAAATAAGTACAACAACAACAACAACAACAACCAGTCATTGTCTACGAGACAGAAAGGAGAGCAAGGACTGTAGAATAAGTCGTCATTCATTAATGTATTTCACAGTACTCGAATACAAGAACGCTGTTGAGAATCTGCAAGTTCGCGGAGTGAAGACAACATAAACAACCGCTATCTTGCTCTAAACGCGTAATAACATACACTCACTCTTCATTTATTTTTCTTGCCGCCAGATGAGACACAGCGGCTTTGATGAACTCCATTATGTTCTAGATTTTTGCATTAGAAAATAAACTTTCCAGAAATTTAAGAGATTTCTTTTAATGACTTCAGGGATTTCCCATGAGAACTCTCCAAGAGCCAGAGATATTTAATAGCACCTCTTCACAGTGCGTGTCTTCATAACATACGGAGTAGATTCATTTGGTGAATGACAATTATTTTGCAGTCATATTATTAATAGACTTACGCTAAATCTTATGACATTGGAGTATATTATTGATTTTTAGTCATAGCATCGCCAGTTCTGCCGGGACTTCTTCCTGGCCTAAATCATTATTCGTCTTAATTCTCCTCGGATGCTGCATCTGAGGTATATTATTATTATTATTATTATTATTATTATTATTATTATTATTATTATTATTAACAAATACATTGCAAATGGTAAATACCCGGTGGTAATGGTCACTTACTGTAATATAATAATAGAGTAAAGTTAACATAATTACTAAACAAACAAACAAACAATCAAACAAACAAACAAACAAACAAACAAACAAACAAACAAACAAACAAACAAACAAACAAACAAACAAACAACAAGAGTACAACAAGCAAATCCATGGAAAGAAAATATTACAAGAATTACTACTAGTTTATCATTCTAAATCAATCAATCAATCAATCAATCAATCAATCAATCAATCAATCAATCAATCAATCAATACTGATCTGCATTTAGGGCAGTCGCCCAGGTGGCTGATTCCCTATCTGTTGTTTTCCTAGCCTTTTCTTAAATTATTGCAAAGAAATTGGAAATTTATTGAACATTTCCCTTGGTAAGTTATTCCAATCCCTAGTTCCCCTTCCTATAAACGAATATTTGCCCCAATTTGTCCTCTTGAATTCCAACTTTATCTTCATATTGTGATCTTTCCTACTTTTAAAGACACCATCCAAACTTATTCGTCTACTGATGTCCTCCCACGCCATCTCTCCACTGTCAGCTCGGAACATACCACTTACAAATTCACACACCTAAAATATTTCCAGTGCTTAACACTACGGCTTATAATACTATAGGTTGACCTTGCTGCTAGCTTAACATTGTGAGTGATAATAAAGTGAAGTTAAAAATTACCCTACAACAACAACAACAACAACAACAACAACAACAGCAACAGCAAGAAGAGTACAACAAGCAAGAAATACTACTAGTTTAACTTTCTAAATTCAGCGTCATTTTATACAAATTCGCACACATCTTAAGTATTTCCAGTGCTTAACACTATGAATTACAGTACTATAGGTTTAAATTACTACTAGCTTAACACTACAAGTGATAATAAAGTCAAGTTAAAAACATAACTCCCAACAACTACAACAACTCGAGTACAAAAAGCAATTCCATGGAAAAAAATATTACAAGAAATACTGCTAGTTTAACATTCTAAATCCAGCATTATCGTACACAATTTAATTCTTTCCAATACTTATCACTATGACTTGCACTACTTTAGGCTGAGCTTATTACTAGCTTAACGTCACAAGTTATAATAAACTAAGGTTTAAACATAATTACCCAACAACAACTACTACAACATTAAGAGTATAACAAGCAATTCCATGGAAAGCAAGTGTTACAAGAAATACAACTAGTGAATTTTCTAAATGCAGCATCATCATATACAAATTCACACACAACTCAAGTATATCCAGTACTTAACACTACGGCTTACAATACTACAAGTTGAGCTTACAACTATCTTAATACTACAAGTGATAATAAAGTGATGTTAAACCATAACAACCCAACAAA
This sequence comes from Anabrus simplex, assembly GCF_040414725.1. Lineage (NCBI taxonomy): Eukaryota > Metazoa > Arthropoda > Insecta > Orthoptera > Tettigoniidae > Anabrus > Anabrus simplex. The sequence continues at coordinate 344,094,449 of NC_090268.1, read as the reverse complement.
AACAACTGGAGAACAACAAGCAATTTCTCGATTTCAACAAATTTTCGTGCTGATCATTGGTTTTTCCTCAGACATTTTCACTTAAAAAAATCCATTATACGTTTAAGTCTGTGTTTTAGAGGTCTGTGCTGGGTCCCTTCCTTGTTTGTTTGTATAGCCTTTACTGACATTTTTTATTTATTTACCTGAGCGGAAGCTCATATGGATGTAGTACAATTTTTAATGGCATTAATAGCAGACTGTGAGTTGATGAATTTATCAAGGTTTAAGTGCATTACAGAACCACATACGCAGAGTAACCTTTGAAGGCTTGGTTTCTCAGAACCGACGCATGCGAGGTGCGAGGTGCGAGGCCCGCCTCGCACAAATCCGGACTACACGAACTTATGCAAGTGGTTTCTCAAGCTGCGCGGTGCGCAGTGTGCGCAACCTCGCAGTGAGACCTCGCAGCGTCACCGCGCACTGATTCGTCCGGCCAGATTTGTGCGAGGCGACAGCAGTGCGAGGCGACATTGTTTCTGTTCTTGTTTTTACTGTTTTAAGCAACACGGTGATCTTTACGGACGAAGTGGACGAGGAACTGATTGAAGAAGTTCGAATGCACCCAGTGTTGTATAACTTACAACACAAGAGCTACAAAAACAACGTTGTGAAAGACAACTTACGGAAAATGATATCACTGAAGATGGATAGAACAGCTAATAAATGTTGCTAGTTTTATGTATTATACGATGAGAAGGAAAGAGTTCGTAAAAATAGAAACCCCAAAAAACGGAGGTACCAGACGATTAATGTTAATTTACTGTCATTTGGAACCTCCGTTCTTGGGATTCTTTGCTTTTACATTGATGTGGTAGCTGCCTCTGTGGATTGGTGGTAGGGTGTCTATTATTATTATTATTATTATTATTATTATTATTATTATTATTATTATTATTATTATTATTATTGATGTTACTTATAACAAATATAATGAGTTCAGTTTCAAAGGGTTAAATAATTAACAGATTTAGAAATGATATATCAACCAATAAATCCATTACCGGTACTTTAATATCAAATATGCCAATATATATAATTTTACAAAATTTGACTTCAGTATTGTTCATTTCATAAAATCACGTGTTTTATTTTAATAACGGTGTTCATTCTGTTATTATGCTAATTGGGTCACAGAAAAAGTAAACTATAGGTAAACAAATACATGTTTGTCCGTTAGAAAAAAAACTTTCACTCCACCCTGTTAGCATATTCTCTTTGTCATACCGATTCTCTCTCCCTGCTACAAAAATATTTCTTGAAGCTGTCTCTTATCATGAAAGCATCATGTGTAGAATTACCTCCGTTGTCAGCTGCCAGAGGAATCATATTTTCTTCTGTTAATTCCAAATTGACAATAAAGTGTTCATTTGGGCAAGGAATTCGCTCATTGCGGAGAAGGTTGTGGACGATACAGGCTGACATCACAAGATCATCAACAGGGGTGAAGAAAAGCCTCCAGTACTGACCCATAATCCGCTTCCTCTTCCAACAGTAGCGCACAGGCTGCGAGACATGTGCTCGGCAACTGATCCGCTTCGCAGCCTGGGAAACCACGAGCCTCGCAGCGTCATTGGGACGAAAGTACGCAACGTCGGCCTCGCACCTCGCACCTCGCATGCGTCAGTTCTGAGAAACCAAGCCTTGACGTGTTACTGCGTTGTTAAACCACTATCAAAAACAAAAAGGGAGGAAATAAAAGTAAAAAGGAGTCAGTATACCACCAAGCATGTAGCATCCTAAAGAAAAATTGGATGTTTCACTATCATGTAGCATCAAGCCTGAATTAGATACTTATAATATTTAATTTCGAAAATCACTGGTAAGGTAGCTTTCTCTATATTAGGGGCAGTTTTTATATAGAAGCTGAATAGTGCCATGATGAACAGATGCTATATACACTGCTGTGCAAAACTTAGGGGCGAGATAGATGAAATGAAATGTCGTATGGCTTTTAGTGCCGAGATATCCCAGGAAGGGTTCGGCTCGCTAGGTGCAGGTCTTTCTATTTGACTCCCGTAGGCAACCTGCGCGTCGTGATGAGGATGAAATGATGATGAAGATAACACATATACCCAGCCCCCGTGCCATTGGAATTAACCAATTAAGGTTAAAATCCCCGACCCGGCCGGGAATCGAACCCGGGACCCTCTGAACCGAAGGCCAGTACGCTGACCGTTCAGCCAATGAGTTGGACAGCGAGATAGATAAAACAACATAACATATCAACTACTCGGTGGAAATGAATGAAAGTGCGGTAGCATGTTGCCAGAGATCTCCCGCACGTGCATAGAAACCTAGCGTGAGGCGAGCACGACTACTGCGCCAAATGGGTCTGGCCCCATAAAGCAAGGCTGTTGAAGGAACGGAACAAGACAGGGCGAGTCAATCAGCGAGCTGTTACGGTGCACTGTGGTGGTGTTATTCATTGCAACGTGGCTCAGAGACAGAATTTGAATGACTTCACACGGGGAAGAATAATCGGCAAACTGGAAGAAGGACGAAGTGTGACGAGTATTGCCCAGGAGTTTGGTATTGCTCACAACATTGTTTCATGTACATCATGTACATGAAGAGCATTCCGAACCGCAGGCACTGCTGCCCGAAGGGAGGATGGGGTCGACCACGGTCAACTACAGCAGCAGATGACCGCTACATTGTGCAACAGGAAAGAAGAGACTCGCGTCAAACAGCGGGTGCAATTGCAACCACATTTAACCCTCTTGGAGCCGAGAGCCGATCTAGTCGGCCGCTCCCCATCAGCTGGAAGAGGCCAGAGCTCCGCCTCCACTCTACTACTGTAAAGTGCCAGGCCGTTTTCAGTGGAAATACATGTATTTTAAAATTCGCGTATATCTACCGGTGTATAGCAAATACCGGCAGGAAATTTTCTACATATCGACTACGTAGAATAAGAAACTGGTTTGGAGTGATATAAAGAGTCAAAGCGTTTTATTGTTGATTTATAGTTGTCGATAACGTTTATTTTTAGGAAGAGAAAAATATTTTCGCACTTTCTCTCTCAATATCTACTTTGAAAAAATAATTTACGGTACAAAAGAATATACAATTATGTATAATGTATTTCTAAATACAATCCTATAGAATAACTAATTTGAACGAGAAAAATAAAAACTTAAAAAATAAAAATTCAAACATATGTCACTAATAAAAACAAGACAATTTTACTCACCGATAAAATACGCGTGTATGTATCGATGTTTGGCAAATACTGACAACAATTTTTCTACGTGTGGACAACACAGTATTAAAATAATTCTGAATTATTAAATAAGTAAAAAATAGTAGTTGTTATAGTTTTTTTGTTTTCAGAAAAAGTTTCTCGTTTTCGGTTGTAGTATATATTAGAAAAATGATTTTACAATACAACAGAATTTACGAAATTAAGAAATGTATGGCACTAAAGCCGTGATTTGCTTTGTACTACTAAGCGACCGCTGCTCAGTTCGGTACCTGCACTTTACGAGGTGAATCATGGTCAGTGAGAGAGATCCTCTCAGTAATTATTCTTGGTTTTCCAGACCGGGGTCCCCTACCCTCAGATATCTCCTCAATTGCAATCACCTAGGGTCACTTAGATTGAGTGAACCTCGAACCAACCCTCAGGACCAGGCGAAAATCCTTGACCTGGGCGGGAATCGAACCCATGACCTCCGGGTAAGAGGCAGGCACGCTACACTTCGCCCGCGGAGTCCGGCATTTAGGTAATGACAGAGGACTATATGTGACTATAAGGTTTAGCAGAGAGTAAGTGAAAAGTAAATAGAAGTGTGATACGGGCGGAGAATCAGACGGTAGGGCATGTTTATGTCCAATAACTTTCTTGAAGGAGACAGGAGGTTGAGGAATGTTGTCGGGTTCATTGGGACAAATTTCCACAAAATGTTCTCCAGAGACATCATCATCATCATCATCATCATATTCGTTATCACTAGTTTCATCTACCACCATATTCAGAGCAGCTTTGGTGCTGTTAGACATAATTAAACGTCTCTCCTTTAGCTGCGGTGATTCCGCGGACGTGTCCGGTATAATTTCGTCGCTACTCTCTGAACTAAATTCCCTATCGCTATCCGATAAATCATCAGCGTTAACTTCGCACTGTTCTAAATACTGCATTAATTTATTGTCATCAATACCTGCTGAAAAATTATCACGTGAATAACATGCCATTTTCCTGTCACAAAACCACTCACTGCAAGGAGCAATCTCTTACTGACCGGTTAGCGGTATTTGTAAACACAGGAAACGACTCTTGTGAAAGGTATAACACCCTCTTAGAACTGCCAAAGCAAGGCCAGGCACACAATGACGTGTAGCCCCTTTACTACAGGTTGTAACAAAAGTATGCACTTCACTATAGGTTGCCTCAAAATTACGTATATCACAGAATTTTAAGCCGGCCGATGTAATCGGCTCTGGCAACTTCCGACTGGATTGTTAACGGCCGACCAGATCGGCTCTGGCAATTTAAAGGGTGGATGCACGCACTACCGCCTGGCACCAAGAGAGTTAAGAGGACTGCAAGGCACCCAATCTCACGCTCCACAGTGGCACGGCGACTGCATCGGGGTGGTCTGTTTGCCCTGCGACCACTACGCTGTGTTCCGTTGACACCCGCACATCGGCGGTACCGTTTGTGATGGTGCCAAGAGCATCATGTCTGGATTGACGAGGAGTAGGGTCGCATGCTCTTCTTAGATGAGAACAGATTCAGTGTGTGTACTGATTCTCGACGTACCCTCATCTGGCGAGAGGTGGGAACACGTAACATATCCAGGAACATTGACGAACACCATTTTGGTGGTCCAAGTGTTATAGTATGGGGAGGCATAATGTTGCATGGGGACAGCGACCTCCAAATATTTTAACGGGGTATACTCATCGATTGACGTTATTGTGAGAGTATATTCCTTCCCATTTGCGTCTTTCTGGGGGTGCATTCGGCCCTCACTTCATTTTTAGGGAACATGCACGATCGCCTCGAACAGCGCAGGTGGAGGAGCTCTTGGAACGAGAGGATATTCGGCGAATGGACTGGCCTGTCCGTTCCCCCGACTATAATCCCATCGAGCACGCGTGGGGCATGTTGGGCATACGTATTGCAGCACGTCCACATGCACCAACGACCATCCAGCAGTTATCAATCGCGCTGGTGGAGGAATGGAGCATCCTACCACAAGAACTCCTTACCATCTTGTGGCCAGCATGTGGGAACACGCTTTTAAGAACAGTGTCCCTTCTTTCGTAATGTGCAGGGTACAATCATGTGTCGCAGTGACTTATGGGTAATTTATTGTCTCTGTATAAATGTGTCATTTCTGTTCGTCTTATCGAATATTCCTTTCAGTTGCCTACTGTACCATACTGTAGCAGTTCTTCCTATGTATGGTACAAGTTTAATCGAGCTATGTTACTTGGCAGTGCCACAACATGCGAAAGTTACTTTCGTCCTTAAGTTTTGCACAACAGTAGATATAGGCCTATTAGGAGTGAGTAGTTGTACGATGGATTTTATTGGAATTTTCATTGTAATTGTATGTATCTGAATTTAAAAACTGTGCTAGTGTGATAGAAGTTTTGTTTAATTCTGCATAGGCCTATCGTGCTCGCTGATGTTTTCTGCCGAAGATTATCAACCAGGTGGACTCAGGATATCGTATTAGTAAGTTTGACGTAACAGACATGAAGGTTTCGAGAATGGATGCTGTACAAACAGATGGGAACTATGATAAGCAGGTGCTCGGAATGGGGAGATAAAGACTAAGTTGGGAATGAACTCCATGGATGAAGTTGTCGCAGAGATGGAAAACGTCTTTATTATGGGGGAAGTTAGGGTTCAAGATCCTTTATTAAACTTAACCACAACATTATAATTATGCAATTACACTGACTGACAGAGCAAATGCAACACCAAGGAGGAGTGGTTCGAAAGGGATGAAAGTTGGGGAAAAAACAGAGACGGCACGGACGAATAATTGATGTTTATTTCAAACCGATATGCAGGTTACACAATGCGCACGGCATCGACTCAGTAGGATGTAGGACCACCGCGAGCGGCGATGCACGCAGAAACACGTCGAGGTACAGAGTCAATAAGAGTGCGGATGGTGTCCTGAGGGATGGTTCTCCATTCTCTGTCAACCATTTGCCACAGTTGGTCGTCCGTACGAGGCTGGGGCAGAGTTTGCAAACGGCGTCCAATGAGATCTCACACGTGTTCGATTGGTGAGAGATCCGGAGAGTACGCTGGCCACGGAAGCATCTGTACACCTCGTAGAGCCTGTTGGGAGATGCGAGCAGTGTGTGGGCGGGCATTATCCTGCTGAAACAGAGCATTGGGCAGCCCCTGAAGGTACGGGAGTGCCACCGGCCGCAGCACATGCTGCACGTAGCGGTGGGCATTTAACGTGCCTTGAATACGCACTAGAGGTGACGTGGAATCATACGCAATAGCGCCCCAAACCATGATGCCGCGTTGTCTAGCGGTAGGGCGCTCCACAGTTACTGCCGGATTTGACCTTTCTCCACGCCGACGCCACACTCGTCTGCGGTGACTATCACTGACAGAACAGAAGCGTGACTCATCGGAGAACACGACGTTCCGCCATTCCCTCATCCTCATCCAAGTCGCTCTAGCCCGGCACCATGCCAGGCGTGCACGTCTATGCTGTGGAGTCAATGGTAGTCTTCTGAGCGGGCGCCGGGAGTGCAGGCCTCCTTCAACCAATCGACGGGAAATTGTTCTGGTCGATATTGGAACAGCCAGGGTGTCTTGCACATGCTGAAGAATGGCGGTTGACGTGGCGTGCGGGGCTGCCACCGCTTGGCGGCGGATGCGCCGATCCTCGCGTGCTGACGTCACTCGGGCTGCGCCTGGACCCCTCGCACGTGCCACATGTCCCTGCGCCAACCATCTTCGCCACAGGCGCTGCACCGTGGACACATCCCTATGGGTATCGGCTGCGATTTGACGAAGCGACCAACCTGCCCTTCTCGGCCCGATCACCATACCCCTCGTAAAGTCGTCTGTCTGCTGGAAATGCCTCCTTTGACGGCGGCCTGGCATTCTTAGCTATACACGTGTCCTGTGGCACACGACAACACGTTCTACAATGACTGTCGGCTGAGAAATCACGGTACGAAGTGGGCCATTCGCCAACGCCGTGTCCCATTTATCGTTCGCTACGTGCGCAGCACAGCGGCGCATTTCACATCATGAGTATACCTCAGTGACGTCAGTCTACCCTGCAATTGGCATAAAGTTCTGACCACTCCTTCTTGGTGTTGCATTTGCTCTGTCAGTCAGTGTATATAAATGAAATAGTAAATATTACAACAAACGACGAATACATTAAATAGTGTGGTAGTATAATATTGATTACGAACATGGGGACAGTAATACTATAAATAACTACGTACACTTATAGAATGTACAACATGAGAATATAAATTAATATAACCATTATAAAATAGTTCATTTATTGCAGTACCGTATACTGTACTTTAAACACCTAACTAGAAAATACATGTCTAAATTTACGAAAATATGCTCATTCACGCACTTGTACACACTTCACTCATCATACAAGTCAGCACACAGAAAGTGATTTCGACAATCCATCTTAAATTTACTTCGAGAACACAGGTAAAAACATTCCTAATGTATAACCAAAATTTGATTGGAGCACCAGACAAGCGCTTTTACTGGGTATCCATATCACACTGAGAATCAGAACAAAGGAAATATAACACCATATCAATATTTTAAAAATTAAGTAGATACGAATAACCAGACACGTATAAAAATTACACAATGCAGGTTAAGAAATTCGTTCTTTATTCCTTCTGCTCTGCTGATGATAAATGACGAAGTCGTAAGTAGCACTTCCTCCCCTAGTTCAAAATTATCCCCTGAACGCTTACTCTGTTGTTTTACCCTTCGGCCGCCCGCCTTCTTTAAATCCTGCCGTGCGAAATTAATTACCAGATTCTTAAGTACTGTGTAAAATATCTGGAATATTGGCCAGTTCCCTTTCAGGCTTGTAACTTAACTGTTTTTCGATTGATGTAATGTCAGTGCTTCCATGCTTCGTCACGTTACACCTTCACATCTTCCAGGAAATTAAACCAAAAAATTATGCTGTTTGCTAACGTACGTACGAGGCTTCGGACTAGTTCACACATTATTCAGTCAGACACGTTGCTCTACGGATAACTTATGGACGAAAAATATACTTTGACCTTAACCTCACTCGGTTTGCTCCTCCAAATACGTGACGTAAACTGCGACCCCTGGTCTGACAGGATCCCACACGTGCTCTCCCAGTCGTCTTACATAATGGAAACAGTTTTACGTACTTGGCAAATTATCAACAAGTTTGCACGAAAGGACCATGCAAATGTACACACTAGCCAGCTAGGACCGTCAGTCAACACAGCTTGGCTCGGGCCTTCTAAATACCTATTTAGATGGTTGCTTCTCTGACATGAGTCACACTTCGCCAGAGTCTTCCTCGGTTCTCGGGCCATATTATTCCAAATGAAGTTCTCTTGTATTGCAGCCCATACTTTATTAGCTCCGAAGTGACCCAGTTCTATGATCAATCCCAGATTATGTCCCTCCTCAGAGACCGTGGTACATCGACTTTCCAATTTCCCTTGACGTCCTCTCTAGATACCAAACCGTTCACCAAGGTATAATTTTTATTCCCACGAAGCGTTTTTCTTCTCCATTTTCTTCAAATCCTCTCTTTATCTCTCCTAATTCTGCGTCCTAGGCTTGTTCTTCCTTCATACTCAAGAGCTTAAAACTCTCCTTATAAATAAATCCGTATTCAGACCACATATCGGTATCCCATCTTCTCTTCATTTTGAATGTTTCCCTTCATCTCAGCTGGATGTCTGCTCAGGTAAACGGCTAATCCAATATTGGCCCCTGCTACATAAACTACTTAGTATCGCCAGTAACCAACGCGACAGGTGATGAGAGGTCAGCTTTCAGGTCCTAACAAATATAAGAACATTGTGGTCTGTGTAAATCAAGGTCCCCACGCCACTGGCTGCGCAGAAGCGTGTGACTGAGGAAGATACGTCCATGCGCGTACCGCCATGTTGTGGGCGCTCCTCAGCTTGACGATGAGATCGTAGTATGGAATTCATACATTAACTTACACTTTGCACATATGAAAACACCCACATTAGTAAATTAATGAGACCCTGCACAGACTACCGTGTACACACGCAATAAATATACATAATATCAAGTCTGTGGTAAGATCAAAAGGTACTTATGTATAAAAACTGAAAACGTTTTGTATTGTACTGAACAATCGACACAAATCTTTTGGATAGTCATAAAAAAAAGAACTTTAGCAGACTGAATAAGAAGACTGAAAAATACGCTACTAACAAAAGTAAACATATACAGGGTTATTCACCCGAGGTGTTACACGGAAATAACGTCTAAACCATTAAAGATGTCGGTGTTCTGTTTTCATATTCGTAAATGATACCCAGGGACTTGTAAAATAATGTGCTACGTATTCTCACGGGGTGATTAATAACCGAAATATTAATACGAACTCCATATTTTTAAATGGAACGGGACAAATTCTTGCAGGTAGCCTGTAAGGTCAACGGCGTACAAGTTCAAATATGTATTTTCAAAATCGGACAGTTACTTTCTGACATATCAATAAGAACAAAATGCGCGGTTTTGCATGCCGCATTAGACGGCGTGCAGTCGGGCAAGGATTGACAAGTAGTTTCCTGGGTGTTATTGCAGCCACAGAATGGATACGAGGCATGTAAGCATATCGTACACATGTGATGGTTTTGCAAAGTGTGTATGACATGCGAACTCATGACAGGACAGGGAGGGTTAATGTTTTTAAAAGGAATCAAATAATTACTTTGACTTCGTACATTTGAGATAGGCCACGGCCGACGTCCTTTCCAAATCCTTCCCATTCCCATTCGTGGGGAAAGACGCCAAACGGAGCGCAACCTGTTACACATGGATTTCAAAAAGAAACAAAACAAACATCAACTTTAATCTTCCCTCCCCGTTATGTGTTTGCCAGTCATACAATAACATAGCACACCCAGGGTAAGTTACGGTACATCACATTTTGCGTACGATAGTTTACAGTACATGCCTGGTATCCGTTCTGTGGTTGGAATAAATACCAGGAAACAGCTTGTGTGCCAATTCGTCCTTGGCCGAAAGTACGCCGTCTGATGCGGCCAAATGAGGTTTTTATTGATATCGCAAAAAAGTAACTGTCCGATTTTGAAAATACTTACATATTTGAACTTCTTTTTGTTAGTTGCTTTACGTCGCATCGACACAGATAGGTCTTATGGTGACGATGGGAGAGGAAAGGCCTAGGAATGGGAAGGAAGCGGCCGTGGCCTTAATTTAGGTACAGCCCCAGCATTTGCCTCATGGGTAATTAATAACCGAGATATTAATACTAACTCCATATTCTTAAATGGAACGGTAGGCATACATACAGTTGGCCTAAAAGTTCAACTGCGTAAAAGTTCAAATAGCATCCGGAAGATAGTGGGTTCGAACCCCACTGTCGGCAGCCCTGTAGATGGTTTTTCGTGGTTTACCATGTTCACATTAGGAAAATGCTTGGGCTGTACCTTAATTAAGGTCACGGTCGCTTCCTTCACTCTCCTAGTCTTTTCCTATCCCTATCTGTGTCGGTGCGACGTAAAGCACATTGCAAAAAAAGTTCTAAACAGTTATCTACGATGAATTGGTAAATGGAAAAGAAAAATAAGAAAAAAGAAAGCCTAAACATTCTAAATTTCATATCCATACTTTCTCTGAAAACCTTCCTATAACCTGTCTAGTTTTCGATTACGCTAATTTGAAAGTCATTTTATAAGAGTTCAATTTCTACTCACTTGTGAAAACAAATACCAGATCCCTTCTGATAGCGATCTGTACAAATAAAGGCTGCACACGAATTCACCCTCGTGAATATCTTTCCATTCCGAACGTAAGGCCTAACTTACTTCCCTTTAATATTGCCGATCAATTTATCTACCGTAATGTATAAGCTCCCACATTCCTTGAAAATATTTGACAATATATTATCACTCCGTCATATATAATACTACAACAGATCTACTAACAGACATAATTTAATTCGAAAACAAGCAAGGAACTGTAAACATTACCACGTGCTAGCCATGCATTCGAAGCTGAATCACCCATAACATGGCGATGCGCGAAAGTATTCAATATTCCGCATAGCATCAGCACGATCTGTGAGTCTAGATAAGTAATATTAAAGTCTTTGGTGTAAATGATAAATTTTTACCCCTGCAAATAAATTCTTAATTTCCTGAGTGAGTACACTATTGATAGCAATTCCTTCACACACTGCGTATTTATTCTCGGCTGGATTGAACCATCTACTGGCCAAGCCTCAATTTCCATCCTGATCAGGTTGACATAGCGCTCCCGCGATGCCATCGTGATCACGCAATAGCATTGCGTAGGCCTTACTACAGTATCACTGCTTCGTAACATCTCTTCTTCAAGGCCTCCAACGCTTCATCATACCTCTTTGTCCATTTCCATTTAGCATTCTGCTTAACTAAATGTTTGGCGAGATACGAATATTTCATCACAAACCGCCTGAAATAGTTACGCACACCTAATAATGATCTCAATTGACGAACTTTTTTTCAGAGTCTTGGATGAGAAATCGTATGCCTATAAAATCTTACTGAATTGACTGTGTAACGTGTCTTTCATCTCTCTCCCAAGTCAAATTTCCCTGCTGTCCATCCCCACTCATCACAGTAGTACGTATAACAAGTCATTTGTACCGGGGACCATACGTTCCTGGAATTCTCTCCCGGCTGAAATTAGAGACATAAGCAACCTCAAGCTATTCAGAAGAATGTGCTGGAAATTTTACCTACACTCAGATTGATTTACTCTTAGAAGTACCCTTAAATTGTAGATTATTAAGTTAAATGAATAAAATGTCAATGTAAGGTTAGAAACTTTATAGTTTATATTTTTCGATATATAGCTTTAATAATAGTAAATATTAAATTAATTTTAAAATGTTAAAATGATTTTTATGATGCTTTACATTTCATACAAATTACATTTCACATTAACTTTAAATTATAATTAACTTATTTTTTAAGTAATTATAATGTTCAGTATATTATGTTTATGCAGGTGCATAATTATATGGTTTGGCATAATAGCAGGCTTCATAGCCTGAGCCCCGCCATGTACAGAAAGACATTAATAAATAAATAAATAAATTTGCGCCGGGTAACGTGATCACGAAAACCAAGTCGAACAGTCCCTCACCTGCCCTCCACCCGTACTCTTGGATAATAGGCGTGCCATTGGATTTTGTGTTGTTCCTTTGTTCGCTACAATTTTCTCCATATTAGCGGTCTGTGAATACTGGGAATCCTCTTAAGGGCCGTTCTGGTAGCCGCAGGAGTTACCGTATTGGAACACGATAGTCGATATGATTATCTCCTGGTCTCCATGTATCCGTGTTCGTGTAATTGCTACAATGTCGCCTTGTTGTACCTCGCGTGAACTCCGACATTAAATAATGTGTCTGTTTCACACAGGCATCTTGCACGCTTCCATGCATACGCTGGTTCCAATTAGCCGTCTTCACACACGGAGCAGGTTAACAGATACGAAACGAAATTAGTCACCCTGGAAGATATACCTCCGGCAGTCTGGAACTAATACATTTACAAACACAGTAACCGTCTTACTAATAAACGGTGTATAATTTTTATACAAGGTTTATACACCGTTTACGCGAAATTCGTTACTAATAAACCGTGTATAAGCCTCCTATATATACATCTGTTATAGTTATTCACTGAATTGCTTATACAGTCCAGGACCCTTGTATAAGCGTTGTATAGCAGCGTGTAGCGGAAAAGAAGAAACGAGTGAGCAGTTTATTTTCGTGGTATTTATTGTCGACAGTAATATAATCGTTGTAAAATATTCGACTTATCCATTTAACATTGAACACACGTTGAAAGAGTGACGATAACGTTGATGATCTTCACGATATTTTAAACATAGAAGACATACGGTACCGTACACCATTCAGAGGTTATGGAAGCTAGACATCTTCGTAAAGTAAAACACTTTAAAGAGACGGAATGACAATTAATAACTATAAAAGAAATGATGGTTGGGCGTATTTTTGTGTAAAAATGTGTTACAGCTTAATAGACCTTTGATATTGCGAGTTTATTATACACTATCTGCCCCTACAAAGATCTTTCTTAATTGAGTAGGTACCTACCGTATACAATGGGACATATTCCTCGAGATAAAAAGTGGCATAACTTGAAAACCATACGTAATATGATTTCCATACTTTGTAGTTGAATACGTAGAAATGTGATGTATAAATGCCTAATAGAAACTTTTTTGATCTAACCTTTCGTTTAGCTACAAAACAGGTTTTCCTTTCTCCTGATTAAGGATTTTGGAATGTGTACCCTTTTCAACCCGCCGATTCAATTACAATTGCTTACGTTTTCCGTACTATCCCAGTTAGGAGCTATTGATCTTTTCTTAAGCCATTCCATTTCTTTTTTTGGCGTTCATTACACAAGCAGGCTGAAGAAATGTTGATATCAGTATAAGCGAATTTCCAGCTGTCTCACTTAGTGTTGCCACTGCCTTTTCGATATGCCGTGCTACTGTGCGTCTTTCCGGAAAGTTTTGCTCGTAGGTAACCAGCAGAAGCGATCATAAAGGCGGTGAACGTGCGAAATACGTCAGTGAACTGCAGGAAGAGATTCCTACTCCTTGGAACGAGTGTATACGTGCTGTGTAGTAATACAATGCGTATACCTCGTTTATTAGTAAGAAAAATGTAAAACGCTTATACAGGGTTTATTCACTGTATAACTAAACAAGAGTTAAACAACGGTATAAGGACTTTTTATTAGTAAGACCCTAAATGTACAGTATTACCACGCGATGGTTATTGGGCAGTTACCTAGTTTTTGTATATTTGGTTAGCTTTTTTACTGCAGAGACTAGAAAATTATACAATTAATCTAGGTATATGCTAGTTATAGTCCGCCTCTGTGGTGTAGTGGTTAGCGTGATTAGCTGCCACCCCCGGAGGCCCGGGTTTGATTCCCGGCTCTGCCACGAAATTTGAAAAGTGGTATGAGGGCTGGAACGGGGTCCACTCAGCCTCGGGAGGTCAACTGAGTAGAGGTGGGTTCGATTCCCACCTCAGCCATCCTGGAAGTGGTTTTCCGTGGTTTCCCACTTCTCCTCCAGGCGAATGCCGGGATGGTTCCTAACTTAAGGCCACGGCCGCTTCCTTCCCTCTTCCTTGCCTATCCCTTCCAATCTTCCCATCCCTCCACAAGGCCCCTGTTCATCATAGCAGGTGAGGCCGCCTGGGCGAGGTACTGGTCATACTCCCCAGTTGTATCCCCCGACCAAGAGTCTGAAGCTCCAGGACACTGCCCTTGAGGCGGTAGAGGTGGGATCCCTCGCTAAGTCCGAGGGAAAAACCGAACCTGGAGGGTAAACAGATGATGATGATGATGATGATGATGATGATATGCTAGTTATAAATATGATGATGATGATGAATAATGCATTTTTAATTTTTTACAATTTGCTGTACGTTGCATCGATACCGATAGGTCTTATGGCGCTGATGCGATAGGAAAGGCCTAGGAATGGGAAGGAAGCGGTCGTGGCCTTAATTAAGGTACAGCCCCGACATCCACCTGGTGTGAAAATGGGAAACCACGGAAAACCATCTTCAGGGCTGCCGGCAGTGAGGTTCGAACCCACTATCTCCTGGATGCAATCTCACAGCTGCGCGCTTTTGCAGATGATCTGGCGATACTAACAGAGGATGAGGAGACTGCCGTTAAACAATTCGGGATACTTAAAGAAAGTGTAGAAAAGGTGGGGGTACAAATATCGTTCGAGAAAACAAAATTCTTCTATTCAGAGACAGATGTCAAGAGCCTGAGAACAAAATTTGGTACAATTGACAGAGTTCCTTACTTTCAATACCTCGAAGAATTTATCGAACCGATAGGTCTTAAAAAGAGCTCACAATAAACTCGTCTCCAAAAAATTCAAAGAGCATTAGGGTTAGTCCAAAACGTCTACAACGAAAAATCCATATCAAGACATACAAAAATTCGGCATTACAACGCAGTCATAAAACCAACAGTCCTTTACGCACGTGAAACATTGTCACTCTCCTTTAGACAACACCTTCATAACGTCCAATCCAAAGTAAGAACTCGCAACAACATAATCCAAAAATTATGTGGTACAACTTGGGGTTCAACAGCAACTTTACTCCGATGCACCACTTTGGGACTTGTGTTCTCGGTTGCTGAGTACTGCCCTCCTGTTTGGCTGAATAGCCCTCACACCAACCTCATAGATACGCAGCTCAACACCACGATGCGTCTCGTCACTGGCACAATAAGGTCTACACCCATATACTGTCTACCTATTCTCAGCCACATCTCCCCACCAGATCTTCGACGTAAAAACGCTCTCCTCAGGGAATTTAAGAAATTAATAAATAATCCTCAATTACCAATACATGACGACATTGCCGATGTTCATCTGAAGGTCCCGAAATCCACCAATAAGAACTGCAATAGAACTGAAGAATACCAACTTCAATATTACTAAGGAATGGCAGGGAAGACAAGATACTAGGCCTGAGTCAACTTTGCCACACATAGGACCGTCACTGCCACCTGGATTTGAGCTTCCTCGGAAAACCTGGTCTACTCTTAACAGGATACGATCGGGCCATGGTAACTGCGCAGATTTCCACTACAAGTGGAAACGAATTCCTGCGCCTAACTGCGACTGTGGTGCCTCCAAACAGACCATCCTGCACATTATCAGCGAATGTCCAAAAAGAAAGTACAGTGGTGATATCAGTGACTTTGCTCATGCGCTTCCAGAGACAATTAGCTATATAAATAACCTGGATATAAATATATAGTTTGTTTTTCAAAATCATTGTGTGTTGTATCTGTAAAGCCATACGCTAAATAAATAAACTGGCACTCAACAGAAAACAAGAACTTGAAGAAATCAAAAAAAGAAGAGAAGATCATTAGGAAAATCTAAGGAGCAAGATACACCCAAGACGGTTACAGGTTACAATCAATCAAAACAACAGAAAAGTTCTCATATATAGAAATTGACATTAGGAAAAGACGAACGAAATTCTTCGGCCATCTGACTAGATTACCAGAAAATCGATTGACAAAAAAGAGAATAGATTATGTAACCTCGCTTAAGAGCTCAACACCCTGGCTTAACGAACTTCGAAAGAACCTCAAAAACGCAAACATAAGTTCAACAGACAACCTAGAAATAGATATCTTTAGGCACAAAGTAGACAATTGGGAAGTAACCACAACGAAATCAGTACAGACCAAAGTGGTCGGCAGAACGTAAATAAGCCTTCTCGGAAAGAATGAAAACCTATTGGAAAAACAAGAAGAACCCACAGAAGAACGGATTGGGTTATTTCCTTAACGTCTTCCAATATTCGGAGAATTCGCTAATTATATAATAATATTATTTTTACGTCTCACTAAATACTTTAGTGGTTTTCAGAGACGCCGAAGTGCCGGAATTTTGTGACACAGGGTTTTTTTTACTTGTCAGTAAATCTAACGACATAGGGCTGACGTATTTGAGCACCTTGAGTTACCACTGGACTGACTGAGCCAGGATCGAACCCGTCAAGTTTGGGTCAGAAGGCCAGCGCTTCAACCGTCTGAGCCACTCAGCCAGGCACTACACATTGAGACGGTTCTGTAATGTATTCTCGGTTCGACTTAAAGTACCACTAATTCACTCTCTGGTACTACCCACAGTATATCTGAACTGTTGTGACTCCGTGTTGACTGAAATAACGTTCGACAGTAACAAGAACTGGACTGGAGTCTGAACAGCTGCGTAAGATACATCTTTCATCTGCTATATGATGCCCATAGTTCACCTTATTATAAGAGGCTGTCGTGGCTTCGCGTACACCAGCGCCATTAATTTCACATGTTAACACTTTTGCACAAAATACTTTCCGCAAATAGGTCTACTCCCAACTATCTTTCTTCAAGTTTTTCTTACCTCTCGTCCCATCACGACCACAATACAAGATCTATCTTTTCTTTTATATAAACCTATAAACCACATTGCTGTATGCAACCGCTCTTTCATAATCTCTGCGTCCAGATAATGGAATTCTCTGCCTGCGAACACTAGGGACGTTCCCTGTCATTGAAAGTTTAAAGTGGCTTGTTATTTATTTATTTATTTATTTATTTATTTATTTATTTATTTATTTATTTATTTGGTTTATTGTTCAACAGGCATTTCTGTCCACTTACAGAACATTCCCATTTCTTATTTCTAATTTTATAAATAATTTACAATACAAATTAAAATATAAACCTAATATTATACTTATGAACTATGGACAGTGGTAAGCGTGCGAGCACTTGTTGAATAGATCCCGCTGATTTGCTGGATGATTGTTAAAGCAATGATTGAGATGAATGAATGGATTACTGTAGTTACGTCGTTTAAGTGTACTTTAGGTCTTTCTTTCTTAATCTGTTTACCCAACAGGATTAGTTTTTTCCTTGGACTCAGTGAGGGATCTCTCTATCGCCTCAAGGGCAGTGTTCTGGAGCGTGAGACTTTCGGTCGGGGAGATACAACTGGGTAAGACAACCATTACCTCACTTAGGCGACCTCACCTGCAATGCTGAAGAGGAGATGTAAAGAGCTGAAGGGATAGACAAGTAAGGGGGAAGGAAGTAGCCGTGGCCTTAAGTTAGGCACCATCCCGGCATTTGCATGGAGAGGAGTGGGAAACCACGTAAAACCACTTCGAGGATGGCTGAGGTGGGAATCGAACCCCCTCTACTCAGTTGGCCTCCCGAGGTTGAGTGGACCCAGTTTTAGCCCTCGTACTATTTTTCAAACTTCATGGCAGAGCCGGAAATCGAACCCGGGCCTCCGCGGGTGTCAGCTAATCACACTAACCACTATACCATAGTGGCGGACTGTACTTCAGATATCATTTTAACATTTAGTATTCTATTATTAGTAGTATTATTGCTATTTTTGCTATTCATGTAGAGCCTCCGTGGCTTAGGCGGCAGTGCGCAGGCCTCTAACCGCTGGGTTTCGTGGTTCAATATCCGGTCAGTCCATGAGAGATTTGTGCTGGACAAAGTGGAGGCGGGACAGGTTTTCCTCCGGGTACTCCGGTTTTCCCTGTCATCTTTCATTCCAGCAACATTCTCCAATACAATTTCATTTTATCTGTCAGACATTCATCATTGCTCCAGAGGAGTGCGACAGGCTTCGGCAGCTTGCACAGTTCTTATCCTCGCCGCTAGATGGGGCTTCATTCATTCCGTCCCTGACTCGGTCGAATGACAGGAAACAAGCTGTGGATTTTCATTTATTGCCATTCATATTATTGGTGTTATTTCTATTTTTACTTATAAGTTATGTAGATGCATACTCGGCTGTGGCCTATGAGTAGGAACTGCCTAGGCATTTTCCTGGAAGTGAAAGTGGGAAACCATAGAAAAACTATTCTCAGGACTGCTGGCGGTGGGGTTCGAACCTATTCGTCTCCGGAGTGCAGAGCTTCGCTCCATAGCTCTAGCGCGTTAACACGCGTGGCCACTCCGCTCAATAATAATAATAATAATAATAATAATAATAATAATAATAATAATAATAATAACAACAATAATAATAATAATAATAATAATAATAATAATAATAATAATAATAATAATAATAATAATAATAATAATAATAATTGTACCGGGGGTACACCTTCTACGTCCTGTTAAACTGCGTGCCTTCTATAAGGCCATCTATGTAATTAAACTTGAACTAGTATAATGCAAGACACTTGGGTTTGCAATTGTTAGACGTCTCTACCATCGACCTAGGTGTCCCCTCTGGCGGGATTAAGGACAATTAATTCTGAAGGGAATTTCAATTTTCAAAGTTGGTTAACCTTAGATTTGAGATTGTTTTGTTCATGTATCAAAGTTGTCAACACTCCTACTGCTTCCTTCTCCCTTAGTTACCAACCAATCAGAAATTTTGTGAATATTTTCTCTAGCCAATTAGAACTGGGGGTGTGTACAAGCATCTAGCCTATCTGTAAAGAGTTCTGGAAACTTCTCCTCGATATACTATAAAAGCTGGGCGTTTTAAGGCTGTACTGACATCTTCATCACTCCGGTTTAGTGAGTGCGACGTGTTATTCGGAGGCAGGGGACGCAGGTCGGCGTTCGGAAGGCCCGGCAAAACAAAGTAATGACAGAAATACATAATATGTGATAGCTCCAGGCAGATAGCTTGAGGGTAAGGTTTCAAACATCTTTTAGTCATGTAAAGTTTCCATTTCATGGTTTAAGTGTAGATTTTCGGCAATTCTGAGGTCTCTGTTCAAATCCCGGCTGGGAACATGTAAACTAAGGTAAACAAAGTTTAATTAAAAAGCTGTTGATCCGCATTCAACTTGGTATGGGGTGACTAAAATCTTCTAAACCTCTAAATTCTTAACACGTTTTTGGCATTTATTATTTTTTGCTTAGTCCCCCCCCCCTCTGCAACTTTGCCATTTAGGGTTTAAAGAGTTTTTCTAAAAGTAATGCAAGTGTTTCACCTCCTAGCCTTTTGTTTATGGCCGACCATGTTAAACGCTTTCTTTTTACATTAAGGCCATTTAGAATGGACACTCATTGCCCCTGTTTAAATTGTAATTATTTACAGACCAGTGTGTAGCAAAGTGTTGAGCGGAAGTGACTGTAAATACATTATTTGAAGTTTGTCAGGCGTAAACTTGTAAGAAACGTGTGCCTCTGAGAGGCTGGACTATATTAACTTTTGGAGCTCAAACTCCTAGACGATGTAACTCAGGGGAGCAAACATGCTCTTATAAAATAGTGTACCTGTTCGTAGCTACAATGCTTATCGCTTGTATATTATCGTGTTGATAATTCTCTCTAGTTCTTGTACCTGATTTTTGGACTTATAGTCCGGTGTTGTTATCGGAGCTGACGAGCTCATTGTTATTCTACCTATCAAATTTTGAAATAAATAACAAGAAGGAAATAAATAAATAAAATTTCAAAATTTAGTGCCTTAACTTATGCTCTGGTCATTTCCTTGTCCGCCCATTAAAACAGGCACCTTCTTACACCACTGAGTTTCACGATATTCCCGTAATAAAATAATAATAATAATAATAATAATAATAATAATAATAATAATAATAATAATAATAATAATAATAATAGTAATCTTGCGGTATGACTAAGAATACTTACAACAAAACGTGCTTATCAACAAAACTTAAAATAAAGCACTACAACACAGTAGTGAAACCAGACTGCCTGTATGCCAGCGAATGTCTATCACTGAACTACAAACTTGATAAATTAGAAATATTAGAAAGAAGAATTATAAAGGAAAATATTAGGTCCACTAAGAATTGCAGAGTTTTAGAAATTAAGAAGTAACAACGAAATTTACCAGAACATAGAAAACTTATCAGAAACAATAAAAAGGAGATTGCTATTTCTTGGACACATTTGAGGTGCCTAGTATCAAACATGGACAAAAGCCATTTCGTTAATTTTTCAGTAGAGCCACATTTTTGTTTATCCATGTTAACCTCCTGATACGAGTGTGAAACTTTTTGTGTGCCATATTGCCAGCCCTATGAACAAGAAAACCATTCTCGACACTTAAGAATTTCATTCTAAGGCAATGTAAAACACGTTCAAATATGACGATGTCCATTTTTGAAACTAAGATTGACTTTTGTCCGATTTTGATACAAACATCCATGTAATTGTCCACTTTTGAAACAAACTATCCCAATATTTTGAAACAAAGTTGCGGGATGGCATGATAGTAAACTTCTGTTTTAAAATAAATGTAATGAATATATGAAAGAAATAAGTTTAATCTTATACTTTGTTAACAACTAACATGATATTCATCTGAACATATTGTGGTCGCTATCTTCTTCAGATCTTTCTCAGTGAGTCCAAAAGTCCTATCTGACGGCAAATATGAGTTTCCAATAACTGGAAATATCAGTTCTCATTTCTTTGCCTCATTCTCCAGCCCCTTATAAACAGACACATTGTCAGGGCGCAGCTTGCTTTGAGATGTGCCTGTTACAACAGACAGTTTGTAACAGCAAAGTTGTCTGGAATAATAATCCGACTGATCACTTAATTTTGGCAAAGCAAGGTTCTTTTGGCAATCATAGGACATTAAAAGACAGTCCTCTTCTTTTTCTTCAGTTGTTGATAAAAATTCTCTGCTTGTTTTTTGTGGATAGTTCTCTTCAAAATTAAGGTTGTTCTTTCCTCTTCATTCTTTCCAAACTTAATACATTGCTCTAGTTCCAAGCATGTAGTGCACTCATCTGTGCATGGAGAGGAAAATCCGAAATTTAACCCGGTATTAAAAAATGTGCCTAAAGTAAGCTCCCTTTACTTGCAATTCCACTTACGGTGGACACTTCGAAACATTGCCTTCCATATTAAACGAAAATATTTTCCCAAATACTTATGTTATAAGTAAAACACTGAAAAAACATTAGCACTAAACTTCCAAGCATGCAACGACAAGAGAATGTAAACAAATGGTCGCCATGCCAGTTTGATGTCACTTCTGAGCAATCTGATTGGCTGAAACGGTTATGTCCGTTTTTGATAGAAACTCTGTTTGGAGGTGTCCGATTATGAAAGAAACTGCATATTTGTTAAAAATAAAGTACGAATATTCGTTTATGAAAGACATGGGCCACTAATTCAGAGAGAGCATTAAAAATACTATAATTTTATATTCATAACTCAATTTTGATATGGGTGGCGCATGCCCGTGTTTGATATTAGGCACCTCATTTATAGAATGGATGACAATAGAATAACTAAACGAATCTTTGAGTGCCTTTGGGAAAAGAAATCAACCATCACCTGGATTCAAGAAGTCAAGAAAGACCTGGAAAGGAACAACATACGAGAAGAAGAATTATTGGAATTTTAGGAAGAAACTCTTACAAATGGAAGGATTCCAAGGGAGAAAGGAAAAGAAAACAGGCACAAAGTGGACTGAAGACAGGAAAAAGAAGCATATTGTGTACCCTATAGGGCATAAACAACACTGCAATGTCGATATTACCTTCTTACCTGTGATTTGATGAATGCGCCAGCCCAACTGCAGTCGGCAGGAAAGGTCGTTTACAGGGTTCTTGTGAACGAGAGTAGGGAGATAAAAAAAACCTGTTCTATACGTATGCTTATGAAATGAGGAACACAAACGCATTTACTGACATTTTGAGCTAAAGTTGTGTATTCTTAAACCAACATTTCTTTTATATTACAATTGATTGCACTAATAGTGCTAAAATGGATGCCCAAAAGCTCATATCATACATCCAAAGGTAAACATCAAAAATATACACTAGCTGATTAACTGTCGTGCGGAGAATCGATAAGTGAATCAAATAAACAGATGTGTCCACAACATGGAACAGCATCGCTGTATCTAGAAATAAAGTATATGATGCTAGGGTGAGAAATTGTCCTGCAGAAATAAAGCCACTAAAAGATCCCCACACAATTTGTGGAAATGCACACAACAAAATAGTACGTTTAAACCTACAACTACAGGCATATCCTTTCTACTCTCGCATGAAATATTTTTTTTTTATGGATATGAGCCAAGGTCCGTTATGACAAACGTTATATTTACAAAATGTACTGATTAAGCTAGTTTCTTAGTGCCCAGTTTCTACCTAACGCATCGCCATTTACCACAAAAATAAAGAAAGTAGGAGAGAAAGAAAAGGATGAATGAATGAAGCCTCCTTCGCATGCCTGTCTCGCCTGCGAGAAGGAATTCCTCCCCACCTTTTTTTGACTATTTAAAAATGGCTGCGAGGCTCCCTGCTGTGCAAGCAGGGGAAACGACCTCCGAGACTTGGGGCCGTGAAACACACCCCCGCAACAACAAAAAAAAAATAAAAACATAGCCTAGTTGCAAGCATGCGGAGCTCTGCTCTTGCCTGCGACCTTGTCTCAACACATGACGAAGATCGCCACAATAAATGAGTGAGAAAATCACATACGTTTCTGCACTGTCCAGAATCCGTGACAGACCGCCCTGGGTCTCGATTATACCATCTGGAGTATTACACATTGTCATACACATCCATCTCACCGTCAACCCAATGCGACGTGTTCCTATTAACCCTCAAGTCTAGGGTTCGATCCCTTACTTGGCAGAGTACCAGGGGTCGCAAATATGCGTGGCATAGCCTATGGTGTAGGTTCATTACACTCACAATCAAATCAAACTCAAATACAAACACGAAGTAAACAATTAAATCCAGGCCGCATGCGTGCTCTACATTTATGCAGACAGATTCCCTTCCCAACATAAGGGTACACTACCATTAATAACCCATAATTACAAGCAGATATCGTCTGATGCCGGGCACTAAGAAACATCAATTTAAGCACGTACTTAAGCTTCCCTACGACTATGTGTATTGCAACACTATCATATAAACTACCTTAATCCATGCTTTCATAAAAAGATAAAATAGAACTGTATATGTCTTACCCTAAAATATATAAAGAAAATGCCTCAATAAATGGCCTAATGGGCCGTAATCCTATTCCCTACTATATTTACAAATTAATCACCGTATTTCTGCATAACAACCCCCCAACCCTACACATATATATTAATTATTGTTCACTTATCTATCATCTTGGAGACCTCTTCCTCCCCGTCCGGGTTGACTGCGGATGCTTAAGCAGTCATGGCGGCAGCGTTGTCCCAGATCGATCCCTTAGGTCCCGTCTTCTCGTGTACCACGTTCATGATGTCTTCTTCTGCCTGGGTAGCCCGTTGGTCGTCTTCTTGGGGTCGTGGACGGCAGTTCGTAACACCAGTCTCCTGCACACCTCACCGCTCTTCACTAAAATGAGATACTTAGTTTAATCACAGCACAGCACCTCCCGATCCATTTATTCCCTCTGACATGGGAATCAGTACTGGATATCTGGAATCTCGAAACTGACTTTACTATTCCTGCTCCACTAATCTAGTCTTCTACCTCTGACTGGAATAACACCAACTATCCTAGCTTATTGTTACGGGTATTTTATTTTTATATTTTTACCCGTCGCTACTCCTCTCTCATCGCTTCATAATGAAAGTCTACACAGGTAACGCTCTTTGCGTCAAATCCTAAAACACTCGTCGGTCTCACCGCACATGTCTACATATCGTCCTTTACATAAATTGCTACCGGGAACTTTACAAACCTCGGAGCTACTGAATCAAATTATCGCCACAACACTTATTAGTCACAATCTTTGTCTTAGACAAAGGTCTCTGGCGCGAGTATCAGCAGAAACGCGACATGCACGGACAGCGGTCTTATCATGGACTGACTACCTCCTTCCACCTTTCTCTGCTCTTATAGAATCCAGGAACCCACGCGACTCGCTGGGAAGTCCCGGGAAACAACTTGAGATTGGTATGTGGCCTCGAAACATTTTCTCACGGCGGTCGGCCTCCCACGTAGTTATTTATTCGATTATATATTAATAGACTTTGAGGTATCTATGGCTTCGAAAAATTCTGGCACCGATTTCCATCCTATTACTTTCCTGTAAAACCTTCAAATATATGAATTACGACTCAATTTCCGTAGCGTGGTGAGCCTGTCTGTTCCCGCTGAAAATCTCTGTTAAGATGGCAGGTCTCTCCCCCAGACAAAACCCCATCTCTCTTTCTTTCTTCCTCACATATTCTTTCTTCGTCACACATGACCACGCCTTTGCCTCGGGAATCCCCTTCAGTTCCCGCGCTTGGTATAGCATCACGCCTTTACAGTTAGCGTCCTGTTGCGCATTATTTTATCAGCGTTAAATATCCATTCTTATAATTAACAGAATGGTACAATTGAAACAATGAAAGAATACTGGAAGAGAAGGAAAGAACAACTAAGGAGGAAGAATTGAAATTGTAACGTGGTCCTTAGAAGGCCGGAACGCAAGAAGAAGAAGTAATCTTGCAGTAAACGAAATATATGAAAAGTTACGGGATCTATATTGATAATTTAGGGTTACATTCTGGTTAGGTTTTTGTCTTATATGTCATCTGCTTTATATTATTAAATTCATACTTTTCCTTCTTGTTCTGCCTAGTTAAAAGTGACAGGCATCTTAAAGGACCTACATATTCAACTGAAAGGTTTCAGTATATGCATTGGGAATGTCATAATACATGTTATGATTCTGTACAATGGGCATGTATGTAACATGGAATGCCTGACTCTTTTCGTAGGATATCAATTTTACAATTACATTTTACTTGCAAATTTTTACTGACACAGACAAGGTCACATAGTCTACTTGTAAATACTGTACATTATTTCTTCTTTCTTAATCCATTTACCCTTTAGGGTTGGCTTTTCCCTTAGACTCAGCGATGGATCCCCCTCTACCGCCTCAAGGGCAGTGTCCTGGAGCGTGAGACTTTGGGATACAACTGGGAAGGGGACCAGTACCTCGCCCAGGCGGCATCACCTGCTATGCTGAACAGGGGCCTTGTGGGAGATGGGAAGATTGGAAGGGGTAGATAAGGAAGAGGGAAGGAAGCGACCATGGCTTTCAGTTAGGTACCATCCCGGCATTTGCCTGGAGGAGAAGTGGGAAACCACGGAAAAATTCTTCGAGGATGGTTGAGATGGGAATCGAACCCCCTTCCTTGTACTCAGTTGACCTCCCGAGGCTGAGTAGACCCCGTTCCAGACCTCGAACCACTTTTCAAATTTCGTGGCAGAGCCGGGAATCTAACTTGGTCCTCCGGGCGGTGGTAGATAATCACACCAACCCTAGTAAGTAAGTAAGTAAGTAAATAAATAAATAAATAAATAAATAAATAAATAAATAAATAAATAAATAAATAAATAAATAAATAAAGTAGTGTGGCAAGTTCTCTTCCTCTCCTCCTTTGGCCAACATCACGTTTGCTACCCATCCAAAGAGTGACCACGCCCAATTCTGCTGAACTTCGGAGATGTCGTGTTACAACACGGCTTCGCCATTGGCCTAATGGTGGTCTCATTAGTTCTAAATTATCAACTCAAAAGCTGTCGTCTTCTGCATAGGTACGTTTCAATCAGTAAGCGGGATTACGCCCAATAAAAGACAGCTGAGGTATCGGAACGTAGTTGTCGTTGGAGAACAATGCCCAACCACATGTAGCGTGTAGAAGGTCACTGAGTCACTGAGCTCATTTACAAACAATAACAAAAAACATTCAAGGTTCCGTCTGACTAACATCGCTGGCCGATTACAAATGATTCATGTTCCTCTGCAACCTTTAGGAAGCCGCACAATGTCATGAATATCCGCGGATTCTGTCAGAGCGTGTTTTGTCGCTGTCTCGATACACAAAGCCAAAGCCATCTCCGTACAGACGTGGACAGGCTCTTGGAGGAGGGAATGGTGATGGATTACACTATTCGTAGAGGAATGATTTTTTCGCATTAATTTATGTTCGATATCGCGAAAGGGAAACAATTTTAAGCGTTATTTCGCGAAATAGGGCTGACCCCATCGCTTTAATTTCGCTTTAATCCATTCCTAAAGTTTTTATTTATTTATTTATTTATTTATTTATTTATTAGATATAGCCTATGGAGGGCCAGTTTACACTAATAATAATAAATTTAAATAAGTATAAAAGATAACAAAAGTATAAACAACAATATTAAGTATCAACAATAAATTAACAATTATTAACAATAACAATGTAACAACAATGGCAACGATAACTGGCAAGTGTTGGTTACAGAAATTAGGAAGAAGAAAGGTCGAGGGTTGGATGGAGGGAAGAAAATGGAAACCTGGAGAGGACTTCAAAGGAATCTTTTAATGTTTTGTTTGAAGGATGCGAAGGGTGTGAATATGTCGATATAGCGTAGTGAGTTACCAAGAGTAGGGAGACGGTGGAAGATAGAGCGTTGTTGTAAGGTTAGGCGCGGACGGGACACGTGATGAGTGCGCCGGTTGCGTTTAGGGCGGGGAGGAACGTGTGTAGGGAAGTACGCCGGAAGAGTATTACATTTGGTGTAGATATTGATTATTTTATGGAGGTAACATAGATCGGAGAATTGTAAACCGGCTTCTCAGGTCAAGTATACGCAGATAGTTCAAAATGTCAGATTTAGTTTTGTTCTTAAAAATAGGATTGCAACAATGAAAGTGAAAAAGTTAAAAATACTATTTAGTTGAGATATGTTTGTGATAGCAGATTGGGGACCAAATAGGGGAACAAAAGTCAATAATGGGGAGAACATACGAGGCGAAGTATAATTTTAAGGCGTTAACATCATCAATTTCAGTGAACCTGTAAAGAATGCCTAGGGTCGCATAGCACGGTATTTTATAGCCTGAATATGAGCAGAGAAGGTTAGTGTACAGTTTATTATAACACCTAGGTCTCTTACCTGTGAAGCCGATTGCAATGTATTTCCCTGGATGGTATACGTAGTGTTCATTCCTTGCTTTAGCAATGAAAAAGAGATTGTATTGCACTTCTTTACATTGGGAGAAAGATTCAGTTTCTTAAACCACGGTAATAGTTAACAGTCGTTGTATTGTTATTGATTATTGTCGCTCCTCATATTCAAATATTGCATTGTTGGCTACAGTCGTGAACAAAGGGTGTAGTGTAGTCAAGTAAATATAAATAAAAATCAGCTGACCTTGTATTCCATTCATTTGTATTTCTGAGTAGGTAGTTATAGGTGGGCCGGCGTAAGGTTGCACATGACAGCTGCGCACAATATTGGTAACACTGCAATGGCGCACGAAGCGATGTTGCCGCTGTAACAACAGCTGATTGCACGACACATGTGTTTTTAATGTCATCGCGATGATACACAATACAAATGAAATCTGCCGACAAAAATTGAACTTTCAACTCACCGATTATTCATCACACAAAATTATACGAGATAAATATACTACGAAGTTCTTATTATCGCGATGTTAGAAAACACGGAAGAAATCGGCCGACAAGGATCTCACTTCATATACACCTTCACCAATAAATGTTAGAATAATATACACCGGTGCTAACACAAAATGTTTCAAGTAAATTCTATAAAATTTACGAAAATTCAGAAACCTTATTTTCATACCTGATTCACAAAGGCAGAGGCTCGATACCCTCCAGTTCACTGCCATCACTACCGTCGCCTTCTTTGTCACTGTAATCATCGTCTAGGCAGATCATCAACTCCTGAGAGTCACAGATGATGCCATGTATTGCCATTGCCGAATTAATGAATGCTGCGACATGGCGAAATTTCTTCCTGCACAAAGCCGCATCCATTGGAGCAATACTCTCCCGGAACAGTCCTTCCACTTCAGTAACTGTGAAGGACGTGTTATAAGTGCGTACGTAATGTTTTATTTCACCCCATACCGTACCAACTCAATGAGGTTGAAGTGACAGTGGTACGGCGGCAACCTAATAACCTCGTGCCCTTGTTCCTTCGCTACCTCGTCGACTATTTTTTCTTTTTTTGCTATTTGCTTTACATCGCACCGACACAGATAGGTTTTATAGCGACGATGGGACAGGAAAGGCCTAGGAATGGGAAGGAAGCGACCGTTGTCTTAATTAAGGTACACCCCCAGCATTTGCCTGGAGTGAAAATGGGAAACCACGGAAAAGATCTTCAGGGCTGCCGACAGTGGAATTCGAACCCTCTATCTCCCGGATGCGAGCTCACAGCTGCGCGCCCCTAACCGCACGGCCAACTCGCCCGGTGTCGACTAATTTAGTCGTACACATATGCGCTGGGATATTTCTTTACTGCAGCCATTCCACTTACAGTTCTTTACGGGCGCTCGAAGAAGGGGTCTTGTCCATTATTACGGAGTGGGAACGTGCATTGTCCATAACAATGACAGAAGGGACTTTGAGCTGTAAAAATCGTACTCGTGTCTTCGTATTGCATCAGCCTGGAAAGAATTAATTCCTATTACAGGAGATAGCTTAATTCGTTTCTTTCCCGGAGTGCTGTGAAACAAGTCCCTACTATCAGCCCCGTTTTCGCTAATTGCTATGTACCCCAGTCACTTTTTCCTTCTGTTCTTGGAGGCGAACACCTGTTTGAATGACAGTACGCTTTGAAAGCCCTAATGTTTGAGATATGCGATCCACAACATGATCTACAGGAACGGAGAGACGGCTATACAAGCGTACGAATTTCGTCTCCCTCTCGTAAAACTCACGAGTTCTCCGCACTAATTCTAATGCCTGACTATTAAGGGACACTCCGCGGCTCAAAGGATTATCACTTCGCGCTTCATGACTATGTTGTCATTTCCGAGACATCGCACTGCATTCGTTAAAATAAAATTTCACAATTATCTCAAAATGAAAACAAAACTTTCATAAACGCGCGAATCACACCTGACCACGTGCTAGCGGCGACAGACAAAACGGCAACACTTCAATACAGTAGTCAAGCTACTTATAGATGGCACTACTATACTACCTATATTGCCAACAACAATCAACTGAAAATAGTTCGTATTTATTTTGTAGCTCGCTTAAACCTTGTAATATATTTTAAATGCTCATATTTGTGTAGGCAAATAAAAGATTATGAACACTATACGGCATTAAATACGAATTAACATGAATAAAATGCGTAACTGTATGTGACATAAAAAGTAGTAGATTGGTGATTCTGACTGACGGGTGACGTTCTTCATTTCATTTTTGTAGTGGTGCCAACATAAATTACAACTGTCAAGTGCAACCTTGTGCCGGCCCACCTTTAAAGCATCCGCAATTTATATTTCGCTCCCTCGATCTTTCAGTATTTATGAGCGGTTAGCTAATAATAATAAAGTTCATATATCCCAGTAATTGCAGTTCAAGTCCCTGGAGTAGTAGCAGTAGTAGTTTTGATAAAAATATTTGAGAAATTATTGTAGACAACCTCGTATTTTTCAGTAGGCCTAATTAAGGACACTTTTATTCTCCGTCCCGTGGAGTAGGGAAAATAATAGTAATCCATCAGCTCTAAAAATCACATAACCACATTTCAGTAGAATTGTAGTGACGATAAGGTATAATATATTAGATAGTATCTTGCCAGTTATATTCGTGTTTTTCTTCGTGTACGGCAATCCTTTCGATACTTAAGCATTTAACCAAACGCAGTGTAGTGTAGTGTAGATACATTGTAGTATAGATACAGTACATTTAGATAGTGCCGTATCTTGCCTGCTATATTCGTGTGTATCTATTAGACCGTAATACTAATAATAATTTGTCTAAGCATTTAGCTTCGTTGGTAATCTTTGAGTACAGTAGTTCTTGCAAATTTCATTTCTGTTGTGCTTAGTTTAGTGACCGGTACGGTACCGGTATCGTAATTAGGATACGTCTGAAAGTAGTTTAAAATTACTGTAGTGTACTGTACAGTAGTATACGAGTAATATCCTATTAGAATTTAGTGTGATTATTTTATTATTGTAAAATATTTGTGTAGTACTGGTGTAGTAGAGGTATCCGTAGAAACTCTTACTAAAATACTGTTGTTGTAATTAGAATAGGCTTAATTGCAGTTTGGAACTGTGTAGCTCTTGTGTAGGCTATTACTTTCGATATTCAGTAATTAACAGCAGTTTTTATCCTGTCAGGGGTTGTAGGATATAGAAAAAAATAGAGCACGACTAAGTACTATTGTAGTGTAGTCGTATGTTAATTACCTTATTGTTGTGTACTATCCCAGACAATATATCCCTCCGTTCATTTATTTTTTGCAAATAAGTTATTTTATTTTTAATCTCATTTTCCCCCCCTTAAAGAATGGCTAAGGAGCGCGAGTGTATTTACTGTCGGTGTGGCGAGGCATTGAGGGGTATGAGGGAGGAGTTGGAAAGTTTGAGGGAGATAATTAGGATTCTCACAGAAG
This sequence comes from Anabrus simplex, assembly GCF_040414725.1. Lineage (NCBI taxonomy): Eukaryota > Metazoa > Arthropoda > Insecta > Orthoptera > Tettigoniidae > Anabrus > Anabrus simplex. Next base: position 344,063,244 of record NC_090268.1, on the reverse strand, counting down.
ACAGGAAGGAAGATAGGACTCCCTCAAACAATGTACAGGTTACAGTAGGTGTACAAGAGGGAGGGGAAGGAAAGGGAGGAGTTGTAGAAGACAGGTGGTCTAATGTTCTAAGGGGAAGGAGATTGCAGGCTAAGGGCTCTATTCAGGATCAGAATTCAGGACAGGTGTCTGTGCGAAATCGGTACGAGTCACTCCAGGTAGAACAAGAGAGGGAAGATGAGGGACAGGGAACTGTGGCTGAGATGTGTGGAAGTAGGAGGAAGGGAAAAGATAGGAAAGGAAAATGTAGTTTAGAGGATAGGAAAAGACAGGTGGAACAGGGTCATGGGAAGGAGAAAAGGGAAGAGGAAGTAGCTTCTGCAGCTATCAGGAAAGATAGGGCTGACCAGGAGGAGAAGGGGTCAAATGAGGAGGGTGGGGTTGAGGCTCTGGTCATGGGGGATTCCATCGTTAGACACGTGGGGAAAGTGTGTGGAGGAAAGGGTACCAGGGTAGAGTGTTATCCAGGAATTAGGTTGAGGCAGATGTTGAGGCAAGTAGAAGAGAGGGAGGAGGGGAAGGAGAAGGTGGTAGTGTTTCACGTTGGTACCAACAACGTAAGGCAAGCTGATATAAGTACCAACATAGTTGGAGATGTGTGGGATCTGGTAAATGCAGCACGGGTGAAGTTTAAGAAAGCGGAGATTGTTATTAGTGGAATACTGTGTAGAAGGGATACTGACTGGAGGGTGATTGGGGATTTAAATGAGACTATGGAGTGGGTATGTGGGAAACTGGGAGTGAAATTTCTAGATCCTAATGGGTGGGTAGGAGATAGGGATTTGCGCTCAGATGGCCTTCATTTAAACCGTAGTGGTACGTATAAGTTAGGAAATTTGTTTGGAAGGGTAATAGGGAGGTACATTCAGGGAAACGGGATGGCCTAGGGAGCGGTGATAAGGGAACTGGAAATCAAGTAGGGATGACATAAAATTGTTAGTGTTGAACTGTAGAAGTATTGTAAGGAAAGGAATAGAATTAAGTAATTTAATAGATATATATTTACCAGATATTGTAATAGGAGTTGAATCATGGCTAAGAAATGATATAATGGATGCAGAAATTTTCTCACGGCACTGGAGTGTGTATCGCAGAGATAGAATTGGAAGGGCGGGAGGGGGAGTGTTCATTCTGGTGAAAGAAGAATTTGTAAGCTACGAAAAAGTTAAAGATGAGACACATGAAATTCTAGGTGTAAGGCTCATTTCTAAAGATAATAGGCAACTTGATATATTTGGAGTGTACAGATCGGGAAAGGGTAGCACTGACGCGGATTCGGAATTATTTCATAGGATAGTGAGCTATGTGGGAAACGACATGGAAAGAAATGTGATTGTAGCGGGAGATCTGAATTTGTCAGATGTAAATTGGGAAGGAAATGCGAACGACAGGAAGCATGACCAACAAATGGCAAATAAGTTAATATGGGAAGGACAGCTGATTCAGAAAGTGATGGAACCAACCAGAGGGAAAAATATCCTGGATGTCGTGCTGATAAAACCAGATGAGCTCTATAGGGAAACTGAAGTAATAGATGGTATTAGTGATCATGAAGCTGTTTTTGTGGTAGTTAAAAATAAATGTGATAGAAAGGAAGGTCTTAAAAGTAGGACTGTTAGGCAGTACCATATGGCTGATAAAGCAGGCATGAGGCAGTTTCTAAAAAGTAACTATGATCGGTGGAAAACGGTAAATAAAAATGTAAACAGACTCTGGGATGGGTTTAAAGAAATTGTTGAGGTATGCGAAAACAGGTTTGTACCATTAAGGGTGGTAAGGAATGGTAAAGACCCACCTTATTATAATAGAGAAATAAAGAGACTAAGAAGGAGGTGCAGACTGGAAAGAAATAGAGTTAGAAATGGCTGTGGAAGTAAGGAGAAATTGAAGGAACTTACTAGAAAATTGAATCTAGCAAAGAAGGCAGCTAAGGATAACATGATGGCAAGCATAACTGGCAGTCATACGAATTTTACTGAAAAATGGAAGGGTATGTATAGGTATTTTAAGGCAGAAACAGGTTCCAAGAAGGACATTCCAGGAATAATTAATGAACAAGGGGAGTGTGTATGTGAGGATCTTCAAAAGGCAGAAGTATTCAGTCAGCAGTATGTAAAGATTGTTGGTTACAAGGATAATGTCAAGATAGAGGAGGAGACTAAGGCCAAAGAAGTAATAAAATTTTCATATGATAACAATGACATTTACAATAAGATACAAAAGTTGAAAACTAGAAAAGCGGCTGGAATTGATCAGATTTCTGGGGATATACTAAAGACAACGGGTTGGGATATAGTACCATATCTGAAGTACTTATTTGATTACTGTTTGGTCGGAGGAGCTATACCAGGTGAATGGAGAGTTGCTATTGTAGCCCCTGTGTATAAAGGAAAGGGTGATAGACATAAAGCTGAAAATTACAGGCCAGTAAGTTTGACATGCATTGTATGTAAGCTTTGGTAAGGCATTCTTTCTGATTATATTAGACATGTTTGTGACATTAATAACTGGTTCGATAGAAGGCAATTCGGTTTTAGAAAAGGTTATTCCACTGAAGCTCAACTTGTAAGATTCCAGCAGTTTACAGCAGATATCTTGGATTCTGGAGGTCAGATGGACTGTATCGCGATTGACCTGTCTAAAGCATTTGATAGGGTGGATCATGGGAGACTACTAGCAAAAATGAGTGCAATTGGACTAGACAAAAGAGTGACTGAATGGGTTGCTATATTTCTAGAAAATAGATCTCAGAGAATTAGAGTAGGTGAAGCTTTGTCTGACCCTGTAATAGTTGAGAGGGGAATTCCTCAAGGCAGTATTATCGGACCTTTATGTTTTCTTATATATATAAATGATATGAGTAAAGGAGTGGAATCGGAGGTAAGGCTTTTTGCGGATGATGTTATTCTCTATAGAGTGATAAATAAGTTACAAGATTGTGAGCAACTGCAACGTGACCTCGAAAATGTTGTGAGATGGACAGCAGGCAATGGTATGTTGATAAACGGGGTTAAAAGTCAGGTTGTGAGTTTCACAAATAGGAAAAGTCCTCTCAGTTTTAATTACTGCGTTGATGGGGTGAAAGTTCCTTTTGGGGATCATTGTAAGTATCTAGGTGTTAATATAAGGAAAGATCTTCATTGGGGTAATCACATAAATGGGATTGTAAATAAAGGGTACAGACTCTGCACATGGTTATGAGGGTGTTTAGGGGTTGTAGTAAGGATGTAAAGGAGAGGGCATATAAATCTCTGGTAAGACCCCAACTAGAGTATGGTTCCAGTGTATGGGACCCTCACCAGGATTACCTGATTCAAGAACTGGAAAAAATCCAAAGAAAAGCAGCTCGATTTGTTCTGGGTGATTTCCGACAAAAGAGTAGCGTTACAAAAATGTTGCAATCTTTGGGTTGGGAAGAATTGAGAGAAAGAGGAAGAGCAGCTCGACTAAGTGGTAAGTTCCGAGCTGTCAGTGGAGAGATGGCGTGGAATGACATTAGTAGACGAATAAGTTTGAATGGCGTTTATAAAAGTAGGAAAGATCACAATATGAAGATAAAGTTGGAATTCAAGAGGACAAACTGGGGCAAATATTCATTTATAGGAAGGGGAGTTAGGGATTGGAATAACTTACCAAGGGAGATGTTCAATAAATTTCCAATTTCTTTGAAATCATTTAGGAAAAGGCTAGGAAAGCAACAGATAGGAAATCTGCCACCTGGACGACTGCCCTAAATGCAGATCGGTATTGATTGATTGATTGATTGATTGATTGATTGATTGATTGATTGATTGATTGATTGATTGAACCAGTCACCACACGAAATGAGAACAGTCTGCAATTCATCACAATCATCAGGCGTAGACATCTCTTAGGATTTTCAGGTCGTAGGCGTACAAGAGGAGGGAACACTGACTATTTTGGGTGCAGAGAATTATGCCATCGATATAGAGAGCAAAGAGTAGGGGTCCTATAATACTGTCCTGGGATACACCTGATAACACAGATAACCATGATGAGGCAGAATCAGAGAGTACCACTCTTCGTTTTCTGCCGGAGAGGAAACTTGTTATCACTGGGCGAGTTGGTCGTGCGGTCAGGGGCACGCGACTGTGAGCTTGCATCCGGGAGATATTGGGTTCGAATCCCACTGTCGGCAGCCCTGAAGATGGTTTTCCGTGGTTTCCCATTTTCACACCAGGCAGATGCTGGGGCTGTACCTTAATTAAGGCCACGACCGCTTTTTTCCAACTCCTAGGCCTTTCCTATCCCATCGTCGCCATAAGACCTATCTGTGTCGGTGCGACGTAAAACAACTAGCAAGAAACTTGTTATCAATGACAAGACTGGACCATGGATATTAAATCTGGTAGCGAGCATTTGAAGAAGAAGTACGTGATCCACTGAGACGAATGCCTTGGCCAAATCAATATAGATTACATCTAACTGAGATTTATGTTCTATTGCTGAAATGATGTGGTGATTGAGAACTGTGAGGTTAGTGAGGCATGATTTTCCGGGAGTGAGTCAACAGCCACATAGAAACAGTAAGCACGTGAACACCCAGTTCAAATGCATATTCACGCATTCATGGATAATTCAAAATTGTTCCCTTTGTTTCTACCTGATTTCATCAATTGATCGAAAGTATTCGACTGATATCGAAGCTCCGTTGCACTGACAGCTGTTCGTTTCGACTGACAATGCAGGGAGCACACTGGAGATTTTGCTACGAGCCTGAAGGCAATACGCATGCGCATGGAGATAACGTCATGGTTTACAGTATGCACAGATATCTCCATAAGCGAGGAGCACGGTAAGGTATATGCCTTTCAGTCTGCAACTATCCTCAAACAAGTGATAGTATTACAGTTGACCACAAGGGTCCACCACCTCACCTATTACTGTTGGCCACAGCTCCCACGTAAAACCACTTCCAGGATGGCTGAGGTGGGAATCGAACCCACCTCTGCTCAGTTGACCTCCCGAGGCTGAGTGGACCCCGTTCCAGCCCTCCTGTCACTTTTCAAATTTCGTGGCAGAGCCGGGAATCGAACCCGGGCCTCGAGGGGTGGCAGCTAATCACACTAACCACTACACAAGTTCTTTGGTATATTTGAACCCCCTGAAAATTTTGTCACGAGCCGCCTCTGACAGTAAGCACCAGATGTGTTAGTGCAGATCTACGATGACTGAAAAGAGCACATAACATGGAGGTCATCACATCCATGACTAAAGAATGAATAAGAGCAGGAAGAAGTTGAGAGTCAAGTAAACAAAAAACTATGGAAGTTGGAGACTCATTGGTCTTCGCAAGTCTCAGGTTTCCGAACGAAATGAAGCAGATATTTTAGTAGAGTTTAACATAATCTGAGACTTCGAAAATCTCTACTTTATTTGAGACGCCAGAGCAAAACCCTCGGACAGGAGCGTAACGTTAGGGCGTGCAAGGCCTGTTATCCAGGGCCGTTAAGGGGCCCCGAAGACACCTCGCAAAAAATAATTCAAAATAATTCAAGGAAACGATCAGGACATTATTTGAAACAAGAAATAATTTAATGGCAGTATGAATGGACCATCTGTCACGGTCTTTGACTGAACAGATCCCATTGAAAACGCTTCTCAAGAAATCACGCCAGTCTCGCTATAAACGGCAAATCAGGCAAGACAAATGGACCTGATATTTTTTCTTGTGGGCCTTTAAATATTCTGTGCTTGTTTTCACCTCTGTGTTAGACTCTATAGGTTCGTAAGTGGCCGCATCACCGGGGTAAAATACTATTGCTCCCTTGATTTCGACAGTTCAGCGTTTCGGGCTTTGCCTTTACAGCTGTTCTTGTTCTCCTTGTTGGAAGCCCTGAAGATGCTTTTTCATGGTTTCCTATTTTCACACCAGGAAAATGCTGGGGCTGTACCTTAATTAAGGCCACGACCGCTTCCTTTTTGCTCCTACGCCTTTCCTATCTCATCGTCGCCATAAGACCTATACGCGTCGGTGCGACGTAAAGCAAATTGAAATAAATAATGATCAGCCAGCTGAAAGGCTGGTGATTTCGTGATTAAAATGCCCTAAAATACTTAAATACTCTAATATTCGCAGTCGTTGAAATAAATGGTTCACTTATTGATTATTCTTCCCGATCCTATTCTTCTTCTTCTACTTATGTTTATATTTCTTTTCGCTTAAGCATACCCTCTGGAAGGCTGTGATACATATTTTATTTCCAAACTTGGACAGTTGTCTATGAAGTTCTCCTGCTGTTTGGCTGAATGGTCGGCGTAATCGTCTTGGGTTCACAGGGCCGCGGGTTTGATTCCAGGTCTGATCATAGATTTTAACTTTGTCTGGTTAATTCGCCTCAGTAGGCTACACATCTCCATTTACATACAGCTCATCACACTACCAACCACTACAGAAACGCGATAGTGATTACATCCTTCCACATACAGTTGGCGTCAGGAAAGGCATCTGGCTGTAAAATTGAGCTAAATACATGGGGAGTGTCGACCCCAGGTAATTGGAAAATGCCAGGAAGAAGAAGAATAAGAATAAGAAGAAGAAGAATAAGAAGAAGAAGAAGAAGAAGAAGAAGAAGAAGAAGAAGAAGAAGAAGAACGTGTCTCCAATGTTAAATACTGGAGGAAATAAATCTGAGATCGGTGCCCTTGGATTTTGCACCAAGCGTTTCTCAAGAAGTCATACCAGTCTCGCTGTGTAGAGCCTTGCGCGGATATACAAAATATTATCCGCACCCGCTCTGCACCCACGAATTGTTATCGCCGATGTTGTAAATGAAAATGAAAATGAAAACCTACGACCTGTTTTCCAGTCTTTGACCGGGTGAGGGATGTAATGAATGAACCATATAGTCTATTATTACAATGGGGTCGCCACTCCCAAGGTGATATTAATGACTGATAAATGCTACGAAATGATAATGGAGAGTGTTGCTGGAATGAAAGATGACAGGGAAAACTGGAGTACCCGGAGAAAAACCTGTCCCGCCTCCGCTGTGTCCAGCACAAATCTCACATGGAGTGACCGGAATTTGAACCACGGTATCCAGCGGTGAGAGGCCGACGCGCTGTCGTCTGAGCCACGGAGGCTCTTGATGTTGTAAATATTTAACTATATTACACCCAAGGTATTGACGTGGATAGATCTATTAACATTGGGACCTTTCCCACCATCCCCCATAGCTCATGGTACCATGTGCCAACAAAGAGGTGACCCTGTCGGGTCATGAACACATGGCACCATGCTCCACGGAAGGCGATGGTCAAGGGACCTTTTCGGCCTGTGACGATTCCCTCTCATTGGGATTGAATAAGTAATCCACTCACATGAGAGGTCAACGCCCTGCGGCCTAGCAAGGTCGCTGCTAACTCTCCCGTTCCTAAGATCTGAACCCCGGCTACTCAGAGTCGCAGACCGTCCGCGGCGATAAAAATAAAATATCTTACAACTAACTTAAAGGCATAACATGAACGGAAGAGGTTCTGGATGCTAATTATCGGCAAAAATTAGGCACGAATAAATTTTCTGAATATTTAATTCACTCCCTTTGAACATATTTACAATCTACAACCTTGAACATCATAGTTAAATTACATCCATTGAATTTTAATACCAGCAACGGACAACCCTTTCCGGGCTACCACCCAAGTGAAATTTTGATCCACATCATTATAAGATTCATTATGTGGTCTATTGACATTACGCTGTTGAATATTATAACACAAAAACAATCACCTATTCGGATTAAGCACCTGGGTGTTCACATATAACTTCAAACAACTCGGAGAAATTTGAGTTGCGTTTACTACATTCTTGGTTGATAAACTTGGTTTCGAATTTACGGACACGATTATTTTACTTGCTGAGTACGGTAAACACTATTATAATGAACAAAAATTTATAAGGAAACTATGACCTTACGGATATAAATATTCCCGGGATTAATTCCCAAATTCCATATTTAAAACACAGCAAGTTACACTAATTTACTCTAAGATTAGAGTGGCCACCTACATCGAACATAACACGAGAAATATAATGTTTAAAGAAATTTAAAAAATCATAAAATGATAAACAACTCCACGGCGTTACAACCTCTCGCAAAAACATGAAATGCACACAATTCTAGTTACTGCTAATCACCTCATTTGAGGACTAACTATACACATCATAGGGCCTGAACCCTCCACTCAAACGAACTACCAAAGGATTTTTCACGAAGTCTCACTTAAACAAATCAATTAGCATCAAAACAACCTCCTGTTTACACTATTATCACACCTGGAAGAGAAAACACATATTATAACATTTCCCATACATGGTAACTGCATCTGGATTACCATTAGCCGTCGTTTGTGTGACTGACTCCCTTTTGTCATGTCCGAGGTACGAACGGGAGACCAACAGGTCTCTCGAGTCGGGGAACCTGAAAAATCAAGACCCTATCTATCACTTCTACCTGTGTATGAATTAAGTGTTCCTGCATTCATTCTTTCTTAGCCTTATTAGAATGTGGTAATCGATTAACATAAAACATTTCACTATTCGAGCAAAAGAGGGTTCAATGGAACAACACTTCCTTGAGAAAGACGGCCATACATTTTCCTTTCAGCAGGCCTGGTTTGACCCGTCAAGCGAGCTGCGACCCTCCCGGGGAAGGATGCCATAAATTTCCTTGTCAACCGCCCGCATATTCTCTTTAAACCCAACATTAGCGCGTTTACAAAAGCCTATTCAGTGGGCCAATTTATTCACGCGAACAAAAATAACAAATACAAACAGGTGCATAGAATTATGCTCTAACCCGCTCAGGTATTCTTCATCGGACCAATCTCTCAACTTTAGGGCCGTTACATTATTTTACTCTCTCTCTCTCTCTCTCTCTCTCTCTCTCTCTCTTATAGGAGTCCGGAGTTCCATCCTCGTGCCTCTCATAATAAAACTACCACAATCCACGGGCTAGCAAACTAGAGTTTAATAATCTCACAGAATTTACTAATAACAATAGTCATAATAATCACAATAATGATAATAATAATAATAGTAATAATAATAATAATAATAATAATAATAATAATAATAATAATAATAATAATAATAATAATAATACGGACTATGTACCTGACATGAAGTTATAATTCTTTAATAGATCGGCATAAAATTATCCGACCAAACTGATTAATTTAAATGAAATAAAATGAACTAACAAAAAGGTATTTAAGCAATCACAAAAAAAATTTCTTTAACAGGGGCCCTAGCTAGAGTTGGTGGGGGTGGACATTTGTACCTCGGTGCCATGACTCTTCACACACATGTTATACAGCAACGCCTTAAGTTATCATGCATAAATACAACTACTTTACATTAAATAGAGTACTTCATCTATCCAACTTTATCTGGTTCACAGGATATATGGCAAAGATTCTTGCGTCATCTTAACCTGACTTCTTTCATATATCTCTCCAAGAACGAAGGCTCCTTTATTACCTCAACGAAATTAATTAGCCTTTTCCCCCCGTCTCCTCTGACAGTACTCATAAAACAAGGATATAACCATGCTCGTGCAATAAAGACAACTAGATGGGAAATTCATACTCTATTCCTAATTTGTTTCCTTCCCAAACAACTTTAAAAGGTTAAACTAAAATAAAATACCGACCACTCTAATCTTACTACTTTAATTATTCAATATAAAATCATCCCATGCTATTCCTATATTCTGACATGATTTATCTACAGGGAATATCAATATCACAAGATCATAATTTTGTACTCAACATGTTGGTCCGTTGTCCATCGTCCGCTGTTCGAGCCCCGAGGGAGGGCTGCCTCGAAGGTCTTAGCCCATCCTGCTGAAGTGGGAGATCGCTGGTTCAAGACGTTCCATGATGCTCCTGGAATAATCCATAGCGTTGGGGTTTGAACACTGAAATGACACTGTTTACACTTTTTTCACAAAACTTCCTCCACTCACGTTACAGGCAAATTTTCCTTTCTTCTAACCAGTATGAAAGTTATGAATGTATACGATACCCTGGTACAGGACGCAGCTAGTCTATCCTAATCTGACATATGCAATTCCGAGCTCACAGTTTCATTACCGAAACAGTTTAACCTCCCGCATTACCCTAAGGTGGGCTACTTATGTTTATTCTCGACCCTGTCTTGTCTGCTTTGTTCAGCGCGATCCTCAGATTACGCTGTTCTGAAGCACGATAAACATTGATACAATTTTGTTTATGTGATAACCACTAATTTTTCGTACTATCACTACTCACTCGCCTGCCGTTTACACAGTTTCTAACATAGATTATACTTAAGAGGCTCTCTGCCTCCACTACGGGATACTGATTGAAAAACAACGCTCCACGTTCGACAGACGGCAATTCATTGTTTCACAGTTCTCGGTGCAAATTTATGTCACTCATGATCCTTCGTGTCGCACCGCGATCAAACTATAGATGCGCACATCATGTTTACACAGTACAGAATTTTACTGCAGATTCGCACTGAAATCCGACTTTTCACACTCCCGCTCACTGAAAATTTTCACACAAAGAGAGGGAAATCAGACCAAAAACCGGCCGTGTGGTCACCTCGTAGACTCCTCGAAGACTGGTGTCCACCCTCATATGTGCAGGCAAATATAAGGGCTCCCTAGGGTGGGGAATGCTTGGGAGACATCTCCCTCCTACGCATTTCAGTTTTCCAGATCCACAAGACTTACGAATCCCAGCGATGCGGCAACTTGTGTGGCCAGCTACTCCGAAATTCCAGATGTGATGCGGAACTCAGGATGATCGGTGGATTTGTAGTAATCAATTCCAATACAATCGGGGTGGGGGTAGTATTCGCTAATAGTATTTGGCGACACTGTAGGCGTGGGTACGCCGTGGTGGTTATGTAATCTTATGAAGGTGCATTTTCGTAGGTGAGATTATTCTACCTTGTTTTTCAATCTTGCCATTCATCCAATATTCCTCTTATTGCTCTGATGTATGTTTTCTGGTTAGTTTAGCCTTTACTGAGCTGAAAATACCCCTGAAATCGCCCCATCGCTTTGGCATCGCCGTGCGTTGGCGTTTGTTTTCAAGATGGAGTTAGCAAAATTGTATTCTTCTTCCCCTTGTTTCATGATACGCGCGCAGTTCGGGAGTTTTTCTGAGCCACCCACTGGGAGCTCTTGGCGCCCCTATGTCGCGAAGTGTTATGCAATATGACGCTACTGCCAGCATCCACACAAAGGAAGCTACAAGCCTACTAATTTCTTCAATATATAATTCGAAATAATTATTCCTGTGACTATACGGTCACAACATAATACAACAGGCCATACCCTTGCGACAACTACCGGCGTATAGGCCTTTGTTCCTTCCTTCCAACAATTTCGGGCAGGAGCTTAGATAATATTTACGGCTTTATGATCTCAAGGCTCTTTATATGTCATCATTCTCCCATAACAATATCAAAGTTCGCCTAACCACAAGCAAAAATAACAGTATACCTGAGTGAAAAAATCAATAAATTTCATTATTTATAAATTATCAGCAAAATTATCCGCACTGCCATACAGTTTGCATCCACCAAGACACTAACTTCGCGGATATTCGCGCATGAATCCGCGGATATCCGCATTCGTCCAGGGCTCTAAGTATAAGCAGTAAATCAGGTAAGAAAAATGGGTCTGGTATTTTTTTGTGAACCTTTAAATATTCAATGTTTATTTGCACCCTTGTGTTAGCCTGTACGTTCATAACTGGCCGCGAATTTTCATTTGCGTTTCGCATTGTATTTCCTGTAGCATTCCCCCCTAAAATCAGCCTAAAAAGGTTTACATTTACAGCGAATTTATGATTAGCGACCTCGACCTCTCTGAAGCCCCTAGTGCTGAACTTTTAAACAAACTATAGCTAATTTTCTACTCGCTCTTATCCTAAACTACATACCAAGTTTAGTGAAAATCCACCTAACGTTTTCGTGTTGATGTAGCAAACAGAAAAACGGGCAAACATCAATTAAACTAAATGCGACCTAGAGCATTAATTGTCCCATCCTGTATAAAAACCAAATTTGAATTCAAGAAGCATAGACATAAATATGATTTTATATTCAGTATGAGATATAAGGGACTATCACAGGTGTCACATTCTTTCCTCTCCACTGCTGTGTAATACTGGTATCAAAGTTCGGTATTAGTGTACTGATAGCATGCCCGTCTAAAGTTTCCCTCGCTTGAAATTTAACCCCACTCCTTGTACTTGAAGTGCCAGTCGCATGGTGAATCAAGTAAGTTATAATTTGCCTTGCGGCTGCTCGAGGAAGCCAATTACCCGACAACTCTTGTGGGATATTCGCGGCTACGTGACGTAATTGCCGATGTTGACCGCAGCAGTGCGGTTAAGACGCAAGAAGGAAGGTGTACGTTGTGTTAATTGTTTGTCCCAGTTATGCCTCTTGAATAAAGTTCTTTCCGACTTACCCCATCTCTCTCTCTCTCTCTCTCTCTCGTACCAATGTCTGATGAGATATTCGTAACTGTACCAGGAAGCAACTCTCTTTATAAATCCAATAAACTTTGTCAAAGATTATCTCAGACCCGTTAAATTGTGCTTGTTGCGACTCCCAGTGAAATGCTACAATAGAAAAACAACCCTAATCAATCCCTTTCATTGATGTATTTTTTTATTCGGGACTTCTCTTGCCTTAACATCGAGAAGGTGAAAAAAAAAATTTATTTGCCACTTTGGCCAAAGTGACCCTTGCTTATTTGACCGTACAACACTGACCACTCGTCTGCTGGACGACGCGCTGAATGCGCTTCCCCCTCCAGTAATAGTTCTTGCGTTTCGTTCTCAGTACCTTTCACAGTATGCGCCCTAACCTGAAAAGAGTCAGTGGTAGAGAGACTTAACACAGAACAGAGTGAAAAAAAAAATGTTTGCGATTTTCTCCTTTGAACGTATTAAAGGTAATGTTTTCGTAGTGTATTGTTTATGATCGAGATGTGTGCAGTGACCAAGAATCGAACAAGTACTTTCCATGTAACAATAACTTTTAGGCCTTCGAAAATAGAAACGTTTGCTTGTATACGGAGTATTTTAAAGGTTGTTTTCTTACGTGCATATACGTAACCATTGCAGATATTGGCGGTTTTATTTACGTAGTACCGCAAACGAATGGTTAGCAATAACGTTGGTTGCGGGAGAGATTAGTGATCTCGGGTTAATATGAGTGATGTGCATTCCAAAAGCTCTTCTTTATGCTGAAGATTTTACTTTTTGGAGCTCTGGCAAAAATATTCAGAATTTGTTCATGTTATCTAATTATTCCATTGATGAACCAAGTAGATGGTTAATAGGAAATAGTTCAGTGTAGTCCTAGTACTAGATGAAGATAAAACTCCACTCAAGACAAATCTATATATTAAAAAAATTTATGAAAACTAAAGTAAGTCAGTCCGGCCATTCTATCCGGTAGATTTCCTTCATTTTTTTAAAACTGAAAGGTATTCATGCACAGATTTGTCATCAGGTACTATAAATCACTTAACTTACGCCTTCATCAAATTATTTGATTTTTTCAATTTTTGTCTCTTTGAAGTAATCATATCTTTGGTTCTAATTGAGGCACGGAGTTCGTTTTGACCTAAGAACACTCAGTGGATCAAGCTCCTTCATTTCAGCTCTTAACTATTCAAATTTGCTTGATTCTGAGGAAAGTTATGAGTGCACATTCAATTTGACGTCTCATTTCTTCAACATTTTTTCTCATTGAAGCAATAATATCTTTCGTTCTAATTGAGGTACGCAGTTCGTTTTGGTCTAAAAACACTGAGTGGATCAAGCGCTTTCTTTCGTGGTAATAACTACTTAAATTGGTAGATTCTTAGAAAAGTTATGAGTACATTTGTCTCCATGACGAAGATCTTTGAAGGACTCTTTAACAGTTCGGCGCGTAGTGTTTTTCCAAGGAACGTTTAATTCAATTTCTCTGTGTGATGTATTTTCAAGTGTTTTGTTGACATAATATTACATTCTATTACCACAGCAGTTCATTTCATTAACTCGAAACTTTGCAAATACATCCGTTAGGATAGTAACGAGCAACACCATACTTTGTATGTTGCGGGCGGAGCCAGCGGGAAACTGCTAGTAAGGGATTGAAAATATTGTTAAATTACTGGGTATTAACATACGAGTCATGGGAACGCACTTCTTAAACCTGCGTTCTAAACTCTGCAGAGTATGTATTTGTTCGTCAGTTAAAAAAAAAAAAAAAAAACGTGGCTACAGATCTGAATGTTCGTTATGTATATTTTGTCCTTTTTCTATGCATAACTATTTTGGTTTCATAATTAACGTCCTAAAATGCAAAAGGAAGCTATCGATGTTGTGCACGCTCACTGATGTTTGAGTTTTCCACTCTACGCACTTTGTACTCTCGCACGTAATTGAACACACAGGCGTATGGCTCGCTTAACACCCGCTCTCCAGCAGGACTTCTCGCAGCACAGCCTCGTTCAAGAGCCGTTAACTATACAGCTCGCCGCCCTTCGAGCAATAAAGGCCGTCTTACTACTGACGCACACCCGTCTGACTTGTCACTGACTCGCGATCATTTCGCAAGTCACACGCGGCTGATTCAAGACTGACTGATTTTTGTCGACTCTGGTTTTCTTTATATAGGCCAGTGGAAAATCCTCACAATTTTCTTTGCCATCTTCTCCATTGCTAATCGGCTTCCAGTGTCCTTTAAGGAGCCTTTTTCCCCCTCACAAGTCTCACCAGTTCGCCGGCGGTATTGTTTTGCTCGCTGCTGACCCCACACTCAGTGTCGCCTCTCGCTGGCATTGTAGCATTACCAGCCCCTCTCCTCTCTTGGTCTTTGTCACAATATTTTGCCAATGTTCTTTCGAGTTTTCAGTGTTAAATTAATTACATTTGGAATGAAAAGTGATTAATTTTCTATTTTACTTAAATAACTAGAAGACCCCAGCTGCTCCGCAGCAGTCGTTAAAAATAGGTCAGATGACTCGTCCTGATATGCCTGTCGTAATCATATTACTTTGTCTGCCCCTTTCAATGGTTTTATGGACATTTAATAAGAAGCGTGTTATGGTACGCCGCAGTCGTAGTCAGAATTTATCCATTCCAGCGTCATCATGCCATCTGTTTGCTAAAATCCTATCCAAATATTCGCCTCTTTTAATCCTGCAGTTCTTGTTGTAAAGCTTGATATTGTGTCGTAGAAGGCAATGGTTATTTTTAATCGCATTTCCTTTACATAGAACGGTTGTCTTGTGAGCTCATAGGTTCGTCTCGAAGGAACGTTTCTTGCCTGGCAGAGAACTCTTTCTAGTGTAGCTAGGTTATCCTTCGATAGATATTCCTAGATAATGTTTAATGCATATTGCATTATGGGGTCTGTTTGTACGTAGACTTTTTTCTCTTAGCAGCATGTAAGTTATTAGCATCGCTCTGCCATCTGTTGTATATATTTGGAAACTGGGGAAGGTTAGAGAATCAAAGAATATCTAGCAAGAAGCAGTATTTTTCCGTAACAAAGCCTACTATTATAGATACTAGAAGGCCTGGACAGAAAGCCAATTTCTTAAATTAAAAACGGGGTAATAGTTTTTCTCATTTCCACCGCTAGGTTCGCCATTATGTTCTGTTGTTTGGAACGAATTCCATGATTACGTGTGTTACTGCAGCATGTTTTATGAGAACAAGTAACATATTAAACTTCAGTTTATAAGGCAAGGCCTTGTCTAACATGAAATATGAAGAGTTTTGTTGCTTTTTAATTTATTTGGTCTCACGAGTTGCAATATATGAATGGCTGCTGAGATGCATTTAACATTTGTTTAGTTATGTGCTTCCAAATTACCGACAAGTTTCTTTTTCCATTCTGTAGGTTAAGATGGTTTATTGTTGCGTGCCTAACTGCACATCTGACACAGCGAAGAAAGTCACAAATATAATTTTTCATATTTTTCCTAAAGATCCGAGTTTACAGGAAAAATGGAGGGTTACTCTTTCTCGACAGGGCAGCAGAAAAGGATCTCTTTGGGCTCCCAATGATAGTTCCAGAATTTGTAGCTTGCACTTCGAATCAGATTACAGTGTAAGTACTGTGAAGAGAATTCTGCTCCCCGACAAAGTGTAAACAGTTTTTAATAATTTCCCAGATCACAAGAAGAAATTCTTAAGTATAGGAGAGAACCAGTTGTGAGGGCATGTAGTTCATCGATTAGACAAAAGAAAATAGATTGCAGGCCTTTGAACGCAGACGATCAACACCCTTCCATAGAATTGGAAAACGTGTTAAACTCTGATGTAGGCACTCCCAAACACATTCAGTATCTGACTACAAAGACAAGCAAAAGAAGATCAAACGGAAATTTGTTTTAAAATGTAAATCAAATTACAGGATAAGAAAAATTGTAGTAAAACTGAGAAGTGAAATAAAAAAAAATATGAAATCTAATAAGAAACAGAAGTCTCCTCTAGAAGAGAACATCTAGAAAAGTCAGAAAAGTGGAGAAAATGGAGTGATAAAGGCACTTTATCTAATCGAACAAATTGAAGCTTATAGTAAAGCACACATTACTTACGGCGAAACAACTCTTAACATTTGTACACCTTGGCATAGGAAAGCTCCGACGGGATAAACTGCCTAAAAATTCCTCATCCGAAAACACTAAAATGTATATTGGCTTCTCTAATGGAGAAACTGGAGTCACATCTATATATAGTTCAGGACATGGTATTATATACATATAATACCATGTCCTGACTGACTGACTGACTGATTCATCATCACCGAGCCAGAACTACTGGACATAAAGAAGTGAAATGTTGGGGATTCGTTTATTTAACAGTATAGGTTCTCACTAAAAGAGGATTTTTGGATATTCCGTCGCCAAGGGGGTGAAAAGAGGGGTGAAATTTAAAATGAGTCTATCTATATCAAAAAACTTAACAGTTTAAAGATGTAAAAATTGGTATTTGGAATTTCCTTTAAAAATAAACACGTAATTTTTTGGTTTACGGATAATCCACTTAAGGGGGGCAAAAATACGTGGAAAAGGGGTTGAACCCTTTTTATGAGGATACTTATATCTCAAAAACTGAAGACATTAAAAACGTGGAAACTGGTATATGGAATCTCCAATACAAATAAAGTAATAAGTATATTTTTGTTTTCAGAAATTCCTCTTAAGGGGGGGAGGGGTGAAAAGAAGTGAAAAAACGGGTGAATTTTTGAAATTAGTATATCTCAAAACTTAAAATGTTACAGACGTAAAAAAATTGGTATTTGGAATCTTCTTTAAATGTAAAGAAGCATACTTTTCTCCGGGAAATCCACTTAGGGGGGGGGGGGGGCTGAAAAATGAAAGCGGTGTTGACTCCTTTAATGGGGATACTTATATCTCAAAATATGAATATGTTACAGAAGTGAAAATGGTATTTGGAATTCCCCTTTAAAAATAAAAGAAATGTGTTTCATTTTGCTTTCGGAAAATACATTTAAAGGGTTTGAAAAGGACCGAAAAGGTTTGAATTATTTCAACGAGGACACTTACAGCTCAAAAACTAAAGATGTTGCAGACGTGAAAATATGTATTTGGCATCTCCTTTAAAAATAATGAAACGCGTGTTGTTTCGTTTTCGGAAAATCCACTTAAAAGGGTGGAAATAATTGAAAAATTGGGTAAATTTTTAAAATGAGTATATCTACAGTCTGTTTTCCAGTCAGTAACCGGGTCAGGGATAGAATGAATGGAGCCCCAAGCTTGCGGCGAGGATAGGAATTGTACCGGCTGCTGAAGCCTGTCGCACTCCTCTGGGACAATGATTAATGACTGATAGATGAAATGAAATGGTATTGGAGAGGGTTGCTGGAATGAAAGATGACAGAGAAAACTGGAGTACCCGGAGAAAAACCTGATCGGCCTCCGTTTTGTCCAGCACAAATCTCACATGGAGTGACCAGGATTTGAACCACGGAACCCAGCGGTGAGAGGCCGACGCCCTGCCGTCTGAGCCACGGAGGCTGGTATTTGGAATCTCCTTGAAATTAAATGGCGTATGGCTTTTAGTCCCGGGAGTGTCCGAGGACATGTTCTGCTCGCCAGGTGCAGGTCTTTCTATTTGACACCCGTAGGCGACCTGCGCGTCATGATGAGGATGAAATGATGATGAAGACGACACGTACACCCAGCCCCCATGCCAGAGAAATTAACCAATGTAGGTTAAAATTCTCGACACTGCCGGGAATAGAATCCGGGGCCCCTGTGACCAAAGGCCAGCACGCTCACCATTTTGCCATGGAGCCGGACGGAATCTCCTTCAAAAATAAAGAAGCACGTATATTTTTGTTTTCGACTAGAAATAGGACTGTTTCTCACATGCACATTTCTATGGCGCATGTTCCAGAGTTAGCTCTGCCAATAGCCTGGTCAACTTAGCCCCAAAAGGCAATAACACAGACGTCATTTACAAAAAAGTTATGGGGTAAATGAAACAAGTTTTTCGGTGAGTTTTTATACTTTAGGGACTTTCAGATAATGACTTGGTGTAGTACCGAGGAACGATACTTTTACCAATTTACGAAATCCACGCGAGCGAAGCCACGGGTATCTGCTAGTATTTAATAAAAGAAAGACTACAGCACGAGTACAGTAATATGGAATGTCTAGAAGAAAAATCGGGTTCTCTCGTTATTGACGAGATGGTAATGTACTAGTTCCTTGGATATTCTGAAAGTGAAACAGAGGACTTGGACCGAGGTGACGCTGTGGCTAACAGGTTACTCTGCTTTTTATTACGTGGTTTGTCAACTAACCCTCAGAATATCCGTGGCATTTTACATTCACTAGGCAGTTAACTGGCAGTCAGCTGTTAACACTGACCATGAAAGTAATCCTACGCTTAGTGACAGATAATTGCTCTGTGAATTCGAATATGATGAAAGAGTTGTGTGAAGGTGCAATCTTGCCTGAAATAAAACACCCTAATGATGAAAGGCAGACCCCTGTTCCTCAGTTTTGATTCCAGCCATGTTGTGAAATATATTAGGTCTCAGTTTCTAGCAAAGATTCTTCTTTATGGAGAAATTTTGATTTCAAGGGAACATGTAAATAGACTGTACAATATGCATAAAAAGTCCATTGTGAAGCCAGTCCGTTGTTTAATAAGGAAGGCTGTGTACCCCTCCAATCGTGAAAAAACGTTAAAAGAGCAAAGTATTTATTTTCCCTCAATGTCACTGCAGCACTAAAAACACTGCTTGTTATTACTCCTGAGTCAATATCTGATCCTGTCACTTTGAGAGAAACAATTACATTTTTAGAATGTGTAAGGATGTGTGCAACATAAAGCTAAGTTACCATTCCAGGAACACAGACAAGAAAATTTTTACCGATTTGACTGACGATAGGCTTTTGTGGTTAACAGGGGAATTTCTGCCGTACGTTGACACAGTTCAAAAATCTGGTCAGAAATTAAATACATTCAGTCAAGAAACATATGAAGCTCTTATTATCACAATAATTCAACGGTAAAGTGTATAAAGTATTTACTTTCTAATGGATTTCATTATATTCTCAGTAGAAATCGTTCCAGTGATGACATTGAATAGTCATTTAAGAAGGAATGGAGGTTTCAATGATATGATGGACGCCAGGTCATGTTTGTATGCATTAGAGACTACTTTGAAATGTGGTTTGATCAATCCTTCTGATACTTCTAATGTAGAATCTCAGATGTTCAGATTAATCGACACCATTAGGCAGAGAGCAGCCAGTGATATTTCCACCTCAGCCGTTATTCCTGGAAATGTTTTGGAATTACTCGACGTGCCTGTTCGAGGTAATTGGTTTATTTTAATATCGGTTACGCTGTATTGTGCATGTTCGTTTAAATGATCGCTGACTTCTTCATGTATATTTCTCATTTTATAGAAGGACCAGCCATGGAACTATCAGCATTGGCCATGGTCGGCGGTCAGGTTAGCAGAGGAGAAGAACAATTGTGGATCTTGTCTGGAACAGCTGTCGTCTTGTGTTACGGATAGTCCACTAATGTGCTTAATAAGGTCTCAAGATCGGGGAGCTTTGTGCAACCCTTCACGCAAATTCTTCTTCTTAAAATATATTAATATTTACAACGTGAGCGTTAGGATGTCTCTGAAAATGTAACCTTGTCGAAAGCTGAAATTCCTTACCGTTACAAAGTCTAAAGAGACGTCTTAGTGCCACAATTGTGATCAAGCACCCATCACAGACGTTATACTTACAAAATTTTTCAGACCTGTTCTTGATAACTATGCAAGGAAAGTGACTAATAACTGTGCTTTATTAAACAAATTCAACAGCAAGTCTCTAAGCAGAAAAGTGTTGAAATTATAGAAATAGAAAAAAAAATCGGGTGAGTACTTCTATTTATTTCCCTATTCTTTATTCTTGTGTGTTAAAGAAGTGCAGAATAAAAGAAATATATGAGGTTTAGTGTGTTTTGAATTGTTTTATATATTCATATCTGATTCACACCGAGCATAATGATAATAAAAATGTATTATTTCACGTTATTGTATGCTCAGTGTTATTGTTTGCTCAGTGTAGCTGTATCTTGTGCTTCGTGAATAAATAAATAAATAAATAGATGCATTTCCAATGTAGGGATATAGACAGAACATGAGAACAACAGAACATAACGCGACCCAAGCGGCCATTGCTTGAACTAGTTTGTTCACCCAGAAATGTGTCGGCTTGTCCAGGCCTTCTAGTAGGCTTTGTCCGTGATCAGGGAGAGTGTTTTCTCTCTGGCTGGACAGGTAGTAACCAAACCTGCTGCATACAATAACATTACTAAGGATGAAAATTATATATGTCAGAATATTAATGAAAGTGTTAGTCGCTTAGCAACCTGCTAAGTACATAATGTATTGCGGTTTAGGGTAAGCCTTCACCTGCAATTATTGGAGTTATCATTTAATGATTTGGTCTTTTAATTACTCAAATTTGGCTGAACTTGACACCTATCAATGTCTCATGATTCACCGCCAGGTTATTCCGGAGAGAATAAACCAAAAATGAAGGAAATACTGTACGTCCAGTAGAACGCACAGACGGATTTGCCAAAGCTGATTTAATAAAGTCTTTTAATATATAAATAAACTTAATAGAGAGATTACCTCGTCACGCACCGGCAATCACTCGTCTGATACTAGATGTTATTAACATATTTATGTTTTCAGATCATCGAGCGAGTTGGTAAAGCGGGCGCGCAGCTGTGATCTTGAATTTGGGAGATAGTGGGTTCGAACCCCCCTCCCCCCTTGCCGGCCGTCCTGAAGATGGTTTTCAGTGGTTTCCCATTTTCACACCAGGCAAATTCTGGGGCTGTATCTTAATTAAGGCTACAGCCGCTCTTTCTCTCAAGAGTATCTGTAGGGTGGAACACGTCTGGGGGGACGTCCTCTAGCAGATGAGGCAATACTTGAATTTTGTATAGCAAAGGTAACTCCACAAGTACATGACATCAAAGCTTCAAGCACAGGGTCGTGGACCTGCGCCAGTAAGTACACTGACACGAGGCTGGCTTATCTGAGCACCTTCAAATGCCACCGGACTGAGCCGGGATTGAACCCGCCTACTTGTGTTCAGAAGGCCAGCGCGTTACTGTCTCAGCCCACAAAGTGTCAAACTCCTCACTTTCTTAAATTTTGAAGATCTTTCTTAGCAGACAAAATAGGGGCCCCCGTACTACGAAAAACATAAAATTAAGCAATTTCCTCAATTGTGCCGAAAGTTGAAGGGGTAAAGGGCCCGGAAAGGTTTCAGATTGTACCGAGCTCGATAGCTGCAGTCGTTTAAGTTTGGCCAGTATCCAGTATTCGGGAGATAGTGGGTTCGAACCCCATTGTCGGCAGTCCTGAAGATGGTATTCCGTGGTTTACCATTTTCACACCAGGAACATGCTGGGGCTGTACCTTAACTAAGGCCACGGTCACCTCCTTTCCACTCCTAGCCCCTTCCTCTCTCATCGTCACCATAAGACCTACCTGCGTCGGCGCGACGTAAAGTAGATTGTTGGTTTCAAATTGTGAGTATTGGATAGCTCTATCAAACTAAAAAGCAAATTTTGAAAATCACTTCCGACCTAAATGCCGTGCCGGGAAAACAAACTAAAATCGCTTGTTTATTTAATGGTTTCCTTTCTGATTCAAATCCTAGTCAAATTAAATTACTTACATCATTCTTTCTGTAATGTGTTCCTTGGTCAATACCCTGTGGCATTTTTTGATTTTTTGAAAAATGTTCACACCAGATTTAGTTATAAGGGCTTAAGTGAAACAATGCATTGACTCACATTAGCGCTCGTAGTGGTAGAAAAAGGCAAACTGCTAATCTAATAGACCGGTTGACGATGATTAAGAAAAGGATTAGGGCCTATAATGTTTTGGAATAAAGAAAGAATATATTATCATTTTATTTTATTTTATTTTCCTAAAATACGTAGCTCATGTCCCTAGCATGTTTTCAACATTGAGTTGCTTGTCTGAAGGGGTAGAACTGTGGATATTTTCCTGTCAAAATTTTATCAACTTTTGTTCAATTCCGACTCTGGTGGTATTAGGATTGCGGGAGCCTAAGGAATTCTTCATTTTCACGCCCTTGCCTTTCTTTTGTCTTCATTTTTCGGAGGGTTGGACGATCTCTCGTTCTCCTATAATTCATTAATATTAAGAGTCTGTGTGCCTGACGTCCGCTGGACAAATGTATGGGGAGCAGAGGCGAAGACGCCGAAGGAAAAATCTCATCACCTCATGGAATCTCTGTTGAGAATTTAAGTACTTCCTATTTAAACATAAAATTAAGTCTGACAGGAAAATATCCACAGTTCTACCCCTTCAGACAAGCAAATTGAAATATCAGATGAAATTCTAGAAAAAGAAATTACAGCCTGTTTCCAATCATTCGAAGGGGTCAGGAATGAATGAAGACCCCATCTAACGGCGAGGATAGGAATTGTGCCGGCTGCCGAAGCCTGTAGCACTCCTCTGAGGGGCAATGATGAAACCAATGGTATTGGAGAGTGTTGCTGGAATTAAAGATGGTAGGAAAACTGGAGTACCCAGAGAAAGGAAACTGTCCCTCTCACATGGAGTGACCGGGGTTTGAACAACGGAACCCGGAAGTGAGAGGCCGGTGCGCTGCCGTCTAAGCCACGGAGGCTCCAGTTGGAATTCTAAAGGCTGTAATATTTTTGAAGGAAGGCGGATCCGCTGTATGTCTACTGCTCATATCAATGGAACACCTTACTGGGAGAATAATAACTCCAGAACTTTCGTTGAAGAGAGAAAGTAAAGCTTGAGCTGCTCCAGCTGGCGTCCTCATGGTGGAATATGACTATGACAAATGGGTGGACACTCGTGAATCACAATAGGGACACAGTAAAGCCCTAGAAGAGTGATGATCTGCTGTGCGTGATGTCCGCTGGACAAATGGATTGTGGAGCAGAGGCTAAGACGAGGACAAACTCTCTAAGGCTCATGCAATCTCCCTTGAGAATTTAAGGAGGATGTAATATTAGCTTTAAAATTATGTCGATCACAATATCTCAATAATTGAAGCTCCGGAGCAATACCAAGTGTTTCATGAGCACATGCGATTACTTGAAGAATTAATTACTCTTCTTTTAATTGGGAGAAATATACCCCAGATTATAATCGAATGGAGGCGTAATAGGTTATCTGTTCGTATTAACCAATTTGTTCATGTAATTTCAACTCTTTCCTAAAATCCATAAGCTATTTATTAGCCGGGAAAATAACGCCAATTGCACGCTGTGAATAAATATAGTTTACCAAAAGGGAAACCTTCTTCATACATGCCATGAGGCCCTTGGAGGAGTGAAAGATAAAAGTTTCTCCTATTCTTAACCTCAGCCCTAAGTGGGATAGAATGGTTAGCCCTAAGCCTGGCCACTTTTTCTCCCAGGAATTAACCCGGTACTCATTTATCGTGTAGGCTGAGTGAACCTCAGGTACATTTGACGTCCCAGAAATTGAAATCTCACCTCTAAAATAATTTCGTGTGGCTATTTCTAGCCTGCAGCCCTTGTAAGGCAGACCCTCCGATGAGGGTGGGCGGCATCTGCCATTTGTAGGTAACTGCGTGTTATTGTGGTGGAGGATAGTGTTTTGTGTGGTGTGTGAGTTGCAGGGATGTTGGGGACAGCACAAACACCCAGCCCCCGGGCCCTTGGAATTAACCAATTAAGGTTAAAATCCCCGACCCGGCCAGGCATCGAACCCGGGACCCTCTGAACCGAAGGCCAGAACCGAAGGCCAGTACGCTGACCATTCAGCCAACGAGTCGGACATCGCACCTCTTAAAATGTTCGACTTCATGACGGGAAATTGGACCCACATCTTCCCGGGTGAACCGAGTACGGCTGTACCACCTGCACTTTAGGCAGGTGCTTGTGGTGGTGATTATTGTTTTAAGAGGAAATAAAACTTGGCAATCATCCACTATTAACACTAATCAGAGGAAAAAATTGGAAGTGGAACGACACTTCGAAAAATGAATGTATTGCCAAAAAAAAAAAAAAAAAAAAAAGAAGACAAGGGCCACGAAGGGCGTGAAAAGGAAAGACTCCCTAGGCCTTGAGTGTTCTAATACCCCTCGGGGTCGGAAAAGAACAAGAGTTAACCAAGCGAGGTCAGATAGTATAGGTGAAAGTGAGGAGCCTAGCCCAAGTAAGTAGAAGCATTGCCAGGACTCACCTAAGGGCCCCATGGTTACCATGAACTTTAGGCAACCCCAAAATATTATTTATCATTATCTTCTGATGTGTATGTTTAAGTACCGCCGCGGAGCAACAGAAAAATAGGTTTGATGTTAGAGTAAGAGTGGGTCCACCTATTCAATACGTAATTGTCAGTGTTAATATAGCTATATTTTCATTAACGAATCCAACGGCCGTAGTCGTGTTGAAACACTGGATCTCGTGAGATCTGCGAACTTAAGCAACATTGGGCGTGGTCAAGATTTGGATGGGTTGCCACGCGCTGTTGTTGTTGTTGTTGTTGTTGGTGGTGGTGGTAGTGGTGGTGGTGGTGGGTAAGGGAATGGAGGAGCGGAAAGGAACTGGCCACCCTACCGCACGTAAACTCCGGCTCAGGCACACGTTCGGACCTGCCTTCGGGCAGAATACACCCTTACCTCATTCATTAACAAATTAGCTACACTCCCATTAAAACATTAATGGGACTAGTTTAGACCTTACTTGAGGTCACCCTTAAACATTAGGCCTACATAGACAAAGATTGGTACAGTTAAAAGAACTAAAAGACACAGAACGTGTAAAAAATGAAATAAGACACTTTAAAAAATCCATGAGTCTTTGGTGAAAAACACTTTTTTGAATGACACCAATATCCCACAGTTAATGTATGATATAATGTTTAGAGTTCGGAAGTTTCTGACCTAAAGAAGTACAAAATATGCAAACAAATATGCGTTGAAAACTAGCTAAATATGACTTAAACATTTTAGGGATGTGTAGCAAGTATTAGAGTATTACTAACATTAAACGCGTCAAAAAATGTGATTTAATCATGCAAACTGACAGAACGAGAGCAGGTAAATTAAAAATTTATTCTTCATTCAGTATCATAGCCCCGAGGCGCAGTTCTAGCTCTGTTTTCATAAAAAAGGAACCAAAAACTATGAGCATCCTTGTCGGTATCTGTCGGCGCACGTTCAGACAGCATCTCTTTACCGCAACCACGTCTTCTAAATCTACTATCTTTTTCGAGAAAAGAAAGCTATTGGTTTTACGTCGCACCAACACAGATAGGTCTTATGGCGACGATGGAATAGGAAAGGGCTAGAAGGGGGAAGGAAGCAACCGTGGCCTTAATTAAGGTACAGCCCCAGCATTTGCCTGGTGTGAAAATGAGAAACCGCGGAAAACCATCTTCAGGGCTGCCGACAGTGGGGCTCGAACCCACTATCTCCCGGATGCAAGTTCACAGCTGCGCGCCCCTGCACGGCCAACTCGCCCGGTCTAGGATGTTTTCAACATTGAGTTGCTTGCCTGAAAAGCTACAACTTAGGGTTTTTCTTATGCATTTATTCTTCGAAGACTTGGGTGCCTTTTTCTTGTGATAATAGTTGAGAGGGAACGGTTACGAGTTTTACTTCCTCCTAAAACAATAATCGCCTCCACATCTAGTGCAGTATTTTGAAATCATGTGTTTGAAAATCGCAGACAACATGCACCTTCAACTTGAACAAAAAAGCTAAAAATATAATCTTATATCACAAAAAATGAGCGAAATATTACTAAAGCAATAAAATGGCCGAAATATGCATTTATATGCAACATCAGATTGCTTTAAATTTCTTCAGATTTCTGGTAAAATGTTCTCAGGAAAGAAATATGACTTTTCCTTAATATCCGAACTTTAGTAATGTTACTCAGAAGAAAATGTTTGTTAAGTTAAATGGCGCTGTATTGTTCAAGTTGTAGTCGTAGAGAATTAGGTGTGGAAACAAAACAACCGTAACGACCGGATAAGTTTGGTGTACACTAATATTATTGGATTTGTTTTTGTGTAGGTTACTACTTGAGGCAGAGAAATGAAACGCATTAAATATAAAAATTTTCAGTGGTTTAATGTAAGAAGGGAACCTGTATCATATTTATATTTGTAAATGACTATGAAGTTTGATCTTCTTTTCTACAGTTTTTCACAAAGTCATAGTTAACAATTTCACTCACACAAACTTAATACAGTAGAACCTAGGATTGCGAGCATAATTCGTTCCGGCAACATGCTCGTAATCCAAACCGCTCGTATATCAAAGCAAATTTTCCCATAAGAAACTATTGAAACTCGGATGATTCGTCCACAACAAAAAAACATTTATTCGCATAACATTTCTAAAACAAAATATAACGTAAAACAATTAAACTGCACTTTACCTTACAATAGAATCATTGTTGATGTGAGGGGGACGAGAGATGACATGAGAAGAGTTACTGTGTAGCACGAATTTCACTAACGGAATCACTGCTATCGTTTGGCTCATTGGAAGTGTTTTATTTTCGTGCAACTTTAACGAGGAACCTGTCCAATGACTGTTGCTTTTGCCTCTTTTTGAGGATTTCACGAAAATGTGACATTGCATTGTCATTGAACAGATTCATCCACTGTAATCATCTCCTTCTTGCGACCGAATTCCTTTTTAGCCTTCTTTTCGTTCACAGGGCCCATCGTTGCAGAACAGTTATATCACAGATTACAGAAACAAAACATGTACACTCGTACGGTGTTGACTATGCGAGCGAGGCACGCCAACTGAAGTCCAGCGCGGGAAATTATTACACACACTTTCTCAGGAAAGAGAGTGGTAGGGGGAGGGGAAAACAAAGGCACAGGGGAGGTTGACACGTACGTAATCGTGACGCTCGTATTGCGAAACCTCACTCGCTTATCGAGTCACAATTTATTAAAATATTTGCTCGTCTTGCAAAACACTCGTAGACCAAGTTACTCGCAATCCGAGGTTCCACTGTACTTCATTTAGTATCATAGTCCCGAGGTACAATTCTCACTCTGTTTTCCTAAAAAGGGAACAAAAAATTAAGTGTGAGCATTCTTGTTGGTATCTGTCGGCGCACGTTCGTACAGCATCTCTTGATCGGAATCATGTCTTCTAAATTTACTGCCTATTTTTTCCTGAAAAGTATTTTGAAATCATGTGTTTGAAAATCCACGCATACAACATGCACTATAGCGTGTCATTTATAAAATCATCTTCCTTAACAAAAAGATTTTTACTGTTACAAGGGCGCGGTATTTTTGTATTCAATTTCACTGCGCTAACTAGAAGGATGATTCTGTTTATCTTTGATTTGTTCATTGTATTCTGATGTTTTTTTTTTAACAGACTGTACATTTTTCTAGTCAAAATATTTATGAAATTTCGTGTCACCACGACAATCTTTAGCGTATTAGCTTTACGTAGATATCGTCGCTGTTCGGGCGAAAGGTCATATCTCCCAATGCTCTTCCTATCCGTAAGGCTGGTCACGCCTCCCAGCCAGATATGGATATTTAGCCCATCAGAACAATGTTCGTTGTGGTCATATTCCTATGCTTACGTGTAAAGGAAAATGAACCTTACTGTACCGCACTCTACGAATATATGCAGGAATTATTTGCGCACTC
The DNA here is from genome assembly GCF_040414725.1 of Anabrus simplex. Taxonomy (NCBI): domain Eukaryota; kingdom Metazoa; phylum Arthropoda; class Insecta; order Orthoptera; family Tettigoniidae; genus Anabrus; species Anabrus simplex. The sequence goes on along the minus strand of NC_090268.1, from coordinate 344,034,932 downwards.
CTACAGTATAATGCACTTAAGGTTCATTTTCCTTTACACATGAGCACAGGAAAATGAACACACTCAAACTTGTTCTGATGGACTGCATATCCACGTGTGGCTGGGAAGCGAGACCAGTCTTAAGGAAAATAATGGATAGGAAGAGCATTGGGAGATATGACGTTTTGCCAGAACAGCGGTGATATATAGAACTTCGTAGATGTATTTCATAACTTGTGGATATGTTTGTATTTTATTTGGACAAGTAAAAGTGGTCAAATATGGCTGCCACCACAATATTTAACATTGTTACTTCTAGGGCTGGCTAGACAGGAATCCGCATGAAAGATCATCTACATCTTGGACGGAGAATCGTATCTTCCGTTATTATTAGCGTTTCAAAGACTAATGTGATGTCAGTTGGGAAGAAACCTGAGAGGATTAAACGTCAAGTAGTAGATACAAAACCAGAACAGGTGGATTTCAAATGCATACTCATTGAAATCGAATCAAGATGCATCAAGGCAAATATTGCTGCAATCAATCTTCTGTAAGAAAGAGGTCAGCTCTCGGACAAAATTAGTTTTACACTCTTCTGTTTTGAGACTGACTTTGTTGTACGAGAGTGTGTACCGTCAGTGACGTCACATGAGCCGTCACCGCAAGCCTTGGTCGCCAAATATGCTGTGGTACAAGGTAAGTTCGGATGACCTAGAGTTGCAGTTCCTTTTTTACCTGACATGGTTTGTCAGGTGTAGATGTTTATTTCGTATAATGAATGTTTCATAGTCAGTCTTGGTGGTGTAGTGGTTAGTGTGATTAGTTGCCACCTCCGGTGGCCCGGGTTCGATTCCCGCCTCTGTCACGAAATTTGAAATGTGGAACGAGGACTGGAACGTGATCCACTCAGTCTCGGGAGGTCAAATGAGAAGAGGGGGCGGGGTTTCGATTCCCATCTCAGCCACCCTCGAAGTGGTTTTCTGCGGTTTCCCCACTTCTTCTCCAGGAAAATGCTGGGATGGTACCTAAATTAAGGCCACGGCCGCTTCTTTTCCTCTTCCTTGTCTATCCCTTTCAATCTTCCCATCCTCCACAAGGCCCCTGTTCAGCATAGCAGGTGAGGCCGCCTGGGCGAGGTACTGGTCCTCCTTGCAGTTTTATCCCCGACCCAATGTGTCACGCTCCAGCACACTGCACTTGAGGAGGTAGATGTGGGACGGAGAAATGGTATCTTCCATTTTTATTACTGTTTCAAAGAGTGAAACCGAATCAAGACGTTAGCTCTCGGAAGAGATTAGTTTTACACTCTTCTGTTTTGAGACTGACTTTATTGGAGGGTAAACCCTGGAGTGTAAAGCGATTAAATAAATAAATAAATAAATAAATAAATAAATAAATAAATAAATAAATAAATAAATAAATAAATAAATAAATAAATAAATAAATAAATAATACAGTTTAGACTTGGGTATGTGTGTGTTTCGTGACATTTTCAAAGGATTCTGATAGGACTAAGTCACTGAAGGTGGGAGTGATGTACCATCAGTGACGTCACTTGAGTAGTCACCGTAGGCCATGGTCGCCAAAGATGCTGTGGTGCAAGTTTTGACCTAGAGTTGCGGTTCTTTCTTATTTGACGTGGTTTGTTAGGTGTAGATGATTGTCTCGTTTAATACATATTTAATAGTTATACAGTTTAGATTTGGTGTAAGCTGTCTGTGATATTGCATGTCGAGTATCAAACAAGAAAAAGAACAAGTGAAAGCCGCGTGGACTCATGATATCCCATTCATCAGTTGGAAGTAACAGACGTGAATGCAGCGAGAATGATTGCTGGTTAAACAACCGGGAACAATGGCAGGAGGGTACTTGCAATGAGTAGATAAAGGTTTGTTACTCTAGTTTTATAACTGTACTGTATTAAAATTTAAGTGGGTGGAGAATTCTTTTGGCGGATAGTCATTCACCTACACCCACCACTGATGCTGTCACTGAAGAGTCGCTTGAGGTATAGTCTCAAATTCCGATACATATTTTATTTGTAAGATCGACTGTGAGAACATATTGAAGGGAAATAACAGCGAGCTCCCGTTAGGAATAAACCGTTTTGGAAGCAAGCAAGATAAATTGAGTACAGTATATCGAGAGAGAGAGACATTTCTCATTCTGCCCACAATGCGTCTGGCTGTAAAGAAAGACGAATAGCCTCCTGTCTTAACCAGGACGAGGATATCTGCTTTAAGCTATTCAGTAAGACGTAATCAAACTTGGTGAAAGGGGAAAGGTTGTCACAACGATATTGCATGCTCCATTACTAAATCACGGACTCTTCAGATTGTATTACCTGCCATCACAAGCCATTTCTTAAAAATTCACCAACTTGTGCGTTTTCCTTTTGCAATCTTTCTTTCTTTCTTTCTTTCTTTCTTTCTTTCTTTCTTTCTTTCTTTCTTTCTTTCTTTCTTTCTATCTTTCTTTACAGTCCAGTGTTGGTATTTCCCTCGGACTCAGTGAGGTATGAGACCTCAGCCGCCTCAAGGGCAGTGTCCTGGAGCTGAGACTTTTGGGTCGGGGGATACAACTGTGGAACAGGACCAGTACTTCGTCCAGGCAGCTTCATTTGCTAGGCTGAACAGGGGCCTTGTGGGGGGATGGGAAGATCGGAAGGGATAGACAAGGAAAAGGGAAGGAAGCGGCTGTGGCCTTAAGTTAGGTACCATCCCGGCATTTGCCTGGAGGAGAAGGCGGAAACTACGGAAAACCATTTCGAGGATGGCTGAAGTGGGAAACGAAATCCCTTCTACTCAGTTGATCTCCCGAGGCTGAGTGGACCCTTTTTTTTTTTTTTGTAATCCTTACTAATATAATAAATGTGGAAATGTGTTCTGAGGTTTGTGGAACTATTGTGTGAGAAAACTCAACGTATCAAAATTGAATTTCACACACAATTAGGGTGGAATAATAACCAGGTTACTTAAGGGGGCGATGAAGTGAAAGAAAATGTGAAACAGTCAGAGGAAAATGCACACCCTGTACCCTTAAAAGTGAATATGCTACCTAAATTGTCAAGTTAGTAGTATTAAAATTGGACCATGTAAAATGTATTTAGAACCCCATTTTCTAAAAATAGATTCATATGCATTTTCTTTGCAACTCTAATAATTTTTCAGGACCGGGCGAGGTGGCTGTGCGGTTAGGATCGCGTAGCTGTCAGCTGTTCTGGAGATGGTGAGTTCGAATCCCACCGTCGGTAGCCCTGAAGATGGTTTTCGTGGCTTTCTGTTTTCACACAACGGCCGCTACCTTCCCAGTCCTAGCCATTTCCCATCCTTACGTCGCCGAAAACCTTCGATGTGTTCATGCGATGTTAAACAAGTAGAAAAATCCTGGAAAATATTTTTATGTGTTTTGGCGCATGTTTTACCTGATAAACACCAAATTTATAGGCAAACTCTTTTTCATATAAGAAAAGGAGAATCGATATAGTGTTTACAAATACATTTCCATTAGAAATGTTCATACGCATTTTCTTCAATAAGTCTAAATTGTTTGCCAGGAAACTGCGCTTCCATCGACTAGGATACAGAGGAGATTTCACTGCTTAAAGTCTGCTCTTATCCTTCTACCGATGACACTGACTTTGTTGCCGTCATAATAACGTACGGACCAGAGCCACGCCGTACACTCTTCAATTTAAAAATACGAATATCTTTTCCTAGAAATTAGAAGCATACGATTTATTAATTTAGAGCTCAATCGAAAGCACACAGCAATCATAACAATCACAACAATAACAATAACGTTCTTCCACTGCTCTCATACAGGCTGAAGTCCCTTGTAGGTGCGTTGGCGGTTGCTGAGTTGCCTTCGGCCTAGAAGTAGCCACGGCTGGTCCGTGGTCCGACAGCTCTGCACTCCGACCGATCCACTAAGTAGAGGAGGGGTGGGCACGGCTCTACCGTAGCTCTACGCCTCTGTATTCGGGAGACGGAGAGGGCTAGTCCCACACCGTCGGCTGTCCTGAGAATGGTTTCCCGTGGTTTTCCATTCTCCTGCACTGAGGCGAATCCTGGGACTGCTCCTAGTATAGGCCACGGCTGCCAACCTCCTCACCTTCTCCTGCTCATCTCGTTCACGGTAACAAATCCCCTGACCTGAGAGACAGCGTCACCGGCTAGGTGGCCCGTCTTCCCCTTCAGGGCAGGAATGAGTACTAGTCCTTTATTTAGCTTCAGTAGTCTAATGCATGCAGCCTATAACGCCTGTAATTCTGTGATGCTATTTAAAGCGGTTCTTACATCATCCGCAACAAATCTGTCCACGCATTCTCCACATGCTGAATGTCATGTATTTGCATCCTGTCCAGCATTATTTTCGTTTTATGTTGAAAAATACGATCGTGCGAACGAAGCCACTAGTCAGAGCTAGTTTCTATACGTTTCTACGGTTATCTAGGACGACTGGCCCCTTGGTTCTGGAGTCAGCGTTGCGGCCTTCGGTTCAGAGTGCAATAGGTTCAATTACCGCCCGAGTAGGGCTTTTAGCCAAGTCTTGTTAATTCTTCTAGCTCGGGGACTGGGTATTCTTGTTTGTCTCAATACACAACTCTTCGTACGCACACAGCACACTACCAGCCAACACAAAAAGACGCAATAGTGAGTACGTCACTCCATGTAGCATTGGCGACAAGACAGGGGTGGATTTAGAGGGGGGCGCATAGCCCCACTACTCCTGTTAAGCTGGGGTCAGAAGGCCAGCGCATTAATCGTCTCAGCCACTCAACCCGGCAATAACAAATAATAACGGTATGTTTTGGTATCACCGAGCAAGAAGTTCCGGCGCAGTACGTTTGGAAGAACCATAAGTTAGCCGAAGGAAGCAGGGAAAGGCTGTGCCTGGATATCCAGAAGTCAAGTGCTTGGTCCAGTGATTGGGTCATGTAGGTATCAAATTGCATTCGGGAGTTAGTGGGTTCGAACCCCCCACTGTCGGTACCCCTTAAGATGGTTTCCCGCGGTTTCCCATTTTTCACACCAGGCAAAAGCTGCGGTTGTACTTTAAATAAGGCCATGGTCATTTTTTCCCCGCTATTATCCATTTCCTGTCCCATCGTCTCTATAAGACGTAGGTGTGTCTGTCCAAAGTAAAGCAAATAAAAAAACCATTGGTGTTGTTACTCAGACACTCTCTTATTTTACATACTGTTATAATTTTAGCGACCTTTTTCTGGAGAACCTTGCGTTACAGACGGTCAACTGACCTGTTTTGTATTGTTGTCCATTGAGACCTTATACAGAAAAGCGCCGAACACGCAAAGTTGTCCATTATTTTATTACTTGGTTGTTAGAAAATTCTCGTATGCAGCAGGAGGATTTCATATAAAATTAGAGTTGTTTGTGTGTAGTGAAACAAACTTAAAGTGTTTCATATTTGGTTGTGAAAACAGTGTGAAACTATGTCCAAATGTAATTCAAATAAGCAAACAGCCAACTTTACATTTGTTTTCTTAGGGCTACTCAGATACGGTACAGTGATAATGTACATCATCCTAACAGTGTAAGTAGCGTTAGCAATCAAAAGGAAGTTGATTAATCTATTTCTAGCGTTAATCTAGCATAAGAAATATTGCCAAATTATGCAGAGAGTAAAAAAAGTGTACAGGCATTACATCAGGTCATCCATACGGAAAAAGTTCCACTTAACTTTAAACTAGATAATAGGCTGTTACCAAGTGTGAGACAGGATGCTGTATTAGCAGCTCTGAAGTTGCTTGGAGAATCTTAGGCTCTATTCATGAAGATGTCCACCTATCATGCATCTCTGTACACCTCGAGAACGGTTAACGATAGGGTTCGGAAGGTGAGGAAAAATCATTTTATTTTCTCGAGTGTCGCAAGACGAGGTCCAACATAATACATGTTCATTCTGGGTCATTGCAGGCCAGAAAATCGCTGGTTTTGTTTGTCCTTTTTTGCCGTTTTCGGCGTTTGTTGATTATTGGTCCTTTTTGAGCGTCCCCTCACGTCTTAACGGCATTTTTGTAACTTCAACTTCTCTCGACTACATTTTTTACTGCCCGTTCTCAATATGAAACATTATTAGTTCATCCATCACCTCTTTAAACACCTTTTCTCTAGTAAGTACGAGGGGCGTACTATGTTGTTTTACACTTTATTTTTTGTATGTCTGGGTATGGTTCACATTTCACTTTTGAAGGTGGTGACGTGTAACTAGTGTCTTGTTCCACCGTTTGGTACCATCACACGCACAGGGGCCAACGAATGCTCTCATCGTAGTAGAGGTGTGACAAACGGTTATTTTTGCGTAACTGGTACATCTGTCCCTGCTACAATAAAGTAACTGTGAAAAGTAACAGTTAAAAATAACGTCCAACGTTATTCATCTTTTATTGGTCACAGCCTGGTCACGGCTTCAAGCTTGTCTCGTTACAGCTGTGTTGCGAAGTCCCATTCATACACTCGCACATGCGCGCACGCATCACTGCACTGTTGAAAGTCTGCGCAGCGAAACACGCATGGCTATTTGCTATAAAGTTAGCAAGAGGCTGACAACGGATGAAATGAAAAGGCACATAGCGTATTTTCTGAAATCTTTTTTTTTGCTAGGGGCTTTACGTCTCACCGACACAGATAGGTCTTATGGCGACGATGGGATAGGAAAGGCCTAGGAGTTGGAAGGAAGCGGCTGTGGCCTTAATTAAGGTACAGCCCCAGCATTTGCCTGGTGTGAAAATGGGAAACAACGGAAAACCATCTTCAGGGCTGCCGATAGTGGGATTCGAACCTACTATCTCCCGGATGCAAGCTCACAGCCGCGCGCCTTTACGCGCACGGCTTTCTGAAATCTAGAGGAGTGAGTTTGACAATACCCCGATCAAGGATAGAAGACAAGAAAATATGATCTGTCTGCCAAAACTCGACACAGACAGGTACAAGAGGATCGATTAAGTAAAATGAAGTATTGTTATGTTATCTATAATATCAATATGGAAAGTTAGCATACTAATTTATTTATGATACAAGAAAAATTATACGGGTGAAACTTATATTACCGAGCTCGATAGCTGAAGTCGCTTAAGTGCGGCCAGTATCCAGTAATCGGGAGATAGTGGGTTCGAGCCCCACTGTCGGCAGCCCTGAAGATGGTTTTCCGTGGTTTCCAATTTTCCTTAATTAAGGCCACGGCCGCTTCCTTCCAGTTCCTAGGCCTTTCCTATCCCATCGTTGCCATAAGACATATCTGTGTCGGTGCGACGTAAAGCAAATAGCAAAAAAAAAAAAAAACCCTTATGTTATAATGTAGGTAGCCCTGCGCGATGTCTGAGTCAACGATTAGGCCTACCGCTGAGCACTTGTATATGTCTAAACAATTTACACTTTAGATACTAGATGACAGCAGGAACTTAAACAAATGCACACTACAGTATGTTATACATTATGGTGTATTTGACTTAAAGCAATCTCCTACGAAAGCGCTCTCACTTGGAAGACATCTGTACTATCTGAACTCTGAAGGTCACATTCTGTGTCTGTAAGCTCCTACTAGTGACAGTTACCACTTCCCAGTTACTGTTTTCACTAGTACGTTATTCTGTTGTCGTTACTCGGTAACCTGTTATTTTTGCCCTAGTTACATTTGTAACAGTGACAGGCATGCAACTGTGACAAAGTAACTGCTACGTTATTTTTCAGCCATCTCTACATCGTAGCCATTTCACAACTGTCAGCGTAGGAGCAGAGAACGTGGAAAGCAACCGTCAGGGACAGAGCTATAAGACTTGGTTCCTATGGACAGAAGGCGTGATCACTGCAGAAATTCACCAGCGCTTGGTGGCAGTTTGTGGAGAACATGCGCCGTCACGGAAAACAGTTTTCAACTGGGTGGAAGGCTGGAAAACAGGGCGCACATCGGTGGACAAGGGAACCAGTTCTGGAAGGAATGTGACAGTGTCAACACCAGCCAACATTGTGCGGGTCGAACAGGCCATCAAAGGAAACAAATGCATCACATTTACGGAAATGGAGGCAGCCACGGGAATTAACTGAAGCACCCTGCAGCGGATCGTACACGGCCACTTACAGTTGGGGAAGATATCATCCACGTGGGTGCCTAGACTCTTGTTGCAGACGAAAAGCAGAGGCGTGTGGACGCGTGCAGAGAACTTTTGCAATGCCATGATCAAGATCCAGCCGACTTCATAGTATGCTTGTGACGGGTGATGGGACATGGCTATATTACCATGAGCCACAAACGAAACAACAGTGGATGCAATGGAAACATAGGGGCAGTCCACCGCCAAAGAAATGTCGAACAGTGCCATCAGTTGGCATGAAGAAACCTCTGCGTGGTCGCCGTTTTGCGTATTTTACAGAATTGGACACAGCTGTCAAGGCATGGGTGCACAGGACTCCGAAAGAATGGTTTCAGGAAGGTCTGGAAAGACTGACACATCGATGGCAAAAGTGCATACAGTTACAAGGAGATTATGTTGAGAAGGTGGACGTAACAACAGATATGTAATGTACTTCATTTGGATAAAAAAGAATAAAGTGTAGAACAATATAGTGCGCCCTTCGTACATTTGCACCATATCTGTAAAGAGAGAAAATCAATCAATCATTCAATCAATACTGATCTGCATTTAGGGCAGTCACCCAGATGGCAGATTCCGTATCTGTTGTTTTCCTAGCCTTTTCCTAAATGATTTAAAAGAAATTGGAAATTTATTGAACAACATCTCCCTTGGTAAGTTATTCCAATCCCTAACTCCGCTTCCTATAAATGCATATTTGCCCCAGTTTGTCCTCTTGAATTCCAACTTTATCTTCATATTGTGATCTTTCCTACTTTTATAAACGCCACTCAAACGTATTCGTCTACTAATGTCATTCCACGCCATCTCTCCACTGACAGCTCGGAACATACCGCTTAGTCGAGCAGCTCTTCTTCTTTCAATTCTTCCCAGCCCAAACTTTGCAACATTTTTGTAACGCTACTCTTTTGTCGGAAATCATCCAGAACAAATGGAGCTGCTTTTCTTTGAATTTTTTCCAGTTCTTGAATCAGGTAATCCTGGTGAGGGTCCCATAAACTGGAACCATACTCTAGTTGGGGTCTTACCAGAGACTTATATGCCCTCTCCATGACATGTAACGAAAAAATGAAACTGGTGCTTGAATAAAATCAGGATATTAAATTACGTGCAAGATAAGTGAAATACTGAAAGGATAAAATGTTGATGTGAGAGATTTTCAAGAAGAAGATCTCACTTTCTTCAAGCATGAACCCTTTACATCCGTTGATGTGAAGAGATGTTTCACTCATATATTTTTGCACTGGATGTTTTATAATTTTGCATTTTTAACTTTGGAGAAGGCACGTCACGGTCTTTTCGACCGGGTTCAGAGATAAATCTTTATAGTTCTGAACGTAGCGGGCCACTAGCTTCCATCCCCTCAGTATCTTACGTTAGACATATCCATTATCAGTGTGCGTAAAGAATTCACCCCTCACGCTCCTCAGTTTCAGCCGGAGTGCGTTGTTCTACGGACCAGGTCTAAAACACCTGGCGCGCCCCATCACGTATGCGTGTTTATGAGTTAAGTTTTATTATAGGTTTTTCAATTAATATAGTAACAATCTGTCAGTATTGTTTTATTTTCGTATAAAATAGTCAACCCATAGTTCTACGTTCAGAAAATTATTTTTTTTATTTTTTTCAGTATTTATCTCAAATAATAATAAGCTACTTTTATTTTTGAGAGCAGCCATGTTCGCATTTCAAGAGCCTCTCTGTCGCGTGGGAACGAACTCACTCGTGGCGAGCCGAGCCGCAAGCTCGTGAAATACCGTGACACCTCGGTGGACTTCGAATACTCAACAATTCTTCAAATTCATGGAATTCTTCGTAACAAGAGATTTTGGCAACACAGTAAATCCGGAAATAAATAATATAAATTATTCTTAAGCCCTACGTGAAGACAGAATCCCCAGTGTAAATATAAATGCAGTTAAGCCTAGAGACAAATCCGCGTCAGACCCGCGGACTGCCTACACGTGCCGAGGTCAATGAATGAAGAAAACCCGCGAAACGCCCGGGCAGAAATAATTTATTTCGTCTGTTGCGAGTGTGGAGAAATTATGAAAATAACGCCCAAATAAATTGCAAGTATGTCCGAAGTCATGGAACGAATTTCAGAAAAATCGGTCTATTGGACGCGAAATTAGCAGATCGCATAATCAAGCTTAGTGGTGTGAGTGACGTCACCCCATAAGAGTATAAAAGAAACCTCCCTCTGTATATTTCTCAGTGTCCGTCTGGTTACTGGAGCGGCGAAGCCCTCGACGCCCGTCAGAAGAAAGTGCGAAAAGTTGGTCTCCAATATAACTCAGTACATGCTCATGGCTATGGTTAAAATATACTATTTAATGGAAGATGATAGAAACTTTCTTGAGCTGCCGCTAATGAAACTTTGATGGTCTAGAAGTAATTGAATTTCTCTCGGTATTCAGCGTGTGTTAGTTGTAGAAGAGTTTGAAGTTAGCCACTGCATCTCGTGTCTTATCTGTTTGTAACACCTGACCTAACCAGAGCAGACTCCTGGGAAAATTGTGTCAGTCGCCATTTGAAGGGCGAGCTCATCACAAGGTGACCGTGTCGAAAGTGTGTTATAGAATATTGTGTAATCTAAGCTGTATATATTTATAAGAAGATGATGATACAGTTAGACACGGCAGGCTAAACACCCGAGGTTGGCTGGTTGAATGCAGCCAGAATCCAAGGCGATGGCTGCGATCACAGCTCGGTAACTTCTTGTAGTTAGAATGTTGTTTGTCCCAACCAAATTTCCAGGCGTGTGTCGAGTTGGTATTTTGTAATGATCATGCGAAAGTATTATATTTCTGGTCAGCGTGTGAAAAACTTTAGTTTTGTAAAATCAAGAAACTATAAAATGCGACGTTTAAATCTTGTGTTAATTTTCTTCGAGATATTGTCCGAAGTGAGGAAAATTAGGAAGGTGATCATGATAAAGTAGTCGTGGCGAATGTCTTAATTTCGAATATCGTTTGAATTCAGAAAATTTTTGTCGCAAATAATAATAATAATAATAATAATAATAATAATAATAATAATAATAATAATAATAATAATAATAATAATAATAATAATAATGAAAATAAAAACCTACAACCTGTTTTCCAGTCATTGACCGGATCAGGGATGTAATGAATGAAACATATATAGGCTGTTATTACAATGGGGTCGTCACTCCCAAGGTGATTTATTAATGAGTGGTAAATGCTATCAAATGATAATGGAGAGTGTTGCTGGAATGAAAGATGACAGGGAAAACCGGAGTACCCGGAGAAAAACCTGTCCCGCCTCCGCTTTGTCCAGCACAAATCTTACATGGAGTCACCGGGATTTGAACCACGGTATCCAGCGGTGAGAGGCCGACGCGCTGCCGTCTGAGCCACGGAGGCAATAACAACAACAACAACAACAATAATAATAATAATAATAATAATTGTTACCGTGTTTTGGTGGTAGGTAGAGGTGAAAGAAGGTGCGGGGTGGTGAACAGGTCTCAAGCTACGAAAGTAAAATTAATTTAAAATTTAACAAGGTTATATTTTCTTTTCAAAATGAAGAAATAACAAGCATGGCAGGTACAGAGTAGCAAGTCACAAAGGTAGTTAGAATATGTACAGGATTCGGGCTTCGCGCCTTGACTTTACAATGCTTGGGCAATCAGCCCAACCTTACTTCAAAATAAGTATTAACAGAGGGGCAGAAAACCCCATTCATGCTCAGGAGCACTTGCTCCAAATTACACCGAAAAGCCTCCACGAGGCATCCAACACTCAATTTTCGAAAAAGAGCCACTCGCTCTCAACTTTAAGCCTCTCAAAGGCCACACCAAACTCCACCTTCAAGTTGTCCTCTCTGGACATAGACACAGGGGTAAAATACCCAACCTACCGAGGTCTATTAGATGAAAAAAAAGGGGTAATTACATGACCTCTAAAATAACAATTTGAGAGGAGGCGATCTGCACTCCTAATGTATTTGTTTCAAAACCTAATTTGGCTCTAGGCCACTGATGCAAGGGCTAATCCCATACTACGGAGGTGACTTTTAGAAAAGAAACAAATTTACATAATGTTAAAGAAGAATAGGTTGAGAAAATAAGTTCACCTCAAAACAATATGAGTGGGAGCTCGAGAGGGTTAAGCACTCTCTATCCCAATATGTAGTTTAAAAGATAGAATAAATACAAGTTTCTTTACATTTTAAGGAAGGTTACATAATGGAAAAACTTCGGACCCGCCCCGAGAGTTAAACTGCTGAGCAAGCAAGAAAAGAAGTAATTAATCGGCCATTACCTGGTTGTTGACCGCTGCCGGAGAAAGAGGCGCTTCCCGCCCCCTGCTATGTACTTTACACACTGAAAGATGGAACAGAAGTGGCCCGGAGACCCTAAAATCAGCAGTTTATATCCTCTCGCGGAAAGTTCGAGGCGTTAGGGGAATGAGAACACCCTCCCACAAAAACTTTATTGGGTAGGATACAGCAACATATTCAAGTTGGGGGAAGATACATCCGATTGGTCAGAAATTAATAAAAGAAATTCGGGATTGGCTAAATACAAAACAAGGGGAAAGAGAGGGGTATACAGCCAACTTAAACAATAACAGAAAGAAATTTAACAAGAAACAAACTTTTGAAATAAAAATTTCTCCAAAAAAAACAGTTCTTTCACTCCGCACTAGGGTGCACTATTGTTGATCTTCAGTAGTGTCCTCTAGAAGAGAAAGTTCATACTTCTTACTACAAGCAAAACAAAAATACGTCGAAAATGACACAGTTCAAAAACTCGAAAATTTCCAGGTAGTGACATCTTCTGAGAAACTTGAAAGTTTATACCGTCAATAAGGTTCAGACTTCCTCCAGCAGAGGAGTTTCAACTGGCGCATATTTTAAATTAGCGGCGTGGAGGTGTACCGCCCGGTACAAACCTCCCCCCCCCCCAAAAGTTCCTCCAGGGGTGACACATGAAATCTGTTTGAAACAAGGTCCAAGTTATGATGTGGATATGAAGATTGATTGCAGAAGCATTTATCGAAATGGCTGAAATTTAGTTTGATTCAGTTTCAAAATTTCTTTTAGTAATAGCGGAAGTACTGTCTTTATGTTTGTAGAAGGTTGAATTGAGAAGAAAAACTTTAGTTTTAAAGTTGAGGAAACATTTTCTAAGTCCACCAGATTTTGTTGTTGAATACCCAAGTGTAGTAATTGCTGATAGTAACTGTCCATGTAGTTGATGTTGGTTAAGTTGGATGGCCAGACCGGCCGTTGCAGCTTGCGTCCAGAGGAGGCCGCTCGGACCCCTCAAGTACCCTGAGATACCGCTCGCCCGCACTACGAGGGGAGCAGTGGTGTTGAAGCACGCCGCGCCCGCGGTGAACATATACAGGCTGCGGGCAAGTAGCAGGTCGTGCGCCGCACATCAGCCTTGGCCGGGAGGAGAGCTCCGGCTCGCCGTGCACATGTGGTCCTCGCTGGGGAAGAGGGGGCCCTTCCTCTAACCCAATCGCAGCACGGCGCCGCGCGGCTGCGGGGGCACTGAAACATTAAAGCTAGGCGGCAGAATTGTTGGACCATCATCATTTTTTTTTGAGGGCACAGGCTTTGTGGAGAGGTTGAGGGGCCAGCGGCGTGCAAATATCCATGGCATTAATAAAGCCACTGTGTAGAGTGGAGCAGGAGACGGGAGCGTGGTAATGGCCGTGGCAAGGATAGGACAGCAGTTTAACCGCGCGGGGAAGGTTTACAAAAACTTACATATGAAACAAAATATTATAGAAGGGGCAGAATGCCTTCAACATGAAAACTCAAAAAAAAAAAAAAAAAATATAACCTTCATATTCCTTTCACGATTATATGAAGCAAGTTAACCCAGAAATTACACCGGTTTCACCTGTGACAGGTGAACCCTAAATATCCTCTCGGTGGCTGGATTGCTTAATAATAATGTGACCGGCGTAAGGAAATCGAGAATGACACACGGCCCATGGAATCTGGGGGCAAGCTTGCCCGCGGGAACAAAATTCTTGACCATTACTTGGTCACCTACCTTCAAAGGGGTGGGTCTCCGTCCACGATCATACCTTTCCCTAACCTTTTCATGAGACACTGTAAGATTGGCTTTAGTCTTCTTTCAAAGATCTTTAATGTTGTCCGGATCTATTGTCTCAGGTAGAATGTCACTCAGGGACCAGAGGTTAGAGAGCGGCGTGTTGGGAACAAACTTGAACATCAAAGAGGCTGGAGTAAATTTATGTGATTCATGAACCGCCGAATTCAAAGCAAAAGCTAACCAATGCAGGGACGTGTCCCACCTGGAATGATCTTCATGATGATAGGCAATAAGCGCGGACCTGAGATTACGGTTAACCCGTTCAGCCAGAGATGGTTGAGGATAATAAGCAGAAGTAGTTACATGAGAGATGGACAAGTCAAAACAGAATTTACGAAAAAGATTTAATGTGAACGCCTTAGCATTATCAGACACAATATATTGGCACGGACCAAAAGAGGCAAAAATTGAATTTAAGCAAGTAATGGTGGACTGAGCGGTAGCCAGCTTAGTCGGAAATAACCAGGAAAATCTTGTGAAACCATCTACGCATACAAAGATGAACTTGTTGGCATTTCCCTTTGACTGGGGGAAGGGTCCTACATAATCAATATACAGGCGTTCCATGGGGCGCGACGCTTGATGCGAAGACAGATGCCTACCTTGGTGGACATGGTTGGTTTACTGAGCAAACAAGATTTACAAGCTTTTACTCGTTCATGGATTTCACCGTCCATACCCTTCCAGATGAACCTTTCACGAATCTTTTCACGAGTTTTAAAGATACCAAGATGCCCTCCTAATGGGGTCTCATGATAATACTTGAAGATCATAGGCACAAGAACAGCTGGAACGACAACCTTCATCATCTTATCATGCCTCGAAGGGCAACATAGAACACCATTCCTCAGAACATAAGGGACAACATGTTCCCCAGAAGAAAGGGTTTCCATTATCGGAGCCAGCGTCGGATCTTCACGTTGGTATTTCTCGATATCCCTAAAGAGCATGGGAGCATCAGTTAAGATGGCATTAACACCATATAGTATGGACTCGGGAGGTGATGAACTGTCGGCCGGTTCGTGGGTCTCGACGTCGTTGGAAAACATACGGCTGAGTCCATCAGCGACATCATTTTCGGTACCTCTGATATGCCGGACATCGAATTGGAAGGCAGAAATACGGATGGCCCAACGGGCTATACGACCAGTACGACGCGGCCTACCTAAGACCCAGCTTAAGGCTTGATTATCTGTCTCCAGGTCGAATTTGACATGTTCCAGATAGAGACGGAACTTCTCTAAGGCAAATAAGACTGCCAACCCTTCGAGCTCATAGATAGAATACTTGGCTTCTTGAGCCGATAGAGTCCTAGATGCATAGGCGATGGGTCGCCTCCCTAGTTCAGTCTCTTGAAGAAGGACTGCAGCTACTGCTGACGACGACGCGTCGGTTTGGACGATGAATTTCTTCGAGAAATCAGGCATAGCAAGTACAGGGGCATTACATAGAGCTAATTTAAGATCTTCAAAAGCGGCTTGTTGAAAAGGTCCCCACTCGAACTTGATGCCTTTCCTACGAAGAAGGTTTAAGGGCGCCGCTCTATTAGCGAAGTTAGGAATAAACTTCCTGAAGAAATTCACCATACCAATGAACCTGGCGATACCTTTAATGTCCTTGGGAGGTTTAAAATCACGGATGGCCTGTGTTCTAGAATGATCGACTGCTACACCATCAGGTGACACAATATGCCCTAGGAATGACATAGAGGGCTTAGCAAAGGCAACCTTGGACAACTTGACAGTTAACCCAGCCTTACGAAGGCGATCGAGAACTTCTCGCAGATGATCTAGATGTTCTTCAAAAGCCTCTGAAAATACGACGACATCATCCAAGTAGTGGTACAAGTACTCAAATTTGATGTCGGAGAAGACCCTATCTAGCAGCCTAGTGAGTACAGCTAATCCCGTGGGGAGCTCGAAAGGCACGCGGTTGTATTCGTATAAATTCCAGTCCGTGGCAAACGCTGTAAGATGTTTAGACTCTTCGGCAAGGGGAATTTGATTATAGGCCTGATTCAAGTCCAAGATGGTGAAGAACTTGGCCTTACGGAACCATGAAAAACAAGAATGAAGGTCGGGAAGGGGCACAGATTGTAACACCACCTTCCGATTGAGAGCCCTATAATCAATGACAGGCCTGAAGCCTCCTTGGGGTTTCGGGACTAGAAAAATAGGTGACGAATACGCCGACTTAGAGGGCCTAATAATACCATCCTTCAACATCTGATCAATGAGTTCTTTCAGAGCCTTCATTTTAGGTGGCGATAGCCTATATGGTGGAAAACGGACAGGAATCGAATCCGTGACCTCAATTTTGTATTCAATAAGGTCAGTAACACCAAGAGTATCAGAGAACACCTCTGGAAACGACTGACACAACTTACGAATACTATCAGCCTGCTCCTCAGGTAGATGTCTAAGGTCTAACAACATCTCATCCTGGGTAGGCGAAATAGATGAACATGATACAGAATTACACTTTAGCAAGGGAATTTTACAATTGGACGCAAATTTGAACGTGCACGACTTACTCTGAAGATCGAGCACAAGACCAGTGCGAGAAATGAAGTCCGCTCCCAGTATGATGGGGCAAGACAAGTGCTTAGCCACAAACAGTTTGGTTTTCCATGTGAATTTAAAAATACGAATTTTGACCTGTATAGAACCTAGAATTTCTAATGGAGATGAATTAGCCGAAACATATTGAACAGTAGATGAGCCATAGTCAGGTAATTTACAAACAGACTTCAATTTTGAATACCATTGGTCCGAAATAATTGAACAAACACTGCCTGAATCTAATAAAGCTGTTATAGGCTCGTTATTTAACTCAATCTTAAGAAAAGGAACAGGTGCGGGGGTATCCGCCGCAATCCTAAGACATTCTTTGGGGCATTCGAAAGATGGATTTGCAAATTGAACGTTCCCTGAATTCACGACCTTTTTGCCAGGGGCTGAGCCTTGGGAAGCAGAATTAGTCGACTCAGCCGAAGCCGCTAGTCACATTTTATTATTGGCATTGGTGGAATTTGCACCAGAAGTTGAGCAGGAGGGGGTGCTATTTGAGTTTGGGCAATTCTTGGCGATATGTGAGAAAGCCCCACATTTAAAACAGCCTTGTGCTGAACCAGCTCCATTATTTGCCCTACTAGACTTGATCAGTGGACACTTATTGCGAAGATGGTCGGGCGACCCGCAAGCATAACATTTACGAGGTGTGACTGATCGGCGAGGTGGAGGCCGAGTATTACTAAAAGAAGGCGGGGGTTCTTTCGCGACACGCAAGGAATCGGCGTATTTCACTCCTTCCGCTGAGACGGCCAACGCTTCAAGTTCAGAGAAAGTTTGCGGGCACGCCGCGAAACACAAATATGACCTATAGGTTGGTGAAATTCCTTCTACAATAGGCTGTACAATCTGGTCTTCAGAAAAGTGAAGAGCAAACACCCTAGTATAGAATTTAATATCTTGGATAAAGTCTGCCAAGTTTTCATCCAAACGCTGTACACGATAATAGTACTTCTGAATAAGGGAGGACCTGGCCCTAGCCGGGATGAAGTTAGCTAGCAAGTGGGCGTGGAAATCCTCAATAGATGATTGCTCGACAATGGCTCTTACTATTTTATCAGAGAGAATACCAATTGCATAGGGATAGATAATTTGCAAAATTTGACATGGAGAAAGAGAAAACACAAGGGCATGATCCTGAAATTCGACTAAAAATCTTAGAAAGGAAATTACTTCACTAGTGGTATTAACGGAAAACTTAGAGATACCTCTGAGCAACATTGCCAATGGATGAGGCAAACTGCTGAACCCGGGTGACATAGTAGGTAAAGGTTTCAGTGGCAAGGAAGTTAATTCCGAACGTATATTATTCAACGATGCACGGCGTCCAGACTCGTTGTGCAATGGGGTAGAGATAGTTTGAGCAGCAACGGTTATCCTATTAACTTCTCCCTTAGGAGGCTCTTCCTCGGAACCTGCATTCATCGTGGTGGGTTGATCAATTTTGGGAGGAATTTCCCCAGTTAACAATTGAGTGACCTTGCTAGATAACTCAGAAATATTTTCAAGCAGCGTACTAGCTTCCTTCTTCTGAACGTCATTCAGCTTTAGAGACAACAGATCGTTAACTCTATTTGAAAAATGATATAGCCTGGCTTGCACACGCTTAATTTGATTAGGAGAAGGATCATTTTCATAAAAAAATCTAACTACAGATGCTAGCCCAGTAATATTCTCGACGATCGTGGAAAGAGAGTCGTCAATTTCTTTCTCTCCCAAGGTGGGGATGGAAATGGGCAAATCAAGGGACTCTCTAAGCTTGTTTGTGTCTACCGCAACCGTGCCTCCAGATTGCACATTTCTAATAGTCAATTCATAGATCAACTCCTCCTTGCGCAAATAGTTAAGATGGAGAACATCGCGAGGGCCGGGCATGATGACAGAACAATTTGGAAAAACTCAAAAAATTCCAGCAACTGAGAAAATGGTTAGAGTTCGGATCAAAACAATGTTTAGCCGTCAAAAGGGGCTAAAATGAGACCCATTCAACCACGCTCTGCTACCACTTGTTACCGTGTTTTGGTGGTAGGTAGAGGTGAAAGAAGGTGCGGGGTGGTGAACAGGTCTCAAGCTACTAAAGTAAAATTAATTTAAAATTTAACAAGGTTATATTTTCTTTTCAAAATAAAGAAAAAACAAGCATGGCAGGTACAGAGTAGCAAGTCACAAAGGTAGTTAGAATATTTACAGGATTCGGGCTTCGCGCCTTGACTTTACAATGCTTGGGCAATCAGCCCAACCTTACTTCAAAATAAGTATTAACAGAGGGGCAGAAAACCCCATTCATGCTCAGGAGCACTTGCTCCAAATTACACCGAAAAGCCTCCACGAGGCATCCAACACTCAATTTTCGAAAAAGAGCCACTCGCTCTCAACTTTAAGCCTCTCAAAGGCCACACCTAACTCCACCTTCAAGTTGTCCTCTCTGGACATAGACACAGGGGTAAAATACCCAACCTACTGAGGTCTATTAGATGAAAAAAAGGGGTAATTACATGACCTCTAAAATAACAATTTGAGAGGAGGCGATCTGCACTCCTAATGTATTTGTTTCAAAACCTAATTTGGCTCTAGGCCACTGATGCAAGGGCTAATCCCATACTACGGAGGTGACTTTTAGAAAAGAAACAAATTTACATAATGTTAAAGAAGAATAGGTTGAGAAAATAAGTTCACCTCAAAACAATATGAGTGGGAGCTCGAGAGGGTTAAGCACTCTCTATCCCAATATGTAGTTTAAAAGATAGAATAAATACAAGTTCCTTTACATTTTAAGGAAGGTTACATAATGGAAAAACTTCGGACCCGCCCCGAGAGTTAAACTGCTGAGCAAGCAAGAAAAGAAGTAATTAATCGGCCATTACCTGGTTGTTGACCGCTGCCGGAGAAAGAGGCGCTTCCCGCCCCCTGCTATGTACTTTACACACTGAAAGATGGAACAGAAGTGGCCCGGAGACCCTAAAATCAGCAGTTTATATCCTCTCGCGGAAAGTTCGAGGCGTTAGGGGAATGAGAACACCCTCCCACAAAAACTTTATTGGGTAGGATACAGCAACATATTCAAGTTGGGGGAAGATACATCCGATTGGTCAGAAATTAATAAAAGAAATTCGGGATTGGCTAAATACAAAACAAGGGGAAAGAGAGGGGTATACAGCCAACTTAAACAATAACAGAAAGAAATTTAACAAGAAACAAACTTTTGAAATAAAAATTTCTCCAAAAAACCCAGTTCTTTCACTCCGCACTAGGGTGCACTATTGTTGATCTTCAGTAGTGTCCTCTAGAAGAGAAAGTTCATACTTCTTACTACAAGCAAAACAAAAATACGTCGAAAATGACACAGTTCAAAAACTCGAAAATTTCCAGGTAGTGACATCTTCTGAGAAACTTGAAAGTTTATACCGTCAATAAGGTTCAGACTTCCTCCAGCAGAGGAGTTTCAACTGGCGCATATTTTAAATTAGCGGCGTGGAGGTGTACCGCCCGGTACAATAATAATAATAATAATAATAATAATAATAATAATAATAATAATAATAATAATAATAATAATAATAATAATAATAATAATAATAATAATAGAATGTCTACCGCGGGATAAAATTTTCCTATGTTAAAAAGTAGATTTAACAAGTGTGTCTTACGAGGATTGCGGGCATTTAGTAAAAATCCAGTGAAATTCGATAAAGTTATGTTTTGTTCATGGGAAGTAACATTTTGTGACATCGTGTAAGTCGATGATATGTCGGTGTGTTGTTGTATCCTCGAGGTCCGAAAGTTGTAGTAACAGTAAAATAAAGAGTTGTATTTTATAAAGGTTATTGTTTTTTCACAAGAGGATTGAGATTTGAAAAGGGTCTTGAAATATAAGGAAAATGGATTGAGAGCGAAAAATTTATATATGTGAAGATGAGAATGGTAGAAATGTTGAAGGCAAAAGGGAGCCTGGATTTTATGTAATACCGCCGTGAGGAGGCGAGGAGAATGAATTTTTGAGACAGGCTATGTTTGCCGAGGAAGGATTTTTGAGACAGTCTGTATAGTAAATGTGAGATTTATGTGGCAGGCTGTAGTATATTCCGCTAACAATCCGAAAGGTGGGACCTGGAGAAGGTCGGTCCGAGATAGTTATTGTGTGAAGCACAGTAAATGTCAAATAAGATCCCAAGTGAAAAACGATTCTGGTGGGTAACTCTTCGTAGTAAAATTTCAAGTGACTAGTTACGTAAAGTCAGTAATGGATATTAGAATAATATGACCTCAAGGATAAAAGAGCATTGTGTATACACGGTTGGTGTTGTTTGGTTGTAAGGACGAGTTTCCATTCAGTAGAATTCATAAATTACAAGGCGTTAATTTATCAGTAAATAGGAGCATTTGTGGAATGAGATATTCGACGTTTTTAAAGCGATATGTTTGACTGTGTAAATTTATTGAAATTCGTTTCACTGGATAGTCATGGATATGTATATTTGGAAAATGACGTTACTCAATCTGAGGGTTTCACCCTAAATTTATAGTATGGATTTCTTCGCTGGTGATGATTATTATTTTTGACGACATCCACTAAAATGTTGACGTGTGTTGGAAGATATTATTTCTTTCCTAAACTTCATTACGCAGGCTGAGATCGTGTTCGAGTTGGGGGATTGCTCGTCACGTGATGTTTATTTTCAAGTTCACGTTGTTTTTGTAACAAGATAGAAACTTGTGGCATTTTCGACTTGCATTCGTTCTGTGGCAAGAGTTGTTTCATTGTGTGTTATTCGTTTCGACCATACTTACAGTTAAAAACATCAGAGTTTGTTTGAAATTACGGGTTCGCCTGATATGCTAGGGGAAGCCTATACGACCCAGTTTCCGCCCGACAATAGATTTAGGACGTCACATGTTATCCTAGGAGTATACTGATGATGAGACGTCCTAGTTCAGCTCAACGATAGAATTAGGAAGGTTAGTTAGTGTTAGGGTGTACAGATGTTAAGTAGGCCCGACGATAGGTCTGGGATGTCAGCTGTACATACTCAAGTCTTAGATTAGACTTTTTTTGCGAAGTGACTTGGGCGATGGTAGCATCTGCAGTAATATACGAAATATGAAGAGGGTTAGATCGGTAATAATGAGCCCAAACTTGCGCGCAGCTCCCAACAGCTGGAAGGTGCTCCCTAAGATATGGGACCGTTATCGGCAAATGAGGGTTGTCCAGCATTGGGTACTGAGCTAATGGTGATTGAATATTTTACTGTAATTCTCCATGCGGGTTGAGTTCAAATAACTTCGATATTTTTATTTTATTTTGCAGACTTAATTGTTTTGTCGTTCTGACGTCCGTTTCGCTTTGATAGTGTGCATATTGACACTCAATGTATTAGTGTGAGACTTGAGTTACGCATACGGATTCGATTCGATCTTTGTCGTTCTTTCATTTTTATACGTAGTTGAGTTCGATTAATGGATAGCTTTGTAGGTAGTGTGTTGGGACAAACAATAAGTAGATGGATCTGTGATGGTAGTCATTGTTAAGTAGCAAACAATTCTTCAATTCTGTAATTTGTGTATATTTTTCTCTGTGGACTTGTTTATTAAACGTAATGTAACCGTTCATAACCTGAAAGTCGGTTTTATAATAATATTTTTCAAGTGATTTGACACTTTTTAATTAACTTCAGTGTTTGGCATTTCTTCTAAATGCGTGATGAATAAGTGTTTCCTGCATTTCGCAGTTTGTTCCTTCAGAACGACGTAACGTAAGATCTTCGCGGGTCGTGTTGCTGTTAGTTCCTTCAGAACAGCTGTTTGGGTGATGCACGTTTAGCATCGGGTTTATTTTATCAGTTAAGGGTGTCATGAAATGACAAATACAGGGTGGAATTTTGATTCAACTGTGAATGCTGCTGTTAACTTGTATTGAACACCATGCTTTCCAATAATATTTCGCAACCTATCCAAAGCAACTGATAGTCAATTTGGTTCGATTAAGGGTCCATTCGGCGTGTGTTCCGTATCCGAAAGGGTATTCGACTGGTGGATAACCTTAATTGAGAGTAAATCAGGCGTTCTACTTGTTGAAGGTCAGATTTTCCACGGATCGTGTGGATTAATTCTCAGTTATCGTTTGGATTAATATTTGCCCGAATTTTCAGGTTTTTCCTTTCACTTTTTCAGTTTCGCCGTCCACTAATTTAAGATATTCCTACTTTCACCGAAGCAGAGTCTTCGGTATTGTAGAAGAAAATATAGACGCTATGCAATGTGACTGCGTTGAAACATTTCATAATTACTAATTGATTGTTGATCAAGGATTTATAAATATAAACATTTTTTTGTGCCATTAAGAATTTAATAAAAGTTAGTAAGCACATATTTGCTCCTCATTTAAAGTAGTTAGGCTCTCTTCTGAACCCCATCGTTTTGTTAAGATCGTGACCGAAAACATTCCCGCAACGACCACAAGATTTAAGAGTTCAATATTGCTCTACTGTAGCAGCTGTGGCCGACCAAGGATGGAACGGTAAGTCAAGGGTTCAATAGTGCCTTCGTATAGAGTGAAGTCCAACACATCGTGAAGAGAAATAGGGGACGAGAAATAAAAAAAAAAACTTTTAGAAAAGGATCATTCGCCAAATGTTAGGATTGCCTGAAGAAGAGCAGCGCTCTGAAGCTTCACAAGAACTAGAAGGTCCTTGAAGACGCGCCTGCTGCAACTGAAGAAAGGAACAGAGAAAACAAGATTAGATGCCGTGTATGCCTGAGGAGAACACTCGGCACTGACATGTGTTGGGTGCGGTACGGAAATTCAAGAATAAAGTGATGACGGAGAATGGATCTCAATTGTTTAACATACAATTTTTCTATTTAAATACCTTTGAACATTATTTACAAGTTGGTTCAAAATTATTTACTGGTTTTGTAATATTAAAAATAGTTTTTACTTAATTTGTGCTGGTTTTTGGCGACCCGGTCTAAAACACCTTGCACGCTTCCTCACGGGGTTATTTTTACACGCCCTCTATAGGGTTAAACATTATAGGTCTCTTTATTCATTAAATATGTAATTAAAATAATTATGAATGACTTTGGATCGCAATTTTGCGTCCTTTTTTTGATATGTTTACGTATTTTTTTAAGGTAATGTACAGGTCTTCAACTTCCGAGCCCCAGTGAACGAGTTTATTTTACAACAGATAATGTCACAGATTTTTTATTTTATTTATTTATTTATTTCGTGTCAGAGTGTTGAGAAACTTAAAAATATAAATAAGGTATTATATACAAATAAAACAGAATGCATTTTAAAACATGTTTCACACAATGTCTGCCCAGAAATGGGCAACAGAAATTCCCTCTTCAGTGGCTTGAATCAAGTCTTGAAGTGTACAACGAACAGGGCAGGACTGACAGTCATACAGGTGTTGGGTAGTTTGTTGCTCCCCACAATCGCAGAAGTCTGACTGATCTTTCAGATAACCCCATTTTTTAAGGTTATCCTTGGATTTACCTACTCCACTCCTCAAACGATTAAGTGCCTTCCAGGTTGTCCATTCCAAATGATGACCAGGGGGTGGAGATTCAGAAGGCACCATCCAATCAGAAAGATGCTCCATTTTTGCTCGCCACATATTACAACGTGCTGTTCTTGCTGGTTTATCCAGAGCCTTGGAGACATTGAGAAAACTTTTCCTGGACTTCAGTCTTCTGCGTGGAGGTCGATGTCCAAATAACGGGTGGTTGCTTGTGAGATCCACCTTCGACCTCTCTTGCCTTACAAACACTTCTCGCCGAATGTCTGGAGGAGAAATACCAGCCAAGCAGTAGAGTTTGTCAGTGGGAGTAGGTTTCAGACACCCAGTTACTATTCTACATGTTTCATTAAGGGCTGCATCCACCCGCTTCGTATGGGCTGACCTAAACCATACAGGACACGCATACTCAGCTGCAGAAAAACTCAGAGCAAGAGCTGAGGTTCTTAACAAAGTTGGATGGGCTCCCCATTTGCTTGAGCCAAGTTTACGGAGGATGTTATTTCGGGATGAGATTTTCTGTCCAGAATTAACACAGTGTTTCTTGTATGTTAAGGTCCGGTCTAAAGTGACACCCAGGTACCTAGGTGTAAAACAATGCTCCAGTTGCTTACCCTCCCACGTCACGCACAGCTGTCTAGTAGCTTCTAGATTTCGAAGTTGAAATGCACACACCTGGGTCTTAGTCGGGTTTTGCAGTAGCCGGTTCTTCTGATAGTACACTGAAAGTTCCTTAAGTGCATTTGAGAGCTGCATTTCAGTGGTTTGAAAGTCGTCGCACTGGACAGCTAAAGCCAGGTCATCGGCATAAATGAAGCTTCTTGTATAGGAAGGCCTTGGCTGGTCATTTGTGTAGATGTTAAAGAGGATTGGCGAGAGGACACTGCCCTGAGGAAGTCCGTTCCTTTGGTCCCTCCACCTACTGCACTTTCCTTGAAACTCAACAAAGAACCGGCGATTCTGCAGGAGAGTTTCAACAATCTTCGTGAAACCATAGTCTCTGGTGAAGTTATAGAGCTTGGTGATCAAAGTTCTATGGTGCACTGTGTCGTATGCTGCTGTAAGGTCCACAAATACCACACCTGTGATTTTACGTCTTTCAAACCCATCCTCTATGTGCTGAGTTAAATTGAGCACCTGTGAAGTGCAGTTCCTTCCAGATCTAAAGCCCGCCTGTTCTGGAATAAGAAGGTGATCTACTTTAGATGTGAGGCGCTCAAGTAGGATCCTCTCAAATATCTTATATAGGTGACAAATTAATGATATTTGCCTGTAGCTCTTAGGATCTAATGGATCCTTACCTGGCTTCAAAATAGCTATCACTCTAGACTTCCTCCATACCTTAGGTATCTGTTTACTCTGCAGGCAATTGTTTAGAAAATCAACAACCCACTTCCTTGCTCTGGAACCAAAATGTTTTATTTGTTCCACTCTCATATCATCCAGACCTGTAGCCTTGCCATTTTTGGATTTGTTTATGGCTTTCTCTAATTCCTCTAGGGTGATATTATTAGTGAGGTCGCTAGACTCCTTATCTATTTGGCGTTCTATTTTAACTCTATTCATATAACCCCCTATTTTTCCATTGAGCAAAAGTTGATGAGCAATGGCATCTGGGGACAAACTGACGTGTACAGGGGCTTTTGCGAAGTCATTATTAAGCCTCTTTAAAAGTCGCCAGGCTTTCTGACTACTTTTAGACATGTCCAGCTCTTCAAAGGTAGATATCCAACGATTTCGTTTATCTTCCGCTAACATTGTTGTCAACTCTAGACCTTTCTGCACAGTCTCTTCGCCAAAGGGATTCGTCTCAAATAGATCAATGTATTCAGCTATCAGAGCTGAGGAATGTTGATTGAGTCCAGGAACATAATTCATTCGACAACCTCTGGGAATTGACTGTCTGGAGCTCTTGTTCACTGCATCTACAAACAGATCGTAGTCAGTCATAGAAATACCTATATCAGATACAGCATCTTCCAGATATGCAGTAAACTTGTTCCAGTCTGCTTTCTTAAAATTATATCGCCTGCGGAAAGGTACGCTCATAGGACGTACCGCAGCAAATACCTGACACATGATGGGTCTATGCTGTGTGTGTGGTATTGGGGTGCCGATGTTCTTTATACACTGCTGAGCAATTCCTTCGCTAACAAAGATTAGATCAGGGTTATAACCTCGTTGCCAACGTCCGCTGTTAAAAGAAGGAGGAAGTTTAACATCCTGTAACAGTAGCATCTGGTGGGTCTCAGCCCATTCCAGCACAGCCTCTCCATCTTCATTCTCATGTTCGTATCCCCAGACGTTGCTTTGGCTGTTAAAGTCACCAATTGCAATGTGGATGGCTTGATTGTCGAAATTCCTTGGTTTCTGGAAATGGAATGCAGAATTTGGTGGTTTATATATAGAGGAAACAGTGCAATGATTTAACTCAACTGTAAGGAGTTCTACGTCAGCACAGTCAGATATATCAGTGGATAGGACTGCTATACTAGGTTTGACAAATATTGCACTTCCATGCTGTTGACTTGGTCTCTCTACCACTAAACGCATGCCAGAAATTCTTGGCCTGCTCTGATTATTGTCTCGATGGGTTTCTTGTACACAAAGGACATCACAGCCATGTTCCTTACATAAATACTGCAAGAGTTCTTCTTTTACAAGGGACATTCCTTCGATGTTTATAGACATAATCGACAACTGTGGTCCTGAAAAGGACCTTTTTAAAATCATCTTTCAACACTTCTGGAATGGAAGAATTAGCCGGTAGATATGTGCACTCTCTACCATTTCCAGGGAGCACCGTCAGTCACAGTCTGTTTAATCAAAATTAACTGCACAATTTATTCTGTGGCTGCACACGTGGAGGTTTCTTCCGCGCTCCCCATGTCACAGCTAAACCACTCTCTTAGGAATTTTAGAACTTTGCAAATTAAATGATTTTACAAGAGTTCCTCTCTACAGTGAAGTTCCGGCGCAGTACGTTTGGAAGAACCACAAGTTTAGCCGAAGGACATCCCTGGACATCCAGTAGTCAAACAGGACGAAGTTACTGGACGACTGTACACAGTACATCTAAACATTGCTGAATCATATTACTTGCGACTTCTACTTCACGAAGTTTGAGGACGCACTTGGTTTAATGATCTTAAGAAAGTGCCATGTGTGGTTCACCCTAATTATCCGTCTAACTGCCGACCGTTGATGTGAGGGAATAATACTCACTGGGACCGCACTCTGGAGAAAGCCACCGTTTCTGATTCACCTTACAAGCTCCGAGAACTATTTACTGTCATGTTGATGTTTTGTCCATTGTCGGATCCTTTAAGACTTTGGGAAAACCACAGAGACACTCTTTCTGAGGATATAAAAGGGCAGGTGGAGAATGAATTTTGAGAGTTTGGCACTGAACACAACGTAGACATTGTTTACGGCAAATGCTTAGCGATTTTAGAAAACGTAGTTTTTTCAATGTCTAACCAGCTACTTCAGCACTTTGGTCTTCCCTCGCCGTCAAACAATCTAAATGAATTTAGCGACAATCGTGAATACCTGAGAGAAATTTCTTACGACGTAGTTCAACTTTCTCAGTTAGTTAGTCAGAAAGTTAACTAAACAAAAGACGGAACAAAATCAAGTATGTCAAGAGGTCATTGATAGTGTTGGTTCAGATTCTGGACGGTTTTTCTTTCTTGACGCTCCAGGTGGAACAGGTAAAACGTTTTCGATAAATCTGTTGCTCGCCAGTGTAAAGAAAAACAAGAAAATAGCGATCTCTGTAGTTTCAACAGCTGCGACTTTGTTGGATGGTGGTTAGACCGCAGATTCTGCTTTAAAATTGCCTTTAACTTGAATTTCTCTGAAATTCCTTTGTGTAATATTTCAAATTGAGTGACACTGCTAATGTACTTTGTACCGGGCGGTAATCCTCTACGCCGCACATTTAAATCTTGCGCCAATTAGAACTCCTCTACAGGAGAAACACAGAACTTGGAACTAGATCTACTTAAACTTTTCCTCAGAAGATGTCACCTCCTTAATTTTGTGTTTGTGAAGTTTCCAGTACTGTATAAAATTCTACGCGTTTTGTTTACCATTTATCAAGAAGTTTGGACTCTCGGCAACAGATGTCACTACAAAAACTATGATCATGCAACCTGGTGCGAAGTGAAGGAACCCTTTTTGAAGAAATTTTGTATTCTTAAGTTTGTTCTTTACTAAATTATGTTCATTTGTGGGTTGGCAATATTGATCTTTTCTTTCCGCCAGGTTTGAATTCAGCCAATCCCTAATTTCTGTATTTAATTTTCGGCCTATCACAGGCTTCTTCTTCGATTTGGTGTGTAACTTTAAGCTAGCTAATAGAAGTGAGAGGGTGTGGCTTGATTATTCATGAAAGGTCTCGAAATTTCCACGAGGGTTTATAAACTGCGGATTTTCACGTCTCTTGGCCATTTGATCAACATCTGAGTGTGTGTATGTGAAGCAGGAGGCGGGTGGTGCCTCTTTCATCAGGCAGCAGTTCTTCAGAAAGGTAATGGCCGTTTAACATCTTTATTTCTTGGTAGCTCAGCAGTTTAACCCGCGGGAAAGGCCCGAAACTTTTACCATGTAACCTAATTTTCTAAAAATGTAATTTTCTGCCGGCTTATGTAAAAACTTCATAAAATCTGTAACCGTAATTCGGGGATAGAGAATGAAGCACCCTCTCGAGCTCCCTTTCATTTTGGTTTGAGGTGACTACGTTTTGGTAACTGTTTTTTCTCTTCCTTAATGTTTTAAATTTCTTTCTTATACGAGTCACTTCCATAGCTTGGGAATAGCCCCTGTTTCATCAGCCTAGTGCCTTTTAGGTTTTATGAACGCATATTTAGGAGTGCAAGTACACGCCTCCATTCAATTTGGTGTTTCGGGCCATTTACTTAACCTGTTCTTTTCTGCTAAGGCCCAGTAGGTTGAGTACAAGACACCCCTGTTTCATTTTGTAAGTTGTGCCTTGATGGTGGCAAACAATTGTAAGTTGCTGGTATTGCCTTGAATAAGCTTGAAAAAGTGAGAGCGGGTCTGCTCTTTTCTAGTGTGTAAAAGTGCCTCTGGGAGGCTCGTTATTGTAATTAGGAGCAAGTGCTCCATGTTTTAGGGAATTTCTGCCCTTTGAACAAATTAGTGTTTTGTAATGTTGAGCTAGGAGCTCAAAATTGTAAAACTAGGGGCTTGTAGCCCAAGAGAGTTAAAATTCTGAAATCTTGGATCCTTCTAAGTCTTGTTTCCAAATTGATATTTCCCTCAGTTATATCTTTGTTGTTTCTTCCGAAAATATAACCTTTGTTGAAATTTTAAAATCAACTTTGATCTTGTAGTTAGACCCATTCATCCCGGCACCTTCTTTCACCTCTGCGTCCACGGGTATTCCCGTAACATACTTAAAGACTGCATGTTGATAGTCTGGGATGAGTGTACTGTGGTTCTCAAGGGAGGAATTGAAGCATTGGACAAGACTCTCCAGGACATTCGGAGTACTAAACATCTGATAGGTGGGATGACTGTACTAGTGGCCGACGGACCATATACTACCAGTCGTGCGACAAAGCACACGTGCTAATGAAGTAAAAACCTGCCTCAAGTCATCTACATTCCTCCAACTTCCTTCTTGAATTTGGCAATGGAAGGTTGAAGGGACTCAGTGGTGGAGATAGAGGACGTAATCCAGTACCCTGCAGAGTTGCTCCACACATTAAATCTACCAGGTATTCCATACGACAATCTCAGTCTGAAGGTTGGAACACTAAGAATGCTACTACGGAATGTGAAATCTCCTAAGTTTTGAAATGGCACCAGGCTGCAAGTGGAGTGTTTACACAGTAACGTGATCGAAGCAACCATCTTCACGGGAAATAGTTTTCATCCCCCGCATTCCATTGATTCCCTCCGACTACTTCTTATTCAAACCACCGTAATTTTCTGTAAAACTATGCTTCGTAATAACAATAACAAAGCTCAGGGACATTCTTTATAAGTTTCTAGTGTGGATTTAGGAGATGATTGTATTTGGCATGGCCAGTTATGCGCAGCCTGTTCACGTGTAAGCTTTCCTGACAGACATGTGATTCTTCAGCCTTAGCGGCGAACGAAGAATGTAGTTTACAAGGAAGATTTTATAAAACAACGTATCTTCAACAACGTCATCAACAACAACAACAACAAAAACAAAGACGTTGCACAACCTAACTCGAACGCAGCAGACAAGGGAGTCTGCTGTTATAATGACAACTGCGCAATTCAATTGTGACTGGCAGTAGGAAAGGGAGCCTGCCATTATAGTTAACACTCCCCAACTCGTAGTAAATGGCATTAGGTAAGGGAGCCTGACATTCAAATAAAAACACGCCAACTCGATTGAGACTAGCAGTAGAAAACGGGGATGCCAATTCCATTTCATTGTGACGGGGGCCTGTCATAATGATGAAAACTCCCTAACTCGTCTGCGACTGACAGTAGGGAATGGAGTCTGCCCTTGTAAAGAAAACTCCCCAAATAAACTGTGACTGAAAGTGAAGATTTTTACTTACCCCAACTATCAACCATCTGGGGGTTAAGCTCGATCGACTTCTTTTTCATTAAGTCTGCATTTCTATTTGTAATATGTTTGTGTTGTTACTGCTATTACTATTTTATTCTAATATAAAATTATTAAAATGCAGAAATAGATAAATAACAATGGCGCATGGCCTCCGGAGGGCTTTCGTGCACGTCTTTCGAATAGGCGACCTGCGTATCTGTGAGGATAGGGCCCCGCCTGTGATGAATTCTAATGTTGAAGACGACACGCGCACTATAGTACAAGCGTCCTTTGTCCACCTCCGTAGCCTAATGGTTAGCACTATTAGCTGCCGTCCTCGGTGGCCCGGGTTCGATCCCCGGTACTGCCAGAAATGTGAGAATGACAGGAAGGCTGGTATGTGGTTGAAATGGTACATGCAGCCCAGCGCATCGTGGGGTGTGCCTGAAAAGAGCTGCTCCACCTCAGGATGAGGACACGAGTTTTATTTCGCCCGGCTCCATGGTCCAGGGGGTCCCAGGATCAATTCCCGACCGGATCGGGGATTCTAAAATTAATTGGTTAATTCCTATAGTTCGGGGACTGGGCGCGAGTGTGCCGTCTTTGTCATTAGAAATCACCATAGGTAGGACCCCATCCTCACAGACGCGCAGGTCGCTTATACGGCGTTAACTCGAAAGACCTGCACCAGGCCTTTTCGTAGGCCACACACCATTAATTAGTGTCTTTTATTTTAGGGAGTTTTCATCATTATGAAAGGCCCCCGTCACAATGGAATGGAATTGGCATATCCGTTTTCTACTGCTAGTCACAATCGAGTTGGCGTGTTTTTATTTTAATGGCAGGCTCCCTTTCCTACTGCCAGTCACAATTGAATTGTGCAGTTGTCATTATAATAGCAGACTCCCTTGCCTGCTGTGTTCGAGTTAGGTTGTGCAACGTCTTTGTTCTTGTTGTTGTTGTTGTTGAAGATACGTTGTTTTATAAAATCTTCCTTGTAAACTATATTCTTCGTTCGCCGCTAAGGCTGAAGAATCACATGTCTGTCAGGAAAGCTTACACGTGACTTGGCTGCGTATAACTGGCCATGGCAAATACAATCATCTCCTAAATCCACACTAGAAACTTATAAAGACTGTCCCTGAGCTTTGTTATTTTTATTACAAAGCATAGTTTTTAAAATGTAAAGAACATTTCTTGGCAGACAAAGTAGGGGTCCCCATACTAGGGAAAACGAGAAATTAAGTAATTTCCTCAATTGTGCCGAAAGTTGAAAGGCTAAAGGGCCCGGAAAGGTTTCAAATTGTAAGTCTTGGATAGATCTATCAAACTAAAAAATAAAAAAAAATATCGATAATCATTTTCGGTCTAAATGCAGTTCCAGAAAACCCGCCCAAAATCGCTTGTTTCTTTACTCGTTTTCTTTTTTTATTTAAATCCTAGCGAAATTAACTTATTTACATAATTCTTCCTATAATGTGTTCCTTGGTTCAATACCATCAGGCGGTTTTTTAAGTCCATATCGAATGTAGTTACTAGGGCTTAAGTGAAACTCTACATTGACTCACATTAGCTTTCGTAGTGGTGCTTAAGTGAAACAATGCATTGACTGACATTAGCGCTCGTAGTGGTGCTTAAGTGAAACAATGCATTGACTGATATTAGCTCGTAGTGGTGCTTAAGTGAAACAATGCATTGACTGACATTAGCGCTCGTAGTGGTGCTTAAGTGAAACAATGCATTGACTGACATTAGCTCTCGTAATGGTGCTTAAGTGAAACAATGCATTGACTGGCATTAGCGCTCGTAGTGGTGCTTAAGTGAAACAATGCATTGACTGACTAGCGCTCGTAGTGGTGCTTAAGTGAAACAATGCATTGACTGACATTAGCGCTCGTAGTGGTGCTTAATTGAAACAATGCATTGACTGACATTAGCGTTCGTAGTGGTGGTTAAGTGAAACAATGCATTGGCTGACATTAGCGCTCGTAGTGCGGCTTTCGGTCGTCTCCTAAGAAGAGTGTTTGACAATCATGATATCAGTGTGAGAACCAAACTGTACGTTTACAATGCTGTTGTAATTCCTACTCTTATCTATTGTTGCGAGACCTGGACAACCTACAGGAGAAACCTAAAATGCCTGGAAAAATATCATCAACGATGCTTACGGAGAATACTGAAAGTTAAATGGCAAGATCGTCGAACCAACATTAGCATCCTCGAGGAAGCCAACGTTGCAAGCATAGAGGCAATAATAGTCAGGCATTAGCTACGCTGGGCTGGTCATATCGTCCGCATGCCAGATACACGCCTCCCAGAGAAAATCTTGTACTCCCAACTAAAGAATGGCCAGCGTAACCATGGAGGGCAGCTTAAACGATATAAGGATGTTCTAAAGTATAATCTTAAAAGATGTCATATTGATACGATCAACTGGGAAACTACAGCCGAGGATAGGCCCAAATGGCGTAGCATTGTATACAATGGAGTTGAACATCTAGAAAAAGATAGGAGAAGATTAGAAGCTGAGAGGAGGAACCGCAGGAAAGAACGAGCGAATGCGAGGGGTGGCATTCTTGCACAACCATCTGCTACAACTCCTAGTGTGTGCTGTCACTGCAATAAAATCTGTGCATCCAGAATCGGTCTGTTCAGCCATCTGAGACGACACAATTAATGTGTCCAAATGACATTGTATTTATATACAACATATTCGTTGACGAATGAATGCCTATGAAATACGAGTAAGTGAAACAATGCATTGACTGACATTAGCGCTCGTAGTGGTGCATAAGTGAAATAATGCATTGACTCACATTAGCGCTCGTAGTGGTGCTTAAGTCAAATAATGCATTGACTCACATTAGCGCTCGTAGTGGTGCTTGAGTCAAACAATGCATTAACTCACATTAGCGCTCGTAGTGGTGCTTGAGTCAAACAATGCATTAACTCACATTAGCGCTCGTAGTGGTGCTTGAGTCAAATAATGCATTGACTGACATTAGCGCTCGTAGTGGTGCTTAAGTGAAACAATGCATTAACTCACATTAGCGCTAGTAGTGGCGCTTAAGTGAAACAATGCATTGACTCACATTATCGCTCGTAGTGGTGCTTAAGTCAAACAATGCATTAACTCACAGTGGTAGTAGTGGTGCTTAAGTAAAAAAATGCATTGGCCACGGCTGACTTGATGCGTCGCTCTAGCTAGCTCCTCGCAGCGAGGGATCTAGTCGGCCGTGCATTGACTGACATTAGCGCTCTTGGTGGTGCTTAAGTGAAACAATGCATTGACTGACATTAGCGCAAATGGCAAACTGCTAATCTAATCGACCGGATAAGGATTATTAAGAAAAGGATTGTAATTGTTAGGAATAAATAAAGAATATATTCTCATACTTTTGGGTATTTTATTCACCTAAAATTCGTAACTCATATCCTAGGATGTTTTCAAGATTGAGTTGCTTGCATTCGGGAGATAATAGGTTCGAACTCCACTGTCGGCAGTACTGTTAATTATTTTCTTTGCGTTCCCATTTTAATACCTGCTCCTTAATTAAGCCACGGCCGCCTGTGGATTTTCCTCTTCGTTTGAAACAAAACCTGTTTTCCCTGGCATATCTACACCCAAGAAGATGAATTTTACCATTATGTATTTCTTATCACTCCCTCTAGTCCTCATATTGAAGCAGCCTGGGAGTATGTGGCATGACCACAGTGCGAAAACTATTTCCCCAGCTCTAAGCCAACACCGCAGGGGGAATCTCTCCTCTCAAACAATATGCTGGCATCTCAGTAGTGTGAGAGAACCAGACAAGGGCTCTTCATTCCCGACAACGAAATTACAACAACAAGAAGACCCTCGATCAAAACTTAATTAATGGTTGAATATCTTCCGCGTGCCACCACAAGAGCTGTTTTAACTGCTACGGGCTGCTGGGGTCATGTTAACCGTACAAAGGGGGATAAAACATGACAAACACAGGGATATTTTGTTCTGTATCCATAACACTGTAATTATAGGTGTGTTCGTTCCTGAGATGAACTCCAGGAGTGTTTCTAAAATCCCGTAATTACTACAATATAATCGCCACTGAGAAAACCATCCTGAAGAGTTAATGTTCAATTTAATCTTCTGTAACAAAATATCTTCATTTTACACATTTAGATTACGTAGCTGTCAACTTGCTTTCGGGAGATAATGGGTTCGAACTCCACTGTCGGCAGTGCTGATAATTATTTTCTTTGCGTTCTCATTTTAATACCTGCTCCTTAATTAAGCCACGGCCGCCTCCTTCTCGATCCTAGCCCTTTCCTATCCCATCATCGCCGTAAAACCTATCTGTGTCGGTGCGATCTAAAGCAAATTGAAAACAAAAATAAGTAAGTTCACATGCATACTGCATGTAACGAGGACATAAAATGCAGACTAGCACAAAAAAGGAAGACCTTTCTTAAGAAAAGAAATTTGCTCACTTCGAACACTGATACAGGAATTAGAAAGATGTTTTTGAAGACTTTCGTCTGGAGCATGGCAGTACTCAGAAGTGCACACCACTCGGAAGAGAAAAGACAGAATTTTGCCCTGCAAGAACGGCCATCAGTCACCAAAAGTGCACAATAATAATAATAATAATAATAATAATAATAATAATAATAATAATAATAATAATAATAATAATAATAATAATAATAATTCCGTGTAGCTATTACATCCGGTTACAGCACTTGTGAGGTGGAACCTCCGACGAGGGAGAGTGACGTCTACCGCGCATGATAAACTGCGTGTAATTGTGGTAGAGTATAGTGTTGTGTATGGCATGCGCGTTGCAGCAATGTTGGGAATAGCTGAAACACCCAGTTCCCGAGCAAGGGAAATTCGTCGTTTACGATTAGAAACCGCAGGCCGAAGATACTGACCACTCATCCATGGAGCCAAACCCCACATACATATTAATCCACAACACTATCGGCATGAATAATAATAATAATAATAATAATAATAATAATAATAATAATAATAATAATAATAATAATAATAATAATAATAATAATAATGTCAGCTCCAGTAGCTGCCGTCCTCGGGGCCACGGGTTCGATTCCCAGTGCTGCCAACAATTTAAGAATGGCAGGAGGGCTAGTATGTGGTTGAAATGCCACATGTAGCTCACCTCAACTGGGACTGTGCCTGAAAATAGCTGCCCCATCGCGGGATAAGGACACGATTTACTTTACTATAATAATAATAATAATAATAATAATAATAATAATAATAATAATAATAATAATAATAATAATAATAATAATACCGGGCGAGTTGGCCGTGCGCGTAGAGGCGCGCGGCTGTGAGCTTGCATCCGGGAGATAGTAGGTTCGAATCCCACTATCGGCAGCCCTGAAAATGGTTTTCCGTGGTTCCGATTTTCACACCAGGCAAATGCTGGGGCTGTACCTTAATTAAGGCCACGGCCGCTTCCTTCCAACTCCTAGGCCTTTCCTATCCCATCGTCGCCATAAGACCTATCTGTGTCGGTGCGACGTAAAGCCCCTAGCAATAATAATAATAATAATAATAATAATAATAATAATAATAATAATAATAATAATAATAATAATAATGGTTTTACGTCCCACTAACCTCTTTCACGGTTTCCGGAGTCGCCGAGGTGCCGGGATTTGGTCCGTGCTACTCAAACTACCGACACAAGGCTGAAGTATTTGAGCATCTCTAAATACCACCGGACTGAGCTGGTATCGAACCAGCCAACTTGAGCTCAGAACTCAGAAGGCAAGCGCTCTACCGCCCGAACTAACCAGTCCGGCTACATAAATAAAATTATAATTTTCTCCATTTTTGCGTCCGACTCCTTGGCTGAGTGGTCAGCGTTGATGCCTTCGGTTCAGAGGGTTCCGGGTACGATTCCCGGCCGGGTTAGGGAATTTAATCGCGTGTGCTCAGTTCTTCTGGCTCAAGGACCGGGTGTTTGTGTCTGTCCCAACTCCCAACACTCTCCTCTTCATATTCACACTACCAACCACCACAGAAACACACAATGATGATTACATCCCTCCACATAAGGTGGGCGTCAGGAAGGGCACCCGGACGTAAAACAGGGTCAAAACCGCATATGTGTGATACCGTTCGTAACCGCGACCTCACAGTTATTGGAAAACGCGGTAGAAAAGAAGAATAAGATTTTTTTTGTTTTGCTCATACTGCGTTATCTCTGATAAGAATGCATAAGTCGGAAATAGGTTCAGGTATCCGGTTCCTCGCTATTACGACATTATGGGAAATCAGTTGAACGATATTCCTCGAAACTTGGTATCTAAAGTTCAGGAATAGCCGGGTTGTGCGCTGGGCTATATATTAATTGAATATTACGCAGTGGGGAAACGAGGAGTAAATGTCAAATGTATTTGTTAATATTTGCTATGTCCATCTCTGTGGTGTAGTGGTTAGTGTGAATAGCTGCCACCCCCGGAGACCCGGGTTCGATTCCCCACTCTGCCATGAAATTTGAAAAATGGTACGAGGGCTGGAACGGGGTCCACCGTGCCTCCGGTGGTCAACTGCGTGGAAGGCGAGGGGGGTGGGGGAGGTTTCGTTTCCCACCGCAGCCATCCTCGAAGTGATTTTTTTGTGGTTTCCCACTTCTCCTCCAGGCAAGTGCTATGGTGGTAACTAACTTAAAACTACGGTTGCTTCCTTCCCTTCAATTGTCCAATCTTCCTATCCCCCACAAGGGCCTTGTGCAGCATAGGAGGTGAGGCCACCCGGGAGAGGTACAGGTCCTCCTCTCCAGTTGTAACCGCGACAAAATATCTCACACTCCAGGACACTGCCCTTGAGGCGGTAGAGGTGGAATCCCCTCGCTGAGCCCGAGGGAAAACCAACCTTGGATGGTAAACGGATTAAATAAATAAATAAATAAATAAATAAATAAATAAATAAATAAATAAATAAATAAATAAATAAATAAATAAATAAAATATTTGCTATACTGAAAACTGTGTATAATGTCACGGATGTATTTTCCATGACAATTATATTTTCGAAAATCAAATCATCCGAAATATTATCGATATCTCGAAGACGTTCTACAGATACTTGAAGTGCATCTGCCTGAAGATTCGAGAAATATATACGTCGGTGGTTGCAGTGTGGGTCTCGGCCCACAAGTGGCCACGGCTGGTCCGTGGTCCAACAGCTCTGCACTCCGGTCGGCCAACCGAGCAGAGGAGGGGTGGCCACGGCTCTACCGTGGCTTTACACCTCTGCATTCGGAAGACGAGACAGGGCTGGACCTTACGGCTGGCCCCAACCGTCGGCTGTCGTGGGAATTGTTTGCAATGGTTTTTCCATTCTGCTGCACAGAGGCGAATGCCGGGACAGTTCCTGGCAGGCGAGTGAAACTCTAATAGGGCTTTTGGTTCCAATCTGTAGCTAGCTTTAGGTAGTTTCAGTCTCTTTTTCTAGATGGCGCTGGAGGTTATTCATAACGTGTAAATAGTTATATACAGGTTCTGTAGATGGCACGCAAGTAAGCATGAAATGAGCGTTATTAATAATTAAATGCAGTTTGTCTCGAAGTGAAGTATTTCAAGTATTTCAAGTCTAACCTCAATCAGTGGGCACTTCTCACAAATTAATTAGTCATATAACGTCAAGCATTGTGGAGATAATATTGCTGAATTGCATCGAATTCGACTTTACCCAATCGATTAACCTTGTTCGAACGTATATCGATTTTAATCGATAGTTCCCATGATGCTACAGTATTTGTGTTGTTTGAATTCCAAGTGCTCATGTGCTTTTAGATGTAAATCTTAGTTCCTTGTGCTTGTTTATTTGAAATATATCTTCGCCAGTCCTCCTGAAATCCTGTATTTCCTGTTTGAGTACTCATCAGGGGCTGAAAGCTGAATGGTTCTATTAATGTAGTTCTATATATTTCCAGTCTCAGTCCATTTAATTCTGTTATTTTTATTTTCATGTGGTACTTGGATATTGAAGTGATACCCCATTGTCTTGCATATGGTGCGCTCTGTTGTCTTGCTCTCGAAGGGATTTCTTATTTGTTATAATATCAGCTTTGTGTTAATGTGTCAATCATTCATTTGAAGTTAAAGCTGCTTTGAGGCGTGTTCTCAGTAACATAGTATGCCATAAGAACTAGGGGTATCAGATCATTATTTACAACGTAGTAAGTACTTGGAAATAAAAATATATGAATTACAATGTATTGGACATGGAAGTAGTAGAACTGCATTATTATCGCCGTTTGGGGGGGGGGGCGGGGGGGAGGGGCAGGGAAAGGAGGGGGGAGGAGCCGTAAGCATACCTGGATGTGCGTCACTGCGCCGGATGTTAATTTTCCGCGCTATCTGTTGATAGTAATGCTAAGGTATTTCACCAGAATGCACACTGTGGCGCTATCTCGGAAAAGAGACTAAACCTACTAGCGCCAAGTGGCTTGGAACCGAAATTTATCATTTTCATCTCTATTCTATTCTATCCTCTTTGGTTCCTAGTATTTCGATTTATGAGCAGTTGTATCATGTGTCTGTTTCCCTATTGGTTGTTCCCTCCCGTTCCTGTCCCTCTCCTTCTCAAACGTGGCTAGCTGCGACCAGTTGTGCGTCCTCATTACATTTCTGCAGCTGACTAGTCTAGTTAGTGGTTCCTTTATAACCCGTGGCTGCTGGGCTGCGAGCATTGGAGTAGAAATCTTTTATGAGTGTATGTTGTATGAAAGCTTGGTGCTTGTGGCAGTGATTAGCTGTATGAATGGGGTGCTAATGTGGTTTCCGTGTGTGTGTGCCGTGTAGACTAGTATGTCCTCATGGCCAGTATAGCTTTATTTTGAATATATGTAGAACGTTAATGCTGTATTTGTTAGGAGCAGTATGCTCCTGTTGCTCTATGTTCCTTCAGAACATATCAGGGACTAGTGGAGAAAAGCAGGTAAGTCAACTTCCTTCGGAACTCAGAAAAACAAAATTTTTATTTCAGAACGCTACTGGATAAGGACTCACTACAAATATTCTTCTCACTTCATAGCCGACCCGTTGAAAAATGGGACAAGGGATGGACAAACATAATAAATAAACAAATAAAAAGTTTTTCTTTCCTTTCTTAACCCGTTTATCCTCCAGGGTTGGTTTTTCCCTCGGACTCAGCGAGGGATCCCACCTCTACCGCCGCAAAAGCAGTGTTCTGGACCGTGCGACTTCAAGGAGGACCAGTACCTCATCCAGGCGGCCTCACCTGCTATGCTGAACAGGGGCTTAATAGAGGGATGGGGAGATTGAAAGGGATAGACAAGGAAGAGGGAAGGATGTGGCCGTGGTGTTAAGTTAGGTACCATCCCGGTATTTGCCTGAAGGAGAAGTTGGAAACCCACGGAAAACCGCTACTCATTTGACCTCCTGAGGCCGAATGGACCACGCTCAAGCCCCCGTAGCACTTATTAAATCTCGTGGCAGAGCCGGGAATCGTGTCCAGGCCTCCGAGGGTAGCAGCTAATCACACTAACCACTACACCACAGAGGCGGACCAAATAAAAAGTTACAAAATCGTATTCTTTGAATAACTGAAGTTCGAAATATAATACACTGAATTATGCTTGGTCTCATGACCCTTACTATGTTTTCTTTTTTGTTATGTTTATGCACTTTAGCTGCGTTCAGAACTCAGAAGAGTTTCATTTGTATGTACCTTGGTATTATGTGCTTCAGCAGTTCAACATTATTATGATCGTTATAACATTTGTTGTAAAGTTTTGCAATTACGTTATCGTAAATGTGCCATCTGGAATTAGAGATGATTAACAGCTTGTTCCTATTATCGTTCCATCTCCGCTTATTCCTTTGGTCATTTCCTTCCTATGGACCTTGTGTTAGTGCTGTCTCAATAACAAACTTTGTGCAAAGTATAATTTTTGATCTTTTATGTCTCACACTTTTATCGCAAAAGTGTCCGGATCTTTGGCTGAACGGTCAAAGTAGTCACCTTCAGTTCAGAGGGGCCCAGGTTTGACTCTCGGCCGGGTCGGAGATTATGACCTTCCCCTGGCTCGGGGACTGGGTGTTTGTATTGTCTCAAATATTCCTGCAACTCACAAACAGCACTATCCTCCACAACAAAAACATGGAATTCTCATACACGGCAGATGCCACCCTGCCACGTTGCAAGAGCTGCACCTTGCGAGCCGAACATGTCCTCCAACACTCCCGGCACTAAAAGCCATACGATAAATAAATATATATATATAAGGTTGTAAGGGGGCGCTGTCTCTAATTTCGTTAATTTTGACAATTTTTCAGAAATTTATCCGTTTTAGGCAAACTCAAGACTGTAGGCTATCAGTGGATTTTGACTTTGGTGTCTGTTTGTCTATTTGTTCCACCGTCACGAGCTTCGCAGATTTCCAACTTTCCAAGAGCGACACCTCTTCACATACCGTCGAACTGAGGCAGAATCAAACACACTTTCAGTTTTAAAATTTGGCCTCAGCATAAGAACGCAAGTGTAAGCGTTTCTTTCATCCTGTAGGGTATATTTTTCCGAAGTGATGGCCTTTAGTTTTCGTGGGCTTTACGGTTTCCTGAAAGTCCGAAATTTTACACTCCCCCCCCCAAAAAAATGAAGATGGTGAACACAATTTGCCAGACAAGCTGGAAAATTGAAATTTGACAAAATGATAACTTTTTGCCTATAATCGACGGGAAATATCTAGGATGTTCAAATGTGTAACTTTTGGCCCCGGAAAATTTCGAAATATGGAGGCAATTTCAACAACCTTGCAGACATTCGTTTCGGGGTAGTTGGTGGCTAAACGGCAAGTCGTATCACAAAACAGATAGCACAATCACCGCTCAGTGTAGAG
Source organism: Anabrus simplex (assembly GCF_040414725.1). Lineage (NCBI taxonomy): Eukaryota > Metazoa > Arthropoda > Insecta > Orthoptera > Tettigoniidae > Anabrus > Anabrus simplex. The sequence continues at coordinate 343,993,190 of NC_090268.1, read as the reverse complement.
AGATCTAGAAATTTGGTCCAATTACTTTTTGTCGTATCTCGATCCCTTATACGTTAGACAGAGATGCATTTCTCGACTGTAGATAAAGTTTGTAATTTTTACAGGTATATTTTATAGTATGCAATAAGGCCTGCCATTGTAATCAAAACCCCCAATCTCGATTGTGGCTCGCGGTAGGTAAGTGTGGCTACCATTGTAATTAAAAATCTCCAACTTGATTGTGACCGGCATTAGGAAAAGAGACCTGTCATTGTAATGAAAACTACTCAGCTCGATTTTGAATGGTAGTACTCACGTGGGCCGGCCGTTATAGTAGAATCTCCAGAACACGATTGTGAATGGCAGTAGGAAACGTGGCCTGCTATTATCATCAAAATTTCCCAACGCTCGCGATACATTGGAAACAATGTACGGGGACCTCCCCGTGGTTTTTCTCGCATAGCGCTAAGAGACAAGCAATTTCATAAAATCTTACTCGGTGTGTGTACAGTAATTTACGTAGAAATCCGTATACAATGTAGAATACCGTAGCGAAGCACGGGTACATTTGCTAGCAAATCAATAAATAAAATAAATCAGTCGCAAGAGCTACGATAACAGAGATATTTAAGAATTTAGATCATCAACGACATTACACGCAGGTGTTATCTTAGGTGTTCTCTGTCCCTTCTGCTGCTTTTCATCTCTTCTAGATGAGAGTACTGCTATTAGTGCACCGAAACTAACTTGTCAATGACGGGTACAACAGCTAATTGTCTGTGAGACTGAATATTCTTCTTCATCTTCATCTGTTTACCCTCCAGGGTCGGTTTTTCCCTCGGACTCAGCGAAGGATCCAACCTCTACCGCCTCATGGGCAGTGTCCTGGAGCTTCAGACTCTGGGTCGGGGGATACAACTGGGGAGAATGACTGGTACTTCGCCCAGGCGGCCTCACCTGCTATACTGAATAGGGGTCTTGTGAAGGGAAGGGAAGAATGGAAGGGACGACTGAATATTCTATGAGAGAATACTACCATTCAGAGGATGTTCCTATTTACGCAGCTACGCTATGTGCGGTATATTTCCCATTACTAAAGCGAACTTTTAGGGGCTGCCTAGCCGAGGGGGTGAAGGAGTGCTCGGTTTATGCGGAAGGACGTAGGTTCCATTCCCCGCCAGGAAGATGAAAAATTTAAGAAACGAGATTTCCACTTCTGAAGTGTCATATGACCATGAGGTTCACTCAGGCTACACCAAAAATTAGTACCAGGTTAATTCCTGGGGGCAAAGGCGACCGGGCATTGAGATAGGCACTCCGTACCACTTAGTACCGGGGTTGCGTAAGGCGCAAGCCTTTACTTTCCATTTTACAAGCACCAAAGTAATGTTTTTAAATGGATCAGTACCTTTTGACACCAAGGAAATAAAAATAGGAGGATGGAATCATGCCTCAGTGGTGTAGTGGTTAGTGTGATTAGCTGCCACCCCCGGAAGGCCGGGTTCGATTCCCAGCTCTGCCACGAAATTTGAAAAGTGGTGCGAGGGCTGGAACGTGGTCCACTCAGCTTCGGGAGGTCAACTGAGTAGATGTGGGTTCAATTCCCACCTCAGCCTCCTGGGAGTGTTTTTTCCGTGGTTTCCCGATTCTCCTCCAGGCAAATGTCGGGATGGTACCTAACTTAAGGTCACGGCCGCTTCCTTCCCTCTTCCTTGTCTATTCATTCCAATCTTCCCATCCACCCGCAAGGCCCCTGTTCAGCATAGCAGGTGAGGCAGCCTGGGAGAGGTACTGGTCATCCTCCCCAGTTGTATCCCCGACCCAGAGTATGAAGCTCCAGGACACTGTCCTTGAGGCGGTAGAGGTAGGACCCCCACTGAGTCCGTGGGAAAAACCGACCCTGGAGGGTAACCAGATACAGAAGAAGAAGAAGAAGAAGAAGAAGAAGAAGACGAAGAAGAAGAAGAAGAAGAGTGTAAAAATAGGAGGATGGAATCATGGCGTCATTTATAACGAAGCCAATGCAAAATAGTTGATACATTATTGTCCTTTTAATCTTTTGAGTGTTGTCTGACCTCTGTACATGATATAGCATTTCAGAATAAATGTCAGTACTGCCTGCTGCAATATTTATGCATTCTTGTAAATAACATCTCTCTGTCCGACTCCCTGGCTGAAAGGCAGCGTTGAGGCCTTCGGTTCAGAGGGTCCCCGGTTCGATTCCCGACCGCGTCGGGGATTTTAATCGCGTCTGATTACTTATTTTGTCTCGGAGACTGGGTGTTTGAGTTTGGCCCAACACTCTCCTCTTCCTATTCAGATATTACACCACACTACAAACCATCACAGAAGAACGGAATAGTAAATACATCTCTCCACATACGGTTGACGTCGAAAAGGCCATCCCGGCATAAAACAGTGCTAAATCCAAGGTGTGGGTAAAGCAATATAAGAAAAAGACAACACTTATTCGCTTTCCTTACAGATAAATTTCAAGTGAATGGTATGTTTTAGGTCGTGGCAATCTGTAGCGCGTGTAGCTCTGTGAGCTGGGCAACCATCTGGTGATACCGTATGTTCCTCGCATGCGACGGAATGTTCTGTAACATCGATGAAGTTCAGTAACACGTCTGTAAAAAATATTTTTATAAGAAAAGTAAATTCTTCCTCACCCATATGTGGCGCAGCTCTTTTCAGTTACACTGCCAATGGAGGTGAGCTAAACGTACCACATACCAGCCGTCCTGCCATTCTTAAATCCCTGGCAATACCAGGAATCGAACCCGGACCACCGAGTACGGCAGCTAATAGTATTAGCCATTAAGCTACGGGCGCGGTCAATAGTTTTATGAGACCTAATAATCCTTGCAACCCCTTGGACATGACAACATATAAATCTAATTTTTGTCCCGTATTGGTATCAACTCGACAAAGGTTAGGTTGAAGGAAGAATCCCACCTTCCAATAATTATTTGCTCTCTACTGTTAGTCTATGTAATTAAAAACATATTCCAGCTTAAAATCTACTTACATTATTTAAAAGAAGGTACATATTTCGTTCCTAATGCGGAACATCTTCAGCTGAAAAAGGGGTATGAAAATCGGCACAAACGAAATCATCATCACCATCAACATCCCACCTCTACCGCCTCACGGGCAGTGTCCTGCAGCTTCAGACTCTGGGTCGGGGGATATAACTGGGGAGAATGACCAGTACCGCGCCCATACCATTTATACAATTTTATAGCTGAAGATGCTCCGCATTAGGAACGAAACATGAACTTTTTAAAATAATGTAACTAGATTTTAAGCTGGAATATGTTTTAAAATTACATAGACTAGCAGTAAAACTCAAATAAGTATTGGAAGGTGGGATTCTTCCTTCAACATAATCTTAGTTGATCTTGGACCTGAGTAAACGTCTACTGTACACAGATCTCTGCTTCCTTCACGGAATTGTCAATGGTACTCTTAAATGCACATCTTTGTTACCTCATTTTCCGTTACATGTTTATCCACGTACGATCCGAAATAGACCACTATTCCGTATTCCTCGTGTGCGCCTAACACTCCAGCAACGCTCCATATTCTATCGCCTTCCGACAGCAGAAAATGCCCTGCATGAATTTGACATCTTCATTCCCTACCCTCTGTTCAAAACCAAACTGAAACATGTACCAGAGGAGTTAGCTCTCGATTCTCTGTTGATAACCTGGCCTGAAAATACTAGAGACAAGGACATTACTATACGTCAGGGCCTCTCAGTGTGCATGCGCTGTGCACGGTGCAAAAGAAGACTTCGCTTGGTTGACCAGAGTGCAGACCCCCACTCCTCGATTTGGAGCAATAGCTCTGTCTCTCTCTTTCCCCACGCCTGTCTCGCTCGCTCTCCCTGAATCCCTCTTGCTCACTTGCTCCGTAGCGCTCCAAATCCGACCCGAGTTAAGCCGAGTAGCCCAGAGACGAAGCGTTGGCCCGAGCCAAGCCGAATGGGACCGATGCACTGCGCACAGCAACTCTGCGCCTCAATTTGCACGCGTGAGATTTTGGGCGTTTGAGAGGCCCGGCTATACGTTATTATTTTATGTTTATTTTTAGAATTTACTTTACGTCACACAGACGCAGATAGGTTTTATGGCAACGATGGGATAGGAAGGACCTAGGAGTGGGAAGAAAGTAGCCGTAGCCTCAATTAGAGTACAGTAGTGGTAGTTCGAACCCATTATCTCCCGAATGCTTATTTGTTTTATTTCATTTCTAAAGAACTTGTTCATATTCGTTCGTTCGTAATCTGTTTACCCTCCAGGTTCGGTTTTTCCCTCGGACTCAGCGAGGCATCCCACCTCTACCGCCTCAAGGGCAGTGTCCTGGAGCTTCAGACTCTGGGTCGGGGATACAACTGGGGAGTATGACCAGTAACTCGCCCAGGCGGCCTCACCTGCTATGCTGAACAGGGGCCTTGTGGGGGGATGGGAAGATTGGAAGGGATAGACAAGGAAGTGGGAAGGAAGCGGCCGTGGCCTTAAGTTAGGTACCATCCCGGCATTTGCCTGGAGGAGAAGTGGGAAACGACGGAAAACCACTTCCAGGATGGCTGAGGTTGGAATCGAACCCACCTCTACTCAGTTGACCTCCCGAGGCTGAATGGACTCCGTTCGAGCCCTCGTACCACTTTTCAAATTTCGTGGCAGAGCCGGGAATCGAACCCGGGCCTCCGGGGGTGGCAGCTAATCACACTAATCACTACACCACAGAGGCGGACTTTGTTAATATTAAGTTCCTTTTTTTCGTTAAATTTTATTTTTTGTTTTCTTACTTTTATCTACATAAATAAAACCGTAACGACCATGTGTCTGTACATTGACTATTTTGGCGAAATTTTCGTACAGTTGTCCGTTTCAGGTGTAGTAATGACCATCTACATAATTTTTAACTTTGGTATCTGTTTGTCTGAGGGGCTGCCTGGCCGAGGCGGTAAAGGTGTGCTCGGTTCGCCCGGAAGGACTTGGGTTCGAATCCCCGCCAGGAAGTCGTAAAATTTAAGAAACTAGATTTCCACTTCCGGAGGTGCATATGGCCCTGAGGTTCACTCAGCCTACACCAAAAAAGAGTACGAGGTTAATTCCTGGGGGCAAAGGCGGCCGGGCGTAGAGCTAACCACTCTACCCCATCACGTGCCGAGGTTAACAATGGTGGAAGCCTTTACCTTCCACTCCTCCAAGGGCCTCCATGGTGTATACGGAGGTGACTTTGCTTTTTCATCTGTTTGTCTGGGTTCTTGAAAAATACTGGATATGTTTCTACCAAACTTGATATTTTGAATCTACCCGTCCTTGGGTAGGTTTTAGGGTCAATATTATTTCTGAATACCTATATTTACTGCGGTTTATCCGAAACCGAAACAATGATTTTGCATTCCCACAAAATATGCACATCCAAAATTAATGGAAATCTACCACTCTTAATGGAAATCACTTTCTAAAACTTTTTGTTCTCATGTGCATTATTTCGACAGGAGAATTAATATGGGAGATATCATTAACGGACGGTTTTTCAGTACATGTCCAACGGACTTAACTCAAAAACGGGTGCGTGTAAAACGTATTTCTTATAACTCGGAAACTACTGAAGATATTTCAACCAAACGTTATAATTAGCATCCACCTGTCCAAAGGAATGTTTCAAGGCCCATACCATTCCAAATTCCCGGAATGGACTGGGGATTTATAATGAACCGAAACAGTGATTTAACTCTCTCACAGTATATACAAGACCAATGTGATTGGAAATCGACCAACCTTGATGGAACTCTATTTCTAAAACATTTTTCTCATGTGCATTTTTCGACAGGAGGATTAATATGGGACATATCATGAACGGTCGGTTTTGCAGGCTAAGTCCAGCGGACATAGCCCAGAAGGTGTTGTACGTGGAGCAGATACCTTATGTATCTATATAAATAAAATCGTAATGACCGTGTGTTTGTACATTGACCATTTTGCTGAAATTTTCGTACTGCTATCCGTTTAAGAGATAATAATGACTGTCTGCATATTTTTTTGCTTTAGTTTCCTGAAAGTCCTAATTTTCGACCCTCTCCTCCAAAATTAAGATTGAGGCACAATCTTTCAGACGAGATAGAATATTTAAATTTGGCAAAATTATACGTTTTGGCCTGTGACCGACGGAAAACTTCCAAGATCTTTACATTTTTCACTTTTTATCCCAGAAGAATATCGAAATATGGAGCCAATTTGAATGACGGTGCAGACCTTTGTTTCGAGGTATTTCGTGGCTAAACGGCTAGTCCTATGACAAAAAGGATGACACAATCTCGGTTCAATTTGGAATGATCTACACCTTTGGTCCTATGACTTTTTGTCTTATCTCTATCCCTTATACGTTAGATTTGTATCTATTTCTCAATTGTAAGTAAATTTTGCACTTTTTACACTCATCATTCGTACTCATACTCATAACTCAAAAACTACTGAACCGATTTTTAAAGTTCTTTCACCTATAGAAAGCTACATTGCCAGGGAGTAACAAGGGATGTATTTTATTTTCAAAACATTTATAGATCCCTACGAAAATTATAATAATGTGACCCAAGGTATAAAATATTTGCCTGTAAAAGGCATTATAGGTCAATATTGATAAAATATCGAATTTGTCGTACAAAGACGAGACAAAGCTCATTTTAAGCCTCACGATGCGAAGAACAAAATTCTGTAAGCCCTTAGGGCCCCGAGAATCGTATTTTAAAGGCCTGCAATCAACAGTTATGGAGATATTGCCACGACATTACCCCGCTCTAGGAATCAGATGAAGAAAGGACCAACCGTAACCATGGCAACGTCAGCTCAAGGATTCTACAGTAGAACACAGGCCTGCGGTTCGAAGTAGGTACGTGCGTAAACCTAGGATAGACCAAGGAGAGATTCTGCTACATATATGATTGTCTGGAAATAAAGCATTTTTTGGGTAAGCCACTCCTATGGATGGAGGCGGGGAGGGGGTAGCATATAAAAGTAATCGAAAATATTGTCGAATCCATAGGTTTCGGGGTCGCTGAGATGAACAGTGACATTACGCATGTCGTTTAGGTCCAAGTTCAGTCCCCATCAGCATGAGGAATGGGAACGGGTGAAAAGAGACCAAAATCGTGGATTTATGTGTGTGTGCACCCCTCTGAGCGGAGGTGTAAAGGGGGTGAAGTATCAGTCAACGTCACAATAACGAATAACACATAATTAACAAGTAATAAAATACCTAGAAGTAAACAATCAATAAAGTGCTCGGGCAGCGCCGAGTGGTATAGCTAGTATTTTACATTGTTATACAGCCATGTAAAATAGTGTACTTCGTACCTGTATCTGACGACTACTACTGTGGTATAGTGGTTAGTGTGATTAGCTGCCACCCCCGGAGGCCCGGGTTCGATTCCCGGCTCTGCCACGAAATTTGAAAAGTGGTACGAGGGCTGGAACGGGGTTCACTCAGCCTCGGGTGGTCAACTGAGTAGAGGTGGGTTCGATTCCCACCTCTGCCATCCTGGAAGTGGTTTTCCGTGGTTTCCTATTTCTCCTCCAGGCAATGCCGGGATGGTACCTAACTTAAGGCTACGGACGCTTCCTTCCCTCTTCCTTGTCTATCCCTTCCAATCCTCCCCTCCCCTCACCAAGGCCCCTGTTCAGCATAGCAGGTGAGGCCGCCTGGGCGAGGTACTGGTCATCCTCCCCAGTTGTATACCCCGACCGAGAGTCTGAAGCTTCAGGACACTGCCCTTGAGGCGATAGAGGTGGGGTCCCTCGCTGAGTCCGAGGGAAAAACCAACCCTGGAGGGTAAGCAGATTAAGAAGAGGAAGAAGAAGAAAATGATCGCCCAACTTCCACTTGGCCAAGGCAGTTGGAATTGTTAACTATCCAATAGTGATTTGCTTTACGTCGCACCGTCAAAGGTCTTATGACGATGATGGGATAGGAAAGGCATAGGAGTGGGAAGGAAGCGGCCGTGGCCTTAATTAAGGTACAGCCCCAGCATTTGCCTGGTGTGAAAATGGGAAACCACAGAAAACCATCTTCAAGGCTGCCAACAGTGGGGTTCGAACCCACTATCTCCCGGATGCAAGCTCACATCTGCGCGCCCCTAACTGCACGGTCAACTCGCCCGGTGTGCACGTTTCTAACGTTGACTAGAAACTCTAGTAAATCTTAGTAAACCGTAATAAAGCTGTAAACATTTTTATATAATTTCTTCAACGTGAAGTGTTTTTAAGGATATTTTTTAAGGTCTCGGGCTTTAACAGGTGCCTACTGTCTGCGCACTTTTTAGCAATAGATTTGTGTACGGGTTTGAGGGGTAAGGAGGGAGCTTTTCCGGTTCCGTTAGTACTGCCAACTGAATGGAAATGAAATCTGAATTGAATCGATAATATGATCGATCGATATGAATTTTTTAAACCTTTGTTATTTTAAGCCAACAACTGTGTCACATATACATTATATAACATTTCTCGATGCGAATCTTATTCCTAGAGTGAATTCTATAGTTTGGCTTTGCTGTGTAAATAACAACAATACTAGTACGTAAAGTGTAACCCAGACGTCGCACAGCGATGCATAAGCGATTCATAGTTTGTGTTTCAAAGATTGCCAGTACGAATCTCGAAGATTGCCGAAGGTACTAGGGTGTAAATCTATCGCTAAAAAGTGCGCAGATAGCACATTTCCATGGGACCATGCGAACAAGTAGGTTAAGGTATAAAATAACTCAGATATATTCAGATTGCTTAAAAATACTTTTTAAAAAACTATTTTATGGCTATATTTAATTTACGAACCACCTTTTTAAATCAGTTGTGGCAAGCTCAAATGCCACCAGAACGCATACAGCGCAGGCGTGAAAGTTAATGGGAGATGATGCAACTGCACGAGGTTTGGGGAGTCGAGAGAATGCACAGCAGACCAGCAGGTATGGTTGAATTTGGCTGTGTCCCAGTATAAAACTTAACTCTATTCCAGATGCTTTACTTCATAATACATTTTGTATTATAATATTTCATAGTAAAATATTATTTGAACACTAAATATTGTATATTACTTCCTGTATAGTCCCTGCTATGTAAGCTTATACAGCCGCTCGCATAAGTATTCGTCCGTCTGCCCTTTTCATATATTGAACACCAAGACTACATTACAAAGCTTAAGGTACATTAAGAAAGAAGTTAGTGGTGGATATGCAATATGTACTTACAATAATAACGGCAGAATATACCCTCTTGCAGGTCAATACTCTTTAATAAAAAGTAATTGGTATGGTTGGGCTATTTGCTTTACGTCGCGCCGACACACATACGTCTTATGGCGACGATGGGATAGGAAATGCCTAGGAAGTGGAAGGAAGCGGCCGTGGCGAAAATTAAGGTACAGCCCCGGCATTTGCCTGGCAGCCAATCAGTGATGCGGACAATGTCAGTGGGTGACATCTAGTGCATGCCCCGAGTACAATGGTTAAGATAAGGAAACGAACTGTTGTTGAACACGAACGAATTATCCAACTCCACCAAATTGATGATTATTAGAGAGTAATTGCTGAGAAAACACGAATACCGCGAAATACAGTCACAAGTACCATTCAGCGATATAAGACCAGTGTAATGTACTCAACAGAACAAGAACTGGGCGGACAAGAAAGCTGACAGCACGAGAAACCAAACCAAACCCCATCGCACTACAGCCCTTGAAGGGCCTTGGCCTACCAAGCGACCGCTGCTCAGCCCGAAGACCTGCAGATTACGAGGTGTCGTGTGGTCAACACGACGAATCCTCTCGGCCGTTATTCTTGGCTTTCTAGACCGGGGCCGCCATCTCACCGTCAGATAGCTCCTCAATTCTAATCACGTAGGCTGAGTGGACCTCGAACCAGCCCTCAGGTCTAGGTAAAAATCCCTGACCTGGCCGGGAATCGAACCCGGGGCCTCCGGGTAAGAGGCAGGCACGCTACCCCTACACCACGGGGCCGGCACAGCACGAGAAGAGCGAAGCATTATACGTACCGTCCAACAAAATTCCCATGTGTCTGGACCTGTGCTTCGAACAGATGTATAAATCTTCACTGGGAAGAACGTCAGCACAAACACCATACGACGTGTGTTACAGAGTTGTTTTGCAGGGCCTTAAAAGACAAAAGAAGCCCCTGGATGAGTGAGGTGAACTGTAAGAAGAGGCTGCCATTCGCCAAAGAGTAAGTTAGAAAGCCTTCGGCGTTTTCGAAACACGTGTTTTTTTTTTCTGAGAAGAGCAAATTCTGTTTACATGATTGCTCTGGAAAGCGACGTGTATGGAAAAAGAAGAACGTCGAGCTCGAAAATAAAATTTTGCAACCAACCGTAAAATTATGGAGAAGGTTCCATTATGGTATGGAGGTGTATGTCGGCGGCTGGGGTAGGTAACTGCCATATAATACCTGAACGGATTGATAAGATGCTGTATTTGAACATTTTAAAGCAACACATATCACTCAGCGTTGCAAACTTAGGTCTTGATAGTGGGTACTTCTACCAGCAAGAGCATGACCCTTAGCACACTGCTCGTGTTGTTAGGGAATGGTTACTCTACAATACACCTCATGTGCTGCAGACACCACTCCAGTCCCCAGACTTAAACCACATAGATCATTTATGGGTAGGGTTGGGCAGACCGGAACATTCACTTGTTCCGCTAGGAGCTTGAGGCGGAGTGTTTCGGTACAGAGTGCCGAGACACGGGACACAGGACACAGGACTGTAACTGCGTCCTAGAGAGAACTTCGAGAGGCAACAGGACATGCTCCGCTTCAGCTGGAATGTGCCTGAACCAACGTGCTGTGCCAAGGCCGCACTAGATAGATTAGTTGGTCTTGGCTGTGTCTGCCTGTCGATACCGGCTGTGTGCCGCCCTGTGTTGGAGTGTCAACATTTTTTCATCCAGTTTATATCTTTAATTCCAAAGCGATGAACCATATTTTTACTGGGCTTAAAAGTTTCCTTAAAGTCCAAATTAATTTTTAACATCAATCCCCGAGAAAGTGTTGAGGGAAATTTTCGATATATTGAAGAAAGTAAATGGAAGTTGAGAGGGAAGGAATTCGAAGAGCAGAGAGCATAACAGCACGAAAGTACAACAATGCATTCATCCAGTTATATTTTTAATTCCAAAGCGACGACCCATATTTTTCTTGGGCTTAAAAGTGTGCTTAAAGTCCAAATTAATTTTTAACGTCAATCCCCGAGAAAGTGTTGAGGGAAATTTTCGAGATATTGAAGAAAGTAAATGGAAGTTGAGAGGGAAGGAATTGGGACGCAGGCGAAGCAGCTAAAGCAGTGCAGCGCAGAGCAGATTTTGGTAATCCACACAAATCATTGCACCATCGCAAGTTGACAGACAGGGCAGGACAGAGCAGAGCAGGCCGGTTCTGCACCTACTTCCGCCTACCACGCGCAGTCTTCGAAACACAGTTTCCTGCGCACGTGTCACGCAGTTAGTTAAGAAATGGAGGAGAAAATTACCACAGCCATTCAGTCTCACCATGTTTTGTAGATACTATGTGAATCATGTGGACTGCAATGCAGTATGTACGTATGTATGTATGTATGTATGTATGTATGTATGTATGTATGTATGTACAGTCTAGGCTATAAATCATTTTATTCACGCTGCGTAACAAGGTAGTTTAGAGAAAGGCCTAAAATGTAATCCACCGAGCAAGTGGCCGTGCGGTTAGGGTCGCGGCTACCACGCCCGCTACCTTTCCAATCTTCCTTCACCCTTCCGTCGCCGAAAACCTTCGATATGTTAGTGCGACGTTAAACAAACAGCAAACAAAATAATGTAATCCTCATATATCTATGAAACAATCCGTGACCCAAGTTCTCGCAACATATAGAATTTAAGACAAAGATCTAACGCTGATTATGGAGAGCATCATCGCCGACTCCGTCGCCGTCATCCATCATCACATTTATGTGAAGAGATAAATACGGAAAATCATTTATCACGTCTTGTCAAATATAAATGCAAACGCGTTCACAACAGATTGTCAATGTTGATTGATTTTAGTATCTTGTGTCTTGTGACAACTATTCTCCGGACCACCTTTTGAGCAGACTAAAGCGGATGTGACGTCATTGTCTCGTCACACTCGCCGTGGTTGCCAAACGAGCCGGCGCGCCATTCAAAGTTGTACTCCACCACTATAATACAGCACAGCTCACGGATTGAACCTCGAATGAATTTAAAAGAATTAATAGACTAACATCTGCGTGTTAGAATCCCATACAGTTTTTTAACGGCTTACATCTTTAAACAATTAATTTACTGAATTAAATTTTAAATGTGAAAACCTACAATCTGTTTTACAGTCAATGACCGGGTCAGGGATGGAATAAAAGAAGCCCCATCTTGCGGAGAGGATAGGAATTGAGCCGGCTGCCGAAGCCTGTCTCACTCCTCTGGGGCAATGATTAATGACTGACAGATGAAATTAAATTATACTGGAGATTGATGCTGGAATGAAAGATGATAGAGAAAACCGGAGTACCCGGAGAAAACCTGTCCCGCTTCCGCTTTGTCCAGCACAAATCTCACATGGATTGACTGGGATTTGAACCACGGAACCCAGCGTTGAGAGGCCGACGCGCTGCCACATGAGCAACGGAGGCTTTCACAGTTTTAATGTACTAACTACAATTTCACGATTAAAGCATTCATTAAATTATTACTATTTTTATTTTATTTTATTATTTATTATTCACTATTATTATCTAAATATATGGCCTGATTCCTCACGGGCGATTTTTGAATAAGCGAGAGAAGTGAGGATTATGTACTCGTACTGGAATTAACTTGAAACTAACAGATTAAATTGGGGATCCAGGCGAAAACCTGTCCCACCTCCGCTTTGTCCAGCACAATTTCAATAAATTCATTATTACAAATATATTTTTATAACAAATATTATTATATATTATTATTATTATTATTATTATTATTATTATCATGCAGGAGGTTTCAGCGTCAGCTTACCTTGTGCCACAGTAATTAATATGTGTCACTATCGAGTGGCTGCACACCCAAGTCGGAATCAGAGCCGGGGTCAGCACACGAGGTAAACTAATCCCGCCGTCAATACTATGCTTATAAACAGGCAGAATCATATTTCTCTCGCCGGACGTAAAAATCTTGCGTTTCTTCTTCTACTTATAACAGTCTGGTGAATTTTTGTTCGGATCCATTGCACAATAATATCCAATAACGAGTAAGAAGAAACCTACAAACGTACAAGTGACTACAAGAATTATGAATTAGCACACAATACGCACATACACTGTTTTTGTAAAAGCGAAGCACACTGATAAAATTCTCTCACTGCTGTTTTAAACAGACTATGATTGGAACTGCACTCATGTGTTCAGGACATCCACTGAGTGAGTAAGTATGGCAGCTCCGCATTAACTGCACCATTGCCAAACTCGCTCTGAGTAGCGCACCCCCCTTGCCCCCTCACCAACCATGTGACAACACAGTAGGCGCTGCCCCTGTCGCCCGCTCCATCCCCTGGTCTATACACGCACTTCCGCTTTAGTCTGCTCAAAAGGTGGTCCGGAGAATAGATGAAAATCTAGCAGTACATTTGTAAATACATATTTTTTCCTCTCCCTCACTGTGATCCTATTAATGAATTTACCATGCAAGTTGGTCGTGCGGTTAGGATCGCCTTGCTATGAGCTTGCATTCGGGAGATAGGGGGTTCGAACCCCACTGTCGGCAACCGTGATGATAGTTTTCCGTGGTTTCCCATTTTCACACCAGGCTAATGCTGGGGGGCCTGTACCTTAATTAAGGCCACGGTCGCTTCCTTCCCATTCCTAGCCCTATCCTATTCCATCGTTGCCATAAGACCTATCTGTGTCGGTGCGACGTAAAAAATATAAAAAATAATCATGAATTAAATTCTTTGCTTAGTCCATGTGAACGTCGAACATCGGTAACATAGAAATATTGTTCAGTCTTGTAAACTGGCGAAGGTGGTTGTTTTTACTGCGATTGTCTTAAGCTGAATAACCGCGTTGCCATCAGCACAAGGGAAATTGTGAAAATGACTAACAAAATGGGAAAAATCGCGAATGCTTGAAGAAAAAGAAGAAAATAGCCTCTTTATACTGGATGCCCCTGTATCACAGAGTCTAAAGAAAACATGTTATTTCTGAAAACCGACGAGACCCTGCGTGGCAATGTACGCTCACGTCCACTTCGCAGTTTCGTAAGCTTCGCGCTGTCCTGCTCTGCGGCCAACTGCTTCTCAATGTGCGCCCGGCCTAACAGCACGAAAGTACAACAATGTATTCATCCAGTTATATTTTTAATTCCAAAGCGACGACCCATATTTTTCTTGGGCTTAAACGTTTCCTTAAAGTCCAAATTAATGTTTAACGTCAATCCCCGAGAAGGTGTTGAGGGAAATTTTCGAGATATTAATTACTCAATAATTACTCACAATACAGGCCAATACATTCAACTGGTGAAAATATTCTTGAATTGGTTACTTTTAAACACCTGCACTGCCATTGTAACCGTGTTATGTGTATTTTATATTGACCGGAAAAATATTAACCTAAAAGAAGCCTTTAAACGTGATTACTGGGCGCGAATTTCAGTGTTCCGACTGTTCGTTCACGTTCCCTGCAGCTTTATGCTGGACCATGGCCATAACTACACACAGGCACACACCACACAGCACGTTCCGTACAGGCACATTCCCAGTTCCCACTGGCGCGGAGCATGTAATTTTGCCTCTCGAAGTTCTCTCTACACTGCACAGTTACAGTCCCGCGTCCCGTGCGCCAGCTGCACAGTTCAGCTATTAGGCGATGGGCAGTGCATACTGGCGCTTCTGATGGGACAGCGAGTCAGTGTCTCCGGCTCGCTTGAGAATGTTTCGGAACAATTGACACTCGGTGTTCTGGAACAGCGGAACATAACTGTGCACCGGCACATTGTGCCGAAACAGGGACATAGTGCCCAACCCTATTTATGGGCGGAATTAAAATGTAAACTGAGCAAGCAGTGTATTATAAATGAGGAAGCTTTGGAGCTTGGACGAATGGCACAAAATAGGCCCGTAAGTGATAGAAAAGCTGGTGACATCCATGCCAATAAGCCTTCAAGCCGTGATTGCTTCCAAAGGACGTTCGACGCGCTGCTGATTCTTAGAAAATGACTGTACATTCCTCGAGTTCTTACTGTGGACGAATATTTTTGCACCGTGACTTTTCTGCAAGCAGTGCGATTGCTTTTTATTTTTTCCAAATGCCAGTGCTTACAGTGCTATACGTTATGTTCTCAGATGTTCAGATGGAAAATAAAACATACATTTTTTGTGTATCATTAACTTGTTTATGATATTGGTGCTATTGGCCATTGTGCTCATATGACGTACGCGGACGAATACTTATGCGAGCAGCTGTATACTAAGGGTAGACCTTATTCTTTTTTTCTTTTCTATTTTGCTTTACGTCGCACCGACACAGATAGGTCTTATGGTGGCGATGGGATAGGAAAGGCCTAGGAATGTGAAGGAAGAGGCCGTGGCCTTAATTAAGGTACAGCCCCAGCATTTGCCTGGTATGAAAGTGGGAAACCACGGAAAACCATCTTCAGGGCTGCCGACAGTGGGGTTCGAACCCACTATCTCCCGATTACTGGATACTGGCCCCACTTAAGCGACTACAGCTATCGAGCTCGGTCCTTATTCTTTCCCCGCTGGTAATACTAAAGATAGTGATTTATTCAGTAACTATTTTCTAACAGTTGGGTTCGATTCAGTGCCGCTAGCCATACAGCTTAGAGACCCTACTCGCCGATACGACGTCTTACAGTTACTGTCAATTTTGGACGGTGGTACTATGTAGTCATGATTTTTTCGTGACTTGCGAGATTATACGCATTCCCACTGGCATATTATGAAAATCACTAGCGTTATATTTGCGGGTATATTTTCCTTTTCTGTAGGATTGTAAGTATCTCTGGGCAATACCAGGTAAGTAGAATTATGGTAAGTACGAATAACGCATTTATTAACGTAGTTCGAGGTAAATGACGAACGCAGCATTTTATTAATAGATCATATTTCGTCCAATTCGCATGTATACAATTTAATTAGGATGTATAAGAAGCAAGAAAACTCTGAAAGAACTCCTCCGAAAAGGAAAGCCACGTTACCTCCTCTATAAAGATCAATTTAGTTGAAATGGAAGGAAATTTCGTTATTATCCTCACCTAACCTTGTCTTGTCACGAGTTTCGTACGATTTGCAGACTTAGCATTTGTGTATTCTTTATTGACTTACGACTTATTGACTTTCACTTCAGTCCTACAAGTAACAGCAAATTTCAAGAAGGGAGCTGAATTATTCACACAAGGCAAAAACCGAAGAGTACGGATATGGTAATGCATATAACTATAAATACAGTTATAGGGGGTCCACTGTCTGTAATTTCGTTTGTTTTGCCAATTTTTCAGATATTTATCCGATTAAGGTCCACTCAAGACCGTATCCGTGGTTTTTACCTTTCGTGTCCGTTTGTATGTTTGTTCCCCCATCACGACGAAATGGTTGGATAGATCTCAACCAAACTACATATTTTTTAGAGTATACTCATCCCGGGGAAGGTTTTGATATGCATGTAATTTAAAAATCTCTGAACAGACGAGGTGTTTGTAGGAAAACAAGAACAGTTTTCTTCCATTTTCTCTTATATTGTAGTAGAGGATCTAGAAGAATTCTGGACCAGCTTTTCGAGACAAGAATTCTGGACCAGCGGCAGCCACTGCGCATGCCCCCCCGTGCGCTTCACTCCCTGAAGGGGCCTCTCACTTGGCAAGCCACGTGCGGGGAGGCGCCTCTCGCTGTCAAGGCTACACACAAGTGTGGAATGTCGCTCCTTGCGGTAGCTTACTACTGCTATGCATTGGGGGGGTGATAGGTGACATCACTTGTTTTGGTGCGTAATTGAGTATCTTTTTACTGAAAGGTATTGTAAGAGCAAAACAAGTTCACTATTAACCGCACTCTTCTAGTAGAGATTAAAAAAAAAACTCTATTGAGTGTAATTAATTATTGTAATTATCAAATATATATATATATATTCTACCCTACTTGCCTATGTGATTACCTCTTGAATTGTTTATGTTGGTGACAGGAAAGACATTTAGACAAAAATCATCATGTTAGATATGGTAATAATTTTTTTTTTTTTTGCTGATGTTTTTTTACTTGTTAGGGTGCATGTAGGAAATGTTAACTACACTTCCCCAGAGGTCTTTATGTAATAGGTAAATATTTCTTGAAAGACAAGGTGCTGTGAGTAGATTTGCTCCTAAAAGTTACGTGCTGGAGTTCCTCTCACTGCTCAAGGTGAGACAGCTACATGTTAAATAATTGCAGCAACTGGATTTGCTTCACAAGGTTACTTGCGGGCGAAAGGTGAACAGGATATGAGATTTTTTTTTGTAAAAAAGAATCGCTCCCTCCTCCTGCTCAGCGGAGTGAAGGTTAGGTACTAACAACTCTAACCAACTGGTGATGAGTGAAAGCGCAACACAAAAGTGCTTAGTTTAACTAAATAATAAAAATATTTTTCTTGACTACTTACCTTGAATTATTTTTTCGACAGGATGCACATCTAGCTGTATTTCATGACGATAGATACACGCATTGTTTACTAACCTTACATCAATAAATGTCATCAATGAAATATCATTGTACTAGGTAAAAAACAAATTAAAAAAAAACTCGGATAAAGTCTGAAATCAGAGGTTGATTAAGACATTCCGTTGTTACGAACGCGATAGTATGAATTTTTACATACGGAATAAAACACATCTCGCCATTTTTGTTGGATACGTCGGCAACTGTTTATACTCATCGAGGTCAAACAGCCCATACATGAGAGTGGCATGTCTGTGATTTCTTATTATCTTTGTCCAAGATGGCTAACACAAAAAAATGCATTATGATCTCCGAACGAATAAATTAGTTATGGCTAACACATGATGTGTCATCTCATCAAAAATTATATCGAATATATATGTTTAGCAGGGAAGATGAAATAATAAATCGTCTAATGAATCAGTTAGGGGCGCGTGAATTCACCGCAAAGAACAGCAGCAAAGAACTTCAGTGACCAAAGACATCAAACACGACAGTGTTTTAACAAAAGAACGTGCTGCTACGTAGCCGAAATATTGGTTGAAAAACTGTAAAGCATGGTTTCTTTTAAAATAAAATATTACGGAATATTTCTTAATCAACCTCTGAATTGAGACAGTGTGTGAGTGAAAGCTATAATTTGTCACACCTACACAGGTTGTTGATTTGAGGATAGAAAAAATAAAATCTGGTAAAGGATTCAAGGTTATAGCATTTGGTTGGTGTAAAAAAAATACGTGTATGCATATATAGGTTAGGATGAATTATTCAAGCAACTCGAATAATAAGTGGAACATCACAGTGTTTTATTTACCTGTTAGTTCAAAATACATGATTAAATTCTTTCTTACATGCTTCACAGTCTTTAATCATTGGATTCGCTCCGTCAAAACCATCAACCTCGTCTTGTCCTCTGTAGCAATAATGTCTGACACACGGGCTGCATACTGCTATTTCCAGTTTTGCTTTTACATAGTAGGGTAGTTTCTCCCATGCTTCATCTAAATCTTTAGCGGCATATGTTGAGAGAAACCCAGATGGTAAATAGCGAATTAGATGTTGTGGCATTCGAAGTAAACTGCCATGTGTATAGTATGATGTAATAGCCTCACTTACTAGTGAGAAATATATTGTACGTAAAGGATCATGTTTAATACTTGGTGTACAAAGTTCACATTTACACTGGATGTTACGGTTTCTCTTCTCACCAAACTCATTCTTCACTTGTCGCTCCATGACTGATGACACGCACACACTGTTGTCAACAAAGACATTACCTTAATATTTATTCACACACTTTTTTAAATAGTGTGCTACAGTTTACGTTACGTCACACTGACATGGCGTATACTCCAGTTAGCTTTAAAGTACACTTCTCTTAGCAGTTGCCTAGTGTGAAAATAGCGAACTAGAGAGAATAATTTTATGATTGCCAACGAGGAGGATCGAACTTGTACTCTTCTAGATGTGAGCGAATTCACTTGCTTTATATATAAATTTTAATGCTAGGTGTAAGATAATCTCACATTATATTTACCAGACGCGACTTTATTGTGTGTAAAATTATTATTTTGTAGACATATGTTTGAAGTAGAACATTCCTTTGTAGTGTATATCTATCCCGGATGTTTTCTGCAAGCAGCTTTCGCATAAACCGGTTAACGCCTTACTTCTTTCGCGGTCATTGCTGGTCATGGTCGTGCTTTGACCACGGTTTCATCAAGGCTACAAAAAAAAGGATGCTTGAACTTAAATCCGGGTCGCGGCTTACTAGCAGATGTTGTATCCAGGCAGGTTTTTTTGAAACTAGTTGTTGTTTCAAATTACATATCGCCGTTAGAACAGGTATATATACTGCGAATCGGTTGCTGTAGGTACGTTAAAGTTTAGAAAAATGACTGCTGTACAACGTAGCCTTGTAGAAAAGCTAGTGGCGCTCAGGGATGTAATCAGACTACAAGAAGAATGTGAATTAAATAATATTGTGGAAGTAGAGGGTGGCTTTGAACGCGCCATTGTGAATAGAATGAGGGAGTTCACTGACGAAGAGTTTCAGCTCTTTATTAGTGTGTACTCCGACATTATATCACGGCGCAATAGCCCTTATTTCCACCTATTTTTAATTCATAAATTTAATTACTTTCTCTGCTGCGCGATATTAGCTGAGCTACGAGCGATGATAGAAGAAGAAAGTAACGAAGATGTTATTGGTGAGTTTCAACTTTTGTTTAATTTTAAGAAATTCGTTTACTGTAGGATTGCGAAAGATTTTAATTTTACATTATCTTTTTCTTTAATATAGTATATGAACAACAACAAGTAGAAGAGCCTGTAAGACCAGAAGAATTAAATTTCTTTGAACCGATGTAGGTGAGTGTAAAAAATATTTTTTTTTGCTTTCATTTTTTTTTCTGCTCTTAGGAAGATAAACTAATTAAAGAGATTTATTTTATGTCACACTAACACAGATACGTAAAGGAGTAGGAAAAAGGATGGAGTTTAATTTTTTATTTAAAAAATTATAAGAGTTAAATTTTGTTAAATTTTGTTTATTATAATTTATTACGACACATGTTACACAAATGTTTCGAATTAATTATGCAGAGTTGAGGTGGAAATATCTTCTTGCTTGAGGTAATGTCCAACGTTGTCATCAACAAAACAAACAGCACAGTTTCTTGAGCAAGGGAAGTCTGCAACAATAGAGAGAGGACACTATAAGATGGTAAATCTATCAGACATTAGAGTAAAAAATTAAAAATATATTATACTAGCGTACTTACTATTGATTTTTTTTTTAGAATACATATTCCTTCGGAATCCATGAATTATGCGTGGCGTCGAATCCTAGCCACGATACGAAAACTTTGTCGTTCTTTCTTTTTAAAATTTTATCAATGAGGTATATTTTAGGATGTTTTGTCTTCTGCAGTTCTTGTTCATAGAACGCACCAAATATTGGTTTATTTTGATAGTCGTGAAGCAAGTAAGTTCTCGGTGATGTTTCTTTTACTTTTCTTACAGTAAATAATTCATTACTCCAATTAGGAGTATAGCCCTTTGTAAAATATCGCTTAATTTTACTTATTCGTACTGTGTCACCTACTTTAAATTTTGGTGGATAAGGTGACTTCTTTTTCTTCATTTCCCGTAATTTGTACACAGTAGCAAGTTGTTGTAGATTGTTTGTGACGTCTATAGGTTTCATACCAATCGTACGATGTTTTCGATTATTATATTCATCTAATAGTTTTGGTAGCATGCGAAGCCAGTGGTATGATCCGCACGCCGAGAATTTCCTCCACATCCACTGCTTCAGTGTTCGATTGAAGCGTTCAACTACGCTTGCCTTCAAGCTGCTCCCTGTCGAATAGTGATTAATTTTTCTTATTGTAATCCACTGTTGAAAAATCTTATTATAAAATTCTTTTCCCCTGTCAGTTTGCAGATGTTTTGGATAGCGTTTACATTTTGAATAGATGCGTTCCATATTCTCCACTACTTCGTTTCCTGTTTTTGTTTTAAGTGGAACTGCCCAGGCATACTTTGAATAAACATCAATAACAGTTAACAAGTATTTATATCCACTATTAACTTTCGAAAACAGAGACATATCAACAAGATCCGCTTGATGTAAATCATCTCTCCCCCGGCTAATAACGCTCCGTCTTTCAAAATTCTTTCGCACTGGAGCGTGGAGTTCTTTCGCTATTTCTTCTCTGATATTGTTCATAAAGTATAGGTAAAAGAATTCGTTCTGTGTCGTCTATTCGTTTCTTGAATCGCAGTCGATCTATAGCCAGTTGTTGCCAGTTGCTTCTTCTGTCTTCACATCCAATTTCATAGATTACTGAAATATCCTTTGAGAATCTAACCGCTTTAAATATATTTGCGAACGGAAGTTCGTCCCACCGCGCAGTGTTCATTTATTCGATGTACCTCGACTTTCGAAGTTCTTCTTCGATTGACAAGATTTCGTTTTCGTGTGACGAATGACCAGCACTTCTAGATGCTATTAACTTTTTCAGTCTCTCCACTAGACTGTTTGGATCATTCCAGTGAACTAATTCGATCTTCTTTCTTTGTTCATTTTTCCACTTGGCTACTTTTGATCCTCTTCCTGTACGTTTGTATTTGTGTACACTTACAAATTTTGGTGTGCTCCTTCCTTTTTTCACTTTTGCATCTTCTACTAATGGCTTGATAATTTTTTGAAATTTGAGCGATTTCGTGCCTCTCATTGGCTTGCCTGCGTCATACTGTTTCCTGTGCACGTTAGTGTAATTTAATATATGACTGTAAGTTGACAGATCCTTATCATCATACAACTGTGCGTCCGGATCTTTCTGAAATATTAATTCAAGGAGACCTTCAGTTAAAGGATAGTTAAAATTGTCAATTATAAGATTGTTATCGCGAAACAGTACTTTTTTACTCCCTAAATAGTGTTCTCCATGAACTACTCGAACCCCGAATATTCTATCAACTTTGTGTCTCAATTGTGGGTTAAGATAATTTTGCAGGAGAGTTGTAACCTTTCTGTCCAGAGTTTCTTCTTCTTCTTCTGATTCTTCTTCTTCCTCATCACTTATATAACTATTCAATTTTCGATTTTTCTTTGCAATTAATCCATTCGAGTTAACTGTAAGCTGCTGTAGTTTATTTAATGGTGCAGTTATTGGTTTAAATGTTTCTTCTAACTTTAGTTGGTTTAAAGCCATATCTGCTTTAAGAGAGTTATATTTTTTTTTTACATCTTTTCTTAATTTTGCTAGTTTATCCTTTACACGACTTTTTTCCACTATGTTCGCCTGCATTTTTTAAACTGAAGCGTAACGTCTATTGTTTTACTCATATATAGTATATTCAAAGAGTATATGGAGCGGAAGATCGTTAGTATTCCATTGTTCTGGGTCTTTTAGGCGGAATTGAATTTCATCACCTTCCTTTACAGCAATTGGTGTACCTACTTCTAATTCGATTGGATTGTTCACGTGATTAATCATCGCATATACCAGAGAACCACGTGTACTTGTTAACGGTGTAAGTGTACCCGTATAGGGAAGCTTATACATAAGACGAGAGTTTTGTAGCATATATATTGGTGACTGATTTGACGGTAGACTGTTAATTTGAAAAAGAGCTTTTCTTGGTTTTTTGTGCAGTTCCTTTTTCATCACTTCAAACTCTTCTTTTGCAGTAGCAAACGTTTCTAAATACTGTTTGTTAACAACATCTTGCTCGTGGATAGGTGAATCAACATTTGTAATTCGTTTGTTCTTCATATTTAATTCTCCGTTAGATTCTACTGGTAGAGAATTTTTCTGAAGTTTAGATATGACAAGTTTTAACTCGTCAACTTCTCTCCGCGCAGCTGCATACTGTTCTACAAAGACTTTATTTGCAACATCTTTCTCATTTAACGGATTATGTACGTTAGTAATTCGCTTATTTTCCATACTCAAAGTACCACCTACATCAACGTTTAGTTTCTGTTGATTGCTTATTTCATTCTTCAGTTTTTCGAGTTCTTCACGCGCTGCTGAATGTTTTTCTAGGTATGCTTTATTAATCGCATCCGTCGAATGAATAGGTTTACCGATGTTTGTTACTCGTTTATTTTGCATATCTATCGATCCATCGTCATTCACTTGTAGTAGTCTACCTTTTGTATGCTTTTCTAAAAATAAAAGCGAAATTGCATCTTGTTCCTCTTCAGGATCTGCCACACCCGATATTCTCTTGTTGTTCATGTTGAGGTTATTGTCAGTTACAGGAAGGTGATCATCCACAATATCACGTAAAAGAGAATCAACATATTCTATGCGTGCAGAAACGTCGTTAACTCGTTTCTCTAAATTTCTCTGCACATGGTTAGTGTGCGTACGCATTGTGTCAAGCGAAACTGCTTCGTTTCCATTCATCGCTGGAGCTATTCCTTTCAGCCTTTTGTTCTTAAAATCAACTGCATCCTCTTCTAGTTCACATATGTCATGTATTTCATTTTTAAGATCTAAAATGTCACGTTGTATTTCTTCTTTATTAATACTGTCCTTAACGGTTTTTAACACATAATTTTTATTACAAGCATCCTCCATGTTTATAGGATTGGCGACGTTCTTTAAACGTTTACCATGAATACTTAAGTTTCCGTCAGATGTTGATGTTACGTAATTTGTATTAACCATCATTTTTTCATCTACATATGATTTAGTAGCAATATCATGACGTGATGATGGTCGCGTTACATACACGTTACTGGTTCTGTTGTTTGATGCCATCGTGATGTTCTTTCTCTACTCAACAATTCGAAAATGAGTTCGTTAATGTATACACTCTCGTATTTATATCACATAAAATATATCGAATCCATTTCGATATCGACCTTTGCTTATTTCGCTATCCTTATCGATAACGAGAAAGCTGAATTTCGACTGTGACCAACAACGATAACATAAATCAGTGAACTGGTTGTAACTCATATCGGTGTTCACGTGATCGTCGTAGACATGCCGAAGATTTCTTGCATCTTGTTTAAACAGAATAATGAAATTAGCGTTGTCTCTAATAAGTTGTTTGGGAATGCAGGAATAGGTCTGACATAAGTAAAAAACATCCACGATATGGTGTCGACCTCTACTAAAGTAGTCTTTCATGTGCTGCTGTTTGTCGCTTGCTACATCGTCAAAAATAAACACGGAATTTCTTTGAGCTTTTTCTGGCGGTATTACTTGCTCACGATCAGAGTAAAACTCGCATTTTATTTCTTTAATAGATTTTAAAAGCTTCTCTAGCTCAATATATTTCTTCTGCGACAATGATTTTGAGTAAACATACACATTCTCAAAACGTAACCCGTTCGGTTGCAATAACAAATTAATCATTACATTAGTCTTCCCTGCATTCGATGGTCCGCATATGAGACAGCGTATTGTGTCCGGCAACAGTTTACTATGTTTATTTTTCTTTCCTACTGAACGTTTTGTGTCGTTCAGATTTGCAACAGGTAAAGATATCGATTGTTTTATTGTCTTCACCATCACTTTCTTTTGATGTTGATAATTTTCAACGATCGAGTGCACAGTGGATTTCTTTTTTCTCAAAGTTATTGTTGATTACTAAATAAACACGAACTTTTTTTTTACCTTCTGTTTTTACTTATCTAGTTCCAAAATGGTTCGTGCATCACACTACACGTAGTATTAAGAAGTGCTGGAAGAGCTGTCCTGTTATAGTGATCTAATACTATGTTGCCAACTTCACAACCTCTCATATACCGACAAGAAGGCGACCATTTTCTATGTTCTGTTAACGGATCATCATCTTTATCCCACGAAAATAATTCGATTCCGCAAAAAATACATTTAACTGCGTCTAGGTATCCCGTGAAGTAAAATCCAGCTTTAGCTAAACTTAAGGGGTCTATCCACGGTACACACCATCTAGCGAAAGTCCTTATCCGATCTACCTCAGATTTTAAATTTAACGGACGAGGAATGTACGCCATGTCGCGGTAAAATGAGGAGAGCAGAAAAATATCTCTCTTATTTATATATATCTTTCAACCTTTCAGAAAAAAAAGAAAGATAAAAAAACTTACATACATTTTTAGTACTCAACAGTTGCACATCGTGTAAAAATGTAATTCGTATATAATAACACACTTGATAGCAGGAGCTCTTATTTGAGTATGCTGCGTCGAAGACGCAACGTTGTAGCAGCTCCATGTAAACGAGTAGGGAAAGGAGGAATAATAGGCAAAGTTCTTAATAAAGCTATAGATAATTTACCAGTAGAATTGCACATACCAGGTTATGAATTCTGTGGACCTGGGACAAAGTTAGAAAAACGACTTAAGCGTGGTGATCAAGGAATAAATCTATTAGATAAGGCATGTAAAGAACACGATATCGCTTACGCTACATACAAAGACCAGAACAGAAGGAAAGAAGCAGATGAAATCTTAGCCTCTAAGGCTTGGTCTCGTGTAAACTCTCAGGACGCATCATTAGGAGAAAGAGCAGCTGCACTAGCAGTTACGGGTATTATGAAAGCGAAAACTAAAGTTGGTGGCGGTAGACGAAGAAGAAAATCAAAACATCGAAGAGAACGAGTAAAACCAAAAAAAAGACAACATGCTGTAAAAAAAAAGAAAGGTGGTTTTCTTCCACTCCTTCCGATATTTGCAGCCTTGTCGGGCTTGGGCGGTCTAGCAAGTGGAGCTGCGGGCATAGCATCGGCTGTAAACAAGGCGAAAGCCGCACAGGAAGAATTAAAAGAAATGAAGCGCCACAATCGAATGCTAGAAGCGATGCGTGGGAAAGGGCTTTCTACTCGAAACAAAGGAAAGGGCATTTACTTAAATCCTCCAGCATACAAAAGATAATGGAAGGTCTGCCGAATAGAGCATTAACTAACATAGATCTGTATCGTTACGCATATCGTTTAAAAATTCCCTACTTCAGAGGTGTGTTTATGCGAGATACGTTACCGAAAATTTCTCGTAAAAATGAGAGTTGTATTTTGAATTTAGATCCGATAAGTAAATCTGGTTCGCACTGGGTTGCGTTCAGTAAACGAGGTGCGTATGTCTACTACTTCGATAGTTTTGGTAATTTACGTCCCCCAAAAGAGGTATTAGAATATTTAAGAAACTGTTACATTCGATATAATTTTCATTCTTATCAAACTTTTAATTCATCAATTTGTGGTCATCTGTGTTTACTATTTTTATACTGTATAAATAAAGCAAGACCTTAGTATTTGTGTTCAGTGTGCACGATGCCGTATGAAAGACGGATTACACTCGAGGGTAGAGGCTCGAAGATTGATGTAGTATTAGAAACTCCGATTTATTTGAATAGAGCCTCTTTCTATGAAATAGGTCTTGCCGCACTATTTACATCTAATAGTATTCGTAATGTCACTAGTAAAAATAATAAGTTTGCTATATATTTGAATGGTAAAAAAATTCTTTTGAGTGTAGCAGAAGGCATTTATGAATTCGAAGATCTTGTTGCAAAAATAGAAAGTTTGCTAACTATTAAAAATGTGAAACTATTTCTGCGGGAGTACACTCCAAAACTTAGTTTTTTTATCTCGACTATTAACAACAAACCTACTATGCATTCTCCGTTTGACATTGATTTCAATGTACCGAACAGTGTTGGCACTAGCTTAGGTTATCTGTTAAATGTATATGAGAAATATGCTAACCATGAATCACAGCTGAATGAAATAGGTAACGTAATCGTTAATAGCACAAATAACCAGATTGGTATTAAAATGAAGGGAGACAAAACAACTGTACTCACATTACCGGAAGGTAGTTACACTTTTTCGGAAATAGGAGCTCTAGTTCAAGAAGCAATAATTAACAACTTTCCTATTCTCGAAGAGGAGAATGACCCTCTAGATGGAGATAGTAAACTTATTACTATTACTTACGAAAAGACCTATCTTCGCTGTAAAATGTCCTCCAACCTAGACGTAGACTTTGATGTTTCCGATTCAATTGCTGATTTGTTAGGATTTTCACGCCGAAAATATGATGCTAATAAATTACATATTTCAGGAGAGATTATTAAAATTAATAACGTGAACTCGATTCGTGTATGTTGTAATCTCGTGTTAGGTTCCGGTTCCTACCTCAACGGTAAACAAACACATTCGTTATACAATTTTAAACCGCTTGTTCCAGCAGGCTATCCTATCGTAGTTCAACCGTCAACTATAAGCTTCTTACCGGTAAACACTAG
The DNA here is from genome assembly GCF_040414725.1 of Anabrus simplex. Classification (NCBI taxonomy): domain Eukaryota; kingdom Metazoa; phylum Arthropoda; class Insecta; order Orthoptera; family Tettigoniidae; genus Anabrus; species Anabrus simplex. The sequence continues at coordinate 343,965,704 of NC_090268.1, read as the reverse complement.
TGTTATTCAACATATATCTGTCGTACTCGAAGATCAGTTCGAAAACCCAATCGACTTACAAAATGAGGATGTAACAGTAGAGTTAATTATTCGTCCAGTAAAAATACAGTAATCATATATAACATAAAGCGTACACTTATGTACTATCATTCGAGTAAGGAACAGTTGATCATCAACATCATGGTAGTAATTTACAACAACCAGTCAAAAAACCGAGGATTAAAAGAGGCAGCAGCTAGAGTAGTAAAATATAGAGTAAAGCTAAAAAAACAATCTCATCGTGTACGCGACAAGAAAAAATTAACCTCAAACAATAAAGACTTTTTACAATCGCTAGGCTACCGACTACTATAAGTTCTATTTCTCCTACAGAAACTACTTTACTCTCTTTTCGTGTGCGTAATCAAGGTAACATTACTCTCTTTTTGTGTGAAATCACTTTACAATGCTACCGACTGCCCCCCTAGGATAAAGCATATAAATTCTAATTCTCTACGAAAAACTACTTTAGTCTCTTTTTGTGTACAATCACGCTAACATCAAGGAGAAATATGTTCAACGTAACGGACAAAGTTATATTTGACAACAGAGTTGCTAGGCGGGAAGTAAGGAGCTATCATCCATATGCTGGCACGAAATATGAAAACAACGATGAAATTCGAGTTCCTGTACACAACCAAGAACATATATTTTTACCCTCTGAAGCTGATGTTCACATCGAAGGTGAAATAGTTAGATCAAGCGCAGATAATACACCTTCAGCTACAGCCGTTCCCGATCAAAACTTTGCAGCAAATCTCTTCGATGAAATGCGTATTGAATTGAATGGGAAAGAGATTGAAAGAACACGACGTGTAGGCACGACTAGTGCTATAAAAACTTTCGCCTCTTATTCTAAAAAAGAAATGTTAGCGCTGCAAAATGCAGGCTATTTTCTATCAATTTCTACACCACCAAACGAAGCTAATATTATCCACGCGACTACAAAGCTGTTCCATGCAATTATCCCACTGAGTCTTCTTTGCGGATTATTTGAAGACTACAGGAAACCATTCATAAACTGTAAACTTGAATTTATCTTTATTCGTTCTAGAGATGACAAATGTGCACTGTTTTCAGCCAACGCGGAAGATACAGCTAAAGTCAAAGTACGAAAAATGTATATAAAGCTACCAACTCTAATACTGTCCGACGAGGAAGAAGTTAAACGCATAAAGTTAATCCAAAAAAATCCTTCTATTCCTGTAGCATTTCGATCGTGGAGTTATCACGAGTTACCTACTATTCCAAATTCAACGAAAATTAATTGGACTGTTATGACTACGTCACAAATAGAAAAACCGAGAGTTTTTATGCTTGCTTTCCAAACCGATCGTAAGAAAATTAATGTTTCTTCTTCTCTGTTCGATCACTGTAATATTCGATCCGTTGGTGTATTCTTAAATTCAAACTTTTATCCCTATGAAAAGGCTGTAGCTAATTTTAACAATGGCGACTACAGTGAATTGTATGATATGTTCATCAAGTTTCGTAATGCGTACTATCAGCTTGATGATAATCGTTCCGAACCGAACATATCACGAAGTGAATTTCACTCGCATTGTCCTATTGTTGTTGTTAATTGCATGGAACAGGTTGAATCGATAAAATCTTCCTCTGTAGATGTTCGCGTTGAAATTGAAACAAACGAACCTATTCCAGCCAACACTACTCTGCATTGCATTATTATTCACGATCGCATAATAAATTATAAACCACTAACGAATGAAGTATTTTTCTTCCAATAATCTTGCGCGAGTTTTTCTTCCTTTTTTTTTCTTTCTAATAGTGTATATAAACGAGAGAGTGAAGATTCTCTGCTTCAGTTCTTCGATATCAAGCACACCATGAGTGCAAAACCCAGAGGAGTGATAGTTGACATTCAGAGGTTACCTACTGGAGGTTACGAGATAGCCTGTTGTAATATAGATTCGTCTACAAATGTGTTATCTACTGCTCTATTAGGTATGAGTGTACCTAATTTAGATTTCACGCTTACGTCGTTTTTCAATCTTCTCAGTGAACAACAATACCAATATCTGGTTGTGTGCAACTGTGTTAATGAGTTACGTCTATTAGCACTGCAAGAGTATCCTCGTACATGCATAATTGACTTGAACACTATAGAAGGTGTACCTGATTTAAGAACAATGCGTAACGAGTGTTTCCCTGTTGAGTGCCCGCGCCATTTACCACATGTTGCAAGACATTCAGGCAGCTGTGCTATGTTCAACGTTCACGCAGTTCATAGTTGGCTAAAATCGTCAGATGGTGTGATGAGAATAGTGTGTTCAGTGATAAACAAATTTAAGAAAGAAGGTGTGAGCAGATTCAATAAATTTGAGTGGACTTTCTTCCCTGAAAACATATTATCTATTTACGAACAACATCAGTTAAGTGCGCTCTGGCAGTATCTACCAGATCATCTGAAGGCGAACTTACACCAGGCTTGTCAGGATTCAGGAGCTAACAACAACGACATCGTGCGAGCTTGATATCGGCTACTAATACATCAATTATTAAGGTGAAAAAAAAAAGATATAATACCATCCTTTTTCCTTGCTTGTTTTTTCGGTTTTATTCTGCTTCTAACTAATTTATTTATTTTTTCTCCTCTGCAGCTGTCTCCTCATAGTGGGATCAACAACAACAACAACAACAACAACAACAACGTCTGAGCTTGATATTAGATACTATTTCATCAATTATTAAGGTAAAAAAAATAGTTTCCTTTTTTTCTTTCTTGCTTGCTTTTTCTGTTTTATGCTGCTATCAACTAATTTTTCTTTCTTTTTTTTTCCCTCTGCAGGACTCTCCTCTGGTGGCGGTCGAAGATTCAGTCTCTGCAGATCTCTCCTCGTGGTTGCAGTTACAAATTCAATCAGAAGTTTATATTTTGAAAAACCTCTGTAGTTTCCTATTCAATAAACTTGATTGTAAAAAAGAAATACTCTTTTTTTTTTCATTCTCCTACTCCTACTTTAGTTAAGAGTACAAGGAATAAAAGGAGAGGCTGCGCAGGATAGTTTGAAAGAAAATCAACTTTTTGATCATCTAGTGTAGAGTTTTTTATTTTTTCGAGAAAGAAAAAAGATTAAATAAAGGTTTACAATGCACTTTAATATATAAATGATAGAAAATTAACTTACAGTTCAATACTAGTTAGTACAATAGTATACAATGTACTTAAACAGCGAGTGTAATTGTATAAGATTCCTTTTTTTTTTCATAATTAAATAATTATAATAATAGTATGCAATGTACTTTAAAAGTATAAATACAGTACAATACATTGAATAAAAGAAACAGCGAGTGAAATGTTTATCTAGTTTGAAATTCTATAAGCTTACATTTTTTTTTCATTAATTACAGAATGAAACAAAAGTTTCTCTAAAATAAAACTGATTAAAGTAATCATAGGAGCTTCTCCTCTTATTACTTAATATTCAAGAAAATTACATTATTTTACATACAGAGGGGTAAACTGATGACAAAGTGGAGGAGGTGTTCACAAAAAAAAGCAAACCTACTTTGCAAGATAGCTATACATTAGTTATACTTCTTTTCTCTGCAAGACTGTAATGTCCAAATGGTAATGTATTAATTTTGTTATCTGTGATGTACCTTTTGTCATCATTAGCTGTGAGTGCTAGTTTGTATTGACGAACCGTGAACACAGAATGAGAATTGGAAGTAATGCACACTTGTAGTTTGGTCACTTGTTCACCTTCATACAGACAACGTCTATACTGATCAATTGTAAGGTGATCGACAACATTTTTTTTGACACCCTTAGCTTTACATGTAGGTTTCTCTTTTTCACACAACTTAATAGCATACATCTTTGGTCGCAAACCTACAAATTCTTCAACAATACTTCCACCGTTTTCATCCTTCATCAAACCTATTTCACCTGAATTTTTTCTTTCAATTTGGAAAGGATTATTTTCATCATAATTTCCTGTATCAAACAAAACTGAATTTTCCTTCATAAACTCATAGATATCAAATGAAAAATTGTATATTAAACTGTCGGTGTCAGTGTAGAGTAGTTGTGAGTTTGATTCTGTGTTTCTCAAAATAACGTTGTAGTGAAAATCGTTCATTTTCATTTTTGACAAATCTAAAATTGTAGCACCGAGGTAAACCGGTTGATTGTGATGAATTTGAAGTTTCTTCATTTCGATAACCATACACTGTTCGTCTACTATAATACGACGTTTGAAGTTTGCTCTTGAGATCAACGTACCAGCACCATAACGTCCCTTCCACTGTGTGACCCATCTGACGTCGCGCAGCTTCCTTACGTTCATTAATGAACGACCAAAAATTGCGTTATTCATTAATTTATAGAAACTTTTCTCGAACTCATTTTTTGCTAACTTTCGTTTCTCTGTGTTCAAATCAATGTAGCATTTTAACCATGCGCTCTGATTAAACTGAATCGCTCTGTAAATGTGAGCTACTTTCATACCTAACTCTACACACTGTTTTAATAGCCTATAATGAAGAACATACCGTTCCTTGTTGTAAAGAGTGCTCATTAGTTTCGTAGATTTTTCAGGACACAATGGATAATCGGCATGTTTATCATGAAGTTCTAGCGGGTAGATTAAATCAACTTCTACCATAAACCCAACATCTGCTTCATCTCCTACATTCATAATGTCTAAATTCTCAACGTTTTCGACCCATTGAAAGCCGCCCGTTGGAAGAAACTGTTGCATAGCGAATCCATACAAATTGTTCACGTCAAAGTACATTATGTATGATTCCGGTTTGGACTCATCGTATGTTACCATGTACTTGTTATTTGCTACTGCATGCCGCGTAACGCATTGCACATTACCACCGCGTATGGAGCGTTCGAAAAACTGCAGCATGTCGATATCCTGAAGTAATTCTAGCTGGACAGCTGTTATTTTCTTCATAGCACTCCATGCCATAGACGGTACCGTGTAGAAATGAGCGGCATCAATACCATATGTCTCTTTTCCACTCAATCTAAAGTTTTCAAATACATCGGCCAAGAGTAAAGTATCGATTTTCAAGTAAAGATCAGAATATTCACCCAACGATTTACAGTTAAACTTATTCCAAATAAGCTGAGCAAACGCGTAGTTTTCTTCCGAAACAGTTTCACCCTTTAAAGAGCTAAAGAATGAACTCCTTGACGGTAAACTAGTGTCGTCTAACACCTCCATACTAGTAACATATTCGTATGGAAATATCCCTTTCCGAGAAGCGAGTTTAAACTGTAAATCATCGGTGAAATACCGTCTCGTTACAAGCTTTGACTCGTCACTAAGTAATAGCGACATTTTGTCCAGCGAAAAAGGAATAAAGTTGTAAGTGTCTATAAATCTTAGTTCAACACACTGTCTTTGGTTATAACGTATAAAGTTTGAAAATCCTTTGTATCGTTCCATGTTCACTGCTAATAGTTTAATGTTCGTTCTGAGATTTGTCACAACATCCCCTCCCTTCCTATGCAGTTCTCTAATTATGAAATGACCATCATAGGCTGTCAAATTATGGAATGCTACCGGCAAGATAGAAATTTTACGATACTGTAAGTTACACAATTGATGTGCTGATCCCCTGTAAACACCCGTTAAATGACAATGATCGCGAACTTTAATTTCATTATCTGCAATTTCCTTCTCACATATGTGACATAATGTAGACGAAAGAAATTCATTTTCTTGCTCAACAGTTAATGCTAACATTGGTTTCGTATCAAAATAATAGGGCGCAAGCGTGTCCACCAAGTTATACATCTCATCTACGAACCATTTTACACAATCACTACCTCGATAGAGTTTGAAAGAGCACAAATCTCTGTCAAAACTACAGTGTAAATAATATGCTACGCTGTATGGCACATGTTCGTGAATTGGAGTTGAATGTGAGGTGTCATCACTTGGAAAACAAGTAGTCACAGGTTTCAGTATGCATTCTGTGTCAGCATACACAATAAAAGGCACTGGCTCTTTAACCTTATACTCGGTAAAGTACACTAGCCGTTCGCTATCCGAAGGCATTATACTTTTGCCCACCGGAAATTGTATACAGTTATTAGTATGCAAAGCTAATTTTTCCTTATTAGAAAAGTAAGACAAACACCGTCTGCAAATATAAATTCTATTATGGTTCTTCGTAAGAGATGAGCGCACAAGACGTGGAAGATTCTTAATCAAACAAAAGTGATACTTCTCACTGTCGCCAATCTGAAGCATTAGAAGATCTACGATCTTTTCACACGTTTTATGTGAAATGTACAAAGGTACAAGAGTAAACTCTTTTTTGTCATTATTCCGTCCTATGCACACCCAGTTGTTCTCGTCATACTGCGCTCCGAATACATTCACGGAGATTTCGTTTTGATCTTCAAATTTTCTCATGTATCTCATTTCCATCGGGATTGGTATGTCTTTTAAATTTAAAATTGCATTATAATGTGGATAAGAAGAAATGCGATCTACATGATGTTTAGCTGGAATTAAGCCAGCAACTACACTCCACGCAAAGCAAGCATCTCGTGTGTTCCGCAGATTAATAACTGCTTTCTTGTTTCGAATTGCTGTAGGCAACGTTAGACTAGTTGGCGACTTGCCCACGTGAAAACCTACATTTTTATTAATGTTTATCCGCAATTCGCGAATTCGTAGCAGAGACCATCCCGAATCACGAGCCTCGAACTCTGATAATTTTTTCAGAATCGGTCTCGTTACATGTTCGTTGTACCATTCTCTTAAATTAGTACCGTCAGTAATTTCAGCGTTCCTTGTATGAAAATAATTGTTATCGATTTTCTCGTGACGGACATGTTGTGTGCAGAGAACGGTATTTACTTTTAATGCTTGTGTCTTGAGTGCTTCCTTCACGTATTTATTAAACCACACGTAAGATTTATCTAGGAACTCTTCGGGGAGTAAGAAATCATTGTTAACGTTTACCACCGCTAGTGTGTACACTCTGCGCCGAAAAGCTTCCTCGATTTGTTTACACTGGAAAGCAGACAAATCTTCTATCTGAAAAGTTAGTCCATTAACAGCGCGAGCGTGAAAATAAATTTCTAACATCTGATTACGCATTTCCTCTAGCTCGTTAAGATTTTCAATCAGCTTGAACTGAGCTTCTTCTCGCTCGTCGCTAGGTTCGAACCGATATGAAATTAGTATTGATCCATTTACCTCCCTCATAAACGCGCGAATGCGTTCAAACGCTCTATCGAAATGAGTTTGCATTCTACCCGCATCTTCATCTGTCTGTAAATTAATGTCTAGTTTCCTACGTTTGCTGCTCGACTCCATGACTACAAAAAAAAAATTACGATTTGGTGCTAAATTTTTCAGCAATCTCAAGACAAGTCCAGCAGTTGCTGTAGCAACGACTTATCAAGAATGTACAATCCGTCATTACACAGTATAACCATCGAGCTAGGTCACTACCTTCTGCATCGCGTGAACAGTGTACAGCTTCGCTAGGAAACTCCTCCTGAAGCTTCCCTAGCAATGTATTACGGTAATAGGAAATGTTATTTGAATTTTGTGACGAAAAGGAAAATTCAATTTTATAAATTTCTTCGAATGTATTATAGCCAAGAAATAAAAGAAAATGTTCATTACTTGAAAGTTCACTCAAAAGAAATCGCACTACAGCAGCTGTCACTTCCTGCTGGCTTTCGTAAGCTTTACTCAGGTTCGTCACATATACTGTATAATTAAAAAGAGGACCCCCTCTGTTCCATAGTTCAATACAATTAGCACTCACTTCTTGTTCTTGTTGTGCGCTCAGTTGTCCCGCTTCATCTTCAACGGGCTGTGAAGTAGCGACCACATCCTCCTCTCGATGTACTTGAAGACGACGACTCTGTATGCTTGGATATGCTTGATGTTCAGTTCCTGGTTTAATCTCAACTTTCTTCCACTTCATCATATTACCACCTCGGACCTGAAAAGACAACACCACATACTATTTTCAATTAACAAAACAATTATGCGAATACGGCGAAAAAAAAAAAGTTACATTAAGAACGAAAATACTCTCTGCATACTTACTTAGTTAAAATAGATGTCGTAACTGATGACATTCTACTGTAGGAAGCACACTTGATGGTAGCCCCTCTCCATGCCTCTGTACATCATTTTCAAGTTGTTTTTTAAAGAATTTATTTCTTCTATTTCTTCTGCTGTAAGTTTTGAGAATTGCGCCGGCAGGAAAACACTCACAGTCTCCTCATCTTCCCCTTCTATATCAACGATTATTTTCCTCCCAAATCTTGTTTCTACCGCTCTCAGCGCTTTAACCTTAAATGGATGGTTAAGTTGCAACTCACTTAACTTTCTATTATGATATTGTGGTGCCTTGGCAATTTTGTTTAATTTCATTAACATATCCATTCTGTTGAAACTGTTATATCTTTTTAAAATTATCAAACTAAATAAACTTACACTTACTGAAGAGGAAAGAAAAGTAGTAGTAGTAGTAGTAGAGAACTCTTCCAACTAGATGATAGTTTTCATGTTGCGCTCTGCTCCTTAAATACTCCCTGCCACCACCTTCACTCCTCACCAGTAGGCTGGACTTGTCACTAGTTCACCTTCACTCAAAATTACAACCTACAAAAAACATCCTGTTCGTGACAGAGATAACCTTCAACAAGTTAGAAAGCGGATCTTGCCTAGTAACAGCTGCACTGTAGCACTCCTTAGTGTTTCCCCCTCACCCCTCCAGTAAGAGAGGAGTGAGGGATCATTTTTTTTAACATAAACTAACATCCTGTTCAGCTTTCACCAGCAAGTGACCTATTAAAGCAAATCCAGTTGCCACATAGTTACTGTACCTTGGACACAAGAGTAACCTTTCAAGAAAATTAATTACCTCTTACATAAAGACCTCTGAGTGTGTTGTCCTCATTCTACATGTGGTTGACCCCCTTAGGCAGTGAAAGCTACTCCAGCAAAATCCAGTCACAGCACCTTGCCCCCCCACACCTTTCAAGAATTAATTACCTCTCACATTAAGACCTTGCAGTATGTGTAGTTAACATTCCACACACGCCTTGGCAAGTGAGAGGCCCCTTCAGGGAGTGAAGCGCACGGGGGGGGCATGCGCAGTGGCTGCCGCTGGTCCAGAATTCTTGTCTCGAAAAGCTGGTCCAGAATTCTTCTAGATCCTCTACTTATTGTTGATTTTCTTTAAAATCCGTGGACTATATGTGAACCACCCCTTCATTATAAACAACTTTTGTTATGTTCGTAATTTTACTTACTCTTCAAATGACGAAGAAAATGACTATTTTCTGCGGGTCTCATACTCTGCATTGAGTGACCGACAGACCGACAACGAACCTACAGGTTACCATGGCAACGTCTCTGACTGCTTGCCAACTGGGAAGTAACGTATTGCCATTTTTGTCATCATTCCTGTAAACTCGTCGTTGTTCCTTGGGTAGAAAGCAAGAGAGACGTCAATCGGCCATTCTGCGGGATATTGGCGGAATACCGTTGGAGTTCACAATCGTGCTTGAATAGCACTAAGTGGTGCTATTAATATTTGAACAGTACCGTGGAGTGTAGCGCATTATTTCACACCGTAAGGTGTTTTCTGGCATTTGCTATAATTTTTGCTCTATTTATATTCTACTTCTGTTTTCCGCTTTAATTTCTTGCTTTTGCCTTGCCTCTTTAGACTTAAGTAATAACACCATAAGTCATCTTCTTATCTGTTTACCTAAGAATCCCTGCGCCTAAATTTCTCCTCTGTTATCGCCTTCTTATATCCGTGACTCATACCATCACAATTCATTAAGGAACATTTTATTTTCCAATACATCCTCTTGGTATTGACATGTTTGTCCTATCCGACTGTCCTCAGTTATAATCCTATTTTCTGTTACTTTCGGATTTCTTTACTGCTTTCTTCCTTAATTACTCGTTATGTATGAGAGTGGTAATCCCGAAACCTGGACACTCTTTTCTTTCAGGAAAAACTCCAAGCTCTTCAAATGAATAACTTTTGGCACGGAAAATATCGAAATATAGAAGCAATTTTAATTACGATATAGACCTTCATTTCGGGATAATTGGTGGCTACACGATAAGTCGTATCACAAAACAGATAGCACAATCGCCGTTCAATTTGGAGAGATCTATACTTTGGTCCTATAACTTAATGTCGTGTCTCGATTGTTGGTACGTTAGAAAGCGCTGCATTTCTCGATTATAATAACATCTCTCCAACTAGATTATGACTGGCATTAGGAAAAGGGGCCTGTCTTTATAATGAAACTCTCTATCTATATTGTGAATGTCAGTTGCCAAGGGACCCTGCCGTTATAGCAGAAACTCCCGAACTGTGATTAGCAGTAGGAAATGTGGCCTGCCATTATCCTGAAAACTTCCCCAATGTCTAGCTTACATCGAAAACAACGTATGGCGTCCTCCGTGTTTTGTTTGCGGATAGCGCTAAGAGACATGCAATTTAATAGAATATTATTCACTGCCTTTATAGCAATTTACGGAGAAATCTGTATACAATTTAGAATACCGTAGCGAAGCACGGATGCACTTGCTAGTATCAAAATAAAGGCAGAAATATATATTGAGCTTAAAAACCGTCTCAATGTTGATCATTAACATTGGTCAGGAAACCTCCGTTATTGATACTCACATTGAGGTTAGTTTGTTGATTGTCGTGTCTCGTAATTTCAATATTTAATTAATCAAGTTGGCAGCAGTAATGAGCCATTAAAAAAGAGAATAGGGCGGCGATGTTTGCTTTTTCTTACTGTATAGCCCTAAGTGACGAGTAGTATAACGCTGCACAGGAAAGCATCTCGTAAAAAATTATGGTAACCTCCGTACAGGCCATGAAGGCCCTGGGAGGAGTGGAAGGTAAAGGGCCACGTGCACCTGCAGAAGTGGAAATATCGTTTTATAAATGTTTCGATTTCCTGATGGCGAATCGAATCCACGTCCTTCTGGATGAACCAAGCACGCCTCGGCCAGGCAGCCCCTAAAAACCTCTCTTACTGAGATTTCATTTTTTTTAAGCGAAGTAGGAATATTGCATGACTTATATTCACACGTTGAGATGCAGCCATTATTCACGTAGTATTAGGCTCCACCCATAGCTGTCAAAACCAACATGGTGAAAAGACTGGCATTCATATCTCGGCACGGAGAGCCATGAGCACATGGTTGAGGCAGAACGCGACTTAAAGCCACCAATGGCCGTTTTTGACAACGCTGGCGTAATTAGAAAATTTTATTTGTTTTTGTTTTCAAAGAAAATTAAAAACAATACCCCCCTCAAAAATGCCTAGAACTTCACTGACTACCCCGTATTAATAAAGGCTTTTATTACAGAACTCAACGAGGAAATCCTTGATGAAGTTTACGTAGAAGTACAAACGAAGCTTGACGACAAATAGCATTTATACTCGCAACGGAAGCAGTTCTCTACTTGAGCTACGTGTGCCCTGCAATTAAGAAATGAGCTGAGTAAAAGGACGGCTGTTCTCGTAACGAGGTTCTCTCTGTAGGTAACGAGGTTTCTTAGAGGTGTTAGGTCTTCTAGCGAGCTTGCAACGCTTCTTAATTGTCGCAGTTCAGGGAAGGAGCCTTTTGTAGCTCAGGTCACAGTTCATATGATAACGACCAGGGCTTGGATGACAACGACATGTTCATATTTTTATGATGGTCTCTTTTTACAAATTTAACGTAAATTAAACACATTTATAGACTTACAAACACGATGCAATATTTTTTATTGGTCATATAAATGTATATTTTACCATTAAGTCACTTGACCTAAAAGTTATAAGACCGAGCTCGATAGCTGCAGTCGCTTAAGTGCGGCCAGTATCCAGTATTCGGGAGATAGTAGGTTCGAACCCCACTGTCGGCAGCCCTGAAGATGGTTTTCCGTTGTTTTCCATTTTCATATCAGGCAAATGCCGGGGCTGTACCTTAATTAAGGCCACGGCCGCTTCCTTCCACTTTCTAGGCCTTTCCTCTCCCATCGTCGCCATAAGACATATCTGTGTCGGTGCGACGTAAAACAAAATAGCTAAAAAAAGTTATAAGGATATTTTTGGTTGTATTGTCAATAGTTTTATACATTTTCCAAGTTTTATTTTCATGTTATATGCCAATAATGCCAAGTAATTCTTTATTTCGTTATTTCAGATTTATTTTCCTTAGAAATATATTGTGCTTAAATGAAGTTCAAAGGTTTCAGGAGCTCTAAGTTGTGAAAAATGGAAATGGCAAAATTATGTTAGGAATGTGCTAACTTAGCTCCACGTCATCTAAGGAAATATTGGACAGTATTTAATTTCTTTTGTCCGCCTCTGTGGTGTAGTGGTTAGCGTGATTAGCTGCCACCCCCAGAGGCCCGGGTTCGATTCCCGGCTCTGCCACGAAATTTGAAAAGTGGTACGAGGGCTGGAACGGGGTCCAATCAGCCTCGGGAGGTCAACTGAGTAGAGGTGGGTTCGATTCCCACCTCAGCCATCCTGGAAGTGGTTTTCCGTGGTTTCCCACTTCTCCTCCAGGCGAATGCCGGGATGGTACCTAACTGAAGGCCACGGCCGCTTCCTTCCCTCTTCCTTGCCTATCCCTTCCAATCTTCCTATCCCTCCACAAGGCCCCTGTTCAGCATAGCAGGTGAGGCCGCCTGGGCGAGGTACTGTTCATACTCCCCAGTTGTATCCCCGACCAAGAGTCTGAAGCTCCAGGACACTGCCCTTGAGGCGGTAGAGGTGGGATCCCTCGCTAAGTCCGAGGGAAAAACCGAACCTGGAGGGTAAACAGATGATGATGATTTAATTTCTTTTACGGGATATTCCAAGTTTTTATATCATACTATCATGTACCCGCGACTTTGTCCGCGTTTATTAATTCAACTGTAATAAATAATAATAATATTAATAATAAACTAGTTTTCCCTTATAGAGCTTCCGGTTGAAATATATTAGTGTCCTTCCAAATGGAGCTAAGATATATAGTGCGTTTGCCTTTCCAACTCTTGAACAAATCACGTACAGTTGCCAATGAGAGAAGCAACCTTTTCAAAGATGGAGTCCTTCAACTTTAAGATATTGTTCTTGTGCCTTGTTGATGTTCATAGCGAAACTGAAACAAACGGGGAACTGCAGACATCTAAACTTAAACTGTATATCCGAAGACATTTTTCGAATCCGAGGAATGAATATTACTTCGCTCGCGGCATGCCCAATCATGAGAATGGCTTCAGTAATATTAGTCATCAGTTTCAGAGTCGTGTTCATTGCAGAGGGCAGGATTCCTATTCTTAAGAAGGATAATCGGTGCCACAATCGTCCGCTCTAAGATGTTCGAGGGTACTCCAGGTGACTCCTAGTATTTCAAAAGCTCTGCCGTGTAGTCGAAAGACTTGTAACTTTGTAGAATATCGGGTAATTCTTGTAAAAGTTGCTTGTTGATGACGTTGACAGCTTCACTTCTTGGTGCAAGAATTGCTTTTTGACATAGCCATGCGTGGTTGGTGAAATGCTGTGGTCACGAATGTTAAAAATTTCAGATCTCTGCGTGTTTATTATAATCTATACTTCCTTACTATAGCCTATGTTTTCTCTAAATGAAATAATAAATCATAACATTGAGTTAGTTGAAAGAAAACATGGTAACCGGATAATTCTTGTGATTGTTGATTATTGATGGCGTTGACAGTTTCATGCCTTGGTGCAAGAATTGCTCTTAGACACAGCCATGTGTCTTAGGTGAAAACCTGTGCCCACCTATGACAAATATCTCAGATCTTTGCTTGCGGTAGATTTGGCTGGGCATTGCAGACAGACAGACAGACAGACAGACAGACAGACAGACAGACAGACAGACAGACAGACAGACAGACAGACAGACAGACAGACAGACAGACAGACAGACAGACAGACAGACAGACAGACAGACATCATGGACCGAAGGAAAATGGCTTCCTATTCTACGGACTTAAAATGGCATCTTGACTGATATATGTATTATTCCTTGTTTATTCTTATCATCTATCTTGTGTCCTATATATTTCCTCTAAATATATATATGTCCAAACCTTGTCCCCTTTCTCTACGCGGTTAGGGTATGAAGTGAGATGAATTTCGAAGCGAGTTTTTACGACTGGATATCTTTCATGACGTCAACCTAATCAGATGAGTTAATTAGATGAAATGAATGACATGATATATGATAGGAAGAATGAAGAGGATGATAGTTAATAATTAATATTATTTGTTTTACGTCCCACTAACTACTCTTTTACGGTTTTCGGAGATGCCGAGGTGCTGGAATTTAGTCCCGCAGGAGTTCTTTTACGTGCCAGTAAATCTACCGACACGAGGCTGACGTATTTGAGTACCTTCAAATACCACCGGACTGAGCCAGGATAGAACCTGCCAAGTTGGGGGTCAGAAGGCCAGCGCCTTAACCGTCTGAGCCACTCAGCCCGGCATGAAGAGGATGAAACCCGGCGCCGGCACATAGCCCACTCCTCTCGAATAGCTCAGGACTTTACGGCCCCATCCTACAGGGTCATATGCCCTCAAACCATATAAGACCAAAAACGGCTCCCTACGCCATGGACGTAAAATGGCTCCTTGAATTGTGTTCTCTACCTACCTTATGTACGTTGCCTAGCGACAGTGACAGCACGTTGGATTGTCATATCCCAATACACCTTTTCCGATGGTTTTTCGTTCACAACTCACCAACGAAAGCGAAAATGAAAATTCCGGCTTCGAGGTGCATTCGGACCCACTTCCATCTACCTATGTTGAAAATTTCAGATCTCTGCGTGCTGTAGATTTTGCTGGACATCGCGCACAGACAGACAGACACTTCCCTTTCTTCTTGTTTTCGAATGGGTCTACTATGGACCACGTTAAGCATCATTCATTTACGGTTCTTCCTCTTTCGATCGGCCCAGTACTTCTTCATCCTTTCTGAGTGGGCTTCTTTACGTTCTCGTGACCAGTTGTTGCCGGTCCGTTTTTTGCTACTTTGATCTTGGAATCCCTTAATTTTGTTGATGATTCTTCTGTATTCCTGTCTGTTGTATACTACCTGCTGTGATATTTTATTTTCCTCCATATCCTACTTGACCCCTTTAAGCCAGCTAGTTTGTGTCTTCCTGTTCTCCATGTATTCCAGAATTCGTTTGGCTGTTCTCTCTGGTGGCATTATTTTAATGTGTCCGTAGAAGCAGAGTCTTCTCTTCTTGAAGGATGTTGTGATTTTTTCGGTCCTTTTGTATAGTTCCTCATTTGGTCGCAGTCTAAATTCTTGACCCACTTTCCTGGGCCCTAGTATCTTCCTCAAGACCTTCCTTTCTGTATTTTCAATGTTTTCTAGTAAGCCCTTCCTGTTCAGTGGAATACATTCAATCGCATATAGACTTTCTGGTTTGATGACAGTGTTGTAATGTCTGATTTTTGCAGTGAATGAAACTGATTTTTTATTGTAGACATTTCGACATAACTGGTATGCTGCTTCCATCTTTCTTGCCCTTTCCTGTAATGCTATTCCTGGTAGTTCTGTTGGGGTTATCCATTCCCCTAGATATTTAAACTTCTGTACTCTTTTAATTGTTCCATATTTGGTGACAATATTTTGTGTCGGATCCTTGTTGTCCAGAATCATTAGTTCCGTCTTTTCGAAGGATATCTGAAGTCCCGTCTTTACAGCAGTCTCTTGAAGTGTTTCAATTTGTACCTTGGCTGTTTCAGTGTCTTCTGCCAGTATTGCCATTTCATCTGCGAATGCTAGACAGTCAATTTTGACTCCAGATCTTCCCAGTGATATTCCATTTTCCACCCCTAATTCCGTCAGTCTCTTCCTCCACTCTCTGACCACTTTTTCAAGTATAACATTAAACAGGAGTGGTGACATCCCGTCCCCTTGTCGGACACCTGTTTCGATCTTGAATGGTTTTGACAACATACCCATAAACTTAACCTGTGATGTAGTGTCAGTGATGGTTTCTTTGATTAAATTTCTAGTTTTTTTATCTATCCCAAACTCCTCTAACGTGCTTATCAAGGTTGCTCTGTCGACTGAATCATAGGCTTTCTTAAAATCCACAAATACAATCACTAGATTTTTGGCTGTGAGTGCACGTAGTTGTATTATGAAGAGTAGGTTGAAAATTTGCTCGCTGCATGATCTCTCTTTCCGGAATCCTGCCTGGTATTCACCAAGTTCTTTTTCTATTATCACTTCAGTCCTGTTTTGTAGTGCCTTGGATAGAATTTTAGAGGCAACTGGTGGCAATGATATTCCTCTGTAATTGTTAACGTTTGTTCTGTCT
This sequence comes from Anabrus simplex, assembly GCF_040414725.1. Lineage (NCBI taxonomy): Eukaryota > Metazoa > Arthropoda > Insecta > Orthoptera > Tettigoniidae > Anabrus > Anabrus simplex. The sequence continues at coordinate 343,949,315 of NC_090268.1, read as the reverse complement.
CCTTTTTTGTGCAGCGGGTGTATTAATGATGTCTTCCATTCCTTTGGGATGCTCTCTGTCTGCCAAATCTCCTCAAACAGTGCTTCTAGCTGAGTCACTAAGTGTTCTCGGGCATATTTCAATAACTCTGCAACCATTGAATCTTCACCTGACGTCTTATTGTTCTTCAATCCTGTTATTATTCCCCTGATTTCGTCTTTATTAGGTGGTTCTGAGTCCCTTTATTTTATAGATTTTTATAATTCTTAGGGCTTAAATGATGATGTTCAAGTAAACTCGTGTCCTCGTCCAGAGGTGGTGCAGTTCTTTTCAGGCACATCGCGAATGGAGGTGAGTTGCAGACATACCAGCCCTCCTGCCATTCTTAAATTTGTGGCAGTATCGGGAATCGAACTCGGGCCCCCAAGGACGGCAGCTGATAATGCTAACCGTTACGCTCACAGAATCATCTAGATAATAAACAACGCCAGCAAGAGCACTTGGATTACCATCTCTTTCCATAAACATCCTAAGAGCAAGCAGGCTTCATACCAGGACGAAAAGCAAGAGGGATGAGAAACAAGAGAACAGATAATAAACATACTGCAAATGATAAAGAAATTCTACGAACTCAATGTGCCTGCAACGTACTGAGTTTTTCAGTCAGGAATCAGGCCTTAAATTAAAAAGAACCAAGTATTACTTGATAGTAGTGGAGAGATCTTGTTCCTTCCAGCTTATACAGGATATAGATCTCAAGGAAAGTCTACCTAGGAGTCCACATTTCCAGTAAGGGAAATTGTGAACGCGAAATTAAAAGAAGAACATGTATGGCTAAGTATGCACTCTCTAAACCAACTAAAACAGGGAAGGAGCATATTACCCAGGAAACAAAGAAGCGATTGTTCAAGATTTGATATTACCTATCGCCACATACGGCCCCAAGTTTTGGACTTTGAATGCTGCATGCTATAGGAGAATCGAAGTCATCGAGATGACGTGATATCGAAGAGCGTTACGAATGGCTTCGTTCTGAAGTAGTCAAGGATTGTCCCAAAGCCCATTTACACCCAAAATTATAAAGATAAATAATGAAATTTATTGGCCACATTATCCGGAGAAGTAAATTACTCTCTTATTCATAAAAACCCGAACATCTTGAAAGACTAGAGATAGATATTCACAGGACATGTACATTAATATGTTCTGAAAAAGTGATTAGCATTTGAACGGCTTCCTTCCATCTTCCTGGTCTATCCCTTCCAATCTTCCCATCCCCCCGCAAGGTCCCTGTTTAGCATAGCAGCATACCTCGACAAGGTACTCTCACCGCTCACCACCCTCTAGGACCCCGATACCACCTAGGGGTGATGAGGTGAAAAACCTTATCCACCAGAGAGAGAGAAAAAGAGAGAGAGAAAAAAAGGACGGAGAGAGAGAGAGAGAGAGAGAGAGAGAGAGAGAGAGAGACCCTGGTGAGAAGGTTGTTAGCGTGTCCGCCCCAAAATGGGAGAAATAGCGAACACGAGGAAGAAGATGGGCACAAGAAGAAAAACACCAAAGTTCAAGCACAATTTAAAAACAAGAAGTCATAGAAAAACTTACCGGAAGCAGCGAGGAAGACAACTAAAGGCCGTGGAAATTAATGCACCAGAAAATCAATGGCAGTGCTCCACCGAACGTGGCGAATGAAAACCAGCATTTACATGAAGTAAAAAAAAAACTTAATGGAAGGGCAAATAGTAAGTAACAAACCAAGTAATTAAGATGATAATGCCTAAGTTTATTTTTAAAACATAATGGCAAAATGTAAATAAAATCAACATAAGGTTGAAAAAAAATGGAAAAGGAAATTAACAATAAGTAAAATAAATTAGAATATACCCAGGTGGGGTTTTAAAGAAAATTAATTCATTACTAAATAACAATTAATGAAAAATAAATACTCTTTAACAGATAATAAATGGGGAGCTTTATGAAAACAACAAAGAAGGAAAGGGGTGACCTCCGTACCAAATAAAATGTAATCAGAAAACAACGGAAAACCAATAGACTCTCTTACATAAGTACAACTTGAAATAAAATGTGATCGATCACGGATAGTTATTTAATAAAAAAACTGAGTTAACAATTATTCAATTAACTGGATCTTCAACGCGGTCGTTTCTAATAATTACCAGATTTGAAAACGTTCAGTTTACACCAAGGACAGTTTCCAAGGCAAACAGAATTTTACGTTAAAAAACCTCCTCACGCGGGGCAAGGAAATGGTAACACAACATTAAAAGCAGGAGAAAATAAATAAAATTAATTTAAACGATAACCGATACACTCGGCCCCGAAGAATAAAAAAATCCAAGATCCACACAGGCACAACACGCCAGACAACAATTCACCCGACAACAATACACACACGAACCGTCGCCAAGGTAACCACAAGAAACAAGCAAGGCCTCCTAAAACACGGAGGAAAAACAGGCCAGAGAAAATAATTAAATTCACCCAAACCCCAGAAGGGGGGGGGGGAAGAAAACATACCAAACGAATTAGAAAACCAAACACAGGAAAGCAAACAGAAAGCCGAAAGAGGTAAGGTTCGGTACCTTGGAGACTGTACCTTGGTTTACAAGGAAAGTTACAATTTAAAATGCCAAAGTAGATCAGTAAAATTTTAAATTAATAATTCCAATTTAGTTCATGGTGAACCTTCCACATTACTGTAATTAGTTGCCGAAACAGTTTTCCAGATTTTCGATACCACACACTCAAAATAGGAATAAATTTAACGGCGAAGTCCAAATATTTATTATTATTATTATTATTATTATTATTTTTCCAGAAATCTTCGAAAATATCAAAATCCTCTTCAGGACGACGTTTAAAGTGTGTCAAACACTGGTACGTACCTTAGGTGATGAAGAAATGAGAAGAATTTTTAACCTGACATTGTTGACGAAGAAATACAGTCAAGCCACCGGGATCCAGACCTCGTTGTGAAGTATCCAGACGAAAAATAAATCTAAAAACACGGTCAGAAAGAATGGCAGGAGGTCTCCAATTAGTTCATCTGGGGCAAATCCCCGTTAACATACAATTTACGGTGGTTTCTTGGTACTCCAACACTCCATGACGCCGGACACAAATACACACCAGCACAACATGGTTGCCTCAAGCGAACTGCCTCTCGCGTCGGCAAGCAAGCGAGGAGGAGGCCAGTTTTGCCTGGTAGCAGGTCTGCGCATGCGCAACCAAACAGAGCTAGGAGATACTGCGCGCGGCCTACATTAGTTTAAAACGGTATGTCGAGCAGTCCATTGACACAGATATTCTAGGGCTCACAGGCCAGTTCAAAATGTTTATAAGGGGGAGGCTCACATTATTTAATATCGTCACAGCCCTCCCGCCCCGAATCGACGACAAAATCACATGCATATGTCATCAATGATGTGGTGGTCCCACATATACTGAATTTGGGCGAAGTTGTCCAACAGAAAACGACCACCAAGATTAACTAATTTTAGTTAGGAGTTCACATGACCAGGTTAATAGTCCAAGACACAGTTCCATATCACATAGTTTTTAGAAATAATTGACGGGTGCGATCAACATCAGTGTCCAGAAATGTTAACCGAGCACTCGGAAAATCACCAGAGTAATGTTTGTCATCAAATAGAGAGCACAATGACCAGAGTTCACCAAAGTTTCAGGTTCACCTAATACACATGTTTTCTATGCATCTCACAATGATACAGTTTATGACACATGACGCCGTTCACCTAGAGGTTTGGCAACTCTCACACTAATCACAGATATACTGACCAAAATTAAACCAAAACCACATGATTACAAGTCCACGCATTCAGGTTATTTTCTCAAGCACGGTGGTAAATTAATTTTTTAATGCATGAATACCTTTACAAGTCTCCTATGATATTAAGGGAATGCATGATCTCGAGTTGCAAAAGGGTGACAACAGGGGAAAGAAACGCACAACGGGACCAGGGGAGGACCAAAGAAAGGCGCAATTGGTGAATGAAATCTTCAAAATAAGTGAACCGCCAATTTTAGATCAATACAGTTTTGTTACGCTTGATTGAGTCAGGGCCACGGTACACCACTCAAAACACAGCAGTAGGTAGTCAACGAGGTAAGCACCAGTTAGTACACGGAGTATCCATAATACCAGAATGGAACGAGCAACCACACCCATCACCATAGCCAAACAAGACCTCAAACTTCAACACTCGATTCGGTTAGCAATCAAATACCCAGAATTAAAATCACCGCAAAAACAACAACCCATAATCAAGAGCATCGACCATAACATGAGGTGCCATAACCGCAGTGCCAAATAGCGATTTTCCACAGGAGCTCAAATTAGAAGCACAGAGTGAAAGAACACCTACCCTACAGGTACCATCACAACAGTACAACGGCTTACCATCACTAGCTAAACGTAATGAAATATGACATAGGTCGAGAAGGTTTTCCTCTAGACAAAGATCATTATACAGGCGTACACCAAAGAAAGCAAGTTAAGTCCAAGATATTGAATTTAGTAGTTACAGGGCTACGACACAGTGAAGAATCGACCACTAACAGATTCCAAGATCCACTGACAAGAGCATTAGGGCAAAAAAAAAATTTCAAATACGGGTTCAACTTCCCACATCAAAATACACCACCTAGTTGAATAAAAGAGAGGACAAGAAACCAAAACGCAATAGATAAATCCGGCTTCAAGAAGTCAGAGTTAGGATATAAAATATGGAAAATCCAAGGCTTAAAAGGGTAAACATGTTTAGAGCAAGGGAAGGATTGACTGGACCTGTTGGAGACTTCTTAAGGTATCCAGATGGAGGGTTCGCGAACAGTCTGTCATCGACAACAAATCAGCCAAGCAACACCAAGCCACCGCACACATCATTAGTCACAAATAAGCAACCTGGAACTAACGGAACAGAAATAGGGATAGAAAAATCACAGGAGGGAACACAATCTGGAATCAGTAACCAACCTACTACACAGAACCTTAAATACAATTAATTCCACAACGGCCAGCCAATCAAATTAAAAGGCAAAGTAAAACCTCAGATCGGAAGACCAAAATGGAAAATATCGAGCAATGACGCACACAACGTACACCACCGGATACCCAATAGGGTCTCGGCATTACCCGGTCTATAAATACGTGACTTTCCCATCACACTGTCCCAATACGGCCACAGGTACTTTCTCCTATCCACCAGGAGAGCAAGCAAATAAAACATAAGTGGCGGAATACGAGGCGAGTCCATGGAAAATGCTCACAGTAGCATGAAGAAGGCAGTACTCTACAAGAAGACCCCATAATCTACTCGCAGGAAGATTCCAGTACCGACCAAGGGAGCACTACTCCGTCCCATACCAGAGTAGCAAACCCAGAGCACGGTAAGATGACAAACACCAATGTCAACAGACACTAAGAGATCCACTGAGAAAAATGAAACACCATAGAGTGGTAGGTAAAATTAAAATGAGCTTTACAGTAGAAGAAGTTACAGACACGACATCAGATCAATAGAAAATGCATGGAGACAGGGAAAGAAAAACCCGAGCAAACCAAACAGACACATTACTGAAGACCAACAAGCTAATTCTGAGAGTAGTAGATTCATGTAGAAGAATGGCCATATCCACAGAACACGGAGGTAATTCAAAGACAGACACGAACACTGCCCATACCAAGGTGCCAACATCACCAAATAATACAACACAAAGAATAACCCAACCATGACAAACCACACCAGACATGTGTCAGCTCCACAAAGGGATTAAAGGAACACAAACATCCTCAACAACATGCCGTGAAGTTCTCATGCCACCCCAAAATAATTCCCCAAAAATAATCCACGGTACCGTTACAACACAACCACCTTACATATGTCCAAAGCCATCCCAATCAAGGTTCAAAAGGGCATATACCACCCCTCAGGCAGAGGATCATCAACAACACCACACAAGACCCGACAAGTAGATATGGTAGGGAATACTTGAACCCACAACTCAAAGGAATTAGATAAGTACCAAAAGGTTAACAAAATTTTGACAACACATATTCTAGGCCTATAATTACCACGGTAGTGCACGATACCAAAATGGAGTGAATAATCGGGCATAAGAAACACTAAACCACCAAGTAATGTTTACAGCAGGATGAAATCCAAAGCAGTAGTTCAGAAAAGGTCAGTCAGATTAATTACTACACAGCAAGGCAAGTTACGAGTAGCAAAACTTGAAGTGGCCCAGACACCAGATAAATATCCTTGAACTAGTTGATAGGTTACACGAGGAAGATGGTTCACGACACACCAGAAATAGTGAAACACGCTCGACCAAAAATCAGGAAGGAAAAACCCAGTTAAAACTATAATAGCTCAGGCACAAGGCCATCCAGTTATCCCAACCTAATACCGGCCAACATGGCCCAACCAACTGATGACTGCCTCACGAGCAGTTGACAGAAAAGACAACTCCAATCACAAACCAAGACCAGACATACATACACATATTCACGGATGGGATGATGAAATGAAAAGACACTCAAGCCAACAACACACAGCACACAGCCAAGGCACAAACACACAAAGCTCGGTAAAGATCGAAGCACATCATATAGGCAGATTCAATATACCAAATTCCACACAAGGATGGGAACACCTCTCTAGTAACAGGTCAAATAAACCAGACATGATCTCACAAGGGTGCATATTTAACGGCACACTAAAAGCCAACTACACTTCAGATAACAGAAACTTAAACCAAATTTAAAGAAATAATAAAGGACAAGTGAGGTTAAGCAAATTCCAAATTAAAAACCAACCAAAGAGAATAGAAACATTACAGGCTAGATAAGTTTCAAAATACCATGATGTTGCCCACTTGATTATCAGATACTAACAGCCAAGAACGGTCACTGGCACGGAAACAACAGAGGTTAGCCATAAGTTAGTAGGGGCAAATAACTTACCCACACAGCCCCAATTAAATGAAAAGCACATACAACCATCAATACCATAACACCAGGTCACATTTCAAAACCATGAAAGGGCATAACACATCACCGTGCACTTCAGCACATAACCGTTTACACATATAATTAGGCATAATGACATGCTTAGCGGCTAGGTCAAATTATAATCAGAATCACACACCAGAGTTAACGCAGTAAGAAGGTATTAAATTTAGAAGACAAATAAATGGTTAGCATGTACACCACCGAGGTACCATACAGGAAATATGCTAGAAATGATAATAACAACATTAAGTCTCGGAGCCCAAAGCAAGGTCAGAACAGGTAACACAACAAGGTGACCCCAGGACACACTATGTCACTCTCCAAAAGCAACCGAGCAACCTTCACATAACATAATGATCAGAAAAGCTCTCCACGATTAAACCAGATTAATTCCCACCGAAATCGCAACCACAGTATGCAGGTAGGCAGCAAAAATACAAGGTTGACAGCCAGTACGCATAATACAGGACATGTACCAGGCGGTAGTACACCAGTAGCCCTGAGTCAACCAAGTCATACTCTATTACAAGTTGTTCAATAATTACAACTTCCACCAACCCAGAATAATTAATTACATGCAGTCACTCACCAAATCCGCCAGGAAAAAGGAAGAAAAATTTACAGGTCACCTCGAAACAGCAAGGCAGAAGCCGAATTCACAGCACAGGTACCCAAAGGGTTTCAAAATCATAATCAGCAAGTAGATAAGTCCATACAGCTCAGCATAAACACAGTTGAAAGCAACAGGGAACTCCAAAACACAGGTACATGAAACAAATAACATAGGGAATTACACGAGATCCTTGCATTTCCTTTTACAATAGTTATTGACAATAACACTTTCAGTTTTTTAATTTTTGATTTCCATCCGCCAACATTCGCCACAGCACTGCACCGAGCAAGGGTAGGAGGGGAGGAAAGTTAGGCTGCACCAGGCAGAAACAACAGAGATTAGGCAGCAGAGCAACAACAGTGGAACAACAAACAACCACCGCTCTGATACCACTCTCACCGCTCACCACCCTCTAGGACCCCGATACCACCTAGGGGTGATGAGGTGAAAAACCTTATCCACCAGAGAGAGAGAAAAAGAGAGAGAGAAAAAAAGGACGGAGAGAGAGAGAGAGAGAGAGAGAGAGAGAGAGAGAGAGAGAGAGACCCTGGTGAGAAGGTTGTTAGCGTGTCCGCCCCAAAATGGGAGAAATAGCGAACACGAGGAAGAAGATGGGCACAAGAAGAAAAACACCAAAGTTCAAGCACAACTTAAAAACAAGAAGTCATAGAAAAACTTACCGGAAGCAGCGAGGAAGACAACTAAAGGCCGTGGAAATTAATGCACCAGAAAATCAATGGCAGTGCTCCACCGAACGTGGCGAATGAAAACCAGCATTTACATGAAGTAAAAAAAAAACTTAATGGAAGGGCAAATAGTAAGTAACAAACCAAGTAATTAAGATGATAATGCCTAAGTTTATTTTTAAAACATAATGGCAAAATGTAAATAAAATCAACATAAGGTTGAAAAAAAATGGAAAAGGAAATTAACAATAAGTAAAATAAATTAGAATATACCCAGGTGGGGTTTTAAAGAAAATTAATTCATTACTAAATAACAATTAATGAAAAATAAATACTCTTTAACAGATAATAAATGGGGAGCTTTATGAAAACAACAAAGAAGGAAAGGGGTGACCTCCGTACCAAATAAAATGTAATCAGAAAACAACGGAAAACCAATAGACTCTCTTACATAAGTACAACTTGAAATAAAATGTGATCGATCACGGATAGTTATTTAATAAAAAAACTGAGTTAACAATTATTCAATTAACTGGATCTTCAACGCGGTCGTTTCTAATAATTACCAGATTTGAAAACGTTCAGTTTACACCAAGGACAGTTTCCAAGGCAAACAGAATTTTACGTTAAAAAACCTCCTCACGCGGGGCAAGGAAATGGTAACACAACATTAAAAGCAGGAGAAAATAAATAAAATTAATTTAAACGATAACCGATACACTCGGCCCCGAAGAATAAAAAAATCCAAGATCCACACAGGCACAACACGCCAGACAACAATTCACCCGACAACAATACACACACGAACCGTCGCCAAGGTAACCACAAGAAACAAGCAAGGCCTCCTAAAACACGGAGGAAAAACAGGCCAGAGAAAATAATTAAATTCACCCAAACCCCAGAAGGGGGGGGGGGGAAGAAAACATACCAAACGAATTAGAAAACCAAACACAGGAAAGCAAACAGAAAGCCGAAAGAGGTAAGGTTCGGTACCTTGGAGACTGTACCTTGGTTTACAAGGAAAGTTACAATTTAAAATGCCAAAGTAGATCAGTAAAATTTTAAATTAATAATTCCAATTTAGTTCATGGTGAACCTTCCACATTACTGTAATTAGTTGCCGAAACAGTTTTCCAGATTTTCGATACCACACACTCAAAATAGGAATAAATTTAACGGCGAAGTCCAAATATTTATTATTATTATTATTATTATTATTATTTTTCCAGAAATCTTCGAAAATATCAAAATCCTCTTCAGGACGACGTTTAAAGTGTGTCAAACACTGGTACGTACCTTAGGTGATGAAGAAATGAGAAGAATTTTTAACCTGACATTGTTGACGAAGAAATACAGTCAAGCCACCGGGATCCAGACCTCGTTGTGAAGTATCCAGACGAAAAATAAATCTAAAAACACGGTCAGAAAGAATGGCAGGAGGTCTCCAATTAGTTCATCTGGGGCAAATCCCCGTTAACATACAATTTACGGTGGTTTCTTGGTACTCCAACACTCCATGACGCCGGACACAAATACACACCAGCACAACATGGTTGCCTCAAGCGAACTGCCTCTCGCGTCGGCAAGCAAGCGAGGAGGAGGCCAGTTTTGCCTGGTAGCAGGTCTGCGCATGCGCAACCAAACAGAGCTAGGAGATACTGCGCGCGGCCTACATTAGTTTAAAACGGTATGTCGAGCAGTCCATTGACACAGATATTCTAGGGCTCACAGGCCAGTTCAAAATGTTTATAAGGGGGAGGCTCACATTATTTAATATCGTCACAGTACTGGTCACCCTCCCCAGTTGTATCCCCCGAACCAGGGTCTGAAGCTCCAGGACACTACCCTTGAGGCGGTAGAGATCCCTCGCTAAGGCCGAGGGAAAAACCAACCCTGGTGGGTAAAGAGAAGAAGAAGAAGAAGAAGAAGAAGAAGAAATTATAATTCACTTCAATGAGAATATTTTCAACGACATACTTGCATATTTTTGCAAACTGGTATTCATGGCAGTGACGGCGCCATCATAACTTAAGCAGATTTTAAACAATGTACAGTACCGTACTTACAGTTTCATCCGCTGACGCTTCGTAATAATAACCATGTTTTTCACAGAAAAAATACTGGGACTAACCTTTTGTTTTTAACTAACAAAGCTTAACATAAACTGTATGAGCAAAATTTAGAAGGTATTTTATCGTCACCGAAGTTTTACAGTTTCACTGGCGCACTGAGCTTAGGTACAGCAACGACAAACGAGGGAAAATATTCCTCACGGCTGCGGAAACTTCACCTATAATCCAAGAGGAACGCTACAAAAATTCACAATATACTACCGTTATCGTCAAACCACTCGTATAAAGCAACCAAATACAAAATTCTTTTACTTCGCGCTTGGCTCTGTGTTCATGCTGGGCAACCTAAAACATTTTCCGCGCGAATCGAAAAACATACTCTACACGTTCCCCAACTAGAGTATGGTTCCAGTGTATGGGATCCTCACCAGGATTACTTGATTCAAGAACTGAAAAAAATCCAAAGAGAAGCTGCTCGATTTGTTCTGGGTGATTTCCGAGAAAAGAGTAGCGTTACAAAAATGTTGCAAAGTTTAGGCTGGAAAGAATTGGGAGAAAGAAGACGAGCTTCTCGACTAAGTGGTATGTTCTGAGCTGTCAGCGGAGAAATGGCGTGGAATGACATTAGTAGACGACTAAGTTTGAGTGGCGTCTTAAAAAGTAGGAAAGATCACAATATCGAGGTAATGTTGGAATTCAAGAGGATAAATTGGGGAAAATATTCATTTATAGGAAGGGGAGTTAGGGATTGGAATAAATTACCAAGGGAAATCTATATATATAAAATAAGAGTTTTGTCTGTACATTGCTCAGAATTTGAAAATAATGGTATTTCTGTATCGGTCATGTCCATAGTAACAAGAAAATGCACTTTTTACTTTTCCGTAATTTCTGTCTGTCTGTCTGTCTGTCTGTCTGTCTGTCTGTCTGTCTGTCTGTATGTATGTACACGCATCACGAGAAAACGGTTGAAGAGAATTGAATGAAAATCGGTATATACAGTCGGGGGATGAGCCTCTACAATCTAGGCTATAAATCATTTTACTCACGCTGAGTGAAATGGTAGTTTAGGGGAAGGCCTAAAATTGAATCCTCAACTATTTATGTTATTAGTGGTCTGATGAAAATCGGTATGTGAAGTCGGGGGATGAGCCGCTATAATCTAGGCTATAAATCATTTTACTCACGCTGAGTGAAAGGTAGTTTAGGGGAAGGACTAAAATTGAATTCTCAACTATTTATGTTATTAGTGGTCGTATTTTAAAGAAAATGGGTATGCAAAGTTGGGAAATAAATTGCTACAATCTAGGCTGTCAATAATTGTATTCACGCTGAGAAAAATGGTAGTTTAGGGGATGGCCTAAAATTTAATTCTCAAATATTGTTGTTATTAGTAGTCCTATCTTGATGAAAATCGGTATGCAAAGTCAGGAAATAAGTCGCTATAGTCTAGGCTGTAAATTATTTTATTCACGCTGAGTGAAATGGTAGTTTAGGGGAAGGCCTAAAATGTAATTCTCAAATATTTATTAGAAGTGTAGTCGATGAATACTATATAACTAAGGTTATATAGTATTAAATTTCCTATTATTCATGTCTTATACATTGTTACCGTACTGGCTATGATCACCAAGATATTCATGAATTTGAATTTTTGTTACTAAGTCCATATCAGCGCCGAGTAACGAGAAAATGGGTAAACAGTATTTAATGAAAATCGGTATGTAAAGTCGGAGAATAAGAAACCACAGTTTACGGTATAAAATATTTTACAAATCACAGAGTCGAAAGAAAACTAAATGTGTAGGCCTACAATATAGAAAGCTCATAACACTGATCAACAATAACATTACATGGACCATTGTTTGTCGTGATGTGCTTTGTGTCTTCTGTTGCCCCTCATCTCCGGTAGATTGGATTACTGCTGCGTACAGAGTATTTTTATTTGATTTCCGTCGCACCGACATAGATAGGTTTTATGGCGACGATGGGATAGGAAAGGGCTAGGAGTGACTTAAGCCTTAATTAAGGTACAGGCCCAACATTTGACTGGTGTGAAAGTGGGAAACCACGGAATACCATCTTCAGCGCTGCCGACAATGGGGTTCGAATCCACTATCTCTCGGATGCAAGCTCACAGCTGCGCACCGCTAACCACACGGTCAACTCGCCCAGTCGGACAGAGTGTAACAGCCTGCCTGAATATTGATGGGAAATAGCTGGTGAGTTAGATAACTTTCTTCTTTAGCATGCCATTCCCCTGGTTTATAAATTTTCTGATACTACTGGTACGTAACACACTGGATCATCATAGCATTCGGGCTATTCAATCCCTACTCTGAGGTACTGATTGGAATGAACAGTGTGCATTTTAGCGGAATACTGGGAGATGAGTGTTCATGGCAATCTGCGGCCTGGTCATCCCAGCTCTGGAACTTTGGACTATTAGATTGGCACCGCAATCTAATCGCAGCACTGTTCGTTAAAGGTGATAAAACGTGCGGCTTTCCATTTGGCCGTTTTATATGATAGCATCGCTTTTAATCGCTACATTCATACTTACGTTTTTGTAATGACCTATGTTGATTTCAGTTAGGAAAACCACAAAGTCAGTCTTTCTGAGAATCCCGTAGCGAAGCACGGGTACATCAGCTAGTGTTCAATAAATTTCCAATGTCATTGAAATTATTTCAGAAAAGGCTAGAAAAACAACAGACAGAGAATCTGCCACCTGGGCGACTTCCCTAAATGCAGATCAGTATTGACTGATTGATTGATTGATTGATCAATGAATTGCTCCCAAATACTTTATGCATTCCGAAATCCAAAAAAACAAAATAAGCACTTTTATTACAATTGATTTCATCATATGGGTATTTTTATTAGTAAGTACGTGCAAGTGGCTATACTGTTTTCTTCTAGTAGCCTTTGGCGTGTGGCGCTGAACACTTCGAGTGTTAGCATGCAGGACTACCCAAGCTAGCTGCTTCCCCTCCGTAAGACGCTGTGAAACTCGAGTGAGGCCTGCAGTTACCAGCCCGTCTCCCCAAGAGAAGGAGGTTTGGAGCACACACGTCAACCAAGCGACTTGAATGTCGCTGGGGTAGCTCGCTCGAGAGACCTGGACTGCGGTAAAACGAACGTGTTATTGAAACAGCTGTACTTGTCTTGATTTAACGGTTTGCAATTTGTTTTAACTTGATAAAGGAACGTCCGAAAGATAATGAGAAAATGTAAATACAAAATTATTTATCCCAACGGCGCTGAGATAGCAGGTGTTCAATGCACTTCACTGCATGCAGCTCTTCATGCCACCCTACCTTGTGCTAACCTTTTCATTTCTACATAGCTGGTGCATCTTACATCCGCTCAGATATGCTTGTCATATTAATACCTTGATCTACTCCTACCGTTCTTACCTATTTCACTTCCATCAAAAAACAACTGCACAAGTCCTGGGTGTCTTAATATGTGTGCTATCATTTTAGCTCCTCTCCTGGTAAAATTTATCCAAATCGATCTCCTATCACCAATTCGATTCAGTATCCCTTCATTCATTATTCCATCTATCCATATCACCTTCAGCATTCTTCTGTAAAACCACGTTTCAAAAGCTTCTGTCCTCTTTCTTTCTGAGCTTGTTATCGTCCATGTTTCACTTCCATACAACGCCACGCTCCAGACGAAAGTCATCAAAAACATCTTTCTAATTCCTATTGAACCCATGACCTTTGTGCCCTAAGAATATTATGCATAAACTAGCAAGGTACCCGTGCTTCGCTACGGTATTATACTGAAATTTATAATTGAATGCTTATTGTTTTAGATATATAATCCGCCGAAATTCGCGATCTGACACGTTTTCAGCGAGAATCCACCAAAATTCCCGATCTGACTCGTTTTCTATTAGATTACGGCACGTTTCCTCCCATTTTTAAATCTTCCTTTCCAACAATCGATTTCGTACTTCCCGGGCTAGGCTCAGGTATTCTTCCCGGTCAGTTGGGTCCGTAAATCTTTGCCATACCGTATTTTCCTATAATCATTTTTAATCTGGATAAAATCCTTCAGGAGATCCGGCGTGGTGTCATATTGGGTGCCTTGGCGGCACTGAACCCGCGGCCGGACTGCATTCTTAGTCATTACCCGTCCAGGAGCCGTTTCCAGCGCGGTCCGCATATTTGACGACGGTCCGGAACATTATTATTATTATTATTATTATTATTATTATTATTATTATTATTATTATTATTATTAATGTTATTCTTATTCTTCTTATTATTATTACTATTATGTGTTGCTGGGATGAATGATGACAGGGAAAACCGGAGTATCCGGAGAAAAACCTGTCCCGCCTCCGTTTTGTCCAGCACGAATGTCACATGGAGTGACCGGGATTTGAACCACGGAACCCAGCTGTGAGAGACCGGCGCGCTGCCGCCTGAGCAACGGAGGATCCTTATAAGTACATTAAGAACAGTAAAATCAATTGGTCTCACCTCCTTTTACACCCCACCGCCGTTAATTTTTAATGCCACACCCCCCCCCAAAAAAAAATTAAAAGAAGGCGTGTTTCTTTATGTTTAAGGGAGATTCCAAACACCAATGTTCACGTCTATTACCTTCAGTTTTGAGATGTAAGTATCCCCATAAATATAATTTACTTTTGTCACTTCATTTCAAACTACTCCCCCTAAGTGAATTTTCCCGCAAAGAATACTTGTTTCTTTACTAGTGAAGGATCTTCTAAATACCAATTATCACGACTCTAACTTCTTCACTTTTAGATTTATGTGTCCTCATGAAAGGAATTCAACTCCTTTACACTCCCGCCCCCCAAGATGGTTTCCCCCCAAAAACGCGTTTTTCTTTGTTTTTAAAGGAGATCCAAATACGAATTTTCACGTCTGTAACAACTTTAGTTTTTATTAGATGTATATATTCTCATACAATTAAAGTCAATTAATTTTTCAATTCTTTCACCCCCCTCCCCCCGCTTCATTGGATTTTCTGAGAATACGTGTTTCTTTACTTTTAAAGCAGATTGCAAATATCAAATTTCACGTCTGTAACATCTTCATTTTTAAGATATCAGTAGCCTAATTAAAAGAATTCAACACCATTTTCAGTCACTTTCACCCCCCCTCCTCCCAAGTGGTATTTCCGAAAATTAAAAATTCACGTTTCTTTATGTTTAATAGAGATAAAAATACCATTTTTCACTTCTGTAACATGTGAAGTTCTTTTAGATATACTGTTAAAATTCTTATTTTAAAATTTCACCCCTTTTGGGTTCCCCTTAAGTGGAGTTTCCAAAAACAAATCACCTATGTTTCTTTACATTTACAGGAGATTCCAAACACCCACTTTTTACGTCTGTAACATTTTACGTTTCCAAGATAATCTTTCAAAAAATTCACCCCAATTTGTCACTTCTGTTTAACCGCCATTAATAGGATTTTCCAAAAACTAAAAAAATACGTGTTTCTTTATTTTTAAAGGAGATCCCATATACAAATTTTCAGTTCTGTAATATCTTCCGTTTCTGAGATATATGTATCCTCATTAAAGGCATTCAACCCATTTTTTACCCTTCTACACCCCTCCTATTGGGATTTACAGGAAACAAAAAAATACGTGTTCCTTTATTTTTAGAGGAGATTCTAACTACCAATTTTTACATCTGTAAATTTTAATGTTTTAAGATGTAGACACATTCATTTTTAAAAAATTCACCCCCCTTTTCACCCCTCAATATTTGGATTTTCCAAAAACCAAAAAATACGTGTTTCTTTACATTTAAAGTAGATCCCTAATACCAATTTTCAGGTCTGTAATATCTTCAGGTTCTGAAATATAAGTAGCCTCATGAAAGGCATTCAACCCATTACTCACCCTTTTACACCCTTCCTATTGGGATTTTCCGAAAACAAAAGAATACGCGTTTCTTTATTTTTAAAGGAGATTCTAAATACCAATTTTTACATCTATAAACTGTAACAGTTTTGAGATATAGATACACTCATTTTAAAAAACCACCCCCTTTTCACCTCCCCCATTAATTGGATTTTCCAAAAACAAAAAAATATGTGTTTCTTTATTTTTAAAGGAGATCCCAAACACCAATTTTCAGGTCTGTAATATCTTCAGTTTCTGAAATATATGTAGCCTCATCAAAGGCATTCAACCCCTTTTTCACCCCTTTTCACCCCTCCTATTGCGATTTTCCGAAAACAAAAAATACGTGTTTCTTTATGTTTAATGAAGATTCTAAATACCAATTTTTACATCTGCAAACTTTAAAAGTTTGGAGATATAGATTCACTCATTTTAAAAATTCACCCCCTTTTCACCCTCCCGTTAATTGGATTTTCCAAAAACAAAAAATACGTGTTTCTTTATTTTTAAAAGAGATCAAAAGTACCAATTTTCAGGTCTGTAATATCTTCAGTTTCTGAGATATAAGTACTGGTATACTGATTAAGGGCATTCAACCCATTTTCCCCATTTTCACCCCTTTTCACCCCTCCTATTGGGGTTTTCTGAAAACAAAAAAATACGTGTTTCCTTATTTTTAAAGAAGATTCTAAATACCAATTTTTACATCTGTAAACTTTTAAACTTTGGAGATATAGACACACTCATTTTAAAATTTCACTCCTCTTTTCACCCCCTTAGCGAAGGAATATCCAAAAATCCTCTCTTAGCGAGCACCTACATCTTAATATGAATATATCCCCAAAATTTCATTTCGTCACGTATAGTAGTTTTGGCTCAGCGATGATGAATCAGTCAGTCAGTCAGTCAGTCAGGACAAGTTATTTTATACTAGCAAGATACCCGTGCTTCGCTACGGTATTATACTGAAATTTACAATTGAATGTTTATTGTTTTAGATATATAATCCGCCGAAGTTCGCGATCTGACTCGTTTTCTGCGAGAATCCGCCAAAATTCGCTATCTGACTCGTTTTCTAATAGATTACGGTATTTTCCTCCCATTTTTCAATCTTTCCTTCCAGCAATCGATTTCGTACTTCCTGGGCTAGGTCCAGATATTCCACCCGGTCAGTTGGGTCCCTAAATCTTTGCCATCTCTTCCTATAAGCGTTTTTAATATGAATCAAATCCTTCAGGAGATCCGGCTTGGTGTCGTCTTGGGTGCCCCGCGGTACTGAACCCGCGGCCGGACTGCATTCTTAGTCATTACACATCCAGGACCCGTTTCCAGGGTGGTCCGCACATTTGACAACGGTCCAGAACATTATTATTATTATTATTATTATTATTATTATTAAAATATGTTCTCGACCCCAGAGCAAGATGCAAGACCGCTACGTGGCGGTAAATTACATCTGCTGCCAGTGTCATTGTTACAATGTGTCCAGCACCATTGTCGCGCGTAGGCAAGTGTGCGGGATTTCTGCCGACACCAATGACATACTTCCGTGCATTATTGACCTTATTATAGAGGTGAACAATTTGACGGTCCATCTCATTCCTATCGTTTATTTCAAATGTGTTTAAATTTTTATTTATATGCCAGGAGAATCTACTGTAATCTAAGAACGGTCTCCGAATGAAAAGATGGCTGTTGAAAACGAACCCAGGAAAGATTAAAAAATGATCGGTTTATGATCAGAATAAGTACATCGAAAATATATAGCCTGTTTCCAGTCATTCGACAGGGTAAGAAATGGAATGAATAAAGCCCCATCTAACGGCGACAATAGGAATTGTGCCGGCTGCCGAAGCACACCTCTGGGGCAATGATGGATGAATGACAAATGAAATGAAATTTGGACAGTGTTGCTGGAATGAATGATGACAGGGAAATCCGGAGTATCCGGAGAAAAACCTGTCCCGCCTCCGTTTTGTCCAGCACGAATATCACATGGAGTGACCGGGATTTGAACCACGGAACCTAGCTGCGAGAGGCCGGCGCGCTGCCGCCTGAGCAACGGAGGCTCCTTATAAGTACATTATGAACAGTAAAATCAATTGGTCTCACCTCCTTTTACACCCCACCGCCGTTAACTTAATTTACCCCCCACCAAAAATAAATAATAGAAGGCGTGTTTCTTTATGTTGAAAGGAGATTCCAAACACCATTGTTCACGTCTGTTACCTTCAGTTTTGAGATGTAAGTATTCCCATAAAAATAATTCACTTTCTTTCACTTCTTTTCACACTCCCCCCCCCCCCACCCGTAAGTGAATTTTCCGGCAAAAAATACTTGTTTCTTTAATAGTAAAGGATCTTCTAAATATGAATTATCCCGACTCTAGCTTCTTCAGTTTTTGATTTACATGTATTCATGAAAGGAATTCAACTCCTTTTCACTCTCGCTCCCCAAGATGGTCCCCCCCAAACGCGTTTTTCTTTGTTTAAGGAGATTCAAATACCAATTTTCACGTCCGTAACTACTTTAGTTTTTATTAGATGTATGTATTCTCACACAATTAAGTCAATTAATTTTTCAATTCTTTCACCCCCCCCCCCCTTCATTGTATTTTCCGATAATACGTGTTTCTATACTTTTAAAGCAGATTCCAAATGTCTAATTTCACGTCTGTAATATCTTCATTTTTGAGATATCAGTACCCTAATTAAAAGAATTCAACACCATTTTCAGTCACTTTTACCCCCCACCCTTCCACCCAAGTGGTATTTCCGAAAGCTAAAAATACACGTTTCTTTATTTTTAATAGGGATAAAAAATACAATTTTGCACTTTTATAACATGTTAAGTTTTTGAGATATACTGTAGAAATTCTCTTTTTAAAATTTCACCCCTTTTTAGTTCCCCTTAAGTGGAGTTTCCAAAAACAAATCACCTATCTTTCTTTACATTTACAGAGATTCCAAATACCCAGTTTTTACGTCTGTAACATTTTACGTTTCTCAGATATTCTGTAGATATAGTCTTTAAAAAAATTCATCCCAGTTTGTCACTCCTGTTTAACCGCCATTAAATGGATTTTCCAAAAACAAAAAAATACGTGTTTCTTTATTATTAAAGGAGCTCCCATATACAAATTTTCAGTTCTGTAATATTTTCAGTTTCTGAGATATATGTATACTCATTAAAGGCATTCAACCAATTATTCACCCTTTTACACCCCTCCTATAAGGATTTACAGAAAACAAAAAAATACGTGTTCCTTTATTTTTAGAGGAGATTCTAACTACCAATTTTTACATCTGTAAATTTTAAAGTTTTAAGATGTAGACACACTCATTTTAATAAATTCACCCCCCTTTTCACCCCTCAATATTTGGATTTTCCAAAAACGAAAAAATACGTGTTTCTTTACTTTTAAAGTAGATCCAAAATACCAATTTTCAGGTCTGTAATCTCTTCAGGTTCTGAAATTTAAGTAGCCTCATGAAAGGCATTCAATCCATTATTCACACTTTTACACCCTTCCTATTGGGATTTTCCGAAAACAAAAGAATACGTGTTTCTTTATTTTTAAAGGAGATTCTAAATACCATTTTTACATCTATAAACTTAAAAAGTTTTGAGATATAGATACATTCATTTTAAAAAATCACCCCCTTTTCACCCCCCCATTAATTGGATTTTCCTCAAAAAGAAAAATACGTGTTTCTTCATATTTAAAGGAGATCCCAAACACCAATTTTCAGGTCTGTAATATCTTCAGGTTCTGAAATATAAGTAGACTCATGAAATGCATTCGACCCCTTTTTCAACCTTTACCACCCTTCCTATTATGATTTTCCGAAAACAAAATATACGTGTTTCTTTATTTTTAATGGAGATTCTAAATACCAATTTTTACATCTATAATCTTTAAAAGTTTTGAGATATAGATACAGTCATTTTAAAATATTACCCCTTTTTCACCCCCCTTAATTGGGTTTTCCAGAAAAACAAAAAATACATGTTTCTTTACTTTTAAAAGAGATCGCAAACACCAATTTTCAGGTCTATAATATCTTCAGTTTCTGAGATATAAGTAGCCTCATTAAAGGCATTCAACCCATTTTTCACCCCTTTTCACTCCTCCTATTGCGATTTTCCGAAAACAAAGAAATACGTGTTTCTTTATTTTTAATGAAGATTCTAAATACCAATTTTTACATCTGCAAACTTTAAAAGTTTGGAGTATAGATTCACTCATTTTAAAAATTCACCCCCTTTTCACCCTCCCGTTAATTGGATTTTACAGAAACAAAAAAAATACGTGCTTCTTAATTTTAAAAGAGATCAAAAGTACCAATTTTCAGGTCTGTAATATCTTCAGTTTCTGAGATATAAGTACCGGTATCCTGATTAAAGGCATTCAATCCATTTTCCCCCATTTTCACCCTTTTCATCCCTCATATTGGGATTTTCTGAAAACAAAAAAATACGTGTTTCCTTATTTTTAAAGAAGATTCTAAATACCAATTTTTACATCTGTAAACTTTTAGAGTTTTGAGATATAGATACACTCATTTTAAAATTTCACCCCCATTTTCACCCCCTTAGCGAAGGAATATCCAAAAATCCTCTCTTAGCGAGCACCTACATCATAATATGAATATATCCCCAAAATTTCATTTCTTTATGTCCAGTAGTTTTGGCTCGGCGATGATGAATCGGTCAGTCAGTCAGTCAGGACAAGCTATTTTATATATATATAGATATATAGATTGTCAATTTAATAAGAAGTTCGATTCTTGATAGCATGGAATTGACACGTGGCAAGGGGGTGATTACCTTTGGTCCCACGCTCTGGGATACGTGACGTCAGTCGCACGTGTCAACGGCGGAAGAATCTTAAGTCATTTTTGTGAACTATTTCAAAGCGCGTGTATATGGCGTGCCCAAGCCAAATCGAAAACATAGTGCCTGTCAAATGAGGTCATTAATCCAATTGAACATGTATAAATTTTAAATGTCCATGAACACTACCGCCAGAAATGTAGCGAGTATATAGTCGCCTTCAAAACTCTTGTAATTACAGTTTAGTTAGAAATTTTATAGAAAATTTCTTGGCGGCAAAGGGAGATGCCCGAAGAGAGGGGGTAACTGCTATAAATATGAAGAGACGCCATGACGTAGGCTCCTTCTCCTGCATTTTGTGTTACGAAGCGGACGATAAAGTGTTGACCTGCTCTGTGAAATCAAACAACAAAAGTAGACTAAGTTCAACCGCAGATTTTAGCCATTGTGGCTGGGGTCTTGACTCCATGTGGAATAGTTTTCTTGAGTGGAAATAATTGTACCAGATAGGACAGTCAAAGTACTGAATAAATTCTTAGGTGATAAATAAAGAGATTCGTGTGCGGAAATAATTACAGTCTACCGTGTGCGCTCAATTTTTTAAATGCTTTATTTCCAGGAAACCTGAAGAAATATAATGACCTGTAAAGCCAGAAATGTAAAAATGGCTAAATAAAAAAGCCAGGGTCGCTGGTGAGCCCAATGATGACGATGGCGTAACATAAGCTATGTGACTACCATCTCACTACCTATTATATCTTGTTTCATGAGCTCTAAAATGTGTATTTGAATGGGGTATATACGACGCAGTTGGTCCCCTATTAAGTTTTTGTAAATGTTAGAATACGACCAAAAGGAGTCATTTGTTTTATTTTCCACTTGGATAAATTTTTGAAGTCTTGCGAGTGCCGTATGATGTTGTAAAAAGTTATTAAATAGGGTTTCGAAGTGATATCACGTCCAATGTGATCGTCATTTCCGTGTGTTAACTGCCTATATTTTGTGATGTCAAATTAAGATGTTCATTCGACGTAAAATTTTTCTATCTGAAATTTAGACGTAAATAATATAAGAAATCCATAGTTACCCATTTTCAATCGAGTGGAAGCGCGCTGTCGGGTGAGAGTATAGTGTGAAAAATTTGGTCACGGAGGGAAACGTTTTTCTAGGCTCATTTAAACGGTGTCTGACTGACAATAAAAAGATCTAGTAGAAATTTTCAGTCATTTCATGAAAATCAGGTTATATAAATATCATTTTATGCGAAGTTATTCATTATTAAAGCACTGTGCGTATTAGACGTCGTGAATTCTAGTAAAGATTTTATTCCAGTTCCTTTGTCAGTGATAGTCGTGAGTTGGGAAACAGAGGTTAGTTTTGTCGTGTGAGTCGAGATGAGATTTGTGAATCAGGTTAGAGACCTGTCAATGAAGCTGAGACTTGTGGAAGCACGAGGAATATTTTATAATGTTGGGAATGGAAAGCAATATACAAGGAATCCGCGCTGGTATTGATTTTCGACGTGTATAATTATTGTGGGCATTTTGAAGTATAATCCATGTGCATTTTTGTTGGTCAGAAATATCGTATTTGTTTAATTATGTCGGCGGAGTTTAAAAGGGAGCGTTCAGAAGCCAGTCAGGTAGAATGGACCAGGTGTACCCTATAACTGCCAAGCGGGTTGGGGGTGAAAGGCCTCAGCTGATAGGGGAGCACAGCGGGGATATAACGGGACACGCGTGGAATTGAGATTGTATTTCTCGGCCGGGGAGAACGTTAAATGTTGGATTTAGTTGAAATTTTCATCCGGTAATAACCTGAGTGTTATTAGATACTGTAAAATTTGTTTAATTAGGGACGTAACGTGCATTTGATACGACGGACTTCGAGTATAATGAACAAGACAAGCCAAATTCAGGGTTGTCCAAAATATAGAGCGAAGGTAGTGATGATTGTTTGTCTGTGAGGGGTGCGCAAACTTTATAAAATGTTATGACGAGATATGATATGGTAATTATATGGCGAGTTGCTTTTGGTTTGTACGTAGATTATTAGCGTATCCAAGTGTTAATAATGACTAGGGTTCGATTAGATTTAAAATATGAGGTCATGAAACAAGATATATAAACTGGACATGAATGATGTAATATTCTTTACCAGCCATCGGAATCGATAGACAAACAACACAGGATGTTAAAATTGTGAGAACACAATTGCGTAGGAATTTGTGAAGAAACCAGAATCCGCGGAGATAGAATTTGTTGTCCTTTAAGATTTCATTAAATCATTTAAATTTATTTAATTATTAAATTCAGTGAAACCGCATTTGAAATAACTTTAAATCAAGCGAATAACTTGGAGATGCGTTCTGGAAATCTTAGTTTGTTTTCTGGGGAATGTGTAAATGGTAACGTAACGATTAAGGGGGCATATCCGAAGGTAATGGATTTTACTGCCACAAAATATTGTGAGCATTGCTATTGTTGTATTATTTAACTTTGATTGATTGAGTAGTGAATGTGCTGGGGATACCAAAGTGGAAACTTTGGTCATCAACCGATGTAACTTAATTGTGTTTAGCCTTCAGCCTAGAAACTTGGATGATCAGGGGGACATCAACCTCAGTGACTTAGATTAGGGCCATATACCACTGTAGCATCATTTTCCTTGCGGTCGTCATCCACAATGACTTTAAAGTAACTTAGAAGTTTAGATGTCGGTTCATGACATAGACGCAGGTCACATCGGTTCAATTAATGGTCCATGCCGTAGAACCACTGTGTGGCACACACTGATTGGACTACCTTAATTATACCCAGAGTCCAGAGTTCGTGTTACGAGAGCTGGACCATAACGCATCACTATGATGGTACATGTGGTCTCACATGGAAGCCGAATTTAAGGATTTTCAGACTTTCCTTTCTTTAATAAAAAATGAGACAATGGTTTCTAGTAAGAATGCACATCAGGCAGACAAGTCAAAGGCTCACCAGTGTTCTAACCTTATATGTAATAAAAATGATTGTGGTGTTCAGTGGACACGATTAATTTCAATGATACAGTTGACAAATCAGAATGCTTCAGAATTTCATGAATAAATAGGAATCTTTTAAACAGACCTTTCATTCAAGTAGATAGATTAGAATCCTTGAACCCCGCCTTATACTTCGGCAAGTAACGACAGTAAAATGGCTTCCAACGAGGTGGCTTGAGTCACTTAAGCGCGGGCCTAAGTACCTCGAAGGAAGAACGACAAGTTAGGTTGGTTGACATCAGTGAAATGATGACCAATTATAGGATTGTTATACGTTGGTCGACCAGTAAACTGGCGCCAAACGTAAGGGCATAAGTCACGATAACGATGAGGGATTCTAAGTCAGGATAACGATGAGGTTAATGTAAATAAATCGTGTACTAGAGGAAATGAGAAATAATGTTGAGGCTATGCCACATTATGGATGATAGATTCGTGCGCCAGAGTTGAGAGTGAACTCGAAGAAATAGATAAACGCCCGATGAGTAAGGCTAGGAGATACCACTATGAGAATAATTTATCTACTGTATGAAAGGTATAATTTAAGTATGTGTTAGAGTAATTTCCCAAAATTTTGAAAACTGGTTTGAGTGTTTTGACTGATCACTTTGATCGAGTGAACATTGAATTTCACATTTTTATTAAATAAATTTTTAGAGAATGTTGCATTAACAGTGTGATGTGTTAGATAAGAGGATGTTGTGATGTTTATCGTTGTATTCTTATTATACGCCGTGGAAGTCGCGGGCTCACCGATGACCAATCGTTTTCAATTAAATAAAATATGTATTTTAAGGGAGAATTGACCCAAGGGCAGTTTCTCCAAATGATGAAGGACTTGAAGGAACTAAGTGAAAGTATAAAGGCGAATGCAAAAGTCTCGAACGAACTATGTGAAGGTATAAAGGAGGGTATAAAAGGTATCAACGACAAGTTAGGAACAGTGGATGTTAAACTGGACAGTATACTTGGACATCTGGGTGACATGCAGTCTCTCAAATCAGTGTAAAGGTCGGTCCGCATGTGGAAAACCAAGTGAATATTGTAAACCATATCCAAGAGAGTAGACCGGAAAGGGATATTTCGCAGGCAGTCATACAAGAGAATAATGGGCAGAGGTTTGAAACCATACCATACCGGGATAGTAAGAACTGGGAACAGCCTAGCTACCTGTACGAAAGTGGAATAGATGCCGTGATCCATGTAGGAGGAACCAGGGTCGATGTCGGGCAAATTCTTACCAAAGGCGCAGACAACATCATGGAAATGAAGCCGATAGAAGATGGAATAATTACAACTCCAGACGTTCTGATCTATGGCATGGGTCTGAAGAGGAAAAAGCAAAACCTAAACGATGTGGTGCCAATAAGAGGAAGAGGCCTAAGAAAAGCAGCAGTGATGAGAGTGATGAAAGTTCAGACGAGGATGCCAGTGATGACGATTATGGCCCGTCAAGAAGGGCTAAAGTAAATGCCAGGAAGTGTAAACCAGCTGCTAAAATAAAGAAGATGAGGAGGATGATGAAGGAGAAGGGTAAGCCAGCTGCTAAAATGAAGATGAGGATGATGAAGAAGACGGGTCAGCCAGCTGCTAAAATGAAGAAGATGAGGGGGATGATGAAGAAGAAGAATGGTAAACCACCTGCAAAAATGAAGGAAGGCAGTGACAACGATAGTAATGAGGACCGGGATTTGAACCCAGAAGCTTCGCATTTTGATGTGAATGCAAGTTCGGCGAGAAGTTGGAAGGACAAACCACCTAATTTCCAATAAGTCAACTACAATTCACTGGAGATCTACCCCGCAACCCAGAACCCTCCAAGAATCCAAGAACTACCAGGAAGCTGAAGGCATCAACCAACACCAGGAGATGAGCAATTGCATAAGAGAAGAAAGGAATTTATGTTCAAAGGTCATGTTATGTCAGACATCGAAATTAGAATTTTCACCATCTGGATCGTTTTAAAAGGAAATTCATTGTCACGGTGCGAAAGGAATTCGTGTCTTGGGGGGAATATGAACACATGACCTTTGTGCCCTAAGGATATTATGCATAAATTGTAAATTTAATAAGAAGTTCTATTCTTGATAGCATGGAATTGACACGGAGCAAGGGGGTGATCACCTTCGGTCCCACGCTCTGGGATACGTTACGTCAGTCGCACGTGTCAACGGCGGAAGAATCTTAAGTCAGTTTTGTGAACTATTTCAAAGCGCGTGTATATGGCGTGCCCAAGCCAAATCGAAAACATAGTGCCTATCAAATGAGGTCATTAATCCAACTAATTGAACATGTATAAATTTTAAATGTCCATGAACACTACCGCCAGAAATGTAGCGAGTATGTAGTCACCTTCAAAACTCTTGTAATTACAGTTTAGTTAAGTCAGAAATTTTATAGAAATTTTCTTATCGGCAAAGGGAGATGCTCGAAGAGAGGGGTTAACTGCTATAAATATGAAGGGACGCCATGACGAAGGCTCCTTCTCCTGCATTTTGTGTTACGAAGCGGACGATAAAGTGTTGAGCTGCTCTGTGAAATCAAACAATAAAAGTAGACTAAGTTCAACCGCAGATTTTAGCCATTGTGGCTGGGGTCTTGACTCCATGTGGAATAGTTTTCTTGAGTGGAAATAATTGTACCAGATAGGAGGTCAAAGTACTGAATAAATTCTTAGGTGATAAATAAAGAGATTCGTGTGCGGAAATAATTACAGTCTACCGTGTGCGCTCAACAAAAACAAGTGAAGGGCCTTCTATTTTTTTATGCTTTATTTCCAGGAAACCTGAAGAAATATAATGACCTGTAAAGCCAGAAATGTAAAAATGGCTAAATAAAAATGCCAGGGTCGCTGATGAGCCCAATGATGACCGATGGCGTAACATAAGGTATGTGACTTACCATCTTACTACCTATTATATCTTGTTTCATAATCTCTAAAAATATGTATTTGAATGGGGTATATACGACGCAGTTGGTCCCCTATTAAGTTTTTGTAAATGTTAGAATACGACCAAAAGGAGTCATTTGTTTTATTTTCCACTTGGATAAATTTTTGAAGTCTTGCGAGTGCCGTATGATGTTGTAAAAAGTTATTAAATAGGGTTTCGAAGTGATATCACGTTCAATGTAGATCGTCATTTCCGTGTGTTTACTGCCTACATTTTGTGATGTCAAATTAAGATGTTCATTCGACGTAAAATTTTTCTTTCTGAAATTTTGACGTAAATAATATAATAAATCCATAGTTACCCATTTTCAATCGAGTGGAAGCGCGCTGTCGGGTGAGAGTATAGTGTGAAAAATTTGGTCACAGAGGGAAACGTTTTTCTAGGCTCGTTTAAACTGTGTCTGACTGACAATAAAAAGATCTAGTAGAAAATTTCAGTCATTTCGTAAAAATCCGGTTATATAAATACGATATCATTTTATGCGAAGTTATTCATTATTAAAGCACTGTGCGTATTAGACGTCGTGAATTCTAGTAAGGATTTTATTCCAGTTCCTTTGTCGGTGATAGTCGTGAGTTGGGAAACAGAGGTTAGTTTTGTCGTGTGAGTCGAGATGAGATTTGTGAATCAGGTCAGAGACCTGTCAATGAAGCCGGGACTTGTGGAAGCCGGAGGAATATTTTATAATATTGGGAATGGAAAGCAATATACAAGGAATCCGCGCTGGTATTGATTTTCGACGTGTATAATTATTGTGGGCATTTTGAAGTATAATCCATGTGCATTTTTGTTGGTCAGAAATATCGTATTTGTTTAATTATGTTTGTGGAGTTTAAAAGGGAGCATTCAGAAGCCAGTCAGGTAGAATGGACCATGTGTATCGTATAACGGCCAAGCGGGTTGGGGGTGAAAGGCCTCAGCTGATAGGGGAGCACAGCGGGGATATAACGGGACACGCGTGGAATTGAGGTTGTATTTCTCGGCCGGGGAGAACGTTAAATGTTGGATTTAGTTGAAATTTTCATCCGGTAATAACCTGAGTGTTATTAGATACTGTAAAATTTGTTTAATTAGGGACGTAACGTGCATTTGATACGACGGACTTCGAGTATAATGAACAAGACAAGCCAAATTCAGCGTTGTCCAAAATATAGAGCGATGGTAGTGATGATTGTTTGTCTGTGAGGGGTGCGCAAACTTTATAAAATGTTATGACGAGATATGATATCGTAATTATATGGCGAGTTGCTTTTGGTTTGTACGTAGATTATTAGGGTATCCAAGTGTTAATAATGGCTAGGTTTAGATTAGATTTAAAGTGTGAGGTCATGAAACAAGATATATAAACTGGACATGAATGATGTAACATTCTTTTCCAGCCATCGGAATCGATAGATAAACAACACAGGATGTTAAAATTGTGAGAACACAATTGCGTAGGAATTTGTGAAGAAACCAGAGTCCGCGGAGATAGAAATTGTTGTCCTTTAATATTTCATTAAACCATTTAGATTTGTTTAATTATTAAATTCAGTGAAACCGCATTTGAAATAACTTTAAATCAAGCGAATAACTTGGAGATGCGTTCTGGAAATCTTAGTTTGTTTTCTGGGGAATATTTAAATGGTAACGTAACGATTAAGGGGACATATCCGAAGGTAATGGATTTTACTGCCACAAAATATTGTGAGCATTGCTATTGTTGTATTATTTAACTTTGATTGATTGAGCAGTGAATGTGCTGGGGATAGTAAAGTGGAAACTTTGGTCATCAACCGATGTACGGTAACTTAATTGTGTTTAGCCTTCAGCCTAGAAACTTGGACGGTCAGGGGTTCATCAACCTCAGTGACTTAGATTAGGGCCATATACCACTGTAGCATCATTTTCCTTGCGGTCGTCATCCACAATGACTTTAAAGTAACTTAGAAGTTTAGATGTCGGTCCATGACATAGACGCAGGTCACATCGATTCAATTAAGGGTCCATGCCGTAGAACCACTGTGTGGCACACACCGATTGGACTACCTTAATTATACCCAGAGTCCAGAGTTCGTGTTACGAGAGCTGGACCATAATGAATCACTATGATGGTACATGTGGTCTCACATGGAAGCCGAATTTAAGGATTTTCAGACTTTGCTTTCTTTAAAAAAATGAGACAATGGTTTCTAGTAAGAATGCCCATCAGGCAGACACGTCAAAGGCTCACCAGTGTTCTAACCTTATATGTAATAAAAATGATTGTGGTGTTCAGTGGACACGATTAATTTCAATGATACAGTTGACAAATCAGAATGCTTCAGAATTTCATGAATAAATAGGAATCTTTTAAACAGACCTTTCATTCAAGTAGATAGATTAGAATTACTGAACCCTACCTTTACCTCAGTAAGTGACGAAGAACCCGATACGACCCAAGAGACAGATCTCATTAACTTTGCTGATAGGTAAGAGAGGTAGGTATCCCTCAATACGGACCAAAAGGGTTCACTATGTCTATGTTCGAAGTGAGCAATATTATTTTCTTAAGAATGTTCTTCTTTGGTTGTGCTAGTCTGCGTTTTATGTCCTTACTTCTGCCATCGCTGTACTTATTTTACTATATAAGTAACAATATTCATCAATATCCTTTAAGACTTCATTTCCTAATCTAATATTACCTGCAACACCTAACTTCGTTCGACTGCACTCCATTAATTTTGTTTTGGACGTATGTATTTTCATCTTGTACTTCTTATCCAAGACTGTCCATACCATTCAGCAATTTTTCCAGATCTTTTGCAGTCTCAGCTTATATAACAATATATTCGGGAAATTATGACCCGAAATGATGCAGCTACAACATATTCGTAACTAGTATAAAGATGTTTCTATTAAAAACCTCTTTTACCTCTTGATACTGTAATTATCAGAGTGGATTTCCTAGTACTGTACTTGAATATATCCCCCAATGTGCCAATTTCAATCTCAGTGAAGTTTTGTGGCTGTCTGTCTATATGCAACAATGCGGTAAGCGAAGAGGTAGGGCGGGCGCCAGGCTTTGTTTACATCTGGACACCATTTCTGTGCATGCGTGTACACGCCTTAGGAGCTATTTCGCTTTGACGATATAGGGGAGAATGTAACAAATTTTGACGTGAAAGAAAGTAGGATATAATCACAAGTTCGAAGCGAAGCAGCTTATATACTTCGGAAGGCTAAGGTCAAGCCACAGGGTCCGAAATGTTGAGGATGCGACAATATGCCATATCCTGAGGAGTGTTACAATCACTGCCTTGTTATGTTAGGATTATCATTTATTGTAGCACCCGTAGCTTTGACCGCACTGTCGGAGTTTCCAACATTTAAAAGAAAGATTTCCGTCATACCGGAGATAATACAAATACATTACATACAAGGTGTGGGTAATGTGAGGAGAGTTTTGTTGTGGATGACGTAAGAACCATTTTAATAGCAAAGCAATGTTATAACATTTTACATGAATATGGGTAGTAAAAGCTACTTATAGGACACTTTGAACTGTATGAGAGCACTGGAGGAATATAATGTTGATGCTATAATGTGTGCTTTGGGGTGTGTTATAAATTAATAAATCCTCTTCTATTAAATTATAAGAGATAATTCAATATTTTAAACCATTTAAAGATACGAAGAAAATACATGTGAACATTTTACAGAAAATTCTAAATCCTGAGCTTATTATATTTTGTGATTAGACTAACAGTTGCACATAGTTTTGTTTTTATCAGAGAAAATGTGCTCCAAAACACATAAAAACGTACTTTCCTAGAAAACGGTTGGAGTTACGAAGAAAATGCATATTAACATTTCTTGGTGGGAAATTGGATTTTGAGTACACTTGTTGAGTTCTATTCTATTAGGACTAAGTATTTAGACAACGTATTCACTTTTAACTGTTCTAGGCGTTCATTTTCGTCTTACTTCAGGTATTTTACGCTGAACGCCCCGTCCTTAAAAGACAGCGTGGTAGCAAGTAGCCTATATGTTATTCTAGGTCATAGTCTAATTATTGTGTATGAAATTTAATAAAGATGCGTCAAGTAGTTCAGAATTATACAAACATCAAAGCACATTTTCATATTTATTATATTAGTAGGGATTACTGCATATCATGAACAAACCGAAGGGAGTTCAGCGACATAGTAACACCCTTTAAAAGTATATTTATCTAATTATTAAAACAAACACAATGATTTAGTTAAACCTTTCCGAATTTGGAATACTGGGCATATGTTTTTAATATTTGGAAAACATTTCTTAGCAGACAAAGTAGAGGTCCGCAAACTACGAAAAACGTAAAATTAAGCAATTTCCTTAATTGTGCCGACAGTTAAAGGTCTAAAGGTCACAGAAAGGTTTCAAATTATGAGTATTGAATTGATCTATCAAACTAAAAAAAGCAAATTTCGAAAATCACTTCCGGTCTAAATGCAGTTCCGGAAAACTGCCTAAATTCGACAGTTTCTTTACTCGTTTCCTTCTTGATTCAAATCGTAGCCAAATTAACTTATTTACCTAATTATTTGTGTAACATGTTCCTTGGTTGAATACCCTTCAATACTCCCAGACGTTGTTGAACTTTTCAAAAATGTGAACACTTAAGTGAAGCTCTGCATTGACTCACTTTAGCGCTCGTAGTGGTGCTGAAGTGAAACTCTGCATTTGCTCACTTTAGCGCTCGTAGTGGTGCTGAAGTGAAACTCTGCATTTGCTCACTTTAGCGCTCGTAGTGGTGCTTAAGTGAAACAATGCATAGACACACTTTAGCGCTCGTAGTGGTAGAAAAAGGCAAACTGCTAATCTAATCGACCGGATATGGCATCATACCGGCACATCGTAAAAAACCTTTAGTGTGTCCTTTGCGTTTGTAAAAGTGGAGAAAACAACGAATTTTAATTACAATGTGACAAACAATCAGATTCAGTGATGAACCGGGTTCCATTCGGCAATCAGGCGAAAATGTCATAGCGATAGACAGATAACGAAAATATAGTGTTACGAATTAACAGGGACCTGTCAGGAAACGACAATGTAAAGTTTAAACGAACTGGTGTTTTATTAAAGTGAATATCGTGCATACTTGCATACTTTCCATTCGATGATTAAGCAAAGGATTGTAATTTTTAGGAATAAATAAAGAATAATTTCTCATAGTTTATTATATTTTATTTGCCTAAAATTCGTAGCTCATACCGCTAGGATGCTTTCAACATTGAGTTGCTTGCCTAAAGGGCTATAACTGTGGATGTTTGTGTTCGTGCCGTGAGATGCGTTAGATGCCAACAAGAAAATATTTACAAGAACAAGAATATGGAAGGTAGGTAAATAAACGCTGCTGCGTCTACTCAAATGCCTCCTTTTCACGCCGCCACAATACCATTGAAAGAAACTGTAACGTTATTTCACATTATCTACAACTCTTGAAGTGAAGGAACGATCAATTGAATGCTCCGAGACCAAGACTATTAAATTATTCAGCAGGAACATGAACACGCGACGCTGAAATATTTAACACACATCGAAGAAATATACACAAACACATCATGATATACGGTAATTGCGTTAGGTATTGGAACAATAGTTTCTGTTGTTCTTTGTTCTTCTGTATATTATTGCCCGGCTCCATGGCTAAATGGTTAGTGTGTTGGCCTTTGGTCACAGGGCTCCCGGGTTCGATTCTCGGTAAGGTCGGGAATTTTAACCATCATTGGTTAATTTCGCTGGAACGAGGGTTGGGTGTATGTGTCGTCTTCATCATCATTTCTTCCTCATCACGACGCACAGGTCGCCTACGCGCGTCAAATGAAAAGACCTTAACCTGGCGCATCGAACTTGTCCTCGGACAATCCCGGCACTAAAAGCCATACGCCGTTTCATTTTTTTGTATATCATTTAGAATTATGCTCGTCGCCCTGAATTTATGAATAACTCATAGTTAGGAGAGCCGGCCCCGCGGTGTAGGGGTAGCCTCTTACCCGGAGGCCCCGCGTTCGATCCCCGGTCAGGTCAGGGATTTTAACCTGCATCTGATGGTCCACTCAGCCTACGTGATTACAGTTGTGGAGCTATCTGACGGTGAGATAGTGGCCCCAGTTTAGAAAGCCAAAGAATAACGGCCGAGAGGATCCATCGTGCTAACCACACGACACCTCGTAATCTGCAGGTCTTCGGGCTGAGGAGCGGTCGCTTGTTAGGCTGTGGCCCTTCTGGGCTGTTGCGCCATGGGGGGTGGGGGAATCATAGTTAGGAAGTATGTCAATTCTTGAGATCTACAAAATCCTTAAACTATTGTTGAAAGCAAGCCATAGCTTTAGGCCTATGTAGCTTTAAGTCCTCTGACTTATAGACATCACATCTAGAATTTTAGGTGGAAATCGCACCAAAGTCATAGAATTTCACGTTGAATATTCTTAATGCGCTGCCGGGCTAAGTGGCTCAGAGAGTTAAGGCGCTGGCCTTCTAACCCCACCCTGGCAGGTTCGATCCTGGCTGGCTCAGTCCGGTGGTGTTTGAAGGGGCTCAAATACGCCAGCCTCGTGTAGATAGATTTACTGGCACGTAAAAGAACTCCTGAGGAACTAAATTCCGGCACCTAGGCGTCTCCGAAAATCATGAAAGTAGTTAGGGGGACGTAAAAGCAATAACATTATTATTATCTTAATGCGCTGTCCGACTCGTTGTCTGAATGGTAAGCGTACTGGTCTTCAGTTCAGAGGGTCCCGGGTTCGATTCTCGGCCGGGTAGAGGATTTTAACTTTCATTGGTTAATTCCAATGGCTCGGAAGCTGGGTGTTTGTGCTGTCCCTAATATCCCTGCAACACACACACACACATAACACTATCCTCCACCACAATAACACGCAGTTACCTACACATGGCAGATGCCTCCCACCCTCATTGGAGGGTCTGCCCTACAAGGGCTGCACGCGGCTAGAAATATCTACACAAAATTATTATTACCTTAATGCACTGACTAGAATTCGAACTGCGACCAGCTCGATGAGAGGATAGCGATTTCGTCACTAAGGAGGTCATCCTGATGTAGATTGTTTCTGAAAGGAAGAAAATAATTGCATCATTAACCACGGTCATCACTGGTACATCGAACTACTAGCGAATAATAACTGCGTGAACATGTAAGCAAAACTTATAGAAAAATGAGTTTTCCATCTGTTCTCAAAAGAGTTGCTTAGATGTGGACATCGTAGGAACCTAACAGTGTACGCAAATGACGGAGGAAGCAATGCATTCGAAATGAGAGGCACAAAAGTATAAATAATTACCAGATTTTAATTCAATCCACCCATTAAAAGCGTCATGATAGTGTGAGAAAATGGAGGCGATGTCTACTGTCTAGACACGTAAATGTACAGTTCACAATTATTTTGAATACTGAGTTATTATAATTTGATAATATCGCTCTCTGTAATACTAACACATCAAAGCTGGCAGCAGGGCTTAGTTCAGTCTGATGCCAGTAGACGATGTTAACGTTGTTCCTTGCTCCAACATGACAACCTCACTGCACTGAATGTGAAGTATTAACGATTGTTTTTGTAAGTTATCACTTTCACTACGCGAAAACATCAAAGCCGGCAGTAGGTTTTCGGTTCAGTCTTATGCCAGTAGATGATGTTAATGTTATTACGTGCAACAAAATGAAAATCTTACCTCTTTGAATGAAATGACTTTTATCGAGAAAGAATCAAGCATACGAAATTCCATCTGATCCGAATCATATCTCTACCATTGAAACACCTATATCGAAGCATCCACCGTCAACATTTGTTAAAGAGTTATTCTCAGACTCAGCGAAAAGCTATCTCGTGTTCATCGATGGAGTTCATACGCCAGAAAATTAACTGACTTCACTGAAAGATAGCATTTTTAACTAAACAATTCAAGTATGATGGTCATCATCGTATTGTTCCTCTAACCTATATCTGGAATCAGGTTCTCAAACGTTCCCGTTTTCTCAATATATCCGTAGAAGGTAACAGAAGTGAGAATGCACGTAGTTCGAACTCATGCCGATATTATAGGTGTGTACTTCATGGTGGCGAATATGAGACAATCATTTCGCTGAAGTACACGTATTTTTCTTTAAAACATTACAAATGTAGTGGCCGTGAGAGGATCGTTGTATTTTTCATGTAAAGAAGAGATAGCAACCTAAAAGTAGTTCTAATTTCAACTGTTAAAACATTATTGTTTTCTTAATATAGCTGTGAATAATATACAGGAGAGGGAATACATATATACCAGGCGGTTCATGAGGCCGTACTTTCTACTTATAAATGTCCCGCATGCACAAATGATGAATGGGATATCTACTAACTGATTTTCACAAGGGCAGGCAATAGGCAGGTTACGTCAGAAAATGAAGATATAACAACCGGACTGTTATTCGCAGCATGTTCCTCAGCGCTACCCATCTAATGCAATCCCTTGGATTAGTAAACCTCCTTTACGACCGCATAGTTCTAGGCTGGTGTATGTACTAGTGTACAGCAGCATTACATTTGCTGTCTGCATATCGGCAAAGGCTAATGTGTTCAGCAACGACTAATACACAGACATCATTTTAATCAATGGGGAATCTGGTGAGAATGCAGCCGAAGTTCCAAACAGACGTCTGCCTTCTACACACGTATTTCGCCGAACAGTTTTGTTTCAAATAAACAACTTTTTATAGAGTGGAATGTTTACACGTGTTTTACATAGTTATTCAAAAGAAGAGTGAAGATGCTGCGTTAGAAGCGAACTGCAGTATTATGCACTTCTAAAGTGGTTTATCTTTCCGATATAGCGCTTTATTTGTATGTAAGTACACGAGCAATATTTAAGGCACAAGTGGTATTTACGAATATAAACTTATAGGCTACAAGAAACAATATCATAAACAGATACAGTTTAGAACAAAAAAGTCACTAAAAGACAGTCGTCATTCTCACGGAAGTCACGGTCAACTAGATTCCCCGATTGCTGAAAATGCCTGACGTAGAGGTACAGAGTGATCTAGTGGAGCCTTGCAGAATATGTAGGCGTAGTTTAGAAGGTGATGAGGACTCGGTGGAATGCGAATCATGTGAGAAATGGGATCATAGGAAGTGTGCGGGCTTGACTGAAGGCGAATTTGAGACACTTAAGAGGGCTAATTGTAAACTCACATGGTTATGTAAAAAGTGTAAGCAAAAAATGAGACAAATGGAGGATCAAGAGGTATTTATTCATAAACTTGTAAGATCCATGGTAACTATGCAATCTCCTATAGATCATATGCAACAATATATGGAGACTTTACTTACAGGAAAAATTCAAAAAATAGAATAGCGTTAGAAATGGAAAAAATTACTCGCCTCCAAGGACAAACAGACATTGCCATTTACAAGAAATTGGACGCCCCGAGAATACAGGAAAAGCATAAGCAAATGCCGAGAAGAATATTGACAGAGTCACCAGCTGCATCTACACGTAGGAGTTCCTTAAACGATCAGCAATATCCGGGATAACCTCAAATGCTGTCACAATCGCACCACAAACTTTGGTGACAGAAACAGAAGATACAGGTGACTGATTCGTTGAAAGGGACTCCCAGCAGCCCACAGCTATGGAAATTAAGCGTGGACAAAATAATCAATATCCAGAACAAGAATTGCAACCAAAAATCGGAAATTCACCAGACTTCCTAAGAGTTACTGCGCCAGTCGGCGTAGAGAGAGAGGCGGATATAGATGAGGTAGTTGTACAACCTGGTAAAGAGGAAGCCCCATGGAACTAAGTCATAAGACGCACACGTGGACAATACAATCAACATCCAGACCATCAGGTGCAATCAAGACGCAGAAGACCACCAGACGCTCAAAGAGGTACTGCAACAGTTGGAGCACTGAAAGCAGCAGAAAGAAAGTGGTTATACGTGGGTCACCTTAGCAGCAAAACAACTGCGTTTGACATTACTCAGTACCTAAAGGAGAATGGTATTGATAAAGTCACCGAATGTTCCATGTTGACCACCCAAGGATCAAACAAAGCCTTTAAGGTTGGAGTTCCCATCAAGTTTAAGGAGAGAATATTCAGCCCTGATGTTTGGCCAGAAGATGTGACTTTTCGCTCCTTTCGTATCCGACAGCAGTGAACTTACATGCCTCCTGTGGAATGTCGAAGGCCTAAAGTCACTTATGCGCACTCCTGAGATATCTATATTAGTTCAAATTTTAATAATCCTAACTGAAACTTTCCTCCTGGAACCAGTCAGCATCAAGGGCTAATATTCGGTTCACTCACTGGCAACGATAGGACATCAAGGCAGACCGTCAGGAGGAGTATCCTGCTTCTACAAGCCGTCTATGGGTCAAATAGTTAGTGAATACACAGAATTCGACATCGTGATCGTCACTTTTAGACACTTTGCTGTAATCGGAATGTACATAAGACCCAACGTTTCTGCAGACGCTGCCATAGAAACCATTTTGCATGCTTTACAGAAAGTGAGTAATAACATGCCAATACTACTAACGGCGACTTTAATTGCCGTCTGACCGGGCGAGTTGGCCGTGCGCGTAGAGGCGCGCGGCTGTGAGCTTGCATCCGGGAGATAGTAGGTTCGAATCCCACTATCGGCAGCCCTGAAAATGGTTTTCCGTGGTTTCCCATTTTCACACCAGGCAAATGCTGGGGCTGTACCTTAATTAAGGCCACGGCCGCTTCCTTCCACCTCCTAGGCCTTTCCTGTCCCATCGTCGCCATAAGACCTATCTGTGTCGAAGCGACGTAAAGCCCGTAGCAAAAAAAAAAATTGCCGTCTGGACAAACCCGACCGTAAGGCTCTAACTGTTTTCGAAGTCTTTGAAGAAGAAGGATTTTCCCAGGTCAACCAAGAACAACTCCCAACGTACATAGGTTACAATGGCTCGAGTGTCATAGACTTAATATTCTTCAGAGGCAACGAATTTCACATACTAAAACAGAAACACCTTCGGTTACCGATCAGAAAGCACATTCCAATACATACTAGTTTCAAAAGAGATGACTTGGAAATCATTGACATTAAGCAGCAATAGTTCCCACGGCACATCAAAATAGCATTACTGGAAAAGTCACTAGATAAAAATGCAATAACCTCATGTCTATCTAGAGGGAATGTCGATAGGGCCTTATACCTACTAGAAAATACCTTACTTAACACAGCGAGAAAGATGCCCCCGAAAAGAATAAGCAAGCCCCGGTTTGACGAGGATTGTTACACCCAAAGGAAAGTAACCTTGGAGAAAGTCTACAGATGGAGAGAACACAAAACAGAAATAACGCTGGAAGAATATTCAGAAGAAAGGAGGAAATACAAGGAATGAATCAGAAAGAAGCGACAAGACTTCATTGTAAAGCAAGAGCTGGAGACAATAGCAGTCGCAGAATCAAAACCGTATAGAATACTTGAACCCTACAGAACGAAAGTGAATCCCACTCTACCGATGAAAATATGGGAGGAGCATTTATCAAATATATATCAAAGGACCCGAATGGCCGACATACAGACTCGAACCACGCAGCAGGATCCAATCGTGCCAATCACAGTGGAAGAAGTATGGAATGCATTTCAAAGATGTAAACAAGGAAAAGCGCCAGGTCCGGACAACCTCACAAACGAGCTTCTAAAATAATCAGTTTCTCTAACTGTAGTTATATGGACAGCAATATTCAATGAATGCATCGTGCAGAGGAAAATCCCTAGGAGGTGGAGGGAATCTACTACCCAGGTGTTATATAAAGGAAAAGGGCCAATGGACTCACCAGATTCTTATCGTGGGATAGCCCTCGAATGTGCTTCTTTTAAAGTATTTACCAAGTTAATATTAGATCGCATCCTACCACAAGCCATGATGTACATACCAGAAGAACAATACGGATTTACTGTCGGTAGATCAACAATCCAAGCAATTGAGAGGGTACTTAGCATCATATGGGATGCAACAAGCGTAACTGGAGGCTTCGATTATACTATCTTCGTGGATTATACTAAAGCGTTCGATGTAGTTAAAAGAACAATTCTATTTAGGTAACTATCTTTTATCTTAGGACCAGGGAATCCACTATTGCACTTATTGGAAGATATCTTAAGTTCTAACTGGCTTACGGTTAGTGATAAAGTAGGCCGGTCTGGACTTATAACCCAGACTAATGGCGTACTCCAAGGGGATCCTCTCAGCCCAATGCTTTTTAATCTGTTGACTCACGATGTCATCAGTGAGGTGGCCTCGGAAGATATTGCAATGTTCTTGTACGCTGATGACGTGATATTG
Source organism: Anabrus simplex (assembly GCF_040414725.1). Lineage (NCBI taxonomy): Eukaryota > Metazoa > Arthropoda > Insecta > Orthoptera > Tettigoniidae > Anabrus > Anabrus simplex. The sequence goes on along the minus strand of NC_090268.1, from coordinate 343,909,866 downwards.
CTATCAAAAAACAGAAAATCCCTGCAGCAAGCTAAACGAATGATCTCTGAGAAATTATCTAGAGATAAATACCAGCAAAACAAAAGTTATGAAATTTAGGCGAGGAAGAAATATCTCCACAGAAGATGTCTTTGAGTGCGGCAATAACAAACTAGAGCTGGTAAACTCGTACCGTTATTTAGGCTTAACCTTGCAAGTAACTGGGAAGACGTTTACTAAACACATAGAGGAACGATGCACTGCAGCCATCAAATCCGTATTTGAAATACAGAGCATTGAGAAACTATCAGTAAGAACCGCCCTCATTCTCTTTAACATTAAGATAGCTTCAATAGCCTGCTATTCTATCAGCAAAGTATGGACACACCTCACTATGGCCAACCTAAGGAGACTGGAAGCTGTGAAAGCCACCTACTTGAAAAGAGCATTACGGCTACACAGAACAGTTCGGACACGGTGTACAAACTGGTAGACACGGACTTTTTCATGAGGGAGATAATGATAAATAATAATCTAGAATCCACCCCAGCATATGAGGCCCACATCGAACAAAGGCAGCAAAAGCTTGCAGCAATAGATCCAGACTTCTACGAAACTCCTGCAATGAACACTGATGTATTGAAAAAGCCTAACTTTGAACTCCGACATGTCTTCACGCGGACTGCAGCGCATGGCTTTCAACACAGAATTTGTCACCAACGAAGTTACCATCATGCTTCAACCCAGTGTTCATGTACGCTCCGCGGCTTGTATTGTCCACAGTACCACTTGATTGATTGTAAGGAGAGGATAAATTCCCTGAATTTCTATGCAAACGATGATAACTTTCAAGGAACCTTATAACCATTCTTTGCTAAAAGTACACAGTGTGTTTAATAAATCTATATTAAATTAATTTATTAATTTTTTTCTGCACTTTTGGCGTATTTACAAATGCACCCTGTAATGGAACGTGTGCAGTAAAATGACTGCTATTTGTTCCACAACATCCACAATACAGCACGTTGTAGCACTCCTTCCAAACGCTGATTAGGCATCCCGTGCATCACTAGTGAATGCGGGAAAATGGTAAGTAGAAAACACGGCGCTCGCGAGTCGCCTGGTAGGCCTATATATATCTTTTCTTTATAACTCTTTAATATTTTGGACGTGGGTAAATAAATAAAAATGTCCGCTAGTCGGAATTACTGCTGCAATTGTACAAACACTAACCCATCAACGATGGATATACCAGGTAGTATGAAATACAACCGGCCTAAATAACATGTCCCTTTCAATCAATGGACACATTGATTATGGTGGTAGAGTCTGGCGTCATTTAGTAGGGTCTGTACTTCTGTTCATTTACACAACTTAACAAATACATCAATTTCAAGATATGATGTAGGGAGCTAGGAGTTGTTTACAACTTTCTATCATTATAACTCAAACGTTCCAACGCGGCAATTCATCACTTGACAGTTTTATGGGCATCCAGTGACAAACTGTATTGTCCCAGTGTGACGGCCAGTCACAATTTATGCTTTTAATGAACACGAGCTAGTTGCCACATAGTGTATTACGTGAATCCATGCAAATATAGTGGGTGTTCAAAGCGAAGGATGAATAACATTGTCGTTTAGGAACTTGATACATGGTAGTTACCGGACAGCGAACGAGTCGGTTCACGTAGCTGTTAGCTTGCATTATGGATCAGTGTCGGACTCCGCATCGCAGGATTGTTGGTTCAAACCCAGCAGAGTTAGTCGGATTTCAGGAGATACATTTGGGTTTTATCCGAAAAAGTTAATTAAAAACTCTGCTATAGACGGCCTAACAGAGATACAATTTCATTCCAACGCACGGTTTCCTAAATTGGGAAGTCAAAATTGGCACTAAGACAACCTAGGTCATTAGTTTATTATTATTATTATTATTATTATTATTATTATTATTATTATTATTGTCCGCCTCTGTGGTGTAGTGGTTAGTGTGATTAGCTGCCACCCCCGGAGGTCCGGGTTCGATTCCCGGCTCTGCCACGAAATTTGAAAAGTGGTACGAGGGCTGGAACGGGGTCTATTCAGCCTCGGGAGGTCAACTGAGTAGAGAGGGGTTCGATTCCCTCCTCAGCCATCCTGGAAGTGTTTTTCCGTGGTTTCCCACTTCTCCTTCAGGCAAATGCCGGGATGGTACCTAACTTAAGGCCACGGCCGCTTCCTTCCCTCTTCCTTGTCTATCCCTTCCTGTCCTCCCATCCCCTCACAAGGCCCCTGTTCAGCATAGCAGGTGCGGCCGCCTGGGCGAGATACTGGTCCAGCTCTCCAGTTGTATCCCCCGACCGAAAGTCTCAAGCTCCAGGAGACTGCCCTTGAGGTGACAGAGGTGGGATCCCTTGCTGAGTCCGAGGGAAAAGCCAACCCTGGAGGGTAAACGGACTACGATACGATTATTATTATTATTATTATTATTATTATTATTATTATTACTATTATTATTATTATTATTATTATTATTATTATTATTATTATTATTATTATTATTGTTATTACTATTTTCACCATCTATATGTTAAAAGAGTTTTTGTCCCTGACTTGTGGGGAGGGTGTCTGTTCGCAGTTTTTATAAGGATGTATAATATGTATGGGGTATGCAACATATACTAACATTATCTAACTGTTAACGAATTTGAATGTCTTTGGATTTGATGTATCTTGCTTTCGTTTATTGGTTTGTTGGTTTGTTTGGAGTACATTCAATTTTAACTACATGTGATGTTTTAGATTACAATAAGCGAATACGCTCTCCCAGTTGGTGGTCATCCGTGACTGGGAGAGAAGTGTGTTCATTCATTCATTCGTATTAAAAGAGTTTACTAAAACAGATTTCGCAAATCCGTCCATCCGTTCTACTAGACCGATTTGTTCATTTCTGTTTTATTTTCTCTAGAATTTCCTGCCGGTGAATCATCAGGCATTAATAGGTTCAGTTCAGCCAACTTTGAGTATTCATAACATCAAATCCTTAAATGATCACTCTAAGAATTGCAGGGGAAGGCTTACGCTAACCCGCAATACCTTCTGTACTTAGTAGGTTGCTAAGCGACTAACACTTTCATTAACATTCTGATATAATAGCAGTTTCCCGCTGGCTCCGCCCGCAATGTACAAAGTATGGTGTTGTTCGTTACTATCCTCCCGGATGTATTTGCAAAGTTTCGAGTTAATGAAATAAAGCACATGATCTGCTGTGGTAATAGAATGTAATATTATGTCAACAAAACACTTGAAAATACATCACACAAATAAATTGAATTAAACGTTCCTTGGAACAACACTACGCGCCGAACTGTTAAAAAGTCCTTCAAAGATCTTCGTCATGGAGACAAATGTACTCATAACTTTTCTCAGAATCTACCAATGTAAGTAGTTATTACCTCAAAAGAAAACTATTGATCCGCTGAGTGTTTTAGACCAAGACGAACTGCGTACCTCAATTAGAACGAAATATATGATTGCTTCAATGAGACAAAATGTTGAAGAAATGAGATGTCAAATTGAATGTGCACTCATAACTTTCCTCAGAATCAACCAATTTGAATAGTTAAGGGCTGAAATGAAAGAGCTTGATCCACTGAGTGTTCTTAGGCCAAAACAAACTCCATACCTCAAATTGAAGTAGAGATATGATTACTTCAAAGATACAAAAAATCGAATAATTTGAGGAAGGCGGAAGTTAAGTGATTTATAGTACATGATGACAAATCTGTGCATGAATACTTTTCAGTTAAGGAAATAAAGGAAATCGACCGGACGGAATGACTTTAGTTTTCATAATTTGTTAATATATATATATATATCAGTGATTTTCATCCTTAGTAATGTCATTGCATGCAGCCATGTTTGATTACTACCTGTCAAGCCAGAGAGTATACACTTCCTCTGATCACGGAAGAATACTATTCCCTGCTAGATACTCTTTGATTCTATAACCTTTACCAGCTTCCAAATATATTCAACAGATGGCAGAGCGTTCCTAAAAACGTGCATGCTGCTAACAGAAGAAAAGTCTACCTACAAACAGACTCCATCATGATATACGCTTTAGACATTATCTGTGAACGCCTATCGAAGGATAACCTACCTACAGTAGAAACAGTGAAGACCATGTATCCTAAAAAATATTCTCTACCTGACAAAAAGTGCTCCTTCGAGACTAACCTATGAGCTCGCATATGGATAGATTTTTACCAAACAGGCACATGATGACGTCAGAATGGATGAATTCTGACTACGAACTGCGGCATACCATAACGCGCTTCTTAATAAATGTTCCTAAAACCATTGAAAAGGGCAGGCAAATCAATATGACAACAGGCATATCAAGACGAGTTATCTGACCTACTTATAATGAAAGCTGTGGAACTGCGCGGGTCCTATAATAATAATAATAATAATAATAATAATAATAATAATAATAATAATAATAATAATAATAATAATAATAATAATAATAATTTATAATAATAATAATTTATTATTATTATTATTATTATTATTATTATTATTATTATTATTATTATTTTACTGAAAAAATGAAATGGCGTATGGCTTTTAGTGCCGAGAGTGTCCGAAGACATGTTCGGCTCGCCAGGCGCAGGTCTTTTGTTTGACTCCTGTAGGCGTCCTTAGCGTCGTGATGAGAATGAAATGACGATGAAGACAACACACACGCCCAGCCCCCGTGTCAGCGAAATTAACCACTGATGGTTAAAATTCTCGACCCTGCCGGGAATCGAATCCGGGGCCCCTGTGACTAAAGGCCAGCACGCTAACCATTTAGCCATGGAGCTGGACATTATTATTATTATTATTATTATTATTATTATTATTATTATTATTATTATTATTATTATTATTAAGAGAGGTGGTAAATTCGATTGAACCGTCAGCGCTCTGAAGGTGCTTTTTACCGTGGTTTCTTACTTTCAAACGATGCAAGTTCTGGGGCTTACGTGAGTGAATGTCACGGCCACATCCTTCCCATCCTTTTGTCGCCAAAAATCCTCCGCGCGTTTGTGTGACGTCAACCGCTAGCAAGTTATCGGCTCTGTTTAGTTATTTCATGTGTGAAACCTTGAGATAACTTGTGTTACTCTTGTGTTTATAATGCAGTGCCCCATAAATTCCACAGCTTAAGATAATTTTTTGAGGTCAGACTCAGGCTTTTTGGTTGCTTTCTGCTCTGAGCTGGAAACAGTTTTCTTTGAATTACCTTTACCTTGATTTCCCCTAGATTTTACAAAGTTCGGAATAAAATTATATTTAACGAAATACAAAAAATAATAGAGCATCTTGAACTAAAAATGGCATGGTTAATTTAGAAATGTATTAATTAACATGACATCGAAATTATATTAAAATGCAATAAATTACTTTAAGACTTCAATGCACAACTTGCTATGCCTTAAATTATTCACTCCAAATGTAAAGCATATTTTTAAATAAGTTAATGAAAAGAGAATATATGCAAAGTTGAATTAACTACAGAGGCTACTACGACACTTAGAAAATGCCCATGCTCATCATAACCCTAAGATCAGTACTGAAGTGCTGATTTTACCTCCACTGTTTGTAATTTATGCTAAACTCCAGCCAACTAGCATGAAAAGCTCTGAACCAATTACTTTCTCTGTTTATACAAAGGTTCATTTTACATTATCCTCACATGAGATGTAGGTGTACTATTTACACAAAGACAATTCGCATGTTGTGCGTTTTTCGTTCCACAGTGGGCAGTTGCCGCTAGAATCCTTCCTTGATGATTCTCGAAACTTTTTTCTCCTTTGCTCAATTATGTCCAAACGTGGTCTTCCTCGTTTGGAATTTCCCTTTCCAACCAAGAAGGGGTTCGTGCAAGATCAGTGAGAATGATGTACTTTGCTTTTTGAAGCTCTTACCATTTGCTTACTTAGATTCATTTACTTTTCTGTACAAATTCCAGGTAATTCTCTCTACCATCCTTAGTACCCCCTGAATGTCGTAAGAGACGACTAAAAGGGGCTCCAGGGATCTTAACCTCGGAACGTAGGTAATAATAATAATGTTATTTGTTTTACGTCCCGCTAACTACTCTTTTACGGTTTTCGGAGAGGCCGAGGTGCCGGAATTTAGTCCCGCAGGAGTTCTTTTACGTGCCAGTAAATCTACGGACACGAGGCTGACGTATTTGAGCACCTTCAAATACCACCGGACTGAGCCAGGATCGAACCTGCCAAGTTGGGGTCAGAAGGTCAGCGCCCTAACCGTCTGAGCCACTCAGCCCGGCGGAACGTAGGTTGGCGACCATGGGGCCTTTAGTTGAGTCTTGGCATTGCTTTCACTTACTTGTGCCAGGTGTCTCACTTCCTCCTATCTTATTCGAACTCCCTTGGTCAACTTTTGTTCGAAATTATATTAATTCTCTATCGACAGCCCTGAGGATGGCTTTCCGTGGTTTCCCCATTTTACATCAGGCAAATGCTGGGATTGTACATTAATTAAGTTCACGGTCGCTTCCTTTTCAGTCCTAACCCTTTCCTATCCCATCGTCGCCAGATGGTATCCATAGATAGATAGATCGAATATTTTTAATTGGCGTAGTTAAGGTCAGTAGGCCTTATCTTACACTAAACCAATTAGAATACATTAGAGAGTCATAATTAATACCACCGTAATTAATACTAGATAAAACACAATTAAACACAATCAAAATATATTGTAACTGAAATAAAATTCCACCTCATTGAGACATACATACAACAGAAATAATAATAATAATAATAATAATAATAATAATAATAATAATAATAATAATAATAATAATAATAATAATAATAATAATAATAATAATAACAATAATGATATTGTAATAGCACGATCAATGAAAGACCAGAAATGCATAGTTCACTCGTCGTATCCTGTTGTACCTCTTAACGCTCCTTCAAATGACACTGCGGTTGGTATTCCTCTAACGTCATCCGGTAGACGGTTCCATTCTCGTGCGGCAAGCACAGAGAATGAGTTGTTACATGCGGCAGTTCGATAATAAGGAATGATGAGCAGGTTTAATGTTTGAGCCCTTGTATCTCTGTTATGAACATTTGAGAAGTAATGGAAACGCGAAGAAAGGTAAGATGGGGAAGATGTAGTAAGAACTCGGTGAAGGAGAGACGAAGTGTGATGGTTTCGACGAATATGGATTCGCGATCGCTCTAGTTCTTGGAAAGATGTTGACACGTAGTCATATATTCTTAAATTGTATATACAGTAGCCTACATCTCACACATGCATTTTGAGCGTGCTGCAGCCTGAGGGAAAACTGCGGCCTCACAACGTTGAAAACAACATCACTATGGTCAAAATGTGGCATTACAAGAGCTTCGATTAATTTCTTGCTAACTTATCTGTATCGGTGCAACGTAAAGCAAATTGAAAAAAAGTTCTTTTCCGACGGCATTAGGTTGCGAGGACTAGGGAGTTTTTCATTTTCACGCCTTCGTAGCCCTTGTCTCTCCTTAATCAATACGTTCATTTTTCGAAGTGTCGGGCCCCTTCAATTTTTTATCTCTTATTAATGTTAATAAAGGATGGTTGCCTAGTTGTACTTCCTGTTAAAACATTAATCATCACCACCACCACCATCAGTTAACTGAAATACTTTGACATTATAATGAGGAGACGACCAAAATATACGGAAAAATTGATCATTCAGGAAAAAATTAATGGGCAAGTTGGATTAGCCAGATTACCAGTACATATGGAAGAACAATACATGATCTAAAAAGAAAAGCAAGTCAGTGACAGGAAGTGATGAAGAAAAATTATGTATGATAACACGTTGACCAGGACTGAAGAGATATCTTGATTCCTTCATCAACTTCATCAACATCAATTCGAAAACTAACCACGTTACGCTCTCAACCAAGGACTATTGTAATGTAAATTCACGGGGGTGGTGAAGCTACTTCACATATCGTTCCACTCGAGAACAATGCCGTGTTCGCAACTCAATATATCACTGAAAGTGGCGCAGACCTAGTACTGTCTAACGTTACGGTATTCTGATACCGACAAGGTAGCTGAAGGGCTGAAGCTAGTGAATGTTTCCTTCCAAATGTATTTCTGACACGCCACACTCATAAAAATGAACTGTCTCCATTTGATTCTCACTTTGTACCGATGTCTTTCCAAAGGAGCAACACAATAAACGCGAGGCATTTACGGTTACCCTCTGCTCTTATCATCATACTAGCTGCTGTACCCGTGCTTCGCTACGGGATTCTCAGAAAGACTGACTTGGTGGTTTTCCTAACTGAATTCAACATAGGTAATTACTAAAAAGGTCAGTAGGAATGTAGCGATTGAAAGCAATGTTATCATATAAAATACTCGATCAAATGAATAACCGCACTCTTTCTCACTTTCAACGAACAGTACGACGGTGTCGATCTAAGAGTCCAAAGTTACAGAGATGGAATAACTAGGTCGCAGACTGCCGTGAACACTCCTCTGTCATTATTCCGTTAAATATGCACACTACTCATTCCAGTCAGTGGCTCAGAGTAGGGATTGTATAGCTCGAATACTATGATGAACCAGTGTGTTACGTAGCAGATGTATCAGAAAATGTATGAACCAGAGGAATGGCATGCTAAAGAAGAAAGTTATCTTACACCCCAGCTATTTCCCGCCAATATACAGGCAGGCTGTTACAGTTGGTACGACCAGGCGAGTTGGCCATGTGGTTAGGGGCGCGCAGCTGTGAGCTTGCATCCGGGAGATAGTGGATTCGAACCCCACTGCCGGCAACCCTGAAGATCGTATTCGGGAGATAGTGGATTCGAGCCCCACTGTCGGCAGCCCTGACGGTGGTTTTCCGTGGTTTCCCATTTTCACACCAGGCAAATGCCGGGACTGTAACTTAATTAAAGCAACGGCCGCTTCCTTCCACTTCCTAGACCTTTCCTATCCCATCGTCGCCATAAGACATATCTGTGTCGGTGCGACGATAAGCAAAAAAAAAAAAAGAAAGATGATATTCCGTGGTTTCCCACTTTTACACACCAGTCACACCAGGCTGTACCTTAAAGCCAAGGCCGCTTCCTTCATACCACTATTCATTTCCTATCCCATCGTCGCCATAAGCCCTACCTGTGTCGGTGCGACGTCAAGCAAAAAAAAAAAACAACCTCGGTACGCTGCAGTAATCCTATCTATCGGAGATGAGAGGAAACAGAAGACAAAAAGCACATCACAACAAACAATGGTCAATGTAGTGTTATTGTTGATAAAGTTTATGAGCTTTCTATATTGCAGGCCTTCACATTAGTTTTCTTTCGACTCTGTGATATTAGGGTGTCTTACAAAATTATTTATATCGTAGACTGTAGTTCCTTATTCTCAGACTTTACACACCGATTTTCACTATTCTCTTTACCCATTTTCTCGTGACTCGGCGCTGATATGGACTTAGTAACAAAAATCCAAATTCATGAATATCTCCGATTATATGCGGTACGGTAACAATGTATAAGACATAAGTGATCGGAAATTTAATAACTTCTTACATAACTACTACTAACTTACGACATAACTAAAGTTAGGTTAGTTATGTAGTATTTGTCGATACGACCACTAATAACATAAATAACTTATTTGAGAATTACATTTCAGACCTTCCCCTAAACTACCTTTTCACTCAGCGTGAATAAAATAATTTGTAGCCTAGATTGCAGTGGTTCATCACCCGTCATTACATACCGATTTTCATTAAATTCTCTTCATCCGTTTTATCGTGATGCGTGTACAGACAGACAGACAGACAGACAGACAGACAGACAGACAGACAGACAGACAGACAGACAGACAGACAGACAGACAGACAGACAGACAGACAGACAGACAGACAGACAGACAGACAGACATTACGAAAAAGTAAAAAATTGCATTTCCTTGTTACTGTGGACATGACCGATACAGAAATTCCATTTTCAAATTCTGAGTAATGTACAGACAAAACTCTTATTTTATATATATAGATTTATCGATACGACCACTAATAACATAAATAACTTATTTGAGAATTACATTTCAGACCTTCCCCTAAACTACCATTTCACTCCGCGTGAATAAAATAATTTATAGCCGAGCTTGTAGTGGTTCATCACCCGACATTACATACCGATTTTCATTAAATTCTCTTCAGCCGTTTTCTATTGATGCGTGTACAATCATACACACATGCATACAGACAGACAGACAGACAGACAGACAGACAGACAGACAGACAGACAGACAGACAGACAGACAGACAGACAGACAGACAGACAGACAGACAGACAGACATACAGACAGACAGACAGACAGACAGACAGACAGACAGACAGACAGACAGACAGACAGACAGACAGACAGACAGACAGACAGACAGACAGACAGACAGACAGACAGACAGACAGACATTACGAAAAAGTAAAAAATTGCATTTCCTTGTTACTGTGGACATGACCGATACAGAAATTCCATTTTCAAATTCTGAGTAATGTACAGACAAAACTCTTATTTTATATATATAGATTTATCGATACGACCACTAATAACATAAATAACTTATTTGAGAATTACATTTCAGACCTTCCCCTAAACTACCATTTCACTCCGCGTGAATAAAATAATTTATAGCCGAGCTTGTAGTGGTTCATCACCCGACATTACATACCGATTTTCATTAAATTCTCTTCAGCCGTTTTCTATTGATGCGTGTACAATCATACACACATGCATACAGACAGACAGACAGACAGACAGACAGACAGACAGACAGACAGACAGACAGACAGACAGACAGACAGACAGACAGACAGACAGACAGACAGACAGACAGACAGACAGACAGACAGACAGACAGACAGACAGACAGACAGACAGACAGACAGACAGACAGACAGACAGACAGACAGACAGACAGACAGACAGACAGAAATTACGGAAAAGTAAAAAATGCATTTCCTTGTTACTGTGGACATGACAGATACAGAAATATCATTCATTTCAAATTCTGAGCTATGTACAGGCAAAACACTTATTTTATATATAGATTACATTTCAGGCCTTCCCCTAAACTGCCATTTTACTCAGCGTGATTAAAATAATTTATAGCCTAGATTATAGTGACCTATTTCCCGACTTTGCATACCAATTTTCGTGAAGATACGACCACTAATAACATAAATATTTGACAATTAAATTTTAGGCCTTCCCCTAAACTACAATTTTTCTCAGCGTGTAGAGCCTATATTGTAGCGAATTATTTTCTATCTTTGTCTAGCGATTTTCATCAAGACACGACCACTAACAACATAAATAATTGAGAATTAAATTTCAGGCCTTCCCCTAAACTACCATTTCACTCAGCGTGATTTAAATAATTTATAGCCTAGATTATAGCGGTTCATCACCCGACTTTACATTGCGATTTTCATAAAATTCTCTTCAGCCGTTTTCTCGTGATGCGTGTACAGACAGACAGACAGACAGACAGACAGACAGACAGACAGACAGACAGACAGACAGACAGACAGACAGACAGACAGACAGACAGACAGACAGACAGACAGACAGACAGACAGACAGACATTACGGAAAATTAAAAAATGCATTTTCTTGTTACTGTGGACATGACCGATACAGAAATACCATTCTTTTCAAATTCTGAACAATGTGCAGACAAAACTCTTATTTTATATATATAGATGTGACAGTCCAAAACTGTCATCTTATTTTTTAATGTTTTAAGATAATACACATTATAACGATCATTTTATTGGAAAATGGAAATCGCTAGCTTGCAAATGGAAAATATTATTTTGGTGAAAATGAAAATCCACAGTCTGTTTCTCGGTCATTCGGCCGGGTCAGGAATGGAATGAAAGAAGCCCCCATCTAGCGGCGAGGATAGGAATTGTGCCGGCTGCCTAAGCCTGTCACACTCCTCTGCGGCAATGATTAATGAATGACAGATGAAATTAAATTATATTGGAGAGTGTTACTGGAATGAAATATCACATGGAGTGACTGGGATTTGAACCACGGAACCGAGCGGTGAGAGGCCGGCGTGCTTCCGCCTGAGCCACGGAGATTCATTATTTAGGTAATAAATTAAAATAGAGAAAATAATCACAAATCTTAGGTTTTATTTGTAAAATATTATGAATTTTCATATTGATTTAATTTATTTCAATAAATTTAACAATGTAAAGCTTTACAGTTCCCACTTTGTAGAATTACTGTTAAACGAAAACAAACCAGAAACAGACAATTAAGGGCATTGACCTGAAAAGAGCACTAAAGCTTAGCCAGATGCCTAAATTTATTGGATTGGCACGTGGTCAGCGTAACGACATACTCAGCCTAGCGCTTGGCTCCTGTGATTGTATTCGCTGCCTCTCATACTAAACAGCTCTTCAGTTGGTCTCACGAGGCTAAGTGAACCTGTTCTATTATTCAAATCAGAATTAAATTACCCAGATTGGCCAGGAATCGAACCCCAGAACTCTGGGTAAGAGACAGGCATGCTGTACCCATACCACGGGGCTGGGAATGATTTTATGAAGAGAACGGTTCAGTATCACCAGGACTTGTCGAGAACTGAAGAGTGAAGATGGAAAAGGATGAAAGTGCCTCAATGGGGAATTGTCTTTCTTTGCTCGGAATTGGCTGAAAGGGCCATACGGCGTAACATGGTGAAAGCTGGAAATCGTATGGTCCGTTCAGCCAGTTCCGAGGAAAAAATGCAATTCGTCATTGTGGAAATTTCACCCTTTGCCATTTTCACTCTTCAATTCACGGGTGCACAGTGTGAGGAAACCCATTTGCTGCAACTGAAGACTGTCCTGAGAGATGATTTTCTTAGAGGCCAGAATCTTGAGCCTTCAATAGCAGGAACCTAATTAATGATGTTTTAATACTTAACCAAACCCCTTCCTCTTTGGCTGACTTCGCAATCAAATCCAAAGCATTACCTGACTTGCAATTTTTTCGTTCATTCTGAATGATAGTTTGCAGAATATAGTGTATTCATATTGAATTATTCTCCAAAAGATTACAAACAACGAAAATACCAACATATTATCATTTAGATTTCTTGGTTAATTTGTTAATATACGGAGGTTTGTCCATAAAAGGGTGAAGTTGTATGCTTACTGAACGTATACAAGTTATAATATTCTGTACACATTATAATAAACGCTGCTTGGAATTTACTTAACAGAACACAGTTGCATTGGCAATGTGTCCATCAGACAAATGCATATTAGATAGCGAGGCGTGAAACATATTACGAAAGGGTATAACAAGGGGTGAGGTACACAAACTTTGCCGCTAATTGTTCTGTACAAAAGCCCTTTGGTTGTTGCGTCAGGAAGTGTACTTAATATTATTTTGTATGTGCACTTGCATTCATAAGGAGGAACGGCGATTTGGTTGGTAATGAGACCTGCACTTTCCAGTGCCAACCTGCTACCCCATCTTGTATTCTTCTAGCAACATGATTGACAAGTTACTTACCTCCCACCAAAAGATGACCACTTGAACAAGGTCGAGTCTCCAATCATATTATATTGCGCTAGCCCACCTCTCGTTATTTACTTCTGTTATAGTAAATTCCTGTAAGGAAGGCTGAACCTCTCTTTATTTTACAACAACCATTATATCGTTCATTACTTCTGTTTCTGTTTTTCTGGATTTAGTGGAAGCCAGGCATAGAGGGAACTAGTAAGGTCTGGGTAGAATCAAGTGTTAGTTGGGGAAATTTGTGAAACTTTACGGTAGGAAAAAAAACCGAAAAAATGAAAAAATGCTGCGTAATATACGAGGTTGAATCACATATTTTGCAGCAAATGTGTGCATGTTTTTTTTTTTAAGTTTCAAGGAAACAAAACGCATACTTCAACATTTAATCAAAATATTTATTTTACTGTCGTTTATAAAGATTGTACTAGCTGTTAGAGAACTGCATTCTTATTTCTCTGGTCACGAGGTAAGGCAAGTGAGTTCCCAGGAAAATTTCTGCTTACATTTTAAATCAGTTTTCTACATTTTTGTTTATGTACTGTATTTATTTATATGGCTTCTTTGAAGTGAAATTTAGGGCACCTGGCCCTCTATCACACTTAACCACATTTACGACCCTTATCTGCAGATACATTAACCTATAATCCAGTAAAGCTGCGTTACACTAACACTCATACTCTCACATGGATAAAATAATTAAAATAGTAAACTTACATTCTCCTTCTTCTTCTTTTCTTACCGCCTTTTTCCCACACCTGTGGGGTCACGGCTGCGAACTGCGTAGCACATGTGGATTTGGCCCTGTTTTACAGCCAGATGCCCATCCTGACGCCAATCCCATATGGAGGGATGCGTGTTTCTGTGGTGGTTGGTAGTGTTGTACGTTGTCTGAATATGATGAGGAGAGTGTTGGGATGGACACATACACCCAGTCCCTGAGCAGAAGAATTAATCGGACACCATTAGAATCCACGACCCGGCCGGGAATCGAACCCGGGACTTTCTGAAGCAAAGGCTAGTACGCTGACCATTCAGCCAAGGAGTCGGACAAAATAGTATACTTACATTGACCAGTATGAAATAATATTGCTCAAATACGCATACAATAATTACACATGAGGAACCCTCTCATTCCTTCGCCATTCGTACACTCGACTTTACAGTGTACACACCATTCAGTAGCTTTCAACAGGTACTCTCGACAGAATCTTTTGAATTTAGTCAATGAACCACTGTCCCTGACACTGACTCGTATGGAATTCCAAAGTCTGGAACTGGTTACAGTATGATGATTGTTATACGTAGATTAATGGTGAAGAACACTGTTTGTGTACAGGTACGAAAGTTTGTTGAAATTAGCATAGCTCATAGATAACCCAGAGATTAGAGTCATGAATGAAATAAACTAATGAAAATTAATAACAAAAGAACAAGAAATAACTGAGTCGCTCCAGTAATAATTTGACTGGGGGTTGTCCCCGTTAAAATTGGCGATATTGTGTATATTTTCAGCAACTGGAAAGTAAAAGTTTTATTGTCTGCTTGGAACTGCAGCGTGTCATTTGGGGAGTAGTGGCGAGCTAAGAACGAGTTTTTTCGTCGTTCAGAGGGGTGATACACGGCCAGGACTGTGCCAAGGTCGAAGCAAACCACGTGACTACCGCCGCACGCGCGCAACTCACATTCTGGATCTGGAATAGTCTGAGCCAATTAAATGAGACCATCAGCCAATTATCGTTCTCGTTGAAGATCACACCTCCCAGGGCGATAAGATAAAAAGGCCTTGTTACGAGTAAATCGCTCTCTCTGAATATCCTTCGCTGTGAATATTCTTCGCTGTGCTGCTGTGTGGGACACTACGTTATCGGACCACGTGGAGAAATAATTTCCAGTTCAAGTCGACGCCCGTTCTGCCAGAATTTAGCGAGATAATTAGTGAATTCTTATGGAATAAAACACGCCTTAAGAACCAAGTTAAGTGTGACTGTGTAGACGAGCTATTAATATTCGACGTGTGCTTGTGCAAAATACTTAATCTTGTCATCTCAGTTACAGCTTGTGACCGGAATTCTACGGAAGTCGTTTTAGAAGTTGAACACCTCAAGATGGACAATTCCACAACCACCGACAACACAACTTCATCGAGGGACACCTGCTACAGAGCCTCCATGGAGCTGTAAAATGTGAGGCGTATCTGGTAATTGGAAGGAGACTGACCGGAGGAAAATGCTGGAATAATTGACTGTCGACGGGAATCGAACTCCATCTAAAACTTGAGTACCTTTTAATTTAATTTATCTGTCTTACCTTTTGTACAACTAGAGGTCTTTCTTCTTTAAGTCGTAGATCTATTAGTTTGTTGTAGTTAGAAATATTTCATTTTTCCACTTCTTAAGGTGTCGTGGTAGACTAGGTACGTGTGAATGAAATTTTGGAATCTATTAGAGTAGACATGTAGGTTGTCTTTGAATGATTTCCCATGCTTAGGAGCTTTATATTTAATAATCACTGTCCACACGATGAATCTACTTCCCTTGTAATGTTGAAAGTTACTGGACTGAAATTTACGTGTACATTTTGAGTGAATAGGGTCGAACCTAGTGCCTTTCAAGATCACTTGTTGTAGTTATGATGAAGTCATCTAATTTTACGATATTCCACGAGGATCAGTAGATGTAATAATCACTTAAATAATAATAATATTGACTAAAGATCGGGTAAAACAGAATTAAACGCTCGTGAGCCATAAATTTACAGTAGTCCTTATATGTGAGATTGAATGTGCTCTGTTCACGAAGGGTCTGGAATATGACCAATCCTGAGGGATATTTGTTGTATAATTGAGCAATTGATGATTTAATGATGATATTTGACTTATTCTTGTGTATAGGGAGCGCAAGATAGATTGTAATTATTGGAGCACGTGTTGCGAATGTATTTCACAGGTAGGGAATAAAATAATACGATTACGGCTCACGCTCGCGATAGTTTCAACCTGTAGCCCAAACGATGGTAGTACTTATGGATTTTACTAGAATCTTCCATTATAATTTCAAGAGTTAGATGAACTCACATCGATATGTGAAATGTGTTTCTACCAAGTGATACCCATGACTTCGATCACTAGTCACCATTAGTGAAGAATAATTTCAGTACACAGATTATTTCTGCTAGATATTACGCGACCTGTCCACTAGTAAAAATCATGAATAAACTTGCCAAAACAGGATTCGATGTAAATAATGTACATAAAAGAGGTGTTTCCTAGTGAGAATGTGTGTATGTATGTAAATATGTATATTTCTCTTGTATCATGTTGGTCCCATTTAATTTGATCTGGTCGTGCACTTGATGCGACGCAGATTACACTCATCGTTGTGTGTTGCCTTAAGAAGTAATTTTCATGCCCTTAAGGGAAAATTTTGTCAACTTAAGTCGAGGAAGACTAGAAAAGGATTTATTTTCTTCACTAGCGAGATTTAAAAGGAAAGATCATCTCGTTATTTTACGAAGGAACTCGATTTGTAAATAAAATTTATTTAACCAGCTCACACGTGGGTAACGTAAATTTCTGACACATTTATAGCTGAACTTTGAAATATTTTAAGATTCATTTGAATGGAAATGCAATACAAAGATCAGAAGTAGACGTTCGTTAGCCGCATGATTACTTTGAGTTATGGTGAAAATAAGTCATAATAATTAATTGGAAAATAATTATTCTGGAATGCTAATGACGATCATTAGGTAAATAATGCAGTGGAAAATTAATGAGAACACGATCGTGTGACAATGAAACATAGGTTAATTAAATGATGAGAAATTAATAATGATAATAATCAGAATAATAATTAATTAATTTTGAGAATTCTGAAATCAATTTTCATCTTCTACTGAAGCTCATGTTGGTGTCATTGACTAATATTAAATACTGTAAATGATAAATTCAGTTGAGTACATCTTAAAACCACGTGTTGAGACTACTTTGAATTGGTAAAGCTTTGAACTCATTTATTGTAAAACCCTCGTTAGCAAGACAGTTGTTAATTATTTTACGAACCTCTATGTTAATTTTTTTAATTCTTTCAATCAAATATTTTGATTTGGAAAGGCAAGAGGCCTAATTTTTCTTTGGTTTTCATTACAGCACAGTAAGGCTGTAGATTAAGAACACGTGTCACTCTAAATCGAGGAAGAGAATCAATATTATGGAAGTTCTATGTAAAAATAAATAATATCAGTAAGAATATTTTCATTTATTGTTTGCTTATGTGAATAAATGTCAGAGTGTTGTTTTAACATTTCTTTTTATCCTGCTTGGTCATCAATCCTTGGCATCCCTTAAATGCCTCTAGAAAGTGATAGCCAACGATCGAACGGTCCACCTCGGGATCTCTCGCTCGCTGGCTGGGCTTAGCTCGGGAAAAATGGGGGCATTTAAGATGGCTTAATCCAAGCGTGGGGCTCGAGATTGGCTTATCCAAGCTCGAAAATGATCTTGTGCTGTCCAGTGTTTATGACATTGACAAGATCAGATGACCAATTAAATTAGGCTGACTCTGATACATTTATTCGCCCAAATTCTTGTGGCCAACATAAGCACGTGTTAAATGTAACTTATATGAATCTTGTTTACAAAAAAAATTCTTGCTGGTAATTAGAAATTCGAATTTGCTGCGATGATAATTAACTAAAGTTAGATTAATAATTGTGACCAATATTGGTGAAAATTCGGAACGTTCATAATATCGACAAATCGTTGCCTTCGTGAATTAGAGGAGTTCGATCCCTAACATTCCAGTATCCCGATCAGAATCCTTCCAGTACCAGAATAGCCATTTAATGAATAATTGTAACTATGGAGGACTTAAGGCAGATGTTGTTGGCTATGGAGGAGAAGATCAGTGCCAACTTGAATACTAGTCAAATTAACTTAGAGAAAAACTTAGAACAAAAACTTAGTGAAAATCAGTTACACTTAGAGAAAAACTTAGAGAAAGGACTCTCTGAACTCAACAATAGCCAGGTGAACTTAGAGAAAGGACTCTTTGAACTCATTAATAGTCAGGTGAACTTAGAGAAAAACTTAGAGAGAAAACTTAGTGACACTCAGGCACACTTAGAGGAAAATTTAGAGCGAAAGCTTAACGATAATCAGGCGCACTTAGAGAAGGGACTCAGTGATCTCAGTGACGCACAAATAAATCTCGAGAAATCTCTCGGGGAAGCCATTGAAGAAAAATTGACGGACATTAAAAATCAAACTGAAGAAGGTTTAGGGAAGATATGTTCTGACATTAAACTTTTTAACGGCAAGCTAGCCTCAATGCAGAGCGAGCTCGTGATAGTTAAAAATGATTTCGCTACCATGAAGAAGGAAGTGAACGAAAATATTGCCAAGTCTATGGCGGGCATGTCCAATGAATTCAGTGAACGATTGGCGAACGTTCAGCAGGACATCTTAACTGGAATTGACAAATATAAGGGCGAAGTCGAACAATCATTCCTGAATATTGAGGGAAAGATTGACACGAACGCAGAGGACCTTAAGGTTACTAAAACGGCTTGGGCAAAGAAATTCCTTGGATTAAACGAAAAGTTACAACAAGTCGAAAAGGGCATTCTCGACAAAATCGAGATATCCCAAGTCGATAACTCAGAGTGGATGGATTATATTCACGAGTCACTTGAGGATAGTTGGGGCGAAATAAAAACAATTAAAACCACCTTGATGAATGCCATACACAAGGTCACTACCGAGTCTAAAACTGAAACCGAAGGGATACGAAAGGAGTACACGGATGGAATCAAGGAGCTTGTACATGAAATGCACCTCCTGAAGGTCCAGAATGAGAACACTAGCAAGGTCACTAACTCATTGCTAGAAAAGCAGGCGTTACTGGAGCAACGTGTAACCGGCACGGGTCAGACGTCAACTCCACTGGCAACTGTAGGAACAGGCGCTGCGAATACAATTGACATATCTTCAGAGCCGACAGTAAATACGTCTCAAGTAAATACAACCGGCCAGACGCAGATAGTCAATATAATTCGTCTCCACGAAGACCAGCCCAAGAAATTTAATAACGTCAGAGGAAACGTGACTCCGAAAGGCTTCATTCGGGAACTGCAAGATTACTTTCGCGATGCGAAAATTCCACCAGAAAGGCAGTTAAGAGTCACCGAAAAGTTCCTGAAAGATTCAGTACATACCTGGTTCGTTGCGTTTCGATTTTCGTTTGACGATTTCGAAAGTTTCAAGAAAGCATTCCTGGATAAGTACTGGAATAGCGACGTCCAATACAACCTCAGGACGGAGCTATATGCCAGGAAATATGCATCTTCCACGCCCACGAGATATGCAGATTTTCTCTCCAGTCAATTACGGAAATTACGAGAGCTAGACCCACCCCCATCAGAACCTGAGTTGGTCAAATTGATCACACGTCAATTACCACCAGATGTGCAGAGGATCATGATAGCCTCGAATACACAATCTGCAATCCAGGCTGAGGCGTTATTAAGGCAATTATATATGACGTCCAAGGAGCCAGTTCGTCAAGGACGAAACCCGGAACCTCAGATCCATCCGGTGACAACAAATAAGGAGGAGGAATCGAAACCAGTCAACCAAGGGAGAACGTGGAAACGTAACCCTGGAGGGCAAGATTCACCTCGTGATCGATCGTCCGTACGCAGAAATAGACCCATCAGAAACTGTGAATATTCCAGACGTGACGAGAGAAAGCGACCATACTCGGACTACCGAAGGAGCTGGAAACGAAACCAGGACTTCCGCCAATCAAGAGGAAGGAGAGACTGGCGTGAAGAAGAAAAGGAAAAATACCTAAAGGACCTGCAAAACACGACACAGGAAAGCGAACGATGGCGAAGAGCAATCCAAACCCAGGATACCAACCCTGATATCGTGGGGGCGGAAAGCCTTCAATATCAAGAGGCCAAGGCTCGGGGAAGCCAACAGAGTAACTCGAGTCAGGAGCACAGCCAAGGTGCCGTTAAAAAATACTCCATCTCCAGTGAAAGGAGATAGCCTGAATCCTGAAGGCATGGTCAGTAAACATCAAGAATGGATTGTGGTACAGGTCGACTCATGGACTACCAAGCCCGAAGATTTATTGGACGAAGTTGGTCAGCGTAACCGTGAAATACCATCAACTTTACCTATTATTTCAGCACGGATCTGCAATGTTCATGTCAAATGTCTTATAGATACTGGGTCGACGATTAGCGTCATTTCGACGGCATTTTTGAGAGATCTCAGGCACAGAAATGATATACCTGTCATACCGGTATCTCATGGGAAAAATGGGGGCAGGGTAGCCTCCGAAGAAGCCTGATGCAAGTCTTTCGAGTTGACATCGTATAGGCGAGCTGCGTGTCTGTGAGGATGGGGCCCTACCTATGATGATTCTAATGAAGAATAAGTCACACACACCCAGCCCTTGAGCCCTCCGAATTAACGAAGTAAGTTTAAAATCTCCGACCCAACCGGGAATAGACCAACCACTTAGCCATGGAGCCGGACTTGCGAGGAACGTTCATGAACTGCTCAACAGATACTGAAATAACATCGAATAACACTGAATGTTCAGTTGCACACAGTGTTAATTATACTAATAGGACCCGCCCATAGCGATAATTATACATGCTAATGAGATTCATAAATAAGTCCTGTAAGCACACATGTAAACGACAATAAACACACTTCGTCAGAGTTCCTTGCATTCCTTGCAATTCACGCACCGTGATTGACATGCTCATATCACGGGAATAAATATCCAGGCACATGTTCGACTACGCATCCTATAAGGTACGGAAATCGTCATTCGGAACTGAATCTACCGGGCGAGTTGGCCGTGCGGTAAGGGATGCGTAAATGTGAGCTTGCATCCGGGAGGTAGTGTGTTCGAACGCCACTGTCGGCAGCCCTGAAGATGGTTTGCAGTGGTTTCCCATTTTCACACCATGGAAATGCTGGGGCTATACCTTAATTAAGGCCACGGCCGCTTCCTTCCCACTCTTAGGTTTTCCTATCCCACCATCGCCCTAAGACCTATCTGTGTCGGTGCGACGTAAGACAACTTGTAAAATTAGAACTGAATCTTCTTAAACGGGTTCAGAACTAAGTTAGGATCTCGTTGGAGGTGATTGGAGATGATATCATTCCCTCTGGAATGCTGGATCCCAAACTTTCCAGTCGCCGGGCTGAGTGGCTCAGACGGTTGAGGCGCTGGCCTTCTGACCCCAACTTGGCAGGTTTGATCCTGGCTCAGTCCGGTGGTATTTGAAGGTGCTCAAATACGTCAGCCTGGTGTCGGTAGGTTTACCGGCACGTAAAAGAACTCCTGCTGGACAAAATTCCGGCACCTCGGCGTCTCCGAAAACCGTAAAAGAGTAGTTAGTGGGACGTAAAGCCAATAACATTATTATTATTATTATTATTATTATTATTATTATTATTGTTGTTCCGAGGTATCTGTGGAACAGCAGAGGTGAACGAAGGTGCGGGGGTGAACAGGTCTCCGAATACGAAATTAAAGTTAAGATAAAATTTAACAAGGTTATATTTTCTTAGCAAAATCAAGAAATAACAAGAATGGCAGGTACAGAGTAGCAAGGTAACAAATGTACAATTACAGTATTCGCAGGATTTGGGCTTCGAGCCCCGGACTCACAATTCTTGAGCAATTAGCCCAACTTTACGATATACACATTTCAACAAAGGGGCAGAAGACCCCTATCATGCCCAGGAGCTCTTGCTCCCAATTACACAGTAAAGCCTCCTCGAGGCGCGCAGGAAACAAAATTTTTAGAAAGAGCAATCTGCTCTTAAGTACGAGCCTATCCAAGGCCACACCAAACTCCACTTTCAAGTTGTCCTCCAAGGACATGAAAACACGGGTAAAATACCCAACCAACTGAGGCCTATTAAGTAAGGAAAGGTTAATTACGTGGCCTCTAAAATACCAACTTGAGAGGAGGCATTCTTGCACTCCTAACACATTTTATATAAAACCTACTTGGCACTAGGCCGTTACTGCAAGGGCTAATCCCATACTAAAGAGGTGACTTTTAAAAGGAAACAATTTACATTACGTTAAGGAAGAAACGGTTGTGAAAAATAAGTTCACCTCAATGCAATATGAGTGGGAGCTCGAGAGGGTTAAGCACTCTCTATCCCAATATGTAGTTAAAACAGAAAGAATTGACACCGAGTGTCTTTACATTTTGAAAGGAAAGTTACATGGAAAAGGCTTCGGACCTGCCCCGAGAGTTAAACTGCTGAGCTAGCAAGAAAAGAAGTTATTAAAAGGCCATTACCTTGTGGATGAACTGCTGCCCGAAGGAAGAGGCGCTTCCCGCCCCCTGCTACGTACTTTACACACTGAAAGATGTTACTGAAGTGGCGCGGAGACCCGAAAATCAGCAGTTTATATACTCTCGCGGAAAGTTCGAGGCGTTTCAGGAATGAGAACACCCTCCCACAAGAATTTTGTTGGCTAGGGTTAAGCAACATATCCAAGTTGGAGAAGATACACCTGATTGGTCATAAATTAATTAAAGAAATTCGGGATTGGCTAAATTCAAAACAAGGGGAAAGAAAGGGTTATACAGCCAACTTAAACAATAACAGAAAGAAATTTAACAAGGAACAAACTTTTGAAATAAAAATTTCTCCAAAAAACAGTTCTTTCACTTCGCACTAGGGTGCACCATTGTAGTTCTTCAGTAGTGTCCTCTAGAAGAGAATGTTCACATTTCTTACTACAGGCAAAACAAAAATACATCGAAAACGACCCAGTTCAGAAACTTCAAAATTTCCAAGTAGTGACATCTTCTGAGAAACTTGAAAATTAACACATTAGATAAAGTTCAGACTTCCTCCAGTAGGGGAGTTTCAACTGGCGCAAAGTTTGAATTAGCGACGTGGAGGTGTACCACCCGGTACAATTATTATTATTATTATTATTATTATTATTATTATTATTATTATTATTATTATTATTATTATTATTATTATTATTATTATTATTATTATTAAACTTTCCAGTCCGCGAACACCTTGAGAAAAGTAAACGTTTCACGTACCACACAGAGTTTTGAAAGGAAACAAACCGCAAAAATTTTACAAACTTATGTTTCAGTTCAAATATATTCAAATCAGGAGGAGAAACTATAATATCAATGACATTTAACACAGTTCAGTGTGAACAGTGTACAATTAATGTTCATTTTATTAGCTTTACGTCCCACTAACTACTTTTACGGTTTTTGGAGACGCCGAGGTTCCGGAATTTAGTCCTGCATGAGTTCGTTTACGTGCCAGTAAGTATACGACACGAGGCTGACGTATTTGAACACCTTCAAATACCACCGGACTGAGTCAGGATCGAACTTGCCAAGTTGGGGTCAGAAAGACAGCGCTTCAGCCTGGCCGAACAATGTACAGTGGCTCAAAAAGGAAAGGGAACAAAGAACGAGCGACAGTATTGTAAGTTTCTCGCATTTAATATTCAAAAAACTTCACTTCAATTATTATCAACATATTATTCACAAACCTGTGAATTCCCACAACAGACATCATATAAATAGTTTAAATTGTTTCTAAGAAAAGTGTATCTGCGAGGAACTTATACAACAGCACCCCCTCATTCTTTTCTTGAAGCCTGGCAATAATATGGAACTGGAAAAAGATTAATATTATTAAATTAATAAAGTAACATGTGTGTTACTTATTTGAGTAAATGTGATGCTGAACAATGGCAATACTATCGGCAATAACGTCTTCCGCTGAAATGCACAGATTACTTCTTTGTAAGCCCAGTGACGTCAAAATATCAGCCACAAATCTATGTATGGTTCCTTGGGCCGCAAACAAAGGGACATGGGCAAGGAAATTCCGATCACCGAAGCGCGTACAATATTTCTCCGATAAGAAAGGAATGCAGCCTTTATAAATATTCTTTCTCTCTCCTTGCCAACATCCCCCGCTTAACCGACGGCGTTTGTTTCCTGTCTGACTGTCGAATCTATAATGAGGGCTGCGTTTCAATTCTTTCTTGAAGGCTACAATGTTCTCGAATCTGTTAGTTCCTGACTGGTATAAAGCGTGAACCTCTTCAAAATATTCGTATCTCTCTTTTCTCAACAGCTCGGCAAATAAATGTTTTACTTTGTGTTAATAATTTCGTGTGGCTATTTCTAGCCGGGTGCAGCCCTTGTAAGGCAGTCCCTCCGATGAGGGTGGGCGGCATCTGCCATCTGTAGGTAACTGCATGTTATTGTGGTGTAGGAGAGTGTTATGTGTGGTGTGTGAGTTGCAGGGATGTTGGGGACAGCACAAACACCCAGCCCCCTAGCTACTGGAATTAACCAATGAAGGTTAAAATCCCAGAGCAGGCCGGGAATCGAACCCGGGACCCTCTGAACCAAAGGCTAGTAGGCTGCCCATTCAGCCAACGATTCGGACTACTTTGTGTTGCTTCTGGTTGATTAGCAATGAATTGAAGGGGCATGGTCTGAGTACATGTCTCAGTGTTTCTTTCCTATTCCCCTCCCCTGTGGGTGGGAGTGGTAGAATAACACCCAGGTTATCCCCTTTTTTTCGTAAGAAGCGACTACAAGTTTCCCCAGGGTCTCTTAACTTGAGCGAGGGTTGAAGACCACGGTGCTCTTAGCCAAGTTCTGGTATTACTTCCACTTACGTGTGCCAGGCTGCTCACTTTTATCTATCCTATCCGACCTCCTTCGGTATATTCTTGTCCTTTCCGACCCCGACGATATTAAGGTTTGCGAATCATAGGGAGTCTTTAATTTTCACGCCCTTAGTGGCCCTTTCCTTTCTTTTGCCGATACCTTCATTTTAGAAGTATCGGACCACTTCCATTTTTCTGTTTGATTTGTGTAAGTAAAGGATGGTTGCCCAGATTTGCTTCCTCTTAAAACTATTGCAACCACCACCAGTACCTCTTTCTACCTCGTGCATCTTTTACAAAGGGATGACTAGTTCATTTTACTGTCATTACCGGAACGCTGCGAAGATTGGTACAGTTTACGTTGAGCTTCAGGAGGACTGTGCATTCAGATGAAGTCAGATGGATATTTTCCGGCGTAAAATGGCTGACTGCCGGGTATTCCTTTAAATGTGACACACCTTTTCCTTGCCAAGTCATTACTGAAATGAAAATCCACAGCCTGTTTCCAGTCATTCGATTCGGGCAGGAATGGAATAAATTAATCCCCAACTAGCGGCGAGGATAGGAATTGTGCCGGCTGACGAAGCCTGTCGCAGTCCTCTGGGGTAATGATTAATGACTGACAGATGAAATTAAGTGATATTGGAGAGTGTTGCTGGAGTGAAAGATGACAGGGAAAACTGGAGTACCCGGAGAAAAACCTGTCCCGCCTCCGCTTTGTCCAGCACAAATCTCACATGAAGTGACCGAGATTTGAACCATGGAACCCAGCGGCGAGAGGACGGCGTGCTGTCGCCTGAGCCACAGAGGTCCCAAGACATTACCGACCGGTCATGAAATGATTTTTATTCTCAACATTTGGAAAAATTGTCTACTGCTTTTATTAACTGTAGTGTGAATTCCCAATGCTTTTATTCGAGCAAGTAGTATAAGGAGTGTCTGTTCAAAAGGTGCTATATCGACCATAAAAATGTTGTGGAAATGAATAATGAAAGGTACATAGAATCTATTCATGATCGAGTATGGTACAACTTTTAATGAACTAGACAACATCTTTTGATCTGGATTGCTCATGGCGTTCGAGAGTATTCCACTACTGCAATGCATGTAGACGAAATCTTGAATATTTTTGAAGTGGAAATGTCTTTCTTTTTCATTACAATTTGTTTTACGTCGCACCGACACAGATAGGTTTTATGGCGACGATGGGATAGGAAAGGCTTATAAGTGGAAGTGGCCGTGGCCTTAATTAAGGTGCAGCCCCGGCATTTTCCTGGTGTGAAAATCGGGAAACACGGAAAACCATCTTCACGGCTGCCGACAATGGGGCTCGAACCCACCATCTCCCGGATGCAAGCTGACAGCTGCGCGCCCCTAACCGCACGGTCAACTCGCCCGTTGAAGTGGAAATATCACCTTTTGATATTGTGGTGATATTGTGGCGGAGGATGGTGTTGTATGTGATGTGTGAGTTGCAGGAATGTTGGGGACATTAAAACACCTAGTCCTCCAGCCAGGGGAATTAACCATTTAAGGTTAAAATATCCGACCCGACCAGGAATCAAATTCTGGGACCTCTGAACCGAAGGCGAGAATGCTGACCATTCAGCCAACGAGCCGGACAAGAATGATGATGATGATCATGATGTATTGAATCTTAACCTATTTACTACAAAGGATTGCATTTAGAGCACATACTGGTAAATAAGAAGAAAGCTATTTGCTGATATATTATTTATAAATTCGAGGTTATTCCATATTGTATAATCTGCGTGGACGTGTGTATGCAATACCGATACTTGCAGTCTTCACTCGACTGGTTTTCTTCTACAACAGCAACCGGTTGGGAATGAATGGAATGAGCGCCGTATTTGATAGGCATCTTGTTCACCAGCTCTGTTGTGCGGGGAGTATAATCAAACCCGAACAGGGGTTTATTACCACAGGGAAATCAAAATGGAAGGAGAAAAGGCTCAGAACGCTCTGTCTGTTTATTGATGGAACAGTAATCTGAAGTCTGAAGCTAGATAGGTCATTGAAGATGATGGATATAGGCTACATGGGAGTATTCATAAATTATAGTTATATCTATTTCTTCGAATCGTTAGGTGCTGAGATGTGGGTCGTGCCATTAAAATGAGACCATGCGTGATTTTATTTTCCCAATCTGCTTAATAAAAATTGAATAACTGAGAAACGAATAACATTCATAGAATGAAAATGCGTGCAATATTTTAATGCCTTTAGATCTTGATGACTTCTGTTGATTTGTTGAAAGAAGTTGAATATTTTGAGGAAAAAAGGGAGGAGGAGTGTAGAGAAACCACCAATTCATAGAAAATCGCTCAGAGAAGGCACATAACACGCCGATTGTTATGATGTGTTAGTACTGGCGCATCCACTGAAACTGAAGTCTTAAAGCAACATGTTTGGTGCTTGAATTCTTCCCAGCGAGTTACAGGTGAAAGTGAGAATGTCTACAATTTAACATCGAACGTTAGCACTGGCGCCAAAAATGGGTCCCCTACTAAAACTGAATTCACACTACAATATGTTAGCCGCAAGAGTCCAGTGGTTCTGTGTAAGGATGTTAAATTCAAAGGTCTCAATCAGAATCTATGATATTTACTTTTACGTCCCACTAACTACTTTTCTACGGTTTTTGAAGACGCCGAGGTGCCGGAATTTAATCCTCAGGAATTCTTTTACGCCCCAGCAATAATAATGGCGTATGGCTTTTATTCCCGGGAGTGTCCGAGGACATGTTCGGCTCGCCAGGTGCAGGTATTTAGATTTGACGCAGGTAGGCGTCCAGCGCGTCGTGATGAGGATGAAATGATGATGTAGACGACACATACACCCAGTGCCTTGACAGAGAAATTAACCAATGATGGTTAAATTTCCAAACTCAACCGGGAATCGAACCCGGGACCCATGTGACCAAATGCCAGCACGATAAACATTTATCCATGGAGCCGACGTCCCAGTAAATCTACCGACACGAGGCTGACGTATTTGAGCACCTTAATATACCAGTGGACTGAGCCAGGATCGAACCTGCCAAGTTGAGGTCAGAAGGCCAGCCACTCAGCCCAGTCCGATCAGGATCAGAGAACACAAACTTCACTGTCAGTGCACATGTGAAGGATGTTAATATTAATTATTTACCTCATTTCTGATATAGAAATATTTAATGTCTAGCGTACATATAAATTATTTCCTAGGCCAATGCTTAAATTTAAATGCTATTAGCAACATGTTTATGGTTCAAAAATGCATTAATAAGACTGCAAAATTTGCATGTATGCATCATTTTTCACTGCTCATTCATTCTCTCAATCAGCAGTTAGCTAATCACCTACTTATACAATCATCCGTTTGCCCATATATTTCGTTTCATTTTAGTATTCTGTCATGTGTTCGTTTCCTCACATGCTCATAGACACATGCAACTGTTCGTTTAAATGGCATTTTTCTTTACGTCATCATCATCATCATCTGTTTACCCTCCAGGTTCGGTTTTTCCCTCGGACATAGCGAGGGATCCCACCTCTACGGCCTCAAGGGCAGTGTCCTGGAGCTTCAGACTCTTGGTCGGGGTATATAACTGAGGAGTATGACCAGTACCTCGCCCAGGCGGCCTCACCTGCTATGCTGAACAGGGGCCTTGTAGAGGGATGGGAAGATTGGAAGGGATAGGCAAGGAAGAGGGAAGGAAACGGCCGTGGCCTTAAGTTGGGTACCATCCCGGCATTCGCCTGGAGGAGAAGTGGGAAACCACGGAAAACCACTTCGAGGATGGCTGAGGTGGGAATCGAACCCACCTCTACTCAGTTGACCTCCCGAGGCTGAGTGGACCCCGTTCCAGCCCTCGTACCACTTTTCAAATTTTGTGGCAGAGCCAGGAATCGAACCCGGGCCTCCGGAGGTGGCAGGTAATCACGCTAACCACTACACCACAGAGGCGGACATTTTTGCTTTACGTACCATTGAACATTTTGAAGAAGTTTAGTTGGAATTGTTTTGCATTCTGCTCGGTGTGCAGTAGGCAAGAAGTATCAAACACAACCACTATTGTTAGCAAGGGACGAACAGTGGATGGGGGAGTGGTATCGCTGCCCGCGAGGGAAGTCGCTGAACTCATTTTTTGCTTCTCTGGTTAAGAGGCGGTATTCTCGAGATTAATAATCTTATTTCTCATCTCCTACTTAAGAGACTGAGGTAAACTCTAGTTCGGGGAAAAATTTTGGTGTTTGTAATGTTAGCAATTTTTATGGAAAGCAGATAAGTACTTTCTGAGTTTACCGAATCCAAATCGAACAACATAGTCAGTCAAAACATTAAAAATTGACGGATATCGTCTAGCAACCCTCTCAAAATCGCAATGAAAACGAATGCACGGACGGACACTACATTCTTATTATTATGATTATTATTTTTCTAGTGGTTTTACGTCGAACCGATACAGATAGCTCATATAGCGATGATGAACAGGAAAGGCCTAGGAGTTGTAATGAAGCGGCCGTGGCCTTAATTAATGTACAGCCCCAGAATTTGCCTGGTGCAAAATGGGAAACCACGGAAAACCATCTTCTGGGCTGACGACAGTGGGATTCAAACCCACTATCTCCCGGATGCAAGCTCACATCTCTTATTATATTAACAAGTTGTGAAAAATTATCTAATTCCCTATACCACACCACTTTTGATACGAAAAATAACACCACCTGGTTTAAAACTGCCTTGCCCGTGACTGTGACTTAATTCGTAATTAAGTATATACTGTATTTTTCGAACCGTAAGACGCTGCGGACTATAAGACGCACCATGATATTTTGATGAAAATTTAAGGAAAAGTATCGCTGTCGGCGTCGGACAGAGCCGCCGCTTACAGAGTACGTATGGGACTCGTCTGAGCTCGCAACAGCGGGCTCGGCAGGAGTCTCGCTCCTCGAGGGTGCCTCGCCGAAGGAGAGGACCGCGCGGGGCGATCCGACTCGGGACTCGTCTGAGCTCGCAACAGCGGGCTCGGCAGGAGTCTCGCTCCTCGAGGGAGCCTCGCCGAAGGAGAGGACCGCACGGAGCGATCCGACTCCTTTTTTCCGAAATGTTTTTTGATAAAACAATTTCGGTAATGATCCTTCCGCAGGTTCGCCTAAGGAAACCCTCGCGACTTTTACTTCCTTTAAATAATCAAGTTTCGTCATCTTTCCAGACACATCGGAAACTATGCGAAGCAGATCCCGCGCACTGATCCGGATACATCACTAAATCATTCAATCGGTTGTGTAAAAATTTCAGGGACGTAAAAAGTATAATTTCACTGCATTTTCAAACATTTTTTTACAGAAACCAACACAAATTACCGGTTTGGACTCGAGTTGACGATTCGACCGCGTAGAACAGGGAGAGCGAAACAATCGCAATGTCTCGTGCAAGAAGCGAGTACGGGAACTTGAGTTGACGAGTCGGGCAGGGAGAACGAGACGAGACGCCGAGGCCATCACTATGTCTCGGAAAAGAGGCGAGTGATGGGACTCGAGTGCTTTCTGTGTGCGTTGAGTTTACTCGAATCTATGTTATGACTATAAATATACAGGTTGTACATTTCACACAACAACAACGCAGCCAATTGCATTCGTAGTAGTACAGTAATGCATTTTCGGCCAGAAATCACATGCTTGCTAAATTAACACTGTCTGGCAGCTGAAGAAACCAATGTTTAATAAATAAGGAAACAGGGATACTGAGTTCTTCACAAACGTAAACCTACTTATAGACTCAACCCTTAGTGAAGAAAACTAATTCTATAACGCATTATGCAAAAGCTGAAGGAAATAAAGTTTTTTTTGCTAGGGGCTTTACGTCGCACCGACACAGATAGGTCTTATGGCGACGATGGGATAGGAAAGGCCTAGGAGTTGGAAAGAAGCGGCCGTGGCCTTAATTAAGGTACAGCCCCAGCATTTGCCTGGTGTGAAAATGGGAAACCACGGAAAACCATCTTCAGGGCTGCCGATAGTGGGATTCGAACCTACTATCTCCCGGATGCAAGCTCACAGCCGCGCGCCTCTACGCGCACGGCCAACTCGCCCGGTGAAATAAAGTTTAATAATTTGTAAAAATGGTTTCTTGCTTAGGCCAGAAATCGATCAGAGAATATAAAGCAATCGGCCGAACTCGGGTTTATTCGGGACATGTCGTATCTTTGACCCTATGTAGCAAATAACGAGCTGAATGCTTCGTCAACTCACGTAACTCGTATTCGAAAACACTGCCTACTCGAGTCGGCGACAATCGCTATGTCTTGTGAATGAGATGGGGTGCGCTATATATATTTCAAATACATACGGCGTTTAAGAGAACACGAATAATATTTGTATTCACAGAGTTTACTCGAGTCCATGTTATGACTCAATTGAGGCATAACAAATTAAAGTAATCGTACTCGTAGTAACTTATTCAAATAGTAATAACGTGTTTTATACCAGAGAACACAACCCTTTGATTTAAAAACTAATTGGATAACATAAATACTAAAACAAAAGGAAAAATGTAATACTATTACGCACACTTTCTAACAAAAAATCAAGCGTGGTATTTTTGTTGTAAACACAATATATTCTCTTACTTATGATTTGTAGTCTGCAGCACGCCAACTATTGAGAAATAAAATTTTATCCAACTTCTTCGGTGACAATCTGTTTCGTCGCTCATTTGTGACCATACCAGCCTTGGAAAATAATCTTTCGGATGGGACCGAAGTCGCAGGTATACACAAGTACTTATTGACCAATTTGTAAAAGGAAGGAAGAATATCTGTCTTTTCTGTCCTCCGAAAATAGCTTCACCATTATTAAAGCTGAAGAAACCGGAGTTATTTGAGTTGTAATTTCCTTACTTTTTCCCCAATGTTACCCAAATGTCATCTTCATCGTTTTCTGTTAGTGTAGATTAGATTGATATAGATTGCACCTGCTGTGTGTGCGTGACTGTGAGTTGATTATCTGCCACACGTTCTTCGATCACCCACTTCTGAGCATTGACTGCGTTCGACTCCAAGCTAAAGCCTTTATCCTTGAAGTTAGGATCATGGAAGGTTGATTTGTAGACATTTAGCCGTTTGTCGAGCACCTCAACTAAATATTTTTGTGTCTTTCTCTATCTGTTCGAGGCTTCTTTTAGTTTACTGTGTTTTACGTTCCCCTTATCAGTGGGATCACACAAGATAAAGTCGGATAGGATTCTCCACATAGGATTACAGTCATATTTTCCACAGGGACAAGAACAGTTATGTCTTCGAATATAAGCCATTTGTAAGAATCTAAGTTAGACATTGATGACTGTATGAGTGGCAATGTTGTTGACAAATGAGCCTTTACTTTTAGCAATCTTTCCAACGTACTCTATATAAAGTTGCGTTTCATCTTGTAGGCTCGTCCAGTTTCAGTTTAAGTTCTTCAAGGCCCATTTGCTTTTGAATATGTTTTAATTTGTAAGATGGTCTACTGCTGTGCGTGAAATTTGAAACTATAGGCCTACTACAGAACTACAAGTTCAATCAACTGATCATTTTTAAAATGATTATTTTCGTCACTGTTTTTTTCTATGCAATCTTTAACAGCGAGATTCAACGTATGGGCAACACTATAGTGGTTATGTTTGAGCAAGTAGTTATTTACTGCCCCTTTCACGCTGCTGGCATTATCTATAACAATAGCTACAATGTTACTGTATATTTGCCATTCGCCTGCAATTGTCTTCGTATAGCGTCGGCTCTGTTAAGAGCGTGCGCTCTGAAGGCAATTCCCCAGTGGAGAAAACCGACGAATTCAATTTACAGTCGTGGATGTAATGACCTGTTAGGGATATATAGCATTTATTGCTACCAGAGATCCAAATATCAGTTGTTACTGCTACACCTCCCGCAATTTGTAGTTTTTGCCTGAGAGCTTCTGAACATATATTGTATCTGTCATCAAGCATTTTATCTGACAATACTTTTCGAGTGGGTAGCGTATAGTCAGGGTTGAGTTTCTCAGTGTACCCTTTGAAACCCACATTTTCTACAATTTTTGGGGCTGATAATATAAAATTACCATATATATTAACGCTTCGTCAATAATCTTTTTATTCACTTTTGCAGGAGGAATTGATCGCATTTCTCTCTGACGTTTTGGACGAGGTTCTGCATTATCTTGCCGCGGTGTACGTATATTTTCCTCTTGCGATGTGGAAAAGAAATCTTCATTACTTGAATCCGAGTCATAGTACAAGACCTAGTAGGCCTACTTACTGCAATTCTTCATTGTTCGTCTAGTCTAGACTGCACTGCTTTATTTGTATTGTTATATTAGACACTACAGGATGAGCTTTATAAAATATGGATGGGATGCTTGCTTTTCAATTGGGATATTGAGTTAGGTGTGTTACCGGAATGCTTGTAGGAACACGAAGACAAGTCACACTGAGCTCTATTATCCCCAGTGTTTTTGTAAAAAAACCCACACAACACATTTCTTATTTTCTCGAGGCATGACGTAAAAATTACGGATGACGTAAAAAAAAGCAATGGACGAACGTAAAGTGACCGTGCTCATTCTTATAGACTTCAGCAGTGCTTTTGACACTATCAGTACGGACATATTAATAGGGAAATTGCATTCCTTCCATCTTAGCCACGCTGCTTTCAATTTGTTCGCTTCCTACCTCCATAACCGACGACAGTGTGTTGTCATGAATGATAAGAGAACGGAGTGGAAGTACAAAGTTAGTGGTGTGCCACAAGGTTCTATACTCGGTCCCCTGTTATTTATTTTATATTTGAATGACATCTCTTCTAAGTTGATAAACTGCAACTACCATCTCTATGCCGACGACCTTCAAATTTACTGCCACAAAAAAGTGAAAGACATAAATGCAGCTATTGAAAATATGAACCGAAACTTAGAGCAGATCAGCTGTTATGCAGCTGAGAATTCTCTCTCCATCAACCCAACGAAAACACAAGGTATCATACTAGGGCAGAGAAAACTGCTTGCCCATTTACACAGTCTACAAATTCCAGTCATTCAACTAAATGGCGTTGCTATCCCATTCTGTAAATCAGTAAAAAGCCTTGGAGTCACTATAAATGAAACTTTAAACTGGGATGAGCATGTCACTAACGTATGCAGGAAAGTTCATTCATCACTTCATCCCCTTAAAATTCACTAGACCGTATTACCTCTCAACTTAAAAATAAAACTGGTTCAAACATTGATACTTCCAATTTTTAACTATTGTGATGTTGTGTTGCTGGATGCTACCAATGAACAAAATAGGAAATTACAGAGAGCTTTAAACTCCTGCATTAGATTTATTTTTTCATGAATTTTGCTTCGCATGCATCCCCTTTTTATGCACAACTTTCTTGGTTATAAGTAGAGCAGCAGAGAAATCACCATGTATCAACCCTTATCTATCGACTCTTGACTGAAGATATACCTGAATATCTCTCCAGTAATTTCCGTTTTCTATCTTCCTTTCATGACCGTGACACGCGATCTGGGTCAACAATTGTAATACCTCCACATCATACATCTGCCTTCAGTACTTCTTTCCTTGTGTCGGGCGCTAGAATATGGAATGCTTTACCCCCTGAAATTAGGAATTGTTCCTCATTAATTACCTTCAAAAGAGTCTAAAGATTTCCTCTTGAATACGTAGGCTATATCATGTAGTTATGCGTGAATGTGTGAGTGAATGTCTGGAGCAAATGGTTCCCAAAAGTTTACATAAATTACTGTTATATTATATGAATTCCACCTAGAGTAGTTATTGAACTTATTTTTCTAATTTTAGACTTAGGATGTAATCTTTTAATTTTAGTATATATTATTATGTCCGCCTCTGTGGTGTAGTGGTTAGCGTGCTTAGCTGCCACCCCCGGAGGTCCGGGTTCGATTCCCGGCTCTGCCACGAAATTTGAAAAGTGGTACGAGGGCTGGAACGGGGTCCACTCAGCCTCGGGAGGTCAACTGAGTAGAGATGGGTTCGATTCCCACCTCAGCCATCCTGGAAGTGGTTTTCCGTGGTTTCCCACTTCTCCTCCAGGCGAATGCCGGGATGGTACCTAACTTAAGGCCACGGCCGCTTCCTTCCCTCTTCCTTGCCTATCCCTTCCAATCTTCCCATCCCTCCACAAGGCCCCTGTTCAGCATAGCAGGTGAGGCCGCCTGGGCGATGTACTGGTCATACTCCCCAGTTGTATCCCCCGACCAAGAGTCTGAAGCTCCAGGACACTGCCCTTGAGGCGGTAGAGGTGGGATCCCTCGCTAAGTCCGAGGGAAAAACCGAACCTGGAGGG
Organism: Anabrus simplex; assembly: GCF_040414725.1. Lineage (NCBI taxonomy): Eukaryota > Metazoa > Arthropoda > Insecta > Orthoptera > Tettigoniidae > Anabrus > Anabrus simplex. The sequence continues at coordinate 343,874,212 of NC_090268.1, read as the reverse complement.
TAAACAGATGATGATGATGATGATGATATATTATTATTATGTTATATACAGTGTGTTAAGTTTGAATATTAAGTTTGTATTCAGTATTAAGCCGCATAATGTGGTTAAGTGTAGGAGAGGGTCAAGAGCCCTAACTTCGTCATAAATAAATAAATAAATAAATAAATAAATAAATAAATAAATAAATAAATAAATTCAGTTATAGAAACACCTACACGTCAACAAGTAAAAGTAAACAACTATTACTTTTATAATTGTATGAATACTCGAAACTGAATTCGAGTTCTCTTGTCGGAATATATTAGAAATCGATCAGTCAATGAACAGAAAGCACTCGATCTCACTCGAGATAATTCGGGCGACTCAGGGGCGTGTCAGCGAGTGAGGTCTTATCACAGTTGGCAAATGATTCATCTGGACATCCGTAGATTTCTTTACTCGAGTTACAACAAAAAGTCACTCGAGTCGATTCGAATACATGTTTGATTCCGTTTAAACGAGTTAAAATATTCGACTCGTCACATCACTAAAGTAGGTATTGTCTTCTGCAGCCCTATGACCATGTAACTTTTCGTATTCTATACATTTTAATTTTAAACCTCTTCTGTACAACTGGCATTGTCTACGGTAAATTATCACTACCGGACCCGCCTCCGTAGCTTAACGTTTAGTGTTACTAGCTGCCGTCCTCTGGGGCCCGGGTTCGATTCTCGGTACGGCCAGAAATTTAAGAATGGCAGGAGGGCTGGTATGTGGTTGAAATGGCACATGTAGCTCCCCTCCATTGGTGGTGTGACTGACAAGAGCTGCACCACCTCGGGAAAATGACACGAGTTCGTCCGGCTCAACGGCTGAATGATTAGCGTTTTGGCCTTTGGTCCAGAGGGTCCCGGGGTCGATTCCTGGCTGGGTCGGGGATTTTAACCTCCATTGCTTAATTCTGATGGCTCATTAGAATTCATCATAGGTAGGGTCCCATCCTCATAGGCGCGTCAACTCGAAAGACCTGCACCAACCCTCTTCGGAGGCCGAACGCCATTATTATTTATCACTGCCGGAACTTGCCACTATTGGAGTTTGCTGCTACCTACAAAGTGAAATAATTTCTTTGTACCCTACCTTGATGATTACCTACAACGGTAGTCAAGGCCGCAGCTCTTTGTTTTTGCCTGGTACGATGAGGAGACGGGCGCGGAAGAAGTTGCGAGCGGTCTTGTTAGAGCAAAAGCTCTGAAACGCGCTGTGGGATACATCGAAATTAAAAAAATGTGACTGGTAACATTATTGGTTATTTCATTGCTGATTGTTTCATTGATCTAATTTAATGTAGGATGGCCCAAACAGTTCATACACCTAATTGTAATTGAAAATGAATTTAAACATTTAATTAGTTAATGGCTATTTACAGTCTCTACTTCTCACAGTAGTTTTCTAGTTTGCTGACCTTTTCGTAATCTTGCTTGGCTTGTATGGTATCTATACAACAAAGTCAATTTACTATTGGGCATTATGTTTGCAATAAGCCGGAGCAAGGAACTGTGTAAAATAATCACGAGGATGATCAAGAGTGGGATTTCAAGACACTTCTATTCTCAATTGTCCTCGCGAAGCTGTGCTCACTCCTTTTTCAACCAAGAGCCAAGTATCGAACCTGGACCGAAAAGTTAAACTAATAACACGTACTGTAGGTAACGCGGGTGAATATCACATCGCAAAGATAAATATTACTACAGACGATAAAACTGAGTGAGTTGGCCATGCGGCAAGAGTCGCGAAGCTGTTAGCTTGCATTCAAAAGATGGTGGGTTCGAATCCCACCGTCGGCAACCCTGAAGACAGTTTTCCGTGGTTTCCCATTTTCACACCAGGCAAGTGCTAAGGCTGTATCTTAATTAAGGACACGGCCGCTTCCTTCCCAATCCTAACACTTTCCCACCCCTGGGTCACCAAAAACCTTCAGTGTGTTAAAGCAACGTTAAACCACTAAAAAAAAAACGATGAAAATTATTATTATTATTATTATTATTATTATTATTATTATTATTATTATTATTATTATTATTACTGGCATATAATACGTCTATCGTGTCGTTTCAATTACTGGGTCACTCGGTAAAAAATCTTTCACCGAGAAAACGTGCACAGACTTCCTTCAACAATTTCAAACTATAAAAACGAGCAAGAATCCTCTGTGGCTCAAGCGGCAGCGCGCCGGCCTTCCACAGCTGGGTTCCGTGGTTCAAATCCCGGTCAATCCATGTGAGATTTGTGCTGGACAAAGCGGATAGGTTTTCTACGGGTACACCGGTTTTCCTTGTCGTATTTCATTCCAGCAACACTCTCCAATATCATTTCATTTCATCTGTCGTTCATTAATCATTGTCCCAGAGGAGTGCGACAGGCTTCGACAGCCGGCACAATTCGTATCCTCGCCATTAGATGGGGGCTCCATTCATTCCATTCCTGACCCAGTCAAATGACTGGAAACAGGCTGTGGATTTTCAAAAACGAGCAAAAAATATAACTGAGTTGCAAAGAGGATGTCCAATGCATCTACACAAATAGCTTTCAAGGTGGGATGGTTGATATATCCGCCATTTTATGCTGAAATCGGAAGTCGGAGCGTGTGGTGAAATAATTGATATAACTCAGGAGCGAGCGACGTGATAGGTCGTATTGCGAGGTCTCGTTCGTTTCGTCTGTACAAGATCTACTGATGTATTTAATAATATTTGTGAGAAAATCTGACAATGTGCGTGAAAAATTGTGAAGTATTTGAGAATTTTATTAAAATTTTCCAAATATTTCATTATCTGTATGTTGGGAATATTTAAGCCAAGCGAAACGAAATCGAGTCCTAAGAGATTCGAAGAAGCAGAAAATGTCCGAGTCTGAGCGTAAGAGAGCCTATGTACAACGTAAGAAAGTCGAGTACGTCTACAGTTCTCGTCTAGTCTCCGGAGATTGATACGCCCAAGAAATGGTCTCGTCGAGTCGTAGGTGATTGGACTCCACAACATCAACAAAAGGAGGGTTTGGCCAAAACACCTGGATACTGCTTATTCACTTAGTTTTTAACACCCCCGTGACGTATTCTACGCTCGGAAGACCTGTGGCTGTGGCTTTCAACACAGCCCTTAAACATTATTATTATTATTATTATTATTATTATTATTATTATTATTATTATTATTATTATTATTATTATTATTACCTTCTTCAGCTTATTCCAGTTATTTCTTGGGTCGCTGAAGCCACCCACGCACATTCTTTACCCAGGATTGACCGGGATTCGAACTTCAGCCTTCCAGATAGGAAGCCTGCTGTTAAGGCACTGAGCTAATTGTGCAAAGAGAGCGATCGATTGCCTGCAGAACGTCTTCAGCTGTTTGGATGAGAATCCCACACAGTGTTTCCTTCATCTAGGGATTAGGTGGAAGTCGTAGGGACACGTTATGCATAAACTCCCCTCATTTTCCACGACAATGCAAGGCCACATGCAGCAGGAGCGGTGTCTGATATGTTGAATCGCTGAGGCTGGGTAGTACTCTACGAGTTGAATATCAGAAGTATAGGTGGTTGCTCTTAGTTCGGATAATCGACTTTCTACTGTTCCACTTCTTGGCTCAATAGTCAACGTAGTGGCCTTCGGTTCTTAAGACCCTGTGTTTGATTCCCGGTTGGGCGTGGGATTCTATCCGCGTTTGGTTAATCTCTCAAGCCTGGGGGATGAGTTTTTGTGATCTTTTTAATATACATCATCATTCACACACAACACATCACATTTCCAACCAGAAGATAAACACGCAGTAGTGAATACATCTCTCCACTTAGGGTTGGCGTGAGGAACAGCACCTGGCCGTTAAACTACGCTTAATCTACCGGCTTTTACTTCAGAGTTTTGGGTTCGATTACCGTTCTGACCGGGAATTTTAGCCGCGTCTGGTTAATTCCACTGGTTCGAGAACTAGGCGTTTGTGTTCGTCTTAAATAAATAAATAAATAAATAAATAAATAAATAAATAAATAAATAAATAAATAAATAAATAAATAAATAAATAAATAAATAAATAAATAAATAAGATAAATGAAAATAAATAAATAATAAAATAAATAAATAAATTAATTAATAAAATAAATGAAAATAAATAAATAAATAAATAAATAAATAAATAAATAAATAAATAAATAAATAAATAAATAAATAAATAAAAATAGCCTTGTAAATCTCGTGAGGGCTATGGTCTCCTGTAATGCATGAACAGAGCTCAATTTAACTCATCAGGTGAACAGGTCCTGAAGAGCATTATTATATAGGTTATTTCCTAGTTTCTTTCGTACCGAGCTCGATAGCTGCAGTCACTTAAGTGCGGCCAGTATCCAGTATTCGGGAGATAGTGGGTTCGAACACCACTGTCGGCAGCCCTGAAGATGGTTTTCCGTGGTTTCCCATTTTCACACCAGGCAAATGCTGGGGCTGTACCTTAATTAAGGCCACGGACGCTTCCTTCCCATCCATTCCTAGCCCTTTCCTGTCCCATCGTCGCCTTAAGACCTATCTGTGTCGGTGAGACGTAAAGCAATTTGAAAAAAAAAAGAGAAGTTTGTTCCGTGAGAACGTGTTTCTGCATGTTGTATAAATGTATAGTTTCACCTCCGTGTGGTTCTTTCCTAGGTTGTTCGTCTTAATACAACATATATAGGGATAACGGCCAGGAAAAGAGAAGAAGAATAATCGACGTTCCATTGTAGTTATTCACTTATATTTGGGATGGCAGAAATTCTTGCCATCGGCTCTGACAGTCTCTTACTCACGTAGCACGTATTCTAGCGGTCTAGTCATGGCATATAATGTTGTATCTACTTGCTAATCTGAGCATGACCTCATTATTCCATAAGATCTGGAGAAACACGCGTATTACTTCGTAAACATGTTTTCTTGCTGTGACCCAGATGACACTTGGAGCATAAAGAAGTTTGGAAAAACACTAATAAATTTCAAAGTTTCTGGAATCAGAACGTACACAGTAGTCGAGCTCCACTAGTAAGGAGGGCGCCCATAAACAATACATACTTATTTTTAAGAATAAGACATTTAAAGCTGTACTATACTCAATTATTCAATTTAAATACAAAATTAGATAGCTGGTAAGTACTTAGCCGTTATTTCCGTGTGATAAACGTTTATCAAACGTGTATCAGAATTAAAATTGACACTAATAATATGACGGAAATAAGCGAGGTGTCTTCGGAGAATTTTGAGTAAATTATCTGCGATACCGATGCTCTTTGACGAGCAGTGCTATAACAGAATCGGGCACAAACAGCTGTTCTCTAAATCCTAATAAGACTCCGGATATGGACAGTCGTGTAACATGTTGTGTTCATCTAATGATTTCTTATAGGTGTTGGTGTCTTGTACAGTGATAGATTCGTTCGGCGAAGAGAAAGTGAACGTGAAAACTGCGAACATGGAAAGAAACTCGTGGTGACTAATTTTCTGCTCAAGATTAATATTCAGCGATAATCCACACTATTAAATTTTTTTCATCGGACAGTTAATAGGATATTATCAGCATTCATTTACTCACATTAAACAGGATTTATCGTCTGTTGTAATGGAAAGACAGATCGAACATTCGGGAAGGTAAAAGTTAGAAGACCGGGTGAGTTGTCCGTGCGGTTGGAGGCGCACAGCTGTGAGCTTGAATCTGGGAGATAGTGGGTTCGAATCCCACTGTCGGCCAGCCTGAAGAGGGTTTTCGGTGGTTTCCCATTTTCACACCTGGCAAATGCTGAGGCTGTACCTTAATTAAGGCCACGGTCGCTTCCTTCCAACTCCTAGGCCTTTCCTATCCCATTGTCGCCATAAGACCTATCTGTGTCGGTGCGACGTAAAGCCACTAGCAAAAAAAAAAAAAAATGTTAGAAGGGGGAAGACAAATCCGTATTCACGAGTTCGTGGCAGTTGTGACATTATTGAACTTTCTTCACTTATTATGTGAATGGATAGATATTCTGACCGGTGTTGAAACGAATTACGAACGATGCAGAAGAATTTTCATAAACTGAATGACTATTTCAAGAGACGGAAGATTACGATGGAAGAAGAACTCAGACCAGCATCATAAGGGAATTGGACTTAACAACCTGCAACCAAAGTCCAAGGATCTGGATGTCACGATTTCCTGAGATACTTTCCAACAAGCATCATTACGTACCAGAAGATAGAAGCCGATGATGTCAACAAATATGGTGAACCAGGCATGACAAGTGACGACTCATAAAACAATGTAAGTCTGTTCCATTTAATTCCTATTACCATGAAATTTGTAATTGTATTAACATATCGTGCAACAAGTGATATTTTCTTTGGTTGAGCATGATTGTGAAATTTAATAGGAATTATCTTAGGTATTTGTAGACATGATATGGGCTTTTGGCCTTATACCGTGTCGAGAAAACGTTGCTCCACGTCTTCAACCCGAAATTCCTTACCATGTCTACAAGTACGAGCCTTGAAAGCATCACTGTTAACATCCTAGGTATTATTTTGTATGAATTGAAAGATGAAGGTTATGTGCAGATTATAACAAGAGAATGGTTCAATACAACTGATTTAAGGACGCACTGTTCAATAATTAATTATGAGAGTGAAAAACAGGATCAGATCATCCTTCAGTATAAACGGTATTGCTAATTAGATCGAATTTGCACTATAAATGTTCTGGGATTTTCGTGGTTCACAGAGGGATGAGAAGCATCTTGTGTTGAAGGCTGGACAAGGAATTAACTAAAGCAGAACTTAACATAGCAAATTTGGAAATATAATTTCTTTCCTTTTGTCTAAACTGACCGGATGAATTGGCCGTACGGTTAGGGACGCCCGGCTGTGAGCTTGCATCCAGGAAATAGTGGGTTCGAATCCAACTGTCGGCAGCCCTGAAGAAGGTTTTAAGTGGTTTCCCATTTTCACACCAGGCAAATGTTGGGGCTGCACCTTAATTGAGACCACGGCGCCTTCCTTCCAACTCCTAAGGCCGGGCTGAGTGGCTAAGACGGTTAAGGCGCTGGCCTTCTAACCCCAACTTGGCAGGTTCGATCCTGGCTCAGTCCGGTGGTATTCGAAGGTGCGCAAATACGACAGCCCCGTGTCGGTAAATTTACTGGCACGTAAAGGAACTCCTGCGGGACTAAATTCCGGCACCTCGTCGTCTCCGAAGACCTTAAAAAGTAGTTAGTGGGACATAAAACAAATAACATTATTATTATTCCAACTCCTAGGCCTTTCCTATCCCCTTGTCGCCATAAGACCTATCTGTGTCTGTGCGACGTAAAGCTACTAGCAAAATAAAACTGAGGGATAGAAAATATGAATGAATACCCAATAAATATAATAGGTTATTAATGAGCTCGTCATCTCTAACAATATCAGGGACTTAGAAGTCCGAAAATCAGGCATCTGTGGTAACACCAGGCAGTTAATTTACATAGAAAAGAGCCTTATGGCTCTTGACAGGTGCTATTTTACAGCAGCACGATTTTCTCCCAAGAGATACACTACTCAGGAGTCTGAGCTCCAAGAAAACCATAGTTTAGCCTCACAGAGGCATCAATTTCTTATGGCGCACTGAAATTCCACCTGACAACTTATCGGTTGGCCTCACATTAAAGTATTCATACACAGTTGCTCCGATGTGGACTTATCTATCAGTTTCATAGTCCCTGTTCCCAAAGGGAACTAACACAAGGAAAACATTAGACTAAAAATAAATAAACAGGGTCATAACTGCCCATACTACGTGGACTTAATGGTAAAAGAACAGGTTGCTCATAACCGGTCATAAACAAAAGACAAGGAGGCGAAACATTAGCACTCCTTATAGAAATTGTTAAAACCCTAACTGGGCTTACGGCCCGAAGATACAGAAGCTAATCCTATACTACACCGGGTTGACAAAAGGAGAAACATGAGTGCCAAGACAAGATATACGAAATTTATAGGTTGAAAGCTTTAGTCACTCAATGCAATGTTGAATGGGAAACGATAGAGGGCCATCACTCTTTGTTACCTTACATTGCATATTTCCAGTAGGGAATAGAACCAGAGTCCTCAGACTTGCGGAAAATTCTACACTGAAATCCCCAGTTTATAAAATTACATTAAAAGAAAAGAGGTTGAAACCATCCCCTCAAACTATCCGCATGAGCTATCACATGTCTCGATGAATTCTGCCATTACCTTGTGCCGCTGGATCTTTCTCACGCAGGCTTCGCCCCGGCCTCTCTTCGGACTCCACCAAGTCGTACTCTCAAGCACTGGAGCAATTCATATAAGACGGCCCCAAAGTGTTCTGCTTTTATGGTGCCCTAAGGGGAAGCTTCCAGAACTCTTTACTGATAGGCTAGATTTCTGTACACACTTCCGGTTTTAATTGGCAAGAGAACATATTTCCAAGTATCTGATAGGTTGATTACAATTAAGGAGGAACCAGCTGAAGTTTTGACAACTTTTGTAAATTAACAGAAAATAATCCACAGGAAAAAGTTGATTAATAATAAAAATAAAATTTTCTAAGCTGTAGGTTGGTTTTTAGTCCATAAGAGTGCACTAATAAATCGATGGTAGAGCCATCTAACAGAAGAGGATGAAATTTCTTGGGAGTTTGCAAGTTCAAGTCAGTTGTCACAGATGGCCGTAGAGATGGCGCGCAGTTTAAATATCCTGGGAACGTGTACCCCTGGTACAATTACAATTACGGATGTGTATAATTCATATAAGGACAACAACATTACAGTGAGTAATGACAATTAATAATCCTATGAGTAAAACAAAGTATCAGGGCTAAGAAACGACAAGGAGATTAAGAGATATGGATAATCTAGAATGAATTATTTTTTGGATAGATTTCATTGACATTTCATATTTATAAGAGTGGAAATGATATTTTTATAGATAATGAATCAATACAATAGCTATTCAAGGACTGATAATGAATGCAGTAGTAGTAAATTCTGTTGAAATGAGATTTGAAGTTGAAGATATAAATAGTGCACAGGCATGAATGAATAATGTATGTGGGTACGAGATATTAATAAATGCAAGAGATATTTTCTTTTAAGTGTACTCTATGTTATTTATAGGGGCTGCCTGGCCGAGGCGGTAAAGGCGTGGGTTCGAATCCCCGTTAGGAAGTCGTAAAATTTAAGAAACGAGATTTCCTATTCCGGAGGTGCATATGGCCCTGAGGTTCACTCAGCCTACACCAAAAATGAGTACCAGGTTAATTCCTGGGGGCAAAGGCGGCAGGGCGTAGAGCTAACCACTCTACCAAATCACGTACCGAGGTTAACAATGGTGGAAGCCTTTACCTTCCACTCCTCCAAGGGCCTTCATGGCCTGTACGGATGTGACTTTGCTTTAGGGGCTGCCTGGCCGAGGCGGTAAAGGCGTGCTGGGTTCTCCCGGAAGGACGTGGGCTCGAATCCCCGTCAGGAAGTCGTAAAATTTAAAAAACGAGATTTCCACTTCCGGAGGTGTATATGGCCCTGAGGTTCACTCAGCCTACACCAAAAATGAGTACCAGGTTAATTCCTGGGGGCAAAGGCGGCCGGGCGTAGAGCTAACCACTCTACCAAATCACGTACCGAGGTTAACAATGGTGGAAGCCTTTACCTTCCACTCCTCCAAGGGCCTTCATGGCCTGTACGGAGGTGACTTTGCTTTAGGGGCTGCCTGGCCGAGGCGGTAAAGGCGATTCCCCGCCAGGAAGTCGTAAAATTTAAGAATTGAGATTTCCGCTTCCGGAGGTGCATATGGCCCTGAGGCTCACTCATCCTACACCAAAAATGAGTACCAGGTTAATTGCTGGGGCCAAAGGAGGCCGGGCGTAGAGCTAACCACTCTGCCGAGGTTACCGATAGTGGAAGCCTTTACCTTCCACCCCTCCAAGGGCCGTCATGGCCTGTACGGAGGTGACTTTGCTTTGCTGTTATTTATCTTTTTTTGTCATGCAACATTAACCCTCTCATGCCCGCTCCTAACCTAATAATGGCACAATACTTTCTACTGAAACGGTTTGTCATTAATTCCTCTTTTTAAGTGAAATGTCATTCAGTCTGGTGACAATGGTCTCCGGTATAAACTGATGTAACGAAAAAATTGATTAGAGCACAGACGGTAGGACTAGTATAATTATACTATGTACGGGAATGGAAAGTAGGAGGAAGAACACGTAAGATGTTACCGCGGTAACTGATGTAATGCGCATCCATTTAAGGTACTGTATATTTGTGACGTCCAAAGTCATTTACCACGCGATGTACGCGTGTAGTTTCGCGCACAGACGGATGAGCGTCTGTGTTGATTAATGTATAAAGCCGCATTAAGAAATGTGCAACAGTGAAATTGCTGCCACCCGTGGCCTAAACGAAGGCTTGCTGAGGCTATTTGTACGTAGTGGAACGGTGCTTCCGGTTGTTGAAAGCTCGTCAACCACTCGATATGAAAGCACTACACACTCTCAGAGATTATAAATTAGTGTCGGAATGCGCGATGTGGATGCTCGTACAGACAAATTGCCCGTCAACTAGGCCATTCTGATCAGACTGTAAGGGCTTATTGGGAGCAGTGGTTGCGTGTGGACCGAACACACGCCATCTGGTCTCAGAACGCCCTCGAATAACCACCAGGAGAGAGGATAATCAGATCCTCCGACAAACCCGAATAGATCAGGCTCCAGAATATACCCAAACCATTTCCAGGCGCTTGGCTGAAGGAAATTTAATCTCACGGCGCCGATTACGTGTCCTGCCATTGACAACAACACACTGTCTTCTCCGTTAACAGCGGTGTATTGAACGACACATCAGAAATAAGTTTTGCTTCACCCCTCTGTGTCATTCAACTGTGCTGCTATCTTGGCTTGTCCTGTGCAGACCGGAAAGACGATTCTTAGGATATTAGTGAATAAACTCACCAATCCATAAGCAGAACGCCTCGCTCAAATGGGAAGTAGTATTTCAGTTGAAGTTATAGCACTAGAATGGAAACATCAGCAGTGCAATTTTGTCAAGATGGATGGTCAACAAGGGCAGTTGCTCTACGTTTGGGCCGTAATCAAAGTGATGTGGTTCGAACATGGAAGCAGTACAGGGAGACAGGAGCTGTTGACGACTTGCCTCGCGCAGCTCGTCCAAGGGGTACTACTCAAGTCGATAACCGTTGCTTTGGAATTTCAACTCGGAGGAACCCTGAACGCAAGGCCACCATGCTGAATAATGATTTTCGGGCTTGGAAGAATTGCGACGGTCTTCTTTTGATATCGACGGTGTTATTCACCATGAATTCCTACCTTAGGGTCAAACGATGAATCGCTGTTATTATCTCGAAATCTTGAGAGGTTTGAGAGAAAATATCATGAGGAAAATATCATACTTGTGGAAAATCAACTGCTGGAGCACTCAGCTCTTGTATCGCTGTTAATTTGTGAATTTTTGATGAACACGAAGACAACTGTGCTTTCCCATCCATCGTACTCACCTGATGTAGCCCCAGCATATATTTTCCTCTTACCCACACTGAAATTAATCCTAATAGAACAAATATTTCAGTAAATTAAAGGTATAAAATTGAAATCACTGGTAAAACTGCTCGCGATCCCAAAAATTACCAACCCAGAAAGCGGAAACTGTGGTGTTGGGAGCGTTGTGTTACTACAGGAGGGGAGTAGTTCTAAGGAAGAAGAGGTAACTAGGCTGTAGGTAAGCCTCTAAAGAATGATTATTTTCGAAGCTCGGTTATTTTTAACAGGCCTTGTATGTTAGAAAGACGATCATGATAATTTGTGTGTAGGGCATGAAACATCGACCACAATTGCTGAAGGAAAAAATAAATTAGGAGCGTTTGAAATGCAGTCTGACTGAAGAATGTTGAAGGTGAGGAGGGTAGATTTGATCACAAACGAAGAGGAACTGAATGTGCCCGGTGAGAGAAGAATTACCCGCAGTTTGGACACATCTTGAGGTAGCAGGAGTTTCGGTGATTATTGTTTTAAGGGGAAGTTCATCAGCTTACCAAATCCCCCTTCATCCCAATTCGAGTAGAAGAAGGAAGAAAATCGACCCTTCGAAGAATGAAACTATCATTCTTTATCCCAGTCGAGTAACATCACACAAACACATTGAAGAATTTCAGTGACTTACGGATGGGAAATGATAGGTTTGGAAAAATAGCGACCGTAGCTTTAATTAAGGTACAACCCAAGCATTTTCTTGGAGTGAACATGGAAACCTCGGAAAAACCCCTTGAGGTCTCCCAATGGTGGGATTCGAACCTATCTTCTCGTGAATGCAAGCTGATAGCTACGCGACCCGAAACGCGCAGCCAATCGCTCAGCCACAAGATGTTAGAAAAGGAAAGGGAATGACCACGAAAACGTGGTAAAGGTTAGGCCTAGTAAACCCATTACTGGCGGAATTTGACTCACGAAAGATCAATAGTAACATGAAGGTGAGAAAAGTGGCACAAGAAAATAGAAAAAATGCTAGAGCCAGTTAGGCTCCTTTCATACACGAAAAATGGATCCAGGATCGAACCTGCCAATTTGGGTTTAGAAGGTTAGCGCTCTTTCGTCTGAGCTACTCAGCTCACCCTGGCGGAAGAAAGAGACCGCTCGACGCTGGCAGGTGACTATAAAATGGTCCCATATAAAGGAGGATAATTCACATTCCTGGCATGTGCCCTGTAGCTGTAAAAGGAGCGTTGGGGTTCCGCCGTCGCTCTCCACGACACCTTTTAGTCGTCTCTTAAAACGGGTAGGATATGGAATGAAGAATGAGAAAAAGCGCATTTGCATAATTAAATTTTATCCACAGATGCACAAATTGTCACGCACTTTGACTGAATTATCAGCGTAACGATCTTCCTTTCAGGGGTCTTCGGGTTCGATTACCGGACGTAATGGGACTTTAAATCGCGTCTCGTTAATTCCTCTATCTCGGGGTATGGGCGTTTGTGTTTGATTTAATACAAATCTTCAAAATAATACAGTATAACACATCACACCTAAACTCCCTACAGAAACACTCACAGTGTTATCATCAAGAAAGGCATCCGGCCATAAAACTAGGCTAATTCTAGTAGTCAAGGTGCCGACCTCTGAAACTGAGATACACAGAGGGAGGCAACAAGTAATCTGGTCGGAGAATATTCATGCTGTTATAACATTTATGTTGTTTGTTAAGAAAGAAGCCATATTTTTCAGTATTGAATAATCATTTTTGGCGTTATTTGCTTTACGTCCCACCAACTACTTTTACGCTTTCCGGAGACGCCGAGGTGCAGGAATTTAGTCCCGCGGGAGTTATTTTACGTGCGAGTAGCTACCGACACAAGGCTGACATATTTTACTACCTTCAAATACAACCGGACTGAGCCAGGATCAAAGCTGCCAAGTTGGGGTCAGAAGGCCAGCGCCTCACCGTCTGAGCCACTCAGCCTTGCTTTCAGTGTTGCCTTAGTTAACGGAACTTTAAGGGTTTTCAGTGTGTCTAAATAACACATATAACACTATAACATACCTGTAATAAATACTATTAAGCAAAGAATGAGTTGTTTCGTTCTACAAGAACAACCTCACATGCTATCAAATCACTTTAAATAAATATTAACAAATAATGATTGTATTAGTATTCAGCCGTCAACATATTAAGGGGAGTCGTGACTGAAATTGGAACATCTACAATTTATCAGTTATCACAATCAAATTAGAAACACAAGCATTTATTAATAAGACAGAGCTTTCTTACTTTCTTCCTTTCTTTCTTAATCTGTTTACCTTCCAGGGTCGGGTTTTCCCTCGGACTCAGCGATGGATCCCACATCTACCGCCTCAAGGACAGTGACTTGGAGACTGAGACTTTTAATCGGGGGATACAATGGGTAAGGAGGACCAGCACCTTGCCCAGGTGGCCTCACCTACTATGCTGGACAGGAGCCTAGTGGAGGGATGGGAAGATTGGAAGGGAGAGGGAAGGAAGAGGTCGTAGCCTTAAGTTAGGTTCTATCCCGGCATTTGCCTGGAGAAGAAGTAGGAAAACACGCAAAACCACTTCGAGGATGGCTGAGGTGGGAATCGAACCCACCTCTACTCAGCTGACCTCCCGAGGATGAGTGGACCCGTTCCAGCCGTCGCACCACTTTTCAAATTTCGTGGCAGAGACGGGAATTGAGCCCTGGTCTCCGGGGCTGGCATCTAATCACGCTAACCACTACAACACAAGGGCTATTAATACGACAGAGCACTACCCAAAATGTGCAGTTTGTTAGTCAATTGGTTGCGAAGTTATTAACAAAGAATGTTATTTTTTATATGTTCATGGAAAATGATCCTTGTGGCAGAGTTTTCATTATTTTTAGGTTGTAATTTTATGGAATTGTCAAAAATACTCATATATTTTATAATAATTCTGAGTTTGATAGACAGGTATAAACAATAGGCGATATACTGTGACCGTCCAAGGTCAGCGGAGAGCAAGAGACACCTCGGGGGTGCTCACTAAGGACTGGCATGAAATGACTATAGTAGGCGCAAGTGATAAGGAATACGGCGATATAAATAGGAAATTTAAAAAATAAAAGGAGAATTTTCCATCCAGGCTAACTATGATGATGAAGATGATCACTACGTTAATTTGAATTTTACTTAAGCTCTTGAGGTAACACAAATATAGTTCAAACAAATGAGATGGTACAGGCAAATTTCATCCTAATAATTCTAACTGAATTGGTCTGTGACAATAATTTCGTTTTTGTAGATTCTAACTAATTAAATTATTTCTTGAGAAACTATGCTGTCGAAGTACAATTCTCGAACATATCTGAAAAATACATCGAATAATCGTAAGAGAATTGAAATATAAAGAAGTATAGAAAAATATTTAAACATTCAAAGAACTAACTTTTCTTGTAATGAGATTTGGATTGAAATTACGTAGTGGGAATTTACAAATTAATTTTGATAACATTTAGTTTTATTTGAATATGCTTTCAGAGTAGTCAAAATTAAATCGTGACATTAACTATATATCTGTTCTGAATAGATCATCAATTTTTTAATTAAATAATCATTTAACGGTAAGTGATCACTTCAAATAAACTGAACTAAAATAAACATTTCTTCTAATGACCAAAATTAATCATCAACGTTGGAGCATGGATAAAAACGTAGATCATAATCCCTACATATTAGAACACAAATAAATCTGCCCACATGGGACAACACAGCGTTTCCTACATCTCCAACAATTACAAATGTATCATAATTCTACAATTCAACCATTAAGAGTAATGTACAGAAGAAATATGCTGCAATATCTACAAGTCATAAAACCATTATCTTACGCTCCAATCAACTTTACTACGAAGTGACAATACAAATGATGAACATGAAATTTAGCACGTGGTCCTGGGTTCGAGCGATTGTGAATTGAGATCGCTTTAAATTGAACTAACACGTATTTTGATTTATTAAAATGGAAGAATCCATGCCATAATCCAAATAATTCTCGGTAAATAGCCAACAAATATATTGGTAGACTTGACAACACATCAGGATATTTCCATTCTCACAGTGACAAATTCTAGATTCAGGAGTACAACTGCAAGGCTTATGGTTATCAAAAGACTGCCACTGTGACCACGATCACGTATACACGAAGACACTGCTATTTATCATCTCTGACATTCAAATATCGAATATTAGTCTAATATATCACAACATCGCTAAACACACATCAGAATCCACTTATCTGAGGACTAATTATAACACCCATTAAATAATCAATTAATCCAATAAGTCCTCTCAGAAAGACTCACAATATCAATTACTGTAATCCATTACAGTACCTCACATACAACACATGGTCAGAAATAACGCAAAGTAACACGCACATGACATAAACCTTAATTTATTGAAATCGATATCGAAGATCCAATCTAACATTCGTTACCATACACATTTACTAAAGCACTCCAAAACTGAATGATTACATGATATCTGAATTAACATCGCGATGACACTAAGTTCGATCAACACGAGGCGTGAGTGTAAGCTCTAAATATTACCGAAGCATTACTCGAAAATGAAAAATATTGCCATATTACATTCAGATTACACATGTCAGTTCCCAAATAACATAAAATTCTTTAAATGTTTAACGATGACCAAGATAAGACATGGATAAACTACAAATAATTCACCTAACACGTGGTTAGGGAAACCTGCTATTCGGTATGACTAAAATATCCAATGTTGGAAATCCACATTTCGACACAATTCATGTGTAGAAGTAGTTAATAGAAGAAATATGAAGGAAATAAAAGCAAGTGATTAACTACAAGACCATACCACAAAAGTAAGGAAAAACACAACTACGTAAAACAGATATTAGTATAAGATGTAATCGACTTAACTTCTTCCGATAATAATGTTCCACTACCCTTTCCATTTATCAGTCAGCTGTTAGGGGCACATGGTTTTATTATTTTGTTTTGTGCCGGGCAGATATGTCTCCCCTCAAGCGTTCAAAAAAGGTACACCAATAAAACAAATGAAACCTCAAGTGTCAAGGTCAAGGCACACGTGTCTTACCGACAAAGACAGAGACCAGATGATGCACATTCGAAAAAATCAATTATGAACCCGACAGGGGCATGATCCAAGGACCTTGGGTTGATATCGATCTCCGTAATTACGCACGCAATGCTATTAAAGGGAAAGAATGCTGAAAATGATTAATATTTATATCATTAATTGAGGTCATACCGAAACTAATTAATATTCATACCATTGAGAGAGATAAATTGTGTCTTTTAAAATTATTCTACGAGGTTTCTTTGTCTGAGACTTGTTGCGCAGTATTATCCTTTGTGTAGCGGGGGCCCCGCAGATGAAGCCAAGCCAACTTAGACCCGGGAGGGGTTATGAATGGGGATTCCCTGTGACATCACTCGAGAGAAGACATCCCTCCTCAAGACTCACAGAAGGAGGGGAAACTAACTTTTTCGAAACGAAATATAGGAGCCATCTTGGACTCGGACTGGCCAACTTAATTACCTACGATCTAGAAAATTAATGAAACTCGAATTAGGGGCTCATCTCCCGATTTAAAAGGGATAAATGTTACTGGGACATTTATTTAGAGTGTTTAATGTCCTCTTCCGTGATAACTTTCAGCAGAAGAAAGAATACTGTGTTGTTTCTGCGTGGAAAAGTACTGAGGCCATCTGGTTATTCTCATGACACGTCCTCGACGGAGGGACTTCACCCCGTGTGGTAGGGGAAGCAGAACAGATTTTAATTAATTTAAAGAGATTCACCGAAGGATAATTGAGTGGTTATGTCTCAATCGCACCAACTAGATACTGGTCACCGACTACCCGTACTATCTTACCTCGAGTACACCGGGAATAGGCGCTACGCAAATTAGTGGAAGGGGTATTGCTCCCTTGTAAAAACTACTGCAGGAAGGGACAAGCGTCAGTCGGGGTTAGAGGCTTATCGGCGGCGAAGCTACGCTCGGTTAAGCCCTCGTTAGTTCTTTGTTCAAGTGAAGTTAACTCCTATTTTAGTGAAATAATACAGCTCGCATAAACAGTGTATAGTTCGATCTCTGTGACGGCTGTGTTAACTTTTTAGAAAACCGTGATGTGTAAAGTGTTATTATTATCATTACGATAGTATAATAATCTGACGTAGCAGCAGACTGAATAGGAAAACCGAGAGATAGACGAGATTCGGTACTGAACCGCGGGCTACGCAATAGCTTACGAGATCGTGACCGGACGTTCACAGTGAACGCTGTTAACCGAAGTGTGAATTAAACAGTGGCGTTGTGTGTGCACAGGATTAGCGGCCAAGGACTCCACCAGCATTGAACAATGGATCTTCAACTCCAAGATGGAATGGAAACTGAAGTAACCACCGTGGTGCCCATGGAGGAGGAGTAAGCTCAGGATGGACCTCCTGAGTTGGCGCAGGTGTCATCATCATGTGATAGAGATGAGTACAAAATTCTAATATCTGGCATGCATAGAAGGGATGGGAATATTTGTTGTAAACTGACGCTATAAGAGATTAAAGATGTAGTCTTGTTGAAATAGAGCGCCGGAATGGGCGCGTAGTTATTAATCCTTAGTTTAGGAAACCGACAACAGGTCTGAGTAATTGAGTGTAAATAATTTAGGGAATATAATACTCTAGCTTTGCATGGGATAGAGATTCATTCGATTATTTCTTTCTTGGGAGATTCGGCTTGTTTATTTGCGTCAGAAGACTAGGAATAATTAGTTTATGGGAGTGCAGTGAGAGTAGTTATTAGAGTATTCATTAATTTGATAAGTGTATGGTATGTGAAACGGTAAGTGCTATAGTACGTAAGGCACGCAGCTGCGAGATTCAACGGCCGGACTGACACCCACAACAAAAACTCCACCCTTCGAAATACTTAGATAGGGAGTGATAAGTTTAAATTGATTCTGTGATTAAATATACCAGGAAGTGATCATAATAAGTGTGTTAAACATCGATTCGTGTGAAAATTAATTAATTAATGCATGTATTGCCGTGTGACGATAAAGTAGCCATGTGCCGACCATCGATTAATTAGCAGTCAGTAATCAGATGTTAATTGCCGCGCGAGTGCTTAATTGTGTTGTAATTGCTGTATAGATTCCGCGCGATGACCATGTATAAGCAAGGTAGCGGGTAAGCTATGTAGAACGGCAATAATAATAATAATAATAATAATAATAATAATAATAATAATAATAATAATAATAATAATAATAATAATAATAATAATAATCAGGCAAAGATTACCATTATGATACGGGAGTCGTGTTGTGAAAAATGATATGATACTGCTGGATAGATATGTGTTTAATTCAAAGTGATTTGCGCGAGTCTGGTAAGGCCGCAGGATATTGGAGATGTACTTCCGAGTGAAATGTTACGGTTCCCTTTGGAAAGGGAAGGTTGTGTGGGTGTTGACCCCATGAGGGTGGTCAACCGCCGTCTGGCCTTGGCCCAGTGTGTTTCTTTTTTGTTTGAATGTCCCGTAAGCGAGGAAGGAGGGACTTGGCTGTGGAAATGAAGTTGGTTTCTTTCAACGGCAAAAATAATGTGATTTACCTAACACAGCAGAGCAGTGTATTAATTAACAAGCGACCCGCCGATAATGGTAATGTTTGCCAATGAATCGTTGTTAATTGTGCGAGTATAATTAGATAGGGATTACAGGACCCTGCCTTCATCGCAAGAGGTTGTCAGTTCGATGCTCAACGTAGGCATTGGAGGCCTACAACGTCAGAAGAAAGATCAAGTGCCTTTTATGTATTTTTCTTGCATATCATGTACCATTTATGTGTTTTTTATGTCATGTGTGGTTGTACATAAGGTCAGTGGTGGTTCTGTCCATCAGCTTGGCGACGTCCAGGATAGCGAGGGTCGGGTTCGAACCCAGATGTTGTGTCATATGTGTGTATTTTATTTTACGTCATTTCATGGGGTATTGCTCAGATGTGTTGTCGGACGCATGTTAGATTATGTGTTAGCGATAATATAGCCTCAGTGTTATGATAAAATTACCATTCGCTATATGTCACGATACATCGCTTCGCGATAAACATACTCGTTTCTATCACGTATAACGGACAGACGTCCGCCAAACAAACTACAACAAACATTTGTAAATTTTAATGTAATTCATTAGGGTATTTCATGCGTCATTTTCCCATCATCATTAAGGTTCAATAAACCGGTTTGTGAGTTTTATATTTTTAATTCGAATGTGTTCTCATTTTTAGCTATATGCACCGCTTCTCCTCCCTTGTACGCCTCTAAGTTGACTTTAGTTCAGCGCCTATTTATTTCATACTTCTTGACCCGTCAGCGACCCTGTAGATTCCATGCCGGTGCCATATAGAGAGGGGGCGGGTGCATATACAAAATGGCGCCCAACGTGGGGCTCGAACCCACGACCCTGAGATTAAGAGTCTCATGCTCTACCGACTGAGCTAGCCGGGCAACGTGTTGGCCTGAAATTCCGTAAAGGGATACCATAGCGCCATATAAAATGTCGGCCCAACATGGGACGTGTTTTACTGTTAAATAGGCGCGCATATTTACTTTACCCGCCATATAAATGACGCTCCAGGTGGGACATGTTTTACGGTTTAATAGGCGTATTTTAATGTTTAATAGGCGCATAATTATCCCACCTATTGCATACCATTAATGCGAAGATAGGGGCGTGTTGTGTTGTTTAAGAGGCAAGGCATACTTGTGCGGCTTCCAAGAGTGGGCACGATTATTTTGGTAACCCGTGCATACTTCTGACCTTTCCACGTGAAGCTTAGTTTATTATAGCTGAATAACTGACACCTTGATGTCAATCTTAAATCGTTTTATGAATGAGAACACAGTCATGGTCCAATGATATGGGCAGAGCCATGACATTCGCGCAAGCAGGGGCGTATCCAAAAGTCAAAGGGATTAGTTCGAATCCCGGGAAACAATGAACTGAATTTCCCATAAGTGAGGTTCGAAGTGAATAGTGGATCTTTCTTAGTGCATATCTATTCACGGATATTAGCCAGCGGTGCGTGTTTCGTCACCAAACAACCTGCTATTAGGAAATATTGAACCATCCTGTTCATTGGGGCAATTGGATTAATTTTAGTATTGGATATTGGAATCACACAAGGCCACCCACGAAGCCAGTGTCTTACAGTAAATGTCATAAAGAAGTCTAGAAGAAGCGTTCTTGTGTGAAGGGTGTGCGAGCGTCATGATGAGAAATCTCCAGAAACCCATTAAAAGGAGTTATGTCCCAAGCCAAGCCTCTTGATGAAGATTGGGGACGCTTCCCAGATCCCGGCAAAACGTATATGAGGAGGGAAGAAAGAATTAAATTAATATCTGTGGTTACGGAGGAGTTGCATTGGATTTGAGACAAGAATTGCAACCTGTATAATTTCTGCTTTATGTTGATATGCATTAGGGCTGCATTCATTAATGCATTCGTTAATTAGAGCTCATGATATACTTAGAGCGGGAAAAGAATTTCGCGGGCGCGCGCGGATTGCACGTGACCAAGCGGCTTGATGACGCCATCCGGGATTATAAAATAAGGCAGCTTGGCATATCAGAGTCATTCGTGGACAAGAAGACTGCTTGAACGAGTCGTCATACTGCATGTCGGTACTGAGAACAACGCTTTGTCTTCGAGCAGCACAGACGAAGAGTACAGCTAGATCTGCGAGGAAGTAAGTAAGCAACTTGAATATTCAGCTAAATTTAAGATTTTACCTGTGAGAATATGCTATGGGGAGATGAGGTACTGCTTCTAATAGACTAATGAACTAGTAGCTTCATATTTCTAGGAGGTCAAGTTATTACTGACGAGAGGCTAGAATTAATATTGGCTCAGGTGAGGAATTCTAAAACTATGTGTTGTCCGTGTGATAGGATGAAAGAACAGTGACTGAGAGGAGTGAAGAAACTATTGTGTACCAGGTTAAAACTCTGAACGAGACTTGGTCAATGTGACGTGTGAGACACGATAGTAGTGGAGACAGGCATCGAGTTTGGACAGTCTGTAATATATGAATTTATTTTCAGTTACCCCAGCATCAAGTCAGAACGAGTGTTTGACATCATCATTGCAAAGAAGCCACAACCAGGAGCTGAAGCCAACACGACAACGGGCATCGATCCAGGAACATTGGGAGCACCTGATCAGCACGACATCGAAGGGGACACCTTCCACCTACAGAGGGAGCTGTACGAAGACGCCACACAAGCAAGAATGTCTCCAAGTGGTCAACAGTATCTGCTGCCAGCTCCGCAGTCTATCATGATGTGGTAGATCCAGTGGTCCACAGGGATGGCCGCTCCGTTATGTCCCGATAAATAAGGTCAGAGCTTTCCAATTCTGTTTCAAGCATGTCATTTAAATTTAGATAGGAATATGGGGCCGTCAGTCCACAGATTTGTTGTGGTAGGAAAATTTTCCTTGTAATTTAGAGCTAGGCCTCAAACTCGAACCCCGTACTTTAAGATAGATGTTATTTGTAGAGTCCTTGGTAGCGTGTTCATATTTCATTTTGATTGTGTTATTATAACGTACGTGTATTTGTAAGGGTCTGATCGAACTCATTTGGTCATAGGAGGTTAGTCTAATAGATAGGTACTTTTATTAGATCGCATTCAGGCATTTGTTTCTGCAGACGTAGATGTGTATAGTTGTGACCAAGACGTGACCAATAATTCACCCAGATTCACTAACTGAGCGAGCGAGTCCGAATATTTAAGAGATTTGAGCCCATGAGAGGCAGAAGTAAGATTTGCAGTTGACATGAGAGAGCCCAACAATTGAGAGTTTATTGAAGATATTTTGGAAATGCCTAGTATGGCCATGTGACGATTGCTTAATGATTCGTGTTTTTGTAGCACCAGGATTTAGCCCATGAGAGGCATAAGTAAGATTAGCGAGATTGCTGGAGATATTGAGACGAGGGCAGATAGCCCAGGTATATTTAAAAGAGGGCTTTAGTAGCTGATTACGTGTGGTGTTCTTTTGAAAGGCGAGAATTTAGCCTGTCGCCCATTTGAGCTCATAAATTAGGGGGCTGCCACAAGTGAAGTGGTGAGGGTGGAGGTCATTGAGCTTGACGTCACAGGCTTGTGAGTTGGTTATTGTCGTCTGCAGTTTGTCAAGTGTGCCTGGGGGGAAGAAACGACCTTCATGTCTTGAAAGCAGGGAGAGATCTGTTTTTTTATGTCCTATTTGTTTTACGTAATATTTTAACACTGACCCGTTTTATACTGACACCCATGTATATGTTGATTGTGTCCTTTTATATTGCTTGCATAGGTATCTTTGACGCCTTACACGTCATGGGACTAGGGTTCGTGACCGAGTCAGGTCATTGTAAATTTTGTGGTGATTTTTGTTTGCACCGGGGTTCGACGGCGCGAGGCATTGTAAATTTTATGGGAATCATTGTTTATGAGTAGTTAAGCAGATATCCATCTTTCTAAACTTCGTTACTTACACTATTGTAACATGCTTGTTGCAGTACAGCTGTTTCGTGAAGGCAGTGAACTGGTTGTCATCGGCTCAGCGTCATTTTACCCTATCATATTGAATAGCTCTTTCATTTGTAAATAATTCAATTTTGTGTAATAAATCCCTATTTGTTAAACTTTGAATGCAGCGATGTTTTCTGTTCGATATTTTATTTTATTTGATTTAGCGAATTCTTACCTGAGTAGGCACATGTCCTAGTGTTTTTATCTTTATGTTGCCCCGTTATACCCATGTTATCCCTGAGAAGAGCGCTTACCGGCTGAATGAAGAGGACTGTGTTCAGGTAAGACTATGTGCACCAGCTCACGTCTGTGAGAGTTCTTTCACTACTGTACTCTGGGTTCGAGACCGGCTTTCGCCTGGACGGAACTTTAAAGTGCAGTAGGGCACATAGTATAATTGGCGCCCAACGTGGGGCTCGAGATTTCTCTAAATGAGGGCTACCCAGATAGTGTAAAGATAGCGATATTGTATTTATGGCCAAGCAACGAGTGGCCCGGTATTTCAGTAAAAGGGACCATTGCGCCTTTGTCTACATTGTGAACTTGATGTGGCTAACTGAGGACCCGATATTGCAGTAAGAAGGGTCATACATCTTGTTTTATTATGCCGTCAGGTGATGCTTGATATTTGTGTAAACGAGCTCACACAACCAAGTTGTATTTTACTGATTTTCCCAATAGAATAGGGCTATAGGTCATAACGTGTGTCTATAAAAGCAGGACCTGATATTTCGGTAAATAAAGGTCGTGCAAGGCTTGATTTCAGGCAGATGTTATGATAGCTGCATTCAATTATGTGTTGTGCAGGTATACCATGTTTTGGACTTTGATCTGTACTGTTAGCTTGATGATATATTTGGAGTATGTTGTTAAACTTGTGAGGTTGAATGACTGCCAGTTCAGAGAGGTATTTTGTGATGTTATGTCTTTGGTCTTACCATTAGTATATGGATATTGCTGTTGATGGTGTTTAGCGAGGATGTGCTGATTTTGTGGTTTCCTTGAAGTGATGGATGATATTCGTGCGGGGATTTGACCTGCAGGGTGTTGTGTTTTACAGGTGTATAATCGGATAGCTTGGATTTTTGCATGTTGTAGTTTTGCTGTTTTTATGACATTCTGTTGGAGAATTATTGTTTGTGTTGTATATATATTTTGTATCATAGTGCTGTGCTGACGGTTACCCTATGTTTGAATGACATGATATTAGATTGAGGTAGCCAATTTAGGCTTTGAACGTTCGAGAGTTTAGCAGTAGGAACATTTTGAGAAATTAGAAAGTGTAGGAAATTTATAGTATTTGAAATTTAATCGAGGACATACGGAGCGGTTTTTCCCGCCGGACTTTATGACAAGTGAGTTGAATGTCGGTAGACGTAGGAGAGATGCTGAGGCAGCTCAGCGAGCAGATGAATGAACAGTTTGTGGCGCTTAAAGAGGAGGTAGGAGTTATTAAAGGACAGCAGACTAGGGATAGTGAGCGATTCAATGAACAGTTTGTGACGCTTAAAGAGGAACTAGGAGAGGTTAAAGGACAAGCGGATAGGAACGGTGAACGTTTGAACGAGCAAGTCAGTAGAAACTTTAAAGAGCAGGAAATTAGGAACTCGGAGCAAGTGACGGGACTTAAAGAACACTTAACCGAGCAACTTACGGAAAAATTTGCGGAGTCCGAAGAAAAGGTTACACAAACCATGACCGAGAAACTCACGGAGAAATTCGCGAAGTGCGAAGAAAGGGTGACCGAACAATTAGTACTCACCGAAACATGGGTAGCTAACCAAATAACTAAGCTAAAGGAACACACTAGCATTCGTTTGGAGCAATTGGCCTCTGAAAATGAAGCGACTAGTGAAACCATAGCAGAATTAGATACCAAAATAGAGAATGTGCGGCTGTGCTGCGTTACCACGACCGAGAAGTTGAGTCAACAGATGGAAGAATCGCACAGAACGGTAGAGAAGCAAATCCGGGAAGTAAAGAATAGTATCGAGGGAATAGAACAGCGGATGGAAGAAAAAGATAAGGAGACCCAGTCCGAACTAGGAAAAGTTAGAGAGAACCTGGTGGCAGTCGTAGTC
Organism: Anabrus simplex; assembly: GCF_040414725.1. Taxonomy (NCBI): domain Eukaryota; kingdom Metazoa; phylum Arthropoda; class Insecta; order Orthoptera; family Tettigoniidae; genus Anabrus; species Anabrus simplex. The sequence goes on along the minus strand of NC_090268.1, from coordinate 343,848,975 downwards.
CGTATGGATAATACTCAAGAAGAACTAGTCAGAATAGAAGAAAAACTAGAGGTTAGGACTCAAGAAGTGGTAGACAAATATGAAAGGACGACCGAGAAAAATAAGGCTAAAATTGCTGGACTAGAATTGGATTTACAACAAACTAGGAAGGAAATCAGCGCGGAGGTCCAGGGTTTGAAAAAGTGCCGTGAGAAGGAACAACGGACAACTGAGAAACGTATACTAGGGTTAGAACATGAAATGGAGAATATGCGTGATAAGTTGGACCAATTAAAAATTGAGGAAGACAACGGAGTAAAGAAGCGGAAGCTGAGTAGGACTCATAGCCCGATGGAACGCCAGTATGGAGATGACAGCCTGAATGAAAGTCAGGAAGAGGGACATGAGATACTAGGAGAATCATTTAGGGCTAAGCCAAGGATCGGAAATTCAACCCTATTCAGCCAGGACAGTGCTTTCCCGGGTTACCATTGGATGAGGGCACCCGAGGAGAAACCGAAGAAATTTGAGGGGAATGGAGAGGTCACGCCCCGTTCATTCCTGAAAGAGTTAGAGACCTACATGGACGAAGGCCAGATACCACCTGAGCGCAGACTACGCACGGCAGAAAACTATCTTGGAGGGATTGCTGGAGCATGGTTTAAGGCGTTTGGGCAGTCATTTAAGAATTATGCTGAGTTTAAACGGGCATTCCTGAATAAATTCTGGAATCAGGGGCATCAGTTGGCGCTGAGAATGGAGCTCTACGCACGAAGATATGCGAATAGTACTCCCACTAGACTAAGCGAGTTCTTCATTTCCCAATATTTACGTTTGCAAGAGCTAGATCATCAGCCCGAAGAGATGGAAATCGTCACAACCATTATCAGACAGCTGCCTGTAGAGGTGCAGAGGGCTCTTATCGCGGCAAATGTTACGACGGCGGTGGCCGCGGAAGAAATGCTTAGGCTCTGGGACCAGACGTCTGCACTGCATCAGCCACGTATACGGGCCATAGAGACTGTCCATAATGTGAACGTACAGGCAGAACAGCGGATAGGAGAAAGAATCCACAAGGAATGTCAAAATTCCGGCACTCAAACACCGACCCGGAGGGAACGAGATGAAGAAAATCCTAAACCCAGAGGAGATACGAACTGGCGACCTCGAAGATGGAGCACGTGGCAGGAGGAACCGGACCGATGGAGAGGGCAAGAACGCCGAAGAAATTCATTCTAACAGCGGCGGAATGACCGGCCGTACTGGAGACGAGACGGTGAACGTTACAACCCCAGAAGGAACAGCCAGCGGTGGAATGGGAACCGAGCGAGATATGACAGGCCTAGGGAGAGTTCACTGCGCCCGAGAAATGGTGAGAGACAAGAAGGCGCCTACCACTCGAGAGTAAGAGAATCGGGGGATATGTCAACACGCGACACATGGCAGGAAGCAATCCGAACTCACAGTGCTGCCAACTCTCCTGGAGCTGCGAGCTTGGCATACCAAGAATTTCATAATGGAGCCAGGCAGAAGGGTCTCAACACAAATGCACCCAGCTTTGCCGAGATCGAGAGGGAGGATAAAAAAAACAAGAAATTTAGTGCCAGGAGATAGAATATTTCGCGAGGATGCTGGTTGGATGACTATAGCTATTCATAATTGGGTTATCACTCCTGATGATCTACTAGAGGATCCTAATAAAAGTAACTTGCCCCGACCGAAAGAATTACCTGTAATTTATACGAGAATTCACGATTTAAACGTACGCTGTCTGGCGGACACTGGAGCCACGGTCAGTGTCGTATCACAGGCCTTAGTTTCGGAAATTCAAAGCAAAGTTCGTATCCCGTCCATACCAATTTCAAAGGTCAAGATTAAGGGTATTATACCTGACAAAGTAACGTCCTGTAAGGAGCAGGTACTACTTGACATCCAGATTGGAGATTTACTGGTGTCCCATCCATGTATTGTGCTTCCTAAAATGGAATACAATCTTATATTAGGAGCCGATTTCTTAAGAGAATACGAAGCTGTTATTGACATGGGTACAAACTCTATCCAGTTGAAATTAAATGGTAACCAGGAACGATTAGAGTTAAACAAGAACCAGGATTACCAACCCGGTGAACGTATTTGGACAATGGACATGCAGACGGAAGAACTTGAGTCAGAAAGGTGGCTACAGGGTCACGAAGAAATTATTCCTGAGTTCGAAATTATGGTATCCGAATTGGAAGAACAGCGAAAGAAGGAAAAATTTTTGGAACTGTTGCCGAGTAAAATCGAAGAAGCAAAGATTAGTCTGGAAGACAAGGGGCGGCTGCAGGAGTTATTGATGAGGCATGAGACGGTCTTTGGTTCGAGGCCTGGAAAGATCCCGAATTACCAATACAAATTATGTGTAAATAACTGGGAGCCTTTCAAACAGAGACCATATCCGATTCCAGAGAAAATGTTACCCCAGGTCCGGGAGGTAATCGAAGACATGGAGAGGAACGGGATAATTGCCAAGTCCCCGAGTCCGTTTTTAAACCCGTTATGTGCAGTGCCCAAGGCAAATGGAACTGTGCGCATGTGCCTAGACGCACGATCTTTGAACCAACGCCTAGTCCCCGAGTATGAGAGACCTCCAAACCTTAAGGATATTCTTAAGAAGTTCGGAGATATGGAATTTTTCAGTACGGTAGACATGACCTCAAGCTTTCACCATATCGTTTTGGATCCAAGTACAAATATGCTAACTGGATTTTTATTTGATAACCAGACGTATATTTTCCTACGTCTTCCCTTTGGCCTGGTCTCAAGTTGTGCCGCTTTGATACGGGCACTGGAATCGAACCTCAGTCCCGAGGTAAAAGAGTTTACGATTCGGTATATCGACGATATTTTAATCTGCACTAAAACCCTAGGAGAACACATGGAAAAATTGAATTTACTCTTTCAGGACCTCGAGCGATGCAATTTCAAGGTTAATTTTGAAAAATCACACTTCTGTCAGCGCAGGGTATTGTTCCTGGGACATGTTGTCGACGGTCAAGGCATTCGGCCGAACCCAGCTAAAATTGCAGCGATACAGAATTTTCCTAGGCCGGTCAAGATTAAACACGTTAGGCAGTTCTTGGGCTTAACGAACTTTTTCTCCAATCATTGTCCCGGTTACACGGATACAGTGGCGCCTCTTCAAGATATGTTGAAGACCAATAATAGATGGAAATGGGGAGAAGAGCAAGAAAAAGCTTTTGTGAACACGAAAGTACTTTTAGAAAATTCCGTAAAATTGGGCTACCCTAGCTTCGATAGGAAGTTCATCATACAGACGGACGCTTCTGCAGTAGGAGTCGGAGCAGTGCTTTACCAGGAAACACCCGAGAGAGAGCATAAAATATCATATTTGGCTTTCATGAGTAGAAAATTACGAGGACACGAGTTGAAATACACGACCACCAAGTTGGAGATGTTAGCCATAGTTACGGCCTTAGCACACTGGAGAAAGTATGTATACGGATTCCCAGTAGTGATTAGAACAGATCACAAAGCACTTACCTTCATTCTTAAGACGGACATGGCTAATGCACGGGTCAGTAGATGGGCACTTTACGTCCAGCAGTTCGACCTCACTGTAGAACATTGCCCAGGGAAATTGAACATACTAGCTGACGCGTTGAGTAGAAATCCCAATCCGGGGGAACTTACAATACACTTAACTCTGTTAGACCAAGAGGATCAGAACATACTGGAGAGACTTCGGAATATTCATGAGGAACAGGAAAATTACTCAGAGACCGGACGGCTGATCCATTACTTTCGGAAAGAACTCCAACCCGGGACTCCACAGTACGACGAAGCGGAACGTAAAGCGGCCAATTATCACTACTTGAACAACATTTTGCATAAATTTGTGGATGAGAATCATACGAAATTTAGAATTGTTGTGCCTCCTCGATTACAAATTGACTTGGTGTGGTTAGCTCATCACTCGACAGGACACTCAGGAATTGATAAAGTGGTAGCGATACTGCAGGAAACTTTCGTGTGGCCTAAAATGAGGTCGATGGTCCAGAAAATCCTGCGTACCTGTGACATCTGTCAGAGGGTGAAACCAAATCCGTACCTTCTGAAGCAACCGCCACGACCACTGATACCTACAGGACCACGTAAATTATATGCAATAGACTTCTTCGGTCCCTTACCCTCTGCTACTAGGGGCTTAAAGTACATCCTTGTCTGTATGGATGTCTTCAGTAAATTTGTTACATTATGCCCTATTCAAAAGGCGAATACTCGTTCGACGCTATCGCAGATCAAAAGAAAGATAATACCCAATATGGGTAAGCCTGAGAGCATCTTAAGTGATCATGGGAGTCAATTCACTGCTGCAGGGTTTAAGCGTGAACTAGAAAGACTAGGGATCAAGCATGTCTTATCCAGCATCAGACATCCGCAAGCTAACCCGAGTGAACGTATCATGAGGGAGATATCCAAGTATTGTAGGATATACTGCCCGAGAGAACATTATAAGTGGAACACTGTAGTGCCTATTATCACAGAGTGTATTAACACAACCAGACACGAATCGACCGGTATGATTCCAGCATGGATTCATAATAATGAGCTGCCTAAACGTCCTTGGGAAAATGTAATTCCGTGCCCTAGGGATCCTCAACTAGCTCGAGAGATAACGTTGCGGAACACTTAAAAGTACAGGCTGAGAAGCGGCTGCGAAGAACCAGGAACAAGCGATTTCATAGACCCCTACAAGTGGGCGAGTTGGTGTTAGTTAAGACACCCACTGTCTCGAACCCTACGGAGAGATACTATCATAAGTTCGCTGAGCTATACACTGGACCGTATAGAATAATTCATAGTTATGAGAATAACTCATACAAGGTACAAAGCTTGGACGCTACTGTGACTAAGGTCTTTAACTCATCAAATCTTAAGCCCTTTTTCCAACCAGGCCAATATCAATGAGACAATCAGGAAGAAGAAGAAGAAGAAGAAGGAGGCGAAGAAGAGGAAGAAGAATTTGGGGAGGAAGACACCAGAGATATTGCCAGAGAGGAGGTTGTCATTCCGGTAGAGGATGAACATGACGACGAAGAAGAACAACCAGGAGGACCCGATGGTGAAGAAGAAGAAGAAGAAGAAGTAAATATGATATCTCCAGGGAACCAGAAACAGCTATCTGAGCGGCGCAAAGAAACGGAGTGTCAAGACTGCGAGAGTAACCACCGGAGATTTCTAGCTCTGCTGGATGCCTATTACCAAGTGAGGAAGGATAGGGAGGCTATCATGGCTGTAACTGAAGATAGTCCCGTGCCATGAAGTTGTGAATATTGACAGCATATATGATTGCAATGAGAAGCTGATCTCGGCATTTAGGAGAATAAAATTCTTAGCAAAATTTTATTTTGTCGTTCACGGAGGGCTATGAACCATCCTGCTCATTGGGGCAATTGGATTAATTTTAGTATTGGATATTGGAATCACACAAGGCCACCCACGAAGCCAGTGTCTTACAGTAAATGTCATAAAGAAGTCCAGAAGAAGCGTTCTTGTGTGAAGGGTGTGCGAGCGTCATGATGAGAAATCTCCAGAAACCCATTAAAAGGAGTTATGTCCCAAGCCAAGCCTCTTGATGAAGATTGGGGACGCTTCCCAGATCCCGGCAAAACGTATATGAGGAGGGAAGAAAGAATTAAATTAATATCTGTGGTTACGGAGGAGTTGCATTGGATTTGAGACAAGAATTGCAACCTGTATAATTTCTGCTTTATGTTGATATGCATTAGGGCTGCATTCATTAATGCATTCGTTAATTAGAGCTCATGATATACTTAGAGCGGGAAAAGAATTTCGCGGGCGCGCGCGGATTGCACGCGACCAAGCGGCTTGATGACGCCATCCGGGATTATAAAATAAGGCAGCTTGGCATATCAGAGTCATTCGTGGACAAGAAGACTGCTTGAACGAGTCGTCATACTGCATGTCGGTACTGAGAACAACGCTTTGTCTTCGAGCAGCACAGACGAAGAGTACAGCTAGATCTGCGAGGAAGTAAGTAAGCAACTTGAATATTCAGCTAAATTTAAGATTTTACCTGTGAGAATATGCTATGGGGAGATGAGGTACTGCTTCTAATAGACTAATGAACTAGTAGCTTCATATTTCTAGGAGGTCAAGTTATTACTGACGAGAGGCTAGAATTAATATTGGCTCAGGTGAGGAATTCTAAAACTATGTGTTGTCCGTGTGATAGGATGAAAGAACAGTGACTGAGAGGAGTGAAGAAACTATTGTGTACCAGGTTAAAACTCTGAACGGGACTTGGTCAATGTGACGTGTGAGACACGATAGTAGTGGAGACAGGCATCGAGTTTGGACAGTCTGTAATATATGAATTTATTTTCAGTTACCCCAGCATCAAGTCAGAACGAGTGTTTGACATCATCATTGCAAGGAAGCCACAACCAGGAGCTGAAGCCAACACGACAACGGGCATCGATCCAGGAACATTGGGAGCACCTGATCAGCACGACATCGAAGGGGACACCTTCCACCTACAGAGGGAGCTGTACGAAGACGCCACACAAGCAAGAATGTCTCCAAGTGGTCAACAGTATCTGCTGCCAGCTCCGCAGTCTATCATGATGTGGTAGATCCAGTGGTCCACAGGGATGGCCGCTCCGTTATGTCCCGATAAATAAGGTCAGAGCTTTCCAATTCTGTTTCAAGCATGTCATTTAAATTTAGATAGGAATATGGGGCCGTCAGTCCACAGATTTGTTGTGGTAGGAAAATTTTCCTTGTAATTTAGAGCTAGGCCTCAAACTCGAACCCCGTACTTTAAGATAGATGTTATTTGTAGAGTCCTTGGTAGCGTGTTCATATTTCATTTTGATTGTGTTATTATAACGTACGTGTATTTGTAAGGGTCTGATCGAACTCATTTGGTCATAGGAGGTTAGTCTAATAGATAGGTACTTTTATTAGATCGCATTCAGGCATTTGTTTCTGCAGACGTAGATGTGTATAGTTGTGACCAAGACGTGACCAATAATTCACCCAGATTCACTAACTGAGCGAGCGAGTCCGAATATTTAAGAGATTTGAGCCCATGAGAGGCAGAAGTAAGATTTGCAGTTGACATGAGAGAGCCCAACAATTGAGAGTTTATTGAAGATATTTTGGAAATGCCTAGTATGGCCATGTGACGATTGCTTAATGATTCGTGTTTTTGTAGCACCAGGATTCAGCCCATGAGAGGCATAAGTAAGATTAGCGAGATTGCTGGAGATATTGAGACGAGGGCAGATAGCCCAGGTATATTTAAAAGAGGGCTTTAGTAGCTGATTACGTGTGGTGTTCTTTTGAAAGGCGAGAATTTAGCCTGTCGCCCATTTGAGCTCATAAATTAGGGGGCTGCCGCAAGTGAAGTGGTGAGGGTGGAGGTCATTGAGCTTGACGTCACAGGCTTGTGAGTTGGTTATTGTCGTCTGCAGTTTGTCAAGTGTGCCTGGGGGGAAGAAACGACCTTCATGTCTTGAAAGCAGGGAGAGATCTGTTTTTTTATGTCCTATTTGTTTTACGTAATATTTTAACACTGACCCGTTTTATACTGACACCCATGTATATGTTGATTGTGTCCTTTTATATTGCTTGCATAGGTATCTTTGACGCCTTACACGTCATGGGACTAGGGTTCGTGACCGAGTCAGGTCATTGTAAATTTTGTGGTGATTTTTGTTTGCACCGGGGTTCGACGGCGCGAGGCATTGTAAATTTTATGGGAATCATTGTTTATGAGTAGTTAAGCAGATATCCATCTTTCTAAACTTCGTTACTTACACTATTGTAACATGCTTGTTGCAGTACAGCTGTTTCGTGAAGGCAGTGAACTGGTTGTCATCGGCTCAGCGTCATTTTACCCTATCATATTGAATAGCTCTTTCATTTGTAAATAATTCAATTTTGTGTAATAAATCCCTATTTGTTAAACTTTGAATGCAGCGATGTTTTCTGTTCGATATTTTATTTTATTTGATTTAGCGAATTCTTACCTGAGTAGGCACATGTCCTAGTGTTTTTATCTTTATGTTGCCCCGTTATACCCATGTTATCCCTGAGAAGAGCGCTTACCGGCTGAATGAAGAGGACTGTGTTCAGGTAAGACTATGTGCACCAGCTCACGTCTGTGAGAGTTCTTTCACTACTGTACTCTGGGTTCGAGACCGGCTTTCGCCTGGACGGAACTTTAAAGTGCAGTAGGGCACAATATATTTTACGTTAGTATAACCGTGTATGAGAAGGGTAACCTCACGCCTACTCTTCTTTTTCGAGTGGCAGTAGGTTGATTTCATGGGTTCAGTTTGAGATTCTGATGACTTTTTGTGTTTGAAGGACCTCAAGGCTGAAGGCATGGGTTGATTTACTGGCACTATACCACATGTGTTGGTATTTAAAATCGAGCCCAATTTTAGAATTACAGGTCAACCGGCAATTTTATTAACTGAATTTAAGGGCTACTATTATGATCATTTTTCGGAAATTTTCCGTTGCTTTTTTATATAAATTTCATGAACCTTAATGATGTTAGGCAGTTAGGCAGCTTCAATTATAGCCGTTTTGAGGCTTAATTTGCAATGATGATTAAAGTAAAATTTCGTGAAGCTGAAATAACGAAAGGTTTGGATAGAGGAATCTTTTCTTTTAAAATAAATAATAATTACATATTGTTGTGGATTGTTGACACCGACGTTAGCGAGGGGGGTCCTGTCATCTCAAAGGATAGCGACATGGATAGTGAAGCCATGCGGGCTTTGATGGAGGAGATTATGGTCAGCGTGAAGGACGATTTAAAGAGAAGTATTGAGGAAAACAGTGCGCAGATTAGGGAGAGCAGGAAGGCGATGGAAGAGAACAGTGCGCAGATTAGGGGTAGCGTGAAGGACGATATTAAGATACTTGAAAATAGGATGGAGGAGAACAGTGCGCAGATTAGGGAGAACAGGAAGGCGATGGAAGAGAATTGTGCGCAGATTAGGGACAGCGTGAAGGACGATATTAAGACGCTTGAAAATGAATGCAAGCAGGGGCGCGCAGAGGTCAGAGAACAATTAGCGAACTTTGACGGTAAATTAACACATTTTGAGGTTAAATTGGAAGAAAACCGAACCGAGACTAGTAAGATGATCGAGGAGAAATGCAGTAGTTTAATGAACAAAATTCAGGAGGTTCAACAACAATGCGAAAAGGGGGCTAAGGAACTAAGCGATAAAATAGACGCGGTTTCTCAGCTCAATGCCGTTGTTGAAATAAAAGTCGAGGGAATAGTTGAGCGGCTTGGTCAGGTTGAGACCAGTATCGAGAGAGACATAACTCGCGTGAATGGCGAAATCGTGGATGTTAAAGGGAAAATCGATCAGCTGAATGGTGAAATGGAACAGGTCAGGTCCAAAGCGAATGACCGCGACACGAAGATCGAAGAGATAGTGGAGCAGGTCAAGGACAACCAGACAAATATCAGGATCGTTGAAGAAAGGACGGAGAAAGCCTTGGCGGTAATCGAGGCCCTGGACGAAAAGATTACTTCGGTATCGCAAGCAGCGCAGTCCGATACGAAACTAACTTTTGCCAGGTTACGGAAGGAAGTGTCAGGACAAATAGTAGGAGAGACTGCTAAACAGATCCACGAATGGAGCGAAGAGAAAGGCTCGAAAATGATGGTGAAATTGGAGATCCACGAAGAACAAATTAACGCGCTTCGCGAAGAAATAGAGGGAATGAAGAAATTAGACATTCGGGATGAACCACATTTCAAAATGGAAACGGCTGGAATGAAGAAAATGGAATTAGGTAGCGGATCACATCAGTTGGGCTACAGTCTGTCCAAGGAGCAACTACCTGGCAATGAAGAGTATAAAATACCGACGATGGACGAGAGAACGTCGACCTTGCTTGGCCAAAATTCAATACCTATGTATAGCCTCTTACGTTCGGCGGACGATAAGCCAAAAAAATTCTAACCAGGCACCAGGACCACACCAAAAAGTTTCCTCCGCGAGGTAGATGATTACATGGCAGATCATCTTGTACCAGCGGATAGGAAATTACGAGTAGTTGAAAAATTTTTGGAAGACCAGGCTCTTGAATGGTTTAAGCGTTCCGCTACTGTTTTGATAGCTATGAAGGCTTTAAGAAGTTATTTCTGGAAAAATACTGGGGTTTGGACACGCAGCAAGGGCTTAGGTTAGAGCTTTACTCGAGGAGGTACGCTTCGGGAGGACCCACAAGGTTCTGCGATTATTTCACGTCCCAGCTGGTGAAGATGCGCGAACTGGACAGCCCGCCGACTGAAAATGAATTAATAACCGCCATCACAAAACAATTCCCAGCTGACGTCCAGCGCATGTTGATCGCAGCAAATATTCGTACGGCAGTGGAAGCCGAGCATGTGTTAAGACAGTTGGATCAGACATCTCACGTCGGGCACGGCCGAGGTAGAAACGTAGAAGCCATCAACACGTTAAATGTTCGAGAGGGAGATCAGTCGGTAAACCGGAGTACTCAGGTGACAAGTACTCAGACTGACGCTCAGATAGGCAACCAGAACAGTAATAACAGGGATTGGCGATCTCCGAAGTGGGAAAACCACCAATGGAAGTATCGAAATGACCAGGGTAGGAGTCAATGGTATCAGTCAGGGAGATACAACCATGGACAGATCGGCGCACGAGGGCGACGACCTTACGAGAGAACGCCCAATTCATACTGGGGTAACCGTGGTCGACACAACAACAAACCGCGAGAATACTATCGGGGTGACCTAAATGACAGGAGAAATGAGTCACGCCGCTACATCAGAGAGCTGCGGGATACCCAGGCCGGGAACGATATGTGGAAAGATTCGATGCAGCAGTTTGCTAAGTCGGATGAATGTCGAGGGGCAGAGAGCCTCGAACTGCAGGCACATAATGCTGTGAATCGTGCCAGTAATCTTGATCCCCGCGCGCCACCATATCCAAGTGGAGGCGGAGGTCAGCTAAAAAAATTAGGAAAACCGAGTGAGGAGATAGTCGGATTTTCGAGGACTACCGACGCAAAGGGGGAACCGTGGACGTCCGTGACCATCGCATCTTGGATAGTCCAGCCCAATGATCTCGTTGAAGATCCCGTTAAAGCATGTCCAAAAACAATTAAAGCGTTACCCGTTATTTATGTCCGTGTCAAACAGTTGCTGGTTCGTTGCCTCGTAGACACAGGCGCGAGCGTCAGCGTGGTATCTAAAGTATTAGTTAAAGAACTGGAATCGAAGCAACGTATCCCAATCATTCCGATTTCGAATATTAAAGTAAGAGGAATAATTCCGGACCGCACAACTACTTGCAATAGCCAGGCATATCTAGATTTAGAAATTGGAAATAACCTCATATCACATCCGTTCATAATTCTGACTAGAATGGAATATAATATCATCATTGGAGCTGATTTCCTCTGGGAATTCAAAGCGGTTATTGACATGGACAAGAATGAAATTAGATTCAGGAACGATTCAATTCAGGGAGATGTAAGGTTGAACGACTTCGAGGGACAACACGAGGAGGAGAAAATTTGGACTATGGAGGTAGAACAATTGAAAGAAGAAGGAAGAGATTGCTTCCCAAACTGGGATGCCTATCGGGACGAAATGATCAAGGAGTTTGAGGGGATGATTTTCAAGTTAGAAGTGGAGAATGAAGGACCATCATTGGCGGAGGTAGTCCGAGAAAAGATCGACGAAGCGAAGATAGGGGAGGAAGACAAAGGCACATTACAGAAAGTCATAGAGAGACACGAAAATGTATTTGGTTCACGTCCAGGGAAAATTCCAAATTTCAAATATTCCTTAGTCATCAACAATTGGGAACCATTCCGGCAACGACCATATCCAATACCTGAAAAGTTTCACGCTGGAGTTCAGAAAATTATACAGGAGATGGAAGATAACGGAATTATATGAAAATCACCCACACCATTTTTGAATCCGTTGGTCGTGGTGGAGAAGGGCAACGGTTAGTTGCGGGTTTGCCTCGACGCGCGAGCAATAAACCAGCGATTAGTCCCCGAGTATGACCAGGCCCCGTGTATAAAAGAGGTCCTTAAGAAGTTCCGGGGTATGAAACTATTTAGTGGAGTTGATCTGACATCATCATTTCATCACGTTTAACTTGACCCAGCCACCAAAATTTTGACCGGGTTTCTGCTTGATGGGCAAACCTACGTTTTTAACCGGTTACCTTTCGGATTGAAAACAGCAGGGTCAGCGCTCATTAGGGCACTAGATCGTAACCTCAGCGATGAAGTTAAACAGTTTACGGTGAGGTACGTGGATGACATCCTTATTGCATCAGAAACTTTGCCAGAGCACCTGGAGAAACTTGATAAACTATTAGATGATTTAGAAAGGAACAATTTCAAGGTGAACCTACCCAAGTCTAATTTCTGCCAAAGGAGTATTCTGTTCCTAGGTCATGTGATTCACTCAGAGGGAATTGTGCCCAATCCGGTTAAATTAAAATCAATTCAAAATTTTCCAAAGCCAACGAAGGTGAAACATGTCAGGCAATTTTTAGGAATTTGTAACTTTTTCGCGGATCATTGTCCGAATTACACCAGTATAGTTGCACCATTACAGGATCTCCTCAAGAAAAACAATAGGTGGAAATGGGACCTCGCCTGCGACGAAGCATTTGCTAAAGCAAAGGATCTGTTAGCCCATAGTGTAAAATTAGGATATCCGGACTATACACAAAGGTTTATTGTGCAAACTGATGCGTCGATTATAGGAGTCGGGGCAGTACCCAAACAGAGGATCACCTATTTGGCTTTCATGAGTCGCAAATTAAGGTCGCATGAGTTGAAATACACCGTGACCGAACTGGAGATGCTCGCGATCGTGACCGCGCTTAACCATTGGAAGAAATACATTTATGGGTACCCAATTGTGTTGAGAACGGATCACAAAGCTCTGACATTCATGATGATGTCTGCATTAACAAGCGAGAGAGTCAGCCGGTGGTGCTTGTTTGTGCAGCAATTCGACATTACAGTCGAGCACTGCGCCGGAAAGGCAAATGTAATTGCAGACGCCCTCAGTAGAAATCCAGATCCGGAACCTATCGTGGTTAACCAAATACAGTTGATAGAACAAGGGGACCACGAAATCATAGAAAGGCTGCGGACTATTGGTGAAGAACAACAGAAATGTCCGGAAATGAAGTTGATCGATTTCCTCCAACGTAGGATACAGCCAGGGACGGATGAATACCGTGAACTTCAGAAAAGGTCCGAGAAGTACCAATTTTTTAATGGCATGCTGCATAAATTCGTGGACGAGGATCACACGCAATTCAGGATTGTGGTCCAACTACGTTGCAAGTTGATTTAGTTTGGCTCGCTCATCACGTTACAGGTCACGCAATGGAGAGATAAAGTGATTGCTACACTTCGGGAAACTTTTATCTGGAAAAATTTGAGGAAAACTGTTCAGCAGGTGCTCATTACTTGCGACATTTGCCAACGAGTAAAGTCCAATCCATACCTACTTAAGCAAAGGCCGAAGCCGTTGTTGCCAAGTAAACCTCGGGAACTGTTCGCTTTAGACTTTTACGGACCACTTCCCAAGGGAAAGAGAGTGCTTCAATACATTTTGGTATGCGTGGATGTGTTTTCAAAATTCGTCACTCTCTGTCCAATCCAGAAGGCAAACACTAGAGCCGTCATAAATCAGTTGAAGACTAAAATCATACTACGTATGGGCAAGCCCGAATGTGTCCTCACCGATCATGGGTCGCAGTTCACATCGGGAAACTTCAAGCGAGACATCGACAACTTAAACATCAAACATCATTTGAGTTCGATTAGGCATCCAGAGTCGAATCCCTCAGAACGGATAATGCGAGAAATCGCAAAGTTTTGCCGTATCTACTGTCCGCGACAGCATTGGCGTTGGGTGGACGTGATTCCTGTTATCACCGAAAGTATCAACGGCACTATCCATGAATCCACGGGCCAAATTCCGTCAGTGATTCATTTCGACAGTTTTCCGAAGAGGCCATGGCACGAGGTCTTAAAATGTCCGCAGGATCCTAAGGTATCGGTTGAGCTATGTATACAGGAGACAGCAAAACATTTGAAGGCCCAAGCAGAACGAAGATTACGTCGTCTCCGTAACAAGAGGTACCATCGACCACTGCGCGTAGGGGAACTTGTTCTCGTTAAACGACCAACAGTTTCCGATCCACCAAACAAGTTATACCACAAGTTCGCTGAATTGTACATCGGTCCTTAACGAGTCATACAAAACCTGGACAACAACGCATACAAGGTGCAAAGCATGGACGGCGCGACCGAAACCATCTACAACGCAGCAAATCTGAAGTTGTACCATACGTCCGGAGGCAACTTAGAAGACGTGGACAACGCTGAAGAACTTGGGGCAACGGAAGAAGAAGACGATGAGGAAGACGGAGAAGAGGATCGACGTGACGGGTCGGATGAAGAGTCGGGACCAAATGAGTCGGGTTCAATACATTGTCTTCTCATAAGAAGCATACTGTCACTATATATTTTTCGTTTCTTATTGTTCATACAATAAGCAAAATTCCAGTTTGGTGCTATTTTAGGAACAAAAACACGAGGGTAATATTCAACTTGTAATTAAATGCAGAATTACTGTTAATTCCTGTACATACTGAAATGTTTATCAGAAAATTTCAGGTGAGTATGTTAAGAACTCTGTCGCAAGGAGCATTTCATACATGGCAATGAGCTGATAATATTTTAAGCTAGATATATGCAATTGAAAGTTTTAAGAAACATACTTGCATTAAAACTGCTCTGGACTGGAAGTTACTCCCTGAGACTTCTGTCCCTTCTTTGCACCGTGTAGGCATACTTCAAGGTTAATATATTCCAGCGGGATTATTGAAATGCTAATCCGAAAGGTCTTTGAATCCAGTATTGTCTGACAGCTTGAGAGAAACGGGTGTATGCTTGCTCTATATACGTTAGGGCACAAGTGATAACCGGTATTTAAAATAGGAAGAACTGGGGGATTTTAGGTTAAAATTAAAAATTCGATTTTTTGTTCATGATTCCCCCTCACTTAAAGAAATGTTTCTTTACTTATCTAAGCTGCTAAAGTGCAGTCCGTTGTCTTCAGTCACTGCTTCCGGAAAAAAAGAAGATAAAAAAGATAAAAAACATAAAAAAGAAGAAAAATAAGGTAATAGCTTCAACGATTAAATTTTCATTTCTTGATATTTTTAAACTCCATTGAAATTGAAACTGTATTCCGGATCCAAATGTTTACCCTCATTGGAGGACGGACGATTTATTTCTTTAATAAATCTCTCTCTCTGATATGATGTCTCTCAGTCATGGCCGTCCATCGATATTTCACATCACCGCCTGCACGTTTGCTAGGTAACATCGCGTTACAAATTATGCAAATTTTCAGTTGACCACCAGCCATAAAACATGTTTATGTCAGAAAATAAGAAAAACAAGACGAGAATATATATATACACTGACTGACAAAGCAAATGCAACACCAAGAAGGAGTGGTCAGAACTTTATGCCAATTGCAGGGTAGACTGACGTCACTGAGGTATGCTCATGATGTGAAATGCGCCGCTGTGCTGCGCACGTAGCGAACGATAAATGGGACACGGCGTTGGCGAGTGGCCCACTTCGTACCGTGATTTCTCAGCCGACAGTCATTGTAGAACGTGTTGTCGTGTGCCACAGGACACGTGTATAGCTAATAATGCCAGGCCGCCGTCAACGGAGGCATTTCCAGCAGACAGACGACTTTACGAGGGGTATGGTGATCGGGCTGAGAAGGGCAGGTTGGTCGCTTCGTCAAATCGCAGCCGATACCCATAGGGATGTGTCCACGGTGCAGCGCCTGTGGCGAAGATGGTTGGCGCAGGGACATGTGGCACGTGCGAGGGGTCCAGGCGCAGCCCGAGTGACGTCAGCACGCGAGGATCGGCGCATCCGCCGCCAAGCGGTGGCAGCCCCGCACGCCACGTCAACCGCCATTCTTCAGCATGTGCAAGACACCCTGGCTGTTCCAATATCGACCAGAACAATTTCCCGTCGATTGGTTGAAGGAGGCCTGCACTCCCGACGTCCGCTCAGAAGACTACCATTGACTCCACAGCATAGACGTGCACGCCTGGCATGGTGCCGGGCTAGAGCGACTTGGATGAGGGAATAGCGGAACGTCGTGTTCTCTGATGAGTCACGCTTCTGTTCTGTCAGTGATAGTCACCGCAGACGAGTGTGGCGTCGGCGTGGAGAAAGGTCAAATCCGGCAGTAACTGTGGAGCGCCCTACCGCTAGACAACGCGGCATCATGGTTTGGGGCGCTATTGCGCATGATTCCACGTCACCTCTAGTGCGTATTCAAGGCACGTTAAATGCCCACCGCTACGTGCAGCATGTGCTGCGGCCGGTGGCACTCCCGTACCTTCAGGGGCTGCCCAATGCTCTGTTTCAGCAGGATAATGCCCGCCCACACACTGCTCGCATCTCCCAACAGGCTCTACGAGGTGTACAGATGCTTCCGTGGCCAGCGTACTCTCCGGATCTCTCACCAATCGAACACGTGTGGGATCTCATTGGACGCCGTTTGCAAACTCTGCCCCAGCCTCGTACGGACGACCAACTGTGGCAAATGATTGACAGAGAATGGAGAACCATCCCTCAGGACACCATCCGCATTCTTATTGACTCTGTACCTCGACGTGTTTCTGCGTGCATCGCCGCTCGCGGTGGTCCTACATCCTACTGAGTCGATGCCGTGCGCATTGTGTAACCTGCATATCGGTTTGAAATAAATATCAATTATTCATCCGTGCCGTCTCTGTTTTTTTCCCCAACTTTCATCCCTTTCGAACCACTCCTCCTTGGTGTTGCATTGTCACTGTCAGTCAGTGTATATTTGAGCAGAAGTGATGAAGAACTTTAATTATCCACTAGGCGTGGCAATACACCTGTAGACACATTTGTAGGTTTTGAAAAACCATTGTTCCCAAGTATGAAGAGACTAGCAGTTGTATATTTTCTAACTGTGATTTTTGATTTCAGTAAATGAACATTTTAAAATAGAACCGGGCTATTACTTCTGTCCCACCATATACTTGTATTCAACTACAACTGGATTTGGACCACTGAGCATTTAACAATTTATGTCCTGATCGTGAATTTAGTCTCATCCTGTACTTTCATGGTCAGCTGAATTTGAACCACTGGGAATTTCGGAATGTATATCTTATCGTGACATTTGACCCACCCCGTGTATTCACGTTTACCTAGTTTTGAACCACTGAATCGGAGCCATCAATTCGCAGGGACTTCTATGTTGCTCTCCTCTGGCCCCATCCAAATTATCACCTCCCACCAACTTCCTAGCGTCAGCTCTCAGAATATACTTTAATCTTGATTTCTGAACCACACTGTACGCTCACATTTAGCTGGATTTAATAATAATAATAATAATAATAATAATAATAATAATAATAATAATGCTATTTGCTTTTAGGTCTCATTGACTACTTTTACGGCTTTTGGAGACGTCGAGGTGCCGGAATTTAGTCCCGCAGGAGATTTTTTTTACCTGCCAGTAAATCTACTGACACGACGCTGACGTACAGTATTTGAGCACCGTCAAATACCATCGAACTGAGTCAAGATTGAACCTGTTATAAGTCCGGCTCCATGGTTAAATAATTAGCATGCTGGCCTTTGGTCACAGGGGTCCCGGGTTCGATTACCGGCAGGGTGCGGTATTTTTACCATCATTGGTTAATTCCGCTGGCACGGGGGCTGGGTGTATGTATTTTCTTCATCATCATTTCTTCCTCAACACGACACGTAGGTCGCCTGCGGGAGTCAAATCAAAAGACAGAGTTGAACTTGTCTTCGGCCACTCCCGGCACTAAAAGCCATACGCCATTTGTTTTTTCACCTGCCAAGTTGGGGTCAGAAGACCAGCACCTCAACCGTATGAGCCACTCAGCCTGGCTCAGCCGTATTTGATCCACTGGACATTTCAAAATATTATTTGGTTTGAATTTTGGCCCACTATGCACATTCATGTTCAGCTACATCTTATGATTCACTGGAGCAACTCGGAAAATGCGCAGCTAAAATCTTCCTGCGGTACATAACCTAATACGATCGACTACATTATGGAAAGTCCTTCACTGAGCACCATTTTAAAGCGACACTCCGGTGATAAAAATCGATATTTTGGTCACTTTGGTGAAATTTTATTATGACTGAAATTGAAGGGATTGAGTTTCTTTTTTCTTGTCAAGAAGTTATTTCGCTGAATTCAGACAATTTATCACTGTGATAATGCTTTGCTTGCCAATTGTAATTTTACATTTAAACCCAATTTTCCTGCCATAATATTCTGCCAGCTATATTAAGAAATCTGCGTATGGAATTTTATCAAGTAGTAGGGATTTTTAAGTGCAAATTTTGTCGAGTAAACACCAAATGTTTCACCAGAGATATTTTACATGCCGACATCGTACGACATGGAGTGTCGAATGGACTTTTTTCCGCCCTTCAAAAATCCGACTACCTCTGCGTACAGTGTGGTTCAGAAGTCAAGATTAAATCTCAGCCATAGACGCCCAAGAGAGTTTCGGTTTACTCGGTCTGCCATCTAGTGGGGGCCTAGAGTAAAACGGAACGTCGAAATTGACGAGCAGACAGCCAGATGGCGTCAAATTGAAATGTCTGCACACGGTAGCTGAGGCCATACGATTATTATTATTATATTATTAAGTGCAAAATTTTAGAACGTAAAAATTATACAAACTTTAGTACGATATATCTCCTTATATAAATTATGTATAGCAAAATCGATACGTAGTGCTTTTAAGTATTATCTACCTAATTACGAATTTACATTAGCATGTTAATTATATTTCATGAAAAAATGGAATAAAACATTTCAAAAAAGAAATTCATTTTGGAAAAACTATTAATTTTAAATGAAATAAATGTTCGTGATATCTTTACTTTTATGTATCTGATATTCCCACAAAGTTTCGTGAAAATCCATGCATTAAGTAAAACATATTTTTATTTCCGCTGTTCGCCTTCGTAGAATTGACAAGGAATGAAAAACGTTAAGACGCTTTTAGTGTCTGGGTAGAACGCGTATATAGCCCAGAGTATTTAACTTATGATTATGTTTAATGTCTTAATTTACAGATACAAAAGGAGGCTACCTGCTGCAAAAAGAAAAAAAATCTGAAACGTAGTTTTCATAAAGTATATGTGACGTCACATGCATACTCTGTTATAAGATGGCGCTGTGTCGAATTGCGCGCTCAGTTGCAGGTTAGTTGTTGTGAGTAAAATTTATCATCCACATAATACCGTATTTACTCGAATAATCCCCGCACCCAAATTTTAGGAAAGTCCATTTCAAAAAGAATGAAATGAATTAAAACTCCATCCATGGAAAGAGTAACGTAGGCATAAACAAACATTTCATATCACTCACGTGGTATTTTCGCAAGTATGGACATGACGGATATACCAACTTTGCTTGAACATGATTGACATGATAAAAATGCATTATCACCGCTATAAAATATATTTGCCATGCAAATGAGCAAGTAGGCCTTCTTACGTGACAGATATTTCATTAATCTGAACTTGCAATAGGCTCGATTCACTGCAGATCGGAAGATTCTTTGTCTCACGCATCACTAGTATTCTCTCGTAAATAACTTACAAATTCGTCACAATCCACGTCTAAAACACTTCCCACACGCGGTCTCTTCAAATTTAAATTACTTTGTAAAATACTACTTTTAAGAAATGTAAAGGCAGTTTTGAATTGAAAGTCTGAATTGTTTTCCGTTTAAATATGACTTATGGGGGCAGTTTTCTTCCATCTGCGTTTACACAAAGCATAACTGTACACCCAATATCGAAAACTACGTGAACTAGGAGCGTGTTGCCAACCTTGTCGCATGCAAAACCCACACCCCAATTTCGTGCATCAAATATTTTAAAAAATGCGGGGCGTATTCGCGTAAATACGTTTTTTCTAATAAGTCTACGAAACTTTCAAAACCCTGCAGCCGTTACAATAGTGACAGCCTACCACCATTTTTTTCGAGCTACTGGTAAAGAGTGCTGATGAGTAAGTACTGCTCATAGACTCCGGTTGTGTTCTCAAGTGAGGCCAAGAAAACATGCAATAAAGTAAGCTCCTCTAACGATGACATCGATTCCCATCCAGAAAGAAGAATTGCAGACAATCTTTTATGAGTACATCGTTTGTCATTATTGCGTGTTCACCAATCCCCTAACACCAAATCGATGAGAAGGGAGAGAGAAAGTGGGAGAGAGAGGGACTTAGCACACAACACCAAAACTAATAAAGTGTCAGGAAATATCGAACACATCAGAGTAGGAAGAGAGTAATTGGAAAGGATTGGATGGCAGAGGGGAATGTCGTCCTGTGACATTAGAGGAAACTGTATTTAGGAAAAACAAACTAATTTCTTAATTGACTTTAATTTCCTTTCCTCTGGATGTAATATACTTGTCTTCAAGGACTGAGATGGTATTATTACAATTCAATTACCTCCGCTGTACAAGAGGAGACTTCGAGAACTCCCATGTGGAACCAATTGATATTTCGCTTCCTCCGTCTCTGCTTACTCACCTTTAGGATAGAACACGAGACACATACACACATGTACTTTTTTAAATTTCTGCTTTGTGCAGCTTAAGACAATCAAGCCTTCTCATTCACTAAACCAGCCATAGAAAACTGAGCCACAGGTGGCGCTGGCCACAGACGTGGCCGCACTGTTCTGCCGTGGCTGGTTTGATAACCAGGTCCCCCATAACGAGAGGCATGATTTTTTCGCTTTAACGATAAGCGCGACAAAAAATATTTTGAAGCGATTTTGAGGTGTCTTAAAGAATCATATAATTCTGGTTACGAAATCAGCGACTTTTTTTCGCGAATTACTGCGAATTAAAGCGACAATGCCAGTTTAAAGCGAAATGCACTTATTTTGCGATAAGTGCGAAAATGCAGCGAAATTCATCTAAAATAACGATCTTCTAACTGTATGCCTATATCTCATGTATGAAGAGAAACAGATGACAGAATAACGACTTCTCAATTCGACAGAAGTATCTCTTCGTATTAATTAAAATTGTAAAATCCCTTAGTGGTATGGCATTATATAGTAGAGTGACAGCTGCGGCCATATATAGTGTTAGGGCAATTTGTTATTAATCTTGATAGGGTCTATATTATAGTTCTAATCAAGATTACATGAGGCATAATTAATGATTATCAATTTTGTTTCTCTTTATTTATTTATCTATCTTTCACATAGATAATTCACAAATCTGACGAATTGAACATTTTATGAATAATTTTACGAAACGGTTAAAGCGAAATTAAAGCGATGAGGTCAGCCCAATTTCGCGAAATAACGCGAAAAATTGTTTTGTTTTCGCGAAATCGAACATAAATTAATGCGAAAAAATCATGCACCTACCCATAACCCACACAACACAGTGAAAGATCGGACAAGAAGTTGGTACGTTGTGACGACTGCGCTTAAATTAATATGACACCAAATAGTGAACTGAGGAGTCAAAATAACTGGAACAAAATGAGCAATATCACAATACAGAGTTTGTCATATAAATACAGACCGAACGCACGGTGTTTGCACTCTGCGCTGCGGTGGCTGACTCAGCCGGACTTATGTCGCGCCCAACTGCCCTGCTGTAAGCGTGCAAACAATCTTATATGAAATCTTACCTTATAAAAGATGCTGGAATTGTCGTCCTTCCTGGGTTCCTGGTAACCATATTCTGGCTCACGAGAGTGAGTTCTTCCATTGTAATGTTTCTGATTTAACTCGTAATATTTTCTTTCAGTTCCTCCAATGTAGTGAGGATTTGTTCGATACACTTTTTATTTCAGTTTACCACATAAGTAAAAATCACACACTGTTTCATCTGGAGAACGAGGGGGAAATAAACCAGGACTGATCACTCGGTCTGCAAACACTTCCGAGATTGTAAGAAGGGATTCTTCCGCTGTATGAGCAGGGGCTGAATCTTGTTGAAACCACCCACGCGATTTTTTCTTCCGTTAATTGATGGAAGAACGCCGTCAAAATGTCATATTGGTATCTCTCTTCATTTACTGTCGTCTCTAAAAGTATAGGCCCAGTTATTCGTCATGCAACTTTTTTTTTACAACTTGTTTTACGTCGCACTGACACAGATAGGTATTATGGCGACCATGGGATTGGCAAGGCCTAGGAGTGGGAAGCGGCCGTGGCCTTAATTAACGTGCAGCCCCAGCATTTGCCTGGTGTGAAAATGGGAAACCACGAAAAACCATCTTCAGGACTGCCGATAGTGGGGTTTGATCAAGATCACGGCTGCGCGGGCTTAACCGCACGGCCAACTCGCCCGGTCGTCTTCCGCTAACAGCACACCAAACACCATTCTTCTTATCATAATAAGGGACTTCATGAACACCATTAGTATTTTCTGCACATCAACAGCGTCAGTTATATGACTGTTCATACGACCATTAAGATGAAACTAGAACTTTCACATGCGAAAATATGGTGTTGCACAATTATAACTGTCTCGCCATGTTAACAGCTGAGATTCAGAACTGCGACTCATGCTTGTCAGGTCGAATACGTGCAGGCTGCTTGCATGGTCAAGAACTATGCAAGCGCCTCCCATTCTACAGTTGCCGTAGCGCAGTGTACAAACACCGAGTGTTCGGTCTGGTTTTATATAAGAGACCATGTATACGGGTGAATTTAAATTCCTATTACACACAGAGTAGATAAAATTTTGAATATGGATCTATGTTCGGAAAGGTACCATTTCTCTGCTACAAGCAAAACACAACCACGCGTTTAAATGTCACGCGTCTGCTGTGCCAGTGAGCGGAATTCGTAAGTTGGTTAGCAGTACTTCTGCGTTCACCCACTTCCATACAAATATTGTACCTGTGTATCATGTTTCGTTATATCCGCTCACATACACCTGGTAGTCGAACATCCGCCGCACTTATAACCCGCACTCCACCGTGATGTCGTAAGTCTGACTCTTCTAGTGCTGATAAGTGTAGGTAGAAGAGTGGAAGGTAAACTTTACAGTAAGTGAGAGAGAGCGGTTAGACTTTACTCGCTGGAATTAAAATAGGTACTTGCTTTGGGTGTAGGCTGAGTGAACTTCAGGTCCATCTAGCTGCCCAGAAGTGAAAATTTCGTATACAGAGGGACGCATTCATTGTTGGTGTTTTCGTGGGGGCAATTTATGTGGCCGAACGCGTGAAATCGTTATACACCCGCCGTCCCTGACTACTTCACGAAGGGGCCGGAGACGTACGTGCTTTCAAACTAGAAGGAAACTACGGCGCCGGAAACCCTCGTGAATGAGTTCGTCAGCAGATACGGCGTACTTTTAGGCTTATTTTACACTTACCCGGCTGTAGGGTAATCGACATCTAGCCGGCTCCGACAAGAACGTGGATTCTTTTCACCTGTGCCCGACAAGCACACGGCGGTAGTTTTGCATACGTCGCGGGTTGGAATGGATCACAATAAATCTTGCATAGGCGTTTGAAAAAGAGAACAGATAGACTGCAATGGGTTCATCCAATCGATATTAAAATAGACGAGGTTGGGGTATTCTTAATACTTTTTGAAGATTTAAGGAATAACGGGGACAAGTTTTTCAACTATTTTAGGTTGGGCGTGCAAACATTTGACGAGCAATATATGTAAAAATCTAAATTCCATTCAGCGCCGCAAAACATCCTTCAGAAAATGTATCCACCCTATTAAAAATAAGGAAACACAACACTTGAAGACTGCTGCCGTGTTGATTCACAGATCCCATTACCCTTACAATCTGGTTTTGCTGGCATCGACAGCCGGTCCCCACAGTGGGAACTGCCGGTTTCCTACTACAATAGCACGGCGGCCGGTTATTGTTTATACGTAAAGCCCGAATTTTCTGCAGTAACAGGTTAGATTGCAAACTAATTTGGTTAGTAGGAAGTGTCAGCCACCCGCTCTTCCATAGTGCAGCAAGAGTAACATAAATTATAGGGGTTCTGTTGGGCGTACCCCTACGTTTTATGCAAACCCCATGACACAGTCGTTGTGAAGGTTGACTACACTTGCTACTCGCATCAGTAAGTTTGCATTCTAACCTATTAACGCATAAAATTCCGGTCTGACAAGTATGAAACGTGTAGTACACTTCTCTTCCTGACAAACGTGTACCCGGCATCGGTTACCTGACAGCCGGGTAAGTGTGAAATAGACCTAGAGCTACATTCCGACCAAGGACGGAACTTCGAGTCAGCGGTGTTTCAAAGCCTGTACAGTTCGCTGGGTGTTCGGAAAACCAGTACCACGCCTCTACATCCCCTGACGGACGGAAAGGTTGAACGATTCGATAACACCATCCAGAATCACCTCCGAATAGTCGTCAGCGAGCATCAGAGGGATTCTCAACCAATTTACCAGTGGGAGTAAAGAATCACTGACGTATTTGAGTAACATCCGTTGTATCGTCAACTTGTACGAAAAAAATATATATCACTTTTATTTACCTCTTGCTGAATAATGCTCTTTACATAGTCTGAATTACATTCGGCCAGTTCTTTCTGGATCGTCTTTGACTCTCCTGTGAATACACATGCAATGTTGGCGTACTGATATTTCATTTCATCAGTACTTGCAGAGAGCAGTATACTAAGGAATTCTTTAAACTTACCGAGCTTACGTGATGAAACCTACTCATCATGTCCTCGAAGACGTAGTTCCTTGTTATCTGCATATACAGGGGGGTCGAAAACAATGTGAACCGGGTATGTGTGGGTTAGAGCGGTGGTCATACTGATAGATAATTTGAAAAAATACGTCAATACCTCGCGCCGTTTTTACTTTATCAGCTACAGAAGTTAGTCAGATCGCTTTGCGGGCGATTTCAGATGGGCTTTGCCAAGCGGTGTTGCTAAATCTACACGTGCCTTATGACCGGCTTGAGAGGACCAATAGAAGAGATAAACTTCTCCAGGGGAGGGACATGAAGAAGGACCTCCTTGCTGATAAGCTCGGCCCACAGCAAGCACGCTACGGAGGCACTGACTGAAACCCACTGTGTGTTAGTGTTTGATGCTCATTTCAGGGCATGGCTCTCAAGCCGGACCAAGCCACGTGCAGTTTTAGCAACACCGCACTCTATAATAATAATGTTATTTGTTTTACGTCCCACTAACTACTCTTTTACGGTTTTCAGAGACGCCGAGGTGCCGGAATTTAGTCCCGCAGGAGTTCTTTTACGTGCCAGTAAATCTACCGATACGAGGCTGACGTATTTGAGCACCTTCAAATACCATCGGACTGAGCCAGGATCGAACCTGCCAAGTTGGGGCCAGAAGGCCAGCGCCTTAACCGTCTGAGCCACTCAGCCCGGCACACCGCATTCTAATGCCCATTTGAATTCGCCCACGAAGCGATCTGATTGGCTAATTTCAGCAGCAAATAAAATGACAACGGTGTGAGATAGCGATGTAATTTTTTTCAAATTACCTATCATATTACCAACGTTCTAACTCTCATATACAGTGTTCACGATGTTTCCGACCACTCTGTTTAACGACTTAAACTACGATTTTCATCAAATATCCGAAAATTCTCGTTAAAAATGTTCATGCAAAGTGTAGACGATACCTGCAAAAACGCCGTGAATTTAATTTTTCTTTCAATTTGTTTTAACTGTAACATGCATTTCAAATCCTCGCTTCAGTTGCTACGTTTGTGAAACGCGTGAGTTGAATTGCGTAGTTCCTTGTTATCTGCATATACAGGGTGGTCGAAATAATGTAAACCGGGTATATGTGGGTTAGAGCAATCTCCAAATCCACTGCTATTCCACCCGTTTTTCTTCACAACTAACAAAAGACAGGTTGAACAGAAAAGTTTCTGAAGGAAATTGCTGCCACATAAGGGTACTGTCTATACCAGTTACTTTTAAAATGTAATTTACAGGACTTTCCTCTACCCGATTTTTCTCTTTCGTAATGCTGACAGATAGATACGGAGTAGGGCGGTTAAACAACCACAGATATATTTAATCCTCCTCCCACCAACGAGAAGAAGAAGTCTCTAATAAATTACACACTGGATTTATCTGTAGAAAGTTCAAGAACTGCACACAATGCTAATATATGACCTATAGATAACTTCAAGAAAACAACCAGTTCCTCTCACCAAGCAATAGATACAACTGATAGAGGAGGCAGGAGAGTTAGTGTAGCGACTGACAAGAGGAAAACATGGAGATGCTGCCCTTCAAACCCGGCTCTTTCTGTCTGAGAATAAGCGAAGGGAAGCTCTTCTCTCTACGCAAAGTCCTAAAAACGTATGTAGTGAAATTTCAAGAAGTGGTTTGGCCAATAATAGGTTGGAGCTATCGAGAGAGAGTGTTGGTGGTGATTATTGTTTTAAGAGGAAGTACAACTAGGCAACCATCCTCTATTAACACTAACCAGAGGGAAAAATGGAAGGGATCCGGAATTTCGAAAATTGAATGTATCGGCCAAAGATAGACAAGGACCACGAAGGGCGTAAAAATAAAGGACTCCCTAGTTCTCCATGCGTAATACCATCGGAGTCGGAAAAAGCAAGAGTTGAACAAGGTAGATTCGATAGGATAGATGACAGCGAGGAGCCTGGCACATGTCAGGAATCGGCTAAATGCTCCGTGGTCACCAACCTACGCTCCCAAATTAAGAATCCGTGGGGGCCTGTTTTATTCGCCTCTTACGACAAGCAGGGGTTTTTCTACCGTCCCCACCCACAGGGCGATATTGAGAGAGGGAGAGAGAGATTACTGTTTTAAGAGGAAGTAGGCCTATAACTGCGTAACCATCCCCTATTAACACTAATCAGAGGAAAATGTGGCAGAGGTCTGAAATTTCGAAAAACGAGGGTACCGGCAACAGAAAGGAAGGGCCAAGAAGGAAGAAAGAAAGTGTTCTTAAGGCTTCGATAACCTTCGAGGTCGGAAAAGAATAAGAGTTGACCAAGGGAGGTCGGATATGAAAGATGAAGGCGAGTAGACTGACAGAAGTAAGTGGAAGCATTGCCAGACTCAGCTAGGGAACCGTGATCGCCAACCATACGCTTCCAAGATGAAAGTCCTGGCCCCCTTTTTGTTACCTTTTTTGGCAGGCGCCTTCAAATACCATCGGACTGAGTCAGGATCGTGCCTGCCAAGAAGGCCAGCGTCTCAAACGTCTGAGCCATCCATCTCGGCATTTAAAAGATAGAACATAAGATATTTAATTTATGTGGCCGTAGGTACTTCGGTAGTTGTAACAATAACATAGAATTTATATTTTTATTTGTTAGTGTTATTAACTTATATTAAGTGCATTAAAAAGAACGCACGTATATATAATTGTAAGTCCAGAATTTTGACGGTTAAAAGGTAGCAACAATTTTTCCTGTTACGAACATGAGATTTTATCCTTTTCCACTTGACGTTTAGCATACAGCACTGAGCAGCACACATCACTGTTGACCTGCCTGTAATATTGATCACTTCCTTCACATCATTCACGCGAACGTAATTCTGTATGTAATTAGAGTATCGGGCGATAACAACGTCAGTTACTGTCTATCGTGCCCGTGCCTCAGTGTGTAACGTCCGCTGTCCTGAGACACACGACCCGGTAATGGCTCTTTATTCTACTATAAGGCCATTTTTTATCCTTTCTAAATGTTTGGGTTTGGCTCCATTTAAACTCATTCAGACGGCGGCAGATAATTATGAACTACAGATATCAACATACGCCACTGTCTACTCCCTACTAGTGTTCATCCTGTTGATCGTCTGCTTCACTCTGGATGTACTGCAGTGTATGGAGGCTTGGGTTTATCAGCTGCCGTCCGTACTCTATGTCCCGCTGTGCATGTCTCTAGGCTGTATTTATTTAGCAGCAATAGTTTCAGTGGGATTCTGCACGTTCAGAAGTCATCAGCTTACTCCCAACATTCTATGCATCTTTGAGCAGCTCGACAAGTCGTTACGATGTTTGTCCTACACCAAACTAAACAACGTTCGGAAGATGGGCATCATAGCCTTAGTGACCGTATTTGCCTGTCTCGTCGGAAGCGCTTCCATAAGTTTATGGTTATTTGAGAAACCGGCAAACCTTAGGCAGTTCTGTGCTTATTTCATCAACTTCGTTATGGAAATACAGTTTACGGGAATGGTTCTTCTTCTGAAGTTGACGTTTTGTTCCCTTAATGAACATCTTCTTCAGGTGTTTGGTGCCGATGGAAGGACGCTACCGTTAGTGGCAGATGGAGCAGATCTGTGCCCACCCATAAGCTGGATTTCGAAGTCTCTGGGTAACTCAAGTAGACTTACTCAGCTAGCTCGAACTCACATGGTGTTGTGCAGTGTTGGATCCACACTCAGTTATTCTTACAGTTTGCCTGTCTTGATGATACTACTGCAGTCATTAGTCAGCATTGTAGGATTTCTATTTTCTCTTGTTATGACCACTGTCAGAGAGAGTGGTTCCGGAAGTGAGGAGTTATATGTGGTGTATTTAGTCCTCTTGTCACTGCTGGCAGTTTCTCAGGTGCTCATTGTGGCAGTACCAACACAAAGTGCTACAAGCGAAGCCGCACGTACTGCAAAATTGGTTCACCAGTTATTAATACAACATCCTGTCAACAGTAGACTTCAGCTGTTCTCACAACAGTTGGTGCATGCCAAGCTACAGATCTCAGCCTGCGGACTGATCCCACTGGACAATACTCTGTTACTTGCGATAACAGCTACTTCAGCTTCCTATATTATTATACTGCTTCAGTTCCTGGTCTCTGCAAAGTAACGCTGCTTTATGAATTATCCTTATTCATAAAAAGTACATGATCAAAGTTTATGAAAATGAACTGGCGTATGGCTTTTAGTATCGGAAGTGTCCGAGGAAAAGTTCGGCTCGCCAGGTGCAGGTCTTTTGATTTGACGCCCGTAGGCGACCTTGGTTGTTTGATATGACCATTCACAATGATTTACATGATGTGATGGAATGCTCTAAGGCTGTAATATTCTTAGTGGAGACAAACTAAGAGTCCTGATTTCCATATCATTTTTCAGTATTTTACAACGTTTTTTATGAATGCTTACTCCATGGTGTTTATTTTAATAAGTACAACTAGACAACCATACTCTATTAACACTAATGTGGTGGTGTTTATTGTTTAAGAGGAAATATAATTGGGCAACCATCCTCTATTAAAATTAATCTGGTGGTGTTTATTGTTTAAGAGGAAATACAGGTGGGCAAACTTCCTCTATCTGCATAAATAAAGTTGTCTGTAATTTCCTTTTTTTGGTCAATTTTTCAGATATTTATCCGTTTTAGGTCAACTCAAGGCCGTATCAATGATTTTCAGCTTTCGTGTCTGTCTGTCTGTCTGTCTGTCTGTCTGTCTGTCTGTCTGTCTGTCCGGCTGTTGCATGACGAAACTGCTGGATGTAATATCGACCGAACTTCATATTTAGGGTATAATTATCCAGAAGAAGGTTTAGATATGCATATAATTTAAAAGTCACCGAAGAGACTGGGGGTTTATAAGAAAACCAGAACAGGCCTTTTTCAATTTATTCTCATACTATTGATTTTCTATCAAATTCGAAGACCGTATTTGAAACTCTTCTTCATTCTAAACAACTTTTTTATGTACATAATTTCGCTTACTCTTCAAATGACGTAGAAAATGACTATTTTCTGCCGGTTTCTTGCTCTACATTGGTAGATCGATAACGAACTTACCGGTTACCATGGCAACGTCTCTGGCTGCTTGCCAGCAGGGAAATACCGTAATGAAATTTTCGTCGTTATTCCTGTAAATTTGTGGCTTTTCGTTGGGTAGAAGGCGAGGGAGACGTCAAGCTGCCATTCTGAGGATATTTGCGAAATACTGTTGGGGGTGACAATCGTCGTCGAATAGTATTAAAGGAGGCTGTTCGTATTTCAACACTACTGCGGACTGTAGGCCATTATTTCGCACCTTAAGGTATTTTATGGCATTTGTTATAAATGTTACTGCAATTTTCCGTTCTACTTCCGTTCTCTCCTTTTTTTTTTGCAATTTGTTTTACGTTGCACCGACACAGATATGTTTTATGGCGACGATGGGATAGGAATGGCATAGCAATGGGAAGAAGCGGCCGTCGCCTTAATTGGGATACAGACGAGCATTTGCCTCGTGTGAAAATGGGACACCACGGAAAACCATCTTCAGGGCTGCCGACAGTGGGGCTCAAACCCACTATCTGCCGGATGCAATCTAACAGCTGCGCGCCCCTAACCGCACGGCCAACTCACCCGGTACCTTTTTATTGATGGCCTCCACCTTGCCCCTTTAGGCTTAAGTAGTAACACCATAAGAATCCCTGCGCCTAAATTTTTCCTCTGTTAACACTTTCTTAAATCCGTAAGTCATATCATTACAATTTAGTGAGGAACATTTCATATTTCCAATACATCCAGTTGGTATTTACAAATTTGTCCTTTTTGGCCATCCTCAGTTATTATCCTATCTTCAATTAATGTAAGCTTTCTTAACTGTATTACTTTACTCCTTAATCATTCCATATGCATGCGAGTGCTAATCCCGAAAACTGTACTCTCTTTCCTTTGAGGAAAATTTCCAAGATGTTCAAGTGTGTAACATTTTTGGCCCCGAAAAATATCGAAATATGGAGGCAATTTTAATGACGGTACATACCTTCGTTTCGTGGTAATTGGTGGCTAAACCTTAAGTCGTATCGTAAAACAGTTGGCACAATTGTTGCTCAATTTGGAGAGATCTACAATTTTGGTCCTACTTACTTATCGCTCGGAGACTCTCTTCTGCTTGGGACGCAATCAGCTCGCGATTCTTCTTCATAAGTTCGTTCATAAGGGAATTAAAATGCTACTAAATGAGAGTGCGCCAGACCAAACGTTTAACTAATTAATTTATTATAATCGTTAAATTCATTAAATTCCCAAAAGTTTAAATGGGCAAAAAGTCATTAAATTTACTCAAATTGTAGAACAACAACCAATAGTTAAGTTACGCCATAAGCAACATCTGTCCATAAATATCTTAACTAAATACTCTTACCAGCTCTTTATCAATTAAAATCATTAACTGATTTGAATTTGATTGATGACACCAAATGTGTACAATATAGATTAACTGATTGACGTAACCTCAGTTATATTTCATCTTAAAATGTCAAATACAGTAACTGTTACATAAGGTAACTCCTAGCAGTGTTAAAAGCATCTTTAATTAAATTGAGAATTACCAAAATTAAAATAATTAAATAAAAGTTATGCCTTTGCTGGCGCTATGTAGTGGGCTATATCAAATTTGTTACCTTCATTGACCTGTCTCAGTCTCATCCTTGGCTTTGACAATATGAAAGTGACTGAGGTATGAGTGATGCTAGTAATACCATTGCTTATGCAGCCAGTCCCTGTTATGAATGGTGTGAAAATATCGCTCAGAGGGTCGGTTGATGCATGCATTTCAGTGGCAGACTGATATTTAATAGCAACGGCTGGCTTGGTGAGGAAAGCAACGGGAAACTACCTCACTTCTCATTTCCCTAGTACGCCTCTTCAGTGACGCCTAGGCTATTTATGAAAGCTGTGGGCGGTGCTGCAGAGGATCAAACCAGCCTTCGGGCTGAATACCCAACATACATAAATAAAAGTTACACTGAAATGTATGAATTAAAACTGGTCCAATGCATGATAGGAGTGTCCTGAGAACGCACCTCAATTTGGGAGTTTGCTCCTCCCTTTTATATTATCTTTATCTAAATACCATAAAATACACATGGTCTCAACTGGCCTTTCATGGCCTGCTATCGGATGGATACTAAGAAAAAATTACATCAACTTATTACAATTATCACCCTGAGTTTGATATGAACTGAATACGAGCTAACTTAGCCTGGATGATTTGTATATGAGCGAGTTATAAGCATTTATGAGCACTTATGATCACTGTGTTGTATACATGGATTCTGTGGGTCAATTTATGAATATTTGTTTCTTTACACCAGCTAAACAGACCTGCCTAATATTTACATATTAGCATTTTACACACTCAATTTTTTTAACCCGATCAGGTCCGCATGATTCTCAGATACTTTACCCCAGTTGCAAAGGAAATGCTTTAAAGTCTAAAGTTTTACATTCGCAGTCTTATTTATTTACACTTTACCAAGGTCTGTTAATTATAAAGATGCAATTTGCTTGGATCCTGTAAGCGAACTGTTGTTCTAAAAGGAGTAACCAAGCTGCCTTACTTCTCTAAGGTTACTGACCTCATATTTACATTTTAATGTAGGTGAATCCTCCCACGTTGACCATAAAACAAACTAAAGAGGACAAATTGGGGCAAATATCCATTTATAAGAAGGGGAGTTAGGGACTGGAATAAATTACCAAGGGAGATATTCAATAAATTTCCAATTCTTTGAAATCATTTAAGAAAAGGCTAGGAAAACAACAGATAGGGAATCTGCCACCTCGGCGACTGTCCTAAATCCAGATCAGTATTGAGTGTTAAATGACAGGCGAATGAATCAGCTAAGCCTCCGTTATCCTAATTCTACCATCTAAATATACTCCTGAAAGAGAAGACACCTTATCATATCTAACCTATACTATTTAAACAGAGCAATAAAATCACGCACCAATCTGACTGTTATTTACTTATAACATGCTGACCGCACCTGTCATTCAAATAACTGAATATTACTAAATTTTCTGATGATTTCACCCTCTGTTGTAATGTCTCACCGAGGACGGTATGTGGCCAAGTCCAATTATCTCATATCATGGTCGCCATAACAATTTAAACTAGTTTGAAATGCCACTTAACTTTAACATCAAAGAGTCAGATCGAAATAAATAGAGATGTGTAACCTACTTCACGAAAATACATCCGGCTGTAAGATCCTCGTAAAATATCCTATACCGGGCGAGTTAACCGTGCGGTTAGGGGCACACAGCTATGAGCTCGCATCCGTGAGATAGTGGGTTCGAATCTCACTGTAGGCAGCCCTGAAGATGTTTTTCCGTGATTTCCCATTTTCACACCAGGGAAATGCTGGGGCTGTACCTTAATTAAGGCCACTGCCGCTTCCTTCCCATTCCTAGGCCTTTCCTGTCCCACCGTCGCTATAAGACTTATCTGTGTCGGTACGACGTAAAGCAAATAGAAAAAATCCTTTAATTATTCTTCCTGGATAAAATTACAAATGAAAGGTCAAGCAAAAATCATGGCCATAAATATTACTATTTAACCTACTTAGAAAAATGTTACCGTGTCAGGTATTTATCATATTATTATTATTATTATTATTATTATTATTATTATTATTATTATTATTATTATTATTATTATTATTATTGTTGTTACTGGTATCATTATTAATATTTATTATTATTATCCACAAGTGTAAGTTGAAAGTATAAAATAATTGGCTGTCAATTTAACTCTTCTTCATATCAGAGGACACAATCCGGAATCAACTAAATATTAACTAAATATTCCCAGTGCGTCTGGGTGTTGTGATTGTAATGGTCTTTATAACCTGTGTCCGAGCATTTATAAGCAGGCATCTGCTTTTCTCTATCACAAAGCGTCTTGTCCCTCTTTATTTCATCTCTTATTTTCAACGAAGATTCTTATTTCTATTTCTCCCTTATTATTTCCTTGGAGCTTTATTTATATTCTTTCCATTCTTGCTCGTAGACATTTGTTCTCATAACGGTGTGTATCAC
The DNA here is from genome assembly GCF_040414725.1 of Anabrus simplex. Taxonomy (NCBI): domain Eukaryota; kingdom Metazoa; phylum Arthropoda; class Insecta; order Orthoptera; family Tettigoniidae; genus Anabrus; species Anabrus simplex. The sequence goes on along the minus strand of NC_090268.1, from coordinate 343,815,023 downwards.
GTCACTTGTTAATCAATTCTTTTTTCACTGCTACCTCAATGTAATATTTTTGCTCGATATTTTTTCATTTATTTCAGACCTCAACTCACTTCTGCCCATAGAGTTAGTAAATAATGCACTGGAGGTAGCACTGGCGCTGCAGTCGCGTGCGAAGTTGAACGAGCGCGCTGTTTGGCAAAAGCTGGATTATTTGGCACTGTCACTACTGGAGTTTCTCGATAAATTGAAGGCTTAAAATTCTCTTAAGGAAAATGTCCGTCTCCTGGGCAGCTTACGGCTGCACAGGGAGATTCATAAAGGGCAAAGGCGTATCCTTTCACAGGTATGTTTATTTGAAATTCATTTTCGTGCGAATAAAATAATAATTTGTGTAACACTTACCGCCACGTCTTACTTGCGCTGACTTCGTGGTTTCTTTTTCTGTCGGCGTGAATGATATTCTTTGGACTTTACCATAAAGACTGAAATTAATGTTTTAGGAAATACAAGGAAACACATTTTTTTCTTTCATTGAATGGCCATGCCTTTGAAAGCCAATACCCAGAAAATCCAGTGGAAGTGTATACGAATATAAGCATATGTATGTATCGTGTTGACAGATCATACATGCATGATCCCAATGTTCGAAGTAGGTTAACAAAGACAATTTGGTTTCGCAACCAATAGGTTGATACACTGTTACTCTTTATGATCAGAAAATAATGTTGATTTCTCAACAGCGCTTGTTATACTGACGGGTATAATTGGCTCCTCACGCCCATGATTACTCATGCCACTGATGTGCATGATACCGAGCGAGTGGTAGCGGGTTTTGGGTCGCGTAGCTGTGAACTTGCATTCGGGAGATAGTGGGTTCGAACTCCACTGTCGGTGAGGGATATTTCTTGTTTCAATACATCCACTTCGTTTTTAGCTTTAGATAGAGTTGCATTTCTCGATTGTAATCGAAACCCCTAACTCGATTGTGATTGGTATTAAGAAAACGGGCCTGTAATTATAATGAAAACTCCACATCTCCATTTTGAATGACACAAGGCAACTGAGTCTGCAGTTATAGAAGAAACTCCCGAACTCGACTGTAAATTGTGGTAGGAAACGTGGCCTGCCATTTTCATCGAAACTTCCCAACGCGCACCTTACATCGCAAACAGCGTATGGGGTCCTTCCAGTGGTGTTTCTCGGGTAACGCTAAGAGACATGAAATTTAATATATTCTTACGCACTGCGTGTACAAAAATGTACGTAGAAATCAGTATACAATGTGGAATACCGTAGTGAAGCACGGGTACATTTGCTAGACAGCGATAACGTGCTGATCTTTTTGGTTTTAAGATGAAGTACAACTGGGTGATCATCCACTACTGACGCTAATATTGTGGTGTTCTGTATTTTAATGGGAAAAATATTTAGGTAATCATCCTCTATAACACTACTGTGGTGGCGTCCATTATTTTGAAAGCAAATGTGCAGATTCACCTCGGTGCTAGAAACCATTGATCACGTCACAGGCTGGTGTGGAATACACAAAAAGACACAATAATAGTTTTTGTTGTTCTTATTGTTGTTGGTTTCCTGTTTTCAGAGGCGCCGAGGTCTTTCAGTTTTAATCTGTTTTATTTCTTTGAAGTGCCTGTAAATCTACTAAGACGAGATTGATGCATATGAACACCCTCAAATATCACCGAATCCGCCAGTTTGAATTCAGAAGGTAGATCCATCAAAAGATATCGAGTTGAAACGTTGTCGAGTATACAGTAAGTAAATTTAAAGGACGAAGGGATGTTCCTAATCCGCGTTTTACCTGTGTAATGACGTAACCATAGGAAATAACAAGGAGCGAGAATAGTAACAGAGTAATAATCTTGAGTTGAAGCCGATATCCGTCATATTGGTTATCCATTAGCAGGGCTTGTAACGATAATGAATGTTATCAGTGTATCTGAGTGAGAGAGCTTCTTACAGAGAAAACTGACTACTATGTATCTCCTACAATTTAGCTCCTCGCTTAAAAGACCAATCTGGTATAAGAATATCAGGTACTTCAACCAATCAACAACCGTCTATTACAACAATTTTATCGTTTTCGTGTTATCACTTCATTTCTTGCAATTTACTTTACGCCGTACTAGCACAGTTAGGCCTCAGCGATGATGGGACAGAAGAGGACATTCGCCTGATGTGAACATGGGAAACTACGGAAAACCATCTTCAGGGCTGCTGACAGTGTGTTTCGAACCCGCTATTCCCCGAGTCCAAGCTGACAGCTACATGAATATCACTTTATTCATCGCACCTACGTGCACTTGCTTTTATATAAATTCATCAGAAAATGGCACTGACAGTCCAAACAATCTATAGGACCTAACTGGGTTATTTTGATGAAGCTGACAGCCGACATATTGGAAGACTGCAGCGCACTAGGTTTAAATGCAAAAGTAAAACAATCTGCAGCATTTCCATTTTGAAAGTTTTGTTCTCTGCACATGTTATAATAGTATAATACCCATATAGCCCATTTAATTTGTTCTTTATTTACGCATTTGTATTATTGAATTTTGTAGTTATTCGCCGTATAGCGAAAATAAACACAACTAAAGCTCCAGATTCTCTCTAGATAAATTCCGGAACTCTCGTTATACTACTAAACTTGATATTAGAGATGGGGAGATTCTGAACGAGTGATTCAGAATGAACGAATCATTGCACTGAACGAATGAATCATGATTCAGTGTACGAAATGAATCGACTTGTTTGATCAATGGTAACTAGTGAAAAACGCCTTTGTTATTCCTTATTTAACCTCAACTAATAGTTCGGTTCAAACGTAAAATACTCCTAACCTAACTTTACAGGAAAAGCATATTATTTAACATTTTATTTTAACTTCGTTTCAAGCCACATACAACACGAAATTGAAATATTAGGTTAAGTTTACTTCAAGGTTCCCGTTTCCGTTTTCGTTCCTGGGCTCATGTTAACTTATGAATTGTGAACATCGAAACCTACCCGCTGTCCTTCTGAGCCCATACGATATGAAGAATCGATACAAATAATTTTTATATTGTCATGAACTGTATATGCAAGTTAAAGTGAAATAGCAAAGCATGATTTCTTTGTAACATATAGACGTATAATGCCCATTAAGGTACATTACTCATAGGCTTCTCTTCACCATGAAAACGAAGCGACGTACACCAGTAGTTTCTATTTGACACATAACCTCAATTTACATGCCAGTATTTTTCTAGCATTTTCGTAAATTGTCCCAATGGTTCCCCCCTTTTTGCTCCTACCTTTCTAGTTTCTACAACTACTGTAACGAGCGGCAATGTATTAAGGTAATAACATATGGGACTCTAAATTTCAAATTCGAATTTCGTATCGATTGAGAGAGCACAATTAAGAACGTACGTTACTTTCTCAGAATCAAACATCGTCAATACCGACCTACGTGTGATTGGAAATAATATTAGTCGGATACCTGTGTAGCATTTAGCGACTGTAAGCTCTAAAATGAATGTTACTCTAGTTAACAATCCTGACAGTTACTTTGAACATTACATTTCTTTTAACTTGTAAAGCAGTGGCAGTTATAAAAAGCATAACGGACTGGTTTATTTGACTCCATGGTTTCGCTCTCGGCTCTCAGTCACGTGGTAATCAAATGAACTAATCAAGTGAACGAGTCAAATGAACGAATCATTTTGGAGAAGTGTTTCAAATGAATTAATTCTTCTAACAATCGGATTCCGCACATCTGCTTGACACTGACGTTTATGTAAAGGTAAGGTGGGGATTCTTGGGAGAAATGCGATAACCGCGTATTGGATCCACAATTTATATTTCTAATCTACTGAATATACTGAATCGAACTGGTGAAAGGACAAAGAATTGGCAAAATTTGACCAGAAGAAGACATATAATGATAGGACACATCTTAATACACCAGGACTTGGTTTACTTGGTTTTTGATGGAAGTGTATGCGATGAAAACGGCAGTTGTAGACCAAAGTATGAATATGACACTCTGATTAGAGCAGATGCAGGATGCAGTTGTATGTAGAAATGAGAAGGTTAGCACAAGAGCTGCATCAAGCCAGTATATAAACTGATGAACCAAAAAAACAACAACAGACGCCTAAGGACAAGAGATATCATTCCCAACCAGCCACCAGACCGCAATAGGTCCGTTACATCGGATGAAACAGAAGAGGTCGTTCTGGAGGAAGCTCGTAATAATCCACACGCCAGTACAAAAGCGATTGCACGACAGGTGGACACCAGCCAGCCGTCCGTCTGGCGAATACTGTATGGACATAAATTTCACCCATACCATCTTGAGCTGCACAAAAAGCTCCATGGGCGGAATTTCGAAGCTCGAATGGAGTTCTATCGGTGGCTTTTGGGCAGGCTGGACAATAATGCTATTTGCTTTACTTCGCACCGACACGGACAGGTCATCTGGCGACGAAGGACTAGGAGTAGGAAGGAAGCGATCGTGAAAATGGGAAACCATGGAAAACCATCTTCAGGGCTGCCGACAATGGGGTTCGAACCCATTCTCTCCCGGATTCGAGCTCACAGCTGCGCGCCCCTAACCGCACGGCCAATTCACCCGGTGGACAATGATGCGACATTCCTGTCGCATATCTTCTTCTCGGACGAGTCGCGCTTCCACAATAATGGGAACGTCAATCGCCACAACATGCACTGTTGGAGTCCGGACAATCCTCACTGGGTGCGACAGGCGGCCCATCAAGTACGTTGGGGAGTGAATGTTTGGTCTGGAATCTTGGGGGATCGCCTGATTGGATCGTATTTCTTTGAAGGCCACTGGACGGGCCCACGCTACCTGCACTTCTGCGTCAAGAACTCCCACTGCTGCGGGAGAATGTACCATTGCACGATCATTTGACGATGTGGTTGCAACAGGATGGAGCTCCACCACATTCGACTTTGCCCGTTCGTAACCATCTGAACGAGGAACTGACAGGGAAATGGATAGGACGAGGAGGCCCTGTTTCCTGGCCCGCCAGATCACCGGACTTAACGCCGTTAGACTTCTTCTTGTGAGGACATTTGAGTCGTTTACACTCAAGCGGCGCCGGTAAAACCCGACCAGCTCCGACAAATCACGGACGCCTGCCGAGCAGTTATACCCGGAATTCTTTAGCGTGCAAGACGATCTATTGGACAGCGGGCCCGAATGTGCATAAACCAAAAACCGTCATCGCGTCGAGCATTTGCTTCGATAAAACATTGTCAGGGCAGTTGCGTTCCTATTATTTCTGGTCTGTATGTGTAGGGCCTGCTAACTAATCGGCCCTTCTTAGGGCCACAAACACATTCATTCACACATAATTTGCATGAAAGCGGGTATTGAACTTATATTGTGTGCAGTACGTATTAAACAACCCGGAGGCCCCGGGTTCAATTTCCGGCCAGGTCAGGGAATTTTACCTGCATCTGAGGGCTAGTTCGAGATCCACTTAGCCTACGTGATTAAAATTGAGGAGCTATCTGACGGTGAGATAGCGGCCCCGGTCTAGAAAACCAAGAATAACGACCGAGAGGATCCGTCGTGCTGACCACACGACACCTCGTAATCTGTAGGAATTCGGGCTGAGCAGCGGTCGCTTGGTAGGCTATGGTCCTTCAGGGCTGTTGCGCCATGGGGGACGTATTAAACAAATATTTCAAAAATGTGTACTCTTCGCCCCGGACTCGAATCTTCCACCTGACATGCTCGCCTGCTACCGCACGCCTTTACCAACTACACTACGGTTCCGCACGGTACACTGGGCAGTTTATACCAAGTATGAGGTTCAGTGCAGTTACAATATCAATTTAGTGTTTCGCCGGCGTGTCAGGTTCATATAATCTAGAAGGCGCACGCATGTCTTCCAGTGTTTAATATGAGTATAACATTACGGCGTCCTATCACGGTGAGGCGGTAAATACCAAGATATCCGATTGTGTTGTCTGAGCATACTTTTTTTTGCTTTACGTCGCTCTGAGCATACCGGCAGGGCAGATGTTTTCATACCGGGCGAGTTGGCCGTGCGGTTAGGAGCGCGCAGCTGTGAGCTCGCATCCGGGAGATAGTGGGTTTAAACCCCACTGTCGGCAGTCTTGAAAGTGGTTTTGTGTGGTTTTCCATTTTCACACCAGGCAAATGCTGGGGCTGTACCTTAATTTTTTTCTATTGGCTTCACGTCGCACCGACACAGATAGGTCTTACGGCGACGATGGGACAGGAAAGGGCTGCGACTGGGAAGGAAGTGTCCGTGGCCTTAATTAAGGTATAGCCCAGCAGTTGCCTGGTGTGAAAATGGAAAACCACCTTGAGGGCTTCCGACAGTGGGGTTCGAACCCACTATCTCCCGAATACTGAATACTGGCCAGACTTAAGCGACTGCAGCTATCGATCTCGGTGTACCTTAATTAAGGCCACGACCGCTTCCTTCCGATTCCTAGGTATTTCCTGTCCCATCGTCGCCATAAGACCTATCTGTGTCGGTGCGACGTAAAGCAACTTGGAAGGGGCGGCTGAATCACGCTGTATAAATACTGTTCTTACAAGGTTATTCATCATGCTTTTAAGTACGTTCTGTTGTAACCGAAGGAGTGCGTAAACGTTCAAATGCTACACTATTCCAAGAAGTCGTATGACATTACATCATGTTTTCTACGGAGAACACACAGAAACTGCGGTGCTGAAGTATATGGCCACTGTATAAATGGACGTAAACCTCCAGTATAAACATTGTATCACAAGTCATATTTCAATTACATTCTGGAGATTAGGACGGCCGCACGGACATCTGTCACCACAGCATGGAGCAGTGTGAGTCAGAATGTCAATACACAAATATTATTAAATGTGCCACGCCTGTGTGCAAATATTGTATGGCATCTGACATTTGCCAAGCTAACTGAATGCGATGCCCCACACCGCGTCTGCATAGGAGCAATGCCCATTATACAGCTGAATGATGACTGGAAGGATAGGGGCGTCGCTTTGGACACTTGCCACCTCAGCGTTTTCCTCTGTAATGATGGATTCTATTCTTCTACAAAGTATGTCATTTCCGTCTCGCAGACGAACATCCTTCCTGCTCTGATGCACTTACTAAAAACGTATAATAATAATAATAATAATAATAATAATAATAATAATAATAATAATAATAATAATAATAATAATAATAATAATAATAATAATAATAATAGCTAGTTTCTTTACGTCGCACCGATATAGATAGGTCTTATGGCGACGATAGGACAGGAAAGGGCTAGGAGTGGGAAGGAATCGACCGTGGTCTTAATTAAGTTACAATCCCACCATTTGTCTGGTTTGAAAATGGGAAACCACGGAAAACCATTTTCAGGACTTCCGACAGTGGGGTTCGAACCTACTATCTCCCGAATACTGTATAGTGGCCGCACTTAAGCGACTGCAGCTATCGAGCTCGGTTACTTAAAACGAACAACTGCTATCATAATAGTATGATTTTTATATTAGACATCCTCGGTTATCAACGCAGTGCACTTGTATAAGGGTAGATTTTCGATAAGCTTGTAATTTCTACTAGAAATAATAATAATAATAATAATAATAATAATAATAATAATAATAATAATAATAATAATAATAATAATAATAATAATAATAATAATAATAATGTCCGCCTCTGTGGTGTAGTGGTTAGCGTGATTAGCTGCCACCCCCGGAGGCCCGGGTTCGATTCCCGGCTCTGCCACGAAATTTGAAAAGTGGTACGAGGGCTGGAACGGGGTCCACTCAGCCTCGGGAGGTCAACTGAGTAGAGGTGGGTTCGATTCCCACCTCAGCCATCCTGGAAGTGGTTTTCCGTGGTTTCCCACTTCTCCTCCAGGCAAATGCCGGGATGGTACCTAACTTAAGGCCACGGCCGCTTCCTTCCCTCATCCTTGCCTATCCCTTCCAATCTTCCCATCCCCCTACAAGGCCCCTGTCACCATAGCAGGTGAGGCCGCCTGGGCGAGGTACTGGTCATACTCCCCAGTTGTATCCCCCGACCAAGAGTCTGAAGCTCCAGGACACTGCCCTTGAGGCGGTAGAGGTGGGATCCCTCGCTGAGTCCGAGGGAAAAGTCGAACCTGGAGGGTAAACAGATGATGATGATGATGACAATAATAATAATAATAATAATAATAATAATAATAATAATAATAATAATAATAATAATAATAATAGCTAGTTTCTTTACGTCGCATCGATACAGATAGGTCTTATGGCGACGATAGGACAGGAAAGGGCTAGGAGTGGGAAGGAATCGACCGTGGCCTTAATTAAGGTACAACCCCACCATTTGTCTGGTGTGAAAATGGGAAACCACGGAAACCATTTTCAGGACTTCCGACAGTGGGGTTCGAACCTACTATCTCCCGAATACTGTATAGTGGCCGCACTTAAGCGACTGCAGTTATCGAGCTCGGTTACTTAAAACGAACAACTGCTATCATAATAGTATGATTTTTATATTAGACATCCTCGGTCATCAACGCAGTGCACTTGTATAAGGGTAGATTTTCGATAAGCTTGTAATTTCTACTAGAAATAATAATAATAATAATAATAATAATAATAATAATAATAATAATAATAATAATAATAATAATAATAATAACATTTATAGATTTTTAAAAGGATTTTGCCTCTGTTTATAGGGATACTTTAGATGAAATAATTCCAGAGTTCAGAGTTAAAAACAAATTGGCAAATCTAATCCGTGAAACCCTCACAGACACCATATCCAAAGTAAAATTTATGGGTGAAATATCTAAATCATTCAGAATAAATACAGGTGTAAGATAAGGTGATGGTTTATCTCCACTACTAATCAGTTGCGTCCTGGAAAAAAATAGTAAGAATCTAAAATGAAAAACTGAAAGGTGAGTGGTGGTGATTATTGTTTTAAGAGGAAGTACAACTAGGCAACCATCCTCTATATAACACTAATCGTAGGGAAAAATGGAAGGGGTCCGACACTTCGAAAAAATGAAGATATCGGCCAAAGGAAGACAAGGGCCACGAAGGGCGTGAAAATGAGACTCCCCTAGCCCTCGCAACCCTAATAGCGTCGGGGTCGGAAAAGAACAAGTGTTGACCAAGAGACGTCGGATAGGATAGATGAAAGTGAGGAGTCTGGCACAAGTAAGTGGAAGCAATGCCAGGACTCAGCTGGGGCCTCGTGGTCGCCAACCCACGCTCCAAAGTTCATATCCCCTGGGGCCCCTTTCAGTCGCCTCCTACGACAGGCAGGGGATACCGTGGGTGTTATTCTACCGCCCCCACCCACAGGGGGATGAAAAACTGAAAGAACTCAAGTACAGAGGTGTTGTAATGAACTCTCTAGCATTTGAAGATGATATTACAATACTTTCAGAAAATATGAAAAATGCAGCAATATAAGTCTATCTCTTGGAAAAAATAGCCAAGAGAATAAGTTCAAGAATTTCTGAAGAAAACTTCTATATTTTTGACATAAAAATGCTCCAGAATTTCTAATAACAGAAAATGGTCGAATAAGGAAGGTGAAGAAATTTAAATATTTGGGAGAAACAAATCAAGAAAATGGTTTGGAAAAATCCGCTGTAGGAGAAAGGATTCACAAGATGAAAGGAGCACACGGTATAACTAGGAGTATCTACAACATTAAGTGTTAATCTTCTTCTTCTTCTTAATCTGTTTATTGTCCAGGGTTGGCTTTTCCCTCGGACTTAGCGAGGGATCCCACCTCTACCGCCTCAAGGGCAGTGTCCTGGAGCTTCAGACATCGGATCGGGGGATACAACTGGGGAGAATGATCAGTACCTCGCCCAGGCGGCCTCACCTGCTATACTGAACAGGGGCCTTGGTGGGGGATGGGAAGATTGGAAGGGATAGACAAGGAAGAGGGAAGGAAGCGGCCGTGGCCTTAAGTTAGGTACCATCCCGGCATTTGCCTGGAGGAGAAGTGGGAAACCACGGAAAACCACTTCCAGGATGGCTGAGGTGGGAATCGAACCCACCTCTACTCAGTTGACCTCCCGAGGCTGAGTGGACCCCGTTCCAGCCCTCGTACCACTTTTCAAATTTCGTGGCAGAGCCGGGAATCGAACCCAGGCCTCCGGGGGTGGCAGCTAATCACACTAACCACTACACCACAGAGGCGGACAAGTGTTAATCTAAAAACCTCAAAACACAACACTACAACACAGTAGGCAAACCGGAATGTCTATGCGCGGGTGAATGTCTACTACTGAATTACAGGCTGAATAAATTAGAAGTACTGGATAGGGAAGTTATACGGAAAATACTCGGTCCGCTAAGAACTACAGAACTCTGGAAATCAAGAAGTAATGATGAAATATACCGGAACATAGAAAAAATAACAGAAACAATGCGGAAGAAACGATTGATATTTTTGGGACATTTATACAGAATGGATGACAACAGGTTAACCAAACAGATCTTCAAATATCTTTTGAACAAGAAGTCAACAACAACCTGGAATCATGAAGTCAAGAAAGATTTGGAAAGAAACAACATAAGGGAAGAAGAAGTAGCGCGCACACACACGCGCAGAGAGAGAGAGAGAGATTTAGAAGGAAAGTGTTAAAAATGGAAGGACCCCAAGGTCGGGAGGGAAAGAGGACAGGCTGAAAAATTGTCTGAGGAGGAGAAAAGGAGACATAGTGAGCAGGTTAAAGAGTACTGGAGAAAGAAGGAAAAAGAAAGGGTAATAATAATTTCGTGTGGCTATTTCTAGCCTAGTGCAGCCTTTGTAAGGCAGACCCTCCGATGAGGGTGGGCGGCATCTGCCATCTGTAGGTAACTGAGTGTTATTGTGGTGGAGGATAGTGTTACGTGTGGTGTGTGAGTTGCAGGGATGTTGCGGACAGCACAAACACCCAGCCCCCGGGCCATTGGAATTAACCAATAAAGGTTAAAATCCCCGACCCGGCCGGGAATCGAACCCGGGACCCTCTGAACCGAAGGCCAGTACGCTGGCCATTCAGCCAACGAATCGGACACAAGAAAGGGTGAAGCACTGAAATTGTCACGTGGTTCCTAGAAGACCCTAACGGGGAAGGAAATAATAATAATAATAATAATAATAATAATAATAATAATAATAATAATAATAATAATAAATTAGAAATATTAGAAATAAGAATTATAAGGAAAATATTAGGTCCTCTAAGAATTGCAGAGTTTTGGAAATTAAGAAGTAACAATGAAATTTATCAGAACATAGAAAACATATCAGAAACAACAAGAAAAAGGTGAGTGCTATTTCTTGGACACATTTACAGAATGGATGACAATAGACTAACTAAACGAATCTTCAAGTACATTTCAGAAAAGAAATCAACTACCACCTGGATTCGAGAAGTCAAGAAAGACCTGGAAAGGAAAAACATACGAGAAGAAGAATTATTGGAAAGAAAGATTTTTAGGAAGAAAGTCTTACAAATGGAAAGATTCCAAGGGAGGAAGGAAAAGAAAAGAGGCACAGAGTGGACTGAAGACAGGAAAAGAAGCACAGTGAAACAATGAAAGAATACTGGAAGAAAAGGAAAGAACAACTAAGGAGGAAGAATAGATATTGTAACGTGGTCCATAGAAGGCCGGAACGCAAGAAGAATTAATAATAATAATAATAATAATAATAATAATAATAATAATAATAATAATAATAATAATAATAATAATAATAATAATAATAATAATAATAATAATAATAATGTATCTGTATGTATTTTACCAGCTGTATTTACCCCAGGTAAAGGTACAAGAGAACGGATATTACCCATCCGTCAGCTGATTGAAGAAGCAGAGAATTTCAAATCCCTCTCATAATCTGGTTATAAGATTACCGGAAGGCTTTTGACTGTGTTCAGTGGAAGAAATTGTGGACATTTTTATTGCAAATCGGAGTTCGTGATCATCTGGTTTCGATGATAACATACTTGATGAAGTCTACTCACCTATGGTCAAAATATAGTAAATGGCAAAATCTCTGGGAATATCAAGATCCAGAAGTGTACCTGTCAAGGCTGTATATGTTTACCAGTACTCTTCAGCATCTATGGTGAGTACATCATGAGAGCCGCACTTTAGAAATTGGATGGTGGATATTCTGTTTCTGGTAAGAAAACATCCAGCCTGCGTTAAACACTCATTGCCACTTATTCGTGTCAAAATTCTGAGTCTTCGAATAGGACTGCAGGTTAATTTGAACATCGCCAAAATAATGATCATTGACAGAGCGAAAAGAAAGAAATAGCTACCACTGACTCTTCAAGCATTTTGAAAACATCTCTCTTGGTTCAGTCGCTTCCAGTAGTCACAATCATTCTCTCCAATAAAAAAGACTAGTTATGAAGTCAAACAGAAGTGGTTCAGAAGCAGAGATTAAGAAAACAGCCGTGGTGAAAAACGTAATTATGAATTTGTCTAATTTGTGGAAGAATCGCTCTATCCAAGCATCCAAGAACAGAACCAGATCTCAACTCCAAGCCTCCACAGCGTCACCTTCGCAACTGACCGTCACTCCACTGCTCATCAGACGTCGCACAGACATGGCAGACGAACAGCAACAACAGATACAGCGCCAGCCAGAGCAACCGCCACAGCCACAGCAACCAGCACAACCACCCGCTCCACAGACATTGGAACAATTGTCTGCGATTGTTAATCAACTGGCGGTTAACATGAACACTCTCACGCAACATTTTTAGCCGACGATCGAGCATCAGACGATGGCGGTGGGGCCTCCGAAGATGGAGACCTCAACTTTCGGACGCTCCGCCCACACAATTACCCGAAGGGACTGGAAGTGCCGCCGGACTATCGCGTGTTCCAGACCGCGACGGCTTTGGATTCCAGGGATTCCCGCCGGCAGAGACCACCACGACGCAGCGACCACGCTATGGCTGTTGTCCGCCTGGGAAACACTCGACCACGCACACAGGAAGTACGCTTTCAACAGGGCCAACTTGCTCTACATCGCCCTCTCTCGTGGATGGAGTGCGGCGATCCAGCTGGACCAAGCAACGGGCGACGTCTCCTTCTTCAGGACTTCAAGTTCCAATCACTTCCGCGTTTACCGGTCAGCCGCACCCCAGCTACCAGGTGGAGGGGTCGCGGCGGACGGGCCGGAAGAGGACGAGGAGTGGCAGCAGCCGCGGTGTCAGCAGCTCCTCAACAGCCAATGTGACTCCACCGCCGGGCCAGATCCCCCGGTCCCGGCGGAGTCCGATACCACAGCCTTCAACCAGGGACCGCAACCGCATGGTGTCCAGATTCCAACCCGTCGACGACGCCGCCCGGCATTTCTACAACCGCCAACCCGACGCAGTCCACGCAAGACGGCAGGCCAGCGACGGGTACCGTAAGAGAAGTGTGTCTTATTGGGTCCTTTATAATATTGTTTGTATTTTCTTTTACCCTATGGGTCCTTTTCATGTATAATTTATGTCGCTCATCTATTGTACCTAAATAATAAAGACAGCATAGTGGGATCACCCCTCAGGGATCCCACGGCTCTATAGCCTCTTGCCCCAGCGCGGCTGCGCCAGTGCACTTGAGAGTAATAGTACAGTCTACTACAGTCGAACCTCGATATCTCGAATCACCTCGGGAGCTAAATTTTGTTTCGAGTTATCGAAATTTCAAGATATACAGCAGGGCCTCTCAAACGCCCAAAATCTCACGCGTGCAAATCGAGGTGCAAGAGCTCCGTGCACTGTGCATCGGTCGCGCTCGGCTTCGCTCGGACCAACGCTTCGTCTCTGGGCTACTCGGCTAAGCTCGGTTCTACTCGGCGTAACTCGGCGCAACTCAGCTCGGATTTAGAGCACTACGGAGCAAGTGTGGAACAGGGAGACAGGGGAAGCGAGCAAGACATGCGTGAGGCAAGAGAGAGTAAGCGCTATTGCTCCAAATCGAGCAGTGGGGGGTCTACACTCTGGTCAACCAAGCGAAGTCATCTTTTGCACCGTGCACAGTGCATGCACCAAGCGCATGCATCCTGAGTGGCCCTGATATACAGAATACTTTTCTGAGCATGTATAGCACATAATTGAAGCACATGTATCTACGGGCTTATAATGAATACATTATTTTTAACAAAAAGCAAAGCAAAGTCACCTCCGTACAGACCATGAAGGCCCTTGGAGGAGTGGAAGGTAAAGGCTTCCACCATTGTTAACCTTGGCATGTAATGGGGTAGAGTGGTTAGCTCTACGCCCGGCCGCCTTTGCCCCCAGAAATTAACCTGGTACTCATTTTTGGTGTAGGCTGAGTGAACCTCAGGGCCATATAATAATAATAATAATAATAATAATAATAATAATAATAATAATAATAATAATAATAATAATAATAATAATAATAATAATAATAATAATAATAATAATCGTATGGCCTCAGCTACCGTGTGCAGACATTTCAATTTGACGCCATCTGGCTGTCTGCTCGTCAATTTCGACGTTCTTTTTTACTCTAGGCCCCTACTAGATGGCAGGCCGAGTAAACCGAAACTCTCTTGGGCGTCTATGGCTGAGATTTAATGAATTTTGTCGGGTAAACACCAAATGTGTCACCAGAGATCTTTTACATGCCGACATCGTACGACATGGAGTGTCGAATGGACTTTTTTCCGCCCTTCAAAAATCCGACTACCTCTGCCGGGTTTGAACCCGCTATGTTGGAATCAGGAGGCCGACACTCTACCGCTGATCCACAGAGGCAGCTTAGGGCCATATGCACCTCCGGAAGTGGAACTCTCGTTTCTTAAATTTTACGACTTCCTGACGGGGATTCGAACCCACGTCCTTCCGGGCGAACCGAGCACGCCTTTACCGCCTCGGCCAGGCTGCCCCTCACTATTTTGAACAGTACCTAAAAATATACAACCAAACTCTCTGTTACGGCATCTCTTTAACCCTTATTATAGTAACTTTATAGACGACAAGGTACAGTGCATGCACTAGTGAAACAAGAAACACACCTCTGTTAATACCTTCGAAAAAAATCCGTTAGTCTCTTCTGTTTGTTATTGTTAACCTTTCCTCCCTTCACGTTGAAACTTCTCGTCAATACCACGCAGCCGAGATTCGTAAATGGAGCTGGTCATCCGCGACTTCAGTGGGGGGGGGGGGGTGTTGCTTTCGTACGTGACCGGTAATTAATACACACCCGAGAAACAGCGAGGCTTTGCCGACTTCCCAATCACTAGAAGTTTTAGTTTCGCGTTTCCCATCTTATTAGCTCCCAGCATCACTTTAACCCTTTCTTTACTTGTTAACTGTTCCTCACAAACCACAAATGCCGTATTTCACAGTTTAATGTTGCACAAAATTCGAGTTACAGAGTATTTTGTGCTTTAAGGGAGGAAATGTTTGCTTCGAGAAATCGAGAAATTCGTGTAACCGAATTTTGAGTTATAGAGAAATAAATACACATGAAGAACAGGACAAGGTAAGGTAAGGGTTATTCTGCCCGAAGGCAGGTCCGAACCTCCGCAGAGGTGTTCCTGAGCCGGAGTTTACGTGCGGTAGGGTGGCCAGTTCCTTTTCGCTCCTCCATTCCCTTACTCCCCCCCCCCTACCAACAGCGCGTGGCAACCCATCCAACTCCTGACCACGCCCAATGTTGCTTAACTTCGGAGATCTCATGGGATCCGGTGTTTCAACACGGCTACGGCCGTTGAATAGGACAAACGGTCGGGAAATTTAAGTTACTTCGAGATACTGAAAATTGGAGTAACGGAGGTTCGATTGTATTTACAGTTTTACCTGTGCGGAGCCAAGACGTGAACACTTCATGCTACAGACGTAAAGAAAGTCGATTATATTGAAGTGTGGTTCTGGTGAAGTGTTACCCATACTTTGGATAGCATTTCGCAGAAATGACTCCATTGTTAACCAGCTAAACCTCAGGATCAGATTATCATCAGTGTGTAAATTAAACGGGCTAGAATCGTTTGGACATATTATGCAACGTGGGAATGATAGCGTAGAAAAACTTATAATCATGTTCCTGAGAAAAGAGATCGTGGACGCGTTACCACTCCAAGGTCGAACATTATCAAGAAAGTAACTGGGTTGAATGTGTCTGGTGCTGCACGGCGGACCAAGGGCCGCAAGAAATGGAGAAAATTGAACAGTACCCCCATTGGAGATCATGCTATTCAAGATTAAGGGAAAGATAGGATGTATATATTTTTCTTTTACAATTGGATTTACTTCGCACGGACATAGATAGATATTATGGCAACGATGGGATAGGAAAAGCCTAGGAGTGGGAAGGAAGCGGGAATGGCACTAATAAGGTATAGCCCCAGCACTTGCCTGGTGTGAAAAAGAGAAACCGCAGAAAAACGTCGTCAGGGCTACCGACAGTTAGGTTCGAACCCACTATCTCGAGACGCGAGTTCATAGCTGCGCGCCCCTAACCACACGGCCAACTCGATCGGTTTTCTTTTACAAAACGAGAATTGTTTTACGATGTCCTCACTATCGCCATGCAGTATTCTGTTATTTCGTTACTTGTATTTGTATTACACCTTCCAGTTGTAAATCGTCATCAAACATTTCCATTTATGTACGTACGTATGTATCTACCACTTCAAACATTCTCACCAACTAAAAAGACTACCGGTAGTTGTAGAGTCAAACACAAGTGGCTCAGAAGCAATCCCTCCAACATAAAAGACTAGTTGTGAACTCAAACAGAAGTGGTTCAGAAGCATTCTCTACAACAAAAGAGACTAGTTGTGAAGTCAAACAGAAGTGGCTCAGAAGCATTTTCTACAACAAAAGAGATTAGTTGTGAAGTCAAACAGAAGTGGTTCAGAAGCATTTTCTACAACAAAAGAGATTAGTTGTGAAGTCAAACAGAAGTGGTTCAGAAGCATTTTCTACAACAAAAGAGATTACTTGTGAAGTCAAACAGAAGTGACTCAGAAGCATTCTCTACAACAAAAGAGATTAGTTATGAACTCAAACAGAAGTGGTTCAGAAGCATTTTCTACAACAAAAGAGATTACTTGTGAAGTCAAACAGAAGTGACTCAGAAGCATTCTCTACAACAAAAGAGACTAGTTGTGAAGTCAAACAGAAGTGACTCAGAAGCATTCTCTACAACAAAAGAGACTAGTTGTGAAGTCAAATAGAAGTGACTCAGAAGCATTCTCTACAACAAAAGAGATTAGTTGTGAAGTCAAATAGAAGTGACTCAGAAGCATTCTCTACAACAAAAGAGATTAGTTGTGAAGTCAAATAGAAGTGACTCAGAAGCATTCTCTACAACAAAAAGATTAGTTGTGAAGTCAAACAGAAGTGGCTTAGAAGCATCCTCTACAACAAAAGAGACTAGTAGTGAAGTCAAACAGAAGTGACTCAGAAGCATTCTCTCCAACAAAAGAGATTAGTTGTGAAGTCAAATAGAAGTGACTCAGAAGCATTCTCGACAACAAAAGAGATTAGTTGTAAAGTCGAACAGTAATAGCTCAGAAGCATTTTCTCCAACAAAAATACTAGTTGTGAAGTGGCTCAGAAGCGTTCTCTCCATGAAGTCAAACAGAAGTGGCTCATAAGTATTCTCAAAATTTTCGTTATCAGTCAGGTTCTCCCCATTAAACTTCTCCATTGCACCCAAGAGCCTTCGTGACGATTGAGATTTGAAGGGGGAGGGGAGGAGAAGGAATCATATTGCCTTGGCTGATACATTTGCCATCTGTGTAAGTTCTGTGCTTATATATATATTGTGTTGAGGGAGCATTATACAGCCAAGTGGAGAATTTGAGAGGGAAGGATCCAAAAGTTAGAAAACATTCGAGGAGCATCTGGCAACGTCCCACCGGAAGAAACTTTGAGCGAAACAAAATGTAAAGTTAAGGTAGACCTCGATAGCGGCCTAATGAAGTTTGAATCATGGCTCGCTGGCTCTCCTTCCAGCCGCGTCCTGCTGCATGCAAGGGAAAAATACGATAACCAGATCAGGAAACGTGTACTTATGAAATTATCCTGGAGGAGAACCGTTCTGTGTCGGAGGTAAGGGGTTACTCTGTTTAGTGAAGTGTTTTATTTGACTACTACTGCTACTGCTGCTGCTTCTATTATTATTAATAATATTATGAGTGTAGGTGCAATATACGGTACTTGTCTTTTGCTAGGAGATTTTCGGTTTATTTCCAGTCTTGTTCGCGTTTATTAGTCTTGTATTTAGAGTTGAACGAAGTGCGTTCATTGCCAGCTTCTTGAGGTCAATTGAGGACCTGCGTGATACGAGAGGCAGTGGACCTGTAAAGAAAGTCAAGAAATAGGTTTGAAGAAGTCATAACACTGACTAGATGAACATCCAATATCTGATAGGTAATCTGGCGTTCGACCTGGCATGCTAAGGCCGTCAATGGGCTTATTTGCTTCTTTCTTCTTCTTCTTCTTATTCTTCTTCTGAGACCAATAATAATAATAATAATAATAATAATAATAATAATAATAATAATAATAATGTTATTTATTTTTGTTTTACGGTTTACTGAGACGCCGAGGTCACGAAATTTAGTCTCCCTGGAGTTCTAATAATTTTGTAACTTCCTCGGTATTAAGTATCTTATACAGGTCTTGGTAGTTGTGATGTTTTTTAAGGCATAAGTGTAAGTTGTGGCAGTTTTCAACATTTTGCGCTCTTCGCGTTTTACACTGACTGAGCAAATGTCATGGGATAACGGAGCACTGATGCGCAGGTGTGTTGTCTGCGCACCACACGCCCCCTGTGCCAGCGGCAGTTGTATAGGAGACCTTGTGAGCAGTGGCTGTGCATGTGACAGGTGTAACATGGAACGTCGTCGTGAGCTGACACCGTTCGATCGGGGTATGGTGGTCGGTGTCCGACGGATAAGAAGTGCGATTTCGGGAGTGGTGCGGAAATTCGTTTTCACACGATCAACCGTGTCCATGGTGTATCGTGAATGGCTGAATGCGGGTGTCATCGTCCACAACAGACGAACGACCGGCCGTCCAGCCACCCTCGATGACCGCGATCGGCGACATCTGAGATGGATTGTCAATAGTGACAGACGGGCAACCGTGCAACAAATCTCGGCTCAGTTCAACACAGGCCATGCTAGACACGTCTCCCAGTGGACAATCTGTAGGAACATTTGTTCCATGGGGTAGCGGAGCCGGCGCCGCACACGGGTGCCACTGTTAACCCAACATCATCGGGCACAACGTGGCATATTTGTCGCCACTCATCAGGGATGGACACTGGAACAATGGCGTAACGTGATATGGTCGGACGAGTCACGATTTCAACTGCACCATGCTCATGGGAGGCACCGTGTATGGCCCAGACCACATGAAGCGATGGATCCCGCCTGCCTCGAAGGTGTGGTCCAGGGCGCTGGTGTCTCTGTTATGGTCTGGGGTGCATTTTCCTGGTATGGAATAAGACCCCTAGTTGTTCTGGAAGAGACTTTGAATGGTCCGCGGTATGTTGAGCTGCTCGGAGACCATCTCCACCCACTTTTGGCCCTCCAGCACCCAGACGGTTCTGCGGTGTTTCAAGATGATAAAGCGCCGCTACATCGCTCCCACGTCGCCCGGGAATGGTTCCAGGAACATGCAGCGGAGGTCCAACGACTACCATGGCCACTCAGGAGACCCGATATGAACCCTATCGAGCATATCTGGGATGTTCTAGATCACAGGCTCCGTGCCATGGATCCTGCACCCACGAACAGACCAGCATGGTCGGCCGCTCTGCAAACGATTTTGTGTCAGCTGCGTCCAGAGGACTACCAGGGACTTGTCGACTCACTGCAGTTCGCAGGGCCAGAGGAGGCCCCACACGCTATTAGGTGACTATCCCATGACATTTGCTGTCAGTGTACATGCAGTTTTGTTTTTCTTCAGCTTTCTAAGCCTCCTTCTTTTTAACTTTGGCGACCATTGTGTTTCTTCATTCCATCACAAACTCTGTTCGTCCATGAACCATATATATAATTCTCGAGACATTCAGTTGCAGCCGTATGAATCTGATCAGAGATTTCAGCACACATGGTTTCTGTTGACTGATTAATGTTCACACTAAGAATACTAGCTTGGCCACGAATTTATCCTTCTTCTCGGATAGTTTCCACCACTATATTTTCTGTCAGTTTCTTAGGCGAGGTGATCTTATCTGGCCAATCTGCATATCCGAAGCAAGCAGTTGGAGGGCAATGAATTCTGGTCGTATTACTTTTAAAATTAATGCTAACTTGAAGTAGCCCTTACATACCAGCCAGTACCAATGACCAGGGCATTCAATCTGTAGTACGTAGCAAAAAATGATATTGCATAGCTGTCGTGCTCTTTTTTTTTTTTTGCTATTTGTTTTACGTCGCACCGACACAGATAGGTCTTATGTCGTGCTCTAGTCTATTCTTATTGCTATTGTGCGATTTGACAATCGATTGATTTCAATCACGGAATCGTAACATTTCTGAGCAATGACCACCGCAACTCCATTTCGGGCAGTACCTGTGGCATGATAGAGGATGCTATACTCGACACCTATCTTTTTATTTCTATGTTGACCCTTTCGACTTGTTTCCTGGTCACAAGTTTATCGATGTGAGGGTTCCGCAGGGCCTCAGTCATCTCGGGGCTACTCCCTAATACTAACGCTGGCAAATCGTAGATTAGGAACTGGCTTCTGTAGTTCGCTGCATCTTGGAATGGGCAGCCCCTGCCCATTCCTCATGTCTTTCGGGCTGGGACGAAGCTCGTCGCCTATTCAGAGTTCAGATGCTACCTGATGGCATTCAGTGCCATTTCCTCCACTGAGCGACCATCAGCCTTCCAAACGTGTTCCTCCGTCCGAAGCCGTTGGCTTCTCTGAGTACTCTTCCGCCCAATCCTCGGAGACAAAAGTTACAATTACTGACAGTCACAATCAGACGTATTGTTAACAGATGTCCCTCGCATCCTCCACAGTTGCAGCTGGCTCCGCCTGGTGCAACATTACCATCTCTCGATCCTTCTGCCTCGTTGTTGGACGTCCTCTTGGTCGTTTTTCAGAAGACTGAAAGCTGAGTACTCGGTGTGGGAGAGTTACCTCAGCCTCCAAAGATCACCTAACAAGTACTCACTCAAGATGTAAATTTATAGGAGAAATTAAAGTTAAGTCAGACAATGGGATGGAAGTTCACCAGTTCTCTTCAAGTGTGTGTTCGAAATTCGCGAATGGGTAAGCGGAGTTGCGAGGAAGGATTTACCGAACCAAGAACGTATCGGAGGATCAAAGAATGTGGTCAAGATAAACTGTCTTGCTTTTACTGATGACTTGTCCATCTTGTCTATAAACACAGACATAGATGTTCAACAGTTAAATCTACTAAACCAAACAAGCTGAAAAAGCTGGTTTTCAGATTACCCTCGGAAAAAATCAAAGCACGACGAACATCAAACTGCCCCCCGTCTTAATAACAGGGTATAAAAGGATTGAACGTGTTGGCAGCTCCCGGTACATCAGTGAGACTGTCCATTTGAAAACTAGTGAAAGGGAAGCCAATGACATCAGGCAAGACAAGATGGTCACTGGTCACACAGTCGTTAAAACGGAGTGTCTTTATGCAAGTGAATGTCTTCGAATGCCTGGGAAGGCTGGGTGGAAAGAAGCCGAGAAATTTGAGAGAAATATCTTTCGCAGGATAATGGTAGGGGCTGCCTGGCCGAGGCGGTAAAGGCGTGCCTGGTTCTCCCGGAAGGACGTGGGTTCGAATCCCCGTCAGAAAGTCGTAAAATTTAAGAAACGAGATTTCCACTTCCGGAGGTGCACATGGCCCTGAGGTTCACTCAGCCTACACCAAAGAAGAGTGCCAGGCTAATTCCTGGGGGTAAATGCGGTCGGGCGTAGAGCTAACCACTCTACCCAACCAAGTGCCGAGGTTGCGGATAGTGGAAACCTTTACCTTCCACCCGTCCAAAGGCCTTCACGGCCTGTACGGAAGATAAATGGTTCGAAGATGGTAGCTAGAAAATACAGCGTAAGAGACAGCAAAGAACGGTATCAGTAAAACGAACGGGTGATGCAGTCAATAAGAAAAAATTAAGACCGAAGTTCTACGGAGATGTACCTATACAGAGTAGATGACAAGCAGCTGACAAAGCAGATCTTCAAATTACAGGACACTAGACCTAAAGTTTCGGATAATTTGTTTCAGGAGTTCGAAAGTACTTCGTCAGGGTTTGTCTCAGGCGGGAGGACATAGGACATCTAAGGTCGATCACGATACAGATCACTGATCAACAACTTCAAGGGGTTTCATGAAAAGGTGGACGAAGAGAAGACAGGCTCCCAGGGAATGAATGCAGCGATTCTGGGCAGCAAAACAGGCTTCCAAAAATATATAAGGTACTTGAAGTAGTCCTCAGTAGCCGTAAACGAAATATGAGGGTAGAAACATGGTTCACTCAACCTCGTGAAGCCAAGTGAGGAATGATTTAATACCTGAAGTACGGGACATGGTAATGCCAAAAAATTAAGTTGAACACGTCACTCTGCAGTATCTGTTAAAACTATCTGACTGTGCAGTAATTACCTAGGCAAATCAACCAAAGGCCCCTAACGGGGTTTGTATAAGTGATTTTTAAAATTCTCCTTCTTTCGCTTCGATCAGCTATAGGCCACGCTATTTCAATCGTTTTCTGTCTTGAGCTTCAGGTTTCGTTCGAAAACTCTGTAGATCCACGTTGCTTGTAAATCCTTTTCCACCTCAGTGAACCAGACCCATTTAGTTTCCTTATTCAGAAAATAAGCAAAGATTCGTGTGGACAATCTTTGTGGTGCTATTCGTGTTAAGTGATCATAGAAATAAATCCTTCTTTTCCTAATAGTGTCTGTTATTTTCTCCATATGCAGATATAGTTCACGAATGTGCCTTCTGCTATACTCTCCATTTTCCTTTACTGGCCCCATGATCTTACTTATACGGGACACCTTTGACCTCGAACTCTCGAAACAGCGCGAAACCATGCTTAGAATAACAAGCAGTCATAAACAAAACAGTGGTGTGCTTCATTTCCATGCAAAACTCTGCATTTGGACGGTGGCATAGTGTAGCTGCACTAACCAGTGCTCCAGTTGCGTGAGTGGTATAGCTCCAGTACATATTTGTCTCTTGGAGTGTTCGCAAGCGAGTTACTATGTAAACTGTGTACAGTGCAGTGATATCATGAAGACAATTAATCCTACGCATGTGGTCCAAATATTAGGAACAGAGTTGCGACTTGCTGAATATGGAAATGACATTGGGGCCGAGGATATGGAATTCGCGGATATATTATATAACATAATAATTCAGAAATATAATGGCGATGACACAGAAATACATGACGTTACGCTGTATAGATATACGTATTTTGAAGGACAGGAGGAACCTGAAGCTGAAGGTGGCTCCTCAAGCAGTACACGACATTCATCTCCAGAGCAACTGGAAGAGTCAAGTCAAAGTTTGTACGAACTCTCTCCACCCAAAAAGATGAGGTCCAGTGTATTAGAAGATATTGATGACAGCGTACTAGAGAACATTTATAAGGACTATTACAATCGTGGCTTTAATTCCTATAACATATTAATGAAGCGCTATATGTGCATCATAAGTAAATAAAACTGCACATGAATTCTAAATTATGTGTCTAAAAAACGGGGAGCTGGTGCTCGTTTCAAAGCAAACAGACTGTCGCAATTAAAAACTATAAAAGAGTATGTTATATCGAAATTTGATGGTGCAAGGAGGTATGGATCTACAGTTCACTCTTGGGATCTGCAGATGTGGGCACTAGAAGGGGGTAAAATGTTTGGCTTGGTCAATTTCAAAGCTTCCATTTCCTTTATTGACCATCTGAAGGCTGAATATGGCATTTCATCGAGGCATATTACTACATTTGTCACACGTAAGGACATAGAAGATAATATTATACGTCAGAGGGCACAACAGTTTGTGGAAGAAGTGAACATGTTTATAACAGAGGAGGGTGTGGAGAAAGGTAACGTTTGAAACAGTGACCAGAGTCAATTCCAGTATGAAATGTCTTCAGCATCAACACTGTCCTACAGAGGAGAGAAAACTACAGGTAGTCTGTTGCAGTCTGTACATAGCTCTACCCACAGCTACACAATTGATGTGGCTTTATCAATGGCAGACAGACTAGCAAACAAGTTGTATATCTGTTTTCAAGAGACACAAGGCACTTTCGGTCCAAATATTTTAAAGAAACTTGCAACAAACTGCCCACGAAACATTCATGTGGAGGCAAGCAAAAGTGGAAAAATGACTAAAGAACACATGAAACGTTTTCTAACTTCAGTCCTTGGCGAACATGTAACAAATGAAAAGAGCCTATTGTTGTGCGATTCCTGGGCAGATCGTACAGATCGTACACTTCTAGATGCAAGTTTTCCAAACACAGATGTTACGCTGAAGATATTGCCACCAAAAACAACAAAATATTGCCAACCCCTTGATGTTTACTT
The DNA here is from genome assembly GCF_040414725.1 of Anabrus simplex. Taxonomy (NCBI): domain Eukaryota; kingdom Metazoa; phylum Arthropoda; class Insecta; order Orthoptera; family Tettigoniidae; genus Anabrus; species Anabrus simplex. Next base: position 343,790,461 of record NC_090268.1, on the reverse strand, counting down.
CTTTCGGCAATATAAACTCTATATCGGAAGGATTACTGGATTTGTGAGACTACAAGGTGCCAAACCACAAGTGAAGGTACATGATCGTTATTTCATCGTGAAACTTCACTCTGTGATTTACAATCAATTTACTGTACCTACGTATAAGCCTATGTTGCAATATGCTTGGCGAAAACCAGGTAATGCCACTGACATACCAACATCATCATTTGAAAATGTAATTAGTGTGGCTTTTGATATTGGACTGCGTGAATGTGAAAGTGATTTGTAATGTGATAACGTGGCTTTAGTGAGGTGTGCACATTGTTCTCTCCCATTTTGTTTTAACCACTTCATCAAAATCCCACATCTGCACTTTGAGGACTAACATAAGCACTTTCAGGTGTGTGGTACTGCTGTATATGTGTGTTTTGCGCTATTATATCTACTTTAAGCAGAGAGTTTTTGGCGCTGCTGACGCCATCAAATTACACATAATTTCCTTCCTATGGTATTGATATCTTGTTACTTTGTTTCTCTACTAAAATGTTACTTGAGGTAGAATGCAAAATTGTGCATGGAAATGACGCATACCACTGTTTTGTTTATGATTGCTTGTTATTCTAAGCATGTTTGCGTGCGGTTCCGAGCGTTCGAGGTCAACGGTGTACCTTGTTAGAATCTTCCTTTCTTCGGCTTCTAATTGTTCTTCCAGACCTTCCTTGTTCATTGAGAGGCATTCTGTTGCATACAGAGCTTCAAGTCGAATTACTGTACAGCACTATCTAAGCTTCATTTGAAGGTTGTTGACCGTTTGCTATACTTTGGATATCTTTGGTGATCTTGTTGATTCTTTGATTTGAATACCTATTTCTCAGAAATATTAGGTTCTATCCACTCGCCTAGGTACTTGAATGTCTCTGCCTCTTTCGTGTTATCCTGATTATTATGATTATTACTTATTATTATTATTATTATTATTATTATTAGTGTGGTCATTACATTATTACATCAAAAACCTAAAATTTTTCACTAACTGTAGCTAGTGAATGGAAGTCCACAGCCTGTTTCCAGTCATTCGACCGGGTCAGGATTGGAATTTTTGAAGCCCGCCATCTAGCGGCGAGGATAGAAAATGTGCCGGCTGCCAAAGCCTGTCACACTCCTCTGGGGCAATGATTAATGACTAAGAGATGAAATGAAATTATATTTGAGAGTGTTGCTGGAATGAAAGATGACAGGCAAAACCGGAGTACCCGGAGAGAAACCTGCCCTGCCCCCGCTTTGTCCATCACAAATCTCACATGGAGTGACCGGAATTTGAACCACGGTATCCAGCGGTGAGAAGCGGGCACGATGCCGCCTGATCCACGCAGGCTTCAACTGTAGCTAGTACTGGTTTCATATTACTAGTAGACAAAATTAAATTCATGCTCCCTCTTCTCAGTAGCAACAGCACGCCTACATGTAGACAGCATAGGCAACTAATGCGACGTTTTAATGCTGCGGGTTGCTTTCATAACTCACTGCTACAGTTCCTCAACTAGGTAGATATTCCCCTAATGAGTCTTGAAGCCCGTCCTCCCGATGAAACAGGAAGGCAGAAACGAGCTCATGGGGGAGGGGGGCTGAGAATAAATGGATGTAGGAGAACTGGGATTTATGAGGAGAAGAGCTAATATATTTGAGGACGACTATGTTTGAGACGTTGAGACTGTCATTGTCTTTTTTGTGTTTTCATATTTATCTTTGTCTCCTCTTTCTATTGCTCCCTCCTCCAACACTAAGATTTCATTGTGTTTATCATGTTACGTGTTCCTTTTCATGTCCAATTCTCTCTACAGTGTGTGACAATAAGGTAGGACAAATTTTCAGACACATTCTTCACACGAAGTAGAAATATGATATGAAATGGCGTATGGCTTTTAGTGACGGGAGTGTCCGAGAACATGTTCGGCTCGTCAAATGCAGGTCTTTTGATTTGACTCCCGTAGGCGACCTGCGCATCGTGATGAGGATGAAATGATGATGAAGACGACACATACACTCAGCCTCCGTGCCAGCGAATTTAACCAATTATGGTTAAAATTCCCGACCCTGCCGGGAATCGAACCCTTACGGAGAGATTTATTAAAGAAATAAATCATCCATCCTTCAATGAGGGTGACCATTCAGATCCGAAATACAGTCAGGTTACAATTTCAATAGAGTTTAAAAACATCAAAAAGTGCACATGTACCGGCCGAGTTGGCCGTGCGCGTAGAGGCGCGCGGCTGTGAGCTTGCTTCCGGGAGATCGTGAGTTCGAATCCCACTGTCGCTAGCCCTGACGGTGGTTTTCCGTGGTTTCCCCATTTTCACACCAGGCAAATGCCAGGACTGTACCTTAATTAAGGCCACGGCCGCTTCCTTCCAATTCCTAGGACTTTCCTATCCCATCGTTGCCATAAGACCAGTCTGTGTCGGTGCGACGTAAAGCCCCTGGCAAAATAATGTGCATGTTGTTATTTTTAATGCTCTTATTATCTTATTTTTTCCAGAGGTGTGGAAGGGGGGAATGTTAATCACGTTCTTAGGTATAGATTTGTAGGGAGTCTCTCAGTACCTGTATTACTATTTGTTTATAATTCGAAGAATGCAATTTTCAAATTTTGGAGTAAGGTCCATGTCTGACTAGGGAGGGTGCCTCTTTCTCCGAATAGCAGGCCTCTGACAATCAGCCGGTCGAGAGATATTTTATAGTTTTCTGACTGGTAAGGCAAGCACGGAAAATAAATAGCTTGCTTTTCTAAGTCCACACCCGCAGCCTGGTTTGAATCTCTTTCAAAGCGAATGGTGTGATCTAAGACCATTGCTTTACTGTCCTTTCTGTTGATGGCTATGATGTCAGCCTTCCGATTAGAGTCATAGGTAGAGATGCAGTGATCCTCCTCGTGCACCTCCCATCCACGCTGTCTCAAGCCTTGAGCAATCGACGTTCTTACCCGGTGGTGGCGATGGTTGCGCATTAGCTCAGTGCTCCGCCAGAATCCCAGCACATGTCCAAGGGTTTCTATCTCGTTGAAGGCATTTTGGTGGAAGCGGGTTGTGATGAATGACCTACCGGGAACCGACCTGACTGCGGCGAGGTTGCATGACATCTTCACTGCATTTATGTATTCAGAAGAAGACAAAACTCATTTATGAGTTATCCAGTCTGAATATAACACTGCACACTTCCTTTATGTGGTAACTGGCACCACGATTGAAAGGATCGATTTCTCATAATTTTACGTAGTTTTATTCCGTCAATCCTTGGGGTGATACTTTAATTTTGTATGTCAAGTCTGTGGAGTGCCATATCTTGTTCTTCAAGTAACTTCCTTACGTATTGTTCACAATAACCTCCGTTAATATTTAGCGTATGGCTTATACAGACATAATCAGTAATATATATACATATTTACAGCTGAGAAACAAAGTTTTTGAGCTTCAGAATTGAATATCATGTTTTTGAATCCAACGTACAGCATCTGGAGACACCAGCAGGAAGTCATCTTCATCACCGTGATACGCTCGAATCTTACATTCCCTGACGATATGACGAATAGTCTGGTGTGTAGCTCCGCAGTCACAGTCTGGATTAGGTAGCTTTTTCCACTTATGGAGAGCGGATCTGCATCGGCCATGTCCTGTTCTGATTCTATTCAGGACAGTCTAGGTCTTGCGTGGTAGGTGGGATCTACTTGGAAGTCTGGGACCTGAGAAGAAGGTATGAAGGCTCAAATCCGTTGCTGCTTCCCATCTACTTTTCCACTCATCAAGAGATATCAAATCCTTAGCATCCATATTAGCAGCATCACGCAGAGTTGGATGGCGTGATTTTAGTCTATTAAGATTCAGAAGTGACAGGTCACTATTTACGGGTAGACTAGGATTTCTTGAGATCTTGTGGAATTCCTTCATAAGGGCATTAGATCGGCATAGATCAGGTGGCATTATACCAGTTAGCAGTGGAAGCCAATGAACTGGAGTAGATGTGATTGCGCCAGATATGATGCGCATTGTGGTATTAAGCTGGGTGTCAGCAAGCCTTGTATGGTGACTGTTCATTCAAACAGGTTCACAATACTCAGCACTTGAATACACCAAACCCAGGGCTGAAGATCACAAAGTGGTTGCTGAAGATCCCCAAGTAGTTCCACACAGTTTATGAAGGATGTTATTTCGAGATTTCAACTTTTGTGCTAAGTTCAGGGGGTGTTGTTTGAAGGATAGTGTACGGTCCAAGACGACACAAAGGTATTTTGGGTTCCAGTTATGATGATGTAGCGTTGTTCACGTCCGCAGGTTTAACCTCTGATTACCCTACAAGTGCCTCCTGGGTTGTGCTAACTGAGCAACAGTGAAAACAGGCAGCCAGACTATCCACAGAATCTCCTGGCAATGATATATTTTCGATGAAATAATAGAAATAGTTCTTCTCAGAACTCATTAACGAGAAACATTGGTCCATCTATCAGATTCCTACAACTGAATGTCGAGAGCATTAGCAAGGTGAAGTGTGATTATTTGTCGAAATTCCTGTTGGACAATAACATCGACATTGTCGCCATTCAGGAAACTCATGTTTCCAACTAAGAAGCATTCCGAAGCAGATGTCAAATTCTTGGATATACTGCTCTTGGTGCAACTTATCACGAGGTATATGGTATTGCTACGTATGTTTGGAGCAACCTAAACGAGGCTTCACTAATTTCTGTTAATGTGAAGGAAGATATACATACGGTTGTCATACAAGTGCCTGATATCACTATAACCTCCGTTAGTATTGATAGAAACACCAATCCGCCTTCACGATGATAAATCAGCGGCATCCGGGGCTCAGTGCGATGGCGTGTTAATGTATTAATCAATGTTCTCTTTATCTTCTTGTGAGAAATGTGACTGAATATTTGCCATACTTTATTGATACACCTGTATTATGACTTTAGTGTTTCCTTTAGTTCTTTAGAACCATTTCTCTAAGCACGACCCATCTATTTTGTAGTTTCATTACGATCGTACTAACACATACCGGATGTTGGCAACATTGGGATGGGAAATGGCCAGGAGTAGAAAGATAACGGCTGTTGATTTAATCCAGGTTGTCTGAGGTGACAGCACGATGTCATGGACAAATATCCTCAGAGACAGTGAAGTGCTAACAAAACGCGAGCTCCCATGCACTTTATTACAGACTCCACAAATGTTAGATAAACTCAACATGAAACTAGAAGTATATGGAATGAGAATTAAGAAGAAGAAGACCAAAAGTATGATAATTGGAGGAGAAGGTAGAAGTTGTCATATTAGTGTAGGGGGAGAAACAATAGAGCAAGTCAGTAATTTTTAAGTATTTGGGAAGTATGATCAGAGATGATATGCACGACAGAAATTAAGAAAAGAATTGCCATAGCAAAAGAAGGCTTTAAGAAAAAATCAAAATTACTTTGTGGACTACTAAACAAAGATTTGAGGAAGAGACTTGCTAAGTGTTATATTTGGAGCATAGCGCAGAGACTTGGACATTGAGACACGAAGGTGAGAGAAGATTGGAGGCACTAGAGATGTGGGTATGGAGGATAATAGAACGAGTGAAATGGGAAGACCGGGCAAGGAATGAGGAGGTTTTATGAAGAGTTGGAGAAGAACGAAGTACAAGGAGAAAAATGAACTAGATCGGTTATTGTTTGAGGAGGGACTGTTTACTGAAAGAAGGAATAGAAGGAATGGTGAAAGGCAAACGAGGAAGAGGAAGGAAAAAATATCAAATGTTCGAAAATATCCAAGGAAATAAATATTCGGACATGAAAAACTTGGCGCAGGACAGACAACAGTGGAAGAGGATCATCCCATGACAAGACCTGCCATAAGGCAGAATACCTGGGTGATGATGATGATAATGACAAACACACAGGCTGTTAGGCAGTTCCCTAAACCTTGCATCTCTTCATGGAGATGTCAACCAACATTTCCTTAACCCTTGAAATTGAATCCCTGATCCTCCTCCTCTCAAGTGTTCAGTCCTTAGATTGGTTTGTGGCAGATCTCCACTCGGCTCTATCTTCTGCCCTCTTCTTGAGTTCAGTATAGCTTCCACATTTAACGTCTGCCATTATCTTCTGAATGTGCTGGATACGGGGTCTTCCTCGGTACCTCTTCCCTTCATTTATTCCTTCTAATATCAGTTTAAGAAAGCTGTCATGCGTTAGAGCATGCCATATTAATCTTTTCCTTCTTCGAGAGATAGTGGGGTCGTACCACACTGTTGGCAGCCCTGAAGATGGTTTCTGTGGTTTACGATTTTCACATACCGAGCTGGATAGCTGCAGTCGCTTAAGTGCGGCCATTATCAAGTATTCGGGAGATAGTGGGTTCGAACCCCACTGTCGGCAGCCCTGAATATGGTTTTCCGTGGTTTTCCATTTTCACACCAGGCAAATGCTGGGGCTATACCTTAATTAGGGCCCACGGCTGTTTCCTTTTCACTCCTAGCTCTTTCCTGTCCCATCGTCGCCGTAAGACCTATCTGTGTCGGTGCGACGTAAAGCAAATAGCAAAAAACCCATTTTCACATGAGGCAAACGTTGAGGTTGTACCTTATTTAAGTCCACGGCCGCTTCCTTCCCACTCCTAGCCCTTTTCTATCCCATCGTCGCCATAAAACCTATCTGTGTCGGTGTAATGTTAAGCAACTTGCAAAAAAAAAAAAAAAAAGTCCTCCTTCAAATAGCATCATTTGCCCCTGCCTTCTTATACACCAAGGTGTAACATCGCCCCCCCCCCCCACAATTTAATCTCAAAGATTCCTCCCCACTAAAATTCCCCGAGGGAGGGAGGATTCTTTCATTATAAAATAATAAGGAAAACCTAGAGCACATGTACTCAAATTAATGTATTTTGCTATGCATATTTTCATAAAAACATCGGCAACAATACGCATAATATAGAAATTCAACAGAATGACTGCCAGACCTTGAGCAATAAAGCAACGTAGCGGTGGCAATGCCGCACCTGCAGCCTATTCTTCATATTTCATTCTGGCAAGTCCATCTGAAACCAAGGCAAAAATATAACTTATTTGAAGCTCTCCTGTCTTGTCATCGCTGTAAGTAGCTCGAGCTTCCACCACTCCTGTAATTCTTTTTTTATTTGTTTTATTTCGCACCCACACAGATAGGTCTTATGGCGACGATGGGATAGGAAAGGGCTAGGAGTGGGAAGGAATCGGCCCTGGCCTCAATTAAGGTACAGCCAAAGCATTTGCCTGGTGTAAAAATGGGAAACAATGGAAAACCATCTTCAGGGCTGCTGACAGTGGGGCTCGAACCTACTATCTCCCGGATGCAAACACACCGCTGCGCGCACCTAACCGCACAGACAACTCGCACGATCCTTTACTTCTTGGAGAGGGAGTGTTTCCGATAAGTAGCCAATAGGATAATATTCACTCCAGGAATGCACAAACGAAATAAATTTCCAATGTTTATCATTCTCGTTATAATAACAGAATTCAAACAAAAAGATTTAAAATTTATTTTCTTCTGGGGAAGTGGGTAATGTACTTACTGGGGAATTGTATATACTGTACACTCCCCCGCAGGGTACTGACTGATATGAATACTAGTAGTTGAGCCCTATAAACCTTCTCCTTGCCACCATTTCATTCTTACTTCTCACCCTCTTCTACACTTCCTCCTTTGCTATCCTATCTCTTCAATTGATATTTAACAACCCCTGATCACCAATGACATATTTTATTCCCTACCAATCCACGAGTACAATAATAGACATTTTTTTGCTAGTTGTTTTACGTCGCACCGGCACAGATAGGTCTTACGGCGACGATGGGACAGGAAAGGGCTAGGAGTGGGAAGGAAGCGACCGTGGCCTTAATTAAGGTACAGCCCCAGCATTTGCCTGGTGTGAAAATGGGATACCACGGAAAACCATTTTCAGGGCTGCCGACAGTGGGGTTCGAACCTACTATCTCCCGAATACTGGATACTGGCCGCACTTAAGCGACTGCAGCTATCGAGCTCGGTCAATAATAGACTAGCGTGATATATAAAACATATTTCCAGTTCGCTTGGCTCGGTGTATAAGCCACTACGTGTAGTTCAGACGACGGCAGTGGGTGGGGGAGAGCTGGCAAGTGAATACGCCAAGTCTTCCCCTGAATCTGATCCTGGGTGTGAGCAGGACAGGAGGAGTGTGTATTCTAGCACCCACTTAATGAGATACAAGAACAATTACGTCGTGCGGACCGGAAGTGGAGTACGAGCAACAGGGTACCGGAAGTTGAGGCGCCTGTCCGCTCCATCGATCCGAGGTCTGGGCGCCCATCCCCCCACCTCTCATCACGTGACTGCCCCACCCCACTGAGACTCGTACTGCCGTTCTTAATGTGTTTACCTCTCCCCTCCATGATAGCACTACGTTATACTAAGTGCTATCCTCACGCAAACTACGATTCTGAAATAGGTGAAACAGCCAGTTTCTAGGAATAATTACAGACTTGAGTGGGTTATACGTATACATTATGCAAATATTTACCCCGTTTCAGCGTTCGCTTGTATTAGTGACACCCAGTGAAATTATATTAACTGAGCGAGTTGGGTACGCGGTGTTAGTCATGTAGCTATGAGCTTGCATTCGATAGATGGTTGGTTCGAACCCCACCGTCGGCAGGCCTAAATATGGTTTTCCGTGGTTTCCCATTTTCACACCAGGCGAATCCTGTGGCTGTACATCAATTAAGGTCACGGCTGCCTCCATCTCTTTCCTAGCCTATTCCATCCTCGTAAAAAAACCTAACTAATTCGGTGCGACGTTCATACACACACATCAAAGATAAAGTATACAGTATTTTTCATTCTCTCCTTCGTCAAATGATACGATCAGTAACACAGGTATAGGCGTCGTTCGCATTATTTTTCATAATTATGTATAAAATCACGTTTAAATTGGTGGATTGAGAGTTCGAAGCTTGTTGTACGTTCCAACATGTATTAAAACATTACACGAATTGTTTTCAATTACAATTTGCTTTACGTCACTCCGACGATGCGATAGGAAAGGGGAAGGAGTGGAAAGAAATCGACCGTGGCCTCAATTAAGGTACAGCCCCAGAATTTGCCTGGTGTGAAAATGGGAAACCACGGAAAACCATCTTCAGGGCTGCCGATAGTGGGCTCGAACCCACTATCACAGCTGCGCGCCCCTAACCGCACGGCCAACTTGCCCGGTTTATTTATTTATGTATTTATTTTATAATAAGACCTGGGGCATAACTAGTATACGCAACTTCTTGGCATCTCTGTATCAGTGATAGAGTGTTGGCCTTCGGATCTTAAGGTCGTGGGTTCAGACCTGGCGGAGCTAGTAGGATTTCTTGAAGGGCGAAGGAAAGTCCATTCGATACTCCATTTCGAACGATGTAGGCACGTAATAAAAGAACGCTGGTCTTACAGCAACGCACAAAATTAAAACTCACTCAAAGATCATCTAGCAAAGGCCCAGTTTACTCTCACATCTTGCAGATAAAGGCAAAAAAAAAAAAAAAAAGCAAAGTCATCTCCGTACAGGCCATGAAGGCCCTTGGAGGAGTGGGAGGAGTGGAAGGTAAAGGCTTCCACTATACGTAACCTCGGCACTTGATGGGGTAGAGTGGTTAACTCTACGCCCGGCCACCTTTGCCCCCAGGAATTAACCTGGTACTCATTTTTGGAGTAGGCTGAGCGAACCTCAGGGCCATGTGCACCTCTGAAAGTGAAAATCTCGTTTCTTAAATTTTAAGACTTCCTGACGGGGAATCGAACCCACGTCCTTCCGGGCGAGCCGAGCACGCCTTTACCGCCTCGGCCAGGCAGCCCCTTTGCAGACAAAGGCGAAACGCCAAAATTGATGCACAGACAGTCTAGATGGCATCAGATTAGAATACTTGCAAAAGGTAGCTGAGGCCATACGACGATTACAGAAATAAATAATTAATTATGTATTTTTAGATACATGTCCTTGGGTATGATTGGCAGGCAGTATAGGTAACTTCTGGACATGTTGAGAATGGTTTACATAACGATGTACGCACACATTGCACTGTCAGTCTAGGAATTCTGCACTAAATGCAAAGAGCCTGCTACCCTGCATCCTTCGTATTTTCCTGGTATGTCACTGTGTGATTTTCTCATTATTCGACTGAAAACAATCTTGCCTCTCCCAGGTCTGAATCCACGTTCTTGAGGTTCGAAGTATTTCTTTGAAGTTTTTCAGGTATTCTTTTTCCATTATTTCTACATGCCTGGTGTTTGGCACACACAGAGCCTACAGGGGGTCCCAAAAGTCTCTAGAAAAAGAAAAAAGCGTTTTCCTTTTTGATAATAGCGAATATTTCCATTGTTACACGTAATACGGTATATATTTTGGATGCAATATACTTTGCTCGCATGAGCTCAATTTTTACGTCAACCGAGAGGTAAACAGACAGAATACGACTGGAGTTTAAAAAAACCTAATTGAATGCATGACAAGAAGATGCAAGGAGCTGGGTAGATGATGGCGTGGTGTGGCTTATGGAGAGAGAGACTAATTGGCCCGGGATGGGGACATGTACCTTTGAATGTTGTAGGACCAAGTAATGCCTTTGGTAGTCAGTGAAGATGGGAGTTTCTCAGAATGCTTTCAAAAGGACTGGCCATTATGGGCTCCACGTTTCTAAACCATTGGGTCAGAAGATGAGGACCAGTTGAATGTTCACCACGATCTCCGGACCTCACGCCCCTTGAACTTTACTTGTAGGGACATTTGAAGTGCGCTGTTTACCAGGTGAAAGTCAGTAATATACCTCATTGAAAGTTCACATCACTGAGGCCTGCAGCCATGAGGCGCCAGGCATCTAGATGTTCGGCAAAACTGGCGCAAACGTGTTGATTTTTGTTTGAAACCTGATGGCAAACGTATTGAGAACGTTCCATCACGTTGTACTATTTAATATTACCATTTAATCTGAGAACTGAACTATATTGAAATTGAAAATAGTTTTGCGTAAGTGTGGAGCCTTTTGCGATACTCTGTAATGTTTAAAATTTGCTTGTTGTACATTTAATGAAGTGCCAATACCTGCTGTAGGGTATTTCGATTATAACAGACTATATTCCCTTTTTGAATGCGTTAAAGTATCTTCTTTTACTTCTTGCTGGCCTTGTCCCAATTTTTTGAAGTCGGAATTTCATGTGTATTTGGCCCAATTTACTGACGAATGCACTTCCTCATGGCAACAATATGGGAAGGAAGGGAGGGAGGGAGGGAGGGAGAGAGGGAGGGAGGGAGGGAGAGAGGGAGGGAGGGAGGGAGGGAGGGATCAATTCACTACTGCGTGTTTCTGAGATGGTTTTCAGTGTGTTGCGTTAAACGTAGATGACCAGAAGTACGGTATACAAACACCCAGTCCCCAAGCCATGGGGATTAACCATGCACAGTTAAATCCTTGTTGACAGTGAAAATGAGGAAATGAAGACCTGTCAGGTGGACATAGTCTTATAAAGTGCCGTCGTTTAAATACTTGGGAATCACGCTCCAAACTACATGCTCAAGCACGTACAAACACATACAAGATAAAACTCCGGCAGCAACCCAAACCTTGCATGAAATATCAAACACACCCATAAATGATGATAGAAATTAATTCAATTTCATCAACTAGACACACACACAAATGTTAACGTTTACAATAATGCATTTTTTTTTATTTGGGAAAGGTGGAATCTGCTAATCCGGTTGTTCTCATCATCCCTGACCAAAACAGATACAGGTGAGAGAAACTCCAAAATGGTACAAGGTCCTCTGTAACGAGGTGATTGCTTAGCAGAAAAATTATTAGGAGCAGAACTTTGGTAGTATGTTTTAACATAAACTTTATCACCAACAGAAAGCTTGGTGGCTCTACGTCATTTATTATATTGTTTTTCAACTTTGTCATATGAAACCTTTAATGCTTTCCTAGCTTGCTTCCACACTTTGCGGATCTCACCAGCATCGATCTTTTCACGAAGAAGATCATTAATGGACCACAAATTGGTAAGAGGGGTATTGGGAGGAAAGGTAAACATTAATGAAAAGGGAGTCTTCTTATGGGATTCATTTCTAGCAGAATTGAAAGCAAAGGCCAGCCAATGTAAGGAAGTATCCCATTGGTCAAAATGATGATATGCAATCAAGGCAGCTTTAAGATTCCGATTGACACGTTCAGCATTGGGATAATATGGAATGGTAGTAATGTGAGCAACGGATGAATCAAAACAGAATTCGCGAAATAATTGACTTTTGAAACATTTGGCATTAACAGAGACCAAAAACTTACAGGTGCCAAAGGAGGAAAAAACGTGATGGAGACAGTTGGTTGTAGTTTGTACATGGGGAGTTATAACAAATACAATATAATCACTGTGACATGCGAAGTTGCAAGTTAAGTTAAAAACACTTGGATGTGCGGTAGTACATGGCATCAAATTAACATTGAGAGAATGGTTAGCGTACAGGAATGCTGTAGTAGAAACAGCAAGGAAATGCCTAGGAACAACTGTGTGTACAGATGGGGAAAATCGAATATCTTTGTGGAATGATGAAGTGAGAGCACCTTGTAAACGTAAAAAGAAGACTTATCAGAAATGGCAACAAACAAGGGCCGATGGAGACACGGAATTGTACGCAGATGATAGAAACAGAGCGAAACAAATAGTTGTTGGATCTAAAAAGAAGTCGTGGTAAGATTTTGGTAATAACCTGGAAAGGCTACGTCAAGAGCAGGGAGACCTTTCTGGACAGTAATAAATAATATTAGGAAGGGAGAGAAAAAGGAAACGAACAGTGTTTTGGGTAATTAAGGTGAACTCATAACAGACCCCAGGGAATTACGGCACAGGTGGAGGGAATATTTTGAAAATCTTCTCAACGTAAAAGGAAATCTTCCTGGTGGTGTTGCGAACAACCAAGCTCATCAGAAGGGGGAACATGATGTTGATGAAATTACCCTTGAAGAAGTGTAAAGAATGGTAAATAAAATCCATTGTCATAACGCAGCAGGAATAGATGAAATTAGACCTGAAATGGTGAAGTATAGTGAGAAGGCAGGGATGAAATGGCTTGATAGAGTAGTGCGATTAGCATGGATTGTTGGTAAGGTACCTTCAGATTGGACAAAAGCAGTAATTGCACCTATTTAAGAGCAATGGAACAGGACGGATTGCAGCAACTATCGAGGTATCTCATTGATTAGTATACCAGGCAAAGTATTCACTGGCATCTGGGAAGGGAGTGTGCGATCAGTGGTTGAGAGGAAGTTGGATGGAAACCAGTGTGATTTCAGACCATACAGGGGATGTCAGGATCTGATTTTCAGTATGCGCCAGGTAACTGAAAAATATTACGAGAGGAATAGACAGTTGTGTTTATATTTCGTAGCTCTAGAGAAAGCATATGAGAAGGTACCGAGGGAAAAGATGTTCGCCATACCGGGGGGCTATGGAATTAATGGTAGATTGTTAAAATCAATGAAAGGCATTTACGTTGACAATTGGGCTTCAGTGAAAATTTATGGTAGAATGAGTTCTTGATTCAGGGTACTTACAGTGGTTAAACAAGGCTGTAATCTTTCACCTTTGCTGTTCGTAGTATACTTGCATCATCTGCTGAGAGGTATAAAGTGGCAGGGAGGGAGTTAGGCAGATGGAAAAGTAGTAAGCAGTCTGGCCTATGTTGACGACTTGGTCTTAATGGTAGATTGTGCCGAAAGCCTGAAGTCTAATATCTTGGAACTTATAAAGCGGTGAAATGAGTATGGTATGAAAATTAGCCTTTAGGTAAGAAACCCAAGAGAACTGAATGTCAGATTGGTGATACAAAGCTGGAACAGCTAGATAATTTTAAGTATTTAGGTTGTGTGTTCTCCCAGGATGAAAATATTGTACCCTTTTCGTAGTATAAGTACATCAGTTAGATGACAACAGTCCAGCAACATGACAATAGAATGGAGTACCTAGGATGAGATCTCCGAACTAAGCCCGGGGGTCGAAGTCTCATCTCCCCTACTGGAATAATACTCTAGCTGCATTGGTAGAACATGCGGGTCAGTGGAACGCCCTAAGGGGCAGTAAACTATTTATACAGTAGGGGAACCTTAACTATGAGAGGAAAGCTATTCATCTATGAAATGAGAAGAATGAATTGTGCTTTTTAAATTTTAATGCCTGAGAAAACACATGGATAATTTATACATGGATATGCCACCATATTAAACCTATACATTAAACAATGTAAATTTTCTTGAGTGTGTGACTGTCCTCTCTAGTTCTTTCTCTAGATTTGCAATTCAATCTGAAGATATTCAAAACACTTTATGCACTAGTACCGTTGTAAACAGAAATAATTGGATGATGGCGTATCTTGTATTACTCGCCTTATTTACACGATTAAATCATATATTCATTTAGCAAGTCGTCGTCCTACCAGCGAGAATTAACATTCACTGTCGAATGAACCAGGTGCGACATATTCTGATATATGAGCTTGTTTAAAATATCTGAAAGTCGTATCTCTTATTGAAAAAAACCCTATCTCGCTATCTCATGAAATGAGCAAATATTACACATCGTATGTTCCAATGGGATGTCACTTAAATATACACACGAATTGGACATTTGTACAACGATGGTCCCAAAAACGAATCACATTTAACGAACCAAAGACCAACACAGTATTCAAATAAATATCACCCCTGTAAATAGAAGACAATAAATACACTCGACATTCACAAGATAAATCATGGACGGTGGCATCCGCTCGTAGTTGGTGGCAGCAGCATAACTGCCTCTGGTGCTGCTGAGACACGAACTCGTGTCCTGTGACAATAGTCAAGCGTGCCGTCAGCCCTGAAATCCCTAGTCGTTTTAATTAACATAAAGAAATGGGGAGTTCTTTCATTGATTGGAATTTTAGATTTACCCAACGGTGAAGCTTCCACGCTGTGAAGAATTATTTAGTTCATTTTCAGGGTTGAACCGTGTTGTTGTTGTTGTTGTTGTTGTCTGTACATCACGTACAGTTTGCCGACGTTTCGAATGCATTGCAGTATTCTTTGTCAAGGCGACTGAAATACCCCTACTCGATCCGAGGTAGTCACTCTCCCAGGCAGTCCTTTGATATCGCAGTGAGGGAGGGGCTTGTGATTTGGCGGTTCTCTGGCTTCGTTCTCACTGACAGATTTCTCCAGGCGGTGAATACCTGCTAGGATGTCTGTGAACTGCGTAGATTATCCCATTAGAATCATGTAAAGGACTTCTTGGTGTCAAAAACTACTATAAAATTCGCCGCTTCTAATGAACCTTGAGTCATATAAATCCGCCTTGTATTATGAAAGCTACGTTAATTTTATCTCTGAAAACAATTGAAGACAGGGCATTGGTAGCTGTGTTTCCACGGGAAAAGGAGCGAAAGGGTAATACAGGGTCATCCGTTTGGGATGGCAGAAAAGTAAAACGCTATACACAAGAAACTATGCACATTTATTGCTTGTTAACGGTACATATATGTTAAAGAGAATCTGGAGTTTGTGTCACAGCACATTAGCACTCGACATGTCCACCATCGCGCGTGCGGCACAAACGATACCTCGAATCCATGTTGCACCACGTGGCACGCAGCATTTCTGGAGTGATTTGCAGAAAGGCCGCTGCAATCTCCCTCCGTAGGTCAGCCAGATTCTGTGGTCTTCGTGCGTACACAGTCGACTTGACGTAGCCCCATACAAAAAAATTTGGAGGGGTTAGGTCAGGGCTGTTAGGAGGCCATGGCTTGTCGAATATCTTCCTCCTTGTTGCAATCACGCCGCCTTCCACCTGTGTGAGGCATCTGCAATCCATTTTCCAAAAACATGTTGTACCATTTGACAATGTCCCGATTTGATGGGACATGCCTAACGTTGTACTGATGTCTGAAAGCTCGCTGGGTCTCTACTACACTCGGAAATTTGGCATACCATACGACACACTGAGCGCGTTGTTGTGGTGTAACGACCATCTTCACTCAACTCTATATCAACACTGAGCACTGAGCTCGCGCGCTAACTTGTACCGCCTCTGTACCTGACATCTGGTGATTGCACTATGAACTACACTGCTGCGTTGTCTCGCGGAAGTCATTGTTGCAAAGGGAGTCATTGTTAACTCCCATCATTGTGACGTAGATTACACAAAATTGCATAGATATATATGCATTAACATAATAGCTATAACGTTATACATTTCTGAGATCCCAAACGGATGACCCTGTATTTGCCAGGGTTGAGCACCGTGTCTATGACCTACTTAACGGCTTGAGAATTACTTTCTCTGTCGCGCCTGACTGAGAGCGATTCTGCCCGGAGGCGAAAATATGACTCTTTACAGCAATTACGCGCAAAGAGAGTTTGGTGCGTGGGGCTGGCAGCTCGCCACTCGTATCCCGGGAGGGTAAACGCGCGCTAACCTGGGCGCTAATTAACGTAGGAGAGCGCAGAAAACGGCATAATTCATCTACAGGATACCGCAGTACACTCTTGGTGACGTGACGAATGGTCACAATATATTGAGTGAGATTGAATCAAGGTTTAGTAAAGCTAATGCAGTGAGCTCGCAGTTGCGATCAACAGTATTCTGCAAGAAGGAAGTCAGCTCCCGGACCGAATTATCTTTACATTATTCGTTTTCAGACCAACTTTGCTTTACGGGAGCGAAAGTTGGGTTTACTCAGGATATCTGTTTCATAAGTTAGAAGTAACAGACATGAAAGTAGCGAGAATGATTGCTGGTACAAGCAGATGGGAACAATGGCAGGAGGGCACTCGGACTGAGGAGATAAAGACTAAGTTAGAAATGAACTCCATGGATGAAGCTGTACGCATAGACCGGCTTCGGTGGTGGGGTCATGTGAGGCGAATGGAGGAGGGTAGGTTACCTAGGAGAATAACGGACTCAGTTATGGAGGGTAAGAGAAATAGAGGGAGACCAAGACGACGATGGTTAGACTCAGTTTCTAACGATTTAAAGATAAGAGGTATAGAGAAAAATGCGGCCACAGCACTAGTTGCAAATAGAGGATTGTGGCGACGTTTAGTAAATTCACAGAGGCTTACAGACTGAACTGAAAGGCATAACGGCCTATAATGATGATGTATTTATTTATTTATTTATTTATTTATTTATTTATTTATTTATTTATTTATTTATTTATTTATTTATTTATTTATTTGAAGGCCGTGATGGTGCAGCTCTTTTCAGGCGCTCCCCCAATGGAGGTGAGTTGCATATACGGTACCATTTCAACCACATACCAGCCCTCCTTAAATTTCTGGCTGAGTTGACCTCGAGCCAGCCCTCAGATTCAAGAAACAATCCCTGCCCTGGTCGGTAATCGAACCTGGGACCTTCAGGTCCGAGACAAATTTGCTACGCCTAGACCTCGGGGCTGGTTTTCATGTTAGACTTTTCAGGGAATGTTTAATCTATGTTATGAAGCATGCCTCCGTAGCGTAATGCTTAATGTTATTAGCTGCCATCCCCGGAGGCCCGGATTCGATTCCCGACGCGGCGACGAAATTGGGATCCCTCGCTGGATCCGAGGGAATAACCAACCCTGGAGGGTAAACGGATGAAAAAAGAAAGAAGGAAAGAAAGAAGATTTAATACTGGTTTCTTCTTTATTAAGGCGTAATATTAAAATATGCTATGTTGGTAGATTTTTTACCTATGTATTACATGTTAAAAACATTAAATTTGCATCCGAGAGATAGTAGGTTCGAATCCCACTATCGGCAGCCCTGAAAATGGTTTTCCGTGGTTTCCCATTTTCACACCAGGCAAATGCTAGGGATGTACCTTAATTAAGGCCACGGCCGCTTCCTTCCAATTCCTAGGCCTTTCCTATCCCACCGTCGCCATAAGACCTATCTGTGTCGCCGCGACGTAAAGCCCCTAGCAAAAAAAAAAAAAAACATTAAATAATGTTGTCTGATTTACCACAGAAGCCGTCATAGGATCGCCATCCCTGCTATAGGGGATAATGCTGCCTTATTGCACTACTACAGCCTACACAGTAATACATGTTTCAACACATTCAGTACATGACACTGCCCTAATCAACTATAACTAATCAACAATATTACTACACATTAACCAGCTCGTTAATGGCGACTTGGTCCCTCTCTTCCACACCAGCTCGTATTCGCTAGATCGCACTACTGCTGTTTTTGTGTAACATTAACCCGCCAATGACGGATACAGCAGATAATTAAAAACAATATTATTGTACTACTATAGGAAATACCAAATAATTTACCTAATTTTAAGTGCTATATGAAACGAATCGTTTGTATAAGATTTCTAGTTCAGAAAACATCCTCACCTTCGTAAGCAATAATATCTCATGCCTTGAAGTATATTTTAAGAAGAACCAGAAAGGATCCGGGCTCCGCCCGCATATCCCTTGTGACGCGTGGTCTGTGGTCTGTTTGTCAAAAAATGATGTTATTCGCCACACCCTTCCTCGTAATTTCGCTGCTACTGGTAAACATGAGAAGGAGAACTACACAGTTGCCTAAAAACGTGATTAGCCAGGCGGACCGAGCAGCAGTGTTTCGTCAGATCGAGGGAAATTTCGCACGGTCGCGGAAAAAATCGACAAAGTTAAGGAAGTATGGGGAAAAAGAAAACAAACGTAAGATGTCTAAAACGTGGGTTTTTTAACGACACCAAACCTTACTTATAAAAATAGACTAAATAAATAATAATCGTATGGCCTCAGCTACCGTGTGCAGACATTTCAATTTGACGCCATCTGGCTGTCTGCTCGTCAATTTCGACGTTCCGTTTTACTGTAGGCCCCCACTAGATGGCAGGCCGAGTAAACCGAAACTCTCTTGGGCGTCTATGGCTGAGATTTAATTAATTTTGTCGGGTAAACACCAAATGTGTCACCAGAGATCTTTTATATGCCAACATCGTACGACATGGAGTGTCGAATGGACATTTTTTCCGCCCTTCAAAAATCCGACTACCTCTGCCGGGTTTGAACCCGCTATCTTAGGATCCGGAGACCGACACTCTACCGCTGATCCACAGAGGCAGCTATCAAAATAGACTGTGAAGGTATTTTAAATAATATATAATTTCCTTACTTGTTTAGAAAAAATGAATTGGCTTGTTAATATGATGGTGATACTTGATGAACTCTGCTTTTCTTCAAACCCAAGATGTTTGCGGGACACTGTGCCCCTTCCCACAACAATCCGCTGTTATTCGCCGCAATTATTGCAAGACACAAGGGCTGCCAGGTTTTCGAAATGCCAATAAGGGACTGGTCATGTCGACACGACATAACGACATTTGCTCAAGAAAACACTGAACTTACTGTACTGTAATTACATTGTAGACACAAACTTCTTTACAATATTTTGCTGTTTCATTTTTTACATAAAATGTTTAAAACCTGTATTTTTCTTCGCTTTTAGCCTTCTGTCAAGAATGATGAATCTTCCTTAATCGCACATTATAACAACACTAGTAGCTGCGAACGAAGACTAAAAATGAAACTGATGATAAAGGAAGCGTGAGGAAAGTAACGGAAAATATGCTGAATTCCGGAAGACTATTTTAACAGTCAGAATCACTGTAAATGATTGCATTTGGGTTTCTTATTCATTAACTGATGTTATTATTTAATTGTATTATTTCTTGTGAAATACCCTTCAGTTTCAGTGATCTTGGTAATGGTGTATATATATTATTATTTGCTTTACATACCGATTCGACTATGGGATAGGAAAGGGCTAGGAGTGGAAACCGATCGTGGCCTTAAGTTAGGTACCATCTCGGCATTTACCTGGAGAAGAAGCGGGAAACCAATGATGGCTGAGGTGGGAATCGAACCTCTTCTATTCAGTTGACTTCCCGAGGTCCCAGTTACAGTCCTCGTATCTTTTTTCAAATTTCGTGACAGAGCCGGGAATCGAACCAGGGCTTCCAGGTGTGGCAGCTAATCATATCAACCACTACACCACAGAAGCAGACTGGTGTAGTTTAGATATTCCTCGCAGTTTCAACTCTACTGAATGGCACATATAATAGACTATGACAAAGAGTAAGTAAATAAAGTCGAACCTCGATATCTCGAACTTCGATATCTCGAACTTCCATTACTCGAATTTTCAGTATCTCGAAGTAACTTACATTTCCCGGCCATTTGTCCTATTCTTCGCGTGTATTTATTTCTCTATTACTCGAAATTCACTTACACGAATTTCTCGATTTCTCGAATCCTCTATTGAAGCAAAAAATACTCTGTAACTTGGATTTTGTGCAACATTAATTTTGCAATACGGCACTTGTGGTTTTTGAGGAAGAGTTAACAAGTAAAGAAAGGGTCACAGTGATGCTGGGAGATAATATCAATCAATCAATCAATCAATCAATCAATCAATCAATCAATCAATCAATCAATCAATCAATCAATCAATCAATCAATCAATCAATCAATCAATCAATCAATCAATCAATCAATCAATCAATCAATCAATACTGATCTGCATTTAGGGCAGTCGCCCAGGTGGCAGATTCCCTATCTGTTGCTTTCCTAGCCTTTCCCTAAATGATTTCAAAGAAATTGGAAATTTATTGAACATCTCCCTTGGTAAGTTATTCCAATCCCTAACTCCCCTTCCTATAAATGAATATTTGCCCCAGTTAGTCCTCTTGAATTCCAACTTTATCTTCATATTGTGATCTTTCCTACTTTTTTAAACGCCACTCAAACGTATTCGTATACTAATGTCATTTCACGCCACCTCTCCGCTGACAGCTCGGAACATACCACTTAGTCGAGCAGCTCTTCTTCTTTCCCTCAATTCTTCCCAACCCAAACTTCGCAACATTTTTGTAACGCTACTCTTTTGTAGGAAATCACCCAGAACAAATCGAGCTGCTTTTCTTTGGATTTTTTCCAGTTCTTGAATCAGGTAATCCTGGTGAGCGTCCCATACACTGGAACCATACGCTAGTTGGGTCTTACCAGAGACTTATATGCACTCTCCTTTACATCCTTACTACAACCCCTAAACACCCTCATAACCATGTGCAGAGATCTGTACCCTTTATTTACAATCCCATTTATGTGATTACCCCAATGAAGGTCTTTCCTTATATTAACACCTAGATACTTACAATGATCACCAACAGGAACTTTCACCCCATTAACGCAGTAATTAAAACTGAGAGGACTTTTTCTATTTGTGAAACTCACAACCAGACTTTTAACCCCGTTTATCAACATACCATTGCCTGCTGTCCATCTCACAACATTTTCGAGGTCACGCTGCAGCCGCTCACAATCTTGTAACTTATTTATTACTCTATAGAGAATAACATCATCCGCAAAAAGCCTTACCTCCGATTCCACTCCTTTACTCATATCATTTATATATATAAGAAAACATAAAGGTCCGATAATACTGCCTTGAGGAATTCCCCTCTTAATTATTACAGGGTCAGATAAAGCTTCACCTACTCTAATTCTCTGAGATCTATTTTCTAGAAATATAGCAACCCATTCAGTCAATCTTTTGTCTAGTCCAATTGCACTCATTTTTGCCAGTAGTCTCCCATGATCCACCCTATCAAATGCTTTAGTTAGGTCAATCGCGATACAGTCTATTTGACCTCCAGAATCCAAGATATCTGCTATATCTTGCTGGAAACCTACAAGTTGAGCTTCAGTGGAATAACCTTTCCTAAAACCGAACTGACTTCTATCGAACCAGTTATTAATTTCACAAACATGTCTAATATAATCAGAAAGAATGCCTTCCCAAAGCTTACATACAACGCATGTCAAACTTACTGGCCTGTAATTTTCAGCTTTATGTCTATCACCCTTTCCTTTATACACAGGGGCAACAATAGCAACTCTCTATTCATCTGGTATAGCTCCTCCGACCAAACAATAATCAAATAAGTACCTCCGATATGGTACTATATACCAACCCATTGTCTTTAGTATATCCCCAGAAATCTGATCAATTCCAGCCGCTTTTCTAGTTTTCAATTTTGGTATCTTATTGTAAATGGCATTGTTATCATATGTAAATTTTGATACTTCATTGGCCTTAGTCTCCTCCTCTATCTCGACATTTTCCTTGTAACCAACAATCTTTACATACTGCTGACTGAATACTTCTGCCTTTTGAAGATCCTCATATACACACTCCCCTTGTTCAAAAGTTATTCCTGGAATGCCCTTCTTGGAACCTGTTTCTGCCTTAAAATACCTATACTGTGCCCTTTTAAGGCATCCAATGCGGTGGTCTTCTTTCTTGATATGTGCGCCGGCTGCTCCTGCAAATAATGACATTTAAAAATACCTACCGCCTCATGTAGACTCTTCTCCTCAGGGGTGGTGCGTTCTTGGATCCCTCGGGTTGATGGGCCACACGTCGATCGGGGGGTGAGGAAATGAAAGATGGGGTAAACTAAACTATTAAATGACGGTACCCAAAGACTGAATTAAAATTGAAATAAATAAAATGATTTATTTAACCAAAAGTTTGCAAAGTGTAGAAATGAAAGTAAAATGCTGTAAGATAAAATAATGTGAAATGAAATTAAAATTTAAAACAATTAAAAGGTCTGCATTCCAATAAGTTAATTATCTTCCTTAATAAATTTCGACTGAAGGTCGATTAAATTTAAATATTCTGGGTTACATCGAACCACTGTCTCCATGACAATGACGTGACCACATTTAAAACACTGGTCCAAAATACAGTCTCATTTGAATGAATGATTTAAAATACCTTGGAAAATGTCCTCTCAAATAAATTTGAGTAATTAATTAGTTAACTTGTTAATTCATCAAATTGACATTGACTTCGAGGTGTCTATCAAATATTTAACCCATATTCAAATTCAGTTGGGAAACACCCAACTCTAAAATAATAATAGAATACACTAACCATGTGTGACAATAAAAAGAAGAGAAAAAACACAAAACAACCATGAACATGGTACTTTATCCGTTATATAACCTTTGCCACATATTTAAACTACTCGTGGCTGAAAACAAGAAAATTTATAGAACCAAAAACCTGAGTGCTACCATCACTCATTTAATTAGTTAAACCTTACTTATTTAACTGTGATAGTCTGGACGCTTAAAATACTCAAATTAATTAGACCAAGTGCCTCAAGTTTACATCTTAAATGAAAGCGATCCCTTTACATCGTCAACTTTACCTAGTTTGCCGCTGCCTGCATTTTCATTGCGAATGCATATTTGTGTGGTACCAACTCTAGATGGAGGCAGATCCCATCTTATTTATGTAACTCATCTGCGGCACTTGTGATACAACTGCTTATTAAAGATCGCTTCATTTGCCTAACTGAAATGTAGTGGATTTCTAAGGCTTGGTGATTACTAACTGTCTTCTGGTATGAGCATACCACTACTATGGTTTTGACTATGAACTATTCGATGATCTATTACCCCAACATATGAAATCTTATTTACTTAAATGAACATGTCAGTGGAGAAACACTGCTCCCACGAAACACTGAAATTAAAATAACCTGACAACACTTATTTTATTTACATACATTAAATACAAACCCTATTCACGTATCATCAGATTCTAACATAATACGGTGACAAAATATATACAAAGAAAGGATATTATAACAAAAATCCAGATCCCAAAAATCGCTGCCTAAAAAAATAAAATAAAATAAAATCCGCAATATCGAAGTATAAAATATTACCCTGATCCCAGTAGCAAAATATGTGAATTTGATGGCAATCTTCTAACATCAGACGAAAAATGTCTGGACATGACCCTATTCAATCTTTACGGACAATAATTACTGGTATTACATGTCATCAATGATTATACATGACTGTCGAAACACACATTGATCGGTCGCTCTGTTCACAATTCACCTCGGACTCTAACTTGCATATTTTCCGAGCATCTATTTTCCCTGGAAACTATTTGAAACGATACAGGCTTTTCGCCTACAACCACCACACATGTCGTCGCATATTTAACACTCTCGGTTAAATTATTCATCTCTCAATTCTATTTATTCATCAATATTCTCGACGTAGTAACACATAGTACGGCCTCGCTCGTATCAGGCGGGCGAAACTGTGTCGTTCACATATTCATTTTTACGACATTATTCATGACATGGTCCAAATATCACATTTTTCAACGCAGATCATCAGGGATATTATTAATTATCGTTCAGGCCATCTATGGACCACGTTTTA
Organism: Anabrus simplex; assembly: GCF_040414725.1. NCBI lineage: Eukaryota > Metazoa > Arthropoda > Insecta > Orthoptera > Tettigoniidae > Anabrus > Anabrus simplex. The sequence goes on along the minus strand of NC_090268.1, from coordinate 343,766,117 downwards.
CAGTCTTTACGTTATTTTTCACCAGTCCTGACTTCACATTCTGCCAGTACTTCTTCATCCTTGCACTGACTTCTTTCTTCTGTTCTTCTGTGTAGGTTCTCTTCTTCTTCTTCACAAGTTTTTACCCAGTCTCCTGAAAACCCTTGAACTCCTTCACTTTTTGTTTAAATTTGTTTCTGTCCAGTACGTCCTCTTTTTCTACTCCTATCCTGGTCAGGTCGGTCCTTACTTCCCGAAACCATTTTGGTTCCGTCTTCCTTAGGCTGAAGAAGCTGAAAATTCCTTTTGTCAGTCGGTTGGTGTCCATTCTCTGTAGATGTCCATAAAATTGAAGCCTTCGCTTTTTCATCAATACGACGACTTCCTCTGTCTTCTGGTATAGTTCTTTGTTGGGTCTAAGTCTCCTCTCCCCACCTTTCATTTTCGGGCCCAAGATCTTCCGGAGCATTTTCCTCTCTTTCTTTCTGATGTTCTCTAGATCTCCCTTTCCAATCATGTCCAATGTTTCTGCTGCGTATAAGCATTCAGGTCTGATGACCGTGTCCAGATGTCTTAATTTGGCTCCATATGACAAAGCTTTCTTATTGTAGGTGTCTCTAGTGAGCTGATACGCTGTTTCCATTTTTCTCGCTCGTTCTATCAGAGCTAGCTTCTCTGATCCATTCTCTTGAACTATTTCTCCAAGATACTTGAAGCTCTTTACTCTTTTGACTTCCCCTCTTTCACCTTTAACATTTGGGGAGCCTCTTTGATGTTGGTCATAAATTCAGTCTTACTGTATGATATTTGCAGTCCAGTCATTTCTGCTATGCTATGGAGTTGTTCCACTCTTTTCTTTGCTATTTCTATGTCACTGGCAAAGACTGCGATATCATCAGCATATGCCAGGCAGTCTATCCGTATAGCACCTGCCCCTCTTCCAATACGGAATGCTTCTTTGTCTGGGATTCCTTCTTTCCACTTCCTTATCACCTTTTCCAAGACACAGTTAAAGAGAATTGGTGAGAGTCCATCCCCTTGTCTCACACCAGTCTTGACTTCAAAGTACTCCGATATTTCACCCATGAACTTGACCTTTGACTTGGTGTTTGTAAGTGTCTGTTTGATGATATTCCTTGTTTTACTGTCCACACCAAATTCTTCCAGTATTCCGAATAACGTCTCTCTATCTACCGAATCGTAGGCCTTCTTAAAATCCACGAAGACTACAACATATTTGCTTCGTCCCAGCATCTTGTACTTTATGATGTTCTTGAGATTAAAAATCTGCTCAGCGCATGATCTGCCTTTCCGGAATCCAGCTTGGTACTCGCCCAGTTCTTCATCGAGTCTTTCTTCAACCCTGGTTTGAAGGGCTTTAGACAGCATTTTATATGGGACCGAAAGCAGCGAAATTCCTGTATAATTATTGACATCCTTCTTGTTCCCTTTTTTGTGTAATGGATGTATTAAAGCAGTTAGCCAGTCTTCTGGAATTCTTTCCGTTTCCCGAATAATTTTAAATAAATGGGTCAATGATGAGATTAATTCTGCATTTCCCATTTTGAGCAGTTCTGCCACAATACCGTCTTCACCTGCTGCCTTGTTATTTTTTAGCTCCTGGATGATTTTGGATACCTCACGTTCGTCAGGTGGCTTTGAATCTGGCATTGTTACCTGCGGTCGCTTAATTGCCAGTCTTTCTTGTGGACCGTCGCAATTCAGTAATCTTTTGAAATATTTGGCGAGAATTTGACAGTTTTCCTTATTGTTCATTCCTAGTTTACCCTCTTCATCCTCAAAACATAGACCAGGTGATTTATATTCTTTTAACCGTGACTTAAAGGTCTGATAGAAATTTCGGGTGTTATTTTTCTGGAAATCTTCTAAGGTCTTCTTCAGCTGATCTGTTTCATATTGTCTTTTCGCTTGCCTGAAAGTTTGTGCTGTCTATTTTCTTTGATCTCTGAAGGCAATCAAGTCACAGTTCCTTCTGGTGGAACTCCATTTCTTCCATGCCTCCATTCTGCGCAAGAGTGCATCTTCACATGTTTCATTCCACCATTCACGTTTCTTTCGTTTCGCCAAGAGAATGGTTTTACTTGCAGCATGTTTAATATTGTCTCGAATGTCATCCCAGTTTACTGAATTCATGTTTTCCAGCTCTTTTGGTATTGATGCTTTATTTCCTCACTAAGTTTTAACCTTCCCACATCGTATCTTGGTACTCTTTTCTCCTTTCGTCTTTTTCTGACTGGGAGAAGTCTCATCTTTATTTTGGTTAAATAATGATCAGAATCAACTTGGGCACCTCGTAATACTTTCACGTTCATGATTTCTTTTTGCGCTTGTTTAGAGATCGCCACATGGTCAATTTGGAATTCACCCAGAATCGGATTGGGAGATCTCCACGTTTTTTGTTTTCTTGGCAAGTGTCTGAATTTAGTTGACATGAGTTGTAGATTAAAGGCTCGGCACAACTCAATAAGCCTCTCTCCATTCCTGTTTGTCCGCCTGTGTGCCGAATATTCTCCTACTATTTTTCTGAACTTTTTCTCTCTTCCTATCTGAGCATTGAAGTCTCCCATTAATACCTTCACATTTCTTTCGGGAATCCGGGAGATCTGATCTTCCAATTCCTCCCAAAAACTATCAACTTTGTCTGCTTTTTTTCGGTTGTCTTCATTGGTCGGGGCGTGGGCATTGATTAATGTGTACGTTTTGTTTCCACATCCTAAATGCAGAAATGATAGGCGTTCAGAGAAACTCTCGAAACCTACAACGGAGTCTATTAAACACTTGTCTACAATGAATGCTGTTCCGAATAGTGGGAGAGATTTAGTTTGGTCCACTATGATGGCTGGTTTTCCTTTAAATATCCTAAACTTTCCAGTATCGAGTAAGTCCTCGTCTCTGTATCTTGTTTCTTGAACAGCCAAAACTCTTATTTCCCTTTCTTCCATTGTCTTTGTTAGTTCTTTCAATTTTCCGACCTTAAGTAGTGAGTTTACGTTCAGAGTTTCTAGCCAGAATTTGCGTTTCATCTTGAGTCTGTGGTTCCCAGGGGACTCCGACTTCCCCTCGCGTTGTGGTGCAGGCTCTCCAGAACCATTTGGCCTGCTTGCGCCACTTATCGTGGCGGTGGATTTCCCTTTTGGGCTGCCACCTGGAGTAGTTTCATCAATGCACTGGTAGTCCATAACGCGTTAACTGTCTAATCATTAGACGTGGCGAAGCAAGAATTGCTTCGCAGATATAGAACTGAGATTGTAAGTCCCAGAGCTTCCATTAACAGCCGCCCCTAACATGGGATAACAGACGCTGACCAGCAAGCCGCCCGATGCGGGAACAGACACCATAGCTGGATTTGTGGTTCATTGCCCCTTCCGCCTCACTTGCCATACCGAAGAACTTCTTCTCTGCCAAGTCAACCGTTGAGGTCTTCACCATAACCCCGGCAAGGGCTCTCCATACTTATTACCCCTGGAGAGAGGGTGTCCCAGTATTATAAAGCCCCCAGGAACTGGGCTGTATCAGGGATATTACTATTACTTTGCTCGTTATTTTGATCATCTACCGTTTCACATATTGTGAAATATCAGAGCTAACTTATCAATGGCTTCCTGTCACTAATTATTTAACTGAAATAACGAGATTGCCCCTCAAAAATACGGCTTTCGAAATGTGTAATCACGTTTACATAAAGAAATTAACTTCTGCGTATCAACCAGATCGTCGCGAAATACAAAGTATGAGAGCTACCGGAAACGGTCATCTGAATAATGATTACATAACATGAAATAATAAACTGGATGCGCCAGCAGCAAAAGCAAACATTTAAACTAACATGGCGGGATCTACAAAATCAAAACGTCAACAAAAATATAACGCTCATTACCATAGTTATTATTATTATTATTATCATCACTTTAAAATCTGCACCACACTGTATGTTAATTTCTTAGTAAAATAGGATTCTCATATGTCAAAATGACTTACTTCAAAATGATCCAGAAATAATATGAAAAACATTTACTTAAGGAAACTACGCACATAACACTCGCTAACACATATTTATTATTATTATTATTATTATTATTATTATTATTATTACGATCCTAATTTTTATAATTACTATTATTGTGACACTACGGCATTTATATTCCGCATCGCCAAATATAATTGTCATAGTCTCACGTTTAACTCAAAAATGAAAATGATATCAAACTATAATTTATACCATCCAACACGTGAATTATTTACAATCCTATCTAAAATTCTAAACTACATTTTGATCATCGATTGTTCATAGTCCTACGTATTTACATAATTATATTCTGCTCATTTACCTTATTTGTGCTGGAGGCAGGTCAGATCACCGTCCAGCCTCCGTCATGATGAATTTAGTACTCCATCTTCAAGCTGACGTCGTTATCCGAGAGGTCACACGCACAAACTTGATGCATTTTACGATAGTGTTGCACACGTCCACCTTTATATTTGCACTCGCATTTTAAACACACCTATGAAGATTATTCAATGACACTGCATTGAGTACCTGACGTGAAGTTTAAAGTCTGGACTCCGCTACCTGCCTAGCCTCCTACTGTGGTCTCTCTCACCCCTCTCAGTTTGTTTGTGTAAAGGATTATTGGTTATTCACCTTTTCTGACCAAAACACTGGACTCAAGGTCTTAGTGCTGCAGCATTCCACTAGCGAAAACAAAGTTAATCTCCCTGTAACTGGCTTGACTAATTCTGCTCCCAAATATCTCACTTGCAATAATAGTTCTATGAGAGTGTGGAAAAGTTAAATGTAATGTTCCCGATGATATGTGGAGAATTTTTATAATAATCGTCCTACAAAATATGAATTTTCCACGAAATATACAAGCTACACGTGAACTAGGGAAAATGTTATGCAGCTACGTGTTATGAAGAGATTCATTGTTCATCTCGGTCCTAGCACGTTATAAGTTCATTCAAGGCAAGTGTTGAGAATATAACTATCGTTGTCATTTGTTAATTTAATTGCCTGATTATCTCTGCATAAACTAAAGTTGAATAAAAGTTTGTCGAAGTGTTCATTTCGGCTAAGATATTACTCATACAAATAAATACGTTACTCACTCGGATGCCAACAACTGTAAAAGACTGAGAATTCTTACAAGACTGAAAATTCTTACGAGACTGAAGATTCTTACAAGACTGCGAATTCTCACAAGACTGAGATTCACCAAGACTGAGATTCACCACACCGGTGTCGTCGGTTTTGTAAACTGTCCTGCTCCCACTTCGAAAATAGTTCTGTGGAAGGGATGTGGCGTAATAATCCTGCACTTGGGACCGATTTATCATACGTCCGTAGGTTAGAATTTTAGGAAATGTGTTCTAAACATTCCTAATTTTGGTCCGATTTACGTGTTGCATTGCGTTATGAGAAACGATCACAGGTTAATTTATACGACGGCGCGCGTCACTGGCTCTATTTTCTGCACGAGTATGGCGCCTTCCCGCCATGACTGTTCATTTCCTGGGTGATACCACTCTTCCATGTAAAATTGAAAATTTCTTATTTAACCACTGATTAACCACACATTTGCACTGATAAATCCTCAAATATTGTTTGGAAGTCAGGACACAATCTTTCACAGCTACTTCGGGCACCAAATCGCGAAATACTAGCTGTAGATTCCCGCTATGACAAGACATTAACATTTGCAATTTTGTGATTGGCTTAGACGTTCGCGCTCTTAGTAGCTTGGATTCTTCCATTTTCTGCCAAGGGATGACGGACATTATTCGTTTCTCTGTCGCACCTCTGGGTAGGGCAAATTCCGATGTGCGGATTCACGTGGGAACTGGATAGAAAGTTTCCACCTCTCGTCGGCATCATAAACATAATTGGACGTACCACTCAGGCTAGCTACTTCCTGTTCGTGCCTTAAGACGTATTCTGTGGATATATTTTCAGTCTGAACGGCGCCTGAATGTTGCTTTGTGAGACTGCAAGCTTTTCCCAGCCTACTGCAGTATTCCCATATGCGAATTATTAAACATTTAATTTATGCATCTATTATGCACATTCGCTTATGGGTGCAATAAAAACCCTTCCATTTTTCACTAAAATTTGTATGACTGCCAATTATGCTTGCCATCATGTTATCCTCAGCTGCCTTCTTTGCTAGATTAAATTTTCTAGTAAGTTCCTTCAATTTCTCCTTACTTCGACAGCCATGTCTAACTCTATTTCTTTCCAGTCTGCACCTCCTTCTTAGTCTCTTTATTTCTCTATCATAATAAGGTGGGTCTTTACCATTCCATACCACCCTTAAAGGTACAAACCTGTTTTTGCATTCCTCAACAATTTCTTTAAACCCATCCCAGAGTCTGTTTACATTTTTATTTACCGTTTTCCACCGATCATAGTTACTTTTTAGAAACTGCCTCATGCCTGCTTTATCAGCCATATGGTACTGCCTAATAGTCCTACTTTTAAGACCTTCCTTTCTATCACATTTATTTTTGACTACGACAAAAACAGCTTCATGGTCACTAATACCATCTATTACTTCAGTTTCCCTATAGAGCTCATCTGGTTTTATCAGCACCACATCCAGGATATTTTTCCTTCTGGTTGGTTCCATCACTTTCTGAATCAGCTGTCCTTCCCATATTAACTTATTTGCCATTTGTTGGTCATGCTTCCTGTCGTTCGAATTTCCTTCCCAATTGACATCTGGGAAATTTAGATCTCCCGCTACAATCACAGTTACCTCCATGTCGTTTCCAACATAGCCGACTATCCTATCAAATAATTCCGAATCCGCGTCAGTGCTACCCTTTCCCGGTCTGTACACTCCAAATATATCAAGTTGCCTATTATCTTTAGAAATGAGCCTTACACCTAGAATTCTGTGTCTCATCTTTGACTTTTTCGTAGCTTACAAATTCTTCTTTCACCAGAATGAATACTCCCTCTCCCACCATTCCTATCCTATCTCTACGATACACACTCCAGTGCCGTGAGAAAATTTCTGCATCCATTATATCATTTCTCAGCCATGATTCAACTCCTATTACAATATCTGGTAAATATATATCTATTAAATTACTTAATTCTATTCCTTTCTTTACAATACTTCTACAGTTCAACACTAACAATTTTATGTCAGCCCTACTTGATTTCCAGTTCCCTGTTCCCTTATCACCGCTCCCTAGGCCACCCTGTTTCCCTGAATGTACCTCCCTATTACCCTTCCAAACAAATTTCCTAACTTATACGTACCACTGCGGTTTAAGTGAAGGCCATCTGAGCGCAGATCCCTATCTCCTACCCACCCATTAGGATCTAGAAATTTCACTCCCAGTTTCCCACATACCCACTCCATAGTCTCATTTAAATCCCCAATCACCCTCCAGTCAGTATCCCTCCTACACAGTATTCCACTAATAACAATCTCCGCTTTCTTAAACTTCACCCTTGCTGCATTTACCAGATCCCACACATCTCCAACTATGTTGGTACTCATATCAGCTTGCCTTATGTTGTTGGTACCACGTGAAACACTACCACCTTCTCCTTCCCCTCCTCCCTCTCTTCTACTTTCCTCAACATCTGCCTCAACCTAATTCCTGGATACCATTCTACCCTGGTTCCCTTTCCTCCACACACTTTCCCCACGTGTCTAACGATGGAATACCCTATGACCAGAACCTCAACTGTACCCAGCTCATTTGATCCCCTCCCCTCCTGGTCAGCCCTATCTTTCTTGATAGCTGCAAAAGCTACTTCCTCCTCCCTTTTCTCCTTCCCATGACCCTGTTCCACCTGTCTTTTCCTATCCTCTACTCTACATTTCCATTTCCTACCTTTTCCCTTCCTCCTACTTCCACACATCTCCGCAACAGTTCCCTGCCCCTCATCTTCCCTCTGTTGTTCTAACTGGAGTGACTCGTACCGATTTCGCACAGACACCTGTCCTGAATTCTGATCCTGAATAGAGCGCTTAGCCTGCAATCTCCTTCCCCTTAGAACATTAGACCACCTGTCTTCTACAACTCCCCCCTTTCCTTCCCCTCCCTCTTGTACACCTACTGTAACCTGTACATAACGGGAACCGAAAAATTAAAACTTCTAGTGATCGGAAAGTCGGCGAAGCATCGCTGTTTCTCGGCTGTGGAATAATTACCGGTCAAGTACGAAAGCAACCCCCCGAACTCGCGGACGACTAGCTCCATTTAAGAATCTAGGCTGCATGGTATTGACGAGAAGTTTCAACGTGAAGGGAGGAAAGGTTAACAGTAACAAACAGAAGAGACTAACGGAGGTATGTTTCTTGTTTCACTAATGTATGTACTGTATCTTGTTTTCTAAAAAGTTACTAAAATAAGTGTTATAATGAAAGTGATGTCGTTAAAATAGTGTTTGTTTGTATATTTTTTAGTACTGTTAAAGTAGTGTATGCGGTATAAACCCGTAGATACATAGATTCAATTATGTGCTATACATGCTCAAAAACGGTAATCTCTATATCTAGAAATTTCGATAACTCGAAACAAAATTTAGCTCCCGAGGTGATTAGAGATATGAGAGGTTCCACTGTACCTATTTTGTCAAAACTTTGACCCATAGGTCATTGCAAAAGCAATTCGTAACGGGAACTGCCTCCTTTCAGATTGAATTTGAAAGGGAGGTTACTGTCAGCAGATACCAAACCAATCTACGTAGATAAATTATGTGATTCTTGGAAGCACCTGTATTGCCTTTTAATTTTATAATTTTGTGATACGGAACAAAAACTTACATTCTGGTAATAACTTGATTTCACAGAGTCATCTGTAGGACTAATATAGAAAGCTTGTGCACAGACAACTTTCACAGAGTCCTCTATCGGGTTGGCGTAGAAAGATCAGCGGAGAAAATATTTACCGGCCATCCACCGGCGATAAAATTAACTGCAAGGATCTAAGCACGGCTGACTGGATCCACGCTGCGCTCCAGCTAGCTAGAGCGACGTTTCAAGTCAGCCGTGATCTAAGCATCGTATTATTCGAATAAATGACTGTTTTACGCAAATAAAGGACTTAATAAAATAAATAATATTCTTCTAGTAATTCTGAGATGGAGAACTTTCTTTTGATGTATAACATGTAGGCGTTAGTATCGCGGTTTTTTCACAATTTTGTATTACACGTTCCAATCTATATTATATAAAATAACATGTCCTGACCGACCGACTTTGCTCGTTATTTTCATCATCACCGAGATATAACTCTAGACATAAAGAAATTAAATTTTCGGGATACATTTATTTGTGTTAGAGTGTAGGTGCTTACTAAAGGATGCTTTTTGGATATTACGTCGCTAAAGGGGTGAAAAGGGGTGTGAACTGTTTAAATGAGCATATCTACATCTCAAAAACTTAAAAGTTTACAGACGTAAAAATTGATTTGTAGAATCTCCTCTAAAAATAAAGAAACACGTATTTTTTCAGAAAATCCCCTTAAGGAAGGTGAAAAAGGTGAAAAAGTGGTTGAATGACTATTTTGAGGATACTTATATCTCAAAAACTGAAGATGTTAGAGACGTAAAAATAGGTATTTCTGATCTTTTTTCAAAAATAAAGAAATATGTTTCTTTTCATTGTTATAAGCTGATCAAATATCATTTCATGATCAATTATTCTCACATGTACAGTTCTATGTGGCACTGTCATCTTAGCCCCAAAAGGCAATGCCACAAACGTGGTTTACAAAGAGTTTCTGGGGTAAATGAAACTCAATTTTTCGGTGAATTTTATACCTTAGGGATTTTCAGATAATGTCTTAGTACAGTACCGAGGAACGATTACTTCAAAGTACTAAATCCACGCGAGCGAAGCCGCGGGTAACTGCTAGTTATACACATATAGACTAGTACGGACTCTCTTACTCTCACCCCACGACAGCACAACACAAACTGAGAGCCTTAACAATTTCTTCTAAAAGAATTTGAAAATGAAAGAATGCAGGGTTTCGACCTAGATGCCTCTGTGTTTCGCTCCCGCGAGCCCCGCGTTTGGGCTCGGTGCCGGCGGTTCGCTCGCCTACTATACGTTCCGATCATAGTGCAGAATCGCTAGATGAAGAATAATCAACTGAAACGCCGGATAGGTAAATGCTACTGTAAACAGATAATTTTAACCGTGGCAAAAATGATTTGTTTAAATATTAACGAAAAGTGCGTCCCGTATGCTGTTAAAACGAGACAGAACTTCAGACCTTCAAGTACGGGAAATACCGTATAATACGGGATACCTGGCAATCCTACATGTCATATGAGCACTTTTATCACGCATGACGCGATTGTAGAGAGCTCATTACTACTATATGTGATTGCGGTGTTTATTCTTCATTGATCTAGTTCAAAAAGTGCGTAGTTTTTCTTTAGTGTGATAATGAATGAAGGAAACGGTACTCCAAAAAAGAACCGAGCAGAAATAAGAGGTTTGAAGGCTTAGTGATGAAAAGTTTAAGGGGTAGTAAAAGCGAGTGCCTATAGCCGGAAATGATTACAAGTTTAAATGTATAGAACCATCGTCATCATCATCATCATCATCATCATCACCATCATTTCCCTTTGTCCAATTCCTACCAGGTCTGGGTGTTGATGGTACTTCTCAACCGTTGCCTCAACATCCACCACTCCTGCTCAGTAACTGTACTTCATTCCAGTCCTAGTTTTCTTATACAGTTCTTGTTAGAGTCTATTCGTCTTGCTCTGAGCCTCCCTCTTGCTTTCCTTCCCTCTAAGCCTCCAACACTTGTTATGGTATCCTACCCTCCTTCGTCCTCAGAACATGTCCAAACCATCTCAATTTATTCCTCTCCATCCTATCACTCAGTTTGTCTACCTCTATTCAACATATCTTACGATGTCTTTCTTTATCTTCCCTATCACACTCCCTCAGGAACTTCATCTCACTGGCCTGAATTTTACTCTCATCTCTTGCTGTCAATGTTCAAGTCTCTGATGCATACGTAATATAGGGGTATAGTACATCTCCTTACATTTCATAGGAACTTCTCTGTTCCACACCAAGCTCCTTACATTCTGATAGAACGTATTTCCCACTTGTACACTTCTGGTGATCTCCTTATCTAACCTTGCATCTTGCATTATTTCACTTTCCAAATATTTTAAGCATTCACCTCAAGGTTTTGTCACATGTGTGCCGTTTCACAGGTCTTTAGACGAGCTGGTAGGAACAAACATGGAGTCTCTGCGATCAAAATGTTAAAATAAATGCATTTAGCGTCAATACGGGCCGAAATGTAATTATTTTCATCAGTCAGTTATGGAAAGAACCATGTATAGAAGGCGCAGGAAAAGAATGACAAATGGACATTATTTAAACCTATTATTTAAGAAAAAAATTTGCTCATCACTCACTATATAATCAGACCTTGAAGCAGTAAGAAGACGTAGGACTAGACTGAAAGAGATTATCCATCTGGAGTAAATACCGTAATTTGGAAGGAAATATAATTCGCGGCTACACGCCCAACACTTGTTATCAAGATTTAATCGCTGCGCGAAAGATAAAATACTATAAAAGGAGATAAACCAGATTACAATAGAGCTACGTCACGAAGTGGCGCAGAGCTTAAATAAATTTGCCCGATACCGCTTAATAGTAAAAGATACGTAATGATCAGCTGTTGAGTGCGTTCGCACCAATAAAGATATAGAGGAAAGAAGTTCCTTTTCAAATTGGAATAAATACTTAATAAGTATCCTAGTCGATTTGGAGCAAGCATATTGGACTAACTGTACCATAGCAAAATCCATACAATTTGAGCTTCAGAAGAGACATATTAGTTGAAGAATGACAGCAATGAATCACATATTTTGTTATTATTCTGTTGCATACGTCCGAGATTCCACTATGAGCCTGTAAAGAAGCAAGGCAACGCTATTTGGATCCTGATGAGGCGATACGATGTTGATCATCCCAGATAACCAGTAATCAATTGTGGAGAGCTACGATGAACCCGATCACTCGTGGAGGAACCAGATGACGAGATCCTGATCTCAGATGACCGGAGATGAGAAGACATCGGGACCACCTTGAGCAAAGCTAAGTCCATTATCTGAGTCGTTTTCGTAAGTAAGAGAATATTACAATTATATGTTGATATGTGTATTTGTGCGAAGACAGTGCGTAGATAAACGTCTAGATGAGATGATTGGAAGTAGGTATTCATATATATGAAATGTCAATTTCATTAGTAGGCGTGGTCACCAAGTGATATTCCGATCGTAATGTTTCCAGTGATATGTGAGAGTAAATAGTTAGTGTTATTATTATTATTATTATTATTATTATTATTATTATTATTATTATTATTATTATCAGTGAAGAGTAAAGTGTGAAGTTGACATTAACACCAGTGTATACTATTTTAATCAAAGTCACTCGGTGCGAGATCGTATATAGGAAGTGTTTATGAAGGAATAAGGAAGTAGGTAACTCAGAGTTATGATGTTAAATTTGGCACTATGACGATAAGAAGTAAAGAGGGCATTTTAAGAATGTCACGGCACGTTGACGTGCAGTTTAATGAAGTGATTTGCATATGATGAAGAGAGAGATTTGTTATACGTGAAATGTGAGTAGTAATTGACGCGTTATAGATATGGTATAAGGATGATAGTGATTTATGGTGGTCATATTTATTATTTCTTCGAGAGAGATAGTCATAGTTGTTCTAAGTTGAGACGATGTGATTTTCAAGCGATGTTTCTGAGAGTGTCAGTGAATTCTTGCCAATTCCATATGATAATTCTTAATCCTATGCATCTTCACATAGCTTAGGATACGATCTCGAGATTGATAGAGCAATGTTTTATCCATGTTAGGATTGTCTAGAGAGTCATACATGTAGTCATGATAATATTTAAGCCTTCACTGAATTATTTCGGATAATTTTGAAACTCTCACTGTGTATAACATTATTCTGAACAATATTCAACCTACTAGACTAATCACTGGTGACATAGCTATTCAAAAAGGATTATTTTTGGTCGAAGATAGTGTCTTCTGACCAAGTAGATTTTCCGTTAGTACCGGTAGTAGGTGTGATGATAATTTCATAAGGGTATGTATGATGACGTTTCTTACAACCAAATACGCACGTAGACTAATACTTATCACTAAAATTAAGGTCACATTACCTTAAGTTTATAAGTTAAATCTTATGATAACGTTACTTGGAGGGTGATTACGACTTACACTGGACATAGCTTAGCTTATGGTGAGTGACACAGGGAAATATGAGTAATTAAGAGGCAATTGAGCATGCAAATGTGAATATTTAAACCGTGAAACATACGTGAGTGTACTTGTCAATTCAAAATTAGGAGAAGTTTTGAGATAGTTTTATTGAGAATTTTACACCTGCATCGAGACAGACAGTTAGTGTAAATTGAAATATGTGTCAGTCCTATGAGTAAGGAATAGGTAGTAACGAACTGAATTTCATATTTATCCGAAGAATAACTGATATTCAGACAATTTGAACTCCAATTCTTATCTGAACACCAACTCGATGATTCCATAAGCGTTCTTTATTTCTCAAGAAAGTTTAATCAGAGATTGTAAATAGTAATTGGTAAATTTTTTTTTTCTTCTTAAAGGATGCATCCAACACTCTTAATATTCTTGATTTTAATGTTTATTTTCTTGCCAGTACGGCACATGTAAATATAATTAATTTCATTCATAATAGTTTAATTCATTATCGCCCAACTTTGTAAGTGAATTGCCTACGAATGAAACCATATGTTTCTTTATAATTCCCAAATGTTATGTAATATTTCTTCTAATATTCTATAATTTTGAGAGATTAATGGACTCATGAAATGAAATGGTAGAATCCTAGAATGCGTTTATTTACGATGAGTTCGGAGGATATAATTTTTCTGAGATGTTGGTGAAGAATACAGACTGTAGGAATAACAAAGAAATACTCACTTCAAGAAATTTTCATTGGTCGAATTTAAGATGATTTTTCTTATATGTCTAACTTAATATTTAAATAAATGTGAGATAGTACAACCTCAGCATTCTTTCTATGTGTTCCTAGAATAAGTATTAGTTATAAGATAGTGGTATTTTCAGTTGACGACAACTTCTCTATGAGCTAATAAGAGTATGGTATCTAACTAGTAACGGGTAAGAGACGTCTTTCAACGTTAGTTAGAATCTACCATTAACCGACCTGAACGTTTTTCTCTTACGGAACCCATACCCATAAAACTTAGTCGTTGAACCAATTGAATTTAGAGCTAGTCAGGATCTCTTGTGTACATGCCTGGACGCGGGAACGGCGCACATGATACCAACGATTCCTTTTCGTTCCCTTTCTCCTCTATTCATCGCTAATGTTTTGCTCTTATCCACACTGATTTCCACACCATATTTCTCCATATTATCACTTAAAGCCTCTAGTTGGATTTGCACTTCTGTATTGTTGACTTTCCACATCACTATGTTATCCGCAAACAAAAATATTTTCATATCCCCTCGAGACGTTGCCTTTTTATGTCACATGCCTTCCTATTGGTATTATTACACCTTTACACCAATCATCAGATGCTTCCTCCATATACTCCTTAGCAGCCTATATAACCAATGTAGACCAATAGGTCCTGCTGCCTTTATTATATCCACACATATTTCATCCACCCCTTCTGCTTTTCATTTGTTTAATAACCATTTTCACCGCTGCCATTGCAATATCACTCTTCGTTTCTGGATCATCCTTATTTACCACTACACTCTCTTCCACAACATTTCTCACATTCAGGAATTTATCGAAGTAATCCTTCCACCTATTTCTTATCTCCTCTGTTATTACATTTCCACTCTCTTCCTTCACTTGTTTTTATAGACTTTTTATTTTCCCTTATTTTTGTCAATCCCTAACACATCCCTTTTTCCACCATTTTTTTTCCTTTTCCAACTCGTGTGGGAATTTTCCCCAACATTTTTCTTTTCCTCATTCATCACTTTTTACACTTTCTTTTAATTTCCCGATACTCAACCTTACTTCCTTCTTTCCTATCTCTATTCCATTCTTGCCGTGATTTCTTCTTTTGTTTAACAACCTCCTTCCCCTTGACATTTCACCAAGGTGTATCCTTTTCTTACACTCTCGTCGATGTTCTGCCATAAATATTTTCTGCACAACTAACAAATGTGTTTTTTAATTTGTTCCATTATTTTCTAGACTTTCCATTTCCAATATAGCGATGTGCTGTTTTAATTACCTCTGAGTTTTCTTTATCTTTTAATTTCCATACTTTTATTTTCTTCTGTCTTATTTCATCTAATCTCGAAATTTTACCTATTTTCAATGTCGCTCTCTCGTCTCCATCAAACGCTTTACCTGATAGTGCTGTTATATAATTAATTGTTTACTGTTTCTCAACCAAAAAATAATCAACTGTTTTCTCCTTCTTTTACCCCAGCCATATCTAGTGATCTTTCTACTATCCTTTTTCCTAAATCAAGTGTTACCTGCAATCATTAAATTTCTCTCACAAAAAGCAATCAACTTACCTCCATCGCTGTTCCTTTTATCCATAACCGAAAGGACCAATCACTTCTTCTTTTCCAATTCTGTCACTTACAAACTACGCATTGATGTCTCTAATGACTATCACTTCCATATCGGGGATTGCTTCCTTGAGTGTACTGAAGAATTCCTCTATATTTTCCTCACTGTTTCCAATTTGGGGTGCATAAACTTGAATGATGTTTTTAACTCTTTCTTACGTCCTTAGACGTACCATGATTACTCTGTCACTAACATAGTCTACCTTATCTACATTTTCATTCAGGGTTTCATTACAATTACTCGTACTCCATTCCTTGCTTCACCTACTCTCCTCCAGTATAGTATATCCTCTGCACATCTTTTTCACTCCCTTTCTCTTCCTCTTGATCTCACTCAGTCCCATCATCGCAACATTCACTTTCTCCATAAAGTCAACCAATTATTCTGACTTTCCTGTCAGGTTCATAACATTAATTATTCTCACCTGGCCGCCCACCTTTCACAGCTCCTCCAACACAAGAACTGCGCGTCACTTTTTTCAAGGTACGCCCTAACATTTTCCGAGGCTGACATTTACCATCACTCATTTTTAGGCTATTGTTACGATGGAGTTGACCCCCCAAAAGCATTTTAGAGCTACTGCCAGCAACTATTCAGGTAACCCCTTACTTGGGTAACAGGCTCCCTTGCAGATGCCCCTAATATGGGAAACAAACGCTGCTGATGATTTATCGTGGACCGCAGAGGTAAGGAAACGCGTGAGGTGAATGGCTAGACAAGAGACCACTTAGAGTAAAAATTTCTCTAATAAAAATTGGAAATTTTATTTCTTTCCTCCCTAAAAATCCAAATAGAGTAGTTTAATGATTTAACCAAAACCAGAAAAACATAGGAGTTGAGAAATTACAGTACTTGAGAATAGTAACATATAACAAAGAGCTCACCAGCTTCAACAATACAGCGGACTTAGAAGTCCTTGGTCAGGTACAGTTTATTGGGAAGGAACTTCCATTTATTAACCTACATATTTACGAGCATAATAGCTCCTAACAGGTACCGGTACACTATTATAGACTCTGTGCTCTTGTTACATAGAGGCTGGCCTAAACGAAGCGATATGTCGCTTGTTACCTTTTCAGTTATACTGGTAACCAGTTTGATGACACCATTTTACAGTGTCCATTAAACAGCATGCCCCATGGTAGGCTTATCATTTACAAAACTTCACAAACAGATGGAGTACTGTTCCACAAAGGAACCTAAATGTAGACACGATTACCCGCAAAACCATAATGCATATACAGGGGCATATTACCCATCCTATAGGCCTTAAGAAGGAAAAGAAGAGGTTACAACAATTACAATCCGTTAAAAAAGGCAAGGAGGGGAATCACCAGCACTCTATAAAAGAATATTCTGTAGAAGACAAGAACTTAAGTGGACTTAAGGCCCAATGAATGCTAGAAGGGTGACTTAAAGGGGGAATATTAAAGGCCGAGATTAATTTCCAAATTTAGAGGTTGAAAAACTTTGGTCGCCAAACTTAAAAATAGACGGGGAGGGTTCCGAGGGTAACCATTCATGCACCCTTACATTAAACAATTTACCCAGCAGGGAATATATTTGAGTCCGAAGACTGCGCAGAAGGTCCTACATTACAGAGAGAAATGAATAGCTTGCATATTATATTTTAAAGAAAAGCGCTGAAATCTCCCCCTCAGAACACACGCCGGCAAAATCGCATATTTAGGTTTATTCTGGCACTACCTGTTACCTCTGGATCTTTTTCAAGCCAGCTGCCCCATGCTTCTTGGTCACTCTAACTTCCGTCAAGTCGCACACACAAGCACCGGAGCAATAACAGACAAGACGGCCCTAGTGCTCTCAGCTGAGTACTGGGCTGCCTCTTCCGCAATCTCCATCGCTCCGAAATCAATCTTCTCTGATGCAAATTCCGTTGAGGTCTTCACTCGCAACCTTGAACCGGGACCCTTACCTCGGACTCATGTAGGCAGGGGCACCACTCCCTGAGCAAGGCTACCTCCGAAGAATGTCCCTATCTGCTACCTGGTAGAAGAATGTAAAATATAAAATGTAACGTCAGATTCCCGTATGGCAAAAATGAACTGCATAAACATAGCCAAGGTCACAAACATAGTAAACTATTCGAAGAGTTTTCTGCTACAACGCCAATCAGCGCATTTTTATCAAAACGTGGAAAAACGAATGAAAAGTGTTCTGAAAAAGTTAACGAAGCTGACATTAAATTATTCACTAACTTTGCTGAACACAACGTTGCGTTTCAAGTTGTGGACCATCTTACTCCCCTAATTAAAGATGGTGTTACTGATTCCAAAATTGCTCAGGAATTAAAATTAAAACGAACAAAGTGCACAAATTTGATTTTAAACTGTTGTTGCTAAAGTTCAAACGGATGATGTGATAAACGACATTACAAATGTCCCGATTTCAGTACTGATTGACGAAAATACAGATGTTGATTTACAGGTTTTTGTCCGTATCGTTTCTCCAACCACGAGCGAAGTTCAAACCCACCTCTTGGAAGTAGCATATTTATATTTGCGAGATTGTTCTGCAGAAAAATATGTAGCTTTCAAAAAATGCCTTCACTCCAAAGATATACCTTCCGATGAAATTGTTTGGGTGACTTGTGATGCGACTAGTATTTTTTTCTTTTGCAAGTTGCTTTACGTCGCACCGAACGACTAGTATTAAGGTGGGGAGCTAAATATTCCTTTGTCACTCGCCTAAAGAAAGATGCCACTGACACTGTTGTGATGGGTTGCGTATGCCATTCAGCTGCTTTCGTCGCAAATGAAGAGTGTGAAAAACTCCCTCATGCATTTCGTCTTATTTAACTTGCAGCTTCAAACTTAGAGCCCAGTTGCATGAAATACAGGAAATTAACTCAGAAAGAAAAAAAACCCACACTTAATCCTGTCCTAACGCGAAGGTTGGCGATGCATGCATGCATATCCTATATAAATTGGAATTCGCTTGTACTTTTACCAAATAGCTGTGTTCGACGACAAACTGACAAGCGCTGAATTAATATTTACCAAGTTGAACAATTTATACACTAAAGCGTATATACTATTTCTAAAGTATGTGTTGAGATATATTAATAGTCTTAACACACTCTTTTAAAGTCGCGAATTACTCATTCACACCCTGACAGATTCTTCTGCAAGACTGATGAAGGAAATTGGACAGCTTTCTAACCTCAGTTGCATTGATAAATACAGAGACCGACAATGCATCATGTCCTAGTAACTTTCTTCCCTTATTCGAAATGTGTCTTGGTCCAGATACTGAGAAACTGCTTTGTGAATTATCTGATTCGGGTGTGCAAGAAATTCTTAAAAGCTGTTTGTAATTTGACATTGTGGTGTTGAGTGAAATCGAGAAACGACTACCAATTAGTCAGACTTTATATAATAAACTTAGGTTTCTTTCTCCCTCTGTATCTTTAGAAATGGAAAATGGGGACAGCTTAAAGGAAATTAAGCATTTAGATGGACATTTCAGAAGGCATATTGATGTAAATGGGCTAAGTGTCGAACGGAGACACTTGACACAGTTCTATAGTGCTAGTGATAAAATTATGTTATAAGGTATGGGACTTAATTTCCAAATCAAACGATTTCAGTGGTATCCTAATTTAACCAAGTTGGCAAGACTTGTACTTCCATTGCCACATTTGAATGCCCAAATTGAAAGTATATTTTACATTGTGAACGATGTAAAAAGAAGAAAGGGTTGTTGACGATGCTCTTAATGCAGTTGAAATTGTGAAGTCAGCTTTCTAGGTGAAAAGAGATTAGATGCGGTTTCTTACAAGTGAGCAGTGTCCATCTGTATCTCCACAACTCAGAGGTTTTGTACAATTAGTGGTGAGTTAATTTACATTTTAATATTATGATTGTTGTTTTAGTCATTGTTATTATTATCATTCTTATCAACCCTTTATATTAATTGTATTGGTCTGTCTTATCGTACATACTTGGGGCCATTAGGATTATGAAATGGTAGAGTTGTGGGATAAATCCAGTTGAAGAGGGAAATTTCAACATTGTGAAGGGAATTTCTACTCAAAGCATCTGGCAACACTAACCGAACGCTTCTACTGGTAAGCACATCGCATTCAGTCAAACGAGCACTCTGACGCCGAATCCTGTCACGGCGGTGTTTCAGTCGCTTGAAAACGTCATCACTCAGGCGGACGGAGCAGTATTTCGTGAGGTTTCATCACAAGACTTCCCCACATTCATTCGTTCAGGGTTTCATCCCTGTGTCCCTCGGGCTCTCGGTTCAGTCCGGGTTTGAAGGGATGGGTGATGTTTCCCATTTTGAGGGCTGGGTTCACTCTTAGCCCACTTCCGTAAGTATAATAAACCCGGTTGACGGCTTTCCATCCTCATAAACTTCATTCATCATCATCTACCCATACTCACTTCCACCACCAAGCGGTCATTGACAACGCAGCAGTCGACTAGCACACAACCCTGATGTCGACTCACACCGACCCTTCATATTACGCTCGCTACGTCCCGGTGGTTCTGGTCCCGCAGAGCGAGGTTTCGCGCGGGTGATATGAACTCAACGCGATGCCGCTCCCCACCGACAACGAAACCGCACCGCAGCAGATTCTTCAATAGCACTCACCACGGCATCAGTTGAAATTCTTCCTATAGAAATTGAGCTTACCCCCACCACCACCCTCCACCTATACTGCACGTTACATTTGAACTCCTAATATTGGGAACACGTCGCCCGATTTCAAACCCTCGTGTCCTCCAGGCAACCCCTGAAGGCAAGCATTCCTACCTCCTCTTAAACCCCACAAGGGATTTCCTCTCCCCATTCATCTTCACAACACTCCTACTTTACAACATGAGGAGGGAGAAAGTGAGTGATATCCGCTCACATCAAACGACGTGATAATTAAAATCAACGATGAGTATGCTGCAGGCAGGCTGACTCTGTCTATCGGCTCAGCACAACTACCACTTCGAACACCACCGCCATCACTGAGGCATGTGTGATACGTGGGATGGACTAGGCTAGAAACCATTTAAAATTAACTCACTGTGGAGGGTATTTCCACGAGGAAGGCCCATCTACATGGTCAGAATATTTCTTTTCACTCCCTAGGACTTCGACCGAGTCCTCACGAGTGGAGTTGCAATTTGTCGCCACCACCACAAGGTGGAAGCTTTTCGTGCCCCTCAACAGCAGCCAATTTGCATGTCATAATGCAATGCCGAGCACCGTGGCTGTGGCCCCACACCGAGAAAAGCCCCGCCTCCAAATACCTCAACATAACACAGTGACACACCATCCCCTTCACTGGTTGGAACACACGCCGGGAACAACAAGCAATAAACTCGAGGCGCTGCAAAGACCCCCGACTTCCCAGGCACCAACGAACCAGAACTAGTGGCATCTTTACGTACAATAGATACGAACCCCCGCAACCACCCAACCACCACCACCATCACCACCACCACCGCCCCGAGAGGCCAGTCGCTGTTTCCTCCATCGAACGTGGAGGACATGAGAAGATTTATTACCATTGCACTGTATAGCATCCACCCATTCAGTCGCCCCCTGGTACTTGCATACTTGCAAGCAGCTGCGAAATCAAACGCTGAATCTTTATTTTCAGACATCACATTCACGACTCACCATTTAGCCAAACCTACGGTCATAACGCATGTTTTACATGTACTGGCTCGTGTTCTTTGGACTTTCTGCTAAAGTCCTCTTTCCGTAATTTCTCTCGTGATTTTTCAAGTTCTTCTCATGTAATGCCCTTCCCATCCACTTGATGGCTAAAAAGCTCCGATCTCACGAAAGATTTACATTTGAGGAGCATCGTTTCAAATCGTATTAAGTGCACAGATGATAATTTTACGTTTTACTTCCTAACCAAATAAGACATGTCAAAATTCTAAACGGCAAAATCTAGGTATTGAGGTTATGTTCTCGAATCAGTCATGATTCAAATCATTTCCCAATACATGAAGGCGTCATTCTAATTATAAAATTTCACTTAATACGTTTTGAACCAATTCGCTGAACAAAATACGTTTTGATACAGCCTTTCATTTACATAATACGATTTGAAACGTTCATTTGATTCCAAAGATTGTTATTGACTTTATTGTTAGCTACAGCGCGTCATATACAGTAAATTAAGTTATCATTAACACATTGTTAATGTTACGGTTGTTTACAGTCTAAAACAAATCGTTCTTCCTCATGCAAACAGACACAGTCGCCATCATGAATCGGCCTACCAGTATCTGACGTTGAACCGATGTTTAGTGCTGAAACATAAAATTGTAATCTGTCGAACTCCTTCCAGTTGTCTCCAAATCTGGTTTTCACCAGGTTCTCGACGTCCAGTTTTTAGCGTCAGTTAATGCTCTCGGTTTATGGATTACTGGAGGTTCATGTATATGGCTCAGCCTTATGCCTAGTTTCAGAAAGGTTACGAATCGCTTTGAGGGGTCATCAAACCTGTACGTCGGTTCCATCTTTACGTAACGTGGTACTGACCACATTTCTCGCTTATATTCAGAATCACCGTCTTCGTTTCTTCAATCCCGTCCAATTAGTTAAAATGCTTGGCGAGTATCTTGTAGTCCCTTATAACCCATTCTTTTCCTAGATGCTTTACAGTCCCCACAGACTGATAGATCTCTGGGTATTCCTCGAGAGTAACGATGTCAGAGCACTTACGAAGAAACTTTTCTACAACACCAAAAACCTTGTCTGCGTGTAAAAAAAATGTTCAATGACAGGAAAGTTGACAACGATCATGGAAATGTTAGCGGGTGCTTTGGTTTGTAGCCATAAACTAGAGCATGGATCATATGCATGTTCTTGTTTTGGCCTCCTCATCCGTCTGCGAACAGCCTGATACAGGTGATCGATTTATCAAAATGTACCGCATCTAATAAAGAAGTAACAGCTGATGACACTTCGTTTACCCTCTTTCAGCCTCAGTCTCATTCCATACATATAATTTCGGATTCTGAATACTGACATTGCTAACACATAGTACGTAAAATTATATTTAGAACGAATAGAACGCTTCGCCAATTGATAATTTAGGAAGCGGTTGTACCTGTCGCAAAACAAAGCAGAAGAATATTGTGTTAGCAGATCGTTCCCTCATAAGTTTGTAAAAAGCCTTTGAGCGAATTTTATCTGCTCCCACATCAGCTAGTAAACAGTTCTTTCTAGCACTATCTTTTTCAGATTTATACTGAAAGAGCATTCGAGCGCAGTAACTACAAGCATCCGTGGATGGTGTCCCAAACCCAATGTTGAACTGTGTACGGAAAATATTCTGGAAGAAACACTTTTTCACTTTCAGGTCCGTGGAAACACTCTCCTACGGGTAAGTGGCCCTCCATGGTGATCGAAAGTGAACGGGCATGCAAGCAATACCACAATGTCAAGTACGATATAAAAATAGCGGGAACAGCCAACAAAAGAACGGGATAAATACGGGCTGCGAAACATTATCGTGAACATAATACGTTTTGAACCGTTCGCCGTGGTGCACATAATACGATTTGTTCCGAATCATGTTTTTCAGCACTGAATTCCTATGGGAAAGAATACGAAATAACCCGATCTTACTCAACAGCGTTAAAGAGCATATCATAATTGGCGGGAAACCGCAAAAAAACATATTCTGACCTCGACTGCATTTAATACGTTTTGAAACGATGCTCCTCATTTCCTTTCCCTGTTTTTTTATTTTTATTTTTATTCTCTTTGCTCTTTTCTAGGAAATATGGTGGCTTCGTGTTGAGAATCGCCTCCTCATGCTATTTCGCAATATTTTCCCGTTCTAAAATTCTTTTCTGTGAGGAATCTTACGAAGTATGAAATATTTGGTCCGTATTTATCCCAAATGTACCGTAAGTTGAGACATATTTAGCATTTCTGCTTTCTTGATAATATTCTGATCACTGTGCGTGTTAGTTTCAACGGTTACCAAGACGTCTATCTAGTTTGGTTGGAGTCCTCAGTTTGACATGCATTGCACGTAAGCTTTGGGAAAACATTATTTCTGTTTGCGAAATTAATAACTGGTTTGATAGAAAGCAGTTTGGGTTTAGGAAAGGTTATTCCACTGAAGCTCAACTTGTAGGATTCCAGCAAGATATAGCAGATATCCTGGATTCAGGAGGTCAATTGGACTGTATCCCGATTGACCTATCTAAGGCATTTAATAGGGTAGATCATGGGAGACTACTGGCAAAAATGAGCGCAATTGGACTTGACAAAGGAGTGACTGAATGGGTGGCTAGGTTTCTAGAAAATAGAACTCAGAGAATTTGAGTAGGCGAAGCTTTATCTGTCCCTGTAATAATTAAGAGGGGAATTTCTCAAGGCAGTATTCTTGGACCTTTATGTTTTCTTATATATATATATATATGGTATGTGTAAAGAAGTGGAATCAGAGATAAGGCTTTTTTGCAGATGATGTTATTCTGTACAGAGTAATAAATAAGTTACAAGATTGTGAGCAAATGCAAAATGACCTCGATAATATATTGAGATGGTCAGTAGGCAATGGTATGATGAATAAACGGGGTTAAAAGTCAGGTTGTGAGTATCACAAATAGGAAAAGTCCTCTCAGTTTTAATTACTGCGTTGATGGGGTAAAAGTTCCTTTTGGGGATCATTGTAAATATCTGGGTGTTAATACAAGGAAAGATCTTCATTGGGGTAATCACATAAATGATTGTAAATAAAGGGTACAGATCTCTGCACATGGTTGTGAGGGTAATTAGGGGTTGTAGTAAGTATGTAAAGGAGAGGGCATATACGTCTGTGGTAAGACGCCAACTAGAGTATGGTTCCATTGTATGGAACCCTGACCAGGATTACTTGATTCAAGAACTGGAAAAAAATCAAATAAAAGCAGCTCGACTTTTTCTGGGCGATTTCCGACAAAAGAGTAGTGGAACTATGGATTCGCCGCTAATATTGGTCGTTCTCGGTTATTCTTGTATGCCATTCCCTCCCCTACGATTGCT
This sequence comes from Anabrus simplex, assembly GCF_040414725.1. NCBI lineage: Eukaryota > Metazoa > Arthropoda > Insecta > Orthoptera > Tettigoniidae > Anabrus > Anabrus simplex. Next base: position 343,741,445 of record NC_090268.1, on the reverse strand, counting down.
AGGGTTATCTTGCCCCACCAGTATCTTTTCGAAATAGTAATAGGTATTTGTAGAAGTTTGGTTTAGAGGTATTATTGGAGACACTGTGCACACATACATCAAGCAGTCATCTCCGTACAGGTTATGAAGGCCCTTGGAAGGGTGGAAGGTAAAGGCTTCCACTATCCGTAATCTCGGCACTTAATGGGGTAGAGTGGCTAGCTCTACGCCCGGCCACCTTTGCCCCCAGGAATTAACCTGGTACTCAGTTTTGGTCTAGGCTGAGTGAACCTCAGGGCCATATGCACCTCCGGAAGTAGAAATCTCGTTTCTTAAATTTTACGACTTCCTGACGGGGATTCGAACCCACGTCCTTCCGAGCGAACCGAGCACGCCTTTACCATATCGGCCAGGCAGCCCGTACACACATACATATAGTATACAATCTCGGTCATTTTGGATATTTTCTTTTTCACATCCTTTAATCGTAGAATTTGCATAACCTGTTTGAAGTGATTCATTTAAGTTTCATTAATTGTGACGTTATTTGTCAGTTTATGACCCTTTTTGTACATTTAGAATTATTTTGTGTATATAATTTTACGTTTTAGTTTGAGAGTATTTAGTTTCGCGTTTCCTTGTGTCAGCCCGGATTGTCTGAGAAGCAGTTGATTCTTTCAAACAAATAAAAAATTAAGTTATAACGAAAAATATTTACGCGTCGCATTGTAGATATGATGTACACGATTCCAACTGTCGTTGTGATAATGTTATTTGCTTTACGTCACGCTAACTGCTTTTACGGTGCCATTAGGACTGTCACCGATCAGCCGAGGGACTCCGAAAGCTGTGTAATCAACACTAATCTCAGTCTATTTGGATACTTCTTTTCCACTCCTTCTGAATCGCCACGTCGATGGGTGCTGAACTTGGACTTGAACAATATCCCGAGTATCAATAATCTCAGTGACCACGAAAACTGTGGATTCGACACTAATATCGGCATTTTTCGATTATTTTACATGTCACCCCATCCCCTAGGGGTGTCTTTAACCCTACAGTATCTTTTCGAGATTGTAATTCATATCCGTACCGAGCTTGGTTCAGAGCTGTTCCGGAACATACATACATACATACATACATACATACATACATACATACATACATACATACATACAGTACGCCCAACTTTTAGTGATGCCTGGGCGCCTTAGTACTGAATCGGTAGATCTCAGTTATATTCGATATTCGTATTGGCAACCTTTGACACACGAACTATGAATCGATTATGCATTGCCGTGAAACATTTAGCGTAAACTTTACGTACTGTTGTTGTTTACACAGCAAAGCCAAGGTGATATTTCTGAGAATTCATGCTAGGAACAAGATTCGCATAGAGAAATGTGTGTGTGACAGTAATATAATAAACGTTTAGAAAATTCATATCGATCGATCGTACTATCGATTCCATTCAGATTTCATTTACATTCAGTTGGCAGTATTACCGGAACCGGGAGAGCTCCCCTCTTATTTCTCACCCAGTAAAACCAGGTATCACTAAACGTTGTGCGTACTGGAATGCCAGTATTCATCTAAGCGACCCCAAAAACTATGGATTCGACCGTAATATTAGCCGTTTTCTTTATTTTCGATGTCCTCCACTCCGCTAGGGGTACTAGGGGTGTCTTACTCTACATATTCTTTGTTTTCAGACAGTATAGTAAGTCATGTGTTCACCCATTTTCGTTGACAGCTATGGTGGAATAGAATACATACATCCATAATCTAAGCCATTTTGGACATTCTTTTTCACCCCTTCTCAAACTCTATTCCGACTGGGCCGGAACTATGACTTCAACGGCATCTAGAGTGTCACGTTGTTAGGGGATTCCTGCCACCATGTTCATTTTTTTCAGATAGTAAGCCATATGAGTACTATGTTTGGATGAGAGCTATGCTGGAACATATACACATTCATCTGTAATCTCGGTTATTTTGGATATTTTCTTTTTCACTCCTCCTCACCCCCATGCCGATGCGGCTAACTTGGACTTAAACGATATGCGGAGTGTCACTGTTCATCTCGGCGACCCCGAAACCTATAGAATTCGACACTGTTTTCGATTTATATGCCACCCCCTCCTCACCTCCACCCCCAAGAGGTGACTTTTCCCCACAGTGTTTCTTTTTTGTCGGAAAGTCATATGTGTAGCAGAATCTCTTCTTGGCCTACCCTGCATTTATTCGCGTGCCTACATCCAACACCAGTCCTGTACCGTAAAATCTTGAGCTGACGGTGCTATGATTATGGTTGGTAATTTCCTCATCCGATTCCTAGAGCGGGGTAGTGTGATGCCGTTATCTCCATAACGGTTGATTTTAGGTCCTTAAAACTTTATGTTCGGGGACCGTAGGGCCCTGCCGAGTTTTGTTCTTCGCGTCGAGAGGCTTAAAATGAGCGCCGTGTCGTCCTTGTACGACAAATTCGATATTTCGCCTATATTAGTCTATGTTAATGTACCAAAGGGCCTAAATCTAGGCAACTGAGAGGGATGTTAAAATTTCTTGTAGATGGGGATTACCCGCAGGGTCCTAAAATGTAAGTATACAAAATTTGGTTCAACTGGTAGAACGGTATGGAACAGACGGACAAACAGACATTCTGCTTTATATAGATAGGCGAGGTCAAAGGAAATAACAAAAAACAAAAGACAAAGACAAAGTCACCTCCGTACAGGCCATGAAGGCCCTTGGAGGAGTGGAAGGTAAAGGCTTCCACCATTGCCACTGTTATGTACAGTATTATGTTTATCAATCCTTGAAATACCCTTGTTGTTGAGGGACAACAAGCTTCTAGTATGGTATTTTGCCACTTGGTGGTGCGTGAATCTACTTCAGATGTATTAATCTCTTTGACTTGGATGTCAGGTTAAGTTGCTGTATAGCGATGGCTGTTTGTGTAGTGAATTTATAATCTTTTTATTGTTATTTCAGCAGTGAATTGTTATTTCTTTGTTACTTTGGTGAAGGTTATGCCTGCATTATTGCTGTGACATAGTAATTATCAACTAAATAGTTTATGAATTGATAATACACCTCAATAAACATGCGTGTTGTCCATGAACAACATTGGAACTACAAGGTTAGTAATTGTCAAGATCCAAATAATACTATATTTGGCTGTTTAGATTGATAAAATGAGTGACAAGCGGAGATTCAATTCTCACAAGTATTCCATTTACTTTATTTCAGGTGGTACTATTACTTGTACCTTTAAGGGTGGTAAAGAATGGTAAAGACCCACCTTATTATAATAGAGAAATAAAGAGACTAAGAAGGAGGTGCAGACTGGAAAGAAATAGAGTTAGAAATGGCTGTGGAAGTAAGGAGAAATTGAAGGAACTTACTAGAAAATTGAATCTAGCAAAGAAGGCAGCTAAGGATAACATGATGGCAAGCATAATTGGCAGTCATACAAATTTTTGTGAAAAATGGAAGGGTATGTATAGGTATTTTAAGGCAGAAACAGGTTCCAAGAAGGACATTCCAGGAATAATTAATGAACAAGGGGAGTGTGTATGTGAGGATCTTCAAAAGGCAGAAGTATTCAGTCAGCAGTATGTAAAGATTGTTGGTTACAAGGATAATGTCGAGATAGAGGAAGAGACTAAGGCCAAAGATGTAATAAAATTTACATATGATAACAATGATATTTACAATAAGATACAAAAGTTGAAAACTAGAAAAGCGGCTGGAATTGATCAGATATCTGGGGATATACTAAAGACAATGGGTTGGAATGTAGTACCATATCTGAAGCACTTATTTGATTATTGTTTGGTCGAAGGAGCTATACCAGATGAATGGAGAGTTGCTATAGTAGCCCCTGTGTATAAAGGAAAGGGTGATAGACATAAAGCTGAAAATTACAGGCCAGTAAGTTTGACATGCATTGTATGTAAGCTTTGGGAAGGCATTCTTTCTGATTATATTAGACATGTTTGTGAAATTAATAACTGGTTCGATAGAAGGCAATTCGGTTTTAGGAAAGGTTATTCCACTGAAGCTCAACTTGTAGGATTCCAGCAAGATATAGCAGATATCTTGGATTCTGGAGGTCAAATGGACTGTATCGCGATTGACATGTCTAAAGCATTTGATAGGGTGGATCATGGGAGACTACTGGCAAAAATGAGTGCAATTGGACTAGACAAAAAAGTGACTGAATGGGTTGCTATATTTCTAGAAAATAGATCTCAGAGAGTTAGAGTAGGTGAAGCTTTGTCTGACCCTGTAATAGTTGAGAGGGGAGTTCCTCAGGGCAGTGTTATCGGACCTTTATGTTTTCTTATATATATAAATGATATGAGTAAAGGAGTGGAATCGGAGGTAAGGCTTTTTGCGGATGATGTTATTCTGTATAGAGTGATAAATAAGTTACAAGATTGTGAGCAACTGCAACGTGACCTCGAAAATGCTGTGAGATGGACAGCAGGCAATGGTATGTTGATAAACGGGGCTAAAAGTCAGGTTGTGAGTTTCACAAATAGGAAAAGTCCTTTCAGTTTTAATTACTGCGTTGATGGGGTGAAAGTTCCTTTTGGGGATCATTGTAAGTATCTAGGTGTTAATATAAGGAAAGATCTTCACTGGGGTAATCACATAAATGGGATTGTAAATAAAGGGTATCGATCTCTACACATGGTTATGAGGGTGTTTAGGGGTTGTAGTAAGGATGTTAAGGAGAGTGCATGTAAGTCTCTGGTAAGACCCCAACTAGAGTATGGTTCCAGTGTATGGGACCCTCACCAGGATTACCTGATTCAAGAACTGGAAAAAATCCAAAGAAAAGCAGCTCGATTTGTTCTGGGTGATTTCCGACAAAAGAGTAGCGTTACAAAAATGTTGCAATGTTTGGGTTGGGAAGAATTTAGAGAAAGAAGAAGAGCTGCTCGACTAAGTGGTATGTTCCGAGCTGTCAGCGGAGAGATGGCGTGGACTGACATTAGTAGACGAATAGGTTTGAATGGCGTTTATAAAAGTAGGAAAGATCACGATATGAAGATAAAGTTGGAATTCAAGAGGACAAACTGGGGCAAATATTCATTCATAGGAAGGGGAGTTAGGGATTGGAATAACTTACCAAGGGGAGAAGTTCAATAAATTTCCAACTTCTTTGAAATCATTTCGGAAAAGGCTAGGAAAGCAACAGATAGGGAATCTGCCACCTGGGCGACTGCCCTAAATGCAGATCAGTATTGATTGATTGGACTACTAGCTGGGTTTCAATTATAGGCTAAAACGACGAAAGCTTGTGTATGTTTATAACTTTTGGTAAGCTAAAGACAGTTTTACAATGGAACATTTGGATTTAGAAAATATGACTATTGAGGAAATTTATGAACTTGTTGATGGTGTAAATGATGGAAATTTATCAGAAATTAGTGATTTCTCAGATGATATTGATAACCCTTTGCCCCCAGGAATTAACCTGGTACTCATTTTTTGTGTAGGCTGAGTGAACCTCAGGGCCATATTCACCTCCGGAAGTGGAAATCTCGTTTTTTAAATTTTACGACTTCCTGACGGGGATTCGAACCCACGTCCTTTCGGGCGAACCGAGCACGCCTTTACCGCCTCGTCCAGGCAGCCCCTCAAAGGAAATAACAAAAAAAGGAAAAATAAAATGAAATAAGCACTAATTAAAACAATGAAGGGTAAGATGCATGTTTGTCCTAGAATATGTAGAACTGTATTACATCTAGGATACTTTCTTTTCAATTTGCTTTATGTTGCACGGACTCACATAGGTCTTATGGCGAGGTGGGGATAGGAAAGGCCTAGGAGTGAGAAGGAAGCGGCCGTGGACTTACTTAAGGTACAGCCCCAGCATTTCCGTGGCGTTAAAATGGGAAACCACGGAAAACCATCTTCAGGGCTGCCGACAGCGGGGTTCGAACCCACTATCACCCAAATCGAAGCTCACAGTTGCGCGCCCCTCACCGCACGGCCAACTCACCCGGTATATTTAGGATAAAAGCAAAGCTAAAAGTAAAGGAAAAAGGAATGATCATTTTTGGAATGAATATAACATAATTCGCTTTAAGTATATTATTTAATATAGTAGTAGTCAAATAATTGTAAGAAGGATAACACCTTGCAGTAAATGAATGCCCTCTCCCCCAGTCTCACGTAATCCGTAACTAGATGAAGGGAGTATTCTATTCACCACTTATTGCTTAGGTTACGAATAGTGAAAAGCTTCAACCCCCCACTCCTCTCTGGGCCTTTATTGCCTGTAAGGAAACGATTTTGCTTTCTATAAAAATATATATTTAAGGGTCGGTGTTGATGCTGGAATGTCCTACTCTGTTCTGTGGAGCTATAATTTAAAGTTGTCCAAGAGACTATAAATGTGAAGTGAAATTTCTCTTTTGTGAGGTTATCCTTGGTAGAGCTCAAGTGGAGCCAAATCCCAGCAGAGAGATCGGCGACCTGCGAGACTCAATATCGACAAACATTTGTCTTCATTGGTCCGTCGTTGGCCGGCGAGGCGCGGCTTGGAGCGGCCTTTCACAGAGCACTAATTAATGTGGGAGAGTGATTGATGTGGCCAGCCTTACCCGCTAATGGCACCATCAAACGGACATTTGCAATTCTGATTCCGGCATACATAACGATAAGCTACAAGAATTACGAAGTATCAGAACCAAAAACTGTCAGAAGAACATGAACAACACAACAAGTATTAATGTTCCCAACTTTTACTCTGTAAATAAAAAGGAACAAATCAAAAACTGACAATAGAGAAGAGAGAAGTGTGTGGTATGAGAACTGATCTCAGATGTTGTAGTTACCAGCACTATAGACTTGTTTAAGGATAAATGTTGGGTGACGACTTTAATGCTGTAGCACACATGTTGTATTACTAAACAGCGATGATTACTCTGGTAGTGGACTGTAGTTTGGTTAAGCACGTGATAAGACCATAGGGCCGAGTCATGCATCAATATTACACGTAAATAAAACTTTTATTACAATTAAACATGATTAACAAACTGCATAGAAATTATTTACACATTAACGATAAACTGAAATGCCTGGATGGCTATTGATTAAGTTGGAGGCCATGTGGCTGCGAATGCATCTCTAACCGACATGTTGACTTGTTCGAGACTGTCCCGTTTTCTTGCCGGAAACCAGATGCATTCTGGACACTCAATAGAGACGCGGACAAGAGCGCGCTCTGTATAAATTTTCTAAGAGGACGGAACATTCTCCCCTCTGTTGATTGCATTCAATCAAGACAAAATACAGTTTCAATGAAAATAACACTAACATAAAACAAAATGTCATCAGAATACAAATACATAATAATAAATGTTGCACTCAAATGAGCGTCAATCACTAATTAACATAGATAAAATGAAACAGAACTGTACACCGGTGTGCAGGCTGATGCATTGTTTTGTTTACAGCTGCACAATGAGAGTTTTTGAATTGTTCATTTGTTAAATGACTGTACAATATAACTACAAATACAACTTTATACACCAATCAACTCACTGACATTGTAAGGAATCATATTGTCATTAAAATGAAAACACTACTCGATGGGAAGGGGACACAACTTCACTATTGGTCTCTTGAAATTTCCATGAGCAGTTTTTATGGTGACTGCTCGCACAAGTCCATCGAGACCTGGGTGAAGTTCCTCAACCACACCTAGTCTCCACTGAAGCGGGGGTAAATTGTCCTCCTTGATAACCACCACTGCTCCAAGTTGTATACAAGGTTGCTGGGAGGCCCACTTTGGCCTGTTTTGTAGTTGGGTTAAGTATTCCTTATGCCATCTGGTCCAAAAGTGTTGCACCATTTGTTGCAACCGTTTCCATGCTGAAAGTTTATTGCTGGGTACAAGTGTCAGATTGGTTTCAGGAATGGAATTCAAACTGTTACCAGTAAGAAAATGACCTGGAGTCAAGGGTTGAGGGTCAGTCGGATCTGAGGATAGGACTGTAAGTGGACGAGAATTTAAACAGGCTTCAATTTGTGTGAGCACAGTACTAAGCTCTTCAAATGTTAATGATGAGTTTCCAACAACTCGATGCAAATGATATTTAACTGACTTGATGCCAGCTTCCCATAATCCTCCAAAATGGGGTGAACGAGGTGGAATGTAATGCCAGTTGATACCCTTGTTTGCCAGATTGTTTACAACTTCCTCTTGATGCTGCGGTGATGCTATGAATTGGTGAAGATCTTTTAATTCTCTATCGGCTCCAATAAACGTAGTAGCATTGTCACTGTAGATATCTGCGGGCTTTCCTCTTCTGGCTATGAAACGGCGAAGTGCGGCTAAGAAGGCATCTGTAGTAAGACTGCTGACTACTTCCAAATGTACAGCCTTTGTCGTGAAGCAAACAAGTAGTGCGATGTATGCCTTGATACGGACATTGCTCCTCTTGTTAATTGGGCGAAGTAGAATAGGACCTCCATAATCAATGCCACAAACACTGAATGGACATGCTGGTTGAACTCTATGCTCAGGATAGTCAGCCATGAGTTGATGACTAGTTACGCCTTTCAATTTGTAACATGTTACGCATTTGTGCACTTGCTGTCTGGCTACATTTCTGCCATTCAGAATCCAATAACGTTGACGAAGGGTTGCTAACAACAATTCTGGTCCTGCATGAGCTTGTTGTAAGTGTTCATGTTTGACAATTAGAGTCGTCAGGTGATGTTTTGATGGTAACAGTATTGGATGTTTGGATGAAAACGGAATCGATGCATTCTTCAACCTGCCTCCGACCCTTAGAATATTGTTGTGTAAGAAGGGACATAGGTTCCTTGTCTGGCTCTTCTTAGAGACTACGCCTCCGTTTTTCAGGTCTCCAATCTCTTCCGAGAAGGCTGCATTTTGTGCAATACGAATGCAGACTTCTAATGAATGTTTCAATTCTTCAACATTTAAAGGTCCAATTTTCTTGTCCCTGGCATGCTTAGTGTTATGCAAAAATCTGTAACAATAAGCTATTACTCGTTGCAGTCTTATTAATGATGAGAATTTCTCAATAATAGTTTCAGCTTGTGTCACTACTAATAGTGTGGATGATTGTCGCTGCTCTGCTATGGCGAACGAATCCTCAACATTGTTGTTCTGCGGCCAATTTAACTCAGAAGTGGACAACCAGGCGGGTCCTGACCACCAAATGGTTGAGTTTTGCAGATCTGCTGGTCTGACGCCTCGAGAAATCAAGTCCGCTGGATTATCTTGTGATGGTACATGATGCCAGTCACTATGGTTCGTTGATTGTTGAATGTGAGCTACCCTATTTGCTACAAAGGTCTTCCAACGTGATGCTGGTGATGCTAACCATGACAGTACGATAGTGGAGTCTGTCCATAAATGTGTTTCATTAATGGCCAAGTTTAAGACTGGCATGGTTTTGTGTACCAACTGAGCTAATAATGCTGCACCGAGAAGTTCTAGACGAGGAAGAGTGACTCGTTTAACCGGAGCTACGCGCGATTTAGAGCATAGCAGTTTGACTGATACTTCACCCTCCTGATTCACTGACCGAAGGTAGAGGCATGCGCCATAAGCTCGCTCGGAAGCGTCTGAAAATCCATGAACTTGAATATTTGCCAAGTCACCCTCAATTAATACGTGGCGTTCTACTTGTATATTGTCAATGTGTGATAGCTGCATTTGTAATTTTGCCCAGTCTGATGCTAATGGATCTGGCAGTGGGTCGTCCCAGTGAAGTTGATGTAACCATAAGTCCTGCAAAAATATCTTGTATAGTATCACTAATGGGCTGATCAATCCTAATGGGTCAAATATAGATGCTACAACTGACGTAGTGATGCGTTTAGTAATGTTACTGTTCCCTGGAATGTGTTTGATTCTGTTTGCCACTAAGAATTTGTCTGACGTAGGATGCCATGATAATCCTAAAGCTTGTATGGTGTCATCATTATCAAACTGGAAAGGTAAGTTAATTTCTCTGTCTTCAGGTGGAACAGCGGCAAGTATAGCTTGATGATTTGAGCACCATTTCCTGATGGGAAAACCACCTTTATTGAGTAAGCTACGAGTTCACTTTGCAATTTTAATGCTTCAGCGATGTTGGACGCACCACACAGGATATCGTCAACATAAAAATCCCTTTGTAAAACCGTTGATGCCAGTGGAAATGAAGTTGCTTCATCTTCTGCCAACTGTTTGAGGCACTGTGTTGCCAAATATGGAGCTGAAGCTGTACCATACGTGACAGTCAATAGTTCGTAAGTCTTGATAGCTGTTTGTGGCGATTCCCTCCAAATAATTCTTTGCAACTGCGTGTCATTTTCATGAACCCGAACTTGTCTGTACATTTTCGTGATGTCTCCCGTAAATGCAATGTTGTGTGTCCTGAATCTCAACACAATGGAATAAAGGTCTTGTTGTATAGTAGGCCCTACTAACAATGTATCATTAAGCGACACTCCAGTAGTAGTTTTGGCTGATGAGTCAAAAACTACTCTGACTGATGTAGTTGTGCTTTGTTTAAATACTGCGTGGTGTGGCAAGTAATAATGTTCAGAATCATTTGTTGCATGTAGGCCTACCTCCCTCATGTGAGATAACTGTTCATACTCGGACATGAAGTTTGCATACTGTTCATGCAATACTGGATTTTTCTTGAATTTTGCTTCCAGTTGTTGAAATCGTTGTGTTGCCATATCACGAGAATTGCCCAAGGGTGATCGAGTTTCTTTACGAGGTAACCTGACAACGAATCTTCCTTCAGGAGTGCGTGTGGTGTTTTCCTTGAAGTGCTGTAAACACTGTTGTTCATCCTGAGTTTTAGGTTTAGTGTGCAATTCTTCTATTTCCCAAAATTTACGAAGTTGCGCGTCGAGTTGATCTTCCTTTTTGACAAAGAGAGAAGTGACTGTGTTGCATGCAGGATGGCTGTTTGACTGAGGGCATTTACCAGAAATTATCCAACCCAGATGAGTGTCCTGCAATACCGGGTAATCACCTGCACGTTTTTTCCCATCTGTCTTTAAAATGTTAAAGAACATCTCTGCACCAATGATTAAATTTACCTTGCCTGGACTGTAGAATTTAGGATCTGCTAGTGTGATGTCATTAGGTAGGTTCCACGATTTGTAGTCTAACTCCATGGAAGGCATTTCTCCTGTGATGGCAGGAACCACTAAACAATTTATGTTAGTGTTAAAATCTGATGTTGTGGACTGGAGGTGAATATCCACACTGTGTTTCAGAGTTGATGAAGAATTGTTAATGCCTACAATAGAAGTGGTGTCTTCTTTACATTTTAAATTTAGTCTGCTGACAGTGTCTGTAGTAATGAGATGAGTCTGACTGCCGCTGTCCAAGAGTCATCGAACCTTGAGAAAGTTACCACTGTGATCCTTGATTTTGACAATAACTGTGGATAACAACACATATGGTTTGTTTCGAGTACATGGATGTTCATTCTTGGTGGTTGTGTGAACGCTGGCAAATACCACCTTGTTGTTAGAAGTAGTTTCGTTAGTTGTACTAGACTTGTGATTTTCAAGATGTGTTGTGGGCCTTGTTGCATTTGCGACAGTGACTGGATGTACACTCTGACGTTTTATGTGATGCTCTAAGACAGTTTAAACAGAGTTTGTTGTCACGAGCATATTGAATGCGATTTGACACTGTTAACTTGAGAAATGCTTCACATGCAAAAAGTCCTGGTGTATGACCTTGTTTACAATAAGAGCACTGATTGTTAATGCATGCAACATGTGTATAGGACGACGGTTTTTTCTTGTGTGAGCTTTCTTTACTACCGCGCACCTTGCCTTGACTGACAGATGTTTGCATGCTTTCAAGGACTTGGCAGCGATGTTCAATGTAAGATGTTAATTGTTTGAGGGAGGAATTTTTGTTGGCGTTTGCTTCTAGTTCCCAGCCCCTCCTGGTTTCATAATCAAGATGATCAACAATATGTTGTGATAATATTACTTCTTCGAGAGGAGTATCTAATTTCAATGCTTTAAGTGCTTGTAAGTTGCTTGAGAATGTGCCGATGAACTGCCTGAGGTCTTCAGCGGTTTCATTCTCCACTGTTGCAATGTTTAAGATTTCTCTAACATGCTTTGCTGCTATTAGTCTCTTGTTTTGAAACCGATCACATAATAGGTTCCAAGCTACCGTATAGTTTGTTTCAGTAGTTGGAAGGTTCTGAATTAATGCTTTAGCTGAACCTTGAACTGCTCCTAGTAAATAGTGAAATTTCTGAATGGTTGCTAGACTGGAATTTTCATGCACCAATAGTTTGAAATTATCTTCAAACGACATCCAATCTTCATAGTTACCACTAAACATGGGTAGTTTAATCGCGGCTAATTTGATGTTGATATTTTCATGCGACGAATTGGAAGTGTTACTTCTGGTACTACCGGCATTTTCATGTTGGTCTGGCGACAATAATACCTGCATTTTTGCCTTCAAACTGTACACAATGTCATCTACTTCATCTCTATCTACACCATGATCTCGTTTACTATCCTCCACCTCAAGCTGCGATTGAACTAAACCGTATTTGCTTTCTAAATCAATAAGTGCATCATATCTAACCCTAATGTCTGCTAGGTTTTGAGTAGTGTCGTACTTTTCGACGAAAGTTTTGATTTTTGTGATTCTACCTTTCAGATAACCCCGTTGCTTGATCAGCTTTGCGATTTCGTTCTCGTCCATCGTAAAGCACTGGCTCACACAAATGTAAACAATGCAAGGAAAAGGTAATTAAAGGGAATCTGACCTTGTAAACTGAAGAGTCCCACGTTGCATTGTATGTTTCCAATCCTGCGGATATTTCACACGCGTTTCACTTTTACCGTGTAATATCGGGCCCGGAAATGGACCAAAATGTTGGGTGACGAATTGAATGCTGTAGCACACATGTTGTATTACTAAACAGCGATGATTACTCTGGTAGTGGACTGTAGTTTGGTTAAGCACGTGATAAGACCATAGGGCCGAGTCATGCATCAATATTACACGTAAATAGAACTTTTATTACAATTAAACATGATTAACAAACTGCATAGAAATTATTTACACATTAACGATAAACTGAAATGCCTGGATGGCTATTGATTAAGTTGGAGGCCATGTGGCCGCGAATGCATCTCTAACCGACATGTTGTCTTGTTCGAGACTGTCCCGTTTTCTTGCCGGAAACCAGATGCATTCTGGACACTCAATAGAGACGCGGACAAGAGCGCGCTCTGTATAAATTTTCTAAGAGGACGGAACAATAAACTTGACGGATAAAGATCCTTTTCGTTTATCCAAACACTTCACCAAAATTTACGTCATGAACAAAAGTGGAAACAAGAGTGCAATTTTATCAACGAGCTGGCGAATTGATGAACGATTGAAGCTCAGTCAAATTTCAAAATAAAATTAAATCTCAACCTCTAAGTAGTTTACCCTTTGTGACTGTGAAACATGGAAGGTTACCCGTAAGATTACCAGGACTGGATTTACCATTTTTCCGCCTCTAGTCCAAACAAACTCTGCCACCTTTTATAGCGTTTTTCAATAATAAAACGTTCATTATTTTCATTATTAACAGTGTCCAATCCCAGGAGACTATCAGTTAAATCGGAGATTCATGACAGAGTTAAAAATATGGCAGGACTGTATAATTGACATGACATTATTTGCACACAGAGGAACCTCCATGGCTCAGACGGCAGCTCGTTAGCCTCTCACCGCTGGATACCGTGGTTCAAATCCCGGTCACTCCATGTGAGATTTGTGTTGGACAAAGAGGAGGCGGGACAGGTTTTTCTCCGGGTACTCCGGTTTTCCCTGTCAACTTTCATTCAAGCAACACTATCCATTCTCATTTCATAGATTCTATCAGTCAGTAATAAGGGGAGTGGCGACCCCATCGTACTAATAGCCTATGTATGCTTCATTCATTACATCCCTGATCCGGCCAATGACTGCAAAACAGGTTGTAGGTTTTCATTTTGCACATAGAGAATAAACCATTTTATTTTCATCTGTAATTCCACAGGGATCACCAACATCCAGAACGTCACATTATGTGCTACATAAGGTTGATTTAATGCAAAATGGTTGTTATCTCAAATAAGAAAATCTTGAAATTCCAAGAACTATTTCTGAGTCTAAATATGATTGATAAACTGAGGGTGAGCTAGAATTAGAGATGGTGATGAGGAATACTTAAAGAGCCCTTTTTCACATCAAGATCATTCTGCAGAGGACATTAACAGAGAGGCCCAGTTCAGTCATTAACTTGTAGACTAACTTGGTTATGCCACTTCTGACGGATGGTTGCCTAGTTGTACTTTCTACTAAAACAATAATCACCACCACCACCATTCGAAGAGTAAGCCGTGAACTTCACATTTTTAAAATGGGATGCTGTATTATTGGCTAAAAAAATGCCAGATATGGTTCATAAAACTCACTCTTTTTCCTGGCCAAACGTCTTTACCTGGCTTATGTTCGTCTAAAACCGGATCGTCGGATCTAACACGTGAAATGTAGAGTGATACTGACTGATTCCAATGATATCAGCTCTCCTGTTTGAGTTAGTTCCTTAAAGCAATGCGCTTCCTCAAACACTTGCCATCTCATGGAACGCACGAAGGAGGGCAGTGCAGTCCGCAGTTCTCCTTTCGCGCGGAAGCGTAATACAGGAGGAAAAGTTTCCACAGCCTTCGTGGTGGCAGCAGTGTTCTACAAGGTACAGCCGCAGCATTTGCCTGATGTGAAAATGGAAACACACGGAAAACTATCTTCAGGGCTACCGACTGTGGGATTCGGACCCACCATCTCCGGCAGCGGTTTGTATTAATGCTTCTACCTGGAACTGCTCGGACAGCTGAAACGTTGCAGGACATTGAGGGTGTGTGACCATTCCGATGGTGAAAGGCCATTCCTTTTATCGAGAAGACCTTCATCCTTACTTTGCGGCGAGCAAACATGTTTCAAGTCATCAAATTTAATTTTCTGCATCAACCTTCATTCGATGTTGGGAAGTATCGAAACCAAGTCTATTTTCAACCCCTGGATGATCTCAGACAAGTTTTTACATGATTGACAGTTGTGAAAAATTGCTCCCTGGGCAGTTGGTGAACAGAGTACATCGTGCCCTTCCAACTACTATATCTGTATTTGGATATAGATATGACATATCTACAGCCTAGTCATCAACCCCGATTAGGAGTTGCAGGTATGAATTTATATCCACATTTTAATTGAGCAATGTGCTTTAAGATCATTCTAATGTTTAATTGAAAACATTCCCAAATAAGGATGTAAACAACACATCAGTAAGTTTTCAGGAGATATGAAAATTATTTTTGAGGTTTATTTCGTGATATACTGTACACTACTTGAACGAATTGCATATGCAAGTGTACAAATGAGTTCATCTATTAAGACAATATTTTATTGTTATAACTTAAGGTTTTAAAAGTAATGTATGAATTGGAACCATGGGTCCTTGCCGCGGTGGGGAGGCTTGCGCGTCCCAATGAAGCAGATAGCCGAGCCGCAGGTGCAACCATATCGGATGGGTATCTGTCGAGAAATCAGACTAACGAAAGGTTCATCGAAAAGGGGGTAGCAGCCTTTCGGTAGTTGCAAGGGCGGCAGTCTGGATGATTGACCGATATGATCTTGTAATATTACTTAACATTAGCCATGTTGACACTGTTACACGGCTGAAAGCAACAGGAAACTACAGCCGTAATTAACTACCGAGGACATGCAGCTATCTCTGTATGAATGATGTGCTGATGATGGCTTCCTCCCGGGTAAAATATTCCGGAGGTAAATTAGTCCCCCATTCAGATCCCCGGGTGGGGACTACACGAGAGGAGGCGATCATCAGGTAGATGGATACTGACATTCTCCGAGTCGGAGCGTGGAATGTCAGAAGTTTGAATCGTTGTGGTAGGTTAGAGAATCTGAAAAGGGAGATGGATAGGCTAAAGTTAGATGTAGTTGGTATAAGTGAAGTACGTAGACAGGAAGAGTAGGAGTTTTGGTCAGGCGACTACAGAATTATCAACACAAAATCAAAACAGGAGTTGGTTTAATAATGAATAAAAAATAGGGCAGCGGGTAAGCTACTACGACCAGCATAGTGAAAGGATTATTGTTGTCAAGATAGACACCAAAAAATGCCCACCACAATAGTGCAATAGTGCAATGTCTACTAGTTCAGCGGATGATGAAGAAATTGAAAGAATATACGAAGAGATATAAGATTTAATACAATATGTAAAACGCGACGAAAATCTAATTGTGATGGGAGACTGTAATGCAGTGGTAGGCCAAGGGAGAGAAGATAGCATAGTAGGAGAATTCGGACTGGGACAAAGGAATGATAGAGGAAGCCGGCTGGTTGAGTTCTGAACCGATCATAATTTAATCCTTGCTAACACTTGGTTCAAACACAACAAACTAAGTTTGTATAGGTGGACGAGACCTGGAGACACTGGAAGATATCAAATAGACTTCGATATGATTAGGCAGAGATTCAGAAACCAGGTGTTGGATTGCAAGACTTTCCCAGGAGCAGACGCGGACTCTGACCACAATTTGTTGGTCATGAAATGCCATCTGAAACTGAATAAATTGAAGAGAGGAAGGAACGCAAGGAGATGGGGTCTAGACAGGTTGAAAGAAAAGAGTGTGAGGGATTGCTTCAAGGAACATGTAACACAAGGACTAAATTAAAAGACCGAGGAAAACACAGTATAGGAAGAATGGACTGTTATGTAGAATGAGATCAGTAAGGCAGCTGAAGAAACGTTAGCAAGAAAGGAAAGATCCACTAAGAAACAGTGGATAACTCAAGAGATACTAGACCTGATTGACGAACGACGAAAGTACAAGAATGCAAAAACTGAGGAGGGCAGAAAGGAATACAGGCAAATAAAGAATGAAGATAGAAAGTGCAGGGCAGCTAAGAAAGAATGGCTGAAAGGGAAGTGCAAGGATGTTGAAGGTTGTATTGTCCTAGGAAAGGTAGATGCTGCATACAGGAAAATCAAGGAAACCTTTGAAGAAAGGAATATTATGTATATGCATATTAAGAGCTCAGATGGAAAACCACTTCTAGGGAAAGAAGACAAGTCAGAAAAATTGCAGGAACATATCCAACAGTTGTATCAAGGTTAAAAAGTAGATGGTATGGTTCTGGAACAAGAAGAGGTTGTTGATGCCGATGACATGCGGACCCAGTTTTGCGGTCAGAATTCGACAGAGCTTTGAGAGACCTAAGTGGAAGCAAGGCACCAGGAATTGATAACATTCCCTCTGAATTACTGACTGCCCTAGGAGAAACCAGCATAGAGATGTTATTCCGAATAGTGAGTAAGATGTTTGATACAGGAGAAGTGCCATCCGATTTTATGCAGAATGTTGTTATACCTATTCCCAAGAAAGACGGTGCTGACAAGTTTGAAAACTACCGCACCATTAGTTTAGTATCTCACGCCTGCAAAATTTTAACACGTGTTATTCACAGAAGAATGGAATGACAAGTCGAAACTGAGTTGGGAGAAGATCAATTTGGCTTCAGAAGAAATGTAGGAACACGTGAAGCAATCCTGACTTTACGTCTGATCTTAGAGGACCGAATTAAGAAAGACAAGCCCACGTGTATGGCTATGGTAGATCTAAAAAAGGCATTCGATAATGTTGATTGGACCAAACTGTTTGAGATTCGGAAACTGATCGGGATCAGATACCGAGAAAGGCGTAACAAACCTGCCTCCACACCAACACCTCACACCCCCAGAACATCTACACCACCCCGCCCCTCCACACTAATTACACAGTGCTACAATTGCCTGAAACTGGGCCACTCTGCGGCTTCATGCCCAGAGGCTACAAGATGCAACCGGTGTGGTGGCCCTCACCGCCACACGGTCTGCACAATACCTAAGGAGCAGGCGAGGTGCGCTAACTGCGATGGCAGTCACGCAGCCTCTTACCCTGTCTGCCCCTTCCTTAAGCAGGCAATTAAGGCACATCACAAACATGCACAACACCTCTACACTCACCCCACCCCTCCGCCTCAGCCACACCGCCGCACAGTCACCACCACGAACCCAGCACCCCCTCCTGCTCAAATTCCCGTCCTGCCAAGTTTCGATAATGCCACCCTCCTTAACCTACTACCTTCGTCCCTTAACCAGCCTATGCCAAGCCGCCAGCTAAGTGTTAGCTAATCCCCCCCCTTCCCTGTTCAAACACCTCCCTGTACCACGACGTTTAACTCCTCATCTTAACACCCTGTTACGCCCGCACCCTCTCTGACTTCCCCAACTTTCCTCCGACAATTTATGCTCACTTTTCACTATAATTATGACAGCAACATTGGGAATGGTCATCTATTGGATGGGTGACCATCCACCTGATGTTGCTCCCCTCTCTCCGTTGGCCTCTAGTATCAGAGTACCAACGACCCCACCAACCTCTGCCCTATTAAGGGCACCCCCCCTTCGCCCCACCTGGGGCCCAGGCCATATCCTAGTCAGTTTGATCCCCCCACAACCATACCACTCATCCACACCCGTTAAGTCACTACTACCCCGACTTATGAAATAGCACCCAAGGCCTGAAATATCGGTCGACGGGCTATAATCACTCATGGTCCCTCGGGACCAGAGAATAGTGGTCTGTAAAGGAGAATTATTTACAATCTAAACAAAAATCAGTCTGCAGTGAAAAGAATCCAGAAAGGAGTGAGGCAAGGCTGCAGTTTGTCCCATCTCCTTTTCAATGTTTACATAGAACATGAGATAAAGGAAATCAAAGGAGAATTTGGAAAGGTAATCGAAGTCCAAAGAGAGGAAATCAAAACCCTGAGATTTGCCGATGATATTGTTATTTTATCTGACTCTGCAAAAGATCTGGAGAAATTGCTGAATGGTGTGGAGAGAGTCTTGGAGGAGGAATACGAAATAATAATTATAATTTCGTGTGGCTATTTCAAGCCGGGTGCAGCCCTTGTAAGGCAGACCCTTCGATGAGGGTGAGCGGCATCTGCCATGTGTAGGTAACTGCGTGTTAATTTGGTGGCGGATAGTGTTATGTGTGGTGTGTGAGTTGTATGGATGTTGGGGCAGCACAAAACCCAGCCCCCGAGCCATTGGTCTTAACCAATGAAAGTTAAAACCCCCGACTCGGCCTGGAATCGAACCCGGGACTCTCTGAACCGAAGGCCAGTACGCTGAACATTCAGCCAACAAGTCGGACAGTTATTCAGGTGATTTGTTAAGAAAGAAAGTTTACATTACTTAAACTATACTGGACATATATGCACATAATTTAAGTGATTTGATAGAATCTGAAGATGTTCTCGTAAAACGAAACATGTCATTCTTTGTATATAATATGCGATTATTAAGGTATGATTATTGTGTTTTAATTTACATTTGAAATAGTTGTGTGTCTGACAGACTAGAAAGTTTTTTATTTGCTATTGGCTTTACGTCGGACCGACACAGATAGGTCTTATTGCGACGATGGGACAGGAAAGTGCTAGGACTGGGAAGGAAGCGGCCGTGGCCTTAATTAAGGTACAGCCCCAGCATTTGCCTGGTGTGAAAATGGGAAAACACGAAAAACCATCTTCAGGGCTGCCGACAGTCTGGTTCGAACCCACTATCTCCCGAATACTGGATACTGGCCGCACTTAAGCGACTGCAGCTATCGAGCTCGGTCTAGAAAGTTTTGTTACATTTAGAGTTATTCAAGTGTTCAGGGGAGAGACCGTTAAGAAAATTACGAAGTAGTAGTAGTAACAGCATCTTGCACGGAGAACCTTCATTTTACAGGCAGATATAAGGATATAATGTTATCCATCAGAGGTCTTGTTACGTTACTTTGACAAAAGTATGTCTTCGAGCTGCGGGGTCATCCGAAAATTTGTGAAACGAGATAGTGTCATGTAACAAAATGTATGATGTGATGTTACCTAGCAAGAGTACCTTGAGAGCTGCACAGGCCATGGATCTGTATGTCATGGCCATCCATAAATACTTCACATCACAGCCTGATGGGTTGCTAAGTAACATCGCGTCACACATCATATTTGTACCGGGAGGTACACCTCAACGCCGCGCATTCAAAATTAGCGCCTAAATGAACTCCTCTATTGGTAAAACAATGAAATTGATGCTACACCAACTTAGAACTTTAATCAGAAGATGTCACCACCGAAATATTATGTAATTTTGTTCTTGTACAGTTTCCTAAACTGAGTGAATTTCTCCTTGTTTTGTTTGCCATTCATCAAGAAGTTTGGTCATTCTCCCATAGATGACACTACAAAAAAATTATGATCATGCCCTCTGGTGCAAAGTGAAAGAACGTATAATTTAATTTTGTATTTCTAGGTTTTTGTAACTGATTGATGTTCATTTATTTTTGGGCTGGCAATATTTCCTTTGTCTTTCCGCCAGTTTTTCAATCTAGCCAATCTCTAATTTCTGTATTTAATTTTCAACCTATCACAGGCTTCTTGTTCGATTCTCTGTGTAACTTTGAAATTGACCAATTAAATTGAGAGGAAGTGGCCGGTTTAGTCTAGAATGATCTTGAATCTTTACTGAGGGTTTATAAACTGCGGCTTTTCACGTTTCTTGGCCAATTGATCGTCATCTTTCTGAGTGTGTGTGTTAAGCAGGATGCGGGCGGCCTCTTTCGTCGGCAGCTAGAACATCTACAAGGTAATGGCCACATAAATTTATTCTTTCTTGCTACCTCCGCAGTTTAACCCGAGGGAAAGGTCCGACTCTTTGGTAAGTAACAACTTTTCTAAAATGTAACTTTCTTCCGGCTAACGTAAATACTTCATAAAATCTTTGACTATAAACCGGGGATAGAGGGTGAAGTACCTTCTCGAGCTTCCCTTCATCTTGGTTTGGGGTGACGTTTTTCACTAACTGTTTTTCCTACTGTAATGTGTTAATGTAATTTCTATACGAGTCACCTCAGTAGTTTGGGAATAGCCCCTGTTTCATCGGCCTAGAGCCCTTTAGGTTTTTAAGTGTTCATTATATGGGAGCACAGTGTGCCTTCATTCACTTTGTGTTTGGGCCAGTTATCTAACCTGTTCTTTTTCCATGAAGGCCCAGTAGGTTGGGTATTATATAGCCCTGTATAAATCATTTTCAAATTGTAAGTTGTGCCTTGAGAGGCCAGAAATTGAAAGTTGTGCCTTGAGTAGGCTTGGAAAACTGAGAGTCTGTTAGCTCTTTTTCAAGTTTTGTAATAGTAAAGAGTGCCTCTGGAAGGACAGACATTTATATTTTGGAGAGCAAGTGTTCGTGAATTAGGGGATTTCTGCCCTTGAATAATTTGTGCTCTTTTGTAAATTTGAGCTAGGAGCTCAGGAAATGTAAAGCAAGGGGCTTGAAGCCCAGGATCTGTTAAGACCACTTATCTTGTCTTTTCCTAGAATTGTTTTAAGATTATCACTGTACCTGATGTTTCGTTGTTATGAAAAATTGTGAAGTTTGAAGTTCTGAAAATATAACCTTCAGTTTTTAAGTTTTAAGTTAATTTTGATATTGTAGTTAGACCCATTCAAGCCCGCACTTTCTTTCATCACTTCTGCGTTCCACAGATACCCCGGAACTTTATTAAAAGACATATTTATGATCATCTGACTTTCCCAAAGGGAACGCAAAAGCAAAGAAATCTCTGTAGAGGCTATGAAGGCCCGTGGAGGGGTAAAGGCTTCCACTATCCGTAACCTCGGCACGTGGTGGGGTAGAGTGTTTAGCTCTATGCCCTGCCGCCTTTGCCCCCAGGAATTAACCTCGTACTCTTTTTTGGTGTAGGCTGAGTGAACCCCAGGGCCATGTGCACCTCCGGAAGTGGAAATCTCGTTTCTTAAATTTTACGACTTCCTGGCTGGGATTCGAACCCACGCCCTTCCGGGCGAACCGAGCACGCCTTTACCGCCTCGGCCAGGCAGCCCCTTCACGGCTTACACTCTCCTTTAAAAAAAGGGGAAAAGGCTCAGTGTATGAAGAAGTGTAGAAATAGACTAGGCTACAGAGTTACAGTTGTTGTAAATAGAGAATTCTATATATTTGGGTCAGCGTCCTAGTAACCACTTTTACGGGTTTAGGAGGCGTGGAGGTGTCAGAATGTTACCCCGCAGGAGTTTTAATTTAAGTGGCAGTAAATCTACGGACAAGAGAGAGCCGTATCTGAGCACCGAACTGAGCTGGGATGAACCCGCAAGTTTAGGTTCAGAAAACCAGCGCTCTAGTGTCTCAGCCACTCGGACTAGCGTGTCTTTATGTTGGTTGAGTCCACATGGTTGGATCCCCAATAGCTCTACCATTAATTGTCATGGATATTCTGTTACTGAAGAGGTGTTCTACGGAACTGAGGCACCGGACGAGTTCGCCGTGCGGTTAGGTGCGCCAAACTGTGACCTTTGTTTTTCCATGGTTTCCCATTTTCACACCAGGAAAATGCCGGGCTATTCCTTAATTAAGGCCACGGCCACTTCATTCTCACTCCAAGCCCTTTCCAATCCCATCGTCGCCAGAAGACCTATCTATATCGGTGCGACGTAAAGCAAATTATTAAAAAAGGAAAGAACTGAGGAGTGAGATGGTTTCGTGTTGCTTTCCCCTGTGACTAGAAGGAATCAAATATATATGCGATATCCCTCGCTTGTCGTAAGAGGCTACAAACTAAGGCGGTACACAATGCGGTCCTCTCAACTTGGGAGTTTGGGTTGACGACCATGGAACCTCTACTTTCGTCTTTGCAATCCGACTTCCATCGGTAAACTCGTATTCTCTTCCGACCCGAACAATATTATACTTGCGAGGCCAAAGGGGATTTTCAATTTCACGCCTTTTGTAGCCTTCTCCTTCTCGTTATCGATCCCTCATTCTTCGAAGGATCTGATGTTTTCCTTTGTCTCTTCTGATTAGAAGACGCTTGCCTAGTTGTACTTTTAGAATAATAACCACCCACACCACCACCACCACCACCACTATCTCCACCACTATACTCTAATTAGTGCTAAGATGGGATATTTACCTACATGTACTTCAGTACCTTAAAACAATAATCACCACCACCACTGCGATCTTCTGATTAGTGTTAAGAGGGGATATTTGCCTACTTGTACTTAAACTTATAACAATAATCACCATGACCATCACCATCTTGTTATTAATTATAAGAGGGGATGTTTATCTACTTGTACTTCATCGACTTATAACCACCACCATCACCATATTCTTTTGAGTTTTAAGAGAGGATATTTGCCTACTTGTACTTAATCTTGTAACAGTAATCACCACCACCATCGCCATATTCTTATTAATTTTAAGAGGGGATGTTTGCCTACTTGTACTTAATCACGTTATAACAATAATCACCACCACCATCACCATCTTCTTATTCATTTTAAGAGGGTATGTTTGCCTACTTGTACTTCATCACCTTAAAATAATAATCGTCACCATCACAATCTTCTTATGAGTTTTAAGAGGGAGTGTTTGCCTACTTGAACTTAATCTTATAAAAATAATCACCACCACCATCACCATCTTCTTATTACTTTTAAAAGGGGATGTTCGCCTACTTGTACTTAATCTTGTAACAGTAATCACCACCACCATCGCCATATTATTAATTTTAAGAGGGGATGTTTGCCTACTTGTACTTAATCACGTTATAACAATAATCATCACCACCATCACCATCTTCTTATTAGTTTTAAGAGGGCATGTTTGTCTACTTGTACTTAATCTTATAACAGTAATAATCACCACCACCACTAACGTCTTCTTATTAGTGTTAAGAAGGAATGTCTGCTTGTGCTTCACCTTAAAACAATAATCACCACAATCACCTCCCCCATCACCATCGCCATCTTATGAGGGAGATGTTAAATTATCAGCACTCTGTCACTGAGCCAGGTGGCTCTTTTACATGTCAGCCTCTCAAGTCCACTGAAATGTTCATCCCAACGACTCTATGAGCGACACTGTTTGTTATACTGACTGGCTGCATTATAAATAACGTTACTAGCATTGCCCAAACCTCAGACACTTTCATATTGTCAAAGTCAAGGATAATATTGAAATATATCGATCAAAGTAACAAATGTGTTCCATCTCACAGCAGAAGACATAGTGTATCGTAAGCACTGAATCTCACCAGGAATATGTGTGTTTTTTTAAATATTAAAATTCGATATTTATCACTAGCTTAACTGCCGATGAGGAATGGTTTCTTTTCACCGTACGGAGCGTAGAAGCCAAGTTGTTTAGTTCCGAAGCACAATAATTTACTCTCATGCATCGCTAGATATATGTGGTCCTTTTATAAGTTATTTACTGCAGGAATAAATAAGGTAGCAGGCAGCCCCGGGGTATCGTGTTAGTCGCATGACAAATTCAAGTCTTCTCTTTAGCATGCGAAGATGTTCTGCGGCGTGGAAATAATGGAATTTAGTATTCATAAAACCCTACTCTAGTTTTGCTGTACCACTCAAACCTGGTTGCATTGATATTACCTCTTGTTTTATGACAATGGAATGTTTGTATTCCACGCTACTTTATCCTGTTCTCAAAGTGTATCGTGTGTTAGTTGTATTCGTACGTTCAAATTTATACAGGCCTAATATTAGATGTTCGTTGCTGTTAATACCTGTTGTTCTTGATTTATTAGAGTGGTGTGGGATATCGAGGTAAAAAGCCTCAACAAGTTAGTGCCTGAGAAGTCGGTCTGATAGACAGATAAATAGTAGTGTCGGTGATTTTTGGTGAATAATAATAATAATAATAATAATAATAATAATAATAATAATAATAATAATAGTGGTTTTACGTCACGCTAATTACTTCTGTGGATTTTGAAGACGTCGAGATGCCAGCACCTTCAAATACCATATGACTGAGCCGAAATCGAACCCGCCAATTAGTGCTCAGAAAGCCAGCGATTTTTAGTCTGAGCTACTTAGCCCAGCTGTTGATATCTTAAGGCGCAAAATAACACGACAATCAGCCTCTTCTTAAAATACAATCATCGAAAGGTTTCCTCCCGCTTCTGATTACAAGCGTGATTTTAAGGGGTGTGATAGCCACGTGAGGTCATAGTTGCCTTTTAATCGAGGCGATCATGACCCTTCCGAATCCCAGCCTATACATGTGCTGCTTTTGAAATATGACATCAGAGACTATGGATTGGACTCCACGAAAAATTCAACATTCTATGGCAATGTCACGATACCAACAGTCACGTAACACACCAAACCATTGATTCATTTTTTCCAGTCAAACATTTACGTTAACACTTTGAAGCCTTACACTACCGGACTAGTAAAGGTTGACTGTAAAAGCATTGGGCAGGAGGGATCTCTATTAGTAGAAGGGAAACATGAACGCGGGCGGAGAAGGTTATCCTGGGTGTGGGGTCTCCGACAGTAGTTGAAGATCCACGATACGGCAACTCTGAAATATTAATCCGTGCTGGTCACCCTCCTACTGTGAAGAGACGGTACGAGACCAGAAGAAGAAGAAGAAGAAGAAGAAGATGATGATTTCTAATGGATTGATAAGAAATAACAATTTGTACTATTCTTCTTACCTTAACCGAAACTCTTACTTTAAAACAAGCAAATAAATCCATAGGCGCACTGTGAGCCAACGCCCCGCCAAGACGACTGCCAACTAGCCAGATTCCCTAGAGACATTGACGTGGTTCATGGCCATTGTTACGACCTCGTAAGCCAGGGCCTCTCAGGGTGCATGCACCGATGCATTGCGCGGCGCAAGGTGCATAAGACGACTTCGCTAGTTTGACGAGAGTGCAAACCCCCACTTCTCGACTTTTGATCAATAGCGCTCTCTCTCTTTTTCCCTACGCCTGACTCCCCTTTCCCCACTTGCTCAGGAGTGCGCCATCATCCGAGCAAAGTTCAGCTGACTTTAGCCGAGCTGCCCCGAGACAAAATGCTGGTTCTAACCGAGCCGAGTCGGACCGATGTACGGTGCACAGAGTCCCTGCGCCTCGGTTTGCACGCCTGAGATTTTGGACGTTTGAGAGGCCCTGTCTTAAGCCAAAGTACTTTGCCCTGTTGACACTAATTTTCGCTTGTCATATCAATCACAGAGCTCCTCTGCTGGTCTCGTGAGGAGAAATGAACCCCGCTTCAAGCCTCAATCAGTCATCAGTGATCTACATTTAGCTCTGTCACCCATGTGGCAGATTTCATAACAGTTGTTTACTTAGACTTTTCTTAAATGTTTTCAAAGGACTTGGAAATTCATCGACCAATTCCCTTGATATATTATTCCAGTCCCTTAGTCCTCGTCCTATAAATGAGTATTCTTGAAGTCCAACATTATGATCTTTACTACTTTTAAAAGCTCCACTCAAACTTATTCGTTTACTAAATTCCTTCCATGTCATCTCTCCATTGACAGCTCGGAACATACCACTTAACTGAGCAGCTCGTCTCCTTATTCCCAAGTCTTTCCACCCAATGTTTGCAACATTTTCTTAACACTAATCGTTTGTCAGAAATCACCTAGAACAAATCGTGCTGCTTTACCTTGGATCATTTCCAAGTGGTCCTGGTGTGGGTTCCATGCACGGGAAACTTTAACGCCCTCACTTTTACACCCTTATTCGGTCCAGAATGGGAATTACTGGACGAGTCAAGAGTCCAAAGCGGGTGTCCGGATAAGAGGCTACTCCTACATCACTATTCTTCAGTCTGAGTGAATACAGTACTTACATTACGAAAGAAATTGTTTAGAACACAAGTGTTAATGAATATGTCATACGAGTCAGCACAAATGTTGTCCTAAGTTCAGCCCAATTTTTAAGCAACGCCAATTTTGGCGGGAACATGAATTTCTTGTCAGAAATAGTGGCCTGGAAACCTATAAAATAAGTTTAGTTTTCTCTGATGGAGGAGACACGAATACTCTATAAAGTTTCGTCTGACATTCAACGGCGAGAAATCCAAAATCCATTTGGACAAATTCAGAGACGCTCAATTTGAAATAATCATATTTAGCGCCACACGCGACAACGATTAAGCAGAATGTGTACCATCGCACAGCGCGCCAAGGGTGAATGCATAAACAGTCCAGCTGTCATTAAATAGGTTGTCATTTCGCTTTTCTTCGGAAGGAGCCGTCTCGCGTCTCTTTGAACCACGTAGTCATTCAGAAGAATCAACCCCTTTAGAAAACATACTGCAGGCCAATGATAGAGCAACGGTTTTCCAAAAAATAAACCCAGCAGTAAATACTGGAGCAGAGACAATGGAGGACGTCATTAAGATACGTTCCAGATTTTCAAGTTCCTAAGTATTAAACAGAAATAAATATGAATATTCTAAATATTTGAGTGTGACTTGATAGGACCTGATGATGTTCTTCTAAGAACGAAACATGTC
Source organism: Anabrus simplex (assembly GCF_040414725.1). Taxonomy (NCBI): domain Eukaryota; kingdom Metazoa; phylum Arthropoda; class Insecta; order Orthoptera; family Tettigoniidae; genus Anabrus; species Anabrus simplex. The sequence goes on along the minus strand of NC_090268.1, from coordinate 343,713,960 downwards.
ATTCTTTGTTTAATCTTTATTTTATAATGTGTTTTTTGCAGGTATGTTATTGTGTAATATTTATATTTAACTTGTGTGTTTGACAGACTAGAAGGCTTTTAAGTTACATTTAACTGAGTTGACACTGGAAAGTATGGCTTCTTTCTAAACAAAATATGATGATGATGCTTGTTTAAAGGGACCTAACATCTAGGTCATCTGCCCTTAATGATACGAAATGTAATGACAATTTAAACGTTCAGAATCATCCACTGATAAGAATAAAAAAAGTGATGGTGAACAATGAATGGATGCATATGAATTTGAAATAATCAGTGGATCCGACCCCAAAACTATCAGAAACAATAGTGAAAATGAAAACCTACAACCTGTTTCCAGTCAATAACCGGGTCAGGGATGTAATGAATGAAGCAGATATAGGCTATAAGTACGATGGGGTCGCCACTCTCAAAATGATTTAATGAGTGACAGATGCTATGAAATGAGAATGGAGAGTGTTGCTGGAATGAAAGATGACAGGGAAAACCGGAGTACACGGAGAAAAACCTATCCCGCCTCCGCTTTGTCCAGCACAAATCTCACATGGAGTGACCGGGATTTAAACCACGATATCCAGCGGTGAGAGGCCGACGCGCTGCCGTCTGAGCCACGGAGGCTCTTATAAACAATAGTATTACTGACCAAAGGACTGCTTCTAAAGTACAATCCTGAATCGAGGATGCTTGTTGTCTAAAGGGGTCCAAAATCCAGATCAACGGCCCCTCATAATGGTACTTATCGCAAGAACCATGGTATTTCTCAAGTTGCGGTACTAATCAAAAGCAGCGTAGACTCACGGTGTTCCACACATTATGGTGCTACTCACAAGTATTGTACTTCGCACACCTAACGCAGGCCTATGGTGTTCCTCACTTAGGTGTACTAATCTCGGGCGCCAGTATTCCCGTGATGTTCCTCATATAGTGGGTATTAATCACAGGCAACGCACACCCACGGTGTCGCTGATATAGTGGTATTAATCACAACACCCAAACTCACATTGGTACTGATCACGGGTACTGGAAAACCCATACAAACTCACCTTCTATTGCTACTAATCACAAACCTATTGTGTATCTAACATAGTGATACTACTCGCAAGTAAAGGGGACCCATGGTGTTCCCCGCGTGATGGTACGAATCACAAGTAGTTTCACTGTTCTAATAGAACAGGGCCTCTCAGGGTGCATGCGCTTGGTGCATGCACTGTGCACGGTGCAAAAGACGACTTCGCTTGGTTGACCAGAGTGCAGACCCCCCACTCCTCGATTTGGAGCAATAGCGCTTACTCTCACTTTCCTCACACCTGTCTCGCTCGCTCCCCTTGTCTCCCTCTTCCACACTTGCCCCGTAGCGCACCAAATCCGAGCGGAGTTGCGCCGAGTAGAGCCGAGCTTAGCCGAGTAGCCCAGAGACGAAGCGTTGGTCCGAGACAAGCCGAGCGCGACCGATGCACAGTGCACGGAGCTCTTGCGCCTCGATTTGCACGCGTGAGATTTTGGGCGTTTGAGAGGCCCTGTAATAGAATAATACCTTGGTTGCTCCTTTAAGTCGCCTCTTACGACAGGCAGGGGACACCGTCGGTGTATTCTTCGTCTGCGTCCCCCACCCACAAGGGGACTTTTTCTTCTAGTTGATTTACGTCGTACCGACACAGATAGGTCTTATGGCGACGATGGGATAGGAATGGTCTAGGATGGGGAAGGAAGCGGCCGTGGCCTTAATTAAGGTACAGCCCCAGCATTTGCCTGGTGTGAAAATGGGAAACTAGGGAAAACCATATTCAGGGCTGCCGACAGTGGGATTTGAACCCACTATCTCCCGGATGCAAGCTCACAGCTGCGCGCTCATAACCGCACGGCCAACTCGCCCGGTACAAGGTGTCTTAACAAATATAGAACACCATCAGGTTAATACAATTCTCCACTGGTTGTACACCTACTATGGTGTCACACAAGGCTGGCGACCATCGTGGAGTATTTCTTTTCTCTTTTGTGTTTCCTGTATCATAGCAACCGTACCGTGGGTGTCGAATCTCTCCCGGAAGTTTAACGCGTCCAGGATGATCTTCTCCGCTCATATTCACGTTCACGTTCCCCTTCTGTCTTGCATTCTATGATCAGTTGTAACTTATCAGGCTCTATTTGCGATCGAAACTGATGGCTTACCTGAGTTTTGAGAGAGTTAAAACTTCACATGATTTCCTGGTACGACGGAGTACCTCCTCGTTCATATGGAGCTAATTCAAGGAAATTGATGCCCAGAATTGCTTGAAACTTCGTTGAGAAATTGCGTTATCTGAAGAAGACAATGTAGATCACTAAGACTAGTTCAAATAACTCCTGACTCACTTTGGCCAACGCGCTTGCCAGATTGAACTCCCTTACAACATACTGAACAGAGTTTACTGAATATCCTTAACACACAGTCGATTAGCATTGATTTCATATTATTACAGAAAGTTTTTAGAAATATATTCTCAACGCAACTCTGAAACAACATAGATTTAATGCCGTGTCGACGAGCAACGTTTAGCATTGTGACAATTCAGTTTCGATGAGAAAATATTGCATGTTCACACAAATTTCGAGTTATTTGTAACCGCTGTAGGCAATAAACACACATGAGAGATTTATTCTCCAACTGTACCCATCCAACAAGCTGTACTACATCTGTGCAGTCCTCATAAACTCTCCGCATATCGATATAGTGGACTGATGACGGGATCGACAGGGGACACACGCATCACATGCAATGGCTGTGCGCGAGATCGTGATGAAAATGGCTCTCACCAGTACTTCAAGGGAATAAATATCAACCTTTCTTCCTGATCATCGAGTGTTTAATAACTTATTCGTCATTTTATTATTGCCTCACCACCAGCGTCTTGGAAAGGTGTAGCAATCCATCTTATGAGCCCACTGCTACGCTGGGGCGAAACGCTGGTAATTTCACGATTGGAAAGGTCTAAAGTCCTTGAATGATTTTAATATTTGCAATCAATGAAATTACATTTTGGTTTCCTTCTGGGAGCTTAATTTTTTATAAACAGGTCTCTGTTAGTGAGATTTAGGTATTTTCCATGGCACATACAGTACATTATAGGCATTTGATTACCAAGACTTTTCATGCCCACGGAGATATTAGAATGTCATGTGGTCAGCATGAAGAGACTGAGTGAACCCAATTTCAGACAAAATAAAAAAAACACTTTGGACTGGTTAGGGATCGAACCCTGGGCCTCTCGGTAAGAAGCAAACACACGCTACTTCTACATCAAGGTACATTTGGGTGTTATACTCAGAGCGTTCATAGCAGTAGGATAATCGACATTATATTCCACAAGGAATCTGAGGGTGTGGGATATATAACAGACCCCACAGTTCGTTTTGAAATCTCCACACACCATCCAGAAGACGTTGATAGGGAAAATAAGCTTATCTATAAACCGACCATAAGTTATTATGAAGATAAACTTGGACTGAAGGACAATGAAGTGATAGGATTAATGATAGGAGCTCGAGGGACGATTCCTCGATTCATTGTGAATTTTTGGAAGCAGTTTAATTAAGATATTCCAGAACTATAAACTATGTCTTTGTTAGCTTTACGAACTTCCATTTCATTACTGAGAAATCATTGCTACGTGTTATAACTCTTATAGTTTAAAAGACGTTATGAGAATAATGTAATCAACAAAATTTTTGTCAGCCAAAATTATAATAGCATTTGTTTCGTTATGCTTTGTCCATTGTGACAACCTTCAACTGAGGGAAGTTTTGTAAATTTAATAAAAATAAAATATTTATTTATTTATTTAGCCTATTTATTTATTTATTTATTTATTTATTTATTTATTTATTTATTTATTTATTTATTTATTTATTTATTTATTTATTTATTTATTTATTTTTATTGTCTCTCTAAATTAGTAAGGTCGAGAAAGGCCTTAATTTAAGTCATTAAGCCTCGATAATAGATTATAGCTCCTCCTGTATATCAGTGGTACAGTGCCGACCTCCGGATCTCAAAATAGCGGGTTCCAATCTGACAGGGTTCAGCTGTTTGAAGGGCAGGAGAAAGTCCATTTGACACACTTTGTCGTATGATGTCGACATGTAAAAGAACTCTCGTGACACATTCGGTGTAAACCAGTCAAAAGTAGTTGGATAGAAACATCTCCATAAGGTCTTACATTATGTTGGCCACTTTTAAAATTTCCTTTGGAATCGCCATCACTAAGAAATCCTACACTTCAGATCTTTTGGTAGCGCTGTGATACTTTCGGCTATTTCCCGACGTCCAGGTCCCGGTAAGTCACGAAGCAGCTTTCAAATGGAGTAGCAGATTCAATGGCTCATAGTAAGCTCCTCGTGTGAAGATTTAGAAGACAGACGTTACAGATCTAATAATACAACTACCAGAACTAATGACATCCAGTCACAATTTATCCTCAAACACATGAAAGTCACTGAACAGGCTGAGGGTGGGTGTTTTCCTTCTGTAAGGCTAATCTCAGTCAGTGAAAATTATGATAATTGTTGTGAGTTATGTGACTGTAATACAGTTTGGGTCATGGATCTATCAGCTTGCATTCGGGGGATAGTGGGTTCTAACCACACTGTCGGCATCCCTGAACATGGTTTTCAGTGATTTCCCATTTTTACGCCTGGCAAATGCTTGGGCTGTGCCTTAATTAAGGCCATGGCCGCTCTTACCCACTTCTATCCCTTTCCTATCCAATAGTCACGATAAGATCTATCTGTGTCGGTGCGACGTAAAACAAGACGAGCGAGAGTTCTTTGACATATTGTTTTCAGATGAAAGCCATATTCACTTTAATGGCCACATAAACCGACAAATAACTGGTTTTTAGTACTTGAACGGCCGGATATCATACAGTGCTCCGGTTACAATCTGATAAGCTGTGTCCGATTATGGAATATTAAGCCCTTATTTCGTCGAAGACGCTGCACAGAATCCAAAGCCAGTGGAACAAGTAGTCTACAGAGACCTCATTCTCAACCCGTTCGTAAGGGATTATGGTCGTTTTTCACGCGCCAAAACTTATATATAGTCTCTTACCCTTCCGGAACGAAGATCGCTTAATTTCTCGTGAAACGATTCCCGTATCCTCCCTACTTCCCTGACCTCTCAGCAGCAAATGCCTAAATAGGGGTATTAAAAAAAAACAAATTTTGAAGACAGATGATCTGCCTACAGATATTCCCGAATTACGCGTGCAGAAAACGTCATTGTTTGTGTCCTTTAGCAACCTTTGTTCATCAACATGTTCAACAAACTTCGGAAACGTTATGAACGATGCGTGGCACGTGGTGGTATAAATTTTGAACACATACTTTACCATCGAAATTAAGTAACCTTTCAGTGCCGTTGGTTTTTCCGCACACGGTACAAGACTACCGCATACATCACCTTTGATCGTCCTAAGTTTTCTTTAATATACACTACATGTATTCAAAAGAGCTAATACCAATAGATTGTCGCAATTAAATCAGTGAATCTACAGTGGCACAGAATTTTCAATCATCGTAGACTGTAAATTGAATGACCAATAAGAGTCACGATTATTATACATACATTACATTAAATTCATTATCATTATAAACTGTTACGCCTTTCAGCGTTCAGTCTGCAAGCCTCTGTGAATTTACTAAACGTCGCCACAATCCTTGATTTGCAAATAGTGTTGTGGCCTCATTTAGTTCTATACCTCTTATCTTTAAATCGTTAGAAACCGAGTCTAACCATCGTCGTCTTGGTCTCCCTCTACTTCTCTTACCCTCCATAGCAGAGTCCATTATTCTCCTAGGTAACCTATCCTCCTCCATTCGCCTCACATGACCCCACCACTGAAGCCGGTTTATGCGTACAGCTTCATCCATCGAGTTCATTCCTAAATTAGCCTTTATCTCCTCATTCCGAGTACCCTCCTGCCATTGTTCCCACCTATTTGTACCAGCAATCATTCTTGCTACTTTCATGTCTGTTACTTCTAACTTATGAATATGATATCCTGAGTCCACCCACCTTTCGCTCCCGTAAAGCAAAGTTGGTCTGAAAATAGACCGATGTAAAGATAGTTTCGTCTGGGAGCTCACTTCCTTCTTACAGAATACTGTTGATCGCAGCTGCGAGCTCACTGGATTAGCTTTACGACACCTTGATTCAATCTCACTTACTATATTACCATCCTGGGAGAACACACAACCTAAATACTTGAAATTATCGACCTGTTCTAGCTTTGTATCACCCACCTGACATTCAATTCTGTTGAATTTCTTACCTACTGACATCAATTTAGTCTTCGAGAGGCTAATTTTTATACCATACTCATTGCACCTATTTTCTGGTTCCCAGATATTAGACTGTAGGCTTTCGGCACAATCTGCCATTAGGACCAAATCGTCAGCATAGGCCAGACTGCTTATTACATTTCCACCTAATTGAATCCCTCCCTGCCATTTTATACCTTTCAGCAGATGATCCATGTAAACTACAAACAGCAAAGGTGAAAGATTACAGCCTTGTCTAACCCCTGTAAGTACCGTGAACCAAGAACTCATTCTACCATCAATTCTCACTGAAGCCCAATTGTCAACATAAATGCCTTCGATTGCTTTTAATAATCTGCTTTTAATTCCATAGTCCCCCAGTATGGCGAACATCTTTTCCCTCGGTACCCTGTCATAAGCTTTCTCTAGATCTACAAAACATAAACACAACTGCCTATTCCTCTCGTAGCATTTTTCAATTACCTGGCGCATACTGAAAATCTGATCCTGACAGCCTCTCTGTGGTCTGAAACCACACTGGTTTTCATCCAGTTTCCTCTCAACAACTGATCGCACCCTCCCTTCCAAGATGCCAGTGAATACTTTGCCAGGTATACTAATCAATGAGATACCTCGCTAGTTGTTGCAATCCTTCCTGTTCCCTTGCTTATAGATAGGTGCAATTACTGCTTTTGCCCAATCTGAAGGTACCTTACCAACACTCCATGCTAATTTTACTACTCTATGAAGCCATTTCATCCCTGCCTTCCCACTATACTTCACCATTTCAGGTCTAATTTCACCTATTCCTGCTGCCTTATGACAATGGAGTTTATTTACCATCCTTTCCACTTCCTCCAGCATAATTTCACCAACATCATTTTCCTCTTCCCCATTTGCTTGGCTGTTCACAACACCACCAGGATGATTTCCTTTTACATTGAGAAGATGTTCAAAATATTCCCTCCACCTCTCCAGTGATTCCCTGGGATCTATTATGAGTTCACCTGAATTACTCAAAACACTATTCATTTCCTTTTTCCCTCCCTTCCTAAGATTCTTTATTACTGTCCAGAAAGGTTTCCCTGCTGCTTGACCTAGCCTTTCCAAGTTGTTACCAAAATCTTCCCAGGACTTCTTTTTGGATTCAACAACTATTTGTTTCGCTCTGTTTCTTTCATCTACGTACAACTCCCTGTCTGCCTCGGCCCTTGTTTGGAGCCATTTTTGATAAGCCTTCTTTTTACGTTTACAAGCTGCTCTCACTTCATCATTCCACCAAGATGTTCGCCTTTTCCCATCTTTACACACAGTTGTTCCTAGGCATTCCCTTGCTGTTTCTACTACAGCATCCCTGTATGCCACCCATTCACTTTCTATATCCTGAACCTGCTTACTGTCTACTGTTCGAAACTTCTCACTAATCATATCCATGTACTTCCGTCTAATTTGCTCGTCCTGGAGATTTTCTACCCTTATTCGTTTGCAGACAGATTTCACTTTCTCTACCCTAGGCCTACAGATACTTAGTTCACTACAGATCAGATAGTGGTCCGTATCATCGAAAAATCCGCGGAAAACTCGTACATTCCTAACAGATTTCCTGAATTCGAAGTCTGTCAAGATATAGTCTATTATGGATCTGGTACCCCTAGCCTCCCATGTGTAGCGGTGAATAGCCTTATGCTTGAAGAATGTATTCGTAACAGCTAAACCCATACTAGCACAGAAGTCCAGCAAACGCTTCCCATTCCCATTAGCTTCCATATCTTCTCCACATTTACCAATCACCCTTTCGTATCGTTCAGTTCTATTCCCAACTCTCGCATTGAAATCGCCCATTAGCACTATTCTATCCTTGCTGTTGACCCTGACCACGATGTCACTCAATGCTTCATAAAAATTGTCAACTTCATCCTCATCTGCACCTTCACATGGTGAATACACGGACACAATTCTAGTCCTAATTCCTCCAACTGACAAATCTACCCACATCATTCGCTCATTTACGTGCCTAACAGAAACTATGTTCCGTGCAATGGTATTGCTGATAAAGAGCCCTACCCCAGACTCTGCCCTTCCCTTTCTAACACCCGTCAAGTACACTTTATAATCTCCTATATCTTCCTCGTTATCTCCCCTTACCCGAATATCACTTACTCCTAGCACATCCAGATGTATCCTCTTTGCTGACTCATCCAGTTCTACTTTCTTTCTTCCATAAGCCCCATTAATATTGATAGCTCCCCATCGAATTCCATTTCGTTCGCCAAGTTGTTTCCGAGGAGTCCCTCACCTATCAAATGGGAGTGGGACTCCATTACTCCCATAGGTCCGAGGCTTGCTTAAAATGTTCTGAGCTCGGTAAAGTGAGGATCTCTCCTCTAACGGGTTATGGACCACCGGTGAATTGTATAGTCCTAGCCGCCTGAGCACAAGGAGGGCCAGGACTCAGAATATGTCCGAGATGCCCACTCCCATTCCATAGTAACTGGTATCCCGACTCTCAGGACCACTTACTAGGCCACTCAGCCGTTGCCCATGGTTCACGAACTAGGACGTGACTACAGTAACCCACAAACATGAATCACACGATTATTATTATTATTATTATTATTATTATTATTATTATTATTATTATTATTATTGTAGCCGAATATCAAAACAGCAGCGTAGGTAATCTTGGCTATATGGATGCATTTGCCAAGGCAAGAAGACCACAGAAATACAACATCACATTTTTTATTCTCACGAGAGCACGGAACATCGGTGGAATGGATGACATTGTTTTATTTTAATTACCTCCTTAATGTTCGGTGTAAATTTGGTTAAGAGACACCTGAGCCACTTCCAAAGTTTCTCTTTTCTTCTGAGTAAGATTCCTGTGACCGGGCGTGTTGGCCGTGCGTGTAGAGGCGCGCGGCTGTGAGCTTGCATCCGGGAGATAGTAGGTTCGAATCCCACTATCGGCAGCCCTGAAAATGGTTTTCCGTGGTTTCCCATTTTCACACCAGGCAAATGCTGGGGCTGTACCTTAATTAAGGCCACGGCCGCTTCCTTCCAACTCCTAGGCCTTTCCTATCCCATCGTCGCCATAAGACCTATCTGTGTCGGTGCGACGTAAAGCCCCTACCAAAAAAAAAAAATCCTGTGCCCCCATTTAAATCTCTGACACCCCTCACAGAGGTAGGTCACCCCAGTTTAGGGAGCACTGTGGTAGAATACGGCAATTATTCCTACTTCATTAGGAAACATACAACGATTTGTAAAAATTAAAACGCACAGTTGTTGAAACAAATTATTGAAAATATATGCATACTTGTTATTTTGTTCTCGTCTATATCTTTCTGAGTTACATTAATTTAATAAAGTTACGCCCATACAATGCACGCATATTCTTAATTATAGACCTTTCATTTGTTCTGTGTGTTTTGTTTAGGGCAGGCTTTTAATAGAAAAAAAAAACAGAATCCCTTTCCTTATTATTATTATTATTATTATTATTATTATTATTATTATTATTATTATTATTATTATTATTATTATTATTATTATTAAACTTAAGTACATTGTTAGTTTGATTAATTTGCATGATTGATCATTGTTACCTCTCCTACAGTGATAACACCAAAACAAGGCACAAACACAGTTAAAAGGGGAAGGTAAGAGTAAACTACACAATGTAAGAAATCACTACACACTGGGAAAAACAGTAGCTGGCATTACGCGGATCTCCAACAAAACATGTACGTAAATATCAGTAGGGCCAACTAGCGAACAACAAACCGGGAAGATGAAAAGGGCTGGGAACCTACCAAAGGCATGGACATGGCTTAGATGGCGGATTCCGAAATAAATCGCCGTGATCCTTAGATTTGAAAAAATATTGTTTACAGAATAATTTTACAAATACATTCAAAATACAATGTCAAGTTACGAGCTATAAGTTCAGTGATATACATGGCTTATTTCGTAGCAGTGTAAATTCACATTTTAAATCAACTATACATCTAGTTACCAATGCAGTAGTACAATGCAATTTACAGTGATGTGAAGCAGGTTATCCAAAATCTAGGGTACCTCAAGTGATACAGAACTACCAGAGGCAAACCCCAAGGGAAATAATGTTAAACTACCATCTACATATTTTAGTGAAACAAGAAGTGGGAATGCCTCGGAAACGAACAGGTAAGTCCAGCTGAAAAACTAAGACGTCATAAGTAACTAATTTGGTGAATCTAGGTGAGGTTAGGGCAGACTCCCGTATGAAAAGCAGATCGGAACATTACGGAAATGTTGGCAGGAACGGAATTCAAGAGTGCTTACCCGAGGAGAGTGCCATCCCGGAAACCGGGGGACGTCAACCAGATAGGCTGCTCGCAGACAGATAGACCAGGACCGACAGAATTCAGGATACAGAATTAATTCGAACACTGCCTCGCTCTCTATATATAGGAATTTTCGGCCTTGGATCAGCCAATCAGCGTACACGAGTTCCCTGTCGCCACTTAGACTCACCAATCACAACCTTTCTCTCGATCGCGAACTTTGACTAACATTCTAGAATACGCCTGATCGCGAATGTCGTATTTCCAGAAGAGTCAGAAATATTTTCTAGAATACATTACCCACAAAACAACACACCCTGTTCCATAATTCATGTGACTTTTCTGGATCCTTCCAGGAAATATAGAACAGAATTCTACTATTTACAAATGCACGTCACCAATCTTACACAGTACAGGTTAGGTCGTTACGTTATATTATGCTCTACAAATAACAGTCAGGTTAGGTTATAATAAATAAAACCTCATATGTACTTCACAAATAAAGTCTTAAAAAAACACTTTCCACTTGCACTACATAGTTCACTTGTGACATCTTCTTCCCCCCGAAAGTCGAGCCCTGCTCGACCATTAATATAACCTCACTGGGGAGCAAGCGATAAAACGTTCTCACACAGTACAGATAGTAAGGGTACCTCACTCTAACACACACGATTTCTTGAAGTAAACTTTGTGATAACAAACAACACACACTGTCACATAATTTTCAGAAATCATATAGATCCACCTCTTGAATAAATATCACAAAATCCACATGAATAGTCACATTGCACTTCAAAATGCCTTCTTTCACAGATGATTAGATATTTTGTACTCTGCCCACCAAATCATGTACACCATACTTTCTGCCAAATGTTAGAAATACCAAAACTTCTCACTTGTTGATAAACAGCGTTCAAAGCCTCCTATTAGGCGAGTCATGGACTAAGAATTTAGCACTCGTTTTCACACCAGTCACAGCACAGCTAGGCCACAGGTTCTTGCTGATGATGCGGCTGCCGACTCGGCCGTTTGCCGCCAGCCTCCATTCAATATCAGCCCAAACCCGACACCTAGGTGAGATGCAGTTCAGTGGTCTCTTGCACCAAATAAGCAGGGGTGAGACACCGTCCAGTCCGCCTGCCACCAATAGGATGTTCCCCGCAGGATACTGGTGCCGGATGGTAACGCCCAAGGCACACACTGTGCCTCCCAATTTGGCACTTCAGGTTGCCGTCCGAAGAAGATGGTCACCGCAGCCGCTGTAACACACACAAACCGCAGCAGCAGGGGAATGCTGGGCTCAAGATCTTGCGTAGAGTCACCCGACGGGTGGCTTAATAAGTATGCAGAAGGGACTCTCCCGCGCACACCAGGGATATTAGGGCACTAGCCCCGAGGTAAGCACTGCTATCTACAATTCACGTGACAAGATTATGGTGGGGGTGAAAAGAAACTACAGGAGGGTGCCCTAAACCTGACAGTAAGGGGAAGAAAATTCCAAGTAGTGACCCTAATCTAAAACTTACCTAACTTATAATACTAAATCTATTACACTAGAGGGTACCTAAATATTCACTTACACAATTACAACTAACTTACAATAAAACTTATTATTATCTTATAACTAAAACCTTATAAATAACCTTACAATAAAATTATTTTATAACTAAAACCTTATAAATAACCTTACAATAAAATTATTTTATAACTAAATCCTTACAAATAACTTACAACTAAATCTACAAGGTCACCAACAATGGTATTTACCCTTCCCTACCAGACTTAAGGTACCTTGATCTGGTAGAGATGGACTCTGCTGATCCTTTTCCTTTCGGGATGGCTCACCAATAATGTCACCGGAGTAAGGAACTTTAAGATGGTGCAGGGACCTCGAAATCTGGGGGCCAACTTACTGATAATATGGTCCGCAGCACTACTGACGGGATGTGTTCTAATAAACACCTGGTCACCCACAGAGAGCTCGTGCGGCCTTCGCTCGTGGTTGCAATTACGCTCGACCTTAGCGTAATAAACCTTCAAGTTCTTTCGTGCACGGTGCCAATTAGCTCGGATCTTTTCTGGGCTGGCATCGTCGGGCAGAAGATCATTAATTGGCCATAGGTTAGATAGAGGAGAATTTGGGGTAAAAGCCAACATTAACGAAGCAGGGATTTGCTTGTGGCTTTCATAGACAGCAGTGTTAAATGCAAATGACAACCAATTCAATGAGGAATCCCACTTGGAATGGTCTGAGGAGTGATAAGCGATGAGGTCAGATCGCAAGTTACGATTCACTCTCTCAGCATAATTTGGCTTCGGGTAATAAGGGGTAGTGGTTACATGAGCAATGGATAGATCAAAGCAGAAATTCCGGAACTGGGCAGAAGTAAAGGCTCTTGCGTTATCACTTACCAATAATTAACAGGGTCCAAACGAGGCGAATATCTGTTTCAAGCACGAGATGGTGGTGTTGGCGTTAGCCATCCGAGTGGGGAACAGCCACGTAAAACGCGAAAAGGCGTCAACACACACGAGTATGAAACGATGACCATTCCGAGATCTCAGGAAAGGCCCAATATAGTCTATGAACAGTCTTTCCATGGGACGTGAAGCTTGCTCAGAACACAAGAGACCTAGACGAGTATTCGGGGCAGGTTTACTGATGTTGCAAATCTTACAGGACTTGACAAGGGTACGGATCTCACTATCCATGGATTTCCAAATGAAATGGTTACGGATTTTTCTCTCGTTTTGAAAACGCCCAGATGACCGCCCACTGGGGATTCATGAAAGTATTTGAAGAGAGCCGGGACCAGGTTAGTTGGGACTACAATTTTGGGGTCTCTGCGACCACGAGCAGGACAACGCAAGACACCATTCATCAGAATATAGGGCTTAACATGCTCACCGGATTTAATCTTGTCGACAATGGCCTTTAACTCAGGATCGCCCTCTTGATGTTTGGCAATATCCTTGAAAAGGAAGGGAGAGTCAGTGAGAACTACATTGACAAAAGCTGATACTTGTTCGGGAGATGAGTCTACTGGCTCGGATTGAGGGTGAGAGCTGCCTGGATAGAACATCCTGCTGAGGCCATCAGCCACAACGTTTTCCGTGCCACGAATGTGGCGGGCTTCAAATTGGAAGGCTGAGATGCGCACTGCCCATCGTGCTAGACGACCGGTCTTTCGCGGCTTGGCCAGTACCCAACTCAACGCCTGATTGTCAGTTTCCAGATCGAAAGGGAGATGTTCCAGGTACATTCTGAAACGTTCTAAGGAGAAGACAACAGCCAGGGCTTCCAACTCATAAATGGAATAATTGTGCTCAGCATTATTCAGGGCACGGAAAGCATAAGAAATAGGACGACGCCCTTCTTGAAATTCCTGCAGAAGAACTCCGGATATGCCTGAGGAAGAGGCGTCAGTCTGAAGGATGAAGCGTTTAGAAAAGTCTGGCATAGCCAGTACAGGGGCGTTACATGAGGCAGATTTCAAGTCCATGAAGGCTTCACGTTGGGCATCACCCCAATCATTATGTCTCTGGGCGCCCCGAATCGCCACAATCCTCTATCTGACACCCCACCCAAGCAACAACAGACAAAATGCAGAAAGTGGATAGAAGAATTCTTCGGACAATTATTAATAAAAAACATCAGGTTGATGGTCAGTAGAGACTTTTACCCAATTCAGTCATTTACAAGGAAAGTGAATCAATTATTGACACGATGAGAAAACGGAGGATTGAATTTTTTGGACACATATACTGTTTGCCAAATTTTAGACTCGTAAAACAACTTTTGGATTTCTTTTGGAATGGTAAAACAAAAGAGACATGGTTTAAAGAAATACAAATGGATTTGGATAAACGGAAATTACTACAGAGCAAATTGAAAAATAGGGAAGAGAAGAAAATTCTAAACAACAAATATACAAAACTATGACTTAAAACATCAAAAGTAAGCAGTATGTTATATTAACAGGAGAACGGACTGCACGATCGTCTAGAATGAAGAAGTTTTGGGAAAAGAAGAAATTATCAAGTTTTAAAAAATGAACTTATTTATTGATGTACTTATTTTTTGAATATTTTATTGTATAAGGTTGATTTTATTACTCTACTGTGGGCGTAAACAGTGTAAATAATACTACTAATAAGAATAAGAATAAGAATAAGAATAAGAATAAGAATAAGAATAAGAATAAGAATAAGAATATGAATAAGAATAAGAATAAGAATAAGAATAAGAATAATACATATTATTATAAAGCTAATGCCGTGTGATCGTAATTGCGGTCAGTGGTACTCTGTAAGAGATAAGTACGTCCTCGTACGAAATTATCTTTAAATCGCATCTTGGTGCATGAACGCCACCTATATTATGAGTCAGTCTAAAGCGTGATAAGGCAATCTGGGTTAGTCGCCGGCGTGTTCCGTGCTTTCAGAGCACCCGTGCTCTGCGTTCGGAACTTGTGAATTCTAAGCACTTGGTGGCATGGCGCCTATGCATAAAATTCGATACAACACATGATTCTTCCATGCTATTATCGATAGTACACTAAATTAATCTCAACATGGCTAGAAATTTGAATCCATAAATACATCTTCTCACACAGATACAAATGTCGCAGGAGTTGTTGGTATTTCACTATTATACGTCGCTATGTCCTCCGTTATTATTAAACACCGTCACTTCGTAACTTATACAGTCCCCTTGTACTACTACTCTGGCGTCCGACTCGTTGGCTGAACGGTCAGCGTACTGGCCTTCGGTTCAGAGGGTCCCGGGTTCGATTCCCGGCCGGGTCGGGGATTTTAACCTTAATTGGTTAATTTCAATGGCACGGGGGCTGGGTGTATGTGTTATCTTCATCATCATTTCATCCCCATCATGACGCGCAGGTCGCCTACGGGAGTCAAATAGAAAGACCTGCAACTGGCGAGCCGAACTCGTCCTGGGATATCCCGACACTAAAAGCCATACGACATTTCATTTACTACTCTGGCCTCCACTGTACCGCATGCGTTTGTGGTTATTCGACTCCGCAGCTCACTCTACAGTGCTTATTCGTATAGACACTGATCTTACGTCACAACTGCCGTGACTGCGGATCGCTGATCTAGACGGTTATTCATCTTTCCGATCTGTCCTATAGAGTTGTAGATCTCATAAACTATTAAAGCTATACTAATATATTTAATGTAAAATCGATGTACTATTCAACAAGGAATATTTCCTTATTGTGATTCATGTTCAATTACCACCACTTTGTACGATCATCGTACTAATATAAGTGCATTGCAAGTTGACACTAGAAGTAAATCATAAATAATTCAGTCCTTAAAGATGGAAGTCTGCCAAGCTGAGACGGTAAAGGTATGCACAGAACACTCCGGAGAACGTGGGATACGAAGTCACGAAATTTGGAGAAGCATATAGTTCTCCTGTTCACTCATCATACGACAGATATGAGTACCGAATTCATTTCTGGGATCAGAGGCAGCTGGGCATACGGCTAACCACTACATATCTCAGTTTTGGAACAGGAACAGTGCACGTATTTACAAACTATTCCTTTGGAAACCTTCACGTTATCTTCAAGAATTCGTGAATAATCATAATTCAGCTTCATACAAATCCTTTTGAAGTATTTATAGTTAACCGTTAACTGTAGCTGGGGAAATATCTATCCTAAAAACCCATTCTTCTTCGTGACTTTTACTAACGAAATTGGATCGGTAGTTGATGATGATTTGGCCCAGTTTTAACTTGGATGCCCTTCCTGACGTCAAACCTATGTGGAGAAAATTATTCACTATTCCTTGTTTCTGTGGTGGTCGGTAGTGTGATATATGTAATGAACCATCTAGTTCCCTAGCCAAAATAAATAACAACATGCAGTTAAAATCCACGACCCAGTCAGGAATCGAGCCCGGGCCCCTTTGAACCGAAGGACAGTACGCTGACATTTCACCCAGGAAACCACTCTCTAACTTCAATTAATGAATAAGTTTACATATAATTGACTAAATAAGAAGGATATGGCCTACTTTAAAAAGCTTAGAGTGTGATATCATCGAAATTAAAACTGAACAATGTAGAAGCTGTTCTCGAAAAGATTCTTTCTAATCTTCCGACTTAATAAGGGTGGAAGTAAATAATTCGGCAGAAGAAAATCAATAACATGCTCATGTTTATACATAATAAAACTATAGAACTGTCTGTACAATATCACTTCACTTCCACGGACGCTCCTTTTATGTCCGAAGTTCTGTACTCCCAAAATTCGCCAAACGCGTTTCATTGTCTACTTGTGGTATGCATCCTGCAGCATTGTACTGGTGGAGAAGTTGCCTACCTGAATAATATCAAGGCGTTCTATCGGTCGTTACCGTGAGCCTCTCGCAGGCGATAAAGATCGGCTGACGAAATCAATACTAGCGTCCAAACGACTGCTAATTTACAGCAGCCCCAATCTTTGTGTAGACATAAAGGAGAAAACTTTATTTTTCGAACAAAGGCTATTGTTATACATGCACGGCGTACGTAGTTTGCCAGCTAACTCCGGGGCACGGGATAAACTATGCACTGGCCTGATGAACAACAGAATTCCAAGGTATGAATGCCTACTATAACTTGAAGTTTTCAGTATTTATTGCCATACTTTACCAACGGGTTCATTTTAATGTATAAGACGTTGAAGAAACATGCCAAACCCTTCCAGCGCGTGGAAACCTGAAGAGAAGACCCTAATTGAGAAAAACGTCGATTAATCGTGTCTTCATGTGATAAGTATAGAAGTATAGAAGAGGATCTTCGCGACAACTACGACCTCAGTGACACTAAAGCTTGCTTGTTGTTGCGAGAGTTGGACGATTTACAGCGGACATTAAAAAAGAGGCTGCGAAAATACCATCAGCGCTATCATGTAAGTATACTTAGGAGTATATTTGCAGAACAGTCGAACGAATATCAGTATCACGAAATATGTCAGAACCATTAATATTGCGGTAACAAAAATGAAATGGCGTATGGCTCTTAGTGCCGGGAGTGTCCGAGGATAAGTTCGGCTCGCCAGATGCAGGTATTTCGATTTGACACCGTAGGTGACCTGCGCGTCGTGATGAGGATGAAATGATGATGAAGACGACACATACACCCAGCCCCCGTGCCAGCGAAATTAACCAATTCAGGTTAAAATTCCCGACCCTGCCGGGAATCGAACCCGGGACCCCTGTGACCAAAGGCCAGCACGCTAACTATTTAGCCATGGAGCCAGACAACATTGCGGCAATGCTTATCAAACACCAATTTCTATTGGCCGCTCACGTCGCTTTCATACGTGGCATTCAATGTGAAATTGGACATTTGTAATTTTGAAGTAATATCCTTAGACAAATAGAGTGGTTGGAGATATTTATTTCTGCACAATATATACTTCCTCTGTTCAACAGCGTTCATTATATTAAATGCTAGAAATATTTTACTTTCCGACAGTCAACTTTAAAACAAACTTAATGAGCAAACTATAAAAGCTAGCCTATTATTAAACACAGCGGCTTTTTGTCGCAGTCTCCTTTTAAGTTGACTCAGATATTCTTTCACATATCCTATATTTTTGTGCGGCCGAGGTGACGCCTCAACTATACATCTCACCTCGCCGGGCCAAATAGCATAATTGGCTGTCCCTAAGTAGATTGACGGCCTTCCCCAGCAATGTTATCCTCTTACATCATCCAGGACATTGATCCCGATATCCCGGAAGAGGACATCTGTGAAGCCCTTCTCTCGACCGGTGTCTACTTTCTTCACCGCCTCTACAACGGCACCGACCCAGCACCAGAGGTGCTGCTCTACTACACATCTGCCGCTGCCTGTCTCTCAGTCCAGAAAACCGGCGCTCTCATTCATCACCGCCTCTACTCCGTGGTTTCTACACCGGCTCACCTCCAAGCTGAGATTGAAGAAGACGAAGAACTGGCTGCCAGTGCTGACATTACGCCTCCCAAGTCCCCACCATCCCCCTTACCAGTGTCTTCCTGCCCTTTCCCTCCTCCTACTACCACCACTGTATCTACTCCAGCTACCCTTACTACTCCTTGTATCATATCTGTCACCACCACGACTATGACTACTACTACCACCACTACCACCAATGTCGCCCATACCTCTGCTTCTCTTACTACTCTGACTATTTCTCATCCTTTCCTCCTCTCGCAAGCTTCTCTCCCCCTCCCTCCCATCACTGTTCAAACGTCTCACCCTCCTTCTAACAGCCATCTGCCGAGGGACATACCGAAGCTTCTCCGGAGAACATGGTACGCCTACCCCAGCACACACAACCATCTATCTTCAGTTGCGTCATCCGAGGGATCGATCCCAGCATAACGCCTGCCGTTCTTGCCCACGACCTCCGCCAGGCAGACATCCCTGTACAGCGCGCCTTCCGCATCTATAACTCAGACGGACCTACTTTCCTGGTGCGGATTCAACTACCCACTTCAGACGCCGTCCAGCGCCTCATCGCTTCCGGAATTCACATCTGTGGTCGCCGTCATCGTGTGGAACCATCGCATTCTCCCCCACAACCCCTGCACCGTCCTAACACACCTCGCAGTCGTCCCCGGCCTGACCCTCCTCCTATCTCACCTCGTCCTCATCTTCGATCACCTACTGTCCCAACCCTGCCACCCTACTCCTCCCCCACACCACCAACCCCAGATCTACTCCGCCTTCTTCTTACTTCCCTCACCAACTTCTCCTCATTCTACAATACCTTCGCCTTACACCTTTTCTCTAGCCCACTCTCATAAATCATTAGGCTATATCAATACTCTGTATCATTCATATTGCATCTCTGTATTTTAATTTAATGGAAACAATAAAAAACCCATCATAATACTAAAGCCCCCTTAGACACAAGGCCTTTCCGTTTTCATCCAGCATTCTTCACATCGCCTTTTCCCAACTCCCAATTTCCACACATCTCTTCCTCCCCGCCCAAGCTCTCGGCCAGAGGGAGGATGTAACCCTTCAGGTGGCCCGCCCCACCCCTTCAGGATGGGGAATGAAAACTTTCTCAGACAGACAGACGGGTAAACCCAGCGTTGCTAACATAAGAGGTTTCCCTATGATTCTATAGGTATTGAATGTCTGTCAGAGGAAAAATAACAGGGTTAAGAAGAAAATCCGAAGGTTTTCTCTCGATTTTCAGGCCAATATAAAATATTTTGTTGTCGCAGTTTAGATTAATATTGTTGAGAGTATGGTGGTAAATTTTCTTTGGAAATCACTTTTCAGATGATTACGAGTGTGAAATGAGTCATGCATTACGTTACTGTCACTTCTGTTATACGAATATGAGGCTATTTTGTAAGAAAAAATGGAAGACTTAAAAAGATTAATCCTTGAACTGGCCGGAAAACGAACCCAGGGCCTTGGAATAAGAGACAGTCCCACTACCTCTACACTTCATGGATGGCTAATAATAATAATAATAATAATAATAATAATAATAATAATAATAATAATAATAATAATAATAATAATAATAATGTATGTTGGGTATTCAGCCCGAAGGCTGGTTGGATCCTCAACAGGTTCACCATTAGCTGTCATAGATGGCCTAGGTGTCACTGAAGAGGCGTACTAGGGAAATGAGGAGTGAGGTAGTTTCCCGTTGCTTTCCTCACCGAGCCAGAAGTTGCTATTGCACATCAGTCTGCCAAGCCCACTGAAATGCATGCACCAACCGAACCTAATGAGTGACATTTTCACACCATTAAGAGCAGGGTCTGGTTGCATAAGGAATTGCCTTACTAGCGTCACTCATACCTCAGCCACTTCCATATTGTCAAAGCCAAGTATAAGACTGAGACAGGTCAATGAAAGTAACAATTTTATTCTAGCCCATACCAGAAGACATAGTGCACTGTAAACACTACATCTTGGCAGCAAAGGCCTATAATAATAATAATAATAATAATAATAATAATAATAATAATAATAATAATAATCAAACCCATGGCACTCAGCACTGAAGGGCCTTCGCCTACCAAGCGAACGCTGCTCAGCCCGAAGGCCTGCAGATTACGAGGTGTCGTGTGGTCAGCACGACGAATCCTCTCGGCTGTTATTCTTGGCTTTCAATCAATCACTAGTGATCTACATTTAGGGCAGTCGCCCAGGTGGCATATTCCCTATCTGTTGTTTTCCTAGCCTTTCCTTAAATGATGGCAAAGAAATTGGAAATTAATAACGTCTAAATTCAAAAGCTTATTGTTCAAGAAGCCTTTCTCGTGGACAGTCGAGATTTTCTTCTGATGACGCAGAACACAGTTCTCTGCGAAACGTAAATAATTTCACCTTATTTTATTGACGCGGCATAAGCCGAAAAGCCTGTATCATGTCTATAAGTACGGGCCGTGAAAGCATCAATGACAACCTTAATACTCGTATGTGATATGATTTGCCATAATGGAATATATAGGATATGTATATTGTACCCGTAAATAGTGTTCATATCTTTAAGGCGCTTGATATTAAATTAACGAGCATGGATCTTATCCTAGGGAGTGGCTTTATAATTGGAGTTGGTACAGAGAGGGGTATAGTTATCAATTTTAGAGATTCTTTTGATAAATTGAGTTTATTGATCATCAAAAGCAAGTTCATATCACCTTCGTACAGCAGCTTGGAAGTGTCGTGGCTGGTTGGTACCTCCGAGTCCTGGGATGGCGCTGGACATCGCCTGGGCAGGGACCACACTGCTCGGATGAGGAGTTCTGGAATGTCTCGAGGTTCTGGAATGTCTCGACGTTCTGGAATGTCTCGAAGATTTGCACACGTTCCAGGGTTCGATTTGGGACGTAATTCACACTTGAGTTTTCTGCACGGCACTCCACACATTCATCGCACTGTCTGAACAGATATGACCTTTTTAATTATGGTTACTGCACTCTAGATATTAAATCAAAACGTTTTGGAATAATCACTCGAAGGACAAGATGATTTTGACTTTGTACCGGTAGAAATGCAAGTTCATAATGCAAGCTTACTGTAAGTCAGAATGTTCTAGAGGATTACTGTCACTACGGTTCTAAATGCATAGTTCTGAAGATTTAAAACACATTGTCAATGAACTGAATAAATAGCACTCGGAAACTGTCTTGTTCCGTCAATAGGCGAAGTGAATAGCCATTAAAGAAAATGATATTTGAAAGAAACAAGTCTGACCTCATAAATTATGGATTCACTCAAACTACTGGAAAGTTCTAGGCTTTCTGGGAACGCGACATGCGTATTCTGAATTGCCACAGTCTTTAATGAGGATAAGAATCAAAACACAAGTCCCAGTGCAGCACTTGGGAAGTATTGCATATTTCAAAATTAAACGTAATGTTGAACGTCCCCTAAGTTTCATAGTTTTTACAAGACGTAAATTCAATGAGGCACTTGAGAAAACAAGTCATATCTTCCACACGAAAGTTAATGTTGGTAAGGCACAAGTTCATCCTACACGCTCGGAAAATTTCAATGTTCCGGAATTTGATTCACAAAATACAAGTTTGAATAAGTTCGAAACGTAAGTTCAATGTGGTACACAACATTCGTGAAAATTCAAAGTCCTTTCAATCGTCGTCGAATAACTAAGTCCCTATGTGGCACTTCAAAAAAATAACAAAGTTCCAATGTGTAGAAATAACAAAGTTCCAATGTGTCAAAATATTAAAGTCCCAACACGACACTCGAAGAAAATAAAGTTCCGATGTGTCAAAATATTAAAGTCCCAACACGACACTCGAAGAAAATAAAGTTCCGATGACAATGTTCCAGTAGGTCACCTTAAGAAAATAATAAAGTCTTACCGCGACACTTGGCGAAAATAACTAAGTTCCAATGAGACGCTTCGGAAAAATAACGAAGTTCCTGTATGGCACTTTAAGAAAATATCAAAGTCCAATCCCGACACACGAAAAATAACAAAGTTTCAATGTGTCAATATGACAAAGTTCCAACACGATGCTCGCAGAAAATAACAAACTCCCAATCAGGCACTTCAAGAATATGATAAAGTCCCGACACAACACTTAGAGAAAATACCGAAGTTCCAATACTTGGATTTCGAAGACTGTCAACTAGAAGTTCGACACACACAATACTCCTCCTGTCACCCGTGTCACAGAGACGGCGGAGTGACAGATACTGAATTCGTAGGTCGGGTGGTCCTCGTTTTATACACATTCGCATGAAAGTGTCTAGAACTCGGGTACTATCTACCCTTATAACTCCTATAATACTCGGTGGATTTTCTTGAAATCTTGACAGATTACGTCCATTGTAATGGTTTTTAAGATGGCAGTGTTGAAATAGCGATAAAGTAGCGCAAATGTACTTTTGAGGGTAAGCTGGAACATTACCATATATGGTCGCGGATAGCTGGCTTACGGCGGCCACGTCACTCGCTGGGTACGTCACTGCGTTCGGCGGGTTGCCTACCTTCCACCTCGCGCGAAGTTCAACAAACATACTTCGGACTTCTCTCGTAGCGGCGTTCCCGGTACAATATGTACAGGGTCTTTATTTATGCTTGGCAAGGACTTTCTCGGTCGACCTTGGCCGCCGATGACAGGCCGCTGGCGTGCGCGTTTTCCGGCACTTCTACAGTTGCTGAGAGCTGACCTCCGAGATATTAGGGTGTTCAATGAAGCTACTGCGTAGAGCATGTCGTATTGTATAGTGTATTATTGTGATTGTGTATAGTGCTGTAATGTATGTGAACTATTAGTTACGTGAACGTGTATACCTGCACAATAGTTACAGTACATTAAGTGCAGAAAATCGTGCGCTAGGACAAGACAAAAGTTTCGAGCGAAATTTCCAGGTAGAGCCATTCCTATCAATCGGACAATAAAACAACTGGCCAAGAGATTCAAACCTACAGGTTCAGTAAACAATAAAATAGACGTAAAGGTCGTTATCTCCTTACTGAAGCGTGTTTGGTACGAGGATCATAAGTAAAAATATATGGCCCCCTCGTAGCCCAGATTTAACGGCATGTAATTTTTATTTGTTGTGAATGTTAAAAAATGTAGTTTATGGGAACAACCCTGACACACTAGAAGAAATTAAAGACAATATAAGAGCTGCAATTGCATCCATCAGTGCCGAAGAACTTGCTAGAGTACCCGAAAAACTTCATTAGGAGATGCCGATTGTGTTTGACAGCGCATGGGAAACATTTTCAGCATAAACTGTAAAAATGGTGAGTAAAATGCAAGATAAATGCATGATAATGCATGATAATGATTTTGAGCACCGTACATACGCACGCGCGGAAGCCGGCAACTGAACGGTCACTAGCGGCCAAGGTCGAGCGAGAAAGTCCTTGCCAAGCATAAATAAAGACCCAGTATATAGGATATACATAGGATTTTTCGCGATTTTTCGCGATTTTACGCTAATATTTTAACATGCAAAGTCCTATCATTACTGCCTACTGCCGGGCTAAGTGGCTCAGACGGTTAAGGCGTTGGCCTTCTAACCCCAACTTGGCAGGTTCGATCCTGGCTCAGTCCGGTGGTATTTGAAGGTGCTCAAATACGACAGCTTCGTGTCGGTAGATTTACTGGCACGTAAAAGAACTCATGCGGGACTAAATTCCGGCACCTCGGCGTCTCCGAAGACCGTAAGAGTAGTTAGTGGGACGTAAAGCAAATAACATTATTATTATTATTATTATTATTATTATTATTATTATTATTATTATTATTATTATTATTATTATTATTATTATTATTATTATTATTATTATTATTATTATTATTATTATTATTATTATTACTGCCTACTGGCCATGGGTACGTATTTCAAGGCTCAAGTATACCTGTACTTGCATGACCGCAGGTCGGTAATGTCTTTGAGGCTGAGCCAGAGGTACTCCTGAAGCCTATGGGAATGTGTTGGGGAGGCCCCACGGAAAATGAACGGTGGTTGGCACGCATGGATATTGACGGGGTGAAAAAAGTACCTTTGGTTGTAGGGCTGTTTTGCCGTCTGTTATGTAAAATAAAACCAAGGCATCACTGTCATTCGTGTTTGATTGACTGTAGAGTTGATTTTTTTTCTAGTTGCTTTACGTCGCACCGACACAGATAGGTCTTATTGGCGACGATGGGACAGGAAAGGCCTAGGAAAGGGAAGGAAGCGGCCGTGGCCTTAATTGAATCGATTATTTCAGAAACCTGTCAAGCGCCAAGTCTATCATTTTTGGGAAAATGAAAAAAATGTCTAGCATCAGACAAAATGTTATGTAGTGGTTTTAATATTTTAGCTTGAAAGTATTATATATCTTAATAATTTCTATCTAAGAAAAAATATTTTGTGTTTATTAACTTTGCTGTAAAAAAACGGAAAAAATTTCCACTTAACTGGTTTCTGAAATAAACGAGTGTTGCAGACGTGTTTTTATGCGATAATTCTTGAATTTTGACGGGATTTTGTCATAAACCCCATATTTGTGAAAAAAACATATTTTAATAGGTTTAGACTGTATTGCTGATATAAAAGAATGAAATCAGCAATTCCTGCTCATCATGACAGGAGGTAATCAATCCTCATAAACCAACTCCACAGCACATTCCGTCTCTGTAGTAGGCCATTGTAAAATGCTGTCATAAAAGTGTTCATACTCCATCAGGTAAGGTTTTAAGTCATTTAGTTCACGTATCTTCTTGATATTGATGGGCACCTAAAACAAACAATAACAATGAATAATGTAGGGCTCAGACAGGTACCTCCTTGTCTGAGTAAGAAATATAACCTTCTCCTTCTACCATTGCATTCCGAATAATATTACGCGTGTGAGTTTGTTTGTCTACCACTCCTCGTTTCCTTTTAGATACAGGTTCGTCTTTTGATTTTTTTTTTTTGCTAGTGGCTTTACGTCGCACCGACACAGGTAGGTCTTATGGCGACGACGGGATAGGAAAGGCCTAGGAGTTGGAAGGAAGCGTCCGTGGCCTTAATTAAGTTACAGCCCCAGCATTTGCCTGGTATGAAAATGGAAAACCGCGGAAAACCATCTTCAGGGCTGCCGACAGCGTGATTCGAACCCGCTTCTGAATTTTCAGACATATCACTAAGAATATTAAAGACACTGCACTAAACAAAAGAAATACTTTTTGAATCAGTTGTTCACAAAACCAGGAACATGCGGTTCCAGAAACACAACAGTGACAACAAAAACAGATGAACAGCTGGTTATTCTGGATTCAGAACAGCAGCACTAACCGGAAAGGTACCAGCAGTTTACCGCAGAAACCAACCAAGCGGTGTCACTTAACTGGTTTCTGAACTAAATACGAAATTCAACGTAATGCCTCACCATTATAGGACGACGTTTCTTGACTGGTTTCAGCACCAAAATGTGCGTATACACTCTTAGTAACATATTCTCCCAGTAAGGCAGTTTTCCATTTTTTGGCCATTGACTGCTTTCTGAAATAATCGATTCAATTAAGGTTCAGCCCCAGCATTTGCCTGGTGGGAAAATGGAAAACCACGGAAAACCATTTTCAGGGCTGCCGACAATGGGGTTCGAACCCACTATCTCCCGGATGCGAGCTCACTGCTGCGCGTTCCTAACCGCACCGCCAACTCGCCTGGTGTATACAGTTGATAGTGTGCCGTAAATCTGTATTCACTTTCGTAGAAAAGTAATATATTGCCTCTTGACAACTCTATGCAGTAACGGTTAATGCATCATAAATTTAATGTTAACAGTCATTCTGTCGTAAAACAATATTTATATTGGTCAAGTTTTCATTTGATTTACGTCGCACCGAAACAGGTAGGTCTTATCGAAGGGGTAGGAAAGGGCTGGGAGTCGAAAGGTAGCGACCGTGATCGAAATGAAGGTAAAGCACCAGCATTTGTCTAGTGTGAGAATGGGAAACCACGGAAATCCATCCTCAGGGCTGCCAACAGTGGGGTTCGAATTCAGTATGTCCCAAATGAAAGCTCACAGCTGCCCTGTATATTTCCAAGGTACTACGTCATTTTCATCTAACTGCTCCGAGCCACCCAACTATTTTTCAGCAATACATTATTACACTATCCCCGACTTTAAGGCAAAATGATTTATTATTATGGCCATTAAATGTAGGATATGACAAATGATTATTCAGTCGAGTTTCATTGAAATCTGTCTAGTCTAGCCCATGAAAGGCATAGATAGGAATTTGAAGTTTCACTAGGTTATGTGAACGAATCTTATCCGTTAAAATTTGATTAAAATTTTTGTTCTAAATGGAAGATAATAATTGCTTTCACGCAAATCAACACTAAAATTAGCGGTAAATTAATAAAAACCCTTATTGCTAGAGAAATATAGACACGTAAACACGGTGACTATTTCCTTCAGACACGACTCTCTTCTGTGGCATTCGGCTTCATCGTTCTTTCCTGAGCTCCAGGGCTAGCGCCGACGAATGGAGTGAATACTCAATATCTTTGTCCATCATGACTAACGAGGGCAGTTCAAACAGAAAATTGGAAGGGAACAATGTCGAGGATATAATGACCTTCTTTAGTGAGGACATTGAGCGTATTTGACGAAAATTGCACGACCTAATACTAAATCGTATATTTCACAAAAAAATAGCATGGCCCTGGATTATTCTTATTTCCTGGCCGTAATAAGTGTGCCCACAATGGACACTCCCATGTAGCACTCTGATCCTTAGAGAGTACTCACTGCGGATCATTACTGATATTAATGTCCGACTCATTGGCTGAATGGTCAGCGTATTGGCCTTCGGTTCAGAGGGTCCCGGGTTCGATTCCCCGGCCGCGTCTGGGATTTTAACCTCAATTGATTAATTCCAATGGCTCGGGGGCTGGGTGTGTGCGGCGTATTCAGCATTAGATATCATCCTAGGTAAGGCCCTCGTCTTCGCAAACATGCAGGTCGCCTAACAGGCCGTCTACGAGAAAAAGACCCGCACCAGGCCTCTCCAGAGGCCATACGCCATTATTATTACTAATATTAATTAATGAATTATGATCAAAAGTCAACAGATCGGAACACTTCAATAAATAATAATCAAACAAAGCAAAGAAATTCGAATGCGGAAAAAGTTCACAAAAAAATACAAAAGACAAACTAAAGCGCAGTGACTTAGCAAATTCAAATAAATGCTCCTAATGTACGTGTGTACATATTTTTGTTTTAATAATAGTATTTATTAATCCACCGCTAATTTGACTCTCGATTTATCCTAAAACAATTATTATCTTCAATATAAGATAGAAATAAGAATGAAATTCGATGGATACGATTTGTTCATATAACCATTTCACAATAATATTTCGATTGCTAACATCGTACGAAACAATCCTGCAACAAAGGTTGTGGATTTTTCTTGAATACAATTTAAAATGTAAAACATACATTGGAGATGTTGCTACTCGATTTTACAATGCACTGCGATGTGTGTCACGAGGTTGCAAGAATGCCTCTCGAGTCGTGACGTCATTACAAGAGGAGGCGCGTTGAGATCTCAATAAAGTAGCGAGTCAGGGCTGGCTGGATGTGAGCCAAGACGAACACATTACTTCCCCCTACAGTGTGTTGCAGGAAGTATGACAGGGGCGATGGAAAGAGAACTCGAGTAGAACTCCGTGCAGAAAATGTATGCCATACGGGAATGGCGATTTAGGTAGGTAATGAGTGTTTGACACAACTCCCTGTGGGTGGTGCTGATAGAATACACCCACTACATACCCTGCCTGTCGTCAGAGGCGACTAAAAGGAACCCCAGGAGCTCTCGACTTCGGAGCGAGGATGGCAACGAAGGGCCCCTAACCGAGACGGGCACTGTTTCCACTTAATGCCAGTCTCCTCAATTTCATCTTTACCGTCCGGCCCCTCTTGGTAAAATCGCGTTCTCTTCCGAAACATAAATTAATGAGTTAGCGAGGCTTTCGTTTTCACGCCCATCGTGGCCCTACCTTTTCTTTTATCGATACCTCCATTTTTCGAAGGTTTGGAACTCTTCCTTTTTTCCTCTCTGGCTTGTGGTAATAGAGGATGGTTGGGCCCAGTTGTCCTTTTTCTTAAAACCATATTCACTACCTGTCTGAATGATCTGAACTTTAGAACATCAATTCCCCCTCCCCCCTGTTCTTGTACACTTCTAGTAACATGACTCATACCGGGCAAGTTGGCCGTGCGGTCAGGGGCACGCGGCTGTGAGCTTGTATCCGGGAGATAGTGGGTTCGAATCTCACTGTCGGCAGTCCTGAAGATGGTTTTCCGTGGTTTCCCATTTTCGCACCAGGCTGTACCTTAATTAAGGCCACGGCCGCTTCCTTCCAACTCCTAGGTCTTTCCTATCCCATCGTCACCATAAGACCTATCTGTATCGGTGCGACGTAAAGCAACTAGCAAAACAAAAAAAACAAAAAAAACACATGACTGATACGTTCTTACTTGTCGGAAGATGTAGCAAGAACCAAGCAACAAAGAGATGCGCGGTAACTCAAGACCACAGTGGGGAGGGGAGTGTTGACGAGCCTCTAGTGCGAAAACCACATGCTGAATGTGTAGCAGCCGGGCCGAGTGGCTCAGACGGTAGAGACGCTGGCCTTCTAACCCCAGCTTGGCAGGTTCGATCCTGGCTCAGTCCGGTGGTATTTGAAGGTGCTCAAATACGTCAGCCTCGTATCGGTAGATTTAGCGGCATGTAAAAGAACTCCTGAGGGAAAAAGTTCGACATCTCGGCGCCTCCGAAAGCCGAAAAAGTAGTTAGTGGGACCTGAAAACGATATTATTATTATTATTATTATTATTATTATTATTATTATTATTATTATTATTATTATTATTATAAAACGCTTGACCTCAAGAAACATGTGCCAGACGTTCTCAAATAGTGCCTTCTACGCGGCCTGCCTACAAATTTCGTCATTCTTATTGTGCTGCTATTTAGCAACGAAAGTATAATTCTACTGGATGGTTCCTGGGCTTGAGTTAATTTCAGTTTGTTACATTACACTAAATGCACCTCAAGGGCTTTTAAACATGTCAACAACAATGACATGGAGGGTCAAGATTTTTTATTTTTCAATATACGACTGCCTCAAACGAGATTGAACCCGTGAAGTTGGGATCGTTATTCGGGCATACCATCGTTGATCCACCGAGAGAACGATTATTTACATTGAATAATAATTGTATCTGAAATAATATAGCGACTGTGGTCTGCCGGTTTATGTTTTAGCTACTGACTGACTGGTCTGAAATTAGATCCACAGGGACGAATGGGAATTGTGCTTAGTGCTGAATGTGTAGCAGTCATGTTAACAAGTTGGGTGGTTCCTCCCGTTATTTCCCTTTCTAGCGCATCTTCAGGGTCGAGCCAGGGGGGCCTGCGGACAGGCGGGGAAGCAAGTACCTTGCGCTAGATCTCCCGTCCTGTACCTTCCTCCAACGGATGAGCCATTCACACAAGGTCGAGTCTTGAATTATGTTACATTGGGATAGCCTGTCTCTCCAATCGTAGCAAATTTCATAAAAGGAGGCTATTTCTAAACCCTTCTGCATTTCAGTCGTGTACTTTTCATTTTCTAGATTTACCTCAAGTCAGCCAGAGGGAAACAGTAAGGACCGGGTGAAGTGAAGCCTTTTTTAGAGCGGTATACACTTTATACTTATATGCTTATAGCCAACATGGTATAATATATTCTGGAATTTATTCTTGTTCAAGAGGATATAGTCGTGAGTTTATTTTACTTCTGCTTCATTGATTGCCATTAAATATTTTAGTGTTGAAGGGAGATTTATGTATATTGTGATTGTGTTTAAATAGTTTAAAGTAAAATGTTGGTTTGTGATACCAGTGATGTAGGTAGCTACTTTAAACCATTTTATGGTCATTGTCTATTTGTTTTTTAAGTTTTTTATTTTTGTTTATTGTAGCAATAATTTTGGTAATTATAGGATTCTTCTTCTTCTTCTTCTTCTTCTTCTTCTTCTTCTTCTTCTTCTTGCGTTCCGGCCTTCTAAGGACCACGTTACAATTTCAATTTTTCCTCCTTAGTTGTTCTTTCCTTTTCTTCCAGTATTAATTATAGGATTCTATTTTATTATATACGATTGAGTAATTTTTATTGAGTGAGAAGTATTAAATTTGAATAGAAGTTCAATTGTTATAACCTTTTTGTTTGATTGAATATCACTATTATTTATAGGGTTTTTATTATTTATTTCAGCTTTAGTAATTTTTTATAGAGATGAATATATGCATGGTGGAAAATTACTTATGCCTGTAGTCATCTACGGGAATGGAAAAGATTTTCTTCACGCAAATGTACATATGGACTGATGACTGGGGCAAGATTATCCCAGAAAAATTGTCTGTAGAGCACAATTAAAAATAGCTCATAGTTTGACACTACACATAGTACAGAAAGGAGTCTAAGGATCCACAACATGGGCGCCCACAGGATCTTTTCCAGGGGAGCGGGGGGGCATAATAAAAATTTTCTTGAATATGAAAACCAAATAACGTCAGCAATATTAAATTGTTTACAGAAATGTCCGGTTATAACAGATGCTAGATGACTGTCAGTAAGTTCATTTTATGAAATAATCTGGTATGATATTAAACAATTGAACATAAACCTTTTTAGAATTCCAGCGGGGACCCATGATCCACAGCAGTTATTGTTTGAACATCAATTTTAAAAAATACAATATAAAAGACTGTTTTGTGGTGGCACGAAATGTTGGAACCATGATGATCCAAACGGCTGCACCATTGGTTTGTTTGAGAATCACCATAGATGAAATGTATCAAAACAGACAACAACGAATCATCGAAAAACTTGCAGAATACATTAGAACGTTGATCTTAAAAGAGAGCGTGGTATTTGTTAAGTGTTGCAAATAACAAGAAACGCAGTTCTTATATATCCAATACAGTAATGTATATCCCACATTCGTAATCATCCGTCGTATTGCAAAACATTTTTAGTATTATAGCCTTTACATTTTAACACCGAAAATATTCAGGCTTTACGTCTTTCGTTTTCGAAATTTCTATTACGCTAATAAAAAGCCCAAGTAAACATTTTTTGATATGAATAATTTGTTCTGGAGTGTAAATAATTTAATCAACTACTGGTATTTATAAAAACAAACAATCCACATTTCTCACAAAAAATATAAAAGTTAATGTACCTGTTAACTACATTCGTGGAGAAACATTTAAAGGCGGTACTGTTTTCATAGGTGAAATTCAGTTGATTAGAAGAGGAGTTCCGCCAAGGCTTTTTGCGGATGATGTTATTCTGCGTAGAGAAATAAATTACATAGGATTGTGAGCTAAAGCAAAAAGACCTTGGCAATGTTGTGAGATAGATAGCAGACATTGCAGGCTGTCTGGCATTGTATGATGGTAAACGGGGTGAAGAGTAAGCCTGAACGTTTTACCAATTTAGTACCTAGGTGTCAAAATATGGACTGAATATATTCACTGGTGTAAACGCATTAAAGACGTAGTAAATAAAAGTTACAGATCTCTTCATATGGTTATTATGGTATTTATAAGTTGTAGTAAGGATGCAAAGGAAAGGTGGTAAGACCACAATTAGATGTATGGGATCCTCGCCAGGATTACTTGATTCGAAAACTAGAAATAAATAGTAAAATAAAGCAGCACGATTTGTTCTGGATGAGTTCTGACAAAAGAGTAGTGGTTATGAAAATGTTACAAACTTCGGGCTGGGAAGACCTGGTTGTAAGGGGACGAGCTGCTCGACTAACAAGGAAACATCGGCAATGGGTTAGTCGCCGATCGCGATGAAACTTGGAAAACACATTGAGGTACACGTAAAAACGATGTCGGTATCAATTTTGGGTGCCAACATTCATTAGAGCGTTAACTACGGGGCCTAAAAGTTGCGACATTTCAAATTCCGCGCGATCAGCGATGAATACCTGCTGGCCAATGCTAAGCTGGCACACTGCGTACTTGGAGACACGCCTCTGCACCTCCTCCCCCCCCCCGCTCCAATTGGTTCGCCACCGCACGTTTCCCTTCACCCCGCACTTGCCGGCTGCGGTGGCGAACCAATTGGAGCGGGGTGGGGAGGAGGTGCAGAGGCGTGTCTCCAAGTACGCAGTGTGCCAGCTTAGCATTGGCCAGCAGGTATTCATCGCTGATCGCGCGGAATTTGAAATGTTGCAACTTTTAGGCCCCGTGGTCAACGCCCTAATGAATGTTGGCACCCAAAATTGATGCCAACATCGTTTTTACGTGCACCTCCATGTGTTTTCTAAGTTTCATCGCGATCGGCGACTTACCCATTGCCGATGTTCCCTTGTAAGTGGTATGTTCAGAGCTGTCAGCGGAGAGATGGCGTGGATTGATATTAGTAGACGAATAAGGCTGAGTGGTGTTTTTAAAAATGAAAAGGATCACGATATACAGATAAAGTTAGAATTCAAGAGGATAAATTGAGGCAAATAATCGTTTATAGGAACAGGAGTTAGGGATTGGAATAATTTGTCAAGGTAAATGTTCCATAAATTTTCGAATTCCTTGGAATTACTTAAGAGAAGGCTATGTAAGCAACTAATAGGAATTCTGCCCTCTGTATCACAGCAGTAAATGCAGATCTGTGGTGACTGACGACTAAAGCGCATTATTGGATTACGAATCTTCCAGAGTTATGAGGGGCACCTGGTTCACCTCGTATATGCCAAGACGCCAGGTTTCCCCGAGATTGAGTTAAACATTTCTAGAGTTCTCCGAAACAAAAAGGTTGGGGAACGCTGCAACAAATAAATAAATAAATAAATAAATAAATAAATAAATAAATAAATAAATAAATAAATAAATAAATAAGAAGGAAGGGCTGGTTTTAGATTGCCTGGCCTTTGCTGACGATATGATACTGATTGCCGATTCGCTCGATACAACAACAGTACAGGTCAATTGCATCAGAGGACAGGCAGACAATGTGGGTCTTCAACTGTCGTTGGAGAAAACATATTTCTTCACCAACATCAAAGAAGCTAGCAGAGAGATACTATTAGAAGGTGGAAAATCAAGAAGACTGAGAAATGTAAGTATCTCGGCGAATGGATTGAACCCAACTTATCAGAAAGAACATAATTTTCCATGAGAGTCAACAAGCTGGAACTGGCCTATTGACTGACAAAGAACCAAAAAATGCCTATCACGCAACTTGAAACTGAACCACTGCACGCCAGTCATACGACCAGACGCTCTGGATGCCATGGAGTGTCTTTTATTGAACCGAAGAGGTCCGATGGAGAAACTGAAAGTCAGAAAAATTCTCAGGAAGGTCTTAGGTTCGGTAAAGGAAGGTGAAGAATTCCGTAGACGGAACAATTCCTAGAGAAGCTCCGTGATTGTGCTGGAAAAAAGAGAGTAGTTTTCTATGGCCATATAGTAAGACTAAAAGTAAAGGAAGAAGCAAAGTCATCTCCCTACAGGCCATGAAGGCCCTTGGAGGGGTGGAAGGTAAAGGCTTCCACTATCCGTAACCTCGGCACTTGATGGGGTAGAGTGGTTAGCTCTATGCCCGGCCGCCTTTGCCCCCAGGAATTACCCTGGTACTCATTTTTGGTGTAGGCTGAGTGAACCTCAGGGCCATATGCACCTCCAGAAGTGGAAATCTCATTTCTTAAATTTTACGACTTCCTGACGGGGATTCGAACCCACGTCCTTCCGGGCGAGCCGAGCACGCCTTTACCGCCTCGGCCAGGCAGCCCCTATATAGTACGACTGCCTCCCAAAATACTGACCAATCGCCTGTTCATCTTCTGGTAGGACAAGAAGATTCCTAGCACTTGGCTGACAGAAACTGAGAAGGACATAGAAAGACTGGGAATAACATATCTTCAAGATAGATGGTCTGTACGACATACCCAGAAAGACGTCCATGGATTTCGGTAAAAAAAGCCGGAAGAAAGGTACCTGTGGACAGATGTAACAAAGGATTTATACCGACAAAAGATGCGAGAATATTGGGCAACGATCAAAGCCCAACAGTTGAACAAGCGTGGTCCAAAGTAGAACCATTCGAACCAAGAAGAAGAAATAAAAATAAAGTGCCTTGACCTCAGATTAAAGTGCGGAACTTCAACTTCTCCCATATTATGACTATATGAACGCGTCGCTATGAAAGCAGGTATGTACTGTAAGTACGAACACTCAGTAGAGCCAAGTTTATGAAAAATTTCTGCGCCATAAAATCTCGCAACATTCGTACTGTTACTCAAAGAAGTGTGTTTAATTTTACCTAGCTGACACTTAAGTCAGTTGTCAGCCACTGCATTAGCCAACTTCCACTTCTCCTTCATTACATCTAAAGGCAAATTTCCTCCACTTCTTACTAATTATAATCAAGTAGCTTCCTCTTTTGTTAACGAGAGAAACATAATTCTGCACCTACACAACTTACAAGGCAAATCAAAAACTTCCTCTCCAACACAGCAACAAAACATTAGCGACTCCTTGTTTTGAGCGGAAGAATTAAATCTTCTTCTACCTCTTCCTTTCAATATTCTACTCTCAGGCAATGATGATCATAATATGTATTGTAACACTTAATCAAATCTTAACTATTGCCTTCTCATGTTGAAGTGATTCTGAAGAAAAGAGGTTGGTTGAGCACCGCAGTTAGTTAGGTTTTCTTCTCCTATGCACTATGGTGGTCGTGGGATCGAGTCCTATCACAGTAATCTGGCATTAATAATAATAATAATAATAATAATAATAATAATAATAATTGGTTTTCCGTGGTTTCCAATTTTCACACCAGGCAAATGCTGGGGCTGTACCTTAATTAAAACCACGGCCGCTTCCTTCCAACTCCTAGCCCTTTCCTGTCCCATCGTCGCCATAAGACCTATCTGTGTCGGTGCGACGTAAAGCAACTAGCAAAAAAAATATTAATAATTTGTAACTGTTGTATAATACTAATAAATATAATTATAAAATAAAAATGTATAAATAATTAACATTACTCAAAAACTGAATAAAATACTTGAAATAAATTTAATTTAATAAACATAAGTAACCGAAATGTCTGTAGTATGGGCGCCAGAGTTCACCAGAATGGATCCCTCGAATTTAGATAGAGCATGATAATTCTTTATATCCCAGGGCGTGTACATAATGCTGCGTACTGGTACATCTGCTTCAGGCCTTACCTAACCTTCCGAAAACGACTAAATAGGTAGGAACTGCACCTAGGTTCATCAATAACTGCATTGATTCTAAAATATCTAACTATATTCGTAATAAAATCCGTGCATGAGCACCTCATCAACACACCAAAATACAATTATAATACACAAACAAAAGATTACTAGAAGATTCCATGTTTACAAGAACAACAACAACAATGAAAACAGTGGGAAAACGAAAGCGAGAACTAGGCAACCATTTGTAGTTAGTTCGTTGAACAATGTACATATACGTATATAAGAACCCTTCACTGTCTCTGTATCAACAAGACATGCCGATTCTCATAATCGGCAGTTATAACATCACACAGATACTGTACCTAGTAACACTGTGTTAACAGACTTTAACACTTGTTGTAAAGATATATACATTTGAGCAACACACGCTTGTCGATCCTGAACACAAATTATGGAAAGTCTGAGATAGCTTTCACCAACATATAATGCCAGGCCGCCACAAGTGCTACAATACTTAATGCGTAAGCACTCCACAATTTGTCGATCAGCCACTTTCCACGAACATAACAAGATTACGTTCCACGAACGTTTGAAGTCCGATTCATTGTAGCCGTGTCACTCGAATACCATATATCTAGTTTCACTCCCGTGTCTTAACACCACTTCCTTCCCGTACAGTCTGTCCGCACTACTTCCTTCTCGTACAGTGTGTCAGTTGTGGTTGTCTTTCCGCTGTGATGTCGAAGTATATAAAGACCTCACCTCTCACATGATTCGCCGAGATTGATCCGCCAGCCAATCATGAGTGATCCTCTTCTCAAGACCATGCCCTGAACTATTTCTTGGTCCCAAGACATAAACAAACTCTCTGGGGTGTTTCACATGACTCATAGAACTTTCCTAGTACAACATCAACAAACTCATTTGATTCTGGGCTATTCACATGATTCATCGAACTTACCGACAACAACAAGTACATCTCATAAGACACTGGGATGCCCGCATGAGTCATACAAATTACCAGAGTCCAATATAGCATTGTTTTACCACTCGTTGTTCAAAACAAATTACTCGTACTACATATATGGAGATCTCCCAGCTTACAAATATAAATTACAAAATATACAAATAAAATACTGATAATAATAATGATGTTAATAATAATAATAATAATAATAATAATAATAATAATAATAATAATAATAATAATAATAATAATAATAATAATAATAATAATAATAATCCCAAACAACAAATACCTTCATTCATCGAAGTGAATAAGCAGAACTTATTACGAAAACAGAAATTGTAGAGGGGCTTACATTGAACAATTAGTAAGTTGGGGTATTTTCAGCAAAAAGAACCGACAGAAAGCATGCAGCTCTCTGGTCGGATGAAAGATGAAAATATCACGGAGAAATGATGAAGAAATATCGGAGAGACTGAAGTTCCAAAAAGGAGACAATAATTTCAGGAAATGGCCAAAATCGAATAAAGAATAATGATATTTATTTCTTAGCTCTTACTTGCCCAACCCTTAATATCTAGGTTCCCTCAGACCTGGAAAGTTAGGAAAGGTCAGAAGAAGTCAAGGGAATCTGGATTTAGCATATTAAACGCCTCTGTGGTGTAGCGGTTAGTGTGATTAGCTGCCACCCCCGGCACGAGGGCTGGAACGGGGTCCACTCAGTCTCGGGAGGTCAACTGAATAGAGGTGGGTTCGGTTCCCACCTCAGACATCTTAGAAGTGGTTTACCGTGGTTTTCCACTTCTCCTCCAGGAAAATGCCGAGATGGTACCTAACTTAAGGCCAGGGCCGCTTCCTTCCCTCTTCCTTGTCTATCCCTTCCAATCTTCCCATCCCTCAACAAGGCCCCTGTTCAGCATTGCAGGTGAGGCCACCTGGGCGAGGTACTAGTCATTCTCCCCAATTGTATCCACCGACCCAATGTCTCACGCTGCAGGACACTGCCCTTGAGGCGGTGGAAGTGGGATCTCTCGCTGAGTCCGAGGGAAAAACCAGATTAAGGAATAAAGAAAGAAAGAATATTAAACTAGTAGTATTTTTAGTAATATTTTCTCCCACGGAATTGCGTGTTGTGCTCTTGTAATAGTAGTTGTTGTTGTTGTTGTAGGGTAATTATGTTTTAACTTTACTTCATTATCACACTAATGTAAGTTATCATTGCCTCCGGGATATTTTTGTTAATAATAAAATCTACTTTGTGTCAGGAAAGTCAGCGAAGACTTAGAAAACTGGACAAGGATCAGGGAAGAAGTGTAAATGACACCAAAAATATTTTCTGCCTTGAGAACTGATGAGCAATTGAGTTAGAGATAGCTGCCGTTTTGGAGATATGGCGCTGTAGTCGACTGGGTGAATGTGATAGTACAGCGTGTGTAAGACACGAGATGTCAGGGTATTTGATGACGTCGTGATTGACGGCTCCAGAAGCATGGACTATTCCATCTCAGAAGTCGTGGAGGCACCGGGCTTTCCACTAGCCACCATATCAAGAAGATACCGTGAGTACGTGGATTCGGAAAAAATTACAGCGGCCAGAGTCAACTGCCCTTGTGTACAACGTGTTGATTACAACGGTCGCCATCCACTAGCTCGGATGATAAAAGCGGATAGACGGGTCACAGTGCACAGCAGCCATTGAACTCTCGAAGCATGGTAAAAGATCAGCTGGACATATGAGTCGAGGTAACAGGATACAAGTACGAAGGCCATCCTGAAATTACGTTTCTAAAAAAAGAAAAGAAAAGGACAACATAGTTACATGAGAAACTTTATTGGTACCGAATACAGCAATGATGGAGCTATTTTT
Organism: Anabrus simplex; assembly: GCF_040414725.1. NCBI lineage: Eukaryota > Metazoa > Arthropoda > Insecta > Orthoptera > Tettigoniidae > Anabrus > Anabrus simplex. The sequence continues at coordinate 343,675,219 of NC_090268.1, read as the reverse complement.
CCGACAAAATCACAACCAGAATTGAGACACTTGTCATATCGCGCTATCAACTTTTGTATGCCGGTGTCGTAGAAGTCTGCCGCCTGGGAATGGAACCAGCGTGTGATATTCGTCTTCAGCTATTCATCCGTGTGAAAAAGCTGAGAGGAGGACAGGAATTTCTTGAGGGGGAAGGAAAGATGAAAAACACTGGGAGCAAGATCAGGACAGCACGGTGGATGATCAAACACCTCCCAGCTGAACTCCTGCAGGATAATTGTGCGCCGAGCCGTATGGATCAGCACAACACCTGCACTGAGCATTCCACGCCCCTTGTTGTGAATGGCCCATCGCAAATTCCGTAGAAACTTTATAACATACCGAATCTAACACGTGGCGAGAGAAAGAATGCGAGCCGTCATTTCGAGCCACTGCTACTGCGCTACTGACACCGGTCGGGAGTTGTCCGGCCGGTATATGACTCCTACTTCATAGATCTGTCACGCATGCGCATATTTCCGGCCAAATACGTTTAATTTACAAGAAAAGAAATAGGAAAACTTAATTTCTGGATGGCCGGCGTGTACGTCGCCGAACACATGAGTGAATAGGTCCCTCTCGCCAGCAGAGTGCAGTTCAGGTTCGTGATAGTTGTATCATCGTGTGAAGCCTGTTCACGCGGGATGAATTGTGGTCCCTATTACATCTATCAACGCCATTTGCCGCCATCAGCACCCAGCAATCCGGCTACGTGGCTAACATGCTGGCCTTTGTCCCAAAGGGTCCCGCGTTCGATTACCGGCCTGGCTCAGAGGCTGGGTGTTTTTGTCGTCTTCATTCATTAGAATCCATCTTAGGTAGGGCACATACTCAAGTCGCGCAGAGTGTGAACTCGAAAGACCTGCACCAGGTCCCTACGGACGCCATACGCCATTATTAGCACCCAGCAAGAGACTTACACCTACAGCAATATACTGCACTCTTCTCGCGCCCAAATTGTGGCCCATTCCTTCGATTAATATTCCATGGATGCTTGCGTAGTCCCCAAAATCATCTGATCTCAATCTTACTGAGCATATTTGAGATACTGTCAAAAGGGATGTACGCGCCTTGGACTTTGTTCCAACAAATCACCGTGCATTATGGGAGGCTGTGCTACGGTCGTGGATCCAGATGGCTTCCCAACGCTTTCAGTGTTTTATCCGACCCATGCCACCACCACAACGCCACCGTCATCAGGTCGGAAGGTAGTCATAAATGCTACCAGCCAGGTACAATATCTCTCATTCAATTGCACATTAGTGTAGAAATACCCCCGATATATTTCTCTGAGTTGGTGGGTCCATTGTTCACCCGGCGAAACTACCAAACACTGAGAGTGATAAAATTAAACCACACTGTGTTGCCTCCAGAGGTACCTACTCTAGATTGTGCATATTTTTTGAAGGCAGAATACGTCCAGAGCTTCGTTTTAATACTGGATCCCTCAGAAAAATCCAAGTGTTCCCAAAAAATATAATCTCACCGCAAAGAAATATTCAATTTTATACGTTCTCCAAACGCGAGGATATTCGTAAATTGTGGACAGTCGGTGGCCGAAAAGATGATGTTTGAATCCTTCCACAATATGTTCATCCTATTTCAAATAAGGGGATTTTCATATTAAGTCATCTGCAACAGCTAATTTTTGAGCCGTTGAGTGTACCCCAGATTTTATTCGATAATTTCAAAACTATAAAAGCTAGCAAAAATACAGCAACTGCCTTAAAAAGGGGAATGCCCAAAGAGTCTACTCTAATAACTTCCAAGGTGAGATGGCGCAACAGAAACGGTGCGCGCATCCGCGATTTTGTGGTGGAATCGGAACTCGGAACACGCGGTAAAATGAGTATAAATCGGGACCACGATATGATGGCAAATACTGCGAGGTGTCCCTCGCTTTGTACACGGGAGATTTATATCGGTATCTGTAATAATATTTTTGAGAAAACTTGACCAGACACATGAAAACTTGTGAAATTCGAGATCATTTCCGGAATCCAGGAGTAGCGTGCCTGCCTCTTACCCGGAGGCCCCAGGCTCGATTCCCGGCGAGCTCAGGGATTTTTTTTACTAGGGTCTGAGGGCTGGCCCGAGGTCCACTAAGCCTACATGATTACAATTGAGGATCTTTCCTACGGTGAGATGGCGGCCCCTGTCTAGAAAGCCAAGAGTAACGGCCGTGAGGATTCGTCGTGCCTACCATACCGACACCTCGTAATTCGCAGACCTTCGGGCTGACCAGCAGTCGCTGGTAGGCCATAGCCCTTCGGGGCTGGGTTTGATTTGTTTAAAGCCTACTGCAGAGGGAAAAAAGAAGAAAAAATAAGTTGAAATAATCGAACAAGCTTAAAATATCCCAAGCTGACTGTAAGGGAGCCTACATACACGGTAGGAAAGCCGAGGTGGACGAGCGCCGCCCGTCTGGCCTATGGAGGTAAGGACACCCGAGGACACACAAGAAGATGCAATCGAATTGATGAAAATCGGAAAGTATGATTTGATAACGTTCGTAAAAGAAGAGCCCAGGTAAAATGTTTTAAGTTTAAATTCTGCGCAATCAATTATTTCTTACACTCACGCTACAAACTGTACGCCTAAAGAGCCTGTGGCATTGATTCAGACACAGCCCACGTTGTTCACTATTTGTCGTACGTCGTATCGACTCAGACAGGTCTTATGGCAACGATGGGATTGGACAAGGCCAAAACTGAGAATGAGGCGATTGTGACCTTAATTCGCCTGGTGTGAAAATTGAAAACCATCCTTTGGGCTGCTGACAGTGGGGTTCCAACGCACCATTCCCGAATGCGAAGCTAACAGGTGCACGGTCCGAACCGCGCAGTGAACAGTGAACTCACTCGGTGCACACATCATTTAAAGAGATCGCAATTATTTCAGTACACAAAATGCACGTGAGAATTGGTGCAACTTCAGTAAACATGAGTATTTCCTTAAGTCACCTCCGGCAATTTTTCATGGGATGGGTAGCCAGTGCAAGCCATCACGAAGGAATACACCGCACACCTTCAAGGAATTAGGTGAGATAAAAATATTATGGAAGATAGTAATTAAACTTCCACACAGTGCTAGTAGCTAACATTTAACAGTTCACTTGAGATGCGAAGAGTTTTATTTCGCCACATTGACCCAAAACGTGCGCCGCCTCTGCAATGTCGTGATGTTCGAATTAATTAATTTCCGTTCGTTCAGCCAAGAAACGCTGATAACCCACTCGTGATAAACTCATTTTCTCTTTCCTTGCTGAGTTTGGCGCAAAACTTTTTAACTAACTGCAGGCAAATTAATGCATAATCTGTAAGAAACTTCGACAAAGGAAAAGTTACACGTACAAGCATTCAGGCGAAGAGCACTGTTCACTCCATAAACATGCAATTCAGCTGTTCAGATGTACACCGTTGATAGAATAGATCTCTTCTGATAACCGCGATGGCCTACTGCGTAAAGCACGTCAAGGATACTTCATAAATACGTATGGCGTCTGTAATTGATCGTACCACGCTATATCAACATCAAGTAAAAGTAAGCTTGTAATATACTTGACTGTTGTCCGGCTCCATGGCTAAATGATTATTGTGCTGGCATTTGGTCCATGGGGTATCGGGTTCGATTCCCGGCCGGGGCGGTGATTTTAACCTTCATTTGTTCATTCCGGTGGCTCGAGTGCTGTGTGTGTGTGCGTGTGCCGTAGGGCCCCATTCTCACAAACGCGCAGGGGACCCATTGGCGTCAGCTGGAAAGACCTGCACCAGGACTCTTTAAACCTGCCTGTTGTTATCGGAATTTCCAGTTTTAAGTGGAATCTGAATCTTAGGGACGTGAATTTTACATTTTTAAAATCCCACGTGCGTTGGCCGGGAATCGAATTGCGGTCGCCTCGGTGAGAATCCAGAGACTGTGCTACTCGGCTGTCATTTCGCCAATTACAGGAAACACTTAGGCCTGTATTCACAAATGCCAGTTAGTTTTACTGTTATTTTATATTTCCAAAACTGAGCTGCAGCCAATAGCCAACGGAGTAGCCTGCTGTGTTGTCAGTGCTGTTTCACAAGCCACTGCTCTGGCCTCTGCTACTGTCAATGCTCAACCCCCAATCAGTGGAGAAGGTAGCCTAAGTTTGAGCAAATGAAAGTCCGGATTTGTGGCTAAATCGATAGAATGTTTGCCTTTGGTCCGATGGCCCCGGTTCAATTCTCAAGATCAACCCCCTCATACTGGTAACTCCCCTGGCTTGGTGACGAGGTGTTTATGACTTCTTCGCCATTCATTTTATACTCATTAGGTCATCACCAAGCCTATACACATGCCATGCACCATTATTATTATTATTATTATTATTATTATTATTATTATTATTATTATTATTATTATTATTATTATTATTATTATATTAAAATGTTGAATTTTACAGCGGTCGTACCCATCGTTCAATGGTTAATTAGCTTCCTCGCGAGATCAGTGGTGGTGTCCGATCCATGATCACGGGTTCGATTCCAACCAACAAAAGAGAACACTAAACCTGAAAGATTGCGTTTCATTTTAGCAGATCTACCAATAAAAAGTAAAACTACTATCTGCGCACTTTTTAGCGATAGATTTACACCCTAGTGCTGAAGCGGTCGACCTCGGCAATCTTCGAGATTCGTACTGGCAATCTTTGAAACACAAACTATGAATCGCTTATGCATCGCTGTGCGATGCCTGGCGTACACTTTACGTACTAGTACTGTTGTTATTTACACAGCAAAGCCAAACTATACAGTTCACTCTAGGAATAAGATTCGCATCGAGAAATGCTATATAATATGTGTGTGACACAGTTGTTGGCTTAAAATAACAAAGATTTAGAAAATTCATATCGATCGATCATATTATCGATTCATTCCAGATTTCATTTCCATTCAGTTGGCAGTACTAACGGAATCGGAAGTGCTCCCTCCTTACTCCTCAAACCGGTACACAAATCTATCGCTAAAAAGTGCGCAGATATTATATTGCTCCTATAACGTCAGCCTTGCAGTGTCTTCTTACAAGGATGTACAGGGAAACGGGAGTGAAATACCAGCACTCTGTTATCTATATAATTAAGTCAGAAGTATGAGGTGAGGAAGTATATACGATGAGTAACGCATGGTTGATAGTTAGGGGCCTGCGCGGGTTTACAAAATAATATTCGCATCCGCTCCGCAGATATCATACGAGAAAAACCCAGTTCATGGAAAATCTACATCAACACAGCAAACAAACTCCGTTAGAGATGAAAACGGTACAATTTCACAGGTGTTCTCCTTCAAATACCTTGGAGAAATCACACTGTCATCGGGACTAAACAGTAGGGGGAACACAGAAAGAGCCATTAAACTCCATAAGGCATACAGACTAACGTGGAATTACTAGAACAAGAGAGTCATATCGCGTAATACAAAATTACGACATTACAAAACAGTTGTTTTGCCGGAAGCTTTATACGTCTCAGAAACCACATCCCTTGGAGGTCACTCTAAAATTATAGAAATTGAAAAACAATAAAATAAATTTCTCCGGAAAATTTAGAATGTGGATTAAGAGGAGAACACCTGACCTCTATTCATTAACTAACAGGTTCACTGATGCCATACGCAAGAGACGACTGAAATTCTATGGCCATATCTATAGAATGGACAGCGACAGACTCACCAAAAGATTATTTAAAGTAATCAACTCAAAGAAGGTCAAAATAAACTGGCTAGAAGAAACTAAGGCCGGCCTCCAACAAATGAACATCACGAGCGACATCATACAAGATCGTGGAGCTTTTACCACAATGGTAGCCAAGCTCAAATTCGTGAAGAAATCTAAAAAGAAAGCTGGTAGGAAGAGGCCCACTTAACGCACCACAGTGCATTCATGAAGAGATTTTGGGAGGATAAAAAGGCGAAAACCATCAGGACAACGAACAAGTATAAACGCGCTCTTTGAATGGGCATAACGAAGAAGAAATAAGAAGAAGAAGAATTTATATTACAAAATGGAGGTCTGGCTCCATGTTTAAATTGTTAGCAGGCTGGGTCCCGGGTTTGATTTCCGGCCGGTTCGGAGATTTTAATTTCCATTAGTTAATTCGTATGGTCCGGGTGTTTGTGCCGTCTTCAGCATTAGACTTCATCGTAGGTGGGGTCCCATCCTCCGAGACGCGCAGGTCGCCTGTACGTCGTCAGCTCGAAAAAATACCTACATCAGGCCTCTCCGGAGGCTACAAGCCATTATTATTATTATTATTATTATTATTATTATTATTATTATTATTATTATTATTAAGACGTCGTCTCCGAACAGAGGTTGACGATCCACACGGCCAGCTCTGATCTTGACGTTGCAGTCATACCATGTGAATATATTGAAATATCTCTCAGGATCTTTAATGCAGTGGTTTCCCGTTGCCTTCTGCATCCTAATGCCGTTGACCAAACTGTTTCCTCCGCCTTTGGGAACAATTTCTTACCCCCAGAACAATAGAGTGCCCTTACCCATACCCGCTCATCCACTCTCAAAGAGACTGTTGGCACTTGGTATAGGGGATCTCCCCTATACCGGGAGATAATAGATCCCTTCATTCGTTAGCCGCCTGCATATAAAATATAATTTTTATATGCAGTCGTTGCCCCCTCTCTACCGCGGGGCGTGAATGTCAGGATTTCACCGTTATTGAAACAAGGACCAAATTGTATTTCCTTGTTTCTCTGGTTCTTTAGAGATGGTTATTATTATTTAACTACAGCATATGCTTAAATATATAAAAATAGTCTACTAAATTTTGACCTCTAGCTCGTTATCCTAGGTTGGCATTTATTGAATCAAAACAGTTGAAAGAGACTGACGTCTCACATTTGGAAGAGAGTACCCATGTATTAGTCCGCCTCTATGGTGTAGTGGTTAGCGTGATTAGCTGCCACCCCCGGAGGCCCGGGTTCGATTCCCGGCTCTGCCACGAAATTTGAAAAGTGGTACGAGGGCTGGAACGGGGTCCACTCAGCCTCGGGAGGTCAACTGAGTAGAGGTGGGTTCGATGTCCACCTCAGCCATCCTGGAAGTGGTTTTCCGTGGTTTCCCACTTCTCCTCCAGGCGAATGCTGGGATGGTTCCTAACTTAAGGCCACGGCCGCTTCCTTCCCTCTTCTTTGCCTATCCCTTCCAATCTTCCCATCCCTCCACAAGGCCCCTGTTCAGCATAGCAGGTGAGGCCGCCTGGGCGAGGTACTGGTCATACTCCCCAGTTGTATTCCCCGACCAAGGGTCTGAAGCTCCAGGACACTGCCCTTGAGGCGGTAGAGGTGGGTCCCTCGCTAAGTCCGAGGGAAAAACCGAACCTGGAGGGTAAACAGATGATGATGATGATGACCCATGTATTCACCAACATAAACCGTAGACCTACCTGCTGTACTGTTATGCTTTGTCTCTACCTATTGAACCTGCTGTTATGTCATCTAGCCTGAACTTTCACGCTAGTAGTGTATGCTTTCTGGTGACATTTGAGCTTCCCATTACTGCCTTATCCGATAAACTCCTTTTTAGATGATGTGGTCCCCTTCTTCTTTGATGTTAAGAGGGGCTGATGATATATTTTCAAATTATCAACTTTACTAGCTCCATGGCTAAATGGTTAGCGTGCTGGCCTTTGGTCCCGGGGGTCCCGGGTTCGATTACCGGCAGGGTCTGGAATTTTAACCATAACTGGTTAATTTCGCTGGCACGGGGACTGGTTGTATGTGCCGTCTTCATCATCATTTCATCCTCATCACGACGTCATATCGAAAGACCTGAATCTGGCGAGCCGAACTTGTCCTCGGACACTCCCAGCACTAAAAGCCAGACGCCATTTCCATTTCACTAACACACAAGACATGATTAATGAACGGATTCTCGCATACACACAGACAGCTATATAGCCTACATACACAAGTCTAGTGACCCATACATTAACAACGAACTGTGAGTCGGTCAGGGAGGCTGGAGCATATTTCAGAACGTCCTGAAATATTCACCAGCTGTAGAAAGTTACACACACTTCGGCAGAAATAAAACTCCTTCACTCAAGGGGGGGGGGGGCATAAACCGATCACAACTTATTAACTTTTCCCTCACATCGATGTCCTTCCCATGGGGATTACCAAGAATAACACATTACCCGTTGCAATAGGACACCCCCTCTATTTTTTATTTCTTTGTAGAAGTTTACATTTCGGATGTTCTTATCCGTTCTCCTTTCTATACACAGATTATAAGATAATAAATTTATTAGCTACTATAATTCTTAACATACATAGAGTGTCATGACCCCGTGGGCCACGACGCACTGTGTGTCGAATCCCATATCTAGGTGGAAAAAATTCACTGGCGCAAATCAAAGTGAAACCTGGCTCATTCAATAGTGAACAAACCAGATGATGAACTTCGGTCTTCCTTTCCGCTTTCTGGTGCGTAGGAGGGAGGGGACAGGTGCTGAAACGTCTTCCTGGCAGTTATCAGGCTCAGTTGATAGTAGGTGTCGGAGTGAACCGAACGTTGTGTTTCTAGTGAGTTCAAGGAATTTTCTTCTGTGGCTCATGGAATTGCGAAAAGATGTATGTGTTCTCACTTTTATGCGTAATACATGCGTTCTGCACTAAATAAATTATTCACAGTGCGTTGTAAAAGGAAGTGGTTTTAGAAAATTAGATTGTTTTTAGAATTTGCTCGAAAAAATCTTTATGAGTGCCTCATAGTGCCACTTTACTTTCAACGTAATTCGATGGGAAATTTAATGTAGATTCAGGATCTGTAGTGGTTTGGTTGCGCACGAATGTGCATGATGGTTTATTTTCTTATTTTCAGTGACTATGTGGGCGTTACCGCGAGAAGAATTTTTCAACGCGTGGCGGTCGTGTCGTAAAGAGGGGCGTTCAGAAGTCATATTTCAATATGTTATGAATAAATTTGAGCCTACAACTCCTACTGGCACTCAGGTTCAGGAGCTAAGAGACAAAATTAAGTTGATATCCCATAATATTAAAAAAGAGAAAAATTCATTGTGGCTTTGTATGTTTATATGCATGGTATTATATGCCCGTAACTGTGCATAAAATTTTAGTACACAGTAGTCAAGTAACTGAACATTTTCTTGTGCCAATAGGAACTTTATCTGAAGAAGCTCAAGAAGCTAGAAATAAAGATTGTCGGAGGTTTCGTGAACATCATACTCGAAAATGTAGCAGGGATTCAACGAATGGAGACTTGCTTAACATGTTGTTGATTACATCAGATCCCTTAATAAACAAGTACCGAACAATGCCACGTAAAACTCCTGGTAATATATCTATGGAAGCTATTGAGTTACGTAATGAGTCCCAAGAATCTTTCACATCAAATGAAGAAGACCAGTATAGCAATGACTACGATGCTCTGGACACTACAGACGAATCAGGGGACGAATGAACATTAGACATATTGTTATTATTAACGGGATGAGATTGATGAGACAAATACTTGTAAATAATATGATCCTTTCACGTCTTTTATGAAAGGTTTTTTGAGTGTAATCTTGCCTTTTTAATGTGCAAATACAATATAATATATATTATAATAACTTATATAATGTTTTCGTGTGTAAGGTGTGTTTACTAAAACTTCGTCATTAACCGGTTTGGAAAATAAAATTTTGTTATAAAGAAATATTGTTGTTTTGATTTTGAGGAATATGTTTTTATTTTTTTAATATTGTTATTTTTGTGCATATTTCGTTGTTCTATCTGTTTAATACCAATTTAAAATACGTTTTCAATCTGGAAGAATTTACATACAGTGCCTTCGTCTATTCCCTCAAATAAGGTGTAAGAAGAATACTGAACTGAAATTCTTATTGTTATTAATATTTTATCCAGTTTTAAACAGTATGTTTACTACTATCATAAACTATAATATACACATCCAAATCATGAATTTTACTCCCGTAAACGGACGATTCTTTTCTTGCTTTCGGTCAGTTTTTAAACCTCCCCGTTCCCCCTCACTCCTATATATTTACCCCCGAAGATCGTACACTTTAGACGATGCCAGGTATGAATTCAGCGACCTCAATAACGGTATATTGCCAACTTTTAATAGGATCCCATCACTATTAACGACGTTCTTAATTTTTTCCACCTAGAATTGGGATTTGACACACTGTGCGACGAGCCCTTCCATCTTTAATTACGGAGCGAACGGACTCGAGCGAGTGTCGAATCCGCGACCTCCAAGAGAGAGGGATCTTGAAAATGTATTAAAAATTTAAGAATGTGTATCCCAGCGTCAAGAAGTAACAGTGCTTCGAAGGTTTAGGTGATATGAACAAGTGAGTGATGATTCTATTTGACTGTAATTCACATACTGATGCATACAATTCAGTACCGTAGGTATAAAGTAAAGTTTAGTGGAAAAAGAAGCGAGTGCAATGTGGTGAAATATTGTATCAGCGCCTGTCTGTCGTCAAACTTTAGATACGGCTGTAAATATAAACTGCGAAGGGAAAAACACAGCGCTATGACGTTGTAGAAAAATATATTGTTCTAGTAACTTCCATAGACAATACCCTTAAAGCGGTAGGAGGATCAAGAGAGCCAATCAGGTTAATACTCATCAGAGTTATGAAGTTTACAGTGGCTGTGTTAAGGACCCCCGCAGAACCCGCATGGGGGGTGGGGGGTGGGGGCATGGCTTGTGAGGGACCCATGGCTTGTGAGGGACCCATGGCTTGTGAGCCACCAGCCTAGCTGAAGAGTGATTTTGCATGTTGATAACGCTACAGCACAGTATTACTTGTAATACAGAAGGTTATTCCTAACATTGGCCGTCGTACTGCAGAGCTTCTTTCGTCAATAGGAATACGGTAGTTAGGTATTTCAGAAAGAATGTGGGTTTCCCAGCCTGTTCCAATAATAACCACCTCTTGCTGCTACCCAAAACAATCAACATGGCTTTTGAAGGAATTAGCCAGTTCTGAGTTCCAAGTAGTCAGCGAAGATGCGATTACAGAGACATTCTCCTTATCTAAACTCTAAATACTGAAGTTTCGAGCCTGTTTATAACTCGCGGCAGTCAGTGTAGCTAAGTAGACCTACGATAGACGGTAGAGTTGTAAATTGTTTGGTCCTAGGAACGAGATTATTTCTTAATATTCTGACGGCCAGCGTGTTTTGTTTACTATAATTGGAATATGCATTTCGTGTGTGTGTGTGTGTGTGTGTGTGTGTGTGTGCAAGATTTTATTTTAATTCCTTAGGATGTGAAAACCAGTGGCGTGCGGTGAATACGTCCGTCACCCCAGCTGTAATATAAAAAATCAAAGCCCCACCAGATTTTTTTTGCTAGGGGCTTTACGTCGCACCGACACAGATAGGTCTTATGGCGACGATGGGATAGGATAGGCCTAGGAGTTGGAAGGAAGCGGCCGTGGCCTTAATTAAGGTACAGCCCCAGCATTTGCCTGGTGTGAAAATGGGAAACCACGGAAAACCATCTTCAGGGCTGCCGACAGTGGGCCACCAGATTTTAAACAATGTACTTACAGTTTCACCCGGTGACGCATCGTAATCGTACAGTCATGGTTTTCACAGAAATTTACTGGGACTTTTTTGCTTTTTAACTCAAAATCTTAACCTAAACTCAGCAAAAGTTAGACGATATATTAGCGACGGCAGACTGGGGAAGTAAGTATTTCTCACGAAGAATAACACTTACAGTATATCCAAAAATAAAAAGCTATACTTTAACTACAATTGTTTTCGTAAAATAGCTCTATTTTTATCAGTGAGACTATGTGCAAGTGGCTATACTGTTAACATTGATATTTTTCTTGTAGCCTCTGATGCGTGGCCCTGAACACTTGGAGTTTTAACTACTATAAATAACATACCTTTCCCAAGCTAGCTGGCCTGTCGCCATAAGACGATGTGAATCTTAAGAGTCGCCCACAGCCCACCCCCACGACAAGGAGGCTTCAAGCGCATGCGTCAACACAGCGACTTGAATTCCGATGGGGTAGCTCTCAATCGCGCCGGTAAAGAAATCCAGGTCGCTGGAGTGTGCTGAACTCCTGCAGAGCGAGCGAGTTATTGATACATTTGTACTTGGTTTGACTTAACTGTTGTAGTTTTTTAAACTTGATAAAAAACGTTCTAAGGAATAATAATAATCCACAGCCAGTTTCCAGTCATTCGACCAGAAATGGAATGAATGAAGCCCCCATCTGGCGGCGAGGATAGGAATTGTGCCGGCTGGTGAAACCTGTCTCACTCCACTGGGACAATGATTAATGAATGACAGATGAAATGAAATTATATTGGAGAGTTTTGCTGGAATGAAATATGACAGGGAAAGCCGGACTATCCGGAGAAAAACCTGCCCCGCCTCTGCTTTGCCCAGCATAAATCTCACATGGAATGACCGGGATTTGAACCACGGAACGCAGTGGTGAGAGGCCGGCGCGCTACCGCCTGAGCCACGGAGGCTCTGATGATGATGATGATGATGATAATACACTGACTGACACAGCAAATGCAACACCAAGAAGGAGTGGTCAGAACTTTATGCCAATTGCAGGGTAGACTGACGTCACTGAGGTATGCTCATGATGTGAAATGCGCCGCTGTGCTGCGCACGTAGCGAACGATAAATGGGACACGGCGTTGGCGAATGGCCCACTTCGTACCGTGATTTCTCAGCCGACAGTCATTGTAGAACGTGTTGTCGTGTGCCACAGGACACGTGTATAGCTAAGAATGCCAGGCCGCCGTCAACGGAGGCATTTCCAGCAGACAGACGACTTTACGAGGGGTATGGTGATCGGGCTGAGAAGGGCAGGTTGGTCGCTTCGTCAAATCGCTGCAGATACCCATAGGGATGTGTCCACGGTGCAGCGCCTGTGGCGAAGATGGTTGGCGCAGGGACATGTGGCACGTGCGAGGGGTCCAGGCGCAGCCCGAGTGACGTCAGCACGCGAGGATCGGCGCATCCGCCGCCAAGCGGTGGCAGCCCCGCACGCCACGTCAACCGCCATTCTTCAGCATGTGCAAGACACCCTGGCTGTTCCAATATCGACCAGAACAATTTCCCGTCGATTGGTTGAAGGAGGCCTGCACTCCCGGCGTCTGCTCAGAAGACTACCATTGACTCCACAGCATAGACGTGCACGCCTGGCATGGTGCCGGGCTAGAGCGACTTGGATGAGGGAATGGCGGAACGTCGTGTTCTCCGATGAGTCACGCTTCTGTTCTGTCAGTGATAGTCACCGCAGACGAGTGTGGCGTCGGCGTGGAGAAAGGTCAAATCCGGCAGTAACTGTGGAGCGCCCTACCGCTAGACAACGCGGCATCATGGTTTGGGGCGCTATTGCGTATGATTCCACGTCACCTCTAGTGCGTATTCAAGGCACGTTAAATGCCCACCGCCACGTGCAGAATGTGCTGCGGCCGGTGGCACTCCCGTACCTTCAGGGGCTGCCCAATGCTCTGTTTAAGCAGGATAATGCCCGCCCACACACTGCTCTCATCTCCCAACAGGCTCTACGAGGTGTACAGATGCTTCCGTGGCCAGCGTACTCTCCGGATCTCTCACCAATCGAACACGTGTGGGAACTCATTGGACGCCGTTTGCAAACTCTGCCCCAGCCTCGTACGGACGACCAACTGTGGCAAATGGTTGACAGAGAATGGAGAACCATCCCTCAGGACACCATCCGCACTCTTATTGACTCTGTACCTCGACGTGTTTCTGCGTGCATCGCCGCTCGCGGTGGTCCTACATCCTACTGAGTCGATGCAGTGCGCATTGTGTAACCTGCATATCGGTTTGAAATAAACATCAATTATTCGTCCGTGCCGTCTCTGTTTTTTCCCCAACTTTCATCCCTTTCGAACCACTCCTTCTTGGTGTTGCATTTGCTCTGTCAGTCAGTGTAATAATAATAATAATAATAATAATAATAATAATAAATGTAAAAACAAAATTTTTGCCCCACCAGCACTGGGGTAGATGGGGGTCAGTGGGGTAGATGTGGGTCAGTGCACGCCACTGTTGTAAACGAAATTGTGTATTATTATTATTATTATTATTATTATTATTATTATTATTATTATTATTATTATTATTATTATTATTATTATTATTATTATCGTGTTTCTTTGGTTTACAGAGGTGTAAGAAAGCAAGTGCCAGGGTGAATAGGTGGACAGAGAAAAGATCAAAGCATGATATAAAACACTAAATTCTGAACATTTCCTTCTTCCCTTCTTTTTCCTGATTTTAAACTTTGATAGATAATCTGAATAAGCAACAACATATAACAGTTCAATAGCTCGTCAGCTCGTTTAACAATGTTGGACTATAAGTCAAAAAAATCAGGCAAAATAGGGAAAATTATCGGCACAATATTTTACAAAGAATGGGCTTTGTAGCTCTAAAGTTACACTATTTCAAAGAGCATATTTACTCCACTCACATCCTATGAGACTGAGCTCCAAAATTTTTACGAATGTCCAGCACACACTTCTTGCAAAATTTACACAAGATAACGTTCAAAAACCTTGTTTACTCTCATTTCAGTTCGACAATCTATTACACACTCGTCAATAAATAATGACAAATGAACAGGGGCAATGAGTGCCCATTGTAAATGGCCTAGTAGTACAAAAGAAAAGGTTTAAGAGGATCGGCCATGAACAAAGTGCTAGGAGACGAAACACTCGCACTAATTTGAAGTTGCAGTGGCTAAGCTTATACTACAGAGGGGTGACTAGATGCGAAAAATTAAGTAGCTACAAGAATAGTTTAGAAAGATCTAGAATTTTAGAAAATCATAGTCACCCCAGTATCAAGTTGAATGGGAATTAATACAAGATGAACACTCATTATTCCCTAAGTTACATATTTCCCAGCAGGGATTTGGACAGTCCCCTTAGATTTGCCTGAATATTTACACCAAAAGTGATAGTAAACTATAGAATTTTACATTAAGAAAGAAGTTTGAAACCTTCTCATCAAGTTAAGTCTGAAGCTATCACATATTCAAATACTTCTTACCGAGCTCGATAGCTACAGTCGCTTAAGTGCGGCCAGTATCCACGGGAGATAGTGGGTTCGAGCCCCACTGTCGGCAGCCCTGAAGATGGTTTTTCGTGGTTTCCCATTTTCACACCAGGCAAATGCCGGGGCTGTACCTTAATTAAGGCCACGGCTGCTTCCTTTCACTTCCTAGGTCTTTCCTATCCCATCGTCGCCATAAGACATATCTGTGTCGGTGCGACGTAAAACAAATAGCAAAAGATTTCTGCCATTACCTTGAGTTTTTGGACCTTCCGACGACGGCAAGGCTGCCCCTGACCACAATTACACCGCACACACACTTAGACTGGAGCGATTAAGTGATATTACGGCCCTAAAGCGCCTAGCTTTTACGGCAACTCAGACGGGAAAGTTCCAGAACTCTATTACCAAGGCAGAATGCCTGTACCCTCAATTTAATTGACTAGACAAACATATACAAAAACTCCTGATTGGTTAATAACTTAAGGAAGAAGGAAGTCGTAGTACTGCTGACAACCTCAGCGCATAAAAAAAATCTACAAACACTTCAGTTTCACAAATCTAGAAAAGTGAACATTCCCTTAAAATTTAATTGACCGAGCTCGATAGCTACAGTCGCTTAAGTGCGGCCAGTATCCAGTAATCGGGAGATAGTGGGTTCGAGCCCCACTGTCGGCAGCCCTGAAGGTGGTTTTCCGTGGTTTCCCATTTTCACACCAGGCAAATGCCGGGGCTGTACCTTAATTAAGGCCACAGCCGCTTCCTTACACTTCCTAGGCCTGTCCTATCCCATCGTCGACAGAAGACCTCTCTGTGTCGGTTACGACGTAAAGCAAATAGCAAAAAAAAAAATAATTGTCCGTCCTCCCGACAGAGGAGGAACATAGGCCGATAATGGAGACATCTAAAGATTATAGGTCCAAGTACCTTCAGAAACATAGTTCAGGCTTCGCAGCAGAGATGGCCTTCTAGAAGGCGCACAGTTCAAATGGACGGAGAAGGTGTACCCGCGGTACAATTATTATTATTATTATTATTATTATTATTATTATTATTATTATTATTATTATTATTATTATTATTATTATTACCGCGTTTGCGTGGAACAGGAAGGTGAAAGTAGGTGCGGGCATTAATGGGTCGATATAAGGCAATCAACAGATTAATTCAAAACTTTAAAATTATAGCTATACTAGCTGATGTACCCGTGCTTCGCTACGGGATTCTCATAAAGACTATTTTTGTGGTTTACCTACCTGAAGTCGTCAAAAGGATTAAAAGCAATGTTATATAAAATACTCGATCAAATTAATAAACCGCACATTTTCTCACTTTTAACGAACAGTACTACGGTGCCGATCTAACAGTCCAAAGTTCCAGTGCTGCAATGACCAGACCGCAGACCGCCGTGAACACTTATCTGCCATTATTCCGTTAAATGTGCACACTGCTCATTCCAATCAGTGCCTCAGAGTAGGAATTGAATAGCTCGAATGCTATGATGAACCAGTTTGTTTTACGTATCCGTAGTATCAGGGATTTATCTAACTCCCAAGCTACTTCCCGCCAATTTTCAGGCAGGCTGTTATACTCGGTACGACCGGGTGAGTTGGCTGTGCGGTTAGGGGCGCATAGTTGTGAGGTTGGATCCGGAAGGTAGTGGGTTCGAACTCCACTGTCAACAGCCCTGAAGATGGTTCTCTGTGGTGAGGTTTCTGTGGTGAGGTTGGATCCGAAAGGTAGTGGGTTCGAACTCCACTGTCAACAGCCCTGAAGATGGTTTTCTGTGGTCTCCAATTTTCACATCAGGAAAATGCTGGAGTTGTAACGTAATTAACGTAGGGGCTGCTTCCTTCCCACTCCTAGCCCTTTCGTATCCCATCGTCGCCATGAGTCCTATCTGTGTCGGCGCGACTTAGAGAAAATTTAAAAAAGAAACTCTGTATACAGCAGTAATCCCATGTATCGGAGATGAATGACAACAGAGACACAAAGCAAATCACAACAAACAATGATCAATGAAATGTTATTGTTGATCAATTTTATGAGCTTTCTGTATTGTAGGCCTTCACATTCAGTTTTATTTCGACTCGGTAATATAAGACCGTCTTATAAAATTAATTATAGCGTAGACAGTAGTTCCTTAATCCCCGACTTTACATACCGATTTTCATTAAATTCTGTTTACCCATTTTCTCGTGACGGCGCTGATATGATCTTAGCAACAAAGATCCATATTGATGAATATCTCCGTTATCATAGCCGGTACGGTCAAAATGTATAAGACATAAATGATCGAAAATTTAATACTATGTAACTTTATTTATATAGTAATTGTCAATAAGACCACTAATAACACAAATATTCGAGAATTAAATGTTGAGCCTTCCCCTGAACTACCATTTCGCTCAGCGTAAATTTATGGCCTAGATTGTAGCGACATTCCCCGAATTTGCATACCGATTTTATTTACGATGGGACAACTAATAACAAATATTTGAGATTTAAATTTTAGGCCTTCCCCTAAACTACCATTTCTCTGTGTCAATAAGATTATTTATGGCGTAGATTGCAGCGACTTATTCGCCGATTTTGCATACCTATTTTAATGAGGATAGGACCACTTATAACATAAATATTTGCGAATCAAATTTTAGGCCTTCCCCTAAACTACCATTTCTTTCAGAGAGATATTTATAGTTTATATTGTACCGACTTGTTTTAGAACTTTACATACCGGTTTTCATTAAGATAGGACCACTAATAACATAAATATTTGAAAATTAAATTTTAGGCCTTCCCCTAAACTACCATTTCTTTCAGCGTGAAAAAGATTATTTATGGCCTAGATTATAGCGACTTATTCCCGGACTTTACATACCGATTTTCATTAAATTCTCTTCAGCCGTTTTCTCGTGATGCGTGTACATACATACATACATACATACATACATACATACATACATACATACATACATACATACATACAGACAGGCAGACAGACAGACAGAAATTACGGAAAATTAAAAAATACATTTCCTTGTTACTATGGGCATGACTGATACAGAAATACCATCCTTTTTAAATTTTGAGCAATGTACAGACAAAACTCTTATTTTATATATATATATTTTTTTTCTTTCTCTGGTATTTTTTTTTTTTTGGTTTCTTTTCAGATAGATTTTAACATTTCAGGTACAAAAGTCCATAGGATTGGGTGACCATTTTAGAAAATCGAATAACAATTAATAAACCGCTTTGAACTTGAAGCTCCCTAATTATGCATTCTCCAAGAGCGCTGCGGCTCCTTTCAAAAAACAGTCAAGGAGACCATTGTAAGAGCCTCCTTGCTCTACAAGTTTGTCGAGGGGACTACTCTCCAAACATTACACCTTTTCAGCCTTCCAAAGGCACCATTTAATATTTACATTAACATATCTACATTAGTAGAAAGAGCATTCATGCTCTATAGAATTTACATTTAACTTCCAGAATTTTCAAAGGCACAACCTACCGTTCGCGCACCTTTTAGCGATACATAGACACCCTAGTGCTGAATAGGTCGACCTCGGGTATCTTCGATATTCGTATTGGCAACCTTTGAAACACAAACTATGAATCGCTTATACATCGCTGTGTGACATCTGGCGTACACTTGACGTACTAGTACTGTTGTTGTTTACACGGCAAAGCCAAACTATAGAATTCATGCTGGGAACAAGATTCGCATCGAGAAATCTTATATAAAGTGTGTATGACACAGTTGTTGGCTTAAGATAATAAATGTTTAGAAAATTCATATCGATCGATCATATTATCGATTCAATTAAGATTTCATTTTCATTCAGTTGGCAGAATTGCCGGAACCGTGAGAGCTCCCTCCCTACTCCGCCCCCCGTACAAAGAAATATCGCTAAAAGGTGTGCGGACTATACATTTTACAATTTCGAGCAGTACTCACTGTCTAGTATGCTCAACAGTCCCACATCTAAACATAAAAGGAATGAATTCGAATTTCACAGGGGCCTTTGTGAAAAACTGACCCCAAAAAAATCAAAATAGTGTGGAGGCGGGCACTTTCGCTCCTTGAAATTTGCAATGAACAGCTTAAAACCTGATTTGAACTTATGACCCGAAGTTACAGAGGCTAATCCTATACAACTGAGGTGACTAGATGGAGAAAATATTTAAGTTACAGAGATTACAAACGGTTACAGAATCATAGTCACCTCAAAATCAAGTTGATAGAGAACAAGAGAGGGCATTCCACTCTCTATTTCCTGATTTTAGCTGAGTTCTTTTGGCTTGTTAGAAATTTACATGTAAGGTTAGAAAGTTACATTTTTGAAAATTAAAGTTACATCATTAAAGATTGGAAACATTCGCCTCGAGCTAACTTTCAAAGATTATTACTTAGTTAAACCAGGACTGCCATTACCTTGAGGTGATGGACTTCTCGACGATGGACGAGGCACCCCGCCTCCCTTAACAAACACACATACTGGACAGGAGCGATGAATAAGACAACCTGGTCGAAAATGTGCTAGCTTTTATACCCGAGAGGAAGGTTCCAGAAAACCCTGGGCTAAGGCCCGACCCATCCCCAATTCTAATGGGTTGTTCAAATAAATACCAGAAGCATTTGATTGGAGGAAACATTTTCTATTGGCCAACATCTTAAGTTGGCGGGAAGAGACAAAAGTGTAGATCAAAGAACAATCAATTCAGTGCAGTAAACCTTAAAATAAAAGAACTTTAGATTTTTAATAGTTAAAATAAAATCTAAGGTGTTTTTTTTAATAGACCGAGCTCGATAGCTGCAGTCGCTTAAGTGCGGCCAATATCCAGTATTCGGGAGATATTAGGTTCGAACCCCACTGTCGGCAGCCCTGAAAATGGTTTTCGGTGGTTTCCCATTTTCACACCAGGAAAATGCTGGGGCTGTACCTTAATTAAGGCCACGGCCGCTTCCTTCCCACTCCTAGCCCTTTCCTGTCTCATCGTCGCCATAAGACCTGTCTGTGTCGGTGCGACGTAAAGCAAAAAAAAAAAAAAAAGATTTTTAATAGTTCTTCTTCATACCAGAGGGCATAACATACGTTTTTAGTACAGACATCTGTAGAGAAAAGTCCAAACTTCTTGTATTAGTTGTTGCGCGTTTTAGTTAGTAGATGGCTTTCTCCAAGGCGCTTCATTTGAATGAACGGGGCGGGTGTACCTTCCGGTACAATTATTATCGTCGTTCAATCAATCAATCAATCAATCAATCAATCAATCAATCAATCAATCAATCAATCAATCAATCAATCAATCAATCAATCAATCAATCAATCGATCAATCAATCAATCAATCAATCAATCAATCAATCAATCAATCAATCAATCAATCAGTCACTACTGATCTGCATTTAGGTCAGTCGTCCAGGTGACAGATTCCCTATCTGTTGTGTTCCTAGCCTTTTCTTAAATGATTGCAAAGAAATTGGAAATCTATTGAATATCTTCCTTTGTAAGTTATTCCAATCACTAACTTCCCTTCCTATAAATTAATATTTGCCCCAATTTGTCCTCTTGAATTCCAGCTTTATCTTCATATTTTGATATTTCCTACTTTTAAAGACACCACTCAAAATTATTCGTCTACTGTCATTCCACGCCATCTCACCACTGACAGGTCAGATCATACCACTTACAGATGACAACTCTCATGATTGATCCGTACTGAAACTGACTAAGCAAAAAATCACAAAAACAATTCACTTACTATCAATACCCACTCAATACATGCCACGCGTTACGTGGTTCAAATGTACATTACTTACTTACCTACTTACTCCATGGTTCTACGGTCCTTTAAGGACCTTGGCCTCCTTGACCACAGCTGTCCAGTCGTCCCGGTCTTCAGCACGCCTACGCCACCTCCTGACTGCCATTTAGCGCGCTTTAGTCGTCGTAAGTTTGGGACCGTCCGGTTATCTTGATTTGGTTTCTGAACAATATGTAGTTTTGTGATGGTGGTGTTGTTAGCCCCAAGCACCAACCCCCAACCTGGAGGACCAGGGTATCACTCTTAGTCTGGATCATCACCTTAGACCTGTCCGGCTTCCCAGCGGCATAACTCTAAGGATCATTTGAACACGTAAGCCTCCAAAACACCCGGCAAAATTCAAATCTACATAATCTCTCTATATATAAAATAAGAGTTTTGTCTTTACATTGCTCAGAATTTGAAAAGAATGGTATTTATGTATTGATCATGTCCACAGTAACAAGGAAATGCCTTTTTACTTTTCCGTAATTTATGTCTGTCTGTCTGTCTGTCTGTATGTATGTATGTATGTATGTATGTATGTTGTATGTATGTATGTATGTATGTATGTATGTATGTATGTATGTATGTACACGCATCACGAGAAAACGGCTGAAGAGAATTTAATGAAAATCGGTATGTGAAGTCGGGGGATGAGCCACTACAATCTAGGCCGTAAATCATTTTATTCACGCTGAGTGAAATGGTAGTTTAGGGGAAGGCCTAAAATTGAATTCTCAAATATTTATATTATTAGCGGTCCTATCGATAAATACTACATAACTGAAGTTATATAGAATTAAATTTCCGATCATTTATGTCATACATTGTTACCGTACCGGCTTTGATAACACAGATATTCATGAATTTGTATTTTTGTTGCTAAGTCCATATCAACGCCAAGCCACGAGAAAATGGGTTAACAGAATTTAATGAAAAACGGTATATAGAGTCGGGGAATAAGAAACTACAGTCTAAGCTATAAACAATTTTATTCACCCTGGATGAAATTGTAGTTTAGGGGAAGGCGCCTAAAATTTAATTTTTAAATACCTATGTTGTTGGTCCTATCGATAAGTACTACATAACAAAAGTTATAGAGAATACAATTTCCGATTATTTATGTTTTATTCAGTTTTACCGTACCGACTATGATAAGAGTGGTATTTCAGAGTCGGAAGGAAACTAAATGTGAAGGCCTACAATATTGATCAATAATAACATTACATTGACCATTGTTTGTTGTGATGTTCTTTGTCTCTTATGCTGCCGCTCAACTCCGATAGATGAGATTACTGCTGCGTACCGAGTATAACAGCCTGACTGAATATTGGAGGGAAACAGCTGAGGAGTTAGATAACGTTCTTCTTTAACATGCCATTCCTCTGGTTCATACATTTTCTGATACTGCTGGTACGTAACACACTGGTTCATCATAGTATTCCAGCTATTCCATCCCTACTCTGACGCGCTGTTTTGAATAAACACTGTGCACACTTAAGGCAGAGGCTCAGTAGCAGTAGTAGTAGTAGTAGTAGTAGTAGTAGTAGTAGTAATATGACCTGGTCTAGAATTACAATTTAGGCATATTCCAAATTATAGCACCACAATTCACTAAACAACTGAAAATTCATCACTGAAAAGAGCCGTTTCTTAAGAAGTGCTTCTTCCTCTTCACTTTTATTAAATTCTACATTAATTTTATTCCCAATTAGCAGTGAAGAGAGGTTTTCCTCTGGCTAGGAGGAAAAATTTGCCTCGAAGTCAGATAGATCTTCCCGCCATCATTGTAGTTAATTGAGATTTTCCGACTCATCGGGTAGTCCTAGGAAACAGATTAGCAAAAGGGCATAGTTTTTGCCCTGGGACTATCCACTATTCGACGCCCCCACCCGAAAAGAGACGAAGAGTATTCACGGATTACGGCTGTCTGCGGCCTGATCATTCCAACTCTGGAACTTTGGACTGTTATATCGGCAGCGTAGTACTGTTCGTTAAAAGTGAGGAAATGTGTAGTTTTTAATTTGATCGAGTATTTCATATGAAAGCATTGCTTTTACTCACGCCATTCCTACTGACGCCATTGTAATGACCTATGTTCATTTCAGTTGGGAAAAACCACTAAGACAGTCTTTCTGAGGATGTAAAAAGGCAGGTGGAGAGTGAGTGTCTGCCATTATAATGAAATTCCCCGACCTGATTGTGACTCATGGTAGGCAAGCGGGCCTACCATTACAATGAAAATTCCCTAACCCAGTCTTCATATGAGAAAAGACGTTGATTTCCCCGTCGCGTCTCTGTGGTAACGTTAAGAGCTATGCAATTTAATACAGTCTTGCTTACAGCGTGTACACTACCTAACATAGAATTCTGTATACAATGTGGAATCGCTAGTACTATATAAAGTTCTCAGGGACATGCTTCGCCCCTTCTTAAGTGCTGTTGTCCGGCTCCATGGCTAAATGGTTAGCGTGCTGGCCTTTGGCAGGGTCGGGAATTTTAACCACCATTGGTTAGGGCTGGGTGTATGTGTTATCTTCATCATCATTTCATCCTCATCACGACATGCAGGTCGCCTACGGGAGTCAAATCAAAGGACCTGCACCTGGCGAGCCGAACCCGTCCTGGGATCTCCCGGCACTAAAAGCCATACGCCATTTCATGTAGTGCTGTTCATTGTAATAATATACAACCTTCTACTACAAAATAAACTTGTAACGTTCCTTGTAAGGAAAGGAGAGGGCCCATTTTCAATTACTGCGTTGAGAGAGGGGGGCTTCTTAGCGCCGCTACTGATGAAGTAGTAGGGGTTGATGTTTGGAAAGAACGCTGGTAATTTCTAGAAAGATAGACTGGATATTATAAGTTTGAGTGTTAAGGCGCAGCAGGGGAGAAGCTCTGCAACTGTGATCAAGTTCATATCAAGGGAGAAGTTCGGTAGCCACAATCAGTTCGTATCAGGGAGGAACTCAGAGAAGCTCTTTTAGAGTGGAATCCGTACAGGGCTTTAAATGAACAGCAGTAAGCCGGGAAGATCTAGATTTGAAGGTGGTTCGCCTCTCACTTAGAAGTAGGGGTGGGTTGAGATTTCAAGACTTGTAATTTTATCATTGTGATTTGGTTTGAGCTGTGTACACCTGTGACAGAGCTCATGAAAACACCACTCCGAGGACCGATCCTGTGGCGAGTACTACGCGCGCGTGCTCTCCGAGAGTCCATCATGTATCGCGGCTAGCACCGCTGCTGTCACAACACATTCGCTCGGCGCTTCTGCTGGTGCATGCGTATATATTTCCAAATATTTTAAAACCGTGATTGCTGTGATTTAATGTTGTAGCTAAGCAGTCCACAAGCTAATCCGGAATTAGTGCAGCATGTCTGACGATAGAAAATTCAAGTAAGGCAAAATGCGATATGTGTAAACAGACATTTTCTTACAAATAAACATCATAACCGACTCAGTGCAGAAAAGGTTCGACAGCTGTTATTTTTTTATGTCAATCTGAAGCTTTGTGACGCATAGATACAAAATAGCATAATTAATACATGAAATAAGATTCCTTCCATTTTAATGTTATAGACTATGCGTGTATGTAAATATGACTATAAACTAGTTGACTAATTTTGGGGTGGGTGCTAATTACTATAAGCTCATATAATTATATAATAGGAACATCAAATCATTTTGCATAAAATTCAAATATTTGTACTCCGATGTAGCCTATAACCCATTCATGCGTATATTATGTAGAGCCTATAAATAAATTTCACGCTTTTAAAATCTAACCTACGAATATATGATATTTTACAGATTTATTTCATGTTTCACGGTCTTCTCTTCGTTTCATCTACATTCGTCGATTGAAATACATAGAACGAGGTGTTTACGAACAGGAAACAACGTTAAGTAAAATCACAACCGTGACAAAATCTCAGGTTCTCGTCACAGTAACTTTCCCGGAGCAGAGCAGTTCGGAGTGGCGACTAGAAATCCTTGTCACAACCGTTCCCTGCTTAGAAGGCCAAGAGTTCGAGTCTATGGAACTGCATTTCTGTTTGAATAGTTAACCAAGCTCCGAAGCTGTATCGGCGTCCGCAAGATAGAAGAAACAAGAGAGGAGACCGCCCTACCGAGGTAAGTACTAATTGTATTTCAGAGACTAAGGAGTGAGAGTATAGATACATCAATACACTTTCAAAGAGAACTGAAAGACTTTTAAATGCAATAAATAAATTGTGGAAAGTGAGTTCCCTCAGTAACAACCAGGAAAGCACATTTTTGTATATTTTGTAAATAAGGGGAAGTGTTTGTGACTATTAAGAGTTATTAATATCTGGTGATGGTTTTGGTGTTAGGTCAATCTGAATTATTGTGTATTGCTCCTGAATTGAACCCAAGTCCCCAGCTGTCCAATTCTTAGGATCACGACAAGGGTATTTAATAATGCAAAACAAAGGTATTTATCAAATATCTAATCATTAATGACTGTCATCTATTTTACGGTCTTTTACATTGAAGTATGTGAGATCCTCTAGACTCTCTTATAAATTAAAGTCAGTCTAACTCAAGCAAGCAACGGAAGCGCACTTGCTGAGTGGAGAGTGCCGAGCAATGTTTAGAGTGGAACAGTACCGGGTCGCGATAGGAAGATGGCAATGGCGAATGAAGATGAAAACAATGAAGATGAAAAATAAATGTGATAGAAAGGAAGGTCTTAAAAGTAGGACTGTTAGGCAGTACCATATGGCTGATAAAGCAGGTATGAGGCAGTTTCTAAAAAGTAACTATGATCGGTGGAAAACGGTAAATAAAAATGTAAACAGACTCTGGGATGGGTTTAAAGAAATTGTTGAGGAATGCAAAAACAGGTTTGTACCTTTAAGGGTGGTAAGGAATGGTAAAGACCCACCTTATTATAATAGAGAAATAAAGAGACTAAGAAGGAGGTGCAGACTGGAAAGAAATAGAGTTAGAAATGGCTGTGGAAGTAAGGAGAAATTGAAGGAACTTACTAGAAAATTGAATCTAGCAAAGAAGGCAGCTAAGGATAACATGATGGCAAGCATAATTGGCAGTCATACAAATTTTAGTGAAAAATGGAAGGGTATGTATAGGTATTTTAAGGCAGAAACAGGTTCCAAGAAGGACATTCCAGGAATAATTAATGAACAAGGGGAGTGTGTATGTGAGGATCTTCAAAAGGCAGAAGTATTCAGTCAGCAGTATGTAAAGATTGTTGGTTACAAGGATAATGTTGAGATAGAGGAAGAGACTAAGGCCAAAGAAGTAATAAAATTTACATATGATAACAATGACATTTACAATAAGATACAAAAGTTGAAAACTAGAAAAGCGGCTGGAATTGATCAGATTTCTGGGGATATACTAAAGACAATGGGTTGGGATATAGTACCATATCTGAAGTACTTATTTGATTATTGTTTGGCCGAAGGAGCTATACCAGATGAATGGAGAGTTGCTATAGTAGCCCCTGTGTATAAAGGAAAGGGTGATAGACATAAAGCTGAAAATTACAGGCCAGTAAGTTTGACATGCATTGTATGTAAGCTTTGGGAAGGCATTCTTTCTGATTATATTAGACATGTTTGTGAAATTAATAACTGGTTCGATAGAAGGCAATTCGGTTTTAGGAAAGGTTATTCCACTGAAGCTCAACTTGTAGGATTCCAGCAAGATATAGCAGATATCTTGGATTCTGGAGGTCAAATGGACTGTATCGCGATTGACATGTCTAAAGCATTTGATAGGGTGGATCATGGGAGACTACTGGCAAAAATGAGTGCAATTGGACTAGACAAAAGAGTGACTGAATGGGTTGCTATATTTCTAGAAAATAGATCTCAGAGAGTTAGAGTAGGTGAAGCTTTGTCTGACCCTGTAATAGTTGAGAGGGGAGTTCCTCAGGGCAGTGTTATCGGACCTTTATGTTTTCTTATATATATAAATGATATGAGTAAAGGAGTGGAATCGGATGTAAGGCTTTTTGCGGATGATGTTATTCTCTATAGAGTGATAAATAAGTTACAAGATTGTGAGCAACTGCAACGTGACCTCGAAAATATTGTGAGATGGACAGCAGACAATGGTATGTTGATAAACGGGGCTAAAAGTCAGGTTGTGAGTTTCACAAATAGGAAAAGTCCTCTCAGTTTTTAATTACTGCGTTGATGGGGTGAAAGTTCCTTTCGGGGATCATTGTAAGTATCTAGGTGTTAATATAAGGAAAGATCTTCACTGGGGTAATCACATAAATGGCATTGTAAATAAAGGGTACCGATCTCTGCACATGGTTATGAGGGTGTTTAGGGGTTGTAGTAAGGATGTAAAGGAGAGTGCATATAAGTCTCTGGTAAGACCCCAACTAGAGTATGGTTCCAGTGTATGGGACCCTCACCAGGATTACCTGATTCAAGAACTGGAAAAAATCCAAAGAAAAGCAGCTCGATTTGTTCTGGGTGATTTCCGACAAAAGAGTAGCGTTACAAAAATGTTGCAATGTTTGGGTTGGGAAGAATTGAGAGAAAGAAGACGAGCTGCTCGACTAAGTGGTATGTTCCGAGCTGTCAGCGGAGAGATGGCGTGGAATGACATTGGTAGACGAATAGGTTTGAATGGCGTCTATAAAAGTAGGAAAGATCACAATATGAAGATAAAGTTGGAATTCAAGAGGACAAACTGGGGCAAATATTCATTTATAGGAAGGGGAGTTAGGGATTGGAATAACTTACCAAGGGAGATGTTCAATAAATTTCCAATTTCTTTGAAATCATTTCGGAAAAGGCTAGGAAAGCAACAGATAGGGAATCTGCCACCTGGGCGACTGCCCTAAATGCAGATCAGTATTGATTGATTGATTGAGAAGGGAGTGTAAGGGAGATCTGTGGAAGATGGGAGGGATGGTTTTGGTGGCAGCTGTGGTAACTGCACTGCTAGTTATTGGGGGCGTGGAACTAAACCCTGTCCCGAATACTAGTGGCAATATGAGCTGGGACGATGTTGAGATTATTAAAGAGGTGGCGAAGGAAGTCTGTCCAGTAGAACAATAAAGTGAGCTGATCCAGAACCAGACCAACGAATTTGAAGATATGAAGAGATGGATAAAGGAGAAAACAGGAGAGACAATATCAAAGACGAGAAGTAATTAAGAAATTGTGAAATTGAAAGAGAAAGACAAAAACTTGGAAGAGGAGGTAGCGAAATTGAAGAAAGAAAAGGTAAACTGCTGTCGGGAGTGTATGAAGAAATGCATATTCATATATGGAGTTAAGGAAGATGTAAAAGAGACCAAAGTAGACCTCATTCTTTTCTTGCTAGTTGCTTTGCGTAGCACCGATATAGATAGGTCTTATGGCGACGATGGGACAGGAAAGGCCTAAGAATGGGAAGGAAGCGGCTGTTACCTTTATTAAGGTACAACCCCAGTATTTGCCTGGTGTAAAAATGGGAAACCACGGAAAACCATCTTCAGGGCTGCCGACAGTGGGGTTCGAACCCACTGTCTCCCGGATGCGAGCTCACAGCTGACATATATAAGGTGGTTGAAGTTATACAGAATAAGACGAAGATCAACTTCAGCGGAGTGGATATCAACGATGCTGAAAGGGTGGGAAAAGTGAGAGGGAATAGTCCAATCAAAGTGAAGTTGATATCTACTTTGATGGCAGAAATTGTCGTGGGGAACGCGGGTAATCTTCAAGGTGAAAAAAATATGGGTGAAAAGAGATATGGGGAGTGACGACAGAAAGTGCATGAACACTTTAAGGAGGCATAATAATTAGAGCAAGACATCAGAAACTAAGAGCGCATATCACGGGCCAACAGCTGATGGTGTCTAAAGGCAGATGGGCGAGATGGTGGCCGGTGGCAAAGCTGCAGCAGATAGGTGAGAAGCTAAAGCAAGAAGAAATTATGGAAACAAGGCAAGATGACAGGCAGGTTGCCGAGCAAGCGGAGCGGAGCAGCAAGGTAAGAGAGGAATGCACGCCTGGAGTC
Source organism: Anabrus simplex (assembly GCF_040414725.1). Classification (NCBI taxonomy): domain Eukaryota; kingdom Metazoa; phylum Arthropoda; class Insecta; order Orthoptera; family Tettigoniidae; genus Anabrus; species Anabrus simplex. The sequence goes on along the minus strand of NC_090268.1, from coordinate 343,646,282 downwards.
AGTGCACAGAGCAGTCCAGGTGCAGAAGCGAGGTGTTAGCAAGTGCTGATAGAAGGAGATTCTCTAGAATCGGAAAGTTCAACTGCAAGTGGGCAAGCACAAAGTAAAGAACAAGGTGCACATGATGAAATAAAAGGGCGAGAAGCCCTGAATAAAGGGAGAATTTTGAGTTTAAGGGATTTATGGGCAAAGAAACGTAAAGCTGTTGAGGATAAGGAGGACAAGGTGCGCTCCAAAGTACAAAAAAAAAGGCGGCTTGGAAGTAGAAAGAGATAGGGCCATAATAACGAGAAGCAAAAGTAGGGGAGGAAATGGGGAGGGGCGTGAGGGTAAATTATAGCTAGATTGGAAGATAGGTTTCGGCAGTGCCAATGCACTATGAGAGACGGTATGCACTAGCCATACGTCTTGGTAGGTGTGCTAGGTACCAACTGATGAGCCCAGTTCAGCACACGAGGGCTAAACGCTGGCAACCAGGAATGAGTTAGCTGGAAAATTTATAATGTCCAATAACGGACCATTTATATTGGTATTATATTTTATTTATGCAAGATCTGACGATTCTTCTTTGAGTTTTGAAGAGCTGATCAATTCTTTCGTTTTCAATTTGGAAGAGGGTATCACAAACATAAGTGGCTTCCGGGAGAGTTAGTTTTATAGTGTTGAAGCTATGTTTGCTATAATTTATTAGTACTACATAACGAACAGTTTAATAATCAACGGGGATCTGTTTCCTCCGTCAGGACTGATGTTTGCGATGAGTATAGTATCTCTGTTACTCGTGCTGTACGTACAAACTGTCGCAGATAGTAGTATCTATTGACAGGCATTTCTTATTATACAGTATGTTCACCAGATTAGAAATTGGGCTTTTTTCATTTTTTCACTTTGTTAGTTCTGTTCATTCATGTTTCTTTCTCATTTAACTTGTGTGTGATGATTTCTCCAAGATATTTAAAATGAAGATCTAACGGTTGTATTAATTTTTTATAATCAAAGATTTTATTTATGCTGATCCATGGGCATGGTCTTAATTTCGTCAAAGGATATTTGTAATCCTATTTTTAGGGCTATTTGTTTGGAGACTGGCAATCTAGGCATGAACTTCGTTCATGGCAAGGGCTAAGAGAGTTAAATCATCCCCAGACAGTTTGTTCTTTCTGAGGGCCAATTTTTTTATTTTAGGTGGATTTTCCTTTTGCAAAAGTTTCATGATTTAGTCGAGAGCCATATTGGAAAGTGGTAGGGATAATCAGTCATCTTATCAGAGATCGGTTTATATTGTAAAATCTATTGACATTTCTCCCTTGAACATTACCTTGGAATCAGGGTTGGTTAAAGTTAGTTCGACGATTCTTATTAATTTGGGATGAAATCAGTATGATCTGAGGACTTTTAAAAGAGTGGGCCTATGGACACTATTATATTATGTTTTTTGAAATCTATTAATGAGATAAAGAGCTGTTTATTTCTGCACTTGTAATATTCCGTAATTAGTTTTGGACTGAGAATTAAGTACAGAAGGAAATCCTCCAAGTTGTGGTTCCAGAATGTCTTTAAACCTGTTGTAAATTAGGCAAAAGGAAAATTTGTATGTGCAGTCCAGAAGGGTTATTTATCTGTACTTATCTGGATCGACTCTATCTCCTCTTTTAAATAATAGATGGATTATTCCTGAATTCTCTCTTTAATCCAAATTTTTACTAGATGCTGATGGAGATTTATGATTGCAGGATTTTCAGCATTCTTCCAGATTTCTGCAAAGACTAAGTCTTTGCAGCATGCTTTGTAATGTTTTAGTTCTTTAAATGCAAGTTCTATTTTATTGATGGTTGGAGGGTCTACTAGACCTGGGGTGGTTATAATTGCTGGGTCGGTGTTCACATAAAACATTTCTAGTGAGTCAATGCAATTTAGAAGTTAGTTGAATGTCTCTTCAAGGATCTTTGGATTTTCTTGGTTACTATGGGCTAACTTTCCTGATTTATCTCTCAGCATCAATGGTGCAGACATTTTGACTTGTCACCATTTAGGTGACCATCCTTGATAATTGTCTTTTAAGTGAAAACATCATGGACCTACCTCCTATTCTTGAATTAGCATTCAATGTGCTCTGGAAATTATAATTACATGTTTTTAGTAGAGAAAAGAACAAGCCCAGCTCAAGCCGAGGAAATTGCCTATATCTCCAGGTGCCAGCCTAAACACAGTATGATGGTCTTTCCAGCTGGTCGGCGCAAGCTTCCTAGTATTCACGCTGGGAAGTGAGCAAGCCGAGTGGTTCACAAGGTTAAGTCATTACAAGCTGAAAGATCTTGCGCCACTAGTGATGAATCCAGAACACCTGTCTTCAGTTCAATGCGGTTAGATGCTCGTTCAACATAGATTTTTGTTTTGCTATTTGTTTTACGTCGCACTAACACATTGAAGGTTTTCGGCAACGGAAGGGTGGGATATTGGGAAGGTAGCGGCCATGGCCTTCATTAAGGTACAGCCCCAGTATTAGCCTGGTGAAAATGGGAAACCACGGAAAACGATCTTCAGAGCTGCCGACAGTGGGGTTCGAACCCACTATCTCCCGAATGCAAGCTCACAGCTGCGCGACCCTAACCGCATGACCACTTGCTTGGTTATAGATATTCTAAGTGAAGTCGAGATAAAATAAAAAATCATTAAAATGCATTAAAAGAAAATAGTGCTGGGAAGGGTGAAGTATAGGAACAATCTTATGTTGTTATACCTACACCTGTTCAATGTTGTCAGGTACATGGTTTCAAATGGTAGAACAAGAAATAATGTAGGAAATGACTTTGGTAAAGTCTGAGATGCTACCGCACTGGACGACTGTTTCCGGTAAAGTCATGAAGTGCCAGATGATATTCATCGCTCTACAATACCGGACATTAGCGACGCAATGCAGTGTTATTCTCGTGCTGCAACTACAGACATGTGGACGGATCATTACAAAAAATATATCATTTTATTTCCTTATTGTTCATAACAATAATGAGGGGGCAATAAAAAACAGTATTCTTTTAACCTGCCTCTTCCCCAGTACTCCAAATTCTGGTGAAAACATTGTGAAAGAATTTACCACTCAGTATGCTGCATTAGGAATTCAGCTGCCAGATTTACAAAGTGTTACATTTGCAACAGATCAAGGTGTGAATATTAGGAAGACCTGATCGGTTCATGAAGGCTTTAAGCGAATACCCTGTGTAGGGCATTGTTTAAATACAGTTCTGTGGCACACATTCCAAGATGATTTTCTTAATTCTCAGGCGCAGGACGTAGAATACATAACTGAAGAAATATAGAAAGCCATGGCCTATTTCAAACGTACAGGTTTAGTTAGTCGTGTCGAGCATATTCTGTATCAGGATGTAGAAACAAGATCGAATAAGCCGATCATGCTAAAATCTGTACATAACCAGTACAGTAAAATTATTGATGTCCTATTGGCCGCAACTGGAGACAAAAGAGAGAAAGTAGAAAAAATGAGAAATAAACTAGAAGCAATCAATAAAGAGTGAATTGATTTACTTCCTAGAACCTTCCAAAGAAGCCACGCATGATTTAAGACACAGCAGTCCAACAATACAAAACGTGTTCCTTTGGTTCCACCATCTAGTACCAGAAATCGTACCTGGATGTGGATGAGCAGCTAGAACACTATCCTGGGTTTACGGCGATGATCAATCTTGATTATTACTACTACATTACTATACTTACAAAACAATACCAAATATATCTTTCATTTAACTCAGAAAGGAAAGGTCCAAGCTGTTTATGCAAGCAGCACGATAGTAATCGACCGCTCAATCCATCTAGCCAATAAGCCATCCCTAGTAAGCCCAGCCTGCTAAGGAAACCAAGCCCTGTTAGCCTAGCTGCCTTGATGTGGCCCTTGTGACATAACAAGCCCAGCCTAGCTCTGTAGTGCTGTTGCACGATGCAAGCCCAGCTTAGCTGGTAGACACACGTACAAGCCCAGCCGATCCCGAGACCGCTTATTGCTCATCTCTAGTTTTGAGGAAGACAGATACCGCTACTCTTATTAAAGTCACACTGACGATTATTTGCAACGTATGTACCCAACATGTTGCCTGTATAATTTACAATTTAACAAGCTCTGGAGCGCTGAACAGGCTGTCTTTCTGTCAAGCATGTGTGCATATACAATTCACATGCATAATATAACTGCTCAGTCCTATAAGATGTTGACCTTTGTAACCAGAATGTGAAATTTATGAAGCTTTCAATATGTTGACTCAGGAAAGAGGATAAAATTATGGATACAAAATTCTTGTATAAAATTATTAATTCTATAATTGGCATCAACACCCCATGCAACAATTTCAAATATTCTGATTCCTTTAAAAACAAAATGTTCCAGACAATCTCACATAACCACTCACCAGTCTACAGCATCTGCAGTACAACTCATACACACAGAAATTAATATAGCTCTAGATTGGGGTTTGGGTTTTAGTGAGTTGATAGAACATCATACGTACCGTACTTGTATGAATGATTTTTTTCTTTCAAATGCTTGATTTAAACAATTATTACAAATAATGAAACATGTCCTATGTAGCTTTATAGACAGACCATTTATCAAATGGCAAACGTGCATTGAACAGACGGTCTTTATACAATTATATTCTTTTCAGAATTTTATCTTAGATATTAAACAATGATATTAGAACAGATTTAAAGGCAACAACATAAAATCTGTTTCAATGAAATTACACAACTCAGAAGCGATCAAATGTAAACAAATACTTGTGCGATCATGAATATGTTTATAACACTAACGAAGAGTGCAGTTTCACGTGGGTAGTCCAAACTGATTCTGGAATGACTCGCTACTGGTACCATAAAGTTCTTCATCAGCAATTTTACTAATCGCCTTACGAATTTCACTTTTCAGTCTTCTTCTATTGAAATCTGTCTTCAGAGATTTTAGCTCCATTGCTACATATTCACCAAAAGAGTCATTTTCATCAGGAAGCTTTTTAATAAAGGCTAATGCACTATTTATGAAGTCTTCTTCATCATCGTCTTTCTGCAATTTCTCTCTCCTTGGTTTCTTCCTTGGGAATGGATCCTCCATTACAGAAACGCTTGGTGTTGGAAGTATTTCTACGTCATTTTCTCCATCTAACTGCTGATATGAAGGTTGAATATCTGCATCAATTTGTTGAGATGATACCTGAAAATGTAAGAATAATTACAAAAATCAAAGGAATAAAAAATGTTTCTGTTGGCTGCCTTTCCCTATTGTGAAATATTCAACAAACCAAGCTCAACTTAATTTCAACAATAAATAATTGCAAATTTGGAAAGACACTTGTGACAAGGCTTTTGATAATCTGGAAAAGCTATGTCAAGCATCAGGGATAGCTTTCTGGAATGTAATAAAGACAAAGAACGAGAAAGACAGGTGTAGTGATAGCAATTTGTGTAATTCACATGAACTTGTTGCAGATTCTAGGAAAGTGCTGAAAAAATAGAAATAATTTTAAAAATCTGTATGTAAAATTTTGAACATAATAATACCGTATATTGGGATGAGAACGATGATGGCAATGGAATCTCACTTGAAACATCTATTTAGTCCCTATTTTTTGTCTGTCTCTCACAATGACACTGGTAAAACTAGAACATTTCAACTGTTGAAATTGCCACCAGATATAGCTTATTACCCCTGCTCTACAAGAAAAATACAATTAAACTTTCACAGCTATGAAGTTTGAATCTTTAACAGAAATATATGTTTTTTATGCAAAGTGAATGTATCGTCTTCGCCACATTGGTGCGCAGAGCTCTGCACAGCTCCATCTACCTGCACGAGTTCAAACTATGAATCTCAGAGTATGGCCAACTAGATCTACATTGAGCAAACTAGAGAGAGGCATTAAGTTGGCTGTGCCCCAAGTTGTATCACCTTCCACAGTGATACTAAGAAAAACTAGAACACTTAAAAGGCTGAAATTGACCAGATATAGGTTACAAGAACACTACAATAATTGCCATCATATGTGAACAGTTTAATGAAAACTACCTTGCATCGGTGCACTGAATGCATCTTCACCATTCTGGCGTATCCAACAACATTTTAAAAAAAATGCTATTTGTTCGGGGTGTTGACCTATATAGATCTTTTGCCCTTACTTGCACAGTATGATATGAACCTGCGTGTAATTGGAATTGCGGAAGTGTAGAGTGTTGAATGTGAGGAAAGGAATGTTAAGAATGACACAAACACCAAGTCCACAGGCCAGCGATATTAATCATTTACAATTAAAAACCCCTGACCCGGCCAGGAATCGAACCCGGGGCCGCCGAATGACAGGTGGACGCGTCGACCCCTACACTGCAGGGCCGGACTCCAACAACATTACCTCCATCTATAATGATGAAACAGAACTTGTCTGGGTTTGGGAAGTGACATCTAACAAATTTTGATTGTGGATGTTTCGATGCAGGTATATACAGGGTAGAGATATGATTTGGGCAAGATGGAATTCCACAGGTTTGGTTCTTTCCCAGTAAAATGTGTGTCATTTAGTGAGCTGAGATAGTAATTTTGATGCAAATAGCAACATTAACATCATCGACTGCAGTAATTATGACTTTCGACTGTTCATTTCAATTTAAATTCTTTACATAGTAATTTCAGCTGTCAAAGACCGTCTTACATACTAGTGGCCATTAAACTGCAGTGTTAGAACTGGCAAGAGAACATTGAAAGAAAACGTGTAAAGATGGGGAATTTGACCAAAAATGAAATATAATGGCAATGCAGAGATGAAAACAGTTCATACAGTAATAGAGTAGCATGCAACTCGAATCTGAATCATGGGTTAGGTGGATGCTGTCCACTACATGCAACCAACCTGTCAAAACACGATCTAAATACATTAAACATATCATTTGCAAAACAGGGTCTAGATTTACTTGTAATTCCTTTTTCTTGGGAAGGGAGAGGGGTGGGTACTAGGAAAAATGGAAAATTTAAGAGATTTTAACACCAATCTACTGAACAGGAAAGGAAGGTACATTAAAAGCAATGGCAATTTGGAATAAATAGATTTACTGAAATAATTGTGAGATCTAGTATGACAGAAATGTTGTAAGCAGGTAGGTCTGGTTACCACTTGGATGTCATGCCAAACAGTGTCGAAGCATGCAGTCTAATATCAAGGCAGGCATGGTTGAAAATTAGCATTTCATACTATGACGTTGGTTGGAGAGAACCTAAGGACAGTGAACACTTGGTAAAAATATAAAATTGGAACAAGTAGGCTAACTTAAGATATGTATTATTTTGAGATTATATTATGTAGGAAGAAATTGCATCAATGCTAGCAAAGATAATGTACTGAGTTTGCAGCTGCAATCAACAGTATCACCAATATCCTTTCTCTTGGTTCTCTATCATATTTCTCTAGATCTACAAAACGTAAACGAAACTCTTCTAGTAAAATTCTTCAGTTACCTTGTACATACTGAATTTCTTGCCAACAACTAACTCTTCTGTGGTGTGAAAGCGCACTGGTTCTCATTCATCATTGATCATACCTTTCTCACTACCCTACCTCTAGCTTTTTATTTTACCTTACCTGAATAATGTTTAATTCATGAATCATCCACGTGCAACCTGTTTGGTGTCTCAGCCAGTTCCTTTCTTTTTAAGCTTCAGTGAAATCAACTGCCTGGTGAAAAAACAAAAACACAAAACAAAACAATACCAACAAGTATGTCGTCACACTAACCACATGGAAATCTGCAAGTCACCTGGCTGCATAGCAGCCATCGTGGTAGTCCAAGACCCTTAAAAGACTGTCGTGCCACGGATTTATTCTGTTGTTTCTTGGTATTAATTAGTGATGGGCAAATGATACCCGTGTTTGAGCAAGATAGAGCTGTCCTGATTCGCACCAAGGCTGTCAACCTCCTGTGCCATACTGACAGCCGCAAGCCTCCATGGTGATTGCTAGCAAACACAGGAACTTTTAATTTGCTTTAATCTCTGAACTGTCAAAATCTTCTAGTTCAAGTTATGTTGCAAGTCCAGTAAAAAGTATTTATGTTAATAAAAGAAATGAATACAAGAGGAAAGCTGTGAATTTCTGGTTGAATCAAAGTGACATGAACATTCAATTTCACATGTAGTAGTAGTAGTAGTAGTAGTAGTAGTAGTAGTAGTAGTAGTAGTAGTAGTAGTAGTAGTATTTATTCTCTCATCATGTTGTTTACATATTTACAGGACTCTGTTACTTATATACATAACTCTTGTAATAACATTATTACTTGAGAAAAATTAATCTTGTAACTAAACCTCGTATATTACAGAAGTAGTAGTATTATTAACATATTAATACTTAAAATAAATTGAACTTGTAACTATTTCTTTCACACATTAAATAAATTATTATTATTATTATTATTATTTTTATTATTATTATTATTATTATTATTATTATACATAACAAAATCACACCAACCTCAACAGAGTCGAGTAGATATCAGTAAAATACCACGTAAGGTGAAACCTTGTGTGTGGTAATTTAGAATATTAACTACATAGAGAGAAATATATTTTTAAATGATGCCTGAAGTACGAGTATGGATATGAGTGAATGATGGATATGATCAACAGCACATGGTGGAGCATCGAACAGAAATTGAATATGGTGACGTGATATTCTCATTTAGTTATTTCTTCAATAACAGTTTTATTATTTTATTATCCCTGACAAAGGATTTAAGATACTTCAGACTCATTTTCTGACTTAATGAAGTAGTTTGTAAAGAGCCGGAAAGGACATTAAATAAATTTGGAATGAAGTACAAGAAATTGCGCTTTGTTATGCTAAGTTTGGGTTTGTATAACATACAACGGTGGTACACCTTACTGCGTGTTGAATATTCATGTTTAATGTTCTCAATTATATTTTTGTTTTTGTTAATATATTTGTATATTTCAAGGGCATAGATCTGTTTTATATTAAATATATTTGCTTCAGCATATAATTGACTACTTGGGTATAATCTTCCTTTCTGGTACATTATTCGTAATATAAGGTTTTGAACAACCTGTATTTTACTGATTACATTTTTGTAGGCTCCTCCCCATGCTAATATTCCGTAGCTAAGAATAGACTGAACTAAAGTGTAATAAACCTCTCTAAACAATTTCATACTGGATATGTATTTTAAATTGTGAAATATATAAACAGTTCTTCTGATTTTCTTTCTTAATTCAGTAATGTGCCTTTTCCATTTCATGTTCGAATCAATTAATAATCCCAAAAACTTAACATTACTTACTTTATAAATTTTGTAGCAGTTACATTTAAATTTACAGTTGATGTTGTGTACAGTTAATTCATTAAAATTGTTCCATGTATCTGTTACTGAAAAATACATAAATTTTGTCTTTTTAATGTTTAAAAATAATCCATTATTATCTAACCATGCTTTAACTTTAAGCAGTGCTCGAGTTGCTCTCTGTCTGACGAGATTCCAGCTATCACCCTCTACAAAAATGACTGTATCATCTGCATATGTTACAATGTGCGTATGTTCAGCATTTGCCATTGTTTTCTCTAGATCATTAATAAACAGAATAAACAATAGTGGACCTAATACTGTGTCTTGTAGGACACCCTTTATTATCTTCATCGGTGTGCTTAGATGTTGAATAATTTTGACACACTGTACTCGATCTGTCAAGTAACTCTCAAGCAAATCCAGCACATAACCCCTAAAGAAACTAATAATAATGTTATTGATTTTTATGTCCCACTAACTACTTATTTTGGTTTTTGAAGATGCCAAAATTTTGTCCCGCAGGGGTTTGTTTATATACCAGTAAATCTACTGTCACAAGGCTGACATATTTGAGCATAAAGCCAGGACTACCGTCCGAGATACTAAGCCTGGCTCCACAGAAATTTCTGTACTGTAGCATCAAAATGAAAACATTTGTGGAAGAAGCAAGTTTCGATTAAGCCAATTAATATCCTGAAATGAATACAGTTAATGAATGAAAAACTGTAATTCTTGCTTTGAGGAAGCAAGAAGAGCGAAACCAAGTGCGAGTGATGAAGATTTATAACAGTGGACCTTGGTAATTTAACAAAAACTTTATACCAAAAATATACATTTCTATCCATCACATGCTTGATCAGTCAACTGAAGAAAAAAATTGTAAAATCAAGAGCAGGAAAATTATGAAATGTGAATCCCGCTTCCATATTCACGATGTACAGAAATCGATAACGTGCAGAGGCATTTCTTGAATCTTTCAGGGAGCAGTTATCCATTACACTGCCTCCTCCAGAAACAGACAGAAATGATTGGCATCATAGATTCTAAAAGATTATTTAAAGCTGATAATAATTTTATTACTGCCACAAAATCAGGAAAAACGGGAAGGGGAGAATGGAAACAATGACTAACATTGCAAATGCAAATTGCTTTCTACTTTTCAATTTCTGGACTACATACAGTCATAACACTTTCCTAAAAAATATTTGTCTAGGCAAAACCATATAGTTGCTCCAGATTCCTCCTAGTACTATAGGGAAAATCCAACCTCTGAATAAGCTTTTCCCTGTCAGTGGAAAAGTCTTTATCACCATCTAACAAGAAATATAAATCTGTAATGATCAGAAAATTCTTAGAAGAGGTCCTTCACACAGACAGCATCCGAAAATTACAACAATCATCCATTAGTTTTCATCCCCAAGGTTTTTTTTATTTATTTATTTATTTATTGTATTTGGTTGGTGAAGTCAGGCTACCTGGCCCTGTCTTATACTTAACCATATTTTCAAAATTTTTCTGCAGATACATTAACTTACAATGGAGGAGAGTTGCTAACACTTTCACATGTATAAAATAATATACTGTATTATTAAGCAATATTAAATAATGTGTGTGTGTGAGAGAGAGAGAGAGAGAGAGACACACACACACACACACACACACACACACACACACACACACACACACACACACACACACACACACACACACACACACACACACACACACACACACACACACACACACACACACACACACACACACACACACACACACACACACACACACACACACACACACACACACACACACACACACACACACACACACACACACACACACACACACACACACACACACACACACACACACACACACACACACACACACACACACACACACACACTCTCTCTCTCTCTCTCTCTCTCTCTCTCTCTTTCTCTCTTCTATAGTGTGGGCGAGAAGTCCCTGTCCCCCGGCAACTGTTTAGTATAAAATGTTATTTAGGTTATGGTACTTACATGTTAATAGTCCAATATATCTATCTGTATGTTGCCCATCATGCTGTAAACTCAGTTCTATACACCTCCATGTTCTTCTTTACATATTTCTGAGCATGCCCGGTGTTATAGTGCGAAATACATCCTCTATAGCATTGCGCAGTTCTTCATTTCTAGCATAACGACATGCAGATAAAAGTACCTTAATGACTCCCCGTAACGAGTTGTCAGGTGTGGTGAGGTCACAAGTTCTTGGTGGCTATTTCAAGGGAGCTGGTGTTGCTAGTGAACCACGACCTGTCCACCGTCCTGGGAAATGTTCGTTCAGGAACATGCACACTGCAAGAGCGTAGTCCTGCTGCAATCATATGCGTTCTGTGAGGCCCCTTTCCTCAAGCTGGGGTACTGACCATGTTTGTAACATGTGTAAATAATTTGCACCATTCACAGTCCCTTTCATTCAAGGTTATTTGTCACTGTTCAACATAACTTTGCTACATCTACAACAGAGCATATTTTCACCATTTTATATGTATATCATTCCACCACATAACCAGTCCATTTTTTCATCTCTCATCTCACCCCATAACTCTGTTTTAGGACTATGGTATACACTTATGTATCTTGGCTAAGCTGATGATGGTCCTCACAGGACAGAAACTAGTACCTTGTAATAGCACATTGTAATGTCTTTTTAAACATCACATGATTGTCAAGTATTGAGAAGGTGGATTAAAAATTTTGTAATTACAGTATTTTATGTATTCACAGTCCCTTCAAAAAAGTACGATCCCAGCAGATGTTGTGATGTCATCCGCTGCCCTTATCATTACAAGAGGCGGGTTCCTTTCCAACTCAACTCTGTAATGAGCATTCTCTTTGGCTCACACGACATTTCTAGCATGTGAGCTGCAATAAATAGCACATTCATCTGAAAACATAACCTTGGCATGGATCACTGCATTTGGGAATTCAGTGAACAAAGCACAGCATGCTAAAATGCGCTCGTTCCGGTACTTATCCACTAACTCTTTTATGAACGTCGGTCGAAATGGTCTGAACTTAAGGTCATTTTTAATGTAATCTCACATTGTTGTCCTCGGTATAGCAAGTTCCGAAGCACGTTTATGTGTTGAATTCATAGGAGATTGTACAATTGAAGTCCGGCTCCATGGCTAAATGGTTAGCGTGCTGGCCTTTGGCCACAGGGGTTCGATTCCCGGCAGGGTCGGGAATTTTAACCATAATTGGTTAATTTCGCTGGCATGGGGGCTGGGTGTATGTGTCGTCTTCATCACCATTTCATCTGCATCACGATGCGCAGGTCGCCTACGGGAGTCAATTCAAAAGACCTGCACCTGGTGAGCTGAACTTTCTCCTCGGACACTCCCGGCACTAAAAGCCATACGCCATTTCATTTCATTTTTTCAGTTGAAACACAGACTCCAGCAGGTTTCTTCTCATATCTTCTTCCTTCCACTCTGTGGTCTGTCTTTAACACTGTGTGAGACAAAAGCACATCTGTCTGTCCCGAACAATAAGTGTTGCTTTTTGCGGTGGAGCTTTATTCAAACTTTCCTGGAATGCTCCCATAATCTCTGCCCTGTGTATTTTTTGTCAACACACTTGCCACTAACCGCTCCTCAATAGAGTAACTCTTGGCACTCACATCTGCCATGGCTTCACACTAACACTCGACTGTGACAATATGTATTCCAATAATTGATTCCAAAATTAGTAAGAAGTAATAGTACCAACCTGATTACATAACATACATAATATAGCTACCAACTTGCATAAATGTCATAGCATAAATAACATTTGATACTAAAGAGTTACAGAGGTATGGGGACTTCTCGTCCACTCTGTACATATACAAGAGAAACACTAAGTCTTTCATCACACATCTGTCGGTAGCGTTCAACAGGTAATTTGGCAAGATGTCTTGAATTTAGTTCCTGAAACTGACTGGTAACGAGTTCCAAAGTCTGGAACCAGTCACAGAAAAAGAATTGTTATACATAGATGAATAGCGAAGAGGAAATGCAAGGGTAGAGCCGCCAGCACATGTTTTACGGTTATGAAAGGTGGAGAGAAAGTGAAATTTAAAGGAAATGTACTGAGGAAGGTTCCTATGTAGGAGTTTATATATTAATAAAAGTAAGTGATATTTATGTCTTTTGTCAGGTTAGAGCCAGTGAAGTTGTTGATAGTAAGGAGTTATATGCAAATCATATCTTAAATTTAAAATGAATCTGACACAACAGTTCAAAGTTCGCTGCAGTTTCATCGTTTGTTCCTTAGTTGCGTCAACAAAGATTACATCACAGTAGTAGAGAACAGGAAGAATTAAAGTCTGGACTAGTCTGTAGTTTGTCTGGTGGTAAAACTTCTTTGTTTCTTTTTAATGGACAAAGCGAAGCAAAAACCTTCCAACATAGGCTACATTTGTGGTATGTTCCATCCAATCTAGAGTTTAGCTCATAGTTACGCCCAGGTCTCTCACTGCTGTACTGTAAGGAATTACTTTATTATTTACCAGCAGATGTGGAGTATGTGCACTGCTGATCATGCATAACAGCTTCTGGAACCAACAATACTGGCTTGTGTCAATGGTAAATGAAAGAAAAGAAATACGAAAACATTACACAAACTCAGATTACGATGGGACAGGAAAGTTGTAGGACTGGGAAGGAAACGACCTGGCTTAATTAAGGTACAGCCCCAGACAACATTTGCCTGGTGTGAAAATGAGAAACCTTGGAAAACCATCTTCAAACCTGCCGATAATGGGGTTTGAACTTGGCATTTCTGGAATGGCAATTAACAGCTACATGGCCTGTAACACGCACCCAACTTGCTTGGTCCTGAGTGAATGTCACATCAGGATAAGAATGTTGTCCCTTAGCAGCCGTCGCCTTGGCCGTGCGGTTAGGGGCACGCAGCTGCGAGCTTGCATTAGGGAGATAGTTAGTTTGAACCCCACTGTCGGCAGCCTTGAAGATATCGTAGGTTATGATCTTCATTTGCATGTTGAGGTTTAACTAATAAGATAGAGTTTGAGGCATGTTCCACCATTCAACACATTGTAAAATATACTAAATTATAAGAAGACTGGTTTCGACTCCCTTGAAGTCATCATCAGTTCCTGTTGAAAATTAATTCAGGGGGAATGTGAAAACAATCATCATAATAAGAAAATTTAAAGGTGATAGCCTGGAAAAACATCAATGGGTTGCAAGACATTACTTTGAAATGCAATGCATACATGGCAAGCAGCACTTGGAACTTAATATGTTCCTAGTTCTGGCTTAAACTGTCCTGTGTTCATTGAATACGCAACACTGGAAAAATATGCACTGTTGAACACATGACACGGACACTTACAATGATATGAAACCTTGGCTCTCTAAGAGTATTCTTGGATTTGACAGTTCTGTTTCTATCTTAAAAAACTGGATAAAATACGGTACACACACCTTAAACAAATGTACAAAGACATGCTTCTGGTCTAGACTGTCGCGCGTTCATAGACACGTAAATACTGGAATTTCTTGCACTGGTTGAAAACACACTTCCGATACGAGACACTTACAACGATATGAAACATTTGGCATTTCAAGTATGTTCCTGGGCTTGACAGTCTTGCCTCCAACTGATTCAACTGGATGAACATATATACATTAAATGTACAAAGACAAACCACTTGGCATCTAAAAGTTCTTGGTTTGGTTTCAAAAAATTTGTCATGTGTTCATGGAATTAGAATAGAACCGTTGGTCCTGCTACAGTCTAATGATATGAAACCTTGGCTCTCTAAGAGCGTTCCTGGATTTGACAGTTCTGTTTAAGATAGAAACAGCAGAGGTGGAGTACGTGCACTGCTGATCACGCATAACAGCTTCCGCGAACCAACAATGCTTGCTTGTGTCAATGGTAAAGATAGAAACAGAACTGTCAAATCCAGGAACGCTCTTCCTGATGCCAAACCTATGTGGAGGGATCTAATTACTATTGTTGTGACAGAGCTCGATAGCTGCAGTCGCTTAAGTGTGGCCAGTATCCAGTATTTGGGAGATAGTGGGTTCGGACCCGACCGTCGCACAGTGCGTAATTTCAGGAATCTAGCCGGCCAAAAATCGTATCTCGGAAACTAATGGACCGATTTACATAAAACTTAGTATGTAACTGCTATTATTGGAGATAATTAAGTGTATGATCAATCAAGTACAAAGAACAAATTACTACGTCAGGAATAGAATTAGTAATCTTTGTAATTTTAATCATTTTTTGTTATAGCTTTAAGAAAATAAATAGATGTTAATAGTGGGACATGCTGTTTAGAATGTTTAAAAACAGATACAGGAATACATGTACTTGCCAAACAATTTATTCATTAGATGCAGTTACATCAGGATTGCTATCGTCACTGTCATTATCTCCTTCGGCACAACCAGATACAGGAGGCTCAGACAGTAAGTTGAGCACTTCTCGTGAAAGCGGAATCAACTTCCTCCTCCTTGATTTCCCTAAGCTGGTAATATAAAGGTCCGAGAATTTGTGTCTTTCTGGAAGGTTTCCTATTATCTTTATTCCTGGTCTCCTGGGCTTTCTTGGGGAGTTGTCCAATAGGTATAATACAGTGCCTAATGACCTCCTCTCCATGACCCAAGAGTTTGTGCAAAGTTACAGCCATGTAGTACAATTTGCATTTTTGTAAGCACAATTGTATTGTTTCCTTAGCGTACATGCCAAATGTCACTTTATTAATGGCATACCCACACAAAAGAGTTTCTATGATGGCATGTAGATGGTTTATTAAATTTATATCTACTACAGTAATAACCGCAGAAGTGTAAGCCTCTCTTAAGAATCTTCTAGCGGTTTCTACCATTGGTATTGCCAGCACTTTGCTTCGGATATCAACCAATAGACGCGTTTCCTCCCTGAACTTCTGTAGTGAAGTCATCTACAGTATTTATTTATTGCGTGTGTGATTTATTTCTTTAACATTAATACTGTGATCTTTTGTAGTCATCTGCAGTACTTATTTATTGCATCTGTTTTCTAGCTTTTGTCTGGATAAATTTATTAAATGCAATTAAATACATCCCCCACCCCTCGAGCCCATAAAATTACTTGTCTATTTTCTCTCGCAATTTGCCTTATATTTCAGTGCTGAGGTTTCTTATGTGCCGTAGTTTACCTCTGATTCTGTACAAACCAAAAGTGGCCCCTGTAAAACCCACGTCCCCTTTAGTTCATAAACGTGACTTGTAGCTTAGTTTCTTCAGCCTTTTGTCTTGAACTTATATACTGAATTTCACAAATTTATGTGCCGCCGTTTTCCCGTGATGGCGTTGAGCGGAGCTGTTCGATATGGCAACCCTGTTGTCATAAGAGCAATACTGTTTTCTTAACATGGACTGAGCTATAGTACTCGCAGGTTCATCTTGACATTGTGATACCTGTCCTTCTGCAAGGCTCATTCTCCGCTCGAACCATCTTTTATTGTACTTCACAAATTTGTCCCTTTTTCTACTATATTTTGTCCAGCGTGATCGAATTTTAGCAAACAAAATACTGACAGATTTCCTTATTGACTTGGATATATCCTCGGAACAATGCTAAAAGCCTAAATGTTCAATTACAACATTCGCAATATCATTGTTCCGCTTGTATTCCCTGCTGTTCCTCAAAACCGACCCCGGGTTACAGAGTACATGGCTTCTGAAAAAAATTAATTACTCTCAGGGTCGCGCCCGGTCGCAGCAAAAAGTCACAGTTTTCTATTCATTAAAGTATAGATAACTCATCCAAAAGGCTTTCATTGCAGAAATCGAGGGCAATCCATTTTGAAAGTCAGCTCAAATTTGTATAATTAGATAGCGCTTGGACACCGTGTACCTGAACTTTAAGTGCATATTCCGGACAACAATATAGTCATTTTCAGAAAATGCTATATGCTATATAAAATACATACCTTTATCTAATATAATCACATTGCAAGCTAAAGAAATATTTCGTTCCGACGTCTTTACTGAGCCCTCACATAAGAATAACTGCGCGCTCTCCTCACCAGAATATGATGTCCTAACGGAGGAAAGCCACTTTAGGCCTTCGGTGAGATTAGATAATCAGACAGCGCGACTTTTCAATACTTAATTACTGTACCCAAGAATCTTATAAAAACAACTCACAGAAAATGTGCACCAAAGACAAGGGTTGGAAATATTATTTTTGGCCGGATGGATGCTAGAAATTACCCACTGTGCGTCGGCAGCCCTGAAGATGGTTTTCCGTGGTTTCCCATTTTCACACCGGGCAAATGCTGGGGCTGTACCTTAATGAAGGCCACAGCGGCTTCCTTCCCACTCTTAGCCGTCTCCTGTCCCATCGCCGCCATAAGACCTATCTGTGTCGATGCAACGTAAAGCAAATTGTAAAAAAACAAAAACAAAACAACTATTGTTGTGTTTCTGTGTTGGTTAGAAGTGTGTTGTGTTGTATGAATATGAAGAGAAGTGTGTCCCAGAGTAAGAGGAATTAACCAGATGTGATTAACACATTGGAGACAGCCATACTTGAATGTGCTATCTTTCAGAAATCGCATTTTTAAAGTTTTTTTTCAAGGTTAGATAAAGCGATGGTTGTAAAAACTGTTATAATATTTAGAAAGACCTGACTTTACTCTTCTGAAAAATAAGTTTTAATCATTATAATAGTACAGCAGTTTTTTATATATATTTATGAATGTTTTACAAGCACATTTTATTTTTTCTGATGTTGCTATGGATACCAGTCAGGTTAATATTTTAAAATTTTCCAAGTATTGAGGACAAATAAACTAAAACATACTACTGATATATACATAGTCTAGCCTACAAGGACAATTGGCATGGGTATCATTGTTTACAAGCAGTAATTAGCTTTACTGTGGTAGGCCTTGAAACAATGCGGCATACTCAAACCAATATCACAAATGCTGCAGAACCACCCACCGTGATTCCCTCCTAATTTTATTTCCATTATTCTTTTTCCATTTGTCTGAACATACTTTACAGTACCCAGATGAATACTGCTTCCATGTGGTGGGCAGAATATTTTCATCAAATTGCCTCCCAGCAGAATTTGTGACATTACTCACGCTGGGTACTGGGTTATCAATGCCTCCTATTTCCATAAACTTATTTGCTAATTCAATCATAAAGCCCTCTAAATGTGCTTTCTTTGGATTTGACTGAGTTTTCTTGTAAATTATGAAGGAAGTTACAACAGCCATGCAATAGATATGGAAATGAGTATTTTTCCACTATTTCAGTTGCTTATGTTGGAATGGATAATAACTGAGGAACTGATCCCCATGATCCACTCCAGTTTCATTTTTATTGTTATCTAATACTAAATCAGGCTTTTCTTCGTTTATGTTGCCTCCCTTACATTTTACCTCAACACTTGTCATTTTTGCCCCATGCCTTGATGAAAAACAATAAACATCCCTTGTCTTTCCACTCGAGTGCAAGTAAATGATGTTTACGTCAGAATAACACTTCAACCTTTATCAGTTTTGTTGTTTTGAAAATTGTCAGTAGGTTTTCCTATTTTTTTGAACTGCGCCTGCCAACTGCCATTGTTTTTCTGCTTCACAAATGATGAAACAATGGAACACTGGTACAGAATCTATCCATATAGATAGTGTGATCCTTGTTCAAATTAGAACCACGTAACCGATTTATTAGTTCCTGAATCGTGTTATTTGTTTCCCCAGCCAACCCTGTATAAATTTTGCAGTTGCAAACGTAACTAGAATCTGCATCACTGACAATGTAAAACTTGATTCCATATTTGCTTGGCTTATCCTTTATGTAAAACATGGAAACCTTAGCGGCCTCGGAAGGGACATATGCCCTCATCCACCAACAAATTTTCAGTGGGATAGAAATGGCCTTTACATTTTCTAATAAAATGGTCATAAACCGGCCTAATCTTATGCGGGGGGAGGGGGGGCTTAATGGTTGGGTTGACCTTTTGGAACATAGGTTCGTCTCATTCAAGTGTAAAAATGACAAAATCACTCAAAATCTATCCCTAGATAGCAGTGACCTCAGTAAAAGAGCTTGAAGAATAGGCAATTTTACCCAATAATCTGTCAACTTCGGCTTACAAAACACATATGAATGACTGTCCAGGAGCCAAAGAAAGACCTCTGCTTTATCTGTTCACTGTGATTTCTTGTCTTTTTTATTGCATCGCTTGCATAATGATTTGTTTCTGATTTTATGTCCCTAAAAATATCTACATTCAGACAATTACTAAAACATTCCCATGCATCACTGTTATTATCCACTGGAATTCTGGCTCCACTTTTTTCTTGAAATACGGGCAGTTGAAAAAGATTATCAGTAGATGACCAGGTACTTTTCCCACAGTTCGTAACTTGACGACAGACTTGCATCGGGTTGCTGCAGGTTGTCATCTGTACACAGGAAAAAAACAAATTATTAGGGACCCGGTATAATACATGATGCAAGTGCAATAACAGGTAGAACTTGAAAACAATATTCTCTCACCCATGGGTAACTAATGTAGATATCGAGCTCACATATTATTATTATTTTTACAATCATGATTATTATTATTTTATGATTATGGTTATTATTATTATTATTATTATTATTATTATTATTATTATTACTTGTATGTATAGCTATAAAGTGTTACATCATGTTAGTATTTGTATTATTATTATTATGATACGATCACGTTGTGTGTGAGGTTATGTCATTAAGTACCGGTATTAGTGTTGTTATTATTATTATGTACGTAGTCGAATGATCATATTGTGTGTGAGGTTATGAAACATGTGTTGTACATAGAAACTGATATCAGTTCCGTTAATATAAATACCTATAAATTAATTCATTCTTACCTGTATAATTTATAATTCATTATTGTGAAACACACTATAACTTCCAGAATGATATAAGCATGAGAACAGTGGAGAGTATTCTGTACATTGTATTCTGTGTATTCACGTACTCTAGAATATTCAAGAAGGTAGATTTTTTTTGGTAGCGTATCTTTCTGGAAATCTGGACAGATATATATAAAGAGACGATCTTAACAGTGAAGTTAGTTACTGCTGAGTTAGTGTTTGGAAGCTGAGTTATGGTGTAACAAGGTAATATCTGTAACCACGTGTCTGACATGCTGAAGTAGGCAGTCGGTAGTTATCTGTGTTATTTGTGTTTCAATGTTGTCATCTCGATGAGCTTTTTTGTAAAAAATATTATTATTATTATTAATTATATACAGTCGTATCAGCACACACTTTTTTAAAACATAACTAGTTTTCGGACACTAAGGTCCATCATCAGTGTTAAAATTGAAATTTAATTCCACATGAGTGTGTCATCAAAATTGGTTAAAATGAGTTTAAAATGTAGCCCTGTTGACATCAACTGTAAAATAAGAAAGAAGAAAAACAAGTGTAAAAGTATGAAAATTATACATATAAACTTACAATGTTGTTGTAAAAGGTATGGACATACCATAGGAAGGACTGGCTTTTCCTCGTGCTCAGGTTGTTGGTCGAGTACTGAACCGCGCTGCAAGCACATGATGTTACGTCACCTCAAGGTTGTGTGCAGTATGTGCAGCGATTGGCAGTTGTCCTTAAATGGCGGTTTGTCATGAGAATGTTTTGTTTTTGACAACAGTGATTAAGGTTATATGTGTGTGTATAATTTGTAAATATATGTGAAAATATTATTGTATCAACTGACAGCAACTTGTGTGCGTCTTTGTGGATAAGTTATACACTGACTGACAGAGCAAATGCAACACCAAGAAGGAGTGGTCAGAACTTTATGCCAATTGCAGGGTAGATTGACGTCACTGAGGTATGCTCATGATGTGAAATGCGCCGCTGTGCTGCGCACGTAGCGAACGATAAATGGGACACGGCGTTGGCGAATGGCCCACTTCGTACCGTGATTTCTCAGCCGACAGTCATTGTAGAACGTGTTGTCGTGTGCCACAGGACACGTGTATAGCTAAGAATGCCAGGCCGCCATCAACGGAGGCATTTCCAGCAGACAGACGACTTTACGAGGGGTATGGTGATCGGGCTGAGAAGGGCAGGTTGGTCGCTTCGTCAAATCGCAGCCGATACCCATAGGAATGTGTCCACGGTGCAGCGCCTGTGGCGAAGATGGTTGGCGCAGGGACATGTGGCACGTGCGAGGGGTCCAGGC
Source organism: Anabrus simplex (assembly GCF_040414725.1). Taxonomy (NCBI): domain Eukaryota; kingdom Metazoa; phylum Arthropoda; class Insecta; order Orthoptera; family Tettigoniidae; genus Anabrus; species Anabrus simplex. Next base: position 343,624,684 of record NC_090268.1, on the reverse strand, counting down.
GCAGCCCGAGAGACGTCAGCACGCGAGGATCGGCGCATCCGCCGCCAAGCGGTGGCAGCCCGCACGCCACGTCAACCGCCATTCTTCAGCATGTGCAAGACACCCTGGCTGTTCCAATATCGACCAGAACAATTTCCCGTCGATTGGTTGAAGGAGGCCTGCACTCCCGGCGTCCACTCAGAAGACTACCATTGACTCCACAGCATAGACGTGCACGCCTGGCATGGTGCCAGGCTAGAGCGACTTGGATGAGGGAATGGCGGAACATCGTGTTCTCCGATGTGTCACGCTTCTGTTCTGTCAGTGATAGTCACCGCAGACGAGTGTGGCGTCGGCGTGGAGAAAGGTCAAATCCGGCAGTAACTGTGGAGCGCCCTACCGCTAGACAACGCGGCATCATGGTTTGGGGCACTATTGCGTATGATTCCACGTCACCTCTAGTGTGTATTCAAGGCACGTTAAATGCCCACCGCTACGTGCAGCATGTGCTGCGGCCGGTGGCACTCCCGTACCTTCAGGGGCTGCCCAATGCTCTGTTTCAGCAGGATAATGCCCGCCCACACACTGCTCGCATCTCCCAACAGGCTCTACGAGGTGTACAGATGCTTCCGTGGCCAGCGTACTCTCCGGATCTCTCACCAATCGAACACGTGTGGGATCTCATTGGACGCCATTTGCAAACTCTGCCCCAGCCTCGTACGGACGACCAACTGTGGCAAATGGTTGACAGAGAATGGAGAACCATCCCTCAGGACACCATCCGCACTCTTATTGACTCTGTACCTCGACGTGTCTCTGCGTGCATCGCCGCTCGCGGTGGTCCTACATCCTACTGAGTCGATGCCGTGCGCATTGTGTAACCTGCATATCGGTTTGAAATAAACATCAATTATTCGTCCGTGCCGTCTCTGTTTTTTCCCCAACTTTCATCCCTTTCGAACCACTCCTTCTTGGTGTTGCATTTGCTCTGTCAGTCAGTGTACTACATTACAGAACCCAATTTGTACCTATTTGAAATTAGCTAAATAATAAGTTTACTTGCCTGAAGCATCAGAATCATCATGGTCACTTTGTATGAAATCGTCATCATTATCCTCCATTTCAGAACATAAGTCTTCCATAAGAACAGCCAATATGGATTAATCGTCTAAATTTTGTGCGCTTGAATTAGACATAACAGCCACAAGAATTACACGAACAAGCCAGCCTCCTGAACACACCCTCTTCCTGTCTGTACACATCTACTTTCCCGCTCGTTTCACAGCTGAGAGTGAGCGATGAAGCAGCCACAGGCCATGTCGGAATGCAGCTGTGTTATCAATCGCTTTAAAGAAAAGCTCTTGACTTCCGCTCATAACCAGTAAATAAACTGTATGCTCACTAGAAGCATAAGACAGTGTCCTGGTGAAGTCAGAGCTCATTGGAACAGCAGCTTCTCTTTCTAACCACAGTGAAAACATATGCTCGTAAATTCTCCAAGTGCCGTCAGTAGCAATGAAATCATGCACATGTAGAAACTATGGACGGAGTCTCCAATGTGTTAAAATCCCTGTTCTGACCAGGAATCGAATCTAAAACTCTCTGAACTGAAGGTCTCATTGCAAACCACCATTCAGCCAAGGAGATGACAAGTAAACATTTCCTTTACAAAGGAAAAACTTTATCCTCCTAATCCAAGACAAAACATAATTCCATCATTAGATGGAGCAAAAGGTAAACATTTGTGTAAAAATTTCTACAAATATTCAGTGAATATGATAAATTTCTGTAACACGGTAGTACATACAACATCATCATGTTACTCTAAATTACATTCAGCATTCTTGACTATTAATTAACTAATATTAAATCATCAAATATTCATATGATTGGGAACAATACAACAATTACAAGTTTATGGAAATTCATTTGCAGAGGGAAGTCTGGAACTAACAGGTAATAGCTTACCATACATTATGCCTCCCCACACCATAACGCTTGGACCACTAAAATGATCATGTTCGACAATGTTCCTGGATGCATTACGTGTTCCCACCTCTCACTAGCTTAGGGTACGTCTAGAATCACTATTCAGACTGAATCTGCTCACATCTGAGAAGAGCATGTGACCCCACTCCTCATCGGTCCAGACCTGATGCTCTTGGCACCATCGCAAATGGTGCCACCGACGTGCGGGTGTCAACGGAACACAATGTAATGGTCAACGGGCAAACAGACTACCCTCATGCATTTGCTGTATCACTGTGGAGCGTGAAATTGGGTGCCTTGCGGTCCTGTTTAATGTGGTTGCAATTGCACCTGCTGTTTGAAGTGAGCCTCTTCTTGCCTGTTGCAAAATGCAGTTGCTGCTGTAGTTGACTGTGGTCGACCCCCTCCTCTCCTTCACGTAGCAGTGCCTATGGTTCAGAATACTCTCCATGCATGTGAAACAATGCTGTGAGCAATACCAAACTTCTGGGCTACACTCATCACACTTTGTACTACCAGTTTCCTGATGATTCTTCCCCATGTGAAGTTATCCAAATGTTGTCTCCGGGCCATGTAGTAATGAACAACACCACAACAGTGCACTACAAACTATTTGATGACCTCAGTTACCTATATGAATGTGGTGATATAGAATGAAGTAGACTGCAAAATATAATGAACTGCCAAAAATATCTGTCTAGAAAGTAGCAAGGTTTGTTCCTTTAAAAATGAAATGTATCTCTGTTTGTCTAAGTGTTCAAGAAAATCTAACATTATTTTCTTCTTCTTATTTTGCTACCGCTTTTTCCCACACCTGTGGCGTCGCGGGTGCGAACTGCGTCGCACATGTGGATTTGGCCCTGTTTTACGACCGGATGGCCTTCCTGACGCCAACCCTATACGGACGGATGTAATCATTATTGCATGTATCTGTGGTAGTTGGTTGTGTGGTATGTTGTCTGAATATGATGAGCAGAGTGTGAGGACGGACAAATGCACCCAGTCCCCAAGCCAGAAGAATTAATCAGTACGCCGACCATTCAGCCAACGAGTCGGACAAGAAAATCTAATATTATTTCAATACAATAATTCACATTTTTTGTGTGATTATCGCAAAAGTATATTGTGTAGCCCCATTAAAATGAAAGTGCATGTTACAATAATGTTACATAAGCCTAGACTATTTTTTGTAATTAGAACTGTATCAAGCTACAACTAAATCAAATGTTACATCTTTATAACTCACCAGCAAGCCTTGTAGTCCTATATTGGGCAGGAATTAGCCTTCCTGTTCTTTTGTATTGTACAGTACGTTGATACCGTTCTTTCAATATAAAATTCTCCAAAATGTTGTTCACAAACCTAAAAATAAAAAACTACATAAGGCCTACAATAGAGCTAGTCCTCCTTTAACAGGAGCCTACCAACACGAATAATTTTGCGTTTAAAAAATAGGGGCCCAAGTTTAGTTCAAAAATGTAACACCCGTTATTTCCTTAAGATATAACTTGGTAAGTTTTATACAAAAAGCGTAGCTTACCTTTGTATTTTGTGGGAGCAAACTCATCTCTGCAATTTGCTCATAACATTTCTATCGTAATTAGGACTTATTCGTAAATGAAAAAACAAAACAAAAAAAACATTTCGGTCCATCCTTATAGCTCTGCAGTTTGGCACACATCACTTGTCAATCAATAGTCTCACCACAACCAATATTATAGTTTATAGTCTAACAATTAAACAGCAAGAAGAGGTTATGGTCTCCTCTTTGGTGTCCACCCACATGTTGTTACAGAACAGCTGGCCGGTTTGCCGTGACGTCATAGCATTTCTCTCCGGTAGGTGGAAGGCCTTGGTTTGCGCGGAAGCGAAAGACCTGAGTTTCATCTGAGCCTGGTCTGAAGTAGACGAACATATATCACAAATAGAAAGAACACGACAGAGACATACTGTAAGTTTTTCTTTACAACTCGAATGGGCGATGGATAGATGGCACTCTCTCTGATTGATTCGCCATAATCCCATAATTTTAAATCTTTAAACGAATCGACTGAATAGGTAGCAGTCAGCATGAGACAAGGAGACCGGTGGGAGATTTGTATGGGGCAAGTATATTCACAAATAAATGTAATTTCACTCACCAAATTTGCAGCTGCCTGTCTAGCACATACCGCTGGCAAAATGAACTGCAAGGCTTCGAAATGTGGCCAACTACTTTTATAAGCGTCCTCTCTTCCCGTTTCGGTTCTTTTCTTTTTAATCTTCTGCATTTCTTGGCAGAGCTGAAATGCAAGATACCTATTTCTAACAATTTTTCGCATTGTTTATAATGAATTATATCTCAAAATAACTTACCTATCTACTTCATAACAATGGCAAATTATATAAATAGTTGTACAAGCTAATACTACACCTATACCTGATTTCTTAAATTATGAAGCTTCCTCTGAATTTCACTAGTATTAGTTTCGAAATGTTGCGCCATTTTTAGTAAAGTTGCGTTTTTATGTTGTCTATTTCTGTAGTTCCGATGTTGCATGTTCCACAACCAAGGGCTACTCTCGTACATTTGAATAAGTTCTGTAGTTTCCTTCCTCGACCACATTTTCTTGTCATCATTCATTGTCCTGACGTACTGCATCACTGTTATAATTTTAAATTCATTAACACGGAATATTCAAACGTTATTACATATATAACAACTGTCTCACTTCCTCAGAGCTGTCGGAGAGCTAATAAAACTCGCTAACCCAATGCTCTCAGGCCATCATCAAGTCCTGTAACTCGCTATCGAGAGTATTTACTAAGTAGCCAACCTCAGCAGAGTGAAAACCCTACGTGAGACGAAAACGGGCAGCATTTTCGCAAGTAGTGCCCTTTTTTATATATACAATAGTTTTCACTGTCTTTACGGATGACTTTGTCTACAATTTTAAATGGCGATTAATAATAATAATAATCTACAGAACAGCAAACAAATCAAAATAATAACTAGCCGATCTGTCAGTCATCAAAAGTGAATCTGTCGGTTTCATCCTCCAAGGGGGACGTTGTCACTTCCTACTGCTTGCGATTTTGTGCTCGAACAGTAGAATGAACTGGAGATAACCTTTTGTGATGGAGTTCAACATTATCAGTTGGTGCGAAACTCTCGCGTGTGGATCCATGATTCTGAATGCACTGGCTGGCTAGATCACACGCATTAATTGTCGACGAAAAATGAGTACCGGTATTTTGTTATTTCACTTTAATTAGCCTGGTTCTCCTCGGCGCTAGATGAGGGCTTCATTCATTCCATTCCTGATCCGGTGGAAACTGGAAAGAGGCTGGTGGATTTTCATTATCTTAAACGCGTACCGCTAAAACACACTCCTACAATCGCCATTTGAATGCGGTGAAGATAAGGCAGAGTGAGAGAGAAAGAGAGAGATCTGACTGTCAAGATTAAAAATATCAGAAATCACAAGATGACTAACAAACAAAGTAAAATACGGTATGTTACATTTAGGAGAATGAACTTTTTCTAAAATGGCGTTGAAAATGAAGTGTAATGGGAGATAGAAAACATTGTTATTCCTCCTTTTGTTGTTATATTCCCCCTTTACTATCTTTCACTTCAAAATTCAGCAAGACCGTACATAATGCATACAATACAAAAATACCGAAAGGGCAAACTACAGTATTGGCACGGTCCAGGTCGTATGGTTGGCAACACTTACTCCTGGAACTCTTGATAGTACTGGCTAATCACGATAGAGCAGTACCGGTAGTTCATTCAAGTACAAAGAGAGGCCGCTCATGTACGCTTTGGCTGCGCGCTCGACAACTTGCTGCAACTTTAAAAGAGTAGAGAGCAGCACACGCCGTTTGTCCTGGATTCACGCAGATGGGAGTAACCTTCAATATTCAAGCATGCGAATTGCTCGAAAGGAGCAACCATGGGATTGAGACGGCGGTAGAAGCAACCAAGAGCGGCTTGGAGCAACTAACGCCACAGCAATCGATAGTCAAGTCGAAGTGGTCCGAAGAATAAAACCTGCCAGTAGAGCTTTACAGTAAAACATCCTTCTACTTTCTTTCCAATTGGCTTTACGTCGCACCGATACTGTCTTATGGTAACGATGGGACAGGAAAGGGCTAGGAGTGGGAAGGAGCGGCTGTGACCTTAATTGAGGTATAACCTCAGCATTTGTCTTGTGTGAGAGTGGAAACCACGGAAGACCATCTTTAGGGCTGCCAACAGTGGGGTTCAAACCCACAATCTCCCGAATCATTCTACTTTATTCGTTACTCCAGTCCAATTAGCTTATGAAGGCTACTTTCCATCTTCATTTCCTTTCCTGCCATACTAAAGTGAAATTTAAGATGAGTCCTACACTGAAGTTCCAAAACCAGTCTTATCCCGAAAACTGAAAATGCAGTTGCCAGGGTGTGAAATTATCGGTGTTGGGGGATGATTTTATTCCAAAAATAACCCTCTACTAAAATTTTCTAGAGGGAGACAATCCTTTCTTTACAAAATTATAACAATAAGTGACACAGCAGATGTAACTCAAAATTATGTACTTTAATATGTGAATTTACAAGAAAATAACGTGACTTAAACATGTTTATACAAATAATAGAATAGGAGTCCGCCTCTGTGGTGTAGTGGTTAGCGTGATTAGCTACCACCCCCGGAGGTCCGGGTTCGATTCCTGGCTCTGCCACGAAATTTGAAAAGTGGTACGAGGGCTGGAACGGGGTCCACTCAGCCTCGGGAGGTCAACTGAGTAGAGGTGGGTTCGATTCCCATCTCAGCCATCCTGGAAGTGGTTTTCCGTGGTTTCCCACTTCTCCTCCAGGCAAATGCCGGGATGGTACCTAACTTAAGGCCACGGCTGCTTCCTTCCCTCTTCCTTGCCTGTCCCATCCAATCGTCCCATCCCTCCACAAGGCCCCTGTTCAGCATAGCAGGTGAGACCGCCTGGGCGAGGTACTGGTCATTCTCCCCAGTTGTATCCCCCGACCCAAAGTGTGAAACTCCAGGACACTGCCCTTGAGGCGGTAGAGGTGGGATCCCTCGCTGGAGGATAAACAGATTAAGAAGAAGAATAGAATAGGAATGTGGCAGTTATACCGTGTTATCATGCTCACTATGGCAACTCCACTTCTAGCAATTTCCTGTTCATATTACAACTCCAACCAACAATGAAGTTTCAGATATTTAAGTTTATGTTAACTGCCAGCCACTCAGTCTGCAAACTCATTTTCAGTAACTAGCCATCTTAGTCTTGAATGTGATAGTGGAATAACACAGTCATTACCGGTGCTGAATACACATGATTTATCGGTGAGTGAAAATGGCGTGGAAAACATCTAAAAGGGCTAGATGTGATAAAGTGAACAGCGGCGTCGACGGCGGAGTGGTCATCTTCCTAGAAATGTAGTGTAGTACGAAGCTATGAAAATAATCCTGGGTCATCAAATACGGCGGCCAACGAGAAGTTTCCGAAGTCTTGACAAAGAAATCGGACCTGGTTAATGTTCACTACCAATGAAATGAGAGCCAAGTAATGTTATGCAGTGTGGAAAACCGCAGGAACCTCATCCAGTGATTTACCTTGGGCAAAAGACGGCGAAAAAATCTCGACGTTGTATGTAAACATGAAAAAGGTGTTATTCATTCTAATTCTGTGCAGCAGGATTAAATTCTTTAAAACAAATCTTAGAAAAATCTACAGAAGCTGCTCGAGAACTGTTCATAAAATGCAGAAAGAAATATTAGATACAACTGTTAAGGTGTTAAGGTCGGTTTATTTAGCAGCGAACGATAGTGGAGTTTCCTTGATCATTCGAAGCTTATAAGATAAGGCTACATATCGCAAAGGGTATAGACATCGGAACACGTCATAATAGATGAACAATGATTCGTTTTATAGCGGAAAATAACGTTTGAAATGAGTGAATTTTATCAGTCACTGACTTGTTTCTGTGGATGAGTCTACGGATAGGTTTCCTGAAAAAAACATTCAATTTTGTATGTTACGTTTGTGGGATTTGGTTCGGACGTAGCGGCGGTATTTACGGATAAGAATGGTGTTGCAGCTAGAATAAGGGCGTGGAGGAGGGGGGGGGGGATCTCTCCGTACTTGAGTAGTGTACATTGTATGGCCCATAGAACAGACTTTGTTACAGAACAAGTGTTTAATATTGTGAATGCTGTTCATAATTCTGAGAAGAAATCTGTAATCTTTCTTCAGAACGTCGTTAATATGATTACCCCAATGAAGATCATTCCTTATATTAGCACCTAGGTACTTACAGTGATCCACATGAGGTACTGTCACCCCATAAACATAATAATTAAAACTGAGAGGACTTCCCCTCTTGAAGAAAAACTTGATTTTTCGTCCCATTTACATTCATACCATTGACTACTGTCCATCTCACAATATTGTTTAATTTCCCCTGCAGGCGCTCCCAATCCTGCAACTCATATACTACTCTATACAGTAGAACATCATCCGTAAATATTATTTTCTGTGATTCCACATCATTACTCATATCTTATATATATATATAAGAAAACATAAAGGTCCAATAATACTGCCCTGCGCCCCCCTCCCTCTCTTAATCATTACAGGTACAATTAATGCTTCACCTACTCTAATTTTCTGAGTTCTATTTTCTAGAAATGTAGCCGCCCATTCAACCGCTCTTTTGTCTAGTCCAACAACCCTCATTTTCATCAGTAATCTACCATCATCTACCCTATCAATAGCCCGGGTATAGGTCAACAGCGATACAGACAATTTGACCTCCTGAATCAAATATCTGCTATATCTTGCTGGAATCCTACAAGTTAAGCTTCACTGGAATAACCATTCCTAAACCCAACTGCCTTCTATCAAACCAGTTAGTTATGTCCCTCATTTGTACAGCAAAAGGAAGATGTTACAGACATGAAAATTCGTATTTGGAATCTCCTTTTAAAATAAAGAAACACGTATTTTTTTGTTTTGGAAAATCTACTTAAGGGGTGGTGAACAGGAGTGACAACGCGGGTGAATTTTTAAAATGAGTATATCTCCAAAATGTAACACGTTACAGATGTGAAAATTGGTATTTCTAATCTCTTCTATATATATATATAATATATATATATATTTTTGCTAGTGGCTTTACGTCGCACCGACACAGATAGGTCTTATGGCGACGATGGGATGGGAAAGGCCTAGGAGTTGGAAGGAAGCGGCCGTGGCCTTAATTAAGGTACAGCCCCAGCATTTTCCTGGTGTGAAAATGGGAAACCACGGAAAACCATCTTCAGGGCTGCCGATAGTGGGATTCGAACCTACTATCTCCCGGATGCAAGCTCACAGCCGCGCGCCTCTACGCGCACGGCCAACTCGCCCGGTATATAAATTAACATGCTCTGACTGACTGACTGACTGATTCATTATCGCCGAGCCAAAACTACTAGACAAAACGAAGTGAAATTTTTGGGATACATTCATATTAGAGTGTAGGTTCTTACTAGGGGAGGATTTTTAGATATTCCGTCGCTAAGGGGGTGAAAATGGGGTGAATTGTTTAAATGAGCATATCTGTATCTTAAAAACTTAAAAGTTTACAGACGTGAACTTTGGTATTTAAAATCTCCTTGAAAAATAAAGAAATAGATATTTTTTGTTTTTGAAAAATCCTCTTAAGGCGAGTGAAAAAGGGGGGGAAAGAGGTTTAATACCTCTTATGAGGATACTTATATCCAAAAAACTGAAGATGACCGGGCGAGTTGGCCGTGCGCGTAGAGGCGCGCGGCTGTGAGCTTGCATCCGGGAGATAGTAGGTTCGAATCCCACTATCGGCAGCCCTGAAGATGGTTTTCCGTGGTTTCCCATTTTCACACCAGGCAAATGCTGGGGCTGTACCTTAATTAAGGCCACGGCCGCTTCCTTCCAACTCCTAGCCCTTTCCCATCCCATCGTCGCCATAAGACCTATCTGTGTCGGTGCGACGTAAAGCCCCTAGCAAAAAAAAAAAAAAAAAAAAAAAAAAAAAAAACTGAAGATGTTACAGACATGAAAATTGGTATTTGGAATCTCCCTTAAAAATAAAGAAACACGTATTTTGTTGTTTCAGGAAAATCCAATTATGGGGGGGAGAGGGGAAATCGAGTGACAAACGGGGTGAATAAAACAATTCTGCAGTATAATTATCTCAGAAACCTAAATTGTTACAGACGTGAAAATTGGCATTTGGAATCTGTAAAAGTAAAGAAAATAGATCGTTTATTTTCGGGAAATCCTCTAAAGGGGGAACTGAAAGAGGGAGTGAATTTTTAAAATGAGAATATCTACAAAACATCTTATAAACTTTACATGCTACAGACGTGAACATGGGTATTTTTAATCTTTTAAAAATAAAGAAACATGTATTTTTTGTTTTCAAAACGCATTTGGGGTGGGGCGGGGGTAAAAAGACCTGAAAAGGGGATTAATTATTTTTATTAGGATACTGATATCTCAAAAACTGAAGATTTTTTTTGCTAGTGTCTTTTACGTCGCACCGACACAAACAGGTCTTAAGGCGACGATAGGATAGGAAAGGGCTAGGAGAGGGAAGGAAGCGGCCGTGGCCTTAATTAAGGTACAGCGCCAGCATTTTCTGGTGTGAAAATGGGAAACCACGGAAAACCATCTTCAGGGCTGCCGACAGTTGTATTCGAATCCACTATCTCCCGGATGCAAACTGAAGATGTTACAGTCCTGATAGTTGTTATTTGGAGGCTCCTTTATAAATAAAGAAACACATAATTTTGTTTTCGGAAAATTCACTTAGGGGGAGGGTGAAAGGATGTGAATGAAGTTGAATTCTTTTATGTCGATACTTATATCTCAAAACTGGATGTTACAGACGTGAAATTGGTATATAAAATCTACTTTAAAAATAAAGAAACACATATTATTTTGGGGGACGGGAATCAACTTAATGGGGGGTGGGAGGTGAAAAAGGAGTTGAATTTTTTTTATGAGGATACTTATATCTCAAAAACTGAAGATGGTACAGACACGAACATTTGTATTTAGAATCTACTTTTAAAGTAAAGAAACACGTATTCTTTTGTTTTCGGAAAATTCACTTAAGGAGGGGGGATGAATGAATTAAAATTATAGTTTTCTTTGTAAGAGGGTACTTATATCTCAAAAACTAAGGATGTTACAAACATGAAAATTGTTATTTGGAATAATAAAGAAACACATATTCTTTTGTTTTCGGAAAATTACTTAAGGGAGTGAAAGAATTGAAAAATTAATTGAATTATTTGTATTAGGATACTTACACCTAAAAAAACTAAAGAGGTTGCAGACATGAAAGTTGGTATTTCGAATCTCCTTTAAGAATAAAGAAGCACTTTTCTTTGTTTTCGGAAAATTGACTTAATGGGGAGGGTGAAAATAAGTAAAAGTTGAATACTGTTTATGAGGATACTTATATCTCAGAAAGTGAAGATGTTACAGACGTAAAGTTTGGTATTTTGAATCTCCTTTAAAAATAAAGAAACGCGTATTTATAGTTTTCAGAAAGTCCACTTAAGGGGGAGAGGGGTGGAAAGAAGTGAAGAAGAAGAAGATGAATTCTTTATATGGGGATACTTATATTTCAAAAACTGAAGATGTTACGGACTTGAAAGCTGTTTTTTGGAATCTCCTTTAAAAATAAAGAAACAAGTGTTCTTTTGTTTTCGAAAAATCCACTTAAAGGGTGAAAATTGAAAAAGCGGGTGATTTTTTAAAATGAGTACCGGTATATCTACAGTATATATAAAAACGTAACATTTTACAGAGGTGAAAATTTGTATTTGGAATCTCCTTCAAAAATAAGGAAATATGTTTTTTTTTTGTTTTCAGAAATCCACTTAGGTGGGGTTAGTTGGGGTAAGGACAGATAATGATGATGATGATGATGATGCTTGTTGTTTAGAGTGGCCTAACATCTAGGTCATCGGCCCCTAATGGTTCGAAATGATAGGAAATGCAAAAACGTGATGATGAAGAATGAAGGAATGAATATGAATTTAAATCAATCAGTGGATCCGACCCGCAATGCCTCACCTGACCAGAAACAATATTACGGACCAAGGGACTGTTTCCAAAGCACAATCCTGAATCAGTGAAGCTTGTTGTCTAAAGGAGTTCAATATCCATGTCAACGGTCCCTCATAATGGCACTTATCGCTAGTAAAGGAGAACCATGGTATTTCTCAGGTTGCGGTACTAATCAAAGGTAGCGTAAACTCACGGTGTTCCAAACATTATGGTACTACTCACAAGTATTGTACGTCGTGCAGGTAACGCAGACCTCTGGTGTTTCTCACATAATGGCGAATCTCATAGGCAACGCAAACCCATAGTGTTCCTCATCTAGATGTACTACTCACGGGCGCCGGTATTCCCGTGGTGTTCCGCATATAGTAGGTACTAATCATAGGCAACGAAGACCCACGGTGTTGCTCATATTGTGTTACTAACTACAGGTAACGCCCAGATCCGTGGTGTTTCTCACTTAATGGTACTAATCATGGACAACGTAAAACCGTGGTGTTCCGCATTTATTGGTACTAATCACAGGTACTGGGAACCCACAGTGAACCCCGCTCTACTGCTATGAATCACAAAACAATTGAGTACCTAACAGAGTGATACTACTCGCAAGTAAAGGCGACCCATGGTGTTCCCCGCATGATGGTAGTTTCATGGTTCTGACGCAGGGGATACGACAGGCGGGGGATACGTGGGTGTATTCTTCTTCTGCGTCTCCCACCCAAAAGGGGTAAGGACAGATAAAGGGGTTGAATTGTTTTTGTCGGGATACTTATATCTCAAAAACTGAAGATGTTACACACGTGGAAATAGGTATTTAGAATCTCTTTTAAAAATAAAGAAACATGCTTTTTTGTTTGTTTCCGACTTGAGAGAATGTTTCTCACATGTACAGTTCTACAATGACTTAGCAAATGTCATGGGATAGTCACCTAATAGCGTGTGGGGCCTCCTCTGGCCCTGCGAACTGCAGTGAGACGCCGTGGAAGTGAGTCGACAAGTCCCCGGTAGTCCTCTGGACGCAGCTGACACCAAATCGTTTGCAGAGCGGCCGCCAATGCTGGTCTGTTCTTGGGTGCAGGATCCATGGCACGGAGCCTGCGTTCCAGGACATCCCTGATATGCTCGATAGGGTTCATTTCGGGGCTCCTGGGTGGCCATGGCAGTCGTTGGACCTCCGTTGCATGTTCCTGGAACCATTCCCGGGCGACGTGGGAGTGATGTGGCGGCGCGTTATCATCTTGAAACACCGCAGATCCGTCTGGGCTCTGGAAGGCCAAAAATGGGTGGAGATGGTCTCCGAGCAGCTCAACATACCGCGTACCATTCAAAGTCTCTTCCAGAACAACTAGGGGGACCATTCCATACCAGGAAAATGCACCCCAGACCATAACAGAGACACCAGCGCCCTGGACCACACCTTCGAGGCAGGCGGGATCTATCGCTTCATGTGGTCTGCGCCATACACGGTGCCTCCCATCGGCATGGTGCAGTTGAAATCGTGATTCGTCCGATCATATCACGTTACGCCATTGTTCCAGTGTCCATCCCTGGTGACTGGCGACAAATGCGCGTCGTTGTGCCCGATGACGTTTGATTAACAGTGGCCCGTGTGCGGCGCCGGCTCCCATACCCCATAGAACCCATGTTCCTACGGATTGTCCACTGAGAGACGTGTCTAGCACGGCCTGTGTTGAATTGAGCCGTGATTTGTTGCACGGTTGCCCGTCTGTCACTACTGACAATCCGTCTCAGATGTCGCCGGTCACGGATATCGAGGTTGGCTGGACGGCCGGTCGTTCGTCTGTTGTCGACGGTGACACCCGCATTCAACCATTCCCGATAAACTCCGGGCACGGTTGATCGTGTGAAGCCGAATTCCCGCACCACTTCCGAAATCGCACCTACCATCCGTCGGGCACCGACCACCATACCCCATTCGAACGATGTCAGCACACGACGACGTTCCATGTTACACCTGTCACATGCACAGCCACTGCTCACAACGTCTCCTATACAACTGCCGCTGGCACAGGGGGCGTGTGGTGCGCAGACAACACACCTGCGCATCAGTGCTCCGGTATCCCATGACATTTGCTCAGTCAGTGTATATCGCATCGTCATCTTAGCCCCAAAAACGTGGTTTACAAAGAATTTCTGGGATAAATGAAACCCAATTTTTCGGTGATTTTTTAAATACTTTATTGATTTTCAGATAATGTTTCAATACAATACCGAGGAACGATTACTTTTAACAAATTACGAAATCCACGCGAGTGAAGCAGCGGGTAACTGCTGTTTCTCTATATTTCCTTCTATATTCTATGCTAATCACTTTCATTTAATAACCAAACCTCTTTACGGTAAGGAATATTCTCACAGAATTAAAAAAGTAGACCTAATTCATATGCCTTTTTTTTACTTGGCCTGTTTTTATTCATAGAAGTAAAAATCAAGCAGATAACATGGACAAAAAGCAAACCTTTCCTTTATTGTACATAATCAGATCAAATCGTATTTTTACACAAAATTAAGTCTCCTCTTTGATTTGAATTAAAGTCATTAATTACTTTTGAGATGGCAGTGCCAGTACTACTTTTGATACCTAAAAAGCCAAAGAGGATATCCTCTCCTGGGCGATCGTCTTCCTGCAGTATGTTTTTAAAAGCCGGAGAGCATGAAAAACACCTCTCCTACGTTGCTGAATTCATTGGAACTGTTCAAAACACATGGATTTTTTAAAATGAGAGTGAATACACTTTTCAAATACTTATCTACAATAATAGTAACTCTTTTTTGGATTTATTTGTTTTTGATTCTTCCATTTTGTAAAATAAAAAATAAAAAAGCAGCAGCGCAGAGAAGTTTCTTGTTCTAAATGTAAAACTTACCAACATATTTTACACTGACCACGTCTACTTCGCTTCCGTTTATAACTTGACTTAAATGGTTGAGAACATCAAAGTTATTTTCTTGAAGCTTAGTCTCTATCTCTTGCTTAAGGATGTCTAACAGGAAACAGAATTGTAGCTTTGTAGTGCTGTTGCGTTGTCTCAAATGAAGCTTTCCTCTTACAGAGTCGACATAGTGGCTTCAAATTTATCTAACATATATTAAATACCTATTTATTTACAAGTAAAATTAATGGTGTTAGTGAAGTCTGAAAAAATATTTCTACATAAAGATAAAATTTTGACTAAAGTAGTTAGTGAGACGTAAAGCAAATAACATGCAATTTAACAATTAAAAAGTTGACTTAAAATGTTATAATAAACATTAACGGAAACTGGCACATATTAAACTTTAAAAAATCCGTTTACCCTCCAGAGTTGGTTTTTCACCGGACTCAGCAAGGGATTCCACCTCTACCGCCTGGAGCGTGGTACATTCGGTCAAGGATACAACTGGGCAGGTGGGCCATTATTTCGTCCGGGCGGCCTCACCTGCTATACAGAACAGGGGCCTTCTTGGAAGTGGGAAAAGATTGGTAGGGATAGAAAAGGAAGAGGGAAGGAAGCGGCCGTGGCCTTAAGTTAGGTACCATCCCGGCATTTGCCTGGAGAAGAAGTGGGAAACCACCAAAAAACCACTTCAAGGATGACTGAGGTGGGAATCGAAACCCATTTACTCAGTTGACCACCCAATTTTCAAATTTCGTGGCAGAGTCGGGAATCGAACTCGGGCATGGCAGCTAATCACACTAACCACATAGGCTATATTAAACGCAAGAAAATAAACACAGTGGAGTGTTTGCTTACCATTTAGCTATTACAATATTGAAGAATGCAGCAAAACAGAATAACAATTAAATATAACTACAGGCGAATCTCTGAACTCCGATCATCGAAACAGTCGTGTGGAGCCAAAGCCCGCAGTCCGTGGCGTATTTTTCGGAACTTATTAGCGCCATTTTAATTAGAATGATGGGGGAAGGTAAAATTGAAAAATATTATAAATTATTTGTAACAACTTCATACATATAGCTCAACATTCCAAAGATCATTTTGTTTCATTGAGCTAAATTAAACAGAGTAACGACAAACGTACTTGTAAAATATGTATTTCTAAGTCTGTAATATTATTTAATATTTAGAAAATTTGATTTCCTTCAAAATATTGCCACCCCCAAATTAAGCCTATACCTGTGAGGGTCGTGGGTGCGAACCATGTCGCACATGTGGATTTGGCCCTGTTTTACGACCAGATGCCCTTCCTTCACCCATATGGAGGGATGTAATTACTACTGCACGTTTCTCTAGTTCTTGGTAATGTGGTGTGTTGTCTGAATATGAAGAGGAGAGTATTAGGACAAAAACAAATCCAGTCCCCGAGCCAGAAGAATTAATCAGACGCGATTAAAATCCCCTACCCGGCCGGGAATCGAATCCAGGACTCTCTTAACCGATGGCCTCAACGCTGACCATTCAGCCAAGGAATCAGACTTTCCAGTGTTTGAGTGTTTGGCAAAAAGAAGTAGTGTTATGGATACTATGTGCGGTAATTGTGATGTATACAAAGCGGATGAGTTATTTGGTTTAGATAGCGTCAAGCGAAAATTGAATAGGGACATGGGTGCTGACAATAATATAGGTATCTCATTTACACTATAGGACACTCCTTGGTAACAAAAATCGACTCGGAACAAGTACCTCGATGGCAAAATCACAACAATAAAAATGGGGATCACATGCTCCTAACACAACGGAGTTAAATTATATGGAGATCATTATTCTCCTCACTTGTCATATGCAGGTCCTACGTCGATGCTGCGGCTACCTCAAACACAACGGTAACTTAGCACACGCAGTTAATATCAAAATACTACCCAAGGCTTGTCAGTAATCAAAATCGTCCGTAAAATTGTAATTGCCATTTAAAAGATGACTCAAATATCATTTTAACCCAACAACACAATAAACTGCACGACCTGTCAGTCATTGTTATTCGCGGATACTCATTAATATTACTTCCACAATTCCCGTTAATATTAAATTGCAACATGTTCCAAATGCATTTCACAATATCAATATAAAGTATTTTTCGAAGACAACCCTAGCATGCACATGAACGTTAATACTTCAACGATCATTCCCCCTCACTTTACGTGATCGTTTATTACGCCACTGAAGGCTCACTACGTCCGAATACGTCGACAGCTTTATTATCAGATTCAAAACACTCCTAAAATATCGTTGATACTATTAAACCAATTGAAGACACATTATTTTAACAAGTTCTCAAGCCCGGTGGCGCGAATATCGACGTAGATTCCAGCCAGGGGTGTATACAGAATACGAGAGCTTGTGTGGCTGTGATTCAATAAGTGCGTTTTTCTGTTTTCCGTGCATTTTATTCGGACATGACCTGACGTGGACGAAAACCGGAGTAATCGATCTCAAACACTAGGAAAAAAGTTAAAAATCACGAAAGTTCCTACCAACATATCAATTCATGCTTGGAATTAGCTGTTCTAGAGTAGGGAAAGTTAATATAGTGACTCAACTGGGCCTGCTTATTGCCAATCCATTAAGAAACACAATGATCAGGTTAGGAAAAATAGGCACATATTACGCAGAATTATTCAGTGCATAAAATTCTGTGGCGTATTTGAAGAGGCACTCCGTGGCCATGATGCGACAGAAGATTCTCCAAATCCTAACATTTTCAAAGGTCTCATTTATTTTACAGGTGAAATAGACGTTGCTATGAAAGAACACCTGACGAAAGCTTCTGTATTTAAAGGTACGTCAAAGACCATTCGGAACGAGCTTCTCAACTGTATGATGAATGTGTGTAGGGAACAAATTTCTTCAGAAATTGGGGAATCCCAATTCGTTGCAATAGAAGCAGATGAAACAACGGATTTATCAAACAAATGCCAAGTGGTACTTGTTTTTCGATATGTATTAGAGGATCACGTCCATGAAAGGTTTTCGGAGTTCGTGAATCCAACCGACAGGACAGCTGCGTGCCCCTAACCTCACAGCCAACTCGCTCTCTTTACTGAACAACTACCCATGCATAAAGACTGATGCGAAAAACTGTCAATTGGGTTCTGTACTGTAGGCTCTCCGTTTATTTTGACATCTATCACGTACTGTCACCTGTACAAATGTCCGGCTCCATGGCTAAATGGTTAGCGTGCTGGCCTTTGGTCACAAGGGTCCCGGGTTCGATTCCCGGCAGGGTCAGGAATTTTAACCTTAATTGGTTAATTTCGCTGGCACGGGGGTTGGGTGTGTGTGTCGTCTTCATCATCATCTCATCCTCATCACGATGCGCAGGTCACCTACGGGTGTCAAATCGAAAGACCTGCATCTGGCGAGCCGAACTTGTCCTCGGACACTTCTGGCACTAAAAGCCATACACCATTTCTTTTTTTTTTTTTTTTTTTTTTACCTGTACAAATCAAATTGGACAATATTATATACACGAACATTTATCTACCTGCGAATGAGTAATACCCTCGTCGAATAACGAACAGGGTCTGTCACCACTAAACAAAATGAGCGACGCTGAGCGCAAGAGAGTCTACATTCAAAGTTAGAAATTCGAGAGCCACAAGCTACAAACGAATACATCTACTCCTCCCAGCTGACTTCAGGATGATGCAGTCGAATCAATAAAGATTGAACATAGTGTTATTCGACAAAATTCGCAGAAGAGACCAGATAAGAAATAAAATTAAAAATCTTTCTATACCGAAGTTCCAAGGAATAATTCGTTTTTAACATCCACACAACACCTACGAGATGTATTCTGCCCCTTCATATTTCTTCATTTAGTTTCTCTTTCTAGAGGCTTAAATCTATCTTATCTCAGTCGATCGTCAGCAGTATTTAATGAAGAAGTTGTTGAAGAATTAGCTATAATGACTCATATTGTATATTATCTAAATTACAAGCAAGAATTAAGGAAGAAACATTGCATACATGATTCAGAATTTTAGTTTATTATCTACACTATATAGAATTCTAAAGACAAAATTTTACACCGCAAAAGCTAGGAAGCAAAATGTAACTTTTGTGGTAGTTGATATTGTGAACATAGAAGAGACCTCCAGATTTACGTGAAATCTGAACTATAGAAACAAAAACGTTCATTTCAAATTTCGCACATGCATTGGCTGGATTGGTACCATGACCGGATTGATGAGAACCTTACAATGATATCACTGTTTCTACTACGGTACTATTAGTTTAACAACGGTATTTTCCCGTCATTATAAGTGACTCTTTTTCACTGTACGTTGTATGTGTTTTAGGTGCTTTTGTGCAACAAAAGCCCGAAAATCTTAAAAAATTAACTTGAACTTATTCCTACTTGCCATTATTGTTTTCTATTCCCTAGTTTCTCTTTACGTCGATTTTCTTCAGAAGCACGTAGTCCCCCCCCTTTTTTTTTGAAGTTGCTTTACGTCGCATCGACACACACAGGTCTTATGGCGACGATGGGATAGGAAAGGGCTAGGAGTGGGAAGAAAGCGGCTGTGGCCTTAATTAAGGTGTGAAAACGGGAAACCACGGAAAACCATCTTCAGAGCTGCCGACAGTGGGATTCGAACCCACTGTCTCCCGAATGAAAGCTCACAGCTGCGAGCCCCTAACCACACGGCCAACTCGCTCGGTAGCATGTACTTCTGCATTGATGGAAAGCCCTAGAACCTGGATTTACAACAGATCATTTTCAAGTACTTGCTAAGATAGCTTTCGTGAGTGCTTTCAAAGCCGTTCCAGATGGAGCATAATAGTTAGTCCACACCAAAGTTAATAAACAATGTTAATGAAAACATTCCTCAACATGTTAATAAACTTTTGTTAACAAACTTCTTCAACATTGTGTCCACACCAAAACAACTGTTAGTGATGTTACAGTGGATAGAGTCAGGAAGAAGAAAGTACTTAAAGATGCATCTTTCATTATTTTAGTGAGTACAGTTAGAGAAAAGCACAGACACGAAGTGTGGCAAAGACAAATATTGGAAAGTCGACTAGAATTAACTTTGGAGAGGACACTTATGTCAGAACCTTTAATTAATGATGCAGCAGGCTTTTAAAATTTTCTTGGGAATGCCCCCACATGACTTTCAGTTCTTGTTGGCTATAATTGGGTCTGAAATTGCGAGTAATGATGATCGGAAAGCCGGCTCCTCTAATGACAGGCTACTTTTTATAAGTATAAGTTTAATATTCCTAGCAACTGGTGATTGAGACATTTCACTTCAATACCTATTTGTCTAGAGTATCAAAAGAAACAATTTCAGTTATTGTGTCTAAGGTGTTTTAAGCTTTATACAACAATATCAAGGAATTGGTAAAGGTACGAAATAAAGAAAACCTTCATTTAAGCTAGTTAGGATAGTATTATTTTGATATACATGCGATTATGGGAGGTTAGGTTATTCAGCGCGGAGCGAAACTGGAAATGAAACTACATTAGAACATTGCTAAAAGAATGTCATACAGAATTAAATGTCCTGTATATTACAACTTTCGCTTGAGATTTGGTAGTCAATTCGTATTCCGCACTACGAATTTGCGTGCTCTAATTGCGTCCTTGCTCATGTGCGAACCGAAATGTTAACGAAAACACGAAAAGTTAATGGGAAGTTTCATTCACAAAAGTTAAAGAAATTTTGTTTATCAGCATGCTCGAAATTTAATGAACACGCTATTTTGTTTATTGACATCCAAATATGTTCATGGACATTGTTTATTAACAAACTTAACAAAAACATCTTGGTGTGGACGCACCTTTGCAGTGCGTATATAAAGAGCACTAGGAAAGTTTTGCAATGTTAGTGAACGCTTTAGACTTTTTCAAAATAATTTCCACCACACTCAATGCACTTCTCCATACGTCGAAACCAGTCACTGAACCAACTCTGCCACTTTTCTTCGGGTACATTTTCACACTCATGATCCCATGCTGCCAGAAGCTCCTCGTCTGATACAAAACACCGCCCTTTCAGCTTCATCTTCACTTCTGGGAAGAGTGCGAAGTCACATGGGGCAAGATCAGGACTGTATGGAGGGTGATCAAGCACGGTCAACCCTGATCTGGCAAGAAAATACATTGTTACATTAGCACTATGTGCTGGGGCATTGTCGTGATGCAAGAGCCAAGTGTTGAGCCGTGACCTTGGACGGAGCTGTTTGAGAGCCTGGATGACCTGAGGCAGATAAGTCTCACTGTACCACTTCGCAGTAACTGTCCTTTGTGTTTCTAGCAGAACCCAAGGCAGGATGCCCCGTTTAGTGAAGAACACTGCAATCATCATTTTCCAGACTGACCTTGACTTTTGCACAGCCACAGGAGTACCCTCATCTTCAAACAGTCACACCTTGTTCTGGGATTTTGTTGGGACATCGTAATAAAAAAAAGCCAAGTTTCGTCGCCTGTAACGATGTTATTGACGTTACGCGAAGTCCCATTTTCAAACTGTTTTAGCATTTTTCGGTACCATTTCACTCGATGTGCCCTTTGTTCCTCTGAAAGTGAATGGTACACCCAAAGGGAACAAACCTTTATAACATGCAGATAGTCGTGTAAAATTGAATGAATAGCTGGTACAGGGATGCAGAGGGTCTCTTCTACCTGCCGATATGTCAACCGCCTCTCTTGCTGCAACATTTTCCTCACAGCTTCAATGTTTTACGGTCGCCCAGAACGAGGATCGTCTTCAGCCCCAAAGTTTCCCCTCTGGAACTCTTTGTACCAGCGGAAAATTGTAGTCCGATGTGGACAGTCTTTCGCCAGCACAGGAGTTATTTCCTCCAGGCACTGGTCAACAGTTAATCCGCGAGCGAAATTGTAGCGGATAATTGCGTGATATTCACCTTTAGACCACACTGACATCTTAACTTACTTCCATTCCCACTGCTTGGTAACAACTGGTGTGAAGGTCGCGCCTTTCTGTCTTCTAGACCGGTCTCTTCCCTATTTTCATCCCTCACTATATCAGGGGTGTCCAGCCAACCGTTTTTGCTTATTGCAAACCTTTCCTAGTACCCTTTGTACTAAGCAACGTAGCGGAACTATTCTTAGCCTGTGTCATGTCTCCTGCGATGTCTTGTTTAGATTTCATATCTAGTTCACAGTTTGCCGTAACTAAGTCTTCTTCAACGGGTTGCTCCCACATCATAGTAGAACTGCGAGTGCTATCAATGTCGCACATGTTGACTGTCAATTTTACGGCAAGATGTCCTTCCCGGCGCAAATCCCGTGTAGAATGATACTGGGGGAAGTAAATGGCCGCGGCACTAACATTGCCAGCCCAATCGATAATGAAACCCAGGACCCATTGAATCGAAGTCTACTACGCAGATAATTCAGCCAAGCAGCTGAATGTCATCAACATTGAGTGTGAATTTAAAAATAAAAAGACCGCACGGATTATGAATAAACCGAATAATCCATTTACTGATAATACAAAATGTATTAACTAATCCTGCTTAGGTTATTGAATCAGCTGTTCATAGTGATGGAGTCGTTAGATTTCTATTTCGAATATTAAATAATTTCGTGTGACTATTTTTAGCATGGTGCAGCCCTTGTAAAGTAGATCCTCCGAAGAGGGTGGGTGGCATCTCATGTGTAGAAAACTGCGTGTTATTGTAGTAGAGGGTAGTGTTGTGTCTATTTCTAATACAAAGAATTCGACACGGCATAAGGTTGCTGGCGCGAAACCCTTAAACGCATGGTGTGGCATATCTGCAATACCAGTTTTTCGTTGTACTAAACCCTTCTGGAAATCCAAAAATAATTTTATAAATACAACTGTGTCGTTGGCTTCTGCCACGTTGAATAACTCCTACGAAAGAACCCCCGCCCCTGTCCAACTTTATTGTTTAGTGAATCAAAATATTCGCAAAGTAGGACGTGCGTGTTTCATGTAATATTGCATTTGTCCTTAACAAGATAGCGAACACGCCACCTACACTTTCCACAAACTGCGTGAGAAAGCAGTCGCTTCCATTTTCATCCAAGTGCTTCTCTTTGATGACGGCGAGGTAACCATGATCGTTACTCCCTCCCATATGTGACGACTTTCTTCTGATCATTATCTCAGGCTGGGAGAATGGCAACACTTCAAGTTGACTGCGGGAGAATGTTAATAGATTACATCGGTGAGAAAGAGACAGAGAGTGTACCTTATTCTCATAATGTTACACCAAGTAATAATTCGCTGGAATGTAGCAATAAGTATGTAGCAGCCAAAGGCGTAGTAGTGGTGCTGTATAGATTCTCGTGGAGTGCGCTTATGTGGTATCCACAATTGAGTGAATTCGAATTAATTCCTGGCTAGGGTATGTCCGAATTGTTTCCCGGACTTAAAGGAAGGACACTTCTGAACTGATTCCATACTGCGGAGCCACAACATTTTCCTCCCCATATTTT
This sequence comes from Anabrus simplex, assembly GCF_040414725.1. Lineage (NCBI taxonomy): Eukaryota > Metazoa > Arthropoda > Insecta > Orthoptera > Tettigoniidae > Anabrus > Anabrus simplex. The sequence continues at coordinate 343,601,231 of NC_090268.1, read as the reverse complement.
CCACAGACTTAGGACTGTCTACCTGTTGTAGATATAATTAAAGTGTGTAACTTTCTGTTGATAAAATACAGATAAAAATTCCACTATTAGGCTGGAAGAAACTTGAAAAATTTAAAAAGAAACTCGTAACGTGTAACAGTGCATTATGACAGGTTTCCCGTATCTTGCCTTGTGAAATTCTCTTTACCACGTACAGATTTTTGGTGTATTTTCCTTGTTTTTCTGCAATTTACGTAGGTTTCACTCTTTCATTCCTTCAAAGTTTTTATCTACTGAAATATGTTTGGATGGGGATAGTAAAACTGGGCGTTAAATTTTGAGCGGAAGGCTTCACAGCATGCAGTAGTGCGCTCATAACCACTACTGAACTCGGCAGAAAGACGCTGTGTACCTCAACTGGAGCTCCAGTAAATAATAAAAAATTCATCCAGTTGGTAATGTGAATATTTACAACTCATGAGGTCTTCAACAAAATAGTCTTTCTCTTGCCTGCTTCAACTAAAATAAATTCCGCACACAAAACTATAAAAAATGTAGTATTATTCAACGGATAATTTGGATCCAAGGTTTTCCATTCAGGTTTGTGTACTGATTTATGTAAAACGTATTTTGGTGATTCTCATGGTTATGGACGTCCAGGTAGAGTTTAGCAAGGTGGGAATAAATTTCGCACTAACTCTCGGACAATGCAGAAATCAATTCGGATGTCACTTAAACAACAAGGGACACAACTCTGAAACACTTCCACAATTGAATAAGTTCTCTGCTTATTATGTGTCCCACAATGATAATTAATTGCAATTGTATAAAAATCACTTCGGGATTATTTCCTTGCTTTATCCTGTACATATTATTTTATCAACTCCTTCCGTTAGTAGGGATTTTCTACAACCACATAACTTCCAGTGGTACTTACCAAGCTTTTTAGTTTCCAAGGCTACGAGGCCTTCTTCCTTCCCTTTCTTCTCATGCAATTGCTTTCTGTTCTACATCATGTTGAGGTTGTGATCTGCGTTACGCATATGGACTTGACCTTGTTTTACGGCCGAATGGAATTCCTGGCGCCAACTTCGAGTGAATGGATATACTCGTATTCACTATTGCATGGTTTTCCGTGGTTTCCCACTTTCACACCAGGAAAATGTTGGGCATGTACCTTAATTAAGGCCACGGCCACTTCCTTTCCACTCCTAGCCCTTTCCTATCCCATCGTCGCCATAAGACTTATGTGTGTCGGTGCGACGTAAAGCCAGTTGTCACTATTGCATATTCCTGTGGTGGTTAGTGGTGTTTGGTACTGTGTGAGTATGATGAGGTATATATTGAAACAAACGCAAATACACAGTACCCGAGCCAGAGGAATTAACCGAACGTGGTTAAATCCCTAATCGGTGGTAAATCGAACCCAGGACCGTCTGAAACGAAGGCCTTGACGCTGACCATTTAAAGAAGGAGCCGGGTAAGTCCGTATAACAAACAAACAAACAAACAAACAAACAAACAAACAAACAAACAAACAAACAAACAAACAAACAAACAAACAAACAAACAAACAAACAAACAAACAAACAAACAACAATAAATAAATAAATAAATAAATAAATAAATAAATAAATAAATAAATAAATAAATAAATAACAAAAAATTTACACCTAGCAAGTGGGAGTACGGTTTGGGTCACGAAGCTATCAGCTTGCATTCGGGAGATCGTGGGTTCGAACCCCACTGTTGGCAGCCCTGAAGATGTTTTTCCGTGGTTTTCCATTTTCACACCAGACAGATGCTGGGGCTATACCTTAATTAAGGCCACGATCGCTTCCTTCCAACTCCCAGCCCTTTCCTATCCCATCGTCGCCAAAAGACCTATCTGTGTCAGTTCGACGTCGAGAAAATATATAAATACAATTAAAAACTTACAATGACTGTACGGACACATCGTGGTTAACGTTTTCCACCCTGATGGCTCGAGGTTGATCCCCGATTCTTTTACTGAGTTGTGACTAGGTTTGAGTCCCTAGAATGGGGTGCATTCAGCGTTTGAAAAACAAGTAAAAAGATAACTGTATTAATATCGTGATATCTACTATCCTAGAAGTAATCTTCATTTCAAGTGAATACAAGAGACCGATACAACCAAATTGTAGCCTATCCTACTTGCAAATACACAGAGTAGTATGGACACCGCCACTACGTTGGATATGATAACGGCTTCACAGGTGGTGGTGGTGATTATTGTTTTAAGAGGAAGTACAACTAGGCAACCATCCTCTATATAACACTAATCAGAGAGAAAAAATGGAAGGGATCCGACACTTCGATAAATGAAAATATCGGCCAAAGAAAGACAAGGGCCACGAAGGGCGTGAAAATGAAAGACTCCCTAGCCCTCGCAAACCTAATAGCGTCGGGGTCGGAAAAGAACAAGAGTTGACCAAGAGAGGTCGAATAGGATAGATTAAAGTGAGGAGCCTGGCACAAGTATGTGGAAGCAATGCCTGGACTCAGCTAAGGCTCCGTGGTCGCCAACCCACGCTCCAAAGTTCAGAGCCCCTGGGGCCCCTTTTAGTCGCCTCTTACGACAGGCAGGGGATACCGTGGGTGTTATTCTACCGCCCCCAACCACAGGGGGAAAATAGCTTCACATACGCTAAGTGAATTGTGCTATTAGCCACGATGTTCAAAGTACTTTACATTATTTTTCTTTTGGTCTTGGTTTAACGTCGCAATTGCACGGTTTAGATAGCCTGACGGGGAAAAGGCGTATTAGCTCACTGGGTTTGTTCACGTACATTACGCGGGGAACATATCACATTTCGTATTTTTTTGGGATGTGCTTTTCAAACGCAGCAGGCTTTAGTAATAGTTAATTGTAGAACTTAAGTCAGTGGTGCCAAATTAAAGCGAACCTAGCTAAAAAAATAACCTAGAAATCGATATTCAAAACTGAACAGATTAGAGCCCCACATATTGTCGTTTTTCACTTTTCTTAAACCAACCAACCAACCAACCAACCAACCAACCAACCAACCAACCAACCAACCAACCAACCAACCAACCAACCAACCAACCAACCAACCAACCAACCAACCAACCAACCAACCAACCAACCAACCAACCAACCAACCAACCAACCAACCAACCAACCAACCAACCAACCAACCAACCAACCAACCAACCAACCAACCAACCAACCAACCAACCAACCAACCAACCAACCAACCAACCAACCAACCAACCAACCAACCAACCAACCAACCAACCAACCAACCAACCAACCAACCAACCAACCAACCAACCAACCAACCAACCAACCAACCAACCAACCAACCAACCAACCAACCAACCAACCAACCAACCAACCAACCAACCAACCAACCAACCAACCAACCAACCAACCAACCAACCAACCAACCAACCAACCAACCAACCAACCAACCAACCAACCAACCAACCAACCAACCAACCAACCAACCAACCAACCAACCAACCAACCAACCAACCAACCAACCAACCAACCAACCAACCAACCAACCAACCAACCAACCAACCAACCAACCAACCAACCAACCAACCAACCAACCAACCAACCAACCAACCAACCAACCAACCAACCAACCAACCAACCAACCAACCAACCAACCAACCAACCAACCAACCAACCAACCAACCAACCAACCAACCAACCAACCAACCAACCAACCAACCAACCAACCAACCAACCAACCAACCAACCAACCAACCAACCAACCAACCAACCAACCAACCAACCAACCAACCAACCAACCAACCAACCAACCAACCAACCAACCAACCAACCAACCAACCAACCAACCAACCAACCAACCAACCAACCAACCAACCAACCAACCAACCAACCAACCAACCAACCAACCAACCAACCAACCAACCAACCAACCAACCAACCAACCAACCAACCAACCAACCAACCAACCAACCAACCAACCAACCAACCAACCAACCAACCAACCAACCAACCAACCAACCAACCAACCAACCAACCAACCAACCAACCAACCAACCAACCAACCAACCAACCAACCAACCAACCAACCAACCAACCAACCAACCAACCAACCAACCAACCAACCAACCAACCAACCAACCAACCAACCAACCAACCAACCAACCAACCAACCAACCAACCAACCAACCAACCAACCAACCAACCAACCAACCAACCAACCAACCAACCAACCAACCAACCAACCAACCAACCAACCAACCAACCAACCAACCAACCAACCAACCAACCAACCAACCAACCAACCAACCAACCAACCAACCAACCAACCAACCAACCAACCAACCAACCAACCAACCAACCAACCAACCAACCAACCAACCAACCAACCAACCAACCAACCAACCAACCAACCAACCAACCAACCAACCAACCAACCAACCAACCAACCAACCAACCAACCAACCAACCAACCAACCAACCAACCAACCAACCAACCAACCAACCAACCAACCAACCAACCAACCAACCAACCAACCAACCAACCAACCAACCAACCAACCAACCAACCAACCAACCAACCAACCAACCAACCAACCAACCAACCAACCAACCAACCAACCAACCAACCAACCAACCAACCAACCAACCAACCAACCAACCAACCAACCAACCAACCAACCAACCAACCAACCAACCAACCAACCAACCAACCAACCAACCAACCAACCAACCAACCAACCAACCAACCAACCAACCAACCAACCAACCAACCAACCAACCAACCAACCAACCAACCAACCAACCAACCAACCAACCAACCAACCAACCAACCAACCAACCAACCAACCAACCAACCAACCAACCAACCAACCAACCAACCAACCAACCAACCAACCAACCAACCAACCAACCAACCAACCAACCAACCAACCAACCAACCAACCAACCAACCAACCAACCAACCAACCAACCAACCAACCAACCAACCAACCAACCAACCAACCAACCAACCAACCAACCAACCAACCAACCAACCAACCAACCAACCAACCAACCAACCAACCAACCAACCAACCAACCAACCAACCAACCAACCAACCAACCAACCAACCAACCAACCAACCAACCAACCAACCAACCAACCAACCAACCAACCAACCAACCAACCAACCAACCAACCAACCAACCAACCAACCAACCAACCAACCAACCAACCAACCAACCAACCAACCAACCAACCAACCAACCAACCAACCAACCAACCAACCAACCAACCAACCAACCAACCAACCAACCAACCAACCAACCAACCAACCAACCAACCAACCAACCAACCAACCAACCAACCAACCAACCAACCAACCAACCAACCAACCAACCAACCAACCAACCAACCAACCAACCAACCAACCAACCAACCAACCAACCAACCAACCAACCAACCAACCAACCAACCAACCAACCAACCAACCAACCAACCAACCAACCAACCAACCAACCAACCAACCAACCAACCAACCAACCAACCAACCAACCAACCAACCAACCAACCAACCAACCAACCAACCAACCAACCAACCAACCAACCAACCAACCAACCAACCAACCAACCAACCAACCAACCAACCAACCAACCAACCAACCAACCAACCAACCAACCAACCAACCAACCAACCAACCAACCAACCAACCAACCAACCAACCAACCAACCAACCAACCAACCAACCAACCAACCAACCAACCAACCAACCAACCAACCAACCAACCAACCAACCAACCAACCAACCAACCAACCAACCAACCAACCAACCAACCAACTGACTGACTGACTGACTGACTGACTGACTGACTAACAACGAGCGAGTTGGCCATGCGGTTAGGGTCACATAGCTGTAAGTTTGCTTTCGGTAGATGATGGGTTTGAATCGCAATTACGTAGAATTAACTTGTATATGCACAGAAGAAATAAACGGTACAGGTAGTTCAGTTTTAAAGTTACATAAAACTTGACCATACGAATAGAATTTCATGCTCTACAAATCTATTTTACTCTTACATTACATGAATATATCAAAATGTTATGATTTTAATACTTCTGTATAGTTTATAAAGTAAAAATATTATGTAGCATTAGACTAGTCATCTATACAGAAGTGTACCTAACTCTGTGACTTCAAATATTTTCGAAATGAAACACAATGTGAAAATCTGTTTGTGCAGGAATGTACTATGTCAGAGGTTCATACACTGGGGAGGTATGCACAATCTAGAAAATTGAACAAAACAAATATCACTTTCAACACAAAGTTACATTTTTAAAATGGAACATATATGTTTTGTCTAGCGAACTGAAAACTATTAATTAGTGATAATAGACTTGGTTTCACTTTTCTAAACCTCACGCCTTCTGAAATACGTAGACATTTAAAGGATAGCAATGGAGGCACTGTTTCTGATGTTATGGGACGTCTGCAGTATTGTGGTCAGAACAAGGGTTGCTTGCAATATCCATGAAGACTGCAGAAAACAAACTGATATCAGTCTGGTCTGCTGTACGTACGTAATCCATTTCACGTACGTTTCGGATATTACTTTTCGTATTGATATATTGAACCCTGTTCTGGCGTTTTTTGTTACATTTGATTTCGTCTAGTAGCTATCCTGGTTTTCAGTAATGAAAAAAAACTATTTACACATTATTTTAATTTACGGTGAATGTCACAGAAATGCAACCACAGTTGTGACAGTAAACGATGGGGTGGTGGCAAGTACTTCTTGCAAAACAACTAATGTAAAGCCGTTGAAAACTGATTAAACAGGTGCCAGAAGTAATGTGGAAAGGTGAGTGATTAGACCAGTGTTCCAAGAAATATGGAGCCCTATATTGGAGATACAAAGTATGGAATTTTGTAGTAAAATGCATTAAAATACTTTGAAAACATTTTCTACAGCAATGACTTTTGACACGTGTGTGCTGTTTGTGATTTGGTTAATTCCAATGGCCCGGGGGCTGGGTGTTTGTGCTGTCCCCAACATCCTTGAAACTCACACACCACACATAACACTATCCTCCACCACAATAACACGCAGTTACCTACAAATGGCAGATGCTCCCCACCCTCATCGAAGGGTCTGCCTTACAAGGGCTGCACTCGGCTAGAAATAGCCACACGAAATTAGAATTAATAATCTTCGACATCCATATTGGCAACCTTTGAAACACAAACTATGAATCGCTTATTCATCGCTGTGCGATATCTGGCGTATACTTTACGAACTAGTACTCTTGTTGTTTACACAGCAAAGCCAAACTATATAATTCATGCTAGTAACAAGATTCGCATCGAGAAATGTTATATAATGCTAAATAATGTATGTGTGACACAGTTGTTGACGTAAGATAATAAAGGTTTAGAAAATTAATATCGATCGATCATATTATCGATTCAATTCAGATTTCCCTCCCTCCCTCCTTACTCCTCACCCCGTAAAAATCGGGCTCAAGAAAAGGTTCGCGTATAGTACTTGCTAGATCACTGTATAAACGTTTTGAAATAAAGGTTCAGTGTTGAACAGTAATGGTGGTGGTATGATCAGGCTGTATAAAGTGACTATTCAAAGTATGCCCGGCTCAGAAGTTATAAATGTCAATCAACAGGTGATAATAGGTAACTCTTTAGATGTCGCTCCAGAACAACATTCGATTCAACTAAATATAAATTATGACGTGTATGCGGAAGGGTTGTCCTTCCCACCTATTCACTGTGGAGTAGCTGGGCAGTTTTATCCCGGTGTAAATGTGACTTTACTCATGATGCTCACCAGAGAAATACGTCGCAGGTATCGTAGAGGAGATACCCCTTATCAAATGTGACATATGACTATGAAAATTATGAAACTGCATATACAATAAGGCATGAATGATACGTTACGATGTATTCAGAACACTTAAGGTATCACTCGATGAAAGTCTTGCGTTCTTGGACCAATGTGTAGAAAGGAATTTTTCGTTTCTAAAATTCATTACCAATTCACTTCGCTGATGATGATGATGATGCTTGTTGTTTAAAGGAGCCTAACATCGAAGGTCATCGGCTCCCATATTCACTTCAGCGAATTGAAATGACTTGTTTGAGCGATGAGACAACTGGGCATGCCGTATATGTTCTTGATGATGATGAGTGTGAATGGAATTTGGTGAACACATTGTTGTATAAACTGAATGACTACTGTAAAGACATTACTGTAAGTGAATGTGGCACTGAAAACGATGAGAAAATTCAAATTTATTTATTGTTTCTAATTCCAGTGCCAATCCAAACCCCATGGCATAATAGGCCCGAAGGGCCTTAGCCTACCAAGTGACCGCTGCTCAGCCCGAAGGCCTGCAGATTACGAGGTGACATGTCGTCAGCACGACGAATCCTCTCGGCCGTTATTCTTGGCTTTTTAGAGCGGAGCCGCCATCTCACCGTCAGATAGAACCTCAGTTGTAATCATGCAGCTGAGTGGACCTTGAACAGCCCTCAGATCCAGGTATAATTCCCTGACCCTACCGGGAATCTAATCCGGGGCCTCCGAGTAAGAGGCAGGCACGCTACCCTTACACCGCGGGGCCAGCCTTACTGCAATGCATGACAAACATTTCACATACATAACTCTAGCGACTATATCTAGACAGCCTGTCATGTCTGTCTTTTTAAGATCAACAATCCTTATGAAGATTGTCTAGTAGCTATCCTGGTATTCAATAATGAAGAAAAACTATTTACACATTATTTTAATTCACGGTGAATGTCACAGAAATGCAACCACAACTGTAACATTGTACGCTAATCGCTGTGACAATAAACGATGAGCAACTGTTGAACAAAAACTGTGACATATATTTACAAAAAGGATCAACGTATCTGAGTACTGATATCGCTTAGCATGGCATTATTCTTCCAACCTATCATATGTCATTCTAGCAGCGGTCGGCTAGATCCGACATTTTGTTTCTTTTCTATTCCTTCTTCCTTACTTGATCGAACCAACAATTTCTCCTATAGAAGTTTCCTCTAGTTTCTCTTCCGATTAGATATATGGATTTTACCTGAATCATACAGTACTACAAATTTCATAATAGTGTTCGCCGTCGATCCGCGCGTTGGAATCACCACTCACACATCGTGCTTAGTAAGTATTAATGTACACTGAATAATCAGATAATACTGTTCACTATCTTAACTGAATGTTAGAAGGTCACTACATCAATGCGTTTCCAGAAATAGGAAGGACATGGACCTAGTTAATGAAAAACAAAGGACCCTAAACCCCTGGAAGAATGTGAACAATGCTATAAGATAATGTCTATAAATGGCATGGTATGGGCCAGGGACTGTCCAGCCAGGTTTCCGTGAAAACGTCACCCGGCGAAATTCTGACTTGGGTGAAATGAAACCATGTGAAATAGTGAATTAAATACAATTTTATTTGTATGTGTTCGATGATAACTACAGCAACGGACGAATGACATTGTAGTGGACAATTGAGACGGAGATAGATACTGTAAATAAATAAATAAATAAATAAATAAATAAATAAATAAATAAATAAATAAATAAATAAATAAATAAATAAATAAATACCGATTAACGGATTTTGTCTTAATGGATGTTATGTTATTGATATTATTTATTGAAAACTTACGCATTTGACTGGCCACTTAGCGACACGAATAGCTAATTGTTTCCCGAGCAAATGCTTCAGTTCCTTCGGTAAGCACCGCAATGGTATCATTATGTCGGGTGCCAGATTTTCTATTTACGACAGACACGCATCATGGATCTGAATTTTCATTCGTAAGTGGATATAAAACAAATTAAGATTTTAAAGCCGCACTAACGTATCGAAAGCTTTCAGCGGCGCAATGATGGGAGAGGGCTAGGATTTGGAAGGTAGTAGACATGGCCTTAATTAAGGCACAACCCCAGTATTTACCTGGTGTGGAAATGGGAAACCACGGGAAATCATCTTCAGGGCTGTCGATTAGGAAATTCTTACATTTTCGACTCTGCATAACTTTATACTTAAATGTGTAGGGCGATCATTGTGGTGATATCATCTCGAGTTCAAACAGAGAGATCTAATGGTATCCCATATGAGGGACTGGAATTTATGTTGAGACGGTCAAATAGCTGATTTTTCAATGCTTTTGTTGTAAATTTTCAATGTTCACAGTCCCTGATTCAAAAATTGTACTTGGATTCGCTATAATACCATTTATATTTGTTAAGCTGTGTATTTGTCAATAAAGCGAAAACACGATTTTTTAAATAGGTCTACGCGTTCACTCACTACGGCGCGGCTCTCCGACGTGTAGAGCATACTGGGTGCGCGAAATCGAGCGCTCAAAGCACGAGGCCGCTGCAGGGAGAGGTTGCATCATCGCGCTATATTCATCATTGTGTTATTTGTCTGAGGCCTTGAGGAATATCTGTAGATTATCATATCAGAATGAAGAGCAATTTAATATACTAACTACCTAAGATTGATGGGGATGATCCAAGTAGGCTTGACGGTTTAACTATAGGAAGCTTCGTGATACATTTCACTGTAGCTAATATGTCTTCTTCACAGACATAGAAATGTATAGAAACTTCCTTGTACGATGCATTACATTGTGAAACGAGGTCTGATTTTACTGTTAGCCTTCTAAAGAAACAGCAGATAAATGTGACTCACCATTCAATGTATGTTAAGTGAGAGAGACTTGGCTCTCTGACAAAGTAGAGCATATATCGGACGAATCTAAAATCAAGTACTTCAGGACCATTCCTAGGAAATGTCCAGGGCTCGATTCTTACAAGAGTTTCTCTTGAGAAGAATGATGCCATCGGACATTGTAATGCCAAGCATGGCGAGTTCTAGATTCCTGACGGAAGCTGCTGGAGACGTCACGGCACGTCCTCACGGAGATAAGCGTCTCTTGTCACCGCACTCTCTCTTGGCTCTAGCGTCTACAGTCCTAGTTTAAACACATCGTACTGAAATAGAAATTTCCCCTTACCATACTGCGGTGAATAATGGTCATAAAATGGAAATTATTTAGAAAAGAAGAATTCTTAGAGCGATGACGGTATTTTGCCACTATTTTTTATGTTTTAATACAAAGATAATTTTTCGAACTACGTTCAGCATTAGAAGAAACTTACCTGCTTTCCCACCACCCAGATTTTAAATTGTAATCATCATTCTTCTTCAACGTACTGAGACGACATGTACATGCCCTGGGTCTCCTGCTGTTCAATTCGTTCAGTAACAACAATCTACATAAAAAAATATCCTATAGAAATGTTTAGGCATTTTTTTTAAATTTCACTTTGGGACCACTGAATCACTCTAAGAAAAATACAGTAGAGAAACAAGGATATAGAACTAAACTTCCCAGCTAATATGTTCCACTGGTAATGTCCTGCAGATAGTCACTCTTTACAATCTTGATACAATCCTTAGGTAGTTTTTTGAATGCAATTGATTCCTGGAACCATCATTCGAGTAGGGTAAATTATTTTTGGGAAACGTACACATGAAATTTAATGTGGAGTTATGGTATGTAAAACGAAAATTAGTTCGGCTCCTCGTCTAACTGCTTAGCATGCTGGCCTTTGGTTTAATAGTTCCTGGGTTCGATTTCCGAGCGAGCCGTGGGTTTTAACCTTTACTAGTTTCTTCTGGCTCGGGGAATTGTTGTTTATGACGGCTTCAGCATTAGATTTCATCCTCACAGACGTGCAGGTCACCTATTGGCGTCAGCTTGAAGGTCCTGCACCAGAGCTTTCCGGAGACTACGCGAGACAGTATATATAGTTAAAACGTTTGCCAAATCAATTAAATCGTTACGTTTTGATAAAAAAATATCGTGAATAAGTATTCTATGCACAAATTCTCACTAATTAAAAAAATAGTAATATTCAGAGCCACAAGACAGAAGCCCTTCCTATTGGTCATATTAAGACAATTCACAACTTTACATATTCCTTCGATCTCATACTAAATATTTTGTCAAAGTGAAGGTGGAAGTAATTGAAATCAACCATCAATGACTATTTCTTGATTATACTGGTCATTTATTTAAACGTACTAAGTAATATTATGCAAGTAAATACGTTGAGAGATTTGAAAACAATTCTGCCCTTAAACTTTCCAGATTATTTAGATCTCACATAAAATAATTTTCACATAATATTCCCGGAAGAATGGTTTAGTACGGTGATAATATTTAATCTGGATGTATACGAACGTTGCAGTAACTGTGAGTGAATATGTTAATTGATAACTTCTGTTCATGTCACTGTGATACATTATTTCAAGCACTCAATACCAGCTTTCTAAGTTAAGCTCCAGTATTTGACTTAATATAAACAGCTATAATTGGTAACTTGATTTCAGTACCACTTTGCTAGAACCTACTTAAATCTCTAAGAGAAAGCTCTAACACTCAATATATAACGACACTTAAGAATAAAAACCTCGTATGTTGGATTTAACTAATTTTACAGGAGGAGCGAAAACAATTTCCATTTATATTTCAAAGTCTCTCTCAATAGGTGTATTGATAATTAGGTTTTATAACACCATAGAAATTTGCATGTACTGACAACTTTAAAAGTAAATACGCTTGTTATTGGACATGCGACTTTTTCACGGTTAAGGGTTACCATGTTTTCTTTATATTGCAGTATATTTTCGGAGAATAATAGTGTAACTCATATTACTTGAAAGAATGTAATTTTTATTTGAAAATATTAATTTTAGGTGACTGCAACAGGTAATTTGACAACTTGGTCTATCATTAGTTGTTTTATTTTATCAAATGAGCATTATTCCAGACAACTTAACCTGAAATATTCATTATCAACAGCCAACGAGTATTTCACACTAAATTCTGCCTACTCCAATATACCGGGCGAGTTGGCCGTGGAGTTAGGGTCGCGCAGCTGTGAGCTTGAATCCAGGAGATAGTTCGAACCCCACTGTCGGCAGCCCCGAAGATGATTTTCCGTGGTTTCCTATTTTCATACCAGGCCAATGCTGGGGCTGTACCTTAATTAAAGCCACTGCCGTTTCCATCCCACTCCTAGGCCTCTCCTATCCCATCGTCGCCATAAGACCTGGTATGTCGATGCGACGTAAAACAAATAATAATTTTAAAAACTACCTGGTCACTGGAGACCGGTATAATTCAGTTTTTCTATTTTTCGTCAGTGAGCAGCTTGATATACGAGGTTTTCAATATATCAGCCAAATATCTCAGTTTAAGAAAGAATCTGACTTACGAGGTTTTCATTCTTAGATGTCGAAAATGGAGCCACTTCAAGATACATAGAGCCGATGGTAAAAAGACATCATTTGTGTGATTGATATTATTATTATTATTATTATTAGTAGTAGTAGTAGTAGTAGGAGCAGGAGGAGGAGTAGGAGTATCATTTGATTTACATACCACTAACTACGTCTACGGTTTTCGAAGACGCCGAGGTGCCGGAAATTTTTCCTTCGGAAGTTCTTTTGAGATCAAACCTCTCAATCTGACCTCGAAAAGCCTGCGCTCTACCGTCTGAGCTACTCAGCTAGGCACTGAGGTAATGCAGGCACTAAAAGTACTTTTAACTTATGTATGCAACAATCGGAAGAAAATTAATACGAACATCTAACTTCTGTAATCAAGGATACAAAGTGTATGTGTCCAAGGCAAGAACACTATCTGTGACCATTGTTGTACAACATATAAACATCGCTCATTGAACATGATATCGTTTCGTTAGAAAGCAAGTTAGTCTTAATAAGGGCTGATAATATACATAAAATATATTCCTGAAAAATACGTCCATATTTTGAAGACTCTGATGTGGTTAGAAGAATGTTTTTTTTTTTTTTTTTTTTTGCTAGTTGCTTTACGTCGCACCGACACAGATAGGTCTTATGGCGACGATGGGACAGGGAAGGGCTAGGAGTTGGAAGGAAACGGCCGTGGCCTTAATTAAGGTACAGCCCCAGCATTTGCCTGGTGTGAAAATGGGAAACCACGGAAAACCATTTTCAGGGCTGCCGACAGTGGGGTTCGAACCTACTATCTCCCGAATACTGGATACTAGCCGCACTTAAGCGACTGCAGCTATCGAGCTATGTTTAGAAGAGTGTCAAATATAATTTGATTATAAGTTCCCTCTGAGACAAAGATCAGTTTTTATTCAATTAACTAATTTATTGTAAACAAGAAATAGTACTGTTGGTAGGTTAACAGGCAAATAATCATAATGAAAATAAACAAGAAAAGGATGATTTTTATAATTCGGCATGTTATGCACGAAAAGAACCAGGACAATTACAGACTATAGCAAAGACTAAAATGTGAAATTTATTTAATGCTCAAACTTGAGTGTACATTTCTCTATTAATTTATAATTCGGCATATAAATTCGGAAATTACACATGATCGGCGCAATGCAGAGCTTTTAACTATAGGTGCTACAGTACTTGCCAGTGGCTTATTTTAAGGAGTTTAAAATCGAAGCATTAGTTCACTGCTCTTTCGTTGCGTCCACAAGACGCATCTAGGATTCCACGAAATTAGGAGCAAATCAAGTATATCAAATTCTAAGAGGCAATGAATAAAATGGATGTTCTTAAGTAGAATGACTAGTGATCAAATAGGAGTATATTAACAATTAATCAGTAAATGAACATAGAATAGTTATTTTGCGAAGCTACATTATATAATAAGTTGAAATTTATGTCATAAGATAAGTACCTAGGTGTAATTATAAGTAAAATAAGTTTCATTTTAAATACAGGTGAATGTATGAGGGCAGAACAGCAAGCCTGATTCGCGCCATGTAAAATCAGACATTTAATAAATGAATAAATAAATAAAAAGTTAAACAACTAAAATTTAAAACACTGTGACAGAAATCACTTTAATTTATGGGTTCGAAGTAGGAATAGTTAGAAAGTACTAAATAGCAAACAAAGCAAAACCGAACTCGGTAGCTTAAACGGTAGAGCGTCTACGCTCAAGTGTCCGGCTTCGATCCCTGCTCAGTCTGGCGGTATTTGGAGGTGCTCAGATACGTCACCCTCGTGTCGGTAGATTTACGGGCACGTAAAATAATACATATGGGAAACAAACCTCGGCGTCTCCGAAATCCGTAAAAGTAGTTACTGTGACACAAAAACAATAACAGTATTATTGTAAAAAAATCAAACAATAATCCCTAGCCTATACAGCGCATTATGGGCTTTTTCCTTCCAGGACGACTGCTGCTCAGCTTCATGGTTTGCAGTTATACGAGTGCCACGTGGTCAACGTAACTTCATCTTTAGCTTTAATTTTATGATCGTGCCTGCTGCCTCTCATATCAGACAGCTTGTGAATTGATATCTTAAGGTGAGTAACTACCTCCCAGTCCTGAAGTCCTTGGACGAACAGGTGCCAAATTTAGTGTCTCAGATAAGAAGCAGGCACGTCACTCCTACACTATAGGGCTGACAGAAAGTGCTAAATACAGGTAATACTAGAGAGTCTTCTTTCCTGACACTACCAGGAATGAAGTGGAGTTCTACGAAAAAGACGTGTGTTGTGAAGGAGTGAATTAAAGTGAATATTCATTATGGCGAGAAAAGTGGTCCCGTGAAGCAGATACTCCTAAAGCTGCAGTGAATTATATGTCTACATGTGACAAATTGTATTTTCTTAATATCTACGTTCTTCTGAAGATATAAGCTAATATGTCAGTTTCTCCACACTGGGACAGTTGAGGACATATCTGAGATGTACATCTGAATCACGATAAAATGATTCGCTTTACTCGATTCATCGATATGTTCATGTGCCTCATGACGAAGTTGACGAAATAGCCTACGTCATTATTTGTTATGCAAAATTTGTAAAATTGACGTTCTAGGGAGCTGTGTATTTATATAGACTTACCACACAATTATAGGAAGATTTATACTTTAAATGACATGAATTATGATTGTTCTGAATAATAGCTCTTGATAATATTATAATATCACGGTATTATGGTTGCGCCTCATTCTCAGGTGTTCTGAAATGTTATGTATGTTGGTATTCTCCCTCCCCCTCCCCCATATGAAATTATTTATATGCCCTTGCAAGCTGCGTTCCTTACTATTTTAAAAGTTGACCGAACCAGAACCTAAGGAAAGTCCGGTACTTCCTTCTCAGAAGCAACTTCAGCAGCTGCTTGAAGTACTTCGCCCGCCCTGGGGCTATAGGGCGCTGGGGCAGCTGGTCAGGAAAGACAGACGGGTTGACCGTACGTACAAGAGAAACTCCAAGTGATGATATGGATGGTATGCCGGTATCTTCCTACCGGTAAGGTATGTACCTTCATGTAACACAATAGCATTACTGTCACCTCTACAAGAACAACGAGATCACATCCCGTTACAACAAAATACGCCTTGTACGTCACAGATCCACGTGACCTGACTATGCTTTCGCCTGGGCGAGTCTCGTGAACGAGCGAAGGTTTCTTCGGCAACGACCACGCCAGTCCAGCTCTGTCAGGCCGTGGAGGAAGACCCGGTTCGCGCGCCATTCGTACAGTGGGTTCAGTGTTTGAAGTCTTACGGGAAGAAGTGCAACAATACTCATGGCAAAAGAGGAAGACTAGTGCATAAAAGTGTTGACAGTGGTGTTTGTTATAAGTTCATTCATACTGTTGAGGACGTTCATGTAAATGAACGTTGACAATTCTCAGCCATGGTGTGTGTGGCAAGTTTGTTGTTATCATCAAAGTGTTCTCCAGCATCGGCAGCTGTAGTGTTCCTCTTCGTTCTTTCGGGACTGTGTCATAGGACAACAGCAGAAGGTAGGTCATTTTCTTCTTTTAGGAGGCAATCGTACAGCAGAGCGTTCTAAATATACAACATGCTTTCATTTTGAACGATACAATTGAGAACTAACTGGCACCTCTATGGCTGTTACAGGATATTTCAGCCAACCGGTATTATGCCAT
Source organism: Anabrus simplex (assembly GCF_040414725.1). Lineage (NCBI taxonomy): Eukaryota > Metazoa > Arthropoda > Insecta > Orthoptera > Tettigoniidae > Anabrus > Anabrus simplex. The sequence goes on along the minus strand of NC_090268.1, from coordinate 343,584,217 downwards.
AACTATGGCTATACAGCATATGTATTAGTAACGATAAAATTATAATAAAGCTGTGGTTATTTGTTACCTAAACTAAAAAAAGAGACAAGCACACCCACGACTACCTTGTATAGGAAGTATCAGAAACCTCTATTATTATCATAATAATAATTGTTATTAATGGTCAGCACCGCGACCTTCGGTCCATTGTCTCCCAGGTTCTATTCCCGGCCGGATCCGGGATTTTAGCCACCACTGACTAATTCCTCTGACTCAGGGACTGGGTGTTTGTGTTTGTCTCATATGCAGACAATATAACACCATTACGGAAACACGCAATAGTGAATACATCCCTCCACATAGGTTTGGCGTCAGGAAGGACATCGGGATGTAAAAAAGGGACGAGTCCGCATATGCGACACATTTCACACCCGCGACCCCACCAGGGTGTGAGAAAAGCAATTAAGATAGAAGAAAAGTACCTTTATTATTATTATTATTATTATTATTATTATTATTATTATTATTATTATTATTATTATTCACGTAGACCTATTAAACCGGTACAGTTTCTGGACTGTTTCGGCTATAGAATAGAGTCACTCATTAAACACTAATATTTTACACATAGGTACAAAGGAACTCCATATTTTTACATGGGCTAGGATTTGATTCACTTTGCTCTATTGTCTCCCACAAATCACTGATTCCCATACTGAGAAGACATCTAATGGAGATGAAATCTCGTATGTAGGAACTTCCTCAGTATGTTAGCAGATCAGAGTTCGTAAAAAATTATCTAGAATTTGAAGTAATTTACTTCCTGTTATTTTAATTTTGGGATATCTTGTTCAATAGTAAGTGCAAGTGCAATGTGGCAGTGATGTTTGTACTAATGTGTATTTACAAGTAATGATAACTCAATTCAATCTTCGCATTCTCTTCTGGAGAGTAACCTCGGAGAATGATGTCTAGGATGGTCGAAAGTGATATTTTAATTCTTCTGCTTAACTGACCTCATACCAGATCGTAAATCTTCCATGCCAGATAAGGAAATCCTGTCCTTTTCGACTGTACAGCGCACAGGCTAAAGCATTTGACCACAGATATAAACATTTGAAATATACATTTAACAAGACGCACACACACACACACACGCGATGAATTTTTTGATAATTTATAAGCTGCTTAATCAATCATTACAATCAATCATTACTGATATGCATTTAGGGCAGTCGCCCAGGTGGATCTTTTGTTTTCCAAGCTGAGCCTGAGAAGTCCATACATTAGATACAATACAGGTCTAAGCATATTAAATTATATTAACTAATTCAAACATGTTTATAATAGACTTGTACATGTACTGATGAAACATTACTGAAATAATTTTGACCGATCGAGTTGGCCGTGCGGTTAGGGGCGCGCAGCTGTGAGCTTGCATCCGGGAGATAGTGGATTTGAACCCCACTGTCGGCAGCCCTAACGATGGTTTTCCGTGGTTTCCCATTTTCACACCGGGCGAAAGCTGGGGCTGTACCTTAATTAAGGCTACGGCCGCTTCCTTCCCACTCCTAGGCCTTTCCTATCCCATCGTCGCCATAAAACCTATCAGTATCGAAGCGACGCAAAAAAATGAGATACACGAATTGATAATAATATAAAAAAATATAGCCTATATTCTTTTTCAAAACATTTGGTTACTAATAGATACATACAAAATTGCGTGCTCTCCTCAACATCTATCTAGAATTATCTTTATACAGGCTACTCTTCCAAGAAGAAAGATGTTTACGACTGTTTTAGTAGGGTATCGTTCACAGTGGACGTTAAATGCGTCAAAAATGCGCGGGGCCGTTCGAAGAAAATATCTGTTAAATTTTGTTTTCCGCTGGATAAGGATTTGAAGAGGAGGTGTTTTTTTTAACTCTCTGTGGTGGAAATAATGCATTGGTTTAAATATTCTGTAAACGTATAAAGGAGTCTTTATGTTCAGTATTTTATGCGTGGTAACAGCTATTGAGACCTCCTGACGTTCATGAAGTTTCAATCATTGTGACTGAATGTCTCCATCACGACTGGCATTCTTGGCGTATCGGATGCACGCATTTTGCATCCTCTCTAATTCGATCCTTAAAATTTCACAACTAAATCACCACTTGCTACATAAAGAACTGATTTTTTTCCAATGTTCACGAAATAATGGGTTCTAATTAATAATATTTGGATAAAAGCGATATGTTGCGAAATGGATTCCCAAAAGTGAAATTTGGACACAATCGCGAATTACAATTATCGTATTGTTTCACAGCAAATTTCACATAGCGTTTTTGTATTAATACGATCACAAACACCCAGTCCCCCGGCTAAAACCCCTGGTCCGGCCTGGGATTGGAAACCGGGCCCCTATAAAACGGACGGTGCGAAAACTGAATTTTAAAGGATAAGGAATAATAATAGAGTACATAATGAAACGTAATAAAATTAAGAGGCAAATTAACTTTTCATTTTAGTCGGACCTGTGGACTTCATAGCCAGGCTCTTTTCTTTTAAAACCTTGGTTTCTTATATCAGTACATTTTTACGCCTCTTCTCTACATCCTACTCTTCATGATTGGAAGTGATGATTGTTCTCAACACTGATATAATCCGAAATGACTGTTTTCGTACTTATATTTCTCACTGGAAATATTTTTAACATTTTGGATATGAAACAGCATGCGAAATCCACTTAAGATGCAGAATTTGATCGAATGGCCATATTTGAATTTAAAATAGCCATCTAATCTAAAATTGTGGCATGTTATGTAAAAATGCATATTCTAATATTCAGAAAGGTAGTATGGGAGGTAAGCTACAGGTAATTAAGGCCTCATCAACTCTAGTAATTGCTTGACTAGTATGTATAATTAATGTCTTTCACAAACATTTCTTTCTTGCCTAGGGCGACCCAAGGAGTGGTTAACAAACGAGCAAAAAGGAGTTGAGTACCGTTGAGAAAACCTTCAAACAGTTTTAGCGACAGTGACCAATTTTACCATTTTCAAAGACAGCATAAGCACCGTTAATGTAACTCCCACACACATACTCTGCGGTAGGAAGGACAAACTAACTTGGATTTACAGTACATGGAGCTACAAAAACTAGTCAGGTATGATTATATTACAAGTGTGACAGAATGTCTACTATATCTCCGGAGCCGCTGATGTCCTGGGTGAAACAAATCGTTGACCACGATTGCTGAAATGTAGCATTAATCTCGAGAGTGTTATATCAACTAGAGCACATTTTAAATGCCACTTTTGTCTGTTATATCTTAATCTGTCTGATACTGAAGGTGACCCATAGGGTCCAGGATACTAAAACAAATGCATAAGTTAACAGCCTACAGTAGTTAGAGGCAACTGAATTGTTGATCTGGAGGAGATTGCAGAGGATAAGTTACAATACAAAACAATAAAATACAATACGATACAATACAATACAATAGATTTATTTTGTCTGGCAAGATTAAGGCCATTAGGCCCTCTCTTCCATCTAACAAGAAAATACAGTTTCTACATGTGCAAAATTGAAATAAATACACTTACATTGAAACATCTTGCAACTACTAAACAATACAATATTATGATAAGAAATAAAAAAATAAAAAAGCAAAAAATAGGAGAATGATGATGATGGTGGTGGTGATGATGAAGATGATTATTTACACAATTATGACATGATTAGCTAATTTCTATTATCCTTGGTAATAACAGTGGGATTATATAAATTCTATAGTTTGAGGAAGGCTAAATATACAATATTTCCATAGCATTACTTAGTAGGTAGCGGTGACAAAGTTGCCTAAAACTAGCAGGTGAGGCTCCTCTGACAGAGACGGGTAGTGCATTCCATTGTCGTGCCGAAGAAATAACAAAATGAGTTTGTGTATCGTGTGGTGCGGTGAGGTGGAATAGATAAGAGTGTATCAAATTTTGACCGTGTTCCAAAACTGTGATTGGATGAGAGGTGGTGAAATTGACTGTACAAGTAGGGAGGTGAGCATGAGGAGAGTATTCGACGAAGAAGACATAAAGCATGAAGATTACGGCGCTGTTTGAGTTTTAGCCAACCGAGTTCATCGTAGGCAGGTGTAACATGGTCAAAGTAACGTAGGTCACATATATAGCGAACACAGGCATTTTGCGCGCGTTGTAGTTTGTCGTTAAGAGTAGCAGTCAGGTCGTTGTACACGGCGTCACAGTAGTCGAAATGAGGTAATACCTGAGTGCAAATGAGGCGTTCTTTTAATACTCGAGAAAATATGTTACGGAATCTTCTAAGTGAGTTAAGTGTCGCAAATACTTTCCTGGAGATGCTGGTAACCTGCTGCTTCCAAGAAAGATGTTCGTCTATCATAACGCCGAGATCTTTGACAGATTCACTGAAATCAATGGGTGAATTTTGTAGGTAGAGTTTTGGTAAAGTGAATTTGCTTATAGTTTTTGAACAAAGTTGAGGATGTGAAATTATTATAGCTTGGGACTTTACGTTATTTAATCTAAGTCAATGCATGCAGTTAGACTGAAATGAAGAGCAATACCGAAGTCCATAGAGAGATAGAGGAGAAAAAACGGAGTCTGGTAAATAAAGTTGAAAAAAGATAAATAAAATGTATTGGTCACATTCTATGGCATGAGGAGTTCCTTTGTAACATCATTGGAGGAAGAGAACGACTCAGAATGTCTTATTTAAAGAACTGCTTCCGAGGATGAATTGCAAGATCTACACTGAGTTGAAAAGACTGGCTCAAGATAGACATCTATGGCTGTGGCGACGAGGCTTACCCTTCAGAGTTCGATGATAATGATGATGACAATAGTTATAAACAGAGTATATGAAATATAAAAACTGAAAAGGTAATTTGTGATTTTCGGCTATTGAGCGCGTTATCTTGAGGATATATGTACAGCCGGGCTGAGTGGCTCAAACGGTAGAAGTGCTGGACCTTCTGAGTCCAGCTTGGTGGATTCGATGTCGGCTCAGTGAGATGGTAGATTCTCAATTAAGCCAGCCTCGAGTCGGTAGATTTAATGGCCTAAGGGACAAAATTCCGGCACCATGGCGTCTCCAAAAACCGTTGAAGTAGTTAGTTGGATGTAAAACTTTTATTATTAATAATAATGTAAATGGAATTTCAATTTCTAAGGGAATTCTTCAGTGCTATGAGGGTAACAGTGTTAATGACACCTTTACTGATTCGGTCGACAAAGAAAGATGTTATCATGCCCCTGGCTTCAAAGTTCTTGGGATGATATTTTGAAGATAGTGGATACACGGGTTGTATCTATTCCTTTTCTCTTCGTGAACTTCTGCTGGCTATGTCACATTGGTCTCAACTCTGACGGTTGACTACCTCTCTCCTCATTTCATTTCCCATGATTAGGAAAGATGATTACTCGCAATAGCAATAATCTGTATGCAACACTTGTTCTTTCACTGAGCAGGTTGGCTGTGTGGTATTTGCCTGTAGCTGTAAGCTTGTATTCGGAAGATGATTGTTTCGAACACCACCACTGATCTAAAGATAGTTTTCTCTAGTTTTTAATTTCATATCAGGCAAATGCCTTAATTAAGACCATAGTCCCTCCCTTTCTTAGGGTACATTCCTACCCTATCGTCGCTAAAAAACGCGACATTAAACCACTAGCAAACAAAATACACATGTTCTTTACTACTTTCATTTTGAATATGATACAAAATGCAAATTGTAGTCAAAATGAAACGACAGTTTTTAAGCTGTACTACCAATAATTTGTATGAAAGCTGAAGAAGATTGTCATTTTCTCGCTATATAAGTTCGATTTACTCATTTCTATGTATGGAGTATAGTTTTATACGGATAATAAGGGGGGAAAAGCAGAAAGTACAATGGTAATCTTTGAAACATATGGCCGAGCTGAAAGATGGAGGAAAAGTAGATAAACATTCAGTAGATAAACTGAGAAGAGTAAATGAGAAAAGAAAGATAATTGAAGGCATTGCGAAAGGGGAACGCTAATTATGTAGATCACGTAGTGAGAAGAGACTGCTTACAAAAAAATAATCAAGCAAATATCAATGCAAATTGAAAAAAAGAGAAGAAGGACGTTCGGAACGTTGACAAACATCATAAACGGAAAAATATAACTTACTAAAAGGAAATACGACACAGTTCTGTTAATACCTGACTACCAACAGATACGAAAAGACAGCTGGGTTACTCGCCACCCGTTTGTATGTTAATTACGAAAACTGCGATGTATAATATTGGTTTCTTTCACATATTTTTAATAAATGATTCATTCCATAAGATCCCACTGTCCAAATGCGAACATAGTTTTTATTTTGCAAGGCTGAGGGGTTCAGACGGTTGCGTGCTGAACTTCTGATACCAACTTGGCAGGCGCGATCCTGACTCAGTCTGGTGGTATTTGAAGGTGCTCAAATAAGTTAGGCACCTCGGGGTCTCCGAAAACCGTAAAAGTAGTTAGTGGGACATAAAATATTATTGATTTAATAATAGTAATTTATTATTAATAATAATTTGTTTTTATGAAAAGAATGCCAAGGTACGCGTAGCAGTAGAAAGCTACTTTTAAAGTGGTTTTTTTTTTTGGTCTGAGAGTGTAGCAGTGTGTGAAAGGCGTTGTTGAGAATACAAAGGCGAGGAAATGTAGTGATCGGTAATGCTGAACGTGACTGAGCAACGTGATGAAGATCGCGGTTTCTTTCTAAACGCGGCAGAGAGGGATATAATTTAGCACTGAATTTCACATTGTTATTATCAAAGTGATCCTATTGACGCATAGTACTTCTGGTTGAGATACCATGTTTTAAGAACGTCTTAGAAACGAGTCATGACGATCACGTTCTAGCTGCCACTGAGATTGTATTCCTGACCTAGAGTTCATTTCTACTCCTGCAGTGTCCGGTAGTTTATTCCTATCCAACCAGCTATTGCAGCTATTGAATACTTGTACTACTTCTTGCAGCTCCTTGGCTGAATGGTCATAATCCTGGCCTTGCGTTCAGGGGTCCCTGGGTTAATAGCACTGGCTCAGAGACTGGACATTTATGTTCGTATTATTGCATATCTTCATTTATATATAACACACCACACTACAAAATAGGTACGAATAAAACTGTAGATAGGTGTCTAGCTCCTTGGATGAGTGGTCAATGTGGTGGCCTTCAGTTCAAAGGGCCCCAAGTTCAATTACCCGCCGAGTCGGAAATTTCAACCTTGTCTAGTGAACTCCTTTAGCTAAGAGGCGAGGGGAAGGGGCTTGAATTTAACTGCCTACGGTTAATTCCACTGACTCGGGGTTTGGGTGTTTGTCCTCGTCCTAATACACACCTTCATTTACGTACAACACACCACATTATACTATGTAAGTTACCATAGAAACATGCAATAGTACATAAGTATGGCGTCAGGGAAGGCATCCGGTTGTAAAACGTGGCTTAATGCACATACAATACTGACTCAAGTAGTTGGGTAAAAACCAGGAAAAGGAGAAAGAAGCAGAAGGAGAAGAAGAAGAATTGAGCAATTATTGATAATATACCTGTTTGGACCTCTGTAGCACTTGATCTTCTGCTCTCAAGATAGTGGATTTGATCAAAAAATTGCAAATTCTCAAAAATGCCTGAGAGACCTAGTTAGTAGTGGGAGGGGGAAGATTCAAAATTGGGTCGGACTCGGGAGCAAAACAGCAAGCATAACCACAGTGCGAAACATTTATGATAAAATTATGGTGTTCGTGAGCTGAGAAACATGTTTTTGCTATTTGTTTTACGACGCGCCGACACAGATGGGTCTTATGGCGGCGAAGGGATAGGAAAGGCCTAGGAGTGGGAAGGAAGCGGCCGTGGCCTTAATTAAGGTACAGCCTCAGCTTTTGCCCGGTGTGAAAACCACGGGAAACCATTTTCAGGCCTGCCGACAGTGGGGTTCAAGCCCACTATCTCGCGGTTGCAAGCTCATAGCTACGCGCCCCTAACCGCACGGCCAACTCGCCCGGTGAGCTGAGAAACAAAACACGCCTATTTTCCGTAAAGTAATACAGATAGGCCTATATGATTATCTTACTGACGATTTAGCTTATGGATTCAATGACCAATCCGATACAGGAATATCAGGAACTTCAGTTAATTGCAGTTACTGCTCTCATGGGAACTTACGATTCCTAGCATGTGTTAAGATTGTTGCTGTTAGTAATAGTAGTAGTAGTAGCAATTCAACGATCCCAAGTTGAGATCCCCTAAAGGTGGGGCAAGATTACATGTAGCAAACAATAAGACACGTTGTCTAAGAGAAGATCGCTTTAGAAGCAACATTCTTCTGTGGTTGAAACTTCTTCTTTTCTATTTCTTCTTCTTCTTTCCTGGTCTTTACCCGATTGTTTGAGGTTGGCGCTAACGTGGATTTATCCTAGTTTTACGGCTAGGTGCCCTCCCTGACGCCAACACTATGTGGAGGCATGTATTGCATGTTTCTGTATTTGTGAGCGAATGAAAATATGTTTTAAAACGACAAAACACACACACCGAGCCACCAGACTAGAGGAATTAACCAAACGCAGCTAAAATCACCGAAATGACTGGAAACCTCGCGCCCTATGATCCAAAGGTCACTACGACTGGTCATTCAACCAAGGAACTAACTCTGAAGTAGAATTTCTGCTATCTGACACCAATTGAAATGGCTTCCTGGTTGAAACGTTTGCACATGATTATTTTTAGAGGAGTAATCTAGTAACTTCCGCAAAAACTGATTGAAGATGATGTGTATTTGGCTTCTACACTAGAAGGAATTATTCGATTGAGATTTATGTAATATTCAGTGATTGAATATGCGAGCTTAGTCTATCGTCAGTCTAGAGTCGTGACCGAGAAGAAATGAGTGACTGACTGATATTTAACAGACAATGAAGCACAGTCATGCTCGTAAGCCGGATTCACACAAGTTGGAATGCTTTTGCCAGTACACTCACGAATGGCAGAAAATTCTGGTGAAAGGGTAAAACCTTCTCTATCACATTCCATGAAAGGTAGGTGTTAAATGTGATTACCTTCTCTTTCCCTGCATGATACATTTAGTTTCATACTTATAGCACTTATTCAAGGCTGAGAAATATTGGGAAGATCGGCGGGGTGTTTATTAAGAAAATCAAAGACGTTAAACGCGTAGTTTATTACATATCAATTTACTGTTCAAAAACTCGACAAGTTCCAGCAACAAATACTTAGTTAAAGTAAATAAATGTTGAACAACTTTCGTGAAAACATAGTGAGCGTAATGCGCGTTTTATAACCATGAAGCGACACAAACAAATAAGTGAAAAATTGTACATATAATATTTTATTATTCGACTTCTAACTCCTTTTTAGAGGAACTTTCACTTATCCCAAGTATTAACTATCACAGGGATAAAAAAAAAACCACTTTTCCCTTTTGCGAAAATCAAATGATGTTTCATCGCTCATGGCCATCCATCAACGGCTGTTAATTTCAGCTGACCACGAGCCATAAGACATAGCCTGCGCAGTTGCTAGGTAACATTGCCTGGCCATCCATCCGTACCTTATATCACAGCCTGCACGGTTGGTAGGGTTTAACTTACGTCACGCTAACTTCCGTAACTTACAGTACATTTTCAGATTAATCCTAGACATAAGAAACATTTTTGTCAGGACTCGGAAGATCTCAGAACGATTCCCATTGTATGCGCTGCCTCAAGGAGATTGAAACTCTTGCGCATGTTCTGGGATCTTGTCCTCATGGTGAACTTTTAAGGAATACGCGTCATCATAACCCACACATTAATAGCGACAACGCTGAAAGACCAGGGTTTCCAAGTGTTTGAGGAGGTTGATAGCTTGGCGGACAACGGAAGCCATAGAAGGATCGACACCATTGCCTTCAAAAATAAGAAGAGAGATTATATCATCGATCCAACTGTCCGTTTTGAAAGCCATAAGTCGCATCACTGAGATGTCAACTTCGAGAAAAGGAGCATTTACTTACCAACAATTCCTTACTTCCGAGAAAAATACCAGCTAGAGGAAATCGATATAGTGGTTCTGATGGGGTGGACTTAACGGAGAACAATTCCCGTTTTTTCCAGTTACAATGTTAAGGCAAATTGCCATCTTTGCATTAAGGGGCCCATTAATATATTCTAAAGAAATATTGTTACAATTAGGTTAACATTTAAATTTCTCAAGTGTATCTATTTCTTTTCTGAAAATTAATATAAAAGTATACTTTGTCGCAAGGCAGTCTCTGTATGAGAGGAAGTATTTCAAAAAATAAGTATATAACTATTTTCAATGTGTTTATAATTTTTACTATTATTACTATTCTGCTCTACAGGATCCTTGGTGCTGTTCGACAGGATTAGGCTATGTGACGGCACCGGGGTTTCATCCTGTTCATTCCTACTATCATATATCACATCGTTCATTTCATCTTATTAACTCCTCTGATGGGGTTGGTGTCAGGAAGGGCATCCGGTCATAAAATCTCGCTACAAAGAATCATCTCACGTCATACCCCATCCCGTACAGAAACGGGAAAAGGGTTGGAAATACATGCATGCATCATTTGCACTGACAGCGTTTAAAAAGCAAAAATAGATAAACGAAACCTGTAATATATAAATAAGATTTGTTCACTCTCTGAAGTTATACTGAACTGGTTTATGGTAACTGTGACCGTGACAGTGAACACGCATGCGATGTATGGCTGTTAATAACGTTATCAGTGATTTACTTTTAGCTAAGCAGATCGTGAAAAAACGTATTCTACTTTCAAATAATTAGATAATATATTATTAGTAAAAAACGATAAAATATAAGGATGCTTTCGTTAAGTTCAATTATCTAGATGATTATCAACTAATTAAAAATCTGGGAACATATTAGGAGCTCACAATTATTTATAAGATACCGATATGTTCTAAGTGAGTGCAGCAGCTTTAAACTTCTGAGACCACTTTGTGATTCATCCGTCCGACTTGCACCATCTAGCCTTGTTGGATTACACAACACAACCCTGATCTGACCTCTGACTGGTACAGCTCGTGGTAGAAAGTGTTCATGCCTCCAGCTAGAACTTCTTCGTACCTAGCTGTGCCTAATAACTGCACTTCTTCCGTAATATATTATTGTTATTATTATTATTATTATTATTATTATTATTATTATTATTATTATTATTATTATTATTATTATTAAAATACTCGTTGAAATATTAAAGGTTTAATTTATGGACGTTTAATTTATCTCATTTGGTATTTGTTGGTGGATGATAGCAAAGAGGATCATTTTCGTGGCTCTTGCTACTAAGATGACAATTATTATTTAGAGATTGTTTATAGGAAATATTAACTCCATTGTAAGGATTAATCAGTATTTCAATTAAATATTTCATTACAAACATTTTTGATGTGGAAAATATTTCTTAGCATCCTACGAAAAACGTAAAATTAAGCAATTTCTCTCAACTGTGCCGAAAGTTAAAGGGCTAAAGGGCCCGGAAAGGTCTTTAATAGCTCTATCGGACTAAAAAAATGTTTCGAAAACCACTTCCGGCCTATATGCAGTTTCAGGGAAACTGCCTAAAATCGCTTGTTTCTTTATTCGTTTTCTTTTTAATTAAAATCCTAGCCAAATTAACTTATTTACATAATTATTTCTGTAATGTGCTCCTTGGCTCAGTACCCTCAGGCGTTTTTTGATTTTTATGGAAAAATGTCCACACCGATTGCAGTTATAAGGGCCTAAGCGAAATTCTGCATTGACTTTCATTAGCGCTCTTAGTGGTAGGAAAAGCAAACTGCGAATCTAATCGACCGGATAACGATGATTAAGAAGAGGATTGTAGTTAGGAATAAATACTATATTCTCGTATTTTATTATATTTTATTTACATAAAATTCGTAGCTCATATCCCTAGGATGTTTTCAACGTTGAGTTCCTTGCTTAAAGGGCTAGAACTGTAAGTTTTTTTTCATTTCCTAGTATATGGCGTCCCTCACTTCGTTCTGGTACATCGGAGAATACTGGCTCTCTGAGGAAAACTTCATGTTTTTGAAGGATTACACTTCTGTCTCATTGATGGTAATACAGTAATTTGAGAGTGCTAGAAAACAGGCCATATAACAAGTGTGTATGCTCGGCCGCCAGTCGCAGATCCCGCCGAATATTCAAACTTCCAGTGGTTACTCCTACGTCTTGCGTGATGCATAGTGTATCAGCAGGCGCATGAACATTTCTACGCTATAATAATAATAATAATAATAATAATAATAATAATAATAATAATAATAATAATAATAATAATAATAATAATAATAATAATTTTCGTCCCACTAACTACTTTTTCTTTCTTTACAATTTTCTTTACATCGCACTGACACAGATAAGTCTTATTGCGACGATGGGATAGGAAAGGCCTAGTAGTAGAAAGGAAGCGGCCGTGGCCTTAATTAAGGTACAGCATTTACCTGGTGTGAAAATGGGAACCACGGACAACCATCTCCAGGGCTACCGTCAGTAGGGTTAGAACCCACTAACTACTGTACTTGTCGACGGTTTTCGGAGACGCCGAGGTGCCGGAATGTTGTTCCGCAGGAGTACTTTTACGTTCCAGTAAATGTACCGACACGGGGATGATGTATTTGAACACCTTCAAATACCACCGATCGACCTTGTCTAGTTGGGGTCAGAAAGCCAGCACCTCAAACCATCTAAGCCACTTAGCCCGGCCCTGTAGAACAAAGCAATTCTAGGATGAAATTCACCTTTCGACTTTCAAAGTAGGTTATGCACCTATACAGTATAGGGAATGAGTACTGAAATACACTGTCTTGTTTTAATTCATACAAGAACTTACAAATTTGAGTTCTAACCGACGTGAACATTTTCTTTAATCGGTCAAGTATGCAGTTTGCTTGACACAAACGTTGTGCATGTTGCCTGCAGCGTACAGTCTTCCATAGTGGTCGGCGTTATTTTATTGTTTTCTTAACCCGCGAGTGGTCGCTATATGAGATTTTCCCTCACATTATTGTTTATTGTGATATTACTTCACAGTGATGAAAGGGAGATGACTGTTCCCTCTTCTAGCTGAGTTTATAACTGTCGTGAGTAGAGCGATTCACATTTGAAGGGTAAGCACCCCCTCCCCTAGTCAGAACAAAGGTTCCTACATGACCGTGCACACTGCGTGAGAGTTTCTCTCATCGCGCGACCAATGGCGTTGGTGTTATGTTGAAGTGGAGTGGAAAACTTACTCCTGTTGTACGTGTTAGTATTTGTATTATGAGCACTTCTTGTTTTTGAAAATGTTATTGTGTTAAGAAACCTTGCTTTTTACGTAAATATTACTAGATATAATGCATGTGTGAGATTTTATTTGTTTACAACTCCAGGACGGAAGTTATTTTTATGTACATTGCATATGTTATTTTAAGTAGCAATTTGTGTCTTTAATAAACACCTAATCATTTAATACTTATGACCGGCTCCATGCCTAATGGTTAGCGTGCTGGCCTTTGGTCAAAGGGGTCCCGGGTTCGATTCCCGGCAGGGTCGAGAATTTTAAGAATAATTGATTAATTTCACTAGCACGGGGGCTGAGTGTATGTGTCGTCTTCATCATCATTTCATCCTCATCACAATGCGCAGGTCACCTACGGGTGTCAAATCAAAAAACCTGCACCTGGCGAGCCGAACTTGTCCTCGGACACTCACGGCACTAAAACCCGTACGCCATTTCATTTTCTTTATTTCATTTTTATCTAAAATATATACGGTAGAACTTGCGTTTGATTTCAGTGGTACATTTCAGCCTTACGCCCCACGAAACTGTGAAAAATGTCATTTATTTTAATGTGAGAGAAAGTCTCACGCGCGATCACTCACGTTACATTTTGGCTAGCGACCACTCGCGGGTTAATTGGTTAGGGCAGGACTCAAGTAATAACAAAAGTCGTAATGATGAACAGTATTTTTTGAATTTGAAAGGTCAGTTAGTGTCACAATGGTTTTTGGAAAACCAATCCTCTTTGGGGAATTTTCAGTCACCAAGTATACCTGCACTCTTGCGAATTAGAGTCTACCTGTACGCAAATATAGAGCTTCCTAGTGTATTATGAACAAATAAACCTTCCCGCTCCCTCCCGTCCCGCCCGACCTACGAGTGCAGCAAGTTTATCCCGCCAATCTCAACGCAAGCGAGTCCCGCTCGTACAGACCTTAACTGGAGGACGTGGAGTATGGTCTCGTTCGCATAACGAATTACATCCAACTAATATAGGAATAACTAGAAAGGAAAGAGTAAAAAACTTTATGCGTATCGTCCGAGAGGAATGTATATTGAGGTATTAACGATATGTTTTTATAATTTAAATAGTGACAAATATTTCTTTTACAAATGAAAAAGCGGTGTTTCAAACAGGAAACAAGGGATATGGCAAAATCTTGTTAGGTGACTACGACACTAATTCATAAGCTTCTAAGTTAACGAATGTAATCCAAGATTATAACCCATTAAGCTCAGGGAAAAGGTCACGAAAAGCTGCAGAGGACACAGGGCAGATTCTATAAGAAAAGCTGCAGACTGGAGCCATCAATCAGTAAATGATCTGCATTTAGGGCTGTCACCCAAGTGGCAGATTACCTACCAATTGTTTACTTAGATTTTTCTTATATTTTTTCAACGAGCTTGGAAATTTATCGAACATAGTTGCAACATTGCGACAATACTCCTTTGTAGGAAATCACCCAGAACATATCGTGGAACTTTCTTTTGAATTTTTTCCATTTCTCGTATCAAGTATTTCTGGTGAGGGTCCCATACACTGGAGCCATACTCTAACTGCGGTCTTACCAGAGACTTATACGCCCTCCCCTTTACATCCCAGCCTCATTACACAGCCCTAGGAATTGAATAATTTGTTCCAAAGAGGCCTGCTTTAAACATCTAATGTCATTTACTTATTTTCCTTGTACGGCACTATTGCAACCGTTTCCAGATTTTCGTTGACTGATAGCAAGTGTATGAACTTCCTGGAGAAGAGAATATTCCAATCGATGGACTACTCCACTCTTCTTTATGTACGTAACTGTCGGAATCGATGCAGCTACGAGACTCCTCGCATGCATGACTTCAGAATGAGCTTATGCGTCACAGGTCCGGAGTATACCGTAATGCAGGTCTGCCTACTTGCTGGGGATTTCAATGTGGGAGGAAGATGTAGGGTATGAACGCTGACTCTTTGTTCATTTCTACTTCTTAGACCTTCTAGACTTAATAATAATGTTATTGGCGTTACGTCCCACTAACTACTTTTACGGTTTTCGGAGATGCCGAGGTGTCGGAATTTAGTCATGCAGAAGTTCTTTTACGTGGTAGTAAATCTACCGACACGAGCTCACGTATTTGAACACCTTCAAATGCCACCGGACTGAGCCAGGATCGAACCTGCCAAGTTCGGGTCAGAAGGCCAGCTCCTCAACCGCCTGAGCCACACAGCCCGGCCTTCTAAACTTCGAGAGGTTTTAGTCTGCACAGATGAACTGGCTATTATTATTATTATTATTATTATTATTATTATTATTATTATTATTATTATTATTATTATTATTATTATTATTATATGCCGCCCACAGTCTAGGGTTACCGACCCTGTTCCTTACCTGGAGGCACCGGGTTCAATTCCCGACCAGGTCAGGAATTTTTACCTGGATCTGAAGGCTGTATACTAGTCCACTGAGCCCACGCGAGAACAGATCGAGAGCCATCTGACGGTGAGCTGGCAGCCCTGTCTTGAAATCCACAAATAACGGCCGAGAGGATTCAGAGCACTGGCCACGCATCACCTCGTAATCTACATGCCTTCAGGCTGAAGAGCGGTCGCTTGGTAGACCAAGGCCTATCAGCACTGTAGCGCCATGTTTATTATTATTATTATTATTATTATTATTATTATTATTATTATTATTATTATTATTATTATTATTATTTTATACAAATAACGCAATTATGTTTCAGTCTACGAATATAAGGGACAATTATATAATTTCCGGTGTTGTTCTCGATCTGTGAATAACTTGGGCCTTATGATTGACCTAAATTTAATTACGATGATCAATTATATTGGACGGGTAATTCAAGTAATTTGTATTTATTAATTAATTAATAAACATGAATAATCAGTTTTAATTGACCGACTAAAGAAACTAGTAACCATGTTGATGTATTGACTGCTCGATGAATACAAATACCTCAGAACTATATACCATAGTCACTGGCTTATCATCAATGCTGCTGCGGTTCGAATTCCAGTGATTCAGATTCCACGTAGAACACAATACTCCATGGGTATAATCGCATTATTAACAGTCACGTAATTATACAGGATTGCTTTGGTCAGAACTCTACACTTATATGAAACTTATTTGGTTAAGTAGAAATACGTACAAATACCACGTCTTTATATAGCACTTTCTTTCTATCGACAACGACGATTTGGGCAAAGCTACCAAGTCACGAAAAAATCCATTCAAATTGGATACTATAAATCAGAGTTGGCGAAATGCCACTGTTTTATGTAAAATGTCCAGAACAGGGAGAAAAGGTGTTTCTTACCGGATGAAAGAAATTTTTTAACTGGGAAACATTCTCTAAACTAGTGCGAATAAAGCGAGCTCTGTGTTACTCTGCAAAATTCTTTATAGTATTTTACAAAAATTAATTCAGTTAGTTACCTCGATAACGTGCTAAGTTAACTTTGTGGTAGCGAGGATAACCAGGAACCTAAGAAATTTCAAGGACTGCTCACTACAAATTCATTTACATCCGCCAATCACGTCAAGTAAAATTGAAATATAAATAATAGTAACTCAAAAACATCTGCTGCCATTGGTGTAATTGTGTCTCATTGTCATTATTATAAACGGAGATGTTTGAATGAAAACTTGCATGTTTTTGTATCATATGTATAGTCAGTCAAAGCAAGAATGGGTCCACGGTAGTGTTATGTTCCTCGTTTTTATTATTTTTCAGAATTTTAATTAATATCAATATATCGACGTTGCTCTCGGAATACCGGTATGTGGCAATGGTGAGGGGATAAATACTGTCCCGCAGCACATGTATCACAGAACGAAAATTCGTTGATATAGTTTATGCAATACTGAACCTTAGATGAGAGAACCTTTTGGTCAGAGTTCTAATCTGAAATATTATAGCAGATTTTCTAGGCGCAATGACGATATAATTCACCTCCCATGGAGATACAAATCCTATGGGCACCCACAACAAACATTATATTTATGGGATCTTTTTTTAGAAAAGTGTACCTGCGAGGAAGTTATTCCATTTTTAGTAACTGTATTATGGTGTTTTACGCAGGCGGAAAGTGGCAAAATCTGAACAAGTTCATACTGGTTTAAACCTGGAAATACTACATCTTTTCATCCACTTGCAGAAATCATGCTAACCCTACTATAAATTCGAAGAAACTACAGTGCAGTTGCCAGATATCCTCTTGACTGACTGAAATTTCTAAACCAAATATGGGTAATCCGGAAAAATTCAAAACATGGACAATTTTCTTAACCTAACATCATCAATCAGTATGTAAGCAATTAAGTATTTTTAAACCTTTGTTGATGGGTTCGATTCCGGATCAATCCAGTTTTATATGAGGGTGCTCAGATACTTCAGCCTGTTGTCGGTAGTGTTATAGGCAAGAAGATGAACTCCTGTGAGACAAAATATCGTGCCTCGGCATCTGTGAAAACCAGACAAATGTCTGGAATCGAACCCGGGATCCCCTTCTGGACCAAATAGCCTACCAGCAAGCTAACCATTTAGCCATGGAGCCGGACAATAGTATAGTGATCAGCGTCTTGCCCCTGTGTGGTAGCCGGCTCGTTAGTTGTAATGCTACATTTTAGAGCAATACAGTGACTGTGCACTAGGGGATATACGTACATGTACTTGTGTTAATGTCTGCCTGCCTTTGGCGTTTATACCAAAAATTACAAAACACAGGGTCTTGGAAATGTATGCCAATCCAACTGATGAGCCCGCTGCCACACTGAGGCGAAAGGTTGGTAATTTTGCGATTCTAAAGACCTAAAATGTTGGAATACATTGACATTATTATTATTATTATTATTATTATTATTATTATTATTATTATTATTATTATTATTATTATTATTATTATTATTAATATTCTCTGCTCCGCTTCGTTTCGGTCGGCTGCGGACCACGTTATTTCAACTATTTTCATCCTTGAGCTTTAATTCTTTCCCAGTATTCCCTCATTTGCTTTATGTGAACCCCCTTCCTTTCATCACTCCACTTTTGCCTGTTTTCAACTTCGGATTTTTTTCGGAATCGCTGATATGCTCGAAGTTTCTTCTGGAGAAAAACACGTTCCTATTTATATACCGATTTCTTGAAGGTCTTTTTCAAATTCGGTGAACCAGCGTCCCTTGATTTCTTCTTTACAAAGTAGAAAAAGATCCGCTCGGTCAAACTCTGCGAAATCATACGTGTTATGTGGCCATAAACATTATTCCTCCATTTTCGAATAGTGTCCATTATCCTTTCCACATGAGGTGGAGTTCATTGTGATGCCGTCTCCTGTACTCACCATTTTCTCTAATTGATCCTAGAATCTGTCTATGGATTTTTCTTTCTTTGGCTTCTAACTTTTCAATTAGACCCTTGCTGTTTAATGCAATGCATTCTGCTGCATACATAGCCTCTGGGCGAATGACTGAACAGTAATGCACAGGCTTGACGTTGATGGTCTCTGACTTTTGTTGTAAATATTTCTAGTTAGTTATTATTATTATTATTATTATTATTATTATTATTATTATTATTATTATTATTATTATTATTATTATTATTATTATTATTATGTACTTTTTGTTTCTTGCTGAAACTTGTGATAAGGTTTTGAACTTTAGATACGATGAACATTTTGTAAAAAAAAAAAAAAAAAGGTTTCCCTGAACTTGGAATGAGAAAACCAGTTTTCCAGTCACTCCCAGTACAAGCTGCCGGTAATTTATCTTCCACTACTTGTCCACTGCGAACTCCACCCTACTTATTAACACACTCTGTGAAGCAATTAAGGTGGTTCGACCACAAATACGTGTTGAAGAAAAGTAGCGCACTGGGCCACCGGGAGACCAGTGGTCAGTCAGAAATTTTTACATGTCAGTGGACTGGAATGAATCAATAGAACAACGTTGCTTGACGTTGTATAATTTAGCATCATCATGTCCACACCCTTACGACAAAAAGGGATTGTAACACAGCATTTCAATCACTCACCTAGTAATTGGACACGTAGCTAAGCTACTCGCAGGAATAATAATAGTAATAATAATAATAAAAGCAAACAAGCTTTACGTGGTTTTATATCGTGATAATACCGTAAGACCTGCAGTTGCGCGAGGAATTCGAACCACATAACATATTCATTGGCCACAGTGATGAGAAGCCAGCGGCCGTGCCACTTGGCTCTCACGTCCGCCACATCACCACCATTATCATCATCAGCATCAGCAGCTTTCATGAATTAGAACGGGAGGTCTGCATCGATCTCTTGATAACGTTTGTTTGGCCTCCCAATATTTACGATTTTCGGAGGCGCCGAGGTGACTGAGTTTTGTCCCGCTGGAGTTATTTTACGTGCCGGTACATCTACCGAATGAGGCCGGCATATTTGAACACATTCAAATTCCACGGGACTGAGACAAGTTGAAACCCGCCTGTGTGAGCGTCCATTTTCCAATATTTTTTCAAACTTCCAGAGCAAAAATAGATCCTTTCTGTTCGATGTTGTTTGCACGTATTGGAATACCGGCGTAATTCCTCGCTACTTTTAAGAATGTCCTAACTCCTTTTGTAATACCTAAGGGAGTTTCGATGATCTTAATAATAATAATAATAATAATAATAATAATAATAATAATAATAATAATAATAATAATAATAATAATGTCATCATAAAAGACTAGTTTTACATGATTCCTTATATCGTGGTTATACCGAGGTGCCAGTCTAATTTCATCGTCTAATTTCCATGTAGTTAAGTTTGTGTATGCAGAATCTGAGCCTGATGTGTTCCTTTCCATAAAAAGGCTTCAAAAGCTAGTTAGTTACACGTTTATATACGTATATGGTGAATTTACAGTTTTATTAGAATAGCATATAAGAGAACAGAATACTCCTATCCTCCAATTCCGAATCGCCTGAAACTGCGGAGAGAGCATTCATTCATTCATTTCATACATTAAATACATATTTTAATAACAGTAACAATCATAACCTATTTTAACTTCGTCCACGCGTATTTGCCATGATCATCTGTCAAAAGTTTGTTCTTCATGTCTCCCTACTTCCTAATCGCAAGCTACTTGGTTTCTCCAATGAAGTTTGAATTCACCCAGATTATTTTTTCGTTTCCATTCCTTTTCTATTTATGGCTTGATGTAGTAAGGTTTCATTTCAGGCCACTTTTATTTAGAATATTACTTATTTTAACACATATTTGCAATTGTAGCTGTTGTTTCCGTGATGCTAGGCTATTTGTAAATATTACGAAGGGTTTCGGAATATCAGATAGGTGTAATCAAGCCAGTTATTCTACAAATAATTATCATTATAGTTCCATTTCTTAGCACCCTGTTCGGAATTTGATCCTTTCCTGGTGCTCTAATTTTTCATGAACCTTCATTATTTTACTTATGTTATTTCACAGAGGTAGCCTTAAGAACTCAGCATTTTTCCCTATAATAACGACAAGTAGTATCTAAAATACGATAAATTAATTGCACATGGATCAGTGGCATGTTGCTTGTGAATGAGCACTCAGCTAGTGAAATAATAATAATAATAATAATAATAATAATAATAATAATAATAATAATAATAATAATAATAATAATAATAATAATAATAATAATAATAATAATAATAATAATAACAATAATAATAATAATAATAATAATAATAATAATAATAATGTTGGTTTTTTAGTTTCATTCGTTAAACCAAATACCGAAACTGACCATCGTTGTAAAATAATATGACGTGCTACTTAAGAAACTGGTATCTTTGAAGCAAGCGATTATGCTCTTAAGTATATCCTTATATAACAGATTATCACCGTAGCCTAAAGGAAACTGTGAAGTGCAAGGCGAATATCGTGCCTGGATCCAGTCTACGTGGTTATGAGGAGTGACAAATTGTACACTTTCCGAGTTGTTGGCAGCTAGTATTCTGTCTCACGACACAACATTAAAATAAAATTGTTGTGATGGTTGTTCTGTCGTCGTGGTCAATAGCTGAGTATTCTTTGTACGTGTCTCATTGCTGATGACATAACCTGTGTTTCTTTTGTGTTTGTTAGGTCATCAACCGAAAGTCTGGTTGAATCCTCAAATAGTTACGATCAGACGAAAAAAAAAACCGATAGCAGCGCCAAAATGAGAAGTACTAGGCAACATCAAGAGTGAGTAGTTTGCCACTGTTTTCTTCACTGGGTCAGAAACGACTGGTCGTATGAATAACACCTTTCATAACACTCAGACGCACTTTGCTGTGCCCTGCGCCAAGAGCATAATGTAAGAAATATTGCATCCAACAAGAAATGCCAACAGGTTCGTTTCTTTGATGCCATGGATTAATTAGTATTGTTAAGGTAATTTCAAAGGCAAGCTTCTAGTTGTATACGACTGCCGATATCGTGATCATGGCAATAAGATCTCTAGTTTTACGTGGAATCAGAACCTGGGAGACGTGACTTTTAATTTCAAAACCCCTCACAATGACTGTCTAGGATTCAAACTGCGGTCACATTGGTGAGAGTCAGTGACGAAGTCACTCACCTATCACACCTCATTTAATTGGTTTCAACTTCGCGTGAATTGCTATTGGTTTTGAGGAACGGCAGTGAGTTGGAATAATGCCCCGAATGGGTTCCTTAAGGTGTTGGAAATCGAAACATTTGAATACTCAAATTTCAGGGATCTCAGTCTACATCGAACTCTCTTATCGACTAGCAAAGTGGTTATCATGCTGGTCTAGGTCCAAGGGGTCCCGGCTTCGATTCCCGGCCGGGTCAGAAAATTGTAACATTCATAGGTGGATTCCTCTGGCTCGGAGATTGAGTGTTTGTGTCACATTCAACATTAGCGTTCACCTTACATATCCTAGCAGATGCGCAGTTCGCTTATAGGGTGTCAACTCGTAAGACCTACACCAAGCCTCTCCAGAGGCCACGAACCATTATCATATAGCATTCGCACTTAATATTAAATGTTGTTGATTTTAGAGCTTTAGGGCGCTAGTGTCATAAACCCAATACATGACTCCCAGTTTAAACTTCCGATCTGCATTACTGCTTTTATGTGAAGAAAGTCCTGAAAAATATGAAGTTTAGAATGAGAGATATCATCTCCGGGATTTGAATGTCAGACCTGGGGAAATGTGACTAGATTTACTGCACCTAGAAGGGAAAATGTCATTTAATGACGAAGCAAAATTTTCACTTAATACTCAGACTCTGTTCTATTGTCGTGAGATGTATTATCAGTTCCACTAGGTAGAGAAAGTCATTACTGTGTTCGGTCCTATGACTAACAACTGGAGACGTGTATTCTGTGAAGACGTGAGTTAGCACCAGTTCAACCACGAAATACTTTTCGTGAGAATAGACACTAACATAGAATACATGCTGAACTCAATTTAAGACAATAAGCAAACAAACCTGAATTTTTATGAGGCTATTATTTTGTGATTATTAGCTGTGAAACAGTTAAATGCGAAGTCTGAACCGTAACAGCAAGAATGTTCACTTATAGAATATGTGAAGAAGCACTCCTTAAATTTTACTTCCTTTTTTTCCACTCGCCGGGCTGAGTGGCTCAGGCGGTTGAGGCGCTGGTGTTCAGACCCCAACTTGGCAGGTTCGATCCTGGCTCAGGCCGGTGGTATTTGGAGCTGCTCAAATACGTCAGCCTCGTGTCCGTAGATTTACTGGCACGTAAAAGAATTCCTGTGGGACTTTCCGGCACCTTGGCGTCTCCGAAAACCGTCAAAGTAGTAAGTGGGACGTAAATCCAATAACTTTATATATGTTTGAACTCTGTATAATCCCCATATGTGCAAATGAAATGGCATCTGTCCGTCTGTCTGTCTGTCTGTCTGTCTGTCTGTCTGTCTATCATCTTCCTTCACAAACGACATCCCATCATAACCACTGGGTGGAGTTTCATGAAATTTTGTACAAACATTCTCAGAGGGAACTCTCACAAGAATAGCTACTTTTATTTCAAATTATGAATAAGAAATATTAATTTATTCGCAAAAAATCGCGTAATGGCTTAAAATGAAATGGTTTCTGCTTCTTTGTCGCTCAAACACACCTACACTACTAGACCAATTAAGCTGAGATTGGATATTGAAATCGATTTGAGTACATTTACCGTACTGAATACGATCCCCATTTGCATTAGTATTGAGTATCGTATTGAATCCGGTAAGCAAGATCGACGTAAATAACGATACAGAATCGCAGTATTATCGATATCACTTACATTCTTTGAACAATATAACCTATCATGACGTGATAATTTTGAAAGTTCCATGGTGTTATGTTTAGTACCTTGTCACTTAATGTCTCTATGCTAAGATAAACAAAAAATTATTCCAGCCCTACGCGGGGAAAATGTTTCTCTTTTCATAGGTGCAGCCCCAAATGTTTCTCTTATTATAGGCGCATTTTAAACAGCCTAGCGTAGTGAAGTAATCTAGTAAGTTAATTATGAATGTGTTAAAAGCAATTCTATGGATGACTGTTCGTCATTTTCTCGTGATTCTGTATCCTGCAAATATTCAATCGGGTAACGATTATGAATGAAGGTTAATAGCGCAAATTCCATTATGGAAATTATTTTCGACAAAACAAACATGCCGTGTACGCGCAGTCGTTTTCTGTGCGATCTCAGTGCGATCCGCGTTTACATGGGGTTTTCAGTACATAAAGTGTACTCAGATCGATCTGAATCCTGCATGTAAACGCACAAGTAGGCCTATTTTGAATTTTCAAAATTACGGCCATTGATATTCTACGCAGGCACTTACCGAACTTGCGCATGTTTTATCCCCTATAAATCAAAATAAGTTTTACAAACTAAAGCCCGGCAAGAGGACTTACACATTTTCTACAGAAACGCACATATGTATTTTCTTTGTAAATTCAATGGTTCTCCAGGAAATGACGTTTCTACGTCTTAAATGACGCGTTTCAGAGCCGCTAAAACTAATCAACAAACAATATCTGTCTCTACAACTGCTACCATCTCCGATAGAGAACAAACTAACGCGCCAATAATGGGTACATCAGCTAGTAAATACATACAGGTGGTCAGAAACAACGTGATCCGGGTACTTAAACGTTAAAGGATTGGTCATACTGATATATAGTTTTAAAACAATAATTCCGTAAATCTCGTCGTTATGATTTTATCAGCTGCTAAAATTAGCCAATCAAATGGATTCGCGAGTAAATTCAAATGGGCTTTGCGAGGCAGTGTTGCTAAATATCCACGTAGCTTAAGACTGGCTTGAGAGCACGGATGGAAGAAAACAATATTTCCCCATGGGAGGGATTTGAACATGGACTTTCGAGCTAACAGGATCGCGCCATAGCAAGTGCGCTACGGTGACCAGCAGCTGATAAAATGATAACGGCACGAAATCTCGAATTATTTTTTCAAATTATTTATCAGTATGACAAACCCTCTAACGCTCACGTTGTTTCCGACCACCCTATATGTTGTGTGCCTACTGATGCCATCACTCATGTTTCTAGAGTTGTTTACGCCGCCCCAATTCCTAATATTAAAAATCTAAGTTGAGGCCAGTTCAAGCTAACCAAGCCTAGAATTAACAAGTTAGAAAAGAGAAAGAAAGAAAGAAAGAAAGAAAGAAAGAAAGAAAGAAAGGAGAGTCTCAGCTTCAACACGTCTCTCCCACATATCGAAATCGGCTGTAATTGCGCGCACCTAATTGACCAGACCAGTTCGTAACATTCCCACCTGTGCTACTTTTGAAAGTAGATCTGTGCTACGGTGTAAGAAATAAAAGCATTTACAAGAAATGTTACAAAAAATCCCAATCGAACCTAACAATTTTAATATTTTCATGCTTAATGAAATGTGAACCTCAGGTACGTTCATATGCTGTTAAGATTGATCGGTTTATTTCCTTCTTGTGGGATGGTTGTTGTAAGGTCTATTGCGTGACGATATAGGCCTACATGGTCCTCGTGTGACTCACAGGGCAATAATAATAATAATAATAATAATAATAATAATAATAATAATAATAATAATAATAATAATAATAATATTGAAAGCCGTGTGAAATTCTACGGACATTTAGCACGATTGGATGACTCACGATTGACCAAGAAAATCTTCTTCGTTATAAATGGGACACGAGAAAGCAAAGTACGCTGGCTGTAGATAATCAAAACGATCTGACAGAAGTCGATACTAAAGCACTGACAACAACAAGGTCTACGTACAGACAAAAGATTAACGCCAATACGTTTGCATCCAACAATCCAACTCCAAGAAATTTGAAACGAAAGAACTCACTACAACTAAGAATCACTTCACAAAAGGAATCACCGAGCTCGATAACTGCAGTCGCTTAAGTGCGGCCAGTATCCAGTATTCGGGAGATAGTAGGTTTGAACCCCACTGTCGGCAGCCCTTTCCTGTTCCATCGTCGCCATAAGACCTATCTGTGTCGGTGCGACGTAAAGCAACTAGCAGAAAAAACAAACAAAAAAACAAAAACAAAAGGAATCAGCATGTTGCACCCATCAGATGAGGCTCTGCAAGGGTGCAGTACGTCACCAAGCAACAACCAAGGAAGTGACACAGCGCAATTCTACCGGAAGAACATTTTGACGACAGAATTGCGGAATATTGCACGTTCTGACCGCTTACAGCGCCATATTTTCACCTGATGGCAAAACTTTGAACTAAAACCTTTTGTGGCATATTGCGCGAGGGCACTATTTTGTTAGCATATCTACGAAATTTCAGACTCCTACGATCATTACAGCCCGTGCGGCACCGTGCTGAATACCTTACCTTTAATTGTGGACACCCGGTACGTATATTGTCTGTTGGTGCGTATAGAAGAGCTATCTCCACCCAGGCCATGAAGGCCCTTGGAGCAACCGACGGTCAAAGCCTTCTTGTATTCGTCACCCCAACACTAAGTGTGATAGAGAAGACAAGTTCGATGTCCGGTCACATTTTTCTTAGGATTTCGTTTGATATTCATTTCTGATTTAGGTAAAACTTTTCGATCCTCTGCTGGGGGTCGAACCCACGTCCATCAAGGTGAGCCAAGCACACTTCACCGCCGCCGGAATTTGCGGTATTTTTCTAGGGTGTCAATACCTGCTGACATAAGCGTACTCACTTTGTTCTATAAGTGGAACTACAGAACATAGTTTGTGCACCTAGCATCTTATAAATAAAGTTGTTCGTGTCTGTTTGTCTGTTTGTTTGTTCCACCATCACGTCGAAACGGCTGGATAGATCTCAACCAAACTTCATATTTAGAGTATACTCACCCCGGGGAAAGTTTCGATAAGCATATCATTTTAAAATCTTTGAAAAGACGGGGGTTTTATAGGAAAAATATAAAAATAATAGGCTAATATAGACAAAATATCGAATTTGTCGTATTAGGACGAGACAAAGCTCAATTTAATCCTCTTGTGCAAAGAACGAAACTTGGTAAGCCCTACGGGCCCGAAAACCATGTTTTAAGGCCCTAAAACCAACCGTTACGGAGATATTGGCACCATACTACCCCTGCTCTAGAAATCGGATAAAGAAATGAACTGCCGTAACCATGGCAACGTCAGCTCCAGGATTCTAGAGCAGTGAGATTATGTATGTACGTTTGGGCATAGCTGTCAAACAAAATTGGTACAAATAAGACTTAATATCTGGAAAAAATATACTGTTGTGTAAGGCACTCATAGGACTCCTTTGGGCGGGGATGGAAAGGGGGTGAAGTACGAGTATAAAAATCTTACTATATATAGAAATGGAAGTGTGTGTGTAAATGACATCTTCTCCTAAACCACTGGAGCAATTTCAACCAAACTTGGTACACGTATTACTTACTATCGGGAGACGATCACTGTGGGGGGTAAGCCATCCCTAGCGCTCTTAAGGGAGAGGGTCAGGGGGGTAGTTACAATAATAATCGAGAATAGTGTTGAATTCATAGTTTTCGGGGTCACTGAGTTGAAAAGTAATACTCTAGAATTTTTTAAAGTCGACCCCCCTTTTAGGTGGGGAGCAAAGGGGGGGCGTGAGATATAGAAATAATTAAAAACAGTTTCGAATCCATAGATTTCAGGGTCTCTGAGATGAATAGTATTACTTCGGATTTTTGCAAGTCCAAGTGGGGAGCGAAGGGGGTGAGATATAAAATTAATCGAAAAACTACATATAAAAATATTATCTTCTCCTTCTTACTATATATACAAATTGATGTATGTGTGTGCGTGGGTGTGTGGGTGCGGGTGTGTAAATGACACATCTCCTCCTAAATGACTGGAGCAATTTCACCAAACTTGGTACACTTATCAATTAGTATCAGGAGACAAACCGCGTGAGGGTAAGACACCCCTAGCACCCTTATGGGCAGGGGGCGAGGGGGGTGGTATAAAAATAATCTAGAATATTATCGAATCCATAGTTTTCGTGGTAGCTGAAATAATTAGTGACACTCCGAATTTTTTTAAAATTCATGTTCAGCCCCCTTTGGGGTGTGGGTGAGGGGGAGTGAGATATAAAAATAATCGAAAACAGTGTCGAATCTACAGTTTTCTGTGTCACTGAGATGAATGGTGACAATCCAGATTTTATATCTCTTAGTGGTGGAGGGCGGGAGGGGGGCAGTCTCATTGACAGTTGAATTCCTGTACATCGTATCTATAGTGCGACGGCTAAATACATATAGTTATCACTTATTAATTTTTGACAGGATCAAATACTTCCCAGTCGATTCGAGCTTCCATAAGGACGAAGTTTTACTCGAAAATTAAATAATCTAAAACTTGAAATCAAACACATCTAAATAATTTTAAAACTACATAATAGATCATAACATATCAATCTGCAAGTCAAAAAGGATTTCTATAAAAATTCACATCACACATAACTAACTGGTAATGCCAATCTTAAATATTCAGAAACTATCCGGGCAACGCCGGGTACTACAGCTAGTTATAGATAAGTGCATTGCACATTCAAAGGTGTGAATATTTCCAAAATGCGACAAGTGCTTCGCAAGAAAATGGAATGTCTTCAAACGTGCTTCGTTCGTCGGCTATGAGCCCAGTTTGATTGGAAACCACAAAAATAAAACTAACCTTGTCTTGTATTGAACGTTTGAACTAATTTTACAGAACAGACTGTATTCGAGACACGGTGAAAGGAAGTCTCCTGTTACCAACTACTCGATGACCTTCTCTCCCACACCAAAGAGGAAAGTCGACCTTAACACGCATTCGTTTCCTCCAAAGGGAAGGTGCCATGAACGAAGCGACTCATCTTTAGGTAGACTTCAAAACACATTACAGTGTTGACTTCCTAGGTGGAAGTATTATACAATAAAATGCATCTAGCGCGGATATGAATACATACATCGAGCGAGTTGGATATGCGGTGTAAGTCGCATATCTGTGAGATTGCATTCGGGAGACAGTGGGTTGTATCCCCACTGTTGGCAGCCCTGAAGGTGGTTCTCCGTGGTTTCCAATTTTCACAACAGAGGCATTCTGGGACTGTACCCGTCCATCCCATCGTCCCCATGAGACATGTCTGTGTCGATGTGAAGTAAAAGAAATAGCAAATGTATAAATACAGGATGACACAGAAGTCACACACCAGTATCCAGTATTCGGGAGATAGTGGGTTCGAACCCCTCTGTCGGCAACCCTGAAGATGGTTTTCCGCGGTTTCCCATTTTCACACTAGTACTGTACGTTAATTAAGGCCACGGCTGCTTCCTTCCCACTCCTAGCCCTTTCCTGTCCTATCGTCGCCATAAAACCTATCTGTGTCGGTGCGACATAAAGCCAATAGCAAAAAAAAAGTCACACACAGATTTGAATCATTTATATTTTTTTTAACCCAAGATTTCTGCCCCGAACATTAAATCCATGCTTTAGAAATGTGTGCATTGTAAATAATCATGGCATTAAAAAAAGAATGCTTTACGTCCCACCGATAGATAGGTCTTATGGTGATGCAGTAGAAAAGTGCTAGGAGTGGGAACGGAGCGGCCGTGGCCTTATTTAAGGTACAGCCCAAGCATTTGCCTGGTGTGAAAATGGGAAACCAAGCAAGACCATCTTCAGGACTGCTGAGAGTGGGGTTCGAACTTACTATCTCCCGAATGCAAACTCACAGCTGCGGGGATTCTAACCGAACGGCCAACTCGCTCGGTAATATTGGTGTTAATGGCGGAATCAGATTAATGTCATATCAATGATTATGAGTAAACGTGAAGCAAAGTCATCTCTATAATTTCTTTTGCTATTTGCTTTACGTCGCACCGACACAGATATGTCTTATGGCGACGATAGGATGGGAAAGGCCTAGGAATGGGAAGGAAGCAGCCGTGGCCTTAATTAAGGTACAGCCCCAGGATTTGCCTGGTGTGAAAATGGAAAACCACGGAAAACCATCTTCAGGGCTCCCGACAGTAGGATTCGAACCCTCTAACTCCCGATTACTGGATACCAGCCGCACGTAAGCGACTGCAACTATCGAGCTCGGTCTATGAATTCTAGGATATGGGGTGACCCTATGACACTCGTGCCATTAGGTGACTCGCGAACACAACTTCTGTGGAACGTCAGACAATATACTAACATATTTTAATGTTTTTGACTTGTAATAAATAGGTCGACAATCTACCAACATGGCATATTTTAATATTACGCTTTAATAACGAAGTATGTCTCAATTAATTCTATGGCCATCTTTCTTACAAATTTCATTAGACTAAAGTAAAAATACACTTAAAATGTACCTGTTTTTAAAATATAATTTTCAATGGTGTTTGAAAAATAAAATCATGAAACATTCAGTCGAATAGACTTTTATGTAATGGAATCTAATACCTAATTGAATCACAGGAGTGCCCGGTTCGATTCCCGGCGGGGTCGGGAATTTTAACCATAATTGGTTAATTTCGCTGACACGGGGACTGGGTGTGTGTGTGTGGTCTTCATCATCATTTCAAACTCATCACGACGCGCAGGTCACCTACGGGGTCAAATTAAAAAACCTGCATCTGACGAGCCGAACTTGTCCTCGGACACTCGCGGCACTAAAAGCCATACGCCTATTTTTAAAATACCTAATTGAAGTCAAATGAGCGGTTTTAGGATGATTTTAAAGGAAAATAACCGATGGCACAGTAGGTAGTAAAGAGTAACAAACAAAACCTTAATTGACACGGTAGTCGGTAAAGGTTTGCCATCCCTGGTCCAGTGTTGCCAACTTATTTTTTCAAGATCCGCTAAATACGACTAAAAATCCGCTAAAATTCCGCCAAGAAATCCGATCTCAAATAATGAGCAATAATAATAATAATAATAATAATAATAATAATAATAATAATAATAATAATAATGAAATGGCGTATGGCTTTTAGTGCCGGGAGTGTTCCAAGACATGTTCGGCTCGCCAGGGGCAGGTTTTTTATTTGACCCCGTAGGCGACCTGCGCGTCGTGATGAAGATGAAATGATGATGAAGACGACACATACACCCAGCCCCCGTGTCAGCGAAATTAACCAATGATGGTTAAAATTCCCGACCATGCTGGGAATTGAACCCGGGACCCCTGTGACCAAAGGCCAGCACGCTAACCATTTAGCCATGGAGCCGGAAATAATAATAATAATAATAATAATAATAATAATAATAATAAAAGAAAATATCTGCACTCATCTGATCTATGAGTCTCACTGGGATTAACCCCTGCCTGCGAACCGGCGAGCTAAAACTTGTAGGCGTTTTAGTGCTGGGTGCGAACTAGGTGAATCCCCTACCTTAAGGGACACACACAGAGAACAGGCCAGTTCAAACGGTCTTCCATCATAGCATAAATACAAATGCTACTCTCTTACAGTTTCATTACCTGTCGTCATTCGTCAACTAAGAGATAAGTTCCCTTTCCCCACGCATTACAAATTTATGATACCATAATCTCATAACATCATATCCAAATAACATGTTTTCCTCATGTGACTGCTAGCTCCTGACGAGAAATACGGAATAGCTCGGAGGCAGACTGGAGTACAAATTAAAAAAAACGTAAAATAGATAAAACGCTAAATTCCGCTATAATAAATCTAGAATTCCACCAAAAAATCCGCTGTCCGCTAAGTGATATATTTCTCCGCCGACAGTCTTCTAATTCCGGCAAATTTAGCGGAAAATCCGCTAAGTTGGCAACACTGCCCTGGTCTAGGAAGTCTCCTGGAAGAGTGGTAATCGTAATCTCGTACACACAGCCTGATTGTGAAGATGTTCATTTCAACAGCGAAGCATGAAATTGTATCAAATTTAATGTGTGTACACTAAATTGTAATTTTCTCTTGGTTACTTACCTGTACCATTCTCGTAGTGTAATTTACCTACCGGACGTAAGTGCTCGTATTATTTACGATTTATCTTTCCAGCAAATTTGTCATCACCAATTTAATAACACAATTTGACATCATGACTGTCGACAGACAATTGGATATCATGGCTTCCAAACGAACTATTGCACGTTTCCAGAGATTCTGGAGTTACGGAAAGTGTAAAGTTGATAACTGGAATGTTGTAGTGTCACAGTTCAACATTAGAATGTAGCTTTGTATTGTAAATTTTGTTATACATTTATGTAAAAAATGCAATACGATTACATGTATTCGAATCCCTTTTTTGTTCTCATTAAATACAATTTATAAAATAGATTTTTAACATTCCCATTTCAATAAATTTAAAATAATGTTATTTTACATGTTTAATATAATAATAATAATAATAATAATAATAATAATAATAATAATAATAATAATAATAATAATAATAATAATAATAATAATAAAAACCTTCCTCTCTTGCTTTTCTCACACTCTGGTGAGATCGTAGGTGTAAACTGAGTCGTATATGAGGATTTGGCCCTGTTTTGTCGACGGATGCCCTTCCGGACGCCAACTCTATACAGACTGATGTATTCACTACGGCATGTTTCTCTAGCGATTTTTAGTATGATGTGCCGTATGTATACATGGAAGTTATATTCTGAAACGAACACAAACACCCAGTCCTCCCAGTAGAATGAATTAACCAATCGCAATTAAAATCCCCAACTCGGCCGGGAATCGAACTTGTGACCTCTGAACTAAATATCGCGACGATGTCCATTCCGCCAAGCACCCTAAATATTGATAATAATAATAATAATAATAATAATAATAATTTATATATATAAAATAAGAGTTTTGTCTGTACATTGCTCAGAATTTAAAAAAGGATGGTATTTCTGTATCGGTCATGTCCACAGTAGCAAGGAAATGCAGTTTTTAATTTTCCGTAATGTCTGTCTGTCTGTCTTATGTATGTATGTATGTATGTACACGCATCACGAGAAAACGGCTGAAGAGAATTTAATGAAAATCGGTATGTAAAGTCCGGGAATAAGTCGCTACAATCTAGGCCATAAATAATCTTATTCACGCTGAGAGAAATGGTAGTTTAGGGGAAGGCCTAAAATTTAATTCTCAAATATTTGTTATTAGTGGTCCTACATTAATGAAAATCGGTATGCAAAGTCTGGAAATAAGTCGCTATAATTTAGGCCATAAATTATCTCACTCGCGCTGTAAGAAATGGTAGGTTAGGGGAAGTCTAAACTCTATTTTTTAAGTTATTAGTGGGCCTATCTTAATGAAAATCGGTATATAAAGTCTGGAAATAAGTAGCTATAATCTAGGCCATAAATAACTATTCACGTTGAGTGGAATGGTAGTTTAGGGGAAGACCTAAAATTTAATTCACAAACATTTGTGTTGTTAGTGGTCCTATCGACAAATACTACATTACTAAAGTTCTATAGCATTCAATTTCCGATCATTTATGTCTTATACATTTTTACCGTACCGGCTATGATAACAGAGATATTCATGAATATGAATTTTTGTTGCTAAGTCCATATCAGCGTCAAGTCACGAGCAAATGGGTAAACAGAATTTAATGAAAATCAGTATGTAAAGTTGGGGAATAAGGAACTACAGTGTACGCTATAAATATTTTCGTAAGACGCCCTAATATCACAGAGTCGAAAGAAAACTTAATTTGAAGGCCTACAATACAGAAAGCTCATAACATTCGATTCAACAACAATAACATTATATTGACCATTGTTTGTTGTGATGTGCTTTGTGTCTTCTGTTGCCAGTCATGTCCGATAGATGGAATTACTGGTGTTTACCGAGTTTTTTATTAACTCAGATAGATATTATGGCGACGATGGGATAGGAAAGTGCGAGGAGTGGAAATGAAGCGGCCCTGGCGTTAATTACGGTACAGTTCCCAGCATTTGCCTGGTGTGAAAATGGGAGACCACGGAAAACCATCTTCAGGGCTGTTGACAGTGGGTTTCGAACCACTACCTCCTTGATGCAAGGTCAAATTTGCGCGCCCTCTAACCGGACGGTCAATTCGCCCGGTCGTACCGAGTGTAACAGCCTGCCTGA
The DNA here is from genome assembly GCF_040414725.1 of Anabrus simplex. Classification (NCBI taxonomy): domain Eukaryota; kingdom Metazoa; phylum Arthropoda; class Insecta; order Orthoptera; family Tettigoniidae; genus Anabrus; species Anabrus simplex. The sequence continues at coordinate 343,550,304 of NC_090268.1, read as the reverse complement.
ATATTGGCGGGAAGAAGCTGGGGAGTTAGATAACTTTCTTCTTTAGCATGCCATTCCTCTGGCTCATAAATTTTGCGATACTACCGGTACTGGTACGTAACGCAATGGTTCATCATAGCATTTAAGCTATTCAGTCCCTACTTTGAGACATTCATTGGAATGAGCAGTGTGTATATTCAACGGAATAATAGCACAGGAGTGCTCACGGCTGTCTGCGGCCTGGTCATTCCAGGTCTGGAACTTTGGACTGTTAGATCGGCACCGTAGTACTGTTCGTTAAAAGTGAGAAAATGTGCGGTTTTTCATTTGAGCGAGTATTTTATATGATACCATTGCTTTTAATTCCTACATTCCTACTGACGTTTTTGTAATGGCCTAAGTTAACTGCAGTTAGGAAAACCACAAAGACAGTCTTTCTGAGAATCCCGTAGCGAAGCACGAGTACTTCAGCTAGTAATAATAATAATTATAATGTGACTACAAATGTCCAACTCATTGGCTGAATGGTCAGCATTGAGGCCTTCGGTTCATAGGGCCCCAGGTTCAATTCCCGCTCGGGTCGGGGATTTTAATCGCGTGTAATTAATTCTTCTGGCTCGGGGACTAGGTGTTTGTGTTTGTTCCAACACTTTCATCTTCATATTTAGACAGCGCACTACACTATCAACCACCACGGAAACACGCAATAGTGATTACATCCCTCCATACAGGGTTGGCGTCAGGAAGGGCATCCGGTCATAAAACAGGGCCAAATCCACATGTGCTTCACAGCTCGCACCCGCGACCCCACAGATGTGGGAATTGTTTTTGTTATGTCGGTTATGATGTAAATGATTGAAATTCACAACCTGTTTCCAGTCATTTGACCGGGTTAGGAATAGAATGAATGAAGCCCCATCTAGAGGCGAGGATACGAATCGTGTCGGCTGTCGAACCCTGTCGCACTCCTCTGGGGCAATGATTAATGACTAATAGTTGAAATGAAGCGGAGCCTCCGTGGCTCAGACGGCAGCGCGTCGGCCTCTCACCGCTGGATACCGTGGTTCAAATCCCGGTCACTCCATGTGAGATTTGTGCTGGACAAAGCGGAGGCGGGACAGGTTTTTCTCCGGGTACTCCGGTTTTCCCTGTCATCTTTCATTCCAGCAACAATCTCCGTTCATTTCATAGCATCCATCAGTCATTCATAAAATCACTTTGGAAGTGGTGACCCCATCGTACTAATAGCCTATATACGATCCTTTCATTACATCCCTGACCCGGTCAATGACTGGAAAAAAGGTTGTAGGTTTTCATTTTTCATTTTCAGTTGAAATGAAATGATATTGGAGAGTGTTGCTGGAATGAAAGATGACAGGGAAAACTGGAGTACCCGAAGAAAAAACTATCCCACCTCCACTTTGACCAGCACAAATTTCACATGGAGTGACCGGGATTTGAACCGCGGAACCCAGCGGTGAGATGCCGGCTTGCTGCGACCTGAGCCACTGAGGCTTATGATGTAAGTGAGTAAAAAAGGAATTTCCACACCTCTTTCAAGGGCGACAGCATGGCAGGGAAAGTACAGTTAATGATTGTGCAAGCGATCAGATCTCGCTTGGCAACGTTCATTCCCTCACCATGGGGAGACAGCTGGTAGGTGGGTACAACACGAAAGGAGCACCTGTCGTACTGGCTAACTTGCACCACCTCATAGGAACAGATCGTCTTCCACTGACTGTTTTCTTTGCATAGTTGTCCTCGGCTTTTATCCTGTCTAATTACTTACTACAAAACTGTAGAACTAGGAAATACTTGCACCAAGTGTTAATATAAATATCCATTTTTCTTCTTCTTTTCATTTTGATTTAAGAATGAATGTGGCGAGTTCATGAAGAAAGCGGCTGTGATGTATAATATATAGTGTACATTCCATGTAGCAAAAACTATGCAAACTCTTACACAGAAGAATCAGCATCAATTTTATTTTATATAACTAGTCCCATTCGTATGGTCTATCATAATAACATATTTCTTGCGTTATATTTTAATTTTTCCCTCCATGGACTCGTGGTAGTGTCGACCTCCAAAGTCCCAAAAGTCCGGTTTCAGACTCGGCAGAGGTAGTAGAACGATACCGACTTTGGTATTTTGGTATTCCTGAATACAATTAACTAACAATAATAATGTTATTGCCTTTACGTCCCACTAACTACTTTTTACGATTATCGGAGACGCCGAGATGCGGGATTTTAGTCCCGCAGGAGTTCTTTTGCGTGTCATTAAATCCACCGACACGAGGCTGACGTATTTGAGCACATTCAAATATCACCGGACTAAGCCAGGATTCAACGTGCCAGCGCCTCATCCGTCTGAGCCACTCAGCGCGGCAAAACAATTAACTAAAGCTCGGCCATAGTTTGCTCAGAATGTTTTATAACTAGAAATGGAAGGGCGATTGAAGATCTTAAAGTTAGGCCCAAAAAGGATACAGGGGCCTTCAACTAACTCCGGTAAATGAGAAAGTCTGGAGAACGGAGGACGAAGACAAAATTGCAAATCTTTGAATCGAACGTGAATTCAGTGCACTTCTTACAGGAACTGGATGTGACTGGAGATGTAATACGTAAAGTTCAGACAGTCATTAACAAATGTTCGCAAATAATTCTAGAGTACGAAAGCCTGAATTTATTCCCAATCAATAATACAAGCTCTGACAATAAAGTTCGGTAAATGAAGTCAGACGGTCGATCCGGCAACACTGGCGACATGCAACGCTGCACCTGCGTAGCAGCAGGTTTTGACCACCTGCTCCCAACGTTATTCAGTTGAGCATCGTGTGTGTGCCGTGTAAGACCTGTTTGACACAGTGCGTGTTTAGTCCGTTGGTTCTGAACTGCGAAATGGAATATGAACGAACAAAAAATCAATGTACAGTTTTGTTTTAAGCTTGGCAAGGCACAGAAAGAAACGCATGCGATGCTGGTACGTGTTTATGAAGATCAAGCACTGTCCTTGAAGTGTGTGTACGAGTGATTCACCCGTTTTCGAGGAGGCCGGGAAAGTGTTTCTGATAATCTCCGTGTCTCAGGTACGACCCTGAAACGAAACGGCAAAGCATGGAATGGTGTTCTCCGGGATCCCCTAGTCGGAAAAAGGTCAGAGCCGAAAAGTCTCGCATCGAAACGATGCTCATCACCTTTTTCGATAGTCAAGACATTATCCACAAGGAATTTCTACCTGAGGGAACGACGATGAATGTTGCACGGTACATTGAAATTTTGACCCGTTTCATGAAACTTCTACGCAGGGTACGACCCCAGTACGCACAGCAAGGTTCATGGTTTCTTGTCCATGACAACACTCGCCCACACACAGCCAATATCGTCAAACAGTTCATGGCAAATAAGGGGGTGGTGCAACTTGAACATCCCCCATACTTGCCAGATCTCAATCCTCCAGACTTCTTCTTATTCCCACGATTCAAACTCGCTTTGAAAGAAAACATATTTGACGATATTCCTGACATCCAACGAAAAGTGACGAGGCTTTTGAACACCACGCCAAAGGAAGCCTTCTTGCAAAGTTTCCAGGACATGTATCGCCGATCTCAGCAGTGCATAGTTATGGGAGGGGACTATTTCGAAGGAGAGTAAGGTCACTGTCGTGTATTGTTCATCTATGTTGATAGTACAGGACTATTCACCGAACTTTTTTGTCACAGGTTGTATAATGGAATTTCACCCAGCAAAGCATGCCTGGAGTCCATATTAAAGACCCTGTATGGAAATGGATAGATCACACACCACGCCGAAGTACTAACAGGATCTTGAATGGAATACCCAGCTAGCTAAAAAAAAAAAAAAAAAAAAAAAGAGGATTATAATAATATAGCGTCGGTCAGCTGAAACAGAGACGCCGAATTTTGGGAAGTCCTAGAAGAACATCAAGACAGTAGCAGCAAATAGAGTCAACGAAGCTTTGCTCCATCCAGGAGTAAATCACAGTTCGCTCAACAGAAGTCAGTTCTCTCTGTCATCTGGTAGAAAAAACGAACATAGAAACTGGCATGTAGACAGCCTAAATGGCGTCAATTTCGTCGTCGTTTTAAATGTCGATCATCAAACGAGCGGCTTGCATTCCGGAGATAGCTGGTTCGAACCCCACTGTCGGCATCCCTGAAGATGATTTCCGTTGTTTCCCATTTTTCAACCAGGCAAATGCTGGGGCTGTACCTTAATTAAGGCCACGGCCGCTACCTTCCCACTTCTAGCCCTTTCTCATCCTCACGTCACCGAAAACCTTCGACGGTATAGTGCAAAGTTAAACCGGTAGTAAAAAATTAAAGAATACTGAAATGTATTCGTAGCATCGTCAACCTACGTATATACAAGGGCTGGAAAGTAGTTGCAACAGTCACTTTGTGTAGGAACAGTTGAGGACGCTACTTTTGGAAACACCTGTAAAGGGAGTTAGTGCTGCACAATACATTTTGCGTCCGGCTGCATGGCTAAATAGTTAGGTGCTGGCCTTTGGTCACTGGGGTCCCGGGTTCGATTTCCGGCCTGGCCGGGGATTTTAACTCGTCAATTTCTCCGACTCGGGGACTAGGTTTTCGTGTTCGTCCTAAATGTATAAGTTCAATTCATCAAGTCAATTAGTAATTAATACTTAATAATCAGAAACATACAAAATTGTAGCTCGTTAAGACCGAAAGCCAAAATTTTAGAAATGCACTTTGCGCCAGGGCGGTCCTGTAGACGAACGAGTACGAAGCCCTCAAATTGTGGTGTCACACCGGACCGCCCTAAAGTGATGTTTTCGAAGGTGGGACGAGCATTGAGGTGGCACATCATATTTTTCCTGCACTGTGAAGGAAACGGCCCCATTTTCAAACACAACCGCCCATTGCCCGCTGGCACAATGCTCCTGCATGAGTTCTTGGTGCGATGGAGGTGGGAGATCCTGGATCATCCACCTTATTTACCGGACATGAATCCCTGTGACTTCCATCTATTCCCAGGTAAAGGAACGACTCCGAGGGAAGAGTTCGCACACATGCGACGCTGTACTTCAAGCGGTAGAGCGCTCGGTCGCGGACATCAAGCGGCACTACTACTACTAATACTACGACTACTGGTATCCTACGCCTTCCACACGTCTGTTAACGTGTGCAAGATATTGTAGGGGATTACTTTGAAGACCTGTAGAGTTATGGTGGTTATATGATAAAAGATTTCGTATATATGCGTATGTCGCCACTAATTTTTTCTCGTAGCCCTCATAATACAACACTGTCAACCCGGAAAAATAAATTAATAGTAATTTAACAGACCGTGGAAACCTCTCGCCAAAAATACATCGCGTTTTTAACTACATTCTGAGTAATACAGACAAACATCCGATTCAAAGTAAAGGAGGGGGCGTGATTAGCTCAGTGGTTTAGCTGCTGGTTTTCCACCTGAAAGACTCAGGTTTGAAGTCCAGTCGATTCTGTGTTGAGATTTTCATCTAAAAATTCACGTGGCGTCAGGAAGCCCACGAGACCTTAAAATGCAGGTTAAAACCAAAATGACCCGGTGAGTTGGCCGTGCAGTTAAAGGCGGCTGTGAGCTTGCATCCGGGAAATAGTGGATTCGAATCCCACTGTCGGCAGCCCTGAAGATGGTTTTCCGTGGTTTTCCATTTTCACGCCAGGCAAATGATGGGGCATTACCTTAATAAAGGCCACGGCCTTTTCCTTCCAACTCCTAGACCTATCTGTGTCGGTGCGACGAAAAGCCCGTAGCAAAAAGATAATAATAATTAAAAAAATGAACCTGGATAGTTCCAGCAACCCTAGAAATACCTGGGATTAGCTGAAGAAAGGAAGTTCTTCATACGTGATGAGTATGGGTGGTTTAAAGGAGGTATAGGAAACGTTTCGTGTTCAGAACGCTATATCATTCACAATCCAAATTTAGTGGGTGCAATTCTTACAGTACCTGGTGACTTGTACACTACCGGGCGAGTTGGCCGAGCGCGTAGAGGCGCGCGGCTGTGAGCTTGCATCCGGGAGATAGTAGGTTCGAATCCCACTATCGGCAGTCCTGAAGATGGTTTTCCGTGGTTTCCCATTTTCACACCAGGCAAATGCTGGGGCTGTACCTTAATTAAGGCCACGGCCGCTTCCTTCCAACTCCTAGGCCTTTCCTAACCCATCGTCGCCAAAAGACCTATCTGTGTCGGTGCGACGTAAAGCCCATAGCAAAGAAAAGAAAGACTTGTACACTTCCATACATTTTCCCGTCATTATTGAATTATTCAGGTGAAGTTCAGAGAATGCTAGCTGGGCTGCCTAATTAAATCGATCTGATACTGTGTGTCAGTGGCATTCGAAGCCGCTATCTCCCATATGCAAGCTTACGACTACATGACATCTGCCGCGAAGCCCACTCAGTCAGGGACACTCTAATTGAACCATTAAAATAAACTGTCTGAAGTATATAATCTCGTAAAGGTTACCAACGGAAGCTATTTGAAATGGTTCTGAAGAAACGTGTTACAAAATTGCGGCATGCCTGACGAAATGGAGATATTTCAACGCTTTAAAGTAAATGATAGTGCGTAAATGCTGCCTCAACAAGTGCTTACGAGCCGCGAGCAAGTAGTTTTGTGTCATAAATCCAGCACAGTGGCCAAAATACTACAATGATGGCGTTTCTGCCGCTAATAAATTTAGGAGCCCATGTGGCAATCTTCCTAGGTATTTTGATGATGATGATGCTTGTTGTTTTAAGGGGCCTAACATCGAAGGTCATCGGCCCCCTAGGTATTTTAAGCCCAAAAGATGAGACAGTGTGTCGAAAGGAACTGAACAATGGATAAGGTGGTGGTGGTGACCGACGGTCAAAGCTGTGATTGTTGTTCTTTACTTAATACAGTGTTGCAGAATACTTCAGAATTCTGTTACAAGTGGGTCATTATGTATTTTCTTAATAATTTTATCTCCGGATAAGTATATAAAGACCAACTAGGAAATGTATTTAAACATTTCTAAACTTAGTGAAATGGCGTATGGCTTTTAGTGCCGGGAGATCCCAGGAGGGGTTCGGCTCGCCAGGTGCAGGTCTTTTGATTTGACATCCGTAGGCGACCTGCGCGTCGTGATGAGGATGAAATAATGATGAAGACAACACATACACCCAGCCCCGTGCCAGGGAAATTAACCAATGATGGTAAAAATTCCCGACCCTGCCGGGAATCGAACCTGGGAACCCACTGAACAAAGGCCAGCACGCTAATCATTTAGCCATGGAGTCGGACTTTAAACTTAGTGATACAATGCGAATGCGACGAATTCAATTTTTAAGCCACATAGAAAGAAGGAATAACACCAGACTTGCTTATCGAATACTCAAATTTCTACAAATCAACCGTAAGAGATCAAAATGGCATAAGCAAGTAAAGAAAGACTTCACTTAGGATCACCAAATCTGCAGGATAGAAATGTAATCAGGAAAAGTGTTCACACAAGGGGAATTGAGGAAGATGAGAAGAAACCAGCACGGCGTACTTGGCCGAAGGAACAGAAATTGCAACAATCGATGGAAATGGAGAACTATTGGGCAAGGAGGAAAACTCAACAAATATGGATTCTGCGTGGTCCTAAGTGCCCCATTCGTGTAGAAGAAGAAGATGAAGAAGATAATAGAGCGTCTGTAGCTGCCATTCGAAGTCCTAATGACAATGTAATAATAATAATAATAATAATAATAATAATAATAATAATAATGATAAGACTGAATCCCAACTACAGTGTGCAGACATTTCACCTGTGTGTCAGATACGTAGTTCTGTTTCTTTCTTTTTTTTTTTTTTTTTTTTGCTATTTTGCTTTACGTCGCACCAACATAGATAGGTCTTATGGCGACGGTGGGATATGAAAGGCCTAGGAATGGGAAGGAAGCGGCCGTGGCCCCAGCATTTGCCTGTTGTGAAAATGGGAAACCACGGAAAACTCTCTTCAGGGCTGCCGACAGTGGGATTAGAACCCACTATCTCCCAGATGCAAGCTCACAGCTGCGCGCTCCTAACCGCACGGCCAACTCGCCCGGTAATAATTATGTTTTAATCCATCAAATTGTAAAACCAGAAATCTATTGGGCGAGCGATGGCTGAGTTTTAATGAACTTTGTCGAATAAACACCCAGTGTGTGAGCAGAGATATTTTATGTGACGTCATACGACATGAAGTCACGAATGGACATTTCTTCCACCCTTTAGAAATCCGACTACATTTTGCTATTGGTTTAACATCGCAACGACTCAAGACGGGTCTTATGGCGATGACGGGATACGATGGGGCTAAGACAGAAAGAAGTGACCGTGGTCGTAATTAGGATACAGCCTTACCCGGCGTGAAAGTGGGAAACCACGGAAAATCATCTTTAAGGCTACTGAGAGTAGGGTTCAAACTCCTCACCTCCCGAGTGCGAAGCTTAACGGCCCGAAAAATGCAGCCATCTCACTCGGTGTTTAGTTCTTGAATTTTAGGGTTTAGGGTTATCATAGGTTTGATAAGTCTGTCAGATTTTGATGCTAGTTTCTCCTAATTTTAATTAATGGATTAATGTTTAATGATTTGAAGATTCGGAACTGGATGTTCTTTCATTTGAAATGTGTATGTCTTTGTCTGCCTCTGAATCTTGTGTCATCTTTACCATGACCTTATGCGAGGGCACGTGCTGCTCTGTTAAACAGGAAACCAAGTGTCCATGAAAAGATACGGGGAGCGGTGAAGAACGGAGGAAGTGCACCAGGGGGAACGGAACAGAGCGGAAACCAAGCAAGGGTGGAAACTTGACCGGCTCTTTCAGCACGTAACCATTAGCAAACCTTGCTTTATTTTGCACCACAGTAAAATTTCGTTATTACGCTCTTCGAAGAACAACATGAAAACCGTGTTTTAAGAGCAGTAAAAATATAAATATTAAACATTGGCATTTTTAGATTTATATACGATAAAATAATTTAGTAAAACTCATCTCCTCGTCCCGAGGTGGCGCATCCCCAATGAAGGTGAGCTGCATGTACAATTTTAGCCACACGAGACGCCATACTTTTTTTTAGAAGTTGCTTTACGTCGCACGGACACAGATAGGTTTTATGGCAACGATGGGACAGGAAAGGGGTAGGAGTAGGGGGGAAGCGGCTGTGGCCTTAATTAAGGTAGGCTACAGCCCCAGCATTTGTCTGGTGTGAGAATGGGGAAACCATAAAAGGCCATCTTAAGAGCTCGAACCCACTCTCTCCCAAATACAAGCTGACAGTTGCATGGTTCAATTTGTTCGGTGAACATGTTAAAAAGATGAAGAGATGAAAGAATATGAATTTAAAGCCACACCTTAATAAATTAAGGGTTCTCACATATTTTAACCTGGAATGACCACTCATCTGTATAACAGAAGCTTTCAACTGATGAAGATCGTATCCAAGTATCATCGAATGTTGAAAGCGCTCCAGTTTGAAGCAGCCACAGTAGCTTTATCACTGACTGTATTGAAGTCTTCAAGTTGAGTTTCCACAGGGCAGTTTGGACGATGAAATAGGTGCTCAAGATCCTGAATTGTATGACAGTTGCAATCAGCATTCTGTGTATAACCCCACCTTTTGAGTGTAGCCTTGGTTCGAGGTATTCAAGTTCTTATCATACTAAACGTCTTCCGAACGGTATACGACGTAGCATCCATTCACATCACCTCGGATAATCGGGGTGTAGTATTTTGTTCTCTTTTGGGTGTTATATTTTGAGTGTTCTATTTTCTGTATCACGTGTTAGCCCTACCTTTACAATATCTCTTCAAATATTTCAAGTCTTCTTCCCTGGGAAATGGTTTGGTAAAATCTTCCTCATTACGAAGAATGCGTGAAGTGAGCTGAAGTAATTTTATGTAATGACACATCTGAGGTATAAAATCATCCTTGAAAGAGCGCTTCATCTTCTGGCCGTTAACATCGCTTTACTAGCATGACGTCAAAACAACCTCTCACCATGCAAATTGTGATACTAACTGGGGAATGACCGTCACCTATGACCGAGTTTCAGGTGACTGTGGATGATATAGTCCCCTTTTTTTGGTTTGTGTATAATTACATTTTTATGGAAATATCCAACGTGTCTACCCTAAATCGTACACAATTCAGCGTATAATTGTTAACGAAGAAATAGCGGTGGCCATTGTTTTAAGGGGCAGAAAAATATGATTGCAACTCTAGAAGTGAAGAAATCGTGATCTATGTGTTGGGTATCATCGATGTGCACACCTGGTTGAAGTTAAATAAAATGTAAAACTAGTTCCAGGTTGGCCCAAAGTAGGATGTGAGCCACTTCAGTTAATTCATGCTCCCTAGGCTCTAGTTCGCCGGCTGCTATTTCTTGATGGATACAGTACTTTTGTATCTGTCTCTAAGCACAGGCCAGAGCAAAGTGTAGCTTTCACCGAAGTCCCAGTCTCATCCATGACTGTGGCAATATGGAAGCTGCTGGGGTATGGGTGGTGCTGAGTAATGGCATTCAGAGCACGATTAGTGCATCTGAGTGTTATGAAAGGTGTTGCTCGGAGGGCCAGTCGTGCTGCAATAGCACTTTTTGACCCAGTGAGGAAAGCAATGGCAAACTACCTCACTCCTCGTCTTGCCTAGTACGCCTCATTTTGGTGCTGCCATTGGTTTTTGGGGTTTCCTTATAACCGCATAACCTTTGGTGGTGCTATTTGAGGATCCAACCAGCCTCTGGGCTGATGACCTAACAGACAGACAGGCTGTAGTAGCTCAAAACTAGTGTAAACCGTACGGAGAGCTACTATGGTAATCCCTGCTCCATGTCTGTTGTTGTTGTTGTTGTTGTTGTAGTTGTTTGAGTCACCAGTCCATGGACTGGTTTGATGCAACTCTCCATGCCACCGTATTCTGTGCTAATCTTCTCATTTCTTTGTAACTACTGCATCCTACATCTGCTCTAATCTGCTTGTCATATTCATACCTTGGTCTACCCCTACCGTTCTTACCGCCTACACTTGCCTCAAAAACTAACTGAACAAGTCCTGGGTATCGTAAGATGTGTGTTATCATTCTATCTCTTTTTCTCGTCAAATTTAGCCAAGTCGATCTCCTCTCACCAATTCGATTCAGTATGTATTTTTTCGTGATTCGATCCATACATCTCACCTGCAGCATTCTTTTGTAACACCACATTTCGAAATCTTCTATTCTTTTTCTTCCTGAGCTACTTATCGTCCATATTTCACTTCCACACAATGCCACGCTCCAGATAAAAATCTTCAAAAACACCATGCCAGTAGTCAGATTAAATTACTAAACTCGTAACTGTCCTTTACCACGAATGCTACCAAAATATTGCAATCTAAAATCGTAGAACATGAAAAGTGATGCAACAAGTACTGGATGATAAGAAAATTAGCACATCCAATTCTGAGGAGATGTCGGTAAGGAAATTTAATGTTTTTTCAATTTGCTTTCCACCGCACCGACACAGATAGATCTTATGGCGACGATGGGATAGGAAAGGGCTAGAAGTGGGACGGAAGTGGCCGTGGCCTTAATTAAGGGACAGACCCAGCATTTTCCTGGTATGAGAATGGGAAACCGCGGTAAACCATTCTCGGTGCTGCCGACAGTGAGGTTCGATCCCACTATCTCCCGAATGCAAGCTGTTAGCTACGTGACCCAAACCGCGCAGCCACTTGTTCGGTATTATATAGACATTGTCCGCCTCCGTAGTTTAGCAGTTAGCACTATTGGTTGCCGTCCTCGGGGCTGGGTTCGATTCCCCGTACTATCAGAAATGTATCAAATAGTGAATATTTAAGGTAAACTTAAATATTATAAACAAGAGGTCCGCCTATTCAAATACAATTTGTAATTTATCATATTTAATACATGTTTTGTCCCCTAAGGGACATCATCAGCTACAATAAATTAACATTATTATGTCAGAATACAAAATAGATATTATTAGAATTGGCAAGACACATTAAAAAACATTGATGTATGGTACGACATTTTAAACACAATCTTAACAAATTTTGTTAAAATTATGTCATATGATCGAAGGTGTTAAAAGTCATATGATCGACTTATCATTTTAACAAAATTTGTTAAGATTGTGTTTAAAATGTCGTACCATACATCAGTGTTCTTTTAATGTGTCTTGCCAATTTTAATAATATCTATTCTGTATACTGATATATTAAAGTTAATGTATTACACCTGATGATGTCCCTTAGGGGACGAAACATGTACTAAGTATAATACTGTAAATTATAAATTGTACTGAATAGGCGGACCTCTTGTTTATAATATTTAAGTTTATCTTAAGTATTCACTATTTGATATATAGTCAATACGGGATTATTATTATTATTATTATTATTAGAAATGAATCGGTTAAAGCTTGTTACATGTAATCAGAAATGTAAGAATGGCAGGAGAGCCGGTATATGGTTAAAATGGTACATGCAGTTAACCTCTATTTGGAGTTTGCCTGAAAAGAACCGCACCACCTCAGGACGAGGTTCCGGTAAATCTACTGACGCTAGGCTGATGGATTTGAGTACTTGCTGAAACACCGAACTGAACGTGGATCGAACCCGAACTTGGGATTTAAAAAAAACCCACTTCTGTCATCTAACCAACTCAGCCCGATACCGAGATTCAGACCTTCAGCTCATTATGCTAACCACCTGAAATGTGGTACTGGTTGTAATCTTGCTAGAGGTAATGGACTATTCTATTAGTTCACTACTATTATTTTTAGTGTCTACGAATCCTAATTATTATAGAATCTGCTAGTTTCCTTGGCCACATTTGAACTTGCTCCGTTGAGTGAATAGAAACAAAGAAGGAAAAGCATACCGTATAAAGATACAATTTATCTTTAAACTGAGAACAACAGGTGTGCCCATCACGGACTCCGTCATGCTACTTCCGACAACACTCCACCCACCAACAACTTTAAATTCAAAGAGCAGTAAGCGTGGCACAGGCCGTTACTGCTGACACCTATGTATACTATATTATTTGTACTGTGCAAACTCTACGGAAGATCGACCACTTGCCAGAAGCAGCAACCCATAAAACGACTGGTCTGAATGTCACAAAGAATGGCTTCAGGAAGTTCTTCATGCGCACGTGATTCTACAGACGCAAGTTTTTCTCCTTATTCCGCTACTTTTCTCACAGTTGTGGGGTTGCACATTTGTATTTGGCCCTGTTTTATGTCCGGATGCCTTTCCTGACGCCAACCTTATGTGGAGGGATGTCGGTATTCGTTATTGCGTGTTTCTGTATTGGTTGTGTGATGTATTGTCTGACTATGTAGAGGAGAGTGTTGGGGCAAACACAAATATCCAGTCCCCGAGCTAGAGGAATTAATCAGACGCGATTAAAATCGCTGACCTGGGTAGAAATTGAACCGAGGACACTCCGAACCGAAGCCCTCAATGCTGACAACTCAGTAAAGGTGTTGGACAAGCCAGTTAATAAATATGTTGTAATTAAAATGCAGATCCGAGCTGAGGGGTTCAGATGGCAGAGCGCTCATTTTCTGATTCTACGATCCCAGCTAATGGGAATGCGTGCAATGGGTTCGATTCTCTCTCACAATGTAGAAAAATTAGAAACGGGAGTTCCACTTCCAGAGAGGCACTAAAATGAGTGCCAGGTTTATTACTGAGGGACAAAGGAGGGGTGGGATAGAGCTTACCACTCCATCCCACTTACTGCCATTGTTACGAGTAGTGGAAGCCTTTATCTTTACTCGTCAAAGGTGCTTAAACGCGCCAACCTCGGGTCAATAGCTTGTCAGCGACGTAAAAGAATTTCCACCTGATAACATTTCCGGCACCTCGACATCCTACAAGCAGTAAAAGTATGTTTACACATAGATAATAGCTGACATTTGTAGCTAAAATCGTAAATGTTCCCGTTACCATGTGTTCAACGAAAATATAGAAGTAAAAGATCCGAAATTTACTATATTATTAACTCAATAGGACAAATGTTAATGGATATATTTGAGAATTAGTTTTAGAATATCCAGTACACAACTAACTTACTATGAAACGCTGCTCATCAAATGTAGCTTTATTTACAATCTCTATGTCCCTTAATTTAACTATTCTCATCCATTTTTCATGTAATGTCATAACAAACAAAACGTCCAACCAGCAAATTTGCAACTGAATCCATTAACAACTTCGTTCTAAGTCTATATATAGAGTAATTTCGGAACAATTCAAAGAATTCGAAAACTATATATTCGTAGGTACTCAAAAAGATTCAACGGAGTTCAATTGATTTGCAGTTTTTTTGTCACACGGCTGTGAAATAAATAACAGTGATGAAGTGGATTTTATTTCTGTAGGACGTACCTGGATGTGCTGACAAAATGTTTACTGCCAGAACTGACTTTAGATGAAGGAAAGCATTCGTTATATTATAGAATAGGCCTTCTGCACATTGCCATTCGAATAAATGAAGGCTTCTCAACGAAGTCGTCCATATTGATGGGTTGGATATGTCACAGTTGCGAGACAGGTCACTTGTTAACATGACCCTCCAAGGTCTCCATGTTTACTTAACTGGATTCTTCTTTTTAGCCAATGCAATTTAACGTCTTTATGTATCCGCAAATGCTAGCGATGCTGCAGGCATTGAGACAACGTATTTAATAATGAAATCTCATAAAACTGACGTACCACGTACGCACACTGTACGAGAGAATAGACTTGCATATAACAGTCGTAGGTGAGCACATAGACGGAGTTCTAGATCAAATAAATCATCACCTCACGTCGTATCAATATTTGGATATCTTACAGAATACTGTGTTTCCGAGTATGAACTGACAAGACTACTTGCCAGTGTTCACTGGAAGGAGATTCAGATTGTTATGACAAGTACACGTTAGTTCATCGATTAAACCCTTCCAGTTCTAGATATGATCTACTCAGAACTTGTTGGTTGGTAATATGGAATCGTATCAGGTACTCAAACGGATCTCCACCTACCTCCACGTTCACAAGACACCATGTGGGAAGTAGACTAATGTTGAACGTTTGGGAGAAGTTAACCTTTGAGAAGACCACTTCAAGGAACTATTTGAGTCATTACTACACAATGTTGTTTTAAACGAGGTCCTGAGTCATGCCAAAAGCAGTTCTTTTCAGGAATAATTACAATCTATAAATGCGAAATATCGCTCAATCTTCAGGAGATCCAAGGAGCACGAAACTGATGACAATGGAATTTGCCATTGGGATTCCGTTTATGCCATAAGCAGGAGTTATGAAAACTTTTTGAAAAATTTAACCACCTAAAGAATAAGAATAATGGTGTATACATATGAAACTTTGGCAGTATCTTAGAGCGACAGGTCGCGGGCTGCTATAATTGTCATTTTATGCCACTTGCTACGCTTCATATACTCCTTGACACTGGTGTTCCAAGTAATAATAATAATAATAATAATAATAATAATAATAATAATAATAATAATAATAATAATAATAATAATAATAATAATAATAATAATAATAATAATAATCGTATGGTCTCAGCTACCGTGAGCAGACATTTTAATTTTACGCCATCTGGCTGTCTGCTCGTCAATTTCGACGTTCCATTTTACTCTAGGCGCACTAGATGGCAGACCGAGTAAACCGAAACTCTCTTGGGTGTCTATGGCTGAGATTTAATTAGTTTTGTCCGGTAAACACCAAATGTGTCACCAGAGATTTTTTACATGCCGACATCGCACGACATGGGGTGTCGAATTGACTCATTTGATGATTGCGGTTTGCGTTAGTTTTTTGTTTTGCATCACTTGACTAACCAACGAAATTGTCATCTAGTGATTCAATTCGACTTTTAAAAATTCAGTGCAGTGTAGAATATGGTACGTTTTAACAAATCTTATTGCCTATTTAAGTACAGGATTATATTCTGTCCATAACCACATTGCGTGTTATATTGATCATATTCGTCTACAGACCTCTTTCATAAATGCCTGCAATTTTACGACTAATTAGAAAAGAAGGTTTTAAACATTAGAATTACACCAAAAATTGTTCATATAAAATGTTCCAGAACAATACTCTACATAATAACAGCATACAAAATAAAATCATGCGTAATCAAAACTCGGAAATGGCGGTTAGTCGTTTGATGCAAAACTTTAATTTAATGATTGGGGGTTTGGTGTATGATCGAAATTATTTTCCGCAAAACCATGTTGAGAAAAAATTCCGAACTATAAACTACATGAAGATTACACTTTTAGCTGCCAAATGGAGCAATACTCTAAACATTTTTTTTTTGGCGCTTCGTCAAGTGATTTATAACACTATCCAGTTATAGCAATGACAATTAAACCTAAACCTGTATATATTCCTGTATGTCACCTATTTTCGACGGAATCGAATCTGCGGCCTTCATTGTATAACCAACTACTTTATACAACCTGTGAGGAAGCTACAAGGATGAACACGGAATACACTAAAAGCGTTTGCTGTCACAGCAAGTTCCCAGCCAGATCAGGGGTGTTTACTTGGATCTGAGGGCTGATTCGAGGTCCGCTCAGCCTACGTGATTACAATTGAGGAGCTATCTGACGGTGAGATGGCGGACTCGGTCTAGAGAGCCAAGAATAACGGCCGTGAGAATTCGTCGTGCTGACCACACGACACCTCGTAATCTGCAGGCCTTCGGGCTGAGCAGTGGTCGCTTGGTAGGCCAAGGGCTTTTAGGATGCAGTGCCATGGGGTTTAGTTCGGTTGGTCACAGCAAGTGAGTCAAAGGAGCCGTTTGTGAAAGATAGGGCGTGAGAATCTTCATACGTAGGCTGCATGTAATAAATAGAACAGATATTTGCGGAGATATTTGGACGTTTGTGAAAAGTATATTAATTGTGATTTTCTTCGTTATTAGGGTCGGAATTCATTCACTCATTTGCAAACAATAATTAAATAATAAAAATTTACACCATGAACGAATCGCGCTAGTACAAAGAAGGTTTGCACACTGTATAGTCTGAGGCTGACATGTGCTCCATTTGCGTTTAATGCTGATTGCTTGTGTGGAAGTTCTGCTACAGAGCGTACATGTCCCTCGCTCATTCATTGATGCAAGACACCGAATAAGATCTTAGGAGCACGCGAACAGTGTGAGCCACGGAGCTAAGTGGAATGAACACGTAGCATACCCCAACATCATATTTGACAAGCCTTTCATAAGCTAGATAACTTTGAGAGTGGTCGCATCATCGAACTAAAAGAGGCAGGTTGGCCCCGACGCATTGCTCACCACCTGAATATTTCTGTCTATACTGTGCATCGGCGTTGGACGCAGGAGGAATGTGACAGTACGTATACACATCGAGAAGGCTTGAGTCGACTCTGGTGGACCACCAGCAGGGAGGATCTTTTCATCGTCCGACAGGATGTAAACACTCCACGGCCGTCGTTGTGCACCGTCCAGAGACATGTCACAGCGCCTGGGGATACTCCTTCAATACTACATCCAGGCGATTTAGCAGAAGAGGATCTGTCGTCCTAGCATCACGACGTCTATCATCATTGAGCATGATTGAACTTCTGCCACGAATGGGCAGCATGGAAGCTTGCGGATTTGGGAACTTGTGGTGTTTCAGCGACAAATCGCAGCTCTGCCTGGATATAGACAACCACCGAATTCGAGTGTGGAGAAGTTCTGGTCATTGCAGTGATCCATTCATTGTAGACTGGCACGGCACCCCCAGCGAAAGGTGTCATAGTGTGCAGTGCCATTTCCCATACTTCGCACTTTCCACTGGCGGTGACTGAAGGAACTCTGAGGGCGCAGGGATACGTCCAGGAAATCCTGTGACTGTGCGCGTTTTCCTTCTTGGTGCAGCTCGACAACCCCATTTTCCATCAAGTTAATGCCTGAACTCACGCAGTGAGGGTATCTCTTGCTTCCTTGGCCAGTAAGGTCTGCAGACCTTTAGCCTAATGAGAACGTTTGGTACCAGATTGGACGGCAACTTCGGCTAGCGGCATCTACAGCAGATCTGGAGGGCCAGTTGCGCCAGCTGTGGCAGAATCTTTCTGAGAAGAACACCTGACGTCTCTATGCTTCCATGCTTGACCGTGGCGTCGACTTTATAGATCCCACGAAAGGTCCAACACCGTACTAAGTACACCTTGCAAGTGTTTGTTACTCTGCAAGAAATGCTTGATATAGTACAATATTTTGTTTTCTTTATGCTTCTTCTTCTTCTTCTTCTTTTCTTCATCATGGGGCCTCTAAATATTAGTTCAGAATTAGCGTCGACCTCTAAGATCTTTTGCTACCATTTTTTTATGCTACTATGCCCTGTGCCTGTACCCATGTGTTCCTGCGATGGCTCCTTCATTGTCCGAGTTTGGTGTTGTTGTTGAAGTGAGTGTATTTTGCATAATTTTAATATGAACAGTTTTAACATACAGCTAATATTAACTGAGAAATTTTATATTTCCTGTTCCCCTCCCCCCCCCCCCCTCGTTAACATTGTTATGCCACTGGCATGCTAATAAAATCATATGCAGTCTAGCGCACAACTCAGCTATACTTGGAGTTAAGTACCGACTTCCGAGCTGTTTTTCCGTAATACTGTAACAGACAGAAAACAAAAACAAAATAATAATTCAAACTTATTTCTTTTTGTGAAAAAATCTCAGGTAAAAACGGAGAATCAGAAGAAGATTTCAAGAGTGCAAACAAATTTATAATTTTTATTTGTACACAGTGGGTAGATGTGTAGTCCTTCTCAAATGTTTTTAAAATGACGTAAATATGGTTTGCATCTGTGTTTCCTACTGCTCATGAATTTTATTTTCAATTTCTTTTTTCTTTCATTTCGTTCCCTGAAAGGGTACGGCGGGCCATTTAGAGCGTAAAGGCCTTTTTCTGGCCAGGAGATGTGTGGTGAGTTGCGGTGGAGAGAAAGACGGAGGAGGAGGAGGAGGGTCCGGCCGTGGCCTAAAAATAGGCATTTGACTGAGAGAATGGGAAACGACGAAAAACTATTCTCAGAACAGCCGAAGGTAGGGTTTTACTCACTCACCTCACGAATACAGAGCTGTTAATCCGTAGCCACTCCGCTCAGTGGTGCAGTTCTGTTTCTCTCGGGATCACATGTGTGTTCTTCGTGTTTGAAAGGTAAGTGTCCACTGTTACAACTCGTAATATTTTGCTGAGGGGGAAGTAAATTACTTTATGTAATTTGTACATTGCATTGTATAAATTGTAAGTATGAATTTTGAATGAAATTCTAATCTATAAGGTGTTCGTATCAGCTGTCCACCTGATCGGACCTCGAAGGAAATATCCCGCTGTTGTTTCGAGTTTGGCCGCTTGGCTATTATGTCCCATCATCATCATCATCATCATCATCATCATCATCTGTTTACCCTCCAGGTTCGGTTTTTCCCTCGGACTTAGCGAGGGATCCCACCTCTACCGCCTCAAGGGCAGTGTCCTGGAGCTTCAGACTCTTGGTCGGGGGATACAACTGGGGAGTATGACCAGTACCTCACCCAGGCGGCCTCACCTGCTATGCTGAACAGGGGCCTTGTGGAGGGGTGGGAATATTGGAAGGGATAGGCAAGGAGGAGGGATGGATGGGGCCGTGGCCTTAAGTTAGGTACCATCCCGGGATTCGCCTGGAGAAGTGGGAAACCACGGAAAACCACTTCCAGGATGGCTGAAGTGGGAATCGAATCCCACCTCTACTCAGTTGACCTCCCGAGGCTGAGTGGACCCCGTTCCAGCCCTCGTACCACTTTTCAAATTTCGTGGCAGAGCCGGGAATCAAACCCGGGCCTCCGGGGGTGGCAGCTAATCACGCTAACCACTACACCACAGAGGCGGACTATGTCCCAACTTTCGAAATTATACTTGTAACTGTAACATTACCGTCTTCGAAACCAGAAAACAATAAAACCTTGCAGATGATTATGGGTGCGGTCGATTATTACATTCTACCTTGTATCATTCCACAGAATACAACACCCACGCTCTAGGCACCAATTCAACCTTGTTTTCCTCTCACGTGTTCTGCGTCATTTTTGCCTACTTCCATATGCTGGATACGATCTAGAGAGAAATAAGTGAAATGGAAATAAGTCACTAAGTCAATAAGTTCCGTGTGATTTATAAGGTAAGAGTGACGAAATCCAACTGACCGGTTTGCGAACAGTTCTTTCTCTTTACGGTCCTCCGAGCAACCTGTCAAGCTCAAACTCATAAATGCACTGGCATGTCACGCACAGCACAGAATGTCGTTGCATTTAAACAAATTTGTTGTTGTACACTCGTACGTTCGACTCATTGGCTGAATGGTCACCGTCGAGGTCTTCGATTCAGAAGGTCCCGGGTTCGATTCCCGGCAGGGTCGGGGATTTTAATCGCCTGTGATTAATTGTTCTGGCCCGGGAACTCGGTTTTTGAGTTTGTCCCAACACCTTCCTATTCATATTCAGACAACACACTACACTACCAACCACCACAGAAACCGCAATAGTGATTACATCCCTCCATATAGGGTTGGCGTCAGGAAGGGTATCAGGTCGTAAAACAGGGCCAAATCCCCATGTGCGACACAGTTCCCACCCCGGACTCTACAGGTGTGGGAAAAGCGGTAGAAAAAGAAGAAGAAGTTGTTATACACTCGTACGGGCAGGCTCCGGGGTTTAAGTTACGATGTAATTCATACCTTTGTTTGGTGTAAAAATTGGAAAACCATCTCCAGGACAATGGGAAATCGCATCCAGTAATTATAGGCTGTGATAAGGGGAATTAAGAACAATTATAATGAGGCAATCAACACACCCTCTCGCTTGTAATTTTCGTCATGAATCAACTGGAGTAAGTAATGAGGTCGGCGGCAAAAATATTTTCTGAAGTGGTTAGAAAGAGCCCCCACGACGTCTTAAATTGTAGTAATGTTGCAACCTTCACTTTTGTGGTGTTTAGGCGTCATGACACGTCAAGTTCTCTCAAAAACTGGAGGTCAAATTTGTGCACGCTACAATATTTCATTCACTCATATTGTCGTTCGATAAAATCAAAATTAAACTAAGAGCAAGCAGATCGAACGCGGAGATTCCCTTCTTATAAATTTTGGTTGCAAAACTATTTTACATTAAATTTCCCCAGAAGACTCTTCATGAAAATAGCTAGTAGATACTTGGTTCCTATCCTTATGATGACGGCCTTTTCCGTACAGCCTATAAATAGTGAAACCAAGAGTTAATAAATATATTCTGACGTCATATTCTGATTCCTTTTTAGTTGGAAGTGACCACTTTTGATTATTACATTATTATTATTATTATTATTATTATTATTATTATTATTATTATTAATGACTTTGGCTTTGCTTCCCATTAACTACTTTTACGGTTTTTGGGAGACGCTGAGGTGCCGGAATTTAGCCCCACAGTAAATCTACCGACACGAGGTTGGCGTATTTAAGCATCTTCAAATACCACTGGACTGAGCCAGGATCGAACCTGCCAAGTTGGGGTCAGAAGGCCAGCGCCTCAACCGTCTCAGCCACTCATCCCGGCATTATTATTATTATTATTATTGTTATTATTATTATTATTATTATTATTATTATTATTATTACTGACCAGTCATATCAGTGTTTTATTCCTTTTTGTCAAATCGAAAATAAAAGCAAGAGGGGCAAGTTATTGCGAGTCGTTTAGAATCTTACGGTATATTTGGATAGAGATTTTAGAACAGAAAATATCAAGTCTAACTTTGCAGTTTGTCCTGCAAGATTGTATAAAATATCATCGTCACAGCATGAATGTTACAGATATAGTTTCTCCACTGTGAGGTAAACAGGAAGTAAATTCATGTACAAAGAGTTCAAATTGCTCAAGACAGGATGAACAATGCTGCTTCCTTGAGGATGGGAAAGTCGGTGGAACATCTTAATAACTGGAGCAATATGAATCAGCATCCTGTGAAATTACAAATAACAGGCCGGATGAGATTACTGGTGTAACTGCTAGGAGCGGAACAACATAAGAAATGTACAGGACCTACCGGTATAAAAGCTACATCAGCGTAATTATATCGTGTACTGGCTAAAATTGGAATTCAAAATATTTAGGAAGGAATTTGTCACGGATGGTTGGTTGTGTACCTAAGCTAGCGGAGAAAACACATTGTTTCCGTTTACTAGCACTTACGAAAATAAAAGAATATGATTATTGATTGTGTCCGAGGGGCGCATTTAGTGCGGTGGATTAACTTCCAGCTTTTCCTATATATGTGCGAAGTTCGAATACCGGTGGGTCCCTATTTGGAATTTTTACCTGAAATATATCGTTATGTTCTTAAATCCAGAGTCACAGCCTAAAATTCTTCTCCCTGGTATTTTTTGCAGTTTCGTTGAGTCAGCACATCATGAGGATTTGGACAGGTTTTATGCCAGGATGCCCTTCCTGACGCCATTCATATGTGGTACGGAGGATGTATTCATTATTCCATATTTATGTGGAAACGAACTCTACTCTGACCATTCAGCCAAACGTGCTCAAATGAAGTAGAGTGATGAATAAATGTAAGTTATTCCAGAAATGTGTAAATTTATCTACATAAGAATACGTTATACACAGTGTGTCCTATCAGGAGTTTGAGAAACCACGCTAAAAAGTCCCACGTTTTAAATTTGTGTGAAATCTGTCTCATAATCTTCCAAAATGCTGCATCTCTACTAGTGATTAGAAACTACGATGACCGAGCTCGATAGCTGCAGTCGCTTAAGTGCGGCCAGTATCCAGTATTTGGGAGATAGTAGGTTCGAACCCCCGTATCGGCAACCCTAGAAATGATTTTCCGTGGTTTCCCATTTTCACACCAGGCAAATGCTGGAGCTGTACCTTAATTAAAGCCACGGCCGCTTCCTTCCCACTCCTAGCCCTTTCCTGTCCCATCGTCGCCATAAGACCTATCCGTGTCGTCGGTGCGACGTAAAGCAACTAGCAAAAAAAAAAAAAAAGAACTACAATAAGAGTGACTTGATCCTAGGCACCATCACAATATTTGCCTGGGTGCTACAGTGTAATATTTAATGTTAAGCCACCGAATTAACGTGGATGGCAGTGAAAGCTGCCTGCTGTCATTTCTTGATGGATACAGTTTATTTTTTATCCATCTGTTGGCACAGGCCAGAGCAAAGTGTAGCTTCCACTGAAGTTCCCGTCTCATTCATGGCTGTGACAATATGGAAGCTGCTGGGGTATGTGTGGCGCTGAATACTGACATTAGATCACAACCAGTACGTCTGAGTATTATGAAAGGTGTTTCTCGTAGAGTTAGTCGTGCTACGATAACACTGTCTGGCCCACTGAGGAAAGCAATTAGAAACTACCTCACTCCTTACCTTGCCTAGTATGTCTCATTTCGTTGCTGCCATTTGTTTTGTGGTTTTCCCATAGCTGCATAGCCTTTGGTGGTTCTATTTGATGATCCAGCCATCCTCTGGGCTGATGACCTAACAGACAGACGGCAGTGAAAGCATACCAGGGTTTTACTAGATTGAAGACCACACGCCACACTTTAAGGTCGGGAAATATGATGAAGATGATGACAATGGCGATTGCTGTTTTAAGGAGCCAAGCATCGACTTAGATCGGAAAAGCCTTCAGTGTTGTTCATATTGTTGAATTATTTTATTATTGTCCGGCTCCGTGGCTAAATGGTTAGCGTTCTGGCCTTTGGTCACAGGGGTCCCGGTTTCGATTCCCAGCAGGGTCGGCAATTTTAACCATCGTTGGTTAATTCCACTGGTCGGGGGCTGGGTGTATCTGTAGTCATCATCATCATTTCATCCTCATCACGACGCGCAGGTCTCCTACGGGAGTCACTAAAAGCCATACGCCTTTTAATCTTATTGTTATTATTATTATTATTATTATTATTATTATTATTATTATTATTATTAACAAATACATCGCAATTGGGAAATATCCCATATCAGGGTCAGGCACCTTAACCCTTTCAGACCTGAAAGAAAACTGGAGGTGTGAATTTTTGTTTGTACGTCAAGAACTGACTAAAATGCTCCTCAATACACATATTAATAGTTGATTTTACAAAATAAAAACTAACATCCGAAAAACAGGACCCACACAATTGTGCGTATCAAAATTCAAAACTTCGTTGTATCACGTACGATGGTGTAACTTCAAAATTTACGTTCACTAACCAATGTACACACTTCATTGAATATATTGCGGTATTCAGTAAAGCTTCTAGATTAATATAAACGCAGTAAATAAATGCTTACTTTCGGCACTACTGCTTCCTGCCATCTCGCCGATCAACTGTGCTTTTTAAACTCTTCTTCCTTCGCCCTGGCGGTCAAGCGCATACTCAAATCAATTGAAATACACGCCACGTGTCCTGCACAATCACTGCAGTCCGATGTAGCGCCGAAAAAACATCAAATACGATCAGGGATAACTAAAATACGAACCCGCACAATTGTGCGTACTCGGTCTGAAAGGGATAAAACGTGCAGTTCACATGCACAATATTAACTGCTAACAGAAAATCTTCTTACAGGAGAACGATGGACATTTTATCTTTGGAAGGCGCGAAAAGCATTCGCCTATGAATAGGAAGATACTTAAAATGAGACAGAAGTTACATTTCACCAACTGGTCATCGTCAGAGTTCGCGAAATGATCAACGCAGACTTTCAACTTGCACCAAGAACAGCTTCCTGTCGCTCGTCCTTCTGGGTGAACCGATCAGACCTTTATCGTTTCGGCTAAGCTGCCCCTGACCCCACATCTCAGAAGCTCTTCTTCTCCTTCTTCTTCTTCCTGACATTTTTCTCAGTTTGTGAGGGTCAGTATTCGGTGCTGATTTGGCCCAGATTTACGGTCGACTGTCCTTCCTTACGCCAAACCTATGTGGAGGTAAGTACTGTGTTCTCTGTGGTGTTTGGTATTGTGGCATGTTGTGTGCATATGAAGGAAAGTGCATTAAGACAAAAACAAATAAGTGGGCCCCGAGTTAGTGGAATGAATTATAATCATATAAAATTCTCCGTCCGCCTCTGTGGTGTAGTGGTTAGTGTGATTAGCTGCCACCCTCGGAGGCCCGGGTTCGATTCTCGGCTCTGCCACGAAAGTTGAAAAGTGGTATGAGGACTGGAACGGGGTCCACTCAGCCTCGGGAGGTCAAGTGAGTAGAGGTGGGTTCGATTCTTACCTCAGCCATCCTGGAAGTGGTTTTCCGTGGTTTCCCACTTCTCCTCCAGGCAAATGCCGGGATGGTCCCTAACTTAAGGCCACGGCCGCTTCCTTCCCTCTTCCTTGTCTATCCCTTCCAATCATCCCATCCCCCCGCAAGGCCCCTGTTAAGCATAGCAGATGAGGCCACCTGGGCGAGGTACTGGTCATCCTCCCCAGTTGTATCCCCGGACCCAGAGTCTAAAGCTCCAGGACACTGCCCTTGAGGTGGCAGAGGTGGGATCCCTCGCTGAGTCCGAGGGAAAAGCCGACCCTGGAGAGTAAACCGATTAAGGAAGACAGAAAGAAAGAATAAAATTCCTCGCCCAACTGGGAATCGAACCTAGCACCCTTTGAATCAAAGTATGGCACTTTGACCATTCAGCCAAGGAGCCGGACCTTTCACTACACTTCGCCTAAATTAAAAACAAAGACTTTCAGTCTAATAATAATTTTGTGTGGCTAATGTTAGCCCGATGTAACTCTTGTAAGACTGACCCTCCGATGACCGTGAAAACTGAACTGAACTCGTGTTGCTACCCTCCAGCGCCGCCCGAAGGGCGGTGCCAGTGGAATTTGAAAGGTGGGACCTCCGACCTACAAGGTCCTATGCCCCAGACCAAGGGGTGGTCAGAGTGGAGTGGTGTCTGTTGTGTATAGAAAACTGCGTGTTTTCTTTTTTACGAGTTGCTTTACGTCGCAGCGACACAGAGAGGTCGTACGGCGACGATGGAGTAGGCAAGGGCTAGGAGTGGGAAGGACGCGGCCGTAGCCTTAATTAAGGTACAGCCTCAGCATTTGCTTTGCTTGAAAATGGTGAAACCATCTTCAGGACTGATGACAGAGGGATTCGAACCCACTACGTTCCGAATGCATGCTAACAGCTGTGCGCCCCTAACCGCACATCCAACTCGCTCGGTACTTCGTGTTTTTGTGATGGAGGATGTGTGGTGTATGAGTTGCTGGAATTTTGGGGACAGCCCAAACATTAAAATCCCACAAACCGGCCTGGAATCGAATCTGACGCCACAAGGGCTGAAGCCAAGATGCTGACACTCAGCCATGGAGCTGGAATTCAATCTGGTAATAAATTCAGGATAACCAAAGTAGCCTCTGTTCGAATCCCGTGCAGTACATATAGGAATATGGGATTTCTAAAATGAAAAGTCACGTTCCATTGGTTTGCATTGCACGTAAAACTGGTCATAGGTTATCATATGACATCAACAGCCATGTAAGACTACAAGCTTGCTTTGATCATTCCGTTACTTTGCGGTATAAAAGCAAATTCGCGCCGGTAAACTCTGAGAGACATGAATGATCCGGTCAGACTTCTTGGTGTCCGTAAGGTAAGGTCAGATAGAAGTTGAAGCTACCCGTAGTAACGGACACATGACTGGCTTTCCTCTTATGAATGAGACCTTGCCGCTTACAGTTACGTGATGTCATATATCTGTTGCATTACGGAGAAAAATTATTAACTGGGCGAATATCAGGCCTATGCTAGCACCAGCCAGCCATCGGGTAATTATTCAGCGCAATTGATATCTGCGCAGATTTAAATAACCGACAGAGGATGTAATTTGAGAGCTATTTAAATGTATTTTCCTGTGAGCTTGCATCCGGGAGATAGTAGGTTCGAATCCCACTATCGGCAGCCATGAAGATGGTTTTCCGTGGTTTCCCATTTTCACACCAGGCAAATGCTGGGGCTGTACCTTAATTAAGACCACGGCCGCTTCCTTCCAACTCCTAGGCCTTTCCTATCCCATCGTCGCCATAAGACCTATCTGTGTCGGAGCGACGTAAAGCCCCTAGCAAAAAAAAAATGTATTTTCTTCTTCTTCTTAATCTGTTTACCCTCCAGAGTTGGCTTTTCCCTCGGACTCAGCGAGGGATCCCACCTCTATCCCCTCAAGGGCAGAGTAGGTCAGACTCTGGGTCGGGGATACAACTGGGGAGGATGACCAGTGCCTCGCCCAGGCGGCCTCACATGCTATGCTGAACAGGGGCCTCGGTGAGGGGTGGGAAGAGTGGAAGGGATGGAAAAGGAAGAGGGAAGGAAGCGGCCGCGGCCTTAAGTTAGGTACCATCCCGTCATTTGCCTGGAGAAAAGTGGGAAACCACGGAAAACCACTTCCAGGATGGCTGAGGTGGGAATCGAACCCACCTCTACTCGGTTGACCTCCCGAGGCTGAGTGGACCCCGTTCCAACCCTCGTCCAACTTTTCAAATTTCGTGGCAGAGCCGGGAATCGAACCCGGGCCTCCGGGGGTGGCAGCTAATCACACTAACCACTACACCACAGAGGCGGACTATTTTATTAATAAATCACAAGTGGCATTACGATGATTTCATTACAACATGAATAAACATTTTTTTTTTTTTTTTTTTTGTTACCTGTTTAACGTCGCACGAACGCATCAAAGGTTTCCGGCAACACATATTAGTATTATTATCGTCATTATTACACAATACAGAGGAATAAGATTTATCTAGCATGTACTGTACAAACACGCAAGCTACTGTGATAATAGAGGGATATTATAGAAAAACAACTATCCATAAACGAGTGAGGCAGTATTGCATTTCATGTAGGTCTGGTCAAAGGTCCTTTTCCATCTGGTTGACTATTCCGGATTATTCGTTGCGCTATTGTCACTATCTTGTAATAAATGTTTCGCTATTTCATTTTCAGTTATATAAATCAATGACTTTTCGATCCAAGCTATATTCGTTGTCCTGAATAGTTTCTAAGTACCCACTGATACAAAACAGAACCCATGTATAGACAGACAAGAAATTATATACAAGAAGTGGCCAATCTCATGAACGAATCACAACGGGCGCGCACAAGGCTGCAGGAAATACCTGGTTAGTGCGCTCATACGGATCATATGGCTACTGAATTGGTCGAGTCGTAGAATCTACGGAAAGACGAGCAATATTCAAATCTAATGTAGAGGTAAGGAAAAAATGAAATGGCGTATGGCTTTTAGTGCCAGGAGTGTCCGAGGACAAGTTCGGCACGCCAGATGCAGGTCTTTTGATTCGAATCCCGTAGGTGACCTGCGCGTCGTGATGAGGATGCAATGATGATGAAGACGGCACATATACCCAGCCCCCGTGTCAGCGAAATTAAGGTTAAAATTCCCGACCCTGCCGGGAATCGAACCCGGGACCCCTGTGACCAAAGGCCAGCACGCTAACCATTTAGCCATGGAGCCGGGCATAGAGGTAAGGATTTAAAAATAACTCGAGTAGAAGGCAGAAGCGATTGAGAAATATCAGACGCCTGCTTATAGGCAGCTATCCCTACTTACGAATGTGTTTTGAATACCAAAAGCGTCTAAAAGCGTCAAACCCATTCAGGGTTCAGTATACGAATAAAGCAGGTACCGATCAAGTGGCCGCTCTGTTTGGGTCAGGTAGCTATCAGCTTGCATTCGGAAGATAGTGGGTTCGAATCCCACCATCCCATTTCTGCACCAGGCAAATGTTGGGGCCGTTCCTTTATTAAGGCCACGGCCGCTTCCTTCTCACTCCTAGCCCTTTCCTATCTCATCGTTGTCATAAGACCTATCTGTATCGGTGCGACGTAAAGCAAATCAAAAAAGTAGAATTTCTTCTTTGACGCGGCAAACTCCGAAATTGTTACCATATCTATCAATATGGACCGTAAAGGCATCAGTGTAAATATGTGACCCATTGCATGGAAAGCAACCCAAAGTTGGCAATAGACATTTCATAGCAGGGCCGAATAATGTGTGTAATGTTTTGACTTTTTGCACTAATTAACAAACTAAGTTACGCAGCAGTTCGCATCTTCGACACTCGATGTCATAATTTTTTTACAACTGATAAGAAAATTACTGAAAGCTGTAACTGATTTTTTTCTAAAAATGCAATTTTCTTAATAGCAGCAGTCAATAAATAATATCTTCTGAAGTATTACGCTAGAAGCATGAACTCAGTGTCTTATACCACTTTTGGAAGCACAAAAATCTCAAAAATGAAAAATCCTTCTTTAGGTCCGCGTAAGGGGCCACATATTAGAAAGCTTCCTTTGAGTTTGATTCTATAGATCTTTCATTAGGGTTGCAGCTCAAGGAAATGTACAATCTAATTCTTTACGACTATTGAACGACGAGGAACGGTTCTTTTGTTTTTAAGGAATGCTCAGCAGGCTTGTCCCTGAACTTTTGTTTGGATTTACCGTACCAAACAGCTCAGTTAAGCGCGCACTCATTCAAGCGTAAATTTACTTCTGTAGAATGGCTACAGCGCCTCTTTTAGAATTCAG
The DNA here is from genome assembly GCF_040414725.1 of Anabrus simplex. Taxonomy (NCBI): domain Eukaryota; kingdom Metazoa; phylum Arthropoda; class Insecta; order Orthoptera; family Tettigoniidae; genus Anabrus; species Anabrus simplex. The sequence goes on along the minus strand of NC_090268.1, from coordinate 343,520,682 downwards.
TATCGCCAAATTTCGAACAGTATACACAATTAATTCAGCATGTTACCATGCATTTTGAATGTAATTAACCGTTTGCATTTGTCGATTAATGCATCCACGGTATCCCACGCTTGTGTTAAGAGATGACTAAAAGGGGGAACAGGGACTTTTAAAATGGGAGCGTCAGTTGGCGACCACGGTTTTCCTAGCCGAGTCTGACATTGATTCCACTTACTTGTGCAAAGCTCTTAGCTTACATCTTTCCTATCCCACCTCCCTTGGTCAATTCTTGTTCTTTTCGGACCTCGACGATATTAGGTTTGTGAGGCCTAAGAAGGTTTCATTTTTTCACATCCTTTGTATCCGACTCTTTGGATGAATGGTCAGCGTACTGGCCTTCGGTTCAGTGGGTCCCGGGTTCGATTCCTTGCCGGGTCGGGGATTTTAACCTTCATTGGTTAATTCCAGTCGTCCGGGGGCTGGGTGTTTGTGCTGTCCCCAACATCTCTGCAACTCACACACCACGCATAACACTATCTTCCACCACAATAACACTGCACTCGGCTAGAAATAGCCACAGGAAATTATTATTATTATTATTATTATTATTATTATTATTATTATTATTATTATTATTATTATTACAACATCATTTGTGGCCCCTCGCTTTCTTTTCCCGATATTTTCATTCTTCGAAATGTCGGCCTTCTTCATCTTTCATTCTAATTACTGATTGCCAAGTTGCACTTCTTCTTAAAAAATAATCGCCATCGCCACCATTTACAGAGTCGTTTCCAAAGAGAGTCTTGTCTATCAGATGGATATTGGATTTGATATTTCTCGTAGGTCTGAGGGCAGAAAGGACATATATACATAATTCACACTTCAATTCCTATCCATTGCACTGTTAAATTAAACGAATACTTCATCTGCACACTGTTATGGCGTTTTGATACATTAATCGATTTACGAATGTTGCTAACACTACATTCTCAGAAATATTTAACAATCTGTTTCTCGAACAAGAAACAACAGCTATTAGTATTATTATTTGAGCATTCATGTGTTTTCAAACTAAGGCATTATTAGTAGTGAAGATTTTTTTGTATACACTGCGTTCGCTACAACATCGAATGGTCTATAAGCAGCAATTTATTAAAAAAATCTTCGCCGTTTATTTTCCCTAAAAGTAGTTTCCATATTTTTTCAAGCAGTTCAGAAAATCAAATTACTCCTTCTTCTTCATCATCATCGTAAACAAATCAATAAATTTGAATTTCTGATTTCTTTTTGGTAATTATAATACTTTAGATTGGCCAAGTGTGAATAGCTGGTATACGAAGAGTATATAATCGTTGCGCCTCGAAATACCGCTGTGTTACAATGTTAAGGGGATAAATACTTACCCGTAGTACATGTATCACTTACAAGAAAATTCGTACACGTAGTTCATGCAATACTGAACGACCTTAGAGGAGGCTTCAACTACTCGTAACCTCGGCTAAAATGTTTAGCTCAATGCCCGGCAACCACTGCTCCTCAAAAATCAACCTAACAGTACTTACTCATTTCTGATGTAGGCTGAATGAACCCTAAGGCCATGTCTCTCTCTAGAACTGTAAGTTTTGTTCCTAATTTTTTTCGACTTCCTGACGGGAAATCGAACTCGCGTCCTTCTGGTTGAACGGAGCACACCCTTACCAGCTCGGCTACATAGCTTTCATTTAGATTGCCCGTTGTTAGTTATATATAATACGATTTTATATTTATTATAGTATATATTTAAGTATGCACGTGTTGAAATCATTGCATATTGTATTCAATTGCCCGATGTAGACGCTACATTTAAGGGGTCCATTACCCTCAGCGACAAACTGTTCAAGTTCAAATTAATTTTGAACTTAATTACATGCTCACTGACAGATGCGTCCAGGGAAAAGCTATAACTACCGCGGAAAAACTGAAAATTGTGGCTTCTAAACAAACTTTGAAATTAAATTTGATCTTGGGATTCTGTAAACGAATGATTTTCTTCAATTTAATAATGATTCATTGATGTCAGCAATCACTATTCGCAAGGAATCACTTTGTTGCCTTGAAAATCCATTTGCTTACGCAAAGAAGAAACATCCGTTCTGATCTGTACTTGTTCTGATAAAAACTAAAAATAAATCTAATCCATTTTTTTCTGAGAACAGCTGGCTCTAATACGGTGAAGTTCTCTTAATAGAAACCGACTAATGTTACCGTTCGGTGCGCTGTGAAGGTGACAAGAAGGTTACCGGTGTTTCTGGTTCACCTTGAAGAGAAGTAGCCGTTCACTTGGGCTTGCACTTGCACAAATACAGGACAACGGACAGACTTTTCCACTTCACTCAGAAGAAGGCCCTCCTTTGTTGACGTAAAGAACCGTTTATATTGTGTAACACAAACGAGAGATTTTGTGCCCTAATAATTTGGATTTGGAACAGTGGTCGGACGCGAGGCTAGATAAAGCAGCCAGAATAAGAGACGTGAACGTTATTTCAGGATTTTAGATAATTACGAGATATGATGCCTAACCTGTGCGGTTTATTTGCAGCAGATCGTGTTTGATATATGTTAATGCTGTGTCTGTACTAGTGTGCAATATACTGGGATTGTGACTGGAAAAGGAAAAGCAGCAGTGGTGGCGATTAGGCAGGGCAGGGCAGGGCAGGGCAGGGCACGGGATGCAGTCGCCCCAACCCGTCCCGACTTTGTGGTGAAAACATAATTGTGATTCTATGTTAGCCTCTTGAAACTAGGAATTACTATAAAAAAAAAGCAATTTGTAAAAGCCCTTATGTCTTATCAGTTAATTCGTTCCTTTATTTTATTTAATTATTAACAAACCCAGGGGCTTCTTGTTGACTGTAAAATGTTCCCCCCCCCCCCACGGCTTCTACTTCCCAAACAGCTTTACTGGAGCAGAGGGTGAAATAAGGTATGGTACTGTATTATGAAATATTTACCCGAGGATGGAGCAAGCAAAATTTGAACGAATTTTCAGCACGGTAGCGAATTTTTTGAACCTTCTGAAAACCAAACACGGAGTAGAATAATAATATACAATACTTACAGTCTTTAGGGACTGCCTGGCTCAGGCGTTAAAACCGTGCTCGGTTCACCAGGAAAGACACAGATTCGATTCCCCGTCAAAGAAGAATTTAAGAAACAAAATTTCCACTTCCGGAGGTACACAGCCAACACCAGAAATAAGTATTAGGTTAATTCCTGGTGAAAAAGGCGGTCGGGTGCAGAGCAAACCACTCTGCCCCACCAAGTGCCGAGGTTACGAAGAGTGGAAGCCTTTACCTTCCACCACACCCAGGGCCTTCGTAGCCTGTGCGGAGATGACTTAGCATTTCCTGTCAGTTCTGTTCCTGATGGTGAGTGCTCACTGTTCGAAAAGCTGAAATTAATTTTAAATTCATAACAGTAAAGGAAGCCGCCTCTGTGGTGTAGTCGTTAGCGTGATTAGCTGCCACCCCCGGAGGTCCGGGTTCGATTCCCGGCTCTGCCACGAAAATTTGAAAAGTGGTACGAGGGCTGGAACGGGGTCCACTCAGCCTCGGGAGGTCAACTGAGTAGAGGTGGGTTCGATTCCCACCTCAGCCATCCTCGAAGTGGTTTTCCGTGGTTTCCCACTTCTCCTCCAGGCGAATGCCGGGATGGTACCTAACTTAAGGCCACGGCCGCTTCCTTCCCTCTTCCCTGTCTATCCCTTCCAATCTTCCCATCCCTCCACAAGGCCCCTGTTCAGCATAGTAGGTGAGGCCGCCTGAGCGAGGTACTGGTCATTCTCCTCAGTTGTATCCCCGACCAAGAGTCTGAAGCTCCAGGACACTGCCCTTGAGGCGGTAGAGGTGGGATCCCTCGCTGAGTCCGAGCGAAAAGCCGAACCTGGAGGGTAAACAGATGATGATAATGATGATGAACAGTAAAGGAATCGAAGTCCTTAACTATAGAATGTATCATACTAAGCAGTAGACGAATTATTTATTATTATTATTATTATTATTATTATTATTATTATTATTATTATTATTATTATTATTATTGTTATGTGATTAGGGCAGTGGCTAATCTGGAACATTTCCACCCGGACGGCCCAGGTTTGAAACCCCGTTGATTCCTGTTTGGAATTAACACGTGAAATAAAATCATGTGAATGACGGTAACCGGCCCGGCCTTAAACCTTCAATCAAAACCATCTGTTTGACTGCACACAAGAACATTACCTCTTTCTCATGACACAAAAGATGACAGTGAATTTCTATATTGTTAAAATCATGTGTACACATTGTGTTCAATATTAAACATTAGGTCTATTATTATTATTATTATTATTATTATTATTATTATTATTATTATTATTATTATTATTATTATTATTAATTTGTTTACCGTCCAGGTTCGGTTTTTCCCTCGGACTCAGCGAGGGATCCCACCTCTACCGCCTCAAGGGCAGTGTCCTGGAGCTTCAGACTTTGGGTTGGGGATACAACTGGGGAGAATGACCAGTACCTCGCCCAGGCGGCCTCACCTGCTATGCTGGACAGGGGCCTTGTGGAGGGATGGGAAGATTGGATGGGACAGGCAAGGAAGAGGGAAGGAATCGGCCGTGGCCTTAAGTTAGGTACCATCCCGGCATTTGACTGGAGGAGAAGTGGGAAACCACGGAAAACCACTTCCAGGATGACTGAGGTGGGAATCGAACCCACCTCTACTCATTTGACCTCCCGAGGCTGAGTGAACCCCGTTCCAGCCCTCGTACCACTTTTCAAATTTCGTGGCAGAGTCGAGAATCGAACCCGGGCCTCCGAGGGTGGCAGCTAATCACGCTAACCACTACACCACAGAGGCGGACATTATTATTATTATTATTATTATTATTATTATTATTATTATTATTATTATTATTATTATAGAATTTATTTTACGTCGCACGTACACAGATAGGTATTATGGCTACTATGGGATAGGAAAGGCCTAGGAGTGAGAAGGAAGCGGCGGTGGCCTTAATTAAGGTACAGCCCCAGTTGCCTGGTGTTTAAATGGGAAACCACGGAAAACCACCTTCAGGACTGCCGAGAGCGGGGTTCGAACCCAATATCTCCCGGATGCAAGCTCACATCTGTGCGCCCGTAACCGCACGGCCAACTTGCCCTGAAAAACCTCAGGGTCATGTGCCTCCGCAGAAGCGGCATCTCGTATCTTTTTTATTTCCCAGTTGAGAACCGAACCCGTGTTCTTTCGGATGAACGAAGCACGTCTTTAACTTTTTATTTATTTATTTATTTATTTATTTATTTATTTATTTATTTATTTATTTATTTATTTATTTATTTATTAAGTCTGTGGTATATATGGTCTACAGGGGATGTTAACCCTCTTCTTAAGGTTGTGGAGGAGGGTGTGGAGTGAGATCTACGAAGGTAAGCCATATACATTGATAGCGGCTTGAAAGAAGGACAGATGGAGCCTGGCACAAGATCTAATTAGACTTACGTGGGACACTCTAGTCACCTGACACCTTTTAGAAATTCAAAGAACTGGAACAGATTCCAAAGTGGTTATCTACAGCTATTCCATCCGTTGTCAGTGGATTAACTCTCACAACTACTGTGGTTTATACATCAGGGTAAATGTTACTACCGAGCACCTCAATTAATACGAGATGTAAAAGCTAATAAGGAGCCACAAAACGAGGCAAAAGAGGACCGGTGTGATTAGCTCCAGGTACGTGAGAAGCAAACTAAAGCTCCATGACATTCTGCTCCCATATCCACATAACACGTACTTAGTCTTAAATGTCAAGCCTACAGGCGCCACCAAGCAAAACTCCCCAACTACACTTCGGGTGCAAAAGAAAGAAAACGGATTAATATGTGGCATTTAGAAGACACGAATCGCTGTGGGTAAAGGTACACAGCAGACAGAAGAGAAGTGGGTCACTGATACTTGTTTTGTTGTATAGCCTAACTAGCTGTGAGTATCCATCTGTGAGTGGGAGCGTCACACTGTCAAAGAATGTATAAGGAAGTATAGAGCAAGTTTATGTATGTTGAGTCCTCACCCCACTGGGCGAGTTGGTCGTGCGGTTAGGGGCGCGCAGCTGTGAGATTGCATTCGGGAGATAGTGGGTTCGAACCCCACTGTCGGCAGCCCTGGAGAAAGTTTTCCGTGGTTTCCCATTTTCACACCAGGATAATGCTGGGGCTGTACCTTAATTAAGGCCACGACCGCTTCATTCCGATCCCTAGACCTTCCCTATCCAATCGTCGCCATAAGACCTATCTATGTATGTGCGACGTAAAGCCTGTTGTAGAAAAAAAAATGTCATCGCCCCAGAAATCTGGTTGGATCCTCAACAACTCTTCCATCAGCTGTCACAGATGGGGTGGCCTGGCTTTCCCATGGGCCAATGTGGTTCATGAAAAAATAGGTGGAAAAGGCTAGCTCCAACGACGGTCAGGTTCTTTTTTTTTTTTTTTTTTTTTTGCTAGTTGCTTTACGTCGCACCGACACAGATAGGTCTTATGGCGACGATGGGACAGGGAAGGGCTGGGAGTGGGTAGGAAGTGGCCATGGCCTTAATTAAGGTACAGCCCCAGCATTTGCCTGGTGTGAAAATGGGGTCAAGTTCTCTTACTAACATTAGTTCGTCTCGTAACCATTAATATACTGTAGTTGGTGAGACTGCAAAGATTTATACACGCGTCAAGTTACCTCGCCATAATAATAATAATAATAATAATAATAATAATAATAATAATAATAATAATAATAATAATAATAATAATACCAAGATAATGTCTCGTCATTTTGGGCCTCACGGGGCGTACAAGGGAAATGAGGAGTGACATAGTTTCCTGTTGCTTTCCTCACCGAGCCAGAATGTCCTACTACATATAAGTCTGCGAAGTCCACTGAAGTGCACGCACCAACCGACCCTATCAGCGACATTCTCACACCATTCATTAAAGGGACTGGCTGCGTAAAGAATGGCATTACTTACCGTATATCACGCTCACCTCAGTAGATTTCATATTGTCAAAGCCAAGGATGAAACTCAGAGAGAAAAAAAGAAAGTAACAGAGTTGTATCCCTTAGCAGAAGATATAGTGCACTGTAAACAGGAATGGATCTTGAAATTAAACTTCCATGCATAAATATGTATTAATTTACATTGCTCGTTAATTCCCGTATCTTAAACCAAAGATGAGTTGTCTCAGACAATATAAGCATAGTACGCCTTTTGAACCCAAATTGGCGAGTTCGATCTCTACTCATCCTGGTGTTTTTTTAAGGTGCTCAAATTAAATACGCCAGCCGAATATCGGTATATTTACCGACACATAAGAGAACTCCAGCGGGACAAAATTCTAGTAGTAGTTTTTTACGTCATATTTGAAAGATCGGAGGCAGCGGGTGATAACTCGGGAAAGAAATTCAGAATGGCGTACAAGGAAAGTTGGCACGCCACAAGGTAGTATTTTAGGACCGTTGCTTTTTACATTGTATATCAATGACATTTCATCTTCTCTAAAAACGTGTAATTATCACCTATATGCTGATGATCTCCAAATTTACTACCATTGCAGCTTAAGCGAATTACCAAACGCAGTAAAATGCATAAATGATGACATGAAAAAACTCAGTGAATATGCTCTCGCAAACAGACTTCTCATAAATCCATCAAAATCGCAAGCTATCATTGTCGGTTCCCAGAAGCTCCTACACAAGATCAATGATTCCATCATTCCTCCTTTACGAATAAATAATAGCACAATTCCGTACAGTAAAACAGTGAGAAATCTTGGGGTGACTATGACTGAAACTCTAAATTGGACAGAACATATCAAAAACATAAGTCATAAGGTGTTTGCTACTCTACACCCACTGAAATTAAACAAAGATATTATACCACTAAACATGCGGCAAAGATTAACACAGACCCTAGTTCTTCCTATCCTTGACTACTGTGATGTTATCTTGGTAGACGCTACTAAAGAACAAACTAGGAAACTGCAGCGTATTATGAATTGTTGCCTTAGATTCATTTTTAACCTAAGGTATGATGTGCATATTACTCCTTATTATCAGGCACTGCACTGGTTAAAACCTGATAAGAGACGTGAATATCATATACTTGTCTTAATACACAAACTCCTGCATAGTAACTCCCCCCGGTATATTTCATCTAAACTTCACTTCCTCTCTTCCTTCCATAATCGTAACACTCGCTCGGGCTCCACTTTAGCTATTCCTCTTCACCACTCTTCTGTGTATAATAAATCTTTCATTGTAACCGGATCCAGGCTTTGGAATTCCCTGCCAGTAAGTGTCAGGAGCATTGACTCCTTCCTCAAATTTAAAATATCTTGCCGAGACTTCCTGTTGAGAGATACCGATTGAAGTGTGTATTGGTGTGTATTGTGTGCGTGTGATTGGTAATTAAAATTAAAATTAAAAATTGTTTCTGTTAGTTTTATATAATATAAACGTAAGGGTAGTTGATAAGTGTGTACATTGTAAGTGTATGTGCAAGTGTCTGTGTGAGATAGAAAAGAGGACTGAAATAACGAGCTAATAAGCTAATAAGCTGCATATTGTGTGGATGTGTAACTTAAGCTTAATTTAGGAAATAGTATAAGTAGTGTAATTAGTATAATCAGTAATAGGTAACCTTAATATTATTTATTGTATTGTGGTTAAGTGTAAGAGAGGGCCGTGTGCCCTAACTTCGCCACATGAAAGAAGCCATAATAAATAAATAAATAAATAAACCAGTTTCTGAGAGCTAGCTATTCCAATGAAAGTCGAAGGTAATAATAATAATAATGATAATAATACTAAGAGAATTATTAGCTGTAAGGTTAGGGTCGCGTAGCTGTGAGCTTCCATTCGGGATATAGTGGGTTTTAATCCCACTATCGGGAACCCTAATGATGGTTTTCTGGTTTCCTATTTTCAAAGTTTCATCCTCGTTAGTGATAGGAAGTTCATCTTGCGTCCTTTCGAACCAAGTTGCTCTGAATTACTTCACTTGAACCTATGATTAAGTTATGAACGGATTTTCCATATCGTAGGCCAACAGCTTCAAATTTCTTCCTGGATATTAAGAGAACATTGAAAATTAATCACCACATTCCCCAAATATTAATGAGCGAAGATAGGTATCCTACCGTATTACACAATTGTTTTGGAAATTGTTTACAAGTTGTCATTCATTGTGTATTTCTGGAATCAATTTGCGAGGATGAATCCTACTCAGTGGAGATATCGGCACGAGTTCGAACTACGTCCATCCCTGAGTTCTGTCGCTTTCTGCAGCGGTACGGACAAAGGGAAAAAGTTTTGGAAGTTTGAAATTGGCTTCATATATGTTACAAGAACAATGCGACGATCATAGTCAGATTTGAAGTGTTTAGTGGGAAAAAAGTCACCATCACTTCTTTAAATGAAGTAAATGAAGCATATTCACCATTCTGACGTATTTCCACCTATAACCACGAGATAGATCTCTTGAACGTGCTAGCTGATATTTTCATTTCTTTAAAGTGTTATTTACCTTTATTGTTGCGGTGCGGATTGCCGCCTGTTCAGTCTACTCCTACATCTGGCCCTGAATAGACTGCTAAATATTAACCGCTACGGTAACAGCGTAGTTCACGTGCGATGTTTACGATAGGTAGAAATTCTGTAATGGTTAATTATATATCAGTTATAGCTCGCGATTGGGCAAGCATGTCAAGTAATATTTATCTGTGGAATGGCGTCTATCGAATGATTATTTATACCGACATAGTAATCGCTTTGATCTTGCGGCAACAACGGAACCTTTTTCTCAAAGTCTGTAATCACCTTCTTCGTTACGGCGCTAAACAGGATAATTGATAGGACATAGATCGAAGAAAGCTGAATTAATACCGGCTTAATGACACAGGAGGACTTCGTTTAAGCCAAATTTTTCTCAACTAACTTAGAATGAATGATTCTTCCCAAAATTTACTCTTTATTATGACCTTACTCTCACAAAGGAATGGTATTTTAAATTATGGTTACAAACATTCAAGTGATATAGATTGATTCAGAATGAATGCGACGTTTAGAATGTTGTGCGGGACGGTATACTGAGCGTTTTTCAAGAGAGGGCTTATCTCCGGAAATAAATCGTATGGGTGCTGTCAGGCGTCAAAGTTTGAAAACGCTTCGGATATGGTGTGGGCGTGTGTTGCACATTTTGTCAAGAAATCTCTACCAACTCAACTAAAGCATCAGAATGTGCATTCAATTTAAAAAAAAAAGGTTCGAATTATTATCTTTCAACGTGATATAGAACCTACATCGTCGTAAAGGTATTGCTGCACATGGTCACAGACGTTATTGTTTTGTGAACAAGACTTCTGTATCATCAAAAGAGGACTTTATCACAAGCACCCACGCAGTGGTTTAAATACTGAACAGACAACAAAACGTATTTGATCATATGCACCGATCTCTGTACCACCGATGAAGGCTCTTTATGATGTTGTAGGTCGACAGTTCGAGCCCCTTTTGTAATTTAAAGCCTGATGTGGAGAGTATTGTTTGGCTGGTGGTGGCTTCTTGATAAAATGTAAAACTCATACCAAATGCTATATCCGAAGCGCTGTCAAACTCTGACGCCCCTCAGCGCTCATGATCGTATTGGGTAACCTCTTGGAAAATATTATCAGTTTACCTTCACGCACAACATAGCCTACATTTCATGCAAATAGAATAGAACACTCACATGCGCGGGAGGGGCGTTAGGGGGATGGAAGATAGGACGGGATAGACAAGGAAGAGGCAAGGAAGCAACCGTGGCCTTAAGTTAGGTACCATCCCGGGATTTGCCTGAAGGAGAAGTGGGAAACCACGGGGAAACACTTCGAGGATGGCTGAGGTGGGAATCGAACTCCCCTCTTCTCAGTTGACCTCCCGAGGCTGAGTGGACTCCATTCCAGCCCTCGTACCTGTTTCCAAATTTCGTTACAGAGCCGGAAATCAAACCTGGACCTACGGGGGTGGCAGCTAATCATGCTAACCACTACACCACAGAGGTGGACTTAATAATAATAATAATAATAATAATAATAATAATAATAATAATAATAATATAATAATAATAATAATAATAATAATAATAATAATAATAATAATAATAATAATAATAATATTTTCTTGAATTCACTATTCTTATGTACATTTCGTCAGCCCGTGATATAGGGGTAGCGTGACCGTTTATTACTGGGAGGCCATTCGTTCAATCTTCGGTTTGTCCAAAAAATGTACTCCTGATATAAGGGTTAAAGCGTGACGCACTCAGCCGCGTTAGGTCAACTGAAGAACTTTCTGATATGATCCGGTCAAGAAAACGAAGCAGTGGTTATGAGGAAGTCGTTACGCTGACCATGTGCCATACTGGTATCTGGAGGACAGTAAGAATCTTCATTTTCCATTCCTTAGAGGCTTTCCTGGAGTTTGCGGATATAGTTTTGCGTTCTAGGTGACCGAGCTGTTAATATAAAAGAGCAAGCTTGAAGATACTCGTATAATGACTGTTGATACTAGGCACAGCTACGTGGAAACTGGACCACAAAGATTTGATATCTCATTCAAGAATTACACATGCATTGTCCGGGAATGGAATCATGGCTGCCTTGGTGAGAAACATATATAAATCTCTGTTACGTGATCACCACAAGTCTGTGTTTACGTTCGACCGAAACCGAACGCTGCTTTTCCGTATTGATACATATTAGTTCGTGTTACGAAATCTGCAACCATTTTATTGAATTTCACTTTCATGGCTGGGTAAATATATCTCTTAGAGAACTGTGACCATGGCGGCCTGTCCGGTGCTGTTAGCCAATAATTCACCTTCTGGCTTTTCAACAGCGCGGCCATAATTAATTTCTCAAGTTACGGGCTCGGCATGCAAAAACAAGTTATGTATTTGCAAGTTGGAGGTTGAATACTTGAAAATGTTAGGTTCCGTGTCTACCAGGTCAATCGTCAGAAACCGGTGAGTTTCTGTTACATCATATTAAGCTCGTATCAAAGATGAGATGAAAGGTCAGAGAAAACTGACCAAGAAATTGGGAAGGAGGATATTTGAAAACAAACTGCGGAAAATACCTCAAATAAACACAAAAGTAGACCACAGTATTAAACGAGGGTTTTCTAAATTCTGACGGTAATGCAGGCCTATGTAGAAATGTATTTACTACATGTTCCATTACAATACAAGTAATACTACATGATGTGTGACTCAGACGGTTGAGACGCTGGCTTTCTGACCGCGACTTGGCAGGTTCAATCCTGGCTCAGTCCAGTGGTAATTGAAGGTGCTCAAATACGTCAGCCTCGTGTCAGCAGATTTAGTGGCACGTAAAAGAACTCCTTCGGCACTAAATGCCGGCACCTCAGCGTCCTCGAAAACCGTAAAAGTGGTTAGTTGCACTTAATTACATTATTATTCTTCAAAACATGCACAGTTGTGGTATATTTACCATTTTACTCATAATTTAAATTATGTATTGTTAATCATTGACTGTTTGTTATGACACTCTCATAATAGCTTGTCCTTACCTTGTATCCCCGGCACTAATATGTGATATCCTTAGATATTGCTTGTGATGATGCTTGTTGTTTAAAGCGGCCGATGACCTATATGTTAGGCCCCTGTAAACAACAAGCAAGCATCTAATTTTTCACTAGTTTCATTTGATTGAATGTCCATTTACCGTATTTGGTAACCACGTTTTTCTTGAACAATGACCATTCTCTTTCTAGTAAGGCACATTTAAATAATAATTATTGTTATACCATTTGTATACACGAACATTAGGGGATGTCTTTAATTTTGAAACAGTAGAAATACGAGTTTAGTTTTCCGTGTCGTGTCAAAATTGTGGATATTTTTCTGGTTAACAGTATGAATGAACTGTATATATGTATTTTAAAACTCCCATACGCCTTGGTCGGGATTCGAACTGCAGCTCCTCTAGTGAGAAGTTCCAATGACAAGAAGCAGCTATTTGACATCAAATAAACTTGAGAACCCAGCCCTGACACTTTTGGAACTCCCTCCTTAAAATGAGTAGGTTAAGTGATAGGGGCCACGTAGCTGTAGGCTTGCATTCGGGAGATGGTGGGTTACAATCCCAACTTCGGCAGCCCAGGCTGGGTTTGTACATTAATTAAGGCTACGACTGCTTCCTTCTAAGCCATAGTCCATTCCTATCCTATCATCGGCGCAATCCTATTTAAGTTAGCAAGACTCGCAAGAAAAGGCACTTTTCATCACCATTGCCTAAAATATTATTTTGCTCACACTTGTAAAGCATCGAAAGAATGTCATTATATATAATTGGAAAGAATGGTTACTTTTTCAAAGTATTAAAATACCTGAGCAACATCATTCTTACCTTAGAAGCTAGTAAAATTTCATTATTAACTGTTTGGATGAAAAAAGTATTGACTGTTAAAAATTAATATTAAAGGGAGTGTGACAAATCTTCTCTGTATTATTTCTTGTAATACGAGGTTGACTTGTGGTGGAAATAATTGATCACCCTCCAGATGTTACTGTTCTCTTGAAAACTACTAAAACAAACACCGGGCCCTGATTTACATATTTCATATCTAATTATAAGTTGTACATTTAAAATATTGTTGCATTTTTCAGCCAGTAGTCAAATGGCGATTAGAAAAGTAATTTATATAACTCATAACTAAACGAAGGGGCTGCCTGGCCGAGGCGGTAGAGGCGTGCTTGGTTCGCCCGGAAGGACGTGGGTTCGAATCCCCGTCAGGAAAGTCGTACACTTTAAGAAACGATATTTCCACTTCCGGAGGTGCATATGGCCCTGAGGTTCACTCTGCCTACACCAAAAATGAGTACCAGGTTAATTTCTGGGGGCAAAGGTGGCCGGGCGTAAAGCTAACCATTCTACCCCATCACGTGCCGAGGTTAACAAGGGTGGAAGACTTTACCTTCCACTCCTCCAAGGGCCTTCATGGCCTGTACGAGGTGACTTTGCTTTGCTTTTGCATAACTAAACGGGTGTTATATTTACTCGTGTGATTTACAAACACTTCTCAAAAAAAGAAAAGAAAAGAAGCAAAAAGAATGGGGATGTGTCGGGGCCACGGCTGCAAATTTTGACGTGGAATAAGTATCAAGTGGTCGATATTGTCGAAATACAGTATCTATTCATTATGAATTTGAAATATTATACTTGACATTTTATTCTTAGTTCTAAACTATCTTCATGACCATTAATTTAAAATCATTTTCTACCACTGGGTAACAGATGTGCTCGACTGTGGCTCCAGTAGAGCAGACGTTCCTCAAGCCGCTTGGCCATCTTAACTTTTAGACGCTCCAGATAAGTCTTTTGACGTTGGCATTGGCGATGTTGGTGTTTTAAAATTTCTGAAAAGCCACTCTATCCGCTCGAATGGGCGTTCGATAAATTTTGAAGCCATTTATTGTCCATTCGTCGTGACAAATTGAGAAAATAAATAAATGTTACCCACGTTTGTTGCACCACAGTGTTTAAAAATATTCACTATTTGATTTTATTCTACCATGTTCTTCTAGAAATTACTGAGATGAATCGAAGGAAGCCTCACACGACTTACTACCCTGCGGGAGTCCATACCTACACTAATTGTTACTCACGCGCCAAGGTAAATTTTGTACCTATAGATGGCGACGATATTGAACCACCTGATGACGCCATCCTGAGGTCAGACTCTTGTTGATAGATACATTGGTCTTTCATATTTACAATGCAGTTTTGAACAGTGTCGTTTCACGTATTATCTAGAAATTACCTCAATTTAAAAACTTCCATATTTTTTTAACGATCACTAATCCAAGTACGGTTTCGAAACCATTTGTCTATTTTCATTTTTCTATATATTTTCTTAATATTAATGCAATTGGTTGTAAGTTTCAGTAATTACTTTTACGGTTTCCGAAGACGCCGAGGTGCAGGAATTTTGTCCCTCAGGAGTGATTTTACCTGCCGGTATATATACTGACAGAAGCCTGGCGACCGGGCGAGTTGGACGTGCGCGTAGAGGCGCGCGGCTGTGAGCTTGCATGCGGGAGATAGTGGGTTCGAATCCCACAGCCGGCAGCTATGAAGATGGTTTTCCGTGGTTTCCCCATTTTCACACTAGGCAAATGCTGGGGCTGTACCTTAACTAAGACCACGGCCGCTTCCTTCCAACTCCTTGGCCTATCCTATCCCATCGTCGCCATAAGACCTATTTGTCTCGGTGAGACGTAAAGCCCCTAGCAAAAAAAAAAAAAAAAAGCCTGGCGTATTTGACCACCTTAAAATGTCACCGGAATGACCAGGGATCAAACCACGCCTATTTGAGCTCAGAACGCCAGCGCTCAACCGTCTGAGCTACTCATACTGGCCTTCCGGACATTCTTAAGTATCTAGTAGTAGGAGCGGGAATCGAGCCTAGGCTTGCGAGGATGGTAGGTAACAGCTCTGGCCGTTGTACTACGGAGGAGCCGTTTTGCTAGTAGTGACTGTCAGTAAGGTACTGGAAATGATACATCGATAGATGGAAAAAAAATTCATCTGAATAAGATGTATTAAGACGACTTAACAATTTTAAGAACCTGCTATGCTAATCATAATTAATTATTCCCATACATGGTGATGGTACATTATTGTTGATCTTTTGAACGCAAAAAAAGGTGCATGATTAATGATGGTTAATGACATTTGACTTCATCTAATTCATGGCTATTATAAGGAACGTAAAGAGAAATAAATTCGTAGACTACACTGAAAGATACCTGCCATCCTATTCGGCCAGTGCAATCTGTCTGTTGGAAAGACAAGATGCCGGCACAATTCCTAGCCTTATAGAGTGGATCAAGGTCAACACCTCGTTCGCTCCACGGCCACAGATA
The DNA here is from genome assembly GCF_040414725.1 of Anabrus simplex. Taxonomy (NCBI): domain Eukaryota; kingdom Metazoa; phylum Arthropoda; class Insecta; order Orthoptera; family Tettigoniidae; genus Anabrus; species Anabrus simplex. The sequence goes on along the minus strand of NC_090268.1, from coordinate 343,504,703 downwards.
CCCAACTTCCTTCTTAGGGCAAGGGCGGGGCTTCGGCACTTGTTTGCGCTTTTCAGGACGCATACTTTTACAGATTCATCCATCAACACAGATGAGTAATTTAGTTCGTAATGTAGTATCGCATCTGCCTTCAAATACATTCTTGTACACATTAAACAGTGTTACTAACACTACTGAAAGTCGGCTACGAGCAGCGAAATTTGAATCCAGGGAATATTACAAATTAAAATTATCTAAAACTTAGTAAATTTCTGTTATCTACGTTAGTTATCTGCAAGAAAAGGCACTTTTCATCACCATTACCTAAAATATTATTTTACTCACACTTGTTAAGCATCGAAAGAATGTCATTATATAGAATTGGAAAGAATGATTACTTTTTCAAAGTATTAAAAAACCTGGGCAACAGCATTCTTACCTTAGAAGCTAGTAAAATATCATGTTTAACTGTCTGGATGAAAAAAGGTATTGACTTAAAAATTAATATTAAAGGGATTGTTACAAATCTTCTCTGTAGTCATTCTTGTAATACGAGGTTGACTTGTATTGGAAATATTTGATCACCGTATGCTGAGATGTTGATATTTTCTTGATAACACTGTTCTCATGAAAACTACTAAAACTAACACCGGGCCCTGATTTACATATTTCATAGCTAATTGTAAGTATTCAAAAAAATATTTTTGTTGCCTTATACGAGGACTTTAACAGTCAGAATACCTCGCTTTCCGTTGCTACACTGTTGCATTTTCCCAGTTCGAGTGTTGGGCACTCAATCCATCGCTTGAATGCAGAATCGAAGCCTTCGAGATGTACAGAAGAATGCTCTGAATATCATGCGTAGAAATGAAAACTAAAGACGAGGTAGTCCTTAGACGGTTTAGTAAAAGTAAAGAGCGTAAAAATAATATTGTTGGTTTTTACGTCCCACTAACTATTCTTTGAAATGGCGTATGGCTTTTAGTGCCGGGAGTGTCCGAGGACATGTTCGGCTTGCCAGGTGCAGGTCTTTTGATTTGACACCCGTAGGCGACCTGCGCGTCATTATGAGGATGCAATGGCGTTGGTTACGACTCATACACCCAGCCCGCGAGCCAGCGAAATTAACCATTGATGGTTAAAGTTCCCTACCCTTCCGGGAATCGAACCCGGGACCCCTGTGACCAAAGGCCAGCACGCTAACCATTTAGCCATGGAGCCCGACACCAACGGCGTAGATTGATGCTTTCTTCTGTCTTCCCACAGATCTTCTTCGTACGATTTTCCCCTCAGTGGTGAGTTGAAGAAGTTTATAACTCTCGCCTCTCATGATGTGTCCGATGTACTGGAGCCTCCTCTCTTTGATGGTCGTCAGACGGTCTTTACCGCCGGGCTGAGCGGCTCAGGCGGATGAGACGCTGGCCTTCTGACACCATCTTGGCAGATTCGATCCTGGCTCTGGTAATTGAAGGTACTTACATACGTCAGCCTCGTGTCGGAAGATTTATTGGCACGTAAAAGAACTCCTGGGTGACAAAATTCCGGCATTTCAGTGTCTCCGAAAACCGTAAAAGTAGTTAGTGGGACGCAAAGGCAATAACATTATTATTAAAGCGACCATTAGATGTTCCCATATTCAATTGTATTTTCACGGTGAAGAATAAAGAAAATCAATGCAAACGTCGGTGAAATCCATACCAAAATATATCATTGCTGTTTTAAAGAATAAAAGCGGTCGAATCAAATGTTAAAGTAACATTTTTCTGTGGCTGAAGATCTGATATTCTACAGTTTTATGGCTTTTAATACAAGATTTATTTCCTGTATCTGAAAGGGAAAAATTGGCACGCTGCTCTATAAAATAGACTTGTATACGGTACAAATTCTGAAGTGACCGTCAGATAGTTTACATACAGGAGCCTATCCTTGATAAAAGTTTCCTGATATGACGCACAGGAGCTAATTACGGCAGCCTCACGCAACACGAACACTTTCACAGCCGCTCATTTCAGGGAATTTATCCAGTAACGGGATAAGTATTAGAATACTGTCCGCTAATGGAGGTTGAATCTGCTCTGGAATACGGAAGAGTATATGAATGAAGGTTATTCACGATATTATACCTAACTAGCTGCACAAAAACATACTGCAACCAATACTGCTGTTACAAGTCACGTTAAAGTGATGTGAGAATGTGTGTGAGTATATTACGCACCCATCTCCTGTTGCCAAGGTTGCGGGAAGGAAGCCTGGTCAACATTTAACTGTGCTTAACAGTGAGAAACCCAAACCAGACTGATTGGCATTATAAATAACTCCTTTCCAGTAAACTTGGGCATCTTGTAGTTTTTCAAACCTTAGGGACATGACTTTTAATTTTAAAAATCTGCCGTATGTCGGTTGGGTTTGAAACCGAGGACACATGTACAGGCAGGAGTTCTTTTATTACGTGCCAGTAATTCTACCGACACGAGGCTGACGTATCTGAGCACCTTCAAATACCACCGGACTGAGTCAAGTTGGGGTCAGAGGGCCAGCTCCTCAACCGTCTGAGCCACTCAGCCGGCACGTTCACTTTCGACAATCTATCCAGTTTCGCCATTTTCTTCTTACAAGTGGATTTACGATCGGGTTGAGATCGAGGGAGTTGCTTGGCCGAAAAAAGCAATTTTATCATACTGTCGTCAAATAATTAGATGATATTTTTGAATGCCCGACATGATGCAAGATCTGGAGTGATTTTTATAACTTTGACATGATTTGGCCATTGGTCACAATTTCGTTAGAAGGGACTAAAGGTCATGGCCCTTGTAGGCAGAATATGTCCAGAGTGATGAAGTCACATAGCTGTCACTTCATCTCCGCCATAAAACGGCTAGTACTTGGAGTGAAGTGAAATAAATCTCAGATATAATGGAATGAAATGGCCTAGGGTGCTTTATCTCTTACCTGGACGTCCGAGTTTCGAGTTTCGGCCAGTCCACTGAGCATCGCCAGACCAACTGAGGAGCTGTGTGATATGAGATGCATAGGAACTGGTGAAGAAAGCAGGCCAAAAGACACTAACGAGGTGTTGCACTATGCATTTTTGTTTTGTTTTGGGTGAGTATATCTCCTCTACTTACTGGCACTAGGATCTTCATTTTCTACTTTCCCATCCCACCTCCCTTCTCCAACTGTCTTCCAAACCAGACGGTATTAGATATGTGAGGCCGAGGGAGTCTCCAAGTATGATGATCCTTCCCTTTCTTTCACTTAATATCTTTATTCGTCATTAATATTTTATTACTCTTCTTGTTTAAGAGCTGAGAGGGCATTATCTCATTGAATATTCCCTTAGAAAAACAGCCACCACAATTAATAATAATAATAATAATAATAATAATAATAATAATAATAATACGGGCTTTACGTCCTACTAACCACTTTTACGGTTTTTGGAGACGTCGAGGTGCCGGAATTTAGTTCTTTAACGTGCCAGTAAATCTACCGACAAGAGGCTGATGTATTTGGGCACCTTCAAACACCACCGGACTGACCCAGGATCGAACCTGCCAAGTTGGGTGTCAGAGGGCCAGCGCCTCATTCTCCTGAGCCATTCAGCCTGTTATTATTATTAATTGTTAATATTAATTATTATTAATAATAATAATACCGAGATAGTTGGCTGCATGGTTCGCGTCACGTTGCTTCGAGTCTTTACTTGGCAGATGATGGGTTCAAAACCCACTGTCAGCAGCCCTGAAGATGGTTTTCCGCGGTTTCCCATTTTCACATCAGGCGAATACTGAGAATGAACCTTAATAACGCCACGGTCGCTGCCTTCACAGTCCTGATTCTGTACTGTCTCATCGTCACTATAAGACCTGTCTGAGTCGGGGCGACATTTACCAGTAGCAAATATTAAACTATCAACACGAGACTGGTGTATTTGAGCACCGCGATCGAAAGCGCCATCTTGCCATCTTGAGTTAAGTAAGCCAACACGCTGCCATCTGAGTCATTCCGCCCGGGCACCTACTATTCCTCTACGGCGTAATCAACACTTCGTCTCCCACCCCTTTGATGTATTTTTAACATAATTTAGGTGGTAAGTCGTAAAAAAGGAAATCAGATGATTGTTTAGATGGAGGTCCATTTTAAGGTGATATTCGACTGAAAATCTCTTATAATCTTATCAGAATGAGGATGTAATGTATATAATCATGTAGAGGGGAGACTGATGCCTAAATTGAATTCGAACGTGTTAGAAATGGACCATTCCGACAGCTAGGTTAATACCTGTATTTTACAAAACTTCGCGTGTTAACTACCACCTCTCATTGAGCTGAAATCAGGATAGCATGCCGCTTCTTCTGCAATACATGCTAGGAAATCCAGGACTTTCACTATCTCCCAGACTGTAACTATATGTCACTCTGACAAGTTGTTTCCGGACCACAACACAGCTCTCGCGTAACAGCTGGCCACTGTTACGGCAGCGTTGTGGCTTGTTTACTCACTATGGTAACTGTGAATTTTGTGAATAATTGTTAATTCAACAACAAGCAGAGATAATTCCTCAAATTTACAATAATAGAACTGAATTCGTGACTAGAAAATAAATTATAATAATAGTAAGAAGAAGAATATGGCCACAGTTATCGTGTTGAAGATAGTTTGGTTCCATGCCATCCAGGCTGCCTGCATGTCAATTTGAACGTTCTGCTTTACAAGGTAGCTGGAAGAAAATCGGAACTCTGTTGTTGAACTTATGACTGAATGTTAATTGATTTGTTTGATGTCACCAAAGTTTATATACATCCCGACATCCCACGACATAAGAGTGCCGAATGAACTTTCTTCCACACGTAAAATATTCAGTTACTTCTGCCGAGTGTGGATCCACGTTCTTGGGTCCAGAGGCGAACACTCTGAACTAATTACATTCAGATCAGTGGTAATTATAAGATAACTAGACAAAGGACGAAGGTGGCGGTTAGTACTGGTTTAGGGAGGAAGTACAACTGGGCAACCAGCGTCTCTTAGCACTAATCAGAGGGAGGATGGAAAAGGTTGACACATCGTAAGAATGAAGGTATCGGCAAAATAAAGGAAAGGGCACCGAAGGGCGTGAAAATGAAAGACTCCCTAGGCCTCGCAAACCTAATACGATCTGGGTCAGTAGAGAACAAGAGTTGACCAAGGAAGGTCATATAGGAAAGAGAAAAATGAGTAGTATGGAATAAGTAAGTAGAAGAAATGCTGGACTCGACTACATAAACCGCGGTTGACAAGCCCGCTCCCAAGTTGAGGGACCCTGACACCCCTTATTAGTCGCCTCTTTCAACCGGCAGCAGATACGGTGAGCGTATTCTACTCCCCACCCTCAGAGGGTTCAAGGATGAACGCTAGTTTTTGAGATACTCAGGCATATTCTGTATTCAAATAATAATAATAATAATAATAATAATAATAATAATAATAATAATAATAATAATAATAATAATAATAATAATAATAATAATAATAATAATAATAATAATAATTGTACCGGGAGGTACACCTTTACTCCGTTCATTCAAAATAACCGCCTTTAAGAACTCCCCTATCGATCAAAAGGTGAAGCTGAAACTACACGAACTTGGAACTTTAATCAGAACATGTCACCACTGAAATATTAAGTAATTGTTTTGGAGTAAAGTTTCCTAAACTGATTGAATTTCTCTTTGTTTTGTTTTGCAATGCATCAAGAAGTTTGAATATTTTTCTACAGATGACACTACTAAAAAACTATGATCATGCACTCTGGTACAAAGTGAAAGAACTTATAATTTAATGTTGTTTTATATTACTGGGTTTTCCATAACTGATCTATGTTCATTTATTTTTGGATTGGCAACACTTCCTTTTCTTTCCTCCAGTTTTGAATTTAGCCAATCAGGAATTTCTGTAAGTAATTTTTAACCTATCTTGTTCGATTCTGAGTGTAACTTTGAGATTAACCAATTAAATTGAGAGGGTGGGGCTGGTTTAGTCTTGAATGATCTCGAACCTTCCCTGAGGGTTTATAAACTGCGGCTTTCCACGTTTCTTGGCCAATTGATCGTCGTCTATCTGAGTGTGTGTGCTTAAGCAGGAAGCGAGCGGCCTCTTTCGTCGGCAGCAGAACATCTATAAGGTAATGGCCACATAAATTACATCTTTCTGGTTGAAGCTACCTCCACAGCTTAATCCGAGGGGAAAGGTCCGAATATTTAACTATGTAACCTACCTGAAATGTAAATTTTCTTTTGGCTAATGTAAAACTTCGTTAAGCTTTACTGCAAACCGGGGATAGAGAGTGAAGTACCCTCTCGAGCTCCCCTTCATCTTGGTTTGAGGTGACTTCGTTTTGTAACGGTCTTCTTCCTGTAATGTGTTAAAGTGATTTCCTTGCGAGCCACCTCAGTAGTGTGGGAATAGCCCCTGCTTCATCGGCCGAGAGCCCTATAGGTTTTACTATTTCATTATCTGGAGCGCTGTGTTCGGCTCCATTCAGTTTGGGTTTCGGACCGTTTACTTAACCTGTTCCTTTTCTCAAAGGCCCTGTAGATTGGGTACGAGATACCTCTGTGTAATAATATTTCAATATGTAAATAGTGCCTTGAAAGGCCAGAGTTTGTCACCTTTTATGCAATGTTGCCTTGAGTAGGCGTGAGAAGCTGAGACCCTATTATCTCTTTTTCCAAATGTTGTAAGAGTAACGAATGATTCTTGAAGTCGAGATGTTGTAATTTTGGGAGCAAGTGCTCTTTGAATTAGGGGATTTCTGCCCTTGACTAAATTGGTTCTCATTTTAAATTGTAAGTTTGAGCTGGGAAATCAGGGATTGTAAAACGAGGGGCTCGAAGCCCAGAATCTGTAAAGTTCACTGTTTTTGAATTTTCCTAGTCTTGTTTCAAGATTTCTTTGTACCTGATATATTATCATTATGTTCACTCAGTGAAAACAATTGTTACGTTTGTTGTTGGAAAAGAAATATAACCTTTTAAAGTTTTAACTCAACTTTGATATTGTAGATAGACCCATTCACCCCAGCACCTTCTTTGACCTTTTTCTGCTCCACGGGTAACCCCGTAATAATAATAATAATAATATATCTCTAACGCGGAAAAACGAAACGTAAAATAAACCATGATCATCATATCATAGCCTTTGAAGCGCAAAGCAAGAACAGAATGATCATTGATCCAGCTGTGCGATGTTTATCCCATTCTGATCAACCGGAAGAAATGGATTTAGAGAAGAGTGTAAATGAACGTAGAGTCATGTACTATAAAGGAGGATATGGACTACAAAATATATCTGTTTTGGATATCATTAGGCACAGAAAATCATCTGTTGACAAACATAGCGGTACCTGCCATCATTTTGATAAATAATTTACACAGACAGTAATATCGTGTGTTGCGTACTCTTTGTCATCTTGCTTCTTAGTTCTTTTTTTTTTAATTTTATGTGAAAGATTTGTCATATTCAATGCTGATATTAGGTAAGCACTTTTAAAAGTTGTTAAGCAATGATGACAAATTGTATAGGAAAATGAAGTATACTTCGTCCTAGTTACAACCCTATATTTAGGAAAATAATAAATACATTTATTATTATTTCAGTGTGTGAAACTGAAACACAGAGTCATTATTCACACATTGTGAATCTCCACTCACTGCATCTTACAAATGACGTGGTGAGACCGAGGCACGAAGATGTACGGGTACAGGCTCTTGGCAAAACGAGGGCGAAAGCCACCATTGGCCATTCTTAACAAGGTGTACTACACGACTGACAGATAATAAATGGCCTACGACCGAGACAAGAGAGTCACAACAAGACGGAACAAACGTTAATGAACGTGAGGAAAAGATGTTCTGACGAAATTTCCATATGAACTGTTCTCCAGTATGTTCAACAAGCATAACAAAAGAAAGTGCCAGGTTTGTGCAGAGAGCATGCATAAAGTACTCCACTTACATCGGGCTAAGAGAGCAATGCACTCAGAAAAGTCCTGACTCCACTTCACTCAGAAACCATTGGCAGAACTCAACACGCGAAGGCTCGTCTGGACGCTTTAACGAATGCACACATTTGTAAGGATACAGATGCAGATCCTTTTGATAATGTTTCGACACGACGATCTCTTCAGACTTCGTTCCAGGCTTTCCTTCACTCGAGCAATATTTTCTGGTGTTCGAACTCGCAGACATGTAACATGTGACAGCAACCGACTGATGGTTTCCAGCATTTCCTATGATGGGCAGTTCTCCTGTTCATTGAGAAGGATCAATTCCGCGTCAGTCTTATACATATTTTTCGGGCCTGTTTTATTTTGCCCGCCCGGTATTTCAGGGTTGGGAGAGCACAGTCTTACTGATATCATTGAAATATTTCCACAACATCTAGTATGCATGTGCAATATTATTTGTTAGTGGAAACTCTAGTCTACCGGAGAATGGTAACAGCTTTATCCTCCGGCGGTACGAAAGTTATTTGCCTCTACAAGGTATATCAAAACTCAACGGCAAAACTTCAGGGATAGATCCCTTACATACATACATACATTATCATTATAGACTGTTATGCCTTTCAGCGTTCAGTCTGCAAGCCTCTGTGAATTTACTAAACGTCGCCACAATCCTCGATTTGCAACTAGTGTTGTGGCCTCATTTAGTTCTATACCTCTTATCTTTAAATCGTTAGAAACCGAGTCTAACCATCGTCGTCTTGGTCTACCTCTACTTCTCTTACCCTCCATAGCAGAGTCCATTATACTCCTAGGTAACCTATCCTCCTCCATTCGCCTCACATGACCCCACCACCGAAGCCGGTTTATGCGTACAGCTTCATCCATCGAGTTCATTCCTAAATTAGCCTTTATCTCCTCATTCCGAGTACCCTCCTGCCATTGTTCCCACCTGTTTGTACCAGCAATCATTCTTGCTACTTTCATGTCTATTACTTCTAATTTATGATCCCTTATGTAGAAAGAAAAAGTAGGGGGGGGGGGGGAAAGCATGGCAACAAGGGTTCGGAAATGCAAAAATTAGGCCTACAGACTTATCCGACCTATAGGAACGTTAGTGCTATCGTACACTCCCAACTCTGTTGCAGTGTTAGACTGAATACGTCTGCAATGCCTGCTGGAACACACTCTTCACGTATCAGATAAAATGTTCAAAGTTACTTCTTCCTGCCTAAATACATGCCACCTCACGAATTCGCTCTGAGTGTCGAACACGATCGAAAATGCCTGGGTCTAGCGCGTACTGCTCAGCAGTCTGTCACAATCCGCGTTCAGAGAGTTGGTTCATCATCAACAGCAGTTCAGTATAAGGCAGGCTTTTCATGTCCCCAAAGGTAAAAGTCTGGGAGACTGAGTCAGGAGAACGTGGTGGCCAAATAAAGGTCGGATAACTCTGCAGTTATGCATTTCCGTACGCGTGTTGTCGTACCCTTCTTTCTTCTCTCTGTGAAGTTTTGCCGTTGTGTTTTGATACATCCTCTAAATATGATTACCTATAGGAGATAGGAGTTATATTCACAAAGTTGACCGGGCGAGTTGGCCGTGCGGGTAGGAGCGCGCAGCTGTGAGCAGCATCCGGGAGATAGTGGGATCAAACCCACTGTTGGCAGCCCTGAAGATGGTTTTCCGTGCTTTCCCATTTTCACACCAGGCAAATGCTGGGGCTGTACTTTAATTAAGACCATGGCCGCTTCCTTTCCATTCCTAGGCCTTCCCTGCCCCGTCGTCGTCATAAGACCTATCTGTGTCGGTGCGACGTAAAGCAACTAGCAAAGAAAATAGCACAAAGTTGTAAATACTATTAATACTAACGGGCCACATACTGTCCCAAAAGGGTAGATTTTTCACTTCACTTTACCAAAGGTCTTCTTCAAAGAGGTCAATCAATGAGAAGACGAATTTTTACAGGCCGTCCCTCAAATATTGGGCAGCGTTGGGGATAATTTACCCATGGAAAGGAAGACAAATAGGAGTTCCCTTTTCGTTGCACTTAATATATAGAAAGACGAGCGAAAAAAATTACGGCTTGTTGTAAATCGTTAAAAAATATTTTATACAATAATAAACATACTTTAATATGAAAATTGTTACACTGAGTATGCTACGGTAAATTTGCGCAAAATACAAAACCGCCTATGCAATATTATTCTATGCCTTTCCTGAATTATATGTATAGGAATTATTCTGATCTTTCTCTTTCTCTTCACTTTTTATTTAGCAGATGTGAGGTTTTCTGATCAGTGCAGTGATTTGTCCTTCATACGTCTGCTTTTATAATTCTGCCAACGTTGCTGGTGACTAATTAATGAGATGTAACTCCTGTTTCCTATAGGTTATCCTCCTATTCAGAGGCAGACACTTTTCTCATTGTAAAAACAAAATTTTCAATCACTTTTCTGTGGAAATAAATTTCCGTTATCAATAAAATTATAACCAATGTCGCTTCAGTTCACCCCTTACCGGGCAGGTCGCACGAAAACACACTCTGCCGGCGTTGCTACAGAGAACACGAAACACTTACCCACGTTTGGGGTGCTTATCAGTTCGAAGACGTTTTAAGAAACAGACGACACCACAAAATTCGACACCTGATGGCCGGCGCCCTCAAGGAACGAGGCTATATGGCCTACGAGCATGTGTCTGGATTGGCGGTAAATGGAAGCACAAAGCGAACAGATATTGTTGTATGTCCTCCGCTCTCTCCGCTCAGCGCCAGCCAGCCGCACGCACGCAAGTGTGGAGATTTCGAGACTCGACGCGCAGCCTTCAGTGCGCGTGCCTGTAACGTCGAGTACTGTATAAAAGGAGCTCAATATCTGCCACTCTCGAGGATTCTCCCCAGTGTCCTGCTTCAGAATACACTGTACGTCGAACACGGAGGCTACTCCTCTTAAAAATGTGTCTCGACCAGGTGGACGGAATTCTGGTAGTATGAGGTTTCACCTCAGGTCACTGCTCCAAGTTCCCGTTCCTTCATCCAAGTCGAGCCCCGATGCTGTACTCTACACATCCCCAATCTCCCTCAGGCTCCGACACACACACGTTAGATTCTCTAATTGTGTACAGTGCAAGCTCATAAACTCAAACACTGCAAGTTAGAAGGAACTCTCTTCACTAATCCATGCAAGTGAAACTGACAGTTTTCGACTATCACGAACTGAACATTCCTACGAACTATCTTTTCAAGATAGAAGCTAGTGTAAATACATTCCAAGTGTATATAGTGTACCGAACAGAGACTCTCTCAAGCTTAATTATCTACTTTGCTTCAAGACAATTTTATGTTTATTCTTGTAAATTTCTATGTGAAGCAAATAAACAAGTTGTGTTCTGGTAAACCTTATCCTGTTTACAACAGATATCATGGCCTTACTGCAAATCAAGAACGGAATGATCATTGATTCAACAGTGAGACTTGAATCCCACTCTGGTCAGCCGGAAGAAGCGGATTTCTTTCCACCAGAATGACCCTCCAGAACCTTCTTCGGCTCCTTAGTAGCATCCATCCTATACACAACTCCCAATCAACACATTCTTGCTGATTTTACTATGGACACTAAATCTTGTTCTTGGTACAGGTCCCCAAGTTACTGATTCGTCCTAATCCCTCATCCATGTTTTGTTTCATATGGTCCAATTATTTTTCGCAAAACTCTTATTACCCAAGTCATTTAATCTTCTCCCATCTTACTTAACACACATGCCTCAGCTCCATACGTAACCACTGGTCGAAGGACTGTTTTATAAATAGTCCATTTGGCCCTGCCAGATAATGCTTTTCTTATTACTAATTTTCACTCCCCAATCCTCAATCTGTTCACTCCACACCTTAATTTGGTCTTGTGTTTGTTCGTTATTGCTCCCCATCAGTACAACATCATAAGCAAACAACCATTCTCTTAATTTTTCTTCAGTAATCTTTCTTTTGATCTCCTTGTGTATTTCATCCTTACTTATGTGCTCCGCATTGAAAATTTCGTGTATTCTCAGAGAACAATTTCCTATGCACACTAAACGTCTGAGTATCACGTCTGGAAGGAGGAGGATACAGTATAGCATTACCAGATAATTATAAATACTGTAGCAAATAAGGCATATCCTTGAAGGGACCTTGATTATGGGCAGTTGATCGTGAGATACAGGTAACAATAAAACTACTGGACTGTATGCTAATAATGAGAACCTTCGTTTGTTACGGTAGTTTCTTACTTGATGACTCCGTTCCGCGTTGCGTAAGCCAATCATTCAAGCCTTTCCCAGCGTCGCAATAGAAAGTTAATATTTCAATACTGTCGGTATTCAACAGCACATAGCGTGCAACTAATGTAAGTACTGTAAGACGTCAATTGCTTCACACTATTTAACAAAGATATTACGAGTGGACCCAAGAGCCCGGTTAACAATTCCACCACCTTTATCAAGATATTCTTCTTTAAATGTTTTATTATTATTAATACAAGTTGTTTTACGTCGCTCCGACACAGATAGGTTTTATGGCGATGATTGGATATGAAAGGGCTAGGATTGGGAAGGACGCGACCGTGGCCTTAATTAAGATACAGCTCCAGCATTTGCCTGGGGTTAAAATGGAAAACCACGGAAAATCATCTTCAGGCCTTCCGACAGTGGAGTTCGAACCCACATTCAACGAATTCAAGGTCACAGCTGCGCGCCGCTGACCGCACGGCCAACTCGCTCGGATTATTATTATATACAAGAGCGTCGTTAGCGCTGTCGCTTTGGCATAGTTAATCGCTTTCCGCTCAGATGGCCGAGGTTCGAATCCTGCTCATGTGAAGGACAAGAAGAGTGTGTCGTTTTAAATACCGACCAAAAACAAAAGTGATCCGGACTGAGTAGCTCAGATGGTAGAGCGCTGGCCTGCTGACTTGGCAAGTTCGATCCTGGGTCAGTCCGGTGGTATTCGAAGATACTGAAGTACGCCAGCCTCGTGTTAGCAGTTTTACAGGCACCTACAAGAACTCCTGTGGGACAAATTTCCGGTACCTCGGCACCTCCGAAAAGTATTTAGTGAGAAGTAAATCCAATAAAATGATTCTCAGCGAACCCAGAAATACCTAGGATAATTTGAAGAAAGATTTGTTTAATTACAAATAGATCTATGATTGGTGTCCGGCTCTTGGCTGAAGGACCAGCGTTGAGATGTTCGATTCAGAGGCTTCCGCGTTGGATTTTCGGTCGGGTCGGGGACGAACTGCCTCTGGGTAATCCTTCTGTATCGAAAACTGTGGGTTTGTCTAAACACATTCCTCTAGATACACGCACAACACACCAAACTACCAGCCACTACAGAAACACGCAACCGTGTATATGTGTATACATTCCGCTCATAGGGTTGACGTCAGAAAGAACATCCGGTCGTAAAACAGGGTCAAGTTCACGTGTGCAACACAGTTCTCACCCGAGGTCCCACCAGACTGTGGGAATAGCAGTGGAAGGAGAAGAGTATTACGATTTGGTCCACTATGGACCGCGGAATAACATCTTCAGTACCTATCAAAACTTTAAGACTGCCTGCCAAAATCAGTTAATGAACTTCTGGTCCATTGGTCTCCAAATATTTTTGGGTTATTTATGCTGAGATACAACTTATGAAAAACAACCGTTGAAATACCGAATTAAATTTAAGAGTTATAAGTTTTCAGACATGTTGGGAATCTATCAAAATACTCCACTTTTGAGCGTAAAGAGCATCCTGCTCACTAAACTACAGAAGGTTTGTAGCTACTGTATTTCTTCTAAATAACTATCCAATAGACTGTATATTGGCATAAAAACCGAAAGATGAAAGTAAGATAGGATCCTTTTATCTGGGGATATACTTTTTTGAAATTTCGCGTTTAAATAATACAAAATTTACACCGTATTTAGAAATTCTTGAAAAATACTTGGAATGAGCTACTGTCACCGAACCTGCACTCCTCAAAAGACCGCATGGGTCTATACATGCTATAGATTGAGAATTATCGCTGATTGACGTCTTATCTTTGAGATTAACAATCACCGTCCGAAATGGGAAGTGTGTGTCGTGAAAAATACAGAATAAACGATCCTCTGATACTGTCATCCTTCGACTTTTATGGAAATGGATATGGAAATATATTGGACAGGTATTTAGAAAAAAAAAAGTAGCTGTAATACTTGCTGTAATTTTGGTAACAGGGTGGTCTTTACATCCAAAAGTGGGGTAATTTTATAGGTTCTCAAAATGTTTGAAAAATTATAACTTATAAACTTCATTCGATATTTCAACGTTTTTCTTTCATCAACACAAATAAGCCAAAATATATTTGCAGACCAATTCGTACAATAAATGTAGGACCAGGAGTGTATTAACTGATTTTCGCTGGTGGTCTTAAACTTTTGTTCGGCACTGTATTTGTATCCATCTCCTTTCTCTATTGACTGTGATGTTCCTCCAGATTTCATTTGGTCGTTTATTTCTTTCCTTCGTTCTTCAAAAACGACCATCCTTGGAAGTTTCCTTCGTCTGTGTTTCTTTCCTGAATATCTTCCTATCTAATGCTCATTTTCTACATACTTACACGGGTTTCAGTGATCCACCTGGGAACAACTTCAGTCTCTTCAAAGTAGTTCAGGATTTACTACTAACATTGAAAATAAACCCGTCGTACATGAAGTCCAGTCGAAAAAGTTTAACTAGTACCATAACTGAACCAAAGTGAATTAAAATTATTTACGTGATTATAGAGTTTACAGCCTTACAATTGTTTCACTACCGATTTCAAACCAACATTCCATATCATTTATCTGACCTAAAACCAATGGATTTATTTTCTTTTATTTTTTACGTGGGTCAATAACGGCCAATTCCCAGCCAGATTAGGAATTTTTACGTGGACATGGGGGCTGCTTCGAGATTCGCTCAGCGTAGGTGAGAACTGATCTGTCTTTCAAATAATTGCCCCAACCTACAAAGACAAGAATTCTGCCGAAATGATTCGTCGCGCTGACACACATCACTTCGTAATCTGCAGGCGTCCGACTCGTTGGCTGAACGGTCAGCGTACTGGTCTTCGGTTCAGAGGGTCCCGGGTTCGATTCCCGGCCGGGTCGGGGATTTTAACCTTAATTGGTTAATTCCAATGGCACGGGGGTTGGGTGTATGTGTTGTCTTCATCATCATTTCATCCTCATCACGACGCGCAGGTCACCTACGGGTGTCAAATAGAAAGACGTGCACCGGGCGAGCCGAACCTTTCCTGGGATATCCCGGCACTAAAAGCCATACGACATTTCATTTCATCTGCAGGCCTGCGGGCTGAGCAATGGCCACTTGTATTATTATTGATACAATTTTGTCAGAGAAGGGCTACTTTTTTCAGATCTAATAATTCCTTAATTTACTTCGCAAAGCTGAAAGCAGACGTCTAAAACCCAGAAACAAATCTTCAAATACTTTGGTCCTATACTTGTTTAACACTATACTGTATTTTGGGGTGTGATTCCGTGAACCAGGAAATAGTAAATACATTTCCTGAAGCTGTCTGCAAGACAATATTCTTACATTTCGCCTGAGTACAGACCTGATCTGCCGATACGCCAACCAGCAACCACCCACTATGTGCCTTATGGCATTGCATCACCGCGCAGGCAGTCACGTTCCTGGTGAAAGCTCTGGAGGTTTAGCAACTTTGCACACCGCGAGAAGCGAAATATGGCACTGCAGCGCACCGGTTTGTTAAATTCAGGCGGTATGTGTCAGCTTGTGCAAGAATTCACTGGCAGTGAATGTCACCGGTTAGTTAAGCCGAGTTGTCAGGTGCGTTCAGAAAAGGCAATATATATACAACAGTGATTTGCAAATTGGGGAGCGCACCCCGCCAATAGGAGGCGTGAGAGATTTACGAGGGTGAATAAACCGCTTAGGCTCGTATTCACCAACGTCATTTAGTTTTACTTATCTTAGATTTCCAAATGTCATCATTCATTCATATCCGTGTGCAGTCATCATTTCCAAAAAATTGCAACTGCGATGGCCTTGTTGTTTCCTCTAAAAACATCTTGTGATGTGCGTGAGAAACGTCATTATCACGGATAACGCTCACTTCTGTATTCACCACAGCACTTGTTATCTCGGTTTACCGAAACTAAGTTTTCGTTTCAATCTGAATTTGAACCTTAAATATTTCATACTGACTCACGGAAAACAAATAACTACGTTCTACCATCCTTCTCTAATGTAAGCAAGTTTTAACTTTGTTAGCTTTTCGCAAATAGTTTATCATAAATTATGTCCGCTATTGACCGGAAACGAAGAAAGAAGCCGAATATGACGTTCATAGAAGAGGAATTTTGATTGAATTTGGTGGAAGAATGCATTATTATTATTAAACAAATTATAATCTACCCATTGTATATTTCACTCAAAAAATAATAATTTCTTCATAAAAATAATAATCCAGTCGTATATCATACAAGATATAATAAAGAATTCATCTTAGGCCTACCTAGCGTATGTGTCGGGAATCCCAGGTTATGTTCGAAGATTTAGATAACCTAAAATGTGTCTGAAAATCAGTGTCATCATGTCCGACCCGTTGGCTGAACGGTCAGCGTACTGGCCTTCGGTTCAGAGGATCCCGGGTTCGATTCCCGGCCGGGTCGGGGATTTTAACCTTAATTGGTTAATTCCAATAGCACGGGGGCTGGGTGTATGTGTTGTCTTCATCATCATTTCATCCTCATCACGACGCGCAGGTCGCCTACAGGCGTCAAATAGAAAGACCTGCACCTGGCGAGCCGAACCCGTCCTGGGATATCCCGGCACTAAAAGCCATACGACATTTCATTAGTGTCATCGTAGTCCTCAAAGTATGCTGGGCGTTCTTTTTATCCACATAGGACGTTTTATTGCATACTTTGTCGTATTCCTCGTCACTGCGATTTTCTCTTTCTGTTAAGGCGACACTCCGGAGATAAAAATCGATATTTTGGTCATTTTGGCGAAATTTTTAAATAACTGTAATTGAGAGGATTGAGTTTCTCTTTTCTTGCCACGAAATTATTCCGCTGAATTCAAACAATTTATCATTGTAATAATGCTTTGTTTGCCAATTGTAATTTTACATTTAAATATCATTTTTCTTCCATAATATTCTGCCAAATGTAACAAAATTTGTATGGTATATGCATCATGGCTATATTAAGAAACCTGCGTATGGAATTGCAGATTTTTTCAAGTAGTAGGGATTTTTAAGTACGGTACAAAATTTAAAAAGTAAGAATTATACAAACTTTAGTACGATATAATTATCTCCTTATATACAGTAAATTACGTACAGGAAAATCGATACGTAGTGCTTTTAAAAGAAGTATTAACTACCTAATTACGAATTTACATTATGTTAATTAAATTTCATGAAAAAACATTAAACATTTCAAAACATATTTTGGAAAAACTATTAATTGCATATGAAAGAAGATGCGATTCTCCTCCTCCGCATGACATCAGAGATCTTCTGGACAAGAGTATACAGCTCATGGTATTTATTTATGTATTTATTTATTTATTTATTTATTTATTTTATTTATTTTATTTATTTATTTATTTCATGTATTTATTTAAGGGCTGCGTGGCGGTAAAGGCGTGCTCGGTTCACCCGGAAGGGCGAGGGTTCGATTCCCCGTCAGGAAGTCGTAAAATTTAAGAAACGAGATTTCCACTTCCGGAGGTGC
The DNA here is from genome assembly GCF_040414725.1 of Anabrus simplex. Taxonomy (NCBI): domain Eukaryota; kingdom Metazoa; phylum Arthropoda; class Insecta; order Orthoptera; family Tettigoniidae; genus Anabrus; species Anabrus simplex. Next base: position 343,486,963 of record NC_090268.1, on the reverse strand, counting down.
ACATGGTCCTGAGGTTCACTCAGCCTACACAAAAATGAGTACCAGGTAATTCCTGGGGGCAAAAGCGGCTGAGCCTTCCACCCCTCCAGAGGCCTTCATGGCCTGTACGGAGATAACTTTGCTTTACTTTATTTATTTATGATAGTGGTTTAACGTCGCACTAACACATTGAAGGTTTCCGATGACGCAAGGATGGGAAAGGGATAGGACTGGGAAGATAGCGGCCATGGGGTTCGAACCCACTATCTCCCGAATGCAAGCTCGCAGCTGCGCGACCCTAAAAAAGAGAAAAGTTACGGCTGAGTGGTGTGATAAGTATAAAATATTGACCGGGCGAGTTGGCCGTGCGGTTAAAGGCGCGTGGTTAAAGGCGCGCGGTTGTGAGCTTACAACCGGGAGATAGTTGGTTCGAATCCCACTGTCGGCAGCCCTGACGATGGTTTTCCGTGGTTTCCCATTTTCACACCAGGAAAATGCTGGGGCTGTACCTTAATTAAGGCCACGGCCGCTTCCTTCCAACACCTAGGCCTTTCCTATCCTATCGTCGCCATAAGACCTATCTGTGTCGGTGCGACGTAAAGCCATTAGCAAATAATAATAATAATAATAATTGAAATTTGGCTGGAAGATTACAGTGTCAATAAAAGAATGTCATAAAGCATTGAAAATATGGGTACAAAATTTCGTTGGTCTGTCTCAGATTTTACGAAAGCTATAACGATTTAAAAATGTCTTTATTATGCAGCCATCGTCTCTTCTTTAAGATCAGAAAGATGTGCACATATCGTCCTCAAAAACAGGTCTTACTAATAAGCTTTATGTGTGCCAGTATAGAGCAATTAGTTATTAATAGCAATCAGCTGGTCAGCCTGGCGGCTTGAGAGCAGACGAGACGAACGGAAAAAGTAGGTCTCTATAAGTGCGTGGTTGGTAATGCGTAGAGGTTCGGCGACCTCGTGGTCCACGTGGTAACGGTTCCGGGGGGAACACTGTTAGAGATGCTCCCATGAATGGTGAATAGAGTAAGCTAGGTAACGGTGCAGCTGCAACGGGGTCGCGCGGTGACGTAACCCTGTGTGTGTGAAGTGGACCGGCTGAGCTGACCAACGAATGATGTTCCGGTAACACGACGTGCAGTCTCTGCTGGCCCAATGCTTCAGGCAAGAGATCTCCCCGTGGTGCTACCATCTGGGTTTCTCAAGATTTCTAACCTTTTGACTTCTTCTTTCTTTCTTTCTTTCTTTCTTTCTTTCTTTCTTTCTGTCTTTTCTTTCTTCTTCTTTATCTGTTTACCTTCCAGGGTCGGTTTTTCCCTCGGATCCCACCTCTACCGCCTCAAGGGCAGTGTCCTGGAGCTTCAGACACTGGGTTGGGGAATACAACAGGGGAGGATGATCAGTACCTCGCCCAGGCGGCCTCACCTGCTATGCTGAACAGGGGCCTTGCGAGGGGAGGGGCTATATTGGAAGGGCTAGACAAGGAAGAGGGAAGGAAGCGGCCGTGGCCTTAAGTTAGGTACCATCGCGGCATTTGCCTGGAGGAGAAGTGGGAAACCACGGAAAACCACTTCCAGGATGGCTGAGGTGGGAATCGAACCCACCTCTACTTAGTTGACCTCCCGAGGCTGAGTGGACTTCGTTCCAGCCCTCGTACCGCTTTTCAAATTTCGTGGCAGAGTCGGAAATCGAACCCGGGCCTCCGGCGGTGGCAGCTAATCACACTAACCACTACACCACAGAGGTGGACGACTTTCTTTTTTAACCATACAAAATCCTTCTGTATTTCCGAAGTGAGCATTTGTCGTTGTTATTGTTGTTATTGTTGTTGTTGTTGTCATCTCATTCCATTGATTTGTTTGATGGCACCTCACCCTGTACTAAAATTTTATTTCTCCGTAACTACTTCAACTTTTCTAACTTCTTTGTCATATTCAGAGTGATTCAGTAAAAACGTGAAAAAAAAATGAACTGGAATAGAGGATGCTCTAGTGAACATTTTGAAATAGGTTCCTCGTTTTTGAGAAAAATTTAGATGAAATCTTCGATTCTTCTTCTACTTCTTCTTCCACAGCTTTTTCCACACCTGTGGCGTCGCGGGTGCGAAATATGTTACACACACACACACACACACACACACACACACACACACACACACACACACACGTGGATTTGGCCCTGCTTTACGGCCGGATGCCCTTCACGACGCCGACCCTATATGAATGGATGTAATCACTATTGCGTGTACCGAGCAAGTGCCCGTGATGTTAGGGACGCGCAGCTGTGAGCTTGCATTGCGGAAATAGTGGGTTTGAACGCAACTGTCAGCAGCCATGAAGATGGTTTTCTGTGGTTTCCCATTTTCACACCAGGCAAATGCTGGGGCTACACCTTAATTAAGGCAATGGCCACTTCCTTCCCACTCCAGCCCTTTCCTATCCCATCGTCGCCATAATACCAATCTGAGTCGGTGCGACGTAAAAAAAAAATCTATTTCGTGTTTTTGTGCTGGTTGGTAGTGTAGTGTGTTGTCTGAATATGAAAAGGAAAGTGTTGTTAGAAACAAAAACAACTAGTTCCTGAGCCAAAAGAATTAATCAGACGCGATTAAAATCTCCAACCCGGCCGGGAATCGCAACTCGGGACTCTCTGAAACGAAGGTCGGACAGGTAACATCTTCGATTGTATCAACATATTTTGTTACTAGAAATGTATTTTGCAGACAGGCACCTACCGCATATTCTTACAAATCGGATGATGTATTTATTGGTATTTAGTTTGTAAATTATATTTTTTTGTGTGTACAGTAATTACAACAAAATAATGGACAAAGAATAATACGTAAAAGCCTCCGTGGCTCAGGCGGCAGCGCGCCGGTCTCTCACCGCTGGGTTCCGTGATTCAAATCCCGGTCACTCCATGTGAGATTTGTGCTGGACAAAGCGGAGGCGGGACAGGTTTTTCTGCGGGTACTCCGGTTTTCCCTGTCATACATCATTCTAGCAGCACTCTCCACTATCATACATTTCATTTCATCTGTCAGTCATTAATCACTGCCCCAGAGGAGTGCGACAGGCTTCGGTAGCTGGCACAATTCCTATCCTCGCCGCTAGATGGGGGCTTCATTCATTCAATTCCTGACCCGGTCAAATGACGGGAAACGGACTGTGGATTTTCAATAATCCGTAAAACAGTACTAGTGATAGACATGTTTTATTTAATATGATATTTTGAAAAAAATGCACATGTGGACTGGACGTGTGGCGCTTTCATTGATATTGAAAATTTTGATTTTTCATGACTCCAGGTGAGATGAGTTCCTTATTTTTGAGCAAATTTAGACAAAATCTTTGATTGTTTCAAATAATTTGTTTGAACAGAGTTATTTCGCAGACAGGTACCTATCGTATGTTCTTACATAGCCGAGTACCTACGTGTTAGGCCCCTTGAAACAAAAATCATCTTAAATCTCTCTCATTTTTAAAGTTCAAATTTACTGGATAAGAGTGAAAGCTTTGTGCTCTAGATATCTTTGTTGGAGGATATGCATGAAAATGGTACGTATAATTGCAATTAAAAATCGGGTAGAAGCAATAGCAAGAGGTTATACACAAATGAAAAGGTGAAGGCCTAATTAGGACTGAACACTTGGGAAAAAGCTGCAGCTATGATGCGAATGGAGTAGAGAAGATTGCCTAGGAAGATAAATTAATTAGTTATGGATGGAAAGAGATATAGAAGGAAATCTACGGAAGATAACTATAATCCCTCTGTTTAATTTCAAGGTAAAAAGCATAGATGCAACGAGATCGCAATACTAACTGCAATTAGGGCATTATTATACTCACGAATGCTGAAATGTTAAAGTGTCTATAATGAAAAAATATGTATATACATTGTTATGTATGTATACAGTAGTTTTGATGGGCAACCAATTCTCAGCCGGCAGCAAAGAAAATGGCATACAGTACATTTGATCTCCTGGCCCTTCGCTTTCCGAGCTGGGGTTGATTTATGGCGGTAGTGGGATTTAAAACGGAAGTTCTCATTGCCCAACAGAAACCCTCATAGCTCTGTTGCCAATACGCCTCTTATTACAACAGATAGTCCCTTTTTCTCACTTTGACAGTTCACACGTGCCTTGTTCGCTGTTTGAATGTCTTGTAATATTTGCTTCATTAATTAATATTTGAGAAGTGTATTACTTTTCACTTAGCTTCATGCAATAATGTGGAGGCCACAAAATATGACAGTGCTCACTTGCCTTTCAAACGACACGCGCCCCTTCTGCTCAGAATAATCAAGCAGACTGACAACCCTTATTATCACTAGGGCGGACCACATATTGGGGTCAGAAGCTGCCGCCTGGAGATACGTTGGCCGTCCCTACTTTACTGAGTGGAGTGGCCGCGCATGTTAGCGCCACCGTCGGCTGTACTAAGAATTGATTTCTGTGGCTTCTCATTTTCACTTCCAGGCAAATGCCGAGACAATTCCTCTTCATAGGCTACATCCGATTCCATCAACCTCCTTGCCCAATTGACCTAATTTAATTCACTATCATTCATTTCGTCTTCATTAACCCCTCAAATGAGATTGCTTATTGTAAGGGCATCCGGCCATGAAAAAATGCCATATCATTTAATCTCACCTCATCCCCGACCCCCCTATCAGGGGAAGATAAAGATACATGTCTATATAAAGTATGTACGGACGCTCTTTTCCTTTGGTATAGAAAAGGGCATGCGTTACAAAAATTGTATTTCTCTGACCTGTTTTAGAATGCACTACCTTATCACGGACACATTCCTTAATAACATACTATATTTCTTGTTTCAGGTGAGTTACCCATTATCTTTGTCTATCCTGTGAGTTCACGGGTCACCAAAACAAGTTTGTGTCACAAAATCTGTAAGTATCTTTTTTTTTCCCACTTGTACGTGGTAGTCATAGATATTTTTTAAAGGAGTGAATTGTGACCCTGATCATTATAAAGTCTGCTATTGGCTGAATATACAGTGTTTTAAATGAAGTCATGTGCTTACAATTATTAAAGGGGTAAATTCCGAGAGTTGAAACCGACAAGTTTCGAGCAATTCGTCCTTTATGACATAAGCCAGCTAGATAGAAACTAAAAGAAGTTCATGAACTGATAATTTAGTGACTATGTATTTTTCAGCTGTGCGTCTTTGAGTACCCCATATGTAGGCTGCAGGTTGCCTTACATGTATTACCTTCTGTGTCGATCTGTTTGTCAGAACTCCTGTAAGCTCACGGAGTTCGCAGGCAAGTCTCGCCCTAATCGAAGGTAATGGACAGACATGTGCTGTTGGAGAATGAAGATTTTACAAAAGCATTTAGACATAGACGAAGAAGTACCATGAGCAGAGGAAGGAGGTTAAAAGTGCCTCGAAGGTATGTTTAATCCGCCTTGCAGAAAGAAGGGGCACCAAAGATCTGGTTGTAGAGAGAAAAGTATAGAGTCTTAGGACGCAGGTACGACTAGGAAAGTAGCAACAGAAACAGAAGAAGAAAAAGAAAAAATTATCTGTTAGACCACGCTGTCTAGCACAAGTTCTAACCAACTTCAGAATGTAGGCTTACAGTAACAGAGTTGATTCGGGAAGCGAAAGTCAACAATTCCGTGACTCTTCTTCATGCACGCTGACCCTCTTTGAAGTGTAGTAATGAGTTATACAGTATTTCCCTTTCGAAACACTTCTTCCACAAGACCTGCTTTCCGCTTTTACTGGGCGGAGTTTGCGGTATGCAGTTATCAAAATGTGTACGGCATTACATTAAAGAAATACAGAATGCCAAGGATTCAGAGAGAGATCACTTCTTCTTCTGCTTCTTCCGCTTTTCCCACACGTATGGGTCGCAGGTGCGAATAGTATAGGATATGTGGATTTTGACCTGTTTGACGGCCAGATGCATCTACCGACGCCAATCCTATATGGAGAGATGTATTCACTATTGCGTGGTTATGTGGTGCTTGGTAGTGTGGTGTGTTGTCTATATATCAGGACGAGAGTGTTGGGACGAACACAAATGCCCCGTCCCCTTGCCAGAACAATTAATCAGACGTGAATAAAATCCCCAATCCGGCCGTGAATCGAACCCGGGACCCTCTGAACCGAAGGCCTCAACGCTGACCATTCAGCCATAGAGTCCGACTTAGAGAGATATTAAGTTAATACAGGAAGAGCCAATAAGAACGTCCACCTCAATTCTCTCCAGGTATATTAAATATATAAATATCCTGTTTTCATGAAAATGAAAATACACAGCCTGTTTCCAGTCATTGGACCGGGTCAGGAATGGAATGAATGAAGCCCCCATCTTGCGGCGAGGACAGGAATTGTGCCGGCTGCCGAAGCCTGTCGCACTCCTCTGGGGTAATGATTAATGAATGACAGATGAAACGAAATGTTATTGGAGAGTGTTGCTGGAATGAATTATGACAGGGAAAACCGGAGTATTAGGTAGCAAATCACTATTCCAAGCTGTTTGGCTTAGAGGCTCAGGCGGTAAAAGAGCTGGCCTTCTGAGTTCACGGTGCTGGACTCGATCACGACTCAGTCCGGTGGTACTATCTGCGTCCGACAAGAAGTCTCGGCAGTTTTTAGGTGTGGTACGAGTAAGATATACTACACTCTTAGCTACAAAAATTAGGTGTGAAGACAACACGAGGAAGGGCTGCCTGGCCGAGGCGGTAAAGGCGTGCTCGGTTCGCCCGGAAGGACGTGGGTTCGAATCCCCGTCAGGAAGTCGTAAAATACTTAAGAAACGAGATTTCCACTTCCGGAGGTGCATATGGCCCAGAGGTTCACTCAGCCTACACCAAAATGAGTACGAGGTTAATTCCCGGAGGCAAAAGCAGCCGGGCGTAGAGTTAAACACTCTACCCCATCACATGCCGCGGTTAACAATGGTGGAAGCCTTTAACTTCCACTCCTCCAAAGGCCTTCATGGCCTGTACGGAGGTGTCTTTGTCTTTATCTTTTTGACAACATGAGGCCCTGCATATTCCTTATTAAAATGTGCATTATCCAGTACTTATTAGGCCTAAGTATAGCAAATGTATAACTAAAGTGCACACTGCCAATTTGAAACTTAACGACACCACCTGAATTCGTAAGAGTCACCGCGGACTGATGTTTATTGCCAGGCCTTGAGACTTGAGATAGGCGCATGCGCGGCAGCTATGCTTACCCCTCGCTCCTCTGACCCCGCAAACACGCGATTTTTTAAATTCCTTTTTTTTTTTTACGTAGCAACGACACAGATAGCTCTTATGGCGACGATGGGACAGAAAAGATCTAAGAGTCACAAGGAAGCAGCCGTGGCCATAAGGTACATCCCCAGCATTTGCCTGGTGTGAAAATGGGAAACCCCGGAAGACCGTCTTCACGGCGGCCGACAGTGGGCTCGAACCCACTATCTCCCGAATACTGGATACTGACCGCACTTAAGCGACTGCAGCTATCGAGTTCGGTACGCGACTTCTTGTCAGTCGACTATAGTATTTGAAGGTACTAGAATACGCCAGCCTCATGCTGGGTGATTTACCGGCACTTTAAAAAAACTCCTGCGGGGCAAAATTCTTGCAACTCGACGTCTGCGAAAAGTATAAAAGTTGTTAGATGGACGTAAATACAATATCATAGTAATAAAAAAGAAAAAGCAAAGCAAAGTTCATCTCCGTACAGGCCATGAAAGCCCTTGGAGGAGTGGAAGGTAAAGGCTTCCACCATTGTTAACCTCGGCATGTGATGGGGTAGAGGGGTTAGCTCTACGCCCGGCCGCCTTTGCCCCCAGGAATTAACCTGGTACTCATTTTGGTGTAGGCTGAGTGAACCTCAGAGCCATATGCACCTCCGGAACTGGAAATCTCGTTTCTTAAATTTTTATGACTTCGTGACGGGGATTCGAACCCACGTCCTTCCAAATATCATAGTAATAGTATTCCAAATATGGATGTATGTGGTTAATTTACGGATATTTCCACTTTTATATATACCTTTATACGTCGCTACACTTCTACTTACAGAATGATGAGATAACCTCTGAATATTCCCTACTTCACAAGCTGGTCTATATGTACCGAACAACGTTTCAGACAACTGTCTAATAATCCGATAAATAATTAAGATACAAGAATTTTTTAAAAAAAGCAATTGTGTATTGGCATTATAAAGATTGCAGCCGCGAATCCAAAAGAAATTAACTTGATCATCATCATTATCATCTGTTTACCCTCCAGGTTCGGTTTTTCCCTCGAACTTAGCGAGGGATCCCACCTCTACCGCCTCAAGGGCAGTGTCCTGGAGCTTCAGACTCTTGGTCGGGGGATACAACTGGGGAGTATGACCAGTACCTCACCCAGGCGGCCTCACCTGCTATGGTGAACAGGGGCCTTGTAGGGGGATGGAAAGATTAGAAGGGATAGGCAAGGATGAGGGAAGGAAGCGGCCGTGGCCTTAAGTTAGGTACCATCCCGGCATTCGCCTGGAGGTGAAGTGGGAAACCACGGAAAACCACTTCGAGGATGGCTGAGGTGGGAATCGAACCCACCTCTACTCAGTTGACCTCCCGAGGCTGAGTGGACCCCGTTCCAGCCCTCGTACCACTTTTCAAATTTCGTGGCAGAGCCGGGAATCGAACCCGGACCTCCGGGGGGTGGCAGCTAATCACGCTAACCACTACACCACAGAGGCGGACAATTAACTTGATAATGAAGATTATTGTATTTATTAATGGATTATGACGTAAATCTATTTAAACGAAGTGAAGTAACACCTGTACTCGCGTGTTAAACACTAGTCAACTTTTCGCATACAGACAGTGTTCAGTGGAGAGAGCAAAGAGATTGATAGGCCTGCCCAAGGCCAATGAAACTGTTACAAATTGTCTTCCACTTCTTGAGCTCAAAGGTCAGCGTTTTACAGTCTGAGCTACACAGCCCGGCACCGGCACGTAAGAGAACACTTAAAGGACAAATTTTCCAGCCCTCCAGTCCCTAGGCACATAAAACAAGTTACTTTATTATTATTATTTTCTTCCATTTCACCCTCTTTGGGATACGTTGAATCAATCATTTCTCTGTGCGTTGCTCTTTTCTTAGTGCCCAGTATTTTTCCATTCTTTCTGATCTCCGTTTCCTCTCGCCTTCCGAGATAATAGTTTTGGCCTTTAATGTAGCTTTGTCTTGGAACCTAATATTTTCGTCTTTAGTTATCACTTTATCCGTTCGAATAGTGAATTTTCTGTAATTTTAATTGTACTAGGTCGTTTTCAGTTTCTTTCAACCAGTTGGGGTTTTTTTTTCGCGGTTGCTGAAGAAGTCAAAGATTTATAGTTCATTCCGAGAAGATGGCCGTAAAAATTGATCCTTTTTCGCATAGTATCTGAAAGTTTTTCAATTTTCTTGTAGACTGTTTCATTCCTGATGTATATTATTATCCTGAAAGTTTGGTCCTATGATATTTCCTAAAATTTTCCTTTTTTTGGCTCGAGTTTCTCCATCTGGCATTTTAAATTCATGTTTACAGTTTCTGCTGCTTATAGTGCTTGGGTTTAATCACTGTTTTATAAATTTTGGACTCCCATGAAATAGATTTCGTGTTGTATGTTTTAATCAAATCAAATCAAATCAAATCAAATCAAATCAAATCAAATCAAATCAAATCAAATCAAATCAAATCAAATCAAATCAAATCAAATCAAATCAAATCAAATCAAATCAAATCAAATCAAATCAAATCAAATCAAATCAAATCAAATCAAATCAAATCAAATCAAATCAAATCAAATCAAATCAAATCAAATCAAATCAAATCAAATCAAATCAAATCAAATCAAATCAAATCAAATCAAATCAAATCAAATCAAATCAAATCAAATCAAATCAAATCAAATCAAATCAAATCAAATCAAATCAAATCAAATCAAATCAAATCAAATCAAATCAAATCAAATCAAATCAATCAAAATATCTTTATTTGCAAATGAGGTGTCTAACTCGGTGGCAAATGGTACACTAAAATACATTATTGTCAAGCACTAAATTTTAAATTAACAAGAGACGAAGAAAATTTTCCTAGAATACAATATTATACAATTTACGCTAATAATTTTTTCTATTAAACACACACATCACCCTTAATAAATTTATATTGTTTACAAAATTCTACTTATAATATCTCCTGTACTTACAAACATAGTCAACTCATATACAGTATGTGAAATTACTTCTAATAATACTCTACAGCGGATATAAGATTAAAATTAACATTGTATTTATTTACATATTTATATTTTACCCATTTTGGCACCTAAGTAGCATAACGACCTGCTGCGTCTTAACCAGAGCCCCTTTTGCCATCACTTTTCGGAGTTCCTGAAGGGCCTTCACAGCTGCCGCAACGGTCCCAGGGCCCTCGAAGTCCCCATCTTTTGTTAGTTGTAAGGCCAGTTCAAGTTTATTTTTCCTGGCTTCCATTGCTTTGCATTCCACAGAATTCCAGCTAATCCATTCTCTGAGATATTTGAATTCTTTTACTATTACAATCTTTTGTTCTTGCACTTTTGAGGTATTTAGGTGGCTGTTTGTTGTTTGTCTTGATTTTTTTTTCAAAGGAGATGTGAAGACTTATTTTATCTGCTTGTTTCTCTAGTTCAAGGATTTGCTCCCTTGCTTCCTCCATTGTTTCAGCAAACAAGGCCATATCATCTGCAAAAGCAATACTATTAATTTTAAGGTTCTTCTTTTTGCAACCGAGTCTAATTCCACTCTTTATATTTTGTCCCATTTTCTAACTACTTTCTCAAGCGCACAGTTGAACGACAATGGTGAGAGTCCATCCCCCTGTCATACTCCCGTTCTTATGTCGAAAGAATCTCATAGTTCACCCACGAATTTAACTTTCGAAAACGTATTTGTTATACTCGCTTTTATGATATTACTTGTTTCCTTATCCAAACCAATTTCCTCCAAGACTGATTTTTTATTATTATTATTATTATTATTATTATTATTATTATTATTATTATTATTATTATTATTATTATTATTATTATTATTATTATTAGTATTAACTCCGTGTGACAGTAACTGGTAGAGGGGTTTGTCTACAGATCACAAGATCACGAGTTTAAACGGGGAAAAGTTGTTGAAGTTTGAAGGGTAGGAAAAAGTACATTGGACACCTTATATCGTACGATGCTGGTATAAAAAATATAACTGGTTTCACATTCAGTGTCTATCTGGTGAAATCAATTGATACACAATAATAGGTCACCAGAGTTCTGACTTTAGTAAAACGAAACGTAAAACCAAGGGTAATATTCAAAGAGTACTGACAGCGAGATTATTGTATACAGGGTGGTCGGAAACAACGTGAGCAGGGTATATGAGCGTTAGAGGGTTGGTATTACTGGAAAATAATTGGGAGAAAATAATTAGATAACTGGCGCCGTTGTCATTTCATCAGCTGCTGAAATTAGCCAATCAGATCGCTTCTCGGGCGAATTCAGATGGAGTTTGCGAGGCGATGTTGTTAAATCTGCACGTGGCTTACGACCTGCTTGAGAGCGCTAATAGAAGATATAAACTTCTCCAGGGGAGGGACTTGAATAACGACCTCCCTGCTGATAGGCTCGGCCCATAGCAAGCACACTAGGGTGGCATTGGATGAAACCCACTGTGTGTTAATGTTTCATGCTCATTTCTCAGCATGCCTTTCAAGCCCGACCAAGCCACGTGCAGATTTTCCAGTATGACCAACGCTCTAGCGTTCATATACTCGGTTCACTTTTTTCTGAACACCTTGTATAGACTTATTGTTTGCAAGGTGCTCTTCTTGTCCATTCCCAAAGTTCCAAACACGATTGCCGAGTTTGTCACCGACTATCTCCTAGTCTAGTGTTTTCTTATTATAGAGAAAGACCTACAATGGGAGACGAAGCAGTAAGCCGACTTCCCACACCACATGCGTGAGTGAGACCTGCTAGTCCAGAACGAAGATGACGCTAGACAGGTCAGGGTGGGGCAGCTATAGCAGGGCACTCCCCCATCTCGGCTTGTCTCATAACTGGAGCACCTTCAAGTTACACTGACCTTGGTTCGTGGTCCTGACACGTGAGCGCACTCTAACATTTCTGCTCACATTATACGAGCAGATGTTCAGTGAGTCAAGTGAATATGATACATGGACAGAAGTCACTGAACACAAATATAATGTTATCTACACTCATTCAATAACCAAAATTAGGCCATTTCTACAGCTAAAGTGTCTTGAAGCACGAAATAACTCATGAAAGTGTAATACTATCACAAGTTTCAATCATCGTAACCACTACAACTATCAGTGTCATCCTATCCCTCGTGAAAATCTCGTACGTTGATGATACACCCAAGTTCTTTGACTGCATAAGCTTACAAAAATATATGAATTTATAGACAAAAATGGTTCATGATATGGGTTAATGTAGTCATGCCCTAGTTCGTGAACCATGGGCAACGGCTGGGTGGCCCAGTAATTATCCTGAGAGTCGGGATACCAGTTGCTATGGAATGGGAGTGGGCATCTCGGACATATTCTGAGTCATGGCCCTCCTTGTGCTCAAGCGGCTAGGGCTACACAATCCACCGTTGGTCCCTAACCCGTTAGAGGAGAGATCCTCACTTGGACTATGTGTAAGTAGGGTAGCATCCTGCTTCATAAATTTGCCGAGCTCAGAACATTTTAAGCAAGCCTCGGATCTATGGGAGTAACGGAGTCCCACTTTCATTTGACAGGCGAGGGACTCCTTGGAAACACTTGGCGAACGAAATGGAATTCGATGGGGAGATATCAATATTAATTGGGCTTGTGGAAGAAGAAAGCAGAACTGGCTGAGTTACCGGGCGAGTTGGCCGTGCGCGCAGAGGCGCGCGGCTGTGAGCTTGCATCCGGGAGATAGTAGGTTCGAATCCCACTATCGGCAGCCCTGAAGATGGTTTTCCGTGGTTTCCCATTTTCACACCAGGCAAATGCTGGGGCTGTACCTTAATTAAGGCCACGGCCGCTTCCTTCCAACTCCTAGGCCTTCCCTATCCCATCGTCGCCATAAGACCTATCTGTGTCGGTGCGACGTAAAGCCCCTAGCAAAAAAAAAAAAAACAACTGGCTGAGTCAGCAAAGAGGATCTATCTGGATGTTCTAGGAGTAAGTGATATTCGGGTAGAAGATATAACGAGGAAGAGATAGGAGATTATGAAGTCTACTTGACGGGAAAGGCCGAGTATGGGGTACGGCTGTTCATCAGGAATACAACTGCGCGCGACACAGTTTCTGTTAGGCAAGTAAACGAGCTAATGATGTGGGGTAGATTTAGCAGTTGGAGGCATTAGGACGAGAATTTTCTCAGTATATTCACCATGTGAGGGTGGAGATGAGGATGAAATAGACAAGATTTATGAAGCATTGAGTGACATCGTAGTCAGGGTCAACAGCAAAGATAGGATAATGCTAATGGGCGATTTCAGTGCGAGGGTTGGAAATAGAACCGAAGGATATGAAAGTGTGATTGGTAAATGTGGGGAAGATATGGGAGTTAATGGGAATGGGAAGCGTTTGCTGAACTTCTGTGCTAGTGTGGGTATAACTGTTAGGAATACATTCTTCAAGCATAAGGCTACACATGGGAGGCTAGGGGTACAAGATGCATAATAGACTATATCTTAACCGACTTCGAATTCAGAAAATCTGTTAGGAATGTACGGGTTTTTCGGGGATCTTTCGATGAAACAGACCACTATGTGATCTGTAGCGAACTAAGTATCTCTAGGCCTACCTAGGATAGAGAAAGTGAAATCTCTCTGCAAAAGAATAAGGGTAGAAAATTTCCAGGACGAGGAAATTAGACAGAAGTACATGGAAATGATTAGTGAGAAGTTCCGAACAGTGGACAGTAAGCAGGTTCAGGATATAGAATGGGTGGCATACAGGGATGCTGTAGTAGAAAAACCAAGGGAATGCCAAGGAACAACTGTGTGTAAAGATGGGAAAAAGTGAATATCTTGGTGGAATGATAAAGTGAGAGCAGCTTATAAACGTAAAAAGGAGGCTTATCAGAAATGGCCCCAAACAAGGGCTGATGCAGATAGGAAATTGTATGTAGATGAAAGAAACATAGCAAAACAAATAGTTGTTGATTCCAAAAAATAGTCATGGGAATATTTTGGTAATGACGTGGAAAGGCTAGGTCAAGCAGCAGAGAAACCTTTCTGGACAGTAGTAAAGAATCTTAGGAAGGGAGGGAAAAAGGAATGAACAGTGTTTTGGATAATTCAGGTGTGAACTCATAATAGACACCAGGGAATCACTGGAGAGGTGGAGGGAATATTTTGAACAGCTTCTCAACGTAAAAGGAAATCTTCATGGTGGTGTCGCGAACAATGGAGCTCATGGGGAGGAGGAAACTGATGTTGGTGAAATTACGTTGAGGAAGTGGAATAGATGGCAAATAAACTCCATTGTTATAAAGCGATAGGAAAAGATGAAATTAGACCTGAAATGGTGAAGTATAGTGGGAAGGCAGGGATGAAATGGCTTCATAGAGTAGTAAGATCAGCATGGATTGTTGGTAAGGTACCTTCAGATTGGACAAAGCAGTAATTTCACCAATCTATAAGCAAGGAATCAGGAAGGATTGCAACAACTATCGACGTATCTCATTGATTAGTATACCAGGCAAAGTATCCACTGTCATCTTGGAAGGTCGGGTGCGATCAGTGGTTGAGAGGAAGTTGGATGAAAATCAGTGTGGCTTTACACCAAAGAGGTGCTGTCAGGATCAGATTTTCAGTACGTGCCAGGTAATTGAAAAGTGCTACGAGAGGAATAGACAGTTGTGTTTATGTTTCGTAGATCTAGAGAAAGCATATGACAGGGTACCGAGGGACAAGATGTTCACCATGTCTGTCTGTTAGGTCATCAGCCCAGAGGCTGGTTGGATCCTCAAATAGCACCACCAAAAGTTATGAGGTTATAAGGAAACCGCAAAAAAAATTTGAAAATAGGTGCAATGAGTATGGTATGAAAATTAGCCTTTCGAAGACTGAATAGATGTCAGTAGGTAAGAAATTCAACAGAATTGAATGTCAGATTGGTGATACAAAGCTGGAACAGGTAGATAATATCGAGTATTTAGGATGTGTGTTCTCCCAGGATGATAATATGGTGCAGTAAAGCTAATGCAGTGAGCGTGCAGTTGCGATCAACAGTATTGTGTGAGAAGAAAGTCAGCTCCCAGACGAAACTATCTTTACATCGGTCTGTTTTTAGACCAACTTTGCTTTATGGGAGCGAAAGCTGGGTGGACTCAGGATATCTTATTCATAAGTTAGAAGTAACAGACATGAAAGTAGCGAGAATTATTGCTGGTACAAACAGGTGGGAAAATGGCAGGAGGGTACTCGGAATGAGGAGATAATAGCTAAGTTAGGAATGAACTCGATGGATGAAGCTGTACGCATAAACCGGCTTGGTCGGTGGGTTCATGTGAGGCGAATGGAGGAGGATAGGTTACCTCGGAGAATAATGAACTCTGTTATGGAGGAGTAGAGGGAGACCAAGGCGACGATAATTAGACTCAGTTTCTAACGATTTAAAGATAAGAGGTATAAAACTAAATGAGGTTACAGCAGTAGTTGCAAATAGAGGATTGTGGCGACGTTTAGTAAATCCACAGAGGCTTGCAGACTGAACGCTGAAAGTCATAACGGTATGGATGATAATGATGTATGTATGTATGTATGTATGTATGTATGTATGTATGTATGTATGTATGTATGTATGTAATAATAATAATAATAATAATAATAATAATAATAATAATAATAATAATAATAATATTAATAATAATAATAATAATAATAATAATAATAATAATAATAATAATAATAATAATAATAATAATAATAATAATAATGGGACATGGCCTCTGGATAGACCTGGTGCAGATCTTTCAAGTTGAGATCATGGACGACCTGCACATCTGTGAGAATGGGGCTCTACCGAGAATGAATTCTAATATTGAAGAAGGCACAGACTCTTTCCCCGCCGGGCTGAGTGGCTCAGACGGTTGAGGCGCTGGCCTTCTGACCAACTTGGCAGTTTCGATCCTGGCTCAGTCCGGTGGTATTTGAAGGTGCTCAAATGCGTCAGCGTCGTGTCGGTAGATTTCCCGACACGTAAAATAACTCCTGCGAGACAAAATTCCGGCACCTCTTAATCTCCGAAAACCGTAAAAGTAGTTACTGGGACGTAAAGCCAATAACATGAACACCCTCTCCGTAATCCATAGGAAATATCCAATGCAGATCAAAATCCCCGACCGGCCGAAAATCAAACCCTGGACCTCTTAGAACGAAGGCCAGCATGCTAACCAGTTAGCCAGTTAAAATGATGCTAGTGCTTAACAATTCTCAAGATCATGAAAGTCTATGGTATTAATGAGTGTCCCAGTATGCATTTTTACAAGAAAAATTTCGTATTGTATTTGGTCAAGTATTCATAGTGTCTGGTTCCTTGACTGAATGGTTCAGAGGACCTTGGGTTCCATTCCCGGTCAGCTCTTAACTTTAAATGCTTAATTCCCCTGGCTCGGGGACTGGATGTTTGTACTGTGCTCATCATTCTTGCAACTTACACACCCCACACAACACTATCCTCCACTACAATAACACGCAGTTTCTCATACACGGCAAATGCTACCCACCCTCGTCGGAGGGTCTGCCTTACAAGGGATTTTCCAGGCTAGCAATAGCCATACAAGTAGTTTAAATGGCACAATGTTCGAAAGTTATGATAGTAGGACACACATTCGAACAAGTTCAGTAGTGACGTCATTTTCCATTCGATATTCTGTACATAAATAACGTGTTTAAGAGCCAGCCTTCCCAACCCCAATTAGTGAAATGAGATATCGTTCAAACGTATATTTATGCATACACTTCAAATTGATGCTGACAAAATCGAGGAGGAACCAAATCAAGGCCAAGAAACTGGATTCGCAGGTTAAAATGAAGATCTGGACATCTGAGTTAAAAAATGGGTTAACTATGATAAACATGCATATGTAAGGAATTCTGTAGTTTCTCGATTTGATTTACATCTAGAGAATGTGAAACAACTTCCAGTGGGTCCAACATTACTTACAGTACATTAAACAATTAAGATATAAGAGATGAAATTAAAATCGTATTAACATAAAGTTACATGTTTCGTGCAGTCTACATTGTTTGCTAAGATTTTCGGCGATGATAGAATTTGACGGAAGTAAGACTCGGAAGAAACTCACCGTGACTTTGATTAAGGTATAGCCTCCAGCATTGCTTGATATGAAGATGGGAAAGCATGTAAAACCATTTAAGGTACGTGTGAATATGTATATGACTGTGTTGTAATGTTAAGCTAATAGTAAGCTCAACCTATAGTATTGGAAGCCGTAGTGTTAAACACTAGAAATAATTGTGTGTGAATTTGTATGCTGGATTTACAATGTTAAATTAGTAATATGCCGCCTCTGTGGTGTAGTGGTTAGCGTGATTACCTGCCACCCCCGGAGGTCCGGGTTCGATTCCCGGCTCTGCCACGAAATTTGAAAAGTGGTACGAGGGCTGGAACGGGGTCCACTCAGCCTCGGGAGGTCAACTGAGTAGAGGTGGGTTCGATTCCCACCTCAGCCATCCTGGAAGTGGTTTTCCGTGGTTTCCCACTTCTCCTCCAGGCGAATGCCGGGATGGTACCTAACTTAAGGCCACGGCCGCTTCCTTCCCTCTTCCTTGCCTATCCCTTCCAATCTTCCCATCCCTCCACAAGGCCCCTGTTCAGCATAGCAGGTGAGGCCGCCTGGGCTTGGTACTGGTCATACTCCCCAGTTGTATCCCCCGACCAAGAGTCTGAAGCTCCAGGACACTGCCCTTGAGGCGGTAGAGGTGGGATCCCTCGCTAAGTCCGCGGGGAAAACCGAACCTGGAGGGTAAACAGATGATGATGATGATGACATTAGTAATATTTCTATTAATTATTTTTTACCATGGAATTGTTGTTGAACACTTGTTGTCGTCGTTTTTAGGTAATTATGTTTTAACTTTATTATCACACTACTATAAGTGATCGCTGCCACCGGGATATTTCCCATTTGCGATGCATTTGTTAATAATAATAATAATAATAATGAAAATGAAAATCCACAGCCTGTTTCCACTCATTCGATCGGGTCAGGAATGGAATGACTGGAGCCCCCATCTAGCGGCGAGGATAGGAATTGTGCCCGCTTCCGAAGCTTGTCGCACTCCTTTGGGACAATGATTAATGAATGAGAGATGAAATGAAATGATATTGGAGTGTGTTGCTGGAATGAAAGATGACAGGAAAAACCGCACTACCTGGAGAAAAAAATGTCACGCCTCCGCTTTGTCCACCACAAATCTCAAATTGAGTGACCGGGATTTGAACCACAGAATCCCGCGTGAGATGCCGACGCACTGCCGCCTGAGCCACGGAGGCTACAATAATATTAATAAATAATAATATTTAGTCTGCCGATCATGGGGTTCGAATTAAATTATGAATCACAGTAACATCACCATGGAAACATAATTTTGCATATGAATGGTTTTACAGATTATAAACATTTTGCAATTGTTGGTCTGGAAGAGAATAGCTTGGCTTCTAATCAGTCAGCCAGGCTGAATGGCTCAGACGATGGAGCGCTGGCCTTCTGAACCCAACTTGGCGGGTTAGATCCTGGCTCAGTCCGGTGGTATTTGGAGGCGCTCAAATACGTCAGCCTCGTGTCGGTGGATTTACTGGCACGTAAGAGAACTCCGAAGGGACTGAATCCCGGCACCTTACCTTCTCCGAAAACCGTAAAAGTTGTTAGTGATCTTAAAAAATCAACAACATTATTGTCATTATTAAACACTTGATGATCAGGCGAGTTAGCCATGTGGTTAGGGGTGCGCAGCTGTGTGCCTGCATCCGGGAGATGATGGGTTCGAACCCCACTGTCGGCAGCCCTGATGATGGTTTACCGTGGTTTCTCATTTTCACACCAGGCAAATGCTTGGGCTGTACCTTAATTAAGGCAACGGACGCTTCATTCCATTTTCTAGCCCCTTCCTCTCCCATCGTCGCCGTAAGACATGTCTGTGTAGATACGGGGTACAGCAACTTGTAATAAATAATAATCCCACATGTCTCCAACTGGATTAAGATCGGGGGATCTCGCGGGCCAGTCGAGGTGTAACATGGAGTCAGTGTTTACGTCCAATAAGTCATGTATGCGTGCAACCCTGTGAACACGGTTGTTGTCATCTTGAGAAATTGGAGTATCCACAGCATACTCATCATGAAGCTATTGAATGAAGCGCAACACTTGGTTACCGAGAATGTCTATAATTCTGGTTCATGATCACGGTTACCTGAACGAATAGGCCCAAGTCATAGTACGAAAAACACTCACAGCACTTCACAGAACTACCTTCGGCCTGAACTGCACCCTCAACACACTGCGGGTTAAACGCCTCACCGGGCCATCGGAGCACTTGACGCCTTGCATCATTTGAAAACCAGGCAACATCGCGACTCGTCGGAGCACACTACGCGCCTCCAGTCACCTGCCGTCCACGTTCGCTGTTGTCTGGCCTATCGAAAACATTCAGCTTTATGTACCGCTGCGAGCAATGGCTTCTTACGAGGTACCCGAGTCCAGATGTTCATTACATGCTGCTCCCTTCGCAATATTCGCTCGAAAACTGGTTGGGATAGCCTTTCATTTACCGAAGCAGCAATTCCTGTCGGGTTTGAAATCCATTTTTATTGACAAGGCATGACGCTCGTCTCCGATCCTAGTCGGTTGGAATCTTTTCAAGACCACATTTCCTACACTGTGTTTCATGGCCGCGAGTGGTAGACCACTCTCGGTAGACACGTTGGCCAGTCTGCGTTGATGCACTAATACTGTATATCGGGCTACTTCATTCACTGTATGGTTATGGGCGCGTCCAAACACGATAGCCCCTTTTTGCCAGTCTGTCACGTCTTTTCTTGCACCCTTCTTAACACGGTGTTACCTCCCTCTATGAATCAGTAGTAGAGTCTGAGTAGAGTCGTGGGTTCAAACCCGGCAGAGGTGGTCGGATTTTTGAAAGGCGAAAAAAAAGTCAGTTCTACACTCAATGTCGCACGATGTCGGCATGTACAAGATCTCTGATGACGAATTTGATGTTCATCCGACAAAATTAATTCCAATTCAGCCATGGACGCCCAAGATAGATTCGTTTTACTCTGCCTAGAGTAGGGCCTCTCAAATGCCCAAAGTCTCACGCGTGCATCCTGAGGCGCAGAGGTCCTGTTCACTGTGCGTCGGTCCCACTCGGCTCGACTTGGACCAGCGGACTCAGCTAAGCCCGGCTCAACTCGGCTCGGATTTGAAGCGCTACGGAGCAAGTGAGGAAGAGGGAGACAGGCGGAGCGAGCGAGAAAGGCTTAGGGAAGGAAAGAGACAGCACTATTGCTCCAAATTGAGGAGTGGGGGTCTGCACTCCGATCAACCAAGCGGTCTTTTGCACCGTGCACCGTGCAATGCACTGGCGCATGCACCCTGAGAGGCCCTGGCCTAGCGTAAAATGGAATGTCGAAATTGACGAGCAAACAGCCAGATGGCGTCTTTTTAAAATTCTTGCACATGTAGCCGAGTCCTTACGATTATATTTATTATTATTATTATTATTATTATTATTATTATTATTATTATTATTATTATTATTATTATTATGCGCTGTTTCCAAACACACCCCACAGCACTAACATGGTCATCCGTCAGCAGTGAAGGATGAGACGACCGTCTGGTACCACTGCACACCATATGCATCGCTCCAAAGCGACCTGTGTGTTCTTTCAAAGGGGGTGATTAATCTTTCCCCGGTGTGCTTATAATATTTTGTTGTGGGTATGCACAGGGTTTGTATTTACATAGGAGGAGATTTACATTTTGATGAAAATGAAAAACCACAGTCTATTTCCGGTTTCAACCGGGTCAGGAATGGAATTAATGAAGCCCCATCTAGCGGCGAGGATAGAACATGTTTACATTTGAATAATAACTTTAAATTATTTCTGATAAAATATTAAATGCGACGAACATAAAATTTCATGGGCTCATTTCTTTTTTGAGCGACTTTACGTCCTTTCTGGTGGACTGAGTAAGTCTTAACCGCCTCAGTTCGACAGCTTCCTCTTACAATTTAAAGACATCCACTGGGACTATGAAATTAGGGTCAGGACTCTCTTTCACAGGAATTTAATTAGTATGCTCAATGTGCTTTTAGCAAGATGGTTTTCCGTGGTTTCCCATTTTCACACCAGGCAAATGCTGGGGCTGTCCTTTAATTAAGGCCACGGCCGCTTCCTTCCCACTCCTAGCCCTTTCCTCCACCATCGTCACCATAAGACCTCTCTGTGTCGATGCGATGTAAAGCATCTTGCAGACTTTCAAGACTGTTGACGTCTCACTCCCACTTGAGAAGCCAGGGACTCCTCGGAACCAATTCGGTGAAGGAAGTGGAATTTGAGAACGGTTAGAAATCTGGCCGGGAGAGTTCCGGAAACAGAAGCAAGATCATTGCCCTATGTTTGATAACAGTAATTACTTCTTGTTTGCACCTGTATCATCTGGTACTCTTCTCATAATCTGTGTACTGCTGGTAAACAACGCTAACAGATGGTCAACACCTTTGGCGCTACATGCGATGTTGTAATCCAGCCGGCGGTAATACGCCCTAGTTTCCTAGACAGATGGCTGTAATGTAGGTTTGAGGAAGCACAAAAGTTCAAACACCCAGTCAGACCATTAATAATAATAATAATAATAATAATAATAATAATAATAATAATAATAATAATAATAATAATAATAATAATAATAATAATAATAATAATAATAATAATAATAATAATAATAATAATAATAATAATAATAATAATAACGGGGCGAGTTGGCCGTGCGGTTAGGAGTGCGCAGCTGTGAGCTTGCATCCGGGAGATAGTGGGTTCGAATCCCACTGTCGGCAGCCCTGAAGAGGGTTTTCCGTGCTTTTTCATTTTCACACCAGGCAAATGTTGGAGCTGTACCTTCATTAAGGCCACGGCCGCCTCCTTTCCATTCCTAACCCTTTCCTATCCCATCGTCGCCATAAGACCTATCTGTGTCGATGCGACGTAAAGCAAAATAGCAATAGTAATAATAATAATAATAATAATAATAATAATAATAATAATAATAATAATAATAATAATCTGGTGCGGTATGTAAATGATAGTTAATCTGTCCTTTGTTCAGAAAGCAATATCTCTCACAAGCTGTAACGCCCAATAATGTACAAGTTTACATGCAATATTGCAGGAATATTTGGTAATCAAAAACTGGCACGGGCGCTCTTGAAACGGTGGGGGATGGAAAAGAACTGAAATTTCAATAGGAGTATGATTACAAATACAAATGAAAAGATTTCATTCGGTTGTTAATACAAAACAACTGGGGGTGCAATTCATTCGGAGCTTACTGTAATGATAAGTAAGCGGTGTATTTTGATGTTTCTCTTTGAAAATAAATATCCGGCTCGTTGGCTGAATGGTCAGCGTACTGGCCTTCGGTTCAGAGGGTCCCGGGTTCGATTTCCGGCCGGGTCGGGGATTTTAACCTTAATTGTTTAATTCCAATGGCTCGGAGGCTGGGTGTGTGTGGCGTATTCAGCATTAGAAATCATCCTAGGTAGGGCCCTTATCTTCACAGATATGCAGGTCGCCTACGAGAAAAAGACCCGCACGAGGACTCTCCGGAGGCCATAGTCATTGTTATTATTCTTTCAAAATAGTTTGTTCATATGCTGCACTATAGGAAGTTGCAATAGATTTTAAAGAATCCGAAGGAAACTTTTACGAAACTTGCGCAATCTGAACATTTCTTGCTGCCAGAGGTGGAAGGAGGAAACGAAATGGAACGTCCACGTGTTGAGCGGGTATATGATGTTAATTCAGTGTTTACAAAATAGAGTTAAATTTACAAAGAACTTGCCAGTGCGTGCCCACTATTCAGTATGCCGTTGCGCCCCCTCTGGCCTGATGGATACACTGATTCCGTTGGGAAGGGTGTCATAAAGCCGTTGGATCTTCTCCTGAAGCAAGCTGGCCCACAACTGTTGTAACTGGTCCTTGACATCCTGGATACTGGCAATGGGACGGAGTTGAAGTCCGACCTGGTCCCACACATGTTCTATCGACTATCGGGGACAGATCTGGGGATCTTACTGGCCATGGGAGTACCTGAACATCACGCAGACAGTTCAAAGAGACACGGACGAACATGGGCCTTTTGAAGAAATGGTGCCACAATACTGTCGCATGAGAGGTAACACATGAGGACGCAGGATGTCCGTGACGTGCTGTCAGAGTTCCCTCAATCACTACCATCCGCGACCTGAAGTCATACCCGATGGTTCCCCACACGATGACGCCAGGAGTAACACCGCTGTGCCTCTTCAAAACATTGAAGAATGGGACCTCTCCCCAAGTCGCCGCCATACTCGCAGATGATGGTCATCCGGGGTGGTGCAGAACAGTGATTCATCGCTGAATTCAATGCGAAACCATTCATAAGCATCCATGCTTCCCGGTCACGGCACCACTCTAAACGCAGCCGTTTGTGTTGTGGTGTTCACAACAGCCTACGCATGGAACGGTAATTCCCGAATCCGGCTACTGCAAGTCTCCGACTAACGGTGCGGGAGATGACACACAGTGTAGCAGGGAGTCCATTACTTGTTTGTCGGATGGAAGGCGCAGATATGAAGGGGTTACGATGTGCTTGGTGAACAACACGGTGATCCTCCCTTGTGGTGGTCAGACCTGGGCGATGAGTATGCCTGCCCGCAAGTTGCCATACTGTCCAACATCGGGCACCGTCACATCCGAATGCCCCCAAATCTGGATATTGCACGATTCGACCATCCGGCCAAGTGGAGACCTATCCTTAAAACTCTGAGATGTGCTGATAACGCTGTCTCACATGCGTACGCGGCATCTCCATGTCCTTCACAGTGATCACTCAACATCTGACGCTGCCCACGCCCTGTATATACCCTATTATAATCATGTTATTGTTTTTACGTCCCGTGGTTTTCAGAGACGCCGAGGGTGCCGGAATTTTGCTCCGCAGGAATACTTTTACGTACCTGTAAATCTACCCACACGAGACTGACGTATTTGAGTACCTGCAAATACCACCGGACTGAGCCAGGATCGAACCTGCCAAGATGGGGTCAGAAGGCCAGCGTCTCAACCGTCTGAGCGACTCAGTCCGGCCTTATACACCCTATCAGGCCTTGCAACAACACTAAACACGAACAACAGTTCTACATGTCTCAGAGAATTGCAACTCTAATCATTTACATACCCGCCGCTGGTGTGTACCAGATGTATGCATAAGTTTTTGCCGGTTTTCTTGGTAAAGAAAACACGTAATTTTCAAGGGAAATTCATTTTTTGTTTATTCAAAATATCGGTCATCGGCTTCTACACACTTCGCCCATCTTTAGGTAAGTTATGAATACCATGCCAGAAAAACTGTGTGTCCTTTACGGGAAACCATCTCGAGCCATTTTCCAACTTCCTCAAAATTGCTGACGTTCTGCTCTGCGAGCGTGTGTCCCATTGATGCGAAGAGGTGATAGATGGTGACAGGTCGGGAGAGTACGGCGGGTGCGGAAGGATATCCCATCCATGCGAGTTCAAGGTATCTTTCACTGGTTTTGCTATGTGAGCCGGCGCATTGTCGTGTAAAAAATTACTTTGCCATGTCTTCTGGCCCATTCCGGTCGTCTTTCGATCAATGCGTGTTTTAAATTTATAATTTGTTGGCGATCGCGTTTTGCATTAACGGTTTCGCCTGCAACTGCTCGTCTTCGCACTTTGTGGTCTACCAGAGCGCACACTGTCTTTCGCGTTGAAATCACCACGTTTAAATGATCGAAATCATGTCTCACATGTTCTAATCGATGGAGCGTATTCGCCGTATGTTTCTACCAGCAAACGATGACTTTCCACAGCCCTTTTCTTTTGATTAAATAAGAAAAGCAATCCCTGTCGCAAATATTCTTTTTCAGGCACAAACGTCGACATGATCACTGAACGATACAACACAGATGCTAGTGTTTGGCGGACTCAACTTGTGTGTTGGTGGACTAATGGAGTTGGACACTTTATAACAGTACAGTCATGATTTTCACAGAAATATACGGGGACTAACTTCTTGTTTTTTAACTTTCTTTTTTGCAAGTTGTTTTACGTCGCATCGACACAGATAGGTCTTATGGCGACGATGGGACAGGAAAGGGCTAGGTGTGGGAAGGCTTTAATTAAGGTACAGCCCCAGCATTTGCCTGGTGTGAAAATGGGAAACCACGGAAAACCATCATCAGGGCTGCCGACAGTGGGGTTCGAGCCCACTATCTCCCGAATACTGGATACTGTTTTTCTAACTTAAAAAGCCTAACCTAAACCGAATGTGCAAAATTTTACAGTTTCACTCGCTTGGATAGAACAGCAACGACAACCGATGGGAAATATTCCTCATGACGTTTACCACTGTTATATTCACGATAAATGCCACAGAACTCGCGAAAACTTCACCAATGATCTAAGAGGAATGCTACAAAAATTCACAATAAACCACTATTACAGGCAAACCCACTCGTACTGAGCAACCAAATATAAAATTATTTTACTTCGCGCTTGGCTCCGTGTTCATGCTGGGCAACCTGAATATTTTTCCGCGTGCATGGATGCGCGTGCCATCAATGAATCGCTACCAAAAAATTCGTACATGCCGAAATCCAAAAATAAAATAAATACTTCTATTACAATTGATTTCATAAAATGGCAATTTTATGAAAGAAGCTATACTGTTTTATCTTGTAGCCTCTGGTGTATGGCGCTGAACACTTCGAGTTTTAACTACAACAACTGATATGTACCCAAGCTGCTGCTCTGCCGCCGTAAGATGCTGTGTATCTTGAGCGAGGCCAACAGCTGTCACCCTGCCACCCCAAGAAAAGGAGGCTTGAAGCTCGTGCGTCAACCAAGCGACTTGAATTTAGCTGGGGTAGTTCTCTTCCGCGCCGGTGAAGAAAGCCAGCTCGTTGGAGACACCTGGACTGCGGTAAAACGAACGAGTTATCGAGTAGAACTGGGCAACCATACTCTATTAACACTAATCAGAAATGAAATGAAATAAAATATTAGTGGCGGTGGTGATTATTGTTTTAAGAGGAGGTGCAACTGGGCAATCATCCTTGACTTAGCTGTTTGCAGTTTTTTAAACTTGATTTTAACTTGATAAAGAAACGTTCTAAGGAATAATAAGGAAATGTAAACACAACATTCTGGGGTTCACTGCATGCAACTGGCATTCGGTCGTAAAACTGAGTCAAATCTGCATCAAGCACCGACCCCAATAAATTGGGAAAAGGGTAGGAAGGAGATATAGCAAGTGGCTAAAAATCATAGTCACATCTAAATGTATACATACTGAAATAGCTTATCTCATATTAGTATCTTATTTCTTTATGGATGGTCGAATGAATTGTGACAGTAGCTAAAAATCACCTGCTGACATTCTCGTAAAGTTTCAAAATAGATGACAGCTATCAATTCTGACCCTGGAAATATGACATACATTGCTTTCAAGTAAGTTTTCGATTATTACGATAGATACCCACACAATGGAGTAATTTACAGAACATTTTCCAGTACTACTGAGTACGCCTCTCATCTGTACGTGTAAAGAGGCAGTGGAATAAGGCAAGATGCTTGGAACTTGAAGCATGCACTAATGCATCTAAACGCGACTTAACCGTGCCTGAAGACTCGAAGTTACTTCCTTAGAGAAACAATGACAAAATCTTAGGGGTCAGTTTCTCTCTGAATGTGATTGAGATTTACATTGCTGAAATTTAATGTTTCCTTCCATTAATAGCAAAATTAAAAATACACTTAATCATAATTTGCTGTATACCGAGCTCGATAGCTGCAGTCGTTTAAGTGCGGCCAGTATCCAGTATTCGGGAGATAGTAAGTTCGAACCCCACTGTCGGCAGCCCTGAAAATGGTTTTCCGTGGTTTCCCATTTTCACACTAGGCTGTACCTTAATTAAGGCCACGGCCGCTTCCTTCCCACTCCTAGCCCTTCCCTGTCCCATCGTCGCCATAAGACCTATCTGTGTCGGTGCGACGTAAAGCAACTAGCAAAAAAAAAATGCTGTATATTAAACGCCACATTAAAGAACTTCTTTGCAAGATGAAATTCTGCCACTTGAATGTTTTTTTAAGAACTTTCAGTTGATGCAAGCGAGCTTGTAGTTTTAGGCATACGTAACTGCTGATATCTTGATCGAAACAACAAGACCTCCAGTATTACGTGTAATCTGAACCACTGGGGTCAGACCTTTCATATCAAATGTCGCACATGCATTGAATGTAATTTGAATCACGGCTTCCTTGTTGATGCTACTCGGCTGTCACGCCCCCTTATAACAACAGAAGGGTCGTTAAAGAGACCTAGAATACCAAGTTCAGTATCGTAGAGTCATTGAGAAGCATACTAACTGTACTGTGAATATCAACAGTGGTAATCGATTTCTTTGATCGGCTCACTGGAAGCAGCAGACAAGCTCCCGTTAGTAACTCTGGATGTTGTCCTGCCTACTGATGGAAGAGGAGGCCGTTATATTCTCGCTACTTGCTGGACCGTGCCGTTTCATTTCCATAAGTACCGATTAGGTTACTTTTTATCTGAAGTCATGAAGTGGAGTATGAAGATCATTTAGAAATGTGGTTCTGCGGTTTGGGTCAAGAAGCTAACATCTTGCATTCGGGAGATGTCCGTCTGTCTGCCTTACCAGAGACTTACATGCCCTCTCCTTTACATCCTTACTACAACTCCTAAATACACTCAAAACTATGTGAAAAAATATGTACCGTTTATTTACAATCCAATTGATGTGATTACCCCAATGAAGATCTTTCCTTATATTAACACCTAGGTATTTACAATAATCCCCAAAAGGAACTGTCACCCGATCAAACAGAGGACTTTTCTTATTTGTGAAACTCACAACCTGACTTTTAACCCCATTTATCATCATTCCAATGCGTACTGTCCATCTCACAACATTATCGAGGTCATTTTGCAGTTCTCAAATACGTCAGCCTCGTGTCGGTAAATTTACTGGCACGTAAAAGAACTTCTGCGGGACTGAATTCTGGCACCTCGGCGTCTCCGAAAGCCGTAAAATTAGTTAGTGGGACGTAAAAATAAATAATATATACTTATAAATATTATCCGGGCCAGTTTTATTTTATAACCCGGTAGGTATAATACTTCTGAGGTCAACATCTTCCAAAAAAGAATGCCTTTCCATCCACCAAAATGGTAACGTTCTTCCATCCATGTGATGTACACTGGTTGTCTGGTTGCCGTGTCGATTTTTTGCCCACGCAAAACTGTTCACGCTGATTTCAGATAGACCCGCACCCCAAAAATATATTCACGTTAAAATTATGGGAAATCATTTCGAAAGTCCCAAGCTCACCTGGTAATGAGATAGCCACTTACTGTCTCTGTGATAAAAGAAAAAACACAAAATGAAGTAATATCTTTTCCTTCCCACACTTTGTATTATTCCAGCCGTATGCGGAAAAACAGGTGCACGTTATGTGGACATTCTTTCAGACCATCTGCATCCCTTTCTGGCCCTAGAGTACCCTGATGGAGATGCCATGTTTCAACAGGACAATGCGCCATGTCACCGCTCTGTGGTGGCAGGCATGTGGTTGGAGAACTCCAGTGAAGTTACGACCATGGATTGGCCCTCCAGATCAATCAATCAATCAATCAATCAATCAATCAATCAATCAATCAATCAATCAATCAATCAATCAATCAATCAATCAATCAATCAATCAATACTGATCTGCATTTAGGGCAGATTCCCTATCTGTTGTTTTCCTAGCCTTTTCTTAAATGATTTCAAAGAAATTGGAAGTTTATTGAACATCTCCCTTCCTATAAATGAATATTTGCCCCTATTTGTCCTCTTGAATTCCAACTTTATCTTCATATTGTGATCTTTCCTACTTTTAAAGACGCCACTCAAACTTATTCGTCTACTGATGTCATTCCACGTCATCTCTCCACTGACAGCTCGGAACATACCACTTAGTCGAGCAGCTCGTCTTCTTTCTCCCAGTTCTTCCCAGCCTAAACTTTGCAATATTTTTGTAACGTTGTTCTTTTGTCGGAAATCACCCAGAACAAATCGAACTGCTTTTCTTTGGATTTTTTCCCGTTCCTGAATCACGATCTTAATCCAATCGAGCATTTATGGGATGCTGTCGATGCTGACGTACGCTCCATGAACCTTAATGAAGACTTCATATTCTGTAAATTAATTTTAATTGTTATTTTACTGGTTAGTTGCTGAAAAAGTAACCTGAAACCGTAATTGATTATAATATTTTTGAAGTAACACTATAATCGTGCCCATTCTTATTCTTGCTCTCTTCCCGTCACTGCTTATTTGTGTTAATTAAAGCTATTTTTGGTGATATTACGATCAAACATTACCCGCAAATGCTAGCCCCGTGACGTAGGGGTAGCGTGCCTGCATCTTACTGAAAGGTTTTGGGTTCGATTCTTGGCCAGTCCAGGGAATTTAATTCTGGACTTAAGGCTGGACCGGTGTTCACATAGCATTGTGAGACTTGCTAAGGAGCTGTTAATTTGGCAGGCAGCGACACGATCACGAAAGCCAAGCATTACGGCTGATGATGTCACCACATTAACCACGTGACACTCTAAAATCTTCAGGCTTTCTTACCGGACAGCAGCCGTCTTGGCAGGCCAAGATCCTTAATGAGTTGTTTTGCCACGGGTTTCGTGTTCTTGTTTTGTTGATAAATGGGAACTGGGTCACGTAATTAGAGAACACTTCGAGTTCTTTAAAGCTGGTTACATGAATTGTCCATCATTATTGAATATGCACATTTCCCTCAAATTAACTTGATTCTAGCTACCTGTCGGGTCAGGTGATGTGACTCGGACTAGCCAAAATTGTACAGGAAGGTGGAGCTGCAAGGCGCATTGGATTTATGGAGAGTTAGTGGGATGTAATTGATAGGAGAAAGAAGATATACTGTGAAATTTCTGTCCCAGTTCCATTTCGTACACCCCGAATTACACGTGCATGATTGGGAAATTAACCCACGATATAGCGGTTCTATGCTGCCCTGATTATTGAAATGAGACAATATTGTTGATTTACCTCACAGCTGGGGGTGACTGGTCGTTTTTTTGAGAGTATTTAATCTGTTTTATAGTTTGTATTACTATGATATCTGTTGAAGTATGACTGATAGTTGACCCAGAATGCAGACGAAGGTATTGTTCCAGCAATGATATATTTGAACGTAGCTGTCGAAAAAATTACCTTAGACCGAGATCAAACGATGCAGCTTTGCCTTCCCAGTGCCACATGGAACACCTTCATGCACTAGCTATAAAGTGCATTCGGTTTGTTTCTTTGTTATTCTTTATACCGTAGTATGTCGCCGTGACTCCGATCTTAGGCCGACGATGGGATAGGACAGTGCTACGAGTGGGAAGGAAGCTTTTTTTTTTTTTTTTTTTGCTATTTGCTTTACGTCGCACCAACACAGATATGTCTTACGGCGACGATGGGATGGGAAAGGCCTAGGAATGGGAAGGAAGCGGCCGTGGCTTTAATTAAGGTACAGCCCTAGCATTTGGGAAGGAATCGACCATGATCTTACTTAAGTACAAAGCCAGCATTTACCTGGTGTAAAAATGTGAAACCACGGCCCGATTCCTTAGCTGAATGGTCAGCGTTGAGGCCTTCGATTCCGAGGGCCCCGGTTCGATTACCGGCCGGGTCGGTGATTTTAATTGCTTGTGTTTAATTCTTCTGGCTCGGGGACTTCATATTCAAAAAACACACCACACTACCAACCACCACAGAAACACGCAATAGTGATTACATCCATCCACATAGGGTTGTTAGGAAGGGCACCCGGCCGTAAAACAGGGCCAAATCCACAACACAGTTCTCGCCTGAGATCCTACATAGTGTGGGAAATGCGGTAGAAGAAGAAGACAATATGAAACCACGGAAAACTACCTTCAGGGCTACCAGCAGCGGGGTTCGAATACATTATCTCTCGAATACAGGTTCGCATCTACAGGGCTCGAAACGCGTAGCCAATTCGTTCGATCATATTGCCTCTAATGTGTCCTCAAATACCTTACGTATCTACATAGGAATGGAGGATAAACGAAATTCACTACAGCTGTTCTGGACTTCGCGATTCGAACCTTAGATCTGTAGACGTTACAGCTGACCTTATAGGGCCATGCCCCTAGCAATATGTGCCTGTGCGAAGAAATTCAGAAAGTAATGCATGTTATAGAATGAAGCCAATACAGTCATCAGGGAAAGGAAAATCCCTCTTGACTCTTCCGGTCATGCCAGAAAGGATTGTAGTGACGTGACCTGAAAACATAGCGTGTTTGAGGGAGGAATGCACACTTCACGATAGGTCAAAGTGTGGTCATTAGGTGACTGGCGCAGTCTCAGAGGTAAGGTGTGCGGTCAGAAAGTCGTGCAACGTTCACTCTCGTTTCAGAGCAAAGATCATACACAGCCCAGAGGAACCATCAGCCTTGAAGAACTGTTCCTCCTTTCCAATATTCTCCACCTTATGAGTCAAAGGTAGTGAAGTATAAGGAGAAAGCAACATAAAATAGTTATTTAAATATTCTAATATTTGCCACATATTTAGTTTTTATCTCTAATTGTTTGTGTCATCAGTCTGTAGACTGGTGTGATGCAGCACTCCATGACACCCTATCCTGTGCTAACATTTTCATTTCTATGTAACTACTACATCTGTTCTAATCTGCTTGTCATATTCATACCTTGGCCTACCCCTACCGTTCTTACAACCTACACTTCCCTAAAAAACCAACTGAACAAGACCTGGGTGTCTAAAGATGTGCCCTATCATTTTGTCTCTTCTTCTGGTCGAACTTCGCCGAATTGTCCTCGTCTCACCAATTCGATTATCTCTTCATTCGTGATTCGATCTATCCATCTCACCTTCAGCATTCTTCTGTAACACCACATTTCAAATGCTTCTAATTTCTTTCATTCTGAGCTGGTTATTATCCATGTTTCACTTCTACACAATGCCATGCTCCAGATGAAAGTCTTCAAAAACGTCTTTCTAATTCATGTATCAATGTTCGAACTAAGAAAATTTCCTTTCTCGAGAAAGGCCTCCCCTGCTTGTACTAGTCTGCATTTTATGTCTTCCTTACTTCTACCATCAAGTTGAAAATAGGTTAAATCTGTCTGTCTGTCTGTCTGTCTGTCTGTCTGTCTGTCTGTCTGTCTGTCTGTCTGTCTGTCTGTCTGTCTGTCTGTCCGGTTACCTCACCACGGGAAAACGGCTTAACACAATTTATCAAAACACTTTTTTTAAGTTCAGAAAGATGCGTGTTTTGCTCTAGAGTAGCTATATATTATATTTTAGTTTACAGTGGCCAGAGCAAAATGTAGATTCCACCGAAGTGCCAGTCTCATTCATGGATGTGACAATATGGAAACTACTGAGGCAGGGGTGGTGCTGAGTAATGACATTTCGGAGCACTACATGGGCGTCTGAATGTTACGAAAGATGCTTCTCATAGGGTTGGATGTGCTACCTCACTCCTGATGTTGCCTAGTATGTCTCATTTTGGCGCTGCCATCAGTTTTTGTGGTATGACTATAACTGCATAATTGTTGGTGGTATTATTTGAGGTTAAAGCCAGCCTTAG
Organism: Anabrus simplex; assembly: GCF_040414725.1. Lineage (NCBI taxonomy): Eukaryota > Metazoa > Arthropoda > Insecta > Orthoptera > Tettigoniidae > Anabrus > Anabrus simplex. The sequence continues at coordinate 343,453,961 of NC_090268.1, read as the reverse complement.
GGCTGATGACCTGACACACAGGTGTTCCAGTATTAAGGAAAAAATAGGAAATTTAATTAGCTCAGTGTTGTAGCCAGGTATTGAAGACTGGGAGGGATCGACCCCTAATTTACTGCAACATGTTTGTAACTTATAAACACGAACGAGTGGGTGACATCTGTTGATTCACAAATAACGGGAGAGACTCCTAGTATGGAATCCTACCTCCACATTTTCTGCTAATTTGTGGGCCTTCCCTTTTGATGTCCTTAATCTCAGGGCGAACATATTTATCCCCTTTTGATTAGGAGTGATATTCATATATGTGAAACGTTCACTGTAAACTAGAAATATAGCAATTTAATATAAAAATGATCAATTGGACGAGTGGCTGTCGACCCATTTTTCAGGGCGACGTGAGAAGCTTGTGAGCTCTTTGGCACGTGTTTCTTTAAACTCGCTTTTGCGACAACTCGTAATTGTGTTACCACAGTGATCAAGAGTGAATAAAGATGATTTCCATGTGTAGACTGGGAAGGCAAAACCATGTCATCTAGTCTCAGGGTAGAGTGATTATCGAAAGCTATATTCACACAAATCAGCACACTTTTCTGCAATAATACTCGTATCTTGCTCTGCATCCTGCCTCACCTATCACTATCCAAACTGCAGATTAATACAGTTACACTTCCACAGTAATATAGGCTAACAGAGAGATCAAATACCCTCAAACTCAAGAGAATATGACCAACTGTAAGGTAAGTATTGAAGATCCCTTTTGAACCCAGCCGTATGAATGTAAGTGAGAGAAAAAAATAGAAGAAATTAAAATCACACTGTACAACTTCCGAATAAATTATTCTTCAAACCGACAACATTGGGAATGGAAATGCAAGTAGAAAGATTCTTCTAGTGACAACGTTACCACGGAGAGTTGCTGGGCATGATTCCAGTTTCGCTTCAAATTTAACCGCTGAAAGAATCTAAAACAATTTCCATTGTATCGTGTTGTAAAAAACGATTAATAGTCATCAGATGTTTCTTCTCCAAAGAAATAGGATAAATTTAGCCACTGGTGTAAGGACACAATGTTAAAGTAGCCGTGACTGTTAAATTTGTGATCATATTGGTTCTACAGGGAGTTATGTCTGTAGTTGTGACTTAACCTGACGACAGCGTTCACATTCGGCAGTCTTCACAAGCTGCGTTTGATTGTTGTTTATAGGGGTCAAAGCATCGATATTATCAGCCAGTGAGTAACAAACAGTAGGAAGATCATCATCATCATCATCATCATCATCATCATCTGTTTACCCTCCAGGGTCGGTTTTCCCTCGGCCTCACCTGCTATGCTGAACAGGGGCCTTGTGGAGGTATGGGAAGATTGGAAGGGATAGGCAAGGACGAGGGAAGGAAGCGGCCGTGGCCTTAAGTTAGGTACCATCCCGGCATTCGCCTGGAGGAGAAGTGGGAAACCACGGAAAACCACTTCCAGGATGGCTGAGGTGGGAATCGAACCCACCTCTAATCAGTTGACCTCCCGAGGCTGAGTGGACCCCGTTCCAGCCCTAGTACCACTTTTCGAATTTCGTGGCAGAGCCGGGAATCGAACCCGGGCCTCCGGGGGTGGCAGCTAATCACGCTAACCACTACACCACAGAGACGGACCAGTAGGAAGATATCATGATTATTTCCGATCAACACAGGTAATTTTTTCGTGTGTCTATTTCTAGCCTGGTGCAGCCCTTGTGAGGCAGTTCCTCCGATGAGGGTGGGCGGAATCCGGCGGTTTCTTTTTTTTTTTTTTTTTTTTTTTTTTTTTTTTTTTTTTTTTTACGATTTGCTTCACGTCGCACCGACACTCGTGGGATAGGAAAGGGCTAGGAGTGGGAAGGAAGCGACCGTGGCCTGATTAAGGTACAGCCCCAGCATTTTCCTGGTGTGATGATAGGAAACCACGGAAAATTATCTTCAGGGCTGCCGACAGTGGGGTTCGAACCCACTGTCTCCCGAATGCAAGCTGGTAGCTACGTGACCCAAACCACGCGACTACTTGCTTGGTAATGCCGTGTATAGGATACTGCGTGTTATTTTAGTGGAGAATATTCTATGTGGTGTGTGTGTTTTGCAGGGATGTTTGGGAGAGTACAAACCCCCAGTCCCCGAGCCAGGAGAATTAACCACTTACGGTTAAAATCTCCGGCCCGGTCGGGAATCGAACTCGGAGTCCTCTGAACTGAAGAGCAGCGCTGACCATTGAGCCACAGAGTCTGCATCATGTTCATGTTCATGTTCGTACAGTACAAGTGGTAGTCACAGTTGTGAAGTTCTGATGCTTCACTTTGATCTTGTCTACAAGAATTCGCGAGATGAAAGCCTGATAATATTTACTGTATTCTTGTTCATTTGTTTAGCACTCACTGCAAATTGTATGCACACGGACTTTTCAACTTACAAACGGTGACGAAGCTCAAAGCCGCTGCAGTCGGAGAATGCGACAAAGACAAGCACAAAAATTATTGACATTATTAGGGTTCACACTTTAAATGGATTTTTTTTTTTCGTTTGATAGGCCGAGGATCTGGCCTTCTGAGCACAAGTTGGCGGGTTCGATTCTGGACCAGTCTGGTAGTATTTGAAGGTGCTCAAATACATCAGCCTTGTGTCGATAGAATTACTGGCTCATTGATGAAATCCTCCTGGACAAAATTCCGGTGATCATGCACGTCAGAAATTCGTAAAAGTAGTTAGTGACACTTAAACCTATTATTTATTTATTTATTTATTTATTTATTTATTTATTTATTTATTTATTTATTTATTTATTTATTTATTTATTTATTTATTATTCTTAATCTGTTTACCCTCCAGGTTCGGTTTTTCCCTCGGACTCAGCGAGGGACCTCACCTCTACCACCTCAAGGGCAGTGTCCTGGAGCGTGAGACATTGGGTCGAGGGATGAAACTGGGGAGAATGACCAGTACCTCGCCCAGGCGGCCTCACCTGCTATGCTGAACAGGGGCCTTGCGGGGAGGATGGGAAGATTGGAAGGGATAGACAAGGAAGAGGGAAGGAAGCGGCCGTGGCCTTAAGTTAGGTACCATTTGCCTGCAGGAGAAATGGGAAACCACGGAAAACCACTTCCAGGATGGATGAGGTGGGAATCGAACCAACCTCTACTCGTTTGACCTCCCGAGGCTGAGTGGACTCCGTTCCAGCCCTCGTACCACTTTTCAAATTTCGTGGCAGAGCCGGGAATCGAACCTGGGCCTCCAGGGTTGGCAGCTAATCACACTAACCACTGCACCACAGAGGCACATTTATTTATTTATTTATTTATTTATTTATTTATTTAGTACTCTATTTAGCTTATCGTGAGTTTTCAAGCAAAACACACAAGTCAAGATCTTACTTCTGAGGAAAAGAGGTTTGAACATTTTTAGTCTCTCAATGCCAAATTCTACTCTCAGAATATGAATGTATTCAAGCTCTTTCGACCTCTCCTATCGTGAAGTCATCAGCGTCTCGCCCCAGTGTAGCAGTGAGCTCGTCAGTTGGATATCTACACCTTTCCGAGACGCTGACGGCTAGTGCGCCGTTGAGACACCACTGCAAGCCTTCTATGTAAGACCATGCAGTGACGGAGCACGACGGGAGATATGCACTTTCACTTTTATAAATGCCTTCCTTTGGTTTTATATACGAAATTGAGTTTCGAGAAAGAAGCCATAATTTAATTCAAATTTGATAAAGAATATTTACCTTTACAATCATGCAATGACATATTTATAGTATCTAGAACAGCGCTGCGGAACTAAATTTGTATTCACATATGCACTAAAAGCAATGAAAATTTTTCGTTTTTACTCCTTTCTCGAAATAAGATGAAGCCTGGTCTGATTCCGTGGACCAAAAATAATCAGAGTTCCCATTTTCACTTAGCGAAGTGCGATACCGTCAACAATCACGAACTCTTGACTGCCCACTGATAAACGACATTTAAGAATGACTCTTCCCATGACGGCTTTATTTTTAGACAAATCAGTGACTCCTTCTATTGGCTTGTAAACAATGGGAAAATCACCACTCTTCCACAAAAAACTACTCCGCTTTGCTCGTAATTTGTAGACTACAAGGTCTCACGACTTCTTCTTCTTATTCCGCTTTTCCCACCCATGTGGGACCGCGGGTGCGAATTGTATCGCACATGTGGATTTGGACCTGTTTTACAACAGGATGCCCTTCCTGACGCCAATCATACGTGGAGGGATGAAATCAATATTGAGTGTTCCTGTGGTGGTTGTTAGTGGGGTGCGTTATCTGATTGTGAAGAGGAGTGTGTTGGTACAAACACAAACACCCAATCCCCGAGCCAGAAGAATTGATCAGATTCGATTAAAAAACTTGACCCGGCCGGGACCCCTGTTCTCTAATCCTGACAGCAAATATAGTTACTTGTTAAATAATAAAATTAAATGTATGATCAAAATACTTCAAAAATTTTAAAAAATGCCATGCGTTGTAAATCGCGGAGTAGGCTATATATCCGGGTACGAAGTGAGATGAATCGTTGCAGTGAGGTTTTTACGACCGGATGCCCTTCCTGACGTCAACCTCATCAGAGGAGTTAATGAGGGTCTTACAATTTCTCTTCATTTCAAATTGTACACAAAAATAATGCTAGTGCACAGCACTGAAGCTTGAGCTTGAGATACGGTATCTTGAGTACGACGTTTCCGTTCAATGTCGTCATCTTTTAATACAATCCACGAAGGTTTTAGGTTTTATGTCCATTTTTCAATCGTGGAATCGATCATCAGTGTTTCGCCCCAATGTGTCAAGGTACTCGTCAGTTGGATTGCCACACCTTTCCAAGACGCAGGAAAAACATGAAAATAAAATATTCTGAAATTTCTGACGGTATGATTTCGTGTAATTTTTATTTAGTAGCTCTCTTCTGAGGAAAGAAATAGTTTCCTATCAGACAAAATCGCATCAGGACTGCTGCCATTGGTTGTAGTCCAAGCAAGGGGAACAGAACCTTGGATTATTAGACAGTTCGAATGAGAGTAATAGTTTTCTGCCTCTCTCTCTTGCATATCCAAAGAAATACGTGAAATGGGGTAATGACGTCTCTCTCGCTTGCAGGCCAGAGATAATGGGTGCAGTATTTTACCTGAATGCACCTTCTAATGAGCGGAGTAGCCGCACGAGTTCACACGCTACAGGTATGGAGCCAAGCCGTGCTTTCCTGAGACGAGTGGGTTCGAACACCGTCGGCTGTCCTGAGAATGGTTTTCTATCGTTTTCTATTTTCACTCACAGGCAAATACCGGGACAGACTACAACCGATTCCTTCCAACTCTCTCCCTAATTTCATTCACCACCATTCATTTCATGTCCATTAGCTCCTCAACTGAGGTTGTAGTCAGGAAGGTCATCCATTCGAAAAACATGCCATATAATTTCATCTCACCTCATCCCTGAACCCGAATCATGAAACGGGAGTAGGAGTAGGCATATTCCTTAATAAAACTCTACCTGGCAATTTGGCCGTGCGGTTAGGGACGCGCAGCTGTGAGCTTGCATCCGGGAGACAGTGGGTTCGAACTCCACTGACGACAGCCCTGAAGATGGGTTTCCGTGGTTTCCCATTTTCACACCAGGCAAATACAGGGGCTGTACCTCAATTAACGCCACGGCTGCTTCCTTTCCACTCCTAGGCCTTTCCATCCCACGGTCGCCGCAGAACCTATCTGTGTCGATGAGACGTAAAACCAATTGCAATAATAATAATAATAATAATAATAATAATAATAATAATAATAATAATAATAATAATAATAATACTCTCTTGAGACTTACAAGGATATCCAAATTAGAAAATTCAGTAACCAAAATGATCTCCTACAACTCAATCGCTATTAGCAATTAACAGAGCGGAGAAAATCACAAACCAATTTAATGTGTTTTGACTGTCAACCCACGACACGTAAGTTTTTCAGCCGCGTGCCTTAAAAATTTCCGTCTTAGTTTTCCAATCATTCTTGTCACACTATTCCTAGGACTGACATCATTAATCACGGATCTTTAACGCCGACTCCTCTAAGGCAATGAGTGCCGTTTAAGAAAAGGGAAGGATCGTTAAAGATGGTAAAATAATAATACTGTTATCGATTTTACGTTCACTAACTACTTTTATGGTTTTCGGGGATGCCTGGGTGCCGAAATTTTGTCCCACAGGAGTTACTTAAAGTGTCAGTAAATGTATCGACACGAGACTGACGTTGGCTATTTGAGCCCCTTCATATACCACCGGACTGAGCCAGGATCGAACCTGCCAAGTTGAGCTCAGAAGGCCAGCGCTCTACCGTCCGAGCTACACAGCTCAGCATAAGGTGGTATAGTGAAATACATTGAAAACTTGGATATTCTCAAATCGTCAGCACGAACCATCGCCTGTAGTTCAGAATCTAATGTATCGTTTCGAGAGACACTGTATAATCCCTTTATTCTTTAAATTCTTTAAGTTTTAATAATTTACATGCCAATTAGGTTCTAACATTATTCTATTGTAATACGCAGCAGAACAAAGGATTCTGCTTCTTTCCCTCATTCATTATAACAGTCAGAACGACGCACGCTATAGTTACCACATAACGCTGCTGGAAGTGTCAGGTAGTCAAAATAATTATGTAACCGTCAGGAAAATGTGCTTTCATTGTTCTCGTGTACTTCCATTGTGCTAGTCTGTTACCAAATACACCGCATCACACATTAGAACTGCAGTTTGCTGCTCTAAATTAAAATTAGTAACTAGGTGTGACCTCCAAGCTAGCTTTTAGTTTTGCGTGACTATTGTTTCGCAATCATAGCCACATGACCTCCAGTTTTGCGTGACTATTGTTTCGTAATCATAGCCACATGACTTCCAGTTTTGCGCAGGATCCGAAGCACAGGGACGTAACTTCTCATTCCAAAAATCCCACATGGATAGGCCGGGATTCGAACGGTTGCCACATTGTTGAGCAGCCAGTGATGTTTATATCACTCGGCTGTCACGCCTCGTATGTTTGACCTGCAAACGAGAGTTAAGGTACGGTCTTAGTCAGCCCGCCTTATTAATATCAGAAATGTATTTTTTCTTACAACTTACTTTACGTCGTACCGACGCAGATAGGTCTTATGGCGACGACGGGATAGGAAAGGGTTAGGAGTGAGAAGAAAGCTGCCGTGGCCTTAAATAAGGAACAGCTCCAGCATTTGCCTGGTGTGAAAATGGGAAACCGCGGAAAACCATCTTCAGGGCTGCTGATAGTGGGATTCGAATCCACTATCTCTCGGATGCAAGCTCACAGCTGCGCACCGCTAACCACACGGTCAACACGCCCAGTCGTACAGAGTGTAACAGCCTGTCTGAATATTGATGGGAAGTAACTGGGGAGTTAGATAACTTTCTTCTTTAGCATGCCATTCCCATGGTTTATAAATTTTCTGGTACTACTGGTACGTAATACACTGGATCATCACTGGTCATCCCCACTTTCTCCCGAATGCAAGCTTGCACCTACGCGACCCTAACCGCGCGGCCAAATCGCTCGGTAGAACTAATGTATGTTTGTAGGTGCGAGTCTTCAAAGCCTGAAGAATGCTTGCATCCCCAACTGCTCCGTATTCATAGAGACCCTAGGCGTCAGTGAGGATCCGTTCTAGGAAATTAGGAACTGAAATAGTTCCTGTTGCTTTCCTCACTGAATCAGAAGGTGCTATAACGTATCCACCATGAAGCCCATTGATCTACCGAACGAGAGACACCCTCCCACCGTTCATTACAGGGACTGAATCAGTAATATCAGTATTGCTCATACCTCAGTCACTTTCATGCTGTCAAAGCCTATGCTGGTGCTGGTATAGATCTATGAAAGTATCAAATTTCTTGTAGTATATAGCAGAAGGTACAGTGCACTGTATTTCATCAGTAATCGATCTGAACTTCAGCAAACTCAATTAAACTCAAGAAACAGTAATATCTCCAAGACGAGTATCAAATTAAATGAACATATATTTAAACGACCACTGGCAGTTTATAGAATTTCTTCTCTTCTTTTTTACTATTGGCTTTACGTTGCAAAGACACAGATAGGTATTATGGCGACGATGGAACAGGAAAGGGCTAGGAGTGGGACGGAAGCGGTCGTGGCCTTAATTAAGGTAATGCTCCAGTATTTGCTTCGTGTGGAAATGGGAAACCACTGAAAACTATCTTCAGGGCTGCGGAGAGTGGGGTTCGAACCCACTATCTCCTGAATGCAAGCTCATAACTGCGCGTCCCTAAACGCACGGCCAACTCGCTTCGCTCGGTTTTTTTAAAGAATATAATCCCTGGCGATGCTGTGATGAACAGTTACAATATTGTTGCATTTAATACTTTATCTGAGTGATTAGAACGCTTCGAACTTTAAGAATATAAAATGCTTTTTTTGTTGTTGTTGTTGCGAAAGGTAGCCTCCTATTTTATCTGTCAATTGAGGCATTAAACATAATCGTAAGTTAAATATTCTCAGCGATATACACGTTCTACCCGAACACTAAAAGCGTCTTAAAATGTTCCTTTCCAAGTACCCGTTGTCGAGGAACGTAAGTCTACGTTAGAAGAAGAAGAAGAGAGGACATCACCCTCTAGGGGGCCCACCGTACCCCAGCACAGTACAGAACGAAAACATTTTAGGAGTAATAAGAAAGGAAAGGTAAGCCATAAAGAACAGACTACACTACTGCAAGTAATGTTCAGCTCACGGAGCCGTCTGAGGTGTGAAGAACTATCAATAGTACTTTCTTCCCAATTGTAAGAAATTAGTATCGGTATTTTGTAACTAGTTCCTAGTGTATGGACAATATGTTCGGAATTAAACTCAATTAAACGAGGAATGGCAGCACAATAGCGACTGCTTACACCGCGGTATGCGGAAACCTCACACCCAAGGAGAGTGCATTACAATGGTTGTAACAAACAATGTTTGAAGAAGTGTTTCACGGATTCAAGGCTTTTCCAACGTGTTCCTTAAGAGGTCACTAAGTGTATTCCTAAGATAAACGCATCCTCTTTACTCGTCTGTTTTGAAGAATATCTTACGTGAAAGTTTCAAGGTTATTTTAAGTGAACAAACAGTGTAATGCATCCCAAAGTGGCTATGCTAGTTATATAAATGGAATGCTATCTACATTTTGTTCAGTAGTGACTCTTGTGTCCGCCTCTGTGGTGTGATTGTTAGTGTGATTCTCTGCCACTTCCGGAGGCCCGGGATCGATTTTCGGTTTTGCCACGAAATATGAAAAGTGGTACGAGGGCTGGAACAGGGTCCATTTAAACTCGGGAGGTCAACTGAGTAGAGGGGGTTTCGATTCCCACCTCAGCCATCCTCAAAGTGGTTTTCCGTGGTTTCCACTTCTTCTCTAGGCAAATGCAGGGATGGTACCTAACTTACGGCCACGCCCGCTTACATCCCTCTTCCTTGTCTATCCCTTCAGATCTTTCCCCCCCCCCCACAAGGCCCCTGTTCTGCCTAGCAGGTGAGGCCACCTGGGCGAGGTACTGGTCCTCCTCCCCAGTTATATCCTCAGATCCAAAAGTCTGAAGCTCCAGGACACTGCCCTTGAGGCAGTAGAGGTGCGATCCCTCGCTGAGTCCGAGGGAAAAACCGACCCTGGAGGATAAACACATTAAGAAGAAGAAGAAGAAGAAGAAGACGAATTTCGCGTGGCTGGCGCAGACCCTCTGGCGAGAGTAGACGGCACCTGCCGTGTGTAGGAAACTGCGTATTATTATGGTGGAAGTTAGTTTTGTGTGTGAGTTGCAGGAATGTTGAGGTCAGTGCTAAAATCCAATCCTTGAACTTGGGAATTAACCATCTGAAGTTAAAATTTCCGTTCCATCTGGGAATCGAACCCGGGTCGCTCTGAACCAAATAGCATAACGCTGACCGTTCAGCCAAGATACATTTCATGACTTACTCAACGTTAGACATTATTAAAATCGTTAGAAACGGACTTAGTTGACTATCAGTATGGATGCTGTTTCTTGTCTTTTCAATAAAATGCGTTCACTTTAAAGAGCAAACAAGTAACACAGTGACTAAAATTTGTCTTACATTAAAGAAGTGTGCCAACGTTAACCATAAGCTTTTGCTGGAGTGCAGGGTTGAGCGGCTCGGAGGTTAAGGTGCTGGCTTTTTGAACTAAAGTTGGCAAATTCGGTCCTGACTCAGTCCGGTGGTTTTTGAAGGCATCGATAGATTTACAGGCACGTAAAAGAACTTCTGCAGGACAAAATTCCGGCACCTCGGTTTCTCCGAAAACTTTAAAAGTAGTTAGTGGGACGTAAAATGAATAACATTTTTTTATTATTGCTGGAGTTGATGGATCTATCCAGTGTTCACGAATATTTTCTTTCTTTTTCGCGTCTCTCTTTAATTTTCTTCCACATTAACACAAGTTAAAACATTTTCGTATAAGGTTTCTACACATTATTAAATTCTCCCGTGTTCATCGAAAGACTCTTGAAGTACATTATTTGTAATAATATTAATAACAATAATAGTAAAAATTTTGGCTGAGTCGGTCGTGCTGTTAGGGGCACGCAGCTGTGAGCTTGCATTCGGGAGATAGTTTGTTTGGACCCCACTGTCGGTAGCGCTGAAGATGGTTTTCCGTAGTTTCCCATTTTTCACACCAGGTAAATACTGGGGCTGTTCCCTAATTAAGGCCACGGCCGCATCCTTCTCACTCCTAGCCCTTTCCTATCCCTTCGTCACCATAAGACCTATCTGTGTCGATGTGACGTAAAGCAGCTTGTAAAAAAATCATAATAATATTCAAATACTACCGGACTAAGTCGGTACCGAACCCACTAACTTGAGCTCAGGTCAGCGCTCTATCGTCTGAGCTACCTTAATTAGGATTTGGTCCTAAGACATTTTCAGGACTAGTATTTTTTGTAACAATTTGCTTTGTGAGCCTCTGTGGTGTAGTGGTTGGTATGATTAGCTGCCACCCCCGGAGGCCCGGGTTCGATTCCCGGCTCTGCCACGAAATTTGAAAAGTGGTACGAGGGCTGGAACGGGGTCCACTCAGCCTCGGGAGGTCAACTGAGTAGAGGTGGGTTCGATTCCTACCTCAGCCATCTTGGAAGTGGTTTTCTGTGGTTTCCCACTTCTCCTGCAGGCAAATGCCGGGTTGGTACCTTACATAAGGCGACGGCCGCTTCCTTCCCTCTTCCTTGTCTATCCCTTCCAATCTTCCCATCCCCCACAAGGCTCCTGTTTAGCACAGCAGGTGAGGCCGCCTGGGCGAGGTACTGGTTATCCTCCCCAGTTGTATCCCCCGACCCAGAATCTGAAGCTCCAGGACACTGCCCCTGGGCGGTAGAGGTGGCATCCCTCGCTGAGTCCGAGGGAAAAACAAACCCTGGAGGGTAAACAGATTACGAAAGAAAGAAACAATTTGCTTTACGTCTGCGCCGAAACAGATAGGGAAACTACCGTAGCCTCAAATAAAGCACAGCCCCAGAATTTGCCTGGTGTGAAAATGGGAAATCACGGAAAACCATCTCCAGGGCTACCAACAGTAGGATTCGAACCCACAATCTCTCGAGTGCAAGCTGACAACTACGTGATCCAAACTACACAGCCACTCGCTCGGTCAACATTGTTTTCTTGAACATCTCCAAATGCACAGAATAACAGAAGTTCATAGTCCTTTGCTTACATTACATAAGTATCTGGCTAGGGAGCTATTTTGGAGTAAACAGGGAAATGTCAGACGGAAAGTCCATTAAGAAGTATAAAGATGATACCTTCTAGTTCTTGAGGATGGACTTTTGTAGAGTAGAGATTAAGGCTTTCGGCCCGGAGGGAGCTTTACCGCTGATTTCCTGCAATGATTGATATGTGTGAGTTAAGTACACTCAATTGCACAAAGATTGGCCTTTGGTCACAGGGGTCCCGGGTTCGACTCCCGGCAGGGTCGGGAATTTTAATCATCATTGGTTAATTTCTCTGGCATGGGGGCTGGGTGTATGTGTCGTCTTCATCATCATTTCATCATCATCACGACGCGCAGGTCGTCTACGGGAGTAAAATCTAAAGACCTGCACCTGGCGAGCCGAACATGTCCTCGGACACTTCCGGCACTAAAAGCCGTACGCCATTTCATTTGCACAAAGATAGCCAGAAAATAAATGTTTAATTTGATAAATTCCCGAAACGCGAGGATATTCGTAAATTGTGGGTCTGGGTACTCAGTTGCCGAAGAGATGATACTTTTGGAATCCTACCACCTGCATAATATGTTCATCCTGTTTCAAACAAGACACTTTTGAAAGAAAGTCATACTCTGCTTTGGCCATTTTTTGTGTGTGGTTGACTGTACATTCTATTCTATCCATCTTTTTGTAGGAAGGCATTAACCTGGGTCCAGGAAAAGTACTTGCTCCCAGGACCTTTCCCACACGGGATGTGTGGCACCATTAACGCATTTCAGAGCCGGATGTCGTGCCTTCCTCGGGCTACATGATGAAGTGCGAGTGACCATCTCCCTCTTAGACGAACACAAGAAGAGAAATGTTTAAATTTCCTTCAGCGTTCACCTTTGAGTTTGAAAAAGAAACGGACAGATCAGTATCCTTCAGTTGTTAACGTTACAGTCAGCGACACGCCTGTGTGAAAACAGACTGCGGAGAGTAATAAACATAGTATTGTTCCCTTGTACGTTCTACTAACTACTTTTAAGGTTTCCGGGAACGTCTAGGTGCCAGGAGTAGGAGTTCTCTTGCGTTCCAATAAATCTGTCGACACGAGACTGGTGTATCTGAGCACCTTCAAATACCATGGTACTGATCGAGGATCAAACCCAGAAACTCGGTCTCAGAAGCACTGAGCCCGGCACGAAAGGGAAAAATATCAAAGCAGAATATTACACTTGTTGTCAGATAAAACTCGATGAAAGGAAGACATTATTATTATTATTATTATTATTATTATTATTATTATTATTATTATTATTATTATTATCATTATGCTTTTTTCCCAACCCTGGTGGGATCGCTGGTACTAAATGGGTCATGCATGTGGATTTGGCATTTTTATACGATCTAATTCCCTTTCTGCAAGGATATGTTCACTGTTACATGTTTCTGCAGTGGTTTGCAGTATGGTGTGTTGTGTGTATAGAGATAAACACAAAGACCTAATCCCCAAGCCAGAGAGATTAACCAGATGCGGCTAAATTCCCCAACCCAGCCGCGAATCGAACACAATACCCTCTGAACCAAAGGCCGCGACGTTGATAATTCAGCCAAGGAGCCGAACGAATGACGGGAAGAAACATTAAGGTAAAATTTTGCACTTCTCTACAAACATGAATGAAAGGAAGAATAATCAAAATAGAATATTACAGTTCTCTGCAAGAGAATAAATTAATAAAGCAAAAAATACTGATAAGCCGCCTCTGTGGTGTAGTGGTTAGTGTGATTAGCTGCCATCCCCAGAGGCCCGGGTTCGATTCCCGGCTCTGTCATGAAATTTGAAGACTGGTATGAGGGCTGAAACGGAGTCCACTCAGCCTCGGGGGGTCAACTGAGTAGAGGGGGTTCGATTCCCTCCTCAGCCATCCTCGAAGTGGTTTTCCGTGATTTCCCACTTCTCGTCCAGGCAAATGCCGGGATGGTATCTAACTTAACTTTTTTGCTATTGGCTTTACGTCGCACCGATGCAGATATATTTTATGGCGACGATGGGATAGGAAAGGCCGAGGAGTTGGAAGGAAGTGTCCTTGGCCTTAATTAAGGTACAGCCACAGCGTTTTCCTGGTGTGAAAATGGGAAACCACGGAAAACCATCCTCAGGACTGCCGACAGTGGGATTCGCACCCACTCTCTCCTGAATGCAAGCTCACAGGCGGTATACTTCTATGTAAGATCAAACTGAACGAACGGAAAAGATATCAAATCAGAATATCACCCTGTGGTGAAAGATTAAATTGAATGAAAGGAAGGTAAAATCACATTCTGTACTTTAATAACCTAATAGAACAAAACAACTTTATTGAAAATGTATATTTAAGACAGTAAGTATTTTATTATGAAAGGGACGAATTTGACGGTGATTCTTCCGTACAATGGGTCGCTCAGTTTTCTGTCAGGAAATGTGCATGAAATAATGATGATAAGAAAATACTTCATTTCACTACTTAACATTTATTTGAAACCCAAGATGCAGCAGATGGTAATATCCGGAAGAATTACTCTGTCACAATAGAATATGAACTCTGAGAAAGCTCATCTCACATCCCAGAGCTAGAGAAAGCCAGCCGTCTTAGGAAGCAAAGGTCTTCCTGTTGTTGAAGTTGGACAGTCCACCACTATACAATGCATTTGTGCTGACACGGAAGAATTTATGTTGTCTGAAAAAGGAACGGAATTGCTAACAGGGACATTGTGACAAAGATTAATTCGTTGATGTGTTTTCATGTGCTAAGAACTTAACATCCGCCCGTTTTTAATATACAGGAGGCTCACGAAATTATTTTGCAATAAAAACATGTTTCTATGAGATCATCCATTCTGTTCTAATTCCAAATAAGGGGAGTAATAATTATAATGCCCGAGAAGTCAGGCGTCTTTTCCGTAAAATTGTCTTTATTTGCAACGTAAAATTAAAGAGACCTAAGGAACTTATCTAGTAATATTTCCTGTCATTTAAGAGTTAGATGAAAACCAACTCAGATGGAATAGGAAAGGGCTGGTGTAGAAAGCGACCGAGGCCTTTATTAAGGTACAAAACCAAATCCCATGGTACAACAGCCCCGAAGGACCATGGTCTACCAAGTGACCGCTGCAGATATGGAGGTGTCGTGTGGTCAGCACGACGAATCCTCTCGGCCATTATTCTTGGCTTTCTAGACCGAGACCGCTATCTCACTGGCAAATAGCTCCTCAATTGCAATCACGTAGGCTGAGTGGATCTCGAACCAGCCGTCAGATCCAGGTAAAAATCCCTGATCTGTCCGGGAATCGTACTCGGGGCCTTTGGGTAAGAGGCAAGCGCGCTTTCCCTACAACGCGGGGCCGGCTTTATTAAGACACAGCCATATTATATCCATAGTTTGAAAAGGGTAAAACCATCTTCAGGGTTGCGGAAAGTTGAGTTCGAATCCACTATCTACCGAATGAAAGTCCATACCTACTCGGCCTGTATCTGTCAGCCAACTCACCAGGTTTCAAACTTTGTATACTTCGTTTTTTTTCTTCTTCTTCTTCTTCTTCTTCTTCTTTATCGGTTTACCCTCCAGGGTCGGTTTTTCCCTCGGACTCAGCGAGTGTCCTGGAGCGTGAGATATTTGGTTGGCGATACAACTGGGGTGAAGGACCAGTACATCTCCCAGGTGACCTCACCTGCTATTCTGAACAGGGGCCTTGTGGCGGATGGGAAGACTGGAAGCGATAGGCAAGGAAGAGGGAAGGAAGCGTCCGTGGTCTTAAGCGGGCTGAGGTGGAAATCAACCCCCCTCTACTCAGTTCACCTTCCAAGGCTTAGTTGACCCCGTACTACTTTTCACATTTCTGGACAGAGCCGGAAATCGAACCCGGGCCTCTGGGGGTGGCAGCTAATCACACTAATCTCTACACCACAGAGGCGGACAGCTTTATTTTTAATCTGTGAACTGAAAAGTGAGTTTGCTTATTCCTTATATACATCTTCACTGGTCATTACCAAAATTTACACCAAGGTGCAGGAGATACTCGGACGGGTCGTAGACGTATTTATGTTGCCAAATTCTAATTTGAACTCCGTGTTGTAAATAAAAACAAAACCAACTATAGCAATAAAATACGCAAAATATCGAAGTTTCTCTAGAATGAGTGGACATAGTTCATTTTACGCCCTTCACTGCGAGAAACAATACTCGGCGAGGGAATCCAAAAACAATACGTTAAGGCCTTAGATCAACCGATTCCCAGATATTTCCAAAAAACTCCCCGCTCTCGGAAATTGGTCAAGATATGGTAATGTCAGCTCAAGAGCCCATCCTACCTTCCCACTAGCTCTGTAAGAGGTAATAGAGGATGTTTTCCAAGTTGTACTTCCCCCTGAAACAGTAATCAACACACACAATAACTCTGTAAGTGGCAGTGACCTAAAAATGGCGGGGATAACGTCAACAACTGTTTATTTTTTGCGCCACTTCTCATTGTCCTCATAAAAAGGTTTCTTTAAGTCTTCAAGATCTTCTGGCCTTCTTTTATATTCCGTTATTAATCGAGTAGCACATCGTGAAAATGTTGTAGCGGTATTAAGGGAAATAATTGAATTCCTGCATTGATTGTGGGTCATTAAATGCAATAGAATGAGATTGTTACAGTGAAAAAAAGGGTCAATCAATTCTTCTTCTTTCTTCTTTTCCTACCGCTTTTCCCACACCTGTGGGGTTGCGGGTGCGATCTGTGTCGCACATATGTGGATTTGGCCCTGTTTTACGGCCGGATGCCCTTCCTGACGGCAACCCTATATGGATGTTATCACTATTGCGTGTTTCTGTGGTCGTTGGTAGTGTAGTGTGTTGTGTGAATATGAAGAGGAGAGTGTTGGGAAGGACACAAACACCCAGTCCCCGAGCCAGAAGAATTAATCAGAAGCGATTAAAATCCCCGACCCGGCCGGGAATCGAACCCGGGACCCTCTGAACCGAAGGTCAGGACGCTCACCATTCAGCCAACGAGTCGGACAAAAAAAGTCCATCAATATAACATAATAATAATAATAATAATAATAATAATAATAATAATAATAATAATAATAATAATGTCCGCCTCTGTGGTGTAGTGGTTAGCGTGATTAGCTGCCACCCCCGGAGGTCCGGGTTCGATTCCCGGCTCTGCCACGAAAATTTGAAAAGTGGTACGAGGGCTGGAACGGGGTCCACTCAGCCTCGGGAGGTCAACTGAGTAGAGGTGGGTTCGATTCCCACCTCAGCCATCCTCGAAGTGGTTTTCCGTGGTTTCCCACTTCTCCTCCAGGCGAATGCCGGGATGGTACCTAACTCAAGGCCACGGCCGCTTCCTTCCCTCTTCCTTGTCTATCCCTTCCAATCTTCCCATCCCTCCACAAGGCCCCTGTTCGGCATAGCAGGTGAGGCCGCCTGGGCGAGGTACTGGTCATTCTCCCCAGTTGTATCCCCCGACCAAGAGTCTGAAGCTCCAGGACACTGCCCTTGTGGCGGTAGAGGTGGGATCCCTCGCTGAGTCCGAGGGAAAAGCCGAACCTGGAGGGTAAACAGATGATGATGATGATGATGATGATGATGATGATGATGATGATGATGATGATGATGATGATGAATAGTAATGCCGGGCTGAGTGGCTCAGACGGTTGAGGCGCTGGTCTTCCGACCCCAACTTGGCAGGTTCGATCCTGGCTCAGTCCGGTGGTATTTGAAGGTGCTCATATACTTCAGCATCCTGTCGGTAGATTTACTGATACGTAAATGAACTCCTGCGGGACTAAATTCCGGCACCTTGGTGTCTCCGAAAACCGTAAAAGAGTAGTTAGTGAGACGTAAAGCATATAGCATTATTATTATTATAATAATGCTCCTTCAAATACCACCGTACTGAGCCAGGATCGAACATGCCAAGTTGGAGTCAGAAGGCCAGATCCTCAACCTGAGCCACTCAGCCGGGTATAACAAAGGACGCTATAAACGAAATCAAGTTGCTCCTCGTAGTTTCTGCAACAATGATGCTCGTGGTAGAAATGTTGAAAGCACAAAGAATTTCTACACCTACGAAGCGAGGATAAGGGCTTTATGTCACATGCTCCATGTTTTTCTTCCAACGCAAAAATAACTTTGCCTATGTCGGTTAGTATTATACAAACTACCATTATTCCCATACAAGCGTTGCCTCAAATCAGCTGTTCAATAGTGCGAGTTGCGGGTAGGGTATGGAGTAGAGGCCTGCGTAGCCGAGCGCGCTAATTCAAACATACGAAATTTAACGCATTCTGTAGGTCGCACGAGTTAATTTCCGAAAGAAGTATTTTGGCCATTGTATTTTTTTACAAGTCTACTTACGTCGCACTCACACAGGTAGGTCTTATGGCGACGATGGGAGAGAAAAGTGTTAGGAATGGGAAGGAAGCGGCGGTGGTGTTAATTAAGGTACAGCCCTAGCATTTGCCTGTTGTGAAAATGGGAAATCATCGAAAACTATCTTCAGGGCTGCCGACAATGGGATTCAAACCCACTATCTCTCGGATGCAAGCTCACAGCTGCGTACCCCTAACCTCACGGCCAACATCTTCAGTGATTGTATTATTGTTGGCTCATTTAACGTGTGTGCAAAATTGACGAAAGATCGGCGATTTCCCGGTACACGCCCTTCTCTTATAAGTACTCTTGTGAGTATGGTATGATTGTTTTCAGGTGCGGATTACTTGCTTCAGTCGTATGTACCTCGCTTGATGAATTCTTTTTCGACTCCGACCGTATTAGGTTTCCAAGACTTAGGGAGTTTTTCATTTTCACGCCGTCACAATGTCTTCCTTCCGTTTTCTCGCTCTGATTAGTGTTATTAACGAATGGTTGCTCAGTTGTACTTCCTCCTAAAACAATAATCAACACCACCACCACTATCAAATGATTTTTTCATTTATCCCAGCGCCAATAATCAAGGACTTAATATAGGATGTTATTGCTTTATTGTGATGTTACGTCGTGTGGTCTTCGCAGAGGCCTGGTGCAGGTCTTTCTAGTGATACCCATGGGCGACCTGGGCGGGTGGTATGTGTGTGTGTGGAGGTGGGGGTGGGGGCGGCTTGAGTTAGGGAGAGGGTGAAACCCGGTTCAACACATAGCCTCTCCTGTCGAGTACCATCAAGGGGTCTGTTCAAGGCTTAACCCCTCCATCCGACGGACGAATCACCATCAACAGCGTCTGTTGCCCTCACTCCATATGAACACTGCGGAGAGGTTTGGAGTTTAATCCAAGCTCTTGGCACACAATCTAGTGATTACCTTGCCGGCCAGCATTATGACGGTGAAAAGTTTTTCAACCAACAGGACTCAAACCGGTCGACCACGGTGTGAGACCATACAGACTTTTAACACCTTAACAATCATGGCGAGCTTGTATCCGGGAGACAGTAGGTTCGAATCCCACTATCGGCAGCCCTGAAGATGGTTTTCCGTGGTTTCCCATTTTCACACCAGGCAAATGCTGGGGCTGTACCTTAATTAAGGCCACGGCCGCTTCCTTCCAACTCCTAGGCCTTTCCTATCCCATCGTCGCCATAAGACCTATCTGTGTCGGTGCGACGTAAAGCCCCTAGCAAAAAAAGAAAACAATCATGGCCACCGGGCGTACATTACCACCGCCAATACAATTTTATTCTAATAGGTGATTATGATTTGCTCTAAATGTGTTTAAAACGCACAAACTGTTAAATGGAACACGTTTGTATACATAGGTTTATTTTTCACATTCTGGAGTTAAACGTAACAGTGGTTTTTTGGTAACTATGACTACGGCAGAGTGCACGTATGAGCTATACGGTTGTTGACACGATACTATATAGGCTTTTGGGCTTATGCCATGTCAAGGAAATGAGGTGAAATTCTTTACGTTTCGCAGAGAACTGTGCTCTGCGTCATCAGAATAAAATCTCGACTGGCCACGAGAAAGGCTTCTTAAACAATGCCTTTCTGAAATATAGACGTTATGATAGAAGTGGGAATGGTACGTTCATTCGCCACCAGATGGCTCCCCGGACATCGCACAGCGCTAGCGTTCGAAGCGGAAGCTGGCCGAGCCATCAGAATCAGTCTAAGAGGGTCACATAACATGTGTACGTAACATATGACATTGACAGGTGTATGACATTGACACAAGCCCGGAACGAAACATCTGGCGATGAGGAACGTACGAATTTGGAAAACACCCAGATGAAATAACAATAGCGAAGGGACAAGGGATAATGCTGTTCGTGTGTCGATTTTGACCAAATAGACCCTTGCTTGCAAGAGCTTGCAAGAGAAAATGAATTCCATTCTCGTTGTAATAACATTGAATTCGACAAAAATACAAAATATACTTCCATCGTACTCGAAATAAGGTGAATCCAAAAATGTTGGTCGGCACGCAAACAGTAGTCTATTATTTTAAACAAAAAAGTTTGCTCAATATTGTTCGTGGATTCAGAAAAATCCAAGCGTGTAGTTTTACGTCACTGGTGATATCGCAATCACATCCATGGAACGTCCAATTTTACATCGAATCCAAACCATAATGATATAACTTTTCATTTTAAAAATGCCTCATGTACTAGCCGGTATCCGAACTGCGGTCGCCTTGGTCCACGCCTCCGTGGATTTGGAAGAGACTCGTCACGGAAAGAAGCGTGAAGAAAGCCTAATGGACCTTGCATAGAAAATTTTTTGTGTTCCTAGTTGTGAAGCGCTTTCAACAGGCTCTGAATAACAGGGAACGTTATAGATGTAGGTTCTTATTTGATGTGTACTTCTTGGCACATAAACTAAAGAGACTCTGATGTGAGAGATTCGGCGTTAAACATATATTTTGACACGTACTATAATGTTACGGTGCCATCTTCCTCAGAATGATAGAGGAGTTATTATTTATAAGAAATACATCCAATGAGTAAAACCATCCAGGACGCACTAGCAGCGAATGGCTTACCGGTCTGAAGGCGGAGTACGAGTTATTCCAGGTAGGATCTATGAAAGTAGCCGTTGTCAAAACGAGATGGAAACCCTACCTCAAGTCTTAGTTCACTGCACGTACAAGAAAACCCTAAATAAAGCCAGACATTACAGCAATTGTTTCATGCTAATGAAGAGCTTGAAAAATTTCGGCGTAACAGTCTCCCGAGTACAAACGTAGCAACCATAATTGGCCGTGCCGCAACGCAGCACGGTTATTTTATCAGCATTTTTAATATTACGATTGTTGGCCGACTCCTTCGCTGTTTGCTCAGCGTTGAGGCCTTCGGTTCAGCGGGTTCCGGGTTCGATTTCCGGACGGGTCGGGGATTTTAAATGCGCCTGGTTAATTCCTCTAGCACCGGGCGAGTTGGCCGTGCGTGTAGAGGCGCGCGGCTGTGAGCTTGCATCCGGGAGATAGTAGGTTCGAATCCCACTATCGGCAGCCCTGAAAATGGTTTTCCGTGGTTTCCCATTTTCACACCAGGCAAATGCTGGGGCTGTACCTTAATTAAGGACACGGCCGCTTTCTTCCAACTCCTAGGCCTTTCCTATCCCATCGTCGCCATAAGACCTATCTGTGTCGGTGCGACGTAAAGCCCCTAGCAAAAAAAGATCCTCTAGCTTGAGGACTGGGTGTTTGTAATTGTTCCAACACTCTCCTCTTCATAATCACACACTATACCACACTAGCAACCACCACAGGCATACGCAATAGTCAATACATCCCTCCATAAATGGTTGGCGTTAGAAAGAGCATCCGGCCGTAAAACAGGGCCAAATCCACTTGTACGACACAGTTTGCACCCATACATTGAACTTTATATTTTTGTTGGTGACAAAGGTTAACAATTGAAGGTAGTGTAAACTAGTTTTTTAAGTAAGAATTTTAAAAACTCGAAGTTTCTGTGAATGGAAATCTCTTAAGAAACTTGGTCACACGTGGACGGTGCCCATGTGAAGGCCACAGACGAATAGCAGAAGAACCCCCTGACACAGAAACGAGATGTGGACCACTGGTTAGGAATCATGGTCATTAATCTTCCGAAATAAACAAAAAAAAAAAGATTTATTATAAGTAACAATTGATAGAAAGTTAAATAATAGCATTAAGCTTTTTATTACATTTTCCTTCCCTCCTTTTGCCACCGTTTAACGGTACATGTTGTGACTCGGAGCACGTAAACGAGAGCATTTAATGGTCCCTACTTCAGTTCTTGCTGCATGACAAGTGAAAGCGAAGTAATTACACAGGATGAGATGGCACTTTCTTGTCCACTCGAGATTGCTCGCTTCGGTGGACAAAATAAAACAGCTACAATGGAAAGTGGAGTACGCAAGACAGTGATCTCCAAAAGTCGACAGCTGAACACTAGATTCTAAATTTACTCCACGCAACTGAGATAATTCATATTACACCGGGTGTTTCAAAAGGTGACGCCTATAGAGGGATCGAAGTACAATATTTTTGGTGAAAAATAGGTGGGTGTGAATATCACCAAGGTTGTCTCTAATTAAACGATGTGTTGAGATACGTAGACTGTACCACGAAGATTCGTAACCTGGGGTTGGCTTACCTTCCTTTTGTTCTGTTTTGGGTTGGTAACAAAAGAAATTGGAACATATATCCACTAGCCTGCCATTCACTTGTGTCCAAACTCCCACAGTTTTCACAGCCAAGGAAAAGGTAACTTATGAAACGGTGAATACAAACAGGAAACTTCTCATCGTCGTTGACGGCTACAAATTCTGCCGGTAAACTGTCTTAGTGCAGGCTGTGCTGTGTAAAGAAAACGTGTTGCAGTAAAATGTGTACTTGTGGGGAATGAGACTATAACGCTGGCTTACAGAAATCAGATAATATAATATCCACAGCGTGTTTTCAGTCATAGGAACAGGTCAGGAATGGAATGAATGAAGCCCCCGTCTAGCGGCGAGGATAGGAATTGTGCCGGCTGCCGAAGCCTATCGCACTGCTCTGGGACAATGATTAATGACTGACAGATGAAATGATATTGGAGAATGTTGCTGGAATGAAAGATAACAGGGAAAACCGGAGTGCCCGGAGAAAAACACATCCCGCCTCCACTTTGTCCAGCACCAATTTCACATGAAGTGACCGAGATTTGAACCACGTAACCCAGTGGTGAGAGGCCGGCGCGCTGCTTTCTGAGCCACGGAGGCTTCACAGAAATCAGAGTTGGAAAATAATTACGAGATCGATGGGAATTTAAACACCTAAACAGCGCGAAATAATCTTAAAAAGAAAATTAAGAGAAGATGAACCGTTACTTCGTGAAGAGCCAGCGAAAGTGATTAATTTCTGCGTACGAGGGGGAGAGTAATCTCACGTACTGACGAACGTATAGTGTGATGCACTTTACAGTAATAACAATTGCATATGGTTATTACTTTGCCTGCTGCCATTTCTTCATGGATACAGTACTTTTTTATCCATCTCTTGGCACAGGCCAGAGTAAAGTGTAGCTTCCACTGAAGTCCCAGTCTCATCCATGGCTGTGACAATATGGAAGCTGCTGGGGTATGGGTGGTGCTGAGGAATGACATTCAGAGCACGACTAGTGCATCTGAGTGTTATGAAAGGTGTTGCTCATAGGGTCAGTCGTGCTGCAATAGCACTTTCTGACCCAGTGAGGAAAGCAATGGCAAACTACCTCACTCCTCGTCTTGCCTAGTACGCCTCATTTTGGTGCTGCCATTGGTTTTTGGGGTTTCCTTATAACCGCATAACCTTTGGTGGTGCTATTTGAGGATCTAACCAGCCTCTGGGCTGATGACCTAACAGACACATGGCTATTACTAGCCTGGTGCAGCCTTGTATAAGGCGGATCCCCCGACGATGGTGGATGGCATCTACCGTCTATGAGAAGCTGCGTATTATTGTGTTGGAGGATAGTGTTGTGTGGGATGTGTGATTTGCAGGGATCTTGGTGACATTACAAACACTCAGTCCCCGACGCAGGTGAATTAACCATATATGGTTAAATTCTCAGATACGGCCGGAAATCGAATACTGCGCCCTCTGAACCGAAGGCGGCTACGCTGACCATTCAGCCAAGAATCCGTACATATGCGCTCTATACCGGACGCCATAGAGGGTCCGTTTTGCCTGAACACGTCTAAGATAACAGGAAGGATGGAACACGGAAAATGACACAGACGTTCCATCTTGTCAGATTTGCGGTAGTTTTCGCGAGTCGCGCACGAAGTAACATATTAGAGGAACTTTTAACTTACACCACTTTGAGATGAAACGCTAAAAAGAAACGGGCAGTATCGAAATGGGCAAAAGCTTGGTTACTTAAACGAGATTAACTGCCATATATAAATTTAATAAAACGAGGTGACTGGTACAATTATTTGAGGATGGACAGTTAAGCGTATATATTTACACCTGGTTCACTTTCCCATGTCAGAAAGAGTGACAGTGCAATGGGACGGCCAATGACATAACATGAATGACTCAAAGTCACATTTCTTTTCCTAACACCAGGAACAGTTTTCGAAGAACTGAAATTATCCGCTGTAATTTTAGTCCAGACTATCGGAGTAATTATTCCTTAAGCCTGCGCTGAAATATACAGTATAAGGTGCTCAAGAAACAGCATCTCCAAGTAACTAGAATTTATAAGTTATTTGTATAAGGCTGCCAAGGAGGTGGTCACATTGTCCCCGTTGCCTTACAAGGCAATGATATCCGTTTTCACCTGAGACATTTGGTGATGTCCCTTTGGGAGATGGAGTGGCAGGCCACCCCTCTTTCAAATAAGCAGAGAACGATTAAAGGAACTGCGAAGGTATGGAAGGAAGACTTCCCTGCGGGTTTCTCTGAGAGAAGTAGTGGTATTATGTCGTCTTCGGATCGGTCATGGTATAGCAACACACTCCTGTTTACTGAATGGGTGCGTACTTGCGGCGGTCATCTGACCGTAGGATACATCGTTGCTGAATGCGCGGACATGCACCGTAGTCTAAAATTCTCCGAGTACCATCTCCCTCATTCTGCGAGATGACGAGCCATCAGCAGACCTCGTCATCCGTTTTATCGCGTTTAAAAGTGATTTTTCTATTAATTCTTATTTGTCCGACTCATTGGCTGAATGGCAGCGTACTGGCCTTCGGTTCAGAGGGTCTCGGGTTCGATTCCCGGCCGGGTCGGGGATTTTAACCTTCATTAGTTAATTCCAGTGGCCCGGGGGCTGGGTGTTTGTGCTGTTCCCAACATCCCTGAAACTCACACACCACACATAACACTATCCTCCACCACAATAACACGCAGTTACCTACACATGGCAGATGCCGCCCACCCTCATCCTAGGGCCTGCCTTACAAGGGCTGCATTCGGCTAGAAGTAGCCGCACAAAATTATTATAATTCTTATTTTATTGTTAACTGATTTCTTATTTCATGAGTTCTATTTTAGTCTGTCTGCGTATTTTGATGTGTTTTTAATTTTTTTTAAATTTTGATAAGGTATATAATTTCATTTTAAAGATAATACCTTATTCCATTATAATACATGTTAATCTAATTTTAAATAATTGTATAAGAAAATAAGGCATTGCGAATTAGATCCAGCGATTATTTTAAATTGATAATTTTTTAAAATTCTAGTCAGTGGGTAAATTTTAATTATCATTACATTTCGGTTCATCTCGTACTATTAGGGGCCGATGACCTAGATGTTAGGACCCTTTAAACAACAATAATTATCGTCAAAATGAATGTCGCGTTTACCGGGCGAGTTGCCCGTGCGGTTAGGAGCGCGCAGCTGTGAGCTTGCATGCGGGAGATAGTGGTTTCGAACCCCACTGCCGGCAGCCCTAAAGATGATTTTGCGTGGTTTTCCATTTTCATACCAGACAAATGCTGGGGCTGAACCTTAATTAAGACCATGGGCGATTCTTTCCGACTCCTAGCCCTTTCCTGTCCCATCGTCGCCATAAGACCTATGTGTGCCGGTGCGATGTAAAGCAAGTTGTAAAAAAAAAAATACTGTATATAATGTAAGCTTACAGTAGAATATAAAAGTATAATATTTGATGTTTTTTTCTACTGCTTCATTTGTAGCTTTGGGATCAATATTCTGACAACTTTACATGTAACTGTTCATAAACAACATTTTTCTTTATCCGTGTACTCTTTACTTTTTTATTTTCCACAAGCACGGATTAGAACATAGCTTGAGGCATGATTCTCAAGTCTGACATATCCTACGAGTGAACTGCGCAGTTCGAGCAATTGGTTAAAACTGACGCTGAGACTCAAAGACCGCACACATGCTCCAACTTGCTCGCCAACTTGCCTGTACACGTACAGAAAAATCAGTCGTCGAGAGATTTAGTTCGAGCCAAGCCTAAGATCGTACAGGGAGAAAATTCAACCACGTACCTGTCATCTTAGAACTATGCAGGCTAGACGGACGCTAAGACAGACCGTCGTTGCGGCCCTTATACCTGAGATGATGGTACCACAACGGTTGTCCTACGATCCATAAGAACAAAGTTATGTGAGGTAGAAAATATGAGAATTTCTTAATTTGTTTTATATCGACTTCTGAATACAAATTCCAACCCAGGATGTGTATGTCATTATATAGAGTATTACGTCAGACAACAGAAAAAAGATCCTGTACTAGTCAAATAATATATAGCCCAAACTCTGGCTTTTCTAGAACGAAAATCCCTAGTTTTGAGAAATTATTTTAAGCAATTTTCCCGTGATGTCGTAACAAACAAACAAACAAACAGACAGACAAACATGAATTAAACCTAGTCCGACACAAAACAAAGTATGAGGCAAAATTTTGAAGTGTACAAACAAAATTATATATTGAAATATTAACAAGCAGTTTCTGTGCACACAAATATGAGTTAGAAAACAAAAATATGAAATATAATAATCATAGTGTTATTGTCCAAGTAGCAAATTTGCTGTTTTTTTAATCCTCACTTCAAGGCGTGATGCCACTAAAGCGTGTCACACAACAGAAATAAATTCCTGAGTGAAGGCCGTGACCCTACTTAGTGCTCCACCCAGTAATGTGGTTCGACCTGCTCACTCCTTCGCATCGACGCCTACATTTTGACCTCACAGAAGAATATACAATAGTACGTTACAGGGTAAGTACGCAACAAGATATGGAGTCAGGTTTGACGGGAAGTATACAGAATGTCAATCGAGTAACCGCTCAACTCCTGCAAAATAAATAAATAAATAAATAAATAAATAAATAAATAAATAAATAAATAAATAAATGTAATAATCATTTTCGGTTTGTCACCTGTGAAACAATATAATCTGCCTAAATTAATTTCATGAAGACCTTTCGATATTTAGTAGAAGAGTCTCCGTTTCTCCTAAAGAAGTAAAGGGATGATCTCCAAACTTTCAATATGGGACAAGAGCACTATAAGGATAAACACTTTCGGGCCGTTTTGATTCATATTATTTGGGCCAATGACCTTCGATGTTAGGCCCCTTAAAACAACAAGCATCACGATTCATATTATTGTCCTACATTTTGACCAGAGTGAGTTTCTACGCACACAAATACAATACGTAACAGAAATTATGGCACAAACCAAAACAGAGGAACGTGCACGATAGAAAAAGCAAAAAATGTCTCCCTGCCAGTGAACATAGGGTCGCAATTGAAAGGATAATGAAGGTGTAAGGTGTATTTTTCTTATTTAGCACTAACTAGGACGACGGCACCGGGCGTTAAAACCCGTAAAGCACACGATGTGTCCATGCGTAAAAGCAATCACGTCAGTGATAGAGCGTCAGCATAAGTCCTTTCTTTTTTTTTTTTTTTTTTTTTTGCTAGTTGCTTTACGTCGCACCGGCACAGATAGGTCTTATGGCGACGATGGGGGAGGAAAGGTCTAAGAATGGGAAGGAAGTGGCCATGGCCATTGTTACGGAGATATCCGTGGTAGGTAGAGGTGAAAGAAGGTGCGGGTGTGAATGGGTTTCAAGCTACGAAATTAACGTGCAATGTACAATTAATTTAAAATTTAACTAGGTTATATTTTCTTTTCAAAAACAAGAGATAACAATCATAACAGGTACAGAGTAGCAAAAATGTAGGTACAAGATTACTGGGTTCGGGCTCAGTGCCCTTACTTCATAACTCTTGGGCAATCAGCCCCGCCTTACTCCAAAAAAATTTTTAGCCAAGGGGCAGAAAACCCCATTCATTCCCAGGAGCACTGGCTCCAAACATTACACATAAAGCCTGCACGAGGCATACCGAAACAAATTTCAAAGCGCGATCCGCTCTCAAAATTGTAAGCCTATCACAAGGCCACACCAAACTCTCCCTTCAAGCTGTCCTCTAAGGACGTATTTACAGGGGTAAAATACCCAAACTACGGAGGTCTATTACATGAAAAGAAGGTTGATTACATGACCTCTAAAATAACAATTTGAGAGGAGGCGAACTTGCACTCCTAATACACTTTGTTTTTAAAACCTAATCTGGCTCTGGGCCACTAACGCAAGGGCTAATCCCATACTACAGAGGTGACTTGGAGAAGAACACTTTACATTACATAACGAAGAATAGTTTGAGAAAATAAGTTCACCTCAAAACAAATGTGAGTGGGAGCTCGAGAGGGTTAGCACTCTCTATCCCAATATGTAGCCTTACAAGAAAAAGATGAAAAGAGTAATTACATTTTAGGAAAAGGTTACATGATGGAAATGCTTCGAACCCGCCGCGAGTGTTAAACTGCCGACCTAGCAAGAAAAGAAGTTATTAATAGGCCATTACCTGGTGTTGAACGGCTGAAGAAGAAAGAGGCGCTTCCCGCCTCCTGCTATGTACTTAATACACTGAAAGATGGAACAGAAGTGGCCCGGAGACCCTAAAATCAGCAGTTTATATCCTCTCGCGGAAGATTCTAGGCGTTAGGGGAAAGAAAACGCCCTCCCACAAAATCTTTATTGGTTCGGGAAAAGAAACCCCTACATAGAGGAAAAAGAAACACATTATTGGTGGAAAATTAATTAAAGAAATTCGGGATTGGCTAGATCCAAACTAAGGGGAAAAAGAGGGGTATACAGCCAACTTAAACAATGACAGAAGGAAATTTAACAAAGAACAAACTCTTGAAATAAAAATTTCTCCAACAAAATAGTTCTTTGACTCCGCACTAGGTCGCACTATTGTTGATCTTCAGTAGTGTCCTCTAGAAGAGAAAGTTCACACTTCTTACTTCAAGCGAAACAAAAACACATCAAAAGTGACACAGTTCAAAAACTCAAAATTTTCCACGTGGTGACATCTTCTGAGAAAGTAGAGAATTAATAGAATAGATAAAGTTCAACCTTCCTCCAGAAGAGGAGTTTCAACTGGCGCAACTTTTAAATAAACGGTGTAGAGGTGTACCGCCCGGTACAGACCTCCCCCCCCAAAAGTTCCTCCAAGGGGTAACACAGAAGAACATAAGCTTTGTTTCCAAAATAAGGTCCAAGTTTTGATGTTGATATTAAGATTAATTGCGGAAGCATTTATAAGATTTTAGTAATTTGGTTGGTTGCAATTTCAAAATTTTGTTGTTGCAGGTGCAGTAAAGTTTTTCTGTTGTAGTAGTTGAATTTCTGAAGATAAACCTTTAATGCTTAAAAGTGAAGAAAAGTTTTGCAATGTCCACCAAATATTGTTGTTAAATTCCCAAGTGTAGTTATTGCTTATGGTGACTGTCCATGTAGTTGATGTAGATTGAGTCGAATGGCCTGACCGGCCGTTGCAGCTTGCGTCCAACGGAGGCCGCTCGGACCCCTCAAGTACCCTGAGATACCGCTCGCCCGCACTATGAGGGGAGCAGAGGTGTTGAAGTACGCCGCGCCCGCGGTGAACAGATACAGGCTGCGGGCATGTAGCAGGTCGTGCGCCGCACATCAGCCTTGGCCGGGCGGAGAGTTCCGGCTCGCCGTGCACATGTCGTCCTCGCTGGAGAGGAGGGGGCCCATCCCCCTCCCCAGTCGCTGCACGGCGCTGCGCGGCTGCGGGGGCGCTGAAACATTAAAGCTAGGCGGCAGAATTGTGTTGGACAATCATTTTCTTTGAGGGTACAGGCTTGTGGAGAGGTTGAGGGGCCAGCGGCGTGTAGATATCCATGGCATTTACTATTATGAAGCCACAGTGTAAGGTGGAGCAGGAGACGGGAGCGTGGTAATGGCCGTGGCAAGAACAGGATGGCAGTTTAACGGGTCGGGGCAGGTTTTACACAAAGCTTACATCTAAAACCAAAATATTACAGAAGGGGCAGAATGCCTTAAAAGTGAAACTCAAAAAAAATATAACCTTCATATCCTTTCAAAATACTATGAAGCAAGTTAACACAGAAATTACACCGGTTTCACCTGGGACAGGTGAACTCTAAATATCCTCTCGGTGGCTGGGTTACTTAGCAATAAGGTAACCGGCGTAAGAAAATCGAGAATGATACAAGGCCCATGAAATCTGGGGGCAAGCTTGCCCGCGGGAACAAAATTTTTGACCATAACCTGGTCACCTACCTTCAAGGTGGTGGGTCTCCGTCCACGATCATACCTTTCCCTAACCTTTTCATGAGATACTTTAAGATTAGCTTTAGCCTTCTTCCAAAGATCCTTAATGTTGTCCGGATCTATTGTCTCGGGCAGAATGTCATTCAGAGACCAGAGGTTAGAGAGCGGCGTGTTGGGAACGAACTTAAACATCAAAGAAGCTGGAGTAAATTTGTGAGATTCATGAACCGCCGAATTCAAAGCAAAAGCTAACCAATGCAGGGACGTGTCCCACCTAGAATGATCTTCATGATGATAGGCAATAAGTGCGGACCTGAGATTACGGTTAACCCGTTCAGCCAGAGATGGTTGAGGGTAATAAGCGGAAGTAGTTACATGAGAGATGGACAAGTCAAAACAGAATTTACGAAATAAATTAGATGTAAAAGCCTTAGCATTATCAGATACAATGTATTGGCACGGACCAAAAGAAGCGAAAATAGAATTTAGGCAAGTAATGGTGGACTGAGCGGTAGCCAGCTTAGTCGGAAATAACCAAGAAAATCTGGTAAAACCATCTACACATACAAAGATGAATTTGTTGGCATTTCCCTTCGACTGGGGGAAGGGTCCTACATAATCAATATACAGGCGTTCCATGGGGCGCGACGCTTGATGAGAAGACAAAAGGCCTACTTTAGTGGACATGGTGGGTTTACTGATCAAACAAGATTTACAAGCTTTTACAAGTTCCCGAATTTCACCGTCCATACCTTTCCAGATGAACATTTCACGAATCTTTTCACGAGTTTTAAAGATACCCAGGTGCCCCCCCAATGGGGTCTCATGATAGTATTTGAAGATCATAGGTACAAGAACCGCTGGAACAACAACTTTCATCAACTTATCATGCCTCGAAGGGCAACATAGAACACCATTCCTCAGAACATAAGGGACAGCATGTTCCCCAGAAGAAAGGGTTTCCATTATCGGAGCCAGCGTCGGATCTTCACGTTGGTATTTCTCAATATCCCTAAAAAGCATGGGAGCATCTGTTAAGATGGCATTAACACCAGATAGTATGGACTCGGAAGGTGATGAACTGTCGACCGGTTCGTGGGTCTCTACGTCGTTATGAAACATACGGCTGAGTCCATCGGCAACAACATTTTCAGTACCTCTGATATGCCGTACATCGAATTGGAAGGCAGAAATACGGATGGCCCAACGGGCTATACGACCTGTACGACGCGGCCTACCTAAGACCCAGCTTAAGGCTTGATTATCTGTCTCCAGATCGAATTTGACGTGTTCCAGATAGAGACGGAACTTTTCTAAGGCGAATAAGACTGCCAAACCTTCAAGCTCATATATGGAGTACTTTGCTTCTTGAGCTGACAATGTCCTAGACGCATAGGCGATGGGTCGCCTCCCTAGTTCAGTCTCTTGAAGAAGAACTGCAGCTACTGCTGACGACGATGCGTCGGTTTGGACGATGAATTTCTTCGAGAAATCAGGCATAGCAAGTACAGGGGCATTACAGAGAGCTAATTTCAGATCTTCAAAAGCGGCTTGTTGAGAAGGTCCCCACTCGAATTTGATGCCTTTCCTACGAAGAAGGTTTAAGGGCGCCGCTCTATTAGCAAAGTTAGGAATGAACTTCCTGAAGAAATTCACCATACCAATGAACCTGGCGATACCTTTGATGTCCTTGGGAGGTTTAAAATCACGGATGGCCTGTGTTCTAGAATGATCGACTGCTACTCCATCGGGTGACACAATATGCCCTAGGAATGACATAGAGGGCTTAGCAAAGGCAACCTTGGACAACTTGACAGTTAACCCAGCCTTACGAAGGCGATTCAGAACTTCTCGCAGATGATCTAGATGTTCTTCAAAGGTCTCTGAAAATACGACGACATCATCTAAGTAGTGATATAAGTACTCAAATTTGATGTCGGAAAAGACCCTATCTAGTAGCCTAGTGAGCACAGCTGCCCCCGTGGGGAGCCCGAAAGGCACGCGGTTGTATTCGTATAAATTCCAGTCCGTGGCAAACGCTGTAAGATGTTTAGACTCTTCGGCAAGGGGAATTTGATTATAGACCTGATTTAAGTCCAAGACGGTGAAGAACTTGGCCTTACGAAACCATGAAAAACAAGAATGAAGGTCGGGAAGGGGCACAGATTGTAACACCACCTTCCGATTGAGAGCCCTGTAATCAATGACAGGCCTGAAACCTCCTTGGGGTTTCGGGACTAGAAAAATAGGCGATGAATACGCTGACTTAGAGGGCCTAATAATACCATCCTTCAACATCTGATCGATGATTTCTTTCAGAGCCTTCATTTTAGGTGGAGATAGCCTATACGGAGGAAAACGGACAGGAATTGAATCCGTGACCTCAATTTTGTATTCAATAAGGTCAGTAACACCAAGAGTATCAGAGAACACCTCGGGAAACGACTGACACAGTTTCCGAATACTATCAGCCTGCTCCTCAGGTAGATGTCTAAGGTCTAACAACATCTCATCCTGGGTAGGCGAAATAGATGAACATGATGCAGAATTACACTTTAATAGAGGGATTTTACAATTAGAGGCAAATTTGAATGTGCACGACTTACTCTGAAGATCGAGCACCAGACCAGTGTGAGACATGAAGTCCGCTCCCAGTATGATGGGGCAAGACAAATGCTTGGCCACAAACAATTTGATTTTCCATGTAAATTTAAAAACACGAATTTTGACATGTAAGGAACCTAGAATTTCTAATGGAGATGAATTAGCCGAAACATATTTAACAGGAGATGAGTCATAGTCAGGGAGTTTACAAACAGATTTCAATTTAGAATACCAATCAGCCGAAATAATGGAACCAACACTGCCTGAATCTAAGAGAGCTGTTATAGGCTCGTTATTTAACTCAATCTTAAGAAAAGGAACAGGTGCGGGGGTATCCGCCGCGATCCTAAGACACTCTTTAGGGCATTCAAAAGATAAATTTGAAGGCTGGTCGTTCTCTGCATTTACAACCTGTTTACTAGGGGCTAAGTCTCGGGAAGATGGATTAGTCGGCTCAGCCGACGCCACTAGTCACTTTTTATCATTGGCATAGCTGGAATTTGCACCAGAAGTTGAGCAGGAGGGGGTGCTATTTGAGTTTGGGCAATTCTTGGCGATATGTGAGAAGGCCCCACACTTAAAACAGCCTTGTGATGACCCTGCTCCATTCCTTGTCCCACTTGACTTGATCAGAGGACACTTATTCCGCAGATGTTCAGGCGACCCGCAAGCATAACATTTACGGGGATTGACTGGTCGGCGAGGTGGAGGCCGAGTGTTACTAAAGGAAGGCGGGGGTTCTTTCGCGACACGCAAAGAATCGGCGTATCTAACTCCTTCCGCTGAGACGGCCAATGCTTCAAGTTCAGAGAAGGTTTGCGGACACGCCGCGAAACACAAATATGACCTGTAGGATGGCGAAATACCTTCTACAATAGCCTGCACAATCTGATCTTCAGGAAAGTGCAGAGCAAACACCCTAGTGTAGAATTTGATATCTTGAATGAAATCAGCCAAGTTTTCATCCAAGCGCTGTACACGGTAATAGTACTTCTGAATCAGGGAGGACCTGGCCCTAGCCGGGATGAAGTTAGCTAGCAAATGGGCATGGAAATCCTCAATAGATGATTGCTCGGCAATGGCTCTTACGATTTTATCAGAGAGAATACCAATAGCATACGGATAGATAATCTGCAAAATTTGACATGGCGAAAGAGAAAAAACCAGAGCATGATCCTGAAATTCCACTAGAAATCTTAAAAATGAAATTACATCACTGGTGGTGTTGACGGAAAACTTAGAGATACCTCTAAGCAACATTGCCAATGGATGAGGCAAGCTACTGAACCCAGGTGACATAGTCGTTAAAGGTTTCAATGGCAAAGAAGTTAATTCAGAGCGGATGTTACCCAATGACGCACGGCGTTCAGATTCGTTGTTCGATGGGGCAGAGATAGTTTGAGCAGCAACGGTTATCCTATTGACTTCTCCCTGAGGAGGCTCTTCATCACTACCTACGTTCGCTGTGGCGGGTTGATCAGTTTTGGGAGGAACTTCGCCGGTTAGCAATTGAGTGACCTTATTAGACAATTCAGAAATAGTTTCAAGGAGCGTATTAGCGTCCTTCCTCTGAACGTCATTCACCTTTAGAGACAACAGATCATTAACTCTATTTGCAAAGTGATACAGCCTGCCTTGCACACGCTTAATTTGATTAGGAGACGGATCGTTTTCATCAAAAAAGCTGACTACAGATGCTAGCCCAGTAATATTCTCGACGATCGTGGAAAGAGAATCATCAATTTCTTTCTCTCCCAAATTGGGGATGGAAATGGGCAAATCAAGGGACTCTCTAAGCTTGTTGGTGTCGATTGCAACCGTGCCTCCAGATTGCACATTTCTGATAGTTAACTCGTATATCAACTCCTCTTTGCGCAAATAGTTAAGGAGGAGAACATCGCGAGGGCCGGGCATGATGACAGAACAATTTTGAAAAACTCAAAAAATTCCAGCAACTGAGACAATTGTTAGAGTTCGAGTCAAAGCAATGTTTAGCCGTCAAAAGGGGCTAAATTGAGACCCATTCAACCACGCTCTGCTACCACTTGTTACGGAGATATCCGTGGTAGGTAGAGGTGAAAGAAGGTGCGGGTGTGAATGGGTTTCAAGCTACGAAATTAACGTGCAATGTACAATTAATTTAAAATTTAACTAGGTTATATTTTCTTTTCAAAAACAAGAGATAACAATCATAACAGGTACAGAGTAGCAAAAATGTAGGTACAAGATTACTGGGTTCGGGCTCAGTGCCCTTACTTCATAACTCTTGGGCAATCAGCCCCGCCTTACTCCAAAAAAAATTTTAGCCAAGGGGCAGAAAACCCCATTCATTCCCAGGAGCACTGGCTCCAAACATTACACATAAAGCCTGCACGAGGCATACCGAAACAAATTTCAAAGCGCGATCCGCTCTCAAAATTGTAAGCCTATCACAAGGCCACACCAAACTCTCCCTTCAAGCTGTCCTCTAAGGACGTATTTACAGGGGTAAAATACCCAAACTACGGAGGTCTATTACATGAAAAGAAGGTTGATTACATGACCTCTAAAATAACAATTTGAGAGGAGGCGAACTTGCACTCCTAATACACTTTGTTTTTAAAACCTAATCTGGCTCTGGGCCACTAACGCAAGGGCTAATCCCATACTACAGAGGTGACTTGGAGAAGAACACTTTACATTACATAACGAAGAATAGTTTGAGAAAATAAGTTCACCTCAAAACAAATGTGAGTGGGAGCTCGAGAGGGTTAGCACTCTCTATCCCAATATGTAGCCTTACAAGAAAAAGATGAAAAGAGTAATTACATTTTAGGAAAAGGTTACATGATGGAAATGCTTCGAACCCGCCGCGAGTGTTAAACTGCCGACCTAGCAAGAAAAGAAGTTATTAATAGGCCATTACCTGGTGTTGAACGGCTGAAGAAGAAAGAGGCGCTTCCCGCCTCCTGCTATGTACTTAATACACTGAAAGATGGAACAGAAGTGGCCCGGAGACCCTAAAATCAGCAGTTTATATCCTCTCGCGGAAGATTCTAGGCGTTAGGGGAAAGAAAACGCCCTCCCACAAAATCTTTATTGGTTCGGGAAAAGAAACCCCTACATAGAGGAAAAAGAAACACATTATTGGTGGAAAATTAATTAAAGAAATTCGGGATTGGCTAGATCCAAACTAAGGGGAAAAAGAGGGGTATACAGCCAACTTAAACAATGACAGAAGGAAATTAACAAAGAACAAACTCTTGAAATAAAAATTTCTCCAACAAAATAGTTCTTTGACTCCGCACTAGGTCGCACTATTGTTGATCTTCAGTAGTGTCCTCTAGAAGAGAAAGTTCACACTTCTTACTTCAAGCGAAACAAAAACACATCAAAAGTGACACAGTTCAAAAACTCAAAATTTTCCACGTGGTGACATCTTCTGAGAAAGTAGAGAATTAATAGAATAGATAAAGTTCAACCTTCCTCCAGAAGAGGAGTTTCAACTGGCGCAACTTTTAAATAAACGGTGTAGAGGTGTACCGCCCGGTACAGCCATAATTAAGGTACAGCCCCAGCATTTGCCTGGTGTGAAATTGGCAAACCATGGAAGACAATCTTCAGGAGCATAAGTCCACACCAATCGTCGTTCTCAATGTAACTCTCTCCTTATAATGTGTCCACACCACCGAAGTAGATCGTCTTAAAATCTTTCTTGAATTGGCTTTACTTGTAACCTCTCAGATTAAAAACCCTAGAGTATTTTCGGACAATTTAACAGCATACAGTAAATAAACTTACAGCCCGAATCTAAACGTCTTGGACTCCTAGTTAATTGAGTAGCAATCGGATGCATGTAACATCACTTTTACTTTCTGACTTATTGGACAAATACCTGTCACAGTGCAAGGGGAAAGAAGATGAGAAGTAAATCAAAATATATTTGGAGTCTGTGACGTAGCGGTTTGCATTGTTCCCTGGTCAAATGCATATTATAAGGCAACTGACATCTGAATGTTATCTATGCAGAATTAACAGTAAATCGTTGTTGCCGGAACAAAATCTCGTATTCCACAATGCTCTTCCTACCCATTATTTTCCTTAAGACTAGTCACGCATCCCAACCATGCATGGATATGCAGTCCATCAGAACATCAGAACACTTTTCGTTGTATTCATTTTCCTATATCAATATTTAAAGGAAAATCAACTTTAAGTACACTATACTGTAGGAGTGCGTAAACATACATTTCGACAGTCCTGCACGATAAGATTCATTTTCCTTTGCTTATCAGCATAGGAAAATGAACACAACGAAAAAAATTTCTGATGGATTGTATATCCATGTGTGCCTGGGAGGTGTGACCAGTCTTATGGAATATATTGCATAGGGAGAGCGTTGTGGGATACTTGGTATTGTTCCCGCAGCGACGAAATACGTCTTGGTTTTCACTGAATCTTTTCGTTGCGATGTGTGTTATTTTTTATTGTAATGTGTCTTGTTTAAAAATGTAATATTATTTTTTACATTGTGATTAATCTTAATCTGGATTTATTTAACCTTACAGGCTATCGCCCAATACATCGTTCAAATCCGTCATAGCCTAAGCAAAATACAGAATGCATAGAATAGAGTAAAATAAAATAAACGGCAATCTTCCCCCATATGCACTGTCATATGGTCCACTATCAACCCTTATTGGTGATCCAAAGGCCATGGCAATAGGCAACAGGATAATAGAATACTAAAATAATAACATAATAACGGGTATTTTTTACAGTGTAATTTTTATTACAATCACTGAAAACTTTTAAATGCAATTGTTCACAGAATGTTCACCTCAGAAATGATCTCACAGAATTTACATTTTCTTAACAACAAGGAATATGGTAGGCTTTTTAATAAACGTTCTTTGTAAAATGTCCAACAACTTATGAATAATTTTAGATAAATAATTCTCCGTAGCCAATTTATAATAAATATTTATTTTAGCAACAAAAATGTCAAGTTTAGAACCAATATTTATTTTTAAATGTTAAGGTACGGGGTTAAAACTCACACACGCATGTGGTATTTCTTAGTGACACCTCCAACCCAGTGTAACGCCTTCACTTCTGCAACGTATGGCTTTTCATTTCGTGCTGTGTGTTATGGCCTAGAAAACATTTTTAAGACTGACGCGGAAATGATGCTTCTTAATTAACAGGAGAACTGCCAATCACAGGAAATGCTGGAAACCACGATTTCGATGCTCCAATCTGTTGCTGTCGCACGTCTGCGCATCTCCCGAGTACGCCAATGTGTCATTACGTGTGAATGAGTTAGAGATGGGGAGATTCTGAACGAGTGATTCATAACGAAGGAATCATTGCACTGAATGATTGAATCATGATTCAGTAAATGAAATGAATCGACTCGTTTGTGAATCGAAAGCTGAATCGAGAGATGACAGCCGCAACTCGTTCCTTGGTTCCTCATTCGTTCTGATTCATATCGCCAAATCGGGTATCCACCATTTTTGAATCAATGACAACTTGTGATGAACGACTCTGTTATTTTTTATTTAACCTGAACTAAAAGTCCGGTTCACAAGTCAAATACTTCTAACCTAACCTTACAGGAAATGATATTCTTTTTAAATAGGAAATGATCACGTCATTTCAAGTCGCATACTTCACGGAACTGTAATATACACCCAACTTCCAGCTCGTTGCGAAATGTTAGGTTAAGTTTACTTGAACGTTCCCATTCCCGTTCCCGTTCCCGTTCCCGTTTCCGTTGCCGTTCCCGTTCTCTTGATCTACTGTAAACTAACGTGAGGATCATGGCCGCAAAAATGTTCGTATCTACTACAAATTTCAAATTCGATTGTCGTATAGTTTCGAATGGTAGCTGCTTAAGTTTGGAGAGGGTTAGTCACAGTTGTGTAGCATTTTTCGACTGCAACCTCTAAAAAGGTTATTACTCTTGTTAAAATGCTAGCAATTACCTTGAACATTTCACTTGTTGTAACTTGTAAAGCAGTAGCAGTTATAAAGAACATAACGGAATGGTTCATCTGAGTCCATGGTTTCTCTTTCTTCTCTCCGTCACGTGGTATTCGAATGAACGAATCATTTTGGTGAATCGTTTCAAATGAATCGGTTCTTCTAAATGAATCAGATTCTCCATCTCTAGAATGAGTGAGTAAAGCATACGTGTTTAGTGGCCAGTAGAACGCAACACAAAAGGGTGCTCACGATAAAACAGCGCGTGTTCATTGTCGAGTGTTATGCGAAGAATAATTCGTGGAAAACCTTGTGCGGAAATGTTTGCGCAAAATTTTAAGACTGGAAGTGTCCAGCAAAGTCTGCAATGCAAAACTTAGTGGCAAAATGGTGTGAAACGGGCTCTGTTGTGAATAAAAACCGTAACTATCCGAAAATAGTTCGAACACCAGCGAACATTGTTCGAGTGAAAGAAAGCCTGACGAAATCTCAATGCCATTTATCTGTTCGTAATCTGTTTACCCTCCAGGGTCGGTTTTTTCCTCGGACTCAGCGAGGGATCCCACCTCTACCGCCTCGAGGGCAGTGTCCTGGAGCTTCAGACTCTGGATCGGGGTATACCAGTACCTCGCCCAGGCGGCCTCACCTGCTATGCTGAACAGACCTTGTGGGGGATGGGAAGTTTGGAAGGGATAGACAAGGAAGAGGGAAGGAAGCGGCCGTGGCCTCAAGTTAGGTACCATCCCGGCATTTTCGTGGAGGAGGAGTGGGAAACCACGGAAAACCACTTCTAGGATGGCTGAGGAGGGAATCGAACCGCCCTCTACTCACGTGACCTCCTGAGGCTGAGTGGACCCCGTTCCAGCCCTCGTACCACTTTTCAAATTTCGTGGCAGAGCCGGGAGTCGAACCAGGGCCTCTGGGGGTGGCAGCTAATCACACTAACCACTACACCACAGAGGTGGACGCCGTTTATCTGTGCAGGTGGGAATTAAGAGATCGTCGTGTCGAAAAGGACCTGCATCTGTATTCTTACAAATTTATTGTTGTGCATACATTAAAGCGTCCAGACGAATCTTTGCGTGTTGAGGTCTGCCGGAGGTTTCTGAGCGAAGTGCAGTCGGGACTTTTGTATTCTCATTTCCATTTCTTCAGATGAGGCCATTTCCAGCATCTTTTGTGATGTTAATTTTCCGGGCCAGTTTTACTTTTCCCAGCCTGTATAATAAAGTGCCAACGGCCGTAGACGTGTTGAAACACTGGATCCCGTGAGATCTCCGAAGTTAAGCAACATTGGGCGTGGTCAAGGTTTGGATGGGTTGCCACGCGCTGTTGGTGGGGGGGGGGGGCGTAAGGGAATGGAGGAGCGGAAAGGAAGTGGCCACCCTACCGCACGTAAACTCCGGCTCAAGTTCACCTCTGCGGAGGTTCGGACCTGCCTTCCGGCAAAATACACCCTTACCTTGTATAATAAAGTAAGATGATCCTCAGACTTTTCCGTAGTAAAAGCATGGCATATACACTGACTGATAGAGCAAATGCAACACCAAGGAGGAGTGGTTCGAAAGGGATGAAAGTTGGGGAAAAAACAGAGTCGGCATGGAAGAATAATTGATGTTTATTTCAAACCGATATGCAGGTTACACAATGCGCACGGCATCGACTCAGTAGGATGTAGGACCACCGCGAGCGGCGATGCACGCAGAAACACGTCGAGGTACAGAGTCAATAAGAGTGCGGATGGTGTCCTGAGGGATGGTTCTCCATTCTCTGTCAACCATTTGCCACAGTTGGTCGTCCGTACGAGGCTGGGGCAGAGTTTGCAAACGCCGTCCAATGAGATCCCACACGTGTTCGATTGGTGAGAGATCCGGAGAGTACGCTGGCCACGGAAGCATCTGTACACCTCGTAGAGCCTGTTGGGAGATGCGAGCAGTGTGTGGGCGGGCATTATCCTGCTGAAACAGAGCATTGGGCAGCCCCTGAAGGTACGGGAGTGCCACCGGCCGCAGCACATGCTGCACGTAGCGGTGGGCATTTAACGTGCCTTGAATACGCACTAGAGGTGACGTGGAATCATACGCAATAGCGCCCCAAACCATGATGCCGCGTTGTCTAGCGGTAGGGCGCTCCACAGTTACTGCCGGATTTGACCTTTCTCCACGCCGACGCCACACTCGTCTGCGGTGACTATCACTGACAGAACAGAAGCGTGACTCATCGGAGAACACGACGTTCCGCCATTCCCTCATCCAAGTCGCTCTAGCCCGGCACCATGCCAGGCGTGCACGTCTATGCTGTGGAGTCAATGGTAGTCTTCTGAGCGGACGCCGGGAGTGCAGGCCTCCTTCAACCAATGGACGGGAAGTTGTTCTGGTCGATATTGGAACAGCCAGGGTGTCTTGCACATGCTGAAGAATGGCGGTTGACGTGGCGTGCGGGGCTGCCCCCGCTTGGCGGCGGATGCGCCGATCCTCGCGTGCTGACGTCACTCGGGCTGCGCCTGGACCCCTCGCACGTGCCACATGTCCCTGCGCCAACCATCTTCGCCACAGGCGCTGCACCGTGGACACATCCCTATGGGTATCGGCTGCGATTTGACGAAGCGACCAACCTGCCCTTCTCAGCCCGATCACCATACCCCTCGTAAAGTCGTCTGTCTGCTGGAAATGCCTCCGTTGACGGCGGCCTGGCATTCTTAGCTATACACGTGTTCTGTGGCACACGACAACACGTTCTACAATGACTGTCGGCTGAGAAACCACGGTACGAAGTGGGCCATTCGCCAACGCCGTGTCCCATTTATCGTTCGCTACGTGCGCAGCACAGCGGCGCATTTCACATCATGAGCATACCTCAGTGACGTCAGTCTACCCTGCAATTGGCATAAAGTTCTGACCACTCCTTCTTGGTGTTGCATTTGCTCTGTCAGTCAGTGTACGTGGAATGAGCCGCCTCTGCGGTGTAATGGTTAATGTGATTATCTGCCACTCCCGGAGCTCGGGTTCAATTGCCGGCGCTGCCACGAAATTTGAAATGTGGTACGAGGGCTGGAACGGGGTCCGCTCATCCTCGGGAGGTCAACTGAGTAGAGGTGGGTTCGATTCGCACCTCAGCCATCCTGGAAGTGGTTTTCCGTGGTTTCCCACTCCTACTCCAGACAAATGCCGGGATGGTACCTAACTTAAGGCCACGGCCGCTTCCTTCCCTCTTCCTTGTCTATGCCTTCCAAACTTCCCATCCCCCACAAGGTCCCTGTTCACCATAGCAGGTGAGGCAGCTTGGGCGAGGTACTGGTCATCCTCCCCAGTTGTATCCCCCGACCCAGAGTCTAAAGCTCCAGGACACTGCCCTCGAGGCGGTAGAGGTGGGATCCCTCGCTGAGTCCGAGGGTAAAACCAACCCTGGAGGGTAAAGAGATTAAGAAAGAAAGAAGAAAGGAAAGCATGGCATATACGTGGAATGAATGAAGTATTCCCAATGAGAATGAATGCTAAGTATCTACGAGGTTATGCTTGACCATGGATATCAATGATAATAATGTTGAATTTTTGAAATGAAAAATTATGTCACTGTGCTACGTAATCCACGTAAACCTGTACAATATATCCCGTGGCTATAAGCTCGACGTGAACAGTCACATAAAACTACGTGGTTGCTTTGACCTATAGACATCACTCAACCGATGAGCTATATCTGTAAGCAGAGACAGGCTACAGTGGCAATATCTCTTGATATTTCATGCACGTTCAGGTCGAACAACCACCGTTCGTGTTGCGGTACGTGCTGCGACTGGCTCTCCCTGTCAGACTGACTGTGTCACGAAAAGAAAACGTTCAACTACAACCAATTTCTTTCTCCAAGTTTTGTACATCAAACACGGCCGCGGAAATGTGGGTTAGTCGAGTCGAGCAGTGACCCTTCACATGACCATACCTGTAATTGTGTTTCTTACGGCGAGGAGTAGAAAGTTATGGCCAGGAAAGATCAGTCTACAGTGTCAGCTTGTAGTAATGTGACGTAGCCGCTCATACCAATCACAGGAACCAACCGGATATGAAACGAAATGACAAGGAAATATTATCCAACTTTCATAAACCGATAGGGGGACGATGATTATGATTTATAATGAAATGCAAAACAAAGACTGGATGAAACAAGGGAGAAGCTAGGACAAAGAGGTGGCGTTAAGATTCAAGGAGAGAGAATAGTTACAATTCGTTTTGCTGTCGACATAGCAATAATAGCACAGAGTAATAATAATAATAATAATAATAATAATAATAATAATAATAATAATAATTTCGTGTGGCTATTTCTAGCCGAGTGCAGCCCTTGTAAGGCAGACCCTCCGATGAGGGTGGGCGGCATCTGCCATGTGTAGGTAACTGCGTGTTATTATGGTGGAGGATAGTGTTATGTGTGGTGTGTGAGTTGCAGGGATGTTGGGGACAGCACAAACACCCAGCCCCCGGGCCATTGGAATTAACCAATGAAGGTTAAAATCCCCGACCCGGTCGGGAATCGAACCTGGGACCCTCGGAACCGAAGGCCAGTACGCTGACCATTCAGCCAACGAGTCGGACATAGCACAGAGTGAAGAACAATTAACGACAATGCTGGACGTAATGGGCAGTACTTTTACATATGAGAATAACATGAAAATAAATTCAGACAAAACAAAAGTAATGGTGATAATTATGCAAGGGAGGAAACTAAAGATTACTCTACGTGGAAACTAGCTCAGTAACGTTGAAGAGTTTTCATACTTAGGAAGCAAAATGCCAGCTGATAACCGAAGTAAGAAAGATCTGGTCAGCAGAATTAACCAGGCAAAAATAGCTTTCAATAAAAAGAGAAATATCAGCTTAGACATATCTATGCAGCGTATTTCTGTACGGAAGTGAAACCTAGACACTAGGGTTGGTAGAGAGGAAGCGGGTAGAAGCCTTTGAACAATGGTGCTATTGACGAATACCGAAAATTCCTTGGGCAGATAGAGTTATTAATGAGGAAGTAATGGAAAGAGTTGGAGGAACCTCGAGCTTGTCAATGAATATGAAGAAAAGAAGAAATACATTGAATGGACAGATAATCAGACATGAGAGTTTAGTAGCTTTCATCCTGGAGGGCTCTGTTGAAGGATGAAGTTGTAGGTGAAGGCCTAGACTGGAATATATTGGTCAACTGGTGGAGGAGCTGCGATGCCAATATTGTGTAGAACTGAAGAGAATGGCACAAAAACGGAGCCTTTGGAGAGCTGCTGCCAAAACCTTAGGGTTGCAAACTTTAGTAGTAAAACAA
Source organism: Anabrus simplex (assembly GCF_040414725.1). NCBI lineage: Eukaryota > Metazoa > Arthropoda > Insecta > Orthoptera > Tettigoniidae > Anabrus > Anabrus simplex. Next base: position 343,409,794 of record NC_090268.1, on the reverse strand, counting down.
ACACTGTAGAAATGGCCAACAGGAAAGGAACAAATTTTTTGGAAGGAGCAGAACTAGAATCAGGTTCTCAGATAACTCGGAAGTACAATCTCTAAAGATAACACTGCCAAGCAGGAAATACACAGCAGGACACAGAAAGCATCATACTTTAAAAATTAAGTCAGAAATCTTACTTTGGGCCTGCAAAATACCAAAAGCAAACACAAACCTGTACCACACCTACTTCGCACCGATTCTCACATATGGTTTAGAGACATTTACTCTACTAAACAGCGACTAAAGCAAAATTCAGGCAACATAAATGAGATTCATTAGAACTATAAATCAAACTACTCGAAAGGACACAATTAGGAATGAAGTAAACTCGAAGGTTGCTGGTGTTGAGGTTCCTGTTACCAATGTAATAAAGACGCGTAGATTTCAGTGGTATGGGCACATTATGAGAATGAAGAGCGACAAACCTGCCAGAAAATACTTCGACCTTACTGTCCAAGGAAAAAGGCCAAAGGGAAGGCCAAGGAAAACGCTAGACAGACACAGTGAAATAATATATGGAGGAGAGAATTCTCAGATGGGAAGATGTCCTTGAACAGAAAATGTATGCATACAGGAAGAGATGGCAAGCGCTTTTATACCACACCGGGGAAACTGGAGTTGGAAAATTAGGATGATGATGATGATGATGATGATGATGATGATAAATGAAATTTGGTAAGAAGAACATCTACAATATCAGAGTGCCCGGCTTTATGACAATGGTTGGCATGATGTTTTTGATCCCGGGGGTACCGAGTTCGATTTCGGGCTGTTTCTTTGCGTTTGGTTAATTCCTCTGGTACAAGGATGAGAGTTTGTGTTCGCCTCAATTCTCTTCCCTTCATACACACACAACACATCACATTACCAACCACCATAGAAACACGCAATTAATTATTACATCCCTCCACATAGCGCTGGCGTCAGGAAGGTCATTGAGCCATCAAAGGGCGAATCCATACCTATTGCCGACCTCTTTAAGGCGGCACTGCGGAGATAAAAATATATTTTTACCTAATGCATGAATTTTCACGAAACTTTGTGGGAATATCGCCTACATAAAGGTAAAGATATCACGAATATTTCCTTCATATACATTTAATAGTTTTTCCAGAATATTTTTTGAATTTTTAAATTCCATTTTTTAATGAAACTGGATTAACATGTTAACGTAAATTCGTAGTTAAGTAGATAATACTTGTTTTAAAAGCACTACCTATCGATTTTTCTGTACATGATTTATATAAGGAGATATATCGTACTAAAGTTTGTCATTTTTACGTTCTAAAATTTTGGACTTAAAAATCTCTACTACTTGAAAAAATCTGCAATAAGAAATTCCATGCGCAGGTTTCTTAATATAGCTGTGATACATACACCATACAAATTTTGTTACATTTGGCAGAATATTATGCGAGAAAAATGGGATTTAAATGTAAAATTACAATTGGCAAACAAAGCATTATCACAGGAAGAAATTGTTTGAATTCAGCGGAATCTTCTTGACGAGAAAAAATAAACTCAATCCTTTCAATTTCAGTCATAAAAGATTTCACAAAAATGACCATAATTATGGTTTTTAATCTCCGGAGTGTCGGCTTAAATCGTGAATCTTTCCAGGAAGAAGAAGAAGATACATTTTTTTACAATTTGCTTTACGTCGCAGCGACACCAACAGCGCCTTATGGTGACGACGTGGTCGTATTTAAGGGTCAGGCCCAGCATTTGCCTGGTGTGAAAATGGGAAACCACGGGAAACCATATTCAGGGCTGCCGACAGCGGGGTTCGAACCCACTATCCCCGAATGCAAACTGATAGTTATGTGACGCAAACCTCACAGCCACTTGCTCGGTCAAGAAGAAAATACGAGCAAAATATTTCACAGCCGGATTTTGACAGTTCTTGAAGTTTCAAGACAACAAGGCACCAAAAAATGGGTTTCATAGTATAACTGTAACTTAGTTCCTTTCGAGTCATTTGAGCCGAAGGCCTTGTCTAAATCAGTATTTAACTTGGTCCATTGGAAAATGGATGACAATTGTGAGGTAGAAAATTTATTCCTATCCGTATTTTGATTGTCCCGATCTCATTTAACACGACCTCCTGTAAATGAAGGCAGTTTTCGTCCATACTGTACACTGCATTCAACAGCCCTAGAGCCTTTTACACTTCAAATATATTCCAGATTCAGCAAATACTTTATAAAGCTTGTCACGATCCAACAAACGAGATCAGTAAAGAAAACTTTTTGAGCAATATTCAGGACAACTTTCCACCTTATTCTCTCCCGCGCCATCGCCAACTGCATTGATTGAAGAAATTATTCTCGTTCCACTTGGATGCGTGAACTATCTAAATGGCCTCGAGGTCTTCGCAGAGTAGGTGGAAAGAAGCTCTCAGACATGAACAGGTTCACAGCCTAGAGGCAGCTTATTATCGATTTACAGTGGGTGTAATGAAATATCCACTAATCGCGTTCGACGATGGGATAGTAAAAGGCTAGGTATGGGAAGGAAACGACCGTTGTCGTATTGAAGGTTCCAGGGAAACCATCTTCAGGGTTGCTTACAGTGTGGTTCGAACCCACTATCTTCCGAATGCAAGCTCACAGCTGCGCGCGCCTAACGACATGGCCAACGCGCCCGGTGATATAAGTTCTGAACGTTTGTGCTTTTGTCACCATGATTATAATAATTCTTTGAAATTTTAACGAAGATTTCTGATGTTTAAATACAACGGTCTTAATAGATAACAATAAGACTTTAGATTCGATTTGGCCTAATTGTACGGCCGGATGCTCTTCCTGACTCCAATCTTGCGAGGAGGGAAGAATTTACTATTATATGTGTCTATTAATGGTTAGTTGTGTGATGTGTTGTATGATATGAAGATGTGTGCATTTAGACGAACACAAACATTCAGTACCCCAGCCATAGAAATTAACCAACTGTGACTAAAATTCCCAGCCCGATCGGAAATCGAATCCTGGATCCTCTGAACCAAAGCACACTACGCTGACGATTCAACCAAAGGGCCGGACAAACTTTTAAGTAAATTATAGTAAAGGAAATTATTTGCCTGGAACGACAGAATTTAATAATAATAATAATAATAATAATAATAATAATAATAATAATAATAATAATAATAGGCCTAATAATAATACCATGGTCAGTAGTTCGCCCTAAAAAACCCGATCTACATAATATACTGGAATATTCTGCGAATTTCAACTTTCATGGCGTTATCTCTATCACACATTTAGGGCAGCTCCCCAGTTCTCCTTGCGTAATTGTGTTAGTTCTGTTCAAGACTTTCCTAAATGCTTGGCTTACAGCGAATCCACTACTCCTTAGACCAGGGCGTCACTAACAGAAACCTAAATTCTAATATTTCCCGAAGTGGATAAAACTTCCTTATTCTGATGTCTTAATAGATAACAATAAGACAATTACAGTCTTTTACGTTCTATTAGCCACTTTTACAGTATTCAGAAACGCTGAGGTACCAGCACTTTGTCCCGCATGAGTTCCTCTTCGTCCTAGTAAATCCACTAACACCAGGCTGACATATTTCAACACTTTGAAATACCACCGGACTGATCGGGGATTGAACCCATCAACTTGCGACCAGAAAGTCAACGCTGTATTACGAGTATCTGATTCACTGCGTCGGGCTTATTCTGGTTATTTTAACATTTCCTCCGCTTCAGTGTCTACATCGATTAACCGACTGATAATATGCAATAATGGATTCTCTCGTATCACTACCGAACATATTCCAGCAATAGAAAGTGAGTTATAGCCTGTTATTTGGAATTATCAACACAATCTACGATAAAAGTAAACTACAGTAAAAAGCAAACAATGGGCCACACAGTAGTTACGAAAGGCATGTCGATTTTACAAAGTAGCTCACCAACAGGAACGAATCTTGTGGTAGATTTGATATAACGATAATTGCGTGCATTGACTTATGTAAGATTTTGGGATCAGAGCCGGCCGGTTCGAATGGTGCTCGAAAGGAATAATAAATAATTATATTATTATTATTCTCTCTCCGCTATACAGAAAAGCACAGAATTATCCATGCGTTTGTGGGATTAAGACAAGAGAGCAAGCACAGATTCCTCTTTTGTTCCCCTCTTAGTAACCACATACGGCGTGCAGAGAGTTCTGCTAATGCATCCTTCGACTCCAACCACAGGTCAGTTAAAGGAGTTGTGATAAATGGAAAGAAAACTGAGTGCATCCACAAAAGAATGGTAAGGCTCACGAATTGCGAGTAAATGAAATACATTCTAGACCTCGTAAATATTATACTACCGAGCAAGTGGCTACGCGGTTTGCGTCACGTACCTATCAGCTTGCATTCGGGAGATAGTGGATTCGAACCCCACTGTCGGCGGCTCTGAAGAGGGTTTTCCGTGGTTTCCCTTTCTCACACCAGGCAAATGATGGGGCTATACTCTAATTAAGGCCATGGTCGCTTCTTTCCCTATCCCATCGTCGCCGTAAGATCTATCTGTATCGGTGCCGCATAAAACGGAGTTCAAATATATTTATATATACATAATCTTAATCTCATTTTTTGAACTTGCTTTCGTGAACATGGGAAACCACGGAAAACCATCTTCAGGGCTGCCGACATTGCGGTTCGAACCCACTATCTCTCGGATGCAAGCTCACAGCTGCGAGTCCCTAACCGCACGGCCAACTCACCCGGTAATCTAATTATTATTATTATTATTATTATTATTATTATTATTATTATTATTCTAGGGGCTTTACGTCGCACCGACACAGATAGATCTTATGGAGACGATGGGATAGGAAAGGCCTAGGAGTTGGAAGGAAGCGGCCGTGGCCTTAATTAAGGTACAGCCCCAGCATTTGCCTGGTGTGAAAATGGGAAACCACGGAAAACCATTTTCAGGGCTGTCGATAGTGGGATTCGAACCTACTATCTCCCGGATGCAAGCTCACAGCCGCACGCCTCTACGCGCACGGCCAACTCGCCCGGTATTATTATTATTATTATTATTATTATTATTATTATTATTATTATTATTATTATTATTATTATTAGCCAGCCCTGTCGTGTAGAGGTAGCGTACCTGTCACTTATATGAAGGAACTGGGCTCGTTTTCTGGTTAGCTCAAGGATCTTAATTCTTGACTGACGAGTTCAGTTGATACGAGATTATCTCATCCTCTTAGTTACAGGAGAAAAACTCACAACGAGAAGATGACGCTAGTGATTTAATATGTATGACGAACACTGGTTGCGATGGTTACACAGGTGTCGGGAAATATTATTATTATTATTATTATTATTATTATTATTATTATTATTATTATTATTATTATTATTATTATTGTTGTTGTTGTTGTATTTGACACTATGCACTTCCAATTTGCAAAAGTTTTTTTTTATATTTTTTAATATTTGCTCTGTTTTCGTTTAGTGAGTAAGACTTCTTAAATGGCTGGTTTACACGTGGACAGTGTTTAGTACAGTAGTAAGTGATAAGTTACTACTTAACTCACGTAGGCTTGTTTAAACGTAAGACAGCGTTTAGTACAGTGGTGCATGGCAGTTTGTCACTCAAGGCTCATGATTCAGTCGTTCCTGTGTCGTCAACTAGATGAGAGATAAGATGGACGACCACCAACAACGTGTAAAACTTGTTAATGACGTTATTCGCTGCGTGTTTTAGAGGAAGTTGAGGATGAGGTGACGAACGTTAGGAGAAAAAGAGAATGGGAGCGAAAATAGATTACCAGAAGGAATAATCTCGGGGCAAGTACAATTCTCTTTAAAGAATTAGCCGAGGAGGATCGACAGGAATATATGTTATCCTTGCGAATGTCAGAAGTAACATTCAATGAGTTACTGCATAAAGTTGAACCAATGATACAAAAGACTGATAACATCAGAGATAAGGCTTTTCGCAGATGATATTCTGTACAGAGTAATAAATTACAAGATTGTGAACAACTGCAAAATGACCTCGATAATGTTGTGAGATGGACAGTAGGCAATGATATGATGATAAATGGGGATAAAAGTCAAGTTATGAGTTTCACAAATAGGAAAAGTCCTCTCAGTTTTAATTACTGCGTTGATGAGGTGAAAGTTCCCTTTGGGGATCATTGTAAATACCTAGGTATAAATATAAGGAAAGATCTTCATTGGGGTAATCACATAAATATGATTGTAAATAAAGGGTACAGATCTCTGCACATGGTTATGCGAGTATTTAGGGGTTGTAGTAAGGATGTAAAGGAGAGAGCATATTTGTCTCTGGTGAGACCTCAACTTGAGTATGGTTCCAGTGTATGGGACCCTTACCAGGATTACTTGATTCAGGAACTGGAAAAAATCCAAAGAAAAGCAGCTCGATTTGTTCTGGGCGATTTCCGACAAAAGAGTAGCGTTACAAAAATGTTGCAAAGTTTGGGCTGGGAAGACTTGGTAGAAAGAAGACGAGCTGCTCGACTAAGTGGTATGTTCCGAGCTGTCAGTGGAGAAATGGCGTGGGAGGACATCAGTAGACGAATAAGTTTGGATGGTGTCTTTATAAGTAGAAAAGATCACAATATGAAGATAAAGTTGGAATTCAAGAGGACAAATTGGGGCAAATATTCGTTTATAGGAAGGGGAATTAGGGATTGGAATAACTTACCAATGGAGATGTTCAATAAATTTCCAGTTTCTTTGCAATCATTTAAGAAAAGGCTAGAAAAACAACAGATAGGGAATCTGCCACCTGGGCGACTGCCCTAAATGCAGATCAGTATTGATTGATTGATTGATTGATTGATTGATTGATTGATTGATTGATTGATAGTGCATTATCAGTAAATCTGAAACTGCATATCGTGCTGTACATGCTCGCGACGGGAAATAATGTCCGAAGCCTTCATCATTTCTACAGAGTTTCCAATCTTTAATGATTCCGGAAGTATATGAAGCTATATACTGCTCTGAAAGATTTCATACAGGTAAGGAAAAATACAAATACATATTGGTTACAATATTATATATAAGCAATTGTTTAGCAAAACGACTATTATCAAAGATTTATTGCTTTTAAATTTCAGTGAATACACATCAAAAACCTAGCACAATAATTAGTATTGTTTCAATTCTGCAGTGACTTAAAAGCTTCTGTCCATCTAGCCATTGTTGTCGGCAATTAGAATGAACGATCAAAAGAAAACAGGAACTCACAACGATGATCAGCTCCGTAGCTTTACCCACAACTTATGAACTTGACTAAATTGCGCCCGTTCGCACGTGGTAAGTTGCAAGTACAGTGCTCCCCCACTACTCCGATGGGTGCGCGCGCAACTGGTGAGAAGTCTACTTGAAAGGAAAAATAGACTGGATTCTATTCCACTTGACTAAATTGTTACTTAATCGTTTACTTACCACTTACCACTAAAGTCACAGTTCACACGCTGCAAGTCACTTAAAATTAAGTTAAAAATTTAGTTACCACTAAATTACTGTCCGCGTGTAAACAGGCCATTTTAGTGCCATTAATCCTTTCACTCTCAAGTTCTTTTCAGCCTTATGCATGTCCCATACCAGATTTTTCCTGGATGTTTCGACAAGGGTTGAAATAGGGCTAATAATACACAGCTACTTAACAGTCATGGAATTAGCAATAGTTTTCTCTTCGCTCTTTTACCATAACTTGACAATGTCGTGATAAATGTCTACAGCTTGTTTCACAGCAACGTATCTTCACTATACTCATAAAAGTCAGGCTCATTATCATTCCCTAACATTTCTAAAATATAATCATCCTGCATGCTTTCTTTAAACTTATGCGCACCCATCCCATTTTTCTGCATTGCATATATTTCCCTCGATTTCTACTTTGCCTTTCATCTTGACTTTTCTTCTGTTCTTCTTCGTCTTCTTCTTCTTGTATTCTGTCCGGCTCCATGGCTACATGGTTAGCTTGCTGACCTTTGGTCACAGGGGTCCCGGGTTCGATTCCCGGCAGGGTGCGGAATTTTAACCAGCATTGGTTAATTTCGCTGACTCGGGAGTTGGGTGTATGTGTTGTCTTCATCATCATTTCATCCTCATCATGACGCGCAGATCGCCTACGGGTGTCAAATCGAAAGACCTGCACCTGGCGAGCCGAACATGTCTTCGGACACTCCCGGCACTAAACGCCATACGCCATTTCATTTTTTCTTGTATACTGTTTTGTAAATTGGTTTTTTTCATAATGTTACTAATTTCGTAACATAAGCTAAGTAAAATAAATATCAGAACAAAGCTATGAAAGGAAAACAGAAGCCACATAATTATCGACAAAATACGGTAAGGTGATTTAATGAATCGTCCGTCATCTGAACAAAGCATGTGATGGACAACAAAACTACAGCCTCACACTGAACTCAGAAGTGTAGAAGAGCGCATTGCTTGAAATCCTAGTTAACTCATGTGGGGACGGCAGGAGATACGTTGACATCCGAGTTAACTCGTGTGGGGACGGCAGGAGATACGTTGACATCCGAGTTAACTCATGTGGGGACGACAGGAGATACGTTGACATCCGAGTTAACTCGGGCGTGGGATGGAAAACTTTAAGGGCTACGTTCACGTTGTCCCTATAACTGGCTTCCCACCAGGGGCGTATTCTCCTTGAGTGCAAGGCATTCATTGCATGCGTTATGATAACACAAAGAACTGTCTGATGTACGATTTTAGGTTGTTTCAAGTCAAATATTAACGATTTCATCTCTCAGAAGTTCAAAAGTTCCGCGCAATTGTACTGGTTCCGTTGCTTGACTACGTGTGGTGCTGGTGTAGTCTCGCCGTCTACTCCACTCTAGGAAGAAAGAGACAGCGAATGGAGGAGTTACGGATGTAAGGCATTCAATCTTAAAATTGCATTCGGTGGCAGACGTAGTTCTGAAACCCTCCGAACGATGTCGTTGCAATTGAAACTTGGTCAGAATTTGTCACCCCATACCCGTGCTACCTTCTGCCATCTGTTAGCAACTTGGAGAAAGTCGGCATCTTTACAGCGAACGGGACCCACAGATTACCCCCCAGCGAGAACCCAACGTGACGAAACTGACCAATGCCACTGGGGTGACTTACCTCCAGTGCTTGAGTTGTGGCTAACTAGTGAGTTAATTCATTGTGTTTTCGGTGTTTTATTATATTTTGCGCACATGTGGTATTAACGATGGAAGAGTCTAAAACGGATATAATTGTAAATCAGTTTGAAAAGCCATTTACTGGCCGTTCGTTTGATGAAAAGATTCAAATAGTTAAAGCCGGGAGACCCCTACCTTCTCTCGTAAATTTCTTCTTCTTCTTCTTCTTCTTCTTCTTCTTCTTCTTAATCTGCTTACCCTCCAGGGTTGGCTTTTCCCTCGGACTCAGCGAGGGATCCCTCCTCTACCGCCTCAAGGGCAGTGTACTGGAGCTTCAGACTCTAGGTCGGGGGATACAATCGGGGAGGATGACCAGTACTCGCCCAGGCTGCCTCACCTGCTATGCTGAACAGGGTCCTTGCGGGGGATGGGAAGATTGGAAGGGATAGACAAGGAAGAGGGAAGGAAGCGGACGTGGCCTGAAGTTAGGTACCATCCCGGCATTTGCCTGGAGGAGAAGTGGGAAACCACGGAAAACCACTTCGAGATTGGCTGAGGTGGGAATGGAACCCACCTCTACTCAGTTGACCTCCCGAGGCTGAGTGGACCCCGTTCCAGCCCTCGTACCACTTTTCAAATTTCGTGGCAAAGCCGGGAATCGAACCCGGGCCTCCGGGGGTGGCAGCTAATCACACTAACCACTACACGACAGAAGCGGACCCTCGTAAATTTAAAAACAGAAAACAAGAATTGTGTACGCACGTTCAATCCAGAAACTTACAGTAAAACTGTTTAGCTCGAGTTCACCTACATGTAATTAGGGTGAGTAGAATTGAAATTTACTTAATACATTGTGTTAACTGCATGGTTACTAGTTGCATGCCTCAGTGGAGATTCCAGGATACGCCACTGCGTCCCACAGATAAGCAAAGGGATCTCTGAAAATTCATCCTAATCTGTATTTTTACCTCATTTTCTTTCCGTCACTGTACTGGACAACATCACGTGATCACTATTGTACTTTGGAACTTTATTGGATGTTTTAACACAGCCACGACGTATAAATTATATCACCGTGTTAATCAAAATGTTATATTAACGTTCATAAAGCTAAAGGAGAAAAGAATGGAGTATGATTCTCTTGTGTGTCTTTTTGGTAATGTTTTGCGTACCCAACCAAAGAATGGGGGTTTCGGGTTCGAGTACCAAATGTCACCACAGTTCCTTCTCCTCGTTAAATCCTGGAATGTTAGTGAAATCACCTGTTAACCAGGGCACATGCCAGGAGGTTCACCTGCTCACAAGTTAGTTGAAATGATCTGTCATGTCTACACGTCTTTCTAATTAACACCAATCTTGTTCCAGTTCACTCGAGCAACTCTTACTGTAATTACAAATCTCATCAACTTTCACACAGGCCTAGATTCTTCTGCCACATTGAAAAAAAGAACATAAACAGCACATAAGACACACAGACAAGGAGATTAGATAGCGAAGTAACCTGTTGGTGTTCAGAAAACAACCGTGTTATTCTACTGTTGACACATCTCTATGTATTGCCGTGACCTGACTTTTACTTACTGTTTAAAGGTGAATGACAGGCGCGCACCGCCTGGCAAACACTTCAACTTTGACGAAGTCCCATTTGTATTAAGATCACATGTTTAAATACCGTTAATGTTAGCGGAATGACCGCATGCTAAAGAGAATTGTATAGGGCACTGGATCGAATCTCAGTCATTCTAAGCAACGTTTCTTAAATATTCATTTCAGTACCGGTATGGTAATTTTTCTTTCTTTAGCGGCACTTCGGATGGGGAAAATGTCAGAATCAGGAGGTGAACCATTATTTTTAAATGTATTTATTTACCTATTTTTCATTTATTTATCAGAAGAAAAGGTGACCTACAAAAAGTCTTAAATCTTGCGAGCGAGAAAATGAAGCAGATCTGTAATATGAAAATAATAATAATAATAATTTCGTGTGGCTATTTCTAGCCGAGTGCAGCCCTTGTAAGGCAGACCCTCCGATGAGGGTGGGCGGCATCTGCCATATGTAGGTAACTGCGTGTTATTGTGGTGGAGGATAGTGTTATGTGTGGTGTATGAGTTGCAGGGATGTTGGAGACAGCACAAACGCCCAGCCCCCGGGCCATTGGAATTAACCAATTAAGGTTAAAATCCCCGACCCGGCCGGGAATCGAACCCGGGACCCTCTGAACCGAAGGCCAGTACGCTGACCATTCAGCCAACGAGTCGGACAATATGAAAATTAAAGATAAGAAAATCAAGCTAATGAAATGAATCCGTGATGGTAATTAGAAGACTGGCGTCCCCTTAAAAGGCGAAAAGCTTCAGCAAGGAAATACGTTCACTTATCTAAGCAATCTCGTAACATCAGATGAAGGATGTCCAAAGGAAATTACAACCAGGATGGTACAAGCAAAGAAAGAATTGAACGAAATAAAAGTTTTCTGAAAACTAAAAGCATGTCGCCAACAGTACGGGAAAAATTTTCAAAACTTGATGCTCGACTAAGCGGTATGTACTACTACTACTACTGCTTACAAGCTTTGGCCACCTAGTAGGTTACGCCTACTCTTTGGCCAGGAAGCGGTATGTTCCGAGCTGTCAGTGAAGAGATGGCGTGGAATGACATTGGTAAACGAGTAACACATTCCTTAGAAATTATGCAATCCCTAATTCCCGTCGACAGTGTTCGATAACTTTCGAATTCTTTACGATAATTTAAGAAAAGGCTAGGTAAACAGCTGATAGGGAATCTGCCACCTGGGCGTCAGTCCTAAATGTATATCAGTGGTGAATGAATGACCAGTGTGTATTTGGTTACCTCACCGATGGCCCGATTTTCCACGTTATTAATATAGAACTACCCTCACTATATTGTCAAAAGAGGTTTCATTTATAGATACATTATGTGTATATTAACACAATAACTGTGCCTTCTAAATATTTATTACAATATTATCTCTGGTCAAACATTTCTTCTGTGTAACGTCGTGAGTAAGTAGCTGTCATTATAATAATTTCATACAGAAGTGCGTTGCATGTTCAGGGTTGCTTCCCAGAGACTGACATATGCAACACTCGGGTGTGTTTCACACTTTACTCTCCCACATTTTGTCACATACATATCTCGGAATTTTACGCTACATCCTCTCGCTCCCACAATCACAACGGGACGTTCCTTCGTGCACAATTCTTTGGCGTTTACAGCAATTACATAAAAAATTAGCACGTGCAATATACAGGCTACTGTAGCATTAAGGCCTTGGAGGAATGGAGGGTAACGACTTCCACTATCCGTAACCTCGGCACTAAGCGGAATAGAGCGGGTAGTTCTTTTCCCGACCGCCTTTGCCCTTAAGGATTAATCTGGTTGTAATTTTTGGTATAGTACCTCAAGGTCATATGCGCATCCAAAAGTGGAAATTTTGTTTTATCAAATGTTTCGACTTCCCAATAGGGAATCGACCCACGTCCTTCCGGCTGAAACCAAGCAAGCCTTTACTGACTTGGTAGGCACCCGCTGTATACTATAGCGCACTTGCATATATTTAAACAAATATGTATATATTTACAGTATTACATAGTAACACTCCCTCAACTTAGAGCTTGCCTAAAAGACAAAGTATACTTGATACCAACTGATAATGTGTAACAGAGAAAAATACATAGAAGTCTATTGGATGTTTAAGCAAATCACCGAAGGTTGTTTCTAAAAATACTTATTGATGATTTCAAGGCAGGAAGTCCGATATCAATACTCAAGGATTTTGGCAGGTGGAATGTCTTGCAAAACTCAACGAATTTTCTAGGTATCGTGCCCCTCCTCCCGATTAACAAGACCATGACTTCCATCATTTTTAGCTTGTATTCTTCTTTGTAAAAAGGAACTGTTGGCTCGTATATTTTCTTCTTCTAACGATCAACATCATCAGGTCGACTCGCGGAGGATTTGAAGCGGACGGTTGGATCGATTATCAATCAATCAATCAATCAATCAATCAATCAATCAATCAATCAATCAATCAATCAATCAATCAATCAATCAATCAATCAATCAATCAATCAATCAATATTCTAAAGGCTAATGCATAGTCGATGCAACCACTCTTTTCATTCATTGGCTGTTCGTTTCACTTCCATGTAACTGACACAACCTAACCTCTTCTTGATGTCGTCCAAATACTTCATCCTAGGTCTTCTTCTCCCTTTCTTTCCCAGCACTTTCCCTTCAAGTATGTTAGTGATAAAAGTATTATTTCTGATGACATGTCCAACAAAATTTAATTTCCTCTTTTCCATTTCGTTTAAAAATCTTCTCTCTTCTTTAACTTCCCTTAAGATTTCCAGGTTGGTTTTTCTTTCCGTCCAGCTCTTTCTCGTCATTTTCCGCCATATCCGCATTTCAGCAGCTTCAAGTCGATACCGATAACATCAAGGCTAACAATAACGAATAATTGTTGTAGATGTCACTTAAAAGAACATGCCCCGAACTCCTCAGCAGTGATTTGCCAATTGACGTTGTACACAGGACGAGATTTGACTTTTGTTGTTGTTGTCCTGCACATTTTAAAAACAGACCAACTTCGAGGCTAAGCTCCCATGATGTAGAAATTAGTTGTAGTTGAAAACTGAGATCAGAGCTAACCACCGAGATTAAGCCGGCTGCGATAACTTACAGACATCACAGCTAATCTGAAAAAAAAAAAAAACCGAGAAAACCAAATCGCCTTAGTATAGTTTAGAAATGTTTAAGTACTCGGTGACCCACCGAAGTATTTCACCTCAAATATCTTCTGACTAGTTGAAGATAGAGGTGGACGGTTTTCACCAAGGTGCACAACAATAAGGAACACATGAGAGAATGCTAGCTGCTTTACGTAGCACCGACACAGATAGGTCTTATGGCGACGATGGGACAGGGAAGGGCTAGGAGTGGGAAGGAAGCGGCCGTGGCCTTAATTAAGGTACATCCGCAACATTTGCCTAGTGTGAAAATGGGAAACTACGGAAAACCATCTTCAGGACTGCCGACAGTGGTGTTCGAACCTACTATCTCCCGAATACTGGATACTGGCCGCACTTAAGCGACTGCAGCTATCGAGCTCGGTATGAGAGAATGTGTAGGTAATATGTGTCCCATGTTGTAATAAGTACCGAGGCAAGGACACCACGTACTTTTATTAAATGGAACTGTACCCGTTTCCGTAGCAAGTATAGTTCACAGGCAATCACATTCAGAGATGAAATTATTTCCGCTGTCAGACTTGTAACACATGCGAGAAGTAGTATTGAAGTGCGCACGTTTGCAAATGTGGCGCTAAATTTCTGAACGTTGAAGATATGATGAGGGTTATGCGTCAGAGGTTCTCTCTCCCCAGTACGTAGTACTTGTCTTCTTGACTTAAGTGCTACTAACTCCTGACAGCAACACATTTCAATACGCCCGCTCATCAGTGACAGTAGAAATAATTCCATCCTTGAATGTGGCTGCGTACGAACAACACAGAAAAGGGTATAGCTCCCTCCAATACAAAAATAAACATTTTATCGCACCTCAGTGTTTATTAAAATATGGGAGACATGTGTCCCTTGTTAATATTAATCTGCTGTAATTGAAAATTGCCTATCGCTATCTTCAACAAGTCAGAACACATTTCAGTTGAAAAATTTAGGTAGGCATGCAAAGAAAATCAGAACGTTATTTGCAGATAATTAATTTTTGCTTCACAAGGACACGCGTCTGATGTTATATGTGAAAAAATAGGAAATAAACTGTTGTACAAATCTCTTAAAATAGTGTTTGTTTGGAATAGAATTCAAATATGGCAGAATTTTAAAAATATCTTGTTCAACTTATTCTTATTATTCTTGGCCCTTTCCCGATGAATTGGAGTCAGCATTTTATATGGATTTACCCCAGTTTTATGACCGGATGCTCATCCAGACACACCCTATGCGAAATGAAGTATTCACTTTTGCATGTTCTTTGCTGATTGGTGGTGTAGAGTGTTTTATATACAGATAGATGAAGAGACACCCAGTCTCCAAGCCAGAGGAATTAACTACTGTATACAAAGTTAAAATCTTTGGTCAGACCAGGAATCGAACCCATGGACCTATAAACGGAGAACCAGTACGCTGATTATTCAGCCAAGGACATGGACCAATAACTTTTAAAATACACTGTCAAAATGAAAAGTATCATGCGAACTGAGTACGCGATATGGATCATGTAGTCGTGAGCTTGTATTCAGCAGATGGTGGCACCACCGTCGGTAACCCTGACGATGGTTTTCCGTGGTTTTCCATTTGTAGAGCAGTGAAATGACAGGCAATATGTTAACTGAAACCACGGACGCCATCTTTCTAGCCCTTCTTCATCCCAGCGTTGCTGGAAACCTATATGCGTTAGTACAACGGTAAAGCACAAGCACTGGGGAAAAAGTAACCAATCTCTGACGGTAGAGCCAGTTGGAAGAATAAAGCAAAATTAAGTCTAGCGAAAATGGCATGTAAGTTTTCAGCAAAATAATCACGAAGTTCCTATAATGAATTAGATTCTATGTTACATTTTATGGTATTTGTTGTCTTAAGTATTTTTTATTATTTTACCATGTTTTTGCTCTATAAAATTTAGTCTTATACAGTAGATGGTTGCATAGGACGGTGATAGAGCGTTTAAGAGCCTATACCATCCATTTTCTGAAAAGTCTTATTTATGACACGCATAATTCCCTTTCTTCGACAGTACTTTATCGAATAGTTCCCTTGCACCAATCATATAATCACGTTGATTTGAGTCTTGATAAAAAGGATACAGTGGATAGATAAACAGCTTTTTGTCTTTCACCTCAGTTAGCTAATTTGCACAAGTCTTGAATTTTTACGGCGCCAAACCAAATTATAGAGGTTCGACAAAGTTTCCCGTTGACCTTGTGAGAAGTAGGGTGTGGTCAGCTGTTGATCCGGTCCACTCTAGTCTGTTCATTAGTGACCCCGAAACCATGGTCTCAGTCTTGTTCCGGATCTATCACTGGTTGCTGTACGGAGGAGTCGAGTGAGCAATGTGGTCCGATAGCGTTATGCATCACGTTTCCCTCCTCTAACGCCCACTTCAAACAGTCCTTGTACAAGAAGAAAGTCTAGATCATGCTTTAACTCAGCATACAGGGCGAGAGAAATTCAAAAGATCATTGTGACATGTAACTGTTAACCCATTAACGTTCAGTGTTTTATATAGCAGTAGAATACCGCTAACTCGACATTCCGTATAACTCGATCATTTCACGAGCACTAATTTTTCTTCTCGCTAAAATATTTTCCCTGATTAAGATATGAGCCATCTTTCTCCCTCCTAACGTGACTTCGGTGTGTCAGTCAATGGACCATAGAATTTTGGAAGCACTGAAGAAGAGACACAGATATAGACTTCTTTTGTTTTAGCCGTGGAAGAAGGTTGTTACATAATTCATAAACTAAAGAAAATATACATGTTGGACGTAGTGGGGTGGATATCTGAATCTTGGAATGAAATCAAGAATAAAAGCCTTGTTCGTTTCCGGAGAAAGTTACTGGACCATTCAGGAAACGAGCTTCTAGACATCACAGAAGAGAAATAATGGACTTATTGGAGAACATTTCAGGCTGCAAATATATTATTACCGAGCTCGATAGCTGCAGTCGCTTAAGTGCGGCCAGTAATTCTGAGAAAATGACCTTAAAATGTATCCTCTTTTATCGCATATGATCTGGGAGTTTTTCAGTGTTCTTGTAGAGTGTTTCATTCATGATGATATTATCCTCAAATTTTGGTCCCATGACTTTTTTATTTAATTTATTTCACGTCGCACCGATGCACGATGGGATAAGAAAGGGATAGGCGTGGAAAGAAAGCGGCCGTGGCCTTAGTTAAGGTACAGCCCCAGCATTTGCCTAGAGTGAAAATTGGGAACCGCAGAAAACCATCTTCAGGGCTACAGACAGGGGGTTTCGAACCACTGTCCCCCGAATGCACTAACCACACGGCCTACCGCTCGGTTTTATTATTATTATTATTATTATTATTATTATTATTATTATTATTATTATTATTATTATTATTATTGAGAAATACACTGCCATTAGCAGGTCCGACTCGTTGGCTGAACGGTCAGCGTACTGGCCTTCGGTTCAGAGGGTCCCGGGTTCGATTCCCGGCCGGGTCGGGGATTTTAACCTTAATTGGTTAATTCCAATGGCACGGGGGCTGGGTGTATGTGTGTCTTCATCATTTCATCCTCATCACGGCGCGCAGGTCGCCTACGGGATTCAAATAGAAAGACCTGCACCTGGCGAGCCGAACCCGTCCTGGGATACCCCGGCACTAAAAGCCATACATTTCATTTTACCATTCTCAGGACAGCCGACGGTTGGGGCCAGGCATGGTGTAATGATAAACGGGGTTAAAAGTCAGATTGTGAGTTTCGCAAATAGGAAAAGTCCTCTCAGTTTTAATTACTGCGGGGATCATTGTAAGTATCTGGATGTTAATATAAGGAAAGATCTTCACTGGGGTAATCACATAAATGGGATTGCAAATAAAGGGTACAGATCTCTGCACATGGTTATGAGGGTGTTTAGGGACTGTAGTAATGATGTAAAGGAGAGGGCGTATAAGTCTCTGGTAAGACCCTAACTAGAGTATGGTTCCAGTGTATGAGACCCTCACCAGGATTACTTGATTCAAGAACTGGAAAAAATCCAAAGTAAAGCAGTTCGATTTGTTCTGGGTAATTTCCAATAAAAGAGTAGCGTTACAAAATGTTGCAAAGTTTGGGCTGGGAAGAACTGAGAGAAAGAAGACGAGCTGCTCGACTAAGTGATATGTTCCGAGCTGTCAGCGGAGAGTTGGCGTGGAATGTCATTAGTAGACGAATAAGTTTTTGAGTGGCGTCTTTAAAAGTAGGACAGATCACAATATGAAGATAACGTTTGAATTCAAGAAGATAAATTGGGGCAAATATTCATTTATATGAAGGGGAGTTAGGGACTGGAATAACTTACCAAGGGAGATGTTCAATAAATTTCCAATCCCACTGAAAAAAATTAAGAGAAGGCCAGGAAAACAACAGATGGGGAATATGCCACCTGGGCGACTGCCCTAAATGCAGATCAAGATTGATTGATTGATTGATTGATTGATTGATTGATTGATTGATTGATTGATTGATTGATTGATGTGGTCCAGCCCAGTCCCGTCTTCCGAATGCAGAGGCGTAGAGCCTCGGTAGAGCCGTGGCCACCCCTCTTCTGCTCGGTCGGCCGGTCAGAGTGCAGAGCTGTTGCACCATGGACCAGCCGTGGCCACTTATAGGCCAAGACCCATTCTGCATCTACCGACCCCAGCTACACCTTTCCTAGACGCTGCCTCCGTTGCTACGCTACTGCAAACCTCCTATATAAGACAACGCAGTGACGGTACACTATGGGCAGTACACACCTTCACTTGTAAAATCACTTTCTTTGGACTTTTATATGAAAATATAAATCGTTATTTGAAATTTTAAGAATAGTAACGAGCAAGCAGTATAATACAATACTAATTATAAGCAAACACGTAGAGAATTACATGAAAGTTGCAGAAAATAAGTTAATATATCTCCTTACATGTATCGTAACATAATTATAACAGAGTCGCCGAGAAATTCACTCAAAATATAACTTAAAATATGTCAATATAAGGAGCGTAACATAATAATTATAGAAAAATTCCACAGAAGTGCACATATTATTTAAATATCTCCAATGCCTTAACACTATGAGGCCCACTGACGTACATTTCGCTAAACATTGTGATCACAACATTACCACACGTTGAATTAATTTAACAAGATACTGGAGTCTAAGACTGCTGCTATAAACCTCGTGCAGGTAATGCATTCGGTAGATTGGGAGTTCGAATTCCACCGTCGGCAGGTAAATGCTGGGGTTGTACGATAAGTAAGGTCACGCCGCTTTCTCATCCTCACGTCGCCGAAAACCTTCGACGATGTTCAACCACAAAAAAAAAAAGAAAAACTAGATATTGTCAAACCAAGAAAAATAACAGAAAACTTGAATACCTGTAATGACTGATGAGATATTCTGAGATACGCTGTCCTTCAATTAATATTTCAAGGGAAAATGGCCGGTAAACGTGAACGTGAAAGACGACGGATTTCATGGATTTGAAAACAAAATAAGAAGAAGAATAAGAAGAAAAGAGCCTATACAAACCAGTGTAATGATTTTGAAGAGAGTCTACAAACGATTCTACTTTGTCTTGTTTATTTCTTGTTGATGTTGCAACATTAATACATGCCGTCTGACGCAGTGACGTTAAGTTATCTTGTGACATATAAATGTAAGGATGCAGCCACCAACCTGTTACAGCACATTACGTCACAAGTGTCAGGTGGGCAGTGACCACTTTCTATAGCTGTTATTTTATGAGCTGGTTTATGGGAACTAGGGACCTTAATATCTGTGAAGTTAGCTCTTTCGCTTTTCTCCAAAGCAACTTCGATCGTCTTCAGAAGTGTACACAAGGTTTATTCATAGATCTTCTCCTTTCTGTCATTTTTCCAATTTACTGAGAGTTGGCTCATCGGTCAGGATATTGGTCTTCTGTTCAAAAGGCCCTGAGTTCGATCCCCGGCCGACTCGGGGAATTAACTGCGTATGGTTAATTACTCTGGCTCGAGGAGTTGATGTTTGTGTTCGTCTTAATACATTTACGTACAACATACCACAATACCAACCACCACCACAGAAACACGAAGTAATGAATACATCCCTCCACATAGAGTTGGCATCAAGGAGGTCATCCGGCTGTAGAACTGGGCCAGATACACACCAAATGCCAACCTCAATAAATTGGGAAATTGTGAGGAGGAAGATGAAATCTGAAGATTGTTTTATAAATGTCAATGAAAGCTCTTTAAGTGTAGTCCTAAAACATTTAGTTTAAGTAACATTTGAGCGAGCGAGATGGCCATGCGGTTTGGGTCGCGTAGCTGTGAGTTTGCATTCGGGTGATGGGGGTACGAATCCTATAATCGGCAGCTTGAAGATAGTTTTCCGTGGTTTCCCATTTTTACACAGGGCAAATATTAGGACTTAAGTAAGGCTACGGCCGCTTCCTTCCCAATCCTCTCACTTTCCCGTCCTTGCGTCGCCGAAAACCCTCGACGTATTGGTGCGACGTTAAACCACTAGGAAAAAAATAAAACGTTTTTAGTTATAAAAAGTGGAATTTTACCACATTTAAGCTAGCGAAAGATATACTTCCTCCCATATTAAGTGATATCCTATGGACCAATCTTACTCATATGTGCAGTGTAACGAAATGCATTTTTCAGGCTGTTTAAAATCACATTAACATAGATTCCTGACGAAGCTCGAAGAAGGACTATTACTGCAAAGGGTGCGTCCGCGACCTTCGTTCAGGTACATCCCCAGCATTTGCATGTTTTGAAAACGAGAATCCACCGCACACTATCTTGAGACCTACCGACGTTGGGGTTTAAATCCGCCATCTTTTGGATGCAAGCTCACAGCTACACAACCTGTATAGAGTTGCCAGCTCTTTCAGTGTAAAAATAAACAGTTCTGGCCCAGACAAACAGGATAATAATAATAATAATAATAATAATAATAATAATAATAATAATAATAATAATAATAATAATAATAAACTTATTCACTTGCTATATAGTCTATTTTAACAGACATGAGGGACGGATGTTTGTGCCGAGGAGTTCTTTAACGTACTAGATGTCAATGCCATGATGCTGTATATTTCTTCTTCAGCGATACAACTCTGGATGGATTTTGACCTCTCTCACAGTTAAGTCCCACACTTCCCTCGTCTTTACTTACTCTCACCATTCTTGTAACTTCATCCTTTTAAGATCTTGTTTCACAACTTCCAGCCACATGTTTCTTGAGCTACCTCTCATTCTTATTCCAACAACCCTTTCATGTAGCACTTCTTTTGCAATTCTCCCTCCTTCCATACACCGCACGTGTTTCGACCAGGCCAGTCTCCAAGACATCACGAAACTTACAATAACTTCTCCTTTTATATGACATTATGTAATTCTATTGGTTTATTTAAACACCCTGAAACGCCATCGGCCGGCCCTGCGGGGAAGGGGTAGCGTACTTGCGTCTTACCCCGAGGGCCCGGGTTCGATTCCCGGATCTGAGGGCTGGTTATAAGTCCACTCAGCCTACGTGATTACAACTGTGGAGCTACCTGACGGTGAGACAGCGGCTCCCGTCGAGAAAGCCAAGAATATCGGTCGAGAGGATTCGTCGTGCCGATCACACGAAACCTCGTAATCTGGAGGCCTTCGGCCTGAACAACGGTCGCTTGGTAGGCCAAGGCTCTTCGGGGCTGTTGCGCCATGGGATTTGGTTTTCTGGTTTTGGAAATGCCATCAAATTTGCAAGGATCAAACCACCAGATATGGAACAGATGAATGACTATACCAGCATACCACTGAGATCGTTGAATGAGAACGCAGTTACATATTCGGACGTCCTTGATGAAGAGAGAAGTACATTTCGTTCATCATCGACCATCAAGGCAAAACCTGTCAAAAATAAATGTCATTACCGTAAACTGGATAACAATTTACCCACCTTTAACTTCTGTTACCTCCAAATTTTAATTTCACGAATCTTAATGTCAAGCAGTTTATATTCCTTTCAAGGAGACCATGATTCGGTGTTGATGAAATATCAAGACATGCAGCCCTTTTTCAATAAATTCCTCTGTGTTGCTGGATTTTTGCGACTTCTGCCTTTATTCTCTCACACTCACTATTAAGCTTCGGATGTCAAGGAAAAGTCATTTTTCTTTCCTGCGCTCATTTTTATCAGAAATCTGATAAATAATTGTGAATGATGGATCCCCGACCCCGTTTAAAGCAATTTTATGTTGCATATACATATATATATATGCATATTTCCGCCATTTGTATTCCTTTGGTCATATTTTGCTCATCTTAGTGATATAAGATCATATTTGGTCATATTTTGCTAATTTTAGTGATATAAGATCATATTTGGTCATATTTGGTTTATTTTAGTGATATAAGGTCATATTTGGTCATATTTTGCTCATCTTAGTGATATCAGATCATATTTGGTCATATTTTGTTTATTTTAGTGATATAAGGTCATATTTGGTCATATTTTGCTCATTTTCTATATATATAAAAGCAAGTCGGGCTGGAGCGATGCATATATAAATATTTAAAAATGAAAAAAGACGTGAATTAATGAGGCATTTCCAGAAATCTCATAAATACGAAACTTGGTACGGGAGAAGCTGATGACCCCAGGATCCCTAGAAAAGTCGGAAATTCTCAAAATTCCCTGAAGGGGGCACGCTGGGGGCTCAAATTTTGGGCTCAGCATAAGAACGCAGTCGTATAATATATCCAAAACGACAACCTATAGGTTTCGTGGGCTTAAAAATTTTCGGGAATATCCTAATTTTTATCCCCCATCCCCCCAAATCAAGATGGCGGCACAACCTGCCAGACGAGTTAGACAATTGAAATTTGGTGAAATTATAGCTTTTGGTCCCTAACTGACGGGAAAATTCCAAGATGTTCAAATTTTTCACTTTTTACCCCCAAAGATATCGAAATATGGAGGCAATTTTAATGACTGTGCAGACATTCCTTTTGAGCTATTTATTGGCTAAACGGTAAGTCCTATCACAAAGCGGATGGCACAATGTCGCTTCAATTCGGAGTGATCTACAACTTTGGTCCTATGACATTTTGTCGTATCTCTCTCCCTTATACGTTAAATTTTGCCGTATTTCTGGATTGTTCGTAAATTTGGTGATTTTTACCAGTATATTTCATTGTTTTACACACTTATAAGAATGATAGGATCATCACGTTAGGTGCGCACATTGGCACGATTAAGGGCCATATGTGGACCAAATTTCATGATTCTAGCTTATACATAAGTAAGCAAACAGTAATGTAAAATGTAAAAAATGTACCCAAATTTCACCCTATTCAAAATTTGAACTCAATTTACCCACTTAATATGGGATATCCGAGGAAATGGTTAAGAAACATGTAGAGCGATAAATGGGGCGTCTGATGGCGCAAACCGTTTCTTAATATCATGCACCGTTTAGGAGATATGAATCTCGAAGTGGAAGTCTGCACTTTTCAACGCGCTCATGCTTATCCGTCATCTTTATATATAAAAGCAAGTCGGGCTGGAGCGATGTATATATAAATATTTAAAAATGAAAAAAGACGTGAATTAAGAGGCACTCCGAGAAATCTCAGAAATTTGAAACTTGTACGGGAGTAGCTGATGACCCCAAGATATGGCCAGAAAGTGCGTCTTATCGTATAATCCGTTTTTCGATTTGATGTACCGTTTAGCAGCAGTTATTCTGTAAATGATGGTTAACGTCCTTATACTTCTGTATGACGACTATATTCTTTCATTGACGCCGATTTGTAGCAATCTAGATAGGGTTTGTCTGCCATTGGTATTAAATACATTACTTCTCGATTCGACTAGCAGAACTCTAGGAAGCGTGCAATTTTTTTTCAAAACTTTTTACCCGATCCTGTTTGTCAGTAGGCAAGGGTGTCTTCCATTATAAACAAATTGACCCATCTAAAATGTGACTGACGGTAGGCATAGTGGCCTGCTATTATAATGGAATCTCACCAACTCGGTGTGACTGGCAGGAAGCTGACTGGCATTAGAAAATGCGTCTGCCATTATAAAGATAAGAACGCAACTCACTTTTGACTGGCAGTAAGGAAGGTCCTTGCAAATATAATAAAAGTTCCTCAACTGTAATCTGATCTGAAAGTAGGAATTGGTGTCTGCCATTGTAATGAAACCTCCCCAAATCTATTTTGGCCGCGCACTAGGCAATGGGGTCTGCCGTTAAATGAAAATGACCTTCTTCGTTGTGAATTGCAGTAAACAAGTGCACTTGCCGTTATCATCGCAATTCCGTAAATCACACTTTCATTGGAAACAACGTCTGTGGATTTCACAATACTGATTCTCGGATAAAGCCAAGACAAACCCAATTTAAAAATCTTATTCACTTAATGTGCACTAATTTACTTCGATATCCGTATACAATGTAGAGTACCGTAGCGAAGCACGGGTACATTTGCTAGTAGTGATATAAGATCATATCTGGTTGTGTTTTGCTCATTTTAGTGATATAAGATCATATTTGGTCATATTTTGCTCATTTTAGTGATACAAGATCATATTTGGTCATATTTTGCTCATTTTAGTGATATAAGATCATATTTGGTCATATTTTGCTCATTTCAGTGATACAAGGTTATATTTGGTTGTGTTTTGCTCATTTTAGTGATACAAGATCATATTTGGTCGTGTTTTGCTCATTTTAGTGATACAAGATCATATTTGGTTGTGTTTTGCTCATTTTAGTGATATAAGATCATATTTAGTTGTGTTTTGCTCATTTTAGTGATATAAGATCATATTTGGTTGTATTTTGCCCATTTTAGTAATATAAGATCATATTTGGTTGTGTTTTGTTCATTTTAGTGATATAAGATCATATTTGGTTGTGTTTTGCTCATTTTAGTGATACAAGATCATATTTTGCTCATTTTAGTGATACAAGATCATAGTTGGTTGTGTTTTGCTCATTTTAGTGATACAAGATCATATTTGGTTGTGTTTTGCTCATTTTAGTGATATAAGAACATATTTGGTTGTGTTTTGCTCATTTTCGTGATGTAAGATCATATTTGGTTCTATTTTGAGCATTTTTATTTAAATTGAGGCGACGTTTCTAACAATTATATGTTATCTGCGTCGAGTTTCAACACCGTGTTTGCAAATACTGTAGTAGATGTATTTTTCTTTCTTTTTTCGAAACATGTAGCAGGTTTTCAGAACATTATTCCGAGAAAAAGATGGGAGGCTGTCAATTCTGTGTCGAGATTTTCATCTCAAAAATCACGTGGCGTCAGGAAGGGCATCCGGCCTTAAAACCCCGGCCAGAACCACAATGAGCCTGGGTGGCTACAGCGACCCTACAAGTTGAAGGAAGTTTCATTCCGAGAAAGAGGTGCTATACGAAAGTATGCCGACGGATACCAAAAAAGCATACTAATGCGTTTTGGGGTTCCTTTTTAGGGAAACAGAGTCAGAACTAGTCCACAGGGCTATGAAAATGAAATGGCATACGGATTTTACTGCCGGGATGTGTCCGAGGACTTCTGCTCGTCAGGTGCAGGTCTTTTCATTTGACTCCCGTAGGCAACCTGCGCGTCGTGATGATGAAATGAAGATGAAGACGACACATACCTCCAGTCTCCGTGCCAGGGGAATTAACCAATTATGGTCAAAATTCCCGACCCTGCCGGGAATCGAATCCGGGACGCCTGTGACCAAAGGCCAGCACGCTAACCATTTAGCCATGGAGCCGGACCATAGGGCTATGATACTGAATGAGTGTACGAAGTTTTAACGCACCTACTGTAGCTCTGCCAGTTTGAACGTGTCTGCTGTATCATCGATAACCACTTTTGGCGGGTTTAATGTTAGTAATACTTGCTTCCCATCCCTAAAATGCTTAAGTCACATTTTACCTTTTTAGGTCATATTTAGGTATTTTTAGGTCATATATGCTTGCATATTTTATACTTCTTTAGGTCATAAACTTCCGAGCCCTACTCACTATATTCTCTATGGTCCCACACTTCTATACTTCTCGTAAAGAAACCATAGTTAGCTGCCAGTTCATTTCAAATCTCGTATCTATTTTTTCTCTTCTTACATATACTCCAAATAATTTTCATTATCGATTAGCTGATCTCGGGTAAACACAATTCGGGCTAATATCCATTGCGTCCTTCGTCTTCGGCAGCCGAGGAAGAGAAGGCGTGGCCTGGATACTAATGATCACCTCGGGGCAGCCAATTAGCCCTCCTCTAAAAGAACAGGAATTTAGGAGTCAGAGTAATCAATGTGTCGTAACCTTCGTTGTTTTTGTCATGTCCTTGTTTAATGGTAGCAGACGCCAGGACACGTGCACTCCGTAACAGTATTATACTGTACCTCAAACCGGGTCTTGCGGTAACGAGCAGCGGAAGAGGAGGGCACCAAGAGGTTCTGAAAACCCTGAACTCTGATCTCTAGCCTCAAGGGTATGATGTAAGATAGCGGCCGTTATCTCTGGGAGCTACGGATTAATTAAATAGATACAACAAAAAGAAACGTTCCCAGACTTTATAATGGTCTTCTGAGTAGCATACGCGAAATACATGCACTCGAATTATATAACTGGGAAAAATATTTCACTTTCCATACAGTAGTGATATTGCTCTTCGAGAACTACAGTAGTCTGCGTTCTTCATCATCAACATCATTATAATTTTTTTTTTTGCTAGTTGCTTTACGTCGCACCGACACAGACAGGTCTTATGGCGACAAGGAACAGGGAAGGGCTGGAAGTGGGAAGGAAGCGGCCGTGCAGATGGTGTTTGCGTGGTTTCCCATTTTCACACCAGGCAAATACTGGGGCTGTACCTAATTAAGGCCGCTTCCTTCCCACTCCTAGCTCCTTAGTGTACCATCGTCGCCATAAGACCTGTCTGTGCCGGTGCGACGTAAAAGCAAGTTGGAAAAAAACTGTAGAAGCAAAGAAGAAAATATGAGAAAGGGCAGCTCTGAGATGTTTTTCCATTATCTTAATTAAGATACAGTCTAAGCATTTTCCTGGTGCGAAAATGTAATGAAGTGGCTACCCTAGAATGCTCTTTATAGATTTAAAGGAAATACAAAAGTAAGACATTTTGAAGGTATATAATCGAGACATCTGTAAAGATTTACAGATATTTTTATTACATACACTCTAACATTAAATTGCGGCCGCGCGGTCTAGGGTAGCGTGCCTGCCTCTCACCCTGAGGCTCTGGGTTTAGTTCCCAACCAGTTCACGGACTTTTAGCGGGATCCAAGGGTTGGTTCGATGTCTACTCAGCCTACCTCATAACAGTCGAGGTTCTATTTAACGGTGAGATATCGGACCCGCTCAAAAAAGCCAGGAATAACGGCTGAGATAATTCATCGCACTGACCATGCGGAACCTCGTAATCTACAACACTCCGGGCTGAGCAATAGTCCCTTGGTAGGTCAAGACCCATCAGATACTGTGCCATGGAGTTTGGTTTGGTTTTATAACACTGAATTTGAATAGTCAGTTGATCATGTGAACCACACTTGTCTTCAAAATTTCTTACTTTTGTAGTTCCTTTAAATCTATAAAGAGCATTCTAGGGTAGCCACTTCATTACATTTTCGCACCAGGAAAATGGTTTGACTGTAGCTTAATTAAGATAATGGAAAAACATCTCAGAGCTGCCCTTTCCCATATTTTCTTCTTTGCTTCTACAGTTTTTTCCAAGTTGCTTTTACGTCGCACCGGCACAGACAGGTCTTAAGGTGTCTGTTTTCGTTTGTTAATTTATTTAGCAAAGCAAAGCCTCCTCCGTACGGACCATGAAGGCCTTTGGAGTAGTGGTAATTAAAGGCTTCCTCTATCCTTAACCTCGGCGCTAAGTGAGGTAGAGTAGTTATCTCTAAGCTCGGGCGCCTTTCCCCCTAGGAATTAACCTGGTAATAATTTCTGGTGTAGGCTGAGTGAAACTCAGAAATGGAAATCGCGTTTTGTGAAATTTTATTCTTACAAGTTGCTTTACGTCGCACCTCCACAGATAGATCTTATGGCGACGATGGGAGAGGAGTGGAAAGAAAGCAGCCGTGACCTTAATTAAGATACAACTCCACCCTTTGCCTGGTGTAAAAATGAAGAACCACGGAAAACCATCTTCTGGCCTCCCGGCAACGGGGTTCGAACTCATTATGTCTCGAATGCAAGCTGATAGCTACGTGACCCAAACTGCACAATCACTTGCTCGGTACCTCGTTTCTTAAACATTTCGACTTGCTGTCAGAGAATCAAACCCATGTCCTTCCAGGTGAACAGACCACGGATTTACCGCCTCGGCTAGGCAGCCCGCTCTGATTTATTGGAACACTGTAAACTAATTGATTCGGTTGCTGTGACCATTTTGAATTGTTCAGAAGTGAATATTTTTTTTATTATTTTATTTATCTTTTATTTTTTCGTCAAGGAGAATCCAAAAATCTTTTCCGTCAACTCTTACCTCTACTTTCGAAAACAGAGAATTGGGTCATACTGGCAGAGACTACTCCAAGAACATTCTTCGAGAAAATGATCCAGAAATTACTTTTTTTCTTTTCCCATGGCACTACAGCCCTTGAAGGGCCTTGGCCTACTAAGCGACCGCTGCTCAGCCCGAAGGCCTGCAGATTACGTGGTGTCGTGTGGTCAGCACGACGAATCCTCTCGGCCGTTATTCTTGGTTTTCTAGACCGGGGCCGCTATCTCACCGTCAGATAGCTCCTCAATTCTAATCACGTAGGCTGAGTGGACCTCGAACCAGCCCTCAGGTCCAGGTAAAAATCCCTGACCTGGCCGGAAATCGAACCCAGGGCCTCCGGGTGAGAGGCTGGCACGCTACCCCTACACCACGGGGCCGGCCCAGGAATTACCTAGGTACTAAAAATTGAGCATTCTTCGTGGAACAACTCACGAAAGTCTTCTTTGAAAATCAAAATATTAAGAAACAAATTATAATAAGAGAGGCGATCATTAAAATGTAAAACAAAAGATAACCGTTCTATATAAGTATTCTGTGTTTATTGATTTGAAAGTGTCTTTCGAATAAACGATTATCTATAGCTACGGCTTTAACATTAAATTTGTGTGCCTCTGTTTAATGGTCCGTAGTAATGTTTCTTTGTATGAAAACATACTATTTTTACATTATGGTAGATAGTTTATGACAGCAATGAAAGTGACATGCTAAGAGAAATACGGTAGTTCTGCCTCACTACTGCTCGTCTCACTTTCAACTCAGGAACGTCATGAATATAATTATCTCTCTTTACTTACTGACGCGTGCACCGTAAATTGAGGTCTTTCTAGTTGAAATCGTCAATTGGAAGTAACGACCCTTGAACAAAAGTATTTATTTTCACAATCATTTCCGTGTATCGATGAATTTCTTTGGCTGCTCAGATACACAAACAATGTGAATGTCAGATCTATGCTGATCAACCACTCAAGTATGTATTTTCTACCCTTAAGCATTAATAATAATAATAATAATAATAATAATAATAATAATAATAATAATAATAATAATAATAATAATAATAATAATGTGTCCGTCTTTGTGGCTTTAAGAAAGCGTACGACTCCATTGACCGGGAAGTCCTGCTAAACATCTTAAATGAATTTGGAGTTGATTCGAAACTGCTGGCATTAATTGGAGCCACTCTGACCGATACAAAATTCAGGGTGAAGTTCCACGGATGTCTCACGCATTCCTTTGACATCAAAACAGGAGTCCGACAAGGTGATGGGCTATCCCCGATACTCTTCAACTGTGTTCTTGAAAAGATCATCAGAACCTGGCGGGTGAGATTACAGGAAACCAACTACAGTCCATTGAGAATAGGAACCAAATCCAAGGGGATCGCAACAGACTGCTTAGCATTTGCCGATGATATTGCTGTTCTCTCAAACGACATAGAAACCGCTAGAGCTCAAGTTGAAATTTTAAAGGAAATTGCTGAACAAACTGTTTTGCAGATATCGTTTGAGAAAACAGAAGTAATGACTAACATCAAAGAGGCTCCACCAAAACTCCATACAAAATACGGGGACATCACCCGAGTAGACAAATTCAAATACCTGGGTGAGATAATCATGAAAAATGGACTGGACAAAGAAGCACTTCAGGAGCGAGTACGCAAACTGGAAATAGCCCACCAAACATCCCGCACAATCTACAACAAAAAATGCCTTTCCCAAAACACCAAGATTCGTCACTATGAAACAGTTCTGAAGCCAGTAGTTCTATATGCAGCCGAAATCCTGTCTCTAAATGCCAACAAAGGACTCCTTGAAGAACTGGAGAAAAGAGAATGCAAAATTGTGAGAGGAATCTTGGGATCAAAGTACAGAAATGGAATCCATCAAAAGAGATCCAACAAGGAAGTCTACAGCAAAATAGAGAAAATTACCGACACAATCAGAAAAAAGACGGGCACGATTTTACGGCCATCTGAAAAGAATGGACGGAAGAAAGTTAACTAAAGAAATCTTTCACTTTTTTTATTCAAACCCCAAAACCACAATTCCCTGGTTTAGAAATACCAAAGAAGACCTGCAAATGCTACATATCTCGGCTGAAGACGCCCTTAACAGAGATCTCTTCCGCAAGAAAATATTGACGAACAGGCTAAACGGAGACGAGCAACCGAAGAGAAGACACGGTGCCCCTTGGACAGAGGAGCGTAAGCAGGCCCACTCACAAAGAACGAGGGAAATTTGGGCTCTAAAGAAGGCCAAGTTCAGTGTCAAATGCAACAAGACTTAACGTGGTCCTTGATGGCCCCAGGGAATTATATATATAATATAGACAATGAGTTGGCTGTACGGTTAGGCCGAGTAGCTGTTAGTTTGCATTCAGGAGATGGTGGGTTCAAACCCCACCACCAGCAGCGCTGAATACTAATTTCCCGTTTTTACACCAGGTAGATGATGGGGCTGTATCTTTCAGTGCCATGGTTATTTCTTTCCCAGTCCAAGCCTATTCCTTCCCCATCTCGCCAAGAAATGTTGTTGCGATGTTAAATCGATATTAAAAAAATTATTTAACGAAACTTCAAATATAGTCGGTCTTTAGAGACTCCAGATTATCTAAACAGGACTTATGAACGTAACATTAAATCTATTGACACAGGTCTGTCGCATTTCATCACTTTTAAATGTCAATCGATAACGCTCCCAAGTCTTCCCAGCCCAAATCAATCAATCAATCAATCAATCAATCAATCAATCAATCAATCAATCAATCAATCAATCAATCAATCAATCAATCAATCAATCAATCAACCAGCAATCAATCAATTCGATTCCATATCCTTGAGCTATCAAAATACGCTACGCCAGTTGTCAAAGAAAAATCAGTATAGTTATTTAATGTAATAATTCCACATAAGTGTGTATAAAGAAAAACTATCACGTCATACAACAGGATCCGACTGAGTTTGTTCTATTTTACAATTAGTAATATGGTATCTGTCACGCGGCAGGGTGCAGAAATCACATACGCAGTCCTTTTGAGGTACATGAAATCTTTTGTTGTCAAATGATGAAGGTTTTCCTTGGGTCCTATCTATGATCGACCTAGCATTGCATTTGTAGTGTAAAACTGCGGCCATATTGTTTTCCTGTTCTCTTGTATTTTTTTGTACATGTTTTGCCCAGTTAGTCGTGAAGTGGAGCGAGAATCTTATTCGTAGGTCCTCCATGAGGAAAGTTTCTTTCGCGAGTTAGTATACCAATTTTGATGGGCTGTATTTGGACAGTCCTAGATCCAACTTTAAGAAACGGGCCTTCGTTTTCTCCAGATTCTTGAGGTCGTTTACACTGAGACTTTGTCAAATGTTTTCTATATCGTAACATAAGGTCGGAATGATTTTAGCTTTGAAGAGTTTTAAGGCAGAAGGAAGACAGGATTTTGATGTCCTTGATGTAGAACATTCACTTAGTCGCTGCCATGGCTCTCTCCATAATGTGTATTCTAAATGACTTTGTTGTTGCTGCAGAGTTATAATGTAGTTATGATACAGCGTCACTTCTTTATCGGTTTCATTTCCTTATTTCTATTATTTGTCAACTTTTATTCTAGGTTCGTGTCTTTCCCGGCAGAAAATATTTCATAACAGTATCATGATTCGTTAAGTAAGGCCCCTTAAACGAGAACTGTCATCAATCAATCAATCAATCAATCAATCAATCAATCAATCAATCAATCAATCAATCAATCAATCAATCAATCAATCAATCAATCAATCAATCAATCAATCAATCAATACTGATCTGCAGTTAGGGCAGTCGCCCAGGTGGCAGATTCCCTATCTGTTGTTTTGCTAGACTTTTCTTAACTGATTGCAAATAAATTGGAAAGTTATCGAACATCTCCGTTGGTACGTTATTTCAATCCCTAACTCCCCTTCATATAAACAAATATTTGCCCCAATTTGTCATCTTGAATTTCAGCTTCTGATCTATCCTACTTTTAAAGACACCGCTCCAACTTATTCGTCTACTACTGTCATTCCACACCATCTCTCCACTAACAGCTCCGAACATATCAGTCGAGTAGCTCGTCTTCTTTCTCCCAAGTCTTCCCAGCCCAAGCTTCGCAACATTTTTGTAACGCTGCTCTTTTGTCGGAAATCACCCAGAACAAATCGAGCTGCATTCTTTGGATTTTTTCCACTTCTTGAATCAAGTAATTCTGGTGAGGATTCCATACGCTGGAACCATACTCTAGTTGGGGTCTTACCAGAGACTTATATGCCCTCTTTTTTACATCCTAACTACAACCCCTAAAGCCGGGCTGAGTGGCTCAGACGGTTCAGGCGCTGGCCTTCTGACCCCAACTTGGCAGGTTCGATCCTGGCTCAGTCCGGTGGTATTTGAAGGTGCTCAAATACGTCAGCCTCGTGTCGGTAGATTTACTGGCACGTAAAAGAACTCCTGCAGGACTAAATTCCGGCACCTCGGCGTCTCCGAAAACCGTCAAAGAAGTTAGTGGGACGTAAAACAAATAACATTATTATTATTACAACCCCTAAATACCCTAATAAACATGTGCAGAGATGTGTACCCCTTATTTACAATCATATTTATGTGATTACCCCAATGAAGATATTTCCTTATATTAACACCAACAATAACATTAACCCCATCAACGCAGTAACTGAACTCAGAGGACTTTTCCTATTTGTGAAACTCACAACCTAACTTTTAACCCCGTTTATCATCATACTATTGCCTGCTGTCCATCTCACAACATTATTGAGGATATTTTGCAGTTAATAACATTCTTGTAACTTATTTATTACTCTATACAGAATAACATCATCTGCAAAAAACTTATCTCTGATTCCACGTCTTTACAGATATCATTTATATATATATAAGAAAACATAAAGGTCCAATAATACTGCCTTGAGGAATTTCTCTCTTAATTTTTACAGGGTCAGATAAAGCTTCTCCTACTCTAATTCTTTGAGTTCTACTTTCTAGAAATGTAGCCACCCTTTCAGTCACTCTTTTTTCTAGTCCAATTGCACTCATTTTTGCCATTAGTCTCCCATGATCTACCCTATCAAATGCCTTAGATAGGTCAATCGCGATACAATCCATTTGGCCTCCTAAATCCAGGATATCTGCTATATCTTCCTGGAATCCTATAACTTGAGCTTCAGTGGAATAATCTTTCCTAAACTCAAACTGGCCTGTAATTTTCAGCTTTATGTCTATCAGCCTTTCCTTTATACACAGGGGCTTTTATAGCAACTCTCCATCCATTTGGTATAGCTCCTTCATGCAAACAATAATCAAATATGTACTTCATATATGGTACTATATCCCAACCCATTGTCTTTAGTATATCCACACAAATTCTTATCAATTCCAGTCGCTTTTCTATTCTTCAAATTTTGTATCCTACTGCCAATATCATTGTTATCATAGGCAAATTTTAATACTTCTTCAGTATTAGTCACCTCCTCTATCTGGGCATTATCCTTGTAAACAACAATCTTTGCATACTGCTGACTGAATACTTCTGCCTTTTGAGGATCCTCGCATACACACTCTCCTTGTTCATTGATGATTCCTGGAATGCCCTTCTTGGAGCCTGTTTCTGCCTTTAAGTACCTATACATACTCTTCCATTATCACTATAATTTGTATGACCGCCCATTATGCTTGCCATCGTGTTGTCCTCAGCTGACTTCTTTGTTAATTCAATTTCCTAGTAAGTTCCTTCAATTTCTCCTTTCTTCCACAGCCATTTCTAACTCTATTTCTTTCCACCCTGCACCTTGCTCTTAGTCTCTTTACTTCTATGTTATATTATGGTGGATCTTTACCACTCCTTAACTACCTTTAAAGGTACAAACCTTTTTTCACATTCCTCAACAATTGCCTTAAACTTATCCCAGAGTCTGTTTACATATTTATTTATCGTTATCCACCGATCATAGTTACATTTTAAAAACTCCCTCATGCCGGTTTTATCAGCCATATGGTACTGCCTAATAGTCCTAATTTTAATACCTTCCTTTCTTATTTATTTTTAACTACGACAAAAACAGCTTCGTCATCACTAATGCCATCTATTACTTCGGTTTCTCTATAGAGCTCATCTGGTTTTACTAGCACCACATCCAGAATATTCTTCCCTCTAGTTGGTACCATAACATTCTGAATTAACTGCCCTTCCCATATTAACTAATTTGTCATTTGTTGATCATGCTTCCTTCCGTTCGCATTACCTTCCCAATTGACATTTGGTAAATTGAGATCACCCGCTACTATCACGTTCCTTTCCTTATTGTTTCCCACAGCTGATTATCCTATAAAATAATTATTAATCAGCGTCAGCGCTACCCTTTCCCGGTATGTACACTACAAAGACATCAAGTTGCCTGTTATCTTTTGAGATGGACCTTACACCTAGAATTGCATGTTTGTCATTTTTAAGTTTTTCGTAGCATACAAATTCTTCTTTCACCAGAATGAATACCGCCCCTCCTACCATTCCTAACCTATCTCTACGATACACACTCCAGTTACGTGAGAATATTTCTGAATCCATTACATCATTTCTCAGCCATGATTCAACTCCTATTACAATATCTGGTAAGTGTATATCTATTAAATTACCTAATTCTAGTCCTTTCTTTACAGTACTGCTACAGTTGAGCACTAACATTTTATGTCATCCTTACTTGACTTCCACTTCCTCATCAGTACAATCATCAACAGTGTAGTTTTATTTCCTTTTGTAACCATTAATAGCCGGTAGGTTCGAATAGAACTGTCGACCGTCTATAATAATCGTTGCCACGTTTTCTCTGTTTTTACTGCAGGAAAATAACAGACCATTTCTTTCCGGTAAGTAAGTAAACTCGTGTCCTCATCCCGAGGTGGTGCTGCTCTTTCCAGGCACACCCCCAATGGAGGTAAGCGGCATGTACCATTAACCACATACCAGCCCTCCTGGCAGTTTTCAAATTCCTGGCAGTACCGGGAATCGAACCCGGGCCCCCGAGTTCGGCAGCTAATAACACTAACCGTTACGCTACGGAGGCGGACTTTCTTTCCAGTATGAGCCTCAATTAATTATAAGTACACATACCAGAAAAGAAAATACACCATTGTAACGCAGATAACAGACGAAATTCACACATTTTTCTCCTTCTTCTCCTTCTTCTTCTTCCTCTTCTGAGGATACCATCTCCACCCGCCCCCATCCCCCGAAGGTTAGCGATCAAATTGATTGTGATTACACGTTGAACAGTGAACAGTGGCTCTGAATGTTTCGGTAGATGTTTTACCGAACTACTGACGCAGGTTCTGGAGCCAGGAATTCCTTTGTATTTCTTCCTTCGATTTTGCCCTCAATGCTGAATTGGAGAAGTTCATATCATTCACCTCTTTTAATGTGTAGAATGTACAGTACTGGCGCCTCCTCCCTTTGATGGTCGTCAGAAGCGCTTTACTTTTACTCAACCGTCTAAGGACTTCCTCAACTTGATACATGTTTGTTATCAAGTAAATAATCTCCTTCGGAATTTCTGGTTAATTACTTTGTTTTTCACGGATTGCTAGAACAGAACAGATAGTAATCGAGGAGAACCGGAAGATCTGAAGGCCAATCGCCCCAAGACTTAACTGTGTCCGTGACGTACCTCACTCACTGCTGCATACACTGTTTCTGAAGAAAACACATTTTGTAGTCTTTATTCACTCTTGTCAAAGATTAGTGCTGAGTTTTGAAAAGAAGTCGAACATGAGCGAAAAAGTGAAATCATTAACTGAAGACTCCCTTAAAGGTATTCTGTCACCTGGCTGCATCTTTTCAATCAATCAATCAATCAATCAATCAATCAATCAATCAATCAATCAATCAATCAATCAATCAATCAATCAATCAATCAATCAATCAATCAATCAATCAATCAATCAATCAATCAATCAATCAATCAATCAATCAATCAATCAATCAATCAATCAATCAATCAATCAATCAATCAATCACCCAGGTATAAGAGGTAGGTTACTCTGTATTATTACAAATTACTGGATAAGAAACATAGAGGGCAAGAAAAATTTCCTTACCATTAGGCAGCACTGTAGTAGTACTTTGAGTTTGGAGTTAATGTCTATTCTTGTAGGATTTGTTGGAACCAGAGGAAGTTATGTAATCTATTTAGACTGTGTTTCAGCGGTATGTAAATTAATTCAAATTGTCGCCTGCCGTGAATGTTATTTCTCTATCAGAATCGCAAGGATAATAAATGTAATAAATAATAATAATAATAATAATAATAATAATAATAATAATAATAATAATAATAATAATAATAATAATAATAATAATAAAATGTTTAAAATAATTCCATTTAACGTTCGAACAATAGTTATAAACCCTTAACAGCCTATCAACACATAAAACCCATTCCCAGTTAACACCAATTCACTCCAGTGCTTCAGTGAAAATTAATTTAAGCAATATTACCTAGAAATTACATCGTATCTTTCAGCGTTAATAAATCATTTCTGGGCCATTATCAAGCTGTCTAAGACCCATTTTGTAGTCTTTTAAATTCCGAGCTCGATAGCTACAGTTGCTTATGTGCGGCCAGTAACCAGTATTCGGGGGACAGTGGGTTCGAACCCCACTGTTGGCAGCCCTGTTTTTCAATTTTCACACCAGGCAAATGCTGGAGTTGTGCCTTAATTAAGGCCACGGCCACTTCCTTCCCACTCCTAGCTATTTCCTGTTCCATCGTCCGCCATAAGGCCTATCTGTGTCGGTGCGAGGTAAAGCAACTTGAAACAAATAATTTTGATATACATAGTGTCCTTGAAAAGGGTTCCAATATTTTCAGAAAAGGCAGTACGCAACAAATGAAGGAAAAAGTGTCCTATAAACAGTGGTCAAAAACGCATCATCTTCGGAGTTATGGTCCCACTCTTCGTCACATGGAGTTGGAACACCCCTGGCTGTTGTCGGATTGCATCACGGGAATTTGCACACGCGTTCTTGTAGTGTATCCACATCACGTACACCATGGTCTTTTCATGTCCCCAAAGCCAAACGTCTAAAGGGTTAAAGTCAGGTGAACGGGCAGGCCAAGGCATTGCCACTCACAGACCAACCCATCGCTCATGAAAGACTCGCATAATAATCGCCTAACCCAACGATGAAAATGGAACAGTGCCCCATTATAAAAAGACCATAACACAACACGCTAGTAGGTTTACGACTAATGTTTAGATAGGAACGTATTTCCATCTTTTGGTGCATACGACCCCGCGTAAATTGTTGGAACATCATTGGTAGTAGAAGTAGCGGACCACAACCCCGAAGATACTGGCTTTGCGACCAATGTTCATAGGACCTTTTTTCCTTCGTTTGTTGTGTGCTGCCTCCTTTGTAAATATTGGAAACTTTTCCAAAGACACCCTGTATAAATAGTGTTAATGAGAAACACGATGCATTTTCACTTTGATTAACTTAATGTAATATATCACGTTAATACTGGAATTTTATTTTTTGACAAAAGGCTTCTTGGTTAATTTTTTAAGTATGAAAAATATTTAAATATCCAAAAATGTACTTTATATACAATGATATCATTCAAATTTACGAATACCAGATGTTCAGCTCAAAACTTAGCAGACTTAATATTCTTTACTTAGGACTAAGATTCACTCCAATTTCATGGAAGTTCCTTTTCTCCACCCTACTCTTATGATTCATTGACTTTTCTGTTTTCCCATAATATACATATTCTCGTGGCGATTGCATATTGTTGTATTTGATTTCCCCACGTCTTCGTATCGCTTTTTTTATTAATGAATATAATGCATCCCACTAAAGCTCAAGTCTGAACACGGTCTAAGTTTCTGAGAATGTCAAACTTTCTCCTGTTTATAAAAGAAATGTTTAATTGATCTGAACTAAATACCTCCCAGTCAACTTTTTCCTCATCATCAATTTAGATTATAAGAATGTTCACTCTCATCTTATTTTATGGAGCAGTTTCCAAACCAGATTGTGTGTTTAACTTCGGCTCAAGTGGAAAATTTCTCTGAAGATTCTGTCGAGATCTCTACTACAGATGCCCTCCTTCAACTCTAAATGTATGATGTGAGTATGTGTCCGTGCTTCCACTGACCTAGTAACTGACACTGAAGTGCCAGGGGCAAAGCTGGGCTTGTATCTCCTAATGTAAAGATAAGGAATGGGAGATTTCAATGCATGATCCAGAAACGATCATTAATAAATTTTTCCAGAGCTCTTAACTACGAATCATAAGCAGTACGTTACTGTCCCGATTGTATAGAAAGTTTATTTCAAACTTATTTTATGAAGACCGAGCAAGTGGCCACGTGATTTGGGACACGTAACTATCACCTTGCATTCGGGAGATAATGGGTTCGAGCTCTACTGTCTGCAGCCCTGAACATGGTTTTCTGTGGTTTCCCATTTTCACACCAGGGGAATGCTGGGGCTGTACCTTAATTAAGGCCATCGTCGAAGAGCAGCAACGTTGTAACACTAACTGGTTCTAGTGATGACATTCAGAGACACATATTAACTGAATATAACCGGGCTGGGTGGCTCAGACTGTAAAAGCGCTGGCCTTCTAACCCCAGATTGGCAGGTTACTTTCCAGCTCAGATCGATGATATTTGAAGATGCTCAAATACATCAGCTTCGTGTGGGTAGCTTTACTAACACGTCGTAAAAGAACTCACTAGGGACAAAATCCCGGCACCTCGGCGTTTCCTCAGATCATAAAAATTACTTATAAGGACGTGAAACCAATAACATTTGGAAACTGTAATTGGCGGAGAGCAGATTAATTACTTCCAGTCGCACACGTATACATCATTTTGTCTGATTTTGGAAATGTGTCAGGAATTCATTGATTATTGACTCGAAACGTGATACCCAGCCTGTTACACGCATATAAATAACCTCTGGCTCCATGGCTAAATGGTGAGCGTGCTGGCCTTTGGTCACAGGGGTCCCGGGTTCGATTACCGGCAGGGTTGGGAATTTTATTCATCATTGGTTAATTTCCCTGGCAGGGGGCTGGGTGTATGTGTTGTCTTCATCATCATTTTATCCTCATCACGACGCGCAGGTCACCTACGGGAGTCAAATCAAAAGACCTGCTCCTGGCGAGCCGAACCCGTACTGGGATCTACCGCCACTAAAAGCCATACGACATTTCATTTCAATAACCTCTGAATCTTAAAATTATATCGATGGTAATTGAAGAACTATTTTCTTGGAACTAATCGAGAAAAATTATCCACTTACTAGTTGGTACACGAAGACTAATGACGTCTAGAAAATCAACATGTTTAAGTACAGAAAGAACAGTGAGAAGATGGTTTCGAAACAACAGTTTTTCACTAGTCTAAACGTTTACCTTGAAGTGATTTACCCAAGACAGACAGCGTTGTGCGCCAGTATGTAGACCAAGGCCAAAACCTGTGACTACAGATGTAGTAACAGTTGCTCTGTGATATTCTCGGCACTAATGGAAATGCAACTGTAATTCCATGAGAATAGATCAATAAGTCTTCGGATCCTCCTGTATGTTCTGCACCTAAACTAGTGAGAAAAATTACAGAAGCAGAAATTCGGGTTGTATTTAAGAACTGACTAGATCAGTACGATGGTTTATATCAACGACAGGGCCAAATCCAATTTTACGACGCAGTTCGCACCCGCGACTCCACTGGTGTGGGGAAAGCGGTAGAAGAAGAAGGAGAAGAAGGAGAAGAAGAAGAATATGTCCGGCTCCATGGTTAAATGGTTGGCTTGCTGGCCTTTGGCTCAAGGGGTCTTGGGTTCGATTCTCAGCCGGGTCGGGGATTTTAACCTTCATTGGTTAATTCCAGTGTCTTGGGGCTCGGTGTGTGTGCTCCTTTCAACATTAGATTTCATCATAGTTAGAGCCCCATCCTAACAGACGCGCAGGTCGCCTAATTGGTGTCTACTCGAAAGACCTGCACCAGGCCTCTTCGGAGGCCACACGGCGTTTTATTATTTTTATTATTATTATTATTATTATTATTATTATTATTATTATTATTATTATTATTATTATTATTATTATGTCCAGCTTCATGGCTAAATGGTTAGCGAGCTGGTCTTTGCCCACAGGGGTCCCGTGTTCGATTCCCGGTAGGGTCGGGGAGTTTAACCATCATTGGTTAATTTCGCTGACACGAGGGCTGGGTGTATTTGCCGTCTTCATCACCATTTCATCTTCATCACGACGCGCAGGTCTCCTACAGGAGTCAAATGAAAAGACCTGCACCAGGCAAGCCGAACATGTTCTCGGACACTCCCGGCACTAAAAGCCATACTCAGTTTCATTTACATTATTATTATTATTATTATTATTATTATTATTATTATTATTATTATTATTATTATTATTATTATTATTATTATTATTAACGATAGACATAACAGCAGCTGCACATTGCCCACAGCGAGTTTAATGAAGAACAGCTACGCCTATAAGCCTTCTTCATCTGCAAATTACAGAAACATGCAAGTTCATGCTGTCTGGAGGAAATGTGGACGGAAATATGGTTAAGTACAGGATGCAGACTGGTCACATAATTAACATGGCACTTCTCAATGACTTGCGTTACTGTAGCTATAAGAACGGGAGGCTAAGATTTTCCTTCACTTGTGCCCTTGATATGACATGCACGTGAGGTTCGGCTGGAGAGGAAAGTGTGTGAGTTCTCGCGGTCGGTGCGTGAGTAACGGAACGGAATGCTGAAGGTATCAATACCGTCACGGAGATTCACTCAGCACCCATAATGTCGTCTTCCACACTCCAGCTTCGCACAATACATGAACTTATAATCTCTATTCCAGATAGCAAATCTCTGAACTAAATTAGGTAACTTCTGAAGAAAGTCTGCAACTGTTACTTCAATACAACGAAATCAATGTTATAGTTGAAATCGTATGATTGGTCCCAAAAATTCTAATATGACAGACTTAACATTGCTTCCAACTTATGAAAATATCAATGCAAGTAGCAATAGTGAACATCAATCACCTGCGTACATTATTCATGAAACTTAAAGGGAGGGAGCGAAATATCTCGTCGTCAGTTCGCCATTGGCATCGAAGAATTTGAAACAAGCTAACAAGTTTTTATATTTACAAAATATTGGCTATTCACGAATGACGAGGGTAGGTGGCAGTGATTTCTTACTGGTTCACATTTCTGTTTCTGTGTTCTTGTATAAGACACCGTATTTCTATTTCCAGTATTTTGAAGTTCTTGTTTTGTTAACTGTACTTTTCACGAGTTCATTGTTCAGTAAAGTTGACAAATATTCTTGTATGGGTTTCATGTTATTTTGTTTAATATACTACTGTAATTAAAGACCTTCCCGGAACAAGGATGTAACCTACAAATCAGTAATATTTCAGGACGGAGGAAACTTATGTTCTAGGTCTAATTCATGGTATACACTACTCGCACCAATTGCAAGAGTCGGCCTCCGGATCCCAAGATAGCGGGTTCAAACCTGGCAGAGTTAGTCGGATTTTTGAAAGGCGGAAAAAAGTCCATTCGACACTCCATGTCGTACGATGTCGGCATATAAAAGATCTCTGGTGATACATTTGGTGTTTCTCCGACAAAATTAATTAAATCTCAGCCATAGACGTCCAAGAGAGTTTCGATTTACTCGGCCTGTCATCTAGTAGGACTAGAGTAAAACAAAACATCAAAACTGATGAGCAGACAGCCAGATGGCGTCAAATTGAAATGTCTGCACACGGTAGCTGAGGCCATACAATAATTATTATTATTATCAATTGCATATGCAACTGTACAAATGAGTTCATATATTAAAACAATATTTTATTACTATAATAACTGAAGGCTTTAAAAATAATGTGTGAACTGGAAGTAATACAATGGAAAATAATCTGCAAATATCTCTTACGTTTGGAGAAATCCTGTACATGCAATTGCAACACAAATGAAAGCAAATAATATTCGTGTAATAATATAAATAACAACAATAACAATGCCAAGACAATATTTCGAAATATACATGTGATTTCATCTTTGACCTTGTTTAAATGATCTGTCACACATGATGACGAACCAACACAAGCACTGCTCACCATCTTGACTGATGTTCCATCCTTACACCACGGAGGACAAAGTTCTGCTGGCTGTAAACCAGCTTGAAGTTCAAATGTAAGATATAAAATGACATCACAGCACAGAGGCGTGATGATACACCCTAATGCCACTGAAATATGTTTTCAAAAATTTGTTGGTTACATCCTTACTCAGGGCAGGTCTTTAATTAAATCACTGTCATGGGGAGAAACAAAGTAATCTTCTGCCATTTTATAAAAGAGTTAATATAAACAATGAACAAATTAGTGATGACCGGACTGTATCCCAGGTGCAAACACAAGCATCTTGGAAATAAAATGAGAGTGAATCGGCATGTGCGTGTGTTGAGGTTAGTTCGCCTTCCTGTTCTGAGAAAGGAAATTGTGAAGACACCAAAATATCCTTCCTTGTTAAAAGTAAATTCAGGAAATGCGTCATGTATTTCTCTGTACCGTTTAAAAAGGAATCCTTCGTTTTGCATTACAAGAGCAAAGCACAACATTAACATGCCGGCAGTATAAATGCAAAGAAATATATTTCGGAGACATCGAAGGCGAAATGTGCTGAAAAGATTTTATTTGTGAGAAATAAACTTAGTGGCCACCAAATGAATCAGGCTAACTATTGCTTACTAACTTCAAATTTCATTCCCTGACTTCAGGTATAATCTTACACCAACTAGGTTATTACATATTTTATTCGTACATGCCGCTATTCTACTAACCTCATATTGTACTAATAGCGTTATAATTTTGACGGGAAATAATT
Source organism: Anabrus simplex (assembly GCF_040414725.1). Classification (NCBI taxonomy): domain Eukaryota; kingdom Metazoa; phylum Arthropoda; class Insecta; order Orthoptera; family Tettigoniidae; genus Anabrus; species Anabrus simplex. The sequence goes on along the minus strand of NC_090268.1, from coordinate 343,366,378 downwards.
ATATTGATCAATTATACCCCGAAATACACCGTCAGTGGCTTCACTACACAACAGTATGAAAGTTGACGATAGGTCAACTCCTACATTATCGTGAAAGGTGTTGCTAATATTCGAGTTAAACGATAACTACGCATCGACAACGTGGGTATATATGGTGTGTGGCCTCCGGTGAGACCTGGTGCAGGACTTTCTAGTTTACGCCTTATAGGCGATTTTAGGAGATGTCGAGGTGCAAGAATTTTGTCCCTCAGGCGTTCTTTTGCGTGCCAGTAAATCTACCGATATGAGGCGGATGTATTTGAGTAACTTCAGCAAGAATTTTGTCCCTCAGGCGTTCTTTTACGTGCCAGTAAATCTACCGATATGAGGCGGATGTATTTGAGTAACTTCAGATACCACTGTACTGAGGCAGGATCGGCTCGCCAATACGAGCTCAGGAGGCCAGCGTGCTACAATTAGAATTACTCATCCCGGCTCTCTAGAAGTTTCATCTGTTTCTTTCATAGCACTATAAGGTGCACAACGACCGAAAGCGTCATTTCCCTAGCCTCTTACAATAAACAATTCCTCGCTATCTGGAGAAAACAAAGCACAATGCTGGAGGTGTTACTACTAACTCACTAATCAAACGACAGAAGCTTGTTATTGTGACATGCTTGAGACATGGGACACTGTTTCCTTGTGGTTTCTCCAGCCATTCTCCACATTTGGAGGCTGTGGGAACAGTTTCTCGCACTCACACGGCTTATACTAGAAATGCCAAGTAGGACATAGAGTGTAGGAGTCCACGCGTTGAACTTCGTCCAAGATCGATCTGTTCCCACTATACCGCGAAAATATTCAGTTGAAAATGCAAGAGTGGACATGTTAATTACCCATGTTCAGGCATCGTCACTGATGTTAGGTCGATGTAGGGAAGAGGATGCTGCTGCGCATTCTCCTCCTCGTTCAGTGGTGGGCAAGTTATTTCGTAACTAGCATGGCTCCAATGCTTTCGCAAGCCAGCAGGGGTCCAATTGTTGGTATGTGGGAGGCACATATGCCTCCTCAACGAATCACACATGTAACCTTAAATACATTATACTGTATGAGTGCGACAAATACGTCGTGGAAACGCACATTCCTACAGTACGGTGTGGTAAGATTTATTTTCCTTTACGCATTAGCACAGGAAAATGAACACAACGAACATTTTTCTGATGGATATATGGATATACTGTATGTGGCTGGGAGACGTGACCAGTCATAAGTAAAATAATTGATAGGAAGAACATTGTGAGATAGGAGGTATTGTTTCTTAAGCGACGATAAGAATATTCAATATCAGTTTAAACTCCCGGATTGGGAAGGACAAGCTGAGCTCTTGCGTTGTTTTCATTGGCCGACCATCGTTGACGGTATATGTACACTTCCAGAAACAGAAACTGAGCAGACCTTTGTTTGAAAGAGTTAGCATTAACATAATTCTTGTTCGTAACTTTCTGTGCGGAGATTTTTTGTAATGAAATGTTTATTATCTTACTCTTGAATATATACAGAGTGTTTGGGAGAAAATTGCAAATAACTTTAAGGAAGGTTCGTATAAAATGATATTTTTTAAATTTAGGGAATGGGTTGTCCGAGATAGGAGTTTGAAGCGGATTGCGATATTTGTGAGGTTGGTAGCTTCGTTTGCCCCTCGACTTACGCAATGCGCCGTACCATGCTTCAAGCAGTATGCATGCGTAATGTGCACGGAACAATTCTGAAGGATATCACTGTACTGTAGCTTTAGGTGGTATGTATGTGTAGGTTGTATGGCAACGTTTTACGTACAAAAAGCGAACGTTTTTACAATGGAAAATGTTATAATGTAGGTATGTCATTGTACGTCAGCAAGGTCGTAAGTCGTTCATCAGTAAGTACTACCTAAGCTACAAACATCACATTCCAACTTATTGTTCTAAATAAGACATTTTGACATAATATGTATTCAGGATCTTACCAATAACCAGAAGAAAAAATGGTTGTACTTATTTTCCAAATACATGGAGAAGGAGATAGTGGGATCGAGCCCTACAGTCGACAGACCTGAAGATGTATTTCCGTACTTTCCCATTTTCATACCAGGCAAATACTGGGGCTGTACCTTAATTAAGGCCACGTCTGCTTCCTTCCCACTCCTCTCCCTTTCGTATCTCATCGTCACCACAAGATCTATCCGTATCGGTGCGACGTAAAGGAAATTGTATGAGAGAGAGAGAGAGTGAGTGAGTATGCTGTCGTTCTGAGCTTCGAGGTGCTTAAGTACGCTATCCTCGTTTTGGTAGATATACTGGCACGTAAAGAAACACGTACAGGAAAAAAAATTGGAAAGGAATTATCTGCACCATCAATCAAGGTGTGAAAATAGGAAACCACCAAAAGCCTCATATTCAAATCTGTTCAAGAAATTGAACTAAGATGAATCATTTCCTATTTAATACAATTTGTTTTGCTTCGCACCGACACAGATTTGTCTTATGGCGACGATGGTATAGGAATGGTCTAGCAGTGGGAAGGAAGCAGCTGTGGCCTTAATTAAGGTACAACCCCAGCATTTGCGTGGTGTGAAAATGCGAAACCACAGAAAACCATCTTCAAGACTACCGGCAGTGGGGTTCGAAACGCACCATCTCCCGGATGCAACCTTACAGCCTGTTTAATGTTAACAGAAATAGTTACATTACATCATTCCATTTTTACATTTTGTTGTATTTATGTATTTTTTCCAAAACAAATGGCAATTAATTGAATTGTCGATCCTTTTGTTCTCATGTTCTATTTACTTCATTCTAAACTATAGTACGGATAACAATATCTAATTCGAGTATGTTTTGTTTCAGGTATGTTCCCTTTAATGGAGATGCAAGAAAGGAAGAGTTGAGATAATAACTGGAATTAAATGGTAGGCCACAAATTTACTTAGTTCTTAATAAATATACCCTGGAATAGTTAGATATCCAACCCAAATAATACATCATTCAGAAAATACAAATATTCCAAACCTATACAAAACGTTAGGAATTTAAACTTCTCATCGGAAGACAGGTGGTTTAGAGAAATTAACCATCAGACACTACAGTATTAATTGAAGTACATGGTATTAAGTCTATTGCAAATTCCGCTATTTTGTAAGTAGTAATGTATTTCAGTGTATAATTGGTCTGAAAATGCTTAATAGATAATGTGAAAAAGAGGAATCTGATACATGTCAATGGAAACAGTATGAGAATTATAGCTGAATCCCTGCGACTTCTACACACATCTTTCAAATTTTAAACTCCAATGGGTAGCCAGTAAAAGTAAATAACAGTAATAATAGCGACGCTAAACCGATCTCAGTGGTTCTCAAGATAGCGAGATAGGTCCTGGCTGAGGTCGATGACACATTAAGGAGTAAAAAGAATAAGAAGAATAAGAAGAAGAATTGTGTGTGGTTATTTAAGCCTAGTTCAGTCCTCGTAAGGCAGATCCTGTGATAAAGGTGGTCAGCGTCTCCCATGAGATACTAATTATTGCGTGAGAATACAGTGGTGGACAGGATAATTGTATTTTACTGTGCAGGACAGATGTGGAAGTGATAACCACAAATATCCACTCCCTGAACCATGGGAATTAAGTAATCCCAAGACCCCTTGGACCAAAGGGAAGAACGCTGTCACGGAGAGAGATATGAGGGTACTTAGATGACCGAGCAAGATGGCTGTGCGGTTAGAGACGCACAGTGGATGTACTGGGAAATGAAATGACCCTCACTAAATGGGTTCAAACCCCGCTGTCGACAATTCTGAAGATGGTTTTCCGTGGTTTCCCTTTTCACACCAGGCAGATGCTGGGGCTGTACCTTAATTAAGACCACGGCCGCTTCCTCCCCACTCCTAGCCCTTTTCTATCCCATTGTTGCCATAAGACCTATCTGTGTCGGTGCGACGTAAAGCTGATTGTGTGGTACTTAAATGCGAGAACCTTGTCGTTGGCTTCGAGTACGTTAAGGAATTTCTCCGGGACAGAATTCCGATACCTCGAAGTCTCTTAAAATACATAATAATTAAGCAAATAATGTTACTTCTTTTACGTCCCACTAATTATTTTTACGTTTTTCGGAGGTGACGAGGTGCCGGAATTTTGTCCCGAGTCACATTTTTACGTGCTAGGAAATCTACCGACACGAGGCTGGCATATTTAAGTATCTTATAATGCCACGGAGTGGGCTGGGATCAAACCCACCAGCTGGAACTCAGAAAATCAGCGCTGTACCGTCTGAACTCTTCACACAAACCCATGGCCTATGGCCATGATGGCCTAAGCCTACCAAGCGACCGCTTCTCTACCGGGAGACCTGTAGATTCATTACGAAGTGACACGTGGTAGCGCGAAGAATCCTCTCGGTCTAGGTAAAAATCCCTGACCTTGCCGAGAATCACACATGGGACCGCCGGGTAAGAGGCAGTCTCACTTCCCCTAGGGCAGCCCCGAGCTAAATACGCCAGCCAAATAATATTATTTTCAATAGCGTAGAGTAGACACTCAGATAAAAGAACTGTACACGTAAACACCGATTAACAAATGACATGCTGATCGTTGATGAGGCTATAATCGTATCCGGTAACAGTTCTCACAACCCAAAATAGAACGAGGATCTATGTTGTGATCAGACCTACAAGGTGATCTTCACACGGACAGTTCTGAGAACTTCACAAGACTGGGTCAGTCAAGTGCCCGATAATTGCTTTGCACTCAGTCGTTTAGCTAATGATCTAGAACCACGAGGTTACTGTACTATGCAGCCACGGTGGCGCCACAAGGCATCGGACACCACCGGTATTGTCATCGAAGTTGTTGAAATTTAAATGTAAGCTTGTAGTTTTACGTGACTGATTTGCGTAGTTTTCGCTTGTTGCCTAGAAAATCTCTTTGGGAAGGTTTCCATCTATTAAATATTGAACTGTGATTAAAGGAAACCCAGCAGTAGCAGTTTTAGCGAGCCAACTGGAAGGAAATGACGTCACGCGAATATTTTCTTGGCTTGTGCTGCCTTAACCGTTGAAAGATATTTCCAAACTACTGTATATATCTAAGGGTTGTAGAGCATAAAATTACAAAGAATTTTTAGAGATCATAAATACATATTTTTGTAGAACGTCTTTCAAATCGGAGTCGGGAGGGGGCTCCACGGGCACCTGGCCGAGGCGGTAAAGGCGTGCTCGGTTCACCCAGAAGGGTGTGGGTTCGATTCCCATTCAGAAAGTCGAAATAATTAAGAAACAAGATTTCCACTTCCGAATGTGCACATGGCCCTCACGTTCACTCACCCTACACACAAAATGAGTCCCAAGTTAATTCATAGGCGTATATCAACCACTCTATCCCACCCAGTTCGAGGTTACGGACGGTGGAAGCCTTTATCTCCCACCCCTTCAAGGTCCTTTACTGCCTGTACGGACATGACTTTGCTTTGTGGAGGAGGGTGGGGAGCTATCGCAGAAAATCGATGTAATGCTTGTCATGAAACACAAAAAAGTTAGGGAAATCAAAATATTATATATACGGTAATCGTTTATTTATTAATTTAAAGGAGATGGTGAATGAACAAGACGTAACCACAGTAGTATATCTACTGTAATGAACATGACGCCAACACAAGATGGCCGCGAAATTAAGGTTTGTCTTCGACAATCGAAAGTCACTTACCGCGCTTTATAGCTTGATGGGTTGGCCTAGATAACGCTCAGAGGCGATTGAGATGTCATAACATTTTTCTCGACAGTGTCTATCAAAAAATACCAGAAAAATTAAAATGTTACCGTAAATTTAAAATTTATTGGTGGTTTTGTGACCGAGCGAGTTGGCCGTGTGATTAGGGGCGCGCAAATGTGAGCTTGCCTTCGGGATATAGTCGGTCGAATCCCAGTGTCGGCAGCCCTGAAGATGGTTTTCCATGGTTTCCCATTTTCACACCAGGCAAATACTGGGGGCTGTACCATAATTAAGGCCACGGCCACGTCCTTCCCACTCCTAGCCTTTTCCTATCCTGTCGTTGCCGTAAGACCTATCTGTGTTGGTGCGACACAAAGCAACTTTTGAAAAAAAGAAAAAAGTTTTGTGACTGCATATTGACGAATGTTGGCACAATTCACAAAAATGTCCGAATATATGACCAATAAGCGGATAAAATCCTTTAGTAGTCATGTGCAGGACGAAAGTAGATTCAATAAAGGATCGACAAAACCTAAAAACACAGTTTCATACGAGACGGCTACGGGAGTCCTGTCCGACTATATTTAATAGAACTTCTATGGATTTAACGTTTGTAAGAAACATTGATGTACAACGTCAATCATACATATCTTACGTCACCATTTTATCATAAATTGGTACAACGAAATACTGTCATGTAATAAAATGTACGACGCAATGTTATCTAGCAATAGTTCCTTGAGAACTGCACAGGCCATGGATCTGTATTCCATGGCCATCCATTAAAACTTCACATCACAGCCTGCACGGTTGCTAGCAACATCGCATCACACATTTTATTGAAAGACATATTTCTGATTATTTGATTTTCCCAAAGGGAAATTTCTTAAAACTTTTTGCATACAATCTTGATCATTGCTAAAAATTGTGCAAATTTAAATTTAAATGAATAAATGAAACGATGTAAAAATTTCAACTTCTTTATCATTTCTAATTACAGTATAGCCTACGTACATACAGCAAGTGGTTGTACTTTGTAGAGACTAACAGGAATTTAATTTATATTTTTTACTCTTCATCCATGTGAACCAAATTAATGTGTGAATCTCTCTTTTGAAAGAAAGATGTGGTCAGATCCATTATTTCCATGAAAGCAGACACGTGGACAAAATCTAATATTAATAAACTGTTAATAATACGAATCCAACTTCTGTATTTTCGGAAATGTAATTCATTAGTTAGTCCAGCTCGTTGACTTAGTGGTCATTGTAATAGCCTTCGGTTCAGAGGGCCCGGGGTTCGTTTTCTGGCCGACTCAGGTATTTGTAACCTTAACTGGTTAATTCCTCTGGCTCGGGGACTGGATATGTATGCGGTCTTCACCATTAGAATTCATCATAGTTCGCAGGTAGCACATTCTCACAGCCACGCCGGTCGCCTATAGATGTCAGTTCCAAAGACCGGCACCAAACCTCTCCGGAGGCCATGAGCTGAAAATAAAAATAAAATTCCAAACCTACTCCTACGGAGTAAGCTAGATACGCAAAACTGGTCATGTAGGTGTAAACCTGTATTAGGAACATAGTGAGTTCCAACTTTATTATACAAGTAGGTGCCATAAAACACTTATTATTATTATTATTATTATTATTATTATTATTATTATTATTATTCCGGGCGTACACCTTCTCCGTCGCGCTGAAATGCGCGCCTTCTAGAAGGCCATCTGTGTTGTGAATCCGGAATTAATTTAAGTCAAGATACTTGGACTTTTAACCTTTAGATGTCTCTACTGTCGGCCTATATGTCCCTTCTGGCGGGATTAAGGACAATTAATTCTTAACGGAATTTCTAATTTTCAATGTTTGTAAATCTTAAGTTTTTTGGAATTTTTTTCATGTGTTATAGTCGTCAACACTCTTACGGCTTCCTTCTTCCTTAAACTATTAACCAATCAGGAGTTTTGTGAATATTTCTCTAGCCAGTTAAAATTGGTGGTGTGTACAGGCATTCTGCTGATCTCAAGAGAGTTCAGGAATCTTCTTCTCTGAGATGATATAAAAACGGAGCTCTTTAGGGCCGTATTGTCATCTTCATCGCTCCGTTCTTTTGTGTGTGCGGCGTTGTAAGGAGACAGGGGCTGGCTTTCCGTCGTCCGGAAGGCCCAACTACTCAAGGTAATGGCAGAAATTTTTTAACATATGATAGCTCCGGAAAGATAACTTGAGGGGAAGGTTTCAAACTTGTTTTCTTAATGTAAAGTTACTAGCCATTGATTAAATGTACACGTTCGAAAAGTCTGAAGACTTTGTTCTAATCCCTACTGGGAAATATGTAAATTAAGGTAATAAAGAGTGTTCACCCTCTGTTAATTCCCATTCAACTTCGTTTGGGGTGACTAAGATTTTCTGAACCTTGAAATTCTTCTCACTGCTTTGGTACTTAATATTTCGCATCTAGTTACCTCTTCGTAGTATAGGTTTATCCTCTGCAATTTCGGGCCATAAGCCTACTTAGGATTTTAAGTGTTTTTCGAAAAGAGGTGCACGTCTTTCGCCTCCTAGCTTTACCTTCATGGCCGATCGTCTTAAACCTTTTAATTTCATATTAAGGCCATTTAGTATGGGCACTCATTGACCCGGTTTAAAGTGTAACTATTGATAAACGAGTGTGTAACAGACTGTTGAGCAGAAGTGACTGCATATAATGTTTTGAAAGTTGTAAGAAATATTTTTTTAAGAAGCTTCCGGAGCTAAGTCTCCTAGAATTTAAGTGAGTGGAGCAAATATGCTCTTGTAAAATAGTGTACCTTCAGAGCTACAATGCTCATCCCTTGTAAAGTATTGTGTCGATATTTTTTTCCTCTATTTCTACCTGATTTCTGGACTCATAGTCGTCCGCTGTTTTTACCCGAGCTGATGAACTCATCATAATTATATTGTTATTGTTTATTCAGACTATGTATCATTTCAAAAACAAAAAAGGAAAGAAAAACAATTTCAAAATTTAGTGCTTTAACTAATGCTCTGGTCATTTCCCTGTCCACCCATTCACCCCAGTACCTTCTTACACCTCTGTGAACCACAGAATTTCCATATTATTATTGGTTTATTCTCAGTTTCCCATGTTCAGACCAAAACAATACCCTAAATGTGACTGAGGCTGTTACTTTCTCAAACTTAACTCTTTTCTATCCTACCGTCTCTGAAAACACGCATTAGTTAGTACGACGGAAAATATTAATAAAATAAAAAATACCAGTTGGCTTTTTGACAGTATCTAGAAGCTTTCACAGCTCTTGACATACAGTTTCATTTCTGGCCACTTCCCATCGATGTTGAAAATATTTTATTCCGGCGATTCTGGTAACAATGTAGGTGTTCGTGGAGATTTTATGCTACTTCTTGAATGCAAGTAAGCGAGTCATTTTACATGACTGTTAATTTGTGATCTTATCCTCTAGGTCTCTAGTTTATCGTGGGATCTTAATCACAGGTTCGTGAATTTTCATGTATTGACCGGGATTGGAACCGCGGTCGCCTCAGAACGCAATGATTACGCCACTCGGCCATCATGCCTTCTGGAAATAATCTCACAAATACCATAATACTCTTTTTTTGTTGCAGGATATTTTTCGAAATCTATAGAATTTATAATTCATATTTTGATCACAAAATTGTTTTGAACAGAAGTGTTGTATTCGTACTTTGAACAGAACTTACGCATGTAATTTCTGTTTTAAAATGAAATGGTTCTTTCAAGTAATATTCTCTGCATATAAAACAAATACCACGTTATGGTTAAGATAATATTAGAAGCCTTTAGAGGGTGGTTTAAATCTATGAACAACAAACTCCGTCACAAGCCTTAATTGACAGCCATTTACTGTCTCCGTTATAATCATAACTCAATTGTTTAATAGTAGGTTGTGTACACACTGATGAATATCCAAAAATAAATATATTTTGAAATATTTTTAGGATTATGTAGACATATTCATTGATAATTCTATTAGAAGAGGCTCCTAGAAGATTCTACGAACTAGGCCTGTAACATTGCACAACCACGTGCATAATGTCACATAATGTGCTCATCTATAAACACTGTCACGTATATGTGTATGGGCTGGAGAAATCGTTGAAGGAATATAGGGCAAGACATAACTTCCTACAGTATGTTATAGGACAGTTTCTCTTCTACCCCCAGGGCACGATAACTCTCAAGAATAACCTTCCCCGTTTGGATATCTTCTTAGAGAAAGAAAGTGATAATCATTCTTCAGCTATAAGATAACGGTACACATACTATGTTTATGGAGCTCATCTTGCTTTTACGTTATAGCTGGGAAGGAGTAATGGGTTATTAATACAAGATGAGGTTAGAGTAACGCAGTTAAATACAACAAGGTTGTATATCATACAGGAACTATTAAGTATCACCTTGAAAATCATTTTACCACTTTAGTTACTTTCAAATCAATCAGCTTACTAACACGTGAGGAATGTCTAGTGGGAACCGTACAACAAGTCTTTATAGGAAGGTTAGCTAGCACTTGGTTGTCCAGTGGCTAGTATACTACCTTCTTGAATCCAAGGTCATTAGTTCAATTTCGTCCGGCTCCATGGCTAAATGGTTAGCGTACTGGCCTTTGGTCACAGGGGTCCCGGGTTCGATTCCCGGCAGGGTCGGGAATTTTAACCATCCTTGGTTAATTTCGCTGGCACGCGGACTGGGTGTACGCGTCGTCTTCATCATCATTTCATCGTCATCCCGACACGCAGGTCGCCTACGGGAGTCAAATCAAAAGACCTGCACCTGGCGAGCCGAAAATGCCCTCGGACACTCCCGGCACTAAAAGCCACACGCCATTTCAATTTTTCAGTTCAATCTCAACCGAGATCGCTGGACTTCTGAAGAAGCAAAAAATGCATAACACATGATGTCGTTCATACGGCCAGCCATTATTTACATCATCTTCTTATTCTGCTTCTGGATAATCAGAGGCTGCATGGAGATATTACCAGCCATAGTCATTGATGTCCGATTTTGTATGCTTTTTGAGCCAAGATATTTCTGCTCGTCTTCCATTTCGTTTTCTGCCAGTAAGTTATCTTTAAGATTTAGTAGAATCATTTCATCTTGAGGATTGTTCAATAAACGGTCTAAATAATATGTTGTTCTGTGTCTAATTTTTCCCATTATTTTCAAGATGTCATAATTCCGTACTCTACCAGAAAACTTTCAATAGGCGATATTATGTCCATATATCAAATGCTTCCACTTTTTCTATTACTGAATCCTTCAGCCTCCAGGTTTCTAACTTTTCTTCGCAATTTTAATTTGTATAAATTGATACCTCAGATACGCTAAGTATAGCGAGAATGACCTTCTAAAAACCGAAACATTTTTGTGGTGGTGATGGTGAAGTCAAATCGTTTTACCAAACAGGGCACTACTCTTCATGAAAAAGTAGAAAGGAAAACCATGTCCTCTTAATTAGAAATACAACACAGATAGCCATTTTGTTTCGAAACAAGTCTTTAAGGGGGGAGGTACACCTTTACTGGTCAAAAAATATTATTTTTCAATTTATTTTTTTCTTTATAAAATAAACTTTTCTCGTTAAGATGTTGAAGGAATTTTGTAAATATCTCTGACGGTATTCATATATGTCCCATAATCTGTACACGTTACGCAGCCTTTTCCTCCCATTGGAAAGTTTAAACCTCATTCTCCAAAACTTTAATTTTTACTTTGTTTTCCTTCATAACTCAAACATTCTTCGAGTTATCTTGATGAAATTTTTTATGCAAATGTAGCTTTTGTTTCTTAACAATGTGAACTAGAACCATTGCTGTAACTTTTGTTTCTGGTATTTTTTGGGGAGAAAATACTTCAAGAAAATGCTGAAAATTAAACTAACTTACTGTAAAAAAAAAAGGAGAAAAAATATTGTTTCAAAGGATTACCAAAAGATCTTAGTTCACATTGTTAACACAAGCATTGTAAACATTCTAAAACAATAATATTCCAGGAATATGAAAATTTGTAGAAATTATCAAGGAAAAGCATAATAAATGTATAAATTAGTTCAAAATTTTGAAAATTAATTTTTATTAACATGGGACCATTAATTACGAATGTACAAACGGAATACTAAAGAAGAACAGTACTATGAGTGTGTAAAATTTCATTTCAACAGAACATAGTGTTGCTGAGAAATAAAAGGTTAAGTATTGTAGATTTTTATACTTGTAAAAGTGTACCTCCCCCCTTAACCACAATCCACTGAGGTTTTCTGAGCTGGTATTACATACACGAATATATGTACTTTTAACTAACACTGCTAGTCATTATTTCAAACATTTGATCATTAGAAAAATGGATATCATTGGAAAAATAAACTCACCTGACCGTTTGACATTGAACCTTGTAAACTCTGGTGGCTCGGGCTTAACTGTACTTTTAATTCTTATGGCAAGAGAAAGCGAAGTAAGAGTCATACTACATGAAAGTTTTATGTCTGAAGCCATCTCGTTTTAGTTTTTACTCGGTTATTTTTTAAACTCATAGGTTCCTTCAGTCTGCCGAAACTAAGTTTGAGTTATAAAGTTTTACCAAGTGAGTTGGTCGTGCGGTTAGGGGCGTACAGTTGTGAGCTGGCATTCGGAAGATAGGGGGTTCAAGCACCATTGTCCAAGAAATAAGAAGACGGCTAAGAAGGAGAAAAGAAAGAAAGAAAGAAAGAAAGAAAAAAGGAAAGAAAGAAAGGAAGGAAGGAAGGAAGAAAGGAAGGAAAAGAAACTCAAAGCCCTGAAGATGGTTTTCCGTGGTTTCCTATTTTCACTGCAGGTAAATTCTGGGGCTGGACCTTAGTTAAGGCCGCGGCCGCTTTCTTCCCACTCCTAGCCCTTTCCTTTCTCTATCTGTATCGGTGCGACGTAAAGCAAAAAAAAAGTAATACATTTATAAACTGTCTGAAAATGGAAAGCCCACCTGGTGCCCATGATCGTTAAGGCGCTTAAGTCTAAACGGTTTGACATCGCGGTTAGCCGCTTCGAGTCCCGTTGGTCGAAAAGGTTTCCGCCGTCAGAATGTTGGCCGGCAGGGTAGGGGAGGTGGTGGTATACAATTTCTAGTCACAGGATTGCGTGACAAAAGCATGGGTTAAATTCCAAACCTCTCCTCAGTGCTTATATGGAATGAGGACATACGACACTGTCGATGGTGATTAGTCCGTCGGATGGAGACGTTAAGACTTGAGCAGACCCCTTGGCGCTATTCGACGGGAGTAGTCTATGTCCCGGCACCGGGTTTCATCCTCTCCCTTCATATTACCATACATCACGTCATTTATTTCATCTCATTAACTCCTCTGATGAGGTTCACGTCAGGAAGAACATACGGTCATAAAAAACCACCATGACAGATTCATCTCACCTCATACCCGACTCCGTAGAGGAATGGGACAAGTGTTGGACAACAAAAGCCGGTAAGTGAAAAACTTATGCTTACAGTATCATACCTGAAAACGTTGTTTCTATTTCAGGTATAATATTGTAAGTATAAGTTTTTCTTTTGCATGTAGTTTATAAATGTTTACTCAAAATTAGTTTCGACACAGTGAGGAGCATAACAGTAAAAAAAGTTTTAAAAAAGTTAAAAAGTTAAAAAGTTAAAAAGTTAAATAAAAAGTTTTAAAAAGTTAAAAAAGAAAAGAAAACATTAAGGTAAATAGATTTCCCAGCATTTGAAAGACAGACGTAATTTCGAAATTTTCTTTCCCCGGAAAATTCGATTTTTTAAACTCGGTATCCTTTTGCCCGGCTTCTTAGCTGAATGGTCAACGTAGTGGCCTTCGGTTCAGATGACTATGTTCGATTCTCGGCCTGGCCGCGTATTAAGCCTCATCTGCTCAGTCCCTCTAGCTCTCGGTCTGTGTGTCTGTGTTCTTTTACCTTCATTTACATGCAACACATCTCACCACACAGAAACACGCAGTACTGAATACATCCCTCTACATATGGATGACGTTAGGAAGGGCTCCTACCGTAAAACTAGGCTAAACATACATATAGTGTCAGCTCCAGGAAATAGAGAAAAGGCTAAGAAGAAGAAGAAATGGAAGGAAGAAAGAAAGAAAGAAAGAAAGAAAGAAAGAAAGAAAGAAAGAAAGAAAGATAGATAGATAGATAGATAGATAGATAGATAGAAAAAGAAAGAAAGAAAGAAAGAAAGGTAGCATTTCCTTTTATTTTTATATCGTTGCTAGCCGTTGTGTACCCGTCGTTGACAGGTTGGATTTTATCATTGCAGCTATAATGTCGCAGTGCGGAGAGGACTGGCAGCTGAAGAGAAACAGTAGTCAGTGCAGTGCTACCAATGTTGTTGACAAGTTTCAGGGATTTAGGACAATGTAGGCCTTCATTTTTAGTGTTCTTTCTGCCTGACGATATTAGGAGATCCGAGGTCAAGGAAGTCACTCGTGACTCCATTTTCTTTTACTATACCAATATTCTTCAAATTTTTCTTCCCATTTCGATAGTCAACTTGTTTTAAAGATATGTTTTACGTCGCACCGACACTGATAGGTCATATGGCGACGATGGGGCAGGAAAAGCCTAGGAGTGGGAACGAAGCAGCCGTGGCGTTGTAAAACCATCTTCAGGACTGCCGACAGTGGGGTTAGAACCCACTATCTTCCGGTTGCAATCTCACAGCTGCGCGCCCCTAACCGCACGGCCAACTCGCCCGGTGATGGTCATCTTAATTTTCCTCCTGATCATAAAGGCGATCCTGATGATCACGCGGTTTTACGCCTTATATGTACAATAAAAGGCACGACAACACCCACCACAATCAATAGTTAACTCGTTATCATATTGATTGACAGTATTTCCACATCAGCGATCAATCAATCAATCAATACTGATCTGCATTTAGGGCAGTCGCCCAGGTGGCAGATTCCCTATCTGTTGCTTTCCTAGCCTTTTCCGAAATGATTTAAAAGAAATTGGAAATTTATTGAACATCTCCCTTGGTAAGTTATTCCAATCCCTAACTCCCCTTCCTATAAATGAATACTTGCCCCAGTTTGTCCTCTTGAATTCCAACTTTATCTTCATATTGTGATCTTTCCTACTTTTATAGACGCCATTCAAACCTATTCGTCTACTAATGTCATTCCATGCCATCTCTCCGCTGACAGCTCGGAACATACCACTTAGTCGAGCAGCTCTTCTTCTTTCTCTCAATTCTTCCCAACCCAAACATTGCAACATTTTTGTAACGCTACTCTTTTGTCGGAAATCACCCAGAACAAATCGAGCTGCTTTTCTTTGGATTTTTTCCAGTTCTTGAATCAGGTAATCCTGGTGAGGGTCCCATACACTGGAACCATACTCTAGTTGGGGTCTTACCAGAGACTTATATGCACTCTCCTTTACATCCTTACTACAACCCCTAAACACCCTCATAACCATGTGCAGAGATCGGTACCCTTTATTTACAATCCCATTTATGTGATTACCCCAGTGAAGATCTTTCCTTATATTAACACCTAGATACTTACAATGATCCCCAAAAGGAACTTTCACCCCATCAACGCAGTAATTAAAACTGAGAGGACTTTTCCTATTTGTGAAACTCACAACCTGACTTTTAGCCCCGTTTATCAACATACCATTGCCTGCTGTCCATCTCACAATATTTTCGAGGTCACGTTGCAGTTGCTCACAATCTTGTAACTTATTTATCACTCTATAGAGAATAACATCATCCGCAAAAAGCCTTACCTCCGATTCCACTCCTTTACTCATATCATTTATATATATAAGAAAACATAAAGGTCCGATAACACTGCCCTGAGGAACTCCCCTCTCAACTATTACAGGGTCAGACAAAGCCTTGATGGATTTAGCACTAAAGGTATAAATCCGCGAATATCTGTCTTATCCCATACGGTTACAATGGATGAGACAAAGGATCGGAGCTGTAGACTAAATAACTTCTCGTCATGTACTGTATTTAGATATAATTAATATTTCCGGAAGTTTGTGAGAAGTCTTATAATTGTGAAATTTCCGTTAATATTTCGCGAACGGTAAAATGGTATGATTGGACATTATATTTCGCACATTTTATCATACAGGCTACAATTTTCTGATGCAGGTAACATTAACAAAGTAATTTAACATTTCCCGTTTAGGTCCCCTTAACATTTCTATGCCAACATAAAATATTCAAATAATATATAGGCCTAGTCTAATGTACATCCAGCCTATTTCTGGACTTGAAACCGAGTTTCGAGAGATATTGTTAAGCAGTTTTCCCGTGATATCGCCACAAATAAATATATAGACAATTGAACTGAACATACCTTCGACTATTGTAGATGTAATGCAAGATGAAAACGAAGTATAGGACAAACTTTTGAAGTATAGAGAAAAATATGGTTTTATCTATAGATATAGTCGCAGTTAGTTTGATGTAAGACCATGCGGTTAGGGGCGCGCAGCTGTGAGCTTGCATTTGGGAGATAATGGGTTCGAACCCCAATGTCGGCAGCCCTGAAGATGGTTTTCCGTGGTTTCCTATTTTCGCACTAAGCAACTGCTGGAGCTGTGCATTAATTATGGACACGGTCGCTTCCTTCCCACTCCTAACACTTTCCTATTCCATCGTCGCCATAAGACTTATCTGTGCGACGTTAAGCCAATTGCAAAAAAAAAAGTTTGATGTAAATTTCATACACTAAATGTTATTCATTTAGATAGTCGCAGCCAGTTTTATGTTAACTTCAAACACTACATTTTATTTATATAGGCTAGATATTCGCAACCGGTTTGGTGTAAACTTCAAACACTACATTTTATTTATATAGATAATCACAACTAGTCTGATGGAAACTTGAAGCACTAAATTGTATTTATACAAATAGTCGCAAACAGTTTGATGTAAACTTCAAACACTACATTTTATTTATATAGATAGTCGCAAACAGTTTGATGAAAACTTCAAACACTAAATTTTGATGACTAAGTACTGTGCTCTACTTTGGAGATATTATGGAACAAATATTGTGTAATGATATCAACACGTCAGCATTGTTGTTAATTGGTTCCACCTTTATAATTGCCTCAAGAGCACTGCTCCATTTCTTGTGTTTAGTATTTCACGGTGCTGTGGCCATCGTAACAGAATGATTACTCCTATACTTTACTACCTACTATTAAGGCTATGGTCAGTGCAATGCCCCCAACACCCACAAATTGCAACGAACCCACTTCCTAGTTTTATAAGGTGCTGCAGTGTCGAAACACACACCCAGCTCGAGGAACTACCTCTTCTGAGAATATGAAGAGAGAGAGAGAGATCCATCTGTTGAATAAATGAATCAATCGTCCATCCTCCGATGAGGGTGGTCATTTGGATCCAAAATGCAACCAGGTTACAATTTCATTAGAATGTACGAACATCAAAACGTGGAAATTTGTAATTGTTGATGTTGTTACGGCTCCTCTGTTTGGGAGGGGGGGGGGGGGGGGCAGTGTTAATCATGTTCTCAGTATAATTCAGTATAAAATGAATTTATAAAATACTTGAAAAATAAAACATTTACTGACAGATTATATACTTTTTCTGTATACCTGTTTCTTTTTTTGGGTATAATCTATTTTTTCAGGTATTTTATGCATTTATTTTATAGCGAATTAGTTTCGTCAGCTAAAAAACCGTGCAGTTATAGATTAAATATCATGAACGTCAGTGAAAGTTAGAAAATATGGATTTCATTTTGTTGGTGGTATCTATTGAGAGAGATAAGGAAATGTTAGAATCTTGGAGGTTGAATGTGGCGCGGCGAGTACGACATGAAAATTAGCATTTTGAATACAAAATGGTATCAGTGGGGAAGATATCTAAGAGGAATGAATTTTGGGAATACAAAACTTGGACAGTTGGAACTTTACACGTATTTAGATTGCATATTCTTCCATGATAGTAGTAGTTTCTTCTTCCT
The DNA here is from genome assembly GCF_040414725.1 of Anabrus simplex. Lineage (NCBI taxonomy): Eukaryota > Metazoa > Arthropoda > Insecta > Orthoptera > Tettigoniidae > Anabrus > Anabrus simplex. Next base: position 343,348,641 of record NC_090268.1, on the reverse strand, counting down.
GACCTTAACCCTGATTTATTGGGGTAGACACTTGATATGGGTTTGGGCCTGTTTTACTGTCGGATGCCCTTCCTGATGTCTACTTTATGTGGAGGGATGCATAGTAGTATAAAGAGTGAAAGTGAATCAATGTGCAGTAAAAGCTTAGTGCGGTTGCAGTTGCGATCAACCGTATTCTATAAGAAAGAAGCGAGTTTTCGGACGAAACTATCTTTAAATTAGTCTGTTTTCAGGCTAACTTTGCTGTACGGAAGTGAAAGTTGAGTGGGCTCAGGGTATCTTATTCATAACTTGAAAGTAACTGCCATGAAGGTAGCAAAAAGGATTACAGGCGGGAACACTGGAATGAGGGTAAAGGGAATGACGAGACAGAAACAACCTTAATAATAAACTGGATGGATGAAGTCGTATACAAAAATCAGCTTCGCTGGTCGTGACGTGTGAGGGGAAAGGACGAGGATGGCTTAACTAGAAAAACAATTGGCTAACCCATCATGGTAAGATAAGTAGAGGGAGACCAGTGCTGTGCTGGTTAGACTTAGTTTTTGCATTATATAATGATAAGAAATTTAGAATAAACGAGCCTACAGATCTAGTCGCGAATAGAGGATTGTGGGAGCGTTAATTAATTGACAGAGGCTTATAGAGTGAATGCTGAAAGTTCATAATGAAGATGTAAAGAAATATTTTTTTTTTAAATAATTCTTCCAGTTTTACATGACTGCCGAAATCATAATGATAGAATGTGGACCTCCAATTTTAGATGAAATTCCATCATTAAATAGACTTATAGCACTTTATTTCATAACTCCTACAAGAATCGGTCGGATTTCGAACCGTTCGCACCGAACGAGCTGGCGTTCGGTTAGGGTCGCGCAGCAGTGAGATTCCATTCTGGAGATATCGGCTTCTAATTCCACTGTCAGCAGCCTTGAAGATGGTATCCCGTGATTTCCCATTTTCACACTAGGCAAATACTGTATCTTAATTAAGGCTCAGCTGCTTCCTTCTGAATCCTAGCCCCGTCCAATCCCTTTGCCCCCGAAAACCAACCTCAGTGCGACGTCAAACCCTTGCAAAAAATAAAAGAAGACACGAAAAAAAGGAGGGCGAGGAATAAAAGAAGTAGGATACGAAAACGTAGATGATGATGGAGAGGAGAGAAAGATTAAACGATGTAGGAGGATAGGAATAGAAGAAGGAGAAACATGTGAAGGAAAAGGAAAACGAGACAAGAAAATGAAGAGGAAGGAGGAGATGGAGGATGTGAAGAAATAGTAGTAGTAGGAGGAGAAGGAGGAAAAAGAGCAAGAGTAAGAATAAGAAGAAGATGTAAAGCATGTATAAGAAGGAGGAGGAGGAAAAAGGAAGAGTAAAAAGAAGTAAAGCATGTAGGAGAAGAAGGTGAAATCAAAGAAAAACGCGAAGAGAAAGAATAAGAGGAAGAAGGAGAAAAAGAAAGATGAGGAGGAGGAGTATGAGGAGAAGGAGGAGAAGGTGAATACGAAGAGGAAGAAAAGAAGTGGAAGAATATTGTATCTTTATTATTCTTCGATACTTTAAGAACATTCTAGTTTTCCATCACCAAATTTTCAAAATGGTGTTCTTGTGTTTCGGGAGCTGTCTTTAAAATGTAATGCTTCACGGGAGTTCCTTAAACACTAACAGTATGAAAGCTTGTCAGCTGTATGACACAATAATAGCCGCATTGTCTCGCCGCGGCGGTCGAGCATAACTAAATACAGTATACTACGGCATACTGGAGACTTTCACCACGTGCCGCACGTCCGAGGGACAGTTTTACATAGGCATGTCAATAGGCCGTGTCAATCGCCGCCGTCTTCCTAGTTCACCTTTCACTACTCCGATAGTTTAGAGTGGGCTTTCCCCTCCCCGAAATAGTCACTTCGTTTTAATAATTTTTCAAATTTCTTTATTTTCCATGTATGATCTACTGTAATATAAATCGAGCAAGTGGTAGCGTAGTTTGGATCACGTAGCGATCAGCTGGCATTCGGGAGATAGTGGGTTCGAACCCCAACTGTCGGAAGTCTTGAAGATGGTTTTCCGTGGTTTCCCATTTACACATCAGGAAAATGCTGGGGTTGCACCTTAATTAAGGCAATGGTCGGTTCCTTACCTCTCATAGCCCTTTCCTATCCCCTCGTCGCCATAAAACCTATGTCTGCCGATGTGACGCATATGAAATTATAAAACAAATTTTCAGAAACAAATGAACCTATGGTGGGTATCCACAGAATTTATATCTACTATATAGTTCAAAAACTAACGTACAGTACATATTTTGTTTTTAAAAAAATAATACATTCATGTGTTATTGTTAGGGACTGCCTGGCCGAGGCGGTAAAGGCGTGCTCGGTTCGCCCGGAAGGACGTGGGTTCGAAACCCCGTCAGGAAGTCATAAAATTTAAGAAATGAGATTTCCACTTCCGGAGGTGCACATGGCCCTGAGGTTCACTCAGCCTCCACCAAAAATGAGTGCCAGGTTAAATCCTGGCGGCCAGGCGTAGAGCTAACCATTCTACCCCATCAAGTGCCGAGGTTACGGATAGTGGAAGCCTTTACATTCCACCCCTCCAAGGGCCTTCATGGCTTGTACGGAGATGACTTTGCTTTGCTTTTTTGTGTTATTGTCATTACGTCCTACTAACTAATTTTTGACTGTTTTCGGAGACACCGAGGTGCCAGAATTTGTCCCGCAAGAGTTATTTTACGTGCCAGTAAATCTAACGACACGAGGCTGATCTATATGAGCACCTTCAAATAGCACCGGATTGAGCCAGGATCGAACCTGCCAAATTGGGGTCAGAAGGCGTGCACCTCAACCTTCTGAGCCACTCAGCCCTGCCTTTTGTTTTTATCATTTGAGGTTTGTTCATTTGCTACAGGGAATGTGCTACATTATTCCCCAATTCATTAGGTACTGTTCGACACAGTCTCCGTTTGAATCTATGACCTTCCTCCCCTGAGATGTAAGAGCCTGTATACCATTGTGGTACCATTAAGCTGGTTTCCTTCTCAGCCACGTCATGAATTCGGCTGTAACTTCCTCATTGGTGTCGCATCGCCTCCCATGGAGTGCATCTTTAAGGAGACCAAATAAATAAAAGCCATATGATGCAAGATCTGGACTGTAGGATGGATGAGGAAGAACAGTCCACCCAAGTTTTGCGATTGCTTCAAGGTGCGTAGGCTTGTATGTGGCCTTGTGTTGTTATGGTGAAGGACGATGTTGACATCTTTATGGGGACGAACACGCAGATATTGTCACTTCAATTTTTTTTTCACATCCTGAGGTTTTTCTGAGGTTACTGTGTGACCAGCTTTAATTTCGTGTGGCTGTTTCTAGGCGAGTGCAGTCCTTGTAAGGCAGACCCTCCGATGAGGGTGGGTGGCATCTGCCATGTGTAGGTAACTGCGTGTTATTGTGGTGGAGGATAGTGTTATGTATGGTGTATGAGTTGCAGGGATGTTGGGGGACAGTACAAATACCCAGCCCCCGGGCCAATTGAATTAACCAATGAAGGTTAAAATCCGCGACCCGGCCGGGAATCGAACCTGGGACCCTCTGTACCGAAGGCCAATGCGCTGACCATTCAGCCAACGAGGTGTGACCAGCTGAAAATGTGTTAGTCAGAATCACTCCTTCAGAATCCTAGAATACTGAGGCCATAACCTTTTCTTCCGAGGAGAATTCGTGTGAAACCACTCCACGGACAGTCGTTTGGTCTCAGGCTCAAAATGATGAATCCATGCTTCATCTCCTGTGACCATATTGGATAAGAAATCATCGGCAGGCTCGTGATGTTCAAACTGTTCTGGACAAATGATCCTCCTTTGTTCCTGATTGTCACCAGTTAGGCACAATAGGGACCTACATGGAAGAAACCTTTAAATAGCCTAAGAGGTTGATAATAACATTGGCACTACCCACAGAGATGTCTGGTTGTTATTCGCCTATCACCGCGAATAAGCCCGTCTGCACGTTGAACGGTCGGCGGTGTCACAGCTAAATGCGGCCATATCGAACGTTGCAAGGTCTGACAATCTCACTTTAGGACCGATGACCTTAGTTGTTAGGCCCCTTTAAACAACAAACATCATCATCACCGGTCTGAATTTACCTCGTTAAGACGCTGATATTCTGCTTACCCAACGACTGACTGATCTTTTAAGCGCCTGTGAATATTTGCAACGGTATCCTGCTCCGCAGAAAGAAATTCAATCACAGCTCTGTTTTGTACGTACTTCATGTGCAGTAGTCATTTCAAAACATAAGCATTGAGACGCCCTAGCATATGAGTTAATAATTCAAAAGTTTGATTAAATATTAAAAACGTGAAGCGTAAAATAGTATGGGCTCATTCTTTTTTTAAGCGACTGTTGACTGCACGGTTCGGATCATGTAGCTGTGAGCTATCATTCGGCGGGGGGGGGAGATACTGGTTTCGTTGGCAGCCCTGAAAAGGGCTTTCCTTAGACGTGAAATTTTCACACCATGAAAATTCTGGGGCTGTACATTAATTATGGTCACGGTCGCTTCTTTCCCAGTCATCCTATCTCATCTTCGCTGTAATACTTGCCTGGGTGGAGCGACGTAAAACCAATACTACTAATAGTACTTACACACTTTCATAACTTCCCTGAAGGGGAGGAGAGGGCCACCTTGTAGGTTACGCCTACTTTCTGGCCAGAAAACCAATAGAAAAATGTTAGATATTGGAGAGGGAAGATTTGGTTACTCATCTGGAAGGATTATCGTCAAGAAGGTCTTCTTTCTGATTTACAGCTTCCTGACGACCGGCCCAAACAGTTCCCAAGTTAAGACGAACCGTTGTGTCGTAGTATTGGTCGTATATCTACATGCCCGGCGCCATGGCTAGGTGGTTAGCGTGCTGGCCTTTAGTCACAGGGGTCCCGAGTTCGATTCCCGGCAGGGTCGGGAATTTTAACCATAATTGGTTAATTCCTCTGGCACGGGGACTCGGTCTATGTGTAGTCTTCATCATCATTGCATCTTCATCACGACGCGCGGGTCGCCTACGGGTGTCAAATCAAAAGACCTGCATCTGGCGAGCCGAACTTGTCCTCGGACACTCCCGGCACTAAAAGCCATTTCATTTCATCTACATGACTCGTGTGATCAGTCATAACTTTCATAACCCTCGTAGGGCTTCAAACCAAGAGTTCTTGTTCACTGAACAACATGCAATAGGCTTACTTTCACATTCTCAATTTATACTAAACAATGGTTTACCGGGCGAGTTGGCCGTGCTGTTAGGGGCGCGCAGCTGTGAGCTCGCATCCGGGAGATAGTGGGTTTGAACCCCACTGTCGGCAGCCCTGAAGAAGTTTTTCCGTGGTTTCCCAATTTCACACCAGGCAAATGCCGGAGCTGTACCTTAATTAAGGCTACGGCTACTTCCTTCCCATTCCTAGGCCTTTCCTATCCCATCGTCGCCATAAGACCAGTCTGTGTCGATGCGGCGTAAAGCAAATAGCAAAACAAAAAAATGGTTTGTGGTAATTATAACAGCGACAGAGTAGCCAATATATAGTAGTTGATACCGCTATGCGTGTGATGTTTTCGACCAAGCATTCGTCCGAAGAAAACATGAAAATTCCACAGCCTATTTCCAGTCATTGGACCGGATCAAGAATGGAATGAATGAAGCCCCATTCTAGCAGCGAGGATAGGAACTGTGCCGGCTGCCGAAGCCCGTCGCACCCTACTGGGGCAAGGGTTAATGACTGACAAATGAAATGAAATGATATTGGAGAGTGTTGTTGGAATGAAAGATGATAGGTAAAACCGCAGTACCCGGAGAAAAACCTGTCCCACCTCCACTTTGTCCAGTACAGATCTCACATAGAGTGACCGGGATTTGAACCACGGAAACCAGCGGTGAGAAGCCGGCCACTTGAGGCTCCTCCGAAAAATCGTATTCTGCATTAATTTAATAATAATAATAATAATAATAATAATAATAATAATAATAATAATAATAATAATAATAATAATCCACGGTCTCACCTATCGTATACAGGTATATTTTATTCGACAACATTTTGGTTGCTTGCGTGAAAATTTCGACGTTTCACTTTACTCTACCAAAAGACTTCAGCTGAATTTTTAAATTAATTTTGTCGGGCAACACCGAATGTGCCATCAGAGATCCTTAACATGTCAAAGTGGGAGGCATAATGTAAGTAAGTAAGTAAGTACGTAATTAATTAATTACGTAAGTAATCCGTCGCCCGCCTCTGTGGTGTAGCGGTTAGTGTGATTAGCTGCCACCCCCGGAGGCGCGGGTTCGATTCCCGGCTCTGCCACGAAATTTGGAAAGTGGTACGAGGGCTGAAACAGGGTCCACTCAGCCTCGGGAGGTCAACAGAGTAGAGGTGGGTTTGATTCCACCTCAGCCATCCTGGAAGTGGTTTTCCGTGGTTTCCCACTTCTCATCCACGCAAATGTCGGGATGGTACCTAACTTAAGGCCACGGCCGCTTTCTTCCCTCTTCCTTGTCTATCCCTACCAAACTTCCCATCCCCTCGCAAGGCCCCTGTTCAGCATAGCAGGTGAGGCCGCCTGGGCGAGGTACTGGTCGTCCTTCCCAGTTGTATCTCCCGACCCAGAGACACTGCCCTTGAGGCGGTAGAGGTGGGATCCCTCGCTGAGTCCGAGGGAGAAACCGACCCTGGAGGGTAAGCAGATAAAGTAGAAGAAGAAGAAGAAGAAGAAGAAGAAGAAGAAGGAGTAAGCAAATAATCCGTCGTTATTCGTGGCGATGTTAGTGCTCGAGGCCCTCTCTCACCCAACATTAACATTATACAACTATGTAATAAAAACAGTGACACAACAAAACCAAGGCAAAATTAAATAATAAAAGTAATACTACTGTAATAGGAAACATCGAAAAAGGATAGAACTAATTATAGAATATATAACATGACAACATAAATGAAGATAACAGTTATAAAAATAACAATATTCTTTCCCATACCTGTGGGGATGCGGGTGCGAACTGTGTCGCACATGTGGATTTGGCTCTGTTTAACAGCCGCATACCCTTCCTGACGCCAACCCTATGAGGAGGGATGTAATCACTATTGCGTGTTTTTGTGATGGTTGGTAGTGGGGTGTTTTGTCCGAATATGAAGAGGAGAGTGTTGAAACAAATACAGCCAGCCAGTCCCCGAGCCAGAAAAATCAATCAGACGTGATTAAAATCCTTGACCCAGCCTGGAATCGATTGTGGGACTTCTGAACCGAAAGCTTCAATACTGAACATTCAGCCAAGGAGTTGGACTATTATAAAAATAACAATATTGACAATAAAATAATACCTATAACTAGCAAACTGGAAGCACAAAGCAAGTGATTTCGGCCATTGTGCCAACTGAACTCCTTTGCTGCCTTCTACCGCTAATATTAGTTGATGAATTATATAAGGTATATTGACTTCTGTGATATGGATATTGGTAACAAAAACAGAACAAGTGAAAGGAAAACAGAAATGAGGTATGAGCAAGCAGTGAAGGGAATGTGGAGTGCAGGTACCGAGTGAATTTCAGGTTAGATTTTGATGATAATAGGCTGTATAGAATGGAAAGAGATTGGAAATTACACAATGTGCTGGTCTTGGAAAGAGCAGGATGTTGATAAAAGCTGTTATTGAATGCCAAATATTTCCGTAATGTTACACAGAATGTTTTTACAAAGTGTCCCATATTCCTAGAGGAGGTAATATTGGTCAAAATTAGAATACACACTCCTAAAATTTTATGTTCGGAAATCAATACATGTTGGGATATGAGCCATTTTACTTTTGACGAGTATTTATAGTAGCCTATACGGTCGAACAAGCTGTCTTTCTGTTGAAGTTCATTGCTCATTTCCGATTGGTTATGTTTCATGGACGCACCGGACACTCTTCATCATCAGCAGAGTGATCGGTAACCACATCAACGAGCAGTCATCTTCGTACAGGCAATGAAGGCCCTTGGAGGGGTGGAAGGTAAAGGCTTCCCCATCCGTAACCTCGACACTTGGTGGGGTAGAGTGGTTGGCTGTACGCCCGGCCGCCTTTGCCCACAGGAATTAACCTGGTACTAATTTTTGGTGTACGCTGACTAAACCTCAGGGCCATGTGCACCTCCGGGAGTAGAAATTTCGTTTCTTACATTTTTCTTTTTTGACTTCATGACAGGAAATCGAAACCAAGTCTTTCCGGACTAACCGAGCACGCCTTTACCGCCTCAGCCTAGCAGCTCTAGTAACCGAGCACGCCTTTACCGCCTCAGCCTAGCAGCTAGTAACCGAGCACGCCTTCACCGTCTCAGCCTAGCAGCTAGTAACCGAGCACGTCTTTACCGCCTCAGCCTAGCTGCTCTAGTAACCGAGCACGCCTTTACCGCCTCAGCCTAGCAGCTCTAGTAACCGAGCACGCCTTTACCGTCTCAGCCTAGCAGCCCTAGTAACCGAGCACGCCTTTACCGCCTCAGCCTAGCAGCCCTAGTAACCGAGCACGCCTTTACCGTCTCAGCCTAGCAGCTCTAGTAACCGAGCACGCCTTTACCGTCTCAGCCTAGCAGCTCTAGTAACCGAGCACGCCTTTACCGTCTCAGCCTAGCAGCTAGTAACCGAGCACACCTTTACCGCCTCAGCCTAGCAGCTCTAGTAACCGAGCACGCCTTTACCGTCTCAGCCTAGCAGCTCTAGTAACCGAGCACGCCTTCACCGCCTCAGCCTAGCAGCTCTAGTAACCGAGCACGCCTTTACCGCCTCAGCCTAGCAACTAGTAACCGAGCACACCTTTACCGCCTCAGCCTAGCAGCTAGTAACCGAGCACGCCTTTACCGCCTCAGCCTAGCAGCCCTAGTAACCGAGTACGTCTTTACCGCCTCAGCCTAGCAGGCCTAGTAACCGAGCACGCCTCTACCGCCTCAGCCTAGCAGCCCTAGTAACCGAGTACGTCTTTACCGCCTCAGCCTAGCAGGCCTAGTAACCGAGCACGCCTTTACCGCCTCAGCCTAGCAGCTAGTAACCGAGTACGTCTTTACCGCCTCAGCCTAGCAGGCCTAGTAACCGAGCACGCCTCTACCGCCTCAGCCTAGCAGCTCTAGTAACCGAGTACGTCTTTACCGCCTCAGCCTAGCAGCTAGTAACCGAGCACGCCTTTGCCGCCTCAGCCTAGCAGGCCTAGTAACCGAGTACGTCTTTACCGCCTCAGCCTAGCAGGCCTAGTAACCGAGCACGCCTTTACCGCCTCAGCCTAGCAACTAGTAACCGAGCACACCTTTACCGCCTCAGCCTAGCAGCTAGTAACCGAGCACGCCTTTACCGCCTCAGCCTAGCAGCCCTAGTAACCGAGTACGTCTTTACCGCCTCAGCCTAGCAGGCCTAGTAACCGAGCACGCCTCTACCGCCTCAGCCTAGCAGCCCTAGTAACTGAGCACGCCTTTACCGCCTCAGCCTAGCAGCCCTAGTAACCGAGTACGTCTTTACCGCCTCAGCCTAGCAGCTCTTGTAACCGAGCACGCCTTTACCGCCTCAGCCTAGCAGCCCTAGTAACCGAGCACGCCTTTACCGCCTCAGCCTAGCAACTAGTAACCGAGCACACCTTTACCGCCTCAGCCTAGCAGCTAGTAACCGAGCACGCCTTTACCGCCTCAGCCTAGCAGCCCTAGTATCCACATCAGAGTTATGAATCATTCTCTACGGCTGGAACAGTAGATAAAATGTTGCGCTTGGGTTCCAGTAGCGTGGAACTCGCCTCACGACGATTGGTCACCTTAACTTTGAGACGCTTCGGGTAAGTCTTTTAACGCTCGCCATTCGAGATTGTGTAATTATGACATAAATACGTCTTATGGTTGAGGGTCATCCGACAATTTGTGTAACGTAACGTGACAAAATGTGACGGAAGTGTAACCATAGCAACCGTGCAGGCTATGTCTTATGGCTGGTTGCCACCTGAAATTAGCAGCCGTTGATGGATGGCCATGACCGTGAGACATATTTGGAATTGTGATAAGCTCCTCTAGTTTTTCGAATTTTTTCTCGATAATTTTGAAGCCTTTTTTTTTTTGTCGACATGTGGAGCCATTTTGCGATAGAAAGAATTAGTTTACACTCCTTCACTGCACAATTTTCACTGACGTTCATATTTTATATCTTTTATTTTCATGGTTTCCCATTTTCACACCAGGCAAATGCTGGAGCTGTACCTTAATGAGGATCGCGGCCGCTTCCTTTCCAATTCTAGCCCTTTCCTATTTTATCGTCGCCATAAAACCTATATGTGTCGATGCGACGTAAAGCAATTTTTTAAAAAAATTGATTGACGTATTTTACGTCAAGATGCTCAGGGAATAACCATATCAGGATGAGCTATCGTCATAAAGATTTGTTATTGGAATCTCCAGGTACGCTCATTAATGAGCTATCAATCAGACACAGCTCTAGGCGATGGTCGAGGAGTTATCTCCCCGAGTCCGAATTCTCAGTTTTGAAAACAATCCAGCTGGATGGATTTTTTGAAAAATTAGTAAATGCATAGGTCGACAAATTGTTAGGACAACATGATCCACAGGTTCATGCACTTGTAAAAATTAGACAAATTAGAAATTAGAGAAGCGACCACAATCTACTGTATATATTGGATAGCATCCCAGTATTGCCCTGGAATAGAAATTGTAAACCACAGAAATCACTTAAGTATTCTTTTTTTTCGAATTTGCTTTACGGCGCACCGACACAGATAGGTCTTATGGCGACGATGGGATAGGAAAGGCCTAGGAGAGGGAAGGAAGCGGCCGTGGCCTTAATTAAGGTACACCATTTGCATGGTGTGATAATGGGAAACCACGGAAAACCATCTTTAGGGCTGCCGACAGTGGGGTTCGAACCCACTATCTCCCGAATGCAAGCTCACAGCTGCGCGCCCTTAACCGCACGTCCAACTCACCCGGTAAGTAGAATATTTTCCTGACTTGTAAAAGTAGAATTGATAAAATTATTACAAATCAAATCAAATCAATTAATCATAAATTCTTTTTCTTCTGGTGCATTATCCTCGCAGATGAATTACTGTACTTTACTTTCCCTATTTCTTGTTTCTCCATATGAGAGACGACCTGCTGTGGATATATTAACACGTTGGAGATTCCGCGCCCAAGACAATCTTCTCAGCCACGTCCACGTTTCACTTTTATCTTGTCTTTTGTAATTAGATATATCAGGCTCTAGGCCTATTTGTAATTTCTGAATAATAATTTCGTGCGGCTATTGCTAGCCTGGTGCAGCCCTTGTAAGGCAGACCCTCCGTTGAGGGTGTGGGAGACTGCCTGTTACTATGGTGAAGGATAGTGTTGTGTATGGTGCATGAGTTGCAAGAATGTTGGGGACAGCACCAATACCAGGTGCTTAGATCTCCGACTCGGCCGGGAATCGAACTCAAGGCCCTCCGAACCGAAGGCCATTCAGCGAAGGAGCCGGCCGTCATTTTTGAAGATGTGAACCAAATAGGCTGCTTTTCTGTTTTTGTTTTCTTTCTTTCTTTTTTTTTTTGCGAGTGATATGACTTCGCATGAATTTTCGCAACAACGGAGGAATATATCGTGGTCTACCCATCATAAATTAATAATAATTTTATTTGCTTTACGTCCCACTAACTACTTTCACGGTTTTCGGAGACGGCGAGGTACTGGAATTTAGTCCCACAGGAGTTCTTTTACCTGCCAGTAAATCTACCGACACGAGACTGACGTAGCCTATTTAAGCACCTTCAAATACTACCGGACTGAGCCATGATCGAACCTGTCAAGTTGGGGTCAGAAGGCCTGCGCCTCAACCGCCTGAGCCACTCAGCCCGGCATATAAATTCATTTTAATTGATGACATGCTGTTACAGTTCTGTTACTCCAGACTTTATTTCATCTTCTCTTCCTCCCCATATTTAAGAGAACGAATTCCGAGAGTGCTGTACACTCTGAAACCGTATATCCAGCACAGAACTGTTGTTTCTTCTCGATGACAGGCTAACTGTGGCTGAGACGTGATGGCATGTTCCTCGCCGCGTGGAAGATGTAGGCCAAACATAATCTAGCAATCTTACACCTCGCGGGGAGTCTTCGTGACATGGCTCCCTACTTGAAGCGCGACCTTGCACATTCATGGACATCCTTTGGCTAACGGACTGAAAAACGGTGATAAAGGGGCTATACGGTAGATGTATTAGGCCGAGCCGGGATTTAAGTCTGGACATACTTCGTTATGCCACGTGATTTTTAGTGTTTTAAATTGAGATGAATTAATCATTTTTTTTTTCTAGCATTTGTCCCATTACACTGAGTCTGCTTTTCTGCTACGGCTCTTCCACGGGGTTCTGCTGAAGACGACTTCAGGGCTGAGTTCCACACAGCGCATGTCTTCCGTCCACCTCCTTAGTGTTCTACCACGGTGTCAACGTCCTTCAGGTTTGAGTTGGTGTGTTGTTTGGTTGTTTTGGCAACATTATTGTCGTCTTTTCTTATGACGTGACCGTACCATCGGAGTCGGTCCTCTGTTGCTTTCACAGCAATTGAGGCTACACCAAGCCTTGGACGCACACTGTCATTTGCTGCATAGTCGTAGCGAGTCATTCAAGGGGCCATCACAACATTTGCATGTCCATCGTGTGGAGAGCCTGTCCCTGTTCTCTTGTCAATAGTCGGATCCCGTCGAGAGCTACTGAGCTACCCACTGTTTTATACATTTTTACCTTCAGATGTTCAGGCACTATCAATCAATCACCAGTGATCAGGATTTAAGGTTATCGCCCGGGTGGATGATTCCCTACTAGTTGTTCACCTACACTCCTAATTCTAAAAGAAGTGTCTGGCAGCTAGCACAGGAGGGAGGGCCTACTGTAGTCGTGTAGTGCCGTTGCGTAGTGCTTACACATTCCCACATTCCTCTCTCCTCGTTCTCGTGTTCGTTCAGACCACTGTATTCTATTGTAGCAGTGGACAAGATCTATGTGAGAAGTGAAATGTTTGGCAACTCCAGGCGGGCAGGCAATAAACGGACCCTTCCTGCGCTAGTTTTCAGAACACTTCTTTCAATTTAGGACTATAAATGTAAATGATTCCCAGTTACTTGTGCTTTCATCTTTCTTATCCGATCTCCCATGGTCAACTCCTTTTTCTTTCGGCCCCGACGTTATTAGATTTACATGACCTTGGGAGTCCTCCATTTTCACTCCCTTTATGACCCTTCCCTTTCCTTTACCAGTATTCTTGTTCTTCGAAGGATTTTAACTCTTCCTTTTTAACACTTAATTATAGTGTTAAGAGAGGATGTCCTGCTCCTTCGCTGAATGGTCAGAATAATGATCTTCGGTTCAGAGGTCTACGGGTTCGATTCCCGGCCTGGTCGGGGATTTTAAGTGTATCTGGTTTATTCCTCTAACTCAGTGACTTGGTATTTGTATTCGTCTTGAAAACACCACGGAGACACGTGAGTACATCCCTCCACATAGGGTTGGCGTCAGGAAGGGTATCTCTGTAAGCTAGAATTCGGGAGATAGTGGGTTCGGACACCGCTCTTGGCAGCCTAAAGATAGCTTTCCGTGATTTCTTATTTTCACACCAGGCAAATACTGGAGCTGTACCTTAATATGTCAATTATGATTAATTTAGTCACGATTCCTCGCCCTTTCCTATCGTCGCCATAAGATCTACCTGTGTCGGTGCGACGTACAGCAAAATAGTTTTAAAAAATAGGAAGGTCATCCGGCCATAACTTTAGAAATTCATACAAAGTGCCGACCCTAGGTACTTTGGAAAAGGTGAGGAAGAAGAAGAGGAATGTTAAGTGAGGATGTACTTTCTCTTAAAACAATAAAATTATCACTACCACCATCACCACAATCCCAAAACGAGCCGTGGTGGCACCAGTGACTCGGGATGTACCCAAGTCAAGCTGAGAAAGTTTTTAAGCAAACACTTGTAGCGAAAATATTTCATTATAGTAGATTATCTAATCTAGGTTAGGACTTGTTATGAACGTTTTGGAGGAGGAAGTCATAGAGAGTGTATGCGGAGATGGTTAAATACACCCACGTACCTTTCTAACATAAGTTTGTTTTCCTAGACTGCACAGCTGCTGCTGCTGTAGGATGATTGGAAATGAAAGTAGTAAGTTAGTAGTTGTGTACACGGGAGACAACTCCCCCAAGTAAACAAACCTGCAAGTGTACTCTTCGGCACTAGAGAAAGTGAACAACAATCGAAGCATTGAACCAACACTAAAAAAGACATTCTGATACCATGTTGTAGAGGTCAAAGGAAAGTTGAAACGTGGTTTCTCTCAAGAAATACTTCACCAATGATATCAGAGAGAGCCGGTGGAAAACACTAATTGAAAGATATAACGTACCTATAATCAGTGTTGGACGTAATCAACTATGTCTTTCAATCGATTGATCTCTCAGCTACACATTTCTGTTATGACTAGATTATGCATGACTAAAATACGTCATAATTAACGATTTAACCATCAATTTCAATCGTTGCAACTAACACTTCAGTAGAATATACAGACAAAATCATTTATTGCGACATCGCTTTTAACGACGTAGTGGATATAACGGTGAAATCTAACGGTGCCGTCTGAATTCAATATAAACACGGTATTTAAAAAATCGCTTATTACGACAAAGCATATAAAACGAGGTATTTTGATCACATTATTGGAGAAATGTATCGATTATAATGTCCAATGTTTATTTTTGTTTCTAACGTATTTGGGGATTGCTGACATAATCTTTTTTAATTTTTTATTTCTTTTTTTTTTTTTGCTACTTGCTTTACGTCGCACCGACACAGTTAGGTCTTATGGCGACGATGGGACGGGGAGGGGCTAGGAGTTGGAAGGAAGTGGCCGTGGTCTTAGTTAAGGCACAGCCCCAGCATTTGCCTGGTGTGAAAATGGGAAACCACGGAAAACCATTTTCAGGGCTGCCGACAGTGGGGTTCGAACCAGCTCGGATTTTTTTTCAATTTGTTGTTCGTCGCACCGACACAGATAGGTCTTACGACGACAATGGGACAGGAAAGGCTTAGGAGTGGGAACGAAGCGGCCGTGGCCTTAATTAAGGTACAGCCCCAGCATTTGTCTGGTGTGAAAATGGGAAACAGCTGCGAGCCCCTAACCGCGCGGCCAACTCGCTCGGTGCTGACAACAATGTAACGCTTATTATTGTAGATGTCAAATGTCTGTTTGTCAAATAGTCAAGGCAAGCATCGCCGTGAAGATGTCGTAAAAGAAAACGAAAGTACTGTACTTAACATTGAAGAAAAGTCACACATGATATAGCGATTAGAAAATGGGGAAAGAAATGTCAGCTTTGGATGTATCGCACTGAATAATTTCTACAATTTGAAACAACAAAGGGAAAATACCGTCCCTTTCCGAAGAAAATACTTTAAAAATCAAGTGGGGCATATCATCTGAGCACACAGATATCGCTGAATCTCTTCTTCACCGGGCGAGTCGGCCGTGCGCGTAGAGGCGCGCGGCTGTGAGCTTGCATCCCGGAGATAGTAGGTTCGAATCCCACTATCGGCAGCCCTGAAAATGGTTTTCCGTGGTTTCCCATTTTCACACCAGGCAAATGCTGGGGCTGTACCTTAATTAAGGCCACGGCCGCTTCCTTCCAACTCCTAGGCCTTTCCTATCCCATCGTCGCCATAAGACCTATCTGTGTCGGTGCGACGTAAAGCCCCTAGCGAAAAAAAAAAAAGAAAGAAAGAATCTCTTCTTCAATTGTTTAAGCAGCAAAGAACAAAATGTTCCGATCAGTAGACCTACTCTTCAAGCGAATACCAATGAAACTACTCGCACTTCCACTCCAATTATACTCTACTGTAAATACAGTACTTATTTCAGTTTTTTTTAAACTTAATTCTGTTAATTAACCATGAAAGTGTGCAACCTAAAACTTACAGATATTACATTTTTACAATGGCGGCCGGTGGATTCTCAGGTCGGGGGGGGGGGGGTCGCCCACAGTTCTTTTTCCCACAAATCTTTCTTTGCTACTGACCACTGCCACCGCACTCATTCAGTCTTCCGCGCGAAAACAAACTAATTCACTGCTGTTAACCCTCACAAAACGCGGGATACAAGCCAGAGGCTTCCTTGTCTCAAATGTTACATTTCAATGAAAACCTACAACCTGTTTTCCAGTCAGTGACCGGGTCAGAGATGGAATGAATGAAGCCCCCAACTTGCGGCGAGGACAGGAATTGTGCCGGCTGCCGAAGCCTGTTGCACTCTCTGGGGCAATGATTAATAACTGACAGATGAAATGAAATGATATTGGAGAGTGTTGCTGGAATGAAAGACAACACAAATCTCACATGGAGTGACCGGATTTGAACCACGGAACTCAGGAGTGAGATGCCGACGCGCTGCCACCCGAGCCACGGAGGCTTGTTATTTTCTTCTTAAGATATAAATAATAGTGTAAACAAGGTCATGAATTATTATTATTTAATTCTATTGTAAGCGACCATGGAAAAGATTTGGCTGGCGCATGCTCGTATAGGTGTTTGTGAAAACATTTTTACTACTACACTCCTACGGACTCGGCCCACGTGAAAGCCTCTTCCCGCACCCCCCTCTCCTGGAAACCGTCAACAGGTGCGCTTACCCCTTACATCTGAACCCCCTCACCGGCACTATATCCTCGGACGGAAGCTCGAGAGTCCGTGCCTTATCTTCAACCTGAAAATACTTACCAGTGAACTGCGTGCCGAAAGTCAAGTCAACAAAGCTTTATATTGCCGAGCAGTCTTCCTTATTGATGAGAATTTACAGTTTTACAATGAATTTAATTTTCTTAGCATTATTCCAATCCAATATTTGACTTCAAATGTCGAGAGAAAATAAAATAATATTTTCGTTCTCTAGGGAGGACGCCGTCCGGGGGCGCATTTTTAGCAACATAAAACCAGTTTGTGCGACTGTCGCCTGTAACGACCGTTAATTGGCGGTCCTTTCGGGGTCGTTATAACCGATTTAGGCTGTATATTTATTTATTTATTTATTTATTTATTTATTTATTTATTTATTTATTTATTTATTTATTTATTTTAGAGAAATATCCAACATTTAAAGAGTTTCCTTTATAAATGTCAGCGCCTTATAGATAAATCAGTCAAAATGAACAAAACACTGAAACCGACAGTGAGAGCCATGCAAAAGATAAAGCGAAAGATGATGACACCATTGATTTTAATTTAGACTCTAATGAAACTGAAAGGGAATAATAAAATAACCTGTGGAAGAGAGCTGTTTTTTTTTTCAATTTGCTTGACGTCGCCCCGACACACATAAGTCTTATGGCGACGATGGGATAGGAAAGGCCTAGGAGTTGGAAGGAAGCGGCCGTAGCCTTAGTTACGGTACAGCCCCAGAATTTGCCTGGTGTGAAAATGGGAAGCCACGGAAAACCATCTTCAGGGCTGCCGACAGTGGGGCTCGAACCCACTATCTCCCGATTGCTGGATACTGGCCGCACTTAAGCGGCTGCAGCTATCGAGCTCGGTGCTGAAAACATTACGGCCAATCTTTAACAGAAGAAAGCCGTAATGTGGAACTCCTACAACGATACTCATTCTCCAAGATTGTACTTATATAGAGTACAATACTTTCCCTTATTGCATGATAACTCGATTTTCGGGTCAAATATAATTTATCATTATATTAAGATTATGAAATAGTTTGTTTTCAAGAAATTCATTTACAGCTCTTTATTACTTTAATTCATCCTTTTTTCATGAAGAACTTTATTTTCATTTTTGTATCGTTGCAATAAGTGACATGTCAGCGATTTTTTTTCATTTTTCTTACATACTATGCTAAGATCATTATTCTGTATTGTAAAGAATCATGTATATACAGTTCTACACTTATGACAAAATGTTCTAAAAAAACTATTTTTTTTCTTCTATCACGATTGTTCGATAACAGTTAAAACTAAACCAACCGTTAGTCATGGTTGACGATTGAAATGGATTAATCTTTAGTTTTCAGTCATCAGTCTGATGAAAATTTTCCCAACACTGCCTCTGATAATGAGGATATCGGATAATGTAAAGGACATTCCATGCAAAAAGCCAAAGTGAAAGATGCACTAAGCCTCGAGAACATAATGCCACCGTGGCTGGGATCGAACAAGATGAGTGAAGTTAGAAAGAGAGAGAAAGAAAATGAATGAGCTCAGATGACATCGCATTTGGTATCTTTATGAGTTGATATGGCCGTGTTCAGTATGTTGTCGACGTTCCGTTTGAGGAAATTGCGGCATATTCATTAACAGTACTAGGTAGGCTACACATCTTGTCACAAAGCCGGGCAGACTCAAGTACGGAAGAATTACCGTACTGTCAAAACTGACAAGATAACTATTTGGGTCGGACAAGAGCGAGTGCAATAAATCTCGGTAGGATGGTCAATAAACATATCAGCGCATCGTTGCATACCTACTGGTAGTACTAGACTGCCCAGAACATGACAAAATTGCTGATTCTGAATAGAAATCCTGTACTTTCGTAGCTTGTGCTAATGAAGTGTACACTGGCCTTCACTGTACTGCATGTGTTCACAGATACTAGACTCTTCAATGCTCATTCGTTGACGTCATTACTGCAGTAACTGCTGATCGCGGATTTATCTTAACTTTCCTCTTTCTGAGTGTCCATTTCTGGTTAAATTCATACGAAGAAAAATGCTCATTTCTAAGCGAATTTTGAATCTTTTTATTTTGCTTCAAACTTTACATACGTCATAAATGCAATCCATGCATGTCAGTTTTATAAACGACCTTTGTTGACTCTTAAAATTCTTCGTCTTCTGCGAAAATGTTGTACTTCCTCAAGGTAGCGCGCTGCACCGTTTGAATAAGACTCCAATATACCCTCGTAGTTCGATTATGTTAAGAAAGTAACAAGCAGCGTTGAGAATAGTTTGTAGCGAATGTTATTTAAACTCGCTCTATAAGTATTAAAAGTACACTCTTTCATTGGTAAAAAAAATACTTCTACCGTGTAATAACTAAACATGAAATCTCAATGATTATTTAGCTCGTCGCTCCAGTGACCAATCCAGTATTAGAATATCAGAAACTTCCTTCAATCAGAAGCTGTATTTCGTAACAAAATAATAGATTTCACATTATCGCATGTAGGCCTACATGCATTTTTAAATTATAATTTCCTCAGAAATGCACACTTAAACATCTTCTTATATACAGTAACTTCTTTGCTTTAATATCGTGCTTCACTTTTCTTCAATATTACATTTACGTATTTGTGTTATTCTGATGAAGCCAAGAGCCCACATATTTATAGACTGCTGCCCAAAGAGTTCAAAATAATGCTGAAAGTTTTTCTTGTTGTATAGGTTGTGAATACCCATGCATTCGATGTATTTTATATTTATACGCGCTTATCATCATTATCTTACTTAATATTGTAATTTTTCGCTAAATTATTATACCGTTTTTCCCACATCTGTGGGGTCGCGGAGACGAACTGTGTCGCAAATGTAGATTTGCCCCTGCTTTTACGACCGGATGCCCTTCCTCATGCCAACCCTATATGGAGGGATGTAATCACTATTGCGTGTTCCTGTGGTGGTTGGTAATGTAGTGCGTTGTCTGAATATGAAGTGGAAAGCGTTGGGACAAACACAAACCCCCAGTCCCCGACCCAGAAGAATTAATCAGACACGATTAAAATCCTTGACCAGGCCAGGAATCGAACTCGGGACCCTCTCAACCGAAGGCCTCAACGTTGGCCATTCAGCCAATGAGTCGGAATTATTCGCTAAATAATTTCAACAAATAAAACCCGAGTTCCATATTCATCTTAGATAAATTCTGGAGCTCTTGTTATATTACTACATGGCATGTGCTCTTTATTTCAATCGTGCTTGTTTTCAGGGCTTAAAAGATTTTCATTCTCTTACTTTTTTGTATAAGTAAGTGTAGGCCTATTTAATGTGTGGTGTCTGTACTAGCTTGTGTAATTAAATTATTAATAATTAAATGAAGAGAGGCTTAGGAAGGAAGCAGCTATACACTACATCCTAGGTACTGTCCTGGAACTCGCGTGGATCACTGTGCAAGTCAAGATTCTGATATCAAAGCAAGAGTGACAAGTAATGTTACTGGTTTTACAGACCACTAACACGGTTATCGGAGACGCCGAGGTGGTAGAAATATAGTATCCTGGAAGTTCATTTATGTTCTGGTAAATCTACTGGTATCACAGTCGTGGGATGATTGACCTTGGCAGGCTCTTTGTTCAACTAGACGGTATGCAAACTCACCTTACTTAACCTCACTATTAGCCCAGATTCACGTGCAACCAAAATTTCGCTTCCTACTCCACTTAACCCAAACTTTACCACTTACTACCACCTCCTCATATCCACAACACTTAACTGTATCTCATTAATCAATTAAACCTTTCGTCTTCACTCGAACCTTCTTCTATTTCACTTATATATCACTCATCGCTCCCTCGCCAATCTGTAGTACTCCAATGTCCGCCGAAGAGTGTTGGTAAATCTACTGACACGAGGGTAGCGTATTTGAGCACCTTCAAATACCACCGGACTGAGCTAGGAACGAACCCACCAACTTGGGCTCAGAAAGCCAGTGCTCTATCGTCCAAGCCACTCTGTCCAGCCCAAGATGAAGAGTACCTCAGTTAAATAATAAGGAAAGTTTGAATGAAAGTAAAGAAATCAAAGAAAAGTAACACTGTGCGAGGATGGATCTCTTCGGCTGAAGGGGGTCAGTCCACTCTTGTTCATTGAACCTGTCACCGCACTTGGCGATGCGAAAGGGATGGCTTTGACGAGAACGCAGTTCTTGTTGGCAGAGCATCATCACTGTTAGCCAACATCAAGTGATCAGAAACCTTTTGTTTGCCGGTACCATTCTTTGTAAGAGCTGAGGAAATAGTTTCTCGTGTTTGTTCAATACGGTATGTTGATTGTGACCCTTTTTTTTCACTGACTGATAACCAGCTTACTTTTGACGACAAACTGCACTGTATCGAGTGAATTAAAATTTATACTCGTCATTTAATACTTATTTATGACAGAGTCCGCAATCCCATGGAATTTTATGAGCCTAATCTGTCCAATTTATTTGGGAATCTCCTTGGCCAGAGAGAGGGTTCAACCCCTAGGTGGCCCGCCCCACCCCTTCAGGGTGAGGAATGAAAGCATTAATAGTAGTTGGGTGTCTGAAGATGAGTAACTTACGAAGTAGGTCTAAGGTCTTGGACAGAAAATAAGACAGTTCATTATGGGTCTTGACCTGCCAAGACTACTGCTGCCCCACCATATGGTGTACAAATATTGGACTGACACGTGGCCGGAGTAGTGACATTGTCAGCCGTAATTGCTTGACTTTATGAGCAAAACTCTATTGTTTTTATACCAGACAGCTCCGCAGTTGAACTCTGTTCCCGTCTTCATTCCAGGATCAACATGATTGGACTGATCGGGACTGGAACTCCGGGCTTCTAGATGAGAGACAGACAAGCTCCCTCTACACCACCGCATTGTCGGTTGAGATATTCATTATTCGAGCATTTGAAAGAAAGAAAGAAATAAAGAAAGAAAGAAAGAAAGAAAGAAAGAAAGAAAGAAAGAAAGAAAGATTGAAAGGCTAACAATATTATAGCAAAATCTGGCGACATGTACAGTACCTACATCAAACATATTCTTCTCCCAATTTATTAGTGTCAGCACTTGATGTCGATATGGCCCAGTTTTACGACTAGATGTCTTCGGTGGAATCAACGCTATGGAGGAATGTTATCGCTTTTCTCAGTAATATTCTTCTATTCAT
Organism: Anabrus simplex; assembly: GCF_040414725.1. Taxonomy (NCBI): domain Eukaryota; kingdom Metazoa; phylum Arthropoda; class Insecta; order Orthoptera; family Tettigoniidae; genus Anabrus; species Anabrus simplex. Next base: position 343,326,699 of record NC_090268.1, on the reverse strand, counting down.
AATAAATAATAAAGAACGAAACATGTTGTTATATTTTTAATTAAATTGTAACTTTTCAGGTATAATCTGTTGTTAAATGTTTTCAGGTATTTTTAAATGTAATTTTATCATGAATTAGCTTCGACGGAGTGAAGAACTAAACAGTTATAGATTAACTAAGTAGAAAATGAATAGAAATGCCTTCCACTATAACAGAAGACGGCTTAGTCACAGTCATGCCTTGTGAAAAGTTTTCTTAACGTGCCAGTGATTTTAATGATCAAGCCCTCTCATACTTTTCAAAGAGCAGCTAAACAAAAGCAGAGACATCATCTTACAGGTCATGAAGGTCACTAAAGGAGTGGAAGGTAAACGCTTCCACTATTCGTAGCCTTGTCAGTAAGTGCAGATAATTCTATACCCAGCCGCCTTTGCTCTCAGGAATTAACCTGATATGTATTTTTGGTTTAGGTGGAGTAAACCTCAGGACCAGAATTAAAAACCTCGTTTCTAATGTCTTCAACTCCTTGACGGGGAATCAAATCCATATCCTTCTGGGTGAACCAGACAAGCCTTTACAGACTCACACTTTAAAACACCCCAGTGCCAACCGACTATGATAGGCTTCCACAGCCCCTCGTAGCTCGGTATTATAGAGCAGAAATATTATTGTTGTTTTCTTGTGTTCAGATCCTTCGTGGCTCAGGCGGCAGCGCACCGGTTTTTCACAGTGGTTCAAATCCTCGGCTCTCCATGTAAGATTTGTGAAGGACAAAGCGAAGGTGGGACAGGTTTTTCTCCGGATACTCCGGTTTTCCGTGTCGTCATTCCTTCCAGCAACACTCTCCAATGCCATGTCATTTCATCCGTCAGTCATTAATCAATGCCCCAGAGAAGTGCGACAGGTTTCGGCAGCCGGCACAATTCCTATCCTCGCCACTAGATTGGGGCTTCATTCATTCCATCCCTGAGCCGGTCGAATGACTGGAAACAGGCTGTGCATTTTCATATTAGTTTTGTTTTCTTGTGTTCAGAAGAATAGCATTCGTCGTTCTTAATCGAAACGAAATATTTTCAATCGAGAAGAGCTTACTCAATAGCAATTGACTTGAATTTAATAGATAGCGAACAGATCTGCCCCTACTAGACTAAATCACTAACCTGGTACTAATTTATAAAGAAAATATAGGCCTTTCTGAAGTACTAAGAAGTAGCTCAGGCTTCCCATTATCAACTCTAATGCAATAAATTATGGCCTACCAATTGGTCTACAAAGACAATGATTCGTTTTCATTCCTATGATTTAGTAGGAGACTGTTTATCAAACTAACGGTTTATTGATGGGAGCTTAGTTCAAAATTACAGGCCAGCAGAGTGTAATGGGAATGAGTGTGTAGCTGGGCGTGAAGTAGGTCATCAGGAGATAATCTTTCTTTCCGTTCTCGGTAATAACAAGGTTATTAAACAACCGCGGTACATTCTCGTGATATGCGTGATTACAAATATGTCGAAAATAAACCCGTGTTACTCCATCAACGTAGGGTCTCAGACCTCTATAGGTCAAGGATGGAGGTTGTTAGAGTGATCTACAAGAGGATCACGGCACAACATTTAACGCTGTTCGTGACCAGCGCCCGAAGACCAACTTAACATTGATATTTATGAAGTGACGAGGAGACTTTGGAACAAACCGAAAGACTGAATACAACACCATTGTGAATTGTTAGTCTTTCAGTTTAGTCTATTCACAGCTCAACTTCAATACCTCGAAGTGCTTGCAAAGGGTGAAATGTTTCGACATCGACAATTATTGTAATTACTGCTACTATCAGTTGTGATGCTAATTTGGTAGCATTTTGGTCAATTTGTGAAACAGTAGTAAAGTGTAAGAAAGGGCTAGTGTGTGTTACGTCGCACCGACACAGATAAGTCTTATGGCGACGGTGGAATAAGAAAGGCCTTGGAGTTGGAAGGAAGCGGCCGTGGTCTTAATTAAGGTACAGCCCCAGCATTTGCCTGGTGTGAAAATGGGAAACCACTGCAAACCATCTTCAGGGCTGCTGACAGCGGGATTCGAACCCCATTCTTCCGGATGCAAGCTCACAGCCGCGCGCCTGTAACCGCATGGGGCAAGTGCTCTAAGTTCGCCACCAGTAAAGACGGTGTATTTCTAAGACAATATCTATTGTGCATTTCGAGGTACAGAAAAATGTGCTGACTATTCCGGTTAAAAACAAATCATTTGTACCGCTTCCTTTCCGAAGAAAAACGCGTCTCTTGCGTAGCGCGAGGAATCTTCTCTTAATTTTATTGATGGTTGACAACGTATTAGCTGGAATGCCAAATTTCGCTGCAATGTCTTTCTTCTTTTTCACAATTCTTTCCACTTCACTTGCTCTTAAACATTTTAACACACGTTTCTTCTTATTGGCGTTTACGCTACGGTTCTGGACAGGCCTTCAGTAATCCATCAAGTCAGGAACTCCCAGCTTTTATAAAAACCATCCCGTACTCTAAACCACTTGCTGAGTGTTCCGTAGTAGCCTAAAGTAGGGGTTTAAGATGCTATGGCATGCGGCTATATATCATTCTATGTTAAGCAAACAGTATTGCTCTTATGGACTTACAAGAAATGAACACACACCCTCTTGGATACCCATAATTCCCATAATTCCTCGTGAGTGAGGAATATTATAATGTTATATCGTGTATTATGAAAGAAAGAAAAAGGATGAGGCTTTTTCTTTTGCCCGTGAATTATTAAAATACAGTAATTACTTACTATTCTCTCTTTCATAAATACATTCGTAGGGAGGAAGCACAATGACGGTAACAGCCATTGCTTCGTTGCTTTACTTCATTTTCCTTCTGTGTCGCTCTGGTTCATGTAACGCGTAATCCGTTACGCTGTGAATTGATGGCAGCTTATTACTGTTGAAGAGAAGTCATCTATTTATTTATGTGTGGGTTGTAATATTCACCTACTGTACAACAATTGCTAGTGAAGGTTTTGATGCTGTGGTGTGCAGCGATACATCATGGCATGACTTGTACTGACACAGAAATTCAATATGCTATGATTTTTATCTGTGCTTGGTTTTGTTATTTAGCTCTTGTTTCTGAAGCACATTATTATTTTTACTGTTCTTTTCGTGGGAGGATACGACGGGACAGTAGTATCTGACGTTGCGTGGGCAAATTTATTAAATGCAATTAACTGTACGATGAAGGTTAATAGTTTTACAGCGAATAGTATGTTCAGTTTACAATATAAAATCCAACTTGCGAGGCTTCTAAAAAGTAGATTCAACAGATCTGTTAGTTCTACAATTATGTCAACAACCTCCCGTTGTTGTAAAAGCGCAAATAAGTCCCCCCGTACCATAGATTTCATAAAAATATTTTACAGCTTAGTTTCTTCCTCCTTCTATGGTGAAATGAAACGCTGAGTTTCACCAATGTATGTGCCGTAGTTTTCCCGTAATGATGTTGAGCAGAACCGTTCGATATGGCAACCTTCTTGTCATAAGAGCAATATTGTTTTCTTAACATGGAATGAGCTATAGTCAAACAATTGTAGGCAGTAGCCTGGCCAACATCGCTCGATTGTGGGGGTTTGATGACAGAAAACAATGAATGTGCTTGTGCGTGTGTGGTGCGCGCATGCAAGACTTGTTGTTACAAGGACACTGTTAAAAGTGAATTATGTTGAAATTTAGACTGCAGTACACTACAAAATCTTACATTAAAATACAGAACAATAACAATACGATGAAGGTCAATAGTTTTACAGCGAATAGTATGTTCAGTTTACAATATAAAATCCAACTTGCGAGGCTTCTAAAAAGTAGATTCAACAGATCTGTTAGTTCTACAATTATGTCTCTGAATGTCTTATTTAGTTTTTGTCAGTTTCTGCTTATTTTCTTTTTCTAAAATTTCCATGGGGGTGGTACTAACCCCCCAGTATCCCCCCCCCCCCCCGCCTTGACTACGCCCCTGGAGCAATTAAAGTAGCTGGGTAACATTTTAACAGTTGGAAGTTGAAATTAAGTGCCGAATCAGCCCGGCAGCCGAAGCTTCTTTCGAGAAGCAGAAAACACACACAAAACTGACTGTTCAAGGCTGTTCTGTACGTTTCTGATATTTGGTGTCCCTATCGATGGCATATCAATATGTTAGATTGTATCCACCTGAAATGTTTCCTGCTCATCAAATTGAATGATTACGTCAGAAATACTGATCACTTCGAAGGGCAAACTTACATATTAGATACTGAGACAGTGGTCACAAAAAAAAAAAAAAAAAAAATCAGTTACGATGCACAGGACATGTTGTCCGGAAGCAAGACCACCAGCTACCTAAAACTATCTTGTACGGTCGATTACAGGACGTGAGAGGAAAGGTTGGTGGACATAAACTTCGGTTCAACGTTGTCCTGAAGCGTAGTGTTAATCTCGAGTGTTTGGCTGGTGATCGTTTCAAATGGTCTCGCCTAATTAAAACATAAGCAAACTAGAAAGGAGCGCTTTCAGATACTGGATAAGAAACGGGATTAAATGAAGAATAGGCAGAGGCCGATAACCTAGATGTTAGGTCCCTTTAAACAGTAATCAACATCATTAAGATTAGGCGGAAGCGGCAGATCATTATACACCTACAACGCCAACAATATTCTTCAGTGCACCACCTGTCACAGTCACTTCAAAACAAAATTGGGTTCAGGAAGCACAAATGAACACCCATTCCCACGAATATTTCACAATCCATCAGTCATATGAACCATAAATTTCAAACTGTTTCACTCTCAGGCTTTTAGCCTTCATGTTAGCACTGCAAAATCTTAAGCGAATTAATCATTGAAAATATTTGAAATGGAGTATATTTTACAAATTGTATTGTGATCGAGATTTCAACTGTATCTTAGGAACAATTCAACAATATCATGATCATTATTAGAGGTAATAATATCCTTCAGGCTTGGATTGCCTAACCACAATATAATTATGCAAGAGGTCCTTTCCACTAAATAACACTAGCCAACATCATTTTGCGGTAAAATAGAAAATATGTAATTCTAATGAAAATCGCTGCCCTGATTCCGAAAATGATGATAATTAATCATTGAAAATAATTTAAATGGAGTATATTTTCCAAATAGTATTGTGATCGAGATTTCAACTGTATCTTAGGAACAATTCAACAATATCATGATCATTATTAGCGGTAATAATATCCTTCAGGCTTGGATTGCCTAACCACAATATAATTATGCAAGAGGTCCTTTCCACTAAATAACACTAGCCAACATCATTTTGCGGTAAAATAGAAATGTAATTCTAATGGAAATCGCTGCCCTGATTCCGCAAATAATGATATTTTTTCCTATCACGTCTAGTTTTGACGCAATTCGGTGTTTTATTATCTGCATGAATTCGTAAGATGTAATGTTGAGAGATGTTCTCGCGCAACTTTTTTTAGAATACAATTATGTGATTTGATTTCTTATTGTTTGCATTTTATTATAGGTTTATTGCTGTCTAAATTTTCATTTTGTAGTTGGGGATTTCCTGGTAAATTCATAACAAACTCCCCCAGATACGCAATAGACCGTGAGGTATGTAGGATTGAAGATAAGACAGTTGAGAGTTTGTCTTTCATCTTAGACCACTTGAATAATCAGACGTGTTAAAAGCCCCAGCCCTTATGCAGTGTTTATAATGGACTGATAAAGCAGTTTCCTTTCAAAGATAACAGACCAAAAGTATTATACTCAAGAAGATGAACTTGTATTTTGTACGGATGTTTCAAATCTTCTACGTCGATTGGGAGAGAAAGAGTATGATCCTCGTAACTGGCGTGTTTTTATTGACTCTTCTAAAATAAACTTAAAGGCTGTTTTGCTTCATAATACAAATGTTCTGGCATCCGTCCACTTGCACACTCCACAAAAATGTCTGAAACATACGAGACCTTAAAGTTGGTGCTTGAAAAAATTAAATATCATGAGCATGGTTGGCAAATTTGCGGTAATTTAAAAATCATTGGATTGTTGCTGGGACAACAAAAAGGCTATACAAAATGTTCCTGTTTCCTATGCGAATGGGATAGCAGGGCACGGGATAAACATTGGGATACAGTGAGTTGGACAGAAAGGAAACAACTACAACCAGAATCCAAAAATGTCTTGAATGTAGGTCTTATTGACCGTGAAAAAATTCTACTTCCACCCTTGCACATCAAATTTGGATTGATGAAACTGTATTTCGAGGCATTAGATAAGAGTAGCCTATGCTTCCAATATTTATCCAATAAATTTCCCTCATTATTAGATGCAAAAATCAAAGAAGGCGTATTTGATGGACCACAGATTCGTAAACAGATGAAGGATAAAATTTTCACAGACACGATGACCAAAATTGAGAAAGAGGCATGGAACGCATTTAAAGATGTAGTAACTAAACTCCTTGGCAACATTAAGGACCCTCAATACAAAGAAATTGTACGGAAAATGTTGGTAAAGTTTAAGGAACTCGGTTGTAATATGAGTCTTAAGCTTCATCTCTTAGCTTCGCATCTGGATTATTTCCCTCTAAATTTAGGAGCTGTCCGTGAAGAACAAGGTGAAAGGTTTCACCAGGATCTCAAAGATGCAGAACGACGCTATCAGGGACGTTGGGATGTGAATATGATGGCCGATTACTGTTGGTCGATTGCACGAGACGGCCCTTCTAGAGATCATTCATGAACTTCAAAAACCCGGAAATTCCACGGAAAACGGGAAAAGACGGAGGTGTGAATGTAACCTGCACGTAATGCAAGTAACAAAACTATGTATGTTTAACCATGTAATTTTTATTCAAGGTACGGTTATATTAATTTAAAAGCAACTGTACAGTCGAAACTAAATAGGGGCTTAATGCTTCAGTTTCACGAATTTCAATATACATTAAAAATATAATTCATACTATCTACTCGCTTACAAAGCAGCATTTGTGTGTATTCAATGCATGAAAAATATGATTACGTTTTGCAAGCTGAAATTTACATTAATACATCAAATTTAATCAATACTAAGTATCAACAATTTTACGTAAGAACAAAATATTATTTTGTAAAATTGCCACCAAACCAGACGTGATTCGCCAAAACTAACTTTTTTCTAGAATTCTGCGTAGTTAGCACTGCTATTGAAACTTCTCATCTGCCATCGAAACTAAGATTTTGGGAACTTGAGGATTATCCTCACCCTTGTTCTACCGACACTGTTACGCTCCTCGATAAGATGCACCAGAAATACAAATACAGTATATAATATGAATGATGCCGTCAGGTGGAGACTCGTTCCCTGTGCGGTCCGCATCCACTAGATTTAAGATGCACATCCAATAATGTCCCCAGCGGAGGCGATAATGAGATACATCAACAAGCCGAGAACTCAGGCGCAGAGCTTTCCTTAGCATCTGCTAAGGTGAGCTCTGGCCTGAAGACTGATCCGAGTTCTGACACGAGCCAGCAATGTTTTATCGACTGAAGGAGGGCTATAATGGCGTACAATATTGTACTACATGAATTCTCTCTTCCTTCGAGAGGTAATTCATTGCCTCGTGCAAGAACTGCGCGTCGCATGTCTCGACTAGTTGGTGAATCTTCTTCTTGTGGTTGATCGCCACGCTGTGTTGGGAGCCGTGGTTGGGGCTCCCTGAAGTACACCAGCTAACCATAGCAGATGGAGCTCTGGGTGTTATGTGCATTAAAGTATTAAGGGAATGTACAGTGTATAGCATACAAAAACATTATGATATATCCGGAAATGTGAATGTAATGCAGAATGTGCATCAAATAAAAAATTCTTTAATATTATGTTCTTGTGTTCTTGTCTGATTGTGTAGGTATACAATAGCCGTGATAATTATTACAGGTAATAATATCCCTTAGTCAAAACTGGACAAGCTTGGACTGCCTAACCACAATATAATTATCCGAGAGGTCTTCTTTTCAACTAAATAAATAATTGACATGTTCAACTAAGTGGAATTAAATAACTTCAAAATTCAAAGAAAGACATGTCCACACAAGATGGTTTAGGTATGTTATCTCTCTCAGCACATCTGCGCTTGTGTTAAACCATCTCACTCGGTTTATTAGAGCATATGTTGTTTCACAAGAACAAGCAAACCAAGTGAGGTAGTTTGAGCCAGGGAGAGACTCTGTAGATGATGTCATGCACTCAATGACCTTTTTCAGAGACTGTACATTTTCCTGTGCGAAAGAAACGGTTGAAAAAAAGAAGAATGAAACAATGCTCCTAAAAATGCCTGAACCATTTTGTCTAAACAGCGGTGTATGCTAGCATACCAGCGGGGATTTATTCCCAAGTCGACCACTGTCTGTTGTTAAAGTACGCTGATCTTATATATTGGCTTTAACGAGGACCAAGGAGCCAAACAGCAACCTTCTCCTTTAACTTTGCATCATTTTTTCCAATGACCAAGACATTCATTGGATCTGTATGTTGATTTCATTCAGTAGCGTAACCAGGATCGGCGGATGGGAGGAGGGGGGGGTCTATAGGTACGAAATGATGATAGAACTCAATGAGGGTGATTGTGCATGTGTGGTGTGCGCATGCCAGACTTATCATTATAAGGACACTGATACAAGTGAATTATGTTGATATTCAGCCGGACTGAGTGGCTCAGTCGGTTGAGGCGCTTGCCTTCTGACACCAGCTTGGCTGGTTCGATCCTGACTCAGTCCGGTGGTATTTGAAGGTGCTCAAACATGTCAGTCTCGTGTCGGTAGGTTTACTGGCACGTAAAAGAACTCCTGTGGGACCATCTTCCGGCTCTTCGGCGTCTCCGAAAACCGTAAATGTAGTTAGTGGGATGTAAAGCAAATAACATTATTATTATTATTAGTTTATATTCAGATTCCAGTACACTACACAATCTTACATTAAAATACAGAACAAGAACAATATGATCGAGGTCAATAATTTTACAGCAAATGGTAATGTATGTTCAGCTTACCATCTAAAATTCAACTTTCGTGGCTTGTTAGAAAATAGATTCAACAGATCTGTTGGTTCTACAATATTATGTGTCTGAATGTTTATTTAATTTGTTGTTTATTGTAAGTTTCTGTTTGTTTTCTTTCTGTAAAATTTCCATGGGGGGTTTCTAACCCCCAGTAACCCCTCCCACTTGGCTACGCCCCTGAATATAGGTACTCTGACTAAAATTAAGAGATTGCTTATTCTTGCATAAGGCGACGACTTCTAAGTTCATATTACCACTAGAGAAACTATGATGATGATGATGATTATGTTTGTTGTTTAAAAGGGCCTAACAGCTAGGTCATCGGTCCCTAATGGTACGAGGTGAACGAAATTAAAATTAAAACTTCTAAATGTATCCACTGACTAGAATCTAAAACGAATGCTGATGAAAATGATCGTGAAACAAAACCAATCAGTGGATCCAATTCACAACGCTTTAATTACTGGGACGATACTCATTATCTAAAGGGGTCCAAAAGCCAGGTCATCGCCCCTCGTAATGGTACTAATCACTCGTAAAGCAGAATCATGGTGTTCCTCCTATAGTGGTACTAATTATAGGTAATGTAGACCCATGGTATGTCACACACAATGGCACCACTCACAGGTAACACAAACTATGGTATTTCTCACATAAGACTACTACTCACAAGCAACGGATACCCATGGTGCTCCACACATCATGGGCGTCGGTATTCCCGTGATGTTCCTCACTTAGTGGAATTAATCACAGGCCACTCATGGTGCTGCTCACATAGTGGTACTAATCATAAGCAATGTCGAGCCACGGTGTATCACACATTATGTCAACGCGCACAGGCAACACAAACGCATAGTGTTCCTCACATAATGGCACTAATCACGGGCGCCAGCCAAACCCGTGGTGTTTCTCACTAAGTGGCACTAATCCCAGGCAACGTAGACCCATTGTGTTTCTCATAAAGTGGTACTACTCATAGGTAACGCAGACCTATTCTGAACACAATGGAACCGACCGATGGAATACACACGATGGCCTTTATTATCACAAACAACGCCTATACCCGTAGTGTTTCGCGCATAATGGAACTGCTCCTATGTAATGTAGACCCATGGTTTTTCTCGCAAGGTGGTACTAGTCGCAAGTAACGCCGACCCATGGTGTTCCGCACGTAATGGCACTAATCACAGGTATTCTCATGGTTCTGAGGTGATCATCCCTTGGTCGTCCCTTTTAGTCGCTCTTACGACAGGCAGGGAATAACGTGGATGTATTCTTCGCCTGCGTTCCCACCCACAAGGGGTTTTCTATATTTTGACTTCTTGCGCTAGCCATGGGTGTTCTTAAAAAACTAGGTTACGCAGCAGTCTGATTTTCCGACACTCGATGTCATGAAAACTTTGTACAAATGGTAAGAAAATTAGTGAAAGCTATAACTGCATTTTTCTCGAAAAACAGTTTGCTTTATAAAAACAGTTAATAATTAATATCTCATTAAGTATTGCACCCTGAAGCATGAACTCTTTTTAACTGCTCAGTAGCTTAGGCCAATTTTACAAACACAAAAATCTCAAAAATGAAAAATCCTTACAACCGAGTACGCATAAGCGTATAACGTTCTACATAATTTCCAGCTAAAGAAAAATATTTTACATCTACGTGTGAAATATCTTTCGAGATATCGAAAAAACTCACGTAGTAGAACTTCGAGTTGTAGAAAATATACAGCGACCACCAAACAAGAGTTTACGTCAAACTCAAGCGAGGCGCCCATAGCGAGCTGACGGGAAAGACAAGCTGTATTCCCCCAGAATCGCACCCACTGGAGACAGCCGTTGTTCTCTTCGACGAGAAGTAATTAGAAAACAGCATTATTATCATAAAATCAGAAAAATGAAAATCAGGCAATGGTTTTCCTTTCCTTGCCTGAAAATGATTTCCATTTTCTTGGATGCATACCTGGCATCTTCAAAGAAATTTCTGTGACACGCGTCGTAATTCGTCTTCTGTTGTTTCACTTACCATTCTTCTAATATTGTTTCCCAGGGCCTCAGTTATATGCGAATTGTTCCGATAGACTTTCTGTTTCAAATTTTCCCGCTAAAGTCATACATACTGTACATTTCTAATTGCGGCCATACAATTAGGTGCAGCATGGATCGTAGCTGTATTCCCCCACTTAAGCCAGAAGCAACAGTTTCTTTATCTCCTCTGTCCTGTAAGGCTCGTTCGTTAGTAGCTATAATAGTGGCTTTACGTCGCACCGACACAGATAGGTCTTATGGCGACGATGGGATAGGAAACGCCTAGGAGTTGGAAGGAAGCGGCCGTGGCCTTAATTAAGGTACACCTCCAGCATTTGCCTGGTGTGAAAATAGGAAACCACGGAAAACCATTTTCAGGGCTGCCGACAGTGGGATTCGAACCCACTATCTCCCGGATGCAAGCTCACAGCTGCGCGGCCCTAACCGCACGGCCAACTGGCCCGTACTTGTGCTAGTGGCACACGTGATATTGATTATGCAATTCACAGTAACAATTATCCATCGTTGTTAAATACACCATTGTGCAACGAATGTTTATTATTGAAACATATATTTTTAAAAGGCCTTTGCTGGCAAGATGTAGTGTTTACAGTGCGCTATGTCTTCTGGTATGGGCTAGAATAAAATTGTTACTTTCATTGACCTGTCTCAGTCTTATACTTGGCTTTGATAATATGAAAGTGGCTGAGGTATGAGTGACGCTAGTAATGCCATTCCTTATGCAGCCAGTCCCTGCTATGAATTGTGTGAAAATGTCGCTCATAGGGTCGGTTGGTGCACGCATTTCAGTGGGCTTGGCATACTGATGTGCAATAGCAACTTCTGGCTCAGTGAGGAAAGCAACGAGAAACTACCTCATTTCTCTAGTACGCCTCTTCAGTGACACCTAGGCCATCTATGACAGCTAGTGGTGAACCTGTTGAGGATCCAACCAGCCTTCGGGCTGAATAACCAACATACACATATATATGAAAAATGAAAACCTACAACCTGTTTTCCAGTCATTGACCGGGTCAGGGATGTAATGAATGAAACATATATGTAGGCTGTTATTACAATGGGGTCGCCACTCCCAAGGTGATTTATTAATGAGTGATAAATGCTATGAAATGATAACGGAGAGTGTTGCTGGAATGAAAGATGACAGGGAAAACCGGAGTACCCGGAGAAAAACCTGCCCCGCCACCGCTTAGTCCAGCAGCACAAATCTCACATGGAGTGACCGGGATTTGAACCACGATATCCAGCGGTGAGAGGCCGACGCGCTCCCGTCTGAGCCACGGAGGCCCATACACATATATACATATTTTTAAAAATAAATCTATGATAGATAGGGCGTGTGTGTGTGGTTTTTTTTAAGTTTCACTTTCCTGTGCTCATATGTAAAGGAAAATGAACCGTACATATATTATACTGTAGGAGTGCGTGAGTACTCTATATCAGGCAAACACAATGTGGTTCGGTATGGTTCATTTTTCTGTATACGTTCGCATAAGAAAATGCACACAACGAAAATTGTTCTGATCGACTTCATATCCATATGTGGTTGGGAGGTGTGACCAGTCTTACGGAAAAACAATGGATAGGAAGAGCATTGTAAGATACGTGGTCTTGTTTCTTAACCCGTGACAGCCTGTTCTTCCCGACAGCTCGCTATGGGCACCTCGCATGAGTTTGCCGTAAACTCTTGCTAGGTGCTTCTGTGTAACACGTAAAATAGGCTATGAGTAATGCTCAGATTTCTGTCTGGAAATATACTTTTACTTATTCCTTAAAACTACCATAACATGACAAACTTCATATACGATTCAAAATTATTTACATGTTTCCCAAATTGTGTTTAGAAGACTAGCTGCAAATCGGCCACCATCCCTAATATTTTTTTCATATCTATTTTGATAACTTACTGCTCAATAAACCCGAAAACTTCAAACTTAATTTAACCACAAAATATTTGTAAGGAAAGGAAATCCAAACACAAAGAGAATGACTTGGCATTATCGGCACAAAACATGTGAATAATACTTGTAATATAAACAGACTGCAAAAAATACCAAAAATAAAATGCAGTTCGTGTAGGATTGCGTAAGATCAGGTGCGAGTTTTGAAAACTGAAAAAAATGCATTATCTTCCATACAATAACAGGAAGACCCCTAAAATGTTGTGGACGCAGTCCGTTTGTTGCTTTGAAGAGGAAACCGCAGTGACTTTCAAAATAGTTCGTTAATGTGGGGGAAGTAGGTCAAATGTAATAAATATATTTTCAGAACATGTTAATAAATAACTAAATTCCTAATACTGGTGCTGAGCCGATGACCTTACATGTTAGGCCCCATTAAACAATAGACAATATTGGTGTTACTGCATTCTTTATAAATGTAGATAAATTAATGAACGTTATATCTCTAACAGTTCGTCCATAACACTTCTCGAACAGGTTGAGTGTCGGAAAAATATACTATATTCAACATTTAATATCATAACGACTATTGGTCAGAGGAACCTGATATTGCGCAGGAATAAATATCGGAACCACTTCATTTTTCTAAGATATTACTTCGAAATTTTAAAAAATACTATTTTTTCTGCTGCCCGATTTCTCACGGAATGCCCCTTTCTTACATACGAACACGACGCAGGGCTTCGTACATGCATACACACATACATACATACATACATACATACATACATACATACATACATACATACACGTCCGTGTAGTTAGGGTCGCGTAGCTGTGAGCTTTCATTCGGGAAATAGTGGGTTCGAATACCACTGTCGGCAGCCCTGAAGATGGTTTTCTGTGGTTTCCCATTTTCACACCAAGCAAATGCTGGGACTATATCTTACCTAAGACCATGGCCACTATCTTCCCAGTCCTAGCCCTTTCCCATCCTTCAGTCACCGAAAACCGTCGATGTGTTAGTGCGACGTTAAAGAAGTACAAAAAAGAAAGGAAAAAACATACGTACAGAAATTGATCCGATTGTCATTAAAGTCATCAAATGACATGGAAAGGATTATTAGGAGGAAAAAAGGATAATTTTCAGAGAAAACACAAATCTCACTTATGGAGATATGGCCTATGACTCAATATATCATATGAGAACTGCTGCAAATTTTCGTGAATAAAACTCAGTCGTGGAACTTATTCCCGACTGCAGAAAAAATCTCTCACCGAACAATGAGTCTGTTACGTTTCCGGCTCCCAGTATTACCGAGAACTTTAATAAGAACTTTGGTGTTTGGTTACGTAACTTCGTACATACTACATCATAACATATCTTTATATCTATGATATAACGAACACATCCGTCTTCTGTTCTGATCGGCTGCGAGGCGTGCCAAAGCAATTGTTTCTCTGGTAGATGCATGAAGTAGCCCAGTTTCACGGTGATTACACCGGGCACCGTTTCAGCACTTGCACAAAACACTATAGAGATTTAGACAGACTTCCACCTGAGCTTTAAACCTGGAACCCTGATGGTAAGTAGACTGCATGAACTATTCATGAATTCCGACTTCTGCCAAGAAAGCAGTGCTGGAACCTACTTAAGATCCATTTACATACCAAAGTACCCACCCATACGAACGACCGCGATGCATTTTCTATTCTACGTAAATTTAGAGAGTCAAAATACCTAGTTTTGCTGATACAGCCTCGATTTTCGGTCTTCTGACGTCCCAGAAAAGTATGTACGGCACATAATTCTCATGTACGAACATTAACCTGGAAGGCTACCTTTGCCATTTATTGACAGATACTTTTAAATCTGTCTCTTCGCATAGACCAGAATAAAATGAAGCTTCCAGCGAAATCTCAGCCTCGTCCATGGTAATGAGAATATGACAGCTGTTAAGGTACGGGTGGTACTGAGGAAATGACATTGGGAGCACGGCTAGTGCGTCTGAGTGCTATAAGAATTGTTACTCATAGGGTCAGTCGTGCTGCGTCCGACTTGTTGGCCGAATGGTCAGCGTACTGGCCTTCGGTTCAGAGGGTCCCAGGTTCGATTCCCGACCGGGTCGGCGGTTTTAACCTTAATTGGCTAATTCCAATGGCTCGGGGGCCATTCAGCATTAGAAATCGTCCTAGGTAGGGCCCTAATCTTCAGAGACATGCAGGTCGCCTAATAGGCGAAAAGACCCGCACCAGGCCCTCCGGAGGCCATACGCCATTATTATTAATCGTGCTGCAACAACACTTTCAGGTCCAGCGAGGAAAGCTACGGTTAAACACCTCACTCCTCATCTTGCACAGAACATCTCATCATAGGGCTGTCATCAGTTTAGTTTTTTTTTTTTTTTTTTTCAATTTCCTTATAACCTCATAGCCTTTGGTGGTGCAACTTGAGAATCCACCCATCCTCTAAGCCAGGGCCTCTCAGGGTGCATGCGCCTGGTGCATGCACTGTGCACGACTTCTCTTGGTTGACCAGAGTGCAGACCCCCACTCCTCGATTTGGAGCAATAGCGCTGTCTCTCTCTTTCCCCACGCCTGTCTCGCTCGCTCCTCCTGTCTCCCTCTTCCTCACTTGCTCCGTAGCGGTACAAATCCGAGCCGAGTTGAGCCGAGTTTAGCCGAGTAGCCCAGAGACGAAGCATTGGTCCGAGCCGAGCCGAGCGGGACCGATGCACAGTGCACGGAGCTCTTGCGCTTCGATTTGCACGCGTAAGATTTTGGGCGTTTGAGAGGCCCTGCTCTAAGCTGATGACCTAACAGACAATCTGGAAGGGCGACATTCCTCTTGCATTCAGTCATGAAATTTATAATATAAATTCCTAAATTATTTACTTATTATTTATTTGCTGTTAATACTATCATCAGTTCATTCATGGAAAGATATACAGTATCCTTCAGTGACTTCATGTATCATATGTGACACATCAGGTGTCTTATTTTTTTCTGACTCAGACAAGGAGAATGTAACTTGCGGTGACCTATTTTGATTCATTCTGCGCCGGGCTAAGCGGCCCAGACGGTAGAGCGCTGGCCTTCTGACCCCAACGTGGCAGGGTCGATCCTGGCTCAGTCCGGTGGTGTTTGAAGGGTGCTCAAATACATCAGCCTCGTGTCGGTAGATTTACTGGCACTTAAAAGAACTCCCGCGGGACTAAATTCCGGCACCTCGCGTCTCTGAAAACCGTTAAAGTAGTTAGAGGTACGAAAGCAAATAACATTAATAATAATAATAATATATTATTATTATTATTATTATTAATCATTCTGCATGTTAGTTCATTTTGCTAATAATAATAATAATAATAATAATAATAATAATAATAATAATAATAATAATAATAATAATAATCGTATGCCTCAGTTACCGTATGCAAGCATTTTAATGTGACGCAATTTCTCGTCAATTTCAACGTTCTGTTTACTGTAGGGCTAATAGATAGCCGAGTAAAGCTAATCTCTGGCTGAAGTTTAATGAATATTGCCGGGTAAACACCAAACATTTACATGCCGACATCGTACGACATTGAGAGTCGAATGCACTTCTCTCCGTCGTTCAAAAAACCGACTATCTCTGTCGGGTTTGAACCCGCTATCTTGGGATCAGGAGGCCGACACTCTACCACTGTTCTTTACGTATAGGTATGGGTGGGAGCACCTTGTGGATGTCAAAACTCAGTATAGTCCCGAATGTATCATATATGGTACATCATAACATTCCTATAACCTCCCACCAAAAAATACATGTATTTCCCTAAATTCTGCTTTTACAGATATGTCTTATTTTGCCCCTTAAAATCAAAATAAATACCAAGCAAACAATATTAATGTCTAAATCTCCCTTCGGAACTCCAGTAAGAACTCCACGGCCAAAATTTTTGCCGCTGTCTTTTTTCTTATTTTGAAGAATGATTATACTATTGTCCGCCTCTGTGGTGTAGTGGTTAGCGTGATTAGCTGCCACCCCCGGAGGCCCGGGTTCGATTCCCGGCTCTGCCACGAAACTTTGAAAAGTGGTACGAGGGCTGGAACGGGGTCCACTCAGCCTCAGGAGGTCAACTGAGTAGAGGTGGGTTCGATTCCCACCTCAGCCATCCTGGAAGTGGTTTTCCGTGGTTTCCCACTTCTTCTCCAGGCGAATGCCGGGATGGTACCTAACTTAAGGCCACGGCCGCTTCCTTCCCTCTTCCATGCCTATCCCTTCCAATCTTCCCATCCCTCCACAAGGCCCCTGTTCAGCATAGCAGGTGAGGCCGCCTGGGCGAGGTACTGGTCATACTCCCCAGTTGTATCCCCCGACCAAGAGTCTGAAGCTCCAGGACACTGCCCTTGAGGCGGTAGAGGTGGGATCCCTCGCTAAGTCCGAGGGAAAAACCGAACCTGGAGGGTAAACAGATAATGATGATGATGATTATACTATTATTTTCCCCTAAAAATAAACAAAAATATTTTTAAAATGTATACATTTGGACTTGGAAAACAACATATCGCGTTGTGCCTGCGAAATCCGCTATGTGAAATATTTCAGCTTAGAACATTGGCCGGTAAAGTTCCGTCATGTAAGATTCAATATTGTGCGAAGCATATCAAATAATTCTTACTCTTGGTGACATATGTGCTGCGGGTCAGTATTTCTCCCACAATGTCATTACATAGCGGTTTTTGAAGGGTCAACAACGATATAGAAAATTTAATTCCGTAAAAACATGACTGTTAAATAAAATTAAATTAAAACAGGCTCCATTGGAAGAAAGCGCAATCAGACACCTATAGTACATTCTGTGTGCGACCATTTTGATTTTTGATTTGCTTGTTTGTGCGTGTTGTTTCAAGGGACCTAACATCTTGATAATCGACCCAATCTTTTTTTTCTTCGCGTAGATTACCAGGATACAGCGGGCATATCTGAGATACACGATGGCCAGTTTGCCTTTCATTTTACGTTCATTTTACCCCACCAGGTGGCAAAGAAATGGTTCTCTCATAGGTAATCTACGGCAAGGTTATGATTAATTTTCTAGGGTAATCTCCAAATGTGTAATTATCTAATATCGCATGACGTACAGCGCTGAATGTGCTTTATTGCGTCCTTCAAAAGTCCGATTACTCGTGCCGTGTTTGAACCCGCGATCTTGGAATCCGGAGGTAGGCACTCTACCAGTGCTCCATAGAGGGAGCTATTATTGAGATGCTAGGATCACATTCAGTATGCGCGTACAGACGTATGGAATGTTATAAAACCAATTCATTTTCTCCCTCAATAAGTGTGTTAAATAATCTTAAATAGCTACAAAATGCGTCCGCAAGGTAGCTGACTCCCTGTGAAGTATTGGGAAAGCGAAAAGAACTGTTTTACTGTTAAATTCTTGAAATCAGTTCCTATCTCCTCTGCTGGAACTCATAGAGATCAAAGTAAGATTTCCTTCCTTAATTCATTCATTCATTCATTCATTCATTCATTCATTCATTCTTTCATTCTTTCTTTCTTTCTTTCTTTCTTTCTTTCTTAACCCATTTAATCTCCAAGCATAATTGTTCCCTCGGACTCAGCGAGGGATCCAACCTCTACCGCCTCAAGAGCAGCGTCTTGGAGCGTGAGACTTTGGGTCTGGGGGATACAGCTTGGGAGGAAGACCAGTATCTCACCCACGTGGTCTTACCTGTTATACTGAACGGGGGCCTGTGAGTGGATGGGAAGATTGGAAGGGATTGACAAGGAAGAGGGAGGGAAGCGGCCGTGGCCTTAAGTTAGGTACCATCCCGCCATTTGCCTGCAGGAGAAATGGGAAACCACGAAGAACTACGTTGAGGATAGCTGAGGCGGAAATAGAAACCCCTCTACTCAGTTGACCTCCTGAGGCTGAGTGGACCCCGTTCCAGGCCTCTAACCACTTCGTGGCAGAGCAGGGAATTGAACTCGGGCCTCCGGAGGTGGCAGCTAATCACACTAACCACTACACCACAGACACGGACTCATAGTAAGATTTCCTTTTTAAAATCACTAGAATTTGTTCCACTCGTGTATTCACTTAAGAAACGTGATCAGGCTGACGGAGGTCTAATGAAATGTTTTCTTTCAGGTCAAGGATGTGAGATCATGAGTCTGAAGGCTATGGTCCAAAACTGTGAGATCACAAAGATGATAGAACGGGAGATAATTGATATACGAATTGTGCTTAAACGGATTTGTAGGTTAGTTAGCACGTATTGTTCAAAGAAACAGGAGCCCTTCACAACAAGTTTAAGAGTGAAAAATCATTATGGTAGGAACATATTCAGAATACTACTGTACCAAATAAACAATATTTTTAGCCTACGTGAGTTTGAATTGAAACGGTCTGAGACTTTCGAGGAGTTAATGTACAGAACGACTTTAATAGCTACGTAGAAGGACCAACGAGAAAATATTAGAAACAATAGAAGAAAAGTCACACTTGTGAAACAGAGATTGAATGACTGGTCTGGAAATGATCGACGTACCTGGAGTAGCAAAACAGTGGTCTTGTAACTGAACTTGCACTTGCTTGCTGATTCGAGTCCAGTCTTCGGAATTTTCATTAATAGTAGTACCATTCTGATGTATGTTTATCTCATACTCATTCAGTGTGACCTTAAAACCACTACTTCGAAACTCCAGCTGTTTTTAAGTGGACATTCAGAATCATCGGCTAGCGACATTTGTCACACCAATGTCACCTGGCTAGGTAGTGGAAGGTGTGGACCTTGACTTGAGTTTAGTCTTTCCGACATTTCTGGTGTCATCACCGTGGACGATAAATTTGTAGAAAAACAGGATTTTTGGAACAGGAAGCAAAAACAACTTCTTGTTTAGATATTTCAACATGAGGACGACACCATTAGGTTACACAATATTTTAATGCAATAACAGGAAGGTAGTGTAGCTCAGGAATGTGACACCTCGCGATATCTATGACTAAGGTTACCTCAGCCCTAGCTAGTGCAGCGAGTACCGTACGTACAGGAGTTCATACATGAAACAGATTTCCTTGGTTTCTCTGTTTTCTGCCCCAGAAAAGTACTGGCAAGATATCATTATTAAAGTCCATCCCATTCTGTTAACTGTAATTTCTCACTTTGTGATATGAAAGACCATAATGATGGACAAATAAATGGATAATTTTATTCACTATTTCATTTATCAATATTATTACAACTAGTTACACACGCCATTCCTAATAGTCGTAATACGCATAATTCATAGTATCACGATATATATTACGATGTGAAATTAAATAAAGGTCCGCCCCCGAATGCCCGGGTTCTGTTCCCGGCTCTGCTACGAAATCTGAAATGTGGTAAGAGGACTAAAACGGGGTCCATTCAGCCTCTGGAGGTAAACTGAGTAGAGGGGCGATTCTATTCCCACCACAGTCATCCTCAAAGTGGTTTCCCATGTTTTCCCACTTCACCTCCAAGCAAATGCCGGGATAGTACTTAAGTTGAGGCCACGGCCGCTTCCGTCCCTCTTCCTTGTCTATCCCTTCCGATCTTCCAATTCCCCTATAAGGTCCCTGTTCAGTATAGTATGCGAGACCGCCTGGGCGAGGTATTGCTCCTCCTCTCCAGTTGTAACCCCCGCTCCAAAGTCTCACGCTCCAGGACACTGCTCTGGAGGTGGTAGAGGTGGGATCCCTCGCCGAGTCCGAGGGAAAAACCAACCCTAGAGGGTAAATGGTTTAAGAAAGAAATAACACACATGTTTGACAGAATGAAGATATTAGGGTGATGTATAATGCAAGATATCGTAAACCAAATAAAATTAAATTACTCAGTTCTCTTGTTTCTTTGAGGTAACCGAGGAATAATCAATGTTTTTTTATTTTTTTATTGAAGCTTCCACGGTCTGTTAAACTACTGTTTTGTTCTTCGTTCAGGTTGGGCTGTGTTGTTTAATGTAGAGTTGAACAATCAAAAATTGACGCATGAAATATGTTAAAGTCCTGTATCGGGTATTATCGTCTTCGGTGAAGCGGTACAGTTTAAAAAACAACACAAGTGATGCAATTCCGTCGTTGTTAATGGACACGTTCCGGACGAAACGCGGCTGTCAGTACACAATGCAACTGTCCGCATATCAAGACAACATAAAAGAATACAATGAAATGGAAGAGAAACTGCCATACTGGTTAAGTAAATATGTGAAGTAAGGTACACGCCTAGCAAGTGAAGGTCATGTCGACGAGAAGCACTTCACGCTGAGTCAGTGTTAGTGTAGGGTAAAGGTGCTTGGTTATCAACCTCGAAATCCAGGGTTGAAATACTAGTATCGGCAATTTCTTTAAGAAATTCATTACTCTGTTGTGTAACTGCACCATATCAACAATCTTCACATTTCCACCCCGAATGCTTGCAATGAGCGTATAGTTTATTTTCACTGCCCCTCGAAAGTCTGTTATTTGTTTGTTTGTTTCTTTCTTTCTTTCTTTCCTTCCTTCCTTCTTCCTTTCTTTCTCGCCGGGCTGAGTGGCTCAGACGTTTGAGTCGCTGGCTTTCTGACCCCAACTTGGCAGGTTCGATCCTGGCTCAGTCCGGTGGTATTTGAAGGTGCTCAAATACGTCAGCCTCGTGTCGGTAGATTAGCTGGCACGTAAAAGAACACCTGCGGCACCTCGGCGTCTCCGAAAACCGTAAAAGTAGTTAGTTGGACGTAAAACAAATAACATTATTATTAGTAATATTTTTCTTTCTTATTCTTTCTTTCTTTCTTTCTTTCTTTATTTATTTATTTATCTGTTTACCCTCCAGGGTTGGTTTTCCCCCGGACACAGCGAGGAATCCCACCTCCACCGCCTCAAGGGCAGTGTTCTGGAGCGTGAGACTTTGGTTGGGGGATACAGCTGGGCAGGAGGATCAGTACCTCGCCCAGGCGGCCTCACCTGCTATGCTGAACAGGGGCCTTGTGGAGAAATGTGAAGATTGGAAGGGATAGACAAGGAAGAGGGAAGGAAGCGACCGTGGTCTTAAGTTAGGTACCATCCCGGCATTTGGAAACCACGTAAAACCACTTCAAGGATGGCTGAGGAGGGAATTGAACCCCACTCTACTCAGTTGATCTCCAGAGTCTGAGTGGACCCCGTTCCAGCCCTCGTACCACTTTTCAAATTCGTAGCAGAGCCAGGAATCGAACGTGGGCCTGTAGGGGTGGCAGCTAATCACACTAACCACTACACCACAGAGTCTGTTATCATACAGGTGTAAATGTGCTACGTACCATGCACACGTGGGAATAGCTTTACAATATTAAACGTATCCATCCGAGTGGCAGTTAGATCCAAGGAAACTTAGACGCCTCTCAAAGTGAGAACTAGGTTGCGAGTCCTGCTCTATGTGTTACATTTTCTAAAATTTTAGTGTGTTGCGTTAACCAAATACGTGTGTATTTCTATTCATTACGAAATCTGGCATAGTTCTTTCAATTATATTAGTCCTGAAATGGACTGTTTTAGGCATGGCTTAATACTTTGTACTTTGTATCCATCGGCTTGAACAACTTTTGACTTCCTAAAGTATTCTTCATCCAGGGCGATCTTCTAAAATAACGCTCCTTAAAGAATAATGTGAACGCGGAGTAGGGTGATGTCCTACTCAGTAAACAGCGAAATTTAGGTAAAATATCAACTCTCGGAAAAATTATGCCGGACCTCCCTGAAATGCGTTTCTAAAATAGTCAAGCCTAAAAGAAATAACTACCTAGAAGTGAATAATTATATTGATTCCTGAAGCACTTGAAGAGGCAATAGCGTACTTTGGTATACTCAGCAGTTTTAATTACAAGTATTTAGAGTATTTTCTGGTTGTAAACTGAATTGGTGCAATCGGAAGCCGATTAAGTAGAAAATGTATTCTGTTGGAAGTGAACTACAGGAGGTTCAGGATGGGGATGAAGTGTTACGGCAGGTGCGGAGAGTTCAGTGGCCTCGGCGTTCTCCTACGCTTAAATCCCACGCAGTCCGCCGAGATTCACGGCGCACTCAATCACGGTGATCTGTTTCGAAGTGTCGCGAGAAGAAAGTGTGGTGTTTTTCACTTTCCCATCCTTTGCTGAGGACAACATCGACCTGCTCTATTTTCTCAAGTCATCAAGCTTCAGCTTGCGAAGCCCCATGGCAACATTTTATTTTCCCACTACACAGGCCTAACACATTATAAGTAGAAGATGTTTGAAACAATCCATCTATTATTATGCCTCACTTTTCTCCTCGTAACAAACGATTCTTACAAGAAAGGAATGACTAAACGTAAGAAACGAACGATTAAACTAATGACAGCACCTTTAAAAAAAAAAACGAATCTCGGGCTGAGTGGCTCAGACGGTTGAGGCGCTGGCTTTCTGAGTCCAAGTTGGCAGGTTCGATCCTGACTCAGTCCGGTACTATTTGAAGGTGTTCAAATATGTCAGCCCGGTGTCGGTAGATTTATTGGCAGGTAGAGGAACTCTTGCGTGAAAAATTCCGGCACCTAGGCGTCTCCGAAAACCATTCAAGTACATAGTGGGACATGAAAGCAATTACATTATTATTATTATTATTATTATTATTATTATTATTATTATTATTATTATTATTATTATTATTATTATTATTATTGAACAAAAGAATAGTCTAAGCCAAGATAACAGTACAGCTGATTCTTTACTTCCCCTCGTAGAACACATCCACCCTATGGATATCAAAAGAGATAACTAAACTTGACAACTCCCCAAGGGCTCAGCCTATGTTTGTGGTTTAGTGACCACGGAGTGTCTAGCTGAGTCTGATAGTGTTACGAGTTTGACATGCGTTTCATTTTTCCTATCCGGCCTTCCTTGTTCAACGTTTCTGAAGAAGTGGAACGCGATATGTTTAGTCTCAGAAAAGAGTAGGTAAAAACCGACTCCTAGAAAAAAACGCACGGTAGTTCACGCCGCACAAATCGCACACAGTGCATCATTTTATGTATTATTATTATTATTATTATTATTATTATTATTATTATTATTATTATTATTATTATTATTATTATTATTATTATTATTATTATTATTATTATTATTATTATTATTATTATTATTGGGAGTGAATGGTGCTAAAATTTCATACTTTTTCCCCTTTGTATTAGAATAGGACTTTGCTCAGTAGTACAGACATTCATTCAGCGACATGAATAATAACATTTTTTTTATTTTGCCGATGTGGCATCATCAGTCATTATTTGAACTTTCAAGAAGGGTTTACATCAATGAATAATTTTTAAATGATTTTTTAAATTTATCCTGTATTCTTTATTGTAAATTTTTCTTACAAATGGTTAAATTTGCTACGTATCTTTCGTGACCAAGCGAAATGACGAGCAGTTGTTGCTTTCATTTACAAGTTACTTAACGTCGCACTGATATAGATAGATCTTACGGCGACCATGGGATAGGAAAGTGCTAGGGATGGGAAGGAAGCGGCCGTGGCCTTTATTAAGGCGTCAACTGCCTGGTGTGAAAATGAGAACCACGGAAAACCATCTACAGGACTGCCGACAGTGGGGTTTGAACCCACTATCTTCCGAATGCAGTTGTTGGTAACTAACAAGGTGTAATGAAAGGATGTATGGCTGTGAGTCTTGTGTTTCTAAGAAATGCGCAGGAACACAATACAGAACACTGACAATTAGGGGAAGTTTTTCCTAAAGTGTCTGAAGCACGGGGAATGCACCAGCCTTCGCACCAGCCCCTACAGCTAAGCCATTCATCTTCGCGTACCTCAAGCCCAGGAACAACTGGAAACGAGAAGGGACTGGAAACAACAATTTTATAACTTTCCGGTTCAGTAATAAATTATCCTCCCAAGTACATCTGTGCAAGACTGTCCAAAGTGTAACCATCACAAAGCGTGTTTTAACTCAGGTAGTGAAAGAATTAAAAAAAACACGTCTTTACGTCAGATGGGCGTATTTTATTTTATAAATAGTGCAGTGTTAAAGTGCGAGCGGAAAGGAAGTTTGTTGTACAATGGCACATTAAACGAGAGAAATATCTGAAACATGTAACAGCTGCGAAGAACAAGAAGTGTTTCCAGCTTCTACGGAGGCAAAGTGCAATACAGTCAGCAAATCATTATGTCCAGATTTGTATAAATTTCCAAGTAAAATAATTATTTCTGTAAAAACAAGAACTGAGCAGTGAATAGAGCAGAGATATATTACTTGTCAAACCATTGTTACAGAGTCACTAGAATTCAGTTTGGTTAAATATTTTTAAGTCACTTTTAATATGTTACATGTTAAAACATTTTTCCATAAATTTAAGGGCATTTTATTAATCGATTTCAGTGATTTTTAAGATCATCAACATCCACCTTCTACTCATTATCAAGTACATACAACTTATCTGCATATATAAAGTAAAATATCCGGGCTGACTGACTGACTGACTGACTGACTGACTGACTGACTGACTGACTGACTGACTGACTGACTGATCATCGCCGAGCCATAAAGAAGTGAAATTTTGGTGATACGTTAATATGACAGTGTAGGTGTTCACTAAGGGAGGATTTTTGTATATTCTGTAGGTAAGCGGGTGAAAAGGGGAGTGAATTTTTAAAATGAGTAGCCTATATCTAAACCTCAAAACAGAACAGTTGAAGACGTGAAATGTTTCATTTGGAAGCTCCTTTAAAAATAAACAACAGGTATTTTTTTGTTTTCGGAAAATCCACTTAATGGGTTGACAAAGGGGGGCAAATTTTTAAAATGAGTATATCCAAAAAACTTAACATGTTACAGACGTAAACATTGGCATTTCGAATCTCCTTTAAAAATAAGGAAACACTCATTTATGTTTTTGAAAAATCCACTTAATGGGGATGGTGAAAAAGACTGAAAAATGGTTGGATCCTTTAATTGGGATACTTATATCTGAAAGCTGAATACATAAATAAATAAATAAATAAATAAATAAATAAATAAATAAATAAATAAATAAATAAATAAATAAATAAATAAATAAATAAATAAATAAATAAATAAATAAATAAATAAATAAATAAATAAATAAATAAATAAATAAATAAATAAATAAATAAATAAATAAATAAATAAATAAATAAATAAATAAATAAATAAATGTCCGCCTCTGTGGTGAAGTGGTTAGTGTAATTAGCTGCCACCCCCAGAGGCCCGGGTTCGATTCCCATCTCTGCCACGAAATTTGAAAAGTAGTAAGAGGGCTGGAACGGGGTCCAATCAGCCTAGGGAGGTCAGCCGCGTAGAGGGGGTTTCGATTCCCTCCTCAGCCATCCTAGAAGTGGTTTTCCGTAGTTTCCCACTTCTCTTCCAGGCAAATGCCGGGATGGTACCTCTATCCCTTCCAATCTTCCCATACCCACACAAGGCCCCAGTTCAGAATAGCAGATGAGGCCGCCTGGGCGAGGTACTGGTCATTCTCCACAGTTGTATCCCCGACCCAAAGTTTCACGCTTCAGGGCACTGCCCATTGAGGCGGTAGAGGTGGGATCCCTCGCTGAGTCCGAAGAAAAAACCAACCCTGGAGAGTAAACAGATTAAGAATAAATAAATAAATAAATAAATAAATAAATAAATAAATAAATAAATAAATAAATAAATAAATAAATAAATAAATAAATAAATAAATAAATAAATACGTGTTACAGACGTAAAGTTGGTATTTGGAATCTCCTTTAAAAATTAGGAAACAAGTTTTGTTTGTTTTTGTAAGACCCAATTAAGTGAGGAAGGGGGGATGGTGAAAAGCACCGAAAAAGAGATGAATTCTTTTCATGAGGACACATATTTCAAGAATGGAAGATTTTACAGACGCGAAAATTAGTGTTTAAAATTTTCTTTAAAAATAAAGATACACTCTTTTTTCTCGGAAAATCTACTTAAGAGGGTGAAAACAATTGAAAAATTGGGTACATTTTTGAAATTAGTATATTTACAATAAATCTCAAAATCTTAACATGCAGTCGCGTAAGTGCGGCCAGTATCCAGCATTCGGGAGATAGTGGGTTCGAACCCTGCTGTCGGCAGTCCTGAAGATGGTTTTCCGTAGTTTCTTACTTTCGCACCAGGCAAATGCTGGGACTGTACCTTAATTAAGGCCACGGCTGCTTCCTTTCCACTCCTAGTCCTTTCCTATCCCATCTTCGCCATAAGACCTATCTGTGTCGGTGCCACGTAAAGCCAATTGTAAAAAATGTTAACATGTTTCAGAAGCGAAAATTGGTATTTGGAATCTCGTTGCCACTAAGAAAAATGAAATGGCGTACGGCTGTTAGTGCCAGGAGTGTCCGAGGAGAAGTTCGGCTCGCCAGGTATAGGTCTTTAGATTTGATTCCCGTAGGCGACCTGCGCTTCGTGATGAGAATGAAATTATGATGAAGACAATACATACCCCCCCCCCCAGTCCCTGTGCCAGCGAAATTAACCAATGACGGTTAAAATTCCCTGTCGGGAACTGAACCCGGGACCCTGTGACCAAAGGCCAGCACGCTAACCATTTAGCCATGGAGCCGGACTGCCACTAAGAGACATTCTCCTAAAAGTAGAGCACTTCAACTCGGTTCATCAGTACAGAATAAGATAAATGGATGTTGGAAAAACAGATTTCGAATCCCTTTCCTCTGTGACATTTCTCGGAGAAAGGATTACCTATGGTAATGTGACATAGTGTTCAGATCTACAGTCCGTGACTTGTTCACTGTCTCCAGCTTGCCACACTTTCTCTTGTCATGTTCGGGTAACTGTAACGATCTGGCTCTTCCTTCTCCCGAGGAGAGGAATCCTGTCTGTCCTCCTCATTACTACACACGCTGACAAGAAGATGGCAGTAGAGAAACCGGAAACAGAATTTAGACTGCAAGTTACAGGATGAAGGGAATACGAACTTAGATGTAATAAGTGTCTCTTGACACGTTCTTGATTCTCAGTGAAAAAATAATAATTTATTTCATTTCACGTCCAACAAACTACTTTTACGGTTTTCAGAGACGCCGAGGCGCCGGAATTTTGTCCCGCAGTAGTTCTTTAATGTGCTGGTCGCATTTTACCACCTTTATATATCACCGGACTGAGCCAAGATCGAATCTGCCAAGCCGGGCTCAGAAGGCCAACGCTCTACCGCCGGAGCCCGAAGATACGCTGTATTATTTTTAACACAGTACCATAATTTTCTTCAACTATAATCCGGCTATTTAATAATGACGCCTATAGACCAGCCATCCTTTCTGATTAACTACACACCGAGCAACTGCGAGGTTTGGGACACGTAGCTATCAGCGTGTATTCGGCTGATGGGGGGTTCGAACCCACTATCGGCAGCCCTGAAGATGGTTCTCCACGGTTTATCATTTTCACACCAGGAAAATGTTTTCTGGAGCTCTATCTTAATTAAGGCCACGGTCACTTTCTTGCCACTCCCAGCCCTTTCCTATCCCACCGTCGCCATAATACATATCTGTGTCAGTGCGAAGTAAAGCAGATTTAAAATAAACATTAACTAGTCTTCCAAGTTATCTACTTGTTACCATGCAATGTCGTCTTTCCTTATGCGAAAAGCTGATAAAAAATTAGTGTAAATGCCCTAAAATAGTTTAACCGGCTCCGCGGTCTAGTGTATGTGAGCTTGACTCCTACCCAGAGGCCACAGGTACGATTTCCGACCAGGTCAGTGATTTTTGTCTGGATCTCAGAGTTCGTTCAAGTTCTCTCAACCAACATGGCAAAACCTGATGGTCCATCTGATGGTGATATCGTGGCCCCAAGTCTAGAAAATCGAGAATAACGGCCGAGAGGGTTCGTTATGCTGACCACGCGCCATCCCATAATCTACAGGTCTTTCAGCTGAGTGCGGTGGTTTGTTAGATCATGTAGACTATAACGCTGTGAGGGTGGGTGGGTAGGTGGGTGGGTGGGTGTGGTAGTTGGTTGGTAGGTTGGTTTATAATTGTTTAAAGCAGGAGAAATGGCTGGTCTTCTTTGTTGGCAACGTACAGCAGTTGAGCACACTACCTTATTTCAAAAAATAATTTCGTTTTTAATTACTTCCAGTCTAACCTTACGATGTAGGGGTAACGTGTCTGCCTCATACTTAAAGGCTCTGGGTTGAATTCTTGGCTCGTTCAAACCTTTTAATCCTGTAATAAGGGCGGGAATGGAATTCACTCGGCCTTGTAAGACAGACTGAGGAGTTGCCTGATATGAAAAATGTGGATCCGATCTTGAAAGTCAAGCAGTTCGACAGATGTTGTCACGCTGAACATCTGTGGGGTTGCGGGTGCGAACTGTGTCGCATATGTGGATCTGGCCCTGTTTTACGGTCGAATGCCCTTCCTGACGTCAACCGTATATGGAGGGATGTAATTACTATTGCGTGTTTCTGTGATGGTTGGTAATGTAGTGTGTTGTCTGAAGAAGAATTATCAGAGGCGATTAAAATCCCAGACCCAGCCGGGAATGGAACCCGGGATCCTCTGAGCCGAAGGCCTCAACGCTGACCATTCAGCCAATGAGTCGGGTTGTCACGCTGAACAATACACGCCAATATCTGAAGACCATCTGGCTGGGCAGCAGTCATCTTAGCAGGCCAAGGCCCATAATGGAATGAATGTTCTGTGGTTTTTATGGTTATTGCCCCTAATAATAATAATAATAATAATAATAATAATAATAATAATAATAATAATAATAATAATAATTGTATAGCCTACCGTGAGCAGCTATTTTTATTTGACGCCGTCAAGGCTGCCTGTGCGTCAGTATGGAATTCCGATTGACTCCAACAGATGGTAGAATCATTGGATCCCTTTCGGGCAAACTGTGGCTGAATTCAAAGTTAATTTTGTCGTATAAACTCCAAATGTGTTACCAGAGATCTATTACATGCCAACATTGTACGACATGGCGTGCTGAATGGAAATTTGTCCACACTTCAAACATCCAATTACCTCGATCGTGTTTGAACCCGCGATTTAGGAATCTGGAGGCAGCCCCTCTGTCACTGATCTACAGAAATCTCCATTAGCGTACGTGTTGACTTGCAGGTGAACCATTCAACTGTGAAAGAACCAGTGTCGAAGTCAAGCTATAGAGACTTCCATAATTTATCACGAATTTGGTTTTCCGTTGAATTTTCGCCATTTTCTATTTGGAACTATACGAATAACATTCAAATTCAGTCTGCAAAGAATGTGGAGATTTTTTATTGTACGTTACCTTCTTTTTGGACGTTGACGTGTTTTAACTATTGCAGCATTTATTTATTTATTTATTTATTTATTTATTTATTTATTTATTTATTTATTTATTTATTTATTTATTTATTTATTTATTTACGAAGCACAAGACACAGCTACACTGAGCATATTTCACTTGCACTGTCAACAGACTAATTAACAAATGTAAACTTTCATGATAAAATATAACAAACATAACAAAACAGGTACGCAGCCTACTAATAAGGACTGTCCGAATCGAAAACCATATAATGTCTATGTTCATAGCCAAGTCGTCGTGGGTGAAAATGGCAGTGTAAACTCTTCACAATCAACTTAAACTTAGGAGATTGTTTACACCCCTCCCGAATATAATTTTACTTGATGCTATATCGTGCTGTGTTGTCTGAAGAAGAATTAATCAGAGGCGATTGAAATCCCCGACCCAGCCGGGAATGGAACCCGGGATCCTCTGAACGCTGACCATTCAGCCAATGAGTCAGGTTATCACGCTACCTGTCGTCTGATGTGCAGCGGTGACGCATTTATTGCCCTTAATACCCGCTGCCCCTGTGGATCAGCGGTAGAGTGTCGGCCTCCGGATCACAAGATAGCGGGTTCAAACTCGGCAGAGGTAGTCGGATTTTTGAAGGGCGGAAAAAAGTCCATTCGACACTCCATGTCATACGATGTCGGCATGTAAAAGATCTCTGGTGACACATTTGGTGTTTACCCGACAAAATTCATTAAATCTCAGCCATAGACGCCCAAGAGAGTTTCGGTTTACTCGGTCTGCCATCTAGTGGGGGCCTAGAGTAAAACGGAACGTCGAAATTGACGATCAGACAGCCAGATGGCGTCAAATTGAAATGTCTGCACACGGTAGCTGAGGCAATACGATTATTATTTATTATACCCGCTGCGTAGACAGATTTACGTAGGTCGAGCCATAAGGCATGGCAACTATTTTTTCTCGCGAATAGGAGACAACACGGAAAATCTAAGATATGCATTTGGAAACGTACGGTACGTACTTGCGTATGATGCCACTAGATGGTGTATGTAAACAACAGTGTGGGTCTAAGCATGCCCCCCAGTTCAGTGTGTGACTGAGAGCGTCACAAAATGGAAGTCAACAGGCAGGAGCAACGATCGTATATTACAATAGCAGTTCTCCGTGGCAGAAATCCACGCCAATGCCATGCAGAGCTGCGGGAAGCATTAGGTGTGCATGCCATGCCCTATAGAACAGCGGCGAGTTGGGTGGAGACGTTCCTGGCATACGATGTTCCAGGCGCTCTTGTGTGATCCATAGCGTGAGAGGCACACTATCAATGCAGTTTATTACAATTCCTTTTTGTTGTACAAATTGCGCCATTCAGTGCGAACCAAACGTCCAGACCTTTTGGTCAACGCCATACTCCTACACGATAACGCGACATCTCACACAGCAGCCATTGTTCAGCGTCGCTTACAACGGTGCTGATGGGAGGTTTGTCCA
Source organism: Anabrus simplex (assembly GCF_040414725.1). Taxonomy (NCBI): domain Eukaryota; kingdom Metazoa; phylum Arthropoda; class Insecta; order Orthoptera; family Tettigoniidae; genus Anabrus; species Anabrus simplex. The sequence continues at coordinate 343,294,950 of NC_090268.1, read as the reverse complement.
CACCCGCCTTATTCGCCTGTTCTGAGCCCATGTAACTATGATCTAATCCCCAAAGTCAAGAAGCCATTACGTGGACAACGGTTTGCTAAGAGAGGACATCGTAGGAGCATTTCGGAGAGAGGTGTCACACGTTAGCGATACACATGCAGCGAATGGTATTCAGCGCCTGCCCCACCACTGTTAACGCACAGTGGAAAACTTAGGTGATTATTTCGAAGGTCTGTAACCAGTGGAGACCTGTCCTTTGTACGTAGTCTTGTATATTTGCTGTCTGTACCATAATAAAACAATGTTTACCAATGGCCTGTGTTCTGTCACTTTCCTACGAGAATCTCCTGAAGTCAGAATTTGTCTTCAGGCAATATGCATAAGTACATGCCCTATATTTCCAAATGCATATCTTAGATTTTCCGTGCTGTCTCCTGTTCGCAAGAAAAAAATAGTTGTCATGACTTATGACTCGATCCTCGTATTATTATTAACCAGTTATTCGATGAAACTTAACAGTAGACCTGAAGTTTCCCACAAATATTTCAGGGAGGTAAGAAAGGGTCTTGAGCACTCTATATTCAATCGAGAAGACATCCTAAACCGAACAAAGTATAGATCAGTGATCGACAGCTCCAGAGGCTTACATGACGAACAGAAAGTGAATAGGGGATGGACAGAGGAAAGAAGACAGGCTGCCAGAGAAAAAATACAAATATTTGTGGCTGCAAAGAAGGTTTCCAGCAATGTGTTATTGTTGCTTAACGCGGTCTCAAATGGCCGTAAACGAAACTTTTACGGTTTTATTAGACGCCAAGGAGCCGAAATTTAGTCCCGGAGGAGTTCTTTTACGTGCCAGTAAATCTACTGACACGAGGCTGACGTATTTGAGCATCTTCAAATACCACTGGACTGAGCCAGGATCTAACCTGTTATGTTGGGGTCAAAAGGCCAGCGCCACTATTATTATTATTATTATTATTATTATTATTATTATTATTATTATTATTATTATTATTATTATTATTGTACCAGGAGGCACACCTCATCCCCATGCATTTAAATGAAGCGCCCTGAAGAACGCTACCTATCATGTAAAAAATTGAAACATTGATCAAAAGATGTCAATACTAAATGATGGAGTAATATGTTATTTTAAAATTTTCTAAACTGACTAGATTTTGTTGTTTTGTTTCGGTGGATCACTGTTTTCAAGAAATTTGGACTTTTCTCCATAGATGTGTATTCAAAAATTGAGATCATGCACTCTTGTGCAAAGTGGAATAATTAGAGATTTGAAGAAATTTTGTGTTTATTGGTTTTCTGAACTGAAATAGCTTTCATTATTTTTGATACTTCAAGGTTTGCAACACTTCCTTCTCATCCCACCAGCTTTGGAGTCTGGCCAATCACAAATTTTCTGTATTTATTTTTCAGCCAGTCAAACATTTCTTGTAACTATTTTTTCCGCCAATAAGAATGAGAGGGTGTGTCCGGATTTACTCCAGAGCCTTCTCGAAGCTTCCCCTCGGGTATAAAAGCTGTAGATTTTTCGAGCTAACTTGTCTTATTGATCGCCGAATTGCTGAGTGTGTGTGTTAAGAGAGGAGACGGGGGTCCTCATTCTTCGGCAGGCAGAACATCAGCCCATGTAATGCTCAACAGTTTTTCCATCTATGTTGTTATCTTCGCGAGCTGACCGGAGGGGAAGGTTCCTATCTTTAACTATGTAACAGTCAATTCCCAAAATGTAAAATATCTTCTTTCTAATGTAAAATTTCATGTAAGTCCTAAGGACTTAAACTGTAAATCGGGGATAGAGAGTGTGTTACCCTCTTGAATTCCCCTTCAGTTAATCTTGAGGTGACTACGATTTTGTAACCGTTTTTCTCTTGTAAATCGCAAGTTAACTTGTCCTCCTAGTCACCTCAGTAATGTGGGATTAGCCTCTGCATCGTCGGGCCACAAGCCCAAGTAGGGTTCTTTTCTGATTTCGAGGAGCGCAAGTGTACGCCTCCATACATTTTGTGTTTGGGCCAGTAATGTAACCTGTTCTTCTTCATGAAGGCCCGGTAGTATGGGTACTAGATACCCCTGTGTAATATAAAAGGTAACTAATATGGCGTTGTAAATGGTTGGTTGCGCCTAGAGAGGCCTAGAAATGTAATTTTGTTGAGCAAAGAAGCTCTAATCTCTAATGCAACTTAAAGGTTGCCTGAATCAGGCTGTAAGGGTTAGGAGCAAAGTCTCCTTTTTGAAGTTGTAGAGCCTGTAAGCTCTTTTCTGGTTCTGTAATAGATTTCTGTGTACTATTGAGTGGTGCCTTTGGAAGGCCGTAACTTGTAATGGTTGGAGCAAAGTGCTCTTAGAAATTGTGTTTTGGGAAATATCTCTCCTTATCTATCTGTCTAAACGCAACATTGGTGTTTTTGGGACCTTATAAATTAGGAGCTTGAAGCTCAAAAATTGTAAATTACAAATCCTAGGTTTCTCTAATTTTGTACCAACTACCTATGTACCTGAAAGTATTTTAGGTATTGAAATTTAAGATCTGAAAAGAAACATAACCTTTATTTTAAAATTTTAAATTCATCTTTGACTACCCTAGCTAGACCCATTCCCACCAGCTCCTTCTTTCACCTCTGCGTTCCACAGATAACCCCGGAACAATTATTATTATTAAAATATAGCATATGGTTAAATACATCAAGTAGTAACCTTCATCTTTTATCTCATTACCCTATGATTGTTTTAATGACTAGAAACATTTGGCCATGTGGTCGCCAACTTGAACTGTACTTGCTACACTGCAATACTTTGTCTTGACTCGCTGTACCTGCTATTGTTGCATCATCTGCACTGAACTTCCACGCATGCACAGTATGCGTTCGGATGGTCTTGGAGCGTCCCATACGTGTCCTAGAATTCAGTGGCGGACTGCAATGGCTCTATGTTCAAGAATTAGTCTCGAAAACCAGGTTATAACGGAATAAATAAACTTAAACCTGCAAACAGAATTAACGTAACACAATTTACTCCAACTAAATCGAACTTCTCCTTTATAGAGATTAGACCACAGCAGGTTAAGTAGGACGCATTAACTTAACATATGTGTAAACAGCTGACTGTAATTTCTAAAATATGACCACATTAATATTTAAAACTTGACCAAAATAGACTTAAGTATGAAATATAGACATGCAGCAATGCCAAGAGCAGTTATCCAGAAATGGTGTCATACAATGCGGAGATTTTTAGCATAATATTAACCTGGATACACTTGGCAGCTGTCCATTGGAATCTCATCGACATATATCAGTACTTTCAGTGAAGATAATAATAATAATAATAATAATAATAATAATAATAATAATAATAATGATAATAATAATAATAATAATGGCTTGCGTCCCACTAACAAACTTTGCAGTTTTCGGAGTCACCGAGGTGCCGGAATTTAATTCCGCAGGAGTTCTTTTACGTGCCAGTAAATCTACCGACACGAGGCTGAAGTATTTGAGCACCTTCAAATTCCACCGGACTTAGCCAGGATCGAATCTGCCAAGTCAGGGTCAGAAGGCCAGCGCCTCAACCGTCAGAGCCACTCACCCCAGCAGAAGAAAATTGTTGGGAGTAGAAGTGACTGGGCAAAAAATTAACCGATTTATTCCACCTAGTGCAATTACTTTTACGAAGCTGATTAGTCTTGCTCTTCATTGGGAGCTTATAGGTTTTCCAGCGTATGGTTCTCAACTCATTAAGAAAATCAATTACATAAACCGTAAAAGGTAATAGGGAAAATGTATAGTCTTCTGGAATTTTTGTATTTATTTTAACTGAAAAATAATATATTCAGACATAAATGCACACATGCATACATATTCATCATGAATTGTTTTGCCTGCAAGCCTCTGTGAATGAACTAAGTGTCTCTACAATCCTCTATTTGCAACTAGCTCCGTGACCTCGTTTAGTTCCACAAACCTTTTTCAATCATAAAAAGCTAAGTCTAACCATCGCCGTCTTGCTCTCCTACTTCTCTTAACCTCCATAGCAGAGCCCATTATTCTCCTAGTTAACCTATCTTCCTCCATTCTCAGCACACGACCCCACCACCGATGCTAGTTTATACGTACAGCTTCACAATTCAAAGCTATTCCTAACTTAGCCTTTACCTCCTGATTCAAAGTACCTAGCTCGCACACAAATTTATCTTTACACCAGTCTGTTTTCAGACCGACTTTCCTGTACAAGGGTGAAAGCTAGGTGGAGTCAGGATATCTTATTCGTAAGTTAGAAGTAACAGACATGACAGTATCGAGAATAATTGCTGGTAAAAAGATGTGAGAACTTAGTCTTTTTTATGACAACAGTAGTGGGTATTGTCACTAAACATTCTACGTCTCCGATTCAGTAATACTTTTTTATACTTCCTTGCGCTCAACCTTTGCCGAGAATGTGCATTTTTCTCAACCTTTTTACCTCTCTCTTCCTCTTTCTTCCACTACCCTTCCATTCTAATTCTATTTCACCTGGAGGATATTTTGTTTCTGTTCTTGTTTTAACAAAGGTACTTTATTTATGTTCCAGAAGTGCGATGCGGTCATCCTGCGGTACCAGTGAATGCACGCGTCAAACTCACCAACGAAGACTTGAGGCCAAGCACAGTGGCTACCTACACGTGTGATGAGGGCTACGAGCTGTTTGGGTGAGTACACTTGCAAGTTGTTTGAACAAACGCAAATAATGTGTAAATAACAGTTACTTTCATTATTATTATTATTATTATCATTATTATTCATAGCGTGCTTGAGATACACACAGCTCGTTAAGCTCCGTGACCTGATGTAACAGGTGCTTCGGAGAGGTAGATTTTCAGTCAAAACTTCCGTTGTGTCGGCAACTTATCTGCTTTATCCGTACAGCGGGTTGGTCTAATCTAAAGGAGAAAGGCTCTAATAAAATGTAAGAAAGACGTAAATGAACAATACAATTCCGTTACTGTGTACAAACAATTTATTTACAAAATATGTTCAAATACTAACTCTCTTATTTCAGATGGGGGACTACAGACTTAAAATTCTTTCTTGCATCCTCAACAGCATAAAAGGTGTGCCACATTCACTTGCTGCCCTAATCTTTCCCACAAGATCATAGGTTTTATCATGTAAATGTTGCGTAAATTACGTCACGTACGTGGATCCACAAAAAATAAGTTTCGTCCCCATATCCTAACAGTAAATCAACCAACGCATCGTTATTATAAAGCTCCTACTCCATCGAAGAACAAACATATTTTGGATCGGAATGTTTACTAATGTTCGACTATGAGCGAGGTCATACGTCAACAAATACCCCTCCTCACATGCACCGTGCTTTAACCCCTACATACTAAGTCATAAAAAAACTTGTTTGCTTAAAATATGAACCTGCAGAATTCTGTTCTGGTAAGGGTAGACTTTCCTGCTGCACAGTGAACGCAAAGATTTTGCCGACATATCGGAAGTTCGGATGGACTAAAAGTCTACTCCGAAGTATATGTTACTTTAGGCCACCCCACTTGCTGAACTGTAGCTATCTGTAGCACGCGTTAAATACAAATCTAGAGTAAATTCAGGATTCTCTACACATATTTTACTGCAGAAATAAAAAGAAGATGCGATCCCTATAAGCTTCCATACATTTCTGAACTCTTTGTGACTGGGCAAGTTGGTTGTGTGGTTAGGGGCCCGCGGCTGTGAGCTTCTATCCGGGAGATAGTGGGTTCGAATCCCACTGCTGTCGGCAGCCCTGGAAATAGTTCTCTGTGGTTTCCCATTTTCACACCAGGTAAATGCTAGGGCTGTACCTTAATTAAGGCCACGGTCGCTTCCTTCCAACTCCTAGGCATTTCCTATCCCATCATCGCCAAAAGACCTGTCTGTGTCGGTGCGACGTAAAGCCACTAGCAAAAAAAGAAATCTTTACTGGCCGATGCATATCAGCTATCAGCTGAACTATTTTTCCATTAAATCAGTGAGATCATAAATTATATCAAACTACATTTCATTCTGACCATCAGCCAAGGAGCCAGACTTCTATAGTACTTTTTTAATATTTTATCAAACATAGTATGATGCGCAGCAAGTGTCTCTAGAACTGTACTCTCTTCCTTCGTGTTAAGTCTATTGAATACAGGAAATAATACTTTCTGAAGAGTATATAACTCCACTATCATTACAGTGGCCGGGCTGAGTGGCTCAGATCGTTTGAGGCATTGGCCGTCCTTCTGACCCGAACTTGGCAGGTTCGATCCTGGTTCATTCCGGTGATATTTGAAGATGCTCAAATTCGTCAGCCTCGTGCCGGTAGTTTTAATGGCAAGTAAAAGAACTCCTGCACGACAAAATTCCGGCACCTCGACGTCTCCGAAAAACATAATGGAGCGATAGGAGATGAGATCAGTGCCAAATTTCACAGTATAATACAGAGGAATCCCAGCTGGAAAGATACTTTGGCCATTGCTGCTCTTTCATACCATCCTCCGATCTCAGGTGAAAGGTCATTTTTTCAGTTTAATATATTAGCTGACAACAGGCAAAGTTTTACTGTTCAAAATTTGGAACAATATCTGGTTGTCCATTGTAGCATGCATGGTAGCATAAGCTGACTAAAGTTCATTTGAAGTGACCTGTTGATATAATTATTGTTTGGGAGAGATAACAGCGTCTTCAGTTGTATCATAATTATTAGCTTATTATTTTCACCTTTTCCTAATTTTAGTGACCACTTGTCACGAAGTGCCATGATTCACAGATGCTGAGTAATTTTATGTGTCAAGGGGATGGTATATTCGGGTTGGTTTTTAGTGCCTATTTTTGCCATTTTGGTGTCTATTTTGCGATTTTTAAGTACATTTTGTCCTGCCTATTTTGGGTAATTTTGGTGCCCATAAATCTTCGTTCTATTTATTAATAAGAAATGTTTACCTGTTCCACGGATTATCCGACCTCCTTTTATGTGTAGACCATGTTGCAGTCCCGTTAGTGACGAATATCACAGGGTCTACTATACATCGTAAGGTATTCTGGATACTTGTTTTGTAAATAATGTAGCCTCAACCAACGGTTTCGTTATACTCTCAACTAGGTTTTCAATTACCTCATCACATTACGAGAGGGTGTTATCTCGGCCGCTGTATTATAACATGCATGGCATTAAAGCTCAACACACTTCATTCCAGGTTAACTGCTGTGCTACAGTCCATAACTACTAAACCTGAATTCCGCGAAGCAATGTAACTTAGCTTTAATGCCCATGAAAAACTAGTATTGCCTCTCTTTGTGGCGTATTAAGAGTGGACGGTTCATTGATTCTGCTGTTCTTCGGAATGATCCTGAAGAACACTTCTATCGTAAACTTGTTATTGAGATACCTGCGATCCGTTACTGTTAGGTTTTCTGTGAAGTCTAGTTTTTACTATGTGGCCGTAAGATCTATGAAAGGATTCCACGTTTTCTATAAGCTACTCGCTTAATTTTTCTGCCTTCTTCTTGATCTTCTTCTTCCTCTATTCCTTCCTTTTCTGAGTATCGGAATAGCACAGTTACATAGTTATCGGCTTCCCCAAGGTAACCGTGGTTCAAACCCCAGTCAGTAAACATAAGTTTATTGAAAAATCACATTATTTTGTTTTTGATCCACGAAAACCTGTAGGTCTTAGGTCTTTGTTTGCTTCCCCCCCCCCCCTCTCTCTCTCTCTCTCTCTCGCTTTTGTTTCACATTCTTTAGATTCTTGTGATCTAAAGTAATTAATGGGTTTACTGTTTCATTGTCTTACTTATTTCATAATGTATGTTCTCATTTTACAGGATTTGTTATCTGTATTTGACTTCATTTTTAAGTGTAATATTTAAGTTAATATTTTGTTATCATAATTTATTGAGTGCGTTTATAAACATGTATATGGTTATATGAAGACGCTACATAAAGGGGCTTTTCAGCCTCAGTGTCATGTAAATTATCATTAAATTCAAAATTCAATTCAGTTCAAATTTTCTTTCTTTCAATCCTGCTTAATACCTACGTCCTTGCTTTATTCTTTCTTTCTTTCTTTCTTTCTTTCTTTATTTCTTTCCACTTTTTCTCTCGTATACATTTCATACTTCTGAAGTATTTTATATTATTATTATTATTATTATTATTATTATTATTATTATTATTATTATTATTATTATTATTATTATTATTATTATTATTATTATTATTATTATTATTATTATTTATATAATTCATGATGAGTGCCTCTTCAGTGGCATATACAAGGAGGATGCACTGTATATACAGATTTAATGAACTATTTACAAATAACTTCTACAGATGATTCATGTGGTGGAGTGATGCAGTGCATGTTCCATCTCCAAGAACTTACGAACGATGTGACATGTAGCAGATTGAATATTTTAAAACGGTTATGCAATATGCTTGGAATAAGATCATTGCATGCTATCATGGTTATGCAATATGCTTGGAATAAGATCATTGCATGCTGTTACGGAGTTTTCCGTGGTAGTTAGAGGTGAAAGAAGGTGCGGGGTGGTGAATAGGTCTCAGGCTACGAAATTAAAGTGAATTTAAAATTTAACAAGGTTATATTTTCTTTTCAAAATCAAGAAATAACAAGTATGGCAGGTACAGAGTAGCAAGGCAACAAAAGTACAATTACAGTATTTACAGGATTTGGGCTTCGAGCCCCGCGATCACAATCCTTGAGCAATCAGCTCAGTTTTACCCCAAACACAAGTGTCAACAGAGAGGGGAGAACCCCATTCATACCTAGGAGCACTTGCTCCAAAATACGCAGTAAGGCCTCCTTGAGGCGCGCAGAAAACAAAATTTTCGGGAAGAGAGCAACTTGCTCTCAAAATTCAGGCCTGTCAAAGGCCACACCTAATTCTACTTTCAAGCTGTCCTCTCAGGACATATACACAGGGGTAAAATACCCAACCTACTGAGATCTGTTAAATGACAAGAGGGTTAATTACATGACCTCTAAATCAACAATTTGAGAGGAGGCGATTTGCACTCCTAATGTATTTGTGTCAAAACCTAATTTGGCTCTAGGCCACTGATGCAAGGGCTAATCCCATACTAAAGAGGTGACTTTAGAAATTGACAAATTTACATAATGTTAAGGAAGAATAGGTTGAGAAAACAAGTTCACCTCAAAACAATATGAGTGGGAGCTCGAGAGGGTTAAGCACTCTCTATCCCAATATGTAGTTTAAAAGATAGAATAGATACAAGTTCCTTTACATTTAAGGAAGGTTACATAATGGAAAAACTTCGGACCCGCCCCGAGAGTTAAACTGCTGAGCAAGCAAGAAAAGAAGTAATTAATCGGCCATTACCTGGTTGTTGACTGCCGCCGAAGAAAGAGGCGCTTCCCGCCCCCTGCTATGTACTTTACACACGAAAAGATGGAACAGAAGTGGCCCGGAGACCCTAAAATCAGCAGTTTATATACTCTCGCGGAAAGTTCGAGGCGTTAGGGGAATGAGAACACCCTCCCACAAACTCTTTATTGGGTAGGATACAGCAACAGATTCAAGTTGGGGGAAGATACATCCGATTGGTCAGAAATTAATAAAAGAAATTCGGGATTGGCTAAATACAAAACAAGGGGAAAGAGAGGGGTATACAGCCAACTTAAACAATAACAGAAAGAAATTTAACAAGAAACAAACTTTTGAAATAAAAATTTCTCCAAAAAATAGTTCTTTCACGTCGCACTAGGGTGCACCATTGTAGTTTTTCAGTAGTGTCCTCTAGAAGAGAAAGTTCACACTTCTTACTACAAGCAAAACAAAAATACGTCGAAAATGACACAGTTCAAAAACTCCAAAATTTCCAGGTAGTGACATCTTCTGAAAAAGTTGAAAATTAATACCGTAGATAAAGTTCAGACTTCCTCCAGCAGAGGAGTTTCAAGTGGCGCACATTTTTAAACTAGCGGCGTGGAGGTGTACCGCCCGGTACAGACCTCCCCCCCCAAACGTTCCTCCAGGGGTGACACTGGCAATTTGTTTGGAAACAAGTTTCAAGTTTTGATGTTGATATGGAGATTAATTGCAGAAATATTTATAGGATTTTCTTAATGTGGTTTGATTCAGTTTCAAAATTTTTGTTGTGACAGGCGAAGTAAAGTCTTTATGTTTGTAGAAGTTGAATTCAGAAGGAAAACTTTAGTTTTTAAAGTTGAGGAAAATTTTCTAAGTCCACCAAATATTGCAGTAGAATACCCAAGAAAAGGTAGTAAAGTTGATCTGGAATGTCCATATAGTTGATGTTAAGTTGGATGGCCAGACCGGCCGTTGCAGCTTGCGTCCAAAGGCGGCCGCTCGGACCCCACAAGTACCCTGAGATACCGCTCGCCCGCACTATGAGGGGAGCAGTGGTGTTGAAGCACGCCGCGCCCGCGGTGAACATATACAGGCTGCGGGCAAGTAGCAGGTCGTGCGCCGCACATCAGCCTTGGCCGGGAGGAGGGCTCCGGCTCGACGTGCACATGTCGTCCTCGCTGGGGCCGAGGGGGCCCTTCCTCTAACCCAGTCGCGGCACGGCGCCGCGCGGCTGCGGGGGCACTGAAACATTAAAACTAGGCGGCAGAATTTGTTGGACCATCATCTTTTTTTTCTAGGGCACAGGCTTGTGGAGTGGTTGAGGGGCCAGCGGCGTGCAAATATCCATGGCATTAATTAAGCCACTGTATAGAGTGGAGCAGGAGACGGGAGCGTGGTAATGGCCGTGGCAAGGACAGGATGGCAGTTTAACGGTTCGGGGCAGGTTTCACAAAAATGCTTACATATAAAACAAAATACTATAGAAGGGACAGAAAGCCTTAAAGTGAAACTCAAAAAAAAAAATATATATATAACCTTCATATTCCTTTCAAGATAATATGAGGCAAGTTAGCACAGAATTTATACAGGTTTCACCTGCGACAAGTGAACCCTAAATATCCTCTCGGTGGCTGGATTGCTTAATAACAACGTAACCGGCGTAAGGAAATCGAGAATGACGCACGGCCCATGGAATCTGGGGGCAAGCTTGCCCGCGGGAACAAAATTCTTGACCATTACTTGGTCACCTACCTTCAAAGGGGTGGGTCTCCGTCCACGATCATACCTTTCCCTAACCTTTTCATGAGACACTTTAAGATTGGCTTTAGCCTTCTTCCAAAGATCTTTAATGTTGTCCGGATCTATTGTCTCGGGTAGAATGTCACTCAGAGACCAGAGGTTAGAGAGCGGCGTGTTGGGAACGAACTTTAACATCAAAGAGGCTGGAGTAAATTTATGTGATTCATGAACCGCCGAATTCAAAGCAAAAGCTAACCAATGCAGGGGCGTGTCCCACCTGGAATGATCTTCATGATGATAGGCAATAAGCGCGGACCTGAGATTACGGTTAACCCGTTCAGCCAGAGATGGTTGAGGGTAATAAGCAGAAGTAGTTACATGAGAGATGGACAAGTCAAAACAGAATTTACGAAAAAGATTTGATGTGAACGCCTTAGCATTATCAGACACAATATATTGGCACGGACCAAAAGAAGCAAAAATAGAATTTAGGCAAGTAATGGTGGACTGAGCGGTAGCCAGCTTAGTCGGAAATAACCAGGAAAATCTTGTAAAACCATCTACGCATACAAAGATGAACTTGTTGGCATTTCCCTTTGACTGGGGGAAGGGTCCTACATAATCAATATACAGGCGTTCCATGGGGCGCGACGCTTGATGCGAAGACAGAAGGCCTACCTTGGTGGACATGGTTGGTTTACTAAGCAAACAAGATTTACAAGCTTTTACTAGTTCACGGATTTCACCGTCCATACCTTTCCAGATGAACCTTTCACGAATCTTTTCACGAGTTTTAAAGATTCCAAGATGCCCCCCTAATGGGGTCTCATGATAGTATTTGAAGATCATAGGCACAAGAACAGCTGGAACGACAACCTTCATCATCTTATCATGCCTCGATGGGCAACATAAAACACCATTCCTCAGAACATAAGGGACAACATGTTCCCCAGAAGAAAGGGTTTCCATTATCGGAGCCAGCGTCGGATCTTCACGTTGGTATTTCTCGATATCCCTAAAGAGCATGGGAGCATCTGTTAAGATGGCATTAACATCAGATAGTATGGACTCGGAAAGTGATGAACTGTCGACCGGTTCATGGGTCTCGACGTCGTTGGAAAACATACGGCTGAGTCCATCAGCAACAACATTTTCGGTACCTCTGATATGCCTGACATCGAATTGGAAGGCAGAAATACGGATGGCCCAACGGGCTGTACGGCCAGTACGACGCGGCCTACCTAAGACCCAGCTTAAGGCTTGATTATCTGTCTCCAGGTCGAATTTGACATGTTCAAGATAGAGACGGAACTTTTCTAAGGCAAATATGACTGCCAAACCTTCGAGCTCGTAGATAGAATACTTGGCTTCTTGAGCCGACAAGGTCCTAGATGCATAGGCGATGGGTCGCCTCCCTAGTTCAGTCTCTTGAAGAAGGACTGCAGCTACTGCTGACAACGACGCGTCGGTTTGGACAATGAATTTCTTTAGGAATCAGGCATAGCAAGTACAGGGGCATTACAGAGAGCTAATTTAAGATCTTCAAAAGCGGCTTGTTGAGAAGGTCCCCACTCGAATTTGATGCCTTTCCTACGAAGAAGGTTTAAGGGCGCCGCTCTATTAGCGAAGTTAGCAATAAACTTCCTGAAGAAATTCACCATACCAATGAACCTGGCGATACCTTTAATGTCCTTGGGAGGTTTAAAATCACGGATGGCCTGTGTTCTAGAATGATCGACTGCTACATCATCAGGTGACACAATATGCCCTAGGAATGACATAGAGGGCTTAGCAAAGGCAACCTTGGACAACTTGACAGTTAACCCAGCCTTACGAAGGCGATCGAGAACTTCTCGCAGATGATCTAGATGTTCTTCAAAAGTCTCTGAAAATACGACGACATCATCCAAGTAGTGATATAAGTACTCAAATTTGATGTCGGAGAAGACCCTATCTAGTAGCCTAGTGAGTACAGCTGCTCCCGTGGGGAGCACGAAAGGCACGCGGTTGTATTCGTATAAGTTCCAGTCCGTGGCAAACGCTGTAAGATGTTTAGACTCTTCGGCAAGGGGAATTTGATTATAGGCCTGATTCAAGTCCAAGATAGTAAAGAACTTGGCCTTACGAAACCATGGAAAACAAGAATGAAGGTCAGGAAGGGGCACGGATTGCAACACCACCTTCCGATTGAGAGCCCTATAATCAATGACAGGCCTGAAGCCCCCCTGGGGTTTCGGGACTAGAAAAATAGGCGACGAATACGCCGACTTAGAGGGCCTAATAATACCATCCTTCAACATCTGATCGATGATTTCTTTCAGAGCCTTCATTTTAGGTGGAGATAGCCTATAAGGTGGAAAACGGACAGGAATCGAATCCGTGACCTCAATTTTGTATTCAATAAGGTCAGTAACACCAAGAGTATCAGAGAACACCTCTGGAAACGACTGACACAACTTACGAATACTATCAGCCTGCTCCTCAGGTAGATGTCTAAGGTCTAACAACATCTCATCCTGGGTAGGCGAAATAGATGAACATGATACAGAATTACACTTTAACAAGGGAATTTTACAATTGGACGCAAATTTGAATGTGCACGACCTGCTCTGGAGATCGAGCACAAGACCAGTGTAGGAAATGAAGTCAGCTCCCAATATAATGGGGCAAGACAAGTGCTTGGCCACAAACAATTTAATTTTCCATGTAAATTTAAAAATACGAATTTTGACATGTAAAGAATCTAGAATTTCTAATGGAGATGAATTAGCCGAAACATATTGAACAGGAGATGAGACATAGTCAGGTAGTTTACAAACAGATTTCAATTTAGAATACCATTCAGCCGAAATAATCGAACAAACACTGCCTGAATCTAAGAGAGCTGTTACAGGTTCATTATTTAACTCAATCTTAAGAAAAGGAACAGGCGCGGGGGAACCCGCCGCAATCCTAAGACACTCTTTAGGGCATTCAAAAGACGAATTTGAAGACTGATCGTTCCCTGAATTTACAACCTGTTTACCCGGGGCTGAGTCTCGGGAAGATGGTTTAGTTGACTCAGCCGAAGCCACTAGTCACTTTTGATTCTTGTTGGAAGTTGCACCAGAAGTTGAGCAGGAGGGGGTGCTATTTGAATTTGGGCAATTTTTGGCGATATGTGAGAAAGCCCCACATTTAAAACAGCCTTGTGATGAACCAGTCCCATTCCTTGTCCCACTCGACTTGATCAGTGGACACTTATTGCGAAGATGGTCAGGCGACCCGCAAGCATAACATTTACGGGGATTGACTGGTCGGCGAGGTGGAGGCCGACGATTACTAAACGAAGGAGGGGGTTCTTTCGCGACACGCAAAGAATCGGCGTATCTAACTCCTTCCGCTGAGACGGCCAATGCTTCAAGTTCAGAGAAAGTTTGCGGGCACGCCGCGAAACACAAATATGACCTATAGGATGGTGAGATACCTTCCACAATGGCTTGTACAATCTGATCCTCAGGGAAGTGAAGAGCAAACACCCTAGTATAAAACTTAATGTCCTGTATGAAATCAGCCAAGTTTTCATCCAAGCACTGTACACGATAATAGTACTTCTGAATCAGAGATGACCTCGCGCGAGCGGGAATAAAATTTGCAAGCAAGTGTGCGTGAAAATCTTCAATAGATGACTGTTCAGCTATGGCTCTTACTATTTTGTCGGAGAGAATACCAATTGCATAAGGATAGATGATTTGCAAAATTTGACATGGGGAAAGAGAAAACACAAGGGCATGATCCTAAAATTCAACTAGAAATCTTAAAAATGAAATTACTTCACTGGTGGTATTAACGGAAAACTTCGATATACCTCTGAGCAACATTGCCAATGGATGAGGCAAGCTGCTGAACCCGGGTGACATAGTAGATAAAGGTTTCAGTGGCAAGGAAGTTAATTCAGAACGTATATTATTCAATGAGTTACGGCGTTCAGACTCGTTGTCCAATGGGGCAGAGATAGTTTGAGCAGCAACGGTTATCCTATTGACTTCTCCCTTAGGAGGCTCTTCCTCGCTACCTACATTCATCGTGACGGGTTGATCAGTTTTTGGAGGAACCTCCCCAGTTAACAATTGAGTGACCTTGCTAGATAATTCAGAAATATTTTCAAGCAGCGTACTAGCTTCCTTCCTCTGAACGTCATTCAACTTTAGAGACAACAGATCGTTAACTCTATTTGAAAAATGAAACAGCCTGGCTTGCACACGTTTGATTTGATTAGGAGAAGGATCATTTTCATCAAAAAAACTAACTACAGATGCTAGCCCAGTAATATTCTCGACGATCGTGGAAAGAGAGTCGTCAATTTCTTTCTCTCCCAAAGCGGGGATGGAAATGGGCAAGTCAAGGGACTCTCTAAGCTTGTTGGAGTCTATCGCAACCGTGCCTCCAGATTGCACATTTCTGATAGTTAACTCATATATCAACTCCTCCTTGCGCAAATAGTTAAGATGGAGATCATCGCGAGGGCCGGGCATGATAACAGAACAATTTTGAAAAAGAAAAAATCAAAAAAATTCCAGCAACTGAGAAAATAGTTAAAGTTGTAATCAAAGCAATGTTTAGCCGTCAAAAGGGGCTAAAATGAGACCCATTCAACCACGCTCTGCTACCACTTGTTACGGAGTTTTCCGTGGTAGTTAGAGGTGAAAGAAGGTGCGGGGTGGTGAATAGGTCTCAGGCTACGAAATTAAAGTGAATTTAAAATTTAACAAGGTTATATTTTCTTTTCAAAATCAAGAAATAACAAGTATGGCAGGTACAGAGTAGCAAGGCAACAAAAGTACAATTACAGTATTTACAGGATTTGGGCTTCGAGCCCCGCGATCACAATCCTTGAGCAATCAGCTCAGTTTTACCCCAAACACAAGTGTCAACAGAGAGGGGAGAACCCCATTCATACCTAGGAGCACTTGCTCCAAAATACGCAGTAAGGCCTCCTTGAGGCGCGCAGAAAACAAAATTTTCGGGAAGAGAGCAACTTGCTCTCAAAATTCAGGCCTGTCAAAGGCCACACCTAATTCTACTTTCAAGCTGTCCTCTCAGGACATATACACAGGGGTAAAATACCCAACCTACTGAGATCTGTTAAATGACAAGAGGGTTAATTACATGACCTCTAAATCAACAATTTGAGAGGAGGCGATTTGCACTCCTAATGTATTTGTTTCAAAACCTAATTTGGCTCTAGGCCACTGATGCAAGGGCTAATCCCATACTAAAGAGGTGACTTTAGAAATTGACAAATTTACATAATGTTAAGGAAGAATAGGTTGAGAAAACAAGTTCACCTCAAAACAATATGAGTGGGAGCTCGAGAAGGTTAAGCACTCTCTATCCCAATATGTAGTTTAAAAGATAGAATAGATACAAGTTCCTTTACATTTAAGGAAGGTTACATAATGGAAAAACTTCGGACCCGCCCCGAGAGTTAAACTGCTGAGCAAGCAAGAAAAGAAGTAATTAATCGGCCATTACCTGGTTGTTGACTGCCGCCGAAGAAAGAGGCGCTTCCCGCCCCCTGCTATGTACTTTACACACGAAAAGATGGAACAGAAGTGGCCCGGAGACCCTAAAATCAGCAGTTTATATACTCTCGCGGAAAGTTCGAGGCGTTAGGGGAATGAGAACACCCTCCCACAAACTCTTTATTGGGTAGGATACAGCAACAGATTCAAGTTGGGGGAAGATACATCCGATTGGTCAGAAATTAATAAAAGAAATTCGGGATTGGCTAAATACAAAACAAGGGGAAAGAGAGGGGTATACAGCCAACTTAAACAATAACAGAAAGAAATTTAACAAGAAACAAACTTTTGAAATAAAAATTTCTCCAAAAAATAGTTCTTTCACGTCGCACTAGGGTGCAGCATTGTAGTTTTTCAGTAGTGTCCTCTAGAAGAGAAAGTTCACACTTCTTACTACAAGCAAAACAAAAATACGTCGAAAATGACACAGTTCAAAAACTCCAAAATTTCCAGGTAGTGACATCTTCTGATAAAGTAGAAAATTAATACCGTAGATAAAGTTCAGACTTCCTCCAGCAGAGGAGTTTCAAGTGGCGCACATTTTTAAACTAGCGGCGTGGAGGTGTACCGCCCGGTACACATGCTATCACGGTTATGCAATATGCTTGGAATAAGATCATTGCTTGCTATCACTTTTTTCTTTGCTAATGGTTTAACGTCTCGCTAACACATCGAAGATTTACGGCAACGGAAAGGTGGAAAAGGGCTAGAATTGGAAAGGTTGCGGCCATGGTGTTATGATGTGGAAATGGGAAACCACTGAAAACCATCTTCAGGGCTGCGGACGGTCAGATTCGAACCCTCTAAGTCCTGAATGCGAACATACAAGCTCACAGTGCTAATACTATTGACACTGTGGTACCTTTCTTGATTCTCCACATTGATTTCATTTCTATCAACAAATCGGTGCACTTAGATTTTCTTTTGTGTTTTGTCTGCAGGTTATGAGAACTATCAATGATATATCAAATTATCATAGAAATATCAATGATGTTTCAGGTTTCTTTGGTCTTGCTAAGTAACGCGATATCTGGTCTATTGCATGGTATTGTCTTGGTGATGATGAAATGTTTGTCCCAATGATTTTCAATTATTATTATTATTATTATTATTATTATTATTATTATTATTATTATTATTATTATTATTATTATTATCCATATATATTCTGTTAATAACTGATATTTTTAATCAAGGTTAATGTATTAGGTTGCTGTACCTATGATCGTGAGGTGAGTGGAAGTTTGAGCATGACATACCATTCCAAAGCATACTATACCATGTCAACATGTAAGAGAACCCTCATGAACAACTTAGATGTTATAGAAAATGAGATTATATTCACCGAACTAGAAGAATAGTCCATTGCCAGCACCTGTGAATTGTCGCCAAGTCTCGTTGTTTGCAATGGCATAGTAGCTCAGCTTTACCACCGATCCGCCGTAAGGTAATTAAGTCGTCAAGTAGCATCTTATCAATTCTAGCCAAGCAACGAGCTGATTTCTGTAAACAATTTCTCAAACATCGCCTTGCATATCTGTTCTGGAAATCCATTGTGACATGCAATGGAAGGTGACTCCTTCTGCGTAATCATGAGAAGAGAAAGTAGTGGATACCTTGCGTGGAAATAAAATCTGTAATTCGTTAAAGTCGTTTTTGGCAATCTGTCATTATCTGCTTTCTGTGGAATTTCAAAAATTGTGGTCATTTCGGAATGGTCTCAAAGGGAAGTTCTGTTGACGCCGAGCTCCGTTGTGAGCATCTCGATAGTATTCACGAAATTTTAAGACGGCATCGTCCAGTATTTAATAAAGAGCGTTGTAGTCCAGCAATCAAAATTCACCCAATAAAAATCTGAGATGTTATATGAAACAATTGTACAGCTCCTTGGCTGAACGGTCAGCCTTTGGTTGGCCTTTGGTTCAGGAGCCTCTGGGTTCAGTTCCCGACCAGGCCAACCGGAAATATAACCATGTCTAATTAATCCCTTCAACTCGGGGTTTGCGAGTTTGTATTCGTATTAATACACAGATCTTCATTTACATCTGATTCATCACACTACAAACAGTCCCAGAAACATTCATCCACATAGAGCTGGCGGCAGGGAGACATTTGGCAGTAAAACTGGGCTCAATTCATGCATAAAACCGACCCCCAGTAATTGGCGAAAGGCACGGAGGAAGAATTTATACCTCACCTAAGATTCATTCAAGTTGTTACACCTTTTGGATATGATTTATTCTCGTTTATTCCTCGAGAAAAGTTTTATAAAAATCACAACGAAGTCAGAAAAGTATGTGCAAACTTATTCAACCAACTCTCCAAGAATTCGTAACATCAAAATTCAAACATGGTAGAGAGATGATTAATGATAATAATAAAACGGACTGGCCATAAACAGCAGTTCGCAGAGCATAGGCTTTATAGACAATAGTTCTCAGGGATTCATCCTAGATCCGACTGTCAGGTTCGAGCACCATAGCAGTCAGCCAGAGGAGGTCAATCTAGAAAACATTCAAAAATACAAACCCCACTATCCCTTTTAACAAATCTAAATACCACCTTCAGGAAATTTAAATAATAGGGATAATAGTGGGAGCTTGTGGTACCGTACCTCGTCTCTTCGTCGCCACGTGGAAGTGCTTCCAACTTCCAATGAAGCTCATCCCCGAAACTGTGACTCTCGTCCTCCAAGGATCCATCAAGATCCTGAGGCACCAAATCTACAACACTGAAAAACCGCACTAACTATACTGTGTAACATATCTCCAATATCATTTAAAGCTTTCTTACATTATTAGAACTGTAGTCTGTAGATAAAATTAGATATGTTATATCCCTTGCTTTTAATGGCAGCCTGTAACCACAGGAGGTTGTTTGTAAATAAATGGAAATGTATATAATAATAATAATAATAATAATAATAATAATAATAATAATAATAATAATAATAATAATAATAATAATAATGAAATGGTGTATGGCTTTTAGTGCCGAGAGTGCACGGGGACAAATTCGGCTTACCAGGTGCAGGTCTTTTGAATTGACACCCGCAGGCGACCTGCGTATCGTGATGAGGATGAAATGATGATGAAGGCGACACATATACCCAGTCCCCGTGCCAGCGAAATTAACTAATTATGGTTAAAATTCCCTACCCTGCCTGGAATCGAACCTGGGACCCCTGTGACCAAAGGCCAACACCCTAACCATTTAGCCATGGAGCCGGAAATAATAATAATAATAATAATAATAATAATAATAATAATAATAATAATAATAATAATAATAATAATAATAATAATAATAATAATAATAATAATAATATACGGAATATGCTGCTGAGTGCTAGGCTCTCACTCACCATTGTGAGATAGAAAGGATTGAAAAAATAAAAGAAAATTCCTACGAAAGATCATCGGCCCTCGACAAAATTCTGAGGGTGAATATCGGCTGAAGTCAAAAGCAAATCTGTACTCTAATTTTGAAAATCTCACTTTCTCTGAAGTATCGCCGTCTCATATTTTCCATTTATCATACTGGAATGTCTACCTACAGAATATCAGGTAGACTCTCATGACTCGAAAATATACCACTCCGTGAGTAAGTGAAGGAGGATTTTACCGGTGCATATGAGAGAATGGTTTAACAAAAACGTAAGTTCAGGACCTGGGTGCACGGAATAAAGGATCTTCCGGGAAGAGTGAGAATAACTGTCGTAAAGTGAGCTGAAGAGTGGAGAACAGCATTGTCCACTGAGATACAGGAAATCCGGAAAGGCTGACAAGAATCCTAAGCTGCCGAAAGATATGTAAAGAAAAAATCTTACAAAAATCGCATACGTAGCCTGACACATGAATCTATTGTTCTTAGAAACAAAGACATTCGTGAAAGAAATACACGACTTGGAAGTTTACACAAAATAAAACTGCAAATTGTAAATGTCATATGATGTGCAGAGTAACTCGACCGATTATTACAAGCTGGCTTAAGTTTCAGTTATGACTGTCTAATAACAATAAAGTAGGATACATCCTTATTGAACTACTCTGTATATTGTGTGTTTGAATCTACGATCAGAATCGGCACATACTTTATTGGCATAATTTGTTCAACTTGGCACCAATCATAGAAGTTATTGGTACCGGTAATAGAAATCATCATGATTTCTTCTTTTGAATCTTATATTTATTTCTTCACTCCATTTTTTATTTCCCTTTTCTTTATTTATATTTCATTTTGTTACCAATCCGTTTTTTTGCATTGAGATTTCTTGTGTTTTTATTTATTATGTATTTTGCGCTATATATTGTATTTTATCATGATGTTCTTACATACAGGCTATAACCATAATACGGCCATACTTTCAGAACATATTGTTCACGCGTTGAAGATTAAAAATCTATACATATATATAAATAGACGTGTGTTTCCGTGTATTTCACCTTGCAGTGAAAACTACCCACCGCAGACCTCTGGTGTTTATGTGTGGTAGTAGCCTTGAGTTTCCCATCGTACACTATGGTAACTCCGTGTCAGTAGCTGTGGTGGCGTGGTAGATATGGGGGTTGAAAATGACCAACTACATATAAAATAGACGTGTGTGTTCGAATATTTCACCTTGCAGCCACAACTATCCACCGTAGACCACTGGGGTTTTTGTGTGGTAGTAGCCGCGAGTCTCACAACGTGGTCGTTCGTATGCAGCTGTGGTGTGGTAGATGTGGGGGCTGAATGTGGCCGACTATATATATAAATAGACGCGTGTGCTCGTATATTTCACCTTGCATCCACAACTATGCATCACAGACCACTGGTGGTTGTGTGTGGTAGCAGCCTCGAGTCTCCCATCGTGCACAGTAGTGGTTGCGTGTCAGTAGCTGTGGTGGTGTGGGAGATGTGGCGGTTGAAAGTGGTCGACTTCGTCGTTGAATGTATTAAAATGAGAGAGTGTAATGGGAGGATCGGAGAGAGAATGTACTCTAGAAGGCTGTGATGTGTACTTCGTGGTTTTATATACCATGTATGATTCATCAGGCAGGAGTATGGTGACCTCAGGTCTATAACAGTTTTCTACTTGAGTACATCTGTGAGTATTTTCTGTAATTCTCGAATATAAAGCAGATACTTACTGAAACAGCTCCTTAACAATATCATTGAGGCAGTAATCCTATCCGGCAAAGAAAAAGTAAAATTGGTTTCCATACCTTCCATTGATTTCAAATGATTTGCCATTTTGTTTCAAACGCTTACAATTTCCAGTGAGATTAGCTTATAGTATGATTATCAATAAGGCTCAGGATCTAACGGTCCACTCTTAAGGTAACAATTTGAAAGATTCCTGTTTCTCACATGTTGGATAAGCAGAAAATCTGTTTGTGCCTGCCACAGACAACAAGACATCTAATGTAGTGTATAAGGATGCATTTTTATGAAATTAGGTAGTATGTAAGATATTCACGTACCAGCAAAGATACAAAATAAAACAAAGAACAGAAAAAGCGTGGTCTTTTTATGCATGCATTTTGTGTTATAAAGGGTAGTCAGAAACAACACTCTAAGCCACGTGCAGACTTAACACCGCCTCACAAAGTCCATTTGAACACGCCCGTGAAGCAATCTGATTGGCTAATTTGATCATCTGATAAAATGGCAACGGCGCGAAACATCAGATTATTTCTTCCAAATTTTTATCTGTATGGCCTACCCTCTAATGTTCATATATCCAGCTCACGTTGTTTCCGACCATCCTGTATAGAGAAAACCACCGGATGTAGAAAAACCAAGCTTCAGTTTGTGTTTTATAAAGACGTGGGTCCGGAAACGCTGTATTTCCACGTTAAAACTCATTTTCTACAACTCTACGTAGTACATTTACAATGAAAAATGAAATGGCGTGTGGCTTTTAGTGTCGGGAGATCCCAGGACGGGTTCAGCTCGCCAGGTGCAGGTCTTTTTATTTGACACCCGAAGGTGACCTGCGCATCGTGATGAGGATGAAATGATGATGAAGACAACACATACACCCAGCCCCCATGCCAGGGAAATTAACCAATGATGGTTAAAATTTCCGACTCTGCGAGGAATAGAACCCGGGACCCCTGTGACCAAAGGCCAGCACGCTAAACATTTAGCAATGGAGCCGGACAACATTCATAATGGGAATTGCACAGAAACAGCGTATACCAGCATACCACATAAAATTATTTCTTAAATGAAATGTTAAAAATTCCCTCCGTCAGCACCGATACAGGCACGAAGACTGTCTGCATCTTGTTCTTTTTCTTTTCCGTGGAATTGCTTGTTGTACTCCAGTTATTGTTGTTGGGTAGTTCTGTGTTAAGCTTACTTTATTATCACTTGTAGTGTTAAGCTAGTAGTAAGCTCAACCACTAGTATTGTAAGCCGTAGTGTTAAGCTCTGGAAATACTTAAGTTGTGCATGAATTTTTATATGATGATGTTGGATTTAGAATGTTAAACTAGTAGTACTTCTTGTAATATTTCCTTTACATAGAATTGCTTGTTGTCCTCTTGTTTGTTTGTTTGTTTGTTTGTTTGTTTGTTTGTTTGTTTGTTTGTTTGTTTGTTTGTTTGTTTGTTTGTTTGTTTGTTTTTGTTGGGTAATTATGTTTAATTTTATTATTACACTCCTGTAAGTGGCCATTGCCACCGAGATACTTCCCATTTGCGATGTACTTGTTAATAATAATAATAATAATAATAATAATAATAATAATAATAATAATAATAATAATAATAATAATCCAAGTAGTTGCTGAATGGTCAGTGTACTGGCCTTCGGGTCAGAGGGTCCCGGGTTCGATTCCAGGCCGGGTCGGGGATTTTAATCGCTTCTGCTTATTTCTTTTTGGCTCGGGGACTGGGTGTTTGTGTGTGCCCGTCCCAACATTCTCCCCTTCATATTCACACAACACACTACACTACCAGTCACCACAGAAACACGCAATAGTGATTACATCCCCCATCCCTCCATATAGGGATGGGGTCAGGAAGGGCATCCGGCCGTAAAACAGGGCCAAATCCACATTTGCACCACAATTCGCACCCGCGACCCTACAGGTGTGGGAAAAGCGATAGGGAAAGAATAATAATAATATTTTTATAATAATAATAATAATAATAATTATTATTATTATTATTATTATTATTATTATTATTATTATTATTATTATTATTATTATTATTAACAATTTCCTTGCTATTCCGGGATTCAATGCAACGGCGGGTGGATGCATGTATCAATGCTAACGGAGGGTACATGTAAGAAAGAGTTCCATGTGATGTCCTGGTACGTTCTGTTCCTGTGTGTTTCGCATTATCAATGTACTATATAGAAAATGGGTTCTAACAAAAGCGTTTCAGGACCCATGTCCGCTTAACATCTTTTCGTCTGCAACGTCTTAGGAAAGTGTCCTGAAAGCTTGGATGTACCGTATTGTCATATCCTGTACGTGCCTAGCTTAACAGACAACCTGTGAAAATAAAGTTCGGTGAATAGTCCTGTACTATCAACATAGATGAACAATGCACGACTGTCCTTCGAAATAGTCCCCTCCCATAACTATGCTCTGCTCAGATCGGCGATACATGTCCTGGAAACTTTGCAAGAAGGCTTCCTTTGGGATGGTGTTCAAAAGCCTCGTCACGTTTCGCTGGATGCCAGGAATATCGTCAAATCGTGCGTAACTTTTCGGTTCCGACCTTTTTCCGACGAGGAGATCCCGGAGAACGCCATTCCATGCTTTGCCGTTTCGTTTCAGTGTCGTACCTGAGACACCAGGTTTCATCCTCAGTGACAACACAGTTCAAGAAATTTGGCGTAGCATCCGGCGTTTCGACAAAATCCTGTGAACCCTTTAAACATGCCTGTTTCTGATCGTCAGTCAAGTGATGTGGCACAAGACGAGAACACGTTTTCCTCTTCCCTAACTTCTGGGTAACGATTTGCCGCACAGATTCACGGTTAATCTGCAGTTCATCCGCTATCATGCGCACAGTTAATCGCCGATCGTTCGTGTTTAATGTCCTCACCTTCTCACTGTTTTCGTCACTGACGGCGGTCGCCGGTCTTCCGCTACGGGGTTCTCAGAAACACTTTCCCGGCCTTCTAGAAAACTCGTACACACACTTCAAGGACAGTACTTGATTTACATAAACACGTACCAGAATCGCATGCGTTTATTTCGGTGTCTTGCCAAGCTTAAAACAAAACTGTACATTGATCTTTTGGTCGTTCATGTTCCAGTTCGCAGTTCAGAACCAACGCACTAAACACGCACTGTGTCAAACAGGTCTTACACGGCACACACACGATGCTCAACTGAACAACGTTGGGAGCAGGTGGTCAAAACCTGCTGCTACATAGGTGCAGCGTTGTGTGTCGCCGGATCGACCGTTCTGACTTCATTTACCGAACTTTTTTGTCACAGGTTGTTTAACATACGGAAGTCTAAATAAATAAGTGCTGATAGAAATGTATCTTCCGTTAAAACGAACAACTCCCTTCTTCTTATTCTTGATGATGATGCTTATTGTTTAAAGGGGCCTAACATCTAGGTCATCGGTCCCTAATGGTACGAAATGAGACGAAACGTAATGACAATTTAAAACTCCAAAATCATCCATGGACCAGAATTCAAAACGCGATAACGAAGAATGAATGGAAGGATATGAATTTAAAACAATCAGTGGATCCCATCCGCAATGCCCCACCTTCTAGAAACTATCGTAAAAGAATAGCATTACTGACCAAGGCACTGCTTCTAAAGCACAATCCTGAATCGATGATGCTTTTTGTCAAAAGGGGTCGAAAATCCAGGTCATCGGCCCCTCATAATTGTACTTATCGCTAGTAAAGTAGAACCGTGGTAGTTGTCATTTTGCTGTACTAATCAAAAGTGGCGTAGACTCGCGGTATTCCACATATTATGGTACTACTCACATGTAATGTAATACGCACACGTAACGTAGACCTATGGTGTTTCTCACATTGCGACGCCACTTACAGGCTACGCAAACCTATGGTGTTCCTTACATAGGTGTACTAATCACTAGGACTCGTACTATCCCGTGGTGTTCCTCACATAGTAGGTACTAATCATAGGCAACGCAGATCCACGGTGCCGCTCATATAGTGGTACTAATTACAGGCAACGTAAGCCCGTGGTGTTCCGCATGTAGTGGTACTAAACACGGGTACTGTAAACCCCATCCTGATTCACACGCTGTTGCTACTAATCACAAACCTATTGTGTACCTAATATAGTGGTACTACTCGCAAGTAAAGGCGACCCATGGTGTCCCCTGGGTGATGTACTAATTACAAGTAGTCTTATGATTCTAATTTGATCATCCCTTGGCCACCCGTTTTAGTCGCCTCTTACGACAAGCAGGGGATACCGTGAGTGTATTCTTCCTCTGCGTCCCCCACTACAGGGGTTTCTTCTTATTATTTTTCTCTTTCTCAGACTTCTTCTTCTTCTACTACTTCTTCTCCTCCTTCTTTCCTAAGCCGTAAGTGTAGCCAGCCCTAGTTACTCCCGTCGGGGTTGGCAAATTCAAAGGGAGTACCCTTTTCTGTGGTGCGACAAATCTAAAAGTATGTTTTTTCCAAACTAACACGTCCCCTAGCCCCTTAAATATGATTAAAAAAACAGAAACTTTTGTGCATCAGCTGGACTTCAATTTACAGTGACGTTCTATTAATAAGTGAAGATTTTAAATTAAAGATTCCAGGAAAGAAATTCAACTATTAAATTTCTCACTTTCATTCATTAGTGATTATTTTCTCTAAAGTAAATATTGAGATTAGAACTGTATTAAATGATCGTGTGTGTTTTACTATAACGTTTTTGGCAATCTCTAATTTATGGTTTATTTTTGTTTCAGAACACCGTCGATTGTGTGTTCTCCAACAGGCACGTGGCAAGGAGATCTCCCTTTTTGTGGTAAGCATGATCAGTACTCTTACATTCTTACAATATATAAGACGATTCATGTCTGTTTTTGTTATTTTAAATTTCGTCTCGTTAACTCGTGTTGGACTGGAAAATTCACTCTACTCAGTTACGCTCAATAGTTCGGATATATTTCAAAATTTAGAATGCACACAGCAGTAACATCACTCCCAAACATACTGTAATATTTTTAAATATTCCTCTTTTCTTTTTTTTTCTTTTATACAATTGACTTCACGTCGTACCGACAAATATAAGTCCTATGGTGACGATGGGACAGGAAAGTGTTGGAAGTGAGTAGGAAGCGGCCATGCCCTTAATTAAGGTACAGCCCCAACATTTGCCTGGTGTGGAAAAGAAAAAAGGAAATGGCGTATGGCATTTATTGCCGGGAGTGTCCGAGGACAAGTCCGGCTCGCCAGGTGCAGGTCTTTTGATTTGACGCTCGTAGGCAACCCGCGCGTCGTGATGAGGATGAAATGATGATGAAGATGACACATTCACCCAACCCCAGTGCCAAAGGAATTAATCAATGATTGTTAAAATTCCCGTGTGACCAAAGGCCAGTACTCTAACCATTTAACCATGGAGCCGGAAATGGAAATGGGAAACCATGGAAAACAATCCTTTCGACAGTAGGGTTCGGACCCACTATCTCCCGAATGCATGCTCACAGCTGCGCGCCCGTAAGCGCACAGCCAACTCTCTCGATATATTTGAAAATAATAATTTGATGAATTATTCTATATCTTACAGACTTACCGGGGGAACTACCTGTATTAATTCTTTTTGTAGCCTCGCGGTTCAAATATATTTCTTTACGACAGGTGACCAACTGATCAATAAGCATAAAGAAAAATCGCTTTAGAAGAGTTCCGAATTTAAGTAGACTACGAAGTCTTAAAAATAGCTCTTCAGTCTCTTTGAACTCATCTTGAGTTTGTACGTAATTTATGTGTAATTAACGTATGCAGGAAAGGGAAAGGCTAAAAAGAAAGTAGATGTAAGATGGCCCATATTACAGATGAGTTATTGGTTGTTCGTAACATGTTAGCCGATGGATGAATTGCAGGCGAAAATATTTTCTTCTGAAAATGGAAGAAATAGATAATTACTAGACCTGAATATGTATGCACACTCAAATGTTAGAAGATGCATTCAAATATCGAAGAAACGTGAGCTGGTTCAACCTCTACGCCTGTCAGTGAAGATATTTTATACAATGAAAATGTCCTTTCATTCTTCATCTATCAATACGCAATTGAGCTGAAATTCTCAGGTGAAATTGACGGAACATCGGAAACCACGAAACCACGAGATGACAATACCTGGTACTGACTGGATTTGCTATGATCGTATGACAACTCTCGAGGATTCCCTAGTTTCACTTGTAATCTGAACTGCGTAATATTATTTCACAACAAGCATATTATACAGATGGAAGCTAGTTTTAAAATTAATTCATACCCAGTTGATTGCAGAGATTGTAGGTATTAATTACCATTATTTATGTGATAACAGAAGAATAGCAGGTGATATTACTATGCTAGTCTACAAGTAAAATATTCACTTTGCATTAATTCAGAATATTAACTTTCTTCTGGTATATGTATTTACGTATATGCACTATCAAATACTTGTCAAATTTTCTCTGAAGGTATGACTTACAAAGCTTATCACTACAGCATACCAATAAACACGTATTTCTCATATAAATCCGAGCTCTGGTAATGACAATGTAATGTGAACTAGTCTGCGTGTAGAGAAGACAATAGTAGAACTATTACGCCATGATAGAAATTCTGGAAGTTCGGACAGAAGATGCCGACAAGAGCCCAGTCACGCACTACTTATGTCCGTGTCGTCCTCTTGAGTGCAGGCTCCGTGACCCAGACTCACTTTCCATCTGGGGCAGCAGAGTGTGGTTCCTGTAGCGAGTGGGTGCTCGTCCCTCCTCCTACAACACACGAGCCGCTTCCTTATGTCCGCTTTGATTCGTTTGGTCATTAAAATGTACCTTACGAAACAACAATGTGTCAATCTACAAGTAGATATTTCTCTCTAATAGCAGTCCTCTTAATTTCAGTTTTAAATATCTCCATGTGGACACCCGTTGCTGTAAGATTTCTACATGTAAAATATTTCTTCTGAGACATATGGTGTAAAGCTGAGAAAGTAGTTCAAATTCAGTCATAGATCGCCCAGAAGAGATCCGTTCCTCTGTCTCTGGCAGAGTAAAATGGAACATCGAAATTAACAAGCAGGCAGACTACCTATAAATAGGTCAAATCAAAAATCCTGCACGCTCGATCACAGGTCATATTATTATTATTATTATTATTATTATTATTAGGACCTTTATTTCTCAGCAGAAACAAATTATTTTAACTCCTAAAAACGATTTATCTGTAATCAAACAGAAAATTAACTCCATAGAAAATGTTAATTTGCTCCGTTATTTCAGGAGCAAGTAAAAGAGACGTGTGTATGTCCAAACCTCATCCCGTTTCTCTACGGGATCGGGTATGAAGTGAGATTAATCTTCGTTGAGAGTTTTTAGTTCGGATGCCCTTCCTGACGTCAGCCTCATCAGAGGAGGTAATGAGATTAAATGTATTATGTGCCATATTATAGTAGGAAGAGAGAGGGTGACACCTCGTGCCGGCACATAGCCTGCTCTTATTGAATAGTACCAAGTTGTCTGCTCAAGACTTAACGTCTCCATCCGACGGGCAAATCACCGTCAACAGCGTCATATGCCCTCACTCCATATAAGCACTGCGGAGAGTTTTCGAAGTGAATCCAGACTTTTGGCACGCAATCTAGTGATTAATTGCCGGATGGAGAGAGTTTTTCGACCAACGGAACTCGAACGAATTAAGCACAGTGGTAGACCTTAGAAACTTAACGCTCTAACGATCATAGCCACTGGGCAGGCTAATCTAAAGAGAAATGTATTGCACAAAATGTTTTAAATAAACTGCTTCTACGGATCAGTGGTCGAGTGTCGGCCTCCGGATCACAAGATAGCGGTTTCAAACCCGTCAGAGGTAGCCGGATTTTTAAAGGGCGGGAAAATGTCCGTGTCGTACGATTTCGGCATGTAAAAGATCTCTGGTGACACATTTCAAATTTAACTAATCTTTTTTCGGACATTGTCGCGACGCTGCTGGGTGAAACACTAACAGAGAGCTCATTACTCATCCTTTGCCTCTTGACAATAATCATTGGTGGGATGTACTGAACACAGGCACTGATACAGCATATCCTGTTGTGCGCATTCCATATCTTCCGCTTTCTTTAATTTTTTTAAAATATAAAAGCAACATTTTTGTTCCTTTCTGTACCGTGAGAACTCACTTTCAACTCCATTAGATTTTCTCATTGCATCCATTTTTTATTTTTTGCACAGGCGTTCCAGAATATTGAAGAATTTATACACTTGTTCCCTTTGAATCCTCATCGCTCGTGTAATTGAAGTTGTTCCAATTTGCCTACTTGACAAATTAGGACGTCTTCCCATGAATGTTGAAAATCAATTTTTTGCCTACCAGGGCTTGGTCGTGATTGATATTATGTAGAGAATCGTTTTCTTTCACAAAGTCAAACTCAAGTATCGATACTATTCAGGAAATGGAAGTAGGTACGATTTCGGAAACCTCGCCATTTTATCTTTATGAGATCCTTGAATTCAAACCAGTGCTAACTTATGTCACTAGCTACCAGTGTTGCCAACTTATATTTTCAAGATCCGCTAAATACTACTAAAAATCCGCTAAAATTCCGCCAAGAAATCCGAACTCAAATAATGAATAATAATAACAATAATAATAATAATAATAATAATAATAATAATAATAATAATAATAATAATAATAATAATAATAATTTTAAATGTTTGCACTCACCTGATCTGTGAGTTTCACTGGGATTAACCCCTGTCTGTGAGTCGGCGACCTAAAACTTGTAGGCGTTTTAGTGCCGGGTGCAAACTAGGTGAATCCCGTACCTCAAGGGCACACACAAAACAGGCCAATTCATTAAACGGTCTTCCTTCATGGTACATAGTTTCATTATCTGTCGTCATTCGTCAACTAAGAGAGAAGTACCCTTTCCCCACGCATTACAAATTTATGATACCATGGTATCATAACATCAAATCCAAGTAACGTGTTTTCCACATGTGACCTAGCTCCTGACAATAAATACGAACTAGCTCGGAGACAGACTGGAGGACAAATGTTAAAAAACGTCAAATGGATAAAACACTAAATTCCGCCGTAATAAATCCAGAATTCCGCCAAAATAATCCGCTGTCCACTAAATGATATATTTCTCCGCCGACAGCCTTCTGATTCCGCCAAATATAGTGGAAAATCCGCTCAGTTGGCAACACTGCTAGCTACGTGAGAATTAAGACGTATTAATGCAGTTTGAAGTCATATATAACACGACTCTTTCAGTTTCTTATCGGATGTCCGTATCCTCACTACGTAATGAGAAAGTTACACTGAAGCGATAAGAAACAAACTTAGCGACATATTCTACCGGTACCTAAAATTGACCAATTATTAAAATGCTTTCATGTTGGTAGACTTTACGCAGTGTATCCTATTTTATTTATGACACATGCCCCTAAGAGAGTTGCACTCCAGTTATAACAGACATTACAAAATATATTATTATTATTATTATTATTATTATTATTATTATTATTATTATTATTATTATTATTATTATTATTATTATTATTATTATTATTATTATAGGTCATGCAAATTAGAAGACAATATCACGAAAAAATTAACAATAGATTTACAATAATAAAAATTAGAAAAATGACAAAAAAATTACCAATAGTTTTTTTTAAAATTTGATACATTCAGATCAGGATCAGATCATATCTACGTTGTAATTACTGGCTACATATTCTATAAATGAGTAATTGCAAAATATTTATGTGCAGTCACGGGCATATACTGACAGGATAGGTGCGTGATTAATAGTGTAAACAAAACAAAAAAAATTCCAAACTTTACAGACAATTGATGTCCACATGTATAACTATCAAAGAGATTGTATAATTAATTCCATTTCCTTTTTATATTTTTTGAAGATAGTTTATGTGTATTCTCTGAAGTAATCCAGCAGGCATTTTTTGAAGTTCGGTAAGGACTTCGAGAGATCTCTGACCTTTTTTTTTTTTTTTTTTTTTTTGCTAGTTGCTTTACGTCGCACCGACACAGATAGGTCTTATGGCGACGATGGGACAGGAAAGGTCTAGGAGTGGGAAGAAAGCGGCCGTGGCCTTAATTTAGGTACAGCCCCAACATTTACCTGGTGTGAAAATGGGAAACCACGGAAAACCATCTTCAGGGCTGCCGACAGTGTTGTTCGAACCTACTATCTCCCGAATACTGGATACTGGCCGCACTTAAGCGACTGCAGCTATCGAGCTCGGTATGACATGTGTTTGACTACGCTATTAAACGTAGTACACGTCCTTACAAACAGCGAATTTTTGTGAATTAATATTTTCGATAAGGAATTATAAAATTGCGTCCGGCTAAGCAAATTTGATTTTCTTACGTTGAAGTGTTTTCTGGCTAGCAGATCACCATTATTTATAATACCATTTATAATTTTGTGCAGAAAAAGTTGTTGATATCATTCTCGGCGAGCGTTTAATGGAATGTAGCTAACTCCTTCCAATAAGTTACCTATATGAAATTCTTAACCTTAAACTAAATGGCACCATCTCTAGATTAAACTTCTACGGAGGTGTTGCGATTTAGGCGCCAATACAAATTACGAAATCTTACCATTTTACTTCAGGGCGCACTGTCACATATAAGTCTAGGAACGGGAGGGAAGAGACCGTGAGTATCGTGGATAGACCATGTGACGATTGAGTCAAATGAATTATGAGAAAGAGCTATACAATAACATCAAATAGGGAATCCAGAATATTTAGGGTAGGCCTATATCACAAGGAATGAAGGGAAGTGTCGAATACTTCAGCTCGCCATATAATGAAAGATCTTCGAGAATAAAGTTAGAGAATACCAACGGGTTTCCTAGTTAAAGAAGCTGAGAGACTGGTACCAGATATCTTCAGCAGAATAGCTCCAAAATCAACCAATAAGACTGAAATCATCATTATGACAATCAACATCCAAAATAGATAAGCCACAAGATGTAGAACGTCATTTTTTACGGTATGGCAGTAATCCAAATATAATAATTCTAAACTCAAAGGAAGACGTTCCTTTAACCCCCCCCCCAAATCCCATGGCATTACAGCCCTTGAAGGGCCCTGGCATACAAAGCGACCGCTGCTCAGCCCGAAGGCCTGCAGATTACGAGGTGTCGTGTGGTCAGCACGACGAATCCTCTCGGCCGTTATTCTTGGCTTTCGAGACCGGGGTCGCTATCTCACCGTCAGATAGCTCCTCAATTCTAATCAGGTAGGCTGAGTGGACCTCGAAACCACCCTCAGGTCCATGTAAAAATGCCTGACCTGGCAGGGAATCGAACTCGGGGCCTCCGGGTAAGAGGCAGGCACGCTACTCCTACACCACAGGGCCGGCACGTTCCTTTAATACTCGAGAAAATATTTTCTGCAATCTTCTTAGTGTTATTTGTGAAGTATGAGGTGTGTTTTACACGCAGTATTGAGCAGCCTCCAGGCTTAGAGTTCACGAGACAACAAGGTACCTCCTGTCGTGGGCGTTTGCAACAACGTAATAGAATTGTATACAAATTAATTCTGAAAGTCCGAGTTGTTCTTCAGGCACTACACCTCTTGCGTGTTTCATACTGGAAATATATTCATTAGAAATGGGGCGTGACGTAGTAATTTTAGGTACTCAGGAGCTAAATGATCTCTTCAGAGAGAGAGCACGCAACTTCCTGACTTGCAAGAGGTCTCTAGACAAGAGCCCTTGACCGAATCTGCACGTCCTGGCAGGTGTGTATAGCCACTGGTGATGTATTGTACAAGTAATTGACTGTTACATTCTAAACGAGGTTGTCTACCAGAAAGAAATATGCTAACAGGCCTAAAGGGTGAAAAAAGAACTCTCAAATTACCTATTGTGTTTTTTCACAGGTGAAGGCCAATGTGACCTGAAATGCTGTTATCTTCTTAAACCACAATACCTCGAGTACATGTTAAACAGCCAGAGTTAGGTTACACTATAGTAGATCAGAATCTCGTATTTCAAATCATCATTGACAGTTCAATGATTTGACGATGTACAGGATCGAATTAAACTTCAGTCAGCCACTAAACCGTTCAGGAGAAATGTGGTGGTGATGGTAACGATTATATTTGTATTTTTTACGATCTCCTTTACGTCGTACCGACACACATAGGTTTTATGGCGACGATGTGATAGGAAAAGGCTAAGGGTGGAAAGGAAGTGACCGTGGCATTAATTAACGTACATTTTCCTGGTGGAAAATGAGAAACCACGGCAAACCATCTTCAGGGCTGCCGACAGTGGGGTTAGAACCCACGATATCCCGAGTGCAAGCTGATAGCTACGTGACCCAAACCGCACAGCCACTTGCTCGGTAACGATTATCCTTTCAAGGGGTTTATACCTTAGCGAATGATCACTTCAAATAATATTCAGTATTTCTGCAAATATTTCAGTGATTTTCTTGACATTTGCTCCATATGTAAGTCGCTCAAAGAAGAATGAGCGCGTGTTATTGCGTTAAGTTTCTCGTAGGTACACTTTTCTCAGTAAAACTGAACCTATAGATATATTTTTTGTTGAGGGTATCCACAGGGTTTGTGTCTACATAAGAGGTTAATTATATTTTCATAATAATTAAATTTATCTGATAAAATATTAAATTCGAGGAACATGAAAATCTCATTTTTGAGTGACTATACAATATTATTTATTGTTTTATATGGTAAGAAAAATTGATTTTGTATTGCTCAAATGGTTACATCTACTGACGGCTTTTCAAAAAATATCCCTACGATCTTAAAAAACACAATATATCCAAAATTGAAGAAAAAGGGGCAAACTTTTCACTCCTACTGAAAGGATAAATTTTTCTCTACATGATTACTTATTCATTTTAGAAATATTTTGATTTTAATTTTTGAAAGTATAGACATCTTGGTGGTTTTTCGCTCCTGATCCCTTCAGTATTTATTTAAATGTAGCTATTCTAGCTCATCCTCAAGAACAGCTCCATTTGAAGAATTTTGAAAATTACACAACCCAGCATGTTCAAACTTTTTCTTGCGGCAAGAGGTGTGTTAGGTGATATTAACTAATTTTGGTTCACTGAACACGAATCCGTTGTCCGTTTCTACGCATCACGTCACGTTTTATCGCAATAGGTATATCAAAACAAGAAATAGGCCTGTATATTGCATTTAAAAAGTACTGAAAAATGTTGATAATTTTGGAAATATTTATATTTCTTTGTATTATTATACTGTATATATTTTGAAATAGTTCAATATTGTCTTGAATTATTATATACAATGAATAAGTATTGAGCATAAAATTACAATGAAATATTTAGCATTTATTGTAATATAATACTGATTTACACAAAAACACATAAAATAAACAACTCTGAGGCAATGACAGCATTTTATTTTGACAATTAAACGTGATTTACAAGCAAATAATGTAACTTTTATTCAGTATCTTTATGAATTCATAAATGTGAACAAAATAAACTTTAACAGTCCTAGATGTCCGCTTGGAATGAACACTTGGCTCCCATCGTCTCACTGCATCAAGTTTGTCTTCTCTTTTCAAACACCAACAGTAGTCGGCCATCATTGGTTCATCCCACCTCCTCTGGTATCTTCTTTCTGCCTCCTTGATGTCCTGATGGAACCTCTCTCCCATCTCTTCATTAACAGCCCCAAGATTTTCCGGAAATTGAAGTGCAGTTTCAGACTCATTCTGCGCAACTCTTTCATATCACCCAACATCGTTTTCACTATTGTTTCGTATTGTTCATCCTTTACATTTCCTAGGAACGTCATTATGACGTCTCTTATTGAATTCCATGCATCAAGTTCCACGACATTCATCGTCTGTTCAAAGTTTCTGTCTTTCAGAAGTTTTCTAATATGTGGTCCATTAAAACTGCCTTCCTTGACTTTTGCATCAGATAAATGTGGAAATTTGCTTGCAATGTACTTTAAACAGGGGCTACTTTTGTCCAAGGCCTTAACGAACTGCTTCATGATTTCCAGTTTGATGTGTAGCAGTGGCAAAATAACTTTTTGTGGGTCAACTAATGAAGCATTTGTAACATTTGTAACATTTGTAACATTTTTTCACACCAAGTGTCAAAATTTGTCTCTTGGGCCAGGAAGGTGTAGACCAGTGTTTGTCCCTAGCTCTGCTGTCCCATTTATATAAATAACAAGGGAATTTAGTGTATCCTGCTTGTTGTCCTAATACAATACCACACATCTTCAAGTCGCTACACACATCCCACCGGTGCTCACGATACTTGATTTCATCTAAAACAGTTTGCATTTTAATATTCTTTTAGTGAAACCGAATGTGCCACAGGAATCGAAGCTAGAATGTTTCCGTTATGAAGTAGTACAGCCTTTAAGCCCCTCTTGTAGGAATCCACAAACAGCCGATTCGCTGTTATCACAAAGCAGCACTGTGCCGCAATGACACATTTTCAGACAGTAAATGGCAAATAACACGAAGACTAGATGTGATACAATAGAACCAATGACATTTCTGAAATCAGGAGACCTTAGTTAGTTAAAATCACGTACCAGATGCTTTGCCGCAAAAATCATGCTGGGTAGTGTTATAAGTAAGTTATCCAATTAAGGTGCGATATATGAGATCAGAAAATAACGTTTATTCGCTGACCTAGAGAGCACATAACGCAATTCAAACAGCAAACATCAGGTGATGTACGGGACAGAGTTGGGTTCATATGCCATACTCATTATTCTGACCAGAGCATATACCTCTTCACCTCCTGAGGCCTGGTGTCCTTTTAAAAGGACACTGTTTAAAAATGGAATATCCCGTAAAAGGAATTTTTTTTTAAATAAAATAAATAAAAATTGACCTTTAGTTGGTGTTCCATTTCTTTGGGAATTCACTTACCTTGGTGTGATATGCTTCTCACTTCACTGTCTCCCACCAAAGCATCGTTAAAGAAGTATACACTTTTATGACATTTGACCGAAAGAGAAATGTTCTGGGCTTCAGAATGTTAAGTGCAAAAACTTACTGGCACAGGTACGACGGAGGATGCGTTTCAGACGAACAAAGAAACAAGGAGATCAACCTCTCATAGGTTCAACAGTAAACTAAGGAATAATAATATTTCTGAATATTCGGAAAATGACTATCGGCTAATGAAAAGGAATGGAATGGAAGGAAAAAAGAGAATTAAAGACTCCCTGTCCCACAAATTTGGTGTCATGGAAATTGCGGTCGCCTCGTGGAGGCACAAGAGTAGGAAATGATTAAGAAATTCCAGCTCGCGAAATATATGGGTAGTGTCATAAGGGAACCGTTTCCTATGGGAGGGATCGCCGCGAAACATCGACAGGGCACTGCTTATTTGTTGGAACGAACACCCATGTAGTACTGCGTTTCGGGGTGTTTCGGGTCGTAATTTGCGTTTTCGGAGGAGCAAGTGGCATAATTTTGTTCCGCAGGAGATTTTTTTATGTGTCGGCAAATCATCTGACCCAAGGCTGACCTGTTTGAGAACATTCGAACACCGTAGGGTTGAGATAGAATCGAACGCACCAATCTCTGCTCATAAAACCAGCACTCGATCGTCTAAGTAAAGAGGACAGTCATCAACAGGACCAGATGGAGAGGCTTTCGGGATGTCCTGTGCCTTCAAGGGACAACATAAATTAAGTCGACTGACATAAATAAGTGGAAACAGACTCAGGCGGGAGACAGTAGGTACTACATACGTCTTTTGGGGGTCTAATGAAGATATCTGAACGAGAGAAACGGCCGGGAAAATGGGAGCCGTGCAGTGTGATTATTGATAATTATGATGATGATAATGATGATATTATTGTTGTTTTAAAGAGACAAAATCTGTGTATCGCCTTCTAATTAGGATGGTTATATTGACCAATGACCTAGATGCTAGCTTCCTTAAAATCAATCATAATCAAAAGTAATTTTGAAAACGACATTTCATGAAGCCTGTAATGACGTATTTGGACTGCACAGAAGAGTACTGCCCACACATGTCATGCGCGACTTTTATTGCTTGGTTGCTTGGTTCTCTCGACCTGATTCGCTGCCTTTCATAT
Organism: Anabrus simplex; assembly: GCF_040414725.1. Lineage (NCBI taxonomy): Eukaryota > Metazoa > Arthropoda > Insecta > Orthoptera > Tettigoniidae > Anabrus > Anabrus simplex. The sequence goes on along the minus strand of NC_090268.1, from coordinate 343,256,985 downwards.
CAAGCAACTTCCCAACTGATCCTGCAAGGCTGATTTAACATCATTCCAAACCTCATAACAAGGATCGGAGGAGTGAGAAATCGAATACTTGGCCCATCAATAATAGGCTGGAGCTGGTTGGATGTTTATAGAAATGACAGCAACAGTAGATGCCATTCAGTTTCCTCCAACTAGAAGTCGCCCAGCTGACAAAATACAAAAAATAAATAAAAAATACGCGTCTTCATGATCGAGATGGTGAAAGAGTAAAGTGTCATAGAAAAGGAAGGTACTCTGTTCCGTATGTCACTTGTATGTCAATTGTTTCTCAGAAGTGCAATTGAACCTTTTACAGCCACTAAAGACACCATTTTGGTATGAGGAGGACGAAATAAAAATGCCGTTAACCACTTAAGGAAGAAGGTCTTGAAACTGGTGGAATGCCAAGAGGGTTAAAGTGCGGGATTACATAAGATTGATTCTTCTCCTCAAGTTCTCTTTATTCCTTGAGTTTAAGAAAAGTATCTTTTCAAGGGAAGGATGTTCGTTGCAACTTCTAGTTGATCCACTACAAACAAGTAGCTAAATCACTCATTAACCCAGCCAGTACATACAAGATGAATATAGCTAATTTACTAAAAAAAAAAAAAGTACGAGAAATATTTCACTAACTGATATCTGAGTTATATCGCCATTACCTTCGTTCTCAGGTGGCCGCGGTTCGAATAATGAACAATGCATGTTGGAAGTACGAAATTAAACTTTACGCCCTTACGATTCTAATACTATTAAAACTCCTCTGCTCCTCTGCCTTTCATCACAATATAAATAGTCACAAATTAAACCGCTGCTGATTGGGACTGCATAATGCATCCATGGCATCATCTGCCTGTCGTAAGGTGGTGATGGTGATTATTGTTTTAAGAGGAAGTACAACTGGGCAACCATCCTCTATATAATACTAATCAGAGAGAAAAAATGGAAGGGGTCCGACACTTCGAAAAACGAAGGTATCGGCCAAAGGAAGACAAGGGCCATGAACGGCGTGGAAATGAAAGACTCCCTAGGCCTCCATATGTAATACCGTCGGGGTCTGAAAAGAACAAGAGTTGACCAAGGGAGGTCGGATAGGATAGATGAAAGTGAGGAGCCTAGCACAAGTAATTGGAAACAATGCTAGGATTCAGCTGAGGGCCTCGTGGTCGCCAACCCACGTTCCAAAGTTCAGAGCCCCTGAGGCACCTTTTAGTCACCTCTTACGACAGGCAGGGGATACCGTGGGTGTTATTCTACCGCCCCCATCCACAGGGGGACCTGTCGTAAGGAACGAATGAAAGAGGACATCCAGTGGTTTTCAACTTGTAGGACACTCCTCTCTTTCATCCTTCCTGTCCGATTTCCCTTGGTCAGCTTTTGCTTTGCTCAAACTCGGACGATATTAAGTTTGGGAGGCATAGGTTGTTTTTCATTTTCACACCTTCTTTAGCGGATACCCACAGTTTCCTCCGATTAGTGTTAAGAGTGGTTGCTTGCCTAAACAATAATCACCACCATCCTCCCAGATAAAGCTACCATGTTACGTGCTTTCCTTGCTAGTGTCACTAATTGAGTAAAATTGATTTTATTCAGTATGCAGCTAAGCTGTTAATAGAACAATCTCTCTTAGAGAGAACGAAGTCCTCCCAGAACAATGTATTAGTACAATGGCGAGGTAAGGTAATTGTACTTCAATCTCGTGCGAAAATCAGTTACTGTCTACAGTCATTAGGGAGCCCGTCACCTGTCCATTCACAAGGAAAGGCAGGTAGTTCTTAACTTCAAACAACGGTGGATTGTGATATAAAAGAAAAGAATACGATGAAGGAACTATTAGAGATGTTCATACATATCAATACTTATCTCATTAATGGACAATGTATTATTTCATTCAAATATGAATACTTATTCATTACAAATGGAATGCATATTCTTCTTCTTCTCACGTAGCTATCAGCTTGCATTAGGGAGATAGTGTGTTCGAACCCCACTGTCGGCATCCCTGAAGATGGTTTTCTGTGGTCTCCCATTTTCAAACCAGATAAATGCTGGGGTTGTACCTCATTAAGGGCTCGGCCACCTCCTTCCCACTCCTAGTCCTTTCTTACCCCATCGTCGACATAAGACCTAACTGTGTCGGTGGGATGCAAAGCGATTGTAAAAATTTAAAAATAAACTTCTTCTTCCTGGCCATTTCTCAGTTACTTGGGATGGGCACTACGTATGGATTAAACCTAGTTTTACGACCGGATGCCTTTCCCGTCGCCAATCCAATATAGAGGGATGTATTCATTATTGTGTGTTTTTGCAGTGTCGGATGTTGTGTGTGATTGTGTATTAATACTAACACAAACACCCAGTCCCCAAGTCAGATGAATTAAGCAGATGCGAGTAAAATCTCAGGCCTAACACTAGCAGGAAATCGAACCCAGGGCCTTCTGAACCGAAGGTTACTACATTGACCATTCAGCCAAGAGCCCGACTCCAAACGAAATGCACAATCATTCAAAATAATTAAAATATTCGTCAATTCAAACTCAAAATATGATGAGTTTTGGAAATATGAACAGCTGCCTCATTAACTTCAGAAGCAATTTTGGGAATTTCCATGCTCATGAATGCTCTGAAATAAACAAAATCTTAGTGCTAATTTTACCTTCGCTGTTATCCGCCTCTATAGTGTAACTGTTATTGTTATTAGGTGCTGTCTTCGATTCCCGGTACTTCTGTGGTTGAAATAGTACATGCAGCTCACCTCCATTGGGGGTGTGACTGATAAGAGTTGCACCATCTGGGAACGAGGACACGAGTTTACTTTCCCTTTACCTTCATTTGTTTAAAATGTATACGTCATTTCACCTAATTAGCAATTAAAGCCTTGAAACACTTTATTTATCCGTTATTTGGTGTACTCGAAATCCTCTCAGCCTACGTGAGAATATTTGAGGAGCCACCTGACGTTGAGATAGCGGCCCCGGTCTAGCAAGCTAAAAATAACGGCCGAGAGGATTTGTTACGCTGACCACGTGTCTTCTCGTAATCTGCAGACCTTCGAGTTGAACAGCGGTCGCTTGGTATTACACACAGAAAATTGCACAGCAACAGAGTGCTAAGGGGCACTTCTGAAAGATCTGACTCCAGTTACTTTGCTTAACATCGTCAGTGTACTAAGTTCATTAGGAGATTGGAGTACATAAAGTAATGAATGTAACACATCCTCCTTCCGTTGTGTACACTAGTAGGTGGCTCGGCAGTGTTAAATAGATTATGATTCATCTGCAAACAGAAGCAGCTCGTGCGTACTACGGGAAACAGTTACCAAGTTCCGTTTCAGATGGAAGAACCGTAAATTAGTAATTATTGGCCACAGCTGGTTTGTGATGATATCTTACAACTATGTTTCTGTATTACGTGACTTGATTCGTAATAGTCTTTTCGTGACCATTATTGAACAAACACGCAAGGTAGATGATGATGATTCAATGTTTTAAAAATAATTCCGGCAATATAATTAGTTCTACGGGTTGATTATACAAAGCTATAAATGCATGCTGCTTCTTATTCGTATCATTTTTACTTTTGTTGGTCTTTTCCCAATAACTATGGATCGTTACTATGTGTGCAGCTCAGTTTAATGACCGGATGCCCTTCCTGACACTAACCCTATGCGAAGGGAGGTGTTCACTATGTGTTGTTTGCAAATAAAGTGTATTAAGGGGAACACTAACACCCAGACACCGAACTAGAAGAAAATTAATCAGACGGGACTAAAAACCCGGCCCGATCGGAAATCGAATGCGGAGCCCTCTGATCGGAAGGCCACGACGCTGACCATTCAGCCAAGGATCTGGGCCTATAAAGGCATGTTTGATTCACTTGAAAGGACATGGGTTCAATTTCATTTCAGGTAAGCCGAGTGAGTTGGCCCTGCAGTTAGGGTCGCGCAGCTGTGAGCTTGCATTCGGGAGATAGTGGGTTCGAACGCCACTGTCGGCAGACCGGAAGATTGTTTTCCGGCCTTTTCCATTTTCACACCAGGCAAATAATTAAGGCCACGGCCGCTTCCTTCCTACTCAGAGCCCTTTCCTATTCTCTCGTCGCCATAAGACCTATCTGTATCGGTGCAACGTAAAATAATAATAATAATAATAAATATAATTGATAATTATTAATTATAATAATTCATTTTTATTATTAATTAATTAAGGATCTGGGCCTATAAAGGCATTTTTGATTCACTTGAAAGGACATTAATTAAGTAATTACTTATTTATTATTATTATTATTATTATTATTATTATTATTATTATTATTATTATTATTATTATTATTATTATTATTATTATTATTATTATTATTGCACCCGCCACTCGAGCGGTCAGTGCAAAGTTCTCCCGGTAACTCGATTTCTTCTCAGGGTATTCTATCTATCGCTCATAAAATCTGAGATTTTATATGTGTTTGTTTTTTACGTGGTTTCGGAAGAGACTCGGTCTGCTGAAACGCACATCATGGGAAAACCTATTCGCTCAAGTAAGGACCTGGGGCCGAAAACCTCAAAAAGAATCTCTTTCTTTTGTCAAATTCATCAGTTACTTATATCTACTAAACTTATTAGCTAACTTACAAACTAGTTGTTACCCAAAAGGAATTTATAACACAGACACTTCCTAAAAGAATAGTATAAGAAAATTTATTGAAATAAATCATGTTCAATGTAAAGTTAATGTGAATTCTGGGTAGCATTATCTTAATAACATTTAAGTATAAAGGATTAGAGTCAGCGCTGGCTCAAATAAAAGTAAAATAATTAAGATTTTAAATTATTTACACTCATTCTCATACAATGTTCAAGTTCATATTAGTTATTTACTTCTATATTCGTAGCCATGTACCGAAGTGTATTTGATTTACTTTAATTATATTTAAAAGATCACTGAGCAATCACGGTCTCCATATAAATACTCGATGTGAATACTGTCACGATAATTATATTAAATATTCTTACCACATTTAAGTCAGTTCACTGTGATAAAAATGGATGGTTTACTAAATTGAAACGTAATAAAAATTAAATGGGATAAAGTCAGATTGCGAATGTAAATCTGATCATATCTTTGCGTATGTATCTCCCAAACAAACTTTTGCGTGAGTATGAAATCGTAAAACTGCTCTCCAAATTTTCCATTCATAAATCTGAACTCTGATTATTTGGTCCTTCATCTTGAATACGCATAAATAACAACTTACGGGCTAAGGCAATACCTCCCTAGAGCCTACGACATATGGCTCCTAACTAACCATTTTCCTATTCTTTATATTTTAAACACTTCAACTCAAATCATATCTACGTGAAAAGAAAATGAACATCTATCTAACTGTTTAGGTAGTTTCCGATCCACACACTCCTCCACCAACGGCTCAGTGTGCTTTAGCTATCTGCTATTACTCAATATCTCTCATGTGTACGAGATACTCAACTCGTATGGTCAGTACAGAATGAAATTAATACGTATTATATTGAAATGTCACCGCACCAAAGAATATCACATGTGTACTTAGTCATGAGCATAGTTAAACCGTATGTTAAAGAACTCTCTTGTATTCGGTATACCATTTACCAATGTCAGATAAAAACTGTCACGATTCACAATTCTACCATAATACATGTCAATCTTACCTTAAAATGGTCATCTGCGCGATGTTCACTCATTTGACATATTCTTTCCATATGACACAGAAACTCACCTCATGTTAATCTAACGCAACGTTTCCTCGGCGAATAGCAATTCTTTCTCATACCGCAGAACATAAACAAATATCTGCATTTCAAATATTCCTTAATATACTCCAAGAAATAACCATATTTTAACACCATTCCAATATACATTATCATACCACTGGCACACATATTGCCGTATGCATATAGCCGACTACACCCAAAACTATATGCCAAAACATTTTAGAATTGCCTTATTATAAACGCATTTTAATAACCTCTTATCATTTAACAGCAGTTGGAGTTCAATGCCCTCTTTCTATAAAGAAAGGAATACGTAACTTAACTATATTCATCTGTGTCGCGCAGGTAAATTCGTGACGTAATCATTGTGCAAGTAATACGAGATTAATCGAAGTTTCACTAGTTATATAGACTCATTGCTATTAGATCTTCACAAGTAACACTTCTTTCATTTACTCGTGCTAGTTTCTACTGTATGTATGCAAGTGCGGTAGCCTGTATATGATATAATAGAATTCTAATTCTACACTGCCATCTTATCTTATAGCCTTAAATATCTCACACTTCACTTTATGATTCACACACGTTCTTAATTAATTCATAAATATCACCAATTAATCAGCACATGCCGAAGTTAGAGTGAGGGTGTAGATTGCAAGAAACTACTCTACTAAAAAATGTATGGACTTAGCTCGTCAGATGTTATGTTTGGTCTGGTTGTCGCTCCATTCCTTGGTTGTGGTTAGATCCTCGGTTAGGATCTGGATCTCCGGTTGGACAACGTCTTCCCGGTCATCGGCTGGTCATATGGCTGGCTGGTCCAATCCTTGTCAGCTGGTCCTCTGGCTGGCCGGTGCCCATCCTCATCGGCTGGTCTTCTGGCTGGCTGGTCCAATCCTCATCGGCTGGTCCTCTGGCTGGCCGGTGCCCATCCTCATCGTCTGGTCCTCTGGCTGGCCGGTGCCCATCCTCATCGTCTGGTCCTCTGGCTGGCCGATGCCTATCCCCAGTTCAGTCCATCATGTAGATTTAGCAAGCAGCCATCGTTCCAAATCTGCAGACAGCGTAGAAAATTCCTTTTGCGGAGCAATCAGTCATGATATATTCCATTGTTCTACTGCTTATTCTTAACGACGAAATTTTCTTCGGTTGGGATAAGTTCTCCGTATATATGTATTAAGTTTATAACAACAGGGGTAACTTTCTTCCCATAGGAAATTATCTGTCCTCCGATATAGTGAGTCCTTCTTCTTCAATCGCAGAGTGGTTGCTCACCGGATCCAAGTCAGATGTATCTCACCGCGATTTACTTATTTTTATAATATCTCGTCTCTTTTATAATGTATGCCGGTGAATTATTTTGTCAGATGTGATCGTCGATCGTAAAATAGTCAATATCTTCTTCAGAAGTTTAGGATAATCTTCAGATATAAAGCTTAGCTTGTACTTGGGTCTTTCTTCTGCCGTTGAAATTTTAAGAGTATATTTCTTTAACAATTAGTCCGCTGCTATATTTTTTTATAAAACAATTCAACTGAGCCTCTACGGTCCTGCAGTGTCTTCCAAATCAGTCCGTGTCGTGACGTGCATGGTCCCCTATATACCGTATTAATGAGAAGTTCATTGCCTTAATAGATCGCATGGGCCATACCTTCCTACGCCGCCATTTTGTAAATGGTCTACGAGATGCGAACGGGCACATTATTATTATTATTATTATTGGATCCATACCTTCGTCACTGTTGCTCAAAATATCGTGGACTCTCATGGAAAATACGTCGCTACAACGGCCGATCAGGCGCGACATTCTGTCAATTGCCGATATCAAGTGACGCTCCTTCATAACATTATGCATTATAATGCCCTTGTATAGGGGCGTTATTAGCTCAGTGGATTCGCAGCTGGCTTCCTAGTCGGAATGTTGAGGTTCGAATTCCGGTCGGTCCTGGGTTGAGATTTTCATCATGTAGCGTCAGGAAAGGGATCCGGCCTTAAACCCCCGGCCGAAACCAAAGTGAGCCTGGGTGGTTTCAGCGAACCCAGAAATAACTAGGATAAACTGAAGAAATGTATAATTGATAATGCATCACTTGCTTTGGAGTTAGGCATGCGGACGACGTGGCCGGCCCTTGGAAGTTGATGTTTGATGATAATCAATGCATCGTTGCACGTGTTATTGGCCTCTTCCAGGACAATGATATTCGTTCGATGGTTTACCTCAAGTGACATTCAGGTTTGTTTAAGGTACTGCGCTTTGCGCTAATGTCTGTTGTACACCATCACATTTTTCTTTCTCGTCAATATTTCACAAAAAAAAAAATTAAATCTTGTCAAGGATTGTTCAACATTGCTGAAGGTTTCACAAGATTTCAAAAGATTTGGCGAGGTTTGATAGCATTTTGTTTTAACATGGAGGAAATATAAACAGCAGTTAAGGGTCTAGGACTAGCAGTGGTATATATTATTAAAAAGGATATAAACGCACAATAAACCATACTTAACATAGGGAAAATAGTAATGTGATTATCTTCAACATAAATTTTGCAATGTGTTTACTGCCGTAAAATAATTTGCTGAGGTTATGTTGTATTGCATTTACTCGCATTAATTGAATAAAATGATATCACTGCAATCGAAACTCGTATATAGTATATAAAACATATTAGAGAAATAATAATAATAATAATAATAATAATAATAATGGCAAAGATCATCATAAACAGAACATCGCTGACAGTGTTTATTTATAGGTTATCGTACGGTAATAAACATAAAAGCTGCCCACTTCCTTGAGATATTTATCTTGCAATCTCCCTTTACGCTGCCGTTTTATTCTTTGCATTGTGGTACTCTATGGAGTCCAGTGAATATTGGCAGGAATGTACATCATACTTGGCAATTAATACACACACAACAGCTCTCGCCCATGAAGACGAAGAAGCCATTTTTGTTGTTATGATTTCTAGCAATCCCAGCATGCCTAGTAGCCTAGCGTGCACCATTAATACTCAAATTCCATTGGTCAGTCCTGTCAAAGACTTTTGAAGAATTCTCAAAACTTCCCAAATATTGCAAGTGATTTGACAAATAAACTTGTGATGTATAGAAAAATTCTTGTGAAGTCTTGAATTTGACAAAAATAATCGTGTTAACTCAATCTTTTTAGACCTTACACTGTCCACCACAAATGTCCTTGTGAGTGCTAATTAACATTGAACTGTACCGGAAATGTACTGCGTGCACACACGCGGATTTTAAAGTCGCGCATGAGTCATGTGCGTGAAGCAGGCGAGAAGGTACGACTTACATCAGCAGCACGGTACAGGAATGAGAAATCAGGGCACGTCTTACTTGACGCACTCTTCTTGTTCCTGTGATGACTAAGACGCTATATAAACCATGCATCTCAAATAGTAGAACATGTTCTGTTTCTGCTATTCCATCCACAATCACTTTTAATAGCGATGTCCCATGTAATATATATGACTAACACCTTTACTTGGTGGTTATATTATAAAATTCCTGCCAATTACAGTACTTGACAGAAGGAGCAACCTAGACAAAGGAAAGAAAACTGTAGATGCAACTACCTTAGAAATAGCCAGACAAGCTAGACTACTACAATTTAATATTCCTTAAAGCAATGAAGAGGTATCATAAATAAGTATTTGTCTTATTTTTCTAGTAGTTTAACGTGAGGGCAACGCAGACAAGGTGATAATAATAATAATAATAATAATAATAATAATAATAATAATAATAATATAAATAACCGGGCGAGTTGGCCGTGCGGTTAGGGTCGCGCAGCTGTGAGCTTGCATCCGGGAGATAGTGGGTTCGAACCCCACTGTCGGCAGCACTGAAGATGATTTTCCGTGGTTTTCCATTTTCACACCAGGCAAATGCTGGGGCTATACCTTAATTAAGGCCACGGCCGCTTCCTTGCCACTCCTAGGCCTTTCCTGTCCCATCGTCGCCATAAGACCTATGTGTGTCGGTGCGACGTAAAGGAAATAGCAAATAATAATAATAATAATTTTCTGACAGTGGACAGTGAAAGAAGAAGAACAAAAGAAACTAAAATAATATAAATAAATCAATAATGATTACGTTCTTTTAATTATTCTTGCTTTTCAAGTAAATTATCTATCTATCTATCTATGTATTATCCCCAGCCTCATGGTGTAGAAGTAGCATGCTTACTTTTTACTACGAGGCCTCGGGTTCGACACCTAGCCTGTCCAAGGATTTTAATTCTGCAGTGAGGGCTGGAACGCAATCCAATATCTGAAGACCATCTGACTGGGCAGCAGTCGTCATAGCAAACCAAGTTCAAGTGGGGTGAATGTGCCAAAGGATTTGTTTGTATCTAGCTATACGTCTGTGAATATTACGTCGAGTGTGTAGTTGAAAATATTTGGCAATGCAATTTTACGAGATGCATCGGTCTTCTAATACCACCTAAGGACTGGATTCGGTAACGATGGGAAAAAGATACTCAACATGGCATTAAAATAAATTCTAGTCAATTTCACTTCTGCATTTAAATATTCCTACCATTCCATATTTAACACGCAAAGATTGGTTTATTTTTATATTTTTAGTTTCCATTGCGTGTTCCGCACTCCTCAATTAGCCCACGCCAATGTGTCGTTGAAGGCTTGAAGAAACACTCAGAGGAAATGAAATGCTGTTCTATAGAAGGGGAAGTTTGTGTACGTTCCGAATAGTGAGAAAGACAAGTTCTCAGACCAGGAGTCTGTTAACGAGACACGAACACATTCCACACGACAACATGGTCGTGGGACGTTCCTCACGACGTTCCGTGAGCATAAACATTTAACACTTCCTTCTGTAACAAATAGACATTTCTTTTACCTTATGTTCACAATCTTTACGTTTAAGGTCGCTCTTTACGTTCCCAGTTCCCTTAGAAGTCGAGAGTTACAGATATGATTAGTACAATTGAACTTACAAATCGTCCTTGCGCCTGCGGAGAAAGCTATGCGAAGTATTTCAGCTTAGAACTTTGGCCGAAAGATTCTATCATCTAAGCTTCAATATTGTGAGAGTAATTTCAAAGAGAATGACGTAATGTGCTGCGGGTCAGTATTTCTTCCCCACTATTATCACATAGCGGTTTTTGCAGGCGCAAACGCGATATACTTAAAGAGAGCCCGGCAGTCATTATTACGATTTTTGCATCAATATATCTAATATGCACACATCTTTCAGCGTTCAGTCTGCAATTTTCTGTGAATTAACTAAACGCCTCCACAATCCTCAATCTGAAACTAGCCCTGCGGCTTCATTTAGTTACTCACCTCTGATCATAAAGTAAGCAAAAACAGAGTCCAACTATCATCGCCTTGGTCTCCTTCTACTTCTCTTATCCACCATGGCCGAGTTTATTATTCACCTATGCAGGCCTAATCTACACTCATCCTCCATTTTTCTCACATGACATCTGTTTATGGTTACAGATTCATACATCGAGATTACTTCTAACTTAGCCGTTATCTCATCGTTCCAAGTACCCACCTACAATTGTTCCCACCAACTTTTACCTGTTGCCATTTACGCTCCTTTCATGCCACTCACTTATAATTTATGAATAAGATATGAGTTCATCCAACTATCACCCTCGAACAAAAGAGTCGATCTGAAAACACAGCGATGTAGACGTAAACATAGTTTCATCCGGGAGCTGAATTCTTTCTTAACACAACACCGTTGTATAATAAAAATCTTACGGGCTGTTATGCCGTAGTCCACTCCTCTCGCTTCTTCCAGACGTTTCGACTACTGCTGCGGTAGTCATCTTCTGTGGCGTCGTGTAGATACGCTCTCCTGTATCCCGCTGGCGCCTGCAGTAGTCGAAACGTCTGGAAGAAGCGAGAGGAGTGGACCACGGCATAACAGCCCGGAAGATTTTTATTATATTGACACCGGCCATGAAAGCCTTCATACTTTAACAACACCGTTGGTTGCAATTGAGAGCACACTTTGCTTTACTGCACTTTGATTCATTTTCACTCATTATACTAATATCCATATTCTAAGTTCTTGAAATAATGCACCTGCTCCAGTTTCGTATTCCCTACCTGACATTCTGACATCACCTTAGTCTTCGAAATCGTAATTGTCATATCATACTTGTGTTATTTTTCAACTCTACTTTGAAGAACCGTGTATATTTTTCCTTTTATATATTTAAGTGAGTCAAAGTTGTGAGATGGACAACAGACAATGGTGTGATGGTAAACGGGGTGACAAGTCAGATTGTAAATTTCACCAAGAGTGTTACGAAAATGTTGCAAACTTTGATCTGGGAATACTTGGAAGTAAAGAGACGAGCTTCTCGACTAAGCGGAATGTTCCAATCTTTCTGTGAAGAGATGGCTTGGAATGACGTTAGTAGACGAATAAGTCTCAGTAGAGTTTCTAAAAGTTGAAAAGATCATAAAATGAAGATAAAGTTAGAATTCAAGAGGACAAATTCGGAGCAAGTGTTCGTTTATAGAATGAGGAATTAAGGGCTGGACTAATTGATCATGGGAGATATTTGATAAATTTTTAACTACTTTGAAATAATTTAAGAATAGATAAACAACTGATAGGGAATCTGCCACCTGGGCGACAGCCCTAAATGAATATCAGTGGTGATTTATTTATTTATTTATTTATTTATTTATTTATTTATTTATTTATTTATTTATTTATTTATTTATTTATTTATTTATTTATTTATTTATTTATTTATTTATTTATTTATTTATTTATTTGAAGGTTTTGCATATTCTGTAGAATATATTAGGCGAGTGATATCCTTATTAGCCGGCCCCGTGGTGTAGGGGTAGCGTATCTGCCTTTTACCCGGAGACCCGGCGATCGATTCCCGGCCAGGTCAAGGATTTTTGCCTGGATCTGAGGGCTGGTTCGAGGTCCACTCAGCCTATGTGATTAGAATTGAGGAGCTATCTGACGGTGAAATAGCGGCCCCGGTCTGGAAAGCCAAGAATAACGGCCGAGGGGATTCGTCGTGGTGGCCACACGACACCTCGTAATCTGCAGGACTTTGGGCTGAGCAGCGGTTGCTTGGTAGGCCAAGGCCTTTCAAGGGCTGTAGTGCCATGGGGTTTAGTTTGGTATCCTTACTGGCTGACCTAGTCGGCTGAGGTTCAATTCTTAATTATTGTACTTTATATTCTTGAATTAAATCTGTATATCCCAGTGGTTCAGACTGAACGTAAAACATGAGGTGCCGTATCTGTGATCACAATAGCAATAGTCACGTAAAAGTAAAAGCTTTCTTGTTCTGTTTCATCTTTTTTAGCTAAACGTCCTGTCTTCATTTAGTTTCAATATTTCATCTCTAATTACAAACTGTGAATTGTCCAGACTAATATATTTTCTTAGTTTTCTAAATCTTCAGTCCCGAGGTTGGATTGATCCTTAAAATAAACCACCAAAAATGCTTATGTGGTTATAGGGTAAACTACAAGAAATGATGGTGGGGCAATGATGGGGCGTACAAGGCAATATGAGGAGTGAGCAGGAAAGTGCTATTTCAGCACGATCCTATAAGTAGCACCTTTCATGATATACAGACACACTAATCGTGCTCCAGATTTAATTAGTCAGCTCACTCACAACTCAGTAGCTTCCATACAGTAATAGCCATTAAATAGAGAGACTTCGGTGGATGCTACATTTTTATCTGACCTGTACCAAGAGGCAGACATAAACGTATCGCACCCATCAGGAAATATTTGAGAATACGCTTACGGAACAGACAGCCAAAAGAATCCTCAGCTTGTTAAGTTACGCAAACTCCAGGATTAGTAATAAGTTCCTCGACAAAGACCAAAAAATGTCTGACATCAATCCTGAAGTGAAGGGAATCACCATCTCGTAGTGTGATAAACGTTAGATTTGTCTACCTAGGAAGAGCTGCATCAATTTTCAGTAGAGTGTTGAAGGGTTTTATTCGCGTGTATGTTTTTTCTATTGCTTTTACGTTGTACTGACTCAGGTCTTAAAGCGACGATGGTATAGGATTGAGTTAGGTATGGGAAGGAAGCGACCATGTATTCCAGAATTTGCCGGCTGTGACAATGGGAAACCACGGAAAATCATCTTTAAGGCGGCCGACGGTGGGGTTTAAGCCTACAATCTCCCGAATGCGATATAAGAGTTATATGGAACTAACCTGCAGCATACTCGTTCGGTAGGTCTTGGTTTTGCTATGTTACCTCTACTCAGGCACTCTGTGGCATAGTACATACGGCACACGATCTAATAGCTGAAAAACTGAACAAGAAGACAGTCTATTCTTTACTTTAGTGCTGAAGCATTTGTTTAAATTATGTACTCTCTAAGAACTTGCTGAATAAGCACTAAGAGTGGTGTTGGTAATGTTTTAGCATGTTCTCTCCTCATAAATTATTTAAACAGGAGTGAAACATTACTTCTTTTGTACTCAAAGTGTTAATCCTACTGTTGAGAAATGAGTTACGCAAACGCTTCTCAAGGTACTTTTAAACTGAATTAATTTATTCTGTTCCTCCACTGTAACCTTTGTTGAATAATACTACCAAAGTTCTTTTCCAATGTATTGGCTACCTATCTGAATTTTCAGCTTAGATACTTTCCGTTCAGAATATTTTGGGTTCGATTAGTAGGCGGACCATCTGATTAATTACCCTAGCTCGGAGACTGTGCTTTACGATTGTCTTCAGCGACCCGACAAGTGTTCCAGACAGAGAAATACATATACTGTTACTACTACTTCTTTAAAACATGTTTTTAAAAATGTTAAAATGGTTATAGTATATAATGCATAATTATATCCTCTGCAGGGTGGTAAATGTCACTTAGCTCTAGATTATGTAGTTTCTGAGATATAAGTGTTGAGCATGGCGTGTCGTTTTCATACCACCCATACATCTTACGGAAAGTAAAAAATATAGACTACCCACGTTTACGAAAATATCATTAAGAAAATATGATTTAAAGATAAACTTGACATTACTACTTACTTCAAGAGACTCGCAATCCTTCTAAATATTTTTAAGAATGAAATACTCTCGTAACACAATAAAAGTATAAAGGCTTACCATTGTGTTCAGAAAACTTCGAAGAATTTATCATAATAGAAAAATGCATCTCTTTTTCAGTTTCCTGAATCTCTTCATTTACACTAGTAACCATCACTGAAACAAATTAGTTCAGTACAACTTTCCACGTAGAGTTGACGCAGGAAAGGCATTCGGCCAAGAAACTGGGCCAGTTTGACACGTGGTGCCGATTCCAAGCAATCTAGAATAAGGTTAGGAAGGAAAGGAAAGGCTTTTGATACATATTCTTTTACCATTTTGAATATTGTATTGCTATGTCTGGTTGTATTTCAAACATCATTCTATAAACAGAAGTTACGTTACATAAATAAAAAAGTGACAATTCTCATTTTATGAAAAAACAATTTTTTAATTAGTAATCCGAGTTGGTGGAGACCCAACTCGTTCAACTCTTAAGAATCAGGGGAACTATGTAGCTCCACTGGTATAAATGCCTGCCTTTGGCTTCTTCTTCCTCTTCTTCTTATTTATTATTATTATTGTTATTATTATTATTATTATTATTATTATTATTATTATTATTATTATTATTATTATTATTATTATTATTATTATTATTATTATTATTATTATTATTATTATTATTATTATTGCCAGGCTGAGTAGCTCAGACGGTTAAGGTGCTGGCTTTCTGAGCCCAAGTTGACAAGTTCGATCCTGACTGAGTCCGGTGGTATTTGAATTTGCTCAAATTCGTCAGCCTCATGTCGGTAGATTTTTTTTCTAGTTGCTTTACGTCGCACCGACACAGATAGGTCTTATGACGACGATGGGACAGGAAAGGGCTAGGAGTGGGAAGGAAGCGGCCGTGGCCTTAATTAAGGTACAGCCCCAGCATTTGCCTGGGGTGAACATGGGAAACCACGGAAAACCATTTTCAGGGCTGCCGACAGTGGGATTCGAACCTACTATCTCCCGAATACTGGATATTGCCCGCACTTAAGCGACTGCAGCTATCGAGCTCGGTGGTAGATTTATTGGCCCGTAAAAAAACTACTGTGGTACTAAATTCCGGCACCTCGGCGTCTCGGTAAACCGTAAAAAAGTAGTTCGTGGGACGTAAAGCCAATGACTTTAGCATGTAAAGCTCTGCTCGCCAATGTTGGAACTGCTATATGTATATCACCGGACCGCCAGCTTCGTGTTGGTTGATTTACAAACACGTAAAGGTACTCGGAACGAAATTCTGGCACCTCAGTGTCTCCAAAAACCGTAAAAGTAGTTAGAGTTACGTAAAACCAGTAACCGTATTATTTATTCTATGATTTTTAATTAAGTTGCTTCCCTTAATTGAATTTCTGTAATAAGTACACATTACATCGAATATTTCAAACGTTAGAAAGTCAGGTGAAAGTTAATGAAGATGTAAATGTATGCAATCAAATCCTCAATTAAAAACAAAATATACCGGCGAGTTGACCGTGCGGTTTGGGGAGCGCAGCTGTGAGCTTGCATCTGGGAGAGAGTGAGTTTTAGCCTCACTGTCGGCAGCCCTGATGATGGTTTCCGTGGTTTCCCATTTTCACACCACTCAAATGTATCTTATTTAAGGCCACGGCTGCTTCCTTCCCACTCCCAGGCCTTTCCCATCCCATCGTCGCCATAAGACCTATCTGTGTCGGTGCGACGTAAAGCAACTTGTTAAAAACAATCCACCTCCAGACACGTAGCTCTCAGCCTGCATGCGGGAGAGGGTGAGTTTGGTCCCCACTGTCCCCAGCGCTGAAAATTGTTTTCTATGGCATCCCATGCTTACATCAGAAAGACTGTGTGCTGACTGCTAAGAACTTTACATCTCAATGTGATGTCTTTGTTTTTCATTTGTTTATATCTACTGTGCTTTAATTAAGATCATGCCTCCCTCCATATCACTTCTAGCCGTTTTTCTTATTTGCGTCATCAAAAGCCTTCCAGTCTAAGAACATGTTAACTCACTACTAAAGAACAAATCTGG
This sequence comes from Anabrus simplex, assembly GCF_040414725.1. Taxonomy (NCBI): domain Eukaryota; kingdom Metazoa; phylum Arthropoda; class Insecta; order Orthoptera; family Tettigoniidae; genus Anabrus; species Anabrus simplex. Next base: position 343,240,133 of record NC_090268.1, on the reverse strand, counting down.
GCAGTGGTACCTGTTATGGCAATGCTACCATCATACAGATTATTAATTTTTACTTCAAAAGTTCAATATAAACCACTCTGTATGTCAGGTATTTTTGTAAATACTGAGATCTCGTTAGAATTAAGTATATTACGTATATGAAAATGGAGAAATTTGGTGTTGGTAAAGGTAAAATAAAGTTATGACTCATGAGTGATTTTCATATTAAATAATGTAACAATTTAATTAGGAAAACTCTTAATTATTTTTGGTGAATCCAACAATATAAATTATTTTTATTCTTATCGCCCCTTCTCCTCTTAAGCGCATACAATGAGTGCTAATGAGCCAATTAAGGCGCATCCCCGGTATTTGCCTCGTATGAAAATGGAAAAACACAGAAAACCACCAACAGAGAGTTGTGTTGTAACCAAGGTTGAAATTTACAGAACACAACTTTTATTGCTTCACTTTATGATATTTACACAAATAACTGAAATTTATTTTGAAGCAAAAAGGAATATTGAATCTTGAGAAAAGTTTGTCTTTATACAATATGTACAGGTTTACAGTCTTTATATACACTTCTATCTTGAAAAGATAGTCTTTGTGAATTGACACGTTGGTAGTCGAAAACTATCTGGCACACTAACATAAATGTCTTTGAGAGTCCTTGTTTGTTGAAGTGCCTGAATTCCTAAAAAGCAAGTTCAATTGATTGAAGAAATTCCACCTAGCGAAACTAAGGGAGCTTGCATAACTTAGGGAATGAAAATGGCTTGTCAAAGAATTACGGAACATAGGCAGCGGAAACAGGTAAGGGAGCGGTGACCAGAGGTGAAACCTCGTACTGCCAGAAATTCAGTCCACCTGGTCGAAGCACATTTTCAAGAGGAGTAGCCTCCGTGCTCGACGTAGGGTGTATTCTGGAGCTGGACACCGGGGCAAGTGGGCAAGTGAGCAGTCAGGGAGCTCCTATTTATAGTACACTCGATGGTCAGGCACGCGCACTGAGGGCTGCGCGTCGAAGCTAGCAGAATGATACACAGGCGCGCGTGCAGCTGGCTGGCGGAGCGAGAAGGGAGCGCCGGACATACAACACCCTCCCCTCCTAAATGCGCCGGTACGGCGTGAAACGGCGGCGGCGCTGGCGGCGACTGCGATGCTGGGGCGGAGCTGCTGATATCTCTGTTGTATTGTCCGGAGCTGGAACTGGGCGGAGTGGCGCTGTCTCGTCCTGAAAGGAACCCATTGTTATTAAATGATCTAAAGCGCGTTCAGCAATAGATTTATCAGGTTTAGCAATAGCATCAATAGCTGGACAGGGGCGGTAGCGCAGACGTATCTGATCTTGATGGCGGCAGATACGTTTCTCCGTAGTCTGTATCTCGTATAGACGATGACCCAAAGATCTGCAGATGACTCCAGGTATCCAGAGTGGGTTGGATTTGAATGTCCTGGTGTAGACCTTGTCGTTGATGGAGAACTTCGTTGGTGATGTCTTATGCTGGGCCGGGAGAGGCTGTAACAGAGAAAGTAAAGTTCTGTGAGGTCGTCCATGGAGCTTCTGTGCAGGAGTGATATTATCAGCGCCTGGTAGAGTTCTGTAGTTGTTTAAGAGTTGGAGCAAGGCTTGGTCTTTAGTTAAGCCTGAAGAGACAGCTTTCTTCATACTTCTTTTAAATGTTTGTACGAAGCGTTCAGCTTCACCATTAGATTGAGGGTGAAAAGGTGGTGCTAGGATATGACGAATGCCATTATGTGTACAAAAGTTCTGAAAAGCAGTAGCTGTAAATTGAGGTCCGTTGTCTGAAATGAGTACTTGCGGTAAACCTTCTGTAGTAAAGATTTTCTGGAGAGCACGAATGGTAGCTTCGGTTGTAGTAGTCGAATGCATATCCACGACATATGGAAAGTTTGACAGTGAATCGATGACTATTAACCACATGGAATTGAGGAAAGGACCTGCGAAATCGATGTGAACTCGTTCCCATGGAGTAGGAGCAGGAGGCCAGGAAGCAAGATCAGAAGACGGGGCGTTCTGATTCGTTTGACATTGCTCACAATGACGTATTAGCTTTTCGATGGCGGCATCAATACCGGGCCAGTAGCAGTGTTGACGGGCGAGTTGCTTTGTTCTGGAGATACCCCAATCGCTTTGGTGTAATAATTCGAGAACTTGTTTCTGTAGGCTAAGTGGGATAACCACTCGGAAGATGGTGCCTGCTTCTAGTAATACAACTCCGGCACGAGTCGTGAGACGATGCTGCATACGATGATAAGGTGCCAGGTGTGCAGGAAGTGTGCTCTGAAGAGGCCAACCGTTGCGGATGTAAGTACGTACAGTAGCAAGTGTACTGTCCTTATCCGTAGCTTTAGCTATGCAGGTAGCATCAATAGGAAAACTGGATACAGTATCTTCAAGTTCTGTGTCCAACTGAAGACATTCAGATTCTTGAGAATCGAAGGCAGTATCAGGACCAACGGGTAAGCGGGAGAGGGCATCAGCATTACAATGCTGGGATGTGGCTCGATATACAATCTGATAGGAATAATCAGAAAGGAACATGGACCATCTTTGAAGCTTTCTGAGGGAATTCTCTGGGATCTTATTACCAGGATGGAATAAGTGTACGAGAGGCTTATGATCGGTAATGATCAGGAAATGGTTGCCATAGAGATATTCATTGAAACGGCGAATACCAAAGATGATGGCTAAAGCTTCTTTCTCTATCTGTGAGTATCGACGTTGATGGTCATTAAGTGTTTTCGAAGCGAAGGCGATGGGGCGTTCTTGTCCATGACGATCCTTCTGGGAGAGAACGGCACCGACACCGTAGTCTGAAGCGTCAGTAGCTAGCGTGATGATCTTGTCAGGCTGAAAATGAGTGAGTTGTATAGCTTGAATTAAGGCGTTGTTGATTGTTTTCCATGCCTGTTGGCATTGCGGAGTCCACTGAAACTTAACACCTTTTTTACGTAGAGCGTTTAATGGAGCTGCCATTGTAGCGAAGCGTGGAATGAACTTATTATAATAGTTCGCTTTGCCTATGAAGGACTGAAGCTGCTTGAGGTTCTGAGGTGCTGGCATGTTTACTATCGCTGAGACATTCTGTGTACTAGGACGAATTCCATTCTTATCAAGTATATGTCCTAGGTAGTGAACTTGAGGTTGAAAGAAGGTACATTTAGCGAGATTCGCTCGTAAGCCATTGTCTTTCAATTTCTGGAGAAGGAGGCGTAGATTGGTTAGATGTTCCTGATGATCTTTTCCAGTAACAATAATATCATCCAGGTAGTTAGCACAACCGGGAATGGAGGCGGTGAGTTGAGCTAAATAGCGCTGAAAAATAGCCGCTGAGGATGAAACACCGAATGGGAGCCGCTGGAGCTGAAGCAGTCCGAGAGGAGTGTTGAGTGTGAGAAATTTCTTAGATTCTTCGTCTAAAAGTAGCTGGAGATATGCTTCTTTAAGATCAACTCGAGAGAAGAATTGTCCACCAGAGAGACGACGGAATAAGTCTTCTGGACGTGGAATAGGAAAGATATCTGTGTCGAGTTGTGCGTTGACTGTAGATCGAAAATCGCCACAAAGTCGAACATTACCATCAGGTTTCTTGATTACCACGAGTGGAGTAGCCCATTGACTAGAAGTAACTGGTACAACAATTCCAGTTTGTATCCATCTTTCTAATTCTTTCGTGACCTGGTCTTGAAGTGCTAGGGGTACTGGACGTGATTTGAGGAAGCGAGGCTTAGCTCCGGATTTCAGCTGTATGTGAGCTGTATAGTCTTTTGCTGTTCCGAGCTGAGAGTCGAAGACTTCAGGAAACTGCGCTAGGAGAGCGGTAACGTCAGAAGTAGGATGCAATGTAGATACGACGTTAATGTTGTCATGTATCTGGAAACCAAATAAGTTAAATAGATCCATGCCCATAATGTTTGATGCAGTGTAGTTGTTAACTACGAGAAGAGGAATGGCCTTCTGAATTCCTTTATAACTAGCCTGAAGCTTGATTTGACCTTTGATGTCAATTTTCTTCTTGTTAAATGTCACGAGCTGGATGTCAGCTGGAGAGCATGAAGGTGAACCTAAGTCGTGGTAAGTAGTCAGGTTAATAATAGAGACAGGAGATCCAGTGTCTAATTGAAAATCGACAGATCGATCAGAGAATGAGAGAGGAACGATGATTTTGTGAGAATCCTTTGTGGGAAGAATAAGATTGATCTGATCAACTTCCATGTCTTGGCGGGGCTGTATATGCTTCCGGCGTGCTGCAGTAGTCTTAGCAGGGCGGAGCGAACTTTGACAGACAGTCTTAATGTGTCCAAGTTTATTACATCGGTCACAAGTAGCTTTGAAAAAACGACAGTCACGACGTTCATGATGCTTGAAACAACCTCGGCAGGAAGGCAGGAGTTTCGAGGTGCTGTTAGAAGTGGGCTTCCGTGTAGCATTACGAGAGGGAACCTGGCGAGAATGCTTGGTGGAGAGCGCCTTATCCGTACGGTTCACTGTAGCAGAGGACTTGCGGGCCTGAGGCGAGACGTGTGCAACTTCGTGTGGAGAAGCTATGGCTGCGGCAGTCTTGGTAGTAAGCTCATAAACCGTAGCAATACGCTGGACGTCTTCTAAAGAAGGGTTACTCTGCTTGACAGCGTCAAAACGTATTTTGTCTTCAGGAGTATGTAAAATTATCATGTCCCGAATGAGAGAATCAGTGTAGGATGAACCACAACCGTCCTTGGAGCAGATGAACTGGCAGGGTTTAGCTAGACCACGCAATTCAGTTATCCATTCAGTATGTGTCTGATGGGGTTGCTTTCTGCTGTGAAAAAATTTATAGCGAGCAGCCACTATGTGAGGAGCTTTGGCATAGTGTTCCGTGAGACGGGCCAAGAGCTGCGTGAAGGGTACCTCAGATAAGTGTTCTTCTGGACTTAATTTACGTAGTAATTCACACGTAGCATTGCCAACCGAACTAAGAAATAGTGCGCGGCGGCGTTGATCATCTGTGACAGAATGGCAGATGAAATGCTGTTGTAGACGGGCTAAATAAACTGACCATTCTTCCTTAGCCGGATCAAAAGCAGAGAACGGAGGAATAGCTGATGGCTGTGTAGAGACAGAAATAGCTTGAATAGCCTGAAGTAATGCTGCCTGTTGTTGTTGCATAAACTGTTGTTGTTGCTGCTGTAAGGCTTGGAAGACCGTAGCGAGTTGTTCCGCAGTAGCCATTGCGAGATGCGTGCAAGAAAGAATAAGGTAAGCTGTGTGTCAGAACTGGTTGGAGTGTCGTTGTTGTTTAGCACTTCGCCGTAGAGTTGACAACTGGGCCTGTTGAATTGTAGTGTCGTGTTTACCTCGTTGCTATAGAGTTGGCGATTGGGGCTGATGACGTGTAGTTTGTTGCTGTTTTACCTCGTTGCTATAGAGTTGGCAACTGGGGTCGAAGAATTGTAGAGTTGCTGCTTTTTTACCTCGTCGCCATAGAGTTGTGTTGTAACCAAGGTTGAAATTTACAGAACACAACTTTTATTGCTTCACTTTATGATATTTACACAAATAACTGAAATTTATTTTGAAGCAAAAAGGAATATTGAATCTTGAGAAAAGTTTGTCTTTATACAATATGTACAGGTTTACAGTCTTTATATACACTTCTATCTTGAAAAGATAGTCTTTGTGAATTGACACGTTGGTAGTCGAAAACTATCTGGCACACTAACATAAATGTCTTTGAGAGTCCTTGTTTGTTGAAGTGCCTGAATTCCTAAAAAGCAAGTTCAATTGATTGAAGAAATTCCACCTAGCGAAACTAAGGGAGCTTGCATAACTTAGGGAATGAAAATGGCTTGTCAAAGAATTACGGAACATAGGCAGCGGAAACAGGTAAGGGAGCGGTGACCAGAGGTGAAACCTCGTACTGCCAGAAATTCAGTCCACCTGGTCGAAGCACATTTTCAAGAGGAGTAGCCTCCGTGCTCGACGTAGGGTGTATTCTGGAGCTGGACACCGGGGCAAGTGGGCAAGTGAGCAGTCAGGGAGCTCCTATTTATAGTACACTCGATGGTCAGGCACGCGCACTGAGGGCTGCGCGTCGAAGCTAGCAGAATGATACACAGGCGCGCGTGCAGCTGGCTGGCGGAGCGAGAAGGGAGCGCCGGACATACAACAATTTCCGTAGTGGGTTTCGAGTCCACCATCTTCCGAATTCAAGCCTACAGCTACATATACATACCGCATACGTATGTTACTCGTCTCACCCAATTAAGATGAAAATTGAGTTGTTGACCAAAAGACGCTCGCGTTTTTATATTATATGGCTAAAGTTTTAAGTTAAAAATGAGTTTCCTTTTTCTTCATTCCATCGCCCAGTCAGTAACGAAGTGCCAATTTTGTGTCATCTGTCGGCCTCTAAAAGGAACCTAAGTCATTAATTCAAGTTTATCATGCAATTCAGTGTGACTTGTCAGCATTTATGCTTGTGTAGTAGCCCTTGACAGGTTCCAGCGCGTTCCGAATGATTCGTCCATCATTCTGTTCTTGACATTTAAACATTATTTAAATTAGCAAGTCACCAAAACACGTCAAACTTGGCTAGGTTAAATATAATTCTCTCAGATTTCAAAAAATACTTGTAGGAGATTCCTACTCACCTTTTCAATCAACATATGCAGTACCATGAAGGACTCTAATGGCACCAACCGTAATTTGACAAAACTGAAATAACTTCATTATAATTTCTCTTTAAATTTGGCCAATATTGGCTACGCAAGATATGGAAACTTTCAAATATCCTCTTCTTATTATGGCTACGAGAGAAAAATTCCTACTACGTCTTCCAGGATGACTGGCATGATAGGTCAGTGGTAATGTCATTAGCTTTTAACCTTTGGTTCGAAACCCAGTCGTTATGCGTAAGATTTTAGAATTTGAAGAGCATGTTCCTGTTCCTGATCCTGTTATAGCACACGTAAACCTGTACATCCCGTGGCTAATGATTAACAAGGTTAACAGTGACAAACTTCAATATTGATGGAATTTCTTCACAATTCCCTTTTCTGGGAAACAAAAGTCATAAATTAATCTTCTTCATATTTTTCAAGATTTTTCTCTGTTTGCGTGTTTCTTGCCTATTTTCATTCCGCTCTGTTGAGTATATTACAGCCTATCTCAGTGGCAGTCAATTAGTCACTATACTACTATTCTCAAGGTAGTGGAGTAGATCGCGGTTGAGACTGGTGACATTTGGTGGTCTTTAAATACAACACCGTACCATTGGATTCCTGCATGATAAATAACTTACGTGGGATAAAATTGCAGCATCCCGGTGACCACTAAAATCTGCAGCAATTTAAGGAATATTGAACAAATAATATTATTATTAATAGATGTCTTAGGAACTCTGGTTCTAGGCTGACAGTAAGACAAGAGTGGAAGTACTTTTTCACTCTCCCTTTTAAATGAATTTACCGAGGTGAGTGTCGCAGATGGAAGAGCGTTGGCCTTCTGAGCCCAGTTGGCAGCTTCAATCTCGGCCCGGTCCGGTGGAATTCGAAGTTCAAATCCCCCATCCTCGTTCCGGTAGATTTATACAAGTACATAAAAAATACTTTCGCGGGACAAAATTCCGGCTCCTCGGCGTCTGCGAAAACCGTACAAGGAGGTAGCGAGACGTAAAACCAATAATATTATTTATTTATTTATTTATTTATTTATTTATTTATTTATTTATTTATTTATTTATTTATTTATTTATTTATTTATTTATTTATTTATTTATTTATTTATTTATTTATTTATTTATTTATTTATTTGATTAAGTAAATATGAAAATATACGTATGTAGATATGGTCACCAGCCACTTTGGAAACGGTAATCAAAATACGAAGTAGTTGTCTTGACTCATGTTAACACAATGTGATAGTGATAAGGAATTCTACACGCAACCGATGTCTTGGAATGTTACTCTTAAATATCTCAATAAGATAAACAACAAAATTCCAATGCAGTGCTGGCAACAGCGATTGTCGCGTTTTGTTCTCAGATTGAGTTATTTCCAGAAACAGTTCTATGTTGGTGTTCTTTATTCTAGGAATGTGTGTGTGTAGATACAGTCACGTGTGCTCATTGTACATTTTACACTTCACTTTGTATGTCTCCACAGTTCGGTTTCTTATCTTACTTTTTGATGTCACAGATGGGGAATCTTCCTTCTCCTAATGTCTCGATTTAAATACAGTGATACTGAATAAAAACAATAGAAAAGAGTACCTCCTACTTCTTCAAACTTTAACCATCCGCTTTTATATTTCTCTCCAGCCATTCCTGTCTTGAGGCTCATGATGCCATCACGTTACAACCACCTGCCGGAAGTAATCTAGGTATCTCTTCTGAGATCTTCCAACATTCTTCTTGTATTTCTACGATCTCTGGTGCATTTTCCTCGGTCCACATGTCCTATGCACTGCCATTTTAATTTGATGATTCTCAGTAGGACGTCTGCCACATGCGCTTTTCTTTGTATGGTAGGTATGATACATATTTTCAAGAAGACGTCACTTTAACTATAAAACATATTAATATAAACAATATCCTAATCGAAGCAATAACAGTAAAAGGAAGTGGCTGATAATTATTTATCTTTACGTGTGGCGAAGATAGGACTTTCGGGCATCCCTTACACCTTACCACATTGTAGATTACTGGTTGGATTTTTATATTCAGTCTGCAGTGGAAAAACAGGGCATATAGTAACTAGCCGTAATTCTGTATGGCTGTGGGTAATAATAGAAATACTAACGATAATAAAAAACAAGTAACTTGTAATAAGCGCCTTTCGTAGCAAGCTGGGGATCTACATGGCTTAAGAGTGTCGTTTACTACTATATGTATAATTGATGGAAATACTTAAGTGTCGAGCAAGTGGCCGCGTGGTCTTTCACGTGGCTATCAGCTTGCATTCGGGAGATACTGGGTTCGAATCCCACTGAGAATGGCTGTGGCTTCCCGTTTTCACACCAGTAAAATGCTGGGGCTGAACCTTAATTGAGACCACAGTCGCTTCCTTCCAACTGCTAGCCCTTTCCTATGCCGTCGTCGCCGTAAGAACAATCCGTGTCGGTGTGACGTAAAGCAAATTGCAAATATATATATATATATAAGTACTACTGGTACGTCATTTATTTTCACTTTCATCTATGCATAAATGCAAGATGACCTAGGAGGAAATCTCGACAACATTTGTTTAAAGGAGATTAATGTAGTGCCGCTCCTAACTGTTATGGGAGATAATTTCACAGCCGAGCACCAGACGGTTGTAAACTGATGTGCGATGTATGGGTGTAGTAAGCGGAGAGTTGGGTCGAGTGAAATTCTGTTGAGTAGAAGAGAGGTAGCTTAGATCAGAGGAAAGTGCGTGTAGCAGTGTGTACATATCTCATCTGTTTCATTTTTAACCAGCCGAGCGTCCTTTAATAGGTGGTAAAATGCGTTGTATATTTGAACGAAAAAGTAAAACGGATTCAGGAGTTCATGGCCTTCTGCGGTTTCTTTATTTCTCAGTGGCATCAACACATACATTATTGTAGTATTTGTATATGGGTAACACGAGCGTCTGAATTATTTTCATATTGAGTGGAAGACACGGCAGGTGAAGTTTCAAGGATGAAAGGAAACATCCACATGTTCATTCTAATTTAAAATTTAATTTATAATTACCCCAAGGCTTTCCTCGGACTTCATAATAGTATTACCATACTGAGTGGAATAGATAGACTGTTTTCCCCTTAAATCAATCACCACCACCACCAGTTGTCGACATGGTTACCTCATTTGTTTGGAGAAAAAGATACGTTAAATGTAAACAGTTATTTTAGTAGTAGTATCAAAAATATGCTAATTTTATTTTATTTCTTACTAATTTCCCTATCACATTTAATCCTACAATTGTATTCGTTTGCAACGTACAGAAATGTAACCCTCCTTTGTAAATGTAAGGGGTAGGGAAGTAGTGCATTACACATTGCACTTTCGATAATTCTGATTACATTTTTAATGTTTCATTGGAGCTACAGGAAACCCAATTTGTTGTAGATTTCATGGTCTATACCCAGATATTTATTTATCTCACAAAAAGGCTCGATTTTATGTCGGTTTAAATTTAGTTTCTCGGTATAGTATAAAATGAAGTCCACTTCCCAAATGTAAGCAGACGGATATTCCAAATAAGGAATAATCCAGGTCTTCAACTCTGAAGTTTAAAATATTGTCGAAAATTTCTGAAGGAGCCTAATCATTGTTAGAATTTGACCTACATAATCATAAAAAGTTGCTATTCAATAAAATAATTTACAATATGATCAAAATCTCGGAGGGTTCCTGGAGAGACTTATGCAGTTTAGTAGATGAATTCTACTCTATCTTAAAAGAAATATTGCACTTCCATCAATCCATCCTTTTTAAGAATATAAAAAATGAATGGATCCAACCTGGTGATAGAGCTTTATTTTTACTTAAATCAAAAGGGCAAGTTATTATGAAAATGTTAAAATGTACAGAGTCTAATTTTCATTGTATGGATTTCTAACCAAGAGGAATGTAAGTTCCTACTTTCTTGACTTTTACCTGCATGTACTAACGCTAATAATGCCATGATTACATAGTAAAATATACTAGAACAAGTGGCATAATGATAAATAATTTGAGGAGTGGGAGCACTTTTAAGTGGGATAAAATTTCTGAAGTTGGAGGTTTCACTGCAATCCAGCTCCTTAACCTCAATGGACAGCGCACTTGCCTTCAGTTCATAGTGCCCAGGGTTCGTTTCCCGGCCGGGCCGAGGATTCTATGTATAGTTAATTCCTCCTTCTCAGGAACTGGGCGTTTCTGCTCGTCTTAATACGCTTCTCTTCACCAAAATTCAATATATCACGCTACCAACCACAGAAAAGTACAATAGCGAATATATTCCTCCAGATAGGGTTGGTATCAGGAAGGGCATCCGGCCATAAAACTGGACCACCGGACGAGTTGGCCGTGCGGTTAGGGTCGCGCAGCTGTGAGCTTGAATCCGGGAGATAGTGGGTTCGAACCCCACTGTCGTCAGCCCTGAAGATGGTTTTCCGTTGTTTCCCATTTTCACACCAGGAAAATGCTGGGGATGTACCGTTTTTAAGGCCACGGCCGCGTCCTTCCCGCTCCTAGGCCTTTCCTATCCCATCGTTGCCATACGACCTATCCGTGTCGGTGCGACGTAAAGCAAATAGAGAAAAAAAGCTGGACCAAAATCTTCATCCATTACAGACTCCAATAATGTGGAGGAAAATATATCATTCTAAAACTGCACCTGTTACCGTATCAGTACTGGAATAAAAAGAGAATGGATAATGATTGGTTATCTCATAGACTGTAAATGTCGAGGCGTGAAGGCTAACCAGTGACTAACAGTCTGTGGTTGACGGTGTTGGGTATTTCAAGGTTCACACTGATCTAGCACCTTACTGCAAAGCCAGTTTAAAGAGCGACATCTCAATGCACAGCTGCCCTTGACACTGTTGGATCGTGAGGGAAACTAATACATTAACAGAAGAAAGTGAAGAACACAGTTATGTAATATAACTGGTAGCCATAAATAGCATGTAAATATAATGACGAAGAAGAACGCATCGTTAATTAATATAAAGCCGAAGGAAACACAGTGAATCTGTTTCACCATATCTCTGTATCTGAAAGTTAAATAAGATATTCCAACTCAAAACACCTCGACACTACAAGGCCGTGGATGAAATAGTAGTATACCCCACAAAATCCAAACAAGACAAAAAGAGCTAAATCATTTTCGTGAAATAGATCACAGGTAGAACACGTCTTTGTACAGCAATTAAACGACATGTAAATAAAAAATCCGACTTTATAATAAAGTTATTGGTTTTATTACTTCCCACTGTGCCTTTGCTGGCGGACCTAGTGTTTACAGTGCACTATGTCTTCTGGTATAAGCTAGAGCAATTTTGTTACTTTCATAGATCTGTCTCAGCTTTATCCTTGGCTTTGAGAAAATGAAAGTGACTGAGGTATGAGTGATGCTAGTAATGCCATTCCTTCTGCAGCCAGTCCCTCCTATGAATGCTGTGAAAATATTGCTCATAGGGTTGGTTGGTGCATGCATTTCAGTGGGCTTGGCAGACTGATATGTAATAGCAACTTCTGGCTCGGTGAGGAAAGCAACGGGAAACTACGTCACTCCTCATTTCCCTATTACGCCTCTTCAGTGATGCCTTGGCCATCTATGACAGCTGATGGCGGAGCTGTTGAGGATCCAACCAGCCTTCGGGCTGAGGACTAAACATACATACATACATACATACATACATACATACATACATACATACATACATACATACATACATACATACATACATACATACATACTTCCCACTGACTACTTTGGCGGTTTTCGGGTCCGCCCTGGAGCAGCAATTTTGTCCCGTAAGAGTTCTTAAACGTCCCAGTAAATCCATCGACACGAGGCTGACGTGTATGAGCACCTTCAAACACCACTGGACTGAATTGGGATCGAACCCATCAGCTTAAGCTCAGAAAGCCAGCGCTCTACCGCCTGAGCTACTATCCGACTTACTTATCTTTAGAGGAACTTCCACTTATCCTAAGTATCAACTACCAGGTATTAGGTTCGGACGTAATTGTTTTATTAATATTACATAACTATTTACAATGTAGTATAATAGACAACTATTATTTACCCTCCGAAGGTAGAATAACACTCACAACAACCCCTGCCTGTCGTAAGAGGCGGATGAAAGCGACCCCAGGGGCTCTGAACTTCGGAGCGTAGGTTGGCACCCACGGGGCTCTTAGCTGAGTCCTGGCATTGCTTCTATTTACTTGTACCACGCTCTTCACTTTCATATATCCTATCTGACCTCCCTTGGTCAACTCTTGTTCTTTTCCGATCCGGTCAGTATTAGGCTGTTTCACGACCTTCGTAGCCCTTGTCTTCCTTTGGCCGATACCTTCATTTTTCGAAGTGTCGGATCCCTTCCATTTTATCCCCCTGATTAGTGTTAACAGAGATTGGTTGCCCAGTTTTACTTCCTCTAAAAACCACCACCACCACCACCACCACCACCACCACTCATTTTTCGAATGGTCAACGTAGTGGCTTTCGGTTCAGAGGGGTTAGGTTCCCGGCCGGCCTGGGATTTTAACCGCGTCTGGTTAATTCCTCTAGCTCGGAGACTGTGTGTTTGTGTTCGTCTTAATACACAACTTCATATTCAGGCAACACATCACACTACAAACCGTCACAGAAACACATAATCCAATACATTCCTTCACATAGGGCTGGCGTAAGGAAAGGCATCCTGCCGTATAACTGGGCTAAATCCATTTTAGTGCTGACCCCAAGTAAATTATAAAACAGTCAAGAAAAGAAACGTCACTTCTTCTTCTTCTTCTTCTTATTCTTCTTCTTCTTCTTCTACCAATTTTCCCCACACCTATGGGGTCGTGGGTATGAACTGCGTCACACAAGTGGATATGATCCTGTTTTATGGCCAGATGCCCTTCCTTTCGCCAACCGTATATGGAGGGATATAATCACTCTTGCGTGTTTCCTTGTTGGTTTCTACTGTAGTGTTGTCTGAATGTGAAGAAGAAAGTGTTGGGACGAACGCAAACACACAGACCCCGAAACAGAAACAATAATCAAACGCGATTAAAATCCCCAGCCCGGCCGCGAAGCGAACCCGGAACCCTGTGAACCGAAAGTCTCAACGCTGACCATTCATCCAAGGAGTCAGACCAAGAAAAGAAACACTATTTGAGCTAAAAGCGTACAAATAGATAACATTTCGTTTCTGCATCTGCGAAAACCGCTACGTAACCATGCTGTTGGAAAAATACTGACCCGCAGCACATCGCACCATCGCACCTTAGATGGCAGCTCCTTACCAGCCAAAGTTCTAAGCTGTACCATTTCATATAAGGGTTTTCGCAGGCACAACGACAATTTGTAATATATAAACAGGCTTATTTTTCACACTCTGAATTTATAATCAACAATGGTTTATGGTGCCGGCCCCGCTGTGTAGGGGTAGCGAGCTTGCCTCTTACCCGGAGGTCCCGGGTTCGATTTCCGGCCAGGTCAGGGATTTTTACCTGGATCTGAGGACTGATTCGAGGTCCACATGGAAATAACTGAGCTATCTGACGGTGAGATAGTGGCGCCGGTCTAGAAAGCTGAGAATAGTGGCAGAGAGGATTCGTCACTCCAACTTCGTAATCTGCTGGTCTTCAGGCTGAGCAGTGGTCATCTCGTTGGACAAGGCCCATCAAGGCAGTAGAGTAGTGATGGGACATTCGATTCATTTTACTGAATCAATTCATTTGATTCCGTTCACGTTACTGAATCGATACAGTGATCCGATTCACGGCACATTAGAGTCACCGCTCCTACTGCATCTGTGTAGTATGTAAAGGTAAGACAGCAGAAACAGGATTCATTGTTCGCTGCTGCCATCTGGTCTTCATACTATGAACTCCTTTCTTAGAAAAAGTGCTAGTTACTCTAATACATCGAAGGTTTCCGGCGACGCAGTCTGGTAAAGGTCCTCGATTAGGAAGGCAGCAGCCATGGCCTTAATTAAGGTACAGTCCCTGGTGTAAAAATGGGGAAACTACGGAAAACCATCTTAACGGCTGCCGACGGTGGGATTCGAACCTATCATCACCCGAATGTAAGCGCATAGCTACGCGATACTAACCGCACATCCAACTCGCTAAGTCATTTTTTAAAATATGTACTGTATTTTTCTATCAGCAGAGGATGTTTTTAAAATCGTCATATTTTGTATAGGCTACCCGAGATGTACAGTAGCCCACTGGTTTTCTGATTCAACATACTGTTGGTTAAGTGATTGCGTCAGTCGGCTCACTTACTTGTGCAACGATGCAACATACGAACTGAGACAATACTGGACCGTTCTTTCCAATATAAAACAGGTACTTTTGAGTGGTCATGAGCATGACTCGTAGTCATAGGGCAGGCTAGAGTCGAGTTTAAATAATTGTCAAAGGTCAACTAAGTTATAATACTAGGATTCATTAAACTAATAGCCTACCTACTTACTAGCTACTTTAGAATTCTGTTTTGACTACCTTTTTAACACTGAAAATAAATCCATCTATTATTTAAGCATCCCTGTAAGAAGAGGACAGTGAATGCAGGTGGGTATTATTTTCAAATGAGCTGAGCTCGGGAGTCCATTTGGCGTACGATTCTTTCCGTGTACCATGGCTATGTATGTATTACTTCAGAGGAAGTCCGGCTCTCCGCCAGTGTCCACCATCCAATGTGCCGATAAGGAGCCGTGTGTATCTTGTGTCTCATTGAGCCGTGCTCGTTCACGATTCTTTCGGTGTGCCATAATTCACTGTCTCGCTGCAGCGGAAGCTCGGCTCTACGCCACCCACCAGTGTCCAGTGAGCCGATAAGGAGCCGTGTGTATCATGTGCCTCACTGAGCCGCGCTCGTTCACGATTCTTTCAGTGTACCATGGCTCACTTCATGTCTCGCTGCAGTGGAAGCTCGGCTCTCCGCCAGTGTCCAGTGAGCCGATAAGGAGCCGTGTGTATCTTGTGTCTCACTGAGCCGCGCTCGTTCACGATTCTTTCGATGTGCCATGATTCACTGTCTCGCTGCAGCGGAAGCTCGGTTCTTCGCCAGTGTCCAGTGAGCCGATAAGGAGCCGTGTGTATCTTGTGTCTCACTGAGCCGTGCTCGTTCACTATTCGTTCGATGTGCCATGATTCACTGTCTCGCTGCAGCGGAAGCTCGGCTCCCCGTCAACGTCCAGTGAGTGCGCCACTCAGCACTGTCCGCTGGGAGTAAGCTGAATCGTGTGCCGTGAGCTCGCCGTTCCTGTGAATCGATTCACTCGGACACTTGAATGAATCGATACACTGCTTCGAATCATGCATTCAGTAGCCAACACTACTGTAGAGCCATGGGGTTTGGTATGATTTATTTTAGGGAGAGCTGGTCATTGACGAATACGTGAACATAAGACTTAAAGCATTTGAAATGTGGAATTATGGACGCATTCTGCGTATAAGCGGTGTTCTCGGACGTATGAGAAAACCAAAACATATAGTAACAAACGTCAAGAAGAAGAAAGACGAAGTTTAGTTATTCAGCCCATGCCATGCGACACTCAGATAAATACAGTATTTTGCACATAATGCAAGATTGAAGGCAAGTGAGATCTTCATTGAAGACAAACACTGCCGGTAAAGAATCTGAGGTACTAGTATGAAAAATCTACTTTCGAGCTATTTCGAATAGCAGTCCCATAAAAAAATATCGTTATTTGATATTTCTTTTACGTTGCGCAGACATGGGTCTTATGGTAACGATGGGATAGGAAAGGGCAAAGACGGGAAATTTAGTGACCGTGGCCTTAATTAAAGTACAGCGCCAGCGTTTGTCTGGTGTGAAAATGAAAGGAACACTGTGAGCCATCCTCAGGGCCGCTGACAGTGGGCCTAAAACCCACTACCTCCCAAATACAAGCTGACGTGATGCGACCGTAACGCAAACTGTGTAGTCAACTCGCTCGGCGAAATTATTTCCAAAAACTGATGTAACACATGCAGACGAAATCACTGTTTGTATTTTATACAGTCGTAATCTGGTAACGAATGTACGGTTTCTCATATATGTATGAACTCTCACACCCAACAGTAGCCTCAACGTACAATAACTGCCTACAGTGCAAATTTGTCTGTGTTTAATCTCAAATGATATATATCTTTCCGCCATGAACCGACACATGAACCATGGCTGTGATGAACTACAGCAATCAAATAAAGTGACAGTAATTCATCCGAAATTACCTAAATAATTAAGGTTAATTACAAATTAAAGAGGATGAACGTCAGAGGTTAAACATCGTTCGGATGTAGAAATCTCTCCATCAACTGCTATGCATGTATTACAGTTGTTTTCTTTGAAATTAGCATATTCACAGGACTTATTTATAGAGTATGTCTCATATCTCATCACAAGTGTTATGAAAACTTCCTTTGCTTCGTGAGAGAACGTACGGTAATTAAATACTAGTGAAGAGAATATTTCCCAAGATATTCTGAATTGTCAGTTGTTATGTGGCTGGCATCAAGGTCCACTACATTATTCAATTTTAATAAAATTTCGCTCGTACTTCTCTCATGGTATCCAATTCACCCTCGCGTCTCGGCGGTGCACGGGTCTGCTCTTGCATTTTAGAACTCCACTTCACTCGGTTTTATACATCGTTAGGACACATACGATATTTTCAATGTCAGTTACCACTGATCTGTGTTTAGGGCTGCCACCAAAGTACCAGATTCCCTATCAGTTGTTTGCCTAGTCTTTTCTTAAGGGATTTCATAGAAGTTGGCCGGGCTGAGGGAATAAGACTGTTGAGGCGCTGGCCTTGTGACCCCAACTTGGCAGGTTTGATCTTGGCACAGTCCAGTGATATTTGAAATAATAATAATAATAATAATAATAATAATAATAATAATAATAATAATAATAATAATAATAATAATAATGTTATTGGTTTTACGTCCCACTAACTACTTTTACGGTTTTCGAAGACGCCGATGTCCTGGAAGTTTGTCCCTCAGGATTTTTTAAGTGCCAGTAAATCTACCGATACAAGGCTGTCGTATTTGAGCTTCAAATACCACCGGGCTGAGTTAGGATCGAACCAGCCAAGTTAGGGTCAGTAAGCCAGTGCCTCAACAGTCTGTCCACTCGGAGTGACTGAAAAAAGGCACTAATAAATAAATAAATAAATAAATAAATATGAAGGTGCTCAAATAATTATCTTCATATCAATCACCATTGTTCAAGAAAAGTCTGACTATCGCTAAAATTGTGCAAATGAAAATATAAATTAATTAATAAAACAATGTGAAAATTTTAACTTGTTTACTATTTCTATTTACAATACATGATAGTCAATTATAGTGTTACACCTAGTACAGTCTTTCTAAGTGATACATGCTTAATTCAAGCTCACAAAAACCTCTCAAATGTCACCATAATCCCAACCAGAATCGAACCTACTGTCTTGATAACATGAGGTCAACGACTAACAGACTCTGCCACTGAAACTGTCGCCATATAAAATTAATCTTGCAATTTATATTCCAAAGAAATTAATAACGTATTTTTTCATTATTCCTTTTTAGATGTTGCACTAAATCTAGCGAATGGATCTGAAATTTCATTACAGTGCTGCTGCATGCCAAATTGACCTCTTAAATCTCTCCAAGACTTTAAGAGGCGATAATTTTCTGCGCGATGTCTACTTATCGCAGAGCTATCAATGTAAATCACGCGCATTCTAGAGCTTCGTTTGAATAGATTTCAACGTCAGTATATTCTTTTTTTAACACGCGGAGTAGAAATGCGGGAGCGGGCGCTGGTGCAGTGATCTATCCCCTCAGCTCCCAAGTAGTGTGTCCTCATTTCGAATTCCTGCGACTATGGGTGAGACGTTCAGTAAGACCAACACGTCCAAAGCATCCGACCTTAACCTGCCTGGCAAGTCTGAACTGAACCCCTGGTTCTTTTGTCGTGAACATTATTTAATTTATCGCCCTATGAGTGGGGGCGTTAGAATATCCACGTTATCCCCTGCCTGTCTTAAGAGGCGACTAAAATGGGCCCCAGGCGCTGTTAAATAGGGAGTGTGGTTTGGTGAACACGAGGCCCTTATCTCAGTTCTGACACTTCTTCCACCTACTTGTTTCAGGCTCCTCACTTTCATCTGTCCTATCTGACCTCCCTCAGTCAACTCTTGTTCTTTTCCGACACCGATGGCATTATCTTTCGAGGCCTAGAAAGTTTTTCATTGTCACAGCCTCCGTACCCCTTGTCTTTCTTTTGCCGATTCTTCGAAGTGTTCGACCGCTTTCATTCCCCCCCCCCTATTATTGTTAATAGAGGTCGGTTGCCTAGTTTTAATTCCGCCTTAAACAATAATCATCACCTCCATTTATGTGTTACACATATTCTATATCCTGATAGAATCTGGCCCGATATAGCCTAATTAATTTCGTATTCATGTTGCTAGCCTGGTGCAGCCTTTCTTTTTAAGCAGACTCTCCGACCAAGGTGAAAGGCTCCTGCCTTTTATGTAAAACTGCGTGTTACTTAACTGGAGAATAGTCTTGTATGTGGTGTGATAGTTGCAGGAATGTTGGGGTAGCACAAACACCCATTCCCTGAGCTATGGTTAGTTAATTGCTTTTAAGATTAAAATCCCTTGACCTGGCCAAGAATCGAACCAGAGGTCCCGAGAAACAAAGACCAAGACGCTAATCACTCTGTCATCCGGCCGATAACCAACATAGGTCATTAGCAAGACAGGTGCATTGCATTTTATCGATTTAATGCCCTCATTCTAAATTTGCGGAGACCAATTTGCTAATTCTGTTGTAATATATTTTGACGTCAACGTGGTATTTAGCAAATTTCTCACCCTTTAAACCTCAAATCGATTTCAAATTTTTCCATAGTGAGTGTGTTCAGTTTCGGGAGGTCATTTGACGATTGGGAAGATGGTTAAAATTCGATAAGTTTGTTTTATTTTTCTTTGCGTGTGATGTAAAGAGAAATTTAAGCAAGCAAACAAGCTTGTTGTTTCATGTACAGTAACTAATGATCTTGTGATTATAAACACGGCACCTATAACTGTAGCCTACAAGTGATCCGACCCACCGGATTCTGATTTAATATTGAAGTCCCCGTATTCATCGACCGGAACTGGTAAGAAGCTACCATCGATGGTAGAGCTTCCACGTACCTTTAGAGTACTTCCATCAGTGTGTGTATTCCAGAAAGACAACTTAATTTTTTAATTTTACAATGCTAATTTCTTTATTGGAAACATTCTACTAGAATTCACATTCCAGGTTTGTTGATCAGCGAAGTAAACAAACTACCGGACAGCATTTTTATTCTATGATTAAATGTATTTTGTTAAATCGTTGAGCCTATTATTATTATTATGAAATTCATAATGCTCAGTCGGAGAAGGAAGTACCTGCGCTTCTGAGCCCTACTTACGAGCCGAGTGCATGATTACTTTCAAGAAAGTTGTAAGCCTTATTAGCCCATGATTCAAGGTCTCCGGAATTTATCTTGACGTCCAGTGAAAGAAAGGTGAAAGGGCCAGTGAGGCATTATAACCTGTATTATTCTGTCGGTGTTATCCACAAAGATGATTAAGTGAAGGTAGTCAGGTTCGTGTCTACACTCGCGTTGAAGTCTCCGTCCTACCTTATAAACTCACTGGCCTGCTCGAGCGTGTAAGTGGGTTACTTAATTGCCTTACAATAAGAAAGTCGTTGTCTTCTCCAGCCTGAGGATTCTTACAGGAATAACATAAACAAAACGTCAAGAGCGTTAGTCATTGACTTCATCCGTGAGAAGTAGCCTATTATAGGTGGAACAAATCCTGCTTCAATGGCGTAAATAAGGTGAGACACCACGGTCTTGCTGATGAGTAAAGATAGTTATATGAATAGAGTTATTTTAATGCAAAGAAAACATAAGAGCTCTAATCATCAGCGGAGAGGGATAGTAAAGGAGGATGGCGAATGAATAGATTGCATTTACTTGGAAGAACAGGTATGTAGCGATGGGGTGGTAAATATGTGCTCAGTTCTCTCATAAGGACCTAGTCTCGAGTTTTCGTCAATAAAACTGGAAACTAGAATTTTAATTTTTGAGAAGCATATGAGGATTCATTAAGCATGCATCAGAAGCAAATACCAGTTTAATATCTGTGTTCAAAGACTGCCAGACATAGAAATAACCACTCTATCTCATGTAGTGCCGAGTTATGTGAGTGGAAGCCTTTACTTTGCACTAATCCAAAGGCCTTTACTGAGATGCTACTCCCCCGCTTTATTCTTTTCACATGCCGTGCTGAGTGGCTCAGACGGTTAAGGCGCTGGCCTTCTAACCCCAACTTGGCAGGTTCGATCCTGGCTCAGTCCGGTGGTATTTGAAGGTGCTCAAATACGACAGCCCCGTGTCGGTAGATTTACTGGCACGTAAAAGAACTCCTGCGGGACTAAATTCCGGCACCTCGGCGTCTCCGAAGACCTTAAAAGTAGTTAGTGGGACGTAAAGCAAATAGCATTATTATTATTATTATTATTATTATTCTTTTCACAATACAATTTCTTAACGATGACATAACATGTCCCTCTTCCTCTATTAGAAACCAGTATTCACACATGACTGAGACAGGTTAATTATTACCCTTGCAGTCTAGGTTCGCATCCGGGTCAAGACATATGACTACGTGGTCATCCAACTGTTACATAATAAAGTTGCATAATGTCAACAACAATACAGTAATATATCCCGCTAGATAAGTGCTAGTGCCATTTAACAGTTCATTTGCATATTTACCTTCATCCCGTCAAGTACTTTGATGTGGCAGTCTCTCTGTGTAATCGCATGTATATTGCTCCGTTCATTAGCATTCGTCCTCAAGTACTATGTAATAGATTTCTTAAGTCTAGAAGTCATAAAAAGCTCAGGAGTATAAGTAAAAAGTTGCTGTGGTTTTGCCGTGCCGACGTTGTAAAATCAGACTACATACATACGAATCCTAGTGTAATGAAATCCTGTCGTCACATTCTTATCTATATTTCAGGAACTATAGATCCTATCCGAGTAGCTGAAATACCATTTTTTGGGAAATGAAGGACGTAAGAGTACGACACTCAATTGACCCCAGTTGAATACGCAGGCTGGAGGGGGCTTTAAATATGACATCTTAAGGTGATTAAAATTGTGATTAATAACTCCGAAACCAAAAGACGTACGAAGATGCGTAATGATGCCTCACATTCGTGTAAGAGTACAGTCGGAATACGAATAGAATAACAAGATGGTTTGGATGAAGATAACATCTACAAGTCAGAATATTAGCTTCCCCTTTAGTTGGCATGAGCTTGATTCTGGTCATTGCAAAGGAGAAATGATAGTAATAATAAAGAACGAACCCACCCGTGACGTATATAGGCCATTAAGGCCCTTGGCCTGCCATTACTATTGCTCCCTAGCCAGATGACCTGCAGGTTCTGGAGTATGTCGTGGTCAACGCAACGGTACCCTCAGCCATATTGCCTGGCTTCCACGACCATATCCATTGCCTCTCACATCACACAGTTCTTCGGCGAGTCTCACGAGAATGAGGAAATACCGTTCCAGCCCTCAGTCCACAATTAGAATCCTTGAATTGGACGAGACTCAAATGATTCTCTTTAAATTTTTCTTCACGCCGCACCAACACACATACAGTAGGTCTTATGGCGACGGTGGGACAGGAATAGGAAGCGACCGTACCCTTAACTAAGGTACAGCGTCAGCATTTGCCTGGTGTAAAAATGGGAAGCCACGAAAACCCTCTTCAGGTCTGCCTACAGCGGAGTTCGAACCCACTCTCTCCCGAATGCAAGTTGATAGATATGTGACCCAAACCGCGCAGCCACTTGCTCGGATTATTATTATTATTATTATTATTATTATTGTTGTTGTTGTTGTTCCGGGGTATCCGTGGAACGCAGAGGTTAAAGAAGGTGCCGGGGTGAATGGGTCTAAATCAAGAATTAAATTTAAAACTTAAACTGAATGTTATATTTTCAAAACTTCAAACTTAACAATATTTTATGACAATAATACAGGTACAAGTAGCAATAATTAAACAATATTGGGGGAAATCCAAGATTCAAAACCTTAACTCTTTGGGCTTTAAGCCCCTAATTTTACAATTTTACGAAAGGAAGAGGTATTATTTAATGAGGGGCTGAAATCCCCTAATTCAAGAGCACTTGCTCCCTAAATCACAATATCTAGCCTCCCAGAGGCACACTTTACAGTTACAAAACTTGGAAAAGAGCTAACAGGCTCTCAGTTTCTTACTGCCTACTCAAGGCAACATCAGCTTACAAACACTGGCCCCTCAAGGTACAACTTGCGATATGAAAACTGATTTAACAGGGGTATTTAATACCCAACCTACGGGGGCCTTCATAGAAAAGGAAGAGAATAAATAACTGGCCCAAACACAAAATGAATGGAGGCGTACCCTGCACTCCAAGATAATAAACACTAAAAACCTAAAGGGCTCTAGGCCGATGAAACAGGGGCTATTCCCAAACTACTGAGGTGACTCGTATAGAAATTACAATTACCACATTTCAGAATGAAAAACAGTTATGAAATATAGTTACCTCAAACCAAGATGAAGGGGAGCAGGAGAGGGTACATCACTATCCCCGATTTACAGTTAAAAATTTATTAAATTTTTACATCAGCCGGAAGAAAGTTACATTTTAGAAAAGAAGGTTACATAGTTAAGGATTCGGACCTTTCCCTCGGATTAAACTGCAGAGGTAGCAAGAAAGAATAAAGTTATGTGGCCATTACCTTGTAGATGTTCTGCTGACCGATGAAAGAGGCCGCCCGCCTCCTGCTTTGACACGTACACTCGGTAAGATGACGATCAATTGGCCAAGAAACGTGAAAAGCCGCAGTTTATAAACCCTCAGGGAAGGTTCGAGATCATTCAGGAATAAACCAGCCACACCCTCTCAATTTAATTGGTCAAATTCAAAGTTACACTCAGGATCGAACAAGAAGCCTGTGATAGGTAGAAAATTAATTACAGAAATTAGGGATTGGCTAGATTCAAAACTGGCGGAAAGAAAAAGGAAATAAATGAACATCATTCACTTACAAAAACCTAGAAATACAAAACTTCTTTAAATTATAAGTTCTTACACCTCGCACCAGGGTGCATGATCATAGTCTTTTAGTAGTGTCATCTGTGAAAGAAAGTCCAAACTTCTTGATGAATGTCAAAAAACTAGTAGAAATCCAGTCGGTTTAGGCAACTGCATAATAACAAAATTACGTCCTATATCTGTGGTGACATCTTCTGAGTAAAGTTCTAAGTTGGTGTAGTTCGAGATTCACTGTTTTACCTATAGAGGAGTTTATTTAGGCGCTGAATTTGAATGCGCGGCGTTGGGGTGTACCGCCCGGTACAATTATTATTATTATTATTATTATTATTATTATTATTATTATTATTATTATTATTATTATTATTATTATTATTATTATTATTATTATTATTATTATTGCCGGCCCCGTGGTGAAGGGGTAGCGTGCCTGCCTCTTATCCGGAGGCCCAGGGTGCAATTCCCGGCCAAGTCGGAGATTTCCCTGGATCTGAGGGCTGGTTCGAAGTCCACTCAGCCTACGTGATTTGAACTGAGGAGCTATCGGACGGTGAGATAGCAGCCCCGGTCTAGGAAGCCAAGAATACCGGCCGAGAGGATTCGTCGTACAAACCACAGGATACCTCGTATTCTGGAGGTCTTCGAGGGGAGCAACGGTTGCTTGGTAGGCCAAGGCCCTTCAGGGGGGTAGTGTTATGGGGTTAGTTAGGTTAATTATTATTATTATTATTATTATTATTATTATTATTATTATTATTATTATTATCATTATTATTAACTAATACATATAATAACAATAATAATCATCATCATAACACGAAGAAGACGAAGGCTGTTTATAACGTTCTTAACATTTTAGATACGTCCTAAGACACGCCATAATGAAGAGGGGCAATTTAAACGTGTCAGTAAGTCTATATTTCAGTACCCTTAAATGGAAACCGACTATGTCGGGATGCGATCTCGCTATATTGAACACAGAAGGCAAAGTACATCGCTAACTACTCTTCCTAGTTGGTCCTGTCATGGAAATTTTAAATTCGGATAGGCCCTAAGTTGAGTTGAAAATGAAAATCTACAACCAGTTTCCAGTTTCAACCGCGTCAGGAATGGAATGACAGAAGCCCCGTCTAGCGGCGAGGATAGGAACTGTGCCGGCTACCGAAGCCTGTCTTACTCCCCTGGGGCAATGATTAATGACTGACAGATGAAATGAACAGATGTTGGAGTGTGTTGCTGGAATGAAAGATGACAGGAAAACCGGAGTACCCGGAGAAAAATCTGTCCTGCCTCCGCTTTGTCCAGCACAAATCTCACATGGAGCGACCGGGATTTGAACCACGGAACCCAGCGGTGAGAGGCTAGCGCACTGCCACCTGAACCACAAAAGCTCGAGTTGACATATTCCCGAATACAATCCGGAGATAAATTGGGTTGGAGGTCTACTCTAAGTCTTCCTAGAAGTGAGCTTCCATATTTTCTCACTTGTCCCAGTAAATACCGGTCTGGTCCCAACTCTACTAATCCAAGCCTCAGTTACATAGATAACATCACTATAACCAGCAGAGCTGCACAGTCTACTTATCCATCAAAGAAGCTATTATCTAGTTCTGTAACAAGTATGCCCACTTACCAATCCACTCAATACCAACAATAAACCATGGAGCAACAGCCCTATCAAGCGAGCGCTGCTCAGCCCGAAGGCCTCCAGATTGCGA
This sequence comes from Anabrus simplex, assembly GCF_040414725.1. Classification (NCBI taxonomy): domain Eukaryota; kingdom Metazoa; phylum Arthropoda; class Insecta; order Orthoptera; family Tettigoniidae; genus Anabrus; species Anabrus simplex. Next base: position 343,214,587 of record NC_090268.1, on the reverse strand, counting down.
GGATGTTATTATTGATTTTCTAGATCTAGGTCTCTGTGTCACCATCAGATAGTTCCTCAATTGTTCCCATGTAGGCATAGTAGACCTCGAACCAGCACTTATAACAATTTCGAACCTGGGGAATCAAATCCGGTAAGAGATAGGCTCGTTACCCCTAGACCGCAGCGGTGGTCAACAGAATACAGTACCTCCACCAGTCGTATCTAGAATGTTGTTTTTATTGTTGTTCATAAGATGTCTAACATCTAGTCATCAGCCCCTCTACCCAGAATTCCCTGCCTACTGAAACTGGGAGCATAGGCCTATGGAATTTTAAGAAGCAGCGCTGATACTCAATGGTAATTTATACAACAGACGGAAACAGAATACGCATACGTGAAGCAGTAAATTAATTATGTTTTATATTTACATGTAGTTAGTAGTTATTAAAACTCATTACCTATTTGATGATAATGTTTATTGTTTAAAGGGGCCTAACAGCTAGGTCATCGGCCCCTAAGAGTACGAGTTGCAACGAAATGAAACCATAATTAAAACTTCAAAATGTATACATCATCATCATCATCATCATCATCATCATCATCTGTTTACCCTCCAGGTTCGGTTTTTCCCTCGGACTCAGCGAGGGATACCACCTCTACCGCCTCAAGGGCAGTGTCCTGGAGCTTCAGACTCTTGGTTGGGGGATACAACTGGGGAGAATGACCAGTACCTCGCCCAGGCGGCCTCACCTGCTATGCTGAACAGGGGCTTTGCGGGGGATGGGGAAGATTGGAAGGGATAGACAAGGAAGAGGGAAGGAAGCGGCCGTGGCCTTACGCTGGGTACCATCCCGGCATTCGCCTGGAGGAGAAGTGGGAAACCACGTAAAACCACTTCCAGGATGGCTGAGGTGGGAATCGAACCCACCTCTACTCAGTTGACCTCCCGAGGCTGAGTGGACCCCGTTCCAGCCCTCGTACCACTTTTCAAATTTCTTGGCAGAGCCGGGAATTTAACCCGGACCTCCGGGGGTGGCAGCTAATCACGCTAACCACTACACCACAGAGGCGGACCAAAATGTATATACTGAACAAAATCTAAAACGAATGATGATTTAAAAATGTCCATGAATCCAAAACAATCAATGGATCCAATTCACGATGCCTCATATTCTGAGATAATTCTTGTTGTCCAAAGGGGTCCAAAATCTAGGTCACCGGCCCTTCCTAATTGTACTAATTACTGGTAAAGCAGAACCATGATGTTCCTCCTATAGTGGTGCTAATCACAGGTAATGTAGACCCATAGTATGTCACACATAATGGCACCACTTACAGGTGGTGCTCCTCATATAATGGTACTACTCTTAGGTAACGCAGACCCGATCTGAATACAAGAGAACCAACGCAATTCAGCGCGGCTCACGGGATTTCCTCCCGCACGGACGTCAGTGATGCCCGCTCCCCCACCTCGGTGGAGTGCACATGATAGTACTAATCACAGGCAACGTGCAGACCCATAGTGTTCCTCGCACAATGGTTCTGAAAATGAAATGGAGTATGGCTTTTAGTGCCGGGAGTGTCCGAGGACAAGGATAAAAATTATGATGAAGACGACGCACACACCCAGCCCCCGTGCCAGCAAAGTTAACCAATGATGGTCAAAATTCTCGACCCTGCCGGGAATTGAACCCGTGACCCCTTTGACGAAAGGCCAGCACGCTAACCATTCAGCCATGGAGCCGGACATAATGGTACTAATCGCAAGTAACATTGACCCATTTTGTTCCTCACTTGATGGTACTAATTACAAGTAATCTCAAGGTTCCAATTCCATCATGCCTTGGTCACCCCTTTTAGTCGCCTCTTACGACAGACAGGAGATACCGTGGGTATGTTCTTCGGGGGCTGGGTGTATGTGTTGTCTTCATCATCATTTCATCCTCATCACGACGCTCAGGTCGCCTACGGGAGTCAAATAGAAAGACCTGCACCTGGCGAGCCGAACCCGTCCTGGGATATCCCGGCACTAAAAGCCATAGGTACGACATTTCATTTCATTCCATCAGCAGCCGAGGTGAAGTTCCATTCATATTCGTATCAACATGTGAATTCCTTAGAAATTGAAAGGCTTCGAAAATATTGGCATTGATATGAGAGTTCGGTATGGGTATCCATCACCTTGACTGAATGGTCAAAGTACTGGCCTTCGGTTCATAGAGCCCTGAGTTCTACTCCCAGTCGGACTGGAGATTTTTAATTACGCATGGTTAATTCCTTAGGCTCTTGGACGGGGCGTTTGTGTACCTATAAATACACATCTCTGTATCTACACACAGCACACCACACTACAAACCAGCAGAGAAACACGCAATAGTGAACAAATCAGGGTTGGTGTAAAACTAGACCAAATCGACATCCCGTGCTGACCTCAGTAAATTGGGGAAAATGTCCAGGAGAAAGAAGAAGATACCTCAATACCTGAAGTACAATACATGATATGTCAGTGGTTTGTGCGAATCTACCTTTACAATATTCATCAACGTTGTCTGAACTAATGAAAATGAAAATCCCACAGCCTGTTTCCAGTCATTCGACCGGGTCAGGAACTGAATGAATGAAGCCCCCATCTAGCGGCGAGGATAGGTATTGTGACGGTTGCCGAAGCCTTTCGCACTCCTCTGGGGCAATGATTAATGAATGACAGATGAAATGAAATGATATTGGAGAGTATTTCTGGAATGGAATATGACAGGGAAAACTGGAGTACCCGGGGGAAAACCTCTCCCGCCTCCACTTTGGGTCTAAACTAATATCATGGCAATATTAGTTCAATACTGCATCACTGTTTGTGTATATAGGTTTACATAATTCCGTAAAGGGATATTGTTTGAGTGATTATCACACAATACCGGACACAATTGCTTTCATGAAGATCTCCTTATATCTTGTTTGTATCTGTATATTCTCTGTTTCAGGAACCAACATCGCGTTTCGTAAACCAGCGAACCAGTCGACGACGGTGCGAGGCGGCCCGGCCAGTAACGGTAACGACGGTGAGTTTACCACAGTGCACGATGGGAAGCGTTGTACGGAGACACAGAAGGAGGCGTCGCCGTGGTGGATGGTGGACCTCCTGAGGCCATACCCAGTTGGCGTGGTTCGAGTCACCACACGTGGATGCTGTGGTAAGTTTCTGCATTACTTTGTTATAGAAGGGAAAACTGAATATTTAAATTATGTCAGACGTAAAGCAAAGCACCAATTTTAAATTTATTTTGCTACTTGTTTAACGCCGCGTCGAAGGTTTCCGGCAACGAAAGGATGAGAAAGGACTAGTATTTGGAAGCTAGTCGCCGTGGCCTTAATTAAGGTACAGCCCCCGCATTTTCCTGGTGTGATAATTGGAAGCCACGGAAAACCATCTTCAGAGCTGCCGACGATGGGATTCAAACCCACTATCTCCCGAATGCAAACTCACAGCCACGCGACCCTAACCGCATGTCCAACTCGCTCGTAGTACAATGTATGTAGCAGCTTCCATTGATGAAGATCAAAAACTTAACAACCGGATCCAAACTGGAAAAGCATTTTATATGCAGTAGTTGTCAGAAACATAATATGGAACTAGAAACTACCACTGAAATTCAAGTTCGCCAACTACCTGCAGTAGTTTATTACAGACCTGTTTTTAGGTATAACCTAGCAGTGAAACCTAGAACTTAAGGAGGAAAGATGAGATGAGGATTTAGCAAGCGTAGATAATATTTGTAAGAAATATGTTTGGGAAGACAAGAGTTGACATATTTCGAAAGAGAGATGTAGAAGTTTTGACTCCAGCTGGTAGACTGCAGGTTAAAATGTCTAAACGTAGACGCATGATGTAAGGTTACATGATAAGAATGGATGCTATTACAATACAACAGAATATTTAAGAACTGCAGCTTGAAGTCCGAAGGCGGCCAAGAACGAAATGCAGAGGCATGGTTAAGTGCAACATACAACAAACGGGAACAAATTGTACAATCACTGGAAAAGAAATTAATAAAAATATATAAGTTGGTGACGAGAGACCATTCAACAACTTACTGACTAGATGAACGGAGTGAAATATGTATGTATGCAGAATGGGTGCATAGTATTTAACCCAGATCTGCTCAATTCTTTTGTTGCTGCTTGAATTCGATTCTTAATGGTAGATAACTGACCTACAGGTGCTGTGATGGTCGCCAATGCAGTCAGGTACGTTGCGTGGACAGGAGAGGTGTCCTATAAAAGAAATTATGGTGGGAAAAACGGGTACGATAACAAGAAAACGGGTACGATAACAAGAAAACGTGTGGGTTATTCTAATGTCATATTATTCTTAATTCCAGCGCAATGCAAGCATTCTGAATACAAAATGAATCGTTAGATTTTGAAGGAAATCCAGTAAAATGTAAGACTTCAAAGGACCTTGGTACTTCTACATGGCATAGTGGTATTTCTAAAAACGCTTCGCATACAGCATTACGTTGCACTTTTTGCACCCTATGGATACTTTTTTGTGACATACTCTGGATCTTGTTTGCTTTTCTTGGGACTCAGTCATGTGATCTACGCGATCATATCTGGAATCTGCATTTTCTGGCGACGATGGATGACTGCGCTTTTTTCTTGCCGTTTTTCGTTCGCCGAATTGCAAGAGAGAAAAGTCCATTCGTCTTCGGAAATTCAGATGATCCAATTTGCCTCAGTTCAGTCTATGAATCTGCAAAGCATTCTGCTCACACATATCAATATAGTGTGTGATAAGAGTAAAGTACAACTTCTTTCCTCGAAGTGAAACGCGTTAGAGACTATCTAGACAGGTCTTCAACGCCTTTTCCACAATATTGTACGTACAGAAAAGTTCCGGTTCCTCTACAGACACCCTCTTTTTCTCAGTTCTTGAATACCTCTCGGTGAGACGAATTGGAGGCAGTGACACTGCACTTGAAGCAGCTGATAGCACATCGTTATCGATTCCACTTTGCCACTTTATCATGTGTTGATCTGAAATCGAAACTCTCCCGGTTCTTCTTGAACCGAGTGAGTTGGCCGCGCAGTTTGTATTTGGGAAATAGTGGGTTCCAACCCCACTGTCGGCAGCCCTGAAGATGTTTTCCCATTTTCACACCAGGAATATGTTGGGGATGTACCTTAATTAGCCACGGCCACTTCCTTCCCACTCCTGACACTTTTCCATCCCAACGCCACCGTGCGATCTATCTGTGTCGGTGCGATGTAAAGTAACTTGTAAAAAAGAAAATATCTCCTTCTTCAGCTCATCTTTAGACAAGGGTGGGCATTTTGACATTCCATTTGCTCTTATTGTTCCAGTGGTCTTTATTTCTCTTGAACTGACCTCATCATTTTGTATGTTGACAGGTCACCAGCCGCTGAAGGATATCGAGATTCGAGTCGGAAATAGCAGCACGGATCTGCAGAGAAATCCACTGTGTGCCTGGTTTCCAGGAACGATTGGTAAGCATTACCTCCGATGAAAATCTTGTTTTAACCATATCACTCCATCACCATCTCTTGCACAACACTCCTAAATCTCCTCACCAGAGAGACTGTGTTCACCTATATGCGGCCCGCTCCACCCCCACAGGGTAAGGTATAAAAACAAAGTATTTATTCGTGCGTCTGCTATCTCGTCGAGGATTGAAACTGATGGTAAACTAACGGAATAATGTCGGGGCAATATGCTACATGCTACTTTCCCAGCCACGGCAGATGTTAAAGTAATGGATTACGGATTACCTTAACTTGCCGTTACGCTTATACAGAGCGACACCCTTGCGAACGCTTCCATCTCAATTATAATCGCAGATAATTGCAAACACTAACAATGACAAACAGCACATCAACACAAGTTATCAGATTCTCTCTCTCTCTCACACACACTCTATCTCTCTCACACACACACACTCACACATACATACACGAGAATGACAAGATATTCTAAACCCCCTATATGAAGCATCAACACCAAAATAACACCATCGCATTTGCTTAGTGATTCCACTTTTTGTAAGACATGTGTGAAACTATCGATTATTAATTAACTGATGAATTAATATAAACAGGTTTTGATTAATTTAATCCTAACCTTCACATAAATGAATATTAAGGAACGTATTTTTTCTCTGAGGTCCTCTTTCATGTGCCTACAGCAGGTACTAAAATATATAAAATTACTGAAGGAGGAGAAATCGTATAGCAATTTAAACATTAATACAATATTATGTATATATATGAATTGACCTTATAGAAAATTTACAACAAAGAAAATTATAAAATATTACCATGAACATGCAGCAATTCTTCAGTTTTCATTTTGAAAAGTAATCACGAAATTATTTCAAAACATGCTTCAGTTTTTTAGTTTTGATGTCAGTTACATGTGGAAAAAATCACAGAGAAAAATCTCTTGAAAATTTACCATATTATCCTGATGTCTCATATGTAACAACTACCGGCTTGGAATTCTCTATAACCTAAGAAGAAAAATATGTACAGTGTAACTATGCATTTTTAGAAAGAGCAGAAAATAAAGACCCCTGTTTTAAATTTTTTGACATATTCCCAGTATGTACTGTATACAAGTCCCTTAAAGCTATTTCTAAATGTGCCAGCCCCCTGGTGTACGTGCCTGCCTCTTGCCCAGTGACTCTGGACTGAGGGCTGGACGGGCTTCATTCAGCTTCGTTAGACAAACTGTGAAGCTGTTGATAGGCTTAGAATGTTCTCATACTGACCACCATAAATTGTCGGCATTTACAGTTTACAAACTACGCTAACTCGTAAACTACTTGTACTAGAATCCTGAATACACAAAAAATCGGCATTCTAATTTACTCTAGTTTCATTTTGTTAATGTCAATAAGCATTGTAGCATTTGGAAATTTAACTTTCTAAAATGAATACACATAATAAATATTATACAAATATTTGTATGGACTACAGTTGTGAGCCATTGGTTACACTTCAGTTCTAAACTGTATTTTGTGTAATTTAAACTGAAAAACTTTGATTTTTTTGACGTTTCAGAAGAAATTTAATATATTGTAAGTACCACATAAAAAAGGGTAGTTCAGAGGACCCCGGATTAGTTTTCCAGCAGGGCCAACGATTCTAATCACATTTGGTTAACTTCTGTGTCTGTTCGTTTAACGCACATCTTCAAATACATACATCACATGAAAAAACACGGCAGAAACACACAATTATGAGTCCATCCTTCCAGTAAAGTTTATAGAAATGAAGTTAGTTACAAACGTTAGATCAGTGTAGATGATAATAATAGTACTACTACTATTACTAATAGTAATAATAATGATGATTTAAAATTATTAAATTCACCAACGTATGTCTGTGACTACCAGATTCGATCAAGTAAAGATAAGCATATATGGCGGACAACTAACCAGTTGATGGAATAACAGCATCTCAACAGCAAATATTTTAAAAGTTTAACGTCTCTTAGACCTGAAGCCTAAATTTCAATGTTTTTCTAAACAAGCACTTGCCCATTTTGTCAGAACGGCCACCGTTATGGTGTCTCGTTTCATGTTTCATGATTAAGTCTGCGTGTTGTGATAATTTTTTCGTACGACGAAATTATATGATTCTTTGGCTACACTAAGGTGCTCCGTTATCCTGTGTTGGAATCCATAAAGATCTTTATAACTAATTAGGTAATGTATTCATAGGGTAACTTCAATTTGAGTAATCGTTTCTATGCATGAACGAGTAGAAATAAAATAAATTATATTTACTACCTAAAAAACCATTTCTTGTGTGACTGTAATGACCAAAGAAAGCTGAAAAAATGTTTGTATTTCTAGTGCTTCGAAGTGAAATAATACGTTGTATTCCAATCTTGAAAGTATTCTCCAGAAATGTTATACTCTTGGCTGTAATTCAAACAATGCTTTACTATTTCAGAAGAAGGAGTGACGAAGACCTTCACATGTGCCCGTACGCTGATTGGTCAACACGTATTCCTGCAGCTGGTTGGCGTTGAAGGTTCTCTGTCCGTGTGTGAAGTGGAAGTGTTCACTACTGACGGTAAGTTAGAGCATAGTGCCAAAACACCGAAATAGACTGATTAAGGCATCGGTGATAGGTAACTCTTATTGTATACATTTGGTTTTCAGTACTGGGAGCTAATCTGTGAAGAAATTAAAAGTCACGCCCATGAAGTATGCAAATCCATATTTACTGAACTTAATAATAGTCTAATAAAAATTATAATAATCTATATATATTTAAAACTCTAGACTGATTTTTCTGACCGCGAGTTTGACAGAACAGCTGAACCGATTGACATTGTAAAGCATTCTGACGAAAACTCTTGGACTGTAGATTTGCAGAGTGTCTTTAAAAACATAAACATTTCTTGCTGTATATTTTTTAAATTATTAGAGAAAATGCGGTATTTTAATTGGTCAAAGCGCTCGTCAGTACTTCAAGGCCACCTGAACCGTGAAAACGCTGAGTCATGTGGCACGATAAAGAAGGTGGAAGGGGAGCCCGCATGCGCAGTCAAACGTCTATTTGGTCAGCTCTACGTCGGCGTCTTCAGCCTGTATTGTAGCTAGTAATAATAACAATCATAATAATGGAACGGATTTTTATGCATGTATATTTTCAGTAATAATTCTCCTATAAATTGTTATTTTTGTCTTTATTCTAACTTTGCGCGGCTGTGAGCTTGTATCCGGGAGATAGTGTGTTCGAATCCCACTGTCGGCAGCTCTAAAGGTGGTTTTCCGTGGTTTCCCATTTTCACACCAGGCAAATGCTGGGGCTGTACCTTAATTAAGGCTACGGCCGCTTCCTTCCCACCCCTAGGCCTTTCCTATCCCATCGTCGCCGTAAGACCTATGTGTGTCGGTGCGACGTAAAGCCACTAGCAAATATATATATTATATATTCTAACTTTATTTCAATCGAAAACTTCTCAATGCAGATGAATTTCTGTCTTCAGTGCATTGCACCTTGGCTGCACGTTTTGGCTTGCTCTCTCGAACGCTCTTCAGACATTAGCGTGTCTTGATTAACTCAGACCGCTTATACAACACCGGTACATAAATGAAGTGATTGATGACATAATGATGAAAATGAAGGCAAGTGTTCATTCTCGTCGTTGCTGATTTTGGAGGAACTTTTGTAAATGATTGAAAACATTCCATTTTGTCAAAAAAAATGGGAAATTTGTAAATTCGAATCAATGATCAAGTTTTGCAGCATTTAGCAGGTAGTACACGTAGAATGATCCTTCATATGCATCCTTTGGACAAGTTCTTTTAGGCGAAGCAACTTCCGCTTCTTATCCCCAATTTTCAAAAAGTACTGAATATTATGCGAGCCGGCCCCGTGGTGTAGGAATAGCGTGCCTGCCTTTTACCCGGAGGCCCCGGGTTCGATTCCTGGCCAAGCCAGGGATTTTTAGCTGGACCTGAGGGCTGGTTCGAGGTCCACTCAGCCCACGTGATTAGAATTGAGGAGCTATGTGGCGGTGAGATAGCGGCCCCGGTCTAGAAAGCCAAGAATAACGGCCGAGAGGACTCGTCGTGTTGACCACACGACACCTCGTAATCTGCAGGCCTTCGGGCTGAGCAGCGGTCGCTTGGTAGGCTAGGGCCCTTCAAGGGCTGTAGTGCCATGGGGTTTGGTTTGAATATTATGCAGATTTATACAGAGCTTTTTCACAGCTAGTATTCGGTTGTATAAATCAAAAAGTTCAGAGCATAGACTGTTTCTTAAAAAATGTACACATTTTGAAACACCGGAAGATTCAGCATAAGAAAATTGTATGTCCCTATTACGAAAGATTAGGCTGGAATGTGAAAATAAATTTTCAATATGGGTAAGAGTGGACGAATCACTGGACTCTGGATATATAAAAGCGGGGAAACGTTGTTGTAGGGCAAGAAAATAATGAAATAATGTCCAGACGGTGTTCTCTAATAATCATGTAGAGAAATATCATATGTAGCGTTCGTTCGCTACAGGAGAAAGGGAATCTGGATGAAAAATAAATATTTTTTTTTCCTAGGGGCTTTACGTCGCACCGACACAGATAGGTCTTATGGCGACGATGGGATAGGAAAGGCCTAGGAGTTGGAAGGAAGCGGCCGTGGCCTTAATTAAGGTACAGCCCCAGCATTTTCCTGGTGTGAAAATGGGAAACCACGGAAAACCATCTTCAGGGCTGCCGATAGTGGGAAAACTAAATCTTATGACCTATATCTGCATTCTGAAAAAATCTCAGAAACTTTCAAAAAAAGGCGATTGGATTTCTGTAGCCCCAAAATGAACAATAACAGACTGACAAGAGAATTCTCAAGCTTGCCATCTCACTGAAAGTCAAGAACAATTGGCTAATTGAAACTGACAAAGACCTTCAGGAAATTGGCATGACATGTGAAACTGTGCAGAACAGATCTTAATTCAGAATACTAGTCGGCAACCGCAAGTTTGCAGACACGTTCAGAACTAGAACCAACAGAATATGGACAGAACAACATAAAAAAATTTCAACGAGAAGATGAAAAGGTTTGGGGAAAAGAATAAAGCAGGCACATTATCTAAACAAGTTCAGTCGTGCTACTCGGTTGGGAATAATAATAATAATAATAATAATAATAATAATAATAATAATAATAATAATAATAATAATAATAATTTGATATGGGACGGTGTTGTAATGTTATACCTCAGGAGTTCTCAAACGTGTAGAAAGCGAGCTATCCAGAGATGTCGCATTTAAACATCCTCAAATACCATCGACCACAGCCAGGCTCGAATCCGTTATCTGGGTAATAGAGGAAGAATGGCTAAACGACTGTTCGCTAAGGTTGCGGCCCTAAGATTGGCAGCCGCACTTTTATTCATTTTACAGAAGTGACGACACAAGCCGAAGAGGTGAACAATGTTATTTGCTTTACGTCCCACTAACTACTTTTACGGTTTTCGGAGGCGCCGAGGTGCCGGAATTTCGTCCCGCAGGAGTTCTTTATGTGCCAGTAAATCTACCGACACGAGGCTGACGTGCTCACCTTCAAATACCACTGGACTGAGCCAGGATCGAACCTGCCAAGTTGGGGTCAGAAAGCCAGCGCCTCAACCGTCTGAGCCACTCAGCCCGGCCCGAAGAGGTGAAAAGTGCGCAATAGGAGAGGCGAAATCGCCTCAGTGATTACAGAGTTGCAATCGGACCGTTTGGGAGATAATGGTGGGCGTATGTGGTTGCTTGTACACATGGTCACATGGTGTGCTTTATGCATTTGTTCACCCGGTACAGTCGTTCTCGTTATTATCAAATAAGAGAAACTTCCTTTTTTTTTTTTTTTTTTACAATTTGCATTACGTAGCATCGACACAGATAGGTCTTATGGTGCCGATAGGACAGGAAAGGGCTAGGAGTGGCAAGGAAGGAAGTAAGCGTGGCTTTAATTAAGGTACAGCTCCAGCATTTGCCTGGTGTGAAAATGGGAAACAACGAAAAACTATCTTCAGGGCTGCCGACAGTTGGGTTCGATTCCACTATCTCCCGAATGCAAGTTGGTAGCTATATGAATCAAACCGCGCAGTCACTTTCTCGGTATAAGAGAAACATACCTTACAGCTCGTTGATAACAGCGTTCAAATAAACATAGTGTCTCGTCTACTATAGCTTTGAACAAGGCCTATATTACATGGTACGAAATGTACCTCCCATAATAAATAGGAGTGTACTTTAGACACACGTTCTTTGAATATTCCAAAGATACGGCACAAGGGCAAACATGATGTTCCATGTTATGCCTTTATAACCTGTTGTTGGGCTATGTCCACTTTGGTAATAGTTGCTATGTGCTCTAATCTGAAGGTTCAGCAAGGTCCTTGGGACTACATGTCAGCACGTACGCGTTAAAGGTGGCTATTAAACTAAAGTCAAAAGCGACAGGTCCAATATTTTAACGTCTAATCCGAACAACTAAGACGTGACATTCGATTTCCCCTTGTGGTTGAGGGCGGTAGAATAACACTCACGGTATCCCCTGCCTGTCGTAAGAAGAGAGTAGAAAAGGCCCCAGCGGCTCTCAACGTGGGAAGCGTTGATTAGCGACCACTGGGCCCTTAACTGAGTCCTCCTCTTCTTACTTGTGCCAGGCTCCTATCCGACCTCCCTTAGTCAACTCTTGCTCTTTTCCGATCCCGACGCTATTAGAGCATTCAAAGGCTAGGGAGTCTTTTCATTATTACGCCCTTCGTCGCCCTTGTCTTTCTATGGCCGATACCTTCATTTTAGAAGTGACGGATCCCTTCCATTTTTCTCTCTGATTAGTGTTATATAGAGGATGGTTGCCTAATTGTACTTCCTATTAAAACACAACAATCACCACTACCATCACTGACATTCGATTTGGTAAATCTTACCCACACTAATCAGGATTCGAATCAGGGTTGCCTTGGTGATGCGTGATGATAACTTTAGAAACAGTCACAATAATTTTGAAATCATGCCTCTAAAACACATTTACCACAACGTGTCAAAATAAAAGAGTAATCTCATGCCAACTAGAAATGTTAGTTTTTATATCCTACGATATATTGTTCCCCAGTTTATTTACTACCATAAATGGAATCTAGTGACTTTCAGAACCATAAAACACCTCTCTAATTTTCCCGTTAATTCATTCTAAATCACACAGTCTTTCTCTGAAGCACCACGAATTCACAGTCCGTAATTTATAGTACAGTTGGAAGAGTCTTTAACCTCGCCACGTTAATGGGTTTTGGCAGCGATATGCAGGACTCAACTGACTAATGAATGATAGGATTTAAAGCTGTCAGGTTTTTGAATTGAGCATTACGTATCCGTAATGATGGAGAGAAAATATCGACGAACATTTCGGTATTCCCTGGGTTTATTTAATGGAGAAATATATTCTCATTAAAGACATTAAGGATTTCGCTAGTGGAATCCCCAAGAGTGTACTTAATTTTTGGCTAAGGGTTTAGTGTCGTACTAACACTGCAGGTTTTCGGCATCGGTGGGATAGGAAACAGCCAGGATGGGGGAGTAAGGGGCGATTGCCTTAGTTAAGTTACTACACCAGAATATGTCTGCTGTGAAAATGGAAAAACGTGGAAATACACATTCTGGTTCTGCCGACGATGGGCTTCGAACCCAGTATTTCCATACTGCAAGCTTACTTCTACATGGCACATATCTCCCAGACAATTCACTCGGTAATGTCCTATTGAAACATTTCTCTTTAGTGCGTGCGTGTGTGTGTGTGTGTGTGTGAATGAAATTATTATTATTATTATTATTATTATTATTATTATTATTATTATTATTATTATTATTATTATTATTATTATTATTATTATTAAGCCTCCGTGGCTCGGGCGCTAGCACACCAGCCTCTCACTGCTGGTTCCGTGGTTCAAATCCCGGTCACTCCATGTGAGATTTGTACTGGACAAAGTGGAGACGGGACAGGTTTTTCTCCGGGTACTCCGGTTTTCCCTGTCATAATTAATTCCAGCAACTCTCGCCAATATCATTTCAATTCACCTATCATTCATTAATCATTGCCCCAGAGGAGTGCGACAGGCTTCGGCAGCCGCTAGATGGGGGCTTCATTCATTCCATTCCTGACCCACTCGAATGACTGGAAACAGGCTGTGGATTTTCATTGTTATTATTATTATTATTATTATTATTATTATTATTATTATTATTAAAATGCAGGTTGCCGCACTGCATTATATGTAATATAATCTTTATAAACCTATACACGGGCCGATGACCTTCGATGTTAGGTCCCTTAAAACAACAAGCATCATCATCATCAACAGACCTATACACAATCTATAACATGGAGCAGGGCCTCTCAGGGTGCATGCGCGTGGTGCATGCACTGTGCACGGTGCAAGAGACGACTTGGCTTGGTTGACCAGAGTGCAGACCCCCCACTCCTCGATTTGGAGCAATAGCGCTGTCTCTCTCTTTCCTCACGCCTGTCTCGCTCGCTCCGCCTGTCTCCCTCTCCCCCACTTGCGCCGTAGCGCTCCAAATCCGGGCTGAGTTGAGCCGAGTATAGCCAAGTAGAGCCGAGCATAGCCGAGTAGCCCAGAGACGAAGCGTTGATCCGAGCCATACCGAGCGGCACCGATGCACAGTGCACGGAGCTCTTGCGCCTCGCTCTGCACGCGTGAGATTTTGGGCGTTTGAGAGGCCCTGATCTACACTGTTATCAATATTAATTACCTCACATGTCTTTGCTAGTGAGACCTACTGTTTTCAGTGCGCTGACTTCTGCTGGTATGGGCTAGAGGAATTTTGTTACTTTCATTGATCTCAGTCTTATCCTTGTCTTTGACAATAGGAAAGTGACTGAGGTATGAGCGATGCTGGTAATGCCATTCCTCCCAGTTCCTACTACGAATGATGTGATAATGCTGTTCATAGGGTCGCTTGGTGCATGCATTTCAGTGGGCTTGGCAGACTGATACGTAATAGCAACTTCTGGGTCAATGAGGAAAGCAACGGTAAACAATCATACTCCTCGTTCCCCCTAGTACGCCTCTTCAGTGATGCCTAGGCCATCTATGACAGCTAACGGTGGAGCTGTTGAGGATCCGGCCAGCCTTCGGGCTGAGGGCTGGACATACAATTACCTCACAAAAGCTCACATTATCGATTTGTACATTGTGTGATTCGTATACAAACAAGTGCACAACCAAAAGAGCTCGAAGAGTAGCGATATATAAGGTAGGTATAGAAATGAAAATAAACATGAATTAATGAGGTACTTCCACGCACCATAGAAATTTAATACATTGTATCAGAGAACCTGATGCCTTCAAACCCCTTCGAAAAATTATCTAGGAATTCGAGCAGGTTGGTTCGAAATTGGAGCTCAGTAGCGAGAGTAATTTTCTTTTCACGCCGTAGTAAACTTATTTTTAAAGAGAAGTAAGTTATAGTACGCGTACCTTCTATCTACAGATTTTGGTCCGGTGATGAAGAGTAAGGAGGGAGCTCTCCCGGTTCCGGTAATACTGCCAACTGAATGAAAATGAAATCCGAATTGAATCGATAATATAATCGATCGATAAGAATTTTCTAAACCTTTATTATCTTAAGCCAACAACTGTGTCACACACACACATTAAGTAACTTTATATAACATTTCTCGGTGCGAATCTTGCTGCTAGCATGAATTCTAGCTGTGAATTTTGCTGTGTAAACAACAACAGTACTAGTACGTAAAGTGTACGCCAGATCTCGCACAGTGATTCATAAGCGATTCATAGTTTGTGTTTCAAAGGTTGCCAATACGATTCTCGAAGGTAACCGAAGTCTATCGATTCAGCACTAGGACGCCCAGGTATCACTAATAGTTGCGCGAGTAATATGTAGATCAGTAAAAAAAAATTCCACAGATCGACCACATCGTAGATTTACAATGTTGTAACATGCGATGTGGTCTTGCCCACGTTACTTCACATCGCAGAATTACGTACTATGACTGTCGACATTTTTAGGCGGAAAACTTCCATGAAACTTCGGTTTTTTTTTTCTTTACGTCTTACAGATTGGTCTTATGGCGACGATGGGAGTGGAAAGGGAAGGAAGCGGCCGTGGTCTTATTTGCCTCGTGTGAAAATGGGAAACCACGGAAAACCATCTTCACGGCTGCCGACAGTGGGGTTCGAACCCACTATCTCCCGGATGCAAGCGCGCAGCTGCGCGTCTCTAACCGCACGGCCAACTCGCCCGGTATGAAACTACGTAACATGAGGTTTAATTTCTCATATTTTATTCAAAAAAGCTGATAACTGAATAAAAATGGAGTACTCACTTTCGGTACAGGTGATCATCCTTCGACAGATATCCATCATTTAACGTATTACATAGACACCCTACTTTAGTCTCAAATCACGAGGGGCAAAACTTCAGTAACTGCGCCACAAGTTTTATAACATTCTAATGGATACGATAAAATGTTAAGATCGACACTAAGATCGAACTTCACAATCGTGACACACTAAGGCACTGTCCGCTCTTATTACATTTGAACACGGAACATCGTGCAGTTCAATGCTGCCTGTCCACCCCAATAAAACGAAAGACAAAGTTTTCCCCGTCCACGTGAACGCAGTGCTAGTGTTGCTGTTCGTACTGGGACGCTTCCAATTACGTATTAAGTAAACAGACTAACGATTTCGATTACTGACAGCCGGGAGCGATGTTTAAATGTGATTACTGTAAATTTGCGTTCACCTGATTAGAGGGGGCTTCGATTCCCTCCTCAGCCATCCTCGAAGTGGTTTTCCGTGGTTTACCTAACTTAAGGCCACGGCCGCTACCTTTTCCGTCCCTTGCTTGTCCCTTCCAATCTTCCCATTCTCCACAAGGACCCCTCTAATCAGTTGACCTCCCGAGACTGAGTGGACCCTGCTCCAGCCCTCGTACCACTTTTCAAATTTTGTGGCAGAGCCGGGAATTGAACCTGGGCCTCCGGGGGTGGCAGCTAATCACACTAATCACGACACCACAGAGGCGGACTATTTTATGAATTCCGAACAAATTTACACATCTTTGTATTGAAATGAAATGAAATGAAATGGCGTATGGCTTTCAGTGCCGGGAGTGTCCGAGGACAAGTTCAGCTCGCCAGATACAGGTCTTTTGATTTGACATCCGTAGGCGACCTGCGCGTCATGATGAGGATGAAATGATGATGAAGACGATACATACACCCAGCCCCCGTGTCAGCGAAATTAACCAATCATGGTTAAAATTCCCGACCCTGCCGGAAATCGAACCCGGAACCCTGTGACCAAGGGCCAGCACGCTAACCATTGAGCCATGGAGCTGGACATCTTTGTGTTATTATTTATTTGATCAGTTTACCGTCCAGGGTTGATTTTTTCCTCAGATTCAGCCTTTACCACCTCAAGGGCAGTGTTCTGGAGCGTGAGACATTTGGTTGGGAATACAACTGGGGAAGAGGATCAGTACCTCACCGAGGGGGCCTCACCTGCTATGCTGAACAGACAGTAGCCTTGTGGGGGATGGGAAAATTAGAAGGGATGGACAATGAACGGGGAAGGAAGTGGCCGTTAGAAGTGGGAAACCACGGAAATCCACTTCGAAGATGTCTGAGGTGGTAATCGAATCCCCTATACTCAGTTCTCGTACCACTCCCCAAATTTCGTGACAGAGCCGGGAATGGAACCCAGGCCTCCGGGAGCGGCAGCTAATTACACTAACCACTACACCACAGAGGCTTAGACCCCATAGTCAGCCTTATTTATGAGATATTTAAACATTTATTTACATATTTTGTTGTTGTTTCTTGAAGAATCTGAAATAAGTTGCACACACATGTAATAAATCGACACGTGTCTGCAAAAACAAACATCACACCGATGTTTAACATGAGCATTCAAAGGAAGAAAAATCGAACGGGGCTGGTGTCGAGATCACGACCGTAGGTTTTGACGTAGAATACCTATCACGTGATAATACTTTCGAAATAAAATATCTAGTCAGTATGGGTGTGATATTTTATTGTTGGTATTCTATTTATTACTAGCTGATGTGCCCGTGCTTCGCTACGGAATTCTACATTGTATACAGAATTCTAGGCTAGGTAGTGTACACGTTGTGAGCAAGATTGTATTAAATTGCATAGCTCTTAACGTTACCCTAGAAACGCGACGGGGAAGTCACAAAACGCGTTTTCTCATAGGAAGACTGTGTTAGGGAATTTTCATTGTAATGACAGGCCCGCTTGCCTACCATAAGTCACCACCAGGTTGGGGAGTTTTCATTATAGTGGCAGACACTCACTCTCCACCAGCCATTTCACATCCTCTGAAAGACTGTCTTAGTGGTTTTTGCAACTGAAATGAACATAAGTCATTGCAATGACGTCAGTAGGAATGGCGCGATTAAAAGCAATACTTTCATATGAAATACTCCATCAAATGAAAGACCACACACTTTCTCACTTTTAACGAACAGTACTATGCTGGAATTCCAGAGCTGGAATGACCAAGTCGCAGACAGTTCTGATCCGAGAACACTCTTCGTCTTTTTTCTTTTGTGCGGGGTGGAGTGGGGGGGAAGGCGAATAGTGGAGAGTCCCAGGGCAAAAACTATGCCTTTTTACTAATTTGTTTCCGAGGAGTACCCGATGAGTCGGAAAATCTCAATTCACTACAATGGCAACGGAGAAACCTATCTGATTTGGAGGCAATTTTTTCCTCCAAGCCAGAGGAGAAGCCCCCTCTTCACTGCTAATTTGGAATTAAATGAATGTGGAATTTAATAAAAGTGAAGAGGAAGAAGCTTTTCTTAAGAAACGGCTCTTTTCAGGGTTGACTTTTGAGTTATTTAGTGAATTGTGGTGCTATAATTTGAAATATGCTTAAATAGTAATTCTAGACCAGGTCATACTACTACTACTACTACTACTACTACTACTACTAAGTGAGCATCTGCCATAAGTGTGCATACAGCTCATTCAAAAGAGCGCGTCAGAGTAGGGATCGAATAACTGGAATACTATGATGAACCAGTGTGTTACGTACCTGCAGTAACAGAAAATGTATGAACCAGAGGAAAATGAAAATGAAAACCTACAACCTGTTTTCCAGTCATTGACCGGGTCAGGGATGTAATAAATGAAGCATATATATAGGCTGTTAGTAGGATGGGGTCGCCATTCCCAGTGATACATTAATGACTGATAGATGCTATGAAATGAGAATGGAGAGTGTTGCTAGAATGAAAGATGACTGGGAAAACCGGAGTACCCGGAAAAAAACATGTCCCGCCTCCGCTTTGTCCAGCAAAAATCTCACATGGAGTGACCGGGATTTGAACCGCGGTTACCAGCGGTGAGAGGCAGACGCGCTGCCGTCTGAGCCACGGAGGGTACATGAACCAGAGGAATGGCATGCTAAAGAAGAACGTTTTCCAACACCCCAGCCATTTCCCGCCAATGTTCAGTCGGGCTGTTATACTCGGTACGCAGTAGTAATCCCATCTGTCGGAGTTGAGCGGAACCATAAGAAACGAAGAACATCACAACAAACAATGGTTAATGTAAAGTTATTGTTGATCAGTAACAAACAGTGGTCAATGTAAAGTTATTGTTGATCAGTGTTATGCGCTTTCGATATTGTTAGCCTTCTGAAATACCACTCTTATCATAGTCGGTACAGTAAAACTGAATGAAACTAAAATGATCGGAAATTGTATTGTCTATAACTTTTGTTATGTAGTACTTTTCGATAGCGGCAATAACATAGGTACCGGTATTTAAAAATTAAATTTTAGGCGTCTTCCCCTAAACTACCATTTCATCTTGTGCGAATAAAATTATTTACAGTCTAGACTTAGTTTCTTATTCCCCGACTCTATATAGCGGTTTTCATTAAATTCTGTTAACCTATTTTCTCGTGGGTAGGCGTTGATATGGACTTAGCAACAAAACTACAAATTCATTAATATCTGTGTTATCATAGCCGGTACGGTAAAAATGTATTAGACATAATTGATTGAATATTTAATTCTATATAACTTTAGTTATATAGTATTTATCGAGAGGACCGCTAATAATATAAATATTCGAGAATTAAATTTAAGGCCTTCCCCTAAACTACCATTTCACTCGGCGTGAATAAAATTATTTATAGCCTAGATTGTAGCGGCTCATCCCCCGACTTTACATACCGATTTTCATTAAATTCTCTTCAGCCGTTTTCTCGTGATGCGTGTACATACATACATACATACAGACAGACAGACAGACAGACAGAAATTACGGAAAAGTAAAAAGTACATTTTCTTGTTACTATGGACATGACCGATACAGAAATACCATTCTTTTCAAATTCTGAGCAATGTACAGACAAAACTCTTATTTTATATATATAGATTATTGTTATTATTCTTTAATCCGTTTACCCACCAGCGTTGGACTTTTCCCGCACTCAGCGAGGGATCCCACCTCTACCGCCTCAAGGGCAGTGTCCTGGAGCGTGAGAAACTTGCTCTGGGGATACAACTGGGGAGGATGACCAGTAACTCGCCAGGTTGCCCCACCTGCTATGCTGAACAGGGGCCTTGTGGAGGATGGGAAGATTGGAAGGGATGGGTAAGGAACGGAAAAGGAAGTGGCCCTGGCCGTGGCCTTAAGTTAGGTACCCTCCCGGCATTTGCCTGGAGGAGAAGTGGGAAACCACGGAAAACCACTTCGAGGATGGCTGAGGAGGGAATCGAAATTTTCTCTACTCCGTTGACCTCCCAGGACTGAGTGAACCCCGTTGCAGTCCTCGTACCACTTTCAAATTTTGTGGCAGAGTCGGGAATCGAACTCGGGCCCCCGGGGATTGTAGCTAATCACACTAACTACTACACCATAGAGGCGAACTAGTTTATTAAATCTGAAGAAATTTACACATGTTCCCGACAATATCGATCAATCAGTATCCACATCCATGATTTTCAAATCATTTTTCATCATTGGGGCAGTAGATGCGTTCGACTGGGCTCCAGTAGCGCGGAACTCACCTCACAACGCTCGGCTGGCTAAAAATTTGACACTCCCGAGGACTTCTGACGCTCGACACTGGCGATTTTGGATTTATTTTTGGAATTTTGACAAGCCGCTCTGTCTTCTCGCATAATTTTGAAGCCATTTATTATTCATATGTAGCAACATTTTCCAACATATAGACATTTTTTGAACCTCTTCGCAGCACAATTTTTTGGGTGTTAATTTGATTTGTTTTTGACATATACTTGTAGAACTCATTGGGACTAATCAAATGACACCTCACACAAGGCGCTGCCATATCGGAGGCCAGAACCACATCAGGCGCGTAGCCAAGGTGGGATTACTGGGTGTTAGAACACCCCACCCCATGGAAAAAAAGGAAAATAAACAGAAAATGACAATAAACAAATGATAGTCGACTCAGTTGGCTGGCACTTTTGAACATTCACAGAGATATACCTGTAAAACCAACAAATCACTTGAATGTCGTTTTTCTTGCTAGTGGCTTTACGTCGCACCGACACAGATAGGTTTTATGGCGACGATGGGATAGGAAAGGCCTAGGAGTTGGAAGGGAGCGTTCGCAGCCTTAATTAAGGTACAACCCCAGCATTTTCCTGGTGTGAAAATGGGGAAATCACGGTAAACCCTCTTCAGGGCTGCCAACAATGGGATTCGAACCCACTATCTCCCGGATGTAAGCTCACAGCCGCGCGCTCCTAACCGCACGGCCAACTCGCCCGGTACTTAAAAATGTCTCTGTTGAAGTTACGAAGTAAATGACTTCTTATTGAGAATTCTAGTTTGAAGTTCGAACTATTCTACCTGCGTTCTTCTTCTTGTTGGGTACACGAAGGAAACAGAAATGGAGCTGCACCGTGGCAGAGAGATTATCCTTTACCCGAAAACATAATCCAACGCTATAATGGCCGCATTTAATATCAAACAAACAAGTGTTGATAAAAACATGCATCAATATCACAACCTGTAAATGCTTTAGGGCCGATGACCTTCGATGTTAGGCCCCTTTAAACAACAAGCATCAAGTAAATGCTTTAGGTATCAGCTAGAGCCCGGATTTTTATGCAAGTTTACTGAAGCGAGTAGCAAGTATAGTCTACCTTCACAATGATTATGCTATGGGGTTTGCATAAACATTAGGGGTAAGGCCCATCTGAAGCGAGTAGCAAGTATAGTCTACCTTCACAATGATTATGCTATGGGGTTTGCATAAACATTAGGGGTAAGGCCCATCAGAACCCCTATAATTTATGTTACTCTTGCTACATTATGGAAGACCGGGTGGCCGACACTTCCTACTAACCAAATTAGTTTGCAATCTAACCTGTTACTGCATAAAAATCCGGGCTTTAGGTATCACAAATTAATAAATAAAATAATAAATAAATACACTCTTAATTTGTACTTACCATCTTTGCCAACTTCTGTACTGCCTCTTCCCGAAGCTTTTTGAAGACAATGCCATTTTTGTGTAGCTCATGTGATGAGTTTTACAAGGCTTCTCTTTGAAACGCTGCTGACACAAATAACTCATCCATTTTCAAGTAAAAAGTGAACAAAAGTTACATAAAATGTGCGTTAAGTACAAAAACGTCCGCCTCTGTGGTGTAGTGGTTAGTGTGATTAGCTGCCGCCCCCGGAGGCCCAGGTTCGATTCCCGGCTCTGCCACGAAATTTGAAAAGTGGTACGAGGGCTGGAACGGGGTCCACGCAGCCTCGGGAGGTCAACTGAGTAGAGGTGGTTTCGATTCCCACCTCAGCCATCCTGAAAGTCGTTTTCCATGGTTTCCCACTTCTCCTCCAAGCAAATGCCGGGATGGTACCTAACTTAAGGCCTCGGCCGCTTCCTTCCCTCTTCCTTGTCTATCCTTTCCAATCTTCCCATCCCCCCACAAGGCCCCTGTTCAGCATAGCAGGTGAGGCCGCCTGGGCGAGGTACTGGTCATCCTCCCCAGTTGTATCCCCGACCTGATGTCTGAAGTTCAGGGACACTGCCCTTGAGGCGGTAGAGGTGGGATCCCTCGCTGAGTCCGAGGGAAAAACCAGCCCTGGAGGATAAACAGATTAAGAAGAAGAAGAAGTAGTATAAAAACAAGTTCACGCTTCTTCCTGGATAGAAGCTCGGAAAGGGGAAAACAGCCCAGTTCCTTCGCTAGGATAGACGCTTAGCGACTACCAAGCGCTCGGTGCGGCCACTTCCATTCATTCTCGGGAGTTCGTTTGCTTGGATGAATCATCCTAACGACCATCCTCCATCTAGGCGCTAAGCAAGCTACCTCTGGTGCGGAAGTAGCCTAATTGTTTGCCGCGCCGCACAGCAATTTTAGTACCTTAAGGTAGTGGTGTTATTGTATCACCCTATGACGTCGTACTGAACTCAGACTCTTATCGCCACGTACAATGGTTCATCCTCTTTATAATGAGACATTGAACACCGCCGCCGAACAAGTTCCGAAACTTTCATGGGTTTTTTCCTGGTGGTTTAACGTCGCACTAACACACTGAAAGCTTTCGGTAACGCAAGGATGAGAAAAACGCCAGGATTGGGAGGGTTCCGGCTGTTGCCTGTATTAAGGCACAGCCTCAGCATTTGCCTGGTGTGAAAATGGGAAACGGGGTTCGAACCACACTGTCGGCAGCCCTAAAGATAGTTTTCCGTTTTAAAATATGGGGAAGCAGGTCTTGCATGACGTCTCCCGATAATGTAATGTTTAAAGAACTGCCCTGAAGCGCTTCATATGCAACCCGCTTAGCCAGGAAGCACCGCGCTGTTGGGAACAAACCGATAGATGGAGGAACATACAAACTATGAATACAATGGCAGTTGCCGGTTCTTAGAGAAATACTGATTACAGTTTTATGTACTTTAGACTACCGTAAACAAATAATATATTTCAAAATTTTCCTTTTAATTATATTTGCTACTCACTTGCACGACACGAAACAGTGACGAATGAATGAACACTGACATTCCGCAGTGCTATATTTTCTAGTTTTCTTTAAGATTAGAAACCACTTTAATAGCTGTAGATAGACGTTCGTGAATCACTTGTTTGCAGCAAGTACATACAGTTTATTTTTGTGTAAAATTAATGTAATAATTCATTCATTCCGGGAAAAACTAAGTCATTTTTTTATTTTACAGTAACCTACTACGGTCAATGTTCTCTATTCTTTGACACTAAGAAGATGAGTCATTTCGTCATAATATTGAAGAAATACCTAAATTTCACTTCCAGAGTATTCAAGAATACAAAACAATCCCTTGTAAGAACCAGATAAGTTGAGTTATCTTGTTAATAATCTGAATATTGTTAATAAAAGTAGCTTCAACCAGATAAGTCAGTTTGTCTTATGAGTATGTTCTGTGGTTATTGTGGACGTTGACATTATTATCTTGTAAATGAATTTTTGGTAGTAAATTTACACAGCAGCTTCTGTTAAAGAGATCTATTAAATCTTACTAGCTAACAATACACAAATGTTATTTACACCACTTTGGTTTTTACTGGTCCGCATAAGAAAATAATGCCAGGGCAGTGTAGGATAAGTCAGTTTCATTCACGATCTAAAGCAGATACTTCATCATTTTTTGAATGAAACAAAATCCAAACAAAACCATAAACGCAGAATGGTTTGACAACATTCGGTGAAACGGTGATGGTTTTAAAATGAAAAATTTCTTCTTTTGAGAAATTTAATTTGTTGACTTATCTTGTTATTCCCTGCGATGAGTGAATTAGTGTAAAGAAGGAACGAGTAAAGCGGGCCGCGAGAAGTTTTTGTGTTTGAGTAGAGGCCACTATATATTTCTTTTCAAACCACTGCCTAAAATAACCCATTATCATAGTGAAATGCTTACGCTGTCGTGCCAGTTGTAGATTAAGGGAGGTGCTATGTTGGTAAATCGTGGAGTGCAACGCACATCAATGCATAAAGCAACGGAAATTATGATTTGGTTCGTGATGTTTCATTTGAATGTATGAGCATGTGTGCAATATCTTGGCTAAACAAATCGATTGCTCCATCACACGGACGTATAATTTATCTATTAGCTTTGCGCTGTAGCATGAAGAATTGTGCTCGTTTATCCTTCTTCACTTTCGAAGATATCATAAATACCGCGTAAATCCCCGTGCAGGTAAAGACATTCAGATTAATGTTCACGAATACATAGATAAATGGCCTAAATGTAAGTGATGCTGTCAGTAAGATGAATCATTTGCTGGAATATATTATGGCCTTTATAAATGAATTCTACCTGTCATTGTATGAATCTCGAGTGAATTTTCCAAAGAATATTTTTGGATAAAGTCGTACTTTAGTCTTAACTGTTTAACGTCTAATTAACATCCATCTTAACGTCGGTCTGAAAACAGACCGTCTTTCCTATTCGAGAGTGGAGGCTGCGTCGACTCAGGATATCTGCGTCCATGTCAAGAAAATCACGGCCCAAAAGCCTGTCATGTGTATAAGTACGGGTCGTGAAAGCAACAATGGCAATATCAGGATATCTTATTCATAAGTTGGAAATAACAGACGTGAAGGTGGTGAGAGTGAGATCTGGTACAAGGAGTGGGAACAATGGTAGGTTGGTACTCGGAATGAGAAGTCTGTTAGGAATAAATTCGATGAATAAAGCGGTATGCATAAACCAGCTTCGGTGGATAAGTGAGACGAATGGAGGAGGATACAGTAGCGTAGCCAGGATCGCCCAATGGGGGGGGTTACAGTTACAAAATTAAGATATAACATAATGAAACTGCTTGTGCGTGTCTGGTACGCGCATGTATGACTGTCATAAGGATACGCCCCAAGGGCTCTGAAGTTTGGAGCGTGGGTTGGCGACCACGGGGCCCTTAGCTGAGTCCTGGCATTGCTTCCACTTACTTGTGCCAGGCTTCTCACTTTCATCTATCCTATCCGACCTCTCTTGGTCAACTCTTGTTCTTTTCCGACCCCAACGCTATTGGGTTTGCGAGGGCTAGGGAGTCTTTCATTTTCACGCCCTTCGTGGCCCTTGTGTTCCTTTGGCCGATACCTTCATTACCTTTGGCGCTTTGCTATACGAGGAATGGTAATTTGTGTGTCCAATTGAGAAGCTTTCTTGCTTGCTTGCATAAATATGTTTATGAACTCCTCTTCTGCGTTTCCTCTGATCTTGATAATTCTGTCCTCCACAACATTAGCATATGAAAATGCTTTTGTAATGTCCAACTCTTCACTTTGAAAAAATCTGCTAAGAAGAGCACTTACATTAAATACTTGATTTAGTATATGTAGAGCATTAGTGCAGGCTTCTTTATTATTCCATTGTACTATATTTTCAAGAACTGCAACGACGGCATCAAACAGTTCTAGAAATACTGCAATTGAGTCATGGCGCTCCACCCATCTTGTTAGACACAATGCTTTAAGCCTCGTTTTGTCACTTTCAGGAACAGTGGCATCTATCGATTCTTTAAATGCATTTAACCTTTTAGGAAAACTAAGAAATGAACAAATATTCCCCACAGCACCCAAACAGTTTCTGATTCCTTGGATTGAGCATGCATGGGTTATAGCAAGATTGAGAACACGTGAACTGCAGTGCACGTACAAAGCCAACGGGTAGGTCTCCCTTATTATCGCTTGGACGCCATTAAACTGCCTACTCATAGCGTTAGTTCCATCATATCCTTGTCCTCTTAAATAATTTAAGTTGACTCCTATCTTCTTAAGCACATCAATTATTTTGGCAGCCAAACCTCTTCCAGAGGCGTCAGTGATCGGTACAATCTGGAGGAAGTCCTCCCTGAGTGTCTGAGAGTCAGGGTTGACATACCGAACACAACGTGACATTTGTTCCATTCCAGAAATGTCACTTGTCTCATCGGCCATTATAGTGAAACACTGTGATCTGTTCACTCTGCGCACGATGTTTTCAACAATAAAGTAATTGCATACGTGAATGATCTCGTTTTGAGTTTGTGGGCTAATGTACATAGCATTGCGGCTGCTTGTAAGCAAATGAGTTTTTAAATCCTCATCCCCATTTCTTGCACGAAAATGAAGGAAAGTACTAAAATTTCCATCATTTTCAGTAGGCTCTTCATCATTCAATATAATGGGTCCATCGTCTCTATGTCCTCTAAGGGGTAAACCTTGGCGGCCACACAAAATGATAGTTTTGATAATAGGAATAATCTTCTTTCTGTTGTCTTCAATTTCCTTTTTCATGTTGTTCTTACAATTTACTTTTCGTCGCACCGACGTAGATAGGTAGATACGTAGATGGGACAGGGAAGCAACCATGGCCTTAATTAAGGTACAGCCTCAGTATTTGCCTGGTGTGAAAATGGGAAACCACGGAAAACCATTTTCAGAGCTGCCGACAGTGGGGTTCAAACCCACTATCTCCCGAATGCAAGATCACAGCTAACTGTGCGGCCAACTCGCTTGGTTTTACGTACATGTAACCATGTAGTTACGAAAGCATGGTAAGATAGTTAACAACTAAGTGAACTAATTTGAATGATTATAAAATGAGTAATTCATCTAAGAAGAATCGAATATCGGTATTATTTTTATTTTATTTTCAAAATCCACTTGGTGGCTGCGTAAAGACAAAGAATACATTATAACAACTTCGTTAAATATAAGGATTTTTTTTGTAAATGATAAATCCATGATCTTTGTCTGGCGAATATAAGTGGTGTCTGAATGAGTGTCAGAAGAGAATCCCTGAGCGCTTTGAGGTCCTTGGTACTGATGTTGAAACTCGTCTTCTTAGGGATTGTCCCTCTTGCACCGATCATGAGACCCCTCACTTCTACGTCGTCAAGCTCGTATTTATTGTTGTTATATGGCTCTGTAGGCAGGTAGATATACTTCTTTTCTCTGTCTACTTCATCTGGTTGGTCGTACAGTAACAGATTTGGCCTAATCCAGCTTTAAAATCTAGTTCAATTTGAAGTTTAAAAACATAATTTTCGAAACGTTTGCACTTGACAAATGGGAGCATAGTATGACCCTGCTTTGAGAACAATAATGTCCTTTTTCTATGTACAACAAATACCTTACAATGCGGAGTACATTGTTCTTTTAGTAACTTGACTTGCGGTGCGGAATATGAAGCGTCTATTAACGAGTGTCAGTTCAACTTCAGGACAATGTCAATCGGAGTGTTTCTATTGAGGCGAGAAGATAAACAAACCACCGTGACCGTTTCAAAAATCTTTTCTGTTTCAAAGCATCGATGTAGCTGACATGTACGGAAGGACTGAGCTTCTGTTCACGCAACACACGGTACATGAAACGATGTGGTGTCGAGGCATCGAGACAGCTGATTGAGCCGGCGGTGTTTCGAAACACACACACACTACGACCAAAGAGCTGGCGCGGCAGTCATGCAGACACCTCCATACTGACTTTGCATATTCCAACAGTTAATAGACATTATCTATTTTCTATTATCTATTATCTATCTATTTTAAGCAATGTTTATTTAGTTTATTGTTAACTGTCAGTTTATATTTATTTTCTTTTTGTGAAAGTTCCATGGGAGGGGTTCTAACCCCCAGTAACCCCCCCCTGGCTACGCCCCTGGGAGGATATATTATCTCGCAGAATAATGGACTGCAAGAGAAGAGAGGGAGACAAAGACGTTGATGGTTAGACTCGGTTTTTAATAACTGTATTTAAAAATAGAATGTGCGGAACTAAACGAGGCCACCAGAGGTAGTAGTAAATGGAAGATTTTGAAGGTGCATAGTTAATTCACACAGGCTTGCAGAATGAACACTGAAAGGTATACCGGTCTTTAATGAAGTGACGCGGGGAAAGGAACAAGGTAGAACTGACTTAATATTTGCTTGTTGTGAAAATGAGAAACTACAGAAAACCATCTTTACGGCTGCCGATGTGATGGTGGATTCGAATCAACCATCTCTCGAAATTACAAGCTTACACGTAAACGATCCACACCACAGAGTCAACTCGCGCAATGGGCTAAGTCTATAATAATAATAATAATAATAATAATAATAATAATAATAATAATAATAATAATAATAATAATAATAATAATAATAATACCGGGCGAGTTGGCCGTGCGCGTAGAGGCGCGCGGCTGTGAGCTTGCATCCGGGAGATAGTAGGTTCGAATCCCACTATCGGCAGCCCTGAAGATGGTTTTCCGTGGTTTCCCATTTTCACACCAGGCAAATGCTGGGGCTGAACCTTAATTAAGGCCACGGCCGCTTCCTTCCAACTCCTAGGCCTTTCCTATCCTATCGTCGCCATAAGACCTATCTGTGTCGGTGCGACGTAAAGCCGCTAGCAAAATAATAATAATAATAATAATAATAATAATAATAATAATAATAATAATACACGTAAAAGCAGGTCATTTCCAAACTAAAATTAGTGTTGAAAAGTCACTATTATAATTTGGTTATCCAAAAGCACTTTTTCATGCGCTAGCTCTGAATCATCCTCTGTCACAACACTATCTCCAGAGTCGACACGCTATAAACTTTTAAAATGTGATCCGTATCTTTGTCATAAATTAGAGAGAGTTGTAGTAGTAGTAGTAGCATTAGGCAACAGCTTCGCCATAAAGCGGAGAGAACTGACCCGTCTGGAGACCATGAGGCGGCGAAATGTACGAATGCTGATGTCAGTTTTATGATCTAAATTGTGTTCACTGAACGCAAATAAAAGTGAAATACACTTCTTCTTTCAACTGAATGTCATTGGGGACTTGATAAGAGTCTCAAGATTCCTTAGCGTTGTTGGTATTCTATTATTATTATTATTATTATTATTATTATTATTATTATTATTATTATTATTATTATTATTTGTAAAATTCGTTTCCATTTTAAGGGAATATTTATAAGAATTAGTTCCAGTTTCCGCTGGCCTTTAATAAATAACCAGCTTACATACACAATTATGCGGTTTGAATTTGGCCAATGCACGGTGTAACAGACATGAAAGTGGTGAGAGTGATTCCTGGTACAAAGAGGTGGGAACAATGCTAGGACGGTACTCGGTATGAGGAGATAAAATATCTTGAAAATGAACTCGGCACCGTGTGGTAGGGATAGTGTGCCTAACTCTTACCTGGAGGCACCTCAATCAATCAATAAATCTATCTATATAAATAAAATTGTTTCTGTTTGTCTGTTTGTCTGTCTGTTTGTCTGTTCCACCATCACGTCGAAACGGCTGGATAGATCTCAACCAAACTTCATATTTAGAGTATACTGACCCCGGGGAAGGTTTCGATATGCATATCATTTTAAAATCTTTGAAAAGACGGGGGTTTTATAGGAAAAACGGTTTTCCTCCATTTTCTCTTATACTATTATAGGCAAAATATCGAATTTGTCGTATAAGGACGAGACAAAGCTCAATTTAATCCTCTTGACGCAAAGAACAAAACTCGGTAAGCCCTACGGGCCCGAAAACCATGTTTTAAGGCCCTAAAACCAACCGTTACGGAGATATTGGCACCACACTACCCCTGCTCTAGGAATCGGATAAAGAAATGAACTGCCGTAACCATGGCAACGTCAGCTCCAGGATTCTAGAGCAGTGAGATTATGCATGTACGTTTGGGCATAGCTGTCAACCAAAATAGGTACAAATAAGACTTAATATCTGGGGAAAAAATATACTGTTGTGTAAGGCACTCATAGGACTCCTTTGGGCGGGGATGGAAAGGGGGTGAAGAACGAGTGTAAAAATCTTACTATATATAGAAATGGAAGTGTGTGTGTAAATGACACATCTCCAACTAAACCACTGGAGCAATTTCAACCAAACTTGGTACACGAATCACTTACTATCGGGAGACGATCACTGTGGGGGGTAAGCCATCCCTAGCGCCCTTAAGGGAGAGGGTCAGGGGGGTGGTAGTTACAATAATAATCGAGAATAGTGTCGAATTCATAGTTTTCGGGGTCGCTGAGTTGAAAAGTGATACTCTAGAATTTTTTTAAAATCCAGCCCCCTTTTAGGTTGGGAGCAAAGGGTGGGGGGGGGGTGGGGTGAGATATAGAAATAATTAAAAACAGTTTCGAATCCATAGATTTCAGGGTCTCTGAGATGAATAGTATTACTCCGGATTTTTTGCAAATCCAAGTGGGGAGCGAAGGGGGTGAGATATAAAATTAATCGAAAAACTACATATAACAATATTATCTTCTTCTTCTTACTATATATAAAAATTGATGTATGTGTGTGCGTGGGTGTGTGGGTGTGGGTGTGTATATGACACATCTCCTCCTAAACCACTGGAGCAATTTCACCAAACGTGGTACACTTATCAATTAGTATCAGGAGACAAACCGCGTGAGGGTAAGACACCCCTAGCACCCTTTTGACAGGGGGCGAGGGGAGTGGTATAAAAATAATCTTATAAATAAAGTTGTTCGTTTCTGTTTGTCTGTTTGTCTGTTTGTCTGTTTGTCTGTTCCACCATCACGTCGAAACGGCTGGATAGATCTCAACCAAACTTCATATTTAGAGTATACTCATCCCGGGGAAGGTTTAGATACGCATATCATTTTAAAATCTTTGAATACACGGGGGGTTTATAAGAAAACCAGAATGGTTTTTCCACCATCACGTCGAAACGGCTGGATAGATCTCAAGCAAACTTCATATTTAGAGTATACTCCTCCCGGGGAAGGTTTCGATATGCATATCATTTTAAAATATTTGAATACACGGGGGGTTTATAGGAAAACCAGAATGGTTTTTCCACCATCACGTCGAAACGGCTGGATAGATCTCAACCAAACTTCATACTTAGAGTATACTCCTCCCGGGGAAGGATTAGATATGCATATCATTTTAAAATCTTTGAATACACGGGGGGTTTATAGGAAAACCAGAATGGTTTTTCCACCATCACGTCGAAGCGGCTGGGTAGATCTCAACCAAACTTCATATTTAGAGTATACTCCTCCCGGGGAAGGTTTCGATACGCATATCATTTTAAAATCATTGAATACACGGGGGGTTTATAGGAAAACCAGAATGGTTTTTCCACCATCACGTCAAAACGGCTGGATAGATCTCAACAAAATTTCATATTTAGAGTATACTCATCCCGGGGAAGGTTTCGATATGCATATCATTTTAAAATCTTTGATTACACGGGGGTTGATAAGAAAACCAGAATGGTTTTTCCACCATCACGTCGAAACAGCTGGATAGATCTCAACCAAACTTCATATTTAGAGTATACTCCTCCCGGGGAAGGTTTCGATATGCATATCATTTTAAAATCTTTGAATACACGGGGGTTTATAGGAAAACCAGAATAGTTTATCCACCATCACGTCGAAACGGCTGGATAGATCTCAACCAAACTTCATATGTAGAGTATACTCCTCCCGGGGAAGGTTTTGATATGCATATCATTTTAAAATCTTTGAATACACGGGGGGTTTATAGGAAAACCAGAATGGTTTTTCCACCATCACGTCGAAACGGCTGGATGGATCTCAACAAAATTTTATTTAGAGTATACTCATCCCGGGGAAGGTTTCGATATGCATATCATTTTAAAATCTTTGATTACACGGAGGTTTATAAGAAAACCAGTATGGTTTTTCTACCATCACGTCGAAACAGCTGGATAGATCTCAACCAAACTTAATATTTAGAGCATACTCCTCCCGGGGAAGATTTCGATATGCATATCATTTTAAAATCCTTGAATACACGGGGGTTTATAGGAAAACCAGAATGGTTTTTCCACCATCACGTCGAAACGGCTGGATGGATCTCAACCAAATTTCATATTTAGAGTATACTCATCCCGGGGAAGGTTTCGATATGCATATTATTTAAAAAATTTGAATACACGGGGTGTTTATAGGAAAACCAGAATGGTTTTTCCACCATCACGTCGAAACGGCTGGATATATCTCAACCAATCTTCATATTTAGAGTATACTCCTCCCGGGGAAGGTTTCGATATGCATATCATTTTAAAATCTTTGAATACACGGGGGGTTTATAGGAAAACCAGAATGGTTTTTCCACCATCACGTCGAAACGGCTGGATAGATCTCAACCAAATTTCATATTTAGAGTATACTCATCCCGGGGAAGGTTTCGATATGCATATCATTTTATAATCTTTGAATACACGGGGGTTTATAGGAAAACCAGAATAGTTTATCCACCATCACGTCGAAACGGCTGGATAGATCTCAACCAAATTTAGAGTATACTCCTCCCGGGGAAGGTTTCGATATGCATATTATTTTAAAATCTTTGAATACACGGGGCGTTTATAGGAAAACCAGAATGGTTTTTCCACCATCACGTCGAAACGGCTGGATATATCTCAACCAAACTTCATATTTAGAGTATACTCATCCCGGGGAAGGTTTCGATATGCATATCATTTTAAAATCCTTGAATACACGGGGGGTTTATAGGAAAACCAGAATGGTTTTTCCACCATCACGTCGAAACGGCTGGATGGATCTCAACCAAATTTCATATTTAGAGTATACTCATCCCGGGGAAGGTTTCGATATGCATATCATTTTAAAATCTTTAATACACGGGGGGGTTTATAGGAAAACCAGAATGGTTTTTCCACTATCACGTCGAAACGGCTGGATAGATCTCAACCAAACTTCACATTTAGAGCATACTCCTCCCGGGGAAGTTTTCGATATGCATATCATTTTAAAATCTTTGAATAGACGGGGTGTTTATTGGAAAACCAGAATGGTTTTCCTCCATTTTCTCTTATACTATTGATTTTCTGTAAACTTCGTTTACCGTACGTGAAACGTCTCTTCATTATAAACAACTTTCGTTATGTTTATAATTTACCTTACTCTTTACATGACGGAGAAATTTACAATTTTCTGCTGGTACCATGCTCTGCATTGAGTGACCGACAGACCGACAACGAACCTACAGGTTACCATGGCAACGTCTCTGACTGCATGCCAGCAGGGAAGTAACGTATTGCCATTTTCCTCATTATGCTTTTAAATTCTTGGTTGTTCCTTGGGTAGAATGCAAGAAAGGCGTCAATCGGCCTATCTGCGGGATATTGGCGGAATATCGTTGGATGTTATAACCGCCTTCGAATAGATTAAATAATAACACCATTAGTCATCTTCTTATTATTTGTTTACCTAGGAATCAATGGACCTAAATTGCTCCTCTGTTACCGTTTTATTATATCCATAACTCACACTAGCATAATTTATGGAGGGGCATTTGTTTTTCCAATACATTAACTTGGCATTTACATATTTGTCGTTTTCCGGCTGTCCTCAGTTATAATCCATTTTCTATTACTTTCAACTATCTTAACTGTATTATTTTCTTCCTTAATTACGCCGTATGTACGCGAGTGCTACAAACTACTGGATGTATTTCCACCAATACTCATATTTAGAATACACCTGTCCTTGATAGATTTTAGGGCAAATATTGTTTCTAAATCCCTGAACTGACTGGGGGTTTATACGAAACCGAAACAGTGATTTTGCACTTCCACAAAATATACACAACCAACGTTAATTTAAATCTACCTGCCTTGGTAGAAATTAATTTCTAAACCTTTTTTCTCATGTGCATCATTTCGATACGAGGATTAATAAGGGAGATATCATTAACGGACCGTTTTTTTGTACAAGTCCCATCGGACTTAACTCACGAGCGGGTGCGTGTAAAGCGTATTCCTTACAACTTGAAAACTACTGAAGACATTCGAACCAAAATTCATATTTAGCATCCACCTGTCCAAAGGTAGGTTTTAAACGTAAATAACATTTCATATTCCGGAATGGACTGGCGGTTTATAGGGAACCGAAATGGTGATTTTACTCTTGCACAATATATAGAGAACAAGACCAACCTGACTGGAAATCGACCAAACGTGATGGAATTCCACCTCTAAACCTTTTTTTCATGTGCATTTTTTCGTCAGGAGGATTAATAAGGGAGATATCATGAATGGTCAGTTTTGCAGGTTAAGTCCAGCGGCCATAACCAAAAAGGTGTTTTACATGGAGCAGATTCCTTATCTATATAAATCAAATCGTAACGACTGTGTGCCTCTACACTGACTATTTTGGCGAAATTTTCGTACAGCTTTCCGTTTAAGGGGTAATAATGACCATCTGCATAATTTTTGGTTTAGTTTCTGAAAGTCCTAATTTTTACCCGCCTCGCCGAAAATCCAGATTGCGGCATAATCTGCCAGAAGAAAAAGAAGATAATTGAAATTTGACAAAATTATACGTTTTAGCCTGTAACGAACGGAAAACATCCAAGATCATTAAATTCTTCACTTTTTATCCCCGAAGAATATCGAAATATGCAGGCAATTTTAATAATGGTGCAGACCTTCTGAAATTCCTATCGCATAACAGATTGCACAATCTCCGTTCAATTTGGAATGATCTACAACCTTGGTCTTATTACTCTTTGCCGTATCTGTATCAATTTTACGTTTGATTTTTCTCTATTAATGGATGTTAAGTCAATTTGGAATTTTCACATGCATAATTTACACCTTCGATTACTTATATGAAATACAGAATCATCAAACTCTTCACGAAAATTGGCCCACCCAGTAGCCATATATGAGCCAAATGCTATGTATATAGCTGTCACATAATTATCCGAAAAGTAATGTAATGTGAGATAATCTTACAAGAACGTTACCCTGTTCCACGTTTCTAACTCAATCTGACCCAAGAATAGATTACATATCATAGGACCAGCCATTTAGGCCACTAAATCCGGCGTGTCTTATGGTATAATCCTTTGTCGATATGACGTACGTTTAGTAGCAGTTAATCTGTAAATGAAGGTCTTCAGTATTGTAAACATGCATATAGTTTCGTATGTCGATCTATATATATTCACTGATGTCGATTTGTAGCGATCGAGAAAGGGTGGGTCTGCTATTGTAATCAGTACTCCCCACACCGACTTTGACTGGCAGTATGAAAGGGTTCCTTCTCCAACTCCTGTGTAACTGTCATTAGTAAGGAAGGTCTACAATTGTAATGAATAGTTCACTTCTCGATTTGACTTGCAGAAGGCAAGTGAGCATGCAGTTTTGTTTAAAACTCCCCTACCCGATTGTGTTTGGCAGTAGGCAAGGGTGCCCGCCATTATAAAAAAATGTCCTCATCTAAAATGTGACTGGCATTAGGCATAGTGGCCTGCTATTTTGATGGAAACTCACCAACTTGGTGTGACTGGCAGTAAGCTGGCTGAAAGTAGGAAAATGGGCCTGACATTATAATGATAACTGCACAACTTAATTTCGAGTGGTAGTAGGGTAATTGCATGCCATTATAATAAAAACTCTAATCTGTCTGGAAGTAGGAAAGGGGGGCTGCCATTTTAACGAAAACTCCCCAAATCGATTCTGTCCGCATAGTAGGCAATGGGGCCTGCAATTATAACGTAAACTTCCCAACTCGATTGTGAATGGCAGTAGGCAGTGAGCCTGCCGTTATATCACAAATCCATAACAAACACTTTACATTGGAAACAACGTACGGGGACCTCCCCATGCTCTTTCTCGGATAACGCTAAGAGACATGCAATTTTAAAACAATCTTATTTACTGCATGCACACTATTTACTTCGATATTCGAATACAATGTAGAATACCGTAGCGAAGCACGGGTACATTCGCTAGTCAATAAATAAATAAATCAACCAATCATCATTGATTTGAAGTCCTCTCAATCAACTTGAAAACTTATCGAACATTTTCCTTGGTAAATTATTCCAGTCCCTAATTCCTCTTCCTATAAATGAATATGTGCCGCAATGTGTCCCCTTGAATTCTAACTTTATCTTCATACTATGATCCTTCCTGCCTTTAAAAGCTCCACTCAGGCTTATTCATCTACGAATGTTTCATGTCACTCTTCGCAGACAGCTCGGAACATCCCTTTTAGTCGAGCAGCTCGTTTCCTTACTCCGAAGTCTTCCCAGACCAAAGTTTGCAGCATTTTAATTTGTACAATTTGGTTTACGTAGCACCGACACAGATAGGTCTTATGGCAACGATGGGATAGGAAATGGCCAGGAGTGGGAAGGAAGCGGCCGTGGCCTTAATTGAGGTGTGAAAATGGGTAACCACGGAAAACTATCTTCAGGGCTGCCGACAGTGAGGTTCGAACCCATATTTGCCGAATGCAAGCTGATCGCTAAGTGACCCAAACCGCACATCCACTTACTCGGTGCATTTTCATAATACTACTCCTTTGTCGGAAATTACCTAGAACAGATCGTGCTGCTTTCCTTAGGATCTGTTCCTATTATTGTGTCAAGTACTCCTGGTGTGAGTCCCATACAGTAGAACTAATTGGGGTCCTGCCGGAGACGTACACGCCTTCTCCTTTGCATCCTTAATACAACCCCACAAATACTCTCATTGCCATATGAAGAGATCTGCAACCACATTAATGTGATTTCTCCAATGAAGATCTTTCCTAATATTAACTCCGAAATACTTCAAGTGATCCCCGTGAGGTACCTTCACCCCATCAACACAGTAATTAAAACTGAGAGGACTTTTCCTCATAGAGAAACTTACGACCTGTCTATTTTCATCCCTTTGCCATCATACCATTGTCTGCTGTCCATCTCACAACATGGTCGAGGTCTTTTTTGCAATCGCTCACAATGCTGTATCTTATTTACCTCTTATCCGTGATTCCAGTTATTCAGTCATATCATTTAAGAACACCTGTCCAATAATACTGTCCGGCGGGACATGGAGGGACACACCTCTTAATTGTTATAGGATCAGATCATGTTCCTTCACCCAATGCTTAATTTCTAAAATTCGAGGTGCCGGAACGCATACCCACATATTTTGACCCCCTTTTCAACCATAAACCCCCCTCCCCATAAAAGACATAAGTTTCCATGTTTGAAAACTTACAATGAGAATTCTTTTTGGAATACTTTTCTGAAATTCAGATTTTTAAAATATAATTTCTTTAATCGAAACAATAAAACCACAAAAGTTAATATAAACAACGAGTAGTATGTAATATTCTGCAGTTATGTCCGGCTCCATGGCTAAATGGTTAGCGTGCTGGCCTTTGACCACAGGGGTGCCGGGTTCTATTTTCTAGTAATTTAGCCACCCATTCAACCACTCTTTTGTCTAGTCCAATAGGAAAGAAATGTGTTTTGTAAGTGCAGTTCAAAATACAATACAAAATCACTTATAGTATTTGGCATGCTGCTTTATAACCTGACTGTTATATTTTAATAACAATGTGTTCTATCGTATATGGATTCTGTTCCGCTAAATGATGGTTTGAGTAATCATTTTACAATCCTTTCTTTATATTTTGTGGAAGTTTTAATGTTGAATTTTTAGCCCCCGTGCTACGATAAACGTAAAATGAAGCAGTTTCCTCAATTGTGCCGAACTCTGAAGGGAGAAAGGGCCACGCAAAGGGTTCAAATTGTGAATCTTGGATAGCTCTATCAAACAAAATACAAATTTTGAAAATCACTTCCGGCCTAAATGCAGTTCCGGAAAAACTGCCTAAAATCACTTGTTTCTTTACCAGTTTTCTTTTTTTAATTCAAATCCTAGCCAAATTAACTTATTTACATAATTCTTTGTGTAATGTGTTCCTCGGTTCAATAACCCCAGGCGTTTTTTCTTTAATGTCCACACCGAATGTAGTTATAAGGACTCAAGTGAAACTCTGCATTGACTCACATTAGCGCTCGTAGTGGTGCTTAGTGAAACAACGTATTGACATTAGCGTTCGTAGTGGTAGAAAAAGACAAACTGCTCATCTAATCACGGCCGACTTGATGCGTCCCTCTAAGGAGCGCAGCAAGGGATCCAGTCGGCCGTGATTTAATTAACCGGATAACCATAATTAAGGAAACGATTGCAATTTTTAGGAATACATAAAGAATATAATTACAGTATTCTCATACTTTATTTACTTAAAATTCGTAGCTCATTTCCCTAGGATGTTTTCAACACTGAGTTGCTTGTCTGAAAGGCTAGAACTGTGCATTTTTTTCTCTATCACTTATTTTGTTCGGATTATCCAAAATTTCAGATTTGCGGAGTTCTGATTACCGGGGTTCTATTGTAGAGATTTTATTATTGTTGTTAATGTTCCAGAATTCTCGAACGACCGGTGTGCGCCTCCCGGAAGTCCTGCCGATGTGGAGCTGTCAGCCTTCGACCGCACTTGTTACGAGTTCAACGTGGGTCGAGGAGGCTCTTTCGCCGAGGCCAGAACTCACTGCCAGAAGCATGGAGGAGATCTAGCGTACGGTTTTGAGGGGGCACAAGCCAGTTTCCTGCTCGCAGAACTGGAGCGGAGGAAACCTAGCCTCAAGACTCAGCTGGTGTGGATTGGCGCTCAGCGGGAGCCCGGGTTCACGTCACGAACATGGCGCTGGGTCAATGGTACGTACTAATTCAGTAGTTCCTTATCTCCGTGATGATTTCTTAAACTGAAACTTCAGTATTCGGGAGAGAGTAGGTTCGAACCCCACTGTCGGCAGCCCTGAAAATGGTTTTCCGTGGTTTCCCATTTTCACACGAGGCAAATGCTGGGGCTGTACCTTAATTAAGGCCACGGCCGCTTCCTTCCCACTCCTACCTCTTCCCTGTCCCATCGTCGCCATAAGACCTATCTGTGTCGGTGCGACGTAAAGCAACTAGCAAATAAAATAAACTGAAACTTGAGGAGGCCAAAAATGATGAAAAACTGACCGAAAAGTACAGTATACAAGTTTGGATGACAAAATGTTTTTCTTTTAGACCATAGATTATTAACAATTTGTAAGTAACACTTGTAGCCCGCCTCTGTGGTGTAGTGGTTAGTGTGATTAGCTGCCACCCCCGGAGGCCCGGTTTCGATTCCCGGCTCTACTACGAAATTTGAAAAGTGGTACGAGGACTGGAACGGGGTCCACTCAGCTTCAGGAGGTCAACTAAGTAGAAGGGGTTCGATTCCCATCCTCGAAGTGGTTTTACGTGTTTCCCAATTCTCCCCCATGGAAAATGCCAGTATGGTACCTAACTTAAGGCCGCGGCCGCTTCCCTCTTCCTTGCCCATCCCTTTCAACTTCTCATCCCCCACAAGGCTCCTGTACAGCACAGCATATGAGGCCACCTGGGGGAGGTACAGGACACTGCCCTTGAGGCGGTAGAGGTGGGGTCCCTGGCTGAGTCCGGGAGGAAAAGCCAAAGCCCCAACATTTTCCTGGTTTAAAAATGGGAAACCGCGGAAAACCATCTTCAGGGTTGCCGACAGTGGGGTTCGAACCCACTATTTCCCGAATGCAAGCTGATAGCTTCGTGACCCAAACCGCGCAGCCACTCAATCGGTTGAGCAGAGAAAACATTAAACATTATTCTCTTGTGTTCGCCAGGAAATTCTTCTTTTGCATGATCCTCCTTTTATAATAAAGATTTTACTGCAGCCAATGGCCATTAAAATATGTTTACATGAATAATTACATCAAACAGAATTTGGTTAGTCCCATCTGTCTTTTAGTACACGTCACAACATGATGTAAGTCGCAAGTCTTCTCGCACAATACACATATACATTCTTTTCTCGGGGTGTGGATAGTTTTGTTAGCACACACACGATGATGAAAACCGTGTGTTGCTAATCTAGTCACTATGTGCCTGAGTTCATAGTTTGCCTTCATCCAATCCGTACTGGCCATAGCCTCTGTGGTGTAAAATGTTTCCCATATATCTCCCTTCTTGGTTTGCAGCTCTGTTTGTAACTGGTTGAATGCATCTGTAGACGGCAATATTAGTTTGTGACGTAGTTCTTCTGTGTAGAAGAGTTCTTTTGTCAGCTCGTAACATAGTCTTGAAGGAGTGAATTTGGACAAACATAATACCCTTTTCGTGTAGATTGCTTTTACACTTTCAATGTCTCGAATATTTCTTTTGGTGAAATGTTCCCATATCAATTCTAGTCCGTACGTCATTATCGGAGATATTTTTGCATGGAATAATTTCATAGCGACTTCAACCGAAAGTTTGCGAAAGATCAAGATGTCATTCATTGCTATTACGGCCGCAGCCACTCTATCCTTGATGTGTCTGGTAAAAGTAGTTCCTGACGTCTGTAATGTAATGCCCAAATATTTAAAGTTGTTTACGATAGGCATCGTTTCTCCTCCATTTTCATAGTGAATTTTCTCTTTTAATGCTGTTCTGCCTCCCTTGCGGAAGATCATCTGTACCGTCTTTTGTCGATTAATTCTGAATTTATTGTCCTCTGCCCAAATGTTCAGCTTGCTGAAAGCAGCCTGTACTTCTTCGTGTTTTTCTGATACGAGTACCATATCATCTGCATACATGTATATATGTACCTCGTCGCCTTCGACCTTTATATTGGGTATTAGGTCTGAGACCGCTATATTTTACTTGTAGAGCCGATATTTTTCCTCATAGCGTACCATAGATATTTAAGTTTCTTTCTTTAAACAAACATTATCAATTGAGGTTGACAGTTCAGTCTACGAAGAACCTCTTCATTTTATAAGTGGTCCGTCCACGAGATCCGCCTACACAGCCACATTTTTCAAGCTAAGATCTTCTTCCATGTAACAGAAACAGACTACTTTTCAATACCATATAAAAGAGTTGAGAAAGCATAGCATCTTAGGATCATTTTCTTCAGGTCTAGGCTCATGTCGCGGCAGCATAGCAGAGATGAACGAAAACCTCTTCTGCTACCGCTCGACCCTCCCATCTGACGAATACACTCAGTATTGAACCGCCGTCTCGATGCAAGTGAGTAGTTCCTCTCACACACTCAACACAACTGGGGGATGTCGAGTGTGGTTTAGTCTCACTAACACCAAAGTAACGTAGGAATAACTAGAGAAGAAGGTAGAAAATTGTAGGTATATAGTCTGAGAGGAATGTATATTAAGGTATTAACAATGTGGTTGATAAAATCTTAAACAAGTAATGACAAATGTTTCTTTTACAAAACAACAAAAATGTTTCAAACAGGAAACAAGATATTTGGCAAAAGTCTCTTACGTAAGAACGTCAACGAATACACTGTAGTCGTCGTAACAGAGTCCAAGATTACATCTCAGTAAATTCAGAGACAAGGCAGATATCACAGAAAAATAGCAACTATTGGAAGACCCTCACATCACAGGCTTAGGAACTGGAAAATTTCTTCCGAAGAAGATTGCTTGTTCGCCTCTGTGGTGTAGTGGTTAGTGTGATTAGCTGCCACCCCCGGAGGCCCGGGTTCGATTCCCGGCTCTGCCACGAAATTTGAAAAGTGGTACGAGGGCTGGAACGGGGTCCACTCAGCCTCAGTAGGTCAACTGAGTAGAGGTGGGTTCGATTCCCACCTCAGCCATCCTGGAAGTGGTTTTCCGTGGTTTCCCACTTCCCCTCCAGACAAATGCCGGGATAGTCCCTAATTCAAGGCCACGGCCGCTTCCTTCCCTCTTCCTTGTCTATCCCTTCCAATCTTCCCATCCCCCTGCAAGGCCCCTGTTCAGCATTGTTGGTGAGGCCGCCTGGGCGAGGCATTGGTCATCCTCCCCAGTTGTATCCCCCGACCCAGAGTCTGAAGCTCCAGGACACTGCCGTTGAGGCGGTAGAGGTGGGATCCCTCGCCAAGTCCGAGGGAAAAGCTGAACCTGGAGGATAACCAGATTAAGAAGAAGAAGATTGTTTAAATAGTGCCTTTTCTAGCCCGAAGTCCAATTGAGACGTTTGGGTTCTTCCTCATTTTTGCCCTACGACCTAGATGTTAGGCCCAGTTAAACAACAATGATCATCATCTTTCTCATTTTCCTTCGGCCGCACTTTGGCAACCACTTCGAGATTTTCTTCGATTGATAGCAAAAGAATGAACTTCGAATCGAAGCTATTTTCCTGGAAAAAGGAATGTTCCAATTGATGGACAATATCACTCTTATTTCTCTATATAGCAGTCTGAGTCTATCACTCGTTGCGTGAATGACGTTAGAACAGGCTTACGAACCAGAGGTCCAAAGTATAATGAAGATCTGCCTACTTGCTAGAGGTTTCATTGCCAGACGAACACGTCGGGTTCGGTGCTTGCCTATTGTTCACCTCTATTGGATAGTAGGTGTTTCATCTTCATAAAAGCAGTTCTTGCTCTCTCAGTTCCACATCTAAGGCTACTCTGTGAAATCCCCCCCATCTTCCTGTCTAGAAATGTATTCCTTCCCAATACAGGCTGTATTATGATAACACAGTTTCACAACAAACACTATATCGCATAGCAGTTCACGAGTGATCTGTTGATACATGTCATATAATATGTTACACTCCACGTGTTTTTCAAGGAGTCCAACGAGGTCATCTTGTCCCCAGAAAACCAACCACTCCCCGTCTCCACTCAACCGAACACACATTTGATATCGTACACATTTTGTCCTATTCAAAGTTTGTGAGACACCGTTTCTTTATCCATTCTCATGTTTATAAGAACTATCCCGATACAGATGGCATCCTCTGAACCGGACGGGCGAGGAGCCACAACGACGTTACACTTCAGTTGGTATTAAATCCTTTATGTCGCAACGTATACTTGAATAAAACACAACACGAAACACTGTGACAGCCTGGGAATAATTTGGAATTGGCCGTTTGCCTAGTGAGGAAATGAGAACCACAGAAAACATATATTCATAGCTAGCGACAATAGGATTCGAAACCCACCATCTCTGGAATGCCACGTTATAGCTGTTCGACTCGTATACTGTAGTTGAAGTACTAGGTATTTCAATTAGTAATACTAATTGATGTCCGCCTCTGTGGTGTAGTGGTTAGCGTGATTAGCTGCCACCCCCGGAGGCCCGGGTTCGATTCCCGGCTCTGCCACGAAATTTGAAAAGTGGTACGAGGGCTGGAACGGGGTCCACTCAGCCTCGGGAGGTCAACTGAGTAGAGGTGGGTTCGATTCCCACCTCACCCATCCTGGAAGTGGTTTTCCGTGGTTTCCCACTTTTCCTCCAGGCGAATGCCGGGGTGGTACCTAAGGCCACGGCCGCTTCCTTCCCTCTTCCTTGCCTATCCCTTCCACTCTTCCCATCCCTACACTAGGCCCCTGTTCAGCATAACAGGTGAGGCCGCCTGGGCGAGGTACTGGTCATACTCCCCAGTTGTATCCCCCGACCAAGAGTCTGAAGCTCCAGGACACTGCCCTTGAGGCGGTAGAGGTGGGATCCCTCGCTAAGTCCGAGGGAAAAACCGAACCTGGAGGGTAAACAGATGATGATGATGATGAATACTAATTGATAATACTATACTATAGAAATCTGGTAATTTTGGAAATTTTCTTCCATGCTTAATGTCCTTAGTCCTCCTTAGAAATACTACTCCAGTAACGATACGGTCGTACTAATGTTGTTGTAAAGCGAGAAACAATACTATGTGTATAAAAACCATCGACTGCTGTAGGTCTTCAGAGAAGCCAGAATGCCAAACTCCGGCCTAAAAATTAGTGGTTTAATGTACTGACAAGTCTAATATCGTGGGTCTTTCACATTCAAGCACTCGTAAATGTTAGCTGAATTTGCCAGGTTAGCCGGCTCCGTGGTGTAGGGGTAGCGTGCCTGCCTCTTACCCGGAGGCCCCGGGTTCGATTCCCGGCCAGG
Organism: Anabrus simplex; assembly: GCF_040414725.1. Classification (NCBI taxonomy): domain Eukaryota; kingdom Metazoa; phylum Arthropoda; class Insecta; order Orthoptera; family Tettigoniidae; genus Anabrus; species Anabrus simplex. The sequence goes on along the minus strand of NC_090268.1, from coordinate 343,170,294 downwards.
TCAGGGATTTTTACCTGGACCTGAGGGCTGGTTCGAGGTCCACTCAGCCTACGTGATTAGAATTGAGGAGCTATCTGACGGTGAGATAGCGGCCCCGGTCTAGAAAGCCAAGAATAACGGTCGAGAGGATTCGTCGTACTGACCACACAACACCTCGTAATCTGCAGGCCTTCGGGCTGAGCTGCGGTCGCTTGGTAGACCAAGGCCCTTCATGGGCTGTAGTGCCATGGGGTTTGTTTGTTTGTTTATTTGCCAGGATTCGATCCCTTAATCTCGATAATAGCATTCCCTAATCAACTACGTTATTCAGTCCTTAAAAGCGAGAGCAAAACAGGTGTTAAATAATTCATTACGAGATTTTCCTAGATGTTTGGTAGTGATAACAATAATGCTGTTGGGTTTACGTCCCACTAACTACTTTTACGGTTTTCGAAGAGATTGGTGGTGAATTGATATGTTTTGCTGTAACGCAGTGTAAATTTATTCCAAATCGTAGGCTGTATGATATAGATTGTATATTCTCTCTGCAGTTTCAATATTTAAAATATATCGATTACCAACCTACGGCCTGAATACCAACCTACGGCCTGAATACCAACCTACGTCCCGGATTCAAATCCCAGGCGGGCCGGATATTTTAGCCGTATTGGTTAATTTCTCAAGCTCGGGAACTGGGTGCTTGTATTTCTTTTAATACACGTGCACATAAAACACATCACACTCTCAGCCACCACAGAAATACGAAACAGTGAATACATCTTTACGTATAGCATTGGTGTCAGAAAGGGCATCTGGCTATTAAACTGGGCTTAATGCCGACCTCAAGTAATTCGCGAAAAGGCCAATAAATGCAATGATTCCCCTGCCTATTCTTCTTCCACCGGTTCTCCCACACCCTGGTGCCTTGGCGAGCACATGTACTATACTTGGCATGCTTTCAATGCCGGAGTTCCTTTATGACGCCAATCGCCTGTGGAGGGATGTATTCAGTACTGCGTGTTTCTGTAGTGGCTGGTGTTGTGTTGTGTTGTGTTGTGTTGTGTTGTGTTGTGTATGAAGTAGTTCGTATTCGTACAAACACAGCCACTATATGAGTCACAGGAATGAGTCAGACGTGGTTGAAGTCCTCGACTCAGCTGAGAATCGAACTCGGGACACTCTGAACCGAAGACTGCGACGTCAAGGAGCCGGACACTGGTTTTCTCCCCAATCAGTCATCAAAATGACCCCTAAGACTTGATGAGGTAATGATCTCAAAGCTTAGCACATGCAATACCTTGTTAATGACTCGAGATAGAACCTAATGATGTATCTTAGTGATTATACAATGTACAGCTTATCCCGTTGCACGACATTCCTACAAGTAGTTGGCTGACGAAAGCGGACACTTTGCCAAGCATGTAACAGAAGGAACTTGATGTGATGTTACAGTTGAGTATGATACCTTCCATTTTTATGCGCGGCACTTCAATAACTGTAAATACAGCGGGTATATTGAAGTTTTAAGGTAGAGAAATCTAAGGAGCTGAGAATTGTATTTATCCGAAAGAACTAAAAATCAGTACCACGTGGAGATTCTGGCGCTGAGAGCGACTGCCCTGATTGTAGTCTCTCCATGGGCTTTTACTCACTCTCTTCAGAAATTCTGAGATATGTTATTTAAATTAACAGTAAGCACCTACCATACTCATCATCGTGAGGAATTCAGATTCGCAATTGGTTTGACTGTGTGGCAAGTCTTCATTTGGCTCCACTCTTGAGCAGTACGTTTATCTCCTCATAGCTTTGAAGCCCTGCGTTCACAAGGAAACTCTTCTCTAAGGTCTTTTATGGTCTTCTTTGGTATTTTGCCTTCAATAACTTCAGCAATCAAACTATCATCCCGAAGCCTACGGACTATCCACAAGAGCTTTATCTTCCTAATCTAACTCAGCAGCTGACATCTCTCTTCTTTATTGTATCATTCTCAACCATATCGCCATCTTTCTACCTATCTACACAGTATATATCTATCGGTCTACAGTAGAACCTCCGTTGTCCGAAAGACTTTTAACCGAAATACTGTTTAACCAAAACGATCGGGGGATAAATTGGTTAAATTACAAAAACGAACTAAAAAAAGACAATTCATGTTATTCTCACGTTCAGCCAATGAGACACTGTTTTGGTTAGCGACCAACCCTGAAGATGGTCTTCTGTGGTTTCCCAATTTTCACACCAGGAAATGCTGGGGCTGTACCTTAAAAGGCCATGGCTACTTCCTTCCCATTCCTAACCCTATTCCATCGTCGCCGTAAGACCTATGTGTGTCGGTGCGACGAAAACGCAAGTTGTAAAGATTTAAGAAAACATGACATTCAATTATTATCCGAAATTTGCATTATCAGAAACCACCTTCCGCCTCTTTGTTTCGATTAACAGAGATCCAACTGTATTTATGTATTTATATACATTTGTTTGTTGTTCATTCTATAGACCTTGACTTTCTCAAAACTAGATCAAGATAATTACTTTTTTCACATGTTTACAGAGTTCACAATATGACGGCCAAGACGACAAAGTTCACTGACCTTATGATCATGCCTGAACATATAATGACAGCAACAATGACAAGATGTGAATTAAACTCAATGACTCTTCTAGACATGTTGCGTAGCGGTTAGTGTGAGTAAGCTGCCAACCCCGGAGGCCCGCTTTCGATTTCCTGCTCTTCCACAAAATTTTGAAATTGCTACGAAGGCTGGAATGGGGTCCACTCAGCCTCGGGAGGTTAACTGAGTTGAGTGGGGTTCGATTCCCACCTCATCCATCCTCGAAGTGGTTTTCCGTGGTTTCCCAATTCTCCTCCATGCAAATGCCGGGATAGTACCTAACTTAAGACCACGGCTGCTTCCTTTCCTCTTCCTTTTCTATCCCTTCCGATCTTCCCATCTTCCCCTGTGCAGCATAGCAGGCGAGGCCGTCTGGGCGAGGTACTGGTCTTCCTTCCCTGTTGTATCCCCCGACCCAAAGTCTCTGCCCTTGAGGCGGTAGAGATGGGATCCCTCACTGAGTCCGAAGGAGAAACCAATCCTAGAGGGTAAACGGATTAAGAAGGAAAGAAATGCATCACATTCGAATGCCATTAAAATGTCACCTAGTACATAAACATCTACCGTAGAAGCTCTGCGAATTTTTCTCTTAAGACTTACATCTAACTGCAAATATTTCGCTGGATTTCGTTGAGTTTGGTCAGGTATTGTGGGAATTATGAATTTTGTAAATATTAGGAAACCACTTCAAAATAAAAGCTCAGTTGAAACGGGCTACTTTCCCCCATCTTTCTCTCATTAACCACGAGGTCACTGAATGAATTATTGGAGTCAGCTTCTACCCGTGGGTACTTCTACTGTACTGTTACCCCGATAGCACACAATATCTAATTAACGTAGCATTGGACTTATCCTCAAGACAAGTCGGTTCTCAACAGTACACGACAAGAATAAAGTTCGCTAAGTGTATTTTGGTGGAAAAGAGTGTGCAAAAGTTAAGTGACAAGTCATTTTCGGAACCAGGAAGTACAAGAGTCTCATAGAGGGATGACAAAACAGTCAAGTGTGAATGAAACATGTGTTACGAACATAATAAGCGAGCAAAACGCTATTAATAACAAGATTTGCACAGGTCTCCCGAGAGCTTCAACTCCACGCAAAGATTCAGCCATTATATTTATTTATTTATTTATTTATTTATTTATTTATTTATTTATTTATTTATTTATTTATTTATTTATTTATTTATTTATTTATTTATATTACACAGATTGTAGATACAATTTAGGGATGGTGAATGGAGAAACCATTTGTGCCTCATCCCCACTTAAAATTACAATATTAAATAATTACAATTATAGGCTACAGAATGTGCTTATATACAATTACCGTACTTATATATACGTAATATTTATATAATATTCACAGAACCTGTTCTACATTCAAGTAATTCTACTCCCTCACACATACACACACACACACACACACACACCATTGTCATGATTTCTTAACGACATCGCCAACTTTTTATCAGTCTACAGTATCTATTTACGTTTTTATAGACTTTTTGGAAAATGACTGATATTATCCGTTGTATAAATGTAAGTTCTGTATTTTTATATGGTAATCTTAAACTTTTGATCAGTAGCGTACGATTATATTGACGTTCACTTGCCATGGAAACCTTCCTTTTCCCACACCTGCGGGGTCGCGGGAGCGAACTGTGTAACACATGTGTATTACTATTGCGTATTTCTGTGATGGCTGGCAGTGTGGTGTGTTGTCTGAATAAGAAGAGGAGAGTGTTGGGACAAACACAAACACCCACTCCCCCAGCCGGAAGAATTAATCACATGAGATTTAAATCCCCGATCCGGCTGGGAATCGAACCTATGACCCTCTGAACCTCAACGCTGATCATTCAGCCAATGAGTTGGACTTTGCCGCGGAAACAATCTGTTGCATAATTTTCCTCACATAAAATAAGAAACACTGTGTGTGTTCCGGTCACTAACGTAAATCATGGAACCTCTTACAGATAATTTAGTTCATAAATTGTCTAGAAGAGAAAGTTGACGTTCCGAACAAGCCCGCCCTCTCATACATCCACAACCTAATCTCTCATGAACCACATTTTCTCACGAAGATGCTTGATAAACAATATACAATGGATAAGTGTTTATGCTTAGTTCAAGGTTGATGAGCGTGAGATAATAGATCTGTCCAGGTATAAACATGTCATACTTAATAACAAAGAACTATAAGTCTTCCACCAAGGACTAAAAGGAAATTTTCATATGACTTATCTGGTACGTAAATAGCGCATTTCGTTCGTAAAATGAGGCCCCATGTATAATGAAATATTAGAAAAGCTCGGATGTTATTATTACAGTAATAGTGGTAGTAAACAAGTAAACATTAATAATTATAATACCATTAATTCCGCCTGTTGCCATTTCTTGATGGATGCAGTATTTTTGTATCCGTCTCTTGGCACAGGCCAGAGCAAAGTGTAACTTCCACCGAAGTCCCAGTCTCATCCATGGCTGTGACAATATGGAAGCTGCTGGGGTATGGGTGGTGCTGAGTAATGACATTTGGGGCACAACTAGTGTCTGAGTGTTATGAAAGGTGTTGCTCATAGGATCAGTCGTGCTGCAGTGACACCTTCTGGTCCAGTGAGGAAAGCAATGGCAAACTACCTCACTCCTCATCTTGCCTAGTATGCCTCATTTGGGCTCTGCCATTGATTTTTCCAGTTTCCCCTATAACTTCATAGCCTTTGGTGGTGCTATTTGAGGATCCAACCAGCCTCTGGGCTGATGACCTAACAGACAGACACCATTAATTAATTTAATAATCATCATCATCACAGCACAGCACCTTCCAGGGTTGGGTTGGTTATTATTAATCTTTTTTCTCATGGGTTATTCAACAGCATTTCTCAGAAACGTTCAGTGGCATGCAATAGAACACCCGTCTCCTTACTGAGTTAAAAATATAGAAGTGTGAATGTTTCATTTTCAGTATAATTTTATTCTTCCATCAGGTAAGTACTGCAGTTGGCGGATATCTGTCACTACAGGGTCGCCAGATTTTCTTCCAGGCCGTAATGATGGGAGGTTTGATTTATGCTCAAAATCCTTAAAGAAACTGAAGTCGACACTTTTCACATTGTATGGTTTCGTGGGTGCCTTATTCTTGCTATATAATCCATGGGCGAATTAATTGGTGGAGAGAAGTAGTGCTCTAGAGTGGCATGGACACTATCACATTCCATCATAGTGTGCCCCTTTTCCAGATACAGTTGTTCCACGGTGATGTTCTTAGATCTAGCGGCATTACTTAAGGCGCTGGCTAAAACCTTGTTCCTATTCTGATAATTACAGCCATCAGAAATTAAGGTAACCTTATTGGTTGGAGGTGGCAAATTTTCAATAAAATTAACTATGCATGATGTAAATTCATTTGCACTTACACCACCATTGCCCTCGTGCCATACATAAAGTGTAACATCACCGTTTCTTAGATCATAAATTGTGAAATTGTGTACTTGAAGTTTCTGTCTGTAGTATGTCTTGGATGCTAGCAACTTAGGACACAAAAGAACACTTTGAAGATCCATTGTTACCACAACATGATAATCAGTACTGGCCTCCTTAGCTTTATTCTTCGCTTCCCGAGCCTCGTCTTTCCTTAGGAGGTGTTTTTGATATTCTTCTTCTACTTGACCAACTTTATATGCACAGCAAATGTCTCACTGGTCTTTTTTAGGCAGATGAATATCAATTTTGTCTTCTTCCAACGTATCCATGAAAAGGGTTCTACAGCTCGGAGATTTGTTGTTTTCGTCACACCATTCCTTGTAGACTGAAAACATATGTAATTTTGATCGAAAAGTTGGTTCAACGTATACCTTTTTCGTGGACTTTCGACAATAATGGCTGGGAACTTTAGGTAAAACTCCAAGCCACTCACGAATTGTCTTCTTGTCTTCAATTTTCTTTTTCTTCTTGATGGACATAGGTACGTCCTGCTTTTCTTGGGCACGTTTCTTCAATGGACTGCTTCGGGCAACGGTGTCTGAATTATCTGCTCCCTTACCAGCAGAAGTTGAAATATGTTCGACGTCCTTTACATGTGTCCATCTCTTGTAACTGTCCTCACCAATTCCCAAAGTGTTTATGAAAAATGTTCGGCAAACACGCACACTTTCTCCGTCAGGTTTAGTTAAATGTATATCATGGCCTACGTTCTTTCTTTTTGATGTTGCCTGCTGTTTCTTTGCGCCTTCTGAGAACATTCCTAGTCGTGACAAGCCCTCTGATGTATGCCTTCTTTTCAGCCCAGGATGGAATCTGCCAGAAATCTTTGAACAATTGACATCGGTGCTCCTCATTGATTGTACCGCAAAGGAATGCCTTCTGTGTCTTCTTTATAAGTTCTTTATGTTTGCACCTGTTACCTAATTTTCTTGCCTGTTTTGTGATTACTTTAGCCTTTTGCTGTAAGCCTAAGTAAGGCTTGCCAAAGATTCTATTTGAACGGGATTTTTCCTTTGCTTTGTGGTTGAGTCTCTTCTCTGCGCTTACATTTCGTATATCAGGATTACCAACAGACATTTCGGAATGATCCAGCGCCTCACTCACAGTTTTCGTACCTTCGTTAGACGTATCTTCGGTCTTCGGTGTCCCTCTATTTTTATGAGAGTTCAGTATATTTTGGAGATCATCTTCTTCTACATTCCACTTAATGGAAGACATGTCATGTAGATCTTCTAAATCTGAAATAAATGATTTAATATTAGAACACAGTTTTTATCCTTCGTGTGGCTCCATTTGTCAACGTCACAGATTTTACACTAATTGCTTTGTACTCGTATTAGTCACAATTTTATGTTTAAGTAGAAGGCTTGTAAAACTTCAAACATACCTATTATAGGGCAGGCGATTTCCATTGCCTCCACATTTCTTGCTGTGCTGGTAGAGTCATTATCAGACATCGCCGCTATGGATGCAGTAAGTTCTTCTAGATGAAAGGGAAATGAGGATTATTTTGTAGATAAATTTTAGAGGCCACATGACTATTTGTTTACCAATAATGCAACATTCATATTGAACATAGTTTCTATGATATCCATGTGTTTCAAGTTGGTATTGTAATTCATACGTACCTGCTGCAGAACTTGTAACATCCATCACGTCGTCCAATATTTCTTCCATGGTAGGGGTGTCGTCATTTCCATAGTGATTTGTCTCTGTTGTGGGTTTTACAAATGCACCTGCGGTATACTAAAGGAAATAAAACGATCATACTACTGTCATCTTACAATCCATAGTAGTTGTTATTTAAATGTGCATAGAGTTGGGATAGCCCTTGTGTTTTTGGTATTTTAAGATTTGCAATGCATCATGCTTTCATCACTGTTTATTAATTGACTTACCTTTGTCTGACTGATAATCTTTTGTAGATATCTCCAATGCCATTTGTAGAATCTTCTTTCCACGGCTGAACATTTCTCTTCACAATAAAGTTCCTGCAGCAATAATAGTAGAAGCGGCAGAAAAAGATCTGACGTCTACTTGTTCAATCTGGCGCCATACAGATTAAACAATCCCTATAGAGTTGTCATTGTCGAGCAGAAGGCGGAAAAGTATAACACTAACGCGTTCGACTCAACACATAGGAGATATTTCCCGGAAGCGTGAACAGTGTGGACCAAGGTATAATACTCCTATGTGTCCTTCAAGCATATAGGAGATTTTCCCCCAGCAACAAAAATGCTAAGCCACATAGGAGGTGCAATATTTTGTGGAATTTAACCCATTTAATATTTTCTAACACATTGGAGGTTTTGCCACTTCGTAGTGGCAGCCATTCTGAATCTCTTGGTGCTAAAATCTCATTTTCACAAATTCTGGCACACAGGAGGTTTTTTTCCCGGCAACGACGATATGTCGGTCTGTAAAAAAGAGAAAACGCGGTGTAGTTGTGAATATATATAATTATACAGTATATCTTTTTTCTTTTTTTTAAATTTGCTTTGCGTTGCACCGAAACAGATAGGTCTTACGGCGACGATGAGATAGGAATAGGCTAGGAGCGGGTACAGCCCAGCAATGGCCTGGTGTGAAAATGGGAAACCACAGAAAACCATCTTCAGGGCTGCCGACAGTGCAGTTCCAACCCACTACCTCCCGAATGCGAGCTCACAGCTGCGCGCCCCTAACCGCACGGCGAACTTCCTCAATGAAAAGATATTTGAGTAAAGTATAGAGTGAGTGCTGTTGATAAACCACCGATTGTATGTAAAATACTCAGGTGATTGATTGAGGATGCCATTGGTATTCTTCGCTATGACCTGTTCTCATCCATCCATCAGACGAACTTTCACACGTTGAATTTTATTTTACCATACCCCCTATATCCACTGAATATTGTGTCACCCGACTTCCAGGCATTTGGGTCTTAGCCACACCAATCTTTCCTACAGAATCCTTTGAATCAGTTATGATTTCAAAGCTGTCAAAACGCACTTGAGTAACTCCCACAGCCCACACCCTGCCCCGCATAGGACGTGGACATTTAATGACATTGTCATTGGATTTTCACCAAACTGGCCGCAGTTCTAATCCCATGCAATGCACGTGGAATTTTTAAGATGAATAGTCACCACTTTACGGTTCGAATTCCACGCAAATTTGTAGGTCCTGTAGCTATGATTATGGTCCAAACGGTCACATAGAACTACAAAGATGCGACTTTCCCTTTCTTCTCCCTTCAATTAAACCCACTTCTGTCTGTTAAGTTTTCAACCTGAAGGCTGGTTGGATCCTCAAATAGCACCACCAAATGTTACGATATTTGGTTGTGAGGAAACTACAACTACCTCATAATGAGGCGTACAAGGCATGATGAGGCGTGAGGTAGTTTGCCATTGCTTTCCTCACTGGACCAAAAAGTACCTCTGCAGCATAACTGCGACCATACGCGAAACATTGTTCACAACATCTAGACGGACTAGTCTTGCTCCGAATAGTGTTTCTCTGCAGCTTCCATATCGTCAGTCATAAATGAGATTGAAACTTCGGTGGAAGCTACTTTTCGCTCTGCCTGTGGCAAAAGACAAACACAAACTAGCAACAGACGGAGCCCATTCTTAACCGATGGAATTCTAAATTAACAGAAACGATAGATTAAAGTCAAGAGACAGGAGAGGAATCTGCGATGAACACATGTTCTATTCTATAACCCAGTGAGTTTGCCATGCGGTTAGGGTCGCGCAGCTGAGAGCTTGCATTCGGAAGATAGTGGTTTCGAACCCCCACTGCCAGCAGTCCTGAAGATGGTTTTCCGTGGTTTCCCATTTTCACTGCAGACAAATGCTGGAGCTGTACCTTAATTAAGGCTACGGCCCCTTCCCTCCCTTTCCTAGCCCTTTCCTATCCCATCGTCACCATAAGACCTGCGTCAGTGCGACGTAAAGCAAATTGTAATAAAATTAAAAAAACTATAAAACTCAGACCTTTTCGGAAAGCCTAAAATCTTAAAATCATACCGCCAACTAGTTAGATCGACCTGTAAGCAAGTTATGGTTGAGAGACCTTTCAGATCTAGGAAATCCTTTGGCATTCTTTCTCATTACTTTTTCTTAATGTCCCATTTATTGCCTTTCTATACTCTCTCACTTTATTCTTTACACAACTAGCATTTTGATTATTTTATAGATATTTATTCAGAGTTAAATTTCCGCATCTTCACGTCAAAGTTACAACTGCAAAGGTGAAAGACCTAAGGAAGCTTGCTTTATACTGTGTTAAAGTTACAGGGCAGTCTGACGGAAGTGTTCCCGGTCGCAGGCTTGCTCAGCGGCCCTTGACTTTAACCTAAGTTTTTAACCCGCTAAAAAAAAAAAAAAAGGTGACACTACATTGTCGTTCTTATTTGAGTTCAAATCTGAGATCAAGAACCCTTTCCTTGACAACGCCTTCCAGACTCCTACAAGAGATCTCCTGTGATACCCGTATAGTCTTCGGAGGACTAGTACGCCCTCCTTATTCCTTTCAGCCAATCACCTCTATAATCAGAGATGCACGATGCTGATGATAATAATAATAATAATAATAATAATAATAATAATAATAATAATAATAATCATCATCATCATCATCACCATAATCGTCATCATCATAATCATCATTACCTTACTGAGTTGTTGACGCGCGGTTGTATTCGGCAGATGGTGAGGTTCGAACCGCACCGGCGGTAACCCTGAATATAGCTTTCCATGGTTTCCCAACTTCATATCAGGCAAATGCTGGGGTGTAGATCACTTGTTAGGGACATCGTGAGCGTGCTCTGCAAGTCTATGGGGTCTCTCATATAAACACAGACCGAACGCACAGTGTTAGTACTCTGCGCTACGGCAGCTGCCTCAGCCGAAGGTATGCCGCGCGCGGCCGCCCTGCTTTAAGCGTGTATACAATCTTACATGAAATCTTACCTTCTAAAAGATGCTGGAAGTGTCGCCTTCCTGGGGTATAGAGGCATTGTGTCTGGTAACCACATTCTGGCTGCCGCGAGTGAGTTAGATATCCCACTGTAATGTTTCTGATTTCATTCGTAATGTTTTATTTCAGTTCCTCAAATGTGTGAGTATTATTAATATTTTTTGCTAGTTGCTTTACGTCGCACCGACACAGATAGGTCTTATGGCGACGATGGGAGAGGGAAGGGCTAGGAGTGGGAAGGAAGCGGCCGTGCCCATAATTAAGGTACAGCCCCAGCATTTGCCTGGTATGAAAATGGGAAACCACGGAAAACCATCTTCAGGGCTGCCGACAGTGGGGTTCGAACCTACTATCTCCCGAATACTGGATACTGGCCGCACTTAAGCGACTGCAGCTATCAAGCTCGGTATATTATTATTATTATTATTATTATTATTATTATTATTATTATTATTATTCCGGAAATATCGTGGATTACAGAGGTGTAAGAAGGTGCCGGGGTGAATGGTTGGACAAGGAAATGACCAAAGCATAAGTTAAAGCACTAAATTTTGAAATTTCATTTCTTTCCTTCCTTTTTTCTTAAAATTTGATAGATAGAAAGTCTGAATAAACAACAACAACAACAACATATAATAATGAGTTCATCAGCTCCAACAACAATGACTTAAAGTCAAAAATGTATAAAACTAGGGAGAATTATCAACGTGAAAAAATACGAGGGATGAACATTATAACTCTGAAACAGGTACACTATTTTATAAGAGCATATTTGCTCCACTAACGTCCATAGCCTAGGAGTCTGAGCTCCAAAATGAATACAGTCTAACCTCTCACAGGAATAAATTTCTTCAGCGCTCAAGGATATACCTGACAATCTTCAAATGACGTATTTACAGTCACTTCTGCTCAAGAGTTTTTCATTTTCTCTTCTAGAAACATAAACAGGGGCATTGAGTGCCCATACTAAATGTCCATAATGTAAAAAGAAAAAGGTTGATAATGATCGGCCAAAAGCAAAATGCAGGGAAACGAAAAACCTGCACTCCTTCTAGAAAACTCTTAAATCCTAAGTGAGCTTATGGCCCAAATATACAGAAGCTAAGCCTATTCTACGCCGCGGTGACTAAATGCGAAACATTAAATACCAAAAGAGTGTTAAGAATTTTAGATGATAAGAAAGTTTAGTCACCCCATACCAAGTTGAATGGGAATCAACTGAGGGAAATCACTCTTTGTTCCTTTACATTACATGTTTCCCAGTAGGGAATAAAACAGAGTCCTTAGAATGACCGAAAATTTTACATTTGAACCACCAGAGCTTTGAAACCTTCCCCTCAAGCTATCTGCCGGAGCTATCACATGTTAAGAAAATTCTGCCAATACCTTGAATTGCTGGGCCTTCCGAAGGCCTATCTTCGGCCCCTGCCCCCTAGGTACACGCCTCACGCGATGAAACATAGCGATGAAGATGACAATAAGGCCTTAAAGCGCCCAGCTTTTATAGTATCTTGAGGGAAAGTTTCCAGAACTCTTTACAGATAGGCTGGATGCCTGTACACACCCCCAATTTTCATTGGCTAGAGAAAATATTCGCAAAATTTCTAATTGGTTGATAGATACAGGAGATTGAGGGTGGGGGGCAGAAGTGTTGACAATCTTGACACAAGAACATAGGTTATCCAACTGTGAAAATTAACTTTCCCTTTCCCTTAAGAATTAATTGTCCTTAATCCCAATTAGCTAGACGGAGAAGGTGTACCCCCGGTACAATTATTATTATTATTATTATTATTATTATTATTATTATTATTATTATTATTATTATTATTATTATTGAATCGATTTTGGCCAGCTAGGGACCACGTAAATAATTCTTAATGATTTCAGTTTTCTTTGGCACCAGTATTCAATACCTAATTATCTTGCTTGCGGCTGCTTTCTTTTCATCCGTCCAATGTTGTTTCTTATCTGTCCCTGTTTATGGTTCGTCGAACCCCTCAAATTTCTGCAACGGGTTCTATGTTCCATAATGTTCATTTCTTGCAGTCCTTCTTGGTGTTAATAAACCCTTTTCCATATGAGTTACCTTTCCTATAGGACTATTATTATTATTATTATTATTATTATTATTATTATTATTATTATTATTATTATTATTATTATTATTATTATTATTATTGTGATTGCAGGGGACCTTGTAGGGAAGCCGGCTTGGGGCAAAGACCAACCCAACAACTACAATGGCGAACAGAACTGCGTAGTTCTGGACGGAGGTCGCAACTGGCTCTGGAATGACGTGGGCTGTAACCTGGACTACCTGCACTGGATCTGCCAGCACAGTGAGTATTTCACAGACAGCTTCCTTAATTAATTTGGCTAATGCAACGACTTCCAATAGCACTGCTATTGTCTACCACTACATTCCTCTCGAACTTAGGCCACTGTAATTTTTGGTTACGAAATAATAGGCTATTACTTTTCGCGTAATATCTTGACAAACAGATCTCATTTGACTTTTGTGATAGTCTAAGAAAAGTATCTCTAGTAAATTAAAGAGAACTCCAGGATTTATCTCGAGAGAATATGGGTTCGAATTGTATTTACTTTGACTATTTAACGAATAACAACAAAATTAAATGACATAATAATGAAAATGAATAAATATAAAACATATCAGATAAATAGATATTTGGTTTGGTTATCTGGTGGTCCGGTTGTACTATTTCTCCATTTAAATGGTTCATGGTGTGGGTTACTACAGTCACGTCCTAGTTCGTGAACCATGGTCAACGGCTGAGTAGCCTAGTAAGTGGTCCTGAGAGTTGGGATAGGCTACTACTGGGGTAGGATTGGGCATCTCGGACATGTTCCGAGTCGTGTGCTCAGGTGGCTGGGACTATACAATCCATAGTTGGTCCCTAACCTGTTCGAAGAGAGATCCTTACTGGTAAGTAGGGTAGCATCCTGCTTCATATAAATTTTACCGAGCACGCTCAGAACCTTTTTAAGCAAGCTTCGGACCTATGGGTAACGGAGTCCTACTTCTACCTAACAGGCGATGGACTTCTTGAAAACAATTTGGCGAACGAAATGGAAATCGGTGGGAGTGGGAGCTATCAATATTAATGGGGTTTATGGACGAAAGAATGTAGTACTGGCTGAGTCAGCAGAGAGGACGCATCTGGATGTGTTAGTAGTCAACGATGTTTGGGTAAGGAGGGATACAGAGGAAGAGATAAGAATTCTAAGATATTTTAACAGATATGAAAAGGGGATGGGCAGAGTGTCGGGTAGGACTTTTCATCAGGAACACAATAATACGCAACATCGTTTCTGTTAGGCACGTAAATGAACGAATGATGTGGGTAAATTTAGCAGTTGGAGGAATTAGGATGAAAATTGTCTCAGTGTATTCACCACGTGAGGGTGCAGATAAGGAATAGGTTGACACATTTTATGAAATACGGAGCGACATCATAGTCAGGTTACAGCAAGGAAAGTAAAATGCTAATAGGCGAATTCACTGCGAGAAACGGAAATAGAACTAAAGGATATAAGAAGATGATGGGCAAATCGAAGGAAGATGAAAGCTAAGAGATGAGAGGCATTCACTGGACTGCTGTGCTCGTAAGGGATTGGCGGTTACTTCAAGTATTTGCCACATGAGGATGTTAGGGGTACCAGTTTCATGATGTCTGTATCATAACTGACTTTGAATTTTGAAAATCTGTTAGAGATGTGCGGTTATTTCCTGAGTTTCGCGATAATAATAATAATAATAATAATAATAATAATAATAATAATAATAATAATATTGATTTACCGGGCGAGTTGGCCTTGCGGTTAGGGGCGCGTAGCTATGAGCTCGCATCCGGGAGAGTGGGTTCGAATCCCACTGTCGGCAGCCCTGAAGATGGTTTTCCAAGGTTTCCCATTTTCACACCAGGCAAATGCTGGGGCTGTACCTTAATTAAGGCCACGACCGCTTCCTTCCTATTCATAGGCCTTTCCTGTCCCATCGTCGCCATAAGACCTATCTGTGTCGGTGCGACGTAAAGCAAAATGGCAAATAATAATAATAATAATAATAATAATAATAATAATAATAATAATAATAATAATAATAATAATAATAAAGGCGTGTGGCCTCCAAAGAGGCCCGATCCAAGTTTTTCGAGTTGACGCCGTATAGGCGACATGAATGTCTGTGAGGATGGGGCCCTGCCTATAAATGATTTATAAGTATAAAGATGGCACACACACATACCCAGCCCCCGAGCCATCGGAATTAACCAATGAAGGTTAAATCCCCGACGTGGCCGGGAATCGAACCGGGAACTCCAGGGACGAAAGGCCAGCACGCTAACTATATAACCATGGAGCTGGACGGTTTTACGATGATTCAGACCACTATCTCTTCTGCAGTGAACTTTTCGAGACCCAGGATAGAGAAAGTGAAATAAGTCTACCGACAAACAAGGGTAAGGAATAGCCAAGGCGAGGCAATTAGACAGAAGTTCATGGATATTATTAGTGAAATGTTCAAAACAATAGAGAGTGAATAGGTTCAGGATATAGAAAGATTATGAGTGGCATACAGGGATGCTATAATAAAAACAGCAAGTAAATGCCTAGGAACGAGTGCGTTAAGGATGGGAAAAAGTGAACATCTTGGTGGAATGATGAAATCAGAGCAGCTTGTAAACGTAGAAAAGTCATATCAAAAATGGCTCCAAACAAGAAGAACTGATGCAGAGAGGGAATCGTACGTAGACGAAGGAAACAGAACGAAACAAATAAATGTACAATCCAAGAAGAGCTCCTGGGAAGATTTTGACAATAACCTGGAAAGACTTGATTAAGCAGTAGCGAAACCTCTCTGGACAGTACTAAAGAAAGAAAGAAAGAAAGAAAGAAAGAAAGAAAGAAAGGGAGGGAGGGAGGGAGGGAGGGAGGGAGGGAGGGAAAAAGGAAATGAACAGTTTTCTGGGCAAATTTGGTGAACTCATAGTAGGTCCCAGGGAATCACTGCATAGATGGAAGGAAAAGGAAATATTTCTGTTGAAGTCGCGGGTTCGTGGGGAGGAGAACAATGGTGTTAGTAAGTTTACTCTAGAGGAAGTGGAAAGGATGGCAAAGAAACTACAGTGTCATAACGCAGCCGAAATGCATGAAATTAGACCTGAAGTGAAATAGTAAGAAGGCAGGGATGAAGTGGCTTCACAGAGTGATAGGATTAGCATGGAATGTAAGTAAGGTACCTTCTGATTGGATGAAAACCATAATTGCACCTGTCTATAAGCAATGGGATAGGAAGGATTGCAACAACTATCGAGATATTTCATTGATGGCAGTGTGTTCACTAGCGTTTTGTAAAGGAGGGTGCGATCAGTGGTTGAAAATCAGTTACCGGGCGAGTTGACCGTGCGGTTAGAGGCGCGCAGCTGTGAACTTGCATCCCGCAGATAGTGGTCTCGAACCTCACTATCGCCAGCCCTGAAGATGGTTTTCCGTGGTTTCCTATTTTCACACCAGGCAAATGCTGGGGCCTTTCCTATCCCATCGTCGCCATAAGACCCATCTGTGTCGGTGCGACGTAAAGAAAACTCTAACCGAGCGAGTTGGCCGTGCGCGTAGAGGCGCGCGGCTGTGAGCTTGCATCCGGGAGATAGTAGGTTCGAATCCCACTATCGGCAGCCCTGAAGATGATTTTCCGTGGTTTCCCATTTTCACACCAGGCAAATGCTGGGGCTGTACCTTAATTAAGGCCACGGCCGCTTCCTTCCAACTCCTAGGCCTTTCCTATCCCATCGTCGCCATAAGACCTATCTGTGTCGATGCGACGTAAAGCCCCTAGCAAAAAAAAAAAAAACTCTAAAAAAAATGAAAGTAAGGTGGATGAAATCCAGTCAAGTTTCAGTCTACAGAGGGGCTGTCAGGACCAGAGTTTTAGTACGAGCCCAGTAACTGTAAAATGCTACGAGTGGAATAGACAGTTATATTTGTGTTTCGTAGATATAGAGAACGCATATGACAAGAGTATTGAGGGGAAAATATGTTGCCGTTCAGAGGCATTTATGTTAGCAACAGGGCCGTAGTGAGAACGGATTGTGGATTGCGTTTGAGGATCAGGGTAGTCACTGATGTTCCCGGTCTAGGAAGCCAAGAAGGTCTGCAGATTACGAGGTGCCGTATGGTCAGCACGACGAATCCTCTCGGCCGTTATACTTGGCTTTCTAGACCGGGATCGCCATCTCACCGTCAGATAGCTCCTCAATTCTAATCACGTAGGCTGAGTGGACCTCGAACCAGCCCTCAGGTCCAGGTAAAAGTCCCTGACCAGGCCGGGAATCGAACCCGGGGCCTCCGGGTAAGAAGCAGGCACGCTATCCCTACACCACGGAGCCGGCGTTTCTCATTTTTACATCAGCTAAATTTTGGGTACTGTACCTTAATAAAGGACACGGCCGTTACCTTCTCAGTCATAGCCCTTTCCCATCCACCCTTCCTTCTTCCTTTTTTTTTTTTTTTTTTTTTTTGTCGTTTTGTTTTTCCAAGTTGCTTTACGTCGCACCGACACATGTGTTAGTCCGACGTTAAACAAGTATCAAATAACAGATTTAAAACTGCAGTGTCCTACATAAGAGGCTTGTAGAGGTGTCTTCAACGGTGCACTAGCGCCAGCGTCTTGGAAAGGTGTAGCATTCCAACTGATGAGCCCACTTCTACACTGGGGCGAAACGCTGGTAATTTCACGATTGAAAAAGCCTAAAGACTTAAAGAGCTTAAATAACGGATTTGTCTGTACAATGCTCAGAAGTTTTTTTAAAAAAAGAATGGTATTTCTGTATCAGTCGTTCACTTTTTAATTTTCCTGTCTGTCTGTCTGTCTGTCTGTCTGTCTGTCTGTCTGTCTGTCTGTCTGTCTGTCTGTCTGTCTGTCTGTCTGTCTGTCTGTCTGTCTGTCTGTCTGTCTGTCTGTCTATACGCGTATCACGAGAAAATGGCTTAAGAGAATTTAATGAAAATCGGTATGTTAAGTCGGGGAATAAGGCGCTACAATCTAGATTATAAATAATTTTATTCACACTGAGTAAAATGCTAGTTTAGGGGAAGGCCTAAAATTTAATTCTCAAAATCTATGTATGTTATTAGTGGTTCTATCAATAAATACTACATAACTAAAGTTATATAAAATTAAATCTCATATTATTTATGTCATATACATTTTACCGTACCACCTGTGATAATACAGAGACCGGGCGAGTTGGCCATGCGGTTAGGGGCGCGCGGCTGTGAGCTTGCATCCGGGAGATAGTGGGTTCGAATCCCACTGTCGGCAAACCTGAATATGGTTTATCGTGGTTTCCCATTTTCACGCCAGGAAAATGCTGGGGCTGTACCTTCATTAAGGCCACGGTCGCTTCCTTCCAACTCCTAGCCCTTTCTTATCCCATCGTCGGCATAAGACCTATCTGTGTCGGTGCGACGTAAAGCCACTATATCAGAGATATTCATGAATTTCGATTTTTGTTGCTATGTCCATATCAATGCCGAGCCACGAGAAAATGGGTGAACATAAGTGAATAAAAATCGGTATGTTAAGTCGGGGAATAAGGCGCTCCAGTCTCTAGGCTATAAATAATTGTATTCTCGCTGGATGAAATGGTACTGAAGGCGAAGGCGTTTAAAATTTTATTTTTAAATACCTCTATATTATCAACGTGTACTCGACTTCATATAGAATGCTGTATGCATTTTAGAATTCCGTAGCGAAGCCATAAGACCTATCTCTGTCGGTCCGACGTAAATCCACTAGCAAAATAATAATAATAATAATAATAATAATAATAATAATAATAATAATAATAATAATAATAATTACAGAGATATTCATGAAATTCGATTTTTGTTGCTATGTCCATATCAGTGCCGAGCCACGAGAAAATGGGTGAACATAATTTAATGAAAATCGGTATGTCAAGTCGATGAATAAGGAACTCCAGTCTCTAGGTTATAAATAATTTTATTCTCGCTGGATGGAATGGTACTGAAGGCGAAGGCGTCTAAAATGTTATTTTTAATTACCTCCATATTATTAAGCAATTTAATAAAATCTTATTATCAACGTGTACACGACTTCATCTAGAATTCTGTATGCATTATAGAATTCCGTAGCGAAGTACAGGTACAGCTAGTAATAAATAATAATTCCTGGGAACAACGATGGCCAGAGATGGGACTAATCCCTCTACCCCGCTTGGTGCTGAGTTTAGATATTGTAGAGGCCTTTATCTCTCATTCCTCAACAGCCCTTCATGGCCTGCTTTGCTTTCTTCGCAGATGATATATACAGTGGAACGTAATATAATAAATTATACTTCGAAAGGAAATAATATTGTCTTCGGGGCAATCTTCCGCTACACACTGGTTTTACATAATACAAAATGTTGATATTTTAAACAGCAAATATTAAAATAAATACTATAATGGAATCTTCCGTTGTTATGGCTTAATTAGGAACTCGTATACCCTTAGCATGGCCTCTACTTTGTCCTACGCATTATCTTCACCTGTCTTGTCTTTGTCATTCACCTCACGTGGTCTCGCCCAATACAGAATAACCTTCTTACTCCCACCATAATCTTACCTACAAGTGGTCCTGAATAAAAAAAGAATTCACAGATATTTCATCCAAGCAACACTTTAGGAAGCAACGAGTATTTCTGCATAACACGAGATGGAAATTTTCTGAGAAATAATACAGACTGTGACGTTACATGCAAGAGGTCTGAAAGAAATTCCTTTTATTACATGTTATTACATATTATTTATTTATTTAACAATACCTCCTTCATCAGGCTTGCCATAATGATGCAGAATATCAGCGCCTAGTATGACGTGATGTCCGTTCGTTAAACACCTGTGGTCTTTCCGTGCGGCAGTTTACGCGGGTGGTAGCATTCTCTCTCGACACTGTTGACGTCGAATTCGCGTATAATCGTCGCAATGCTATGACCCATGCGCCGTGCGCCGATGATTATCCCACATTCAAAGTCGGTTAACTCGCGAAGTTTTGCCATCTTCACGGCACTGGTGTCTGTGACAGACTGCTCAGTTACGCCGCAGCTAGCCGCAACGCTCAGGGATAATAGGCCTACATGGCATATTTTCTGATGGGACACCCTTCCCGTGACTTTTGACCACTCAGTGTAATACAAACTCACAAAAAAAATGAATGGACAAAAACGTCATGTTATGAAATATTCTATAGCAATTCTGCGTTCGCGATACGTGAATCTCGAAAAAGAACATATTTTTCATCTTGAAACATTATGAATACAAGTTCCAGTTGTATCGAACTGATGGGCGCGTGAAATTGTGGTGTATGTCCCATGAAGCTATGGATTCTGCATATCAACAAGGTTGTGTCCAGGCGGGTGGTGGCTCAGTTCTGGTCTGGGCGGCGTTCTCATGGTCGCAATTAGGCCCCATTGTCCGGGTGCAGGGAGCGCTGACAGGTGCACGTTATGTGGACATTCTTTCAAACCATCTGCATCCCTTTCTGGCCCTAGAGTACCCTGATGGAGATGCCACGTTTCAACAGGACAATGTACATGCAAGCACAGAAATGGTGTCCCGACGTAAACAATCAACACTGCCCCACTCCAGTACAAAAAAGGAAGAGAAGGAGCGAAGGGGTAGTGTCGAAGGCCATTCCAGTACCGAAAAAGAGGGGAGGGAGTGAACGGGTAGTGCTGAAGTCACAGTGTGAGTACTGCTATACATCCACCACTGTGCTCATTTCAATCACAACAGTCTTGTAGCGGGCTGTCTACCAGCAGCTATGCGTTAAGAGTGGAGGTGGGGGTATAGCATGCTTTGTTTATACCGGGACACCATTTCTGTGCTTGTGTGTACCATATCACCGCTCTGTGGTGGCACGTAGGTAGTTGGAGGACCACTCCAGTGAAGTTACGACCAAGGACTGGCCCTCTAGATCCCCCGACCTTAATCCAATCGAGCATTTAAGGCATGCTGTCGATACTGGTTTACGCTCCATTAACCCCGCACCAACTACACAAGACCAATTGTGGCTAGCAGTGCAAGATGCAAGGGCTCTCGGAGGAGCAACTCGTTATTAACATCATATTCAGTGTCTGCCCAAGACTTTTCGCCACTCAGTGTATAGCAGTGCGAGAAGAAAGGCTGAATAGAAACGAAAATTGGGACAAATATTCGTTTATAGGAAGGGGAGTTAGGGATTGGAATAACTTACCAAGGGAGATGTTGAATAAATTTCCAATTTCTTTGCATTCATTTAAGAAAAGGCTAGGGAAACAACAGATAGGGAATCTGCCACCTGGGCGACTGCCCTAAATGCAGATCAGGATTGATTGATTGATTGATTGATTGATTGATTGATTGAGTGATTGATTGATTGATTGATTGATTGATTGATTGATTGATTGATTGATTGATTGATTGATTGATTGATTGATTGATTGATTGATTGATTGATTGATTGATTGATTGATTGATTGATTGATTGATTGATTGATTGATTGAAAAGAACAAAATAGGCTATACATAAATCCTTTTTCGTGGTAAATATAAAGAGTGGATTTAAAGGTATGTTTCCATCTTTTTCTTGTTTGATCTCTAAATAACTCATGCTCTTCAATCGGGAAGCATATTCAGTATGATGCCCAAGTGCCTTGATTAGATAAAATAGATTGATTTCGCTGGTTATATAGAAATTGACCAAATAAAGACAAAAAAAATTGATTAAGCCCAGTTAAGGCAGGTGCCTTCCCCGACGTCAACATTTTTGGGAGGGATGTTCACTATCGTGTGTTTCTTTGGTGGTTGGTTGCATGTAAATGAAGACGTGTGTGCTAAGATGAATACGAACACCTAGTTCCCTACGTAGATAAATTAATCAGACGCGAGTAAAATGCTAACCATTCAGCCAAGGAGTCGGACAAATAATACCTACTAATGAACACTTGCTATGAAATCAATGGATAACACATTCCTATAAACAACACATTTTAATTAAGATATAAAATTCCTCACACGCGATTATGAGCCATTATCTCAGAAATTATACCCAATAATGTTTACATTTGAAGAAACTGAAGAACGGAAAGAATGCAAAAAGATGGGATCTAGACAAGTTGAAAGAAATGAGTGTGAGGGATTGTTTCAAGGAACATGTTGCACAAGGGCTAAATGAAAAGGCCGAAGGAAGCGCAATAGAGGAAGAGTGGATAGTCATGGAAAATGAAGTCAGTAGGGTTGCTGAAGAAATGTTAGGAAGGAAGAATAGATCAACTAAGAATCAGTGGATAACTCAGGAGATACTAGACCTGATTGATGAACGACGAAAATACAAGAATGCTAGAAGTGAAGAGGGCAGAAAAAATACAGGAGATTAAAGAATCAAGTGGATAGAAAGTGCAAGGTAGCTAAGGAAGAATAGCTGAAGGAGAAGTGCAAGGATGTCGAAGATTGTATGGTCCTGGGAAAGGTAGATGCTGCATACACGAAAATCAAGGAAACCTTTGGAGAAAGGAAATCTAGCTGTATGAATATTAAGAGCTCAGATGGAAAGCCACTTCTAGGGAAAGAAGACAAAGCAGAAAGATGTCAGGAGCATATCCTACAGTTGTATCAAGGTAAAGATGTAGATAATTTGGTTCTGGAACATGAAGAGGCTGTTGATGCTGCTGAAACGGGAGACCCTATTTTGAGGTCAAAGTTTGACAGAGCTGTGAGTGACCTAAATAGGAACAAGGCACCTGGAATTGATGACATTCCCTCTGAATTACTGACTGCCATAGGAGAAACCAACATGGCACGGTTATTCCACTTAGTGTGAAAGATGTATGAGACAGGAGAAGTCCCATCCGATTTTCGGCAGAATGTTGTTATACATATTCCCAAGAAAGCCGGTGCTGACAGGTGTGAACACTACCGCACCATTAGTTTAGTATCTCATGCCTGCAAAATTTTAACACGTATTATTTACAGAAGAATGGAAAAACAAGTTGGAGCTGAGTTGGGAGAAGATCAATTTGGCTTCAGAAGAAACGTAGGAACACGTGAAGCAATACTGACTTTACGTCTGATCTTAGAGGATCGAATCAAGAAGGACAAGCCCACGTACATTGCATTTGTGGATCTAGAAAAGGCATTCGATAATGTTTATTGGACCAAGCTATTTATGATTCTGAAGATGATAGGGATCAGTTATCGAGAACGAAGAATTATCTACAATCTGTACAAAAATCAGTCTGCAGTGATAAGAATCGAGGGCTTTGAAAAAGAAGCAGCAATCCAGAAAGGAGTGAGGCAAGGCTGCAGTTTGTCCCCTCTCCTTTTCAATGTTTAGATAGAACAGGCAGTAAAGGAAATCAAAGAGAAATTTGGAAAGGGAATCACAGTCCAAAGAGAGGAAATCAAAACCTTGAGATTTGCCGATGATATTGTTATTTTATCTGAGACATCAGAAGATCTCGAGAAGTTGCTGAATGGTATGGATGAAGTCTTGTATAAGGAGTACAAGATGAAAATAAATAAGTCCAAAACAAAAGTAATGGAGTGCAGTCGAACGAAGGCAGGTGATGTAGGAAATATTAGATTAGGAAATGAAGTCTTAAAGGAAGTAGATGAATATTGTTACTTGGGTAGTAAAATAACTAACGATGGCAGAAGTAAGAGGGACATGAAATGCAGACTAGCACAAGCAAGGAAGAGCTTTCTTAAGGAAAGAAATTTGCTCACTTCAAACATTGATATAAGCATTAGAAAGATGTTTTTGAAGACTTTTGTGTGGAGCGTGGCATTGTATGGAAGTGAAACATGGACGATAACTAACTGAGAAAGAGAATAGAAGCTTTTGAAATGTGGTGTTACGGAAGAATGCTGAAGGTGAGATGGATAGATCGAATCATGAATGAAGAGATACTGAATCGAATCGGTGAAAGGAGATCGATTTGGCTAAATTTGACGAGAAGAAGAGATAGAATGATAGGACACATCTTAAGACACCCAGGACTTGTCCAGTTGGCTTTTGAAGGAAGTGTAGGTGGTAAGAACGGTAGGGGTAGACCAAGATATGACAACCAGATTAGAGCAGATGTAGGATGCAATAGTTACGTAGAAATGAAAAGGTTAGCACAGGATAGGGTGTCATGGAGAGCTGCATCAACCAGCCTATGGACTGATGACTCAAACAACAACAACAACAATGTTTACAGTTAATAATAATAATAATAATAATAATAATAATAATAATAATAATAATAATAATTGGCAACTGTACCCTAAAGCTTCAACAAAGTGAGTGATCAATCTCTGTTAGACTGAGCTCGGTAGCTGCTTTCGCTTAAGTGCGGTCAGTATCCAGTATTCGGGAGATAGTGGATTCGAACCCCTCTGTCGGCAAATCTGAAGATGGTTTTCCGTAGTTTCCTATTTTCACACCAGGCGAATTCTGGGGCTGTAACTTAATTAAGACTATGCCCGCTTCCTTCCCACTCCCAGTCCTTTCCTGTCTCATCGTCGTCTTAAGACCTACCCGTGTCGGTGCGACGTGAAAGAAAACAAAAACTCTGTTAGACCTATCTTCCCACTTCCCAGCGTACGAATAATTGTTGCAAACCCCTCTTCAGAACGAAATTCCGGAATCCGGCATCAATTAACACCGATAGAAGTAAACAGGAAATAATAATAATAATAATAATAATAATAATAATAATAATAATAATAATAATAATAATGCATGTTGGGTATTCAGCCCGATGGCTGCTTTAATCCTCCACAGCTCCACCGACAACTGTCATAGATAGCCTGGAGGTAACTGAAGAGGCATACTAGGGAAATAATAATAATAATAATAATAATAATAATAATAATAATAATAATAATAATAATAATAACTTGTTGTTGTTGTTATTTGAGTCATCAGTCTATAGACTGGTTTGATGCAGCTCTCCATGCCACCCTACCTTCTGCTAACCTTTTCATTTCTGCGTAACTACTACATCCTACATCTGCTACAATCTGCTGATCATATTCATACCTTGGTCTACCCCTTCCATTCTTACCACGTACACTTCCCTCAAAAACCAACTAAACAAGTCCTGGTTGTCTTAAGATGTGTCCTGTCATTCTATCTTTTCTTCTGGTCAAATTTAGCCAAATCGATTTCATCTCACCAATTCGATTCAGTATCTCTTCATTCGTGATTCGATCTACCCATTTCATCTTCAGCATTCGGCAGAGGTAGTCGGAATTTTGAAGGGCGGAAGAAAGTCCATTATTCACTCCATGTCGTTCGATATCGGCATTTAAAACACATCTGGTGACACCATTTGGTGTTTACCCGACAAAATTAATTAAATCTCAGCCATAGACGCCCAAAAGTGATTATATTTACTCGACCTGCCATCTAGTAGGGCTAGAGTAAAACAGAACGTTGACATTGACGAGCAGACAGCCAGATGGCGTCAAATTGAAATGTCAGCACACGGTAGCTGAGGCTGATCATTTAAAACATCTCTGGTGACACCATTTGGTGTTTACCCGACAAAATTAATTAAATCTCAGCCATAGACGCCCAAAAGTGATTCTATTTACTCGACCTGCCATCTAGTAGGGCTAGAGTAAAACAGAACGTTGACATTGACGAGCAGACAGCCAGATGGCGTCAAATTGAAATGTCAGCACACGGTAGCTGAGGCCATACGATTAGTATATATTTTTTTAAAAATTCTGTAACTTAACATATCAAAAGCTTCTGTTCTAATAATAAATTCCTGAAAAATTAATGATAGGTACTCTGGAAGGAATATGACCAGAGTAAGAAAAAAATAAAATGGAGTTACCCGTTACACATTGCAACAGTTTTAATTCTAAGCTAGAACGTTTTATTATACCGGTAGATACAATGAACATAAATTAAAAGTTTAAAAAATAATGGATATGGATATATTAGAGACCTATACAGTACGGCAGTGTTAGTGTACATCGTCCGGCTCCATGGCTAAATGGTTAGCGTGCTGGCCTTTGGCCACAGGGGTCCCGGGTTCGATTCCCGGTAGGGTCGGGAATTTTAACCATCATTGGTTAATTTCGCTGGCACAAGGGCTGGGTGTATGTGTCGTCTTCATCATCATTTCATCTTCATCACGACGCGCAGGTCGCCTACGGGTGTCAAATCAAAATACCTGCACCTGGAGAGCCGAACATGTCCTCGGACACTCCCGGCACTAAAAGCCATAAGCCATTTAATTATTTTTTTAGTGTACATCGGTCCTTTTCATATGTTGAACACCGAAAATACATTACAAGACTCCGGGTACGTTCAGAAACAAATATGCAATATATACAGTACGTACAATAATACCGGCAGAATATATCTCTTGCACGACAATACTCTTTAATAAAAAATAATGAGTGTGGTTGGGGTAGGAAATGGCAACGTAAAAGTATTCGTCCCGCCTTGTGCACTGTCTTGTATAACGAACAGAGCATTGAGGAAGTGTGACACATCACCAAGCTCAGTCCATCAGTGATGCGGACAATGTCAGTGAGTCAACATCTTGTGCATGCCCCGAGTACAATGGGTAAGATAAGGGAACGAACTGTTGTTGAACGCCAATGAATTATTCAACTCCACCAGCTTGGTAATTCGCAAAGAGTAATTGCTGAGAAAACAGGAATGCCGCGTAACTACAGTCGTAAGTATCATCATTCAGCGATACAAGACCGGTACAACTGTACTCAACAGAGCAAGAACTGGGCGGCCAAGGAAGCTGACAGCACGCGGAGAGTGAAGCATTATACGCAACGTCCAGAAAAATCCCCATGTGTCTGGATCTGTGCTTCGAACAGAAGTACAAACCTCCATTGGGAAGAACATTAGCACCGACACCGTAAGACGTGTACACAGAGCTAGTTTCCAGGGGCCTACAAGCCGGAAGAAGCCCTGGATAAGTGAGGTGAACCGTAAGAACAGGCGGCCATTCGCCAGACAGTACGTTATGAAGCCACCAACATTTTGGAAACGCTTGTTGTTTGCGGAGAGAGAGCAAATTCTTTTATTTAATTGCTCTGGAAAGCGACGTGTATGGAGAAACGAGAACGCCGAGCTCCAAAGTCAAAATCTGCAACAACCGTAAAATATGGAGAAGGTTCCATAACGGTAGGGGGTGAATATCGGCTGGGGTAGGCAACTGCCGTATGATACCTGAACGGATTGATAAGATGATGTATTTGAATATATTGAAAAACAATTAACACCCAGCGTAGCAAAATTATGCCTTGATAGTGGGTACTTCTTCCAGTGAGTTAATGACACTAAGCACACTGCTCGAGTTGTTATGGAATGGCTACTCTACCATGCACCTCATGTGCTGCAGACACCACCCCAGTCCCCAGACTTAAACCCCATAAAGCATTTATGGGCGGAATTAAAATGTAAACTGAGCAAGCAGCGTATTCCAAATAAAGAAGCGCTGAAGCAATAGTTCGTGGAGAATGGCACAAAATAGGCCCGGAAGTGACAGAAAAACTGGTGACATCCATGCCGAAACGCCTTCAAGCCGTTATTGATTACAAAGGACGTTCGACACGCTACTGATACTTCGAAAATGACTGAACATTCCGTGAGATCTTATTGTGGACGAATACTTTTGCAACGTGACTTTTCTGCAAGCAGTGCGATTGGTTTTTATTTGTTCCAAATGCCAGTGCTTAGGGTGCTATAAATTATGTCCTCAGATGTTCAGATAGAAAATAAAACATACCATTACTTGTTTACAATTAACTTCTTTATTGTATTGGTGCTATTGGCTATTGTCCTCGCATGACGAGCGCGTACGAATTATTTTGCGAGTGGCTGTACGTAGTTGGTTTTTGGTATGCAAGATGTTCAGGGACCATTTATTTCCGAAAACTAATGTGTGAGGGTGGTAGTCGCTTAGAATCACAATTTTCAATTTCTATTTTACGAGCACTGTACAATGCATAATGACCCATGGTTTTCGTGTTAATATGCATATTGAAATAATTTAAGGTTCACATTCTCCTATTTAAAGAAAGAAATCCTGAAGAATGCATAGCTCTTACTTGAGTAATTACTGTGAAAATGGTACATTTATAATTTTAAATTTGAGAAACAAGTGTTTAAAGTTATGTCGTCTGGCTCCATGGCTAAATGGTTAGCGTGCTGGCCTTTGGTCACTGGGGTCCCGGGTTCGATTCCCGGCAGGGTCGGGAATTTTAACCTTAATTGGTTAATTTCGCTGGCACGGGGGCTGGGTGTATGTGTCGTCTTCATCATCATTTCATTCTCATCACGACGCGCAGGTCGCCTACGGACGTCAAATCAAAAGACCTGCATCTGGCGAGCCGAACTTGTCCTCGGACACTCCCGGCACTAAAAGCCATACGACATTTCATTTCAAAGTTATGTCGCCTAGCACAGTGGAAATCTTTAAGGAATTTAAATTCCTCGCAAACCAAATAAGGGTTGGAAAAGAAGTAGAGCAGGAACAGATTGATTGGACAGAAATATTAACGAGAAGAGACTAGTAAGTGCAAGCGGAAGAATTTTCATTCAGCTGGTGCCTTGTGGTCGTCAATCGCTCAAAGAAGAATGAGCGCATAGAATTGAATAAGTACACTTTTCTCAAAAACAACTGAACATATAATGTTTGTTGTGGATATTCACAAGGTTTGTATCAAGGTACATGCGAGGCGAAATATTTTGATACCGATAACAATTAAATCCGATAGAGTATTAAATGCGAGCAACATGCAATACCATGCACCCATCCTTTTTTTTTTTTTTTTTTGAGTGACTATACAACTCACATATTATAAGCCCTTGAGTATTCCTGGCATTGCTACGTAAAAAGAAAAAAAAGAACTCTAAGACCGAATTTGACCATGCATCTTAATTGTATTACTGGATACTACACTCTAAAACGTTTTTATAACTGCTTAAATACATGTTGAATTGTCTGATCGGTAGAAAATTCTCTGCCCAACTGTACTTGACATTTTGTCATTCGCTCTGACACTCCACGCGTGGTTAGCGTGGGACAGTCATGTGAACATAACTAACATGTTAGTACTTCTAACTGTAAAGTTAAATGCCTCCAGCTTGCCTTGTGCTAAACCTGAATATTTTCGTCACATCTTACTTGATCAGACATAAATACATAGTTTTATGAAGAGAGTTTTACTTCCTGTAGTCAGAACCCAAGAAAGACGCAGCACTGATCCACAATACGGGAAGCTAGGGAAAAAAATACGATTCATGAGACCACGGCTAATTATTTCAGACACATGTACTGCAACCTTAGTTACAACGTTACAATTATAGGGCTTCAGTCAATCAATTAATCAATCAATCAATCAATCTGAATTTAGGGCAGTCGCCCAGGTGGCAGATTCCCTATCTGTTGTTTTCCTGCCTTTTCTTGAATGACTTCAAAGAAATTGGAAATTTATTGAACATTTCCCTTGATAAGTTATTCCAATCCCTAATTCCCCTTCGTTATAGTGGGCCGAAGGGGAAAGATCCACAAATTCTTTTATATTCTTTTTTTTCTTGCCTGCTTTGGCATAAGCAAACAAGTTGTCCAGGAGGTAGGTCTATTGGCGTTAAAGGTCTTCCTTCGGATTTTAAGAACTTATTCGTACACTTCACATTAGTAGAATAACTAAACCACAACGTAGAGGATTCCTGTAAATAATTATCACGTACTTTAATTTCGTTTGTGTGGTATGCTTTGTGGTAATGGCAACGCATAAACTGGGAAGTATACATCCAAAATTGAGCCTCCGTTGCTCAGGCGGTGGCGCGCCGGCCCCTCACCACTGAGCTCCGTGGTTCAAATCCCGGACACTCCATGTGAGATTTGTGCTGGACAAAGCGGAGACGGAATAAGTTACTCTCCGGGTAACTCTGGTTTTATCAGTCATCTTTCATGCCTGCAACACTCCATTATCGTTTCATTTCATCTGTCGGTCATTGATCACTGCCCTAGATGAGTACGATAGGCTTTGGCAGCCGGCAAAGTTCCTATCTTCGCCGCTAGATGGGGGCTCCTTTCATTCCATTCCTAACCCGGTTGAAACTGGAAACAGGCTGAGGATTTTCATTTTCAGGTCCGAAATGCTTCCTTGGAATAGTCCACGAAGCCTCCGAGTTATTGACGTAAATCACTTGCATTCGTTCCATTACGAAGAGTGATGGCATTCTTACTAGGTACCGTAATACACGATCTCATGATACAGCATTTACCAAATATGTATATCAGGGAAAAGAGTATCAGTTTACAGTACTGATATAAACAATGCACTTGTACTAACAAATCATTCTCCGACCATGCCTTCAATTCTCCTTCGATATTTTAATAAAACTAAGATGCACTTCTTATTCAAGTGAAAGTTGTCTTTATGATGAATTGTTTCCCGCAATGGGAGGGTATGTAAAGGTATTTTGAGGCAGAAACGGGTTCCAATACGGACATTCCAGGAAGCATTAAGGAAAAAGAGGAGTGGGTATGTGAGGATCTACAGAAGGCAGAGGAATTCAGTGAGAAGTAATAAAGATAATTGATTACATGGATAATGTCCAGAGAGAAGAAGTGACTAATACTGGCGAAGTATTGAAATTTATGTACGATAACAAAGACATTTACAATAAGATGCGCAAGTTTAAAACTAGAAAAGCAGATGGAATTGATAACATTTCTGGGGATATACTGAAGACAGTGGGTTGGGATATAGTACCATATCTGAAGTACTTATTTGATTACTGTTTGCATGAAGAATCTATCCCAAATTACAGGCCAGTCATTTTGATGTGTGTTATATGTAAGCTTTGGGGAAGCATTATTTCTGATTATATTAGACATGTTTGCGAAATTAATAACTAGTTCGATAGAAGGCAGTCCGGGTTTAGGAAAGGTTATTCCATTGAAGCTCAACTTGTAGGATTCCAGCAAGATATAGCAGATATCTTGAATTCAGGAGATCTAATGGACTGTATCGCAACTGACATATCTAAGGCATTTGATAGGGTAGATCACAGAAGACTAATGGAAAAACTGAGTGCAACTGTACTAGCCAAAAGAGTGACTGAATAGGTGGCTGTATTTCCAGAAAGTAGAACTCGGAGAATTAGAGTAGGTGAAGCATGATCTGATCCTGTAATCTTTAAGAGGAGAATTCCTCAAGGCGGTATTATTGGACCTTTATGTTTTCTTATATATATAAATGATATGAGTAAAGAATTGGAATCAGAGATAAAGCTTTAGCGAATGATGTTATACTGTATAGAGTAGGCCTAATAAATAAGTTACAAGATTATGAGTAACTGCAAAAAGACCACGACAATGTTGTGAGATGGAGAGCAGGCAATGGTATGATCATAAACAGCGTTAAAAGTCACGCTCTGTGTTTCACTCATATGAAAAGTCCTCTCAGTTTTAATTTCTGCGTTGATGGGGTGAAGGTTTCTTATGGGGATCACTGTAAGTACCTAGGTGTTAATACACTGCTGGAAAAAATGTTAATACACCCTCTTAGAGTTTTCCAATTCACTCAAGATTTGTTGTTGAAGCAGTGCATATGGAGTACAGATCAATAGCTCAAGCGGTACTGGGTACCAGGTGTCGATCCATGCTGAAACACCCATATTAGTACGTGGTGTATCCTCCACGGCCAGCAATGCAGGCGCTGATTCTGGCATCCATTCGATCCTACAGATGGCGAATACTGTCTTATTCCACGCTTGTTTGACCTGTTCACGTAGTACTGCAAGAGTTGTGAGTTGACGAGTCTCACGTGTCATTTGTCGTCCCATCATATACCATACGTGCTTGATGGGAGACAAGTCCGGAGATCGTGCTGGCCAGGGAAGTTGCTGCACGTCTTGCAGAGCAGTTTGAGTTTCACGCGCAGTGTGTGGGCGAGCATTATCCTGTTGGAATAACATATCACCTTCCTGTTGCAAAAATGGCAAAAGAACGGGTCTTCTGCACGTACCGAGCGATGGTCAGCATTCCCTCCACAAACACCAAAGGTGAACGAGAGTTGTAGCTTATCGCACCCCAGACCGTAAGGCCTGGGGTGGTGCCAGTGTGTCTTGAACGAATGCACTCTACGAGACAGCGCTCGCCAGGTCTACGTCATACGCGCAAACGACCAACACTTGCGTGCAAGCAGAATATGTTTTCATCGCTGAAGACCACGGCCCGCCATTCCATCTTCTAAGTGATCCGCTGACGACGCCAGTCGAGCCGTGCACGTCGATGCTGTAGCGTGAGTGGAAGACAGGCTCGAGGTGTGCGTGCCCGCAGTCCCACTGCTAGTAACCGGTTGGCAACAGTTCGCAATAACACTTCTGGGTTCACACACCCTCTTATCTCTGCTGTGGTAACTGTACGATCTGCCACTGCTGCCCTTACAATACGACGATCTTGGCGGACGTCTGTGTTGCGTGGACGTCCAGAACCTCGTCTACGGGTGTGAGAATTTTCATGTGACCATTGCACCCAGCATCGTTGCATAACTGACGCAGCACGTCGAACTTGAGAGGCAATTCTCCGAAAGGACCATCCCGCCACTCAGAAGGACGCAATTTGACCCCTGTCAAACTAGCTCAGTTGGCTGTAGGAAGCACGAGTGCGTCTCCGTGGCATGGCGCATGTTTGCTTCACACGTTTACATCACACTGAGCCTTATGACTGTAAACATTCCCCTATTAAAGGATACGCGCAGATGGCGCTCTGGCAGCTAAGTCACTACGCTATCTGTTGGCGGACGACGTTGAAACTATTATCAGTACACTTACTATCCCCCAGGTGACATCTGCCGTCATCGGATCAAAATCGATGTCTTTCCAGGTGTATTAATTTTTTTTTCTGGCAGTATGTAAGGAAAGATCCTTATTGGGGTAATCACATAAGGGGGATTGTAAACAAAGGGTATAGATTTCCGCACATGATTATGAGGGTATTTACGGGGTGTAGTAAGGATGTAAAGGAGAGGGCATATAAGTCACTGGTAAGACTCCAACTAGAGTGTGGTTCCCGTGTATGGGACCCTCAACAGGATCACTTGATTCGGGAACTGAAAAAAAAAAACAGCTCGATTTGTTCTGGGTGATTTACGACAAAATAGTAGCGTTACGAAAATGTTGCAAAGTTTGGGCTGGGAAGACTTAGGAGAAAGGAGACGAGTTGCTCGGCCAAGTGGTATGTTCCGAGAGCTGTCGGTGAAGAGATGACGTGGAATGACATTGTAGACGAATAAGTTTGAGTGGTGTTTTTAAAAGTAGGAAAGATCACAATATGAAGATAAAGTTTGAATTCAAGAGGACAAATTGGGGCAAATATTCGTTTATAGGAACGGGAGTTATAGATTTTAATAATTTACCAAGGGAGATGTTCAATAAGTCTCTAAATTCTTTGCAATCATTTAAGAAAAAACTAGGTAAACAACAGATAGAAGATCTACAACCTGGGCGACTGCCCTAAATGCAGATCAGTGGTGATTGATTGATTGATTGATTGATTGATTGATTGATTGATTGATTGATTGATTGATTGATTGATTGATTGATTGATTGATTGATTGATTGATTGATTGATTGATTGATTGATTGATTGATTGATTGATTTTTCCAGACCTTAATTTCTCCAGTAAACAAATCATCTAATTGTATTCATGTGTGAGTCACTTTGTTACCAAAAATGATTCCCCCATTCTTCACATGCTCTACATGCGTACCAGTACCGCTACCACACTGTCAGAGGCGCTGTTCTCAACTGTGATGACTGATCTTTGATTGAACCTTTAAAGTGCAGTCTCGAGAACCTGGCGATTTGCCCTCCAGTGATTATCAAAGAAAAGCAATTTAGTCCTGCTGCTTGGTTGAATGGTCAGCATTGTGGCCTCGATTCAGAGCGCTCAAGGTTCGATTCCCGGCCGGGTCGGAGATTTTAACTGCGAGTTGTTGATTACCTCAGCTTGGGGACCGGGTGTTTGAGCCAGTCTTAATACACTTCTCTGAATCTGCATATAACACATCACACTGGTAACCTGCACAGAAACACGCAATAGTGAATACAACCCTCCACATTCGGTTGACGTAGGGAAGGGCATCCGAACATAAAACAGGTCCGCATCACATCAAGTTGCCACCCCAATACATTGGGAAAACGGCCAGGAAGAAGTGGAGTGTAATAGCAACATACAATAAAAGCAGAGAAGGCAATTGGATTATTGCTTAGGTATACCTAAAGGGCGGAAAGTGTGCATGATGAAGCCAAATCAGATACTAATTTCGTAATTTGCCATCGAAGCGTACGAAAAAGACAGGATAGGGGTAACGTTATAGCTGAGTATCATCACCAAGGCAGCTGTAGTTCAAATCATAGGCAATGCACATGGGATTTATAGAATGAAAAGTAAAATTGGAGGTTCCGCTTCTATGATCACAATACCAACGGTCACGTAATACTACAAGTTTGCTTCTTAAGAAAATATAATAAGTTGGTACTCATGTTAGGAGCTCGTAGTGACGCAAACGGGAATATACAGGTTGGTCGGAAATAACGCGAACCGGGTATACGAACGTCAGGGGGTTCGTCATACTGATAAATAATTTGAAAAATTCGATATCTCGCGCTGTTGTCATTTCATCAGGTGCTGAAGTTAGCCAGATGGTGGTGGTGATTATTGTTTTAAGAGGAAGTACAACTAGGGAACCATTCTCTATATGACACTACAGTAAACAGAGAGAGAGAGAGAGAGAGAGAGAGAGAGAGAAAAGGAACGGACCCGACACTTCGACAAATGAAGGTATCTGCCAAACAAGACAAGGGCCACGAAGGGCGTGAAAATGAAAGACTTCCTAGCCCTCGGAACCTGATAGCGCCGGGGTCGGAAAGAACAAGAGTTCACCAAGTATGGTCGGATAGGATAAACGAAAGTGAGGAGCCTGGCACAAGAAAGTGGAAGCAATGCTAGGACTCAACTAAGAGCCCCGTGGTCGTCAATCCACGCTCCCTTTTAGTCACCTCTACAACAGGCAGAGGATACCATGGGTGTTATTCTACCGCCCCCACCCGATCACATGGTTTCGCAGGCGAATTCAAATAGGCTTTGCGAGGCGTTACTGCTAAACCTAGACCGGCTTGAGAGCACCAATCGAAGAAAAACTTGGTCACGGGAGGGATTTGAACACGGACCTCCGAGCTGACAGAATCGCACGGCGAGACCGTCTGAAATCTACGGTGTGTTTAATGCCGATTTCCCGACATGGCTGGCGAGCAGATTTAGTAACACTGCTCGCAAAGCCCATTTGAATTCGCCCACGAAGCGATCTGATTGGCTAACTTCAGCAGCAAATAAAATGACAACTGCGAGAGGTATCGATTTTTTTCAAATTATTTATCAGTAGGCCTATGGCCAACCCTTTAACTCTCATATAAAGCGGGCAAATTGTTTTCAACATCCTATATAGCGGAGTGGCAATCACCTTCGAAGGAGACAACCAAAATATATGGAAATATAGCAAATACCAGTTGTTATTTAATAGTGTTTTTCAATTTTATACCGAAACCTTCCTGATGAAATATGGTACGAAGGGCAGGTTCACACGGACCTTCGACCAATAGAGTGTGTCATAAACCAATGCCCCGAAATCTCTGAAATCTTATGCATGAAAGGAAGTTGAAATTTGGTTAGAGTTGGCATCATCATCATCATTATCATCATCATCTGAGTCCACTGCGAGAGAACAGAACTTGAATTTGAATAACAGTTGCAAGGCGCGTGTTACAATGCTCTCAAGATGATGAATTCCGGCCTAAAGTTCGGCTCCATGGCTTAACGGTTAGCGGGCTGGCTTTTGTCTCAGAAGTCCTGGGTTCGATTCCCGGCGGGGTCGGGAATGTTAACCATAATTTGTTAATTTCGCTGACACGGGGGCTGGGTGTATGTGTCGTCTTCATCATTCATTTCATTCTCTTCACGACGCGCAGGTCGCCTACGGGTGTCAAATCAAAAGACCTGCATCTGGCGAGTCAAACTTGTCCTCGGACAAGCTATAGGCCATTTCATTTTTTCCGACCTAAATATCTATACTTCTTCGTGTGGATGAACGTATTGACAGAATATGAGGAAAAGAATGTTTGTGAGCGGATAAAGCGTCTGGACCGTACTTCTCTTGAGCCATTGTTATATTTTAAAAAGGCTGTACGATATTATTCTCCTAGAGATAAAGTAAATAAATGTATACACAAATAATAAATACTGTACATACAGGTTTTATCTCATACCTCGACCTAATTCTCCACATTTAGGCAGTTGTACTTCGAGACCAGTTTTAGTATTCTCTCGTGTAGAAAGTTGTTATCTGGTGTAACACCTAATTTCAACCAGTCCATGACAACATCCTTTATGTTCCCACTAGTATCAAGTTGTTTTCGAGCAAGGTTCTTCATAATCGTCAGAAATAGGTAAAAATCCAATAGTGTCACATGCGGACTGTAGGGTGGTAAAGTGAAGATTTCCAGTCAAATATTCACGCAGCAAGCTCTATGTCTTCTTGAAAGTATGCAGGACTAGGAGTAGGCGACTTTGTGGAGAAGTAGCTTAACGTGAGATATAATACTCATGTATATTCAGTCTCTTAAAGATTATAACAAAAAATGAAAGTAAAAACCTGATGGCGGTGCCATTGTGAGGCGTACAAGGCATGCCTCATATAGTAGTTTGCCATTGCTTTCCTCACTGGGCCAGAAAGTGATATTGGAGCATCACTAGTCCCTCAGTAACATCCAGATGCATTAATCGTGCTCTGAATGTCACTACTCAGCACCATCCATACCGGGGGCGTAACGTTAGGGCCTGAAAAGCAGGCGGGCTCGGGTCTATAAGGGGTCCTGCAGACTTCTCGCAAAAAATAATATACTTTTGCCTAATGTCACCATGCATGGATATAATAATAACAGCGTGTGGCCTCCGGAGAGGCCTGGTACAAGTCTTTTGATTTCACACCCATACGTGACCTGTTCTTCGTGATGGGGATGAAGTGATGATAAAGAAGACGGCACATACACCCAGTCCCCGGGCCAGGGGAATTAACCAATTATGGTTAAAATTCCCGACCCTGCCGGGAATCGAACCCGGGACCCCTGTGACCAGAGGCCAGAACGCTAACTATTTAGCCATGGAGCTAAGTCGAAATATTGTTTATTTTTTATTTTATTTTTTAACTTTTCTTTCTTCATCTGTTTACCCTCCAGGGTTGGTTCTTCCCTCGGACTCAGCGAGGGATCCCACCTCTACTGCCTCAAGGGCAGTGTCCGGGAGCGTGAGACATTGGGTCGGGGATACAACGGGGGAGAATGACCAGTACCTCGTCCAGGCGGCCTCACCTGCTATGATGAACAGGGGCCTTGTGGGGGGGATGAGAAGATTGGAAGGATAGACAAGGAAGAGGGAAGGTAGCGGCCGTGGCCTTAAGTTAGGTACCATCCCGGCATTTACCTGGAGGAGAAGTGGGAAACCACTTCCAGGATGGCTGAGATGGGAATCGAACATACCTGTACTCATTTGACCTCCCGAGGCTGAGTGGACCCCGTTCCAGCCCTCGTACCACTTTTCAAATTTCATGGCAGACCCGGGAATCGAACCCGGGCCTCCGGGAATGGCAACTAATCACACTAACCCACTACACCACAGAGGTGAACGTGTAGTGCACCTAAGATCGTATTATGCACAAATTTTGCGCAACATTTAACTTTTGTCACACATTTATTCCTCGACAGTGGTTTTTTTTTTCTTTACGTCGCACCGACACAGATGGGTCTTATGGTGACGATGGGACAGGAAAGGCCTAGGAATGGGAAGGAAGCGACCGTGGCCTTAATTAAGGTACAGCCCCAGCATTTGCCTGGTGTGAAAATGGGAAACCACGGAAAACCATCTTCAGGGCTGCCGACAGTGGGGTTCGAACCCACTATCTCCCGGGTGCAAGCTCACAGCTGCGTGGCATCTAACCACACGCCCAACTCGCCCGGTCCTCGACAGTGAATAATGTCAATAAAAAGTTGTAGTAAGAATCAGTCAACTTAGTTCCAAGCGAGGTTTTTTGCGCGAATTTAATAATAAGTTTAATAATATTTTCAAAACTTTATTTGAACAGGGTTTTTTTCATTTATGTTCTTTCTTTCTCTCTTTCTTTCTTTCTTTCTTTCTTTCTTTCTTTCCTTCTTTCTTTCTTTCTTCATCTGTTTACCCTCCAGGGTTGGTTTTTCCCTTGGACTGAGCGAGAGATCCCACCTCTGCCGTCTCAAGGGCAGTGTCCTGGAGCGTGAGACTTTGGGTCAGGTGATACAACTGAGGAGGACCAGTACCTCGCACAGGTGGCCTCACCTGTTATGCTGAACAGGGGCCTTGTAGCGGGGATGGGAAGTTTGGAAAGGATAGGCAAGGAAGAGGGAAGGAAGCGGCCGTGGCCTTGTTAGGTACCATCGTTGCATTTGCCTGGAAGAAAAGTGGGAACCCACGGAAAACCACTTCCAGGATGGATGAGGTGGAAATCGAACCCACCTCTATTCATTTGACTTCCCGAGGCCGAGTGGACCCCATTCCAGCCCACGTACCACTTTTCAAATTTCGTGGCAGAGCCGGGAAACGAATCCGCGCCTCCGGGGGTGGCAGCTAATCACGCTAAGCACTACACCATAGAGGGGAAGTTTTCTATCTTGTAATCGAGTAAATTATTGTAACCAGGACTTCGGTATCGGATACAGAGCATAGATCTGAAGTTACTGAAAAATGAAACCAATTAAAGTCTATGTGGTGCATGGTTGGCAGTTTAGCAGCTTAGTTGTTAAACCACGGAGGCAGTCTAATAAAACCTATTAAACATTATTTTTAATAATCTTACAATAACAAATAACCACTTTGTTCATATAACTTCACAGTATATTGCATTACTTTTACCTGCTGTAGCTAAATTTATATTATTACTCATAGGTTTTACATTGTATTTGAGGAGGCCCGAAATTTTCTTTACGCCCTTGATCCATACCTCAGCAGCTTCCAACCTGTCACAGCCATATGAGACTGAGATTTCGGTGGAAGCTACATTTTGCTCTGACTTGTGCCTAGAAACCGATGTAAAAATATTTCATTCATCAAGAAATAGCAACAGGCGGCATGCAAGAATGTATGTATGGTGTACGTGATGAAGTGAGGATTAAAGCTATGTTTCACTTGATACCGCGGAGCTATAATGTATTGTCGCAGCTGATACTACTTTTAATATTGGGAAAGCATCTGCCGTTTAGTTGTCCTGGAGCTTGTTAAAGAATGCTAAGTGAAAGTTCCACGTTTATGACACCATCAGCGTGACTTCAGAGTTGCCTAAGTATTTTCTTTCTTTAAATTAGAATTCCTTGATCATAGAAGGGAGGATCGCAGTCACGTTTCTTGGGAACTACTAGTAAGAGGCCTAGCGTTCAATGCTCTGATAACGAATGCCTGGCATAGTTTCCGCGTTGATTGGAATTCTTTCTAAGAAAGGTATTTTATTAACAGCCGCACCAGGAATGGTACCAGTAACAATAATTTATTCTCTAGGAGGCGGTGATGGTGGTCGTAATTATTGTTTTAAAATGAAGTACAACTAGGCCACCATCCTCTATATAACACTAATCAGACAAAAAATCGAAGGGATCCGACACTTCGAAAAAATGAAGGTATCGGCCAAAGAAAGACAAGGCGCATGAAAATGAATAGACACCCTAGGCCTCGAATGCTCTAATACCGTCGGGGTCGGAAAAGAACAAGAGTTGACCAAGAGAGGTCGGATACCATAGATGAAAGTGAGAAGCCTGTCACAAGTGGAACAAGTGTCAGGACTCAGCTGAGGGCCCCGTGATCTCCAAGCCACGCTCCCAAGTTAAGAGCCCCTGGGGCCCCTTTTAATCATCTCTTACGACAGGCAGGGGATGCCGTGGGTGTTATTCTACTGCTCCCACCCACAGGGGGATATTCTCTAGGAGTCTTATAACTTATCAATCAATACTGATCTGCATTTAGGGCAGTCGCCCAGGTGGCAGATTCCCTATCTGTTGCTTTCCTAGCCTTTTCCTAAATGATTTCAAAGAAATTGGAAATTTATTGAACATCTCCCTTGGTAAGTTATTCCAATCCCTAACTCCCCTTCCTATAAATGAATATTTGCCCCAGTTTGTCCTCTTGAATTCCAACTTTATCTTCATATCGTGATCTTTCCTACTTTTATAAACGCCATTCAAACCTATTCGTCTACTAATGTTATTCCACGCCATCTCTCCGCTGACAGCTCGGAACATACCACTTAGTCTAGCAGCTCTTCTTCTTTCTCTCAATTCTTCCCAACCCAAACATTGCAACATTTTTGTAACGCTACTCTTTTGTCGGAAATCACCCAGAACAAATCGAGCTGCTTTTCTTTGGATTTTTTCCAGTTCTTGAATCAGGTAATCCTGGTGAGGGTCCCATACACTGGAACCATACTCTAGTTGGGGTCTTACCAGAGACTTATATGCACTCTCCTTTACATCCTTACTACAACCCCTAAACACCCTCATAACCATGTGTAGAGATCGGTACCCTTTATTTACAATCCCATTTATGTGATTACCCCAGTGAAGATCTTTCCTTATATTAACACCTAGATACTTACAATGATCCCCAAAAGGAACTTTCACCCCATCAACACAGTAATTAAAACTCAGAGGACTTTTCCTATTTGTGAAACTCACAACCTGACTTTTAGCCCCGTTTATCAACATACCATTGCCTGCTGTCCATCTCACAACATTTTCGAGGTCACGTTGCAGTTGCTCACAATCTTGTAACTTATTTATCACTCTATAGAGAATAACATCATCCGCAAAAAGCCTTACCTCCGATTCCACTCCTTTACTCATATCATTTATATATATAAGAAAACATAAAGGTCCGATAACACTGCCTTGAGGAACTCCCCTCTCAACTATTACAGGGTCAGACAAAGCTTCACCTACTCTAACTCTCTGAGACCTATTTTCTAGAAATATAGCAACCCATTCAGTCACTCTTTTGTCTAGTCCAATTGCACTCATTTTTGCCAGTAGTCTCCCATGATCCACCCTATCAAATGCTTTAGACATGTCAATCGCGATACAGTCCATTTGACCTCTAGAATCCAAGATATCTGCTATATCTTGCTGGAATCCTACAAGTTGAGCTTCAGTGGAATAACCTTTCCTAAAACCGAATTGCCTTCTATCGAACCAGTTATTAATTTCACAAACATGTCTAATATAATCAGAAAGAATGCCTTCCCAAAGCTTACATACAATGCATGTCAAACTTACTGGCCTGTAATTTTCAGCTTTATGTCTATCACCCTTTCCTTTATACACAGGGGCTACTATAGCAACTCTCCATTCATCTGGTATAGCTCCTTCGACCAAACAATAATCAAATAAGTACTTCAGATATGATACTATATGATACTATAACTCCTGTGGGTCGAATTTCCAGTACTTAGGTGTCTCCAAAAACACTTAAAACTATTACAGTATTACCATTATCATCATTATTACTGCATACAGTAATTAACCAGTATCTCTCACCAGAAATGCTGTAATAAGTCACAATTATTAGTAATGACTGAATGTAGTAACAACCATAATGTCCTTCACAAGTTATTTTAAACACCTCTACTGCTGCCGCGACCATCGTTGTTAACTTATTATT
The DNA here is from genome assembly GCF_040414725.1 of Anabrus simplex. Lineage (NCBI taxonomy): Eukaryota > Metazoa > Arthropoda > Insecta > Orthoptera > Tettigoniidae > Anabrus > Anabrus simplex. Next base: position 343,128,413 of record NC_090268.1, on the reverse strand, counting down.
TGTGGGTAGGTACAGCATACTCATCATCCTCATGAGTTTAGAAGATGTGAATATTGTTTGGTAATAGTAGTCCTTCATATTGTGGAATTCCAGGCTACAGTGGCTCAGATGGTAGAGCGCTAGCCTTCTGAGCCCAAGTTGGCGGGTTTGATTCCGGCTCAGTCTGGTGATATTTGAAGGTGTTCAAATACGTCAGCTTTGTGTCAATATATTTACCGGCATGTAAAATAACTCCTGTGGGTCGAATTTCCAGTACTTAGGTGTCTCCAAAAACACTTAAAACTATTACAGTATTACCATTATCATCATTATTACTGCATACAGTAATTAACCAGTATCTCTCACCAGAAATGCTGTAATAAGTCACAATTATTGTGCTGTTGGCTGCATGTGGCCTGACATTGTCATGCAGCATCACAACGCCTGTTGAGAGAAGTCCAGGTCGTTTTCTAGGAACTGTGACCCGTAAATGCTCCAGGGTGTCACAGGAACTAGCAGCATTCTTGTCTGGAGTTGAGCCAAGTGTACATTCATTGTGCATTGTGATAGCCAACATTCGTATGTTCAAGCCTGACTGAGTGGACTGTGTAAAGTGACTGTGGCAGGTGCAAAGCAAAGTGAAAGTTGAAACCTGTCAATGAAGATAAAATGAGGGAGGACCAATTCAGGTAAAGACTGCCAGCCGAAGAGCCGCAGTGAGGACAACAGGCTTTTGTAAATAGCCGGCAATTTGTGAAGTGTTGTCATTCATTGTCAAGTATAATTGTGAGTGTGTATGTGTACTAATAGGGCCATCCTTGATGAAATTAGTTCAATAAAATGGCCAGTGTTATTCATAACATTATTATTTTAATGACTTTAATATTAACATTTTAAAACTGTATATACACAAAGAACTTAAATAAAGACTAACAAAAATCAAAGCACTATTTTTATTAAAATGTTGGAGTACCCATGAATTGCCTCAGGATCTTTGTCGTTACTATTACCACTGTCATCTACATACGTTGCCATGTATGTTTTGGCATCTCCAGCTCTCTGAGTCCATCATGCAGGCTCTTTGATACTAATCTCATACTTGAAACGATGATTGGGATGTTCCATTGATTTTGGATGGGCTCGATTAGTTTGGTATACCTGCATGTCTTTTCCTGGTTTGATTATAAGTTGTTATTGGTTGGTATCGCTATATCATTTAGGCAAAGCATTCAGCATCATTTGACCATCAACATCAAATCCAGTCTATTTCTTGAGACAGCGCATTCAGTAAAATTTGTATCATCCCAGTAAAGACATTAATCATCATTTTCAAGCATAGGTTCAGGTTGGTATTTGTTATGTATTGTGGGTCATTTAAAAAAATATTATTAAAGGGAAAATTTATGTTTGAGTAAATAAGCATTTGGATTATTTGATTCAGGTAAAAATAATAATAATCGTATGGCCTCAGCTACCATGTGCAGACATTTCGATTTGACGCCATCTGGCTGTCTGCTCGTCAGTTTCGACGTTACGTTTTACTCTAGGTCCGCTAGATGACAGACAGAGTAAACCGGATCTCTCTTGGGTGTCTATGGCTGAGATTTAATTAATTTTGTCGGGTAAACACCAAATGTGTCACCAGAGATCTTTTACATGCTGACATCGTACGACATGGAGTGTAGAATGGACTTTTTTCCGCCCTTCAAAAATCCGACTACCTCTGCCGGGTTTGAACCCGCTATCTTGGGATCCGGAGGTCGACACTCTACCTCGGATCCACAGAGGTGATTGGATTTGGTAACATGTCCATTAGGGGAAAAATTCTGGTTTTCAGATTCTAGAAAATGGTCATGAATGTTGGTCAAGATATTCCTTTATTACTCCTATTATTCAGCATAAATAAGTGTAATTTATGATGATGTTTAAAAGAAAGTTTTCTTTTCACAGCTCCCTCAGTGTGTGGTAGCCCAGACAAGCTCGTGAACACTACTATTACTGGTACCAATTACAGTATTGGTGCTGTCATAAGTTATCACTGCCCTATGGGTCACCGTCTGGTGGGAAGTGGAAACAGGACTTGTACCAAGGATGGTTTCTGGTCAGGGATGGCTCCATCATGCAGATGTAAGTATCATAGTTCAGTGTCACAAAATAATGGCTATCTACAGTTAACAAATATTATTTGTAAGTACCGGTATAGGCCTACTGGTTTATGAAATTATACTATTGTATAATTCTTCCCAAAGTATAGTAGTATAAGTATAAGAGTATTTAAAATAAGAAGTGTGAGGATGAAGACATGTATTTCACACCTTTTATTCCCCATCAGACAACATAGGCTGATCATAGAACACTAATATGTAAATGTTCCAAAAAATGATGTAAATTATGTAAAAAAAAAATACTTTGGTCTAAAAATTTCACAATCATTCAAAGTATTATAATTTTAACAGTCCAATCAAAATTGAGTCAAGTAAGCTTGAGTTTTTCACAGCTTTAAATAACATTACAAAAGCAGCTGCATTTTTTATTAGAGAGGCCACTTACAATAAATGTCTTTCAGAGTCCCCAATTATCTCTGCATAAAGAATTAATCCCTTACAGCAGTGGCTTTCATAGTGTGGGGCGCAAACCACAAGGGAGGACACAAAGTGTTGAAAAGGGGGCTGCAACATACTTTCCTACAGATAAAATGTTTTAACTAGTCTGAATAAATTAGATTAGAAGCACATAGGAGATAAAATATACAGATAGGAGAGCTTTCGGTGAATTAAAGGTGCAATTGCCATGAATAACAAAATAAAATAAAATATTCTCTTCATGAGCACTTAATAAAATCCATATTGTAGAGTTGACCACTCAGCCTTGGCCATTATATCTTCCAGGTAGCAGTGGAAATGTGTATTGGAAAGAAGCATTATTTTTGCAGGAAGGGAACAGTAGCAATTTAGCAGTTAGATTGTTGTCAAACTAACTAGTGATCAGCAATTTTGCCATTTGAGGTTAAATGTTCATATGCTTTCAATTCATCTCATTGGATAAATGGTCAGCATAGTGGCTTTTAGTTTACAGGGTCCTGGGTTTCTTCTTCTTCCTAACCCTTTTCTCAACTTATTGGGTCCCAGAGGCAGACCCAGGGAGGGGCTAATGAGGGCTTTAGCCCTCCCCCCACCACTCGAGTTTCATTTAAGAGTTTGATTACACTTTCCAGATTTTTGGGCTCAGGGGCTTGATGTTGGATCAAATATATCAGATAAATTTATTGGAACCCAAGCACTGATTTTAAATGAGCAACGTCTGGCATTTTATACATACTGCTTCAGCCATCAACTGAAATTGGGCATAACTAAAACCAGAGATATTAGGCGAATTAAGAATAATATCATATTTCAGACAGCATTTGTGACAACATTTGTCTCTGCTTCTGTGGAAAGACTGTCTGCTCTTCAGAGAGTATTATTAGAACCTGATATCAGTGAATCAAAAAAAGATCAAGTTGAAAGCAGTTTATCATACTCATTCGGTAGAAAGACATTATTAGCTTCATTGTATTTCAGCAACTATTATTACATGTTATAAGGCTTCTTGAACAAGCAGAAAAAGATCCAGACAGTGAGGCGTTATGTAAAGCTGTTGCATTAGGTGCGGCCAAAAAGGTGCGTATATTAGTTCTGTAACAATTTCCTTAAAATAAACCTGGGAAATGTCAATACTAAAAAACCAAACCCAAACCCCACGGTACTACAGCCCTTGAAGGGCCTTGGCCTGCCAAGCAACCGCTGGTCAGCCCAAAGGCCTGCAAATTACGAGGTGTCGTGTGGTCAGCACGACGAATCCTCTCGGCCATTATTCTTGGCTTTCTAGACCGGGGCCGCTATCTCACCATCAGATAGCTCCTCAATTCTAATCACGCAGGCTGAGTGGACCTCGAACCAGTCCTCAGGTACAGGTAAAAATCCCTGACCTGGCCGGGAATCGAACCCGGGGCCTCCAGGTAAAAATGTCAATACTACAGAAGTAAAATATTCCAATTACTTGTTTTTGCTTTGTGGCTTAGTATTTTTCTAAGTTAGGCCCTCCTTTTAGGGAATCCTGGATCTGCCTCTGTTGGGGCCCAAAGTTGGTCTTAATACACATCTTTGTTTGCATACAACCCACCAAACCACAGACCACCACAGAAAAATGCAATAGTAAAAACATCCCTCCACGTTGGGTAGGCATCAAAAGGGCATCCAACCGTAAAACATGGCTAAATCCATACAAACTACTGTACTGAACCCTAGTAATTGGGGAAAAAAAGGCCAGGAAAAAAAAGACAGTATTTCAGTTCAAACTAAATATTGCAAAAGACCTTACAGCTGCTATTTCCGATATTGCACCAACTTTTGATAAATTTATTTCTCAAAGACAGACTGATCTGTAAAACTGAACTTTGATATTTAAATATTTGATTTTCTTTACACAGAAAAATGAGTTACATCTTACTTAAATAGTGTTTCATTTCAATATACCGGTATTTACAATAAATTGGTCAATTTTTATTGTAGGCCAATAGGGAACATGCATGATCCGGGGTTTTAATTAAAAATATGCTAATCTGATTCAAAATTGCATGCAGAATTCAAAAATGTGATCATAATGTACAAATAATAACTTGAAACATGATAAAAATCTACGAAAATGTCACGTCACGCAAGTACGCGATCTCATTGGCCTGACGTCATCGTACAGGTTGACTGAATTAGCAGACGAAATAACACACAGTGTGCTGTGAGAAGCAGGATACACTTCGCGTATTTCTACTTTACGTTAGTGTCTAGTATGGTTAAATTCGAGGTCTATACATTGGATAATAATCTGAGTGGTATATTTTAGACTTAAAATGAATCCTGCGCAGACAGTGAGGCAGAAAACTTATAAATGGTGTAGAGTTCCGATGTGCAATAGCATACCAAACAAATTGTTTATAAACGTTCCAAAGACGCTAAAACTAGGGAGAAATTGATTTTGGCGAGCTGGAGAAATGCTGGTGATATATCGGAAAAGTCTACAGTTTATTTTTTTGAAGATTTTAACGTAAGATGAATTTGTTTGAATTTTCAAATCACTTTTCCATGTCAGCTGTTCTACTTTAAATTTTAATGTATGATGCTTTATTTAAATGCTTCAATTACATCTTGGAATATGAAAGTAATAAACAGTGCATTAAATAATGCTGATTATTAAAGTATTCTCCAAACCTAACCTATGTTTTGGGTGATCCATGTCAAGATAATAAATCAAAGGGGTTATGAACCATTTTGACAGCTCTAATTCTACCAATATATCTTGGCATGGGACAGTTATGTATGTCTTTAATGAAGAGCTTAATTGGTAAAGAAATTTAGGCTATATCTAAATACTCTATAATGTAACAAAGAATAGCGTGTACATCATGAAAGGAAACAACGTGAATTTAACAAATGTATAACTCTACACAAAACCAATGCTTGTCTGTTGGGGTCTTATAAGTTAATAACGCTCAATTATAATAATTATCATAATATTAATGAAATAAATAACATAATTGCACACAGGTGAAAATAGTGATGTAGGTGTTTAAAATATTATCCAACTCAGCCTAAGTTTTAGGTTATACAAGCCAAGTCAATAAACCGAAGGGTAAAAATACCGCGCGAGTTGCCCGTGCGGTTAGGAGCGCGCAGCTGTGAGCTCGATGCTGAGGCTGTACCTAAGGCCACGGCCGCTTTGTTCCCATTCCTAGGCCTTTCCTGTCCCATCGTCGCCATAAGACCTATATGTGACGGTGTGACGTAAAGCAAAAAAATAAAAGTCACAGCACCCAAAGACATTCCTGTATTGAGCGACTAAAATGTCACCAGGACACTTTTCTTTCCTGATATGCTCAGCTTGTTAAAAGCCAAATGTAATTAATGTTATTGGCTTCACGCCCCGCTAACTACTTCTACGATTTTCGGAGACGCCGATGTGCAGTAATTTAGTCCTGCAGGAGTTATTTTACGTGCCAGTAAATCTACCGACACGAGGCTGACGTATTTGAGCACCTTCAACTACCACCGGACTGAACCAGGATCGAACCTGCCAAGTTGGGGTCAGAAGGCCAGCACCTCAACAGTCTGAACCACTCAGCCCGACTTGTGAAAACTAGATGAAGTCATATTTATCTTTATCATGTTTAACTTTTTCCCTCCACAAAGATATTTAATTCTCTTTCATGGGCCCCGGAAGTGGGTAGGCCAGTTGTCCCAACCATAAATATATATTTTTTGGGGAATGATTGATTATAGCCCTATAGTACTATGATCTTTCTTTCTTTCCTTCTTTCTTTCTTTCTTAATCAGTTTATCCTTCAGGGTTGGTTTTCTCTCGGACTCAGCGAGGGATTTCACCTCTACCACTTCAAGGGCAGTGTCCTGGAACGTGAGACTTTGAGTATGGTGATGACACTGGTGAGGAGGGCCATTACCTCACCCAGGCGGCCTCACCTGTTATGCTCAACAGGGGCCTTGTTGGAGGATGGGAGGATCGGAAGGGATAGACAAGGAAGAGGGAAGGAAACGGCCGTGGCCTTAGGTGCCTGGAGGAGAAGTAGGAAAATACGAAAAACCACTTCGAGGATGGCTGAGGTGGGATTCGAAACCCTTCTACTCAGTTGACCTCCCGAGGCTGAGTAGACCCCGTTCCAGCCCTCGTACTATTTGTTTTCAACTTTCATGGCAGAACCGGGAATCGAAACCGGGCCTCCGGGAGTGGCACACATTAACCACTACACCACAGAAGCGGACTAGTACTATAATGCTACCTATATGTTTATGTTAGTGCTGAAATCCGATTTCTTACTTTACTATTGCTGAAAGCCCGAAAATGTAATGTTATTCTTTAATAGGGGAGTCAGTCTGGAAGGAAATGTTGAAAGTGATGTGATATCTATCCAGGTTCGTTGTTATCCTAATACTATGGGTTACAGTACATTGCACGTATATAAAAGACACCACTTACAAACTTGCTTGTTATCCGCGAATTTCTGCGGCCACAAAAGTCACTATTTTTCAAGAATGATGACATTTACACATGATAGATTGTCTGACTGTGCTGTTTTGAACCTTTCTTCCGTCATTTCTAAGTTATTCGCGATCATCAATAATAAACAATCGGCTTTTAGCAACGGCTGATGCACAACGGCTGGTAGAGCTCCATGCGGTACTGGATCGTGACGTCACAGCGCGCCGCTTACGTCAGAGGCCGTTTCACTCGCCTTGCGGAAAGGCACTATTAAATATTTTTTTAATGGTAGAAAACAAGGCAACATACCACAGTGTAATACGTTTACGTACTATTTCATTGGTGTACTTTTCAAAAAAAATATTTTTGAAAATGATGCATGTTCCCAATTCAATACTTTGTTACTTGAATCATGAGTAAAAACAGATGATTAATATGAACAGAAACACAGATTAAACTAAATAAAAACTGAGACTATGACACTATGACTTCCACCACTTTTTTAATATATATAATTGGCTTAATGTCGCACCAACACAAATTGGTCTTATGGCGATGATGGAAGAGGAAAGGGCTAGAAGTTGGAAGAAAGCGGCCATGGTCTTAATTAAGGTACAGCCCCAGCATGTGCCAGGTATGAAAATGGAAAACCATCTTCAGGGCTGCTGACAGTGGGGTTAGAACCCACTATCTCTCAAATGCAAGCTCACAGCTGCGCACCCTTAACCACGCAGCCAACTCATTTGGTCTATGACTTCTATTTTGATAGAAAGGCTGGGGAGAGGGATCTGACAATATTTTCTTTTGACAGGGAGATGGAAAAAAGATAAGATATTTGAAAACCAATCCTTAAAGGGATTATGAAGGGTTCCTAAACAATTTAGTATGGGAGGAAAACCATGATGGTTACCAGTATTCAGAAAAGTACCTAAAATATCAATGTTTAGGAACTTCTTTTTTTTTTTCAATTCGCTTTATGTTGCGCCAACACAGATAGGTCTTATGGCGACAATGGCTGGGGAGGGGGACCTGACAATATTTTCTCTTGACAGGGAGATGGAACAAAGATAAAATATTTGAAAACCAATCCTTAAGGAGATTGTGAGAGTTCCTAAACAATTTAGTATGGGAGGAAAATCATGATAATTACTCTATTCAGAAAAGTACCTAAAATATCCAAGATGGGATAGGGAAGGCCCAGGAGTGTGGAGGAAACGCCCGAGGCCTTAATCAGGGTACAGACCCAGCATTTGCCTGGTGTGAAAATGGGAAATGAATGGGAGATGGATCTTCGTAGTGAGTTTTTATGACTGGATGCCCTTCCTGATGTCAACCTCATCAGAGGAGTTAGTTCGATAATAATAATAATAATAATAATAATAATAATAATAATAATAATAATAATAATAATAATACCATCCTTATGGTGAAATAAATACATATCTGCCTCCTACTCAGAGAGTCTGAGTTCATTTTCCAACTCATCCAAGGTTGCTTTAAAAGGAAGTGCCAGAAAAAAAAAGGAAGAATGAAGGTATCAGCCATTGAGAAGCAAGGGCATGTAAATGAAAGACATACTATGCCTCACTATGCCTAATACCATGAGGGTTGGAAGAGAACAAGAACTGATCTTCACCGGGCAAGTTAGCTATCCGGTTAGGGATGTGCAGCTGTGAGCTTGCATCCGGAAGATAATGGGTTCAAACCCCATTGTTGACAGCACTGAAGATGGCTTTCCGTGGTTTCCCATTTTTACACCAGGAAAATGCTCGGGCTGTACCTTAATTAAGGCCACAACCGCTTCCTTCCCATTCCTAGACCTATCCTATCCCATCGTCACCATAAGACCTATCTGTATCGGTGCAACGTAAAGCAAATTGTAAAAAAAAAAAAATTTTTTTAACTGTTCTTCAAGGGAGGTCATATAGAAAAGATGAAAGTGAGGAGCCTAATGCAAGTAAGTAGAAGTAATGTCATTATCAGCTGGAGACCCAGTGGTCACCAACCCACTTGAGAGGCCCTGAGGATCCCCATTTTAGCTACCTTTTATGACAGACAGGAGATTTCATGGGTGTTGTAATGCTCCCACTGACAGTGGGAAACTCATCCAATGATTTTAATCTTGGACAGAGGTCTGAGGAGTCACTCAGCCCTTCAAGGCCAACAGAGGATCTGTCTAATATGAGAGACAGTGAGTGGAGCAAATCAAGAAAACTAAGCAATATATTTGAAGTTGACATTCTGACAGTCCAATAACTGCAGGCCATGTTGCTAGGCAGGCCAAGTCCTTTAATAGGCTTTCTTTGCTAACAGGTTTCTTAATAACTCCTGGTACATCTAGAAATATTTCTAATTGATCGATAGGTTTTTTAATGTATTTGCTTCATATACTCTTGTAATTCTTTAAATCACTCGCTCATCATTGATCTACATTTAGGGGTGTCATGAAGTGACAGATTCCCTATCGGTTGTTTACCTAGATTTTTCCTAAATGATTTCAAAGTAAGTTGGAAATTTATCAAAAACCACTCTAGATAAATTCTTCCAATCACTAATTCCTCTTCTTCAATAACTATGCTGAAGAAATGAATTTGCTGAAGTCCTTGCTGGTTGACTAGTGTACCCTTTGACCAAGTGAAAGGTGTTCTTACTTGGTTACATAATACGTTGTCATTTCTGAGAAGGTCAAATGAGCATCTGACAGAGGATAAATAAGTGTGCATCTGCATAGAGATTGCAGTTAGCTTCTGGCGTTCACCAGGATGAAAGGGAAAGACTACCTAGGTAAAGCTGCTGACAACCCATTGTGAAATAGAACAAGTTTTAGAATCGTACACTAATTGCTTTTTATTTTTTAAATATTTTATTTGTTGCTAATGTATCATAAGTATGATTGCAAGTTACTGAAAGTAAATTTCTTTCTATGATATACTCTTTATACCAGTATTCAGTGAAATGATGGGAAATCCATCAGTTTTGCTTCTTGAAGCATCCAGAATTATATCACTGGAATAGTTTTTTATATTTTTTCATGTAAAATTTGTCCAGAAAGGTCACAGTATTTATTTTCCATGGATTATTTTATATATTTGTTATTTTAAGCTGTAGGCTACTAATCTTGTGTTTATTTTTCAGCAATAGTACCTAAAAGACAGAATATATTTTGTTTTCCAAGTTGAGTAGAAAATAATGTCTGTACGACTTGAAACAAATAACACTACAAACATAAAATCCACATACTCCTCTATTTTATAAGAGAAGTCTGCACAAGTCCTGCTTTTAAATTATAACATTTTGTATCTTTTATAATGTTTACTGTAATGCTTAGATATTAGTCTCTGATCGCAATTAACTGAATCAGCAGTACACTATAGTACACTGAGCTGCCATTATTAGTAGTCGTGTAAGAGTGCTCCATGTAACAGCTTAAGAAGGTGTCAATTATGGGTTATTCTGCTGCTTAGGTTCAAACCTGGCTATTATGAATACTAAGCTACCATAATTTGATCCAGATATGCAGTAAGGCAGTACCGGTAGTATTAAATTTGAGATTCATTTGTGGTTTGAGAAATTCTGTTGCACAAACATAAACTTTCAAGATGAGGAGATGATCAAAAATCAAGTTTCTAGCTGCTGAAGCAATGTGTTTTGAATAAGATAGTGTTTTGTACTATATTTTAGACCTCTTTTTTTTACATTTATCTCCAAATTAGCCACTATCTTGTGCACAATCTGACAAATAACACTTTATATAAAATACATGTTATTTGATATTTTTTACTGTTTTTGTTTAGTAAAATTGTACTGATTTGTAGGTGATTGATTTCTAAAAGATAATATTAACTTTTTCAGATATAGACTGTGGTGCCCTGAATGGTATTGAACATGGCCTAGTAAGGTTAGAAGAAAACCGCACAACACATGGTGCTTCTGCCATTTATACCTGTCATGAGAACTATACTCTCATTGGTCATGAGAAGCGAACATGTGGAGATGATGGGCGCTGGGCTGGAGAGGAACCTCATTGCTTATGTAAGTTACCATATGCAGTAAATTTTACATTCAAGTTAGATCAGCAATATGATCTCATAGAAAGATAGAGTAGAAACTTTGCTGTTTTTTTTTTTTCATATCAAAACAAACAAAATTCTAATCCATGTCCGGGAGTATTTTGCTGTAATGAGTCATACAGCATCATTTAAATTGTTAATGCTCTTATTGGCATATCATTGATATAATTAATATGTAATGAAGTACACAACACACTGAATCCACCTTAGCTAAACTTTAATTTTACATCACAATTATCGTTACACACTAATATATAAAAACAGCTCACTCCCATCTTTGCTTTCCTGCCACCTTTCACACTTGGCAAAGATTGCCAATTTTCAGTTTTGAGTTCGTTCAAGTCCACTAGGGGATGGCCTACACCGCTCCCCCTCCAGTAACCAAGTTATGATACAAAGACAATATAAACATATACAAATACATATACATATACCATAACCACAAGAATATTAAATATATACAACATCATCCAGATAGCGAGTGGGAAACCTGACTGGTTGTTACCACTTTCTCCTTGCTGGGTTTGTTCTGGGAATCCATCGTTGATCCATCAGTGGGCAGAATCCTTGCAAGACAGCTGTTTGTTCTTCATGACGAGTTGTAGAATTCAATTATGCAATGAAGTACACAAAAAACTGAATCCACCTTAGTTAAACTTTAATTTTTCATCACAATTATCATTACACACAAATATACAAAAACAGCTCACTCCATCTTTGCTTTTCTGCCGCCTTTCTCACTCGGCAAAAGATTGCCTATTTTCGGTTTTGAATCCAGTCAGGGGGCGGCCTACAAATACATACTGTATCAACTTTTAAGGTGAGAGTGTTCATGCCACGTGATGCCCATGCTTTGATCGACCAGTGCTTTTCTCATGACAAATTCTGGGGCAAGTAAGAAGAGGAATGGTGGCAAAATGTACCCTTGTCTGACACCAGTCTGTATGTCAGAAATAGCAAAGGTGCCTGCATCAGTATTTATGCAACAACTCAAATCGATATACTGTATAAGTTCTGGAAAACATGGATGAAGCAATCAGGAATTCCATATAGGCATAAAATATTCCATACTGTCAAATGCCTTTTTGAAGTCATGGATCAGTTCTGAATGACTTTAATGTAAGATGCTTTCACATCTTTCCTCTAAAAGACTAATACATTAAACATCTATTTCTTTTCCACTTTAGTTGACTGGTGTCCAGATCCACCAGAAGTTCATGGTGGAACAGTTGAAACATCAGGGAGAAGAGCAGGCTCTACAGCAACATACACCTGTCAGAATGGTTTTATCCTCTTTGGACAACCGGTAAGTTACAAGACCAAAAGAAAGAAGTAAGTGATCACAGAATAGTAGCAATTCCCAAGGAAATTTATTTCAGAATAAGAAAACTGAAACATACTATACTCCTGATACATTGATGCAACTTTCTTAGTCATGTCTTTCTCCTCATAACTAAAATATTACAACATAGGCCACAGATAATTTGTTCATGTTTTTAAGCAAAGAAAAAAAAATAGTATATAGATGCAAAAAGTGACTAAAACTATCAACATTTTTCACCAAAACTACATTACTCCTTTCATCTACTCCTTTGAAACAAATGTTAGTATTTTTCAGTGTCTTGTAGTCTGTGCATTTTTGCATTTATTTCTGCTTCCTCCGTTTGGAGGCTGCCGAAAAGACACAGCTTACATGAAAAGTATTGATGACAGCTACAAAGGCAGTATAGAGTATATTGTCTAGAAAGGATCAGTATACTATATTATTCCTACTACTCAGTAAAAATCATGTCAGTCAATATTTTGAAACCTATGAGGAACTCTTTATAGGACAAAGATATAGCTAAGAGAGACTACAAGGAGTGTAAATGATTTCTGACTATTGTCAACGAGGCTTCCAGGGTCACTAACCCAATGTCCTTAATAAATTGGTTATCCAAGTTCAATTTCTTGCAAAAGTTGTGAAATATATGAGTTATGGTGCCTCTTGCTCCGATCATCAATCCTAATGATAATGTTCATGAAGATGAAAGTGAGGTAAATCCAACAAATTGAATCAGATTTTCATAACCAACTTATAATGTGTAAATGGAGTTTTGTTGTGCAATACCATTACATGCAGAACACACTTTAAGGAAGTCTTAAAATTGAAAATTGAAGCTGGTCTGCACTAAATTTAATGAAAATATAAACTATTTTTACAAACTTAACAGTCGTTACTACATTCAATTGTTTTTCTTTTTCTTAAGTGTCCAGCAAATGGAACTGCCGACAAATGGCTGACAGTGTCGACAACAAAGTCTGATGTAACATACTCCCACCTTGAGTAGCAGAAGGCTACTCAACAATACCAACAAACACAAACCTCTTGTTTACAAGTCAAGTCTGTCATGAACTCTCACTACTCGACCACTTCGAGTAAGAATTGGATCACCACTGTAGTCATCCTTTGGTACAAGTGAAGAATCACAATTTGTAGAGAGCACAATAGGGTCATCAGAAGATGCTTCCAATGGATAAATCCTTTGTATTGGATGTAATAACACGCCCTGACCAGTTCTGAGATTCACTGTTCTGACAACATCATCCTTACCAGGTATAACTTCAACTATGTATCCCAATGGCCAGTTTATACGCTTGAGATTATCACACCCAATCAACACAACGTCCTCCACAGCTACAGTACTGGCGCCCTCTTTGTCATGATGTGACACCAACTGCCCCAGGTATTCACTTCTGAATCTTTTCCTCAAATCCCATTTCAAAGTTTGTTTGTACCTAAACCTCCCTTTGAGGCTCTGTATGTCTATCATATTGAGATCAGGAACACCAATCTCCCTTACATCTTGAAGGAATAAATAAGGGGAGAGAGACACTAGTTCAGAACCTTCTTCCATGATATAAGACAAAATTTCATCAAACTCTCAGTCACATAATGTAGTCATCATCTCCTTGTAAGTAAGACATGACCTGCCCAACATCCTCTTCAATAAATCTTTGAGAAGGCTTATCGAATGCTCCCACCATCCACCCTACCAAGGTGCACCGGGGAGATTAAAACACCATTCAATGTGCCTAGCAGTGCTGTACTTAGATATTTCCTCCCAGTTCAGAGTTCAAAGCAAATTAGAAGCCCCACTGAAGTCCGTCCCTTTGTCACTGTAGATAACAGAACATCTTCCTCTGTGAGCCACAAATCGATGAAGTGCTTGCGAGAATGCTTCCATCGAAACTGACACCATGCAAGTACAGAGGCGCACCCACATTTTAATTCCACCTTGTAGATATAAGAGCTTGGTTAAATCCAATCCAATCCAACAATCTCAAACAAGGCAGCATCCCGTACTTGACTGGATGGAAGTGGAGGTGAAATAACTTCAAGATGTCTTTCATTGTATCTCTTGCACATGACGCACAAAACTGACCTTATAGCTCTCCGACCGTTTAAAATCCAGTAACATTCCCTGAGGTTATTTATCAGCATTTGCAATCGTACATGTCATTGTATCTTGTGTTCCGCCATGATTAACCTCTTCACAACCTTGTGTTGTGATGGAAGTACTGCAGGCTGACAAAAGTCTTTATGTTCACCTCTGTAGGTGATCTTTGTTTTCAGCCTAGTTATTTCTTCATCATCTTGAAACACTCTGAGCGTTTGCAGTCTGTCATCCCTCTACCCAGGAAAAGAGTCCTCTTGAATAAACTGAACAACTGTTCTCTCTGCAGTGGCATACTCCTCCACAGTTAATTCCTTTCTCTGACGTAGATCTGTAGGTAAACAGATATTATCTATAAACCTTAGCAACCACCCCAACATGCAGGCAATTCTTACAAAATTAGAGAAGTATTTGAAATACCAGTCCTTTTGATTCTCTGAAACCAAACAGTTAACATTCACAACAGCTGGGGATCTAAACTTTTCCATGTTGATCTCATCTTCATTGGGATCATCATTGCGAGCAAACTACTTTTCTGGTGATTCCTTCAACTATGCAGGTCCCTCCCACCATCTAGAAGCAACTAATTGTTTATTTTTGCAGCCCCTGGAAGGTAAATCTGCAGGGTTAAGTTTTCTTGGAACATACTTCCAAGATTCAGAGTAAGTGATGTTCCTAATTTCATAAACTCGATTTCTGACGAAGACCATCCATTTGTTCTCCCTGGTAATCCATGGAATTACTGTAGTAGAATCACTCCAGAACAAAGTCTTCACATTTTTTGATCCCAATCCATCCAGAACTGAGTTCACAAGCCTTGCTCCTATAGTTGCCGCCATAAGCACCAAACAAGACACAGAAATCTTCCTTATAGGCAAGACTTTTGTCTTGGCAGCCAACAGATGAAGTTGAAAATCGTCACTTGTCTCTACCCTGAGGAAAACTACTGCTGCATATGCCTTTTAACTGGCATCACAAAAGGTGTGTAAACTGCATTCCTCTATATTCACAGGTTGCTGTACTTATTAGGGGATACTAATTTCTTCTAATTGAGGGAGTTATTCATACCACAACAGAAATTCTTTCTTCTTCAACTTCTGTGTTCCAATCAAGTTCCATCTGCTGCATTTTCTGCAGAAGCAATTTAGGACATAATGTAACAGGACAACTAAAACCTACAGGGTCAAACACTTTGTGAAAGATCAACATGATTGTTTTCTTGGTAATGGTGTCAAAATGGAAATGTCTAATCCAACTCATGTTAACTTTGAGTTCATCACTTTCTTGATTCACAACAAACCCAATACTGCAGAATAAGATTTCTCATGAGTACTCTGACATTTTTTATTTGACCATTCCCAACCCCTATGCTCAAATTTGGCCTTTGCCATGACTTTGACTGATTCTGACATGAATGCATTGAGTTCAGCTTCAGTGTCCACACTGGAAACAACATTATCAACACAAAAACTGTGCAGAAACTTTTCTTGAATCATTCCTCAAGCTGTGAGCTGCTGGTAGTTCAACATTTTGTACTCACACGCAAACAAGCCTCTTGCCATCTAAATGATACCTGTCTTTTATTTTATGTAGGTTCTATCCTGTAGTTTGGGAGGAGAGTGGTCTGGTAAAGCACCCACGTGCAAGTTTGTAGACTGTGGAGCACCTCCAAATATAGATAATGGACATTATGATCTGCTTAATGGCACTACCAACTATGGCAGCTGGGTAGAATATTCTTGTGGAGATGATTACTGGCTTGATGGAACTGAACGACAAACATGCACCCGTGAAGGAAAATGGTCGGCAGACGCTCCTGCATGCATCTGTAAGTACTGTGTCAAATACAGTGTGGAAGTTAGTATTACAGTAGCTTAATTTTTATTTTGTTTAAGTTTATTTATGTAATATATTGTAAATATTTAACCATGTGAGCATAGAATCTTGATTATCTATTCAAGAGTTTTCCACTCTGCATATTGCCTGCAGCGTGTTTTGAAAACTTACGGTATAGTAGACAATTAAATTGACAGTATGCACTTTCCAATAGTTCTATACAAAGGGTCTCTATTCTCATTTCCAGCATATCTGAAATATTAAATCTCAGACTTTTCTCCTTAATGACAGTAAAGAATTTCCTGTCATGGGTCAAGTTTTAGTTCTTTTCCTTTTCTGCCACTCTCATAATTTCTATCCTAAATTAATTTTCAGTCTGATCTTAAAATTAGAAGCATGTGTTAGGATAATTTATCTTGGTGGTCAGATTATTAAAAATAAACAAGAGCAGTTCTTATAGATAATTAAGATTCTGCTATTATGACTATTAAAAGACTGAAACTTTATACAATATATCATTAAAAGAAATGAATATTAGAATTAACTCCAAACGTCTGCCATGGTAGTGTTCATTTGCATGGAAAAATAAATGTAATATGTACATACATGAGAGTAATAAGTGTTTTGAAGAGATTGTGCCATAGAACCAAATAAGAATTATATCTACACTCTTTTCATCACCTTCTATGTGTAATGCGTACTTCTCATGAGGATAATGACTCTCTAAAACTCTATTGCTTTTTTCTATAAGTGTTGCTGAGAATGGCTGTGTAAATAGGAGTTGAAATTATTCCAAGAAGGTAGTTAATTTACTGTAGCCAGAGAGCAGTGAATTCAATGTAATACTTATCACAGAAATCCCTGGTTAAAAGTTAATGCTATTTGGATGGTTAGTTTATTAAGAAGGAAACTATTTATTTTTTCAGTGTTGACTCAGTTAATATACCATAACTTACAGTTTTCTCATTGATTACAGGTATGTTATAGTGTTACATTTTGCCATTGTGCCTGCAAAAACTGCTATGTGATAATATTTTTGGAGAAATACTGACCCACAACATATACAGTATGAAGAGTGAGAATTCTTTGACAATATTCACACAATTTTGAACCTTTATGACAGAACCTTACCGGCCTTCTATGCTAAAATATTTCACATAGCAGTTTTTTCAGGTGCAACAAAGATTTCTTGTTTTGACAGACTGAAAACTATAAGTCATATCATTATTGCGATCACAAATTAGAAAGTGACATCCCTATAATTCATATTCCACATAAAACTATAGGTCCCATGGCTTACAATTATAAAATAAACAGTAAGAAATAAAACTGAATCACAATGTGCTTCAGTTAACCAATTTTTGGAAACATTGCCTGTTCTTCAGGCAATTATCAACAGCAGAAGAGTTATTTATCTTGTTGTTATTGACTGTAAAGAGAATTCCCTTACATTTCCATAAATTACTATTTTCCAGTTATAACTGCACAACATTTTGTAATACAAGCACAGAAAACTTGAAGCCATAATCCAGAGGAATTCCATGAGTCTCAGAGACTTGGTTCCTTGTGTTTTCTACATGTTTGCTTTAAGTCATTGTCTCTTTTTGCCGGGCTAAGCAGCTCAGATAGTAGAAGCACTGCCCTTTGCGTCCAAGTTGGTAGGTTCGATCCTGACAGTCCAACAGTATTTAAAGGTGCACAAATATATCAGCTTTTTGTTGGTACATTTACTGCCAAGTAAAAAATACTGTGGGACAAAATTCTCGCACCTTGGCATCCCAGAAATCTATTAAAGTATCTAGCGGAATGTAAAACCAAAAGCATTATCATTACATCTCCTTTCCTCCTCTTATTCTTACAACATACAACTCTGTTGTTTTAATTTTTTTCTTCTACTAAACTGAAACTTTTTTCTCTAAAAAAAAAGTCCAGCTATAGTCCTTCATATACTATGGGAAGAAGTCCTTCACTAGGTTTCAAGCAGGCTTTATGTGAAAGGTTTAAACATTAAGCCCAGTTTAATGTCAGTTTGAAATGGCTGGCGTAAAATGAATGATAACTTGAGAGTTTGAAAATATGTTGCTAAGAATGAGAAATTCAAGTTATTCTAAAATTAGAAAGAAAGTTACTATTATTTAAATAGAATAGATGAGTGTAGAGAGGAAGAATGGTTTATCTCTAGGCAAGGATGTTCAAGACACATGAATAGTAAATAAGAACACAAGAAAGAAATATTCTGATATTTTTACCTCCCATAGTAGACAAACTATCCATTTCATGTCCGCATCAATATAATAATCTAAGAATGAAAGAATTGTTTAACCTCCTAATGAATAGCTTTCTTTGCCTTTGTCAAATTTTATAAAATCATTCGTAGTACATGTTTCGGCTGCTCCACAGCCATCATCAGCTTCATTCAATTATGCTAAGGTATAAAAAATATCTAGATCATAAGTTCCAGCAGGCTGTATGTTCAGTCAATCAATAACTACTGATCTGCATTTAGGGCAGTCGCCCAGGTGGCAGATTCCCTATCTGTTGTTTTCCTAGCCTTTTCTTAATGATCGCAAAGAAATTGGAAATTGAACATCTCCCTTGGTTATTCCATTCCCTAACTCCCCTTCCTATAAAAGAATATTTGCCCCAATTTGTCCTCTTGAATTCCAGCTTTATCTTCACATTGTGATCTTTCCTACTTTCAAAGACATCACTCAAACATATTCATCTACTGATGTCATTCCATGCCATCTCTCCACTGACAGCTCAGAACATACCACTTAGTCGAGCAGCTCTTCTCCTTTCTCCCAAGTCTTCCCAGCCCAAACTTTGCAACATTTTTGTAACACTACTCTTTTGTCGGAAATCACCCAGAACAAATCGAGCTGCTTTTCTTTGGATTTTTTCCAGTTCTTGAATATGAAATTATACCCAATATATTGTTCTCATAACAGTCTTGATCTCTTCTCACGAGAAACATATGACTTTGTCTAATGGGGGAACTTAAAATGATTTTAATTACACATTTTAAGCATTACTCCCCCCCCCCCCCCCCCTGCCACTGCCGCCACTGCATTGTCCTTCCCCCATTAGACTAAGTCATAAGTTTCTCATGAGAAGAGATCAAGGCTGTTATGAGAACAATATATTGTGTATACTTTTATCTTTTTTATACCTAAGCATAAGTGACTGTAGCTGATGATGGCTGCAAAGCAGACAAAACATGTACAACGAAGGATTTTATAAAACTGCCAAAGGCAAATAAAGGTATCGATTAGGTGGTTAAACAATTCTTTGATTCTTAGACTGCCATAATAGAACAAGAATCCTATACAAGATGCTGATATAAACAGAGTTGGGAAATAATTTATTGAGTAAATATAATTAAATTACTTGTAGCGATTACTATTCAGTAATTTTTACTTGTAATCGTTACTTTTCACAAAATGTAATTTTTACTCATAATTTTCTTCTTGAAAGAGAATTATAAATGTTACATTTCAGTAATCGTTACATTCTAGTAATAGACACATATTGAATCGAGTATTTTGGGAGCTTTGGAGCCCTAGCACTTGTAAATCATCACACCAAGGGTATAACACCAAGATGACATGCCCTCATTCATTTACTCGCTGCTTGTTGTGGTCACTGGTTGAAATTTAGATAATCGTGTACTATGTGGTCAAGAATTAAACCAGAATAAACATGTGAAAATGAAAAGGATTGAGGAATTTCCATTCCCCTATTTGAATAAATATTTTTAATTAGTTGGGCCTGATAATAATGAAAAGATGACGTGCAAACTTTGCTTGGGAGCAATCATTTTGAAAGTTTGTTTAGTCTCTTTTAGTGATGATAGCCTCAGGGATAGTACTGTACAGCAGTACTTCTAAAACAGCATAAAATGAAATAATATTGGTTTCCTTGCAAACTTAGTATCATTCCAGACCCACGTGAAAGAAATGTCAGTGATTTCTTAGAGACTCTCGTTCTGTGAAGTAATTGTAATTTCATTGATTGTGTGTTGAAAGAGTTATTAGTATCTAAGTCAGATATTTCTTAGGTAAATGTTATTCCGCTCAATTCCTTTTTATTTTTTTATCAGTGGATACAGACTGGGAGAAGGGCTCAGGTGCAAACAGGCTAGAGATTAATGATGGAAGCAGAAGTGGAAAACAGTAGCCAAGGGAAGGAAATCCAGTGTTCCTGTCTGGATTTGTACTGGACTAAAATTATGAACTGGTGTGCATTGTCTCATACTGCAGAAAGAGAGACAGAGATTTCAATATTGAATCCTCTTTTTTTTTTTTTTGCTAGTTGCTTTACGTCGCACCGACACAGATAGGTCTTATGGCGACGATGGGATAGGAAATGGCTAGGAGTGGCAAGGAAGCGGCCATGGCCTTAACTAAGGTACAGCCCCAGCATTTGCCTGGTGTGAAAATGGGAAACCACGGAAAACCATTTTCAGGGCTGCCAACAGTGGGGTTTGAACCTACTATCTCCCGATTGAATCCTCTTATCAAGAGAAATATTGCAAGAGAGGTTTATCATTGGACCATGCAGAGTGGCCGCGTGTTAATGCACTAATGGATACGGAGCCAAGCTCTGCATTTAGGAGTGGTTTAGAACCCCATTGATGGCTGTCCTGAGAATGGTTTTCTATGGTTTCCCATTTTCACTTCCAAGTAAATGCCAGGACAGTTCCAATTCATAGACCACCTCATTATCCAGTTTCATTCACCATCATTCATCTTTATTAGCGTTCGGCTCCATGGCTAAATGGTTAGCCTGCTGGCCTTTGGTCACAGGGGTCCCAGGTTTGATTCCCAGCAGGGTCGGAAATTTTAACCATCATTGGTTAATTTCGCTGACACGGGGGCTGGGTGTATGTGTCATCTTCATCATCATTATTCATCCTCATCACAATGCGCAGGTCGCCTACGGGAGTCAAATCAAAAGACCTGCATCTGGTGAGCCGAACTTGTCCTTGGACACTCCCGGCAGTAAAAGCCATATGCCATTTCATTTTCATCTTTATTAGTTCCTCAACTGAGGTTTCGCATCAGAAAGTTCATCTGGCTGTAAAAAACTTCTCATTTAATTTAATCTCACCTCATGCCCAACCCTGTATCAGAAAATGGGACAAAGAGGTAGATATAAATATGCAGGATTATAATTGGAAGGGACATAGATCAGTACGTTGATTTTATATGCATTTATAGTTGTTCACTACATGCAAGCAGTTATGCAAAAGTGAAGCTTATGTAGAAGAAAAATTCTTTCCTGGGAACTGGCATGAAACTAAGTCAGTAAATACTGTAGGTCACAAATTAAGTGGAGTAACTGAAAATAACTGGTTCAATGGTTCAAAAGTTGAGTGTCTGACTCATGATCCTAAATTCATGGTATCAGTCCAATCTGAAGTAGCCAATTTTTGAAAGATGGGCAAGAATCTTGATATTCCACATCATAGTTGTTGGCTGATACAGACACGTCGAACAGGTGAAGTCCTTAACTATTTACACATATCTCTCTACCACTTTGTCCTTAGATATTCTAGAGCTGGACATCAACTGACGCTCTGGTCTATGTAAGCACCTGCCTTAACGTTAGGTACATGCACCTTACCTCCATTCCCTTGTCTCGACTTGCCTTGCCTTGTCTTCTCTATCTCCACCACTATTCCTTTTATCTCATAACTGCATCTACTTGTAAACAGTGATCACTACCATTCTTGTTCTATCCTCCAGTAACAAAGGCTAGCTCAAAATGTTGTCTTTATTTTATGCTTCATCATGTCTTTGTTTTATGGATATTGTACACACACATGCCTACAGGGTAAGTTTGTTTCCTATAATATATAGGGTGGTCAGAAACAATTTGAACTGGCTATATGAGCATTAGAGTGATGGTTGTACTGATAAATAATTTGAATAAAATAATTTTTTATTTATTTATTTATTTATTTATTTATTTATTTATTTATTTATTTATTTATTTATTTATTTATTTATTTATTTAAACATATGCTACCAACAGACATTCTCCATTTATAGGTGGATTTTTAACCATAATGCAATTATAAAGAACAGAATTTGTAAAGAAAAACATCAAGAAAATAGTATTCAGAATATGAAAAAATAAGAGAAAGAGAAAAAACAAACATGATAATACATGAAAGTACAATATCTCACACAGCTGTCATTCTGTTGTTTGTTTTTTTTTGTTTTTTTTTTTGCTAGTTACTTTACGTCGCAAAAACACGGATGGGTCTTATGGCGACGATGGGACAGGAATGGCCTGGGATTGGGAAGGAAGCAGCCGTGGCCTTAATTAAGGTGTAAAAATGGGAAACCACGGAAAACCATCTTCAGGGCTGCCGACAGTGGGGTTCGAACCCACTATCTCCCGGATGCGAGCTCACAGTTACGCACTCCTAACCGCTCGGCCAACTCGCCCGGTAGTTGTCATTTTATCAGCTGCTGTAATCAGCCAATCAGATCGCTTCGCGGGGGAATTCAAATGGGCTTTGGAAGGCAGTGTTACTAATTAACACGTGGCTTAAGACCGGCTTGACAGCACCAGTCAAAGGAAGAACTTCGCCAGAGGAGGAATTTGAACACAAACTTCTGTGATGAAAGGATTGCACCATAGCAAATATACTAAGGTGACTCTGGGTGAAATCCACAGTGTGTTTCTGTTTGATGAAAATTTTTCAGCAGGCTCTCAAGCCGATCTTATGCCACGTGCAGACTTACCACCACTACCTCACAAAGCCCTTTTAAATTTGCCTCCAAAGCAATCTGATTGGCTAACTTCAGCACCTGATAAAATGACAATGGAGTGAGATTATCTAATTATATCATATTACTCATCAGCATGACCAACCCTCTAATACCCAGTATACCCAGTTCACATTATTTCCGACCACTCTGTATATATTGCTCCTGTTAGCTTTCCTGCCTCAGATTACATAGTTGGTAAATCAGTCACAATTTCCTTTGATGGGATAGAATTCATTACTGTGAAAGAAGGTGGTTCTACTTTGTTAAATATTACAGGTCTTACCCTTAGTAGTTCACAAAATAATGAGGAACATCTGAGAGACAGATGAATGACTCCACCAACAATGTAATTTGCACTCTCCAGTGTAAGATCTACGCTGCCTTCTACAAAGATCTCTCTTCCATAGTTCTGTCAGTATTATTAAATCACATTCAACCAACATTACAATTGCCTCCCCGTTTCTGCACATTTACATACTCTCCCACTGTGTCCTTTTTTGTTTCACTGATAAAGTGATCCATATATCACCTCCATTCCTTCAGTTAGGGGACTCAGTAAATTCTTAAGTCCAGGCCAAATCTTAATACCAACTTCCCTTCTGCCACCAACCTCTCCCTCCAAATCCCCATCCATTCCCTCAGAGAATTTTTGTCAGTTTTTGGCATCATTTCCCGTAAGATATATTTTTTTTTTGCTGATTAATACGGACGTTTTATCAGAAAGTCTAATTCTTTTGTGCATTCTTATCTACTACATGTGTGTCATTGTCAGGTAAACAGATCTTTTCCTTTAATTTTTCTTCATCATGCTTTATATATTGCCTAAATTCTACATGTTTCATCATTTAGAATGTCACAAGCCTACAAATATTATGCAAGGGTAAGTCAGAAAGTATGTTTGTCTAATGTTTTGTAGGTGAATATATAACGACAGGCTAGGAGAAAAAAACTGCTTTATTTTAGCATCTTTTCTGTATTTCATGTCCTCTGTTTTGCTCATTACTAGTAAGAGGGAATACCAGTATCCAACAAATAGCTACCCCTACTAGGGCATCTAACTTATCAGCCTCCTAATCAATTCACATAGAACAGTATTTATGACAGTGAAATTTTAATAAGATTCTAAGCCATATAAATTGTTCAAATATGGTTCACATTTAAAGAAAATGGACCTAATGAAAGGTGAGAAATTCCTTATTTTTATAAAACTATTATTCTGTATTATTATAAAACTTGCAACATTTACATACAGGTATATCTGTGCATTCCACTGAGTTTCAGGTTTTATTATTAATCATCCTCTCTGGAGGCCACACACCATTATTATTATTATTTAAAGTACAAAATGGTTTTTCAAGTTTTGTGTAAACTAAACTCTGAAGAAAAATAATTGGGATTTTTACACACTTAACATACTGTACGATCATGTGGTACTGTTCACAGAAAAATTGTCTGAGGAAATCAATTACCTAATGAATTAAAAAGCCTTTTTAATCAATTTTATTTGATAAAATAATTATCACAGTGATTGTATTACAAAATGTTTGCAGAAATATATGAAACATTTGATGTACCAGTAACAATTACGTGGATGTAATTAGTATTGAATGTTGATGTTTAATGAAATGACAAAAGCCTCACTTCACTGTATCCAGATACCTAGTCACATTCCTTCCCCTTTCACCTCTCTGGTAAGTAAACGATACATTTACATATTACATTTTATTCTGGATGAGATTTGGATTTCTTCCAATTCATTTCTATACTTCGGTAAAAGGAAAAATTTTGAAAACACACACAGTATCTCTTCTTCTGTTACTAATTTATTTTTATATTCCCTCAATTTTTAAACATCTATTTTTCCACAACTGGAAGGAGGAGGGGAATGCTTCTCTCTGAAAAGTTTGAGTTAACATCTATTGAAGGAATGGGTCTTATAGCTGGCACAATACCGTAACAATCATATTTGCACAGTTCTGTAAGCTGTTCATATTGGATAACAAATAAACACTGTTAAGCTATAACAACTTCTTCTTCTTTTCCTGCTGCTTTTCCCACACCTGTGGGGTCGCGGGTGCGAATTGCGTCGCACATGTGGATTTGGTCCTGTTTTTACGGCCGGATGCCCTTCCTGACGCCAACCCTCTATGGAGGGATGTAAGCACTATGGCGTGTTTCTGTGGTGGTTGGTAGTGTAGTATGTTGTGTGAATATGATGAGGAGAGTGTTGGGACGGACATATACACCCAGTCCCCGAGCCAGAAGAATTAATCAGAAGAGATTAAAATCCCCGACCCGGCCGGGAATCGAACCCGGGACCCTCTGAACCGAAGGCCAGTACGCTGACCATTCAGCCAACGAGTCGGACGTTAAGCTATAACAACTGTGAGACAAAATTATAAAAGTATGGCAATGTTGAGGCTACAGTGAATTTATATAAGCAGAATTTCAGGAAGCAACACTCAGAAGAAAGAGCAGCTGTGGCAGAGGCACCTCTTACCAGTGTGAAATGTTTTTTTTTTGTTTTTTTTTGCTAGGGGCTTTACGTCGCACCGACACAGATAGGTCTTATGGCGACGATGGGATAGGAAAGGCCTAGGAGTTGGAAGGAAGCGGCCGTGGCCTTAATTAAGGTACAGCCCCAGCATTTGCCTGGAGTGAAAATGGGAAACCACGGAAAACCATCTTCAGGGCTGCCGATAGTGGGATTCGAGCCTACTATCTCCCGGATGCAAGCTCACAGCCGCACGCCTCTACGCGCACGGCCAACTCGCCCGGTAGTGTGAAATGTAACAAACTTTACAGGGAGAAACAGAAACATAGTGTGAAGATGACACCCAGCCTCAGACTAGTGCAGACATCATGAATGGTGATTCACCAGTGGATACAGACATTGATATGAGTTACAATGATGAGTCCTTGGACATCAACACCTCTGATGAGCTACTCATCACCTCCAACGTCCTTGACTGTCCATCGTGGGAAGAAAGTTGTCAGTGCACAAATTGTGGGAAGTGAAATGGTAAATGAGTAATACTTGTTATACACTGTTGATTGGATCTGCTATGTTTGAACTCTCTCAATTCGCATGATGAAGTCACATTAAGAAAAAGACTTGTGGCCATGTCCCAACACAACCTATATCAGCTTATACTGCAATGCTAATAACACATTGACTACACAGCCCTATCACTGTAGGTTGATTTCATTAATTGAAAAGTTTTAGAGGAACTCTTAGGAAGCAAATGATTGGGAAACCAATGATCCCAAAGAAGGTTTGTTTATACAAACCCTACTTCAACTTGAGGGACAAACATTTATGCCCTTCAACCATGGAAGCATAGTAAGAAAATTAAGTAAAGTACATTATTCACATGTGCTCATTTATTTGCTTTCGTAAAAAAGAAATATCCATTTTAAAAAGACTGTAAGTTGGTTCCTAGACTATTTTGAACCTGAAAAGTCAAATCCTTTTGTTTAGAGGATAAATGAAATCCATCTACCAAATCCAAGGGAGTACTCTAATAAGGCATACTATGCAAGGTATGTCATAAGATAATTTGTACAGCTTTTCTCAATGAACCATAAAGTTTTATGAAACATCACTGAGCCTACTACCATCTTTTCCAAAATCCTGCAGCTCATCATGCCCTGAATGTTAGTGCTCAGCACCACCTAAATTCTGGAACCTTCCAGACTATGACAGCCATTAATAAGTCTGAGCCATCAGTTACAGCTGCAATTTGCTATAGCATGTCATTGTATATATAGAGAAATACTGCATCCATTGCCAGGCTGAGTGGCTCAGACGGTTGGGACGGTGGCCTTCTGACCCCAACTTGGCAGGTTCGATCCTGGCTCAGATCGATGGAGCAGGCTCAAATACATCAATCTTGCATCAGTAAATTTACTGGCACATAAAAAACTTCTGAGGGACTAAATTCTGACACCTCGGCATCTCCAAAAACTGTAAAAAGTAGTTAGTGGGACATAAAAAATATTATTATTATTATTATTATTATTATTATTATTATTATTATTATTATTATTATTATTATTATTGCATCCATCCATACGGCTGAGGATTCTCGGTAAAGAACTATAAGGGATCCATTCTTATCTCCAAAAGATAAGGTGAGACAAAATAAGGAATGAAAATATTCGGCAAAGTCTTGGATTGAACAAGAGTCTGTTGAAACCGTAGAATTAGCAGATTACAAAGGTATGGACATATGAGAAGGATGTCACCAAACAGGACCCCAAGAACATACTATGAAAGGAAATTTGTTGGTAAGGAGGCCTTGTGATGGCTGGGAAAAGATCTTGGTAAACGTGACATAAATTGGCAGCAAAAGGTAGAACATTAGTAATGGCTGGACAGGACGAACTGGGGGAAGCTTGTAAATAGCTTCACCTAGTGTGCTGGAGTAAAGAATTGATGATTATAATAATGGTGATGTCAATGAGAATAATACAACATGTAATGTTTTCTCTTTACTGACTGCATTAATTCAAAATTAAGTTTAAACATTAACCTTTTCTTTTACCCCAGTGAAGCCTATTATTATACCTTAAGCCACCCATCTCCTTGCAAGTCATGGAGAGCTTTGAAGGACAGGAAGGGGCCTTCATTACTCATAACCTCAGCACTAAGTTCAATAGAATGGTTAGCTCCAACCCTGGCTGCTTTTGCCTCTTAAATTAACCTGCTACTCATTTATAGAGCAGGCTGAGTGAACCTCAGGGCCACATGCCATTCCAGAAATGAAAAATTTTTGAACGTGTATCCTTCCAGGTGAAATGACCATGCCTTTAACCACCTTAGCCAGGCTACCCTTATTATTGTTGAAAAGCCAATAGAGCTCTACAAGAGTCTTGGATATCAGGTCAACATCAATGATTTTTTCATGTGTTTGTTAAAAACATTCACGTGTAATGTTGAATCTACCATCTGCTACCTTGTAACTAATAGAAATAAAAGAAAAACATATTGACTCCTGGTGCAATGTATAGGTTTAATTAAGGTAGCCAATAACATGTTAAGTAAATACAGATTGCAAGTACAGTAAGTTACAACTTTTTGCAAAAC
Source organism: Anabrus simplex (assembly GCF_040414725.1). Lineage (NCBI taxonomy): Eukaryota > Metazoa > Arthropoda > Insecta > Orthoptera > Tettigoniidae > Anabrus > Anabrus simplex. Next base: position 343,100,191 of record NC_090268.1, on the reverse strand, counting down.
ACCTTTTATCTATACTTTCAACACCGCTAATTTCAGGATTTTCTTTAAAAGTAATTGATGACATGTTTTTCCAACATTTGTATCTTTATGTATCTCTATTCTCAGAAACTACTATAGTTATTGTAACTTTCTAATTATTTTCAACCTGTAATTAAACATGAAGGTCCTGTTCTCTCAAGCAAAGATGGTTAGATGTCAGGTTCAAATCTTGGTCAGTAATGTTATTTTGCACTAGAAAAAGTAGCAGAAGAGTCAAATTTTCTCCAGGATATCCAGTTTTCCCTCTACTTTCCTTCCAGTAACAATCTATAATCATTCACCCTTGTCTCAGAGTACAATGGCAGGATTTGTCAGTTAGCAACATTTTTTAATGAAACATCAGGTAATTAATTCATCCTGACTTTATTTTTTGCAGTGATCACTTGTGAAGAACCAGAAGTACCCTCTGGTGGCTATGTAGTTGGTTACGACTTCAACGTTCATTCATCTATCACATATCACTGTGAAGTGGGGCATATCCTGAGAGGATCGTCAACTCTGGAGTGCACAATGCAAGGAGAATGGTCTGGAGAGCCACCTTCATGTGAATGTAAGTACGCAGTGGTGAAATAGTGCACCATATCATGAACCTTGGTTAAAACATTTACATTGCTAGACATTTTAGACATTTTAGCCGTGCTACCTTTGTCAACATGTACAAATGAACAAATTTTTTCAGCATTTTGTTATCTAAAAATATATTTGCATAATTTCATTGAAAATACATAAATAGAATGGCACTCTGAACATATAAATCAATCAATCAATCAATCAATCAATCAATCAATCAATCAATCAATCAATCAATCAATCTATACTCTATACTCCCCACCACTTAAGTCTGTTAATACATATCTATTATCTTTTCCTCTCCAGAGATGCCATTGGCATTAAAAATGATTACAAAAAAATATTCTGTCATTATTCTCCCTATGATGAACAAACAGAAGAAAAATACAGACAAAATTATGATAATGTAGTTAATTTCCAGCTCTAGCCAGTAACACATTGTGTCTCTTTTGTTATTCAGATATCGATTGCGGGAGAGTGCCTCCCTTGCCGTATGGCTCAGCTACCTATACTAATGGAACAACATATCTAGGAAGTGAAATCTCATATAGCTGTGTGCGTAATTACAGAGTGGTAGGTGTGACAACAAGACGATGCCTTGAGACAGGAGTGTGGAGTGACGAATCTCCACGATGTGAAGGTGAGTAAGAAGTTAAAATGAATATGGTTCATTACTTCAATTATCAATGTATATTAAAGTCTCACTGTTCTTGTTCCTGAAAGCAAATCACAAAAATGATCTAGTAAGATTCATTCGATTTTGATGACATTATGCAAGTGGCCGTTATTCCTGCATTGCCAGTTGCATGTGAATACTGTAATCACTGATCAGTTATACTTGTTTTGAAGTAGACACTCCAATGACCAGAAACGAGACAAACTTGTATAATTAAATACAATATAATTAAAAATAAGCAAAAACAAAAATTACTACATTATGTCTTTAAAATGATATTGTAGTATAATAACTAGGGACTGCCTGGCCGAGGCGGTAAAGGCATGCTCGGTTTGCCCAGAAAGACGTGGGTTCGAATCCCCGTCAGGAATTGAAATAATAACAGTAATCCCCGTCAGGAAGTCATAAAATTTAAGAAACAAGACTTCCACTTCCGGAGGTAAACACGGCCCTGAGATTCATTCAGCCTACACCAAAAATAAGTACCAGGTTAATTCCTGGGGGCAAAGGCGGCCGGGCGTAGAGCTGACCACTCTACCCCATCAAGTGCCGAGATTACAGATAGTGGAAGCATAGCATATAATGTCTTGTGCCTCTTCATTTATCCATATATACGTCCACGAGAGTTTCTCTAGAGCAGCTCCACAGTGAAGAGTTATATTGGTAGCACTGACTCGTGCTTGTAACAAGACAAAACAAATTTGTACATTCACTACAATTATAATGGATGGTAGAAGTAGTCATCATTGTTGAAGGTATAGCTCAATTCATTTACACATAGTTTCAAAAACTTTCACTAGTATTTGCTGCATTATCGACTACACATGATAATGATATTCAGCTTAAATTGACCAATTGTTTTTAACCATAGTAATTTTATAGAGGTACAATTGAAGTTATTTTCTTATGGCTGTGTTTATTTGCTGTCCACTTATATATTCCAGTTCTTGTGCTAACTTATGTTAATGTTATGTTAATGTTAATGTGTTCCATTACAAAACGTTCTTTATAGTGAACATTATCACCAGTATTCTGCCGCCATGTCACCAGTCTTTTGTCTAAAAACCGTTGCCTACGTTATAATACAAGGCCTGGAAATAGAGCCCGTAAAACGCTATGGAAGTGGTTACACTGAAGTTCAATGCCGGGCCGCTAGGATCGCTATCTTGCCCCCTGTCTACCAGGCTCGCGCCTTTAAACGTGTTCATTAACTGAGTTGGTTGTGAATGTATTATGTATTTGTCTGATGTTAAGCATTCGCAGTTCCAGTCATGGTTTATTCACGAGAAATTAAAGGTAGTGGAATTTCGTTTCACAAGTTTCCAGTGAATGTTCAATGTTCCAAAACATTTTACAGAGGAAGTATTACGCATGAGATACGACTTCAAGCTGATCGAAGTAGGCCTCCATTCCTAAGTTTTGATCCGAGTTACGTCATAAGAATCGGGCGATCCCAAAATTTGTCACTGGATATTTTTAAACTATGCTACCGTGACCGGCAGTCATTTGAAAGGCATCTTCAAACTCAGAAATCTTAAATTAGGAAACCAACGAGGAAAATAATTTGCCCAACAAATTTCACGAAAATGAATGTAGCAAGAGCTAAAAATATTGTATTTTCCCCTGAAACAAACTCCAGTTTGTAAAGTATGGAGGTGGTTTTGTCCCGAGAGCATAAAATACAGTTTAAAATAACCCATTTGTTTTATGGAGCATTTTATTAAATTGTTCAATGCGCATAACGTCTGCAACACCTCACATAGGACATATTCAGGAACGAGAACAAACGAGCATCTTTTAACCGGGCGAGTTGGTCGTACGGTTAGGGGCGCACGGCTGTGAGCTTGCATCCGGGAGATAGTGGGTTCGAATTCCACTGTCGGCAGCCCTGAAGATGGTTTTCCGTGGTTTCCCATTTTGACACCAGGCAAATGCTGGGGCTGTACCTTAATTAAGGCCACGGCCGCTTCCTTCCAACTCCTAGGCCTTTCCTATCCCATCGTCGCCATAATACCTACTTGTACCGGTGCGATGTAAAGTCACTAGCAAAAAAAAGCATTTTAGTACTGAAGATGAACTCCTCAGTTGGTTAATTAATGATTTCCTGTCATATATTAAGAAACTTAAAATGCATTCAGAGAAAGTAAAAAAAAATCCTGAGAGAAATGTATCAGGCATAGATCTTGACTACCCAGTCCACTGTGGCCTGCGTAAAATACCTCATAAGTATACATATGCATTATGCATTGATGAGGAACCTAACGAGCTACGACATCGAGCTCTTCTTCAGCTACCTAAGACGCCAAGCGGAATACAATGACATTATGGCTCGTGTGGCAAAAGAAAAAACAGATTGTAAAGGCTGTTTAGAACATATCTGTTCTCCAGCTACTCAAAGTCCAACATTGTGTCTTATTCGTTTTCAAGATCGAGGAGCCCTCAGATACCGAAAGTCGTCTGTGGCACTTCTGCAGTGAACGACGGAATTTGTCACTTCCGCTACGCAGTAACTTACTTGTCTCGAGGAGAGTTACTAAAAGGTGTAGGTTTATTTTTTCGAAAGACATGTTCAACAGTGAAATTAAGTGTGGAAAGTGTAAAGGCGACAAACGACCTCTTTTTCTACTATGAAAATTTCTGAGACCTCTGTTAGACAACATTACTTTGAGCCACTCAAGTAGAAGAGAGAAAGTTTTGAAACTTGATAAGAAGCCCCTCAGAAGGAAAGTTTTGAAACTTCAGTGACATATCCAAGCCAATGCAGCACCGCTCTATAAATAAAGTACTGTCAATACTCGCAAAAACATTCAGTTCTTTTTATTTAGGATATACTTTACTTGTTGACATATACGGCCATGCGAATACAAGGGGGCAAGACCGCGATCCTAGCTGCTGAATGGTGAACTAGGAAGCAACCCGTTTCCACGAGTGCATTTCAAGGCCTTGCATTATAGCGTAGGCAACGCTAAAAACACACACATACACTCTCTGCACTATTCATTAACCTACGCTGTTCCCTTACTTTACTAAGAATATCTACTTTACACATACCCTTTACCATTCAAGGCAATGCCTATGACTTTGTCTGGCTGCTGCTGCTTCCAATTTAATGCTTTCTCTGACACCAGACCATAGCTAAACTCTCTATGGGAAGAATTCCCTAGTGCACTGTAGATTGTAGGAGAATGTCTCCATTGTTAGGGGATTCAGCTATTTACACAAATGAAAGTGTAGAAGTGGAATCTCTCCCAAAATATGATACACACAAACCATAGAACCCAAACCCCATGGCGCAACAGCCCTGAAAGGCCATGGCCTACCAAGCGACTGCTGCTCAACCCACAAGCCTGCAGATTACAAGGTGTCGTGTGGTGGCCAGGACGAATCCTCTTGGCCATTATTCTTGACTCTCTAGCCCAGGGCTACTATCTTATCATCAGATAGCTCCTCAATTGTAATCATGTAGGCCGAGTGTTCTCGAACCAATCTGACTTGGTCAGGAATCGAACCCAGGGCCACCAGGTAAGAGGCAGGCATATTTGAACTGGACAAAATGGCTTGTAAATATTATACTAGACATGCAATCTTGGCCATGGCTGGATCAACACACTGCAGCACCTAGGCTGTCAGCAACAAAGTGTGGACGGCAAGTGCACTATTCTCCCACCATAACCAGATTTTCTGTTGCACTAAAACACATCCAGCCACAGGAAGAGCTTTCTCATGAAGTCCCCTTTTCTACTCTAGCCACATAAGGCTGGTCTGTCTTCAAGATGTATACATATTAAGCTCAGCTACCATGACTCATCAGTTCACAAAGTTAAATTGCCAAAATCATGGCCTTAATCAGCAGCAGCACTTTTATCCTAGGAAGATACAAGTTTTAGGAATACAAATACAAGTGTACCTGAGTGTTTTCAAATATAATCTGTCACACATGACCAATGTCATTTTTACCAACTATGATGTTTTAATGACACAACACAAACATCAATCTCACGCAAGTGCTTATTTGAACTAAATAAGTGTGTTCTTTTAATGTTATAAGCCACTTTATGTAGCATTTTAAGTTTAGCCTTGAATCGTATCTACCACTTTAATTTTAATTTTAATATTAAGGACAATACGGCAAAACATGTCCCAATTTTTTAACATGTAACTTCGATTTTGATTTTTAATAAATCAACAAGTGTATTGAAAAGGTGGACTTCCATGACACAATTCCTTCATGAGCTTATATGTAGTTCAATACAAACCCTAATATGAAGTTTATAACTTGCAATATTATGTTTACAAGTACTATGGTAATTCTGTAACTAGTGGTATAGTGCCAATGAAAACACAGTATCCTTCCAGTAAATCTGGAGTAGATTTAATTTACTGCACAAGAATAGATACTTACAACATAAATTATAGGCTATTCCAAAAATAATATACAGTACAGACAGAGAACAGTAATCTACACAAAGAGAATACAGTATATGACACACACAGGAGAAAACCATTTTGGTGCATTTCCTGATGCAGAAACTAAATGGTCTCTTATACAGAAGAATGAGCATCAATCCTTGTATACCTGATCCTATGCAATGGTCTTTTGTAATAACATTTCCTGTCTTACTCTTTAATAAACACACTTTGCCAATGAAAATTGTAGTTCTATTATGTTAAGAAAGTACAAGCAGCATTTAGGGCAATTTGCAGTGAATGTTTCCTTTATTCTAACAGCATGAAAGTGCTCCCTTTAATTGGCAAAGTGTAGCTAAACAAGCATGACTTAGCTAGTCAATAAATTTCTATAATAGTGTGCTCCTTCCTCCCAGTTGAGCTTGTGCTTGGTGACTTAGTAATTTCCTGCTAATTACTTTTTGTCTCAGGAAGTGTACAAAACATTCAATATACCCCTCATCATCATGAACAGAAGAAGAATGGTTAAGCAATCACAGTAGGATGAATACCAGCAAATCTCTTGCAAATGGTCTTCTGATCTTTCACACTCGCTTCCCCAAAACTATGCCCGATGGTTATTTTATTGTCAATCAACTGAAACATTTAACGCTAATCTCCTATCTCCTTCTTTAGAGATTCCAGAGATCTGATAAAGTATTTATGTATTCATTTACCACTGATTTAGCACTGCCATCTAGGTGACAGATTCCCTATCTCACCTTAACATCAGATTGCTGCTCGCATTTAGCTTCCTCTTCACTCCCCCACTCTTTTTTCTTCTTAAAACAATAATCACCATCACCACCCCACTTCTACACTGCAGCAGCATCCAAGCACTTGATAATATGAAGAGGCATTCTTCTTCTCCTGCCACCTGGGCGACTGCTCTAAATGCAGATCAGTGGTGATTGATTGATCAACATAGGCTCTATCATCCTCTAGCACGGCACTGCTCTCCATCTAGTTCCTTAGCTTGTATCATTCCTTTCCTAATAATGAACTTATCTAAATATTTATACCTCAATCATCATCATCACTGTCCCACTGTCCCACTCCAGTCACCCAGGTGTGGTTAACAAGCCTCCTCCACTCCTTTCTGTCCTTCCACATTTCCTGCTTCATTACTTCCGCCACATCCAATCCAGCTTCTCTAATGTCCTTCCAAATCTGATACATCCACCTTCTTCTCAGTCTTCCAACTGGTCTCTTACCCGTAACTTCTCTTTCCAATTCCCTTCTTGCTACCCATTCCTTTCCCATTCTTTTCACATGTACCGACCATCTCAGTCTTGCTTTCTGTATCTTCTGTACTAATGGTTCTCTATTTAGCTCTTCTCTGATTTTAATATTTTGAGTTCTATCTCTCCTTGTCTTTTTAACCGATGTTCTTAAAAATTTCATTTCTACTGCTTGGATCTTACTATCCTCTCTCTTATTAGTTACCAGCGTTTCTAGTCTGTATGTTACAATTGGTATGAAATACTGTTTATATAATGTTAATTTTATTCTATTTCTTGTCTTTTTAACCGATGTTCTACCTGTTTGGATCTTACTATCTTGTCTCTTATTAGTTACCAGCGCTTCTAGTCCGTATGTTACAATTGATATGAAATACTGTTTATATAATGTTAATTTCATTCTCTTGGGTACCTTGTCATCCCATAAAAGTTCTCTGACTTGATGATAAAATGTTGTGCCTTTACTTAGTCTGTTATTAATTTCAGGATTGATTTCATTACTTCCATTAATAATGCTACCCAGATATGTAAACTGTTCTATGTTCTCTGTCTATGTTCACTTGGCTTCTCTTTTCCACAGTGCATGACTACAGTTTTATTTTTACCAATTACCATTCCAAACTCCTTCAGATTTTCATTCCAAATGTCCATTCTCCTTTGTACTTCCTTTTCTCCCTTTCCCCAAATCACATCATCTGGAAATACCAAAGCATTCACTTCATCACTACTGATACTCTGTTTTACACATTTTATTTATTTATTTATTTATTTATTTATTTTGTATTGCATTTAGAAGGTACAGAGAAACTATATATATGCATACTTAAAACTATACACACTTAAAGTAGTTAAAAACAACAATCGGACAAAGGATCAATCGATGGTAATTAACTTATAATTTAATGTCCAGAGAATTTAGCCAATTCACTGCCTCTTCACTTGCCGCATCAAGTTCGTGGTATCCTCCCTGGAAGCTCCGAAGTGGACACATCATTACAACATGGTGGACTGTCTGAGCCACTTCACCACAATCGCAATGAGGGCTGGAAATTTTCCCCCACTTGTGGAGCCAGAAGTTGCATCTTCCAAGACCGGTCCGCACCCTGTTCAACGAAGCCCAGATACTTCTTGGCAAGTTGAACCCAGCAAGTTTCCTACAAGGGTCAGATATCAATCCTAGCTGGTCAGGGTTTGAAGCAGCCCACTCTTCCCTCCAGGCATTATTCATGTTGTACTGTGATTCAACCAGTCTCTTACCTAGTTGCCATGATGGATGTCGAGATTTTAATCTTCCATGCTTCTGAGGGTTGCAGTCCTGATGAATTGGCAAGAGTGTATTTGCAGAACACTTTAACCATACCTTCTTCAGAGCAGTTAGCCTTCGAAGGTGAGGAGGATGGATGTTAGTTAATACTGGCAGCCATTTAAGTGGTGTGGATTTGAGTGTGCCAGACACTGTCCTCATGGTATCATTCAGCTGGAAACACATTTTATGATTTCATCCAACAATATAATAAACAAACACCTTTATAATTCAAGAAAAATTAATAACTAAACTGAGTGGCTAAAAGTCACGAGAAGGGGTGTCCCATTAGAAAAGTGCCGTGTATGACCCCTGAGCGTTGCGGCGTAGCTGAGCAGTCTGTCACAGACACCAGTGTCATGAAGATGGCAACACTTCATGAGTTAACCGCCTTTAAACGTGGGATGATCATTGGCGCACGGCGCATGGGACATAGCATTGCGGAGATTACACGTGAATTTGGGTTTCTAAGGTCAACAATGTTGAGGGTGGATCTTCAATATTGCAGAGAGAATGTTACCACCTGTGTAAACCACTGCACAAGAAGACCATAGGTGTTTAACAAACGCGCATCATGTCACCTCCGCAGAACCATACTGGGCGCTCGACGGGCTACTGTGAGACAGATCACTGCCCAGTTGAATGTTGGGAGTCAGGAACCCATTTCTACCAGCACTGTAAGGAGGCAACTGCACCGCATAGGCTTCACCAGCCAATGACCAACTCGTGTCACTTTGTGGAAACCTTGACACAGGGCTCAAGGACCTGCGAACATCCAGCAATGGACCATGGAACAGTGGTGGCATGTAGTATGGTCCGAAGAATCCCGGTTCCAGTTGTATTGAGCTGATGGGTGAGTGAGAGTGTGGCGTATGCCCCATGAAGCTATGGATCCTGCTTGTCAACAAGGTTGTGTCCAGGCGGGAGGTGGCTCAGTTCTGGTCTGGACAGCGTTCTCATGGTTGCAATTAGGCCCCATTGTCCAGCTGCAGGGAGCACTGACAGGTGCACATTATGTGGACATTCTTTCAAACCATCTGCATCCCTTTCTGGACCTAGAATACCCTGATGGAGATGCCATGTTTCAACAGAACAATGTGCCTTGTTACCACTCTCAGGTGCCACACAGGAGCACTCTAGTGAAGTTACGACCATGGATTAGCCTTCCAGATCCCCCTGTTCTTAATCCAATCGAACATTTATGGGATGCTCTTGATGCTGGTGTGCGTTCTGTGAATCCCGCACCAACTACACAAGACCAATTGTGGGTAGCAGTGCAAGATACATGGGTCCAGATCCCTCCAGAACGATTCCAAAACCTTGTAGAGACAATGCCTCAGCGTATTGCTGCCATTTTGAGAGCTCGTGGAGGAGCAACTCATTATTAACATGTTCAGTGTCTTCCCATGACTTTTGGCCACTCAGTGTATATTTTTCCAACTAGGAAATATAAGATATATTGTTGTTAGACCTCCTATCCCTCTGAATATTTGTAAAATGCTGAAATGGAAATTTCTGATAACATATTTTTCTTACTTTTAATATTTTTCCACAGAAATCAGATGTCCAGAACCAATATTGGCAGCACACAGCATTCTCTCGGTAACCGGAAATGACCGTGTGTATGGAAGAACTCTGATTAGGACAGCAGATTCTGCAGCTTCAGTAGCAACGTACAAGATTGGCTCTTTGGTCAAGTATCGTTGTGAGCGAGGTTATAAAGTTATTGGTGAACCTCTCAGCACCTGTGAAGAGACTGGACAGTGGAGTGGAGATGTCCCGCAGTGTGTTTGTGAGTACTGTAAATCTCATGTAACATATCAAATATTCCCAGACACGCTTGTTATCTTAGGTAAATTATCAAGGATAGAACTAAATGAAATTGACTTTGAAATTAATGTGAAATACCATTGCAAAAGCATATCAGAAAAAATGGTTGTATGTTTAAGCTCAATAAATAAGTTATAGGGATGTTCCTAACCAGTAGTTTTCTTTCCTTTTCCTGTTCCACTGCCATATTCCATCAAATATTAGATTACTCAGTCTCATTTTCAATGGCCTTGTTTGTTCCTTGTCCAATTAATTTGAGTGAAATGTATGAAAATGAAATATTATAAATGATTGTGAACATAAATATATTTGCAAAATGCAAATTACTAAACATCCATAAAATAAAATATTATACCGTAAAGCAGATTCAGGACTGATGTGGCACAGCCAGTAGAACTCGACAAAGAGATAAAGAATAGATACAATCCATGTACTCTCCTATTTTAAGTCTACCTCCCTTCGTCTTGTTTCTTCGTACAGGTTTGGGAATGAGGTGAGATGAATTTATATGGCATGTTTCTATGGCCAATGACCTTCCTAATGCCAACCTCGTTTGAGGACCTAATGAAGATGAAATGAATGATAATGAATGAATTTTCAAAATCAAATCAAATCAAAATCTCTTTATTTGCAAATGAGGTGTCTACCTCGGTGGCAAATGGTACACTAAAATACATTATTGTCAAGCACTAAATATTAAATTAACAAGAGAAGAAAATTTTTCCTATAATACAATATTATACAATTTACGCTAACAATGTTTTCTATTAAACACACAGCTCATCCTTAATAAATTTATATTGTTTACAAAATTCTACTTATAATATATCCTGTCCTACTTACAAATATAGTCAACTGATATACAGTATGTGGAATTGCTTCAAATGATACTATAAAACTGGTATAACATTAATATTTACATTGCATTTATTTATTTACTATTTTTTTTTTTTTTACCCGTTCTGGATCCTAAGTAGCATAACGACCTGCTGCGTCTTAACCAGAGCCCCTTTTGCCACCACTTTTCAGAGTTCCTGAAGGGCCTTCACAGCTACCGTAGCGGTCCCAGGGCCCTCGAAGTCCCCACTGTACTTCACCCCTACAGGCAGTCCCCTACTTTGGCTGTCCAAACTCCTTAGACCAGGGGATGGAATTAATTTATTCACACACATTTTTTTATATACAATAACCTGCACTGGTCGAATGCCCTCTAACATTTCATTTATTTTCTCTGTTGCTGTTTATTCTCTTCTTGAATATCTGTACAGATTTTGGAAAAGGATCAAACACTACCCCTGGTAAACTGTTCCACTCCTTTACACCCTTCTCAATGAATGAAAATTTACCCCAATCGCTTCTGCTAAAATTCCTTCTAATTTTATATTTGTGGTCAGTCCTGCCGATATAATTATTTTCCAACTGAAGCCTCTCACGGATATCTCCCCATGCTTCTTCTCCTGTATAAGCTCTATATAATCCTGTAAGTCTAGTTTTCTCCCTTCTCTTACTTAAAGTTTCCCACCCAAGTTCCTTTAACATTTCTGATACACTACTCTTTCTCCTGAAATCCCCTGTTACAAATCTTGCTGCTTTCCTCTGCACACTATCTATTTCTTTTATTAGGTATTCTTGGTGAGGATCCCAAACACTGTTTGCATATTCCAATAATGGACGAACCATACTCAAGTAACTTTTTTCTTTTAATTCTTTGTTGCATCCTTTAAGTAGCCTCATTATGACATGTAATGATCTGTATGCTTTCCCAACAATGTCATCAATATGACCCTTCCAGTGCAAATTACTTTCAAATCTCACACCTAAGTATTTGCACTTGCCATCTTTTGGGATAACTACCTCATCCAAAGTATATTCAAATTCAGTTTTAAAGCTCCTGTTTGTAAAAGTTGTAACAGTTGATTTGCCTCCATTAACCTTCATATTATTTTCTTCAACCCATTGTTGGATACTTTCAAGGTCCCTTTGTAATTCTGAACAATCCTCAATGTTGATTATTTCTCTATAAACAATTATGTCATCTGCATACAATCTTATTTTTGATGTTATATTGTTCCCTAAATCATTTGTGTATATTAAGAAAAGTAACGGACCGATTATACTACCCTGTGCAATTCCCTTCCAAACTTTCTCTTCCTGAGATACATTATTTCCTACTTTGACTTTCTGAACCCTTGAATTTAGAAATGCTTTTATCCAACGTGTAACCCTTACGTCCAATCCTATTCCCTCCAATTTCTTTAATAATATTCCATGTTCCACTCTATCAAAGGCTTTGGAAAGATCTATGGCTATGCAATCTAACTGACCTCCTGAATCCAACTGATCTGATATGTCCTGCTGAAATCCCACCAGTTGTGCCTCACAAGAAAATTTCTTTCTAAATCCATACTGGCTCCTCATGAACCAATTTTTATTATCACATATCCCTCTGATGTACTTCGATATTAAACTCTCCAGAATTTTACAAACTATACTGGTCAGGCTGATTGGTCTGTAGTTCTCTGGTTTCCTTTTATCACCCTTTCCTTTATAAATTGGTATTATTATAGATTCCTTCCATTCCTTTGGTATTACACTATTATTTATGACATAGTCAAAGAGAAATTTTAAATAAGGCACTATGTACCACCCCATTGTCTTTAATACCTCCCCAGTAATTTGATCACTCCCTGCTGCTTTTCCTTGCTGAAGCAGTTGGATTTCTCTGAAAATATCTTCGTTTGTGAATGAGAAGCTTCTTGTTTCCCTCTGTCTCTCTCCCTCTCTATCTTCTGTTTCGGTTTCCAACTCTTGACAATCATCTACTGAATCTCTAAATTCCCTACTAAATAGGTTTGCTTTCTCAGTATCTGTTAAATAGTGTTCACCCCCTTCTCCCACCATTGTAGGAATTTGGATTCCTTTTCCTTTTTGATTCCTGATATATGAATACAGCTTTTTCCATTTCCCTTTGTGGTCATTACCCTCTTGAAGTATGCCATTCATATAATTCTCTTTTGCTTCCTTTTTCACTCTATTCAGTTCCCTCATTAGCTGTTTTCTAGTTTCTCTACTCTCCCTACCCTCTTTGATTTTCCTGTTTACTATTCTACATTTTCTTTTTAATTTTCTTATTTCCCTTGTATAATAAACAGGGTCTGAGGTCATTTTACCCTTCTTAACAGGTACAAATCTCTTCTCTCCTTCCCAAATAATTCCTTTAAATTTAGCCCAAAGTGTATCCACGTTACTCCCTTCACTTATCCAACAACTGAATTGTGAGTTAAGGTAAGTCCCAAATTCATCAACTTTAGTTTTTCTGTACAATTTCTTGTCTTGTGTAACCCTCTTATTAAGCCTTTTTGGTACGAGTCCTACATCCATTATTACAGCCTTATGGTCTCCTATTCCTTCAATTACCTCAGTTTTATCAACAATTTCCCATGGTTTAACCAAGAATACATCTAGTTGGTAAGGAGGTAGGAGGCATCAGCTGTGGCCTATGAATAGGAACTGTCCTGGCATTTATCTGGAAGTGAAAATGGGAAACACATAGAAAACCATTCTCAGGACAGCTGACAGTGGGGTTCGAACCCACACAGTCCCCGAATGCAGATCTTGTCTCCATAGGGGAAGCGCATTATAACGTGTGGCCACTCTGCTCAGTGTGTATCCCCTTACTATCTTAACAAGTTGAGCACCATCATGGGCACCAGCAACTTTTTTTGGATTTCCTGCTAGACCGTGGTAGACACGGGCATCCACTTTCAGAGGTTAAAAATAAAGTTTCAGCCCACAGAGCAAAATTTCAAAACAATTTGTTGGCCCCCAATGTGTTAATAAATATCACTTCTAGAACCTTGATTACGTCTTTCTTGGCTGACTTCTACAACAGGCACAAAATCAGTGAAGTTGTCATCAGTGCCATTGTCTTCACAACATAGAATGGATCAGTCAGGACACTGAAACATTATTTACAATCATAGCCTACTCAAGGTAACACATCAATGCAGCACAAATATTTCTTTTTGATATTTATATTTCATTTTATTTGTTCATAACTTCTGTAAGGCTATTAATTTCTAAATTTGCTTTCTTGGATACTTACGGTCACCTGTGATCTCAGATATATTAAAAAAATGTACTGTACTATAAAAATATCTGATGATCACACACATGCTCATGACTGGTTATATTCAGTCAGTCAATAAATCAATCAATCATCACTGATCAGCATTTAGGGCTGTTGCTCAGGTGGAAGATATTACATAATCTGCATCTTTAATGAATGAATGTTATATTAATGTATTTTAAAACAGTGATATCAACCTGCTAAGTTATCAAATTGTCTACTGTTCGTAAGTGAACAGTAATCCTCATGGTAGGAAGTAAACTTGGTGTTTCTCAGCACTTTTGTCAATGAAATACAGTTTTCAACCCTATTTTGTACTTCTGGCATGCTACTTTAACCATATACTCTGAATCCAGTATTAGATGTAACTTAGCAATGGTGATTAAACCCCCTATGCTAATTTAAATGAAATAGCTTAGGTTTGACACTGTTGACTTCTTGGAGTCAATGATGAACAAATAAATGTGTAGTGAAATGAGTGATTAAGACAATTTTAATTTTAATTTTGTGTGGCTATTTCTAGTCGAGTGCAGCCCTTGTAAGACAGACCCTCCGATGAGGGTGGGCGGCATCTGCCATGTGTAGGTAACTGCGTGTTATTGTGGTGGAGGATAGTGTTATGTGAGGTGTGTGAGTTGCAGGGATGTTGGAGACAGCACAAGCACCCAGCCCCCGGGCCACTGGAATTAACCAATGAAGGTTAAAATCCCCGACCTGGCCGGGAATCGAACCCGGGACCCTCTGAACCGAAGGCCAGTACGCTGACCATTCAGCCAACGAAATAAGACAATAAAATAGCACATGTTATAGTTGATAAAACAATTTACCTATTGGCATAGTCTACAATAACGTATATTCTGGGAAGATCTTGCTGATAAGCTTACTCTTCATGAAGCAAAAGAATGAATACAAGACCACAAGAATAACAAGTCAGAAATACCATCATAAATATTTTTCATTTGAATAAGAACTACCAAAAAAATATATTTGAAGATGAACTTGTTTAAATGTTAATGACAGTAAGTATGTTCTTTACATTATTGGGAAGAAATTCTATTCATGCATGAGACTGGGTGAGAAATGCAAAGAGCATGGGAATGGTTCACTTGCAAGTGTGCATGAAGAAAAGGAATGCAGTGCACTTAAACACATTTGAATTTGTTCCAACAACAGGAAGTTTACTGACAGTTGTTGATGACCAACAATTGTATATATACTGATACAAAAATAATTTTTATAGCATAAAATGGAATTTGTAATTAAAGGAAATGGTAAATTGAACCTTACACCCTGTCAAGAGTGTTCTTCACAAAAAGGAAAGCTTTAGCTCTCTTAAAATTAATTTCAAGATGCCTGATAAAGTAATTTCACAAAGCAATAAGAAACATATATATTGATGAATTCTGAATGCCCTTAGTTCAAAATAATTCTTCGATGTTACACTGATGATAAACAGTAATATTATCCTGAAAAAATGAGGCTCTTTGATTTTGCCTAGCAAACAACATCACTCAAGTCAAGGCATTCTGGAGTAAATATCTTGTGGATGATATTGAAGATGACATCCCATGAAAATCCTACAAGTAAACAGAAAACTATCTGCAGAATAGCATTTCAATTATAGTTTGATTTTCAAAAATAACAAAAACCCTATCAATCAGCAGCTAATTCTTTTCTAGATGCTCACTCCTAAGATGTTCAAACCACTTGCTTGTTCCTTTCCATTAATTCCCAGTGGTATTATTTCTCCATTCACGTACAGACATCTCAGTTCATTATGTACTATTTGGACAAAATGATTTCAAAATAAATTGTAGAGATCTTAATTCTATACTTCCTCACACTTATAGATAAAATAACATCTGTCCCATCTACTACAACCATGTCATTAAATGTTCATTTACACTTTTCTTTTGCTAGATGTGGATTGTGGCAACCCAGAAGAACTTGCTCATGGTCGATATACTCTGGCTTCAAATGCAACATACTATGGTGTTGTGGTGCTGTATGAATGTGATCCAAATTTTGAGCTGGATGGCCATGGTAGAAGATTGTGTCTTGACAATGGTACCTGGAGTTCAGATACACCAACTTGTAGAGGTGAGCTCTACTACAGTATTAGTAACTAGTAATCTGTGTTAGCTTTGCATGGAAGCAATTTTGAATTTAAGTTTTGTAAGATTACCTTGTAGGCTACCATAGTTGTTTTCCTCTTGATAAATGTGTGTAACTCAGTGCAACATTTTTCCAAGGCTCTTCCAACCATCTACGTGTTAGCTTACTCCTTTCTTTCCTTGGAATATTTAAACAATTCCTTTGCTTTCACTAGAATGCTGATAATTCCTGAATCATTCGTGCATATTATGTAGGTACTGTAAAGTGCTGTGGTGGTGATTATTGTTTTAAAAGGAAATACAACTGGGCAACCATCCTCCATTAACACTAATCAGAGAGGATATCAGTAAAAGGAAGGGAAGGGCCATGAATGGTGTGAAAATGAAAGACTGCCAAGACCTCGTTAACCTAAAACTGTCAGATCAGAAGAGAACAAGAGTTGACCAAGAAAGGTCGGGTAAGAATAAGTTAGGAAACTGGCACAAGTGGAAACAATGCCAGCCTCAGGTAGGGCCCTGTGGGATCTATCATTGTCATTTTAGGCAGCATAAGCCATGAAAACACTTGTATGGCTGTTTTATTTTCTTTGATTTCCCTCACTGCTCAGCTCTTTTTTCTTGTGTATTAATATTCCATAGACCTAAACAGAAGCTGTATTCAAGTAGGATGTGGTTTGTCGGACTGGTTTGAAACAAAGAGAGGAGTGCAGCAGGGCAGCTCATTGTCACCACTTCTATTTGTTATTGTAATGGATGTAGTAATGAAATCTATTAAAAGGAAAGAACATGGAGATATCAAAGCCTTCACATTTGCAGATGATGTAGCGATCTGGAGTGACTCAGAAGAGGAATTGGGAGAGAGAATACAAAGCCGGAATGAGGAGTTTAAGAAATATGGTTTAAACATCACCAAGACCAAGACGGTGGTGATGAAAGTGTATGGGGAAGGAGCAGAACCAATAATCAATCAATCAATCAATCAATCAATCAATCAATCAATCAATCAATCAATATTGACCTGCATTTAGGGCAGTTGCCCAGGTGGCAGATTCCTTATCTGTTGTTTTCCTAGCTTTTTCTTAAATGGAAATTTATTGAACATCTCCCTTGGTAAGTTATACCAATACCTAACTCCCCTTCCTATAAATGAATATTTGCCCTAATTTGTCCTCTTGAATTCCAACTTTACCTTCATTTTGTGATCTTTCCTACTTTTAAAGACGCCACTCAAACTTATTCGTCTACTAATGTCATTCCACACCATTTCTCCGCTGACAGCTCGGAACATACCACTTAGATGGAAATTCTAAGTTCCCATGGAGGGAATTAGATTCTTTTCCACCAATAGAGCATATCAAAAATCAGATCAAAAATTAGATGGATGATTTTTCCGGCGTTTGCTCTATTAACCAGCGTTTCGTCTTAGGTCTGACACTAGACTCTTCAGAGTGGGATGTGTTAGACCCTACCCACTGACGCTAGGGTGTATGCAGGTGAACTTATCAGAAGCTTATTTATGAAGCACAGTCTGATAACTGCATACGGGAGATAAAACTCCACAATGGAATTAATGCCCGCCTAGTAATTCCAAATGGAAATTCTAAGTTCCCATGGAGGGAATTAGATTCTTTTCCACCAATAGAGCATATCAAAAATCAGATCAAAAATTAGATGGATGGCTTTTCCGGCGTTTGCTCTATTAACCAGCGTTTCGTCTTAGGTCTGACACTAGACTCTTCAGAGTGGGATGTGTCGAGCAGCTCATCTTCTTTCTCCCAGTTCTTCCCAGCCCAAACTTTGCAACATTTTTGTAACGCTACTCTTTTGTCGAAATCACCCAGAAAAAATTGAGCTGCTTTCTTTTGGATTTTTCAAGTTCTTGAATCAAGTAATCCTGGTGAGGGTCCCATACACTGGAACCATACTCCAGTTGGGATCTTACCAGAGACTTATATGCCCTCTCCTTTACATCCTTACTACAACCCCTAAACACCCTCATAACTATGTGCAGAGATCTGTACCCTTTATTTACAATCCCATTTATGTGATTACCCCCATTGAAGATCTTTCCTTATATTAACACCTAGATACTTACAATGATTCCCAAAAGGAACTTTCACCCCATGAACGCAGTAATTGAAAGTGAGAGGACTTTTCCTATTTGTGAAACTCACAACCTGACTTTTAACCCCATGTATCATAAATCTCACAACATTATCGAGGTCATTTTGCAGTTGCTCACAATCTTGTAACTTATTTATTACTCTATACAGAATAACATCATCCACAAAAAGCCTTACCTCTGATTCCACTCCTTTACTCATATCTTGAGTTCTTGATTTTTGCCTGCACTAACACAGAGAGACATCTGCTGGGGACTTTGTTTTATTACAGTAATCATCATCATCATTATTGAACCCTTCCAGCATGCCGGGTAGAGTGGTTGTAAACAAGCACTCTCCACTGCTGTCTGTCCAGAAACAGTTTGTTTTACATGACAAATTCCCAACTCCGTCCTCTGCTCCGCAAGTCTTCCCTCAGTTGGTCTGTACACCTTTTTTCTTGGTCTTCTGCGTGTTAGTCTTCTTTCCATATAAGTACATGGTATTCTTGTGCTATTAATTCTTTTAACGTGCCCAAAAAAAATGCAAGTATGGGTGACCTTAATATTTCCTCTATAAATTTTATTAATCCTAGGTTTGCTTGGATATCTATGTTCCTTATACCAGTATGATCAATTCATGTCTTTTAGAGGGTAGTTTAAGAAACTTCATCTCCCAAGCCTGAAGCTTGCTTATGTTCTTTGATGTTAATCTGCATGTTTCCAATATAACAATAGTAATATAATGCATTATTATTATTGTTATTATTATTTATTGGGAGGGATGGAGACTAAATTTAACAAAGCAAATAACCTTGTAGTTTTATGAAAGTCTTGATATTGTGATCACAGCCATGGGACTCCAGTTTTACGCAGAATCCAAATTAAAGGGAAATGACTTTATTTTTAAAATCCCACATGAATTGGATGGTATTTGAACCATGGACACTGATGAGTGGCCAATGATGATGTCACTCAGTAATCATGCCCCAGACTAGGTTTAACCTTAAGGAGGCAGCTATAGAGTTAATTTCATGGTTGTTAGAAAGAAAGATATTCTCAGAAAGGATACATTACATCTGTTCTCATGGAATTACTCATGAGAAGCTGACAAGTGTTACAAAGGAGAATAAGGTAAGGGAAAGGGAAACATAGAGAGTAGGATAGAAAGAGGGAGGTGGAACAGGGTCATGAGAGCGAGAAAAGGGAGAAGTAGGTGCTGCAACCATCAGAGAAGATAAGGGAGACCAGAAGAGGAAGGGCTCTAATTAGGTTGGTAGGGTTGAGGCTCATGAGAGACTGTATTGTTAGACACATAGGCAAAGAGTGGGAGGAAAGGGAAACAGGGAGAAGTGTTAGGCATATGTCAAGGAAAGTAGAAGAGAAGAAAAGGGGTAAGAAAAAGTTGATAGTTTTAAGGCAAGTAGAAATAGGTACTAACGTAGTTGGGGATGTAGAGGATCTGGTAATTCTTTTTTTTGTTTTTTTTTCTAGTTGCTTTACGTCGCACCGACACAGATAGGTCTTAAGGCAACAATGGGACAGGAAAGGACTAAGAGTGGGAAGGAAGCGACTGTGGCCTTAATTAAGGTATAGCCCCAGCATTCGCTTGGTGTGAAAATGGGAAACCACGGAAAACCATCTTTAAATCTTAAGGGCTGCCGATAGTGGGGTTCTATCTCCCGAATACTGGATACTGGCCGCACTTGGATCTGGTAAAGACAGCATATGAGATGTTTAAGAGAGTGGAAACTGTTACCTGTGGGATGCTGTGTAGGAGGGATACTAACTGTTTGGAGGTTGACCAGGGATTTAAATAGGTCTTTGGGGTGGATATGTGAGAAACTGGGTGTGAGATTTGTACATTTTGATGGGTGGGTAGGAGATAGGGATCTGTGCTTAGATGGCTATCACATGAACAGCAGTCATACCTTTATTTAGGATGTTTGTTTAGGAGGGTTATAGGGAAGTACATTAAGGGAAAAGGGATGGACTAGAGAGTGGTGATAAGGGTACAAGATAGTATTAGAAACTAATTATATATCACCTGCGTGGACACTAATCAATAGGGGCTAATGACCGCACAAATTTGCAACTTAAAACAATCAAACAATCAACAACAACAACAACAACAACAATCACTACTGATCTGCATTTAGGGCAGTCGCCCAGGTGGCAGATTCCCTATCTGTTATTTTCCTAGCCTTTTCTTAAATGATTGCAAAGAAATCGGAAATTTATTGAACATCTCCCTTGGTAAGTTATTCCAATCCCTAACTCCCCTTCTTATAAACAAATATTTGCCCCAATTTGTCCTCTTGAATTCCAAGTTTATCTTCATATTATGATCTTTCCTACTTTTAAAGACACCACTCAAACTTATTCGTCTACTGATGTACTCCCACGCCATTTCTCCACTGACAGCTCGGAACATAGCACTTAGTCGAGCAACTCGTCTCCTTTCTCCCAAGTCTTCCCAGCCCAAACTTTGCAACATTTTTGTAGTGCTACTCTTTTGTCGGAAATCGCCCAGAACAAATCAAGCTGCTTTTCTTTGGATTTTTTCCAGTTCCTGAATCATGTATTCCTGGTGAGGGTCCCATACACTGGAACCATACTCTAGTTGGGGTCTCACCAGAGGTTAGAGGTAGCATTGCCTTCTTGATGATGTTTGTGATAGTTCTATCACAAAATTAAGCACCAAAACTCACAGTTTCCCATAGAAATCTGTAACCAAACTTAGGCTATTGTTCCATAACTCACCTTATCCACGGTGCTTGTCGTTCCAAAACTCGCCATATACAATCAACCAATAGGAATGGATAATTTCAGCACGTGACTCACGCTACAATTTACCTGCGTTTTATGCCAGTCTTTCCACTCTTTGAGTTGTTCTTGAACTGTGTTAGTCTTTCATGCAGTTTTGGGCTGTGAATAGAGTGTATTAAGATGACCGAAAATATGGCTCTTGTTGTGGAAGGTATATAAAACTTGCTAATACAGAACAGTTTCACATTCAGGTCTGCCAAAAGACATTCTTGAATGTATTGCATGTCAGCAAAGATCGGGTCAGAGGATTGTCAGAAATCACTTCACGACAGGGAAACTTCCAACAGAAAAGAGGGGAGGAACTAGGATCAAACCAGAGTACACTGAAAAGAGGCACTCCGTGCAACGTTTCATTGAAGGTTTGCAGTGTTGTGAAAGTCACTATTGTCGCGTAAAGTCACTGGTCAGACAGTACCTACCCGGAAATTTAAGCATCGCTAAGCTTTACAAAATGTATAACAAGAAATCACCTGAAGAACTCAGGGTGAAGCGGTGGTTCTTCCGTGAAATTTTTATGCGTTGTTACAACATAGGATTCGGAACACCAGTTACTGACGCTTGCTCAAAGTACATAGAGCTCAAGGAGAAAATTAAACTTGAAAATTCGAACGTATCACTGAAAATGATTTAATCTTGGAACTTAGAGTACACAAACTAAGGGCTGCAGCCTTTTTCAAAAAGCTCCAAGAAGAAAGGGACAGCATGGCAATATTTTCATTTGACTGCCAAAAGAATCTTGTGAATCCAAATCAAATTGCCTATTACAGTCGCCAATTGTACACCTATAATTTTACCATTGTGAGGGGTACCTCACATGCCAAGTTGACAAAGGAGAATGTTTTTACATACACATGGATGGAACATGAATTCAACAAGAGGTCTAATGAAATGTCATCTGCAGTTTACCATCGATTGTCACAAACTGATTTGTCAAACTTCACTACTATACGAATTCGTGTGGATGGCTGCGGAGGACAGAACCGCAATTCTACAATGATTGCAATGTGCTCATATTTCTTGACACACACAGCTCCACCTAATATAGAAAGTGTTGAATTGGTCTTTCCTATGACAGGCCACTCATTTCTGCCCTCTGACAGGGTATTTGCTCAAGTCGAGAGAGAGAGAGATACGGAAATGCCCTATAATCTGTAATCCAGAAGAATATGAAGACATCATTAGCAAACATGCTAAAGTCTCCAAGTTTGGCAGAGACTGCTTGGTGAACAATTGGAAAATGTTTTTTGAAAATATGATGAAAATGCCTGCATCTTGGCACTTTGAATTTTCTTCAGTGAAACGATTTGTTATTAGCAGATACTCACTGGGAAATGTCACCTTTATGGGGAGAACCTCATTACAACACAGACATCGGTTTAGGAAAATCCGTAATGAAAAAGGGAAAACGCCAGCGAGATATGCTAATGCCACCTGAATTATTGCCATGAGTAAACTTGAATCCCGCCAAAGTAAAGGACGTAAAAGTTTGCTTGAAAAGCATTTTGGAATGGATTGGGATAGGAATGAGTTGCTTTCTTTTTATAAGAATCTGTTCACCTCAATTTCTGTAAACGAAAATAATCTTGCTGAAGAAACAGAAGTTCTTTGTGATGGAACTCAAGAGGAGGGAACAGATTTGAGAGTTTGATTAACAACAAAGTTATGTTTTATTGTTCAGGTTACTTCTATTGTGAGTGCAGTGTAGCCTATAAAGGAAGAATTCTCTCCAAATACTATGGATAGGATGTAAATATGATAAATCACACTGCTATGTTTAATTTATTTGAGAATATCATTATACTGATAGCAAAAAGGTGCATGAGTCTACTGGTGAATTTTATTACAACATTATATTCTCAATCCTTTCATTTTTCTTGTTTTAAAATAAGTTGTGTGAGGTAATATATTTTGAATTTTTTGGGTGCTCCAAAACTCGTCTTATCCAAAATACAAATGTAATTTATTGACGTTCTACTAATTATATTTATAATTCTTCAGTAAGATGACCCTATGACATTGGACTTGAACGCGTCGTAATACATTTAAACAATTGAGACTTATATTACGAAAACTACAGGTTTTTCGCTTTTCCTGAAAAATCACTTATGATGGATAAGACGAGTTTTGGAACAGACCGCCTCAAATATGCTCTCTCCTTTACATCCTTACTACAACCCCTAAATACCATCATAACCATGTGCAGAGATCTGTACCCTTTATTTACAATCATATTTATGTAATTACCCCAATGAAGATCTTTCCTTATATTAATACCTAGGTTCCCCAAAGGGAACTTTCACCCCATCAACGCAGTAATTAAAACTCAGAGGACTTTTCCTATTTGTGAAACCAACCTGACTTTTATCCCCGTTTATCATCATACCATTGCCTACTGTCCATCTCACAACATTATTAAGGTCATTTTGCAGTTGCTCACAATCTTGTAACTTATTTATTACTCTGTACAGAATAACATCACCTGTGAAAAGCCTTATCTCTGATTCCATTTCTTTACACATATCATTGATATATATAAGAAAACATAAAGGTCCAATAATACTGCCTTGAGGAGTTTCCCCCTTAATTATTACAGGGACAGATAAAGCTTCACCTACCTACAGTACTCTAATTTTCTGAGTTCTATTTTCTAGAAACAGAGCCACCCATTCAGTCACTCTTTTGTCTAGTCCAATTGCACTCATTTTTGCAAGTAGACTCCCATGATCTACACTATCAAATGCCTTAGACAGGTCAATCGCGATACAGTCCAATTGACCTCCTGAATCCAGGATATCCGCTATATCTTTTTGGAATCCTACAAGTTGGGCTTCAGTGGAATAACATTTCCTAAACCCAAACTACCTTCTATCAAACCAGTTATTAATTTTGCAAACATGTCTTATATAATCAGAAAGAATGCTTTCCCTTAGCTTACATACAATGCATGTCAAACTGACTAGCCTGTCATTTTCAGCTTTATGTCGATCACCCTTTCCTTTATATACAGGGGCTACTATAGCAACTCTCCATTCATTAGGTAAAGTTCCTTCATGCAAACAATAATCAAACAAGTATTTCAGATATGGTACTATATCCCAACCCATTGTCTTTAGTATATCCCCAGAAACCTTATCAATTCCAGTTGCTTTTCTAGTTTTCAAATTTTGTATCTTACTGTAAATGTCCTTGCTGTCATAGGTAAATTTTAATACTTCTTTATTATTAGTCACCTCCTCTATCTGGACATTATCCTTGTAACCAACAATCTTTACATACTGCAGCCATTTCTAACTCTATTTCTTTCCAACCTGCACCTCCTCCTTAGTCTCTCTACTTCCCTGTTATAATATAATGGATCTTTACCGTTCCTTACCACCTTTAAAGGTACAAACCTATTTTCACATTCCTCAACAATTGCTTTAAACCCATCCCAGAGTCTGTTTACATTTCTATTTACCGTTTTCCACCTATCATAGTTACTTATTAAAAACTCCCTCATGCCTGTTTTATCAGCCATATGGTACTGCCTAATAGTCCTAATTTTAATATCTTCCTTTCTCTGACATTTATTTTTAATTACCACAAAAACAGCGTCGTGATCACTAATATCATCTATTACTTTGGTTTCTCTATAGAGCTCATCTGGTTTTACCAGCACCACATCCAGAATATTCTTCCCTCTAGTTGGTTCCATCACTTTCTGAATCAGGTGTCCTTCCCATATCAACTTATTTGCCATTCGCATTACCTTCCCAATTGACATTTGGTAAATCGAGATCACCCGCTACAATCACGTTCCTTTCCTTATCGTTTCCCACATAGCTGATTATCTTATCAAATAATTCTGAATCAGCATCTGCACTACCCTTTCCTGGTCTGTACACTCCAAAGACATCAAGTTGCCTATTATCTTTAGAGATGAGCCTAACCCCTACAATTTTGTGTTTGTCATCTTTTTTTCGTAGCTTATAAATTCTTCTTTCACCAGAATGAATACTCCCCCTCCTACCATTCCTATCCTATCTCTACGATACACCCTCCAGTACCGTGAGAAAATTTCTGCATCCATTATATCATTTCTCAGCCATGATTCAACTCCTATTACAATATCTGATAAGTATATATCTATTAAATTACTTAATTCTATCCTGTTCTTTATAATACTTTTACAGTTGAGCACTAACATTTTTATGTCATCCCTACTTTATTTCCCGTTCCCTGTTTCCTTAACACCGCTCCCTAGGCCACCCTATTTCCCTGAATGTACCTCCCTATATCCCTTCTAAACAAATTTCCTAACTTCTTTGTACTACTGTGGTTTAAGTGAAGGCCATCTGAGCGCAATCACGACTACAACGACCACCAATGTTAGTAAACTCAATACCATGACAACTGAACAATATTTCTATGTTAGAAATGTTCACCATTGATTGACCGAAAAATAAAACTTTGAGAATAATTCTGTTACCTTAGCTCATGTAGTAAAAATGCATCATCTAAGAAAAACTAGGAACTGCATTTGAAGCAAGTTTTGTCACAGCCAAAACTAATACTTCCAGAAATATTTCATCATTTGTAAAAATGTAATAATCACTAATATCTCAGTTATTATTCCTCACACAGTAAGAATGCATGGATAATAAATGATTGAAAATTATATACTGCACAGCTTTTACTATGTACAGTTTATCAACCCAGCCAAAAGTAAAGTAAAGTAGTGTCTTCATCCCGAGGTGTTGCAGCTCTTTTCAGGCACACCCTCAATGGAAGTAAGTTGCATGTGCAATTTCAACCACATACCAGCCCTCCTGCCATTCTTAAATTTCTGGTAGAACCGGGAATCGAACCCAGGCCCCTGAGG
Organism: Anabrus simplex; assembly: GCF_040414725.1. Classification (NCBI taxonomy): domain Eukaryota; kingdom Metazoa; phylum Arthropoda; class Insecta; order Orthoptera; family Tettigoniidae; genus Anabrus; species Anabrus simplex. Next base: position 343,074,052 of record NC_090268.1, on the reverse strand, counting down.
ATGGTGCCTAATAACACTAACCCTTATGCTAAGGAGACGGACATCAACACAGCTAATATTAATAGAGAATTTTTGACATTTCCTGTCTTGCCCCTACTAACAATTAAGTTATATAGCCTAGTGCACAACTCAGCTATCCCTGACCTTAAATACCAGTACGAAGTTTAAAGAAATTCTGTTAAACTGCTCTCCCATGATGTGGTAAGGAACAGACAAACAAAATTTGCATTGAACTTACTTTCAAATTTTGTATCCCTAATCTGAGAAAAAAACTAAGTGTGAGGCAAAAATTTGAAATACACAGCTAAATTTATAATTTCATTCTTTATACAGATGTTTCATCAGAGGAAAGGTTTTATAATGTAGATAAAACCAATCACTCCAACTCAATCCTCTAATATCCCTTCTGGTAGTTTTATTCTGTTACAAACAAAAAAATCAATTTTGTTCCATTTGAAACAAATTTGTTGGGTTTTACTTTCACAAAATGCATGGAGAATTCTGAACCATTACAACAGTCAACTACAGGCATTAATCATTATCAAATATTTTTGTTTTTTATTTCAGAGGTACTCTGTGGTGAACCAGAAAGAGAAGGAAACTTGAATGTTCATGTCACTACACACAGCATTGGAGGTGTGGCTCACTATTCTTGTCCAAAAGGCCACTATATGGAGGGAAATGCCACACGCTCTTGCCAAAAAGGTGGCTGGACTGGACGTATGCCAAAATGTATTTGTAAGTTTAACTATTATCCCCTCCCTTAATATGGTACAATTTGCTGAAGTTTATTTAGTAATTTATAGCCTTTTGCTAGTCTTACATGTCATCAAGGTGGTTTTAAAGCATCTCTTTGATAAACTGATGGATTTAATACTCTGGTTGGGTCTATTAAAAGAGAGCACATGGAAGTGCAGGTCAGATCCTATGTGAATAAAATTAATTTTGCTTCCTTTAAAATTTTGATGAGGCCAGACTGAGTGGCTCAGACGGTTAAGGCGCTGGCCTTCTGACCGCAACTTGGCAGGTTCGATCCTGGCTCAGTTCGGTGGTATTTGAAGGTGCTCAAATACGTCAGCCTCGTGTCAGTAGATTTACTGGCACGTAAAAGAACTCCTGCGGGACTAAATTCCGGCACCTCAGCATCTCCGAAAACCGTAAAAGAGTAGTTAGTGGGACGTAAAACAAATAACATTATTATAAATTTTGATGAATAGGAAACAAGTTTGTTAGGTTTTGTTTTCACAAAATGCATGGAGAATTTTGAAGACATACAATATTATCACTACAGCAGTCAACTAAAACCAAAAGAAATGAAGTAAGTTCCTTAGGTTGAGCATACAAAAGACCATAAGGGTTAATTCTGAACTGAATCAGTCCACCTCCAACTAGAGCTAGTGGTTTTTATGTCGCACCAATACAGATAGGTCTTATGGCTACGATGGGATAGGAAAGGCCTAGGAGTTGGAAGGAAGCGGCCGTGGCCTTAATTAAGGTACAGCCCCAGCATTTGCCTGGTGTGAAAATGGGAAACCATGGAAAACCATCTTCAGAGCTGCCGACAGTGGGATTCGAACCCATTATCTCCCGGACGCAAGCTCACAGCCGCATGCCCCTAACTGCACGGCCAACTCGCCCTCCAACTAGAGCAACAAGAGAGCATGCTTGATATTCTAGAAGAATCATGACTGAAATGGTTTGGTCACATTATGAGAATGGAATAAATAAGAATGCCCCAGGCTTACTTTGAAAAAAAAAAAAATGGAAAAAGACAATGCGGCAGACCTAGAGATGAAGCAGATAGAAAGAGACTTGGCCGTGAGCCCAAACTGGGAGAAGATACTGGAAGGGAAGTGGTGACAAGATATAAGTTTATGGAGGAGGCTTTGTTCATTCCCACACCTAGTCTGCTGGAGTGGAAAATTGATGATGATGATGATGATGATGATGATGATGATGATCACTGATCAGGTACTCAATAATAATTTATCCAACCAAGATTACTCTTTTATCTTGTTGCTAAAGTGATAAGATCAGAATGAAATTAGGGTTCCAGGGAATTCTTTTAATGAAAATAATCTGAGACTGGTTCAAGTGAATAATATTCATTCACTATCTTTAAAATCTGTAGTATGGAGTTAGAATTCAATTACAAAAATGTAACTTAAGATTAATAAAAATGATACGCCCCATCAGATACTAAATTAATTGCAAGTTTAATTCACAAGACTACAAAGTATATAATTTATATAACAAAACACAAATATATTTTCTTTACTTTTACTAATGATTTAACATCACACTAACTCAGAAAGGTTCTCGGCAATGCTTGTATGGAAAAAAATACGACTGGCAAGGAAGTGGCCATAGTCCTTGAAAATGTATAGTTTTAAGTATTTGCCTGGGGTAAAAACAGAAACTACAAAATACCATCTTCAGGGCTCCCAAATGTAGAGTTTGAACTCACTATCTCCCAAATGTAAGCCAACAGCTACATATCCCATACTACACAGCCATTTCACTTGGTACACTTTCTTTTAGAAAACTGGGATGGGTGGCTCAGATGGTAGAGTACTGGTTTTCCAAGCCCGAGTAAGTAGGTTGATCCTGGCTCAGTCTGGTTTTATTTGAAGGTCCTCAAACATGTCAGCCTTGTGTCGGTAGGTTTTCTGGATTGTGGAAGAACTCGTGCAAGACAAAATGTCTGGCATCTTGGGATCTTCAAAAACCATAAAAATAGTAGACATAAAACTAATAACATTATCATCATTCTTTTAAAGGGTTGTAAGCCTACTTGCACCGCTCGCAAGTTTGATGCATGGAGGTACAATGAATGAAAAGTGTGACTTTATTTTATCTAGTAAGGATGGAAGATTAAACAACAATGTCATATTTCTTTTCTCTTTACTTGAAGTGTTATTTTGGTAAACTACTTTATCACAAAAAAGGAAGTTCTGGAGGAAAATTAATTTGGTTCAGTTTTTGAAGTTACTTCTTTTAAAATCATTTTATACAGAGAGAAATTATAGCAGCCCCAATTCTTGCAAAGCTTTGATAATTTCTACCTTTCTATTCCCAACATTGTTTCATTTTCTGTTTCTGCAGGGTCTGATAAGATCTGATAAGATCTTCACAGCTCATTTCTGTAGAAATCACATCTGACATTCTTAGCACTCATCTTATAACTGTTTTCCTCCATGTTACAGCTGTGGACTGTCAGCATCCAGGAGATATTGAAAATGGCAGAGTCATAATTATGAACCAGTCAACAACATATAACAGTGCCGTAGAGTATCACTGTGTTCCACATTTTGAAAGAATTGGACCATATCTACGGAAATGTATGGAAGATGGTTCTTGGTCTGGAGAAGAACCTAAATGTGAAGGTAAATATATTACCATTGGATTTTCTATATCAAAATTATAACTGAATATAAAATAATTTAGTACACAATGCAAGCAATATCATTTCCTTTGATTTATCACAAACAAATTTGGTACCAGTACTGTTTTATATACACTTTGATTGTGTACTGTAAAAAAAAAAGTCAATCTTACCACCTTAATAAAGTACAATTTCATTTAAAAAATGTGTTAAATAGCCTTTGATGATACACTGAACTTTTAATTTGCATATTTGAAGTGTGATGCTGGAGAAGAATTCCAAACATTTTGTGGACAGTCACACATAAGGAAGTCTTCGTGGAAATCTTGTAGAGAACCAGGAAACAAATTTTTGCTATTTTGCTTAACGTCGCACCGACACAGATATGTTTTATAGCGACGATGGGATAGGAATGGTCTAGGAAGTGGAAGGAAGCAGCCGTGGCCTTAATTAAGGTACAGCCCCGGCATTTGCCTGGTGTGAAAATGGGAAACCACGGAAAAACCATCTTCAGGGCTGCCGACAGTGCCAGGAAATAAATGCAGTGGGCATTCCTCCATGATGTGTCTAATGTTCTGCGACTTAGCTCTAGTTACTCACATCGATGACATTCCTTAAGTTGCAGGTACACCCTAGGTGGTGCTAAGTGGATTGACAGTGATCAGATGCTGCCGTACTGACCGCTTGGGCCTCAGGGTTGTGATATACAAAAGGCACATTTGAACCTAATAGTCCTTTTTGCAAACCCCATAACAACTAATAAAGTAGATTTGAGGTGGTGCACACTATGAGATACTGTCTGCAACATGGCAGAAGTAGTAGTAAGGCCTTCAGAATTAGCTACAAGAAATCTTGGAAAAGAACAAAGAGAAAGAGAAATGGAAATTGGGCTGTACCTTAATTAAGGCCACGGCCGATTCCTTCCCATTCCTAGGCCTTTCCTATCCCATCGTCGCCATAAGACCTATCTGTGTCGGTGCGATGTGCAGTATACGGCAAAAAATGGTGAACAGCTGGTAGAAGAGTAGCAAAGATGGAATAAAGTATACTGAAGAACTGTATAGAGATGGTGCAAGTATTACATGCCAGCAGGAGAATACAAGAAGAATTCGTCAGGGCACATCAATAGATTCATGGCAAAAAAATCTCCAGAGGTTGATGACATTTCCAACAGAGTTATAAAAAGTAGCAGGGGAAATCTTAAAAACAGAACTCTACCAACTAGTAAATCAGGTATACAACACCAGAAGATGGCCAGATGAACACTGTATGGCAGTCAAGGATATTAAGGAATGCATAGAAGGAAATATTAAAATAATTTTACTGACATTTCAACTGAAAAGAGGGATGTGGTATTTGTATAAAAGGTAACGAATAAATGATAATGGAAGATATAATCATACAAGAGAGAAGATATTGGGACCTATGTGTAGAATTTTAAATTTTACCAGAGAAACCAGATGTTTATTTTTTAAATATTTTTTTTTCTATTTTCTTTATGTTGCACCGACACAGATAGATCTTATGGCGACGATGGGACAGGAAAGGCCTAGGAATGGGAAGGAAGCAGCCGTGGTCTTAATTAAGGTACAGTCCCAGTATTTGCCTGGTGTGAAAATGGGAAACCATGGAAAACCATCTTCAGGGCTGCTGACAGTGGGGTTTGAACCCACTATCTCTCGGATGCGAGCTCACAGCTGTGCGGCCCTAACTGCACAGTCAACTTACCTGGTAGATGTTTATAAGAGATAGATGATTTGTACAGAAAATTAGTTATGAGGTTACCAGGTATGGATGGGGAGGCAGACAAAAAATCAAAAAGAATTGGTGGATATTATGACCATACCTGAGGAAGCATTTGGTATTGATCATGGCACCTTTCCTGCATTATAAGTTTTAATATAAGAAAAAGAAGGCTTATCAGAAGTGGCTCCAAACAAGGGCTGATGCAGACAGGGATTGTACACAGATGAAAGAAACAGAGCAAAACAAATAGTTGTTGAATCCAAAAAGAAGTCGTGGGAAGATTTGTGTCAGTAGGTAAGAAATTCAACAGAATTGAATGTCAGATTGGTGACAAAGCTGGAACAGGTAGATAATTTCAAGTATTTAGGATGTGTGTTCCCCCAGGATGGTAATATAGTAAGTGACATTGAATCAAGGTGCAGTAAAGTTAATGCAGTGAGTTCGCAGTTGTGATCAACAGTATTCTGTAAGAAGGAAGTCAGCTCCCGGACAAAACTATCTTTACATTGGCCTGTTTTCAGACCAACTTTGCTTTACAGTGAAAGCTGGGTGGATTCAGGATATCTTATTCATAAGTTAGAAGTAACAGAGATGAAAGTAGTGAGAATGGTTGCTGGTACAAACATGTGGGAACAATGAAAGGAGGGTACTTGGAATGAGGAGATAAAGGCTAAGTTAGGAATGAACTCAATGGATGAAGCTCTCCGCATAAACCGGCTTTGGTGATGGGGTCATGTGAGGCAAAAGGAGGAAAAAAGTTACCGAGGAGAATAATGGACTCTGTTATGGAGTGTAAAAGATATCGAAGGAGACCAAGATGACAGTGGTTAGACTCAGTTTCTAACTATTTAAAGAAAAGAGGTATAGAACTAAATGAGACCACAGCACTAGTTGCAAATCGAGGATTGTGGCGACGTTTAGTAAATTCACAGAGGCTTGCAGACTGAATGCTGAAAGGCATAATGGTCTATAATGATGATGTATGTATCTATATAAGAAATGTTTGCTATCTTCCTAACTTCATGAACTGTCGCTTTTAATTTGATTTATGATGATGATTTTTATTTGTTCAATTTTTAACTCCATAGTAGCTAATTATTTTGTTTTCCTGTATGTCATTAGTACTTGTTCTGAAGGAAGATTCCTTTATTTACAGTTGTCACAGCAGAGGAAACAGAATCTCCTAATCTTGGTATGACCATTGGCATTGCAGCAGGAGTGGTATTCTTCCTTCTAATCATACTTGGGCTCATCTACCTCAGACTGTAAGTTTATATATTTTTACATTCTACCAATGACTTAAGAAAAAGACATGATGAAATTGTAGTAGCATACATGTGTAGCAAATGAGGTGCACCACATAGGTTTGGAAAGTGATGATGATGGTTATGTCTTTGTATTACATTCAAATCAAAGAAATTACACCATATCTTGGCATTTTTGGTGCTGTAATAGAATAATTAGAAAGGTCCACATTTTTTTAAAGACTAATTGGATATACTATATACTGTATTAGCCTATAAATAATAATAATAATAATAATAATAATAATAATAATAATAATAATAATAATAATAATAATAATAATAATAATAATAATAATAATAATAATAATAATAATAATAATAATAATAATAATAATAATAATAATAATAATAATAATAATAATAATAATAATAATAATAATAATAATAATAATAATAATAATAATAATAATAATAATAATAATAATAATAATAATAATAATAATAATAATAATAATAATAATAATAATAATAATAATAATAATAATAATAATAATAATAATAATAATAATAATAATAATAATAATAATAATTTACCCCTGTGTAAAAATTTACTTAGAGCTTCAAGAAACTTACCATTTTTAGTTTATTTTTTTTCTGTTTTGCTCTCAGTGATGAAGATAGTTGTGGATATAAACAGTCAAAAAGGGCAAAAGGGAAACAAATATCCTCAACTTAAAACTGAGGATTTAGATAGGTAGTTGAGAACATAAAAGAACCAAGGGAAGAAAGTTTCTGGAAAAACAGACAAAAACTGACTCATTCCAGTAATTCTGCAAGGTTAGCATTTTCCAAACCCACCATCCAAGAGGCTGTGTGGTTGTAGTTATTTTCTTGTTATCCAGGGTTTGCCATGTAGAGGTAGTCTAGAGTACCATGCCACTTTAGTTGCCATCTTTGGTAGGCATGAAATGCTATTGATATGTTTTTTTAACTCATAGAGAAGGAAGAAAAATACTTTCATTCTGTATCACGTGAAGGTGCCTTTATTGGTGAAAGATGAATCCTACTACTGTTATTTTTAGTTATGGCTAGAATCCCAATTTCTGTATTATATTCCATTTTAGCTGGCTGAAACTAGGAATTATTAAAACAAGCAATTTGTACAAACCCTCTTGTCTCATCAACTAATTATTTTATTTATATTCTTTAAATAAATTTTCGCAGAAATACGAAAAAAAAAAGTCGTCCCTCGCGGCTAACCAATTTGTATATTGCCACAACAAGTAGTGGAGACTTTGCATGTGCTGTGAGGAAGGGTCTATGTCTGTTAGGTCTTCAGCTCAGAGGCTGGTTGGATCCTTAAATAGCACCACCAAAGACTATGCAGTTATAGGGAAACCGCAAAAACCAATGGCAGAGCCCAAATGAGGCGTACTAGGCAAGATGAGGAGTGAGGTAGTTTGCCATTGCTTTCCTCACTGGGCCAGAATGTGCCACTGCAGCATGACTGACCCTACGAGCAACACCTTTCATAACACTCCGACACTATTTGTGCTCTGAGTGTCATTACTCAGCACCATCCATACCCCAGCAGCTTCCATATCGTCACAGCCATGGATGAGACTGGGACTTCAGTGGAAGCTACATTTTACTCTGGCCTGTGCCAAGAGACAGATACAAAAGTACTGCATCCATCAAGGAATGGCAATAGGCGGTGAGGAAGGGTAGCAGGGGTATATTCTTTTGTTGAGGTTATGGACACTGAGGTATGATTCACCCACTTGCCACGCGCATTTGTCATTTTGGCAATCACTTTATTTTGTTTAGTTCAGTTTCATTTCTTAGTCTCTAGTCAAATACTAAAAGATTTTTAATTGTAAAATCACGCCATACTTCTATTTCATTGTAATGCGTGTGCAATATTGTTCCTTTGGCGAAAGTTTTATTGTATAGTATTGAATCAGAATATTAAAAACTATTGCATTATTAACACACATAAGCTGGTAAACTGTCAGCATTTACCTCTCTGTCAAACTTTGCTTAGAGCTTCAAGAAACCCACCATTTTTAGCTTATTTTTTTCTGTTTTGGTGTATATACTCGGCCCTCCCCTCCTCCCCCCTCAATAAATCCCAAAAACACAGGTACTTTTTGCTGTCTGTATATTTTTGCCACTTCTTTACACATATCATTGATATATATATATATATATATATAAGAAAACATAAAGGTCCAATAATACTGCCTTGAGGAATTCCCCTCTTAATTATTACAGAGTCAGATAAAGCTTTGCCTACTCTCATTTTCTAAAATCTATTTTCTAGAAATATAGCAACCCATTCAATCACTCTTTTTTCTAGTCCAATTGCAAGTTGTAAGCTGACTGAATACTTCTGCCTTTTAAAGATCCTCACATACACACACTCCCCTTGTTCAGTAGTCTCCCATGATCCACCCTATCAAATGCTTTAGACAGGTCAATCGCGATACAGTCCATTTGACCTCCTGAATCCAAGATATCTGTTATATCTTGCTGGAATCCTACAAGTTGAGCTTCAGTGGAATAACTTTTCCCAAAACCGAACTGCCTTCTATCGAACCAGTTATTAATTTCACAAACATGCCTAATAAAATCAGAAAGAATGCCTTCCCAAAGCTTACATACATTGCATGTCAAACTTACTGGCCTGTAATTTTTGGCTTTATGTCTATCACCCTTTCCTTTATACACAAGGGGTACTATAGCAACTCTCCATTCATCTGGTATAGCTCCTTCAACCAAACGATAATCAAATAAGTACTTCAGATATGGTACTATATCCCAACCCATTGTCTTTAGTATGTTCACAGAAATCTTATCAATTCCAGCTGCTTTTCTAGTTTTCAACTTTTGTATCTTATTCTAAATATCACTGTTAACATATGTCAATTTTAATAATTCTTTAGCATTAGTCTCCTCCTCTATCCGGACATTATCCTAGTAACCAACAATCTTTATGTACTGCTGACTGAATACTTCTGCCTTTTGAAGATCCTCACATACACACTCTCCTTGTTCATTAATGATTCCTGGAATGTCCTTCTTGGAACCTGTTTCTGCCTTAAAGTACCTATACATACTCTTCCATTTTTCACTAAAATTTGTATGACTGCCCATTATGCTTGCCATCCTGTTATCCTTAGCTGCCTTCTTTGCTAGATTCAATTTCCTAGTAAGTTCCTTCAATTTCTCCTTACTTCCACAGCCATTCCTAACTCTATTTCTTTCCAGTCTGCACCTCCTTAGTCTCTTTATTTCTCTATTATAATAAGGTGGGTCTTTACCATTCCTTACCACCTTTAAAGGTACAAATCTGTTTTCACATTCCTCAATAATTTCTTTAAACCCATCCCAGAGTCTGTTTACATTCTTATTTACCATTTTCCACCAATCATAATTACTTTTTAAAAACTGCCTCATGCCTGCTTTATCAGCCATATGGTACTGCCTAATAGTCCTACTTTTAAAACCTTCCTTTCTGTCACATTCATTTTTAACTACGACAAAAACAGCTACATGATCACTAATACCATCTATTACTTCAGTTTCTCTATAGAGCTCATCTGGTTTTATCAGCACCACATCCAGGATATTTTTCCCTCTAGTTGGTTCTATCACTTTCTGAAACAACTGTCCTTCGCATATTAACTTATTTGCCATTTGTTGGTCATGCTTCCCATCATTCGCATTTCTTTCCCAACTGACATTTGGTCAATTCAGATCTCCCGCTACAATCACATTCCTTTCCATGTCATTTCCCACATAGCTGATTATCTTATCAAATAATTCTGAATCCATGTTAACGCTACCCTTTCCCGGTCTGTGCACTCCAAATATATCAAGTTGCCTATTATCTTTAGAAATGAGCCTCACACCTAGAATTCCATGTGTCTCATCTTTAACTTTTTCGTAGCTTACAAATTCTTCTTTCACCGAAATAAATACTCCCCCTCCCTCCATTCCTATCCTATCTCTACGATAAACACTCCAGTTCCATGAGAAAATTTCTGCATCCATTATATTATTTCTCAGCCATGGTTCAACTCCTATTACAATATTTGGTAAATATATATCTATTAAATTACTTAATCCTATTCCTTTCTTTACAATACTTCTACAGTTCAACACTAACATTTTTATGTCATCCCTATTTGATTTCCAGTTCCCTGTTCCCTTATCACTGCTCCTTAGGCCACCCTGTTTCCCTGAATGTACCTCCCTATTACCCTTCCAAACAAATTTCCTAACTTATACGTACCACTGAGGTTTAAGTGAAGGCCATCTGAGTTCAGATCCCTATCTCCTACCCACCCATTAGGATCTAGAAATTTCACTCCCAGTTTCCCACATACCCACTCCATAGTCTCATTTATATCCCCAATCACTCTCCAGTCAGTATCCCTACTACACAGTATCCCACTGATAACAATCTCAGCTTCCTTAAACGTCACCCGTGCTGCATTTACCAGATCCCACACATCTCCAACTATGCTGGTACTTATATCAGCTTGCCTTATGTTGTTGGTACCAACGTTCAACACTACCACCTTCTCCTTCCCCTCCTCCCTCTCTTCTACTTTCCTCAACATCTGCCTCAACCTAATTCCTGGATAACACTCTACCCTGCTTCCCTTTCCTACACACACTTTACCCACATGTCTAACAATGGAATCCCCCATGACCAGAGCCTCAACCTTACCCAACTCATTTGATTCCCCCCTCCTCCTGGTCAGCCCTATCTTTCCTGATAGCTGCAGAAGCTACTTCCTCCTCCTTTTTCTCCTTCCCATGACCCTGTTCCACCTGTCTTTTCCTAACCTCTACTCTACATTTCCCTTTCCTATCTTTTTCCTTCCTCCTACTTCCACACATCTCAGCAACAGTTCCCTGTCGCTCATCTTCCCTCTGTTGTTCTGACTGGAGTGACTCGTACCGATTTCGCACAGACACCTGTCCTGAATTCTGATCCTGAAGAGAGCCCTTAGCCTGCAATCTCCTTCCCCTTAGATCCAAAGGAAAGTGGCACAATTTGTTCTAGGTGATTTTGAACAAAAGAGTAGTGTTACAAAAATGTTGCAAAGTTTGGGCTGGGAATACTTGGGAGTAAGGAGATGAGATGATCAACTAGGTGGTATGTTTCTGACCAGTCACTGGAGAGCTGGCGTGGAATGACTTTAGTAGACGAATAAGCTTCAGTGGAGCTTTTAAAAGTAGGAACGAAGATAAAATGTGAATTGGGGCAAATATTCATTTACAAAATGAGGAGTAAGGGATTGGAATAATTTATCAAAGGAAATGTTCAATAAATTTCCAAGTTCTTTGAAAACATTTAAGAAAAGGCTAGATAAACAATTGATAGGGAATCTGAAACCTGGGCGACAACCCTAAAGGCAGATCATTGATTGACTGAATCTACCAACATTGGGTCAGAAAGCCAGTAACAAAAATGGTCAATACTTTCTCCATATTTATGGGAACCTTGTAACCGTCTTTGGTACAATTACACTTACACATAATAATAATAATAATAATAATAATAATAATAATAATAATAATAATAATAGACATAAAATGTGAATTAAGGAAATAGTAAATGACGCAGTGGCAAAGAATTCACATCAGAACACGGAAACGTGACGAGTATCTTTCGATACGCAATATTAAATCAAATACAAGGGAACACTTACAGGCCTAAAAATTACAACTAAGAAAGGATAGTGGAAGGTGCTTGGAATCCCTACGAGGTCCATGGGAACGTATGACATTATGGGGGAGAAAAGACTTACAGGAAACACCCTCTAGCTCAACTATATTAAAAAAATAACAAACAAAAATTTACAAAACAAAGTTAAATCACAAAGCAGCTGATACTTAACGCTTTTGACAAACTGATACAATTACGAATCCAAAAACACAAATAAATGGATTGTTGGATTTTAAAAAAAGGTGAAAGACTTGGAATTATTAACAGCGGGAATCTAGGGTGAACTCAGACACTTTAAATTTAAAAATGACATAAAGAAAGGAAATACTGAAATACCAAAGTAATTAAATTAAATGAAACCAGAAAACATTGAGAAAAACATTGAAATAACACTTTCCGCAGAAAGGCAGGGGTTCCCGAGGGAAACCCTCGAGCTTGCGCTCGCTGGGGCGGTCGGATGTAAATGATGCCGAGCACACACATGAAAATTCTGAAGCCAGCAGAAGACCGGAAATGGCCTGATCACAACCGACCAATAAGGTCAAACTTACCCTAGATTTCCGGTCCTTTTCGCCAATAAGAAATGGTTATTTTAGCAAATGGAATTGCATGACCATATATGGTCATGTTAAGATAGTTAGCAATTACACAAGTTCTGGAACATTACGATTACAACACCAAAAATTTCATCATTGGAAACCACACGTGTCGTACAGGGTGTCTCAATTTAAATAACCTTTTACATTTTAAATCACATTACAAACATCAAATCAACCTTTGGACAAGTTACACCCTTGCTGACAATAATTTAAATTATCAACCACATAAATTTACAGAGTCCATAGTTCTTATTTCTTCAATTCTCAAAATATTACAAACAAAAATAAAAACCTTTACATTTCCAAACTCTAACTTCTTGCAACACACAACATCCAGTTCCAGTTCTCCGTGCCACCACATATTACAAACCTGTTTACAGTAAGCGGTTTTTAATGTGGATACATTTCATAAAGATTAGTAGGTATTACGCTCACACTAAACTAGCCTATAATGGGTAGCCAAACTCTTATGACTTCATTTGAAACTACAATAATGAAAAATTATAAAATAAGTAACTAGATTATGTACGAGCATGGGAGGGAAGTATATCTTGGGAGAGGATCATACTAAGATGGTGATGTGAGTGTCAAACTCTTTGTTTATCCAAAAATCAATAATTCATGACCATTTAGCCAATCTGTATGAAAAAATAATCACTATGCCAAAGTACTTAAAGAACAAAGCCAGTTAATGTATTACTAAGCGAAAGAAATGTCAATAAGGGATCGGATAAGCCACCAAGTATAATGATGTTGGACGTATAGAAAAAAAAAGGAAGAAAAGAACTACAGATCATTGTTTTCAGATTACACATTTACTGGAAATGAAACCTGTAGATTACATTAGTAATTGATTTACAAATACATATGAACCTACAGAATAAACCCAATGAATGTATCCCTGATGTATCCAATCCCCTACATAGCTTATTTTATATCTAGAATGAAAAGTTAAATTCATGAATATGCTCTGTTTCAGACGTAAAGCAACACCAGTGAAAAATACAGAGAACATTCAAGGTGCACTGCGTAAAGAGGATCAGAATGCTGCTGTCATGTCTTATGCAACTCTAAATGGTGGAGGAGGATACGGAATGCCAAACCACCCGAATATTTATGAAAATATCCATGATGGTGAAAACATGTATGATGCTCCATATGAAGTTACAGGACACCGAAACAATCATTATGAACCTACTCCAATTGGCCGAGAAATATCATCTCCGATGGTAACAATAAATGGGGTTGCAGTTCGTTGAAATGTGAATAAAAATATGTTTTTGTCAGTTCCCAGTGATAAGACTTAACTAAAAGAACTTATTTATACAATTATGATGAACTAAATCATAATATAATTCAAGTGTGAAAAAGAAAAATATCAAACAATGCTAACTGAAACTCTTGAGTCCAATTTTTGCACTCTGAATTACTGAACTTTCCAAAGAGAATGACAACCACATCGAAGTGTTTTGACAATGGCACTAGGACCATTGTTCAGATTTTGTCTGTGAATATTGAATGTATGAATGTATATATGAATACTGTGTAGACATAGCTCTGTATAAAGTCCTTTTTTGACTGAATGTGAATAAATAAAATTTGTTACATTTTAATACGCCAAGTGATTCTAAAAACTTTTCCCATTTTAAATAATGGAATGGAACAAGCAAGTGAAATCTCAAGTCATAGATCATCGCTTAAGAATGGAGACTTGGTATCTGTAATCTGTCTACATTTACCCCTTAAAAGAACAAAATTAATGTTTTGTGATAATCAATATGATTATTATCAAATTTAATTTATAATTAACTTAATCCCTGCCCCATTTTCATCCATATAGGACACTTTTATCACTCTCCTGTGAAATCAAGTTTTTGTTGCATACGAGGCCTCCATTCTTAAGAGGCGATATATAAAGGTTGGAACACACAATAAGATAAACAAAACAACAGGTCAGCAACTGAAGAGGGAGCAATAGAAAAGGAGTTGAGAATATCTCCACAGCTTCATAGACTGCCATCTTCAAATAGACAGGCTCCTTTTTCTTCATTTCCTGTTTCTATTCTTCTGGGTCAGACTGTGAATCAAGGACCTCCAGAGCTCTCTCTCTCTCTCTCCACCACTTCCTTCTTTTCTCCAATATTTCTTCTACTTTTACTCCTCTCTTGTCAAAACTCTCCTTCACAGTATCAATCTACCTCTTTCTGGGCCTTCCCTGTTGTCTCCTTCCTTTTATTTTCTCTGTAAATACTCACTTTGGAACTCTATCATCTTCCATTCTCATCATGTTTACCGGTTTCTATCTTGCCTTGCAGTTTTGGGAATCCGGTTCTCTCTCTGATTTCTGCATTTCTGATCTTATCTCTCTGTCTTCCCAATTACAGTATTCCTCTAAGGAACTTCACCTCGGCTGCTTTAATTCTGCTTTCATCATATTTTGTTCTTGTCCATGCACCTGCGGCATATATAAAAATTTGTGTGTAATACGCAGAGTACAAATTTTCTTTGCATTTCTCCGGGACTTCCTGGTTCCGCAGTAGACCTCTCACACACTGGTAAAATCTGGTGGCTAGCTGGATTCTCTTCCAATTTCTTTGTTTATGTTTCCATTTTCTCTGTTCCTTATCAATTCCAATTCCTTGACATTCATTACTACTACTATAGTCCATCTTCGTAGTAAGCGTCTTTCTGGACGACTGGAGGTGTGGCCTGGCCTCGTGTGTGAGGAACTATGGGAGCGTTCGTGCTGGTGGTGGGGGAAGAACTTGAACCTTTCCTCCAGCTGACACAGTCGAGTTCAGGCAGCGGACGTAGCCCTGGGAACTGACTGAAATAGTGTGGAAAGCTTAGGCGCGATACGTTCCCGGGTCGGGGTGGTCATTATGCAATGGCTCATCAGTGTACATACATCACACTAACTCAAAGGTGTAGGAATTACTTAATATGATAAACTAGTGAAAATAAAATAGTACCGTACATTGTACAAATCGAGTCTTATATTTCGATTGTCTGCCTTAAACCTTGTCAATTAACTACACAGGCCTTTGAGCATAACATTCTAAAATTTCAGTTCTATTCCAGTACGGAAATACTTCGTAACTTTCGTCGTAAATGTTGGTGACGTCAAGAAATCAGAGGGTCATGCCTAAAAGAATTCATATCGGATGATGCTTTCGACACAACGTGAAATAAATCTCAGTGTATAGTAAAAGTGGAGGTCAATATTTTGGCACTCTGTAGCCTTTAATTTATTCTTATACATTCTTATTATACATTCTTACGAATATGAAATCTGTTATATAAAATTGAAAGGTTTTAACCATTTGGTAGAAAATCAATTGAACATAAGACAGTAACTTGCAACTGGTAATACTGCGAATAAAGGAAGTTCGTTTGAAACTGTACTGTACTGTATACCAAGGAAAGGCGCATCGGTACGCGCTATCAGTTCATCAATCGCCTAACGAATAGGAGGAAGTTGTTTCCACTGACAGCCTGGAGATATAATCTACTTAACGTGATTTCTAGTGAAATACGTATAAAAGAGTATAATTAATGCAAATTTGTCGGGAAAATGCAGAGAAGAAGCATTAGTAGAAATACTTCAGCTACTTTCATAATAACATTAACAATGTCTACTTTTCTTGTCCATCAGAAGAAATATAATAATATATAATACTCTTGAATAACCTGCTATTGTTGCGACTGGACCTGCTGTAGTAGGAGTGGGGGGACGATAGCTCCCACCACTGCATGCGCAACCATTTCTCGCGCAAGACGCTTTCAACCAAAACGGACTATACTAAGAATGCTTTCATTCCCCACCCCTTCAGGGCCACCTGGAGGGTAACGCCCTCCCTCTGGCCGGGAGCTTGGGCGGGGTTGAGGAGGTTTGAGAAAAGAAGGAGATGGGGAAAGGTGGTTTGAATAAGTAAAGGAGATGGGATAAAGGAAGTGCAGATTCTCTAGCGCTTTATGGACAGATTTACATTTTCTGTGCTTTATTGATAAGATACATACATATATACAGAGCTTTAAGGATGTTTATGAGAGTTACATGGGCGATTTTACAACCAGGTTGTGCATGGTGGTGTGATGAAGTGACGGGTTTCGTGAGGTGGAGGGAGGATGTGAAGTGCTAGGATGTGATACAGGGATGAGAAATTTACCAGGGAGGTGAATAGGAGACTTAAGTGGTTAGATGGAGGAGGGGATAGTGGAAAGATTGCAGGTGAGGGTGGTGGATAGTTGCTGGGTGAAGATGGTGGAAAGCGGAAGTGTGGACTGGGAGGTTGCTGAGGGGGTGCAGGCCGGGGGTATGTGCGGTGGCGGGGTGATTTATGTTGGTTAGGAGTTGGGGGTGGAGAGCGGGATGGTTCTATCCTAAGATGTCGGCCGTTGAGGTATATCCCTTGGGTGATGAGGCGCTGGACGTCTTCGGGCGTTGGTAGTTGCAGGCGTACTAAATATGTAGGGCCATCGTCGTTGTGGATCCTAATGGCTTTCTTCACCGGGACTCCTGCTTTTTGGAGTTCTTGGAGGATTGCTATTGGTGGTAGGTTAGGTTCCACGCCACAGGCAACACAGCTGTATAGGTTGTTCTGGCTGGGCGGTGAAGTTAGCGGTTGTACATTATCTGGTGTTGGTGGTTGTGTATTGTCTGCTTGAATTGCTATTGCTTCATTTGGCGGCGTTGTTACTTTTTCCTATGGCCCTGAGCGTGGGAGGGTGGGGGATGGTATGCCATTATGGGAGAGGGGTGGGTAGTAGCTGTGGTGGTGGTAGGGGTGTTGGAGGTAAAATGAGAGGAGGTGGAAGTAGTGGTGGTGACGGTGGTGGTAGTGGTGGTCTGGGAGGTGTAAGGAGAGGGCGGCTGCTGTTGGTGTGATGTGCCAGTAGTAGGGGTGGCTGTGGCAGCGGCGTATTCCTTCATTAGCCGATCGAGTAATTTCCCTGGGGTGTCTTGTACTCGATGTAGTTGTCCTTGGATATAGACCCCATTGTCTAGGGCGTTGTAGACGACCTCTAGCACTAGATAATATAATAGTACTTCTCTTGTGGGTTTGTCGATTTGATAAAGTCTAGCGGCGGCGTAGACGCATGTGGGGCGAAGTTCTGTAAGGATGTCATCTGCTGGAATTGCTGGGTCAATATCGTGGGCAATGCAAGTATAGTACATTATGGGGGGGGGGGGGGGGGGCGACTTCCTCTTGGTGTCTGGCCAATTTTGCTTTTTTGGGTCGGCTGGGCGCGTAATTAGAGGTGTGGCGCCGCCCGGCCGAAGAAAAATGTTTGTGGGTGTTTTTAGGGTTATTCAGTCCACTTTCAGAGGTTGAAGATGTGTGCGCGTGTCCGTGTGATCGTTACATCCATTTATTCTCAGCCCTTGATAAGTCTTTTCTGATTTCCAGTTTCATAAGGGAGGTGGGATTCAGTACTAATGGTGTTTATCCTATTACATGTGTTCTTATCCATGATCCTGTCTTTTATATGACTTGAGTTGTCACTTGTTTATTCCTTTCCATTATTTACATTGATCTTTTTGATTTCCATTTCTCCTTTTGTGTTTGTCCTAACTTTCAAGTCTTTTACCATCATCTGTACCAGGTGTATGACTAAGTCTTCTCTGGTTTCACTAAGAGATGGCACCAGTGAACAGTGCGCACCGTAAGAATTTGACACATATGTCAGTTTGTTCGTCTGACTCAGACCTAAGACAAAATGCTGGTTCATAGAGCAAATGCCGGAAAAGCCTTGCATCTGATCTGTTTTTTGGCATGCTCTATTGGTGGAAAAATATCTAATTCCCTCCTTGGGAACTTAGGATTTCCATTCGGAAGGGCTAGGCGGACAATAATTCCATTGTGGAGTTTTGTCTCCCGTATGCAGTTATCAGACTGTGCCTCTTATATAGGGCTTCTGATAAGTTCACCTGCAGATCACAGATCTCACACTTCTTTTGGGGAGCGGATGCATACTCTCCGTCGCAGCACCTTCAAATCTTTTGCTTGGCTGGGTGGGCTTCATCTATACTCACTACCCAGCCGACCTCAAGACAAACACATAGGCTGGCACCTAGTTGGAGGTCAGCCTTCCAAACACCACCATGCACACCTGTCTTCTCAGCGGTGTTGATCCTGCTCTCACCGATACTGACATCTATCACGAACTCCGCTCAACCGGCGCCCCCATCTACGATGCCTGCAGGCTGTTGGACGGCACTACTGGATTACGGTCATCAGTGGTTCTTCTTTATCTCCCCAGAGTGAACGATGTGACCCGTCTCCTCGACACCGGCGTTACTATCTATCAACGCTTTTACCAAGTGGAGCCTATTCCTCCGTACATCATTGCCCAACTCAACACAGATCCTGCTACCCTGCTCGCCGAAGTTGATTCTCCACCCAGGACGCTGCAAGAAGAGTCACTGCCCCCCTTTCCCACTTCCCCGGTGACTACCACTACCACCACCATTACGACTTCAGTCTCTACCCCTTCCAATACTCCCCCCACTACTGTAACAACCTGCCATCCTTTGTCAATAATGATATCATCCCTTCCTCTTACTTCACTTCCTGCACAATCTATCCCCCAGCAACCCCCTACAAACATCTTGGATTCCCACACAGCACCGCCACCGCCACCATCTCCACATGCTGACGCCGCAGCAACCGCCGAGTCTCTATCATCGCCATCGCAGCGAACCACCATCATCCACAGCTATGCCTAGCTGTGTACTTCGCGGCATCGACCCTAAAATCTCAGCACAGGAAATACTCCGGGAACTTCAAGCAGCTGGTGTCCCCACCCACCGTGCGTCCAGGATCCAGAATGCCTCCGGTCCTACATACCTGGTCAGACTACACCTTCCAACTGCCAACGACATACACCATCTTATTCAAAACGGAGCAACTATCTACCGCCATCGGTATAAAGTGGAACACTCTCGTTCACTGCCCCTACCACTTCGCCATTCCCTTCCAAACACGTCTCGTCGCCCCCGGCCAGCCCCTCCTCCCTTCGAACCTCGTCAACCGGTCTGTCCGCCCCTTCCCCCGACAAGTTTCTTCGCTACACCCCTTCCGATGTTCGAACTCCTTCGTCTCCTCACTATCTCCCTTTGTAAATCTCACCGCTACCCTCCAACTTCTAACCTTTCATCTCCACCCAAGCACACCACTCTAACCTCCACACCTCGCACATAGCCCATCTGTCTTTGTAAATCTGTCACTAAAGCACTCGATAACCGACACGTCCTTTATTCTCATCTCCATTACTTACTCATACCGCATTTTACCCATCTCCCTCTTTTCTCACTTCTTCTCAACCCGTCATCTCTCCTGGCCAGAGAGAGGGCGACACCCTCTAGGTGCCAAGCCCCAACCTTCAGGGTGGGGAATGAAAACTTGCAAAGTAAGTAAGTTCACCTGCAGACACCCCAGCGTCAGTGGGTAGGGTCTGACACATCCCACTCTGATGAGCCTAGTGTCAGACCTAAGACAAAATGCTGGTTAATAGAGCAAACGCCAGAAAAGCCTTACATCTGATCTGTTTTTTGACATTAACCTACCGACACACACAAGTTGAGTCCGCCAAACACTAGCGTCAGTGTTGTATCATTCAGTGATCGTGTCTACGTTTGTGCCTGAAAAAGAATATTTGTGGCACACATGGCTTTTCTTATTTAATCAAAATAAAAATTCTGTGGAAAGTCATCGTTTGCTGGTAGAAACATATGGTGAACACGCTGCATCGATTAGAGCATGTGAGACATGGTTTCGACAATTTAAATGTGGTGATTTCAATGTGAAGGACAGTGCACTCTGGTAGACAACAAAAGTGCAAAGACGAGCAATTGCAGGCGTTACTGGATGATGACCCAACTCAAACTCAACGCTAACAAATGATTAATTTAAATCACGCATTGATCAAAAGATGACCGGAATGTGCCAGAAGACATGCCAAAGTGATTTTGTTACACGGCAATGCGCTGTCTCATACAGCAAAAACCAGTGAAAGACACCTTGAAATTGCTTGAATGGGTCACCCTTCTACACCCGCCATACTTCCTCGACCTGGTGCCATCTAACACCTGTTCACATCAATGGGGCACGTGTGCGCAGAACAGCACTTCAGCAATATCGAGGAAGTTGGGAAATGGCTCGACGTATGGTCTGCAGCAAGAGACAAGCAGTTTTTCTGGCATGGTATTCATAACTTATCTGAAAGATGGGTAAAGTGTGTAGAAGCCAATGGCCAATATTTTGAATAAACAAAAAATTGATTTCCCTTGAAAATTACGTGTTCTCTTACCACAAAAACGTATGCATACACCTGGTATTCATCTTCATCTATTTGCCTCTTCCTTATTCCTGTATTTATACAGCTTACTTCTTATTCCACGTTTTGTTTTAGTTTAAGCACAGATGTTTACTTTGAAATAAATACTGTAGTAGCATCAACATCACCTTACAAGTGTATCTTATTTACAAGACATAAAGGCTTCTTCAGTTTTTGAAATAATATGTTTAATCAATCATTTTAAACCTAGGACAAGAATAAATTAGGAATTGGATTGGGTACCAGCTGAGTTGAGAATCCTTGTTTGAGAATGCTCTTGAAGGTTGATATTTAGGTGGAAAAGATATGTGTCAGTGGATAACACCAAAATTGGCAGTAGTTGTGTGAAAATGAAGAATGTAACAGGAGATAGGAGAACATGGAAGAATTCCATGCAAAAACCTGCCTTAGGGCAAACCACACTGTATTATTAGGATAATAAGCCAGCACGATGGCCACAAATAAAAAAAAAAAGGTAAGTTAGAGAAACAAATGACACAACCTCGCAGCACAGAGAATTGTCTGCTGGTCATTAAATTGTTAACATTTGTTTTTAATGTCCCTTCAGGTGCTGTAGATCAGTGGTATTCAAAGCATGGTATGCGTACCACTAGTGGTACGTGGGTTCATCTCGAGCGGTACGCAAATTTATCGTTACTCCTACCTGTTTCTGGTGGCAGTTCAGGAAAAGAGTTGAGCCAACTTACTTTTAATAAAATCTTATTTTGACTTAGAGTTTCTATTTACCACTGCACAGAGTCACCTTTCTGAACTATGTATCAGTTTATAATACCTCTCTTAAGTTATTCACAAACTTGTATATGTTAGGATATGGAAACTCACATGACCCATCTCTATACAAGAATTTCTGCATTCTTAAATCAACCCTCTTGTTGCTCTGTTCGTGCTTGGGGATTACTCTTGTTCCACTGTGTGTGACATGTAGCCAAACATTGCCCATTATTTTGATGTTGAGAAAGGCATTATGGATGATATCCGTGGTTATTAAAATAATCTGGCCATACAACAGGAGAAGATGACTTCAATGGTTGAATAATTGGGCTATCACTAAGCACTGAAAACGGCAGGAATAATTGTTCGGCCATTGCTCACCGCTCAGTTTTGAGCTTTTTCAGTAAAGTTTACTCCCAGTTATGAGGTTTCATTTGTCCAGCGACATTATTGTTATTATTGGGGAACAGGATGGTGTAGCAGCTTAGCCGCTTGTTATTGTTATTATTGGGGAACAGGATGGTGTAGAAGCTTAGCTGCTTGCCTGTCATGCTGGTGACTGTGTCTTGATTCCCAGTGTTGCTAGGATTTTCAGTTCAGAATCCTGTGGTGTCAAGAAGGGCATGCAACATTAAATTGCCGACCACAACTCTTTCATGTCTGAGTGCATGCCGGAACCCTGCTCAAAAAGGCCAAGCTGCGGAAGATGATGATGGTTAATATTATTTGGCATTCACCAACCATTTGTTATTTGTGATATAATCGTAATATACTTGTACTTGGGGGGTACAAAGGTAAAACAATTTGATTTTGGGAGTATGCCAACAAAAAAAGTTTGAATATCACTGCTGTAGATTATATGGGACAGCATGGTGCTGTAATTATGTCTCACAGAAGTTTTTTAACATGCTGGAAAGAAGTGACATACAGCTGTTGCATTTAAATACCATTTAGTAGGGATCGATTCTACTATCATGTTAACAGATGGATCACAATTAACTGATTAAGTTCATTCCTGCAAGTTCACTCTCTGCAATTCAGCCTCATAAATCTTTAAAATTTCAGTACAAACTACATTTAAAAATCTACAGCACATGAAAATACACTGATCAACACGTACTTCAGAAGCCATGAAATGCACTAAACCGATCAATTACTGCTGTATATGAACTGGCTTGAAGGTGGACTCATATGCTGTACACTATACAGATGCTTATTGCATGTTAGCTGAGATCACAATATCACTGAGTGAGGTATATGGGTCAGGCGGCTATTGCATCGCCCAGACACAGCACAATAAATAACAGGCACAGTTCTCGACTGAGGCTTGTACTCTACAAAATGTTCATGTAAATATAAATGAATTCCATTTGTTTTATTGTTCTTATAGTCCTTGAAGTTATTTTTAGATTAGGAACCCCTGACATTTTCAGTGTAAGCAGAATTTAACATTTCATTCCACAACAATATCATCATCATGATTGCAAAAAAATTGTAGTCAACACTACTGTATAATCAGTAATAAAGAAAACTGTAAACTCAACTTCAGATAATTGCACTTACTTCTAACATGACCAAATGAGTTATTTTCACCTTCAATAAATATGAAGATTTGATGTTCCCATCCGGCAGTATAAATCCTAAATTCATCTGTCTTCTTTTTGAAGTGTGTTGTCATGTTTTTGTAATTTTTTCCCAAACAGCTTTCTCGGTCATTTCAATTGCAAATCTGG
This sequence comes from Anabrus simplex, assembly GCF_040414725.1. Taxonomy (NCBI): domain Eukaryota; kingdom Metazoa; phylum Arthropoda; class Insecta; order Orthoptera; family Tettigoniidae; genus Anabrus; species Anabrus simplex. The sequence continues at coordinate 343,050,527 of NC_090268.1, read as the reverse complement.
CTTGAAGGTGGGCTTACACTCATATATTGCTTCCGATTCCCCCCGCCCTGCATTCTGGCAACTGTGATTTATTGAGTAAACTCAAGTGCTGTACAGTTACTCCCTCTGTGGATCAGTGGTAGTGTATCAGCCTCCGGATCCCAACAGCATGGGTTGAAATCAGACAGACGAAGTTGGCTGGAAGAGAGTCCATTTGACACTCCATGTTGCACAATGTTGGTATGTAAAAGATCTCTGGTGATGACAGGATTGTTCATCTGACGAAATTAAGTTTTTTAAACTCAGCCATAGATTCACTTTACTCTGTCATCTGGTATAGTAGTACAGAACATCAAAACTGACATACAGGCAGTCTAGATAGCGTCAATTAAAATGCATGCACATGATAGCTGAACCATACTATTGTCATTATTATTATGATTATTCCGGTGAAGACGGTATTTTCATTTGCATCTTTTCTGGATTCATGGGTTTCTTACGTTTTTGGTTCCTTTTGTTAAAAATGAAGCCATACTTTCCAGTGTCAACTCAGTTAATGTAGCTTGAATGCTTTTCAGTCTGTCAAACGTCCGGCTCCATGGCTAAATGGTTAGCGTGCTGACCTTTGGTCACAGTGGTCCCGGGTTCGATTCCCGGCAGGGCCGGGAATTTTAACCATCATTGGTTAATTTTGCTGGCATGAGGGCTGGGTGTATGTGTTGTCTTCATCATCATTTCATCCTCATCACAACACGCAGGTCGCCTACGGGAGTCAAATAAAAAGATCTGCACCTGGCAAGCCAAACATGTCCTCGGACACTCTCGGCACTAAAAGCCATACGCCATTTCAGCCTGTCAAACACTAATCATAACACCTAAAACACTGTAATATAACTAAATGTAATAAAACACTATTACACAAAGAACGACATATTTCATTTTTCATCACCAGATTCTACCAAATCACAATATTTTATTTATAAATTTATGAAAATTGTTTAGAATTTAAGAAACATTTATGTTTACATTCTGTTTATATCCTTTAATACTTGAGAGTTATAACTCATCTTAGCGAAGTGCTCCATGGTGAGTCATCCCCCTTGCCTGTCTAACAAGGAGTGTTATTTATATCGCACTAAAAATAACATCTTACAAGAGACTCTTTAATTCAATAATAATACTATCAAAATATGCATCGCAAAAAGCTACAAACCAACCTCAATAACCACATGTATGTCGGTCCAGTCTTTAATGTTTTGGAGCCATGACACCGGTGGTTAACCAGTTTCTCACTTACCCTCTGATATCAGGTGTACTAGCCTCCACTCCACAGAATATAGCCTAAATAAACTGCTCTCCTGCCTTTGATGATACCAGCTCTCAGTTTGCTCTACAGTAGCTCTTCTTTGTCCAGGGTATTTTGAGCATTTTCCAATGTAATCACAATTAAAGGCCTCTAATCCATTTGTGGAGGAAGCTTTGACAGTCCAGATCTCTATTCCACAATGCAATGTTGAACTGTTATAGAATTTCAACAGACTTTGCTCGAGTTTGAGGTTTAGATTATAGTCACCTCATCTTTCAGAAATATGATCTAGAAATCTCAATATGTCTGATCTCTATTTTAGGATCCAGATTGTCTTGTGTTGCTCCCAAGGAATGTGAATTGACTCGCTCGTCATGGTTGCTTCCACTAAATACCATAATTAGTTTTTTTGGTACTGATGTTTGGACTAAAATAATAATAATAATAATAATAACCATATGGCCTCAATTACCATGTGGATAATTTTAATTTTAATGTTCCGTTTTACTCTTCAGATATCAGATTAAACAGGACCTCTCTGAGTTTTAATTTTGTAAGGTAGGCACCATATGTGTGACCAGAGATCTTTTACATGCCAACATCATGCAATATGGAGTATCAAATGGACTTATCTCTGCCTGTCAAAAATCCAAATATCTTTGTGAAGTTTGAACCTGCAATTCTGGGATTTGGAGCCAACATTCCACCACTGATTAGTTCACAGAGATGAATTCTACTGAGCATATTTTGAAGACCTCCAGTGGTGCCATGTAAAATTAGGTTGTCATCTGCATAATTATATAATTTTGTTTGTGGTGACTCTATTCACTTTCACTCCTAGCTTAGTATCAAGTTGCTTTTATGTCACCGACACAGATAGGTATTATGGCAACTATGGGATATGAAAGGGCTTGAAGTGGGAAGGAAGCAGCCGTGGCCTTAACTAAGGTACTGCCCCAGGATGTGCCTTGTGTGAAAATGAGAAACCAAAGAAAACCAGCTTCAGGTCTGCCGACAATGAGATTCAAAGCCACTATCTCCTGAGTGCAAGCTCAAAGCTGCACGCCCTTAACCGCATGGCCAACTTGCTCAGTAGCTAGCTTAGTATCATGCAAAGCTTCTTTGAATATGCAGTTGGCATAGAGATTGAATATGAGATGAAAATATGCAACCTTGATGAACTACTCTTCTGATACATATCTCATAAGTTCTTGTTTGTGTAATCTTGACTGTGAGCAGCTGTTTCAAGTCAAGATTTTGTGTAATCTGGATAGCTTTTACATATAACACTTTCTGCTGCACATCTCAGTCAGTTTTTTGTGTTTGACTCTGTTGTATGCCTCTTCATAGGTAATGAAACATGCAAATAAGTCTTTGTGTTGGTCTCAACGTCTTTGAAGGAGAACATTGACGATGAACAATGCCTGTCAGATACCAAAAGGCATTTCTGAACCCCATTTGGTTGTCGTTTACGTCCACTTTGCACTCTGGTCTTATGTGTGCATGTCCTCGTGAGCTGATGCTCATATCCATGTACCGGTATTCATTTCTCTCCGGCAATTCTTTCATTAATACAAAGTATGTTACAACATTATAACGTGTAATGTAAAAGCCAACCAGGCCTATTATATGCTGAGAATTATAACGTGTAACGTAAAAGCTAACCAGGCCTATTATATGCTGAGAATTATAACGTGTAACGTAAAAGTCAACCAGGCCTATTATTTGCTGAGAATTATAACGTGTAACGTAAAAACCAACCTGGCCTATTATATGCTGAGAATTATAACGTGTAATGTAAAAGCCAACCAGGCTTATTAAATGCTGAGAATTATAACGTGTAACGTAAAAGCCAACCAGGCCTATTATATGCTGAGAATTATAACGTGTAATGTAAAAGCCAACCAGGCCTATTATATGCTGAAAATTATAACGTGTAATTCTTTCATTATCTGCATTCTATATGCAGATGTTCTCAATGCTTAGCAGACCAATCCTGGCATCAAATATGCGGCCATACTGATTGCACCTAATAGGTGAAGGACGTGGCTGGACCTAGTGGAGTTCACGTCTCTGACATTTTTCTGCTTCCTGTCTTCAATGTTCATGTTCAAATTATGCAACAGCAGTTAAACTGGTTGTGTGCCAGTGAGTACCATCTTCTGCAATGCTACACCAAGTACTCGGATCAATATTTGTGCTCCTCAAGGTGTTCTTGAGTAAACCTTATAGCACTTCAGTGGCAACAAGGTCTCCTACCTGCACTAAGTTTATTATATAGAGTTTGTTGAAGAATTCTGTGGCCCCTCATACGTTGGACAGGTCTCCAACTGAGTCGGTGACCAATGATGGTAGCCTCCATACTGTTCACTTTGCCCTCTCAAGAACTATTGTGTTCGGATTGTAGTCATCCCATTTGATGTTCATAATGGATCTGAGCTTCTTTTAGTGGAAGCTTTCTGGATTCTTGATAGCAAGGGGATATACTGTAGAGTCCAAGTTTCACATCCACAGAGCAAAGTGGAGATTACAACTGCTCAATACATCATCAGTTAGTTATTTTTCTTAGATCTTTATTCAGGAAGACCCTATGTGTGATAGTCCAAAATCTTCACTTGGGGATCATACATTCTATTCTCCATGGCCATCTCCAATGAGCAATTAGTTGAGAAAATACTTCCAGATAGCCTCCGTGGCTCAGGCGGCAGTACGTCGGCCTCTTACCACTGGGTTCCGTGGTTCAAATCCCGGTCACTCAATGTGAGATTTGTGCTGGACGAAGTGGAGGCAGAACAGGTTTTTCTCCAGGTACTCCAGTTTTCCCTGTCCTATTTCATTCCAGCAACACTTTCCAATATCATTTCATTTAATCTGTCACTCATTAATCATTGCCCCAGAGGAGTGCGAAAGGTTTCCGCAGCCGGCACAACTCCTATCCTCGCTGCTAGATGGGGGCTTCATTCATTTCATTCCTGACCTGGTCGAATGACTGGAAACAGGCTGTGGATTTTCATTTCAATATTTCCAGATGGAGGAAGTGATCTGCTTGTTGCAGAGGTGTGCTGGAGATGGAAATATTGGAGTTTGGGAAACATTTTTTAATTTTTTTAATGTTGTTGGTTGGACCAAATTATGCGCGTGCCCTACTTAAACAGTTAATTCACAGTTGCAGCTCATCAGGTGTATGAACTGGAGAGGCATCATCATATCCTTTTAGCAGTTCATTTACATGGCTAAGACTTGTAAGCCTTTCTGATTAGAGTCTGGTTTAATTAAGTAGTCCTCCATCAAATCTATACTTAGGTTCCACACCTGTGTTATTCGCAGACAACGTTTCATAGAGCATGGCTGCCAGGTACAGGACAAAGAGTATTGGTGTAAGTACACAACCTTGTCTAAGTCTCTTAATGATGGGGAATTCTTCTGATCTTTTATTCTGGTATAGCACCTGTCCAGACATAATCATGGGATGCTTGGATCAGTCCAAAAAAGTGATCAGGGCAGCTAAACTTTCTTAAAACTGTCCACATTGCTTCACTGGACACTGTATTAAAGGCCTTTTCCAAATTGTAGAACACAAAAAGCACAGACTTCTGTTGTTCTCTGCAATTCTGTAGTTGTCTCGCACGCATCATGTCAACAGTGTCTCTGGAAGGATGAAACCCACACTGAGATTCTCAGAGTGTGTCTGAGGACTATAAAACAAAATTCTAGTAAAGACTTTACCAGGTATAAAAAGCAGCGATATGCCACAGCAATTGACATTCTTGAAGATGGTGACAATGGTGGGCTGCATGTCAGAAGGAAAATTTTGATTTTCCTTATTAGCAGAATCAGGGAGAAGAGCCTGGTTTTCATACGTAAGCCTTCACTTTGAAAGAGCTCAAGGGGAATGTTGTTGAATCCAAGTACTCTCTTAGTTTCAGACTATCAAGAGCCTCACTAAATTCCTGAAGAATTGGATGTACTGATTCCAAGTTGTGGAGAATTCTGTGGCAGATGTTGGAAGTCTTCAGCAGCAATAAAGCTGCAGTTTAAGAGTAAGCAGAAGTGTTCTTTCCAGCAGTTCAAGATGTCCTGATTGTCAGTAAGGATGGTAGAATTGTCAGTGGCTTTCAGGGTACCTGATGAGGAGCAAACAGGACCATACACTGCCATAGGTCACTGGCATTCGACAGATTTTGGAGTTCCTTGGTGTTTTGTTGCCATCAGTTGATTCTGATTTCTGTAATTTCAGTCTGGGCACTTAAAAGCATGCTTTCTTTTCCATGGGAGGAGGATCCTGAGCAAGGGACAAGAATGCATCTCTCTTGGCACTGATGAGGCTCAGAATCTCTTCATTACTACCGTTGATCAAGGGTTATAAATTTCATTTTGGTTCTGTATTGAATTAAGGCTGATGATGACCCCAAGTAGGGTCGAAACTAGTCCTTTGTGACTCATTGTAATGTAAATATATGCATTCAAAGCAAGTCATCTCCGTACAGTCCATGAAGGCCCTTGGAGGGGTGGAAGGCAAAGGATTCCACTATCCTAAACCTCGGAACTTGATGGGGTAGAGCGGTCAGCTCTACGCCCGGCTGCCTTTGCCTGCAGGAATTAACCTGGCACTCATTTTTGGTGTAGGCTGAGTGAACCTCAGGACCACGTGCACCTCTGGAAGTGAAATCTCGTTTCTTAAATTTTACGACTTCCTGACGGGAATTCGAACCCACGTCCTTCCGGGCGAACCGAGCACGCCTTTACCGCCTCGGCCAGGCAGCCCCTAAATTGCAAATAATATAAAGTACTGAATAGGTGGAATAAGCATTTTTTGTGAAATTAAATTATATGTTACTATCGTTGAATCAGTCTTTTCTTTTCTGCACATCAAACCAATGACCTTCTGTGCTGTCTCTCTGATGGTGTTTCTTAATGTGGTCTACTCTAGTTCAACATCTTTAGTATTGTTCAGATTTTTTTAAGCTGATCTGAAAGAGCATCTTGAAAAAGAGTACCCACCGCTGTATTCTGAAGTTTGGTGTGCATGTATAATACGGGAAAATGTCTCCAGCATTTGGTTCATTAGATTTATGAAGCTGTAATCACTATATTTCCTTAGGTGTAGTTACTTTGATATGGAAATGAATGCTGATTGTAGCCAGTTGCTTAGGATTTCTCCTGTACTACATACTGTGTTAAAGAGCTTTGAGATCTGATCAATATTGTCTTCTGCTATCAGTTTTAAAACTTTAGCTGGGATCTGATCAGGTCTTCGTGCTTTATTACTAGAAATTAAAACTAGAGCATGCACCTCCTCATCTTTCATTGCTTCTGGGCCATCAAAACCCATGGCGCTACAGCCCTGACGTGCCTTAGTCTACCAAGTGACCATTGCTCAGCCTGAAGGTCTGCAGGTTACAATGTGAATCATGGTTAGTGTGATCAATCCTCTCAGCAGTTCTTCTTGGCTTTCTAGATTGGGACTGCCTCTTCCCATCAGATAATTCCTTAATTGTAATCCCATAGGCTGAGTGGACCTTGAATCAGCCCTGAAGTCCAGGTAAAAGTCCCTGACCTGGCTGGGAATCAAACCCAGGGCCTCTGGGCAAGAGGAAGGCATGCTACCCCTAGACCACATGGTCATTAGCATAATTGAACTTCATACTATCACTCCTGAACTGTTGATGTGTGAATTTCTTTTAATTAAGTGCAATTTCTTGCTCATCCAGAATGGGTCTGTTGGTGTTGTCGAGAAGAGTGGTTGATGTTGGCTCTTTGTATAACCCCATTATTTCCTTGACCTCCTTGGGCAGTTTGCAATTGTCATGTTTTTCGATTTTCTTTGAACCTTTCTGCCATTTTTGTTTAACTATTTTGATTTTTGTTCTAGTTTCTCTTTGCATCTACCAATAATACTCTACCTCTAAACTGCCTATTGTTCAATATTTTTATTTAACCAGCTTCAGTATCTCATCTATCAACCATTTCTTTCTCCTCTGCATCTTTGTTGCCTGTAGATATTTTCTACAAACACCAACCAATGTGATTTTCAGTCTTTCGCACTGCCTTTGTGTGTTTTTGTGAGAATGTCATCCTCTGGTTTACCATTAAACTCTTCTTTCATTGCTTCTCTCATGTAGTATCTTGTAGTCAATAGTTTCCATTCTGTTTTGGCTTAATCAATTTAAATTTCAGCTATATACTTATACAAGCAAGATACCCGTGCTTCGCTACGGTTTTATACTGAAATTTATAACTGAATGCTTAATGTTTTACATATAATCCGCCGAAATTCGCGACGACTCGTTTTCTGAGAGAATCCGCCAAAATTCGTGATCTGACTCGTTTTCTGAGAGATTACGGCAAAATTCCTCTCATTTTTCAATCTTTTTTTCCAGCAATCGATTTCGTGCTTCCCGGGCTAGGTCCAGGTATTCCACCCGGTCAGTTGGGTCCCTAAATCTTTGCCATCTGTTCCTATAAGCATTTGAAATATGGATCAGATCTTTGAGGAGGTCTGGCGTGGTGTCGTCTTGGGTGCCTTGGCGGTACTGAACCCGCGGCCGGACTGCATTCGTAGTCATTACCCGGCCAGGACCTGTTTCCAGCATGGTCCGCACATTTTGGCGACGGTCCAGAACATTATTATTATTATTATTATTATTAGGGTGGGTGATATTAGTTGAATTTAGGTTATTATTATTATTATTATTATTATTATTATTATTATTGTTGTTGTTCTGGACCCCACAGCAATATGCAAGACCGCTACTTGGCGGTAAATTACATCTGCTGCCATTGTCATTGCTGACAATGTGACCAGCACCATTGTCGCGCGTAGCAAATTGCGCGGGATTTCTGGCGATACGAATGATATACTTCCGTGCATTATTGACCTTATTATAGAGGTGAACAACTGCACAGTCAATATCATTCCTATTGCTTATTTCAAATATGTTTACATTTTTATTTATATGCCAGAGGAATCTACTGTAATCTTACTTTAAGTTCTACAAAGAAAACAATGGCTCTTGAAAATAAACCCAGGAAAGATTAAAAATGATTGGTTTATGATCAGAATAAGTACATTATGAACAGTAAAATCAATTGGACTCAAATCATTTTTTACCCCACCGCCGTTAAGTTCATTCCCCCCCCCCCCCCAGAAAAAGAAGGCAAGTTTCCTTATGTTTAAAGGAGATTCCAAATACTAATGTTCACGTCTGTTACGTTCTGTTTTGAGATATAAGTATCCCCATAAAAATAATTAACTTTTTTCACTTCCTTTCACACTCCCCACCCTCCTTAAGTGAATTTTCCAGCAAAAATACTTGTTTCTTTAATAGTAAAGGATCTTCTAAATACCAATTATCACGACTCTAACACCTTCAGTTTGTGAGTTATGTGTCCTCATAAAAGAAATTCAACTCCTTTTCAGCCCTGCCCCCAAGATGATTTCCCCCAAAATGTGTTTTTCTTTGTTTTTAAAGGAGATCCAAATACCAGTTTTCACGTCATTTCAAGTCTGTAACATCTTCAGTTTTTGAGATATCAAGAATTCAACCCCATTTTCAGTCACTTTTACCCCCCCACCCACCCAAGTGGTTATTCCAAAAACAAAAAATACATGTATGTTTATTTTTAATAGAGACAAAAAATACGACTCACTTCTGTAACATGTAAAGTTTTTGAGATATACTGTAGAAATGCTCATTTTAATATTTCACCCCCTTTTTAATTCCCCTTAAATGGAGTTTCCAAAAACAAATCACCTATGTTTCTTTACTTTTACAGAAGATTCCAAATACCAATTTTTACCTCTGTAACATTTTACATTTCTGAGATATACTGTAAATATTATCTTTCTAAAAATTCACCCCAATTTGTCACTCCTGTTTAACCTCATTAATTGGATTTTGCAAAAACAAAAAAATACATGTTTCTTTATTCTTAACGAGGATTCCAAATACCAATTTTCAGGTCTGTAAGATCTTTAGTTTCTGAGATATAAGTATCCATTAGTTTTGGCTCGGCGATGATGAGTCAGTCAGTCAGGACATGTTCTTTTATATATATAGATAAATGTTAATGCCGAAAGGCTGACTTTGAATCTGCATCATCATCAGTGGTCTGAAATGTGGTGAAGTTTGTAACATATTTGCTGTTTTCAAACAATAGAAAGATAACTCCATTCCAGCGATTACAGTTTCCTGGGTTGTTGCCAGAACAATAAAGCTTTTCCTGTTTACGATGACAAATACCAGATCTGGCCATCATAATTCACGTATTCCTAATACTGTTATAAGTTAAAAACTTCATTTTCCCGTATTGAACTGAAATTCACAATTAGAATTAAGGAAGGTTCAACCTTTTCAATACAAAACGTGTTGTATAAGATGTTCACAACATATTATTTATTATATTGCTAGCAAGATACCCGTGCTTCGCTACGGTATTATACTGAAATTTACAATTGAATGCTTATTGTTTTATATATAATCCGCCGAAATTCGCGATCTGACTGGTTATCTGAGAGAATCCGCCAAAATTCGCGATCTGACTCGTTTTCTAATAGATTACGGCAAGTTTCCTCCCATTTTCAATCTTTCTTTCCAGCAATCGATTTCGTACTTCCCGGCTAGGACCAGGTATTCCACCTGCTCAGTTAGGTCCCTAAATCTTTGCCATCTTTTCCTATAAGAATTTTTAATATTGATCAATTCCTTGAGGAGATCCGGCATGGTGTCGTCTTGGGTGCCTTGGCGGTACTGAACCCGCGGCTGGACTGCATTCTTAGCCCGCTGTCACACAGGGCATCGAACGATCAAGAGCGACCAACTGGCATCGAGTACTAACGACTAAATTCATTTACCTTGTCACACTGCTCATCGATCGAGAGGGATCGACTGCACGGAAACAGCCCAGTACCGTACAGGCTACAGACGTATTCATATTCACGGGAGAAAAAGAATGTGTTGTGAAAGCGATAATTCGGGTGGAAATATGATTCTAACCTATGAATATATTAGGAGAAAGGAAAGAACCAGACGATCGCAGTGGACAAGGTAAAGAGCCATGGAGAATTCCACCAAAGTGTGCCTTCGTTGTGGAATGACGAAGAAAAATTCAGGAACTAGTACCGAATGTTCATCAATAATTACGGTATAAGGAATTAGAGGAAAAAATGTAGTCACTAATAAATATCAGGCAAACAAATCACAGGAAAAGTATAAGTTCTGAGGAAAGGCTGACACTATCGTTAAATTCAATTTTCACAACGATTTTTTTAGGTTTAAAGTCAGAAGTGATGTTCACCTCCGAAACAACTACTGTATGTCCGTGGCAAAATAAGATCAAATAAAGGATTAGTGGCAGGTACATTTCTTTGCATTCTGTAGGATTCTAACAAAGTATTGATAAAAAAGGACTGAAAACGGTTATGTAGCCTACATCAATTTGAATTCATAATTTGAAGGTGCTACAATAACCAGTGGAAATATATTTATTTAGGCCTACAGGTTTCTGGACATTGGTGACTCATACAGATTTAGGATTGCTCACAATACATCAGTGGATTTGTTCCTATTATATGTGATGCCATTCATAGAGCACTACAGCCAGAATTCTTGACAGGGTCAAAGTTCCAACAAAAGCCTCACAACAGTGGCTCATTGTACTTCAAATATAAGACTAATACCATTTATGCTTATTTGTTTTAATGATGCTGGATCTTGGAGCATAATTACTGTCTTTTCAAATGATATTTTGAGGTGTTTATTAGATGGAGGTTAACAGCTTTTTTTTTCCATACCACTTGGTGAGATCCCACCTACCAAAACAATAGACATATCAAGAAATGCTTCCAGTCAAAATTTACATTACCTAATGTAGAAATAATGTGTCAAGTTTCATTACAATCCTGTAAATAATTTTGAAAGAAAAAAAAATGCACATATGCTCTGAATATTGTGAAAATGATAAAAGTATTGGAGTTCCTTACACTGTTTCTCTCCCTCATGATCCTCTGCAAATCTCTTGTTGCCTCTCCTCTTCTTTGTTAATGTGCCATGTTCAGAATAGTATCATATTGCTTTCATGACAAAGATGTTGCTGAATTTCTGTAGGCCTACTGTGTTTTGTTCAAAGAATCTAGGTCCATATCCAAACTTTGCAAGAATGACAATCCTGTCTTAATTTATATCATTGAAGACTACAGCAGCTTCAAAAGCAGCTAATTTTACCAAATGGCTGTGAAGAAAGGTTGTCTATGGACATCTCTTCCAAAGTAAATTCTCTTTGGGGTTCTGTGTATTCACATATGTGTACATTTCTTGAGGAGTTTAGGTGAGGCTAGTGCTCTACACTAGCTTAATAACTATAGGAAAAGCTTCTGGAATATTGTTCTAATAAGTTGGCAGTGTAATAGACTGATACTTGTCACAACTACATGTAAATTACACACAAGGTCTTGTTTATTACCCTCATCACTAAGCATAAAGTACTGTCCCCCCAAACTTCGCACTGGCAAGCTGCTCTAATTGCTCACTTGACAATAATAAACCAATTAATATAAATCCTGCACTTCCATCCAAGTTACTGGTAAACTCCTTGGTACAGAGTAACAACTTTTTCCGCAAAGGTCTGGTAGGACTCTCTTTCTTACCTCAATGTTGATTTTGCCTTTCTGTGTATTGATCATATGTTACTTCTTTACTGATATGAACTATACCAAGCCTATCTATCCATCCTGAAATACTTTCCTTATGAATCAGTTCAAGGAAAATGAAAACTTTGCCTTCAATTTAACCCAAAATGAGAACCAAACACTGCAAAAAATAATAGGTGCTAATAACAAGCACCTTGCCTTCTATTTTTAGAAGTGAAGAGTGTGCCTTTCTAACAACTAAATACTATTGCCATCTACAGTAAAATGTTATTTAGGCCTGTTGCTCAGGTGGTAAATGATTTAATTTTGCTATATCTTACATTGCCTGTCAAAACTGTTTGTAAATACCAATTATATAAATTAATGTTTGACAGAGTAGGGTGTATGGGTCTTTTAAGATCTTGGATTGACTTACAGGGTAATTAATCTACTCAACCTTTTATTACAAGCATGTAACTGTCATATGGATATGCTTTTTATAAATATGTACATGTTCTGCCATCATATCCCCTTAATATCACATCCCACAAAATACAGTTTTTTTTATGTTGTAGATTAAAATCTACAAAACTTTGGTAGAAACACCTGTCAAAATAGTTACAAATGAATTTTTCATCTTTGTTTTTCATTGTTTATATGGATCTACAGCACAAGAAATAAAATAATCGGTCTACCTTGATGCCCCCTGTAGGCCTATATGTTATTAATAAATTATAAGTACGGTAACAGACATGAAAGTAGCGATTGCTGGTGCAGACAGGTACCAATGGCAGGAGAGTACTTGGAATGAGGAGATAAAGGCTACCTAAGTTACAAAGGTATAAGGTGGCAGGGAGGGATTCTGTCAGGTATAACTCTAGTAAGAATTTTGTCCTATGCAAACGACTTGGTCTATTGAAACTGTGCAATCTAATATCTTGCAACTTCAAAAAGGATGCAATGAATATGACATGAAAATTAGTCGTTTCAATTCTAAAGTGATGGCAGTAGAGAAGAGTAGTAGAACTGAATGTCAGGTTGAGAATACAAAATTGGAACAGGTAGATAATTTCAAATAGGTATTTGGGATGTGTATTCTTCCAGGATGGCAGTATAGTAGGCAACATTGAATATAGATGCAGTAAACCCAATGCAATGAGCTTGCAGTTGTGTTCAACAGTATTCTGTAAGAAGACAGTTAGCTCCTGGACAAAACTACTCATGTCTTTACACTGGTCTGGTTTCAGACCACCTGTGCTGTACATACCTAATGCAATGAGTTTGCAGTTGTGATCAACAGTATAGGTACCAAAAGAAGGAAGTCAGCTCTTGGACAGAACTATCAATACGCCGGTCTGGTTTCAGACCACCTGTGCTGTACAACTGCTTACTACATACACACAGAAGGGACCTACTACATGTATTTCAAAATACTCCTTTCCTTGTAAACCATACATGTTCTACCACATAAAATATACAAATTAAGATGTTGTAATAATGCTAATAATTTTAAAAAATTGGAGTTAAGGTTCTTTCCCCCACATAACTCACTGAGGATTCAAATAAATATTGATAGATAAGTAGGCTATAACAAAAACTGATTTAATTAAAAAAGTAGAACATTTCTCAAGAACATAAATTTTATTTGATTCTTTCTTGATCTAACACTGTATACAACAGTTCCTGAATTTTAACTTTGAAAACCCTTCGACCTAGTACACTCATTCTTTCCATGTCATCACAAAGACACTAAAAATAATACTGATTACATTTTCTTTTCAGTTTTCAGTATCTTTTCTAAATATTCACTTAACACATCACTGTCACTTTCACATTTCTGTTTCTTTTATTTTTAACTGCTGGCAGAGCTGTTTGTGGAAGCAGAAGCCACTGGACTGGAAGTTGAAGTCCCTTCAGTAATTTCTGATCTGTAGGAGTAAGACCCCTCCAACACAAATTATTTCTGCTTCCTCCTCCTCTATTTCAGCTTGGTGAAAAGGCTCTCACACATCAGGTGCCACTTCCATAGATGTGTTTGTTACAGAACTGAAAAAAATGAACAACATATTAATGCAATTCTTCTAAATTGGAGCTATATTTTAGTCTGGACACAAGCCTTCTGCTTAAGAAATTGTTACTTTCAATAATTATTTTAGTAAGATGATTGTTAGGTTGGATTATATTATATTACTTTCAGTTATATCTGATAAATTAATGAACAGATGGGTGGAACTTATGGCCTACAGACTGAATCTTCCCCTCACTCTTTCACAACTATAACACTGGTCTGTAGTGTAGGCCTACTTTTAAAAATAAATATTACAGAATTGTACCTTTTTCCAGCAATGAAGAGTTCCGGAAAGTTGAGAGCATTGAAGTAGACCCATTTTGTTTTCTGTACAGCAGAACCTGGGAGGAGAGGGAGGATGTTATCTCTCCAAGTTCGATATCCAGCCTTCAGAATTTGCCTTGTTTTGGCACAACTTTTTCCTGAAACAATGAATCAGAATATTGTGACATATACATGTAGTAGGCCTACTTATGGCATAGGCCTACACTTATTTGTCATTAAAGCGAACAATGGTAGGCCTATTCATTTCATTAGGTACCGGTACGAGATGGAGGTTAGGAAAGCACTGCTTATGTTTTCCAAACATTTCTTCAATTAAGTTACAAGAATGATAATTACTAGTTCTCCTAGTATAACTTTCTTTACCAATCTATTCCGTATAATATATTTTATCAATAAATAATCTAAGATAACACTATTCGTAAGATAATCGTAAAAATATAATAATTACTTACCAGTTTTTGTCCCAGTTCTCGACGCTATAGAATGCCATACAAAATTCACGGTCTCCTTATTACTATATCCAGGGAGTCTAGGATTATACACCACTTTGTTTTCATACACTAAGCAAATTAATGTTTCGATTTCATCAACAGATGACTATGTTGCGTCCGCCATCATCGAACGACTGCGACTGAAAAACGGACACGTTTGTTTTCACAAACCAGTCGATCTTCATCGCTCGTAGTTGATCGCTGACGATCGATGCTGTGTGACTGGTGCCACTGCCCTCTGTAGGTTTGTTTTCTTAGTCGGTCGATCGCAGTCGTTCGATCGATCCTGTGTGACAGCGCCCTTAGTCATTACCCGCCCAGGACCCGTTTCCAGCGCGGTCTGCACATTTGACGACGGTCCAGAACATTATTATTATTATTATTATTATTATTATTATTATTATAGATGTTCTGGACCCCACAGCAAGATGCAAGACCGCTACTTGGCGGTAAACTACATCTGCTGCCACGGTCGTTGTTAACAATGTGATCAGCACCATTGTCGCGCGTAGCCAAGTGTGCGGGATTTCTGGTGTTACGAATGACATATTCCGTGCATTGTTGACCTTATTATAGAGGTGAACAATTGGACGGTCAATCTCATTCCTATCGTTTATTTCAAAGGTGTTTAAATTTTTATTTATATGCCAGGAGAATGTACTGTAATCTAAGAACGTTGTACGAAGAAAAAGATGGCTCTTGAAAACGAACCCAGGAAAGATAAAAAATGATCGCTTTATGATCAGAGTAAGTACATCGGAAATCTACAGCCTGTTTCCAGTCATTCGACAGGGTCAGGAATGGAATGAATAAAGCCCCCATCTGGCGGCGGCAATAGGAATTGTGCAGGCAGCCGAAACCTGTCGCACTCCTCTGGGGCAATGGATAATGAATGACAAATGAAATGAAATGATATTGGACAGTGTTGCTGGAATGAATGATGGCAGGGAAAGCCGGAGTATCCGGAGAAAACCCTGTCCCGCCTCCGTTTTGTCCAGCACGAATGTCTCATGGAGTGACCAGGATTTGAATCACATAACCCAGCTGTGAGAGGCAGGCGCGCTGCCACCTGAGCAACGGAGGCTCCTTATAAGTACATTATGAACAGTAAAATCAACTATTCTCACCTCCTTTTACACCCCACCGCCGTTAAGTTTATTTACCCCCCCCCCCCCCCACAAAAATAACAGAAAGGCATGTTTCTTTATGTTTAAGGGAGATTCCAAACACCAATGTTCACGTCTATTAACTTCAGTTTTGAGATATAAGTATCCCCATAAAAATAATTCACTTTTTTCACTTCCTTTTCACCCCCCTCCCCCCGAATTGAATTTTCCGGCAAAAACCTTGTTTCTTTAATAGTAAACGATCTTCTAAATACCAATTATCACGACTCTTACTTCCTCAGTTTTTGATTTATGTGACCTCATGAAAGGAATTCAACTCCTTTTCAAACCCGCCCACCAAGATGATTCCCCCCACCCCCATCAAAAACGCGTTTTCTTTGTTTCTAAAGGAGATCCAAATACCAATTTTCACGTCTGTAACAACTTTAGATTTTATTAGGCGTAAGTATTCTAATACAATTAAGTCAATTAATTTTTCAATTCATTCACCCCGCCCCCTTCATTGGATTTTTCAAGAATACGTGTTTCTTTACTTTAAAGCAGAATCCAAATATCAAATTTCACGTCTGTAACATCTTCATTTTTGAGATATCCATAGCTTAATTAAAACAATGGTATTCAACCCATTATTCACCCTTTTACACCCCTCCTATCGGGATTTTCCGAAAACAAAAAATACACGTTTCTTTATTTTTAAAGGAGGTTTTAAATACCAATTTTTACATCTGTAAACTTTTCAAGTTTTAAGATGTAGATACACTCATTTTAAAAATTCACTCCCCTTTTCAAACCCCCCCCCCCCATATTTGGATTTTCAAAAAACGAAAAATACCTGTTTCTTTATTTTTAAAGTAGATCCCAAATACCAATTTTCAGGTCTGTAATATCTTCAGGTTCTGAAATAAAAAGTCTCATTAAAGGCATTCAACCCATTTTTCACCCTTCCTATTAGGATTTTCCGAAAACAAAAATGTACGTGTTTCTTTATTTTTAAAGGAGATTCTAAATACTAATTTTTTACATCTATAAACTTTAAAAGTTTTGTGATACAGATACACTCATTTTAAATATTCACCCCCTCTCACCTCCCATTAATTGGATTTTCCAAAAACAAAAAAAATTCGTGTTTCTTTACTTTTAAAGGAGATCCAAAACACCAATTTTCAGGTCTGTAATATATTCAGTTTCTGAGATATAAGTATCCTCATTAAATGCATTCAACCCATTTTTCACCCCTTTCCACCTTTCCTATTGGGATTTTCTGAAAACAAAAAAATACGTGTGTCTTTATTTTTAATGAAGATTCTAAATACCAATTTTAACATCTGTGAACTTTCAAAGTTTTGAGATATAGATGCACTGATTTTAAAAATTCACCCCCCTTTTCACACTCCCATTAATTGGATTTACCAAAAACAAAAAATACGTGTTTATTTTCAAAATAGATCAAAAGTACCAATTTTCTGGTCTGTAATACCTTCAGTTTCTGAGATATAAGTACCGGTATCCTGATTAAAGGCATTCAACCCATTTTCCCTCATTTTCACCCTTTTTCACCCCTCCTATTGGGATTTTCTGAAAACAAAAAAATACGTATTTCCTTATTTTTAAAGAAGATTCTAAATACCAATTTTTACATTTGTAAACTTTTAAAGTTTTGAGATATAGATTCACTCATTTTCAAATTTCACCTCCTTAGCAACGGAATATCCAAAAATCCTCTCTTAGCGAGCACCTACATCTTAATATGAATGTATCCCCAAAATTTCATTTCATTATGTCCAGTAGTTTTGGCTTGGCGATGATGAATCAGTCAGTCAGTCAGGACAAGCTATTTTATATATATATAGATTAGAACCGGTTTCGACGCTTATTGCGTCATCATCAGCTACAAAAATCACAAATGGGCAAAGTACATATCATAAAAATTGCATAAATGACTCTTGCATGGCTGAATACAAATGATGGACTGCTTTTCTCCTTAAAGGCTAGAAAGGCCGCGACTCCATTTAGATGTCCATTTCACTAACTTAGTTTTTCTTTCCTTTCTTTTAAGATTCACCACCCTTGTTGAGCTGAGACTAATTTGAAGATCAACCTTATTCAATCGCTTAACATCAGGTGTCCCGGCCTTGACAAAATCTTTTTGTTGGTCTTGCCAACCCCATATAACATCGGACCTGGACTTATGTGTCTTAATTGAACAACAGAAGAATGGACAATTTTACTACATTGTTTTTACTACATCGTTTTATTATCACATTCAGACTTTTATGTTCAAAGCATTTTATGCACAATACTCACCCATCAAACTACTACGCTTTTATGTGTCACATCACATCATCATATTTTACTTATTTTCTTCTAGCCTTTAAGGAGAAAAGCAGTCCATCATTTGTATTTAGCCATGCAAGAGTCATTTATGCAATTTTTATGATATGTACTTTGCCCATTCGTGATTTTTGTAGCTGATGATGACGCAATAAGTATCAATAATAATAATAATGTTATTTGTTTTACGTCCCACTAACTACATTTTGAGGTCTTCGGAGACGCCGAGGTGCCGGAATTTAGTCCCGCAGGAGTTCTTTTACGTGCCAGTAAATCTACCGACACGGGGCTGTCGTATTTGAGCACCTTCAAATACCACCGGACTGAGCCAGGATCGAACCTGCCAAGTTGGGGCTAGAAGGCCAGCGCCTTAACCGTCTGAGCCACTCAGCCCGGCCGTGCAATAAGTATCGAAACCGGTTCTAATAATATAATAAATAATATGTTGTGAACATCTTATACAACACGTTTTGTATTGAAAAGGTTGAACCTTCCTTAATTCTAATTGTGAATTCCTAATACTGTACGTAAATTTGCATTTGTCTCCCTTCTTGTACCAAATGATCAAACTTTTCTGCTGCATACAGACTTCTAACATTTCAAGTGGTAATGCAAACTCGAGACAACTATGTAGCACCGGAAGGATTCTTAGCATCTCTTGCTCACTTAAGGGCTACCCAGGACTAGGAGCCTTAGATTTGTGTACGCACTCCATAGCAACTTCCAGAGAAATATTACATTACATTACCGTGGTTCTCTGTTAGCTAATTTATTTTTTATTTCAGAATATCTATTTTTAATCATGACTTTTCAATAATATGCTCCATTAAAAGCAATTCCATTGCCAAAGAAAAACATATTGGTTTCTTCATTATCTTAACAAGAAAAATAAGAATAATGAACTGTAGGATTTTCTAATTACACAATAAGACCAACATATCTGATTTTTATTAGAATTCTGTTATTTTATTGGGTTAGAACAGGTAAAAAAATTACAAGAAACAGTAATGCAACTACAATTAAAGTAACAGAATTATGCCTAAAAACTTTTTCTTTGTTAGAATCTATAGAGAAAAGACTGTTCTACTTGATTTCTATTCGATTTAGTGATGGTGCAGCTAGCCATTTCAAACAGAAACATGCATCAGATAGAGTGAAATCTTATAAGAGTGCATACAACAAAGTCTCTTGGAACTTCTTTGCTACAAGTTATGGGAAGGGACCTATGGATGAGACTGTGGTGAAATAAAGAGACCAGTCCATATCAATATTATGACCAACAACCGTGCGAGATGGCTATGCGGTTAAGAGCACGCAGCTGTGAGCTTACATTTAGGAGATAGTGGGTTCGAACCCCACTGTCGGCAGCCATGATGATGGTTTTCCACGATTTCCCATTTTCACACCAGGCAAATACTGGGAAGATCTAGGATGTCACAAACACCCAGTCCCCAGCCAAGGGATATTAATCATTACAATTAAAAACCCCTGACCTGGCCGGGGCTGTACCTTACTTACGGCCACAGCCGCTTCCTTCTCACTCCTAACCCTTTTCTCTCCCATCGCCGCCATATCACCTATCTGTGTCGGTGCGATGCAAAGCAACGTGTAAGAAAATAAAGAGACCAATAAAGCAGAAGTAAGCTCAGCTTCTGACTTTATTAATGTGGCATCCGCATTAGGAAGCAAAATCAGAACTATCCATAGTCCAAAACATGATGTGGAAAATTATATACATTTTCTAAATAAACAATGGCAAAATACCTAAAGAATGCTTAAAACTCACCAGATTCTCTGTGTTAATATTTTAAATGAATGTGAAGTATCGGAGTTTTTCACACTGAACATGTCAAAGAATCATAAATTTCTTCCTATCAAAGAGATTAAAAAGTGACAGAAGTTGATTCCTGGCATGAACTGCAAAGCAATGGAAATCCTAATTCATCTGTAGAAAAATGTCATGAGGTGGTGTGAGACGAAGGAAATAGACAAGAATTATTCTATGCAGGGAAATCAATTTCCAAAGTATCTCCTGTTCCTTACAAGATCACATTTTTCATCATAAAATAAGGGCAATAAAAACAGGATGTCTCAAACCTTTTGGGTCAAATTGAAACAGGTGATAGTGGGTCCACAACCGATTATATTGAGATAGGGAACCAATGGTCAGAAATGCAAATTTATTGTGTTACTAGCAAATGTACCCGTGCTTCGCTACGATATTCTACATTGTATACGGATATCGAAGTAAATACTGTACGTGCAGTAAATAAAATTGTTTTAAAATTGCATGTCTCTTAGCGTTATCCGTGAAATAGCATGGGGAGGTCCCCATACGTTGTTTCCAATGTAAAGTATGGGTTGCGGAGTTGTGATGATAACGGCAGGCTCACTTGCCTACTGCCATTCACAATCGAGTTGGGAAGTTTACATTATAATTGCAGGCCCCATTGTCTACAGTGCGGTCACAATCGATTTGGGGAGTTTTCGTTACAATGGTAGGCCCCCTTTCCTACTTCCAGACATATTAAAGTTGAGGAATTTTTATTATAATAGCAGGCAACTTCCCTACTACCAGTCAAAATTGAGTTGTGAAGTTATTATAATGACAGGCCCTGTTTCCTGCTGCCAGCCACACAGAGTTGGTGAGTTTCCATGAAAATAGCAGGCCACTATGCCTAATGCTAGTCACATTTTAGATGGGTACATTTGTATATAATGGCAGGCACCCTGGCCTACAGCCAAACACAATCGGGAAGGGAGGTTTTGAACAAAATTGCATTCTCCCTTACCTTCTGCAAGTCAAATCGAGAAGTAAATGATTCATTACAATGGTAGGCCCTCCTTACTAATGCCAGTTACACAGGAGTTAGAGAAGGACCCCATTCCTACTGCCAGTTAAAGTCAAAGTCGGTGTGGGGAGTACTGATTACAATAGCAGACACACCCTTTCTCGATCGTTACAAATCGACATCAATGAACATATATAGATAAACAAACAAAAGTATATGCATGTTTACAATATTGCAGACTGTCATTTACAGATTAACTGCTGCTAAACGGTGTCATATCGACAAAGGATTGTACCACAGGACGCAGTATTTAGCAGCCTAAATGGCTGATCCTGTGATATTTTCTCGCATCTCATCTATTCATGGCTCAGACTGAGTTAGAAACATTGAACAGGGCCTACATTGTATTACTTTTCAGATAATTATGTGACATAGTATTTGGCTTACATATGGGTACTGGGTGAGCCGATGTTCGTGTAGAGTTTGATGATTCTATCTTTCTTGTAAGTGACTGAAAGTGTGAATTATGCATGTAAAAAGTCCAAATTTACTTAAAATCAAGAAATAGAGATGAATCTAACGTATAAGGGATAGAGATACGATATAAAGTCATAAGACCAAGGTTGAAGATCACTCCAAATAGAATGGAGATTGTGCCATCCGTTATGTGATAGGACTTCCCGTTTATCCCATGAAATACCTCGAAACGAAGGTCTGCACCATCATTAAAATTGCATCCATATTTTGATATTCTTCAGGGATAAAAAGTGAAAAATTGAAAGATCTTGGAAGTTTTTCGTCCGGTACAGGCTAAAATGTATAATTTTGCCAGTTTTCAATTTTCTTGCTCGTCTGGCAGATTATGCCGCAATCTGGATGTTGGGTGAGGGGGGTAAAAATTAGGACTTTCAGGAAAATACACCAAAAAATATGCAGATGGTCATTATTACACCTCAAACGGGTAGCTGTACGAAAATTTCACCAAAATAGTCAATGTACAGACAGTCACACACAGTCGTTACTATTTTATTTAGATAGATAAGGAATCTGCTCCATGTACAACACCTTTTGGGCTATGTCCGCTGGACTTAACCTGCAAAACCGACCGTTCATGATATATCACTTATTAATCCTCCTGTCGAAAAAATGCACATGAGAAAAAAAGTTTTAGAAATGGATGTCCATTAAGGATTGTAGATTTCCATTAATTAATTTTGAGGGAGTGCAAAATCATGGTTTCGGATAAACCCCCAGTAAATTTAGGTATTCAGAAATAATATTGGCCCTAAAACCTACTCAAGGACAGGTGGATTCTAAATATCAAGTTCGGCAGAAATATATTCAGTAGTTTTCAATTTCTAAGAACTCACATAATCAAACAGACATGAAAGCTAAGAAACATGCAGATGGTCATTATTACACCTAAAACGGATTACGGAAATTCGGCCAAAATAGTCAATGTACAGACACACGGTCGTTACGATTATATTTATATAGATGGACAGGCACAGCATACACTTCATAACAACAATGTAGCTCATAATAATTGTTCAAAGTGATGACCTCCAATCTCAATGCATATATTACAATGGCGCAAGCAGTTCTGCCACACTCTCACGAAGATCCCAGGTCTCTGTTCTACACTAGAACAGGCAGGGGGTGATAAATAGCGTACACCCCTGACCATCAGACAGACGTATTGTACACAACATGTGTTATGTGACGACCGCATGCACCACACCGGCGTATTAACCTGTGCCGCACGCACACCATCCCTGGTGTCAGTTACCCATTGCATCAGACAGCTTGTGATGTATCCATGGTGAGGTGTGTTAGTGTGTAGAGTCCAAGATGCGTAGTCATAGTGATACAATGAAAAATTCAACAAGAGCTTGAAGCTGACCAATGGGGAAAAGTTTTGTTTATTAATGTATCTTTAGATAATTATGGCATGAAAACTTGATTCTTTTAAAAGTCACTTCCTCATTCTTACAGGTATTAAGGTTGAAAAATCCACCTTTGATGGAAGAAATTGGTTGTTTGAGACATCCAGTGTGAGAAAAATCTTTAACTGAACATTAATTTAGAACATTAATATGGTGAATAAAGTTTTATTATTATCTGTAATTCCATTATTATACCCTTCATGGAACTTGTAACTGTAATTATATCACAGGACAAATAGCCCTCATTAAAGTAGATGGTATTACTTTTATGGCAAATCTGCATATATTAAACAAATGACTGTAGATTCAGAGAATTTTGGTGTTAAATATAAAAGTAAAAGGTGCGTCTCTTTTTTCTGTAATTTCGTTACCTTTGAACTCAATTACTGTATATAAAATAGTAAAAAGGTTTCACAATTTGTTAAATGATGTTATGACAGAGAAAAAATTCTGAATCATCACATACTATTGCACACAGTGTCCACTGAATGGCTGAATGGTCAGCGTACTGGCCTTTGGTTCACAGGGTCCCCGGTTCGATTTACGGCTGGGTTGGGGATTTTAACCTTCATTGGTTAATTCCAATGGCTCGGGGGATGGGTGTTTGTGCTGCCCCCAACATCCCTGCAACTCACACACCACACACAACACTATCATCCACCACAATAACATGCAGTTACCTACACATATGCCTTTGCTGGCAGGACCTAGTGTTTACAGTGCACTATGTCTTCTGGTGTAGGCTAGAGCAATTTTGTTACTTTCATAAATTTCTTTCTGTCTTATCCTTGGCTTTGACAATATGAAAGTGACTGAGGTATGAGCGATGATAGTAATGCCAATCCTTATGAAGCCAGTCCCTGTTATAAATGGTGTGAAAATGTTGCTCATAGGGTCGGTTGGTGTATGCATTTCGGTGGGCTTGGCAGACTGATATGTAATAGCAACTCTGGCTCTGTGAGGAAAGCAATGGGAAACTACCTCACTCCTCATTTCCCTAGTACATCTCTTCAGTGATGCCTAGGCCATCTATGACAGCTGATGGCAGAGCTGTTGAGGATCCCACTAGCGTTAGTGCCGACGGACTGAACATTCATTCCTACACATGGCAGATGCTGCCCACCCTCATCGGAGGGTCGGCTTTGCAAGGGCTGCACTCGGCTAGAAATAGCCACATGAAACGAAAAAAAGTATACATTCAAAACGGGTTAATACGTCTCTCTCTAGCACGTTTCCGTGGTTATTACGCCATTGTTCCAAAGTCCCAGGCCATGCCCTATTAAATACATGCTAAAGAAACCTGGATAGCACATTTACATTACTCTTTAGTATCTATATTTGTAACTAGCATTAATTAGCATTCATGGCCACATTGCGCACGACGGGCCAGCGAGAACACTCAACGTTAGCCCCTGATGGCTGCACTAGGGCTTCTTGGCTGAGCCCTTACAGAGCAAGACAACAAAGATTTCCGAATGGTGTACTATGGCTCTGTGTTGAGAATACTAACGAATCAACTATTGGAGATCTATGAAAGGAACAAATGAACTGAACTAGTAGCATTTATTTAGTTCAGCAGAGGTCCACTATGAATACATACGAAGAGAACCGGGCAATGACGATTTCAAGTTGACATCAGAGCGGAAAATTGTATTTGTATTTACGAGTGGCTATCTTGCGAGGAAAATTAGGCTTATGTGTATGTTCAGTTGTACTTTACCTGTGAATTTTGTGTACTATGTTTGGTGTGTTCCAGTAGTGTGTCTAGTTATGTGCCAGGTGTTTATTAGGTTGAAGTGTAGTGTTTATTTAGTTTTCTTGAGTGTAGGTAATTATGTAGGGTTATAATGAACCACCAAAGGCATAGTTTCATTATATAAAATGAAACACGAATACAAATAAGCTTTTTTCTTATTAATTAAATACGTGTTCATGCTGTCTAGCACACTGCCGGCATACAGAAATGTTCTTCACAGTAGACTGGTTCAGATCAGTTAGTTTGTTCTTACCTACTCGCAGCATTAAGCCAGATTATGCCATTCGGAAATCTTCGGCTTGCAAATCACCCAGATGTTGGACATTCCTATGACAACTTTAAACATAACTGTAAGCAACACGTTTCTAAGAATGCCTAAAACTCACCAGATTTTCTGTGTTAATGTTTAAAATTAATGTGAAGTATTCGAGTTTTTCTCATGAATATGTCAAAGAATCCTAAAATTCTTCCCATTGAAGATGGACTGAAAAGTGTGCCTATAGAAGTTGATTCCTGGCATGAACTGCCACGCAATGGAAATCCTGATTCATTGTGGAAAAATGTTTTGGATTGGAGTTAGATAAAGGTAATAGACAACAATTATGCTATGCTGGGAAAACTATTTCCAAAATAGGACCTGTTTATTACAAGATCACATTTTTCAACACAAAATAAGAGCAATGATTAAGTGTTGTGTACTGTGGTGGATGAAGGTATTGCGCCTTCGACAGACAGTGAAAATTTCAACAGAGCTTGAAGCTGACCAATGAGGAAATGTTTTGTATTTTAATGTATCTTTAGATAATTATAGCATGAAATCATTCTTTTAAAAGTCATTTCCTCATTCTTAGTTATGTCACGACCTGTTGTTAAGGTTGAAAAATCTATCTTTGATGGAAAAACTTGGTTGTTCGAGACATCCAGAGTGAGAAAATTCTTTAACTGCACATTAACATTATGATGAATAAAAGTTGTATATACAGTAGAACCTCAAAGTATCATTCGCGGAACTGTCGTTTTCCTGCATTCATCGTTCAATTTATTCGGTCCCAAAAATGTTCCTTATAAACCAATGTTAAATTTCCCCGCATCTATTGTTCCTCGAACTATCGTTTAATCGCATCGATCATCATAAAATTTGTCCTCGGTCACAATTTTCCCACTTGGATCAATTGTACGCAAGAAATATATACACAAAACTTTTTGAACTTTTAATAATAATAATAATCATGTTATTTGCTTTATGTCCCACTAACTACTTTTACGGTTTTCGGAGACGCCGAGGTGCTGGAATTTAGTTGTGGGAGTTCTTTTACATGTCAGTAAATCTACCAACAAGAGGGTGACATATCTGAGCACCTTCAAATACCACCAGATTGAGCCAGGATCAACCTGCCAAGTTGGGTTTAGAAGGTCAAACACCTCAACTGTCAGAGCCACTCCGCCCGGCAATTTTTTTTGTTTTAAATTTAAAGAGACAGCTCAATACTCCAGCATATAATAGCTGCAACTTGTTACGCGAGAATGTATGAACGATTCAGAGTTGCTAGTCTTGAGTAAGGATCTTGTAAGTTATTCACGCGCAACCTCACTACGAGCCTCCTGGCGCCAACACTTCTCCTCGATGCACTAACAGACCCTTAGCAGTATTTTTATTTACAAGAATTAAAATGGAGGCACTGTAAAACTCAAATTTGCCACCATTTTGTGTTGCTATTGGCTGGCTAGGGCTGCCATCTTTGTTGCAAATGAGAAAATCACGCAGTTTAAGATGGTCACGGCGTGCACTGGGTACGTTTTAGTTACAGATTTATTAATTGCGTCATACCTTGTGGAGGGTGTGGGATGCTAGAGACATGTTGACCACTTTGTTGTCCCCTGCCCAAATGACTTTTTACAAGCCAAACCGATATTTTCACTAGGCTGGTATTGAAACTAGGTTGGCAGCCTTGCATAGCCCACTTTGACATCATCCAAGACGACCCATGTTGAAATTTCTAATCTCTATGACATCGTCTGAGCTACGTTGTGTGGGATCTCTAACCTATCATTCGCTAAGGGTCTACAGAATCTTTGCCAAATTACAGATTATTGTTGTAATATTCACATATATAATTAATTTACAATAAGGGAACTGACCTTAACGGTTTTCAGATATTACGAGATGTAAAGAAAAGTGAAAAGAAATGGCGTGAAAGTCACGCTTTTTATTTTCATTGCGTATATCATGGTTGCAATATTTTGATACTGTCACGTATATATAATATGAGCATGCTTGGCTCCATGGCTAAATGATTAGCACGTGTTGACCTTGACGTGGTCTCAATCGGGTTGGAATTTTAACTTTCCTTGGTTAATTCCGACGGTTTGGGGGCTGTGTGTGTGGGCGCGCGCCGACTTATGCATTAGGATTCATCTTAGATAGGGCCGCATTTTCATAAGCATGTACATCGATCCATCACGCGACAACTCGAAAGACCTGCACCCAGCTTCAGAGGCCACACACCATTATTGTTGTTATATTATAATATTTAGGCTACATGACAAAAAATGCCCAAATAGAGTACCCGTATTTTATTATTTAGCTTTCACCGTATTTTTTAATGTCGCCTGCATTTATTGCTTTCCTGCATCCATTGTCATTTTCCCCCCTCCTTAAAAAACGATGGATCGAGGTTTTACTGTATGGAATTCCATTACCAAGAAATGTAATTTTATTATTATACCCTTCATGGAACTTGTAGCTGTAATTATGTCACAAGACAAATAGCCTTCATTACACTAGATGGCATTATCTTTATGGCAAAACGGTAACATTAAATAAATGACTGTAGATTCAGAGAAATTTGGTGTTTTCTAAGAAAATTTTCCCTTGATGTTTTACTATGTTGGTGTTCTTAAAATATATTATTTCTCTATTTATTTCTCTATTTATTTCATTAATTATAATTGTAAACACTTGTTTCTTTGTTTTCATTGTAATAATTTTATGTTCAAACCTAACCTTGAATTTAACAGCAATTATTTTTTTCATTTTTTAGCATGTTTCGTCTTTATGACATTTTTTTTCGGTCCCCACAAAAACCGTACTAACCAGTTTTGGCTGTATTACAATAATTAATACACTGTGTGAATTAACCAATAAATATGAAAAGAACTACTGTAATTGTAGTTTTTTACTGCATAAATATCCTATAACAACATCTAACTCTAAAAGAATGAATAATACCAGTAAGATATAAAGACTGAAAATTCAGACTAAATAATAATATTTATTGAAACATTAAAATTTTAATATTGTACATTTAAGGGCATGAATAGAGGTACATCATAAGGTGGCAAAATATTCATTTCTGTAACATAAGGGAGATAGTACGAGGCTGTGTGATGCATATCATAAACTGCATTCCAGTTGTACTCATAGTCATTGTAGATGAAGGGTGGTAATGAGTTAGTCCTGAATGTTCTATGATAGCATGGAGGAGTACCATCAATGCTACTGTCAGGATAACTCACACAGGACGAATCTACAGAAGAGACATTCTGGTCCTTTATAGGTTGAGAACTGCAGCTGGATGGATTTTCACAGGATTTACCTTCATTCACAACTTCATCTGTAATACTGTAACCAAGAAAATTCATTGCTTTAATATCATTTCCAGCCTTTATCTTAGAACCATCAACTAATAATCCACACTTGGCAACACTTGCTACAAATTCTTCCACATTCACAGGTGATGATGTGCAAGCCAAAGTAGAACTACCACACACCACCATATCTTTAACTTCATTCCCAGATTTCAGTAAAGCATACGTAGTTACAATATAGTTTACTACTGACCCGACAAGCTCTGCAAATGAACTGCCATTAGGAATACCTCTACGCTTACGATAACGTTCACCATTGAATAACCTGATTGGGGTGTTAATAAAATAATACACTGCATATTTCCAGGCATTAAGTAATTTGTCAGGGTCAGGTATTCCTCGTTCAGCATATTTAGTCAGATCAAGATTCTTTAAAAGAATATTAAAAGCAATTCTAATTAACCAGGCTGGAACAATCTTCTCAAAATTTTCATATTCAAAGCTCAGAAAATTCTCCTCTTGCTCAAAGTGGGTATAGATGTTTCTTAACTCGTTTCTAATATTTTCATTATCATACCTAACAGGAGCAATGAGTTTCTTGCATTCTCTGTTCAATGGAATAGCAAAGCATGCCTCTTGAAATGCAGTTGTTGCAGGATAGCCCCATATGACTCGTACTTTCTCATTCTCCACAGGGATTGAACCAAGGTACGCATCACAGTCAAAAGGAGGTTTTCGATTTCCATCTTTAATTTTATGCCAATAGCACCGAACCCACCTATAGTCCTTGATATCTTTAGCCACACTATACTTATCTTTGAAACCAAGATTCTTCCATGGAAGACCAGGAGATGTGTGCCATTTATCCCAATCCGCACGAGGGAAATCGTTCAAATGTATTGGATTAATAGGAGCTGGTAGAGAAAATGAATCATGAGCAAGTTTGATTGCTGCATCAAGGTGTACATCTGCTGGCCGAGGTGGCGATGGGCCATCATAGCTACGTATATCTTCCCTCAACTTGTTCAGTTTCACTGGAACTTTCACCACTCGTTGGCTATGATCGACAACCTTGTCAGAGCAGAAAGGGCTGTCAGTTCCATCAATCAACCGTTGTGAAAATCGACAAGCTTTTCCAATGTATGCCATGACTGAAATCAATAAAACAGAAAGAAGTATCAATTAAATAATTCTGCATTGACTTCAAATGTAAGGCTGCAACTCAAAAAATAAAAATAAACATTCTGTATTCCATAAAACAAGTAGATATTTACAATGCTAAAGTATTCAAGCTCTTCAGGCTATATCAATTGTGAAATTACCAGCGCTTCGCCCCTGTGTGGCAGTGGGCTCATCAGTTGGATTGCCACACCTTTCTAAGATGATGGAGGTTAGTGTTCTGTTGAGACACCACTACAAGCCTCCTTTGTAGGAGAATGCAGTGATGGAGCACTAGGGGAAGTAATTACCTCCACTTGTTCAAATGCCTGCCTTGAATACTTTAATATTCTCAATCGATGAAATATAATTACAGTTTCCTTCGGGAGAAATTAATTTAGGCTATAATGTTATCTGGTGAAGACTGCAAGGTATGGCTGGCAGCAGGGCTGCCAGTAAGGGAGACAGGGACGAATGGGACAAGGAAGACGTGTCAGGAAGGCCAGGGATTTCAAGCAGCCTGGATTTTTTATGGATTGATTAAGTTATTGGAAGTTCAATAAAAAATGCTGCCGACTAATAGCATTTGTGTATCTAGCCTAATATTTCATAACACCTTCCTTAATCCCTAGTTCATCTTTGACAATTTAAATTCAGATGACTGATGGAATAGCCACCTTGCCAATTAATGTAGCTTCTGGTAAGATCACTTACTCTGTACTGTAATTATTTATATCAATAGTACCATTTATACCCAAAAGTATAGACTGTGATGTGATTCTTTTAAAGCACTACTGTATAAGTTCTTGAGAAAATTACTTCAGTGGCCTATGAATACTTTGTCATTTCTTGCAGCCTCCTTCTGGGGGAAGTGTTTATTCGCCTTGTTAATAAATGTTATATATGAATTATCTCTCCTAAAGAACCATTTAAGATACATTTTACAGGAAGAGAAAGTGAACTTTTATCTATTTTGTCGATAGAACATAAACTAGCATCAGACTTCTCATATGTTGCCAGGCTGAGTGGCTCAGATGGGTGAGGTGCTGACCTTTTGATCCCAATTTGGCAGGTTCGATCCTGGCTCAGTCTGGTGGTATTTGAAGGTGCTCAAATATATCTGCGATGGGACAGTGGAAAACAGTCAGGATACTTAGACTTATTATTTGAAAAGTATTAAGTAATAACTAGTGGACCCATAATGCTCTGCAGCATTTGTTATAAATAGGTCAGATAACTCGTCTTGATATGTTTGTCGTAGTCATATTGTTTTGCCTGCCCTTTTCAATAGGAATAAACAAATTTAGAAAAAAAATGACAAAAACAACAATAGGTTTAAAAGTTGTTATATACAGATCAGGATTAGATAGTGTTGCAATTACTGCCTCTTGATTACATAAGTAGGAAGAACTAAATATTTATGTGCAAGCATACATATATGGAACCTTTTCTTGAGGAAGAACAACACTGGTTCAGGAAAGGTTGAAGTTCTGTGGATCTTATCTTTGCAGTAAAAATGCTGACAGAAAAGTACTGGGAAAATGGAAGAGATCTTGCGATTGCATTTGTGGACATTGAAAAAGCATATGATAGTGTTCCTCAAAACAAAATATGGGAATGTCTGGAAAACCTAAAGGTGCCAAAGTACTTAACTGACGAAGTCAAGATGCTATACCAGAAGTGCTACAGCTGCGTCCAGATAGGTAACGGACGATCAAAATGGTTTGAAACAAAGAGAGGTGCCCAACAAGGAAGTGCCCTGTCACCACTCCTGTTCGTAATAGTAATGGACAAGGTCATAAAATCTATCAAGAAAATGGACAGTGAACCAAACGCCCTGGTATTTGCTGATGATGTGCTTTTATGGGGAGAGACAGAAGCTGCAGTTCAGAAGAAACTTAATGAATGGAACAATACATTAAAAAATTATGGACTGAAGATGAGCAAAACCAAGACAGTGGAAGTGACCATCAACAGGGAAGGAACAAGCTCAAATATATTTCTGGAAGGAGTAAAAATAGAAACAGCTCCCCACTTCAAGTACCTCGGAAGCACAATCTCGAAAGACAACACTGTTAGGCATGAAATACTCAGCAGGACACAGAAAGCATCAAACTACAGTCAAGTCAGAAATCTTCTCTGGGACTGCAAAAAGCAAAAACAATCATGTACCACACTTACTTCACACAAATCCTCATGTACGTTTTTGAGACATGTACCCTACTAAACAAAGACCTCAGTAGAACCCAAGCAACTGAAATGAGATTCATTAGAACCATGAACCAAACTACCGAAAAGGACAAGATCAGAAATGAAGTGAATAGGAAAGTAGCTGGTATCGAGGTTCCTATTACCAGTGTCATCAAGAAACGCAGACTTCAGTGGTATGGCCACATAATGAGATTGAACAGGGAAAGACCTGCCAGAAAATATTTTGACCTTAATCTCATAGGAAGAAGACCACACGGAAGACCAAGAAAACACTGGATAGAGACTGTAAGATCAGATGTGGAGGAGAGAAGACACAAATGGATGTACTGGAACAGAAGATGTATGAAGACAGAAGGAGATGGTGAGCACTTGTACACCACACCTGGGAAACTGAAGTTGGGAAATGATGATGATGACATACATATGCGAACAGGTCAGATGACGATTAACAGTGTAAAAATAATATACCAAAGTTTATAGACAACTGAATTCCATTTGGATTCATGACAAAGAGATGGCGTACGGTAATGAATTCTATTTTCTTTTTATGAGATGCTATTTGTGAAGATAGTTTACGTATACTCACTAAAGAAAATCAACAGACATTTTTTGAAATCTGTTAGGGACATTGAGAGATCTATGTCGTAGTTTTTGAATAAGTCATTAAATGTATACACATCCTTACTAATGGCAAATTTTTGTGAATTGATATGTTGGATAAGGGATTGTAAAAGTACGTCTGGCTATGCAAGTTTGATTTGCTTACGTTAAAATGTATTAGAGCTAATAGATTACCACTACCTATAACGCCATTTATAATTTTGTGTAGAAACAGATGTTGATATAATTCTCGGCGAGTGTTTAATGAATCGTAGCTAAATTCTTCTAATAAGTGACGATATGATATTCTCAACCTATATGCTGACTGATTATGCTTCTTGTAATAAATAAACTGTAAGAATCTCTTTTGAACCTTCTCAATTCTATTTATATTTGATTTGTAACTTGTCATCCATATAACGGATGTATATTCTAATTTTGACCTCACGACTGAAATATAGAGAACACAAAGTCTTAATGTTGTTATGTCGTTCCTGTTTCGTATGATAAAAACCTAGTTGCTTAAGTGCTGCATTTACTATTTCAATATGTGCACCAGTGGCGAAGCTAGCTATATTACTTGGGGAGTCTAAGAATATTGTTCAAGCTTACCTTAAATTCTTTTATACAGCAAGTGTATGCGGCGCTCCTTTCTCTCTGCAAATGCATCAATGACACGGTCCCTGAAGCTCTGATTATTTGACAGTTCGTGCAATAGAGATTTCTCTGTCGCAAGTGTACTTAAATTACATAGTCTACTGTTTGTCATTGAATTCCTCAGGAAGGTTTTTATGCGTTTTAGCGCACTCATACTTCTTTCACTCGAACATGTTGTCACTGGAAATGTGAGAACTAAACGAACCAAACGTGTTGTTTGTTCGTAAACCTTGTCCAGACCATTATCCAACATATATTTTAGCAGTATTTGTGGAGGTAGATGTTTAGCTTCATCAGAGTACACATTCACAAGTTCATTTGTCAGTTGTTCACTTTCGAAAAAAGGGTACATCTTCAGGAGTTGTTTCATTTTCATTGAGGGAAAACCTGTGTTGTAAGACTTAAATTGATTCTCATCCAATAATTCTGCAAAATGGAAGTTTTCAAAGTCACAGAACCGTATTTCCATCTGTACCACGGTGGTATCAATTACTTCATATGCTAATGCTGTGAGGGTTGGCACTACAAATGATTCTGTTGCCATTGCGGTATTGAGAGCTTTGCTGGTGTCTATGTATTCATTCACTGTTTCTTCATTTCTCAGATTTTTTAAGTTATTTATGGTTTGCTTTATCTCATGGTTGCAGATATTTACATTAGATGTGCATTTTGCTTGCAGCACCTTGAATAAATGATCCGTGTAGCAAAATATCTTGTTGAAGACGCACAACAGGAAGAGGAAATTAGGGTCATCTAATCTCTTAACCAGTCCCATAGCACCATTAACAGATTCGCCATCACATTCTTCATCTTTATCAACAATGTGTGTAAGAGCTTCTTTCAAGTCCTTGAAATGGGATGCTATTGTTAGTGTTGCTCTGGAGTGGAAGTTCCAACGTGTCGTACATGCCGGGGGAAGTTTAAAGCCTTTATCTCTTAGGACTTGAGTTCTCTTTGATGACTTGCTGAAATATGTATGGAAGGCAGTCAAATCATAAGTAAAGAGACGCACTTTCTTTATAGCTTTTGCTCCATACAAGAGTACCAAATTAAGCTTATGTGCATAGCAATGTATAAACATTGCATGTGGGCAAACTTGCTTTACGATAGTTTGAACACCCCCTGTAGAACCCGCCATTACGGAAGCCCCGTCGTAAGTCTGACATATTAACTTCTTTTCTACGCCCCATTTTCGTAAGACATCCAATATTACGGCTGACAGTCCAGTGGCACTTTTATCTTTTGAGACGTCATAGAACCCCACAAACCTCTCGTGAACGTTATAACCAACACAATACCGAAATATAATGTTCATCTGATTCTGACAAGATATATCTAATGTTTCATCCGCCTGAACTGATACAAATTCACAAATAGAAATTCCTTTCTGAATCTCTTCATTCATCACTTGAGTTACACAGTCAATAAGTTCATTCTGAATGTCACTCGAAGTTCCTTTAAATCCTGAAGTTGCTCCCAGATGCTCTCTCATGAATTGTTCTTCTTGTGCTAGCAATTCCAAGGTCTCGAGGTAGTTACCTTTATTTACGGAGTCACTACTCTCGTCATGCCCACGGAATGGAAGTTCTTGTTTTCCGAGAAAACACACCACTTGAACTAACCTGCCAAGAACCCGTCATTATGCTTTAGAGCTGCAAGACGAGCCGCTTCTGATATCGCATGATCTATTCTACTCCTGCCGAGAAGAAGAAAACGCTCACTGTTCTGAATATGTCTTTTTGAAATCTGGTGTTTACGTGCTCTTCTATGAAAATTTTTTAGGGTACTGATGCCACTCTCATTCCATTCACTATCACCTCCAAATAATATGCAAATGTAACAATAAAACTTACAATCTGTCACACTTGCTGTAAGCCATGTATAATCCTTATACCATTGGGACTGGAAAGTTCTTATTTGGTTTCCATCCTTTTGCACAATTTTCAATAATGGCTGTGGCCGCTTGTCTTTCAGGGCACATTTTTCTTCGAAAGACAAAGAAGAAAATGGAGTTCGAAGCAAGTACCTATGTAATAAGATCATTACTTTCATTCATTATACACGGATTTAAAAAATACTGGCAACTCTTCACAAAACACAGACCACTAATAATAAGTTGTAAACTTCACAGATCAACAGATCAGAACGCAAACATTAACTCGTAACTCGCGACTTGGAGACTAGACTCCCAGCTAGGTTTCAAAGCGAGCACTTACCGCTGCATGACGTCATACGTTGTCATAGCAACCAGTACAAGCCCCGCCCGCTAGCAGAAAGGTAAGAGTCTGGCTGAAGCCAGACTCAACGGCTAGGCTCAGTGCTCTGCGAGTACGCGGCAGATCGGAGAGCCGTGAAGTCTATTAAGTTTATTAGACATAATTTTCGTGCCTTATATCAATAATTTATTATTCGTATTTCGTCTGGGGAATCTGAGACTCTTAGATTCCCCCCAAGCTTCGCCACTGATGTGCACTGAATAATAAGTTACTACTCATTGTAACTCGCAAGTCATTTACGGACTCGACTTGTTTTAAATTCTGTCCGATCAAGTATTCATACCGAAAAGGAACCCTGTGACCTTGCCGCGGTGGAGAGGTTTGTGTGTCTCAATGAAACAGATAGCCGAGCTGTAGGTGCAACCATATCGGACGGGTATCTGTTGAGAGACCAGACTAACTAATGACTCATTGAAAGAGGGGTAGCGGCCTTTGGAAGTTACAAGGGTGCAGTCTAGATAACTGATCTGACCTTGTAATAATACTCAATATGGCTTAGCAGTGTTGATAATGCTACACGGCTGAAAGCAACGGGAAACTACAGCCATACTGGTAACTAGCTCCCGAGGACATGCAGCTCTCTCTGTGTGAATGATGTACTGATGATGGCTTCCTTCCGGGTAAAATATTCCGAAGGTAAACTAGTCCTCCATTCGGTACTCCGGGTGTGGACTACGTGAGAGGGGGTAATGATTCAGGAAGATGGATACGGACATTCTGCAAGTTGGAGCGTGGAATGTTAGAAGTTTGAATCGTTGTGGTAGGTTAGAGTATCTGAAAAGGGAGATGGATAGACTACGTAAAGTTAGACGTAGCTGGTATACGTGAAATATGTTGGCAGGAAGAGCAGGATTTTTGGTCAGGTGACTACAGAATTATCAAAAAAAAAATCAAACAGGGGAAATGCAGGAGTTGGTTTAATAATGAATAAGAAAACAGGGCAGTGGGTAAGCTACTGTGATCAGCATAGTGAAAGGATTATTGTTGTCAAGATAAACACCAAACCAATACCCACCATAATAGTGCAGGAGTATATGCCTTCTAGTGCAGCAGATGATGACGAAATCAAAATAATATATGAAGAGAGAAGATTTAATACAGCATGTAAAAGGTGACAAGAATCTAATTTTGATAAGAGACTGGAATGCAGTGGTAGGCCAAGGAAAAGAAGGTAATACAGTAGAAGAATTTGGATTGGGACGAAGGAATGAAAGAGGAAGTTGGCTGGTTGAAATCTGCACCAATCATAATTTAGTCCTTGCTAATACTTGGTTCAAACACCACAAAAGACGGATGTATACATGGACGAGACCTGGAGACAGTGGGAGGTATCAAATAGACTTCCTTATGATTATGCAGAGATTCAGAAACCAGGTGTTGGATTGTAAAACTTCCCCAGGAGCAGACGTGGACTCTGACCACAATTTGCTGGTCATGAAATGCCATCAAAGTTGAAGAAATTGAAGAAAGGAAGGAATGGAATGGGGTAGGATCTAGACAAGTTCAAAGAAAAGTGTGTGAGGGACTGTTTCATGGAACATATTGCACATGGACTAAATGAAAAGGGTGAAGAAAACACAATAGAGGAAGAATGGACACTCGTGAAAAATGAGATCTCCAGGGCTGCTGAAGAAATAGGAAGAAAGGAATGATCACCTAAGAATCCATGGATAACTCAGGAGATACTACACCTGACTGATGAACGATGAAAGTACAAGAATGAAAAACGTGAAGAGGGCAAAAAAATTACATGCGATTAAATAATGAAGTGGACAGAAAGTGCAGGACGACTAAGGAAGCATGGCTGAAGGAGAAGTGCAAGGATGTTGAAGGTTGCATGGTCCTAGGAAAGGTAGATGGCACATACAGGAAAATCATGGAAACCTTTGGAGAAAGGACAACTAGGTGTATGAATATTAAGAGCTCAGATGGAAAACCACTTCACGGGAGAGAAGACAAGGCAGGAAGATGGCAGGAACATATCCAACAGCTGTATCAAAGTAAAAACGTAGATGATATGATTCTAGAACAAGAAGAGGCTGTTGATGCTGATGAAATGGAGGACCCAATTTTGAGGTCAGAATTTGACAGCTTTGAGAGACTTAAATAGGAACGAGGCAGTTGGAATTGATGACATTCCCTCTGAATTACTGATTGCCTTAGGAGAAACCAGTATGAAGAGGTTATTCCATTTAATGTGCAAGCAGTATGAGACAGGAGAAGTGCCATCCGATTTTTGGCAAAATGTTGTTATACCTATTCCCAAGAAAGCCGGTGCTGACAAGTGTGAAAACTACCACACCATTAGTTTAGTATCTCACGCCTGCAAAATTTTAACACGTATTATTTACAGAAGAATGGAAAGACAAGTTGAAACTGAGTTGGGAGAAGATCAATTTGGCTTCAGAAGAAATGTAGGAACACGTGAAGCAATCCTGACTTCATGTCTGATCTTAGAGGATCGATTAAGAAGGGCATGCCCACTTACATGGCGTTCATAGATCTTGAAAAGACATTTGATAATGTTGATTGGACCAAGCTATTTGAGATTCTGAAGGTGATTGGGATCAGATACCGAGAACGAATTACCTAAAACCTGTATAAAAATCAGACTGCAGTGATAAGAATCAACGGATTTGAAAAAGAAGCAGCAATCCAAAAAGGAGTGAGGCAAGGTTGCAGTTTGTCCCCCCTACCCTTCAATGTTTATAGAGAACAGGCAGTAAAGGAAATCAAAACCCTGAGATTTGCTGATATTGTTATTTTATCTGAGACTGCAGAAGATCTGGAGAAACTGCTGAATGGTATGGACAGAGTCTTGGGGAAGGAATACAAGATAAAAATAAATAAGTCCAAAACAAAAGTAATGGAGTGCAGTAGAACAAAGTCAGGTGATACAGGAACTATTAAATTAGGAAATGAAGTCTTACAGGAAGTAGATGAATATTGTTACTTGGGCAGTAAATTAACCAATGATGGCAGAAGTAAGGAGGACATAAAATGCAGACTAGCACATGAAAATAAGGCCTTTCTTAATAAAAGAAATTTGCTCACTTCAAACACTGATATATAGGAATTAGAAAGAGGTTTTTGAAGACTTTCGTCTGGGGGGGTAGCATTGTATGTAAGTGAAACATGGACGACAACTAGCTCTGAAAGAAAGAGAATAGAAGCTTTTGAAATGTGGTGTTATAGAAGAATGCTGAAGGTGGGATGTATAGATCGAATCACGAACGAAGAGATACTGAATCAAATTGGTGAGAGAAGATCTATTTGGCTAAATGTGACCAGAAGAAGAGATAGCATGATAGGACACATCTTAAGACATAAGGACTTGTGCAGTTGGTTTTTGGAGGAAGTGTAGGTGGTAAGAGCAGTAGGGGTAGACCAAGGTATGAATATGACAAGCAGATTAGAGCAGATGTAGGATGCAGTAGTTACGTAGAAATGAAAAGGTTAGCACAGGGCAGGGTGACATTGAGAGCTGCATCAAACCAGTCTATGGACTGATGACTCAAACAACAACAAGGATCATTCACTGTAGAACAAGTCATCACGAGAATTTGCTGGCATTAAATGTGATTTTATTCTTGACGCTCCACATGTAGAAATTCTCAATGTCCCTCCTTAGAGAAATGCGGTCACTAACATGTGATACCTCCTTATACAACTTAAGATCGTCAACAAACATGAGGCATTTGGAATTTACAACAACATCTGGCGAATCATTTATAAATAACAAACAATAGTGGTCCTAAATTTGAACCTTGAGGTACACCTGCATTAACACTGAACACAAAAGATTTGGCCTGATGATAGGTGAGAAACTAATATCTGTTATGTAAATAGGAGGAGATAAGTTTCAGCATAGGACTGTCAAATCCAAATCCCGATAGCTTTCTAAGAAGCACACTGTGATCAATCTTGTCAAACGCTTTTTCCACATCCGTATAAGTCACATCAACAGATTTATGACTGTTTAAAGCATTAGACACATCTTGAAGTAGATTTGATAGGTTTGTGTTAGTTGACCTACCAGGATAGAATCCATGCTGATAGGGTGAAATCTAGCTTTTACATGATTAAAAATCCGGAAATAAATAATTGTTATGAGAACTTTTACAAAAGCAGATATTATG
The DNA here is from genome assembly GCF_040414725.1 of Anabrus simplex. Taxonomy (NCBI): domain Eukaryota; kingdom Metazoa; phylum Arthropoda; class Insecta; order Orthoptera; family Tettigoniidae; genus Anabrus; species Anabrus simplex. The sequence continues at coordinate 343,011,190 of NC_090268.1, read as the reverse complement.
GAAATGGGTCTTTAATTTTGTACATCCGTATGATTTCCAGGTTTATTTATCAGATATACCCTTGACGTTTTCGATATTTCTGGGAACACACCAGTATCTATTATAAGATTAAATATGTAACACAATGGTTGCATTAATATATCTGAACAGCCTTTGACTATGTAAGGAAGAGTCCCATCTGGCCCACTTAACTTATTAGATTTGAGTTGCTTTATAGCCTGAATATATCATTGGTTTTGGGGCAAAAGTTACTAAGTTTTGAGATAAATGGATTTTAAAAAATCAGTGATATATGTTTCTACATTACTGCGAGTCTATTGCACCTTTTGGGCTAGTTCTTTTTGCAATGCCTTCTGCTATGTTACATATTAAGTGATTAAGTCCACTTAGTCACTTTTACCTGGACGTCAATCTTCAAAAATGGACTTCACATTAGAGGGGAGGGTACCCGTACCCCCAAAATGGTTCATTCTATTAAAATAACGACCATGCCATCATATAGAGCGTGTTTTCTTTACCCCAGTAGTGCATTTAACACAAATTTGTAAAATATGGATTTAGTCACTTCTGCCTGAACGCTGATGTTATTTTTTCTCACCTACAGGACACACTGGGAGTGAAGAGTCTTCACTAATCAACAGAAAATAATTTTTAGTAACGTTAGTTATTCTATCACCCCCCCCCCACAGGAGAAAATCTTCACAAACTTCTTGTGGATAACAAACTTTCTGTTTGTAACATATCATATTTATAATCTTCACAAACTTCTTGTGGATAACAAACTTTCTGTTTGTAACATACCATATTTATAACCAATTCACATTTTTTTTTTTTTCAAAATGTTGGTTAACTTCAGTTAGCAACACCAGTGTAAACAAAATTTTATATGTTCTCCTAATAATGTAAATCTAAAATGTTGAAGGTAAAATGAAAGGAAGTTATCAATCACTTTTATCAATTCCTCAGAAATTTTGAACTGAGAAAGAAGAGAAAATTATACCCACTGAGCTTCACTTGGCAATAAAGAATTTCTAACAGTGCAAAGGTAAGAGCAATGTATTAAAATTCGTTTTATAAAATAAACATTCCTTGAACTACAGAAACTGCAAATGTCACAATATTGTACAAATTAACATAGCAACAACTGGGGATATCAACTTGTCCTCTCATGGCCTTGCAACTTCAGTGATGTGTGTTAAGAGGGAGCTTTCCGCCAGACAGTTCAACCGGACTGTCTTACTCAACCAGTGCGTGGCTCAGGCTAAGATACCAGAGAACTGGAGATACTCCATCATAAAACTCCTATACAAGGGCAAAGGCAAGACAGATGATCCAAATTCTTATTGAGGTGTAGCTTTGGAGAATACGGGGCTCAAGCTCCTGTCCACTCTAATACTTAACCGACTAACAGCTCTAACGGACTCAATGATACCTGCTGAAAAATTTGGCTTCCGGAAAGGGCGCTCAACAACTCATGCTATCCAATATCTAATAGGAAACATTATTGAAGCTCTCCGTCTTCCATAAGGAAAACTTCATGTATTGTTTATAGACAAGCATTCGACTCTAGACCAGAATATACTAACAAGTAAACTGGCACAACTTATAGGTCAGGATCACTACCTTTATAGGATAATTCATTCACTCCTATAAATTTTTTTTATATATAATGACGACAACCTGTCTAGATCAGAGGCAATCCAGCAGACAATGGGAGTGTTGCAGGGAGATCCTTTAAGTCCAATATTGTTCAACATTGCCACAAGGGACAAAGTTGAATCAGTCACCAGTGAGAAGGTGTCCATTTACATATATGCTGATGACATGGTGTTAGCCTCAACACCACATAAAAAGCTACCGAAATCGTTTGATAAATTTATTACTTGGTCGAATACGAATGGTCTAACTATTAATTTAAGGAAAACAGTCCAAATGACATTTAGAAGAGGTGGGAAACTACCAGCTGCAGACTACATAAAATTCAAGAATAAAGATCTTGCCAGGGTCAATTCCTACAAGTACTTAGGCGTGACTTTACAATCAAACGGAAAAAACTTCATCAAACACATCAGATACAAAGGAGCCTCAGGAGTTGCAGCAATGAATGACATCAAGGTTCTTCGACAATTATCTATAGAGGCAGCAATAGCCCTATTCCACATCAAGGTCTCCCCCATCATGACATACGCATTAGAGATTATCTGGGAGTACCTAACAAATGACAACCTAGCTGTACTAGAACGAGTGAAGGACACGTATCTCAAGAAAAGCTCTCTGCCTGGCAAAGAACGCTCCTTCGAGGTTAACTTATGAGCTGACAAGACAACGCTTCTATATAGAAGATCTAAGATTAAGATTATCATTGCCTTCCACGACACAATACCAAACCTTACTTCAAGAGCTACAGGATAAAAAAGCCATTATTTGGATAGATTTCTACCGAACAGACACCATGATGTCATAATGGAAGAATTCTGGCTATGACCTGCGACACACCATGACACGCTTCGCGGTCCATGGATTTCACTACAAAATGTGCAATAGAAAGTACTTCCATGAACCAGATGGAAAGTATGTTTGTGAACTGTGTGGAAAAATTTGCCAACGGTATCACGCAGAGCTCCAAAAGAACAGTATCTCTAGTTGAACTATGCAATTAAGATAATTTATCTTTCCTATAGGCCTATGCACATTGTGCACTATCCTCCTATAATTAATCCTTGTTCTCTTCTGATATGTATGGTATACAATTGGGTAGGGATCAATCAATCAATCAATGAATGAATGAATGAATCAATCAATCAATCAATCCTGATCTGCATTTAAGGCAGTCGCCCAGGTGGCAGATTTCCTATCTTTTTTTCCTAGCCTTTTCTTAAAAGATTTCAATGACATTGGAAATTTATTGAATATCTCCCTTGGTAACTTATTCCACTCCCTAACTCCCCTTCCTATAAATAAATATTTGCCCCAATTTGTCCTCTTGAATTCCAACATTACCTTCATATTGTAATTTTTCCTACTTTTAAAGACGCTACTCAAACTTATTCGTCTACTAATGTCATTCCATGCCATTTCTCCGCTGACAGCTTTGAACATACCACTTACAAGTAATAAATCTCACTGTAGACGACCGTATTGGATATCAGATTATGAACATTAAAATAATAATAATAATAATAATAATAATAATAATAATAATAATAATAATAATAATAATAATAATAATAATAATAATTTACACCACCTTTCCAATACTTATCTTTCCTTATATTCAGGATATAAATATTACAACTGATGTTGTAAGTTGGAACATGTTTCGCTTAACTGTCGTAAGCATCATCAGCCGAAATAAATCTTAGCCTAAAGTTAGGTCAGGGCCCCGAACCTAGTGTCCTTAAAATATATGGGGGTTAGGTCAGGGCCCCGAACCTGGTGTCCTTAAAATATATGGTACCCTAAGATTCAACATTTACATTATAGAAAATCAAATAGGCTTATAACTAGTGTGAAAACATATGAGAATGTTTATCATGGCTAGAGGCATGATTTTTTCGCATTAACAATAAACGCGACAAAATATATTTTGAAGCGATTTTGTGATATCTTTACGATTCATATGTTTCTGGTTAAGAAAATATGGATATTATGTTCACGAATTAAAGCGACAAGGCCATTTTAAAGCAAAATTCAATTATTTTGCAATAAGCGCGATATTACAGCGAAATCTGTAGTGAATAACGAACTTTGACATTTTGTTCCAAGATTATGAATGAAAAGAAAAGGAAGAGCGAAAAAATATTCATCAACAGGAGAGATATGTGTTATCATTAATGTTCTGGAAAATCTCTTTAAGACATGGCATCGAAGAAAAGGGGTTGGCTCCAGGCTTCTTGCCAAACGAAATGTTTGGAATGTTGTTCTTGTGGTGGCTGGTAATCCCACCCCAGCCTGTCTCCTCACGGCATTGTGCAATCCTTGGAAACCCTAATGACGTCTACAAGCATCACAATTGACTGGTGTATTTCGGCTTCGTGGTCAGGTAAAATTAAGAAAGTGATCACAGACAGTAGTGAAGATGGGTAGCTCGACAAGTACGGTGCACAGCAGAGCTAAACAGTTTGCGAGTGAAGGTTTATACATTTCGGAAAGCAATATTTTAATGTGTAAATTTTGTAATGTTCGTATCGAATGGGAGAAAAAAGATACTGTCTCGAAACATTGTTTTAAAAATAAGGAACATTCAGAACGTAAATTTAGCACTCTAACAGTGAAACGGCAGGCAACAATTAGATATACAAAAGAAAGCTAAGAGTGAAAAAACTAGAATTTATTCACGAAACAATCATGAAATAACAGCGATGCTACTCAAAGCCAACATCCCGCTGGAGAAGGTAGACGACCTTGCAGTCCGGAAAGGGCTTCAAAAGTATGTATCAGGTATGTACAGTCAAATACAGTCTCTGCTGTATTTGGTACAGTCTACTTCATGTTTTTAACCTGTCAATACGATTGTGTGTTTTTCTCTCTTTTTATTTTATTTGCTATTTGCTTTACGTCGCACAGACAGAGATACGTCTTATGGCGACGATGGGATGCGAAAGGCCTAGGAATTGGAAGGAAGCCCGTGGCCTCAATTAAGGTACGGTGGTGGTGATTATTGTTTTAAGAGGAAGTACAACTAGGCAACCATCCTCTATATAACACTAATCAGAGGGAAAAGTGGAAGGGATCCGACACTTCGAAAAATGAAGGTATCGGCCAAAGAAAGACAAGGGCCACGAAGAGCGTGAAAATGAAAGACTCTCTAGCCCTCGCAAACCTAATAGCGTCGGGGTCGGAAAAGAACAAGAGTTGACCAAGGAAGATCGGATAGGATAGGTGAAAGTGAGGAGCCTGGCACAAGTAAGTGGAAGCAATGCCAGGACTCGGCTAAGGGCCCCGTGGTCGCCAACCCACCCTCCACAGTTCAGAGCCCCTGGGACCCCTTTTAGTCGCCTCTTACGATAGGCAGGGGATACCGTGGGTGTTATGCTACTGCCCCCACCCACAGGGGGACTCAATTAAGGTACAGCCCCGGCAATGGCCTGGTATGAAAATGGGAAACCACGCAAAACCATCTTCAGGGCTGTCATGTACCGACCTCCCCAAGGGCTCAAACCGGCGGACTGCCAGATGGAAGGCAGCCGGGATTCGCAGCCGAGACTCGAACTCAAGGTGTCCAGGGAAATAAATTAGTATTGGAATAATAATCATCGGTATGAGACACCTTGTAGTATCAGAGTGATGGAATAGTAATTATAGTTAGATATAGTATTTTAGAAGGCAAAAGTAACTTTCAAGAAGTTACATGCAGTGGAGAGCGACTTGCGAGATGCGCTTACGAAAGCCTGTCGACCACAACAGGATATTTACTGTGTATCAACAAACAAAGTTGGTATACGAGCTAGGCGGCTCGCTGACGTTCCGACAAAGGAACAAAGCAGGGTACAAGGCCAGTCAGGGCCAGTACAGATGCACTTTAGGAAAACAAGGAAAGATGAGGACAAAGTAAGACAGAAGACAGTAGCGCCTAGATGGCAGCACTTACTGTGACAATTATTGAGAATAGTTACTTGAGGGCCCCACTGACAAGGTGATCATTTTGTTAACGCCCGTAAGACCAACCCCCTAAGGTAGTTGGAAGGGATCGACCCTTGATTCTAGAAGAGCCGACATAACCGCTGGCCAAGATGGCGCGAGGCTCTCTCCGGACCAGTAACTCAGACACTTAGGACGAGGCTCAGTGGAGCAGTTCAGTTAGTCGTGTCATTAGGACGTACTTGCCACCGGGCAACATTTAGAGATACGCGCAATAGAAAAGTAGGCGCATGTAGCAAGCTCGCTCTCCCTACAGATCATCACATTCAGACTTGTAAATATACTGTACATAGTAGTTTTAGTTGTCCTCAGTAATAAAGGGCAGGGAAATAATTTCATCTTTTATTTTGGGAGTTGTGGGACGAGTCATACCTACAAATTACCTCCCTACATTCCGCTCGGCAGGACAGGTAATACTTCAACATCCAACGGCCTGGTGACCAACCTATGAGATCGTCTCACTGGACAGGTAGGTCACGACAGGGCTGCCGACAGAGGGGCTCGAACCCACCATCTCCCGATTACAGGATACTGGCCGCACTTAAGCGACTGCAGCTATCGAGCTCGGTGTGTTTTTCTCTTAGCCATGATGAACATTCTTATATGTTTCCACACTAGTTATAAGCCTGTTTGATTTTCTATAATGTAAATGTTAATCTTAGGGTACCATATATTTTAAGGACACTAGGTTCAGGGCCCTGACCTAACTTTAGACCAAGATTTATTTTGGCTGATGATGCTTACGACAGTTAAGCGAAACATGTCTCAACTTACAACACCAGTTATAATGTTTATATCCTAAAAATAAGGAAAGATAAGTATTGGAAAGGTGGTGTAAATTATTACTATTCTTATTTTAATGTTCATAACATACTACTTAGTCGAGCAGCTCGTCATCTTTCTCCCAGTTTTTCCCAACCCAATCTTTGGAACATATTTGTAACACTACTCTTTTGTCAGAAATCACCCAGAACAAATTGAACTGCTTTCCTTTGGATTTTTTCCAATTCTTGAATCAAATAATCCTGGTGTGGGTCCCATACACTGGACCATACTCTAGTTGGGGTCTTACCAGGGACTTATATGCCCTCTCCTTTAAATCCCTACTACAACCCCTAAAAACCCTCATAACCATGTGCAGAGATCTGCATCCTTTATTTACAATCCCATTTATGATATTACCCCAATGAAGATATTTCCTTATATTAACACCCAGATACTTACAATGATCCCCAAAAGGAACTTTCAACCCATCAACGCAGTAATTAAAACTGAGAGGACTTTTCCTATTTGTGAAACTCGCAACCTGACTTGTAACCCCGTTTATCATCATACCATTGCCTACTGTCCATCTCACAACAATATCAAGTCATTTTTCAGTTGCTCACAATCATGTAACTTATTTATTACTCTATACAGAATAACATCATCTGCAAAAAGCCTTACCTCCTTTACTGATATCATTTATATATATATAAGAAAACATAAAGGTCCAATAATACTGCCTTGAGAATTCCCCTCTTAATTATTAAAGTATCAGATAAAGCTTTGCCTACTCTAATTCTCTGAGATCTATTTTCTAGAAATACAGTTATACCCACCAATTTAGTCACTCTTTTGTCTAGTCCAATTGCACTCATTTTTGCCAGTAGTCTCTCATGATCCACCCTATCAAATGCTTTAGACAAGTCAATCGTGATTCAGTCTATTTGACCTCCTGAATCCAAGATATCTGCCTTGCTGGATGCCTACAAGTTCAGCTTCAGTGGAATAACCTTTCCTAAAACCAAACTGCCTTCTATCGAACCAGTTATTAATTTAGCAAACATGTCTAATATAATCAGAAAGAATGCCTTCCCAAAGCTTACATGCAATGCATATCAAACTTACTGGCCTGTAATTTTCAGCTTTACGTCTATCACCCTTTCTTTTTTTTATACACAGGGGCTACTATAGCAAATCTCCATTCATTTGGTATAGCTCCTTCAATCAAACAATAATCAAATAAGTACTTCAGATATGGTACTATATCCCAACCCATTGTCCTTAGTATAGGGCCTATCCCCAGAAATCTTATCAATTCCAGCCGCTTTTCTAGTTTTCAACTTTTTGTATCTTATTGTAAATATCACTGTTAACATATGTAAATTTTAATACTTCATTGGCCTTAGTCTCCTCCTCTATCTCAACATTTTCCTTGTAACCAACAATCTTTACATACTGCTGACTGAATACTTCTGCCTTTTGAATATCCTCACACACTCTCCTTGTTCATTAATGATTCCTGGAATGACCTCCTTGGAACCTGTTTCTGCCTTAAAGTACCTATACATACCCTTCCATTTTTCACTAAAATTTGTATGACCATCAATTATGCTTGCCATCATGTTATCCTTAGGTGATTTCTTTGCTAGATTCAATTTCCTAGTAAGTTCTTTCAATTTCTCCTTACTTCCACAGCCATTTCTAACTCTATTTCTTTCCAATCTGCACCTCCTTCTTAGTCTCTCTATTTCTCTATTATAATAAAGTGGGTCTTTACCATTCCTTGCCACCTTTAAAGGTACAAATCTGTTTTCACATTCCTCAACAATTGCTTCAAACCCATCGCAGAGTCTGTTTACATTCTTATTTACCATTTTCCACCAATCATGATTGCTTTTTAAAAACTGCCTCATGCTTGCTTTATCAGCCATATGGTACTGCCTAATAGTACTCCTTTTAAAACCTTCCTTTCTGTCACATTTATTTTTAACTATGACAAAAACAGCTTCGTGATCACTAATATATGTATTACTTTGGTTTCTCTATAGAACTCATCTGGTTTTATCAGCACCACATCCAGGATATTTTTCCCTCTAGTTGGTTCAATCATTTTCTGAATCAGCTGTCCTTCTCATATTTGCTTGTTGCCATTTGTTGGTCATGCTTCCTGTCGTTCACATTTCCTTCCCAACTGACATTTGGTAAATTCAGATCTCCCGTTACGATCACATTCCTTTCTATGTCATTTCCCACATAGCTGATCTTCTTATCAAATAATTCTGAATCTTTGTCTGTACACTCCAAAGACACCAAGTTGCCTATTACCTTTAGAAATGAGCCTTACACCTAGAATTTCATGTTTCTCATCTTTTAACTTTTTCGTACATTACAAATTCTTCTTTCACCAGAATGAATGCTCCCCTTCCCACCATTCCTATCCTATCTCTACGATACACACACTGGTTCCATGAGAAAATTTCTGCATCCATTATATCATTTCTCAGCCATGATTCAACTCCTATTAAAATATCTGGTAAATACAGTATATATATCTATTAAATTACATAATTCTATTCCTTTCTTTACAATACTTCTACAGTTCAACACTAACATATTTATGTCATCCTTACATGACTTCCAGATCTCTGTACCCTTATCACCGCTTCCTAGACAACCTCGCTTCCCTGAATTTAACTCCCTATTACCATTCCAAACAAATTTCCTAACTTATACGTACCACTGAGGTTTAAGTGAAGGCCATCTGAGCGCAGATCCCTATCTCCTGCCCACTCATTAGGATCTAGAAAATTCAGTTTCCCCGCATACCCACTCCATAGTCTCATTTAAATCCCCAATCACCCTCCAGTCAGTATCCCTCCTACACAGTATTCCACTGATAACAATCTCCGCTTCTTTAATACTTATAAAACGCTCTTAAATGCTATTATATATGTCCATTAAGGCACAAGTTAAGGGGCTGATATCTGTTTAGCCCCGAAAAAACTTCTAGCATCACCACCATTGTAGTTTGTCCCTCAAATAGGTTCACTCATGTTAGGCTGTTTCCACAACTAATGGTGTTCGTCCTTGCATGTTCACCTACTTTCTAGAGTTTTGCGACCTGTCAATTTACAAACGTTATTTCACAAACTACCGTAAACAATACAGAATATAGCAATCAAATGCAGTGTTTTTCACCAATAAGGACATAAAGAATGACTTAATTCACAAGATAAAACATAAATTAAACTGAAATGTCGCATATAATAAACAGCTGACATGACCCAGCCTAAGGTTACTGCTCGTGAGAGGCTATTACATTGCATAAGTCTCATTTGACCCAATTACGATACTTCTACCTTATAAGGCTTTGAGAATCCATACCATATAAAGACTACAGTATATAATTACCTAGGAAACAGACGAAATGCTTCTCGGCGTATCATTCAAATAAAAAAGTATACAGGACTAAATTTCGAACATATTGTATATTCGGCAGACTTGATAGCACAAAAAAGCGCTATTTTGTTTCGCCATTAATTAAAATTCTATACCACGAAGTCAAATTTTGACAGTTGTTTCTACCCTCTCCATTTTAGCATAAACATAGCCGCCAACATAAGCAAAATTACATTCAATTTCAAAGGTAATGTTTTAGAGCCTAATTAAGATTATGGATATTAAAACTTTATATTTTTGTTTTAGTGCATTCAAAATGGCGGAATTTATATATTATACTAAGAAAGTATAGGTATGAACATTACATTAGTGATGCATGAATTTGAAATGCCATTGGTTGGTATTACTAGCAATCATCTGCGACCTCGTTCGCCGCAGACAGAGCACAGAGCGCGCCGTTGTACCGGGTGTGGTGACTGGTGGGGTATTTTGTGAGTCATCGTCTTGATAACTTTCTTGTGAGCTTTTGAAGTTCGACTATTATTTTATTCTGCCCGTGGTCTGTTCTGTGGAAAAGGTCAGTATAACAGTCGATACTTACATTGTGTATAATCAAATTTTGATATTTATATTCCTTTATTGAGAGCTAAGTTTGACAGTATTGGGATGTCATTGTGCACCTTACCAAAACAAATAGATTAACTTGCTCGGAACCCCTCTAGTTCTCACAGGATTATCCGATCAGGATACAGTCGATATAGTTTGAAACTTTTCTTTCGTATTATTTTCATTTTACCTCGCCCACATTTTCCCGTAATAAAAATCCGAAAAACGTGGTGCCCTCTTTATTATGGATCAGGTATAAAATATATATCTTCTAATCTGAGGAACTTTAGTTCCATACACTTTCCATTTCACTGATGATTCATTTGTGCAAAATTTTTGTTTGGTACTGTGTGCTTACATCAGAATAATCAACTGCTGCTGTACACTTTGAATTCTGTAGAAATTCACCCTGTCTTGAATTTGGTAGGTCTAACATTGAATTGTGTGTTCCAGGAATTATCATGTCTTCTCGTAAAACCGCTGGTCGTCGTGCTACTACAAAGAAGCGAGCGCAACGCGCCACTTCCAATGTATTTGCTATGTTTGATCAAGCCCAAATTCAAGAATTTAAAGAAGCATTCAATATGATTGATCAAAATAGAGATGGATTTGTTGATAAGGAAGACTTACATGACATGTTGGCTTCTTTAGGTATGTGTAAAAGTATAAATACTGGATCAAATTAAAGATATAAAGAACATTACAGTCTATTAAAATAACAGTAAATCATTAATTTATTTTCTTGGATTTGTTTCCCAAAAGTTATTTTTGCAAGCTCTTATGCTTACATTGAAAAGGTTTTGATGTTGATTTAATGTAGGGTATAGATTTATTATTACTCCAGCCCGGCTGTCAAGATTTTCACACCCGTGAAACGTCTGTCTTTTTACTTTCACACTCGTGGACCGATTGTCGTTTGTTTACACGCTCGCGGCCTTTTCGGGAAGCATGTTGTTAAACGGTGCTCAGTACTGACAACCTCTGTACTTAGGAACTAATGAGCGAGTGGTGCTTTGATGGCTGGAGGGTCAAGCAAAGGGGTCCGGGGGTGTAAGCCCCCCAGGTTAGAAGCCGCAAAGCGGCCTTAGGCCTTTAGTTTCATGTGGAAACACAATTGGTCAGGACTGGTTCTTACCATGCAGACGGTTAGGATAGAACCTGGAAAAGACCAGTGATATAGGGACAAGCAAAGGGGGTCTGGGGGCTTATTTATTATTGGAAGTGCGCACAAATATGCTAGGTACAACAAAAGAAATAATTTAAATATTATTTCTATTAATACTTAGTTTTGCGTATTCACTTATGGTTTTTGTTTGCTTTGTACACAGTTCGATGTGGTAATGATCACACGTTTTTTCACACAGTTGGCGTATGCAAGTCTTCATCGGATTGTGGTACACCTTGTGTTTGCAGAGGTGATGATGGAAGCCATGCACAGTCAGTCTTGTTAGTACGTGTCTCATCTCGAAGTATGCTGACGTCCAGGTCCTATCGATCATCGCACCCGTGCTGTAGAATTCTGGCCAGATTTCTAGGCGGTGGTCCCTTAAACTTTGTAATTCTTGTTCTGCTGCTATGGTAGATGAGAACACGAAGGTTGTTTTCAAATCCTCTAGCAGAAATGATTCTCTAGCTAGTACATATGTTAGGCGAGATCTTGTTGATTTGGATACACCCAAAGCTCTTTTCAGGAGGCATGCTTTAACTCTTTCCAAGGTAGCTAGGTTTTTCCTGGTGAGGTCAGGCCATATAATTTCAATGCCATATGTTAGGATAGGAATAATCTTTGCCTCGAATAATTTCATTGCTGTTTCCATTCTAAGTGCTTGTATATGCTTGATATTATTTATTGCTAGGATAGCTTGCGCAGCTCTTTCTGTTACGTGTTTTGTAAAGCACTTGCCGCTAGGTTCTAGCGTGACCCCTAAATATTTGAAATCGTTGACTATTTTGAGTTTGCTGTTGGAGATAGTAATTTCTGTTCTGTGAGGTATCTTACCCCCATTTCTAAAGACCATCATTTCAGTTTTTCTGTTGTTAATGTAGAAGTTGTTGTTTTTAAGCCCCCAGATTAGAAGCCACCCTAGGCCTCTACTTTTGTGTGGAAACACGATTGGTCTTGGCTGGTTCTTGCCGAGCGGACGGTTAGGATAGGAGCTGAACAAGACCATTGGTCGGGATTGGTAACGGATTATGATTAACATTATTGACGGGAATGAGATCGCGTGCCACTTCAGTGTCCAATAGGAATGCAAGTAGCTACTTCAGAAATGAAAATGGCATGTAACAGTCTTCATTAGGTTATAAAAGTAAATGTACTTCTTCAGGCGGGATGGTGGGTTCTTGTACGTATGTCTCAAGTATTATTACAATATTATAAGTCCACCTGTTCAATACAATACAATATGATCCACTATTTCATATGGTCAAATTTTTTTTTTTTTTAATACATAATACATAAAAGTCAAAGGTACATGTTTCACCCTCCTTACGGGCATCATCAGCCTATATCAATCTTAAAAATAATACATATACTTATAAATTGTAGGTTAAAATGTTGAAAAATGATTTCGTAAAACATTACACAATAACATGTAAAACAACGATAATGCACCAAAGTATGTTAAAAGAGAGTGAATTAACAGTTTTGAAGATTAAAACGTGATTAAACATGAAATTTTGAGAGTTTAAAACTAAAATGGTTCCATATTTTTATAATGTCATTAAGACTGTGATGGCCTTGAGTATAAACACAATCATCAAAGGAGGATGTTTCTTCAATTCCCAAGTTGAATCCAAGGTGGTAAAATCACTGTCAGTTATTTAAAACGGAAGAATGTAATAAACAAGTTAAAATGTATATGTTTGGGATATCTGAAAGTTGAGAAGAAAATGGAACTTCTGTAGAGGCGTTGCTTATGATAAAACGTATGTCAAAGCTAGCGGAGTTCGGAAATTATGTGGTAGTCGAATGGATCTAAAAGATAGTCAAGTTGATGTGATAATTCCATTGAAACATTTGTTGGAAGAAATGTTCAGGATTTTTCGTACGGAGCGTATTAAGTACGTCAGGTTGTTACAGCAACGCTCTCGATGAACACATCTCTAGTCTGAGATGCTCTCCTAGTAAGATTTCATTCATTTCCATTTAACACATTCACGCCCAAAATCTGAGCAGCTATTTAAAGGGCTGGCCCAGCTATTCCAGCTGTTAGTGGCAGAGCAAACAACAAATTCTTTTCACAATAAGTTCTAAACTGAACAAGATATGGAAACAAAATTTTCCACATACCTTCATGAAGTCCTCTAGTATCTCTGTAGGATGTGGTAGTTAATGTCAGACTTTCCTGGGTGAATGGGAACACTAAACATCCAAAAAATAGCATGTTTCACTAATAATTTTATTTTAGAAGCACACTTTTCACCTTCAGGGGAACTTGTCTATATTTGATGGTGGAAACTTTAAGAGAATATACTCTTTTCTCTTCGCATCTAACCTCAGTGATGGATCCTTGGCCGGTGCTCTTTTTGGCGGCAAAATTGCAGGACGTTGACTTGGAGCTGATACGTAGATGGAGCTGAGATTTCGGAGAGAGGTGACTGTACTTGTATCTCGGGTTCACTTTTTACCCCGTTTGAGAATTGCCTGGTGTTCCTTTAGATCTTTTGGTACACCCCTATTCGACCGTATTGTTCCACATACGCCAGTGTTTTGTTCCCGTAATTGTTTCGCGAGTCCAACGCTATTCGTAATAATTGTCCATATAGATTGTATACACCTGGCCAAGATAATTTTCAAGCTGCCGTAAAACTGTGCTTTGTAAATTCGCATCACTTGCATCATTTATATTGTCCCTACATGCCGTGGTTATACTTCAGAACGTGATTATACACACGCTTGTGCAATCACAAACCAACTACGCAGCTAGTTGTGCGAGTGCTAGGCTACCTTCAGAAACAAAACAAAGAAAATGCATTGGGAGGGAAAATCGCCGTGGCCATGTGGCTTTCGGTGAGTAGAAACATTCATAAGGGTATTACTTTCATCTCTCTCGCACATATTTGTGACGAAAATAGATCCCAGCTGCGTAGGAACAGCTCAAGTTCAAGGTTGCGCTTATCTGGGCTAACTCGGATACGGTCCACAGCGTGGTCACGCGCTATAGGCAGTAACTCGGATACGGGCGTGAATGTGTTAATATATAAGATGACAGCCGGACTGGAGTAATATCGTAGGTTTTTAAGTAGGCTTATAGGGTGCCTTAACTTGTATCATACCTGCCATGACTTGCTCCCATCCTCTGCTTGGCATGCAGATGAATATTATGCCTCACGTGATGCATGCTTGAGGGAGCGTTCCCTGTCTACTCGTGGACTTCTCGAAAAGATTTAGACCAAGTACTAACCTTCTCCACTCTGTTGTGACGGCCGCATTTAGGCGTCGATAACTATCTTCAGAAACCACACCTACAGACCTAAACAACTACCTTGAAGCTACTTTTTTTTTTTTACTTTTGGGAAAAGAAAAAACCTTTTGTGAAATAATATCTATTGGCTATGGTACTCTTTGGCTTTGTGGCAGACTGCAAATGTTGTCAGAAGAATGTATATCAAATAAGAATTTTGTCTGTACTATCTGCGCACTTTTTAGCGATAGATTTACCCCCTAGTGCTGAATCGGTTGACTTTGGGTACCTTTTGAGATTCGTATTGGCAACCTTTGAAACACAAACTAAGAATCGCTTGTCATCGCTGTGCGACATCGGGCGTACACTTTACGTACTCGTACTGTTGTTGTGTACACAGCAAAGCCAAACTATAGAATTCATGCTAGGAACACGTTTCGCATCGGGAAATATTATATAGTATTATATATTGTGTGTGTGACACAGTTGTTGGCGTTATGATAATAAAGGTTTAGAAAATTCATATCGATCGATCATATTATCGATTCAATTCAGATTTAATTTCCATTCAGTTGGTAGTATTTACCGGAACCGGCAGTGCTCCCTTCTTTCTCCTCTCCAAGTACAAAAATCTATCACTAAAAAGTGTGCGTACAGTAAATAACTTGGAATTAAAAGATAATGGTACCTATTTCTGTATACTCTTTAATTTTCCGTCATCTTTGTATGTATGTACATTATACACCTGTATCACGAGAAAATGGCTGAAGATAATTTAATGACAATTGGTATGTGAAGTCGGAGAAAAAGTCACTATGATCAAGGCTATAAATAATTTTATTCATGCTGAGTGAAATGGTAGTTTAGGGGAAGGCCTAAACTTCAATTCTCAAAAATATGTTATTAGCGACCCTATCAATAATACTATACAATTAAAGTTATGTAGAAATAAATTTCTGATCATTTGTATCTTATACATTTTTACCATACTGGCTATGAAAAATATTAATGAATTTAGATTTTTGTTGCTAAGTCCATATCAACGCCAGGCCATGAGAAAATCGGCATATTTAAGTCGGGGCACTACAGTCTAGGTTATAAATAATTTCATTCACGCTACATGAAATGGTACTGGTAGTTTATGGGAAGGGGCTTAAAATTTTAATTTTTAAATACCTAGGGCCTATGTCATTGGTCCTATCGAAAAGTAGTAATTAAGAGGAGTTATAGCGAATGCAATTTCTGATCATTTATGTCTTAATACAGTTTTACCGTATCGACTATGGTAACAGAATTAATGAATTTAGAGTTTTGTTGCTTGGTCCATATAACGTATTTACTCGTGTATTATACCCCCCTCCCTCCCAATGTAATTCGTCAGAGAATTCGCTTGGAAGTGTGTACAAGCCTTACTGCAGTTCTGATGACATCACACAAATTTGTGAATAGTTTCATCTATATGACCCATGCATTTATGAAATGTCCGCCTCTGTAGAGTGGGCTTACTGCAGCTCTGCTGGCGTCGCACAAATTGGTGAATAGTTTCGTGTCCGACCCACGCATTGCAAGCACGCATCATTCGTGTATATGTGTCTTTGTTTTGTAGTTAAGAATATCTGCAAGCGTAATGGTGAGCACAATTAGCTGCCGTTCTCGGGAACCTGAGTTCGATTTCCGATACCGCTTTGCCAGAGATCTGTTCTTTGTATATTTTAATCTGGTGCTAGTCTCATCGGACAATTCTTCCCTCTATGCAAAAGTGGACCTTACATCTACAACTTTCTAGAAGCATATACGTAGTTATATATGTCAATCGTGCAACAGAGGAGCAACTGCCAACCAAAGACTCTCATCAAGAGTTTTTACGTGACTTCACAAGATTTTACTTGTCATTGTGAACACTTCTGTTACTTTTATCATTATTCGCAAATACGGTTTTTTCACTTTTATCTGTCATTCCACCACCATCCCATCCTTCTAGATCCTCTCTCATTTCTCCATACTATTTTTATCACTATGTCTTTTACTGTTGTAATTTGGCTAGGCTGATGATGGTCCACAGTGGACCGAAACTAGTACCTTTTAACGTCATTGTAATGTTTTTGTAAAAACAACAAATGATTTTTTAGTATTGAGAAGGTGGAATATTAAAATTTTGTATTTACTTTAAGCATAATATGACTATCACGTAGTGTCGTGTGCGAGTGGTATCTGGATTAGCGTGGACTCGCATGCGAGCACTTGATTCCACATGACATCACAAACCTGTTTGGCACTCCACAGCAACAGAATGGTAAGCCCTGATGTTACATGTTTATGAATGAGGAGTAGAACACTAGAAGTTCAAAATACTCCGTTATGTCTGTTTTGTGACAACACTAAAATAGTTCAATTTTGCAATGAATAAATTGAAATGTTATACTCATTTCTTACATAGTATTCCTTCCCCGCCCGGCTAGTCATTCCTACCACCTGGGTGATGAAAATTTCTGGGGTGAACACTGCTATTCTGAGGTGCTGATTGATTTTTTTTTTTTTTTTTTTTTTTGCTAGTTGCTTTACGTCGCACCGACACAGATAGGTCTTTTGGCGACGATGGGACAGGGAAGGGTTAGGAGTTGGAAGGAAGCGGCCGTGGCCTTAATAAAGGTACAGCCCCAGCATTTGCCTGGTGTGAAAATGGGAAACCACGGAAAACCATTTTCAGGGCTGCCGACAGTGGGGTTCGAACCTACTATCTCCCGAATACTGGATACTGGCCGCACTTAAGCGACTGCAGCTATCGAGCTCGGTGGTGCTGATTGAAATGAGTAGTTTGCAAACTTAACGGAATACGACAGAAGAGTGTTCACGGCTGTCTGCGGCCTGCACATTCCGTAGCGAAGTACGTGTGCGTCAGCTAGTATTTTATATGCATGGTTATCAACTTTCCAAATGCATTCCACATCATTGGTCTGCACAGGCTAAGGTGGTTCCAGTCAAGTTTTAGTATTGGAAAGTACTGTATGTAGTGAAGATTTGTCTCTCACCCTCATCTTTGCATTCATGTTACTAGTTTCACCTGTACCATGTTAACTGGGAGTAGGTGGTTATGGGTAAACTTGAGGGATATAGACTCAGTGTTCTCCCGAGAAATTTTCGTCAGCTGGGTTGTGGGAATGAGCAACCGGGTGGGTAATACTTTGTAAAAAAAAAAAAAAAAAAAAAAAGAGAAAGAAAATAAATGTCATAAAATTTCAATGTATACTCCTCAGGGCATTAACAATAATATCAAAATTGAACTATTTTAGTGTTATCATGAACCAAACATAACACAGTATTTTTGAACTTCAAGTGTTCTATTGTTCGTTCATCTTCTTGTAACACCAGGCCTTACCACTCTGTTGCTGTGGAGTCCTATACGGTTTTGTAACTTCTGCGCTATTCCAGGCACCACTCGCGCACGATAATTCGTGATAGTCGACCTAAACATCTCCGATATAATTGATGCTATTATGCTGACAATGAGGATTTATCATTTAAATAAACAGTTTAACAGTATTTACATTTTAATGCGGAGCACCTAATGACTGAAATATGTGTTAATATTATGTAAGTAGCACATATCTAGGTTAAGTTAGCCGGGTGGTCTGTAAAAACGGCAGGGCGGAGCGCCCATTAAAAAGGTCCTAGGGAGAACAGAGGCTGTATATGGATAAGGAAGTAGTTTATTGACTCATTTGGAAATCTATCTTTCTATTAGATAAGTTTCATATCACCACTTCAAAACTAGAAAGTTGATTATTTTAGCTTATTCTTAAGTCATATGTGCTATAGATGCATTGCAAGTAAGAAAGACCATTGCTGACTCGCACACTTCAATGTTCTTTCATTACTGGCTGATTAGTTAGTGACACGACTTATCATTTTAATAAGAGTCTTGGCCAATTCATTTGTCACATTTGGTAGTCACACCTACCTGTATTGAATTCTGGGAGCAACACCATCTTGTTATAAATTACAGTTGATGGCAGTGACTCTTGATGTGGGTGGAAGATAAAGTTTGAATTCAAGAGGGCAAATATGGGTAAATATTCGTTTATAGGAAGGGGAGTTAGGGATTGGAATAACTTACCAAGGGAGATGTTCAATAAATTTCCAATTTCTTTGCAATCATTTAAGAAATGGCTAGGAAAACAACAGATCAGGAATCTGCCACCTGGGCGACTGCCCTAAATGCAGATCAGTAGTGATTGATTTGGTCTGGAATGAAAAATGTAGATGCGTTTTGTAATATTTTGCTATGAAAGTAAATATATTTCTGGGGGTCTCTAAATGTGGCAATGCACTCATCACTCTCCTGCAAATAATGACGTAAGATTTGTATGATTTATCTATCAAAATAGTGATGCGTATAAATTGGTACTTTGGGCTTTGCCACATCAGAAAACAAGGTGAAATTCTTTGTTTCGCAGAGAACTTTGCCCTGCAATTAAAAGGAAAATCTCTTTTGTTCACGACAGGGCTTCTCTAACAATGATGGTTTGAATTTCAGAATGCTTGACTGTTGGTCTATAGTCGGTGGTACTCTCGTTCGTCACTAGATGGCCCTCTGTACGCTAGCCTTTCGAGTGGGAGGTGACCACACCATTTTAGCTCCAATTAAGATATTTCTTTTTCCATCGTATGTGCATTGCAGATTAAACAGAAAGGTCATCTGAGAATCAGGAAGTAATGTGGTAGAAGAAATAAATAAAATAAAAGGCATCAAAAGACTAATAGAATAGTGCTGAAGATGGAAAGAAAAGTAACAGAGAAAACGAGAAAAATGAATGAGAGTCAGGCGGGTTGGAGAAGTACATACTACAAGGTTGTAGACACAGGAGTGAAAAGAAATAAAAAGAATACAATACCAGGTGTATACAGGTTATGAAAGTAGAAAAGAGAATATTGCCATAAATGACTGTGACATTAAACCACAGTGAAATGGAAGTACATTTACAACTGATAAATTTCATTTTTTGGTTCCATATTGACTTAAATGACCAACGCCAACCCTTTATGACACAGGATAAGACGAAGGTAAATAAGATGGACTTAAATGATAAATTAAATTTATTCCTACAGTATATAATACGGAATGGTGTATTAATTGTATTGAAAAGGAAGTGCATTTCGCTACTTAGGGGTGAACTTCATCAATTCACTCCAGTCCAACTACGAGCATAGCTCACAGCGCATATGACGTTCACATCATGCTGCAAGCATAGCCGTACTAAGGTTTGATAATTCACTAAAAATCGAATGAGCTATGCATGCAGTCTGGTGGCTACATTGTGTTTATTCATGTATTTGTTACGAGGGTATTTCAACAGATGACAGTATTATCTGTCAGAGAATTTACGATACTATCAACAGGTGTGTAGTAGTAGATGTTGTCGCTCAATGTGCTCTAAAACATGGCTTAGTTAGGGGCGCACAGCTGTGAGCTTGCATCTGGGAGATAGTGGCTACAAAACCCCACTGTCAGCAGCCCTGAAGATGGTTTTCCGTTGTTTCCCATTTCCACACCAGGCAAGTGCTGAGGCTATACCTTAAGCCCATGTCCGCTTCCTTCCCACTCCTAGGCCTTTCCTATCCCATCGTTGCCATAAGACCTGTGTCGGTGCAACTTAAAGCCTATTGTAAAAAAAAAAAAATACTAACATATACAGTGTCCCTAAAAAATGCTGTCAAGGCTTAGTATGTTGTGCGGAATGGCAGGCTCATCAGTTTTCAAAAAGAAGCCCCAGGCCGGAAATGCACGGTTTGGACACTGGAAAGCGTCGAAGTCTGAGAACGGTTGTGACAATTTGTTCCAATTTGGTGTCTTAATACGGAAGGTATGCAACCCTTTAACCATCTTTGTACTGCGGATGGACAACCTCGGCCTAATAACATTCATGTGTGTCCTGCTGCGTTACTTGTGTACTGTAGTCTGCCATTGCAGTAATATTAATAGCAGTGTGACATGTACCAGTACACAGCTGTAGAATAGACGGGCATGGTATTTGCTTATGGCAAAGCAGATTGCAATGGTAAAGCTGCTGCAAGATTATATGCGGATTTTTTCCTACATAGGTACTTTCTGCCTGAGGTGTGTCCATTGTGCGGTAAAGTATTAGCACTTTGCGTTTGTTACTTGTGAATACGTATTATGTCCATTCTGCTGTTTGTCCTCTGTTAGGTGCCAAAACGTGATGCGGGTCGTCCACATTCGGCTTGAACAATACAGTTTGAGGAGGACGTGCTGACAATGTTCGAAGAGAACTCATTCACCAGCATTCGGCAAGTGGCACAGCTGCTGTACACGGGCAAAAGTGCTGTGTGGTGTGTTGTCCATGAACAGCAGCTCCATCCATACTATCTGCAGAAAGTCCAGGCATTACGGAAGTAGGACTGCCCACAACAAGTACAGTTTGCACAGTGGTATTTAAAACAGTGCATACTCCAGCCACAATTCCCAAGTTTGGTGCTATTCACTGATGAATGCACTTTTACTAGAGACGGCTTATCAAACTTGCACAACATGCATGTTTGGGTGGACGAAAATCTGCGTGTACAGGTGATTCAAAATCACCAACACTTCTTCGGGATTAACATGTGGGCTGGGATATGTACCATTATCATTGGGCCGTATCTGCTGCCAAACAGACTGACAGGACAGATGTACCTCACATTTATTAGAGATGTTTTGCCTATCTTATTGGATGAAGTGCTACTAAAGGTTTGGCAGGTAATGTGGCTGCAACAAGATGGAGCTCCAACACAATTTGATATAAATGTGTAGAATCACCTCAACGTCGCACATCCTGGAATAGTTCCATGGCCAGCACGGTCGCCAGATTTGACCCCTCTCGACTACTATCTGTGGGGTAGTATGAAGAGTATTGTATATGGCACTCCTGTAGTGTCAGCGGAGGAGCGTATTGCTAGAGTCCACGGAGCGATTAAAATTCTTCAAAGAGAACTGCACATAGTGGGTCGTGTGTGTGAGGCTCAGCGCCACTGATGTAGACTCTGCAATGACATAGGAGGTACACAGTTCAAACCCCGTTTGTAATGAGTTCGATGTGCTACTCATGTTGGGTTTATTGCCGACGTGTGGAACGCGCACCCATTTCACGCTTCGATGCACCACAGTGCCCAAGCTGTGCATTTCTGGATATGGGTTCCTTCTTCAAAACCGATCAGTTTACCTTCCCGCACAACATACTAAGCATTGCCAGTGTTTTTTGGACACTCTAGATATTCTTATGTATTCACACAAATATGAAACACACGGTAACCTGCGGTAGGCTGTAGAACAAATTCCAGTCATAATGGAATATAAGAGGTTTCAAATTCATGTTCAGATGTAATATTTCCATTTGTGCATAAAATTATAGTTACTGTACTTGCCTTCAATGTCATCTTCACTCTATCATCATTAACATTGTCTGTGGTTGTGTTTTTACATTAATTTTGTTGGGTAAACACTAAATGCATCACCAGAGATCTTTTACATGCTGACATCATACGACATGGAGTGTTGAATGGACTTTTTTCTACCCATCAAAAATCCTACCTCTGCTGAGTTTGAACCCCACTATCTTGCGATCTGGAGGCAGGCATTCTACCTCTGATCCACAGACGGAGCTGCTCCTTCTTACCTACTAACGCCCTCTTTAAATCAGTGCATGGTAGATGTCATTGTCCACCGACACCCACCTCTGCTGTATCAATTTCTGAGCAGCATTAGGCAGAATGTAACACTGGATCAGTACATCACAAAGGCTAAAATCAGCATGGACAATATTCAGCACTTGCACTGTTGTTGGGTAGGATTAGTTTGCCATGTCAGAATGGAATGAAGCGTTTAGCATCAAAGTTAGCTGGGCCAAACTTGGTGTGTTCGTTACCTTACGTCATCACGGGTATATTCATTCAGGACCAAAATCCCTCAAGTGTCCCACAAAGCATCGTGCGAACACGGAGGTGGGTGAGGTCGGTATATCCTTCTGCGATGTTTTCACCTTTTCCACACATATTCACAGCTCTTACAGTGGACACAGATTTTGTAACCTACAGCTGATCCACTGTGCTATGTAGGAATTGGTCATTTACTTACAATTTCATAGTGCTTTATGCAAGCGCGTATCATGAAGAAATGGGGACACAGTGAGTGAGAACTATGTTGCTAAATGCATCCAGCTGCCTGTACGAAGCTGAACATAGCTGAAGTGGACTTATATTTCATGTCCAGAGATGTGACAGTTTCCAATTGTTCATATGTACCTAGTCTGATACCTATTGTTACAGAGATATTATAACAATCCATACAACAAGCAGGATTGAGACCTCAGCGGAGTTGCATGGACCAAGTACCACCTACATTGAGGCAGGGTTCCAGAATTGCCAAAAAACATCTGTAGCATTCATAGACCTTAAGGCAGCTTATGACACTGTTTGGAGAGAGGGTGTTATTTACAAACTCCTTCAGGTTATCCCTTGTAAGACATTGGCTTGTCTTGTATGCAACATGTTGAATGATAGAAGTTTCCATGTCATCATTTGCAGTGAAATCAGCAAGCCAAGTAAATTAAACAATGGACTTCCTCAAGGATCAGTGCTTGCCCCACTCTTGTTCAGCCTGTATATATCAGATTTACCCTCCACAAAATCCAGGAAGTTTGGATACGCTGATGATTGGGCAGTTGCTGCTGGAGATCCATGTTTTGAGAGAACAGAAGAGATGTTGACAAATTATCTCTCTGTTTCTGGAGAACTACTTCTGAAAATGGAGACTTCAACCAAGTGCAACTAAGACCGAAGTTGCTTGTTTCCACCTGAACAATAAAATGGTAACAAGGGAGCTTGCAGTTTAATAACACCCTCCTTCATCACAAATCCCAACAGACAGAACAGCCATTCAAAGAACATCCATGAATGACTGCTGCCAAAATGAAGACAAGGAACAACATTCTACGGAAATTATGCGCTACCACTTGGAGTACCAGTGCAACTACTCTCTGTTCAGTTTAAGGTTTAGTTTATTCTGTCGCTGAGTATTGTGCTCCGGTGTGGATAAGCAGTCCTCATGTAAGATTAATAGATTTACAACTGAATAACACCATGCGCATGATTACAGAACGTAAAGCCACTAGCAAAAAAACAATTGATGTCATCTACCACACAGTGGCTCCCTATTCTCAGCCACATCCTTCCACCTCATTTGCAGGGGTACAACATTCTGATAAGAAAATATCGGAAGATCCAGACCAACAAACTACTACCTATTCATGTTGAAATGACGTATGGCTTTTAGTGCCGGGAGTGTCAGAGGACATGTTCGGCTCGGCAGGTACAAGTCTTTTGACTTGACGCCTGTAGCCGACCTGCGTGTCGCATGAGGATAATATTATGAAGACAACACATACACCCAGCCCCTGTGCCAGCAAAATTAACCAATGATGGTTAAAATTCCAACCTTGCCAGGAATCGAACCCGGGACCCCTGTGACCAAAGGCCAGCACGCAAATCATTTACCCATGGAGCTGGACACCTATTCATGGTGACGTCGATCTACGTGTGAAACAATTACATTCAAGACATCCACCTATCTGCACAACGGAGAATCTTGTTGCTAACAAATTCAATCTGGCTGAGAGATGGTCTCATAATTGGAAATTGTTTGTCCCTCTAGTGAGTTCAGAAATGCCCTGCATAACTGAGAAGGCGCCAGGGTTCATTCAACCTAGAAAGATCTGGTCGAAATTAAATAGAATTCGGATCAATCACGGTGTATATGGGGATCTCCTGTACAAGTGGAGGAAAAGACCTTCACCATGTTGCGAGTGTGGTGCTGTAAGACACTGTTAGGCACTTCGTCCAAGAATGCCCACAAACATCTTACAGTGGTGAATTAAGAGACTTCTTAGGGATATCATGGGCACTTCAATACATTTGTAATCTTTATGTAGAATTATAAATAATTTTCATGTATGCCATACGATAAATATAATAACAATAAATGGAGTGCAGATTGGAAATGAAAAATGCATTTTTATGTACAAAAGAGCATGAATTTACCCTAAGAATTTCTGGTTCACTATTCAAAAAGTCTACCTTGTTCTTGAATACAAGTTGTTCCTCTTCATGGCCACCCATCCCAAAGTGCCCTCTTGACTCTCACAAAAATTACCAGGAGCGCAATCAGGCTTTATTCAGCCTTGCAATTTGGCTGTAAACTGGTGGCATTCTTAGTATACCCACTGTAAATAGGTGTGGCACTAAGAAGGTTAATGGGAAAATTGACTACAGCAGTCTTAAAGACCTTTTTTTTTAAATGCTGCTGTTATTGGGACATCTCTTCATGCAGCTGATTTCCTCAAAATGACAAACGACTCTCGTCCTGCAACTTTGATGGGCCTTGTCCTTCCAAGTGACTGCTACCCAGCCTGAAGGCCTGTAGATTACGAGGTGCTGCGTAGTCAGCGTAATTAATCCTCTTGGCCATTATTCTTGTGTCTAGACTGGGGCTACTCCCTCTCATTAGTTCTCACGTAGACTGAGTAGACCTCAAACCAGCTTTTGGATCGAGAAAAAATTCCCTTACCTTGCTGGGAATCTAACCCAGTGCTTTGTGATAAGAGGCAGGCTCATAAACACTGGATTGCGGGCCAGCCATTTCCTCTAGTACTGACTGTAATCTGTAATACAAAGGATTGAGATCTGAACTGCCAGATGGCCAGTCAGTAACTCTAATCTGTTAGTCATATTCATACCTTGGTCTATTCCTGTCATTTTTACCATCTACACTTCCCTCAAAAACTAACTAAATAAGTTCTGGGTGTCTTATGATGTGTCCTATCGTTCTATCTCTTCAGGTCAAATTTTGCCAAATTGTTCTCTCACCAATTCATGATTCGATCTACCAATATTACTTTTCAACATTCTTCTCTAACACCACATTTCAATACCTTCTATTCTTTCTTTTTGAGCTATCCCCTGTGAGTGGGGGACGCAGATGAAGAATACACCCACGGTATCCCCCACCTGTCGTAAGAGGCGACTAAAAGGGGCCCAAGGGGCTCTCAACTTGGGAGCGTGGGTTGGCGACCACGGGACCCTTAGCTGAGATCTGGCATTGCTTCTACTCACTCGTGTCAGGCTCCTCACATTCATCTATCCTGTCCGACCTCACTTGGTCAACTCTTGTTCTTTTCCGACCCGGTGGTATTAGAGCATTCGAGGCCTAGGGAGTCTTTCATTTTCATGCCCTTCGTGGCCCTTGCGTTTCTTCGTCCGTTACTTCATTTTTCGAAGTGATGGATCCCTTCTTATTTCTTCCTTTTTCTCTTCTACCCCCTGTGGGTGGGGGATCCAACGAAGAATACACCCACTGTATTCCCTGTCTGTCGTGAGAGGCGACTAAAAGGGGGCGACCAAGGGATGATTGCATTAGAACCATGAAACTACTTTTGATTAGTACCATCACGTGGGGAACACAATGGGTTGCATGTACTTGCGAGTAGTACCACTATATTAGGTACAAAATAGGTTTGTGATTAGTAGCAGCAGAGAGTGGGTCACTGTGGGTTTCCAGTACCCGTGCGTCTTACCCTTGTGAGCAACACCATGGATCTGGGCGTTGCCTGTGATTAGTACCACTATATGAGCAGCACCGTGGGTGTGCGTTGCCTGTGCTTAGTACCCACTATATGAGGAACACCACGGGAATACCAGCGCCCGTGATTAGTACACCTAAGTGAGGAACACCATCGGTTTGCGTTGCCTATGTGTGGCACCATTATGTGAGAAACACCATAGGTCTGCGTTACCTGTACGACGTCCAATACTTGTAATTAGTACCATCATGTGTGGAACACCGTGAGTCTACGCTACTTTTGATTAGTACCCCAACAAGACAAATACCATGGTTCTCCTTTACTAGCGATGAGTACCATTATGCGGGGCTGTTGAACTGTATTTTGGACCCCTTTAGACAACAAGAATTCTTGATTCAGGATTGTGCTTTAGAAGTGGTCTCTTCAAATCAAAATCAAAATCTCTTTATTTGCAAATGAGATGTCTACCTCGGTGGCAAATGGTACACTAAAATACATTATTGTCAAGCACTAAATATTAAATTAACAAGAGAAGAAAATTTTTCCTATAATACAATATTATACAATTTACGCTAACAATGTTTTCTATTAAACACACAGCTCATCCTTAATAAATTTATATTGTTTACAAAATTCTACTTATAATATCTCCTGTACTACTTACAAATATAATCAACTGATATACAGTATGTGGAATTACTTCAAATGATACTATACAACTGGTATAACATTAATATTTACATTGCATTTATTTATTTACTTTTTTTTTTTTTACCCGTTCTGGATCCTAAGTAGCATAACGACCTGCTGCGTCTTAACCAGAGCCCCTTTTGCCACCTTTCAGAGTTCCTGAAGGGCCTTCACAGCTACCGTAGCGGTCCCAGGGCCCTCGAAGTCCCCACTGTACTTCACCCCTACAGGCAGTCCCCTACTATGGCTGTCCAAACTCCTTAGACCAGGGGATGGAATTAATTTATTCACACACATTTTTTTATTTACAATAACCTGTACTGGTCGAATGCCCTCTAACACTTCATTTATTTTCTCTGTTGCTGTTTATTCTCTTCTTGAATATCTGTACAGATTTTGACTCATTCTGACGTCATACAATCAGGTAACTCTTTCATCTAATCATGTTTTAGCATGCACCTGTTTGAAAATTTCAGGTGTACTTGAAGTTCCTTTCTTAATTATTGACTCCAATTCTTTGTATTACAGATAGCTTATTTTGTTCTTTTCTTTTTTAGTAATGAACTCTCTGTATATTTTAGGGAAGAACCCGACTGATGATTATTTGGAAGGAATGATGAATGAAGCTCCTGGCCCTATTAATTTCACTATGTTTTTGACTCTCTTTGGAGAGAGATTACAAGGAACAGATCCTGAAGATGTAATAAAGAATGCCTTTGGATGTTTTGATGAGCAGAATGAAGGTGTGATAAATGAAGAACGTCTCCGGGAACTGCTTACCTCCATGGGTGACAGGTTCTCAGATGAAGAGGTAATAGCTCTTATTTATTAGTGATTTCTCTAGATATTTGTACAGAATCCAATTAAAACTTGACCTCGGATACCTATGTTTTCATTCAGTGTTCACTCAGAAATCCTGTTGGGGAAATGATACATGGTTTTATTTCAGTTGAAATCAATTTCTTTATGGTTCCATTGTTATTCTTTATGTTCGCAGCACTGCGCCTCACATAATTAGCACTCAGGGATAGTAAGTATATTGCAGACCACCTTCAGTTCACTGCATAAACTGTTGGATCATTCCCAATTTGGTACACATGTTCCTTGGACACTCAAAATTAACTTTATTGTTTGGCCAATGGGAATTAAATATTATTTTAAATATCAGATTTATTAGTATATTCATTCACCACTGATCAGCATTTATGGCCATTGCACAGGTAGCAGATTTCCTAATAATTGTTCACCTAGTCTTTCCTTACATAATTTCAAAGAAGTTGGAAATTTATCGAGTATCTTCCTTGTTATTAATTATGTCAAGGTCTGCCTTGTCAATACAATTCAAAATCTAGTATATATACTAAACCATCAAATACAGTACATATATATAAGTACATGTTTTGAGAATTATAATTCTCTTCTTCACCTTATAGATTAAAATCACATGCATGTAAAAGACCTTATTTAAAACTATAAATAAAACTAAAGTAAAAGGACATAAAATAGTTTTAAATAGGGTATTTTACATGCATGTGATTTTAGTGTGTAAGCTGAAGACAATTTTAATTATTGAAACATGTACTTATATATTTACCGTATTTGCTTGCATGTAACTCGCCACCGCATATATCTTGCACCCCATTTTTAACAAATTAAATTGCAAGAAAAAATATCCCCACACAACTCACATTAATTTCTGAAGTCATAAAGACATACTGTACCGGGAAATGATTATGGGGCTAGAGCATGTGAAGGATCTGGGGTAGTGTTTGGTTTATTTTGGAGCAGGTACAGAGACGGATAGTATCGCAGGCGAATAATAATAGATGGTAAATCTTTTTGGTAAAATTTATTAACAATATTCACCGAAATATCACCCTGCAATTGGATTTGCAAACTCAAATCTCTAGCAAATATTTGCCAAGAAATGCAAAATAAAAGATTGATATTACTATCTTCTGTGATGCCTATTTGCTTGAGGATGTCCAAAATAAATAGTATTCTTTCATAGATCATGTACAACCTACAGTTCATCTAATTTAAATGCAAACACAAATATCACTTAGCACCTTGAATATTATCCAGTTCATCACTTATGGTGCTGACCTACAGTCTTTCTAATTTTTAGAGCATAAAATGAACACACACTGTCATGAAAAATTAAATAGATTAAATAAAATATTTGATCTCTTGCTGTACAGTTCGTTTGAGTTGAAAATGAAATTAATAGAGCACTTGTAAATCCTTAAGTTCATCTAGGAAAAATGAATTCAATTAATGAATGACTTTGGAAAGAACTTTATAGTTTAAAAGCAAAATATGAACTGCACTTGAATCATGATAAATTATGAGTTGATATCCACATGAAGCACTTGTTAGAGCACTGTCATGAATTAAGTGCTTTATAAAAAGTCAGTCAGTTGTGATTACTCGCTCAGAATACGAGAAGATCTGCTTACAGTTGTTGGAGTTGAGCTGAAGGCGACTTGGTGTCTGGAACATTCCGCGGAGTTCGGGCGAAGGCTCGAACTCAGCACTGGCGATGTTCAGTGAAGATGCCCTGTCTATGTCCCTCAATGGGTACCATAACTGAAGCAACCACGTAAATCCCTCGTTGGAAGAGACGTTCGATGTAGCAGGATCTCTTAGCACTTTGCCAAGATTTCCGTTGTTCTTGGAAAGTTCAATTGGCACTGTTGAGCTCACAAATATCACGGATATTAATACTACGCACCGACATAAGTCGTAATGCACAGTTCTATTCTTATATTGATTTTACGGTGTTGAATTAACATTCACAGTCCATGCTATGGAAAACACAGTTTTTATATACACAGTTCATAATCATCACTAGTTATGCCTGAGATTCGATTGTAAAGTAATGAACAGTCTACAAGCACTTGAAAAACGTGATTTATGACAGTCTCTATCACAGTCTCTAAAATAACATTCACAGATTAAGGTGATTTTATGGCTGTATTTACACCACACTAGTCCGTACTACTTAATATTATCATATAAAGTCCTTTATGTTCACTGGGTTTCTTACAATGGTGATCGAAAGATCGAGAAATTGCACAAGAAAAATAGTCAGTTCTAGCCTTGTTATGGGACGATTGTCGAGTGAAATAATATCTCGTACAGTTCACTGTTATATTATCGTAAGAGAAATATGCCTTAGATTGATTGAAATGGTCTTACGTTAGGGTTTCAGTTCACCACATGCAATGACTTGAAATATTATCACAGTTCAGAATTAAGCGAAATTGGTAAAGTTCACGGTGTCGTATACTGGTCAGGAAAATATTTAACACTTCAGTTCTCACTTCCAATTATAGCTTCACTCATTTACAAAATTACAAGTATCATATTATGACAATTCAGTTTGAGAAACGTCTAGAATATTACCGTCATCGCGGTGCAACAGAAACTTTACGTATGACGTTGTTATGCTGTTTTAACAGCGTTAGAGTGTGGCCACAACTATGTCCTTGCAAATCGCGACGGAGCATACTGTCTTTACGGCACACTTACTGTACACACACATACTCTCTGCACACACTGTGCACTGGACTGTATTGGACTGGTTATGGCCTTGGCCCAGTGGCCTATTTATACAGGTCTGGCGAGCAGTGCTTGGAATCAGGTGTTGAAAGGGCGAGGATTCCTTCCAATCTTTAAATTATCATATTTTGGAAACCACTGGATGGATTGACTTCAAATTTGCAGGGTTTTACTTCCAGAATATTAGCTACAATTCAGCGTTGGTCTTGTGTTGATCGGTCCAGGCGTTAAAAAGTTCATAAAAATAATCGAGAAAGTTCCATAGGAGAGGTAAGCTACAGGCAGCGGTGACGTCACTTGACCTTGCTTGACTTGCGTGCTCTCTCGTGCAGCGCAGTGAGTACGAGAACATTCTCTCACACAGCTGTTCATGCATCGGAACTGAATTGTATGCTCATAAAATAAAATTTATAACTCGTATGTGCCAGGGCCTATGCCTTCCTGGTACAATACGGTACATACATGAAATAAAGTTTGGGTATTTTGTGGATGCGCCTGCATTAACCCTTACCTTTTCGGGTGAGGCCGGACATTACGATATTCGCTTTCCGGTTGCGTGTCGACATGACATTGTATCGCCCACCGCTCGTCTGCCGACTTTTATCTCACTTAGTTTACAAAGGAGTATATCTTTTACCCCAGCTATTCAGTACAATTAATTGGGGTGGGGTAAAAGATATACTCCTTTTGTAAACTGAGATTGCTGTTTTCAATATGGAACAAAAATGAGAGTGAGGGTTTGTAATGCCGACTTCTAGCTGACAAAATACACGATGCTGTGCTGTTCTGCCATCTTTTGGTTCAGCATGGAACTTTGTAAAATCCAGATACTATTTGACAGTTGATCAAAAATGTATTATTTAGATGGCAGTGTAGATGTCAGCTGTGTCCAGTCCACTCACGCACGCGAAGGCTCGTACGATAGTAAAACATGGTTGCCATGTACTGTCATATACAGTGTACTGTTTAATGTTTGATTTCCGAGGATTCTCTAAACAATACCACCCGAATGCAATGCTAAAATGGTCCCTTATGGAAGTTCACTTGCTCTAATTATTGCAATGACGGGCATTAATGCCAAGATCTATAGTTTCTTGAAAAACACTTGATCGAGGATTTAGCGTTGATGGGACTGAAATTTCTGGACAGTTGATCCAGTAAATTGTTTCTTCGAGGAACGGATAATACAGGATTTTTACAACTTGATTTAATTAGGATGCTCGCGGGATAATTTTAACAAATAATCCAGGATAATGTAGTTTCCAGGAACGGATAATTAAGGTTCCACTGTACTTACCTATAATGACATATGCAGGAGAAACCTGAACAATGACTCAGAGATGCTAGAGTATAGGGAGCTGAGATGACATTCCTGAGGACTATACTACAGAAGACAAGGAGGGAGAGAGTGAGAAATGAAGACAAAAAAAAGAGCTAAATGTGCAAAAACCAAATGATAAACTGAAACGAAACAGGTTGAGGTAGTTTGGACATGTTCAGTGCATGAAAGAAGAGACTGCCAAGACAAGCACTGGAAAGACAAGACAGGGAAGGTAGGAAGAGGGAGACTAAGATTACGCTGGATGGACTGTGTGAAAAACAGCATAGGACAACGGAACGTGTACTGGAATACAGTGTTGAAGAATGGTGGAGAGACTAGATGAAGTGGAGGAACCGTTTTTGCCCCCATCCATTGACAGCGGGAAAAGGGGAAATGATGATGATGATACCCTTTCCAAAGCCAGGGATAGGTCATAGTGAAGTCCACTTGAACTCGTTAATCTAAAATATCTGCTATATCTTGTTGTAACCCTACAAGTTGGGTCTCGGTGGAATAACCTTTCCTAAACCCATGCTGCCTTCTGTCAAAGCAGTTGGTAATTTTGCAAAAGTCTTTATTATTATAATTATTATAAAGTGACTTTATTGTGTGCAAAGTTAGGGCTCCTGGCTCTTTCTTACACTTGACCACTTCATGTATATCAATGAGTACTAATTTACAATATAATTTTTACAATTTTACAGTTTAAGTATTTCAACAATTTACATCTATATATATATATAAAATAAGAGTTTTGTCTGTACATTTCTTAGAATTTGAAAAGAATTGTATTTCTGTATCGGTCATGCCCATAGCAACAAGGAAATGCACTTTTTACTTTTCCGTAATTTCTGGATGTATGTATGTACACACATCACAAGAAAACCGCTGAAGAGAATTTAATGAAAATTGGTTTGTGAAGTCAAGGGATGAGCCACTACAATCTAGGCCATGAATAATTTTACTCACGCTGCGTGAAATGGTAGTTTAGGGGAAGGCCTAAAATTTAATTCTCAAATATTTATATTAGTGTCCTATCGATAAATGCCACATAACTCAAGTTATATAGACTTAAATTTCCGATAATTTTTCACATTGTTACCGTACCGGCTTTGATAACACAGATATTCATGAATTTGTATTTTTGTTGCCAAATCCGTATTAATGCCGAGCCATGAGAAAATGGGTTAACAGAGTTTAATGAAAGTCGGTATATAGAGTTGGGGAATAAGGAACTACAGTGTAAGTTATAAACAACTTTATTCACCCTGTATGAAATTGTATTTAGGGGAAGGTTCCTAAAATTTAATTTTTAAGCACCTAGGTTATTGGTCCTATCGAAAAATACTACATAACAAAAGTTATAGAGAATACAATTTCCGACCATTTATGTTTTATTCAATTTTACCGTACCAATTATGATAAGAGTGGTATTTCGGAGTTGGAAGGAAACTAAATGTATGTGAATGCCTGCAATATTGAAAGTGCATAACATTGATGAACAATAACATTACATTGACCATTGTTTGTGGTGACGTTCTTTGTTTCTTATGCTGCTGCTCAACTCCAATAGATAGGATTACTGATGCGTACAGAGTATAACAGCCTGACTGAATATTGGCAGGAAATAGCTGGGGAGTTAGAAAACTTTCTTCTTTAGCATGTCATTCCTCGGGTTCATACATTTTCTGATACCATACTGCTGTTATGCAACTCACTGGTTCATCATAGTATTCCAGCTATTCGATCCCTACTCTGATGCGCTGTTTTGAATGTGCAGTGTGCACTCTTAAGGCAGAGGCTCATTTAGTAGTAGTAGTAGTAGTAGTAGTAGTAGTATGACCTGGTCTAGAATTACAAATTAGGTATATTCCAAATTATAGCACTACATTTCACTAAAATAACTGAAAATTCAACCCTGAAAAGAGCAGTTTCTTAGAAAGAGCTTCTTCCTCTTCACTTTTATTAAATTCTTGATTCATTTTATTCAAAATTAGCAGTGAAGAGGGGGGGGGGGGTTTCTCCTGTGGCTTGGAGGAAAAAATTGCCTCCAAGTCAGTTAGATTTTTCCGCCACCACTGTTGTGAATAGATTTTTTTTTTTTCAGACTCATTGGATACTCGACCCCCCTCCCCTCTCAAAAAAAAAACTAAGAGTGTTCACGGGTCATGGTTGTCTGTGGCCTGGTCATTCCAGCTCTGGTACTTTGGACAGCATAGTACTGTTCGTTAAAAGTGAGAAAATGTGTGGTTTTTCATTTGATCAAGTATTTCATGTGAAATCATTGCTTTTAATTGCGCCATTCCTATTGACGTCATTGTAATGACCTATGTTCATTTCAGTTGGGAAAACCACTAAGACAGTCTTTCTGAGGATGCAAAAAGGCATGCGGAGAGTCAGTGTCTGCCATTATAATGCAATTCCCCAACCTGATTGTGACTGATGGTAGGTAAGCGGGCCTACCATTACAGTGAAAATTCCGTAACAGTCTTCATATGAGAAAAGACATTTGGCGATTTCTCCATCGCGTTTCTAGGGTAACGTAATAGATAAGAAAAATGTTCCACCGATCAATACATTTATTGTGGATGAATTACTACACTAGTACCGGTTTCGACCTATCTTGGCCATCATCAGCTAGCACTTATCTATTACATTGAATCCAATCAATACGGAATATGAAACTTATAAATAATAATTTCTAGGGTAACGTTAAGAGCTATGCAATTTAATAGTCTTGCTTACAACGTGTACTCTACCTAACCTACAATTCTGTATACAATGTAGAATTCCGTAGCGAAGCACGGGTGCATCAGTTAGTTTTAATATATATTAGCAGTATAAAAACTGGAATGGCCTAATTGAAACATATTAGGTCTTTACAACCTAAAGTAGAAACTAAACTAAAGTATAACTATAAAGTATAAACTGGAACACGTTACAATAAACAACCATATTCACTGTCATTCATGCATCCCATTCACACTCAGACTGGAAGTGCTTATAAGATGACGCTGGCAGAGGATTTTAAACTTTGTCTTAGATTTAGCTTCCCTGATGTAATTTGAAGTTCATTCCACCAGCTTGTGGCGGTGATCATGAATGATCTGTTGTATGTTGCAGTTCATTGTACAGGAATTTCTAGCGTACAGCCTGACTGAGTATTGAACAGGTGTAATGAACTAAGGTAGCGAAATCTGGTGGATAGGTAAGGAGTGTTTTCAGAAAGCACTTGATACACCAAAGTAGTTGCATGGAGTCTACGTCTGTCATTCAGTCATAACCAAGATAATTATCCATAGTGTGGGGATACGAGGGCATATGGATGTAAGTTATGTCGAATGTATACCTAATGCATACATTTTGGGCATGTTGCATTCTCATGCCTTTTTAATTATTGATATCAAGAAAAACTGTATCACAGTATTCAAGAATTGAAAACAAGTTACTGAATGAGCTTTATTTTCAGGGACCAAGGAAATATATTTTTTAAACCGCTTCAGGGGATGTTTTGTTTTGTTTTGTTTTGTGCACATTCTTTACATGTTGTGACCAGTTTAATATTTCGCTTATATCTACACCAAAATTGATCCTGTTTCACAATATGGAATAATGGTATTGTTTATTGCTACAGGGGGTATATCGTATTGTTTTAAGACGTGTAAGTTTTTCAAAGTGCCGACGATCATTGTTTGCATTTAAAGAGGCTTAATTTTGAGATTGTTACTCAATGCAAAATTACTTAAGTCTCATATCAGTACAATTTACGAACTTAATCATATAGATCCGTATTGATAACAGTTAAAATTAATAATGTTAGGTTTATGGTACACCCAATCAATACACTTCACTTACAAGTGAAAACTATTTAATATAAAAACATAAAAGGAACCGAAAATGGCCAAAATTGTCGAACTTGCCTGTGTGCTTCAATAAGTTTGGCTTCTAACGTATTACAGTTAAGGACGTCTGCCCAGGCCACGACAGAAACATGTTGGTTGTACCCTGGGCTGATAACTCGTGAAATTAAACAATAGCTTCATATTAGTCATTTTTAGTTTTTCAGTTAATTTATATAGTTAGTGTATTTTAAGAGTGTATTGTAACTTGTGTTGTTTTGTGTGGCATGTAATTACAGTAGAGCCCCAGTAATTCGAGCTGATGTTACTTCGAATTACAAAAAACTCTAACCCAGAAATAAGAACCATATCAAAGAGTAATGTGTGAATATCTGTTTAAGTGCAAAAAGGATAAACAATACAGTATGTGCCTTTATTAAGATTTTGGGCTAACATTACTGAGTTTAAATGGAACCTCTTTTTTTTTTGAGTAGCAGTGTTGTGCCATCTTCTAAAAATCCTGGTGTCAGGTGGTGTAGCTTCTGCTTGCTGCTCAACATAACGCAATGCCTCATCTTTTACTCCCAAACCCTCAGTGTGGGTCATCACTGGTAGTCTCCTTTCACACACATCTTCGTCACCATTGTCTTCAGCAGGTTAACTCATCATTGAAACATCAATCAGTTCAAAATTTTCATTACTGTTCATTTATTCTGAAACCTCACTTTCGTTTACATTTTCAGAACCAGTAAGCTTTCTAATCAGTTCTGCCAGTAGATCATCATGTTAGATCTTTATGTATATACTTGTGAATTAAAAACATAGAAGAGGAACAGTTTTTCATGGAAAATTGAAAGGAAGCTGAAATTGTACTGTATAAGTATGAGAAATAAATAGATGGTTTTCCTGTATATGGTAAAAGTTTTTTGTAAGACCAGCTTAAATTACACAGAACCTTGAAATACTGGGGATCATTTGCAAATAGTTTTTCTCTTTGGGAATTGTACTTTAGTTGTTTCAAATAAATAAAACGTCCAAAGATGAAAATTTTGCTCTCGGGGTTTCCATTTATATATATAATTATTTCATGATCATTGGTGTGTAAGGATTGTGTGTATTACTAATGTTTTCATGTTTTTGTCTTCCTAGGTGGATGAAATGTATCGTGAAGCACCTATCAAACAAGGAATGTTTGACTATATAGAGTTCACTCGCATTTTGAAGCATGGTGCCAAAGATAAAGACGAACAGTGAGAAAGGGGAGAGTGAAGGCAGTGAAGTGCCTTAAGTAATATATTTAAGATCTTGAAAGCATTTTTTGTTCAGTCTGCCAATGGCAGTCTGTTTTCCTAAACTTGGTTCCAGTATTCATAACTAATGTTTCTTCCATAGTAATTATTTATCAGTTGTACAACTCTATTTATAATTGGGACCAGGGAGGTCTGTATATTTCTCCCTTTTTTTAAAAAACCTGTATCATGAACCATTTTGTGTACATAGATTAGAAATATATATATATAATATTGGCTTTCATTCCAGAAGTAAGCTTAATAAGTTTCATTGAAGTTCATGATTCATTGTTCTGTTTGCAGATTAGTATTATCCTTGTATTTGTTCCCCATTTGTTAAGTCGTTATTTGGTGCTGACATGTGATGATACAGTACTTAACAATCAAAATAGATTTATAAAAAGGGTTGAAAGTAATTCATATGTAAAATTCATGCAGGAGGAGACTGTGAAATAGTGCACTGTAGCCTTAAAATACTACTGCGCATGTCACGCATGCTCTTCCATGTGACTGACGTATGAATTTATGGAAGTACCTGGAACTTTACTATGAAGAGTTAAGAGTAACCAATCTGACAATGAAAGGAATGTTATCATAAATATCTACAAGCAGATAAGTCTAATGAGAATTCCTTTTCCAGTTAATTTCAAAGATTTTACATGGTTTGCCAGGCTGAGTGGCTCAGATGTTTAAGGCATTTTATTTCTGAGCCCCAAGTTAGCATGTTTGATCCTGGTTCAGTCTGGTGGTATTTAAAGGTGCTCAGCCTTGTGTCAGTAGATTTACTGGCATATAATAGAACACCCATGGGACAAAATTCCAGCACATTAGCATCTCTGAAAACTGTAACAGTAGGTAGTGGGATGTAAAACCAATACCATCATTAGGTGAGTGCTTCAAAATGTTATTAAATTATCCTAGCGACCTCTTTATGTATACTAGTTTTGTACAAAATATTCACGTAGTCTGTTGTCTGGCCTGTGGATACTTAATGTTACCATACCTCTCATTGTCTGGAGTGCTTATAATAGCCATAGATTAGATGCCTAATGTTATTAACCCTGTAATGTATGTACTCCTTTTTTAGAATACATTTTACATTTATTTACTGAAGTAGTTTCCTGCTTTGAAAATTGTTTGACCCACTTAAAACTTTCCTTGAGCTGCTATGGTTAGATGTGGTATGTTCAAGGTACTTCATGCTATGTTGCTATATTTTCCCTATTACATTAAAGAAATTTTGATATGCTTCTTTTTTTCTTTTGAAGTAATCTCTGTACAGTAAAATCTTGCTAATTCAAAGTACTTGGGACACAAAAAAAGGACTTCAAATGACATGATTTCGAATTAACCGCCAACTTGTAATTCAGAAATGGCAACCCTTGCCGTGTCACAAAATATAAGACCTGTTACTGCATGCAGTCACCTTGATACACAGTTTAAAACTTTCAAATGCTATGGAGAAAACTATTTCAGAAATGTATCCAACAAGGTGCACTTTCATGATTCAAATAATGTACTTGGATAAATCACTGACAAACATAACCTCACACAGTGAATGAAAAAGAAACAAGATTTTAGGAGGAGGACAAATTATGTTGGCTCCCCTGTGCAAATGCTTTATTTTTTGGATTACTGTATTGTTTGCATTTCTAGATGCCTTGTCCTTGCACGGAAAGTGCCAGATGCCCTTAAAACATCATAGCTTATCGAACTTTCATATTATTGGGGGGGGAGAAGTCTCTTGCTTCAGTTTGCATTGCAACACAGTACAGTCCCGTCCACCCCCTCATGCGATTTCCTGACTGGCATTTCTCTTCCTCTAAAACCATTAGTCCATTTGGTTTTGGCATTAAAAAAACCAATGCAGTTTCATCGGCATTGACAGTACAGTATTGTTCGGTGCATACGAATTGATTATGAGCCACGCTTTTTCACCAACTGTCAGCATTGCCATTCACAGATTCTGCTTCTCCGCTTACTGCCTGCTACATGATAGTGGGCCGGGCTGAGTGGCTCAGACGATTGAGGCGCTGGCCTTCTCACCCCAACTTGGCAGGTTTGATCCTGGCTCATCCGGTGGTATTTGAAGGTGCTCTAATAAGTCAACCTCGTGTCAGTAGATTTACTGGCACGTAAAAGACCTGTGGGACTAAATTCCGGCACCTCGTCGTTTCCGAAAGATCCGTAAATGAAGTTGGTGGCACGTAAACCAAATGACATTATTAACATGATAGTAGCATTCCTTAAAACGCTGAATACAAAAGAATTAAAATTTCACTCTATTTTGGCAAAATATAAAGCACACTAAAAATATACTAAAGTGAGTGAACATGCGGAAAGTTACCCCTGCACGTTCCGGAAGACTCATTCTATCATGACGTGGAGAAATATTGAATTTAAATTTCTCTCTAAAACATTGTTTTAAAAATGTAAAGGCAGTTTTGAATTAAGTCTAAATTTTGGTAATGGTAATGGGACCGACATTGTCCTTCGAATTATGAATTAACCGTATTTCGAATTAAACCCATACCTGCCAAGTATTCTGGTTTTCCCATAAATATGGATTTTTAGTGTTTTACGGTTGTATGGATGAACCTTATTGTACAGATTTTGAATGTCCATGCTTGTTTTTGCTTTCTCCAGTCAAATTGGATTTGTTTGACTTTCGATAGTAGGTGGTAATACAAGATGCAGTGTTTGAAATTCCAGTAAATGTATCGACAATCACATTATCGATTATCACCATGCTTTTGTCATCTGTTCGATCTTGACTGCTACTTCATTCACTGAGATGTTCCCCAACAAGTAGTAGGCTGTGATTTTGAAGAAAAGAAATCTGTGAAAAGTGGCGGGCTGTGAATTTCTATATACCAACCTTAGTAACTGCGTTGTACTTCATAGCAGCTGAAAAGCTTTGTTTGTGTGTGGGTGTGAGTAACATTGGCGGTAGTTCTGAAACTTGTGTATAGGAATGTATAGAACTAGCACAGACAGAGTGCACTGCTGTTGTACTGGGTAAGCGCAATGCACTCTTCAGTTGTCTCCTGTGTACTCACACCACTAAATATCCACGAATTTAAGTTATTTAAATTGTTATTTTCGTGACTATGCCAAGCTATTGCAGTGTTCCTCTTTGCAAAAATCAGGGAAGCCCATTTTCGTTTCACCAGTCTCCACAAAATGAAGAAATGAGAAAGGAATTGTT
Organism: Anabrus simplex; assembly: GCF_040414725.1. NCBI lineage: Eukaryota > Metazoa > Arthropoda > Insecta > Orthoptera > Tettigoniidae > Anabrus > Anabrus simplex. The sequence goes on along the minus strand of NC_090268.1, from coordinate 342,970,836 downwards.
ACATGCTATTAGAAGGAAAGATTTCGGTGAGAAGAATCTGACAGAATATATTAATGTGTTCCCATTATTTTCAAGCCGGTGATTTCACGAAAATTTTGCTGGGTAAATGCGATTTACGAAGGGAAATAATTCCTTTATTCTACCTATAAACTGATTAGGCATTTTGATAACCACCGAATTTATGCATTCGTATTTAAAGATGAGAGAGCAAGATTAAAACCGGGTGCTGTTCCACCGCTTTTTCCATGGACCACGAACACAACCAAAACAAGGAAGAAGCCGTACACCAGAAAATTGCCGGATTACCACAATAAACCTACAATATCGGAATATGCGGAAATCACCTTCATTGAAGTACGGGAAGAAATCGTGAATATACCCGAAGAAGTGAATGTAACATTTCAAAGACATCAGCACTCAAACAAATACTGCAGGTAATTTGGTTATTGAGCAAACAATGCATGATAGTGATGCCATATTGCTTTATACAGGGTTTATAGATGTCCATCGTAATTTGGTGTTTACAGATATTCCCTCTTGAACCCAGACTGTGTTTCTCCTTGACAGTTATGAAGCTAAGGACCAACAAATCTGACAAGGAACTAAGCCTTAACTTCGGAATCCATAAAACTACTGTTGGGATAATATTTAATGTTTGGATTAATTTCATGTACTGCCAATTTAGAGTTGAACATTTGGCCTGAAAGAGAAAATGTCCTTGAAAACAGCCCCCTTGTTTTTAGAGAGAAATGCCTCTCGACTAGAATTATGACTGGTGGAACGTACATTATAATAGCAAAACTTGTTCCAAGGGCAAACATTCCACTTTCATAGGGCTAACTGGCCTCAACCGTTTGGTAGGGGGATGCTGAAAAGTATATAAATTTTGGCTGCATGTTTCTGAACACTGAATACCAGTCTTGGGGAAGTGCTCTAATACATAGTTTACGGTTGCAATATGCTTACAACATGCCTTGGGGCCTGCTCCAGCAAAATTTTCACATTCCCCTCCTATGTCACCAGGTACTCCTGAAATAAGCTTCACATTATAGGTCTTATGTTTTGTGTACTTGTATTTCACAGCACTGCATTTTAGAATTTCACCTAATTGAAATTAATATTTTATAAACAAAAACTTTTCACTGAAAAGTCTGTGTCCAGCATAACACAATGATTTGTAGTTGGAAACAGGTGCACCATCTATTTCTGATTTTCTAAATACGAAATAATCAACCAAATACAAATTTGTGATAGTGATTCACCTTATGGCTGATGGTCAAATCTTCAAAGGAACCAGCACTGGGAAACTCAAGTAATTCACATGCCTTTGGTGGTGAACAAGGCCGTATCTGCAGTTTCATGACATCAATCTTAAAAAATACATGAATCGAAGTCTATAAGCAAGGGGAGGAAGTTCGTATTTAACCCTTTCCGGCCCGAAAGCGCCCGACTGTTCATTTAGCCTTCCGGTCCTTAGCGCCCGAAAGCGCCCTGGTGCATTATCTGCATTCGTCTGCGATCTGTGAGATAGTTTTTTATTTTTCTCTTCAGTGAAGTGTTTATAAGGCATTTATGAACACGCAGTGCTTTCTACAAGTCTTAGGAAATAAAGGAAGAGCGATAATTTGTCTTGACGTTGCCTAGGCAACGGTCTTGAACTTCCGCGAGCGCGGGTCAGCTGTTTCGTTCGTGAACATGGCGGGATTGAATAACGCATATATTGAAACTCAGCTGAATATGGGCGAAAAAAGTGACACAGAATCCTTGAGTAGGGGTGCAGGTGAATTTTTAATGAGTGAATAATAGATCAACGAAGATAATTTTAGTGATAACAGTGATATGAATGAAAACGAAAACCGATAACTCGGACCTGATGGCGATGCCACGGAAATTCAGGTAACACAAATATTACGTTTTGTTACTCAGAATAATTAAATGGATGATGTTGAACCTGCGCATAATTCGGAAAGAGTATTAGGGGAAAGATAGTTTTTCTCCTCCTAACATACGTAAAAAAACAATTCAGTGACATAGTCTATTACACATATAACATTGTAGCATTCAAACAGTCGCATTCCGGTAAAATAAAAACAGAATGGGAAGACACTTGCCTAGATGAAATAAAATCTTATATACATGGGCATCATTCCACTTCCAAAATCACGTGATTATTGGTTTTGAGGGATCCAGACAACATGGGAATGTGACAAATGCAGACTGTCTCTGTGTCGAGTATCACCAGGGGGGGGGGGGCTGAAAAACACATTATGACTCAATAAACAGAGAAATGGATGTGATGGTATATTTTTAATGTTATTGAAAATTTGAATTCATTGTGATCAATAGTTTTTACTGTATTCAACTTTTTCTGAAACAATATGGTCTGTTTCAGTTTTTGCTAAATAATAAGTTGAAACCTGGGGATAAGCGGAGTGGAAATGCGGGCGGGAAAGGGTTAAAACTCTATGATTTAAGTCTTGTGGACGTTTATTTATATATTTATCAATGTACAATACTCAAATAATTGTAATCTTCAGGAAAAGGCATGCTGACTCCTATTCATTATTTAGATAATAACGCGTGTTAGAATTTTCTAATTACTGCTGTACTAATTCTTCCTTCCTCCCGCTAGTTTTAGTGTCTCTGGTCCGTAGCTCATTTTGCAGCTGTTTAACGCTTAAACGCTGAAAATTTTCCATAATATACTAGGGGATATACCTATACAATTAAGTCTTGGAGTAAAATTAGAGAAGGTATAATTGCCTTTAGCTCAGAAAACTCAGTCACATTCTATACATTACTCGCAGCTGACTGGGAGAAATATAAGACAATCGCCTTGCGCTTACCCGGTACTACGCGAGCGCTATCTGGCGCGAACGTTCTCTGCCGACGTCCCTATTGTGCAATGAATTTGTAAATGATTTAGTATTTTTAGTGGTGTTTGTAATGAGTTCAAATAAGAAACAATATTATCAATCTTTTAGGGAGGCATATTCTGCTGAATTTCCTCGTTCTATATATGATCACGGAAAGGCAAAATATTCACATTCTGTTCCTTGCGCTTGTGTGATATAAACGTTTCTCACGGAGGAAGAACAGAATTAGTAAATCACATTAAATCTGTTAAACACGTCTCCAATACAAAATTTAAGGATGGCAGTCAGAAAATTAATTGGTTATGTTACCTCTTCTGGAGCCGACCTTGATATAGTAAGAGCGGAATGCTTGTTCACTTCATTGTTAATCGAACCTAATATCCCATTAGGTGCTGCCGATCATGCTGGTGCTCTGTTTAGGAAAATGTTTCCAGGTTCAGAAATTGCAAAAAAATATGGCTGTGGTCATACAAAAACCACACATTTTGAAAGGAATGGCTACGGATTCAAGAAGTGAACTCGTTGGTTGCATGCAATGTGAACCATTTTCTTTAGCTGTGGATGGGAGCAATAATAGCAATGCTAAGCTTTACCCTGTTGTCATCACCTGTTTTGTGGCAAAGCAGGAAAATATGGTTATTATTATTATTATTATTATTAATTTTCCACTAATTGCAGGTAAAATTTAGGGGTGGTGAATGGAGAATGGGCATAGCCCCACATACACGAATGTGCTCCTGTGCTAAAGGAAACATTATTATTCAAAATTGTGAAGAATTTTTTTTAATGGTTCTGTCATCAGCCTTGGTGGGTGATTCAACGGGACGTAATATTGGTAATTTGGTAATTTCACAGTTAGTGTTACAAAATACCAATTTAGAATTGTGTAGCGTTCTGTTCCTACAATGCTCCAGTCATAATTGGAAAGAATAATGGAGTTGCTCATGTTTTAAGGGAAGCACAGTCATCTGTCTTTGTGCTGGGTTGCTCATGCCATTTGATTAATATGGCTGCTGAGAAAGGTGCAGGCAGTTTGTTAAAGTTTATGAACTATTAGTCGACATCTTCTATTATTTAGAAAAGAGTTGTAAGAAATTCCAGGAGCTTCACAACAATGAAACGAAGATGATACTGAAACGTTTGCACAAAATGGCTTTCGTTAGGAAGGTGTCTGCAGAGGCTGTTAGAACAATGGGATCCACTACTTGGTTTCTGTAAAGATGAGGTGCTTGTTAATGCTCGGTGTGCATCACCTGCTAGCTTAACGTAATTTACGATCCCAAAAGCCGAGCCTGGTTGTTCTAAAGACCATGAAAAGAGGAAAGCTACCGAGTTGTCAGAATTGATCACTCTGAAAAGATTGGAATCTGTCTCAAAATCTGAAACTCCTGTTGTAAAGAATAACATTATTATTCAAAATTGTGAAGAATATATTTTTAATGGTTCTGTCATCAGGCTTCAATAAGGCACACTGTGCCTTCCTGTATACTGTCATTCCTTCATTTGAGAATCTCAATTCTACACTTCAGAGTGCCACCCCTCACATTCATAAACTACTAGAACTGATGATAAACCTGTTAAAGCAGCTGCTTTCCAGATTTGTTAAATCAAAAGTAATCAAAAGTTCCATACCATTCTATTGAAAATCAGAGAGACAATGATGAGCAAGTTATTGGCGTTGAGACAATGAACTTTGTGAAGAAAATAAGAGATAAACCATTCTTTTCATCTGCCAGTGGTTACTTCTGCTCAGCATGTGATTATATTATTAACAAGTTCCCTCTCAGTGAAGAAGTACTGAAACATGCAAAGGTTGCAGATGTTTCAAAAATTGAAGATGCCCAGTTTTCTTTTGTACAATTTTTTAATTTCCATCATTCCTGCCGAGGAAGGGTAGCAAGTTGGTTGAGGATGCAACTAATGTGCTTCAGAACCCATTTGTATCTCCTCAGATTGACGACTTTGCCACTGTTCAGAGTGAGAATCTGACAGATGACACCAAATGGGCTTGCTTGATGAACGCTCGTGGAGCTGATGGTGTTCGTAAGTATTATCTGTTCTGACTCGACTGCACAGCAATGCCGAGTGTGAACATGTGTTCAGCTTGATGAAAAAGAACCAAAATCAGTTTAGGTCCTCAATGTCGAATGAAATTCCGGATTCTTTTTCTGTGTTGGAAACCACGTTACTTGAGTAGTTTCCTTGCAGAATTTCTGAAGGAAGCAAAGAAAGCAACTCGTCTCCATCTGTCCTTTCCAACCTGTGATGGATAATATCCTGCATACTGTGAACTTGACAGAATTTTATAAATAAGTGTACATGTTTAGTTTAATTACGATGGTGACATTCATATTGTGACCCGTAAGTTTAAAGTGTAGAAAAACTGTTTGTGTACTATGTGAACTGTTCCCAGTGTTAAGTGAAAACAGATGAGCACTCGACAAGATGAAACTTTGTGCAAGTATTTAATTTCAGGGGTGATCATAATGTATTTGAATTGTATTAATATTGTTTGCAGTCTCCCCCTTGTCGTGCTTTCTCACTATGTCTCAAGAATTTGTGATGCATGCATGTGTCGTTAAAAATTTTCCGCTTCAGGATCTTCTGGATTTCTCTTTTTGAAAGTTAGCAGGTACAGTATGGAAACAATTTAACCGTAGAAGTGGCCTTGTTAATTCTTGTGGTGGCAGCCATATTTGGTAGCTTTTATCTGTCTAAATAAAGTAAAACATATCCGAATTATCTGCGCTGCGTAAAGCTAATACACTGAGGCTATAGACTTACAAACAATTTGGACATACGTACATAGTGTAGATCTTACAACAATAGACGCTGTATCTCTATCCATATGCTAAATAAATAAATAAACTGAGGATTGTTGTGTTGACACGAAATTGCATAAATGTTCTGTTTATAAAAATGTACACTCTGTCCAAAAAGTGTAATTCCTAAATTCAAATTAATATTAAAACTTTTGATCATATGTACACAAAACTGGAACATGTCACAAACAGAGATATACAGATTGTCAATGTATCTGTAGTGAACTAGCAACATTTTCATCACTCTGAGAGGTATATTCTTGAAAATATTAGGAAAATGTATTGACATGCAATCATTTGGAGGCGTGCAGTTAGACCACGTTATGATAAGTTACTTTATGGGAGGCTCATCATCGTTTTCACTTTCAGATATTTAATGCGAAGAAATAGCTGATAAACATCCCAAATCTGATTCTGAATCTCTTGGTTCAAAATTAGATGCGTCACTTTAATTTTTCCAACAGTTTTGCACTAACTTCATTACTGATTTTCCGTAATGAGTTAATATTAAAACTTTTGATCATATGTACACAAAACTGGAACATGTCACAAACAAACTGATAATTAATAAATTAATAAAACCACCTTTCCAATACACAATAGTCCTTTATATCTATATATATATATATAAAATAACTTGTCCTGACTGACTGATTAATCATCGCTGAGCCAAAACTACTGGACATAATATGAATTTATGCCCAAAATTTCATTTCTTTAAGATGTAGGTGCTCGCTAAGAGAGGATTTTTGGATATTCCTTCACTAAGAGGGTGAAAAGGGGGTTGAAATTTTAAAATGAGTGTGTCTATATCTCAAAACTTTTAACAGTTTACAGATGTAAAAATTGGTATTTAGAATCTTCATTTAAAATAAGGAAACACGTAATTTTGTTTTCAGAAAATCCCAATAGGAGGGCTGAAAAATGGTGATAAAGGTGTTGAATGCCTTTAATCAGGATGCCGGTACTTATATCTCAGAAACTGAAGACATTACAGACCTGAAAATTGGTACTTTTGATCTCTTTTAAAAATAAACACATATTTTTTTGTTTTGGGAGAATCCAATTAATGGGAGGGTGAAAAGGGAGGTGAATTTTTAAAATGAGTACATCTGTATCTCAAAACTTTTAATGTTTAGAATCTCCTTTAAAAATAAAAAGAAATGTGTATTTTTTTTGTTTTCGGAAAATCCCAATTGGGGGGGGGGGGGGGTGAAAATGGGTTGAATGCCTTTAATGAGGATACTTATATCTCAGAAACTGAAGATATTACAGACCTGAAAATTGGTGTTTGGGATCTCCTTTAAAAATACACATATTTTTTTGTTTTGGAAAATCCAATTAACTTAATGAGGGGGGGGGGTGAAAAGGGGGTGAATTTTTAAAATGAGTGTATCTATATCTCAAAACTTTTAAAGTTTACAGATGTAAAAATTGGTATTTATAATCTCCTTTAAAAATAAAGGAACATGTATTTTTTGTTTTCTGTAAATCCCAATAGGAGGGGTGTAAAAGGGTTGAATGTCTTTAATGAGGATACATATATCTCAGAAACTGAAGATATTACAGAACTGAAAATTAGTGTATGGGATCTCCTTTAAAAATAAAGAAACACGTATTTTTTGTTTTTTGGAAAATCCAATTAATGGCGGTTAAACAGGAGTGACAAATTGGGGTGAATATTTCGAAAGACTATATCTACAGAATATCAGAGAAACGTAAAAAGTGGGTATTTGGTATTTCCTGTAAATGTAAAGAAACATAGGCGGTTTGTTTTTGAAAACTCCCCTTAAGGGGAAATAAAAAGGGGTGAAATTTTAAAATGAGAATTTCTACAGTATATATAAAAAAGTTAACATGTTACATAAGTGAAAAATGGTATTTTTTATCTGTATTAAAAATAAATAAACGTGTATTTTTAGTTTTCGGAAATACCACTTGGGTGGTGACTGGAATGAGTGACTGAAAATGGTGATTTCTTTTAATTAGGCTACTGATATCTCAAAAATGAAGATGTTACAGACGTGGAATTAGATATTTTGAATCTGCTTTAAAAGTAAAGAAACACATATTTTCGGGAAATCCAATGAAGTGGGGGGGGGGGGGGTTTGAAAGAATTGAAAAATTAATTGACTTGATTGTAAGAGAATACATCCAATAAAATTTTTGTTAGAGACGTTAAAATTGGTATTTGGGTTTCCTTTAAAAACAAAGAAAAACGCGTTTTGGGCGGGGGGAACCATCTAACGGGGTGGGAGTGAAAAGGAGTTGAATTCCTTTCACGAGGACACATAAACAAAAACTGAAGAAGTTAGTCTTGATAATTGGTATTTAGAAGATCCTGTACTATTAAAGAAACAAGTAATATTTTGCCGGAAAATTCACTTGGTGGGGGGGAGTGTGAAAGGAAGTGAAAAAAAGTTAATTATTTTTATGGGGATACTTATATCTCAAAAGTGAAGGTAATAGACGTGAACATTTGTGTTTGGAATCTCCTTTAAACATAAAGAAACACGCCTTCATTTAATTATTTACCTCCTCCTCCCCCCTCCCCCAAAAAAACTTAATGGCAGTGGGTTGTAAAAGGAGTGAGACCAATTGATTTTACTGTTCATAATGTACTTATAAGGAGCTTCCGTTGCTCAGGCGGCAGCGAGCCGACCTCTCACAGCTGGGCTCCATGGTTCAAATCCCGGTCACTCCATGTGACATTTGTGCTGGACAAAACGGAGGCGGGACAGGTTTCTCTCCGGACACTTACTCCGGTTTTCCCTGCCGTCATTCATTCCAGCAACACTATCAAATATTTCATTTCATTTGTCATTCATAGATCATTGCCCCAGAGGAGTGCTTCGGCAGCCGGCACAATTCCTATTGTCGCTGCTAGATGGGGCTTGACTCATTCCATTCCTGACCCTGTTGAATGACTGGAAACAGGCTGTAGATTTTCGATGTACTTATTCTGATCATAAACCGATCATTTTTAATCTTTCCTGGGTTCGATTTCAACAACCATCTTTTCCTTTGGAAAACGTTCTTAGATTACAGTAGACTCTCCTAGCATATAAATAAAAATGTAAACACATGAAATAAACGATAGGAATGAGATTGACCGTCAAATTGTTCACCTCTATAATAAGGTCAATAATGCACGGAAGTATGTCATTCGTATCGCCAGAAATCCTGCACACTTGCCTACGCGCGACAATGGTGCTGGTCACATTGTCAACAATGACAATGGCAAGAAGTAATTTACCGCCAAGTAGCGATCTTGCATCTTGCTGCGGTGTCCAGAACATATAATAATAATAATAATAATAATAATAATAATAATAATAATAATAATAATGTTCTGGACCGTCGTCAAATTGTGCGGACCGCGCTGGAAATGGGTCCTGGCCTGGTAATGACTACGAATACAGTCCGGCTGCGGGTTCAGTACCGCCAAGGCACCCAAGACGACACCACGCCGGATCTCCTTCAGAATTTGATCCATACTAAAAATGCTTATAGGAAAAGATGGCAAAGATTTAGGGACCCAACTGGTCGCGTGGAATACCTGGACCTAGCCCGGTAAGTAGGAAATAGATTGCTGGAAAGAAAGATTGAAAAATGTGAGGAACTTTGCTGTAATCTCTCAGAAAACGAGTCAGATCGTGAATTTTGGCGGATTCTCTCAGAAAACGAGTCAGATCGCGAATTTCGGAGGATTATATCTAAAACAATAAGCATTCAATTATAAATTTCAGTATAATACCGTAGTGAAGCACGGGTATCTTGATAGTTTAGGATATAACCATTTAATTACAGCCGGGCTGAGTGGCTCAGACGGTTAAGGCGCTGGCCTTCTGACCCCAACTTGGCAGGTTCGATCCTGGCTCAGTCCTGTGGTATTTGAAGGTGCTCAAATACGTCAGACTCGTGTCGGTAGATTTACTGGCACGTAAAAGAACTCCTGCGGGACTAAATTCCGGCACCTCGGCGTCTCCGAAAACCGTAAAAGAGTAGTTAGTGGGACGTAAAACAAATAACATTATTATTATTATTATTATTATTATTTAATTACAAGTAGGACATGTTTCGCTCAATCTTAGTGAGCATCATCAGCTATAGATAACATAATCCATGGTGGGTCAGGGCCCTGATCCTGGTGTATAACAAAAAAACGTCCAATATATATTGACAAAAAACGAAATTTTAACAATTTAAAAATAATCAATAAGATTATATTACGTCTATTAAAACATATATTGATCATTAAAATTGCTTAAAATGTAAGTGGAATGAATGACATGAAATGTTACTATAGTATGTAGTGATTAAATGTTCGTATAAATCAATGACCATAATAATCTTCGCTCAATTGCATTAGACTGTTTTTGATTAAAAACAGTTATTCACATAAGGGTGAGCTCTTGTAATGAACTATGATGTTGCTTTTAAAATAAACATGATGAGGAATGCTAAAATCACATATATTTGTTGAAAAACGAACTGCACTGATGATAAAACATCGTCTGGATCGGCGTAAATAACCTTATGGAACTTCCTCGTGTTGTGTTTCAAACAATGTTTCAATTTGGGTTGCTCTATTGGTGAAAAATATCTAATTCCCTCCATGGGAATTTAAAAGTTTCCATTCGGAATTGCTAGGCGGGCAATAATTCCATTGTGGAGATTTATCTTCCGTATGCTGTTATCAGACTGTGCCTCTTATGAGGGCTTCTGATAAATTCATCTGCATACACTCCAGCGTCAGTGGGTAGGGTCTGACACATCCCACTCTGAGTCTAGTGTCAGATCTAAGACGAAACGCTGGTTAATAGAGCAAACGTCTGAAAAGCCTTACATTTGATATGTTTTTGACATTTTTGATACACTCTATTGGTAAAAAATATCTAATTCCCTCCATAGGAATTTAGAATTTTCCATTCCGTTCTACTGTATTTCAATAATTTAAGGTCTAATAGCATAAGTAAAACTTTCATATGGATGAGGTTCCACTTACTTTTACTAATGAAAAGTGAATATTTACAGGTTATAGTGAAGTCCATGGAATGATTAAAGAAGGGTTATCTCAGTCCTGTGCTTCAAAAAATAATTTACTGCATTGAGTGGCTCAGACAGTAGAAGCAGAAGTTAGAGTTTGATCTTTGCCATCCGAGTGGTATTTGAAGATTCTCAAATATGCCAGCACCGTGTCAGCAGAGTTTCCGGCTACAAAAAGAATTCCACAGGATGATTTGACCACTTCATTGTCTCGGGAAACCATAAAAAGTAGTTAGCGGGACATAAACCCAATAACATTATTTACATTATCTTCTGTACATGTAAACTCAAGATTCTGACGGTCATTAATCTTGGCAGAGAGAAGTGTTGTCATTGCACATATTCTGCAACTATGTACACAACTATACACATTAATTGTAATATGGTCTTCTTTTTTGTTTCTTCATAATTTTACTAGTGGTTGTCAACACTGTTCTACACATTGCTAATTCTTAGATCCTGCATTCTCGATCCATTCTTTGCACTGTTATTCATTTTAATTAATCTGTGTGCCGATTGTCTTGTTTTTTATTTTGATGTGTCATGTTTGAGGGTTTTTGAGGTTTTCTCATGCAATTAGTAATGTCTCTTCAAAGGATATGACTCCAAAGAAGTGTAATGCGATAGTAGCATTATCTTATCGCGGTCAGTTAGATTATGTAATAAAATATAAATATACACCATGAATGAGGGAAGTGACTGGGGATTTCAGAGGTCTCTGTAGTAGATACAGCGTAAAAATAAGTAAAGAATAATCTCAAGTACACCATTTAGTTTGGAGCGCATATTTTAAAACTTGAAGTAGCAACATTATGCAAAAGAAGGAAGAGGACATGAATTAACAACCATTCGAGAAAAGATTGACAGCATGCAAGGAAAGATCAGCAACTTTATCAAATGGAGTAAGAACAAGCGTTTTCAATAAGGAATTCGAGCCACATTTACAACATTGAAAAAAGGTGATATAACCCAGAAACCCAGTATTCAAAGTTTAAATTAAAAGTTCGCCTTACAAAGAAGATAATTGCAATGACACAGACCTGAAATAATCTAACAAGACAAAGAACTCTAACTGAAGGAAGGAAACAAGCCAGGAACCAGGTGCATGACAGGAGGAATTGTCCAGCGCAGTACCTTATTAGGAATGTTAGTAGAAAATATGTCGACTAGTTCGGATGATAAAGTTAATAGCCGTAGATAACTGATCTTAGTTACTTGCATACTGGCACTGGCAGTGTTCAGGTACAAAAAGCAAGATTAAAAAAATGAACACTGCGCACTCGCAAACAGTTCATGGCTGGAAAGACTGGTAAACACGGCCAAAGTAATGCTCCAAAATATAGCCTGAAGGACTGTGGGAACTAAGTCCTGAAATAAACAACTTAATATGCCACTTTGCTCACACAAGATATCATTAGTAAAGTCCAGATGGTCTGGAGATAAGAGCGTGTATAACACTCGACAAGGGTAGATTCCTCCACCACACCGGAATTGAAAGCAGACTGAACTGGAGTGGATGGTTCTTTTATACAGACAGGGTATGAAAAGACTAGAACATGTCAAGAATTAAATTTGTTCCAGATGACGACGTCAAATTGATGTCTGAATCACGTGGCAAAGAGCTGAGTGTTCGGAAACATATTCAGAGCGTAGAAAATTGATGCAGGGTAGCAATTTCTTGAATTTTCTTGTAGATTAGCAGGAGAATATTACAGTCTCAGATTACTTCCACGACACAGTCAGCTGCTTAATTTGGTGACAGTGTTGGCATTGTAAATTGAATTATTCATCGGCACAAACAGACTGGCTCAGTTTCACCAAAGAAACTGAGAAACTGTGGCAGAAAATAAGAAAATTACTCCAATTGATAAATGTTTTCTCCTCAGCAGGTTAAACCCCAGGCTTGCTGCTGTGGACTTTTGGTAGCTGGAAGAAAAGCCTGCAAAGAAACACCTAACAGGTGAAATGTGCAGGAATGTTGTCTTGTGGCCAATGGAACACTGGAAGAGTTACTTTGGGGAAGAGGGTCAATATGTGCACCAAGTAAAGAATGAGCCAACCTCTTTAGCACATTTGCAGTGGATCATAAAACACCCTCTAAAAATGTTTTGTGGGTGTTTCACGCATGAAGGACCTGGACTCTTAGTACCAGTTGACAGGATGATGAAATCTAACCACTGCAAATGATGTTTCCTGTTGAAGACTGAATTTTTTGGCAAAATACGGCTCCTTGCCATACATTAAAGAAAGTGATGGAATTCTTCAGTGAGAACATTGTTTTTAGAGTGGCCAGAGAACACCCCGGATTTGATCCAATAGGAGACGTGGGCTATTTGCAAAAGGACTCACAAAATGACATAAATACGCATGATAAGTGTCTAGTTAGTGTGAATTGATGATGGTGATGTGCTCAAAGCTAGCAGGAGTGGTGGTGGTGATTGTTTTAACAACTAGGCAACCATCCTCTATATAACATTAATCAGAGAGAAAGAAAAAAAAAAAAGGGATCAGACACTTTGATAATGAAGGTATTGGTCAAAGATAAACAAGGGTCACGAAGGGAATGAAATGAATGACTCCCTAGTCCTCAAATGATCTTAATGCCATTGGGGTCAGGAAAAAAACAAGGCTAAGGGAGGTCGGTCCACTGGCAGAATATATCAATGAAATGTCTTATTAAGTTGACAGAGTGGCTTCAAAGTTATCTAACCAGTATTGAATACCTATTTATTTACAAGTATAATAGTTAGTGAAGTCTGAAAATGTTTCTACATAATCACAAAATTTTGACTTAAAATATTGTAATAAACATGAACACAAACTTTTTTAAAAAGATCAGTTTCCCCTCCAGGGTTGGTTATTCTCCCGGACTCAGAAAAGGATCCTACTTTTACTGCCAGGAGTGTGGGACATTTGGTCATAAATACAACTGTGGGATGAGGAACAGTACTTTGCCCAGGCGGCCTCACCTGCTATGCTGTGACAGGAGGCTTGTTAGGGGATGGGAAGATTGGAATGGATAGGCAAGGAAGAAAAAAGGAAGCGGCCATGGTCTTAAGTCGCATACCATCCTGGCACAGAATATCACTTTGAGGATTGCTGAGGTGTGAATTGAACCCCCTCTACTTGGTTGACTTCCCAAGGCTGAGTGGACCATGTTCCAGTCCTTGTACCACTTTTTAAATTTCATGGCGGAGCCGGGAATTGAACCTCATTCTCTGAGGGGTGGCAACTAATCGCACTAACCTCTACACCACAGAGGCCATATTAAAACTAAGAAAATAAATACAGTAGGGAGTTTGTTTACCATTTAGCTATGAAAAATATTGAAGAATGCAGCAAAACAGAACAGCCATTAAAAATATAACTACAGGAGAAACTCTGTAACTCTGATCATCGAGACAATGGTGTAGAGTCACACCCCGGCATCCATGGCGTTTGGCACCTACCCATCAGCATTTTTTTGGAACTAATCAGTGACAAATTAGAAGGAAGGAAGGAAGAAGGTAAAACTGAACAAAAATAGAAATTATTTCTATCAACATGCACATGATCACTTTGTTTCATTGAGCTAAATTAAACAGAGTAACTAAAAATGTACTTGTTAATTCTGTAATATTAAGAAAATTTGTTTTCCTTCAAGATATTTGCCACCCCCAAATTATGCCTATGTTCATATTGACTCTTGAAATGCTCCACATATAAACAATGAAGTGTTCTGAAATTTGTACAACATGTTGGGATTATAAAATGCTGATGGCTAGAAGGCGTGTTTTCATTGTTGACTTCAATGTGACATGACATGACATGACATGACATGACATGACAGAGTCCATCTGATGAGGCTGATGGGACAGGGAAACTCTCTATCAAACAGGAAGATTACAACACCTTTTGATAGTGGTTCCATGTTGACATTTTAAAATCCAGAGCACTCTGTCTACTATGAAGGTTCACATTCTATACTGGCCAAGAGAAGTTTCTCCAACCCAGCCTGATAGACTTGTGATTTAGCACAAGATTAGTTTGTTCCAAACCACTTTTTCATTCTTATTATATCCTAAGCATCGTGTAGGGTGGCATCATGTTGAATGGCCGTACGGACCTGCTCATCTTCAAGGGTGGTCCGAGGAACACTGTTAACGCTCGGAGATACAGGGATGAAGTACTGAGACCACATGTTCGACTCTTCCGAGGTGCGGTTGGTCCAGTTTTCCTCTTAATGGACGATAATGCCCGACCGCACCGCACTGCTCTGGTGGATGAATTTCTAGCTGGGGAAGACGTTCATCACATGGACTGGCCAGCGAGGTATGTGGATCTGAATCCTATAGAACATGCCTAGGATGCATTGAGGAGGCGAATTGCATCCCGTCAGCCTCCACCAAGCACCTTCCAAGACCTTCGCATTGCCCTTTCGGAGGAATGGGATTGACTGCTACAAGAGCTCTTGGACCATCTGATAGAGAGCATACCACATCGCTGTGACATTGCTGTGAAGCATGTTTGGTCGTTAACCCTATTAACAGCATATTTTGTTGTGGAAGACATTGCCAAGTTTTGTTAGTTGTTGTCAAAGGTGTACCTTAGCTATCAGAACCTTTTTGACACTGTTTTCTTGGACAAGTTGTGTGACATACGGTGTGCGTTTTAGCTTCCGTTTGTTTAGCAATCCATCTAACATTCCTATCAGGTGGTATGGCCTTGTTTAGTTATTATGCTTAACTTTTCGACACTAGTGTAATTGAAACATGTACAGTGTTTTTTTTATATGACTAAATTTCCACTTATTTGTAATGTTATATTCTTTTGTATATTGAAAAAGGTGGACCCACAAATATAAATTCTTTTAGAATTAATATTCAAGAATTCCTTTGGTTAACTCTTATTTCCTTCTGACTGCAATGGTGTTTTAATTAGTCCTATTTAACATATTTTGTAGTCCTTCCTTTACTATAGCCAATTCCCTAGCCGGAGGTCTGCCTTACAAGGGCTGCACCATACTAGTGCTGGTTTTTGAGTGTATGATTCAAAGCTGTGTATCGACTCATTCAACTGTCCGAGTGAATCCAATCACAGCAATGGCTAGCTCATGGCACACGATTCAGCTGACTTTCAGCAACAGAGCTGAGTGGCACAGTTTATTATCGGACAGTGGACATTGGTGGGGAGCAAAAGTTTCCGCTGCAGGTGGCCATAGTTCAGTGGAAGAATCGTACGGTGTAACAGACTCTTGCTCTCAGCTCATTTCAAAATAATACCCACTCACATTCACTGTCCTCTTCTTACTTGGAGGTTTAAACATTATTTGCAGTGTTTAAAAGGTAGTTAAAACATAATTTCAAAGTAGTAAGTAGGTAGGATATTAGGTTATTCTATTTATTAGTTTAATTTGCAGGTAGGGACCTTCTTCAGAGGTAGCCCTACCCAGGGAGTGGCACCCCTGCCTATGTGAGTCCCAGAGCACACTGACCCAGTGTGTAACATCTGGTAAGGTTCCCAGCTCAGGGTTACGAGTGAAGACCACAATGGCATCTACGGCGGAGAAGGTGGACTTCAATACAATGGAGATGGTGGAAGAGGCAGCCCTGGATCGGCGATAAATAAGAGTGCAATCTAAACAGGCCAATGGCTTCGGGCAGATGAGGTTCTTTAGGAGAGCTAATGGTCCCTCAGTAGAGGAAATGCTACTGAAACACCATTACCCAATGGTTTACTCAGCCGAGAAGACGGGCTTCGGTAAGACGAGTGAAGTGGAAGAGCATGCCAGACGGACTGGCTAGGAAGGCATCACTGGGTTTTTCTAGAGTCAGCGGCAGACCATTGCAATTTCGGTATTTGACACCACATGTCTCAAGCATATGTGCCGTAGTGAATGATTCCAAAATCATGAAATATGGGTCACTTCTTCGCAAGCTGCGATTTGCCTTCAACAAATCCATGCCAGAGACACTTTCTTCAGCTGGCACTTTTCACTGTAAGTCTGACAGCGATGGGATGAGGATGGTGGAGGTAGTTTCTCGGGTGAAACTGGAAGCCTTCAGTTTGGACCTGTACGTTGACAGCAGGTGTGTGATGGTCTTTCTTAGAATTGTGGCTACTTGGGAATTCGATCCTGCACCTGTGTTTGGGCAGGCCTATTTAGGATCACCGCTGCCCATCCCAAATGGGGAAGGCCCTAGAATAGGTGGGCTAAACATTGGAAGTCACACTTCTGTGCTACTGGGTGACCGCACCCAGTGGGTCACCCCATATGCGGGCGGAACAATCAAGGAAAACAATTTATAACTGCAACATGGAACGTCCGAACACTGCTTGATATGCAAGAGAGCGATAGACCTGAAAAGAGAATACCTCTTGTTGTCCACGAGCTTTCTAGATTGAATATTGATGTAGCTGCTTTGACTGATATAAGATTATCCAGTGAAGGCAAAGTTATTGAATCCAGTTCTGGATATACTATTTTTTGGAAGGGTAAGGAGGATGGAGAGCATCATATTCATTGTGTTGGATTTGCCATGAAGACTAACATAGTTGCTAATCAACTTGTCCCAACTGTAATTAGTGAAAGACTTATGACTCTCCACTCTCTGGAGATAGATTCATGATTCTCATCTCTGCTTATGCTCCTATATTAAATGCTAAGAGCCAGTTCTATAGCATGCTTTCCACAACCACCTACAAGTACCAACTAAAGATAAGCTCTTCCTACTAGGTGACTTCAGTGCTGTAGTTGGGAGGGATAATCTTCTATGGGAAAATGTGATGGGCAAATAAGGTTGCGGTACTTGCGATGCCAATGGATTGCTGCTTCTCGGTCTATGTACTGAAAATAAACATTTCATAACTATAACTAATACTCGGTTTCGCCTACCTTATCGCTTCAAGACTACATGGATGTACCCTCGCTCTAAGAATTGGCACATCCTTGATTACATCATCACTCAACAATGTGATAAAAAGGATGTCCTTATCACCAGGACAGCTAGAAATGATGATTGCTGGACGGATCACAAGCTACTATTCTCTCAACTTAGGATCAGCCTTCACTGTAAACCACCCAGGCATTTTCAAACCTTGTCCAGGCAGAAGTTTGATATCTCTAAACTTTGGGATGGTTCCATTGCCATTAATTTTCACAACATGATCTCCGAAATGCTGGCAAATGCTCCAGTCAACACGAAAAACAGAGAGCAGGAGTGGGCTGTATTGCTGAAAGTAATCACTAGTGATGGGCAGTCTGAGACGAGGTCTCGAGATTTCTCGAGACTAGCGCAGGCATTATTTCTCGCGAGAAATTTCGAGAAATCTCGAGAGCGTTGTCCCCACAATGTGCGGCGAGCAGCATGTCGTACGCCTGCAGGTAGTCGGAGCTGAATGTTGTTTGTTCCAAATATGCGAATAGCCCACGGGCCTTCTCATTTTCGTAAATACGTGTCAACAAGCGACTAGGGCGTTCGTTTATACCGAGGTCTATTTTGACGAAGTATAACATAATTATAAAGGATACGCATTCGGGCATTGTATGCACTGGTAGGTACACGAATGAGTGGTTTAAGTACAGAACCTGACGGCTACTGTAGGTACACGTAACTGGATACTAGAAGCGTGCATTATTCGAACTCGAGACGAGGCAAGACGCGCCTTGCTGCATATGCAACCACCATTACGCACGAGTGGAATGTGCAATCTAAATTGCTATAGAGTATTCGCGTCATAATTAGGTAGGTACTTCGATATATGACGGTGCAATGTGAACTGTGTCGAACTGTACGCGACAACTTGAAGACGATGTCCGAAAAGCAACGTAAGTCGTGGATGTCGGTTATTTTTAAGAGATGTCACATAGCACAACCCACTGTGTTGCTTATTCAAAAGAAGTGAAATATATCGCCAGAAATACTTCTGGGATGATCCGGCACTTACAAACGCATAATATCAATGAAGACCGGGCGAGTTGGCCGTGCGCGTAGAGGAGATAGTAGGTTGAATCCCACTATCGGCAGCCCTGAAGATGGTTTTCCGTGGTTTCCCATTTTCACACCAGGCAAATGCTGGGGCTGTACTTTAATTAAGGCCACGGCCGCTTCCTTCCAACTCCTAGGCCTTTCCTATCCCATCGTCGCCATAAGACCTATCTGTGTCGGTGCGACGTAAAGCCCCTAGCAAAAAGAAAAAACAAACAAATCAATGAAGAGGAATCGTCACAGAACACCTCCGGCCCGGTCTGAATCACAAGAAACTACCCTGCCGACAACGATTGTGAGGCATCCAGGTAGGATTACATCCTAATAACAATTATTAACAAATTATAGGGGTTATTCAGCTAAGATGTCCACCTGACATAACTCGTGAACAGTTTAAGATACCGGCATTCTGTATTCACTTTCGTTAATGGTCAGGAGCTCATAATTCAACATGCAGTGTTTTCATAGGATTTTGACAAAATTTATCGTCACACACGTTTCCCTGTGAGAACTGCTGATGATAACTATCAAGCTTACATTCGTAGTTACTGGGACGTCGCACAGCTCGCAGCACTCGAGAATCGGTCTCGAGAGCGTTGCCCATCACCCCTGTTACACGTTCCACTCCCGTGTAATGGGGGTTGCATATGTAGGAAAGCACATCTTCCCCGTCTCAGGTTCGAATAATGCACGCCTCTAGTATCCAAGTAGGTGTACATCCTATCTACAGTTATTCACGAAGTATGCATTGTTATTCACCTAAGATGTCCACCCCAAATAAGTCGTGAACAGTTTAAGATACTGACATTCTGTTTCCACTTTAGTTAATGGTATTAAGGGGTTCATAGTTGAACATGCAGTACTTTTCCAGGCGTTTGACAAAATGTATTGGCTCACACGTTTTCATAAGAGAACGTTATTTCACGCAATAACTGCCAATGATATACTGTCAAGTTTACAGTCGTACTTACTGGTACGTCGCACAGCTTGCGCTACAGGAGGATCGGTCTCGGGATTCTCGCGAGAGTCTCGAGATCTGCGACGTCAGTCTCGAGAGTCTCGAGCGAGAGCGTTGCCCATCACTAGTAATCACAGAATCAGCTTAGAAAACCATTGCTTTTATGAAAAAGGTAAGACAAGACTTGTTTGATGACAACAAAGAAATTTTGTATGTCTTCAATACTAAACGTGAACCCCTTCTATCCATTCTTCAAGATCCATCTTCAGACGCAGAACTTTATTGAACTCAAGCGTAAATATCAGGGGCAAATAAGAGAGATAAAGAACAACTGGTGGCAGCAGAAAGCTCAGGACCTGTGGAGTATGTCTGATGCCTGAGACCTGAAAAAATTCTATGCAGGAATAGAAGAGTTATATGGCCAACTCAGTCCTCCTCCTCTGGGACACTGAAAGCTGCTGAAAATGTTATCACTGTTACTGATAGTCAAGAAATCCTAGAGCGTTGGAAAAAACATTTCTCCACTCTTCTAAATTGGAGTTCATATACAGCTGAAGACTTTCTTGATGACGTGCCGCTGCATCACCAACAACCATGAATGGCTTTCCCACCAACATTCAAGGAATTCAGTGCTGCTCTCAGTAAAAGGAAACCTGGGAAGGCTTCCGGCCCAGATCATTCCTCTGGAATTGATTCAAAGCGGAGGCCTACCTTTAAAGATCAGACGTCTGGAGGCACGACAGATCTGATCTGTGCAAGGCAAATCCAGGAATAATACAGAGAGCAAAAGACTCCTTTATATCTAGTGTTCTATAACCTGAAAAAATCTTAAGAATCAGTCCCAAGAGCAGTTACCCCCTGTGGCGGGGAGGGGGGGCGGCGGGGGCAGACGAAAATACACCCACCGTTTCCCCTGCCTATCGTAAGAGGTGACTAAAAGGGACAAGCAAGGGATGATTATATTAGAACCATTGAAACTACTTGCGATTAGTACCATCACCGGGAGCGCCATGAGTCGTCTTTACTTGCGAGTAGTACCACTATGACCGAGCTCGATAGCTGCAGTCGCTTAAGTGCGACCAGCATTCGGGAGATAGTAGGTTCGACCCCCACTGTCGGCAGCCCTGAAAATGGTTTTCCGTGGTTTCCCATTTTCACACCAGGCTGTACCTTAATTAAGGCCACGGCCGCTTCCTTCAAACTCCTGGCCCTTTCCTGTCCCATCGTCGCCTTAAGACCTATCTGTTGGTGCGTCGTAGAGCAAAAAAAAAAAGGTACCAATATGTTAGGTACATGATAGGTTTGTGATTAGTAGCAGCAGAGAGTGGTTCACCGTGGGTTTACAGTACATGTGATTAGTATGCGGAACACCATGGGCTTAAGTTGCCTGTGATTAGTACCATTATGTGAGAAACACCACGGGTCGGGGCCTTGCCTGTGATTAGTACCACTATATGAGTGCCGGTGTTCCCGTGATTAGTACACCTGTGCGAGGAACACCATGGGTTTGTGTTGCCTATGAGTGGCGCCATTATGTGAGAGACACCGTAGGTCTGCGTTATCTGTGCGACGTACAATATTTGTGAGTAGTAGCATAATGTGTGGAACACAGTGAGTCTATGCTACTTTAGATTAGAACCGTAACATGACAAATACCGTGGTTCTAGTTTACTGGCGATAAGTACCATTATGAGGGGTCGTTGACCTGGATTTTGGACTCCTTTAGACAACAGGATCATCGATTCAGGATTGTGCTTTAGAAGCAGTCCGTTGGTCAGTAATACTATTGTTTTAAGATAGTTTCTGGGAAGGTGGAACATTGCGGGTCGGATCTACTGATTGTTTGAAATTCATTCATTCTTGATCATCACGTTTTGAATTCTGGTCAGTGGATGATTTTGGCCGGTCTCGAAAGCTAAGAATAACGGCCGAGAGGATTCGTCGTGCTGATCACATGACACCTCGCAATCTGCAGGCCTTCGGGCTGAGCAGCGGTCGCTTGGCAGGCCAAGGCCCTTCAAGGGCTGTAGTGCCATGGGGGGGGGGATGATTTGGACTTTTAAATTGTCATTGCATTTCGTACCATTAGGTGCCGATGACCCAGATGTTGGGCCCCTTTAAACGACAAGCATCATTATCATCACGGAGAGCAGCTATGTGGACAGTACTGAAACACTGTGGCTGTCCGCAGCGTTTTGTAGATCTGGTCAAGGCTGTTCATGATAACACATCTGGGCAAATCATTCATCAAAATATTATCTCTGATCCAGTGGCGTATTCTGGATTCGCCACCGAGGCATGCAACTAGTAACGATGCAGTAGCACGATGTAGTACAGTAAGTAAATTCCTATTCTACTCACCCTAATTAGCCTACATGTAGGTGAACTCGACCCTGCGATTCTCTTTGCAGAATTCCTTGGTGACGTCACTCCAGAAGTCATCACGCGCTTTCATTTCAACAAGAAGATCCTTTTCTGTAGACATTATTCCTAATGCAGAGAGACGACTCTGACATATAAAGCTGTGGAGACCACTGGTCAATAGGAATTTCTGGATTTGAGCCACACTCTTATCTTTGAACTGTTCAGAAGTGAACATTGCTCTCAATTCGGATTTAAGCCGTACTATGTCAAAATATTTCCCATAAACTTCACTCAATTTACTGAATTGCTCTTTAGGAAAATCGCCAGAAAAAATAAAAATTTCTTACACTCAGGTATTTCACTGAAGGACAAATCTCCTAATGAACAGACGCGATATTTTTTTTTTGTTAGGGGCTTTACGTCGCACCGACACAGATAGGTCTTTTGGCGACGACGGGATAGGAAACGCCTAGGAGTTGGAAGGAAGCGTCCGTGGCCTTAATTAAGGTACAGCCCCAGCATTTGCCTGGTGTGAAAATGGGAAACCACGGAAAACCATCTTCAGGGCTGCCGATAGTGGGATTCGAACCTACTATCTCCCGGATGCAAGCTCACAGCCGCGCGCCTCTACGCGCACGGCCAACTCGCCCGGTGACGCGATATTTTAACTGTGCTAGAATAATGCCATGTATTTCCAGGTAAACCCTCCTATATTCATCTTTTAACCGAAAATGAAGTTTCTTCCTTTCTTTTCATTGGTGGATCAAATGTCTCTTCTGTTCTGTCCCAGACATTAGCAAAACCACTGATTTGCATTATTGACACTTTAGTTTCTAATGAATTCATTTCGCTGGTGCAAAATGTGATGTCTGGGGTCTTAGATTCAAGGATTTTAGGCCTATATGTAGCTTCAGTCAATGAAAACATTTCATTAAAAATATTGAGAAGAAAATTGAACTGAAATTCGTTAATTTCGCAAGAAACCCGCTTGCCTCATTGATTGTAATGTTATCCTAGGTCCCAGGTTCCTCCAAAATACTTTCGTAAAGCTCTTGGAAAAAAGCACGATATTCCGGGATGGTCTGTACTAATCGGCTGGAATAGTTTCACCTTGTTGGGGCTAGCTTAGGAAACCTTTTCTTGAGGACACTCTCCAGCAGGTTAGTTCTCTTAGAACTGCTAAAAAATGTCGCAAAACCACTCATCGTTGCGAAGAACATACGACATTCTTTCGCGCATGACACGGCTTGAGAAAGAATTAAATTAAGTTCGTGCTCGTAGTTGTGGGTGAATACAGCCTCAGGAACTATTTCTTTTAATTTAGCTTGCACGCCATTCACCTGACCTGCAAGCACCGCTGCTCCATCGAAAGTCTACGCAACTAATTTTTAGCGGCAGTCAAAGTTATCCAGACACTCAATCGCAAGTCTCACCAATGAATTCACTGTCCTATCAGAACTCACATTATAGGAACCAAGCAATCTTTCAACAACATGAACGTATCTGTGAGCCAAGCAGTTTTACTGTAAGTTTCTGGATTGAATGTGCGAACATAATTCTTGTTTTCTGTTTTTATTTATTTAAATGTTAAATTTTCATCAAGCGAACGCGTTGTAAAAGGCTTCTGGGAGTCTCTTTCTTTCTTTCTTTCTTTATTAGTCCGTTTACCCTCCAGAGTTGGCTTTTCCTTCGGACTCAGCGAAGGATCTCATCTCTACCGTCTCAAGGGCCGTAACCTGGAGCGTGAAACATTTAGTCGGGGATACAAATGGGAAGGAGGAGTAGTACCTCGTCCAGGCGGCCTCACCTGGTATGCTGAACAGGGGCCTTGTGGGGGGAAGGAAGCGGCCGTGGCCTTAAGTTACGTTCAATCCCGGCATTTGCCTGGAGGAGAAGTGGAAAAATACGGAAAACTACTTGATGGATGGCTGGGATGGGAATCAAACTCAGTTGACCTCCCGAGGCTGAGTGGACCCCGTTCCAGTCCTCATATCATTTTTTCAAATTTCGTGGCAGACCCAGGAATCGAACCATCCGGGCCTCCCGGGGTGGCAGCTAATAACACTACACCACAGAGGCAGGCCGTTTTAGACTCGTCCATCGTTAATACATGAAACATCGAACACGACGAATAGCACAGAAACAACACATAGTTAATGAATGCACTAATGAACAAAACACATAATGAATGAACTCCCTAGTCAGCCACTAGTCAAGCACTGGAAGTAAATCACCCCAGTGACAGTGGTCACTTTCGTCACGTTGGGTTCTCGCTAGGGGTAATCAATGGTTCCCGCTCGCCGTGGCCACCGAATGCAACTTAAAGATTGAATGCGTTACGTCCTTAACTTCTCCGTTTGCTTTCTCTTTCTGTCTACAGTGGATTAGATGGCGAGACTACACCAGCACCACACGCTGTCAAGCAACGGAACTAGTGTGCGGAAAATTTGAACTTCTGAGGGATGAAATTGTCAATACTTGACTTGAAACAACCTCAAATCGTACTTCAAACAGTTCTTTGCCCTATCATAACTCATGCAATGAATGCCTTGCATGCAAGGAGAATACGCCCCTGCTCTGATCCATTTACAATCACTCATGGATTGAAACAAGGTTGTGTGCTTGCTCCAACTCTCTTCGCTCTTTATCTAGCTGCCATGCTATATTGAACCCGACAGGGGCATGATCCAAGGACCTTTGGTTGATATCGATCTCCATAATTACGCACGCAATGCTATTAAAAGGAAAGAACGCTGAAAATGATTAATATACATATCATTAATAGAGGTCATACCGAAACTAATTAATATTCATACCATTGAGATAGATAAATTGTGTATTTTAAAATTATTCGACGAGATTTCTTTGTCTGCGACTTATTGCGCAGTATTATCCTTTGTGTAGCGGGGGCCCCGTAGATGAAGCCAAGCCAACTTAGACCCGGGGGGGTTACGAATGGGGATTCCCTGTGACATCACTCGAGAGAACACATCCCTCCTCAAGACTCACAGAATGAGGGGAAACTAACTTTTTCGAAACGGAATATAGGAGCCATCTTGGAATCGGACTGGCCAACTTAATTACCTACGAGGTAGAAAATTAATAAAACTCGAATTAGGGGCTCATCTCCCGATTTAAAAGGGATAAATGTCACTGGGACATTTATTTAGAGTGTTTAAGGTCCTCTTACGTGATAACTTTCAGCCGAAGAAAGAATACTGTGTTGTTTCTGCGTGGAAAAGTACTGGGGCCATCTGTTTAGTCTCACGACAGCTCCTCGAGATCGGGACTTCACCCCGTGTGGTAGGGGAAGCAGAACATATTTTAATTAATTTAAAGAGATTCACCGAAGGATAATTGAGTGGTTATGTCTCAATCGCACCAACTAGATATTGGTCACCGGTCACCCGTACTATTTTACCTCGAGTACGCCGGGAATAGGCGCTACGCAAATTAGTGGAAGGGGTACCGCTCCCTAGTAAAAACTACTGCAGGAAGGGACAAGCGTCAGTCCGGGTTTGCGGTTTATCGACGGCGAAGCTATGCTCCGTTAAGCCCTCGTTAGGTCTTTGTTCAATAGAAATTAATTCCTATTTAAGGTGAAATAATACAATTTGCATAAACAGTGTTCAGTTTGATATCTGTGACGCCAGTGTTAACTTTTTGGAAAACCGTGACGTGAAAAGTCATATTATTATGGTTACTATAATATAATAATCTTACGTAGTCGCATAGGAGATCGTGACCGGACGTTCATATTGAACGCTGTTAACCGGAGTGTGTCTTAAACAGTGACGTTGTGTCTGTACAGGATTAAGTGGTAGCGGCTCCAACATCATCAAACAATGGCTCATCAACTTCAAGATGAATTGGTAATGGAAGTCATCACCGTGGTGCCCATGGAGGAGGAGTAAACTCAGAATGGACTTCCCGAGTTGACGAAGGCGTCATCCTGTGATAGAGATGAGTACAAAGTTCTAATATCTGGCATGCATAGAGGGGTGGGAATATTTATTGTAAACTGACGCTATAAGGGATTTAAAGATGTAGTCCTGTTGAAATAGAGCGCCGGAATGGGCGCGTAGTAATTAATTCTTAGCTTAGGAAACCGACTACAGGTCTGAGTAATCGAGTGTAAATAATTAAGGGAATATAATACTTTAGCTTTGCTTAGGATAGTGATTCATTCAATTATTTCTTTCTTGGGAGATTCTGTTGTTTATTTGCGTCAGAAGACCAGTAATAATTAGTTTATGGGAGTGCAGTGAGAGTAGTTATTAGAGTATTCATTAATTTGATAAGTGTATGGTATGTAAAACGGTAAGTACTGCTGTAGGCAAGGCACGTCACTACGAGACTAAGCGGCCAAAGTGACAACCTCAAAATTTCCACCCTTTGAAATACTTAGATAAGGAGTGATAAGTTTAAATTGATTCTGTGATTAAATATGCCAGGAAGTGATCATAATAAGTGTATTAAACATCGATGCGTGTGAAAATTAATTAATTAATGCATGTATTGCCGTATGACGATAGAGTAGCCGTGTGCCGACCATCGATTAATTAGCAGTCAGTAATCAGATGTTAATTGCCGCGTGAGTGCTTAATTGTGTTGTAATTGCTGTATAGATTCCGCGCGATGGCCACGTATAAGTAAGGTAGCGGGTAAGCTATGTAGAACAACGATAATAATAATAATAATAATAATAATAATAATAATAATAATAATAATAATAATAATAAAAATAATAACAATCCGGCAAAGATTACCATTATGAGACGGGAGTCGCGTTGTAAGAATGATATGATACTGCTGGGTAGATGTGTGTTTAATTCAAGGTGATTTGCGCGAGTCATTTTAAGACCGCAGTTTATTGTGGAAGTACGTCCGAGTGATGTGTTACAGTTTCCTTTTGAAAGGGAATGTTACGCCTGTTAATGTGGGTGTCGACCCTTAGGGGAGGGTGAACCACCGTCTGGCCTTGGTCCAGTGTGGTTTTTTTTTGTTTGAATGTCCCGTAAGCGGAGGAAGGAAGGACGTGGCTGTTAAAAGGGAAGTTGGTTTCTTTGAACGGCGAAATAATGTGATCTACCTAACACGGCAGAGCTGAGTAGTAATTAACACGCGACCCGGCCGATGATGGTAATGTTCGCCAATGAATCGTTGTTAATTGTGCGAGTATAAATAGATAGGGATTACAGGACCCTGCCTTCACCGCAAGAGGTTGTCAGTTCGATGCTCAACGTAGGCATTGGAGGCCTACAGTGTCAGAAGGAAGATCAAATGCCTTTTACGTATTTTTCTTGCATATCATGTACCATGTATGTGTTTTTATGTCATGTGTGGTTGTACATAAGGTCAGTGGTGGTTCTGTCCATCAGCTCGACGATGCCTAGAATAGCGAGGGTCGGTTCGATCCCAGGTGTTGTATCATATGTGTGTATTTTCATTTTTTTTTGTCATTTCATTGGGAAATCTAGGTCTTTATTAGAATAGGGATTGCTCAGACGTGTGGTCGGACGCATGTTAGTTTTATGTGTTAGCGATAATATAGCCTCAGTGTTATGATAAAATTTCCATTCGCTATATGTCACGATACATCGCTTCGCGATAACGTACTCGTTTCTATCACGTATAACGGACTGAGGTCCACAAACAACCTACAACAAGCATTTGTAAATTTTAATGTAATTCATTAGTGTTGTTTAATGCATCATTTCCCATTATCATTAAGGTTCAATAAACCGGTTTGTGAGTTAAATATTTTAAATTCGAATGTGTTCTCATTTTTAGTTATATGCCCCGCTTCTCCTCCCTTGTACGCCTTTAAGCTTAATTTAGTTCAGCGCCTATTTATTTCTAACTTCTTGACCTGTCAGCGACCCTGTAGATCTCATGCCGGTGCCAGTTAGGTAGGGGGCGGGTGCAATATGGAACATCTACTGACAACCAAGGTGTAAAGGTCAAATATCGCTTCGATGGGAGACTGTTCAATCTGGATAGAATAATATTATTGGCTTTACGTCCCACTAACTAACTACCTTTTTACAGTTTTAGGAGACGCCGAGGTGTCGGAATTTAGTCCCGCAGGAGTTCTTTTACGTGCCAATGAATTTACCGATACGAGGCTGACATATTTGAGCACCTTCTAATACCACCGGACTGAGCTAGGATCGAACCTGCCAAGTTGGTGTCAGAATGCCAGCGCCTTAACCGTCTGAGCCATTCATTCCGGCAATCTGGCTAGATTTCACTCCCAACAGGTTACTACGATTTCTTCCGTTGCGGAATTGCAATATGCAGATGATGCTGCCCGCACCTGCTCTCACACCTGAGGAGTATTTCTGTCGACGTATTTTACTTGTTTTGCATAAGCAAAACAGCGGGCTGTGCTATGTGGTATCCCTTCAAAATAACCCACATCCACGACTTACGTTGTGTTTCGGACATCGTCTTAAAGTTGTCGCGCACAATTAGACACAATTGCATATTGCATCTTCATCTACCGAAATACCTCGTTACGACGCGAATATTCTATAATATTGTAAGGAATTATTTCCTTCGTTACCAAAATATGGGGAAATACAAGCAGTGGTCATATAGTAACGATATACACCTACCTGTCTAAAGAACTGGAGCAAACTCAGGCATTTTAGATTACACATTCTACTCATGCGTAATGGTAGTTGCATATGCAGCAAGGCGCACTGTCACCGTCTCGATTTCGAATAATGCACGCCTCTAGTATCCAGGTCTGTGTACCTACAGTAGCCGTCAGTTTCTGTACTTGTCCTACTTATTCGTGTACTTACCGCTGCGTACAATGCCAGAATGCGCATCCGTTATAATTTTGTTATACTGCGTCAAATTAGAACTCGGTCGGTCGAAATGAAAGAAATGAACGCCGTAATCTCTTGTTGACACGTATTTACGGAACGGAGAAAGCCAGTTGTTGGCTATTCGTATACTCGGCACAAACAACATTCAACTCATTCTACCTGTAGGCCTACAACACGCTGCTCGCCACACAAGGCGGGAACAACGCTCTCAATGGCTCTCGAAATTTCTCGCTAGAAACAATTCCTGCGCTATTCTCGAGTATGTTTCTATTGTAGGACCCCCACCAGGATTGCTTGATTTTGGAACTGGAAAAAGTCCTAAGGAAAGCAGTACGACTTGTTCTGGGTGATTTGCGACAAATGAGTAGTGTTACGAAAATGATCTGAACTTTAGGCTGGGAAGACTTGAGAGAAAGGAGACGAGCTGGTCGACCCAGCGGTATGTCCGAGCTGTCAGTGGAGAGATGGCGTGGGATGACATTAGTAGACGGATAAGGTTGAGTGTTGTTTTCAAAAGTAGGAAAGGTCACAATATGAAGATAAATTTGGAATTCAAGAGGACAATTTAGGGCAAATATTCGTTTATAGGAAGAGGAATTAGGGATTGGAATAATTTACCAAGGGAGATGTTCGATGTGTTTTCAGCTGTTTAAATCATTTAAGAAAAGTCTAGGTAAACAGTTTACAGAAAAACTGGCACGTGGGCGACTGCCCTAATTGTATCTCAGTGGTGATTGACTGCAGTCAGGTGGTATTGGCTACTGATCCCTAACATCATAAGTTTGTTAGAACGGTGTGGATGACGTATTTCTACAACCATAATAAACTACTCCCTCACGATTCATTAAGCACGCAGGGAGAACGGGGTCATAATTCCGTAGCTAGAAGGTGGTCCCTGGACACGCGAGGTACTAGGCACGTGCTAGCTGACTGCGCGTGTCTTCGTCGCTCATCGCACGGCAGTCCGCGGGGTGAGCTCTGGCCCTGTAACTTCCTATTGAGGAGTGCTCGGTCACTGTACCAAACATCAGCTCGAGAATAGGGAAAAATGTCATTCCACGCACGTCCCTTACCTTATATTCTCTCCTTTAATGTTCCGATTTGCAACCGGTGAACATGAAATCTGATCGTTGTATGTTGTATAATAAGTAAACTATATTTGTGTCTAGTAATGGAATTATTTACATGATTTAGTGTTTTTTTAAATTGACGAAAACATACATACAAGAGAAATAATGTTTCAAGGTTAAGTCATATTAATTTCAACCTGCAGTGAACACCAGTTTGAAAGAGTTTTTATACCGTATTATTTCAGTCTGAGTATCCACTGTAATACTATCTGTTGTTGATTGGCCAGTGTAGTTTCATTTTGTCAACAATCTTCCCGATCACTCTCACGCACTCACTGTAAGGGATATCGTTAGCAACACTGACGCACTTCACCGGAAAACCTAGAGCTAATTTTCAGAATAGATTAAAAGACACCTATCGAAATCCGGGTAAACGTTTACTTCGTAACAAGGACCAACGTTCACACCTGACATAAGAAAGGAATCCAGTGACTGTTGTGTCGTTGGGCTGGTTCCTCTTATCAAAGACTAGCATTTGTATCCGTTCTTCGCACGGGAATTTTCAGTAGATTACATGTTACCTTCAGGAATTTATGCGAAATAACATGGCTTAATTCGCACATTTAATGCGAGATGTTAAGAGCGTGGCAGTAATGTGAAATATGATAAAGCTGAACAAAGTCAAGGGAGAATTTTTTTTTTTTTTTGCTACTTGCTTTACGTCGCACCGACACAGACAGGTCTTATGGCGACGATGGGACGGGGAAGGGCTAGGAGTGGGAAGGAAGTGGCCGTGGCCTTAATTAAGGTACAGCCCCAGCATTTGCCTGGTGTGAAAATGGGAAACCACGGAAAACCATCTTCAGGGCTGCCGACAGTGGGGTTCGAACCTACTATCTCCCGAATACTGGATACTGGCCGCACTTAAGCGCCTGCCGCTATCGAGCTCGGTAAGGGAGAATTTATTGTACGGTACAGCTCCTGGCCCGAAGTTGTGCGAAATTCTCCGTAGTTTTCAGATTGAATATTGTATCTCTGATCACTGGCGTGGCTCTTTGACACTAATGATACCTCCCTTAATATCTGTCTTTATGGCTCTTTAGTTTTTCCCGTTGTCCACCTTGAAGTGAAATGCACGACATGTCCTGCGGGACTTGAACTAAAAATACAATTTTTCGTATTCATCTGCGTTATTATCCGTCGTACGATAAATACGTGCATTGCATACAGGAACGGAAATAACATATTCTTAAACGTTTGTTATATACAGTTGTTCGATAGACCTAATGTTAAAATTAAGAAACAATGTTAGGTTTGGGTCCACCCAGTCTTAGTTTCATAGTTTTAACTGTATCAATACGGATCTACACACTGAAGTTCGTAAATTGTACCAGAACTAATACTAACGAAAATATTTCAGAATGATCTTCCCATAAATATCAGCTCCGTGTGATTACCATGACATAATATGCACCTGATAACATAATCCTGAGTGAGTAGAATCCAAATACGTAGTTTGGTTGAAATAAGTCCAGCAGTTTTCCACTTATAAGAATATAAAAACAGATAGTTATCCAGACAGACCCAAAGGGAAAAGTTCTACCTCATGTTAAGCATTTTACTGGTGTCAAAATGGGAAACCACGGAAAACCATTTTCAGGGCTGCCGACAATGGTGTTCGAATCCACTATCTCCCGGATGCGAGCTCACAGCTGCGCGATCCTAGCCGCATGGCTTCAGATACATTAGGTGGGAATAATTTTAAAACAGGATGAAATATGAAGCATCCTCGGATTTTCTTCTGTTGTGGGTCCTTCAAATAACTAGTCTGCGACGGTGTCCGTCACTGACTGCAGATTATGATGCCTGTAGAAAATGGTAATTTTCTCCGTCATTTGAAGAATAAGCGAAATTATGTGCATAACAAAAATTATTTAAAATAAAGGAGCGTTTCACATATAGTCTACAGATTTTACATATAATCAATAGTGTAAGGGACAATTGAAAGAAAGAAACAACTATTCTGGTCTTCCTATGAACTCCCAGTCTGTTCAGTTATTTTTAAATGATATTCATATCGAAACCTTCTGCGGGATGAGTAGACTTTAGATGTGACGTTAGGTCGAGAGATAATCAATAGTGTAAAAGAACAATTGAGAAGACTCTTTTGGTCTTCAGTGTTGGTGGTTAATTATTGTTTTAAGAGGAAGTACAACTGGGCAACCTTCCTCTATATAACACTAATGAGAGAGAAAAAATGGAAGGGATCCGAAACTTCGGAAAATGAAGGTAACGGCCAAAGAAAGACAAGGGCCATGAAGGGCGTGGAAATGAAAGACAAGGTAGGCCCCGGAAACCTAATACCGTCGGGGTCGGAAAAGAATAAGAGTTGACCAAGGGAAGTCGGATAGGATAAATGAAAGTGAAGAGCTTGGCACAAGTAAAGGGAAGCAATGCTAGGACTCAGCTGAGGGCTCCGTGGTCGCCAACCCATGCTCCAAAGCTCAGAGCCACTGGAGCCCCTATTAGTCGCCTCTTACGACAGGCAGGAGATACCTTGGGTGGTATTGTACTGCCCCTACCAACAGGGGGATTTTGTTAGATATATATTCTGTAGTTTAAGAGAAAATTGAGGAAAAATCTTATTGTCTGAGTATAATCCCCCAGTCTGTTCAGTGATTCTAAATGATATTCATATGTTTCTGGATGAGTAGACTCTAAATATGAAGTTTGGTCGAGATCTATTCACCCGTTTACCCGTGATGGTGGAAACAAACAAACAGACACGAAATTTAAAAACTACTGATGCGATCTTGAATTGGCATGAAACGGATAAATATATCAAAATTTGGTGAAATAAATGACATTACAGACAACGGACCCCCTAGAATTATATTTATAATATGCTCGCACTCGCTTCAGTCAGCCATATATTATGTTGTTTGTGGTGTTAGGGGTGAAATAGAAAATTCCAGCGTCATTATCCGTTCTTGTAAGGTTGATTATTTTAAAGTCCATTTTGTAGGTTCATATCCAAGAAACTATTTGTTCCAAAACTGTTGAACTTAGCTCACCATTCAACATCAAATACACTGACTGACAGAGCAAATGCAACACCAAGAAGGAGTGGTCAGAACTTTATGCCAATTGCAGGGTAGACTGACGTCACTGAGGTATGCTCATGATGTGAAATGCGCCGCTGTGCTGCGCACGTAGCGAACGATAAATGGGACACGGCGTTGGCGAATGGCCCACTTCGTACCGTGATTTCTCAGCCGACAGTCATTGTAGAACGTGTTGTCGTGTGCCACAGGACACGTGTATAGCTAAGAATGCCAGGCCGCCGTCAACGGAGGCATTTCCAGCAGACAGACGACTTTACGAGGGGTATGGTGATCGGGCTGAGAAGGGCAGGTTGGTCGCTTCGTCAAATCGCAGCCGATACCCATAGGGATGTGTCCACGGTGCAGCGCCTGTGGCGAAGATGGTTGGCGCAGGGACATGTGGCACGTGCGAGGGGTCCAGGCGCAGCCCGAGTGACGTCAGCACGCGAGGATCGGCGCATCCGCCGCCAAGCGGTGGCAGCCCCGCACGCCACGTCAACCGCCATTCTTCAGCATGTGCAAGACACCCTGGCTGTTTCAATATCGACCAGAACAATTTCCCGTCGATTGGTTGAAGGAGGCCTGCACTCCCGGCGTCCGCTCAGAAGACTACCATTGACTCCACAGCATAGACGTGCACGCCTGGCATGGTGCCGGGCTAGAGCGACTTGGATGAGGGAATGGCGGAACGTCGTGTTCTCCGATGAGTCACGCTTCTGTTCTGTCAGTGATAGTCACCGCAGACGAGTGTGGCGTCGGTGTGGAGAAAGGTCAAATCCGCATCTCCCAACAGGCTCTACGAGGTGTACAGATGCTTCCGTGGCCAGCGTACTCTCCGGATCTCTCACCAATCGAACACGTGTGGGATCTCATTGGACGCCGTTTGCAAACTCTGCCCCAGCCTCGTACGGACGACCAACTGTGGCAAATGGTTGACAGAGAATGGAGAACCATCCCTCAGGACACCATCCGCACTCTTATTGACTCTGTACCTCGACGTGTTTCTGCGTGCATCGCCGCTCGCGGTGGCCCTACATCCTACTGAGTCGATGCCGTGCGCATTGTGTAACCTGCATATCGGTTTGAAATAAACATCAATTATTCATCCGTGCCGTCTCTGTTTTTTCCCCCAACTTTCATCCGTTTCGAACCACTCCTCCTTGGTGTTGCATTGTCACTGTCAGTCAGTGTAAATAAAAATGCATATATAGGTTGATATCAACTATTTCTCTCCCTTAGTCCATCAACAGAGATGATGCTTGATGATGATGCTTGTTGTTTTAAGGGGCCTAACATCGAAGGCCAACAGAGATGTTAATAGCAACTAATCACATTTAAAATTTAGGCCACAACTTGAGGTACAATTTTTACAATTATTATTGTTATTATTATTGGGTACTTTCAGTGACACTGGGATAGGAAGGAGAGAATAACAATATTATTGGATCGATGTCTGACTTCCTATTTTTTATGGTTCTCGGATATGCAGAGGTCCCGGAATTTAATCACATGTTTTTTTTAATCTGCCGGTAAATCTAACGATAAGAGCTGGCGTATTTCATCGCCTTAAAATACCACCGGACTGAGCTGGGACCAAACCCATTATTTGAAATTTAGCATTATTTCCAAATTTAAATGTGTATAATCTCTTCGGCGTAGAATACGTCTTTAGTTTCGGAACCATATCATTTTTCTTGGTCAGCTCTGTATTTTCTGAGCTGCTCAACCCAGCCATAATGAAGCTGAGACTAGAAAATAACTTTGGCTGTGATTCCGACACAGCCCTGTTAGATTCCGTTTTTTTCCTTACCGGGCAAGTTGGCCGTGCGGCCAAGAGCGCGCAGCTTTGATCTCGCATCCGGGAGATAGTGGGTTCGAACCCCACTGTCGGCAGCCCTGAAGATGGTTTTCCGTGGTTTCCCATTTTCACACCAGGCAAATGCTGGGGCTGTACCTTAATTAAGGCTACGGCCGCTTTCTTCCCATTCCTAAGCCTTTTCTGTCCCATCGTCGCCCTAAGACCTATCTGTGTCGGTGCGACGTAAAGCAACTAACAAAAAAATCAGTTTTCTTTCTTTTCTGGAAGAAGGGGTGTCTAACTGTAACACTGCCTGGCGGCATTCTACTAAATCCGGCCCTGGTGACCGACATGTATTACTTCAAGTGATGTACTGCTCTTGCAGCTATGTGTATAAAGAGTAATAGCAATCTGCAAGACACATATTAAGATGGCAGAGTGTCAATGACCGAGGGCACACTTCACACCTTGCGGACGTTGTGTCCCTTATAAGGATTACTAAGAATTCCTATTACTTAGCATGGGCGGCACAGTCCACTCGCTTGCAATCACAGGAAGTAGGGGGCCTAAAGAGCAGGTTAGTACCCTGCTATTCTTACCGTCCCGCATTGATTACCTACTCGCCAATAACCCGTTCAAATTTATATGGCCTGTTATTAGAATTCTTTGGACAAGAACGATTTCTTCATCATTTGAATATTTACATACAGAAAAAATCAAACAATAAAGGTATAATTGCGTGTCTTATGCAGAGGTAGCCCAAAAAATAAAAGGCGTATGGCTTTTAGTGCCGGGAGTGTCCGAGGACAAGTTCGGCTCGCCAGATGCAGGTCTTTTGATTTGACGCCAGTAGGCGACCTGCGCGTCGTGATGAGGATGAAATGATGATGAAGACGAAACATACACCCAGCCCCCGTGCCAGCGAAATTAACCAACTAAGGTTAAAATTCCCGACCCTGCCGGGAATCGAACCCGGTAACTCTGTGACCAAAGGCCAGCACGCTAACCATTTAGCCATGAAGCCGGACAGAGGTAGCCCAAGAGAAATAATTACTTGGAAATTATACAGGTCATAGATCAACACTCTTTCCGCAGGTCTCTCACCTTGGGAGGGAGGGTTGCGACCACGTCTCTAATAATGTCTGGCGTAATTCCATCGTAGTTCGTCTTTCCTGTCCGGCCTTCGTTGGTCAACTCTTATTCTTTTCCGAGAGCATTCGAGGGTTAGGGAGTCTTTCGTTTTCGCGCCCTTCGTGGCCCCTGTCTTCCTTTGGCCGATTACTTCATTTTTCGAGTTGTCTGATCCCTTCCATTTTTCCCATTGAGGAAATGAGGAGCCCGGCAAAAGTAAGCGGAAGCAATTCCAGGACTCAGCTAAAGGCCCCATGGTTGCCAACCCATGGTCCTAAGTTTAGAGCCCCTGGGGCCCTTTAAGTAGCCTCTTACGACAGGCAGGGGATACCGTGGGTGTTATTCTTACCGCCCCCAACCAGAGGGGGGCTACAGAAGAGGCCTGGTGCAGGTCTCTTTAGTTGACGCCATATTGGCGACCTGCGCGTCTGTGTGTAAGATGAATACTAATGCTGAAGACAGCACAAACACCCCAGCTCCCGAGCCAGAGCAATTAATTAATGAAAGTAAAAATCCCGGACCTGGGCGGGAATCGAGCTCGGGACCTCTTGGACCGAAGGCCCATTTTGCGAACGAGCTGGACATTGAATGAAATTATATAAATAACTGTCAGTTAACTGACTTTATATTTAAAAGCAAAAAACAAAGCAAAGCAGAGTCATCCCCGTACAGGCCATGAAGGCCCTTGGAGGGGTGGAACGTAAAGGCTTCTACCATTCGTAACCTCGACATGTGATGGGGTGGAGTGGTTAGCTCTACGTCTGGCCGCCTTTGCCCCCAGGAATTAACCTGGAACTTATTTTTGGTGTAGGCTGATTAAACCTCAGGGCCATGTGCACCTCCGGAAGTGGAAATCTCGTTTCTTAAATTTTACGACTTCCTGACGGGGATTCGAACCCACGTCCTTCCGAGCGAACCGAGCACACCTTTACCGCCTCGGCCAGGCAGCCCCTGACTTTATATTTACAACTGCTATGTTTTGATGTTATTTTGTGAATTAACTTTTCTGGCTGGTTGTCTAGCGACACGCATGGCATATTAAGGGTGACGTGTCAGAGGTGACTAATCAGTGTATGTCCAACCCTTGTTCTGTTTCTTTACGGGGTGGGATATGAAGTGAGATTAATTTTCGTAACGAGTTTTTACGACCGGATGCCCTTCCTCACGCCAGTCTCATCAGAGGAGCTAATGAGAAGAAATGAATGACGTGATGTATGATAGTAGGTAGGAGAGGGTGAAATCGGTTGTGGCACCTAGCCTCCTCTCGAATAGCACCAACTGGTCTGCTAAAGGTTTAAGGTCGCCATCCAACGTACGAATCACTTTCAACAGCGTCATATCCCTCACTCCACATGAGCACTCCAGAGAGGTTTGTAATTGAGTCCAAACCTTCCGCACACAACGTAGTATTATAAATTACATACCACCACCTCTAATACCCTGTCGGCTAAGATTCTGATTGTGACAATTTTGTTTCGACCAACAAGACTCGAACCGGTAAACCACGTGTCAGACTACACAGATTTGACCAGGCAGACTATTCAATAATAACATGAAACATGGGCTACCGTAGTCGTTATAATCAACTGTCAAGATGAAGATTTATTTTCTATCATACTTGACTAACCCGCCTTTGTGGTGTAGTGCTTAGTGTGATTAGCTGCCACCTTGGAGGACTGGGTTCGATTCCTGGCTCTGCCACGAAATTTGATAAGTGGTACGAGGTCTGGAACGGGGTCCACTCAGCCTCGGAAGGGCAACTCAGTAGAGGGGGCTCTATTTCCACCTCAGCCATCCTCGAAGTGGTTTTCCGTGGTTTCACACTTCTCCTCTAGGCAAATGCTGGGATGGTACCTAACTTAAGGCCACGGCCACTTCCTTCCCTCTTCCTTGCCTATCCCTTCCAATCTTCCCCTGTTCAGCATAGCAGATGAGCCCGCCTGGAAGGTGTACTGGCCCTCCTCCCCAGTTGTATCCCCGAGCAAATGTCTCACACTCTAGGACATTGCTCTTGAGGTGATAGATGTGGGAATCATCTAACCTTGGACGGTAAACGGACTATGAAAAACTTGACTAACACTTTTGGGAACTGTGCAGTGTTGCAGTATGATCCTTTTTTTTTTTTTCAAGCCAGAGATGCCTAAGCCAGCAGTGTACTAGAGGAAACTATGTTAGGTCACGCATATGATTAAGTGGAAAATAAGCGAGTGATTACGATCGTTTCGGCTATGTTAGAGATCTGAAATATGTGCTATGTAAAGCCATCACTATTTCTGATTGCGAAGATGGAGGAAAGGACTTGTGAACAAGGACTTGTTCCAAAGGGAAGTCTGAAACACTTCACCTGATCACCGGGTCGAAATCATTACAAATACAAAAAAGAAAAAAAATGGTGTGGGTTACTGTAGTCACGTCCTAGTTCGTGAACCATGGGAACGGCTGAGTGGCCTAGTAAGTGGTCCTGAGGGTCGGGATACCAGTTGCTATGGAATGGGAGTGGGCATCTCGGACATATTCTGAGTCATGGCCCTCCTTGTCCTCAGGCGGCTAGGACTATACAATCCACCGGTGGTCCATAACCCGTTAGAGGAGAGATCCTCACTTGGACTATGTGCAAGTAGGGTAGCATCCTGCTTCATGAATTTACCGAGCTCAGAACATTTTAAGCAAGCCTCGGACCTATGGGAGTAACGGAGTCCCACTCTCATTTGACAGGCGAGGGACTGCTTGGAAACAACTTGGCGAACGAAATGGAATTCGACGGGCAGCTATCAATATTAATGGGGCTTATGGAAGAAAGAAAGTAGAACTACCTGAGTCAGCAAAGAGGATGCATCAGGATGTGCTAGATGTAAGTGATATTCGGGTAAGGGTATTAACGAAGAAGAGATACGAGATTATAAAGTGTACTTGACGGGTGTTAGAAAAGGAAGGACAGAGTATGGGATAGGGCTGTTTATCAGAAATACCATTGCACGAAACATAGTAGTTTCTGTTAGGCACGTAAATGAGCGAATGATGTGGGTAGATTTGACAGTTGGAGGAATTAGGACGAGAATTGTGTCCGTGTATTCACCACGTAAGGCTGCAGATGAGGATGAAGTTGACAAGTTTTATGAAGCAATGAGTGACGTCGTAGTCAGGGTGAACAGCAAGGATAGGATAGTGCTAATGGGCGATTTCAGTGCGAGAGTTGGAAATAGAACTGAAGGATACGAAAGGGTGATTGGTAAATGTGGGGAAGATATGGAAGCTAATGGGAATAGGAAGCGTTTGCTGGAGTTCTGTGCTAGTATGGGTTTAGCAGTTACAAATACATTCTTCAAGCATAAGGCTATTCACCGCTACACATGGGAAGCTAGGGGTACCAAATCCATAATAGATTATATCTTAACCGATTTTGAATTCAGGAAGTTTGTTAGGAATGTACGGGTTTTTCGGGGAAGATTTTGGTAATAACCTGGAAAGGCTAGGTCAAGCAGCAGGGAAACCTTTCTGGACAGTAATAAAGAATCTTAGGAAGGGAGGGAAAAGGAAGTGAACAGTGTTTTGATTAATTCAGGTGAACTCATAACAGATCCCAGGGAATCACTGGACAGGTGGAGGGAATACTTTGTAAATCTTCTCATCATAAAAGGAAATCTTCATGTTGGTGTCGTGAACAACCAAGTTCATGGGGAGGAAGAAAATGATGTTGGTGAAATTACGCCGGAGGAAGTGGAAAGGGTGGTAAATAACCTTCATTGTCATAAAGCATCAGGAAAATATTAAATTATATTAAATTGTGAAGTATAGCGGGAAGGCAGGAATGAAATGGCTTCATAGAGTAGTAAGATTAGCATGGACTGTTGGTAAGGTACCTTCAGATTGGACAAAAGCAGCAATTGCATCTTTCTACAAGCAAGGGAACAGGAAGAATTGCAAACAATTATCGAGGTATCTCATTGATTAGTATACCAGGCAAAGTATTCACTGGCATATTGTAGGGGAGGGTGCGATCAGTGGTTGAGAGGAAATTGGATGAAAACCAGTGTGGTTTCAGATCACAAAGGAGCTGTCAGGATCAGATTTTCAGTTTGCGCCAGGTAATTGAAAAATATTACGAGAGGAATAGACAGTTGTGTTTATGTTTCGTAGATTTAGAGAAAGCATATGACAGGGTACCCAGGGAAAATATGTTTGTCATACTGGGAGACTATGGAATTAAGGGTAGATTACTGAAATCAATCGAAGGCATTTATGTTAACAATTGGGCTGCAGTGAGAATTGATGGTAGAATGAGTTCTTGATTCAGGGTACTTACAGGGGTTAAACGAGGCTGTAATCTTTCACCTTTGCTGTTCGTAGTTTACATGGATCATCTGCTGAAAGGTATAAAGTGGCAGGGAGGGATTCAGTTAGGTGGAAATGTAGTAAGCAGTCTGGCCTATGCCTTGGTCTTAATGGCAGATTGTGTCGAAAGCCTGCAGTTTAATATCTTGGAACTTGAAAATAGGTGCAATGAGTATGGTATAAAAATTAGCCTCTCGAAGACTAAATTGATGTCAGTAGGTAAGAAATTCAACAGAAATGAATGTCAGATTGGTGATACAAAGCTGGAACAGGTAGAAATTTTTAAGTACTTAGGTTGTGTGTTCTTTTTTTTTTTGCTACGGGCTTTACGTCGCACCGACACAGATAGGTCTTATGGCGACGATGGGATAGGAAAGGGCTAGGAGTTGGAAGGAAGCGGCCGTGGCCTTAATTAAGGTACAGCCCCAGCATTTGCCTGGTGTGAAAATGGGAAACCACGGAAAACCATCTTCAGGGCTGCCGATAGTGGGATTCGAACCTACTATCTCCCGGATGCAAGCTCACAGCCGCGCGCCTCTACACGCAGGGCCAACTCGCCCGGTGTTGTGTGTTCTCCCAGGATGGTAATATAGTAAGTGAGATTGAATCAAGGTGTAGTAAAGCTAATACAGTGAATTCACAGTTGCGATCATGTGTTCTGTAAGAAGGAAGTCAGCTCCCGGACGAAACTATCTTTACATCGGTCTGTTTTCTATCCAACTTTGCTTTACGGGAGCGAAAGCTGGGTGGACTCAGGATATCTTATGAAGAAGTTAGAAGTAACAGATATGAAAGTAGCGAGAATGATTGCTGGTACAAACAGGTGGGAACAATGGCAGGAGGGTACTCGGAACGAGGAGATAAAGACTAAGTTAGAAATGAACTCGATGGATGAAGCTGTACGCATAAACTGGCTTCGGTGGTGGGGTCATGTGAGACGAATGG
Source organism: Anabrus simplex (assembly GCF_040414725.1). Lineage (NCBI taxonomy): Eukaryota > Metazoa > Arthropoda > Insecta > Orthoptera > Tettigoniidae > Anabrus > Anabrus simplex. The sequence goes on along the minus strand of NC_090268.1, from coordinate 342,929,581 downwards.
AGGAGGATAGGTTACCTAGGAGAATAATGGACTCTGTCATGGAGGGTAAGAGAAGTAGAGGGAGACCGAGACGACGGTGGTTAGACTCAGTTTCTAACGATTTAAAGATAAGAGGTATAGAACTAAATGAGGCCACAGCACTAGTTACAAATAGAGAACTGTGGCGACGTTTAGTAAATTCACAGAGGCTTGCAGACTGAACGCTAAAAGGCATAATGGTCTATATGATAATGTATTTTTTTTTTTGCTAGTTGTTTTACGTTGCACCGACACAGATAGGTCTTACGGCGACGATGGGACAGGAAAGGGCTAGGAGTGGGAAGGAAGCGGCCGTGGCCTTAATTAAGGTACAGCCCCAGCATTTGCCTGGTGTGAAAATGGGAAACCACGGAAAACCATTTTCAGGGCTGCCGACAGTGGGGTTCGAACCTACTATCTCCCGAATACTGGATACTGGCCGCACTTAAGCGACTGCAGCTATCGAGCTCGGTATGATAATGTATGTATGTATGTATGTATGTATGTATGTATGTATGTATGTATGTATGTATGTATGTATGTATGTATGTATGTATGTATGTATGTATGTATGTAAAAGAAACCTTTACAATATAAGTCCAGCAGCGAAAAATGTTGTCAGCAGGAAAACTCCGAGCAATAGAAGTGGCTAAGACATGCTGGATTCGGCTGGAAAAGGAAAATAAATATCCTTGAATGTTCAATAATGAAGGAAAATGTTAACGAGGCCTTTGTGCCTGAGTCGGGGGGTAGATTTTAAATGGTGAAAGAGAGATTGCCATTGTTGTATCCATTTGTCAGAAATCTAACGAAAGAGCGTTTTGAATTTATGCCAATATATTCCACGAGTTCATCATTCCTTCTGACCGGGCTGAGTGGCTCCAACTATTGAGGCACTGGCCTTCTGACCCCAAATGGCAGGTTCGATCCTGGATCAGTCCGGTCGTATTTGAAGGTGCTCAAATATGTCAGCCTCGTGTCGGTAGATTTACTGACACGCAAAATAATTCTTGTGGGACTAAATTCCGGCACCTCGGCGTCTCCGAAAACCGTAAAAAAGTAGTTGGGTGACGAAAAGCAATTTTTATTATTATTGTTATTATTTCCTTCTGTAATCAACTGAAGAGCTGAGATCATGTTAGATATACTAACTGTGAGCCAGTTAATGCTCGCTAATGTGAGAATGATGTAGTAATAAACTTTCGCGTGACTCCTTCGCTGAATGGTCAGCGTTGAGGTCTTCGGTTCGGAGGGTTCCAGGTTTGATTCTCGGCCGGGTCAGGGATTTTAATCTCGTGTGATTAATCCTTCTGGCTCAGGGACTGGGTGTTTGTGTTTCATCAAGACTCTACTCTTCATAATTATACAATATATGTCACTACCAACCACCACAACAATAGTGATTGCAGCCCTTCACATAGGGTTTGCGTCAGGAAGGGCATTCGGCCGTAAAAGAGGCGAAATCCACAAGTTAGACACAGTTCACACCCGCAGCCTCACAGCTGTGGGAAGAGCCCAACACATCACCGAATTTTAGACACATTATTAGACACAAACCATTTTGGTTTCAGAGCTATGGGCCCGAATGAGAGTACTGTGACCGTTCACAACGTCACCTATGGTATGTCATGATATCCAGGAGATGAAATATGCCGTTTTCCGCGTCATTCTACGATAAAAACTGCCCAAGTTAGAATTTTTCTGCCCGCACCAGGACTCGATTTGCAGTATCCAGAGTCGCGCGACCCAGCTCTAGTTGCTGGTAATTAGCAGCAAGGCGGTGCAGAGCGCTTGTACTCGAAGTTTTCTCACTCCAACTGCAAGCGAGGTGAAAAGAGACGCGTTATCACGTGACAAAGAATCTAGGTCACTAGCTGAGCCCAGAGAGTATATCCAACGTGAAAACTAACATTATACACTGTTTTCCTCGCTCATTCACCACTGCCAACTTATCGCATTCAGCTGTTTTATTTCTGTTAATGTTTATAAATCGCAAAATACCCAATGGATAATTAAGCGCAAACATTCATATGAATCAGGGAATTTTACGCATAATTATGAGACCGAGAAGTGCTCTACTTAACTGACAGAGCGGTAACTACGCTGTAAACAAGGGCGCGTCTTAATGACTAACAGATGTTGGACCCTAACCGTGACAGCGAACACAAGGAATCTCCTGTGCTCGTTATCATTCGCCGCCAGAGGCAAAAGGACGCTTTTGAGATTGCTTGAGAATCTGCGAAGCTATTTCAAAAACATTCACTCAGTGGAAATGAGAATGCAAGAGCTACAATTTGATATCCTGTTCGTCACTATACGTTGCGTATTAACGGACCAACGTGTGAGAAAGGGTTGCATTTTTCCCCCACCCTCAGCATTCGGGTCTCTAGCGTAGCTCGCCTATATATTCAAGAGCTGAGAGGGAGACACTATCCAGTGCATTTCAGTGCAACGTCAGTACGGTAGTATTTCGTCGTGGTTTGTGTGTGAGTCGTTTGTGAAGAAATAATCTTGTAATTTGAGCAGTGTAATGCAGTGATTTATTAAAGTCTGTGAATATATGTGGAAATAATCACCTCTGAGTGAGATGTTAGCGTGTACAGTGTGCCGCTAATAAATAAAATAGGAACGGTGCGAAACCGCAATAACCGATGTCCGGGTGTGTAGAAGAGGTCGTACATCGAGCCTCCTATGTATCTAAGCTAATACGGCTCAGTTAACATATATAGGGACGTACTTAGCGAAGTGTGTGGAACGAGCGGGCTTGATATAAATGTGAATTACCAAGAAAGTCAGTGAACGGCTCATTGTCGACCCAATTGAGGACAGTGCCACGTTAAAGTAATCCGTAGTGCAGTTGAGAGCTCGACTTGCGGCTAAGTGCAATAGAACAGGCCTGAACTAGTATCATGAAATACGAGAATGCTAATACATTAGTGCCCTAACCACTGTCGTTTCTAGGGAAACTAGTGAAATTTCTGGGCCTATAATAGCTGCCTACAAGAAGATTAGATAAATGAGAAGGGATTAATGTCGGGTTTCTGGGACATTACCGACATTGGGTTGGAATGCTCGTGCTAATGAGTATATCCAACCATATATTCCAATTGTGATATGTAATAAACTAACGCATTCACATGAGATAACTTCCCCTCATTTACATGTCTGTGAGAACGTCGACATCCAGCTGAATGCCAGAGTTTTGCCTGTGTACCGGAGAGAACGAGACATCTAGCTGCCTGCCGGAATTTCGCCTGGTAGCCGAGAACGTCTGGAACGTCGCTGTCATGTGTGTGACCTGCCAGGAAGTCATCATGGGTCTTCGCATCGCTGATGACGTGATGGAAGTCGAGTAAACCATGGTTGCCTCCCTGTAAAGCTGTGAACGTGGTATCCAGAAGGCTGAGTACATTTCCAAGTATTTATATCTTTGAAGGTCGTGTCCCATTGTAAATATGTAGATTTTTCACTTAGATGTAACGTAGACTGCAAGCACGCCATTTCAGAGGGATAATAATAATTTCATTTTTATTTGGGTCTTTTATAGAATACTATCATCATGGTTTTGGGACCACCATATTTTACTTCCATCCTTGTATAAGGGTTCGATAATGCATGACGTAATTATAAGGACCTTGGTTTAATGAAATGTGAAGCGTTGTCAAGTAGAGAGGGCTTAAATATTCTGTAAAAGTGACTCCAGTTATCATCTTTCCATAGCATATACGAGTCATCAAGATTTTTCAGTAATTCATTTTTTTTGTGCGCTTCACCTGGTAGAGATCCCTCCTAATTAGTAACTAAGGCACCTGGAACAAGGCATCGAGACAGTGGGTATCTTACATCGTTAATTAATTAGTTCGCGAATGCGCAAGTTAATTTGGACCCTGGTGACAGGAGATCATCATTAAATCTGCATCATGGTCAATGTACCGAGGGGAAATGAAATGGCTGAACAGGCTGTAGCCATAATATATAGTGTGAAATGAAAATGTGAAGTTCCCTTGGAATCTGTCATTAAGATACGCGAGGTGCATATCGCGATGTGAATATGTTGAGTACGGCCGGATATAGGGCCGAGATTTGTTGTGATGCCATTGTGGGCAGTATTGAAAGAAGTGAATAGATTATTTGCCGTGAAATAACTGTCTGGGAAGTGCTTGGCAGGCCGCCCCTTTAAAGTGTGTCACGGGCAGCTAACAGCTGGAGTTTTATGAGCCCCTTTAAACGGGGGAGTGAAGGCGTTTTCTTCAGTGAAATAGAACAGATACAAGTGGCGAGTTTCTTTCCTTTCGGCACAGAGATTATGTGTGTTAATTTAAATAGAGCCAACGTCGCAGAGATCCCAAATGAGCATTAAAGGAAGGATCCCTCCAATTTCTTTTCTTAATTAGTTATAGCGTACAGGGAATTCCAGATTAGATATACCCCGTCTCAGAAGATCTTGAGTTCGTTCCAGGAGACAGTGAAAGTTTATGTTCACTGTTACCAACAGCGGGTGGCTTGTACCATCTGTGACTCATTATGTGTGTGTGAAATGTATATATTCTTGTCCATTTATTTGTTTATGATGTCTGGTATTGAAGTCGCTAAGTGCTTGTCCATAGGTAGCAACGTTGTGTAAATAATGTCCTGATATAGGTACTGATAAAAATCCTAATGAAATGAGCGTGTTTATTATATTGCATATTTTGCAACGTTTAACTTAAGGAAGTGTTGTAACGCGACTTTCAAAGGATTGGGAGTGTAAACTGCCTATTTCAGTTCATCTGATTCTAGCAAACTTATATCATAATTTGATGCAGATTGAATATATTAATTCTTGGCAGGTAAACAGATTTACAGCGGGGTGTGTCCATACTGATTAAATATGTGTGTGATTTAATGTAAGTGTAGAGTGAAATAATTCGAGAGGAAGCGCCCCTCTAAATCTGAGATAGTGTAAATGACCCAAGAGGGAACGCATTCTTAAGTTTGAATATTTAAACGTATAATGAAGTGTAGAAAAAGACTACCGAACATTTAAACGTCAAGATCACCCAAATTACTGTATGTAAGGTGTTCGTATGGCATATCCGTGTAAATAATGTGTTTCACTAGTATAAGTAAAAATTTGTTATACAAGATATTGTCTCTCTTCTCATTAGTAATGAAATGGTATTCCTCTCATAAGTAACTTTTCCCCCTACTATAGAGACTATTACTAAAGAACTTACCGCCCCATCGGACATTCCACAGACCCGAAAATGCGATATCGACTCGGCTAGCGAATTATTCTAGAAGGGGAGGGTGAGGCTTCGACAAACCGGGCTGAGTTCGAGGCTCACCGATGGTGCTCCATTCTAACGTCATATTTGTGAACAATGGTAACTGGTTCATGTACTGATGCCTTGGAACGGTACAGTACATTATTTGGTTATGGTATTGTAAGGTTCGAACGTGGTCCCCAGGAGATTGTGATAAGACATGCCTTATAATGTAACCTACTCTGATAACGCACTTGTAACATTTTAATTTATATCAATTATAATTGAAGTATGTATGTGCAAGTTGCTAGTTGATATCCATTAGTATTTCTTTTTTATCACCGTGCTTAACCAACACTGCAACTATACTCTAATTATGATCTTACCAGTGACTTAGGCGCCCTCTCCCTTACATCCTAAATACCCTCGTAACCATACGGAGAGATCTGTGACGTTTATTTATAATTCCGCTTATGAGATTACCACAATTTTAAGAGCTTTCCTTATGTTAACACACAGGTACTTATAGTGGTCCCCAGGAGATACTTTTACCCCATGAACACAGTAATTAAAACATCGAGGGCCATCCAGAAATTAAGTTTCCTTATATAAAAAAGAGAACATAGTTACATGAACAACTTTTTTGACATCTGATACAGCAATGTCGGAGCTATTTTTCTAAATAATCACCACAAAATTCAAGACACTTATCATATCGTGGGATCAACTTTAGTATGGCAGTGTCGTAGAAGTCTGGCGCCTGGAAGTGGAACCGGTGTGTGACATTCGTCTTCAACTCTTCGTGCGTGTGAAAATGCTGCCAAGCGGACGGGATATGTTGAGGTGCAAGAAAAGATGAAAATCACTGGGAGAAAAATCAGGACTGTACGGTTGATGATCAAACACCTCCCAGCCGAACTCGCAGAGTAGTTGGTGAGCGCCGAGCCGTATGTAGACGAGCATTGCCATGGATTAGCACAACACCTGCACTGAGCATTCCATGCCTCTTGTTTTGAATGGCCCATCGCAATTTCCGCAGAATTTTCTTCGCAAGTGGCGGGAGAAAGAATACGACCCGCCATTTCGAACCACTGCTACTGTGCCACTGACACGAGGCGGGTCTTGTCCGGCCGGTATATGAGTATGATTGCCACGTCATAGATTTGTCGCGCATGCTTATATTTCCCGGCTAAATGCGTTTACTTTCCAAAAAAGAAAGAGGGAAACTTAGTTTCTGGATGGCCTACATACCTTCTTATGTCTTTTGGCTTTGGAGTTATTAATCGCAAAGCAGATCATATCGTTACTTTTTAAGCCACCGCCTTCTCCCCACACGTCACATATTTAACTGAGGCATAATGAGTGTCATATTTTCTCTCATATCTCGTATTTACCATAAAGTGGTGCCTGAACCATTTTGGTTTCAGAGCTATGGGCCCGAATGAGAGTACATTATTTAGTTATACTATTGTAAGGTTCGAATTTACCGTATGCTGTCTGATTTTGTAGACTTCACGTCAAGAATCCAGTGCCGCCAAGAATAGCATCCAGCTTTAAGTCTTCGACCAACAACCCAAAACGAGCTGCGGTGGCCCCAGCAACCCCAGAATTCACTTGAATAATCTGATGAATATTTTTGTAATTGGCTGTGGTAGCTGGGAGACTAAATGCTGTGTCATCCTATGGAAGAACTTTTATCTGAAGAGGGATCGAGTGTTGGGGTGATTAATGGTGATGGAACATCTATCAATACAGTGTTCTCACCCTACTGCTATTTTTAGACGAGCTTGTCCATATAATCTCCCCAACATCACTAATCACTGCTTCCTCTTCCCGTCCTTTCTGTTTGATGGCTGTTGAGAGCTTAATCATGAGATCATATTGACTCTAATTTGATGGATAAGTAGGGTCGATCTTGCGACCCATGAGTAGATCTACGTACAGTACTCATCATAGATATCATGAATAAAAGGTTTATCTCGGTTTATGATTGTCCCATGACGCTATCATTGCAAAATTATCTTCTTTTTCCCGAACAAAAGAGGAGGTTCTGAATCACCCAACGGGAAAAAATTGTCGTATTTTGTGATGTTGGTATTAATGAACTATGTTGCCAAGGCGAGGAGACATTTTATTGCTGTTTTAAAGTAATGTTGCCAGAATTATAAATATATTTGTATGAAAGCTAAAAGAGGCAAAAAAGACGGAAGCCCAGTCGAGTACTTATGATACTGTCTTAAACTGAGGACGTTATGATGGCTAGACAAAACTCTGTGCTAGAAAGTAACAATCAAATTGTTTAACTAAACCGCGCGCGCGCGCGTGTGTGTGTGTGTGTAAAATTACCATCACTCGGATACGGGTGACGGATTATGATCACCCTGCATCATATCCTGGATGGGTATGTGGCTACGGTTTTCATATCTGTGAAAAGCCGACAGTGGTACAGTAAGATGTTCGATATATGTATAGGGTGCCTTCGACTGCGTGCGTGTTTCCGCGTAGGGTAGAGTGGTACAATTTCGATATAAGATAAATCCCGATCAAACTTAGAAAACTCGCTATATTTCATTCTTAAATATTAATGCCACTTACGTATGACCAGCTGTGGAAAGAGTGAAGCAGCTCCTATCTAAATATGAAAAATAATCCATCTGTTTCTATTAGTCTGCAAGAAATTGTCGAGTTTACATTGCAAGGTGAGCGATGACTCATTGTATTTCAAGTTGTTATTTGAAACTATCTTAGCTAAGCTCTGGGACCTTTTCTTAGTGTGCAAAGTGCTATTTATAATAAGGCAATATCTCTACAAACATCAAGATGTGAACGTGATACACAAACACTATCTCTTGTATTTTTTGTAACTAGTTTATGGATCCATTGTTGAAGTACATGCGATGCATTTTCGAACACATGGAATGATACAATTTTGATCATAGATGATTGCATTTTTATCACAGCAGATGCCGCACAGATAAGAGAAGAAAGTTTGCATGACATTTTCAATTATGCATCTTCATTGACCTTCGGTCACTTAGTTAACGAAGAAAAACTTCCCTGAGGCTCCTTCAAACATTCAACCCAAAATGAATCATCATCCTGTCGCCGAATGTAATAATGAATGACTTCACTTTGGTACCCATTCAACCCCAGATAAGTTAACCATTACGGAAAATGTTCCATCTCCAACTTTTAATGTTTCAAGTGCTATATCATCGGACGGAACTATGAAAATAAATCTTACCGTCATCTGAAAATAAATCGATGCCAAAAAAGTGAAAGGCAATATCTTCATCCCATTTAACATCATATCAGCATTTTCAGATTATTTCGTTCAAAAATGATCTTCTTAAGAATGACAATAGTGTAAACATAAATCAAAAGGTAACCGGTATATCAAGCACAAAGTTCTTGAAGATGACAGATCTCAGCGAGAGCTCTCGGAAGATAATCTGTGTGGATTTTGTAATCTGGATTATAACTGTGAAAATTACGTGATTAAAGGACCATGGATTCAATGCCAGGACCGCAATGTGTAGGACTATTAAATATGTGTTGGGAGAAAAAGAAAAATACTATGTGCATGGAAAATTTGTGTGATCCAAATTGTACTTTGTGTGATCAGAATTGTACCACCAGTGGTACAATTGCGATCAAAGACAGGCTCCCCTGTTTCGTACAATTTTTATGATGAGTGCTTACTTAAATACTATTATTAATAATCTGTACCATTGTTTAAGGTGGATATGTCATTGTCAACGTAAAATAATGTTGATAGTACACTAAATGAAGTGTAAGTGCACATTTAATTACATTTTGATGGAAAATGTACCACCTACCCTATGTTTCTGCGGTCCTTTTCAGCGCGCGTGACTTTGAAAGTGACAGTGTTGTTGAGAGAACTGGATGATACTGACGAATATTGAACACGAAATTTGCCGGACAGTGCCTAAGAAGCACTGATGGTGAATAAAATTTATGAAAGCCGCTCTGAGTGGCTCAGACGGTTGAGGCACTGGCCTTCTGACCCCAACTTGGCAAGTTCGATCCTGGCTCAGTCCGGTGGTATTTGAAGGTGCTCAAATACGTCGGCCTCGTGTCGGTAGATTTACTGGCACGTAAAAGAACTCCTGCGGTACTAAATCCCGGCACCTCGGCGTCTCCAAAAACCGTAAAAGTAGTTATTGGGACGTAAAGCAAATATTATTATTCTGAAGAAATTTTGATAGAGTGGTGGCTTTTCCCTGATGAACTATGATCATTTCCGTGACAACGACGCATGATGAGATGAAATGAAATGGCGTATGGCGTTTAATGCCAGGAGTGTCCGAGGACAACTTCGGCTCTCCAGATGCAGGTCTTTTGATTTGACGCACGTAGATGACCCGTAGGTGATGAGGATGAAATGATGATGAAGACGACACATACTCCAAGTCCCCGTGCCAGCGGAATTAACCAATTATGGTAAAAATTCCAGACCCTGCGGGGAATCGAACCCGGGGCCCCTGTGACCATAGGCCAGCACGCTGACCATTTAGCCATGGAGCCGAACACATGATGAGATTTAATATAGTCATCATTGACCGTGACAGTAATTTGGGAAAGTCGGCAGAATCAGAAAATCATAATAAAAATCGGTAGTCGTGACAAGGTATATTTCTAATTTTTTTTTTTTTTTTTTTTTTGCTATTTGCTTTACGTCGCACCGACACAGATATATATTATGGCGACGATGGGATAGGAAAGGCCTAGGAAGTGGAAGGAAGCGGCCGTAGCCTTCATTAAGGTACAGCCCCGGCATTTGCCTGGTGTGAAAATGGGAAACCACGGAAAACCATCTTCAAGGCTGCCGACAGTGGAGCTCGAACCCACTATCTCCCGATTACTGGATACTGGCCGCACTTAAGCGACTGCAGCTATCGAGCTCGGTAGGTATATTTCTTTTTTTTGCTAGGGGCTTTACGTCGCACCGACACAGATAGGTCTTATGGCGACGATGGGATAGGAAAGGCCTAGGAGTTCGAAGGAAGCGGCCGTGGCCTTAATTAAGGTTCAGCCCCAGCATTTGCCTGGTGTGAAAATGGGAAACCACGGAAAACCATTTTCAGGGCTGCCGATAGTGGGATTCGAACCTACTATCTCCTACTACAGGAAGTAGTCCATAGTACTCGTAATATGATGCACCCAAATCGGAATCGATAAAATGGCCACTGTGTCTCATAGGTTTAAAATTGCCTGAGATTGATGATGGTTTGCTTCTTTCATAGTAGGCAAATGCTGGGGTTGTACCTCAATTAAGGCCATGGTTGCTTCTCTAGGCCTTTTTATATTCCAGTGTCACCGAAAACAGAGTTTAGGCGATGTTAAACCATTATCAAAAAAGATAACTATGTTACTGAAGTCTCATTAACCACATTCTTTCGGGTTTCAGAGATGCTGAGGTGCTGGGAATTTTGTCCTGTTTGAGTGGTTTTACGTGGAAGCAAGTTACAATCACGAGGCTCTCGCATTTGAGTACCGGCATATTCAAATAACCACGAGCTGAGCCGAGGTCGAAGCCACTGTCTTGAGCTCAGAACGTGCAATCTCCAGTTAAACAAAAATGTAATGAAAATAACTACTAAAAAGTACAATATCCATGTAATAGCGAGTTATCTTGATCTATGTAGGTCGGTCTTTTCGACCGCATGCAACTTGTTGATTAGCAAATATCATGCAACTTCTCGCGGATTAAGTGAGGGTGTACGAAGAACCAAGATTTTGTTCGACAAAGGCTGTGGAAAGAATGCAATTAACACATGGTAAGCTCTCATTATTCCTATGTAAGTAGAAATTAGGAGACTTCTACAAACATCTTTGGAACAGATCGTATAAGCCTCATCTACTATATTTTTTCCTGTTGTTTATTACCATCAATACACCAACATACTACTCTTCATATATATATGCATTTATAAAAATGCAGCTTTAGGATTTTTGAAAAATGTGAGCATATAATTAGCCTATGCACCAAATATCATTATCATCCCTTTTCAGGTACGCAAGCTATTTTATCGCTATTTTTACGGGAAACATACTAAAGGGTGGTTTTAAATTATAAGATATAAAAGACCAGAGGTAAACAATTCATTTAAAATGATTTTATTTTCATGGCAATAATCAAATACCTATTTTTGTATTTTATTATTGCAATGGTAATTAATTTTGTTCATACATTATAATCGTTGCATATTTTTCTGAACAAGTTCAGAAATACACAATATACATTATCCTAGTAGGTATTAACAATTCAAATCAAATGTTATAGAAACCGTGCCTTAAAAAAGAAATACAGAAACACTAGCCACGAGTGAAGAATACACCCTCGGTTTGTTTTCTAACTGACCGGGTTCAGAGTATTCTCATGAGGGGCACCATATGTTTGTTCAGAAAGTATATGAGTAACCAACAAATATATCGAAACAGGAGATAACCCCCAAGGCTCGTAAAAATACTGTACTGTCCGTGTCCATAAAATGGTCACTATGTCGCGTGGGTTTCAAATCGTATGAAAATGGTAGTAATTGTTGTTATTGTTATATACAGAGTCGACCACCAGGCCCCTACAATTTTGTTTTGTGCAATCTACAGTTTACAGATAACCTAAAAATATTGGTCTGTGTTCCTATACAAGATCAGTTCAACGATACGTTTGGGTTTAAGTTAGGCAATGCAGATGAAATCGTAGTTCATTGATAGAAACTGCGATGAGTGTATGGAATGGTGACAGCTGAGAATAACATCTAAGTACTCTAGAATAGGAAGCGTGTATTAAGCTATGGGCAGGTATCATATAGCCTGAGAATTTCCTATTGATTGCAAAGACTCACCCTAAGTAAGGCGGCAAAAGCATGCACCTGTAGTGTCAACGTAGTCCAGACACTCGCAGGAAATCAGGCATGCACAAATAAGATATGAGATCGGTCTGGTGGTGCTATTCTCGATGTGTCGTGTGCATTTGACGGGTTGTTGTTGTTGTTGTTGTTGTTGTGTGGCGTTGAAGTGAAGAGTGCCGATTTCACCATTCTGAAACATGTTTTCAAAAGGTCATCAGCGTTTGTGGATTAAAATCGAGGTTGCCCGTGGCAAAGAGGCACGAGAATTTTATAGAGGATTTCGTGAAGCCTATAGGGAGAAAGCATTACCGTATAGGATGGTTGTGCGACTGGTCAAGGCGTTTCGTGCGGATCGGAATGAGACTGCGGATTTGCACCGCACACGTCGGCCGTACTCGCCAGACATGAGTCTTTCGACCTGTTTCCGAAGTTGAACGAACCCCTCCGAGGCCGCCGATTTCCTGACGTTGCATCTGTACTCCGTCGCTGTCATCAACAGAGAACGCCTTGCCAACGGTCCCCAACGGCTTCCCGACGTTTGGTAAAAATTAATACACTTTGCGGGTTACTACATTGAAGAATGAAACTGTACCTGTTAGTTCATCGAATGTCCGAATCCATGGCTAAATGGTTAGCGTTCTGGCATTTGGCCACAGGGGTCCCGGGTTCGATTCCCGGCAGAGTCAGGAATTTTAACCTTCATTGGTTAATTTCGCTGGCATGGGGGCTGGGTGTATGTGTCGTCTTCGTCATCATTTCATCCTCATCACGACGCGCTGGTCTTCTACGGGCGTCAAATCAAAAGACCTGCATCTGGCCAGCCGAACTTGTCCTCCAACACTCCCGGCACTAAAAGCCATACGCCATTTCATTTCATTTTAGTGTCGAATATTGCGTTCTATCAATATTGCTGCTATTTTATTTGCATCTCTCGTAGTTGAGAAACCAATCCATGCAAAGGATTTTTCAAATCCCAGACATAATGACGTTTTACATGGTACTAAAAAGGTCCGTCTTTATTTGTAACGTAATTTATCAGAAAAGTGGGCTATTGATAAGAAAGCTGCATCCCTGCTCACTTTGCGTACAATTTTTGACAAAATATTACACAAGCATCGAAGTTAGATCGTGAAGCTTCTAATGTAATCGCAGATGGTGCAAATGAAATATATTGTTATGTAATACTCGCATAATAGAAGACCGGCCTATGTTGGTTGGTTATACAAGTGCCTGTGTAGCAATAAATATGAAGGGCATGTCGAACAATGTCTAGAAGAAGCACTTCCTGGCAACCAGACTCCATGAGTATCTCTAATGGAACAGTTTCCTTCCAAGTGCCTCACTTGAACACAAACGACGTTCAAGGCTTCGGAACGTATTGGCTCTTGGTTTCCTTCTCTCAGGAAATCGCTTGTCATACAGGCGCTGCAACTGGAATGCCTTCTGTCGTACATTTCCGCTCTTCATCAATGGAATACGACGCGAGTGTAAATTAGTAAAATATTACGTTCGCTCATACTACACGAGTGAATGAATAACCTTTGTGTTGTGAACCATTTTAATGGACGTGGGGTTCAAGCAGCAGGCATGTTTAACATGATAGTGTGATATTGACTCAAAGGTAGTGATGGACCGTCTGAAATGAGGTCTCGAGATTTCTCGAGATTTCTCGAGACTAGCGCAGGCACTATTCCTCGCGAGAAATTTCGAGAGATCTCGAAAGCGTTGAACCCGCATTGTGTGGCGAGCAGCGTGTCGTAGGCTTACAGGTAGTCGGAGCTGAATGTTGTTTGTGCCGTGTATGCGAATAGTCAACTACGGCCCTTCTCCATTCCGTAAATACGTGTCAACAAGTAACTACGGCGTTTATTTCTTCCATTTCTACTGAGGTCTATTTTGATGCAGTATAACATAATATTATAAATATTCTGGCATACCCACTGTGGGTGGGGGACGCAGATGAAGAATACACCCACGGTATCCCCTGTCTGTCTTTAGAGGCGCAGAGATGTCAGATAGTCCCAAGTGGAACAGCCACTGTTTTTCTATTTCGCTATTTTTCTTTTCTACATTGCCTTTTATCGTTCCTTATTTGCCCGCGGTTTTCTTTAAAAAGTAGTTTACCGCGATGTAATAATCTCCTGGATGAACAGTTGAGGGCTAAGGTCTCCCAGTTGTTAACATCAATGTGACACATCTTCATGTTAGCCATAATTACGTCTCACTAAACTGGGGTATACAACTGAAATGCATAGGCTACGAGGATCTTTGTTGTAACATTGACATCATGATTGTCGTGATTGTCATGACTGGGATCTTAGATTGGCAAAGGATACTCCAGCACGCTTGATTCTAAATTGGATTTCCGAATCTATATTTGCGCTTGATGAGAGGATGCTGCCAAGGTAAGGAAAAGTGTTTACTACTTGAAGGCTCACTCCATCGATGGAGACATTGATCTATTGTGCCGTTTTCATGTGTGACGTATGCTACAGCGCGAACAAAACCAACTAGCACGAGGTCCAGAAACATGGCGCCGGAGCAGTTTAGGCGAGGACTGGTTTATAAATGTCGAATACGCAATGAAGTGATTGTGAAGAAAGGACTTTACTTTCATCTCTAAGCGGAGAAAACGTGTATATATGTGTAAATACTGTTAGAATTAAGTAAAATGAAAAATGTAGAATGTATGAAAACAAGACGAAACCAAAGATTGAACACATAGGGTAATGTTACGGAGTATAAAATATCGATATTTGTTAATAAGAACGGTAGCGACATCTAGATGTCAGTAGATGTAAGTAAACACCTAAGATTGAGTTCCACATCTAGTATCTAATTTTGTTATTCTATGACTTGTGCAAAACGTTAAAAGTGTGCTTGTTAATTGTTAATGTCAATGTGATGGTAGTATGGAAATGATACGTAAAAATTAGAAATTGTATGCAAAGGAAGTTAATAGGGAATATATATGCAGTTAAGCAAATGCACCTGGCCTAAAATTACGGTGATACGCTTATGATTGTATAAAGGCCAAGCCATTACAGAAGGAGCAGTACGATATATAATAGAGATTGTCCGTATCGTAAATAACTTCGTATAATTAGAAGTAAATGCGTAATTGATTTACTAGTGGCTCTGTGTGTTGTCAAAGAACTAATATTAACCTTTTTCAGGTGTAATCTGCATGAGTCTAAAAGGAAGTACTAAATCAAAGGAGAATATGGAGTGCTAAATTATGTACAAGTAGGTCCAGCTGAAACGATGGAGTGGTTACCGGGATGGATAACTTAAGCCAGTGATTCATATAACCCTGGCCATTCAAGTCAGTAACTGCTTTCCATTATAATAATGTCTTTTTACTGTGTGTACTTTATTTGATGCAACATTCATTTGTATTTTATTTTAGTTATTAGTGTATTTAATGTAGGTAGTAGTGTATATGTAGTACATGTCCTGAAGTAGTTCGCCAAAACGTAAAAGTAATTACACCTCGAGCGGCGTGATATTATGTTATTTGGTATATAGGAATTCTCATATGCGTTTGGCGACTCGGCATTCGAAATGATACGATACCATGCGGGGGAATGAATGGTTATGTTAGTAGATAACTCCGACATCGCTTATATTATGTTGTAGTACCGCAATTACTGGGAAAACATGAGCCTATGTATACATATGTAACAACATCAATATAGAATCAGCATATTTATCGCGAAGCTAACCTTGGTATTGCAGGTAAGTGATACAAATGTAGTAATGTTGTGAGTAATGACACTGGTGTGAATCAACGTGAGATAATAATAATAATAATAATAATAATAATAATAATAATAATAATAATAATAATAATAATAATAATAATGGTGTGTCAGATATATTAAGTACCTGCGATGATGGTGGTCATTATGTTGATGAATAATTCAAGTGTATTAAGTGCATGTGATGGTAATAGTTATTATGATGATGAATAATAAAGCGTAGGGATGATATCGTGATGTGCCACCGATGTGTGGGTTAGCTCACATAAAATTTAGTGCTGTGCTGTGTGGATTATTTAATAAGATGGGAGGTGACAATGAAGATTTATCTTGATATCGCCACATGGAACGTATTATTTAATTGCTTTATGCCAGTGTGAAGTTAGATAAAGCAACAGGAGGTGTATCACTCGTATATAAGCAAATGCTGAAATTGTAATGCCCTAGTATAAGATGATGTTAAGGTTATAATGCTCTTACATGAGTGAATGCTGGGATCGTAATGTTGATATGTAAGTGTAGGCTAAGATGGTAAGGCGGATGATTATTAATTGCAATCAGATGTCGATCACAATTGTCATATCGATTATCGTTGTGTTTCGGATGTCATATTCAAAATCTATGTCAGTCATTAGGGTTTTTAGTCGGTATGATGGCGACGTGTTCGAGGCGTGCATAAAGCTTACCACGCGTACAGCTTCGAGGATATATGACGTGATATTAATAAGTTAGATGTTTACTTCATGGACATGGTAGTTTAGTAGATGTAGTAGAGATGTCGTATGTGGTTTTATTAACATTTAAGTGTATATATTCTTGTCCTTATGTATATTATCTTTGGTTATTTATTTTATGCATTAGCATTAAGGTAACATGATCCTCGAAGGTATGCGCGAGTGTGGACGTGTAATTATTGTCGCGTTGAGGCGAACCTCATCAGGACGTACGAGTTAGTTAAGGTGGTGATGATTATTTATTTTAATTAGGTTAGACATCACATATAAAAAGACATTATTATCAGCTGAATTTGACATGAACGAAATTCTCCTATTGAAAATCTGACATCGAATCAAAACTGAAGGAATAAGAATACCTAAACTTGTAGAATAAAAGCAAGAACACAGTCATTATGGTAATTTTTCAGGTTTAGGCACGTTAATGAATAAATATAGATTTAGGTTCGGAATTTCAAATAGCTATTATAAAATGAGGAATGATCAATTTGAAATCACTGCATTATGTTGAATCGGGTATAAATTAATTCAATTACGACAGCCGTTTTATGTCATTACCAATTTGTTCTTCGGTAATATTTATAATCTGGGTTATACTTTGGTTTCGTCTTAACTAGTAGGATCATTTAAATTAATAAATATAATCCGATACAGAATATCTCCATCTTTTCATTATAAAATGGATATTTATGGCCTTACTTATAAAGTTAATTCAAATTCCAAGATTATATTTGGTATAATCAATTTTAATTCAAGACAAGGTCTCGATTATTATAAGCATATCATAAATTTTGAAAATAGGTGATGCAAACACAACAACGATAGGCTTAGAAACATTAATATAGCAATTTGAAAATAAGCCGCCCGATAGGATTTCGAATCCAATTTTCCACCGTTGATGCGATTTTTATTCATCGGAACATATTAGCTAGCTGAGGCACATACAAAGTCCTGTGATCCTGTGAAATAGCCCCACAACAATAAAAGAACCCGTCAAGACCCTGGGTGTAGAGTGCTCCCAGTGCTAACCTATGGGGCAGCGCCACGTGGAGGGTGCACTATGTCCTTCTCCAGGGGCTGGTTGATAGACCACAATGTCTCTAGACGCCTAGAAAGTAAAGTAACACATATGACAATAGTCTATTTTATTAAATAGTGTGAACGATTTGATTAAAATACTATTTTTTTCAGATGGAGTTGTTTTGCAAGTTTTGCAAATTATAAATATTGGATCAAGCAATGAATGGGCTACGTACGACACACGCTGTGGGACAATGCTCCCGTCAGGTGATGAGAAAGGAACTCGAATAGGAAGGGAGCTAAGAAGGCACTTCACCCACTCTTGCTCAACTGACAGATTCATGTATTTCAGACAGAATGTATGATTTTCGTGGTGGTTTACCGTAGTGTCTTGGATGGCTTACATCTACACCAGTCAAAACAATACTTTTCTTATACACGTTGTCGTCATACTATTCTTTCTTCTTTCAAATCTTTCGAAAGACGAAGGGGCCGTGTAGGCAATTCGTTAGAGGATTGTGCAGTCCGGCTTGCCTTTACACAGGCGCTCAGTGGTTATGTTCCTAGAGGAATGCGAGCATTTTATAGTATTCCAACACGAATTGAAACGGCAGCTGTTGCAGTACCCGTGAGGTAAGCACCAAATGGATAGCTGAGGGTGTTAAGGCACTGTCATTATCTGTGATCATCTGTAGATATGAGAGATCGCTGAGTCTGAATGGAGTTAAAATGGGAAAGCTTGTCAAGTTTGGCCTCTATTTTATTTGAATCTTAATGTCTTCGAAATCGGAAATCAATCTACTAGGATGCATTAGATTATTTATCTTTCCTTTCGGATGGTAGTTGTAGGCCATTTTCGAAAGTATTGATATATCGAATTTTAAACCTGTTTACTCCAACGCCTCTTATAACTTTGAGTCATGCACATAAGAAGTGTTATACCTGCAGCGCTGAGTGGCTCAGACGGTAAAGTATTAGCTTTCTGAGCTCAAGTTAGAGAGTTCGATCCTGATTCAGTCTGATGCTATTTGAAGTTGTTCAAATACAACAGCCTCGTGTTGGTAGATTTGCCGACATGTATTATAAAATAACGCGTATGGGACAAAATTATGGCACCTTGATGTCTTTGTGTTCGTGACACTAAAGATTAATAAAGTTTTCTAAAATCTTGTTGTTGTTTGCGTCATCAGTCCATAGACGGGTTTGATGCTGATCTCCATGCCACCCTATTCTATACTAAACTTTTCATTTCGACGTAACTACTACATCCTAAATCTACTATAATCTGTTTTTCATATTAATGTCTTGGTTTACCCTACCGTTCTTACCGCCTGAACTTACATCAAAACCTAACTGAGCAAGTCGTGGCTGTCTTAAAATATACCCTATCATTCTGTCGACCCTAGCTCAGTCTGATGGTACTTGAAGGTGCTCAAATACGCCAGCCTTGAGTCGGCACATTAAATAAATTTTGCGGGACAAAAGTCCCGCATCTCGGCCTCTTCAAAAACCGCAAAAGTAGTTAGTGGGATATAAAATCAATGACATTATTATTATTATTATTATTATTATTATTATTATTATTATTATTATTATTATTATTATACCTCTTCTTCTGGTCAAATTTCACCAAATAATTTTTTCCCACAAGTTTGATTCAGTACCTCTTCATTCATCACTCGACATATCCATCTCACCTTCAGCATTCTTCTGTAACACCACATTTCAAATGCTTCTATTATCTTCCTTTCTGAGCTAATTATTGTCCATGTTTCACAATGCCACGCTCTACACGAAGGTCTTTGTAAACATCTTTCTAGTTCCTATATGAATTTTCGAAGTAAGAAAGGCCTTCCTTGCTTGTGCTAGTCTCCATTTTATGTCCTCCTTACTTCTGCTTTCGTTAACTACCCAAGTAACAACATTCATCTAGTTCCTTTAAGATTTAAAATACAATACATAACTAACTTTGTTCGACTGCACTCCATTAGTTTTGTTTTAGATTAATTTATTTTCACTCTTTCTCCAAGGCCGTGTCCGTAACATTCAGCAATGTATTCGGATTTTCTGCAGACTCAGAAAATAACAATATTATCGACAAATCTCACAGTTTTGATTTTCTCTTCTTGGATTGTGATTCCCTTTTTAATTCCATTTTTGATTTCCTTTACTGCCTGTAATGATAAAGTTACAAAAAGTTACAAGTGTATGACTGTTTGGGTAATGGAGTGTGGCATGTGCATTTAGAATCAAAGTTACAATATTTTAACTAATTAAAGTACATAAATATATGTTTATATATTTAAAGTACACTCAAAATATAAAATATGAAGCTAGATGTAAAATGCAGGTGTTGTCCTTTCGAATGTGATTGAAAAACGATAGTCTGCTGTTTAAAACTTGCTTCTCCAACCTTCCGCCACAACTCAGTGTGATTGATCCAGAGAAACACTTGAGCCTAAAGGGCGTATCTCAAGAACTTTAAATGTTTGGTAAATAACTTTCTTTCTCAATCTGTTTACCCTCCAGGGTTGCTTTTTCCCTCAGACTCAGCGAGGAATCCCACCTCTATCACCTCAACGGCAGTGCCCTGGAGCGTGAGACTTTGGGTCGGGGGATACAACTGGGAAGGATGACCAGTACCTCGCCCAGGTGGCCTCACCTGGTATGATGAATAGGGGCCGTGGTGGGGGATAGGAAGATTGGAAGGGATAGACAAGGAAGAGGGAAGGAAGCGCCCATGGCCTTAAGTTAGGTACCATCCCGGCATTTACCTGGAGAAGTGGGAAACCACGGAAAACCACTTCCAGGATGGCTAAGGTGGGAATCGAACCCACTTCTACTCAGTTGACCTCCGAGTCTGAGTGGACCCCGTTCCAGCCCTCGCACCACTTTTCAAATTTCGTGGCAGAGCCGGAAATCGAACCCGGGCCTCCGGGGGTGGCAGCTAATCACACTAACCACTACACCACAGAGGCGGACTTGGTAAATAACTAATTTCGTAAATTTCAAATCGCATCTCTTTAAACAAAAGTGTACTGTTTTTGTGTTATGTATTTATACTAATAGCACTTCCTTAACTGTATTTTATAGCAACCCTCTTCAGTCCAATGATTACAATTGGAATCACTAACTTCATATTTTATGTGAGTTTGCTAACTAACTCTTACGTATTCCCCAATGATTCCGAATCATCGTTCCATTATCGCTGTATTTCCTAAATTTGTAACACAGTAACTTCATTCATACCTATTCGGGGGAGATTTTCAAGAATTTATTTTTCAAATGTCAAATCAATTTCAGCTGAAGAGGATAGACAACATTGTTAAGGAAAACATGAGACTGATAATTCGGTTAGGATTTCAATAAATATTTGAGGTACAACATAATTAATGAATTAATTAATGTTTGTCATCACTTGTTAAATGACATACGATAGCTTTACTGAGAAAATGTATATATTGGCCCTTAAGCATTGCTGTGGTCAAAGAGAAGGAAAATTAAAATATATGACATGCCCTTTAGGCCTACGACGGCAGCATTGGTGTCCTGGTGTATGTATACAGTAGATATTGTGCTACTACTACTAAAATGTTTTCATTCCTACCCTGAAGGGGGAGGCGGGCCTCTTAGACGGTGACGCCGTCTCTCAGGCCGGAAGATTTCTTACGGTGAAGGAGATGCACGGAGAAGGTGAGGGGGTTGGCGGCCGTGGCCTATACTGGGAACTGTCCCGGCATTCGCCTTAGTGCAGGAGAATAGAAATCACGGAAAACCATTCTCAGGACAGCCGACGGTTGGGGCCAGCCATGAGGTCCAGCCCTGTCCCGTCTCCCGAATGCAGAGGCGTAGAGCCACGGTAGAGCCGTGGCCACCCCTCTTCTGCTCGGTTGGCCGGTCAGAGTGCAGAGCTGTAGAGCCAAATCCACATGTGCGACGCAGTTCACACCCGAGACCCCACAAGTGTGGTAAAACGCGGTAGTAAAAGAAGAAGAAGTGTGGTTATTCACTTTCTTTCGATCATGACCTTGAAAAGTTGTAGTCGTGCAGATAAAGGCGAGGTAACAAATCTCTTTGAAAATGTTCCAGTATTTCCGAAGGCAGCGATTCTAGTGATAATGAAACATTGTTGTGCTTGTTGTTTTAAGGGGCCTAACATCGAAGGTCATCGGCCTAATGAAACATTGTGCAAAGATAATTCAGGGTAGGAAAAGTGATTTAAACAATGACGACGTGTTAGATCCTTCAAAGCACCCTCGCACAACTATGGAAAAGAAATGTAATAGGCCTAATTGAAACTGAAAAAACTGATAAATACCCTGTCATTTACACATTTAGTGAGTACAGTGGAGTAGCCTAAGTAAGGACTTACTGGGAGAGTGTGAGACGTATCCTCAATCCGAAGATTCCACTTTTCTGAAATATATATAATATTTGTTTAGCAAAATTTCTGACGAAACTAGTGTATAAGAAGCAAATCAACTGAACAATCCTTACGAAATAAATTTAAAGGACTTTAAAAAATGTACCTGATAGAAAAGGACCATTGTTTGCTGTGGTAGAGGGAAAATAAGTGAACATTCTCGGCAGTGTAAAAACCGCGGTGTAGCTGTTTATTTAGAAGAAGTATCTGAGATCAACCATATCAAGTAATCGTACTGCGACAACATAACTGCCAAGTTCATATTTTTACTGTTATTGACCCACTTATGACATTTCGGAAAAAAATCTTCTTTCTTCCTTTTCTTCGTTCTTCTTTTCTTAATCCGCTTATCCTCCAGGGTTCGTTTTTCCCTCGGACTCAGCGAGGGATCCCACCTCTACCGCCTCAAGGACAGTGTCCCGGAGCGCGAGATGTTGGGTCGGGGTATACAACTGGGAAGGAGGACCAGTACCTCACCCAGGCGGCTTCACCTGCTGAGCTGAAGAGGGGCTTTGTAGGGGGATGAGAAGATTGGACGAGATAGGCAAGGAAGTCGGAAGGAAGCGTCCGTGGCATTAAGGTAGGTACCATGCTGGCATTTACCTAGAGGAAAATTGGGAAATCAATGAAAATCACTTCGAGGATGGCTGAGAAGGGAATCGAACCCCCCTCTATTCAGTTGCCTTCCGAGGTTGAGTGGACCCAATTCCGGCCCTCGTATCACTTCTGACATTTCGTGGCAGAGCAGGGAATCGAACCCGAGCCTCCGGGGGTGGCAGCTAATCACACTAACCACTACACCACAGAGGCGGACGCAGACTGAATAATAATTTAAAAATGAAAAGTTACTTTGCAGGCTTAACCCTCACGCCTTGCTTATCCGAATTTGGAGTGTAGTGTCTTGTAGCCACTGACATGCCGCTGTTCTGACGAGAAATACAATTTGTCTACGGTTACACCCAGATCAAAATCTTCTAAGGGTGATCATTTACAGCCAGCTATATGACACCTATTGTTGTGATGTCAAGGGGAAGACCCTGCAACCGCGGCGAGTGACTCAGACGGTTGAGGCGCTAGCCTTCTCACATCAAGTTGGCAGGTTCGATCCTAGCTCAGTCGGATAGTATTTGAAGGTGCTCAAATATGTCAGCCTCGTGTAGGTAGATTTACTTCGCTTAAAAGAACTTCTGCGGGACTAAATTCTGCCACCTCGACGTCTCCGAAAGCCGTGAAAGTAGTTAGTGGGACGTAAAATCTAATGAAATTAAAGTACCTGCTTCTTTGTTATCCTGTTACGTAATCTGAATCCTCATTCACCAAATACTGTTCTTACTGCAATGCACGCAACCTGAGGCGGAGAGGTAGTTGAAATATATTCTGAAGTAATCTGGTTTACCTGTTTGCAATAATTTAATTAGAAGAGAAACAGCATGGTACTTACTGCACGTGCATCACATAATTTTAACCAGGACAGCTGATTGAGGAATGGGCTTGTAAGGAGTTGTCTTAAAGCAGGCACAAGGAATCCAGAACGTGGGTGCATACGTCATTCTCGGCTGTATGAAGGCGGAAATTCAAATAGGGAAGTGTGCTTCTGATCAACTTGTTATGAATTGATTCGTGATTCTTTTTCTTTTTTCGATAAAAATTAACTTGCCACTGGCGAGTGGGTGGGATGAAATTTTCGAGAGCTGTGATAGCATGCTTACACGTCACGTTATTGGGTTTGCAGTGGTCTGTCAGCTGATAAAAACAAAGGTCAGAACATTCCATGGACAACATTAGCGGCGTCAAACATTTCCGTATCTATAAACAAAACATACTTTTATTTGTCTTTATTGTAAAGTAGTTTAGAATGCAGGTCAACAGGGCAGAGTCATGCAACGCGCAGTATTCGGCCCACGCTAAAGATAGTGATCGTCCTTCCGTTGCACTTCACGGACATGCTACCCTGGTTGCATGCGGAGCAAGATCAAGGTCGGCGATGCATGGAACAAGCTCCTATCGATCACCACTTTCCTTCTTCCTGTTTCCTCCTTTTGAAGCAGTACCTCTTTATTCTTTTTTTTTTGCTAGGGGCTTTACGTCGCACCGACACAGATAGGTCTTATGGCGACGATGGGATAGGAAAGGCCTAGGAGTTGGAAGGAAGCGGCCGTGGCCTTAATTAAGGTACAGCCCCAGCATTTGCCTGGTATGAAAATGGGAAACCAAGGAAAACCATCTTCAGGGCTGCCGATAGTGGGATTCGAACCTACTATCTCCCGGATGCAAGCTCACAGCCGCGCGCCTCTACGCGCACGGCCAACTCGCCCGGTTCTCTTTATTCTTACCACAAGTTTGTGCTCATTAAAGTAACAGCTTTCTTCTACCTTTTTCTTCACCGTACACTCCAATTAACTCAAGTTAGAATCTCATATAAAAGCCAAGTGACATCAAAGTGAACGAAGTTATTCTGTGGAGGAAACATAACGAGGAGGTAAAAGGACACTTTTAAGACATCAGCAGAGGCTTTTAGTACGAATAGAATTCCGAGCAAAAGCTACAAATCGCATTCGACTATATTTACATGCATCCATTTCTTCTTTGTTACATGTTTCATGTCGCACTAATCGTATCCTCGCCATGGGGCGAGACTGCCAAGTGGATAATCAGGCTAACTCAACGTTGAATTTTAGGAGTTAGGCTTCGAGAGGGTAATTTTCGGACGTACAGTAGATAAGTGAGTTTTTAAGAGTAATTCTCATAATGCAATTATCTTCCATGTTCCATGAAATAAACATGATTTCGTATTACTTCATCCCACTTCACAGTTGGACAGATAATTCATCGTCATTGGTCTGCATTTATAGCTATCACACAATTGGCAGATTCCCTATAAATTGTTTACTTGGTGTTTCATTAAATGGTTTCAAACAACTTGGAATTTATCGAATATTTCCGTTGATAAATCACTTCAATTCCTAATTCCTCTTCCTGAATATGAATATTTGTCCTCTTGAATACAATTTTATCTTCATATTGTAACATTTCCTATTTGAAAACTTCGCTCAGAATTATTCGTCTACTCATGTCATTCCACGCCAATTATCTACTGACAGCTCGGAACATACCACTTAGTCAAGTTGTTCGTCTCCTTACTTCCAAGTTTTCCCAGCCTAAAGTTTGCAACATTTTTGTCGGAAATCACCCAGAGCAAATCAGCTGCTTTTCTTTGCATATTTTCTAGTTGCCGTAGTGTCCGGCTCCCTGGCTAAATGGTTAGCGTGCTGGCCTTTGGTCCAGAGGGTCCCGGGTTCGATTCCTGGCCGGGCCGGGGATTTTAACCTTTATTGGTTAATTCCGATGGCCCGGGGGCAGGGTGTGTGTTCCGTCTAAGCATTAGAAGTCATCATAGGTAGGACCCCATTTTTGTAGGTATCAGCTCGAAAGACCTGCACCAGGTCTCTTCGGAGGACACACCCCATTATAGTTTTCGTAGTAAGTAATACTGATGTAGGTCCCATACACTGGAACCATACTCTAACTGAGGTCTTACCATGGACTAATAAACCCTCTCCTTTCCATCGTTACTATAATCCGTAAGTACCCTCAAAATCGCATGAAGGGATCTGTAGCCTCGTTAATGTGATTACTCCAATGGAGATATTTCCTTATTTTAACGCCTAGGTACTTACAGTGATCCCCATGACGTAGGCCTACTATCACCCCCATCTACACAGTAAAACTTACAACCTGAATATTCATCCCTTTTACCATCATACCATTGTCTTCTCTCCATGTCACAACATTATCTACATCATTTTGTAGTTATTCACAAACCTGTAGTTTATATATTACTCTACACAATATAACATTATTCGCAAAAAGCCTTATCTGTGATTCCAGTTTCTTTCTAATATCCTTCATATATATAAGAATACATAATACTGCCTTATGGGACCCTCTCAGTTAATGCTTCAGATAATGCTTCACCTACTCTAATTCTCTTTCTATTTTCTAGAAATTTAGTCACCAAATTCTTTGATGCTGGAGGATCTTTACTGCATTTTCAACTTCGAATTCTCGACTCTCTATGCATACCTTTTTAATGAAACTGAATATATCCTTGTCCAAATTTTAAAGGATTATCTTCAAATGCTTTAGTATCACCTTTACTTTAACACGCGAGGAAAAGATATGTCTCCCGTTTAAAATGTATGAGCAATTGTTTCACAAAATTTGTTTTAAACATTTTTCTTTATGTCGCACCGATACAGATAGGTCGTATGGCGACGATCTTAAAGGCATGATCTCTCTTGTTAGAATTGATAAGTTAGGAAAGGAATATTCTTTGTATTGAATTTATTGAAACTTATGATCAACCCGAATTAAAAAGGTTCAAGCTTCCCTTTCCTAAGGAGTGGGTGCACCTAGACACGACATAGATTTTGGAGGTAATGTTATGAGTGGTCCTTGCTACAGAACTCAAGAACATGCTGCACTCTGGTGAACCCTATGGGCATTTTAAGATATCCCAATTCGCAGACTTTCACATGACTTTATAATTGTTTATGGCTCTCAATGATTCATCAGTAGATATGTTATCCACATGGTTAAACATTGCTCATTCTGTCCATCTTCCTGTTTGAACTAGCTGGCATCTCTTGTCGCAGGTCAGACAAACATTAAATCATTGTGTCATCTCCTTCGGAAGACATGAACCTTCATAAGATTCTAATGTGATTCCATTTTCGTAGTTATAAATTACCTTGCCTTAATAAATTTTCAGGTGTTCACTTGAAGACACAACACTAAAAAACGAAGGTTTTCTGTGACTGTGAGAAGAGAGAAGTGTAGGTCTGGATGGCACCATCCGTAGCCTATTTCATAAAACTCGACAGGTGCGACAATTTCGACAGTTATGTCAGATCTGACAAATGTGTAAATATGGCATTACAATTTTCTGTTTCCTTACTTGACAGGCAAAATATAGCCACTTATCAAACTTGAAGAACTTGTTTCACAAACGCGACAATTGTATGTCAGGTGAGACAGTTTTATGTCAGAGCTAGTAAGTTTACTGTATTACGCTCTAGATGGCTCTGAAGAGCGATATAGCTCATCGGATGCGATGCATACTGTATTCACTTAAAATAATTTAAGGCCACGGCCGCTTCCTTCCCTCTTCCTTGTCTATCCCTTCCAATCTTTCCATCCCGCACCAAGGCCCCTGTTCAGCATAGTAGGTGAGGCCGCCTAGGCGAGGTAGTGGTCATCCTCCCCAGTTGTATCCCCCTACCCAGACTCTGAAGCTCCAGGACACTGCCCTTGAGGCGGAAGAGATGGGATCTCTCGCTGAGTCCGAGGGAAAAGCCAACCCTGGAGGGTAAGCGGGTTAAGAAAGAAAGAAAGAAGGTTAATCGTTCGCCTAAAAACCGCGGGTAATCTCATTTCAATTTGTCACTACTCTCGCTAATGCTGTTACTGGAGTTCGTTACTCACAACACAAAACATTCACGAAAACGAACTCCCAAGCTATATACACACTAGAGGTAAATATGAAAGATTGCCTGTAAACTTCTACGAATTTGTAAATGTGTCAAAAAGTAATGGTCCGCCTGTGTGGTGTAGTGGTTAGTGTGATTAGCTGAAACCCCCAGAGGTCCGGTTTCGATTCCCGGCTCCGCCACGAAATTTGAAAAAATGGTACGAGGGCTGGCACGGGGTCCACTCAGCCTCAGGAGGTCAACTGAGTAGAGGTGGGTTCGATTCCCACCTCAGCCATCCTGGAAGTGGTTTTGCGTGGTTCCCCACTTCTCCTCCAGGCAAATGCCGGGATGGTACCTAACTTCAGGCCATGGCCGCTTCTTTCCCTCTTCCTTGTCTATCCCTTCCAATCTTCCCATCCCTCCGCAAGGCCCCTGTTCAGCACAGCAGGTGAGGCCGCCTGAGAGAGGTACTGGTCATCCTCCCCAGTTGTATCCCGACCCGGAGACTGAAGCTCCAGGACACTGCCCTTGAGGTGGTAGAGGTGGGATCCCTCGCTGAGTCCGAGAGAAAAACCGACCCTGGAGGGTAAACAGCTGAAGACGAAGAAGAAGAAGTCAAAAGTAATGATATATATATATCTGTTTCGTAACACTACATGTAGCCTACAATTTGAAAAAAATTGTCAGATTTTTACCTATCAGTCCAAAAGTTTTATGAAACAAACTTTTGTAAAATTGTCCTACAAATCTAGGAAATTATCATGACAATTTTGTAAACTTGAAAGCTTTTATTATCATCATCATCATCATCATCTGTTTACCCTTCAGGTTCGGTTTTTCCCTCGGACTTGGCGAGGGATCCCACCTCTACCGCCTCAAGGGCAGTGTCCTGGAGCTTCAGACTCTTGGTCGGGGGATACAACTGGGGAGTATGACCAGTACCTCGCCCAGGCGGCCTCACCTGCTATGCTGAACAGCGGCCTTGTGGAGGGATGGGAAGATTGGAAGGGATAGGCAAGGAAGAGGGAAGGAAGCGGCCGTAGCCTTAAGTTAGGTACCATCCCGGCATTCGCCTGGAGGAGAAGTGGGAAACCACGGAAAACCACGTCCAGGATGGCTGAGGTGGGAATCGAACCCACCTCTACTCAGTTGACCTCCCGAGGCTGAGTGGACCCCGTTCCAGCCCTCGTACCACTTTTCAAATTTCGTGGCAGAGCCGGGAATCGAACCCGGGCCTCCGGGGGTGGCAGCTAATCACGCTAACCACTACACCACAGAGGCGGACTGAAAGCTTTTATAAAACAGGAATTTGTCAATATGTAAACCTGTCGAACCCGGGACCCCTGTGACCAAAGGGCAGCACGCTAACCATTTAGCCATGGAGCCGGACCAACCTCAGTGGCACAGTTGGTGTGCCATTGTGTTCTTGTTCCCAGGATAGCAGGCTGATCGGTTGTATTTGAGAGAGTTTTAAATGAGGCAGCTTCACGTTGTTGGCTGCTCGTGGTCAAAAGGAAACTGGAGTTGATAAGTAGGTGCCGAAATAATATAGCATGGACGCACGCAGTTACGTTCGTAGAAACAAACACATGTTATATGTTCATTTGAGTAGTAATTAAACATTAAACGTATTTGTCAGAGTGGGATTCGAACCCATGCCCTCATAGAGGACCAGAATTCTGCACACCTGTTCTATTCAGGCAACGAATTGCCTTGAGTCTGGCGCCTTAGACTGCTCGGCCATCCTGACACTCTACGTGCGTGTTATGTATAGTAGGCCTATAAGATATGTCCACTATCGTGAACAATCCGCCCACGCGTTGAATCATCAAAAGCATTCGTTTTTAGCCTACACCGTGGGGATACATAGCATCCGTGCTTTGTTATCCTCAAATAATCTGAAAACCAGAATATCCGCAGCCAGCAAGGAACTTTATACCACTACCGATTTTAATAGAAATTCTGGATATCCTTTTCCGGGGTTTCCTATTAGAGTGGTATCACAACTGGCATTGTTAATCACCTGACGAACTAAACTGTTGTATAATATGTTCTAACAAAATAATAACTTCTTCTTCTTCTTTATCTGTTTACCCTCCAGGGTCAGTTTTTCCCTCGGACTCAGCGAGGGATCCCACCTCTACCGCCTCAAGGGCAGTTTCCTGGAGCTTCAGACTCTGGGTCGGGGGATACAACTGGGGAGGATGACCAGTACCTCGCCCAGGCGGCCTCATCTGCTTTGCTGAACAGGGGCCTTGCGGGAGGATGGGAAGATTGGAATGAATAGACAAGGAATAGCAAGGAAGTGGCCGTGGCTTTAATTTAGGTACCATCCCGGCATTTTCCTGGAGGAGAAGTGGCAAACCACGGAAAACCGCTTCCAGGATGGCTGAGGTGGGAATCGAACCCACCTCTACTCAGTTGACCTCCCGAGTCTGCGGGGACCCCGTTCCAGCCGTCATACCACTTTTTAAATTTCGTGGCAGAGCCGGGAATCGAAACCGGGCCTCCGGGGGTGGCAGCTAATCACACTAACCACTACAACACAGAGGCGGACAACAACATGATTGCGTTTGACAAACATCATTATATTACACCCTTGCGGTCAATTAAATTACCTTAATAAAGTTTGTAACCGATTGATTAATAAAATTTGGAAAATATTACAAATATAGCCGACTTTTAGAGTCATCAAAATTTTATCCATTCCGACTGGCTATTTTACTTGGGAGTGAGATTTACGAGAAGGATTGGGAAGTTCCTTGATAACTCCAATTGCGTACTGAGAGTCAAGCGCACAGGAGGAACTGAAATAGAAATATGTTCGATCGAGCTGAGGTTGGCGACAGCTGCTATAGTATTTCTTATTAGATATATTATTCCCGCAGATGTTGCATCTTGAGTTTTAATCAAGATTCCGGATACACAGAGGCCTTGACGAGTCAGGTCTTTTGTTGCAGTTTACAACTACGACTAAAACGTTTTCATTCTGTCCCTGAAGGGGACGGTGGGCCTCCTAGACGGTAACGCCGTTTCTCAGGTCAGGAGATATGCGGAGTGAGAGGGTTGGTGGCCGTGGCCTGTACTAGGAACTGTCCCGGACTTCGCCTTAGTGCAGGAGAATGGAAACCCACGGAAAACCATTCTCAGGACAGCCCACGATGGGGAGCCGCCCTTCTCCGTCTCCTGAATACAGAGGCTTAGAGCCACCGTAGAGCCGTGGCCACACCTCCTCTGCTCGATTGGCCGGTCGGAGTGCAGAGCTCACGGACCAGCCGTGGCCACTTGTCAGCCGAGACGAACTCTGCATCCGCCGACCTTGTAGTTTACTGCCACCACCACTTCCGAAAACTTGTATACTTACCAGTATTTGTAGTCTTAAATCGTATTATGTAGGTGATCATTATGTAATCGCTCATTGGAGTATAGCCTAGTGCACACTCCGCCTATCCTTCAATCTAAGTAACGAGTTTTGAGAAATAAATCTTAATCCATTTTCACGTGATGTTGACACAAACAAACAAACAAACAAACAAACAAACAAACAAATAAATAAATAAATGAATAAATAAATAAATAAATAAATAAATAAATAAATAAATAAATAAATAAATAAATAAATAAATATTGAACTGAAGATTTGTTTACTTTGGTAGACCTATACCTCCGGTCTAGAAAGGCCGAGAGGACTCGTTGTGCTGACCACACAACACCTCGTAATCTGCAGGCCGTCGGGCTGAACAGCGGTCACTTTGTAGGTCAAGGCCCTTCAGGGCTGTAGTGCCATGGGGTTAGTTAATTAGTTAGACTTATACCTAATTAGTATTTGTGTACAAATCTATATTTTGTTTGCCGATATGTAGACCTCCAAAACCGACAAGCAAGTGCGTCTGAAGGTGAAATTGGACGAATTATGAAGTTTAATATTGTATATACACTGACTGACAGAGCAAATGCAACACCAAGAAGGAGTGATCAGAACTTTATGCCAATTGCAGGGTAGACTGACGTCACTGAGATATGCTCATGATGTGAAATGCGCCGCTGTGCTGCGCACGTAGCGAACGATAAATGGGACACGGCGTTGGCGAATGGCCCACTTCGTACCGTGATTTCTGAGCCGACAGTCATTGTAGAACGTGTTGTCGTGTGCCACAGGACACGTGTATAGCTAAGAATGCCAGGCCGCCGTCAACGGAGGCATTTCCAGCAGACAGACGACTTTACGAGGGGTATGGTGATCGGGCTGAGAAGGGCAGGTTGATCGCTTCGTCAAATCGCAGCCGATACCCATAGGGATGTGTCCACGGTGCAGCGCCTGTGGCGAAGATGGTTGGCGCAGGGACATGTGGCACGTGCGAGGGGTCCAGGCGCAGCCCGAGTGACGTCAGCACGCGAGAATCGGCGCATCCGCCGCCAAGCGGTGGCAGCCCCGCACGCCACGTCAACCGCCAATATCGACCAGAACAATTTCCCGTCGATTGGTTGAAGGAGGCCTGCACTCCCGGCGTCCGCACAGAAGACTACCATTGACTCCACAGCATAGACGTGCACGCCTGGCATGGTGCCGGGCTAGAGCGACTTGGATGAGGGAATGGCGGAACGTCGTGTTCTCCGATGAGTCACGCTTCTGTTCTGTCAGTGATAGTCACCGCAGACGAGTGTGGCGTCGGCGTGGAGAAAGGTCAAATCCGGCAGTAACTGTGGAGCGCCCTACCGCTAGACAACGCGGCATCATGGTTTGGGGCGCTATTGCGTATGATTCCACGTCACCTCTAGTGCGTATTCAAGGCACGTTAAATGTCCACCGCTACGTGCAGCATGTGCTGCGGCCGGTGGCACTCCCGTACCTTCAGGGGCTGCCCAATGCTCTGTTTCAGCAGGATAATGCCCGCCCACACACTGCTAGCATCTCCCAACAGGCTCTACGAGGTGTACAGATGCCTCCGTGGCCAGCGTACTCTCCGGATCTCTCACCAATTGAACACGTGTGGGATCTCATTGGACGCCGTTTGCAAACTCTGCCCCAGCCTCGTACGGACGACCAACTGTGGCAAATGGTTGAAAGAGAATGGAGAACCATCCCTCAGGACACCATCCGCACTCTTATTGACTCTGTACCTCGACGTGTTTCTGCGTGCATCGCCGCTCGCGGTGGTCCTACATCCTACTGAGTCGATGCCGTGCGCATTGTGTAACCTGCATATCGGTTTGAAATAAACATCAATTATTCATCCGTGCCGTCTCTGTTTTTTCCCCAACTTTCATCCCTTTCGAACCACTCCTCCTTGGTGTTGCATTGTCACTGTCAGTCAGTGTATATGCATATTAGCATATATTTGAGATTACTACATGCTTTTCAATTTTCGGATTTTGTGTGCATGTTTTCTACTTTTATTGTGCATATTTTAACGTGTTGCACTAGCAGTCTTCAAGAAAATGGAAAGTAATTAATGCCGTCAACTCTTTCGGCAATGACACGGTTCAAAGGGAACTGGCAGTTATCAAGACACACATCGAAATCATACAAGCTAGAATCAGTCAAGAAGCTAGAAACACGTGGGTTGCGTCTTGCTGGACATAATAGAGAACGTGAAGCGTGAACTGGGAAGTATCCCAGGAAACCTCGGACTCCATCTGCAAACAAAATATCGTGATGTCCTTAAACGAAATTCGGACGACGTTATCATGGTAGTTATATTTAAAAAACTGGTGGTACTAATAATGGGGTCTGTCTCTGCAGTGTAGTGGTTAGTGTAATTAGCTGCAACCCCCGGAGACCCGCGCTCGTTACCCGGCTCTGCCACGAAATTTGAGAAGTTGTACGAGGGCTGGAACGGGGTCCACTCAGCCTCGAGAGGTCAACTGAGTAGAGGGGGGTTCGATTCCCACCTCAGCCAGCCTCGAAGTGGTTTTCCGTGGTTTCCTACTTCTGCTCCAGGCTAATGCCGGGATGGTACCTAACTTAAGGCCACAGCCGCTTCCTTCCTTCTTCCTTGTCTATCCCTTCCAATCTTCCCTTCCTTCCACAAGGCTCCTGTTCTGCATAGCAGGTGTAGCCACCTACGTGAGGTACTGGTCCTCCTTCCAGCTTGTATCCCCCGACCCGAAGTCTCACGCTCCAGGACACTGCGCTTGAGGGGGTAGAGGTGGATGCCTCGCTGAGTCCGAGGGAAAAACCAACCCTGGAGAGTAAACAGAAGAAAGAACTGATAATGTCGATCTACCAGTCAGTTTAAAACCTACAGTCGCTCCCGAATTCAAGTACTGATCTGTCACATCTGTAGATATAGAGAGATCATTTTCCGCACTGAAGCTGGTTTTAACAGACAAACGCCGCAGATTTATATTCGAAACCTTGGAGAAGACTGTTGTAGTGTACTATGAAGCAAATTATAGACAGAAAAAGTAAGATGTTTCGTGTAAAATGAAAGAGGAATTTCTGTTTAAGTGTGTTATTCACGTTTGTATTTTTATTTGCCCGTTTTTTTACAACCTTACTAATTGATATATCATGTGTATTAATAATTAACACACCCTGTCTTATCTAGGAGACGTGGAAGTGGAAGAGAAGAAGCCTTGGGTTCAAAAGGAACCTCCAAGTAGATGCTCTAGCGAGCGACAAAAATATAATGAGAACCAAACGTTGGATACAACCAGCCACCAAGACTGCGATTGAGAAGGGAAGGGACAGGAGGGGGAACAACCAATGTAGAAACAATACACTCAACTCATAGCGCAGGCGCACTTCAAGTGTCTGTAAGAGTCTTTTGAGTCTGAGAGCGTAATAGAAGTTTCTCGTAACACAATTTCTTAAAGACATGAAAATATCTGTGATAGTATTGACGTGGGTGAATCGCGTGAGTCTAGTAAAGGAATGTTACGTTTGCGTGTCATATGAGTGTTTAATAGCATGAAAATAGGTGCATACCTAAATGCATATTTTACCACTTTTGCACCATAGCCGCATGCTTAGAGCATATAACTCCGATGTCGACTAATGAGAGAAAAAACTATGTATGAAACAAAAATTATAATTGTATTTACAGAGTTGTGCTCCCCTCGAGCACAGGAAGTTTTTCTTGAACGCCCCGCTGCGATGCGGTTGGTGCCATCTCATTTCGTGGCGACATAGTGACGTGACATATATCTTGACACTTACCGACCCACTTCTGTCTACATCGTGTCGACCGTTTTTCTCCCATCCCATCCATTGTGCGACCTATATATAGCCAGCTGCTCGATGGATCGCGTTCCAGAATACAAATGCATGACACGAAAGCAAGCATTCTCTTGATATGAAAGGAATGGGCATTGTTCTTCAGACTATCAAAGCAACAGTAACGTGAGGTTCGCCGGTTGATGATACTGTTGCAAGGAAATGACGTACAATATTACGACGAGAATGTGCATTATAAACGCTGGGAAAGTGCTTTCAATTTTAAACAGTAGTATTGATAAAAAAAATACAAATACTGAGTTTATGTAATTATTGGATGGGTAATGAACAGCCTCCATGGCTCAGGTGGCAGCACGCCGGCCTCTCACCACTGGGATCCGTGGTTCAAATCCCGGTCAGTCCGTGTGGGAGTTGTGCTGGACAAAGCGAAGGCGGGACAGGTTTTTCTCCGGGTACTCCGGTTTTCCCTATCATCTTGGATTCCAGCAAAATTCTCCAATATCTTTTCATTTTATCTGTCGGCCCCAGTGGAAAGCGATAGGCTTTGACAGTCAAAGCAGTTCCTATCCTCACCGCTAGATGGGGCTTCATTCATTCCCTTCCTGACCCGGAAACAGGCTGAGGATTTTCATTGGATGGGTAATATGCACCATCGATAATCATGTTGATGGTAAAATAATAATAATAATAATAATAATAATAATAATAATAATAATAATAATAATAATATGCATACTTTAATCTTCATTATATACTGTTATACCTTTCAGTATTCAGTCTGCAAGCCTCAGTGAAGTAGCTAAGCACCTCTACAATACATCATTTGGAATTAGTTGTATAACCTCGTTTAGCTCTAACCACTCAGTTTAACCAGCGTTGCCTTCGTCTTCCTCTACTTCTCTGACCTTCGATGGCCGAGTCAATTGTTCACCTAATAATAATAATAATAATAATAATAATAATAATAATAATAATAATAATAACAATAAAAATACCGGGAGAGTTGGCCGTGCGGTTAGAAGCGTGCGGCTGTGAGCTTGCATCTGGGAGATAGTGTTTCGAATCCCACTGTCGGCAGCCTTGAAGATGGTTTTCTGTGGTTTCCCATTTTCACACCAGGAAAATGCTGGGACTGTACCTTAATTAAGGCCATGGCCGCTTCCTTCCAACTCCTAGGCATTTCCTATCCCATCGTCGCCAAAAGACCTATCCGTGTGGCGGCGACGTAAAGCCCCTAGCAAATATTAATAATAATAATAACAACAACAACAATAATAATAATAATAATAATAATAATAATAATAATAATACATTTCCCAGAAGGGAGCCATAATTTAATTAATCGATTCCGAATATTGAAGTATTCAAGCTCTTTGGTCCTTTTCAATAGTGAAATTACCAGCGTATCGCCCCAGTGTGGTAGTGGGCTCATCAGTTGGATTGCTACACCTTTCCATGACGCTAGCAGGTAGTGCGCCGTTGAGACACCACTGCAAGCCTCCTTTTTAGGACAGTACAGTGACTGTGCACTAGGGGAGATATGTAGCAATCCAACTGACGAGCCCATTGCCACACAAGTGTAAATTTCACGACTGAAAACGCCTAAAATGCTTGAATAATTTGATCAATATATATATTATTACACATACGAACCAACTGAGTTGGATACACTACAGATCGTGTAGTTGTAAGCCAGAGGATGAGACAGATTCGAACCTCACTGTTGGAAGCCCTGAAGATGCTGCTTTTGGTATTGCTTTACTTCGCACCGACACAAACAGGTCTTTTTTAAATTTGCTTTACGTCGCACCGATACAGATAGGTCTTATGGCGATGATAGGATAGGAAAGGCATAGGAGTGGGAAGGAAGCGGCCGTGGCCTTAACAAAGGTACAACCCCAGCATTTGCCTGTTGAGAAAGTGGGAAACTACGGAAAACCATCTTCAGGGCTGCCGATAGTGGGGTTCGAACCCACTATCGCCCGGACGCAAGCTCGCAGTTCCGCGCCCCTAACCACACGGCCAACTCGCCCGGTACAAACAGGTCTTGTGGTGACGATGGGATAGGACAGGGCTAAGACTAAGAAGAAAGCGAGAATAGCCTTAATTACGGTACAACGCCAGAAATTGCCCCGTGAGAAAAAGAGAAACCACTGAGCGAGTTGACCGTGCGGTTAGGGGTGCGCAGCTATGAGCTTGTATTCGGGATATAGTGGGTTCCATCCCCACTTGTCGGCAACCCTGAAGTTGGTTTTCCGTGGTTCCCCATTTCAAACCAGGCAAATTCTGAAGCTGTACCTTAATTAAGGCCACGGCCATCCTTCCCACTCTTATTCCATAGTCTCCATATACCTATCTGTGTCGGTGCGACGTAAAGCAAATTGTAAAAAAAAATGAGAAAGACGGAAAACAATAATCAGGACTGCCGACAATAAGGTTCGAACCCACCATTTCCCGAATGCAAGCTGACAGCTACGTGCCGCTAACTGCGTAGCTCACTCGGTGCCCTGAGGGTCGTTTTCTGTGGTTTCCGGTTTTCACGCCAGACAAATGCCGGTGGCTTCTTTCTCAATTCTAGCGCTTTTCTATTCCATCGTCTCCAAAACCTATCAGAGTTAGTGCGTCGTTAAAAAACTGGCCAAAGAAAGTAAATTGTGTCTGAGAATTTATAATAATGAGTGAGTGAACCTCATCATTCTGGAAACGTGATCAGATATTCAGCATGGCTTTCGATGTGGTGACGAGTGATTTCTGTACCAGATGGCCCTGCAGCCCCTTACTTTCTACTTATAAGTGTCCCGCATGCACTAATGATGAACGAGATGCCTAGTTGTTGGCTTACAAAGGAGCGCTACACCGTGCTATATTTCGGATGTGAAACAAATAGCAGCCATTTTACTACACACGTTCTGTAACTGAGTGCATTTGTAAATTGGCCACAGATT
The DNA here is from genome assembly GCF_040414725.1 of Anabrus simplex. Lineage (NCBI taxonomy): Eukaryota > Metazoa > Arthropoda > Insecta > Orthoptera > Tettigoniidae > Anabrus > Anabrus simplex. The sequence continues at coordinate 342,891,908 of NC_090268.1, read as the reverse complement.
CAGAAAATAAACTAGTACTGTATTAGCACATTCACTGCCATGCTCTTCAGCTGGGATTGGAATGCCCTGTCTAATTACATTTTCGTGTTATATTTAGTAGTGTTTCAGGAGGTGGTATCTTGTGTGACATTAATGATGCTCTGCCGCTCTAGTCGGGTACGGAAACATGTGCGTTGTAGAACCTAAAACACTCACCTACTCTCCTTCACTTTCATCCGTATATTTTACTGGAATCATAATCCTAGATACTCTTTCTAACGCTATACTAACTTTACTTTCCTGTATACAATTACTCCTACACATTAACCCGTTGGAATGATTTGCTTACGAGTCAAAACAATGATTTTACATGGATAATTGTTACAATCCGATACAAAAACGACATTTCAAGCCCTCTTTGCTCATTTCTGAAAGCTTGACTGCATTTGGCGGCCATCTTTCGTTAATATAAGCACCTATAGACGCGTTTCTCAGTTGATGTGTTAACGCACTTAGTGCGCCGTAAATCACACATTTATTTTTTTAATATTTATGTTTCATTTCCTTTGTTCGCAAGTGACTAATGTCGGTTATTAATTTTAAATGTGTTGTAGTATTCTGAATCCTTGTGGCTGCCTGTGATTTCATGTAGTTTAATAAATTAAAACATCTAAAATATTGCTATTCCACAAGAATATCAAGTATTCCATGTCTAGAACCAGATGCGAACAAACTATTACATGTTAATTTTGATGAATTGTGGTTGAAAGTTGTCGTAGGTACGACATCGTAATTGGTGTAAAACCTTCAATTAGTATGTTTAATATATTTTAATTATAGTTTATTTAACGCTAAATTATCTTTTATTAAGTGTTAAACATGACTAGTATATGGTTTCTCTCTAAATATGTAGTATAAAATTGTATAACCTCAAATACGTATTGTTTAACCTCAAAATCTATAGAGTCGAAAGCGGTAGAAAATTGTATAATGTTCGTATGTTAGACTTTTGTACTATAATTTGGTATAGGTGAAAGGTTCTGGAAACTTACGGCAAGGTTTTATTATCCAGATACATGTAGAGACATTGCGAATGTTGTAGATATTTCCATGTACATTTTTAAATATTGAAAGGAACGTTCTAGTACCCATTCGACTAGTATGGTCGATCGATGTTTCGAGTGTGTTCCATTAGAGTGTTGTAAGAACTCTTCCAGATTCTAGATGGTTGAATCGAGTGGTATAAATATCGAGCTGTCAGTCAGTGAGTTCAGTTCTTAGTTCAAAGTTCTCAGTTCGTAGATCTTGGTTCTTGGGACTCAGGCAAGTGATGGACTGGGAGTGATTGTTGAGCTCCGAGGTGGAGTCTGAGTATTGGGCTCAAGTGAGTGAGGCGGTGAATTCAAGAGAGAGTATGTTATAGTGCGCGCGTTAGTGTTGTTGATATCTGTACTTGTCAGAATCGACTTCAGGGTACTCCGCTATTGAGTGTTGTGTATAGTGTCATTTGCTAGTGTGTATAATTGTGTGTTGTGACGTACAGTGTGAATAAAGTAATTTATACAAGGAAGTGAATGTGTTCTCGTGTGATATTTATTTACGTCAAATAAAATCGCATCGTAGAACGATAAAGTCAACCTTCTGCTATTTTTATTTTACAAGTTGCTTTACGTCGCACAGACACAGATAAGTCTTACGGCGACGATGGGACAGGAAAGTGTTAAGAGTGGGAAGGAAGCGGTCGTGTAAGATAAAGTCCTAGCATTTGCCTGGTGTGAACGTGGGAAACCACGGAAAACCATCTTCAGAGCTGTCGACAGTGGGATTCGAACCCACTATCTCCCGAATACTGGATACTGTCCGCACTTAAGCGACTGCAGCTATCGAGCTCGGTCCTTATGCAACCTAACTAACATATAACTTCTTCCAAATGTTTCTTTGATTTACTTTGTATTTAAAAGTAACGGAGACAAAGTGCACGGAGCAAGTGGCTGCGTGGTTTGGGTCACGTAGCTATCAGCTTGCATTCGGGAGATAGTGGGTTCGAACCCCATTGTTGGCAGCCCTGAAGATGGTTTTCCGTGGTTCCCCATTTTCACACCAGGCCTTAGTTAAGGCCACGGTCGCTTCTTTCCCACTCCTAGCGCTTTCCTATCCCATCTTACCCTTAAGACCTATCTGTGTGGGTGCGATGTAAAGCAGATTATAAAAAAAAGAAGAGAGAGAGACAAACTGCAATCCTGCCTCACTCCTCTCTAGGTATCTGCTTCTTTTTTTCATAGCCTTCGATCCTTACCACTGCTGACGACTGATTTTTGTGTAGATTATAGATAATCCGTTCCGGCCCCGTGGTGAAGGGGTAGTGTGCCTGCCTCTTACCTGGAGGCCCCGGATTCGATTCCCGGCCAGGTCAGGGATTTTTACTGGACCTGAGGGTTGGTTCGAGGTTCACTCAGCCTACGTGATTAGAATTGAGGAGCTATCTGACGGTGAGATAGCGGTCCCGGTCTATAATACCAAGAATAACGACTGAGAGGATTCGTCGTACTGACCACACGACACCTCGTAATCTGCATGCCTTCGGGCTGAGCAGCGGTCGCTTGATAGGCCAAGGCCTTTTAAGGGCTGTAGTGCCATGGGGTTAGGTTTTATAGATAATCCTTCTTTCTCGGTGTTTGATCCCGATTAATTTCAGATCTGTAGCTTTGTGTGTCCATATCTACCTATTTAAACTGTGTGTGGGCTTCGAAACGGCCATTACATGCTCTGCATAACGGTAACAGGATTATTATGACAGTGGAAAATCTCTCGTCATTAGGATGATTAATTTCAATTCTGGTGACGTTAAACATGGAGAGTACACACTAAAACAGGAATGGGATCTTGTTAACATTGCTTCTATAACACGTACTGTTGTGAGTTATGGGCATTATTTTTTTGCTATGACGCTGTTCCTTCTTTGTAGTTGTGTTTACGAGAATCTGACGTGAAGAGACTTTCTTGTCACCGTAACGGCCAATTTTCTGGAGTTTGATACGGCAAGTGGCACGAGGGGATGCTCCGGATCCAACTCCCCAAAACACGGGCTACCCCTGCCTTCCTTTTGGATCAATACACACATCAGCGCGCATGCGTACTCATGTGCCAAGTGGGAAGTTAGTGTGTGGGCTTGAACAGCTGGGGAAACTTCTACATTTACTAGGCATTATTCTTGGACTAGAGTAAATTTTATGTATAGCCCAGTAAACGTTATCTTTTCTTAAGAAAGGCATCCCTTGCTTGTGATAGTCTTAGGTTTATGTTGTCCTTGTTACTTCTACTACCCATGTAACAATATTCATCTACCTCCTTTAAAAAGATTGTCGCTTAAGTGCGGCCAGTATCCAGTAATCGGGAGATAGTGGGTTCGAGCCCCACTGTCGGCCGCCCTGAAGATGGTTTACCGTGGTTTCCCATTTTCACACCAGGCAAATGCCGGGGCTGTACCTTAATTAAGGCCACGGCCGCTTCCTTCCACTTCCTAGGCCTTTCGTATCCCGTCGTCGCCATAAGACCTATCTGTGTCAGTGCGACGTAAAGCAAAAAAAAAAGTTGGCCGTGCGGTTAGGGTCGCGTAGCTGTGAGCTTCCATCGGAGAGATAGTGGGCTCGAATCCCACCGTCGGAAGCCCTGAAGGTGGATTTCCCATTTTCACACCAGGAAAATGCTGGGGCTGTTCCTTAATTAAGACCACGGTCGTTTCCTTCCATTACTAGCGCTTTCCTAACCCATCGTCGCCACAACACACTCTGTTGTATGTACGACGTAAAACGATAGCAAAAAGGATAGAGTTAGGATTCCTCTTACCCTCTATAAACGAGTCCACTGTTCTCCATTCGTCTTACCGAAGCCGATTCATACGTACAATATCATCCATCGAGTTAAACCTTAACAGCCTTTATCTACTCATTAGGAGTGATCTCCTGCAAGGTTCCCATCCTTTTGTACCTGCAATTATTCTTGCTTTTTTTCTTATACGAAAGAATATTACTATATAAATTAAGATATCTTTGAAATGGATGAAGAACCTGTAAACCATTTAACGTATAATGACGCATGGATATCAAAAGTTTAAGCAAGAGAATTTAATGTTACATCCTTTGAGTTCAATCAATCAATCAATCAATCAATCAATCAATCAATCAATCAATCAATCAATCAATCAATCAATCAATCAATCAATCAATCAATCAATCAATCAATCAATCAACCAATCAATCAATCAATCAATCAATCAATCAATCAATCAATCAATCAATCCTGAACTGCATTTAGGGCAGTCGCTCAGGTGGCATATTCCCTATCTGTTGTTTTCCTAGCCTTTTCTTAAATGATTTAAAAGAAATTGGATATTTATTGATCATCTCCCTTGGTAAGTTATTCCAATCCCTAACTGCCCTTCCTATAAATGAATATTTGCCCCAATTTGTCCTCTTGAATTCCAACTTTATCTTCATATTGTGATCTTTCCTACTTTTAAAGACGCCACTCAAACTTATTCGTCTACTAATATCATTCCACGCTATCTCTCCGATGACAGCTCGGAACTTTCCACTTAATCGAGCAGCTCGTCTCCTTTATCCCAGTTCTTCCCAACCCAAACTTTGCAACATTTGTGTAACACTACTCTTTTGTCGGAAATCACCTAGAACAATTCGAATTGCTTTTCTTTGAATTTTTCCAGTTCTTGAATCAAGTAATCGTGGTGATGGTCCCATACACTGGAACCATACTCTAGTTGGGGTCTTACCAGAGACTTATATGCCCTCTCCTTTACATACTAAAACCCCTAAACACCTTCATAACCCTTTATTTACAATCCCATTTATGTGATTACCCCAATGAAGATCTTTCCTTATATTAACATCTAGATACTTAGAATGATCGCCGAAGGATACTTTCACCCCATCAACGCAGTAATTAAAAACTGCGAGGACTTTTCCTATTTGTGAAACTCACAACCTGTCTTTTAACCCCGTTTATCATCATACCATTGCCCACCGTCCATCTCATCTCATTTTGCAGTTGCTCACAATCGTGTAACTTATTTATTACTCTATACAGAATAACATCATCCGCAAAAAGACTTATCTCTGATTCCACTTCTTTACTCATATCATTTCTATGTGTAAGAAAGTATAAAGGTCCAATAATACTGCCTTGAGGAATTCCCCTCTTAATTATTACAGGGTCAGATAAAGCTTTCCCTACTCTAATTCTCTGAGACTCTTTTGTCTAGTCCAATTGCACTCATTTTTGCCAGTAGTCTCCCATGATCCACCCTATGAAATGCTTTAGACAGATCAATCGCGATACAGTCCATTTGACCTCCTGAATCCAGGATATCTGCTATATCTTGCTGGAATCCTACAAGTTGAGCTTCAGTGGAATAACCTTTCCTAAAACTGAACTGCTTTCTATAGAACCATGTCTAATATAATCAGAAATAATGCCTTCCCAAATCTTACATGCAACGCATGTCAAACTTACTGGCCTGTAATTTTCAGCTTTATGTCTATCACCCTTTCCTTTATGCACAGGGGCTACTATAGCAGCTCTCCACTCATTTGGTATAGCTCCTTCAACCAAACAATAATAAAATAAGTACTTCAGATATCCTCCTGAGATCCCATGTCCATTTGAATGGACATCATTGTTTTTCATATTATTCTGAATTTACATCTTTTGGCATAGAAACCCAGTGTCACCGGGCGAGTTGGCCGTGCGCGTAGAGGCGCGCGGCTGTGAGCTTGCATCCGGGAGATAGTAGGTTCGAATCCCACTATCGGCAGCCCTGAAAATGGTTTTCCGTGGTTTCCCGTTTTCACACCGGGCAAATGCTGGGGCTGTACCTTAATTAAGGCCACGGCCGCTTCCTTCCAACTCCTAGGTCTTTCCTATCCCATCGTCGCCATAAGACCTATCTGTGTCGGTGCGACGTAAAGCCCCTAGCAAAAAAAAAAAAAAAACAGTGTCCAAGCAAATAGACTGTATAGTGCTTCCATCTGTTGACCGCTATTTCAAGTAAGAAGCAAAACAAACAATCATTTGTTTCCTGTAGTGGAGGTAAATTATGGCAAGTAAGTGTCCCTTGTCATTTACCTAATAAGAATCAAATGTATGACGTTAAAACTTATTTGAAACCATAGAATAATACTAATAATTACTTTTTTCATATTATAATCTTTATTGATATGTTTAAATGCTGTAAAAGGGTGCAGTGTTTATTAAAACTGAATGTCCGTTGTAATAGACATCGGTTACATGCTGACGTTAATACCAGAACTACAATAACCTAAAACTTTCAGCCAGCAGTTTTGTGATTTCAGCGAGTATTAAATAAAATTTCTTATTGTATTGTTATTAAAGCAGAATAATTCACTTTACAGGGTACAGATCATTGAATACAGATGGTATTTTGGATATTCTCGTAAATGACGGTCTTGAATTAAGTGACGATGAGAATGAAGACGATGGTTCAGATGCGACTGCGCCTCTCCGGCAGCAAGTGACAGACGCTTCAGATGAAGAAAATATTTCCAGTGTTGCAGATAATGAGGGACGGGAAAGACTTCAAGGCAGAAGACAATTTTGGAGAAAATCAGAGAGGTAAGTAAACCTAAATGCTCCCATAATTTTTCACTGCTGTGATTTTCTCAGAATTTCTGGAATGTGGTGGGGATTAAGGCCGAGAAGGTTTACTAACCTTGTAATTATGGCATTGCAGATTTGATGGCCTTCAAATTCCTGCACCATCAGTAGAAGAATCACCACTTGAACGTGAAGGCTGGAAGGCTTCGGACTACCTGAACCAGTATTTTGATCTTGATTTTGTCCAGAAAATGACAGAATTTACTAACATGAGATACATGCAAGTGACAGACAAAGAAATGCTTGTTTTTACTGGGGCCAGCATTCTTATGTCTTGTTTGGGTTATCCACGCATTAAGATGTATTGGGCCAGGTCAACAAGAGTAACGGCCATTGCAGACAGAATAACCCGTAATAGACATTTTTGTATCAGGGCTAATTTAAAAGTTACAGGTCACATGACGGTCTCTGAAGAAACTAAGAAGACTGATAGGCTATGGAAAGTCAGGCCAATATTACTGAGGGTGAGGGAGGGGTATTTGAAATCGCCACGTGAGGGAAATGTAGCCATCGAAGAGCAAATTATACCTTTTACTGGTGTTTCCGGAGTTAAACAGTTTGTCAGGGGGAAGCCAAATCCTGAAAGGCCTTAAAAACTTTGTTCTTGCTGTTTCTTCAGGTCTGGTTATTGATTGCGAAATTTACCAAGGCAAGGAAACCTTCCCTGAAGCAACAGGTCAGAGCTCAGGGCTTGGTCTCGGTGAATGTGTTGTCCTAGGACTATGTGAAACTTTACCAGGTGGGACACATGCATTTTTTGACAGATATTTTACATCACTACTACGTTTAGAAAAGTTAGCAGAAAGGAATATCCCAAGCACGGAAACAATAATGAAGTCTAGGGTGCCAAGTGCAGTGCATCTAACTGATTTTGCAAATGCCATAATTAGTGTTTCACAGTAAATGACAAATATTCAAGTCCAATGTCATAATATAAGAACAAAGGCCAGATGTCCATTCAAACAGACATGCTGTATTTAAGCCCTTTGGTAACTTTTTTAATTTATCGGCATATTCCCTTTATCTGATCCCATATGACATGTGTAAGTTCGTTTTAACAAGGTTGCAATTTCGTAACAGTCTGGGGTCATAGGAGGATATGGTACTATATCCCAACCCATTGTCTTTAGTATATCCACAGAAATATTATCAATTCCAGCCGCTTTTCTAGTTTTCAACTTTTGTGTATTATTGTAAATGTCATTGTTATATAAATTTTAATTCTTCTTTAGCATTAGTCACCTCCTCTATCTGGACATTATTCTTGTAGCCAACAATCTTTACATACTGCTGACTGAATACTTCTGCCTTTTGAAGATCTTCGCATACACACTTCCCTTGTTCATTAATGATTACTGGAATGTCCTTCTTGGAACCTCTTTCTGCCTTAAATTACCTGTATATACCCATCCATTTTTCTCTAAAATTTGAATGACTGCCAATTATGCTTGCCGTCATGTTATCCTTAGCTGGCTTCTTTGCTAGATTCAATTTCCTAGTAAGTTCCTTCAATTTCTTTCAATTCCTCTCTTAACTGATAAAGAACGGAGATTTCAACAAGATACAAAGTGCAGAGTCGAGATTCAGTTTATTTTAATGGACCAACATATACAGTTGCACACACACACATCAAAAGAAAAGAAGAAAATACTCTGTTATCTGGACACGATCTATGTAGCAGGTAATGTTTGATGGGCCTCTCGTGCTGGCGTCGTCATCTCTCGTTGTAGGCACCACTCCTATTTCTAATTCGTGCATAGCTCACTAATTGAACAATGACTTTCCTGACGTTAACACTCCCTGCAGTACTCCTTACATAAAGTTAATGAGTCCTAAGTTTAATAGCGAAACCACCTTGGGTTACGTTCATGAAGAGAATACACTTGTATTCTCACGTATTACAGAATTCTAAAGTAACTAAATACAGAACAAAATTTCTCCTGTCCTATACCAGTCAAAAGCAGTCTCTCATTGACTTTAACTCTCGTCATTGAGATAACCAGGTCTCAATAAGAATAATTTTGAGTAGTGCTCTACTCAGATGCGAAGTGAACTAAGATCTTCAGCAGTTAAGACCTTCTCCGATGTCAAGACGTACAGCCCTCCTCCGATGTAATGATAGAATAGATTAGAATTGACCCATAGACTTTCTCCAGCTCTTGTCGTTGATGTATATAGGCTCCCTCCATGTACCATGTCACAAGGTCCAGTAAGATCTGATGTACTATCCCTTTTCCTATCCATAATTGTATATCCATTACCTTGTTCCATAATGTCCATAATGTCCATTCACATCGGTTGAACTTTCCCGTGCAATCAAATCGTCCTGTAGCGAACTTCGAAAAGTAGGCGTTAACAAGGATTTAACTGTCTCTTCAAATATGGAAGCGGTAAGGACTCTAGCAAGCTTGATAACGTCTTTTTCCTGGTAATGGGCTAAAATTAGCATGGTGAGTCCGGTCACCTGACCTCGGCTACTGGAAATTTGCTCCAAGCTATTAATACGAGTGTTGTTGTAATACCTTCCTCAAGAAGTCGTTCGTTCAGAATACATTATAGCCATGATACAAAGAAATGAGATGGTGCTGTGACATGCATGACTAAAAACCTATATAAAATAATTTTAAATGGCCTACCACTAATTAAATATATAAATCTTTCCAATTAATTACACAGTTCGACAATTTAGTACATGCTTTGATATTCCAAACATCACAGCATTAAGTAGAATCACTATTTAGTTCAGCTTGGAATAACGCATTAGATTTTCCCTGTAAATTCACAATCAGAAAACAGATATTAAAATGCTATTTTTTAAAATAAGTTACTTGTTGCCTACAGCGAGTTCTTAGTGAAATGAGAGAACCATCTAGGAACGAAATTCGTGGGTAACAATTTGGAAGTCTACGCCTTTACGGATACTCGTAAAATAAATTATTCTTCCATAGTTTTGATTTAAATCCCCATATATTACCGTTTTACTGATGTATAAATACAGGAGTTAAGGCACGCAATTCCTCCGACCCCTTCTGCTAAAATACCGTAGCTGCTAGAGGAAACACTTCTTGTTCCTACGATTAGAGTATAATTTCCCTCCCCTCCTTGTCATCTGTATCTTACATTACAAGGGTACATATTATAGCAGATCTCCCCTACCGCACCCTCGTTATTTATTGCTTTAAGGCAATTATTTCTCTTGTTACATTATCAGTATGCATGCTGAATGGAATTAGAATTTCACCAGGACAAGTACGCTTTTTTCTAAATGTCACTCACTTTATGTCTACCACTAATATGGAAATCATTTCATAAGTCATGGCGGATATTTTATATTTTTTTAAACATGATACATCTAATTATCACAATTGAGGAAACCTGCTCATAATGTACTTTTGAGTTAACTTTAAACAAAATAAAATGTTTTTTGTTATGGTGATATAAAAGGCGTAGAGCTTCAGAACTGCAGGGGGATATAATAATAATAATAATAATAATAATAATAATAATAATAATAATAATAATAATAATAATAATAATAATAATAATACGCAGCGTTAACAAAATATAATTACAGTCTGAGAAATACAAACACTACTTCTTGAGGATGGAATATAATCCTTAGAATCGTAGAAGAGAACGGTAATAACCTCGTAAATACAAAGGTAAAATATTCCCTCAAATAACCTGAGAGGACGAAAAAATACTTTTTAGAAATGACAAGCAATGATTACAAACTTACAAGGACACTTATTCAACTAGAGTAGCAGAATACATTAGAGTTATCAGAGAATCATCAATTTTGAAATGAAGAAAAGGTGATTTCGAGTCTAGATTGAACAGAAATTCCTAAAGAAAAAAAAGCAACATCCTAAGCGCATATAGTTACCCAATAAAACAGAAGCTATACTCGTATACTAAATGCAGCCAACCTGAAGCTTACTTCCTAGGACAAGAAAGGATAAATTTAGAAAAAGGCCACTCATAACTATCGATACAAGTTTATTAGTAAACGTCTAGAAAATTCCACTAGATGAACACTCCGACTACGCTGCGGTACGAAAGCAGAAAAGTTAAGTCCAATTCACCTCGTGGGATTTGGTAGGTACTTGTTGGCATCATAATTATGTGATTGTTAACGCCCTGTTTGGCATGGATTTCAGCCGTTCTGACGATTTTTTCTTTCATATTATACAGTTCCTACAAACATGCGTTTTCCATCATCATCATCATCTCAGTACTGAATTTTTGTGATTTGGTACCTTTTGAAAATAAGCTATTATTATTATTATTATTATTATTATTATTATTATTATTATTATTATTATTATTATTATTATTATACCGCTATTCCAAAACCTGTAGGGTCACGGCTGCGAAGTGCGTCGCACATGTGTATTTGGCCCTATTTTTCGGTCGGATGCCCTTTCTGACGCCAACCCTATATGGAGGGATGTTCTCACTATTGCGTGTTCCTGTGGTGGTTGGTAATGTGGTGTTTTGTCTGAATATGAGGAGGAGAGTGCTGAGACAGACAAAAATCTGAGTCCCCGAGCCAGAAGAATATATTAATCAGAAGCGATTAAAATCCCCGACCCGGAGGGGAATCGGACCCTCTGAACCAAAGAGCAGTTCTTTTCCGCCAACAAGTCAGATAATAATAATAATAATAATAATAATAATAATAATAATAATAATAATAATAATAATAATAATAATAATAATAATTTCGTGTGGCTATTTCTAGCCGAGTGCAGCCCTTGTAAGGCAGACCCTCCGATGAGGGTGGGCGGCATCTGCCATGTGTAGGTAACTGCGTGTTATTGTGGTGGAGGATAGTGTTATGTGAGTTGCAGGGATGTTGGGGACAGCACAAACACCCAGCCCCCGGGCCACTGGAATTAACCAATGACGGTTAAAATCCCCGACCCGGCTGGGAATCGAACCCGGGACCCTCTAAACTGAAGGCCAGTACGCTGACCATTCAGCCAACGAGTCGGACATAATAATAATAATAATAATAATAATAATAATAATAATAATAATAATAATAATAATAATAATAATAATAATAATAAGTGTAATTACCTTAGATCCACATCAAATAACGGCCCTGTCTTGAAATGAAATGGCGTATGGCTTTTAGTGCCGGGAGTGTCCGAGGACAAGTTCGGCTCGCCAGATGCAGGTCTTTTGATTTGACGTCCGTAGGCGACCTGCGCGTCGTGATGAGGTTGAAATGATTACGAAGACGACACTTACACCCAGCCCCCGTGCCAGCGAAATTAACCAATTAAGGTTAAAATTCCCGACCCTGCCGGGAATCGAACCCAGGACCCCTGTGACCAAAGGCCAGCACGCTAACCATTTAGCCATGGAGTCGGACGGCCCTATCTTGATGGTTGTATTTGAAATTCAAGATGTCCCTAGCTCAGATAGACACAATTTTGTTACATGGTATAGCATAAAACGCTAAAACAATTAGTCCTAACCCTTTACATACGAACACTTAGCTTTTAAAATTAAGATTTCCCAGACCAGGAGGGATGAGAAGATATAGCCTGACTTATAAAGCCCTCATCAACCTGCCTTCACTGCACCAGGTGTCACTTCCAAATCCTGTACACAGTAGCGCCGACTTTGGGGGAGAGGAGGGGAAGGTGTTTCTACCCCCCCCCCCCCAAATGATTTTAGGTGGGCAAGGTGCAATGTTAAGTCCCCATGAAACGTGGAATTTGGTAGTCTTCGGGGGCTGCTAAGGCGTTAAATCTGGAGAAGGAGGTTCTTTTATATCAAGAAATGAGATTAGAAAGGGGATATTCCTTCATAGAATTACATTTCCCAATGGAGACTGTTCAGGCGTTACATCTGGTGGTAGAGCTTTTCACACTTCATGTTATGAAATGCATAATATACAGTTAATAATTTCGTGTGGCTATTTCTAGCCGAGCCCTTATAAGACAGACCCTCCGGTGAGGGGGGGGCGACATCTGCCATGTGTAGGTAACTGCGTGTTATTGTGGTGGAGGATAGTGTTATGTGAGTTGTTTATGTGAGTGCTTGTTATGCCTGTCCAGTCTTTAATATTTTTATGGCATATTGTTCTCCTCCTGCCTACTCCTCGGCACCCTTCAATTTTGCCTTTCAAAATTAAATGTAAAACTGCCTATTTTTCATCACGCAAAACATGCCCTGCATGTTCTGCATTTGATGGTGGTTACCAGTTCTTCTTTTTTGCAGTTTGCTCTCTGTAACACTTGTTCATTAGTGGCATGGTCAATCCACGAAACTCTGAGCATTCTTCTATGAAGCCAAAGTTCTAAGGCTTCCAGTCTTTTGATGGTGACCTATTTTAACGTCTAAGCTTCAACTCCATAATGAAATGAAACGTCGTATGGCTTTTAGTGCCGGGATATCCCAGGAAGGGTTCGGCTCGCCAGGTGCAGGTCTTTCTATTTGACTCCCGTAGGCGACCTGCGCGTCGTGATGAGGATGAAATGATGATGAAGACAACACATACACTCAGCCCCCGTGCCATTGAAATTAACCAATTAAGGTTAAATACCCGACCCGGCCTGGAATCGAACCCGGGACCCTCTGAACCGAAGGCCAGTACGCTGACCGTTCAGCCAACGAGTCGGACTTCAACTCCATAAAGGAGAGTAGACCAAATATAACATTTCACCGTACATTGCCGAAGTTTTAAATTTAATGTATCATGTCGCAATAATGATTTTATCTTCCTATTTTCCTGATTACTTGTGAATAGTTCTGAAGCCTCCATACGTAGGACTCGTTCAAAAATGTATTTGAGGAACAAGCTCTATCCCCAGTCCCCACCGTAGCTGGGCCCCTGTAAATAACAATTTCTATTTACGAATATTTCGATTGTCTCCTGTCGTTAAGTTTTTTACCCGAAACCAATTTGGTGCTAAGTACATTCCAGTGGCCCTCAAACACATAGTGAATTAGCATTACTGCATCTTTATTGGAAGATGTAACACAGTTACCGTGACTTTCGAAATGACCCCCGGATCTACAACAATAGTGTAAGCTATTGAAATGTGGATTAATCGCAGTATGTTGAAGATCTCACGGGTAGACTGCATCACCAACGATGAGGTAATAATGGTGTGCCAGGAAATCAAGCAAAGTCCTATCCATTGCAAAATGCAGGAAAGCCGCCTATTTCGAAAAAATACAGCCTGATACAACTGATAATATAAGGCACGATAGAAGGGAAATTTGGACATAGGCGGAGAAGATCTTCGACTTTGGTTCAACTTCCGCTACGCGGCACCCCTGAAGTGGAAAGAGCAAAATAAAAATAATTACTTCATGATGGCCGCTGGTCTTCTGCGTAGAGAAGGCACTGGAAGAAGAAGGGGAATAATAATAATAGTAGTATTGGACCAAGAAAAGTTGGGAGTACTTGCACGAGAAGAAGTAATAAAGAAATGTATAGCCAAACTGAAAAAAAATCAGATGCCTTCAGGAAGAGAAAAAAAATCTTTCTATGCTCACCTGGTCCGAATGAACCCAGAAAGAAACCGACAAAAAGCTGGTCATTTTGTCAAAAATCCAAAACAGAAAGTTGGTTCATCGAACTAAAAAATAAAAGGATTTAGCAGAAATAAGGATAACGAAAGCAGAAATTCTTGACAGGCTTACATTTCGCAATAATATTACGAAGTTCGGGTGTTTTGGAGATAAAGGCAGAAAGCGTGCAACTGTCCGGACGGATGAAAGAAGAAAACTACCCAGTGACAGGATGTAGAAGTAGTGGGGTGAGCGAAAGTCAAGAAAGGAGATAAAAATATGAGGATTTTACATAGTCCATAGATGGTCGAAAGCGAAGAATAAGAATAAGAAGAAGAAGAAGCTAATGGCGTTACGCCCCATCAACTACTTCGGTGACTCCGAGGTGCTAGAATTTTTTTGCTAGTGGCTTTACGTCGCACCAACACGGATAGGTCTTATGGCGACGATGGGACAGGAAAGGGTTAGGAGTTGGAAGGAAGCGGCCGTGGCCTTAATTAAGGTACAGCCCCAGCATTTGCCTGGTGTGAAAATGGGAAACAACGGAAAACCATCTTCAGGGCTGCCGACAGTGGGATTCGAACCCACTATCTCCCGGAAGCAAGCTTACAGCTGCGCGCTCCTAACCGCACGGCCAACTCGCCCGGTGTGCTAGAATTTTGTCGGGTAGGTTCTTTTATATGTCCGTAGATATACCACCTGGAGAAATCGAGTACCTTTAAATATTATCATACTGAGCCTTGATAAACATACTTTCCATTATCAGCATAATACTGTGACCGTTCATGACCTCGTCATACGTATATGGAGACATCCTGTAGAAAGAATATGCCGTTTTCCGCACGGTTCTACGTTAAATAGCCGCCGAACGGGGATAATCTTGACGGTTCCGGGATGCGAGCCGCCCCCCGTAGAGTCACGCGCCTCTCCTCTCGTTGCGCGTAATTGAGAAAACAGGGAGTACAGGCGCCCGTAAGTGAAATTCTTTCTCTCTCTGAGCGAGAGAGCTGGGGCAAGCGAGATGTCACATGACTGAGAGATGAGGTCACGAAACAGCCTCAAGGAAGTCGTCCCAACATTCGAGACGATATCACCCCATGTATTCCCCTAAATATCTGATGGCACCAATGTATAGCTTTCAACTGTTTCGAGGCTATCAACATTGAGTTACAGCTTCAATAAATGAGGGGATTTTATGTGGATTTATCATGTAGAGAACCATTTTACATAATAAGAATAATGGGAAGTACGCAGGTAGCGAATATCTTGAAGTGAGAAAGACCAGATGCCCGACCCTGACAGGACCAGGAAAACTAAAAAATCCCCGGAGTCAAGCTCCACCTACTTTAAATTGGTACTGACGCTTTAATTATTACAGGCGAGCCCGTGAAGGATTCGCAATGAAAAATGTTCAACGGAAAGCGGGATGTACAGTCTTTAATTTGATACTAAATTCAAAGTGGAGTGATGTGTGACAAGGGGGCGTGGACTGATTCCCCCTCCAGAAATAATTCTTTCCACCATATAGGCGAGAGGCAAGAGACCAGTGTACCCCAGTATATTCTGTGCCTTCGGTGTAATCAACAGGTCTATTCGTGAGTGAACAGTTAGTATGAATACTCAGTGTTTTACATTGTGGAAATTCCTCATCGAACAGTGATATGTAATAGTCAATGACAACATATAGTGAGTGACAGTGCGTTGCAAGCCAGATATTGATCATGCTTCTAATGCAGCCTGTAATGATCTGGATGTGAATTTTTTTTTAAAATTCGGATTATGTATCAGAGAGGCGCGGGGTGTTCAAGATATAGTTCGATCACGGTGTTGCAGTGAGGTTCGAACCGACGACATCAGTGATTGGCATTCAGCCATCGGTTTGTAGACCGGGCAGTGTCCGCCGTATTCGCTCTAACGCAGTGAGTTGCTCATTGGATTAAATATTATTGAAGCGGAGTGGGTCGATTGATGACCGATATAAAAGGATATATTAACACGTATGTTCAAACCCTGTGAGTGCGTCCGTCTAGTGCGTGGTGCTCCTAGAGTCAACTACAGTATTTATGGAGAACTACTGTGTGCAAGGGAAGGCAATGGTGTCGAGCTGCAGGACAGACTAACAATCTAGGGCTAGGATACTTGAATATATGAGTACCTTTAGCCGTGACAGATTTAAAATGCATGACACACTTAGTGCATTTATAACACATTAATCCTTCCTCATTGCATATTTGACCTCCGAGAACTTCAGGGCTGGTGAGCGGTCCGCTGTATAGTCACTTCAACATATCAGGTATACTCTGGACCTTCCGACGACATCTGAGGATCCAATCGGCATGCGGACGAACCGGCAGATGAGGACCCTGGACAACCCTGCATATATCAACGCCCCGATGACCGCCGAAGCTGATGGATGTACTCCCTGAGGGTAGCGAATCGCAGAAGTGATGAGTACTCTTTCATTTATCTTGATAGCTAGTCACGTGTAGGGAAGTAAAATCATTTGCATGTAAATACTTTGAATATCATTTGAGTATAACGCAGGTTTCAGGGATTATAGTTGATAAGATTTTCCTGTGAGATTTTCTTCGTGGCTGAAGCCACTCATTTCATTAATTAGGGGATATAATGCATGGTAATTAATAAGGCCCTAGTATAATTTACAGGTGACGTGATGTAAATAACGGGAAATAAGGTTTCATAATATGATCCGATCGTCGAAGGCTGAGTTTAAATGCTACGAATCATCACAAATTTCCCGATTAGTTATTTAGGATGATACGTCACCTGATGATAGAATTTCCTCCTGTATAGATTTAAGGCTGCATACTACAAGACGGCAATAAACAAAGTGTGGGTATACTTGAATTTCATAGACCGCGATTAACCATGAATTATTTTAATTTTTATTCTGAAGGATAGAGTCTTCTGGTTAAATGTGCATTGTTTTCGGGGTATGAGGATGAAAGGGGCGGTACGTGATTTGTGAGTTTGTAAGTTTGAAAGTACACTGGTGTTTACATATGTGTATTCTCCGGTAGAAGAGATATTTGGGACGGTGAAAAATGCCGTCACATGGATAAGATGGCTGAGGTCATATGTAGGGTGGCACGCTGATAGCACCAATGAATCGCAGAGAGAAAGTTGTTTTGCGATAATATGAGTATTTAAATATAGCAAGTAAGTGGATAGCCTTGCTCTGTGGGTGAAGAAAAAAGAAAATAAAAGACAGGCGAGCCGAACCGTTTGACAAGTTTATAGCCTGGGGGAACGAAAAAAGCTCGCTGGCCACTGTGTAAAAGGGATGCTTTCAGTCCTCCTTTCTTTCCATAGTAGAACGAAAACATGCACAATTCAAGATAAAGACACCGTCGCACATATCTTAGGTATGACAAATGAATGAACTCCTTCCACCTTTGTTATTATTATTAAAATAAAAACCGGGATAGGGTTTCAGGTTTTTTTGTACACCCCACATATGGAAGTCCTGAGCTCGAGGCTCCAGGGTTCGAAGGAGACTGTTGCCCACATGTGGTAACTAAGCGGAGCTGTACCAAGATCCTGTGTTGTTGTTTTTTTTCTCTCCTGCTCTGGCATGGAGAAGCAAATGCAAGGTGTTATGTTATTTCTTCCAGTGTGTGTATTATATGTTAGGTGATGCAATTTATTGGTTGTCGGTTGATATGCCTGTTGTTTTTTAGGAACACCGTTGAAATGAAATGTCACTTGTTATATTAACGCCTAGGTAAATCCCTATGAAACAGGCGTTATGAGAGGTAAATACTCCGTGTGATAAATCAGACGAGGTCATTAGCATAGAGAATGTGACATAGCTATCATGTGTTTCAAAGGGTACTCGATAATTTCAACAAAACTCAATTAACATGATACGAATAAATTGGGCGATACAACTCGTGCCGTAAGAAGATATGCCCTTGTAAATAACATATGTGTAAAATGCTTAAGATTTTCGTGTGTTAGATAATTCAAAGGGGACGTCCTTTTCAGTGTGTTTAATGATTTGAAGGTTATGAAATGTCAAATGCCGGTCTGAGAAAAAGACATTCAAGCTCAGACCTGATTATGAATTAGTGTAGTGTGTTAATAAATATTTCGGCATATCTGTATGTAATGAAATTTCAAGTGTTTTCCTTAGTTAATTAAAAGTGTTTTTGCAAAATAGACGGTATTCCTTCTCATTAGTAATGTGTTCGTATTCCTATGATATCCGAGACTCTTTCCCCTTACTTGGAATTAAATAGTTTAAGCCCCCTTCCGGACATACCACGTACCCAAGCTCTTGAGCAAGCTGAGGAAAACTCAAGTAGGGGTGATGGTTTTCGATTCCAGGGAATGCCCAAGGGTCTCGTCGAATAAATCCTTACAGCCACTTTACAAGCCAATTAACATAAATTGTTATGCACTGGAGCCCTGGACAGGTGCAATACGAGAACTCTTCAAACAACATCGCGCAACAGCGCATTGCGCCCTTGGCCTGACAAGACTATTGCTGGGCAGCCAGATGGCCTGTAGTTACTGGAGATTCATGTGGTCAGCGTCACGAGTTCGCTGCTTCTCGAATCAATAGTTCCTCATTTAGTTTTACAAGGCTGATTGAAGACTGTTCCAGTCCTCAATATAGAATTTAAATCTATGGGATGGCCGGGAATCGAATCTGGGACCTCTGGGTACGAGGCAAGCACGTTACTTTGGCAAATAACAATCATTACTCCTCAGCTAAGCTAGAGCTCACTGATCAAACATGCTGAGGAGGAATTTACTTTCGGTAACGTTTATCCAGTTCCCAACATGGCTCAATCAATCAATCAATCAATCAATCAATCAATCAATCAATCAATCAATCAATCAATCAATCAATCAATCAATCAATCAATCAATCAATCAATCAATCAATCAACCAACCAATCAATCAATCAATCAATCAATCAATCAATCAATCAATCAATCAATCAATCAATCAATCAATCAATCAATCAATCAATCAATTAATCAATTAATCAATTAATCAATCAATCAATCAATCAATCAATCAATCAATCAATCAATCAATCACCACTGATCTGCATTTAGGTCAGTCATCCAAGTGTCAGATTCCCTATCTGTTGTTTAGCTAGTCTTTTCTTAAATAAATTATTCCAATCCCTAACTCCTCTTCCTATAAACGAATATTTACCCCAATTTGTCTTCTTGAATTCCAACTTTATCTTCATACTGTGATCTTTCCTGCTTTTAAAAACAGCACTCAAACTTATTCGTCTTCTAATGTCGTTCGTCTACTAATGTCCTTGGTCTTAATATGGAAAAATGCATTTTGAATAATTGTTCTTCTTTACCTAGAGTAACTTCATTTTATTACCCGATTGTTGGTATCACGTCCTCCTTAATATGGCGGAATGAATGTAATAACTTGCTAATTAAGGAGTTTAATCTCTGACATTCCTTTGAAGTTAAGTTAGGAAGAACTTAAAGAATCCTCGGAATTTTACATCCACTTCAGAAGTACACACAATAACCAGTTCCACTAAAGCTTTCTTTGAATGAATGACGTTTGTGGAGAACATTTATAAAGAAAAAGAGAGGAATTTAGATTACTTCAAGTTATTACCACTTGCGTCGCACAGTATCTCGTTTATATTCTCCCGTCTTCTTTACATTTTTCATCCCGTATGCACTGTTTTAATTTCTCTCCCCTGTTCCACTAGTGAGTCACACCTCAGGATACAACGGTTCGGTGGGCAACTGGCCTGTCTCTGTAGAAATAATGGTCTGGGTCTTGGTTCCTTCTAAGAGTAATTTGCAGGTACCAGAAGAATCTGTACATATTAATGTTATATATTTAACTTTCCGACTACTTTTGTCAGTCTTAAGCGGTGTTGGACAGCCTTATCCTGTCAAAGTTAACCCTTTCAGACTTGAATAATTCTCCCCGTGAGATAAACATTATTGCATACAATCTGAATTTCTGAGAGGACACAAAAAATAATTATCAAATCAAATCAAATCAAATCAAATCAAATCAAATCAAATCAAATCAAATCAAATCAAATCAAATCAAATCAAATCAAATCAAATCAAATCAAATCAAATCAAATCAAATCAAATCAAATCAAATCAAATCAAATCAAATCAAATCAAATCAAATCAAATCAAATCAAATCAAATCAAATCAAATCAAATCAAATCAAATCAAATCAAATCAAATCAAATCAAATCAAATCAAATCAAATCAAATCAAATCAAATCAAATCAAATCAAATCAAATCAAATCAAATCAAATCAAATCAAATCAAATCAAATCAAATCAAATCAAATCAAATCAAATCAAATCAAATCAAATCAAATCAAATCAAATCAAATCAAATCAAATCAAATCAAATCAAATCAAATCAAATCAAATCAAATCAAATCAAAATCTCTTTATTTGCAAATGAGGTGTCTACCTCGGTGGCAAATGGTACACTAAAATACATTATTGTCAAGCACTAAATTTTAAATTAACAGGAGACGAAGAAAATTTTACTAGAATACAATATTATACAATTTACGCTAATAATTTTTTCTATTAAACACACACATCATCCTTAAAAAATTTATATTGTTTACAAAATTCTACTTATAATATCTTACAAACATAGTCAACATATATGCAGTACGGTATGTGAAATTACTTCTAATAATACTATGCAACTGGTATAAGATTAAAATTAACATTGAATTTATTTACATATTTATATTTTACTCATTTTGGAACCTAAGTAGCATACCGACCTGCTGTGTCTTAACCAGAGCCTCTTTTGCCACCACTTTTTAGAGTTCCTGAAGGGCCTTCACAGCTACCGTAGCGGTCCCAGGGCCCTCGAAGTCCCCACTGTAGTTCACCCCCTACAGGCAGTGACCTACTTGGGCTGTCCAAACTCCACAGACCAGGGGATGGAATTAATTTAATCACAAACATTTTTATTTACAATATCCTGCACTGGTCGAATGCCCTCTAACATTTCATTTATTATCTCTGTTGTTGTTTATTCTCTTCTTGAATATCTGTACAGATTTTGGAAAAGGATCAAACACTACCCCTGGTAAAGTGTTCCACTCCTTCACGACCTTCCCAATGAATGAAAATTTACCCCAACCGCTTCTGCTAAAATTCCTTCTAATTTTGTACTTGTGGTCAGTTCCAATATAATTATTTTCCAACTGAAGCCTCTCACGGATATCTCTCCATGCTTCTTCTCCTGTATAGGCTCTATATAATCCTATAAGTCTAGTTTTCTCCCTTCTCTTACTTAAAGTTTCCCACCCAAGTTATAAATAAATAACATATTATTTCCATAATTTTACTGTACATTTCTGGTATATCCATGTTTACGCACAAGGTGTAATAAATGTAGACCTATCGTGAAATGAACTATTTTAACAACTGATCAACAAGAGGGTAAATTACAGGTAAGTTCTCTACAGTCGCTCAAAAATGAGCGCGTGGTATTGTGTAACTTCCTCGCAGAAAAACATATCTCAGAAATAATTGAACCTATAGACATAATGTTTGTCGTAAATATCCACGGGTTTTGTATCTACATGAGAGGTCGCCATAACACCTATCAGTGTCGGTGAGACGTAAAACAAATAAAAAAATATTTTGATAATGATTCGCGCTGATTTTTCAGTGATTATAGATATTTCATAACATTAATTAAAATGTATTTAATAATTAACTAAGGGACCTGGAGAGTTGGCCGTGCGGTTAGGGACGCGCAGCTGTATGCTTGCATCCGGGAGATAGTGGGTTCGAATCCCACTGTCGGCAGCCCTGAAGTGGTTTTCCGTAGTTTTCTATTTTCACGCCAGGCAAATGCTGGGGTGAACCTTGATCAAGGCCACGGCCGCTTCCTTCCCATCCCTACACCTTTCATATCCCATCGTCACCATAAGACCTATCTGTGTCAGTGTGACGTAAATCAAAATTGTAAAAAAAATATTACTAAGATATGGAAAAACAGGGGAATTACTAATAATGGAAATATCCATCTCGTTGAAACACTGTTTTCTCATCGGGCTGTGAGACCTGGACCGTAAAGGCTTTGGACAGAGAACGAATCGATGCCTTTGAAATGTGGTGCTGGCGTAGAATGCTACGTGTGTCTCGGACCGCAATAAGAACCGACGCGTCCATTATTCAGGAGCTGAAGATGTTAATACGCCTTTCTTCTCGTATCAATGAAAGAATACTTCAGTTCTTTGGACACAATGCAAGACGACCTGGAGACAATCTAGAGAAATTAATCACGGAAGGGAAGGTTGAGGGCAGTAGACCACGGGAAGGGACTGCAACCAAATGGATTGGACAAGTGAAGACTATCACCTGTTTATCTTTCCAATGTGCCCTGAGGAAAAGCGAGGAAAGTGAAACAAGTGGCTTGCAGATGGTGGCACGTTCCCTGAAGTAGAAGGACCGTACGATTGTCATCCATGAAGAATGTGTTGATAATCGTACCAATGATCTCGCCGCACATGCACTATGGAGCAAAAACAGTAAGACATGTAACATTTGGATGTTCAGTATTGGCATCTATGGAATACGAAGAGAGACTTGATCTTATTGGTAAGGTTATACATTTCTCGTTTCATCGACTACTGTTTTAAGAGGAAGTACAACTGGGCATCCATCCTCGCTTTGATACAATCACCACCACCACCACCATGTCGAAGCATCACCCGCCACCAAGGCGTTCCAGACTCGAAATGTGTAACCATCGAAAACGTTATAGCTTCTTGTCCAATAATAGTTTCGTTTCATTTACTAGATTTTGACAAGACAGCTAATGCTATTGTATCTCGAGGGATATTTCAGATCTCGAGTTTTCAAGTTACGTTTTTTCCTTCCTAGTTAACGAATTATTGTAGCGTTAGGTTAGGCAACGCTGGGAGTATGTTTCGCTAAGTATCTAATATAGTTGCGACTTCTCATAGGCCAGTATTAGTAATAGTGTCACCTCATTCATTGCACACAGAACTTGAGAGCCCAATACTTGTTTAAACAGCCCGTTGACAGAGAATGCGGGCGAGAAAGTTACATGTCAAATGATTTACAAGCTCACCGTTGACATTTGAGTCACGTTACCACAGTGGAAATCGGACTTCTCGATGCCTAATATGGGTAGATTTTTTTTGTACGAAATGAAAGGAATTGTTGAAGGCATCCTGGTTTGCCACTGTGCGTTATATACTGTAGGTGAAGCAAGGCTCCGAGAATGATCCTTTCACTTGAAAAATAACGTTGCTCATCCACTAAAGTTACGCGGAGGTATTCATAACAGGCAATTCTGTGTTGCTGGACCAAGTTAACCCTTCAACGTACGACTGTCTCGCAAAACAGCACTATGGAATGTGTTTATTTGTTTACAATTTAAGTTTATTTGGCAAAAAATACATTTAGTGTTGTTTACATTCTTCTGACTACCATATCCTGGTATATTTCTCTTGCGGTGTCAGCGAGGAATGAACTTTCTGGCGTTAGAATTTATGGCATTGATAAAATGATTACCATTTCCAGGAACTGGCGGTACCTACTGTACGGTTCTATCAATCCCATTTACGAACGTGTCCCACTTTAAGGGCCAACAATTCCACCGAGATTGCGGTTCTGAAGACACGAGAGGGATTTCAGTGCCATAATGAATAATAAATTACCTGTGTGGGAAGGATATGATGACCTTTCGCTGAGTCATCGGTAGATTTCCGGAAGTGGACTGGAACACTACGCAAATGTCAGGAGAATACTCCTCTTTCTCTTTGTTAGAACGGAACATAAGCGTTGTAGACGGTTGGGAGGGAGTTTGCTTCCGTTCAGTTGTTCAGGGTGGGACTCACTGTCGTCTTCAAATTTATATCTCCACGCTTGGATTCATGAAATCTTCTGTGTACAAAGCAGAATGGTCGAAAACGTTTAATGGAGGGTTAGTCCAATTGACTCCTGGTGGCTTATGGGCATTGTCATCGGCAATGCTTGCAATTTCCACCGCCAGTACAAATATATATGTTGCTCTTTCTTCTAAACAATTTTAAAATCGATTGGTTGTAATCTGATACACATTGCAATCCCGTATCCCTTATCAATCATTGACCCAACAAGGTAATAGCCGTCTATTTTACATATTTTGAACAAATCTGTACCACCACAGGTGTGTGTTTCTTGTAGTGCTATCAAATTCACGTTGAGAGATTCTGACTCTTTGGTGGTGATATAGAAGCAATGTTTAAGTAAGAAATGCGGAGGTTGTAACCAAGTCTGATAGACATGTGTTCAAGTTTGTTCTGAAGAGGATTGTTAGCGAACATAATAGCTGCAGTCGTCTGCTTGTTGCTGTGTTGCAGTGCTATTGCATCTCCGTTGCCCAGGGAAGGACCAATACTTTCTGTATTCCCGTAATTAACGATGAAGGAAGTTTTATGGTTTTGAAACAGATTTTACCATGTTGAAATATAGTTACTTTACGGGAACAAGCAGTGTTGTAAGTCACATCGTCACTGTGCCACTAAAAACCCCAACAGCATTCACCTGAAGGAAATCCTTTACTCCACTTTGTAAACAGCCAGATTCCCCTTCTTCCAATCGCTTCCTGATCCTAAGATTCGTGCGGTGGAGTTTAGACCCTTTCATTCTCCCACTCGGGAATTCAAGACGGGATGCAAGTGGGGCGTGTTTCGCTGTCTTACACTCTCTTTCAACAGTCGTTTCTTTAGGTTCTTGTAAGAAGAGCGAGTATAAATTTGATCCTTCAGAAAGGGAGAAGAAGGTAACGTTAAGATACGAAGTCTCTCCTCCTTCCCCCAGCCGTAAATTTGATTCTCAGTGAACTGCAGAAATACATTCATGAGAGAGGAATATCACTCCCATCCTTCATAATAGAGATGAGATATAAGATATCAGGCAACAGTAAAAAAAAAAAAAAAAAAAAAAAAAGAGATATCTCTATATGTAGAGGTTAGTCAATATTTCTTTGCAGAAATCAGGAAAAGGAATAATTCAATTAAGGTTTTCGTGCCTAGACATGTTTATGTATTTATTTATTTATTTATTTGGTGTTCATAACAGCGACATTTTTTCCGTTTCCAAGAGAAGGTGAGAGACTAATATGTACGATATCATATTTATGGAAATAATAACAATATTAATAAATATGATGGCAGTAATAATAATAATAATAATAATAATAATAATAATAATAATAATAATAACAACAATAATCTTCTTCTTTTTCTTCTTCGTCTTCTTCCTTAGCGTTTGTTCCACATGCTAGCGGGATCCGCTGTTTTGGTTCTCTGTCGCCACTTTATACAGTCGTATGCCTGATCAGAGTGCAGACCTGTAACCTTGAGATCTTTGTGCAGAGTGTCAAACTAATGCTGTCTCCGTCTTTCTATTGACCGTTTACCATCGATTTGGAAAGTGAAACTACTATGTACCACTGTCGCTGCTACAAGCCAGCATCGGCGTAGACGGATTTCTCTTTTTCAACGATTGTTCATTATCAATTGGTCGCATGTCACCTGCGAAATTACTCGTTTGTGACGTGGTCATGATGGCAAGTAGTTATTTCACTTCTTTTGATGACGACCATCATCCAGCACTATTACAAGACAAATGAGCGAACTACAGGACGGTATATTGTGTACTTGAACCAGCCTGGAGTCTTTCTGTCACGAGTACACCAGTCGCAGAACGCCATTTAAACTAAGCACTGCTCGAGCGGTTAAAGGGAGTTCTGTCAGCAGTAATAATTGTGGAGCCAAGGAACTTGTCTTTGCTGCCGGTAGGTCAACGCCATTGATTTTGATGGTATCCTCATCATTTACATCTGTAGCAATATATTCTGCTTTCTTCACGCTGAGTCGTGAGCCCATTTCTGCAGGGCGGTCGTTCCACGCTTGGATTTAATGCTTAAGGTCAGTTTTACCGTGAGAAACCAACAGCACATCGTCAGCATAGAGTCCAAGGTTTAGTTTTCTATATATCCCTTGTGATAGTATCCATGATTGTGATGAGGAGGAGAGGCTATATATCAGATCCCTGATGTACTCCTAAAAAAACTGGGAAAATCACCCTAAATTACAGCTGCTGACTTTTTTCGACTCTCTGGATCATGGTAGAACAGTTTAACTCATTATATTAGCTCTTCACGTAGTCCGTGCTCATGGAGGGCAAATAAAATCATCCCGTATGGCACTCCGTCAAAGGGCTTCTCCAGATCAAGGAAGGCGAGATTTAAGTGCTTTGACTTCTCACTGTGCTTTCCGATAAAGAAGCGTGGAGCGCATCTAATGTCCCACAACCTTTCACGAATCCGCACTGCTTGGGCGAGTCTGACCATGTTTTGGATCCTTTTATCGGTGATACTTTCAAAGATCTTTATTGTGGTAATAGAATGCGTACTGTGAGATAGTTCCAACATTTTGCTAGTCTTCTTTTTTGATTCCAAAGCGAAACAACGGTACTGCATGCCCACTCTTTTCTCCTTCTCTCTTCAATGATCTTGTTAAAAGAGCACAGCAATTTGTCCTAAAAGTTGTTAAAGGACCAAGGGGGAAGTTTTCATTCCCCTTCCCGAAGGGAAGGGGCGGGCCACCTAGAAGGTAACGCCTTATCTCTGGCCAGGAGATTCGGCGGGTTTGGAGGATTAATGGAGTTGGAAGAGAGGGACGGAGATTTGTGTTGGTGAAGGAGGAGTTGGGAGGGGGTCTCGACCTCTTGGCTAAGTGTTTTATTGATCTTTCAGTATATACAGTAATTTACAATTTTTGAAATTTTACAACTTGTTTTTGCATTATTACAACAATGGTTATTTCATATTTTCGTCTTCCTCTTCTTCTTCTGAGTTGTTTGTATGCTTGTGTTATTACTGGTTACAATATAGATTTGTATTATAGTGGATATCCTTTACCCCAGTTTTTTTTACTCTTTATTGGGGGATTATTAGGATATTTACAATGTTGTTAAAGCTAATTTATATAATTTCTATTTGGGTTGGGTGTATATGGAATCTTATCAACGGAAAGAATTTAAAAGTGTTGCTATCTCCTCAGTCTATTGGAATCTACGAGCCTGAGCCAAAAAGTGGTTTTCGCAAAGTTTTTTGTTGCTCAGATCTTTTTCCGTGACCACCCGTTCAGTACCCTCACCAATTCACAACAGTCGGTAAGTCAAAGTTTCGTTTCGCCGACTCTTGCAACTGCGCGCTATCTATTGGTGGTATAAGAAACTAGGTAGGTGAAACATTAGTTGCAGTAGGTACCGTTGCATAGTTTCTGAGGAATAAGAAAAGGAAATCGAAAGCGACTTTCAACCTATTAGGTCGTGTTACGTACATTTAGTACGTGTTGAAGAGATGTTAAGTACAGAACAAAAATGGCCAACCAGACACCAGTGGGATCCGAACCCACAACCTCCCGATTTCGCGTCGGAAACATTACTTCGACTTGCTCACGTAGCTCCCTATGCGGTAAGTCAGTTTCAAAACCAGTCAGAACACGCGTCATAATGACTTCAAAGAACAAGTATTTGGATATATCCTTCTTTCATGTTTATTCGTAGTCTTTGGCACTGTTCACTCCTTGAAAAATTTATGGTTTATTAGCGGTATTACCCGTTCTTCACATAGTTTTCGTTATTAAAAACGTTTTTATTTTATGTATAGGGACAATTAAAGACGGGGATTCATTGGTTCTTAGGTTGCCCAGAGAAATATTACAAGAAAAAGTAGATTTTTTTCTTTTGGAGTTTTCTTTTACTTTATCTTCTTATCTGAGCGATATGAACACTACCAAGCGTCACAAAAATTAACTACTGTCGCCTCGTTACCTCGGCATCACCCTACAAACGTCAGGATCTGTCAGGATCTTCGTTCAAAATACATGTGAGAGAAAGAGCAGCAGCAGCAGCAGCAATAAGAGGAATTTACGATATACAAGACCCAACCAAAATATCAATAGGCTCGGCAATGAAACTTTTTCATGCAAAGATACTACCCATTCTGACATATGGCATAGATTTAATCTGGGACAAATTATCAACATCAGACCTAACTACCCTTGAAAAAGTGAAAGCTACCTTTCTGAAAAGAATATTAGTTATTTCTAAGACATCTCCATCTAGACTGGCTTATGTGTTAGCTCAGGAGTCTTTCCTTATCGAGGACCTTAGATATCTTTCCGTACCATCGACACCTCAAGCCACTGCTCACCTAAATCTGAAGTTAAGCAAAAGAGAAAAAATCTGGCCGGAGTTTTACGTGACGGATGCTATGACAAGCAGAGAGTGGATGGGCCCAAATAAGAACATGCGCAGTGCTATCAACAGGCTGGCTGTACACGGATTTCATCATAAGCTATGTGTAAAAGAGATATATCACGAACCAAGCGACGAACGTGTGTGCAAATTATGTGGGAAAATATGTGAACGGTACCACTTCAATAAGTGTAGCAAAAGAGAAAAGACCTTACATGAATATAGTAAGGAGTAGAATCAATTTATGTATGGCAATTGGCTGCAATGAAACTTTATATTATAAAAATTAACTACAGTATTATAACAGCCCGCGACCTATCAACGCTACCAAGCGGTATAAACGTTGAATATCACAGCAGCACGTGGCACATTACTCCGAAACATTGTTGTTCTCCATTTTCCATTTTTCATGCTTAAGTCTCTGGTCTCTTATACTTAATCTCCCAGGGGTTCAATTATTTGAAAAGCTTTCTTAACTGATAAGAGTAACCTGTGTGCAAAATTTCATTCTCATAGGCTTAATAGTTCCTGAAATATCGTGATGAGCGTGTGGATGGTATTTAGTACTAGCAATTGTACCCGTGCTTCGCTACGGTATTCCAAATTATATACGGATATCGAAGTAAATTACTGTACATGAAGTGAATAATAATTTTTAAATTGCATGTAAATTGGCGTTATCCGAGAAAAAAAGCATAAGGAGTTCCGCAGACTATGTTTCCAATGTAAAGTGCGAGTTGTGGAGTTGTGATGATAACGGCAGGTGCACTTGTCTACCACAATTCATTATGTTTTAGAAACGTTGAATAGGGTGAAATTTGTGTAAGATTTTCACACAGTGCATTACTTTTCAGATACTTATGCGACAGCTTCAAACATAGAATTTGGCTCACATATGGCTACTGGGTGGGCCAATATTCGTGTAGAATTTGATGATCCCATGTTTCCTATAAGTGAATCAAGCCATCAATTGTACGTGTACAAAGTGCAAAATTTAGGTAAATCCAGAAATAGAGAAAAATTTAATGTATAAGAGATAAAGATACAACAAAAGGTCCTAGGACCGAAGTTGTAGTTCACTCTAAATTGAACGGAGATTGTGCCATCCGTTTTGTGATACGACTTACCGTTTAGCCACAAAATACATAGAAAGGAAGGACTGCACCGTCATTAAAATTGCCTCCATATTTCGATATATTTTCGGGGGTAAAAAATAAAATTTTTAAACATCTCGTAAATTTTCCATCGGTTACATGCTAAAAGCTATAATTTTGCCAAATTTCAATTTTCTAAATTGTCTGGGAAATTGTGCTGCTATCTTGATATGGGTTAAAAATCAGGACCTTAAGGAAGCTTTTAAGCCCATAAAACCTGTAGGTTCTGGATAAATATCACCGACTGTGTTCTTATGCAGGTTTGAAACTCCCAGCATGTACCCCTCAGAGAATTATGATAATTTGAGATTTTTCTAGGGATCCTGAAGCCATCAGGTTGTCTGGTACCAAGTTTTAAATTTCTAAGATGCCTAGAATGGTCTCACTAATTTACATCTGGTTTCATTTTTATGCCTTAATTTATGTATAAGTTACATATAGTACAGCATATGTAGATCGCGCCAAACAGACTTCCATTTATTAGTGTGGATAATATTTTACCCGCTTCCCTAGTGGTTCTAGGGGCGTCTTACTCCCACAGTACGTTTTCCAGGTAATAAGTCATACTTGAAAGTCATACTGGAACATACACACGTCCATTATCTCGGTCATTTCTAACAATTTATTTTTTCGCCCTTTCTCACCCCCTATGCCAATGGGGGCTGAAGTTATACTTAAAAATCCGGAATGTTACTATTCATCTCAGCAACTATGTATTCGACACTATTATTTCTATATATCATCATTATTCCTATATATAACTCTCCCAACGCCCCCCCACCACGAAGGGGGCTGAACTTGGACTTTAAAAAATTCCGGAGTGTCACTGTTCATCTCAGCGACCCCGAAAAGTATGGATTCGAGACTATTTTCGATGATTTTTATATCTCAGCCCCTCGCCCCCCCCCCTGACCCTAAGGGTTCCTGGGCTGTCTTACCCCCACGTGGTTTGTCTCCTAATACTAAAAATCCGGAGTGTACAATTCTCCTCGGCGACCCCGAAAACTATGTATTCGAAATTATTTTCGTTTGATTTTATATATCACTGCCCCCCCCGCCCCCATGCGAAAGGGAGCTGAACTTCGACTTTAAAAAATTCCGGAGTGTCACTGTTCATCTCAGCGACCCCGAAAAGTATGGATTCGACACTATTTTCGATGATTTTAATATCTCAGCCCCACGCCCCCCCCTACCCCTAAGGGTTCCTGGGCTGTCTTACCCCCACGTGGTTTTTCTCCTGATACTAAAAATCCGGAGTGTACAATTCACCTCGGCGACCCCGAAAACTATGTATTCGATACTATTTTCGTTTAATTTTATATATCACTCCCCCTCGCCCCCACCCCAAACGGGGTTGAACTTGAACTTAAAAAAAAATTCCGGAGTGTCAATATTCATCTCAGCGATCCGAAAATGTATGGATTCGACAGTATTTTCGTTAATTTGTTTATCTGACCCCTCGCCCCCCGCCCCTAAGCGTCCTGGGCTTTCTTACCCCCACGTTGTTTGTCTCCTGATACTAAAAATCCAGAGTATACAGTCCACTTCAGCGACCCCCGAAAACTATGTATTCGACATTATTTTCGTTTAATTTTAAATATCACTGCCCCCCCCCGCCCCCACGCGAAAGGGAGCTGAACTTGGACTTTAAAAAATTCCGGAGTGTCACTGTTCATCTCAGCGACCCCGAAAAGTATGGATTCGACACTATTTTCGTTGACTTTTATATCTCAGCCCCTCGCCCCCTCCTGCCCCTAACGGTTCCTGGACTGTCTTACCCCCACGTTGTTTGTCTCCTGATACTAAAAATCCAGAGTATACAATTCACTTCGGCGACCCCCGAAAACTATGTATTCGACACTATTTTCGTTTAATTTTATATATCACTCCCGCCCCCATGCGAAAGGGAGCTGAACTTTGACATTTGAAAAATGGGGAGTGTCACTGTTCATCTCAGCGACCCCGAAAACTGTGGATTCGGCACTTTTTTCGATTATTTTTATACCTTGCCCCCCTGACCCCCACCCCTAAGGGAGCTACGGATGGCTTACCCCCACAGTGCTCGTCTCCAGATAAAAAGTCATAAGTGTACCAAGTTTGGATGAAATTGCTCCAGTGGTTTAGGAGGAGATGTGTCATTTACACACACACACACACACACACACACACACACACACACACACACACACACACACACACACATACTGTACATGCATACATCCATTTTTATATTTAGTAAGAAGAAGAAGAAGATTATGCTTGCTTTATTATTACACAGAGATATTTTATTTTGAACACTGCAGAGATCTAAACTTAAACTGTATATCCGAAGAAATTATTCGAATCCGAGGAATGAATATTACTTCGCTCGCGGCATGCCCAATCATGAGAATGGCTTCAATAATATTAGTCATCAGTTTCAGAGTCGTGTTCATTGCAGAAGGCAGGATTCTTATTCTTAAGAAGGATAATTGGTGCCACAATCGTCCGCTCTAAGATGTTCGAGGGTACTCCAGGTGACTCCAAGTCTTTCGAAGCTCTGCCGTGTAGTCGATTGACTTGTAAATGTGTAGAACATCGGGTAATTCTTATACAAGTTGCTTGTTGAAAGAAATGAATGGCATGATATATGATAGCAAGAATGAAGAGGATGAAACCCGGCGCCGGCACATATGCCCACTCCTCTCGAATAGCTCAAGAACGTCCCGATCCGACGGACGAATCATCATCAACACCGTCATATGCCCTCACACCATATAAGAACAAAAACAGCTTCCTACGTCCTGGACGTAAAATGGCTCCTTGAATATTGTGTTCTCTACCTATCTCTATGTACGTTGCCTAGCGACAGCGACTCGATGCATTTAATCTTGGTGACAGCACGTTGGATTGTCATATCCCAATGCACGTTTTCCGATGGTTTTTCGTTCATAACTCACCAACGAAAGCGAAAATGAAAATTCCGGCTTCGAGGTGCATTCGGACCCCTTTCCATCTACCTATGTTCAAAATTTCAGATCTCTACGTGCTGTAGATTTTGCTGGGCATCGCGCACAGACAGACAGACAAACACTTCCTTTTATAATTATAGAGATAGAGATGAGAATAACTGCAAATGCAATTTATTATCGAGTTAGGACATGACATTAATTGCATGAACGTATGCATACAGACTTTCAGTACCTAGACAACATTAATTAATTCAACGCTTGGAAAATCGTCTAATTTAATATTCCTTCTTATTTAATTAATTAATTTATTTATTTATTAATTTATTTATTTATCTTCTTTCAAGTGGTGAAGTTAGGTCGTATGGCCCTTTCTTACACTTAACCACACTTACAATACTTTTCTGCAGATATATTAAGTTATAATTTAGTAGCATTACATTATGCTAACACACTTGCTACCACCCTCACTCACATTTATGAAGGAATTAAAATATTATACTTTACATTAACCAATATGAAATAATATTGCTCGTACACACACACACACACACACACACACACACACACACACAATAAATGCACTATTACACAACTATCAACTAGGTCTGCATATACAAGAAAAATCACAGTCTATCGCCATTTTTCTTTTTTAGACTTTTAACGATATTTTCTTATTTTTCTTTCTTGTTTTCGTTTTACTTTCTATTTAAGGACGACACACACACACCCAGTCCCCGAGCCAGTGGAAATAACCAATTAAGGTTAAAATCCCCGACCCGGCCGGGAATCGAACCCGAGGCCCCTTGAACAAAAGGCCAGCACGCTAACTGTTTAGCCATGGAGCCGGACCCATTCACATACTCGGCTGTACAGTGCACACGTCTGTCGGTAGTTTTCAACAGGTAATCTCGGCAAGATCTCTTGAATTTAGTTACTGAGCCACTGTTCCTGACACTGGTAACGAATTCCCAAATCTGGAACTGGTCGCAGTAAATGCATTGTTATACGCAGATGAATGGTGAAGAGGAACTGCAAGGGTAGATCCAACGCAAGTAATACAGTTATGAAATTAAAGTGAAATTTAGAGGAAATGTACTGAGTTTATGTATTAATACAAGTGTGTGATATTTACGTCTTTTGTCGAGTTTTAGCCAGTGAAGTTCTTGATAGTAGGGAGTTATATATACATCATATCTCAAGTTAAAAATGAATCTGAGGCAGCAGTTGAAAGCTCGATATAGTTCCATCATTTATTCCTTAGTTGCGTCAACAAGGATTACGTCACAGTAGTCGAGGACAGGAAGAATTAAAGTCTGCACTAGTATTGTACTGTAAGGAATATGATTAAATAATTTCGATCAGACAAATGGTCCAAAATATATAACTTCGTGGGCCCTGTGTTGAGTGGGCTTTCCCTATTGTAATAACCAGGGACAGACCAGCCCTCCAGTATTGCGAAAAAAAAGTATATTTCCCTAGGCCTTGAAAAGGTAAATTCAAGCTTTTCGTCTGATTTTAAATCCTGGTTTCAAGGTTATTCTCTCAGTTACAAATCCTTAAATAGGTTATAACCGTAAATCAAGGAAGCTTGGCTCATACGGCGTTATCTATTCGAACTCTGATAAAGCCAATGGATTCATTCAACGGCCGAGAACAAAGCACCAGCTAAAATCTTCAGCCTTACTGTCAGCAGTAAGGGCAGACAACCCAGAAGCACTTACTTGAGGGCTGATGTCACACACGTGATGACCATTTTGTATCCTCGTAGCTCTCCTCTATTTCTACATTTTTTTTACACTGTCTTCACTCTCGAATCAACCCACATGCTAAATTTCAATTTTGTGGCATTTTGAGAAGTATGCAAAATATTCTGAACAGACACCCTGCTGTGACACTTAGAGCCTGTCAAGATTACTGCTGCTTAGCCAGATATCCTCAGTGATATTGCTTGACTTTCTTGCCCGGATTCAGTGCCTCTCATATCAGATATGTCCTCAGTTGAACTCGTTACGCTGAGCGAAATCCGTAGTATCCCGCTATCTAGGATTAAAATTATTGGAGTGGACAAGGTTCTATCCCGTGGCCTCGGGGTGACAAACAGGCAGGGAGGCAGGCAACTACCACAATATGGTGCTCGCCGAGCAGACACGTACAGGGTTGTTGGAAACAATGCGAACCGGCTATATGTGCGTTGGAGGATTGATCAGACTAATAAACACACATCTTCATTACAAACTGTTATGCCTTTCAGCGTTCAGTCTGCAAGCCTCTGTGAATTTACTAATCACCGCCAGAATCATCTATTTGTATCTAGTTATGTGGTCTCGTTTAGTTCTATACCTCTTATCTTTAAATCGTTGGAACCTGAGTCCAACCATCGTCGTCTTGGTCTCCCTCTAGCCCTCTTACCCTCCACAAAACAGCCCATTACTTTACTAGGTAACCTATCCTCCTCCATTTGCCTCACATGACCCCACCACCGAAGCCGGTTTATGCGTACAACCTCATCCATCGAGTTCATTCCTAAATTAGCCTTTATTTCCTCATTCCGAGTACCACCCTGCCATTGTTCCCATCTCTTTGTACCAGCAATCATTCTAGCTACTTTCATGTCTGTTACTTCTAAGTTATGAATAATATATCCTAAGTCCACCCAGATTTCGCTCTCATAAATCAAATCAATCAATCAATCAATACTGATCTGCATTTAGGGCAGTCGCCCAGGTGGCAGATTCCCTGTCTGTTGCTTTCCTAGCCTTTTCCTAAATGATTTCAAAGAAATTGGAAATTTATTGAACATCTCCCTTGGTAAGTTATTCCAATCCCTAACTCCCCTTCCTATAAATGAATATTTGCCCCAGTTTGTCCTCTTGAATTCCAACTTTATCTTCATATTGTGATCTCTCCTACTTTTATAAACGCCATTCAAACTTATTCGTCTACTAATGTCATTCCACGCCATCTCTCCGCTGACAGCTCGGAACATACCACTTAGTCGAGCAGCTCTTCTTCTTTCTCTCAATTCTTCCCAACCCAAATATTGCAACATTTTTGTAACGCTACTCTTTTGTCGGAAATCACCCCGAACAAATCGAGCTGCTTTTCTTTGGATTTTTTCCAGTTCTTGAATCAGGTAATCCTGGTGAGGGTCCCATACACTGGAATCATACTCTAGTTGGGGTCTTACCAGAGACTTATATGCACTCTCCTTTACATCCTTACTACAACCCCTAAACACCCTCATAACCATGTGCAGAGATCTGTACCCTTTATTTACAATCTCATTTATGTGATTACCCCAATGAAGATCTTTCCTTATATTAACACCTAGATACTTACAATGATCCCCAAAAGGAACTTTCAGCCCATCAACGCAGTAATTAAAACTGAGAGGACTTTTCCTATTTGTGAAACTCACAACCTGACTGTTAACCCCGTTTAGCAAAGTTGGTCTGAAAACAGACCGATGTAAAGATATTTTCGTCCTGGAGCTGACTTTCTTCGTACAGAATATTGTTGATTGCAAAAGTGCGAGCTGACTGCTTTATCTTTCTTGCATCTTGATTCACTCTTACTTACTACACTACTATCCTGGGAGAAAACACATCCTAAGTACTTGAAATTATTTACCCGTTCCAGCTAATAAATAATTGTAAAAAAATAATTCGATTTCTCGCGCCATTGTTATTTTATTAGGTTCTGAAGTTAACCAATCAGATTGTTTGCGGGCGAATTGAAATGGGCTTTGCGAAATGATATTGCTAAACCTTCACGTGACTTTAAGACCGGCTTAAGAGCCATGCCGAGAAATCACCATCAAATACAAGAAAACACTATGGGTTTCAGCCGGTGTCACCATAGCGAACTTGATCCTCTCAGCTCGGAGGTTTGTATTTCAATTTGGCAATATCGCCTTGAAAAGCCCAAATGAATTCTTCCGCAAAGCGACCCCATTGGCTGAGTTCAGCAGCTGATAAAATGACAACAGTGTGAGATATCGAATTATTCTTTTCAAATTACTTATCAGTATGACCAACCCTCTAGCGCTCATAAGTTATACTCGCTTCACGTTGTTTCCGACCACTCTGTATACACAAATTTCCCTTCGAAAATACAGATATTGGACAACGTTATAATTAACAGGTCTACGTACTGGTATCCGTATCCATCATATATTTAGTGTCCGACTCATTGGCTGAACGGTCAGCGTACTGGCCTTCGGCTCAGAGGGTCCCGGGTTCGATTCCCGGCCGGGTCGGGGATTTAAACCTTAATTGGTTAATTCCTACGGCACTGGGGCTGGGTGTATGTGTTGCCTTCATCACCATTTCATTCTCATCACGGTTCGCAGGTCGCCTACAGGTGTCAAATAGGAAGACCTGCACCTGGCGAGTCAAACCCGTTCTAGGATATCCCGGCACTAAAAGCCATATGACATTTCATATATTTTGTTACAGATAAAACTTGAAAGCTCATTACTGAGGATTTTCACGTTGAAAGAAAAAGAGGATTTTAGACAATGCTTCCCTTTTATTATATTTAAGAACGCCAATCATTATTAATGTAACAGGAGTGTGTTTTTTGTTCCCAGGAATGAACGAAGTAGACTGGATTATTTTTCCCATTCCTCGTTTATAAACTTGGTTATTTCCATTCAAAAGGGGAGACGTTTTGATAATGTGGCAGTGTGTTGAGCGGGGAGTGCTCTTCCCAAGGGTAGTCGGTACTGGGACAGCAGAGGGAGTAATATGAATGATGAGGTGGCCCATGAGGTCGCTTCCGCACGAGAGAGTAAGCGTCACGTGATTAGTACGAACTATTCTAAAAACATTCATCCATTGTGCAGCATTGTTTGCGAGAAACAGAAAAATACATAGGAGGAGTAGGGTATATTTATAAGAAGGATAAGGTCATGAGAAAATAGGGTTTGTTTGTAAAATAGAATTAAACGGTACCAGAAATTAAAGGAGACAGCTCAATGGTAACTTTTGACTAATGTTTTGTTCTTAAATAAGCCAGTTCTTAGTTTTACTTATGTGTATGTTTAGTCCTCAGCCCGAAGGCTGATTGGATCCTCAACAGCTCCGCCATCAGCTGTCATAGATGGCCTGGGCATCACTGAAGAGGCGTACTAGGGAAATGAGGAGTGAGGTAGTTTCCCGTTGCTTTCCTCACCGAGCCAGAAGTTGCTATTACATATCAGTCTGCCAAGCCCACTGAAATGCATGCACCAACCGACCCTATGAGCAATATTTTCACACCATTCATAGCAGGGACTGGCTGCAGAAGGAATGGCATTACTAGCATCACTCATACCTCAGTCACTTTCATTTTGTCAAAGCCAAGGATAAAGCTGAGACAGATCAATGAAAGTAACAAAATTGCTCTAGCCCATACCAGAAGACATAGTGCACTGTAAACACTACATCTTGCCAGCAAAGGCACTAGTTTTACTTAGGTAACTGTTAATATCGTGGTCATGGCTAAGAGACCTCCAAATTGACATGGAATCCGACCCACTAGGATATTATATTTCATTAATCCTTTATGTAGTATCCAGGATTTGAACAATGGTTGTCTTGGTGAGAGGGCAGTGTCAATGCCACTCGACTACCAAGACCCCTCTTTTCATTTCTGTTTATCCGGGCTCATATTTTACGGAAATTTATCTCGGATCTTTTATCAACCGTGAAATATTATCAGACAAACTTTTGTTTAGAATTTGACTAGGTAAAGTAGACAGGCTACCTGACCGAGACGCTGAAGGCGTTCTTAGGACGTGGATTCGATTCTCCGCCAGGAAGTCCCTGAATTTAGACTCGAGTTTTCTACTTCAGGAGATGCACAAGACCCTACAGTTTATGGGTATAAGTCAGAAGAAACTCTTGTGACCTATACAGAGATATCAGTGCTCTACATCATTACTACCTAGGAGGGTAATGTAGAACTCCTTTCGGAAAGCTAATCATGGAAAATTTGCCATTTTAGAGTATCTCATCCATTACAATAATTTAGAACTTTTTTCCTTCTCTCATCGGGTGATGCCATTCTGTGCAATCTTGTTCACCATGCTATACTCCGTACGGTGTTACTTCTAAATTGACGTTTCGCAAAACAAAAGAGCATCGCCTTACCTCTGTTGCCAATGGAACTGGTTAATGAAACTCATTCTAGAAACATTCTGTATCTTTACGTGTGCTAAATTATGCATGCATATGTAGAAGTTACCTCATTTTAAACGTTCTTGAATTGGAGCCTCTACACTTACGAAACCAATCTTCAAAGAAGGCTGAGGTCACTAATATGTATAGGAAAATTCATTCCAAACGTTGGTAACATTTTCATAACAAGTATCCCGCATAGTGTGTGTTATACTGGTTATAATTCTGTGTTTGATTGTGCGAGTAGTCATAACGAATTATTTCATTCGGCCATAAACCATCTCATTTTCTCTAGTCGTTTCACTAATGGCTGAGTATCGTGATCCAAGGACTTTTTTCCTTCTCTCAACGGGTGATGCCATTCTGTGCAATCTTGTTCACCATGCTATACTCCGTACGGTGTTACTTCTAAATTGACGTTTCGCAAAACAAAAGAGCATCGCCTTACCTCTGTTGCCAGCGCGCTACCGCAGCGATAACACCTGATTCAATACGACTGCGATAAGCAGCTCTCGTAAAATGTAATACCGTACTCAGAAAAGCTAATGCAACTGGATTGAAAACCAATTCACAAAACAACACTTTCTAGCAACATCCGACGTATAATGAGAATATATTAAGAATAAGAAATAATGAGGAAATAACACATCACTCACCGCCAATGGCTGGCACAGGAAGGTTATGGCCTACAAAGGGAACACTCCACTGATCTCAGAGTCACCTTCTTGCCACTTGTCTTTTTCGAATTACACTGAGACATGCTAAATACGCACCAAGTACAATAACCAATACACGGACGTAAATAAAACTACAGCTATATTCTTATACACTGAACTATTGCTGTATTGTACTAAATTATACTATGCTAAACTGTAAATTACACTATACTGTACTATAGTAGAGAGATAAAGACTAATATGAAAAACACAAACTATTGAAGAAAAATGCAAAAGATCGCGCACCGTACCGAATACCATTCACGCTGAGCGAGATACAATAACCGCGTGGTGAATGTAAATTTAGAATCGGCAACTAGGCTTCGAGATGGCACTCTGCCGATATAAGTCGATATGAATGGCAGCTTGGGATTGGTTGGATGTCTGTGTATCAGTGCATAACCACCAGACATAGCCAAAATCGGTCAAAACGTCAATTTAGAAGATAAGCCGTGCAGAATATAAGTAAGTGTTTCTTACCTATTTAACCTACTGTATATATTTGTGACCCGTTTTTATGATCTTTTGCCATAAACGTTTCCATGGACAGTTATTGTTTTCTAGGTTGCCATCCTTTCTCCTCATAATGTGACCAAAGATTTTCAGGATCTTCTGGTACACAAATTGGCATAGGCTGTCTTGTACTCCACCTTCCTGGAAGACGGGATCATTTTTCTCCTGGCTGTCCGTGTTATTCACAATTTCGAAGGCGTTGATTCGGTTTCTGTACTTAGCTGTTATGGTCCAAGTTTCACGTCAATATCGAAATAATATGAAACATGGACGATAACTAGCTCAGAAAGAAAGAGAATAGAAGCTTTTGAAATGTGGTATTACAGAAGAATGCTGAAGGTGAGATGGATAGATCGAATCACGAATGAAGAGATACTGAATCGAATTGGTGAGAGGAGATCGATTTGGCTAAATTTGACGAGAAGAGATAGAATGATAGGACACATCTTAAGACACCCAGGACTTGTTCAGTTGGTTTTTGAAGGAAGTGTAGGTGGTAAGAACGGTAGGGGTAGACCAAGGTATGAATATGACAAGCAGATTAGAGCAGATGTAGGATGCAATAGTTACGTAGAAATGAAAAGGTTAGCACATGATAGGGTGGTATGGAGAGCTGCATCAAACCACTCTATGGACTGATGACTCAAACAACAACAATCGAAAGATCGAGAAGACAAGTGAGTGGACTCGTCTTTGTTTTGTTTTCATTGTCATTGCCAGATCTTTAATTTTGCTGTGGCTGTACGTCCCAGCAAGGCGCGCCGCTTAGTTCTCTTTTCGCATTTACCTGTATCCCAGGTTATTGACCCAATGTAAGTGTACTGACAAACTATTTGGAGGTTATTTATGCGCTGTCTTAGCCGAATCTCTGATTCTTTGTCGACCATCATTAGTTTCATCTTGCTCCAATTAATCTCGATGCCGAGATTGTGACTTTCAAGTTGTATGCGATCCATTATCTCGGCAAGCTCCTGAACACTGCTGGCTACAAGGTAGTGTCGTCCGCAAAACGTAAGTTATTGAATCCCTTCCCACCAATTGAGAATCTTCCTTTCTAGGTGTCTAAGAAATGCCTAATGATATATTCACCGTAGACGTCAAAACAGCTTAATGCAACATTGTCTCACACCTTAAGAAATTTTGAAAGTTGATAATTCATCACCAATTCTTACTTTGGCCAAGTCGTTCGTTACTGCACAAGCCTCCTATAAATAATATGAAATCAGATAGGAATCCCATTTCTTCTAGAACACGCCAAAACTTCGTTCACAAAACGCAATCAAAGGTCTTTTGTTAGTCAACGATGTACAGAAACACGAAATGTTGAATTCTTGTGCCTTCTCAATCGACTGACAAATATTAAAAACTGTTCCGTAGTTTCGCTTCCCTTGATAACGCCAGCATGTACTTATGGGACTTGATATCTGATGTAAGGCTTCAGACGTTCGTTTATACTGTAATATGCAGAAATATTTTACTTGCATGTATTATTAGTGAATTGTTTGGTGATTCCCACAATTCCTTATTGATCCCTTTTAGTGAAGTGGTATGAAGATGGAAGTGTGGCCATACACATCTATGACATACTTTGCTGCAAATTAAGTGCATTAAACGCATTTCTTCTTCTTCCATTTCGCCAGGGATTCCATCACTTCCTGGTAATTTATGGTTTTTCATGTGTTTAATTGCTTCTTCTACTTCTCTCCTCAATATTGAAGGTTCTGGTTCTGAGCCAAACCGGTTGGGGATGTTGTTACTGCAGTAATTTCTGGTAGTCTCCCATGCATATACATTTTCAAGCACCTTTTCCATCTTTCAGTGGCCCGTTGTTTCTCTTCAATGAAGGTACGCCCATGATCTTTTACAAGCCTTGAACGGGTTTTAAAATCGCGGGTGATATTTTTGGCCTTCATGAAGAGATCACGGCATTGGTTATGCTGCTTATGTTGTTCAATTCCTTCACAGTTTTCATGAATCTGGGTTGCTTTATTCTTTTGAAACCGCCGAGGGAGTGATGCATGCATTTGTAAATATTCATCAGATCATTTTATTTTTATTTTTAGCTGTTTCTTTCCTCTATTAACCTCGAAGTTTCGATGCTTAACCATGGCTTCCGAGATAAGGAAGTCATACCATGTGTTTCCTTAGTTGCACTGCTTCCAGAAGTCTTAAGGAGTCAGTGGGATTTTCTATTAATTTGTGCAGTTAGGGACGAATAATTTCACCATAAATTGTCCTCTTACCTTTACTAAGGCTTTGAGTTGCAGCCGCATTCTCATGATGACCGCATTCAGCACTAGAGTAACTTCGGCTGTTTAGGATAGAGGACTTTCAGTGACCTCTGATTAAGATCAAATCAATTTGGTTTCGTACCCTGTATTCAGGGTGTATCCACCTGCATTGACGATGAGGGCGAAGTTGAAAGAGCGTATTGGTAAAAACTATGTCTGTATCTACAAAGAATTGCTGAAGACGTTTTCCTCTATCATTTCTAGTGCCAAGCCCACAGCGACTAGCATGTGCACTAAGGTTTTTATCAGATTCTGTTTCACCAAACTTAGCAATGAATGGTGAAAATAAAGCATTCTAAATGGCTATGTATTTCTTCTACCTCATCTTCAGGAGCAGTAGATATCGGTGCATGGACTTCTACGATATTTAACTCACAAGGAGCTGTGTTTAACTTGCTGAAAATCATTGTATCAATAATAGGATAGTATCTGATGATTGTAGTACATAGCATCTTTGAAACGATGGCAGCTATTTCAACTTTGATGATTGTGTTTGGATGGTCTTCCCATTGGCAGTGGTGAAATACCCGGCACCTGTCCAGTGTGCCTCGCACATTTCGACGATCAGCCGTACGGTGACATTTCTCTCTCGATAATATAGTTTTCCACACCGTAGGAACCTCTCACATTCCAGGATCCACGTAACATCTCCTTATGAAGCGAAAATATATGATTCGAGCCTTATTTCAAATTCTGACCCCTTTCCTCACCCCACCACATCTGATTGGGGTCTTGAAACTCCGGAATTACATTTAATACTATATTCGAACATTTAGAATTGAACAAAGCCATTGGGTTGTCTTGGGAATGATAATAAGATGGGTTCCGGTGTCCTTCTACCAGGCCGCTCCTACATGGAGAATAGACACTTCACAGTGGGTTTCAATATAGTGTTGATTCGAGGCATTGTATCGAATCATTCAAGTGTCTGAATGAATCGATTCACAAGAACGGCGAGCTCACGGCACTCGATTCAGCTGACTCGCAGCAGAGAGTGCTGAGTGGCGCACTCACGGATCAGTGAGACACAACACACACACGCGCGGTTCATTGAACATTGGCGGGGAGCCGAACTTCCCCTGCAGCGAGACATACAGAGCCATAGCACACTGAAAGAATTGTGCGCTATAACGGACTCGGGCTCTCGCTCTCAGCTCATTTGAAGATAATAACCCAATTGCATTTTCTGTCCCCTTCTTACTGGGAGGTGTAAATAATAGATGGATTCATTTGCAGTGTTAAAAAAGTCGGCACATAATTCCAAAGTACCTAGCTAGTAAAGGGGCTGCCTGGCCGAGGCGGTAAAGGCGTGCTCGGTTCGCCTGGAAGGACGTGGGTTCGAATCCCCGCCAGGAAGTCGTAAAATTTAAGAAACAACATTTCCACTTCCGGAGGTGCATATGGCCCTGAGGTTCACTCGGCCTACACCAAAGAGTACCAGGTTAATCCCTGGGGGCAAAGGCGGCCTGGCGTAGAGCTAACCACTCTACTCCATCACGTGCCGCGGTTAACAATGGTGGGAGCCTTTACCTTTCACTCCTCCAAGGGCTTTCATGGCCTGTACGGAGGTCTTTTACGTAGCTAGGAAGTAGGTAGGCTATTAGATTATTCTATTCGTTAATTTAATGAATCAGTATTTTGATAACTCAGTTGAAATTCGACAATTAATTCATGTCAGCACTCTAGCCTACCCTATGTCTATGAGTCATGCTCATAACCACTGGAAATAGTCTGTTTTATATTGGGAAGACCCACTCACTATTCTCTCAGTTCGTATCTCGCATCATTGCACAATACTTCAATAATCGAATCACGAGATCACCGGTGTACGTAGACAGTGAGTGAGTCGACTGATGCAATAGCTTAAATAAAAATATGTTGAATAAGAAAACCAGTGGGCTACTCTACATCTCAGGTAACTTATACAAAATATGACGATTTAAAAATTCCCCTGCTGAAGGAAAAAGACATATTTTCAAAGACGACTGAGCGAGTTGGCTGTGCAGTTAGGATCGCGTAGCTAT
Source organism: Anabrus simplex (assembly GCF_040414725.1). Classification (NCBI taxonomy): domain Eukaryota; kingdom Metazoa; phylum Arthropoda; class Insecta; order Orthoptera; family Tettigoniidae; genus Anabrus; species Anabrus simplex. The sequence continues at coordinate 342,847,588 of NC_090268.1, read as the reverse complement.
GGGCTTATATTCGGGGGATGGTGGGCTCGAACCCTACCGTCGGAAGCCGTTAAGATGGTTTTCCGTGGTTTCTATGTTCACACCAGGCAAATGCTGGTGATGTAACTTAATTAAGGCCACGGCCGCTTCCTTCCCACTCCTAGCCCTTTCCTGTCCCATCGTCGCCACAAGACCTACCTGTGACGTAAAACAACTTACTTGATTTACATTTGATATGTAGGCTACTTAGTGCGTGCAGGTATTCGTGCATGTAATTCTGTATGCATAATAGAGTTGTGACTTTCAGAGAACTGTGGAAAATCATAAGTTACTCGAGGTATGCCAGTTATTATTATTATTATTATTATTATTATTATTATTATTATTATTATTATTATTATTATTATTATTATTATTATTATTATTATTATTAATCGTTAGGTAATTTTTGTACTGTAACTAAATAAGGAAGTACTGCTGTACCGGAGATGCAACAGGAACGGTGACTCTTATGTGCCGTGAATCGGATCACTGTATCGATTCAGTAACGTGAACGGAATCAAATGAATCGATTCTGTAAAATGAATCGAATATCCCATCACTATTGCAGTGACATATCTTCCACTGAGGGAACTACTACCCACATAAAGAAGGTTCACCAGTCCAAAGTAGTTGGCCCTTTTAAGTGTGGTGGTGGTGGTAGTGGTTGTGGTCACTTTTGTATTAAGATCCTTTTAGGGAGTCTGTTTATTTACCGCCACCCAACACTCATTGAATTGCTGGCTGTGCGGTCTACTTCGTTCTGTGGCAGGAAATCCTGGTCAGACAACCCTATAAATAATAAATGTAATTTAAAACTAGTTCAATAAAAAAACTCTAAAATTTTCTGAGATCAGCATTGACGAGGTAAGTTATTCCAGTTCCACTTAAGTAATCTGGACTTTCATCGCATGTACTGGAGAATTCTTTATTAAGGCCACATTTTCTTCCTTCCCACTCCTAGCCCTTTCCTGTCCCATCGTTGCCATAAGAACTATCTGTGTTGGTGCAACGTAAAGCAAATTTAAAAAAACTATTATTTTTAATACTAATACACAGACGATCATGCGTTGAGCAGATTATGAGTCTGAAGTCCATCATTTCATATCTGAAACTCAAGAACAGGGAATTCGTGGTGACCATTGTTGATTTTAGGAAAGCGTACGACTCAGTTGATCGAACCACCCTATGCAAATCCTTGAAGAGTTTGGCTTAGATAACGAGATAAAAGCAATTACCCAGCAAACCCTGACTAACACCACCTCCAAAGTGAAGTTCAGAGGAGATATGTCTGATGTCTTTGAAATGAGGACAGGAGTGAGGCAAGGAGACGAGCTATCATCTCTTCTCTTCAACTGTGTTTTAGAAAAGGTCATCCGAGAATGGCGGAAAGAAATGAAAAGTTCAGGGGTAGAAAATGGGGTAAGGCTAGGCTACAAGTATATGAATCTTACAATCGACTATCTAGCCTTTGCAGATGATCTAGTCATCTTTTCAGACTCCATTGATACGACAGAAGAACAACTTAACCAACTGAAGACTCAAGCATTGAAGGCTAGGCTTCAAATATCGTTTGAGAAGACGCACTTCATGGCAAACATAAAATCAGCGCCAGGGGGGCTGGACGTCGGACTAGGAAAAATTAAGCAGGCAGAAAAGGTTAAATACCTCGTTGAATGTATAGAGCCTAACCTATCAGCATGACGAATATAAGATCAAGTGTGAGGACTCAGCCATTATAGCATGGTAGTTTGTGGTCCCGCCACTGCAAGCACTGCAAGCGACTATACCCAACACGTGCTCCGGTAGTTCCGGTAAGACGGGTATAAACAAGTGCGGTAGACGTTGCTCTGCGAGATATTTAAGTGAATAATTTGAATTTTCTTTGCATTCAGGTCCTAAACTCTGTTCACTTCGTGTTGTGAACTTCAAGCATGTATCTTATGTGGCTTGATTAATTTAATAGTTCAGCATGTCGTACTGTTTTGCGCCTGGCTGTAAGTCAGGCTATGGTAGAATAGTTGATGATATGCGATATTTTTCACCACGGAAGGATAGAAATCAATTTGAAAAATGGGCCAGAGCTATTCCACGGAAGAATACTGAGTTAACGCGTAATAGCAGAATTTGTCATGTTCATATCCCTCATGATTTGATAGTAAACTCAGATAATTTTATAGTGAATGGTGAAAAAGGGGATATCTCTGGTGTGAGTTAAAAGTTACGTCCAGGAGCAGTGCCTCACATTTTCCCTAATTTGCCGCCAAATCTTTGCGCAAGCTTTCGAAAGTCCAGTAACCGACAAATTGAGTTGGTAAGTAGAGCATTACCTTTAAACAGTTCACGGACATTTGTATTAGTATACTGGGAGTTCTGTGCTATTTATCTGTAACCTGTGCTTTCCGCAACATGTGATGAAGGCCGTAGCTCTTATTCCCACGTATGTTTTTTTTTTCCATTGTACACCGCCGTGGTATTTTAATTGTAATCGCTCATAGTTTTTTTGAAAGACAGTGTATATGCTTATCAGTTACGGAGTAATACGTTTCCCCTGGCATGATTCCTAACACCAGCTGATCGGTACTGCGGAGCTTGCCCTCTCGAGCGCTGCCTGGCGGGGCGCGCTTGAACTCGAGGAGTCCTCACACTTGTTCTTATATTCGTCATGCTATCAGAGAAAGAAGCCTTCGTGTCACGCATTAACAACACGGAAATGGCCTACAAACTAACTAAGGACATCTATAATAAAAGGTCGATATCCTTAATCGCCAAAATTAGACATTACTGCACTGTTATTCGACCGGAGGCTCTGTATGCGGCAGACACTCTTACAACGAACAAGAAAGCTCTAATGGAAATACTAGAGGCCAAAGAAAGGAATATTTTGAGACAAATCCTGGGTCCCATCAAAGAAAACAGCGAGTAAAGAAGGCATCACAACCACGAATTATACAAGCACGTGGAGAAGATAAGTGACACGATTCGAGAAAAAAAGATTGCCTTTTATAGCCACGTGACACGAACGAGCCCAGGCAGGATATATCACCGGATATTAACACACTTTAAAGATAAAAAAAAAAACCAATGGAGCATGGTTCACAGAAGTTGGGAAAGATCTACGAGAAATGGAAATTTCTCCTAAAGGTATCCAGGAGCGTGTTCCGTTTAAGGAAAAACTACGTGCGCACAAAAATTTCCAGGGAAAGCCGAAACTGAAGACAGGGAAGGCGTGGACCCAAGAAAGAAGAGAACAACACAGGAGACGATTGCAGGGGCATTGGTGGCAGTTAAAGCTCGGAAAAGGAGACAGGTGATCTGACGTGGTCCCCAATTGGCCGAAACGAAGAAAGAAGAATACAGAGAGAACATACTATCATTTAAATCTCCAAGTATTGTAGGGATAAAAAGCAAAGCAAAGTCACCTCCGTACAGGCCATGAAGGCTCTTGGAGGAGTGGAAGGTAAAGGCTTCCACCATTGTTAACCTCGGCACGTGATGGGTAGATGGTGGTGGTGATTATTGTTTTAAGAGGAAGTACAACTGGGCAACCATCCTCTGATGGGGTAGAGTGGTTTGCTCTACACCCGGCCGCCTTTGCCCCCCAGGAATTAACCTGGTACTCATTTTTTGTGTAGGCTGAGTGAACCTCAGGACCGTATGCACCTCTGGAAGTGGAAATCTCGTTTCTTAAATTTTACGACTTCCTGACGGGGATTCGAACCCACGTCCTTCTGGTCGAACCGAGCACGCCTTTACCGCATCGGCCAGGCAGCCCCTATTGCAAGGATGGAACCTGCAATTTCGGCAGTATGAAGCCGAAAGTATAGTACTGAAAATCTTCGAAGGGCACAGAATTTAGTATCATTCCGTCACTGATATCAACAGTAGCTCAAAAGAATAAAGAGTGCATACGTTTCTCCCAGGTGCACTTTTCTCAAAAACAATTGAACCTATGCATAGATTGTTTGTTGTTGGTATCCGAAGGGTTTATATCTGCATGGGCAGTGAACTATATTTTGAGAATAATTCATATTAAGCATGATAAAAGATGAAATGCGAGGAACAAACAATGCTATGTGCTCATTTTTTTTTAGTGACTATACAATAGGCAAGATTCAGCACGCAAACATTCCATTAACTATCTACAAGACATATTTGGTGACAAAGGCGATTGACCTGAGCCTGTTATTTCCTCCTCTTGCGGCTACAAGAATCTTCCTACCGAATGAGTTGTACGTGCCGCTAGGGACGCACAACTGTGAGCTTGCATTCGGGATATAGAGATTCGAACCCCACTCGGCAGCCCGGAATATGGTTTTCCATGGTTTCCCATTTTCACACCAGGAAAATGCTGGGGTGGTACCTTATTTATGGTCATGGACACTTCCTTCCTACTCCTAGCTCTTTCCTATCCTATCGTCGCCGTAAGATCTATCTGTGTCGGTGCGACGTGAAGCCAACTTGTAAGAATCTGCTTAGACAACTTCTGTTGAAATCCATTTCCGATGGCTTATACATAATATCACCTTGTACCCGTTGATTCCATAAACAAGGCCATAGAGCTTGCATTCGGGAGGTAATGGGTTCGAATCTCAAAATTGGTAAACTTGAATATGGTTTTCAGTGTTTACCCATTTTCTCAACAGGAAAATACTGGGGTTATAAATTATGGTTACGGCCGCCACCTTCTCAACCTTAGCCATTTCCCTTAAAATAAAAAGAAATCCTTCGATTGAATGAAGGTTCTAATGCCATAATCCACCCATACATATTTTCTGCAGTACTTTAACGAGAGCTCCAGAATGTATCTTAAGAGAATCTGGATCTCAAGGTGTATTTATTTTGATTATTTACTACAACATTAAATATGTATTGATAATAAAAGTGCATAAAACAAACCAATGCCTAGGTATTCATAACCTATACAGGGAAAAATTCAGCACGGAAATATGCTGTTTTATTTTTGCAATTTAGACTCTTTGGACCGGACCAAACCAAGCCAAACCCTATGGCACTACAGTCCTTGAAGGGCCTTGGCCTACCAAGCGACCGATGCTCAGCCCGAAGGCCTGCAGATTACGAGGTGTCGTGTGGTCAGCACGACGAATCCTCTCGGCCGTTATTCTTGGCTTTCTAGACCGGGGCCGCTATCTCACCGTCAGATAGCTCCTAAAAATCCCTGACCTGGCCGGGAATCAAACCCAGCGCCTCTGGGTAAGAGGCAGGCACGCTACCCCTACACCACGGGGCCGGCTTCGTGAGAATAACGCAGTTATTAAATGTAATACTGCAGACATCTGAAGCACGACATTACACCAAAGAAGTTATAAAGATGTTTCAGTGCATCATTTTGATGAAGGGCCGATGGCCTAGATGTTACGCTCCTTTAAACAACAAGCAAGTATTGTTATTAATTTTTATAAACACAATTGCACTTGGCTGCGATAACTTGGAAGTGTTAATAAGAAATCGATAATTTTGTCGCGAAAAAGAAAAAGGCGTTGGGTGGTTGAAATTCTTGATATTTTTATACCGTATTTCGTCAGTGGAATCATGAGCTAAATAGACTAAGTGATTCTCCCTGGGATTTAAGAAAGTGCACCTGAGGGAACAACAGACTAATTATTAGCTGGAAAGTTAGTCTGCCACCCGCCTCTGTGGGGGTAGGGGTTAGTGTGATTAGCTGCCACCTTTGGAGGCCTGGGTTCGATTCCCTGCTCTGCCACGAAATTTGAAAAGTGGTACGAGGGCTGGAACGGAATCCAGTCAGCCTCGGGAGGTCAATTTCCCATCTCAGCCATCCTCGAAGTGGTTTACCGTGGTTTCCGCACTTCTCCTCCAGGCGAATGCCGGGATGGTACCTAACTTACGCTCACAGCCGCTTCCTTCCCTCTTCCTTGCCCATTGCCTCCAATCTTCCCATCTCGACAAGGCCCCTATTCAGCATAGCAGGTGAGGTCGCCTGGGCGAAGTACTGGTCTTCCTTCCCAGTCTCATCCTCTAGGACACTGCTCTTGAGGAAGTAGAGGAGGGCTCCCTTGCTGAGTCCCAGGAAAAAGTCAACCCTGGACAGTAAGCGAACTGAGAAAGAAAGAAAGAAAGAAAGAAAGAAAGAAAGAAAGAAAGAAAGAAAGATTAGTCTACAGCGTCAATAAAAAAAACCTGTTGTGAATGTGTTTGCAAAAATTCGTTGGTCTCTCTCAAACATTACAAAAGCTATGTCAATGTCAAGATTTGACAATTACTCAGCCATCATCCATTGCGATAAGTACGGGTACCGCTACTGATATTTCGCACTTAACACGGGCAACGTGCTTGCGTTTAGTTTGGTCAGTCCTTTTCTTCTGCAGCTACGTCTCTCGAAATAGTGTCTGCATCCCACGAGTTAGATTTTATAGCGGCAGTCCAGTCACAAAGCCGTCACTGCCTCTCTGTGTTTCAGAGAATGACGTAAGCAATGTAAGTGGGAATATTAGAGAATTGGCCTGAGACTTGAAGGATTTATAACACTACATCATGCTAGTTCAATCTGCTTTGTTCAGTTTATGCCTTCTTTGAAATAAGATCCTCAAGTGCGCTCCTATTTACTTGACCTTGCACCTCAAAGACGTCTTTTGAAATACAAGCCTTTGGGCGATTGAAAATAAATTCTTTCTCGGCCTTGGAGATTGAAATGTTTCTGGCTCAGCAGTCACATCTGGTAGCGCTTCTGACATTCAACGTAAATCTCTCAGTGCTGACGGTGGATCTACAGACATATTCTGTTTATTTCTCCGAACATCCAAACGGTCTGATTACATCAAACTATTAGATGTTGTTTTATTTCACTGTTTATAGCAGAATGAATGCGTTTTACGTTATATGATGAGGTCTATTTAAATAAAGACCAAACTGTCCAACAACTATGCATAGAATGAGTAATGTGTTGTTGTTTGGATCATCAGTCCATAGACTGGTTTGATGCAGCTCTCCATGCCATCCTAACCTGTCCTAGTTCCATTCCTACGTAACTAATGCATCCTACATCTACTCTAACCTGCTTATCATATTCATACCTTGGTCTACCCCTACCGTTCTTACCGCCTTCACTTCCCTCAAAAATCAACTGGACAAGTCCTGGGTGTTTTACGATGTGTCCTACCATCCTCTCTCTTCTTCTCGTCAAATTTTGCCAAATCGATCTCCTCTCACCAACTCGATTCAGTATCTCTTCATTCGTGATTAGATCTAACCATCTCACCTTCAGCATTCTTCCGTAACACCACATTTCAAAAGCTTCTATTCTCTTTCTTTCTGAGCAAGTTATTGTCCATGTTTCACTTCCAGGCAATGTTATGCTCCTCAAATCAAAATCAAAGTCAAAATCTCTTTATTTGCAAATGAGGTGTCTACCTCGGTGGCAAATGGTACACTAAAATACATTATTGTCAAGCACTAAATTTTAAATTACCAGGAGACGAAGAAAATTTTCCTAGAATACAATATTATACAATTTACGCTAATAATTTTTTCTATTAAACATACACATCATCCTTAAAAAAATTTATATTGTTTACAAAATTCTACTTATAATATCTTACAAACATAGTCAACTCATATACAGTACGGTATGTGAAATTACTTCTAATAATACTATGCAACTGGTATAAGATTAAAATTAACATTGAATTTATTTACATATTTATATTTTACCCATTTTGGAACCTAAGTAGCATAACGACCTGCTGCGTCTTAACCAGAGCCCATTTTGCCACCACTTTTCAGAGTTCCTGAAGGGCCTTCACAGCTACCGTAGCGGTCCCAGGGCCCTCAAAGTCCCCACTGTACTTCACCCCTACAGGCAGTCCCCTACTTGGGCTGTCCAAACACCTTAGACCAGGGGATGGAATTAATTTAATCACACACATTTATTATTTACAATATCCTGCACTGGTCGAATGCCCTCTAACATTTAATTTATTATCTCTGTTGTTGTTTATTCTCTTCTTGAATATCTGTACAGATTTTGGAAAAGGATCAAACACTACCCCTGGTAAACTGTTCCACTCCTTCACGCCCTTCCCAATGAAAGAAAATTTACCCCAATCGCTTCTCCTAAAATTCCTTCTAATTTTGTACTTGTGGTCAGTTCTACCAATATAATTATTTTCCAACCAAAGCCTCTCACGGATATCTCCCCATGCTTCTTCTCCTGTATAGGCTCTATATAATCCTATAAGTCTACTTTTCTCCCTTCTCTTACTTAAAGTTTCCCACCCAAGTTCCTTTAAAATTTCTGATACACTACTCTTTCTCCTGAAATCCCCTGTTACAAACCTTGCTGCTTTCCTCTGCACACCATCTAGTTCTTTTATTAGGTATTCTTGGTGAGGATCCCAAACACTGTTTGCATATTCCAATAATGGACGAACCATACTTAAGTAACTTTTTTCTTTTAATTCTTTGTTGCATCCTTTAAGTAGCCTCATTATGACATGTAACGATCTGTATGCTTTCCCAACAACGTCATCAACATGACCCTTCCAGTGCAAATTACTTTCAAATCTCACACCTAAGTATTTGCACTTGCCATCTTTTGGGATAACTACCTCATCCAAAGTATATTCAAATTCAGTTTTAAAGCTCCTGTTTGTAAATGTTGTAACAGTTGATTTGCCTCCATTAATCTTCATATTATTTTCTTCAACCCATTCCTGGATACTGTCAAGGTCCCTTTGTAATTCTGAACAATCCTCAATGTTATTTATTTCCCTATAAACAATTATATCATCTGCATACAATCTTATTTTCGATGTTATATTGTTCCCTAAGTCATTTGCGTATATTAAGAAAAGTAACGGACCGATTATACTACCCTGTGCAATTCCCTTCCAGACTTTCTCTTCCTGTGATATATTATTTCCTACTTTGACTTTCTGAACCCTTGAATTTAGAAATGTTCTTATCCAACGTATAACCCTTATGTCCAATCCTATTCCCTCCAATTTCTTTAATAATATTCCATGTTCCACTCTATCAAAGGCTTTGGAAAGATCTACGGCTATGCAATCTAACTGGCCTCCTGAATCTAACTGATCTGATATGTCCTGCTGAAATCCCACCAGTTGTGCCTCGCAAGAAAATTTCTTTCTAAATCCGTACTGGCTCCTCATGAACCAATTTTTATCATCACATATCCCTCTGATGTACTTTGCTATTAAACTCTCCAGTATTTTACAAACTATACTGGTCAGGCTGATTGGTCTGTAGTTCTCTGGTTTCCTTTTATCACCCTTTCCTTTATAAATTGGTATTATTATAGATTCCTTCCATTCCTTTGGTATCACACTATTATTTATGACATAGTCAAAGAGAAATTTTAAATAAGGCACTATATACCACCCCATTGTCTTTAATACCTCCCCAGTAATTTGATCACTTCCTGCTGCTTTTCCTTGCTGAAGCAGTTGGATTTCTCTGAAAATATCTTCATTTGTGAATGAGAAGCTTCTTGTTTCCCTCTGTGTCTCTCCCTCTCTATCTTCTGTTACGGTTTCCAAGTCCTGACAATCTTCTACTGAATCTCGGAATTCCCTACTAAAGAGGTTTGCTTTCTCAGTATCTGTTAAATAGTGTTCACCCCCTTCTCCCACCATTGTAGGAATTTGGATTCCTTTTCCTTTTTGATTCCTGATATATGAATACAGCTTTTTCCATTTCCCTTTGTGGTCATTACCCTCTTGAAGAATGCCATTCATATAATTCTCTTTTGCTTCCTTTTTCACTCTATTCAGTTCCCTCATTAGTTGTTTTCTAGTTTCTCTATTCTCCCTACCTTCTTTGATTTTCCTGTTTACTATTCTACATTTTCTTTTTAATTTTCTTATTTCCCTTGTGTAATAAACAGGGTCTGAGGTCATTTTACCCTTCTTAACAGGTACAAATCTCTTCTCTCCTTCCCAAATTATTCCTTTAAATTTAGCCCAAAGTGTATCCACATTATTCCCTTCACTTATCCAACAACTGAATTGTGATTTAAGGTAAGTCCCAAATTCATCAACTTTAGTTTTTCTGTATAATTTCTTGTCTTTTGTGACCCTCTTATTAAGCATTTTTGGTACGAGTCCTACATCCATTATTACAGCCTTATGGTCACCTATTCCTTCAATTACCTCAGTTTTATCAACAATTTCCCATGGTTTAACCAAGAATACATCTAGCAAGTTATTGAGACGAGTTGGTTCTTGTACTACTTGTGTAAATCCTCCCTCCCAAATTAACTTATTTGCCAGTTTCTGTTCATGGGCTTCACTTGCAGCTCCATTCCATTCAACTTCAGGCAAGTTTAGGTCTCCCCCAATTATTACCGTATCATTATTGTTTTTATGAGTATAATCTATTATTTTCTCCTGATGAAAGCCTTCAAAAACATTTTTTCAGTTCCTATATCAGTGTTCGAAGTGAGCATATTTCTTTTCTTTAAGACCATCCTTGGTTGTGCTAGTCTCCATTTTATGTCCTCCTTACTTCTGCATTTGTTAGTTTACTCCCCAAGTAACAGTATTCATCTACTTCCTCATTTCCTAATTTAATATTTCCTGCAATAAGTGACTTTGCTCGAATGCACACAAGAGTAATGTGCTATATCGTTTTTATTTACTTATACAGTAGGCCTAGTTAGTACAACTATTGACAATAATATAATTGTTTTCACTATTATTATTATTATTATTATTATTATATTAGCAATGAAATGAAATGGCGTATGGCTTTTAGTGCCGGGAGTGTCCGAGGACAAGTTCGGCTCGCCAGGTGCAGGTCTTTTGATTTGACTCCCGTAGGCGACCTGCGCGTCGTGATGAGGATGAAATGATGATGAAGACGACACATACACCCAGCCCCCGTGACAGAGAAAATAACCAATTAAGGTTAAAATTCCCGACCCTGCCGGGAATCGAACCCGGGACCCCTGTGGCCAAAGGCCAGCACGCTAACCATTTAGCCGCGGAGCCGGATATTAGCAATTGTAGTAATAAGAAGTGTATCTCGAAAGTAACTTTACAATGTGTATTTCTCGACATTTTATAATATTTTTTTATAAATAATAGTATGGTATGAAAATTATCCTCTCGAAGACTAAATTGATGTCAATAGGTAAGAAATTCAACAGAATTGAATGTCAGATTGGTGATACAAAGCTAGAACAGGTCGATAATTTCAAGTATTTAGGTTGTGTGTTCTCCCAGGATGGTAATAGGCCTATAGTAAGTGAGATTGAATCAAGGTGTAGTAAAGCTAATGCAGTGAGCTCGCAGTTGAGATCAGCAGTATTCTGTAAGAAGGAAGTCAGCTCCCAGACGAAACTATCTTTACATCGGTCTGTTTTCAGACCAACTTTGCTTTACGGGAGCGAAAGCTGGGTGGACTCAGGATATCTTATTCATAAGTTAGAAGTAACAGACATGAAAGTAGCAAGAATGATTGCTGGTACAAACAGGTGGGAACAATGGCAGGAGGGTACTCGAAATGAGGAGATAAAGGCTAATTTAGGAATGAACTCGATGGATGAAGCTGTACGCATAAACCGGCTTCGGTGGTGGGGTCATGTGAGACGAATGGAGGAGGATAGGTTACCTAGGAGAATAATGGACTCTGTTATGGAGGGTAAGAGAAGTAGAGGGAGACCAAGACGACGATGGTTAGACTCGGTTTCTAACGATTTAAAGATAAGAGGTATAGAACTAAATGAGGCCACAACACTAGTTGCAAATCGAGGATTGTGGCGACGTTTAGTAAATTCTCAGAGGCTTGCAGACTGAACGCTGAAAGGCATAACAGTCTATAACGATAATGTATGTATGTATGTATGTATGTATGTAAAGCTGCCGGCCCCGCGGTGTAGGGGTAGCGTGATTGCCTCTTAACCGGAGGCCCCGGGCTCGATTCCCGGCCAGGTCAGGGATTTTTACCTGGACCTGAGGCCTGGTTCTACGTCCACTCAGCCTACGTGATTAGAATTGAGGAGCTATCTGACGGTGATAGCTACACCTTGTAATCTGCAGGCCTTCGGGCTGAGTAGCGGTCGCTTGGTAGGCCAAGGCCCTTCAAGGGCTGTAGTGCCATGGGGTTTGGTTTGGTTTTTATATATAATACCTTTACACAGCATGCACTGTGTTTTTCGCAAAACACTTTTTAACAGCGTTGAGGCCTTCGCTTCAGAGGGCCCTGGGTTTGATTCCCGGCTGAGTGGGGGGATTTTAATCGCGTCTGATTAATTCTGGATGTTTGTGTTTGAACTAATATTCTCCTCTTCATATTCAGACAACACATCCCTCCATATGGTTTTCGTCAGGAAGGGCATCCGTCCGTAAAACAGGACCATATCTACATGCACTTCACAGTTTGCACCCCCGACTTCACAAGTATGGGAAAAAGTGATGGAAGAAGAAGTGTCCAAGACAAGTTATTCGTCAAACATTCACTTGGTATTTCTGAGCACCGTTTTGCCACACTCTTATAATTCATCTTATTTTTATCATAGATTTCCATCAGGTGACGATTAATTTCCACAGCAGACACCTTCTTCGTGTTGACAAATCGAAAAGAGCATGAACCTACTTGAATCACTGCTTCATGTTTAACTGGCGTTTGACACGAGGATAGTTACGGCTGACGTCAGGAAGGGCAGCCGGCCATAAAACATGGCTAGTTCACACCTGAGAGTTCTCGAGAGTGTAGGAAAGGCGAAGTAAGATTATTATTATTATTATTATTATTATTATTATTATTATTATTATTATTATTATTATTATTATTATTATTATTATTATGGCACTTTTTCTCACACTGGTGGGATCGTAGGTGCAAACTGTGTCGCACATGTGGACTTGGCACTGTTTTACAGCCGGATGCCCTTTCTGACTCCAACCCTATGTGGAGGGTTTTATTGAATATTGCGTGTTTCTGTAGTGTAGTGTAGTTTGTTGTGTGTGTATGAAGAGGGGCATGCTGGGACAAACACACACATCAGACCTCGAACAAGAGGAATTAATTCGACGAGATTAAAATCCTGCCGGCCCCGTGGTGTAGGGGTAGCGTGCCTGCCTCATCCGGAGGCCCCGGGTTTGATTCCCGGCCAGGTTAGTGATTTTTACCTGGATCTGAGGGCTGGCTCGAGGTCCACTCAGCCTACGTGATTAGAATTGAGGAGCTATCTGCCAATGAGAAGCGGTCCCGGTCGAGAAAGCCAAGAATAAAAAGCCAGAGGATTCGTCGTGCTGACCACACGACACCTCGTAATCTGCAGGCCTTCGAGTTGAGCAGCGGCCGCTTGGTAGGCCAAGGCTCTTCAAAGGCTGTAGTGCCATGTGTTTTTGGGAGTTTAGATTAAAATCCTTGATCTGGACCTGAATCGAACCCGGGGCTCTCTGAACCGAAAGCCTCGATGATGACCATTGAGTCAAGGATCCAGACATCAATAATAATCCTATTAATAATATACTATCATTATCGTTATTGTACCGGGAGGTAAACCCCAACGCCGCACATTCAAATTTAGTGCCTAAATGAACTCCTCTATTGGAAAAACAGTGAAACTAAAACTACACCTACTTAGAACTATACTCAGAAGATGTCACCACAGAAATAGGAGATAATTTTGTTATTGTGCAGTTTCCTAACCCGAGTGAATTTCTACTTGTTTTGTTTGACATTCATCAAGAAGTTTGGACTTTCTTCCACAGATGACACCACTAAAAACTATTATCATGCACCCTGGTGCAAAGTGAAAGAACTTATGATTTAAAGAAGTTTTGTATTTCTAGGTTTTTGTAACTGAATGATGTTCATTTTTTTTGTTTGGCAATTCTTACTTTTCTTTCCGCCAGTTTTGAATGTAGCCAATCCCTAATTTTTGTAATTAATTTCCAACCAATCCCGTATTTCTTCTTCATTTTGTGTTTAACCAATAAAATCAAGAGGGCGTGTCCTGATTCATCTTGAATGATCTCGAACCTTCCCCGAGGGTTTATAAAATGCGGCTTTTCACGTCCGTTGGCCAATTGATCGTCATCTTACTACGTGTGTGTGTCAAAACAGGAGGCGGGCGGCCTCTTTCATCGGTCAGCAGTACATCTACAAGGTAATGGCCACATAACATTTTTCTTTCTTGCTAACTCCGCAGTTTAACCCGAGGGAAAGGTTCGAATCGTTAACTATGTAACCTATTTTTCTAAAAATGTAACCTTCTGCCGGCAAATGTAAAATCTTCATAAAATCTTTAACTGTAAATCGGGGATAGAGAGTGATGTAACCTCTTGAGCTCCCCTTCATCTTGGTTTGAGGTGACTACGTTTTGTAACGGTTTTTCCTTCTATTAAAGTAATTTTTATACGAGTCACCTCAGTAGTTTGGGAATAGCCCCTGTTTCATCGGCCTAGTGCCCCTTAGGTTTTAAGTGTTCATATCTAGGAGTGCAAGTATACGCCTCTATTCATTTTGTGTTCGGGCCATTAATTTAACCCCACGAAGGCCCAGTAGGTTGGGTATTTAATACCCCTGTAAAAATAAGTCCCATTTGTAAAGGGTGGTTTGAAAGACCAGAGATGGATGTACTGTTACCTTGAATAGGCTTGAGAAAGTGAGAGCCTGTTAGCTCTTTTTCAAAATGTTGTAACGAATGCCTCTTGAAGGCTAGATGTTGTAATTTTGGGAGCAAGCGCTCTTTGAATTAGGGCATTTCTGCCCTTAAATAAATAATTCTTCTTCCACTTGTAAACTTGTAAAATTCAGGGCTTAAAGCTCAAAATGTTATGGTTCTGAATCTTCGAATTTTCCCAATCTCGTTTAATGATTGCTATTTGTACCTGTAACAGTGTTATGAAAAATTGTAAAGTTTGAAGTTCGAAAAGAAATATAACCTTTGTTAAAGTTATAAATCTTATTCTTGACATTGTAGTTAGACCCATTCAAGCCCGCACCTTCTTTCACCTCTGCGTTCCACGCGTAACCCCGTAGCAGTTATCATGATCATTATCATTATCATTATCATTACTCGTATTGCAGTTGTTAATCTGCGTGATGTTACAGGTAACTACGTGGATCCAGAATACTAAAGCAATTTTGTAAACTAATAGTCGACAGCTATTGCCAACAAAGACAATGAAATATAAACACCGAACATAAAACAAAATACTCCCATTTTCGACGCACTGAGTGCGTTAACGTGAGTTTGAAAGTAGATCGATCCCGTCAGTGCTATAAGGGCAACGACGAAGTTGACATCTTTGCTGATTCTGGGTGCCTATTGTAGAAGTCGACCCGTCCATTATGTCCTTCGACATCGAGATCATTACGGCCATTTTTTCCGAATCCAGTTTTCCTAAGTGAAATTTTCCGAACGTATTCTTCTCCGAAAAGCATTTTTTCCGAATATATTCTTTTTCTAAAACACTTTATACCGAATCCTTTCCAGATGTTTCGGTCACATTTTAAGAATTTACATGAAAGCGCTTGTTGTGGGTTAATTTTACACCAGTTATATTGCAGGCACAGCACGTTGGGGCAAAAGACGAACAATAGCTCCTCGCTATCTACTTATGGAACCAATATCAGGGGTCACTTCACAATTAGCACATGATAATAACATAAGTGAAGAACTCCATAACATATTTCAACTAGTGGTGGGGCGGCAGGCATCATCCAGACTTCAACTCTATGATTCTGAAGCTGTGGTAAATGAGTTCATAATGGAGTGCATAGTTACGGCAATGCCGAGTAGACCATGGAGAACCATCGGAGGAGATTTTAAAAGACTGTTGTTGAGTACATAGCTTACAAGGAAGAAATACGTCGACAAGAAACCGAGAAGTTAGCCGCACAGGATATGTACCACTTCAAAAGACTTCAAACGTGAGTGCCATCAGGATGTTATATCTGCTTTAAGCTGTTCCCGACCACTCTTCAGTCAAGTTTTAAAATATTCTACTCTATGGCCCAAATGACAGATTTTTAAACTAAAGGAGAATGTAAGGACTATTGATACTCATTATAGTGAAAGGCTTCCAGAACTCAGCGATGGAGAATCAGACCAAATTGGCATTATCGAGATTTCACACACGCACACACAAAAACACCACGTTTTCTTCGTATACGAATAAGGCTTTATACTTTTTTGCGGAGTATCTATTTTATGCCCAATAAATGAATCAAACAACAGGTTCTGAAGGTTTTGAAAGGGTTATTAAGCAGAAAATCATTCTTTCCAGTGTCAACTTAATTAATGTAACTTAAAATCTTTCCGTTTTTTCTTGCAATTGCTTTAACTTCTCACCGACACAGATAGGTCTTACGGCGACGATGGGATAGGAAAGGGCTAGGAGTGGGAAAGAAGCGGCCGTGGTCTTAGCTAAGGTACAGCCCCAGAATTTTCCTGGGAAACCACGGAAAACCATCTTCAGGGCTGCCGACAGTGGGGATCGAACCCACTATCACCCGGATGCAAGCTCACAGCTGCACGCCGCTAACCGCACGGCCAACTCGCTCGGTAAAAGCTTTTCACTCTGCCGAACACACTAATTCAAATCATAATATATAACACTACAACACACACACTATTAAAGAAAGAATGGCATATTTCGTTTTAGACGAACATACATTTTACAAAGTCACGTTAACTCATGCGTAAATAGGCCTATGCACAATATTGCTTACATTGCGTAAACCGGCCATTGATTAAGAACTGATGATGTTATGAACAATGAAGTCTGGCTGGATCCGCAACAGCTCCACCATTAGCTGTCTTATGACCTAGACACCACTGAAGAGGCGTACTAGGGAAATGAGGAGTGAGGTACTTTCCCATTGCTTTCCTCACTAAGCCAGAAGTTGCTATTACATACCAGTCTGCCAAGCCCACTGAAATGCATGCACCAACCGATCCTATGAGCGATATTTTCACATCATTCATAGCAGGGACTGGCTGCAGGAAGAATGGCATTACTAGCATCGCTCATACCTCAGTCACTTTCATGCTGTCAGAGCCAGGGGTAAGACTGAGACAGATCAATGAAAGTGACAAAATTGCTCTAGCCTCTACCAGAAGACATAGTGCACTTGTAAACACTAAGTCTCACCAGCAAAGACATGATGAAAAAATATGAAAAATAACGGATATATTGGCCCTCTACTTTCGCTAAGAAATTATGGAAATGTTTCTGTACGTTACCTTTTTTATTATTATTATTATTATTATTATTATTATTATTATTATTATTATTATTATTATGCGCGAATGGGTCACTTAGAACCACGCGGAATCAACATTTGTTGAGCTTTCGTCCTTGCCCAATAGTTCTTCATTTACATCGATTGTTGTAATTTCTGTTCTTCCGACCAAGTACGTGGTGTTGGTTCCTTCTCGTCTTCCTCAAATACCCTAGTGTGAAAAATTTTAATGATTACATTTCTATCCTGCAGATTTGGTGACTCTAATTCAGTGAGGTCTTTCTCTACTTGCTTATACTATTATTATTATTATTATTATTATTATTATTATTATTATTATTTGCTAGTTACTTTACGTCGCACCGACACAGATGGGCCTTATGGCGACGATGGGACAGGGAAGGGCTAGGAGTGGGAAGGAAGCGGCCGTGGCCTTAATGAAGGTACAGCCCGAGCATTTGCCTGGTGTGAAAATGGGAAACCACGGAAAACCATTTTCAGGGCTGCCGACAGTGGGGTTCGAACCTACTATCTCCCGAATACTGGATACTGGCCGCACTTAAGTGACTGCAGCTATCGGGCTCGGTATTATTATTATTATTATTATTATTATTATTATTATTATTATTATTATTATTATTATTATTATTATTATATTTTGAACTATTGTATTCGGTAGACTGAAAAGCTTTTAAGTTACATTTTGAGAGGTGTCAAATAGCATCGACTCTGTAGAATCCGATGATGTTTCTTAAGTTAGTATATCATCCTGTTGAATTTTTTAATTGTCTTCATCCACTAGACCAGGGATGGCGAACCTATGAGGCGCGTGCCACTAGGTGACACGAAAACAACTACTATGGCACGGCAGACAACATACTAACATATTTTAATATTTTTAACATGTAATAAATAAGTCAAAAATCTAGCAACCTAGCATATTTTAACATTGCGCTTTAATAAATATGTCCCAATTAATTCTATGGCCATATTTTTTATAAATGTTATTCGGATAGAGCAAAAATATACTTTATTCTTAAAATGTACTTGCGTTTAGAAATGTAGCCTAATTTTCAGTGGTTTTCAAAATAAAAACAGTAAACATTCAGTCGAATGGATTTATATGTAATGCAGTCTAATATCTAAATGAAGCCAGATGATGGTTTCATGATGATTTTAAAGGAAATTAACCGACGGCATACTAGAGAGTAGAAAATAACAACCAAGACCTTAACTGACACGCTAGTCTGTAAAGGTTTGCCATCACTGCTCTAGGTCTATAGGCATTTCACCTCACAAATTAGAGCTAAAAGTTGTATACTTCGTTGTTATACTTCGAAATCTAAATACATCTTCTGACTCAATGCAAGCGATATATATGATCCATGGGAAGTGTAACTTTCATTCATAAAGTACATTAAATAGTTCATTTCAAATTTAAAAATATTTTAAAATCGTATTATGCCTGCCAACCCTGTGCAAAACTTATTCATAAGACACATTAACATATTTGTTTCAAATTTTCATTTCGATGTTATAGAAATGCCCAAAAACTAGACGCTGTGACAGACTGTACGAAAGTATTATATATTTTTAATACCATCTACATTGTGAATAAACAAACAGATGACCAATGTTTAAAAACTAGAAAAAAATATTTGCATGTCTTCATTGTGGTCTAACTCCTCAAGTCACTCCGACAATGCAGCTGTTTTCCTTTCCATTAGTGGTTATCAAACTGTTTCCCACAAAGTGTAGAGTACCTCCCTCTATTAAGCCCTGTATCCTTTAGCTTCTAAGTGAAATGCAGTTCTCTCTCTCCTCCAGGAATTAAACGTAACAAGGATATTGTGCCGTCATACATTGTCAGTATCATTAGTTAAGATGTCATATATGGGTTTTGAACGCAATATAGCTGTTATAGTTAATACTATTGTGTAAGGATGCATTTCAATGGAAAGAACATGTTGAATACATGTGCCTTTTAAGACGTACTGTAGATTTTCACGACCACTAAATAACGTTATATTATCTGCTTTTTGGATGTTAGGTCGTGTAATACTTATACACTGACTGACAGAGCAAATGCAACACCAAGAAGGAGTGGTTCGAAAGGGATGAAAGTTGGGGAGAAAACAGAGACGGCACGGACGAATAATTGATGTTTATTTCAAACCGATATGCAGGTTACACAATTCGCACGGCATCGACTCAGTAGGATGTAGGACCACCGCGAGCGGCGATGCACGCAGAAACACGTCGAGGTACAGAGTCAATAAGAGTGCGGATGGTGTCCTGAGGGATGGTTCTCCATTCTCTGTCAACCATTTGCCACAGTTGGTCGTCCGTACGAGGCTGGGGCAGAGTTTGCAAACGGCGTCCAATGAGATCCCACACGTGTTCGATTGGTGAGAGATCCGGAGAGTACGCTGGCCACGGAAGCATCTGTACACCTCGTAGAGCCTGTTGGGAGATGCGAGCAGTGTGTGGGCGGGCATTATCCTGCTGAAACAGAGCATTGGGCAGCCCCTGAAGGTACGAGAGTGCCACCGGCCGCAGCACATGCTGCACGTAGCGGTGGGCATTTAACGTGCCTTGAATACGCACTAGAGGTGACGTGGAATCATACGCAATAGCGCCCCAAACCATGATGCCGCGTTGTCTAGCGGTAGGGCGCTCCACAGTTACTGCCGGATTTGACCTTTCGCCACGCCGACGCCACACTCGTCTGCGGTGACTATCACTGACAGAACAGAAGCGTGACTCATCGGAGAACACGACGTTCCGCCATTCCCTCATCCAAGTCGCTCTAGCCCGGCACCATGCCAGGCGTGCACGTCTATGCTGTGGAGTCAATAATAGTCTTCTGAGCGGATGCCGGGAGTGCAGGCCTCCTTCAACCAATCGACGGGAAATTGTTCTGGTCGATATTGGAACAGCCAGGGTGTCTTGCACATGCTGAAGAATGGCGGTTGACATGGCGTGCGGGGCTGCCACCGCTTGGCGGCGGATGCGCCGATCCTCGCGTGCTGACGTCACTCGGGCTGCGCCTGGACCCCTCGCACGTGCCACATGTCCCTGCGCCAACCATCTTCGCCACAGGCGCTGCACCGTGGACACATCCCTATGGGTATCGGCTGCGATTTGACGAAGCGACCAACCTGCCCTTCTCAGCCCGATCACCATACCCATCGTAAAGTCGTTTGTCTGCTGGAAATGCCTCCGTTGACGGCGGCCTGGCATTCTTAGCTATACACGTGTCCTGTGGCACACGACAACACGTTCTACAATGACTGTCGGCTGAGAAATCACGGTACGAAGTGGGCCATTCGCCAACGCCGTGTCCCATTTATCGTTCGCTACGTGCGCAGCACAGCGGCGCATTTCACATCATGAGCATACCGCAGTGACGTCAGTCTACCCTGCAATTGGCATAAAGTTCTGACCACTCCTTCTTGGTGTTGCATTTGCTCTGTCAGTCAGTGTAATATGGTAACGTGTTTCGAACCTGGTTACTATGGAGTGAGACTTGCCAATATTCTTTGTTATTACTCTGAAGACGATCCTGGTTGCACGTTTGAAACGCTTCAGAATATTATAAGTACTACACGACCTAACAACCCAAAATTATATAACATAATGACACGTGCCTTATTTATTTGTTTATATTTAGAAATTTAGTAAACAGATGATGAGGAACGTTTATAATATGAACATTTGGGATTTCAAATTTGAAATCCCTGAAGATGGTTGGGCTGCTGGGCATTCCACTATAGTGTTAGCAGTACTCTCGAGTTGAGTACTGTTAAAAGAGCTAAATAAATAAATAAATAAATAAATAAATAAATAAATAAATAAATAAATAAATAAATAAATAAATAAATAAATAAATAAATAAATAAATAAATAAATAAATAAATAATATTGTGCTTGGGACATCAGTCCACAGACTGGTTTGATGCAGCTCTGCATATGACCCTCTCCAATGCTAATCTTTTCATTTCTACATAACATATGCATCCTACATCTGCTCTCATCTGTTCATACCTTGGTCTACCCCTACCGTTCTTACCGCCTACACTTCCCTCACAAACCAACTGAACAAGTCCTGGGTGTCTTAAGATGTGTCATATCATTCTCTCTCTTCTTCTCGTTAAATTTCGTCAAATCGTTCTCCTCGCACCGATTTGATTCAGTATCTCTTCATTCGTAATTCGATCGGTCCGTGTCTCCTTCAGCATTCTTCTGTATCACCACGTTTCAAAAGTTTCTATTCTATTTCTTTCTGAGCTAGTTATCGTCCATGTTTCACTTCCATACAATGCCATACTCCAGACGAAAGCCTTCATGAACATCTTTCTAATGTCTATATCAATGTTCGAAGTGAGCAAATTTCTTTTCTTAAGAAGGGCACTCCTTGGTTGTGCTAGTCTCCATTTTATGTTCTCCTTACTTCTGCATTCGTTAGTTATTTTACTGCCCAAGTAACAATATTTATCTGCTTCCTTTAGAACTTCATTTCGTAATCTAATGTTTGCTACATCACCTGACTTCGTTCGACTGCACTTCATTACTTTTATTTTGGAATTGTTTATTTTCATCTGTACTCCTTCTCCAAGGCGGTGTCCATACCATTCAGCAATTTCTCCAGATCTTCTGCAGACTCAGAAAAAATAACAATATCATCGGAAAATCTTACAGTTTTGATTTCCTCTCCTGGGATTGCGATTCCTTTCCCAAATTCCTCTTTGATTTCCTATATCTCCTATTATATATAAACAATAAAAAGAAGAGGGGCAAACTGCAGCCTTGCTTCACTCTTTTCTGCATTGCTGCTTCCTTTTCATAGCCTTCAATTCTGTTAACACATATTGTAGATAATTATTCTTTGTCGGTATCTGATCCCAACACTTTCAGAATGTCAAATAGTTTGGTCCATTCAACATTATCGAAGCCTTTTCATAATGATGATAATAATAATAATAATAATAATAATAATAATAATAATAATAATAATAATAATAATAATAATAATAATCATAATAATAATCATAATAATATGCATCCAAGTTTGATGGGCGAGGAGGGGGAGACGTTTGACGTCGGAGTGGGTGGGGCTGTTAGACTTTTCATTTCCATCCTAAATTGACTTTCCTATATAGGTCAATGGAAGTGTACTGTTCTATCACTGCACGGCCGAATGATACAAGATTTTCGACCTACTTATAACATTTTAAAAACAGGTGGGGTACCATCTACTAAAATGGCTCACTCCAAGAATCCTCTCTTTGTTACGTCCGAAAGAACAAATCTATTGGTTGACTAACCACTCAATTCCGTTTCGATCTTGCTAGTCAGCATGACGTCTTCGGTATAGAGCAGCGTCCAGGTATGACATCTTTCCAGGTCTCATGTCTTGTAAAGAAACACACTCTATGAACAAATATTTAGAATATTATGCTAAATGTATTTTCAATTAATTCTCAATCGAATCGGTTATTTGAGAAAGCACACATGTTCCCTATTACTAGTTTTGAGAAAAGTGAAAATAAACTGCCTGGAGCTTGTAGTGTTTGTCATTTCTGTCTGGTTTTTATACCAAATATTTATCAGATATTTTGTAATCATTTTGATCATTGTTGAAAAAAATAAGTTTTCAAAAATGTATATGGGGCTGAAAATTACCAGACATGTGTGTTTTCTCAAATAAATAAACTCTTGGTAGCAATAAACATTACAGAATGAGATTATTTAATGTCCTACAAACATTTAAGCACATTGAATATCACATTTTAATTAAGTATTTAAGTTTCATCTTTAAATTTCCCTTCACGCAAGAAATTAAAGTCAAAGTTCAGAACATTTTCCAGCATTGTCCGTCTTAACAATATCAATACAGTTACTCAGGGACATCCTCACTGTTAACAATAACACCAAGAGAATGTCTTTTCATGCCTGTTATTCAAGTTACTCAGATATGCCCTGCCTATTAACAGAAGGCCAGGAGAAAATTGTTCAAGGTCTTAGTAAAACGCTTATAATGAGGCGGACATGTATGCACTCTCACTGAAAGATGGGAATACGTATCATTTTAACATATATGCAATAAACCTACTTGTCCAAAAATGGACATGTGTGGTTTCTCATATAACCGACTCAAATTATATTTTCTCTCAATTACAATTTCAAAAGTTTTTACTGTGTAGTTCGTTTGATTAAGAATACGTCATTTTTAATCTGGTATACGTTTTGAACTTTTTTTAAAGTACTGTAGTAAGTTAGGTATGATACATAAGAATAATTTAATGTAGTTCAGGATTCATCTAAATTTCAATTTATAATATGTGTTTTGTCTTATTTTCCATTGTATTCATAAGATAATTATGATCTATATATATAAAAGCAAGTCGGGCTGGAGCGATGTATATATAAATATTTAAAAATGAAAAAAGACGTGAATTAATGAGGCATTTCCAGAAATCTCAGAAATTTGAAACTTGGTACGAGGGAAACTGATGACCCCAGGATCCCTAGAAAAATCGGAAATTCTCAAAATTCCCTGAAGGGGGCACGCTGGGGGGGCTCAAATTTTGGGCTCAGCATAAGAACACAGTCGTATAGTATATCCAAAACGATAACCTATAGGTTTCGTGGGCTTAAAAATTTTCGGGAATTTCCTCTTTTTTATCCCCTATCCCCCCAAATCAAGATGGCGGCACAACCTGCCAGACGAGGTAGACAATTGAAATTTGGTGAAATTATAGCTTTTGGTCCCTAACCGACGGGAAAATTCCAAGATGTTCAAATTTTTCACTTTTTACCCCCAAAGATATCGAAATTTGGAGGCAATTTTAATGACTGTGCAGACATTCCTTTTGAGCTATTTTTTGGCTAAACGGTAAGTCGTATCACAAAACGGATGGCACAATGTCACTTCAATTCGGAGTGATCTACAACTTTGGTCCTGTGACACTTTGTCGTATCTCTCTCCCTTATACGTTAAATTTGGCCGTATTTCTGGATTGTTCGTAAATTTGGTGATTTTTACAAGTATATTTCATTGTTTGACACACTTATAAGAATGATAGGATCATCGCGTTATGTGCGCACATTGGCACGATTAAGGGACATATGTGTACCAAATTTCATGATTCTAGCTTATACATAAGTAGGTAAAATGTAATGTAAAATGTTAAAAATGCACCCAAATTTCACCCTATTCAAAATTTGAACTCAATTTACCCCCTTAATATGGGAGATACGAGGATATGGTTTAGAAACAGACATTTAGAACGATAAATGAGGCGTCTGATGGCGCAAACCGTTTCTTAATATCATAAACCGTTTAGGAGATATGAATCTCGAAATGGAAGTCTGCACTTTTCAACGTGCTCATGCTAATCCGTCATCTATATATATAAAAGCAAGTCGGGCTGGAGCGATGTATATATAAATATTCAAAAATGAAAAAAAGACGTGAATTAATGAGGCACTTCCAGAAATCTCGGAAATTTGAAACTTGGTACGAGGGAAACTGATGACCCCAGGATCCCTAGAAAAATCGGAAATTCTCAAAATTCCCTGAAGGGGGCACGCTGGGGGGGCTCAAATTTTGGGCTCAGCATAAGAACACAGTCGTATAGTATATCCAAAACGATAACCTATAGGTTTCGTGGGCTTAAAAATTTTCGGAAATTTCCTCTTTTTTATCCCCTATCCCCCAAATCAAGATGGCGGCACAACCTGCCAGACGAGGTAGACAATTGAAATTTGGTGAAATTATAGCTTTTGGTCCCTAACCGACGGGAAAATTCCAAGATGTTCAAATTTTTCACTTTTTACCCCCAAAGATATCGAAATTTGGAGGCAATTTTAATGACTGTGCAGACATTCTTTTGAGCTATTTTTTGGCTAAACGGTAAGTCGTATCACAAAACGGATGGCACAATGTCACTTCAATTCGGAGTGATCTACAACTTTGGTCCTGTGACACTTTGTCGTATCTCTCTCCCTTATACGTTAAATTTGGCCGTATTTCTGGATTGTTCGTAAATTTGGTGATTTTTACAAGTATATTTCATTGTTTGACACACTTATAAGAATGATAGGATCATCGCGTTATGTGCGCACATTGGCACGATTAAGGGACATATGTGTACCAAATTTCATGATTCTAGCTTATACATAAGTAGGTAAAATGTAATGTAAAATGTTAAAAATGCACCCAAATTTCACCCTATTCAAAATTTGAACTCAATTTACCCCCTTAATATGGGAGATACGAGGATATGGTTTAGAAACAGACATTTAGAACGATAAATGAGGCGTCTGATGGCGCAAACCGTTTCTTAATATCATAAACCGTTTAGGAGATATGAATCTCGAAATGGAAGTCTGCACTTTTCAACGTGCTCATGCTAATCCGTCATCTATATATATAAAAGCAAGTCGGGCTGGAGCGATGTATATATAAATATTCAAAAATGAAAAAAAGACGTGAATTAATGAGGCACTTCCAGAAATCTCGGAAATTTGAAACTTGGTACGAGGGAAACTGATGACCCCAGGATCCCTAGAAAAATCGGAAATTCTCAAAATTCCCTGAAGGGGGCACGCTGGGGGGGCTCAAATTTTGGGCTCAGCATAAGAACACAGTCGTATAGTATATCCAAAACGATAACCTATAGGTTTCGTGGGCTTAAAAATTTTCGGAAATTTCCTCTTTTTTATCCCCTATCCCCCAAATCAAGATGGCGGCACAACCTGCCAGACGAGGTAGACAATTGAAATTTGGTGAAATTATAGCTTTTGGTCCCTAACCGACGGGAAAATTCCAAGATGTTCAAATTTTTCACTTTTTACCCCCAAAGATATCGAAATATGGAGGCAATTTTAATGACTGTGCAGACATTCCTTTTGAGCTATTTTTTGGCTAAACGGTAAGTCGTATCACAAAACGGATGGCACAATGTCACTTCAATTCGGAGTGATCTACAACTTAGTCCTGTGACACTTTGTCGTATCTCTCTCCCTTATACGTTAAATTTGGCCGTATTTCTGGATTGTTCGTAAATTTGGTGATTTTTACAAGTATATTTCATTGTTTGACACACTTATAAGAATGATAGGATCATCGCGTTAGGTGCGCACATTGGCACGATTAAGGGACATGTGTGTACCAAATTTCATGATTCTAGCTTATACATAAGTAGGTAAAATGTAATGTAAAATGTTAAAAATGCACCCAAATTTCACCCTATTCAAAATTTGAACTCAATTTACCCCCTTAATATGGGAGATACGAGGATATGGTTTAGAAATAAACATTTAGAGCGATAAATGAGGCGTCTGATGGCGCAAACCGTTTCTTAATATCATAAACCGTTTAGGAGATATGAATCTCGAAGTGGAAGTCTGCACTTTTCAACGTGCTCATGCTTATCCATCTATATAAATAAAATCGTAACGACTGTGTGTCTGTACATTGATTATTTTGGCGAAGTTTCCGTACAATTATCCGTTTCGGGTGTGATAATGACCATCTGCATCATTTTTAGCTGTGGTGTCTGTTTGTCTGTTTGTTTGTCTGTTTGTCTGTTTGTCTGTCCTTCTATAACTTGAAAACTACTGGATATATTTCCACCAAACTTCATATTTAGAATCCACCTGTCCTTGGGTAGGTTTTAGCGCAAAAAATAAAATCATAACGACCGTGTGTCTGTACATTGATTATTTTGGCGATATTTCCGTACAGTTATCCGTTTCAGGTGTAATAATGACCATCTGCATCATTTTTAGCTTTGGTGTCTGTTTGTATGTTTGTTTGTTTGTCTGTTTGTCTGTTTGTCTGTTTGTCTGTTTGTCTGTTTATCTGTCCTTCTATAACTTGAAAACTACTAAATATATATTTCCACCAAACTTCATATTTAGAATCCACCTGTCCTTGGGTAGGTTTTAGCGCAAATATCGTTTGTAAATCCCTGAACTGAGTGTGGATTTTTACGAAACCGAAACCGTGATTTTGCACTCCCTCAAAGTATACACAACCGAACTTAATTGAAATCAACCTGCCTTAATGAAAATTAATTTCTAAACCTTTTTTTCTCATGTGCATCATTTCGATAACAGGATTTAGTAAGGGAGATATCATTAACGGACCGTTTTTCGGTACAAATCCCAGCGGACTTAACGCAAGAGCGGGTGCGTGTAAAGCGTACTTCTTACAACTTGAAAACTAACAAGATATTTGAACCAAACTTTATATATAGCATCCATCTGTCCGAGGGTAGGTTTCCTTGGAGTCTGTTAGTTAGTTAGTTAGTTAGTTAGTTAGTTAGTTAGTTAGTTAGTTAGTTAGTTTGTTTGTCTGTTTGTCTTTCTCTAACTTGAAAACTACTGGATATATTACCACCAAACTTCATATTTAGAATCCACCTGTCCTTTGGGGAGGTTTTAGGGCAAATATTGTTTCTAAATCCCTGAACTAATTGGGGGTTTATACGAAACCGAAACCGTGATTTTGCACTCCCTCAAAATACACACAACCAAACTTAATGCAAATCTACCTGCCTTAATGGAAATTAATTTCTAAACCTTTTCTTCTCATGTGCATCATTTCAATCACTTACAGGAAAGATAGTATGATCAAACTCTACACGAACATTGGCCCACCCAGTACCCATATGTGAGCCAAATGCTATGTCACATAATTATCCGAAAAGTAATGCAATGTAAGATATTCTTACACAAATTTCAACCTATTCAACGTTTCTGATTCAATCTGACCCATGAATAGATTAGATGCGAGAAAATATCATAGGACCAGCCATTTAGATCGCTAAATACTGCGCCTTACGGTACAATCCTTTGTCGATATGACGTACCGTTTAGCAGCAGTTAATCTGTAAATGAAGGTCTGCAATATTGTAAACATTCATATACTTTCGTATGTCCATCTATATATATTCACTGATGTCGAATTGTAGCGATCGAGAAAGGATGTGTCTGCTATTGTAATCAGTACTCCTACACCGACTTTGACTGCTGGCAGTAGGAATGGGGTCCTTCTCCAACTCCTGTGTAACGGGCATTAGTAAGGAGGGCCTACCATTTTAATGAATAATTCACTTTTCGATTTGTCTTGCAGAAGACAAGGGATCATGCTGTTTTGTTCGAAAGTTCCCTACTCTATTGTGTTTGGCTCTAGGCCAGGGTGCCCGCCATTATAAACAAATGTTCCAATCTAAAATTTGACTAGCATTAGGCATAGTGGCCTGCTATTTTCATGGAAACTCACTAATTCTGTGTGACTGGCAGTAAGCTGGCTAGCAGCAGTGAAAAGGGACTGTCATTATAATGATAACTGCACAACTCAATTTTGATTGGTGGTAGGGAAGCTGCCTGGTATTGTAATAAAAACTCCTCAACTGTAACCTGTCTGAAAGTAGGAAATGGGTCTGCCATTGTAACTAAAACTCCCCAAATCGATTGTGACCGCGCAGTAGGCATTGGGGCCTGCAATTATAATGTAAACTTGCCAACTCGATTGTGAATGGCAGTAGGCAAGTGAGCTGCCGTTATCATCACAACTCCGCAACCCTCACTTTACATTGGAAACAACGTATGTGGACCTCCCCATGCTATTTCTCGGATAAGGCTAAGAGACATGCAATTTTAAAACAATCTCATTTGCTGCACGCACAGTATTTACATCGATATTCGTATACAATGTAGAATACCGTAGCGAAGCACGGGTACATTTGCTAGTATTTTATAAGAACTGAACGCTATGATACAGGTTTGCCTTAATATTGCCTTAGCATTAAAAATAGAGCACACTTTGACTTGGATCTCTTCTAACTTAAAATCAAAAAACATATTAGAAAGACATCTTTGTTCTGAGAGAAACAGTTCGATATTTTTCGTTTGAAGCTCAAAATGCGGAAAATGAGCGGTGTATTAGCATATTCATGACGGGCGTTGACTTGTTATTTCAGTCAAACAAAGAAAGAAAGGGGTCGGGAGTGTGGAGAAACTCTTTAAGGCATTGTTCTTTCTAAATCAAAGGGAGTGCGCGTGGTATCAAGTGACCATTGTGTGTAGATGTACTTAATGCACTGAACTACGTAGCTTATTGAAACTACTTTATACATCCATTACATCAGTAATCACGGCTTTGTTTTTAAAATAAAATTATCCTCCTGAACCCATGGAACCCTAAATGTCACGTGTTTCACACATTAGACAGACCAAACACACTATATTAAGCTCGTGTGTAACATACATACACACAAAAGGAGGCAAAGGATAATGACAGTGATATGTCACACATATTACAAGTGTCGTCAAGATAAAGAGAAGAAAGGAAGCTTAATCCATTAAATCCCAATCATTTTATTCTAAGCACACCATTTTAGTGAAAACCTGTCACTATGCAAATATTAATATTTAAAATTAAACTAGTTCTTCTTCTTATTTTTGGTCTTTTCCCAATTTATTGAGGCTCGTACTTCATTTGGATTTAAGCCAGATTGATGACCAGATGCTCTTAATGACGCAAATCCGATACGGAGGTATTCCTTCACTATTATGTGCTATTGTGGTGGTTGATAGTGAGGTGTGTCATATGTAAATGAAGAGAAGTGTATCAAGAAAAACACAAGGAATTATTCTTTAAATATTATAATATACTTCTTTACGATTATATGAGCCGTTCTCAAATAGTACATTAGACCTTAAGAGGACACTTGAAAGAGGCATACCCCGCCTAATATCCCTAAAAATAATCCAAGCTCCTTGGTTGCCATTGATTGTGAAAACATACGTCTATATAATACACATCTGTATCAATTTCTGTCAGTAAGAGAATGTCTGGTCTGAGGACACAATTATTCATGTTACGAAGAACAAATTGTTTTCTTTATAAACTGCCTGTACGATAACTTCAAAGTGAAAACTATGGAGTACATGTGAACACAACTGAAATATACCTGATAGAAGTGTAGAAGAAGATGTAGTAAGATAGTGTAAGGGCATTAAACTGATGATGAGCTGATGAATTACGAATTATGTAATTCTAGTGGTAAACACATTTATTGCCCCCCACCCCCACCCACAAAAAATCAAAATAAGCACCAGTAGCAAATTAACTGACTGAAAGTCGATACTACATTTCCAATGAAAACAAGTTCTGTACTTTAGAAACCGACATTTCAATTCCATTTATTGTCATTCCCAACTAACTGACTGGGTGGTTAGCCAATATAAATACAGTTATAAGGGCCACGTGTTTGTGCATTTATTATTTCAGCAACATTTCTTCATAATTAATCGTTTCATACGTGATATTGATCATCTGAGGTTTCTTTACTTTTCGTGTCTTTGTTCTTGAAATTGAAAAACAGCTGGGCATATATCAACTGGACTCCGTATTTGGAATCTACCCATTTTGGGATGTGTTGTTAGATGCACATGCCTGCAGGGATATTGCACAGAGTAGGGGTTTTGTAGGGCGATCAGAGCAGTAATTCTTAAACTCGTCAGTATTAGGTCTACCGACATTCTTTGTTTAATGGACGAACCCGAAGATATTTACGAAAATTTGATTTTCTTGTCAAAGTGCCGTAGACCTATAGTTTCTAACTGAAAAGCAGAAGTAATTTCAAACACGTTTGTACAAGACAATATATCATGCTGTTTAGTTGTACTTCCTTTTAAAACAGCAATCACCACCACCACTACCACCGCTACCACCATTCGGAAATCGTTCTCATTCTGTCTCGAATTGATTCAGCTTTACCGTACCTCATACTGCTGCCATAATGCTCCCGTGGCGTCCTGAATGTGTGGATGGGGTTAAGTAATCTATATAAATAAAATCGTAAGGATCGCGTCTCTGTACATATATTATTTCTGAAAAAAATGTTAATAGTTATTCGATTCAAATGTAATGCTGACCATCTGCCTGCTTTTTTACTTCTGGTGTCTGTTTATTTTTTGTGTGTGTGTTCCTAAAACTGGTAAACTCCGTTTTGGGCATTTGCCCGTTATGAGTTATGTTATCAAGTGCATACGACTTCAATGAGTAACACTTTATTGGAAAGTCAGAACTGTTATTATTAAACATGTTAATATTAGGTTTCTTGAAAAAATATTATACAGGGCAAGTTGTAGGAATGGTAAGTTCTGATCGTTTATGCCTTATGCATATTTGTTGAACGAAGGATAGTAATGGAGTTATTTACGAAAATAATGTACGGGATTTTAGTCAAGTCCTGTAAGACACACTGTGCATGTCACCTCAGGTTCACTTTAAAAGAAAAACTGCAATTTTACTTTCCTCGATGTAGCAGGTAATAAGGGAAGATACAGTGAGTTTCTCTCATCGGCTGGCCGGCAGCCGCACCCAGCTCATCTGCCGCCCGTTGACTCATCACTTCCCGCTCCCCGCTCCACGACACAACAACAAGGACAGCATTTCGCTCACTTTATCCGTGAATGACATGAGATAACAATTAAAATTAATAAGAATTAAGAAAATTAGTAATTAAGAATTGGGAAAATAAGCTTATGACAGGAGATGATGGAAATGTTCTCCTGCATCCACACATTTCTGGCATCGTCTTAGGAAACTCAGATTCACACGCATAAATTTGTCTTCCGTAATTGAGGCTGTTTCTCTCCGGATATGTTCTTTCCAATGTGTGATGGTTTCAATTATAACATTTTCATAGCCTGGCATGCAGACCTCTTCTATACCCCGGCTTCTTTTCCAAGCAGTCTTAGGGATTTTGTAGGCGTATGTTCTAATATTTCTGTGATTTCATGTACTTTTTCTTCGTTAAGCACACGTTTTTTAATACTCCGCTTCTTATCGAGTAGGGAACCAGCTCCTCTCAATTTATTTACGAGTTTTCGCAAGGTATTCTATGTGGAGAGCGTACACCTGGAAATTGTGTTACAAATCGCCTAACGACTTCCCTGCAAGACTCTGTTTTTACATAATTATCAAACATAAATATTCTTTCCTCTACCATGTACACATGTGGAGACATTATGAGAATTACACCCCCAAAGTAACACTTCACAACTCGAGAACAGTTGGAGCGACACATCAACACTTAATACACGTTCTGAACACGGACCTGAACTGCGAAGTGCGGGCATTCCCGTGCTGTCGCTGCGCTGTGTGACGGGAAGTGACGAGTCAATGGGGGCAGATAAGCTGGGCGCTTCTGCCGGCCAACCGATGACAGAAATTCACTGTACATTCAACAACAGGTTTCGTGTGTTTTCTGTTACAGAGTCACGCCAGCGGTCAATGAAACTGCAGGATATAAATGATAAGTAGGAACAGTTGCACACAACTTTGGACGAGGAACTGTACTGTACTATACATTGCGAAGTACTTAGCCCTCCCCCCATCTGTGTTGATTTTGTTCGTTTTTACTGTACTCCACATTACTGGCTCGTGTTCCAGAGAAATATATCATGTTTGCATGCGGTGGTAAACGTTAGAATGGAGCCAGCTAACTTCGCACACATTCATGGAGAAGAAAGGAATATTGTTTCCGGAGGTGATGGAATCTCCCGGAACTAATAAAAAATAAGATTACTTCCAATGACTATCCTTAATTGACGTGTCCTTTGTCTCTTCTACTGTCTCTTAACCCCACAAGATGGCGTTCACTTGCAACTGTAGAAACACTAATCGCTTAACGATGGATAGAGCTGCTAGTTTAAAGAACATACAACGCTGTTTACACGGCAATGAAACAAAAGTTAATAAAATCGATTATTTATGAAACTGGCAAGTACAAAAATGAAAGAGACAAGATGTAATATTGTTGCAGACTTACTGTAATATAAGTTTAATCCTTCCAGATGCGTATTATTTTCTTCTATCTCTCCTTCTCTTTTGTGTGTTTTATTTTTACCAGTTATTAAAGCAATCGTTTTCTTTAACTCCTTTCTTTCATTTATATCTGACTAGCTGATGTACCCGTGCTTCGCTCCGAAATTCTACACTGTATACAGAATTCTAAGTTAAGTAGTGTATACATTGTGAGTAAAATTGTATTAAACTGCATAGCTCTTAACATTACCCCAGAAACGCGACGGGGAAGTCACCATACGTCTTTTCTCATGTGAAGTCTGGGTTAGGGAATGTTCAGTGTAATGGCAGGCCCTCTTGCCTATCATCAAGTTGGGAAGTTTTCATTATGATGGTAGGCCCAATTGCCAGTCAGAATCGAGTTGGGCAGTTTTCATTATAATGGTAGACCTTCGCTCTCCAGCTGCCTTTTTACATCATCAGAAAGACTGTATTTGTGTTTTTCCCAACTGAAATCAACTTAGATCATTACAATGGCATCAGTATGAATGTCGCAATTGAAAGCAATGCTATCACATGAAGTACTCGATCAAATGAAAAACCGCATATTTTCTCGCATTTAACGAACACTACTACGCTGCCGATTTAACAGTCCAAACTCTCAAAGTTCTAATGACCAGGCCGCAGACGGCCGTGAACACTCCCCTGCCATTATTCCGTTCACTGCGCACACCACTCACTGCAACCAGAGCCTCAGAGTAGGGATCGAATAGCTGGCATACTATGATGAACTAGTATGTTACGTACCAGTAGTATCAACAAATTCATGAACCAGAGTTATGGCATGCTAAAGAAGAAAGTTATCTAACTCCACAACTACTTCCCGCCAATATTCAGGCAGGCTGTTGTACTCGGTACGCAGCAGTAATCCCATCTATCGGAGATGAGTGCCACTAGAAGGCACAAAGCACATCACACCAAACAATTGTCAATGTAATGACATTGTTGATCAATTTTATGAGCTTTCTATACTGTAGCCCTTCACATTAGAATATTAGTTTCCTTCCGACTCTGTGATGTTAGGACATCTAATGAAAAGTGAGTCCTCCTTTCCTTCATCACACCCTCTTGTCTTATTCTTCAAGGGATCGTTCCTTTGCGACTTTTTCTCATTTTCATAATCATCTTCAGAATTTTCCTTGTCGATATGGACCGATGACCATGCATTTTTACACCTTAAGACAATCATGACAAAATCCATCGTCACTTAACACGATTGAACAATAATTCCATGTCAGCAATGCTCGGCGTTGATAAGGACTGAGCAACAAAAATCTAAATGAATTTAAATTCATGAACTCTCTTATCATAGTCGTCGCCTTGTGGTTGGGTGGGTGCAGTAGAGTAACACCACGGTATCCCCCTACCTGTTGTAAGAGGTGACTAAATGTAGTCCCAGGGGCTCTGAACTCGGAAGGGTTGCCGACCACGCGGCCCTTAGCTGAGTCCTGACATTGCTTCGACTTACTTGTACCAGGCATTCTTCTATCCTATCCGCGCCGGCTGAGAGCCTCAGACGGTTGAGGCTTTGGCCTTCTGAACACAATTTGGCAGGTTCGATCCTGGCTCAGTCCGGTGGTATTTGAAGGTGTTCAAATACGTCAGCCTCGTGTCGGTAGATTTACTGGCACGTAAAAGAACTCCTGCGGGACTAAATTTCGGCACTTAGACTTCTCCGAAAACCGTCAAAGTAGGTAGTGGGATTTAAAAACATTATTATTATTATTATTATTATTATTACTTATCCGAACTTCCTTGGTCAACTCTTGTCCTCTTCCGACACCGACAGTATTACATTTTCATTTTCACGCCCTTCGTGGCCCCTTTCTTAGACCGATACCTTAATTCTTCGAAGTGTCAGACCCCTTCTACTTTTTCTTCTCTGATTAGTGTTATACTGAGGATGGTTGCCTAGTTGTACTTCCTAGAAAACAATAATCACCACCACCACCACCACCACCACCACCAATCTTATCATAGTAGGTACGGTAAAACTGAATAAGACATAAATGATCGGGCATAACTTTCGTTATGAAGTACCTTTTGATATGACCAATAACAAGATAATTAAAAATTAAATTTTTAGAGCCTTCCCATAAACTGTCATTTCAACCAGCGTGAATAAAATTATTTATAGTGTGGAATGTAGTTTCTTATTCCCGGACTTAACTTGCCCATTTTCATTAAATTCTGTTCACCCATTTTCTCGTGGCTCGACGTTGATATGGACTTAACAACAACAATCCAAATTCATGAAATATCTTTTATCATAGCCAGTACGCTAAAAATGTATAAGACATAAATGATCGGAAATGTAATACTATGTAACTTTGGTTATGTAGTATTAATCGACTGGACCACAAATAACATAAATATTTCAGAATTAAATTTTAGACTTCTTCTAAGCTACCATTTCACTCAACTTGAATAAAATTATTTATGGCCTACATTGTAGTGATTCATTCCCCGGCTTTACATACCGATTTTCATTCAGTTCTCTTCAGCCATTTTCTCGTGATGCGCGTACAGACAGACAGACAGACAGACAGACAGACAGACAGACAGACAGACAGACAGACAGACAGACAGACAGACAGACAGACAGACAGACAGACAGACAGACAGACAGACAGACAGACAGACAGACAGACAGACAGACAGACATTAGGGAAAATTAAAAAGTGCATTTTGTTGTTACTGTGGATACGACCGATACAGAAATACCATTCTTTTAAAATTCTGAGCAATGTACAGACAAAACTCTTATTTTGTATATATATAGATACACAGATAAGTATTTTACCCACCAAAATGATTTTGTCCGAGTCGGCTTAGGTTGGCTATATTTGCATTCTAGGGGTCAATTTTTTTTTACAATCTTACATGATGTCGAATATCTTTATACTGTTTCCTAAGGTATCAAGGTGCCGTAAATTTTGTCCGGAAAGAGTTCTTTTACGTGCCAGTATGATCTTGGGTATATGAGCACCTTCAAATTCGATTAAACTGGACGGGAATCGAACTTGGCAATCTGGACTCAGCAATCCAGGACTCTAGTACCTACCGTGAGTGCGGGAGGTACAATGCAATATATCCTGTTTATCGCACGAGGTGAGTGAACGGTGAACCTTAGGCACTCTCAACTTGGGAGCGTGGTTTGGCACCACGGAAGCCCTAGTTGAGCCTTTCCCTTACCAGTGCCAGACTCCCCAATTTCAAATTTCCTACCCGACCTCTCTTAAGAAACCTTTGTTCTCTTCTTACCCCGTCGGTGTAAGGTTTTCGAAGCCTAGAGGAGTCTTTTATTTTCACTACCTTCCTGGCCCTTCACTTTCCTTCATTCATTCATTCTTCAAAGTGTCGAGCCTCTTCTGTGTTATCCTCTGTGTTAAGGGAGGATGGTTGTCTAGGTGTACTTCGTCTTACAGGAATAGCCACTACCACCGCCACCAGCCAGAGTTCTAACATCTGAGCTACTCGATCTTGCTCTGTCTACAAGACACCGGCCATGAAAGCCTACATCAATTGTAATGCATTATCCTACTGGAATATTTACTCAGTGTCTGAGAAGGTCGGCAGAGCGCTGTGGGTATCGCCAAATGGATTCAATAGATTTCACTCCGTGCCTTGTGGATGTCATCATAGACAGCCAATTCAACATCAAAGATCTGAATGTGATATTTCTCTTAGGGGAAAACACTTAATGCACCACATCAAGAGAGTGACGAATTCGAATCGTGTTACTACTATTCTCATCTCTTTCGGCTCAGGTAACGAAAATCTGCTATTAAAATCAATTTGTTTCATAGGAATTTAAAAATCAAATACATATCTCTCAGCTTCTATCAACTTGAGAACAGATGCCAGCTTTACGCACTTTGAACAATGAAGTTATGAGTGAAAGAAATGAAACTGTCATGAATAGTATGAGAATGAAAGACTTCCTTAAATCTTCTTCAATACTACTTTGGTCCTAACTGAAGAAGAGTATATGAACGAAGGTCCTATAATAATAATAATAATAATAATAATAATAATAATAATAATAATAATAATAATAATAATAATAATAATAATAAAAACATACAACCTGATTTCCAGTGAGTGACCGGGTCAGGGATGGAATGAATGAAGCCCCATCTTGCGGCGAGGATAGGAATTGTACCGGCTGCCGAGGCCTGTCGCACTCCTCTAGTGCAATGATTAATGACTGACAGATGAAATGATAGTGGGGAGTGTTGCTGGAATGAAAGATGACAGGGAAAACCGGAGTACACGGAGAAAATCCTGTCTCGCCTCTGCTTTGTCCAGCACAAATCTCACATGGAGTGACCAGGATTTGAAGCGCGGAGCCCAGCGGTGAGAGGCCGACGCGCTGCCGCCTGAGCCACGGAGGCTTATAATAATAATTGTTTTAGGATAAGAGAGGGTGGGCTTCAGGTCTGAACGAGGTATTCTGGAAAGTAAGCCGAAAGAAAAATGATCTTGTATTTTACCAATGTGAAAAAAGATCAGTGTGAGTACAGACAGGTATACAACATAAGAAATATCTTCTTGCAAACGAATAAAACATTAATTGAAATGAAAACCACAAATAAACAGAAATGATAATAATATAGACGGCATAAGTTAACCACGAACTCTACACCCCCGTGGACAGAATAACTGTCCTTCTGCGGGGAAAAATATGAGCCCAATTAGATTGAAAAGTACCATCTTTACCTTCTTTCTGGGAAAGAAACCCAAAGGGCCTTGCTTAACGGAGGTGAAAAGAGATTTGCAACAAGTAGGGATTACGCGTGAAGATATCCGGGAGTGTAACCTTCTTAAGATAAAACTCAAATAGCACCAGAGTTTCCCTAAGCCTAAGATTAAAACAGGCAAGACGAGGACTGAAGAAAGGAAGCAAGAACATTGGGAACGAACGTGATGTTACTGTGTATTTGTCAAAGCTCAAGCAAGAAAACAGGTAAACGTGGTCCATAGCTGGCCAAAAGAACAACAATAATAATAATGAATGGAAAGAAGTACAATTGCAGCCTAAAAATTAGGTGATCAGAAGGAGTTCTACCCTGAAGAGACATAAGTAGTATAATTGGACAGTTCGGCGGCCACCTCCACCTCAGGCTCCCAGTGGCCACCTCCACCTCCACCTCAGCCAGAGGCCTCCCAGTGGCCACCTCCACCTCCACCTCAGCCAGAGGCCTCCCAGATGCCTCCTCCACCTCCCGCGGGAAATTTGAATTTGTAAACAAAGCCACGTGCTTTTTGACAGCTGTCATCGACAACAACGCATCGCAAACCTCAGTACTGCCATCTTGACGGGCCTAAACCTCAGTAGTGCCAACTTAACCTAACTAGCGCGAGGTAAACAAAGCCACGTGCTTTTTGACAACCACGTGCTTTCTGACAGATTTGTAAACAAAGCCACGTGCTTTTTGACAGCTGTCATCGACAACAACGCATCGCAAACCTCAGTACTGCCATCTTGACGGGCCTAAACCTCAGTAGTGCCAACTTAACCTAACTAGCGCGAGATAAACAAAGCCACGTGCTTTTTGACAACCACGTGCTTTTTGACAGATTTGTAAACAAAGCCACGTGCTTTTTGACAGCTGTCATCGACAACAACGCATCGCAAACCTCAGTACTGCCATCTTGACGGGCCTAAACCTCAGTAGTGCCAACTTAACCTAACTAGCGCGAGGTAAACAAAGCCACGTGCTTTTTGACAGCCACGTGCTTTTTGACAGATTTGTAAACAAAGCCACGTGCTTTTTGACAGACAACAACGCATCGCAAACATCAGTACTGCCATCTTGACGGGCCTAAACCTTAGTGGTACCAACTTAACCTAACTAGCGCGAGGTAAACAAAGCCACGTGCTTTTTGACAGCCACGTGTTTTTTGACAGCTGTCATCCGCCATCTTTGAGCACCGTGCTGCCCTCTTTATCGTAGTAGATGTAAATTCATCACCTGTCATCGGCAGTGCCGCCATCTTGACGGGTCTAAACCTTAGTGCTACCAACTTAACCTCACTAGCGCGAGATAAACAAATCCACGTGCAGCTGTCATCCGCCATCTTTGAGCATCGTGCTGCCCTCTTTAGCTACTTACCTTTGAAATGTGGTACGTTATCCGCCATCTTGCATCCGAAACCTCAGTGCTGCGCTCTATGTAGTGGCGGCAAATTCCATGTGCTCTTGTTTGGAAACAAAGCCACGTGCAGCTGTCATCCACCATCTTTAATCACCGAGCTGCCCTCTTTAGCTACTTACCTTTGACAGTTGTCATCCGCCATCTTTGAGCACCGTGCTGCCCTCTTTAGCTACTTACCTTTGAAATGTGGTACGTCACAGCTGTCATCCGCCATCTTTAATCCAGAGAGAACAGTGCTGCAATCTATGTGGTGGCGGCAAATTCCACGTGCTTTACAAATCAACATGCTTTTTTGACAGCTGTCAACCGCCATCTTTAATCACCGTGCTGCCATCTATGTGGTGGCGGTAAATTCCACATGCTTTACAAACCTATATGCTTTTCTGACAGCTGTCATCCGCCATCTTTAATCCAGAGAGAACAGTGCTGCCCTCTATGTGGTGGCGGCAAATTCCACGTGCTCTTGTTTGGAAACAAAGCCATGTGCAGCTGTCATCCGCCATCTTTGAGCACCGTGCTGCGAGCAATTTCGTCAGTTGTCATCCGCCATCTTTAATCTACAGAACACCGTGCTGCCCTCTTTATGGCTACTACTTTAAGCACGTAGTAGCGGGCAATTTGAAAAGTTCTGTTAGCTATCATCCGCCATCTTTAATCACCGTGCTGCCATCTTTAGCTAGATACCTTTGAAATGTGGCGGCGGATAATTTGAAAAATGCTTTTTGACAGCAGCTATCTTTGAGCACCGTGCTACCCTCTATGTGGTGGCGGCAAATTCTACATGCTTTACAAACCCACGCGCTTTTTTTTTGACAGCCATCTTTAAGCAACAGAGTACAGTGCTGCCCTCTTTGTTGTGGCGGCAAATTCCACGTGCTCTTGTTTGGAAACAAAGCCACATGCTCTTTTGACAGCTGTCACCCGCCATCTTTAACCAACAGAGCACTATGCTGCGGGCATTTTTAATCATGCGGGGTAATTTCGTTAGCTGCCATCCGCCATCTTTAAACACCGTGCTGCCCTCTTTATGACTACTACCTTAAGCACGTAGTAGCGGGCAATTTCGTTAGCTGTCATCCGCTATCTTTGAGCACCGTGCTGCTCTCTGTAGTAGCGGGTAATTTGAAAAGTTCTGTTAGCTGTCATCCGCCATCTTTGAGCACCGTGCTGCCATCTATGTGGTGGCGGCAAATTCCACATGCTTTACAAACTCACGCGCAGCTGTCATCCACCATCTTACATCGCAAACCTCAGTGCTACACTCTATGTGGTAGCGGATAATTTTAAAAAGAAAAATTCTACAGCAGCCATCTCTCGACGCTAATTGCACAAGATGGTAGCTATACATGACTCCTTAAAGGTGCTCATGCAAGATGATCGCTATACATAGACGCCCTTGGGATGCTTGCGCAAGATGGCGGTTATACAAGGCTCCATATGAGGGATGCTTGCGCGAGATGGTGGTTGCTCTTATGAGGCGGCTCAAGGATCCATGGCTAGAGACGCCCTAAGGATGCTTGCGCAAGATGGCGGATGCAAGATGGCGGCTATACATAGCTCCTTATGAGACAGCCAGTACAACATGTGATCAGAACATTGATTGATGTGTTCAGAACACAAAATAAGTAGAATCGAACACTGTACTCGATACAACACGTGATTAAAACATTGTGTGGTGTGTTCAGAACACTAATCGAACGCTGTATTAGGGGATACCTTTGTTTAGATTGAAACATAACAAGACTAGAATTGAACACTGCACATTGATTGATTGATGTGTTCAGAACACAAAATAAGTAGAATCGAACACTGTACTCGATGTCGTTAACTTCAACATGTGATTAAAACATTGGCTGGTGTGTTCAGAACACTACATAAGTAGAATCGAACGCTGTATTAGGGGATACCTTTGTTTAGATTGAAACATAACAAGACTAGAATTGAACACTGCACTCGATGTCGGAAGATCAGATTGAAACATAACAAGACTAGAATTGAACACTGTACATTGATTGATGTGTTCAGAACACAAAATAAGTAGAATCGAACACTGTACTCGATGTCGTTAACTTCAACATGTGATTAAAACATTGTCTGGTGTGTTCAGAACACTACATAAGTAGAATCGAACGCTGTATTAGGGGATACCTTTGTTCTAAGAAGATCAGATTGAAACATAACAAGACTAGAATTGAACACTGCACTCGATGTCGTTACATGTGATCAGAACAATGATTGATGTGTTCAGATCACTAAACAAGTAGAACCGAACACTGTACAACATGTTAGGGGGATATCTTTGTTTAGATTGAAACATAACAAGACTAGAATTGAACACTGCACTCGATGTCGTTACATGTGATCAGAACAATGATTGATGTGTTCAGATCACGAAACAAGTAGAACCGAACACTGTACAACATGTTAGGGGATACCTTTGTTTAGATTGAAACTAACAAGACTAGAATCGAACACTGCACTCGATGTCGTTACATGTAACCCGATACAACATGTTAGGGGATACCTTTATCCTAAGAACCGAACACTGTACAACATGTTAGGGGATACCTTTGTTTAGATTGAAACTAACAAGACTAGAATCGAACACTGCACTCGATGTCGTTACATGTGATCCGATACAACATGTTAGGGGATACCTTTGTTTAGATTGAAACATAGCAAGCCTAGAATCGAACATTGTTTGATGTGTTCAGTACAACTTCAATGATTAACATACACACTGTGCACATATCGCATAGCTAAAAACACACTGTGCACATATCGCATACCTAACACTTCAAATGATTTGCTTAGTACGAAAATAAAAAAAAAAATCTATACCGCGTAGCTAACTCGTTCATCACACTGCTAAGACGCTTAGTAATTGTGAATACACTCATACGAAAATCAAGAAAGCACACTGCGTAGCCAACTCGCTCGGCATGAAAAAAAATCTATACCGCGTAGCTAACTCGTTCATCACACTGCTAAGACGCTTAGTAATTGTGAATACACTCATACGAAAATCAAGAAAGCACACTGCGTAGCCAACTCGCTCGGCTCACTCGCTTAGTAATTGCAACACACACGGATAAGAATGTTCCGAGATACTTACATGTTTTTT
Organism: Anabrus simplex; assembly: GCF_040414725.1. NCBI lineage: Eukaryota > Metazoa > Arthropoda > Insecta > Orthoptera > Tettigoniidae > Anabrus > Anabrus simplex. The sequence continues at coordinate 342,805,191 of NC_090268.1, read as the reverse complement.
AAGGGGGGTGAAAGATCATAAATTATATGTACACACATGTTGTCTCCTCCAAGTTGTAAGATGAAATAGACGCAGTACTGCGAGTTTCCACTCTAGCTGGCGAACGGAAGTAGCATGATATCTCAGCAAAAAATAAAAATACGCGTGAGCTTGCAAGTCAGACACAATGATGGATACCGCGATTCAAATCCTGGTAACTTATGCCGTCGGGAAGGGCATGCGGCTAGATCATGTAATGATGATCGCACAGGTCCCACGCCTAGCATTTACAGCTTCCAGTTCGAACCCGCTATCATCCGAAGTAGCGAGAATAATTGAAGAGTGTTTTAGTGTGATTCATTTGTTGGATGGAGGCGTTAAGCTGCCTTCTTCGGTAGGAGTAGGCTATGTCGGGATATCGATTTAAAATCCTAGTCAGGAAGGGCAGCCGGTTGTAAAACTATGGTGTGAGGCGGGGTGTGCAAAAAAGCTAGCAATAAGTAAGGGCTGTTGATGGGGACGTTAAACCTTGTGCAGACTCCTTCGAAAATTATTTTTTGAGTACAAGTGTGTTGATGCTGATTCATTTGTCGGATGGAGGCAATAAGCCTTGTGCAGGCTTCTTCAGTGGAGTAGGCTATGTATCGGTACCGGGATATCTAGTTATAAAACCCGCTACAACAAATTTATCGCGTATACTGCGATTTAAAATCCTAGTCAGGAAGGGCAGCCGGTCGTATAAAACTATGGTGTGAGGTGGGGTGTGCAAAAAAGCCAGCATTAAGTAAGGGCTGTTGATAGGAGGCGTTAAACCATGTGCAAGCTCCTTCACCAGGAGAAGCCTACATGCCGGTACCGTGCAGGTTCTTTCGATAGGAGTAGGCACTGTGTGTGTTTTAACCTCTCCGTACAATCATGATAGTTTACGTTAGGAACTTACATAGGCTAAATGCTACACATTCCGTGGCAGAGCCGGGAATCGAACTCGGTCGAAAATTATTTTTTGAGTACAAGAGTGTTGATGCTGATTCATTTATCGGATGGAGGCAATAAGCCTTGTGCAGGCTTCTTCAGTGGAGTAGGCTATGTATCGGTACCGGGATATCTAGTTATAAAACCCGCTACAACAAATTTATCGCGTATACTGCGATTTAAAATCCTAGTCAGGAAGGGCAGCCGGTCGTATAAAACTATGGTGTGAGGCGGGGTGTGCAAAAAAAGCCAGCATTAAGTAAGGGCTGTTGATAGGAGGCGTTAAACCATGTGCAAGCTCCTTCACCAGGAGAAGCCTACATGCCGGTACCGTGCAGGTTCTTTCGATAGGAGTAGGCACTGTGTGTGTTTTAACCTCTCCGTACAATCATGATAGTTTACGTTAGGAACTTACATAGGCTAAATGCTACACATTCCGTGGCAGAGCCGGGAATCGAACTCGGACCTCCGAGGGTAGCAGCTAATCACACTGACTACTACACCACAGAGGAGGACTATTTCAGAATATTTTACAACCTTAATTAGTACTGTGTTTTAAGAGCTTGAATGGTACTCAGCTAAGAAGACCTTCGCGAGTTACAAGCCGCTTATCAGCATGTAGTGTCCTCGTTCAAGGCCGAGCCGGAAGATACGTGTACAATTTCAGTTAACACACGCATTCCGCTGCTCGCTCTGCGCTGATACGACTTCATGGACAGTAGAACAAACCCATAGCCTACAGTATGCATGCCTCTCACCCGGTAGTCTCGGGTTCGATTCTCTTGGGAATAAAATGTGTTTAAATCGCAAGAATTTGTTGAGTTGTCCTTTGCACACTCTTGCCTTCGCGATGCGTGTTCGATAATTGTTTTCAACCGGTTGCCCTTCCTGACGTCAAAGAACTCGGATTAAGAATCTGTGGAGAATCGGGGGTTTTACAGCTAGATGCACTTCTTAGATTTTAAATCACGAACTATTGTTTTACTGCTGGATGCCCTTCCTGACTAAGATTTTAAATCGCAAGAATTTGTTTTAAGACTCAAGTCTTGTTATGTTTCTTTTCGTAATCTGCAAGTCTAAACAAGCATATCGCTGCACACTCTTGCCTTCGCGATGCGTGTTCGATAATTGTTTTCAACTAGTTGGCCTTCCTGACGTCAAAGAACTCGGATTAAGAATCTGTCGAGAATCGGGGGATATACAGCTAGATTTTAAATCGCAGTATCGCGAACTATTGTTTTACTGCTGGATGCCCTTCCTGACTAAGATTTTAAATCGCAAGAATTTGTTTTAAGACTCAAGTCTTGTACCGGATGCCCTTCCTGACTAAGATTTTAAATCGCAAGAATTTGTTTTAAGACTCAAGTCTTGTTATGTTTCTTTTCGTAATCTGCAAGTCTAAACAAGCATATCGCTGCACACTCTTGCCTTCGCGATGCGTGTTCGATAATTGTTTTCAACTAGTTGCCCTTCCTGACGTCAAAGAACTCGGATTAAGAATCTGTCGAGAATCGGGGGTTTTACTGCTAGATTTTAAATCACGAACTGTTGTTTTACTGCTGGATGCCCTTCCTGACTAAGATTTTAAATCGCAAGAATTTGTTTTAAGACTCAAGTCTTGTTATGTTTCTTTTCGTAATCTGCAAGTCTAAACAAGCATATCGCTGCACACTCTTGCCTTCGCGATGCGTGTTCGATAATTGTTTTCAACCGGTTGCCCTTCCTGACGTCAAAGAACTCGGATTAAGAATCTGTCGAGAATCGGGGGTTTTACTGCTAGATTTTAAATCACGAACTATTGTTTTACTGCTGGATGCCCTTCCTGACTAAGATTTTAAATCGCAAGAATTTGTTTTAAGACTCAAGTCTTGTTATGTTTCTTTTCGTAATCTGCAAGTCTAAACAAGCATATCGCTGCACACTCTTGCCTTCGCGATGCGTGTTCGATAATTGTTTTCAACCGGTTGCCCTTCCTGACGTCAAAGAACTCGGATTAAGAATCTGTCGAGAATCGGGGGTTTTACTGCTAGATTTTAAATCACGAACTATTGTTTTACTGCTGGATGCCCTTCCTGACTAAGATTTTAAATCGCAAGAATTTGTTTTAAGACTCAAGTCTTGTTATGTTTCTTTTCGTAATCTGCAAGTCTAAACAAGCATATCGCTGCACACTCTTGCCTTCGCGATGCGTGTTCGATAATTGTTTTCAACCGGTTGCCCTTCCTGACGTCAAAGAACTCGGATTAAGAATCTGTCGAGAATCGGGGGTTTTACTGCTAGATTTTAAATCACGAACTATTGTTTTACTGCTGGATGCCCTTCCTGACTAAGATTTTAAATCGCAAGAATTTGTTTTAAGACTCAAGTCTTGTTATGTTTCTTTTCGTAATCTGCAAGTCTAAACAAGCATACCGCTGCACACTCTTGCCTTCGCGATGCGTGTTCGATAATTGTTTTCAACCGGTTGCCCTTCCTGACGTCAAAGAACTCGGATTAAGAATCTGTCGAGAATCGGGGGTTTTACTGCTAGATTTTAAATCACGAACTATTGTTTTAATGCTGGATGCCCTTCCTGACTAAGATTTTAAATCGCAAGAATTTGTTTTAAGACTCAAGTCTTGTTATGTTTCTTTTCGTAATCTGCAAGTCTAAACAAGCATATCGCTGCACACTCTTGCCTTCGCGATGCGTGTTCGATAATTGTTTTCAACTAGTTGCCCTTCCTGACGTCAAAGAACTCGGATTAAGAATCTGTCGAGAATCGGGGGTTTTACTGCTAGATTTTAAATCGTAGTATCACGAACTATTGTTTTACTGCTGGATGCCCTTCCTGACTAAGATTTTAAATCGCAAGAATTTGTTTTAAGACTCAAGTCTTGTTATGTTTCTTTTCGTAATCTGCAAGTCTAAACAAGCATACCGCTGCACACTCTTGCCTTCGCGATGCGTGTTCGATAATTGTTTTCAACCGGTTGCCCTTCCTGACGTCAAAGAACTCGGATTAAGAATCTGTCGAGAATCGGGGGTTTTACTGCTAGATTTTAAATCACGAACTATTGTTTTAATGCTGGATGCCCTTCCTGACTAAGATTTTAAATCGCAAGAATTTGTTTTAAGACTCAAGTCTTGTTATGTTTCTTTTCGTAATCTGCAAGTCTAAACAAGCATATCGCTGCACACTCTTGCCTTCGCGATGCGTGTTCGATAATTGTTTTCAACTAGTTGCCCTTCCTGACGTCAAAGAACTCGGATTAAGAATCTGTCGAGAATCGGGGGTTTTACTGCTAGATTTTAAATCGTAGTATCACGAACTATTGTTTTACTGCTGGATGCCCTTCCTGACTAAGATTTTAAATCGCAAGAATTTGTTTTAAGACTCAAGTCTTGTTATGTTTCTTTTCGTAATCTGCAAGTCTAAACAAGCATATCGCTGCACACTCTTGCCTTTGCGATGCGTGTTCGATAATTGTTTTCAACTAGTTGCCCTTCCTGACGTCAAAGAACTCGGATTAAGAATCTGTCGAGAATCGAGGATTTACAGCTAGATGCTCGCCGGATACCCTTCCCGACGGCATAAGTTACCAGGATTTGAATCGCGGTATCCATCATTGTGTCTGACTTGCAAGCTCACGCGTATTTTTATTTTTTGCTGAGATATCATGCTACTTCCGTTCGCCAGCTAGAGTGGAAACTCGCAGTACTGCGTCTATTTCATCTTACAACTTGGAGGAGACAACATGTGTGTACATATAATTTATGATCTTTCACCCCCCTTAAAAAACATGTAAGTATCTCGGAACATTCTTATCCGTGTGTGTTGCAATTACTAAGCGAGTGAGCCGAGCGAGTTGGCTACGCAGTGTGCTTTCTTGATTTTCGTATGAGTGTATTCACAATTACTAAGCGTCTTAGCAGTGTGATGAACGAGTTAGCTACGCGGTATAGATTTTTTTTCATGCCGAGCGAGTTGGCTACGCAGTGTGCTTTCTTGATTTTCGTATGAGTGTATTCACAATTACTAAGCGTCTTAGCAGTGTGATGAACGAGTTAGCTACGCGGTATAGATTTTTTATTTTTATTTTCGTACTAAGCAAATCATTTGAAGTGTTAGGTATGCGATATGTGCACAGTGTGTTTTTAGCTATGCGATATGTGCACAGTGTGTATGTTAATCATTGAAGTTGTACTGAACACATCAAACAATGTTCGATTCTAGGCTTGCTATGTTTCAATCTAAACAAAGGTATCCCCTAACATGTTGTATCGGATCACATGTAACGACATCGAGTGCAGTGTTCGATTCTAGTCTTGTTAGTTTCAATCTAAACAAAGGTATCCCCTAACATGTTGTACAGTGTTCGGTTCTTAGGATAAAAGTATCCCCTAACATGTTGTATCGGGTTACATGTAACGACATCGAGTGCAGTGTTCGATTCTAGTCTTGTTAGTTTCAATCTAAACAAAGGTATCCCCTAACATGTTGTACAGTGTTCGGTTCTACTTGTTTCGTGATCTGAACACATCAATCATTGTTCTGATCACATGTAACGACATCGAGTGCAGTGTTCAATTCTAGTCTTGTTATGTTTCAATCTAAACAAAGATATCCCCCTAACATGTTGTACAGTGTTCGGTTCTACTTGTTTAGTGATCTGAACACATCAATCATTGTTCTGATCACATGTAACGACATCGAGTGCAGTGTTCAATTCTAGTCTTGTTATGTTTCAATCTGATCTTCTTAGAACAAAGGTATCCCCTAATACAGCGTTCGATTCTACTTATGTAGTGTTCTGAACACACCAGACAATGTTTTAATCACATGTTGAAGTTAACGACATCGAGTACAGTGTTCGATTCTACTTATTTTGTGTTCTGAACACATCAATCAATGTACAGTGTTCAATTCTAGTCTTGTTATGTTTCAATCTGATCTTCCGACATCGAGTGCAGTGTTCAATTCTAGTCTTGTTATGTTTCAATCTAAACAAAGGTATCCCCTAATACAGCGTTCGATTCTACTTATGTAGTGTTCTGAACACACCAGCCAATGTTTTAATCACATGTTGAAGTTAACGACATCGAGTACAGTGTTCGATTCTACTTATTTTGTGTTCTGAACACATCAATCAATCAATGTGCAGTGTTCAATTCTAGTCTTGTTATGTTTCAATCTAAACAAAGGTATCCCCTAATACAGCGTTCGATTAGTGTTCTGAACACACCACACAATGTTTTAATCACATGTTGTATCGAGTACAGTGTTCGATTCTACTTATTTTGTGTTCTGAACACATCAATCAATGTTCTGATCACATGTTGTACTGGCTGTCTCATAAGGAGCTATGTATAGCCGCCATCTTGCATCCGCCATCTTGCGCAAGCATCCTTAGGGCGTCTCTAGCCATGGATCCTTGAGCCGCCTCATAAGAGCAACCACCATCTCGCGCAAGCATCCCTCATATGGAGCCTTGTATAACCGCCATCTTGCGCAAGCATCCCAAGGGCGTCTATGTATAGCGATCATCTTGCATGAGCACCTTTAAGGAGTCATGTATAGCTACCATCTTGTGCAATTAGCGTCGAGAGATGGCTGCTGTAGAATTTTTCTTTTTAAAATTATCCGCTACCACATAGAGTGTAGCACTGAGGTTTGCGATGTAAGATGGTGGATGACAGCTGCGCGTGAGTTTGTAAAGCATGTGGAATTTGCCGCCACCACATAGATGGCAGCACGGTGCTCAAAGATGGCGGATGACAGCTAACAGAACTTTTCAAATTACCCGCTACTACAGAGAGCAGCACGGTGCTCAAAGATAGCGGATGACAGCTAACGAAATTGCCCGCTACTACGTGCTTAAGGTAGTAGTCATAAAGAGGGCAGCACGGTGTTTAAAGATGGCGGATGGCAGCTAACGAAATTACCCCGCATGATTAAAAATGCCCGCAGCATAGTGCTCTGTTGGTTAAAATGGCGGGTGACAGCTGTCAAAAGAGCATGTGGCTTTGTTTCCAAACAAGAGCACGTGAAATTTGCCGCCACAACAAAGAGGGCAGCACTGTACTCTGTTGCTTAAAGATGGCTGTCAAAAAAAAAGCGCGTGGGTTTGTAAAGCATGTAGAATTTGCCGCCACCACATAGAGGGTAGCACGGTGCTCAAAGATAGCTGCTGTCAAAAAGCATTTTTCAAATTATCCGCCGCCACATTTCAAAGGTATCTAGCTAAAGATGGCAGCACGGTGATTAAAGATGGCGGATGATAGCTAACAGAACTTTTCAAATTGCCCGCTACTACGTGCTTAAAGTAGTAGCCATAAAGAGGGCAGCACGGTGTTCTGTAGATTAAAGATGGCGGATGACAACTGACGAAATTGCTCGCAGCACGGTGCTCAAAGATGGCGGATGACAGCTGCACATGGCTTTGTTTCCAAACAAGAGCACGTGGAATTTGCCGCCACCACATAGAGGGCAGCACTGTTCTCTCTGGATTAAAGATGGCGGATGACAGCTGTCAGAAAAGCATATAGGTTTGTAAAGCATGTGGAATTTACCGCCACCACATAGATGGCAGCACGGTGATTAAAGATGGCGGTTGACAGCTGTCAAAAAAGCATGTTGATTTGTAAAGCACGTGGAATTTGCCGCCACCACATAGATTGCAGCACTGTTCTCTCTGGATTAAAGATGGCGGATGACAGCTGTGACGTACCACATTTCAAAGGTAAGTAGCTAAAGAGGGCAGCACGGTGCTCAAAGATGGCGGATGACAGCTGTCAGAAAAATAGCACGTGAATTTGTTTCCAAACAAGAGCACGTGGAATTTGCCGTCACTACATAGAGTGCGGCACTGAGGTTGGCGATGCAAGATGGCGGATGACAACTGTCAAAGGTAAGTAGCTAAAGAGGGCAGCTCGGTGATTAAAGATGGTGGATGACAGCTGCACGTGGCTTTGTTTCCAAACAAGAGCACATGGAATTTGCCGCCACTACATAGAGCGCAGCACTGAGGTTTCGGATGCAAGATGGCGGATAACGTACCACATTTCAAAGGTAAGTAGCTAAAGAGGGCAGCACGATGCTCAAAGATGGCGGATGACAGCTGCACGTGGATTTGTTTATCTCGCGCTAGTGAGGTTAAGTTGGTAGCACTAAGGTTTAGACCCGTCAAGATGGCGGCACTGCCGATGACAGGTGATGAATTTACATCTACTACGATAAAGAGGGCAGCACGGTGCTCAAAGATGGCGGATGACAGCTGTCAAAAAACACGTGGCTGTCAAAAAGCACGTGGCTTTGTTTACCTCGCGCTAGTTAGGTTAAGTTGGTACCACTAAGGTTTAGGCCCGTCAAGATGGCAGTACTGAGGTTTGCGATGCGTTGTTGTCTGTCAAAAAGCACGTGGCTTTGTTTACAAATCTGTCAAAAAGCACGTGGCTGTCAAAAAGCACGTGGCTTTGTTTACCTCGCGCTAGTTAGGTTAAGTTGGCACTACTGAGGTTTAGGCCCGTCAAGATGGCAGTACTGAGGTTTGCGATGCGTTGTTGTCGATGACAGCTGTCAAAAAGCACGTGGCTTTGTTTACAAATCTGTCAAAAAGCACGTGGTTGTCAAAAAGCACGTGGCTTTGTTTACCTCGCGCTAGTTAGGTTAAGTTGGCACTACTGAGGTTTAGGCCCGTCAAGATGGCAGTACTGAGGTTTGCGATGCGTTGTTGTCGATGACAGCTGTCAAAAAGCACGTGGCTTTGTTTACAAATCTGTCAAAAAGCACGTGGTTGTCAAAAAGCACGTGGCTTTGTTTACCTCGCGCTAGTTAGGTTAAGTTAGCACTACTGAGGTTTAGGCCCGTCAAGATGGCAGTACTGAGGTTTGCGATGCGTTGTTGTCGATGACAGCTGTCAAAAAGCACGTGGCTTTGTTTACAAATTCAAATTTCCCGCGGGAGGTGGAGGAGGCATCTGGGAGGCCTCTGGCTGAGGTGGAGGTGGAGGTGGCCACTGGGAGGCCTCTGGCTGAGGTGGAGGTGGAGGTGGCCACTGGGAGCCTGAGGTGGAGGTGGCCGCCGAACTGTCCAATTATACTACTGACATACATGATGTTATGTCCCCACTTTAATGAAACCTTGTAGCTAACTTAGAGAAGTAAAGTTCAGACTGCTCACATCATATCGTCCCTGCTCTGGCAAACTAGCGAAACTGACAAACTAAGGAATCTGTAGTTCTGAAGTTCTGGTCTAGATTTTGATATTTTTTTTTTTTGCTAGGGGCTTTACGTCGCACCGACACAGATAGGTCTTACGGCGACGATGGGATAGGAAAGGCTTAGGAGTTGGAAGGAAGCGGCCGTGGTCTTAATTAAGGTACAGCCCCAGCATTTGCCTGGTGTGAAAATGGGAAACCACGGAAAACCATTTTCAGGGCTGCCGATAGTGGGATTCGAACCTACTATCTCCCGGATGCAAGCTCACAGCCGCGCGCCTCTACGCGCACGGCCAACTCGCCCGGTGATTTTGTTATTTATATACTGTCTACCCTCTGACAAAGTCTCACATCTGCAGCTCATTCTGTATGTCTAACACATAAAACCAATAATTAAATATATAAATTGATTTGACATGAGTAATCACAACTTCTTTCAGCTCTCCTAACCTCTTGACAATTTTCAGATTCGTTAGTTTGCCAGAGCAGGGACGATATGGCCTACACCAGATTGTAATGCTCATCTTTGGGAAAAGCCGAGGTGCTGAAGTTGGAGTGATTGTACGTGCCGGTAAATCTATCGACACAATGCAGATGAATTTGAACACCATCAAATATATTGATGTAACCGTATTGATTAAATAACGGTTGGTATACGTAGGATGAAAACTTACCCAGGAGCAGATATTGAATCAGATCATTACCCCTAGTAGCATGTGCAAAGTTTCAGCTCGAAAACTGTCAGAAGATCAAGGAAACGCCTAATATGACCGCAGTTGAGCTTCTCGAGAAGCGTGTAGAGATATAAGGAAGCCTTCACTCTGAACTAGATGGGAACAGAGGGAGTGTAAGAAGGTTGAAAACTTGTGGAAATCATCTTAATCAATGCCTCGCAAGTCTGCACAGTGGAACTGAGGCACAATCCAGGGAGGAAGGGTGACACGGAAATCTTGCATGTGATAAACTTGAGGCGGACCATTAAAAACAGAGATCAACAACGATACCTTAATATAAGAAAAACTATACGATTGAACTGAGGTATGAGCGATGCTAATAATGCCATTCCTTCTGCAGCCAGTCCCTGCTATGAATGGTGTGAAAATGTTGCTTTTAGGGTTGGTTGGTGCATGCATTTCAGTGGGCTTGGCAGACTGATACGTAATAGCAACTTCTGGCTCGGCGACGAAAGCAACAGGAAACTACCTCACTCCTCATTTTCCTAGTACGCCTCTGCAGTGATGCCTAGGCCATCTATGACAGCCGATGTTGAAGCTGTCGAGGATTCAACCAGCCTTACGGCTGAAGACTGAACATACATACGATTGCAGATAAGAGAAGTAAGATAAATATGGATGAGAAAAAAGTGCGTAGAGAACGAACAACTTCATGATAAGCAAGGTCTATTTAATAAACATAAAGAAGTAACGGGTAAATTTTAAACATCTTCAATACGACATTCTAAAGCTCGGTAAACACACTGATTTTAGATTGGAAAGAATTGGGGGAAGAATGGATAAATTCGGTTGAAAGCTTACTTGCGAGTGAGCCCGATACCTATGGAATAACCAATAGTGTAAAAACTGGACCACATATCTTGGCCTCAGAAGTTGAGGGATCTATCAAATTAATGAAATCAGGGAAAGCACCTGGTCCTGATGAAATTTAAGTTTACTAGCGAATTTATTTAATAACATAATTCCAACTTTAAGATCGAAAAATTCTATAAAATTCCTAAATGCAAAAGAACCGAACGTCATAGGACGCAAGGTTGTTGGATTTGGTCTAAACAGTACAGTTCAGACAAATAGTGTAATGTACAAATTAGCTCAGAACGCGCGCAGCTGTCATAAAAACTTAATCTATTTTATTGGTAATACAATACTGCACCCCTGAAAGAGTTGTGAGTTTTATCAGTCTGTGCGATGCAGCGATGGACATCTATTTTTGTATTTATTTTTTATTTCAGAGTAGCGCTGTGAAAAACTTGAAGTCATTCCTTTTACCTTGTCACCATGCTATCCAGAGCAAACTTCATTGGTGGTTAGCGGTGTAAATCGATGGTACAGCATCAGTAGGAAGGCCTAGGCAACGCTGGCTTCATACCCTGCACAACGACCTCAGGATTCCCGGCTACCATACTGACCAGGCCTATGATCGTACCAAATGGTGACATAGAGCCAAGGTAGAGGACCTCGCCTTGGAGCGGGAAAAACGCTAAGGAAGAAGAAGAAGAAGAAGAAGAAGAAGAACTATACGAGGTCACAGAGAGAGTTGCAAATAGGGGATTGTGGAGGCGCTTACAAATTTCACAGTAGCTTCCAGACTGATTGCTGAAACGCATAGTAGTCTATAATGAATATTCTTTCAACAACATTCATTCTTTGACAAAAAAAATATTGATTTATTGGTTTGACATTCCAATTCAGTCCATTCTCATAGGCTATATCGTTCGTTGTATTCTGTAACTTCGCTCTTTTTAATCGAAGAAGAAAAATAGTCGAAGTTACACCGTTGTCCAGACAACGCTCAGACGGGCTGAGTAACTCAGATGGAAGAGCAGCAGCTCAGTCTGGTAGTATTTTAAGTTGCTCAATACGAAAACGTTGTTTCTCCCGGGACAAAATTCCGGTACTTCGGCGTTTCCGAAAAGAGTAATAGTACTCGTAGTTAGTCGAACGTAAAACCAATATCCTAACTTCTTCCTCTTATTATTATTATTATTATTATTATTATTATTATTATTATTATTATTATTATTATTATAAGCGAGGTTGTAGTTTTGTATGATGGTTGATATCGTGATCACATCAATGGGATCTCCAATTGTTCGTGGAATCTGTACGAAAGTGACATATATTTTCGTTTCAAAAATATCACGAGCATTGACCGGGATTTGAACCACGACCGTCTATATGGGAAAACAGCGACAAAGCCATTCGGCTCTCATGTCCCGTATGCTTCTTCTTCTTATTATTATTCTTATTAGTAGAACAGTATTATTGGTAGTGGTGGTTGTATGATTAGCACATTGCCTTAGCCGCCAGCTTTTCACCCTGATGGTTGAATTTCGAATTCTCATAAACTCTGATGAGGTTGACATCGGAAAAAACACCCGGTCATAAAAACTCGCTGCGAATGTTCATTTCACTTCAAACCCAACCCCGTTGAGAAAAGGGATAAGGAATTGTCATACATACAGAGTAGTAGAGGAGAATTTTTTCCAGAAAAGTCCCTTGACATCAGTGAGATTACACAGCCTTTAAATCCCGGCCAGAACCCAACTTGGGCCGGAAATACCTTGGAGGATCTGAATAACATTTATTATTATTATTATTATTATTATTATTATTATTATTATTATTATTATTATTATTATTAAGCCAATGATCTAAATATTAGCACAAGGAGATTTAGGTCAGTAAGAAATTAGGGTACGCGAGTAGTTGGCAAGAGAGAGACCAACAATAATTACTTGCCAAAACCCGTTCCTTGTCTTCCAAACAAAGGGAGGAAGGCGAGTGTTGTTTAACGTAGATTTATCACCCGACAGTGCTGTTTCTTCAGACCTTGGAAAAGTCGCCAGCACGCAGTGACACAGTTTTTAAACCGGCTGAGTATGTAAACACTAACCACGCTGCTGTGAATAATTGGAGCGTTATGTGGTTGTTTATCAATAAACCGTATATTACCGTACGGCAGACAGTTAATAATAACATCGATTTGACCATTACACATTAGTATTATGCATTGTTTATTTTAGCGGCTGAATAACATCACAGGGTATTGCGCGTACTTGCTATGCGATGATTAGATTGATCATGATGATTATGGTCAATGATCGTCATGATGATGATAATAATAATAATATTCTAGATTATATCTGAGGACACTGGAGTTTCTTTGTCTTATTACTGACTTTGGTCGGAGGGTTTGAGACCATATACACTTATTAATACCACGCGATTCTTCAGAAGAAAATCCTACCCTAAGTACTGGGATTCAAACTTCTGCCGTCTGAGGATAAAACCTGCAGCTGAGCCACGGCGCGACGTTTGTGTGTTACTGCATTATTAAACAGTTAACAAATGATTATCATGAAGATAATAATAATAATAATAATAATAATAATAATAATAATAATAATAATAATAATAATAATCTTCTGCCGATTTTCACACACTTGTGGGGTTGCGGGTGCGAATTGTGTCACACATTAGATTTTCATCTGTTTTACGGCAGGATGCCCTTCCTGACGCCATTCCTATATGGAAGGATGTAATCACTATTGCATGTTTCTGTGATGTTTGGTAGTGTATTACATTTTCTGAATATGAAGACGAAAATGTTGGGACAAACACAAACACCCAGTCCCCGAGCCAGAAGAATTAATCAGATGTGGTTTAAATCTGCGACCCAGCCGGGAATCGAACGCGGAACCCTCTGAACCGAAGACTTCGGCGCTGACCATTCATTCAAAGAGTCGGATAATAATAATAATAATAATAATAATAATAATAATAATAATTTTCCAGGACATTTTCTTGAAGTTGGCCATAAAAGTTGATTAGGCAGAGTGTTACGGCCGGATACCTTTCCTCATTCCAACCCTCTGTGGTGGGATGTATTCACTGTAGGGTATTTCTGTGGTGGTTGGTACTGTGATGTGTGCTATATGCAAATTAGGAAGTGTACTAAGAAGAAGATAAACACTCAACACCCCGAGTTTCATTAAGGAACCGTACTTGGTTAAAATCGCCGAGCCGGCTGGAAATCAAATCCGGGACGCTCTGAACCGAAGACCGCGACGCCGACCACTCTGCAAAGGAATCGGACAGAAGAGTATAGCTCCATTGCTTTTTACGAATTCGTTCCACGTTTGGTTTATTTTTACACGTTTGAGAATGTTTAAAGACTAAAAAACAAAAACTTTTTTCTGGCTGTGAGTCTTCTAATTTTCACTTTTAAAATGACACCAGAGGAAATCTATAATACCGAGCGAGTGGCCGCGTAGTTTGGGGCACGTAGCAGTCATCTTGCATTCGGGAGATAACAGGTTCGAATCCCGCTGTTGGCAGGCCCGCGGTTTCCCATTTTCATACCAGGAAAATGCTGGGGCTGTACCTTAATTAAGACCACGACCGCTTCCTTCCCGCTCCTAGCCCTTTCCTAATCCCATCGTCGCCATAAGGTCTATCTGTGTCGGTGTGACGTAAAGCAATTAAACAAGTCTATAATCATCAGAAATGTCTGTCTATTTTTCTGTTTGGTCGGAAATCCCAGACAGGAAGCTACCCAGTGATCAACCACGCCGTCGGTCGCATGATCAATACTGTGTCCCCACACATCTGAGGTTTCTCCTCGGGGCTGGGTTTTTGTTTATGGTGGTGAAGTGTAAATCTCGGTATCTATCAAACACCGTTCAATCATTTCTGGAGAGCGCTCGCCCCAGGGGAACAAACATCTGAGGGGTGACTGCTTCTGGAGTAGAATCGAAGACATTGAAATCTGCGCTGCAGCTGATCTGAATTATCTAGAGCCGAGAATGCGGCTCCAAGGAATCATATGAATAATAAATTAGGTACGAACGAGAATCTGGGGGCAGGATCTCTTAAGAGATGAGGGTTCTCTCGCAATAAGCACACATAGCTGTGGAAAATGTAATCTGTTTTAGCTCTCTACATTTATAATTTCCATCCTTACACTCTATAATTACTTCAAAGGAGAAAGTTTCGGATTGCTACATTATCGATCTGTGTTACGAATGAAATAAATCGGATTTCTTTCATCCCTCGTCAAGTGCGAACACAATATGGTGAAGACAGAAAAATGAAGAGAGGGTTAACAAGTGCTTTAGCTTAAAAGATGGAGTGTTCTGGAACTAACGTAAAGAAAAGTAATACTAATAATAATAATAATAATAATAATAATAATAATAATAATAATAATAATAATAATAAAGAAGAAATTCAAGTAACTCGGTAACTGGCAAGAATTATCCAAAGAAATCAACAGTACAGCGAACAACGTATTCGGGTCAGCAAAAATTGTAAAGAAAGCTTGGTGGAATGAAACTTATGAAGAAGCGCTAACAGAATGACCAGGACTATGGATAAAAATGGAAATGCTCTGGAAATAAAGAAAACTTTGAGTAATTTAAACAGCAAAGGAAAGAAACAGCAAGAATAAAGAGTACTAAGCGATCTTTTAAAAAATCACAACTTGTTGACATACAGGATATCTTTGCAAAAAATGACTCACTCAATTTCTATCGAACATTTAAAATCAACCTGAAGGGCTATCAAGCTCCAAGTATTTGCTTCAGAGATGAAAATGGCGGAGTGGATCTAACCAACACCGAGAACTGTGAAATATTAGCAAAACACTTCGATCAACTTTTGAACTGTGAAGAACCGAACAACAAGTCAGAATTTTCAGAGATTCATGAAAACGTAGAAGCAGATCAGCCACCTACTGTTGAAGAAATTGATAAAGCAATTAAAAGCCTAAAAAAAGAACAAAGCTAGTGGAGTAGACTCCATTACAGCTGAACGCAAAAAATGGTCTCAACTAAAAGTCTTTTTTTTTGCTATTGGCTTTACGTCGCACCGACACAGATAGGTCTTATGGTGACGATGGGACAGGAAAGGGGTAGGACTGGGAAGGAAGCGACCGTGGCCTTAATTAAGGTACAACTCCAGAATTTACCTGGTGTGAAAATGGGAAACCACGGAAAACCATTTTCAGAGCTGCCGACAGTGGGGACTAGAAGTCATGGATGATGTTCAAATCATATTGGAAGAAATCTGGAAAATGGATAAGATACAGATACATCCTTTGTATAAGAAAGGTAGCAAGCAAGATGTCAACAACTATAGAGTTCTATCTCTTTTGCCAGTGGCTAACAAGTAGACCTGGGATTTTAAGGCAAATGTCGAGTGACGGGGTGAGGGGGAGGATTATCTAGGAAGAACAAGGAGTAAGTAGTAAGAAGGGACATACTGTGTCAAGTCGCCAGTGAAAGAACATCTGTTTAAGTGACTATAGTTCATCATGCCTAAAACGAAATCATCTAAGAGTACTCTTATACAACAATGGCTTGTACAATTTCCAGGGATGACTTTTGATGGAAAGATTATTTTCTGCCAGTGCTGCAATAAACAGGTATGTGCATATATCTTAAATTTCATATTAATCTAAAACTAAGGTTTTGATATTGGCTCCTCTAATTAATTGTAGAGACCTAGTCCATGCGACCTGGGTTCGATTTCCAGTACCGGCAGTAATTTAGAAATCTATGAGGTCTGGAACGGTGTTGACTCAGCATCATGAGGAAAATTGAGAAGCTACAGTGGGCAGGGGTCACGGAGGCAAGGCAATACGGCTGAGGGATGTATCGTGCTGACCACACGCCACCCAATATCTGCAGGCCATGAGCAGGGCAGCAACCATTATTGAAAGCCAAGGCCCTTCGGGGACTGTAGTGTTCTTGTTCTTAATTAACTTTAGAGTAATAATGGCTTAATTTAAATAGTTCAAAATTACAAATTGTATTCAATAGCTCATCTTTTCTATTCCTCATCTTAGTCCCTAAATGACATCACTTTATTGTGTTTTACATTTCACATGAGGAAAAAATGCCACCTTCAGCAGCATGCAGATACTGCCAGTCACAAAGCGAAAGCAGCCATGAAAAGTAACATTAGACAGACTCTGCTCACACAAACTATATCTCCTACAACCCATAATGGTTTCTATGCTGATATGTGTAGAACCCTAGTTGCAGAAAAATATCCTCTGGAATGCTGTGCATAATTCAGTTTTCAGAGATTTTTGACAGAAATACACCAAGCAGCACATCCCATCAGCATCTACATTAAAGAAAAACCACTTAGATATTTGTTACAATGAGGTCATTTTGTCAATCAGGGAGGATATTGGGGAGTCTTGCATATGGTTGTGTGTGGACGAAACCACCGACTCTGTGGGCAGGTATATTGCTAACATTATAGTAGGAAAACTGGAACCCAATCAGGCATCTACCGCTCACCTTCTTTGCTCTAAACAGCTTGAGAATATCAATAGTCAAAGCATTGCATACTTCATCAACAAGGGGTTGCAATTGTTGTATCCTGGGAGTGTTGATGATTCTAAATGATATATCACATAATCCATAACTTTTTTTACACATGACTTTTTTATATTGTTTTTGATAAATGTCTTTTTTATTCTGTCTTAATTTTGCAGTTATTACGGTTAAGAATAGGGATACCGCGTTTGTTAAAGTAAAAAGTATCACGTTGCAGTTTAAGTGTGTATTGTAATATTTTAAAGTCTATTTCCTGCCTATCCACATATTTTAAAAACATATTTTAAGTGCCTATTTTCTCTTTTAAAAGCCTATTTGTTTTAAAAGCCTGAAACTAATTTCTTTAGAACCTAAAATCCCAGGTCTACTTACAAGGTATTCTCAACAATATTACTGAACAGGGTAGAAGAAGCTCTTTTGGGTGAATATCGCAGTGGATTTAGAAAGGGCACATTTTGCTCAAAACAGATATTCTACCTGAAGTCCATAATCCGTTACAGATTAATGAACTCCAAAAACATTGTAGTAACGCTTATAGATTTTAAACAGGCTTTTGAGTTTGTTTATAGAAAATAAAATAATCCGAAAGTTCGGAGTTAAAACCAAATTGTCAAACTTAATCCATGAAACCCTCACAGACACGATATCAAAAGTAACATTTATGGGTGAAATATCTAAACCATTCAGAATAAATACAGCTGTAAGGCAAAATGGTAGTTTGTCTTCACTCCTATTTAATTGCGTCCTAGAGAAAATAGTAAGAATTTGGAATGAAAAACTGAAAGAAGACAAGGTATCATCAATAATACTGGGAAGAAAGAGCAGAGGTGTTGATATAAACTGTCTAGCATTTGCAGATGATTTTGCCATATTTCCCGATAACCTGAAAAATTCAGCATTACAAGTCAATTTCTTGGAAGAAACAGCCAACAGAACAGGTTTAAGAATTTCTGTAGGAAAAAAAACAAAATATATGACAAATATAAAAATATGTTCCAGATGTTCTATTAACAGAAATGGATCGAGTAAAGATGCTAAAGAAATTCAAATATTTGGGTGAAACAGTTCAAGAAAATGGTTTTGAAAAATCCGCTGTAGAAGAAAGGATTCACAAGATGAAAGGAGCACACGGTATAACTAGGAATATCTACAACAACAAAAATGTTTATCTAAAAACCTCAAAATACAACACTACAACACAAGCCGGAATGCATATACGCGAGTGAATGTATAGTTCTGAATTACTTCTTCTTTATCTGTTCACCCTCCAGGGTCAGTTTTTCCCTCGGTCTCAGCGAGGGATCCCACCTCTACCGCCTCAAGGGCAGTGTCCTGGAGCTTCATACTCTGGGTCGGGATACAACTGGGGAGAATGTCCAGTACCTCGCCCAGGCGGCCTCACCTGCTATGCTGAACAGGGGCCTTGCGGGGGGATGGGAAGTTTGGAAGGGATAGACAAGGAATAGGGAAGGAAG
Organism: Anabrus simplex; assembly: GCF_040414725.1. Classification (NCBI taxonomy): domain Eukaryota; kingdom Metazoa; phylum Arthropoda; class Insecta; order Orthoptera; family Tettigoniidae; genus Anabrus; species Anabrus simplex. The sequence continues at coordinate 342,786,481 of NC_090268.1, read as the reverse complement.
CGGCCGTGGCCTTAACTTAGGTACCATCCCGGCATTTGCCAAGAGGAGAAGTGGGAAACCACGGAAAACCACTTCCAGGATGGCTGAGGTGGGAATCGAACACACCTCTACTCAGTTGACCTCCCGAGGCTGAGTGGACCCCGTTCCAGCCCTCGTTCCACTTTTCAAATTTCGTGGCAGAGCCGGGAATCAAACCCGGGCCTCCGAGGGTGGCAGCTAATCACACTAACCACTACACCACAGAGGCGGACGTTTTGAATTACATGGTGAATAAATTAGAAGTACTGGAAAGAAAAATTGTACGGAAAATACTCGGTACGCTAAGAACTAGATGTATGTATGTTCAGTCCGTCAGCGATGCCGCTGGTGGGATTCTCAACAGCTCTGTCATCAGCTGTCATAGATGGCCTAGGCATCACTGAAGAGGCGTACTAGGGAAATGAGGAGAGCACTCTGGAATCAAGAAGTAATGATGAAATATACCGAAACATATAAAACATAACAGTAACAGTGCAGAAGAGGCGATTAATATTTTTGGGACATTTATACAGAATGGATGACAACAGGTTAACCAATAAGATCTTCAGATAGATATTTTTGGGAGGAAAGCGTTAAAAATGGAAGGATTTCAAGATCGGGAAGGAAAGAAAATAGGCTCAAAATGGCCGGAAGAGGGGAAATGGAGACATAGTGAGCAGATAGAGGAGTATTGGAGGAGAAAGAAGGAACAACAAAGGATGAAGCATTGAAATTGTCACCTGGTCCCTAGAAGACCCTAAGGGAGAAAGAAAGGAAGAAAGAAAGAAAGAAAGAAATAATAATTATTATTACACAACACCGTCAGTGTAGGCATTCTTGTCTGAATTGTTAGAGTACCGCCCTTCGGTTTTGAGGGTTCCGGGTTCGATTCCCGTGCGGGTCAGGTATTTTAATCTTAAACGACTAATTTCGTTGGCTCGGGGACTAGATATTTATATTTTTCCCAACATCCCTGCACTCATTTACCACGCATAACTCTATCCTCCACCATACTGACAAGCAGTATCCTGTACACGGCAGATGCCACCTACCCTCGGAGGGTCTGCCTTACAGGAACCTCTGTGGGTGAGGGTGCTAGAATAACACCAACGGTAAGACGCAACTAAAAGGGACCCCAGGGGCTCATCATTCAATCAATCACCACTGATCTGTATTTAGGGCAGTCGTCCAGATGACAGATTCCCTATCTGTTGTTTCCCTAGCCTTTTCTTAAATTATTGCAAAAAATGTGGATAGTTATTGAACAACTAATACCTAATCCCTAATTCCCCTACATATAAGCGAATATTTTCCCCAATTTGTTCTCTTCACTTCCAGCATTATCTTCATATTTTGATCTTTCCTACTTTTAAAATCACTACTAAAACTTTTTCGTCTACTAATGTCATTCCACGCCATCTCTCCACTGACAGCTCGGAAGATACCACACTGTCAAACTTAGGAATAGGAAATGAGGGACACATGTACGGCGTGCTTGAGATACATACAGATCAGTAAGTTGGGTTGCCTGAGTAACAGTTTCTTTGGAGATTTAGATATTTAGTCCAAACTCCAGGTGTGTCGACAACCTCTGTGCTTTACCTCTGCAACGGGACGACCTACTCCAAGAGAGAATCCCTTAGGTAATGGAATGAAGAAATACGTAAATGGCCAGCGCGATTTCCTTACTGTGCACTAACACCCATCCCTTGCATCCGCGCATAGGGCTATGCGCCTCGCAATGCTTTCTTGCACCCTCGCCACTTTCACTTGCAGTCTTAATCCTCCCCAGAAGACCATCCCTATTATCAGGTAATGTTGAGTATGTTTATTTTCACGACAGTTTAATCCTGATGTAAACAAATAGGCGGAGCATGTGGACATGGACGTAGTTGATTGGAGAAGCAACCGTCACACTCACTCGACTGTATATGAGCTCGAAGAAAAGTAGTACGTGGCATTAATTTTATTTTATTTTAGTTTTTTACATTTAGAGAGTTTCGAAGAGCACGTAATCAAATTTTAAATATGGTTGTTATATATACCGCTATATATATATATGTTTTTAAAATATAAAATAGTGATTAAATAACGAGAAATGAAGGCACAGGGCGTGGTGTAATACAGGGAGATAAGGTGTTGCATCTTGCAGCAGCAGTCAGTGTCAGTTTTCGTAGTGAGAGAAATGGAGCAAGAGGTAGGACCATCGCGTGTAGTGAAGCACAAAAGAGGAAAATCGCTCAGAAGTGACCATAGGCAATGCATCGTGAATGTGTTCAATAAACTACGTGAATAGAATCCAGGTTTAGTCGTTTATTCAGAAGTTCAGATCTTCGCACTGTTGTCGTATGCGATGCGCAGCCCTGTACGTCTGAACATGTGACGTTGACGGGGTGGAGGTCGGTACTACACGCTCAGCGAATCACAACTCTTTATTTGGCGGAGGCGTGGACATACCATGTTTACATCAGAATTAAACTCTTGTGAAAAGACATATAAATCTTTTCACTCATGCAGCCCCATAAAAATACATCCAATTCTTTGACTTTTCCAATTCACTAACAGCATATCCATGCATCACTTATCCACTCAAACGTTTTTCTAAATCCTGGTGGGATCGCTGGTGTGATCTTTATCACACAAGCGGAATTGACTCAATCCCGAAGCCAAACTTATGAGGAGGAATTTAATCAACTATTGCACGTTTCTGTGATGGTTCGTAGTGTGTTATATTGCATGTCAGTAAATAAATTTATATTAAGACACCGGGTGAGTTGGCCGTGCGGTTAGGGGCGCGCAGCTCTGGACTTACATCCGAGAGATAGTGGGTTCGTACCCTACTCTCGGCAGCCCTGAAGATGGTTTTCAGTGGTTTCCCATTTTCACCAGGCAAATGCTGGGGCTGTACCTTAATTAAGGCCACGTCCGCTTCCATTCCACTCCTAGCCCTTTTCTATCCCATCGACGCCATAATGTCTATCTGTGTCGGTGCGACATAAAGCCAATTGTAAAGAAAGAAGTTCCTATATTAAGACAATTGTAAACTTCCAGTCCCCGAGCCAGAGAAATTACCCTGATACAGTTTAAATCTCCGTCCTGGCAGAAAATCGAAACAAACTCGAGTATATCTGAGCTGAAGGCAGCGATACGTCGACCATTCTGCCAGAAGCCAGACGGAGGTACTGGTAGTAAAAGATTCATTGCTGGAAGAACGAAGGAACACGTAAAATATACAAGCAAACGATGGTTTGAAAGGACAATTTGTTCACCTCAAATATACAATGCGTATTAGAAAGATTTGTCTATAGAATTTTATGCGGAGCGTTGTATTGTATGGAAGTTAATCTGGACAGAAACCGGTGCAGAAAGATGAGAGAGTAGAAGTCTTTGAAAAGTGGTGCTACATAAGCATAGTAAAGGAGAGAAGAGTAAAATGAACCCCGAATGAAATGATACTGAACCAACTTGGTGAGAGGGAAACGTTTGAGGGGAAATTTATCTAAGAGAAGGGATAGATTGTTAAGACACACCTTGAGACACCCCATAATTTGTTCAGTTTATTTCCGGAATTAAAAGTGGTAGGAATGGCTGGTAGAGGCCAAGACATGAACATGTGCCGCAGATAATAACAAATGGATGCCGTTATGCATCAGTAGACTAAGCGCCATTTGATGAAAATTGAGATTTTAGCGCCATCTTGTAGAGGAAGGCTTGAACTATTTATAAAAAATTCCCCACTGCATTACAAGAGGCCGTTAGTTGTTAGTAAACAGAAAACCTAAGCGACAAAGCGGAAATCAGTAAAAACGTAAATTGCATCAGTAGACTATGCGACTTTCCAGTCTGCATCATTGGATCAAGCGCCACATTCCTCACATTGCGCGCGGATGACAGCGTGGGAGCCCGCATTTTCGATAGTGCTGACATTTTTACGTGGTGATACATTGAGTGGTTTATCAAGTGACGAAATTCAGCGATGTATCAAGTACTTCCAAAAGTAAGGAGAAGGACAATGTTACTAATGCAGCTTGCTAAGAAGGTTGCGTCTGAGAATCATTCTCTAGAATTTGATGGTGAATCTCAGGAAGTAAATCTAAATAAGTCAAGACAGGGACGACCACGGGAAAGTAGAGTTCCATTTCACCAGGCATTAATACCTCTGTGGCCAAAAGGAAACCCTATCTCTGAAGCCAAACTAAGAGACTTTGGTTCGCTGATGCACCTAATACCTACAGATGCCAAACAATTTTACCAGAATCTTCAAGCAGATTCTCAGATCGTGGATGACGTAGATGAATTTAATGGAGATCCTGATTTCGAGATTGAATGAATTGAGAGCAACAATCTTATTACCTGTCCAGTGATTTGTGTGTATTTATGGGAGAAAATATCTTTAATCACATTTTCTGTCTCAAGCAGAACAAAACTTACCCATAGGCTTAAAAATATCACGTCAATACTGTACTCTCAGAATATAATAGGCCTATCGTGAAGGAAAATCCATTAAAAACTGTATAGACTAGAATGGCTCATGTCTTACCATTTGTATTTGACTCAAATAAGTTGAAATTCCTAAAATCAGTAAGTCGTTATAGCAACGACTTTAGAGAATAGCTTCCCTTCTAGAATTTCTCCATCTAAAACTTGAATAATGTACCGGAGTTGTGGCGCGGCTCGTGGTGGTTCAAGCACTTAGCGGGCCTTTTCAGACAGTAGGAGATTCAGTTTTTAATCATGGCTGCCACCACGTTGTATTTTTTTGAAGTTTTACTCAGTAGATACTCAACAGTTAGGGGTTATTGGTGTAGCATCGTGATACATTATTCGCACTTGAGAAAAACCTTAAATTGCATCAGTAGACTAAGCGCCATTTCTTGAAGAAAATCTATGTAGTGCGATTATAAAAATGTTGAAATTTGGTGAGAAGGTACAATCTATTATCCTACAACACCAGTAATACCATATTTAGTAAAATTATGTTCGCCCGAATTTACACATAGAACCAAATTTAAACGCGATTATCTCGCAACCAACTTTTGGCGCTTGGTCTAGTGATGCATAACGGCATCCAAATGTGAACTAGAGATACAAACCTCATAACAGCATAGGGTAGTATGTAGGGTTGCATCAACCACTCGTGACCGGAATAATAACAAGTACATTACCGTGATCCCCTCGAGGTAGGCAGTTGGGGCAAATAATATCGTTTAGCCCCTTAAAACAACAATCACCACCGTCGTCACGCGGGCGGTTAGATCAATCAACGCGGCTTTATTGATCTATGTTTGAAGAGGATGCCGTGAAGTCCTTCATTCACTTCCTCTTTCGAATCGCTCATAGCAGGGCAATCTGTATTGCTGAGTGTTTACTTTGCAGTTCTCCCCTGCGTCAAGCATCCCGTGACGCAAATGGAATAAGAATAAGTTAGTTCCTCAACTGCCATTTTTACGAGGGACTGTTGGAATACGGCAATATGCTAAACAAGGGCCTATAGCCTTTTTTATTATGTCTTTAAGGGTACTAATACATTTCGTTTGAAACGAGGTAGACGCTCATCTGGGCAAGGTTTTAATATACTGTATATGGATACTGTTTTGAGTGATTTGCAGAAGTCATATAAGTAATGAACATGTCGTGAAATTAACTTACGCAATAACTTCCCCCAGAGACACATGATATAAACACTGGGAATAATTGTATTAAATATTTAATTTATTTAGCTAGGTTGGGTGGCTGAGACGGTAGATCGCTGGCCCTCTAAGCCTAAGTTGACGGGTTCGTTCCCTGCTCAGTCCGTCGGTATTTGATGGTGATCAAATACAACCGTCTGGTGCCAGTAGATTCACCAGAACATAAACGAATTTCTGCAGAATAAAATTCTGGCATCTCAGATTCTATGAAAACCGTGAAAGTAGTTAGTGGATGTTAAACTAAATGCACCGTTTGTTATTTAGTTCGTTCGTTAGTTAGTTTAGTTATCTCCAGACCTCAGTGGTGCAGCTATTTACTCATTTTTCTTCAGACGATACGAGTTCATTTAGATTGAGGTCAGTAGAATGTAAAGATGTTTAAATCGACAATCCCGTGCACCAAAATATTCAGACACTCTGCAGTCTCTTAAAATCGGTAACAATGGACGAGACGTTAAAACATTTTTCATTTATTTTAAAGAATTAGCCTACTTATTTCCTCAAAATACGATAGAGATTATTTCATATTTTCCTTACATCCTTCTCGTGTTCTTCTTATCAATATTGCTCAGTCCTCCTTGTCGTTCGTAGGCCCTCACAGCAATAATAATAATAATAATAATAATAATAATAATAATAATAATAATAATAATAATAATAATAATAATAATAATAATAATAATAATGGCAAGGAAAGGAAACGCGTGTCCTCATTCCGAGGTGGTACAGCTCTTTTCAAGCACACCCCCAACGGAGCTGCATGTACCATTTCAACAACATACCAGCCCTCCTGCCATTCTTAAATTTCTGACAGTTCCGGGAATCGAACCCGGGTCTCCAAGAACGGAAACTAATAACACTAACCGTTACGCTACGGAGGCGGGAATAATAATAATAACTCGAGTTAATAAGCTAGAACTGGTACACCAGCTGACCAAAGAACACCTACAAAAAATGTGTCTCTCCCGTAACACAAAAATGAAGCACTACCGGACAGTCATTCGTCCTGAAGCCTTATATGCTCCAGAATGTCTAATATTAGGGACTCACGAACAAACCATCGCTCACACCGTCGGCAGCTGCAAGCTACGTCCTTACTCGGGTATCTGGTCTGATTTCTTTATAGACATCCTTATATGAAATTGTTTTCTTGTTATTGTAATATATTTAATTGTATATATGTATATGTTATGCCAAAGGCTAAATAAATTAATAATAAACCACGTACAGTCCATTTTTGTCATTAATTTCGTATGCATATTAGCAGTGGGAAATCACTGATTTGTTTCTCGTACAACCTGTATATAACAATTCGTACGTATCATACGAGCGGTTCAAAGCAGTCTCCTAGGTTGTCTGTCATTCGTTGCCATTGATGAGGAAGGATGAGATGGATGAGTTTCATCAATGCGTATTACGTCACATCGAAATGCTCGTACGATGTCTTGTTTGTTGGCAAAGCGTTTGCCACGCAATGGTTTCTTCACTTTGGGAATAAGACCGAAGTCACACGGACTAAGGTGTACGAATGCTGTTCGACTTTGGTTACTTGCGTTACGAAGAGGTATCATCAGACATGATCGTGATCATGGCCAGACGGATGCACTCATGCCTCCAACCCATCTCTTAACGAAATTAATCGTATGCCACTGTGTATCACAGTTGTCCTCCGAGTGCATCCGCGTTGCCGATTATGGGTTGTTAAATCCCTAAAGAGGCCAATTCTAGAAACACAAGCACTGTCACAACAATGTTATTAAAACCTTGCTCAAGAATACAAATCAATTATCACGAATGATAATATTGTGTAAATTGCTATCTTAGTACAGTACTTGAAAAATGCTGAAATATTTGAACTCAGAAAGAACTCTAGATTTAAGCTAGAATTTTTGAATAAGGACTAAAATGCCCGAAGTAGTTTTTAATGAAATAGGGATATTCTGTAGCCTACAAAAAATAAATTTATCCCTGAATGCCTAAGTTCGCAACACTGCCTCCAGCACATGGATTTCGTTGTTTCTGTTGACAAACAGGAACATTGTTGATTTTAAAAAAGGAATGGAAGTGTTTCCAAAAATTGACCATTGACGATATATTACCGTTTGGCTCCTTGTCACCGTCAGGAGGGCCCCGGATTCGATTGTCGAACGAGCCGGTGATATTAACTGCGGATGGTTAACTCCTCTGGCTTGGCGGACTGGGTGTTTGTGTATGCATCTCACCATCTACTCACAACATCCCGTACTATCAACCACCAGAGAAATATGGCATTGTGAATACATTCTTCCACAAAGGAAGGGCATCCAGCCCTAACGGGGCCAAATCCACACCAAAAGCCTAACCCAAAAGATCTGGAAAAAAGATAAAGAAGTAGTTCTAAGCCACAAAATATAATCACCTCGTACGTAACAATAATCTGACATTCACATTAACACCTAATTTATGTACTTTTTCACTGTGGCAGCTTTTATTTCGTTACTCGTTGCTAGTCTAGGGGGAATCGTCTACTTTGTGCTCTGCCTGCACACTGGAGATGAACGTGCGTGCACAGAGTTGGGGATAATTGGCCTGGCATGATAGGAGAGAGACCCACATCTACACTGAGAGCGAGGACTCTTTCAACAATCGATATTACATCACGCCACCCTAGTAACAGCTTCATAATTCTGGCAATCACTGCCAGCAGGGTTCACATCAGGTTATGGTCACGGAAGCTGTCTGAAAGAGTGTTCCATACGTATACTGTGTATATTTCAACACATCGTCTCTTATTTATGACTCGTGAGGGAACAGTAGCGGCGTTTGAGAAGTGGAAGTGGGGGGGGGGGGGGGTTGGAAATGGGGGCTATATACATCGAAACTGAGAAAAGCTACAAAGTAGTAAGTTTCTTGATGCTCCCTCAGCGAATTTCGACAGAGCGTTAAAGGTTGACCGTTTACCAACTTCAGTGCGGTAATAATAGTCTTTTGACATTTTGATTCAATAGTGTACAATAAAATTTTCACCAAAGGAACAATATTACACATGTATTACAATTAAATAGAAGTACAGCGTGATTATGCAATTACAAATAATTTAGTATTTGACTACACACTAAGAAATTTACAGACACTAAAGAGACTGCCAGACTGATGAATGTCCGCAGCAAGCGGGTGAATCATACCTGTGTCCATGATCTTGGCCAAAAATATACCCCTGATACCCTTCCTCATAGCAGATGAAAAGTCTCCACTAGTTGCTGTTAGCCTCGACGAACAGTATTTTGTGATTATTTCCGCTAATAGTTTTGTTATTAATTCAAGAACATAAAGGAAAGAATTAGATTATAAGTCAAAAGGGCTTGTACAAATTCCTTTTTTTAAACAATTCCTATAATTCCGAGCTTCAGCGACTAAAATGGAATAAAAATGTAATGCTTCCTTCACAAAGTGCCCCCACCCCCCACAATCGCCTCTACTGTAGAGGAAATAATTCAAATGAAATAAATGTTAAATATTCTGTCGTTCTAATTTTACGTGATACGAGTTACAGTATATTGGGCGCCAAGTGAACGACAGCATGACATAAGGAAGGAATGTAAACATTAAATCTGTGCCTCGTAGGGATCAAGAGTTCAGTATCCAACATTGGTAATACTTGGATATGGTGGTGAGCAGTAAAAGACTGGATATTAATGATCTTTCACACCAAGAGAGGTCGGATACGAGATATTAAAGTGAGGAGCAAGGCAAAAAAAAGGATAAAAAAGCTAGACTCAGCTAGGTGCCCTCATAGTCACTAAACTACGTTCTTCGTCCCTCATTTCAGAACTCTTGAGGATTTCCTTTTCAGTCACCTCTTACGACAGACAGGGGATACCGTGGATGTACTCTAAAGTCCCCACCCGTAATAGGAAAGGACGGCGGTGTTAAAATGTAAGTAAAACAGAGAACATAATTATAACAACTTCAGAGTATCGACACACGAACTTAATAGAGTAAGAAAGGTATTTTTAGTGACATTACTTGTTTTTTAAGCGTATAGCTTTTAGTGCCGGGAAAGTTCGAGGATGTGTTCGACTCACTAGTTCTGTAGATCATTTTTCCGGTACACCTCAGGTGCGGGGGTGAGCTATATGCACCACTGTGCGAGGGTGTTGTCTATGGGTGTGGTGTAATTGTGCAGGATAGGAACGGGAAGGAAGTGGTGGTGGCCTTAATAAAGGTAACATCCTGGCATTAGCTTGGAGTGGAAATGGGAAAACACGGAAAACCATTTCGAGAATGGCCGACGGGGAATTCGAACCTACCCGTCTTCCGAGTACAGAGCTGACCGTCCCACAATGCACTGAGCTACTGAGCTAACCTGTTCGATTGTAACTCACTACATTTGATTCTGGATCTAAGCTTGATTCTGTGGCCTAATTGTTTTATTTCCTTTTTTGTATTATTCTTATTTGGTTATGCTATTATTTATTGTTTTATTATTGTTTTTGTACTCCGGTTAGATTCAAATATTCTTTGGTATAGTTCAGAGACGTCGCCAGGAATTTTATTAGGGGTGGGTGCAAACTCTACATAACTTCAAAAACAAAGATTCTTTTATATTAAGTTAAACTCTAAATAGTCTGCAATATTACGGATTAATTATACCTGTATTTTTAGTCTCCCTGCAACTGATATTGACAGAGGCAAAGAGCACCAAAAATGAATTATGTCATTAGGCATTCCAGAGGGGGCACCCGACCCCCTCACCCCTCCTCCGCCACTCTGCCGAAGTCCATGGTATAGTTTAGACTAATGTATCAACTGTCAAACTCTCCTCACCTTACATTTATTCTCTTTCTTATCACTCTGCCTCATAAGGACCAAGAACTCGGAATCCAACAGTAATGATACATGGATATATTGGGAAACACTAAGAGAGTGGGTGGAATGATCTTTCACACTGCTAATTCATCACCAATGTGTTGATCAAAATTAACCACTGTCACTGCCATGTACTCGAACATCCTCATTTTTCGATAATGGGGAGAGTATTTTTACTAAAAGAAAATACCACACTTTTGGGATAGATAAATTGATTAAAGTAGTAGTAGTATTTATTCATTCATCATGTTGTTTACATATTTACAGGACTCTGTTTCTTATATACATAACTCTTCTAATAACATTATTACTTGAGAAATATTAATCTTGTAACTAAACCACATGTATTACAGAAGCATTATTATTATTATTATTATTATTATTATTATTATTATTATTATTATTATTAACATATTAATACTGAAAATAAATTGAACTTGTAACTATCTCTTGCACACATTAAATAAATGATTATTATTATTATTATTATTATTATTATTATTATTATTATTATTATTATTATTATTATTATTATTATTATTATTATTATTATTATTATACAAAATCACACCAACCTCAACAGAGTCGAGTAGATATCAGTAAAATACCACGTAAGGTGAAACCTTGTGTGTGGTAATTTAGAATATTAATTACATAGAGAGAAATATATTTTAAAATGATGCCTGAAGTACGAGTATGGGTATGAGTGAATGACGGATATAATCAACAGTACATGGTGGAGCATAGAATAGAAATTGGATATGGTGGCGTGATATTCTCATTTATTTATTTCTTCCATAACAGTTTTATTATCCCTGACAAAGGATTTAATACACTTCAGACTCATTTTCTGACTTAATGAAGTAGTTTGTAAAGAACCGGAAAGGACATTAAAGAATTTTGGAATGAAGTACAAGAAATTGCGCTTTGTTATGCTAAGTTTGGGTTTGTATAACATACAACGGTGGTACATCTTACTGCGTGTTGAATATTCATGTTTAATGTTCTCAATTATATTTTTGTTTTTGTTAATATATTTGTATATTTCAAGGGCATAGAGCTGTTTTACATTAAATATACTTGATTCAGCATATAATTGACTACTTGGGTATAATCTTCCTTTCTGGTACATTATTCGTTATATAAGGTTTTGAACAACCTGTATTTTATTGATTACATTTTTGTAGGCTCCTCCCCATGCCAATATTCCGTAGCTAAGAATAGACTGAACAAAAGCGTAATAAACCTCTCTTAACAATTTCATACTGGATACGTATTTTAAATTATGAAATATATAAACAGTTCTTCTGATTTTCTTTCTTAAATCGGTAATGTGACTTTTCCATTTCATGTTCGAATCAATTAATAATCCCAAATACTTTACATTACTTACTTTATAAATTTTGTAGCAGTTACAATTAAATTTACAGTTGATGTTGTGTACAATTAATTCATTAAAATCGTTTCGTGTATTTGTTACAGAAAAATTCATAAATTTTGTCTTTTTAATATTTAGAAATAATTCATTATTATCTAACCATGCTTTAACTTTAAGCAGTGCTCGAGTTGCTCTCTGTCTGACGAGATTCCAGCTATCACCCTCATAAATGACTGTATCATCTGCATATGTTACGATGTACATATGTTCGGCATTTGCTATTGTTTTCTCTAGATCATTAATAAATAGAATAAACAATAAAGGGCCTAATACTGTGCCTTGTGGGACACTCTTTATTATCCTCATCGGTGTGCTTAGATGTTGATTAATTTTGACATACTGTACTCGATCTGTCAAGTAACTTTCAAGCAAATCCAGCACATTACCCCTAAAGCCGTATTTTTCCAATTTCTGGAGGAGCAAGTGGTGTGACACACTATCGAATGCCTTTTCAAGGTCGAGAAATATCCCTGTGGAGAGCAGAGAAGAATTAACCGACAACGCTATTTGATACACTGACATTGTGTGTTGTAACTAAGAATAAGCTCAGGCAGAATCCTTTAATCACTTATTTAATTAATTCAGTTGTTCAAACGTTTCCAGGTCATCTTCCATTGTTAGTACGAATCATCGCCAGTGCATGTGGGAGTTTTAAAGTGAAAAATCACAGTTCAAGGAGTCTATGAAAAGCTCGAGGTACCTTAGGTATGATCGTGATATCATCTGGATCCATGGCTGAGTAATCAGCATCCTAGGAACCCCAGGTTTGATTCCAGATTGAGCCGTGAGATTTTAAGCGTAAGTGGTTCATTCCTTTGGCTTGGGGTCTGGGTATTTGTGCTATCTCTACCATTCCTGCAACTCATATATCCTTCACTACACAAACAAGCAGTTTTCTATAAGAATACGATTCCGCCCACCATCATCACCGGCTCTGCCTTGCAAGGACTACACCAGGCTGGTAATAGCCACAAAATAATAATAATAATAATAATAATAATAATAATAATAATAATAATAATAATAATAATAATAATAATAATTGTACCGGGAGGTACACCTCAACTCCGCACGTTCAAAATAAGCGCCTTAATGAACTCTTCTACCGAACAAAATGTGAAATTGCTACTACATAAAGTTGAGACTTCAATCAGAAGATGACACTACTGAAATATTAAGTAACTGTGTTATTGTGAAGTTTCCTAAACTGATTGGATTTCTCTTGGTTTTGTTTTTGCTGTACATCAAGAAGTTTGGACATTTTTCCACAGATGTCACTACCAAAAAACTATGGTCATGCACTCTGCAAGGTAAAGGAAGTTGTTATTGAAATAAATTTTGTGTTTATAGGTTTTCTCAACTTTCATTTGTTTTTTTTTATGTAATTCTAGGTTTGCAACACTTCTGTCTCATTCCGCCAGTTTTGTATCCGGCCAATGAAAATTTTCTGTAATTAATTTTCAGGCTATCACAGGCTTCTTGTTTTGAGTATAACTTTTGGGTGCAGCCAATAAAAATGAGAGGGTGTGTCCGGATTAGCCCAGAATCCTCTCCAACCTTCCCTGAGGGTATATAAGTTGCGGCTTTTCAAGTTTCCTTGTCTCTCGATCGTCGTCTTTCTGAGTGTGTGTGTTAAGGCAGGTGGCGGGACGCCTCATTCTTTGACAGGCAGTACATCAGCCAGGTAATGGCCACCTAAATTCTCTTTTCTGTAGCAACCTCCGCAGACTTATCCGAGGAGAAGGTCCGAATTATTAACTATGTAACAAAACTTTTCTAAAATGTAAATTTTCTTTCGGCTAATGTAAAACTTCATAAAGTCTTTAACTGTAAATCGGGGATAAAGAGTGAGTTACCCTCTCGAGATCCCCTTCATCTTGGTTTGAGGTAACTACGATTTCGTAACCGTTTTCTTACTGTAATGTATTAAATTTATTTCCATGCGAGTTACCTCAGTAGTTTGGGACTAGCCCCTGTTTCGTGGGGCCCAGAGCCCTGTTGGGGTTTTAATATTTCATTATCTAGGAGCGCAAGTGTACGCCTCCATTGTTTGTGTTCGGGCCCAGTAGGTTGGGTACTAGATACCCCTGTGTAAAACTATTTCCATTTGTAAATCGTGCCTTGTGAGGCCAGAGAGTGTAAGACTTGGATGTAATGTTGCCTTGAGTAGGCTGTAAGAAATGGAGAGCATGTAAGCTCTTCCATAAGTTTTGGTAATAGTGAGGGATGCCTCTGCAAGGCTAGAGATTGTAATTTTTGGAGCAAGTGCTCTTGAATTGGGGGGGATTTCTGCCCTTGACTAAATTATTCCTCATTTTGAATTGTAAATTTTGTAAACTTGAGCTTGTAGCTCAGAATTTGTAAATCGAGGGCTTGAAGCCCAAAATGTTTTAATTCCCTATTCTAGGGTGTTCCACCCTTGTTTAGCGTTGTACCTGAGATATCATTGTTATTTTCACCAAGTGAAAACTTGTTAAGTTCGTTGTTTTTGAAGAAATACAAGCTTCAGTTCAAATTTTAAATTAATTTGGGTATTGTAGATAGACCCATTCACTCCAGCACCTTCTTTCACCTCTTTCTGCTCCACGGATACCTTCGTAATAATAATAATAATAATAATAATAATAATAATAATTAGGAAATCTTCAATTACTTTGGATTTTAACAGCTGATAGGCTATCGGAAATTCGTCAACACGAGTTTTTTAATGTGCCTGTTCGCCTACAACACGTAGTTGTCTTATTTAAACACCCTCAAATGCTACCGACATCAGCGAAGACTAAAGCCACCAGGAAGGGAGCAGAAAGGAAACGATTACTCGAGTGCACCAGTCAGGTTAGCCGATTGGTGTTGTGTAAAATAATTTATGCAGCTTTATGCTTCCTCTTCCTCCTTTTCTTGGTATATTTTTGGTTTTAGAGCGCGCGTTTCTAACTTCTCTCGTTTACTCACATCATTTAAATAACGCTCAATAGATGTCAATTAATTTGCTGCACATGATTAATGCTAATCGACATTGGTTTTGGTAGATATTATGAATTGAAATGCTGAACTCGATTTCGAGAGTATAGACAAGCAACAAAAGGCTAGCCTGCAATTTTAGACGTGGCGGTAATACCCTTGAGACCTCCAGTTTTACGTGGAATTCGAACCACATAGACGTGCCTTTTACTTTCAAATGTACAACATTAAATTTTGTGGCAATATGATGAGAAGGCAGTGACGAATTCACTTTCAATTCAGTTGAAAGTGCTACCGGTTTCTGCTATTTCGTGTACAGTTGCTTGCTTGAAATCGAAAGGAGTAATTACATTCGGAAGACTATAAAATGACCAGCTAGTGCCCTTACCCGTTAGACGCCGAGGAGACTAAGGCATAGGGCGGTTAACACTGACCTAGTCCAAGCCACCCAGCCGGAGACCAGCGACGCCACTACGGAGGTGGAGCATGCCGCCCCCTGGCGCCGCGACTGTGCGACCCAGGCTGAGCGACTCGGAACTGCGAAGTGGACGCAGACCGCTCCTCCAAGGGCCACCTCCACGAAGTGGTCACAGACCCAGGCCTACCAGGAAGGGCCGGTCACCCGGACGCAATCCAGGAAGGCGCCCCTGATGGCGGATGGCAGCACAGCAGTGGAAAAGGAGGCCCCATGGCGTTCGGAGGCTGCCACCCAGGCCCAACCTGCTATCGTGTCTGTCGAGCAGCAGACCTCGATGTGCGCCCCCCAGGACCGGGAATGCAGTCGAGTGTTAGCACCGACCGACGCCGCCGCCGCCGCCGCCAGCCAGGAGAAGGAAGAAGACGGCGACGCAGCGGAACCATCAGCTACTGCGGGGTCACCAGGCCGGGAGGAGGGCCACCAGGACGAGGCCTCTTCCCCTGCCGAGAAGACACGCCCGGGAAGAAGAAGAAGAAGACGACGCCGGACCAGGAGCAAGAAGGCGACGCCGGCCCATCAGGAGATGGTCGCCCAGCCGCAACCCAAGACTGCTCCCAGGACAGCAGTCAGCCGAGGAGCCAATCAGGAGAGGACCTCAGCAGGTAGCGGCAGTCAGGTGAGAGTAAAACGTCCCCCTCAGCAGCTCCTGCAGTGTTTCCGCTGTATGAGGTGGGGCCACCGTCAGGTCAGCTGTGGGCTTGAGGTGAGGTGCAACCGCTGTGGTGGTGATCACCACTACACGGCCTGCGCAGCACTTAGGGAGGCGCCGGTGTGCGCCAACTGCTCGGGGGGCCACCCGGCCTCCCATCGCAGTTGCCCTGTCTACCGGGCCATGGCGCGGGCAGAGAGGAAGGAGGCCCAGCGCCATGTCCCACCATCCAGCAGGTCCCCGCCTCGGCGGGCTTGGCCTCATTCTCCGGGATTGGAGACTGGGTACGAGGGACCTCAAGGGGGTCGGGCCGTGCGGCAGGCACTAGTGGCTATTGCCGCATGGCTCGGCAACCGGCACGGCCCGCGCTAGTCACAGCAGTGCCCAGAAGGAAGGACTGATCCCCTGAATAACTGGCATGGCGAGGAATAGGCTTATGACTGTGCATGATACCTGTACCGGGCGGTACACCTCTACACCGTTTATTTAAAAGTTGCGCCAGTTGAAACTCCTCTTCTGGAGGAAGGTTGAACTTTATCTATTCTATTAATTCTCTACTTTCTCAGAAGATGTCACCACGTGGAAAATTTTGAGTTTTTGAACTGTGTCACTTTTGATGTGTTTTTGTTTCGCTTGAAGTAAGAAGTGTGAACTTTCTCTTCTAGAGGACACTACTGAAGATCAACAATAGCGCACCCTAGTGCGGAGTCAAAGAACTATTTTGTTGGAGAAATTTTTATTTCAAAAGTTTGTTTCTTGTTAAATTTCTTTCTGTTATTGTTTAAGTTGGCTGTATACCCCTCTTTTTCCCCTTGTTTTAGATTTATCCAATCCCGAATTTCTTTTAGTAATTTCTGACCAATCTGGTGTATCTTCCCCCAACTTGTATCTGTTGCGGGGTCCTATCCAATAAAAACATTGTGGGCGGGTGTTTTCATTCCCCTAACGCCTAGAAACTTCCGCGAGAGTATATAAACTGCTGATTTTGGGGTCTCCGGGCCACTTCTGTTCCATCTTTCAGTGTATTAAGTACATAGCAGGAGGCGGGAAGCGCCTCTTTCTTCTTCAGCCGTTCAACACCAGGTAATGGCCTATTAATAACTTCTTTTCTTGCTAGGTCGGCAGTTTAACACTCGCGGCGGGTTCGAAGCATTTCCATCATGTAACCTTTTCCCAAAATGTAATTACTCTTTTCATCTTTTTCTTGTAAAGCTACATATTGGGATAGAGAGTGCTAACCCTCTCGAGCTCCCACTCACATTTGTTTTGAGGTGAACTTATTTTCTCAAACTATTCTTCGTTTATGTAATGTAAAGTGTTCTTCTCTAAGTCACCTCTGTAGTATGGGATTAGCCCTTGCGTTAGCGGCCCAGAGCCAGATTAGGCTTTAAAAACAAAGTGTATTAGGAGTGCAAGATCGCCTCCTCTCAAATTGTTATTTTAGAGGTCATGTAATCAACCTTCTTTTCATGTAATAGACCTCCGTAGGTTGGGTATTTTACCCCTGTGAATACGTCCTTAGAGGACAGCTTGAAGGTAGAGTTTGGTGTGGCCTTGTGATAGGCTTACAATTTTGAGAGCGGATCGCTCTTTGAAATTTGTTTCTGTATGCCTCGTGCAGGCTTTATGTGTAATGTTTGGAGCCAGTGCTCCTGGGCATGAATGGGGTTTTCTGCCCCTTGGCTAAAATTTTTTTGGAGTAAGGCGGGGCTGATTGCCCAAGAGTTATGAAGTAAGGGCACTGAGCCCGAATCCAGTAATATTGTGCCTACTTTTTTGCTACTCTGTACCTGTTATGATTGTTATCTCTTGTTTTTGAAAAGAAAATATAACCTAGTTAAATTTTAAATTAAATTTACATTGCACGTTAATTTCGTAGCTTGAAACCCATTCACACCCGCACCTTCTTTCACCTCTACCTACCACGGATATCTCCGTAACAATACCTATTCCCAACTAACACAATTACCTGGACCTCTCCAGAACCACATCCTTGCACGTGCTATCTACAAAATGTCAGGTTTTACATGTAGGCACCTTTCTATTTCTGCCTATGTGGTTTTGTCCTGACCCTTACTACCTAATTACACCACTATTGATACCCACCACCACATCTGGCCTGGTAGCATGCTGAGCATGGGGACAGGCAGATACTCCTGTAGTATCACACTTCCACTCCTCCCTGCTATCTCTTTCTTCTTAGAACTAATAGCATGTCGGAGGCCATGTAGATTGAGTCGATGGTCACGCGGGGGGAGCGGGCTTCGGCCCCCCCCCGAAAAAAAAAGAAAACCTTACCCGTTAACATTCAGCGTGATACTTTCAGTTAGGTTGGCAGTAGTACTCATTTGGCTTAGGTAGACAGCACTGCAGTCAAGGTCGGGTATGCCTGTTAGTCAGAATCTTGCACATCAACCGAAGTGGTGACAGTTACAGTATTGAAAATAAATTTTTGACAAGTGCGTGGATGCACAAATGACAACACGCTGGAAAGACAACGTGACAAAGAAGAAAGGCGTTCTACGAATGATTTAATAAGGTCTCAACAATGCTTGAGTGGAACAGCGCGCATTACCATTGGTCAGTGTTGAAGACAGTCCATAGAGTGGTCATGTACGACAGTGCGCTTCGATTGAACAATCTTTCACTGAAATCAACACGAAGAGTTGAAGAACCCTGAACAACAAGAAATTTGAATTAAAATCTGATACTTTCGTCTCATTGTTCATCACTGTGTTATAAAATGGAGACCGAAAACAGGGCCACACATCGTGCTGTGCTACCTTAGTACAGTTCCCAAATTTTCTTATGACGTTTTTAATTTATCGCAATTCAAACACCAGAAATTATAAATCATGCCCTGATCCACCTGGAGTGAAATACAGTCTTCAGAGAACACTGTATGTTTTGGTATGGATTAGGTCAAGTGTGTTAGTTACATTTATATGTGCTTTTCTTATTCTCGACTTTGGAAATATGAAAGTAGGAGAGGTAACAAACAGTACGCCGTACAACATGGTAACAATAAGGAAATAGCTGACCTTAAGGAAAAGATATATAGATTATGAATGCGATCCTTCATATATTGATACTAATTACTGTACAAATAGGAATACAGTAAGCTGCATCAGTGAAATGTCCATTTTTAGAATAGGTGTCGCAAGTGACGGATATTTTTCCCACACATGCGTCTCACTTCAGCATTAAAAATAATAATTTTGAAAATTGAGAAAATACTTATAAAAATAGCATAATTATTAGTCTTTGAAGGCTTGAATGAATGGTTTGACGAAACATTAACTTACTATACAGATAGAATACAAAAAAAAAAATAACTGAGAAACTAAGCACATGCATTAAAACACGTATACATACAGAGTGGTCCACCAGGCCCTTATAATTCATAAGTATATGCAACCCATCTAACACCGATAGTTCTTAAGGTCTATGTTCATCCCATGTCAGCAACATAGAACGTGGCAAACTTGCGCAGGAAATCCGACTACATGCAATCTTCTCACCAAGATGATAGGATCGTTCCACAAACATGTTGTTGTTATGTTGTGTATTCAGCCCAAAGGCTGGTTTGATCCTCCACAGTTCCACCAACAGCTGTCATATTTAGCCTAGGATGAGACTGAGACAGGGCAATGAAAGTAACAAATTTATTCTAGCCCATACTAGATGGTACATGAACGAGTTAGGTAATAACTAGTGCGAGGTGATCTGTTTTGGTAAAATTCTAAATGAGCGCTCTAAAACATGCAGCTGAGATATGACATAGAAATTAAATGTTGTGGTGGAAAGGAGATGGTTGTATTAGGAGAGCGCTTCCTGCGAAGGAGTTTATCATTGTTGTGGAAGAACCGGTGAGGTACCATTTATATCTCAGACATAAAATTGGATACAAGGTTCGAATTCTACACCCATACACACATTTAGTAGAGTATTAACAGCTTCATTTTACGTATGTACGGCAGAAAGTCTCCACTGAAACGATAACACAGTAGGAGAGGTAAAAGCTATTAAGGAAATAGCTGACCTACAGGAAAAGACAGTGTTTGATCAACCATGTGTACTTTCTGAACTCCAGATCTGCGAAAAGAAAATGTCGAAAAACAAAACTCGTTCATTCACTGGTCTACGAGAAGCGAACATAATTGTTGTTACTAATATGCACTAACACTCGTAATGCATTCCAGTGACAAGTACTCACCAATGGAAAAACAAGACAGAAGTCATCATAGTCACAACGATTATGTGACAAGCGATTTTCTGACAGAAGAAAACCGATAGCGAATTCGCTTCGCGGCCTTGAACGACGTTTGTGTTCATCTGAGGCACTTGGATGAAAAACTTTTTTTTTGCTAGGGGCTTTACGTCGCACCGACACAGATAGGTCTTATGGCGACGATGGGATAGGAAAGGCCTAGGAGTTGGAAGGAAGCGGCCGTGGCCTTAATTAAGGTACAGCCCCAGCATTTGCTTGGTGTGAAAATGGGAAACCACGGAAAACCATCTTCAGGGCTGCCGATAGTGGGATTCGAACCTACTATCTCCCGGATGCAAGCTCACAGCCGCGCGCCTCTACGCGCACGGCCAACTCGCCCGGTGGATGAAAAACTGTAACGCCTGGTCAAAATACAGAGGTTGTCTTATAGTCTGTCTGAAATGACCTTCATATTGGTACACAAGCATTTCCACAACAGACTAACATCAGTCAATCATTTGTTATGCAAGTATTACATACAATAAATTTGATTCATACCATTGATAATTACATCAAGAGCTCCGAGATCCGATTCAATGCTTTGGGAGCATTTTGTCATTAGACATTACACAGAGTGGCCAATGATAATTATGGCCTTATTATCAACAGTCCGTTTCTTAGATGAATAGCGACTTCTCAACAACAGCGACCTTTATAGGGCCAAATAAAGTCCCTTCTTTGGAATTAGAAATGTGCCCTTAACATATCCACAGTAAGAGCTGTAACAAAAAATTAAGAGTATGGGATTGGAAGTGTCGCTGCACAACATGGGTTCGTAATCTTACCAGGGCGCGCTTCTGCCGCCACTAACCAAGACGGAGCCTAGCAGTAGAATCAAGTTAGCAGTCTATATAATATCTGTTCATAGGCTTGACCTACAATCCCTGTCCTAATGTCTGTTATTCGAGGCCGTGATCGTTTCATGAATACATGAGAGTTTCTATCTCTGAATTACCATCAGTACTAACGATTCGGTCTGTATTGTTGAGCTTACATCAAACACATCGTTGTGCTAGTCCTGTGTAGAAATTAGGATCGACATATATAGGTTGCATATTATAAACTAATGGCTGGTGTACCATTCTGTGTATCATCGTTGAGTATGAGAAAATCGCTATGTGAAATGTGTAAGTTTAGAACATGTAAAGTTCTATCATTTAAGGTCAACATTATGAGAGATATTTTTAAGAATTCTCGCTCTTGATGACATATGTGCTGCGGGTCAGTATTTCTTCCACAGTATTATCACATAGCGATTTTCGCAGGCGCAACGACGATAATTATTATGTATGTTACTACCATCAATATGATAGTCGGCTTTGATGGTATGAAAGTGACCGTGATATAAATTTTGCGAGCAATACTATTCCTTCTCCAGTCATTTCCAGTGAGTGGGGCTGAAATGTTGCCCACAGGATTGGTTAGTGTAAGCATTTCAGTGGGTTTGGTAGGCATATACAGTATGTTACAGTGGTACCTGGTTCATATATATATACAGTTTTAGGGGGTCCACTGTCTGTAATTCCGTTTGTTTTGATAATTTTTCACATTTCTATACGATTTAGGTCAACTCAAGACTGTATCAGTGGTTTTAGCTTCCCTGTCTGTTTGTCCGTCTGTTCCACCATCACGGCGAAGCGGCTGAATAGATCTCGACCAGGGGAAGACTTAGCTGAGCATATGATTTGAAAATCACTGAATAGATTGGGAGTTTGTAGGGAAATATAACTGTTTTCTTCCATTTTCTCTAATACTATCGATTTTCTGTAAAATCTGTTGACTATACGTGAAACGTTCCATCAATGTAAACAACTTTTGTTATGAGCATAATTTCTCTTACTCTTCACATGCGAAGAAAGTTACTACCTTCTGTGGATTTCATGCTCTGCATATGAGTGGCCGACAGGACGACAACGACCTACCGATTCCCATGGCAACGTCTCTGGTTTCTTGTCATCTGGGAAGAAACATGTCATTTTCGTCAACATTCCTGCAAACTCGTGGTTGTTCATTGAGTAGAAGGCGAAAGAGACGTCAATAAGCCATTCTGCGCGATATTTGCGGAATACCGTTGGAAGTTACAATCGTCTTCGAATAGCACTAAAGGAGATGTTAATATTTGAACAGTACCACGATTGCAGCCCATGATTTCATATCGTAAGATGTTTTCTGGCATTTGCTATAATTTTTACCGTATTTATCTTCTACTTCTGTTTTCCGCTTTAATTTATTGCCTCTGTCTTGCCTCTTTAGGCTTAAGTAATAACACCATAAGTCATCTTCTGATAAGTTAACCTAAGAATCCCTGCGCCTATATTTCTCCTCTGTTACTGCGTTTTTATATCCGTGACTCATATCATCATAATTTAGTGAGGGACATTTCATTTTACAATGCATCCACTTCGTATTTACATACTTGTGTTATCCAGCTGTCCTCAGTTATAATCCTATTTTATATTATTGTCACCTTTCTTAACTGTAATACCTTTTTCTTTTAATTACTCCGTAGGTATGCGAGTGCTAATCCGGAAACCTGGGCAATCTTTCCTTTGCGAAAAAATCCCAAGCTGTTCAAATGTATAACTTTTTCGCCCGGTAACATATCGAAATATGGAGGCAATTTCAATGACGGTGCAGACCTTCATTTTGGGTTAATTGTTTTCTAAACGTTAAGTCATTTCACCAAGCAGATAACACATTCGCTGTTCAATTTGTAGAGATCTTCGAACTTGGTCCTATGCTTTGTTGTCGTATCTCGATTCTTTATACTTTAGATAGCGCTGTATTTTTCAATTATAATAAAATCTTTCAAACTAGATTTTGTCTAGCACTGGCAAGGGGGGCCTGTCATTATAATGAAATCTATCTATCTTTATGGTGAATGGCAGTGCGTGCCCGTTATTGTAGAAACTCCCGAACTCGATTTTGAATGGCAGTAGAAAATGTGGCCTGCCAATATTAACAAAATTTCCCCAACGTTCATCTTACATCGGCAACAACGCATGGGGTCCTCCCGTTCTGTTTCTCGTATAGCGCTGAGAGGCATGCAATTTAACATAATCTTACTCGCTGCGTGTACAGTAATTTATGTAGAACTCCGTATACGAGGCAGAATACCGTAGCGAGAGACGGGTACATTTGCTTGTACGGAAAACAACAGCGAAGTACTCCACACCTTATTTCATGTACGTCTGTTCAGTGATGCCTAGGATATCTATAACACCAGGCTATGGATTTTTTTGGGATACACCAAACTTAAGGGAGAGAAAACAACCAACCAACCGACCGACCGACCGACTGACCGACCGACCGACCGACCGACCGATCGACAGACCGACCGACCGACCGACCAAACATAGGAATATGAGGGGTCAAGAACTCTCAACTGGAGAGTGTAAGTTGGCGAATACGGGCACTCTAGCTGAATCTGTATCTGAATCTGATATTGGTTCCACTAGTACAGCCCCCTACTTTGAACTTACCAGTCCGATTTCTCTTCCTCAACTCTTGTTCTCTTCCAACCCCTACGTTAAGTTCGTGAAGCCGTCACGCCCTTCGCGACTCTCCCATTTCTTCTTCCGACACCGCTATTATTCGAAGGACCGAAGCTCTTCCCTTTTCTTTTATGATTAGTGTTTAAAAGGTTATGATTGCCAAGTTGTACTTCCACTTAAAACACTAATTATCACGATCACCATCACCACAAATATGAGGGATTCCCGCCTTCCTGTATAGTGTATGAGTGGAATTCTTGTGTTTAGACTGCTGTGACATATTACTCACAAGGACTGGTTCTCGGTCGTTAAATGTATTAGGAATATGTCGACAGATAAGCTGTAAGGTTTTTCTAAGTTATGTCTAGCATTGCTTGACTAAGAAAGTGCCCAGGTCATAAAGATCATAGAAGAAATGTAAAGCCATCTCCATATTGGTCATTCAGACCGTTGGAGGAGTGGAAGGTAAAGGCTTCCACTATCCATAACCTCTACACTAAGTGGGTAGGGTGGTTGGTGGTTATCCCTATGCTCGGCAGCCTTTGTACCCAGGAATTAACCTGGCACTCATTTTTGGAATAAGCTGAGTGTAGTGTAGGTTCGGTGATAGAACAGACGACAAGTTTCATATGCAACCTGCTCACCGGCCATTGTTAACAGTTGGAAATATGGCGAATGAATTCAAGCAGTGTGTAAAGTGAGATGGCTATTCTGGTTTGACGTCGCGGGCAACCAGTCGTAAAATTTTAATGCAAAATCCCAATTAATATGAAAATAGTCAATAGAAGTGGTGAAAAACATATGCCACCTTTCCACAAAAGTGTGGCAAAAAGGAGAGAGAGGAGAAGAGAAAGAAGGAATGCCCAACGAAGTAAGATCCAACAATTGCGCATTGTAACTTAGAACGTGGGTGCTCTGACTGGACAGACGTCCGAACTGGTAGAGGTTTTGTAACTGAGACAAAGCGACAATGTGTGTGTGCAAGAGACCAATTGGACGGGAGCCAAAGCTAGAAACATTCGACGGGACTTCAGACTGTTCTACAATGGGAACAGGAGCGTACTAAATGGAGTTGGCATCATTATTTCCAAGCATCTAACCAAGAAAGTGATTAAAGTGATTAAACTGGTAGTGGAAGGATGGTGCTTGAATATCATGTCTGCATATGCGCCGTAAGTTGACCATTATATGGAAACCAACAGAAGTTCAGGGAAAAGTGTGAATTACTGTTACAATAAATACCACTGTACAAATTAAAAGCCATCGGAGTCAACCTCACTACTGTTGACTTGTTGGCAGAACAACGGCAGAATAATGTTATGGTGACTTTGGCTACGGTAAAAATAAATTACCACCGACAGGAACTTCTGCAATTTGCTCAAGCATACGGCTTGGCAATCGTCGACGAACACTTCCAAAAATGGAACGAAATTGTGTACCCTTGAAGACACAATCCAGAGATGGCATTGTACAAATCCATTTTGACTTGAGTGGCAGGGAATTCTTAGATTTTTCATGGATTGCAAGGTGATTCCGGAGTAGTCACCCGCCTCGCAACATAGGCTTCTACTTAGTGAAATAAGACTGCCGGAACATTTATAGGAATCAAATGCGCCAGTGAAAAAGATCAAATGATTAACATTTAAGGTTATTTCATCAAAGGCAATACATCTTAGTCGAGATTCAAATTCTAATGCTGAATTGAATCCACAGCAAATGGAGGTGCCATTTCTGTAGTTCTGTGTTGTACAGGCAAGGACATCTCGGTGTATCCACAAGAGGACTGAAGATAGAGAAAGAATTATGGCGGAAGCAAGATGGTATTCAGTCCAAGCTGAAGGAAAATAAGGTGGCACCGAAGGCATGGGGGGAGAATAGTTACAATTATGATGGAATCAACACGAGGGCCAGTCCTAAATACATGAAGTTTTGGAACAGCTAGGAGGTGGAAAGTAATATCTACAAAGCTGCATTCCAGCGAAATAGAAAACACAAGACGTTACGTCCTGAAATATATCAATAACGAAAATTGTGTATTATTGATCAAAGAAGTTGACATTAAGAACCGTTGGATGAAGGACTTAAAAAGCTTCTTAATGAAGAATCTCCACATCAGGAAGTGGCTGAGTGTTAACCTACGAAAAGGCCAATAGGGGAAGTGACTGTTTAGATGATTGAGAAAACGTTGTCAGCGATGAGAAGTGTGCGTGCAAACGACTTAATGACATCCCTAGGGCTACGAGAGAACCGAGGACAGGAAAGATACGCTTGGCTTCCAGGGCTACTCACTAAGCTATTGGCTGGTGACCTCCTACAAAATCAGATCTGTAAGAACTTCCTTATAGCTTTTTTAAGAACGCAGGAGATGCAAGAGAATGTGGAAATTATCGCGGAATAGAGATGATATTCCACACGTTAATATATGAGAGCGAGTACCGAGGAATTGGATTCAAGATCTGGTTGAAATCAGTGTTGCAAGAGGAAAATAATCCACTGATGGAATGGTCTGGAAAAAGCTTATGAACACGTCGCTAGGAAGTTGGTCTGAAGTGCACTGAGAAGTAAAATGTTTTCTGAGTGGCTGTTAAGTACCATCAAAAAGACATGTGCCACTTAATTAATAAAGTTCAAGAGTGGTACTGGAGTATATATACAGTAGCTTCCTTGTGATTGTATGAGTTTGCCAAGTCTCAGTGTTCAACCAATAGTTATTCAGTTTGGTCATTTAATATCTGACCACACATCTGATGAAATATATTCAATTATTTCATCTCATAACAGCTCTTCTGATAGAGCCAACCCCAACTGAGATATTCACCATGACTAAGAAGTTAGCGTGCTGACCTTTGGCCCAAGGTGCCGCGTTCGATTCCAGGCCGAGCCGAGGATTTTAAGCTTCATAGGTTAGTTCGTCTGGCTCACGGACTGGGTATGTGTGCCGTCGTCATTATTAGAATTGTCCGGCTCCATGGATAAATTGTTAACATGCCGGCCTTTTGCTCTAGGGGGCCCGTATTCGATTACCGGTCGGGTTGAGAATTTTAATTTTCATTAGTTAATTCCTATGGCTAGGGGCTGGGTGTTTCTACCGTCTTCAGCATTAGGTTTCATCTTAGGTAAGGCTCCACTCCAAAAGATGTGTAGGTCACCTATAGACATCAATTCGAAAGACCAACACCAAGCCTCTTCGGTGGCCACGGACACTTATTGCCAAGTCTCCAGTAGCTCATTTTAGCAGGTTAATGCAAAGAAACACGTGATGGAACGAACACTCGAAGAATAAGGGCAAAAGGAAGAGTGAGCGTGGGATTTCCTAGTCGTAGAATGTTCTGATATTGCCGAGCAGCGAGAATATAGCCTACAATGTCCAAAACCCCTAAAACTGATCCACGGTAGTATTGCACATCTTTCCACTGACATGGAAATAATATAAAGCCGTCATTGGGATAGTGGTGGTTGTAGTCGTGATTGTAAGATGCAGAATCGCATGACCACGGAAATAAAAGTCCACGCGATGCTCCATGTTGTACGATGTCGGCGTGTACGAGATCTCTGGAGACACATTTGGTGTTCACCCGGCAATACCAATTAAAACTCAGCCATAGACGCTCAAGAGAGATTCGGTCTACTCTGCCGCCAAGTAGGCCTAGAGTAAAATGGAACGTTGAAATTGACGAGCAGACAGCGAGATGGTGTCACATTAAAATGCCTGAAACGGTAGCTGAGGCCATACGATTATTATTATTTTTTTTTTTTTTTGCTAGGGGCTTTACGTCGCACCGACACAGATAGGTCTTATGGCGACGATAGGATAGGAAAGGCCTAGGAGTTGGAAGGAAGCGGCCGTGGCCTTAATTAAGGTACAGCCCCAGCATTTGCCTGGTGTGAAAATGGGAAACCACGGAAAACCATCTTCAGGGCTGCCGATAGTGGGATTCGAACCTACGATTATTATTATTATTATTATTATTATTATTATTATTATTATTATTATTATTATTATTATTATTATTATTATTATTATTGCTACAGCTATATTTGCTTTACGTCGCGCCGACACAGATATGTCTTATGGCAACGATGGGATAGGAAAGGACTAGCAATGGGAAGGAATAGGCCGTGACCTTAATTAAGGTACAGCTCCAGCACTTGCCTGGTGTGAAAATGGGAAACCACGGAAAACCATCTTCAGGGCTGCCGACAGTGGGGTTAAAACCCACTATCTCCCGATTACTGGATACTAGCCGCACTTAAGCGACTGCAGCAATCAAGCTCGGTATTATTATTATTATTATTATTATTATTATTATTATTATCATAAAGTCAGTCATTCCGGCCATTCTATCCGGTCGATTTCCTTCATTTTTTTAACTGAAAGGTATTCATGCACAGATTTGTCATCAGGTACTATAAATCACTTAACTTCCGCCTTCCTCAAATTATTGGTTTTTTCAATTTTTTGTTTTTTTGAAGCAATCATATCTTTGGCTATAATTGAGGTACGGAGTTCGTTTTCAGCTAAGAACACTTAGTGGATCAAGCTCTTTCATTTCAGCTCTTAACTGTTCAAATTGGTTGATTCTGAGGAAAGTTATGACTGCATATTGAATTTGACGTCTCATTTCTTCAACATAGTTTCTCATTGAAGCAATCATATCTGTCGTTATAATTGAGGTACGCAGTTCGTTTTGATCTAAAAACACTCAGTGGATCAAGCGCTTTCTTTTGAGGTAATAACTACTTAAATTGGTAGACTCTGAGAAAAGTTATGAGTACATTTGTCTCCATGACGAAGATCTTTGAAGGACTTTTTAACAGTTCGGCGCGTATTGTTGTTCCAAGGAACGTTTAATTTTTTTTTTTTTTTTTTTTGCTAGTTGCTTTACGTCACACCGACTCAGATAGGTCTTATGGCGACGATGGGACAGGGAAGGGCTAGGAGTGGGAAGGAAGCGGCCGTGGCCTTAATTAAGGTACAGCCCCAGCATTTGCCTGGTGTGAAAATGGGAAACCACGGAAAACCATTTTCAGGGCTGCCGACAGTGGGGTTCGAACCTACTATTTCCCGAATACTGGATACTGGCCGCACTTATGCGGCTGCAGCTATCGAGCTCGGTAACGTTTAATTCAATTTGTTTGTGTGATGTATTTTCAAGTGTTTTGTTGACATAATATTACATTCTATTACCGCAGCAAATCATTTGCTTTATTTCATTAACTCGAAACTTTACAAATACATCCGTGAGGATAGTAACGAACAACACCATACTTAGTACATTGCGAGCGGAGCCGGCGGGGAACTGCTAGTTATTATTATTATTATTATTATTATTATTATTATTATTATTATTATTATTATTATTATTATATGACCATGTGGCTCCTTTTACCTGCTTAGTGAAATGAAACACGTGATGGAACGAACACTCGAAGAATAAGGGCAAAAGGAAGAGTGCGTGTGGGACTTCCTAGTCCTAGAATGTTCTGATATTGCCGAGCCCCGAGAATATATTCTAGAATTTCCAAAACTCCTAAAATTGATCCACAGTAGTATTGTACTGACTGACTGATTTTGGTTGAGTGCTCTGCCCCTTCTGCTGCTGCTGTTCATCTCCTACAGATGACAACACTGGTGCACGTGTATATAAACTAACCTGTCAACGTCGGATACAGCAGCTAGTTGTCTATTTCCATAAGAGATCAATAAGTCTAGTACACGAGGAGCTACTTACAAATCATCCTGTGCGGAGCCGCGTGGCCGCAGGGGCTCTTCGTATGCAGGGCGCGGGTGGCATGACTCACACAGTGAACCTCGCTATGGTTCCTGTGGCATTGAGTCGTGGATAGCCATGGTTCACATACTTGCAAACACTCGCTTTCTTTAAGAGGTTGCAGCAAATTCCACACATACCGTGTGTTAAGAAGGGAGTGATTTACGGATGTTATTTCTTAAAACAAGAAGGAAACGATCTTCCTTAATGCCACATACATAAAATTTGTGTTACGGACCATGTGTGTATCGGTCCATTTAGCGCGACTCTTCAGGCAGTTACACCAGTTACGAGAAGTGAAAACAGTTGTATCATTCTCTTCCGTCATACCCTCATGCGTCTGTTATACTTCACCTAGTCACGCTACGTAGACCGTTGGTATGCTTTTAATGTTTCATTATACTGCATTTTAAATGCATCTCACGCAGTTATTCTCCTTCTAGAACCGTTTCCACCACATTGATGGGTATTAAAGTGAGGTTGCGTTTGACTCTAACAAACACATCAGTAATTAATTTTATGCATTTCCATTCATTTAGGAACAACCTCCTGTATTTACAGGCTGCCACTAAGTGCAAGGTAAAACATATCAAATTTTCTGTACAGATCTATTAATTGAAGAAAGCTCTAAATTATACAAGAACAGTATAATTAGTGCGACATTTCAGAGCTGTAGCTGTAAAGGTCGTGTCTCAGAATCTTGATGGAGCCTCGAAGGATGAGAGTCGCAATTTCGCGGATGACCTTCACTGGGAGCTGGAAGCGCTTCCATGTGGCGACGAAGTGACGAGGTGTGGTACCACGAGCTCCAACCATTATCCCTATTATTTAGATTTTGTAGTATCGGGCGAGTTGGCCGTGCGGTTAGGAGCGCGCAGCTGTGAGCTCGCATCCGGGAGATAGTGGGTTGGCAGCCTTGAAGTTGGTTTTCCATGGTTTCCCATTTTCACACCAGGCAAATGCTGGGGCTGTACCTTAATTAATGCCACGGCCGCTTCCTTCCTATTCCTAGCCCTTTCCTGTCCCATCGTTGCCATAAGATCTATCTGTGTCGGTGCGACGTAAAGCAAAATAGCAATTAGATTTGTAGTAAGGGATAGTGGGTTTGTATTTGTTAATTTTTTCTAGAGTAACCTCCTCTGGCTGACCGCTATGGTGCTCGAACCTGACAGTCGGATTTAAGATGAATCCTTGAGAGCTGTTGTCTTTAAAGGCTATGATGTCAGTTCTCTGCGAACTACCGTTTATGGCCAGTCCCTTCTTTCTCTGTACATGCTCACTAAGACACTTGAGGATAAACAATCTTAAAAGCAGAACTCAAGCGGCCTTGGCCACTGAAGTCGTCATGGCAATATTGTTTTAATATATTTCATAGAAATCAGGTTTTGCTGCTAACATTTGCTATTCAGTTCCAGATTTTGTGGAAATTTCACCTGGATTACCACTCATTTGAAGAAAACTAAAGAACGTTCTTGATAAACAAACGGGTTACTTTGTATAATTAAATAGAGGCATGCTTCAATTGAAATGCTCAACTGTTTTACTTTTTTACTTGTTTTACTATTAAAACAATACTAAATTGCTTTTATAATTTAAGACACTTTTATCAAAATATATTATACGTTGCACTTATGTAAGGAACTTCAGGAAACCGAGCCCGTGGCTGTGTGGTTTGTGTCACATAGCTGTAAGCTTGCATTCGGGAAATAGTGAACTCGAACCAACCTCAAGATGGTTTTCCATGGTTTCACATTTTCACATCAGTCAAATGCTGGGGCTGTACCTCAACTAAGGCCACGATACTTCCTTCCCACTCCTAGCCCTTATCCATCCCATTTGTGTCGGTGCGACGTAAAGCAAAATAGTAAACTGTAAATTGTCTTCCTTACTCTTCTTACTCTGCATGGCCAAGTTCTTCTAGCGAAGTTTTCCTCCTAAGTTTTATGAAGCACTGAGTGATGTCAGGGCCGAAAGTAAGACAATACTTTTAATAGGCTACTTCAAAGTGAGAACTGAAAACAGGACTGAAGGGTATCAGAAGGTAAATGTGGGGGAAGATACGGAAACTAATAGGAACGGAAAGCAATTACTGCATTTCTGTGGTAATATTCACCGTTACACGTGGAAGGCTAGGGGCACCATAGTAGATTATGTCATAATTGACTACTAAGGAATGTGCTGGTATTCGCGAGATTTTTCGATGAAATGAAATGACGTAGGGCTTTTGGTACCGGGAGTGTACGAGGACAAGTTCGACTCGCCAGATGCAGGTCTTTTGATTTGACGTCCGTAGGTGACCTGCGCGTCGTGATGAGGATGAAATGAGGGTGAAGACGACACATACACCCAGCTCCCGTGCCAGCCAAATTAATCAATTATGGTTAAAATTCCCGACCCTGCCGGGAATCGAACCCGGGACCCTATAACCAAAGGCCAGAACGGTAACCATTTAGCCATGGAGCCGGACATTTTTCGATAATGCACTACAGACCGTGAACAATATCAGTAGGCCTAGAATAGAGAAAGTGAAATCTGCCAAGGGATGAGGGGAGAAGTTCTCCAAAGTGAGAAAATTAGATAGTGGATACGACTAATGAGAAGTTATAAAGGATAGACATGAAGCAAGCTGAGGTAACAAGAACTCTTACCGTGCTAAATTTTTGATAGTTACTTTATTTCAACAGTGGATGTCTAGACAAGGGTCCGCGTTTTTGGTGATAAACACATATTAGAAGTCTTCCTTTCATTAATATTTTCAGATACAAGACCAAACAAACATATTTTCTTTCTTTAGACATTTTCTTTTTTTTCTCTCTCTCTTCTTGGAGTTTTCAATATTTGGGGTTAATACTTGATGTGGATTTGACGCGTTTTACGGTCAATTGCACTTCCTGACGTCTACTCGGCGTGTCTCTGTAGTTGTTGATAGTGTGAAGTGATCGTGTTGTGTGCAGATCAAGAGAAATACACCAAGACCACAAACCAAAGTCACTGAGCCAGATAATGTAACCATACGCATTTAAAATTCCTGGCCTGACCGGGATGTCATGTCTCCGACATGGCGCGTTCCACCATCCGCATACGAAAGGGCAAACAAGCCAGGGCATAGCGAAATATCAGGACACATCACAGGATGTTTGCACCAGTCTATTCATTGGTATATAAATATTCTATGATTAGTAGTTGGGAACTTTAGGGGCGCACGTAGGCAATGGAAATATCCATGTTCTCTATGTTTCTAGAAGACACCCACAGCAACAACCGTCCTTGGTAAGGTTAAACGCCAGCTAATAGGGAAGGGCCAACTCAGAATCACGAGCAGGGCGAAATCAATCACCAAACAGGAGGTTCGAGAAAATAAGAGGTTATTTAAGGAGGTGCAGAGGGCAAAATTAGTCAATCACGAGGTCACGAAGTCACGCAGTCACGGAGAAAAAGAAGGTAGAGTGAAGAGTCTGGGAATCGGTCTAGAGGTTGGTCGAGTGACGGTCCGTGGAGAAGGCCGAAAAGTTAGCCTATAGACTTTACGGGAGACAGTTCCAGGGAGGACCACGAGAGGTAGACTTCCTAACCTTACGGGAATAGGCTCAAAAAAGAGAGAAGGGACTTGTCAGGCATAGTACGGAAAGTTGGTGATGGGAAACCACGGATAGAGACGAGCAATTTAAGTAGCAACATACGCAGTGGGGTAAGCTTCTTTGCTTCTTTGGGATTTGGATTATTCACAGGATGCGTGAATCGAGGTCTACTAAAGTATCCTCTAAATCCTATTGAAAGGAATTCTTCCAGGTGTTCATAGGGAAGAAGTATAGAGGACTACTATTTATCGGTAGCCTCAGATTAGTCTGACAGTAATATTAGAGCATCGTATGCGCCGGTGAAGGCAGCCTACTACGGGGAAGAGTAACGTGACATGGGAAGGTGAATCTAAAGACAGACTTCGAGTTTAAAGGAACTGCATTCCCTTCACGGTTAGCGAGGTATGAAGTGCTAGAACGCTCGAGTGCCAGTGCGTACAAGAGGAGCTAGGAGAAAGAAGAGGTCCCAA
Source organism: Anabrus simplex (assembly GCF_040414725.1). Classification (NCBI taxonomy): domain Eukaryota; kingdom Metazoa; phylum Arthropoda; class Insecta; order Orthoptera; family Tettigoniidae; genus Anabrus; species Anabrus simplex. Next base: position 342,752,816 of record NC_090268.1, on the reverse strand, counting down.
GAAAATCATCCCTCTCGGAATATATGTATTTACTGAAACAGACTCTTTAAGGAACAAAGGAAACCAAAGACTTCTTAGGTAGCTTGTAGTGTTATCATTTTAGGAAGTTCCCTTATTAAGAAGAAAAGTACAGTATACAAAACTGTGTAAATTTCTGTACATATATTTTGTATGATAATTCTTGGTAATCCTAATATACCTTCGCTCGACAGAAGGCCATCTAATTTGGTGTCATTATTGTATCAAACAGTTGTATATTGAACCCATTCCAGTCTCCAGCCTGTTCTATCCTTAGGATACGACAGGGAATTGAACCAGCCCGTTATTCCCATATTGGTCTAAATAACTCACATGCAGTACTAGAACAGGTACGCATTTCACAGGATCGTTATGGTAGATGTCGCAGGTGTGCGTACCCAAATACAGCATTTAAATTGAATGTTGTTATTATTATTATTATTATTATTATTATTATTATTATTATTATTATTATTATTATTATTATTATTATTATTATTATTATTATTATTATTATTACCATATCCAAAAGCCGGCCCCGTGGTGTAGGGATAGCGTGCCTGCCTGTTACCCGGAGGCCCCGTGTTCGATTCCCGGCCAGGTCAGGGATTTTTACCTGGACCTGAGGGCTGATTCGAGGTCCACTCAGCCTACGTGATTAGAATTGAGGAGCTATCTGACGGTGAGATGGAGGCCCCGGTCTAGAAAGCCAAGAATAACGGCCGAGAGTATTAGTCGTTCTGACCACTCGACATCTCGTAATCTGCAGGCCTTCGGGCTGAGCAGCGGTTGCTTGGTAGGTCAAGGCCCTTCCAGGACTGTAGTGCCATGAGGTTTTTTTTGGGGGGGGGGGTTAATATCCAAATCTGTAAACGTAGTTAGTGGGGCGTAAAGCCAATGACATTATTAGGGAAAGGATTTTAAGGTGAAAAGTATGATCAGAAAAAGGGAAGAAAGGTTCTGAAAATACATACAAAAGGATAACAAAAAGGTTCATGAAATCATTTTATTAAGTTTTAAACCAGTTACATGCACTTTCCTTATCCCATTTACTGGATTCTAAAAATTAATAAACTTATTATGTTGGATTACACACAACATTTCAATTTTGCTGGCGTTATGAGCTCAGTAGATTCTTGAAGGATCGATAACAGGAGAACATCAGAGGATGAATATTATTTTACTCAGACTAGCGTGGATGATACTACTACTACTATTACTATTACTACTACTACTACTACTACTACCAATAATAACAATAATAATAATAATACAGGGAGCCTTTACGAGAATCTTGCCATAGCAAGAGCCTCACTGAACTTACGCAATGACCGCTGGTTTTCAGATCCTGAAGTGAAGGGGTGTGTCAGAGTAGTTTGCATAGGTTTCGATTTCGAAGTTTAAAGTTCTTCATATATGTTTGCTGTACTGCATGTGCTGATTTATTGTTTCTTTGTTGCCTGTCATTGACTGCAATATTTACTTCGCAAACGTCACATCGAAGATAACCTGCATCTTGAATTCTTCTGAAAGTGCATACAACTTCTCCTCCTTAATCTTCAGCATGATTTTTTGTTGTGAAAAATACGTTCTTGACCGGACTGGTAAAACACTAACATGGTCAACAACAGAGTACACAGTCGATAAGTGCCAGTACTAACTGAACTTAGTTTAAACAGTTGCAGCATCACTGTTTAAATTTCAATTTGATATCAGAGCTCCAGGTTGGCCACTCTTGCTGTGGTTAGTCATTGTTGCTAGAATATGAATTACGGGAGGTTTTTATAAATTATTTTTAATATTATTTAGACTATTGCTGATTTCTGATTAAACAACATTTTAAAAACCTGTTCTATATGAGAAAAACATCTGTCTATTTTTTTAAAAACACAGATAAAAGCTTGAGAAAAGGTGCTGAAACATGAAATAGAAGGGAAAACTGGGCAAAATGAAGTCATCTCACAAAAAGGTGCAACGAATTTATTTCGTTTCATTTCATGTCCCCAAATACATATATCAAGGCCTCTCGAACGCCCAAAATGTCACGCGTGCAAACTGAGGCGCAGAGTTCCTGTGCACAGTACATCGGTCCCACTCGGCTCGGCTCGGACCAGCGCGTCGTCCCGGGATGACTCGGCTAAGCTCGGATCAACTCGGCTCGGATTTGGAGCATTACGGAGCAAGTGAGGAAGAGGGAGACAGACGTGGCGAAAGAGAGAGACAGCACTATTGCTTCAAATCGAAGAGTGGGGGTCTGCAGTCTGGTCCACCAACCGAAGTCGTCTTTTGCATCGTGCACATTGCAATGCACTGGTGCTTGCACCCTGAGAAGCTCTGCATATATTGACCTATATGTATAAAAATAGCTATATTTTAGAAAGGTGCTGCACCTTAAAGTTCTATCATCTATTATTATTATTATTATTATTATTATTATTATTATTATGTCCGACTCGTTGGCTGAATGGTCAGCGTACTGGCCTTCGGTTCAGAGGGTCCCGGGTTCGATTCCCGGCCGGGTCGGGGATTTTAACCTCAATTGGTTAATTCCAGTGGCCCGGGGACTGGGTGTTTGTGCTGTCCCCAACATCCCTGCAACGCACACACCACATAACACTATCCTCTACCACAATAACACGCAGTTACCTAGAAATGACAGATGCCGCTCACCCTCATCGGAGGGTCTGCCTTACAAGGGCTGCACTCGGCTAGAAATAGCCACACGAAATTATTATTATTATTATTATTATTATTATTATTATTATTATTATTATTATTATTATTATTATATTTGTTTTACTTCGCATCGACTTGGACCTGTCTTATGGCGAAGATGGGATAATACAGGTCTAGATGAGAAATAAGTAACCATGGACTACAGCTCCAGTACTTGCCTGGTGTCACCACGAAAAACCATCTTCTGGCCTGCCGACAGTAGGGTTCAAACCCAGTATCTCTCGAATAAAAGCTCACAGTAACGTGATCCGAACTGCATGGCCAACTCACTCGCTGTGTTACTGAAATTGTGTAACAAATAAAGCCATCAAGCTGAAAGGTGTAGAAAATACAAATATTTGAAGTTTATAACAGGAACCAAAAGAGCATTAAAATGTGGATTCACCTAAAGGTACGTAGTGTCTGTCCATCGTCATGATATTGCTAAGTATTTTCCTCTGGCATGTCTTGTTCTAGCGTAAGCTGGTTTAGGTTTCATGAACTCAGATGTTCGCAAATTTATTGCTATAGTCAAATTCCACATAGCATAGGCAACCACTGACCAATAATTGAGAAACTGAAGGGGACGTTTATATACAACCGGACTGAGTGGCTCTGACGGTTTAAGCGCTGGCCTTCTGACACCAACTTGGCAGGTTCGATCCTGGCTCAGTCCAGTAGTATTTGAAGGTGCTCAAAAGCCTCGTATCGGTAGATTTTCTGGCACGTAAAAGAACTCCTGCAGGACAAAATTCCGGTACCTAGACGTCTCCAAAACCTGTAAAAGTAGTTAGTGGGACGTAAAGCAAGTAGGCCTAACATTACTGTAAAATCTCTCACTGCTCCTGTCGGCTGATCGCAATGAATTTTAACTTCGTGGCATTGATCTTAGGTTCTCAATTCCTGCATCAAACGTATACACCGTAAATGCACGGCGCTGATGATCAAGATTTCCCAAGTTGCTGAATAAAACACCAAAACCAAACCCCATAGCGCAACTGCCCCGAAGGGCTATAGCCTACCATGCGACCGCTACTCAGCCCGAAGGCCTGCAGATTACGACGTCTTGTGTGGTCAGCACGACGGATCCTCTCGGCCGTTATTTGTGGTTTTCTAGACCGAGACTGCCATATCACCGTCAGATAGCTCCTCATATTGTAATCACGTACTGTAGACTGAGTGGACCTCGAACCAGCCCTCAGATGCGGGTAAAAATCCCTGACCTGGCTGGGAATCGAACCGGGGACCTCCGGGTAAGAGGCAGGCACGCTACCCCTACATCGCGGGGCCGGCTGAATAAAATACCGACACACATAATTACAGTAGATAAGTCGGTCATCCGATAACGTTACTGTACGTACAGTGACCTATATCCGGGTTGCAGTGAAAGAGTACCACCGTTAGAAAAAGACATACACACACTAATGTAGCTGCATGAATAGTCTATAAGGAAACATTTTGTTATACATGACAAGGCTGGTATTTCCTGTGTTATAATAATGAAGACTGTCAGCGTACAAAGACAAATTCACATGGATAACAACGTGTCGGAAACTATGTTGTTATTATTTGAGGGGCGATGTTAAAAGGGGTTTGTTTCCAGACTAGAAAATACGCTGCCGAAGTGGGGGTAACCAGGGTGGTAACCTCATTCATCGAAAGCTGAGTCAGTCCGTTCATTATTTTAGTTCATCCTCAATGGCGGTCAACTCCCCCTAACAGAAAGACACGATTATCTTAATGAAAACTCCCCTGCATCACGTTTCGGAACTTGCGAAAGTATGTGTTTGTGTGTATGAGTGGCATAACAAACCCTTTCCATAACCTACACAGCACTATTTCACACAAAAGAACTGCCAAGGGTGTTGAATTATAACACTATTTTAGAACGACGTAAATTGCTGAGGAATATTGTTATCGTTACCGCACTTTCCTAATCGATGAAGTGCACTTCTAGGATCCCATTGTAAGTGTATTATATTGGTGAATGTTGGCAGACCTGGGCACATCAATACGGCCGGCATGGTGTGGCTTGTGGCGGGGGAAAGGGGGAGCACACGAGCTGAGGGGCGCTATGCTACCCGGCCTACCAGTTCTTGCAGCCTTCAGTCAGTGAATTCACAGCAAAGGATTCGGTCGTATTGAAATCTCCCTTGACTCGCCTTCCTGTACCAGGGTAAACAAACAAAATCGTAGTCTTTTTCTCCTTTGAATCGGTTTATCTAATAACAAAAAAACTCGCTGCGCAGTAGCTTACTTTGTGCATTCGTGTGGTGATACGGTTTGGTGGTTTATATTTGTTTTTTCAAAACTTACTTTTTATATTGGTACTTTATCGAACTGTTATAGAGTGTGAGTGCGTCTTGTTTTCTGGACTATGTTTTAAAGTGGTCATTCATTTCAAGAAGTGGCAAGCTTACGCCCCGTAAAGGTAAGTGTCTTACTTGTATTGACAGTACCCCTTACTTCCCCATAGTCTCCCCACCAACAACATGTAAACAAACATGCCGGCCGGCACACTTTTACAGTGAATACCGAGTCATGTGCTCCACTGCACTGGTGTCAAGGTCACGCAAAGAAGAGGAAAGGGAATTGCTTCCGTCAACAAATAACGTTTTCCCCATTAACGGTTGTTTGAAGTCATTGACTGTGTACTATAATTAGACTGAAGGCTTGAATGTTGTTTAATAACAAAAATGTCAATAGAAAGTGGAAACAGGGTGGTGAAAACAGGTCGAGAAATTGGGTATTATTGAATCGACATTTCTGGAAATCTTTCAGTTTTCCCCTTTATTTCATCGACTGCATGAGCAATGTAGTTAGGATGTATTCTATATTTAAGTTCGAATTTTTCAAGGAAGGGTATGGAAAGAGAGGCACTATGAAAAGTTTTTCGTAAACCAGTTATTATTTTTAGAGTATTTCTTTCTTTCCTTCGGCAAATTAAAAAAGCTACGAACATTTATCACACAGAGATTTATTATTATTATTATTATTATTATTATTATTATTATTATTATTATTATTATTATTATTATTATTATTATTATTTTACTATTTGCTTACTGTTGCACAGACACTGATAGATCTTATGGCGACGATGGGATAGGAAAAGGTTAAGAATGGAAACGAAGTGAAAATGGAAAACTAGGGAAAACCATCTTCAGTGCTGCCGAGAGTGGGGTTCGAACCCACTATCTACCGATTATTATTATTATTATTATTATTATTATTAGCTGCGTAGCCGAGGCGATAAAGACGTGCTTGGTTCACCCAGAAGGACGTGGGTCTGATTCCTTGTCGGAAAATTTAGAAACGAGATGTCCAATTGTAGAGAGGTATATTGTGCCTATGCCTTTGCTGGCAGGACCTAGTGTTTACAGTGCACTATGTCTTCTGGTATAGGCTAGAGCAATTTTGTTACTTTCATAGATCTGTCTCTGTCTTATCCTTGGCTTTGACAATATGAAAGTGGCTGAGGTATGCTAGAAATGCCAATCCTTATGCAGCCAGTCCCTGCTATGAATGGTGTGAAAATGTTGCTCATAGGGTCCGTTGGTGTATGCATTTCAGTGGGCTTGGCAGACTGATATGTAATAGCAACTCTAACGTGGCGAGGAAAGCAACGGAAAAATACCTCACTCCTCATTTCCCTAGTACGCCTCTTCAGTGATGCCTAGGCCATCTATGACAGCTGATGGCAGAGCTATTGAGGATCCCACCAGCGGAATCGCTGACGGACTGAACATACATACATATTGTGCCTGGATCGTGCCGTATCAGAGCCATGAACTAGTGATCCAGATACAATATGACTCTGAAGTTCACACAACATGCACAAGAAAAGTGTACCAGATTAATTTTCGGAGACAAAGTCGGTCGACAATAGAGCTAACAACTCTATCCCTGTTAATACTGAGGTTATGGATGCCGGGCTGGGTGGCTCAGACGGTTGAGGCGCTGGCCTTCTGACCCCAACTTGGCAGGTTAGATCCTGACTCAGTCCGGTGGTATTTGAAGGTGCTCAAATACGTCAGCCTCGTGTCGGTAGATTTACTGGCACGTAAAAGAACTCCTGCGGGACAAAATTCCGGCACCTCGGCGTCTCCGAAAACCGTAAAAGAGTAGTTAGTGGGACGTAAAGCAAATAACATTATTTATTGAGGTTACGGATAGAGGAATCCCTTACCGTTTACTGTATCTGCCATCATGGCCTGTACGGTGGTGACTTTGCTTTATTATTATTATTATTATTATTATTATTATTATTATTATTAACAAAACAAGTTTGGAGATATGGCCGTATCCCGGTGGTGGTTGTTGTTGTTGTTGTTGTTTAAAGGGACTTAACATCTAGGTCATCGGCCCCATATCCTGGTGGTTAAGTCTGTTTATAATAAATAGTATAGCAACGAAATTAAACGACAACATAAACTACAATACAACAAACAAAATAAATAAATACACGAAATCATTAGAAAGCTTCCTCTTCTATGTCTGAAGTTGTACTGTAGTACTACAACGATTGCTCTACTAGCCTTATGGACAAGACTATGCGGCGGTCGGAAATATGGGAATTTCTTAACTTGATTCACATTGACTTCTGAATGTAAATAGCCGGGCTGAGTGGCTCAGACGGTTAAGGCGCTGGCCTTCTAACCCCAACTTGGCAGGTTCGATCCTGGCTCAGTCCGGTGGTATTTGAAGGTGCTCAAATACGACAGCCCCGTGTCGGTAGACTTACTGGCACGTAAAAGAACTCCTGCGGGACTAAATTCCGGCACCTCGGCGTCTCAGATGACCTTGAAAAGTAGTTAGTGGGACGTTAAACAAATAACATTATTATCATTATTACTGAATGTAAATTGCCCATGATGTGTGTATCATTCAGTAGGGAATCTTACACCCAATACAACATAAACTATGGTATATACTAACAAACAAAATAAATAAATACACGAAATCATTAGAAAGCTTCCTCCTCTATGTCTGAGGTTGTACTGTAGTACTACAACGATTGCTCTACTAGCCTTATGGACAAGACTATGCGGCGGTCGGAAATATGGGAATTTCTTAACTTGATTCACATTGACTTCTGAATGTACATTTCCCATGATGTGTGTATCATTCAATAGGGAATCTTACACCCGATACAACTGTATAATTGTGGTTCACTGAGGCCAATTAGAGCAAAAGTTACACAGTGTTGGAAATTTCGAAAATTACCAGATGTTTTGAAACGTTAACCTGTCTGGTTTCATTGGAAAGAGGAATAGAATTTAACTCTGTAAATTTAACTTTGTAAACTTCAACTTTACAAATTACAATTTACACGGAACCATGCGACTTAGACAAGCGCACGTGCTAACTGGTACGGAATGACGTGGAGTGGCACGATTAGCACATGATCGCGCTATGTAATTCGCAGCGCACCTCGCAAGGCGACCAGCGTCTTTTATTTCACCGCTACGTTACGCGAAGTTATCAAGGAAACCCATTCGTAGTTTTAATGGACAGTGAGTTACTATCACTTGCATGCCGAGCTCTCAGACCGAAATTAGGTTTGATCCCCGACAGCTCCACAATCAGGTGTCACTGAGCAGACGTACCAGCGAGCAGAGGACTGACGTACAGTTACTTCCCTCACAGAGCTGGTTATTTTCCTACGCCTTACCAAGATTAAAATGTACCATACTTTTACAATATTCATCTCGGGAACTGCTATAGAACGAATGATGGACCTGGCTTTTAACCCTCTCTAGATGACTTAGCGAAGAAATCACGTGTCAGCGGACAGGTCCTGAATACTCCCAGCAACTTCATGGATTATACAGTGATTATGTTCCAAAGAGCCTATAGTCAGTGGTCACAGAAGTGCGAGGAAACAAAGAGCCACAAAGGTAAATTTTACTCAACGATTGAACAGAATCCCCCTCGACGTTCTTGGTTTGCACAGTGGAACACTCAGCGACGATACATCTCGACAATCACTCGAATGCGCTTCAATCACGGAAATTTTAGAAGTCACCTTTATCGCATCAACGTAGTGGACACACTGTCCGACTCGTTGGCTGAATGGTCAGCGTACTGGCCTTCGGTTCAGAGGGTCCCGGGTTCGATTCCCGGTCGGGTCGGGGATTTTAACCTTCATTGGTTAATTCCAATGGCCCGGGGGCTGGGTGTTTGTGCTGTCCCCAACATCCCTGCAACTCATACACCACACATAACACTATCCTCCACCACAATAACACGCAGTTACCTACATATGGCAGATGCCGCCCACCCTAATCAGAGGGTCTGCCTTACAAGGGCTGCACTCGGCTAGAAATAGCCACACGAAATTAAAAAGTGGACACACTATAATGTTCCTGTAATGGCCAGTCGATTCAGGACCTAAACCATCTCATATTTGCATACCGAGCTCGATAGCTGCAGTCGCTTAAGTGCGGCCCGTATCCAGTATTCGGGAGATAGTAGGTTCGAACCCCAATGTCGGCAGCCCTGAAAATGGTTTTCCGTGGTTTCCCATTTTCACACCAGGCAAATGCTGGGGCTGTACCTTAATTAAGGCCACGGCCGCTTCCTTCCCACTCCTAGCCCTTTCCTGTCCCATCGTCGCCGTAAGACCTATCTGTGTCGGTGCGACGTAAAAAAACAACTAGCAAAAAAAAAAAAAACTTATTTGCATGTGCTCATTACCACCAACAACAAAATGTGTTTCTTACAGCTCTGCTTCACGCTAAGCAACAGTTACCAACCTGTGTAAGTACACTACTGGCAACCAAAAACAAAAAAGTGTATACTATTATTGGGAACTATTTAACAACAACTTGTCTACAAATTTGACTGAATTTCTATGGACATTTATGTGATTTTAATGTAATGATGGGCAACATCTATGTCTTATATATTTCACACTGTGACAATGACTTGTAATGAATTGTAAAGTTCAAACCAGCGTACTGTAATAATATCCAGGTGGCTGTTTGGTCTGTAACTGATCTAAAGCCAAATAAATTTTTAAAAACCCTCTCCAGGCCTATGATTAAAAATGGAATCACTAACTTTAATGTTTTCTGTGAATTTCCTAAGTAACTCCTTCTTATTCCATTTGGAACCACTGTTCTATTTTCTTTATTTCTCCTAAGATTGTATGATTTTTTCCACAGAATATTCATAACTATTTGAAGGGAATTTTCAAGAATTTTATTTTTCATGTGTCAAATAAATTTGGAATGGAGAGGGTTAAATTTCAGAATCCCATATAGAATGGCCGTGATTCGAAACCCAGTGGTCTTGGTGAGAAGCCAGTAATAAAAGCCCCCACAGAAAATCTCTTCAAAGTGGCTCAGACGGTTGAGGCGCTGGCCTTCCGACGCCAACTTGGCAGGTTCGATCCTGCCTCAGTCCGGTGGTATTTGAAGGTGCTCAAATATGTCAGCCTCGTGTCGGTAGATTTACTGGCACTTAAAAGAACTCCTTAGGGACAAAATTCCGGCACCTCCTGTCTCCGAAAACTGTAGAATAGTTGGTGGGACGTAAAGCCAAAAGAACATTATTAAAATTTTCTTTGCTCGCACAGTGTCAGCCATTATTATTATTATTATTATTATTATTATTATTATTATTATTATTATTATTATTATTATTATTATTACTGTGATTCCCGCGAGGCAGAGAGGGAAAGATTCGTAAGGGGTGAATGGCTGGACAAAGCATGAACCAAAGTTTACATGTTGAGAATAATATCTACTAACAATGCATTTTATTTCTTTTCTTATCTTTTCAAGCAAGAACAACAAAGATTAGACAAGAGGGAAACCATAACAATATATACAGGGGAGCTTATAAGCTCAATAAATTTACAATATAGGGAGAAGAACTCAGATTATTATTTTTTTTTTTTTTTTTTTTTTTTTTTTTTTTAGAATTTGCTTTACTTCGCACCGATGCAGATAGGTTTTATGCCGAGGATAGGATAGGAAAGGGCTAGGAGTGGGAAAGAAGCGGCCGTGGCCTTTATTGAGGTACAGCCCAAGCATTTGCCTGGTGTGAAAATGGGAAACCACGGAAAACCGTCTTCAGGGCTGCGGACAGCTCACAGCAGCGCGCCCCTAACCGCACGGTCAATTTTCCCGGTCTTATAAAGTTCCGGAGATAGGCTCGCCTTTCATAAGGGAGAAAAGTGGAAATTAAGTCAATTGAGATGGGAGCCGAAGCTTCCAGAATAAGGTCACCATGGAAGGGCCTCGAACTCTGAACCATAACTTACAAACGCCCCTAATCGGACGGGGAATTACATTTATGTTTAATGTCAGACACCTTTAAGCACTTTTTCTTTTTTTAAATTTTATTTACGTCGCACCGACACAGACAGGTCTTACGGCGACAAGAGGACAGGAAAGGCCTAGGAGTGGGAAGGAACTTTAAACACTTGAAGCAGAATATAGTTTCTGCTTTAAAAACTTAAGCAGCTATTACCCTCGCTACCCTTCCATACTAGGAGAGCCACATTCGAAGGAAGGATCAACAGATCTAGATAGTTTTACAGAAGCCGAAGCCCCTACTACATGCCCCTGAAAAGGGAGAGAAAAGAGACAGGGTGGACAAGAAAGGCCGGGAACAAAATGGAAACGAAGGCTGAAAACCCTAAAGAAATCCTGGGTTAAGAATAAAGAAAGCACCTAACAGGGTGTACGGCCCGATGCCACAGTGGATAAGCCATACTACTTGGTGACGAAGAAAGAAAGAAAAAAGAAAGGCCGAAAAGAGAAAGTTAAGTTTTGAAAAATTGAAAAGTTAGTCACGACAAAATGAAAAGAGGAAATGAGGGTACAGATTCATGCGTCCATACATTTCACAAAATCCCTTTTAAGGGTGATAATATTCAATCCGAAGACTACCTAAAACCTCTGCATTTTAAGTTTAAATCGGAAGAGAAACCTACATTAAATTAAAGTCCAAGTAAACGCAGATAGACCTAACAGTTACATGCTAAGGGGGAATGCTGGAATCTTCCCTTTATTAAGCGTAGAACAATTTCATACGCTTAGATTAAAGTTTCTGCCTTTACCACCTCGATAAGTTAGTTATAGTACATAACACGAGGTAGCACTAGGAAGTCAGCACTAGAGACATCTAATGAATTTATGTTGAACTTCTTGGATAAGATCAAGGTTAACAAGTTCTTAGTGGAGAGCACCACAGTCTTAGATATGGCGGCAGTTCAAACCTAGAGGGAGGTCAAACTAATGGCAGAATTATTATTATTATTATTATTATTATTATTATTATTATAATATTTGTTTAACGTTGCACTCACACATCGAAGGTTTTTGGCGACGGAAGGATGGGAAAGGGCTTGGATTGGGAAGGTAGCGGCCATGACCTTAATTAAGTTACAGATACAGCCCCAGCATTTGCTTGGAGTGAAAATGGGGAAAATACGGAAAAACATCTTCAGGGCTACCGACGGTGAGATTCGAACCAACAACCTTCCGAATGCAAGCTCAAATATGCACGATTCTAACCACACGGTCAACTCACTCGGCATTATTATTATTATTATTATTATTATTATTATTATTATTATTATTATTATTATTATTATTATTATTATTATTATTATTATTATTATTATTATTATTACTTAAGTCTGAAAACGGTCTGGGGAAGCTGCTGAATGGAATGGACAGAGTTTTAGAGAAGCAGAGCAAGATTAAAACAGTCGAATAAAGTCAGATAGAGCAAGAAACTTTAGATTAGGAAAGGAAAACCGGGCAAGTTGCCGTGCGGTTAGGGACGCGAAGCTGTGAGCTTGCATCTGTGAGATGAAGGACTCGAGCCCCAGTGTCGGTAGCCCTGAACATTGAACATTCCCTTTGTCACACCAGACAAATGGAGAGGGTGTACCTTAATTAAGGCTACGGGTGCTTCCTTCCCATTCCTAGTCGCCGTTAAGACCTATCTGTGTCGGTGTGACGTAAATCAAATTGCAAGAAAGAAAAAAAAAGGAAATGAAGTAGACGAATATTGTTATTTGGCTAGTAAAATAACTTACGATGGCAGACGCAAGGAATCCATAAAATGCAGTTTAGCAGAAGTAAGGGAGACCTTATTTGAAAAAAAAAATTACTCGGTTCAGACATAGACAAAGATATTAGAAATATTTCTGAAGACTTTTGTATGGTGTGTAATGTCTTAGGGAAGTGAATCATGGGCAATGAGTAGCGCTAATAGAAAGAGATTGGAAGCTTTTGGTATGTTACGGACAAATACTGCAGATGAGATGCGTAGATCGGATCACAGATGAAGAGATTCTGAATCAAATTTCTGACAGGGGAATGAAATAGTGAAATTTGACCAGAAGAAGAGAAGGATTTTTGAACTCACTTCGAGACATCCAGATAGTATTCGAGGGATGTGTATGGGGTAAAAACGGTTGGGACAGGCTGACAGGAATATTATAAACAGGTTAGAGTAGATGTAGGCTGAGGAGCTGTGTAGAACGCACAAAGCACAATAAAAGGTGGCACGAAATGCTGCATTAAAGCAGCTTTTTAAAATTGTCCAGATAGATCCTATGGCGACAATGGGATAGGAAAGGGCTAGGGGTGGGAAGGAAGCGGCCGTGACCTTAATTAAGGTACAATCATTTGCCTGGTGTGAAAATGGGAAACCACAAAAAACTATCTTCAGGACTGCCGACAGTGAGATTCGAACCCACTATCTCCCGAATGCAAGCTCACAACTGCCCACCCCTAATCGTACGGTCAACTCGCTCGATCATTAAACCAGTCTGTGGACTGATAACCCGAACAGAAATCGCATTGCCAATATTATTTTTTATTCTACAAGATTTACAAAGTTTGATTACTTTTAGAGAGTCATCGGAAGTTGCCTATGTAGCGCAAACATAGTAGGAACACCCACATACAAACACATCCTGTCAGCACACACACAGTACCTACAGAAAGTGTGACATGATAAAAGGCCCCCGGTGAGGTCACTCCCCCGCGACTTCCCTTTATGTATGCATCGCCACTTTCTCTGATACTGCCGTGGGACATGCTGCTTCAGCTACCTGTCGTAAACGCTAAGGGCAGCCACGTGCTTATATCGTATAGTACAAGGGTTTCCAAACTTTTTCCGACGTGGCTCCACTCAGCTGCCAAAATCTGCATAGGCCTCATCTGTCGAAAATTAAATACGTTAATAAATAAATACTTGTGACTCTGAAAGGTTGACCATCATAAAATTGGTCTGGGGTATAGAAGATCTATTTACTATACATACAAAGACATTCAGAGCCTCCGTGGCTCAAGTGGCAGCACGCCGGCCTCTCAATGCTGGATACCGTGGTTCAAATCCCGGTCACTCCATGTGAGATTTGTACCGGACAAAGTGGAAGCGGGATAGGTTTCTCTCCGGGTACTCCGGTTTTCTCTGTCATATTTTATTCCAGAAACACTCTCCACTATCATTTCATTTCATATGTCAGTCATTAATCATTGTCCCAGAGGAGTGCGACAGGCTTCGTCAGCCGACACAATTCCTATCCTCGCCGCAAGTTGGGGGCTTCATTCATACCATCCCTGACCCGGTGATTGAACTGGAAAATAGGTTGTAGGTTTTCGTTACAGAGACATTCAAATGTTTGCGCAGAAACTGAAGTTGCCCGTAGAGGGATCCAAGTATAACAGCTTTCGAATAGGGACGTATAATCCAGAAAAAATGGCGGTAGGATGCCACTATTGTAACGGCCGCAGGGTTTTGATAGTTTCGTAGATTTACTTATCAAATTTGTTATTCTTTGCAACTGACCGCGATGCATTCACAACGACAGCTAACCTCCAACTGAGCGCGTGAGTCAGCACAGCGTCATCTTATAACAGAGTATGTGTGTGTAACGTCACATTCGTATTTAGCACACATTTTGCCTTAATTTGCAGCGCTGTTTCATGAAAACTACGTGCATGATTTTCAATTTGTTTTTCGACAGGTAGCCTCATATTTTATCTGTCAATTGAGATATTAAATATAATCGTAAATTAAATACTCTCAGCGATATACACGTTCTTCCCAGACACTAAAAGTGTCTTAAAATGTTCCTTTCCATGTACCCATTGTCAAGGAACGTAAGTCTACGTTAAAATACTGAATTAGAGCCAAAGCCACATAAATTGCTGAACCCAATAAATTCTGGAAAAGACGAGGAAGACGAGAAAACAACAGAAGTATGGAAGATCTAATGATGAAATAGAAAGCATAACAGAAACCATAAGAAAAAGGAGACTGAAATATTTTTGGACATGTTTACAGAATTGATTATTCCAGATTAACAAAAAAAAAAAGATTTGCAAGTCCCTTTGGAACAAAAAGGCAACAACTAGCTGGATTCAAGTAAAGAAAGATTTATAAATACAGTAATATAACAGAAGAAGAAACTATGGACAGAGAGATTTTTAGAAGGAGGGTAGTAAGTATAGAAGAGTTCCAAGGAAGATTGAACAAGGAGCCTGGTGCGAAGTGGTCCGAGGACAGAAAGAAACAGCATAGTGAAAGGATGAAAGAATATCGGAAGGAACGGAAGGGAAAGCAACAAAGTATGAAGAGCTGAATTGAAATTGGCACGTGGTCCTTAGCAGGCCTCATCGGAAATAATAATAATAATAATAATAATAATAATAATAATAATAATAATAATAACAACAAATGCCCTTGCTGGCGAGATGTAGTGTTTACAGTGCACTATGTCTTCTGGTATGGAATAGAGCAATTTGTTACTGACATTGACCTGTCTCAGTCTCATCCTTGGCTTTGACAATATGAAAGTGACCGAGGTATGAGCGATGCTAGAAATACCATTCCTTATACAGCCAGTACCTGTTATGAATTGTGTGAAAATATCGCTCATAGGGTCGGTTGGTGAATGCATTTCAGTGGGCTTGGCAGACTGATGCGCAACAGCAACTTTTGGCTCGGTGAAGAAAGCAACATGAAACTACCGCACTCCTCACTTCCCTAGTATGCCTCTTCCGTGACGTCTGCACTATCTATGATAGTATTTGGTGTAGCTGTGAAGGATCAAACCAGCCTTCGGGCTGAATACCCAACATACATCTCTTGCGGGCCACACGTTTTAGTCTGTCTGTCTATTTGTTGGGTCGTCAGCCTGGAGGCTGGTTGGATCCTCAAATAATACCACCAAATACGATCGGTATAATGCATGAGGCAACATTTACCGAGCGAACTGGCTGCGCGGTTTCAGTCATATAACTGTCAGCTTCCATTCGGGAGATGGCTCCCTTCCACCCAGAAATAACAGAAATATTTCTATAATTCACAAATTTCCTTCGTGTATTATTCCTCTGTGTAGGAATGTTGTTGATTTCATTTTGCTATGTATTTAGGACACACCGACGCAGACGAGTCTTAAGTCATGATTTGGACAGGAGAGTTCTAGGTGTGAAAATGAGAAACCACGGAAAACAATATTCAGGGCTGCCGATTTGGAGTTCGAACCCATTATCTCCCGAATGCAAGCTCACAGCTGCGCAACTCTAACCGCACGGCCAACTCGTTCGGTATTTTAGTTGTTTAAGGTTCATTTACTTTAATATCGACATTATTTTGTCTTTACCTGGCAATGAGCAACATCTCTCCAGAGAATATGTGTATCAAGTGAGTTAACTTCATGGTATAAATTGTGAAATTATAAGCTTGCAATGGAGGGGTGATAGGGTCGAATATGTTTTGCTGCAGCCTAGGAGATGGTTGCTCATTTTGGCGTTGCTAAGGTTGTATTTTAATTAAGGCCAAGTCCTTTTTTTTTTTTTTTTTTTTATCTCGGCGTTGCCGAAGACGTACTTGAAGTAGTGCAACTGAAGGTGTTTGGCGGAGTGAAAAGTAAAGGGTTCGGCTATCTATATCATCGATTCTAGCGGTCTTGGCCCTTGGAATTATCCTGGTACTTGTTCCTGGTGTAGCTTCAGTGAAACCCAGGGTCATGTGCCTCTTCAAAGGTGGAAGTCACGTTTCTAAATTTCCAGGCTTCTTGACTGGGAATCGAATAAGCGTTCTTCTGAGAGAACCATTCACACCTTTCCCACCTCGGCCGAAGAAGTCAGCAAGAGTTACTAAACTTCGATAAATGAATTTTTTTTTTTTGATGAGGGGTATTTCTTTTTACCTGTGTTTTCCCCTCCTGATGCACCATTTTCCGGATCATTCATACTTCAACTTCACTACCCTATTAGCACGCCGGTGCCAACTTATGTACCGTGTATTTCGAAAGTATTGGGTTATCTGGAAAGTTCTGAGTGCACCGAGCTCGATAGCTGCAGTCCCGTAAGTGCAGCAGTATCCACTATTCGTGAGATAATAGGTTCGAATCCTACTGTCGGCAGTCCTGAAGATGGTTTTCCGTGGTTTCCCATTTTCACATGAGGAAAATTCTGGGGCTGTACCTTAAGTAAGGCCACGGCCGCTTCCTTCCCATTCCTAGTCGCCATAAGACCTATCTGTGTCGGTGCAACGTAAAGCAAATTGTAAAAAAAAGTTTTGAGTGCCTGTTTTTTATGGAATTGTACTGTTTAAAACAACAGGTACTGTAATGTGATTTTTCATTGTGTCTCTCGGTAGAGTTCGACCGCAATCAGCTGAAAGTTGTGTGCTCTGTCTGAGTTTCGAATATTGATGCACAATAGCTGTATTTTTGGGTATTATTATCATTCAGCAATATGAGAGAGAAATGAGTAATTTATTTATTTATTTATTTATTTATTTATTTATTTATTTATTTATTTATTTATTTATTTATTTATTCCTGACTTACATTTGTGGCGAAGTTAGGGCTCACGGCCCTCTCTTACACTTTATGGAGTGTAAGAGTCTCCCAGGTTTAGATGGGGTAGGATTTCCAATCAGATTAGAGGTAGAATGCGAAAGGCCATCCATTATTGTAAACGGAGGAACTTCGGAAAGGAGGGAGAGTTCTATTGAAGAATATCAATGGTTTGGAGGTACAGCAGTTTGCGAAATATACGTAATCGTTCATACTGTTACTCGTAGCCAAGCACGCTCAGTCATACTTTACAATATAACTCGGGACTCAAATTCAAGTGCTCGCTATCGGCATTAAACAGTAAATGGTTAAGATACTGAGTGGGTTTGCTTAGTCATAGAGATCGTGAAGCTATAAGCTTGCATTCTGGAGATGCTGCCTTCTAAACACCGTCGGTAGGCGTGAAGATAGTTTTCCGAGACGCCGAGGTGCCGGAATTTAGTTCCGCAGGAGTTCTTTTACGTGCCAGTAAATCTACCGACACTAGGCTGACGTACTTGAGCACCTTCAAATACCACCGGACTGAGCCAGGATCGAACCTGCCAAGTTGGGGTCAGAAGGCCAGCGCCTTAACCGTCTGAGCCACTCAGCCCGGCTATTATTATTATTATTATTATTATTATTATTATTATTATTATTATTATTATTATTATTATTATTATTATTATTACCGGTCTCGAAAGCCAAGAATAACGGCCGAGAGGATTCGTCGTGCTGACCACACGACACCTCGCAATCTGCAGGCCTTCGGGCTGAGCAGCGGTCGCTTGGTAGGCCAAGGCCCTTCAAGAGCTGTAGTGCCATGGGGTTTGGTTTATTATTATTATTATTATTATTATTATTATTATTATTATTATTATTATTATTATTCTGTGACAAGAATGCGAGCGTTACATTTCTCACTGACCCGCCTCACCTTAACCTGCAACCACAGGGAGCTGGTCCTTACTCGTGTTAATGACAAAATCTGCGAAGAACTTTCAACGCAGGGTTATTGAACCGACATTACCTCATTCGTGATGCGTCATGAATCACAATGAGCTTTAGTGACCCACGCAGCACACTGCGTCATGACATTCACACATACACACTTTCACTTTTATCTTGTAGTCCACTATTTAGCTATCTGTCTTGTCATCACCAATTTACGCAAGCTCCCCAAGCTGACCACCATAAATACAATTACACATTGCTCCCAGCAAATAGGGGAATGAACAACCGTCGACATATCAGCACTTGTTCCCTTTTAATTATGTTCAATTCACCACCGACGTTTTTCCACTTTATTTGGGTTCCTAGAGTTCATGAATGCTCACAGAGTAATGTCTTAGGCTATGCCTTTTCTGGCGAGACCTAGGGTTTACAGTATGCTATCTTCTGGAATGGGCTGGAACAAATTTGTTACTTTCACTGACCTGTCTCAGTCTCATCCTTGGCTTGGATCAGGGGCGTAGCCAACGGGGGTGGGATTACTGGGTGTTAGAAACCCCACCCATGGAATTTTTACAAAGAAAAATAGAAAATAAACACGTGAATGTCGACTCAAAGGGTTGGCTCTTTAGAATATTCAGAGAGACATAATTGTAAAAGCAACGGATCTCTTGAATCTATTTTCTAAGAAGACTCGAAAGTTATATTTTAGATTGTAATCTAAACATAACCATTCACCGTAAAACTATTCGCTTTGGTCATATTGTTCTTATTCTTTATTTTAGTGTAATATTTTAATGTACCAGTACTGCAATCTAAATATCAATATAATTTTTTTTTTTTGCTAGGGGCTTTACGTCGCACCGACACAGATAGGTCTTATGGCGACGATGGGATAGGAAAGGCCTAGGAGTTGAAAGGAAGCGGCCGTGGCCTTAATTAAGGTACAGCCCCAGCATTTGCCTGGTGTGAAAATGGGAAACCACGGAAAACCATCTTCAGGGCTGCCGATAGTGGGATTCGAACCTACTATCGCCCGGATGCAAGCTCACAGCCGCGCGCCTCTACGCGCACGGCCAACTCGCCCGGTTCAATATAATTTACTTGCATCAGTGTCCTTATGACAGTCCTATATGCACACACCACACACGCACAAGCACCTTCATTATGTTCCATCCGCATTTTATAATCATACCCTCCACCTCCCATCAGTCGATCCAGGCTACGCTACTGGTTTGGGCAGTGTGAAAAATGTCGGTGTGTGTATTTCAGTGGACTTGGAATACTGATATGTAATAGCAACTTCTATCCAGTGAGAAAAGCAACGGGAAACCACTTCATTCTTCTGAGTGGCTCAGACGGTTGAGGCGCTGGCCTTCTGACGCCAACTTGGTAGGTTCGATCCTGGCTCAGTCCAGTGGTATTTGAAGGTGCACAAATACGTCAGCCTCGTGTCAGTAGATCTACATAAAAGAACTCCTGCGGGACAATATTCCCGCACCACGGCGTCTCCGAAAACCGTCAAAGTAGTTAGTGGGACATAAAGCAAATAACATTATTACGATTATTATTATTATTATTATTATTATTATTATTATTATTATTATTATTATTATTATTCATCTGTTTATCCTCCTGGTTCGGTTTTTCCCTCAGACTTAGCGAGGGATCCCACCTCTACCGCCTCAAGGGCAGTGTCCTGGAGCTTCAGACTCTTGGTCGGGGGATACAACTGGGGAGTATGACCAGTACCTCGCCCAGGCGGCCTCACCTGCTATGCTGAACAGGGGCCTTGTGGAGGGATGGGAAAATTGGAAGGGATAGGCAAGGAAGAGGGAAGGAAGCGGCCGTGGCCTTAAGTTAGGTACCATCCCGGCATTCGCCTGGAGGAGAAGTGGGGAAACCACGGAAAACCATTTCCAGGATGGCTGAAGTGGGAATCGAACCCACCTCTACTCAGTTGACCTCCCGAGGCTGAGTGGACCCCGTTCCAGCCCTCGTACCACTTTTCAAATTTCGTGGCAGAGCCGGGAATCGAACCCGGGCCTCCGGGGGTGGCAGCTAATCACGCTAACCACCACACCACAGAGGCGGACATTATTATTATTATTATTATTATTATTATTATTATTATTATTATTATTATTATTATTTCCCAAGTATGCCTCTTCAGTGACGCGTACGTCATGGAGACAAAGAAGGACTTCATTAAAATAAGTTTCAGATGTCAAGTTCCTATGTACACAGTTCAAAAAAATTGGGGGAACACGTTTTTTAACGTCTCGTACGTGAACGTTAATTTGCTAGATGGGGTTGCAATGTTCGTACAGCATACCTTAAGATCTTAGCTACTCAGGATATGTCAAGTCGAAGTTATACTCCATCTGTAGGCGTAGCCATGCATTGAAATGTCAGGTGACCCCTCAAAACAAAGCGAATAGCGGTGCGTCCGTTTGTCGTTGTGAGGTACACAGACTGATGCACGTTGTACGTAAACCAGCACACCCCATGAGACATCTTAACGAGGTTCAAGTCGAAAGGGCCGTCACTTTGATCCAGGAAGGATGGACTTTTCGTCGTGTTTCTGTAGATCTCAATGTCTCTCCGTCAGTTATTCAACGCTTGTGGAATCGCTGCAATGAGACAGGCCAATTTACAACGAAGGTTGGGCGAGGTCGTGGACGCAAGACAACCCCACAGGATGATCGATATCTGACCATCGGTGCGTTGTGGCGTCGTTTGGCAACTGCCAGAGAACTGCAACAAGACCTCAAGCAGGGTTACTGGAGTCATGGTGTCTGACCAGACAGTAAGGAACAGCTTGACAGAAGTGTCCTTACGACCCAGACGTCCTGTTCGAGTGCCCCGTTTAACGCAGCAATATCGCGCAGCTCGCCTTCTGTTTGTTCGTACTCACGTCAACTGGCAACTTCGCCAAAAGAGATGTGTGTTGTTCACAGACGAGTCCAGATTTCCCCTGACACAGCGTGATGGACGTCAACGTGTATGGAGACGCCGTGGTGAGCAGTAGATGCCAAATATTGTCCAGGAAGGCGACCGATTCGGACAAGTTTCTGTGGTGATGCGGGGTGGCACCAGTATTGATGGCCGTACAGATCTTCTCGTCGTCCGTAGCAATCTTACCGCTGCGGGGTACATCGAGCAGATACTGCTACAGCATGTGTTGGTTGCTGCATACAGTGTTGGCCTTGAATTTGTACTCATGCACGACAATGCTAGGATTAATGTAGCGCGCATCACCAGAGCTATCTTGCGAGAACTGGACATTCAAGAGATGGAATGGCCAGCAGTGAGTCCTGACCTTAATCCCATCGAGCATGTGTGGGATAGGCTTGACAGAAGTGTTCGTGGGCCTCCTGTTCCACCACAGACTCTCCAAGACCTCGAACAGTCTCTCATTGAAGAATGTGACCTGGTACCGCAACGTGACCTCCGTCGACTTATACGGAGCATGCCACGTACGTGCCAAGCTGTGATAAATGCTCGTGGAGGACATACACCATACTGAAGCTCTCCAACTTTGATACAAATCCACCCTGGAGGACTGTTATCACTTTGTTTTCGTCCCTATTGGGACATTACGGGTGGCAGGTTAGGATTATAAATAGCGCAGGTGTAATTTCTGTATTCAAAGACGTGTAACAGCACCTTATTTCCGACTCGTGCTGGCAGGTTCCAAATGCCAGCTTTTCTCGTCAGCACTTTTGAATTTCTAAGTAACGCAGTGTGTTTCCGCGAAAGTATATGAATTTAGAATAGGAATTGATGACTTTATTGACTGGCTTACTGTACTGAGAATCTGAAGATAGCAATAATTGCTAAAAAAATGAGATGAAGTTTGTATAGTCATATGAATTTCCGATCTTAGACCCGCCCCCCAGGTTACTCTTGGCATCCTCCGAACGAAAGTACATGAAGTTTCTGCTTAGTGTTTTAATGAAACTCTTGAAATTGAACGAGATTATTACATGTACTAGAAACTATAGTGAAGCCTTACATTTTTTTTTTTTTTTTTTTTTTTGCTAGTTGCTTTACGTCGCACCGACACAGATAGGTCTTATGGCGACGAGGCCTTACATTTCACATTCGTATCTAACGGTATGCAGAAAGCGAGTAAATATGTTTTATGTGTTTCCGAAGTACAGTAGGACCTCGATAATCAGCCACTCGACAGTGCAGCAGACCAGATAGTCAGGCAAGAACCAGAGATCGATTTTCTCCTGTAAATTTCCCCTACAACTTACCTCTTATGGCCTCACGTTTCACAAACTTTAAACACCTTTGGGAAATTCACAGAGAGGAACCAACAATCCCCTTGTTACGCAAAATAGTTGTTTTTTTTTGTTTTTTTTTGCTAGTTGCTTTACGTCGCACCGACACAGATAGGTCTTATGGCGACGATGGGACAGGAAAGGCCTAGGAATGGGAAGGAAGCAGCCGTGGCCTTAATTAATGTACATCCCCAGCATTTACCTGGTGTGAAAATGGGAAATCACGGAAAACCATCTTCAGGGCTGCCGACAGTAGGGTTCGAACCCACTATCTCCCGGATGCGAGCTCACAGCTGCCCTAACCGGAATATAGTTATTCTCAAAAAAGAACTATCCAAGAAATCAGTACGACATGTTCCATGCCGTGGACAACACCAGACACCTATGCTAAGCCTATAAATGGTGATTCAGATTGAACTATACCACATTCTTGGTATTTATCACGTTTCATTTGATTAAAATATCGTTCTTGGTTTTTCAAAGCCATGGTGCTTTTTTGTTTCATAATATACTTAGCGCAGGAAGGACAGTATTTGATGTTAGATTCAATTTCGTTTTTACAGTTCAGTACTTTCTTTTAATACTGTAATATCTTCTGTTGTGTTAAATAAATTACAATTATTCGTTTATATGCGTTAAAAAGTGTAGTTTTTTATTCATAAGCCGTTGTTTAAACCAGGTTTTTAAAAATGACTTCGATAATCGGGCATATGTGATACTCCGGCATTGATAGATCCCCGAGCATGGCGCATTATCGCGGTCGTACTGTAGAATGCTTGCCCGCTTAATGTAGAGTATTTGTCTACAGCTCTGAGAATGTGAATTTACGACAGAATTTGGTCTTTTACCACGTACAAATGAAGACGTTTCTCAAAATGAACTGGAAATATACTTCGAAGCAAGAACAAACTGTTTATTTCCAGACTGTGTTTCCAGCACTGTATCGTAGCAGTCTATTATCACGAACTGGAGTGGGCATACAGTACAGTATTTTAAGTTTTATATACGCCTTAGAAGTTATTTGCTTGTTTTGTTTAACATCTAATCAACATTCCAGTATACCGGGTGGTTCACCAGCCCTTTCTTTTTTTTTCGGAGACAGGCAACCCAAATAACGCGTATAACCTGAAGATCCTTGTAATTTAGTTTTATGAACACCAAATAACTTTAAATTTCTCCGTATTGTCTATAAAGCTCTCCGCTACCTGTGTACCATCACTGTAAATTGATCCATGGACCTAGCAAAGGAAAAAATACTGTGCATAATTTCGCGGCAAATACTAAAGACCAGTGTGATTTATTGCGCCTTAAAATAAAACAGGTTCCCGTAATACGATCAAATTAATAGGTTATGCCACGTGTAAAGAAGTTAAATGAACACTGTAAAACATCATTCAAGACTTTGGCACGGATATTAACCTTCGAGGTGGAACGGCCATACGTATCATGTATAGTCCGCGCGCCTTTTATCGATATATTTTTGTACGGTGGTAAGGAGTAAGAAGGAGCTCTTCCGGTTCCGGTAATACTGCCAACTGAATGGAAATGAAATCTGAATCGAATTGATAATATGATCGATAGATATGAATTTTCTAAACCTTTATTATCTTAAGCCAACAACTGTGTCATACACACAATATATAACATTTTTCGATGCGAATCTTGTTCCTAGCATGACTTCTACAGTTTGACTTTGCTGTCTAAACAACAACAGTACGAGTACGTAAAGTGTACGCCAGATGTCGCACAGCGATGCATAAGCATCTCATAGTTTGTGTTTCAAAGGTTGCCGATACGAATCTCGAAGATACCCGAGGTCGACCGATTCAGCACTAGGGTGTCCATGTATCGCCAAAAGGTGCGCGTACTATATGTTGACTGCGTGGGCAAATCGGTTAAGGACTGGTGCGCAAGGTGTGTGAATATCGGCAGCGTAGTGGTTCGAACCCAAAATTTTTGAACGACAGAGTTGTTTCATTTTAGTAGGGATACAATAATAATCATTTTTTCCTTATTGGTTTTAAGGGATGTGCTCGGATTTGGCGTCTTTCCCTTAAGGATGGTGAAGGAAGGATTCGGAAGGAAATGGGCCGTGGTCTTTTACTAAGGTACTGTACCGGCATTTGCCTGGTGGTGAATATGAGAAACCGATGAAAACCATTTTCAGGACGGCCAGCATGGAATTCGAAACCACTATCTCCCGACTCCAATGCACACAAATAATAATCCACACCTACGAGGTCACATCGCGGCACTTATTCATCTCTTCACGATGTATTCGTATGAAGATCACGTTAAGTTGTTGCTAATTTATGGAGAAAGTATGGTCGAATTAGTATGTATCCCAAGTGCTCCGTAAAGGTAAAAAGTTAAATGAACACTGTAAAGTGTTATTGAAGGCTTTGACACGGATATTAACTTGGTGGGATCGCCGGTAGGAATTGTGTCCCACACGTGGACTACGCATAGTTTTACGGCGGGATTTCCTTCCTCACGCCAACCCGATGTGGAGAGGTATTTTGCCTTTTTGTGTGGGGATTCGTAGTGTAGTGTATGAAGAGGAGGGTGTTGGGACAAAAACCCAGTCCGCGAGTCAGAGGAATTAATAAGACGCGATTAAAATTCCCGGCCTTATGGGGTATCGAAACTAAGACGCTCTGCACCGAAGACCTCGATGCCGACTATTCATCCAAAGACCTGGACTCATCACTGTGTAAACTGAAAAACTAACAATCAATTTCAAGATTACTTTTGTTAACATTATTATTACAATCAGTTAGTCTTATCAGTACCGGTTTTCGGACACTAACGTCCATTATCAGTGATTAAAACTTACTAAAACATACTGGTCCACGTAGGTGTGTTGTCAAGATAAAATGGAGCCCATATGAAATAAACCTGCGTAAAAACTTCAACATCATGTCCAGCCAGCCCTTCTAATTTCATTTGGAGCTCCATTTTATTTTGATGACACACCTATATCAATCAATACGTTTTAATAAGTTTTAATTGCTCATGATAGACCTTAGTGTCCGAAAACCGGTTTGAACTGATTACTTGTGCGTTGATACGGCTTTCATTTTAATAATAATATTAACAATAATAATACCTTCAGCACTGTTTTAACATAATGACTTTAGTATGTTATGATTATAAATTAAGTTTAATCACAATTGGTTATCTCTGGAATTTTAAGACAATTTAAGGAGCCATTTGTTCAACAATGTTGACGTACCATCCTTTTCTTGCCCTGGTGCTCGTCGCATTTCGTTGCTGGTGTACGCCCGTCTGTGGCACTGATGACACTCACTCCTTCATTTCCTGCTCACGCATTTCTCTTCCGCTCAGGTTTAATTTCCTCCCAGGGATATGTCGACCTGCTCTTCGGTCTGTTCGAGTATTTCGAGTATTCAACGTTGATGGTTATGCAGATGGTGATGGTGTGTCTGGGACGAAGTGGAATAAAACACGTGACCATGTGAGAGGCGGCGTCGCGTCGTTTGTGTCACGTACCTGTCAGTGTTCATTCGGGAGCTAATGGGTTAGAATCCCACTGTCGGCAGCCCTGAATATTTTCCCGTGGCTTCCCATTTTCACATCAGGTAAATAGACTCTTTCTTTATGCTCTTAGTCCTTTGCCACATCATCGCCGCCATAATCGAACACGGGCCCCCGAGGACGGCAGCCAATAACACTAACCGTTACGCTACGGAGGTGGACAAAGAAACAAGTAAATAATATTGACGTTGGACGTACTCTAGCTATATGGCTTCTAAGATATAATTTTCCTTTAAATATGGGTAAATAGAAAGCGTATTTCTCAAACTAATACATTTGGGACCATCTTTCCGTTTTTATGAATGTCAATTGTACAATAACTGTTTTTAGGGACCTTTTGTTTAGCGTTTAAAACCATGGAAAATGTTCTTACCGAAGTGGAAAACAGAGAATGATTAAGTTTCACACCCACGGTCGCTTCCTGCCCATTCCTTGTCTTTTCCTGCCCCATCGTCGCCGTAAGACCTATCTTTATCAGTATGACGTAACGCAAATTGTAAAATAAAGATATTACGGTGATGATATGAAATGTCGTATGGCTTTTAGTACCGGGATATCCCAGGACGGGTTCGGCTCGCCAGGTGCAGGTCTTTCTATTTGACTCCCATAGGCGACCTGCGCGTCGTAATGAGGATGAAATTATGATGAAGACAACACATACACCCAGCCCCCTTGCCATTGGAATTGACCAATTAAGGTTAAAACCCTCGACCCGGCCGGGAATCGAACCCAGGACCCTCTGAACCGAAGGCAAGTACGCTGACCGTTCATCCAACGAGTCGGACACGGTGATGATGATGATTATTATTATTATTACTATTATTATTATTATTATTATTATTATTATTATTATTATTATATCCGGCTCCATGGCTAAGTGTTCAATGTGCTGGTATTTATTCCAAGGTGTCCCGGGTTCGATGCCCGGGGTGTGTTTGCCGCCTTCAACATAAGAATTCATCTTTAGTAGGGCCCATCTTCACATACGAGCGAGTCGCCTATAAGGCGTCAACTCCAATGAACTGCACCTGGCCTCTCCAGAGACCACACGCCATTATTATTATTATTATTATTATTATTATTATTATTATTATTATTATTATTATTCATACGTAATATTTATGGTAGTGATGACTGCATAGTGCATTGTACCAGAGGTACGTGCAGAATATAATATATGACGTACACAACTTCGTTTATTAATGGATCCCAGTTTAGAATGAGTGTGAGTTGTTCGTTTTATTACGAACTCACATGACCATATTCAGGAAGGTCCGAGCAAGTCAGCCTGACCCATATCGGCAAGTGTACTGTAGATTTACTAACTTTATGTGTTGCTGACGTTTCGCGTGCGTCACGCATTCAGCTGAATTAATTAAGGTCCTAAGGGTCCACTTTGTACTTGGTGTGCGTCATAATTATAATGATGGCTACCCAGAAAAGACCAAAGTAAATTTAATTAAGTAATCCATCCAAACGGTGTGCGACCTCTTGTTCCTTCTATTTTGAACTTCACTTGACCCGACTAGATTTTAGCTGTCTGAGGCTTCAAGTTAAATTATCGTCACCATTGACATGACAGACTTTGTTGGTCCTGGCCTTTTCAAAAGCTTTCGTCAGTCTTCTCTATCCGGCGCCAGTCTCCTCCAGTTCCTAACTCTAGTGGCCTTTGTGCTTTATCTCTCGCATTCTTCCCACCTTAGCTTTAGTCTTCAAACTTCTCTAGTTCCTTCTGGCATTTTATAGAATATCTAAGACCATTCTATTGACATTAATAGAATAATCCCATCCCCCAGTTTCGGATCACTTGAAATTGAGGAGGGAGTTATCATTTATTGTAAGCCAAAACGTGTTTTGATGCATTCTTTTTCTTATTACTATGTATTTATCTCTTACTACATTAAACAATACAATTAAATGTATAAACTATTTTCACAAAATTTATAAATTAGTTTTTAGAATTATTTCTTTATTTATTTATTTATTTATTTATTTATTTATTTATTTATTTATTTAATTTATTTATTTTCTTTCTTTCTTAATCCGTTTACACTCCAGGGTTGGTTTCCCTCAGACTCAGCGAGGGATCCCACCTCTACTGCCTCAAGGGCAGTGTCTTGGAGCGTGAGACTTTGCGTCGTGGGGATACAGCTGAGAAGGAGGACAAGTACCTCGCCCAGGCGGCCTCACCTGCTATGCTGAAGGGGGCCTTGGGGGGGGGGATCGGATGATCGGATGGACAAGGAAGAGGGAAGGAAGCGGGCGTGGCCTTAAGTTACGTACCATCCGGGCATTTGCCTGGAGGAGAAGTGGGAAACCACGGAAAACCACTTCGAGGATGGCTGACGTGGGAATCGAACCCCCTCTACTCAGTTGACCTCCCGAGGCTGAGTGGACCCCGTTCCAGCCCTCGTACCACTTTCAAATTTCGTGGCAGAGCCCGAAATCGAACCCGAGTGTCCGGGGGTGGCAGATAATGGCACTAACCACTACTCCACAGAGGAGGTCTATTTATTTATGTTATTTATTTGTTTTTGTTTGTTTGCTTGTTTGTTTGTGTCCTAGACTTCAACAGTGTTATATACTGTAGTCTAGGACAACGTGTATCTTACCCTTCCCAAGTTTATTTAGTGGTTACTGTTGTGTATTGACATTAATACCCAGTAGATCTCTGCGTCATACTAACTTTCTGTTCACTTTGACTCTAACAGTGTGAGGTCCATTGAAAAACCGTAAGAATTCAAATTTGTATCTTTATCTCCAGGCGCTATGACCAACCAGTACATTGTTCTCAATATTCTTCTCTTAAAAGTACCTACTTGTCTTTTATCCGAGTTTGATAACGGTGAAGTCTCAGAAGTATATGGTCGCTGCCAGGAAAAAACTTCCTTTGTGTAGCAATGGTTGAAAATGAGAGTTTGGTACTACTTGACAACAGAGAACACGCTGTATAATCTGTCCAGCACGTCCTATGTGGCATTTCGAAATTACAGCTGCTATTCTAGAAAATATTCTACCACCTACCTGACATATTAGTACATTAATTCACGGTAACATAAAATAAACGAAACATTGCATACCGAGTGAGTTTGCCGGGCGGTTATGGCCGCGTAGCTGCGAGCTTGCATTCGGGAGATAGTGGGTTCGAACCCCACTGTCGGCAGCCCTGGAGATGGTTTTCCGTAGTTTCCCATTTTCACACTAGGCCAATGCTGGGGCTGTACCTTAATTAAGGCCATGGCCGCTTCCTTCCCACTCCTAGACCTTTCCTATCTCATCGTCGCCATAAAACCTATCTGTGTCGGTGCGATGTAAAACCAATATTGTAAAAAATAAAAATTAAAAAAAACATTGCACTGTACAAGGAACATGCTGAGTGGGAGTGAGAGAGGGAGTTTACAGGTGCGAATCTACAAGCGCGCTTGTTTTTGTGCGTGTGTGAATGATCTCATGTATTTATGTACTGTACCATTATTCCTGCTATTGTTGTAATCTCAAGTATTAATTTTGTGAACATTTTAAAATAACAAACTACAGGGTGGCGCACGAATAGTTGACACATTTAAGTTTAGAATAACAACTTTATCTTTCACAGAACACTAATGAAATTTTAAACATAGGCAGTTTGGATCCTGGAAATACATTTCACTATATCATATGTTCAATGTGGCCTCCACTTCGGCGGATAACCTCTTCGAGACCAGCACGCATTTCCATGCGGCTTTGATGTCTTGAAGCGAAGAGTGTTTCTTTCAAATAGCCGCACAAAAAGAAATCACAATCTTGGCTTTCAGGGGGCCAGAATAATCCGCCATAATTGTTGTCCTGTGGGTAACGATGCGACATTACTCGATCAACACATACTCCCCTCAAAAACTCAAGAACATCGTTAGCTGTGTGAGGTGTTGCACAATCTTGCATAAACCACTGCGTATGAATAGGTACAGCGAGAATTTCAGGCATGAATTCATTCCCCAGCATGTCCTTGTATCGCTGTGCATTAACTGTCTGACTGAAGAAAAATGATCCAATTAACCCATTACTTGACAGAACTATCCACAGACTCACTTTTTCCCCATATGGTTTTTTTTTCGTGAATATTGTCTGGTTTTCTGTAGCCCAAAAGCGCACATTTTGTTTATTAACTTCCCCTTTGAGATGAAAATAGGCTCCGTCAGAAAACCAAGTGTTAAACAGTACTTCATTTTTATCTTGAGTCCATAAGGCGTACTGCAAACTCTTCTGCCTGTGAAGATCTGTTAGCTTATGTAGCACACACATTTTATGCGGGTACCTGGCGACCCTCGGCGCAGAGATGGTTTCAGAAGACTGAACTACTGGTGCACGTGGTCGCTTTTCTTCCTTCACACTGGCTTGTTCTTCTAAGTTTTTGTATAAGTGAAGGGTGGTGTTCCTTACTTGAGCCCACCTAGTCTGAAATGCAGCTCGAAATTTCTCTTGTGTCGCCGTAACACTTTATGATTCGCATTAAATTATTACTGTTTTGGCGCGCTGCTGAACAGAGAGTCGGCCATGGTCGGCCGTGGCAGAAAGCTCACTGGAATGCAGGCTTCTGGAGACAAAGCAGCAGTGTCACCTGTACAGATATTTCCATAAAGCAGGGAAGGTGTGCGAGAAATTTTAACAACATAGTGCATTAGTTGCATTTTATATTTGCTTTTCAAATGTGTCAACTATTTGTGCGCTACCCTGTATGTAAGTTTCTCCTGTAAAGTTTTGTGTTTTACACATGAGATGTTTCTTCCTGGCAGCGCCGATATGTTAGCCCTCGTCTCACAATAACCTTATGTCCTGTCCATATATCTAAAACAATAATTTTGTCTGTGCTCTTCAAATACTTTCTCGTAATTCGATTTTGCTGGAATTAGGTAGGTAAACGAAAGTCGAAAATTTGTTCAGTCCAGAATTTCTCAAAGCTCACAGTATAAGTTGAGGGACAGCTGGGTTGTACACTAGGCTATAATTTATTTTATAATTATACAACAACGTAACTATGTCCTCTCTCTCTCTCTCTTAACATTCTCTCAATTCTGAGGATCGTGATCTCCGAGGAGGCTATTGGTCAGTTGTCTCCATCAATTGCGGTCCTCGACCAGACATGTTGCACTAAAGATGGTCAACTCATTTTTACCCTTGATAATGTCCATCCATTGGAACTCGTCCACCGGGTGTGTTGGCGGTGCGGTTAGGGGCGCGAAGCTGTGAGCTTGCATCCGGGAGATAGTGGGTTCGAGGCCCACTGTCGGCAGCCCTGAAGATGATTTTCCGTGGTTTCCCATTTTCACACCAGGCAAATGGTGGGGCTGTACCTTAATTAAGGCCATGCCTGTTTCCTTCCCATTCCCAGGTCTCTCATTTCCCATCGTCGCCATAAGACCTATCTCTGTCGGTGCGACGTAAAACAAATTGTAAATAAAAACCTCGTCCCCGATCTCTCTTGGCGGGAACATTTCAAAGTGATCAGTTTTTCTATGCTGTCATTCCCACGTCGCATTGTGTGGCCAAAAAAAATGGTAAATCTCTCTGTTTTCATATTGATGATAATCTGATTCCGAGGTTGATTGGGGCGAAATGCTGTCCAAGTTATGGGTAGCATTCTTCGCCAGCACCACATTTTAAAAGAACCTGCTTCCTTTCATAGAGGAGAACTGAAGATACCAGGCTGGATACTACCCTTATTTTCAGTGGTAACGACATAGAGCGATCCTTCCATAATTTTTGACATAGCTGTCCTCTTCATCTCAGGGCCACAGCTACCTGAACTTGAAATGCCTGAACCAAGGTATAGAATTTCGGAGACGTTCTCCAGTTCCTTGAAGATGTCTGCCTGAACTTGAAATGCCTGAACCAAGGTATAGAATTTCGGAGACGTTCTCCAGTTCCTTGAAGATGTCTGCCTGAACTTGAAATGCCTGAACCAAGGTATAGAATTTCGGAGACGTTCTCCAGTTCCTTGAAGATGTCTGCCTGAACTTGAAATGCCTGAACCAAGGTATAGAATTTCGGAGACGTTCTCCAGTTCCTTGAAGATGTCTGCCTGAACTTGAAATGCCTGAACCAAGGTATAGAATTTCGGAGACGTTCTCCAGTTCCTTGAAGATGTCTGTGCTGATTAATTACTCGGCTCTATCATGTTAATTTGTAGTCCCATTTGAGAACTGACATTTTTGACACGAGTGATTAGCTGCCACCCCTGAAGACCTGGGTTCGATTCCCGGCTCTGCCATGAAATTTGAAAAGTGGTACGAGGGCTGGAACGGGGTTAACTGAGTAGAGGGGGGTTCGATTCCCACCTCAGCCATTCTCGAAGTGGATTTCAGGCAAATGCCGGGATGGTACCTAACTCAAGGTCATGGCCGCTTCCTTCCCTATTCCTTGTCTATCTTCCCATCCTCCACAAGGCCCCTGTTCAGGATGGCAGGTAAGGCCGCCTGGGGGAGGTACTGGTCCTCCTCCCCAGTTCTAACTCCGATCCAAAGTCTCACGCTACTTGAGGTGGTATAGGAGGGATCCCTCGCTGAGTCCGAGGGGAAAGCCAATCCTCGAGGGTAAACGGCTTAAGAAAGAAAGAAAGAAAGAAAGAAAGAAAGAAAGAAAGAAAGAAAGGAAATAAAGAAATAATTTTTGACACGGGAAATGAGCTCTGCTATTTTCTTCTCATCACTACCAAACAGTGCAGTATCATCTGCATAACCGAGGTTGGATATTTTCTTACCACCAACAGAAATCCGCCGTCCTATTCCTCAGGTACAGCTCTCATTATGTACCCGCCATAGATATTGAAAAGCACTGATGAGAGTATACATCCCTGGCGGATACGTTTCTGGATCTTGAAATTCCCAGACAGTTTGACATTTATTTTTACCATAGGTGAGTTGGCTTCATACAAATTCCTTATCAGCCAAACCATATGTGCAGGAACACCCATTTCCAACAAAACTTGCCACATTTCCTCTCACTGAGCACAGTCAAAGGCCTTCCGGTTGTCTAAACAGCAGATGATGAAAGGAAGTTGAAATTCTTTGTATTCTTCCATCAACTCATGGATGTTTAAGAGATAGACCTATATATTCTCTTGTGTCTTTACCTCGGACAAATCCACCTTGTTCAGGGGGGATTTCTGGAGCAAGGAAAGATTGAAACCTCTCTTTAAATATATATTTTGTGCCCTACTGGACTCTGAGGTTCCGGCCAGGCGAAAGCCGGTCTCGAACCCAGAGTACAGTAGTGAAAGAACTCTCACAAACGTGAGCTGGTGCACATAGTCTTACCTGAACACACATCCATCCTCAGCCGGATACAAGCGCTCTTCTCAGGGATAACATGGGATAAATGGGCAACATAAAGATAAACACTAGGATATGTGACTAATCAGGTAAGAATCGGCTAAATTAAAATATTTAAAAAAATCTAACAGAAACATCGCTGCATTCAAAGTTTAACAAACAGGGATTTATTACATAAAATTAAATTATTTACAAATGACAGAGCTTTCAAAATGATTGGGTAAAATAACGTTGTGCCGATGACAACCAGTTCACTGCCTTCACGAAAACAGCTGTGCTGTAACAAGCATGTTACAATAGTATAAGTAACGAATTCTAGGAAAATGAATATCTACTGAAATACACATCAAACAGTAATTCCCATAAAATTTACAATGCCTCGTACCATAGAACCCCGGTGCAAACAAATATCACCACAAAATGTACAATGTCCCGACTCGGTCACGAACCCTAGTCCCATGAAGAGTAAGGCGTATAATGTTCAAGCCGTGACTGCCTTGATAGGAAGCCTGCGACCATGCCACTTGGCCACGTTGGTGGCTCTTCGCCATTAGATCGAGAAGGCTGAAAATCTGGCTTACAGCAAATAGTGCTGAGACTAAATTTATTGGTTAAGATTTCCTAAGCGCATATACTGGTAGGAGGAAGCCTACATAGGTTATCAGTATTGTAGCAACGAAAACAACGGCATGCAGCCATTCCAGCGCCATTTGGACTACCGTTTCCACTAGACCATCACGTCCTCACACCATATATGGACCCTACTTATCTCACCTGACATTGGGGAAACCAGTAAGTAGTACATCTAGCGTAAATTACTGTGTAAATTTAAGTGTTAGATACCTGAAATAGTTGAAAATAAGACCAGTTCCGAAACGAAATTTATTTGATTTTCATGTAAGACTGTGGGATCGAACTTCGCATTAGAGAAAATCTTCGCAATTCGACATCTCTTAGGACCACGTATTTAAGGCGATATTAAACCCAATCATCAGCATCTCAGCAGTTCTTCACTTTTTTGCTAGCATTTTCTGACGTCGCTCTAACGCGTACAGTTTTAAGGTGACGGTAGAATAGCGATTCCTAAAGTCTGTACTACACTACTGGTAAAGCACCGAAAAACACCTACTGAACATCATCCAACCCAAACAGGTTTTACGATACAAACTGTTCGTGTATAGAATGCACTCTGATTAACACGAAAGGGCACCACTCTCCTGCAGCACCGTCTGAGACCATTACACCACGTTTCTCATCGCAGGTCGTCTGGCAACACAAGTGCAGTTAGCTGTGCGATTCCACTGTGTGTGTCTGCAATAGCTGGAAGAGGACGACGAGCACCAATTGAACAATTTTGTTTTGCTATTTGCTTTACGTCGCACCGACACAGATAGGTCTTATGGCGACGATGGGACAGGAATGGTCTAGGAGTGGGAAGGAAGCGGCCGTGGCCTTAATTAAGGTACAGTCCCAGTATTTTCCTGGTGTGAAAATGGGAAACCACGGAAAACCATCTTCAGGGCTGCCGACAGTGGGATTCGAACCTACTATCTCCCGAATACTGGATACTGGCCGCACTTAAGCGACTGCAGCTATCGAGCTCGGTAATTGAACAATTAAATGAAGTGGCTGTATAGTGGGACTCTGAGAAGACGGCTAGAAGTTCGCAGCTCTGCCACTCACTTGGGGCGTGACGTGTCAGTGGTCCGTCGGTGGAGGAAAAGATAGGATATAGAGCGTTCCAACAGCCTCCCATCCCCACCAGCGTCACCTCACTGAACTGATAAGCCCCTTGAACACAAAATATTACGCCCCGCCCTGACTGACAACAGAACCGCACATGCAATGCAATCAGAGTAACTGTGCCCCCAGCATCCCACCCCCGTGCCTGACTGTTGGAGGTAGGTTTACGTTCTCGTATTTCTCTGGCACACACATTCAACATATCCAAGGGTATCAATATCAAACGGGTCAGTGTAAAATTAATGTAGAGCAAATAGAACAAAAAATAATCTCCTCCTGCTTTCAAACATCACGGTCGTCTCTCCCCTTAACAAACTCGACAAGCTGCAGACAGGAAAATGACCCAGTTTCAAGACTGTGACGTCAGGCACAACGACCCTCACCCTGCAACCACTTCACCAGCGACAGTCCACATAAATTTATGAGCTCAGCTGGCTGCCAGCAAAAACATCTCGCCTCTCAAAATACCTCACGTAACCTGGCTGCTAAAAAGTACTCTTTTAAATACACCTGGGCGATCCGCCCTCATCTCAATATCACCCGCACTATAACTAATCTTATTTCCGCCGACCCTGGGCTCAACCTTGATAAGACACAAATCAATATGCGATAATCACATGGCCATAATCAGGCATCTCTCATGCAGCCAATACACTCTCAAACTGTGCTGGGCTTTCTCATCTCAAATACATACAGTCAGCTATCTGCATAATGCTCATATCTCTCAAATATTCGGACTCGCTCGCCCTGTCAGTGAAGCTGGGTGAATTACGGGTTCCATCCTGGTCTCAACTATACGTATCTACGTCTGCAGAAACAAACGCCTAAATGCGCTACAATAAAAAGTGCCTGCCTGTTAGACTAACCTACCATGACCAAAGGAGTTCGACCTGACCCATCAAGATAACACGTACGCTAATATAATACAATCGAAATGAAGTATAAACACACTAACAAGGAATCTACAAAATATCATCTACCCTACTGTACGGGGTTCGAGCTTGAGGCCTAGCTCTTAATTACACGGAAAATTTTCCTACCATAACTAATCTGTTGACTGACGGCCCCCCTTTTCCTATCTAAATTTAAATGACATGCTTGAAACAGAATTGGAAAGCTCTGACCTTATGTTATTGATGACATGACGGAGCGGCCCTCCCTGTGGACCACTGAATTTACCACATCATGACAGACTGCGGCGCTTGCATCCGATACTGTTGACCACTTGGAGACATTCTTTCTTGCGTGACTCCTTCGTACAGCTCCTTAGATAGTTGAAAGATGTCCCCTTCGACGTCGCGCTGATCAGGTGCTCCCAACGTTCCTGGATCGATGCCCGTTGTCGTGTTGGCTTCAGCTCCTGGTTGTGGCTTCCTCGCAATGATGATGTCAAAAACCCGTTCTGACTTGATGCTGGGGTAACTGAAAACAAATTCATTCATTACAGACTGTCCAAACTCGATGCCTGTTTCCACTACTATCGTGTCTCACACGTTACATTGACCAAGTCTTGTTCAGAATTTTAAACCTGGTACACAATAGTTTCTTCACTACACTTAGTCACTGTTATTTCATCCCTTCACTCGGACAACATGTAGTTCTTGAATGACCCTGAGCCTATATTTATCCTAGCCTTACGTCAGTTGCAACTTGACCTCACAGAAATATGAAGCTACTAGTTCATCAGTCTCTTACTAGCAGTACCTCATCCTCCCATAGCATATCCTCACAGGTAAAATCAAGAGTTCAGCTGAATATTCAAGTTGATTACTTACTTCCTCGCAGGTACAGTAGTACTAGTAGTATGTGCAGCTCGAAGACAAAGCGTTGTTCTCAGTACCAACATGCAGTATGACGACTCGTTCAAGCAGCCTTCTGGTCAAAGAATGAGACTGATATGCCAGGCGGCCTTATTTTTATATTCCAGTTTAGCGTCATCACGCCGCTTGATCGCGTGCAGGATACGCGCGCCCGCGACTCGCCGTTCTCCCGCGCAACTCCCGCCAAGTACTCCATTTAATGAATGCATTTATGATTGCAGCCCTGATGCATATCAAAATTAAGCAGAAATTATGCAGGTTGCAATTCTTGTATAAAATCCAATGCAACTCTTCCGTAACCAAAGATATTAATTTAATTCTCTCTTCCCTCCTAATATAAGTTTTGCCGGGATCTGGGAAGCGTCCCCAATCTTCATCAAGAGGCTTGGCTTGGGACATAACTCCCTTTAATGAGGTTCTGGAGATTTCTCATAATGACGCTCTAGCTCACTTCACACAAGAACGCGTCTTCTGGACTCATTTATGAAATATGCTATAAGACAATGACTTCGTGGGTGGTCTCATGTAATCCCAATCTTAATACAAAAATCGATGCTATTGGCTCATGAACAGTATGGTTCAATATGTACACCAGGATCTTACTTGCATCTAAAATGAATGCTAATATTCTGTAATAATCATATTTGGTTGTGGAACCCTTCTTATACGGAAGGACAAAAAGGGATGCAACCCAATCACCTGACTAAATGCAGTGTCTCCAGACCTTGTTGCAAATGTCTGTGATGATCTGAATACATACGTAACCAGATATAAGGGGTCCAAATTCTAGCAAATGCCGATTTTTTCTATTAATATTAGCTGTATCGAAAAACTGTACGTGAGAAAAGTTTGAGCGAAATATAATTTTTGAACCCCACTGTCGGCAGCCCTGAAGATGGTTTTCCGTGGTTTCCCATTTTCACACCAGGCAAATGCTGGGGCTGTACCTTAACCCGCGAGTGGTCGCTAGCCGAATTGTAACGTGAGTGGTCGCGCGTGAGACTTTCTCTTACATTAAAATAAATATGACATTTTTCACAATTTTGTGGCGCGTAAGGCTGAAATTTACTACTGAAATGTAACGCAAGTTCTACCTTATATAGATAAATGAAACGAAATGGCGTATGACTTTTAGTGCCGGGAGTGTCCGAGGACATGTTCGGCTCGCCAGATGCAGGTCTTTCGATATGACACCTGTAGGCGACCTACGCGTCGTGATGAGGATGAAATGATGGTGAAGACGACACATACACCCAGCCCCCGCGCCAGCGAAATTAACCAATTAAGGTTAAAATTCCCGACCCTCCCGGGAATCGAACCCGGGACGCCTGTGACCAAAGGCCAGCACGCTAACCATTTAGCCATGGAGCTGGACTTATTTTAGATAAAATGAAATGATTAGCTGTTTATTAAAGACACAAATTACTACTTAAAACAACATATGCATTGTACATAAAAACAACTTCCGTCCTGAAGTTGTAAAAAGTAAAATCTCACACATGCATTATATCTAGTAATATTTACGTACAAAGCAAGGTTTCTGAACACAATAACACCGAGCTCGATAGCTGCAGTCGCTTAAGTGCGGCCAGTATCCAGTAATCGGGAGATAGTGGGTTCGAGTCCCACTGTCGGCAGCCTTGAAGATGGTTTTCCGTGGTTTCCCATTTTCACACCAGGCAAATGCCGGGGCTGTACCATAATTAAGGCCACGGCCGCTCCCCTCCAACTCCTAGACCTTTCCTATCCCATCGTCGCCATAAGACCTATCTGTGTCGGTGCGACGTAAAGCAAATAGAAAAAAAATCAAAAACAAGAAGTGCTCTTAATACAAATACAAACGTGTAAAACAGGAGTAAGTTTCCCGCGTCATTGGTCGCGCGATGAGAAAACCTCTCAAACAGCGCGCATGGACACATAGGAACCTTTGTTCTGACTATGGGAGGGGGTACTTACCCTTCAAATGTGAATCGCTCTACTCATGACAGTTATAAACTCAGCTAGAAGAGGGAACAGTCACCTCCATTTCATCACTGTGAAGTAATATCACAATAAAACATAATGTGAGAGAAAATCTCATATAGCGACCACTCGCGGGTTAATTAAGGCCACGCTCACGTCCTTCCCATCCCTAGCCCTTTCCTGCCCCATCGTCGCCATAAGACCTATCTGTGTCGGTACGACGTAAAGCAAATATCAAATCTATAATTTTCGATCTTTTACATTGCATACGTTTGTACTGTATGAGGAATAATAACAGAGATATTCGCGATTATTACATCTGGGTTCGTAACCTCCCATTTATGTTCTGACTAAGAATCATATTTATGTCACTTTTATAGAAAAACATCTGATATTGTTGCTTGGCCGAAAGTATACCATTTCCGCTCATGATAACTAATAGTATCTAATTATAATCTCATGATAGGCCTAATCCTAATGTTGTAAGTTCAATAAATCGTCAACAACGAAGAGTACAGCTATTACATAATAATTTTCGTTCTCCGAGTTATTAATCGAGAAAATATATTTTCTGAGACCGTGAAAACATTTTAATTTTCGAAAGAATCCACCAACATTAATTTTAAAATGATGGTAACTACGGAGAGTACTTCGTTGAGTGAATCGGTTAAAGCGATTACTACGCTCCCTCCAGTTATCTCCGGTACTACCGACGGAGCAGGGGCTTATTCGAAGGCAATTCGGAGATCCACCGGAGGGAATGATAGAAAGGGTGAAACTGTTTACAGGTAGATTATTTGTGCATTATTCATTGGAGATCCTCACTGAATGCCGTAACTTAAAATGACATTTGGATAGTTCTGCATAATTTCCCACGAACAGTACAGTGAAGCTATGTTGTCCATTTGTCGAATGTGACAGTAATTCACACAAGGAACATCACAATCGTATGATCAATATAAAACGCCGTAAGAAACGTCAATGAGAAGAAATTATGGGAAGACGTAATGACTTTTTCGCCTCCTCAGCTGAATTGCCAATGTAGTGGGCTACGGTTCAGGGAGACCCGGTTTCGTTTCCAGGTGCCGTCAGGGATTTTAATTTTGTCTGGTTATTTCCTGTAGCATGGCTGCTAGGTGTTTATGTATGTCTTACTACACATCTCCACTTAGATGTAACATACAACACTACAAATTACCTCAGAAACACGCAATAAAGAATAGATCCGCCCACATACAGTAGGCTTGATGACAGAAAAGGCGACCGACAGTAAAACTGGGCGAAACCATACAAAGTGCCGACCTCAGGTTACTGCGAAAAGGCCCATAATAATAATAATAATAATAATAATAATAATAATAATAATAATAATAATAATAATAATAATAATAATAATAATAATAATAATAATTTTGTCTCTGTGGTGTAGTGGTTAGTGTGATTAGCTGCCCTCACCCCCGAAGGCCCGCGTTCGATTCTTGGCTCTACCACGAAATTTGAAAAATGGTACGAGGGCTGGAACGGACTCCATCCAGCCTCGGGAGGCCAACTAAGTAGAGAGGGTTTCGATTCCCACCTCGGCCATCCTCGAAGTAGTTTTCAATGGTTCCCCACTTCTCCTTCTGGCAAATGCCGTGATGGTACTTAACTTAAGGACAGGCTGCTTCCTTGTCTATCGCTTCCATTCCTCCCATGCCCCCACAAGAGCCCTGTTCAGCATAGCAGGTGAAGCCGCTAGGGCGAGGTGCTGGTCCTCCAGTCCAGTTGTATATCCGACCCAAAGTCTCACGCTACACGACACTGTCCTTGAGGCGGTAGAGGTGAGATCCTTCGCTGTTCCGAGTGAAATACAATCCTGGACAGTAAACGGATTATGAAAGGAAGAAAGAAAGAAAGAAAGAAAGAAAGAAAGAAGAAACGCACAGCTTCATGAAATAAAGGTACCGTATTCCACAGAGCTGAGAGTGAAAATTAATTTTTGTGTATGCAGTTGCCCGATTTTTTTAATTTACACATTAATAATACAATAAGCATGAATTTACAGAAATAAAACGTAAGTAAAGACCGTGATGCAAGGTGGTGGTGGTGATTATTGTTTTAAGAGGAAGTACAACTGGGCAACCATCCTCTATATAACACTAATCAGAGGGAAAAATGGAAGGGATCCGACACTTCGAAAAATGAAGATATCGGCCAAAGTAAGACAAGGGCCACGAAGGGCGTGAAAATGAAAGACTCCCTAGCCCTCGCAAACCTAATAGCGTCGGGGTCGGAAAAGAACAAGAGTTGACCAAGGGAGGTCGGATAGGATAGATGAAAGTGAGGAGCCTGGCACTGGTAAGACCGTGATGCAAATCAGCCACCCGATGATCTTCAGGTAGAAATGCTGACTGTTACTCTAGTATCGGCTCCACGAATAAATAATGGAATAGGTATAGTTCAATGCAGAATTTGAATCTGACTTTCTATTTTTTCATGAGTGTCTGATAGACACGCTTTAGAACAAGGATTTTCTGCTAATACGTGAAGTTTCAAAAACTTAGTGATTAGGTCATCTGAGGGTCTCCTTGTAAGTTGAATTCTAGTGAATGTGTTGCTGTGCCGTAATCACTCGCAATTGAATCAGAGGGTCTGATTGAAAGCGTGCCAAACATCCGCTCTGTTACCAGCACTGCAGTTAACTCTAATCCAGCGTAGGTTTAACTATGAATAACTTCAACCTTTTATGGACCAATCTCTATGTATCTAGCTCCATAAGCGCCATCTTTGTTGCGTGCATGCATTGTATCTTTCTTGTTGAGTAGGCCTATTATAAATTAATAAAGCTTTCCATCATAGCTATTTGTGTTCTTCCTATTCAATCGCTTCCATCTGTGTATGGCAAAACCTAAAAAAAATAGTTCCCCTTGCATTTATATTGCATCAACTTCCCCTGTGCAATGTCAAAATGCAACCTAAAGGAATCAGTCCAATTCCATTCCTGGTGACTTCACGACCTATTTTGAGCTTTAGGGAAATCAAACCAACTCCCTTCGACGTCAACTGTGCGCGCCTCATCACCTCAGCTAGACATTTTCCTCGGAAATGAGTCGAAGGAAATAAAAATATAATTCTGGAGGCACTTCACATTTCTTTATAATCGAAGAGAGATTATGATGCAGGATCGCTTCAATATGATAAACGTCGCATGTTACGTTAGCATTCCACGGCTTAAAGTGTAAAGGCCGTGACTTAGTTCAAGAGCATACTAGTAGATACACTTTACCTTGGTCTATGCTTCCTCTTCCTCACTGGTTTATCTTAACTGAAACAATGGACTAGTCGTGACCGTGCACTATCTGTATCATCGTGAAGAATAGACTATTATGTAGCATCACAAGAAAGAGTTCATATCTGACTGTTACTTCTCAGGTACAGTTACCTCCAAGATTATATTGTTACTTTTAACCTGAAACCTTACAATATATCCAGACATCTATTTTTTCATGGAGCATAGAAAAAGGCTGAGAGGCTGTAACCTATCGATAAGAAGAAGAAGAGAAAATAATCAATTCTATAATAATAATAATAATAATAATAATAATAATAATAATAATAATAATAATAATAATAATAATAATAATAATAATAATAATAATCATACCGGGCGAGCTGGCCGTGCGGTAAGGGGAGCGCGGCTGTGAGCTTACATCCGGGAGAAAGTGGGTTCGAATCCTACTGTCCGCAGCTCTGAAGATGGTTTTCCGTGATTTTCCATTTTCACACCTTAATTAAGCTTTCCTCTACCATCGTCACCGTAAAACCTATCTGTGTCGGTGCGACGTAAAGCCACTATCAAAATAATAATCACAGGAAACTTCATTTTGATGCAAATAATTGAAAATTATATTGTTAAAAGTGGATATAAGAGGTATCACTATTAATTAATTGTCGGGTAAAATGAAAAATGAAATGGCGTATGGCTTTTAGTGCCGGGAGTGTCCGAGGACAAGTTCGGCTCGCCAGATGCAGGTCTTTTGCTTTGACTCTCGTAGGCGACCTGCGCGTCGTCATGAGGATGAAATGATGATGAAGACGACACATACACCCAGTCCCTGTGTCAGCGAAATTAACTAATAATGGTTAAAATTCCCGATCCCGCCGGGAATCGAACCCGGGACCCCTGTGACCAAAGGCCAGCTCGCTAACCATTTAGCCATGGAGCCGGACATTGTCAGATCATTTGTAGATACGAGGTTTTGTGACCAAGTTCATGTATGAAGTCGTGAATTTACGAGGTCCTGTGTTAAACCGCGACTGTCATCATACAATCGGTCACGCGTGTAGATTTTATCCAACATGGTCTCTTTCATAAATAATTATCAAATTCTGTTTAGTTTTTGGTATTTTCATACTTAAAATGCATTAACGTTACTATCTGATTATTTATAACTTTTGGTTTCATCAACGTGCCTTCATTATAAACACAAATAGACACATTCTGGAAAAAGCTACAAAAATGTAATATGCTGATCTTCCATTTCATTAATGAAATGAACACATCCTATTAATGAAATTAACTCTCCAGAGTAGAAAACCATTCTTTCTAAATCAGAAGCATTTAGTCTCCATCCTTGATGGTCGTGAATTCTTCTGATCACATCTCATTGCCCGTAGATAATATTCTCTTGTATACCACGGTTCCCCCTATACTTCACACTTCAGTAGTGTCCCACACTCAGCATGTCAGTTTTCTGAGAAATGTTGTATCATTATCTGTGGGTACGCTACCCCTTACACAAACGTCACTACCCTGTAAGCAGAAAGAAATGTTGATGCCGTAGGTTGCGTCGTTAGAAATAATCTAACAGAGGCCTAGCATGGGCAATCCCGCGGCAAAATACCACATAACATGTGGATGGTGTCCATTTCAGAATGTTCTAGAAAGTCACTTGCAACCCCTATACCCCTGAAAATTATGACTTGGCGTCGCTAAGGAAGAGGTAAAAGCATTCCAGAGAGATAATATTGTTATAATTTTACGTCCCACTAACTACCTTTGACGGTTTCCGGAGACGGCGGGGTGCCGGAATTTAGTCCCGCAGGAGTTCTTTTACATGCCAGTCTGACGTATTTGAGCACCTCCAAATTCCACCGGACTGAGCCAGGATCGAATCTACCAAGTTGGGGTCAGAAGGCTAGCCACCTTTCCGTCTGAGCCACTCTGAAATCTAACCGTTGATCTGATCTAGGGTTAGGCAA
This sequence comes from Anabrus simplex, assembly GCF_040414725.1. NCBI lineage: Eukaryota > Metazoa > Arthropoda > Insecta > Orthoptera > Tettigoniidae > Anabrus > Anabrus simplex. The sequence goes on along the minus strand of NC_090268.1, from coordinate 342,708,385 downwards.
CATGGCGAAGAAAAAACCATACAAGAACCTCGTTTATCCGGATTAAGTGGGACCGGAACTGATCCGGATTATCGAGAATCCGGAGAATCCGGAAAACTATAAAACCACATACAGTACAAGTTATATAATATATTAATATAAGTTGTACAGTAATACCTTTTTTCAATTGTACAAAAAATATAAGAAACAATTTTCTTACATCTACGACTGTTTTAAGCATTAAAATAATGTGTGAGCTTTTTATGTTTTATTGTACAGCGTTTGCGCGCAGTACGTTCACGAAGAAGTTTTACTAACATCAGTTCTGCCGGTGTGGTTTCAATCTGGGATTCTAAACAGGCCATCAGTTTGAGCAGCTGCATTGTTGCATCTCCATGAGTCATTGCTTCATCTGATGGAGCGCCGGATTCATTTTCAAATAAACCATCACTCTCCTCTTTACCTGCCGAGGAACAAGAGGCAATAATTTATTCATCTGTCATTATACCGTAGCCTGAATTACAGTCATTTTACAACCAGCCATTTACGTCGTTAACATCTACGTACGAGCATCCTGGAAGCGTGAAAATGTGTCAAGGAACTCAGAAGAGTCCACGGTTTTCCATTCACAATTCCAGGCGAATGCGGGGACGGTACCTTTGATAGACCGCGGCCGACTTACTTTAAATTTCTGTCCTTAACAATCCTTGGCGGAAAAGACATTCACGAAGAATCGACCCCGTAAAAGAAATATTGTACAAGTAAACATACGTTTTTATTATTTTCGATCCGGATAAACCGGAGATCCGGATTATTGAGAGTCGGATAAACGAGGTTCTTGTGTATTTATATTCGATTTTTTCTCTAACAGCGGGAACGATCGAAGTTCGCATTAAAATATCAAACTTTCTATATCCAATTATTAATGAGTTGATGGTCTTTTGTATTAGGCCTAACAGAAATATCTGCACTGTAATATACTTGTTTTTGTCATTTGCCATTAGCAGGAAAATCTATATTTATTGCATCATGAGATTCCAGAGACATCTCTGGATCGATAGTTTTCATAAAGTACACACAAAACCTCGATTTCGATGGTCACTAGAGTTACGAGATTTTTTTAGTAATGATGGCGCTAAGCACATAGGAAATGACTGGTTCACCTCAAGTGGCCTCATCTAGATCTGAAGTAAAACATCGATAAGAATATATCGATTTATATTCATTTTGTTTTTTGCTAGTTGTTTTACGTCGCACCGACACAGATAGGTCTTACGGCGGCGATGGGACAGGAAAGGGCTAGGAGTGGGAAGGAAGCGGCCGTGGCCTTAATTAAGGTACAGCCCCAGCATTTGCCTGGTGTGAAAATGGGAAACCACGGAGAACCATTTTCAGGGCTGCCGACAGTGGGGTTCGAACCTACTATCTCACGAATACTGGATACTGGCCGCACTTAAATATTCATTTTGTCTTTACATTATACGCAGTGGCGACTAGTGCTGAAATGTAACAGTGCTACAATTTTCAAGCAAGAAACAGAATAAACAATAAATAAAACTGCAAAAGTGTATTAGTCATGTATTCAATCATTGTATGGCTTTATTGCTGATTGGTCAGCGTAGTAGCGTTTAAATGATAGGGTCCTGAGTTCGATTCTAAGTTGGACCGGAATATTAACCGCGTTTGGTAAATTCCCCTAGTTATGCGGCTGGATATTTGTAATCGACTTAATTTAAGTCTACCGGGCGAGTTGGCCGTGCGCGTAGAGGCGCGCGGCTGTGAGCTTGCATCCGGGAGATAGTAGGTTCGAATCCCACTATCGGCAGCCCTGAAGATGGTTTTCCGTGGTTTCCCATTTTCACACCAGGCAAATGCTGGGGCTGTACCTTAATTAAGGCCACGGCCGCTTCCTTCCAACTCCTAGGCCTTTCCCATCCCATCGTCGCCATAAGACCTATCTGTGTCGGTGCGACGTAAAGCCCGTAGAAAAAAAAAAGTCTCCATTGAGATAAAACATATCAGAAACACGCAATAGTGAATATTTTCCTCCACATAGAGTTGGCGTCAGAAAGAGTATCCGATCGTAAAACTAGGCTTTTATCCATATTGATGCCGACCCCACATAATTGCGAGAAGGCTAGGAAAGAAGAGCACGGATCATTGACGAAAAATGAAAAGGGCATGCGGTTAGGGGCGGGCAGCTGTGAGCTTGCATTCAGGAGATACTGGGTTCGAACCCCACTGTCGTCAGCTCTGAAGATGATTTTCCGTTTTCCCATTTTCACACCAGGCAAATGCTGGGGTAACCTTAATTAAGGCCTCCTTCTCTTCCTGCCCATTCCTAGCCATTTCCCTTTCGTCGCCATAAGACCATAGCCAATTGTAAAATAAGGAAAAGAAAAATGAAAATTAACGTCACTGTTTTCTGCTGCAGAACTCGTCGACCGAGTGAGTGGCTGGGCGGTTGGGGTCACGTAGCTGTCACCTTGTATTTGGGAGATAGTGAGTTCGAACCACACTGTCGGCAGCCCTGAAGTTGGTCTTCCGTGGTTTGCCATTTTCACACCAGACAAATGCTGGGGCTGTACCTTTGTCAAGGCCCGGTAGTAGTAACAGGTAGTTAATATATCTGTGTTTGAACTGAATAGGCCTATCTAAGATATATCCATAACAAATTACAACTCAATTGGTCCTGTAATTTTGTCTTGACTGAGCAAGAAAGAAATGGACATCTCATTTTAAGCTATTACGCGATTCACCGAGCGAGTTGGCCGTATGGTTAGGGTCGCTCAGCTGTGAGCTTAGGTTCGAGGGATAGTGGGTTCGAACCCCACTATCGGCAGCCCTGAATATGGTTTTCCGTGGTTTCCTGTTTCCTCACCAGACAAATGCTGGGTCTGTAATTTAATTAAGGCCATGGCCGCTTCCTTCTCACTCGTAGCCTTTCCTATCCCATCGTCATCGAAAGACCTATCTGTATCGGTGCGACGTAAAGCGAATTGTAAAAAATTACGCGATTCTTTCCAAATACTTTCGCAAATTATATATTTTCAGGTCAATATTTTGAAATAAAATATAGCCATGTGACGATTCCCCATCAAAATGTTTGTGCAAAATTCTATGAAATTCCTCCTTGCGGTTTAGACATGATGTCGTTTAGGAAGACAGACAGACAGACAGACAGACAGACAGACAGACAGACAGACAGACAGACAGACAGACAGACAGACAGACAGACAGACAGACAGACAGACAGACAGACAGACAGACACCGAGCTCGATAGCTGCAGTCGCTTAAGTGCGGCCAGTATCCAGTAATCGGGAGATAGTGGGTTCGAGCCCCAATGTCGGCAGCCCTGAAGATGATTTTCCGTGGTTTCCCATTTTCACGCCAGGCAAATGCCGGGGCTGTACCTTAATTAAGGCCACGGCCGCTTCCTTCACATTCCTAGGCCTTCCCTACCCCATCGTCGCCATAAGACATACCTGTGTCGGTGCGACGTAAAGCAAATAGCAAAGAAAAAAAAGACAGACAGACAGACAGACGTTATTTCATTTCTATACTTGGATTCACTGTTTCTTCGTTTTAAGTATGTGTCTTTCAGTGTCCGATGAGGACATGCTCGGCTCGCCATTTCTGTAGCTACAACCCGTGGGGTGAGCTACATGTGAGGGTGTTTTCTGTAAGTGTATATGTAATTATATGGGATAGAAATGGGAAGGAAGCTCCGTGTCCTTGAGAAAGATACCACCCCAACATTTGTCTGGAGTTCAAATGGAAAAACTATGGTAAACCATGTCGAGGATGGCTGACGGGGGATTCGAACTCACCGGTCTTCCGAGTACAGAGATAACAGCGATAATTGTCCGTGCTGCAACGCACTGAGTTAAACTGTTCACTGTAACATCCCCTTAGTTAGAAGTGAGGTCGTTTTATTCCAAAAGTTATAAAAATGACTGGGCTTTTTATGATACAGTATATTTGAATGTTGGATATCAAGTGTAAATCTGTGGTGAACATTACCATATTTACAAATGGATCTCTACATCATTCCCTTCTCGTTTCTGCAACTGCACATTATGGCATACCAACCCCTTGTTGACGTTCTAAAACAGTACCATGCTAACTGCCGCGACATTCACATGTTGAGAAGTATACCGTATGTTGGAAGGGGGACGTTATCTTAACACGCGGTTTGAAGGCAATTTGTTTGCTGATGGCTGTGGCACGTAATTCGTGCATTCTTCGTCTGCAATTCAAACTGTTTATTTTTGTTGTTATAGTTGTTTCATGTAAGAGGTTTGCGACATACTGAATCATCCCTGCCTAATATGGGCCTTCCTAATATGCGAGAGCATTTGGCGTCCGTGTTATAGAGAACTATCTAACATTGCACTAACATAGATGTCTCCGACGACGAAACGAGGTACACTACGTGACAAAAACAAAGTGGACTCCTATACGGGAGATCCAGCGTCGAAATTTGTATACCTCACCCCGTGCTAAAATCATTAGTAATAAAATCTTCTTTGCCTTTCTTTTTTGAGTACATTGTTCCGTAGTGTAACAGCACTATTAGCTTTTCTTCTCGGAGACCCGAGTTCTATTTACGGAACTACCAGTGATTTAAGATCGGCAGGATTGCTGATATGCTTTTAAATACATATCTGCTGCTCACCTGCATTGGGAGCCGCACCAATCGAAAATTACGAAGAACGATTTACTTTATTTCCTCTGTTAAACACGCAAATTTGTCAATGACCTTACGTAGTTCTGATATGTTCGGAAAGTTAACGACGCAGTTTAGAGCAAATTGAAGCGAATGATATCAGTTAAACTTGTTCTAATAGCATATAAGTGCACTCTTTTAATGACAAGTGTCTTATAAACATTAACTGACTAAGAAATTTAAACGATAATGGTGCTCCTTTGATTCGATCGTACTTGTACTTGAATATACACACATTTTTAGGCTATCACTTTCTTATCAGCAAAATTTCCCTCCACAGCTTCTGCCCGCCGTGAAAATGGGAAACGATAAAAAAACTATCGTTTGGACTGTTGATGTTGAGGTTCCAACGCATCTCCCTCCTCCTAATACAAGCTTACAGCTGTACCTACGTACCGCATAGCAACTAAAAGCATGTAGCTTCACTTGACTGTTGATGTTGCGATCATAGTCACCGGACCTCTCGATTTCAGGAACGCAAAGCAGAAGGATGTGATTTTTCATTTCAAAAAATCCTACAAACTTTGGCCGGCCCCGTGGTGTAGAGGTAGCGTGCCTGCCTCTCGCCCGGAGGCTCGGGTTTGATTCCCGGCCAGGCCAGGGATTTTTCTCTCGACCTGAGGGCTGGTTCGAGGTCCACTCAGCCTACGTGATTAGAATTGAGGAGCTATCTGACGGTGAGATGGCGACCCCGGTCTCGAAAGCCAAGAATAACGGCAGAGAAGATGAATCGTGCTGACCACACGACCCCTCGTAATCTGCAGGCCTTCGGGCTGAGCAGCGGTCGCTGGGCAGGCCAAGGCCCTTTCAAGGGCGTTAAGTGCCGTGGTTTTTTTCTAAAAACTTTGGCTGGGTTTCGAACTGTAGTCACCTTGGTGAAAAGCCAGTGAATTTTATCACTTATTTTCCACGCCGCTGCATACCAGCCGTATTATTATTATTATTATTATTATTATTATTATTATTATTATTATTATTATTATTGTACCGGGCGGTACACCTCCACGCCGCTTATTTAAAATTTGCGCCAATTGAAACTCCTCTGCTGGAGGAAGTCTGAACTTTATCTACGGAATTAATTTTCAAGTTTCTCAGAAGATGTCACTACTGGGAAATTTTGTAGTTTCTGAACTGGGTCGTTTTCGACGCATTTTTGTTTCCCTATTGTAAGAAGTGTGAACTTTCTCTTCTAGAGGACACTACTGAAGATCAACAATAGTGCACCCTAGTGCGAAGTGAAAGAACTGTTTTTTGGAGAAAATTTTTATTTCAAAAGTTTGTTTCTTGTTAAATTTCTTTCTGTTATTGTTTAGGTTGGCTGTATACCCCTTTCTTTCCCCTTGTTTTGTATTTAGCCAATCCCGAATTTTTAGAATTAATTTCTAACCAATCAGGTGTATCTTCCCCAAAGGGGATATGTTGCTGTACCCTAGCCAATAAAGTGATTGTGGGCGGGTGTTTTCTTACCTGAAACGCCTCGAACTTTCCGCGAGAGTATATAAGCTGCTGATTTTAGGGTCTCTGTGCCACTTCAATAACATCTTTCAGTGTGTAAAGTACGTAGCAGGGGGCGGGGAGCGCCTCTTCCTTCGGGCAGCAGTTCAACAACAAGGTAATGGCCGATTAATAACTTCTTTTCTTGCTAGCTCAGCAGTTTAACTCTCGGGGCGGGTCCGAAGCGTTTCCACCATGTAACGTTCCCTAAAATGTAAAGACACCTTGTATTTATTCTATCTTTTAAGCTACATATTGGGATAGAAAGTGCTTAACCCTCTCGAGCTCCCACTCATATTGTTTTGAGGTGAACTTATTTTTCATAACCGATTCTTCCTTAACGTAATGTAAATTGTTTCCTTCCTAAGTCACCTCTTTAGTATGGGATTAGCCCTTGCATTAGCGGCCTAGAGCCAGGTTAGGTTTTTAACAAAAGGTATTAGGAGTGCGGATCGCCTCCTCTCAAATTGTTATTTTAGAGGTCATGTAATTAATCTTTTTCTCACTTAATAGACCTCAGTAGGTTGGGTATTTTACCCCTGTGTCTATGTCCTGAAAAGACAACTTGAAGGTGGAGTTTGGTGTGGCCTTTGAGAGGCTTAAAGTTTGAGAGCGAGTGGCTCTTTCTTGAAAATTGAGTGTGGTATGCCCCGAGGAGGCTTTTCTGTGTAATTTGGAGCAAGGGCTCCTGAGCATGAATGGGGTTTTCTGCCCCTCTGGTAAAACTTATTTTGGAGTAAGGTTGGGCTGATTGCCCAAGAATTGTGAAGTCGGGGCGCGAAGCCCAAATCCGGTAAATATTGTAACTATACTTTTGTCGCCTTGCTACTCTGTACCTGCCATGCTTGTTATGTCTTAATTTTGAAAAGAAAATATAACCTTGTTAGATTTTACATTAACTTTAATTTCGTAGTTTGAGACCCGTTCAAGCCCGCACCTTCTTTCACCTCTACCTACCGCAAAAACACGGTAACAATTATTATTACTGGTCTTTTCCAACATTAACGACGTCAGCACTTTTTATGTATTTAGCCACGTTTTATGGCCATATGTCTTTCCTGACGCCTAACCTACGTGAAGGGAAATGTTCGGTATTGCGTGCTTCTGTGGTGATTTGTAGTGTGATGTGTTCTATGTAAATGAAGAAGTGTAATAAGACGAACATAATCATCCAGGCCGGGCTGAGTGGCTCGGACTGTTGAAGCGTTGGCCTTCTGCCCCCAGCTTGGCAGTTTCGATCCTGGCTCAGTCCGGTGGTATTTGAAGGTGATCAAATACATCAGCCTAGTGTTAGTAGATTTACTGGCGCGTAAAAGAACTCCTGCGGGGCTGAATTCCGACACCTTGGCGTCTCCAGAAACCGTAAAATTAGTTATTGGGACGTAAAGCCAATAACATTATTAATAAACAGCCAGTATCGGACCAAGTTTAAATCCTTGACCTGGCCGGGAATCGAATATGAGGCTATCTTTTCTTACAAGTTGCTTTACGTCACACGGACACAGATAGGTCTTATGGCGACGATGCTACAGGAAAGAGCTAAAAGTGGGAAGGAAGCAACGAATGGCCTTAATTAAGGTACAGTCCCAGCATTTTCCTGATGTGGAAATGGGAAACAACGGAAAACCATCTTCGGGGCGGCCGACAGTGGGGTTCGAACCCACTATCTCCCGAATACTGGATACTGTCCGCACATAAGCGACTGCAGCTATCGAGCTCGGTCCGGAACTATCTAAACCGAAGACCGATATGCTGACGAATCAGCCAAGGAGCCGCACTGTTTGGGTTATTATTATTATTATTATTACCGGGCTGAGTAGCTCAGGCCGTAGAGCGTTGGCCTCAAGGGGCTCATTCCCGACTCCGGCACTTTTCTTCCCGCGTAACATCGCCTCATGCTGACGTCACGTGGAGGGCTCCTGTCGGCAGCTGTTGCGGTGAACGATAAGGCGCTCGCTGTCAGTACTTGTCTACACTGCAGTACGCAGTCTTATGAAATTTTCCTTATTTTTGTTAATTGTTGTGATAAACATGAGTAGAGATATAAAGTTAATTGTGATATAGCGCAATGTACTATTTGGGGAGCGAAAATAACTGGTGTCTTGTACCATAGATTTCCAAAACGTGAGGAGATTAGGCGATTGTGGGTGACCTGCTGTAAGCAAAGTGGCAGATTTAATCCTGATAATGCCAGAGTATGTTCCATGCATTTCCTTGCAGAGGATTATGAGCGAGATTTGAGAAATGAACTATTGGGATTACCTCAGAGAAAAATCTTGCTGGCAGATGCTGTTCCGTCTCTTTCCATTGAAAACTGGCATGGTGATAAAGCTTCGTGTTCAACCACTAGCACCGTTCCAAGCCAAATAGCAGAGTACGTAGGCCTACAATATTTAATAAGTCATAATTCATTTGACCAGCTACGTGGAAGTATGCTTGTAATCAACGAATAAACCGTTTCTGTCATGCTACGGTATTTTTGAAAGCAATTTCATCGAGCTAGTGAATGATACCTTCGATGTGTTCAACTCCAGGGCGCCTAAAGATGAGAAGACCCCGTTGGGACTGGATACGGCTTGAACTTAAGGATCGAGGAAAATACGCTTTCTGGAGGTGATTATACAAGTGAGAGTTGGTAATAAGAGTACATTTCTTCCGTTTCAGAAGGGGATCATCATTTCTATAAACTCTCTCTTGGGACTTTTTGAATATATGAAAAATGCAATTGTGTCTCATATTTCAACTGCCAGACTAAACCAAGACTGCCTGGAGAAATGTTTATGTGTTCGTGGCCTAGGAGTTTTTTTAATAGCAATCCGTCCCCTTTTGAAGTTCGTAAGACAATACGACTTCTGTTACTTACAGGCAGTAATGAAATCCCTCTCTCCAGTAGTTCGTCAGTGGAAGCTGAAAATCTATCACTGAATGAGTCGGGTAGTTTTCATCCTGATGCTAATAATGAGGAAGATTTTCGAACTTCGTAAGCAATGAACTATGCATAGATATTATGGAAGGGCTCTTAACAACTGGACCCATAGATGAACCGGAAGAAACGTCGGAGTTGTGAAGGATAGAAGACTTGAATCAATACTTCGAAACTGAAGATGCAATTACATTAAAATTTATCTTTCAGGCTATCTGGCATTCAAATGTCGCTCTGTAGATGACAGCTTGAGTTTGCCTTGCCACAGAAGGTGCCTCACGACTGGTTATCAATCATTTCAAAGGGAGGCCTTACTCGTCCAACCGAAGAATGATGTCAAAAAATTATGCAATCTGAGGTACCTACTGTTTGGCAGTTTTCACGTGATTCGTATTTATAAATAGTCCACATCTGTGGTGTAGTGGTTAATGTGATTATCTGCCATCCCCGGACGGCCGGGTTCGATTCCAGGATAGGCCACGAAATTTGAAAAATTGTACGAGGGCTGGAACGGGGTCCACTCAGCTTGAGGAGGTCAGCTGATTAGAAGGGATTCGATTGCCACCGCATCCATCCTTTAAGTGGTTTTCCGTCGTTTCCCACATCTTCTCCAGGCAAATGCCGGAATGCTACCTAACTTGGGCCACAACCGCTTCGTTCCCTCATCCTTGCCTATTTCTATCCCCCACAAGGCCCCTGTTGACCATAACAGGCGAGGCCATCTGGGCGAGATACTGGTCCTCTTCCCCAGTTGTGTCCTCGACCTGCTGTGAGCTTGCATCTGGGAGATAGGGGGTTCGAATCCCACTGTCGGCAGCCCTGAAGATGGTTTTCCGTGGTTTCCCATTTTCACACCAGGCAAATGCTGGGGCTGTACCTTAATTAAGGCCACGGCCGCTTCCTTCCAACTCCTAGGCCATTCCTATCCCATCGTCGCCATAAGATCTATCTGTGTCGGTGCGACATAAAGCCCCTAGCAAAAAAAAAAAAAAGTGTCCTCGACCAGATGTCTCACATCCCAAAACACTGCCGTTTGCCGTTCTGGCGGTAGAGGTGGGATCCCACGCTGAGTCCGAGGGAGAAACAAACCCTGGACGGTAAACAGATTAAATAATAATAATAATAATAATAATAATAATAATAATAATAATAATAATATTTATACATTTGAAAGAGTGATGCAGACTGACTTCTATAACTAAATCAAAATTTACCGAATTTGACGAAAATATTTTCTCTCTTTACGTCAGAACTAGGACTTCCAATAGAATACGTCAACTGAACGAGAAAAAATTTCAAATAGACGCTCTGAAGAAGTATTCAGCGAAGAAGAGCCGTCTGTGGGCAGCTTCAGCTTCTTCAACAACTTCCTAAATCATCAAATCGTACTTTAAATACAATTAAACCAACAACTCTTCCAGTGTTTCTATGTATGTATTGTACTTGCAGTCTGCTTTTAAGATGTAATTACTCAGAGTTTCTTCTATTATCTATGTACAGTATTATATGATTGATTGCAGATGGTATGCAAAGTACCATTTTATTTTAATAAGGCCAACCTTTAAAAAAGGGCTGCCTAGCCGAGACGGTAAAGACGTGCTCGATTCGCCCGGAAGGACGTGGGTTTGAATCCCCGTCAGGAAGTCGTAAAATTTAAGAAACGAAATTTCCACTTCCGGAGGTGCATATGGCCCTGAGGCTCACTCAGCCTACACCAAAAACGAGTACCAGGTTAATTCCTGGGGGCAAAGGCGGCCGGGCGTAAGCTAACCACTCTACCCCATCACGTGCCGAGGTTAACAATGGTGGAAGCCTTTACCTTCCACTCTTCCAAGGGTCTTCATGGCCTGTACGGAGGTGACTTTGCTTTGCTTTGCAACCTTTAAAATATCTATTAAGAATTGAATTTATTTTTTCCTAATTATCGAGGTTTACTCTGCATGCAGGCAAATGCAGGCGCATACTCCTAGCCCTCCAGTCTACGTCACTCGCGGTCAACCAATGAGAGCGCTGTGAGTGAGAATGGCCTACCTAATACACTCTACCTACCTTGCGCTGGCCTTCTAAGCTCAAGTTGGTGGGCTGGAACCGGTTCAGTCCGGTGGTATCTGAAGGTGCCAAAATACATCAGTCTGTGTCGGTAGATTTACTGGCACGTATAAGATTCTTGCGGGAAAAAACCTCCGGCACTACGGTGTTTTCGAAAACCGTAGTTAGTGACACGTAACAATTATTATTATTATTATTATTATTATTATTATTATTATTATTATTATTATTATTATTATTAAGAACAGCCCTTACATAAAATTGTCTTTAGACTATATGTCTGCCGTGCGGTTAGAAGCGCGTAGCTGTGAGCTTGCATCCGGGAGATAGTGGGTTCGAGCCCCACTGTCGGCAGCCCACAAGATGACTTTTCGTGATTTCCCATTTTCAAACCGAGCGAATGCTGGGGCTGTTCCTTAATTAAGGCTACGGCCGATTCCTTCCCACTCCTAGGCTTTTCCTATCCCATCGTCGCCATAAAAGCTATCTGTGTCGGTGCGACGTAGAGCAAATTTCCCTGTCTTGTATTCGGTTAGAAACACTCAAAAGTATTCTTGTAAAGCCACGTGCCTGTACGACGTAAAATACAGAGCTAGGTTATCTCCCGAGCGGCACACGAATTGCGGTCATTTTTCATTTACGTTCTGAATCTAGCACCGTAGTACATGGCTTGGCACACGCACCCCTACAGCAGGAACAGGGGTAGATCGAGAGTTAATTTGCGTTTGGAGACTAAACATAAACGCTGGTTATTTCATCCCTCCCCAGGAACTCATTTCAGGAGCTGTTTAAAAAGTTGCATATTCTACATCAAAACGTTAGTTAAAAAATAATCTCTATTATATTTATGTTTTGTCCATACATTATGAAAATTATCAGTTTGTTTGGCTAATGAACCTTTGTTCGGCTCCTTGACTGAATGATCAGCATCGTGACATTCGATTCAGATGGCCCTCTTCGGTTTGGGGATTGTAACTCTCTATGGTTAATTTCCCTGGCTCGAGAACTGGGTGTTTGTGTCACTCCTTTTTTCCAATCTATTTTAAGCCTCACCGACACAGATAGGTCTTATGACAACGATGGGACAGGAAAGGGCTAGGAATGGGAAGAAAGCGACCGTGTCCTTAATTAAGGTACATCCCCAGCATTTGCCTGGTGTGAAAATAGGAAACCAGGAAAACCCGGCTTAAGGCTGCCAACAGTGGGATACGAACCCACTATCTCCCTAATGGAATCTGATAGCTACGTGACTCAAACCAAAGGCCACTTGCTCAGTGTGTCAGTCTTAACATATATCTCTTCAACTACACACAACATACCACAAGACCAACCACCATAAAGACACGCAATAGTGAAGACTTCCTCCCACATAGGGTTGGTGCCAGGTAAAGCATCCAGCCGTAAAAATTGTCCTAAAATAGAACAATAAAAAGAAAAGTATACAAAGTGCAGACTCCAAGAAATTCTGTAAAGACGAAGAAGAAGTCTAGCTATAGAACATTTTTTGCCTTTTTGTCTTTTGACTTTGAGACCGCCTGTTCAATTTGTGCCCGTCTTGTCTCTCTTTTTTCTGCTTGTTCTATCTCGCGACGAAATAAACAGTTCTGATGATGATGATGATGATGATGATGATGATGATGCTTGTTTAAAAGGACCTAACATATAGGTCATCCGTTCCATAGACAGTTATTACAACGACGATGGAATAGGCAAGGGCTAGGACTGGAAACTAAGTTGTATACTTCCCGACGTAGAAAGTGAGTACAGTGAGGACCATTGATACATGCAACCATGGTGTTCTGGGTCCTAGTTCGATATTCAAGGGCAATAAAATTGCTCATACAGAAGTTCCCAACATAACGGGAATAAACTTAGTCTTATAATGATAAAACCAAAAATGTCCTTGAAGGAGAAATAAGGGTGGAATGGGATTCTATCTGCATTTCTGTTTAGACCTAAAGGGTTATTTGATCCTATTTGATGGAGAAACAAGAGGTGAATTATAACTATTATAGCTGTCTATAATTTTGGCGGGTGTATTGTTGAAGTTAGGAGGATATGGATTATTACGTGTTTATTCATGTCCTTAAGATAAAATATCACCCCCAAAACAATAACTTAGATTACCAAAATCGCCAGATAAGATACAACCTCGAGAATGGGAAGCACTTAGATGGCCCCCTATACTGCAAACGGTGTTAAATATGATCGCGGTAGAAGGTAGCAGGCAGACTAATACGTATGTTATGCGTATGTTCGTGAAGCATTATAGCTCAGTGAGTACGGACTAAGGTTCACAGTAGGAAATGTGGGTAGATCGAATCCTCTTACATATTATTTTCACTCCGCCGGCAGCAACAACGCGCAAACCAATCAGATTGCAGGATGCTCCCACCACGTTTATTACTTAAAGGTAGGTCATTCTACCGACAACTATGACATACCAAATGCCTCACATCATGAGCGGGTAGTTGTTCTCGTTAAGGAAGGAAGTCTAATCGCAACAGAGGGTGGACGACGCTGCGGTAACTGACAGAATACGGTGACGCGTTGCGTAAAACGTTTTCGAGAATCGGGCAATATAAGCCAACGAGTTGGTTCGGGTTCATGGGGAGTCTCATACCGTGAACAGGACGATCACTTATTCGCTGAGGCCCATTCGACCCCGTTCATGAACGCCGTGCATCTACGCCATGCTGCGCGTCTTCCCCTCTGCTCGACGACAAGCTTGAAACGCTTGAATGAGGTAGGTTTACAATCCCAGCGAACGGAGAAGAAACAAACCGTCACTGATGAGCCTAGCGTTTGTCAGGACAACGTGCTCCGTGATTGGTCAAATGTCATGTTCTCCCACGAGAGTGCGTTTGTATTGGCGAACAATGGGCCAGTACGCATGCTACGTCCTTTCAGCACCGGACACATTCAAGCATACCTGACCGAGCAGCGGCGCTCTGGCCGTGTTTCTGTTGAATGTTCGGGTTGGATTTGCTCTCCCGGGATAAGAATGTTGCATAGAATCGAACAACGTCTCACCGCTGGGTAACATGTCCACCTTTTAGACACTATTATGGTCCCTTCCGTGTGGATGCTTCATCCCGCCGGTATTACACAATTTGAGCAGGGCCTCTCTCTGATCCATACGTCTCGATTAGTTCAGGAATGGTTTGCAGGGTATGGTGAGTCGAGTTTGCCGACTGGCCTCCTTGTGGAGAGGTAATGAATCCCATAGAGAACGTGTGGGCCGATTCGAAGAGAGTAATGGTAGAAACCTGGCCCTATTCCGCGTCAGATACGAACGACGCTCTCTGGGATGTTGTCAGTGCGGCCCGGGACGAGGTGGCAAGTGTCAACACTGCTCTAATCGATTCCATGGCCACATACCTGGAAGAAACCGTGAAAAACGACGATGAGAGGACCACACAACGACCCTTTTCAGGGTCATAAATAAGCCCACTTACTGTCCATAGCCAACGGCCGTAGCCGTGTTGAAACACCGGATCCCGTGAGATCTCCGAAGTTAAGCAACATTGGGCGTGGTCAGAAGTTGGATGGTTTGCCACGCGCTGTTGGTGGGGGGGTAAGGGAATGGAGGAGCGGAAAGGAACTGGTCACCCTACCGCACGTAAACTCCGGCTCAGGAACACCTCTGCGGAGGTTCGGACCTGCCTTCGGGCAGAATAACCCTTTTACTGTCCATAATGGCATGATATTACAAAGCAAATAACGTGACAAGCCGTATAAGTCAGCGTAGGAGTAAACATATTTTATCCTCCCGAGACTCAAACTCTTGCCACCACAGGCGAGAGGCAGAGCTCATGATTTAGCACATATGACTACCACCTTTGCTGACAGAGCCTGCATATTCGGAGGCACTTCAAGAAACTGTAATGCGACCGCCCGACAAAATACAGTACATACATTACGGCATTGTGAATAATTTGGCCAATGGACGGATATATATTATGTTCCAGACCGAGAGGCGTAACAAGTGGCCGTTTAGGGACCACGAAATAGTACATAACTTGGAAAGGCCATGTTGAATGTCCTGTCCTCTCGTCTGTACGTCTTGCGGGCAATCATACCTTTTAGGGGACGTTCACTTGCTGTGTCGGGAAGTGTACAACTCTCTCTTTTTATTTTTACGTCGCGCGACATAGACAGGTCTTATGGCGACGATGGGATAGGAAAGAACATCGCATCAGCCAATGCGGCGGTGAAATAATGCATGTATCAATGCCAACGGAGGGCATTTTGAACATTTCATGTAAGAAAGAGTTTCATATGCTATGTCGGTGTGTTCTGTTCCTGTGAGTTTCCCATGATTAATGTACAATACATAGCTGTATATTATGAGTTCTAAGAAGGAAATAAAGCGATTCCGGACTTATGTCCATATACAACATTTTCTTCTTCTTCTTCTTCTAGATGTGAAGAATGTAGTCTTTAAGTTCAGCCATACCTTTTTCTTACATACTGTAGACTGTTATGCCTTTCTGCATTCAATCTGCAAGCTTCAGTGAATTAACTACGCGTCTCCACAATCCAATATTTTCAAATAACACTATAGCCTCGTTTAGTCCCACACTTCCTATCTGTAAATCATTAAAAACTGAGTCTAACTCTCGTTGACTTTGTCTCTCTCTCTCTGCTGCTGTTACCCTCTATGATCAAGTCCATTATTCTCGTAGGTAGTCTATCCTCACATGACCTTACAACATAAGCTGGTTTATACGTACAGCTTCATGCATTGACTTCATTCCCTATTTATCCTTTATCTCCTCATTCCGAGTATCCTCCTGCCATTGTTCCCACATCTTTTATCTGCAATCATTTCCCCTAGATTCATGTCTGTTTCAAGGGAAATATTAACCGTATTTACACAATCCCATTGTACTCATACTATTTTTGTGTAGCAGGGTGTTGCCTAACTTTCAAAATAGAAAATTAATCACCTACTTTTCTAAATCAAATGATAGTGATCACTGACGAAATAAATGTTTCGCTCACATGAAGTTCTGTTAAAACAAAATAGTGGATGTATGGCATCATACCGAGCTAATGATATGTTCCTCACACTGAAGGTACGCTTACCAGGGAAGGGATCGGAGGGAGAAGATGGACAGTTCATATCATAAGACCAGAAAAGTTAGCAGATGAGTGAGAACATTTTTCTTTGTCCACGATGGTACCTAGCTGGATTATCAATCTATTTCCCAAGCCCAAAAGATCAGCTTCACGCATTGCACTTGAAATCGTCATACCAAAATTTATCAGACGGCCACTTACATACACGTTAGCGAAGATCAATTACCTGTGAGTGATGAACGTGATAGTTCTGTTCTGTGAACTTGTGGTTTGACTTAGGGTCATGTCTTTTAAGAGTATCGTACTTCGTACTGGACTCTGGGTGGCAGTAAATATTGATTTATTTAAAATCGCTTACATTGGAAATCAATCTTCTTCGATGAATTGATGTATTATGTCTTTAATCTTTGAACTAGACTCATTCCTAGAAGGTCGTAAGTTCGAGTTATAAAGCATCTGGTTGTTCGGAATTTCTCCTTGGCATTTGTCCCCCAGTGACAACTCCTATATGTCATGGACGTCAATATAACAATGTGGATAGCTTATTGCACCTTCTACTTGCACCCACTTAGTGGCTTTGTGAGGAGACACTCTTCCTTACGGTCCCTCCTTCACGTGTTCCTTGTCTGATGCCCAGAAGTGAAACCGAGTGAGTTGGCTGCGTGTTAGGGGCGGCATTGTCGTAAGAAGAGATGCTGTGTTCGAAATCCATTGTCGGCAGCCCTGAACATACTTTTCGCTAGGTTCTCATTTCAACACCAGTCAAATGCAGGGACTGTATCTTATAACGACACGGCCCTTCCTTCCCATTCCTCGGCCTTTCCTATCCGATCGTTACCTAGTGCTATGTCAAAATGCTAACAAATAAAAAAATGAAATATTAACCTTAAAAATCAAGTCGTCGCGAGGGTCAGAGATAAACAGAAAATATTAAATTCGTGTCCTCGTCCCGAAGTGACGCAGCTCATTTTAGCAACACCACTAATGGAGGTAAGCTGCATGAACCTATTTACCTACACACCAGCCCTTCCCTCTTAAATTTCAGGTCATTCCGGGAATCGAATGCCATATGACTATGGAGGCAGGCGACAGAAAAATATGGTATTGGTCTTATGTCCAACAAACTACTGTTACGATTTCCAGAGACGCCGAGGAGCTGGAATTTTGTCCTGTAGTTCTTTCTGTTTACGTGGTGGTAAACCTACCTATACATGGCTGATGTGCTTGAACACATTCAAATACAAACGGACTGATCCGGGACCGAACCCACCAACTTGGATCAGAAGGTCAGTGCTTCTAAAATATGAGTCACTCAACCCGGCGGAGGTCAAGAGATTCTTCTGGTTTGATATTTATTTTTACAATTTGATTTACATCGCACCGACACAGGTTTTACGGCGACGATGGGATATGAAAGGGCAAGGAGAGGGAAGGAAGCGACCGTGGCCTTAATTAAGGTACATCCCTAGCATTTACCTGGTGTGAAAATGAGAAACGACGGAAAACCATCTTCAGGGCTGTTGACAGTGGGTTTCGAACCCACTCTCTCCCGAATGCAAGCTGATAGCTACACGACCCTAACCGCATGGTCAGCTCGCTCGGTGTGTATTTTTTCACCCTGTATATATCAATTCAGTTTAATATCCAACGCTCTTTGCCTAATCATTCTTGGTGGAACCCTGTATCACTTAAGATGATATCTTAAGAAACACTATAAAGGGATAAAAACTAGTAGTTTGTTCAACCCTGTATGTTTCTGGCATAGTTAACCGCATATCTAAAAGGAGAGAACCACTATGTATAATGAGCTGTAAAAGAAGTTTAACATTTTGAAGCGACATGACATCATGTCTGAAGTGAAGAATAGGGCAATATATTAACAGGAAGATCGACATTTTCTATTATTTTGGTTTTCGTAATAAGTTACCGTGTAAAAGGGTTCTGTTCATGTCACTAAAGATATTGTACCCTGATTATAATCTAAGCATGTGTTCCTATGGATGAGAAACGCGCCCATTAGTGGCCATCTCGTGCAGTTAATAGCTAGTTTAATAGAGCAGGAGGCTGTTGGAGAGCTATTTACTGGATTAGCATGCCATCAACTTGTAAGTGGGCCTGAAATTTAAAGAAGTATGATCATTATCCAATGAATGAGTTTCCCTGCTCTCAACTGGTAGGATATGAACAGCTCACCCTTCTAGAGTCAAGTAAAATATTATATAACTTTATAATAATTTGGGGATATTAGGTCGCGTAATATTAATAGTCAACTGACGCGTCTCGATCCTGCGGCCAGGATCTTCTTCAGAGCAATAACAAGACTAAAGGCAGAGATACCCTGTTATAAATACAGTTCATTCCAAGACCTCCAGGGTAACGCAGACAGATGTTGAAGAGTTAACTAGTGAGGGTAACCATGATGTACTCAGTATATAGCCGTCACCTTTGTTAAAATTATTCGGGTGTTTAGCAATTTATATCGCCTTACGAATGATTCTAGGTATAAAATATTTCTCTTTATAAATAACAGAAGTTGCATCAAAAATGATGCGATGGTCATTATGTATGGCATGGTCACAGTATACTTCTCTGGATGGCAAAGACGTAAGTGCCTGCGATGTTCTTTAACCCTTGTTGCTACCTTCCTACCTGTTTGGCAAACATAAACCGATCCACAGGATCTACATAATACTAGTTCATGACAATCATAAATTTAATAGTTTAAATGTAAACAAATTTCGGAGCTGTGCCCTTTTTGCATTGAAATGGACTAGAATTTAGAAAAAAATCACTGAAACCCACGTGATGCCGTTGGACTTCAGTGTACATCAATCTTGTGGTTTATACTGTATTCAAAAATACGGTATTTTGTTAATTTGAATCTCTCTTTAGACTTGTTCGTAACAACTTTCAGGAACTTCGGTGTGAAATGCTCCTTAAAATTAAGAAACATATCTTGAGTTGCATCGATTACATTGAATTTCCTGTAAATGCTAGCTATCAAGTTTCGCCACTCTGATGGCAAGTACGCACGTTCCAGTTTTCTTTTTTCCTTCTCTAACAGGCAAAAACTCCAATCGCATGGGAGAAAACTGTGTCCTGGTTTAGGAAATCGATGTGTGATCATACGAACTCACCCTACCTTCACCTAGGTTGACGAGACGCAAACAGATAAAAAAAAGAGGACACAACTATTTAAAATTGAGGACAATCTGTAAAAAACAGGACACAAAATTCCTCCATTGAGAGGCTAAATTTAGAAATATATATACTAATTTTCACATACATAAACAAAATTGAACCAATTACATATTATATAGTAAATTCTTACAAGGTGTAAACAATGAAACTAATTTACACGCCTTGCTGATAATTTTCTGGAGATTCAGTTGCCTTCGGGAGTTTTGGCGTGCCTAACATATATAGTGCACTTATAAAAAGATACACATGTAAATTCCTTTAGATTATATTGAACCATTAAGAGGATTTTCATAGATTTTACTTTGAATTATCAGTCCATTGTGCATAGTCTTTCGACATTTTCATTGTACCCTAGTATAGAAAGTTTTAATAACTCTGAACTACAATCAACTGACTTATGTGAAATGAAATACTTTTCTGACTACAAGGTAACTTGTTATATTCAGGGTCATTACTTCTGGCATTCAGGAATTGTTTGAGATTATGTACAGAACTGATCTAAAGGTTTCATATGTTCAGTGTGAAAAGTTGTATACTTAGGTCGCACAGAATACATTTTTCAACATCACAGTAATCAATATAACTTTTCAGCGCCATCCATTTAAAACAGGCTTCCATCAAATCCAGGTTATCCCATGCCGCTTGTCACGTTGTCAGCGGTCACACATTAATATAAGCAATGTTCTGACGGGGTATTGCTAAGAGAGAAGCATGCAGCATACAGAGTGGTAAATAGCGTCTGTTATCACAGTTCAAGGTATGCATAGAATAATCGTATGTACTATACTGTATATCCATAATCACATTTCTATACATCGATAAGATATCAACGATGCCGTCGCGTAATGAAGAATATTTGTAAAAGCGAAGCAGTAAAGTAGATTCACTAAAAGAGGACATTTCGGGTTTTTAAATAATCCACCGGAACTCCGGACAGTGGTCTAAAAAAGAGGACTTGTCCGGATAAAAAGGACGTGCCGGGGTGAGTGGCTCAGACGGGCAAGGCGTTGGCCTTCTGACCCCCAACTTGGCAGGTTCAATTCTGGCTCAATCCGGTGGTATTTGAAGGTGCTCAAATACGTCAGCCTCGCATTGGTAGATTTACTGGCACGTAAAAGAACTCTTCCGGGACTAAATTCCGCCACCTTCGAGTCCCCGAAGTCCGTACAAGTAGTTAGTAGGATGTAAAACCACTCTTCTTGTTATTCTCGCTCTTCTTCTTCTTATTATTATTATAAAATAGGACATCTGGTCACCCTACTTTCACCAAACTTCGAAGTTCGTTCAGAGCAAAAACGAGGTAGCTTCAGGAGCCACATTCACATGCAATTAAACAGTGAGTTAGCTTCCGTAACATACTAACTAATTGGTCGGAGCGACACCGTTCTTGTATCAGAAGATCCAATGATTTTAATATTGTATGAAGTCATCAAAAGCTGTGAGCTTGCATCCGGGAGATAGTAGGTTCGAATCCCACTATCGGCAGCCCTGAAAATGGTTTTCCGTGGTTTCCCATTTTAACACTAGGCAAATGCTGGGGCTGTACCTTAATTAAGGCCACGGCCGCTTCCTTACAACTCCTAGGCCTTTCCTATCCCATCGTCGCCATAAGACCTATCTGTGTCGGTGCGACGTAAAGCCACTAGCAAAGAAAAAAAAGTCATCAAAACATGAATTGGACCAAAAAGTGGAGCAACGCATTTTTTGCACTGGACCCTTCAATTCAAGTAACCTTCCCCTACTTTTCATACCTCTAAAGCTGCAAAACATTGTATTTATTTAAAACAGAAGTTAATATTAAGTGCATTCGAGAAATAGATTTACTGTATTCCTTATAGACGTAAAATCTACTTAATGGGGATGACTTGCATCCAGACAGAACATATGTGCATCCCGTAATCGTGGGTGTTGTGGCACGTGGTGGCAATTTTCGCCCCCTTCTCACGTGCTCGTCAGATGTTCTGTGACGCGTGCCTTTTAAAGCACCGCTCTTACGTAAATCGTTCGTCAGTGACACTACCCTCTCTCATCTCTCCCGCTTTTATGTGCTTCGACCAGATGTTTGTGGCATTTCTTCCCAAACCATGGTAATTATTGTCCTGTTACCCCATTCAAATTTCAAATTTCTTTGGTGCAGCTTTGGGAATGTTTCTGCAATATTTTGAATTTATAATGTCATATTAATAGAAATTTCGGGACCGGGCGAGTTGGCCGTGCCGTTAGGAGCGCGCAGCTGTGAGCTTGCATTCGGGAGATATTGGGTTCGAACCCCTCTGTCGGCAGCCCTGAAGATGGTTTTCCGTGGCTTCCCATTTTCACACCAGGCAAAGACTGGGGTTGTATCTTAATTAAGGCCACGGTCGCTTCCTTCCCACTCCTAGGCCTTTCCTATCCCATCGTCGCCATCGTCGGTGAGACGTAAAGTCAATTGTAAGAAAAAAAGTCGATGGACTGAGAGACCTTAATTATTGTTTTATCGTCCTAGGAATTACTTTTGCGATTTTCGGAGGCACTGAAATGCCAGAATTTTTTCCCGTTGGGATTCTTTAGCGTTCCTTTTTCATCTAAGGATACCAGATTGGTATATTTGACCGCCCAAATGCTGTGGGTTAGATTTCTGCCTCGTAAATGGATTCATTCCACCTCGTAAGAAGTTTCCTTATCTGAGAGATTGTTGTTGTAATGTGGGTGGTCAGTCGGTGGACTGATAAGATGCATTCCCCATGCCATTGTACCCTGTGCTAAACTTTACATTTCCACGTAACGTATGCAGCACGTTTATCTGTTTGTCTTCTGGCTCCATGGATAAATGGTTAGCGTGCTAGCCTTCGGTCATAGGAGTACCGGGTTCGATTCTCGCAAGTTCGAGAACTTTAACCATAATTGATTAATTCCCCTGGAAGGGGGACTGGGTGTATGTGCCGTCTTCATCATCATTTCACCCTCATCACGACGCGCAGGTTGCCTACGGGAGTCAGATCAAAAGACCTGCACCAGGCCTCTCTGGAGGCCACACGCCATTATTATGTCTGTTTGTCATATCGATACCTTGGCCTCTCCTGCTGGTCTTATCCTCTGCACGTTCCTCAAACATTAACTGATCAATTCTTTGGTGTCTGAAGATTCTACCAATCTATCTCTTTTTTCTTTCTTTCTTTCTTTCTTTCTTTCTTTCTTTCTTTCTTTCGTACTTTCTTTCTTATATATTCCTGTGACTGAGTTGTACTCTAATTACAACAAGCATTTAGAATAGAAGAGAATAGAAGAGTCCCATCCCCTAGTTTCTGATCACCTGGAACTGCAATTCATATTATTCTGATACATGAATGCATTTCTTGTTACTTTTAAATTTATCTAATACTTCCTTAAACATTACAATTACATCTAATTACTATTTTCATATCATCTCTTAACTGTAGTCTAAAAAATTATTTATTTTTGTCCTAGGAATTAACAGTTCCAACAAGCATTACATAGTTGATATAATAACTTGGAAAAATAACACAAGAATAAATAATAGATTTAAGGAAATTGGCATACACAGACCAGGATAAAATTTTACTTTAGATTTACAATTATTGACTATTACTTCTATAAGTCATACCTAGCCAAAGTCAAAGATACCCGTTTCCCCTAATCTCGAAAACCATACATTAGGGAGAGGGTATTGTTTATTGTAATCGTTTCATAATTTGTGATACATTCAGTATACAAAATTAGAAGGAGTAACCTGAAATAACTATTGAAATTGTGTTAATAAGTGGTACATTCAGTGAATATTAATATAGACACAGATGATTAGAAATTGAACAGAGAAAGAATAACCTGAACTGAATATTGGAGTTGATAGATGGCACTTTGAAAGAAAAATCGAAACATCTATGAATATTAATATAAAACGCAAACCAAACCTCAAAGAATCTCAATATTGTCTTTTCAGACTATTGAGAAAAAAAATGAAAATTAGTATTATCTTTTCAGACTATCGGCAATACGGCAGACTAATAGAACTACTACGACAAAGTAGTTCCATACTATACCTTAAGTCTATGTACCTAATGGCTCTAGACTTCAACGGAATTATGTTGTCTAGATTACCTTAGGCACGATTCAGTTCCTTGCTGATATGTATCACATCCTTTCCTTCCCTCAATTTCCTACTCCACATTCCCCTAATAATGTTAAATAATTTTGCGATTCTCCCCGGGTGCATCTATTCTCTGTTCAATAACTTTACAATTGAATCGTTTGTTTCAGAAACAACACTTCTCCAACGTACCAAATTGTTCAGAAAACAGGAAAAACTGTCTGTAGTGTGTAATGTCATTTCTATCCTTCCGATATTTATTATGCTTATTCTACTGTTGAAATGACTATGGCAGATAGGTTGTTTGTATGAATTAGTCCAATACGTTCCTTTACGGACTTTGTTAAAAATGGTGGAGACGTGCTGTTCCTGCAACAAGCACCATTAATGAGAATACAAGGAAGTGTAACGTTGATTTTAACGTCATTTCTATTTCAAAAGAAGCTTTATTTGTACTGAGGAAATAAAGTGTTTAAACCCATTATTTAATAGTTATTTGTAAGACTTACTTTTTTGCACATATGATGATTAGACCACATTGTATAGAAAAATAAACAGAAGAATAGTCCTTTTATGTCCCTTTTTAAAGTTAAAAATATATATAAAACAAAACAACACAATATAATACAAGTAACATGTAAGTCTCTTATCTTTGATCAATGTTTTCTCACTTCTATTGCGCTGATGTTGTCCATGCAAACAGTTCATTATAAAACTCATGGTGTTCTTCTGATATGTAAGATTCCAACTCTTTATGTCTGCTAATTTCTTTTCATTTAATGGAACACAGCCTTGTGGATAAGCAAGTCTAGTTGGTAACACAGGGAGACGGGTTGCAGAAATAAGCAACTTGAAAGTTGTAACCGTACAACAGGGTTACAGATTCCATTCAGTATTTATTATTATTATTATTATTATTATTATTATTATTATTATTATTATTATTATTATTATTATTATTAACCCGATTCATTAGATTTTATATATTCTGTTTCTCATCATTTAGACTGTAATAATTAAGTATCACGGATATTATTGTATTTCATCATAGGTTAAGTGAATATGTTTGTAATTATTCTGTATTGTAGTAAGTGAGATTTGTTGGTTTCATATTGTCATGCTGTGGCTTGTAACTTTGGCTAGATGAGCTGGCATAGTATTTTGCAATCGAGGCTATGTTTAACTGGGAATGTTGTGTGCAAGTAGATTTCCCGGTGACGCATTCAGCATAGTCATCCTCGATCCGCTTGGGTACGCTTAGACAACGCGTGACTGATGACATCAGTGCGTGGGCACGTGATTGCGACCAAGTGTCAGTATTCGCCAGCTACTGTATGTTGAAGTGGAAGGGATGAACAGTGAGTAGGGAGATGAGTCGTCATCGCGAGGTTATATAAGTTGATGCAACGGTGGGGAGAGGTATTCAGATCATATTATTCAGTTCATATTATTCAGATCATATCGTTCAGATCATATTGTGCAGATCATATGAAACAGTCAGATGTATCAAATGGAAGAAGTGGTCTTAGTGTGATGGTCAGAGCTAAGAGTTGTGTTTGAAGAAGTAATAATCGAGGAGGTCTACAAGTGGTGGTTGTATCCGAGCAGAGACGGGTACTATGCAGATAAAGAAACATCATCTTCTTGTGAGGATGGACTTTACAAGATGTTTCAATTATATTTTCCAATTTCTTATAATATATTGAGTGGACGTAATTACATTGGAGCTCCCTACACGCGTACATGGTATGTAGGCCAACTCCTTGTTATATAAGAAGATAACAGCAGACGGCTCCCGACTTCAGCTCAGAGGTTTTCCCAAGAATTTCAAGTTCAACAGCGGTGTATGCCGACATCAGGTAATTAAAGCATCAGACATGTTATGCATTCATAACATGAAGAAGAATGTAATCAGCGGCGATATCACATCTCACTTCAAGTTCATGCCAATAGCTTGTTTGTTTAAATTAAATTTTCCTTTTATTAGTACCGCAAATCTCACGATATATTCTTTTGTTAAATTAAAAGACGTCAATGATTGTTCATTGTGACGTAAATTATAGTCATAAACTCAGTTTTATTTTAATTATAATAAGTGATTCCAGCTCCATGTACAATCCTCAATTGTGGAAATGCAACAGTAATTTAATATTTTCCTGATCCATATCCCTATATATTGCCAGATATGTGAGTTTATCACCTCACGCCTTGAGATAATTGATATAAGAGGTATGCTCTACCGAATTTTGTTGTTTTTCTTAAAAAAGCAACTGGCGCTCAAACAAATGTTATTTATATTGTGTGGAAGATATGAAGGTATAAGAGTAGTGGTTGGAGTAGCCACAAAGTATGAACGCACAGTCCTTCAATACAGTATTTTCCTAAGACATGATTTGCCTCATACTGAAACTCCATAAATTGATTTATATGAAACGCGACTTTTGCATCTCTTTTCACAACTCTTCCTAGCGACTCAAGCTGAAAGAACTGACACAGCTACTTTGTGATGCGGGCTGGTCTGAAGTAAAAACAACACCTCTCCGGGATAAGTGTTCTTTCTGCACAAAACGGAAACTTTCATTCGCGACTGACAAGCAGAGATATATGGTAGAAGTGTTTTCTCTGCACAAAATGGTAGCCCCTCGTGTATTAATCATGGCAGTATTAATAACTCATATAGTGTCAAAAAGTGGAGAAGTGCTGTTTCTGCAACAAACGATTCAATTGTATACAACTGATTTTCGTTCTCAATTTTCCTTACATCCTCCTCATCTATACATTTCTCTCGTATTTGTTTTATCATTGAACAATCTTTTGTGAGGTGTGCCCATCCCATTTCTTCAGAACATAGTAAACATTTACTTTCATCTCTGTTTTGTCTGTATGCTTTATTTTTTTGTATCCCTATTAACCACCATATTATACCCCTCATTCCCTTTTTTGTTATAATTTCTACATTTATCCTCATTCTCCCACATTACAAAATCCTTCTAATGACGTCTTACTTCTACATTTTGCAGCAATACATTGCTTTTCAATATCCTTAACTCTGAGGACTATTTTTTACATATACTCATCTTCCCTATACAGTCTCTTTTCCAGTAATATCCCATTCCTATCGTTTCCAAAATGTTCCGTACCCCATCCACTCAGTATCCTTGGTTCTGATGTTTCATTTGGTGTTGATATGCTATCTATAATACTTCTCCACTTTATCGCAGTTTCAGTCTCAGCCAACACGTTATTATCTTTTTAATAATATCCGCTTGCAGACATATCTTTGCACATCATTCTCACTCCACAGTTAGCTGTACAACTGGGTAGACCCATAATTATTTTACCAAATCTACTCGTGGTTGTATCAAATGAATCAACCCTCCCTTCAACTCCCAAAATTTCCACTCTGTACAACTACCGCATTAAAAACACTTTTATACACTCTGTAATCTGTGTTGGGCTCTTTTTCCCCAGTATGTTAATGGCTCACAGTGCACTCAAACCTTTTAGTTTAGCTCTTTTTATTTGCTCTGCCCATTTTCCATTTCCACTTAATATCAAACTCAAATATTCCACTTTCTTGACAACTTCTAATCTCGTCTCGCCCATCCACCATTTTTCATTCTTTGACATTTTATATCCTTTTTTACACACCATTACCTTGGTTTTCCGTGCATTAATTTTTAAATTCCACTCTTTACAGTAATTTACCACTACATTTATACTACCCTGGGTGTCAAAGTGAGCAGAAGAATGTCATCAGCAAATATGAGACCCGTAATATCCTGGTTCTCAAGACTTGGCTAAACCCCTGCCTCAAAACCTTTCGATTGAAAGATATTTATAAACAGTAAGAACAGTTCAGGTGACAACTTACAACCCTGTTTCAGCCATACTTTAAGAATATGTCCCCAAATACTACTCTCTCCTTAGTTTTAATTGAGCACTTCACTTCTGAATATACGTTTTCAACCGCTCTTATCATCTTCTGAGACACTCTTATCCTTCTCATCTTGGCTACGACCGCTCCTCTGCTCACAGAATCAAATGCTTTCTCCAAGCCAATAGCAGTAATGTACAATTTTCCACCTTCCATTTTTACATACTTATCCATTATATTTTTCTCTACAAAAATATTATCATTTGTCCTCATCCTTTCTCTAAAGGTGGACTGAAGTCTTTCCAGAATCGATCTCCCCTCTGCCCACTTCATTATCCTTTTTGCTAACACACCTGTGTATATTTTATTTAATGTATCCAGCAACGTTATGCCCCTGTGATTAATTGGGTTAGATTTATCTCCTTTCTTCTTCTAGATTAGGCATATCATTCTCTCTTGCCAAGCTTTGGAAAACTACCACCACCCCCCCCCCCCCTCCGCCTTCAAATATTATGTAAAATAATTTCACCATACTTTCTTTTTTTTTTTTTTGCTAGTGGCTTTACGTCGCACCGACACAGATAGGTCTTCTAGCGACGATGGGAAAGGAAAGGCCTAGGAATTGGAAGGAAGCGGCCGTGGCCTTAATTAAGGTACAGCCCCAGCATTTGCCTGGTGTGAAAAAGGGAAACCACGGAAAACCATCTTCAGGGCTGTCGACAGTGGGATTCGAACCCACTATCTCCCGGATGCAAGCTTACAACCGCGTGCTCCTAACCGCACGGCCAACTCGTCCGGTACCATACTTTCTAGGATATCCTTATTCTGCGCCACCTGCTTCCAAAATTCGTTAGGGATGGCCGAAATCGCACCTGATTTGCCTTTCTTGGCTTTCCCTAAGACCTCTCTTACTGTACTTCTTCTATCGATATTTACTTATCTAATGCAGGCACAGTACACCCCAGCCCTACCGATATTCAAGCTTACAACCGCGTGCTCCTAACCGCACGGCCAACTCGTCCGGTACCATACTTTCTAGGATATCCTTATTCTGCGCCACCTGCTTCCAAAATTCGTTAGGGATGGCCGAAATCGCACCTGATTTGCCTTTCTTGGCTTTCCCTAAGACCTCTCTTACTGTACTTCTTCTATCGATATTTACTTATCTAATGCAGGCACAGTACACCCCAGCCCTACCGATATTCCGTTTTCATCTATTCTCGGTCTCCACCTATATTCAACCTCTAATAGTTTCTTATAGTGCTCCACCCAGATAGCCCGACTTATTTCAGCCTTCCGAGGAAGCTTCCGCATTCCACAAAACCTCCTAATTGTACTCCATACCTTTCTACTATCATTCTGTTTTGCATTGCTATTCAATTCAACAACTCTCTGCTCCCGCCATGCGGACTTAGTTGTATACAGTATTTCTCTATATTCTCAAGTTACAAAATTCAATCCTATGGTTTTCTTCGCCGTGCTTTCTATACGCCTTCAATGCTTTCAGTACTTAATACTTTTTATGCCTGCATTCGTCATTGTACCAACCCTTTCCTATTATGTTCTTCCCCTCCTTTATTCTCATCTTCTCCCCTGCCACCTTTACAGTGTTTTCTATTATTTTTACTGCTGCACTCGTTAGGTTATTCTCGATCAATGATTCTATTCCAGCTTTTACTATCTGGCCTATGTATCCCTCGTAATAGTTCATAAACTCATTCTTTAGCTTCTCTCTCCATCTGTATTTAGCAACTAACGTTTCTTTGAATTTTATCGTATTGCTTGTTAATGCCCTACCCTCTCTATCATTTACTCTGACAATAATTGGTAGATGATGTGACTCACCCCGTTCCTTAACCTTCATGCTTTTAATCACAGGCAACGCATTCCTAGAGCATAGCGCCAAATCTATGATACTACCCCTGTCTCCGTTTTAACCCTTTCAGACCTGAAAGAAAACTGGAGGTGTGAATTTTTGTTTGTATGTCAAAAACTGACTAAAATGCTCCTCAATACACACACTGATAGTTTATTTTACAAAATAAAAACTACCATCCAAAAAAAAGGATCCACACAAGTGTGCGTATCAAAATTCAAAACCTCGTTGTATCACATACGATGATGTATCTTCAAAATTTACGTTCACTAACCAATGTAAACACTTCATTGAATATATTCCGGTATTCAGTAAAGCTTCTAGATTAATATAAACGCAATAAATAAATACTTACTTTTGGCGCTACTGCTTCCCGCCATCTCGCTGATCAACTGTGCTTTTTAAACTCTTCTTCCTTCGCCCTGGCGGTCAGGCGCATACTAAAAACAATTGAAATACAAGCTACATGTCCCGCACAATCACTGCAGTCCGGTCTAGCGCCAAAAAAACATCAAATACGGTCGGGAATAAATAAAATACGAACCCGCACAATTGTGCGTATACGGTCTGAAAGGGATAGACTATATGTCAGGTTCCCCAATTCGTCGCCATGCCACCATCCATTCAAAATATATAGTTCTACCGTACCACATAGCTCTAGCAACTTTTCTCCATTTTTATTACAGCCGTTATCCTGGCTCACTCTCTTTTGTACATAAACTTCTTCTGCCTCCTTGTCGTACACCGGCTTCTGGTCCGCAACCCTCGCATTGAAGTCCCCCATTATTAGAATACCTGCATCCTCAAAAATGTTTTGAATTCTATTAATTTCTAGTGCCAACTCATCAAAGAAATCCTTTTTTGCAAATGGAGAGGCTTCAGGAGGGCTGTAGACAAAACCAATACATAAATCTGGCTCACTCTCATCGTACATCTTTATTTTGACCCATATCATCTCCTCAATTTCTGATTCAATTTGGTTATTCCAGATTGCAAATCCTCCCTAACCATAACCATTATCCACCTGGATATCTGCCCCTGCCGGTTCGTCTTTCTTTTTGTTTTATAGTAAACCGTAAACTCTTCTATTTCTACATTACTTTTCGGTGGAATCCAGGTTTTCGCACACGCGAGGATATGCAAGCTTCGTAACAACTCTTTGAAAGATTCATTCTGTAACTTACTTTTAAGGCCTTCAATATTGATGCACCCTACTGTTATATCTAGTTTATAAGTTATACAGTATATATGTACAAATATGTGTACATGTGCAGGCACGGAGGTTTAAAGACAGATAAGGTGCATAGGTAATTACTAAAATTAAATAATGTACCGTCCGCCTCTGTGGTGTAGTGGTTAGCGTGATTAGCTGCCACCCCCGGAGGCCCGGGTTTGATTCCCGGCTTTGCCACGAAATTTGAGAAGTGGTACGAGGGCTGGAACGGGGTCCACTCAGCCTCCGGTGGTCAACTGAGTATAGGTGGGTTCGATTTCCACCTCAGCCATCCTCGAAGTGGTTTTCCGTGGTTTCCCACTTCTCCTCCAGGCAAATGCAGGGATGGTACCTAACTTAAGGCCACGCCCGCTTAATTTCCTCTTCCTCGTCTATCCCTTCCGATCTTCCCATTCCTCCCGCAAGGATCCTGTTCAGCAAAGCAAGTAAGGCCGTCTGGTCGAGGTACTGGTTCTCCTTCCCAGCTGTATCCCCCTGACCCAAAGTCTCACGGTCCAGGACACTGCCCTTGGGGCGTTAGAGGTGGGATTCCTCGCTGAGTGCGAGCGTAAAACCAACCCGGAGTGTAAACGGATTAAGAAACGAAGAAAGAAAGAAAGAAAGAAAGAAAGAAAGAAAGAATGTACCAATGATTACGTACTATTGAAATTTATTATGATGGCTCTGAATGAGTTGGCTTAGTTAATTATATTTCCTTTGTAAACTATGTTCCTTTTTTTTTTTTGCTAGGGGCTTTACGTCGCACCGACACAGATAGGTCTTATGGCGACGATGGGATAGGAAAAGTCTAGGAGTTAGAAGGAAGCGGCCGTGGCCTTTATTAAGACACAGCCCCAGCATTTGCCTGGTGTGAAAATGGGAAACCACGGAAAAACATTTTCAGGGCTGCCGATAGTGGGATTCGAACCTACTATCTCCCGGATGCAAGCTCACAGCCGCGCGCCTCTACACGCACGGCCAACTCACCCGGTTATGTTCCTTTTGTAAAGAACCTTTTACTTATACTTGATGATATTATATAGTAGGCAAATTTTGAACTATGATAGGGACATTGAGAAATCTAAGTTGTGGTTTTTAACTAGCGTATGAAAAGCAGACCACATTCTTACTAACGGGGATTTTTTTTTAATTTATAAATTATATAAGAAATTGTAAAAGTATTTTCGGCTAAATTTCATTTATTTACGTAAAAATGAATTCTGGCAAGCAAATTTCTACAGTCTATAATGCCATTTATGATTTTATGCAGAAACAATTTTGGATATATCTCTTGGCGAGTGTCTAATGATAAACACTTGAATTCAATTATAATTGACATTAATGTTCTCCCTTCTCACTTACTTGTTTCATAAATCTTCATTTGTGATATGATCTACGCATCTCACTTTCAACATTGTTCTGTGCCGATAGAATTAACTACGGCGTTCGAGGCTTGTTGTTCTTCTCTTCCATTCTTGTGATAGTGGGCTCGATCCCAACTGTCGGCGGCCCTGGAGATGGTCTTCCATGGTTTCCCATTTTAATTAAGGGCACGGTCAACTTCATCTCAATCCTAGCCCTATGATTTAAGACCTGCCATAGTCGGTGCAACGTAAAACAAATGCAATACCTAACAACAGTTTAAGATCGCCAGCGAAAATCAGTTAATGAATGAACTCCTGGCCCTACATTTGTTCTACGAATTGGTCTGAAAATATGTTTTGGCTTATTTGTGATGATATACAACTTATGACAAACAACCGTTGAAATATAGAATAAAGTTTGTTATAATTTTTCAAACATATTTAGAACTTACAAAAATACACCACTTTTGGGTGTAAGGATCATCCTGTTCTCTAAACTACAGAAGGCATATGGCTACTGTATTTTTATCTAAATCATTATTCAATAGAATTTAAATTGGCATAAAATCCAAAAGATGATTTCAATATAGGGTCTTTTTTCTGGAGATTTTCTTTTTGAAATTCATTAAAATAATAAAATTAACACTGTATTTAGAAAAGCTTGAAAAACCTTTGGAATGAGCTACCATCACTGAACTTGTACTTTTCACTTAGTACAGAATTCGCTCAACAGATAGCAGATCTGCAACAGATTGGGAATAATTATCACTGAATGGTGTCTTATTTTTGAGGTTACAGTTACCGTCCGAACTGAGAAGTCAGTGTCGTGAAAAATGCACACAAAAAAGACCATTTGATACTTTCATCTTTCGTATTTTACGGGGCTCTATTTTATACACTATTGGATAAGTATTTGGAAAAAAGTTAAGCATACGTAATACCTGCTGTAGTTTAGTGAACAGGGTGGCCTTGACACACAAAATTGGTGTACTTTTACAGGTTCTCAAAATGATTCAAAACGTATAACTCAAAAACTTAATTCATTTCAACGATTATTTTTCATAAGTTGTATCGATGTAGTGTTTACAGTGCTCTATGTCTTCTGGCATGGGCTAGAGCAATTTGTTACTTTCATTGACCTGTCTCAGTCTCATCCTTGGCTTTGACAGTATGAAAGTGACCGAGGTATGAGCGATACTAGTAATACCATTCCTTATGCAGCCAGTCCCTGTTATGAATGGTATGAAAATATCGCTCATAGGGTCGGTTGGTGCGTGTATTTCAGTGGGCTTGGAAGACTGATATGCAATAGCAACTTCTGGCTCGGTGAGGAAGGAAACGGGAAACTACCTCACTCCTCATTTCCCTAGTATGCTATTTCAGTGACGCCTAAGCTGTCTATGGTAGCTTTTGGTGGAGCTGTGGAGGATCAAACCAGCCGTCGGGCTGAATACCCAACATACATGTATGCATACATACATACATACATCCATACATACATACATACATACATACATACATACATACATACATACATACATACATACATACATACATACAAGTTGTATATCAACACGGATAAGCCAAAAAATATTGGCACATCAATTCGTACCATAAATGTAGGACGAGGAGTTCATTAACTGATTTTCGCTGGTGGTCTTAAATTTTTGTTAGGTACCGTAGTGATCTTCTGTAACTTTAAACGTTTCTATTCTACCTATATATCTCTACGTTTCACTTCCATACAATCACACGCTCCATATAAAAATTTCAGGAACATATTTCTAATTTGCATACCTATGTTTGAATTCATGAGATTTATTTTCTTAAGAAGGGCCTTCCTTGTTTGAACTAACCTGAAATGTGTGTCCTTCTTACCTTCCTCAGGATCTATGTAACAATATTGATTTACTTCCTTTAAGACTTCATTTTATAACATAATATTTACTGTATAATCTGAATTCATTTGACTGCATTCCATTGCTTTTGTTATTGACTTACTTAATTTCATCTTGTATTCCTTATCCATTCCATTCAGTCATTTCTCCAGATCTGCAGACTCAGATAAAATAACAATATCATCGCAAAATCTGAGAGATTTGGTTTGCTCTCCTTGAGCTGTGATTAATCTGAGAGGTCGTGACCCTAATTGACGGAGTCCTAACACTGACCTCGTGGTACCCTAATATCTACAGGTCAATCAGTGACAGGATAGCAGTCTTCTTAGCAGGCAGGCCTAACGCTGTTTTAACGGCTGCTTGAGCCAGTTATGAATGTGTTCAGTTGCTCCAGCCTCATATCTGCAGATTTACTGGTCCGTAAAAGAAATCATGTGGTACTAAATTTCGACATCTCGGTGTTTCCGTAAAAAGTAAAAGTAGTTAGTTGAACATAAACCCAATTATATTATTATTATTATTATTATTATTATTATTATTATTATTATTATTATTATTAATTGCTACTGCCTTGACGTCGCACCGACACAGATAGGTCTTATGACGACGATGTGATAGGAAAGGCCTAGGAGTTGGAAGGAAGCGGCCGTAGCCTAGCCTTAATTAAGGTACAGCCTGGTGTGAAAATGGGAAACCATGGAAAACCATCTTCAGGGTTGCCGACAGTAGGATTCGAACACACTATCTCCCGAATGCAAGATCACAGTCGCGCGCCTCTAACCGCACGGCCAACTCGCCCGGTTATTATTATTATTATTATTAGTGAAGTGACAGAACACTCGTTACATCCATTCGTGCTGAATAAACGCTCCCTCTTACCTTTCTCCTTAAAAAACTTCCAGAGACCAGTTTGATTTGCTATTGCTATTGCTCTTGGGGTTTGGGCGAGTTGGCCGTGCGCGTAGAGGCGCGCGGCTGTGAGATTGCATCCGGGAGATCGTGGGTTCGAGCCCCACGCTTGGCAGCCCTGAAGATGGTTTTCCGTGGTTTCCCATTTTCACACCAGGCAAATGCTGGGGCTGTACCTTAATTAAGGCCACGGCCGCTTCCTTCCAACTCCTAGGCCCTTCCTGTCCCATCGTCGCCTTAAGACCTATTTGTGTCGGTGCGAAGTAAAAAAAAAAACCGATGAGCTCTTAGGGTTTGTGAAATCTATGTACGTCCGGCACTGCGGTTCTGGGTCTTCACTTCTTCCGGTTCTCCTTTGAGCTCGCATGTGCCTTGCGGTGACATACTGACTCTAGGATCATTGAAACTGGAGAGGACAAGGGTACTGTAACCCAATACGCAGGCCTAGCGACTGGAACAGAGAAACCAACACCATCTAGCCAGGGCGGGGTCAAGGGCGGACCCTCGTGAACTTGTATAGAACTCTTGATGAAGTGCCAGATGTACCGCCTGTACGATGAGACCATTAGCCTAGAACCGGAAGTAGAATTGGAAAGTCGGGCTGAGTGGCTCAGACAGTCAGTTGGGGCGCTGGGCTTCTGACCCAAGTTTCCTAGCATAGTCGGGTGTTATTTGTAGGTGTTCAAATACGTCAGCCTCGTGTAAGTAGATTTACTAGTACGGACAAGATCTCCTACGGGACTAAATTCCGGCATCTCGGCGTCTCCGAAAACCGTTAATGTACTTAGTGGGACGTAAAGCCAATAACATTATTATTTTTATTTTTATTATTATTAGAATTGGAAAGTACGTAACCCAAGACTAAAAAGGTTTTACTGTGTATTAACGTCGAACTGAAATTTAAAACTTGAAGTACATGATTTCCAAAAGAAGAGCGCAACAGGAGATCGTGATGTCAGAATATATCCAATAAAAATACATAAAGGGTTAACTATTAACATTTCGACATAGTAACAAGTAAGGTAACATGTATTTATTCCATTCTTGCAAACTCTTTAACGTCACACTACATTACATTTCCATACCTAGGATCACGATTAAACGATTAAACACACAGCGATTGTCATTGGCTGAAAGAAAGCCATCATGAGAACACACTGTTGTCAGATTTCCACGGATCAGATGGTGATCCTCAACTTGGACTAGCCCACATTAATAGATTAGGTCTTCATCGAGGTAGTACCACGTAACAAGCTTCGATTTACACTTCGATACACTACGTGCAGTCGGCTGAGAGATTTCCAGGTAGTCAAGGCTTATGGAAACAATTTGCTCTGTCAGTTTCATGGTCTCCACAGTTCTGATCGATTATTTCCAGACGAAACTGTCAGTAGTTGTGTCGACTAGGAAAAGCATGCCCTTGCTTAGTGTCTGGTTGGTTGCATCCGGTGTTTGAACAGGGTATGGTGCTAGCCACACGTCTGTCTCAGGCGATCCGTTTCGTCTTATTGCACTTGGTGCTATTCCTATCAATGGGTATGGTCTCAGCACAAACACAGGTAAGTTTTTGGCTATGTACGGATTGAATAGGCCTCTGAACTATTCTCCCTACAATACCCGGTATGTAAATGAGACGCCACTTCTATGAGTTTTGAACCCATCGCTACATTCTAACTCTTAGAAACTCACTTTTTTCTGGCATTCGGGTCTGGTTTCTTATGATATCAATCTTTCTGGTAAGTTAAATATCGCGGACACAGCAGTTGAGTCCAGTATTGTTTGACGAATTGTTAGTAGAGTATGGTTGTTGGAACAGGCATAGCAAACTGAGTCATAGGTAGCACTGCCCACAGCGGTGACGAAACTGTTCTACCGTGGCTGGTTTGATGACGAGCTTTCCCGCAACCCGTACAACAGAGTGAATTGGGGAGGGGGGGGGACAAGAACATCGCATTTTGTGATAGCAGTATAAACAATTATTCAAAGAATTGTGGATTCAATAACATCGAAACAAAGTTAATTAAATCATAATATTTGCGAGCGAAAAGTTAGTGTCTTGTAGGTTTTATTCATGTTTTATTTATTCAGTTTTACAAGGTATATTTATTGCCCCGTGGCTATAATCATGATATCAACAGTCACGCAAAACTACAAGATTCCATTTTTATATTTATTAATCTGTATTTACCTACGTTTTCTATTACCTGACTCAGAATAAAAATAAAATCTTGTATATTTATGATTACTGAATGCTATTAATGTATTATTACGAGAAACATTGTCCACCTCTGTGGTGTAGTGGTTAGTGTGATTAGCTGCCACCCCCGGAGGCCCGGGTTCGATTCCCGGCTCTGCCATGAAATTTCAAAATTGGTATGAGGGCTGGAACGGGGTCCACTCAGCCTCGGGAGGCCAACTGAGCAGAGGTGCCTTTGATTCCCACCTCAGCCATCCTGGAAGTGGCATTCCGCGGTTTCCCACTTCTCATCCAGGCAAATGTCGGGATGCTACCTAACTCAAGGCCACGGCCGCTTCCTTCCCTCTTCCTTGTCTATCCCTTCCAATCTTCCCATCCCCCTGCAAGTTCCCTGTTCAGCATACCAGGTGAGGCCGCCTAGGTGACGTACGCGTCATTCTCCCCAGTTCTATCCCCGACCCAGATTTTGAAGCTCCAGGACTCTGCCCTTGAGGCGGTAGAAGTGGGATCCCTCACTGAGTCCGAGGGAAAAACCGACCCTGGAGGGTAAACAGAAGATGAAGAAGTTACAACCAATTTCTCCTCTGGGGGGTATACTGGTCCTCAGACGAGTATTTTTCTTTGTTATTTTTGTGTTTATTAAATTAAGAAACTAATCGAAACTAGTGATTGACATCCGGGCGAAATTAAATCACTTTTTCATCTCTCCTTGCTTGTCCGTATAAAATATAAAATTGACTTTTTGTTACTCGATCACTCGCAGTAAGATGGACCCACATTCATCGATTATTTCTTTTCTTATTTATTTTCCACCAAGATAAGTAAATCAGTGACAAAATAATTATAAATAATTTCGCGTGTTTTGGAAAGTGTTGCCACCGAATCTGCTGCCGATTGTGTGTGTCCTCGTCCTTATATTCAGGCAGAAGGAGGTCACATTGAGCATTTCATCTTATAAGTGAATATTGTTCCAGCTGGCGTTACAGGCATACTGAGTGCAGCACTGTTGAGAGAGTCGGATTGCACTAACGTTACTAAAGGTACGATAATTCGTAGTTATATAAGGGCCATTCAAAATGAAACGATCCGGAGCCTATAAAATTAAAACATATACCGTTATTTCAAACGTATTACCCAGCATTGTTCGGGAACTTGTCCCACTGCGACACAAGGCGGTGAATGGCCGTCTCGTACAATTCTTTGGCTGCGTTGTGAACCAGTTCTGGAGGTACTTCTTGACGTTGTCGTCCGAGGTAAATCGCTTGCCCCTCAGGGCCTTCTTTACCTCACCTTGGATTTTTTGGGTCGCGGCGATCCTGCATGCTTCCACTGGAGACTTCGTCCTCGGGTTCGAAGTGATGACACTATGTCTCGTCTCCAGCGATGAATTTTCACTCGTGATAGGAACTCATCCTCTGCCTTGGCATAGCAAGCAGATGTTCAAGAGAGATTTCCGTTCGACATGCTTCCTGTGCTAGTTGAATACTATGAGGCACCCATTGGACGAACTTTTAGTGACATTTCAGTCGCTCCTTAATGAGGGCGTGAACACCTCAGACGCTCTCTCCGACCTTGCGGCAATGACTGCTACCGTAACTCGTCCGTCTTACATAATGAGGACATCCACCCACTGGACAACGGCGACCTGGCGTTCCAGACCGTGCATCATCGGCCAATGGCATCCGTCCTTCCCTGAATCGCCTATGCCATGCCTTGACATTTGCAGAGGACGTGCAGTGTT
Source organism: Anabrus simplex (assembly GCF_040414725.1). Classification (NCBI taxonomy): domain Eukaryota; kingdom Metazoa; phylum Arthropoda; class Insecta; order Orthoptera; family Tettigoniidae; genus Anabrus; species Anabrus simplex. The sequence goes on along the minus strand of NC_090268.1, from coordinate 342,669,762 downwards.
CTCCGTACATTTCTGTCATTCTTCGATGAATTTTCATTCCCCTCACTCCTCCTTCTGTCAGGAAACGCTCTACACCTCTTTTCTCTTCATTTGAAGCCTCCATTTCACTGTTGTCAGCACGAAAGAAATACAAATAAGATCGGAGTGACATCTGTTGGTTAGAACGCACACTTGGTAGTGTCAACAAAATCTCAGTTAGGAGGACGAACTAAACACATGTGCTGTCACAAATGTTTTCTAATACCAATCTATTCTCAGACGAGAGGAACGTAGTAACTTCTTAGGCGACATCCTATCACTGGTGAGCGTGCTCGATCTGTCGTCACATGGTGAGCACCCATGTCCCATCAGCGGTGAGTTTAAGACCTCAGCGCTCTTATAGACACCACGCCACTTTCCGCAGACAATTGTATTACCATCCTTTCAGCTCGTTTCATTTTGAATGGCCCTCATACATTTCCGGAGCCATGTTGTTATATAATATTTTTCTTGTTTAAATTTTAGGAATCCATTCTTGAAGTTTTGCTGCTGAGTTTTGATCCATTATGTGCAGTAGTGTTATGGTTTAGTGCAGAGTCTTCTATGCGTACAGCACACTGACCCAAATTAATCTACGTCCCCAGCAGCCATTTCCCACGACTGCTATGCTTGCTGCAACCCTCTTTCAGGGTCAGCGTCTTTGACAGGCCTGGCGCAGAAAAACGGTGAATCAGACACAAAAACTCATGATAAGCTAGTCCACGTAAACTATAAGGTCGTTTGAGACAAATTTGCATTGAATATTTGATTTACTTTTAATAAAAGCTTAGAATTACATAAATATTATTATAAGTAAGAGCCTTCAGTTTGTAGGGAATCTCGAACTTCATATCTGCTACAGAGTATTAGGTACGTGTATTTAATTGTATGTACCTGTATTCATGACTCTGTGTCATCTAGATCACAAGAGAAAGTACAAGAAAGCAGATTTTCATGTTTTTTAAAATGTTAACCTTCCTTTACTGCTCACTGGATGTATCATTCCCTAGAAATCCAACAGATGTAATCCACAAGTCATTGTAAGTGTGCTTCAGAACCTCACAAAGATTGTTCAAGTAGTTCAGATGATATTAGGGTTTATCAGTGATTCATGTTTACACTCTCAACCAGCTACCAAATGTCATTCAACTATACTGTTCGTATTAGACACGAGTCCGGAAACTCTGTTCCGAAACGTTCCCAACAGTGTTGCCAACTTATATTTTCAAGATCCGCTAAATACTACTAAAAATCCGCTGAAATTCCGCCAAGAAATCCGATCTCAAATAATAATAATAATAATAATAATAATAATAATAATAATAATAATAATAATATCTGCACTCACCTGAAGTGTGAGTTTCACTGTGATTAACCTCCTGCCTGCGAGCCGGCGAGCTAAAACTTGTAGACGTTTTAGTGTCGGGTGCAAACTACGTGAATCTCCTACCACAAGGGCCACACGCAAAACAGGCCAGTTCATTAAACGGTCTTCCTTCATAGCATAAATATAAATGCTACTCTCTCACAGTCTCATTATCTGTCGTCATTCGTCAACTAAGAGATAAGTAACCTTTCCCCGCGCATTACAAATTTATGATACCATGATCTCATAACATCAAATCCAAATAACATGTTTTTCTCATGTCACTGCTAGCTCCTGACAAGAAATACGGAATAGCTCGGAGACAGACTGGAGAACCATTTTTTAAAAAGTAAAATGGATAAAACACTAAATTCCGCTATAATAAATCTAGAATTCGGCCCAAAATTCCGCTGTCCGCTAAATTATATATTTCTCCGACGACAGTCTTCTAATTCCGCCAAATTTAGCGGAAAATCCGCTAAGTTGGCAACACTGGTTCCCAATTGTTTTTAACCATCTCACGTTTCCATATCACCTACCTCAACCCGGTTTTATAGCTGATTCTATAAACAAAATTATAATAGGGCAAATTTTCTTAGTCTTTTAAAAATAATTTTTGGTTATATTTAATTATTATCTCAATAACTACTAATGAAATCAAACCCATTCTGCTACACTGTAGGTTTAGTGACTGATAACCAAGTTATATCATCACTGGTTTTTTTACTAATTGGCCGCAGTTCAGGTCACATACGTAGAAGTTTCGAAGTTCCTGTGGCTTGGATTTCGCGTAAAACTGGTCGTCCCATGGCTATGATCACGATATAAAACTGTATTGAGGTGTCTACTTGTGAGAAGCGCTGTGCAGTGTAATATGAAGTTTTTGCTTCGTGCGTTGGCCTCTGAACGGCCTTGTTTCTGTCTGCTGTTCATGCTCTGGTGAGCCCAACACTACTCGTATACATTTCCCTCCTCTCAGGTTACACTGCTACTAGCCATCCTCCCATTGTTGAGCGTCGTTTCAGCGGGTTGTCACGCAGATCCGTTATTTACAGTGAAGTGTCCTTCATGAGGATAGAGCCGCTCGCGTGCCGAGGGGTGATAAAAGGTACCCTTATCCCTTGAGATTTGCAAATGAAATAAAAATAAACCGATCTCAGCGACACCGTCGGGTAGACGCACCATGGTGTATACAGAGTGTATCAGAACTATACTGACAAAAAAAATAATCAGGAATGCTCTTCGTGTTATGTTGAGAATGATGGTGAAATCGGATTGGCAGAGAAGAAAATTTAGTTCCGAGAAAACGAGGTAAATGTATTCTTTCCGGGCGCACGAATCAAATTGACGAGCTCGACCAGAGTACAAGCCGAGAGAGAGAAGGGGATGGAGGGTAAGTGAGGTGTATGATGGAGACAGAGATAATGCTCCGCGCCTATACACAAGTTTCCTGGCACAGGATTGTCCTTGTCTCTTACAGGTGTATGATGGAGACAGAGATAATGCTCCGCGCTTATGCACAAGTTTCCTGGCACAGGATTGTCCTTGTCTCTTACAGGTGTATGATGGAGACAGAGATAATGCTCCGCGCTTATACACAAGTTTCCTGGCACAGGATTGTCCTTGTCTCTTACAGGTGTATGATGGAGACAGAGATAATGCTCCGCGCTTATGCACAAGTTTCCTGGCACAGGATTGTCCTTGTCTCTTACAGGTGTATGATGGAGACAGAGATAATGCTCCGCGCTTATACACAAGTTTCCTGGCACAGGATTGTCCTTGTCTCTTACAGGTGTATGATGGAGACAGAGATAATGCTCCGCGCTTATGCACAAGTTTCCTGGCACAGGATTGTCCTTGTCTCTTACAGGTGTATGATGGAGACAGAGATAATGCTCCGCGCTTATGCACAAGTTTCCTCGCACAGAATTGTCCTTGTCTCTTACAGGTGTATGATGGAGACAGAGATAATGCTCCGCGCTTATACACAAGTTTCCTGGCACAGGATTGTCCTTGTCTCTTACAGGTGTATGATGGAGACAGAGATAATGCTCCGCGCTTATACACAAGTTTCCTGGCACAGGATTGTCCTTGTCTCTTACAGGTGTATGATGGAGACAGAGATAATGCTCCGCGCTTATACACAAGTTTCCTGGCACAGGATTGTCCTTGTCTCTTACAGGTGTATGATGGAGACAGAGATAATGCTCCGCGCTTATACACAAGTTTCCTCGCACAGGATTGTCCTTGTCTCTTACAGGTGAATGATGGAGACAGAGATAATGCTCCGCGCTTATGCACAAGTTTCCTGGCACAGGATTGTCCTTGTCTCTTACAGGTGAATGATGGAGACAGAGATAATGCTCCGCGCTTATGCACAAGTTTCCTGGCACAGGATTGTCCTTGTCTCTTACAGGTGTATGATGGAGACAGAGATAATGCTCCGCGCTTATGCACAAGTTTCCTGGCACAGGATTGTCCTTCTCTCTTACAAGCAATATCCACAGTTCGTTTATTAAACAGCCATAACTGCAGACACACACACGAAAAAAATACAAAAACACGCTGTAATTAAGACATACTTGTCAGCCAAGGAATGCACCAGATCGTTTCTCCTCTCGTCTATTGGTCGCAGCAACGTTATTTATTATTTAACATGTTCGAAGATGCAATGCTGCTACCCTACAATTGTGTATTCCTTTAATTACAACACTGTAATTGGAATGAAATACTGAACAAAGGAAACAATAAGCCTAATGGTTTGATTACAGTAGATGTTCAATATGCTCCCTTCTTACTTCGATGCACAGTTTACAAAGGTGCAGTAGTGATCTTTGGACTCTGTTTAGGATGTATGGTGTGTTCATCTTCTCTTTCTACGGGGTTCGCATAGTACGTAGCAGTCAATTTGTGCAAAACAAACTGCACACCACCCAGTGGGGTTGGGAGGTGACCATACGAAACGAAGGAGAAACTTTTGCATTTGACCGAGCATTACTTCTGTCTCCCACTTCGCACTTCCCCTCCCTTCCCTCTTCTGACGTACAGCAATTGTAACAAAGGAACCTCTTTTTCTCGAAAAGAAAAATTTTCTCCGCTAATCCGATTGCAATATCGTTCTTAACATAATACGAAGAGCATCCCTGCTCTTTCTGTCGGTACAGTTTTGATACAACTCGTAGAAGGGGAAGAGTGCGCTCTCCGTGAGTTACCGTGAACCACCGCACAGATGGCAGTGACAATACCTGTGTCGCGTCGTGAAATGAAGAAGCATGTACAGTACAACCATTGCTTCTATCTCGTGATAAACGGATGCATGTAACCTCACGTTTAAGGATGATTTCAGGAGATGGACACTTTGGAGTATTTTAGAGATAATTTAGCTGTCTTGGAAGTAGCCATCTCTCGTCGTTTCTCCTTTGTGCGGAAGAAAATCGACACTTCCAGTAGCGAAATACAAGTTTAGGTAGCATACAGAACACATGAGCTTCACAGCATCCCAGTGGCGACGACTTCACTTTAATAGCATCTATACTATGAAAATCCACAGCCTGTTTCCAGTCATTCGACCGGGTCAGGAATGGGATGAATGAAGCCCCATCTAGCGGCGAGGATAGGAATTGTGGTGGCTGCCGAAGCCTGTCGCACTCCTCTAGGGCAATGATTAATGAATGACAGATGAAATTAAATTGTACTGGAGTGATTCTAGAATTAAATATGGCAGGGAAAATCAAAGTACCCGGAGAAAAACCTGCCCCGCCTCCGCTTTGTCCAGCACAAATCGCACATGGAGTGACCGAGATTTGAACTATGGAACCCAGTGTTGAGAAGCCGGCACGCTGCCACCTGAGCTACGGAGGCTCAATAGCATCCATAGTACTATCCTAACGCTAAAAAAACACCCACAAACTATCAACTCACGATAGCTTTTCCACTCGCCCCAGCACATTATAAAAACTTTCCGATGCATACGTAAGATACGTGCCACTCTGTGTAGTGTTAACGAAGCACTTACCGTTACATTATCAGTCGTTTTGCCTCGGATACCACTAAGGGGCGCATTTAATATCTGAACCGTACCGCGAGTATAACTCATTACTTCACACCTTTTTCATACGTTTGCTAGAATTTTTACTGTATTTCTGTTCTTGCCTCTGCCTTGCCTCTTTAGGCGTATGTAAAAACACCATGAGTCATCTTCTTATCTGTTTATCTAAGAATCACTGCGCCTAAATTTCTCCTCTGTTACTGCCTTCTGTTACTGCCTTAAACTTCCTTAACTTTATTACTTTCGTCCTTAATTACTCCATATGTATGCTAGAGGTAATCCTGAAACCAGGGCACTCTTTCCTTTGAGGAAAATTTCCAAGTTGTTCAAGTGCATACATTTTGGCCCCGGAATATATCGAAATATAAATACAATTTTAATGACGGTGCAGACCTTCATTTCGGGATAATTGGTGGCTAAACGGTAAGTCGTGTCACAAAACAGATAGCACAATCGCCGTTCAATTTGGGGAGATCTACAAGTTTCGTCCTATAACTTATTATCGTGTCTCCATTATTGATACATTAGATAGCGCTGCATTTCTCTATTATAATCAAATCTCTCTAACTCGACTGTGACTGGCATTAGGAAGAGGGGCCTGTATTTATAATTAAAACTCTCCATCTCTATTGTGAGTGGTATTTGCCAAGTTAGCCTGCCGTTATAGTAGAAACTCCCGCACTAGGTTGTGATTGGCAGTAGTAAATGTGGCCTGCTATTATCCTTAAATCTTCCCTACCTTTCATCGGAATCAACGTATGGCTTCCGGGGAGGATAGTCAGATAGCGCTAAGACACATGCAATTTAATATAATCTTACTCACTGCCTTTGTAGTAATTTACGGAGAAATCCGTATACAATGTAGAATACCGTAGCGAAGTACGGGTACATTTGCTAGTATACAATATATTTTATACCTTAATGAACACTCAGTTTTTATTTCAGTATTTTTCCATATTATTATTTCAGTATGCCATCTGCAATTAGTGCCTATAGCATTATTAGAGGCCTGTCCGACTCGTTGACTGAACGGTCAGCGTACTGGCCTTCGGTTCAGAGGGTCCTGGGTTCGATTCCCGGCCGGGTTGGGGATTTTAACCTTAATTGGTTAATTCCAATGGCACGGGGGCTGGGTGTATGTATTGTCTTCATCATCATTTCATCCTCATCACGACGCGCAGGTCGCCTAAGGGTGTCTAATAGAAAGACCTGCACCTGGCAAGCCGAACCCGTCCTGGGATATCCCGGCACTAAAAGCCATACGACATTTCATTAGAGGCCTGATATTTCTCTCAACAGAAGAAAAGAAGGAAAAACCGAACTGAGCGCAAACATTAAGCTTCTGTTGACCATTAGATCGTATACATGCTGAAAGATATGTCTACATTTCCTAAGACTACTGGTTTCCTCGGAAACCATCTAACTTTTTGTTATTTCTAATGTGATGGTATATTTTGACAAGATAGTAAGGGAGTTATTATAAGGAGGCAAACATTTCGGGCTGAGAAATTCCGCTTTGTCCGCATAGCAGCGCCACGACATCGTGTCGGCATTCATACTCATGCTAAACCAAGCGAGCTTCCGATATTGGTGCTGTATAGTATTTGCCTTAACCGAGCAACAAAAATGCATGACCGAAGTCTGAATTATGGTGTTTATCGTGTTCTTCCCCAGATTGGAAGTATAAATAGAACATGTATATAAATGAGTGGGTAGGTGTAAAAGGCTACTAAACCCGTGTAGTTATTCCCTTTCTGGACCAGTCGAGTTCAAATCCGGAAAAGGGCGCCAGGTTTATGAAGGGTGGAAAAATGTCCACTCGGCATTCAATTTTGTGTGATACCAAGATGCAAAAGATATCTGATGACACATTCGGTGTTCACCAGATAATATAAATTAATAATCAACAATAAGTCATCTAGCAGAGTTTCGCTTTTGAGCCATCTGTTAGAATAAAACAGAACGTTAAAATTGGCACGCAGCCTACCTAAATGGCGGCATATCAAACTGTCTACACATGGTAGCAGAAGTCATAGAGCATTACTATTATTATTATTATTATTATTATTATTATTATTATTATTATTATTATTATTATTATTATTATTACAACCTGTGCGAAATTTAGCAGCCTCATGTATGTGACACGAATCATGACCAAGAGCTCTTCTACTGCCACACAAGAATGAATGCAGTGCGATGTACTGGGCAAAATATAAAGTCACATTACTTGAACATAATTGCCGCTGTATTTCATTTACGACGCTCATTCCGTCTCGTTTATGGTCTGTGCAGCGCAGTTAAAGTTACGAGCTTTGGCCTCTGTACAAACCCAAGGGCCACAACACCTCTCATATGTCCATAATGAACTCCATTATTATCTCTTCTAAGCTATTTAATCGAAAGGTGATCGAGTAGAGTTGGCTTCAGCTTAACATGGGCTCGTCGTGTTGTACTAGGCATGCAGCTCTATATTTGGGGGGCTGAGGAGCTGGTTCCCACCGCCGTGGTTTTCCATTCCCCTGCATTAAGGCGAATGCCGGGACAGTTCCTGTTATAGTCCACGGCCGTACCCACCTCATCTTTTCCGCAAATCACATCTCCGATACAAAAAAAACTCTCAGGCCTGAGCGACGGCTCTGCCATCTAGGAAGCTCACCATACCCTGTCGAGGTATGGAATAAAAATTTTAACCCCCATAGAAATGTAAATAAATAAATAAATAAATATAAATAAATAAATAAATAAATCATCTGCATTTAGGGTGGTCGCCCAGGTGGCAGATTCCCTATCAATTGTTTACTGATACTTTCCTGACTGTCTGACTTATTTTACAAATATTACAAAACTGCATTTAACTTGAAAAATATGAAATATCTGCATTTAAAATGGAAAATCTGAAAAATAATATTCATTAAATAAAATACACACTCGTCGGACCTTGTACTCACACTTACTTGTTACCTGTTTACTTACACATACGTTATTTGAAGGGCGCCAGCTACCACTCAGTGCAGCAATAATAGAATGAGACTCTTGACTATCTCTAGGGTGTGGGGTAATAAGCTTACTTTTGACAACATACCATATAAGTTCTGGGAAAAGGAGATTGGCGTTCGGTTTCCCCATTAATTTTGAGGTTAAGATATTTTACTGTCAATGAAATAAAACTATGAATTCGTTTGATAGAACAATATATATTCTTTAAATAATATATAAAAAATAGTGAGTCTTGTTGCGATAAAACAGATGAGAATATGAAATTATGATATTGCAACTGAAAGAAACTAGGCATGAATTTGAATTCTTCTTGACCGGACATTTAACAATTTATAAGAAATATTTTCCTCACTGATTCACTTGACTGTACCTTCAACACTTTGAGTGTAATTACGACGTAATCCTTTGATCTGGTGTTTACTGTAGATGTGTCACGCCTAACTTGGTGATACATCCTTGTGACTGCTTCTTCTCCATATCATCTGACTTCTTTGTAAGTCAATATGGTATTACCTCTTGGCAGGTCCAGGGTTGTCCTCTCTGACTCCATGGTAAGCCCTTTCGTCCGTATCTTCAACTAAGTGACCGACCAACCTTTGGCCTCACTCTCTCAATGACCAATGATAATGGCTCACTGAGTCTTCTCCATCTCTCGTTCACACTCGTTGACTGACCGACTGAGGCCTCTTCATCTAGTAGACTTCTTCACTGTACTGCTTCCGTTTAAATAATGACTTATGACCGACTGAGGCCTCTCCTTCCCGTAGACTGACTCTATAAGGCGCTGGTCCTCGTATTTATAACCATTGGTTGACACACCTACGCAATCTCCAGAAATAACAATGACATACTCCCACAACGCGGCAAATATTACATACAGTTGTGAAACCGCCGCCGGCTCGTTGGGTTTCTCAAAGAAAGTGAGCTCAGTGCTAACTAGATACGATGACGTAGCCATGGTGTAGCAATGACTTGGCAGAATCGCCAGTAGTATAACAATATAACGACGTCACATCCACATCTAATACATCGAAACTCTCACTGTACAGGTATTTAATGATAATCTACATATACGTATATGTGCATACACTCAATTACAAATACGCATGCGATAAGCTTTGCGTACTGGAATTGAATAATAATTATAACAAAATAGTAGTAATCTCACAGATGAAATAATAATACTGACATAATAATAATAATAATAATAATAATAATAATAATAATAATAAAGATAAAATAATAAAATACAGATATCATCTTGTAACGGGATTTGAACCGTTACATTACCTAGCTTTTTCTTAAATGTTTTAAAAGAACTTGATCATTTATTCCAATCGCTTACTCCTCGTCCTATAAATGAATATTTGACACAATCTCTCCTCTTGAATTCTAACTTTATCTTCATGTTATGATCTTTCCTGCTTTTAAAAGCTCCACTCAAGCTTATTCTTCTACTTATGTCATTCCACGTCAACTCCCCATTGACAGCCCGAAACATATCACATAGTCGAGCTACTCGTCTCCTTACTCCCAAGTCTTCCCAGCCCAAAGTGTAACACTATTCTTTTGTCGTAAATCACCCGGAAAATATCGTGCTGCTTTCCTTTGCATTTTTCCGAGTTCTCGTACCAAGTAGTCCTGGTGAGAGTCCAATACACTGGAGCCATACTGTAGATGAGGTCTTACCAAAGACTTATACATCCCCTTCTTTACATCCTTACTGCAACCTCTAAATATTCTAATAACCATGTGAAGAGATCTGTAACATTAATTACTTCGTTAATATGCTTACCCGAATGAAGATCATTCCTTATGTTAACAGGTAAGTACTTACATTATTCCCCACGAGGTACTATCACCCCATCAACACAATAATTAAAACTGAGAGGACTTTTCCTCTTGGTGAAACTTATAACTTGACTTTTAATACCATTTACACTCACACCATAATCTGCTGTCCATATCAAAACATTGTTTAAGTCCACGTGCAGTCGCTCCACATCGTAAATCGAATAAGACATTAATATCGACATTACATTCTTATTTTTATTTTCAAAACTCCTCCCCTCCCCCCCAATGGAGGTAGCCCTAAAGGACTCAGTATAAACACAAGACAATAATAATAAACATTACAGTTATAATTACAATGTTAAAAGTATAATAAATGATATGCAATTTCAAAAAACCTAAGAGGTGTAGATTAAGATGGTAATTCATAATGTGACAACTCTTCTTTAGAATTATGGTGACTATGTCATCTCATACGGAAACTGGAATGAGATATTTTTCGAAATACATAAAAAAACGAGGTATAACACCTCGTGCTCCTAACACTAGACCTATTACATCAACGCATTTGAGCTTATATCTGTCTTTGAAATAATGAACAGCAGGTTCATATATAACTTTCTTTTCTTTATTCACCTCCTCAGCTTGTTGAAGATCAACCTCGAAACGGACAGAGCGGTCAATTATTATGCGATGCCTACAGGTGTTACAATATGCAATAACATCAGCTCTTCTACAGTAAGAGATCCATCTGAGGAAACTACAATATAGGTATGTATAAACCACACAAAAGCGATAGCATACAAATGAGTCTTCAGATAATAATCATCTCCTATCGTCCAGGCACCTCTTCCAACGCTGAACAATTTTATCTATACTTCCCACAAAAAGAAACCCTGGTTTCAGGCTGAAACAGCATCAACAGTTGCTTGATCGGTGGTAAGCTTACTCTTCAAGGCTTCCTTGAGCAGACCAAAGAATGGTAGTGGCTTTAAGGCATGAAGACTGCAGCGAAAACAGCGCCGATTATCCGTTGTTGCATTGACAGCGTGTGGGTGTGCGTTATCGTGGGCCGTAAACACAGTTCATGACAATTATCCTGGTCGAAGGACCTTCTTCGCACGATAACTGAATCACGCTCTACATTCAGTAGATGAATGTCACAGACTGATCACGTTCCGAACAGTTACTGCAAAACACCAAACTAGACTTCTTGGCTGTCTCGTCAGTTATTAGCACTATAACCAGCTCTGTCTGTTTCATTTAAACAACTCGTATAATACTGACTCGAAGTTCTTTTTCTTTTAGTCATTTGCGCACCGCCTTGTGGGGTCGCGGGAGTGAACTGTGTTGTACGTTTAGACTTGGCCCTTTTTACGCCTGGATGCCCTTTCTGACGCCAACTCAATTTCAAGGAATGTATTCACTGGTGTGGTTGGCAATGTGGTGTGTTGTATGAATGTGATAAGGAGTGTGTTGGGGATTAACAGAGCCCCTAGTCCTTGAGCCAGGTGAATTAAGCAAATGGGATTAATATCACTGACCCGGCCAGTAATCGAGGCAAGGACCATCTGAACCAAAGGTCTCAGCGCTAATCATTCCATGAAGGAACTAGACTATATTATTGACTCGAGCGTCAGTTGAAAAACTGAATGTTACTAACAAGTTATTTTATGTTTACAATTGGCTTTATGTCGCACCGACACAGATACTGTAGGTCTTATGGCGACGTAGTTATAGGAGTGAGAAGGGAGCGGCTGTGGCCTTAATTAAGGTACAGCCCCAGCATTTGCCTGGTGTGAAAATAGGAAACCATGGAAAAACCATCTTTAGGGCTCCCGGCAATTCAATATTTACTGCAATTTTGGTTCGTGATAATGTTATTGGTTTTATGTCCCACTAACTACTCATTTGACGGTTTCTGGAGACACCAGGGAGCCGGAATTTTGTCCCGCAAGAATTCCTTTACGTGCCAGTAAATCTACCGACGTGAGAATGTTGTATATGAGCACCTTCAAATATCATCAGACTGAACCAGGATTAAACCTGCAAGTTTAAGTCAGAAGGCCAGCGCCTGATTTTCGTTGAATGGTTCTTCGTATCTGTTTTAAGATGATGCCAGATATAGCTACAAATATATATTGAAAATATGGACTGCAAGACGTTATGATCAAAATAATTCGTTATGAATACTCATGCAATGAAACACTTCATTACTAATCAAGTTAGCTTTCTGTTCTGCAGGCTGCGATGTCTGTTATTACAATTCTTTCGTTGTCAGTTAACCGCCCAGGGTTGGTTTTTCCCTCCAACTCAGCGAGGGATCCCACCTGTACAGCCTCAAGGGCAGCATCCTGGACCGTGAAATATTTGGTCGGGGATGAAACTGAGATGTAGGACCAGTACCTCGCCCAGGCGGCCTCACCTGATATGCTGAACAGGGGCCTTGTGGGGGATGGGATTAATTTAATGGATAGACAAGGAGAGACCGGGCGAGTTGGCCGTGCGGTTAGGGGCGCGCAGCTGAGAGCTTGCACCCGGGAGATAGTGGGTTCGAACCCCACTGTCGGCAGTCCTGAAGATGGTTTTCCGTGGTTTCCCATTTTCACACCAGGAAAATGCTGGGGCTGTACCTTAAGTAAGGAGACGGCCGCTTCCTTTCTGCTGCTAGCCCTTTCCTAACCCATCGCCGCCATAAGACCTATCTGTATTGGTGCGACGTAAAGTATATTGTTAAAAAAAAGGAAGAGGGAAGGAAGCGGCTGTGGCCTTAAGTTAAGTACCATCTCAGCATTTGCTTGGAGAAGTAGTGGGAAACCACGGAAAACGACTTCATGGGTGACTGAGTGGGTAATCGACTCCCGTCTACTGAGTTAACCTCCCGAGGCTGAGTGGACCCCGTTCCAGCCAAGTACCGCTTTTCAAATTCCGCGGTGGAACGGGGGATCTTACCCGGGCCTCCGGTAGAGGGTTTTTTAGTTAATCACACTAACCACTACACCGCAGTAGCGAACTACTACAAAGCTACCAGCGTCAATGGTAAAGCTTTCTCTATAAATTCGTGCCATCCGAAGCCTTCTGTATGGTCTGGTTTTGGAACTGAAAAGGTTAGAAGCTAAAAATGGAATAATTTTCACCAGGTATCGTGCCCATCCCGGGCATATCAGGGCAACCATTACATAATTCGGCTTCACAAACAAATATATAAATGGAATTCCTGGATGAGAACCTTCGGAAATCATTTCCCAGGACTCGAAGAGCCATCCTCCCTACTTTCATTGCGTCAGCGGCTAAAGCTCAGAAGCATACGGGTAATGGAATGTCCGTCGAGAAAACTGGGCACTACATTAAATATAACGAAAGTAGGGTTCGGGTATAGTGCGCATTGGTATCACCCAAATATCACTATAAAATTTGTCACAAATGGAACATAATAATTGCTTAGACACATATCAAGTGAAAAATCTCTGGCAAATTCAGAAATATTTGATTTTTGGAGAATATTATATATACATACTTTACCACTTTACAAGTACATTTGGTGTTGCGCTCACAGTGACACACGTATGTCTTTTGTCTTACACTTTCAACAATTTCGTGTGTGATATCTGTGTTCACTGAAGTTCTTTGCTTTCGTTTCAATGCTTCACTTGTCAGTGACATCATTTCATGAATTGTATCGCGATATACAATATTTAATAGGCGACAAAATGGTATGGCCAATGTACATAAGAAAAATTCAGTGGACTGGTGATTTATTGGTCCAGGGATCGAGCTACTTTCGTTCGAACGGAAATAAAAATATTTATTGCTCCAGGGATCATGCTATCTTTCTGTTGACCTCCATTTTGCTGTTTGAACTGGCCACTCTAGTCATATGGACAAAGATAATGAGAATCTACAGATATAGCACTCCCACGAGCCCTGGACCTGAAAAAGTAACAAAAGACGGCATCAGCAGCGAATGGACAAGGATAATGAGAATCCACAGACATAGCACTCGCATTCCTCGGTGCTAGCCCTGGACCTCAAGAAAGTAACAAAAGACGGCATCACCAGCGGAATACGACATAAACCAGTCCTGTCTACAAGCCTTAAGTATGTTTTCATATTTCTCAAATAACGACGGTATTTCTTAATTTGCCAGGGATTTTTCACTTGATATGTGTAAAAGCAATTGTTATGTTCCATTTGTAATAAATTTTATAGTGATATTTAGGTGATACCTTTGCACATCATACCCGTAGGGTTCTCTATAATGTAAGAGGAATACATTAATATTATTAAATGAGAAGAGTTTTGTTCCCAATATTTACTAAACATTTTATTAAACTGATAAAACCACACGATAAATACATGAGATAATGCCATATTATTACACATAAAATACAAAAAAATCCATAGTAAAGCAATCATTTGTATAAAGTATGCCTCAACGTCTTTGTCTGTTCGTACACTGTTCTGGTTATCGCTTGACATACTTTAAATCACTTTAGTAGCGCGCACTAATACTATATACATTTTCCACAGACGGAAATTTATTTATCTCTGAGCAATGATACTCGATGGTATCTATTTGAATGAACTGACCACAAAGTCAGGATGACATTCTCTCATTAAATCATATTATTAGTTAGCCGTCATGGTTGTGGAATTTAGGCATATTAAATTAATACATTTTTTCCACGCACGAGATTACATCGCCGTATATCGAACAGATCGTATATTTGACCACATCAATTACATATTATACTGAACACATACACGTATCCTGGGTTTACCTGACTCTGTTATATTCCAAGTGGATTAACACAACGTTGGTATCCTACCCATCACCATAAATATTTGGGAATAACGGAAATACATAAATGCATTGCACAAAGATATATTATACATATAGCAAACAATAAATCTGGAAGATATGGCCTAGTCAAGCCATATGGTATCAGATTAAAGCCGTCGTTCTGACGCGGGTCGAACCCAAGTTCTCCAGCTTCCGAGGTACAAAATCTGAAACTCCTATCACGAGCTAATTTGATAAATAAAAATGGGGAAGAATACGTCCTTCGCAGAATCATAAAATTATCAACGCTCTTCATAATATATCATTAGCATGGGATTGATATTGCAGTGGTGAATGAAGAAAACTTACAGAGGCAAATGTTTTGAGAACTCTTGGGGACGACTCAGTCCACCCGGACCGAACATATCCCTTACATCATAAATCTGTCTCTCTGGTAATGGACAGTGCCCTACCTTGCGGCCGCAAGGACACTTTCTACTTATTTCTTTCTTTCTTTCTTTCTTTCTTTCTTCTCATCTTGGCTCGTTTCCAAGTACACATTTATTTAAGGGCCGCCAGTTCTTATTTCTTATTATTCCGGTCATATACAGCCTAATTCAGTATATCGCGACAGTCATCATTATTCTAATTCTTTGTTAATCCGTCATTTCAAATATTTTGCTAGTTTCATCTTCCCCATTGTCACGCTATTGCACCTCAAATCCATTTCATTCATTTGTATAGAAGACTCTATTCCCACAAGTCATTTAACTAATTCCATTTCACTTGCGTATCTATATAATTTACAAATTGCACCTCGGCTTGGACATTTTCAATTATATTATATTTATTATATGGGATTTATAAAACACATGCATCACCCTGTAAAGCGAACACATAATCTAGATTCAAATTATAATGAAGACCCTTACCAGTTAGTAACATTAGGAAGAAATTATAAATTTAGCTGAAGTGCCATTCTCTCTTGCTTCACACGCACTAAAAATTTATGGGATCTATGTGCTAATTCATGCAAATAAGCCCGCTGAAATATTAGAGATTATCCTTAAATCACAGAAGAAATCGTATTAAATTAATAAAATAATCTTTCCCAGTCACACGCGTATAGTGTTCTGTACATTTAATATTATTAATTACATAAATAAATATTTATTTACAAATAAAAGTTGATATAGACATGCAAATCTCGTGGTTTAATATATTTAAAAAATGTACTTACCAATACTACTTGTGGTTTGCTGCCATCTCGAGGGTACATCTGGGATTTTTAGACCTTCATGACGACAGCTCCACTCTTAAATAGTCCTTGGTTGCTCTTCCTCATTATACCGTCCATGTCTCGAATTGTGGTCTTCTGCTGTTGGAATCTCTAGACTTTCCCTGGAGAGATGAATGCTGGCACTTAGGCGCGACTCTCGTTGATTCCAATTCTGGGTTCGACGGTCACTCACGAACATACAGGCAAAAATGGGAAATTAGTTAATGAATACTGTTTATGTGTTTTCAAAGAACCTATTGGTGATTAGATACACTTATAAATTCAAATGGACTAACCCGAATAGCAGTTTGTATAAATCACTATTCATTTCCCCTTTAATCACACAGTCTGACTAATTGTTACCACGAGTGTCCATGGAGTATGCAAACGTTTTTCTTATCACGAACACCGTTCTTTTAATTTACTGAGCGTCACTCACTGTTTAAATACCTCAAAACCGGCCACTATTAATTACTGAATGTAATCGGCTGTCTCACTACTTCTAAACAACCTGATGCGTTTGCCTGTTCTCTGATGATTGCATCATAAGCAGTCACTGAAGTCTACAAAATGTAGAGGATTAAATGTTGATATAACACCTCTATTAATCACTACTGTACTTTATCTCGTACCACACGGCTTATTTCGCGATATTTACACCGCGCTGATATATATTTCCTCGACACAGCACTTTACACACTGATATCCATAGTTCATTACCGACACGAAAGTACGGCGGCTGCACAAATTACAATGGGATCCTGCATCTAGGTCCGGGTTTTATTTATAGTGTCTGGGCTGAGTGGTCGGAGAGGTGGTAAACCACGCCCCTAATCGAGATTCTGTCCCGGTGAACGGAATCTTTCAGCGACGTGAAAGTAATCAAATAGCTCCCGACTCCTGTTTTATACTGATTCAGTTTTAAGTCCATCCGATCAGCGGGTCGTTCGCAATCTCAAAAGCGTCCTTTTATAAATTCACGCGTCATGGTTCATCTCGTAAGTAATCCTACTTTTTTCCTCACGTTGCCAAATCTTAGCACTCTGCTTCAGTCTGCGCACGACTATATGACATGCGTCATTACCGATCCTCTATCAACGTATTGCGTTTTTATGCATTAACAATTTGCATTAAATACGTCGGTTCGAATGATATCTGACTTATAAATTTCCATAGATTATCTCAGACAAAAGTGTTATTCTTACTCTTTAGTTTAGTTAAATGAGGTGCCTAGTATCAAACATGGACAAAAGCCATTTTGTTAATTTTTCAGTAGAGCCACATTTTTGTTTCTCTATGTTAAACCCCCGTTACATGTGTGAAAACTTTTGTGTGTCATATTTCTAGCCCTAAGAACAAGAAAATCATGGTCGATACTTAGGAATTTCAGTCTAAGTCAATGTAAAACACGTTCAAATATGACGATGTCCATTTCTGAAACCGAGATTGGCTTTTGTCCACTTTTGCTAAGGGCTTTACGTCGCACCGACACAGATAGGTCTTATGGCGACGATGGGATGGGAAAGGCCTAGGAGTTGGAAGGAAGCGGCCGTGGCCTTAATTAAGGTACAGCCCCAGCATTTGCCTGGTGTGAAAATGGGAAACCACGGAAAACCATCTTCAGGGCTGCCGATAGTGGGATTCGAACCTACTATCTCCCGGATGCAAGCTCACAGCCGCGCGCCTCTACGCGCACGGCCAACTCGCCCGGTTTGTCCACTTTTGAAACGAACTATCCCAATATTTGAAAAAAAGTTGCAGGATGACATGGAAGTAAACTTCCATTTTAAAAGAAATACTGTATAATTAAAATATGAAAGAAATAAGGCTATTCTTATATTTTGTTAACATTTTTAACATTCATTTCAGTTCTTGCTTCACTGTATTTCTGGCCATATAACCTCTGGTTTACCACAAGTGTCTTCAAAACAATCACATTCATAAATAATCATTAACAGCTTGTTCATTTTCACTACAAACGTTCTTATTGATGACTTCGACATTCCACTTAAGAGAGGCATTCCTTTCCAATCTTTTCCGAAGTGCTTTCCTAGTAATTTGTCAACATGTTTAAGTTTCTGTGGGTTTACATTCATGCCAATATCAGTAGGTAAAGGATTCATTAACATTAGACTTACTTGTCATGCTTTCGTGATCTTGAGCTCAATACCTGTTTCCAATTAGTAGCCTACCTCACCTTTAACTACAACATTGCCTCTTTTTGTGCTCCTGAGTACAATTCTTTTACACTGTGAAATCTTGAAATGAAGTTGACTGGCAGATTTGAGATAAATCTGTGCTTGTTCTTTCCAATTCAGTGGTTCTAAGGTTTGTCCAATCACTTTCACTGTGCCGTATATTTTGAACACTTCAAGATATTCATCAGGACTTGCTATGGTCGTCATCTTCTTAAGGTATTTCTCAATGAGTCAAAAAGTCCTATCTGGAGGCAAAAATGAGTGTTCAGTAACTGGAACTACCAGCTTTTACTTGTCAACAGAGGATGGTGCATACGTTGTAAGCCACTTTGCACACATCGCCAACATATTAATGTTTTTATTTTGGCCAGCGCAGCCATCAGCAATCAACTTGACTGAAGTGAAGCCTTGTAAATCATTAGATCGTAACTCATTGACAACTGCTGTTGCTATTTCGTTTGATGATTTCTTTCCCTCATTCTCCAGCCACGTATAAACAGACACATTGTCAGGGCGCAGTTTTCTTTGAGATGTGCTTATTACAACAGACAGATTGTAACAGTAGAGTTGTCTGGAATAATTAGCCGACTGGTCACTTAATTTTGGCAAAACGAGGTTCTTTTGGCAATCATAGGACATTAATAAACAGCCCTCCTCTTTTTTTCCTTAAGATGTCGATAAAATTTCTCTGGTCGCCATGACAGTTTGATGTCACTTGTAGTAATATGATTGGCTGAAACGGTCACGTCCATTTTTTTTATATAAACTACGTTTGGAGGTGTCCGATTATGAAAGAAACTGCATATTTCTATGTTAAAAATTACGTACAAATATTCGTTTATGGAAGACACGGACCACTAATTCAGAGAGAGCATTAAAATGCTATAAGGATCAATCCTAATTCATTTTTGATATAGGTGGCGCATGTCCATGTTTGATATTAGGCACCTCAAATATGGTGAATTGACACCAATGAATGGGGTGTTGAATCAGTAAGGATTTTTATTTCTTGGGAGTTGACACACCTTAATTCAACCCACTCTCTGACAAAATACATTTTCACGCGCAGCGTCATCTCTCCTCCTCTCTCGCACCGAGTGAGAGCGCAATTTCAAGGTTCCGCGGTAATACGCTATCCTTTTCTCGATACGGCACAGAAAACTTGTTCCTTCGGGCCTGCGTATCGCAACTCGTGTCCCGGTTCGGAACGTAAACTGCTAATTACGACATTATATGTCGCAGAATGTTGCGGAAAACGGCATGTATGATTGACTAAAACTCGTAACGTGCCTATGGCATGTTGATGAACGGTTACAGTATAAAACTTGGTTCAGTCTGTTGCTATTTCCGCATTGATGCAGTATGTTTTCACCTGTGTCTGGGCACAGGTTAGAACAAAACGTAGCTTCCACCGATTCTTAGTCTCATTTATTGCTGTCACAATATGAAAGCTGCTGAGAGATGAGTAGCACTCAATAATGATATTTGGAGCACGACTAATGCGTCTGGATATTCTGAAAAGTGCTTCTCAAAAGCTTGGTCGTGCTGCAATAGCACTCTGTGGGCTAGTGAGGAAAACAATGGCAAATTACCTCATTTCTTCTCATGGCACCTTTATAGGATTTTTGCCTGTTAAATTCGTCATTTTTCCACGATATTTTAAATTATTTTGCTGGTGTAATATAGGGTAAGATTTCTATTATTAGTAAAATGATTCCACACGGAATCACAATTCGAGGTCTTATATTTGTACCGGGTTTGTTGGGTGTGTTTTCCTCTCCTGTTCCTTTCTGGATGGAGGATGGGAAGAGGAGGAGTTTATTTCCTGACGTGGTGGTGATTATTGTTTTAAGAGGAGGAAGTACAACTGGGAAGCCATCCTCTGTTAATACTAATCAGAGGGAAAACTGGAAGGGACCCGAGACTTCGAAAAATGAAGGTATCGGCCAAAGAAAGACAAGGGTCACGAACGGCATCAGAATGAAAACTCTAGAATACTCTAATACCGTCGGAAAAGAACAAGAGTTGACCAAGGGATGTCGAATAGGATAGATGAAAGTGAGGAGCTTGGCACAAGTAAGTAGAAGCAATGCCAGGACTAAGCTAAGGGCCCCGTGGTTGTCAGTTAAGAGCTCCTGGGTCCCCTTTTTGGTCACCTATTACGACAGACAAGGGATACCAGAGGAGGTTTAGTTTCCTTACTTGGTGCAGGACATGCTCTTCTTCCGGTATTTGAGTGTGAAATATATTATTGTTTCCTGGAGCCGGCCGTATTCGAAGTCATTGAAGCTTTTTACTTGCGAACTGACGGAGCCTTGGATGAATGGTCAGCATAGTCGCCTTCGGTTCAGAAAGCCACGGGTTCGATTTCCAGCCGGCTTGGAGATTTTAACCTTAAATGGTTAATTCGTCTGGCTTGGGTTCTGGGTGTTTATACTGACCCAACATCCCTACAACTCACACATCACATACAACACTACAATAACACGCAGTTTCCCATACACGGCAGATGCCACCCACCTTCGTTGCAGGGTCTGCTTACAAGGGCTGCACCCGGCTAGCAATAGCCACACGAACTGTCCGCCTCCGTAGCATAACGGCTAGTGCTGTTAACTGCCGTCCTTTCGGGCCTAGGTTTGATTCCCGGTACGGCTAGTGACTTAAGAACGGACGAGGACATGAAATTTTTTTTTTTTTTGCTAGTTACGTCGCACCGACACAGATAGGTCTTATGACGACGATGGGATAGGAAAGGCCTAGGAGTTGGAAGGAAGCGGCCGTGGCCTTAATTAAGGTACAGCCCCAGCATTTGCCTGGTGTGAAAATGGGAAACCACGGAAAACCATTTTCAGGGCTGCCGATAGTGGGATTCGAACCTACTATCTCCCGGATGCAAGCTCACAGCCGCGCGCCTCTACGCGCACGGCCAACTCGCCCGGTGGACATAAGTTTACTGTGCTTGTGAACTTAACTAACACCGGCTGTAATGTATCTGTCGTTGACGGGCTAGTTTTCTATTTGGAGCAGTAATGCTATTTAGCAAAGACGAGAGGCAGAAATAGAGATAGAGCACACACCAGTTAACAATAGTACTAGGGTCGAGTCATAAGTTATGGCAACTTTTTTTTTTTTCTCGCGAACAGGAGACAGCACGGAAAATCTAAGATATGCATTTGGAAATATAGAGCATGTACTTATGCAAAGTGCCTGAAGACAAATTCTGACTTCAGGAGATTCTCGTAGGAAAGTTACAGAACACAGGCCATTGGTAAACATTGTTTTATTATGGTATAGACAACAAATACACAAGACTACGAACGAAGGACAGGTCTCCGCTGGTTACAGACTTCAAAATAATCACGCAAGGTTTCCACTGCGCGTTGCCAGCGGTGGGGCAGGCGCTGAATACCATTCGCTGCATGTGTATCGGTAACGTGTCACACCTCTCTCCACAATGCTTTTACGATGTCCTTTTTGGTAGCAAACCGTTGTTCACGTAATGGCTTCTTGACTTTGGGGATTAGTTCTTAGTCACATGGCAATGACGTGCATTTCTGCCCCGGAGAACTGCTATTTTAATATACGATCGTTGCTCCTGCTTGTTGACTTCCATTTTGTGACGCTCTCACGCACACACTGAACTTGGGGGCATGCTTTGACCCACACTGTTCTTTACATATACCATCTAGTGGCATCATACGCAAGTACATATCGTACGTTTCCAAATGCACATCATAGATATTCCGTGTTGTCTCCTGTTCGCGAGAAAAAATAGTTGGCATGACTTATGACTCGACCTCCGTAGTAAGCTGTTATTGATGAAGTTTAAGGGGATTAAAACACCGTAGGCCATCACATTTAGTTTTCTTCCGGTTCGGCGATGTTAGTGTATCCGTGGTCACCGGAGTCTTTCATTTTCCTTTCCTTTCATGACTCCCTTTTCGTTTCGTCGTCTTCTTCCTCTTTGCGTTTTTCTTTCTCATCTCGGTGTCATTCTTCATTATTTGATGATCACGTGGTTTTTCACTTTATAAAACGGATTGCAACAACAACGGTCCGACTCGTTGGCTGAATGGTTAGCGTACTGGTCTTCCGTTCAGAGGGTCCCGGGTTCGATTCCCTGCCAGGTCGGGGATTTTAACCTTCATTGTTTAATTCCAGTGGCTCAGGGCTGGGTGTTTGTGCTGTTGCCAACATCCCTGCAACTCACACACCACACATAATACTATCCTCCACCACTAAAACACGCAATTACATACACATGGCAGATGCCGCCCACCCTTATCGGAGGGTCTGTCTTACAAGGGCTTCACCTGACTAGAAATAGCCACACAAAATTATTATTATTATTATTATTATTATTATTATTATTATTATTATTATTATTATTATTATTATTATTATTATTATTATTGCTAGTTAACTGGTTACCATGCCGATTGAATAATATTTCCTTATCAGAGATGTTCGGCGTTGATGGACTTAACAGGACAAATTTAAATTTAAAATATATGAGTCATACATGATCGAAAAGTGTATTTTCTATAACTTTGATTATATTTTATTTTCTGATATATTCTTAATATAATACCCCTTGTTATTCCTTTTACGGTAACATTTATGAAACATTAATCTGCTCCTTAGTTTGTCCCACACCGATCTCGATAGCTGCAGTCGCTTAAGTGCGGCCAGTATCCAGTAATCGGGTTGATAGTGGGTTCGAGCCCCACTGTCGGCAGCCCTGAAGATGGTTTTTCCGTGGTTTCCCATTTTCACACCAGGCAAATGCCGGGGCTGTACGTTAATTAAGGCTACTGCCGCTTCCTTCCAATTCCTAGGCCTTTCCTATCCCATCGTCGCAAAAGACCTATCTGTGTCGGTGCGACGTTCAGCAAATAGCAAAAAAAAAAAAAAAAAAAAAAAAAAAAAAAAAAAGTCTCGGAGAGCTTGGTAAATCTGGATGTTTGATACTGAGATATAGACGTTTTTAGACTGTTTTGCTATTATTATTATTATTATTATTATTATTATTATTATTATTATTATTATTATTATTATTATTATTATTATTATTATTATATCGAATCGAGCCTCTGTGAATTGCGTGATAACAACCAATTTCATTTTAGTGTCTAGATGTTATTCTTCTCCCGGCTTTGACATTCTCCCAGTACTTTCTGAGCCCATTAGCCAGGGCCATCTTACGGTTTTAATTCCACCTTAATGCCTAGGTACCTCTTCACCATCTGTCTAAATTTGACCCTGTCATTTTACGTTGTGGGGTACCGATGTGTCTTTTCACATTTCTGGGACCACGTCAGGCTTGTTAAATTCGGTTTGATGAAATTCCATTTTCCTATTCTTAGTCGGTCATGTTATATAGGCTACAAAATATGTTTCCGTAGAATAGCAGTCGTCCGCCTCTGCGGTGTAGTGGTTAGTGTGAGTAGCTGACACCCCCGGAGGCCCGGGTTCGATTCCCGGCTCTGCCACGAAATTTGAAAAGTAGTACGAGGGCTGTAACGGGGTCCACTCAGCCTCGGGAGGTCAGCTGAGTAGAGGGGGGTTCGAATCCCTCCTCAACCATCCTGGAAGTGGATTTCCGTGGTTTCCCACTTCTCCCTCCTGGCAAATGCCGGGGTGGTACCTAACTTCAGGTTACGGCCGCTTTCTTCCCTCTTCATTGTCTATCTCTTCCAATCTTTCCATCCCCCCCCCCACAAGGCCCCTGTTCAGCATAGCAGGTGAGGCCGCCTGGGCGAGGTACTGGTCATCCTCCCCAGTTGTATCCCCCGGCCCAGAGTCTGAAGCTCCAGGCCACTGCCCTTGAGGCGGTAGAGGTGGTATCCCTCGCTGAGTCCGAGGGAAAAACCAACCCTGGAGGGTAAACAGTTGAAGAAGAAGATAAAGTTAGTATTTTACGGGCGAAATAGTAAGTAATACAAGACGACATGAAATACTCGAGCTCCATATGAATGACGTATTATTCATTAGTATTGAATTTACATTTGTGTTGCTATCAATAGGGAACGCCTGTAAACAAGGGATATTGCTCGTCCGCTCCGCTTGTGATGAATGGGACGAGGCCACCGCGCAGTGGCCGTCCGCCGTCAATTTGTGATTTAGTGTTTCCTTGGCGCCAGTACGGCCTGAGAAGGGCGTTTCTGATAGCGTAAATAATTTATTGGGCTTTAGAAAAGAACAAACAAAAAATAATTGAACACTTCGGCATATCAGTGAGTGAATCAATAGAATCTTATCGAAAATCATATCGTCACCAACTTTACCGCAAGATCAACGCAGTTCGAAGGCTGGTGAATGCATGTGGTGTATTTAAAATGAAAATTCACATCTATATGTCTCAAGCTCGACAGAAGAATGAAAGTCTTGTGGGTATGGCCACGATACCAGCAGATACAAGCTTATTTTCTAGCTTTGTCCAATTTCCAACTTTTGTCATTGAGGCGATATACGGTGATTTATAATGATAACTCCCGCGAGTGCATATATGAGTACATTGTTTGGTTACCTGAGTTTGTTTTTTTTTTGCTAGGGGTTTTTTCACGTCGCACCGACACAGATAGGTCTTATGGTGACGATGGGATTGGAAAAGCGTAGGAGTTGGAAGGAAGCGGCCGTGGCCTTAATTAAGGTGCAGCCCCAGCATTTGCCTGGTGTGAAAATGGGAAACCACGGAAAACCATCTTCAGGGCTGCCGATAGTGGGATTCGAACCTACCTGAGTCATTGTAAGGTCTGTGGTGCTTTCGTGCATGTTATTATTATTATTATTATTATTATTATTATTATTATTATTATTATTATTATTATTATTTGCTAGTTGCTTTAGGTTGCACCGACACAGATAGGTCTTATGGCGACTATGGGACAAGAAAGGGCTAGGAGTGGGAAGGAAGCGGCCGTGGCCTTAACTGAGGTACAGCTCCAGCATTTGCCTGGTTTGAAAATGGGAAACCACGGAAAACCATCTTCAGGGCTGCCGATAGTGGGGTTCGAACCTACTATCTCCCGAATACTGGATACTCGCCGCACTTAAGCGACTGCAGCTATCGAGCTCGGTATTATTATTATTAGTATTATTATTATATCATCCGTTTACCCTCCAGGGCGAAATTCTGTCTGTCATTCACAGCGATATTGATGAAACGAGAAGGTGTCAACAGGTGAAGGTACAAGTTTTATATATCTATGACTTCTTTACAATAAAAATACAATTAACCTCTCACGACCACGACATTTGTACCTTTTTTTAAAGAAGAATTGGTTTCTGTTATCGAAGGTATTGTCTCATCGCCATGATGATGTAAGTACATAGTTATATGCTGTACATCGACAGAAGTTGGAGCTACTGGAACTAGATATTGGTTATAAGATTAATGCAACGTTAACCATCATACTGTTTAGTGAAACATGCTATCTTTCAATAAATTAATCTATCATCGTTCCATTCTTGGGTATGAGAACACATTATCTCCATCAATAAGCACGAGAGCAATTCTTCTGTCTTTGGCCGTGGTCTTAAAGCGTTAGATTTATGGTCTGACACCGTGGTTATAGAGTTGGAATCCCACTGGTTGAAAAGAAATGGTTCCATCAGAATGTTAGCCGGAAAGGTAAGGGAGGTGGTGGTATACAATTTACGATCACTAGATTGCGTGAAAAATTATTGTCTCATCGCCATGATGACGTTGGTACACAGCTATATCTAATGCCATGTTGTCGAACTGCGCCAGGCATCTTTTGCTTTCCACATATACTGTATATTGAGAAAACGATAATGTTTGACAGACTTTTAAACTGGTAAAAACCGAGCTGGTCGCCTCTGTGGTGTAGTGGTTAGCGTGATTAGCTGCCACCCCCGGAGGCCCGGGTTCGATTCCCGGCTCTGCCACGAAATATGAAAAGTGGTACGAGGGCTGGAACGGGGTCCACTCAGCCTCGGGAGGTCAACTGAGTAGAGGTGGGTTCGATTCCCACCTCAGCCATCCTGGAAGTGGTTTTCCGTGGTTTCCCACTTCTCCATGCCGGGATGATACCTAACTTAAGGCCACGGCCGCTTCCTTCCCTCTCCCTTGCCTATCCCTTCCAATCTTCCCATCCCTCCACAAGGCCCCTGTTCAGCATAGCAGGTGAGGCCGCCTGGGCGAGGTACTGGTCATACTCCCCAGTTGTATCCCCCGACCAAGAGTCTGAAGCTCCAGGACACTGCCCTTGAGGCGGTAGAGGTGGGATCCCTCGCTAAGTCCGAGGGAAAAACCGAACCTGGAGGGTAAACAGATGATGATGATGATGATGATGAAAAACCGAGCTCGATAGCTGCAGTCGCTTAAGTGCGGCCAGTATCCAGTATTCGGGAGATAGTAGGTTCGAACCCCACTATCAGCAGCCCTGAAGATGGTTTTTCGTGGTTTCCCATATTCACACCAGGAAAATGCTGGGGCTGTACCTTAATTAAGGCCACGGACGCATCCTTCCCATTCCTAGCCCTTTCCTGTCCCATCGTCGCAATAAGACCTATCTGTGTCAGTGCGACGTAAAGCAACTTGCAAAAAAAAAAAAAAGAAAACTGGTAGAAGGTATGGATTACAAGAACAGTGCAAGAAATACTCTGTTTCACTGAATTGAACGCGTAAATATTTCCACTCTGGAATATGAAAATACAGCATCTCTATCTATAACCAGAGAAAAAGCCAGAGTGTCTGGTGGCCGTGCGCGGTTAATCATGAAGATATTATCTCAGACCGTGTTTCGGCCGTTCGAGTTCCATTCGTCGAGAATATTTTTACCATCAGAATGTTGGCTGGCAGGGTAGGGGAGGTTTTGGTATACCATTTCTAATCATTAGACTGCGTGCCAAAAGTCTGCATAAAAATTCCAAACCTGCACGCAGTGCTCATATGGAATGAGGGTATATGACGCTCTTGATGGTGATTCGTCCAACGGATGGAGACGTAACTCTTTCAGTAAATCCCTTGGTGCTCTGCGATAGGAGTAGGCTGTGCGCCAACACCGGGCTTCACCGTCTCCCTTATATCACGCCATTCATTTCAATTCTCAATAATCAAAGGCTGTATGAATTTCGTGTGTAAAATCGATTTGTTCTTAAATGCAACGCACTAAAACTCCACAAGGAAGGCGAAAAGAATAAAGAAAGGCAAAATTGGCAAAGATAAAATATGCAGTTACAGAGACGAAACGCTGAAGTTAAAACGATGTCCACCGGCCGAGTTTGCGGTGCGGTTAGGTGCGCGCAGCTGTGAGCTCATATACGGGAGATAGTGAGTTCGAATCCCACTGTCGGCAGCCCTGAAGATGGTTTTCCGTGGTTTCCCATTCTCACACCAGGCAAATGCTGGGGCTGTACCTTAATTAAGGCCACGGCCGCTTCCTTCCCATTCCTAGGCCTTTCCTGCCCCATCGTCGCCATAAGACCTATGTGTGTCGGTGCGACGTAAAGCAACTAGCGAATTGAGTAAACTTAAGTTACAGGAAAGACAGAAATATGACTCTAAATTCGCAGGGCTGTGCGTGTAACATAAGACATGTCGGAAGACGTGGAGTAAATGAGACACAATGAGTTAATCATATGGGACGAGGCAGCATGGCTCCCCTTCACACTCTTTCAACATTAGGCCAGCTACTTACATATATACATTATTATTATAGACCGTTATGCCCTTCAGCCTTCAGTCTGCAAGCCTCTGTGAATTTACTAATCATCGCCACAATCCTCTATTTGCAAATAGTTCCGTGGCCTCTTTTAGTTCTATACCTCTTATCTTTAAATCGTTAGAAACTGAGTCTAACCATCGTCGTCTTGGTCTCCCTCTACTTCTCTTACCCTCCATAACATAGTCCATTATTCTCCTAGGTAACTTATCCTCCTCCATCGCCTCACATGACCCCACCACCGAAGCCATTTTATGCGTACAGCTTCATCCATCGAGTTCATTTCTAAATTAGACTTTATCACCTCATTCCGAGTACCCTCCTACCGTTGTTCCCACCTGTTTGTACCATCAATCATTCTCGCTACTTTCATGTCTGTTATTTCTAACTTATGAATAGGATATCCTGAGTCCACCCAGCTTTCGCTCCCGTAAAGCAAAGTTGGTCTGAAAACAAACCGATGTAAAGATAGCTTCGTCTGAAAGCTGACTTCCTTTTCACAGAATACTGTTGATCTTAACTGCGAGCTCACTGCATTAACTTTACTTCACCTTGATTCAATATCAATATTACTATTTTACCATCCTGGGAGAACACACAACCTAAATACTTGAAATTATCGACCTGTTCTAGCTTTGTATCACCAATCGGACATTCAATTCTGTTGAATTTCTTACCTACTGACATTAATTTAGTCTTCGAAAGGCTAATTTTCATACCATAGTGATTGCACCTATTTTCAAATTCCAGGATATTAGACTGCAGGCTTTCGGCACAATCTGCCATTAAGAACAAGTCGTCAGCATAGGCCAGAGTGCTTGCTACATCTCCATCTAACTGAATCCCTTTGCCATTTTATACCTTTCAGCAGATGATCCATGTAAATTACGAACAGCAAAGGTGAAAGATTACAGGCTTGTCTAACCCCTGTAAGTACCCTGAACCAAGAACTCATTCTAACATCAATTCTCACTGCAGCCCAATTGTCAACATAAGTGCCTTTGATTGATTTAGTAATCTACCTTTAATTCCATAGTCCTCCACTATGACGAACAGCTTTTCCCTCGGCACCCTCTCATGTGCTTTCTCTAGATCTACGAAACATAAATACAACTGCCTATACCTCTCGTCAGCTACTTACAATGAACAAGAAATCACTTTTCGCTAGAAATGTGATCTTTCTTGGTGCAGGCTTCAGACAGTGTCTGTCAGAAATTCCTCACTGTTACAGAACAGGTGCTATCCAGTCAAGATTTTAAATATTCTACTTTAACTTCAGTGAATGGCTTCTAAAACTCGAAAACGGAAAATTCGGTCGGATGGCAGTATTGAGATTCTTCAAAACAGTATTTCACAAAATATTGTATGAGATCCACTTGGTTCTTCTTTTCGTCCAAGTCACGAGTTCAATTTTTTTCCCAAGTTCCAATTTGTTTGCCAAAGAAACGAACAAGTTAACATCATCACCCGATAGGTTCTGAACAGTTTGATAGGTGACAAAGTAACGTACATTATCATTGACTCCATAATGTTAACGAAGTTATTGAAGCTGGTTTGTGCAATGGAACGAGACTGAATTTACGGAAGCTAGACAAAAGTGTTGTTCATGCAGAAATTCAGACGGATTCAGATTCAGGAAGAGAGTGTACCGAGAGTAGAATCCGGGTAAGTTATACCATTCGTTCTTAAATGGAGGCAATCTCCTTTAAATTTAATCATCTCTCTCACAATGAATAAGTCATCGGCATAAACGTTTAGGCTGGGATATATCCTCCCCTCTCCAGTGTTTTGAACAGTTGTATGCAGCTTTCCCAACAGTATGCAGATCCCTAGATGTCAAAGAACAACTCCGACCTGCAACAGCACGCAATATGGTTTGTAAGGAAACACTACAATGCCTGTTTTGATTTCATTCGAATGCGGCATAAAACCAGGAGAGTGTAACTTTTATTCACAAAATATATTAATGGTCCATTTAGAATTTCCAGCCTCCGTGACGTAGACGGCAGCGCGCCGGCCTCTCACCGCTGGATACCATGGTTCAAATTCCGGCCACTCCATGTGAGATTTGTGCTGGACAAAGCGGAGGCGGGACAGGTTTTACTCCGGGTACTCCAGTTTTCCCTGTCATCTTTCATTCCAGCAACACTCTTCATTAACATTTCATCTGCCAGTCATTTATCATTGCCCCAGAGGAGTGCGACAAGCTTCGGCAGCCGGCACATTTTCTATCCTCGCCACTAGATAGGGCTTCATTCATTCCATTCCTGACCCGTTCGAATGACTGGAAACAGGCAGTGGATTTTCATTGGAATCTCCAATTATGTTATAGAAAGTAATTTCGACTGTGGAAGTCAGGCATGTGTAATAATAATAATAATAATAATAATAATAATAATAATAATAATAATAATAATAATAATCGTATGACCTATGTGCTGTGGTGCAGGCTTTCTGAAGTGGGGCCACCGAGACGACCTGCCTACCAATTTCGACATTCAGATTGTGCAGCTGTCTAACAATGAAAGAGGAACCGTGCAGTAACGGATAGAATGGCTGAATTAATTTAATTTTGTCGAGTGACGCTGATTGCGCCACCATAGATCTTTAACATTCAGCAGCAATGGCATCGAGTGTCACGATTTTCGACCCTCCTTCAGAAATCGACTACCTTAGCCGGGATCGAACCCATGAACTTGCAATAATGAATCGGACACTCTAATACTCATCTACAGAGCCGATGTATTTATAACAATATTATCACCACTATTACTGTAATTTCGGCCTCGCGGTGGCGTGCATTCCTCTCAGCAGGAGGCCCCGGCTTCAATTCCCGGCCAAGTCAGGCATTTTTACCTGAACGTGAGGGTTGGTTAGGTGAACTCAGCCTACGTGATTGCAATTGAGGAGCTATCGGACAGTAAGATGTCGAGCCCGGTCTAGAAAACCAGGAATAATGTCCTAGAGGATTCGTCATGCTGACCTCGTAATCTGCAGGCCTTCGGGCTGAGCAGCAGTCATTTGATAGGCGAAGGCCCATCAGGGCTATAGTGCTATGGGACAACATTTCTATAATAGACTGTTAAAACAGAAATAATAATAATAATAATAATAATAATAATAATAATAATAATAATAATAATAATAATAATAATAATAATCGTGTGTGGCCTTTGAAGGCGCCTGGTGTACGTGTTTCGAGTTGACGCCGCATAGGCGATCAGCGTGTCGGTGAGGATGATGCCCTACCTACTGTATGATTACTTCTAATGATGAAATGAAATGGCGTATGGCTTTTAGTGCCGGGAGTGTCCGAGGACAAGTTCGGCTCGCCAGATGCAGGTCTTTTTATTTGACACCCATAGGTGACCTGCGCGTCGTGATGAGGATGAAATGATGATGAAGACGACACATACACCCAGCCCCCGTGCCAGCGAAATTAACCAATTAAGGTTAAAATTCCCGACCCTGCCGGGAATCGAACCCAGGAGCCCTGTGACCAAAGGCCAGCACGCTAACCATTTAGCCATGGAGCCGGACACTTCTAATGGTGAAGACGGTATACACACCGTGCCCCTGAGCCATCGAATTAAACCAATGAAGATTATAATTGCCGACCGAGTCTGGAATCGAACCCGCAACCCTCTGGAACAAAGGCCAGCACGCTAACCATTTATCCATGGAGCCGTAAAAAACAGAAATAACAATCGTATGGCCTCAGCTATCGTATGCAAACATTTTTAATTTGACACAATCTGGTTACTTGCTCGACGTACCGTTCTATACTACTCGCCATGTAAGCGCGTACACTAAGGCAACAACCTTACTCTTTCTCTCCTAGTAATACTGAAGGTAGTGGCTTATAGTTATTTTCTAACTGTTAGGTTAGATTCACTGCTACGTCTTACACCTAACCGTTCATCTGGCATGTTGGAATGGTTTTGTGACTAGCGATTTTATACTGCTATGTTGTGAAAATCACTACTGTTATATTCACGAGAATAATTTCATTTATTGCTTGCTACAGGATTTTCATCCCCATTAATGCAGCACTCTTTGTGTTACAAAGTGAAATTACAAATAATTGTTACTTAATATTACCTAGCCCAACTTAATAAAAACTTAATCTAAACTAATCTTTATCTAATCCTATATATTTATTGAAAAACTCAGCGACTTCCCAGACATTCTGGATTGCCGCAAAGGTAAATTTTGACTACACAAAAAGTTTCAAAATTAAATTTGGACAAATTATAACACAGTACCCATACTATACCGACAAAACATTTGGAAATGCAAAAAATAAAATAAAAACAACATTAAAGAACAATACGTTGGTTATTAGGACACTGAACGGAATATAAAGGAAATTACTGTAAATACAGATGTTTTTTTTTAATTGACAATGATCCTCGTAAAGTGAAGACTACCAAAAGATGGATTCAGGACTTCTGTAAGCCGTATGTGTTCCAAAAATTTCATAAAAATCTACTTATACTGCCACGTGCCCCTATCATTAAAACCAATAAGTCCAGCTCTTCTAAATGGTACTTTCCCCTGCAAAATTCGAAGGTAGGTGTGTAGATGGTCCTCTTTTCGACGTTAACCTCCTCAGGCTGAGTGATGTGATGCTCCATTCTGACTGCAGGATCAATTATATAATCTTTCTTCCTGCCGTGAATTATTTTCAAAATATTGTCACGTTTTTACTGAAACCAATATGGTCAAGGTTGTCGACTTTGAAATCAAGAGCATTTTATTTTTCCGAGATGCACTGTCTGTAAAGTGGTGAATTTTGATGGACAGATGTTCTAGCTTTTTCTGTTTGATATTTTTGAATAAAATCTTGAATTTGAGTGTGGCACATAGAAATTCAGTAAAACATATTTTTTCTCGGCAGAATTGTAAATCTATTTGGATAATGCCAGATAAGTAGAATTGTGGCATATTAGAATAATGCGTTTAATAACGTAGTTGGTGTCAAACGCAGCGTATTTTTAATACGGTCTTATTTCGTAAAATTCAGTTAGAATGTCTAAGAAGCAAGAAAAATCCGCAATTTGTTTGTGTGTATTATAACAGCGTGGTTTCACGTCAGTCCGATAAGTAAATAAAATGAAATGTTGTATGACTTTTAGTGCCGGCAGTGTCCGAGGACATGTTCGGCTCACCAGGTGCAGGTCTTCGATTTGACTCCCTTAAGTGACCTGCGCGTCATGATGAGGATGAAATGATGATGAAGACGGCACATACACCCAGTGCCCGTGCCAGAGAAATTAACCAGTGATGGCTGAAATTCCCTACACTGCCGGGAATCGAACCCGGGACCCCTGTACCAAAGGCCAGCACGCTAACCATTTAGCCATGGATCCGAACAGTCCGATACGTAATAGCAAATATCAGGAAGGGAGCTGAATTCTGTTTACACCAGATAAACACCGGAAGAATACGGTTATAGAAATGCGTATGTCAAAATAGGGGCAGAAAGGTACAGCATTAACTTGAGTAAGTGTGTTTATTACCTTAATTCCTCATTGAGCTTGAAAATCGACTTAATTATGGATATCTTGCTTTATAATTTACATCGGCAGGGAACCACCATTAGTAAGCTTACATTGAGGTTATGGTTTGTTATGGTTATGTATGGTGATTTTAATATGTAACTAGTCAAGTTGACAGCAGTGATGAGCCATTAAAAATGAAGAAGAATAAGGCGGAAATATTTGCTGTATAGCCTACGCGCCGAGTACTTTACTCTAGATCTACTAGATGGCGGAGTAAACCGCATATCTCTTCGGCGTCTATAGGTAAGTTTTCGTTAATTTTGTCGGGTTAACACCAAATGTGTCACTAGAAATCTTCCACATGCCGACGTCTGACGACATGGAGTGTCGAATGGACTTGTTCCGTCCTTCAAAAATCCGATTACCTCTGCTGGGTTTAAAAAAAATGCTGTTTGTTCGGGACGTCGATCTGTAAAGATCTTTTGCCCCTACTTGCACCATATGTGAGGAACCTGCGTGTATTATGTAAATGGCGGAAGTGTAAAGTGTTGCATGTGAGGAAAGGAACGTTAAGGACGACACAAACACTTAGTCCCCAGGCCAGGGATATTAATCATTTACAATTAAAAACCCCTGACCCGGCCGGGAATCGCGGAGCCGGACCTGCTGGACTTGAACCCGCTATTTTGTAATCCAGAGGCCAACATTCTACCGCTGATACACAGAGGTAGCTACAGACTATTATTATTATCATCTCTGATTTGCATTTAGTGCTGTCGAACAAGTGACAGATTTCCTATTAGTTCTTTACCTAATATTTTCTTCAATTATTTCAAAGAAGTTGAAAATTCATCGAAATGGCTACTTTGCGAACTCCGTGGAAAGAGAAGATGAACTTGTACCAAGAATACAGACAGCTTCGCAGGTCGTTCAAGACACACCACACATCCTGAAAAACGTCCGATGGCCACTACTACACTATTGTGAACTGTGCATCGAAGTAGAAGGGTTTATTGAACATATATTGTAATCGAACCATTGGGCGTATTGTTTTCTTCGTTCAGTATTTAATTTCATTTACAACATTGTGAGTGAAGGAATACACAATCGTGGGGTGGCAGCATTGCACCTTCGAGCATGTTAAATCATAAAGAACGTTACTGCAACCAACAGACGAAAGGAGAAACGATCGGGTGCATTCCTTGACTGATGAGTGTGTCTTTATTACAGTGCGCTCTTGTACTGTGTGTGCAGTTACGGCTCTTCAACAAACGCACTGTGGATATTGCCTGTTAGAGACGAGGGCAATCATGTTCGAGTCGAACGACGAAACTTATGCATACGCGCGGAGCATTATCTCTGTCTCCATCATACACCCGCCTCTCCTTCCTCCCCTTTTCTCTGAAGCATGGCTGCGGCTTGTGGTCTGGCTTGGGAAGTACAGTGACTTTGCCAATTTGAAACGCGCGCCCGGAAGTAACAAGGTAACCTAATTTTCTCGAAGAGAACATTTTTCTCCGCCAATCCGTTTGCTCCACCGTTCTTAACAGAACACGAAGATTGTTTTTGTCGGTATAGTTCTGATATACCCTGTATACAGTCTGGTCTGCCGAGACGACTACTACTGTGCAGCCAGTTGATCTGCAGGAATGCAGGTATTAGAGTTTCACATTGAGACATCCTGAGTCGTATTGCTTGGTATTCTGCACTAATTATCCCATCGGCCAGCACCTTTCCCAAGCTTGAGTGAACCCTGTTCGAGCCTTTAGTCCAGAAATACAACCTTTTAACATATTAACCGGGTATGGTGGTAAAGACTAGCCGGCCCCGTGGTGTAGGGGTAGCGTGCCTGCCTCTTACCCGGAGGCCCCGGGTTCGATTCCCGTCCAGGTCAGGGATTTTTACCTGGACCTGAGGGCTGGTTCGAGGTCCACTCAGCCTACGTGATTATAATTGAGGAGCTATCTGACGGTGAGATGGCGGCCCCGGTCTAGAAAGCCAAGAATAACGGCCGAGAGGATTTGTCGTGCTGACCACATGACACCTCGTAATCTGCAGGCCCTCGGGCTGAGCAGCGGTCGCTTGGTAGGCCAAGGCTCTTCATGGGCTGTAGTGCCATGGGGTTTGGTTTGGTTTGGTGGTAAAGACTATCGTTTTCTCACCTCTTTTCTAATCTTTACCTCCTTTGTACATCCGTTTATCTCTGCTTTAGCCCGCTGATGTTTGTAAAGCTGAAATGTGTTCTTCCTCTTCTTGGTTTCTTTCCTATTTTATTTGGGTTGGCAGTTGATTTGAATTTGTCCCGGTTTTACAGCCAGATGCTCTTCCTGACCTCAACAGTATGTAGACGGATTTATTCCACTATTGTATGTTTTTGCGGTGGTTGGTAGTGCAGTGTGTTCTATGCAGATAAAGATAAGTTTATTATGATTAAACCCTGGACTTTTAGGCAGTAGTACGTTAGAATGCAAACTAATTCGGTTATTAGGAAATGTCTCTAGCGCCTTGTTTCATAATGTAGCGAAAATAACACAAGTTCCAGGGGTTTTGAGGGCCGAATCCCTAATGTTTATGGAAAACTTATAGCACAACCCTTGTGCAGGCTAGATTACACTTGTTACTCGCTTCAGTAAATTTGCAGTGTAACGTATTACTGCCTAAAAATCCGAGCTCTAATTATGATGAACAGAAGCAGCCAATCACCGAGCGATAGGAATTAACCATACGCAGGGAAATTCCTGCGGTCCGGATGATAATAGAACCTGGGAGAAACAGAAGGACTGTACGGAGACAATTCACCCAATAGCATTCCAGTCCAAATATGGTCAAGATATATACTGTCATCACAAGATTTACAGTTCCGAGTTTTACTGCAGTAAAGAACTGCTAATAACACAATTATCTTCGGCATATGAGTGCTAACATTTTGTTGGTCGTTCAGAGCTAACAAGTTCTTTCTTCTCATAACAGTGAAGTAATAAGAAAATTGAGATATTATTTTCACATTTTCTCTCTCGTGTTGTATTTTGCTGTAGGCCAAGTCACGTTTGCAACAGATCATTTCAGCAGCTTCCTGCAACCCATTCTTTCTTTACCACCCCGAGGACCGTACATTGCCCTAAGAGGCTGAACGGCACTACACTACAAGGCACTGATATACCGAGTGACCCGGAAGAAAAGGGCAATATTCTAGAATGTGTTAGAACTGGTCATTGCGGAAGTCAATATGAGACGGTTGTCGAGATAGCTCTGATGGAATTTTAACATTGATAACTTGGGAAAAAATGTTTAATGTTTTACTTCACTTTGAATTTGTGGTAGAACCATTCCCTGTCAACCCACGTCTCCCGACCTCAACCCCTTAGATTACTGTTTATAGTGTTAGGTTAAGAGTGAACTCTAGAGAAGAAAAGTGAATACACAAAACGATCTGCCCGCTCGCATACTGAATGCTTTTATTGGCGTACGGGAACTTCACGATGGTCTTCGACGGATAATACGTCATATTCTTCAGCGTGTTGACAAACGCATTGACGTCAATGCTGGAATCGTTGGGAACTTATTGTGAAATCATTGTCACTGGACCACAAAATAAAACAAAAATATTGTGTATTGTAATCTTGTTGTTATTGTCGTGGGGAAATGAGAAATATTAAAGTAATTAGAACAATAAACCTATTTTTCCAGGTTATCAGTGTTTACATTCAAACAGAGCTATCTCGACAACCGTCTCATATTGACCTCATGTTCATATGAACTTTTCTGATCACAATGACCAATACTCCCGGGTCATCCCTTATATGGCAAAGTCAAGATAGGCGATAAACGATTTGGTTACACGTACTTCAGTCATATGCTCCTGCTGATTATACAAGAAGATATTCTATTTCTTATTGTGTTATGTTTTAGTAGCGATGAGTGATTGTATCATCCCAGGCGAAGAGACGTGTTTCAGTGTCACAGTACAACTATAGTCATTATCAAACATCGTCCAATGTATCACTTCTGCTGGACACACCCATGTCTCCCCGTGGATTGTACACGTGTACACTGCTCGTGCAGATTTTTGTAGGTAGGTGGCTGACCTCTTGTTTTTCGTGACTTTGCCACTATCTTAGTCTCGATCTGGTTCTGTTGCGAAAGAACTCTCATTCCTTGAGTCACACACGAGGACGTTTCTTTAAAGATATGTGGACGCAGGTGTTGTATTAACGAGACGGGATTCTTGTTCCTAGTCTGACTTGATCTACTACGTTGTATTATGACTCCTCTCTCAGTGGTGCCTCCTGGAACAGTACTGACGAATCCATCATTATTCTGTGCTCGTTTACCTCCTCCCACCTCTTCACTGTTATTCTTTCTTTCATAAACCGTTTACCGTCCAGGTTTGAATTTAATGTTCAAAACATATCTTAGTAGGGATCACCTGCTATGAAAAATGTAAAATTACCGAGCTCGATAGCTGCAGTCGCTTAATTGCGGCCAGTATCCAGTATTCGGGAGATAGTAGGTTCGAACCCCACTGTCGGCAGCCCTGAAAATGGTTTTCCGTGGTTTCCCATTTTCACACCAGGCAAATGCTGGGGCTGTACCTTAATTAAGGCCACGGTCGCTTTCTTCCCACTCCTAGCCCTTTCCTGTCCCATCGTCGCCGTAAGACCTATCTGTGTCGGTGCGACGTAAAACAACTAGCAAAAAAAAACAACGTAAAATTAACCAGTTTCCTCAATTGTCCCGAAATTTGAAGGGTTAAAGGGGCCGGAGAGGTTCAAAATTGTGAGTTGTGGGTAGATCTATATAACTAAAAAACAA
This sequence comes from Anabrus simplex, assembly GCF_040414725.1. Taxonomy (NCBI): domain Eukaryota; kingdom Metazoa; phylum Arthropoda; class Insecta; order Orthoptera; family Tettigoniidae; genus Anabrus; species Anabrus simplex. Next base: position 342,631,274 of record NC_090268.1, on the reverse strand, counting down.
ATTTCGAAAATCACTTCCGGCTTAAATGTAGTTCCGGGAAAAACAGCCTTAAATCGCTTGTTTCTTTACCCGTTTCCTTTTTAATTCAAATCCTAGCCAAATTAACTTTCTTTCTTTCTTTCTTTCTTTCTTTCTTTCTTAATCTGTTTAGCCTCCAGGGCCGGTTTTTCCCTCGGACTCTGCGAGGGATCACACTTCTACCGCTTCAAGGGCAGTGTCCTCGAGCTTCCGACATCGGGGCGTGGGCTACAACTGAGAAGGATGACCAGTACCTCGCCCAGGCGGCCTCACCTGCTATGCTGAACAGGGGCCTTGCGGGGGATGGGAACATTGGCAGGGATATACAAGGAAGAGGGAAGGAAGCTACCGTTGTCTTAAGTTAGGTACCATCCCTCCATTTGTCTGGAGGAGAAGTGGGAAACCACGGAAAACCACTTCCAGGATGGCTGAGGTGGGAATTGAACCCACCTCTACTCCGTTGACCTCCCGAGGCTGAATGGACCCCGTTACATCCCTCGTACCACTTTTCAAATTTCGTGGCAGAGCCGGGAATCGAACCCGGGCCTCCGGGGGTGGCAGCTAATCGCGCTAACCACTTCACCACAGAGTACGCCAAATTAACTTATTTACATAATTACATATTTCTTTCTATAATGTGTTCTTTCGTACAATACCGTCAGGCGTTTATTGATTTTTGAAAAATACCCACACCGAATGTAGTTATAAAGGCTTACTCTGCATTGACTCACATCAGCGCTCGTAGTGGTGCATAAGTGAAACAATGCATTGATTCACATCAGCGCTCGTAGTGGTGCATAAGTGAAACAATGCATTGATTCACATCAGCGCTCGTAGTGGTGCTTAAGTGAAACACTGCATTGACTCACATAAGCGCTCGCAGTGGCGCTTAAGTGAAACAATGCATTGACTCACATCGGCGCTCGTAGTGGTGCTTAAGTGAAACTCTCCATTGACTCACATCAGCGCTCGTTGTGGTGCCTAAGTGAAACAATGCATTGACTCACACTAGCCACCGTAGTGGTAGAAAAAGACAAACTGCTAATCTAATTGACCGGATTAAGAAAAGGATTTTAATTTTTAGGAATACATAAAGAATATATTCTCATACTTCATTATATTTTATTTACCTAAAATTCGTAGCTCATATCCGTAGGATGTTTTCAGCATTGAGTTGCTTGCCTGAATATTTTCCTCGGACTCAGCGAGGGATCCAAGCTCTACCACCTCAAACGCAGTGTCCTGGAACGCGAGACTTTGGGTCGAGGGAATACAATTGGGGTGGAGGGCCATTAACTTGCCCAGGCTGCTTCACCTGCTACGCTGGAAGTGATAGACAAGGATAAGGGAAGGAAGCGGCTGTGGCCTTAAGTTAGGTAGAACTGCGAAACCACAGAAAACCACTTCGAGGATGGCTGAGGTGGGAATCGAACCCCTCTACTCAGTTGACCTCCCGAAGATGATTGGATCCCGTTCCAACCCTCGTACCACTTTTCAAATTTCGCGGCAGAGCCGGAAATCGGGGGTGGCAGCTAATCACAGTAACCACTACACCCTGAATTGATGTAACATTCTTTTCCACAGCATGCTGCCTTCTCTTTTGTGAATGACCGAGTATGTTCTAGAAAATCTGTAGGAGTTTCAATAAACACATTTCCGGTACTTTCTATCAAGAGCATAAAAATATAAATGTAAACATAATTCATATAATTGGTCATTGGTCTCAATAACTGTATAGTATAAATATAAATAATGAAATAGCCCAAAGTCAAACAGACGGTAGCGCTAGGAATATTGTGGTATTTCTTTTGGATCTAGGGAGGTGTCAGTGTTCTAAAACTATGTTCATTTCCTAGCCAATGAATTCATCGCAGACTAATGTTATACCGGGTGAAACAGCCGCGCCTGATGTTTTATGCTGTTAGGCATCCCACCGAACGTCAATGGGGTGATGGTCGATTTTCCTTTGCGGTATACCAAGCTACAGTCGCCTTTAAAGTATTTACTGCGTGATCACTGCATGACTTTTGCAAAAACATGTATGCGACAATTGCGACAGGTCATCATACTGTCATATGGTTATGCAAAATATACGTGCCAATTATAAGATTTTGGTTGGTTAAGAAATTATTGCTAAAAGCGATGGCATACTCATAGAAAACGTGTGCGAGTTTGTGAAGATGGATGTAGTTTTACACCAAGTAAGTTTTCTGATAAACTAGAGGCAACAGTCGCCGTGGTGTAGTGGACTAACCACAGACGTGTTGCCGCATGTTGCATTGGAAGGTGAGTTCGAATCCCATGAGTAATAAATATTTTTTATTCATATTTTAAATTTTGAGGATTAAATAAGAGACCATTCGTGCCACATTCGACCTATAGCATGAATGTTGAATGTGTGCCTGGCACTTGGTGTAGCCTAGCAGTCCTGGTCAATTCTTCGCTATGTATTCAACAGATGAGTATGCTGACATGCTCTTCATGTACTGTGAAGCAAGACAGAACTCACACGAAGCACAGCGCCTGTACCAGGGAAGATTTCCACACAGACAACCAAGCGCTATTAGGTTTAGGAGAGTGGAGCTACGTTTGCGTATAACTTCGTCACTTTCCCGAATATTTCCTGTTAGAGAGGCACCAGTTACGTCCGGTGAAACTGCTGAGATGGTTTTGGACACTTTCCGGAGAATACTCACACGAGAACCCAGGCAGTAGCATAACAGGCCAACATCAGCCAGTCAACTATTGTAAGGATATTGCATTGCAGTTTTTTCTCGTCCGTATCACCTGCAACTACATCAAGAACTCCACGGACGAGATTTCAAAACTCGTGCTGATTTCTGTGCGTGGATACTGACGCAAGTGGCAAATCATCCAGCGTTTGTTTCTCACATTTTATTTTCGGACGAGGCACAATATCATAACAATGGCTCTGTAGATCGTCATAATATGCACTACTGGAGTGTTGAAAATCTACCACTGGGTAAGGCAGGCAGCATTTCAGGCATGATGGGGAGTAAATATCAGGTGTAGTATACTGGGTGATCACCTAATTGGGCCATATTTCTTTGACTATTATTTTACAGGAGCCCGGTACCTACAGTTTCTTCAAGACCAACTACCATTGCTGCTCGAGGATGTGCCTCTGGGTGAGCGTGTAACCATGTGGTATCAACGCGACAGAGCTCCCTCTCACATGTCAGCATATGTTCGCAACTACCTGAATGTTACACATCCCGGTCGATGGATAGTAAGGGGAGGACCTGTCATCTGGCCTGCTAGATCGCCCGATTTGACGCCACTGGACTTCGTCCTTGGGGCTATTTGAAGGATGTAATGTACGCTCAGCAGCCGGAAAAATCTGAAAGCCTTCAAAGACTGTGAATCCGTAACATCTACAATGCTGCAAAGAGCCCGAATGGCAGTTCAACAGCGTGGTGAAACTTGCATTACTGCAGAAAGCCATCTATTCGAACACTTACTGCACTAACAGGTTGTTGTTCAGTCAAGCGGATTCAAACCCCCAACCATTCTATCCTCGTCCATCCGTGCTTATAAAACATCCACTTAAGCAGCCCTGATTGCCTAGAACAGTGCCAAAATAAATAAATAAATAAATAAATAAATAAATAAATAAATAAATAAATAAATAAATAAATAAATAAAATTAATTAATTAAAGGTCCGCCTCTGTGGTGTAGTGGTTAGTGTGATTAGCTGCCACCCCCGGAGGCCCGGGTTCGATTCCCGGCTCAGCCACGAAATTTGAAAAGTGGTACGAGGGCTGGAACGGGGTCCACTCAGCCTCGGGAGATCAACTGAGTAGAGGTGAGTTCGATCCCCAACTCAGCCATCCTCGAAGTGGTTTTCCGTGGTTTCCCACTTCTCTTCCAGGCAAATGCCGGGATGGTACCTGACTTAAGGCCACGGCCGATTCCTTCCCTCTTCCTTGTCTATCCCTTCCAATCATCCCATCCCCCACCCAGGCCCCTGTTCAGCATAGCAGGTGAGGCCGCCTGGGCTAGGTACTGGCCATCCTCCCCAGTTGTATCCCCCGGCCCAAAGTCTGAAGCTCAAGGACACTGCCTTTGAGGCGGTAGAGGTGGGATCCCTCGCAGAGTCCGAGGGAAAAACCGACCCTGGAGAGTAAACAGATTACGATACGATACTAAATTAAATAACCCACGACGTGAGGGCATTCGAATACATCGGCTCTGTGGATGATGCTCAAAGTACAAAATGCGAAGTAAATGTACAGGCTCAAGTGGGATTCGAACCCACCTACCAAACGCAGCTGTATTAACAGCACCGTACTAAACCTATGATACCACGGCGACTCCAGCGAGTAAGTTTCCAGAAAGCCTACTAGATGGACTCCTACTTCCGCTTCAGAAATGCACGCATGTTTTATATCGGTATGTCATCGGTTTTAGCATTTATTTCATACCCTATAGCAAGATCATAATTGGCACGTACTTCTTACATAACCATATGACAATTTGATGCATTGTGTAAATGCCTGTCGCATATGGTACATGTTTTTGCAACGGTAATGGCGCAGTGGTGATTAAAGGCGGTTGTTTCTTGGTAGACGGAAAGGGAGAATAGACCATAAGGGCACCCGTGTCGTTCGGTGGGTTGCCTAACAGCATAAAACGTCAGGCGCGGTTGACTCACCCGGTATAGCCCGAGCATGTACGAACCGTTCACTCCGTAACACTCCGTACCAGTCGATGCGTGCGCTTATATAGCCTTAGTCCAATGATTCTGTGCGGTTATAATTTATGGAGTTGAAATATTATTTGAATACTAGACATAGTAATGTGCCAAACATTTGGTGAATTTCGAAATTTCGAATGCCCACGTTCGAATTCTGACGTTTTCAAGGGGAATTTTTCACTTGGATCAGCGTATGACGGTAGGAAGTGAGTCTAGTCTTGGCCCCTAGCCAAGTCCTATGATAATAATAATAATAATAACAATAATAATAATAATAATAATAATATTAATAATAATAACCGTTAGCGTGATTAGCTGCCACCCCCGGAGGTCCGGGTTCGATTCCCGGCTCTGCCACGAAAATTTGAAAAGTGGTACGAGGGCTGGAACTGGGTCTACTCAGCCTCGGGAGGTCAACTGAGTAGACGTGGGTTCGATTCCCACCTCAGCCATCCTGGAAGGGGTTTTCCGTGGTTTCCCACTTCTCCTCCAGGCGAATGCCGGGATGGTACCTCACTGAAGGCCACGGCCGCTTCCTTCCCTCTTCCTTGTCTATCCCTTCCACTCTTCCCATCCCTCCACAAGGACCATGTTCAGCATAGCAGGTGAGGCCGCCTGGGCGAGGTACTGGTCATTCTCCCCAGTTGTATCCCCGACCAAGAGTCTGAAGCTCCAGGACACTGCCCTTGAGGTGGTAGAGGTGGGATCCCTCGCTGAGTCCGAGGGAAAAGCCGAACCTTGGAGGGTAAACAGATGACGATGATGATGATGATAATAATAACCGTACGTCCCACTAATTACCGTATTTACCCGAATAATACCCGCACCCTCATTTTAGAAAGGCTCATTTTGAAAAAATGAAATTAACTAAAATTCCTTTCATCGGAAGAGTAACTTAGGCATAAACAATATTTCGTATCAGTCCGTGAGGTCCACGTGGTCTTTACGCAAATATCACTGCTATGAAATATATTTTCCATGAAAATGAGCAAGTAGGTCTACTTACGTGACGGGTATTTCATTAACCTGAACTTGCAATAGGCTCGATTCCCTGTAGATGGGAAGATTAATTGTGTTATGTATCACTAGAATCCTCTCCTAAATTACTTACAAGTTCGTCAAACTCCACGTCTAATGCCCGTAGGCGGCTGGAATATCTAACTGAAAGATAAAATCACAGCGACGAGTAATATGATCAAGATTATGCAATTAATAAACGTCCTAGATGGATAAAAGAACGTGCGACATATTTCCAGGACTACGACGACTCTGATTTTCAGGCACATTTTAGGTTATCTAAAGCTTCCGAACATGACCTGGAATTCCCAACACATAGGTAGGCCTAAAATGAATTCTAAATTATAGCTAATATCTTGTAGAGTACACGACTGGGTGACTTTTAATGAAGAATGAAGGAATACTGACTTATTTTTTGAGTGACGTCCAATGTGTAGGCTATAATTGGTTTTTCTTATTCCCTTTGTTAATGCTTTCTGCCACCAAGTTCAATAACAATTCACTCTCTTGGAAAGTCATGTTAGGCTTCTTTATCCGTTTCTGCTCAGTAGCGGACATAATTTATGCAAATTATTTGCAAACCCCGAATGGAATCAAAAACTTGTCTACAATTCGATAGTGACGGCAGCACGTAGTCATTTGTTTTCTGTACATCAGTATGAAAAAATGCGGTTCAAACGGAGATTGAAACGAAAACGTAGTTTTGGTAAACCGAGATAATAAATTCTGTGGTGAATACGGAACAGAGCGTTATCCGAAATAATGACATATCCGAGTTTTGAAAATCCAAAATAGCAGCAAAAGTTACCGACGTTGGTGAATACGGGCCTAAAACACTTCTCACACGTTGGTCTCTTCTTACTGGACAGTAACACGACCGGTGGTGGATAATTCTTTTCGTGCAATGTAAACACTTCAAACAGACACACCGGCAAAATCTGATGTTAGTTTTGCGATATAGTAAAACCTCGTTAATTCGAAGTCTTTGTAATACAGAAATCGGACTTCCAATTCGAATTTCGAATTAACAGCCATCTTGTAATTCAGAAATGCCAACCCTCACCAGTTTTTTGCGGATTCTGATTTTCCGCGTACTGTCTGCTACGTGATATTGTGGCTTTCCTTAAAACGCTGAATACAAAAGAATTACGATTTCACTCTATTTTTAACTGTGAAACACACCGAAGTGAGTGAAAGTGCGGAAAGCTACCCCTGAAAGTTCCGGAAGACACGTTCTATCGTGACGTGGAGAAATTTTGAATTTAAATTTGTAAAATACGGTACTATTTAAAAAATGTAAAGTCAGTATAGAATTAAGAGTCTGAATTGTTTTCTGTTTAAATATGACATATGGGGACAGTTTTCTTACATCTACGGTAGCACAAAGCATAACTGTACACTCAGCATTCGAAGCTAGGTGAGCCAGGAGCGTGTTGGCAATCTTGACGCAAATTAAACCCGCAACCCAATTTCGTGCCTCGAATTTTTTAAAAAATATGCGGGGATTATTGTCCGGTTTTGGACTTCCCGAGGCGCCGGAATTTTGTGCCTCAAGAGTTCGTTTACGTTGCAGTAAATCTACAGACACGGGGCATCTTCAAATACCCCTGGACAGAGCTGGGATCGAACCCGCTACGTAGGACTCAGAAGGCCAGCACCCCGTTTCTTATACTGTATATAGGGCAAATAACTCCCTCCTGCCATCATTTTGGTACTCAGGCTCCTTCAAATATCTTAGTAAATATCTTTACTATACTTTCGAGGATAAATTTGTTTTTACTTACTTCTTTCCAGAATTCATTATTAATACTTGAAATTGCTCCACCTTTCCCCCTTTATCCCGTTCTCTATTAAATCTTTTACTTCATTAATTGAAATCTCCTGGTCTAAGGTAGGTAGAAAATACTCTGGTCCTCGCGAGATCCCAGTCATTTCTGTGTTGGGTTTCCAATTATCCTCCCCATCTAATAGCCGTCTGAAATGCTCGATCGACTCCCCATTACTTATATTCGTTTGTGTTGTACTTTTCCTATCTCTGCAAACTTGGTTTATTCTATTCCACACTTTCTTACTGTCCTTTCTTTTGGAATCTCTGTTTAAATTTTCAGCTTGTTTCTTCTGCCATGAATACTTCGTGTTTAATAATAGTTCTCTGTAATCTTTTCATTTGCTACGGAATGTAATTTTTGATTCAAGACCCCCTACCTTCCTGTAGAATTTTAAAGCTATCGTTACGTCCGCCCTTTTCTTTCTGCATTCTTCGTTGTACCACCCAGTATTCCTTGGCAACCCTGATCCCTTCACTCGCATCTTCTGACCTGCTGTCAATATAGTATTTTCTATTTTTTTTATTTCGTGTGGCTATTTCTAGCCGAGTGCAGCCCTTGTAAGGCAGACCCTCCGATGAGGGTGGGCGGCATCTGCCATGTGTAGGTAACTGCGTGTTATTGTGATGGAGGATAGTGTAATGTGTTGTGTGTGAGTTGCAGAGATATTGGGGACAGCACAAACACCCAGCCCCCAGGCCATTGGAATTAACCAATGAAGGTTAAAATCCCCGACCCGGCCGGGAATCGAACCCGGGACCCTCTGAACCGAAGGCCGGTATGCTGACCATTCAGCCAACGAGTCGGACAGTATTTTCTATAAGCTGAATTGACGCATCTCATTGATTATTTTCGGTCTATGTCCTATCCCTATCTTCATATTTTCGGAACTTCTCCCTTTAAAATAATCCTCAAAATCTTTCCTGAGGTCATCCCTCCATCTATATTTTGTCACTAATCTCTTTTTAATATTTCCTTGATAACACGACACACTATGTTCTTCTCTACCTATGAATTTGATGATACTTGGTAAGTGGTTGGATTCTGTCCAGTCATTGACTGGTATCCTTTTGACGAGTGGCAATGCCTCTTTTGAATCTAATACTAGGCCTATAGCACTGCCTCCTGTTTCTGTTATATAGCCTATGTCAAGTTACACACTTCATCTCCTGGCCACCACCCATTCCGGATATACAGTTCTTCCGTACCACGTAGTTCCAATAATTTATCGCCGTATCTATTATATCCTTCATCTTGGCTTGTTCTCTTATTAACTACATTATCCTCTTCCTCTTTACCATACACTGGCTATCGATCTGCAACCCTCGCATTGAAGTCCCCCATAAGCATTATATCTGCATCTGCATACATATTCCTTAATCTGTTTATTTCCGTTCCCAACTCAAGGGAAAAAAGAAATTGTTTTCAAATGGGGAACCTTCCGGAGGGTTGTAGGCAAAACCAAGACATAAGTTTGTTTCACCCTTTCCATTCGTCTTTATTATTATCCAAGGAACTTCTTCCATTTCTGTTTCTACAAGCTCACTTTTCTCCTGTATATCATCCCTTATCAGGGTTAGTATTCCACCAGGATATCTGCCCATCCAAATTCACCTTTCCCTTGCGTTGTTATATGTTCTAAAACCGTCCACATGGGCTTCATATCCCGATGCAATACAACTCTCAACAAAGGTACTAATGTCCATTTCGGTCATTAATTGTTTCACCTCTTCATTTCCTACCTAATTCAAAAATCCCCCTATGTTCACACATCCTATTCTCAATTCTAGTTCTTTCTTATTTTTACCCTCTGTAGGTTGGTTGCCTTGCGTCTTGTTACCCTTGATTTCTCTACTTCTAAAGTGCTGCAGAAGGCCACTCAGCCCGGGAGGCGAAGTCCTAAATTGAACTTGCTCCGCTGATCCCACATAAACATGAGAATGTGCTGAAATATATTTAATTAAATATAACTTATATGGTAGGTATGAAGTAGAGGATACCATCAACGTCTCCAAATATCCTGGATCTCAAAACGCTGCTGTTGGTGAGCTGTTTGATATTTGCTCGAAATACTTCTTGTACAGCCGGTGCTGAGGTATTTTGCTTCGTCAGCAAGGAATTGATGGCCATGTCTTACTGCGCTGTGCTGCACGTACATTTCTCCTTACTGGAGGGTCCAAGTGGAGTCGTAAACGAATTGCGGCTAATAATAGCGGTGAGTCTGTGAGGCTCTTGACCTGCCTTTGGCTCAGCCGCGGGGCGTAGGTTGGCTGGACCTTCACTCATCTAACCAAATTCTCTGTTATAAATTTACAGTCAGCTATTCGGTTTATACACTACCTAAGCAAGAACAAAGAAACCGTAATTTGCAGGACTTTGATGAGTAATGTTTAACTGCAAGGCATCTGCAGTCTACCTCTCCGCGCTTCCATTATCATTCGCTCGTCTGTATTTCACTCAGCGAAGTCATCCAGCTTCACACCGATTGAAGCACGAGATGAAGATCCTGGCAAGTAGTCAAATTATGTTAATTAGATCTTGAATCCATCCAACAAGGCTGTAAGCTTAGTCATTGGACGTTCAATCAAAAATGGCGCGAATGGAGAAGAGGCAACAGATTATTTTTAATACAAAGAAAACTAGGAATGCGCATGCCGAGCATGTGAGCTTAGATGTGGGGTTCAGTAGTTACGTGAAGATGAAGAAAATTGGCTTAATGTTAGTTGACACATTCAGCAGCATCAAGCCTGCCCAGGCTATATACAGTACAGATGACCTACACAATAAGTAAGTGAACATCAAGAGCCAGTTATAATATGATAGTATGATATTATGATGTCACTGTTTAAGTTTATTATGGTATAAGCCCTACAGAAGGAATTATTTTACTGTCATACGTACAAGATGTGTGGAATGGAATAAATCAACAAATGACTTGTCTGCCCCTAGTTTGTGTAACCTGCCGTACTGAAGTGGATATCGAAGCAAACTAACATTTTAATTAATGGTATCTTGTGGATTAGACACCGATGCATTGTTCACCTGTTCAAAGTTCATTAACATTTTCTGGAAGGTGGTTTTGTAATGCTGCCCGCGTAGTTTGAATGTGTTCCAGACATTTTCTGTGGAGAAAAATGTGGTTATAGAGTAAGCCACAGCAAAAGTGATATATTGTTAATCTTCAGAAGGAACATGCAGTAGCAGTTGTTCGTGGCTTTTGGTATGATAGAAAACTGCTGGGAAATTAACTTACGAAACCTCTGAGTCTTTGAACCATAACCTTCAAAATGGCATAGCATCGCTATCATACTCAGCAGTATTCCAGATAGCAAATACTAGTGTGAATACAGTTCTTTTGTCACCGCTCACCGAGTTTCATACTTGGGTTACTCCTTAATGGTCGCCTAAAAGACGTCGTTCGAAGTAATATGTTAGTCGGGCTATATTCTGATAATTTGTCAATGACAATCTTTGGATAGGATAAACAACTCACACGCCATAGAACAATAAACGACGTAGTAGTGATCCCTTCACAAGATACAGATTTGTAAAATCTGAAGCTATCTCTTTTCTGTTCCGACTAGGTTAATTTTTAACTGTTAAGTTTCCCATTCTGCCGAAAATAATATTGAGTAATACATTTTAAACACCGGGCGAGTTGGCCGTGCGGTTAGGGGCACGCGGCTGTGGGCTCGCATCCGGGTGATAGTGGGTTCGAATCCCACTGTCGGCAGACCTGAAGATGGTTTTCAGTGGTTTCCCATTTTCACACCTGGAAAATGCTGGGGCTGTACCTTAATTAAGGCAACGGCCGCTTCCTTCCCACTCCTATGCCTTTCCTATCCCATCGTCGCCATACGACCTATCTGTGTCGGTGCTACGTAAAGTCACTAGCACTCTCACAGTACATTTTAAACTATCTGAAAAAGAAACACATATGATAACAGTATTATACTTGAAAAAGAAACAACTCAACATTAGTTTCGGAAGACTGAAGAATCTTAAAGTTTTTTAAAAAAACTATTGAGTAACATATTCGCAAAATTGCCCCACTGAAGCACAAGTTGTACACTGACATCCGCACAAGATGAAGACTCTCGTCAGTAATTACCAACGTCGAGAACACTCACTTCACGTAGTACTTATTTCTTAAAACCGTCCACTTCATATTCTCTGCAAGAAAACACCTTACATTTTACCGGAACATTTCATTGCATTTTCATATGCCAACAACACGATCCTTGTCAGAATCGATAACAAGTAAGTCGACTATAAAGTCTGTCTTGCATGCCGATGTGGTAGTATCCTGGAGAGCTTCAGTATAAGCCTACACTATATCAGAACTAAGGAGAATGCAATGCTAATTATTTTATGAGGACTGTGTATTAGTGAAATGATCTGCTACGAAATTTGCGCGCCTGTCACGGTTTGCCGCAGTGTTTGGATATTTCATGAACAGCAATGCTTTTATGTTGGAAATTAAACACGCAATTAAAATTCTTCAGGGACGCTGTATGCACATTTGCAGTTTGCAATTTTTTACCCGTTTCAGGAAAAATCAAGACCATATAACTGTTTTTTTTTCAATATTTTGTGTCTGTGTGGCATTGTTCCTCCATAACGGGGAAATGGCTAATTTACTGACTACTTCCATCAAATTCTACATTTAAAGTGTGTCCATCCAGGAGTGAGTTTTAATATTCTTCTTTTTCCTCTTAGCGTTTATCTCACGCTAGCGCTTCAACGCCTCTTTTTCTACATGCTATTCTCCATTTTTTGGAGATCTTATGGGACGAGTTGATTGTTATCATGTCCTCTCTCAGTCGCCTCTTGTGTTTTCCACGGGAACGTCTTTTTGTTTCCCTCTATTTGATAATATAAGGATATTTTGGCCACAGACTGCTCATCGCTGCGCATAACATGACCATACCAACGCAAACGGACTTCTTGTATGTTATTCCAAAATGACGGGTGCCATTCCCATTATTCCTCGTACGTCAGGGTGTTTGAGATGCGTGAGTCCAAATGTTCATCGGAGCATACGCATTTCCATGACATGCAAGATGCTTTCATGTTTTACGGAGGTTGGTTATAATTTACAACCATGAAGGGCAACTGGTCGTAAGACATTCTAGTAGATTTTGCCTTCGGGTGAACAAGTATTTGGCGATCATACAGGAATCCATTTCAACCAAGCTTAATTGGCACGTGCTTGCGCGTCAGGAAGAGTGCCACCATCTGCAGAGATGACAAGCCAGCGAATCTGAATCGGGCAAGTTGTTTTAAGGGACTGCTCAGAATCCTTATGAGAAATAGTATTCGACCAAAATTCTGTAAATATTGGTAAATGATAGCCTTCGATAAAACGTGCCATTGGACAAAAGGTTGTAGTTTTATAATTGCAGCCTTTTGAAATTTATAATTTTTGCCTCTCGTAGGCAACCCTGCGTTTGTTTACATCGACCTAACATCGCTGACGGCATCTGTACACACGGAAGCTGGAAAAGTGCATGATTTAAAACTTGTCAACTTCAAAGTGCTATAATTCGAAAAATATAGTATTTTGGACTTTATGTCCTTGGACACTTTTGATCTACACATTAAGGAATATAATTTACCAAATAATCAAGAAATTTGGCCAAGTGCTATTCACCATAAATCGTCAATTTCAAACGACTGTAATTCGAAAACTATAATTGTTTGGACTTTGTGCCCATTGTCATTCTTGATTTACATTTTAAGGACTATCAGTTATCAAAGTTTCAAGCATTTTGCCGAATCTCATTTCCCATAAGGATTCTGTGAGGTCCCTTTGATCGTTGACCCTTATGGAGCCAACCATCTGGAGTCTGCACGCCCTGTACTGCGTTTTCTCGACGTTGAATCCAAGTACATTCATTCTTGGACATGTTTCTCAAGGCTGTGTCGTTATTTTACTAACCAGCGAAACGTCGTCTGGATAGAGGAGCGTCCATGGGAGCGGCTCTTGAATATCTTCCGTTGCTGTATCCATACAGAGGATGAAGAACAGGGGCGGGAGACCAGACTGGTGGACGCCACACAGATGGGGATAGGAGAGCAGAATCCGTCAGGACTTCGTACCACACTGCTAGAGTTGCGCTAAAGGAGCTGTGTTCAGTAAACGTGTGCTTCTGACACACCATGAGACAGGAGCTCGTGACAAAGATTGGTGATTTTTGTTGTTGTTGTTTATGTTTGGGTCATGAGTCCATAGACTGGTTTAATGCAGCCCTCCATGCCACCCTATCCTGCGCTTAAATGTTCATTTCTCTGTAACTACCTCATCCTACATCTACTCAAATCGGTTTGTCATACTTATGCCTTGGTCTACCCCTATCACACTTACCGCCTATACCTCCCTCAAAAGCTAACTGAACAGGTCCTGAGTGTCTTTTAAGAAGAGGCCAATCATTCTATCTCTTTTTGTGGCTAAATTTAGTCAAATCGTTCCCCTCTCACCAATTCGATTCAGTACCTCTTCATTCGTGATTCGAACTATTCATCTCACCTTCAGCATTATTCTGTAACACCACATTTCAATAGCTTCTACTCTCTTCCTTGCTGAGCAAGTTATTGTCCATATTTCACTTCCATATAATGCCACGCTCTTCAAAATATCCTTCAAATTCCTGTATTGTGATGTTTGGGACATCACTGCATGTTTTCAATTATTGAACTAAATATGTAATTGATAAGATGTATATATTTAATCACTAATAGGTCATTTTAAATTAAAATATAAGGTGGCGGAGTGTAAGTGTACGCAGGCGGCTAAGTATACGCAGTCAATTTTTTCAGCCGTTGGCATCATTGGTCGACAGCTGAGAGTGTAGCGTGGTGATGTGTTATATACAAGGTGGTATCAGCATCTTGGATGCGTTATCTGTACGATCATAATTCAGAAAAGGTAAGATATTATTTTTCGCGAAACGTACTATAATATTTTAATGAAGTAAAATAAGCCCCTGAGTTGTCCAGAATAACGGCACCAGTTTGACTTAAATGCTGTAAAATATGCTATTAATGCTGGTTAGGATTCCATCATTCGCATTTAAAAATAGTATGACTAGTGCCATGTACTGTGAATCAAACAAAAAAATTAACAGCCGGGCAAGTGTGCGCGCCTAATTCGAGCGTGCGTACACTTGGCCGCCACACGGCTGCTGATATGAGAAGCTCAGTTTTCGGTGCCTCATCTTATAATTATCTATTTCGAACTTACGGGGTGAACATGTTGATCAGTCAGTAAGTGGTGATCAGCAGGATGAAGATGGAGACAAAAAGCAAGGAGAGGAAGTAGTAATGAACGACCAAGGAACAAACCAGGAGTCACAAAGTAATAAAGTATTTGCCTTACCTTAAATACCAATCACATTCACCCCTACCTAAGTGTGAAAATAACAGCAAAAGGAACAGGAATGGTCAGAAATCTCAGATTTTAACATCGTCTCCTTATGAGAATAGTCTTGAGGAGAAACAAAATGTTAAGGAACAGGAAGAAAGGATGAAAGCAAGAACTGAAACACAACTTGCAAAAAGAAATTCTCAGATACCTACTCAAATATCTAAAATTGCAAGAAATGGTAAACAATATGAAGGTGCACGTCCAAAACATTCAACTTCACGAAAGCTAACATACAGGCCTAGCACATCCAGAGGTGAACAATCTCCGGGTGTCTACATCTGTTTTTGGTGTCAATTATGTGAAGACGATGATTGGGTACGATGCAGTGAATTTGGTGAATTGTGGCATGAGTGGTGCACGTGATATGAAGGACATGGAGGATTTGTTTGTGATCATTGTTGAAAAGTTGAGCGAAATGAAAGGAAATGTAGTGAGAAAACAAATGCGCACACTTAGACTACAGCCTGCGCACACTTACCCGCATATGTCGTCTAAGTGTTCGCATACGTAAACTTGTCTAAACTCGTGTGTCACAACAAATCATTATAACTGTATATTATTTTAACAATATATAAATATTCTTCATGTTCCGTTCTACCAAAATATGTATTAAAGTTACGAACATATTCATGGAAAACCATGTTATAAGGGCTTAAACATTAAATGCGCACACTTACCCTCCTCTACCTTATATATATATATATATATATATATATATATATATAGGGTTTTATCATCCATTTCAATCATCATTTCATTTGTTTGTATCGCGGCTATAACGTATTCTGAACGAACAAATAATTGGGTAAAGTATTTAAACATCATTCATATTAATACCTTGCAGTAAATTTTCCAATAGCCGTTGTGAGGTGACCAGAGTCAGCAGGCTAATTTCAGCCCATTTCCAGGAAAAGTACGTCATCAAGGTTACGAGAGATATTAACCTCTCCACCTCATGAAGAGACAGTTGATACATTATAAACGCCCACTTTTCGAACTTTGCTACCTGACGCTTTATATCAGCGGGAAAGTTCAGCCTATGTGAATGAACGTAATGAAGCAACGTGATGGATTCACAGCAATACATAGGAGAAGGGATGAGACCTCGAATCTTACTGGACCATGTGATATGGCTGATGGAAGGAGACTTTTGAACCGATATATACCCGCCGACAAGAGCTGGAGAGGACATTCTGATTCTCACTCTTGGAAGACACTCTTACTACGATTCTACGTTTGCACATCGGAGAAGATTTTAACTTAGTTCACTTCGCATCTGAGTATATTCTACTCAAAAGTTACTCTCATTGGGACTTGTTATCTCAATGACGAGAGGTAGTCAACGGGAGACCGGTTTTGACTAGTATAGGGGAGGAGAACTCTTATTATGAGTTTAGCTACGCTACTGTTCCGTAATACGGAAGAATACAAGTGTATTCTCTCCATGGTGGTTTTGCACTTAAAAGTACGACTCATTACGACTTTATGTAAGGAGTAAAGTAGAAAGTGTTAAAGGCAGGAAAAGCATAAGTAGGACTGGAATCCAACAACAGATGAGGCAGCCGGTACGAGAGATCCACCCATCATCAGCTTCAAGATAACAGAGTCTACATATGGTAAGCTAAAGGCATAAGTTACTGCAAGTCTTCGCGCAACAGTTCATTTTCTTAGAGTTAATTTCATTCAATTTTTCTTTTGCTTACGTAAGTTCAGATTTCGTTAATACGCCGTTACGTCACGTTTTTCATCCTGTAAATAGCTGTTTAATTTGTATGTTCTGAAATTATTATTAATGATCCTTAAATTCCAAGTTTTTTGAGTCTCATTACGTATTATTATTATTAAATATCAACTTTGGTTTTCAAGCCATAAGCTTGAAGGCTGGCGCCCATGGGATATTGTTTATGGAGAAACAATGAGATATCACTTATTTATTTTAATATTAAAGTGACCCGCCACGTTTAAATTTTGTCAAACATCTGTGGGCCAAGTGGGTACGTCACAATATCAGTGTTCAAAATGAGCAAATTTCTCTTCATAAGAAAGGCCTTCCTTGCTTGACCTAGTCTGCATTTTATGTCTTCCTTACTTCTACCCAAGTAACAACAGTAATTTATTTCCTCTAAGACTTCATTTCCTCAATTAATGTTTATCGCATCATCCCAATACTTTCGACTGCACTCCATTACTTTCGTTTTGAATCTATTTATTTTCACCCTGTACTCCACAACATTCAGTAATTTCTCCAGATATTCTGCACAGTCAGATAAAATAACGATATCATCGGCAAGGCAATATTATTGGAGCTTTATACTTTCTGGAAGTACTGGAATCAGACATAAGGCTTTTTGCGGATAATGTTATACTGTATAGAGTAATAAATAAGTTACACGATTGTGATCAACAGCTAAATGTCCTCGAAAATGTTGTGATGGACAGTAAACAATGTTATGATTATAAACCGTGTTAAAAGTCGGGTTGTGAGCTTCGCTAATAAGAAAAGTACTACCAAGCTCGATAGCTGCAGTCGCTTAATTGCGGCCAGTGTCCAGTATTCGGGAGATAGTAGGTTCGAACCCCACTATCGACAGCCCTGAAGATGGTTTTCCGTGGTTTCCCATTTTCACACCAGGCAAATGCTGGGGCTGTACCTTAATTAAGGCCACGGCCGATTCCTTACCACTCCTAGCCATTTCCTGTCCCATCGTCGCCATAAAACCTATCTGAGTCGGTGCGACGTAAAAGCAACTAGCAAAGAAAAGTACTCTCAGTTTTAATTACTGAGTTGGTGGGATCACTGCAAGTCCTGTAAGTATCTAGGTGTAAATATATGGAAAGATCTTCATTGGAGGAATCACACAAACGGGATTTTGAACAAAGGGTACAGCTCTCTGCACATGGTTGTGACGGTACTTGGGGTTTTAGTAAGGATGTAAAGGAAAGGCCATATAAGTCTCTGGTACGACCCCAACTATAGTATAGTTCCAGTGTAGGGGACCCTCACCAAGAATACCTGATTCGAGAACTGAAAAAATCCAAAGCAAAGCAGCTCGATTTCTTCTGGTTGATTTCCGACAAAAGAGTAATGTTACGAAAATGTTGCAAAGTTTGATCTGGAAAAAGACTTGGGAGAAAGGAGACGAGCTACTCGAGTGGATGAGCAGCTATAAGTAGAGAGATAGCGTGGAATTACATTAGTAGACGAAGCAGTTTCAGTGCTGTTTTTAAAAGTAGGAAAGATCACAATATTAAGATTTACTTATTTATTTATTTATTTGCTATTTGTTCGGGGCGTCGACCTAGAAGGGTCTTTTGCCCCTACTAGCACCATATGTGAGGAACCTGCGTGTATTTTGTAAATGATGGAAGTGTAAAGTATTGAATGTAAGGCAAAGAACGTTAAGGACGACATAAACACCCAGTCTCCAGGCTAGGGATATTAACCGTTTATAATTTAAAACACCTGACGCGGCCGGGTATCGAACCCGGAGCTGCCGGGTGACAGGCGGACGCGTTGCTCCTTACACCGCGAGGCCTGATACAATATTAAGATAAAGTTGGAATTCAAGAGGACTTATTGGGGCAAATATTCATTTCTAGGAAGGGGGGTTAGGGACTGGAATAATTTACCATGGGAGATGTTCACTAAATTTCCAAATTATTTGCAATTATTTAAGAAAAGACTAGGTAAAAGAGAGATAGGGAATCTTCCTCCTGGATGCCTGCCTAATGCAGATCAGTGGTGACTGAAATCTCAGAGTTTATATTTCCTCTCCTTGGATTGTGATTTCGTTTTCAAATTCTTCTTCTTTATCTGTTTACCCTCCAGGGTCGGTTTTTCCCTCGGACTCAGCGAGGGATCCCACCTCTACCGCCTCAGGGGCAGTGTCCTGGAGCTTCAGACACTGAATCGGGGATACAACTGGGAGGAGGACCAGTACCTCGCCCAGGCAGCCTCACCTGCTATGCTGAACAGGGGCCTTGCGGGGGGATGGGAAGATTGAAAGGGATAGACAAGGAAGTGGGAAGGAAGCGGACATGGCCTTAAGTTAGGTACCATCCGGGCATTTGCATGGAGGAGAAGTGGGAAACCACGGAAAACCACTTCCAGGATGGCTGAGGTGGGAATCGAACCCACCTCTACTCAGTTGACCTCCCGAGGCTGAGTGGACCCCGTTCCAGCCCTCTTACCACTTGTCAAATTTCGTGGCAGAGCCGGGAATCGAACCCGGGCCTTCGAGGGTGGCAGCTAATCACACTAACCACTACACCACTTCTTTATCAGTATCAGATCGCGGTCACATTCAGAATATCGAACAGCTTGATTGAATGAAAATCATTGAATGCCTTTTCTAGATCCTTTTCAAATTCTTGTACTTTTATTTCTTTTACCTCCTGTTCTATATAAACATTGAGACAAACTGCAGCCTTGCGTCCCACATTTCTGTACTGCTGCTTCCTTTTCTCAGCCCTAGATTCTTATCACTGTAAACTGATTTTTGTACAGATTGTAGATAATTCTTCTTTATCAGTATCTGATCGCGGTCACATTCAGAATATCGAACAGTTTGATTGGATGAAAATCATTGAATGCCTTTTCTAGATCCACAAATGCCATGTACTTGGGCTTGTCCTTCTTAATTCGATCTTCTAATGTCAGACGTAAAGTCAGGATCGCATCAAGTGTTCCTACATTTCTTCTGAAGCAGAAGTGATCTTCTGCCAACTCAGGTTCAACTTGTCTTCCCGTTCTTCGTAAATAATGCGTGTTAAAAGTTTTCAAGCGTGAGATGTTAAACTAGTGATGTGGTAGTTTTCAAAATAGTCAGCACCTACCTTCTTGGGAATAGATATAACAACATACTGTCTAAAATCGTATGGTATTTCTCATGTATCATACATCTTACACAGTAAATGACATAATCTTACCATGCCGGTTCCTCCAAAGTCAGCAATTCTGAGGAACATATAAATTCAAAATCACTCAATGAACTAAAGATTCACAAGATGATCAAAATAGATATAGACCTATTGTGTTATCTCACTTATAGGCTTTTAAAACTTTCGTTCACTTTAAACTTTCGGTCCAGTACACCTTTTTGTTGATATGAAATAACAGAATGTTAATGTTCTCTTTGCGGCTTATGTTCTGTCTCCAGCGACTTGTTCTGTAGCAGTTCGACGCTGAGTCTGCTGGCAGGCAATGCAGTGATTTGGCAGTAATTGCTGACATCCCATCAAACATGGATGTGATTATTATCATTCGTCAACATCACACTGACCTATTGTTAATTGTAGTATGATCTATCCTCGGCCATGCTGTATCCACCGCCGTCTCGATCCTCATATAAGAAGATCGAGACGGCGGTGGCTGTATCTCTTCTGCTGCCACATATCTCCACTAGGTAGCACTACTGTAAAGAGACGGTATGAATACATGAAGTAATCTGTCAAAAGCGAATACAGTAACTAATAAACTGTGCATTTAATTTTACATTAATTATTTTTAATATTTCTTTACCTGGTAATGTTTAAATCAAAGGGAAAATGTTTGTAAATTTAAACAATGTTCAAGGTTAAAGCGTGACTTTTCTGGTGTTAATTCTGCAAGTGTAACTACTTTAATATCATGAAATATAATTCAAATTCCGAGCACTTTCGTATCAATGTTACTAGAATACTAACATCATAATATTGTATCAAATCATTACCACAATATGATTTTATGGTGACTGATGTGGTGCGTATTTTATCTTCTGGAATAAGAACCAAGGTCCTTGAAAGAATAGCACACACTCGTATCTGTTAGCAGTGTGATTCGAGCCTCAAACTCAGAAAATGCATCTTACCAGTGACTTGATGCACTCATTTATAAAATGTAGAACAAGTAAGAGCACAAGCATCGCTTATAACCCTGCACCAGCAGCTTGCATTAGTTGACGATCAGCTGGGACCGGAAAGATGTGATTAAGCTGCCACGGGGGGCACGATGTGGACACATTGCTGGTGGCGCCAGATGTCCCAATGAGGTATAATACACTTAGCCTTATCTTCTTGAATGGTTCGCTGTTAGTAAGCCCTGGGCTTCAAATGGTCCTCTGGCTGTTCATGTTCCGCTGTTGTCAAAACGGGGACGATTGTGACGTCCCTGAAACCAACTTGAATAATTTCTTGTAAGGAGGTTTTGATTATTTAGAACAATGTATTAATCTTTGCAGTTATAAAATATTATTATTATTATGAATAGGTCAACTAAGGACCATGACGTTCATCTTTTCGACTTACAGTGGGTCATTATGAATGCTCAATAATCGCACATTCTCCGGCTATGTTGTGCCTTTCTCTCTATCGTCCAGATGATGCCTAACTTCTTACGGGATAGTTTGTCACGGAATCTGTTTTGTCTCAGTATCCTCCTGAGGGGTAATCTGTTTCTTATAATATGACATTTTTATTACTCTCCGTGCATGTTTTAGGTAACTTTTGTTAGCTACGACTTCTTGATCCTTCTGTTTTTCCAATAGGGGAGAAGCTGTTGGTCAATCTGGCTGGATTCATCCTCGGTTTATTATCGTAAAAGGTTAGACGTCTCTTTTTATGTTGAATATTATTATTATTATTATTATTATTATTATTATTGTTGTTATTATTATTATTATTATTATTATTATTATTAATAATATTTGTAATAATTGCAAGAGGGCACTGCGCTAAAGTATGTCAGTCCAAACAGATGAAATTAGTAATAAACATACGAACTGTATTAGGTCTACTCACACTCTATGTGGGTCTTCGCTGCTTTCTCTAAATGAATCTAAATAAGTTAATGGAGTTCAGGCTTATTTATTTTTATTTATTTATTGACTTATTTTACATGGCGTGGCTCAGGCTATGAAGCCTGCTGTTATGCCAAACCATCTTATATGTGCTACATTGTACAAACTACACAGTATTAAGCTTCCTTATTACATATAATTAATTATAAAATTAAACTTAAATAATAGTTATAAACAAAAGGTAAATTTCTGAGAGTTACATAAAGAAAACATTAAATAATAATTTCTTAAGTCCATGTACTATTTGTAACATCTTTTTTTTATACATTTCTACTATGACACAGGAAGTACCAATCGCTTCGTTAACAGCTTCCTCGTGTACAGAAACAATTTGAAAAGACGCCTACAAATGCACCGATATCAATGGCATCGTCGGATCTTGTTTCTAATGTAAGAGGTAGCTGCATTGCTGTTACACTTCTTGGTGATTATATATGCCGTGACGTCGTGCTATTAATCATGGATGATCTGTGTGCTGATGTAATACTGGAGCATGATTTTTCAGTCGAAGAGGGAGCCCCTTTATGTCGGCGGACTTGTCACAGAGTCTACGCCACCTGTCTCATTGACATTATTTTCTAATCTCAGTCAGGATTCTCATCTTATCGCCATAAAGCCTTGTAAACTTTCTCTAGGGGAGAAATTTGGAGAATCTGAAATAACGTTTGAGCGAGTGTATAATTAAAAAGAGGGTGTCGCCTTGGAGGGTACAAGTTCCTATTACATCGAATGCTAATCACAAGAAGCGAATGGACTTAGACTATTCACAAACTGGCAAAAGATTTGACCGAGGTCGATAGCTGCAGTCGCCTAAGTGCGGCTAGTATCCCGTATTCGGGAAATAGTGGGTTTGAATCCCACTGTTGGGAGCCCAGAAGATGGTTTTCCATGGTTTTCGATTTTCTTACCAGACAAATGCTTGAGCTGTACCTTAATTAAGGCCACGGTTCTTCCCCAACGTCGCCATAAGACCTATATGTGTCGGTGCGACGTAAAGCAACTTCTAAAAAAGAATCAATAGATTTTCACTACTCGATCCGTGCCCTCTTCCTAGTATCAGAGGTAGCTAAATACGAATATTTTAGTACTGTTGATCTATCAAATACCTACTGTCGAAAATGAATGAGCTTATACAGCATCTGAAGCCTGTGGGAAGCTCTATGAACTTCTACAAAACCCGTTTGGCGTCACGGATCGCCTGGCTTGTTTTCTGACTGATTAATTCAGTAATCAAGGATGAAAAAGTCAACTGCGTATATGCTTATTTAGATGATAGTACAGTCTGGGGGCACTGTCTAGTTAGTTCACGATAGAAACCTCGAAAAGTTCCTTGAAACAATTAACAAATATGACCTTACCCTCAATGAAATTAAATGTAAATTATCTGCCATAGCCAAACCTCTTAGGATATAATATTTCTAACAGAACAATTAAACCCGACCCTGACCATATTCGCCCATTACTGGATATACCTATTCCCATGGATCAGAAGTCGCTAAAGAGATCTGTAGAGATTTTTCTCTCATTATGCTACATGATTGCAAAGATTTTCTGATAAAATACGACCCTTAGTACAGTGTAGAACATTTTCTAATTCTGCTAATGTGTGCACTGCTTTCAAGGAGATACAATCTGATATTACTAAATCAGTTGTAATTGCTGTTGAGGAAGGAGTTCCATTCTTGGTTGAGACCAATGCTTCAGATTCTGTTAAAACTGCAACCATGTCTCAATCTGGAAAGCCAGTAGCGTTCTGCTCTAGGACTCTCTCTGAAAGTGAACGTCGACATTCCACTGTAGAAGAAAGAGACACTAAAAATGGAGGTATTGTCTAGTAGGACGACCATTTTTACGGTTAACTGTTCAAAAATCATTCATGTTTAATTGCAGGCATGAAAAAATTAAAAGTGAGAAGATCGAACGCTCGAGGTTGGAATTATGATTCCAAATTTGATATTGTCTCTCGCCCCGGGAAAGATATTACTGCACCAGATGCACTGCCCAGAATCTGTTCATCTGTTGGAATAACTACCCCTTATCAGCTTCATCAGTCGCTCTGCCATCCAGGTGTAACGCGAATGGCGCTGTTTATTCTCTGTAGCAACTTCCTATACTCTTTAGAAAATGTCAAGATGATGACGGTATTGTACGCGATGTGTGCAAAAATTAAACCTCGTTTCTGCAAAAGAGAAGACCGACTCATTAAATCAACATCACCTTTCGAACATCTGAATGTAGATTTCAATGGACCACTACATTCAAAAACTTGCTCACGGTTATCGACGAATATTCAAGATTCGTGTCACAGCAACTTATGCAGTACCTTTGCTCACAAGGAGTAGCTACTAACCATAATACGGCATACAACACTCAATGAAATGGTCAAGGGTTATGTGAACGAATAAGATCCACTAAATGTCACTGTAATATCTGCCCCAAATGGAAGATAATAATTATTGCTTTCACTCAAATGAAGTGAAACATCTGCGGTAAATAAAGAAATACCGTCGTTACTAGAGAAATATCTAGAGAAATATGTATACGTACTTACGGGCTGTAGACAGGACTCCCTTATGTTGCATTCCGCTGCTCGTGGCGTCTTTTATTTCTTTATTGAGGTCCAGGGCTAGCACCAACGAATGGGAGTGTTATGTGTGTGAATTCTCATTATCTTTGTCCATATGACTAGCGCGGGCAGTTCAAACAGCAAAATAGCACGATCCCTTGACCAATAAATACTGTATATTACTGTTTTGTTGAAAGGAAAATAGCATGATCCCTGGACCAATAATAACGAACGAGTTAGGGCACAAAACGAATGAGAAACATGAAGAAAACGACATCTAATTAATTCAAACAACTTCAGTGAGCAAAGACATCACACACGAAAGTGTTAGACAAACAAAACACATACGGAAGCGCTGTGAAGTAGCGGAAAAAATAGTTGTTAGTAAAGTATGTATCCATATTATTCTCTACAAGTAAAATATTTCGTACTTTTTCTTAATTTACAGCACATTTTACACTTTCTTTGAGTAAAAGAAATTATTTTCTTCCATTTGGTACAAATAATACAGTGACATTTCGTGGATCGAATTCGTTCATGTAACCATACAATCCAATACAATACGATGGATTTATTTTTTATGGCAAGATTAAGGCCATTAGGCCCTCTCTTCAATCTAACCAGAAAATACAGTATTTACATGTGCAAAATTATAATAAATAGACTTACAATTGAAACATCTTGCAACTACTAAACAATACAATATTATGATAAAGAGCAACAATAAAAATAGGAAAAATAGGAAAATGATGATGATGATGATGATGATTTACACAATTATGGCATGATTAGCTAATTTCTATTAACGTTAATAATAACAGAGTGATTATATAAAGTCTATAGTTTGAGGAAGCCTACAATGGAACAATTTGGAAGACTTAAGAAATGACATTCAAATCTCGACGACTTTCAGTTATGATGGTGTTTGATGATGTTTATTGTTTAAAGGGGCCTAACAAATAAGTTATCTGCCCTTTCAGTGTGCAATGGGAGACTCTTTTGCAGGAATGTTTGAACGCTATAAAGTCTCTTTTATGCATACCTTGAGAACGTATGTTTACTCACACTAGATGCGATGCGAAAGGATCAAACCTACACTATTACATACTATAACACAATAGCATACCTGTAAAAACACTATTAAACAAGGAATAACAATGCACACTATTAAACAAAGAATGACATGTTTCGTTCTTAGAAGAACATCATCAGTTCTATCAAGTCACACTCAATATTTTGGAAATGTTTATGTTTATTTCTATCGAAAGAGCTATGAAATTAAAATCTGGAGCTAATATTAACGAAGTCCTGCCTTATTTCCACTCCAGCATACTGGAACATTATTTTCGCTGCCCAGATGTACTTTCTGTTAAAACAATAATCACCACTATCACCAGCAGTGAGAACCTAGGTGATATGAATTTTGGTAGAAAAATTGTTCATATATTTATTGATAAAGCAAGCAACGATTCCTAGGCCAAACTGATATACGGTTTAGAACCTTGTTTCGTATTATAGTTTTGGTTTTCTTTCTTACTTCTACGTCCTGAATAGCTGTCATGTCGCTGCTATCTGTCTGTATTAGCCCGAGCCCAGTTAACAAGTCATGTTTGTTGGGCCGCTACCGTACGTCCCATTAGCTGTTAACTAGCCGGCGTGGGTGGATGTGGCGGACATCCATTATCCAGTGGTTAACCCGAGGATCTCATAAATATTTCCCTTTAAAATTGTGTAATGGCCCTCCCGTGCTCATGACTTAAAATAAGAAAACAATGGACCTAAACTCATCCGCCGAATTTCGTGAACAATATACTCGTCGGCTGAATGGTCAGCGTACTGGGCTTCGGTTCAGAGTGTCCCGGGTTGGATTTCCGGCCGGTCGGGGATTTTAATCTTCATTGGTCAATTCCATTGGCCCGGGGGCTGGGTGTTTATGCTGTACCCAACATCCCTGCAACTCACACACCAACCGTAACACTATCCTTCACCACAATAACACGCAGTTACCTACACATGCCAGATGCCGCCCACCCTCATCGGAGGGTCTGCCTTACTCGGCTAGAAATAGCTACACGAAATTATTATTATTATTATTATTATTATTATTATTATTATTATTATTATTATTATGATTATTATTATTATTATGATTATTATTATTATTATTATTATTATTATTATTATTATTATTATTATTATTGTACCGGGCGGTACACCTCCACACCGCTTGTTCAAATATTGTGCCAATTGAAACTCCTCTACAGGAGAAAGCCTGAACTTTAAAAAAATGTATTAACTCAACTGTTTCCCCGAAGATTGCTCTGTGTGAATTTTGATGTGTTTTTGTTTGTCATTGATCAAGAAGTGTGGACATTCTCTAAAAGATGTCTCTACAAAAAAAAACTATGGTAATGCACTCTGGTGCAATGGAATGAACTCTCTGGAAGAAATTTTTTATTCATAAGATTTGTCTTTACTATATTTTGTTCTGTTATCTTTGGGTTGGCAGTATTAATCCTTCCTTCCGCCCGGTTTGAACTTAGCCAATCCCGAATTTCTTTAATTAATTTTCAGCCAATCATGTATGTCTTCTTCGATATGGATATGTTGCTCTAAGCTATCCAATAAAAGTGAGAGGGTGCGTCTTCTCATTCCGGAAAGGTCTCGCATTTTCCACGAGGGTATAAAAACTGCTGTTTTTCTTGTCTCGGGGCCACTAGTATAACATCTAACTCAGTGTGTGGATATGTAGCAGGGGGCGGGAAGCGCCTCGTTCTTCAGTAAGCAGTTCTTCAACAAGGTAATGGCCTTTTAACGTCTTTATTTCTTGCAGCTCAGCAATTTAACTCTCGGTGAGGGTTCGAAACCTTTAATATGTAACCTACCACTTTAAAATGTAAATTCCTCTTCTGTCTATGTAAAAACTACAAATCTCTTTAACTGTAAAGCGGGGATAGAGAGTGCTTTACCTTCTCGAGCTCCCCTTCATTTTGAAATTGAGGTGACTACGTTTTCATAACCGTTTCTACGCTTCTTTAATGTATTCAAGTTTTCTCATACGGGTCATCTCCCTAGCTTCGGATTAGCCCCTGTGTATCGGCCTAGAGCCATTTAGGTTTTAAAAGGTGTATTTGGAATGCAAGTTCACGCCTCCAGTCCTTTCTGTACTTTGGGCCAGTAACTTAACCTGATGTTTTATTCTCATTGCGAAGGCCCTGTAGGTTGGGTAGTATATACCCCTGTTTCTTTGTGCCCCTTGAGGACAAATAGAAGTGAAATTCGTTGTGGCCTTTGATAGGCTTGAACTTTGAGAGCGGGTCTGCTCTTTCCTAAATTTGATTCCTGTGTGCCTCTAGGAGGCTTAACATTGTAATTTGGAGCAAGTGCTCCTTGGCATGATGGGGTTTTCTGCCCCTTTGTTCAATTTTGTACCTTGGTAAAGTTGGGCTAATAGCTCAAGGATTGTGATTGTGGGGCTCGAAGCCCAAATCTTGTTACGAACTGTAATTTGTAATTTCTTAATTTGTTGATCTGCTACTTGGTACCTGTTATACTCTGTTATTGGTTGATTTTGAAAAGAAAATATAACCTTGTTGAAATTTTAATTCAACTTTCGAACTTATGTAGTTGAGGCCTATTCCAGCCCGCACCTTCTTTCACCTCTAACTACCACGGATAACTCCGTAACAAATTATTATTATTATTATTATTATTATTATTATTATTATTATTATTATTATTATTATTATTATTATTATTATTATTGTGAACAGTATGATGAGCTATTGGTAACCTAATTTATTACCATTCAAATGGCGTAGCGCTGTATTGTTCAAGAAAAAAATCCACCCTTCTACCCCTTCAGGTAAGCAACTCAGTGTTGAAAACATCTCAGGGATGTGAGACTCGAATAATGAAGTATGAGAATTATTCTTTACTTATTCCTAAAAATTACAGTTCTTTTCTTACTCATCGTTATCCGGTCGATAAAACCACGGCCGACTGGATGCCTTGCTGAGCTTCAGCTAGAGCGACGCATCAAGCCGGCCGTGATAAGATTAGCAGTTTTCCTCCTTCTACCACTAGGAGCGCTAATATGAGTCAATGCACTGTTTAACTTAAGCACCACTAGGAGCGCTAATGTGATTCAATGCATTGTTTCACTTAAGCACCACTACGAGTGCTAATGTGAGCCTACGCATTGTTTCACTTAAGCACCACTACGAGCACTAATATAAGTCAATACATAGTTTCACTTAAGCACCACTACGAGCGCTAATGTGAGTCATTACATTGTTTCACTTAAGCACCACTACGAGCGTTAATGTGAGTCAATACAATGTTTCACCTCAGCACCACTGTGAGCGCTAATGTGAGTCAGTACATTGTTTCACTTAAGCACCACTACGAGCGCTAATGTGAGTCAATACATTGTTTCACTTAAGCACCACTACGAGCGTTAATGTGAATTCAATGCATTGTTTCACTTAAGCACCACTACGAGTGCTAATGTGAGCCAACGCATTGTTTCACTTAAGCACCACTACGAGCGCTAATATAAGTCAATACATTGTTTCACTTAAGCACCACTACGAGTGCTAATGTGAGTCATTACATTGTTTCACTTAAGCACCACTACGAGCGTTAATGTGAGTCAATACAATGTTTCACCTCAGCACCACTGTGAGCGCTAATGTGAGTCAGTACATTGTTTCACTTAAGCACCACTACGAGCGCTAATGTGAGTCAATACATTGTTTCACTTAAGCACCACTACGAGCGTTAATGTGAGTCAATGCAATGTTTCACCTCAGCACCACTACGAGCGCTAATGTGAGTCAGTACATTGTTTCACTTAAGCAGCACTACGAGCGTTAATGTGAGTCAATACATTGTTTCACTTAAACACCACTACGAGCGCTAATGTGAGCCAATGCATTGTTTCACTTAAGCACCACTACGAGCGTTAATGTGAGTCAATGCATTGTTTCACTTAAGCACCACTACGAGCGCTAATGTGAGTCAATGCATTGTTAGACTTCAGCACCACTACGAGCGCTAATGTGAGTCAATGCATTGTTTCACTTAAGCACCACTACGAGCGCGAATATAAGTCAATACATTGTTTCACTTAAACACCACTACGAGCGCTAATGTGAGTCAATGCAGAGTTTCACTTAAGCACCACTACGAGCGCTAATGTGAGTCAATGCATTGTTTCACTTAAGCACTACTACGAGCGCTAATATAAGTCAATACATTGTTTCACTTAAAAACCACTACGAGCGATAACATAAGTCAATACATTGTTTCACTTAAGCACCACTACGAGCGCTAATATAAGTCAATACATTGTTTCACTTAAGCACCACTACGAGCGCTAATATAAGTCAATACATTGTTTCACTTAAGCACCACTACGAGCGTTAATGTGAGTCAATGCATGTTTCACCTCAGCACCACTACGAGTGCTAATGTGAGTCAATGCATTGTTTCACTTAAGCACCACTACGAGCGCTAATGTGAGTCAATGCATTGTTTTACTTAAGCACCACTACGAGCGCTAATATAAGTCAATACATTGTTTCACTTAAGCACCACTACGAGCGCTAATATAAGTCAATACATTGTTTCACTTAAGCACCACTACGAGCGCTAATATAAGTCAATACATTGTTTCACTTAAGGACCACTACGAGCGCTAATGTGAGTCAATGCATTGTTTTACTTAAGCACCACTACGAGCGCATATATAGGTCAATACATTGTTTCACTTAAGCACCACTACGAGCGTTAATGCGAGTCAATGCAATGTTTCACCTCAGCACCACTACGAGCGCTAATGTGAGTCATTGCAGAGTTTCACTTCAGCCCTTATAACTACATTCGATGCGGACATTTTTCAAAAATCAAAAACGCTGAGTGTATTGAACCAAGTAAAAAGAATTATGTAAACAAGTTAATTTGCCTAGGATTTGAATAAAAAAAGAAAACTAGTAAATGAACCAGGGATTTTAGGCTGTTTTTTCTTCTAGAACTGCATTTAGGCCGGAAGTACTTTTCGAAATTTGTTTTATTTTATTTTAAGTTTGATATAGCTATCTAAGACTCAGAATTTGAAACCTTTCCGGTCGCCTTAGCCCTTCAACTTTCAGCACAATTGGGGAAATTGCTTAATTTTAAGTTTCTCGTTATATAGGGTCCCCTATTTTGTCCGCTAGGAAATGTTCTCAACATTAAAACTATCATGAATTACAGCACAATAATAATGTCGTGTGGCTCTTCTTAGCCTGTAAGGCAGACCCTCCGGCGAGGGTGGGCGGCATCTGCCGTGTATAGGAAACAGCGTGTTATGTAGGGGAGGATAGTGTTGTGTGTGGTGTGTGAGTTGCATGGATGTTGGGGATAGCAAAAATACCCTGACCCCGAGCCAAGAGAATTAACCACTTGAGGTTAAAATTTCCGATCCAGCCGGGAATCGAACTCGGGGCCCACTGAACCGAAGAGTACTGGGCTGACCATTCAGGCAATGAGGCACTAGGTGATTGTAGGACAACAAGCAAGTAATACGCTAAGTAAACTCGTGTCCTCGTCCGGAGGTGATGCCATACATAAATCACTGGCAATCCCGGAATCGAACCCGGGCCTCTCAGGACAACGGCTAATAGCGCTAACCGTTGCGCTGCTGAGGCAGACTGTACGATTCTTCTTCTTCTGCTTCCACTTCTACTACCGCTTTTCCCACACCTGTGGGATTGCGGGTGCAAACTGTGTCGCACATGTGAATTCGGCCCTGTTTTACGGCAGGATTCCCTTCCTGACGCCAACCCTATATGGAAGGAAGTAATGATGATGCTTGTTGTTTAAAGGGGTCTAACATCGAGGTCATCGGCCCAGGAAGGAAGTAATCACTATTGCGTGTTTCTGTAGTCTTTGGTAGTGTTGTGTGTTGTCTGAATATGAAGAGGAAAGTGTTGGGACAAGGACAAACACCCTTTCCCCTGGCCAGAAGAATTAATCAGATGCGATTAAAATCCCCGACCCGGCCGGAAATCGAACCCGGACCCTCTGAACCGAAGGCCTCAAAGCTGACCGTTCAGTCAAGGAGTAGAACTGAGGCAGATTGTACGATAATGCATCATAATCATTGACACACAGTCTCTTCTCCATTCCTCCCATCCTGTATTATTGATCTGATAGTCCTCGGAAATTGCCTGCCGTATACCACAGAAACTTCCTGCCTGCTTGGTCTTGGTTCAGTTCTCAGCTCTACCACAAAGGACGGATGCCAATAAGACATGATTTAGGCTTCAATGAGTTGGTGAGCCCTACTCAGTCCTAGAAGGAATGGTCAATATTCAGGGATATGACAGGAACGATCATTTGAAGAAAAAAATTTTTGGACAATTGCCCCATTCCGAATGGTTCCTGAGACAGAAATTTGATGTGCATTTGATTTGGACTAGTGACGCGCACCGTATTTCGCGACACCTCTTTCACTGCTTTTACGATACAAATTACAGCATTGAGCACAGAGACAGATATTTTCTGGTCGAATACTATCTGGACCATCTTACATTCATTCGGAATACGCATAGGCCTACATATTTTTCGTTATAGTAACAAAATTTCCTTCCGATTCCGCATCAGATGGGTTCCGCTAAATACAGGTAACTTTACATGAACATTTTCCAATATGGACAATTTTCCGTTTCATAAGAGTTCCGCTAAAGGCAGATTTAACTGTAATTTATATACCAGTTTTTGTCGTCTTTCTTGAGCGAGGGCCAAATGAAAGGTTTGATCATCATAAAACAATGTTATTTGCATTACATCCCTCTAACTACTTTTACGGTTTTTGTCGATGCCGAGGTGCTGGAAGTTAGTCCCGCAGGAGTTCTTTTACGTTCCAGTAAACCTACAGACACGAGCCTGATGTTTTTGAGCACCTTCCTATACCAGCGGACGGAGCCAGGATCGAATCTGCCAAGTTGGAGTTAGAAGGCCAGCGCCTCAACCGTCTGAGCCACACAACCCGGCTGAAACGTTTGATTTCAGAGTGGGAAAAATTGTAGATTGAGTTGAAAGTGTCTCACCTCTGCTGTTGAGGTATGTACGGCCGCTTTTGTCTTTGCGATACATCACACATGAGTTCCGTACCATCCGATAACGTGTTATGGCTCAGTTCAGTCGAAAAGGATTGTAGAAGGTTGTGTAGCTCATGATCTTTCTGTTGGTCTTTGGGAATTACTTCCATACTGATCACTGAATGCATCACGATGAATGCAATTCTGAAACGATGTTCTACCGAGCTCGATAGCTGCAGTCGCTTAAGTGCGGCCAGTATCCAGTATTCGGGAGATAGTGGGTTCGAACCCACTGTCGGCAGCCCTGAAGATGGTTTTTCGTGGTTTCCCATTCTAACACCAGGCAAATGCTGGGGCTGTACCTTAATTAAGGCCACGGCTGATACCTTCCCATTCCTAGCCCTTCCCTGTCCCAACGTCGCCATAAGACATACCTGTGTCGGTGCGACGTAAAGCAACATGCAAAAAATAAAAAAATAAAATAAAAAACAATGTTCTCTCGACACTGACGTATCGTTTATAAATGATGAACTGACTGATGAAATTGATGTGCTGCATTCCTTGCAGACTACTACTACTACTACTACTACTACTACTACTACTACTACTACTACTACTACTACTACTACTACTACTACTACTACTACTAATTACTAAGTGGTTAGGGTGCTGGCCTTTGGTCACAGCGGTCCCGGGTTCGATTTTCGTCAGGTTCGGGGATTTTAACCACAATTGGTTAATTCCCCTGGCACGGGGACTGGGATATGTGCTGTCTTCATCATCATTTCATCCTCATCACGACGCGCAGGTCGCCTAGGGGAGTCATATCAAAGGACCAGCACCAGGCTTCTGCGGAGGCCACACGGCATTTCATTTTACTTCTTCTACTACAACTTACTACTACTACTACTACTACTACTACTACTACTTTCATTCCTCCCTTAAAGGGGGAGGCGCGCCTCTTAGACGGCAATGTGCTAAGGAGGTGAGAGGGTTGGCGGTCGTGGCCTGTACTAGGAACTGTCCCAGCATTCGTCTTAGTGTAGAAGAAGCGAAAACCACGGAAAACCATTCTCAGGACTGCCGACAGTGGGGACTAGCTCCGTCTCCCGAATACACAGGTGTAGAGCCACGTTAGAACTACGGTAGAGCCGTGGCTATCCGTCTTGTGCTCCTGTGCTTTTCATTTTTTGGCCGGTCGGAGTGCAGAGTTTGTCGGACCACGGACCAGCTGTGGTCACTTGTGGGACGAGACCCACTCTGCACCCGCCGATCCCGTCTCCCAAAGTCAGTCAATAATAGTTTTCATTCCCCATCCTGAAGTGATGGGGCGGGCCACTTAAAGGGAGAGGCCCTCTCTCTGGCCAGGAGTTTTAAATGAATTCTGGAGATGGGTGGTTAAGAATTTTAGTAATCGTGAGATTTTAAGTATTCTGGTGGCCTCTTGGCTCGGCGGTTGAATTTTAGTGGGGGAATTAATTTATTTTGATTTTTGATTTTTGACTTATTCGATGTATACATGTATGCATTTTCTTGGTCTTGTGCGTATTTAAGTTAGGAGTATGGGAGGTACTTTTTATTTTACTTTTTATTAATTATGTGTACCCGTATATGCATTTTCTTGGTCCTGTGGGTACTTAAGTTGGTAATATCTATATAACAGAACAACGTAAGCTGCTGTTGATAAGTTCCATCTAATGGGATCAGTCGTATGTCAACGAAAGGAGATGACTGGGTGCCAAAGAACAATCGTACTGCACTGTAGGAATGTATGATTGCATGGCGTATTTACGCACTCCTACAGTATAATGTATTTAAGGTTCATTTTCCTTTACACATCTGCATAGGAAAATGAACCCAACGAAAATTGTACTGATGAACTGCATATCCATATGTGGGTGGGAGGCGTGACCTGTCTTAAGGTGAATACTTTTTAGGAAGAGCGTTGTGACATACGATGTTTTTCTCGCGCAGCGACGATATATGTCTACTAATTCTCGCTACGGTCAGTGGCAGAGTGTCGACTTCCGGATAACAGGATTGTGGTTTCAATCCTGGCAGAGGTAGGACGGGAATAGTTCTTTCAGCACACGACTGTTATACGATAATTGCATGTAAAAGATCTCCGATGAAACATTCGGTGCTTACCCAACAAAATTATGTAATATTCACCCACACGTTGGCAAAAAAAAAAAAAAAAAAAAAGTTGCAATTTATCTACCATTCAATAGAGTAAAATAGACTTCGAAATTTACAAGCAGGCAACCTAAATCTAGTCAGATCAAATACCTTCACTGGGTAGCTAAGGCCATACAATATTTATTACGATGTTATTAGCTGATTAATTGTCCGACCCAATGGCTGAATGGTCAGCGTTGAGGCCTTCGGTTCCGAGAGTCCCGGGTTCGATTCCCTGCCGGGTCGGGGATTTTAATCGTCTCTGATTAATTCTTCTGGCCCGGGGACTGGGTGTTTGTGTTTGTCCCAACATTTTCCTCTTCATATTCATACAGCACACTACACTACCAACCACCATAGGAACACGCAATAGTGATTACATCCCTCCATATAGAGTTGGCGTCAGGAAGGGCATCCGGTCGTAAAACAGGGCCAAATCCCCATGTGCAACACAGTTCGCACCCGCCACCCCACAGGTGTGGGAAAAAGCGGTAGGAAAAGAAAGAACGATTATTAACTGATTATTTAGAATACTTTCAAAAGGAAACAGGAAAGCTTGTAGTTTTAAGTGACTGTTGATATCGTGATCATAGTTATGGGACCTCCAGTTTTCCTTACATTCCGAACCACAGGGACATGACATTTCATATCATATATCTCCCTCGTTATTTGGCCGGGATTCGAATCGCAGCAACCTTGATGTCACCCCCTTCAAATAGTTTGTCGCTCCTCAAAAGTATAGCTCATTTTTCAAGTACTGTGTACAAACATCGACATTCTGAACAACTATCATGTTTTGTATATCACGACAGTATGATTCAGTAAATTATGTACCGTGCGAGTTGGCCGTGCATTTGGGGGCGCGCAGCGGTGAGCTCTCATCCGGGAGGTAGTGGGTTCGAACCCCACTGTCGGCAGCCCTGAAGATGGTTTTCCGTGGTTTCCCATTTTCACACCAGGCAAATGCTGGCTGGGGCTGTACCTTAAAGCCACGGCCGCTTCCTTCCTATTCCTAGGCCTTTTCTCTCCCATCGTCGCCATAAGACCTATCTGTGTCGGTGCGACGTAAAGCAAATAGAAAAAAAAGTATGTGTACATTGAAATATCAGATTATAAATTACATCTTGATCGAGCCACCTTGATGGAAATCATGAAAATGTATTGACTGTTCACATTTAATTAAATCCCGCACTGACGCATCAGTCCGTCATTGCTCGTGCTTTGTGATCAGGTCCATTGGTGTTACACGAAGCTATTAACAGCTACACAATTGGTTGATTAGTGGAGTACACTGATGCACTCAACAGCATGTGAAAGGAAAACAAGCAAATGCATGTGATTAAAGGATAAGAAAAACAAATGTAAATTTAGCCCAAAAACAAATATTGAGTTTTCAGTCCGTGAAGTCCAGCACAGACATGTAAGATTTTATTACTATGATCTGTCATAAAACTGATATGTCTTTCGTAGGAGGTGGTGAGTTTTCGCACTTCGACATGGGAGATTTAGCATTTTGTAGCACTCGTAAATTTGTTTTTCATCGTTTTTCATCGTTTTGAAGAACATCATAAAATTAAATCGATAATGTCCCTTGATAATATTAATGCAAAATTGAAATCACACCTGCATAGAGCTGATAGTAAAATAATAATAATAATAATAATAATAATAATAATAATAATAATAATAATAAAACTGTTCTTTGCTTTACGTCCCACTAACTACTTTTTGCGGTTTTCTGAGACGCCGAGGTGCCTGAATTTTGTCCCGCAGTAGTTCTTTTTACGTGCCAGTAAATCTACCGACACGAGGATGACGTATTTGAGCACCTTCAAATACCACCGGACTGAGCCAGGATCGAACCTGCCAAGTTGGGGCCAGCAGGCCAGCGCCTCAACCGCTTGAGCCACGCAGCCCGGCGATAGTAAAATAAAACTGTGTATACATAATTTTCATATCAGCGTCTTACAATTATAGGCAAGATGTATGACTGTTTTTGTTCGACTATAATTAAATGTCTACATTTTGAGATTTTACAATGTGTCGTCGTTGCGCCTCGAAATAGCGTTATGTGACAATGTTGAGGGGAGAAGTACTGACCCGGAGCACATGTATCACTTAGAACGAACATTCGTTGATGCAGTTCATGCAATACTCAACCTTAGATGACAGAACCTTTCTGGTCAGAATTCTAAGCTGAAATATTTTCACATAGCGGTTTTTCTCGGCGATATATTAGATTGTTGTCAACAAGTGCAGCAGATCGCAGGCGTGATATACTGTATTGGCCAAGAGTGTTCCCGATTAGTTCAACAGATGGCATGCACGGAGAGGTGCTGTGGTTTGGAGATTTCAACCACAAAGGAAGACGCATTAAACACAGGAAATGAACTTAATTTTTCTCCAGTTAATTAAATGCGCATAAAAAGTTCACACATTTTCCTTGACTTTTTGCGGCAATAAACTTTTAGTAATATGCAACGCTTCTGCCGCATTTTCTGGCAGTGTTAGTGATTAGCAATCAGTGTCACTTCCAAAGCTCGTGTCTGCCATTTTGGATTGCTGCTTGCAAGGCTTGTGTTTTGTTCCGCAAACGATATTAATCATATCGGATATGGTTAGTTGGAAATCGATAGTTTTGTTTTAATTATTGACATTACCTTAATGTATGTTATTAAGATACAATGACGCCTTATTTAGCTAGCGTATTATGGTATGGTCGAGCATTAAATACGGGGGTTGTAAGTAAAGTAGGGGCAGTATTGATATAACGCAGTATTTGTTGAACTAACAAGTATAATTCCTTCAGTGTAGTCACCTGCAAAGTCCATTACCTTTCGTCAAGTGTCAGGAAGCTGTTGGGGACCGTTGGCAAGGGTTCTCTCTTGATAACAGCGACGGAGCGCCCTGGTACGCGAAGTAAGGAAATGGGTGTTGTCAGAGGGGTTCCTTCAACTACAGAAACAGGTCGAAGTTATCAGGACTCATGTCCGGTGAGTTCAGAGGGTGTTTCAACACCTCCCAATGCCACCGTTGCAATAAGAGCTTAGCATTGTTTGCGACATGACAATGTGCGTTGTTATACAACACGATAGGGCGATTGTCTCGCAATAACGTGGACGTTTGCGCCACATACTCGTAGCCGAACGCAGATGTGGCTCCAGAAATCGGCAATAGTAGTCACTGTTGGCGGTTTATACCTAAGGCGCATCATGCGTAAGAAGAAAACCTTCGTAGTCTTATGCCACAATCATCATAAACTGTTGTCGATGTGTTGTGTACATTTGACGGGCAGCCACTTGGGAGTGTTGTTGCTGTGTGGAGTTGAAGTGAAGAGTGTCGATTTCGCCGCTCTAAAGCATGTTTTCAAAAGGTGATCAGAGTTCGTAGATTAACATCGAGGTTGCCCGTGTCAAAAATGCATCAGAACGTTATCGAGTATTACGTAGATTCTGTGGCGAGAATATTGTACATTACCGTATAGGACGGTTGAACAATGGGTGAATGCGTTTCATGTGGCAGGGAATGAGAATGTGGATTTGAACCGCACAGGTCGGTCCTCCATTTCTTAAGATCAGATTGACATCCTGAGTGGTCTCGTTTCGGTAGACCATTGCTGGACTGTCCAGGAATTATCCGTAGATGTTGATATTAGTCATAAAACGCTGCGGCACATACTGACGAAATACCTTAACATGAAGAAAATTAAGTCCCGTTGAGTTCCACATCAACTCACCTACGTACATAAATGGCACCGGTATGCACTGGCTGGCATCCACTTGAACAGATGCCGCCACGAAGGAGACGCATTTCTGCAGCGTATTGTCGCTATTGTTGAGACGTGGGCACGAGCCTGAATTAAAGCGTCAATTGAATGAATGGCGTCGCCCAGGTTTGCCACGTCCACAGAAATTTCTACAGGGACTCAGTCGGGTGAAGCTTATGTTGATTCTGAAATACGACTACGAGAGACAAACCGTCATCAGTGACTACTATTACCGATTTCTGGAGCGACACCTGTGTCGGGCTACGAGTATGCGGCACATACGTGCACGTTTATTGCGAGACGATCACCCTATGGTGTAATCGTGTCACATGTCAACGTACGTTGTCATTATCATGTCATGTCACAATGTCAACCTCTTATTGCAACGGTGACATTGGAAGGTCTCGGAACACCCTCCGTACTCACCAGACATGGCTCTTTCTGACTTCGACCTGTTTCCGGAGTAGAAGGAACCCCTCCGAGGCCGCCAATTTGCTGACATGGCATCTGTACTTCGCGCCGTAGGGTGCTCCGTCGCTGTCATCAACAGAGAACACCTTGCCAACGGTGTTCTACGGCTTCCCGACATTTGGCCAGGATTAATAGACTTTGATAGACTTTGAGCGTGACTAAAATGAAGAAACGCAATGCAATTGCACTTGTTATTTCATTAAATATTGCGTTCGATCTATAGTGTTCCTACTTTATTTTCAACCCTCGTATATCCTAAACCTGTTTACTGTGTATTGTTTGGAACTTTTCACAGACATGAGTGTTTCTGACTTCGATCTGTTTCCGGAGTTGAAGGAACCCGTGCGAGACTGCCGATTTCCCGACACAAAATGTGTCAGGTGGTGGTGGTGGTGATTATTGTTTTAAGAGTAAGTACAACTAGGCAACCATCTTCTATATAGCACTAATCAGAGAGAAAAAATGGAAGGGAACCGACACTTCGAGAAATGACGGTATCGGCCAAAGGAAGACAAGGGCCGCGAAGGGCATGAAAATGAAAGACTCCCTAGCCCTCGCAAACCTAATAGCGTCGGGGTCTGAAGAGAACAAGAGTTGACCAAGGGAGGTCGGATAGGATAGATTGAAGTGAGGAGCCTGGCACAAGTAAGTGGAAGCAATGCCAGGACTCAGCTGAGGGCCCCGTGGTCACCAACCCACGCTCCAAAGTTCAGAGCCCCTGAGGCCCCTTTTAGTCGCCTCTTACGACAGGCAGGGGTACCGTGGGTGTTATTCTACCGCCCCCACCCACAGGGGGAACAAACTGTGTCACCGGAGATATTTTGCATGCCAACATCGAACGACATGAAGTGTCGAAGAGGATTTTTTCCGACATCAAAAATTCCGACTTCTTCCGCCGGGTCTGAACCTCGATCTTGAGATCAAGAGGCCGACAGTCTACTACTGATCTACGGAAGGAGCTAGACAGTACATACATTTTATTTACAGAAATAATTTCTGCATCGATTCGCATTCGCCGGCTCCTTGGTGTAGGGGTAGCGCGCCTGCCTCTTACCCGAAGGCCCCGGGTTCGATTCCCGGGCAGGTCAGCGATTTTTACCTGAATCTGAGGGCTGGTTCGAGGTCCACTCAGCCTCCGTGATTAAAATTGAGGTGTTATCTGACGGTGAGATGGTGGCCCCTGGCTTGAAAGGCAAGAATAACGGCCGTGAGGATCCATCGTGCTGACCACACGACACCTCGATATCTGCAGGCCTTCGGGCTGAGTAGCGGTCGCCCTTCAGGGCTGTTGCGCCATGGGGTTTGGTTTCGTTTAGTTTGGTTTATCGATTCACATTCACCTTGTATGCCTTCCGTTCGCTATGTGATGTAACGCTCGAAACTGTTATGGCGAAAGTCCCAAATCTGTAAGAATTCGTGAGGCCCAGTGAACTTCGCCTAGGTGAGCTGAATATGTCAAGGTAACACGGAATTCAGTGGTGTGGCGAGGTTTTGATTATCCTCTATTGTGTGTCACACCGTGACGGGATCTCCGCTGTTTAGTCCATTAATTGAGACCTTTTGTACCTCCCTGTCCCCATTGAGATGCTTTTAAATACCGTGTACAACACATCTGTCAAAAGGAATGTAATCGCCCAGACACGTCAGCTGCCTACAATGGAGATATGAATGAATGAGCGGTGGAGGGGAAATAGGGAGCCGAATGCCATTCTCGAGGTTGAGTCACCCAAACCCATCATCTGTATAAAGCCTGCCGGGGTTGGGCGGGTTGTAAGTTAAAGCTTTTATCTGTGAAAACCGCCCATAACATGGGAGGACACGGGTGACCTCGTCTGCTTTCGTCTCGTCGCTTGACTCTCGCTCTTCCTGTATGTGAGCAAAGCTCTATACCAGGAGTTCTTAACCTTTTATATTGTCACCAAAAATATGGTGAAATCTATGAACCCCTTCGCAAAAAATAATATGAATATATGCACAGAGACACAACTTTGCAGGCAAGTAGTATATTTTATTGAAAAAATGTTTGCCTCAAGTGGTGTATGGCATGCACACAGTATGAATAAGTAAACCAAACAAATATTATACCAGTTCTTTTTTCGTGCAAAAATGAATGGCCACTCCATACAAAAATGAAATACAACATTCAAGACCAGTACGAGAAAAGGTCTCAGCTGCAAGTATTGCGATGAGTGACATTCCGCACTTAAAACCATCTTTCTATAGAAACGGCGCTTAAACTCTTCAAGTTCAAGACTTAGGGTCACGTGAAAAAAATCGAAAAGGCGAAGGCAAGATATTTAAAGACTTCTTTGCATCTCGAAATATACACCTTCGAGGCTGGCTTATGAGTTAACGACAGAATCATTCTTTATAGGAGATTTGAGACCCAAAACGAAACAATATTGCGAGAGATGAGAGAGAAGAAATTCATTCTGTTGAGTGGACACAGTCAAGATTTGAATTGAGACGCATTGTAACACGTTTTGCGGTGTATGGATTTCACCACAGAATTTGTAACAACAAGAAGTTTCATGAGCCGTCGCCAGAGTGTATTTGTGAATGGTGTGAACAATTTTACGACATATACCACGCATTACATTGTACAAGCCAACGGCCGTAGCCGTGTTGAAACACCGGATCCCGTGAGATCTCCGAAGTTAAGCAACATTGGGCGTGGTCAGGAGTTGGATGGGTTACCACGCGCTGTTTATGGGCGGTAAGGGAATGGAGGAGCGGAAAGGAACTGACCACCCTACCGCACGTAAACTCTTGCTCAGGAGCACCTCTGCGGAGGTTCGGACCTGCCTTCGGGCAGAATAACCCTTACCTACATTGTACAAAGAGGGCGTTATAAATTACGCAACTATGTAGTGAGTGATTCACTTACCTTGTTACTTTAACATTGTATTTCTTTCTCATATATGTGGCCGTTGGCTCTTATAAATATAAATAAATAAATAAATAAATAAATTGAACACACACCTCTTTTTCGCTTTATGTCGTTTACAGTGGATG
Organism: Anabrus simplex; assembly: GCF_040414725.1. NCBI lineage: Eukaryota > Metazoa > Arthropoda > Insecta > Orthoptera > Tettigoniidae > Anabrus > Anabrus simplex. The sequence goes on along the minus strand of NC_090268.1, from coordinate 342,589,350 downwards.
AGGTATGGCCACATACCTACTTGTTCCAACGAGTGAATTTTTATTTAGTCCTGAAATAGACCGGTCTTGTCGGATGTTAATGATGTTTTATAGGAAGGAAGCAGGGTGCACTGCGTATTCAGCGCAGCAAATATTCCAAATGTTTATACAGATTTCACCAAGATTTCGTAAATACAATCTCACTCGTTGTAACATGTGAGGTGTAACAGTTAGGCATACCTCGGTGATCAGTTACAAATGTGACCGAGATTTTCAGGCTCCTGTGCATACGCAACCTGCTTTTAGTGATCCCCACACGAAGAAGCTAAGTTGCATATTATTATGCAATTTGGCGTGCCTGGGAACGGGTGCACCCCTTCCTATCCATTTATTAGGATATGAAGCATGAAGATGGTTGCGAACCAGCACTGATCCGTGAGGTGGGGCCCCACCAGTCCTGTTGAAACTAAATTCGTAATCGGCCGAGCAGTGTCACGGTCTCCAGTAATTGTGGGAGTTCATTTTGAAGAAAATAAAGGTAGCATGCTCCCATTAGATATCCATGAACCGAGCTCGATAGCTGCAGTCGTTTAAGTGCGGCCAGTATCCAGTATTAGGGAGATAGTACGTTCGAACCCCACTGTCGGCAGCCCTGAAAATGGTTTTCCGTGGTTTCCGATTTTCACACCAGGCAAATGCTGGGGCTGTACTTTAATTAAGGCCACGGCCGCTTTCCTCCAACTCCTAGGCCTTTCCTATACTTCCTATCCCATCGCCGCCATAAGACCTATCTGTGTCGGTGCGACGTAAAGCCCCTAGCAAACAAAAAAAACTGAACTTATACATTTCCGACGCACGCAAATACCTAGCCCTCAAGCCACAGAAATGAACCATACGAAGTTAAAATCCCCGACCCGACTGGAAATCGAACTCGGCAGTCGCCGAGCACGGTAGAGACGTTGCGACTCGAATGCGTCCTGCCTTGTAACTCCAAAAATAGCAACATGTCAACATACTTAGCCGCCTCTGTGATGTAGTAGTTAGAGTGATTAGCTGCCACCCCCTGAAACCCGGGTTCGATTCCCGGCTCTACCACGAAATTTGAAAAGTGGTACGAGGGCTGGAACGGGGTCCACGCAGCCTCGGGAGGTCAACTAAGTAGAGGTGGGTTCGATTCCCACCTCAGTGATCCTGAAGTGGTTTTCGGTGGTTTTCCCCCCTTTTCATCCAGGCAAATACCGGGATGGTACCTAACTTAAGGCCACGGCCGCTTCCTTCCCTCTTCCTTGTCTATTCCTTCCGATCCCCCTCACAAGGCCCCTGTTCAGCATAGCAGGTGAGGCTGCCCGGGTGAGGTACTGGTCCTCCTTTCCAGTTGTATACCTCGACCCAAAGAGTCACGCTCCAGGACACTGCTCTTGAGGCGGTAGAGGTGGGATCCCTCACTGAGTCCGAGGGAAAACCCAACTCTGGAGAGTAAATAGATTAAGAAAGAAAGAAAGAAAGAAAGAAAGAAAAGAAAGAAATCAACATACTTGTCTCTGGAATACATCGTGAGTGAATGAATAAGTTCTGTGATGTGAACTGGTAGGTGTGGATAAACATGCTGCCTCCGTTACAATGGGACACGTTCTAAAATGCTGCATGAGGTTGGATTGGAACCACTACAACATCGTCACTCACGTACCTCAGGCGATGGGCACATAACCTACTCAGTCGCACATAATATTCGCTTGAAGTGTAATACTAAACTACTGCTCCTCCGCCTCAAAAGTCAATATCCATACCAGAATTTTCAGTCATGGTTGACTGTGTTCATTTAACTTCCTGCTGTTACAGTACACGCGGTATAACCTATCATTTTTCGTATTACGGTCACATGTGTTACTTCACGAAAACGAAAATCGCATGTTTGTACGATGATTCGTAGGTTTGGGCGGGGATATTGAGAATATTTATTACTAACAGGGTATGGGGTAATAAGCTTACTTTTGACAACATACCATGTAAGTTCTGGGAAAAGGAGATTGGTGTTCGGTTTCCCCATTAAATTTGAGGTTATCTAATTCTGTCGATTCCCACCTCAGTGATCCTGAAGTGGTTTTCGGTGGTTTTCCCCCCTTTTCATCCAGGCAAATACCGGGATGGTACCTAACTTAAGGCCACGGCCGCTATGAAATCATTTGATAAAACAAAATATATTCTTTAAATTGTATATATAAAAAATAGTAAGTCTTGTTGCGATAAAACAGATGAGAATATGAAATTATGACATTGCAACTGAAAGAAACTAGGCATGAATTTAAATTCTTCTTGACCGGACATTTAACAATTTATACAAAATATATCCCTCACTGTTTCACTTGACTGTACCTTCAACACTTTGAGTGTAATTACGACGTATTCCTTAAATCTGGTGTTTACTGTAGATGTGTCACGCCTAATTTGGTGATGTATCCATGTGACTGCTTCTTCTCCATATCATATGACTTCTGTGTAAATCTGCACTGTATGACCTCATTGCAAGTCTTCCCGTCCGTATCTTCAACTACAAGACCGAACAACTTTGGCCTCACTCTCTCAGTGACCAACGACTAATGGCTCACTGAGTCTTCTCCATCTCGTTCACACTCGTTGACTCTCGTTGACTGACCGACTTAGGCCTCTGCTTCCAATTGAATAATGACTGACGCTACAATATGCAGCTACCTTATATAGACGTTAGGTTGACGCACCTACGTAACCTCCAGAAATAACTATAATATACTCTCACCTCGCGACAAGTGTTACCTACAATGGCGAAATAGCCTGGAGTGGCCTGGGTTTCTCAAAGAAAGTGAGCTCAGTGCTAAATACTCACGATGACGTAGCCATGACGTAGCAATGACTCTGCATTTACTCCAGCAATATTGCACAATGTAGCAATGTCACATCCACATCTGATATACAGCAACTCATTACTGTACATGTCTTCAGTATTAATCTACACATACGTATATATGCATACATTTAACTACAATCACGCAAGCGACAAGCATTGCAGAATCGAATTGAATAATAATTATATTACAATAATAGTAATCTCACAGATAAAATAATAATAATAATAATAATACGGCCATAATAATAATAATAATAATAATAATAATAATAATAATAATAATAATAATAATAATAATAATAATAATAATAAAATACAGATATCACTTTGTAACGGGATTTGAACCGTTACAGTATCCTTTGTACCACGTTACAAACAGTGGTCCTCTGGCGCTTAAAACTGCCTAAATTGACGTTAAAACCTATATTCCACGAACCTACTGTACTACGCTGGCGTACCAGGGGGTGAGGTGATACTCCCACGTGTCGCGTCCCAGCTGGCGGATAGGGGGGTCCTAAGCGGCTTGCCGGCGGACTTGAGGGAAATAAAGTACCTCTCACGGACCAAACAAATAACCCCCTGTCGGTGGGTGACGCAGACGAAGAATACACCCACGGTATCCCCTGCCTGTCTTAAGAGGCGACTAAAGGGGCGACCAAAGGATGATTGTATCAAAACCATGAAACTACTTGTGATTAGTACCACCACGCGGGGAACAGCATGGGTCGCTTTTACTTGCGCGTAGTACCACTATGTTAGGTAAAAAATAGGTTTGTGATTAGTAGCAACAGAGTGCGTTGCCGGCTTCTACAGTACCTGTGATTAGTACCACTATATGAGGAACACCACGGGATAGTGCGGGTCCCTGTGGTTAGTACAGGTATGTGATGAACACCATAGGTTTGCGTTGCCTGTAAATAGCGCCGCAATGTGTGATACACCATAGGTCTGAATTCCATGTGCGAATTTCATTACCTGTGAGTAGTACCATATTGTGCGGAATGCCGTGAGTCTGCGCTACTTTCGATTAGTACCGCAACATGACAAATACCCTGGTTCTACTTTTCTAACCATAAGTACCATTATGAGGTGCCGATGACTTGGATTTTGGACACCTTTAGACTCAAAAGCATAATCGATTCAGTATTATGGTATAGAAGCAGTCCCTTTGTCAACAATACAATTGTTTCACGTCAGTTTCTCTGAATGCGAGATATTGCGGGTCGGATCCACTGATTGTTTTAAATTCATATCCATCCATTCATTCTTCGTTCTCACGTTTTGAATTATGGTCAGTGGAGGATTTTGGACTTTAAATTTGTCATTCTATTTCGTCTCATGTCGTACTATTAGGGGCCGATGACCTAGATGTTAGGCCCCTTTAAACAACAAGCATCATCAGCAAACCTATATTTGCCTATATTCCTATAATACCTATATTGTATCCCTTAATCGATTAAAACTACTCTTAATTTATTCCGAGAAACTAAACTATTTGCCGGGTCGTTTTAGTATCTTGAAAAGTATATTCTTGAAACACTCCCCCAACAAAATCCTAAAAGCGGCAGGCTGTAAACTATACTCTCCGGAAGTCCTTAAGAACCTCCCGCAGTAAACACTCTCGTAGTGTGCGTGTCACAGTGTCCATTGACCTGCTGGAGACAGAACTCTTCATTTACTTCTGTGAGAACATTCCAGTGTACGCGTTCTGCTGAGAGCGTAACAGTGGTTACAGGAGTGTCTCCATTTCACATCGGATTATAAAATAATAACAGTGGCCAGCAATAGCTGCAAACAAAGACTAAAAATGAAACTGATGACAGAGGACGCGTGAGGAATGTAACGGAAAATATACTGAACTCCAGAAGACCATTTTAACAGTCATGAATCACTTTAATAAAGTGGGCTACAGTTCACTGTAAATGATTGCATTTGACTGTCCCATTCATTGACTAACGTCTCCTTAAATTATGTACCATCCCGCCTTTCACCTGCAGAAGAAGCGGGGAACCACGGAAAACCAGTTCGAGGATGACTGAGGTGAGAATAGACACCCCTCTATTCAGTTGATCTCCCAAGGCTGATTGGACCGCGTTCCAGTCCTCGTACCACTTTCCGAATTTCGTGGCCGGAGCGGGAATCGAACCCGCGCTTCCGAGAGTACCAGCTAATCACACTAACCACTACACCACAGAGGCGGAACGATGTAGTATAATTTTAATTTTGACATTCCCCGCAGCTTTAACTCTACTAAATGCCACATATAACTGACCATGGTTGAAAAACGCACCGAGATAAGTAAATACCTATATTGTCAAAAGTTTGACCCTCTGCTTTGTTAATGGTCATTGCCAAAGCAAGACGTAAAGGGAACTGCCTCCTTTTCAATTTGAAAGGCAGGTTACTGTCAGTAGACACCACACCAGTCAGAGGTAGATGAATGATCGCTTTCTTGGAATGGAAGCACCTGTAATGACCTCTAATTTTATAATTTCGTCAAACGGAACAACAACTTACATTCTGGTGATAATTTGATTTCACTGAGTCATCTATCGGACTATCATAGAAAGATTTGCATAGAAAACTTTCACAGAGCCATCTACCGGCGATAGAGTTAACTGCAATGACCTAAGCATCATCTTCTTCTTCTTCTTAATCTGCTTACCCTCCAGGGTTGGCTTTTCCCTCGGACTCAGCGAGGGATCCCACCTCTACTGCCTCAAGGGCAGTGTCCTAGAGCTTCAGACTCTGGGTCGGGGGATACAACTGGGAAGGATGACAAGTACCTCGCCCAGGCGGCCTCACCTGCTATGATGAACAGGGGCCTTCGGGGGATGGGAAGATTGGAAGGGATAGACAAGGAAAAGGGAAGGAAGCGGTCGTGGCCTTTAGGTACCATCCCGGCATTTGCCTGGACGAGAAGTGGGAAACCACGGAAAACCACTTCCAGGATGGCTGCGGTGGGAATCGAACCCACCTCTACTCAGTTGACCTCCCGAGGCTGAGTGGACCCCATTCCAGCCCTCGTACCACTTTTCAAATTTCGTGGCAGAGCCGGGAATCCGACCCGGGCTTCCGGGGGTGGCAGCTAATCACACTAACCAATACACCACCCTAAGCATCATATTATTCCAATAAATGATTATTTTACGCAAATAAAGGGCTTAAAGAAATAATATTTTTCTAGTAATGCTGAGATGTATAACGCATAGGCGTTAGTATCGCCTTTTTCTCATAATTTTGTTTTACACGTTCAAATTATAGGTATGCGATCTTCAACATTAGATTTGATCCTAGGCAGGGCCTCATCCTCACAGACGCGTAAGTCGCCCATGGAATTTCCACAGGCCATACGTCATTATTCTTTGTGTAGAGCTTTATTTGTAGTTGGAAACTGTACGTATCTTGCAATTTGCTTCAGATGTAATTACCATAATTACATCCGAAATTGCTCTCGATAATGTGCTCTGATTGACAAAGTCTGGTTTGTTGCGTATGAGATGGCGAATGAACCGGACTACAGAAGAAGGCAGCTCTTATGTGACAGAGGGATAGATGAATGGCGATTTGAGAGCGAGAGAGCGCCGTTCAGTAAGAAAAGCCACGTTAAGTGGCTCAAACGCGTAGTTCTGAATACAAGTCGGCAAATTCGTTCCCGGTTCAATATGGTGCTATTTGAAGGTGCTCAAATACGCCAAATTGTTGATAGATCACGTAAAATTTCTAGGGAACAATATTCCGACACCTCGGTGTCTCCGAAAACCGCGAAAGTAATTACCTGGACGTAAACCCATTAATGTTATTACAGTATTATTATTATTATTATTATTATTATTATTATTATTATTATTATTATTATTATTATTATTATCATCATCAAAAAGAGAGCAATTTACGCTGGGGTATAAATCAGTTCTCCTCTGAAGTGGATATTTCCTGTTCGAGTAATAGTTTCGTGATTGCAATGTGTAGTGGAATTCCGTGTAATTTGGACCACTAACTTTAAAAGTTCTTAACTCTGTTAACCTTAATGAAGATTTCTCAAATTTTATACATGATGATAAGTACAATGTATCAAATGATTTGGTGACAATAAATGTTAATATTATATTTAGGATTTGTTTAAAAGTAATAGGTATTCTAAAATTTGTTATGGTGTAATTTGGACCGGTGGCGTGTATCTTGGACCAGGTCATCGTGTGATTTGGACTGGTAAATATAAACATTTATACGTTATTTAATGAATTTATTATGACATACGAAGGAATAAAATAAGACATTATGAATTGTGGTCATGACTTCTCGCATGTAGGACAATGATAAAGCAATTCATCCTGAAATTTTTGGCGCAGTTTTCATGAGCCCACTTTTTGCAACTATTGCACTGAATCCAATCGTTATCATAATACTTAATACCGTCAGATAGCTCCTCAATTGAAATCACATAGGCTAAGTGGATCTCGAACCAGCCGACAGATCCAGGTAAAACTCCCTGACCAGGCCGGGAATCGAACCCGAGGCCTCCTATTAAGAGACAGACACGCTACCCCTACACCGCGAGGCCGGCCTCAAATTATAAAACAAGTTCTTTTAGAACCACCAGTAAAACTACGAAGAAATGTAATTAATACAATTGTTTGAAAGGTCAAAATTGTCCGACTCATTGGCTGAATGGTCAGCGTTGAGGCCTTCGGTTCAGAGGGTCCCGGGTTCGATTCACGGCCGGGTTGGAGATATTTAATCGTGTTTGATTAATTCTTCTGGCTCGGGGAGTGGGTGTTTGTGTTTGTTCTAACACTTTCCTCTTCATATTTTGACAACACACTACACTACCAACCACCACAGAAACACGCAATAGTGATTTCATCCTTCCATATAAGGGCTGCGTCATGAAGGGCATCCGGCCGTAAAACAGGACCATATACACATTGTGCTATACAGTTCGCACCCGCGACCCCACAGGCGTGGGAAAATTGGTAGAAGAAGAAGAAGAAGAAGAAGTTTGAAGGTCCAAATTACACACCCTCGGATAGTCCAAATTACACGACATGCAAAAACTAAATCATTGCAAAGTATTTAAATTTTATGAATGAAACTAGGTTAAAACTTATCTAGATATGTCATCATTACTTGTAAAAGCTAAACACCCTCTGGGTTGAAATAACTACTTCACAGTACACTAACTTGCCGCCATATAAGCTTACAAGGATGTGAGCATTACAATTGCTTTCCTCTTCCCCCTTCAAACTTAAGTCCATTAGCAAAACAACTTTCAGGAAGAAAGCTATGCTTGGTTGTTTTGCTGACCTCGCCTCAGATAGGGGGTGACCAAACTTGAAAAATACCAAAAATATTATCGGTCCAAATTACACTCAGGTCCAAATTACACGGACTTCCCCTATTAAAAATTGTAGGATTATGTACAGTACTGGCCGGAATAAACTGAACAACGCAGATGACTAGGCCACATTGATTGTAAAAGAACAGTCCGTGAGTGAAGCGAATCTAGGTGTATATTGACTGAAGGCAATGACAACCACGTTAGTCGTCAGTTTATCAAGTTAACCCCTAAATAGCTTTCGAAATGTTGCCAATAAATATTTACTGAGTTTCAATATATCGGAAAGCAACTGATAAGTTTCTGCGTAAAATAATGCTTTCACGATGTTCATCTTCTTAGGAACGAGGTAAATGATGCATATTTTAAGATAACTACCGAATGAGAAACAATCTGGCTATTAGTAATGGAGCTATGGCGTGCTGAAGTAGAACTTTCTTATCTGAATTGTGTTATCCACTTTACTTCACCTCTGTATCTTAATGGACCATCCAGTTGGAAGAACAAAGTAAAGTATGATGATGGAAATAGGGTCACGAAATGAAATGATTTTGACCTTAATTCATTGGAAGAGGTGGGTAAATTCAGTCCTGTAAATTTGAACACCAGAACCGAGAACTCAGCTCTCATCAACCTGTCTTGCTCCCTTACTCTGAGATGACTTGGCATTCTAGGTATTCTAAGCACTATTGACCCACATTTGATAGTTGTTGACATAAGTGTGTCTTACGGGTGGCGATCATCTGAAAATTTGCTTCAGAAAATTAGCGATAGAAAATGTGTGACGCGATATAACCTAGCAGCCGTGCAGGCTCTGATGTGAAATATCGATAGATGGCCATGACCGAGAGAGATATTATCAAAGAGTGGCGTTAGAGTACAGATGTTCAGTGTATTTTGCAGGCTTTGATGTGGAGTATTGATGGATGGCCATGCATGAGAGTCTGATAGAAGGCTCTTTCATCATACAGGCCTCATCCTTTTTTTTTTTTTTGCAAGTTGCTTCACGTCGCACTGACACAGATAGGTCTTATGGCGACGATGGGACAGGAAGGGGCTAGGAGTGGGAAGGAACCGGCCGTGGCCTTAATTAAATTACAGCATTTGCCTGGTGTGAAAATGCGAAACAACGGAAAACCATCTTCAGGGCTGCCGACAGTGGGGTTCGAACCCACTATCTCCCGAATACTGGACACTGACCGCACTTAAGCGACTGCAGCTATCGAGCTCGGTCAGGCCTCATCTAATGATACTCTAGAGAAATTATTATTATTATTATTATTATTATTATTATTATTATTATTATTATTATTATTATTATTATTATTATTATTATTATTATTATTATTTCTTTCGTGGTAGTTTCGTAGGCCCTGAGTCAGTTTTCCCTTTTCGACGCACTGAATCCTACACTTGTCAGGTGCAAATTCCCTGCATTGTTCTCCTCGTCTGGTTTCTTCGTGCGCTTTCTCGATGGTACAACGAGAATGTTCCGTCTCTAGCTATCAGGATATAAGAAGGAGGCTTAGATGCGAACAGTGAGTCTGTGTTGGAGTTCAGTCGTCGGACTTCAGATATAAGTTCCTTTCCTTCTTGGTAGCATAACACACTGAAAGTTTATTTTATTCATTCTGCAGTTTTACAATCACAATGTTTATTCACAGGACTTTCACCGCATCCTGATGTACTTGTGTCACCAGTTACTTTTATTTTACTAACCTGCACGAAATACCTGAATTTGCTTTCGCACGTACTCCCTTACAAAGTGGAAAAAATAGGCTGTCGGACATGCGGCGACATCCTCACTGCCGGCACATAAACGAAAGCTGTTGCAGTTCTGGCCCGCCATTTCTCTCCTCCTTTAACCTTATTTTCCTCGTCAACGCTAAAAATTAGGCAAGTTCATCCTTTGTCATCAACCGGCTTAAAATGTCATCGCTAACTCTCTTCCAAGAGGGCTTTTCTTTTCTGATTGTAACAATGAATGCTAATGGATATTCATGTCGTTAAATTATGAGGTGTAGGATGATCCCCATATGCTATAGGTTGGCCAGCCCCTTGGCTGAACGTTCAGCTTCGATTCAGAGGACTCTGTGTTTTATTCCCGGGCAGACCAAGGAGTTTAACTGCGTATGGTTCATTTCTGTGACTCGGGGACTGGGTATTTGTATTTTTCGTTACTCTTAACTTGGTTAATGTAACTTTGAAGCTTTTCAGTCTGTCGAAAACACATATACGCTATGACATACCTGTAAACAAAGAATGACATGTTTGGTTCTACAGGAACATCTTCAGATTCTATCAAATCACTAAAACATGCGCATATATGTAATTTATTGTTTACGTTGCTTAAACTTGTCTGTGATTTTAAATTGGTGATGCTATGAACAAGTGTTTCAAATTATGATTGTAGTAGTACTTCATTGTCACCTTAGTTACTCTGAGAAAGTTTTCTGTACTTAACATAAGCTGCCAGCCATCCCAACCCACATTCCAGATATTTAGCTGGGGCGGGGGAGTGTAATTCTGTAGGCAATAACCCTGTTCAGCGGAAAGGTATGTTACAGTATTATAATGAGTGTTTTTGACAGACTGAAAAGATGAAAAAAGTGAAATGGCGTATGGTTTTTAATGCCGGGAGTGTCCGAGGACACGTTGACACCCGTCGTGATGAGGATGAAATGATGATGAAGACGACACATGCACCCAGTCCCCATGTCAGAGAAATTAACCAATGATGTTAAAATTCCAGACCCTGCTGGGAATCGAACCCTGGACCCCTGTGACCAAAGACCAGCACGCTAACCATTTAGCCATGGAGCCGGACGCTGAAAAGATATTAAGTTACTTTAACTGCATCGACACTGATCGTAAATTGAAGATTGATGCACTCTGTATTCGGTTATCGATATAATTAGCCACTGAATACTGTCCCTTTTCTGAAGGTCGCATTACAGTATATAATTGCTTATTTCAAAACCTGAGTTTCGCGATTTATTTCTATTTAACAAATTCTTAACTTGGGAATGTATCTTGTAAGATACATACCGTACCTTTCATGACGTTATATATCCAACGAACAATTGTTCGTTTTCTAAAGCGTATTCTCTAATACAGTTTTTCCAACTGAATTAGAAATGTAAAAACACAAAAAAAATGTGTTTCTTCAAAGCAAGTTTTTTGGGGCTCTCATGCCATTTGTGACGTCTTATTATGATCAAATTTTGAACTTTTTACGATTTTGTTGCATTTTACTATTTAGAACATTACTAACAGGCTCTGCTCCACATTATCATCATCATCATCATCATCTGTTTACCCTCCAGGTTCGGTTTTTCCCTCGGACTCAGCGAGGGTTCCCACCTCTACCGCCTCAAGGGCAGTGTCCTGGAGCTTCAGACTCTTGGTCGGGGGATATTACTGGGGAGAATGACCAGTACCTCGCCCAGGCGGCCTCACCAGCTATGCTGAACAGGGGCCTTGCGGGGGATGGGGAAGATTGGAAGGGATAGACAAGGAAGAGGGAAGGAAGCGGCCGTGGCCTTAAGTTAGGTACCATCCCGGCATTTGCCTGGAGGAAAAGTGGGAAACCACGGAAAACCACTTCGAGGATGGCTGAGGTGGGAATCGAACCCACCTCTACTCAGTTGACCTCACGAGGCTGAGTGAACCCCGTTCCAGCCCTCGTACCACTTTTCAAATTTCGTGGCAGAGCCGGGAATCGAACCCGGACCTCCGGGGGTGGCAGCTAATCACGCTAACTACTACACCACAGAGGCGGACTTGTTGCATTTTACTATTTAGAACATTACTAACAGGTTCTGCTCCACATTTTTTATATTAGTTCCAAATTTATGTAGATTCTTGTAGTTTTGTAATGGGTTCAATTTGTCTGAATATACTTTGCATCGTATTTTTTACACTATGAGGGATAAATATTGATTTATATAAATATAGACATGCTTATATATTAGTATCTAATATGAAACGCACGTATTTCTTGGAAAAAATTGTATTATTTTTGTGCGTGAGTCGATTTGAAAAATTACGCACTGTTAGTGTAATTCTGCTCACCAGGACATAAAACACCGTGTATTCCTCATAGCACTGAGTAACGTTTCTGAAGACTGGTTCGAGGTTCACTAAGCCTGCTTGAGAACAATTGAGGGACCATCTGACGGCGAGATAGTGACTCACGTCTAGAAAACCAAGAATATCGACCGAAAAGATACATCGCGCTGACGACACATCGTCTTCTCAGGCGTTGGGGCTGAGCAGCGGTCGCTTGGTAGGCCAAGGCACTTCTGGGCTGTAGCGCCATGGGGTTTTGTTTAGTTTAAATTTAGTTTAAACACCACATGTTTCACCAGGAATGTTTTTAACATACCGACATCGTAGTACATGGAGTGTTGAATGTACTTCCTTCCACCCTTCAAAAATCCAACTACCTTTGCCGGGTTTGAACCCGTGATCTTGCAATCCGGGGGGCCAACACTCTACCACTGACCGAAAAAGAGAGATACTGTATACTAAGTTTAATTCATGGCAGTGGGGAATGGTATTTCGAACAACAAAGGAAGTTCCAGATTAAAAACTTCACTAAATAAATATTTTTTAAAAAAATATTCGGAATGTTGAGTAGCTCATGTAAAATACATGAATGAGCACTGAGAACTGGCCCATATGTATGCGTAAAGTGTGTGTTGATTGTAATCGGCTGTTCGCGTGACAGGGGATGCAGGCTAGGTACCGCAAGTCACCACACCCTCACTTGCGTGCACAGCAAACATTAATGGGTTACGGAAAGGTGACGTAAAGTTGGAACTATCTGTATTACGAAAGTCGATGTAGTCAAAGGATTATGACATTTTTGCTATCACCTGATTGGCTATGGTTCAGATTTTCAGTTACGTTCAGTGTTTTTTAAATCTATTTATAAACTGCTTAAATCGCTCACCAAAAACTGAGCGAGCTGGCTACGTACCACATGTCCTGTAGCTGTGAGAAGGTGGGTTCGACCCTCGCCGCTAGTAGTCCATCTTTATCTCAGGAAATTACCAGGGTCATACGTTAATGAAGCCACTGTCTATTGACAAAGGTGGCCCCAGTTCGAAATCCCTGAGATTCGGAATTTACGTAAAACTTGAGGTCCTGTGGCTGTAATCACGATACGAGCAGTTATGATAAACTACAAGCTATTGCTTTCTTAGTAGGCACGTTGGGGAGCTCCTACAGAACAAAATTTCGGTACCTCGGCGTCTCGGAAAACTCTTAATGAAATTAGTTGCGTTTGAAACCAGTGCTATTACAATGCTATCTTTCCTATGACAGCGTTACTGGATAATCTGTGTTAGTGCGAAGTTAGGACTAAATAGCAATAAAAATGAATTATTATTTACCAAACGTATATAAGCGGTTAAGCGGGAAATGAACTAGGTTTAACAATAGGAGAGAAATGCTCGCGGCAATTGAGGTGCCAGCATTCCGCAAAGTTGTACCGTCAATAATGGGGAGTAAATGCGCGTTACAATTGTTTGTTATGCAAGCACAAGTAAAAAAATGGAAATATTGAATATCCACAGCCTTTTTTCCAGTCATTCGGCCAAGTCAGGAATGGAATGAATGAAGCCCCAACCTAGCGGTAAGGATAGGAATTGTGCCGGCTGCCGAAGCCTGTCGCACCCCTCTGAGACAATGATTAATGACTGACAGATAAAATGAAATGATATTGGAAAATGTTGCTGGAAAGAGAGATGTCAGGAAAAACCGGAATACCCGGAGAAAAACCTGTCCCGCCTTCACTTTCCTCACCACTAATCTCACATGGAGTGACCGGGATTTGAACCACGGAATCGAGCGGTGAGATGCCGGCGCGCTTCCGTCTGAGCCACGGAGGCTCTAGCTGAGTCTATCGTATATAAATGCTTAAAAAATTACCTTTTAATGGATGCACCTGACAACTTGCCAGGAAATACTTATTTCGCTTTACACTTGCAAGTATGTCCGCCTCTGTGGTGTAGCGGTTAGCGTGATTAGCTGCCACCCCCGGAGGCCCGGGTTCGATTCCCGGCTCTGCCACAAAATTTGAAAAGTGGTATGAGGGCTGGAACGGAGTCCACTCAGCCTCGGGAGGTCAACTGAGTAGAGGTGGATTCGATTCCCACCTCAGCCATCCTGGAAGTGGTTTTCCGTGGTTTCCCACTTCTCCTCCAGGCGAATGCCGGGATGGTACCTAACATAAGGCCACGGCCGCTTCCTTCCCTCTTCCTTGCCTATCCCTTCCAGTCTTCCCATCCCTCCACAAGGCCCCTGTTCAGCATAGCAGGTGAGGCCGCCTGGGCGAGGTACTGGTCATTCTCCCCAGTTGTATCCCCGACCAAGAGTCTGAAGCTCCAGGACACTGCCCTTGAGGCGGTAGAGGTGGGATCCCTCGCTATGTCCGAGGGAAAAGCCGACCCTGGAGGGTAAACAGATGATGATGATGATGATGATGATGACTTGCAAGTATTTATAATGTGAGAAAATTGGATATATTTGAGTAATAAATAATCTTTCTCTTTTTCCTTCTTTCTTTCTTATTCTGTATACCCTCCAGGGTTGGTGTTTCCCTCAGACTCATGAGGGATCCCACCTCTACCACTTCAAGGGCAGTATCCTGGAGCATGGCACTTTGGGTCGGGGAATACAACTGGAGAAGAGGACCAATGTCTCACCCAGGCGGCCTTACCTGCTATGCTGAATAGGGGCTTGTGGGGGGGGGGATGGGAAGATATGAAGGGATAGACAAAGAAGGAAGGAAGGAAGGAAGGAAGGATGGAAGGAAGGAAGGAAGGAAGGAAGGAAGGAAGGAAGCAGCCGTGACCTTAAGTTGGGTACCATCCCGGCATTTGCCTGAAGGAGAAGCGGGAAAGCACGGAAAACCATTTCGAGGATGGCTGAGGTGGGAATCGAAACCCCCTCTATTCAATTGACTTGCCGAGGCTGAGTGGACCCCGTTCCAGCCCTCGTAGAGGTTGTCATATTTTGTGTCAGAGCCGGGAATCGAACCAGCGCCCTCGGTGGTGTCAGGTAATCATACTAACCACTACACCACAGAGGTGGATAATAATAATAATAATAATAATAATAATAATAATAATAATAATAATAATACCCTTGAGGTCTTAGCTATGAAAGAGCAGAGTTTTCTTTGTCAGTGGAATTAAGCCTGGTATACTGACAAATATTACTGAGAGTTTTTATCTTGCTCGTGTTCTATTGTAATAATTTCTAAAATTCCTTATCATAGTTATTGGTAGAGGGAAAATTGTGGAACTATGATGAAAATAAAGACAATTTTTTATTTTCTTCAATCGGAATTTTACTTCTTAATTTTTGATGTGCTATGTTAAGGACTCGACCGGATCTACTACAGGTCTTTCGACACTCCCACGTCCTCATCTCTTCTCATCGGTAGTTATCCCCATTTCAGCTCTAATGAGGCACTTGGAGTGGAGGCGGGGCTACATTCGGTAGTCGATGGTTTCAATTTTTTTTTCTGTTTGATATTGGTTTACATCGCAACGACACAGGTAGGTCTAATGGCGACAATCGGGGTACAGTTGGCTAGAATTGGGAAGGAAGCGACCGTGGCCTTAATGAAGGTACCGGTCCGGCATTTGCCTAGTGTGAAAATGGGAAAGCACGGCTACCAACAGTGGGGTTCGAACCACCGTCTTCCATGCAAGCTCACAGCTATGTGACCATAAACACGAAGCTAACTCACTCGGTGGTTTCAAAACACGTCACGTCCACAGTTTTTCATTCGCAGTAAAACATTGAGACGATATATCTGTCTCAATATCATGTTATTTCTTGATAGCCATGGTTACTTTCAACAGGTTATCTATCAGACACATGCATAGCATGTACATGGAATTGTTAATAATAATAATAATAATAATAATAATAATAATTGTTACGGACTTTTCCGTGGTAGGTAGAGGTGAAAGAAGGTGCGGGTGTGAATGGGTTTCAAGCTGCGAAATTATAGTGCAATGTAAAATTAATTTAAAATTTAACAAGGTTATATTTTCTTTTCGAAAACAAAGAAATAACAAGCATGGCAGGTACAAAGTAGTAATTCAAAAGGGGTTAGTTACAATATTTACAGAATTTGGGCTTCGCGCCCTGACTTCACAATGCTTGGGCAATCAGCTCAGTTTTACCTCAAACACAAGTTTTAACAGAGGGGGAGAAAACCCCATTCATACCTAGGAGCCCTTGCTCCAAATTACACTGAAAAAACCTCCATGAGGCATACAACCCAGAATTTTCAAAAGAGCCACTCGCTCTCAAAATTTAAGCCTCTCCCAGGCCACACCAAACTCCACCTTCAAGTTGTCCTCAACGGACATAAACACAGGGGTAAAATACCCAATCTACTGAGGTCTATTAAAAGAAAAGCAGGTTAATTAAATGACCTCTAAAATAACAATTTGAGAGGAGGCGAACTTGCACTCCTAATGCACTTTGATTAAGACCTACTTGGCACTAGGCCGTTAATACAAGGCTAATCCCATGCTAAAGAGGTGACTTAAGAAAAGAACAATTTGTTTTACATTAACGAAAAATAGGTTGAGAAAATAAGTTCACCCCAAGACAATGTGAGTGGGAGCTCGAGAGGGTTAGCACTCTCTATCCCAATATGTCGTTTTAAAAGAGAATATATGAAAGGAGTAGTTACATTTTAGGAAAAGGTTACATGGCTGAACGCTTAGAACCCGCCCCGAAAGTTAAACTGCTGAGCTAGCAAAGAAAGAAGTTATTAATCGGCCATTACCTTGTGTTGAACGGCTGGAGAAGAAAGAGGCGCTTCCCGCCCCCTGCTATGTACTTAACACACTGAAAGATGGAACAGAAGTGGCCTAGAGACCCAAAAATCAGCAGTTTAAATACTCTCGCGGAAGTTTCTAGGCGTTAGGGGAAAGAAAACACCCTCCCACAAACTCTTTATTGGATAGGACCCCGCAACAGATTCAAGTTGGGGGAAGATACATCTGATTGGATAGAAATTAATTGAAGAAATTCGGGATTGGATACATTCATAACAAGGGGAAGAAAGGGGTAAATATTGCCAACTTAAACAATGATAGAAAGAAATTTAACAAAGAACAAACTCTTGAAATTAAATTTTCTCCAAAAAAATAGTTCTTTGACTCCGCACTAGGTTGCACTATTGTAGATCTTCAGTAGTGTCCTCTAGAAGAGAAAGTTCACACTTCTTACTTCAAGCGAAACAAAAACACATCAAAAATGACACAGTTCAAAAACTCAAAATTTTCCACGTGGTGACATCTTCTGAGACGGTAGAAAATTAATACTGTCAATAAAGTTCAGACTTCCTCCAGCAGAGGAGTTTCAACAGGCGCACATTTTAAATTAGCGGAGTGGAGGTGTACCGCCCGGTACAGACCTCCCCCCCCAAAAGTTCCTCCAGGGATGACACATGAAATCAGTTTGAAACAAGGTCGAAGTTATGCTGTGGGTATGAAGATTGATTGCCAACAAATTTATAAGATTTTCTTAATTTGGGTTGATTTGGTTTCAAAATTTGTTGTTGCAGATGAAGTAAAGTCTTTATATTTGTAGAAGTTGAATTTCTGAAGATAACTTTTTATACTTGAAAGTGAAGGAAAAAAAATTTCAAAGTCCACCAAATATTGCAGTTGAATTCCCAAGTGTAGTCATTACTTATGGTATCTGTTCATGTAGTAGATGGTGATGAAGTGGGATTGCCAGACCGGCCGTTGCGGCTTGCGTCCAAAGGAGGCCGCTCGGACCCCTCAAGTACCCTGAGATACCGCTCGCCCGCACTATGAGGGGAGCAGAGGTGTTGAAGCACGCCGCGCCCGCGGTGAACATATACAGGCTGCGGGCAAGTAGCAGGTCGTGCGCCGCACATCAGCCTTGGCCGGGAGGAGAGCTCCGGCTCGCCGTGCACACGTCGTCCTCGCTGGGGCCGAGGGGGCCCGTCCTCAGCTCCAGTTGCTGCACGGCGCCGCGCGGCTGCGGGGGCACTGAAACATTAAAGCTTGGCGGCAGAATTGTGTTGGACCATCATCTTTTTTGAGGGTACAAGCTTGTGGAGAGGTTGAGGGGCCAGCGGCGTGCAAATATCCATGGCATAAGTCAAGCCACTGTGTGTATTGAAGCAGGAGACGGGAGCGTGGTAATGGCCGAGGTAAGGACAGGAAGGCAGTTTAACAATCGGGGAGGTTTACAAGAAATGCTTACATATAAAATAAAATAGAAGGAGCAGAATGCCTTAAGAGTGGAACTCAAAAAAAAAATATATATAACCTTCATATTCCTATCAAATTATATGAAGCAAGTTGACACAAAATTTACACCGGTTTCACCTGGGACAGGTGAATCCTAAATATCCTCTCGGTGGCTGGATTGCTTAATAACAACGTAACCGGGGTGAGGAAATCGAGAATTATACAAGGCCCATGAAATCTGGGGGCAAGCTTGCCCGCGGGAACAAAATTTTTGACCATAACC
Organism: Anabrus simplex; assembly: GCF_040414725.1. Classification (NCBI taxonomy): domain Eukaryota; kingdom Metazoa; phylum Arthropoda; class Insecta; order Orthoptera; family Tettigoniidae; genus Anabrus; species Anabrus simplex. The sequence goes on along the minus strand of NC_090268.1, from coordinate 342,570,607 downwards.
TGGTCACCTACCTTCAAAGGGGTGGGTCTCCGTCCACGATCATACCTTTCCCTAACCTTTTCATGAGACACTTTAAGATTGGCTTTAGCCTTCTTCCAAAGATCTTTAATGTTATCCGGATCTATTGTCTCGGGTAGAATGTCATTCAGAGACCAGAGGTTAGAGAGCGGCGAGTTGGGAACAAACTTGAACATCAAAGAAGCTGGAGTAAACTTGTGAGATTCATGAACCGCCGAATTCAAAGCAAAAGCTATCCAATGCAGGGACGTGTCCCACCTGGAATGATCTTCATGATGATAGGCAATAAGTGCTGACCTGAGATTACGGTTAACCCTTTCAGCCAGAGATGGTTGAGGGTAATAAGCAGAAGTAGTTACATGAGAGATTGATAAGTCAAAACAGAATTTACGAAATAAATTAGATGTAAAAGCCTTAGCATTATCAGATACAATATATTGACACGGACCAAAAGAAGCAAAAATAGAATTTAAGCAGGTAATGGTAGACTGAGCGGTAGCTAGCTTAGTCGGAAATAACCAAGAAAATCTGGTAAAACCATCTACGCACACAAAGATGAACTTGTTAGCATTACCCTTTGACTGGGGGAAGGGTCCTACATAATCAATATACAGACGTTCCATGGGGCGCGACGCTTGATGCGAAGACAAAAGGCCTACCTTGGTGGACATGGTGGGTTTACTGAGCAAACAAGATTTACAAGCTTTTACAAGTTCACGGATTTCACCGTCCATACCTTTCCAGATGAACATTTCACGAATCTCTTCACGAGTTTTAAAGATACCCAGATGCCCTCCTAATGGGGTCTCATGATAATACTTGAAGATCATAGGTACAAGAACAGCTGGAACGACAACTTTCATCATCCTATCATGCCTCGATGGGCAACATAGAACACCATTCCTCAGAACATAAGGGACAACATGTTCCCCAGAAGAAAGGGTTTCCATTATCGGAGCCAGCGTCGGATCTTCACGTTGGTATTTCTCGATATCCCTAAAAAGCATGGGAGCATTTGTTAGGATGGCATTAACCTCAGATAGCATGGACTCGGGAGGTGATGAACTGTCGACCTGTTCATGGTTCTCAACGTCTTCTGAAAACATACGGCTGAGTCCATCAGCAACAACATTTTCGGTACCTCTGATATGTCTAACATCAAACTGGAAGGCGGAAATACGAATAGCCCAGCGGGCTATACGACCAGTACGACGCGGCCTACCTAAGACCCAGCTTAATGCTTGATTATCTGTCTCCAGGTCGAATTTGACGTGTTCCAGATAGAGACGGAACTTTTCTAAGGCGAATAAGACTGCCAAACCTTCGAGCTCATAGATGGAATACTTGGCTTCTTGAGCCGACAAGGTCCTAGAGGCATAGGCGATAGGTCGCCTCCCTAGTTCAGTCTCTTGAAGAAGGACTGCAGCTACTGCTGACGACGACGCGTCGGTTTGGACGATGAATTTCTTCGAGAAATCAGGCATAGCGAGTACAGGGGCATTACAAAGTGCTAATTTAAGGTCTTCAAAAGCGGCTTGTTGAGAAGGTCCCCACTCGAATTTGATGCCTTTCCTACGAAGAAGGTTTAAGGGCGCCGCTCTATTAGCAAAGTTAGGAATGAACTTCCTGAAGAAATTCACCATACCAATGAACCTGGCGATACCTTTAATGTCCTTGGGAGGTTTAAAATCACGGATGGCCTGTGTTCTAGAATGATCGACTGCTACACCATCGGGTGACACAATATGCCCTAGGAATGACATAGAGGGCTTAGCAAAGGCAACCTTGGACAACTTAACAGTTAACCCAGCCTTACGAAGGCGATCGAGAACTTCTCGCAAATGATCTAGATGTTCTTCAAAAGTCTCTGAAAATACGACGACATCATCTAAATAGTGATATAAGTACTCGAATTTGATGTCGGAGAAGACCCTATCTAGTAGCCTAGTGAGCACAGCTGCCCCCGTGGGGAGCACGAAAGGCACGCGGTTGTATTCGTATAAATTCCAGTCCGTGGTAAACGCTGTAAGGTGTTTAGACTCTTCGGCAAGGGGAATTTGATTATAGGCCTGATTCAAGTCCAAGATAGTGAAGAACTTGGCCTTACGAAACCATGAAAAGCAAGAATGAAGGTCAGGAAGGGGCACAGATTGCAACACCACCTTCCGATTGAGAGCCCTGTAATCAATGACAGGCCTGAAGCCTCCTTGGGGTTTCGGGACTAGAAAAATAGGCGATGAATACGCCGACTTAGAGGGCCTAATAATACCATCCTTCAACATCTGATCGATAATTTCTTTCAGAGCCTTCATTTTAGGTGGAGATAGCCTATAAGGTGGAAAACGGACAGGAATCGAATCCGTGACCTCAATTTTGTATTCAATAAGGTCAGTAACACCAAGAGTATCAGAGAACACCTCTGGAAATGACTGACATAATTTACGAATACTATCAGCCTGCTCCTCAGGTAGATGTCTAAGGTCTAACAACATCTCATCCTGGGTAGGCGAAATAGATGAACACGACACAGAATTACACTTTAACAAGGGAATTTTACAATTGGACACAAATTTGAATGTGCACGACTTACTCTGAAGATCGAGCACAAGACCAGTGTGAGAAATAAAGTCCGCTCCCAGTATGATGGGGCAAGACAGGTGCTTAGCCACAAACAATTTAATTTTCCAAGTAAACTTAAAAATACGAATTTTGACCAGTACGGAACCTAGAATTTCTAATGGAGATGAATTAGCCGAAACATATTGAATAGAAGATGAGACGTAGTCAGGTAGTTTACAAAGAGCTTTCAATTTAGAATACCATTCAGCCGAAATAATCGAACAAACACTGCCTGAATCTAAGAGAGCTGTTATAGGCTCGTTATTTAACTCAATCTTAAGTAAAGGAACAGGTGCGGGGGTATCCGCCGCGATCCTAAGGCACTCTTTGGGGCATTCAAAAGATGTATTCGAAGACTTATCGTTCCCTGAATTCTCGACCTTTTTGCCAGGGGCTGAGCCTTGGGAAGCAGAATTAGTTGACTCAGCCGCAGCCACTAGTCACTTTTGATTGTTGTTGGAAGTTACACCAGAAGTTGAGCAGGAGGGGGTGCTATTCGAATTGGGACAATTCTTTGCGATATGTGAGAAAGCCCCACATTTAAAACAGCCTTGTGATGAACCCGCTCCATTATTTGCCCTACTAGACTTGATCAGAGGACACTTATTGCGCAGATGGTCAGGCGACCCGCAAGCATAACATTTACGGGGGGTGACTGATCGGCGAGGTGGAGGCCGAGTATTACTAATGGAAGGCGGGGGTTCTTTCGCGACACGCAAAGAATCGGCGTATCTAACTCCTTCCGCTGAGACGGCCAATGCTTCAAGTTCCGAGAAAGTTTGCGGGCACGCCGCGAAACACAAATATGACCTATAGGGAGGTGAAATTCCCTCTACAATAGCCTGTACAATCTGATCTTCAGGAAAATGAAGGGCAAACACCCTAGTATAAAACTTAATGTCCTGTATGAAATCAGCCAAGTTTTCATCCAAGCGCTGTACACGATAATAGTACTTCTGAATAAGGGAGGACCTGGCCCTAGCAGGGATGAAGTTAGCTAGCAAATGGGCATGGAAATCCTCAATAGATGACTGCTCGGCAATGGCTCTTACGATTTTATCAGAGAGAATACCAATAGCATACGGATAGATAATTTGCAAGATTTGACATGGAGAAAGAGAAAAAACCAGGGCATGATCCTGAAATTCCACTAGAAATCTTAAAAATGAAATTACGTCACTGGTGGTATTAACGGAAAACTTAGATATACCTCTGAGAAACATTGCCAATGGATGAGGCAAGCTACTAAACCCGGGTGACATAGTAGGTAAAGGTTTCAATGGCAAGGAAGTTAATTCAGAACGGATGTTACTCAGCGATGCACGGCGTTCAGACTCGTTGTCCAGTGGGGCAGGGATAGTTTGAGCAGCAACGGTTATTCTATTAACTTCTCCCTTGGGAGGCGCTTCCTCACTACCTGCATTTACTATGGTGGGTTGATCAGATTTGGGAGGAACTTCCCCAGTTAACAATTGAGTGACCTTACTAGATAATTCGGAAATATTTTCCAGGAGCGTACTAGCTTCCTTCCTCTGAACATCATTCAGTTTTAGAGACAACAGATCGTTAACCCTATTCGAAAAATGATATAGCCTGCCTTGCACACGCTTAATTTGATTAGGAGACGGATCATTTTCATCAAAAAAACTAACTACAGAAGCTAGCCCAGTAATATTCTCCGTGATCGTGGAAAGAGAGTCGTCAATTTCTTTCTCTCCCAAATTGGGGATAGAATTGGGCAAATCAAGGGACTCTCTAAGTTTGTTAGTGTCTATTGCAACCGTGCCTCCAGATTGCACATTTCTGATAGTTAATTCATAGATCAACTCCTCCTTACGCAAATAGTTAAGAAGGAGAACATCACGAGGGCCGGGCATGATGACAGACCAATTTTGAAAAACTCAAAAAATTCCAGCAACTGGGAAAATAGTTAGAGTTCGGAACAAACAATATTTAGCCGTCAAAAGGGGCTAAATTGAGACCCATTCAACCACGCTCTGCTACCACTTGTTACGGACTTTTCCGTGGTAGGTAGAGGTGAAAGAAGGTGCGGGTGTGAATGGGTTTCAAGCTGCGAAATTATAGTGCAATGTAAAATTAATTTAAAATTTAACAAGGTTATATTTTCTTTTCGAAAACAAAGAAATAACAAGCATGGCAGGTACAAAGTAGTAATTCAAAAGGGGTTAGTTACAATATTTACAGAATTTGGGCTTCGCGCCCTGACTTTACAATGCTTGGGCAATCAGCTCAGTTTTACCTCAAACACAAGTTTTAACAGAGGGGGAGAAAACCCCATTCATACCTAGGAGCCCTTGCTCCAAATTACACTGAAAAAACCTCCATGAGGCATACAACCCAGAATTTTCAAAAGAGCCACTCGCTCTCAAAATTTAAGCCTCTCCCAGGCCACACCAAACTCCACCTTCAAGTTGTCCTCAACGGACATAAACACAGGGGTAAAATACCCAATCTACTGAGGTCTATTAAAAGAAAAGCAGGTTAATTAAATGACCTCTAAAATAACAATTTGAGAGGAGGCGAACTTGCACTCCTAATGCACTTTGATTAAGACCTACTTGGCACTAGGCCGTTAATACAAGGCTAATCCCATGCTAAAGAGGTGACTTAAGAAAAGAACAATTTGTTTTACATTAACGAAAAATAGGTTGAGAAAATAAGTTCACCCCAAGACAATGTGAGTGGGAGCTCGAGAGGGTTAGCACTCTCTATCCCAATATGTCGTTTTAAAAGAGAATATATGAAAGGAGTAGTTACATTTTAGGAAAAGGTTACATGGCTGAACGCTTAGAACCCGCCCCGAAAGTTAAACTGCTGAGCTAGCAAAGAAAGAAGTTATTAATCGGCCATTACCTTGTGTTGAACGGCTGGAGAAGAAAGAGGCGCTTCCCGCCCCCTGCTATGTACTTAACACACTGAAAGATGGAACAGAAGTGGCCTAGAGACCCAAAAATCAGCAGTTTAAATACTCTCGCGGAAGTTTCTAGGCGTTAGGGGAAAGAAAACACCCTCCCACAAACTCTTTATTGGATAGGACCCCGCAACAGATTCAAGTTGGGGGAAGATACATCTGATTGGATAGAAATTAATTGAAGAAATTCGGGATTGGATACATTCATAACAAGGGGAAGAAAGGGGTAAATATTGCCAACTTAAACAATGATAGAAAGAAATTTAACAAAGAACAAACTCTTGAAATTAAATTTTCTCCAAAAAAATAGTTCTTTGACTCCGCACTAGGTTGCACTATTGTAGATCTTCAGTAGTGTCCTCTAGAAGAGAAAGTTCACACTTCTTACTTCAAGCGAAACAAAAACACATCAAAAATGACACAGTTCAAAAACTCAAAATTTTCCACGTGGTGACATCTTCTGAGACGGTAGAAAATTAATACTGTCAATAAAGTTCAGACTTCCTCCAGCAGAGGAGTTTCAACAGGCGCACATTTTAAATTAGCGGAGTGGAGGTGTACCGCCCGGTACAATAATAATAATAATAATAATAATAATGATAATGTTGTTGGCTTTACGTCCCACTAACCACTATTCTCACGGTTTTTTGAGACGCCCAGTTGCTGGAATTTAGTCCCCCACAAGTTATTTAACGTGCCAGTAAATCTACCGACACGAAGCTATCGTATATGAGCAGCTTCAAATACCGCCGAACTGAACCAGGATCGAACCTGCCAAGTTGGAGTCAGAAGTCCAGCGCCTCCACCGTCCGAGCCACTCAGCCGGGTCGCACATTGCTTCGAAACTTCCGAAATGAAACAGAAATAATAGCAACAACAGAAATAAAGAAATAAAGGAAGTACTTGGACACCTTACAGGACGCATTGAAAGTCACGACTTCACCCCCACCCCCCACAGCACAACAGACCTGATGAGTCCTTTTGTAACAAGCAACCGTTGTTCATCCCGAAAGCCTACAGATTACGAGGTGCCGCGATTAAACCTATCAGCTGTTATTCTTCGAGTTCTATATAGACAGCAGCCGCTATCTCACCGTCAGATAGCTCCTCAGTTATAATCACGTAGGCTCAGTGGACCTCGAACTAGTCTTCAGATGCAGGCAAAAATCTCTGACCTGGCCGGGATTCAAACCTGGGGTCTCCGGGTAAGAGCCAGGCATACTATGCTACCCCTACACCAGACTGGAACTCACGACTGCGTTGTTATTATTTTTTACTCTTCTGTTCATATATTTTCATATATCTGAACTACATAAAGAGGCAGTGTTAAATATTTCGTGCTTACCGGCAGGTTTACTGGTTAAATGATTTTGCACTGGATGCTTATTGGTTCAAATACAGTTGCTCTGGACCTATCACATAGTGAAAAGTCTTCTTCTTCTTCTTCTTCTGTTTACCCACCAGGGTCGGTTTTTCCCTCGGACTCAGCGAGGGATCCCACCTCTACTGCCTCAAGGGCAGTGTCCTGGAGCTTCAGACTTTGGGTCGGGGATATAACTGGGGAGGATGACCAGTACCTCGCCCAGGCGGCCTCTCCTGCTATGCTGAACAGGGGCCTTGAGGGGGATGGGAAGATTGGAAGGGATAGACAGGGAATAGGGAAGAATGCGACCGTGGCCTTAAGTTTTTTTTTTTTTTTTTTTTTGCTACGGGCTTTACGTCGCACCGACACAGATAGGTCTTATGGCGACGATGGGATAGGAAAGGCCTAGGAGTTGGAAGGAAGCGGCCGTGGCCTTAATTAAGGTACAGCCCCAGCATTTGCCTGGTGTGAAAATGGGAAACCACGGAAAACCATTTTCAGGGCTGCCGATAGTGGGATTCGAACCTACTATCTCCCGGATGCAAGCTCACAGCCGCGCGCCTCTACGCGCACGGCCAACTCGCCCGGTGGCCTTAAGTTAGGTACCGTCCAGGCATTTGTCTGGAGAAGTGGGAAACCACGGAAAACCACTTCCAGGATGGTGAAGGTGGGAATCGAACCCACCTCTTCTCAGTTGACCTTCCGAGGCTGAGTGGACCCCGTTCCAGCCCTCGGACCACTTTTCAAATTTCGTGGCAGAGCCGGGAATCGAACCCGGGACTCCGGGGGTGGCAGCTAATCACGCTAACCACTACACCGCAGAGGCGGACCAGTGAGAAGTCACATGGAATAATGCGGGAGATAACAGCTGAAATGTGTCATAGTTTTGGGTCAAACTGACAGTGGATATATACCATTGGTCTATCAGCAGCTTGTAAAATAAATGGGCCGATGACCTTATATGTTAGGCCCCTTTAAACGACAAGCATCATCATCATCATCATGTAAAATAAATGTCAAACAAGATTGTGAGTTCTAAAGGGTCATACTGGTGACAAAAGAGAGTGCAATGTGTTATTACCAGGAACTGCATGTTCGATTGACCGCTGTGTCTGTCCTTCTGTTGTTCGGAGAATATGCAAAGAATGTTTTGAAATCGGATATGCTGCAAGAAGACATCGTTCTAAACGTTGCTAAATTTCGGAGATCTCAGGGGATCCTTTGTTTAAACATAGATTTGCCGTTGAGTAATAATAATAATAATAATAATAATAATAATAATAATAATAATAATAATAATAATAATAATAATAATAGGTAAGGTATTATTAATTCCAATCTCCTGAGACAAAGGTAATTCATTCCTTCGTACCTATCGTTATGGAGAAAAAACAGCTGTGATTAATGAAGCAGCTGTTGTGTGTTCAGCGTTTGATTGTCATCATAATGGAATATTTCGTACGAGAGAAAGCACTTACTTTGCTGAAGACTGAGGCACAAATTTTTCAGTTCAAAGAGTCTGAAACTCGTGTACTTCTATCGTAAATTTCAATACAGAGGGTTTAAACACGCAGTTGCGTGCCTTTTATCTCAGAAATAAAGTAACTAAAATTCCGCTACGCCATCCTTTGTAGACATCTATTTATTTATTCTTGTTAAGTGGAGTTTGTATTCGATGTATTATCTTCACTGGAATGGCCACGATTACAAAACTATGCTGACACTGAAACCACGTTTTGTTCTTTTATATATTTTTCTTGAAAATGTTGAGTAAATAACAGCATGAGGGAGCAGTAGCTCTAAAAAGGCTATCTATAGCGGTTTGTTAAGGAGCCCTTTTACGCACAATTTATTTTTAAAATATCCTGCTCTCTGACTGTTAACTCAAAGATATCATATTCTTCTCCTTCTTCTTATCCTTAATCTCTTTACCTTCCAGGGCTGGCTTTTCCCTCGGACTCAGCGAGTGATCCCACCTCTACCGCCTCAAGAGCAGTGTCCTGGAGCGTGAGACATTGGGTCGGGGGATACAACTGGGGAGGATGACCAGTACCTCGCCCAGGTGGCCTCACCTGCTATGCTACACAGGGGCCTTGCGGGGGGATGGAAGATTGGAAGGGATAGACAAGGAAGAAGGAAGGAAGCGGCCGTGGCCTTAAGTTAGGTACCATCCCGGCATTTGCCTGGGGGAGAAGTGGGAAACCACGGAAAACCACTTCCAGGATGGCTGAGGTGGAAATCGAACCCACCTCTACTCATTTGACCTCCCGAGCCTCAGTGGACCCCGCTCCAGCCTTCGTACCACTTTTCAAATTTCGTAGCAGAGCCAGGAATCGAACCCGGGCCTCCGGGGATGGCAGCTAATCACACTAACCACTACACCACAGAGGCGGACTGAAGCGCTTCCTGGATAATGAATTGTTCCCGATGTCCAGAACTCACCTGCATTTCAGTGACTCGGGTTATGTAGGATTCGAGAACTTGGTTTTGAATATACACCACAGAGGCGGACAGATATCATAATACCAGACTTTAAGAATCTTTCTGTACTTGCAAGATTTCGTTTCAGTCAAGGACATATTATTAATAACGTAATTTGTAACGTATTGCTAGACAAATTAAATGTGTAACGAGAAATATTTTTAAAACACGCGGTGCAACAACCCATCGGGATTTGTCTTTCTAAGACGACTGCTCCCAGCTGCATGGCCTAGAGATACTGATGATCGATGTCGCCAGTATGACGATATGCTCACCCTGTTGTTTAGTTTTCTTGACCGGTTCCACTGGATCTCTTATCAACAGCTCATCAGTTGGCCTCACGAGTGAACTCCGTTCCATTCTTCAGTCCAGAATTTAAATATCTCGAACCCAGAGTCTGCGCCTATGTATAGCATAAGGCAGGCATTGTACCCCTACACCACGCGACTGGCGCGTACAATTGTGGGTGAGCAAACTGTTTTGACAGTGACTACGAGTGGTCTCACCGACATAGGAAAATACATCCTCATCCACCCAAGATCAATATTTAGCAATATTAAATATTAAAATTAAACATAAAATATTAGCCATATTGTATAATATCGTCACATCCGAATGAATATAAAAGTGTGTTTCAAATTAAGGCATAAACTGCGTCACGTAAGTGGTGTGCAACAGACATGATAACTTACACCATGTGATTACTTCTGTTAGAGAGCTCAGGAAAGGCCTCAAATCGGTTCACAAGTCTGTAATACTCAAGATTTTTTTTTTTTTTTTTTTTTTTTTGAAGTGATAACTTCGGTATATTAGTGAATTCAGAGTTACAGTGCGCAAAGCTGCAAGCTTCGAGTAACTGGAATTATGCAGGTTACGAAGGCAAGAATGACGGCCGAGAGAATTAGTCGCAATGACCACGCATTACCTGCAGGCCTTCGGGATGAAAAACAGTCTCTTGGAAGACTCAGGCCGATCACGTCTCTAGCGCCGTGGGTTTTTAAAATCAGTAAATGTTGTGTGTCTGCCCCTTGGAAACGTTCCTTGATATGAGGTCGAGGAATAGCTGTATAGGATAAGGGAAGTATGCACTGTACCAAATTTTAAGTTTTTCTTTTTTATTACACCTAATGCCTTAGTTATGGGTGTCTCGCCTAGTCAGATTGCTTCTCCGAGCAGTGAGGGCCAAAATCTTAACTTCACTCATGCCATTTTCATTATCATTAATAATATTAATAATAATAATAATAATAATAATAATAATAATAATAATAATAATAATAATTTCGTGGTCCGCCTCTGTGATGTAGTGATGAGTGTGATTAGCTGCCACCCCCGGAGGCCCGGGTTCTATTCCTGGCACTGCCACGGAATTTGAAAAGTGGTACGAGGGCTGGAACGGGGTCCACTCAGCCTCGGGAGGTCAACTGAGTAGAGGGGGGTTCGATTCCCACCTCAGCCATCCTGGAAGTGGTTTTCCGTGGTTTCCCACTTCTCCTCCCGGCAAATCCCGGGATGGTAACTAACATAAGGCCACGGCCACGTCCTTCCCCTTCTAGTCTTCCCATCCCCCCACAAGGCCCCTGTTCAGCACAGCTGGTGAGGCCGCCTGGGCGAGGTACTGGTCATCCTCCCCAGTTGTATCCCCAACCCAGAGTCTGAAGCTCCAGGACACTTCCCTTGAGGCGGTAGAGGTGGGATACCTCGTTGAGTGAGATGAGTCCGAGGGAAAAACCGACCCCGGAGGGTAAAGAGATAAAGAAGAAGAAGACAAATATTTCGTGTGGCTATTTATAGCCGGGCTCATCCCTTATGGCAGATGCTCTGGTGAGGGTGGTCGGCATCTGCTGTGTACAGGAAACTGCGTGATATTTTGGTGGAGATGCCCCGATCCAAGGGAATTACCCATTTAAGGTTAAAATCTCCGACCCGGCCGGGAATCGAACACGGGGCCCTCAGAACCGAACGACAGTACGCTGATCATTCGGCGAACGGGCAGGACTTCATTATCATTTATTACTCGCGTAGGTAGATTTTACAAAGATTTGACGCTCCTGAGGTCTCAGATATCCTTATATACCGAATGAGTTGGCCGTGAGTTTAGCGTCGCGCTACCATGAACTTGCATTCGGGCGATAGTGGGATCGAACCCCACAGTCGGCAGCCTTGAAGATGTTTTTCCGTGGTTTCCCACTTTCATACCAGGCAAATACTATACTTTAATTACGGTCACGGCCGCTTCTTTCCCACTCCAAACCCTTTTCTAACCCATCATTGCCATAGGACATACCTGTATCGATGCGACGTAAAACAAATTGTAAAACGAAAATAATTATTCTTATAACGAAGTTAGTCCGCCTCTGTGGTGTAGTGGTTAGCGTGATTAGCTGCCACCCCCGGAGGCCCGGGTTCGATTCCCGGCTCTGCCACGAAATTTGAAAAGTGGTACGAGGGCTGGAACGGGGTTCACTCAGCCTCGGGAGGTCAACTGAGTAGAGATGGGTTCGATTCCCACCTCAGCCATCCTGGAAGTGGTTTTCCGTGGTTTCCCACTTCTCCTCCAGGCGAATGCCGGGATGGTACTAACTTCAGGCCACGACCGCTTCCTTCCCTCTTCCTTGCCTATCCCTTCCAATCTTCCCATCCCTCCACAAGGCCCCTGTTCAGCATAGCAGGTGAGGCCGCCTGGGCGAGGTACTGGTCATACTCCCCAGTTGTATCCCCCGACCAAGAGTCTGGAGCTCCAGGACACTGCCCTTGAGGCGGTAGAGGTGGGATCCCTCGCTAAGGCCGAGGTAAAAACCGAACCTGGAGGGTAAACAGATACAGATGATGATGATGGTGATGATGATGATGATGATGATAATAACGAAGTTATAGTTTTTTTTTTTTTTTTTTTTGCTAGTGGCTATACGTCGCACCGACACCGATCAGTCTGGCCCCGCAATGTGGGAGGGGGGTGGGGCATCGCGTCCGCCAGTCACCCGGCGGCCCCGGGTTCCATTCCCGGCCGGGTCAGGGGTTTTTAATTGTAATTGATTAATATCCCTGGCCTGGCGTGATTAGCTGCCACCCCCGGAGGCCCGGGGTCGATTCCCGGCTCTGCCACGAAATTTGAAAAGTGGTACGAGGGCTGGAACGGGGTTCACTCAGCCTCGGGAGGTCAACGAAGTTCTTAATGTTCCTTTCCTTACATTCAACACTTTACACTTCCGCCATTTCCAAATACACGCAGGTTCACAACATATCGTGCAAAGTAGGGGCAAAAGATCTCTCTAGGGCGACGCCCCGAATAAATAGCATTTAAGATAAACCGCACGGCCAACTCGCCCGGTCCCGAAGGTCCAATAAATAAAGTAGACATAATAATGACGCCATTTAAACACTGGACAAACGTAGGTTATTGTGTATGCCATTGTCCATTTAACCAAGTGATTATTCCTCACAGCCCGCCTCTGTAGTGTAGTGGTTAGTGTGACTAGCTGCCACCCCCGGAGGCCCGGGTTCGATTCCCGGCTCTGCCAAGAAATTTGAAAAGTGGTACGAGGGCTGGAACGGGGTCCACGCAGCCGCGGGAGGTCAACTGAGTAGAGGTGGGTTCGATTCCCACCCCTGCCATCCCGGAAGTGGTTTTCCAATTCTCCTCCCGGCAAATGCCGGGATGGTACCTAACTTAAGGCCACAGCCGCTTTCTTCTTTCTCCCTTGCCTGTCCCTTCCAATCTTTCCATCCCTCAACGAGGCCCCTGTTCAACATAGCAGGTGAGGCCGCCTAGGAGAGGTACTGGCCATTCTCCCCAATTGTATCCGGCGACCCAGAGTCTGAAGCTCCAGGACACTGTCCTTGAGGCTGTAGAGGTCGGATCCCTCGCTGAGTTCGAGGGGAAAACCGACCCTGGAGGGTAAATAGATTAAGAAGAAGAATATTATTCCTCGTTCAGAATGGTTACAGATGTCTGATTTTAAAAGGGGCATGATTCAACAAAATGTGGTCTTTCCAGCTAGACAAACTTGTATTCACATTCGAGTCGTGGTTCTCTTACAGGCAGCCATGTGATGTGTTCGAGAATATGCTGTTACTGTACGGAACACCAAGACGTAATATACGGGAGCTCTATAGTTATTTATATTTGTTTATTTCCTGGACGAAGACTATGGAGTGTGGATACGCTTCGAAGTGCTGAAAGACGCGTCGAACGATGTCCATCCACCATTTCGGGATGTTCCGTTGGCGTCTGATGATACCGAAGAAGCTGTGCGTAATTCAATTGAGAACAAACCGCAATGAGCTCAGATTTGTGTTAACGAAGGAGAAGGCAATTTTGAGCTCTTACTTCATTAATCAGCTTCACTGAGGGCGAAGGAATGGAGTGTTAATCCATAATCCCTTGGCGCCTTCAACTGTAATAGCCTGTTTCACTAAAAGCAGGCATTTTATGGGCTAACTATTCAAACGTAAGAGGGCTACGAATGTAATACTGTATTTGATCAAAATTACTATTGATTTCCGGGATTGAAATAAATGAATAAATGAATAAAAGTCCGCCTCTGTGGTGTAGTGGTTAGCGTGATTAGCTGCCACCCCCGGAGGCCCGGGATCGATTCCCGGCTCTGCCACGAAATTTGAAAAAGTGGTATGAGGGCTGGAACGGGGTCCACTCAGCCTCGGGAGGTCAACTGAGTAGAGGTGGGTTCGATTCCCACCTCAGCCATCCTGGAAGTGGTTTTCCGTGGTTTCCCACTTCTCCTCCAGGCGAATGCCGGGATGGTACCTAACATAAGGCCACGGCCGCTTCCTTCCCTCTTCCTTGCCTATCCCTTCCAATCTTCCCATCCTCCCACAAGGCCCCTGTTCAGCATAGCAGGTGAGGCCGCCTGGGCGAGGTACTGGTCATTCTCCCCAGTTGTATCCCCGACCAAGAGTCTGAAGCTCCAGGACACTGCCCTTGAGGCGGTAGAGGTGGGATCCCTCGCTGTGTGTCCGAGGGAAAAGCCGACCCTGGAGGGTAAACAGATGATGATGATGATGAATAAAAACTTTCTGCCAATACCGGACTTGAACCTCCCAATACCAAACACGCCATCTGTCGTATATATCACTGGACCAGGGGGAGGCCAATGCAGATATATTTAATCGGTATCAACCTTGTTTCCGGTACATAGGGAGCGTTCACTTTTTACGCGTAGCACGGTTCTATACTTTAATTTTGCTAGTTTGTCAGCAACGAATGCGTGTATTACTAGCCATGTCAAGACAAAGACAAAGTTACCTCCGTACAGGCCATGAAGGCCCTTGAAGAAGTGGAAGGTAAAGGCTTCCACCATTGTTAACCGCGGCACATGATGGGGTAGAGTGGTTAGCTCTACGCCCGGCCGCCTTTGCCCCCAGGAATTAACCTGGTACTCATTATTGTTGTAGACTGAGTGAACCTCAGGGCCATGTGCACCTCCGGAAGTGGAAATCTCGTTTCTTAAATTTTACGACTTCCTGACGGGGATTCGAACCCACGTCCTTCCGGGCGAACCGAGCACGCCTGTACCGCCTCGGCCAGGCAGCCCCTGCTAGCCATGTAGGCCTGCATATTTGGGAACAAACCGGATATAGGGGAAATGACCGAGCGTGTGGCCGTAAGGATTGGGTCGCGCAGCTGTGAGCTTGCATTCGGGGGATAGCGGGTTCAAATCTCTCCCTGAAGATTGTTTTCTATGGTATACCATTTTCATAAAAAGCAAATGTGGAGGCTGTCTGTTATCTTCCCAATCCTAGTCCTCTCCTATCCCTCTATCGTAGAAAACTTTCACCGAGCTCGATAGCTGCAGTCGCTTAAGTGCGGCAAGTATCCAGTATTCGGGAGATAGTAGGTTCGAACCCCACTGTCGGCAGCCCTGAAAATGGTTTTCATTAATTTACTTATCCATTTTTGTTTGACCAGTGAGGAGCAGAACGGTTCACAGTTGGTATTTTGGAATTCCAGTGTAACAGTGATAAATCGAACTCCAATATGGCCTCTCTTTTACCGTATTCATTTCAAACATATTGTAGTTAATTTAAACTCCAGAGATGACATATACTTTGTGCAACTGCATTGTTATATAAAATTCATTCCTCGGAACCTCTATCGTTTGAAGTCGTTTCTACGGGGCGAGTTGATTACGCAGTCTGGCTCACATAACTGTGAGTTTCCATTCAAAAAATGCAATGCAACTGTTAGCAGCCTTCCAGTTTTCCGTGGTTTCCCATTTTCACGCAAGGCAATTGCTTGCGCTACATCTTAATTAAGGCTACGGTCACTTCGTTCCCAATCCTCTAGCCCTTTCGTATCTCATTGACCATTGTCGCCATAACACTGTCTGCAGAGGGCGACGTAAAGCGAATAGTAAGAAAAAACTACAAAAGTGGTAATAATAATAATAATAATAATAATAATAATAATAATAATGCGTCTTTGCCACCGAGACCTAGTGTTTAGAGAGCGCTATGTTTTTTGGTATGCGCTAGAAGAAATTTGTTACTTTCATTTTCCTCTCTCAATCTCACCTTTGGCTTCGTGCAGTTTTATGTAACTGTTGACATCGCGATCACAGTTAAACCAAACTTGTAGTTTACGTGATTGTTGACATCGCGATCACAGTTAAACCAAACTTGTAGTTTACGTGATTGTTGACATCGCGCTCACAGTTAAACCAAAGTTGTAGTTCACGTGATTGTTGGCATCGCGCTCACAGTTAAACCAAACTTGTAGTTTACGTGATTGTTGACATCGCGACCACAGTTAAACCAAACTAGTAGTTTACGTGATTGTTGACATCGCGACCACAGTTAAACCAAACTTGTAGTTTACGTGACTGTTGACATCGCGACCACAGTTAAACCATACTTGTAGTTTACGTGATTGTTGACATCGCGATCACAACCAAACTAACTTGTAGTTTACGTGGCTGATGATATTGTGATCATAATCATAGGACCTCAACTTTTACGTGGAAATCGAACGACGCGGACATGGAAAATTCCTACATGCATTGGCTGGGATTTAAACTGAAGTTTCCTTGGTGAGAAGCCGGTTTGTATGCCACTCGACTACCATGCTCCCATATGACAAAAGGTGATGGGTTAAGATGGAAAGCTACAGTAGCAGGTAAAACTATTTAGAAAGTTTGCGTTATATGGGAAGTGAGCTCAGATATATTTCCGCTGGTCTGTATTTTTTCTTTGAACACATTACCGGCTCTTACTTGAGCAAACTAGCATAGGTCTATATATAGAGATAAACTACCTTAATGGTCGATTGGTCAATATGATAGGCTGTCCCTACTGGCATCATTCTTCTCTCCAATCTACCTTGATAGTCTCCAGCTGAGTAAATGGGATCATGGCGAGATATTGCATTGAGCGTGACGCAGGATCTCTGCCATGAATCTTCACGAAGGCGGACAAGAACTCCGGGGAATTGAAAAACTCCTCGTCCATTTGTATCCTGACTAGTCGGCTTGGCAATACATCCCACTGAGAGGGTGCAATTTGATTCTAAAGATATTAATTCTAACATTTATCACAAAGGAGTTAAAAATTCGTAATTTAAACGTAATATTCAGTACTCATTTCACCCGATGTTACTCATATCACTGGTCATCTGCTAGCTCCTTATGCCATTGTAGATAGGTAATGTGTCTTGGAAAATATTTTTAAAACTTTTTTTTAATATACGATATCTTGGTTCTAAAGTAGTTCAAAATTCTTTGAGAGAAAACTCCCGTTTTACTTTTCGGTTGATTTCTATACAATATTATTTTGAATTCTCCTCCAACTCACCTTCTAAGTACTCGGCATTATCCACAAAATATAACAGACAGCATAACCGTTTATAGAAGGTCTTGGTTATAATAATGTGTCTTCAATGAATGACACTGGAATTCCATCAAAGATAAGCAACTGTAAAACAACTGGAAGAAAGGATGTAGGATGTTTGAAATGAGAAGACCCGTCCCCGTGGTTCGGATCTCCAATTTCTATTGCTCATCTCTATTACTCCGATTCTCTTCTTGTCATCACATATGTCTTGATGTTCTCTGCACTGATTCTCGGTTGCCAAATTTTCATTTCCTTCATCAGACTGTTCTTGACTCCTCTAGCTTCATTTCTTTAAACCACACATTCATCAACAAACAATATATTATATTCATTCTTGTACAATCATGAGTTCCTTGTACCGCACTTCTTGATATCATCCACTACAGTTATAAACAATCAACGTGACCATATATTTAATAGTTTCAAGACAATTCAAACAATTGTCTACTATACCTTCCAGCATTGATATAGGGCGGGGCCTCTCAAACGCCTAAAATCTCACGCGTGCAAATTGAGGCGCAGAGTTCCTGTGCACAGTGCATCGGTCCCACTCAGCTCGACTCGGACCAACGCTTCGTCTCCGTGCTACTCGGCTCAATTCGGCTCAATTCGGCTCGGATTTGGAGCGCTACGAAGCAAGTGAGGAAGAGGGTGACAGGCGGAGCGAGTGACACAGGCGTGGGGGAAAGAGAGAGAGACAGCGCTATTGCTCCAAATCGAGGAGTGGGGGTCTGCACTCTGGTCACCCAAGCGAAGTCGTCTTTTGTACCGTGCACAGTGCATGCACCAGGTGCATCCACCCTGAGAGGCCCTGATATAGGGTAACAAATGAATTAGTTACATGTATAACAAAATTAAGGTATTTTGCAGTGCTATCAACTCGACTTTGTACATTGTAACTGTTCGTTTTTTGATGACCGTAAAATTATTATACTATTACAAATAATCCAGCACTTAAATGAGACTTCGTATTCTTTATACATGAGTTATGATACACTGTTGTATCTGGAACAACAGCCGCAAACTGAAAGGATCACCGATGTGGTTACTAATATATTCATATCACGGTTTTTATAACAATTAATTAAATTGTGTTCTCTCCCTCCTCGGTGTAACCAATGATTACTCTTTGCAGCTGACACCTTAATGGGAAATGTTGTCAAGTGTGTCACACTCATGTAGGTCATGTAGATTGGGTTAATATTCAAGATTTTTCAACCTTATATAAATAAATAAATAAATAAATAAATAAATAAATAAATAAATAAATAAATAAATAAATAAATAAATAAATAAATAAATAAATAAATAAATAAATAAATACTTTAAGCATTAAGCCCAGGGTGTTCGAACCCCACTGTCGGCAGCCCTGAAGATGGTTTTCTGTGGTTTCTCATTTTCACACCAGAAAAATGCTGGGCCTGTACTTTAATTAAAGCCACGGCCACTTCCTTCCCACTCTTAGCCCTTTCCTGTCCCAAAGTTGCAATAAGACGGATCTGTGCCAGTGCGACGTATAGCAACTTGTAAAAATAGAAAGTCCCCAAGGTCTGTTCCATCTCTGTGTTCAGCTGATCACTTCATTTTTTCAGGGGTCTTCCTGTGCTCTTTGTTCCAGTTGTTTTACAGTTACTTACCTTTGACGTAATTCCAGCATCATTCATTCAAGTTACTTGGTTGTAACCAAGCCTTTCTATAACCGGTCATGGTGTCCGTTATATTTTGTACAATATCTGGTGGCTATCATAATTCCTCTGATGGTAAAGACGGGTTTTATGTGGCATATTCTTGACGTGTTGACGGCTGTATACACATGTCAGTATCATTTCAGTTGTTGGAAGTCACAGATGGCAAACTTTACTGACATAAAATTGGTAGTGATTGCTACAATTCTTGATGACGAGTCTCGAGTATTTCTTGGCTGGGAAATACTTGAAATGCATTTATTTATGCTTCCCCCATTTGGAGGCTGCCACAAAGCTTACATGAAAAGTGTTAATGGGAACCATATTAGACTTAACTAAAGTTGGCGTCTGACAGGTAAGGTTGGAGGGAGGAGCACTGCACGTGCCATTTCACGATGTTGCCACATTCCAGCATTCCATTCTACATGCTCTTACCCCTCGCTTCCGGCTCACTTGTTCCCTCCTTCATTCTGACCGCTGTGATCTGTCGTAGACTAATCTGGCCAGGTGGTGTCGTCCTATTTGCGTTCACTCTTATACAAACAATCAGGTTCTTATCAGTGACAGTGACAGGTTTGGCAACTTCCAGCAAGACGAGCTGCCCTGAAGTTTTATCTCCATGGCAACCACAGTCACCCCACCCTCGTTTCCATGGCAACCACACAGCCACTCCATTTATCCCGCCTCGGCAGGCAGTAAACGGACCTCCCTCAAAGAAATGTCACACGCCAGCTCTACTAAGGTAGTATAGAATATATTGTCTATAAAGGATTAGTATACTATATTATTCCTATTACTCAGGTAAAGTCTATCAATCAATATTTTGAAACCTAGGAGGAACTCCTTATAGGACAAAGATACAGTTAAGAGAGACTACAAGGAGTTTAAATGATTTCTGACTATTGTTTATGAGCCTTTCAGGAACACTAACATAATGTCCTTAATAAATTGCTTATCCAAATGAAATTTCTTGAAAAAGTTGTGTAATATGTGAGTAATGGTACCTCTAGCTCCTATCATAAATCCTAATACCACTATGCAGTATACTGTATATCATACTGAGTGGCCAAAAGTAGCGGGAAGGGGTGTTCCATTAGAGAATGCATCGCGTATGGCCGCTGAGCGTTGCGGCTTGCTGCGGCGTAGCTGAGCATTCTGTCACAGACACCAGTGTCGTGAAGATGGCAACACGTCACGAGTTAACCGACTTTGAACGTGGGATGATCATCGACGTACGGGGCATGGGTCATAAGATTGCGGAGATTACACGTGAATTCGGGTTTCCGAGGTCAACAGTGTCGAGGGTGGATCTTCAATATCGTAGAGAGAATGTTACCACTCGCATAAACCACCGCACGGGAAGACCACAGGTGTTTAAAGAACGGGCATCAGAACAATACTGGGCGCTCGACGGGCTACTTTCAGTCAGATCACCACCCAGTTGAATGTCGGGAGTCAGGAACCCATTTCTAGCAAGAGGCAACTGCACCGCATAGGCTTTATCAGCCGACGACCAACTTGTGTCCCTTTGCTGACACTTCGACACATGCACTGGCCCGCGAACAATGGCAATGGACCATGGAACAGTGGCAGCGTGTGGTATGGTCCAATAAATCCCGGTTCCAGTTGTATCGAGCTGTTGGACGCGTGAGAGTGTGGCGTATGTCCCATGAAACTATGGATCCTGCGTTTCAACGAGGTTGTATCCAGGTAGGAGGTAGCTCAGCTCTGGTCTGGGTGACGTTCTCATCATCGTAATTAGGCCCCATTGTCCAGCTGCAGGGAGCGCTGACAGGTGCGCGTTTTGTGGACATTCTTTCAGACTATCTGCATCCCTTTCTGGCCCTAGACTACCCTGATGGAGATGGCATATGTCAACAGGACAATGCGCCATGTCACCGCTCTATAGTGGCATGCAGGTGGTTAGAGGAGCACTCCAGTGAAGTTACGACTATGGACTGGCCCTCTAGATCCCCCGATCTTAATCCAGTCGAGCATTTATGGGACGCTGTCGATGCTGGTGTAAGCTCCATGAACTCCGCACCAACTACGCAAGAACAATTGTGTGTAACAGTGCAAGATGCGTAGGTCCAGATCTCTCCAGAATGATTCCAACACTTTGTAGAGTCGATGCCTCGTCGTACTGCTGCCGTTTGGAGGGCTCTTGGATGAGCAACTCGTTATTAACATCACACTCAATGCCTTCCCATGACTTTTGGCCACTCAGTATATATTTCTCAGCGAAATATATCTGTCTACAGTCTAATAGACAAAGGTGAAGCAGTGTATTTAGAGATGCTGCACCCTCTATCAGTAGGCCTACTACGCTAAGTGATTTCGATAATCACGAGATTGGAACTGAATTCATGACAGCATACTCATCTTCTGAATCTATGACTGCTGCCAATAAACTTAACTGGTTTTCGAAAAGGTGAGCTAAGCTGTGGCGTTGTCATGTATTATTGTTCGAGGAGAAATCTCTTCCTTCCTTCCTTCTTTATTTCCTTCTTTTTTCTTTCTTTATTTCTTTATTTCTTTCTTTAGAGTTACAATACAAAATGTTTAGAAAATACTAATTTTAAAATTCTTTGTTTCAGGTAAGCGAATCACTCATGGATGTAGCCTTTTCTGGAAGCGGCTGTTCAATACTTTCCCGTGAGTAATCTGCTCTTGTCTGCTTTAGAGTATGTTCGTTACCTTACACATATGATACATAACGCACGCGAGAAAAGTAGTAAACCGGATTTATATGAAATATCCAATGAAAAGCTGCCACACTTGTATGCATGTTTAGTCATCAGCCCAAAGGCTGGTTGGATCCTCAACAGCTTCGCCATCAGCTGTCATAGATAGCCTAGCCATCACTGAAGAGGCGTACTGGGGAAATGAGGAATGAGGTAGTTTCCCGTTGCTTTCCTCAACGAGCCAGAAGTTGATATTACATATCGGTCTGCCAAGTCAACTGAAATGCATGCACCAACCGACCCTATGAGCAACATTTTTACACCATTCATGACAGGAACTGACTGCATAAGGAATGGCATTACTAGCATCGCTCATACCTCAGCCACTTTCATATTGTCAAAGCCAAGGATAAGACAGAGACTGATCTATGAGAGTAACAAAATTGCTCTAGCCCATACCAGAAGACATAGTATACTGTAAACACTAGGTCCCATCAGCAAAGACACCTACCACACTTACTAAACTTCAAACTATCACCTTTTAACCTGTCTTATCAGTAACTGAAAGAGAGTGTGAGAGAGATAGATGGAGAGAGAGAGAGATAGAATTGAATTGAATTTATTGATAATGATGATATACATGCCACTGAGGCTGAAAAGCCCCTTTACGTAGCGTCTACTTATAACACAATACAAGTTTATGAATATACTAACTACATTTTATAATATTAAAATATTAAATTAAACATTAAACTTAAAAATTAAAATACAGATACCAATTCCAATAAAATTAAAACAAATCATATAAGAAGTAATAAAGTATATCATTCGATTTTTTAATATTTTAGGCTACAAGAATCTCAGGAATATAAAAAGCAGAAACAATTTTCTTAGAAATATACATATTTCTTATTATTAGACACAAGAATACCTGATCTCAGCCCCTTGCGTACTCCTCCAGGAAGATAGATGTTAAGGACTGCTTTAGTTGGGTGCAGTTCCTGTCATTTGCGAAACGGTGAAGATTAAAGATATTGAAGATACGGGATGCAGTGCAAACAAAAGATTTATTAAATTTAGTGGTACGATGAAGGGGAATTTGAAGGGTAGTTTTTGTAAACCTATTATTTCTGTTATGTACTGACTCCATAGATTTAAATGCATTATATAGGTAGGGTGGGGTCTTCAGTTTGAGAATTTTGTGCGTAGCAACGGCTACTGAGGTTTCCCGTCGTTTATGGAGTTTCAACCATTGCAGCTGCATGTAATAGGGTGTTATGTGTTCATCACGCCTGGCATTTGTCACGTAACGAACACATGCATTTTGCACCCTCTGTAGTTGTATGTTCAAAGTTTCAGATAATTCGTTGTATACGACTGATCCATAGTCAATTATGGGGAATATAAGACTTTGAACAAGTAGTTTCCGCATAAAAGGTGGTGTACACGACACGTTACGTTTCAAAATATGCATGGATGACACAACTTTTCTGATCACATTTGACGTATGATCAGACCAGGATAGGGTTCTGTCGAAAATGAGTCCTAGATTGTTAACGGTGTCACTATAATGGATATCTGAATCTAGAATTTTTATTGGTGGGAGGGATTTGAGGTCAACAGTTTTCAGGAGTTTTGAGTACTATGCAAATAAGCTGGGTCTTAGCCACATTTAATTGGAGGTTATGATTTGCGCTCCATTCGATCAATCGAGAGATATCATGGTTGAAATGCGTTATACAAGAAGGTGCGTTAGTGGGACTGAAGTGGAAGTAAGCTTGTAAGTCATCAGCATACATGTGAAACGTACTTTTAAAGACTTCAGAAATGTCATTAATATAAATAGAAAAACATAAAGGACCGAGGACTGATCCTTGTGGTACGCCACAGTTTACTGATTCCCAGATAGAGGATCGCCCGTCAACAAACTTATCTCTTTGTGATCTACTTGATAGATATGATTCAAACCAAGACAGAGCACTCTGCGAGAAACCAATTGACTTCAACTTTGCAAGAAACAACTCATGATTAACAGAGTCAAATGCCTTAGAGAAATCAAAGAGACATAAGATAGTAAGCTGCCTCTTATCGATGGCCGCGCGTATATCGTCCGTAACTCTCAGCAGAGCCGTAGTAGTACTATGGCCTTTCTTGATAGTGATGGGACATTCGATTCATTTTACTGAATCGATTCATTTGATTCCGTTCACGTTACTGAATCGATACAGTGATCCGATTCACGGCTCATTGGTCATCGCTCCTACTGCATCAGTGTAGTATGTGCTGGTAAGACAGCAGCAACAGCATTCAGTGCTCGCAGCTGCCATCTGGTCTTCATACTATGAACTCCTTTCTTAGAAAAAATGCTAGTTACTCTAATACATCGAAGGTTTCCGGCAACGCAGGGTGGGAAAGGTTAGGATTAGGAAGGTAGCAGCCATGGCCTGAATTAAGGTACAGAGCCAGCATTTCCTGGTGTGAAAATGGGGAACTACGGAAAAACCATCTTAACGGCTGCCGACGGTGGGATTCGAACCCACCATCCCTCGAATGCAAACGCATAGCCACGCGATATTAACCGCACGACAACTCGCTCAGTCCTTTTTTTAAAAGTATTTTTCTATCAGCTGAGGATTTTTTTAAATCGTCATATTTTGTATAGGCTCCTCGAGATGTACAGTAGCCCGCTGGTTTTCTGATTCAACATACTGTTATTGCGTCTGTCCACATATGATTGAAGTCTTGTGCAACGATGTGACATATGAACTGAGAGAATACTGAGCCGTTCTTCCCAATATAAAAACCGGGCGAGTTGGCCGTGCGCGTAGAGGCGCGCGGCTGTGAGCTTGCATCCGGGAGATAGTAGGTTCGAATCCCACTATCGGCAGCCCTGAAGATGGTTTCCCGTGGTTTCCCATTTTCACACCAGGCAAATGCTGGGGCTGTACCTTAATTAAGGCCACGGCCGCTTCCTTCCAACTCCTAGGCCTTTCCTATCCCATAGTCGCCATAAGACCTATCTGTGTCGGTGCGACGTAAAGCCGCTAGCAAAAAAAAAAACCCTATATAAAACGGGTACTTTTGAGTGGTCATGACTCATAGTCATAGGGCAGGCTAGAGTCGAGTTTAACTGTCAAATGTCAACTAAGTTATAATACTAAGATTCATTAAACTAATAAATAGTATAACCTAATAGCCTACCTACTTACTAGCTACTTCAGAATTATGTTGTGACTACCTTTTTAACACTGCAAATAAATCCATCTATTATTTAAACCTCCCTGTAAGAAGAGGACAGTGAATGCAAATGGGTATTATTTTCAAATGAGCTGAGCTCGAGAGTCCATTATAGCATGCGATTCTTTCAGTCTAGCATGTCTCACTGTATGTCTCGCTGCAGCGGAAGCTCGGCTCTCCGCGTGTCCAGTGAGCCGATAAGGAGCCGTGTGTATCATGTGTCTCACTGAGCCGCGCTCGTTCACGATTCTTTCGATGTGCCATGATTCACTGTATGCCTCGCTGCAGCGGAAGCTCGGCTCTCCGCGTGTCCAGTGAGCCGAAGGAGCCGTGTGTATCATGTGTCTCACTGAGCCGCGCTCGTTCACGATTCTTTCGATGTGCCATGATACACTGTCTCGCTGCAGCGGAAGCTCGGCTCCCCGTCAACGTCCAGTGAGTGCGCCACTCAGCACTGTCCGCTGGGAGTAAGCTGAATCGTGTGCCGTGAGCTCGCCTTTCCTGTGAATCGATTCACTCGGACACTTGAATGAATCGATACACTGCTTCGAATCATGCATTCAGTAGCCAACACTATTTCTTGAAGCCAGATTGGTAGGGATTTAGGATGTGATATTTAGACAGATATT
The DNA here is from genome assembly GCF_040414725.1 of Anabrus simplex. Lineage (NCBI taxonomy): Eukaryota > Metazoa > Arthropoda > Insecta > Orthoptera > Tettigoniidae > Anabrus > Anabrus simplex. Next base: position 342,545,111 of record NC_090268.1, on the reverse strand, counting down.
CACATATCTGCTCATGAACAATTCTTTCTAATGCCTTACTAAGTGCACGGAGGATATTGATAGGCCTAAAATCGCTACAGACTGTTGGCATTTTCTTTTTGCGCACAGGACGTACATTGGCTCGCTTCCATTCTGAGGGATACACTCCATTCTGTAGAGAGAAGTTAAATAAATGCACAAGAGCAGGAAGAAATATGTCAATGCCATTAGAAATCATGGATATTGAGTTATTATCTGGACCTTTAACTTTAGTTCGAATTGATCTGACTGCTTTTTCTACCTGTGAAGGGTGTACGTACATAAAATAGAATTTATCTCTGTTACTTGGAGTGACAGATCTATAATGTTTGGTAGTTTCTGATACCTTCGGAGAGTTGAAGTTAGAGACTGATGCCATATAATATTCACTTAATTCGGATGGAGTAACAGGCATCTGGCTATCTTGAGAGTGACTGACTCCAATACCAAGTGATTTTGCAGCACGCCAAGTAGCTGAGGTGTTTTTACAGTTACGGAAGATGTTGTACGTATACTTCATTTTAGCGTTTCTAATGACTTGTTTTGTCTCATTACGCAAGACTCTGAATTGCTCGTAATCATCTGGAAGTTTTGTTTTAATAAATGTCTTCCTAGCTCTGTCCCGTTTACTTATCAATTCCTTAATACGCTTATTGAACCATGGTGTTGACTGGTGTTTTACGAGAATTCTTTTTGGGGGCGCATGCTTGTCATAAAGAAAAAGTACAAAGCTGTTGAAGAGAGAGACTTTTTGATCTATGTCATTAGACTGGAAAAACACATTCCAGGGTAGTAATTCAGCGTCAGCACGAAACTTGTTTATGTCAAATTTACTGAAGTTTCGAACAAGAATTGTTTTCGGAATTTGTTTTGGCGTGGATAAATTGAATACAGCATATAGCAAATCATGACCAGAAAAACCGGCAGCTGGTTCCTGTCCGTATTCTACTACCAACTCATTGCAGTTGGATGAGATTATGTCAAGAGTGCTATCGGAAGTAGCAGTATGAAAGGTTGGATTGAATGGAAGGCAGTCGAGGTTACAAGCGTTGAGCACATCGCGTATGTTATTGCTTTCAAACGTCCCAGTTCCGAAACGAGCATTAACATCGCCCACAACGAATACATATTTATAATTCATAACATGAGAATACATATCGTTCAAGAATGTATCCATGAGCCCTACTTTTGGTGGACGATATATTCAAGCGAAAAGAATTTTAGTGTCTGAAAGGGCTATATCAAGGATTATGTACTCAGGTTTCTTACTGTACTCTCCAGGAGATTTGCTAAGTACACTACATTTTATGCTGTTCTTCAAGTAAACTGCAACACCACCAGCGGCTCTGTTTATTCTGTCATTACGGAAAATATTATACCCATCGAGACAGACGGCAGAATCTGGTACTGAAGGTTTGAGAAATGTTTCACTTACTGCAATAATATCAAACGAACTCTTGCCAAAAATGTGCCGGAACTCAGATATATGGGAGGAGTCAACAAGAAACTGAGAATTGATATGAATGACCTTAAGATTTCTTGTGTATCTCACACTAACACCGTGTAGTAAGTCAGATAAGACACACTCATTACTTGTCATGAGTACAATATAGTACAAAAGGTTAAACACAATAGATAAATAACAGATCGTTCAAGAAGTATGATGTTTTAGTAGCCTATATCAATATAAGAATAATTTAAGGAATTGGAAATTATGTGGTGATGTGAGATAAAAAAGTGTAGAAAATGTGTATAAAATAAATCGCGTTAGCAATTATTTCTAAATGTAATAGAAATTATAACTAATATACTACACTAAATAGAATGGTTGCGAAAGAGAAACTTTTGAATTGTTAGCCTCACCAGAATTATCTTTACTTCTCGTCCAAGGCAATTCCAGTAATCAAGTGCTACAGAGAGAGAGAGAGAGAGATAATATAAGAAAAGAAAAGAAAAGAAAAGAAAAGAAAAGGAAATAAAAGAGCGTCTTCTTCTTCTTTTCTCTTCTTCACATCCTTCATTCCCACTCTCAACAGATAAAAGTATCTATCATAAATAGGGTCTCTAAGGAAAATTTACCAATCCTCAGGGAAGGAGGGAAAGAAGGAATGAACGAGGATATAAAAATGGGGAATGGTTCGCAAGTTGTAGTTCCTCCTGTGATATCAATCACTACTCCCACATTACATTCTGGGACTTCTTTGCTTGTCTTTATCTGCGCGTCTTCCAATAGACGAGAAAAATATAGTGCCACATAACTTCATTGAGAAAAAAATGAACTTAGAAATAAGTAGACTTTAAGCAGATTCTACAGTTACTAAAGGTTCAGTTTCACAGTTAAGACACGTTTTTTTTTGTGCATGGATGAATTTATTCAGAACTTTATAGAGCAGTGGATGTATTATCGCATTTAATTTTAGCCGGATTGAGTAGTTCAGGCGGATGAGGCACTGGCCTTCTGACTTCAACTTGGCAGGTTCGATCCTGGCTCAGCCTCATGTCGGTAGATTTATTGGCACGTAAAAGAACTCCTGCGAGACTAAATTCCGGCACCTTGGTGTCTCCGAAAACCATCAAAAACGTAGTTAGTGGGACGTAAAGCCATTATTATTATTATTGTTATTATTATTATTATTATTATTATTATTATTATTATTATTATTATTATTATTATTATCATTATTATTAAATTTTAAGGACTATGAAGAATGTAAAATTTTTCAGTGTTGCAGAATCGAATCTCTGCACCAATCAATTGGAAAGTAAAAGTATTCAACTTCTTCTTGCTTTCGTTTTTGTTAGCGGTTTAACCTCGTACTAATTCAGGTAAGTTCACGGCGATGATGGGCTAGGACTGCGAAGGAAGGGGCCTTGGTCTTATTCAAGATACAGTACCAGCTTTTGTCTAGTGTGAAAATGGGAAACCATTGGAAATAACTGTCGAGGGTGAGCTTCGAAACCATCATCCCCCGATTGCGAGCTTCATGGTCCGTACCACGCAGCCAACTCGCTCGGCATGTTTAACCGTGAGAAACCCGTCAGCAGACTGACTGGTGGAAATGTTTTGATATGGGAGCGTGTCGTATGACTCAGGGACGTTAACAAAAATTACAAATTTCATTACATGGACTCTTAATATTTTGTTTTAAATCACAGCTGAGCGAAGCAGTGGCCGGGGTGGAGCGCATGTGCGACACGAGAAGAAGAGTGCTTTGTGGAACTTTTCGTGTTCTTCTCTGGCTTTATATCTGTGATTTATTTTACTTTTTTAACTGCGTATCTATTTCAAGCCAGAAGTTTCTGTAAAATTTAAATAGTCTCTAGGTTACATGTATACGCTCAGAATACAGAAAAAGAGAAAGAATAAGAAAGCAGCTTCGAATATACAGTAGACAGTGATCAAGCATAATAAACACTGTTTAGGATTTGAATTGATACTGTTTAAGAACTTTTAAATATTACCCAGCACAATTTTGAACTGGGTCAGTTTCCTAATGTGCAGTAGTATGATTGAGCTCTGGTGGAGTATCAACAATAGCTTTGCAAAAGCGACAAATTAGGATTTTTATATAATTTTCTGTGGCATTTATTGTAACTTCCCTAATTATAGTGTTGCCATAGGACAAAGTCTATTTCATTTTTTAGTACACAACTTACAATCACAGCGTAACAGGTTATAAACATATACTATCTGATAAATCATATAAGGGGCGATCAAAAAAATTCCGTTCGACGGCCGTACAGTCCTGAATCGGGATGCCAATTGGGCAAAATCTCCGTGAGCATAGAGGCACACATCTCAGCGACACACCAGGGTGAGATCCCCGTGTGATAAGACACCGTGTCCTGCTGCGTGAAGAAGCCCGTAACCGCCTGCTGCACATCCTCGTTCTACAGGAAGCGTCGACCATTCAAGGCCTTTTTTGAGGGGGCCGAAGGCGTTGTAATCGCACGGGAGAGATCAAGACTATAGGGCGGGTGCTCGAGTGGCTTCCACTTGAGTTGGCGTACCTTCTGCTGGCCTCCCAGATCGACCGGCATCTTGTGTCGAAAGACGATCCGCACTGAACACAACAGTAGTTTTCGTCAGATATGCTGCCCCATACAGGGTCTTCATTCTCCGATGGATGTCCACCGGTGTTTGTCCTTCTACAGCGAAGAAAAGAATGACAGCGCATTGGTCCTGTTTGGACGCATGTGGTTTTAACCTCACTATAGGTCACGTGGCCGGATTTAACGCACGCACCTCGGCACGACACGATTGCCACACTAATCCCCTTGCCTACATGTCTGTGCTTATATACCCGCATCGGAGTCGCGCTACGTTGTTTGTACACTGCAGAAACGCCCTCAAACGGAAACTTTTTGATCACGCCTTATATTAGCATGAAATATTAAGAATCTTTCACATACAGTACAAAAAAGAAGAAGCAAAGAGGACGCAACACACGATACTATTTACTGTATAAATGCTTTCACAAAATAAATACTGAACGCGGATGGCAGCTGCCGTTATTTTTGTCAACATATTTTTTCAATGCCTAATAAAGTTAAAAATTGGGATAAAAATTTAGAAATGCCCCCCGGGCTCCCACCATTAACCCTGTAACTGGCATGTTGTTGTTGTTTGAGTCATCAGTCCATAGACTGGTTTGATGCAGCTCTCCATGCCACCCTATCCTGTGCTAACCTTTTCATTTCTACGTAGCTATTGCATCCTACATCTGCTCTAATCTGTTTGTCATATTCATACCTTGGTCTACCCCTACCGTTCTTGCCACCTACACTTCCTTCAAAAACCAACTGAACAAGTCCTGGGTGTCTTAAGATGTGTCCTATCATTCTTTCTCTTCTTCTCGTCAAATTTAGCCAAATCGATCTCCTCTCACCAATTCGATTCAGTATCTCTTCATTCGTGATTCGATCTATCCATCTCACCTTCAGCATTCTTCTGTAACACCACATTTCAAAAGCTTCTATTCTCTTTCTTTCTGAGCTAGTTATCGTCCATGTTTCACTTCCATACAATGCCAAGCTCCACACAAAAGTCTTCAAAAACATCTTTCTAATTCCGATATCAATGTTTGAAGTGAGCAAATTTCTTTTCTTAAGAAAGCTCTTCCTTGCTTGTGCTAGTCTGCATTTTATGTCCTCCTTACTTCTGCCATCGTTGGTTATTTTACTACCCAAGTAACAATATTCATCTACTTCCTTTAAGACTTCGTTTCCTAATCTAATATTCCCTACATCACCTGCCTTCGTTCGACTGCACTCCATTACTTTTGTTTTGGACTTATTTATTTTCATCTTGTACTCCTTACCTAAGACTTCATCCATACCATTCAGCAACTTCTCGAGATCTTCTGCAGTCTCAGATAAAATAACAATATCATCGGCAAATCTCAAGGTTTTGATTTCCTCTCCTTGGACTGTGATTCCCTTTCCAAATTTCTCTTTGATTTCCTTTATTGCCTGTTCTATGTAAACATTGAAAAGGAGAGGGGACAAACTGCAGCCTTGCCTCACTCCTTTCTGGATTGCTGCTTCTTTTTCAAAGCCCTCGATTCTTATCACTGCAGACTGATTTTTATACAGGTTGTAGATAATTCTTCGTTCTCGGTATCTGATCCCTATCATCTTCAGAATCATAAATAGCCTGGTCCAATCAACATTATCGAATGCCTTTTCTAGATCTACGAATGCCATGTACGTGGGCTTGTCCTTCTTGATTCGATCCTCTAAGATCAGACGTAAAGTCAGGATTGCTTCACGTGTTCCTACATTTCTTCTGAAGCCAAACTGATCTTCCCCCAACTCAGCTTCAACTAATAGTGCGGTAGTTTTCACACCTGTCAGCACCGGCTTTCTTGGGAATAGGTATAACAACATTCTGCTGAAAATCGGATGGAACTTCTCCTGTCTCATACATCTTGCACACTAAATGAAATAACCTTACCATGCTGGTTTCTCCTAAGGCAGTCAGTAATTCAATGGGAATATCATCAATTCCAGGTGCCTTGTTCCTATTTAGGTCACTCACAGCTCTGTCAAACTCTGACCTCAAAATTGGGTCTCCCATTTCATCAGCATCAACAGCCTCTTCATGTTCCAAAACGAAATTATCTACATCGTTACCTTGATACAACTGTTGGATATGCTCCTGCCATCTTTCTGCTTTGTCTTCTTTCCCTAGAAGTGGCTTTCCATCTGAGCTCTTAATATTCATGCACCTAGATTTCCTTTCTCCAAAGGTTTCCTTGATTTTCCTGTATGCAGCATCTACCTTTCCCAGGACCATACAGCCTTCGACATCCTTGCACTTCTCCTTCAGCCATTCTTCCTTAGCTACCTTGCACTTTCTATCCACTTCATTCTTTAATCGCCTGTATTCTTTTCTGCCCTCTTCATTTCTAGCATTCTTGTATTTTCGTCGTTCATCAATCAGGTCTAGTATCTCCTGAGTTATCCACTGATTCTTAGTTGATCTTTTCTTCCTTCCTAACATTTCTTCAGCAGCCCTACTGACTTCATTTTTCATGAATCTCCACTCTTCCTCTACTGTGTTTCCTTCGGCCTTTTCATTTAGTCCTTGTGCAACATGTTCCTTGAAACAATCCATCACACTCTTTTCTTTCAACTTGTCTAGATCCCATGTTTTTGCATTCTTTCCTTTCTTCAATTTCTTCAATTTCAGATGGCATTTCATGACCAACAACTTGTGGTCAGAGTCCACGTCTGCTCCTGGGAAAGTTTTGCAATCCAACACCTGGTTTCTGAATCTCTGCCTAATCATAATGAAGTATATTTGATACCTTCCAGTGTCTCCAGGTCTCGTCCACGTATACAGCCGTCGTTTGTGGTGTTTGAACCAAGTATTGGCGAGGACTAAATTATGGTCAGTGCAGAATTCAACCAGCCGACTTCCTCTTTCGTTCCTTTGTCCCAATCCAAATTCTCCTACTGTGCTACCTTCTCTTCCTTGGCCTACCACTGCGTTCCAGTCTCCCATCACAATTAGATTCTCGTCACCTTTGACATATTGTATTAAATCTTCTATCTCCTCATATATTCTTTCAATTTCTTCATCATCCGCTGAACTAGTAGGCATATAGACCTGCACTATTGTGGTGGGCATTGGTTTGGTGTCTATCTTGGCGACAATAATTCTTTCACTATGCAGGTCGTAGTAGTTTATCCGCTGCCCTATTTTCTTATTCATTATTAAACCAACTCCTGCATTACCCCTGTTTGATTTCGTGTTGATAATTCGGTAGTCGCCTGACCAAAAATCCTGTTCTTCCTGCCAACGTACTTCACTTATACCAACTACATCTAACTTTAGCCTATCCATCTCCCTTTTCAGATTCTCTAACCTACCACAACGATTCAAACTTCTAACATTCCACGCTCCGACTCGCACAATGTCAGTATCCATCTTCCTGATGATCGCCCCCTCTCGTGTAGTCCCCACCCGGAGATCCGAATGGGGGACTAGTTTACCTCCGGAATATTTTACCCGGGAGGAAGCCATCATCAGTACATCATTCATACAGAGAGAGCTGCATGTCCTCGGGAGGTGGTTACGGCTGTAGTTTCCCGTTGCTTTCAGCCGTGTAGCAGTATCAACACAGCTAAGCCATGTTGAGTATTATTACAAGGCCGTATCAGTCAATCATCTAGACTGCCGCCCTTGCAACTACCGAAAGGCTGCTACCCCCCTTTCAATGAACCATTCGTTAGTCTGGTCTCTCAGCAGTTACCCATCCGATATGGTTGCACCTGCGGCTCGGCTATCTGCATCATTGGGACACGCAAGCCTCCCCACCGCGGCAAGGTCACATGGTTCGCAGAGGAGGGTAACTGGCATATGAGACTGTAAGGTCATAAATGCTCTTCTTCTCTAAATCCACTTCTTCCGGTTGACCAGAATGAGATTAAAATCGCAGCGTTGGGTCAGTGATCATTCCGTTCTTGCTTTCCGGTTTAAAGTTTATTATATCTGTTCGCCGGGTGCTTCCATTTGCCGGCAATCCAGACACTTCCTCGTAGGCTATGTTTGTCTGTCCGTTAGGTCATCAGCCCAGAGGCTGGTTGGATCCTCAAATAGCACCACCAAAGGCTATGCAGTTATAGGGAAACTGCAAAACCCAATGGCAGAGCCCAAATGAGGCGTACTAGACAAGATGAGGAGTGAGGTAGTGTGCCATTGCTTTCCTCACTGGACCGGAAGGTGTCACTGCAGCACGACTGATCAATGAGCAACACCTTTCATAACACTCAGACACTAGTTGTGCCCCAAATGTCATTACTCAGCACCACCCATACCCCAGCAGCTTCCATATTGTCACAGCCATGGATGAGACTAGGACTTCAGTGGAAGCTACACTTTGCTCTGGCCTGTGCCAAGAGACGGATACAAAAATACTGCATCCATCAGGAAATGGCAACAGGCGGCGTAGGCCATATAGCCTCGTTGTTTGAGGGCGCCGGCCATCATGTGTCAAATCTTGTGGTGTTGACTATTTCTTAAAATATCTCCGAACAGGTAAGCACCCCAAATATGGGCAAGTGTTTCGTGCTCTCTGTGGAAACGCCGACAGAGGGTATTGTCCTGGGACCTGCCCGGTAAGGAGCGAACTGCGACAACGTCAGCTGTCATCTTGATTGCTTCCCGCCATTCTGAACACGAAATATCATGGTGATCGAATATCTACTTATTAGATGGTGCGTGGTACTACATAAGTGGCTCGCAGGTGCACTTTTCTCACATACATCAGTAGATATGATGTTTGTTGTGGTTAACTACCGGGTTTGCACCTACATGGGAGGTGAATTATACGAGGGGCGCACTAGATTGTTTTACACTTTAATTCTTTCAGATGTCATTTTTGAAGGTGGTGACATGTAACTAGTGTCTTGTTCCACCGTTTGGTAGCAGCACATGCACAGGAGCCAACGAATGCACTCGTCATAGCCATTTCATAACAACACTGTCAGCGTAGGAGCGGACAACATGAAAAGCAATCGTTAGGAACAGCCCTCTAGGATTTGGTTCCTATGGAAAGAAGGCGTGACCACTGCAGAAATTCATCGGCGCTTGGTGGCAGTCTGTGGGGAACATGCGCCGTCGCCGAAAACAGTTTACAACTGGGTGCAAGGTTAGAAAACAGGGCGCACATCGCTGGACAAGAGAACCAGTTCTGGAAGGAATGTGACAGTGTCAACACCAGCCAACATTGTCCGGGTCGAACAGGCTATCCAAGGAAACAAATGCGTCACACTTACGGAAATGGAGGCAGCCATGGGAATTAGCCGAAACATTCTGCAGCAGATCGTGCACGGCCACCTACAGTTGGGGAAGGTGTCATCCACGTGGGTGCCTAAACTTGTCTGCAGACGAACAGCAGAGGCGTGTGGACATGTGCAGAGAACTATATTGTAACGCCATGATCAAGATCCAGCTGACTTCATGGATAGGCTTGTGACTGGTGATGAGACATGGCTCCATTACCATGAGCCACAAACGAAACAACAATCGATTCACGGTGTTGCCACACCCACCGTAGTCTCCCGACTTGGCACCAAGTGATTATTACCTGTTCAGGAACATGAAGAAATCTATGTGTGTTTGCCGTTTTGCGGATTTCGCACAACTGGACACAGCTGTCAAGGCTTGGGTACGCAGTACTCCAAGAGAATGGTTTCAGGAAGGTCTGGAAAGACTGACACGTCGATGGCAAAAGTGCACACAGTTACGAGGAGATTATGTTGAGAAAGTGGACGTAACAACTGATGTGTAATGTACTTCATTTGGATAGAAAAAAATGAAGTGTACAACAATACAGTACGCACTTCGTATATTGACAGCCGGGCTGAGTAGCTGGCTTACAGAAACTGCTGAGCTTAAGTTTGAGTGTTCGATCCCGGCTCAGTTTAAAGATACATGAAGGTGCTCAAATTCGTCAGCCTCGTGTTGGTAGATTCAATGTCACATAAAGAAACTCCTGCGAGAGAAAAGTATGGCATCTAACCCTCTCTGAACACCGTTAAAAGTGTTTAGTGAGACGTGAAACCAATAAGTATACAGTCGATATCGGTTTTAACGACTCCGAACGGACCGATAATATTAACGGTCGTTATTGGCGATAGTCACACAACCGGCTTTTTGTTTTTGTTGTTGTTGTTGCTAAAAATAACATATCTCTAAGTTTCAGGCTGCAGAATTACATGGTTAATTAACAGGATATGGTTAAAACAAGAAATCTAAGTAAAATAATAATTTAGAATTGGCTTTTCGTCGCACCGACACAAATAGGTCTTATGGCGACGATGGGCCAGGAAAGCCCTGGGAATGGGAAGGATGCAGCCGTGGCCTTAATTAAGGTACAGCCCCAGCATTTGCCTCGTGTGAAAATGGGAAACCATGGAAAACCATCTTCAGGGCTTCCAACAGTGGGGTACGAACCTACTATCTCCCGGATGCGAGATCGCAGCTGCGCACTCCTAACCGCACGGCCAACTCGCTCGGTCAAACAAAAATGAATACTGAACATTACAGTCGATATATTTCACTAAAAATACGATAAAAAATATGCCGTTTCATACGATATATCGTAATAAGTGATGTCATACAAAGCGATTTTTTTTAAAATTCATTGCCTATATAGGATTTAGACGGAACCGTTAGATTTTGCAGTAATATCCAATGCGTCGTTCTAAGTGATGTCGCAGTAAACGGTTTTTTTTTTTCGATTATATTATTGTACTAGTACGTAAGCCTGTCTTTGATAGTCGAAATTACTATATATAAAACAACTGGAGTCCGCCCCTGTGGTGTAGGGGTTAGTGTAATTAGCTGCCACCCCCAGAGGCACGGGTTCGATTCCCGCTCTGACACGAAAATTGGAAAAACGTTTTACGAGGGCTGGCACGGGGTCCACTCAGCCACGAAAGGTCAAATGAGTAGAGGTGGATTCGTTTCCCACATCAGCCATCCTGCAAGTTGTTTTCCGTGGTTTCCCACTTCTCCTCCAGGCAAATGCCGGGATGGTACCTAACTTAAGGCCATGGCCGATTCTTTCCCTCTTCCTTGTCTATCTCTTCCAATCTTTCCATCCCCCGCAAGGCTCCTGTTCAGCATAGCAGGTGAGCCCGCCTGGGCGAGGCACTGGTCATCCACGCTAGTTGTATCCCCGACCCAGAGTCTGAAGCTCCAGGACCCTGCACTTCAGGCGGAAGAGGTGAGATCCTCGCTGAGTCCGAGGGAAAAACTGAGCCTGGAGGGTAAGCAGATTAAGAAGAAGAAGAAGAAGAAGAAGAAGAAGAAGTGGTTTTTTTGTGCATTGTAAGCAGCGGGGAGAGCATGAAGAGGAGCCATGTTGCCTCGTCCCATATGATTAACTCATTCTGTCTCATTGGTCCGGCTCCATGATGACTCAATAGCGTACTGGCCTTTTGTCACAAGGGTCCCGGGTTCAATTCCCGGCAGGGTCCGGAATTTTAACCATCATTGGTTAATTTCGCTGGCTCGGGGACTGGGTATATGTGTCGTCTTCATCTTAATTTCATCACGACGCGCAGGTCACCTATGGGAGTCAAGTCAAAAGACCTGCACCTGGCTAGCCGAACATGTCCTCGGACAATCCATTCGCCATTATTATTTATGTTGTACCTTATTTACTCCGCGTCTTCTGACATTCTTATGTCACACGTTCGTTCGTTCGCAATCTGTTTACCATCCAGGGTCGGTTTTTCCCTCGGACTCAGCGAGGGATCCCACCTCTACCGCCTCAAGGGCAGTGTTCTAGAGATTCAGACTTTGGGTCTGGGCAGAATGACCAGTAACTCGCCCAGGCGGCCTCACCTGCTATGCTGAACAGGAGCCTTGTGGAGGGATGGGGATATTGGATGGGACAGGCAAGGAAGAGGGAAGGAAGCGGCCGTGGCCTTAAGTTAGGTACCATCCCGGCATTTGCCTGGAGGAGAAGTGGGAAACCACAGAAAACCACTTCCAGGATGGCTGAGGTGGGAATCGAACCCACCACTACTCAGTTGACCTCCCGAGGCTGAGTGGACCCCGTTCCAGACCTCGTACCACTTTTCAAATTTCGTGGCAGAGCCGGGAATCGAACCCGGACCTCCGGGGAAGGCAGCTAATCACGCTAACCACTACACCACATAGGCGGACTGTATCTTCCATGTAAATTAACTTTACTCAATTCATCTTTACCAAACGCATCGTTTTAGCTTCAATTTTTTTTTTCTGTAACTGCACAGGCTATTTTATCTTTGCCAATTTTGTGTTTGTTTACACTTTTCGTTTTCCTTATGGAGTTTTAATGCGTTGCATTGAAAAACAACTCTATGATGTTGTGGTTAGTGTGCCTGACACTACTTTAACTTAGGGAAAAATGTATTTGTTTAAATGCTCCCAGGAGGCGAGGCAGATAGCAATTTGTAGATTTTCAGTAACATTTTAGAATAGTATTTGTTTAACATTCTTCTAAGAAAGTCATTCTTTTTTTAATTTTCCAACTACCGAGCTCGGTAGCTGCAGCCGCTTAAGTGCGGCCAGTATCCAGTAATCGGGAGATAGAAGGTTCGAAGCCCACTGTCGGCGGTGCTGAATATGGTTTTCCGTGGTTTCCCATTTTCACACCAGGCAAATGCTTGTTCTGTACCTTAATTAAGGCCTCGGACGCCTCCGTCCCACTCCCAGTCCTTCCCTGTCCCATCGTCGCCATATAACCTATCTGTGTCGGTGCGACATAAAGCAACTAGCAAAAATGTTCGACCTTACACATCTTCTGTTAATAACAATTATTGTGTTTATTACAACAGTATTTCTAATAAAGAGGTTTATATTAATACTCTTTCTGTGAAGCGTTTCCAAAAATGTTTTGTCAGTTAGAAAGGTAAACAGTTCTTGCAGTACATAATTCTAGTGGCTCTCTTGGAGCACGATAATTTTATTATTGACCGCATATTTCATGGCGAAAAGCATATTTCGTTCTTTGGTTTTATTGTCCATCAAACACGAAAACAATTTTTCATATAAATAAGATGTGGAGAATTGAAGTGCATATGTTTAAAGCTTTCTGCGAGGTTGCAGGGATATATTTTCACCTATGGAAGCAATTTCGCATGGTGAATAATCGGCAACAGTGTACAGCGCCCACCACTGAAGAAAATTGTTGAGTTAATAATTCAATTATATAAAATATTTTACACAAATATATATTTTATACAACTTTCACGGAACTGTGGTTGGCTGTGGTTGAGAGGTAGACAGATACCTCTTTTCATCCTCTACCTCGATTGACTGATATGTACCTTATAAAATCTTACAGTGCTCTAGGAGGTATACCCTGTTCTTTCTCCCGCATTGATAACGTTGTATCACTGTTGTTTATAAGTTTCATTTCCGTATTGATAGATATTACTTTCCAAAAAACAATATAAATATAAGTCACCACCTTATCAATACAAAATTTATTCACATTCAGCTAGTAAATATGGTCAAGACCGGTTTCGTCCCCTAGGGGGTCATCTTCAGTTGACATACATAAAATATATATTTTACAAAAACATCACATATAATGATTAAAACTTAAATTAAATCGAACTGATCATAAATGTTGGTATGTGTTTCTTGGTACATTTGAGCTATTGTATGTGTCAATCCTAAATTTTCCAGCATACAGTGTCAAGGTAAGTGGTTAGCTAATATACATCATCCATGAAATTACATGCTATTTTTCATGTTATCACTATCTAATTTGGGTTGTACAATGTGGAATGAGATATACATACATTTGTGTAAATTAATAGTAGTAAGTTCAGTAATATACATTAAAAATTTGGTTCTTAAATTACATTAATTGATTGTTGATCAGTCATATGAAAATGTAGAATTATTGGTTTGGACACTTGTGATTAAAATATTAGTATGCAATACCTTGTTGGCATATATCCTAAATACTAAAGTATCAGTTTATAAAGCCTATTATTCTAATTTTATGTCTTGGAATACGGTTAAACTTTTTAAAAAACTATTTGTTTTGTTTAGCACAGGCATTGGATAGTCTTGTTGAATTGGACACTTAACTAAAACAGTGGTTAAAAATACATTGCATTAACACTATTGATATGTGGTGCTATATATACATTGTTTGGGGTAAAATGGGGTTAACAAGGTTTTCACAACAGTATTTGATTAGTTATAATGAACCCATAATTCTACGGTGAGAAAAATATTTTTTTTCTCAATATTTATTTGATATCAAGAAGCTACTTTTATGCTTGAGGGCAGCCATGTTGCGCTCCTAAGAGCCCCGATGTCGCGTGGGAAGGATCTCACGGCAAGCTCGTGAAATACCGGGACACCTCGGTGGAACTCGAGTGCCCGACAATTCTTTAAATTCATGGAATTCTACATAACGAGGGATTTTGGCAATACAGCAAATAAAGAAATAAATAAGCAAACTTATTCGTACACCCTACGTGAAGACAGAGCCCCCAGGGAAAAACTTCAATGCAGTTAAGCCTAAGTACATGTCAGTATCACATCAGTGAACTAGCTACACGTGCCAAGGTCAGGGGATGAAGAAAACGCGCGAAACGCACGGGCGGAAATAATTTATTTCCCCTGTTGTGAGTGTGGTAGAATTATAAGATTAACATCTAAAATAAGTGCAAGTCTGTCCGGAGGTCTGGGACAAGTCTCATCAAAATTGGTCTGTTAGACGCAAAATTGGCAGATTACACAATCAAGCCTCATAGTGGGGATAGCGTCCCTTCTGAGATTATAAAAGAAACCCCCCACCGTAGATTTTGCAGTGTCGATCTGGAACTTGAAGCCGCGGGAGCTTGTGCCCGTCGTCATTGGAAATTCGCGCCAGATTGATCGACAAATAATTAAATACATGTCCGTGGCTAAGGTCCACATACTCGGGTAAGAAGAGAAAGTGATTGGAAAAGTTCTGAACGTTTGCCGACGAACTAGGAAAGTGTAGGCTGGTTGAAATATACACAGCAGGTTTTATTTATATCATCTCATGTACGCTTGAAAGTGAAGAGGGTTTGGGGAAGCTATTCAGAGTAGTTCTGCTCCCTTTATCTGTTGAATACCTGTTTTGTTGGAGAAACGGAGAGAGACTCTGGGAACGAGTCAGACAGTCATAGCCGACTGCAGAACGAGGGAAGTCGTGGTGCAAATTACAGAGAAAGTGCCTGATTTATGTGGTAATTTTAATATCGTGTGTGAGAAGGGTAGTGTTTGTATGAGTGAGATTTTGGAAATGAAAATGTTATCTGTGAAAATGTACGGCTAAGCTCGAGGTCTGCTGGTGACGATGTGACCAGAATGCTGGCAATGATGCCATTGTTCAGGTCTGTCTATATTTCTATTATGTTGTAGTTAGTTTAAATTGTTCTGTCCCAACAAAATTTTCAAGATGATTGTCGGGTGGATATTCGTAATTATCAGGCGAAAGGTGTTGTAATTTTGGGTCAGCGTGTGAAATTTTTAGTGTGTAAATTTCATGTCAAGAACGGTAAAATGCGACGTTTAAATTTTGGTGTTAAATGTTCGATGAGATAGTGTCCAAAGCGTGGATTTTTGGAAAGTTATAAGTGTAAATTAGTCGTGGCGAATATCTAAATTTCAAATATCAGTTGAATTCAGAAATGTTTGTCGATAATAATAATAATAATAATAATAATAATAATAATAATAATAATAATAATAATAATAATAATAATAATAATAATAATAATGTCTACCGCGGATAAAGAAATTTTTCTATGTTAAAATTTCATTTAACCAGTATATTTATTTGTTTACAAGGATCGCAGGCATATTTAGATAATTTCGGTGAAATTTGATAGAGTTACCGTTATTAATGGGAAGGAAATTTTGAGACATCGTGTATATCAATGATACGAAAAGTCGCTGTGTGCTCTTGGATTCTCGAGGTCTGAAAGTCGTAATAATAGTAAAGTAAGAGATGTGTTTAATAATGGTTGTCGTTTTCACCAGGGGATTGAATTATGAAAAAGGTCTTGGAAATATAAGAGAAAGGGATTGAGAGCGACGAATTTATATGTATGTGGAGATGGATGAAATGAAGCTTGGATTTTAACTGATACCGCTGGAATAAAGCGAGGAGAATGAGTTTGAGACAGGCTATATTTTTGAAGAGGAAGTATTTAGGAAACAGGCTGTGTTGAGGCAGGCTGTATTGTTTTCCGCAATCAATCCGAATTTGAGACGACTACTGTGTGGAGCACCGTAAATTTATAGAAAGATCCCAAGTGAAAACGATTCTAGTAAAAGGTTAAAATCTTGGTAGTAAACGTCCAGTGATTTTGTTACGTAAAGCCTGTATGAATATTAAAATGATGCGACCTCAAGGATAAAAAGAGCACTTTGGACACACGGTTGGTGTTGTATTGAATTTGCTCACTGGATAGGTCATTGATATAAATAGTTGGAATTGATGATAGGCAATTGGAGAGTTTTGAATGCGGTAGTGATGATTATTATTTTGTAGGCATCCACTAAATGGTAGACGTGTGTTGGGAATTTTCATTCGCTTCCCTAACACTTCAGTGCACAGGCTGAGATTGTGTTCGAGGTGGAGAATCGCTCGTCACGTATATTTATTTTTGAGTTCACGTATTGTAATGAGGTAGAGACTTACTGTATTTTTCGACTTGCATTCATTTGATAGTAAGAGACGTTGGTTCCGTCGTGCGTTATTTGTCTGACCAGATTTAGTATTAAATGTCGGAGTTGTTTGAATTTGCTGGTTCGCCTGATATGTTAAGGGATGCGTGGTACGACCCACTTTGACGCCCGACGATAGATTTAGGACGTCACATGTTATCCTTGGTGTCACTGATGATGAGACGTCCTAGTTCACGCCCGACGATAGAATTTGGAAGGTATCATGTACATAGTGATTAGTGTTAGGATGTACAGATTTCAAGTGAGCCCGACGATAGGTCTGGGATGGCAGCTGTACACACTCAAGTCTCAGATTAGATGTTTCTTTTGTTTTTTTGTTGAAGTGGCCTGGACGAAGGTAGCATCTACAGTATGATATGATTATGAAGAGGGTCAATGCGTAGCTCTCCATTGAGATAACGGGACCGCTATCGACGAGTGAGGGTTGTCCAAATGTTGGATATCGGCCCGATATAGATTAAATATTTTTTCTGTGATTCTCCGTGCGTGTTAAGCTTTAATGACTTCGAGAAGTTAATTTAATTTACGGACTTTATTGTTTTATCGTTTTGACGTCCGTTTCGTTTGATAGTGTGCATATTGACACTTAGTGTATTAGTGTGAGACTTGAGTTGCGAATGCGGTTTCGATTCGTCAGCCAGTAACAATTTTAGTTTCAATCCTTGTTCTATTTTCATTTTATTCATCGTTAAATTTAATTAAGTAATCACTTTACAAGTAGTGTGTTGGGACAGACAATAAATAGATAGATCTGTACGGGTAGCATTGTTTTCCAAGGGAAAGAATTCCTTAAAGTTGTAGTAAATTTTAGCGTGGACTGGTAATTTTATTAAGCACAACAAACCCCTTTCTAACCTGAAAATCGGTTCGATAATAATACTTTTCAAGTGACTTTCCACTTTTTAATTAACTTCAGTGTTTGGCATTTCTTCTAAATGCATGATTAGTAAGTGTTTCCTGCATTTCGCAGTTTTGTTCCTTTAGAACGACATAACGTAATATCCTCATGGATCATGTTGTTGTTGGTTCCTTCCGAACAGCTGTTTTGGGTGATGCACATTTAGCATCGGGATTATCTTATCACTTAAGGGTGTCATGAATGACAAATACATGGTGGGATTTTATTTCAATTGTGAATGATGCTGTTAACTCGTAGTGAACACCATGCTTTCCCATAATATTTCGCAACCTATCCAAAGCAACTGATAGTCAGTTTGGTTCGATTAAGGGTCCATTCGGCGGGTGTTCCGTATCCGTGAAGGGTATTCGACTGGTGGATAACCTTAATTGAGAGAAAATCAGGCGTTCTATTTGTTGAAAGTCAGATTTTCCACGGATCGTGTGGATTAACTCTCAGTTCTCGTTTGGAATAATAGGTGCCCGGTTTTCAGGTCTTCCCTTTTTCAGTTTTTCAGTTTCGCTGTCCACTAATATAGTAACTTCTCCGAAGCAACTCTTCGATATTGTAAGAAACAAATCAACGTTATGTAATGTGACTGTGTTTGAAGCATTCAAAAATCCATAATTCATAAAAAATTTTATTTCAATAATGCATATTAAATTTAATGATGTTATCGTGCTATTTTGATTAAATAAAAGTTAGTAAGCACATTTTGCTCCTCATTTCAAGTAGTTAGGCTCTCTTCTGAACCCCATCGTTTGGTTAAGATCGTGACCGAATTTATTCCCGCAACGACCCATGATTTAAGAGTTCTAGATTGTTCTACTGTAGCAGCCGTGGCCGACCAACGATGGAATGGTAAGTTCAAGGGTTCAATAATGTTCCGATAAAATGGGACTATCACACTTTCATACCACACCATTTTCACACTCATTATTTCTATTTCCAGATACTTTGTTTTCACAACATATATGCTTCTACGATAAAATCTACGTGCACCCTACCAGGACGCATACATCCAACGCGTTCTTACAAATGTCACCAACTCAACTTATTACGGCATACGAAATGAAGAACATGCTCCATCTATATATTCAAGACTCTTAACAACTCAACAACAGTAGCTGCCTAAGATATCTCCAGACATACAACCAGATATTACCTGAATTGCATGAAGATTATACAAATACTTACCTAACCGCAATTTCGTATATAGATATATTTTTACGGACCCATTTTATCGGAACATTATAACTAATCAAATACTGTTGTGAAAACCTTGTTAACCCCATTTTACCCCAAACAATGTATATATAGCACCACATATCAATAGTGTTAATGCAATGTATTTTTAACCACTGTTTTAGTTAAGTGTCCAATTCAACAAGACTATCCAATGCCTGTGCTAAACAAAACAAATAGTTTTTTTAAAAAGTTTAACCGTATTCCAAGACATAAAATTAGAATAATAGGCTTTATAAACTGATACTTTAGTATTCAAGATATATGCCAACAAGGTATTGCATACTAATATTTTAATCACAAGTGTCCAAACCAATAATTCTACATTTTCATATGACTGATCAACAATCAATTAATGTAATTTAAGAACCAAATTTTTAATGTATATTACTGAACTTACTACTATTAATTTACACAAATGTATGTATATCTCATTCCACATTGTACAACCCAAATTAGATAGTGATAACATGAAAAATAGCATGTAATTTCATGGATGATGTATATTAGCTAACCACTTACCTTGACACTGTATGCTGGAAAATTTAGGATTGACACATACAATAGCTCAAATGTACCAAGACGCACATACCAACATTTATGATCAGTTCGATTTAATTTAAGTTTTAATCATTATATGTGATGTTTTTGTAAAATATATATTTTATGCATGTCAACTGAAGATGACCCCCTAGGGGACGAAACCGGTCTTGACCATATTTACTAGCTGAATGTGAATAAATTTTGTATTGATAAGGTGGTGACTTATATTTATATTGTTTTTTGGAAACGTTGTATCAGTCAATCCTTCCAGTGCTTCCACTTGTTGCTAGGCGATGGATTTCTTCACAGACAATGTATACCTATTTCATCTTTAGAATGACTGTCTGATATTCTGAAGGGCTTTACCTCACCGGAAGGAGCCCGAGACGTGAGGAAGGGTTTTATTGACATCTGCGGTGGCTCTCTCAGTTTCTTCCGGTAATAGATAGCAAACACGACACCAAGAAGGGTCCGACACTATTTATATTTACTTGCACAAGATTCTTTTATTTCATTTTGTCCGTCTTAGAGCCTTTGTTCTTCCTAACAATGATAAGAGTTCTGCATTGGATACATCAAATGCACAGGATTTAGATTCGGCTCGGCGTGGGTAAAATTCACATGTAACCAAAAACTATTCATGACAAGTTGTGTGTCGAGATGACATAAATTATTATTATTATTATTATTATTATTATTATTATTATTATTATTGTTATTATTATTATTATTATTCCTGGGGGCAAAGGCGGCCGGACGTAGAGCTAACAACTCTACCACATAAAGTGCCGAGGTTACGGATAGTGGAAGCCTTCACCTTCCACCCCTCCAAAGGCCTTCATGGCCTGTACGGAGATTAGTCTGCTATTACAAATCTTCCAAGTTTAGCACCAAACTGTATACAATAGGAGTTATTAATCGTCCACAGCCAAGTATCCACTGGGTCTACTTAAACGGAAAAGTGTTCCAATAAAAATGTTCTGAAAATCATAAGATGAAGAAGAAGAAGAAGAAGAAGAAGAAGAAGAATTCGCATTCGGGAGATAGTGGGATCGAACCCCACTGTCGGAAGTCCTGAAAATGATTTTCTATGGTTACCAGTTTTCACAGCAGGCAAATGCCGGGGCTGTACCTTAATTAAATCCATGGTCGTTTTCTTCCCAGCCTTAGACCTGTCCTATTCCATCGTCACCATAAGACCTATCTGTGTCGGTGCGACGTAAAACAGGTCAGGTTTTACTTATGAGTAGGGATGTTTCGAAATGAATACCTGAAACACTTTCGCCCTTGTAGTGTATAACATTTTATATTATACTGAGTAGAATTTCCTTCAGGCTAGCAACCCGTCGGAAGGACATTTGACTGCTTTCAAGTCTTGCAAAAAGTAAAATGCAAGACCGTAACGGGTCACATGGCCCAATACTTGGAAGGAAGATGATGATGATGACTGAGTAGAATTTATTTGTATTTAATATCGAGGTGAACACATGATGCTCAGTTCGGTCTCCACCATTCAAACAGTCAACATTATTCATCCAAGAGTCGATATCATTCAAGTACCAGTCGATAGACATATTGACTCGCACACATGACGCAATTTAACCAATTAATAACTAAGGAACGGTTTTACATGCATTGACAATTTTTCTAAAGGTTTGCTTTTATGTCGGTAGAAGTTGATTGCAGTAAGTAACTACAGTATCGTGAAGTTCCGCTTTCCACATTTTTACAAATAATGTAAACACACGAAATACTAAGTGATATGAATTACTATACACACTGAATAGCTGAACAAATTTTACGAATTTTCCCTTCCGTCTCATTATGTTAAGATGCCTGTACGTTAGTGCTCAGTTTTTATCAGCTTATTAGCTCTCTATTTATTATCAAACTGTAAAAAACCAGCGATTATTCCTTTACGTTTTCAGCCTCGGCTTTCAATCCTTCTTAGCGCGGCAAGTTGAGGATAATGGAAGCCCCATTGTGTAAAGGCGCGACCGGGTGAACAATGCGAGTGTCGTCAAAGGCTTCATTGGTTCTTGTATCAATTTCTTTGTCCTTTTCATCGAGAGTTAAAGGAATAATCCCAAGGAGCTGCCAAACAACGCTATTAAAGGCGAATAAACTTTAGAGGTGTTTGCATACACAGCACTCTTTAATGAAACCGGCCAAGAATGAAATTAATTCAGATCTGACGCGTTCTGTGCTCCACTGCCAATTTTATTCATAAAAACCTTCTCTTCCCGAATTCCAGTTAATTGCTGGTTTAATATAACACCATGGCGAGCTTGATGACCCGTTTCCTGTTCAGTGCGATAGACGAGGTATTACACCACCGTAACAGTATAATGGGAAAGATGGGATAAGGATGGAATAAATCACTTGAGGAAGAGCAAACCATTTTTAAAACAAAATTATTTACCTTGAAAATAACAAATTTGATATAATAATTATAAAAGGCTATACAAATAACAAAGAGTATCAGGATCATAACAACAATTCTGATAAGAAGATTACTAGTTAGGTCACCCTCTGTGGTGTAGTGGATAGTGTGATTAGCTGCCATCCCCCGGAGGTCCGTGTTCGATTCCCGGTTTTGAAAAAAGGTACGAGAACTGACACGGAGTCCACTCAACCTCGGAAGGTGAATTAAGTAGAAGGAGATCGAATCCCACCTCAGCCATCCTCGAAGTGGTTTCCCGTGGTTTCCCACTTCTTTTCCTGGCAAATGCCGGGATGGTACCTAACTTATGGCCACGGCTATTTCCTTCCATCTTCCTTCTCTATCCATTCTAATTTTCCCATCCTCCACAAGGCCCTCATACAGCATAGTAGGTGTGGCAGCTGAGCGAGGCACTGGTCCTCCTCCCCAGTTGTATCCCCGACCCAAAGTCTCACGCTCCAGAACACTGCTCATGAGACGGTAGAGGTGAGTCCGAGGGAAAAACCAACCCTGGAGAGTATAGGTTAAAAAAAGAAAAAAGAAAAAAAGAAAGAAAGAAAGAAAGAAAGAAAGAAAAAAAGGAAAGATTATTAGTTAACAGTAAATCTATATAAATACAACCGTAACGAGCGTGTGTCTGTACATTGACTATTTTTACGAAATTTTCGTTCAGTTATCCGTTTCAGGTGTAGTAATGACCATCTGCATATTTTTTTAGCTTTGGTGTTTGTCTGTTTGTTTGTTTGTTTGTTTGTTTGTTTGTCTGAGTTCTTATAACGTGGAAACTACTGGATATATTTCTACCAAACTTCATATTTAGTATCCACCAGTCCTTGGCTAGGTTTTTCTTTTGCTAGGAGCTTTACATCGCACCGACACAGACAGGTCTTATGGCGACGATGGGATAGGAAAGGCCTGGGAGTGGGAAGGAAGCGTCTGTGGCCTTAATTAAGGTACAGCTCCAGCATTTGCCTGGTGTGAAAACGGAAAACCATATTCAGGGCTGCCGACAGTGGGATTCGAACCCACTATATCCCGGATGCAAGTTCACAGCCGCGCACCCCTTAACCGCACGGCCAACTCGCTCGGTGACCAGGTTTTAGGGGCAATATGGTTTCTAAATCGCTGAATTGACTGGGGGTTTATACGGAACCGAAGCCGTGATTTTGCACTCCCACAAAGCATACTCCACTAAACTTAATGGAAATCTATCTGCCTTAATGGAAATCAATTTCTCATACTTTTTACTCATGTGCATCATTTCGATACGAGTATTAATAAGGGAGATATCTTAATGGAGTTTTTTTTTATTTGTCATTTTAAGGTGGATTAAAGGCTTTACCTATAAAGCCATTTTACTCTTTTCGATAGGACAGATAATAAGAGATGTTATCATCAACGATTGGTTTCATGAGTCTTCTGCCACAACGTACTGCTGGTTTCAGATTAACAAAAATATGTAACCTAGAAGTAGGGAGAGGGCCGATGACCTCGATGTTAGGCCCCTTTAAATAATAATAATCATCATCATCATCAGAAGTGGGGAGAAAAACGCACACCTTCGGACTAGTAACTGCTCCGTTCAGTAAACTCTGTGATCGTCCTCATTCTCTCTCCACTTTGTTCAGCTTTATCGTACATCACCTTACTGCCACGTGTTTCCGTATCCCATAAATTATGTGATCGTTCTTGGGTGATATACAGCTAAGTTTGAAGAGGTTCGATCCTTCGAAAAGTTACGGTATCAGGAAAAAGAAATTCAAGAGCAACGAAAGGCTTGAAATTGGAAGACTCCGTAGGACTCGCAGATGGTGGTGATTATTGTTTTAAGAGGAAGCAAAACATCATCCCCTATATAACACTAATCAAAGGGAAAAAATGGAAGGGATCCGACACTTCGAAAAATGAAGATATCGGCCAAAGGGTCACGAAGGACGTGAAAATGAAAAACTCCCAAGATCTCGAATGATCTAATACCGTCGGGGTCGGAAAACAACAAGAGTTAACCAAGGGAAGTCGGATAGGTTAGATGAAATTGAGGAGTTCGGCACAAGTCAGTGGAAGCAATGCCAGGATTCAGCTAAGGGAACCCACGCTCCCAAGTTAAGAGCCCCTGGAGACTTTCCTTTTAGTTGCCTCTTACGATAGGTAGGGGATACCGCGGGTGTTATTCTCCCACCCCCAACCACAGGGGATAGGACTCGCAGACCTAATACTGCATGAAGTGCTCAAGAGTCAACCAAAGGAGGTCAGTTAGGAAAGGTAAAATTGGATACTCCAGCACAAGTCATTGGAAGCAAAGCCCAAACTCGGTTAGGGGCAGCGTGGTTAACAGTACACGGTCCCAAGTTGAGAGATTTCAGGGTTTCATCACGTTATGACAGGTAAGAGATGTTACTTAACATGAAGTTACATTCTGTCACGGCTTTTGTCAAAGTAATTCGTAATGTTATTCGTGTTCGATCACCAAATCATTACATCTTGTGTAAGCCTCTCGTGTCACACGCCACTGTCGTTGTAGCATCCTGCCTGATTGAATCGGATCAATTTTTGGCTCTGCCAGTTGTAATGGGATAAACTCTCGGGTAACACGATTGAGAAATGATGTAAGTTCACAATGCCATTGCCAATTATTTTCGAGATGGTTTATAATGAGTTCCCATGCTGTCTACGTTAAATCTGAAGTCCTAATTTCATTTCCACATTTTGGATCTTTCCTAAATTGGCGATTTTAGATTCATATGTCAGAGGTGTCGTGGAAGAAGTGTAAAATAGCATATTACCCCTTATGTTGTAAACGGCTAGACTCAAAAGGTATTAACGCGGCTCGGAAAACCATGCTTTAAGGCCATTGAAATGAAATGAAATGAAATGAAATGAAATGAAATGAAATGGCGTATGGCTTTTAGTGCCGGGAGTGTCCGAGGACATGTTCGGCTCGCCAGGTGCAGGTCTTTCGATTTGACAGCCGTAGGCGACCTGCGCGTCGTGATGAGGATGGAATGATGAAGAAGACGACACAAACACCCAGCCGCCATGCCAAAGAAATTAACCAATGATGGTTAAAATTCCCGACCCTGCCGGGAATCGAACCCGGGAACCCTGTGACCAAAGGTCAGCACGCTAACCATTTAGCCATGGAGCTGGACTTTAAATGGACTGTTTCTAAGAAAATATCTCTAAGTCGTCTTTACCCCTATCCCTTTTCAGCCGCGAGCTTAATCCTTCAAAACTTGATATATATATTACACCCTACCGGGCGTCGAATGGATGACCCACGCATAAGAATGCCTCCACGTAACGGGGTAAACACCCACGGATGAGATTGGATTGAAGAGCGGGTCGAATTGCTTAACGAGCTTCGGACCGCTCCCCTTCCTACTTTCTGTGCCGGCCCGGCAGCCTGAGCACTTGGGGAAGTGGTACGTTCAAGAAAAACAAAAACAACAAATACTTAAGATGGAGTCTTATGTCTGTAATATGAAAGTAGGATCTCTGGGTTCAAATGCCTATTGGATACTGCTTAACACTGCTACAAATGACAAGAATCATAAAATAGGGGTTACGAATATGAATTTATTCAAAACATGACACTTTAAAGAAGTTGATACAGCTCTCTATACAATGACTCTCCACATATGGGAGGAAAAGAAAATAATAATCACTTTAAAAAAATACGAATCGCCCATGGGCGTCGCCTGCATAACGGCATGATTGAGGTTTTGCGACTTGCTATCGTTCATTTGTCCTCATTAATTCATACCGTTCATGAAATTTTGTACATTATTCTGTCGATCACACCGTGAGATGAACTGATGTCCCTATACACAAATATTACTAGCTGTTCTAAGCACGAACATAACCGGGGCCTACACTATATAATATCATATTAAAAGACACTTTTGCATAATGCACAAACAAACACAAATACCATTTTTGCTAAACCCCGGACTACTCATCTATCACCAAGACCACGCAACGTGCACATAGGTTCTGTTTGAACTCAAAAATATGTGCACATAATTACGAAACATACACAGATATATATAGATATATACACTTCATGCACACAGGAGGGCCATTCCTAGAAAAAAAAAAAACAGCATGGTTATCAATGTCTCCGGCCCAGAGCGCAAGCTTGGAGCAGCTCGCTCAAGGGCACCGTCATAATCCGGAGTCGAACTGGCAGGCTCCCGACCGAGAGGTACTGTGGGTTTCTGTAGATCCCGAGAATAGCTACTCTCATATCGCCGGATATCGGGGGGAGATCCCTACTCATTTATTAAATACCTTTAAAAGAAGTTACCGTGATATTATCATCATACAAGTATTCTTAGCTAAGCCATTTAACCCAAACAAAAGAACGCGAGCAGACCAGGCTCCAAGCCCTCACACAATGGGATACGGGACCCTTTTGTCCCGAGGGCGAGAGCTAGACATACACAAAAAAAAAAAACAAGGAAGGGAGGGCGGTCATTCACTTCGCACGGCCGTTCTGATTCTTCTCTCGCTCACACGTCTACCCTCTCATCTCGGGGACACACATATCCATGGCCCGCTTCGTTTGCTTATTCATATCATTATGGAATTCCCATGAAATACTCTTTTTATTCACTCCTTTCTCATTATTATCACTGAGACTGGGGCACGATCACTTCTCAATCATCTCATCGTAAATTCCTATTCGGCCTTCTCACTACGTCTCATATCGCGTATCCTCTTCCCTTGGGCCTATGGCTCTCATGGCTCCTCGTTCATACCACATAAATACACTTATATTTGAACCTTCTGACCAAAGATTAAGGGACTCCTGCCCTGGGTCTCGCCCCGGCTATAGATAACAAAAAAACACTCAAACCATTATGGCCAATTAATCAAAAATCACGGGAGACTTGCATATGGTTCCACACACCTATCTAAATCACACAATATGTACCTCTCCCGGTCGGGATCTTCTTCTTTCTTGCAGTCCATGCACTGATTATATCTGTAAGCTAGGCATGCATTGTCTGATTGACCCATGAGTTTCCCTGGCATATTTGACAACCTCGTGGGACAGTGACTACCAACATTTCGACATATTTCCCTGCTTGCCAACACCATTTTTCCAACCTCCCCTACGGGAAACTCAAATATTCTCCTAACCTTGTTCCCATATTTGCTAGGACGTTCTACATTTTACTAAAAATATAACCCTCACGATAAGCTAATCATTAAGAAAAAAATATGAGTCGTCCGGGAATATAGCTCCCTTGAATTTTACTTCAACATTATAAAAATCAATAAAAATTCCATATAGGACACGCATTAACTTACAACATTTGATATTTACAAAAGAACGCTAATCCTATCCCCGGGTTATGTCATGCTTAGAAATTAAATTTGGACATCACTCATCTGTTTGGTGGCCGTTGTTTATCCTTCCACGGGAGACCCATGGTGAAGTTCTTAGTACTCCATGACCACTCGGTAGGTGGCGGGCGTGCAGTCCTTCATCCCTGGTCCATACAAGTCCGACATCCTGGGGGAACTCGTCACAGCTGAAATCTTACAGTAATCCAAGTGGGTAACACTTTTACACTCGTCACACGTCCTCTATTTCAGAGTTTACACCCGCGTTCCCAGTAAGAATCGGGTAGCTCACGAGACTCGAGCCCCTGATTCGAAGTAACACTTTGGGTGATACCGAATTATGAATTTCACTGACTCATTAAACCGGCAGTTTCTCAGCCGAATTCTAATACTTGTTCGTAAAATATGCTCGCGGTTTTTACTAGTTTGACACGCAGCACAGAAACAATTCACCTAGGCTCGTTTGGCCTCCCGTTCACTACACAAAGGCTTTTGTACAAGGGTTTCTGACTGTAACTGGAGCACCGCGGGACGCAGTGTCCGTCTCACGACCCGTGAAAGAACAACTGTCTCTGCAAGGGCCTGCTCGGCCTATATTATCTCGCCCGCCGGAAGCTTGGGGGTGTAAACCTTCACGGTTCATTAAGAACCAGAGCTCCTTTCACATCAAGAATTGAAGATATTTAAATATTGCATCTTGTAGCCCTCTGTCTCCTCTTTCATTTGAGCCAAGCGTGCTGGACCTACGATCAGCAGTTTTTATGTAATTTGCTTCCCGCCTTTGATTAATTCATTAGCGTCCCTCGGGAGGCGGAGTCAATTTTGAGCGCGACTCTTGGCTTGGGCGACGCCGCTGTATCCACATGTGTTATCGATATGTTACATCTTGACAGCTGGTGACCTCATTTCTTCCCCTGCATAAGTTATTACATATTTTTAGTCTAGGGAACGCAGAAAATTTCGCTCTATTCAATGGTGTGTCTCACATAATTTTCCTATGTCTGGATTAAAATATCATTCCATTGTTTACGCGCCAAAGTCCGACGTTGGCACCCGTGACACGTGCATAAAAAACCGGAAGTTCCTTGTGTTCGTTTGGAACTCCGGGAAGCTAAGCTCCACCTCGGGGCGTATCTGACTACTCCAGCATCGCGTCCCCTTCTATCTCTCTCTGCGAGTTGAGAGCGTATTTCCGCGGGGGCTTGGCTGTTGCTTTGTCCTCCCTTTGTTCGCAGGCGCTCTTTTCGCGGGTTCCGTTCTGGCAGGACGCCGCTCGATCCCCTTCGCCCATACTGCTACCTATGACGCGACCTTTAGGAGTAATTTTAATGGAGTAGAAAAGCCCATATCATTCCCATGGAGCTGTACAGGACACTGTACGGTTTCATTCTCCTCCTACTTCATCAAAGAAAAATCACGAACTCGGGATTTTTCTTTCCCTTTTAACTGTCTCGGAAAGTAGTCACTGGTGATGGTCGCGTAACTGGTGGACCTTCTCGGTCAACTCTGTGTTCTCCAGTTGTATCTGGTAGCATAGATTAATTAAAGCGTTCCTAAGACCGGTCCTCTTAGAACATTCTGGACAATCTTCACAGGCTGATGCCTCGGACTCGCTCCCTTCTTCCAAAACAATGTGATTCACGGCATCATCTTCTTCATCGGCTTCCATTTCTTCCATTGGATCCGGGTTGTCCTCGTCATCCTCGGCTTCTCCTGGTTCTTCTTCCTCCGGACCTTCTTCAGGGTGTTGTCCTGGTGCATGGTAAAATTTGGTTATCTGCAGCGTTGTAAGTGGTCTCTGTTCTTCCGTCCATTGACTGTACTTCGTAGGGGTTATTCTCTAGGTTCCAATGTAGGGTTCCGTAAACTATGGTAATAATTCCTCGCTGTCAGACTCTTCTCGGCCTATGCCTGGACATCTTGCACCGTTGTCTTCCCACAAGTTCAGCTTTGCTCTTCCTGGGCTTCCGCTGATTCCAACTTGGTCTCATCTGATGCATAATTAATAATATATTCGTGCCCCCTTAAAAATATGTGGCGAAGAAAAAAAAATTGCTCACACCTATGGTGAAATTTATTTACATAATATACAGTTCCACATGCGACCACAATTCGCTATCAATCCTGTAGATCCTCTCTTCGCCCTCCGGGATCGTGCTCTGAGACGTGGGGGTCTAATTGGATACCCCTGCCTCTGTATTTCTTAGGATGGGGTTCACAACTCTTCCTTTCTTTCTTCTTTCCTGCGCTAACGCTCCCGTAGCTGCACCGGTCCTCCTTCTTCCGAGATCTATTATTACGTAAGGTACGCTGCACGGGTCGCGATCTCATGGTCCTTCCGTAGCGTCGTTCCTCTCTTCCTGACAGCAATTTCCTCCGTCTAGTGAACCATCCGTACTTGTAGCGGTATCGTCTTTTACGTCGACCTAATACATTCTTCTTCCTTCTTCTGGGCTGAGATACCCAGTTCGATTCTCCAGCTGGTTGAGACTGTTTGTTCACCACCTGTTCACTTAGCCCCGTACGAGAATTAGCGCTCGTACTTACTTCTCCCATTACATTTACATTAGCGACCTTTCTTTCATTATAAGCTAGGGATACGCCTGTCGCCTCTTGTCCACTCACAATGGCCTGGGTACTTAAATATAGCTCGCACCCTTCTTTCAGCTCTGCTCCCAGATGACCCAATGTCTTCCTTTCTTCTCTGGAGTTTACTACCTGCTCCCAGCAGTTCGTGTCCCTCTGTTCCACGGCTACTGCTACGTCCATTAGCGAGCCACACTCCCCGGCTCCATTCTTTGACCTTTCCGTCTCGAACTTCTTTCCGACATCTGGGGTCGCATCTCTTTCCACTAAGTCTTCTGGTTTGGGTTCGATCTCTGCCTGATGTAGACGTGACTCCATATCTTCTAGTCCTGAGTTCGACTCCCCAGTACCTCCAACTGACGCTTCTATGTCCTCAGCCATTCTCGCTGTTCCTGCTCCTACCAATTCAGTTTCTACTTCTTCTCTCGACTCCAGATGGCCTGTCGCGACGTCATCTATTATCTCCATTATCTCTTCCACTCTTGAGTACACTCCGCCAGGCGTGTCACTCATCTCCAAGCCTGGTGGTCGCCGTACGTCAGTTTCATCCATCTCGGCGTCACCCTGGGTTTCGGATGCGTCTATTTCGGTATCCCTTTTAGTGGCCACCTTCTCTGATCCGTTATTCCTATCTCCTTTCACTATATGTTCTGTAGAAACTTTACAGATTCTTCCTACTCCCATTTCTTCGGTCATCTCGGCCTCCAGTCTCGCGGCGTTTTCGTCGCTACGTTCACGACCTAATCTCATATCCTCTGCGAGCTCGTATAACGAAGCCTTATTCGTAACCGCCTGAGCCTGGCGAAGCTCTGACTGCGTGTCTAATTGCGTCTTAAAGCCTGCTGCCTGCTTGCCTAATTGTTCTTTCAAAAGTTCCCTCTGCTTCTCGAACAGCGCCTTAAAATCCGCCGCCCGCTTGCCTAGCTGCGCTTTAACGTCTGTTGCCTGCTTGCCTAGCTGATTTAATTGTTCCCTTAAAAGTTCCCAGTCTTCTTTTGCCTTTTCTTCGTGTTCTGCCAGTAATTGGCGCATCATATCCCTCACGGCCTCCATGTCCATATTAAAATCAATCTTGGAGAAAGCGGATCTCCCGTGGGCAGAAAATTGACCACCGGTGATCGACAGAAAGCATAGATACATTCTAATGTTTTTTTTTTATGTAAATTTCAGCGTGACCTAACTTTACTCGAAATTCCGACAAATCAATCCAAACTGGGCCTACAAACGGCTTGTGTCACGCCCCCTACCATATTAATGTCATAATTCATTGTATAGGAAATTCCGTCATATCATTTGACAATAATAATAACTAATAATACTGATTCTACGTTAGCCCTTAACCTGGAATAGGTTTTCCGGTCTCGCGCGCGGCCTACCGTGGGCTCGATTTTACGTATGCCGGAAACATGGCATACCCCAGTCACTAATGGATGTTATCACCTTGAGACTGGTAAGATGACGTTAGCAGACAATTACCCGTCTCAAACTGGCAACATCGCATCCGTCACTGCGCAAAAATTAGAGCCTGGGTTGAGGTACCCTGCTCTATCCGCGGCGTCTAAAGCCCTCTCGAAAAATATTTATATCTGCCAAATGTTGTTACCTCAGCGCACAATCTTTGGCCGATACCCGTAACTGGCGAAATTTGAAGAATTTTGCCGGCCGTTTTAACCTCACACTGAGAGAACCATAACGTTGTCTCCCAAAGAAATGACAGCTTCATAGTCTGTCCCGGGTATCCATTTTGAATTAATGAGCGACACTCATGCGGATTTCCACTTAAACTGGACACATGATTTTTCTGTTCTTGTCATTTTCCTATCCTGTTTATTATTCACGTCGCTCCCTTTCATGGCTGATCTTGTGTGAGTTATCACGAGTTGTGACTTACGCACACCCGTACGATGACCATGACCGTCCTGCTGAGTATCACACAATCAGAACAACCCTTGCAGTATCCAATTTATAATTATGAATCTTAGCACTTCGGACATGTGCTTAACGTCTCCATCCGTTCGGTTACGTGGTGGGTACTCCATTCCAAATAATTGCCAACCCGTTCGATACCAAATGTAATCATATTGTGGCACGAACCTGGCAGTTTGACTCCATCATAGCACACTATCCTCCCTGTGGGCGGCCTATCTCTTACTCAAAATGCTCCAGTGTACACTATAAACAATGCCCGGCCACGAAGGGCGCCAAGTATACACCCTACCGGGCGTCGAATGGATGACCCACGCATAAGAATGCCTCCACGTAACAGGGTAAACACCCACGGATGAGATTGGATTGAAGAGCGGGTCGAATTGCTTAACGAGCTTCGGACCGCTCCCCTTCCTACTTTCTGTGCCGGCCCGGCAGCCTGAGCACTTGGGGAAGTGGTACGTTCAAGAAAAACAAAAACAACAAATACTTAAGATGGAGTCTTATGTCTATAATATGAAAGTAGGATCTCTGGGTTCAAATGCCTATTGGATACTGCTTAACACTGCTACAAATGACAAGAATCATAAAATAGGGGTTACGAATATGAATTTATTCAAAACATGACACTTTAAAGAAGTTGATACAGCTCTCTATACAATGACTCTCCACATATGGGAGGAAAAGAAAATAATAATCACTTTAAAAAAATACGAATCGCCCATGGGCGTCGCCTGCATAACGGCATGATTGAGGTTTTGCGACTTGCTATCGTTCATTTGTCCTCATTAATTCATACCGTTCATGAAATTTTGTACATTATTCTGTCGATCACACCGTGAGATGAACTGATGTCCCTATACACAAATATTACTAGCTGTTCTAAGCACGAACATAACCGGGGCCTACACTATATAATATCATATTAAAAGACACTTTTGCATAATGCACAAACAAACACAAATACCATTTTTGCTAAACCCCGGACTACTCATCTATCACCAAGACCACGCAACGTGCACATAGGTTCTGTTTGAACTCAAAAATATGTGCACATAATTACGAAACATACACAGATATATATAGATATATACACTTCATGCACACAGGAGGGCCATTCCTAGAAAAAAAAAAAAAAGCATGGTTATCAATGTCTCCGGCCCAGAGCGCAAGCTTGGAGCAGCTCGCTCAAGGGCACCGTCATAATCCGGAGTCGAACTGGCAGGCTCCCGACCGAGAGGTACTGTGGGTTTCTGTAGATCCCGAGAATAGCTACTCTCATATCGCCGGATATCGGGGGGAGATCCCTACTCATTTATTAAATACCTTTAAAAGAAGTTACCGTGATATTATCATCATACAAGTATTCTTAGCTAAGCCATTTAACCCAAACAAAAGAACGCGAGCAGACCAGGCTCCAAGCCCTCACACAATGGGATACGGGACCCTTTTGTCCCGAGGGCGAGAGCTAGACATACACAAAAAAAAAAACAAGGAAGGGAGGGCGGTCATTCACTTCGCACGGCCGTTCTGATTCTTCTCTCGCTCACACGTCTACCCTCTCATCTCGGGGACACACATATCCATGGCCCGCTTCGTTTGCTTATTCATATCATTATGGAATTCCCATGAAATACTCTTTTTATTCACTCCCTTCTCATTATTATCACTGAGACTGGGGCACGATCACTTCTCAATCATCTCATCGTAAATTCCTATTCGGCCTTCTCACTACGTCTCATATCGCGTATCCTCTTCCCTTGGGCCTATGGCTCTCATGGCTCCTCGTTCATACCACATAAATACACTTATATTTGAACCTTCTGACCAAAGATTAAGGGACTCCTGCCCTGGGTCTCGCCCCGGCTATAGATAACAAAAAAACACTCAAACCATTATGGCCAATTAATCAAAAATCACGGGAGACTTGCATATGGTTCCACACACCTATCTAAATCACACAATATGTACCTCTCCCGGTCGGGATCTTCTTCTTTCTTGCAGTCCATGCACTGATTATATCTGTAAGCTAGGCATGCATTGTCTGATTGACCCATGAGTTTCCCTGGCATATTTGACAACCTCGTGGGACAGTGACTACCAACATTTCGACATATTTCCCTGCTTGCCAACACCATTTTTCCAACCTCCCCTACGGGAAACTCAAATATTCTCCTAACCTTGTTCCCATATTTGCTAGGACGTTCTACATTTTACTAAAAATATAACCCTCACGATAAGCTAATCATTAAGAAAAAAATATGAGTCGTCCGGGAATATAGCTCCCTTGAATTTTACTTCAACATTATAAAAATCAATAAAAATTCCATATAGGACACGCATTAACTTACAACATTTGATATTTACAAAAGAACGCTAATCCTATCCCCGGGTTATGTCATGCTTAGAAATTAAATTTGGACATCACTCATCTGTTTGGTGGCCGTTGTTTATCCTTCCACGGGAGACCCATGGTGAAGTTCTTAGTACTCCATGACCACTCGGTAGGTGGCGGGCGTGCAGTCCTTCATCCCTGGTCCATACAAGTCCGACATCCTGGGGGAACTCGTCACAGCTGAAATCTTACAGTAATCCAAGTGGGTAACACTTTTACACTCGTCACACGTCCTCTATTTCAGAGTTTACACCCGCGTTCCCAGTAAGAATCGGGTAGCTCACGAGACTCGAGCCCCTGATTCGAAGTAACACTTTGGGTGATACCGAATTATGAATTTCACTGACTCATTAAACCGGCAGTTTCTCAGCCGAATTCTAATACTTGTTCGTAAAATATGCTCGCGGTTTTTACTAGTTTGACACGCAGCACAGAAACAATTCACCTAGGCTCGTTTGGCCTCCCGTTCACTACACAAAGGCTTTTGTACAAGGGTTTCTGACTGTAACTGGAGCACCGCGGGACGCAGTGTCCGTCTCACGACCCGTGAAAGAACAACTGTCTCTGCAAGGGCCTGCTCGGCCTATATTATCTCGCCCGCCGGAAGCTTGGGGGTGTAAACCTTCACGGTTCATTAAGAACCAGAGCTCCTTTCACATCAAGAATTGAAGATATTTAAATATTGCATCTTGTAGCCCTCTGTCTCCTCTTTCATTTGAGCCAAGCGTGCTGGACCTACGATCAGCAGTTTTTATGTAATTTGCTTCCCGCCTTTGATTAATTCATTAGCGTCCCTCGGGAGGCGGAGTCAATTTTGAGCGCGACTCTTGGCTTGGGCGACGCCGCTGTATCCACATGTGTTATCGATATGTTACATCTTGACAGCTGGTGACCTCATTTCTTCCCCTGCATAAGTTATTACATATTTTTAGTCTAGGGAACGCAGAAAATTTCGCTCTATTCAATGGTGTGTCTCACATAATTTTCCTATGTCTGGATTAAAATATCATTCCATTGTTTACGCGCCAAAGTCCGACGTTGGCACCCGTGACACGTGCATAAAAAACCGGAAGTTCCTTGTGTTCGTTTGGAACTCCGGGAAGCTAAGCTCCACCTCGGGGCGTATCTGACTACTCCAGCATCGCGTCCCCTTCTATCTCTCTCTGCGAGTTGAGAGCGTATTTCCGCGGGGGCTTGGCTGTTGCTTTGTCCTCCCTTTGTTCGCAGGCGCTCTTTTCGCGGGTTCCGTTCTGGCAGGACGCCGCTCGATCCCCTTCGCCCATACTGCTACCTATGACGCGACCTTTAGGAGTAATTTTAATGGAGTAGAAAAGCCCATATCATTCCCATGGAGCTGTACAGGACACTGTACGGTTTCAATATATATTGCTATTTGCTTTACGTCGCACCGACACAGATATGTCTTATGGCGACGACGGGATAGGAAAGGCCTAGGAATGGAAAGGAAGCGGCCGTGGCCTTAATTAAGGTACAGCCCCGGCATTTGCCTGGTGTGAAATGGGAAACCACGGAAAACCATCTTCAGGGCTGTCGACAGTGGGGCTCGAACCCACTATCTCCCGATTACTGGATACTGGCCGTACTTAAGCGACTGCAGCTATCGAGGTCGGTAAAACTTGATATTTATGGAGAAAGGCATTTGTAAGGCTAGATTATGAGTGAATGGATAAAAATATTTTATTTTTTATTTTTGGTATTATAATACATCTTTGTAAAAACATTAATTAAACTTGAATAATTAGTTAATTCATTGACTTTCTGAGAAAGTTCCAGAACAAGCAGAAATTATCATTAGTATTACACTTTTCAAAATGTTATCATTGAATGTGGTTTATATAAACAAGTAATTAAATTAATTATATAAAACCAAACCAAACCCATGGTGCAACAGCCCCGAAGGACCATGGCCTACCAAGCGACCGCTGCTCATCCCGAATG
Organism: Anabrus simplex; assembly: GCF_040414725.1. Taxonomy (NCBI): domain Eukaryota; kingdom Metazoa; phylum Arthropoda; class Insecta; order Orthoptera; family Tettigoniidae; genus Anabrus; species Anabrus simplex. The sequence continues at coordinate 342,508,996 of NC_090268.1, read as the reverse complement.
CCTGCAGATTACGACGTGCCGTGTAGTCGGCACGACGCATCCTCTCGGCTTTCAAGATCCAGGGCCGCTACCTTACCGTCATATAGCTCCTCAACTGCAATCACGTAGGCCGAGTGGCCGTCGAATCAGCCCTCAGATCCAGGTAAAAATCCCTGGCCTGGTCGGAAATCGAACCCCGGACCTCCGGGTAGGAAGCAGGCACGCCACCCCTACACCGCGAATTACATAAAAGCAATTATTATTTTTATGATTAAACGCCCTATTGGCTTTTACTGCTCTGTTTCATGGTCGGAAATTCCGTACCTAACAGAAATTCCATTTTCTTTTTCAATTTGCTTTACGTCGCATCAACACAGATAGGTCTTATGGCGACAATGGGATAGTAAAGGCTTATGAGTGGGAAGGAAGCGTCCGTGACCTTATTTAAGGTACAGTACAACTCCAGCATTTTCTTGGTGTGAAATGGGAAACCACGGAAAACCATCTCAGGGCTGTCGACAGTGGGGATCGAACCCTCTATTTTTCGAATGCCAGCTCATAACAGCGCACCCTAACGCAAGGCTAAGCCGGCCGGTACCAGAAATTCAAAAACAGAAGTTAAATTCTCTATTAATTGTATACCAAACCAAACCAAAAACCAAAACCCCACGGCACATAACGCCCTTGAAAGAGCCTTGGTCTGCCCAGCGACCGCTGCTCAGCCCGAAGGCTTGTAGATTACGACGGGTCGTGTGTTCAGCATGATGCATTTTCTCGGCCGTTATTCTGGGCTTTCGAGACCGGGGCCGCAATCTCACCGTCAGATAGTTCCTGAGGCTGAGTGGACCTCGAACCAGACCTCAGGTCGAGAAAAAAATCCCTGACCTGGTCGAGAATCGAACCCGGGGCCTCCGGGCGAGAGGGAGGCACGCTACTCCTACACCACGGGCCCGGCAATAATTGTATAATATTATAAATCATAAGTGATTAGTATAACACTGAAACAGTATAGGCCTACAATTGGAAAAGTGAAGAAACTGGTACAGAATTGCTCTATTCAACGGTATTAAACATTCTTATTTTATACATGAGAACGTTTTAATAATAGCCTATGTTTATTGTTCATTTATTAAATGCAGTAACTATTTAATTTTAATTAAAATGTAAACAAAATAGCATTAAAATAGCATTCCTTTATAAAACAGAGGTAATAAATCATTACGTTTTGATCAAATTTGCGCCCCACAGAATTTGGTGCCCTGACTACGTTTATAAACGTCATACTGAGCTTCAAATAGATTTATTGATTTGTGTAATATCCGAAAACCGTATTATTATGGAAGGATCTAAATTATCTGCTAAGTCAAAGTGAAGAAAGTCGTTTGGAAAAGAAATGACACAGGATTAGTCCAACGTGAGTGGTAGGCAAATAACTTTACCTCAGCTGAACATTATTCAATAATATGTAAACATCCATCAGGAAGATTTGAAGGCAGCAGGGAATAAATAAGTGAAATTAAATACATGGGAGAAGAACTTGCTGGAACTAATAAACGATGACAAAAATCCTGTGCTGTGTAAGGTTTCAGAAAGCCTTTCAGTTGGTACACTCCATCGTTTTCTGGTAAGAATTCAGCGGTTAAGCAATCAGTATCTTCATTTGCAAACCTGAAGAGTTTCTTGCGTCTGGATAGGTTCATTTCTGTTCGTTGAGGATAATATTTTCGCTTGCAAACGTTCATGAACATAACGAAAGCTGCGACTAACCTATTACATACAATGAGTTTCACATGTGAAAAACTAGTAAATAAGATGGTCTCTACTAGATTTGAAAATATTCAAGCAATTACTACCTCCAAGTAGTAGGTTCTAGTTTTCATTCAATGTAATTTTAAGTAACTACTATGTTTCCGGAAAAACACAAGTAACTACTACTCGTAAGTAAATACTTGCAATTCCTTTTCACACAAAAGGAAGCAAAATTATGATTACAGTCCGGATTATTAGGTACTGATAGGTTAGAATGCAAACTTACTTAAGCCAGTAACAAGTATACCCTACACTGTACAACGGTTATGCTATGAGATTTGCATAGATATTAGGGGTACAGCCTATAGAACTCCTCGAATTGATGCTACTTTTCCTACATTGTAGTACAACGGGTTGCATAACACTTCCTAGAAACCAAATTACTTTGCATTCTAACCTATTACCACCTAAAAATCCGAGGTATAATTATGATAAACACGCTAGTATTACAAATGCTACTATTTTCACTTCACCCAAAGGCTGAGTGAGGAATAAACTTGATTGATGAGGCTATAAGCGTAAACTGGTTTCGAGATAGGGTCATGTGAGGCGAATGCAGGAAGCTCTACCTTACCTTAGAGAATAATGGGCTCAGCTGTGGAGGGTAAGAGAAGTAGAGGGCGAGCAATATGACAATGGGTAGACTCGGTTTTTAATTAGGAGAATGTGGAACTAAATAAGGTCACAGTGCTAATTTCAAATAGGGGTTTGTAGATGAGTTTAATTTATACAGGCTTTGCAGCCTGAACGCCGAAAGGCATAACATTCTGTCATGAAGATGGTATGTATATTAATTTTATCCTCATATTGCAGCTCTTTCAATAACTTTTGATGATGGTTTTTAAGACGCCACGCATCCAAGTTGTAACCTATCGACATGTCCTTTTTAATACATATTATAATGATTAAACTAATAGTAACTAAACATGCACAGAAATGTCCTTCGTCAATTTATTTTTGACTTGTGATAGAAAGTTTATATAAGTTAGTTTTTTTGCTATTTGTTTTACGTCGCACAGACACAGATAGGTCTTACGGCGACGATGGGAGAGGAAAGGCCTAGGAATGGGAAGGAAGCAGCCGTGGCCTTAATTAAGATACAGCCCCAGCATTTACCTGGTGTGAAATGGGAAACCACGGAAAACCATCTTCAGGGCTGCCGACAGTGGGGTTCAAACCCACTATCTCCCGGATGCGAGCTCACAGCTGCGCACTCTTAACCGCACGTTTTATGTAGTATAGAGGTCAAATAAACCTTATAAAAGTTCTTGTTATTATTATTATTATTATTATTATTAATATTATTATTATTATTTGACTCTTCCTGGCCTTTTCCCAATTATCTAGGGTCGGCACATTGTATGGAATTAGTTCAGTTTTACGGCCGAATGCCCTTCTTGACACGAACCTCATCTAAAGAGATGTGTTCACTGTTACGTGCTTCTGTGGTGATTTTAGTTTGATCTGTTGTGTGTAGATGGAGATATGCATTTAGACGAATACAAACACCCAGCCCCCGAACCAGAGGAATTAACCAGACGCGATTAAAACCACCGACCCACCCGATAATCGAAGCCAGGATCCTCTGAGCCGAAGGTGACTACGCTGGCCATTCAGGTAAGAAGCCGGACAGTCTTTTATAAAAGTTGATAAAATATTTTACAAAACTTTGATAAAAGTCCTCTTTTTCTCTCAATTGTTTCAAACTGCCAATGATCGACTTCAATCACATAATGGAGAGAGAAAAAAGTCTTGAAAATAGATCGCTAGAAAATATCTCCGATTCTCTTGTTCGTTGGATGGAAGGAAAGACCGCACATGTTCTGGAGGTACGATGCTGGTAATGAGGTTTCTGAATTAGTGGAGTGTATAAAGGTCTTCCTTTGGAGCAGCTGTTATGAAACATCGTAATTTGTATTCGGTTTTATGAAGGCCCGTATCTGGCCTACAGGCGTCAAGAGCCGGCTGCAAACTTTGAATGGGGGCTTTATATCACACCCCTCCATATATGTCCCTTTCTCAAAGCCGCTGAGGTGTGTATATACCGGCTTCTCAAACATAAAGTTCGGCAGTTCTTTGAAGGCTGTACGACTCCTAAAGCTTACTAACAACCAATAAACTTTCATTGTTTCATCCTCTCTATTACTCCCTATCTGGCTAGCTTTCTGAATTACAACTCAACAAGAGCTCCATTTCAGTGACAAAGAAACATAACACTCCGCAGGAAACTGATAAATTATTATGTGAATGAATTAGTTTTTGTCGTTGCATCCTACTGTAATGTTAGTAACACGGTCAAAAGCGCCATATACTTAACATGTTTTTAAAATCATTCATTAACAGCATGCTCCATTACAGAAAATGATACTACATACTACATAATGGCAGTACTAATTAATACCTATATACAATAAATTACATATGTGTTTTGCCAATATTAACTGCTTGCTAGTTGTAAGATGTCAAAATGCATTTTCTTTACAAATTTAGAAAATTCCTTTAGGTGTTTGCCTATGAGTTCGTATTTCTCCTCCGGCCAGTGGCTCACTGAGTTTATAACGCCTACAAAGTTCACCTCTCTCCGAGTTGAGTAACTTACACTCCCAAAGGATTTGCTCAACTGCCTGATGATTTGTTTCACCACAAACACATGTAGGGTCTTCTGTTATTTTGAACCTAACGAAGTACCGTATTCACCAAATTTCCCGAGGCGTGTTATTATGACTTAGGTTTAGTTTAATTCTCAGTCTACTCCGTACATTAGGAAAGTGGCCCGGCTCCATGGCTAAATGGTTAGAGTGCTGGCCTTTGAACACGGCGGTCCCGGGTTTGATTCCCGGCAGGGTCTGGAATTTTAGCCATCATTGGTTAATTTCGCTGGCACGAGGGCTGGGTGTATGTGTCGTCTTCATCATAATTTTATCTTCATCACGACGCGCAGGTCACCTGCGGGTGTCAAATCAAAAGACCTGCACCTGGCAAGCCTAACATGTCCTCGGACACTCCCGACACAAAAAGCCACACGCCATTTCATTTCATTAGAAAAGTAGGATTTTGTTATGCTTCCGTTTGTAGTATTTTCCCACTCCCTCTCCCACAGTCGAACGGTTTCCTCCCTCAAGTCTTGTTTGATTGTACAGATACTGTAGATGTTCGATTGTAAAACACTTCTAAGTCAAGGTTATTTGCAGCTTGTTTGGCCAGATAGTCTGCAAGTTCGTTTCCTTTATTGCCAGCAAGAGCCTTGATCCATGTACAATTTATGATCCAGTTTTCTTGCTGAAGATATCGTAAAACATTTTGTATTTCTTCCATTAATGTTTTGTACTTGCGGTTGGCTCGTAAAAGATCCAAGGTTACTTAATGTGTTTGTTGTCTGATAACACTGATAACTAGTGCGCCTCTGTGTGTCTGCACTGGTCTGTGTATTTGTAATAACACTCATCGACAAAAGAAGAAAAGAGCATCAAGGAGTTGTCGGAATATCAAGAAACTTGATATGGGTGACTTTTAACATTGATGTACGTAAGTTATTTCTGGGGTCACTGGAGCTCTCTCAACCCCCCCCCCCCCTCACAGGATCTTTTTCTTCTTTTTACAGGTTGCCTTGCGTCGCACCGACAGAGATAGGTCTTATGGCAACGATGTGATAGGAAAGAGCTAGGAGTAGGAAGGAAGAGTCCGTGGCCTTAGCTAAGGTACAGCCCCAGCATTCTCCGGGTGTGAGGATGGGAAACCACGGAAAATTGCCTTCAGGGACGCAGAGAGTGGTGTTCGAACCCACTATCTCCCGAATCCAAACTCACAGCTACGCGCCCCTGACCACGCGGCTAATTCGCTCGGTCCGTCATTTCGGTTTTGTCCGGGGGTTTAGAAGCGGATGCCCTTCCCGACGCCACGCGATTCTTGAGATGTAAATCTTGACCCAGGATTGACCGGGATTCGAAACTAAGCCTTCCGGGTGGGAACCCAGCAGCTGACCCACTGAGCTAATCGCATGCCCGCCGTCCCTACCTAAGTGATTACAACGTCAGAGCAAAAAATATAGTTTAGCCCGAGTAGCTCTGGATTCTGTATTGTTCTGTGTATTCGTAATTATACTCTCTCACAAGACAAAACACGCAGCAAGAAGTCGTCGATATCTCATCTAACTTGATATGGGTGATTTTCACATTGACGTAAAGAAGTGACCACAATACCAGAGAAGAAGGTTATTCATTTCGGGAAACTGAACATTCGGAAGAGACTTCTGTACCCTTTGGGTGAACCTCTAGCTTGGATACAAGATATTTGCGAGTTAACACAGATACATAGAATGTTTCTCCATATGCACAGCAACTGGTCTTCTAGATAGTGTTAAATCCTAGGCTGCTGTATTTGCTTCGCCGGGTTGTCCCAGGCATGTTCGATGGGCCACAGATCTAGCGATCAAGCATGCCATGGCATTCCTGTGATACCCTTGCGTCTGCGGCCGACCATTATGCTGCTGAAAAAAAAAAAAAAAAAACATCTTGGAAGCCCTGAAATGAAGGCAAACACTTGCTTCCGAAGGATATCCTGTACACGGAACGAGTTGACCGTGCGGTTAGGGCGCGTGGCTGTGAGCTTGCATTCGGGAGACATTGGGTTCGAACCCCACTGTCGGCAGCTCTGAAGATGGTTTTCCGTAGTTTCCAATGCTCATACCGGGCAAATGCTGGGGCTGTACCTTGATTAAGGCTACAGCCGCTTCATTCACACTCCTCGACTTTCCTTATCCCATCGTCGCCATGAGACATATCTGTGCCGGTGCGACGTAAAGCAAATTGTAAAAAGTTGAAAACATGCTCTGTACATATCGCTGTGTTGTCAATGTCCTCGTATCACTACTAGAGGTACTGTCGTATTTTTTTTTAATTTCTTTTTTGCTAGTTGCTTTACGTCACACCAACACAGATGGGTCGACGATGGGACAGGAAAGGCCTAGGAATGGGAAGGAAGCGGCCGTAGCCTTAATTAAAGTACAACCGCAGCATTTGCCTGGTGTGAAAATGGGAAATCACAGAAAACCATCTTCAGGGCTGCCGACAGTGGGGTTCGAACCCACTATCTCCCGGATGCGAGCTCACAGCTGCGCGCTCCTAACCACACGGCCAACTCGCCCGGTATGTCGTATTCTATGGCCCCGCAGACCAGCACAACAGCTGAGGGGGCGATGCGTTGTGCCATGAATTGTGAAGCTGTGAACCGGAATTGCGAAAGCGGTAGGTTCGAACTTCATCGTCGACAGGACTATTGATGCTTTTCCATGGTTTCTCATATTCATACCAGGTGATTACTGTTTTAAGAGGAAGAGAACTGGGAAACCATCCTCTATGTACTACTAATCAGAGGGAAGAATTGAAGGGATTCGAAACTTCGAAAAATGAATGTTTCGGCAAAAGAAAGTCAATAAAATGGAAGACTCCCTAGGCCTCGAGTGCTCTAATACAATCGGGTTCGGAAAAGAACAAGAGTTGACCAAGGGATGCCGGACAGGATAGATAAAATTGGGGAGCCCGGCACAAGTAAGTGAAAGCAATGCCAGAACTCAGCTGAGGGACCCATGATCGCCAACCCACGCTCCGAAGTTAAGAGCCCCTGAGGCCCCTGTTAGTAGCCTCCTACTACAAGCAGGGGATACCGCGGGTGTTATTCTACCACCCCTACCCACAGGGGAGGTGTCGCATATGAGGAGAGTGGCTCAGACGGTAGAGCGCTGGCCTTCTGAGCGCATTTCGCGGACTTGATTGCGGCTCAGTTTGGTGGTATTTGACGGGGCACAGATACGTCAGCCTCATGTAAATAGACTTTCCTGCACGTAATAGAAATTCAGTGGGATAATGTTCCGACTATTTCGGGACAAAGTTCCGGCACCTCGGCGTCTCCCAAAATTGTAAAATTAGTTAGTGGAACGTAAAACTAATAACGTTGTTTTTAAACAAATAAAAAAATAATCAGTTAAAATATTTTCGTAACCTTCATCTACAGGAGTATTGAAATGTCCTGGTACATAACAGAACAACCATGTTCATATGAGACATGATTCACACTCTGAAGAGCCGTTACTCACATCAGGAAGAAATCCAAACCCGTGACCTGAATGCCGTACTTCTCCTATTATCATGATTCTCGTACCCGATAAGATATAGCACTCATTTTCGGGACTGATTCAGATGTATAAAATATAGACTTTTTCTATTGGCTTTACGTCGTACCGACACAGATAGGTCGTGTGGCGACGATGGGACAGAAAAGGGCTAGGACTGGGAAGGAATCGGCCATGACCTTAATTAAGGTACAGCCCCAGCATTTGCCTGGTGTGAAAATGGGAAACCACGGAAAACCATCTTCAGGGCTGCCACAGTGGGATTCGAACCCTCTATCTCCCGAATACTGGATACTGGCCGCACTTAAGTGGCTGCAGCTATCGAGCTCGGTATAAAATATAGAGCCAATTCCCATTGCTACTCTCATTCACCGAAAAGTTTTAATTAACATTACTCGACCTGTATTGAGTTCTCCCCTGACAGCTTTGCTTCCTGACACTTTGTTCACGTGGTTTCCCATCCAGATGGACCCTAACGAACTGTCAAGAGGTAATGTATGGTTTGACTCATACAAGCTTCCCTCCTATAGGGGAGAAATTAAGCTTTGTCCCAAATTCGGCAGCGGCACGCCATCTGGTTCACACACTTTGATCGGTTCATGGTAATAGAATTTTCGATTACGTATGTTTTCCTAACTGAGCTGCTGCCCTCTTATATGGGTGCTGGGTAAGATGGTGTCAGGAACAAAGAGGTTACACATTCACAATAAATTCCAAAATGATTCAAATGTTGTAAGTAGAATATTCATTAGATCATCATAAGTAGTTTCCAGCTGTTGGCCAGGTCTGCTGAGAACATAAGCCTCTCCATCCGCTCTTGTCTTCCCACAACTTCTCCCTAGTCACTCTTGCCCAGTCTTCTCCTCTTCTCTGTACACTCTTCCACTCCTTGTATCCACCTGTCTCTTGGTCGTTTTCCTGTTATCTCCATTTCGTACATCCTCGTGGGTATCCTTTCCTCTGTCATTCTCTTCATGTGTACATACGATCTAAGTCTAGATGCCTCTATCCTGTTCTGTAGTGGCTCTTCTTTTATACCTCCAACCTTCTCATTTCTCATCATATCCATACTTTTCACTCCTATCCTGCTTCTCAGAAATTTTATTTCACTGCTTGTATCCTAGTCGTAGCTCTCTACTTATTACCCAAGTTTCTACAGCATACTTCAGAATAAATACTTAGTACGTCCTGTATATCACTCTTTTGCTTCTCTAAGGGACATCCTTGCTCCAAACCAGGCTTCTAACACTTTTCAGGAACGCTGCTGCTTGTCATCCACGCTCGATTATTTCCTTATCATTTCTTCCACCTTTCTCTATGATACTTCTCAGGTACTTGAAACTCTCTACCTTCCTGAGCTGTTCCCCTCCGAGCATTATCCCTCTCGTAGGTCTTTCCTTCTTTCTAGCTGTGATCACTATCTTGCTTTTTTGTCATTACATTTTATTAGATCAAGTTTTTTTATTTTAAATGTATAATTATAAAATTGACTCGAGATGCAAAAGAAGAAAAACTAGTTTACACGGGAACGTATCACGGTATTTCCGAAGTTAAGCATTTTTTTAATAAAAATGTTCATCGTATTCTGAGTATTTATATTTTATTTTTTTACATTTGGCTTTACGTCGCATAGAAACAGATATTATTTCGACGATGGGATAGGAAAGGGCTAGGAGTGGGAAGGAAGTGACCGTGGCCTTAATTAAGGTACAGCCCCAGCATTTGCCTGGTGTGAAAATATAAACCACGGCAAACCATTTTCAGGGATGCCGACAGTGAGGTTCGAACCCACCATCTCTCGAATGCAAGCTGGTAGCTACGTGAACCAAACCACACAGTAACTTTCTCGGTGTTGAAGTTAGTAATTTGAATATTAAATTGTGCTTTTTCTGTGTATATCATTTTTCTTTTTTCCTTCCTGCTCTTTTACTCAATTTATTTAGGTCAGAAATTGGTGTAAATTTGTCCCACCGGGCGAGTTGGCCGTGCGCGTAGAGGCGCGAGGCTGTGAGCTTGCATCCGGGAGATAGTAGGTTCGAATCCCACTATCGGCAGCCCTGAAGATGGTTTTCCGTTGTTTCCCATTTTCACACCAGGCAAATGCTGGGGCTGTACCTTAATTAAGGCCACGGCCGCTTCCTTCCAACTCCTAGGCCTTTCCTATCCCATCGTCGCCATAAGACCTATCTGTGTCGGTGCGACGTAAAGCCCTTAGCAAAAAAAAAAAAAATTGTCCCAACCGGGAGAGTTGGCCGTGCGGTTAGGAGCGCGCAGCTGTGAGCTCGCATTCGGGAGATAGTAGGTTTGAACCCCACTGTCGGCATCCCTGATGATGGATTTCCATGGTTTCCCATTTTCACACCAGGCAAATGCTGGGGCTGTACCTTAATTAAGGCCACGGGTGCTTCCTTCCCATTCCTAGGCCTTTACTGTCCCATCGTCGCCATAAGACCTATCTGTGTCGGTGCGACGTAAAAAACTAGAAAAAAAAGAAGCCTATTTACGGTTGGATGCCTTTTCTGATGCTAACCGTTTGTGGAGGAAGGTGTTCATTACAGCGTGTTTCTGTGGATGCAGGGACGATGCAATAGCTTACAAAGGCCATTTGTAAGGCATGGTTTGTTGCGTGTATGAAGTGAACTGTATTAAAAAACACAAACGCTTCGTTCCCGAGCCGAAGGAATTAACGATACGAAGTTTTAATCACCGACCTGGCCGGAAATTGGACCCTAGGCTCTTTGAACCGAAGGCCAGTGCGCTGATCATTCACTCAAGGAGCCGGACAATTCCTTCTATATAGATTAAATGCCGCACAATCAATCCACCGAACTCTTCATTTTGTAAAAGAGGCAAGTACTCTTGAATTTTATGATACGTCCTGTTTACCAAGGTACGTCCGGGTACGTTCAGACGGTCCCGGGTTCGATTCCCGGTCGTGCCGGGGATTTTAACATCAATTGGTTAGTTCGTCTGGCACGGGGGCAGGGTGTTGGTGCCGTCTTCATCATTAGAAACAATCTTAGGTAGAGCCGCATCCTCACAGACAAGCAGGTCGCCTAAAGGCCGTCTACTGGAAAAAGACGTACACCAGGTCTCTCCGAAGGTTATACGCCATTATTATTATTATTATTATTATTATTATTATTATTATTATTATTATTATTGGTCCGAATCCTTAGCTAAAATGGTTAGCGTTGAGGCTTTCTGTTCAGAGGGTCCCGGTTTCGATTCCCGGCCGGGTCGGGAAGTTTAATCGAGTCTGATTTTCTTATGTTCTTCTGACTCGGGAACTAGGTGTTTGTGTTTGTCTCAACACTCTCCTCTTCAGATTCAGACAACACACCACACCACCAACCACTACAGAGATATGCAGTAGTAATTACATCCCTCTAAATAGAGTTGGAGTTAGGAAGGGTATCCGGCCATAAAACAGGGCCATGTCTACGAGTACATGTGCGACATAAATCGCACATGTGACTCCACCACGGAGGGGAAAAGAGGGGGAAGAATACGAAGAAATGCGCTCAACGTAAGTAGTTTGCGGTGAGTGACCATTTCATTCTGACATAGTCCGGCTCCATGGCTAAATGGTTAGCGTGCTTGCCTTTGGTCACAGGGTTCCCGGGTTCGATTCCAACAGGGTCGAGAATTTTAACCATCATTGGTTAATTTCGGTGGCACGGGGGCTGGGTGTATGTGTCGTCTTTATCATCATTTCATCCTCATTACGATGCGCAGGTCGCCTATTGGCGTCAAATCAAAAACCTGCACCTGGCGAGTCGAACTTGTCCTCGGATACTCCCGGCACTAAAAGCCATACGTCATTTCATTTCATTCTGACATAACGGTGATCTCGCTGTCTTTAGATTATTTAACTTGTAAATGTTTCTAGTGATCTAGTGGCCGTGTAGAATCCCTTCTATTCATAGAGAGTCGAGAACACGTCTTCAAATATTCCCAGGAGTATCATTATAAAACCATTCCATTTGAACCAAATGACAACTGGCCCATTTAATTGGACTCTGCCATCCTCCCATTTCTCAGAATACAGCCCCATGCAGGGCAGTGACGTCACCTCGTTAGGTTGCCATGGTGACGTGAAATAGTAGCTATGATCGACAAAAGGCCGTTTGAGTCCTCCCCCCCCCCCCCCCCCCTAGCTACCACCTTCATGTGATTATCAGAGGCCTACTTCCTCTCTGCAGGGATCTTAACAACATTGCCAGCTGTCATTTCTGACTCGAACTCCACTATTTGTCGTGCTGTCTTCAACATTTGTCTGATGATAACACATATTTCAATGTATTCTCATGGCTGAAGTGTATTGTGCGCGATAGAAGAGGGGACGGAATCAGCAAAATTGTACTCATTTGTCATCCTCTGATCCTCTGACAGACCCAGTGTTCTTGAAGGTTTTTGTGGTGTGACGAAAGTGTGTGTGTGTGTGTGTGATTAGCTGCCTCGGCGGATCAGATGTAGAATGGGCATTCCAGGTTTGTTTGTTCCATTTCGATTCCCGGCTGGTTAGTAAGATTTTAATCTTAAACGGTAAATTCCCTTGGCTCAGGGACTGGGTATTTGCGCTGTCCTCAATATCCCTACAACTTACAACACACAACGGTGCCCTCTATCACATTAACAAGAACTTTCGTAACCCGGTTGACTCCGCTCTCCCTCGCCGGAATGTCTTACAAGGCTCATACTAGGTTAGTGTGCCACATGGAAGTATTATTATTATTATTATTATTATTATTATTATTATTATTATTATTATTATTATTATTATTATTATTATTATCATCATTATTATCTTTCTTTCTACTTTATGTTCAATTAAAGAGAGCGTTTGAACTCGTTAGATTGATCTAACGGTTTCTTCTTCTTCTTCTTCTTCTTCTTTTCTTCCCAAAATATCTTCATGAATTCGCTGGGTTTTTCTTTTTTTCTTCTGTCCACTATTTCCAGTGGTCTTTTTTTTTATCTTGTACCACGAATGTGTGTTTTGCAATCAGAGTTCCAAAGACTTTACTATTTTTATGGTATCGTCTGAAGTGTTTATTTGTTGTAAATCCTGCTTAATTTCTTCCAATTTCTTAGGTTGAATTATTATTATTATTATTATTATTATTATTATTATTATTATTATTATTATTATTATTATTATTATTATTATTATTATTATTATCTTTACATCTCACTAAATAAATTTGTATGGTTTTCGGTGACTTGAAGGTGCCGGAGTTCTTTTATTGCCAGTAAATCTATCAACTCGAGGCTGACGTATTCGATCTTCTTCAAATATCACCCGATTGAGCCAGGATTGAGCCCGCCAACTTGGGCTCAGAAGGCCAGTGCTCTACAGCCTGATTTACTCAGCCCGACATTATTATTATTATTATTAATATTATTATTATTATTATTATTATTATTATTATTATTATTATTATTATTATGTCAGGCGAATGGAGGAGAAGAGGTTACCTAGGAGAATAATGGACTCTGTTATGGAGGGTAAGAGAAGTAGAGGGATACCAAGACGACGATGGTTAGACTCAGTTTCTAACGATTTAAAGATAAGAGGTATAGAAGTAAATGAGGCCACAGCACTAGTTGCAAATAGAGGATTCTGGCGACGTTTAGTAAATTCACAGAGGCTTTCAGATTGAACGCTGAAAGGCATAACAGTCTTTAATGGTAATGTATTATTATTATTATTATTATTATTATTATTATTATTATTATTATTATTCGCGTAGGGCGGGGTTTGAACATTGGGATAAACAACCCATTGTGCATATTTAATGTGAAGTCTGTGTGATGTATTTCTATGTTTGTGTACCAGTTCGCAATTAACTGAGGTGAGGATTGAGATGAAGGAGGAAAAGGCACTATTATATTGTTCGACTGGGGATAAAATAAATTAAACCCCTTTCTACATTTGTTCCATTTCTCTTTCATATATATTACCTAAAGTAGAGTGCAACTCGTTGTATTCAAACCAATCATGAAATGTGGCAGAACTGGGAAATCAACCCAGATCAAGTGAACTCTAAGCTACCACACTACGTGCTACAAATAATTAGGAAGTAAAATGTAATATTGAAATGCCTTAAATGTATGAGTAAGATACGGAATCAGAGAAGCTAACTTTAAAGGCGCGACATAGAAATATCCGACTGTGTAGTATTGGTCGTGATTTTCGTTTGAACGGACAAAATAACGAGATATTGAGCCCTCATAAACCTTAATCGGAGGAGAAAGATGACGACGGCCAACCTTTCAAAGAGTGAACGTTTCTGCTAAAGAAACCGAAGGAACATGAAATACTAGATAATAGATAGAAGTGTGTATGTTTGTATGTTTAGTCCTCAGCCCGAAGGCTGGTTGGATCCTCAACAGCTCCGCCATCAGCTGTCATAGATGGCCTAGGCATCACTGAAGAGGCGTACCAGGGAAATGAAGAGTGAGGTAGTTTCCCGTTGCTTTCCTCACTGAGCCAGACGTTGCTATTACATATCAGTCTGCCAAGCCCACTGAAATGCATGCAACAAGCAACCCTATGAGCAATATTTTCACACCATTTATAGCAGGGACTGGCTGCAGAAGGAATGGCATTACTAGCATCACTCATACCTCAGTCACTTTCATTTTGTCAAAGCCAAGGATAAAGCTGAGACATATCAATGAAAGTAACAAGATTGCTCTAGCCCATACCAGAAGACATAGTGCGCTGTAAACAGAAGGTCTCGCCAGCAAAGGCATAGATAGAAGTGAAAATGAAAACCTACAACCTGTTTTCCAGTCATTGACCGGGTCAGGGATGGAATGAATGAAACATATATAGGCTGTTATTACAATGGGGTCGCCACTCCCAAGGTGATTTATTAATGAGTGATAAATGCTATGAAATGATAATGGAGAGTGTTGCTGGAATGAAAGATGACAGGGAAAACCGGAGTACCCGGAGAAAAACCTGTCCTGCCTCCGCTTTGCCCAGCACAAATCTCACATGGAGTCACCGGGATTTGAACCACGGTATCCAGCGGTGAGAGGCCGACGCGCTGCCGTCTGAGCCACGGAGGCTCCCATAGATAGAAGTATGACATCGATATTAATCTGGCAGATCTTCCCAACGACACTGCTGGTAGATCCTGAGAAGAACCTATGAGTTTTCTGTCACAAGATGTGTCCATATGGCCAAGAGACTAACGGTTGTTGATAGTTTGGCCGATATGTTGTTACTCCCTTTGCACCGCTCGGAGGACACGTGCATGGTAACATACCAAGGACCACTGCCAGACGTCTGTCCCGATGTCCCAATTAGCTTAATTAAGTGCCTTAACGTTCTTGATATCCAGTTTAAATTGGATATGCTGCTTCTTATAACCTACTGTGGACATCACCTTGCTGAAAATAGTTCCATCACTAGTGTTTCATGTGTATACTATTGTACAAGACTGTTTTCAACCGTGGACATTACTACTGTGTATGAAAAGTAATTGGAAATATGGAGTGGTAATGATGTTCTTGTAATATACAGCATATGTGGTGTTTGACAAAACTCACCTGAGTATCGCAGTTGAAAGCGACAAAACTAAGGGACGGATGTACGTAGGCCATCCAGAAATTAAGTTTCCCTATTTCTTTTCTTGTAAAGTAAACGTATTTATCCTGGAAATATGAGCATGCGTGACTAATCTGTGACGTAGCAATCGTATACTGGCTGTACAAGTCCCGCTTAGTGTCAGTAGCGCAGCAGCAGTGGCTCGAAATGGCGTCTCGTAGTCTTTCTCCCGACGCCTGCGAGGTTCGGTCTGTGATTAAGTTTTACACGAAAAATGCGATGGGCCTTTCAAAACAACAGGCGTGGAATTCTCAGTCAGGTGTTGTGCTGATCTATGGTAATGCTCGCCCACATACGGCTCGGCGCTAAGCAACTGTTCTGCAGGAGTTCGACTAGGAGGTGTTTGATCATCCGCCGTACAGTCCTAATCTTGCTCCCAGTGATTTTCATCTTATCTTTCCCCTCAAGACGAATGACACACGCTGGTTCCATTCCCAGGAGGCAGACTTCAACGACACCGGCATACAAGAGTTGATCCCAAGGTATGACAAATGTCTCAATTCTGGCGGTGATTATGTCGAAAAATGGCTCCAATATTTGCTGTATCTTGTGCCAATAAAGTTTTTCATGTAATTATGTTGCCCAAATTTTAAAGGTAACTTAATTTCTGGATGACCCTTGTACTTCGAACTTGTGTCGATAGATAGAGCTGTGCGCGTCAGAATGATGAATAATACATTTCACTGAAACAAAAGTATTTTCCATTGAAAATAATAAAAATCTTGACCTGAGAGGTTCATGAAATTTTGACGTGAAAACGTCTTCATTTTCGGTCCATCGTTGGGCGTGTACTAGCGCTGAAACGCAAGTCACAAAACATGACGCTATTTTTCCGACACTGATTTCGCTATTGTAATTATATCATTGCAAAAAAGAACTCTTGACCTACAATTTGACACCAAACATCTTCTGTGACGCCACCCGTCAAAACAATATGGTCGCCAATTAAGACCCCATTTGGGCGATGCCGCACTCAGGGTAAACGTTATAACTTCGGAGCTGTTACTCCAACTTGTGATAGTACATATATCACACCCTCGCACTGTGTGTAGAAGGTAGAGATATTATTGTCAGTATTCGATTTTTATTATTATTATTATTATTATTACTATTATTATTATTATTTCATTTGTATATTTTGTCATTTATATTTGTAAGCTGGGAGATATCCACATATGTAAGTATGAGTAATTTGTTTTGACCAACGAGTGGGAAAACATTGATATATTGGACCCAGGTAATTTGGATGACTCATGCGGGCATCCCAGTCTGATGAGATGTGTTTGTTGATGTTATTGTACTAGGAAAGTTCTATGAGTCATGTGAAATACCCCAGCGTTTGTTTACATCTTGGGAGCATGAAGAAGTTGAGGGCAACCCTGAACGGTGGATCACTCATGATTGGCTGGCAAGGACCAATCCAGACGCATTATGTGAGAGGAAGAGAAATGCTGATGCCTATAAAGGTTGATCAAATGGCGGGAACTGACACTCGGTACGGACAAGAACCACAACTGACACACTGTACGGGAAGGAAGTGGTGTTGATACACAGTACTGGAGTGACACGGCTGCAATGGACTGGACAACAAACGTTCGTGGAGCGTAGTCTTGTTATGTTCGTGGAAAATGGCTGATCGACGGATTGTGGAGTGCCTGCGCATTAAGTATTGTAGCACTTGTGGCGGCCTGGCTTTATATGTTGGTGAAAGCTATCTCAGACTTTCCATAATTTATGTTCAGGGTCGACAAGCGTGTGTTACTTAAATGTATATATCTTTACAACAGGTGTTAAAGTCTGTGAACACAGTATTACGAGGTACAGTATCTGTGTAATGTTAGAAGTGCTGATTATGAGAACTGGCAAGTAGTATTGATACAGAGACAGTGAAGGGTATTTATCTACATATATGTACATTGTTCATCGGACTATCTACAAATGGTAGTTGAGTTCTCGCTTTCGTTTTCCCACTGTTTTCATTGTTGTTGTAAATATGGAGTCTTCCACCAATATTTTGTGTGTGTATTATATGTATAATTTTGTGTGTTAATGAGGTGCTCATGCAGGGATTTTGTTAAGAATATAGTTAGCTACTTTAGAATCAGTGAAGTCATTGATGAACCTAGGTGCAGTTCCTATCTATTTAGTCGTTTTCAGGAGGTTAGGTAAGGCCTGCAGCAGATGTACCAGTACGCAGCATTATGTACACGCCCTGGTATATAAAGTTTATCATGCTTTATTTAAATTCGAGGGATCCATTCTGGTGAACTCTGGCGCCCATACTACGGACATTTTCGATTAAATATTTTTATTATTTTATTTCAAGTATTTTATGAAGTTTTTGAGCAATATTTTTTTATTTACATAGTTTATTCATGATTTTGTTTATCAGTAATCATCAAAAGGTTACAAACTTTGAAAAAAAAAAAAAGCGTTTGGAAGATAATGTTACTAATATGAAGACTAAATTACGGAAAAAATGAGACTGTAAACAGCTCTGCAGGAACAAAATCGAATGCTCAGTGGTCAAAGGAAGTATACATTTATTATTTGCTAGAAACATTCATGTAATCACTAAAGCGTATTTCTCATACTTCTAACATCATTACCCTGTATTTAATAACTGTTTGTTGAAATAATATGTTAAAATAAAGAAATAATAATGAATTTATACAAAATTCAAACTAATATAAATGATGAAATAAAGATTAAAAGAAATGACGGTCTAAAAATATTTCTGATATTTTCACGTATTTAAGTTCCGAATTTTTCTTATGATTGAGGGATAAAAACCCATTTCAATTCTTGAAATGGTCTCGGTTTTTTTCAACACCTCTGTGAAATACAGATGGACACAGCAATTTTATACATACAGAAACTCGTGAATTGCTTATTTTCTATTGTCCGTATATTTGAAAATCGCTAAATAAATGGAAATTTGAGATAAACAACAGTTGACCGAGGGAAGCACAGCAAGTGTGTTGTTTAATATTACAGTTGTTATCGTAATTGAGGCCATAGGGCCTCCTCTTTTGCGTCGGTTCCGAACCACGGAGACATGAATTTTCATTTAAAATAATACTCTATTTCAGTTTATTATACTGGCAAAGAATTGGATCATACAAGGAGGTTCGCGTTGTGTCAGAATACGGTGTACCGAGCTCGATAGCTGCAGTCGCTTAAGTGCGGCCAGTATCCAGTATTCGGGAGATAGTAGGTTCGAACCCCACTGTCGGCAGCCCTGAAAATGATTTTCCGTGGTTTCCAATTTTCACACCAGGCAAATGCTGCGGCTGTACCTTAATTAAGGCCACGGCCGCTTCCTTCCCACTCCTAGCCATTTCCTGTCCCATCGTCGCCATAAGACGTATCTACGTCGGTGCGACGTAAAGCAACTAGCAAAAAAATAAAAAAATAAAAAATACGGTGTGTAATATTAATACCTTAGCTAGATGGGCTGCCTACTATTCAGGAGAGAGAGTGATGTGAAAAGTGTACCCGTAGAGCTGCTTTGCTTAAACTGTTATTCGTAGAATGTTTCTAGTGCTATGTTTTCTTTACACATGGCCTATAGCTAAGCATATCCGAATAGCCCATTATTAAAATGTGTTACGTCTACCGGAAAATAAATTTTGCACCATGTTGTTCCGTACTGTAGTATTTCCTCTATTAAAAAAGTCTACAAAGAACGGTGCTGAACGTGTTCTGTCCAGGGTAGGGAGGATGCAAAAGTCAGGCACAAAAGCAAGGAGTGTTGTGTCCCTCAGGTATCTTTTCTTTCAAGATGCAGTTTGTTCCATTGTCTTATATTTCGTGAGCCATCAAAACATAGCTCATACTGAGGAATGCTGATCTTATATTTGTCTGCACATTTTCAGGAATATTGAGTTAAAATACAATAATGTAATGAAATATACTGATAATATAAGGGAGAGATTCTTCTTATTTACTACGTTACACAGTCTCAGTTTTTAAATAAATTAGATACAAACCGTGTTATATCTAAACAATTTCCAGAAGTTTGATATATTTACCTTTATACGTTCCCGCTGCATTTTTTTTTTTTTTGCGAGTGGCTTTACGTTGCACCGACACAGATAGGTCTTATGACGACGATGGGACTGGGAAGGGCTAGGCGGCCGTAGCCTTAATTAAGGTACAGCCCCAGCATTTGCCTGGTGTGAAAATGGAAAACCACCGAAAACCATCTTCAGGGCTGCCGAACCTACTATCCCCCGAATACTGGATACTGGCCGCACTTAAGCGACTGCAGCTATCGAACTCGGTCCACTGCATTTCAAACAGAGATACAGTATTGTAAAACAGGTATCACATATTTGTCCTCAGGGTACAATTTGGAATATGTTTTCCTTCATATCACAACCTTTTGCTCACATGGACATAATAGATTTAGTAAATGGGAAGCCCATCTACTACAGCTATATTTCATAACATTTATCACCGCTCAAAATGAGTATGGGTGCATGGTATTGTATACGTTCCTCGCAGGTACACTTTTCTCATAAACAATTGAATGTATAGATATAATAAGTTCCTCTTCCGTTGTTTCCCATTTTCGCACCAGGCAAATGCTGGGACTATAACTTAATAAAGGCCACAGTCGTTTCCTACCTATTCGTAGCCCATTCCTGTCCCATCGTTACCATAAGACCTACATGTGTCGGTGCGAGGTAAAGCAACTTAAAAGCAGCTCGTATTTTGAGAGTCACTTCAAGCGCAACTGTGAAGAGGAAGTAATGTAGAAATACTGGAAGTACTTGAAACACAACAGAAATAATGAGAAAAGAGGGCAGACTTCTTTCAAGACAAACACTGATGGAAAGAATAAAATATCATTCTTCAACAAAAATTCAATAATAATTTATTCGATTTGTGCATGTACTTCATAACTTGTGTCTCACTTATTTTGCTTTAAGAACGTCATTCTCATTTTATGTCATTGCAATAAATGGTGTGATTTATGTGATCTCTTTTCCCATTTCTTTTTACAAGTTGATTTACGTACTGCCAACAGTGGGGTTCGAACTCACTATCTCCCGAATGCAAGCTCACAACTGCGTGTCCCTAACCGCACGACCAGCTCGCTTGGTTTTCTCATTCCTCTTCCATATTATGCAAGGGTACTTACTCCACAGTGTACGGTATACATTGCATAAAGTTACGTCTAGAATATACACTGACTGACAGAGCAAATGCAACACCAAGAAGGAGTGGTCAGAACTTTATGCCAATTGCAGGGTAGACTGACGTCACTGAGGTATGCTCATGATGTGAAATGCGCCGCTGTGCTGCGCACGTAGCGAACGATAAATGGGACACGGCGTTGGCGAATGGCCCACTTCGTACCGTGATTTCTCAGCCGACAGTCATTGTAGAACCTGTTGTCGTGTGCCACAGGACACGTGTATAGCTAAGAATGCCAGGCCGCCGTCAACGGAGGCATTTCCAGCAGACAGACGACTTTACGAGGGGTATGGTGATCGGGCTGAGAAGGGCAGGTTGGTCGCTTCGTCAAATCGCAGCCGATACCCATAGGGATGTGTCCACGGTGCAGCGCCTGTGGCGAAGATGGTTGGCGCAGGGACATGTGGCACGTGCGAGGGGTCCAGGCGCAGCCCGAGTGACGTCAGCATGCGAGGATCGGCGCATCCGCCGCCAAGCGGTGGCAGCCCCGCACGCCACGTCAACCGCCATTCTTCAGCATGTGCAAGACACCCTGGCTGTTCCAATATCGACCAGAACAATTTCTCGTCGATTGGTTGAAGGAGGCCTGCACTCCCGGCGACCGCTCAGAAGACTACCATTGACTCCACAGCATAGACGTGCACGCCTGGCATGGTGCCGGGCTAGAGCGACTTGGATGAGGGAATGGCGGAACGTCGTGTTCTCCGATGAGTCACGCTTCTGTTCTGTCAGTGATAGTCACCGCAGACGAGTGTGGTGTCGGCGTGGAGAAAGGTCAAATCCGGCAGTAACTGTGGAGCGCCCTACCGCTAGACAACGCGGCATCATGGTTTGGGGCGCTATTGCGTATGATTCCACGTCACCTCTAGTGCGTATTCAAGGCACGTTAAATGCCCACCGCTACGTGCAGCATGTGCTGCGGCCGGTGGCACTCCCGTACCTTTAGGGGCTGCCCAATGCTCTGTTTCAGCAGGATAATGCCCGCCCACACACTGCTCGCATCTCCCAACAGGCTCTACGAGGTGTACAGATGCTTCCGTGGCCAGCGTACTCTCCGGATCTCTCACCAATCGAACACGTGTGGGATCTCATTGGACGCCGTTTGAAAACTCTGCCCCAGCCTCGTACGGACGGCCAACTGTGGCAAATGGTTGACAGAGAATGGAGAACCATCCCTCAGGACACCATCCGCACTCTTATTGACTCTGTACCTCGACGTGTTTCTGCGTGCATCGCCGCTCGCGGTGGTCCTACATCCTACTGAGTCGGTGCCGTGCGCATTGTGTAACCTGCATATCGGTTTGTAATAAACATCAATTATTCGTCCGTGCCATCTCTGTTTTTTCTCCAACTTTCATCCCTTTCGAACCACTCCTCCTTGGTGTTGCATTTGCTCTGTCAGTCAGGGTAATTATGAGTAAAATACTACGTCGCACCGACACAGATACGTCTTATTGCGACGATGTGACAGGAATGGGCTAGGAGTGGGAAGGAAGCGGCCGTGGCCTTAATTAAGGTACAGCCCCAGCATTTGCCTGGTGTGAAAATGGGAAACCACGGAAAACCATCTTCAGGGCTGCCGACAGTGGGGTTCAAAAACCTACTATCTCCCGAATACTGGATACTGGCCGCACTTAAGCGATTGCAGCTATCGAGCTCGGTAGTATCAGAAACTGGCCGGGAATAATTTACATTAGAGTAACTGAGGTACTACTACTACTACTACTACTACTACTACTACTACTAAACAGTTTTCATTCCTCCCGGAAGGGGAAGGCGGGCCTCTTAGACAGTAACGCCTTCTCTCAGGCCGGCAGGTTTGTTACGGAGGAGGAGATGCACGGAGGTGCCGTGGCCTAGGGTATACTAGGATCTGTCCCGGCATTCCCCTTAGTGCAGGAGAATGGAAAACCACAGAAAACCATTCTCAGGACAGCTGACGGTTGGAGCCAGACATGAGGTCTAAACCTGTCCCGTCTCCCGAATGCAGAGGCGTAGAGCCGCGGTAAAGGTGTGGCCACCCCTCCTCTGCTCGGTTGGCCGGTCTGAGTGCAGAGCTGTTGGACCACAGACCAGCCGTGGCCACTTGAGGGCCGAGAACCACTCTGCATCTACCGACGTAACTGAGGAGTCCTAACAAATTATTTATTTTGATGGTGTGTAGTCTTCTCCGAACAGGCCAGGAAGGCCCTTGGAAGGGTGGAAGGTAAAGGCTTCCACTATCCGTAACGTCGGCACTTGATGAGATAGAGTGGTTAGCTCTACACCCGGCCACCTTTGCCCCCAGGAATTAACCTGGTACTCATTTTTTGTGTAGGCTGAGTGAACCTCAGGGCCATATGCACCTCCGGAAGTGGAAATCTCATTTCTTAAATTTTAAGACTTCCTCACGGGGATTCGAACCCACGTCCTTCCGGGCGCATGCCCTTACCGCCTCGGCCAGGCAATTCCTTGATGGTGTTTAGTGGTCAATAAAAAATTCAAATAGCTACTTATATTCTGATTGACGCTGACAAAGGTACCCGTCTGGTGATTATAAACCGTTGAAAATCTAAAGTTACCATGTTAAGTCTCAATTTGTGTACAAAGGTCGGTTCGAAGAATTTTCAGATTAAATGCAGATGAACGGTTGGAAAGGACAACTCCCGCGCGACATACCCCTTCATTCTCTTTGTCCATACAGAGTTCCAACTCTCATCCATTTCGCTTCCAAATCTTGTCTTGACATGAGATACGGAACGTGTGGAGAAGATGAAATCTGTATCCCATCGAGCTGAGGATCTTGCTAACATGTCCGCTCTCTCATTTCCAACAGTTCCAGCATGACCTTTTACCCAACCAAAGCAGATATGCAAGTTTCTAGTTAAAAATAAATTCCTAATGTTTGAGGCCGGTGGGTGCAGATTATATTTGTCTCTTATGGCGGTGATGGAAGATTGAGAATCACTGGATATTTCTTTTTGCTAGTTGCTTTACGTCGCACCGACACAGACATGTCCTATGGCGACGATGGATAGGAAAGGGCAAGGAGTGGAAATGAAGTGGCCGTAGCCTTAATTAAGGTGTAGCCCCAGCATTTGCCTGGTGTGAAAATGGGGAAACCACGGAAAACCATTTTCAGAGCTGCCGACAGTGGGGTTCGAACCTACTATCTCCCGAATACTGGATACTGGCCGCACTTAAGAGACTGCAGCTGCTGTAAACAAGGTTGGGGTTTACAAATGCACAACTTCTTTATTTGCTTCACATGTAAAATTACAATATTTACACTAACAAAACTGAAAGTTATCTCGAAGCAAAATGAACTATGAATTTGGAGAAAGAGTCTGTCTTTGTACACTATATACACATTGGAGTATTCACGTTCACTACTATTTCGGAAAGATAGTCCTTGTGACATGAAAAGTTCTTGATAGTCGAAAACTATCAGAAGCACTGACGTAAATATCTCAGAGAGTCCTTCCTTGTTGAAGTGTCTGAGTTCATTAACGTAAGTTCAATGACTGAAGAGTTCCTACTTAGCGAAACTAAGTTGATAATGGGAGCTTGCATTAGCTAGGGAATGATAGTGGCATATAATGGTACGACTGGACATGGACAGCGTAACAGGCAAGAGGAGCGGTGACCCGAGGTGAGACCTCTTACTGCCAGAAATTCAGTCCACCTGGCCGAAGCACATTTTCAAGAGGAGTAGCCTCCGTGCTCGACGTAGGGTGTATTCTGGAGCTGGACACCGGGGTCAGTGGGCGTCTGGACAGGCTAGGAGCTCCTTTTTATAGCACACACGACGTTCCAGGCACGCGCACTGAGGGCTGCGCGTCGAGGCTCGAAGAATAACACACTGGCACGCGTGTAGCTGGCTGGCGGATCGAGAAGGGAGCGACGGACATACAACAGCAGCTATCGAGATCGGTACTGGATATTTGAGCACTGCAATTATTTTGTAAGCACCGCATTATGGCCTGTGTTATAGCAAAGAGTTTTGCTTGAAAAAATGGTGGTAGAACACACTAACTTGTATCTCCTATTCAAAAATGCTGAATTATTCATATACCGGTACAAAACGGATGAGGATCCTATACAGATCGTTCTTAGTTCTGAGACAGTCATCCGAGATCCGTCAGTGTATATGCAGCAGCGAGTTACTGAAGTTGTGCGATTTATTTATTTATTTAATTCTACTCTTCCGTACTGTTGTTTTAAGACTTAAAGGCCCGGTTTCACAGTATACGCTTAAGCTTTGGATCGGGCTTAAGCGGGAGCTTAAACTCTGTACGAGTTTCACAGTGGGGAGTGCAAGTGGTAAGCCGAGCTTATCTGTGACTGGCTTAAGCTGTATGCAACTGAGGTTTAAGCTAAGGATTCAGTTCAGATGGTAGAGCGCCGGCCTTCTAGCCCAACTTGGCAGGTTCGATCCTGTCTCAGTCCTGTAGTGAAGGTGCTCAAATTCATAGTTAGTGGGACGTAAAACCAATAATATTAACATTAAATAACTTATATTTCTGAATATATTTCGAGGCTCGTGAAATAATACAGTTTCCGTGTTCCGATATACAGTAAAAGAGACAAAAATGTCGGTCGGTCACTTGCTTTCTTGGCTTACGCTGCGTGAACCATCAACGATAGACCCCAAGTGCAAGCGTACGAATTGTAGAGCATAGAAACCTCTACAAAAAAGTCCGCGATGGTATATACCTATTTCCAACCGTTTGCCCTCTAGAAGCGATTTTATGCTATACTCAGCGGTAAAAAAATATAACTCCTTAACATTAAATAAATATTTCGATATTATCCTCGAATTCCTCATTGAAATAAATTGTTTGACCTCCTCCAGTATTTTATAAGGATTACAATAACCTTGTCAGGACATTATTTGCATGAATGGTTCAGAAGTTATGGCCATTTTAGACTGTAGTGGTAATACGTGTCAGCAGGACGGGCGAGTTACCTTTTTTAAACTTTATTTTCGTTACTATCATTGGAATCACATTTTCCGTTCATTTTTCTCAATTATCTTGGCTGATAGACGATGTATAACCTACAAGTCAATCAATCATAGGCTACGGATGTAAAAAAGATGAGAATTGAATCATTGCGCATGCGCAAGCATTGCCAACTTCGGAGATGTTCAGCTTAGTAAAGCTGCACATGGTCCCCCTACTGTGAAACTCGTAGTGTTTAAGCCAAAGCGTAAGCCTTGCTTAAGCGGCGTGCGTGGCTTACTAAAGCTTCTGCTGAAACTCAAACTGTGAAACCGGGCCTTAAGGTTAATGAAGGAAGAAAGAAGTACTATAAGAAGAGAGCGGAAGGAATCTCGGAGTTCTTAGGAAGATAGTCTATAACATGAGGCATTTTAATGAACGGGATGTAAGGTCAATTACAAGGAATACCATGAATAGATCATAACGACTTTAATGGACGTACTTACAAGTAGTAATGAGTGTGCTGGTAAGCTACAAGAAATGAGTGCTGATCTATGTTATGAGGCTGTATTGTTTACAGGATGTCCGCCTCTGTGGTGTAGCGGTTAGCGTGATTAGCTGCCACCCCCGGAGGGGAGGTCCGGGTTCGATTCCCGGCTCTGCCACGAAATTTGAAAAGTGGTACGAGGGCTGGAACGGGGTCCACTCAGCCTCGGGAGGTCAACTGAGTAGAGGTGGGTTCGATTCCCACCTCAGCCATCCTCGAAGTGGTTTTCCGTGGTTTCCCACTTAACCTCCAGGCGAATGCCGGGATGGTACCTAACTTAAGGCCACGGCCGCTTCCTTCCCTCTTCCTTCTCTATCCCTTCCAATCTTCCCATCCCCCTACAAGGCCCCTGTTCACCATAGCAGGTGAGGCCGCTTGGGCGGGGTACTGGTCGTACTCCCCAGTTGTATCCCCCGACCAAGAGTCTGAAGCTCCAGGACACTGCCCTTGAGGCGGTAGAGGTGGGATCCCTCGCCGAGTCCGAGGGAAAAGCCGAACCTGCAGGGTAAACAGATGATGATGATGATTGTTTACAGGAGGTCGTGCTCTTGCAATTGTCCGTACAACCATTCATCCTAAGAGGGTAGGAGGGAAAAAATCCTCATCCTTCCCATTTTCAACCCCTCATCCTGGTACGTATTGTTTCGAGTTGTTCGTTGATTGTTTCATTCCTTTAGGGGGAAGGAGGGAACTTCGGTTGCATGAGCATGAAAACACGCCGTCCTACCTTGCAAATAGTCCTGGCTAGCTGTGACATGCTACCACAATTTAGTCACGCACCTTGCACTTAAGTGGCTGTGCGATCATAAATATACCATTTAACCCCTGATGTTCGTTCAATAGAATGTCGTCCTCCGACATCCTGCATTACTATGTTCACAACATGTTCGAAGTCGAGCGGTTAATTTAATTTAATTTGTTGCTTGCTACAGGATTGTCATCCCAATTACAGCAGCAAAATTACAAATAATTATTACTTAATATTACCGAGCCTAACTTAATTCAATCTAAAGTAATCTTAATCTAATCCTGTATCCTGTATTTATTGAAAAACTGAACGATATTCCAGACAAACATTAACTACATAAATAAAAGTATTGTCCGCCTCTTTGGTGTAGTGTTTAGTGTGATTAGCTGCCACCCCCGGAAGCCCGGGTTCGATTCCCGGCTCTGCCACGAAATTTGAAATGTGGTACGAGGGCTGGAACAGGGTCCACTCATCCTCGGGAGGTCAAATAAATAGAGGGGTGTTCGATTCCCACCTCAGCCATCCTCGAGGTGGATTTCCGTGGTTTTCCACTTGTCCTCCAGGTAAATTCCGGGATGGTACCTGGCTTAAGGCCACGGCCGCTTCCTGCCCTCTTCCTTGTATATCCCTTACGAGCTTCCCATCCTCTCATAAGGCCCCCGTTCAGCATAGCAGGTAAGGCCTTCTGGGCGATGTACTGTCCTCTCTCCCAGTTGTATCCCCCGACCCAATGTCTCACGCTCCAGGACACTGCTCTTGAGGCGGGATCCTTCGCTGAGTCCGAGGGAAAAGCCAACCCTGGAGGGTAAACCGATTAAGAAAGAAATAAAAGTATTAAAATTAAATTTGAACAATTAATAACACAGTATACAGTCTACATGCCTTTGGTGGCGAGATGTAGTATCTACAGTGCACTATGTCTTCTGGTATGGGCTATATCAGATTTGTTACTTTCATTGACCTGTCTCAGTCTCTTCCTTGGCTTTGACAATATGAAAGTGACTGAGGTATGAGTGATGCTAGTAATACCATTCTTTATGGAGCCAGTCCCTGATATGAATGGCGTGAAAATATCGCCCATAGGGTCGGTTGGTGCATGCATTTCAGTGGGCTTGGCAGACTGATATGTAATAGCAGCGGCTGGCTCGTTGAGGAAAGCAACCAGAAACTACCTCACTCCTCATTTCCCTAGTACGCCTCTTCAGTGACGCTTAGGCTATTTATGACAGCTGTTGGCGGAGTTGCAGAGGATCAAACCAGCCTTCGGGCTGAATACGCAACATACATACATAGAGTCTAGAGCATTAACATTTGGACATACTAAAAATTAATATTGAAGAACAACACATTGGTTATTACGACATAACGGGAATATAAAGGGAACTACTGTGAATATGGACGCGATTTTAAAATCGACTATCATCCTCGTCAAGTTGTTCGGAGATTTAAAGTTCTCATCCCGGCCTAACCAGTTGAAGATCCTATTATGGTTTGTCCTTGTTTACGCTCCATAAGATGCATGTTCAGTCCATGTTGTTATTCTCTATGGACTTTAACATTTTTTATCTGTCTCTTGACACAGCCCAGAGCAAAATGCACCTTCTGGTGAAGTCCTGCTTCCATTCATGGCTGTGACAGTATGGAAGTTTATGAGGTGTGTGTGGTGTTGAATAATGACATCCGGGGCACGAATAGTTCGTCTTAGCGTTAGGGAAGGTGTTACTCAGAGCGCCATGCGAGCTGCAGTAGAATATTACGGCTCAGTGAGGAAAGCAGTAGCGAACAACCCCACTTTTCATCTTGCCTAGTGTCTGACTCGTTGGCTGAATGGTCAGCGTACTGGCCTTCGGTTGAGAGGGTACTGGGTTCGATTCCCGGTTGGATCGGGGATTTTAACCTTAATTGGTTAATTCACGTGGCCCGGGGGCTTCTTCGACATTTTGATCTCGAATACTCGCATCCCACTGTGAAAATGGGAAAACATGGAAAATGATCTTCAGGGCTGCCGGCAATGGGATTCGAACCCAATACAAGCTGACAACTACGTGCCCCAAACCACGTGGCCACTCGCTCGGTGAAATAAAATTTTAATTAACATACATATATGAATGAAAAAAAAAGAAACAGTAGAGCCGAACATTTTGGCAAAACCAATGGCATGACATCATACGTATGTAAAAATAGCTGCAATTTAAAATGTCATATATGTTTGTTCAAATAACATATACACTGTACAAGGCTAGATTAACAACATTCAGCTATTATTAAAGCGCTTTCTTTCTTTCTTTCTTTCTTTCTTAATCTCTTAACCCTCCAGGGTTGATTTTTCCCTCGGACTCAGCGAGGGATCCCACCTCTACCACCTCAAGAGCAGTGTCCTGGAGGGTGAGACATTGGATCGGGGTAATACAACTGGGGAGAATGACCAGTACCTCGCTCAGGCGACCTCACCTGCTATGCTGAACAGGAGCCTTGTGGAAGGATAGGAAGATAGGAAGGGATGGATAAAGAAGAGGGAAGGAAGCGGCCGTGGCCTTAAGTTAGGTACCATACCAGCATTTGCCTGGAGGAGAAGTGGGAAACTACGGAAAACCACTTCCAGGATGGCTGAGGTGGGAATCGAACCCACCTCTACTCATTAGACCTCCCGAGCCTGAGTGGACCCCGCTCCAGCCTTCGTACCACTTTTCAAATTTCGTAGCAGACCCGGGAATCAAACCCGGGCCTCAGGGGATGGCAGCTAAACACACTAACCACTACACCAAAGAGGCAGACTAAAGCGCTTCCTGGATAATGAATTGTTCTCGATGTCCAGAGCTCACCTACATTTCTGTGACTCGGGTTATGTAGGATTTGAGAACTTGTTTTCGAATGTAAGTTTCGATTCTTAAATGTTCTCGGATTCATAGTAATCGATTCTGGGAAGTATTGGATTCTGCCCACCACTCACAAACACTACTACTTACATGATTCAGGGAGCAATAGTTGAATGCATGCATGCCAGATAGTCTATGCAGTCCACTCAACGAAGCTTGTAATTCAATTTGTTTCAGTTAAATACTTTTCCAGTAAATGAAAACAAATTAAACAGCTAAGTATCATTCCCGTCTTCCGGCCCCGCGGTGTAGGGGACAACGCGCCCGCCTGTCACCCGGCATCCCGGCTTCGATTCCCGGCCGGATGAGGGGTTTCTAATTGTAAATGATTAATATCCCTGGCCTGGGGACTGGGTGTTTGTGTCGTCCTTAACGTTCCTTTCCTCGCATTCAACAATTTACACTTCTGCAATATCCAAATACAAGCAGGTTCCTAACATATGGTGCAAGTAGGGGCAAAAGATCTTTCTAGGTCGACGCCCCGAACAAATAGCACTTTTCATTTAAAAAATAATAATTCTCGTCACCGAGCAAGTGGCCGTGCGGTTAGGAGCGCGTATCTGTCAGATTGCATTCGTGAGGTAATAGGTTCGAGCCCCATTGTCGGCAGCCCTGAAGATGGTTTTCCGTGGTTTCCCATTTTCATACCAGGCAAATGCTGGGGCTACACCTTAATTAAGGCTACGGCCACTTCATTTCCACTCCTTGCCCTTTCCTATCCATCGTCGCCGTAAGACCTATCTGTGTCGGTGCGACGTAAAGCCAATTCTAAAAAACAAACATTTTCGTCCCCAGTTAATTTAATAAAATATCTTGGATCAGTGGATCTTGAATATTGCGGCGCACTAATACTTGTTCTACTTCATTTTACATTGACGACTCAGTTACAGTATCTCGGTCAAAATCCCGTCAAAATGAAATGCTTTCTAGAATGAGAAAGAACAAATATGTTCGCATGTCGGCGATAAATCTCGACGTTTCAGAAGAAAATTTCTTTCCTTCTGGACAGTTGTAACGATACTCTACATCACGTCGTGTCAGCAGAAACAACATTGATGATTTATCACCAAGTGTAACGAGAAACATTTGTTACATTTCTGCTATACTAGCTGTTTGAGATCCGTTTCTGAAGTGCAAAGTAGGTAAGTTTTATTTACTAACCCGGAGTTACGAAGAGGGTAACAGCTCAGCACTCAGCAGTGTTCTCATCATTTCACTTCGACAGGTTCTTACTAGTGATGGGATAATCGAATAACCTCCATCTGATTATTGAAATAATCGAATAAATAATCGAATAAAATAATCAAATGAGTTTCAAATATCATTGAGTTGTAGTGATGGCATAATCGAATATTTTTAATAATCGAATAACATCCATCCGATTATTTAAATAATCAAATAAAATAATCGAGTGAGTTTCAAATATCATTCAGTTGTAGTGATGCCATAATCGAATATTTTTAATAATCGAACAACCTCCAACCGATTATTTAAATAATCGAATAAAGTAATCGAATGAGTTTCAAATATCATTCAGTTGTAGTGATGCCATAATCGAATATTTTTATTAATCGAACAACCTCCATCCAATTATTTAAATAATCGAATGAATAATCGAATAAAATAATCGAATGATTTTCTAATATCATTCAGTTGTAGTGATGGCATAATCGAATATTTTTAATAATCGAATAACCTCCATCCGATTATTTAAATAATCGAATGAAATAATCGAATGAGTTTCAAATATCATTCAGTTGTAGTGATGGCATAATCAAATATTTTTAATAATCGAATAACCTCCATCCGATTATTTAAATAATCGAACAGAATAATCGTATGAGTTTCAAATATCATTCGAATAAAAAGTGATGTTATTGTGACAGTTAATTCATTCGTTACTTTATCATTTAAATAATCGAATAAATAATCGAATAAAATAATCAAATGATTTTCAAATATCATTCGGTTTTATCGCATAGAATATTCGGATGCGTCATGAATCAATTTTTCGGTTTAAGGGTGTCCGATGGATAATCGATTGAAATAAGTGAATAGATGAACTTTTATGATAAATAGAAATAGGCCAGCGCGTTTTTCCAAACGTATCTCCAAATGTTGAAACTAAATGAATGAATTAACTGTCTCAATAACATCACTTTTTATTCGATTATTTCGAAAGCATCCATTATTCATTTGCCTCATTCATTCGAATGCAGTTCCAAATGAATAATCGAAAAATAATCGAATGGAAAAATCACTACCGGATAGCGTAATTGATTCTAATGGATTTTCGGATGAATAATAAAAAATAATCGAATGAAAAAATATGCACTATTCGATTGCCTCCTTCATTGGAATGGCGTTTCGAATGAATAATTGAAAAAATAATCGAATGGAAAGAAATATTCACTATTCGATTGCCTCATTCATTGGAATGGAGTTTCGAATTAATAACCGAAAAATAACATGATGAAAAAATATTCACTATTCGATTGCCTCATTCATTCTAATGAATAATCGAAAAATAATCGATTGGTAAATATAATCGAATAAAATTAAATAATCGAATAAGCGATTATTTTGTAATCGATTATCCAATCACTAGTTCTTACCTCCAGACGGAACATTCCGCTCTTCTGATTAGCTAATTTAGACGACAATATTGAAGTAGTTGCCACTATCTATGATCCAAGCTCATTAATGTCCGGCTCCCTGGCTAAATGGTTAGCGTGCTGGCCTTTGGTCACAGGGGTCTCGGGTTCGATTCTCGGCAGAATCGGAAATTTTAACCATCATTGGTTAATTTCGCTGGCACGGAGGCTGGGTGTATGTGTTATCTTCATCATCATTTCATCATCACCATCACCACCATCACCACCACCACCACCACGACGCGCAGGTCGCCTACGGACGTCAAATCAAAAGACCTGCACCTGGCGAGCCGAACATATCCTCGGAGACTCCCGGCACCAAAAGCCATACGCCATTTCATTTTATTTCAAGCTCATTAATAATAATAACAATCAGAATTTCATGTGGGCGTAGCTGGTGCAGCCCTTGTAAGGTACATCATTTGACTAAGTATAAGTACGTACACGTAAATACTTATTCTCCTCTATTTTATCTATTTCTTCTGCCTCTCGCCGTCGGAACTGCCAGCCACTTTCTGTGCTAATTCCTATCCCTGGCCAACTGCGTGGCTTGTTTCAGACATATTCTCTATCTCTCTGCCAACTCTCCGACATACTGGATCTATTTCCTTCCTGGAACATCCTTGTTTTCGATTACCATCGGGCTTGGCGTCAAAACCCTTTGGTTTCCTTTCTTCACATTAATTTTCCTTTTGGGCTAGTGGTTTTATGTCGCGCTAACACATCGAAGACTTTTGACGGCGCAAGGGTAGGAATGGGTTAGTATTGGCAAGACAGTGACCGTGGCTTTAATTAAGGTACAGCCCCGGCATTCATCTGCTGTGAAAATAGAAAACCACGGAAAATTATCTTCAAGGCTACCGGTGGTGGGATTCGAGCCCACTATCTCCCGAATGCAAGCTCACAGCACAAGTATACCAGTTGATAGTCATCATCTCCCTAGCATCGTCGTAAACGAGATAATATAACATTTCTTGCACAGTGCTTGGAAGATACACGTATGTGTAGAAGAAGTTATTTGTGTTACTGCTGGTACGTCCCACTATCTGCATTTATGGCTTTCGGAGAAGATAAGGTGTCAGAATTTCGTCACGCAGGAGTACTTTTACGTGGTAGTAAATCTACCAACAAAAGGCTAGCATATTTAAGCATCTTCAAATGCCAAATGGTGTAGGCGTAGAGTGCCTCCCTCTTACTCGGAGGTTTCCAGGTTCGATTCCCAACAAGGACAGTGATTTTTACCTGGATCTGAGGGCTGCTTCGAAGTCCACTCAGCCTACGTGATTACAATTTAAGAGCTATCTGACGGTGAGATGGGGGCCCCGGTCTTTAAAGCCAAGAGTAACGGCCAAGAGGATTCGTCTTCCTGACAACACTTCTTCATTTTCTTAATCTGTTTACCCTCCAGGGTCGATTTTTCCATCGGACCCAGCGAAGAATCCCACCTCTTCCGCCTCAATGGCAGTGTCCTGGAGCTTCAGGCTCTGGGTCGGCGATGGAACTGGGGAAGATGACCAGAACCTCTCCCAGGCGGCCTCACCTGCTATGCTGAACAAGGGACTTGAGGGGGAATGCGAAGATTGGAAGGGATAGACAAGGAAGAGGGAAGGAAGTGGCCGTGGCCTTAAGTTAGGTACTATCCCCGCATTTGCCTGGAGGAGAAGTGGGAAACTACGGAGTACCACTTCCAGGATGGCCAAGGTGGGAGTCGAACCCACCTCTACTCGGTTGACCTCTCGAGGCTGAATGGACCCCGTTCCATCCCTCGTACCACTTTCATATTTCGTGGCAGAGCCGGGAATCGAACCTGGGCCTCCGGGGGTGGCAGCTAATCACACTAACCATTACACCACAGAGTCCTCACTACACGACACCTCATAATCTGGAGGCCTTCGGGCTGAGCAGCGGTCGCTTGGTAGGCCATGGTACTCCGGGGCTATTGTGCAATGAGGTTTGGTTTGGTTCAAATGCCAGCAGACTGAACCGGGATCGAGCCCACCAACTTGGTCTCCGAGGGGCAACACTCTACCATCTGAGACACTCAGCCCGGCTCTTATCTAGAGGGTTCTGGTTCGATTCTCAGCAGTAGGGGAGTTTTGGGGGTACTACACCACCTCGTCAGCATTTTTTTCTGCTGCGTCAAGACCCAAGGTCATTGACTCCGGCCAAAGTCATTGACCCCATGACGTCATCACCACGTGCTCTTATTTGTAAACAAAGCCACGCGCTTGGCTACGTGCTTTTTTGACAGCTGTCAAGGTGACAGCTGTCATCTCGACAGACCCTAACCTCACTTTTAAGAACAACAGAGCATCGCTAACCTCACTGCTACCATCTTGATGGGGCTAAAACTCATTGCTGCCACCTTATGCACGTAGCAGCAAGCAATCTAAAATCCACGTGCTTTCTTGACACCTGTTTACAAACAATGGTCTCGTGGTCATGATGTCATGGGGTCAGTGATCTTGGTCGGGTCAATGACCTCGGGTGCTGACGCAGCAGAAAAAATACTGACGAGGTGGTGTAGTACCCTCACACCTCCTCTACTCCCAGCCAATCCAATGGCTGGAAAGACATTCACTCAACCTCTGATAGTAGTTTTTTTGTGTGTGTAATATGTGAAGCCATCTCTTTTCAGTTTCGACGTAGTTAATTTATAACTGTTAGGTTCTTCACTCTGCCGACACTAATTTTTAGTAATCAATTTAAGAACTAGCCGAAAAAGAAAACGTAAGGAAACAGTATTACACCTGAAAAAGACACAACTTAATTAAAATAGAATGCCAGGTTTCGTTCTTGAAAGAGCATCATCAGATTCTCTCAAATCACACTCAAATATTTAGAATATGTGTATTCCTGTTTAATACTTAGGAACTTGAAATCTGGAACGTATCTTAATGATGTCCTCCTTTGTCTCTACTCCAAAATCCACTGCGAGGTTTTTGAAAAACCATTGCTTTCTCATTGTCTCATTGGCGTGGGTACAAATGGCTGCAGTCCGTTGCAGTTGTTTCTTATCTGATATACTGTACGATCTCAAAGGGTTAATGGAAAGGGACATAATCATCAGTGCCATCGTTATTTTGAACCATAGAAGTTCTTTAAGGGGGGACCTACTGCTTTGAACATACAAACATGGGGTGTATTAAACTTTTTTCCCTCATCAATGGAAATGAACACTAAAAGGAAACTTTGTACGACAAACATTATTCCGTAATAATGTCTGTCTGTCTGTTAGGTCATCAGCCCAGAGGCTGGTTGGATCCTCAAATAACACCACCAATGGCTATGCAGTTATAGGGAAACCGCAAAATCCAATGGCAGAGCCCAAATGAGGAATACTAGACAAGATGAGGAGTGAGGTAGTTTGCCATTGCTTTCCTCACTGGTCCAGAAGGTGCTACTGCAGCACGACTGATCCTATGAGCAACACCTTTCATAACACTCGACACTAGTTGTGCTCCAAATGTAATTACTCAGCACCACCCATACCCCCAGCAGCTTCCATATTGTCACAGCCATGCATGAGACTGGGACTTTGGTGGAAGGTACACTTTGCTCTGGCCTGTGCCAAGAGACGGATACAAAAATATTGATTCCGCCAAGAAATGGCAACAGGCGGATCCTTAATAATATGCCTACATATTTAGAAGTCATTATATATAATTATTTATTCAAAATGGTGATGTATCGTGGCCACTATTTTGCCGTTTTCCTGATAATTTCCAAACACATGAATATTTGACTATGATTCTTTTTTATTAACATTAGTAATGTTACAGCTACAACATGTACTATAACCAGTGAAGTCCAACAAGTATATTTTTTTTCTGCCACCTTATTATAATAGAGAAATAAAAAGACTAAGAAGGAGGTGCAGACTGGAAAGAAATAGAGTTAGAAATGGCTGTGGAAGTAAGGAGAAATTGAAGGAACTTACTAGAAAATTGAATCTAGTAAAGAAGGCAGCTAAGGATAACATGATGGCAAGCATAATTGGCAGTCATACAAATTTTAGTGAAAAATGGAAGGGTATGTATAGGTATTTTAAGGCAGAAACAGGTTCCAAGAAGGACATTCCAGGAATAATTAATGAACAAGGGGAGTGTGTATGTGAGGATCTTCAAACGGCAGAAGTATTCAGTCAGCAGTATGTAAAGATTGTTGGTTACAAGGATAATGTCGAGATAGAGGAAGAGACTAAGGCCAAAGAAGTAATAAAATTTACGTATGATAACAATGACATTTACAATAAGATACAAAAGTTGAAAACTAGAAAAGCGGCTGGAATTGATCAGATTTCTGGGGATATACTAAAGACAATGGGTTGGGATATAGTACCATATCTGAAGTACTTATTTGATTATTGTTTGGCCGAAGGAGCTATACCAGATGAATGGAGAGTTGCTATAGTAGCCCCTGTGTATAAAGGAAAGGGTGATAGACATAAAGCTGAAAATTACAGGCCAGTAAGTTTGACATGCATTGTATGTAAGCTTTGGGAAGGCATTCTTTCTGGTTATATTAGACATGTTTGTGAAATTAATAACTGGTTCGATAGAAGGCAATTCGGTTTTAGGAAAGGTTATTCCACTGAAGCTCAACTTGTAGGATTTCAGCAAGATATAGCAGATATCTTGGATTCTGGAGGTCAAATGGACTGTATCGCGATTGACATGTCTAAAGCATTTGATAGGGTGGATCATGGGAGACTACTGGCAAAAATGAGTGCAATTGGACTAGACAAAAGAGTGACTGAATGAGTTGCTATATTTCTAGAAAATAGATCTCAGAGAGTTAGAGTAGGTGACCCTGTAATAGTTGAGAGGGGAGTTCCTCAGGGCAGTATTATCGGACCTTTATGTTTTCTTATATATATAAATGATATGAGTAAAGGAGTGGAATCGGAGGTAAGGCTTTTTGCGGATGATGTTATTCTCTATAGAGTGATAAATAAGTTACAAGATTGTGAGCAACTGCAACGTGACCTCGAAAATATTGTGAGATGGACAGCAGGCAATGGTATGTTGATAAACGGGGCTAAAAGTCAGGTTGTGAGTTTTACAAATAGGAAAAGTCCTCTCAGTTTTAATTACTGCGTTGATGGGGTGAAAGTTCCTTTTGGGGATCATTGTAAGTATCTAGGTGTTAATATAAGGAAAGATCTTCACTGGGGTAATCACATAAATGGGATTGTAAATAAAGGGTACCAATCTCTGCACATGGTTATGAGGGTGTTTAGGGGTTGTAGTAAGGATGTAAAGGAGAGTGCATATAAGTCTCTGGTAAGACCCCAACTAGAGTATGGTTCCAGTGTAAGGGACCCTCGCCAGGATTACCTGATTCAAGAACTGGAAAAAATCCAAAGAAAAGCAGCTCGATTTGTTCTGGGTGATTTTCGACAAAAGAGTAGCGTTACAAAAATGTTGCAATGTTTGGGTTGGGAAGAATTGAGAGAAAGAAGAAGAGCTGCTCGACTAAGTGGTATGTTCCGAGCTGTCAGCGGAGAGATGGCGTGGAATGACATTAGTAGACGAATAGGTTTGAATGGCGTCTATAAAAGTAGGAAAGATCACAATATGAAGATAAAGTTGGAATTCAAGAGGACAAACTGGGGCAAATATTCATTTATAGGAAGGGGAGTTAGGGATTGGAATAACTTACCAAGGGAGATGTTCAATAAATTTCCAATTTCTTTGAAATCATTTCGGAAAATGCTAGGAAAGCAACAGATAGGGAATCTGCCACCTGGGCGACTGCCCTAAATGCAGATCAGTATTTATTGATTGATTTATTGATTATTTCGTTAATTTTCATTTTAAAATATTCGTTTAAACTTAACCAATGAAAGTAGCTCAAAAATTATAGTTTATCCTTGAAACATTTCATCTTCATATCTTACAAACTTTCAGAGTAATCAGGGAAACGTTTTGGAAAAACAAAAGTTATGGGAAACGAGCAATAAATTTTGGGCTGGGAAGACTTGGGAGAATGGAGACGAACTGCTCGACTAAGTGGTATGTTCCGAGCTGTCAGTTGAGAGATGGCGTGGAAGGACATCAGTAGACGAATAAATTTGGATGGTGTCTTTAAAAGTAGGAAAGATCACAATATGAAGATAAAGTTGGAATTCAAGAGGACAAATTGGGGCAAATATTCGTTTATAGGAAGGGGAGTTAGGGATTGGAATAACTTACCAAGGGAGATGTTCAATAAATTTCTAATTTTTTTGCAATCATTTAAGAAAAGGCTAGGAAAACAACAGATAGGGAATCTGCCACCTGGGCGATTGTCCTAAATGCAGATCAGTAGTGACTGATTGAACTTACTTGGGTGAAAGGGCTTCATGTTTTTGGTCATAACTCCAAAAGTATTACAGATATTAACAACAATTTCGCACTATTATAAAGAAAAATCGCATTTTTGGTCGGTCAAATGTGTTGGTCCCGTCCTTAATATACTGGAAGCAAATGATACGTTGTAGTCGCATTTAGATCACCCTGACATGCCACCAGGCCAACGGCCGTAGCCGTGTTGAAACACTGGATCCCGTGAGATCTCCGAAGTTAAGCAACATTGGGCGTGGTCAGGAGTTGGATGGGTTGCCACGCGCTGTTGGTGGGGGGTAAGGGGAATGGAGAAGCGGAAAGGAACTGGCCACCCTTGTAAACAAAGCAGCAGCATTACGTATAGTCAAGATTAAATGCGTGCACACATCATGTATCCATGATGCACACAGTACTAAACTTATTCCATTAGAATGTACAAAGTTCGCATGTGTTTGTACTGCTATCTTAGCATAGCCTATGTGCATGAACTTAAAGCATAAAGAATAGTTATGTGTAAAAAAACTTGTGAACATAGCAGAGTGTTAACTACGTAGGTGTAGACATTGAACTTTACATGCTGAGGCAACATACTACGTGACCGTGACGTCACGACCACGTGCTCTTGTTTGGTAAACATAGCCACGTGCTTTTTTGACAGCTGTCTTCTTGACGAACCCTAACCTCACTTTGAAGGACAATAGAGCGTCGCTAACCTCACTGCTGCCATCTTTACGGCGGTAAACCTCAAGGCTGCCACCTTATGCATGTTATAGCGCGGAATTTAAAATCCAACAACAGAACATTGTTAACCTCACTCTTGCCATCTTTACGGCGGTAAACCTCAAGGCTACCACCTTATGCATGTTGCAGCACGGAATTTAAAATCCAACAACAGAACATTGCTAAACTCTCTGCTATCATCTTGAAAAGTTCAGTGTTCCAAACACTAGTTCGAAAAACGTAACTCATCGCACCTCGGGGATTTTATTACGTAAGACGTAACCCCTAGGTTCCATTCCTTGTTCTGAACATGAAACCATTTACAAATAAAGATTAATTTTCTACACTTAACAAAGTACAAGCGTTCTTGCTGATAGCGATCGACGAGGTTGTTGCTCCTT
This sequence comes from Anabrus simplex, assembly GCF_040414725.1. Classification (NCBI taxonomy): domain Eukaryota; kingdom Metazoa; phylum Arthropoda; class Insecta; order Orthoptera; family Tettigoniidae; genus Anabrus; species Anabrus simplex. Next base: position 342,469,055 of record NC_090268.1, on the reverse strand, counting down.
TAGCCCATTAGTCCTTTAGCCCATTAGCCCTTTAGCCCTTTAGCCCTTTTGCCCATTAGCCCTTCAGCCAATTAGCCCTACAAGGAATGTGCGGTAAGGAGGAGGAAGAGTCCTTTCATCCTTTTTGCCCTTCTGATAAGATGTAACCCCTGGGTTCCATACCCTATCACGATTTTTTTTCAGCCATGTTTATGCGATAACTTGTTCGACTGATTTTTACACACAAGACGAATGATGGAAGGTAAATAATTTGAAGTTATACTTTGGCTATATCGTTTACCGAGCGAGTTAGCTGCGCAGTATGGGTACAGTGTGTTTTTGATTTTTACACTATGCAAATCATTGAAGTTGTAGTCTTGCAATATTGCTTACTGAGCGAGTTAGCTACGTGATATGTGCACAGTGTGTTTCCATAGTTTTTGATTTTACACTAAGCAAATCATCAAAATTGTACTTTTGCTCTGAACACATCAAACAATGTTCTGATCATATGTTGAGGTTAACAACATCGATTACAGTGTTCGATTCTAGTCTTGTTATGTTTCATTCTGATCTTCTTAGAACAAGGGTACCCCCTAACATGTTCTAAACACATGTTGTATTGAGTACAGTGTTCGATTCTAGTCTTGATCACTTATTTCGTGTTCTGAACACATCGATCAATGTTCTGATCACATGTTGTATCGAGTACAGTGTTCGATTCTAGTCATGATCACTTATTTTGTGTTCTGAACACATCAATCAATGTTCTGATCACATGTTGAAGTTAACAACATCGATTACAGTGTTCTATTCTAGTCTTGTTATGTTTCAATCTGATCTTCTTAGAACAAGCGTATCCCCTGACATATTCTAAACACATGATGTATTGAGTACATTGTTCGATTCTAGTCTTGATCACTTATTTTGTTTTCTGAACGCATCAATCAATGTTCTGATCACATGTCGTATCGAGTACAGCGTTTGATTCTACTCTTCTTATGTTTCGAAAGTCTAAACATGCACAATAATGTTATCGCTGCACACGCTTGCCTTCGCGATGCAGGTTTAAACTTGTTCGATATAAAGCTATGCCTTGACATAAGAGGCGGAGGAGGAGGTAGAGAAGGAGGAGGAGGAGGAGGGGGAGGAGGAGGAGGAGGAGGAGGAGAATGATAAGGCCTTAAAAGCCTATGTATAGTCGCCATTGTTTTTCAAGATGATAGCTGTCAAAAGAATTTTTCAAATTATCCACCACCACATTTCAGCTAAAGAGGGCGGTAGGGTGCTCTGTTGATTAAGCACATAGAATTTCAAATTGCCCTCCACCACATGCATAACAGCAGCTGTTATCTTTCGCAGTAGCCTCTAAGCTAGCTTTCTTCATAAGAGTAGCCGCCATCTTGTGCGAGCACCCCTAGGCCGTCTCATAAGGAGCTATGTATAGTCACCATTTTGTGTCTGCCATCTTGCGTAAGCATCCCTAGGACGTCTCAAGGCATCTTGTTTCTCATAAGAGCAGCCACCATCTTGTAGAAATAGATAGCTGCGAATGCCAAAGGGCTTAAGTAGGAATCGAACCGTTGATCTCATCATTAGACTATGTTTTTCTTGTTCCTGATACTACGAACCTACGTATTAGGCGGAAAAATTTTGTCCGTTTTGCTCTACGATGCATCGTTTTCGAGATATTTAACATTTTGCATTTAAGCCTCCAAATTTAATGAATCGAACCTGCACGGTACGTTATACTCTCTACCATAGCTAGACCTGATCATGTTACGAAGACTCGCTTCAATACAAGCTAAAACAGAGCAAATGCCAAAGGGCCTAAGTAGGAACCGAACCGTTGATCCCATCATTAGACTATGATTTTCTTGTTCCTCATACTGCGAACCTAGGTATTAGGCAGAAAATTTTGTCCGTTTTGCTCTACGGTGCACCGTTTACGATATATTTAACATTTTGCATTTAAGCCCTAAATTTAATGAATCGAACTATCACGACACGTTAGCCTCTAAGCTAAGAGTAGCAACCATCTTGCGCAAGCACCCTTAAAGCGTCTCATAAGGAGTCTTGTATAGCCGCCATCTTGCGTCCGCCATCTTGCGCAAGCATCCTTAGGGCGTCTCTAGTCATCTTGTGCAAGGACCCTTAAGCCGCCTCATAAGAGCAACCGCCATCTTGCGCAAGCATCCCTAGGGCGTCTCATAAGGAGCCATGTATAACCGCCATCTTGCGCAAGCATCCCAAGGGAGTCTATGTATAGCGGCCATCTTGCATAAGCACCTTTAAGGAGTCATGTATAGCCACCATCTTGTGCAATTAGCGCCGAGAGATGGCCGATGTAGAATTTTTCTTTTTAAATTATCCGCCACCATATTTCAACTAAAGAGTGTAGCACTGAGGTTTGCGATGTAAGATGGCGGATGACAGCTGACAAAAAAGCACGTGAGTTTGTTTACTAAACAAGAGCACGTGGAATTTGCCGCCACCACATAGATGGCAGCACGGTGCTCTCTTGATTAAAGATGGCGGATGACAGCTAACAGAACTTTTCAAATTGCCCGCTACTACAGAGAGCAGCACGGTGCTCTGTAGATTAAAGATGGCGGATGACAGGTGATGAAATTGCCCGCATGATAGCAGCACAGTGCTCTATTGATTAAAGATGGTGGATGACAGCTGTCAAAAAAAGCACGTGGCTTTGTTTACTAAACAAGAGCAAATTGCCGCCACCACATTTCAAAGGTATCTAGCTAAAGAGCGCAGCACTGAGGTTTGTGATGCAAGATGGCGGATGACAGCTGTCAGAAAAAAAGCACGTGAGTTTGTTTCCAAACAAGAGCACGTAGAATTTTTCAATTTGCCGCCACCACATTTCAACTAAAGATGGCAGCACGGTGCACTCTTGATTAAAGATGGCGGCTGACAGCTAACAGAACTTTTCAAATTGCCCGCTACTACATGCTTAAGTTAGTAGCCGTAAAGAGGGCAGCACGGTGTTCTGTGGATTAAAGATGGCGGATGACAGGTGATGAAATTGCCCGCATGATAGCAGCACGGTGCTCTGTTGATTAAAGATGGCGGATGACAGCTGTCAAAAAAAGCACATGGCTTTGTTTCCAAACAAGAGCACGTGGAATTTACCGCCACCACATTTCAAACTAAAGAGGGCAGCACCGTGCTCTATAGATTAAAGATGGCAGATGACAGCTGTCAAAAAAGCACGTGAGTTTGTTTTCAAACAAGAGCACGTGGAATTTGCCGCCACCACATAGAGGGCAGCACTGTTCTCTCTGGATTAAAGATGGCTGCTTGTCGAAAAGCATTTTTCAAATTATCCGCCACCACATTTCAAAGGTAAGTAGCTAAAGAGGGCAACACTGTGCTCTATAGATTAAAGATGGCGGATGACAGCTATCAAAAATCACGTGGCTGTCAAAAAGCACGTGGATTTGTTTATCTCGAGCTAGTGAGGTTAAGTTGGTAGCACTAAGGTTTAGACCCGTCAAGATGGCAGCACTGCCGATGACAGGTGACGAATTTTGCAGCTACTGCGATATAGAGGGCAGCACAGTGCACTGTGGTTTAAAGATGGCGGATGACAGCTGTCAAAAAAGCACTTGGCTGTCAAAAAAACACGTGGCTTTGTTTACCTCATGCTAGTTAGGTTAAGTTGGTACCACTAAGGTTTAGGCCCGTCAAGATGGCAGTACTGAGGTTAGCGATGCGTTGTTGTCGATGACAGCTGTCAAAAAGCACGTGGCTTTGTTTACAAATCTGTTGAAAAGCACGTGGCTGTCAAAAAGCACGTGGCTTTGTTTACCTCATGCTAGTTAGGTTAAGTTGGTACCACTAAGGTTTAGGCCCGTCAAGATGGCTGTACTGAGGTTAGCGATGCGTTGTTGTCTGTCAAAAAGCACGTGGCTTTGTTTACAAATCTGTCAAAAGCACGTGGCTGTCAAAAAACACGTGGCTTTGTTTACCTCGCACTAGTGAGGTTAAGTTGGCACTACTGAGGTTTAGGCCCGTCAAGATGGCAGTACTGAGGTTAGCGATGCGTTGTTGTCTGTCAAAAAGCACGTGGCTGTCAAAAAACACGTGGCTTTGTTTACCTCATGCTAGTTAGGTTAAGTTGGCACTAGTGAGGTTTAGGCCCGTCAAGATGGCAGCAGTGAGGTTAGCGATGCGTTGTTGTCGATGACAGCTGTCAAAAAGCACGTGGCTTTGTTTACAAATTCAAATCTCCCGCCAAAATTCAAATTTCCCGCCAAAATTCAAATTTCCCGCGGGCGGCGGCGGCGGAGGAGGAGGAGGCGGCGGAGGAGGAGGCGTGCGGCGGCGGCGGCCGCCGAATCCCTGCATTATACTACTGTTATCGTCTTGTGATATGTGATATAAGTAGTTCTGTGTGAATCAGTCACGTGTGTTGATTGTGCAAATTATCGGTCTTGTCTAGAGACGAAACGAGTCTTCAATAGTCGTACATTGCAATAGTTAACAGACCTGTGTTCCAATCTGTCTGCATGGAGCTGGTCAGTGAAGAGAGTATTGCGTGCGAAGCTAAGTAAAAGGTGAGACCTGTCAATCAAGATTACGGAAAGATCACCCGTTCCAGGTAAACACTGACCAGGCGGAGACAAGTGGTGTGGACAAGAGACATTTGTGAATAGCGAGTAATTAGTAACGTAAACTCATGTCTTCGTCCCGAGGTAGTGTACCTCTTTTCAGGCTCATCCCATATGCAGGTGAGCTGCATATACCATTTTAACCACATACCAACTCTCCAGCCATTCTTAAATATCTGGGAATAAAGGCAATCGAAACCGGGTTTCCGAGGACGGCAGCTAATAACGCTAATCGTTACGTTTCGTAAGCAGTTCACTAATTATAGTGAAGTGGTAACATTCTTTATCTAGTATATTGTTTCCCTTTTCTTTTTACAGTTTGATTTACGTTACACCGACACAGATAGGTCTTATGACAGTATAACTGTATGTGTGGTGTGTACTTGTAAATACTGATTAGATTATCCTAGATTAAATTAGATCAATAAAACAGTGTTATATTTCTAACAGTGCTCACTACTTTGTGTTTCCGTGGTGGTACAGTGTATTGTGTTCATATGAAGAGGAATGTGTCGGGAAAAGCATCCATTCCCGGTGTCAGAGGAGGAGTCGGAGGCGCGATTAAAATACCCGAGCCGGCAACGAATCGAACCTGGAACCCTCTGAACTAATCAGTCACCTCGTCGTTGACCACTTAGCCATAGAGAGAATCCCTTCCGTTTCTTTAATTTTCTAACAGTCAAATCTCCTCCGTTTTGTCTTACGATTAAAGTTGAAAGGTGGTCATATCCTTATGTTTATCCAAAACGTAATGATCACCACCACCACCCTTCCTTTTCTTCTTCTTCTTCTTCTTCTTCTTCTTCTTACGCCACTTTTCCCTCGCCCTGGTGAGTTTGCGGAATCATTTGTGCCACATATGTCGACTTGAACCAGTTTTACGGTCTGTTCTTCTTCCTGAACCCACGTGGTGGTGATTACTGTTTTACGAGGGAATAAAATGGGCAACCATCCTCTATTTACTCCAGTCAGAAAGAAAACGAAAGAAGTCGGGCACTTTGAAGAATGAAGGTATTGGGAAAAGAAAGGTAAGGGGCACGAAGAGTGCGAAAATGAAAGACTCCCGAAAACTTCCAGGGTCGAAAGAGGAGAATGACACAATTAAGTGGAAGCAACGCCAGACTAACCCCAGCAGCTAGCGCCACTAGCACAAGTCGGGGGAACGAGAAGTCCACAAGGGACTCATAATACAAGACAACATAGAAAACAGAAAGTCAGAGAGATGACAGGAAGGAAAAACGAGCAGGAGGGGAAAGAGTATAAATACAAGTGATGAAGAAGGCTAAAACGACCCCAATATACGAGTAAAAACAAAGTTTTCGGATATCAATAAAAAAATTATACCGAGCAATTGGCTGAGCGGTTTGTATCACGTAGCTATTACCTTGCATTCGGGAGACAGTGTGTTCGAATACCACTGTCGGCAACCCTGAAGATTGTTCCCCGTAGCTTCCCAATTTCACACCAGGCAAATGCTGGGGCTTTACCTTATTTAAGGCCAATATTGCTTGCTTTCCACTCCTGGTGCTTTCCTATCGCGACGTAGTCATAAAATTAAGGGGCTGAAAGGACTGTTCGCAAATCTCAGAGAGGAGACCGAGAAACGAGCTACATATCGTAGATAAGAAATTGAACGAAATATTGCATACCAGAGAGTAAAATAATCCACAAAGACATAAAGGAAACATTCATGCGAACAGAAGATCAAATTAAGACACTAGAGGAGGTGGGGGAGCGCAGACAGCGCAGGGAAAGAAAAACAATGTAATCACCAAGAACAGGGAGTTCAGTGGAGACACGACCAATGAAGCAGACACTAAATATTAAAAGTCATTCTATAAAAACTTGATGTCAATCAAGCAACATAGACAAAGACCGCTTGAAGAATGACGTGTTGAAAGTAGAGCTCAGTAAATTAGAAGACAAAATCGACATCCTGAAAAACACAATCAAATTATTAGGTGAAGAAAGCTTCATCGACTCAGACCTCACGAGACAAGAAAGGGAAGTACAACAGCAGATCAGTCAGAGAGCAAGAGAGGAAAGGGATCAAGGTAACACTGTAAAAGTATGCTACCAAAATGTAGTCTTAAACAACAAATTGTTGAATTAGCGGTACATGTCTCCTCAACAAAATAAATAAACCAGGCCAGAGTATCGCCAACCAAACAAAAATTGAAACGAGCATCAAAGACAAGAAGAGAACAAGGAATCACAAACACATCACTCAATGTACGAACACTTAGAACGGAGGGAAGGTAATAAGAATGAGATGACGTGATAGAATAAGTTGAATATCATATACTATGACTGAGTTAAATAAGGAAAACAGGAGAAGCGATAATAGAAAAGGAAAATGGTGTCCTGTTCTATTTTAAGGGAACAACCCCAAGCTAAAGAGGCATATGATTCATAGTTAAAAGTGGCTCAATACCAGGGGTACAGCCAAGTGGCGGAGGTGTGTTACTGGGGGTTAGAAACCCCCCACCATGGACAGTTTACAAAAATAAAATGAATAGAAACTGACAATAAACAAAAACTAAACGAATGGAAGAGTAGAAGTGTTCGGATTACGATACTAAAACTAGTAATGGATGATCACAAGACTACAATCATACAAGTCTATGCACATACCGAATCAAACAGTGATGAAGAATTGAAATATTTCTACACGGAACTAGAAACTGCACTATTCGTCAAGAAACTTACTGATTGGGGATTTTAATAGCAAAATCGAAACACGGCAACACAAGCATGAAGAACCGGTAGGCAAGCATGGCATTGGAGATGGAAACGGATGAGAAGACCGACTTCTTCAGTTTGCACAAGAACACAAGAAACTCAAACACCTTCTTTTAAAAAAACTCACATGAAATCGATATATCGGTCACCAGACGGCCAAACAAAAATTAAAATCGATTACATTTTATGCAACGTAATAGAAGAAGTAAGACACGTCCAAGACACACAAAACATGAAGTTTAGCACAGCCCGTACAATGGTACTGGCAAAATTAAATATGTGGTTGAGGAAAAAACTATGTGGAATTGTACAGACTAAAACTATGAACCTGATACAAAACGAAACTACACACAGAGTTAAACGAACAAATAGCACATGCAATATTTAACCCGGAACTAACAGTCCAAGAAGAGCACAATGAACTCAAGCAAGCCGCAAAAAGTAGGTGGGCAAGGAAGTCGCAAATCTCACCGGAACAAAAACAAATACAATGCTGTGCAAAACTTAAGGACGAGATAAATAAAGCAATATAACATGTCAACTACTCGGTGGAAATGAATAAAAGTGCGATAACATGTTGCCAGAGGTCTCCCACACGTGACGTTAGGTCAGCGCGACTACAGCACCAAATGGCTCTGGCCCCATAAAAGAAGGCTGTTGAAGGGACGGGAAAAGACAACGTGAACCAATCACTGAGCTGTTGTGGTGCACTGTGGTGGTTTTATTCATTACAACATGTCCCGGAGACAACGTATGGGTGACTTCACACGGGGAAAGAATCTTCGGGAAATGGAAGGACGAAGTGTGACGAGTGTAGCGCAGGAGTTTGGTGTTGCTCACAGCATAGTTTCACGTGCATGGAGAGCATTCCGAAACACAGGCACTGCTGCCTGAAGGAGAGGAGGGGGTGGAACGGTCAACTACAGCAGCAGATGACCACTACTTTGTTCAACAGGCAAGAACAGACTCACATCAAACAGCGGGTGTAATTGCAATCGCATTTAACAGGACTGCAAGACACCAAATCTCACTCTTCACAGTGGTACGGCGACTGCATGGGGTCTGTTTTTCCGACGACCAGTGCGTTGTGTTCCTTTGACACCCGCATATCAGCGGCACCGTTTGCGATGGTGTCAAGAGCATCAAGTCTGGACCGACGAGAAGTGAGGTCGCGTGCTCTTCTCAGATGAGAGAAGATTCAGTCTTAGTAGTGATTGTAGACGTACACTCATCTGGCGGGAGGTGGGAACACGCAATGCACCCAGGAACATTGTCGACCATGATCATTTTGGTGGACCAAGTGTTATGGTGTGGGGAGGCATAAAGTTGAATGGGCGTATTGACCTTCATATCTTTGAATGGGTTATACTCACCGGTCAAAATTATTGTAGCACTATACTCCTTCCCCATGTGCATTCGGTCCGGACTTAATTTTTATGGACGACAAAGCACGACCGCATCGAACAGCGCAGATGGAGGAGCTCTTGGAACTAGATTATATTTAGCGAATGGACTGGCCTGCCCGTTCTCCCGTCTTAAATCCCATCGAGCACGTGTGAGATGGTGGTGGTGGTGATTATTGTTTTAAGAGGAAGTACAACTAGGCAACCATCCTCTATATAACACTAATCAGAGGGAAATGGGAAGGGATCCGACACTTCGAAAAATGAAAATATCGGTCAAAGAAAGACAAGGGCCACGAAGGGCGTGAAAATGAAAGACTCCCTAGCCCTCGCAAACCTAATAGCGTCGGGGTCGGAAAAGATCAAGAGTTGACCAAGGGAGGTCGGATAGGATAGATGAAAGTGAGGAGCCTGGCACAAGTAAGTGGAAACAATGCCAGGACTCAGCTAAGGGCCCCGTGGTCGCCAATCCACGCTCCAAAGTTCAGAGCCCCTGGGGCCCCTTTTAGTCGCCTCTTACGACAGGCAGGGAATACCGTGGGTGTTATTCTACCGCCCCCACCCACAGGGGGAGCACGTGTGAGACATGCTGGACGGACGTATTGCAGCACGTTAATATCCACCAACGACCATCCAGCAGTTGTTAACCGCGCTGGTGGAGGAATGGAACGCCCTACCACAAGAACTCTTTACCAATCTTGTGGCCAGCATGAGAACACGTTTCAGAGCAAGCATCGCTGCTCGTGGTGATCATACACACTTTTATGAACCATGTCCCTTCTTTTGTGATGTCCAAAGGACCATCATGAGTAGCAGTAACTTACGTGTAGTGTATTGTCTCTGTATAAAAGTTGAGGAGGGTAGGTTACCTAGGCGAATAATGGACTCTGTTATGGAGGGTAAGAAGGGTAGAGGAAAACCAAGACGACGATGGTTAGACTCAGTTTATAACGTTTAAAGATAAGGGATATATAACTAAACGACGTCACAGATCTAGTTACAAACAGAGGATTGTGGTGGCGATTAGTAAATTCAGAGAGGCTTGCAGACAGAACGCTGAAAGTTATAACGGTCTATAATGAGGATGTATGTGTGTATCTATGCATGTACGTGTATAAAAGAGTCATTTCTGTTCGTCTCATCGCACATTTCTTTCAGTTGCCAATCGTACCATACTGTAGCAGTTCTTCCTACGTATGGTTCAAGTTTCATGGAGCTATGTTACTTGGCAGTGACACAACATGCGAAAGTTACTTTCGTCCTTAAGTTTTGTACAGCAGTATAATACAGTAGCCGTTTAACTGCAGACACCATAGAAGTAACTGAAGGAACAGAAAGACTACAGACATTTAGAGCCGGTTCAGAATGTAACAAGTTAGAATATGCAGAATCAGATAAACTGATCAACAAATAAATTAGAACGGACCTCCATGCCCACCGTTCAGTAACAACCTTCGAAACTTCCAGATCAGTCAAGAAAACAAGAAAGGATATAAACAAACAAACAAACAAACCCCATGGCACTACAGCCCTTGAAGGGCCTTGGCCGACCATGCGACCGCTGCTCAGCCCGAAGGCCTGCAGATTACGAGGTGTCGTGTGGTCAGCACGACGAATCCTCTCGGTCGTTATTCTTGGCTTTCGAGACCGGGGCCGCTATGCCAGCGTGAGATAGCTCCTCAATTCTAATCACACAGACTGAGTGGACCTCGAAGCAGCCCTCAGGTCCAGGTAAAAATCCCTGACCTGGCCGGGAATCGAACCCGGGGCTTCCGGGTAAGAGGCAGGCACGCTACCACTACACCACGGCGCCGGCAAGAAAGGATATACAATACCAAATAATACATATTAGGACCAAAGGCCAGTCAGGAGAAAACAATATCAAGAAGTTTTGAACGATTCTAGACTTCGAAATAGTGTTTGGAATTCACCTCTTATAAATGAGTTTGAATGAGTCTACACGTCATACTGTATAACTCTACTTTAAGATGTTGAGTTCTAGCAATGGCTGAATGAGCTCAGGCGGTGAATAGAATGGGTGCTCGCAAAAGCGGGTTAACCAGAAAATTTTAAAAACATGAGTTATATGCAGCAATCTATTGCGGAAGGTTCAGACTAACTTCTGTGAGTCGGGCTAACATGAGGGAATCCTGTGTGATGGGAACAAACCTTTTAGTTTCATGTCATTTTATTTAGACTTTGTTATTGCAAAATAGGGCTAACAGATCTTTACGCAAGAGGCCGTAAAGATAGCATTGCTGTATAATATGTAGGTTTGTAAACCTTATTTCTGTGTGTGCTAGTGGCTGTGGGTGAAAAGTGTTGTTCAACTACCAATCCATTCCAGTACTTTAACAAAACTCTCGTTTCATTTGACACTGAAATGTATGATTAAACATTCCACAACAAGATATACTCCGAACTCGCTCTCTGGATTGTGTTGGCTATCCTGATTGGTTACTATCAAGACAAAAATGACTTCATCAGATGGTAGTATTGCCGATAGAGATGGGAATAATGTTGATTTTTATGTGCGCATTTTTTCTGTCAGTTATGGCGACAATGAGACAGGAAAGGACTAAGAGTGGGAAGGAAGCAGACATGGCCTTAATTAAGGTACAGCCCTAGCAAATGCCTAGTGTGAAAATAGGAAACCACGGAAACCATCTTCAGGGATGCCGACACAGGGGTCCGAACTCACTATCTCCCGAATACTGGATACTGGCCGCAATTAAGCAACTGCAGCTATCGAGCTGTGTGCGTGGGTAATTACAGAAAATGTAAAAGAAGTGCTAAGTAGTAAAAATGACAAGTGATAAGTTTATGAGCACTCAACCTTTGCTAGAAAACGTAACGAAGAGAATGGTATGTGTAAATAAGCAAAGAGTAATAATTAGTAAAGTTTCAAGCATACTATTTAAAAAAAGATGTATCATTTAAGTATTTTTAAATATTCATTTGGTATTGTTGAGGAATATGATGGTGTTGGCATTAACCAAAGGAACAGTATGGGTGGTCTGCTGGTATTGAGCTTCCACAAAAGTACAATGGTATAAGGCCAATAAAGCCAGCAAAGCTTGGCGTGCTTTACTTCCTCGAATATGTCCCTCCAAGATATCACGACTATTACAGAGATTAGACAGCTATAAATGGCCAAGAATTGGCTGAGGAATCATTCTCTAGTCACATGAGCCATATAACTGATGGTTTCCCCATGAGGGAAAGTTATATCATATCCCAAAATAAGGTTGCTGCATCTTTATATCTAGTTTACTGTATTTAAACACTATTTTTTATATTTTATGATCATGAAACAAAGGTTGCTTACGAATCTAAGGTAAACTATTGTCTATAGCTAGGTCAAGCATATAGGCTTTGCGAAAGCATTCTTTCTGATTATATAAGACATGTTTGCGAAATGAATAACTGGTTTGATAGAAGGCAGTTTGGGTTTAGGAAAGCTTATTCCACTAAAGCCCAACTTGTAGGATTCCAGCGAGATATAGCAGATATCCTGGATTCAGGAGGTCAATTGGACTGTATCGCGATTGATCTGTCTAAGGCATTTGATAGGGTAGATCACGGGAGACTAGTGGCAAAAATGAGTGCAATTGGACTTGACAAAAGAGTGACTGAATGGGTGGCTCTGTCTCTAGAAAACAGAATTCAGGAATTAGAGTAGGCGAAGTTTTATCTGTCCCTGTAATAAATAAGAGGGGAATTCCTCAAGGCAGTATTAGTGGACCTTTATGTGTTCTTATATACTATATCAATGATATGTGTGAAGAAGTGGAATCAGAGATAAGGCTTTTTGCAGATGATGTTAATCTGTACAGAGTAACAAAAATAAGTTACAAGATTGTGAGCAACTGCAAAATGACCTCGGTAATGTTGAGAGATGGACAGTAGGCAATGGTAAGATGATAAACGGGGATAAAAGTCACGCAGTTCCACGCAGGAAAAGTCCTCTCAGTTTTAATTACTGCGTTGATGGCGCGAAAGTTCCCTTTGGGAATCATTGTAAATACCTAGGTATTAATATAAGGAAAGGTATTAATTGGGGTAAACACATAAATATGATTGTAAATAGAGGGTACAGATCTCTGCACATGGTTATGAGGGTATTTAGGGGTTGTAGTAAGGATGTAAAGGAGAGAGCATATTTGTCTCTGGTGAGATCCCAACTAGAGTATGGTTCCAGTGTATGGGACCCTCACCAGGATTACTTGATTCAGGAACTGGAAAAATCCAAAGTAAAACAGCTCGATCTCTTCTGGGCGATTTCCGACAAAAGGGTAGCGTTACAAAAATGTTGCGAAGTTTGGGCTAGGAAGACTTGGGAGAAAGGAGACGAGCTGCTCGACTAGGTGGTATGTTCCGAGCTGTCAGTGGAGAGATAGCGTAGGGGGACATCAGTAGGAGAATAACTGTGAGTGGTGTCTTTAAAAGTACGAAAGATCACAACATGAGGATAAAGTTGGAATTCAAGAGGACAAATTGGGGCAAATATTCGTTTATAGGAAGGGGAGTTATGTATTGGAATAACTTACCAAGGGAGATTTTCAATAAATTTCCAATTTCTTTGCAATCATTTAAGAAAAGGCTAGGAAAACAACAGATAGGGAATCTGCCACCTGGGCGACTGCCCTAAATGCAGATCGGTAGGGAAAGAGGGATGGATGGACGGACGGACGGATGGACGGACGGACGGAGGGACGGACGGACAAAATTCTTCAGTTTTTATATCCTTAATTTTCCAAATGCAGTTCCATTATATGGCATTGATAATTTAAAGATACTACAGTGAAATATAATTTTAAAATATTATTTTTATGGTAGAGATTTTTCTTGGCATTTGCAAAAGTAGATTTATCTCTGTTCTGAGAAAATGTTGGTTATCCCGTTTTTGCGAGCTTAATTATGAAGCGATTTCTCTTAAACACTCTCCTCATAATGTAAAGGTTTGTTTTAATATCTATAGAAAGAAAAACACTGAGATTGTTGGAATTTTATATGAATTAACTGTATCGGATAACAAAATCTATGTCAAGTAGTATGCATTGTAAGTTTTGTTAAAAGCGGGTTATCATCAACCACTTTCACTGAAAAGTATTATCTTGAATTGTCGCCTGTACACCACCTGCCTTGACCACGTGCTATTGTCATATATCTTTTATTTATGACCATGTCTTATCAGCTGTTACTGTACAAGAAAGGTAACGTGATATTCCAGCATAGAAATTCGTTTCCGGGTGGCATAACGTTTTGTAATATAGATATGAACAACATGCGACATGTGTTCTCGAATAGACCGAAGCGATATTTATTTATTTATTTATTTAATTTATTTATTGCGTCATGCATCTTTATTATAGAGTGCCGTGCATCTCAGCTGTTCAGTCTGAAAGCCACTGTGAATTTACTAAACGCTTCCAGAATGCTTTATTTGTAACTATCACTGTGGCTTCGTTCAGCTTCACACCTTTATGATGAAAGCATTAGAAACTTAGTGAACGATCATCACTCCACATCTTGTCCTGCTCGCCTCATTATGAAGTCACCATCAGGTTTTGCGATTCCCCTATAAACTGCATAACCATTTATGGTGCTGTTTGAGGAAGACAAAGGACAAACTTCTGCCGTTTGTGTAATGATAGATCTTTATAACAGTGAGCACATGCCTGGATGCTCTCAAATGGACATTTGTGACTTATTTAAGAGAAGAAGTTTAATCTTAGGCTCGAAAATAACGTGGTGATTACGAGGTGCGGTGAACCACGAGAGTTGTAAACGTCGTGTTCCTTTGTCCCTCCACTTCCGTGGTGATCGTGTTCAGCTCCCTCAGATGACGCCATCAGGCAGTGACAGCACTGAAGCATGTCACCTCCAAACCGCCAGCTTGCTACAAGAACCTGAAATACTTAAATATACCAGTCTTTTTACTCTTACGTTGCCTCGGCTTGCTCCGATGACTGGGCGTCAAATCACTATCACCGTCGATAGATGAGGAGATGCTCATCCGGAGGGCGTACCGGTTGCAGATAGGTTGGAGGCTGTATCTTTCCTTGTATGGCCTTAGTCATGCAAAGATGTCAACTTACTATATGGGATTATATAAGGGATACCAATAACTATAAATGATACGCTCGACGATGATGATGATGATGATGATGATGATGATGATGATGATGATTGTTTGAAGGGGCCTAATATCTAGGACATTGGCCCCAGCGCACGAATTATGTTCATGGGGAGATGTCCCAAATCTATATATATAAAAGAGTTTTGTCTGTACATTGCTCAGAATTTGAAAAGAATGGTATTTCTGTATCGGTCGTGTCCACAGTAACAAGGAAATACACTTTTTAATTTTCCGTAATTTCTGTCTGTCTGTCTGTCTGTCTGTCTGTCTGTCTGTCTGTCTGTCTGTCTGTCTGTCTGTCTGTCTGTCTGTCTGTCTGTCTGTCTGTCTGTCTGTCTGTATGTATGTATGTACACGTACCACGAGAAAACGGCTGAAGAGAATTTAATGAAAATCGGTATGTGAAGTCAGGGGATGAGCCCCTACAATCTAGGCTATAAATTATGCACGGTGAGTGAAATGGTAGTTTAGGGGAAGGCCTAAAATGTAATTCTCAAATATTTGTAATATTAGTGGTCCTATCGATAAATACTACATAACTAAAGTTATATAGAATTAGATTTCCGATCATTTATATCATACATTCTTATCGTACAGGCTATGATAACACAGATATTCATGAATTTGTATTTTTGTTGTAAGTCCATATCAACGCCGAGCCACGAGAAAATGGGTTAACAGAATTTAATGAAAATCGGTATATAGAGTCGGGGAATAAGAAACTACAGTCTAAATTATAAATAATTTTATTCACCCTGGATGAAATTGTAGTTTAGAGGAAGGCGCCTAACATTTAATTTTTAAATACCTATGTTATTGGTCCTATCGAAAAGTACTACATAACAAAATTTATAGAGAATACAGTTTCCAATCATTTATGTTTTATTCACTTTTATCGTGCCGACTATGACAAGAGTGGTATTTCAGAATCGGAAGAAAACTAAATGTGATGACCTACAATATCGAAAGCGCATAACATTGTTCAACAATAACATTACATTGACCATTGTTCTTTGTCTCTTATGCTGCCGCTCAACTCCGATAGATGGGATTACTGCTGCGTACCGAGTATAATAGCCTGACGGAATATTGGCTGTAACCCTATCTGGGGAGTTAGAAAACTTTCTTCTTTAGCATTCCATTCCTCTGGTCTATATCTACATTTTCTAATACTGCTGGTACTTAACACACTGGTTCATCATAATATTCCAGCTATTCTATCCCTAGTCTGACGCGCTGTTTTGAATGAGCAGTGTACACACTTAAGACAGAGGCTCAGTAGTAGTAGCATGACCTGGTGTAGAATTACAACTTAGGCCTATTCCAAATTATAGCACCAATATTCACTAAATAAGTCAAAATTCAACCCTGAAAAGAGCCGTTTCCTAAGAAGAGCTTCTTCCCCTTGACTTTCATTAACATCTACATTCATTTTATTCCAAATTAGCAGTGAAGAGGGGGGTTTCTCCTCTGGCTTGGAGGAAAAATTTGCCTCCAACTTAGGTAGATTTTTCCGCCGCCAGTGTAGTGAATTGCGATTTTCCGACTCATCGCGTACTCCTAGGAAACAGATTAGTAAAAGGGCATAGTTTTTGCCTTGGGACTTTCCACTATTCGACCCCCCCCCCCTGCAGAGAAAAGACGCAGAGTGTTCACGGATCACGGCTGTCTGCGGTCTGGTCATTCCATCTCTGGAACTTTAGAGTATTAGAGCGGCAGTGTAGCCTAATACTGTTCGTTAAAAGAAAATGTGCGGTTTTTAATTTGATCGAGCATTTAATATGAAATTATTGCTTTTACTCGCGGCATTCCTACTGACATCATTGTAATGACCTATGTTAACCTCAGTTGCGAAAACCACTAAGACCGTCTTTCTGAGGATGTAAATAGGCAGGTGGAGAATGAGTGTCTGCCATTATAATGAAATTTCCCAACCTGATTGTGACTGATGTTAGTC
The DNA here is from genome assembly GCF_040414725.1 of Anabrus simplex. Taxonomy (NCBI): domain Eukaryota; kingdom Metazoa; phylum Arthropoda; class Insecta; order Orthoptera; family Tettigoniidae; genus Anabrus; species Anabrus simplex. The sequence continues at coordinate 342,452,201 of NC_090268.1, read as the reverse complement.
AAGCGGGCCTACCATTACAATGAAAATTCCCTAGCCCAGTCTTCATATGAGAAAAGACGTTTGGTGATTTCCCCGTCGCGTTTCTAGAGTAACGTTAAGAGCTATGCAACTTCATACAATCTTGCTCACAACGTGTACACTACCTAGCCTAGAATTCTGTATACAATGTAGAACTCCGTAGCGAAGCACCGTTACATCCGCTAGTTTACTTATAAAATGGGAATCTTAATGAACAATGAAATGTGGGTGGAGAACTGTGTTACATCATCGTTAAAACAAAGGTATTCATATTTGTCATCTCAATGATTGTTTTCATATCTTTCATCTTGATGACTGCTAGCGAGAACATTATCATTTAAAGAATAGACTAGAATGGGTGCGATTTATCCAACAATACAGTCTAACCTCAATAATAATGGCTGCCTTTATTCCACGACATCTCTGTTTTCAAAGATTCTAATTTACATTTTGTAATGTAAATAAAGAATTATTTCAAATTAATGATCTCAGCATCAATCACACAAAAATACATTATTCCAAACTCTAAGCAAAAATAAAGCTGACAAGTACGGTAGATTCCTAACGTCGACAAATAAATTCAATCTCTTTTTATCTGTATTTCATGTGTGGCAATCCTTAATCTCCTTTCGTATCATTCCTGTTCAGTAAATAAGGTAAAATTCTTAAATAGCATCAAATGACATACAATGATACGAATAAATAAAATTCGGTAAACTCATTCGGCGAAAATGACCAGTGTTTCGCCCCAGTGCGGCAAGGGCCAACAATTGGATACCGCACCTTACATACATAATTTACAAAGTTTATTTCACCTACTCAATACTGTACAATAGTTGCAATGTCGATAAATACATTACAATATGTTATCAAGGGAATAGTTTCGACCCCAGGTGGGTTATCATCAGCCTAACTAAGATACACTTATGGATTTGCCGATGTCCTAAAACAAAATTACATTGTGGAAATAAAAATTAAAAGAGTGAAATGTGTATGTGATGCGATAATATACATATAAATTGGTGGAGTGATGAAATGTTGATAGATAAAATAATGTTGTACTGATCAATGACAAATAAATTTTTCAGGTTTTACATCAATTACACTTAGACTGTAAGAATAGTATCACACGATTTTTTACAATGATGATTAAAATATGCCCTTGTTTAGTGAATAATCTAAAATTGCACATTAAAAGTATAAAATGACGGTTGAATGCAAAGTCCAGATACTTCTATTGAGTTCTATATTTCAAGTGCATCTTCAGGTAGAGAATTCAATGTTGAACATTGGCGCAGAGGGTGTCTGTCTTGCTTAAGGTCCAATATTTCTGATACATAAATTAAATGGAGATAAAACCATATGACTTTCTTATAATATAATGGACTCTTGCTGTGGTATGGGGAAAATTCCCAATCCAAGTTGGAACCAATAGAACCTTGCGCACAATGTGAACGACTGGTTCTCTACCGGTCAATCGGTGATCGGAAAAAGGAAGAATGTCCACTGTAATCAGTTGTGAAAATGCACTGTATCTGGCTGTCATATTGTTCATGTTGCGTATATTTACAGCTTGAAATGTATCACAAACCCTCAGGATGAATAATTTCAATAATAATAATAATAATAATAATAATAATAATAATAATAATAATAATAATAATAATAATAATAATAATAATAATAATTATAATAATAATTTCAATGCTGTTCAGTTTTTTCTAACTGGCGACGAGTGACCTCTACATTTTAAATGCCGGTGTGAGATGCTTAAACCGTACAGTGCTGGTCTTCTAAACCCATGTTCGTGGTTTCGATCCCAGTTCAGTCTGGTGGTATTTGAAGGGGTTCATATGCGATAGCTTCATGTAGGTGGATCTAACAGCACTTAAAAGAACACCTACGGATAAGAATTCGGCATCTTGGGGTCTCTGCAAACGTAAAAAAGTAGTTAGTGGGACGTAAGACCAATAATAATAATAATAATAATAATAATAATAATAATAATAATAATAATAATAATAATAATAATAATAATAATAATAATGTGAATGTGTATCGCTAGCCCCGTCTTGTAAGGGTAGAGAGCCTGCCTCTTACTGGAGGCCCCGGGTGAGATTCTCGGCCAGGACAGAGATTTTTGTCTTGATCTGAGGGTTGATTCTTTCTCCACTCAGTCTACGTGATTACGATTCATGAGCTACCCAGCGTTGAGATGGTGGCCTCGGTCTATAAAACTATGAATAATAGTCGACAGGATTCGTTGCGATGACCACACCTCACCTCGTACTCTGCAGGTTTTCGGGCTGAGCAGCGATCGCTTGGTAGACCCAGGCCTTGGCGCATTAGGGTTTGGATTTGGTTTCGTTCGGTTCATCTGTATCTATACTTGCTGCTGTGTACGAACATATTTATGGAAAGCTTTTGTAATGTTTTTCACCCGAAGTCATGACATGAAAACTGAAACTTCCGTCAGTGTGAGAAATTTCTGGAATTGGACATTAAATTGTAAATAATAGGTGGTTTGTTTATCCGTATAATAATAATAATAATAATAATAATAATAATAATAATAATAATAATAATAATAATAATAATAATAATAATAATAATAATAATAATAATAATAATAATAATAATATATTATAATATTATAATATTATATTATTATTATTATTATTATTATTATTATTATTATATTTAGGAAGCAACATGTTATTTATATTGTGTAGTGTAATATATAGGGGCTGCCTGGCTGAGGCGGTGAAGGCTTGCTCGGTTCGCCCGGAAGGACCTGGGTTCGAATCCCCGTCAGGAAGTCGTAAAATTTAAGAAACGAGATTTCCACTTCCGAAGGTGCATATGGCCCTGAGGTTCACTCACCCTACACCAAAAATGAGTACCACGTTAATTCCTGGGGGCAAAGGCGGCCGGACGTAGAGCTAACCACTCTACCCCATCACGTGCCGCGCTTAACAATGGTGGAAGCCTTTACCTTCCACTCCCCCAAGGGCCTTCATTGCCTGTACGGAGGTGATCTTGCTTTTCTGCTAGTATAATATATATTTTATGCACCGTAAGATCGCATAGTAACATTGTAATTTGTTTTAGTCCCGTTTTAAAATATTTTAATATTTTTATTTTACGTTATTTATGCTTTCTCTGGTTGACAGGGACACGTGTCCCTAACTTTGCCAGTTAAAATAAACCATATCTATCTATCTATCTCTATATATATATATTTATGGAGGAAACAACAGGTACTGTATGGTTGACCAGAGAATGCCAGATTGTTGTTATTATAATATTCGTAGGGCTTCCTCATGATTCCCTAATGAATCTTCAGAAGCTAATAAGAAGTAATTGAGGTGCTGATGCAAATACACTGCACCGTGCCTCTTTCACACTCTTCTACTCTATAGGCGAATATTGTATTTGGGGAAAATAGTACTCATGCATATAAATTAATGTGCAACTGAATTAGAGGAGTTTAATTCAGCTTTTTAAGTTAATTTCAATCAGAACTTAGTTGTTTGTCATGAATAAGAAGATAAAACTGTGGAATAGTCTTTGAGCCCTTTGTGTTTTGGTAGAAACAAACGCCGAAAACCACGCCTCACAAAAGTGTGTAGTGACAAACAGAACTTTAAAAAATAACATAGCCAGGCTAAGTAGCTCAGGCGGTGGAGCTCTGGCTTTCTTGACAGGTTCGATCCTCGCTCAGCCTGGTGGTATTTGAAGGTACTCAAATACGTCAGCCTCGAGTCGATAGATTTACTGGCATATAAAAGAACTCCTACGGGACAAAATTATGGCGCTTTGACGTCTCCTAAAACATAAGAATGCAATTAGTGGGGCGTAATTGTAATTCATCGTGTGTTCTAATAACACACACTGCTTTAGCTTTGTAACGTGCCAGCATATTGTATATACAGTATATATATATATTACATAATTTTTTTTGCTAAATATTGTTATTTTCAATGCTTAAGATACCGGATTGGTGGATTGCGCAAATAATATTAAAACGATATAGAAGACCATATAATATAAAAACAAACTAAGTTTTCCTTATAGAACTTACGGATAAACTGTATTAAGTGTCTATCCATTTGGAGCTAAGGCGTATGGTGTGTTTGCCTTCCCAACTCTTGAACAACCCATGTACAATTGAACATGGGAGAAGTACGGATTACGAAGATCGAGTCCTACAACTTTAAGCGATTCCCCTTGTGCCCTGTTAGTGCACATAACGAACAGAGAACTGCAGACGTCTAAATTGAAATGGTATATCCGAAGGGATGATTTGAATCCGTGGTATTAATACTAATTCGCCAGCGGCATGCCCTGTCATGACGGTGTCTTCAATAACATTCAGCATCAGGTTCTTGACTGAGAGCAGTGTTCCACTGCAGAGAGAAGGAGAAATCATATTCCTGACAAGCATAATCGTTCCCACAATCGTCCGCTCCGAGACGTTAGATGCAGGGCCTCTCAAACGGCCAAAATCTCACGCGTGCAAATCGAAGCGCAGAGACTCCGTGCACTGTACATCGGTCCGACTCGGCTCAACTCGGCTTGACTCGGATGGTGTAGTGTGATGAGAGTGACAAAGCGTTCGGTGGTAGACGGTTTATTTATCAGTGAAGTAGATAATAATAATAATTTCGTGTGGCTATTTCTAGCCGAGTGCAGCCCTTGTAAGGCAGACCCTCCGATGAGGGTGGGCGGCATCTGCCATGTGTAGGTAACTGCGTGTTATTGTGCTGGAGGATAGTGTTATGTGTGGTATGTGAGTTGCAGGAATGTTGGAGACAGCACAAACACCCAGTCCCCGGGCCATTGGAATTAACCAATGAAGGTTAAAATCCCCGACCCAGCCGGGAATCTAACCCGGGACCCTCTGAACCGAAGGCCAGTACGCTGACCATTCAGACAACGAGTCGGACAGTGAAGTAGATAACCGCAAGACAACAACATAATAATCGAGCAACCTGTTTCGAAGAAAGCAAAGACTTCCGAAAGTTCATTTCAGTCGAACTGGGAACTTTCTTACTTTTTGTCAGTCGTGACGATAAAGCCAAATGCTTAATCCGTGCGACAATAATTGGATACTTAACAATAGAAAGGTGCAAAGTGCCAAATTTATGAACAGAAGTTATAACCAAAAAACTGTCCATAGTGCAGAGTTTTAATTATTTATTCTTCAAACGTTTCTAAGTTATAAAGGAGAGTTTCGTCTCATACATTATTGGCCATTTCATGACACAGTTGGAATTGTTTGCTGCTGAAGGCAATTCAAACATCCACGTTTATGAATGGTGCAAAGCCCCATCAAATTTTTCTAGGTGTTATGTCCTCATTCACCACAAATCTCTATGTAATATTGTTTATGCTCATTCCTTTCCAGGTAAGGGATCACAGCCATTAAATCCTTCTTTTTTCTTCTTTAAGAAGTGAGTTCATTGAGGAACGGGATTCAAAAACAGCCGATCAAATGTCTTCTGCATGTTTCCCCTTTTTGAGGACGTTTACCTTAACGACCCTTTCTATCTCCGTGAAGCACTCTTACTGATGCATGTTCCACATCTGATGCATCGTATGTGATGCTGACAGCTTCGGAAATGTTCAGACTTTTTGTGGAGATTATCTCGTCTGCCACAGTTCGAATGTTTAAAAAAATGTGAACTATCCATGGAAATTACTTTCAAACGTTTAACAATATTTGATTCCTCAACCATTGTGCATAGGTCACTAGGTACAAATGCCTTCGTCACTGACTTCCTTCTCTATATTAAGGCAAACTCAGTCACAGGGAAGGAAGCTGTGTCCACTAACAAGAAAGCGTTGTTCTGTATTGTGAACAATCCATTTTCCACTAGAAAAAGAAAAAGAAACACCATCGTCCGATTCTTGTTTTGTGCAGCAGTCTATGCATACACGTATCAGGCAGCACACCAAAGACAAACAAAAACAAGTGAATGGCACATTGCACCTTTCTTATGAAATAATCGGGGAACTTAGCACTACTGCCATCTAGTGGGGGTATTTCTATCAACTTGGAGTTCTCAGCGGACTTAGCACATTTCACAGGTAATGCTCCTCGGTATCCTACACCTTTCAAACCATTTATCACATTTTTCATGAATTTGGCACTTTTCACCTTTCTACTGTTAAGTATCTAATTATGTGATAAGTTAATCAAAGAGATCTATTTTTCAATACAAAGGCTTTGCTCAAATTCTACGAGAATTTGCGAAGGAGGATTTTCCTAAGCTGCATCGAGAAGCAGCTAAGATTATTTCTATGTTTGGTTCCACATGCATACAGTATGTCACTTTCCTATTCATACACAACCCATTTCGTTATAAAGAGTCCTATGTGCCTGTATATTTATGGAAATTATTGATTTATAGTTGTGTGTTGTGAATGTATTAAAAGGATGTAAACACTCAATGCACAAATTTTTTGTTAGTTCAAATAATTTGTGTTTACACAAATAAAAACTGCATACACTCCAAAACTTCAAGTCACTTTGTTATTCATACACTAGTATAGATGTCGTCATCCGACAATGAACAATATCATGTCAACATCATGCAGCGGCTTCAAATCCAAAGTGATGATTAATTGAGAAATGACATATTAAATGTCGTAATAAGCAGATTAATAGGAATGTATTTGACAGTAGTTAACGTATATAAACCTCCTGGAACTCTCTGGCCGTCTCCACCAATTCCATCTCTGCAAAATCCAAGTATAATTGCAGGCGACTTCAACAGCCATCACACACCATGGGGATACAAAGAGAATGACAGTAATGGGGAAAAGCTCACTGACTGGATGGAAACTGAAAACCTTAAGCTTATCTATGATGCCAAGGATAAGGCTTCCTTCCCTTCTGCACGATGGAACAAAGAATACACCCCGGATCTCTGTTTTGTAACGCAGTCACAACACCCACTCAGCAACATACGACGCACAGTGCTCAACACATTTCCTCACAGTCAGCACAGACCAATAATTCTCCAGTCTGGATTGCTTGTGCCCATCGTTCACTCCTGCCCGAAAAGGAGATGGAATTTTAAAAAAGCCAATTGGGAAGAATTTTCTAAACAGATTGACTCCAACCTGCGATGGATAAGACCTATCCATAGTAACTACAGCAGATTCATCGGTGTGGTTAAAATTGCAGCAAAACGATGTATCCCAAGAGGATATCGTAAACAATACATCCCCGGCTGGAACGAGGAGAGTGAAAGGCTCTTCAAAGAATTTGAGGCCAATGGTGACCCAGATACAGCTTCGGAACTGTTACAATCCCTACATAGGAAGAGAATTTGGCAAGAAACAGTAGAGTCCCTAGACTTCACTCACTCCAGCAGAGAAACTTGGAGCCTGATCAGGAAATTGGACACACCAAATAGCAAAATTAGACCGAAAACAAGCATCAGTCTAGACGACATGGCCAAGCATATGATCTGTACCTCAAAGGTCTCAGTTGAAAAGCATCATAGAAGGCATGTAAAGCACCTCCTGAAGGAAAAGAAACGTTCGGCTCAACGATCCTCTGAATTCTCTGCCCCATTTCAACTACAAGAAACTAAGCAGGCCTTAGAAAGTCTAAAACCTGGCAAAGCGGCAGGTGCTGATGGTATATATCCAGAGTTCCTTCTTCATCTTGGACCAGCTGCTGCTAAATGGCTTACTAACGTCTTCACAAACATACTAGAGACAGGTAACCTACCTTCAGTCTTCAAGAAAACAAAAATAATAGCTGTATTGAAAACATCTAAGGACCCAACAAAAGTTGAGAGTTACCGGCCAATAGCACTACTCAGCGTTACAATGAAGCTTATGGAAAGGCTGATACATAACAGGATTTTTGCGACAATAAACCAGCATATTCCAGTCGAGCAAGCTGGATTTAGACCTGGACGAGGATGTGAAGAACAGGTTTTAGCACTAGTAACCCATATTGAAAATGGATTTGAGAACAAAATGGTAAGCACGGGCGTCTTCTTAGATCTGACAGCTGCATATGACACCGTGTGGCAAGATAAGCTCCTTCTCAAATTTATCAGCATCATCCCTTGTCTGAAACTCTCCACATTACTCAGTAACATGCTGAGTAATAGGTACTTCCAGATTTTTTCCGAAGACTCCAGAAGTAAAGTACATAAGATAAATGGCGGACTCCCTCAGGGCTCTGTATTGGCCCCTCTTCTATTCAACCTGTACACACATGACCTTCCTGTAACTAAATCCAGAAAATTCATCTACGCAGATGACATCGCATTGGTTGCCCAACACCAACGCTTCGATGAGTCTGAGTCGACGCTTACATCAGACTTAAAGATTCTAGACAGTTACTTTTATCACAACAACCTTAGACCAAACCCCAAGAAAACTGTTGTGTCGACCTTCCACTTGCGGAATAGAAGTGCTGGGTACAAACCAACCATACCATTCAGAAGACAGAATCTACAGTATTGTAGTAACCCAAAATACCTGGGAGTCACCCTGGACAGGTCCTTGACCTACAAGAATCACCTCTATAATGTGTCAGCCAAGATCAAGACCAGAAATAACATCCTCCAAAAGCTGGCAGGCACATCCTGGGGTGCTAATGCTCAAGTCCTGAGATCCACTGCTCTTGCACTCTCTTATTCCGTCGCTGAATATTGCTGCTCTACCTGGCTTAACAGTGCTCACACTGGATTATTGGACACCCAGCTGAACCAAGCAATGCGTATCATTACAGGATACATCCGACCAACCAACACACACTGGCTTCCCACCCTAAGCCACATACCACCTCCATCCTTAAGAAGATCACAGTCACTGCTTAACTTGTGGAAGAAAATTGAAAACAATCCTCACCTCGCTATTCATTCTGACATAGCAGCTTCCCCAGCTAAACGACTGAAATCCAGACACCCTTCTTGGCGTACTGCAATGAATTTACAGGACACTTCCTTTAATGTATCGGACGCCTGGAAAGAACAATGGCAACAGCAATCCTCATTACCACATCACCACATCATTGAGAACCCATGCAAGTGCCCAGATGGTTTTTCTCTTCCCAGACGGCAGTGGAGGATGCTAAATCGAATTGGGACCGGCCAAGGTAGATGTGGAGCCACTCTCTTCAAATGGGGATGGAAGACATCACCGCAATGTGACTGCGGACAAGGGGAACAGACAGTGGAACACCTTGCATTTGAGTGTCCTTTGCGTAGTTACAGAGGCTCTATAGAGGACTTAAACTGTGTCTCAAACGAAGCTCTTCTCTAGCTATTAAATTTTGACATGGAACTTTAGTTATGAACTTGAGATTGTAGTTGTATATAGTAAATAATATTGTATTCATCATACGCTAAATAAGTTCCAATAATGACATGGAGCCCATGGAATCCTGTTGCTACAAAGAAAGTTGATCCGTATACAGCGTCGCTAATGGTAAAGGGGGCTTCAATATATTCATAGGCTTGAAGAATAGTAAAGTAGATACCTAATAAGATTGTGAAAAATAATATTTGTGTAGCTTGACTATAGTTCCCTTCTACATACTGTAACTAGGTGTCGTGCGAGAAAAGGTGTTGGTGGTTTTGTTCGTCTTCATCCTATGAGAGTGCTGGTAGAAATGGGTAAGGGTAAAGAGCTTGGATATGAGCTGAAACAAACAATTGTCAATCTAGCACTTATAGGGTACTACATAAGAAAAATCGGAGTCATGGTGAAGATAAGTCATGCCACTGTTCAATATGTCGCAACTAAGTTTAAGTACGAAGGGTCGGTGAAGAATGTGCCAAGAAAACCCAGACAAAAGAAACTAAGCCTACAAGCAGAAAGACTTATTGTGAGGCAAGTGAAATCCAACCCTCTCATAAGTACTCCAAAGCTGCGGGCAGTGCTGGAAGCTGCTACTGGGAAGAAAATATGTACTCAGACGGTCTTGCGAGTTTTACATCGACACGGTTACCATGGCCGTGTACCAAGGAAGAGGCCCTGTGTTGGCAAGAAGAACCATGCTGCAAGGTTGCTCTTTGCGAAAGACCACGTAAACAAGGGCCAGGAGTTTTGGAACCATGTCATCTGGTTCGATGAAACTAAAATCGACCTGTTTGGTTCCGATGGTGCCCGTAGAGTGTGGAGAAAGACCTATACGGGCAACGACGTGGCCACAGTGAAACATGGAGGTGGATCGGTTATGATGTGGGGGTGTATGTCGGCACAAGGTGTAGAGAACATTCAATTTATTGAAGGCACCATGTACAAAGTAGTGTACAAGAATATTTTGAAGAACAATGTTAAACAAAATGCTAAAAAAATTTGGAATGCTACCGACCTACATGTTCCAAAAGGAAAACGACCCCAAACATATCACTGCTCTGAACAAGGAGTGGTTAATTTGGAACATTCCAAAACAATTAAAAACACCTCCCGAGTCTGCTGACTTAAAACCTTCTGAACATTTATGGGTGTTCTTGAAGTCTAGGGTTCACAGTATAAAGGTTTCGTCCAAAGATTAGTTAAAACGAGTGGTGACCCAAGAATGGTGCAGTGTCAGCCATGAAACGTGTGCGAGGCTAGTAAATTCCATGCAGCGTAGGTGTCAAGCTGTCATTAAAGCAAACGGTTACTCCACAAAATACTGTACTAGGATTAGTTCTATGGTTCATTCCATTCATATGTTTAGTTGAAGAACTGGCAACTGTATGAATAACAATGTGACGTAGGAAAAGGTCATGTTTTGTTATATTCTTCAGTATTTATTACTATATGATTTTATAAATATTATTTACCAGAAATACGTTTCTTAAAAGACATCCATTTGAATGTCCAAAATATACTGCTCTGTTCACAATATGAAACTGTATGAATAAGAAAGTGACATACTGTATGTGAAAGGTATTTTTTCATGTTTTGACTTGTACGAAAACTAGATTGCGTGCGAGTAGGCCTATTTCTGATTGTAATTTAGAGAAGGTTCTCAGAATCGCTGTCAGCCGATCCCTTGTTCCAGGCATAACTGGTATCATTGCAAAGAGAAAGGAAAAGAAGAGCTAGAGAAGATAAATTATCTGCTCAAACCAAATTGAAAGAAGAGTGTTTAAACACCGGTAACATTGTACCATACAACAGTGTCACCGCTCACCGCACATAAACATTTCGCAGTGAGGGGAGGATCAGCGGGGAAGGTGGAGAAGGCGAAGACAGGCCGAACGGGTGAGACAGGTGTAGGGGAAGTGGAGTGGGGGTTTACACTCTGATCAACCTAGTGAAGTCGTCTCCACCTTGCGCCGTGCAATGCACGGGTGCATGCACCCTGAGAGGCCTTGCGTTAGAGAGTACTGTACTCCAGGTGACTCCAAGTTGTTCAAAAACTCTGTCGTATACTTGACAGCCTCATCTGTACTACATGTTGTGTTCATTTGTAAATTTGTAGAACACTGGGTAATTCTTGTAGAAGTTGCTTGTTGATAATGCTGACAGGCTAATTTATTAGAGCCAGAGTTGCTCATTGACACAACCATGCGTGATCGGTGAAATGCTGTGCCCACGGATGTTAAAAAATTCAGATCCCTGCGTGCCATATATTTGGCTGGGCATCGTACACATACACACAGTTAAACCCTTTCGGATGTCACGGACTGAATTTTCCTCGTGTCGGAGACAAAAAATGGCTCCCTATGACTTGGAGTTAAAATGGCTCCTTGACTGATGTATGTATTACTATTCCTTGTTTATTATTATCTATCATATGAACTGCATGTTTCCGCTAAACAAAATTTAAGACTTAGTTAATTAAAGAAAAATACGGTTCACGTATTGATGGTATTTTATGGTATAGCGAAATCCTCGTATTCCCCATTCCATAAAATTTTAAGTAAAATAAAATAAAACAAAATAAAATAAAATAAAATAAAATAAAATAAAATAAAATAAAATAAAATAAAATAAAAACAAAATAAAATAAAATAAAAGTATTAACATAATATAAATAATGAAATAAGGTCTTTACCTGCGTGCCGTAGATTTGGCTGGGCATCACACACTTCATGCTTTTATTATTATTATTATTATTATTATTATTATTATTATTATTATTATTATTATTATTATTATTATTATTATTATTAATATTTATTATTATTACCATACTCGCGTGAACACAACCTATCCCGACAGATTTGTCATCGTTCGAGAGAAATAAATCTGGCTGAATTCGATTCCTTTATTTTATAGTGTGAAATGTTAAACGTATTAGACTTTCGTCACGCTCCGTTGTCGTCTTAGCATTTCTTTTCTTGATTTGTGTTTAGCAGTTGGTAGTTTTCTGGCTTGTATGACACATAACAAACGTTGGGCTGAGTCACCAGACGAGGATCTGGACGAGGGCCAATGGAAACTTGCACATGCTATTGTAAAGCCATTGCATTCCTGAAGGAGACATTACATGCAAAAGAACATTGACCTTTAGTTCGACATCTACTATTTTTGTCGCCTGCAGTGCGAGATTCGTGGTGCATTCCTCTTCCTTCTCAACTGTAAGGAAGAAACTAATTTGTGGCCGTGAAATAATACTGGTCCGCCTCTGTGGTGTAGTGGTTAGCGTGATTAGCTGCCACCCCCGGAGGTCCGGGTTCGATTCCCGGCTCTGCCACGAAATTTGAAAAGTGATACGAGGGCTGGAACGGGGTCCACTCATCCTCGGGAGGTCAACTGAGTAGAGGTGGGTTCGATTCCCACCTCAGCCATCCTGGAAGTGGTTTTCCGTGGTTTCCCACTTCTCCTCCAGGCAAATGCCGGGATGGTACCTAACTTAAGGCCACGGCCGCTTCCTTCCCTCTTCCTTGCCTGTCCCATCCAATCTTCCCATCCCTTCACAAGGCCCCTGTTCAGCATAGCAGGTGAGGCCGCCTGGGCGAGGTACTGGTCGTTCTCCCCCGTTGTATCCCCGACCCAAAGTCTGAATCTCCAGGACACTGCCCTTGAGGCGGTAGAGGTGGGATCCCTCGCTGAGTTCGAGGGAAAAACCGACCCTGGAGGGTAAACAGATTACGAACGAACGAACGAACGAAATAATACTGATTTATGTTCTCTTTCCCGTAGTTTTTCTCTCTTTATACGGTAATGTAGACAAAGTTAGAGACATGGAAAGTCGGAGTGGTCTTACGCACTGTTCTTCTTTTTTTAGTCCAATTTAAGATATTTGAGAAAATGTTTTGTTGATTAATAGGAAAGTCTGCCTGTCGTTGTTTGGAATTGTTCCAGAATATAACACGAGGTCTCTGAACTTCCTGTGGTGTCTGTGAAAAGGAAGAGATCCAAGAGGGATAGGAAGATAGATCCGTACCACACGACCAATTTGCTCGCTTGGTATTTTTAACAATATCATTGGTTTGTCTAGCTCTGTGTCTGAGTGGTCAGGATACCGGCTTTACATTCAGGGAGTCCCATGATCAATTCTCGACCGAGCCGAGAATTTTAGCAGCACCTGGTCACTTCCTCTGGCTCAGGAAACGGATGTAGTGGTTGACTTGCAATATTACATATTCTTCATTTGTAAATAACAAACCACAAGCACGCAATAGTTGAATATGTCCCTCTTCACAGGAGTAATGTCATTTGATTTTGTATCGACAAGAGTGCCTGCTCACACGAGTACGATGCTGGAGAAGACGACAAAGTTGTAGTACCTTTATGTAATATAGAATAATCACGCTTCCTAACAGGAAGGGTTTTACTTATTCGAGTAATAGTGCTTTTTAACCCATCAAAACCAAGCGTCCTATTTTGAAGACAGCGCCCCATTTAAGAGGAACTTCAAGCACTCGATAAAGAAATGTAATACTGAATCGTGTAGTGAGTTGGTTTTGTACTATTTTGCAATAAATGTGCATACTATAATAATAATAATAATAATAATAATAATAATAATAATAATAATAATAATAATAATAATAATAATAATAATAATAATAATAATGCCATCGTCATAATTCGCGCGAGCCCTCCAAAGACGACTGGTGTAGTTCTTTCGACTTGATGCCCGTGGATGACCTACGCGTCTGTGAGGATGGGGCCCTACTTAGGATGTAATATAATGTTGGCGACGGTACAAATTCCCAGTCCCCGAGCCAGTGGATAAAAACAGTGAAGGTTAAAATATTCGACCCGGCCGGGAATCGAACCCGGGGCTCCTTGGACCAAAGGCCTGCTTGCTTACCGCTTAGCCATGGGTCCGAACTTCTTCTTCCTGGTCTTTTTGTTATTTCCTGAGGTCGACACTTCATATGGATTTCGCCCATTTTCACGGCTGTGTGCCTTTCCTTACGCCGATGCTACGTGGAGGGAAGTATTCATTATTGCGTGGTTCTCTAGTGTTTTGCATAGCAATGTGTTGTACGTAAATGAGGATGTGTATTAAGATGAACACGAACACTCATCTTTTGAGCTAGAGGAATTAACCAGACAAAAATCCCCAACCCAGTCAGGAATCGAACCTTGAGCCCTCTGAACCAAAGGCCACTACGCTGTTCGTTCAGTCAAGAAGCCAGACTCTTTATCAGTAATAAACAGGGCATTCATAATTTATTCATCGTCACCTCAACAGGTTCCGCACTTATAACATCCTAGACGTCTCTTCTATGCTTTCAAAAACACAAATGACTGGGCGAGTTGGCTGTGCGGTTGGGGGCGCGCAGCTGTGAGTTTGCATCCGGAAGATAGTTGGTTCGAGCCCCACTGTCGGCAGCCCTGAATATGGTTTCCCGTGGTTTCCCATATTCATACCAGGCTCAGTCCGGTGGTATTTGAAGGTGCTCAAATACGTCAGCCTCGTGTCGGTAGATTACTGGCACGTAAAAGAACTCCTGTAGGACAAAATTCCGGCACCTCAGCGTCTCCGAAAACCGTAAAAGTAGTTAGTGGGACGTAAAGCAAATAGCATTATTATTATTATTATTATTATTATTATTATTATTATTATTATTATTATTATTATCAAGGACAGTGTCGTGGAGCTTCAGACTCTGTGTTGGGGATACAACTGGGGAGGATGACAAGTACCTCGCCCAGGCGGCCTCACCTGCTATGCTGAACAGGGGCCTTGGTGGAGGATGGGAAGATTGGAAGGGATAGACAAGGAAGAGGGAAGGAAGAGGCCGTGGCCTTAAGTTAGGTACCATCCCGGCATTTGCCTGGAGGAGAAGTGGGAAACCACGGAAAACCACTTCCAGGATGGCTGGGGTGGGAATCGAACCCACCTCTACTCAGTTGACATCCCGAGGCTGAGTGGACCCCGTTCCAATCCTCGTACCAGTTTTCAAATTTCGTGGCAAAGCCGGGAATCGAACCCGGGCCTGGTGGCAGCTAATTACACTAACCACTACACCACAGAGGCGGACTAATTGAGAACGTACTGTTCCATACCGCCCAAACTAAGTATATTAACAAAAATTGTTAGTGCATATAACAAAAAAGAAATCGAGCTTTTCTGACTCGGGCTCACGGCCGTAAATTTTGACGTACAGTAGAATACGTAGCACGTAAAGGTATTATACAAATAAAATACCTGGTAAGTTTAAGTTCGAAATTTCAAACAAAGACTTACAAGTTGCTTTACGCCACACCGACACAGACAGGTCTTATGACGACGATCGGATAGGAAAGGGCTAGGAATGAGAAGGAATCGGCCGTGGACTTATTTAAGGTACAGCCTCAGCATTTACCTGGTGTGAAAATTGTAAACCACGGAAAACTATCTTCAGGACTGTCGACAGTGGGGTTCGAACCCACTATATCCCGTATACTGGATACTGGCCGAGCTTAAGCGATTGTAGCTCTCGAGCCCGGTAAACAAAGACGAAGTGGATGTACAATGAGTCTAGGATATGAGAAATAACATGTAGCGTACATATGGCAAAGTAAGCTAAGGGTGTATTCTGCCCGAAGGCAGGTCCAAACCTCCGCAGAGGTGTGCCTGAGCCGGAGTTTACGTGCGGTAGGGTGGCCAGTTCCTTTCCGCTCCTCCATTCTGATACCCCCACTGATCTCTATACCTGGATGGCTGGTGGCTTGGGGAGCAGTAAGCCGAATAGAAGATGACTGGCGTAGTAAGATGGCAGCGAGCGCACGTTGCAGTAGACCACGAGGAGCGCGCTTACTTTGTTTATGCTTAGTTCAGTGACGCCAGGCCTCTTGATTGTAGTTCCACGAGTGTTCTGTGCTGTGTTAATGCAAAGTAAGTAGTAGTTTAGGTTCGTTGCCTTGTAGTATACTTGTGGATTACAAGATTCAATTTAAATATGTATGTGTTTATCTGAAATATGAATGAAGAAACATTCTACGGGGTATTAACATACCGCAGTGTTCAGCTTATGGATGTACAAACAGAACCGATCAGCAGAAGGAGAAATCATTTCATCGGGGAGTTTTATACTGTAGATAAGAATCTTCCTAGGGCAGCGTTTTGAGTTTTAGGTTTATTGTATCTTATTTCGCATATTCCGGGAGCAAAATGGCAATTAATTTTTGTAGGTTTCCTTTCTCGAGACCCGAACATCTAAGATCATCAATTAGGAGTATCAGGCGGGAGAATTGGGAGCCTTCTAAAACAGCTGTTCTCTGCTCGGATTTCTTAGAGGAAGACTGTTTTGATAGAAATGGACAAACTGAGACCGCCTCTGTGGTGTAGTGGTTAGCGTGATTAGCTGCCACCCCCGGAGGTCCGGGTTCGATTCCCGGCTCTGCCACGAAAATTTGAAAAGTGGTACGAGGGCTGGAACGGGGTCCACTCAGCCTCGGGAGGTCAACTGAGTAGAGGTGGGTTCGAATCCCACCTCAGCCATCCTCGAAGTGGTTTTCCGTGGTTTCCCACTTCTCCTCCAGGCGAATGCCGGGATGGTACCTAACTTAAGGCCACGGCCGCTTCCTTCCCTCTTCCTTGCCTATCCCTTCCAATCTTCCCATCCCTCCACAAGGCCCCTGTTCAGCATAGCAGGTGGGGCCGTCTGGGCGAGGTACTGGTCATTCTCCCCAGTTGTATCCCCGACCAAGAGTCTTAAGCTCCAGGACACTGCCCTTGAGGCGGTAGAAGTGGGATCCCTTGCTGAGTCCGAGGGAAAAGCCGAACCTGGAGGGTAAACAGATGATGATGATGATGATGGACAAACTGTACACCTTAGAAGTGATGTACAGCCAACTGTTTTCAATTTTACTGAACATTAACTGCAAGTAAAGATTTACTTATATTTTTTTTATTTCTCATAATTAAACTGACGGTTTCTATGAAATAATTGACGTGACCTTATAACAATCTTAGAAAATGAAGTCTGGAGGAATTCTAGACCTTATTTACATCAGTAATAATTATGGGTTTCAGACACTGGAGTGGTGGGAGAAGGGAAAGTGCGGTGGGTGTTTGGGGCTATCCCATTATACTATTCGTGGTATTTGGGACTCTTAACTGGTGTTACATATTTCTGATGGTGACTATCAATATCGCTTTGCTAGCTGAATTTAATTAAAGAGGTCTGTAATAGTAAATTAAGCTGCAGGTAATGTGATATACTGACAAGTTTTGAATATTTGCTGGTTTTATAAATGTGTACATTTGCTTCAATGACATTTTAATTTGATAAACTGCGCGTTATTTCATGGAAACAGGAAACAGAAATTCATTATCAAGCCCCGATTACGATATGTCGAATCTAGGCCCGTATAGTGAGCTACGTTTATAGGTACATCATTTTAAGAATGCATAATTTCGTGGCATACATGTATACAATTTACATCAATGTTTCCAGAAACTGTTTTTCACTCGTATTGTGTTACCGATCGCTAATTGCATTTATTCAGCACCTAAGTTAATATTTGTCGGCTGTTATTATACACTCATGTTTATTGTTATCCCGGAGATTTACTGACCTCGGAATGACGTGTCAGTGATCCCAATGTCCTTATGCTTTGAATGAACATGTCTCTATATTTTTAATTATTCCAATGCGCCATTAATTGCGACTTAAAATTGACTATATTATCATTGCTTCCCCATAAGGAGAGCTCTAGGTTGGGTACGCCAACATGGCGAACCGCGCGCTCAACTTGGCGTACTTTCTCCTGCAGCGGAGACCTGCCATCAGCGATCCATGTATAGAGATCAGTGGATACCCCTCACCAACAGCGCGTGGAAACCCAAATATTGACCACGCCCAATGTTGCTTAACTTCGGAGTTATCACGGGATCCGGTGTTTCAACATGGCTACGTCCGTTAACCATATGGCAAGAGATTGACAATATTATGGGCGAAAGTGTAATACATATTTGTAACACACAGAGTCCTGGGCGCTTTGATGAACGCACTGCAGCCTCTTCATCATCATCAACATCAGAGTGATACTACTTACATCGGTTAGTTCCAATTTCCACCACTGTGGCAGTAGATGTGATCGGCTGAGGTACGAGTAGCGCAGAATTCGTTTCACGTCGCTCGGCCACCTCAATTCTGGGAGTCTTGAGCCTTTTGACGTTCGACATTTGGACTGAAAATCTCCCTGTCCTCTCGAACGCATTTTCGATCATTTTGAGGTAATTTACTTTTCGTATGTAGAGATTTTTGTATACCACATTTTTCTGAAATGTTCTTCATTTGATTGTTTTTCATCGTATACGGGCAGAACTCACGGAGACAACGCAAACGACACCTTACACGGGGTGCTACCGTACCGGAGTCCGGAGCTACACTAATTGTTAGCGCTGTGGCACGATGTTTTTAGTACCTCAAGATGGCGGCGCTGTTTTATCACTTGGAGACGTGACACCGAAGTCAGGCTATAATTTATGCGTAGAATGCTTCTTCCTCGTTACAATGAGGCCTCTTTTGTCGCACGTTTTGTATAGAAATTATTACGATTTCAAAATCTTCACTTTTTGTTGCACTCACCGGCCCAAGTACGGTTTTGAAACTATACAGGGTGCAGGAAAACTTTGTTTCTTAAATTAAAGAGTGTTAGAGGATACAAATACAAGTATTGTGAGTGTAGGAACCGTAGGTCTGTGGTGGTTAGTTTCGGCTGCCTGCCATCCGGACGCTCAAGCGTCGATGAGCTGAGGCGCTGTCCACGCGACTTTCCTTCTGTCTTCCTAGTTTCCTTAAGTCTGTCCGTCGCTACTCCTGCACATCGCGAATCATTGTTGCGTCAATGTGAATTATGCCTGCTGCTCACGGTAAAATTGTCTGTCAAATTTATTGTACAATAATTTAATTTTATAAAATTTCTGTTGTTCACGGTCAAAGTCAAGTTTTATAAAACCTTTGATAAAACTTTTCATAAAATAGGACATGTTCTGTTCCGTAAAATGAATTTTACGAAACGAACCAATCAGCGAAGCTGACATCGCGATGATGCTGGCGCTACGTCGTGAGAAGATTGCGAAGCTCGATTGTAAACAAACACTTCTTTCTAAAATGGCAGGATTTGGGTGGACTAAGGAAGCTGTTAGTGTTTTACTGACGAATACCAGAAATATCCTTGTTTGTACGAAGTTGAAACGCTACTTTACCACAACAGAAATGCAAGAAGAAAGGCAGAAAACCCAATCGCCGAATTCCTATATGAATGCTGGTCTTCTAACCTCAACTAATTTTCGACCAAGGCAGCAATTCCCTACCTTCTTCTCTTCTTTTGATCCAATCCCGAGTCCAGCATTTCGTGGTATTTCTTTTCTTCCTTTTTACCACTGTATAACGTATAATTGCAGCTAAAACAGCAAGTTTTGCTTTGTTTGTTGGAGCCATACTCTCAAACACGGTAAGTTGAAAAGTTTATCGATAGATGGCAGCACACACACATCTTAGTTCAGAAGTGAGTTCATAGATGGCCATCCTGATGCTTCCACGGATTTAAAAAATAAAATTTTACCGTGAGCAACACAACTTGTTTACACCAAATTTTTATAAAATTAATTGAACAACAAATTTTACGAAACATTTTACCGTGAGCAATAGGCATTAGGGGGAATGTATCTTAAAAGTTTTTCAGTCTGTCGAACACACAAGTTCAATATAAATATTGCACTATAACATAAAACGTCAAAGTAATTTCCGTACAAGCCATGAAGGCCCTTGGAGCGGTGGATGGTAAAGGCTTCCACTATCCGTAAGCTCGGCACTTGGTGCGATACAGTGGTTAGCTCTACGCCCGGCCGTCTTTGCCCCCAGGAATTAACCTGGTACTCATTTGTTGTGTTGGCTGAGTGAACCTCGGTTCCATATGCACCACCGGCAGTGGAAATCTCGTTTCTTAATTTTTTTAACTTCCTGACGGGAAGTCAAAAACACGTCCTTCGGGGTGAACAGAATACGCCTTTACCGCCTCGGCCAGGCAGCTCCATACTCTATAACATACCTGTAAAAAAATACACCGTTGAAGAAGGAATAAAACTACACACTATTAAACAAAGAATGGCATGTTTCGGCCTTAAAAGGAGATCATCAGGCTCTATCAAGTCACACTCAATATTTGAAAATATTTACTTTTATTTCCATCCAAACACCTATGAAATTGAAATCTGGAACTTATCTGAATAAAGTCCTGCCTTGTCTCCAGTCCAGCATACAGACTAGAAAGCTTATAAATTACTTTTAACTGAATTGAAAATGGAAAGTATGGCTTCCTTCTTATAAAATACAATTTTAAATGCTGGAGGGAGATATTTCAAACATCTGTTCTGAAGTCCGTTATCATCGTGTATAGATAAAATGTAAACCTAAAGCAAGCAGTGTGTCACGTTTACACTCGAACACCTGGAATTGCTAGGCGGGCAATAATTCCGTTGGCTGTCACCATGTACACCTGCGCCATCCTAGACATTGTTCCAGCCATCTCCGAAGATGATACCTACACCGCCATCTGCTCCGCTGGCTTCCGCATACGTGACGCCTACCGGCTATTGGACGGCACCAGTTCATTGCCATCTCCACTGATTCTTCTCTACATACCAACGTTGGACGACCAGCAGCGCCTCATCGATGCCGGCGTATCCGTACATAACCGCTTCTACCCCGTGGAATCTACTCCTCCATCTATACTTGCCCAACTCTTCGCCGACCCTACCACCCTTCCCGTCATCCACATGCCGTCAACCTTAACCTCGCAACAACCCACATCGACTTCCTGTTCCCTTTCCCCTACAACAACTATCATCACCACGACTTCTGCCACGACGCATTTGTCCTCCTCTCACATCCCGGCTACATTTGTCACCATTATCCACCCATCGCCCATTACGACCTCCTGCCTTCCACTTTCTACATTTTCTACAACGGTAAACCCCCTCCCTCCTCATAACAACACCTTGGAATCCTCCGACTCAACGCCGCCATCGCCTCAATCATCGCTTCAAGACAACGTCGCAGCAGCACCACCGTCATCAACGCCTACGCAGCAATCCACATCTCATCATGGTGTCCCCAGCTGTGTGATCTGTGGACTCGACCCTTCCATCTCCAGCCAGGACATCCTACAAGAACTTCACGCCGCCGGAATCCCCGCCTGTCGTGCGTTTCGCATTCAGACCAGTTCAGGACCAACATATATGGTACGTCTCCTCTTCCCGACTATTGCCGACGTCCAGCGCCTCATTGCCACCGGAGCCCCCATCTATGGTCATCGATATAGAGTGAAGCCTTCTCGTTCACCACCAGCACGCTCTCAAACCTACACCATCCGTCGTCGCCCCCGGCTGACCCCTCCTCCCGTTCCACCTCCTCAACCCGTTAGTCCACCCTCTCCTCCAACTAATTTCTTCTTTTCGCCACTACCGTCCCCCGCTGACCTTTTCCGACTCTTACTCACTTCTCTTGCAACCGTCTCATCGGTTTTCATCTCCTTGCTCTTCAACTCCCTCATCACCCCCTTGCTTAAAACTTTTCTTCCTTCAGATCCGTCATGTCTCTCTTAAGTCATATATTAAAACCGTCCACATGCACCTTCCTATTCCACAATTCTACTTCCCATCTATCTAACGTTTCCTCTTCGAACACATACCCTATCATTTCTCACTTCGTGTACCCACCTTCACTTTTCCATACATCTCCTTGACCCGCCCGCATCTCTTGGCCAGAGCGAGGGCTTAACCCTCTAGGTGGCCCGCCCTACCCCTTCAGGGTGGGGAATGAATCACCTGCGTACACCCCAGCGTCAGTGGGTAGGATCTGACACATCCCACTCTGATGAGTCTAGTGTCAGACCTAAGACGAAACGCTGGTTAATAGAGCAAGCGCCTGAAAACCCTTACATCTGATATGTTTTGACACCTGGGAGGTAGGCAGCCAGTCTGAAAACTTTAAGCGCGAATAACACCGAAACTAATCACAGTAGACCTAAGGTTCACTATTCTGGTATGTTTGCCAACTAACACTAATTTACAAAACACCGGGCGAGTTGGCCGTGCGCGTAGAGGCGCGCGGCTGTGAGCTTGCATCCGGGAGATAGTAGGTTCGAATCCCACTATCGGCAGCCCTGAAGATGGTTTTCCGTGGTTTCCCATTTTCACACCAGGCAAATGCTTGGGCTGTACCTTAATTCAGGCCACGGCCGCTTCCTTCCAACTCCTAGGCCTTTCCTATCCCATCGTCGCCATAAGACCTATCTGTGTCGGTGCGACGTAAAACCCCTAGCAAAAAAAATTACAACACAAATCTTTTCTTCGCACTGCAGGCGTATTCTACGTCAAAATCATTTTGACTTGAGTTAATTCACATGATGAAATGTCATGGATTATTTCCAAAATTTTCTCCACAACAAAGTGTCACGGTACACTGGTTGGAAATCCCTGATCTGAGCCATACATGGGTAGGTCAGTGCGATGTGCGTTACTGCTCACTGATGTTTATTCATGGTACGTGGAGAGGGATTATATAAGGCCATTAGACGTATAACGTATTCACATTAATATATGCACCCTCACGATGTTCCTTTAACATACACCTCGCCTGTACGGCGTTCTCTGTACCTATTGTGGTAATCCAAAGAAGTGCCGACCATAGAAAATTCATGCCGCACACTGCGAATGGAAATAACTTACCACGAAGACATCTTCAAGTAGCCTCGAACAAAACCTTTACACCGAGGAACGATCTTATAGGAAAAAGTTAGTCCTTTAACGAGTCCCCGAAATCAATGCCAACACCAAACCAGGGTTCAGCGACCTCAGGATTTTAGTGTATTTTTAATGTTTTCAGCAGACAAAGTAGGGGTCCCCATAGTACGAAAAACGTAAAATTAAGCAGTTTCTCAATTGTGCCGAAAGTTGAATGGATAAAGGGCCCGGGAAGATTTCAGATTGTAAGTCTTGGATATCTCTAGCAAACGTTTAAAAAATCGAAAATCACTTCCGGCCTAAATGCAGTTCCGGAAAAACAGTCTAAAATCGCTTCTTTCTTTGCTCGTTTTCTTTTTGATTCTAATCCTAGCAAATTACATAATTCTTTCGGTAATGTGTTCCTTGGTTCAATACCCTAGGGCGTATCTTGATTTCTTGAAAAATGTTTACGACGAATCTTGTATAAGGGCTTACATTACATTGACTTACATTAGCGCTCGTAGGGGTGCTTAAGTGAAAAAAATGCATTGACCTCACATTAGCGCTCGTAGTAGTAGTAGAAAAAGGCAAACTGCTAATCTAATCGACCAGATAATTATGATTTAAGAAAGGATTGTAATATTTAGGAATAAATAAAGAATATATTCTCATTATTTTTTATATTTCATTTACCTGAACTTCGTAGTTCATACCCCTAGGATGATTTCAACATAGAGTTCCTTTCCTGAAGGGCTAGAATTATGGATTTTTGTTTGATATTTTTATATTCATAATCTTGGAATTCAATATATTACCTTTCTGTTAGGTTTTCATAAAATTTCATAAACAAAGGCATTTTTCAATGAACTTTTATTCATCAGCAAAAAAAGTATTATTAAAATTTAGTTCTTAGTATTAAGAGGTGGTTACCAATGAAAGGAATTACTTTCACTATCAACAAGTTATAACAGATGCTGAAACTTCAGTTGAATCGAAAACATTGTTAAGAATGAGTTCAGAAATAAGATTTTAAAAACTATGTGTTCATCAGTTTCGTCTCACTCACTAGTATTCGTAATCTCTCTGGCAGGGTTTCTGGAAAAATATATTCAGTTTCACAGGATGAACTTTAAATGTAATTTGGAACTAAATTAACAGTCCACGTTTTCGAATCCCTCGTGAATTTCTTTCCAGTCAGTCTTGGCCGTCTTGGCCATTTATACATTTCTGAACATGATGACTACACATCCCAATACAGTAAGAAAAATGATGTAACAGCGAACTGTGACCTGAAGCTCTCAGTTTCGTCAAGCCACAGAGACAAATGTCACTATTGCTTAAAATAAATGAATCGATAAAATGAGAGTTAAGACAAAGAAATATCACTGGGATCAATGACTGACCCCCTCGTTTGGTATGCGATTAGGGTTGCCAGGTTGCCCCGTATTATGGAGGATTTCCCGTATTTGAAGGTCTGAATTACTGTCTCGTTTTAACAGCATACGGCACGCCCATTTTTTACAATAAAACAACTCACTTCTTAAATTTATAATCGATCTCGGTAGCTGCAGTCGCTTATGTGCGACCAGTATCCAGTATTCGGGATATTGTGGGTTCGAACTCCATTGTCGGCAGCTCTGAAGATGGTTTTCTGTGGTTTCCCATTTTCACAAAAGGCAAATGCTGGGGCTCTACCTTAATGAAGGCCCACTCCTAGCCCTTTCCCATCCCATCGTCGCAATAAGACCTATCTGTGTCGGTGCGACGTAAAACAAATTGTAAAAAAAAGAAACTTATCTGGAAGTTAATTCCTACTTTTTCTCCAGGACTTCATTAAGGTAACTTCCAGATTTCATGTTCATAAATAATTAAACAGAAATAAACAGAAATATTTAGGTGTGATTTGATAGAACCTGATGATGTTCTTTTAAGAACGTAACATGTGATTCTATTTTAATTAAGTTCTTTTTTTTTTCAAGTATAATACTGTTACCATATGTTCTCCCCTTCAGATAGTTTATAAATGTATTTACTCAAGGTTAGTTTCGGCAGAATGAAGAACCTAACAGTTATAAATTAACTGAGTCGAAATTGAAAAGAGATGGCCTCAGATATTACAAATTATCGAGAAAAACTAAAAGTGAAGAAAAATACGAATTTTAAACTTTTTATGTAGGAAATGAAACAACAAAATACTGTAATAAAGTTTACGCCTACAATGTAATTATACCTGGTATAGTAAATTATATCTCATTGTTTTCTTGAAAAAAGAATGTGGCTATGTAGTGTCGACAAAACTTGTCCCTTGTTGGCGTTTCGAAAACCTGGCAGCCCTATATGCGACTGTCGTCGACATCAGTACAACTTTTATAAAAAAACAATTGTTTAAACACAGACCTATTTTTATTTGATGAACTAATACTGAATAGCTGTTTGGTGATAGTCGTGCGTAATGTCTTAAAGGGAACGACAACTTCGCAACCATTCCCTCTTAACGCTATTCTGGAAGGAAAATGGAAGAGGTCCGACACTTCCAGTAATGAGGGTATCGGTAAAGGAACGAGAAGTGCCACGAAGTGCGAGAAAATGAAGGACTCCGCAGGCTTCTCAAACTTAATAGTGTCGGAGTCGGAAAGGAAGGAGAGTTGATCAAGTGAAGTCACACAGACACAAGTAGGTGGAAGCAATATCAGACTCAGCTTGGAGACTCGTAGTCACCATCCCACGCTTCAAAGATGAGAGCCCCTGGATTTCCCCTCAGTCGTCTTTCATGACAGGCGGGCGATGCAGTGAGTGCATTCTCCCGCCCCTATCCACCGGGGGAGTTTTATTGATTCTGAAACTTAAACACCCTAAAACTCGTGTTGGGATACATTCTAAAACGTCCCATTTCAATTCATGCTTACTTCAACATATGAGAAATACGATATAATAGTTTTAAGCTGACTTAAATTTTCCAGTGGAAATGGTTCCCTTCTCGAAACATTTCTGACAATCAACACATGCATAATCCTTTCTATATTCATAATATTAAAAGAAGTGTTTTGACAGAAAGAGCTGGAGGGAGGAGCATTGCACTTTGTTGCCACATCCCTGCGTTCCTTTCTCCTTCACTTCGCTTCCAGCTCACTTGTTCCTTCGTTCAGACGGCTGAGTTCCGTTGAACGTAACTCCGAAGTGAGAGGTTTGGCAACTCCAAGCAACAATACCCGGCGAGCAGACTTGTTTCTATGGGGACCACAGTGAGTCCACTCACGTTTCCATGGCAGCCATACCACCTACTCCCTTCACTCCATCCAGGCAGGTAGTAAACGGACCTCCATCTAAGAACTGTCATATTTTATTTATCAATATTACGATCATAACGAGTGGAGTGGTCGTGCATGTTAAAAGCGCGCTACGGCTCAGCATCCACGTTCTGCATTCGGCAGACGTATGGGTTCGAATCCCACCTTCGGCTGTTCTGTTTCTTTTGGTTTCCCATTTTCGTTTACAGGCAAATGCCGGGACGGTTTCAGTTCATAGGCCACGGCCGATTCCTTCCACCTCCTCACCTAATTGCTCATCAACAGGATGCCGTCAGACGTAAAACCATTGCATACAAATTCATCTCACCTCATCCTCTACCCCGTATCAAGCAATGGCACTGACAGGTAGACAAACAAACATACACACAGAAGAATTACATTCGAAATCTCACTCATTCACGCACTCATCACATATTTCAGGAACCACCAAATTGGTGAGAGTGAACACACTCCTCTTCGGTCAAATGTAACTGCCAAAAAACTTTCTGAGAAATTTAACTCTTAAGGTGTAAAAATGAGAGGGGAAAACACGAAGAAATGCCAATGTTCTCAGCGATAGGGGGCAGGCTGCTACGGTGATTAACTTTTTGGTCGCTTGGTGGCGTTCATATTTCTTGCCGTGGCTTCAGTCAGTCGCCACTGATCTGTATTTACTGTAGTGCAGTCGCCCAGGTGGCAAATTCCCTATCTGTTGTTTACCTAACCTTTTCTTTAATAATCGCAAATAATTTAGAAATTTATTGAACATCTACCTTGGTAAATTATTTCAATTATTAACTCCTTTTCCTATAAACGAATATTTGCCTCAATTTGTCCTCTTGAATTCCAACTTTATCTTCATATTGTAATCTTTTCTACTTTAAAAAACACTCAAACGCATTCGTCTAATAATGTCATTCCACGCTTCTCTCTACTGACAGCTCGGAACAGACCACTTAATCGAGCAGTTCGTCTCCTTTCTCCCGAGTCTTCCCAGCCCAATCTTTGCAACATTTTCATAACACTACTCTCTTGACGGAAATCACCCAGCAACTTTTCTTTTGATTTTTTTCCAATTCTCGAATCAAGCAATCGTGGTCCCACACGGTGGAAATATACTCTCATAAATTGGACTCTTACCAGAGACTTGTATGGCTTTCTCTGTGTTGTTGGAGATATGCTATACTGTACTTCGTGGTGCAGAAATTTAGCTTCTTGTTTTGTTCTACTGGATGGAAATCAATAATTCAAAGCATTTGATGTCGGAAAGAAGTTGTGATCTATTATTATGTCAGTGCACCTTATGTGGCAGGAAGCAAGTCTTCGCTATATGGTGGCTATCAGGAGAGAGACTAGTTGTCTTTTCTCTATGCTTTCTTATTTACGGACAAACGTAGCCAAGAAGTCAGAGTCTTATAAGAGCATTTGCCTGCATTTTCTAGCCGTTTCAATCCAAGTTCATCCTCCGTGAGCATGGGGGTAAGAAGGGGATAAAAATAAAAGGTCCGAAATAACCGAAATTAGTGTTGAATCCACAGTTTTGGGGGTCGCTAGGCTGATTGGTGACAATTGCAATCGTGTACATAATATATATAGCGCGATGAGTAAATGCATACAGTAATCACTTATTTAAATTATTCACCTGAAAGGATCAGCTACTTCCCATACAATCTGGGCTGATACAAGGATAAAATTTAACGCGAAACCAAATAATGTAAAACTAAAACTTAAAATTAAATACATAACAATAACTTGCATTCGGGAGATAGTGGCAGCTTCCTTCCCACTCCTAGCCCTTTCCTATCCCATCTTCGCTATAAGACCTATCTGTGATGGCATAACGTATGGCAAGTACTAAAAAAATAGAAAAAATAAATTTACGAAAGTTCATTTCACAAATAATTAACTAATCGTAAAAGCAAATATTCAAAACAGTACCTGGGCAGCGTGAATAAATCACGTCACGTAGCATTGGTGTCAGGGAGGGTATCTGAATGTAGTAGATGAGCTATCTATGTTCTTAAACAAAGGGTGCTGAGCCAGCATTTTCCAACCAGGTCATTGACCCCTAGTTGAGTGGTAAGGCAATGTACATTTTAACGCGAGGTCATTGACCCCTAGTTGAGTAGTAAGCCAATGTAGATTCTAAACCATTGAACGCGGAATAACGTCATAACCTTGCGTACGAGAGCAAGGCTAACCTCACAGACTCCATTAGAGGGGCCTAATTGGTCAGGGAAATGATCTGGGGTGCTTTTAATCCCTAGGTGAGGTTATGTCGTCATACACATACGTCAGAAAGCAATGCTCTGACCTCACTGGCTAACCTGAAGTGCTTTTTACCGCTAGGTGAGTTTATGACGTCATACCTTTACGTACGAGGGCAATGCTAATCTCACGGGCCACATTGGAGGAGCCGAATCGATTGAGCGTCCATGGAGGAGCCACACATCGGTTAGGTGACCTGCAGATGAGATTAAGACGACATTATGTCGTGTTAACCTAACCTTGCGTACGAACGCTAGCCTAACTCCCCTTGGAGGAGTCCAATCCATTGGGTGACTGGTTGTTGAGGTTATGACGTGTTAGCATAAACTCGTTACGAGGAATGCCAACCTAACCTCAGACGGGTTCCGCTTCGAGGAGCCGAACTAGTGAGGTGACTTGTAGATGTGTTAACCTAAGCTTGGTCACAAACGGTAACCTAACCTCACACAGGCACTTTGTCGTCTCCCCCTTGGAATAGTGACGGAGCTGTGACGCAATAAGCGCGGGCGATTTAAAAATGCATGCTTATCTTTACATAACCAAACGCGCAGGCCTCCTCCTGACAGAGCTGTGACGCCACAGCGTGACAAATGACTATCAGATCCGCTACAGACATACCAGTGCGCTCTCGCGGCGACTTCGTGAGTTACTGTAATCAAAAGACTGTGAAATCCCGCTAGAGACATAACAATGCACTCTCGCCGCGACTTCGAGAGTTACTGTAAACAAATGACTATTAGATTCCGCTAGAGACATAAACAGGGGGGGGGGGGGAAGGGGAGCTAGTGCGCATGTGAGCATTTACCTCAGCTTGATGTACACTCTGACGGCGAGTTTGCAAGTGACTGTAAAACGGATTACTCACGCACTCACAGGCTCTTTGCCCCTCTCCCTGTTGGTGTAGTGACGGAGCTGTGACGTAATAAGCGCGGGCGTTTTAAAAATGTATACTTGTCTTTACATAACCGAACGCACGTGCCTTCTCCTGACAGAGCTGTGACATCACAGCGTGGGTGATTTGAAATGCGGACTGCTGGCTAAGGGTGCATGACGTTATAACCTAACGTGTGTCCATTCCTTGTCCCGTCTCTCTACGGTGTTGGGTTTGTGGTGAGATGAATCTGTTAAGATGAATTCTTTTATAACCGCATGCCCTTCCTGACGTCAACCTCATCAGGGAAGATAAGATGAAGTGAATGACATGATATATGATAGGAAGGGCGAAAGTAAAAAAAAAAAAAAAAAAACACTACTCAACTAGGGCGTCAGTGACCTCGCGTTAGAATGCACATTGCCTTACTACTCAACTAGGGGCAATGACCTCGTGGGAAAATGCTGACTTAGCACATACACAACTCATCCACTGAATCTAAGACTGGGCTTAAACAGCATTAGTAACGACTCTACGTGCAAATAGGACAGGGAAGGAAAAAGGAGTAATTTTACACGTCAGTAAATCTACCGATATGAGGGTGGAGTATTTGAATAACCTACCTTCGAAAACCACCGGACTCGGTAGCAATCGTACCCACAACTTGAGCTCAGAAGACCAAAGCTTACCATCTGAACTTGTCATCCCGTATTTCTTGTTGGTTTTTTACGCAGGTAGTTTTTCGGTGTCACTGGGAAATTATAGACGAGGGGGGCTGAGAAGGTTTTGTTACTGTATTATCTGTTAGCTTTGTTGTCCGAGGTCATGATATTTTGTTATATGTGTTCCAAGTGATTCGATATGCTTTCTGTAATTTAGTAATTCTCTCCTTATTTGCTTCACGATTTAATCCAGAAGGTTGATTTCTCCAAGGTATTTGAATTTATTTACTTGCGAAATTTGTCCAGATTTAATCATCACAGCTTTCCCGTCTAGAAACCGAGAGGCTCCTTCCATGTACTGTTTTTTTTTTCATATGATGTTTGAAGTGCTGTTTTGGCTGCAATATCATGTAGGTTTTCGAGGGAATGGATTGCTTCTTGCCTATTATTAGAAGGAATTACCAAGTCATCTGCAAAAGCTAGACACCGCACATGAATTCTGTTTTTCAGTTGTCTACCAAGAATATTAGTTTAAAACTTGTTTTTACCAGGTTAGGATTAATTTTTCTAGAACAAGATTGAACAGGAGACGTGACAGTCCATCTCCTTGTCGAACACCTGTGTTAACATCAAAAGGCTCAGATATTTATCCTAAGAATTTAACTTTGGAAGTAGTGTCAGTTTGTTTGTCCGATCAGTTCTCTTGTTTTTCTGTCTACTTTAAATTCTTCGAGTACTTTGAAAAGTGTCTGTCGGTCTATGGAGTCATATGCTTTTCTTAAGTCTACGAAGGTGATCATTGTTTGTCTAGTTTTACGCACTTGTAAGATAGTTTTGAAATTGAGTATTTGTTCGGTGCATGATCTGCCCTTTCTGAAACCTGCCTGGTATTCTCCAATAAAGTGAGCTGTTTGTCTTTGAAGTCTTCTCAGTAGAACTTTCGAGAAAATTTTGTAGGTAATTGATACCAAAGAGATATCTCTACAGTTGCTGATGTCAGTTTTATCACCTTTTTCGTGCAGTGGGTGAATTATTGCACATTTCCAGCCTTCCGGAATCTTTTCCGTGATCCAGTTATCGCTGAGAATAGCATGAAGTTTCGAGGCAAGACTTTCGCCACCAATTTTTATACATTTCGGGAATTGTGCCGTCCTCACCTGGAGCTTTTTCATTTTCAGTTCACTGATAATTTGTTATTATTGCTATTTTTATTTTATTGTTTTAGTGTAAGTGTAAGTAATATTTCGCGTTTAAGCCATGTAGTCCTACATAGATCACTGTTTATTTCCATACTTGTATTTTCGTTGCTTTATTATGCATTGTATTATGTTTATGGATTGGCTTATATTTTTCAGTTTGTATGTTACTTTTTCAATATTACTTTTCTCTTACTTTTTTACTTTTATGCTCCGGATTTGATTTGATTTGATTTGATTTGATTTGATTTGATTTGATTTGATTTGATTTGATTTGATTTGATTTGATTTGATTTGATTTGATTTGATTTGATTTGATTTGATTTGATTTGATTTGATTTGATTTGATTTGATTTGATTTGATTTGATTTGATTTGATTTGATTTGATTTGATTTGATTTGATTTGATTTGATTTGATTTGATTTGATTTGATTTGATTTGATTTGATTTGATTTGATTTGATTTGATTTGATTTGATTTGATTTGATTTGATTTGATTTGATTTGATTTGATTTGATTTGATTTGATTTGATTTGATTTGATTTGATTTGATTTGATTTGATTTGATTTGATTTGATTTGATTTGTTGAGCTTTTTTTCTTTCTTCATTATATGTTCTCCAAATCTTTTATTTAGCTTAGTTATCTTTGATTTTGTAGTAGAATAGTACATTTCTTTCATATATGTATTATCTTGTAATTTACGTGGTTAAGTGTAACAGAGGGCAACTAGCCCTAA
The DNA here is from genome assembly GCF_040414725.1 of Anabrus simplex. Lineage (NCBI taxonomy): Eukaryota > Metazoa > Arthropoda > Insecta > Orthoptera > Tettigoniidae > Anabrus > Anabrus simplex. Next base: position 342,420,065 of record NC_090268.1, on the reverse strand, counting down.
CTTTGCCACTGTTAAAGATAAATAAATAAATAAATAAATAAATAAATAAATAAATAAATAAATGAATAAATAAAGTAGAGATAGCAATTTTCAAATTTTTCTTACCGCATTCATTTATTCATTCGTTGTTGTCGGGAGAGTTTTCGGGCAGGTGAATTTAGTAGTAAAACGAAGCAAAAACTGAAAATTGAAATGAAAATGTATATATTGGAATCCAATTTCGAGTGTGCGGTTTGGGCTGAAGAATGAGGATGCATAATGTCAAAACTACGCGCTATCAAAGGAAGGAAGGTATTGGGTGTATGGAGAACTTCAGTAGTCCAGCTCGAAACTGATATCAGACTCGACATGTGACGAAGAAGGGGAAACAATTTTAAGGGATAAAACTATGTAGAAATTAATTATTTCTTGTAAGTACGTATGTTTATTTATTTCTGGTGCTTTAGTGGTATTTTAAATATCATGGTTTAACGCCTTTTCATTTTAAGAATTGGCAACAGTAGCATTAAGTTTTGCGAGAAATGCAAGGAACTGCAAGAATTGTAGAAATGTATCCAGGAGTTCTTGAAAACTCATCATACTTCTCTTCCTGGGTAACATTTTTAATAAACATTTAACGTACATCACTAGAATCTGTTACCCCGCGCCTATCCGAGCACATGAGACCACACGTGCAGTCGATATCATTGCTGTCCTGTACAGGGTCAGCGGTCCACCTCGCATGACTGCCCACATACCTGTTAGTGATGTGGTGCTGACGGAGATGTTATTGCCTAGGTGTTCTCGCAGTATTTTCTATCAACAGCTGCAAAACCCAAAATAATAATTTGATATTCCGCGTTGAGTCGGTGTATTTGATATTTTTTAATTAAATACGTGTTAAAATCGGATTCGTCTGTTGTTAATAATAATAATAATAATAATAATAATAATAATCATTAACAATGTTTATATATAACGGGAATCAAAGAGAATTTTGGGAAGGTGAATCACAACACAAGGAGAGGAAATCAAAACCCTGAGATTTACTGATGATATTATTTTATGTGAGAGTGCAGAAGATCTGGAGAAATTGCTGAATGGTATGGATAGAATCTTGGGTAGGGAGTACACGATGAAAATAAATAAGTCCTAAACAAAAGTAATGGAGTGCAGTTGAAACAAAGTCAGGTGTGCAGGAATTATTAGGTTAGGAAATGAAGTCCTAAAGGAAGTAGATGAGTATTGTTACTTGGGTAGTAAAATAACTAACGATATCAGAAGTAAGGAGGACATAAAATAGAGACTAGCACAAGCAAGGAGAGCCCTTCTTAAAGAAAAGAAATTTGCTCACTTCGAACATTGATATAGGATTTAGAAAGACGTTTTTGAAAACTTTTGTCTGAAGCGTGGCATTGTGTGGAAGTGAAACATGGATGTTAACTAGCTCAGAAAGAAAGTGAATACAAGTTTTTGAAATGTGATGCTAGAGAGGAATGACGAAAGTGAGATGGGTAGATCGAATCGCCAATGAAGAGATACTGAATCGAATTGATGAGAGGAGATCGTTGAGGCTAAATTTGACCAGAAGAATTGATAGAATGATAGGACACGCCTTAAGACATCCAAGATTTGTTCTGTTGGTTTTTGAGGGAAGTGTAGGCGATGAAAACGTCAGGGATAGACGAAGGTATGAATATGACACGCAATTAGTGCAGATGTAGATTGCAGCAGTTACGCATAAACGAATAGTACGGGATAGGGTGGCATGGAGAGCAGCATAAAACCAGTCTATGGACTGATGACTCAAACAACAACAATAATAATAATAATAATAATAATAATAATAATAATAATAATAATAATAATAATAATAATAATAATAATAATAATTTATTTTTATTTATTTAATTATTTATTTATTTATTTATATATTGTACCGGGCGGTACACCTCCCCGCCGCTAATTCAAAAGGTGCGCCAGTTGAAACTCCTCTGCTGGAGGAAACCTGAACTTTATTGATGGTATTAATTTTCTACTTTCTCAGAAGATGTCACTACCTGTAAATTTCGGAGTTTTAGAACTGTGTCATTTTTGATGTGTTTTTGTTTTGCTTGAAGTAAGAAGTGTGAACTTTCTCTTCTAGAGGACACTACTGAAGAACTACAATAGTGCACCCTAGTGCGAAGAAAAAGAACTGTTCTTTGGAGAATTTTTTTCTTCAAAAGTTTGTTTCTTGTTAAATTTCCTTCTGTTATGGTTTAAGTTGGCTGTATACCCCTCTCTTTCTCCTTGTTTTGTATTCAACCAATCCCGAATTTCTTAACTTAATTTTCCACCAATAATGTGTTTCTTCTTCATCTTGTGTAGGGGTTTCTCTTTATTCTCCAATAAAGTGATTGTGGGCGGGTGTTCTCATTCCCCTAACGCCTAGAACCTTCCGCGAGAGTATATAAACTGCTGATTTTAGGGTCTCTGCGCCACTTCTGTTCCATCTTTCAGTGTGTAAAGTACATAGCAGGGGGCGGGAAGCGCCTCTTTCTTCGGCAGCGGTCAACAACAAGGTAATGGCCAAGTAATAACTTCTTTCTTTACTAGCTCAGCAGTTTAACTCTCGGGGCGGGTCCGAAGTTTTTCCGTTATGTAACCTTCCTTAAAAATGTAAAGAATCTGGTATCTATTTTACCTTTTAAACTACGTATTGGGATAGAGAGTGCTTAACCCTCTCGATCTCCCACTCATATTGTTTTGAGGTGAACTTTTTTCTCAACCTATTCTTCCTTAACATTATGTAAATTTGTTTCTTTTCTAAAGTCACCTCCGTAGTATGGGATTAGCCCTTGCATCAGTGGCCTAAGAGCCAAATTAGGTTTTAAAAACAAAGTGTATTAGGAGTGCCGATCGCCTCCTCTCAAATTGTTATTTTGGAGGTCATGTAATCAACCTTCTTTTCATTTTAATAGACCTCAGTAGGTTGGGTATTTTACCCCTGTGTCTATGTCCAGTGAGGACAACTCGAAGGTGGAGTTTGGTGTGGCCTTTGAGAGGCTTAAAGTTGAGAGCGAGTGGCTCTTTTTGAAAATTGAGTGTTGTATGCCTCGTGGAGGCTTTTCAGTGTAATTTGGAGCAAGGGCTCCTAGGCATGAATGGGGTTTTCTGCCCCTCTGTTGAAATTTGTGTTTGGGGTAAAACTGAGCTGATTGCCCAAGCATTGTGAAGTCAGGGCGCGAAGCCCAAATCCTGTAAATATTGTAAATACCCTTTTGACTTGCTACTTTGTACCTGCCATGCTTGTTATTTCCTTATTTTGAAAAGAAAATATAACCTTGTTAAATTTTAAATTAATTTTACTTTCGTAGCTTGAGACCCGTTCACACCCGCACCTTCTTTCACCTCTACCTACCACGGAAAGCTCCGTAACATATATTATCAAAAATACATTTGCAAATATGCAGTAGGATATTATGCATTATCTTCGAATTTATTTACACCTGCAAAGCACTTGATGTGCTTATCTGTCGATGTACTTGTTTCACGTTTGTATACATTGTTGCAATCCTTACGGTTTACAACATTAATAAGGTTTGTATATTTACATTAGCATTGTAATTCTGTCCTGTGGTGTGAGTTTTTCTCAATCCCTGAAGGTATCATAAAAAATACGTAGGTCTCTGGTACATTTTTCATTCATGAACAAATATTAAAACTGTAATTTTATTATCAACGATACATAGTTTCACATGTTTTTACTTGATATTTTGTTTTCAAGTGTGTCAGTTCTGAGGGCAGCTTGTTCAAAAATTTAGGAACTACAACTTACAGTGTTCTGGATCCATATTTATTGTAGTACCTGATGACCTGAAAATAACTTATATGCCTCAGTCTTGTTCCATGTGTATGTTCATTTACAATTCTATGTTGTGGCTTCCAGTAATTATCTTTAATTATGTTGTACATTTAAAGCTATTTAACTCTCAAGAACCTTTCCTTCTGGTACATTCGTGTTAACATATCCTTACTTAAGCTAATTATTCATCTGTTTTCATACCAAAAGAATGCTTTGACAATACGATATTGTAACATTTGTACCATGTTTATGTCTGTAACAGAAGCTGATCCCCATACACTTACACCACATGATATAAGTGACTCAATAAGTGAATGATAAATCATTTTTAAGCTATCATGAGGTATTATATACTTAACCATTTGCATTTTGAACAAGCTTTGCCTCAGTCTTTCACACAACTTATTAATATGTTGCTTCCATGAAAAATATCTATCTATTATTATACCAAGGTATTTCATAATAATAATAATAATAATAATAATAATAATAATAATAATAATAATAAGAATAATAATAATAGTTCCTTCCTTCCTTCCTTCCTTCCTTCCTTCCTTCCTTCCTTCCTTCCTTCCTTCCTTCCTTCCTTCCTTCCTTTATTTCCTCCTCGTCTTTATTTCAAAACACTACAAACTAGATTATGTAGATCATAGTTTCCATTTATAAATAACAAAATACATAAAATAAAATAAATGTAGCCATTGCTAATGGGACACTCTCTCAGCACGTGTACGATTACACTATTGTCGAACATTTATTGAGCTTTCTGCTCAGAATTGGGATTTCAAGGTACCCGCATATTGATTAAATGTCTTCTTGTTTCGAGGTTTCGTTTCTGTTGGTAGGTATTGTGGATAGTCACATTTCTTCCTGTCATCCTGTAGTTATAGTCCTGTTATTGCTATGGTGATTCGAAGATCCAGTCAGCAACTATGGAAATTTATCCTTTCTCTTTGATCAGTACCTAGTGGAATTGTCCTGGCTCACTTTGTGTTCAGGCCTTCCTATATGCTCTCACACGGATTGCGGAAATCCGGTATGCAAACCAAGAATCAGGTCAATATTAAAAAAGTACAGACTGTAGACATTAATTCAATGTTAAAACATCGTATACCAGTTTCGGTGCTCAGTAATGGTCTTAAGATCTACATATATCCTATTCGCATGTTTCAAACAAACACAAAAAAGAAAAACAAAAAAATGATCGCATTAATTAACCCGGGGACAATTACGATATGTTACTGTGTATTATGTAGGTACTTGTTGAGAACTTCTTCTTCTTCTTCTTCATATTCTTCCCCTAGAGTTTGGCGATCACTTTGGAGAAAGCACCCGTTTCTTTAGATAACTTGAAGAGTTGTTGATGCAAGTTCATTCTTTGATGTTTTGGAGCCATGATATCAGTGGTCTAGAGGCTTCTCGCTTGCCTTCTGTATTTCCTTGTAATATGAGATGTAGAAGGCCGTACTTTCTATCGCGTAGAACGTGGCCTATATAAGCTGTTTTCCTGACTTTGATTATGTTTGCCAGCTCACCCTCAGCTCTAGCTCCCCTTAACACTTCATTATTGGTTACAAAATCTGCCCAGCCTATTCTGAGCATTCTCCCATTTAACCACATTTCAAATGCCTCTAATCTGTTCACGAAGGAAACTTTGACAGTTCAGGTCTCTACTCTATAAAGCAGTGTTGACCATGCGTAACATCTCTACAGCATTTTCCTGAGTTCCAGGTTTAGATTACCCTCACAAAAGAATGATCTCGTCTTTTGGAAAGATGATCTGAAAGTCTCAATACGGAGTGTAATCTCTTTTCCAAGGTCAACGTTGTCTGTTATAGTGCTCCTAAGGTCTGTGGACTGATTTACTCGTTCAATGTTTTGACCACATCCAACAAAATAGTGATCGTAGGTACCCGACGGCTCGTTTTCTGACGACCAAAGTTAGTGTTCTCCTTTTAATGATTATTAATTAGACAGTGGTGGTGGTGATTATTGTTTTAAGAGGAAGTACAACTAGGCAATCATCCTCTATTAACACTGATCAGACGGAAAAATTGAAGGGATCCGACACTTCGAAAAATGAAGATATCGGTCAAAGGAAGACAAGGGCCATGAAGGGCGTGAAGATGAAAGACTCCCTAGCCCTCGCAAACCTAATAGCGTCGGGGTCGGAAAAGAACAAGAGTAGACCAAGGGAGGTCGGATAGGATAGATGAAAGTGAGGAGCCTGGCACAAGTAAGTGGAAGCAATGCCAGGACTCAGCTAAGGGCCCCGTGGTCGCCAACCCACGCTCCAAAGTTCAAAGCCCCTGAGGCCCCTTTTAGTCGCCTCTTACGACAGGCAGGGGATACCGTGGGTGTTATTCTACCGCCCCCACCCACAGGGGGATATTAATTAGACACTGGCCTGCCAGTTGAACAAGAGACAGTTGGCATAATAGCTAAACATGAGACCTCACAGAATTTTCAGGTTTATTGTTTTTCGCTAGCGTTTTAACGCCACCCTTACTCAAATTAAGTTTCTCTGTGACGATGGGATGGGAAAGGCTTGAACTGGGAAAGAAGTGGCTGTGGTCTTAATTAAAATACAGCCTCGGCATTTGGTTGGTGTATGGGAAACCACGGAAAACATATTCAGGGTTTCGAGACCACCATCTCCCGAATTCAAGCTCCCAGCTACGCGAGCTGCTCAAAACACATCAACTATTTCCTTTCCACATTATTTTTCTATAATGTAAATGGCACATGAAACATAGGCTGAAAGGAAAGGGAAATGAATCATAAAGCGGGAAAAAGGCATCGTATCATCAAATTACAACTACAGTTGCACAATGCCGTACTGACCTAGATTTAAATAAAACGCTGATGGCCCAGAGTTCGACTTCCGCAAGTCACGTAATATCGGAAACTGATGTCACTTCCTGGTTTATTGAGCGAAACTGAGGGCATTATCTTGATTGACCGCCTGACCTAGTCACTAGCCTCGAACATTACGGCGCACTACATGTTTAAACAGGCGAAACATGCACGTGCAAAGCCTCATGATGTAGTGCAGTCGAGGAACTTGTTTTGATCTAGGAACAAGCATTGTTGCTTCCCATCCGGTTGGCACAAAGTCGATTCCTATCTGTGCCAAGAATATATGAAAATTCAGTAGCTCTCCCGGTCACCCATTTCTACTCCAGAATAATCCCTCGGCACGATCAGAGACAGAGAAAGTTATTTTGCTATTGTTATTTTAATGATTGGCCTGTCACAGCGAACACATACTAGCCGATGTAGAGAATACTGCTGATCTCGTCATCCCCTCTATGTGTGAGAGTGGATTAATCAAGGGGTTATAAATTTCAAGTTTTCAGTGACCTTTTCGGCTAAATTTTTTTAAAAAATTCATTTTCAAATTCCTCCGTCTAATGATAATGAAAAATGAGAATCCACAGCCTGCTTCCAGTCATTCGACTGGGTCAGTAATGGAATGAATGAAGCCCCCATCTAGTGGCGAGGATAGGAATTGTGCCGGCTGCTGAAGCCTGTCGCATTCCTCACCTCCGTTTAATAAATAGTTTCATGTTTTTCATTTTTGTTTCCATGTATTTTTTTCTTCAGAGAGGATGAATACCTAGTTATACTTCCTCTCAAAACAAATATCACAACCTCATCCTTGCTTTTAGTGGTGCTGGTAGTGGTTGTGATTACGGTTTTTTTTTCTCTACAATTTGGTTTACGGTGCACCGATACAGATAGTTCTTACGAAGACGACAGGGTAGGAAAGGGAAGAAAGCGATCGTTGATTTGATTAAGGTACAGCCCCTTCATTTGCCTGGTGTGAAAATTGGCAACCACGGAAAACTACCTTCAGGGCTACAGAGTGTGGGATTCGAACCGAATGCAAGCTGACAGTCACATGACCCAAACCGCCCAGCCACTCGCTCGGTGGATGTTTATTGTTTTAAGGGTAAGTACAACGGAGTAACCATCTTCTTTTAACACCAACCAGAGGAAAGAATGGAAGAGGCTTGTCACTTCTAAGAATGAGGATATTTGGCAAAAGGAAGGGAAGGGTCACAAAGGTGTTGAGAACGAAAGGTTTCCCAAGGCTCGAAAACCGACAGTAATATCATCGGGATTGGAAAAGAACAAGAGGTGACCAAGAGAGGCCAGATGGCCAAGATGAAAAGGAGTAGCTTGTGATAAGTGAGTCTGACTCTGCTAAGGGACCATGGTCGCCAATCCACCGTGAGAGAAGAAGGATATTGTCGATGTATTCTACTGTCCCCACCAAGGGACTGTACCTTATGCAGCCAATCCCTAGAATGTGTTCTGGAAGCGCGATAAAATGCGAAACAGACATTAATAAACTGAACGACGAAATGAGAAATTGTTGGGCACATCCATCCGATGAGTAACAATAAATTGGCCAAGAGAATCTGGAATTATACCTTTGTTAATGCAAGAGCGTTACGATCCACACGAAAGAAGTAAATAAGACCTATCTGAACTAGTATTTATAGTTAACATGCTGTTAAGAATTAAACACTGTCTGTTTCATCGATCTAATTTAAAGTAGGATGGCACAGTCGTACACACACAATTAATTCAACTATGAATGACCACACTTCACTAATTTCTGTCTATTTAAAGTCTCTGTCTTCCTCACATCAGATACTCCGGCTCGCAGGTATTACCTGGACGACGATAATTCTGATAGGCAAGCCTCACTTTCACTTGGCTTCACATGATTAGTCACTTAACACAACAGCTGCGCGCAGACAGTTTCGAACATACAGTCTGTTAGAATCCACGATACACGATTCACGTGGCCGCTCCTCACAGTGTATTACTCGACACTGACAACTAAACAGCGATCACATAACAGCAACAACTCAACACTGGTAACCAGCACTACATTACTCCTCACACAGGACTCTACTTAGTACTCCAGAAACACTGCAACACGACGATACTGTAACACTGACTACAGAGGAACATCATCACACATTCGACAATTCTGCACAGCAACTGTTCCGACGACAGCCAGCACTACTGGTGTCTGATTCCCAATACTCCAGTTTCGTTCGCGGCTAGCCTCCTTTTAAATCGCTGATGATGGAGTACTAGAATCTTCGGGGCTCGGCTAGAGACGAAATATTCTCGTTTTGTCTTCGAGAATGCGCACGGGGAGACCAGACGAAAGCACAACCGAAGGAGAGGCCGCGGCATGTCATCGGGCTGGCAGTAAGGTCCCTGGTCTGGCTTACTCATCCTTGCCAGGGAATTACCGAAGCAGGCTACTGCAGGGCTGGCACGATACAATATTCTCGACAGAAAAACGTTCAGGAAGGAGGTCAAAAACACAGAGATTTTCAGAAGCCTGAGAAATAGCAGCGAAACCTGACAGAACGACTGAGGGAGGGAGGCCAGAACACAAAACGTGAAGAATTTTGAGACAAGCAGACAATCATAAGCTAAACGTGGTCCATAGATGGCCCAAAGAAATTTATTAATAAATGTAACCAATTATTGTATCCAGATAAAGCTGGGCGCCTCCGAAAACCGTAAAAGTAGTTAGTGGGACGTAAAACCAATAACATTATTATTAAATGAAACTTTATTTGTGTCTTTTATCCTTCTCCTGTCCTCCTCCGAAGCGTAATGGTTAGCACTATTAGCTGCCGTCCTCGGAGGCATGGGTTCGATTCCTGGTAGTGAGATTAGATACTCAGAGTTTATATAAGTAGTTCTATAAAATATTTCTCGTCTTGCCAAGATTGTAGAGGGTGAGTGATGTTCAGTAAATAGCATTTAATTGTATGTGATAAGAGAACACGAATGACAGAACAAAATGTTCAGTTATGTTCTGTGATTTACTTCAACAGTGTCACTTATTCGTGAACATGACTTAAATTATTGTTCTGAGTTTTCATCAATATACAGTACATTTCTGTTATACTTACCCAAAATAAAAGTACAATCATTTTCTTATACTTCATGTTTCTTAGTTTGCTTATTAGCTGTATACAAATGCCCGAGTCGTTGGTTGAATGGTCAGCGTACTGGCCTTCGGTTCAGTGGGTCCCGGTTTCGATTCCCGGCCGGCTCGGGGATTTTAATCGTTTCTGATTAATTATTCTGGCTCGCGGACGGAGTGTTTCTGTCCCAACACTCTCCTCTTAATATTCACAAAACACACTACACTACCAACCACCACAGAAACACGCAATAGTGATTACGTCCCTCCATATAAATTTGACGTCAGGAAGGGCAACTGGCCCTAAAACAGGGCTAAATCCACATGTGCGACGCAGTTCGCACCCGCGACCCCACAGGTGTGGGAAAAGATGTAGGAAAAGAATAAGACGAAGCGTTAAGACGTTCGTTTCAGGTGGTCCTGGGTTCAATTCCCAGCCGAGTCGAAAATGTGGTGGTGGTGATTATTGTTTTAAGAGGAAGTACAACTAGGCAACCATCCTCTCTATAACACTAATCAGAGGGAAGAATGGAAGGGGTCCGACACTTCGAAAAATGAAGATATCGGCCAAAGGAAGGCAAGGGCCACGAAGGGCGTGAAAATGAAAGACTCCCTAGCCCTCGCAAACCTAATAGCGTCGGGGTCGGAAAAGAACAAGAGTTGACCAAGAGAGGTCGGATAGGATAGATGAAAGTGAGGAGCCTGACACAAGTAAGTGGAAGCAATGCCAGACTCAGCTGAAGGCCCCGTGGTCGCCAGCCCACGCTCCAAAGTCAGAGCCCTTGAGGCCCCTTTTAGTCGCCTCTTACGACAGGCAGGGGATACCGTGGGTGTTATTCTACCGCCCCCACCCACAGGGGGAGCCGAGTCGAAAAATTTAATCGCTTCTGCTTAATTCCCCTGACTTGAGGACTGGGCGTTTGTAACGTCCTATGCACGCCTCTTCATATACGTTCAACATTTCACACACTACCAGCCACCTCAGAAACGCACAGTAAAGAGCACATCCCTCCACATAGGGTTGGCGTCAGGAAGGACATTCGGCCGTAAAACAGGCCAAGTCCACATGTGCAACATAGTTCGCCACCACAACTCCACAGAGGTGGGGGGACAATTGTGGATGAAGAACAAGAAAAAAACAGAAAAATTACATTTTCAAAGGACAGACTTGTTCAACAAATTTAACTAAAATCCTGTGTTTCTTTAAACAGATAAATTACAAATGTATAAACGCTACAAGAGGCTCTGGGGCTCAGGCGGCAGCGCGCCGGCCTCTCACCGCTGGGTTCCGTGGTTCAAATCCCGATCACTCCATGTGACATTTGTGCTGGCTAAAGCGGAGGCAAGACAGGTTCTTCTGCGGGTACTCCGGTTTTTCCTATCATCTTTCATTCCAGCAACACTCTCCATTATCATTTCATTTTATTTATCAGTCATCAATCATTGCCCCAGAGGAGTGGGACAGGCCGCAGCAACCGGCAAAATACCTATCCTCGTCGCTGGTTGGGGGCATTCTGAATTAATATGAGGAAAGCGACGGGAAATTGTCTCATTCATTGCGTCTCTAGTACGTATACATACATACATACATACATACATACATACATAGTAGGCCTACGCCACTGTCTTTAACGTCGCTTAAACTCAAAAATGCTCCATGTGACACGGTATGGGAGGGCTATGACTGAGAAGGTAGTGACCGTGGCTTTAATTGAAGAGATTATAGTCACGCGACCTCCAGTTCTACGTGGAATACAAACTACAGGGACGTGACTTTTCATTTTCAAAATACCATATGGATTGTGCTGGATTCGAACTGCGACTGACTTGCTGAGAAGCCAGTGACTATACCACCTTATCGTACGACTTTCTACTCATACCGACTCCAAGTAGACTAAGAGAGACTGATATTTCAAAAACGCCCATATACAGTCAGGAAAAGAAAAACAGATGGTCAATAAGTAAGGGCGTGATCGATTGTGAACGTTTGCTTTCGCCTGTTCTACGATTCGTCATATTTAATCTTTGATTCTCCATTGACACTCATCGATCCAGATTTGCCGTCGGGATTCTCTGCACTTTAGTAGTACAGCATTATGTCTGTTGTACACCATCAACATTTTCAACTTTTTTTCTCAATGTATTTACTACCATAACATAATTCATTTTCTCGCTTGAAATGAATAAAATGGATAACAATGCAACGGAAATTCTTATCTTATAACCAGAAAACATATTAGGAATTCCATAATAATAATAATAATAATAATAATAATAATAATAATGTTCACCTCTGTGGTGTAGTGGTTAGTATGATTAGCTGCCACCCCCGCACGCCCGGGTTTGATTCCCGACTCTGCCATGAAATTTGAAAAGCGGTACGAGGGCTGGAACGGGGACCACTCAGCCTCAGGAGGTCAACTGAGTAGCATCTGAGTAGATCTTCCCATCCATACACAAGGCCCCTGTTCAGCATAATAGGTGAAGCCACCTGGACAAGGTACTAGTCCTCCTTCCCAGATGTATACCCCGACTCAAAGTCTCACGCTCCAGGACACTGCCCTTTAGGTGGTAGAGGTGGGATACCTTGCTGAGTCCAAGGGAAAAACCAACCCTGGAGGGAAAAGAGATTAATTAAGAAATACATAAATAAATAATAGTAATACGCGAAGATCGCCATAAGTCGTTTATTGCTGATACTGTTTGCTTATAGGTTATCGTACGGTAATTAACATAAAAGCTGCCCATTTCCTTGAGATGTTTCACTTGCAGTCTTCGCGTACGCTGCCGTTTTATTTAATTTATTGTGGTACTCTACGGATTCCACTGAATATGGACATGGATGTGCCTCATACTTGGCAAATAATACACAGACAACATCCCTCGGTCATGAAGACGAAGAAGGCATTTTTGTTGTTTTGATTCCTAGAATGCCTATTATAGCGACTAGCGATCTCGCACGCACCGTTAATACTTGAATTCCATCGGGCAATTCTGTCAAGGACTTGTCAGTTCTTTGATCACTTAGAACATGTACTAATTCACTTTCAAGACTTTTGAAGACTTCACAAGACTTTTCAAGTATTACACACGATTTGACAATAAACCTGTGTATTGAAAATGCTTGTGAAGTTTTGAATCGTGTACAACAGGCTTTATGAATTTCGTTATTTACGTTTCTATAATCCTAAATTTTCAGTAAATAGTCATCTCCTAAAATCCATTATCAGCAATAGTTCTATGGATGGAACCGAGCTGAATAGTGGTAGCAATAATAATAATAATAATAATAATAATAATAATAATAATAATAATAATAATAATAATAATAATAATAATAATACGCGAAGATCATCATAAATCGTTCATTGTTGATAATGTTTACTTATTATTATTATTATTATTATTATTATTATTATTATTATTATTATTATTATTATTATTATTATTGTACGACTCGTTGGCCGAATGGTCAGCGTACTGGCCTTCGGTTCAGAGGGTCCCGGGTTCGATTCCCGGCCGGGTCGGGGATTTTAACCTTAATTGATGAATTCCAGTGGTCCGGGGCTGGGTGTTTGTGCTGTCCCCAACAACCCTGCAACTCACACACCACAAGGGCTGCACTCGGCTAGAAATAGCCACACGAAATTATTATTATTATTATTATTATTATTATTATTATTATTATTATTATTATTATTATTATTATTATTATTATTATTATTAAATTAACGTTATATGCCATCCTTCCCCTTCATTTCTTGTGACTATCTGGAGGGCTGCCACACCCTCATTACAACAACCATACAGCACTTTACCTGCAATGATCCACGTACCCACCACCTACGATTTGTTTCAGGTCATTATCTTCGTTGAGCATGCCCCACAGTGGCACACAGCTTCATACTGTATAGTAAAAGGTCACGCCTACTACTATACGGACGGTAACGTGAACTCTGACCTATTCACATCTAATGTTTGTTCGATTCAACCCCGCGAGCTACACTGAACGCGTCACTACCTCGCTGCTTCCGAGGAAGGGAAATAATTGATGCCAACGATTCGACTACATGTTGGTTGTGCCATGATGACAGAGGATGTTAACTTGGGTAGATATAGCGACTACTGTGACATAATGTCTGTCAGTTTTAGTGCTGTGTTCCTTACTCTTTTTATTTACAATTCTTCAGGACATATAGAATATACAAAGTTCAAAACATTCAAGTTCTTCAGGCCTTCTCAATTGTGAAATTACTGGCGTTACCCCACAGTGTGGCAGTGGGCTCTTCAGTTGCACTGCCACACATTTCCAAGACGCTGGTGGCTAATGCGGCACTCAGACACTACAGCAATCCTCCTGTGTGTAGGACAGTACAATGACGGTGTACCAAGGGGAAGTATGTATCTCCTCTTGTATAAACGCCAGCCCTTGGTTTTAATATCAAAAAGATAATTGGTACATGGAGTTATTAGCCACAGATGTTTTAGCAAAATAACAGCTATGGACATCGGTATTCAGTTTTTAAATTCTTAAACGGTATTACGAGGCCCGTAAAGCATTGTGCTACGGAGATATAATAATAATAATAATAATAATAATAATAATAATAATAATAATAATAATAATAATAATAATAATAATAATAATAATAATAATAATAATAATAATAATAATAATAATAATAATAATAATAATAACACGCGAAGATTGAACAGTACTAATACTGTTTACTTACAGGTTATCGTACGGTTATAGAGATATCGATACCCAATTCGTGTTTTTATATTTTCCAAAATGGAACTATAGTAATTTCTGCCACTAAAACTTTCAACTATTACAAATTTATACAGTGGGCAATTGCCTTTTTAAATAACATCAATAATACTTCAACTTGCGATTCTAGTGGCTGAGAGTAGGCGCCGGTCTTGCCACATCAGACAGCGTTCGCTAGCGCAAGGACATGTTAACACGACAGATGTTTCCTTGTTATAATATTAATGTTATTGATTTTTACACCTCTCTAATTAGTTATACTGTTTTCGGAGACGCCGAGGTGCCCTGTAATCTCAGGCACGCAACTGATACTGTACAGTTCAAGTACGTCTTGTAAATACAATGTGAGGTATCCCTTTGGTTTGCAATGTTTTTATGACAGGCAAGCTTAAGATGGGAATGTAATGTAGCAGTATTGATTACAAATGGACGTAACTTGTCTCCCTTTTGAAAATACGAATTAAGAACTCGTGCAGGGTGACGAGGTGTCGGAACATTTACTCGAAGGAGTTCATTTACGTGCCGGAAAACCTACCGACATAAGGCTGACCTTCAATTACTACCAGATTGAGTCGGTATGGAACCCATCAACTGAAACTCTGAGAGATAGCACTCAGTAATCTGAGCTACTCAGAATGACGTACGTGTTCTTTTCATGTATTAATGCTTTTTCTTTATTCAAGCTTGCTTAGTTCTAAAAACACCATAATTTAGTAATTATAACAAATTAATATTTCGACCATTGAATATTTCAGTGTACTTTGTAGTAAAAATTAAGTCACAATATTACTGGTGATAATAACGTAATTAAGGGCCTGAGGGTGTGCTTGGTTGGACTCATATCCAGTCGACTTTGACCCAGGAATTTCAGTATAAGCCTCAGTCGAGTTGCCGGGTATTCCCACTGCCGAGTCTGGGAGACTGGATGGTGCAATACCCGCCTGACCAATATAGCTCGCCTAGCGATGTCATAGTCTCAACCAGTCTGCGATAACATGCCGTACAGCGTACAGTGTGATTACGTCTTATACATCCGTAGTAGATCGGTTTAGTGCTTTTGATGACATCTCAATTAAGCGCTGAACAGCGTACTTTCATGGGTTCTAGATTTTTCGATAAAGGAGGAAATGTTCAATACTTACTGTAACGAGGTAAGTTTTCTTACTTTTCTTGTTTATTTCTGTTTTTCAATTTGAATATCCTTTCATCGGAGTTCTTGGGTTTCTTACGATCGTGTGGAAACTGTTTGAAAGTGACCACGCCCTCCTTTACTGACATGCGACATGCAGGGAGGATGGCAACATTTGCGGGACTCACGCTTTACTATTCACTTCTGTTGTACATTGATTCAGCTCCAGAAATGTATGGCTCTGCACGGTCATGTACAGCTCAGAGCACGGAATCGTGGCGATCCATCTAGTATCCAATAGTGTCTTCTGTTTTCTAATTTTGTCAGAATCTCCTTATCATTTGTTGCCTACAACCAGCTCCTTGATGAGCCAGTTCTTTATTGGTTTTAATTACATTCCACTACACAAACACTACCCTATGAACAGAGGCAAGCTCTGGGTGAGAAGTAAAAAGGGAAGTAAAGAAAAAATAACCTAGTGTATGAAAAGGACTGCCTTAAAACTTGATCGTTTGGCAATCTTGACCTCATTAAACGTCGCAATCCAAGGATAAGAATAGGCTGTCAATCAACTCAAGGGAACTGCTAGAACCAGATAAGGGGTTGGTCCTGAGTGGGCAGAGGCGTTGCAACATCCTAGTACCAATATAAATCAGTTTCTATATCGGCAAAGTTCCGTGCACTCGATTGAAGGGGTAAATATATACTTGGTAAACTTAAAAGGACGTGAGTTGGGACCCCCATCGAGAAGAAAATGAATTTAGAAACCAGACTAACACTTCACTCAGATTCACTCAATGTGCAACAAAAATGAATAGGTCTATCAAGTAAATTCCTGGAGGGAAAGACTGTTCGGTCTAGGGTTAACCATTCTCTCCCACTTAATCCCGAGGTTATGAACACTAGAAACCGTTTCCTTCCTTTCCCCTAGATGTCTGGTCGTTTAGTAAAAGAGATGACTTCCTATGTTGTTAAAGAAAGTGCATAAACCGATTTAAATCTTTGATGACGGAAGCGCGAAATGAAGTCTGGAAAAATCGAATTTAAAAACGAATTCTCTAACGCCTAACGACACGATTGTGGCCTCTTGTCAGTCCTTTAGATCAGAGCTGGCACAGTAGCGCGCCGTTCCCCTATTGACTGTCAGCTCTTACAGTGTCTCTTTGGTAGGGGTTGCGGATGGGGGAGATTGGAGATAGCTTCCCAGCTTTTTTGGATGATCTTCTGCGATACAGTCTAGATGCTGAAATAAATTAAATGAAGAGGAGGAAATAAATTAAAATCTTGCATATAAGCACACACTATAAAGGCTTTTTTTAAAACAATATAACACATTCCAGGCGACTTACAAACAAGATTGTCTATACCTAGGACAAGTGCTTTTGATACCGACAACCGAAGATGATGTTGCTCTCTCCGAATGAAACTCACGGCCTGTACTTGGTAATATTTGATCTTTTACATTAGCCCGAAGGCTGGTTAGATCCTTATTATTTCCGCCATCAGCTGCCACAGATGTAGTATGAATCACTGAAGAGGAGTACTAGGCAAATGAAGACTGACGTACTTCCCTCTCGCTTTCCTCGCCGAGTCAGAAGTTGCTATTACATATCAGCCTACCAACAGTACTGAAATGCACGATCCAACTGACCATTTGAGCGCAATTTTCACACCATTCATAACAGGGACTGGCTGCACAAGGAATGGCTTCACTAGCATCACTCTCATACCCTAGTCATTTCCGTACACGCCTTGAAGGCTTTTGGAGGGGTGGAAGGTAAAGGCTTCCTTTATCCGTAACCTCGGCGCTTGGTGGGGTAGAGTGGTTAGCTCGACGCCCAGCTGCCTTTGCCCCAGGAATTAACCTGATACTCATTTTTGAGGCAGGCTCAGTGAATACCAGGGCCATGTCGTCGCTTAACAAACAATACCACGTATCTGACAATTCTCTTCCTATCCTTTATTTCCCTTAAGACTGGATACGTCTCCCAGTCACATATTGATATACAGTCTATCAGAACAATTTTCCTACGCGAACGTGTAAAGCAAAATATCTGGGAGCGGGTAAATATGCCATGCAAACATACATTCCTACAGTAAGGTACATTAAGGTTCATTTTCCTTTACAGAATAGCATAGGAATATGAACTCAACGGAAATTGTTCTGATGGACAGCATATCAAAATGTGGCTGGGAGGCGTGACCAGTCTTAAGGAAATAATGGATAGGAAAAGCATCGTCACATTCGCGATTTTGGCATAGGAGTGACGGTATTTTAATAAACTTCCTATTGTATTAGGTATCTTTACTAAACCAAATCAAATCCCATGGTACAACAGCCCTGAAGGGTCATGGCCTACCAGGGGACCACTGCTCAGTCCGATGGCCTGCAGATTACGAGGTGTCGTGTGATCAGCACGACGAATCCTCTCGGTCGTTATTCTTGGCCTTCTAGACCGGGGCCGCTATTTCACCGTCAGATAGCTCCTCAGTTGTAATCAAGTAGGCTAAGTGGACCTCGAACCAGCCCTCAGAATCAGGTAAAAATCCTTGACGTGGCCAGGAATCGAACCCGGTGCTTCCGGGTAAGACGCAGACATGCTATCCCTATACCACGGGCGTGGCTTCCTCTTACTAAAACTATCCTTTAATGAAGACTCTAAAACGTCTTATCTCCAGGTCATGTGACGCTGTTACTGCCACTTATAGGCCTAATGGTAGGTGAATTTTGGTAAGTATGTGTCAGCATTGTTTATAGAGTTATAAATCATTAAAACTGATAATGAAAACCTATTTTAAATTATTTGTCTGGAAATAAAAACATCGTGATTTCTGCAGTTTGCTACTTTATGAATTTATGACACTTTGGAAATAAGCTCTTCAATTACGTCCGGTTCCTTGATTGAATTTTCAGCGTACATGTTCAGATGGTCTCGAACACGGAATTTCATCCCTTCTGGTTAATTCCTCAGGTTAGGAGACTGTGTTCTTGGGTTCGTTTATTCCAAACTTCCTCATTTACAAACAAATCGCAATACCAACTACTACGTAAACATGCAATAGTGGATACATTCCTCCACAAAAGGTTGGTGTCAGGAAGGGCATCAAGGTCTAAAACTGGTCCAAACTACACGTAATGCCAACTGAAGAACTAAGATAAAACTAGGAAGAATAATATTGTTACTAATTATACAGTATATAAGACATAGAATGTCGTACACCTGCAATGTTTACTGGGAAATATCACAGATAATTCGACGCACGAAATTAACCTAAAATTAAAAGGGACAATTAAAAAGGACAAAGTAGTTCCAATAGAACGATGTTTCAAGGCTGGGAATAACTAACAGTGGTGTGTCCATTCCAGACACGTCTCACTCGTTATTGAGCTGATGTAATCCAATATGTGGCAAGTACGTTATGTTCCCTTTTCCTGGTTCCCTGGTTAGCCACAATGACAAACGGTCCTCTTGCAACACTACAAAGATTTCAATGCTACCTTTATGACCATCCAGTTGTTTGACGCCAGGAAAATGAACTTCCAAACAGCAGTCATCTCCGTATAGGCCATGAAAGCCCTTCAAGGGGTGGAAGGTAAAGCCTTCCGCTCGTAACCTCGGCACTTGATGAGATAGAGAGATTAGCTGTATGCCCGGCCGCCTTTGCCCCCAGGAATTAACCTGGTACTCATTTTTGATGTAGGCTGAGTGAACCTCAGGGCCATGTGCAGCTCCGGGAGTGGATATCTCATTTCTTAAATTTTACGACTTCCTGACGGGGATTCGAAATCACGTCCTTCCGGGCGAACCGAGCACGCCTTTACCGATCGGCCAGACAGCCCCTAAATGAATTTCCAAGTACACATAAATTCAACACCCAGTAGTTACAGTAGAAGATAATTGATCTCAGGTGGTGTCCAATGGTTCAATTCCGATTCTAGGCCTAACCTCACGCACACCTGAAAATGTGGTTTTGAAGTTATATAAACCTACCAAGCTAGTACATAGACAATGCGGTTCTTAGCTGTGAGTTTGCATTCGCGAAATGGCACTTTAGTAACACTGAAGATGGTTTTCGGTAGTTGCCCATTTTCACACCACGCGAAGTTCTGGAGCTATACGTTAGACCTATACAGTATAAAGACACGGCTGTTGTCTTGCCATTCCTAGCGCTTTTCTATCCTTACCGTAAACATTCGATGTGATGGCACGACGTTAAGTCACTAGTAAATGATAAACATGTTCCTGAGCAAGTACAACAACAACAACAACAACAACAATCTACAGTTTAGCATGAAATAAAAGGCACTTTTCACTGGATAAAATTAAGTAATATGCCACTAAGGTACTTGTTCCTGCTCGCCGACAACTGTCTGTCTTTCCATGGAGTTGCTCTGGACCGTTTCTCAAGCAGATCCTTTTGTTTTGGCGAGCGGACAAAATGCCTAACGCCTGGTATTTTATAACATCCCGATTTACCACCTGAACGAAACGTACCGGCATAATTATTATTCAACAAACACTGATAAACACTGTCACTACGTGATATCATACACAAGGCACATTACTGACACTATGTACTGTACGTCTTTAGACACGGCTAGAATCAAGGGTAAACGTACTTCACGCCCACATCGCGCGTATTAACTTACCTACCCGAGGTTGTAAACACGTGTTTGACAATCGCCCGTATCGTTTGCAGCGCTAACTGGCGGTTGACCCGCTAACTGCTACGGATAAGGGAGGGGTGACTCCCTCATGCAGAAACTTTCAACCAGAGAGTGTAGATGTGAAATTGGCCTTTCTACAGGGAGAATTTTGAAAAAAAAATCTTTGTTTGCTATCATGGGTAGTTATAGGCTATGTTCCGTGGTAAACAGATAATAATAATAATTGTACCGGGCGGTACACCTCCACGCCGCTAATTTAAAATGTGCGCCAATTGAAACTCCTCTGCTGGAGGAAGTCTGAACTTTATTGACGGTATTAATTTTCAAATTTCTCAGAAGATGTAACTACGTGGAAATTTTAGAGTTTTTGAATTGTGTCATTTTCGACGTATTTTTGTTTTGCTTGTAGTAAGAAGTGTGAACTTTCTCTTCTAGAGGACACTACTGAAGATCAACAATAGTGCACCCTAGTGCGGAGTGAAAGAACTATTTTTTGGAGAAATTTTTATTTCAAAAGTTTGTTTCTTGTTAAATTTCTTTCTGTTATTGTTTAAGTTGGCTGTATACCCCTCTCTTTCCCCTTGTTTTGTATTTAGCCAATCCCGAATTTCTTTTATTAATTTCTGACCAATCAGATGTATCTTCCCCCAACTTGAATATGTTGCTGTATCCTACCCAATAAAGAGTTTGTGGGAGGGTGTTTTCATTCCCCTAACGCCTCGAACCTTCCGCGAGAGAATATAAACTGCTGATTTTAGGGTCTCCGGGCAACTTCTGTTCCATCTTTCAGTGTGTAAAGTACATAGCAGGGGGCGGGAAGCGCCTCTTTCTTCGGCGACAGTCAACAACCAGGTAATGGCCGATTAATTACTTCTTTTCTTGCTAGCTCAGCAGTTTAACTCTCGGGGCGGGTCCGAAGTTTTTCCATTATGTAACCTTCCCTAAAATGTAAAGGAACTTGTATCTATTCCATCTTTTAAACTGCATATCGGGATAGAGAGTGCTTAACCCTCTCGAGTTCCCAATCATATTGTTTTGAGGTGAACTTATTTTTCTCAACCTATTCTTAGTTAACGTAAAACAAATTGTTCTTTTCTAAAGTCACCTCTGTAGTATGGGATTAGCCCTTGCATTAGTGGCCTAGAGCCAGATTAGGTTTTAAAAACAAAGTGTATTAGGAGTGCAGATCGCCTCCTCTCAAATTGTTATTTTGGAGGTCATGTAATTACCCCTTTTCATTTAATAGACCTCAGTAGGTTGGGTATTTTACCCCTGTGTCTATGTCCAGTGAGGACAACTTGAAGGTGGAGTTTGGTGTGGCCTTTGAGAGGCTTAAAGTTGAGAGCGAGTGGCTCTTTTTCGAAAATTGAGTGTTCTATGCCTCGTGGAGGCTTTTTGGTGTAATTTGGAGCAAGTGCTCCTGAGCATGAATGGGGTTTTCTGCCCCTCTGTTAATACTTATTTTGAAGTAAGGTTGGGCTGATTGCCCAAGCATTGTGAAGTCAGGGCTCGAAGCCCAAATTCTGTAAATATTGTAACTACCCTTTTGACTTGCTACTCTGTACCTGCCATGTTTATTATTTCTTTATTTTGAAAAGAAAATATAACCTTGTTAAATTTTAAATTAATTTTACTTTCATAGCTTGAGACCTGTTCACCACCCCGCACCTTCTTTCACGCATAACTACCACAAAAACACGGTAACAAGTGGTAGCAGAGCGTGGTTGAATGGGTCTCATTTTAGCCCCTTTTGACGGCTAAACATTGTTTTGATCCGAACTCTAACCATTTTCTCTGTTGCTGGAATTTTTTGAGTTTTTCAAAATTGTTCTGTCATTCATCATGCCCGGCCCTCGCGATGTTCTCCATCTTAACTATTTGCGCAAGGAGGAGTTGATCTATGAATTGACTATTAGAAATGTGCAATCTGGAGGCACGGTTGCGATAGACACAAACAAGCTTAGAGAGTCCCTTGAGTTGCCTATTTCCATCCCCACCTTGGGAGAGAAAGAAATTGACGACTCTCTTTCCACGATCGTCGAGAATATTACTGGGCTAGCCTCTGTAGTTAGTTTTTTTGATGAAAATGATCCTTCTCCTAATCAAATTAAGCGTGTGCAAGCCAGGCTATATCATTTCTCAAATAGAGTTAACGATCTGTTGTCTCTAAAGCTGAATGACGTTCAGAAGAAGGAAGCTAGTACGCTGCTTGAAAATATTTCTGAATTATCTAGCAAGGTCACTCAATTGTTAACTGGGGAGGTTCCTCCCAAAAGCGATCTACCCACCACAGTGAATGTAGGTAGCGAGGAAGAGCCTCCTAAGGGAGAAGCGAATAGGAAAACCATCGCTGCTCAAACAACCGCTGCCCCATTGGACGAGTCCGAACGCCGTGCATCGTTGAATAATATACGTTCGGAATTAACTTCCTTGCCATTGAAACCTTTACCTACTATGTCACCGGGGTTTAGCAGCTTGCCTCATCCATTGGCAATGTTGCTCAGAGGTATCTCTAAGTTTTCCGTTAATACCACCAGTGACGTAATTTCATTTTTAAGATTTCTAGTTGAATTTCAGGACCATGCCCTTGTGTTTTCTCTTTCTCCATGTCAAATTTTGCAAATCATCTATCCTTATGCAATTGGTATTCTCTCTGACAAAATAGTAAGAGCCATAGCTGAACAGTCATCTATTGAAGATTTTCACGCACACTTGCTTGCAAATTTTATTCCTGCTCGCGCGAGGTCATCTCTGATTCAGAAGTACTATTATCGTGTACAGCGTTTGGATGAAAACTTGGCAGACTTTATCCAAGATATTAAATTCTATACTAGGGTGTTTGCTCTTCATTTTCCTGAAGACCAGATTGTACAGGCTATTGTAGAAGGAATTTCACCACCCTATAGGTCATATTTGTGTTTCGCGGCGTGCCCGCAAACTTTCTCTGAACTTGAAGCGTTGGCCGTCTCAGCGGAAGGAGTGAGATACGCCGATTCCTTGCGTGTCGCGAAAGAACCCCCATCTTCTTTTAGTAATACTCGGCCTCCACCTCGCCGATCAGTCACACCTCGTAAATGTTATGCTTGCGGGTCACCTGACCATCTTCGCAATAAGTGTCCACTGATCAAGTCTAGTAGGGCAAATAATGGGGCTGGTTCATCACACGGCTGTTTTAAATGTGGGGCTTTCTCACATATCGCCAAGAATTGCCCAAACTCAAATAGCACCCCCTCCTGCTCAACTTCTGGTGCAAATTCCACCAATGCCAATAATAAAATGTGACTAGCGGCTTCGGCTGAGTCGACTAATTCTGCTTCCCAAGGCTCAGCCCCTGACAAAAAGGTCGTGAATTCAGGGAACGATCAGTCTTCAAATTCATCTTTTGAATGCCCTAAAGAATGTCTTAGGATTGCGGCGGATACCCCCGCACCGGTTCCTTTTCTTAAGATTGAGTTAAATAACGAGGCTATAACCGCTCTATTAGATCCAGGCAGTGTTTGTTCAATTCTTTCGGACCAATGGTATTCAAAATTGAAGTCTGTTTGTAAACTACCTGACTATGACTCATCTCCTGTTCAATATGTTTCGGCTAATTCATCTCCATTAGAAATTCTAGGTTCTGTACAGGTCAAAATTCGTATTTTTAAATTTACATGGAAAACCAAACTGTTTGTGGCTAAGCACTTATCTTGCCCCATCATTCTGGGAGCGGACTTCATTTCTCACACTGGTCTTGTGTTCGATCTCCAGAGTAGGTCGTGCACATTCAAATTTGCGTCCAATTGTAAAATTCCCTTGTTAAAGTGTAATTCTGTATCATGTTCATCTATTTCGCCTACCCAGGATGAGATGTTGTTAGACCTTAGACATCTACCTGAGGAGCAGGCTGATAGTATTCGTAAATTATGTCAGTCATTTCCAGAGGTGTTTTCGGATACTCTTGGCGTTACTGACCTTATTGAATACAAAATTGAGGTCACGGATTCGATTCCCGTCCGTTTTCCACCTTATAGGTTATCGCCACCTAAAATGAAGGCTCTGAAAGAAATCATTGATCAGATGTTGAAGGATGGTATTATTAGGCCCTCTAAGTCGGCGTATTCGTCACCTATTTTTCTAGTCCCGAAACCCCAAGGAGGCTTCAGGCCTGTCATTGATTATAGGGCTCTCAATCGGAAGGTGGTGTTACAATCTGTGCCCCTTCCCGACCTTCATTCTTGTTTTTCATGGTTCCGTAAGGCCAAGTTCTTTACTATCTTGGACCTGAATCAGGCCTATAATCAAATTCCCCTAGCCGAAGAGTCTAAACATCTTACAGCGTTTGCCACGGACTGGAATTTATACGAATACAACCGCGTGCCTTTCGGGCTCCCCACGGGAGCAGCTGTACTCACTAGGCTACTAGATAGGGTCTTCTCCGACATCAAATTTGAGTACTTATATCACTACTTGGATGATGTCGTCGTATTTTCAGAGACTTTTGAAGAACATCTAGATCATCTGCGAGAAGTTCTCAATCGCCTTCGTAAGGCTGGGTTAACTGTCAAGTTGTCCAAGGTCGCCTTTGCTAAGCCCTCTATGTCGTTCCTAGGGCATATTGTGTCACCTGATGGTGTAGCGGTCGATCATTCTAGAACACAGGCCATCCGTGATTTTAAACCTCCCAATGACATTAAAGGTATCGCCAGGTTCATTGGTATGGTGAATTTCTTCAGGAAGTTTATTCCTAACTTCGCTAATAGAGCGGCGCCCTTGAACCTTCTTCGTAGGAAAGGCATCAAATTCGAGTGGGGACCTTCTCAACAAGCCGCTTTTGAAGATCTTAAATTAGCTCTATGTAATGCCCCTGTACTTGCTATGCCTGATTTCTCGAAGAAATTCATCGTCCAAACCGACGCGTCGTCATCAGCAGTAGCTGCAGTCCTTCTTCAAGAGACTGAACTAGGGAGGCGACCCATCGCCTATGCATCTAGGACTCTATCGGCTCAAGAAGCCAAGTATTCTATCTATGAGCTCGAAGGGTTGGCAGTCTTATTTGCCTTAGAGAAGTTCCGTCTCTATCTGGAACATGTCAAATTCGACCTGGAGACAGATAATCAAGCCTTAAGCTGGGTCTTAGGTAGGCCGCGTCGTACTGGTCGTATAGCCCGTTGGGCCATCCGTATTTCTGCCTTCCAATTCGATGTCAGGCATATCAGAGGTACCGAAAATGTTGTTGCTGATTGACTCAGCCGTATGTTTTCCAACGACGTCGAGACCCATGAACCGGTCGACAGTTCATCACCTTCCGAGTCCATACTATCTGATGTTAATGCCATCTTAACAGATGTTCCCATGCTCTTTAGGGATATCGAGAAATACCAACGTGAAGATCCGACGCTGGCTCCGATAATGGAAACCCTTTCTTCTGGGGAACATGTTGTCCCTTATGTTCTGAGGAATGGTGTTTTATGTTGCCCATCGAGGCATGATAAGATGATGAAAGTTGTCGTTCCAGCTGTTCTTGTATCTATGATCTTCAAGTATTATCATGAGACCCCATTAGGAGGGCATCTTGGTATCTTTAAAACTCGTGAAAAGATTCGTGAAAGGTTCATCTGGAAGGGTATGGACGGTGAAATCCGTGAACTTGTAAAAGCTTGTAAATCTTGTTTGCTCAGTAAACCCACCATGTCCACCAAGGTAGGCCTTTTGTCTTCGCATCAAGCGTCGCGCCCCATGGAACGCCTGTATATTGATTATGTAGGACCCTTCCCCCAGTCTAAGGGAAATGCCAACAAGTTCATCTTTGTATGCGTAGATGGCTTTATGAGATTTTCCTGGTTATTTCCAACTAAGCTGGCTACCGCGCAGTCCACCATTACTTGCCTAAATTCTATTTTTGCTTCTTTTGGTCCGTGCCAATATGTTGTATCTGATAATGCTAAGGCTTTTACATATAATTTATTTCGTAAATTCTGCTTTGACCTGTCCATCTCTCATGTGACAACTTCTGCTTATTACCCTCAACCATCTCTGGCTGAACGGGTTAATCGTAATCTCAGGTCCGCGCTTATTGCCTATCATCATGAAGATCATTCCAGGTGGGATACGTCCCTGCATTGGTTAGCTTTTGCTTTGAATTCGGCGGTTCATGAATCACATAAATTTACTCCAGCCTCTTTGATGTTCAAGTTTGTTCCCAACACGCCGCTCTCTAACCTCTGGTCTCTGAGTGACATTCTACCCGAGACAATAGATCCGGACAACATTAAAGATCTTTGGAAGAAGGCTAAAGCCAATCTTAAAGTGTCTCATGAAAAGGTTAGGGAAAGGTATGATTGTGGACGGAGACCCACCGCTTTGAAGGTAGGTGACCAAGTTATGGTCAAAAACTTTGTTCCCGCGGGCAAGCTTGCCCCCAGATTTCATGGGCCTTGTATCATTCTCGATTTTCTTACGCCGGTTACGTTGTTATTAAGTAATCCAGCCACCGAGAGGATATTTAGGGTTCACCTGTCACAGGTGAAACCGGTGTAAATTTTGTGTCAACTTGCTTCATATAATCGTGAAAGGAATATGAAGGTTATTTTTTTTTTTAGTTTCACCTTTAAGGCTTTCTGCCCCTTCTATAAAATTTAGCTTCATTTGTAAGTATTTTTGTAAATCCTCCCCGCACCGTTAAACTGCCATTCTGTCCTTACCACGGCCATTACCACGCTCCCGTCTCCTGCTATACACACTGTGGCTTGCTTATATTAAATGCCATGGACATCTGCACGCCGCTGGCCCCTCAACCTCTCCACCAAGCCTGTGCCCTCAAAAAATGATGATGGTCCAACAATTCTGCCGCCTAGTTTTAATGTTTCAGTGCCCCCGCAGCCGCGTGGCGCCGTGCCACGACTGGGCTTGAGGATGGGCCCCCTCGACCCTAGCGAGGACGACATGTGCACGGCGAGCCGGAGCTCTCCTCCCGGCCAAGGCTGATGTGCGGCGCACGACCTGCTACTTGCCCGCAGCCTGTATATGTTCACCGCGGGCGCGGCGTGCTTCAACACCACTGCTCCCCTCATAGTGCGGGCGAGCGGTATCTCAGGGTACTTGAGGGGTCCGAGCGGCTGCCTTTGGATGCAAGCTGCAACGGCCGGTCTGGCCATCCAACTTAATCAACATCAACTATATGGACATTCCATATTAATTTTACTACCTTTTCTTGGGTATTCTACTGCAATATTTGGTGGACTTAGAAAATTTTCCTCAACTTTAAAAACTAAAGTTTTCCTTCTGAATTTCTACAAACATAAAGACTTTACTTCGCCTGTCACAACACAAAATTTGAAACTGAATCAAACCACATTAAGAAAATCCTATAAACACTTCTGCAATTAATCTCCATATCAACATCAAAACTTGAAACTTGTTTCCAAACAAATTGCCAGTGTCACCCCTGGAGGAACTTTTGGGGGGGGGGGGAGGTCTGTACCGGGCGGTACACCTCCACGCCGCTAATTTAAAATGTGCGCCAATTGAAACTCCTCTGCTGGAGGAAGTCTGAACTTTATCTACGGTATTAATTTTCTACTTTCTCAGAAGATGTCACTACCTGGAAATTTTGGAGTTTTTGAACTGTGTCATTTTCGACGTATTTTTGTTTTGCTTGTAGTAAGAAGTGTGAACTTTCTCTTCTAGAGGACACTACTGAAGATCAACAATAGTGCACCCTAGTGCGGAGTGAAAGAACTGTTTTTTTGGAGAAATTTTGAATTCAAAAGTTTGTTCTTTGCTAAATTTCTTTCAGTCATTATTTAAGTTGGCAATATTATCCCTTTCTTTCCCCTTGTTTTGTATCTAGCCAATCCCGAATGTCTTGAATTAATTTTCCACCAATTAGGTGTTTCTTCTTCATATTGTGTAGGGGTTTTCTTGGTTAGCCAATAAAGTTTTTGTGGGAGGGTGTTCTCATTCCCCAAACGCCTCGAACTTTCCGCGAGAGTATATAAACTGCTGATTTTAGGGTCTCCGGGCCACTTCTGTTCCATCTTTCAGTGTGTAAAGTACATAGCAGGGGGCGGGAAGCGCCTCTTTCGTCGGCAGCGGTCAACAACAAGGTAATGGCCGATTAATAACTTCTTTCTTTGCTAGCTCAGCAGTTTAACTCTCGGGGCGGGTCCGAAGTTGTTCCATTATGTAACCTTCCTTAAAATGTAAAGAAACTTGTATCTATTCTATCTTTTAAACTACATATTGGGATAGAGAGTGCTTAACCCTCTCGAGCTCCCACTCATATTGCTTTGAGGTGAACTTATTTTTTTCTCTACCTATTCTTCTTTAACGTAATGTAAATTGTTTCCTTCTTAAGTCACCTCTGTAGTATGGGATTAGCCCTTGTATTAGTGGCCTAGAGCCAGATTAGGTTTAAAAAAAAACAAATGCATTAGGAGAGCAGATCGCCTCCTCTCTAATTGTTATTTTAGAGGTCATGTAATTACCCCTTTTCATTTAATAGACCTCAGTAGGTTGGGTATGTTACCCCTGTGTCTATGTCCTGAGAGGACAACTTGAAGGTGGAGTTTGGTGTGGCCTTTGAGAGGCTTTAAGTTTGAGAGCGTGTGGCTCTTTCTTGAAAATTAAGTGTTGTATGCCTCGAGGAGGCCTTTCTGTGTAATTTGGGGCAAGTGCTCTTGAACATGAATGGGGTTTTCTGCCCCTCTGGTAAAACTTATTTTGGAGTAAAGTTGGGCTAATTGCCCTAGAAGTGTGAAGTCGGGGCGCGAAGCCCAAATCCAGTAAATATTGTGACTACATTTTGTTGACTTGCTACTCTGTACCTGCCGTACTTGTTATTTCTTTATTTTGAAAAGAAAATATAACCTTGTTAAATTTTTAAATTAATTTTACTTTCGTAGCTTGAGACCTGTTCACCACCCCGCACCTTCTTTCACCTCTAACTACCACGGAAATCTCCGTAACAATTATTATTATATTTACATCTTACTTATATTCCATAGGTCAGTGAAAATATTTCACTCTCGTGTCGGAATGCTTATTTGGTGTCGTGTGGTGGATTGTAATGAACAGAAGGTAACGATCCAAATCTCTGACACTCACCTATACGATCAATAAATTTCAAACACATATTTTCGTCATCATTTTAGGCCATATACTGTATATTCATTTGAAAAGGCATGTGACAACATCAGTTCAGCAATTCGCATGATCTACAACTTCATAATTTAGTCGAAGTATTCCAACCTTCTCCTTCCAACACGGCAACCAAATTACTCTTGACACATTCTAGCTTCTTCATTAATTCTTCTAATAACACCCGCACTTTAATTAAAGCTCGAGCTGTGTTGAGGGAAAATATCTTCAACGCCTCAGTTTGAGGAGGTGGATAGGGGATTGCTACATAAAAGGAAAATTAGTTCGAGGATTTACATATTAAGTCAAATATTCAGCAAGAAAGAGAAACTCTGCGGACAGATATTTGTTTAATTGCTTTCTTGATAATAAAATGAAGTGTATGTAGAAGGAACTGTTAATCGTGTCCTCGAAGTGTTATTTAATGAACTTCAAATAAGAGTTGTTCACAGAGTTTCGAAGAAAGTGTATTAGAATGCTCATCTGAAGGGAACTTAAGGAATTAAAAGCACCGGGAAAATGGTGGTGGTGATTATTGTGGGTTTTTTTCTTTTTTTTGCTAGTTGCTTTACGTCGCACCGACACAGATAGGTCTTATGGCGACGATGGGACAGGGAAGGGCTGGGAGTGGGAAGGAAGCGGCCGTGGCCTTAATTAAGGTACAGCCCCAGCATTTGCCTGGTGTGAAAATGGGAAACCACGGAAAACCATCTTCAGGGCTGCCGACAGTGGGGTTCGAACCTACTATCTCCCGAATACTGGATACTGGCCGCACTTAAGCGACTGCAGCTATCGAGCTCGGTGAATATTGTTTTAAGAGGAAGTACAACTAGACAACTATCCTCTATACAACACTAATCAGAAGAAAAAATGGAAGGGATCCGACACTTCGAAAAATGAAGATATCTGCCAAAGGAAGACAAGAGCCACGAAAGGCGTGAAAATGAAAGACTCCCTCGCCCTCGCAAACCTAATAGCGTCTGGGTCGGAAAAGAACAAGAGTTGAGCAAGATAGGTCGGACAGGAAAGATGAAAGTGAGGAGCCTGGCACAAGTAAGTGGAAGCAATGACATGGCTTAGATGAGGGCCCCGTTGTCGCCAACCCACGCTCCAAAGTTCAGAGCCCCTGGGACCTCTTTTAGTCGCCTCTTACGACAGGCAGAGGATACCGTGGGTGTTATTGTACCGCCCCCGCGCACAGGGATACACCGGAAATAATATTTAAAACATTTCAATATCTCATTCTCCATCGTCGAATGATTGAATAGGTAGCAATATTATTGTCATCGATCAATGTGCGTTCGAGTGGATTTTCTGTTTTTTTAAATTTAAGTTCCAGCTAGGATTAGAGGGAGCAAGTCAAATATTATGATGCTTGTGTACTCGGTCGTTTAATTTCTCAATGGGGGAGATGTCTTATCCTTTGTGGGAGTTTTAAGTTTTTATACGTTCTCTGCCATGCCCGTAATGTACATAGGAATCTATGATCCCTGTGTGTATATGAGACAAATGATTGCCCTATTGGAATTGTTTTAAAATCTTCAGCTTCCTGAGGGATCTATTACCTCACTACTCTGATTCCCAGTCCAATACACTGATAGTCATACCTTTTTTTTCAATTATCTTCTACTAAAAGCAGTAACACGCCGACGATAGCAATGGTAGGAGAATAATAAAGATACTAAGAATTTTTTATGACTGTTACGTTCTTCAGTCTTGCCGAAACTAATTTTGAATAAATACATTTATAAACTATCTGAAAAAAGAAACAACTTATTTTAAATAGAATTACATATTTCGTTCTTGGAAGAAGATCATCAGATTCTATGAAATCAGACTCAAAATATTTACAAATGTATAAAAATATTTATTTATTTCTGCTTAAATCCTTAAAAACTTGAAATCTGGAACTTACCTTAATGAGAACCTCGCTTGTCTCGACTCTAACATAAAATGCGAATTGTTGGAAAAGAGTTACAAAAATAAAATACAATAATAGTAGTAATAATAATAATAATAATACACTTCAGGTACAGTTCCAAAAGAAATGGCATAAGCGATAAAGGGACAATGGAAAATTACCGGTATAATAGGCAGCCGATTAGATGCTCATTAAAAGAACCTCTGAAAACAATTTTAATACGAGGGTAATAATATTAATGATAACAACAGCAACAATAATAAAAATGTGAGCACTAAGAAGAAAAAACCTAAAAGAAAAATACGGCGTGTCATTATCCTAGCCAGGACGGGGAGCGTGGCATGGCGTAAGATCACCTGACTGGCTAGCCAGCTGGACTCGCGCAATTGTTTAGCAACAATTCGCATTCTATGCTCGAGTGGAGAGGAGAGATGACTTAAGGTAACTTCCAAATTTCAAGTTCTCAAGGATTCAAAAGCAATAAACATATGTTTATACATTTCTAAATATTGTGAGTGTGATTTGATAGAATCTGACGATGTTCTTTCAAGAACGAAACATGTTTCTTTTTTCAGTACTTTACGGATTTATTTATTCAAAATTAGTTCTGGAATATTGATGACGTAATAGTTAGAAATCAACTGAAAAGAGATGGCTTCAGATCTCACAACAACAACAACAACAACAAAGCACATACCTACTGTGAACACTAAAAATAGAAGTACGAGATGTGTGTGCGAGGTGACTTGGATAGTGAGGTCATGTGATTCTAAAGGAGGCAAGTTGATATACTATATAGGAATCTAAAGAAATCGTCCATATCAAAAATAAGGTTCCTAGAAAGAAACCTTTCCAAGAGGCTGGCGGCTAGTGAGACACCACTGCAAGCCTCCTATGTAGGACAATGCAGTGACGGTGCACTAGGGGAAGCATGTGCCTCCACTTGTATAAATGCCTACCTTTGGCCTTTATATCTAAATCCAATTGATGAGCCCACTGCTACACTGGAGCGAAACGTTGGTAATTTCATGACTGAATAAGCCTAAACAGCTTAAAAATTTTCGAATCGTCCTTAGTTTGATACGAACAAAGAACAGACAAAGGACGCGACCCTACAGCGCGTCATTTACTGAGTTCACTGTTAATGTTGGATGAAGAGAAAAATCACTATATCGAATATTATGACGGATGGTCTTTGACTGAAGGTATTAGTTGAAATGAAGAAATATACACTTCAATTCCGTGGCCCGATACAGTTTTAGGTCCCTTGTAACTTACTTTCTTCGGCCTTCAGTTTATCAAAGACCGTAATGTTCTACAGATTATAAACGGACGTAACTATTCGCATTGTGCATGTGAGCATATATCTGCTGATAGTTATAGCTTCCTTATATATATATATTTATCGTACAAGAAATATAAACTTGTTACGTATAAAATAATGCAGCGTGTTATTCATTGTGACATTTGGTTTCTTGCAGGTGAGTGATCAAGGACACTTCCACCAGCATCAAGGAGCATTTGATGGGAATACAATATAGTCTGATGCCACTGAGAAGTAGCCTACTTACTTGGTAGGTACTTAGTATATATTGCTTGATTTCATTGGGTAATATCTTACCTTCTTGTGGAAAGCCTTCAAGTGTTCGTATATTCTTACTCAGTTATCTCGCGGTGTGTGAACAGAGTGGCTACACGATACACACACAATTCTTATCCCTTTAGACAACATGTTGATCCAATAGTAGCCGTCGGGAGTTGTTTTCACGGGCACTGTGAACTCCACCATTGTTAGTTAAAACTTGTTTTGTTAACCAGTGTGTCCGAAACGCTCAATAATGTTGAATATTGCAAGACATATTTTGCATAATCTGCATAAATGAAGTTCTAGAGGGTCTTTTGTCTGTAATTTTGTTTACTTTGCCAATTTTTCAGATATGTATCTGTTTTAGGTCAACTCAAGACCGCATCAATGGTTTGTAACTTTTGTATCTGCTTGTATGTTTGTTTGTTCCACCGTCACGGCGAAACGGCTGGATAGGTGTCGACCAAACTTCATATTTAGAGTATACTCATCCAGGAGCAGGTTTTTATATATGATTTAAAAATCACGAAACGAACTGCAGGTTTATACGGAGAACACACGAGCTATTCCATATTTTCTCATACACAATTGATTTTCTGTAAAATCTGCTGGCTATATGTGAAATGTGCCTTCATTTTACATAATTTTGTTATCAACATAATTTTGCTTGCTCTTCAAATGACGGAGAAAATCTATTTTCTGCAAGTTTCGTGCTCAGCGTTGGATGACAGACACCTTCTGAGACCGGTTACCATCAATCAATCGCTACTGATCTGCATTTAGGGCAGTCGCCCAGGTAGCAGATTACCTATCACCTTCTCTTAAATAGTTGCAAATAAATTGGAAATTTATTGAACATCTCCCTAGGTAAGTTATTCCAATCCCTAACTCCCCTTCCTATAAACGAATATTGGCTCAATTTGTCCTCTTGAATTCCAACTTTATCTTCATATTGTGATCTTTCCTACTTTTAAAGACACCACCCAAACTTATTCGTCTACTAATGTCGTTCCACGCCATCTCTCCACTGACAGCTTGGAACATACCACTTAGTTGAGCAGCTCGTCTCCTTTCTCCCAAGTCTTCCCAGCCCAAACTTTACAACACTTTTGTAAGGTGGTGGTGGTGATTATTGTTTTAAGAGGAAGTACAACTAGGCAACCATCCTCTATATAACACTAATCAGAGAGAAAAAATGGAAGGGGTCCGACACTTCGAAAAATGAAATTATCGGCCAAAGGAAGAAAAGGGCCACGAAGGGCATGAAAATGAAAGACTCCCTAGCCTCGCAAACCTAATAGCGTCGGGGTCGGAAAAGAACAAGAGTTGACCGAGGGAGGTCGGATAGGATAGGTGAAAGTGAGGAGCTTGGCACAAGTAAGTGGAAGTAATCCCAGGACTCAGCTGAGGGCCCCGTGGTCACCAACCCACGCTCCAAAGTTCAGAGCCCCTGAGGCCCCTTTTAGTCGCCTCATACGACAGGCAGGGGATACCGTGGGTGTTATTCTACCGCCCCCACCCACAGGGGGACACTTTTGTAACGCTACTCTTTTGTCGGAAATCACCCAGAACAAATCGGGCTGTTTTCTCTGGATTTTTTCCAGTTCTCGAATCAAGTAATCCTGGTGAGGGTCCTATGCTCTGGAACCATACTCTAGTTGGGGTCTTACCAGAGACTTGTATGCCCTTTCCTTTACATCCTATCTTCAATTAATGTCAGTTTTCTTGACTGTATTACTTTCTTGCTTAATTTCTCCGTATTTATCCGAGTGCTAATCCCGAAACCCGGTTACTTTCCTTTGAGGAAACATGCCAAGATGTTCAAATCTGTAACATTTTGGACCAGATTAATATCGAAATATGGAGGCAATTTTAATGACGGTGCAGACCTTCGTTTTGGGGCAATTGCTGACCAAACGGTAAGTCGTATCACAAAACAGATAGCACTATCGCTGCTCAATTTGGAGAGATCTACAACTTTGGTCCCTCTCCATCTCTATTGTTAATGTCAGTAGGCAAGTGAGCCTTCCGTTATACTAAAACTCACGAACTCGATTGTGAATGGCAGTAGGGAACGTGGCCTGCCATTATAATCAAAACTCCCCAACGCGCACCTTTCATCGGAAACAACGTATGAGGACATCCCCGTGGTGTTTCTCGGATAACGCTAAGTGACATGCAGTTTAATTATTATAATCTTAAGTGTACAGTAATTTACTTAGAAATCCGCATACAAGGTAGAATAGCGTAGCGATGCACGGGTACATTTGCTAGTCACTTAATAAAACCTGACTGTTAACAGTTTTTAATAATGTATGATATTATTACCTTGCACTGCCAAAACTGAAACAGAATTATAGCCAATGAAAATGTGAATTCTTTATCTAAATTTTAAGGACCCCTTGAAGCCTATCCACGGAGCTTAGGTTTAAGAAATCCCTGTTCTAGATCTTGAAAGAGTTGTACCAGCAAAAGAATGGAACAGAATAGTGACTCTGTACCAACGTAGGTAATTACTTTCGTGTTATTCGTTAATATCAAAGATTGACAAACAGGTTATTAACGAAAGAATTCATTAATTTATGTCAGTTGATGCTTCTTGAAATTAACCGTAATAAAGTAGTGGTGGTGATTATTGTTTTAAGAATAAGTAACCTGACCTAACCATCCCGTATTAACACCAATCGGAGGGGATGGTAGTGGTGGTGATTATTGTTTTAAGAGGAAGTACAACTGGGCAACCATCCTCTATATAACACTAATCAGAGAGAAAAAATGGAAGGGATCCGACACTTCGAAAGATGAAGATATCGGCCAAAGAAGGACAAGGGCCTCGAAGGGCGTGAAAATGAAAGACTCCCTAGCCCTCGCAAACCTAATAGCGTCGGGGTCGGAAAAGAACAAGAGTTGACCAAGGGAGGTCGGATAGGATAGATGAACGTGAGGAGCCTAGCACAAGTAAGTGGAAGCAATGCCAGGACTCAGCTAAGGGCCCCGTGGTCGCCAACCCACGCTCCGAAGTTCAGAGCCCCTAGGGCCCCTTTTAGTCGCCTCTTACGACAGGCAGGGTATACCGTGGGTGTTATTCTAACGCCCCCACCCACAGGGGTGGTGGTGGTGATTATAGTTTTAAGAAGAAGTACAACTAGGCAACCATCCTCTATATAATACTAATCAGGGGGGAAAATGGAAGGGATCCGACACTTCGAAAAATGAAGATATCGGCCAAAGGACAGGGCCACGAAGGGCGTGAAAACGAAAGACTCCCTAGCCCTCCCAAACCTAATAGCTTCAGGGTCGGAAAAGAACAACAGTTGACCAAGGGAGGTCGGATAGGATAGATGAAAGTGAGGAGCCTGGCACAAGTAAGTGGAAGCAATGTCAGGACTCAGCTAAGGGCCCCGTGGTTGCCAACCCACGCTCCAAAATTCAGAGTCCCTGGGGCCCCTTTTAGTCGCCTCTTACGACAGGCAAAGGATACCGTGGGTGTTATTCTACCGCCCCCACCCACAGGGGGAAATCAGAGAGGAAAATGGAAGGAATCCGAAAGTTCGAAAATGAAGGTATCAGCCAAACAAAAACCAGGGACAAGAAGGACGTAAAAATGAAACGCACCTTAGGCCTCGCAAACCTAATACCGTCGGGTCTCACCGCAATAAAAGGATAACTCAAAACCCCTACATAATTGTGTTAAATGTAACATGTTATTTACGAATGCATGTGACATTAGAAGTTAAGCACATTCCTTGTAGCTGTTTCGATTATGTAAAACAAATATGTGTGGACGTTTGGGCCGGGAAAGCCATAATATGGCGTGCATATGATGAAGGCAGCGTTCTGAATAATTGAAAATAATTTCGGTCAATTCTTCGAAGTTTGAAATGTCGAAACTGTTTCTAAGGAAACGTACTAACCTATTATTGCCTCAAAATATATTATTGTGTGCAAATAAGACAGTTTTAATACATGCGATGTACAGTATTACATGTGTTGAGAATGAAGCATCATCGCTTGATATTCTGAGATGTACATATGTTCAGGATGGACTGCCAGAGGAGAGTATTTCTCTGCCTGAATCACAAATTCCCTGATGAGAAACTATATAATATACGATATAAACTGAGTTTTTGCTTCTTATGCCCTTACTCCTTCGAGTTATGCATTCTTATGTTCTCACGGGAAATAGTAGGATTAGGACAAGCTTTCATACTGCTCTAAAAGTCAGAACAAACTCAAATTTTTACTGTTAACAATAATGAAAGAGAGAGGCGTTAGCGTAATTAGTCGCTTACTGTGCAGTCCGCATCGTTTTCATATAAGAAGGCAAGGATTCTGTATTCTGGTAGGGAACAATGAAGCAAGCATTCATAGGGACGGTGCGCGTCCGAAACGATTCCGGAGGCGACAAAGCGCATCAACTGTCTGGATGGTCGCCAAGGGTATTGGCGGGGAGGTGCCATCACCACTATGCATGCTTGCTGTGTTGTTCACTGTACTTGTTATTCGAGGTAAGGTGTGCGTCCGAAAGGATTCCGGAGGCGACAACGCACACCAACTGTCTGGATGGTCGCCACGGGTATTGGCGGGGAGGTGCCATCACCACTATAGATGCTTGCTGTGTTGTTCACTGTACTTGTTATTCGACGTAAGGTGTGTGCGTCCGAAAGGATTCCGGAGGCGACAAAGAGCACCGACTCTTTGGGATGTCGCCACAGGTGATGGCGGGGAGGGCCCGTCACCGCTATAAAAGGTTTCTGGGTAAATCAAGGAAGAAACATCCCCTCTTCGCAGTTGATGATGTCCTCGGGGTGACAACGCAAAGGTTCAGTCCCTCGGAGATATCAGCAGTGCTAGGCCACGGGTATTTCGGGGCGATAAAGCGCATCCATTCTTTGAATGGTCGTCACCAATACAAGATTTTGCTTTATTAGTCGGTTAGGCTAGGATTGGATGATTTCTCCCCGGTTGAATTTAAGCCCTGAAGATGTTTTATGTTGGTTTCCCATTTTCACACCATGCAAGTGCTGGCTGGGGCTGTACCTTAGTTAAGACCAAGGCTGTTTCCTTCCCACTACTAGCCCTTTAATATTCCATCGTCGCCATAAAACCTGTCTGTGTGTATCCATTGTAAAAACAAAAAGTATACACGTGTTCATAATTTTAAACCAGCTGATCCTGCAGCACGCGTGAATTATTGCGAGTAGTTTTTGTCATCTTTGACTGACTGAATGTTCAACCGATACTCACCTTGTGTTCTTTACAGGAGAGTCATGGTTTCCCCTAATTAGACATGTAGACACTTACAAGACACGCTGTTAGTGCTCTGAAAGTCCGCGTTAAATAGAGGAAATTCCTCTTTATGACAGGAAAGTCGAATTTTGATGTGCGATCAGCGCAATGCGTATAATAGGTTTGATTTTTTAAGAAGATACAGTAACCGGAATGCGGTACCGAAATGCTATTCTTATCCCATTTCCAACCAGTTAACGGAAGAATAACAATCATATTCTTGGTTTCAATATCATTCCGCAACTGTTCACAGGGCAGAGGCGTCCGTGAATACAACTAAGTTTTGGTAGATAGAGATATTAGCGTTGTTTTGTGGCCTTCCCGCTCCCCAGATCTAACGTTTGTTTGTGGGGACAAGGTGTGCTAAACCGATGCATATTGGAGAAATTTAAGGAAAACATACGAACTCAATAAGAGACATAACAGTGGCTGAGCTAAATCGTGTCATTACCGGGCGAGTTGGCCGTGCGCGTAGAGGCGCGCGGCTGTGAGCTTGCATCCGGGAGAAAGTAGGTTCGAATCCCACTATCGGCAGCCCTGAAAATGGTTTTCCGTGGTTTCCCATTTTCACACCAGGCAAATGCTGGGACTGTACCTTAATTAAGGCCACGGCCGCTTCCTTCCAACTCCTATGCCTTTCCTATCCCATCGTCGCCATAAGACCTATCTGTGTCGGTGCGACGTAAAGCACCTAGCAAAAAAAAATCGTGTCATTTGATATCTGTTCACCCAGTACAATGCCTGTGTAGCTTCGGAAGGACATTTACAGCATTTGCTAAGAGGTACGAGTTTAGTTTCTTATATAATATGCAGATCTAAAGATTTAAGAAGCGAAGACAGAGTACAGGCCAGATGCGGGCAGGTGGGCCGCGGGTGTGCGGGAGGCCGTCTGGCCGGCCGGCCTTGGTTCAGCCGCGTGGGAGCGGTCAGGTTTTATACGGAAAACCGTATACTATATCAATCAAACTATAAGGCCAGGACTCCATTAGCTGTAATTATCTGCTATTATTTACTCGCTGAACACTGAACACACGTAAAACAACGTAGGTGGCTATATTTGCAGTATAATATTTTACTGTGGCATTGTCCAGGTCTTACTGCCACGGAATAGATCGGGTTCCAAATCTTTGCAGTAACTTACTTTCCATGTTCTGGCTCCACTGGCAGTAGTTTACTGCGAATTCGCTAAGAAATTAAATGTGGTAATTTCTTTAACATTGATGTTTGTACACTGTGCTAGTTCGGACGATGCGCTCGCGCATGCGCATTGCGAGACATGACACCAAGTGCCCCCTATCGGTCAACTCAACACAGTCAAACGGAGTTGAACGCTGCAACACATCGCACGGAGTGAGTGTGAGGACTCGTGTCATTGCACAATGGAGTGCAAAACGGAGCAACGCGTTAACATAAAGTTTTATTTCCACCTAGGCAAAACGGCAACGGAAACACGCGCAATATTAGTGCAAGTTTACCACGTTCAAGCAGTGAGTAAAAAGTGCGTTTTTGACTGGTTTAAACACTTTCGAGATGGAAAGGAAGGTGTTGAGGACGAGGCGCGTTCGGGTCGACCAACCACAAACACATCTCCAGACAACATCGAACGAGTGCGACAGATGCTTGCGAATGATCGGCGACTGTCCTTACGAATGAAAGCAGATGAAGTGGGTGTAGGCAAGGGCACTGTAAGGACCATTGTTCCCGAACATTTGAAAAAGCAGAAGACGAGCAGAAGCAAACTTGGATGGAAACGTCGGGAGATTTCATTGACGTTTGTGACCAAAATCCGGAGGTGTTGAAAACCATCATTACAGGAGACGAGTCGTGGTGCTACCAGTATGATCCGGAGACCAAGAGAACCGAGCTCGATAGCTGCAGTCGCTTAAGTGCGGCCAGTATCCAGTAATCGGGAGATAGTGGGTTCGAGCCCCACTGTTGGCAGCCCTGAAGATGATTTTCCGTGGTTTCCCATTTTCAAACCAGGCAAATGCCGGAGCTGTACCTTAATTAAGGCCACGGCCGCTTCCTTCCAATTCCTAGGCCTTTCCTATCCCATCGTCGCCGTAAGACATATCTGTGTCGGTGCGACGTAAAGCAAATAGCAAAAAAAAAAAAAAAAAAAAAGAGACAGACCAAGAGACAGTCAGTGGCGTGGTGTTCAGCGTCTTCTCCGCCTCCCAAGAAAAGTCGGCGCACAAAGTCAAAGATTAAGACAATGCTGATCGCCTTTCTCGACAGCAGTGGTTTCATTCATGAATTTGTACCCCAGGGTACAACTGTCAAAGCGGAATTCTACGAGGGAGTTTTGAAACGGCTACTGGAACGCATCAGAGGGGTTCGGCCTGAACTGTACCTGAGTGGATAGTGGACGCTCCCCCACGACAATGCCCGTCCGCACACCGCGATCTGCGTGACCCAGTTTCTCGCTGAACGCCAGGTGACTGTTCTTCCACACCCTCCGGATTAGGCGCCGGCAGATTTTTTGTTCCCCCGTCTTAAATTAGCCCTGAAAGGCCACCGGTTCGACAGTGTTGTAGGTATCCAACAACGCGTGACAAGGGTTCTCCGGGAGATTCAAAAAGAAGCATTTGTTGCCAGCTTCCAGCAGCTTTACAGTCGATGTCAAAAATGTGTTGTAGCTAACGGAGATTACTTTCAAGGCCAGTAAAGGAGTTTTGTGTGTAAATTACGTTGTCATTATTTCATGAGATCATTCACCGAACTTTTCAGACACAGGTTGTAGAATTATATTTTGCTTTTCTTCCTTTTCATTGAACACTACAATTTAAATATAGTCCTAAAAATATCATTGTCTCCATTATTTATGTTTCTCTGATCTTTAAATTAAGGCATACTTGTTTTGTCAAGGAAATGATCCCTCATCAGAACAAAAGGTACTAACAAAATATCAGTTTACAAAACAGGACAGTGACATGAAAAACCTGTTATAAAATATTGATAATATCACGTTATTATCGGTTTGCAATACAGTTCCACTTCACTGCACTCTGCTTGTTTTATTGTTTATATACGATTATGTCTGATACGTAGTACTCGTGGTACGGTACACGAAGAGAATCTCAACGCAACTGCACCCAACTGCTAGTGAAGCCGGACTAGAGCAGAGAGGAGCAGTAAACTACTACTTTTATCCGCGATAATTTTACAGCAAATGGAGCCATCCTATTGCAGTACATATCAAGAGAGTAACTTGAGCCCTGCGCGGATATACAAAATATTAACCGCATCCGCGAACGTTTATCCGCATATATAACACCCATTTGGTTATATTACACCCGAGGTATTTGAACGGATATATCTGTTAACGTAATACAATGAGAGATTTCCTCTTGCGACAAGTACCAACATACTGAGTGATTCTCGTTTTCTTTCGGAACATTTCTTCCTTCTTTTCACTAATTGCGTTCAGGAGCCAGTTAGGCTTAGGTCAGTTTTACAGCTTTATGAAATCAAGGCTCTTTATATACCACAATTTTCCCACACCACTGTCAAGGGTCGCCTCACCACAAGCAAAAATAATTGCGTGAGATGTATGAAAGACTGACTTGTCTATATTTCTAGAGTATATCTGAGTTAAAATCAATCTTATTCTCCTTTTTCTACAGCTTTTCCCACACCTGTGGGATCGCGGGTGAGAACTGTATCGCACATGTGTATTTGGCCCTGTTTTACGACCGGATGCCCTTCCTGACGCCAACCTTATATGGAAGGATGTAATCACTCCTGCGTGCTTCTGTGGTAGTTGGTAGTGTAATGTGTTGACTGAATATGAAGAGGAAAGTGTTGGAACAAACACAAACACCCAGTCCCGAGCCAGAAGAATTAATCAGATTAAAATCCCCGACCGTGTACCGAAGGCCTCAACGCTGACCATTCAGCCAATGAGTCGGACATCTGAGTGAAAATCAATAAACATAATTATTTAGAAATTACTACCAAAATTATCTCCACTGCCATACAGTTTGCATCCGCGAAAGCACTAACTTCGCGGATATCCACGAGACATGTCTCCGTACATCTTCAGTCAACATCAAAATTAAGCTGGGGCTTTTCAATGAAACATTCGACGAGCAATGCAGCACATTTGACAACAACTACATCACTGCACATTTATCTTCAACACTGCGACTAAACTTCATAGCATATTTTTATTAACCTCAACTTCTTGAAGCGATCTTTTACATACCGGCATGTACGACAGGGAGTGTCGAATGGAATTCTCCTTGCCCTTCAAAAATCCGACTACCTCTGCCGGGTCTGAACCCGCGATCTAGGGATTCGCAGGATGACACTCTAACCTCCGCTCCACAGAAGAAGCTAATTATAAAACAATCATATGGCAGAAAATACATATCATGTGATATTTATAAATCTTGAACTAGTGGAAATAACCAATTTCACCAGATTCGAAAAGAAAATATTTTCCGTAAGTAAGAGATGGATGGAATTCAAAAATAACATCAGTTTTGCTACTTCGTGGCCTGCTAATAGCAATGTAACAACTAGGGCTGGGAAGTTGAAGAGCTATAAATTGCCTAAAAAAGACCTAAAAATACCCAAAAAGGACGTAAAGCTGCCAAAAAGGATAAAACTGGCAAAGAAGACGTAAAACAGGCAAAAAGGAAAGGACGTTAAAACTAGCAAAAAGGATAAAAGTGGCAAAGAGGACGTAAAACAGGCAAAAAGGACGTAAAACTGGCAAAAAGGACGTAAAACTGGCAAAAAGGATAAAACTGGCAAAAAGGACGAAAAACTGGCAAAAAGGAAAGGACGTTAAAACTAGCAAAAAGGATAAAAGTGGCAAAGAGGACGTAAAACAGGCAAAAAGGACGTAAAACTGGCAAAAAGGACGTAAAACTGGCAAAAAGGATAAAACTGGCAAAAAGGACGAAAAACTGGCAAAAAGGATAAAACTGGCAAAGAAGACGTAAAACAGGCAAAAAGGATAAAACTGGCAAAAAGGATAAAACTGGCAAAGAGGATGTAAAACAGGCAAAAAGGAAAGGACGTTAAAACTGGCAAAAAGGACGTAAAACTGGCAAAAAGGACGTAAAACTGACAAAAAGGATAAAACTAGCAAAGAGGTCTTAAAACAGGCAAAAAGGACGTAAAACTGGCAAAAAGGACGTAAAACTGACAAAAAGGATAAAACTGGCAAAAAGGCCGTAAAACTGACAAAAGGGATAAAACTGGCAAAAAGGACGTAAAACTGGCAAAAAGGACGTAAAACTGGCAAAAAGGATAAAACTGGCAAAGAGGACGTAAAACAGGCAAAAAGGAAAGGACGTTAAAACTGGCAAAAAGGACGTAAAACTGGCAAAAAGTACGTTAAAACTTGCAAAAAGGAAAGGACGTTAAAACTGGCAAAAAGGACGTATAAACGAGATCCAAATTCATTCATAGTTTTAATTACATATTTATTGAACG
Organism: Anabrus simplex; assembly: GCF_040414725.1. Lineage (NCBI taxonomy): Eukaryota > Metazoa > Arthropoda > Insecta > Orthoptera > Tettigoniidae > Anabrus > Anabrus simplex. The sequence continues at coordinate 342,376,336 of NC_090268.1, read as the reverse complement.
AACATAATGTTTACAAATTCAAACTTCTGGTGGTATGCAACATATAGTGCATATATACTTCATCTCCAGACATGTACTTTTAGGTTCATATAATTAAAAAAGGGAATTATGTGTTTACTTGCAGAATTTAGAATTAATTATTTTTTCCACCTTGAATGAATTCAGCGAACCCGCAATGGAGATCCTGGAGAAATAATTTGAAATTAGTATAACTGGAATGATATACGACTTAACCACACTAGGGTTACAGAAATTGGAATTCGAAAAACTTTATCTCAGTTGGCTTTGCATTGTATCACAAGTCATCTACAGGTTATTCGGTGTGAAGGATCATCGGTTTTCAGACAGCACGACGGATGTTAAGGATTCATACTTGAAGCAAGTAGGATCTCCCTTTTCAAAACAATCACATCAGAAATTCTCCATTTAATATTTCACTTATCTTGCACATGATTTGATAGCCCTGTTTTCTTCAAACACTAGTTTAATGTTTTCACTTAATCTTTCTTTCATTTTTTTCTTTCCTTCTTAATCTGTTTACCCTCCAGGGATGGTTTTTCCTCGGACGCAGCGAGATATCCCACCTCTACCGCCTCAAGGGCAGTGTCCTGGAGCTTCAGACACTGGGTCGGGGGATACAACTGGGGAAGATGTCCAGTATCTCGCCCAAGCGGCCTCCCCTGCTATGCTGAACAGGGGCCAGGGGTATTTGCCTGGAGGAGAAGTGGGAAACCATAGAAAACCACTTCCAGGATGGCTGAGGTGGAAATCGAACCCGCCTCTACTCAGTTGACCTCCCGAGGCTGAGTGGACCGCGTTTCAGCCCTCGTACCACGTTTCTAATTTCATGGCAGAGCCGAGAATCGAACCCGGGCCTTTGGGGGTGGCAGCTAATCACACCAACCACTACACCACAGAGGCGGACCGTTTTCATTTCATTTCATTTCATTTCATTTCATTTCATTTCATTTCATTTTATTTCATTTCATGTTCTCTCTTATCAGATATGGTTCAAGTAGGGGGCCTATATGTATTTACTAGCAAAAAGATTTTTAAGAGGTAATGGACGAACTAATGCTCATTCGAATTGAGAATGGAGTAAAAATGTAGTCGAAATGCGGTGAAGTTGCAGAAAAAGCCATTGAGACTTAAAAAGGCTAAAAAATCAATAAGCGATAAAATGGGGAGGAAGGCAAAGGAAAAAGGACAAATAAAACCCACCATTTTCTCGCCTACAATGACCCAGAATGAACATATATCGTCGTTGGAAAGGTAAAAGGTTGTATTCCACAAAGCTCTTCCCATTAATTATTCTCCTTAAGACTGGTCACGCCTCCCAGCCACATATGGATACGCAGTCCATCAGAACAATGTCCGTTGTGTTCGTTTTCCTATATCGACGATTAAACGAAAATGAACCTTACATGCATTGTACACTAGGAGTGCGTAAATACGTAATGCAAACGTACATTCCTACAATACGGTACTGTAAGGTTAATTTTCCTTTACACATGGGCATAGGAAAATGAACACAACAAAATTTGTTCTGATGGACTGCATATCCATACGTGGCTGGGAGGCGTGACCACTCTTAAGGAGAATAATTGATAGGAAGAGCTTTGTGGAATACAACCTTTTACCTTTCCAGCGACGACATTATGTTAGGCCTCGTCTTCGTACACTAGAAAAAAAAATTCCTCTCAACTACCGATCCCTAGTAATAACATATGGGCCTATTTGTGGAAGCCTTGCTTTCTTTGTCTCCTCCCAAATTCACCACTGCCTAAAAGCGTCGAGAGCAGTCCATATTTTATGTATCACGTCACAGCTGCCGTGCAGAGCACACGTTTCCATTCAGATGATCATAGATGTGATACTGATGTGAATATTTTAATTCAAATCAGTTTCCCCCTCGATATTGTCAGCACTTGATTGACAAGATGGTGAGATATCGGCTGAGTGCCAGCGACTCAATCGGTATGGCACGTCAACCTGTCACATCAACCTGTTTGAGGTATGGAGAGAAGGGTCATGCGAGGTTGAAATACTTTGTGTGAACTCAGGTGTGTATTTACTCTGGAAGAAACGGATAACACATGTCGGAAACAGACGATGGTGGCCCCTAGTCCTAGCTTTTATAAGTTGTAACGCAGAAAATATTGCGATTGGTTTGGCTATAGTTGAAAGTTGTAAGGCAACAATATTTTCTCATATGGGAAATGTTACTATCATTACATGCTATGGGTGGTAGTTTTAAAGTTATATTCAGAGGATAAGGGGCTGCCTGGCCGAGGCGGTAAAGGCATGCTCGGTTCGCCCGGAAGGACGTGGGTTTGAATCCCCGTCAGGAAGTCGTAAAATTTAAGAAACGAGATTTCCACTTCCGGAGGTGCATATGGCCCTGAGGTTCACTCAGCCTACACCAAAAGTGAGTACCTGGTTAATTCCGGGGGGCAAAGGCGGCCGGGCGTAGAGCTAACCACTCTACCCCATCACGTGCCGCGCTTAACAATGGTGGAAGCCTTTACCTTCCACTCCTCCAAGGGTCTTCATGGCCTGTATGGAGGTGACTTTGTCTTGTCTTTTTGTTCAGAGGATAATGAGTTCGATCCCCACCATATCGACACTTTCCATGGTTTCCGCTATACATTAGCCAAATGCTGGGGCTGGGATGTAATTAAGGTGCCTGTTGACTTCTTAGCCAAGCGTATCGGAAAATATATATGGGGTAGTATGAGGGGAAAACAAAGCCATCTAAATACAGCTCAAGAAGGGCCATGGAAGAGCGGCAGGTTAAGGCTTCCATTAACCATAAATACGACATTGAGATCGAGTAGTAATGTGGTACTCTTATTTTAATACCGACCGAGTTTGTCGTGCGTTTAGAGTCGTGCACCTATGAGTTTGCACTCGGGAGATAGTGGGTTCGAACCCCACTGTTGGCAGCCCTGGAGATGGTTTTCCGTTTCTTCCCATTTTCACAGCAGGCCTGTACGTGAATTAAGGCCACGGCCACTTCCTTCCCACTCCCAGTCCTTTCCTATCCCATCGTCGCTATAAGACCTATCAGTGTCGGGGCGATGTTAACCAAATGGAAAAAAAAAATATTAACAGTGATAATATAAGAGATGTTAAATGATTTTAGAACAAGAATAGATTCCCCTGTTTATAAATTTTAACTTAGAATAACGAGTTAGACATGCAAAGCTGTGTCGGTGCGACGTAAAGCAATTTGACGCACTACATCGTCACAGAACTAGAATCACGTAAGGGCAAAATTCTTACACCACAAGGAAACTGTACAAAATGTTCCAGCAGAAGACCTGTCTGGACTGTAGCTCCATGGTGTTCCTTTGTGTTTGCCGGTAAGGAAAGGAAATGACATTTGAATATCTTTTGAATACCATCTGCTGTTGAAGTTTCAAATCTAAGCTATTGAGGTAGGAGAATACAATACAATGTTTGTGTTACGAACACGAAGATAACGGCCGGCTGCCTTCATCTCATGGCCACCTGAGTGTGCTTAACGCTAAATTAGCCGCAGTGGTTCCACTGTCAGTGTCAAGTTCAGGGGTGCTTGCATAAAGCCGAGTTACATAATGTAGCATGTGTAGTTCAATTGTGTAATTGTCTGGCATAGCGTGATGCAGACCGCTGTTTGTGTGTGACAGTTCTTTATGAGTTAACGGACAGTCCATTAATACCTCTCAGTATGATGACCCTGTAATCATACTGACATAGAATTATTATTAATAATAATAATAATAATAATAATAATAATAATAAAACCGGGTGAGTTGGCCGTGCGACTAGAGGCACACAGCTGTGAGCTTGCATTCGGGAGATAGTCGGTTCGAACCCTACTGTCGACAGCCCTGAAGATGGTTTTCCGTGGTTTCCTATTTTCGCACAGACAATGGCCACTTCCTTCCCACTCCTAGCCCTTTCCTATTGCATCGTCGCCATGAGACCTATCTGTGTCGGTGAGACGTAAAGCAAATCGTAAAAAAATATGTTATTGGTTTTTTATGTCCTACTAACTACTTTTACGGTGTTCTGACAGGCGGAGGTGCCGGAAGTTTGTCCCGCATGAGTTCTTTGTGTGCCACTAAATCTACCGACACTAGTCTGACGTATTTGAGCACCTTCAAATACCAACAGACTGAGCCAGGATCGAACATGTCAAGCTGGGATCTGAAGGCAAGCGCCTCAGCTGTCTGAGCTACTGAACCCGGTACGTAGAAATTTAAGAAAGGCTCCGTCCAATACTATATGTCATCATAGCTGACACAAATAATGTTCAACAACAAGTGTAGGAAAGCAACACTAATAACGCTCATAATGTGCGCTCAACAAGAACTTCACTAGTAAACTCAACATTCATTGCATACGCTTACCGGTAACCATGCTCGCTCTGATACCTGACCGCGTACTCTATCCCCGTCACTCGGGAGCAAAGTATGCATTTCCCCACTCTACCTGCGTGACAGCGCCAGCTAAATACCGGTAACTTTTCTTCAGTCTCGAAAATTCAAATATTCAAACACAAATTTTGAAGAACACACATGCTGTTCAAAAGGTCACTAAGTCAAAGAAACTGTATATATGAGTTACCGGTTGAGGTACCCTTTGAAAGCTACAAAGATGTATTCATCATCATCATCATCATCATCATCATCATCATCATCATCATCATCATCATCATCATCATCTGTTTACCCTCCAGGTTCGGTTTTTCCCTCGGACTCAGCGAGGGATCCCACCTCTACCGCCTCAAGGGCAGTGTCCTGGAGCTTCAGACTCTTGGTCGGGGGATACAACTGGGGAGAATGACCAGTACCTCACCCAGGCGGCCTCACCTGCTATGCTGAACAGGGGCCTTGTGGAGGGATGGGAAGATTGGAAGGGATAGACAAGGAAGAGGGAAGGAAGCGGCCGTGGCCTTAAGTCAGGTACCATCCCGGCATTCGCCTGGAGGAGAAGTGGGAAACCACGGAAAACCACTTCGAGGATGGCTGAGGTGGGAATCGAACCCACCTCTACTCAGTTGACCTCCCGAGGCTGAGTGGACCCCGTTCCAGCCCTCGTGGAATCGAACCCGGACCTCCGGGGGGTGGCAGCTAATCACGCTAACCACTACACCACAGAGGCGGACTGATGTATTCATAATAATACTATATAGGGCTCTAAAATTAATTAAGATTGGTGCTAAGTAACCCCCTAGGAGCAAAGTCGCCTCTTTCCACAATACCACAATTGAGGACCAAAGATGGAAAAGGATTTTTTCGTAATAAAAGGATGTAGGGCCTATTAGTCAGCCGCGCATGGTTATAATTTGTGCATGTGCCTGAGGTCATCAGTTTAGTTGATAGGAAGTTCAACATGTAGAGTCACAGTCCAATGTGCCCAGCTGAGTTTGGTGAGGAAGGGTGAATGTGCCAGCGTCTCGCGCTGCAATTCTTCTGTGCTGTCCATTGTGTCCGTGTGCAATCACTCATGTATTTTCTAATTTCTGAGTCACTTAATTAAAGGAATGAAATGTATTGAAACTAAATATTGTTATGTAATTATGTACAATGTAATGGTTGTAGTATACTTGCACTTCAAAGGCCTAGGTAACCATTAATTCCTGGTCTCCTTTGATAGAGAAGAGTGAAAGTATTACTGTGCTCGGAAACTCTATTATTGGTGGTTACTCGAAAATATGTTTACGGCACTTTAACCCTTTTCCATCTTTGGTCCTCAATCTGGTGCCCGGCTCCATGGCTAAATGGTTAGCATGCTGGTCCTTGGTCCAAGTTCAATTTCCGGCAGGGTCGGGGATTTTAACTTGCATTAGTTCATTCCTCTGGCTCGGGGGCCGTTTTCAGCAGTAGAATTCATCTTAGCTAGAAACCCATCCTCACAGACGGCGTCAACTCAAAAGACCTGCACCAGAACTGTTACAGGCCGCATGCTATTACAATTTTTAGTCTGGACATTAAGGAGTTAATAATGGTTATTGAAATATTAAAAACGGTTTCCCGCACGTCTTGCCGAAGTGTTCTCTTCTGAGCTTTAAGTTCATTAAAGCTTGCTGTTGATAGATCATCTTCAAGGGCAGAGATCATAGGAGGATGAGTCATTAACCTAGATATTCTTCAGTAGCTCTGGAGGTCAAAAGTAGTGTCCTAAGAAGGTTATTCACTCCACTGGAATATCTCGGTCTCTTCTCTGCCCATTAGCTGTAATATCCTCCTGGAACAAGGAAATGTCAATCAGTTACGAATTATTCTTGTCCCACAACGTCCAGTGCGTAATACTGGCTAACTTTGGATGAATCAGCGAGGAAATTTGAAGTACAGACCACTGTGTGGAGAGTAGAAAAGAATTCTTTGGTATGAGTGGAGGAGATTCCTGAGAGACGTGTTGAGAATAACTGAGCTCAAGGCGAGAGGTCAATTGGTGCCTTAGTTAAAGGGGGTGTAAGCTATACGGAAGTTAGGGAGATGACTCATGCTGCATGTTCCGTGCTCTCTTTTATAGCCCGCTACAGGGAGCAACTCTCCTGGTTTCAACATGTCTGGAAACTGGGGGCAATAAAACATGGCTCACGCGAAGCTAGGGGCAACATCGGGCCAGCAATTGAGGTCGCCATTATGCAGAATAGACGGGTCAGGTTGGCAGTTACCTTGCTCAAATGTACAGCACTATTGCTCTTAAACAAGTGACCATTTTACACACACCAGTTATTGATGCCCTACTAAAACAAAATTATGTGACAGCAAAAAGCAACCAAAATCAACTAAACAACTATACAAGGCGAGGCTAATATCTGAAGTACTGCATAACTTTGGGAATATTTTTAACCAGAAATCTGTCAAACTACAAAGAAAACTGTTCTGGGAGCTAAATCGGGAATACTGAATGTTAGACCGACGTCACGGTCTCAACATGTGATGTGTAGTTCAACAGTACGACTATAGGATACAAAAATACTAAATATCTGTCAGTGGGAGATTATTTTGCTACCCTTGTAATACGGTGAGACTCGAAATTCAATTTTACAAGGAAGAATCTCTCCCCGAAGACTTTTCCGTCATCTTCTTCCGACGTTGATTATCTTGAGCAGCCACAGCGAATGGAAGTGCTTCTTCTCTTAAACCTTGTAAATGCTCATCAGTTCAAGCTTGAAATGCAAGATATCCAGAGAGCATGACAGCCGACAGAAAGACTTAAAGCAGATGTGACTGAGCCGGAAGGAACTCTGTGTGTAATTTAAAACTGACTTTTTCTGACAATCATGTTTATATATACAATGTACATATTGGACATCACGTCTCATAGGATTTGATATTAGATACCTTTAGTTTAGTTACGGAGAGCTCCTTGATGGGTATAAAATAATGTCTCTCTCTAGATTCAAGTTGGCGGATTCGATCCCGGCTCAGTCCGGTGGTAATTGGTGCTCAAATAAGTCAGCTTTATGTCGGTAAATTTACTGGTACGTAAAAGAACTCCTGCGGGACAAAATTTCGGTACCTAAGCATCTCCCAAAAACCGTAAAACAATTCTGTGCAGCATAAAAAATATTTTAAAAATTAAGCCCTGTGGGTTTTTAAATTTGGAAATTAACAGCCTAAAGTGTTTGAATGTTTTTAACATTATTTGCAATCGAGTAAATTAAATTATGGTTTCCGTCTGGGAACTTAATTTATAACATCATTATTATTATTATTAATTCGCTAGTTCAGACCACAGAAAACAGTTTATTTTGTGGTTAGTACTTTTCCTCCTCCCAGAACGCCTTCATAATAACGCTGTGGTTTCTTTTCCTCTTCTCTGACCAGATGTTCTTGGTTTTCTTATTTTGTTCATCCCGCACCTCTCGAATTTATCAATCGTAGCTCAAAACATATCACTATTGCAGATCTCTTTAGGTTTGATGCTAACTTCAACCATGTCCTTTCTGTTTTCTTCTCCCCATTTTATAGTTGCTTTTACTTTGGTGACGTAATAATAATAATAATAATAATAATAATAATAATAATAATAATAATAATAATAATAATAATAATAACAATAATAATAATATATTATTATTATTATTATTATTATTATTATTATTATTATTATTATTATTATTATTATTATTATTATTTAATAACACGTTGATGGTAAGGAGCCTGGCACAAGTAATCACAAGCAAGTACAGACTCAGCTAGGGCCCTCATGGTTCCACTTTCGCAAATCGAGAGGAGGGCGTGATGCCCGAGTGACATTGTCACTGACTTCTCATAAATACATCCGCGGTTCAAATCCTGGCCAATGTATTGTGGATTTTTGAAGTGAAAAATTATAATATAATAATAATAATAATAATAATAATAATAATAATAATAATAATAATAATAATAATAATAATAATGGCCTCTCACCGCTGGGTTCCATGGTTCAAATCCCGGTCACTCCATGTGAGATTTGTGCTCGAAAAAGCGGAGGCAGAACAGGTTTTTCTCCGGGTACTCCGGTTTTCCCTGCCATCTTTCATTCCAGCAACACTCTCCAATATCATTTCATTTCATCTCTCAGTCATTAATCATTTCTCCAGAGGGGTGCGACAGGCTTTGGCAGCCGGTAGAATTCCTATCCTCGCCGCAAGATGGGGGGGGGGGGCTTTATTCATTCCATCCCTGACCCGGGCACTGACTGGAAAACAGGTGGTAGGTTTTTTTATAGCCCAGGAGGTGTGGTGATGGTGGTGATTGTGATTATCGTTTTAAGAGGAAGTAAAACTGGCAAACCATCCTCTCTTATTACAAGGAAAAGGGAAGACTTCGAATAAAAGAATGTGGCGGTAAAAGTGCTACGAAGGGAGTAAAAATGAAAGACTCCCTAGACCTCGCATTATATCGTCGTGGTTGGAATAGAACAAGTCGATCAAGAGAAGTCGGATAGAGAAAAGTTCGATGGTGAGGAGCCTGGCACAAGTAATCGCAAGCAATTACAAACTCAGCTTGGGACCTCATGGTTCCCAACCCACTTTCCCAAATCGAAAGGAGGGCGTGATGCCTGAGTGACCTTGTCATTGACTTGTCATCAATACAGCTGCGGTTCGAATCCTGGCCAATGAATATGGGATTGTTGAAATGAATAACACGTCTCTCCGGTTCTGATTCCATGTACTGTATAATTGGAGGTCGCATGGCTATGGTCATGATATCAAACAGTCGCGTAGAACTGTAAGCCTGTTTCTTTTTCTGTCCCATTAATGTTTTCTTTATCATAATTGTTCATTCTTGTCCGTACTGTTAGGGGTGCGCAGCTGCGAGCTTGCATTCAGGAGATAGTGGGTTCGTATACTACTGTCGGCAGCTCTGAAGATGGTTTTCCGTTGTTTCCCAATTTCACACCAGGAAAATGCTGGAGCTCTACGTTAGTTAAGGCCACGGCCGATTCTTTCCAACTCCTATCCCGTTCCCATCCATCGTCACCATCCATGTCGCTGCGACGCAAAGCTTCTTGCCAAAAAGGAAAAAGGAAAGATACCATGCTGCGCCCAAGTACTTTTCCTTGGGGTCTTGATAGTTATTTCGTCACATTTGAACAATTTAACAAATATTTGTATAGTAATAATAATAATAATAATAATAATAATAATAATAATAATAATAATAATAATAATAATAATAATAATAAAAATAATATTAATAATATTTTTTAATTTCGTGTGGCTATTTCTAGCCGAGTGCAGCCCTTTTAAGGCAGACCCTCCGATGAGGGTGGGCGGCATCTGCCATATGTAGGTAACTGCGTGTTATTGTGGTGGAGGATAGTGTTATGTGTGGTGTGTGACTTGCAGGGATGTTGGGGACAGCACAAACACCCAGCCCCCGGGCCATTGGAATTAACCAATTAAGGTTAAAATCCCCGACCCGGCCGGGAATCGAACCCGGGACCCTCTGAACCGAAGGCCAGTACGCTGACCATTCAGCCAACGAGTCGGACATAATAATAATAATAATAATAATAATAATAATAATAATAATAATAATAATCGTCACCATTATCATCAAGATCATCATAGATCTTCATTACGGACTGTTATGTCTGCCAGTGCTCAGTCTGCAAGCCTGTGTGAATTGACTGAGCGCCTTCACAATCCTATATCTGCAACCAGCTATGTGGCCTCACTAAATTCTACACGACTTACCTTACAAGTCATTAAAAATTAGTATAAAAATCGTCTCATCACTTTTCGTATCCTTCTTGGCAGATACTATTTTTTTTCCTTTATCCTCCTCACATGCCCTTTTAGTTAGTCCGACTCATTGGCTGAATGGTCAGCATACTGGCCTTCGGTTCAGAGGGTCCCGGGTTCGATTCCCGGACGGGTCGGGGATTTTAACCTTCATTGGTTAATTCCAGTGACTCAGGGGCTGGTGTTTGTGCTGTCCCCAACATCCCTGCAAACTCGCACACACCACACATAACACTATCCTCCACCACAATAACACGCAGTTACCTACACATGGCAGATGCGCCCACCCTCATCGGAGGGTCTGCCTTACAAGGGATGCACTCGGCTAGAAATAGCCACACGAAGTTTAAAAAATGCCCTGTTAGTGAATCAATTCTATACACACAGCTTGATCCATGGACTTTATTCCTAACTTAGCCATTATCTCCTCATCCCGAGAACTCTCCTGCCATTTCAACCTGCTTGTTGCAGCAGTAATTTTCCCTACCTTCACGTATGTTACTTGTTTTGTACGCAATCATCTCAATTGAAGAACAGCCTGGTATAATCTAGGCAACATTAAACACCTTATTAAAGAAATGGAATGTTAACAGCTTACTCTTCGGTGCGAAATGTGGCATAGCGTAATTTCATCTACAAGATACTGATGGAACTACGTCTCCCTGTCAACGTCGTCAGCAACATAATCTTAGGATGATGAAGGATTCTTTGAGTATTCTTCCTTCATCACCTCTAGTTTTAGCTCTTAACTCGGCCATCGGTTTTTCGAATCAGTAACAGTTATTGAAACTTCAAGATTATCTTATTCCGAACAGCAACCATTTTACATTTTACTCTATGTAGCACATTCTTTGGTGTTCTGATCCTTGTTATCACCTGAATTTCTAAACAGACTAAAATAAAACGTACCGAGCTCGGTAGCTGCAGTCGCTTAAGCGCCGCCAGTATCCAGTATTCGGGAGATAGTAGGTTCGAACCCCACTGTCGGCAGCCCTGAAAATGTTTTTCCGTGGTTTCCCATTTTCACACCAAGCAAATGCTGGGGATGTACCTTAATTAAGGCCACGGCCGCTTCCTTCACACCCCTAGCCCTTTCCTGTCCCGTCGTCGCCATAAGACCTATCTATGTCGGTGCGACGTAAAGCAATTAGCAAAATAAAACGTGTTTCTATGTATACAGGGTGACCCCGGAGGAATGTGGTAGTACAGGTCATTGTTATCAAAAATGTTCATATGAACATGGGATCAATGTGAGACGGCTGTCGAGACAGCCTTGTTTGAATTTAAATATTGATAATCTGGGAAAATAAGTTTATTGTTTTAATTGCTTTTATGTTTCTCTTTTTTTCATAGCAGTAATAACAAGATTACACTAAACAACCTTTTTTGTTTCGTGCCGTATAATTTTGTGGTCCAGTGACAATGATTTCACAATAAGTTGTCAAAGATCCCACCAGACTTCAACTCGCTGATGAAAATGACGTGTTGACGTTCCCATATGCCAGCAAAAGCATCCATTATGCGAGCGACCAGTTTACCTCCTGTATTTAACTTTTCTTCTGTACACTCTCTCCACCCAAACCCATAAACGATAAGCTGAGGGGTTGAGGTCAGGAGACCTGGGTGGCCAGTGAATTATACTACCACGACCAATCCACTGATTAGGAAATGTGGTATTGATATGTCCCTGCACCTGGTACCAATTATGAGGGGCTCCATCATGCTGAAAGTACAAAACAAGGCGTGTAGCCAAAGGAACATTCTCAATTAGTTCAGGTAATACACGTTGCAAAAACTGCAGGTACTTGCCTCATTCATACGGTTGTCTAAGACAATGGGACCTATCAGCCGATCAATCAACACACCACACCATATATTTATTGAAAAAAATACTTGAAAATTGTGTGTACAATACTACGTGTGTTTTGGGTTCTGATGTCCGGGGTTCCATATTGACCTCATGTTCATATGAACCCTTTTTTTAAATCACAATGACGGGTACTACCACATCCTAGAATATTGCCCTTTCATTCAGTGTCAACCTGTATATGGCGTAACATTTCACACAAAATAAATCGTTTATTTCAATTTGTTCATTTGTTTTTGCGTATTATAAAGCATTATTTCTGACATTTTACGTGCATATTTGCAAATATTTTACTATTTTATTGTGCATACAAATCCTGGTTCTGTTAATTACATAGTTGTACTTCCTCATAAATCAATAATCACCAACAACACCAGTCTGTTAATTACATATTTTAAAGTAACTATTTCGTATCATACCTCTTAGGTTTTTCATTACCATCGCCAGTGGTTGTTTAATCATGGAGCTGACACGCTGTTCCAGTCACGTTTGGACTGAGCAGGTGACTGCTGGAGAAAGTTATGTAATTAACTCCGCGTTTAATTCGTCACAGTTCTTATTCCCTGTAATTATAATGTTAGATGAGATTCTATCTACCATTGCGTAAAATGTGAGACTCGTTCGCTAGTTACTGGTGCGAGGTGTAACTTTTACATCTGGTGACTGTTGCAGTTTCCACACGTGAGCTTCTTTCACTGGGTGACTGGGTTCATCGTCAGAGAAATAAGTCAGGATGTCTTGTTTGAGAGAACTATAGTTATCAGTAGAACTATCATTTTAATGCAAAATTAAATAGAAGATAACAGTTTATTAAATTTACAATTCTCCAAAGATTGACAAAATGCGCTACAAATTTGTAAAAATATTCTTTGAGAGGCAAACATCAAGTATTTATTTTACCATTCCTGCAATGGCGCGTATTGTAAAGGAAAATTACTGGCGATTATCTCTCAGTAAATATTGAATATTGAATATTGAATATTGAATATTGAATATTGAATATTGAATATTGGCAAGCTCCTTCCGACACTTCCTCTTACACTAGAGGAGCATACTAGAAATAAATAAATTAATTAATTAAATAAATAAATAAATAAATAAATAAATAAATAAATAAATAATCTATCTCCATTTATGGCTATCGCCCAAGTTGCACACTCCGTATCAACGTTTTCACAGAACTTGGAAATACACCAAACTCTCGAATATCCGGGCTAATCACCGGGCAAATTCGCACGCATAACTAAACATACGGATAATACTATTTTGTGCATTTTAATGCACAATGAAACTTTTAATAATAGTAAACATACAATATTGTTTGAAAGTGCAATAATGCCAACAATTAACACATTCAACAACCACTTTTATCAATAAAGTAGACCAATAAAAAACCACTTACAACATTTAATTCTAAGCGATTCTGTTTCCTTTCTTTTAGGCCTAACGTCTCCTTCTGTCTGAACACTTCTTCTTCTTCTTCTTCTTCTTCTTCTTCTTCTTCTTTATCTGTTTACACTCCATGGATGGTTTTTTCATCGGACTCAGCGAGGGATACCACCTCTACCGCCTCAAGGGCAGTGTCCTGGAGCTTCAGGCTATGGGTCGGGTATAAAACTGGGGAGGATGACCAGTACCTCACCCAGGCGGCCTCACCTGCTGTGCTGAACAGGGGCCTTGCCGGGGGGTGTAAAGATTGGAAGGGATGGAGAAGGAAGAGGGAAGGAAGCGGCCGTGGCCTTCAGTTAGGTACCATCCCGGCATTTGCCTGGAGGAGAATTGGAGAAACCACGGAAAACCACTTCCAGCATGGCTGGGGTGGGAATCGAACTCACCTCTACTCAGTTGACCTCCCGAGGCTGAGTACACCCCGTTCCAGCCCTCGTACCACATTTCAAATTTCGTGGCAGAGCCGGGAATCGAACCCGGGCCTCCGGGAGTGGCAGCTAATCACACTAACCACTACACCACAGAGGCGGACCTGCCTGAATACCAATCTTATAATCATTTTCTAATTTCTTTACTGATTCTCCTTTCTCGAAATTGTCAATTAATTCAGCTTTTCTTTTAAAGTTAAAAGCAATTTCTTTCGTTACGTAGCCTTGGCTGCTATCACAGATCACCAACAAAGAACTGCTACACTGCACATTGCTATGTGATTAGTTTTCGAACAAAGCATGCCTTCAGCACACTTGAACTATAGAGCGCGCTCGAATTACAAGCGCACAGTTCACACGTATTCAAAATGTCACGACAAAAGAGAATCAAATAAATAAAAATATAATAAACCCCGGGGGTGCACGGATAACCCGCAAACCGGATAATCCGAACTCGAATAATCGGGAGTTTGCTGTATATCGAACATTTCCCTTGATAATGAATTCTACTTCCTTATAAATAAATATTTGCCCCAAATTGTCCTCTTGAATTCTAACTTTATATTCATTTTATGATCTTCCCCACTCCTAAAAGCTCCGCTCAAGCTTAATCGTCTATTAATGTCATTCCACGCGAACTCTCCATTGAGAGCCACGTAGTAGAGCAACTCGTCTCAGTGAGCCACTAATTTGTAAGACTCCAGGTAGTTCTCAGAGAGAAAATTTGTGACCTGACGGAACATCAGCAATTAAACATTACCACATCCTTTACTTTTCCTCAAAACCAGCAAATTGTCTTTTTCACTTTTTCTAAGCCACTTTCTTCCGTTTTCATTCGTACTAGCGTACCCGTACGAGAACTCTTAACATGTGGAAATGCGCCTCCACACTCCCACCCCACTTCCTCCCCTCGTCCATATGAAGGGTGAAATTATTTCTGACTTCCTAAGCTTCTTTGCATACAGTGTTTGATGTAGTATCATTGGCATCAGGTAACATTTAACGTAACTACCCCGGTGTATTATGCGTGCCTTATGCGTTAAACAAATATGAGTCATTATTTCTATATCAGTCGGTAGATGCAGAGTGGGTCTCGGCCTATAAGTGGCCACAGCTGGTCCGTGGTCCAACAGCTCTGCACTCCGACCGGCCAACCGAGCAGAGGAGGAGTGGCCACTGCTCTAACGTGGCTCTACGCCTCTGCATTTGGGAGACGGGATAGGGCTGGACCTCACGGCTGGCCCCAACCGTCGGCTGGCCTGAGAATGGTTTTCCGTGGTTTCTCATTCTCCTGCACTAAGGCGAATTGCGGGATAGTTCCTAGTATAGGCCACGGCCGCTAACCCGCTCACCTTCTTCGAGCATCTTCTTCGCCGCCACAAATCTCCCGGCCTGAGAGACGGCGTCATCGTCTAAGAGGCCCGCCTCCGCCTTCAGGGGAGAAATGAAAATATTTTATTAGTAGTAACAGTAGTATTTCCATAAGAACATCAAACCGCACCAAACCAAGCATCAGTCATTTTCTTGATTTTCAATATTTCTTCAAATACTTACTTTACTGTTTCCTCCTCTCTTATGTCCAGATGTTATTACCTTTTCTCTTCTCCTTCTCCTGGAAACCCTTGACTTTTTGTGTCATTCTTTTGAAAGTTGTTCTGTCTTGCACTATATCGTCTATTATTCTAATCGCTATTATATTTTTTCTACTCCTTAGATCCCCCCAAAACCCCATGGCACTACAGCCCTTGAAGGGCCTTGGCCTACCAAGCGACCGCTGCTCAGCTTGAAGGCCTGCAGATTACAAGGTGTCAAGTGGTCAGCACGACGAATCCTCTCGGCCGTTATTCTTGGCTTTCTAGACCGGGGCCGCTATCTCACCGTCAGATAGCTCCTCAGTTCTAATCTCGCAGGCTGAGTGGACCTCGAACCAGCCCTCAGGTACAGGTAAAAATCCCTGACCTGGCCGGGAATTGAAGCCGGGAGCCTTCGGGTAAGAGGGAGGCACGCTACACCTACACCACGGGGGCCGACACTCCTTAGATCCACTGATTGCAATTCTTGTTCCTGTAAAGTTGATTAAACACTTGTTTTGTCAATCTGCTGTTATCCATCCTCATTATGTACCCAAAAATGTCATTCTCCTTTTTTCTGATCGTGTCCGGCACTCTAATTTTCGTCCTGGTATAGAACTTCATTCCTCCTATTTCTAAACTCTCCTTCCTCAGTTTTCGATGGTCCCCATATTTTTCTCAATAATTTCCTTTCCTTTTTCTCTATTTCTTCTATTTCACCGGTTTTCATAGCGAACATGCATTCTGTCGGACACAGGATCTTTAGTTTGATTACTGTGTTGTAGTGTTTAATTTTAGTTTTCCTTGAGAGATTCTTCTTATTGTAGGTACCTTTAGTCAGTGAGTGTGCTAGTTCCACTTTTACTTCCATATCGAGTCCACTAATATGTATTATTTCACCATTATTATTATTATTATTATTATTATTATTATTATTATTATTATTATTATTATTATTATTATTATTATTATTATTATTATTATTATTATTATAAACTCGTATGGCGTATCATGGAACATTAGGTGTTATTGATGCTTATTTATGGTGTTGAAGGATTAACGCTAAAGCATTTACCAATGAAGCATTTTGTCGTGCCGGTAAATCATGTGAAGTCTTAACCCTTCAAAAAGCAGTAAGGCAGCCTCATTCGGTCACATCTTCAGAAATAATAAATGCAGCCTGATAATGACAAGATAGACTGGGACAGTGCCTGCGGGCTGAGAAAATTATTCTGGGCGCAGAATCTACGATAGTGATTTAATTCGCAATTTGCTTTAAGTCGCACCGACACAGATAGTTTTTATGGTGACGATGGGATGGGAAAGGCCTAGGAGTATGAAGAAAGCCGTGGCCTTAATTAAGGTACATCCCTAGCATTTGCATGGTGTGAAAATGGGAAACCACGGAAAACCATCTTCAGAGCTGCCGACAGTGGGGTTTGAACCCAGTATCTCCCAGATGCAAGCTCACAGCTGCGCGCCCCTAACCGCACGGCCAACTCGCCCGGTGATTTGATATCCATAATACGAGAATCTTGACGCGGGAAACACAAACAAGGAAAAAATACTGTGTGATGATCGTCAACGTTTTGCGACTGGAATATGAAGAAGGAGAGGAAATTCTAATGAAATATAAATTATTTGTTTTATGGAAACAGCTGAATATGTTAGTATTTCAGGACGTGTTCCCGTACGGTACATCTAGTCAAACACTTAATATTCCAAACTTTAGTCGCTTCGGAACTCTTTCAGTGGAGCGAAACACGTGCCTTCATAAGCATAGATGTAAAGCAAAAATTTCGAGGCACTGCTCTTTAACATTATGGATGAGTAAACATGTACTCTCTCTCACATGCTCATACAAACTGTTTCATCTCTCGTTTGTATTAATGACCCAGGAAAAAAGCACGTCTTATCTGTATGTCGTTTCTAGCAACCATATCACAAAGAGCTATCTCTCAGTATCTTTACACTCAGTGTAATGATATTTCCGCAGGCTACTAATACCTTGGTTTTCATAGCTATATCAACAATCATATAGTTGATTAACAAATTCTTGCCTTATTACGAGAACCTAAAAACTGAAACCGGAGAGAACTATTTCATCTCTTGCAAATTAATGTGTACTCGTATATTATTATTTTTATATAAATGATACAGTGGATCAGTTAATCCCCGTCGTGAATCCAGTCCTTAAACTTCTAAATAGCTATAGTTATCACTCAACACCAAGAAGACCAGGAAGTTCAGAGTTGAATTTATGATTTTACTACTAAGAGGCGAAACTAAACTATAACAATGTTCTGAAGCTTTTCTCTCCTTTCTCTGTCTGTATCCAAACAAAATCAAATTTTATTAGCTCAGAATGGGTTATATTCCTGATGTTACCTGTAGCAAGCCAACATTATTTGAAATATAAATAAATACTAATACATAAAGAGAGACCGTGAGTTTAAAAGATAGTATTATTCCGTGTAACATAGGCTGGGTATCATTCCGGAATGTTGTCCATATACTGGTTTGATTCAGCACTCCATGCCACCCTATCTTGTGCTAAACTTTTCAGTTCTGCATAACTAGGGCATACTGCATCCTGCATCTGCTCTAATCTGCTGATCACATTCATACCTTGGTCTACCCCTACCGTTCTTACACTTCCTTTAAAATTGTAACGGCCTCAGGATTTTGAGGGTTTCGTAGACATAATTATTAGAAATAAAAGACAAAAATTATGTAGATAATAAATGTTTTATTCTATACAACTGAGCACGATGTATTCTCAACGACAGGTAACCTCCAGCTGAGCGCGCGAGTCAACACAGCGCCATCTTATAACAGAGTACGCATGTGACGTCACATATTTAGCATAAATTTTGCCTTACTTTGAAGTGCTATTTCATGAAAACTACATTTCAGATTTTTATTTTTTAATTTTTATTTTTTGCTGCAGGTAGCTTCCACTTCTATCTCTCAATTGAGACATTAAAAATAATCGCAAGTTACATACTCTCGGCGATATACATTGCGCGTTCTACTCAAACAATAAAAGCATCTTAATTTTTTTTCTTTTCGTGTACCTGTTGTCTAGCAACGTAAGTCTACGTTAAAATGACGTAGTCGGTAAGTGAAAAGGAAGGGCCACGAAGGGCGTGAAAATGAAGGGCTCCCTAGGCCTCGCAAACCTAATACTGTCAGGGTCGGAAAAGAACAAGGGTTAACTAAGAAAAGTTGGATACAAAAGATAAAAGCGAGTAGACTGGCACAAGTAAGTGGAAGAAATTCGTCGGGCAACCGTGGTCGCCAACACACACTTCGAAGTCTTGGTACTGCACCCAAACCCCCTACAAGGGTACAGTACCCCTGTTTAATAACCTCTTATGACAGGAAAGAGTACATACAGTAAATGTGTAACTAAGGTACAATTGCACTACTACTTTGGAACTTCACAACAGTATCTCAAATCTCATGTCACCGCGGACGAAGCATATGTTTATTGTCAGGCCTTGAGACTTGAGAGAGGCGCATGCGCGGCGGTCATACTTACCCCTCGCACGTCCTAGCTCACATCAACGTGACGACCTTAGTACACTGTACAATATTATCTGATTAATCATCCTAAGGCAGAGTTTACTTCCAATAGAGTGGCCAGTTAGCTTCTGCTTCTCTGCTACTCTGTCTCCGATAACTTGATACTCAGTATAAACACAGCCTAAACACAAGGGTTTAGTGCTACTGACTTTTGCAAAAACATTCGGTGCCTAACCCTGCAGTGCACTACACAACATTAAACTACCATCTGCGTCTGACGAGAAGTCGCGGCAGTTTGTGGGTATTTCACGAGTAACAAATACTACACTCTTAGCTACAAACATTAGTGGTGACAGTTTGTAGGTATGGCACGAGTACCTAACAAATACTACACCCTTAGCTACAAACATTAGTCGTGGCAGTTTGTAGGTACGGCACAAGTAAAAAATACTACACTCTTAGCTACAAACATTAGTCTTGACAGTTTGTAGGTACGGCACAAGTAACAAATACTACACTCATAGCTACAAACATTAGTCGTGACAGTTTGTAGGTACTGTACCGGGCGGTACACCCCCGCGCCGTTAATTCAAACTTTGCGCCAGTTGGAACTCTCCTACTGGAGGAAGCCTGAACTTTAACTACTGTGTAAATTCTCAAGTTTCTCAGAAGATGTCCCTACTTGTAAATTTCGAAGTTTCTGAACTGTGTCGTTTTCGATGTATTTTTGTTTTGCCTGTAGTAAGAAGTGTGAACATTCTCTTCTAGAGGACACTACTGAAGAACTACAATGGTGCACCCTAGTGCGAAGTGAAATAACTGTGTTTTTGGAGAAATTTTGAATTCATAAGTTTGTTCTTTGTTAAATTTCTTTCAGTCATTGTTTAAGTTGGCAATATTAACCCTTTCTTACCCCTTGTTTTGAATTTACCAATCCCGAATTTCTCGAATTAATTTTCCACCAATAATGTGTTTCTTCTTCATCTTGTGTAGGGATTCTCTTGGTCAGCCAATAAAATTCTTGTGGGAGGGTGTTCTCATTCTTGAAACGCCTCGAACTTTCCGCGAGAGTATATAAACTGCTGATTTTCGGGTCTCCGGGCCACTTCAGTAACATCTATTAGTGTGTAAAGTACGTAGCAGGGGGCGGGAAGCGCCTCTTTCATCGGGCAGCAGTTCAGCCACCAGGTAATGGCCGATTAATAACTTTTTTTCTTGCTAGCTCAGCAGTTTAACTCTCGGGGCAGGTCCGAAGCCTTTCTACCATGTAACTTTTCCCCTAAAATGTAAAGACACTTAGTATCAATTCTATCTTTTAAACTACATATTGGGATAGAGAGTGCTTAACCCTCTCGAGCTCCCACTCATATTGCGTTGAGGTGAACTTATTTTTCTCAACCGTTTCTTCCTTAATGTAATGTAAATTATCTCCTTCTATAAGTCACCTCTCTAGTATGGGATTAGCCCTTGCAGTAACGGCCTAGTGCCAAGTAGGTTTTATATAAAGTGTATTAGGAGTGCAAGGACGCCTCCTCTCAAGATGGTATTTTAGAGGCCATGTAATTGACCTGTTTCTTTACTTAATAGGCCTCAGTAGGTTGGGTATTTTTACCCCTGTTTTCATGTCCTTGGAGGACAACTTGAAAGTGGAGTTTGGTGTGGCCTTTGATAGGCTCGAACTTAAGAGCAGGTCGCTCTTTCTTAAATTTTGTTTACTGCGCGCCTCGAGGAGGCTTTACGGTGTAATTGGGAGCAAGTGCTCCTGGGCATGATTGGGGTCTGCCGCCCCTTTGTTGAATTGTGTATATCGTAAGGTTGGGCTTATAACTCAAGAAGTGTGTGTCTGGCTCTCGGAGCCCAAATCCTGTAATCACTGTAATTGTACATTATCGATTTGTGTTTCGGCTACTGGGTACCTGTTCTATTTGTTATTTCTTAATCTTGAAAAGAAAATATAACCTTGTTAAATTTTATCTTAACTTTAATTTCGTATTCTGAGACCCGTTCACCCCCGCACCTTCTTTCACCTCTGCTAATCCACCAAACCACGGTAACAGGAACGACACGAGTAACAAATACTACACTCTTAGTTACAAACATCAGCCATGACAGACAATGCATATTCATTATAACAGCTGTTCATTATGCAGTACTTACAGTAAATGTGTAACTGAAGCACAATTCCCCTACCACTTTGAAACCTCACAACAGCACCCCAGTTCGCAAGTCACCGCGGACGGAACAGGTGTTTATTGTCAGGCGTTGAGATTTAAAAATAGGCGCATGCTCGGCAATCTTGCTTGCACCTCCTACCCCACATCATCACAACTTGTACACTTACTTTGAAAAATAAGCAGAAATAATATACCATTTAATTTTAGCTTTTATTAGTTTCACGGAAGTCTCCGTGGCTCAGGCGGCAGCGTTTCGACCTCTCACCGCTGCATACCGTGGTTCAAATCCCGGTCACTCAATGTGAGATTCGTGCTGGACAAAGCGGAGGTGGGACAGGTTTTTCTCCGGTTATTCCGGTTACTCCGATTTTTCCCGTCATCTTTCATTCCAGCAACACTCTCCAATATCATTTAATTTCATCTGTCAGTCATTTATTATTGCCCCAGAAAAGTGCGACTGGCTCCGGCAGCCGACACATTTTCTATCCTCGCCGCTAGATGGGGGCTTCATTAATTCAATTCCTGACCCAGTCGAATGCCTGGAAACATGCTGTGGATTTTCATTTTTATTAGTTTCACGGAGGTACGAGTAACACATGCACAGACCAGTCACAAATATTGTGTGGCAAAGACTGTTCTTGCTGGTTAATAGAGCCTCCGTCTTCTGCAGCTTCCTAGTTACTGTAACGAATTTCTTCGTGAGCACGAATTTGTTAATTATAGTATGATTATTATTACAGGTAATAAAAGCTAAGAGATAATTTTTCAGGCACATTATTCACACTCAGCACCAATTATATTCAAATGAAACTTTATTTCCTTTCTAAGTAGACGGGCTACGTATTTCAGTGGCAACCAGCCCTATGTCTCTCTTTCTCACTTCACCATATCTCAAGTACACTGTGATACAGAGAAGGTAACAGCACGGGGTCCCTTACCCAAATATCCATCATGTTCAGTATTCCAGAACTTCGAAGGTCTCATAGGATCAGATACTTCAAATCTGCAACCTCCTTTCTTATTCTGTTTCTCCTGACATTTATCCCAATTTTAGTGGGATCGGCAAATGAAATTTATTTCGTCTAATTTTCCGGCCGGATGCTCTTCCTGACACCAAACATATGCGAAGGGATGTATTCACTATTGAGTGTTTCTATGGCGTTTAGTAGTGTAGATGAATTAACCATACACGGTGAAAATTCTCGACCCGGCCGGGAATCGAGCCCAGAGCTCGGCAAACCTAAGACCAGTACAAGGAGCCTGGCAATCTCATTTCTTCGTATTATTATTATTATTATTATTATTATTATTATTATTATTATTATTATTATTATTATATTCTTCTTCTTCTTATTATTATTATTATTATTATTATTATTATTATTATTAGGGGCGGAATTAGCTGCCAGAATCCACTTGTATGTTCAAGACGTCAGGATAGCTCAAAGGACCCAAGAATTACCCGAGATAAAATATTATTATTATTATTATTATTATTATTATTATTATTATTATTATTATTATTATTATTATTATTATTATTGCTGCCTGATTAACGTTGTTGATTAGCTGTTGGCTTCCACCTGGATGACCGAGTTTTGAATCCCGGTGGATGCCGAGGAGGAAGGTCCACCTGAAAAAATCTCGGGAAACCCCAGGAATGGCATCCGGTATTCAATAATTAATTAATTAATGTTATTTGCTTTACGTCCCACTAACTACTTTTACGGTTTTCGGAGCCGCCGAGGTACCGGAATTTTGTCCCGCATAAGTTCTTTTACGTGCCAGTAAATCTACTGACACGAGGCTGACGTATTTGAGCACCTTCAAATACCACCGGACTGAGCCAGGATCGAACCTGCCAAGTTGGAATCAGAAGGCCAGCGCCTCAACCGTCTGAGCCACTCAGCCCGGCGCATCCGGTATTCAACTCCTGGCCGACATCGAGAATGAGTCAGAATGGTTTTAGCGACACCAGAAATACCTGGGATAAGATAATGAAAAATGTGTTATTAGTTACCTTCCATCGGATAACTGCTGCATTCTTTTTCTCTTGAGAGCAATTTTTCTTTCTGCCTGTTCTTCACTCTTGTGTTCTCTCGAGCGTTTTTAAAGATCACCCGTCAGCCGCAGACCAGCACCACCACATCAATAAATCCCAACTTTAACATTTACATTTCAGGAGCCTTCTGTGGAGGGTAAAAGTTAACACATCTGACATTTACTTTGAATGCCACGCTTCCTCTGGAAAATTCCCTGTATGTTATCGTGAACGAACTGTTGTTAATGTAAAGTAATTACAGCAAGACACTGTGATTGCCGGGCACTCATTAATAATGGCGTGTGGGCGGAGGGGTCTGGTACAGGTGTTTTGAGTTGACACCTTATAGGCGACCTGCACGTCTGTGAAGATGGGACCCTACTGATGATGAATCGGAATTAACCAATGCAGGTTAAAATCCCCGACCCGGCCGGGAATTGAACCCGGGACCTCCACGCTAGCCATGGACTCTCATTGCCAACATCACTTACATCCATTCTAGACATTATCACTCACTGAAGACAATAACTAGATACCGCGTCTTTAATTGTCTTTGGATTTGTTTGCTATGGAAGCCTTGAGTCTCACAAACAAGAATCGACCTCAGTAGCACAGTCGGTTTGTCCGTAGCCTTCTGATCTCTAGATCTTGAGTCCGCTTCTAGTTAAGGTCAATGTCATTTGAAGGCGTTTAAACGCGATCACGCCCTGTTCCGTTAAACTTATTATTCGTCATTGTCGTCTTCCTGGCCCTTTCCCAATTACTTAAGGTTAGGATTAGATGTATATTAGTCCCATTTCTACGGCAAGATACCCTTCCTTACGTCAGCTTTATGTGAACGGTAAGAGCTCCTGCAGAAACAAAACTACTGAACAATTCTTGCGAATTACTGTAAATAGATAGGATATAGCCAGATTATTGAGGTTGCTTAGTCAATATGTAAGCCCACCGAGCCACGCGTGTTGTCATGCTACGGCTGTGGAGCCGTAAGACAAGAAGTTTCGAACCCCATCGTCGACTGTTCTGAGAAAGGTTTTCTGTGGTTTTCTATTTTCAGTTTTAGGAGAATGCTGGGACAGGAAGGGCATCCGGCAGTAAAAATATGCTGTATAATTTCACCTCACCTCACCTCATTCCCGAACCTGTATCAGGATGCGGGGCGAAGGGGTTGACATACAATGATGTCAATATTTAAGCCTCGTAACTATGAGGATTAGTCCGCCTCTGTGGTGTAGTGGTTAGCGTGATTAGCTGCCACCGCCGGAGGCCCGGGTTCGATTCCCGGCTCTGCCACGAAATTTGAAAAGTGGTACGAGGGCTGGAACGGGGTCCACTCAGCCTCGGGAGGTCAACTGAGTAGAGGTGGGTTCGATTCCCACCTCAGCCATCCTGGAAGTGGTTTTCCGTGGTTTCCCACTTCTCCTCCAGGCGAATGCCGGGATGGTACCTAACTTAAGGCCACGGCCGCTTCCTTCCCTCTTCCTTGCCTATCCCTTCCAATCTTCCCATCCCTCCACAAGGCCGCTGCTCAGCATAGCAGGTGAGGCCGCCTGGGCGAGGTACTGGTCATACTCCCCAGTTGTATCCCCCGACCAAGAGTCTGAAGCTCCAGGACACTGCCCTTGAGGCGGTAGAGGTGGGATCCCTCGCTAAGTCCGAGGGAAAAACCGAACCTGGAGGGTAAACAGATGATGATGATGATGATGATGATGATGATGAACTATGTGGATTTTTCAGTTCATCAGCTGAACCTTTGCTTGTTGCTGCTTGTTGTTTTAAGGGGCCTAACATCGAAGGTCATCGGCCCATCTGAACCTTTGTTGAATCCAAAGACAGTGGTAAATTTTAGTACAGCATGCAGTTTTCTCTTCCCTGGTCCCTTAGTAAATGTATTTAAAAGCATTTTACTTTCAAGATACACGTTAAGACCCAGAATTTCCTTCTTTTATACAAGTGAGCCTACACTGCCAACTACATATTATAGAGGA
Source organism: Anabrus simplex (assembly GCF_040414725.1). Classification (NCBI taxonomy): domain Eukaryota; kingdom Metazoa; phylum Arthropoda; class Insecta; order Orthoptera; family Tettigoniidae; genus Anabrus; species Anabrus simplex. The sequence goes on along the minus strand of NC_090268.1, from coordinate 342,351,050 downwards.
TAGCATGCTTGTCTGCTACCCAGAGGCCTCGAGTTTGATTCCATTCAGAACTAGGAATTAGACTAACTTCTAAGAGCTGGAACGGGGTATAGTTAGTGTTGTGCACCAACTGAAGAACCGTTTGAAATGGGAGGCAGTGAACAGCTCATGTAAACCAAGCAGTACGGTTGAGGATGACATTACAATGGTCACGTAGCTCTCGAATACTTCCACGCCACATGAATGGGCAGCACTCGTGTATAAGTTAAGAGATTAAGATTAAGAGTTTGAAGGTAGATTTTTAAGGTAGAATTTTGAATCTATATAGGGCTTGAGAGAGATATATAAATGAAGCCTTGAAATTTGGATTATAAACAAATCAAGGCACGAAAGTGGACTGTATATGCAACGGATTATGCGCAAGTACGGTATCCACTGAGTCAGTCCTTGTTGGATTGTACCAACTTTTAGTGGTTATTTTCGAAAGTCGTGAAGAATTAGCGAACAATTTTCACTTTGGCTAAACACGTTACTTTTATTTTATTTTATTTTATTTTATTTTATTTTATTTTATTTTTTATTTTTATTTTATTTTATTTTATTTTATTTTATTTTATTTTATTTTATTTTATTTTATTTTATTTTATTTCAGTTCATTTGTGTTAGAAATTCTACCGTACATTATTCAGAATATAGAAGTTAAATGGAGACATAAATAGTAATTACATACACTGTGCGGTTTGCACCATTATGGGCGCGATAGTTGAGTGGCATTTTCACTGGCTTCTCACCAAGGCTGCCGCGTTTCGTGGCTTTTCTGACATGATAAGTCACGTCCATGTGGTTAGGATTCCACGTAAAACTGGAGGTCCCGTGGCTACTGTCACGTCACCTAAAACTACAAGCTCGTTCGTTTACGTTGTATGCTATACAGTCCTGACTTATGGTTTATCTTCTAGGAGTGCAATTGTTTCAGCTCTTTACAATTGTGTATTTAAAGATAAATTAAAGTACCAAATGAATATAAAGATTTTTAAGATGCACATCTTATCGCTAGAACTATTTTACGTACCACTGAATCTACCGACATGAGGCTGGAGTATTTCAGCATCTTCAAATACCACGTGACTCAGCCTGGTCACAGTAACTGAGGCGTTGCTAGTATTAATATTTATTTAGTCCGTCTTTATGGTGTGGTGTTTAGTGTGATTAGGCCCGGATTCGATTCTCGGATCTGCCACGAAATTTGAAAAGTGGTAGAGGGCAGGAACGGGGACCGCTCAGCCTCAGGAGGTCAGCTGAGTAGAGGGGGTTCGATTCCCACCTCAGACATACCCGAAGTGGTTTTCTCTGGATTCCCACTTTTTCTCCAGGCATACCAGGATGGAACCTAATTTAAGGCCACGGCCGCTTCCTTCCCTCATCCTTGTCTATCCCTTCCAACCATCCCATCCCCCACAAGGCCCCCGTTCAACATAGCAGGTTAGGCCGTCTGGGAGTGGTACTGGTCCTACTGCCCAGCTGTATCCCCGACCAAATGTCTCACACTCCAGGACACTGCCCATGAGTCAGCAGAGGTGGGATCCCTCGCTGAGTCCGGAGAAAAATCCAACCCTGGAGAGTAAACGGATTTAAAAAATGAATAATATTTATGTCCTCTTGAAAATTATGGTCACGCAGATGAACTGTATGTGCTGGCCCCGCGCTGTACGTTTAGTGTGCCTGCCTCTTACTCGGAGGCCCCGGGTTCGATTCCTGGTCAGGTAAGGGATTTTTATCTGAATCTGCGGGCTGGTTCGACGTCCACTCTGCCTACGTACGTGATAACAATTGAGGAGGTATCTGAGGGTGAGATCGCGGCCCTGGCCCAGAAAGCTGAGGTTAACGGTCATGAGGATTCGTGTACTGACCACACGATACCCCGTATTGAGCCATCGGGCTGAGCAGCGTTCGCTTGGTAGGCCATGGCCCTCCGGGGCTCTTGCGCCGTGTTTTCTTTTTTTTTTTCTTTTTTTAGGTGATCTGTACGTAATGGACTTTCAGGATGCGAACAGCTCTGTGTTTTCAGAAGCGTGGAGGCAATAAAAGTGAAATACGGATAACCAACGTACTGTATGTCCAGCTCCTTAGCTGAATGGTCAGCATAGTCGCCTTTCAGAGGGTCCCGGGTTCGATTCCTGGCCAGATCGGAGATTTTATCCCCTGGTTCGGTTTCTGGGTATTCACAATAACCGTAAAATCCCTGAAACTCACACACCACTAACAACACTATCCTCCACAACACCAACACGTAGTTTCCCCACACGTAGCAGATGTCGCCCACTCTCATCGGAGGGTCTGCCATACAAGTGCTGTGCCAGGCTAGCTATAGCCACACAAAATTAAATAAAACGGACTGAATTCATGGATACATCTTCGAATTCTGTTCCACATGCTATTGGCAAGGGCTCAAGAGAAGGGAGATTTTATTGCTTGAAGGAGGAATAGGAGGGCGTCAAGCTATCGACAACTGATCCGGCAGTGCGCTCGGGTAGTGAAAGAGAAACGGAGCTGATGCAAGAAACTTTCTCGAGTTATCCATACTTACATTTTACGAGCTTCAAGATTTATATAATGTATTTGTAGAAATAATATGAATCTTTCAAATGTCTAAACTATTGAAAAAATGAAATTTATGATTTATAAAAAATGAGGTCAATTAATCACATTCTAATATCAATAAGTGATGGTGATGGCGGCGGTGGTGGTGATTATCCTCCAAGCGGAAAAACCTAAATGCTAGTAGTAGTATGGAAGAGTTTCAAGCTATGGAAGAATGCAAATATCAGCTAAAGAAAGAGAAAAGTACCATGAAAGGCAGGAGAGTGAGAAACTATTTTTTAAATTTGCTTTTTCGTCGCACCGACATACACAGGTCTTATGGCGACGATGGGAAAGGAAAGGGCAAGGAGTTGGAAGGAAGCGGCCGTGACCTTAATTAAGGTACAGCCCCAGCATTTTCCTGGTGTGAAAATGGGAAAATCATCTTCAGGGCTGCCGACAGTTGGTTTCAAATCTCTCGTATGCAAGCTTACAGCTGCCCGACTCTAACCCCAGCGCCAACTTGCTGGGCTTTGGAAATCTAATACCGTCAAAGTCGGAAAATAACAAAATTTCGTCTAGAATGATGGTGCAGGAAATAGTGAAATCGAGGAGCATGACACATATAAGGCGGGTTGAGTAGCTCAGACCGTACAGTGCTCGCCTTCTCAGTCTAAGTAGGCGGATTCGCTCTAGAATTAGTCGATTGGTATTTCAAGATGCCCACATAGGGTAGCCTCATGTCGGTAGATTTCATGACACGTAAATGAACTCCCGCAGGGCAAATTCCGTCACCTCGGCGTCCTCGGAAACCGTAAAAAATGTTATTAGTTGGACGCAAAACAAGTACAATTTTACTTATACGAATAGAATTATATTCTAAATTTTATTTAATATTGGAAAATGAATTACTTCTCAAGCCTTGGAATAATAATAATAATAATAATAATAATAATAATAATAATAATAATAATAATAATAATAATAATAATAATAATAATGTTATTTATTTTACTTCCGACTCCTTGGCTGAATAGTCAGCGTCGAGGCCTTCGGTTCAGAGGGTCCTGGGTTCGCTTCCCGGCCGGGTCGCTTAATATAATCGCGTTTAATTAATTTTTCTGTCTTGGGGACTGGGTGTTTGTGTTAGTCGCAACACTCTTCTCATCATATTGAGACAACACATCACAATATCAACCACCACAGAAATGGGCAATAGTGATTACATCCCTCCAAATAGAGTTGGTGTCAGGAAGAGCATCCGGCTGTAAAACAGGGCAATCTACATGTGTGACACAGTCACACCCGCGACCCCATAACATTTGGAAAAGTGGTAGTGGTAGTAGTAGTAGTAGTATTAGTAGTAGTAGTAGTAGTAGTAGTAGTAGTAGTAGTAGTATTATAAGAAGAAGAAGGAGATTGGTTTTACGTCCCACTAAGATTTTTGGAGTGGCCGAAATGCCAGCATTTTTTCCTATAGGTGTTCATTTACGTGCCAGAAATATAATAACGTGGAGGTTGGAAGTTAACCAGATATTTCGTCGTTGCGCCTAAAATAACCGCCATGTGATATATTTCAGCCTAATGCTCTGACCAAAAAGATTCTGTCATCTAAGGTTCAGTAATGCATGAACTATATCAAGGCATTTTCGTTCTAAGTGACACATGTGTTGCGGGTCAGTATTACTCCCCTTAACATTGTCACATTGGCAAAGCTACGATTTGGCCTAGGAAAATCGGAAAGAACAGATGAAAGATATCTCTATAACAATGTAAGCGAAAGTAATTCCAGTTTGAGCTGGAGCCGCGTACCACCAATCCTGAACACGACTTCCAGCTACGCCCTTGAATACTTTCAGATCTGAAACTCAACAACGCTGCTTGGACTTGTGCTGCAGGCTTAAATCCACTGTTGTCCCTGGCCTGCACGTTGGATGTGACAAGGCTTGACACCACTGCTTTATTATTTACATGCCGTGGGGAGTTGATACTGTGTCTGTTGCATTCAGCACGTGGCCAGGCTTTATGATGCTCATCGGATCACTCTCGTAACGTACCCTGCTTATCCAGAATTAGACATTCTCCAGCCCTCCAGTCCCCTGCTGACAGTTGTATTACAGTATTAAAAATTATAGGAGTTGAATTGAACTGGGGTTCCCACTGCACATGTCGTAAACCAAACCAGACATGGCCACCAACTCATTGTTAGCGACCGATCAAAACAGACCGGAGTTCTGACCAATCCCAATGAATATATCGCACTGAAACGCAAATCTTTATCCTCCAGGGTCGGTTTTTCCCTCGGACTCGGCGAGGTATCCCGCCTCTACCGCCTCAAGGGCAGTGTCCTGGTGCGTAAGACTTTGGTTCGGGGGAAACAACTGGGGAGAATGACCACTACCTCGCCCAAGCGGCCTTACCTGCTATGCTGAACAGAGGCCTTGCGGGGGGATGGGAAGATTGGAAGGGTGAGACAAGGAAGAGGGAAGGAAGCGGCCGTGGGCTTAAGGCAGGGACCATCCCTACATTAGCCTGGAGGAGAAGTGGGAAACCACGGAAAACCACTTCCAGGATGGCTGAGGTGGGAATCGAACCCACCTCTACTCAGTTGCAGTGTTGCCAACTTAGCGGATTTTCTACTAAATTTAGCGGAATTAGAAGACTGTCGGCGGAGAAATATACCATTTAGCGGACAGCGGATTTTTTGGCGGAATTCTAGATTTATTATAGCGGAATTTAGCGTTTTATCCACTTCACTTTTTAAAAAAATTGTACTCCGGTCTGTCTCTGAGCTATTCCGTATTTCTTGCCAGGAGCTAGCAGTCACATGATAAAAACATGTTATTTGGATTTGATATTATGAGATCGTGGTATCATAAATTTGTAATGCGTGGGGAAAGGGTACTTATCTCTTAGTTGACGAATGACGACAGATAATGAAACTGTGAGAGAGTAGCATTTATATTTATGCTATGAAGGAAGGCCGTTTAATGAACTGGCCTATTCTGTGTGTGGCCCTTGAGTTAGAAGATTCACCACCGGGCGAGTTGGCCGTGCGCGTAGAGGCGCGCGGCTGTGAGCTTGCATCCGGGAAATAGTAGGTTCGAATCCCACTATCGGCAGCCCTGAAGATGGTTTTCCGTGGTTTCCCATTTTCACACCAGGCAAATGCTGGGGCTGTACCTTAATTAAGGCCACGGCCGCTTCCTTCCAACTCCTAGGCCTTTCCTATCCCATCGTCGCCATAAGACCTATCTGTGTCGGTGCGACGTAAAGCCGCTAGCAAAAAAAAAAAAAAAAAAAAGAAAGAAAGAAGATTCACCTAGTTTGCACCCGGCAGTAAAACGCCTACAAGTTTTAGCGAGCCGGCTTGCAGGCAGGAGATTAATCCCAGTGGAACTCACAGGTCAAGTGAGTCCAGACATTTATTATTATTATTATTATTATTATTATTATTATTATTATGTGCGTATGGACACAATGGATTACGCAAAGCTCTAACGATTCTGTTTTCTGAGTTGCCAAACAGCTCTCATCCTTTCTCCGTGGATCCTTTTTCGTTCTTCTGTCCACTTTGCTCCAGTCTTCTTTTTCAGTTCGTTCTCTGGTTGCACTTTCCAATCCATTAATTTTTTTCCTATAGAGTTTTCTGTCCGCGGTGTCATTTGAGTTCATCTGGGCTTTTCCAGATCCTTCTTCACTTCCAGTACCCATGGAATATTTTTTAGATGTTCTATGTAGGTGAGAATCTTCTGTGTCAGTCGCAGTCTGCGGACATGCCCATAAAATTTCAGACGTCTTTTGCGGATGTCTGCTGCAATGTTGGAAAGCTCTTCTGTCACTTTGCGTGACCTCAGTCTATATCCATCTTCTGTTTTTTGGGGGCCGAGAATTTTCCTCTGATTATTATTATTATTATTATTATTATTATTATTATTATTATTATTATTATTATTATTATTATTATTATTGCCCATTATTTGAGATCGGATTTCTTGGCGGAATTTTAGGGTATTTTTAGTAGTATTTAGCGGATCTTGAAAATATAAGTTGACAACACTGCTCAGTTAACCTCACGAGGCTGAGTGAACCCCGTTCCAGCCCTCGTACCACTTTTGAAATTTTGTGGCAGAGCCGGGAATCGAACCCGGGCCTCCGGGGGTGGCAGCTAATCACACTAACAACTACACCAGAGAAGCAGACTATTTATTCATTCATATTTATTTATTTATTTATTTATTTATTTATTTATTTATTTATTTATTTATTTATTTATTTATTTATTTATTTATTTATGCTGGCTGTATCAAAGTAGAATGACCTTCAGTGATTCACTTATTTTCTGAGGTGGTTTTCATTACTTCCTCCATGTTCATTGAAGCTGAATTCCTTAAAAGTGTGTATTCTTTGACAACGAGGCCGGCGTAATGTAGTTTTTAACAACAATTTAGAGATTAGGTGTAAACAGTGATTAGGCGTAATTGTAATTAATTGTAACAAAATCATGCATGTAACTTATCAATAATTTGCATTGCAATAAATGATAGCTCTCCCCAGTTCCTGGCCGTCCAAAACGAGCGGATGGGAGTATTCTATTCTTTATAAAATGTCGTTTATGGAGAAAGTGTATTTTATTAGCTAATGATTTATATTAATTGTAAGAAAATGTTGAAATCTACTAGGCCTAAGTCTGCTAAGAGAAAGAGTGGATGCTGTGGAGTATGCCTTCTGTAATAGTACGAGAATTTTTGTTTCGTCGCTCTATATCAATGTTTTTTTAACAATACTACAGTGACTGGGCTATGAGTGATGCTAGCAACGCGATTCCTTATACACCCAGTCTCTGTGATCAATGGCGGGCAAGAATGGCTTGTAGGATCGGATGGTGTATTCGTTTCAGTAGGCATGTAGTAGCATTTTCTTACCCATTGAAGAAAATAACGGGGAAACTACCTCAATTCTCATTTCCCTGTTACGCCCCTTAAGTGGCATCCGACCATTTTTGATGAAAAATGAAATGAAATGGCGTATGGCTTTTAGTACCGGGAACAAGTTCGGCTCGCCAAATGCAGCTCTTTTAATTTGACGCCCGTAGGCCACCTGTGCGTCGTGAGGAGGATGAAATGATGACGAAGACGACGCATACACCCAGTCCCCGTGCCAGCGGAATTAACCAATTACGGTTAAAATTCTACACCCAGCTGGGAATGGAACCCGGGACCGCTGTGACGAAAGGCCAGCATGCTAACCATTTAGCCGTATGTTTGTGCGGTGCACAAATCAACACACTTCCACTGGTCGGTACCAAAAGTTCTACCAAGGCTCATGAGTCACTCCAACGGGTCGTAGAGGTAGCTACTTCGTCAAAGATTTAATAAAATAAAATTGGTCATATGTGATATGTGGGTAGAAGATTTTATGTATTGATGTAATTTTTTATAACAAACCTCTTAAGGAATAGACTGAACACACGAAAAGCATGGATCTTAGAACAGCAAGGAATATGGTCAAAGCTCACGCAGAGATACAGGACCAAACCAAGACTAAAACGTTTTGCACCGTGATACAATCTAGTGACTTATTTTCTGGAAAATGAACCTCAATCTCATATATGAATCGGACGGGCCATAGAGGTAGTTATATCGTCAAATATTTCATAAAAACTGGACATAATATATCTGTACCTGAGGAAGCCACCGTGTCATGAAACTTAAAGGCATATAAACGTAAGTCCACTGTCATTTTATTGTATGGCAATAAAATAATAATTAACAATTGTAAGTGTAAATTATATTAACGAATGTGTTTAATGATCAAAATTGTATTAAATACATAAAGAACAATGAAATGGAATGGCGTTTGACTTTTAGTGCCGGGAGTGTCCGAGGACAAGTTCGGCTCGCCAAATGCAGGTCTTTTGGTTTGACGCCGTAGGTGACCTGCGCTTCGTGATGAGGATGAATAGATTATACAGAAGTCACATACACCCAGCCCCCGTGCCAGCAAAATTAACCAATTATGATTAAAATTCCCGAATCTGCCGGGAATCGAACCCGGGACCCCTGTGACCAAAGGTCAGCACGCTAACCATTTAGCCATGGAGCCGGACTATGTGGTGGGCCATGCTGATAAATAACACTGGTCGACAAGGGTTTCCTCACAAGAAAACTGATTAGTGATTCTAGTTCATTTTGTCATGCAGAATTCAGATATGTAGTCAGAGTGTTTCCATCAGGCACAGTCTTTTAGTGAAGGCAACTTCTTCAAATTTGATTTTAGCTTCCGGGAATCGAACCCGGGACACCTGTGACCAAAGGCCAGCACGCTAACCATTTAACCATGGAGCCGGACATAAAGAACAATGATGAATATTTATTTTGCCTAAGTCATAATTAATGCAGCAAAAATGCTCTACAATTGACATTTTTCCTTTCTGTTCTAAAATGACTAAAATGTGACTTACGTTGATTCAGCTCTCAGATACAGAATGTACAGATCTGCCGACAGTGGCGTAGATCTGTACCTGGGAGCTAAACCAAAGTAAGTCACAGTTTAGTCATTTGACAGGGGAGAGGAAAAACATCAGTTGAAGAGTATTTTTGCTGCATTATGACAGGCGATAAATGTTCATCATTGTTCTTGATATATTTTGTGTGATTTTGATCACTAATATAACTTACACTTAAAATGGTTAGTTAGTTTTTATTGCTGCTGCCTCTGTGGATCAGTGGTAGAGTGTCGGCCTCCGGAACCCAAGATAGCGGGTTCAAACCCGGCAGAGATAGCCGGATTTCTGAAGGGCGGAAAAAAGTTCATTCGACACTCCATGTCGTACGATGTTGGCATGTAAAAGTTTTCTGGTGACACATTTTGAATTTACCCAACAAAATTCATTAAATCTCAGTCATAGACGCCCAAGAGAGTTTCGGTTTACTCGGTCTGCCATCTAGTGGGTCTATAGTAAAACGTAACGTCGAAATTGACGAACAGACAGCCAGATGGCATCGAATTAAAATGTCTGCACACGGTAGCTGAGACCATATTATTATTATTATTATTATTATTATTATTATTATTATTATTATTATTATTATTATTATTATGTCCGACTCGTTGGCTGAATGGTCAGCGTACTGGCCTTCGGTTCAGAGGGTCTCGGGTTCGATTCCCGGCCGGGTCGGGGATTTTAACCCTAATTGGTTAATTCCAATGGCCCGGGGGCTGGGTGTTCGTGCTGTCCCCAACATCCCTGCAACTCACACACCGCACATAACACTATCCTCCACCACAATAACACGCAGTTACCTACAAATGGCAGATGCCGCCCACCCTCATCGGAGGGTCTGCCTTACAAGGGCTGCACTCGGCTAGAAATATCCACACGAAATAAAAATTATTATTATTATTATTATTATTATTATTATTATTATTATTATTATTATTATTATTATTATTATTATTATTATTATTATTATTATTACGGGGTTACCCGTGGAATGCAGAGGTGAAAGAAGGTGCGGGCTGGAATGGGTCTAACTACAAAGCTGAGATATTAATTAAAATTGCATTAAAGGTTATATCTTCGAAATTAGCAAAACATAACAATTTTGACATAAAATTTGAACATTCAACAAATAACAACAAGTTAACAAATCAGGTACAAGACCAGGAAAGCCAAGATTTAGAGTCACTTTAATTATCTGGGCTTCAAGCCCCACTTTTTACAATTTCTGAGCTCTCAGCTCACAACCACATATTACCAAAGGGCAGAAATCCCCTCATTTCATGGAGCACTTGCTCCCACCTAGCACTGTCAGGCCTCCTAGAGGCACATATCCAAATACAAGAAAGAGCTGACCTGCTCTTTTTCAAGCCTATCAAAGGTCACAACGGACTTTACTATTAACTGCCCTCAAGGCACACTTACAAAGAAACAGGGGTATCTTGTACCCAACCTAATGGGCCTTAGTAGGAAAATAATAGGTTAAGTTAATGGCCCAAAATGCAAAACTGAATGGAGGTATGAATATGCACTCCTACATGAAACTTCTAAAAACCTAAGAGGCACTAGGACCGAGCTCGATAGCTGCAGTCGCTTAAGTGCGGCCAGTATCCAGTAATCGGGAGCCCCACTGTCGGCAGCCCTGAAGATTGTTTTCCGTGGTTTCCCATATTTACACCAGGCAAATGCCGGGGCTGTGCTTTAATTAAGGCCACGGCCGCTTCCTTCTACTTCCTAGGCCTTTCCTATCCCATCGTCGCCATAAGACCTATCTCTGTCGGTGCGACGTAAAACAAATAGCAAAAAAAAAAAAAAAAAAGGCACTAGGCCGATGAAGCAGGGGCTATTCCCAAACTATGGAGGTGACTCGTATACAGAATAAATTTAACACATTAAGGAAGAGTAGAAGAACAGTTACGAAAGCGTAGTCGCCTCAAATTCAAAATGAATGGGAGCTCGAGAGGGTAAAGCACTCTCTATCCCCGATTTACAGTTAGTTATATGAAAATTTTACGTCAAAACGGCAAAAGTTACATTTTTGGACAGATAGGTTACATCAAAAAGGTTTCAGACCTTCCCCGAGGCTTAAACTGCTGAGCTAGCAAGAAAATAAAGGTTAAACGGCCATTACCTTTGTGAAGAACTGCTGCCCGAAGGAAGAGGGCCTACCCGCCCCCCGCTACACTTCCATACACTAGGCTAGATGTTGTTCGAGTTGCCTAGAGACAGGAAAATCAGCAGTTTTTATACTCTCGGGGAAGATTCGAGACCTTTCATGAATAATTAAGACACACCCACAGTCGTTTATTGGGTAGCTTACAGTTACACATCAAAATCGAAGAAGAAAGACACGATTGGTCAAAAATTACAGAAATTCTGGATTGGCTAAGTTAAAAACTGGCGGAAAGAAAAGATTTATATTGCCAACCCACAAATGAAAGAACGAAATTTAGTAAACAACAAACTTATGAATACAAAATTTCTTCAAATAAAGTTCTTCCAGTTCGCACCAGGGTGCATGATCATAGTTTTTGTAGAGACATCTATCAGAGAATGTCCACACTTCTTGATCAATAGAAAACAAAACAAGTTGAAATCCACACAGTATTGACAACTTTGTAATCATAAAATTTATGGTAGTGACATCTTCTGAGAAACTTTTTTCTTTGCTAGTTGTTTTAAAGGGCTAGGAGTGGGAAGGAAGCGACCGTGGCCTTAATTAAGGTACAGCCCCAGCATTTGCCTGGTGTGAAAATGGGAAACCACGGAAAACCATTTTCAGGGCTGCCCATAGTGGGGTTCGAACCTACTATCTCCCGAATACTGGATACTGGCCGCATTCTGAGAAACTAATGAGTTGATCCAGTTTTTAAATTTCAGAGTTTCTCCAGTAGCGGAGTACTTATTGGCGGAAGATTTAAAATTGCGGCGTAAAGGTGTACCACCCGGTACAATTATTATTATTATTATTATTATTATTATTATTATTATTATTATTATTATTATTATTATTATTATTATTATTATTATTATTATTATTATTATTATTATTGCCATAAAAATAAAATGTAGAGATTAAAGAGATAACGGGCTAAAATCTTTGTTGGTGCAGGGCGTTTGGCATTTATAACTACTCAGAAGGGAAGAAAACATGGTTATGCAGATCATATTTTCGTATTTATGTCATTTATAGATGAATAAATCAACGTATTGCAATCAGGTTCCCTCCAGATTTAAATTCTGTAAACATGTATGTAACTTTCAAAGCAATCCTGCAATTATTTCCTCTTGACAATGTCTTCACTACAGCCATACATTGCAGCAATTGAAAAATCTGTCCTGAATCTTTCACCTCAACTCCATAATTAGGAAATCACAACTACAGTACATGTTTCTCTCATGGTCAGTTATACAGTACGTAATTTGCTCCGGGTTGGAACATGTATAAAAACTACGAATCTATATCAGTAATTCGCAAGAAGTTCAAAAATTTACCGAACCGCAGATACAAGTTAGTAATTCCATTTCCATTCGTGATACATTTTTAAGAGTTCGTCGATATAATGTTACATTATATTACCACAAGAGATAATGACGCATTACACAATTACCTCGAAACTATGCAACATGGACAACGTGATACATTGCGGGTGAAGCCCGCAGGCAACTGCTAGTACACACCGGGCGAGTTGGCCGTGCGCGTAGAGGCGGGCGGCTGTGAGCTTGCATCCGGGAGATAGTAGGTTCGAGTCCCACTATCGGCAGCCCTGAAAATGGTTTTCCGTGGTTTCCCATTTTCACACCAGGAAAATGCTGGAGCTGTACCTTAATTAAGGCCATGGCCGCTTCCTTCCAACTCCTAGGCCTTTCCTATCCCATCGTCGCCATAAGACCTATCTGTGTCGGTGCGACGTAAAGCCCCTAGCAAAAAAAACTGCTAGTACACGCGTGCACAGAAATGCTGTCCCGACAAAAACAATCAACACTACCACACTTCAGTACCGAAAAGGAGGGGAGGGAGTGAAGGTGTAATGTTGAAGGCACAGTGTGTGTATTGCTATACATCGCCAATGTACCCATTTCAATCACAACAGTCTTCTAGCGGGCTGTCTACCTGGAACAATGCATTAAGCGAGGAGGTGCTTTGTTTATATCGGGACACCATTTCTGTGCACGCGTGTACACTTGTAGTTTTGTGTCAGTGAGCGTCACAAAAACATGTAAGTTTTAAAATGGTAATAATTTCTAGATAACACGTGTGAGGACGGTGCTCAATATCTTATTATGAGGAGGAAGAACAAACGCACAAAACCTCGATATGACGTCATCCAGTGATGTAACAGCGCCACCATCTTGAGGTACTGAATTCGTCGTGTCGCGCTTGTAAGAATTAGTATAGCTCTGGACTCGGGCGTGGCAGCACGTTGTGTGAGGTGTCTTTTGATTCAACTTAGTGAGTCCTACAAGCATAAATGAAAAAAGTATCAAATAGTGAACATTTGATTAAAATGCAGTGCGAAGAAATTCGAAATTCCTTCGAAAAATATCACGATATATGCACAATGCTTCAAAATATCGAAAACGCATATGAGGGGATGTAGGTGCTTGTGAGAACTCCTTAAAGTCCAAAATATTAAATACCAAGTGTCGAAAGGTTTATGAAGAGCGTGTGAAAGTGAAGGAGGCTGAGCGTCGTTAGGCGATTTCCGCGCTAATGGAGCCAATGGAGCCTCAGCTGTGCACGTTTAGCTTACTGTGCCAGTAGTGGAAAATGAGCTGAAACGCGTGAATTTAGATACTGGTCAGATCAGCCTTGTTAATGAAACTGAAAACATTTCTTATCAGACAAAGTAGGGGTCCCCACATTACGAAAACCGTAAAATTTAGTAATTTCCTCAAATTGTATCGAACGTTGAAGAGCTAAAGGGCCTGGTAAGGTGTCAAATTGTGATCCTTCTTCTTCTTCTTCAGCCGTCGTCTCCAAACGGAGGTAGACGATCCACACGGCCAGCTCCGATCTTGACGTTGCAGCCATGCCATGTGGATTTATTGGAATATCTCTCAGGATCTTTAATGCAGTGGTTTCCCGTTGCCTTCTGCATCCTAATGCCGTTGACCTAACTGGTTCCTCCGCCTTTGGGAACAATTTCTTGTCCCCAGGACAATAGAGTGCCCTTACCCATACCCGCTCATCCACTCTCAAAGAGACTGTTGGCACTTGGTATAGGGGATCTCCTTATACCGGGAGATAATCGGTCCCTTCATTCGTTAGCCGCCTGCATATAAAATATTAGTTTTATATGCAGTCGTTGCCCCCTCTCTACCGCGGGGCGTGAATGTCAGGATTTCACTGTCATTGAAACAAGGACCAAATTGTATTTCCTTGTTTCTCTGGTTCTTTAGAGAGGTTGTGATCCTTGGATTGCTCTATCCAACTTAAAAAAAAACAGATTTTTAAAATCACTTCCGACCTAAATGCAGTTCCGAAAAAACAGTCTAAACTCCCTTGTCTCTTTATTCGTTTCTATTTTACGATGGCGGTGGAACTAACGAGCACCTAACCAGTCATTTAGCTCAGGATTCAGCAAACACACAGAGGAGATACCTCTAGAAATTTTGAGTGATAAGTGCTTTGCTAACTGTATTCTGATCACATTTAAGTAAAATGTTAACCCAGCGAGTTTGCCGTGCGATTAGGGGCGCGCAGTTGTGAGCTTGCATTCGGGAGATAGTGGATTCGAACCCCACTGTCGGCAGCCCTGAAGACTTTTTCCGTGGTTTCCCGTTTTCACACCAGGTAAATGCTGGAACTGTACCTTAATTAAGGCTACGGTCGCTTCCTTCCCACCGCTGGCCCTTTCTTATCCGATCGTCGCCATAAGACCTTATCTGCGTCGGTGCGAAGTAAAGCAGATTTTTAAAACAATCCTCGGCAACGATTTCTATTGTCTGTCCTCTGACGTCTACGGGGAGTGTTATCGACATTTGCATTGCCCGAGGCGGTGATAGTTCATTGAACATCTTCCCACGCTTCAGTGGAATTCATTTATGCATAATGCCACTCAGGTATCCAAGAGCCAGAACGAATAAACTCGGAGAATTTTAAGTGCGTGCATCTTCAGTGGCACGTAATATTGGGAGAGTCCTTTTTCGTGCAACATTAATAGCGAATCATGAATCTCCTCTGCTGGTATGTTCTGAATGTAAATAAATTGTGGGAGTGTTGAGTTCTAAATTGTCCTCTGTAAGCTTTTCCATCATCAGGCGCGGTATGCAGGAACAGGACTTCAAATACGTCTCGAGAATTCAGAATGCCACTAACTTACAAAGAAGGTGTGTGACTACACACAGTCATAAAAGCATACACCCTGAGGGAATACTGTAGACGAATACAATGACGATCTGCAAATTGGCGAACTTCGCAATCACTCCTATGACAGGAAAAGAGCTCCTCTTGCATATTTCTACTCGAATTTAGCCATTTTTAATTATAGGAAATTATGCTGCACTCCCTCGAGGGTCGCTACCATCACTTTGAGAAGTAATAACAACAACAATAATAATAATTTCTTGGACACATTTACAGAATGGATGACAATAGACTAACTAAACGAATCTTCAAGTACCTTTGGGAAAAGAAATCAACTACCACCTGGATTCAAGAAGTCAAGAAAGACCTGGAAAGGAACAACATACGAGAAGAAGAATTATTGGAAAGAAAGATTTTTAGGAAGAAAGTCTTACAAATGGAAGGATTCCAAGGGAGGAAGGAAAAGAAAACAGGCACAAAGTGGACTGAAGACAGGAAAAAGAAACACAGTGAAACAATGAAAGAATACTGGAAGAGAAGGAAAGAACAAGTAAGGAGGAACAATTAAATTTGTAACGTGGTCCTTAGAAGGCCGGAACGCAAGAATAATAATAATAATAATAATAATAATAATAATAATAATAATAATAATAATAATAATAATAATAATCATTGTCCTCACTCCGAGGAGGTGCAGCTCTTTTTAGGCACATCTCCAACAGTGAGTTGCTTGCACCATTTTAACCACATACCAGCCCTCTTGCGACTCTTTAAATTTCTGACGCTATCGGGAAAGGAACCCTGAACTCTGAGGACGGTAGTTAACCGCGCCAACCGTTGCACTACGGAGTTATAAATAATAATAATAATAATAATAATAATAATAATAATAATAATAATAATAATAATAATAATAATAATAATAATTCTTACCGGTGTTTTGTGGATCACAGAGAGGTGAAAGAAGGTGTGGGCTTGAATGGGTCTATCTAAAATATCAAAGATTCTTTTAAAACGTTCTTTTCAAATTGCAAACTTAGCAAGCTTCTTCACTAGGTGAAGGAAAAAAGGTCAGGTACAATAACAATTTTGATACAAGAATTAGAAAACCCCAGAATAGGGATTTTAACAGTTTTAAGCTTCCAGCTCCAAAATTACAAATTTCGATGTAGTGTCTAATTAGACACAAATTTCCAGAGCACTTTGCTCCAACTGTTACAAATTTACGGGCTTCCAAAGGCACCACTAGTATCACACAAAAACCAGAAAGAGTTTACATGCTCTCCGAATTCAACAAAGGAGACTGGTTCCCAATTCCTTACAGCCTACTTAAGGCAACATTACACTAAACCTTACAATCTCTAGCCTCTCTAGGCACAACCTACAATTTACAATACCTTTACACAGGGGTATCTAGTACCCATACTACTGGGCCTTCTTGAAAAGGAAGAACAGGCTAATATTACTGGCTCAAACTCAAAATGGATGGAGGCGTACACTTGCGCTCCTTGAAAACCAAGTATAAAACCCTAATTGTGCTCGCGGCCGAATGATACAGAGGCTAATCCGAAGCTACTGAGGTGACAAGAAAGAAGGTTAATAAATGCCTCACAGAAAGAGAAACAGTTGCAAAATCGTAGTTACCTCGAGATAAATTGAAGGGGAAATCAAGAGGGTAACTCACTCTCTATCCCCTATTTACAGTTAAAGACATTATGAAGTTTTACATCAGCAAGAAGAAGTTTACATTTTTAGGAAACCGGTGGTTACATAATTAATGATTACTACCTTCCCCTCGGATAAGTTTGCGGAGACAGCTAAAAAGAGAGAGAACTGGTGGCCATTACCTGGGCTGATGTACTGCCTGCCGCAGGATCAGGCACTCAGCTTCCTGACTTTCCACACACACTCAGTAATTCGACGATCAGTAAGACCAGGTAGCTTGAAGAAGCCGCAGCTTATATACCCGAGGGGATGGTTCGAGAAGGTTCTGGACTAAATCCGGACACACCCTCTCATTTTTATTGGCCGAATAAAAATCTACAAGAAGCCTGTGATAGGCTGAAAAATCAATATAAAAATTTCTAATTGGCCAGATTCAAAAGCTGGCGGAATGAGAAGAAAGTGTTGCAAACCTTGAAATAACAAAATAAATTAACATTGATTCAGTTACGAAAACCTAGAAACACGAAACATCTTTAAATCACAAGTTCTTCCACCTTGCACCAGAGTGCATGAGCTCAGTTTTTTGTAAGGATATCTATGGAGAAAAGTTCAGACTACTTGCTGTACACCAAAACAAAACAAATAAATCCAGTCAGTTTAGGAAACTTTAAAATAACACAATACTCTGTTATTTATGTGTGACATATTCTGATTAATGTCCCAACTTCATGCAGTAGCTGTTTCACGTTTTGTGTGATAGATAGAGTTCCTTAAGGCGCTTCTTTTCAATGTGCGAGGTTGAGGTGTACCTCCCGGTACAATAATAATAATAATAATAATAATAATAATAATAATAATAATAATAATAATAATAATAATAATAATAATAATAAAAACAGAATGAGAGCTAAAACATTGAAATTGACATACCAACTTACCAAATATGTTTACAACAAGAATTCTCTGATCATCAATGGAAAAATCAGACACTTCAACATGGCGGTCAAACCAGAGTGCCTATACGCAACATAATGCTTGACGATGAATAGGAAAAAAGAACTTGAAGCTATCAGAAAGATAGAAAGGAAAATATTGAGATAAATCTTAGATGCATGTAATAAATTTTTCTCTGCTAGTGGCTTTACGTAGCACCGACACAGATAGGTCTCGTGGCGACGATGGGATAGGAAAGGCCTAGGAGTTGGAAGGGAGTGGCCGTGGCCTTAATTAAGGTACAGCCCCAGCATTTGCCTGGTAAAATGGGAAACCACGGAAAACCATCTTCAGGACTGCCGACAGTGGGATTCTAACCCACTATCTCCCGGATGCAAGTTCACAGCCGCACGGTATAAAGACGATATGCACATTAAGAGAAGTAATGAAGAACTATATAGAAAGACTGAGGGAATAACTAATGCAACGACAAAAAGAGACATATTTTACGGACACTTAGTAAGAATGAACGACAATAGGCTGAAATTCAGACATCCTCCCCTACTGCTGACCCAAAAACTGATGAAAGAAAAATACCAGTGCTGTGAACTGCGAACCTCAAATGAAGAATGGACTGCTAATGCCCCCGACGAATGGAGATCGATGTTTGACCCTAGCATCCACCGCCCGGCTTTCATCTCCTGCGGAGTGTACGGTTCCCACTAAACGACTGCGCACTGGTCATGGAAGAAGTGGCTCCGCAATGCATTCCTGGGGCCATCGACTTAGCTGTGACCGTGGTGAAGTATTCCAGACAGAGTAACACATCACCTTCTGATTCCCATACAGAGCGTTCAGCGGAACTATCAACGACATTCTGACAGCTTGAACAACGGCTGTTCAGTGGCTGCAACAACTGGACATCCTAATTTAGTTTTCATTTAAGAATACATTTTGCATCGTTTCTGGGTTTTTGTATTTTTATATTTCTTCTTTCTATTTTTCTGTGTTGCACATATCTCTCTCGATTTCTACTTTGTGTTTTATCTTGACATTTTTTATTTATTCTGTTTTGTAAATTATTTGTTTTTCATAATGTTACTCAATTTCTGCGCGGATTAACTTGTACCATAAGCTAAATAAATAATGAGAGTAGGCTAACCAAGGGACTATTCAACCACTTCAACAACAACCGAAGCACAAACTGCACCTGGATACTAGTGATATGTAACCATAAGAAAGAACCCAAAATTCAGGAGGCAGACATGCAGGACAGACTAAAATTCAGAAAACAATTCAAAATGTGGATGGGTCTGCAGGAGTCTACGGATGGAAGCAACATCTGAAATGAGGAGAGGAGAAGACTAGCAAGTGAAAGGATGAAGGAGTTGTGGAGAAAGAAAGAAAGCTAACATAGTTGTTTATCGCGGTCCTTAGATCTTTTAAACGCCGTACGACATTGAGTGCCGAGTGAACTTTTTCCCACCCTTCAAAAAAGGGTTCTGGACAATGTCACTCCATCTCTAATCCACAGAGATAGCTTTAGATTCGCTTTTGCACATCATACTACTCGGAAACATAGAATAAGGAAAGAGTGTGCATACTACACTTGCATAACATGACTCCAAAATGTGCACCATAACAGCCTTTGTCTATGTAATGTCACATGTCTTTTCTTTTTTTTGCTATTTGCTTTACGTCGCACCGACGCAGATAGGTCTTATGGCGACGATGGGATAGGAAAGGCCTAGGAGTTGGAAGGAAGCGGCCGTGGCCTTAATTAAGTTACAGCCCCGGCATTTGCCTGGTGTGAAAATGGGAAACCACGGAAAACCATTTTCAGGGCTGCCGGCAGTGGGATTCGAACCCCCTTATTTCCCGGATGCGAGCTCATAGCCGCGCGCCTCTACGCGCACGGCCAACTCGCCCGGTCATGTCTTTTCTGCTGAATTATATTAGATTAATTATTTCGCTGTCCGACCATTCTTATGACAGAATTATCATGTCTCTACACGCAAGACTGTTGGCACAGTTACGTCCTATGCCTGTGTTTCCAAAATTAGTTTTTTTTTCAAAATAAGGCTAAATTATCCAGAATGCATATATTGATTATATTTGATAGCACGTTAGTAACGTAAGAAATGTATCTACTGCCACAACAAAAACTAAGCCTTTTCTGGAATTTGTGAGATGAAGTTATTTTACCTCACATGTGCGATAAAGTAACTTAAGCGCACACTTCATGGCCTACTGCATTACATCACTGCCTTCACAATATTATGATAAATGCATTGTGCATACTTACGACAAGAGCTGTTAATGAAGCAGAGGCAATATTGATAGAACGAAATATTTAATGAACTAACAAGTACAACTGCATTATATTGCTTCAGTGTGCTCACCCGTAAAGTCATATTACCTTTAGCCAAATGTCGGGAAGCCGTTGGGGACCGTTGGCAAGGTATTCTGTGTTGATGACAGAGACTGAGTCAGGAATCCGCGACCACAAAGGAGTTCCTTGAACTTCGGAAACAGGTCGAACACAAGGAGTCATGTCCGGTGAGTACGGAGGGTGTTCCAAGACCTCCCAGCGCCACCGTTGCAATAAGAGCTTGGCATTGTTTGCAACATGACAACGTGCGTTTTCATGCAACACTATAGGGCGATCGTCTCGCAATAAACGGGGACGTTGGCGCCACATGGTCGGGCGCAGATGTCGCTCTAGAAATCGGCAATAGTAGTCACTGTCGATGGTTTGTCCCTCAGACATACCATGTGTAAGAATAACGCCCTCGTAGTTGTATGCCACAATCAGCATAAGCTTCACCCAACTGGGTTCCTGTCGAAAGTTTTGTGAACGTGGAGAACTTGGATGACGCCATTCATTCAATTGATGGTTTAATTCGGGCTCGTGGACTCATCAGTGGCGACAATATGCTGCAGAAATGCATCTCCTTTGTTGCGGAACCTGTCCAGGTGGTTGCTAGCCAGTGCATATTGGTGGCATTTCTGTACGTCGGTGAGTTGATGTGAAACCCAACGGGATGAAGTTTTCCTCATGTTAAGACATTTCTTCAGTATATGCCACACCGTTTTTATGGCTGAGACCAACTCTACGGATAACTCCCGGACAGTCCACTCACGATGTCAGTCTGATCTTGAGGAATGGACGGCCAAACTGTGTGGTGCAAATCCGCTATCTGATTCCAACCGGCACGAAACGCTTTGACCCATCGTGCAACCGCCCTGTACGGTAATGCATTCTCGCCACAGGCTTCACGTAGTCCTCGATAACATCCTGATGCATTTTTCCACGGGCAACCTCTATTTTATTCCATGAACGCTGATCACCTTTTCTAGAACATGCTTTACAGCGGTGAAATCGACACTCTTCACTTCACCGCCACACAGCAACAACACTTCCAACTCGATGCCCGTGAAATGCACACTACACACCAACAAGAGCGCCACCTGACCGCTCCCATATCCTATTTGCGCATGCCCGATCTCCTGCGAGTGTCTGGACTACGTTGCTTCTACATTTTTTACAGCTCTCGTATAACAACGTAAACTAACAAATCCCAAAAATTCCAATATGCATAAACTTACTTCTTGCTAATACATTTCTTTCCGTACAATTGATATTTTTGTTATGATAATAGATACATTTATGTATTCAGCTTTGTGCGGAGTGTATCTTTTCGTACCCGTGTAATTTAAGCTCTTGGCTAACGCTTCTTGCGTATACCTTTACACTCATGCAAAAAAAGACATGTCCACCTTACGGAAGTTGTTTAAGTAACTATTTAATGAACCCATAATTTTGTCTTGAAAGGATAAAATCGGACTTTACAATCTTCAGTCACTCATAGTCCATAGCTCTGTCAACTCACCGTTCCGCGTTTTTCTGGGAACTGCAACACCGGTATTGTAACACGGAGCCTTCTTGGCGGTATCAAGTTCGTTCCATGCCTGTGCACTTCCCGTGTCCGGGTACCCGAAGTTGTGGTCAGTTATGTGGTTACTGGAGATGGCCACTGGAATGCTGCAACATAACTTAAAAAGATGAGGGTGAGGTTCTTACATAGATTACGAACACAAATAAATGACTAAGAAAAAACTGCTAAATGTCGAATTAACTGGACACGAATACGGCGGGTTGCTCAGTACATGCCGGGTAGACGGGATCGACCAAGCCAACTCACCAGGAAGTAGATGTCTGGATGGAAATCAGTTTAGGGTTTTATCAAAAATGTATTTATTTATTTATTTATTTATTTATTTATTTATTTATTTATTTATTTATTTATTTATTTATTTATTTATTTATTTATTTATTTATTTCACGTGAATATACAGGCGTTAAGCCCAGTTCAATTATTCACTCATTCCGGGACAGACGTACATAAAATATACAATATTAATACAAACAAATTCATTACTGAAAGTGTAAGGAAAAAACAAAACAGAAAGGAAAACAAATAAATCATAGAGAAAACATAAATAACACACGTATCCAGATTTAATATTTAGAGTAAGTTGGTAACCTTGTTTTAAAATATTTAATTGTTCATTAATAACCACACAATTGTTACATAAGAATGAGAAAAAAATTATTTACGTTAATATCGTACATAATAATATTAAAATAACTGAGTGAATCTTGAAATACAGTGAGAAAATAACAAACAACCATAAATCAAGTAAGCTACCAACATGACAGCTATCGCCCTATAAGTAATTGAAAATATTTCTTAATATACTACAAGATGCATTAAATTCGTCCAGTGTGTTGTGAAATATATCAATACTAAGAGGATATCATTTATTGTATAGAGAACATGATCTATAAAGAGGACAGGTTTTCAGTGTGTGTGTGTGTGTGTGTGTGTGTGTGTGTGTGTGTGTGTGTGTGTGTGTGTGTGTGTGTGTGTGTGTGTGTGTGTGTGTGTGTGTGTGTGTGTGTGTGTGTGTGTGTGTGTGTGTGTGTGTGTGTGTGTACTCGTGGTAGAGAAAATAAGTTTCTGAATTACCTGCGGTTTTCTGAGAGTATGATATAAAATTTCACTGCATAAATTAATATCACCTACACATATTGGTGTTCCCTTGCTAATATATGCCTTTAGGAAACACCAGCCACCGATGTAGTATTTAGCTTCAATACTATTCTCTGTTACTCAGACATGAACCCCAGAGCTAGGTGCAAATAGAGGGTTGTGGAGGAGCTTAGTTAAATAGCAGAGGCTTGCGCACTGAACGTCGAAAGACAAAACGATCTGTAGTGATAATATACATTGTTTGTGTGTACGTTGAAGCTGAGAGTATGTTTCGTTTCTTTTTTCAATTTGCCTTACGTCACACCGACGAGGATAGATCTTCTGGCGACGATGGGATAGAAAAGGGCTAGGAGAGGGAAGGAAGTGGCCGTGGCCTTAATTTTGGTACAGCCCCAGCTTTTTCCTGGTTGTGAAAATGGAAAACCACGGAAAACCATCTTAAGGGCTGCCGACAGTGGGGTTTGAACCCACTATCTCCCGAATGCAAGCTTACAGCTGCGCGCCCCTAAACGCACAGCCAACTCGCTCGGTAACTAAATAATGTATTTTAAAGTTTGAGTGCTTAATCAATAATATTATTCCTAATATTTTGCAAGTATTTTGCACTTTAATCCGAGCCCTAGGGAACTCTTACTTTTGACAAGGATCTCAAACATTTTAAAACTGCATTCGAATGGAGAAAATTGTAGTAAAGACAGCCGCCCTCAGTGTACGAACTAGAAACTCAGACTTCCGAACGGTTCAGTTTCTTCGTCTTATCTTGGAGCATGGCTGAAGGTTATCTGCTCAGGAAGAAGCTTGTGCTTGTGTGTCATTCTCCGTCACCAGTAAATGATATATTTCCCTATGGTATTCGTTTTAAAATCCATATTGATTTGTACCTCTGTATACACGCGGTAGTCTTCAACCTGCGCACGTATTGTTAGGGGCGAAGTGCGGTGAGCGAGGGATGAAATGAAAATTAGCAATAGCTCATCCCCCATCGCTACCCCAGTGGCAACCTCCCCAGGCAATTAGTAACTCTGTGTTTCATCTGCCCACCAAATAACATGCAAAGCATGAAAGTTAAAAGTCAATTACCGGGATAACAGCCATCTCTTTCTTCTGACGTCAACACTGGGCAAGACAGTCGACACTCGTCGGCTCTCGTAAATTATACCGGGTAGAATTATACAGAAAATGGAAGGAGCCATTAAATACATTTTATACAGGGTAAAATATATGCAGTCAACCAGAAGAGGGGAATGTGGAAGTGGAAGGCGGTAGTACTGGGGTCAGACAATTCCTGCTGATTCGAATTATTGAGATAATGTCAAAGGAGAAAGGGTAGTTAATTAGGATTTCAGATAAACGTTTGTGTTAGGATGATTGGTTTTAATTAAGGGCCTATAAAAAATAGGAACATTATGTCGATCATCCTAGTGTACAGTAAGACCTGATAACATAAACTCTCTCTGAACTAATGTGTAATTATCACGTTTCTGAGAATTCAAGTAAAATAATTATTTAATGTTGGATTTTCACGACGGCACTGTACTCGAGATAACCTTCCAACGTACATCTCAGTACATATAGTAGCAACATACTGAAGTTATGTTAAGTAGGCTACAAAGCAAAACTGGCCAACCGGACACCAGTCGGATCCGAACCCACAACCTCCCGTATTCACATTGGTTGATCTATCCAATTTAGCTGTGGTGGAATAGGTCATATTTATTCTGTTGGAAAGGATCTAATCTAGATGTCTGGCACTATTGCGGTCGTGAAAATTCAATATTTATTAACTTGGCCCATAGCGGGCGACTTGCGCGCACTCTACAGTGTGATGCCAACAGAATAAGTATGACCTAGGCCACCACAGCTCAGTTGGATAGATCAACCGACGCTAAATTGGTTCGCTTCCCCCCTGGTGCCCGGTTGGTCATTTTTGTTCTGTACCGTACTTAGCATCTCTTTAATATGTACTGTATGTATTGAACACGACATTGCCAAGCGATATCGATGTCGACGCGGCTATAACTTCCGGAAGTCAGGATGAAAATGGAATGTGATCACTCTATGCCAATGGGTATGGGTGGATATAAAACAATAAGTTATCAAAAGAGTGATCTCCACGCAGGCCATAAACGCACCTTGAGATGTGGAAGCTAAAGATTTTCATTTTCCACTTCCGAGCTCAGTTGAATATAGCGATTATTCCTACACCTGGCCTCTTGTTTTCTCGAGAAGTAAGATGGTATTCAGTCCGTCCGAGAGTTGTCCTCTTTTTTAAAGAATATCCTTATAACAAACTGCGCGCTCACAGGATTTTCTTTACTACATCATGAAAGAATCACACTTACTTCATACTAAGTGTGCCCCAGGGCTATGTACTTCTCTAGAAGTGGAAGTTTCTTGTATATATTTCTTAATTTTTGATGGGGAAACAAATCGAAGTATTTTTTACGTGAACCAAACAGGCAGGCCACTACCATAAATATTGTGTAGTACGGTATGTTAAATGTTTGTAATTCGAGCTGAATAACTTGAAATCAGGTAAGTGTCGAGTGTAAAAATGAATTCGTGGTCTCGTCTCGAGACGATGCAGTCTTTCTAGGCACACCTCTAATGGAAGTGCGCTGCATGTGCAAGGTAGCTTAAAAAGAAGGTAACAAGAGCTCGCAAGGAAAACCTTTGCTTTATGGTCAGGTATAAGGATGCACAGTAGTACAGCACTGATCACATTACTAATGAATATAGCCAGGATGCTTGTCCAAGCACGTGTTCCAACAGTACTGAAATTCATTGATTCCGCCAGCGAAGATATCTGCGTTCAGGCGCTGAAACAACTCCATAACGACATGCTGAACGGCGGTATCGGCATTCAATTGATGGCCACCCAGGTGCTTCCTCAACCGTCCAAAAGAAATAGAAATCACTGAATGCCAGGTAGGCATTGCACAGGATGGTCCAGCACCTCCCAATGGAAGCGTAGTATACATTCACGCGTACTGCTGGTTGCTTATGTTCTGGCGTTGTCGTACAACACCTGTTGAGAGAATACCACGCCATTTTCTTCGAATTGCTACTCGCAAGCGCTCTGGTATGTCAGAATAACTTGCAGTATTCTCGTTGTTTCTTTGGACCAATCACCCTGCACTTCCGATCTGGCACCCAGTGCATTCCATCTTCTCAGACCGTTGAAGAAGCACCTGGGAGGTGTGCGATTCAGCTTTATGTTACGACGTGACTTCAGGAACTGGACACAGATTCCTTCCATGACGAAAATGTGCCTTGCTGTATCTTTGGAACAAGTGCTTGGTTAAGAATGGTGACTATATTGAACAGTAATGCGTATCAGTTCCTTTCTACTGTGGATCCTTATATTTGTCTGTAAAATAATGTTTCTCATTGGGAACTCTTTCCACTACGGTGGTGGACAAGGGCTCAGCATTTCCAGAGAATGAATAGCATAGCGTTTGTACTAATTAGAATTCAATCAATCAATCAATCAGTCAATCAGAGGAAGAACCATCTCCCATAGTTAACATGTCGTTAACTGAGGAATTGAAATGTCTCACTGAAGTCCTTCGCAGTTAATTGTCATACGTTGGTGTTTTTTTGTGATTTTGATAATGTATTGGATGTCCACGATAATTTAAGAACGAGCAGAAGATTAAGAAGAAGTAGTTGCTGCCTTCAAGGAGCCACCTACTCAACAAAACGCTGTGCAGTGTATTAATGAGTTGGAACGTTATGTGTTTGTGTATAACCAACCAGAAATGATTGAAACTCTATCTGGATTTCGTTGGAAAATTTAATCAGAATGCGCACGTTCAAAAATAGAAATATGATACTGTAGTGTCCTTTTTAAATGGTTTTATTAGGCATGAAATGCAGTGTACTGTACTATATGTAAATTCAAAGAACTGCTGTTTGTATTATGTATGTACAGTACACCGTCTTCACTAGGTCAGGGCCTTTTACCTTTCCTGCACTGTACATCCACCCTGTAGACACTAACACTAAATTGGACAAATTTTAACGAACGGTAGGTGTCCAACTTAGAGAGGTTTTACCGTACTTGATATCTTCAATAACTTGTGATTGTGTCACCGAAGAGTGGAGAGCTGTTCGCAGTTATTTCTTCAGCTGTCTTTTGCATGTGTCCTGATAATAACCCGAAGGGAGTGGCCGTTCAGAAAGGACCGGATAAATGTTCCTTTAGACTTGCATGAGCGGAAATGGTAAAAATAACGCGTTAAAACCTTTCTCTCGGGAAATAGACATTCTGTTCGGACACACTGCGGGTGTTCACCGCACTCAATCTTTTTGCGTGAGGCCATACTAGTGCGTATAGAGTCTATAACCTACTGTTATAGGGCCTCTCGAATGTAACGATCCTAGAGGTGACAAATATCATCCAACACATGCCATAAAAATAAAATTATGATTTGACTGTACAATTCGAATTTTTACGTATGCTGTACTTCGTTCTTTATCTCGGTTAAGGTGTACACAAATTCGTTCAGTTGGTTGACTTGTAGTTCAGTGTTAGTTAATTAGTTTGTTTGTTTGTTTGTTTGTTTGTTTGTTTGTTTCGACATCGTGGGAAAATTCTTAATAGAACTTGTCGAAATCGGTATATATATATTCTGAGTTAGCCAGATTGTGCACTAGGCCTACGTTATTTGATAAGTTTACAGTACAGTAACAATTTTAAACGGGCCAAAACAGCAAAAGTCACCTTTCTCTGCTAATATTAGCTGCGCTGAAGAACTGCACATAACAAAAGTTATACAAGATATTATTTATCATCTTTTGTGTTTCATAATTTTTATCGCACGAGGAATAATAACGGAGTTAAACGCTTTTAAACTGTAGTGTTACAGAAGAACGCTGAAGGTGAGATGGATAGATCCAATCACGAATGAAGGGATACTGAATGGAATCGGTGAGAGGAGATCGATTTGGCTAAATTTGACGAGAAGAGATAGAATGATAGCACTCATCTTAAGACACCCAGGACTTGTTCAGTTGGTTTTTGAAGGAAGTGTAGGCGGTAGGAACGGTACAGGTAGACCAAGGTATGAATATGACAAGCAGATTAGAGCAGTTGTAGGATCCAGTAGTTACGTCGAAATGAAAAGGTTAGCACAGGATAGGTTGGTATGGAGTGCTGCATAAAACGAGTCTATGTACTGCTGACTCAAACAACACCACATGTCTGTTTTCTCATAAACTTCTATATATCTCCAGAACAAAATTGTTCTCTCTGGAAAGTGAAATGTACAAAAATCATAAAAAATATAATCCAACATCATTTATAATTGATACATTTGTAGTCCATCAATGGCAACCATTACCCCTTCTTCCCAATGACCATCCAACCAAACGATGCACTTAAACTGCCAACTCCTGCAGGAGAATGATTAGTATATACAAGGTCTCTCACATAAAGAAAGACCGAACGCACGGTGTTTGCACTCTGCGCTACGACAGCTGCCTCAGCCGAACTTATGCCACGCGCGGCCGCCCTGGTTTAAGCGTGTGTACAATCGTATATGAAATGTTACCTTAAAAAAGATGCTGGAAGTATCGTCGTTCCTGGGTTATACGGACATTGCATCTGGTAACCACATTCTGGTTCATGCGAGTGATTTCTGCCACTGTAATTATTATTATTACTTCTTTCAATTCCTCCAATGTGTGAGGATTTGTTCGATACAGTTTTTCTTTCAGTTTACCCCACAAGTAAAAATCACACACTGTTAGGTCTGGAGAACGAGAGGGAAATAGGTCAGTACTGATCACTCTGTCTGCAAACACTTCCGAGATTGTAAGAAGGCAATCTTCTGCTGTATGAGCACGGGCTGAATTTTGTTTGAACCACTCACGCGATTTTTCTTTCTTCCGTTAACTGACGGAAGAACACCGTCAAAATGTCATCTTGGTACCTCTATGCACTTACTGTCGTCTCGAAAATATTAAGCCCAGTTATTCGTCATGCACTAACAGCACACCTATCTCCAATTTTCCTATCATAATGAGGGAATTCATAAACACCATTCGGATTTTCTGCACACCAATAGTGAGAGTTATGACTGTTCACACGACCATTAAGATAAAACCAGAACTTTTACTTATGACGATACGGTGTTGCAATTATAAGTGTCTTACCAGGTTAACAGCTGAGATTTAGACTGGCGACTCATGCTTGTCAGGTCCAATATGTGCAGGCTGCTTGCAAGGTCAAGAACTATGCGCGCGACTCCCATACTGGAGCGTACGTATCGGAGAGTAAAAACGTAGCTTCGACAGTCTTGTTTTTATAAGAGTAGTTGCCTCTTCCCTTTAGTGCCCTCTACGATGGCTGACTGATGCGCGCGCAGTGGATAAGCAATAGGACCCGAGTAGGTTTCATTTGATTCCGTCCCATAAACGTTCAGTGGGGAGGGGTATGATATGATCAGACTGGTCGTGAGGTTGAACGAACAACTTAGGCTGATGACACACGGAGCGGTTTTTGCCGAGTCGGCCGCCGCCTGTGATTGATACACAGAGCGGTTTTTGCCGACTGTGACGAAACCACTGCCTGCTCGAACTGCATCTAAAATGACTGCTTATAAGCAGTCATCGGGTGTGTATCGAGCAGGCAGTGGACAAAACACATTAGTGAGCGTGACGTTAGGTGAGGAAGCTAGCTAAAATTACCGAAAAATAAAGGATTGTTCTTATTATTCCAAAAGTCTACTTACTCTATATGTCCTTTTACGTGTATATTATTGAATTTCAAAGATACTTCATGATATCTAATACAAGAATACCTACCAATGATGCAATCGCCGCGTAAATTCAGCCACGCCCGACTAGAGCGAAGCATCAAGTCGGCCGTGATTCAGCTGAATGTATTACATCTATGGCGCTAGAGCGCGCACAAAGTCTTCAAAACGCTCGCTGCACCGCCAGCTACACGACAGGCCGAGTCGGCAGATCTGCCGCCTGTCGGCGAGCACCGCTCTGTCTGTTTCATTCCATCTGATACAATAGAAACATGCGCCGACTCGGCGGCCGACTCGGCGAAAACCGCTCCGTGTGTCATCAGCCTTAGGGATCGCATTGGGTTGCATGAACGGTACGCAGAAGATCAATGCCCTGTTGAGAAGGCACATTTCACCGTCGTGCACTATTCAGTGTTCGCTGTGCAAACACTAAAGGCAAACAGTCACTGTAGTCTAAGGCTCCTCAATCCATGATTCCAGCGTGTGATTGCTGTATAGCTTATACTGCAGAAGATGTTCTCACCTGCTCAACACCGTACACTCTACGATTAACATTAAGGAATTCTCTGCTCTCGTTATTGAACATAACATTTCGCCATTTGTCCCATTAAACGCTCCCGGTGGGTTGCTCAATGGCGGGAAGGAAGTTCACAAACCGCCAGATATGGTCTTACATGGTTTTAGAATTTCTTGGCCGACACCTCTTCTGAGAATAATGTATGGTCAACTAGGACCGCTAGTACGATCCATCTGTCTTGGCGTGTTGAAGCGTGGAGCCTGGTACTAGCACTGATGCCCAGATGACACTTCTCGTTCATCACTGTCACACGTCTCCGATATGACAATCCAACCTCAGGGAGACCCACTATACGGCTTCATATATAGGGTGACCAGATTCAAATAGATAAAATAAGGACAAAACTATTTAAAAAGGAGAACAATGCCAGAGAAAAGAGCACACAAAAATCCTCCATTGGGAGTCTGAATTCAGACATATACTCACATACGTAAATAAAATGTATCCATTTCCATATTATACAGTAAATTCATACGAAATTTAAACAATGAAACTAATTTACACGCCTTGCTGGTACTTTTCTAAAGATTCAGTTGCCTTCAGGCGTGTCTGAGATACATTTATAAAAAGATACAAATTATACTGAACTTCCGGTTGAGTTGGTCGTGCGGTTAGGGGCGCGCAGCTGTGAGCTTGCATCCGGGAGATAGTAGGTTCGAACCCCACTGTCGGCAGGTCTGAAGATGGTTTTCCATGGTTTCCCATTTTCACACCAGGTAAGGGCTGTACCTTAATTAAGGCCACGGCCACTTCCTTCCCATTCCTAGGCCTTTCATATCCCATCGTCACCATAAAACCTATCTGTGTCGGTGCGACGTAAAACAAATAGCGGAGGAATTATACTGAGCTATTAAGATTTTCACAGATTCTACTTTGAAACAGTTCCTATTACCAGTCCATTGTGGTGAGATGAATGAAAATACGTAGTAGTATTTCTACATTTACATTTCTCCCTAGTATAGAAAAATAAATTTTGCAAGTTTTAATAACTCTGAATTACAGTCATGTGACTTACGTGAATTGAAATAGTTTGCCCATTTCTGACTACAAGGTAACTTGTTATACACAGGGTCGTTACAATTCTCATTCAGGAATCGTTTAAAATTGCAGAACTGATCAAGAAATTTTACATCATCAGTTTCAAAGGATTTAGACTTAGCTTGCAAATAGAGAATACATTTTTCAACATCATAATAACAAATATCACTTAAAAACAGGCTTCCTTCAAGTCCGGTTATCTCCTGTTATCTCCTGTTGCTTGTGACATTGTCGGCTGTCATTCATAAACGCAGCAGTGTTCTGACGGGGTATTGCTGAGAGAGAAGCGGTGGTAAATAGCGTCTATTATCACAATACAAGACATGCACAGTATAATCGTATACGTGTCTGTCTGTTAGGTCATCAGCCCAGAGGCTGGTTGGATCCTCAAATAGCACCACCAAAGGCTATGCAGTTATAGAGAAACCGCAAAAACCAATGGCAGGACCAAAAAGGCGTACTAGGCAAGATGGGGAATGAGGTAGTTTGCCATTGCTTTCCTCACTGTACAAGAAGGTGCTACTGCAGTACAACCGATCCTATGAGCAACACCTTTCATAACAATCAGACACTAGTTGTGCTCCAAATGTCATTAATCAGCACCACCCATACCCCAGCAGCTTCCATATTGTCACAGCCATAGATGAGAATGGAACTCTGGTGGAAGCTACGCTTTGCTCTGGCCTGTGCCAAGAGACGGATACAAAAATACTGCATTCATCAAGAAATGGCAACAGGCACTACGTATACATCCATAATCACATTTGTATATGTTCCTTCTTTCTTTTCCTATGCGTTTCCCACACCTGTGGGTTTGCGGGTGCGAACTGTGCCGCACATGCGGATTTGGCCCTGTTTTACGGACGGATGCCCATCCTGAAGCCAACACCTATATGGAGGGATGTAATCACTATTGCCTGTTTCTGTGGTGGTTGTTAGTGTAGTATGTTGTCTGAATATGAAGAGGAAAGTGTTGGAACAAACACAAACACCCAGTCCCGAGCCAGAAGAATTAATCAGAAACGATTAAAATCCCCGACCCGGCTGGGAATCGAACCCGGAACCCTCTGAACCGAAGGCCTCAACGCTGACCATTGAGCAAAGGAGTCGGACAATCACATTTCTATATATCGATACGATATCGAAGATGGCATCGCGTGATGAAGAATACTTATAAAAACGAAGTAATAAAACGGATTACCCCAAAATAAGCAGATTCACTAAAAAAGGAGTACATTCCGGGTTTTTAAATAATACACCCGGTTTCCGGGCAATGGTCTAAAAATGAGGACATGTCCCAGATAAAAGAGTCTGGTCACCCTATTTGTGAATATGCCTGCCCCTTATTCTCGTTCATTGATACGGGGTCGAGGATTGCGTGAGATGAATTTATATATAACGTTCTTACAGCCGGATGCCCTTCCTGACGCCAACCTCGGGTGAGGAGCTAATGAAGATGGTGAGTGAAACCGGGTGAGGAGAGGAAAGGAATAGGTTGTGTGCTGTGAGTAGGAACGCTCTCGGTACTTGCCTGGAAGGAAACCACAGAGAACCATTCTCAGGACAGCCGACCCTGGGGGTCGAACCCACGCGTCTTCCGACTGCAAGCTGATAGCTACGTGACCCAAACTGCATAGCCACTTGCTCGGTGTGATTGTTTATAACGTGCTCATAGCCACAGGACCTCCAGTTTTACGAGGAATACAAACCACAGACCCGTAACTGTTCACTTTAAACATTCTACGTATATCGGTCACCACGGGCGCTTTGCTGAGAAACCAGTAACAATCCTATCGCATCCTCATTTGGATACTAATCTCTGATTTAATCTAATTCCTTTTTCTCCTTGTAGATCAATGGGTGTAATCTTAGGTGTAATCGTCGAAACGGTGAAATAAAATGAAATGGCGTATGGCGTTTAATGCCGGGAGTGTCCGAAGACATGTTCGGCTCGCCAGGTTCAGGTCTTTTGATTTGACACCCGTAGGTGACCTGCGTGTCGCGATGAGGATGAAATGATGATGAAGACAACACACACACCCAGTCCTCGTGTCAGAGTGTGATGAACTCAATATCATTCCTACGTAATTACGCGCAGATGTCAGCGTGAAGTTTCTAATTGGAAAGTCCCCGACCCTGCCGGGAATCGAACCCGGGACCCCTGTGACCAAAGGCCAGCACGCTAACCATTTAGCCATGGAGCCGGACGTCGAAACGGTTCATTCATGTTATGTATCAATAACGCCTTCTTCGAAAACCGTTACCTAAATTATTATTTAAAGAAACTATTATTGAATTGAATTTGCTCTTAACCGCAGTCGACTTTCCAATTAGAAAATTCACGCCGACATCTGCGCGTAATTACGTAGGAATGATAATGAGTTCATCCCACTCTCAGTGCGATGTTTTTGGCTTGTATTCGTGGGGTCATTGGCATATCTTTACATTTCAAATGGCTAGATGATGTGCTGGTTTTTGTACTGGTGAGAACTTGTCATTCTCGAGCTTTGAAGACGGACAGTAGAATTACCTCTACCGGATATCAAAACTTGCTCGGTCATCGTGAAGAACTGTACCCGGAGATTGTAGGATACGTTCCCACTGCAACGAGTCGTTCCGGATAGATTCAGTCAATCTATGTCTTTCTGCAGTTCAGTTCTGTTGTCACTTATACTCCTCACGTATGTTGGAGTGGAAAAAAGAGGAGAAGCAGCAAGAAATAATTGGCATATGCGAACGTTTTAACTGTTGATAGGATGATTTTCTGCTAACGGTCTCCGGAGATAGATGATAAAATCGATTTACATTTAAATAAATAGAACTAGCTAATTTGCATATCCAGCATCGCAAATGTAGCGAAACTTTTTAAAAAAAACATTAAAACTGTGCTTCAATTAAGATCATGGCTGATACATTCCCAGTTCTAGTCCTTCTCCGCCCATCGTCCCTTATCTGAGATAGTGTGGCTTTAAACCATTAGAAAAAACACTGTTTTGTCGCACTAACATATCGAAGGTTTTCGGCGACGGAGGGATAGGGAGGGGCTCGGACTGGGAAGGTAGCGGCCGTTGCCTTAATGAAGAGACAGCCTCAGCATTTGTCTGGTGTGAACATGGGAAACCACGGAAACATCTTCAGTACTGCCGACGGTGGGCGTCGAATTCACTATCTCTGCAATGCAAGATCACTGCCACAAGACCCTAACCGCACAGCCAATTCGCACGGTTTACTAAAAGACGGACTTCATTACAGGTACTAGAAATTAAATAAAATGAAATAAACAATGCAAAAAATGCATTCAACCACTATTTTGAGTCAAACGCAGTTTCTTTTATCTTATTAGGAAAATAATCATAGAGCGCTGATATTGAGTTCAAATATCTATCTTGAAAATTGCTTTATCTTATTATAATGTTTCTCAGCTTATTTCCGATGGAAACTTTTCCCCGCATTTTATCTTTTTTACTTTTAACTCCATCAGATTGCGACAAATGAAATTGTTTCTCTTAATTTTTTAAAAAAAATATACAGTTATACTA
Source organism: Anabrus simplex (assembly GCF_040414725.1). NCBI lineage: Eukaryota > Metazoa > Arthropoda > Insecta > Orthoptera > Tettigoniidae > Anabrus > Anabrus simplex. The sequence continues at coordinate 342,316,109 of NC_090268.1, read as the reverse complement.
AGAGAACTCTAACACTGAGCTTAAATCAGATATATTGCTTCAAATGATTGTTTCCAGTCATTCGAACGGGTCAGGAAAGGAATGAATGAAGCGCCCATCTAGCGGCGAAGATAGGAACTGTGCCGGCTGCCGAAATCTGTCTCACTTCTCTGGGGCAATGATTAATAACGACTGACAGATGAAATTAAATTATATTGCAGTAAAATGAAATGTCGTATGGCCTTTAGTGCCGGGATATCCCAGGACAGGTTCGGCTCGCCAGGTGCAGGCCTTTCTATTTGACTCCTTTAAGCAACCTGAGCGTCGTGATGAGGATGAAATGATGATGAAGACAACACATACACCCAGCTCCCGTGCCAATTAAGATTAAAATCCCCGACCCGGCCGGGAATCGAACCCGGGACCCTTTGAACCGAAGGCCAGTACGATATTGCAGTGTGTTGCTGGAATGAAGATGACAGGGAAAACCGGAGCACCCGGAGAAAAACCTGTCCCACCCCCGCTTTGTCCAGAACAAATCTGAGTGACCGGGATTTGAACCACGGAACACAGCGTTGAGAGGTCGGCGCGCTACCGCCTGAGCCTTGGAGGCTTTTATCTTTCTTCAAAATTGTCTTATTTAATTATAAATTTATAATGTTTTCCAGCTTATTATGAAAAAATCCACGCATTTTCCATAGTCTTTGTATTTTATCTTCATCAGATTTCGACAAATGCAACTGCTTCTGTTTAATAAGAGAAGAGCCATGATTGTAAATAGTATTAAGTGAACACTCAAACGACTTCAAATCAGATTTTTTTTTCAAAATTGCCTCATTGTAATATAACGTTTCCCTGCATATTTCCTTTGGAAACTTTCCAACTTACAATTTCGAAAATCTTATATTATTTAGCCTAAATTTTAACCTTATCAGGTCCGACTCGTTGGCTGAATGGTCAGCGTACTGGCCTTCGGTTCAGAGGGTCGCGGGTTGGATTCTCGGTCGGGTTGGGGATTTTAATCGCTTCTGATTAATTCTTCTGGCTCTGGGTCTGGGTGTTTGTGCCCGTCCCAACACTCTTCTCTTCATATTCACACAACATACTACACTGCCAACCACCACAGAAACACGCAATATTGTTACATCCCTCCGTATAAGGTTGGCGTCGGGAAGGGCATCCGGCCGTAAAACAGGGCCAAATCCCCATGTTCGACACAGTTCTCACCCGCGAGCCCACAGTTGTGGGAAAAGCGGTTAGGAAAAGAAGACGAAGAAGAAGATTTTAGCTTTATCAGATTGTTTTGCGAAATCCTCCATCCTTACAGAAGTGAAGTAAGGACATCAACCAAATATGAATATCAAATTATTTATAAATCTGGAAGATATAAAACAGTGCGTTAGGTACTAGACTCTTGTGGTAATTTCGGTTCAGTTGATTGTTCGTTTCGTTATAATGCATTAGCCTATGTACTGTACCCGGATGAGATAGGCTCTAGCTTTCATGATTTGATTTTTATACGATCAATACAGATATATAGGAATATTAAATTGAATACAGTGTCAGTTTTGTGTGGACGGTAGAATTTCAACATAGTTGGACATATCGCGACAGTCCGTCGCCACAGTTAAGCTTGTCATTATGGGGAGAATGTTTCTTGGTCAGAAGCTAAGAGGATTAAATCTAGAGCTCACAACAACAGAAGTAATGACTACACGGAAGTGAAAGAATATTTATTTCTGAACAAGGGCGAGCCAGGTGTCTCACTGATACCGAGAATATGACGTACCAGTATTTTCCAACGCCTCGACGCATTTTGTGTTGTCAAGTTGCAAGGAAGAAATTTTAAACTAACTGATGCGGTGTTGACCAATGGGAAAATTTATCATAGGCCCGCAGATAAACCATCATAAGAGAAACTCAGAGTGAACTCCAGTTAGCTTCTCCGATGACAATAATTAAATTATTCCAAACACAGATTTGAATAGAGGGGATTTTTGTAATATCATTCCCATGTTGATTAATAGTAATTATAATAAATTAAAGTAATGAATTCTTGGAAATGACCCACGCTATTTCGCCATTGGTCAAGAAGAGCACGCCATGAGGGACGCCGATTTAGCGCGCGAAAGGTGGAGGACAGGAATTAAGTGATATTTCCATGATCACCGAACGATATGAGTTCAGAATACGACACATGAGTGTGTATCGCAAGTTTATTAACTGGGATAAATCAAGAGATCCAAATCCACCAGCATATGCCGATTTAGGATAACCAACCCCCCTCCCCATGAGATGACCAGGGATGACCTCGGCGGGAAACCATATCGTCCATAAATAACCAATAGTGGGACCTCACATCACCCAGTCGTTACCAGTCACCAGCTGTGACCAGTCGAGCTTCACATCAACCGGTCGTTTGAAATAATTTGTTATGCTGACACGGTGACTCCGTAATTCAGTACCAGAAAACTCATTATAGATTCTGTTAGAGTGAAAATACGTTAGTAGTCATGAAGGTGAAGACGAACAGTGATAATTATTCAGTATATCGAGTGTAAATTATCAGTATCACTGTATGTGAAATTAATACATTTCTCAACATTTCATGTGTTGGAATTTAAAGGATCGACAGGAAAGCCGATAATACTTTTTTAAGGCAGTGTTCAGAGAATGAAATAAATATTTCATGATAGACGGTGTAACAATTACTGTAGCAGGGAACTGTAGGAGCGAGGCGATCGCAGTACGGCATCGTATACTTCAGGAAGTGCGGATTGAAGAACGCGATACGCGCCGGTTCGAATGAAACGACACTTCGTCGCAATGTGTCACGACGTGTGATTCGGGCTAGAGGAAGAATAATTGTGCAAATGAAATGGGTCTAGAGGCACCTATAAGTGTTTTTCTTTTTGTATAAATTAATGTAAATTCTGTAAGGAAGGTATTAATCATGGGTAGTCACCCAGAAGTGTTTTATTGCGTTAAATTTATAAAGTGCGATATGATCGACGAGTAAATTACCATGGGGCCAGGAGGCTTATCATCCGCTACGAGACAATGGAATTCTACATAGGAATGAGTACACAATTTTAATATTTGGGGATGTTATCGCGACTAAACGGGGTTCAATGTAAATTAATTATGGTTACTTAACATGGTCCGCCTCCCGAATCCATGATTTTAATTTTTTGTTAGACAGACGAACTAATTTATATTAACGTAATAATGGGTTAGATTAATTAATTTGAGTATTTGTTTGTTGTATATAATGTAAATATGGGAAATATTTCTTTCAAGTGATGCATGCTGTTTGTAATACTTTGATTTAAGTTCATTTCAAGTGTTAAATTCCTTTTTGTGCTAACCCATTTATTTGATTTCAATCACTGCGGTGATTATTTGTATTTTAGTTAGGAATATTTTCTACCAGACAGCCAGATTATGAAAGTGCCAGAGTATGTACAATTTGTGTTGCGTACGGAAGGTCATTATAATAATAATGTTCTATCTGCTTTGGGCGTTCGTAAGTTCTATATAATAATAATAATGTTCGGTGTGTTTGCGAGAAAGAAATAATAATAATGTTTGTGAGTTGGCAAAGGAAAGTAAATTAATAATAATAATATTTTGTGCGTTTGCAAGTTAAAGTATAATAATAATAATGACAGTGCTTCGTGAGTTAGCCAGTGCAAATAATAATAAACGTGCAGATGACATGTAGCGTTAAAAAGACTTTAATTCGCGTAGTCAGTTTGATTTTACGTAAATTGTTGATTTCACGTTTGGACTTTATTTTAACCATTAAAATTTGTTTAAAAGCGATAGAGGCACGTAAATTAGAATGGTCACGATATGTTAAAAGCCCAGAGTGGTTTGAGCCCATATTTAGAGTTGGAAGTCATGAGGGACGAATATCCGGCGTGAAATAAATTGAGCCGTATTGTTTGTAATGATGAAATAGATTAATCTCAAGGCCTAAGATGATATAAAATGCATATTCCGGTGTTATTAGTGGCAGAATCCACGCACCGAGGATTAATTTACGAATTAAATGTTTGAAGAGTTCCAATAAAAGGAAATGGACTTCAAATTGGAAGGAATAGTTTAGCAATCGCCGGCATTGGAGGTATTTGCCCAGCCGCGATGTGCCATAGGTTGTGAGATGTGTCTTGGGAGGACGTGTGTCCCCATATAAATTAACGGCAGTACGAAACTGAAGGTACGGTCCCGAATACCGTGTTGTCCCGACCGACATAAAGCAGATCTTGGTGGTTCATAACGGGATTTAACATATGTGACTAAATTCTAAAGAGTGGAAATTAAAATATCATCTTTCCATTTTTAATAATAATAATAATAATAATAATAATAATAATAATAATAATAATAATAATAATAATCATACTCCAAGTGAATCTTGTCTTAAATCAATTGCTTAGTGCCGAAGTAGGCTGAAATGGTAAAGGTTTATGCATTTAACCATAAATATCGCTAACGGTAGTGTAAACGTGAAATTAGGATACTATAATAATAATAATAATAATAATAATAATAATAATAATAATAATAATAATAATAATAATAGGAAGAGGAATAATAATAGGAAGGATTTATTCGATTAATTTGAGAATAAGTATGGTGAGATCAATGTAAATATTAATTCCATGATGAATAAGTGATGCGATAATGATAATCTCCACTAATAATAATAATAATAATAATAATAATAATAATAATAATAATAATAATAATAATAATAATAATAATAATAATAATGAAAAGTTGAAGAAGTAGAAGATGAAGAACTTGCAATAGTATTTTGAGAATAATAATTATCATGAAAGGAAGTTAAGTTATTTAATGGGCGATGAATCATTGTTACGAATATAATAATAATAATAATAATAATAATAATAATAATAATAATAATAATAATAATAATAATAATAATAATAATAATATTTTATTAGGAAGCTGATCATTAAATTGTGCGGATAAATTACGAGGAAGAACGACCCTTCGTTTGAAACGTCGGCAAGGGTTGGCATACAATCATCCCGGATGACAAATGATAATAATCAAATATAGGATTATAATTGAAATTAATGATAATAATAAAATAATTGATGGTAATCAAAGAATATAATAATGATCAGATAAAGAATGATAATTATATTATTTAATAATCATAGGAGGATATCATAGGGACAGTCGTCATGGGTCGAACTGCTCAGAACCAGATGTTGGGTTTTCACGGGGGAGATTGTTAGCGGTAGATGCGAAGATAACCCACGGACGGCACATGTCCTCATTGTCAGAGCATAGTAATGAACCTTTCCGTACGTCTTGTCGTATTGACAAGTGTAAATATTGAAATAGGCGTTGAGTTAATGAACTCTACCTGGCGTGTTTGTGAATCTGGAAATAATAGGCTAGAGTTTGTCCGTACTATAAATTTCCGTTTTTTCGAGGCGATAACATTTTCACGGTGGGTGTCCGGCTCACCAGAATGTACATACCGGAAGTGTCTCAAGTCCAAACGGAACGAGGAGATGACCGTAAATAGTTACTGTCATGCCTTCGTCTCCGAAAGAAGATCTCCAGCGATGAAACGTCCACTCATACGGATGTGAATTCGACCCCCAGTAACCAATTGGGGCGAATTCACCAAATGTTTTACACTACCAGAGTAGTGAGGTAAATCCAAGTAGTATGTCATTTATTTTTTCAGGATGGAAGTGTCCCAATGTAATAATTGTAATCATGTGTAGTTTGCAAAATAAGTGAATAAATTGCTCCTCATTGCAATTTCAATAGGAAACAGTTTCCATATCTTTTTATTGTAGTTAGTCAATTATGGCCATGGAATTTAAGTTGTCACTTCCCAGTCCTATTGTGGAGTCAAAAATTTGTATCAATGAATGAGTCGTCCCCCGTTACCTTAATTTGCATGCCCCGTTCATCCCTGTGTTCATTTGATGCACCGATATATAATTAGATTTCTTTATTAAATTTATGTTTTATCTTTTTCGAACTGATCACCCCTGAGATTAATGCTAGTCTGGGACTCAGGAAGTGAGCGGGTGCAGTACGGTATGTTAAGGAGCCTCTTATTTCTGCACCATGGTGACTTAAGGGTCCATAATGACTTCAGAAGAATTCTGGGGCGTAACAAGTTTATAGGTATTATTAATCTTTCTTCTTTATGCCCAATGAAAGAGCGTGTTCGAAATTGTTAGCTTATTATTATTATTATTATTATTATTATTATTATTATTATTATTATTATTATTATTATTATTATTATTATTATTATTATTATTGTTACCGTGTTTTTGTGGTAGTTATGCGTGAAAGAAGGTGCGGGGTGGTGAATAGGTCTCAGGCTACGAAATTAAGGTGAATTTAAAATTAAACAAGGTTATATTTTCTTTTCAAAATCAAGAAATAACAAACATGGCAGGTACAGAGTAGCAAGGCAACAAAAGTATAATTACAGTATTTACAGGATTTGGGCTTCGAGCCCCGCGATCACAATCCTTGAGCAATTAGCTCAGTTTTACCCCAAACACAAGTGTCAACAGAGGGGCAGAGAACCCCATTCATGCCTAGGAGCACTTGCTCCAAAATACACAGTAAGGCCTCCTTGAGGCGCGCAGAAAACAAAATTTTCAGAAAAAGAGCAACTTGCTCTCAAAATTCAGGCCTGTCAAAGGCCCCACCTAATTCCACTTTCAAGCTGTCCTTTCAGGACATATACACAGGGGTAAAATACCCAACCTACTGAGGTCTGTTAAATGACAAGAAGGTTAATTACATGACCTCTAAAATAACAATTTGAGAGGAGGCGATCTGCACTCCTAATACACTTGTTTTTAAAACCTAATCTGGCTCTAGGCCACTAATGCAAGGGCTAATCCCATACTACAGAGGTGACTTTAGAAAAGTACAATTTGCTTTACGTTAACGAAGAATAGGTTGAGAAAAATAAGTTCACCTCAAAACAATATGATTGGGAGCTCGAGAAGGTTAAGCACTCTCTATCCCGATATGCAGTTTAAAAGATGGAATAGATACAAGTTTCTTTACATTTTAAGGAAGGTTACATAATGGAAAAACTTCGGACCCGCCCCGAGAGTTAAACTGCTGAGCAAGCAAGAAAAGAAGAAATTAATCGGCCATTACCTGGTTGTTGACTGCCGCCGAAGAGAGAGGCGCTTCCCGCCCCCTGCTATGTACTTTACACACGAAAAGATGGAACAGAAGTGGCCCGGAGACCCTAAAATCAGCAGTTTATATACTCTCGCGGAAAGTTCGAGGCGTTAGGGGAATGAGAACACCCTCCCACAAACTCTTTATTGGGTAGGATACAGCAGCATATTCAAGTTGGGGGAAGATACATCCGATTGGTCAGAAATTAATGAAAGAAATTCGGGATTGGCTAAATTTAAAACAAGGGGAAAGAAAGGGTTAATATTGCCAACTTAAACAATGACAGAAGGAAATTTAACAAAGAACAAACTTTTGAAATTAAATTTTCTCCAAAAGAACAGTTCTTTTTCTTCGCACTAGGGTGCACTATTGTAGTTCTTCAGTAGTGTCCTCTAGAAGAGAAAGTTCACACTTCTTACTACCGGTAAAACAAAAATACATCAAAAGTGGCACAGTTCAAAAACTCCAAACTTTCCAAGTAGTGACATCTTCCGAGAAACTTGAAAATTAATACCGTCGATAAAGTTCAGACTTCCTCCAGCAGAGGAGTTTCAATAGGCGCACATTTTAAATTAGCGGCGTGGAGGTGTACCGCCCGGTACAATTATTATTATTATTATTATTATTATTATTATTATTATTATTGTGTGTCAAGAACGTTTTCATAGGGTCGGATGATTGTCAACTGTAGCATCATACGCTAAATAAATAAATAATAATAATTATTATTAGTAGTAGTAGTAATAGTAGTACCATCATCATTATTCTCCTAAAATCTCTTCATGAATTCCCTGTGGTATTCTTTCCGTTCTTCTGTCCACTGTTTTCCAGTGTTCGTATTTAGCTTTTTTAACGAATGTATAATTTCCAACCAGAATTCCAACCACTTTACAATTTTAAATGGTGTCGTCTGTCGCGTTTACTTCTTGTAAATCCTGTTTAATTTCTTCCAACCAGCTGATCTTGACTTTCTTTTATTTGATTTTAGTTGATAGTTTTTAGTGAATATATTATTGTCCATTCTACAGATGTGACCATAGATTGACAGGTCTGTATTTCTTCTTTTAATCCATATGTCATTTACAGGAGTGTGGTCATACATTTTCCTAAGAATTATTTTGTTCTTGCTTTCCAATTTCATCAACTTTAGAGTGAGGTGGTGGTGGTGATTATTGTTTTAAGAGGAAGTACAACTAGGCAACCATCCTCTATATAACACTAATCAGAGGGAAAAAATGGAAGGGATCCGACACTTCGAAAAATGAAGATATCGGCCAAAGGAAGACAAGGGCCACGAAGGGCGTGAAAATGAAAGACTCCCTAGCCCTCGCAAACCTAATGGCGTCGGGGTCAGAAAAGAACAAGAGTTGACCAAGAGAGGTCGGGTAGGACAGATGAAAGTGAGGAGTCTGGCACAAGTAAGTGGAAGCAATGCCAGGACTCAGCTATGGGCCCCGTGGTCGCCAACCCACGCTCCAAAGTTCAGAGCCCTTGGGGCCCCTTTTAGTCGCCTCTTACGACTGGCAGGGGATACCGTGGGTGTTATTCTACCGCCCCCACCCACAGGAGGGAACTTTAGAGTGACCTCCTAGAGATGTAGTTTCTGAGGCATACAATGCTTCCAGCAAAACGACTGTACTGTAACGACGAAGTTTCTCATTATCGATATCACTCTTTTATCGTAGTGATGTCCAGCTCCATGGCTAAATGGTTAGCGTGTTTATCTGTGGTGCAGAGGGTCCCGGGTTCGATTCCCGGCCGGGTCGCAGATTTTAACATTACATGATTAATTCCCTTGGCCCGGGGACTGGGTGTTTGTGCTGTCCCCAACATCCCTGCAACTCACACACCACACATAACAGTATATTCCACCACAATAACACGCCGTTACCTACACATGGCAGATGCCACCCACCCTCATCGGAGGGTCTGCCTTACAAGGGCTTTACTCGGCCAGAAATAGCTACACGAAATTATTATTCTTATCGTAATGATTCCATGTTACTCTATACGCTCTCTGGAGTTTGGCCTTTCTTTCAAAATTGGCTTTACTATCCAGTCCAGATGATAATATGATATCTCCGAGATATTTAAAGGGAGACACATATGAAATTATCCTATATTTCATCTGTAGTGGATATCTCCTGATATTTTGATGTACATTCTCCATAAACATTTTCTCATACGATTATTATTATTATTATTATTATTATTATTATTATTATTATTATTATTATTATAACCGGGGGAGTTTGCCGTGCGGTTAGGGGTGCGCAGCTGTGAGATTGCATCCGGGAGATAGTGGGTTCGAACCCCACTGTCGGCAGCCCTGAAGATAGTTTTCCGTGGTATACCATTTTCGCACCAGGGAAATGATGGGGCTGTACCTTAATCGAGGCCACGACCGCTTCCTTCCCATTCCCAGCCCTTTCCTATCCCATCGTCGCCCTAAGACCTATTTGTCGGTGCGACGCAAACCAATTCCAAACATTATTATTATTATTACAGTACCTAACAAAAGTTTAAGACCACTAGCCTATTTCATATAATAATTTCCTGGTCTTATAATTTTGTTAGTAATCTTTTGGTGAATATTCTGTGCATAGTTTAGACACTTATACATCTAAATATGTCATTAGAATTGTGATATGATTTTTATTTTATTAGTTATGATTTTTTGTTACTTTGATGTAACTGAAAAAATCCTACATTTTTAATTATGGAAAAATTTATTAACTTTAAACCGTCTTGTTTATGTTAGTAGTAATTTTTTTACAGTATTGTGTGGGGTGTGGGATCATATTGACACAAGAAAAAGAGATCTCAAACATGTTCCTGTCGTTTTAAAAAGTTAATAAATTCTGGCATTTGGTTAAATAACTTTAGTGAGATAACTAATTGAGCCAACGAGACCGAACTTGCATGAGTAGTTAGTTCATGTTCTCCTCAACAGATGGGATATAACAACAGAACCTGCTACGACCCCGACCTTGAATGGGAAACCAGTTTCTTGATACAAGTGACCAGAGCAGGTAGTGGGTATTTCGCAAACAGTGAAAAATGGGGAAAAAAACTGTGTCAGAGACATTGAAGTGGCAAATAATTGGAATGAAAAGATGCGGAAAGTCACATAGAACAATCGCATTAGATTTGGGTGTAAGTAAGACTTGTGTAACGAACACAATAAAAAAATTTGAAGAGGGAGGTGCAGTGGCTGACAAACTACGCAGTGGCCGACCTCGAGTAACATCTGTGCGCGAGGACAGAATCATTTGCAAAGCTTCGAAGATGAACCGGAAATTGTCTTTACCTTCACTTAAGCGGGAATTCGAAGACTCTACAAATAAGAACGTATCAGTAATGACCATTTCGCGCCGCCTAAGGGAAAAAGGACTGAAATCCTACGTTCCACTAAAGAAACCATTATTGAACAACGCACACAAGATGAACAGAAGAAACTGGTGCAGAATAAAGAAAAATTGGTACATGGAACATTGGGGCAAAGTTCTGTTCAGTGATGAATCCCGATTCCAACTGTACAGTTCCAGAAAAGTGCAGGTTCGGAGGACGGCAACGGAGAAATTTCTCCCACAATGCATGGTGCCAGCTGTTCAGGGGTTGCATGTCTGCACAAGGTACCGGAGTATTAAGATTCATCAATGGAACAATGAATTCAGAACAGTACATTGAAACCATGCAAGAAAACATGCTGCCATCCGCCCAGAAACTTCACGGTGGATATTTCGTTTATCAGCAAGATAACGCTCCATGCCACAAATCAGCGACAACAATGGAGTGGTTTGAGGGAAAAGGCATCACATTGTTGGATTGGCCAGCCAGAAGTCCAGACTTAAATCCAATTGAAAACCTCTGGAACATCATAGGCCTTCGTGTAGCTGCAAGGAAACCAAGGAGTGTCCAGGAACTTCGTGAGAAGATTTCCGAAGTTTGGAACGAAATTACGCCCCAGGAATGCCTAAAATTAATCCAGAGCATGCGAAAACGTGTGAAAATGTGTTTGAAAAATAAAGGAGGTGCTATTGATTATTAAGACGAAAATGAGTGTATAATAAGAATGATTTTTTTATTTAAATTTATGTTACCAGATGACTTGAAAATTCCAACCCAAAATTCAAAATTTTTGGTAAAAGTGTTCTTCAACCTCAAATACATGGTGAAAATTATAAGGAGAATTAAACTGTAGTGTTATATGTATAATAAAAGTAATTTTCAATGAGTAATTGAATAAAAAAAGTAATTTCGTTTAAAACTTGATTTTGTAATTTTTAGTCCATTTACATGGTTCAGGGAAAAGTAAAACAATGTGGCCACTAACCTTAAATATCTGAAGAAAAACTTTCAGTAGCATTAGACGGTAGTGCCAGACATACTATAAAAGTGATTTTATTTAAAAAATAGTCCTATTACTTTGTTGCTTTTAAAAATGTAGATCAACCATGAGGGTGGTCTTAAACTTTTGTTAGGTACTTATTATTATTATTATTATTATTATTATTATTATTATTTAAAATGCCGCGATGTCTTTTTGGATCTCTTATCATTCTGAAAGCACTGAAAACACTAAGCGAAGATCGGGACCTGGCCCATTGAACGCGGAAGCGGTTGGGATTACGTGTAACAAAGCTGAGCTGAATGTTCTTCACAAACTAGAAATAAACTCTCCACGCTCCGCAAATTACTTCTAGAAAAAGTAGGTTCAAATAACTCTTCAATTAATCTGTATTCACAGGATGTAATAACAACTGGGCTGCTGAGTCAGTTCAGGCGAAGATTCGCTCCACTGCGCAGCCTCAGCCCCCTACTTTCTTCTTACGAGAGGACAGGCCAAGAGTAAAGTTTTATTTCGAGGCTAACATTTATATGGAATCTAGGGAAACTGGTCAGTGATGTCCCTTAAAGACATGTCTTCAGATACGAAACCGATTAAATACTGCATATATGAAGGGATGATGATGATGATGATGATGATGATGATGATGATGATGATGATGATGATGATGATGATGATGATGATGATCAGTGGGAGGAGAAGAATGACCTTTTTCTCTACGCCTAATATTATGTTTAAGTGCTTATGTAGCCAAAGCGATAAATTGATATTCAGTTCACCAGAAAGTACATGGGTTTGATTACCTGTCACAAAATTTTCTGATCTCACTCTGTCACTATCATTATTTTGGATGGCGGGCTCGATCCTGGATTCGGTCACTTTAAACAACTCAAGGTTGTTGGCTTCCAGCATGTTTATTTATTTATTTATTTATTTATTTATTTATTTATTTATTTATTTATTTATTTATTTATTTATTTATTTATTTATTTATTTATTTATTTATTTATTTATTTATTTATGTGGTGCCGCCTCCTTTGTGTAGTGGTTAGTGTGTTAGCTACCATCCCCGGAGGCCCAGGTTCGATTCCTGGCTCTGTCACGAAATTTGAGGAGTGGTACGAGGGCTGGAACGGGGTTCACTCAGCCTCGGAAGATAAAGTGAGTAAATGGGGGATTCCCTCCTCAGCCATCCTTGAAGTGGTTTTACGCGGTTTCCCACTTCTCCTCCAGGCAAATGCCGGAACGGTACCTAACTTAAGGCCACGGCTGCTTCCTTCCCCGTTCCTTGTCTATTCCTTCTGATCTCCCGATACCCACACGAGGCCCCTATTCAGCATAGTAGGTGAGGCCGCCTGGGAGAGGTACTGATCCTCCTCCTCAGTTGTATCCCGCGATCAAGGTCTCACGTTCCAGGGTACTGCCCTTGAGGCGGTAGAGGTGGGATCCCTCGCTGAGACCGGGGAAAACCAACCCTGGAGAGTAAACGGATTAAATAAATAAATAAATAAATAAATAAATAAAATACAAATATTTTTATAAAGTAGCCAAGTTAGGGCTCTTGGCTGTCTCTTACACATAATAACATACACAATGTTTGAGAGTTTTACTGCACGAAATTTAGATTTTGTGGTCATTATTTGCAATGGAAAAGCCTGTAAGTTAAATAGGGAGTACCGGGCGGGCGAGCTGGCCTTGAGGTAGGGCCGCGCAGTTGTGAGCTTGCATCCGGAAGATAGTGCGTTCGAACTCCACTGTCGGCAGCCCTGAAGATGGTTTTCCATGGTTTACAATTTTCACACCAAGCAAACGCTGGAGCTGTACCTTAATTCCTTCCAACTCCTAGGCCTTTCCTATCCCATCGTCGCCATAAGACTATCTGTGTCGGTGCGACGTAGAAATCAAATTGTAAAAAGAATAGCTTAATAATAATAGAGAGTCAATAATATCGCCGTGTGCCTCAGAAAGGAGACAGAAGTTACTTTCAAAGAACTGAGCAAAATACCATGTTACACGTTCCTACTCACTCAAGAAGAAACGGTGACTTGTAAATACCGATCTTAAGAAGGAGAGGTGAAACGATTAATCTTGTTCTCTTGGCGTGTCCTGCGTTAGTCTCGCTGGTGCGATAGGTGGCTTGTCCAGCAAAACACCAGCCACAGCCAGCCCCCTTTAAGTTACTAAGTAAGACCAAAGCTAGAGACACTTCTAGACAGAAAGTCATAGGCCTATTTGAAATTAGAAAGTCGGTCACTAATATCTTTAAAACTCTTCTACTTCCTCTAATCAACTGAGGCTTGAAAAACTGCCCTAAGACTCCAAAATTTCAGAACAAATAACTTTGATACCACTAAACAGTTATTATTATTATTATTATTATTATTATTATTATTATTATTATTATTATTATTATTATTATTATTATTATTATTATTATTATTATATAATTCGCTGGGGCCATCAAGGACCACGTTAAGTCTTGTTGCATTTGACACTGAACTTGGCCTTCTTTAAAGCCCAGATTTCCCTCATTCTTTGTGAATGGGCCTGCTTACGCTCCTCTGTCCAAGGGGTACCGTTTCTTCTCTTCGGTTGCTCGTCTCGGTTTAGCCCGTTCGTCAATATTTTCTTGCGGAAGAGATCTCTGTTAAGGGCGTCTTCAGCTGAGATATGTAGCATTTGCAGGTCTTCTTTGGTATTTCTAAACCAGGGAATTGTGGTTTTGGGGTTTGAATCAAAAAGTGAAAGATTTCTTTAGTTAACTTTCTTCCGTCCATTCTTTTCAGATGACCGTAAAATCGTGCCCGTCTTTTTCTGATTGTGTCGGTAATTTTCTCTATTTTGCTGTAGACTTCCTTGTTGAATCTCTTTTGATGGATTCCATTTCTGTACTTTGATCCCAAGATTCCTCTCACAATTTTGCGTTCTTTTTCCTCCAGTTCTTCAAGGAGTCCTTTGTTGGCATTTAGAGACAGGGTTTCGGCTGCATATAGAACTACTGGCTTCAGAACTGTTTCATAGTGACGTATCTCGGTGTTTTGGGAAAGGCATTTTTGTTGTAGATAGCGCGGGATGTTTGGTAGGCTATTTCCAGTTTGCGTACTCGCTCCTGAAGTGCTTCTTTGTCCAGTCCATGTTTCATGATGATCTCACCCAGGTATTTGAATTTGTCTACCCGGGTGATGTCCCCGTATTTTGTATGGAGTTTTGGTGGAGCCTCTTTGATGTTAGTCATTACTTCTGCTTTCTCAAACGATGTCTCCAAACCAGTTTGTTGGGCAATTTCCTTTAATATTTCAACTTGAGCTCTAGCGGTTTCTATGTCGTTTGAGAGAACAGCAATATCATCGGCAAAAGCTAAGCAGTCTGTTGCGATCCCCTTGGATTTGGTTCCTATTCTCAATGGACTGTAGTTGGTTTCTTGTAATCTCACCCGCCAGGTTCTGATGATATTTTCAAGAACACAGTTGAAGAGTATCGGGGATAGCCCATCACCTTGTCGGACTCCTGTTTTGATGTCAAAGGAATGCGAGAGACATCCGTGGAACTTCACCTTGGATTTTGTATCGGTCAGGGTGGCTCTAATTAATGCCAGCAGTTTCAAATCAACTCCAAATTCATTTAAGATGTTTAGCAGGACTTCCCGGTCAATGGAGTCGTACGCTTTCTTAAAGTCCACAAAGACAGACACATACTGCTTGGACCTTAGTGTACAATATCTGATGATCGTTTTGAGATTTTGGATCTGTTCAGCTGTTGAGCGACCTTTTCTGAACCCTCCTTGGTATTCACCTATTTGATGTTCGACTTGTGCTTCCAAACGCTCCAGGATGGCAAGTGATAGAATTTTGTAAGTCACGGGTAGCAAAGATATTCCTCTGTAGTTGTTGATGTTCTTCATGCTGCCTTTTTTGTGTAATGGATGGATCAAAGCTATTCTCCAATCTTCGGGTAGGGTCTCCTTGTTCCAAATTTCTTCTATTTGCTTTTGCAAGATATCAAGTGATTCCTCTGCGGCATATTTCCATGGTTCTGCTACTACTGAGTCTTCCCCCGGCGCTTTGTTATTTTTGAGACGGGCAATGTGGCGCTTGATTTCATCTCTGTCGGGTGGTCTGGAATCTGGGTACCTGAGTAAGGGTTCCTTGGTCTCAATGGCGCTTTGTGGTTTAGAGCAATTAAGTAAATTCTTGAAGTAATCTGCCAGAATGCTGCAATTTTCTTCATTTAACGTCGCCAGTGTGCCGTCCTTTCGCTCAAAGCATAGAGATGGTGGTTTATAGCCAGTGAGTTTGCGTTTGAAGGCTCTGTAGTACTCTCTGCTTTCATTCTTCCTAAAGTTTTGTTCTATCTTTTCAATGAGAGATTTTTCGTATTTACGTTTCTCAGTTCTGAACACCCTAGCTACTTGTGCACGTTGGGTTTAGTAGGTTTCCCAATCATTTTCTGATTTCGTAGAGTAGTACTGTTTCCACGCATTGAATCTTTCTTGGAGGACTGATTCGCAGGTACTATTCCACCAGGATTGCTTTTTGCTTCTCTTGATTTCTGCAACGTCTTTGGCGGCCTCAACAAGGAGACTTTTGGCGTTGTTAAAGTCACAGTCATTTGGTCTAGCCTTCTCCTGGAACTCCTCGACCCTTTGCCGAAGTTTATCATTGTCGAAGCGTGTGATCTGTTTGGCTGTCTTCCTTGTGTTTGCGGGAATTGGTTTGAATTTGATAAGATACATATAATGATCTGAGGCCACATTTGTGCCTTTCTTTACCTTCACATTCATAATCTTAGGGCAGTTTCTCATGGAGATTGCAGCATGATCAATTTGGAACTCTCCGAGAGCTTGGACGGGAGAACGCCAAGTCATTTGCTTTCTGGGTAGATGGCGAAAGTGGGTCGACATGACCTGCAGGTTGTGATTTTCACAAATGGACACCAGTCTTTTGCCGTTGGGATTGGTTCTTTTGTGAGTAGGGTAATTTCCTATAACTTTCTTGTACTTCTGTTCACGACCTAGTTGGGCATTGAAGTCACCCAAAAGAAGCTTGACATGGTGTTTGGGGATTTTGTTTAATTTTTCATCCAGTAGGTCCCAGAAATTATCAACTTCGTCTGGATCAGACTTGTTCTTATCGTTTGTAGAAGCATGTGCGTTAACTAGGGCGTTCGCACATTTAATTGTGAGTATAGACAATCTGTCATTCACAGGTTCGAAATTTGCAACCGATTTAAGGATCTTGGTTCTAACGGCAAACGCGGTTCCAAGCATCACAGCTCCATTGAGGATTCCTCTTTGCGATTTGCTCTTGAAAAATCGGTAGCCTTCGGATTAAAAAATCTCTTCATCTGGGTACCTTGTTTCCCGTAGGGCCATTATGGATATCTGATTTTCGTGAAGAGCTTTGGTGAGGGTTTTCAGCTTGCCAGTTTGTGTAAGTGAATTTATGTTGAAAGTTGCTAGAAAGGCTTTAGATTTTAGCCTGAGTTTTTGACACTTCGGGGTACACCGAGACGCTCCGACTCGTCTCTTGCATGATGTCGAGTCTCCCCCAGAATCCGAACGAGACTCGTGCGCCGTGGCGTTCACGACGAGGGATTTATCCGAAGATTTACCCCCTGGGGTATGTTTCTTGAAATGTTATGCCATCATGCTTTTCGACTTGACTTTGCTTTGGACGGGTACCCATCCTTTTACAACTAGGGTTGTTAGCCCTAGAGGTTGCCTCAAGATGTTTTCTGGCTTCTGGTCATTTACCAGTCTTCGCCGTAACCCTGGCAAGGGACCAGTTTTTTTCACGGTGGTATTTTATTTCCCTACTACCCTCTGACTCTGCTGGAGGCAGAGCCAGCGAGCTTCCCCAATTCCAATGGGACGCGCCCGGTGGAGGTAACCGGTAAATCCCCACACGGGTTATTATTATTATTATTATTATTATTATTATTATTATTATTATTATTATTCTGGAGCCCAGCACTATCTCCCATTCAGGCCAAGTCGTAGGCATGGGTCAAGGTAATTACTTCATTTCCACCAAACTAAATCACTCCCTGCCATTTTATACCTCTGTTAACAACAAAGGTGAAAGATTACAGTCGTATTATACCCCTGTCACTACTTTGAACCAAGAACATATTCTACCACCAACTCTAAAAGCTGCCGGATTGTCAATAAAATGCCTGTGATTTCCTGTAATAACCTACATCTAATCCCTTATTCCCCCAGTAGGGCCTAACTACTAACATATCTTCCATGGTACTCTTAAAATCTACAAAATCTAACTGTCTATTCCCCTAGTAGCATTTTTCAGTTACTTGACGCATACTGAAAATCTGATCCTAGCAGCCCATTTGTGGTTTGAATTCACAGTGGTTTTCATCCAACTCACTCCACCGTTGATCGCATCCTCATTTCCAAAATGTCTGTGAACACATTACTTGGTATAGCGATCGATGAACTACCTCGATAGTTGTTGCAATCATTCCTGTTTCCTTGTTAATGGATAGTTGCAGTTACTACTTTCATTCAATCAGAAGATACCATTGTCATATTTCATCCTAATTATATTACCATATGAAGTCATTTCAATCTTGCCTTCCCTCTGTATTTTACCATTTCAGGTCGAATTTAATATTTTCTTGGCGCCTTGCGACAATGTTGTTTATTTATCATGTTTTCCACTTCGTTAAACGTAATTTCACTTCTATCGTCGTTTTTCTCCCCATAAACTCTATTGTTCGTGGCTTCAGCAGAAATGTTTCCTTCTACACACTGTTCATTTCCATTTCGGCCCCCTTTCTGTGATGCTTTATTATAGTCCAAAAAGGCTTCCCTGTCGCATGAAGTAGCAGTTCCAGGATGGTTATTACCAAAAGCTTTCCATGTTCTTCGGCTCTACAATGATTTTCTTTACTCTGCCTCCTTCATCTACTTACGATTCTCTACTTACAGTTCTTGTTTGTAGTCTTTTTTGTTATACCCTCCTGACTTCATTATTCCACCAAGATGTCTGCTTTATTCCATCTTTACATACTATTGTTCCTAGGCATTCCTTTGCAGTTTCTACTTCATCTCTGTATGCGACACAATCTCTTTCAATATCCTGAACCTGCTGATTGTCTCTTATTTGGAACTTTTCAGTAATCATGTCCATATACTTCCGTCTAATTCTCTCAATCTGCAGATTTTCTCCCCTTATCAGTCTGCAGACAGATTTCATTTTCTCTGTACTACGCCTGATGACAGTTCACTGTAGATCAGACAGTTGCCTGTATCAACGAAAAATTACCTGCGTTGTTGACCGTGGCCGGGATGAATGCATATTCTATGTTGATGAAAGAGTAGCGTTACAAAAATGTTGCCAAGTTTGGGCTGGGAAGACTTGGGAGAAAGGAGACGAGCTGCTCGACTAAGTGGTATGTTCCGAGCTGTCAGTGGAGAGATGGCGTGGTAGGACATCAGTAGACGAATGAATTTGGATTATGTCTTTAAAAGTAGGAAAGATCACAATATGAAGATAAAGTTGGAATTCAAGAGGACAAATTGGGGCAAATATTCGTTTATAGGAAGGGGAGTTATGGATAGGATTAAGTTACCAAGGGAGATGTTCAATAAATTTCCAATTTCTTTGCAATCATTTAAGAAAAGGCTAGGAAAACAACAGATAGGGAATCTGCCACCTGGGCGACTGCCCTATATGGAGATCAGTAGTGATTGATTGATTGATTGATTGATTGATTGATTGATTGATTGATTGATTGATTGATTGATTGATTGATTGATTGATTGATTGATTGATTGATTGATTGATTGATTGATTGATTGATTGATTGATTGATTGATTGATTGATTGATTGATTGATTGATTGATTGATTGATTGATTGATTGATTGATTGATTGATTGATTGATTGATTGATTGATTGATTGATTGATTGATTGATTGATTGATTGATTGATTGATTGATTGATTGATTGATTGATTGATTGATTGATTGATTGAATATTCTAACATGGGATTTGGAGTCATTTGAAGAATTTTGCACATTTTTGCGAACGACCACGCCCATATGTCCGCACTTACACAAGACTTAACACGATGTATTAATGTATATCTTTATTGGAAATGTTCACATATATTGGAGTCAGACCGCCCATGTCGGAATAACTTATCCTTTGTTGGTATAGTTTCATCTGTTGTTAGATATAAAGTTGATTTCCACTGAATAGGAATCCATTTATTAGCAATATTATTTGCCAGTCTCACGGAGGGTACTTTTCCTGTTGTAAGAGGTTTACTATTCCGATTCATTATAAGGGTATGAATGTGTTTTGTTGTTGAAACTAAAGTTGGGTCTATTAAAGTTCGTGAAAGGTCATCTATAAAGCCCAAACCTCTTTTGAAATGCAGTGGCAAATTATGGTGGGAAGTGGGAAAGGCCACACTTTGGGTATTATTATTCAGAACCGCTTTAGCATAATCACCATCTGATCTACGCTTACAATAATATTTTGAGCGATGAGGGGAGTGCACTTAGCTTCTACAGAAGCTAGTCCTAACCCTCCACACTTAATGCTTTGGTACAATATTGTGTTCTGGAGATGTTATACTGTTGTCCTCTCCATAGGTAATACCATATAGCTAGATCGATCTTCTTAACTATTATATGTGGTGGAGGTAAAATCTGCGTTACCTACCAAAATTTACTTACTGCAAATGTGTTAACTGTCCAGACCTTTTGACATATATTGAGGTTTCGAAGATGTTGAGCAAATAGGATAGAGTGAACTGTATTGAAAAAATGTCTCCAGTTGACATCATTGATTTGATTCAAATTCGCAGAAAATGTTATTACAAGGATATTATGTGTTTCCGCAAAGGGAATCCATTGAACTTGTGTAGGCCAGGGCCCAAATGGTAGTATTGCAGATATTTGTGGATAAATTTTTGCTCTAGAATTATGCTGATACTCGCTTATGACCAATCTTTAGTCTTCTAGCTGCTTGGGCTGTGTCAAGATAACAGTGATGTCGTTCGCATAGAGGTGCGCTTGTAAGAACGTTGAACCTAGTTGTATTCCTGAAAGCTTCGGAGTCAGTTAATTGACTTATGAATGGCTCCACGCTGATGGCTTGGAGTACTGTATAGAGTGGACAACCTTAACCCAATTGGTCTATGAATGTGGATTGTTTTGGAGAGAAAGTCATTAATTTATACGAAGTAGTCCGGATGGTGCATTGCTGTATAAGTTTCGTAGTGTTGTGATTATCCTGTTTGGGGAAGCAAATATTCTTAGAACAGATCATAGATAAGAATGTCTAAGGGCCGGTTGCATAAACGTTAATCTGAGTTCAACCACCCGAAACTGATCTCCAGTCAAGCTGAACTTGAATTTTGGTTGTATAAACATTAATCCAAGATCATGTCTTCTTGATGGAAGATCAAATCTGACTGGTGAATTTTCTCAGATTAACCTGGTTGAACTAAGTTCAGCAGAAGGAATATAATTATTATTTTTGTGAGAAATAAATCTGCTTAGGTGTCTATGACATAATAACAAAGAAAAATAATAAATAGGCCTACTGTTGATTAAAGTAAAATAATAAGTAGGCCTAATGCTAATTGTAATTATTTGAACAATAATCCTACTATTAACAAGTTGTTCGTTCTCCACTGTTTTATGCTTAGGGCCTATAGGTTATGCTATTTTCAGATTTCAGATTACTCTGACGTTTCATCCGAGAATGGAGAGTTTGAACTCCAAAGAGCTCCTCGCGTGTTTCAACATAGAAGGAATCCCTTGTTAGAACTAAATGATCGACAATTTAAAATACGGTTTCGATTAGGAAAACGTGTAGTTGAAGAACTAGAACAAAGATTACATCTACAATTAAGGACACAAACTAAACGAAATCATGCACTGAATCCAATGTTCATGATCCTTCTCACACTAAAGATTTTACGCAACTGGAAGCTTCCAAATAGTAATTGGAGATGTACGGTATTCAATGTAAATAAAGGAACTGCAAGTAGGACTATACACAAAGTCACTAGAGAGATTGCAGCTCTAAAACCTCAATTCATCAAGATGCCTGCTGAGGAGGGTGAAGTAAGAAGGGCATATCTTTTTCCTCTTTCTTAAAATTTGCAGTACGGTACGCGTCTTCTTGTTACTCATCTTTCTTCTCCATTTTGCGGCTTTGTTTACGTATCGCAGACAAATGAATGTCGAATGACGTCGAGAATTGTCGATCGTTTCTATCTAAACAAGACTGAAAACAATAGTCGGTCTTGATCTAAATCGCATGTTCGATACAACTCGATTCGATACAATCGCAATTATCTCTCTTGTTTAGCGATGTTGTCAACTCTGTTTCGTCGACCTTAGATCAAAACTGAACTTGGTTCAGTGATCTCAGATTAGTGTTATACAACTCACATAGAGAAAAGAACGAAGTTCATTTCTGATCTTCGATCAAAACTGAACTACAGTTAGCGATTTTTATGCAACCGGCCCTAAAGCGGTCAAAAGCTTGTTGAAGGTCTACGCTGATAAGTGCAGCGGATCTGTTGGGTTGAGAGGGCATGTGAAGCACAAAGTTACGTAGATTTTAGAGGCCATATATGATGTTGGAGTCACTCAAATACTTAACATATTGTTCGGAACCGAAAATACTACGTAAGGTAAGTCGCAACGTCAGACAAGAAGTTTTGTAAACAACTTGTAAACTGTATTAATTAGTATCAGTGGACGGTAATCCGACAAATATTTGGGCGACTTAATCTTAGGTAATAATAATAATAATAATCGTATGGCCTCAGCTACCATGTGCAGACATTTCGATTTGACGCCATCTTGTTGTCTGCTCGTCAATTTCGACGTTCCGTTTTACTCTAGTTCCGCTAGATGGCAGACAGAGTAAACCGGATCTCTCTTGGGCGTCTATGGCTGAGATTTAATTAATTTTGTCGGGTAAATACCGAATGTATCACCAGAGATCTTTTACATGCCGACATCGTACGACATGGAGTGTCGAATGGACTTTCTTCCGCCCTTCAAAAATCCGACTACCTCTGCCGGGTTTGAACCCGCTATATTGGGATTCGGAGGCCGACACTCTACTACGGATCCACAGAGGCCTACTAACACCATTATTCCCTCAGCTAAATTGTCCATCTGTTCAACACGTGTGGATGTCTTCTAAAAGGAACAGTAAGTCATCCTTTACATATTGTCAATAAGATTTGTAAAATACATAATAAAGACCATCGGAACCGGGTGATTTTTACAACATGCATCGTTGATAGCTTATAACAGTTTATCCGGTTGTATGTCGCTCTCTAGACGCTGGCCTTCATCTATCGAAAGTTGTTGCTGGATAGGTTGTAAAAAGGGTTGCGCTGATGTGCTTTGTTTAGTCGAGTGCTGAGCAAAAGCAAATTCAAAATGATCGGTTGCCACTTTAATAATATCAGTTCCTGTAATTGACCCCCTGTGGTTTGTAGCTTTGTCACAAACTTTTCCCGCTTGTACCCTTTTCTTTGGCAATGTGATATAACGGCGTCTTTTCATATTCTTCTAAGGAAGGAATACGTGTGCGCGCCTGTACACTCGGTATACCTTGTTCTTTCATCTGACAGAGTACTTGTTTAATTTCTGTTAATTTATTCTGCAAGTCATGTCCATGCTGTTGTGCACGACTTTAAAGAGGACTGTATAGAGTGGACAATCTTATCTAATCGGTCTATGAATGTAGTTGATGGCTTGTTCGTAGAATTGCTAAGTGGGTTTCGTAGAATTACCAAGCGGCTTTTCGTTCCAGAGCTTGATGTAAAGACACCTTTCGGAAGAAACGTCGTATGCCAGGTTTAGCCGCATGAATTCACCAGAGGATTTGTGAGGAATAATTCCGTTTCCTGTCGACTATTCGTTCCCACATCGTGTGAAATACTTATATAGAATCTGGAGTCTTTAAAAGTGTACTGTTCAACTTTCAATATCCTCTTCCTACCACTGGGACATGCATGTCTACACGTAATTTAAAGAGTACTGTATGATGGTCAGAGAAATGGACTGAGATGACGGATATTCTGTGTGTAATTATGGACACTGAGTGAGAAAGAGAGAGAGAGTCTGTCAAGTCTGGATGCTGAATTATGGCGGAAAAATATGAATTCAACATAATTTCCGTGTTACATTTCCCAATTTTCTCTTAGACAAAGCTGCTGGACTAGTTCAGAGAGCGATACCGAGTTGTTAATGTTGGGTCCGGTTTGATCCTTCCGGTAGAGAATGCAGTTGAAATCACCTGCAAGTATAAGGTTCGTTCCCCATGTGAGATGAATATTGAGGTTTTCTAGAAAAACATTTCTCGTTCTAGTCTGTTTTGCGCTCCTGATGGACTGCATATATTAATTAATATAAAGTTGTCGTAGAGAGCGGAGAGCACTCTAGCGTTTAGATGTGCAACGAAGTTATGACTGTCAAGACCAGATCTATATACAATAGCTGTTCCTTATGTATCCTCTCCTAAGTTAACATAGTATTCGTACGGGCTGAATATATCTAAACTGCAGGTACACACTTCTTGGAGAAATAAAATATCTATGCCATTGTCTCTTAATGAGTGCCCACTTCGTTACGCTCAAAATGCCATTGATGTTTGCCGTAGCAAAGGTACGCAAAATCATCTGTGGAAAGTAGGTATTACATGTGCTCTGTACATGAGTAAGGTCAAGCTGAAATCATATATCAGACGTGGTGCTGTGCTTGTGCTTAGACACAACGGCCATGAGGCTGAAAAGCGTGAACAAGTGGCAGATCTAAATCATAGTGTGACCTCGATTAATTGAAAGAAAATTATTCTTAAAATTGGCAACGATTAACTGTATCCAATTATTCAAGTACCGCTCTTCTCTTTACGCTGCGATCCTTGCGTGGTTTTGTTCGAATGGATTTTGGTGTTACTAGATTTATTTCCATTCCCTGAAGTTGTGTTTCCCTCAAATAAGCACGGGTCCTTGGGACTAACTTATTGCGATTGTCATTTACATGTTTTTGGTTGTTATAAAGATATCGGAATCTTCTGGTAGATCAGCTGGTGTATCGACCGTAGGGGTATGAACTTCCTCCGTCAACTTAATTTTTTGTGTGTGACGTAGCCTACTGTTTACTTAACTGAGCAATATTTTCAATATTCAAGGGATCTTCTTGTATTGTGGACTGAACTGCTTTCATTTGTGTATCTGGATGCTCTGTAACATCAATGTAGTAGTTGTTGTAGTTTGTTGTGGTACGTTGCTTGGAGCGGGCTCTGATGTGGTGAACGTATGCATATCATCTGTTGACACATTAACAGGGCGAGTTGTTCCCCAGCAAGTAAGGTGTTTACTACATGTTGCGGTTGGGAGTCCAGTGAGTCGAGGTCATTTGTGTTAGTCTTGTTCGGCTCCATGGCTAAATGGTTAGCGTGAAAAGACATGCACCTGGCGAGCCGAACTTGTCCTCGGACACTCCCGGCAATAAAAACCATACGCCATTTTTATTTATTTGTGTTAGCCTTGTTTACGAGTGGGGGAAAAGTTCCTCTCGTCAATTGTAAGTCAGATTGGAGAGTGGTTGCTGTTGTTGTGGGCACATAGGCGTGAAATAGTGTGGCGAGTGATGTCGGCTGTCTCAAAACATTGCTGGCACGACGAGGACAGTCAATGTGCAGATGATCCGGGGCGTTGAAAATAGCACACGGTTTTTCTTGTCTCTCATATGATACTTGTCTCCTGTACCCCTCTATTCTTACAAAGGATGAAATGTGCTGTTTTAACTGAATTTTTATTTGTCGAATACCATTTGGTACGGGTAGACGGTAGAACAGAGACCACGATTCATCACAAATGCCTTTAACATTGCCGTATTTCGTGAAATAATATCTGATTTTATCAATGGGCAATTCCGGGGGGAATATTAAACAGACGAACTGTAGTCACCTCAATTCTAACTGCTTCAGTAACTGCCGGTATTGTCTCCCCGCTAAAACGTTTGAGTTGATGAAATTACCTTGATATACTGTATACTGCATTAGCCGGGCATCCACTTGGAGAACTGCTAGCTTGTCCATGTTTAATTGTAGTGTTTCAGAAACCCAGGTGTGTTTTTCTGCTGCTGTTGGCCTTGTATAATTATGCTGGAAACTGCATTTCAGTGTGTTTTTCCGAATGCTTTGCATGATTACTTTTAAACATAACAATTAACTAAAGAAAAACACTAATATCTCACAGAATATTAGCAAGATTTGGTGGTAAGAGTTCACTGTTCCCTGCTGTGTTCTTGCTTACTGTAAACAACACTGACATGTCCAACTCGCTCTGCTCTCTGTGAACAACTGTCCAATTGGCACTCTCCTATCCTTGCTGTTGACCCTGACTACGTAGTCACTCAGTAGATAAAACCCGCCAACTTCATACTCATCCGCACCCTAGTATAATGATTACACGGACAATTCTCTTCCTAAATCATCCAATTCCTAAATCGCTCTATATCGTATGCTTATTTACGAACCTATTTCCTTTCTTTCATTCTCCCCTTTCCCTTTTCACAATTGTTAAGAACGTCTTGTAATATTTTAACCCTTCGTTTGGTATATCCCCTCACCCGAACATCAGTAATTCGCAGCACTTCCAGAGATATTCTCTTTGCTGATTCAGCCAGTTCTGCTTTCTTTCTTCCATAAGCCCCATTTATATTGAGAACCCCCATAGAATTCCAGTCCTTTAGCCAAACTTTTTTTTGTTAAATGGATGTGAGACTCCGTAACTCTCATAAATCTGTGGCTTGTTAAAAACGTTCTGAACGTGTACGGTAAATTTACTGTGAAGTAGAATGCTACGGCACTTACACATACTTCCAGTAAGAATCTCTCCTCTAACGATTTAGAGACCACCGCCGGATTGTTCTAGTCGCCTGAGTATAAGGAAGGCCATGACTCAGAATATTGCTACGTGCTAGCCCCGTGGTAGCCCTTTTCGGTACTTCCAGGAAGGGGCTAGTGACTCAGACGACCTGGGATCTCCCAGCCAGCTTGTGAGGTGGAGCCGGCCTTTCCATGTATTGTTCTCGTCTGCCGGCTTACCTGTGAGTTTCTTGGAGATTCAACGGGAATGTTTCAAGCCACCTCGCGAAAATTCTGGCTCATATCACCAGAGATATAAAAAGGGAGGCTAGCCGCGGACAGTCGGTCACAGTTGGGCTTCGTGGTGGAGTCAGTGTGAGACGCAGTGTGTTGGGATTCGGTGAATGGGCTGAGGGTGACAGAGGTGTTGGCTGTCGCTAGTGTCCAACCGAGGTCTGTACGAGGAGCTGTTGTGGTGTCGGAGAGACCAGTGAGTAGGTGGGCTGGAGACGACGGAACGGAACACGTGTTCAACCTGAGAGTTCTGTGTGTTTGTGTATTTCTGTGGACTGGGGATCGCCGTGAGTCAGTGAGAGAACCCGCTATCGTGAGTGCGAGGGTAAATGGACATATGTTAATGTCACTGTTGTGAGTATCGTCCTGTTGTTGAATACTGTTGAGCTGTTTAGTTGTTCACTGCATGTGACTGTGTGAATTACTGGACTGTCTACGGAGACGAACCAATAGACAGTCATCGTGTGTCGAGTGGCCCGTAGCCCTGTGTTCAAATCCAGCGATATACACACAGCTGCTGTAAGAGGTGACTGGATTTGGCGAAGTGAAAGCAAGGATTAACCGTCAGCAGGTGTAGCAACGGGCTGGACCGCCTGCTGTGCCGTAAGGAAGAGGAACTTGAAAATATACGGTAATTAGTAAGTGTTGCTATTCATATCTGATTAGAAGTGTGTATGTATATACATGTGTGTGTGTGTGTGTGTGTGTGTGTGTGTGTGTGTGTGTGTGTGTGTGTGTGTGTGTGTGTGTGTGTGTGTGTGTGTGTGTGTGCATTTATTGGGTTATCCTGAAATGGAGTTTTGTTCGTAACAATATGACAGAGATGCCCACTGATATTCCATAGCAACTGGTATCCCTACACACAGGACCACTTACTAGAGCACTCGGCCGTTGCCCATGGTTCACAAACTAGAACGTAGCTGCAGTATTCCACACCACGAACCATTAATAATAATAATAATAATAATAATAATAATAATAATAATAATAATAATAATAATAATAATAATAATAATAATAATAATAATAATAATACCGTGAAACCCCTCTAAGTTGAACATCTGCTGTTCGTTCGTAAAAAATGTGTCCAATTTACGGGGTGGGCGTACAGTATTTCAAAAGTACCCTAACAGTGTAGGAAAGGAAACACTCTGAGCTAGTGTGTACTGTAGACTGTAAATAAATAATAAAAGCAGCGGTTATTTGAATTTATATACAGTACAGTACAGTACAGTACAGTACAGTACACTGAAATTTTTACCTACGAAAACTGTAAAAGCACTACAGTATTGTCCTAATTTTTATTTTGCATATTGTACTGTACAGTTCTCACCCTTTAATACTTAGTTTAAAAAAATCAGTCACAAAACGTTGACTTTGATTTTATTTTTCGTTTTTTGAACATGCCTGTTCTGAATCAATTTTCCTACGTAATCCAAATAGAGTGTCAATAATTTCTGCTTGAGTATACACAAACGCATAACCTTCCAACTCATTAATACACTGCACAGCATTTTGTTAACGAGATGGCTCCTTGAGTACAGCAACTGTTTCTTCTTCTTCTTCTTCTTCTTTTTCTTCTTCTTCTTCTTCTTCTTCTGAAGATAATCTTTCTTCAGTAGAAATCACTTTCTGTAACACTCCATCAACTGTTCCAGGAACATCATCGTGGACTTCCAACACATTATCGAAATCGTGTCTGATAATTCACTGAGAAAAACTTCAAGGAGACATCGCAATTCTTCAGTTAACGAGATTTTGTCTGTGTGAGATGGTTCTTCCTCTTCAGGTGATTGGGGCACACATTCTGCATGATGGAAACCTTTCACAATTGTTTCTTTAGACACGTCCACGAAACCAGCTAATTGCGTCGAGAACCGTCACACTCCGTGTAAATTCGATTGCATTCGTTTTGAATCTATCCAAAACTGTCATTTAAAGGCTGTCCAATGTCCAGAGTTGAGGGGTTTCCAAAGTACAGACGATTTTTAACATGTAAAACCATAGGGAATTAAACGGTGCATTAAATATATGTCCAATCAAAAGGAAAAGGGGTGTCCAGGCTATGGGGGTGTCCAAAGTGAGAGGTTTCACTAATAATAATAATAATAATAATAATAATAGTCCGCCTCTGTAGTGTAGTGGTTAGCGTGATTAGCTGCCATCCCCGGAGGTCCGGGTTCGATTCCCGGCTCTGCCACGAAATTTGAAAAGTGGTACGAGGGCTGGAACGGGGTCCACTCAGCCTCGGGAGGTCAACTGAGTAGAGGTGGGTTCGATTCCCACCTCAGACATCCTGGAAGTGGTTTTCTGTTGTTTCCCACTTCTCCTCCAGGCAAATGCCGGGATGGTAACTAACTTAAGTCCACGGCCGCTTCCTTCCCTCTTCCTTGTCTATCCGTTCCAGAATTCCCATCCCACCACCAGGCCCCTGTTCAGCATAGCAGGTGCGGCCGCCTGGGCGAGTTACTGGTCATTCTCCCCAGTTGTATCCCCGACCAAGAGTCTGAAGCTCCAGGACACTGCACTTGAGGCGGTAGAGGTGGTATCCCTCGCTGTGTCCGAGGGAAAAACCGAACCTGGAGGGTAAACAGATGATGATGATGATGATAATAATAATAATAATAATAATAATAATAATAATAATAATAAAGTCAATATATCTTCAATCATGTTAGAACTACCAATGTTAGTAATTAAAGTGATCGAAACTGCGTTCGGCTCCCTTTAATCCTTACCTTCAGCGGTTCTGCTTGGTTCGCTTCCTTGGTCCGTTGCAGACTGTGCCAGCGGAGAGAAAGTGTGAATCATACTTGACCTTGTCGTTTCTTCTCGCTTCCTTCGTCTAGTTTTTGTCATAAGTGCACAGCACTATTCTTTCTTTGCAGGTATTATTAGCTATCGATGACTGGATTTAAATGTTGAGTGTTGCCGATTTACTTCCGGTGGTCCCGCCAAGAGGACAAGAAGCTGGCAGTTCGTTGACCGTAGTAATGACTGGCTGAAATTGTCGGACCGTGAAATGCGAGATGGATGCGATCCTCATTACATACTCGATCAACAGCTGGTGAAGGACTGTGTCGGTCGGGAACCCATGTTTAGAACGACTTCACGTAATTCACGCTTGGACTTACCCATCAATATTCGTGAACAGCGTGCATAATCCACGGTCCATTGACATTGAAAGTAACGTTGCCAAATCTTGTTTTCTACCTACTAGTCACAACAAAAGGCGTCTTGAACTGATATATCATGCGTAAAGATCCACAATGAGGTACAATGAGGTCTGTCTATGCATGTGTGAAACCTGTTAACGAACTGAAGAGTAAAACCGAGTATTTAATTGAATAATTTTAGTATCGGAATAATTAATTAAGCGCCCGAGTCCGTGCCTGAATAGGCAGCGTAGTGGCTTTCGATTCAGAGGGTCCGAGTTCTATTCCCGAACGGGTCGGGGATTTTAACATTCTTTGGTTAATTTCGATGGTTCGGGGGCTTGAGGTGTGTTTAGGATGACCAGATTCAAATAGATAAGAAAGAGGACAAAACTATTTTAAAAGGAGGACAATACCCATAAGTAGAGGGCAAAAGATCCTCCATTGAGAATCTGTATTTGGACATAGGCCTATACAAAGGGCACTAGGAAAGTTTTGCAATACGCAAAACGGTTGGCTGGACAGCCCTGTTATGGTGAAGGATGAAAAGAGGGGTGAAAACCGGTCTAGAAGACAGCAAGGCGCGACCTTCACACCAGTTGTTACCAAGCAGTGGGATTGAAAGCATGTTAAGATGTCACTGTGGTCTAGTCCGACTCGTTGGCCGAATGGTCAGCGTACTGGCCTTTGGTTCAGAGGGTCCGGGATTCGATTCCCGGCCGGGTCGGAGATTTTAACCTTCATTGGTTAATTACAGTGGCCCAGGAGCTGGGTGTTTGTTCTGTCCCCAACATGCTTGCAACTCACACACCATACATAACACTATCCTCCACCACAATAATATGCAGTTACCTACACATGACAGCCGCCCACCCTCATCGGAGGGTTTGCCTTACAAGGGCTGCACTCGGCTAGAAATAGCCACACGAAATATATATAATGTGGTCTAAAGGTGAATATCGCGCAATTGTCCGATTTTACTCGTGGATTAACTGTTGACCAGTGCCTGGAGGAAATGACTCCTGTGCTGGGGAAAGACTGTCCACATCGGACATCAATTTTCCGCTGGTACAAGGAGTTCCAGAGGAAAAATTTTGGAATTGAAGACGATCCTCGTTCTGGGCGACCGTCTGAATCAGTGACTGAGGAAACATTGAAACTGTGAGGAAAATGTTGCAGAAAGAGAGGCGGTTGACATATCGGCAGGTAGAAGAGACCCTCCACATCCCTGCACCAGCTATCCATTCAATTCTACACGACCATCTCCATGTTAGAAAGGTTTTTTCCCTTTGGGTGCCCCATTCACTTTCACAGGAACATAGGGCACATGGAGTGAAATGGTGCCTAAAAATGCTAAAACGGTTAGAAAATGGGACTTTGCGTAACGTCCTTAGCATTTATACAGATGAAGAAAATTGGCTTTATTATTACGATGATCCAACAAAATCCCAGAACAAGGTGTGGCTGTTTGAAGATGAGGGTACTTCTGTGACTGTGCGAAAATCAAGGTCAGTGAAGAAAAAGATGATTGCAGTATTCTTCACTAAACGGGGCATCTGACTCTGGTTGTGCTAGAAACACAAAGGACAGTTAGTGCGAAGTGGTACAGTGAGACTTGTCTGCCTCAGGTCATCCAGGCTCTCAAGCACCTCCGTCCAAGGTCACGGCTCAACACTTAGCTCTTGCATCACGACAATGCTCCAGCACATAGTGCTAATGTAACAATGGATTTTCTTGCCATATCGGTCTCGACTGTGCTTGATCACCCTCCATACAGTCCTGATCTTGCCCCATGTGACTTCGCACTCTTCCCAGAAGTGAAGATGAAGCTGAAAGGGCGGCGTTTTGCATCCGACGAGGAGCTTCTGGCAGCATGGGATCAAGAGTGTGAAAAGGTAACCGAAGAAAAGTGGCAGAGTTGATTCAGTGACTAGTTTCGACGTATGGAGAAGTGTATTGAGTGTGGTGGAAATTATTTTGAAAAATTCTAAAGCGATCACTCACATTGCAAAACTCTCCTAGTGCCCTTTGTATTCTAATTTTCACATAAACTTACATCAACAAAATGTATTCATTTCTATATTATATCGAAAATTTTACAAAATTTAAACAATGAAGTTTTAATAACTCTGAACTACAGTTAACTTTGCCCATTTCTGTCCACAAGGTAACTTGTTATATACAGGATCATTACTGCTCTCATTCAGGAATTGTTTGAAATTGCAGAACTGATCAAAAGATTCCACATCATCAATTTGAAAGCCAAATACAAAATATTTTTTTAGAGATCACAATAATCGACTGTTCTTTCACAGCCATCGATTTAAAACAGGCTTCCTTCAAATCCCGGTTTTCTCCTGTCGCTTGCCACGTCACCAGTCACACATTAACATAGCAGTGTTCTGAGGGGATATTGCTGAGAGAGAAGAGTGGTAAATAGCGTATATTAACACAATACAATGTATGCAGAGAATGATCTTTTTTTTCTTGCTAGTTGCTTTACGTCGCACCGACACAGATAGGTCTTATGGCGACGATGGGACAGGGAAGGGCTAGGAGTGGGAAGGAAGCGGCCGTCGCCTTAATTATGGTACAGCCCCAGCATTTGCCTTGTGTGAAAATGGGAAACCACGGAAAACCATTTTCAGGGCTGCCGACAGTGGGGTTCGAACCTACTATCTCCCGAATACTGGATACTACCCGTACTTAAGCGACTGATCTTATGTACTGTATATCCATAATCACATTTCTATAAATCGATACATCGATGATGCCGTCCGGTATTGAAGAATACTTGTAAAAACGAATTTGTAGGGTCTACCACATATTACCCCAAAATAAGCAGATTCACTGAAAATAAAGGAGGACATTTCGGATTTTTAAATAATCCACCTGGACCCCGGACAATGATCTAAGAAGGAGGAAATGTCCGGTTAAGTGTGTGTCGTTTTTAACAGTATAATTCATCATTGATAGGACGCCATTCTCACAGACGCGCAAGTCGCCTAGAAAGCGTCATCTTAAAATACCAGCACCAGTCCTCTCCAGCGGCCACACGCCATTAATTACGTTAAATGCATATCTCACAGTAACTTTAGTAATAGTAATTTATTGAACATTACAGGCTTTACGCCCAGATATATGTTCACAATGCCAGATTACATGAAACAGAAAGAACCATTAAAACAAACGAAACTGAACAATTATAAATATAACTAAAAACTACTGTATATCTACTAAGCGGTCCCGTGCATGGGCAGATGACCATTCCACATGTAATGGCCAACCCTACAACCCTATAATCTTACCACTAACTTGGTGGCCCCCACACGGGCGCGATACCAGTCTCCGTGCACGGCACCACCCCTAAACTAAATCTACTAAGCTGCCACTAACATGGGCGGATGACCAGTCCACATGTTAGGGCACGCCGTACATCTAAATTAACCCTATAATCCTAAAAGTAATTTGTTGGTCCCCTACACGGGCGAGAAACCAGTCCGCGTGCAAGGCGCCACTCCTACAACTTCTGTCCGGCCGTGTCATCCCCCCTGGTGAGAAAGGGAGCCGCCCTCCTAAGAATGACACGCCCGGCCCTACCCGTGGGGCCCAAACGGGACGGCCACAACATCTCCTACCAGCTGACTGAGCACCATTCCCTTTGCGGCCGGCCACATGTGGCGGAAATCCATCTCCTCATGTGTTCCGCCTCCCTCACTCCTCAGTAACTTTAGTGAAAGGCTTAGCATTGAGCTGGTTTATATCATAGTTTTAATTATGCTGATCCCCTTGATCACAGTCTGTTATTGTTGGACGGAATTTTACCTCCACTCTGTAAATGAATAAAGGACTTGCCCATTTTCTTTTCTATTGGCTTTACGTCGCACCGACACAGATAGCTCTTATGGCGACGATGGGACAGGTAAGGGCTAGGACTGGGAAGGAAGCGGCCGTGGCCTTAATTAAGGTACAGCCCCAGCATTTGCCTGGTGTGAAAGTGGGGAAACCACGGAAAACCATCTTCAGGGCTGCTGACAGTGGGGTTCGAACCTACTACCTCCCGAATACTTAAGCGACTGCAGCTATTGAACTCGGTGGACCTGTCCATTCTGGTCTATATCAGAATGATCATGTGCTTCTCCTATCCAGAACCATACAGTGAATGGTATAAGACTGCACGTGAAAAATGTTCGTGGAATGTGTTTAATATTCAGAACAGCTGCTCTCACTTGTTAAAGGAGACTGTATGAACAGGCATTTGAATCATTCATAACGTCATGGATTCTATTCCCTCTAAAGGAATCGAGAAATTTAGGGACGAGACCTACTTTTAGGCAGGCATATGGTTATAGGATTCACAGTAGAACTGAGTACACGTCAATTCCTGGAGATAACGGTTATGGCGTAGGGCTAACAAATTTACCTCATTTACTATTGAGATTAAAAATAGAAAGAGGCTTTAGTTTCCACCTCTCCAGGGACCTCGATGACATTCCCAGAGTTGGCTATGCTTTCTGATAATAATATTATTGGCTTTAAATTATACTAATTTTTCGATTTTCAGAGCAGAAAATTTCACGGAATTTAGCCCGTATGAGCACTTTTACGTGCCTGTAAATATTCCGGCATGAGGCTGGTATATTTGAACACTTTCAAACACGATTAGACTAAGCCAAAATCAAACAGTCCAAGATGGTCTCAGAAAGCCAGCGCACTCAGCCACTCAGCTCAGTTCTTTGCTTTCCGTTCACATCTTTTGTAGTTAGTTAGGTTTTTGTCAATTTGTTTTACGTCGCACCGACACAGATAGGTCTTATGGCGACGATGGGATAAGAAAGGCTTAGGAGTAGGAAGAAAGCGGCTGTGCCCTTAATTAAGGTACATCCCCAGCATTTGCCTGGTGTGAAAATGGCAAACCGCGGAAAACCATCTTCAGGGCTGCCGACGGTGGGGCTCGAGCCCACTAACTACCGGCTGCAAGCTCACAGCTGCGCGCCCCTAACCGCACGGCCAACTCGCCCGGTTGGTTGGTTGGTTGGTCGGTCGGTCGGTCTTTTTATTTGACATCCATGGGCGACTTGCGCGTCTCGATATGATATAGTGATGGTAATGAGGTAGAGAAAGGGTAAAACAATTTGACACCAAGGTGTCTGCTCGAGGCTTAGCATCTCCACTCGACAGACGAATTACCATTAATAGCGTCATATACCCATACGAATACTGCGGAAAGGTTTTGGCACGCAATCCAGTCATTAGAAATTATTTTCATAACACGCTGCCGGTCGATTTCCGAAGGTGATGTTTTTAAGTTGAAAACATTTATCAGACAAAATAAGCGCCTCCGTACTACGAAAAGCGTAAAATTAAGCAATTTCCTCAATTGTGCCAAAAATTGTGCCGGAAATATTTCGAATTGTGAGTCTTGGATAGCTCTACCAAACTAAAGAACCGATTTTGAAAATCACTTCCGGCCTAAATACAGTTCCGGAAAAACAGCCTAAACTCGCTTGTTTCTTTACTCGTTTTCTTTTTTATACAAATCTTAGCCAAATTAACTTATTTACATAATTCTTTCTGCAATGTGTTCCTTGGTTTAATATCCTCAGGCGCCTTTTTACTTTTGAAAAATGTCCACATCGAATGTGGTTATTCCGGCATTGGGACGATGACCTAGATGTTAGGCGCCTTTAAACAACAAGCATTATCATCGCAAATATCAGGGCATTGACTCACATTAGCGCTCGTACTGGTGTTTAAGTGAAACTACGCATTGACTCACATTAGCGCTCGCAGTGGCAAACTGCTAACCTAATTGACCGGATAACGATGATTAAGAAAAGGATTGTAATTTTTAGGAATAAATAAAGAATATATTAACAGACTTTATTTTATTTTACTTTCGTAGCTCATATCCCTAGGATGTTTTTTCAACATTGAGTTGCTTGCCTCAAGGGCTGAACTGTGGATTTTTCCACCACCTGGAGTCGAACCGGCTAACCACGGTGTCAGACCATAGAGATATTATGCCCTAAAGATCTTGGCCACCAGTTGGTCTACATCTTATGTTATTGAGCATAAGTGTATATCAGACTGTAAATAATATGATGGATAAATTATTCTCCTCCTGGAAAGTAATACTTGCCTTTCATAATCATTCATGATTTATTTTCCTGCTATTCTTTTTTCCCTTCATTTTCTCTTTCTACGGTTAGTTGCTAAGTGAGATAAAGATTCCCTGTCGATTCCCGTAATTAGAGACGTGTAACCTCTCCCACTTAGTGGGCGGTAATTAAATGGCAGTCGTGATCAGCGGTATTTTCTTTTTCAAGCACAGAGAGCTCTTCTCCGCCACATGCTGGTCAGGTCCTCAGCCCGAGGGCAATCACCGCAGTGTCATAGTCCTCGGACGAAGAAGCTAAATCCTTACATTTGGGCATGCCACGATTCGTAAAGAATATTTATTAGCACCTGGCCACTTCGAATGGCGGTCGTGCAGCTCAAAGGATTGACCTCAGGGTTGCTTCATTCCTCATACTCTTAATCATCCTGCTGTGCAGCTCGATAGCAACTCACCTTTCGTTGAAATGGTTGTAGGATCGAACTGACGTACATTCAGTCGACACTAAAGGGTGCTTACTAATTACATGTCAGACTATTTGCGTCACTAGAGTTTTTTAAAAAATAATTTTGCTTTACGTCGCACCGACATAGATAGGTCCTACGGCGACGATGGGATAGGAAAGTCTAGGTTTCGGAAGAAAGCGGTCGTGCCCCCCCCCCATTAAGTACAGCCTGGTGGGAAAATGGGAAACCACGGAAAACCATCTTCAGGGCTGCCGAGAGTAGGGTTCGAACTCACTATCTCCCCCCTAACCACACGGCCAGTCCGCTCGGTATTATTATTATTATTATTATTATTATTATTATTATTATTATTATTATTATTATTATTATTATTATTAGGTGCTGCCTGGCCGAGGCGAAAAAGGCGTGCTCGGTTTGCCCGGAAGGATGTGGGTTCGAATCCCCGTCAGGAAGTCGTAAAATTTAAGAAACGAGATTTCCACTTCCGGAGGTGCAAATGGCCCTGAAGTTCACTCAGCCTACACCAAAAATGAGTACCAAGTTAATTCCTGGGGGAAAAGGCGGCCGGGCGTAGAGCTAACCACTCTACCCCATCACGTGCCAAGGTTAACAATGGTGGAAGCCTTTCCCTTCCACTCCTCCAAGGGCCTTCATGGCCTATATGGGGGTGACTTTGCTTTGCTATTATTATTATTATTATTATTATTATTATTATTATTATTATTATTATTATTATTATTATTATTATTCACTGATCGGCCAACTAGGGACCACGATAAGTTTCTTTATACTTTCTGGCGTTTACTCAGTTTTCGCTTGATCCAGTCGGTTTTCATTTGCTCGAGCCTTCATCCGATCCACTTTTCACCAGTTGTACAGTTCACATCCTGGAGAGTCCCAAAAGTTACAATGACCGAGCTCGATAGCTGCAGTCGTTTAAGTGCGGCCAGTATCCAGTATTTGGGAGATAGCGGGTTCGATCCCCACTGTCGTCAGCCCTGAAGATGGTTTTCCGTGGTTTCCCATTTTCACAACAGGCAAATGCTGGGATGTACCTTAATTAAGGCCAAGGCCGCTTCCTTCCCATTCCTAGGTCTTTCCTATGCAATCGTCACCATAAGACGTACCGGTATCTGTGTCGGTGCGAAGTAAAGCAACTTGTAAGAGTCACAATGCTTGTTCTGAAAAGGTCTCCTTTGTGCGCGTCATCTTGTCGTAAGCCCATTTCTTCGAGATCTTCCTTGACGTTAACGTGTCAAGGAATTGTTGATTTTGGTTTTGAGTCAAAATTGTTAAAAATGCGTTGTGTCCATTGAGAGTCGTCCTCCATCGTAGCTGACTGTAGAAGTAAACCCGGCGTTTGCGCATTGTGTCTGTGATCGTCTCTACCTTAGAGTAAATTTCTTGTCTGGATTTTCTTATGTACATCCGGTTTGTAGTTTGGACTAAGAATGTTGTGAATAATCTTTTTTTTTCTCTTTTTGCTCTAACTTAGCGTACTATTATTATTACTGGAGTTCCATAAATTGTGGATACAATGTAGGGATGGTGGCTGGAGAAAGGGCATAGCCCCACCTACACCAAAGTGCCTACATTCCCACTTAAATTACAATAATTATAGGGTCTTACTAATAAAAAGTCCTTATACCGTTGTTTAACTCTTGTTTAGTTACACAGTGAATAAACCCTGTATAAGCGTTTTACATTTTTCTTACTAATAAACGAGGTATACGCATTGTATTACTAAACAGCACGTATACACTCGTTCCAAGGAGTAGGAATCTCTTCCTGTAGTTCACTGACGTTTTTCGCACGTTCACCGCCTTTATGATCGCTTCTGCTGGTTATCTACGAGCAAAACTTTCCGGAAAGTCGCACAGTAGCACGGCATATCGAAAAGGCAGTGGCAGCACTAAGTGAGACAGCTGGAAATTCGCTTATATTGATATCAACATTTCTTCAGCTTGCTTGTGTAATGATCGCCAAAAAAAGAAATGGAATGGCTTAAGAAAAGATCAATAGCTCTTAACTAGGATAGTACGGAAAACGTAAGCAATTGTAATTCAATCGGCGGGTTGAAAAGGGTACACATTCCAAAATCCTTCCTTTTCAGGAGAAAGGAAAACCTGTTTTGTAGCTAAACGAAAGGTTAGATCAAAAAAGTTTTTATTAGGCATTTATACATCACATTTCTACGTATTCAACTACAAAGTATGGAAATCATATTACGTACGGTTTTCAAGTTATACCATTTTTTATGTCAAGGAATATGTCCCTTTTTATACTCAAATTTGAGAAAGATCTGAGATCTTTGTAGAGGCAGATAATTTATAATAAACTCGCAATTTAAAGTCTATTAAGCAGTAACACCTTATTACACAAACATACGCCCAACCATAATTTCTTTTACAGTTATTCCTTGTCATTCCGTGAGACAGCTGGAAATTGACTTAACTTATATTGATATCAACATTTCTTCAGCTTGCTTGTGTAATGGACGCTAAAAAAAGAAATGGAAAAGCTTAAGAAAATATCAAAAGCTCCTAACTGGGGTAGTTCGGAAAACGTAAGCAATTGCAATTGAATCGGCGAGTTGAAAAGGGTACAAATTCCAAAATCCTTACTTTTCAGGAGAAAGGAAAACCTGTTTTGTAGCTAAACGAAAGGTTAGATCAAAAAAGTTTCTATTAGGCATTTATACATCACATTTCTACGTATTCAACTACAAAGTATGGAAATCATATTACGTATGGTTTTCAAGTTATGCCACTTTTTATCTCGAGGAATATGTCCCCTTTTATACGGTAGGTACTCAATTAAGAAAGATCTTTGTAGGGGCAGATTGTGTATAATAAACTCGCAATATCAAAGGTCTATTAAGCTGTAACATATTTTTACACAAAAATACGCCCAACCATCATTTGTTTTATAGTTATTCATTGTCATTCCGTCTCTTTAAAGCTTTCATAACCTCTGAATGGTGTACGTTACCGTATGTCTTCTATGTTTAAAATATCGTGAAGATCATCAACGTTATCGTCATTCTTTCAACGTGTGTTCAATGTTAAATGGATAAGTCGAATATTTCACAACGATTATATTACTGTCGACAATAAATACCACGAAAATAAACTGCTCGCTCGTTTCTTTTTTTCCGCTACACGCTGCTATACAACGCTTATACTAGGGTCCTGGACTGTATAAGCAATTCAGTGAATAACTATAACAGATGTATACACAGGAGGCTTATACACGGTTTATTAGTAACGAATTTCGCGTAAACGGTGTATAAACCTTGTATAAAAGTTATACACCGTTTATTAGTAAGACGGATAGTCTACAGAATGTGCTTATATAAAGAGAAGTGTTATTTGCATAATATGTTATACACTGTATCTGTTGTACCCACTACTAATACACGCGTGGATTCCCGCATGTACTACAGCTAGGCCCACTCATTCATACTCGTGCACACTTCCACACATTTCAAATCACATTAGCATTTATCCACCCTCCCACCCCTACACAAAATTTACAAAATTATAAAAATGACGGTATGTACACAAGGTTTCGTTGAATATACACTATTTTATCTCTTCAAAAATGTTGCGATAGGGAGTTCTTTCTTCTCCGGTGTTAGTTCATTCCCCAGCCGAGCAGAACGAATCAAGTAGCCACATTTTTAAATAGGAGGGGAAAAGGACACACTTCTACCTCTTTGAACAGACGGGCAGTTCTGTTTAATGATATGTTAACAAGAATTTGCAGGAAAATATGGCAGAATTACAATGTTTATTATCAGTATCAGCAGTTAGAAGGACATTAACATTTCGTGGAGCCTCGTGGGTGACCGCAGCGCTCACTTTGAGCCCCTTCTCACTAGACTCCGGGAACCGTGTTGAAGACTGTGATCCGGGGTCTCTCGTAGACTCGACCGCCTCTCAGTGTGAAAAGGGAAGCACAGAGAAACCGTTCAGGCTCCATGAGCGACTTCTGTTTACTTTTCAAGCATGATAGTTCTTAGAATTCTATATTTGGAACAACATGGAATTTTATTATTCTCAAAGGGGTGAGAAAAAGTTGAGAGGACATGGCACGAGAAGTATCGTTGCAACCGTATTATGCCCAACCACAGATGAAATTGAGTTTGATGTGGTTTATATGCTCTTTCAAGCTGTGAAATCAAATGATCTCAAACCGTGTGTTTTCTTAATGTAAATGGGTTTTGAAAAGACACTGTCCCGGACATAGTTTGTTACGATGGATACAATGGAAGTTCATTACGCCCTTATATTGGATATTCTGAAAATTAGGCACCATTCCTTTACGACAATACTGGGCAGACTAGAGCTCATTTGCAATATGACCGAGGGAGTGGCCGCGAGGTTTGGGGCACGTAGCTGCCAGCTTGCATTCGGGAGATAGCCAGTTCGTATCCCACCGTCCCTGAAGATGATTTTGCATGGTTTCCCATCTTCACACCAGTCAAATGCTGGAGCTGTACCTTAATTAAGACCGCCGTCACTTCTTTCCCTACTGAGCTCGATAGCTGCAGTCGCTTAAGTGCGGCCAGTATCCAGTAATTGGGAGATAGTGGGTTCGAGCCCCACTGTCAGCAGATCGTTTTTCGTGGTTTCCCATTATCACACCAGGGAAATGCCGGGGCTGTATCTTAATTAAGGCCACGGCCACTTCCTTCCAATTCCTGGCCTTTCCTATCCCATCGTCGCCGTAAGACATATCTGTGTCGGTGCAACGTAAAACAAATTGTAAGTAGCAATATGATGATGGAGTAAGATCTCAGAGCTAAGCATGAAAAACTCATTTTGCAAGCATTTCTATTTCGTGCACCGAATGGAGTGGCCGCCTGTGTTAAGCGGTGCGGCTATTGAATCAAGCTCTGCATTCGGGAGACGAGTTGGTTCGAAACCCAGTTGTCCTGAGAATAGTTTTCTGTGGTTTCCTATTTTCACTCCCAGATAAATACCGGAACACTTTCTATTTATAAGCCATAGCCGATTCCTTTCATCCCTTCAACCCAATCCGTTCACCATCATCCATTCATTTTCATTAGCTCCTCAACTGAGGTTAGCGACAGGATGGGCATCTGGCCGTATCAGGAAATGGGACTAAGGAGTTGGCATACTGTTACGAATAAAACACTGACCTTTTATCGATGTAATTTAATGTAATTTGACACAATTAGTACACAAACACATGTACACACAATTATATTTGGGAATGGATGATAATATTTCAGTAAGTAGTGGCTGTTTACAAGTCTCTTGTCCTCCTGACAGCAGGTCGCCAGCCATGGCATTTACCTGGAACGACCATCCCTTCTGTAATCTTGATTGACAGCTCACCTTTCACTTCGCGTCCCATGTTGAGTCACTCCACTCAGCAGCTTCACGCACGCAGGTCTTTACATACAATCTGTTAACAGTCACGGCCCAAGACAACTGTTCCTTGGCTCGACTCCAGAGAAGTCGGTCACTCTTAAGATTTATTTTATTTTTTTATTTTTTTTTTTTTGCTAGGGGTTTACGTCGCACCGACACAGATAGGTCTTATGGCGACGATGGGATAGGAAAGGACTAGGAGTTGGAAGGAAGCGGCCGTGGCCTTAATTAAGGTACAGCCCAAGCATTTGCCTGGTGTGAAAATGGGAAACCACGGAAAACCATCTTCAGGGCTGCCGATAGTGCGACTCGAACCTACTGTCTCCCGGATGCAAGCTCACAGCCGCGCGCCTCTACACGCACGGCCAACTCGCCCGGTAAAGATTATTTTATGTGGTCGCTCCACACAGTGAACTACTCAGTACATATTACTCCGTAAAAAACTAACGCAGCACTACTGAACAACAAAGACCACACTTTCGCATTACTCTCCGTCGTACTCCTCCAATACACTCAACGACGACAACCATGACGAGCACTATTACTGCTCATTCAGTCCAACAACGACTACGGCTGTTCAGCTGTTCAACATAACAACAGCAACAACAACAACAACAATAAAACAACACTACTGCCACTGACTGACACACACCACTCCAACGACAGCCAACACGACTGCTGTCCAACTACACATGTGTTAGCGGCTAGCCTCTTTTTATGTCGCTAGTGACCGGGTATTAGAATCTTCAGAGCACGGCCAGAGAAGGAACATTCTCGTTCCGCGTTCCAGAATGTTCAGGCGGAAACCAAATGAAAATACAGTTCAGG
Organism: Anabrus simplex; assembly: GCF_040414725.1. Taxonomy (NCBI): domain Eukaryota; kingdom Metazoa; phylum Arthropoda; class Insecta; order Orthoptera; family Tettigoniidae; genus Anabrus; species Anabrus simplex. The sequence goes on along the minus strand of NC_090268.1, from coordinate 342,273,420 downwards.
AGAGATCAGACATGCCCCGAGGCTGGCTAGGAGGTGAACGGCCTGACTCACTCATCCCTTCCAGAAAATCGTACTCTCATCACTAGACGGTTCACACCACTGAAGAAGAGAGATAGCCCCTGGTCGGAGAAAAGGAAGGTTCTACACTGGAAGAAGACGCAATAACACTGGGCAAAGATCTAAGCCCAACATATGAACAAGCGTGGTTCCAGATAGGTCTTTTCGAAAGACGAAGACGACGATGAAGAAGAAGGAGGAGAAGAAGAAACTGCGGAAATATTAGTGCATTTGATTTTCTTTGTGATCAGCCCTTCCTCTCTGCCCTCCTCTTTCACACGGATCGCAACATTCCGGTATAAACATCAAGTATCAGGTTAATATTCAAATTAACAGATAGACGTCAAAATCTGCAAAACGTGGCCGGTATGACCTCAGTAGCAACTTTCCATAGAGTTATCGCCTTTGAACATAAAGTTTCACTGGACCAGCACTGATATTTTTTTTTTATATTTTTCACTGTATCGGAGCAGCTTATAAAACAAATCGTTTGTAAATTTTTTCTTTCGCAGCCTTTTTCAATTGCTGGTGGGATCTCGGGTGCGAACCGTTTCGTACTTGTAGATTTTGTCCTGTTTCATGGCCGAATACCCATCCTGACGCCAACCGTACGTTAAGGGGGTGTATTAACCATTGTGTACTTGTATGGTTGGTGGTAGTGTGGTGCACTGTGAGCGAGAGAAGGCGTGTGTATAGGGAAAAACACAAAAACCAGTCCCTGAGCTAGTGTACATAACAAGTAAGGCTAAAATCCCCCACCCGGCAGAGAATCGAACCCACAGGCCTCTAAACGGAAGGCCATGATGCTTACCATTCAGCCAGAGAGCAGGACAAAGAAATGTATAAATGATATTCTACATAAATTTTGTATTAATCAATTTTCCTTTAAAACGAACCGTAAAGGAGACGTCAAATTTAATGATTTTTTAGAATCCCTTTGAGCCCTCTTTATTTAGTATACTACCATCCTGCTAGAATACGAATACTGAAATGAAATGAACTGAAATGTCGTATGGCTTTTAGTGCCGGGATATCCCAGGACGGGCTCGGCTCGCCAGGTGCAGGTCTTTCTAATTGACTCCCGTAGGCGACCTGCGCGTCGTGATGAAGATGAAATGATGATGAAGACAACACATACACCCAGCCCCCGTGGCATTGGAATTAACCATTTAAGATTAAAATCCCCGATCCGGCCGGGAATCGAACCCGGAACACGAATACTAGGCATCGGTGTGTGAAATGATCCACTTGTTCCTGCTTCGTACTTCTCGGCTGACATTTAGTCCTTCCTTAAGGGGAATCATGACTGGAATTTGGAACTTACAATGTGCCACTTGTCACAACTAAACTTACAAACAAGCAGATATTAATATGATAGAGCACCACATAAAATTTGAGCTTGATTAGGTAATTTCTTGCAAATTTACTAACAAATAATATGTTGCATGGAAAATGCTCCTTGTAGCACAGTTTCAATTACTTTGGGGTTATCACTTGACAGACTAGTCAAATATAATCATACAGGCCTACTTAATAATAACTCTAGATTTTGCGGTCAGATATAAATAATTGGAGAATTTTTTTTGTCAATTTTTCATTATTCTACAATAGGATAAACTCCAGTTTGGTGTTCTTTTAGAAACAAAATTATAAAGGTAATATTCAACTCATCGTAAAATGCAGAACTGCTTTTAATTCCTGTACATACTGAAACTTTATGAGAGATTTTCCAGGTGAATCTGATATGAATACTGTCTCAAAGAGAATTTAATACATGGCAAAGAGCTGATAAATTACAAGATAGAGAAATGCAATTGATAGTTTTAAGAAACATAAAACCAAACCAAACCCAACCCCATGGCACTACAGCCCTTGAAGGGCCTTGGCCTACCAAGCGACCGCTGCTCAGCCCGAAGGCCTGCAGATTACGAGGTATCGTGTGGTCAGCACGACGAATCCTCTCGGCCGTTAATTCTTGGCTTTCTAGACCGGGGCCGCCATCTCACCGTCAGATAGCTCCTCAATTCTAATCACGTAGGCTGAGTGGACCTCGAACCAGCTCTCAAGTCCAGGTAAAAATCCCTGACCGGGCCGGGAATCGAACCCGGCTCCTCCAGGCAAGAGGCACGTGCGCTACCCCTACACCACGGAAGAAACATACTTGCTTTAAAACTGCTCTGGATTGTAAGTTACTCCCTCAGACTTCTGTCTTCTCTTATGCTCAGTGTGGATCTACTACAAGGTAAATATATTCCAGCGGGATTATTGAATATTGTCTGACAAGAGAGAAAGGGGTGTATGCTTGCTCTATATATGCCATGTCACTACCATATAAATCCGAAATTGAGAGCTTTAAAAATGACGTTAGGTCAAAAGTGATAACGGGATATGAAAGGGGAAGAACTAGCAGATGTTTAAGTTTAACATTGAAAAATCCATATTTGGTCAGAAATCGCAACATTTAAACAATAACTTCCCTTAGATACTAATTTTCACACCATTTTGACTGCATCTTCTTTCAACCTCCAAGAAAATAGATTGCAGACATTCAGCTATTTGCTTTACGTCGCACCGACACAGATAGGTGTTATGGCGACGATGGGATAGGAAAGGCCTAGGAGTTGGAAGGAAGGGGCCGTGGCCTTAATTAAGGTACAGCTCCAGCATTTGCCTGGTGTGACAATAGGAAACCACGGAAAACCATCTTCAGGGCTGTCGACCCGACAGTGGGATTCGAACCCACTATCTCCCGGATGCAAGCTCACAGCCGCGCGCCTCTAACCGCACGGCCAACTCGCCCGGTCAGACTTTCAGCACAATCTCCCATTAAGATCAAGTCATCGACGTTGGCCAAACTGATGACTGCATTTCCACCTAAATGAGCCCCTCCCTGCCACTTTATATCTTTCAGTAAATGATCCATAAATATTTTATGAACAATGAAGGTGAAATATCACAACACTCCCAAACCCTATGATTGCTTCGAACCAAGAATTCATTCTACCATCAACTATCAGTTGCGAACCGGTTGTCAGCATAAGTGCCCTTGATTACCTGTAATAACCTATCCCTAATCTCACAACCCTTCAGAACATGTGCCTTTATCATTTTACAAATGATTCCCCAGGAGCGCAATTGAATCCTTTCAAGCCATTAAGGTCAGCATGTTCATAAACTGGTTATCCAATTTGAACAGCTTACATAACTATGCAAATCTGGCTGATATTGTGCCTCTAACTCCAACTATAAAACCTAGTACTTCTAAAGATAATAATGGCGTGTGGCCTTCGAAGAGGCCTGGCGCAGTTCTACCGAGTGACACCGTATAGGCGACCTGTGCGTCTGTGAGGATGGGGCGCTACCTGTGATGTATTTTAATGATGAAGATGGCACACACACACACACACACAGAGAGAGAGCCCCGAGCCACTGGAATTAACCAGTGAAGGTTAAAATCCCCGACCCGGCCGGAAATCGAACCTGGGACTTCCTTGGCCAAAGGCCAGCACGCTAACCATTTAGCCACTTCTAAAGATGTTAAAATATACTTTTATTTAAAATGTGCAGTTATGAGTTCGTAGACGTCATTCTGGACATCCGCTGATAGGGTTTCAGAAGCCTAAGTTCTAATGCTAGGGTCATTTATACACCATGAGTCGACCCTATTGGATTGCTATCATATCTGCCCATTTAAAGGATACAATGAGCTTAAGTCCGTGTACTTTGTGTTAAGGTTCTCTCAAATATCAATATAAATCCATGAGTCGACCTCATACTGGACATCCACTGATTGGAGTTTCAGAAGCCTAAGTTCTAACAGTAGGGTCAGTTATAAATCCATGAGTCGACCCTGTTGGATTATGATATCTATCCCCTTAAATAATCCGTTGAGGTTAAGTCCGTGTAATTTCTCCTACACTTTCTGTTAACGTTCTCTCAAATATCAGCGATCATAGTTGTAATATTATTCTCCATGTTTGAAGGCACCCAAAACGCGAAGACGGGTTTGGGCCGATTGCAGAAAAGACGATGTCTACGCTTAAACAATGTCTAAGTATGACTTCCGCATTGCAAAGACGTTATTTATGACTTAGACATGGCCTAAAACCGATGTTCAGTCGGCCATGTTTAAACACTGCCGAGAAAACTGTTTAACCTCAAATGTGAGGAGTGAATCACAGTCAGAGGTTATGTACCATGAAACGTATAATTTGTATTGTCATGTTGAGACAATTCCGGAAAGAAGGGCTAGTCCGATGGCCTCTCTGTGGGTCGTCTGCTGCGAAATCGCAGCAGTTCGTTTGAAACGTACGGGGAGGTACAGTTTAAAATACGATTCTGCTTTTCAAGAGACTGGTTTCTTGAGACTGACACAAGGGACAGACCGGTAACTCTCAACCTGATTACCAATTTTGGCAACCGATATATTTTATTGTAAATGAGTCAATTTCTATGGAATTATAGGTCACTTAGACTATATCCATACAGGAATTACTTCTCCCAATATCAGAGGGCTGTCACGTACATCAACCGGGAGGGATTCACTTATTATATTTACTGCCAAGTAAGCACACATAATAGTGACAACTAAAAGGTAGGTTGTGTGTGGGTTTTCTTTTCTTGGATAATCGTCGCGCTAATTCAGATAAATTTTCGGCAACTATGCTATAGGAAAATGCAAGGACTGGGAATGAAGAGCCGTGCTCATAATAACAGCAATATTTTATTAAATTAATGTAGTAATGGTCCACCTTTCAATACTATAATATGTAATATTCTAAATGTAAGGGCTGTATTGAAAGGTGGACCATTACTACATTAATTTAATATATTGTACTTACAATTCAATACGGATCAGAATCATGAAGTTTACAACCTATGACATAATAATTGCCCTAGAATGGGGAACTACGGAAAACAACCTTCAGGGCTGCAGACGGTGCGTTTCAAACCTATGATCTCCAGATCATCTCTATATGGCCCATACAACTCATTCGGTTACAGAGTACTTCTTATTGTTTCATCTTCCCTTCGCCGCAGCTATTTAGATTACACTCACCGTAACAACACTATAATCAAAGCTACACTTCCTCGTACGGTGGCGTGTCGCCTTAGTGTCGATAACATTCTGTGGCAGAGCTCATTCAGCAGGAGTTCCCTGTAACCATGATTGTTTACCTGGACGATTGGCTTATTTACAGCACTAGCTGGACGGGCTCCATGCCTCAGGAAATTTTTCTGTACCTGACCGTCGTCCTGGGAATCACCAGTAATTACAAGAAGTCCATTCTCGAGCCCCAGCCGATCCTGACTTACCTTGGTCTCACCATTGACGTAGCGGCACAACAGCTCAGTCTCCACCACGCCACACAGGAGCGGGCCTTACAGCTCATTCCTCTCATCGAAGGGACCGATGAACGAGGCCGACAACAAATTGCTGGATACGTGGTATGGCTCGCATACGTCATGGGATGGCATTATTTTATAGCCAAACATGCCTTGTACGGGGAGCCCTACTGGATACGACGCCTTCTCACCCCGCATTTTGTGGCCACTCCACGATCTACAGCTCAACACCACTCTCCACGCTTCACGTCTACGCTGATGCAACTCCGCAATCAATCGCTGCCGTCGCACCTGCCTACAATCAAGGATGGGCACAAGCTTTCGACCGGCCCACGCAGATCCACGTCGCAGAAACGGCAGCCGCCATCACGGCGGCGATCTGGGCCATCAAGGACCTTCCAGAGGGACACACGCATATCTCCATATTCACGGATAACAGTGTAGCGCTATGGACACTTCGCACTGGGCGAGGCCCAGTATTGCATAGACTATTGTACATGTTTGTATTATTTTTAGATCTAATAAAGGTAGCAACAGAGAGAGGGCTTACTCTCTCGTGGTGCCCCATCTCCTCCGCGGCCAACCCGGCTGACGCCCCCTCTCGGGAAGTGCTAAATTTGCTACACACGCATCCGGACCTTCTATGAAGGCCGATGCGTCCCGAGATGGAGCGTCAGTCTGAATGGACTTCTTATCTCTGGGGAAGTCATGCTCATGCTTAGCCACATTTGACTAATGTGTAGGAAGACGACAGCTGACTAACGTTTGGCGCGCACACCGACGAATTTCATTGGTTCTGCGACAAGCAAAGAGTTGCATCAAAGATACTTCTATTTCCATTTTCAAACCAATAATGAATCTTTAAACGTCGTCTAGTTAAACACCAGCTGAACATTGTTGATGCAATAGAAGATCGTGCGCAACTTAGACGTTGTTTAGGAAGACGTTGTCTAAGGCTTAAAACTTGTCATCGTTTCTGCAATCGGCCCTTTGTATCTCACTTGGGACGTGCCAGGAAGGAATATATGTCATTCGCCCCCAGTGACAATCTCCCCCATTCCATTAGCTGTTTACAACTGAGTGTGACTCACTCACTGTCCGGTTCCCTCCCGGGAAATTACAGAGGACTATCCCTTCCACTCTAAAAATTGCACTTGCCTGCTAGCTTCACTTCCTCTCATTTTCGCTCCGAGTGTCATAGTGTTCTGCTCATGTTTATTTAGTGCATTCTAGTTGTGCTTGATATGGAAGTTTCAACGAACAGTCACGGGAAGCCGTGCGCCCACAACCAAGGTTACTCGTACAATGTAAAAAGGATAAAAGAAGATGAAACTGTAATTTGGTGCTGTACAAAGAAGAGATGGCACGTTGCCGAGGATCAATCAAGAGCCAACGTGGTGAAGTGCTGTGTTCAAGCGAGCATCAGTGTGGTGGACCTCCTGATGAAGCAGTAAACGATTTTCGCAAAGATCTCAATCAGGCGAAGAAGAGAGCACGCGAGGAGGGCACGCCAGTTTCTAAAATATACTGTGTACAAATCGGTAATCTCCACAACAAGGGCTATGATTTCGTGATCGAAATACCTTTTTTTTTTTCCTTTTTTTTTTTTTTTTTTTTTTTTTTGCTAGTTGCTTTACGTCGCACCGACACAGATAGGTCTTATGGTGACGATGGGACAGGAAAGGGCTAGGAGTAGGAAGGAAGCGGCCGTGGCCTTAATTAAGGTGCAGCCCCAGCATTTGCCTGGTGTGAAAATGGGAAACCACGGAAAACCATTTTCAGGGCTGCCGACAGTGGGGTTCGAACCTACTATCTCCCGAATACTGGATACTGGCCGCACTTAAGCGACTGCAGCTATCGAGCTCGGTGAACCGAAATACCAACACAGCAACTTAGGAAGAGGGCATTATATCATCACAGAGCCAAATCGCAAGGTAATCAACGAGAATCGGAATCGTCTGAAGAAGTCCTGGAAATGGAATTGATTACCTTGACATATGGGATTAGTTTCCTTTTGAAAGACGACAACACTGTCGAGCGGCTTATTACTTTTAAGGAAAAGAAGCTGTGAGAAGTAAGCAAGATTTTTTTTTTTAAATTGATGGAACTTTTAAGAGTTGCAGTAAACAGTTTTCGCAAATTTATACCATTCATGTAGACATTGGAAGCTCAAAAAAACGGAACAAATATATATCCAGTTGCATTTGCTCTCTTGCCAAACAAAGGAAAAGAAACATATAACTTATTCGGCATTTGCGCCTTCTTATTGAGGCCATACCAGAGTGGAATCCAACGAGAGTGACGGTCGATTTTGAATCGGCAGCAATTTCGGCCGTTAAAGTTGTATTTCGAGCAGTAGAAGTAAAAGGATGCTACTTCCACACGAAAAAGTGCATCTGGAGAAAAGTTCAAGATTTGGGACTTGCTTGTGAGTATATGAAAATAAGTGGGACTGATCATCCGCATGTGTGCTTCTTTAGCGTTTCTTCGACCTGAGGATGTTTCCGATGGCTGGTTGGAAATACATTCCAGAATACCTGACATTGAAAAACGTTCTGCATTTTTGGACTATTTCGTAGAAAGTTGGATGGAGAATGGAGAAGTTCCAGTCGATATTTGGAGTTGTTACGGCAGGCGTCATCGAACCATTAACTCCGTCGAGGGATGGCACAACCAAATTAACGCCGAAGTTGGAAGACCAAATCCTCGAATCAAAGTCCTCATCAAATGTTTAAAGAAAGAAGCAGAGAGCTCTGCATGTGCGCTGATAAGGGTCCAGCTCAATATGGAAGGTAAACGAAGAGAGACCGCTTACATCGCTCTAGATGACAGACTGGAAAGAACAGTTAAAAATATGAGGAAAGTGGTGATATTGTCGCTTGTTTGAAAACAATTTCCCATCTCCAAAATCTTTGAAGAGTTGCTATGAAATCCAGAAGGTCCATCGTTGATTGGCGAGAGTAAATATGTAAATAGTTTAAATAGAACCAGGGAGAAATGTAAATACAGTACATGGCCATGCTTAAAAATGGCGGAGCTTAATTTTAGCACAAAGTAACTGACGAAGCCAATAGCTGATTTTAAACACGTCTATATACAAATGATATTTTGTTTAGCCAGTCCAAAGCCTGGATAAAGTGTGATGGGAGTCAGTCAGTCGTCCTAAACACAACTGATGGTCACGCACAGTCAGTGTAACACTTTTCCCTTACGTAGCTGGGCTCTCCCTGTGGGTGGGGGCGGTAGAATAACACCCACGTTATCCTCTGCCTGTCGTAAGAGGCGACTAAAGGGGGTCCCAGGCGGTCTGAACTTGAGAGCATGGGATGGCGACCACTGGGTCCTTAACTAAATCCTTGCATTGCTTCCATTTACTTGTGCCAGGCTCCTCACTTTCTCCTATCCTATCCGACCTCCCTCGGTCATGTCTTGTTATTTTCTGACCCGGAAGCTATTAGGTTGCGAGGGCTAGGGAGTGTTTCATTTTCACGCCCTACGTGGCCCTTATCTTCCTTTCTCTCTGATTAGTGCCTAGTTGTACTTCCTCTTAAAACAATAACGACCATCACCATCACCACCCCCACCACCGTAGCTGGTCTGCAGAACACTGCTGGATTTAGTAAAGAGAGGTGGAGGGGAAAACCCTCAGGAATACTCTTTAATGAGAATAGCGCCTTCTGGAGGCGATTTCCAAGGTGAACAGCTGGACCGGATTGGGAGCGATTGTCTCACATTTTATGCTGGAAGCGATTGACACTGGGGGCGATTGACAGGACACTGCCTGGTGCATTCTAACATTCACGGCAAGATAATCCCTTTGGATTTGTCACCCATCTGTTGGTTGTAGTATATTCCTTGAGCAGGATAACTCCTTTGCTCTTACGAGGTAAGGAGTACTATCTGTTATATTCCCTCAGGCATAGATCTCTCAACTGCTGGCGAACAATCATAAACCCACGTTCGATCTACACTATTAGATTCCAACGCTCCATTTTATGCCCAAGAAATTACTTGTACTACACTCTGCAATCACGAGGTACTGTAAACAGCCTTCAGCGATCGTTTCTTTTTGCAATTTAAATATTCCAAGCGATACTTTATAATTAATAACAGTAATTAATTAAAATTGATCATAAATTGTTTCTTGTTAATCTGTGACAATAAAAGTATGCCCTCTATAGTTATCACCCGAACTCAGGACATATACACGACTCGAATTTAAATGTACGTGTTATAGAGTTAATTAAGTTGAGAGCGACCGGTTTTTACCACCTGTACGCGCTCCGTTAAGACGAACATCTCACTTTTTATTGCAATGGATCACCTCCACATCAAGTTATTTCCCAGGGGTCTACAAAAGTGTGTAAGAAGTTACTCTAACCGCGGGAGAGGCGGGAGTGGAATTTCAATTAACAACTCTAGGAAGGTCCGCCTCTGTGGTGTAGTGGTTAGTGTGATTAGCTGCCACCCCCGGAGGTCCGGGCTCGATTCCCGGCTCTGCCACGAAATTTGAAAAGTGGTATGAGGGCTGGAACGGGGTCCACTCAGCCTCGGGAGGTCAAGTGAGTAGAGGTGGGTTCGAGTTCCACCTCAGCCATCCTGGAAGTGGTTTTCCGTGGTTTCCCACTTCTCCTCCAGGCAAATTCCGGGACGGTACCTAACTTAAGGCCACGGCCGCTTCCTTACCTCTTCCTTGCCTGTCCCTACCAATCTTTCCATCCCCCCACAAGGCCCCTGTTCAGCATAGCAGGTGAGGTCGCCTGGGCGAGGTACCGGCCATCCTCCCCATTTGTATCCCCGACCCAGAGCCTGAAGCTCCAGGACACTGTCCTTGAGGCGGTAGAGGTGGGATCCCTCGCTGAGTCCGAGGGAAAAACCAACCCTGGAGGGTTAACAGATTAAGAAAGAAAGAAAGAAAGAACTCTAGGAAGTCTTTCTTAGTCCAACAGCGTTTAAGATCCGTCAAACCACGTACTCTTGATCCTCCTTCACCACCTAGGACGCCCATGAAATTTCGGGGAGAGAAATTGAATAGGTCGGGGCTAAAATACAACATGTCTTTATGGCATATATGTATTATGTGAATGAATATTCAGTTATTCAGCCGGGTCAGGAATGGAATGAAGCCCCACCCAGCGACGAGAATAGGAACTGTGCTGGCTGCCAAAGCGTGTCGCACTTCTCTGGGCAACGATTTATGACTGACAGATGAAATGAACTGATATTTAAGGGCGTTGCTGGAATGAAAGATGTTGGGGAAAACCGGAGTACCCGAAAAATAAAACTCGGTCCCGCCTCCGCTTTGTCCAGCGCAAATCACACATGGATTTGAAGCACGGAACCCAGCGATTAGAGGCCGGCGCGCTGCCTCCTGAGCCACGGAGCCTCTTATACATTGTTGCTTTTAATTGTAATGCGAGTTCACGAAGTTTATTGCGTACAACAGTGGAGACAAGAATTTTGTCATCCTTCTCCTTGCATTAACAAAATATGTATTAGGAATATCAATCTTCATATCAGGGCAGCATGCGCTTGCAAACACCACTAATTATCGCTGTACCGAACTCGAAAGCTGCAGTCGCTTAAGTGTGTCCAGTGTCCAGTATTCGGGAGATAGTGGGTTCGAACCCCACTGTCAGCAGCTCTGAAGATGGTGTTCCGTGGTTTCCCATTTTCACACCAGGCAAATGTTGGGGCTGTACCTAAATTAAGGCCACGGCCGCTTCCTTCCCACTTCTAGCCCCTTCCTGTCCCATCGTCGCCATAAGACCAATCTGTGCCAGTGCGACGTAAAGAAACTTGCAAAAAAAATATATATATATCACTGTACAACAAAAATGTTCAATGTTTGAAAAAAAATGAATATCACAAATAAAAAAATTTATTAGTTCTAATTGTTGTGATATTCAATACCTGGAAGTATTTTATTTTAACGGATCGAGAGAAAACGATACAATTTAATTACATATGCCAACAACATTGAAAGTCTATTTTAAACTTTTAAAAAGACTAACATTCTAAGAGTTGTAAACTGATGGAAGAATACCTAGCAGGTGGTTGGGTCTGAAGAGAAGCATGTGCTGGCTTCGTGAAATCGCTGTCTTTTTGCTTGCCTCTTATAAGCGAGTTCCGGAGCATCCCTGCACAGAAACCAGCAGTAATCTGCAAGCATTGCTTCATTCCAGCGGCCTTGATATCTTTGTTCCATTACAGAAATATCCTGATGGAACCTTTCTCCGTGTTCATCACAGACAGCTCCACAAGTAGGAGGGAAAATGTCTAGGTGGGAATGGAGAAAATTGATTTTAAGAGACATGCTGCATCCGAGTCGATAGTATTTTTGCAGAAGCACTGTCACCAACTGAATGGAGTTATTATCTCTTGTGTTGCCTAAAAATCCGTGAATATCTCTCTCAAAGGCTTCCCTAGCTTCCTTTCCTTTCCCCTCCAAAACTCGTTCAAGCGCAGGATATTTATAAGTCTACGAATTTATGGCCCTACAAAAATACCTTCCTTAACTTTTGCATCACTTAATGTAGGAAATTTGTCTCTTAAGTAGTTAAAGGCCTGTCCTTCTTGGTTCATACCTTTGACAAAAAATTTCATCAAATCGAGCTTTATATGTAGGGGTGGAAGAACATCTTTTAAGTCCACAAGAGGCTTAGCAACAACATTTTTTCTCGCTTGAGTTAAGATTTCTTGTAGGCCAGTCTGCTTTAATATAATGTGATTTTCTATCCCTACTGTCCCACGTACATAAAAAGCAGCAGTATTTAGTGTACCCCAGTTCCATTCCTAAGAGTACAGCTATGACTTTTAGATCGCCACAGATTTTCCACTTGTGTCCAGTGTATTTTATTGCGCCGAGGAGGTCTGTCATGTTTGCATAAGTCTCCTTCATGTGAACTGCATGACCAACAGGAAGTGATGGAAGGTGGTTTGCCTTTGTGAAGTAATACAGCTGTCAAACTAAGCTTGGAAGCATCTATGAACAGCCTCCATTCAGTTGGATTACGGTTCAAATTCAAACTTTTCATCAAACCATTAACGTCGCAGCAAAACACAAGATGGTTTTTCTTCCGAAAAAAGGAAGCAGCTCCCTCTGATGTTGTCTGTACTGTGAGTCCCTGACATCACATTGGAGAAGATTCCATTGCTGTAGTCTTGACCCTAGAAGATCTGCCTTATCCTGAGTTAAGGTCTCGAATGAGATCACTCAATTCCGCTTGACTCAGTCTGTGCGGTTTATCATCTCTTTCCTCAAAATCAGGGTCATGGAATGAGTAAGGCTTATTGGGTACTTCTACATGCATTTTCTATTTCCATGTCTTAATTTTGAGGTGGAGTAGGAACTGGTGAACTAACTGAATGTGGAAGAGGTCGAATAGCAGATCGAAGATTTGGATATTCAACGGTTCCTCTTTTCTTCATTGACAATCCTGACTCAATTGGAGGAATCAAGCAGAAATAGCAGTCATCTGTATGGTTTGAGGGCTCCCGCCAAACAATCGGCACAGCAAAACACATAGAACATTTTTTTTCATCCATACTCGTAGTATAAGAGCCTCCGTGGCTCAGACGGCAGCGCGTCGGCCTCTCACCGCTGGATACCGTGGTTCAAATCCCGGTCACTACATGTGAGATTTGTGCTGGACAAAGCGGAGGCGGGACAGGTTTTTCTCCGGGTACTCCGGTTTTCCCTGTCCTCTTTCATTCCAGCAACACTCTCCATTATCATTTCATAGCATTTATCACCCATTAATAAATCCCTTGGGAGTGGCGACCCCATTGTAATAACAGTCTATATACGTTTCATTCATTACATCCCTGACCCGGTCAATGACTGGAAAACAGGTTGTAGGTTTTCACTCGTAGTATAACTGAACACGAGTTGCAACATATGTGTGGAGCCCATGACTTATCCTGGTCCCCTACCTTGACACCAACATAATGATGATAGGCAGTCTTCACCAGAGGCGTCAGATGGCGTTTCTGTGACGAAAATGTTATTTCACCGCAAATATAACAAAAATTATTCATCCAGGTGAGTTGGTCGTGTGGTTAGAGGCGCGCGGCTGTGAGCTTGCATCCGGGAGATAGTGGGTTCGACTCCCACTGTAGGCAGCCCTGAAGATGGTTTTCCGTGGTTTCCCATTTTCACACTAGGCAAATGCTGGGGCTGTACCTTAATTAAGGCCACTGCCGCTTCCTACCAACTCCTGGGCCTTTTCTTTCCCATCGTCGCCGTAGGGCCTATCTGTGTCCGTGCGACGTAAAACCACTAACAAGAAAAAGAAATTATTGACCGAATGTACACACTTCCTTGGCATGTTATTTAACAATTTTTACACGTTAAGAACTCTCCAGAACCAGAAATTCTGCACTAATTAAAACAGAAACTCACAGTCACAGCAATAAGTTTATAACCTACAAACAGCTTTAGAACGTTGTATTTTGTCCAAAACAAATTGTTCCCGAAACTGAAAATGTAGACTCAAAAAAAAAAGTATATGTCACTCTATCTCCAAAGCAAGAGCTAATCATTTTCATGGTGAATTTTGAATTCGTCAGGTGGAAATACGTAGGAATATGCTATTTTTCGGCCCGAAACCTTTAAATTGTTATACAGTGTTATATGCTATACATTCGATCTCCAAAATCTACTGTAAATGTCACTGGTTGACACCCAAGCTATTTTGTTTACTACTCGATCATTATATAATACATCCCACCTAGTGGCCAAGGCCGTTCAGGCGTCAGATATTTTCGTTCTGAAACCATAGTTAGATGGTTTGAGTCCCGTTGTTGAATACAATTTCACCATCAGACTGTTGGTCGGTAGGCTAGGAGAGGCGGTGGTATATAATTTCTAACCACTAGATTGCGGTCCAAAAGCCTGCGTTCAATTTCAAACCTCTCCGCAGTGTTCATATGGAGTGAGAGCACCTGTTGGTGGTGATTCATCTGTCGGATGGCGACATTACACCTTGAGCAGACCCCTTGGTGTTATTCGACAGGAGTAGGCTATGTGCCGATACCGGAGTTAACCCTCTTCCTACCTCAGTGCCATCGCCATCACCGCACACCCACACGGGCAGCTATTCCATGGGAATCAACTAGAAGGATCTGCACCAAGCCTCTCCGAAGGGCACACAACATCACATCACTGTATGCGATCATTTAACGGGAAACGTCACCGACATCGGTTTCAGAATTCATGTACAACTATAATTTGAGCAAATTTGGGCGGAAGCAAATAAGAACTGAGACACCTGGTGACCCGAATGGCATCGCACGGATTCCACTACCGATTATGCAGAAGGAAAATCTATCATGCACCTGATGAAGACTGTGCGTGTGACCGTTGCAATCAGTATCGTGAGAGATATTTCATTCTAAGGTACCCCAAAAGAAGGACCTCCGTAACAAAATTCAGCCTAAAGGAGTAATTCCAGTCTAAGTCCTAGAAAATCCCTTATGGATTATTGTAAAATTAGAATAATATTAGTTATACATACTGCACCCTTTCTGGCTCGATCTGATGGGTGCAATACATACATCACCATTATAGACCGTTATGACTTTCAGCTCTTATCTCAAATCGTTAGAAACTGAGTCTAGCAATCGTCATCTTGGTCTCCCACTACTTCTCTTACCCTCCACAACAGAGTCCATTATTCTCCAAGGTAACTATCCTCCTTCATTCGCCTCCCATGACCCCACCACCGAAGCCAGTATATGCATACAGCTTCGTCCATCGAGTTCATTCCTAAATTAGCCTTTATCTCCCCATTCCGACTACCCTCCTGACATTGTTCGCAACTGTTTGTACCAGCAATCATTCTCCCTACTTTCGTTCCAGTTTATGAATAAGATATCCTGAATCCACCCAGCTTTCGCTCGCGTAAAGCAAAGTCGGCCTGAAAAAGATAATTTGGTCCAGGAGCTGACTTCCTTCTTACAGAATACAGTTGATCGCAACTGCGAGCTCACTGCATTAGCTTTACTGCACCTTGATTCTATCTCACTTACTATACTACCATCCTGGGAGAATACATATCATAAATACTTGAAATAGTCTACCTGTTCCAGCTTTGTATCACCAATCCCACATCCAGTTCTCTTGGATTTCTTACCTACTGACATCAATTTAGTCTCGGAAAGGCTAATTTTCATACAATACTCATTTCGCCTATTTTTCAAGTTCCAAGATATTGGACTTAGGCTTTCTGTACAATCTGCCATAAAGACCAAGTCATCAGCATAGGCCAGACTACTTACTACATATACGCCTAACTGAATCCCTCCCTGCCACTTAATACCTTTCAGCAGATGATCCATGTAATCTATGAACAACAAAGGTGAAAGATTACAGCCGTGTATAACCACTGTAAGTACCCTGAACCAAGAACTCTTTCTAACATCAATTCTCACTGCAGCCCAATTGTCAACATAAATGCCCTGGATTAATTTTAATAATCTACCATTAATCCGATAGTCCCTCAGTATGGCGAACATCTTCTCCCCCGTTTTCTCTATATCTACGAAACATAAACATAACTGTCTATTCCTCTCGTAGCAATTTTCAGTTACTTGTCGCATACTGAAAATCTAATACTGACAGCCCCTCTGTGGTCTGAAACCACACTTGTTTTCATTGAACGTCCTGCCCACCACTCATCGCACCCTCCCTTCCATGATGCGAGTGAATACTTTGCCTGGTATACTAATCAATAAAATACCTCAATAGTTGTTGCAATCCTTCCTGTTCCCTTGCTTATAGACAGGTGCAATTACTGCTTTTGTCCAATCTGAAAGTACCTTACCAACACTCTATGCTAATCTTACAGAGTTATTTAATATGATATCCAGAAAACGGTTCTTTTCAGAACCAAGCTTAACAGTCATTTCTGTTAACATTGAGGGCATAACATCTTGTAAAGAATAACTTTTGTATGAACTTTACCGCGACAAGCAGTGTGAGGCTCTGTGTGTTCAGGAAACACACAGAGATATGAAGCAGAAACGCCCATTTGTTCCTGGCATGAAACTGATTGCTGAAAGAGCACACGCTCTATATGAAAGTGCCATTTTTGTGAAGCCGAATTTAGAAGTCAGAAGTGCTTGCCAGTCAGATGAAAACAATATTGAAATTATCACCGTTGACCTAAGTAACTGTGCAATCACCTCCGTTTATAAACCACCTGCAGCAGAATTTTCCTTCATTCCACCCCACAGTTTTGATAAAAGTAAAGCCTCCATTGTTATAAGTGATGTCAACAGTCACAGTCATGTATGGGGTTACGCACATGAGGACAAGAATGGTGAGACAGTTCTCTCGTGGGCTGAAAATTTTCAACTCGCCCTCATCCATGATAGCAAACTCTCTCCTTCTTTTAAGAGTGGAAGATGGGGACGAGGCTATAATCAAGACCTCCTTTTTATCAGTGAAAGCATTATGCATACATGCACCAAAGCAGTATGTCTACCAATTCCAAACACACAACATAGGCCCATCATGTGCCAAATTTTGCCACCAATAAGACCTCAAGAAGTTCGTTTTAGGCGAAGATACAACTTTAAGAAGGCTGACTGGGCAAGATTTTCCAGCATACTGGATGAGAAGATTCTGAGCATCGCTCCTGTTCCTGAAGAGTACGACAAGTTTGTTGACATCGTCCAATTTTCTTCGAGGGCATCAATTCAAAGAGGTTGCAGAACCAATTTTATCAAAGGCATTCAACCTGAACGGCCACTTTGATAGAAGAATATTACATTAAATATGAACTTGATCCTTTTAGCGAAGAAACATTAATCCTTGCACAAAGCGTTCTTTCCTCAGTATCAATGGCTAAAAGGGATGGGTGGATAAAATTAATGACAGATTGTGACATGAGCAAGAGCAGTCAGAAGGCCTGGGAGACTATTACGTCGTCTCAAAAATGACAATACGCAAGCCAGTACATATGCTGATATAAATGCAGATCAAATTGCCCATCAGTTGCTAGTAAATGGAAAATCAACCCGATCTAGAAAGCTAGATAAGAAACCAATAACACGGAATCAAAACCAAGAGAGAAACATCCTATCTCCACCATTTACTGAAGCTGAACTGGAATCAGCACTGAGGAAGTGCAAATTGGGAAAAGCAGCTGGACTAGACGACATTCTAGTAGACCAGATCAGGAATTTTGGTCCTGTTACGAGGCGATGGCTACTGGAATTAAGGAATATCTGTGTCCAAGAATGCAAGATTCCCAAAATCTAGCGGAAGGCTAGAGTCATTGCTATCCCGAAACCAGGCAAAGATCGGCTGGATCCCAAAAGCTATAGGCCTATTTCCTTGCTCTGTCACCTGTGCAAGGTCCTGGAGAGGCTCATACTTCAGAGACTGATAGGAAAGGTGGAGTCATCTCTTATACCACAGCAAGCTGGATTCCGAGAAGGAAAAAGTTGCACATCACAGGTATTAAACTTGACACAGCATATTGAGGATGGCTTTGAGAATCGGCTCATTACAGGCGCTGTTTTCATTGATCTTTCTGCAGCTTATGACACAGTCAACCATCGGCTTCTTCTAACTAAATTATATGACAGCACCGAAGATTTCCATCTAATGTGCAACATTAAAATATTCTCCAAAACTGAGGATTCTTTGTGGAATTTCAGGGGAAAAGGAGCAGATGGAGAACACAGAATAATGGGTTACCGCAAGGCAGTGTGCTCGCACCACTTTTATTCAACATCTATACTAACGATCAGCCTCTACCTCTAAGGAACCCAGAGTTTTGTCTGTGCTGATGATTGTGCAATCACTGCTCAAGCCAACTGTTTTGAAAAGATAGAACAGACTTTATCCAAAGCTTTGAAGGAATTTACCAACTACTACAGTTAAAATATCTTGAAGCCAAATCCTACCAAAAATCAGAGCTGTGTATTTCATCTCAATAACAAAAAAGCAGTTAAAACCCTACAAATCACCTGGGAAGGAATCCCTCTTCAACACTGTTCGACTCCAAAATATCTGGGAGTGACTCTGGACCGTACGCTAAAACGTGAAACAAAAAGTGTCTGCCAGAAACAACATAGTGCGGAAACTTCGAGGCACCAGATGGGGAGCTCACCCTTGCACTGTGAAAACAAGCGCGCTAGTACTGTGCTACTCCAATGCTGAGTATGAATGCTCCGTGTGGCATAAGTCCAGCCATGCCAATAACATAGATGTGGCACTAAATGGCACCTGCCGTATTATCACAGGTTGTTTAAGACCTACTCCGATAGATAAACTCCACTGTCTCGCTGGTATAGCACCTCCTGAAATCCGACGTGAGATTGCTGCTAGGTATGAGAAAAGCAAGGCTATGACTATGGAAGCCCATCCTTTGTATGTCTGTCAACCAGCACATCCTAGGCTGAAACCAAGAAAGATCTTCTTGACAACCACTGAAGCTCTTAAAAGAACATCACAACAAGCAAAAATCTCAATGTTGCGGGGAAAATGTCAACATTTGAGAGAATGGATGGTTCCAAAGGAAGAACTTCCTCCTGGAGATTCTGAACAGTGGACAACATGGAAGGCTCTCAATCGATTACGCTCTAGTACCACGAGATGCAAGACCAACCTACAGAAATGGGGCCTTCCTGTGGAGACAGTTTACTGCAAGTGTGGTACTAAGCAGACTAACGAGCATCTCCTACTGTGTCCTCCTTCTCCAGCCACTTGTACCATTAAAGACCTAATGAGGGCAACTCCAAATGTGCTTATCGTGGCCAATTTTTGGACAACCAATGTTTAAAATTTCCTCTGTTTAATTTTTGTCTCGTTTACTTTGTACTTCTGACATGATAAATAAATAACTACTCTAAGTAGCCATTTCGTCCCTGCCTTCCCACTATACTTCACCATTTCAGGTCTAATTTCATCTATTCCTGCTGCTTTATGACAATGGAGATTATTTACCATCCTTTCCACTTCCTCAAGAATTTCACAAACATCATTTTTCTCCTCACCACTAGCGCGCTTGTTTACACCACCAGGAAAATTTCCTTTTACGTTGAGAAGATTTTCAAAATATACCTTCAACCTGTCCAGTGATTCCCTGGGATCTATTATGAATTCACCCGAATAACCCAAAAAATATTAATTTCCTTTTCCCTTCCCTTCCTAAGATTGTTTATTACTGTCCAAAAAAGCTTTCCCTGCTGCTTGACCTAGCCTTTCCTGGTTATTACCAAAATCTTTCCAGTATTAATTATGTGTTGATTATTTACAATAGCCTAATAGAACTTGTATATGGCCATATGGCTGCATTATTATTATTATTATTATTATTATTATGATTGTTATTATTATTATTATTATTATTATTATTATTATTATTATTATTATTATTATTATTATTATTATTATACTTTGAGAAACGTATAAACCTGGAAACCTAGAAATCTAGCAAAAGCACCGAAGGGCCATAGCCTACCAAGTGACTGATACTCATCTCGAAGGCCTGCAGATTACTAGGTGTCGTGTGGTCAGCACGATGAATCCCCTCGGCCGTTATTCTTGGCTTTCTAGACCGGGGACGCTATCTCAGCATCAGATAGCTCTCCAGCCGTAATCACAAAGGCTGGGTGGACATCGCACTAGCCCTCAGAACCACGTAGATATCTCTGACTTGACCGGGAATCGAACGTGGGGCCTCTGGGCAAGAGACAGGCACGATTCCCCTATAACCCCGCGGGGCTGGCTTGAGGCATCTATAAGCACAAAATATAAAATAAAAATTGATACTGCTGGCAAACTTAATTTCCAATACTAACAAGTTTCCTTTCCAAAAAGTTGCGAACTTCGTATTGTGCCCATCCAAAAGCCTCAAGGTTGCAACTCCTACTTTCGTTCCGTCTTAAACTAGCACTATGGTGTCCGTAAATTACCCACTGTGGAACTATAATCGTTGACCACGTATGACTTAAAAAAAATAGTGCGTTCCTGAGTACTTCGAACTCTTAACAATGGCAAATATTGTTCTTTTGTGGTATTACAGTCTGTAGTAAAGGAGTGGATATTCGATACCCCTGCGCGAATCGTGCGTGCAAGAAGAGTACAACAGACACGCTGTGCACGATTCTGGTCTTTAAAGAACTCTTCCAAGAATCTCAAGCTCATTGCTTGGTTATATACGTCGTTGCATTCCTCGGCCGATACACATCTTTGTAAGCGTAACAATTACTTAGTACAACGGCCTCACCACCCTTGAAGGCGGTGACTCATTTCTTTGCAAAGCCGAGAGCCTCTAGTGGACAATAACACCAAACTTCATATAATCAGTATTTTGATAGTCTGCATTCAAGTATACTTTTTTCCACTCCTTCTGTAAGTATGCTATTATGATTAGGGATGTCAGTGTAATTTTCTTTATTATAGTTGGTTGTTATTGACGACAGGAAATAATTTAATCTCCCTTCCTCGGAAAGTATTTAAAAAACTGTTTAGCAACAACCATAGAAGGTCATGTAATAAAGCTTATGTTTAACCTTGTCTTCTTCTTATTATTATTATTATTATTAATATTGACCTTTTCCAAGATACCTGTGTTTGGCACTTTTTGTGAATTTTGCCCGGTTTTACGGACGGATGCTTTTTCTGAAGCCAGCCGGAATAATGTAGTACTGGATAATCCCTATCTACATAACTAAAATTATTATTTTGTCTGTAAACTTCAAAGTTATGTTTTGTTCAATAACCCGTCAACGTCCAACCAGCATTCAGATCTAGGTGAAAATTCCTGATATGACCGGGAATCGAATCCGGGGCCTCCGAAGACACGGTTAAACATAATATTTATTTCATGACCTCCTATGGTTGTTGCTAAACAGTTTTTTTTTTAATACTTTCCGAGGAAGGGAGATTAAATTATTTCCTGTCGTCAATAACAACCAACTATAATAAAGTAAAATATACTGACATCCCTACATACCACATCATAATAGCATACTTACAGTGGGAGTGGATAAAGTATTATTATTATTATTATTATTATTATTATTATTATCATCATCATCATCTGTTTACCCTCCAGGGTCGGTTTTTCCCTCGGACTCAGCGAGGGATCCCACCTCTACCGCCTCAAGGGCAGTGTCCTGGAGCTTCAGACTCTTGGTCGGGGGATGTAACTGGGGAGAATGACCAGAACCTCGCCCAGGCGGCCTCACCTGCTATGCTGAACAGGAGCCTTGTGGAGGGATGGGAAGATTGGATGGGACAGGTAAGGAAGAGGGAAGGAATCGGCCGTGGCCTTAAGTTAGGTACCATCCCGGCATTTGCCTGGAGGAGAAGTGGGAAACCACGGAAAACCACTTCTAGGATGGCTGAGGTGGGAATCGAACCCACCTCTACTCAATTGACCTCCCGAGGCTGAGTGGACCCCGTTCCAGCCCTCGTACCACTTTTCAAATTTCGTGGCAGAGCCGGGAATCGAACCCGGACCTCCGGGGGTGGCAGCTAATCACGCTAACCACTACACCACAGAGGCGGATATTATTATTATTATTATTATTATTATTATTATTATTATTATTATTATTATTATTATTATTATTATTATTATTATTATTGAACTCTTCCAAGGTATCCGTGTTTGGCACTTTGTGTGAATTTAATCCGATGTTACAGACGGATGATTTTTCTGACGCCAGGCAGTGTACTCTACAGAGAGTATTTGCCCATAACAACATTGTATTGATTTGTAACCACGAAAAAGATATTAGTAGTCAGACAAACTGCAGATTCTAATTTATTTATTTAATCTAATTAGGATGATAATAAATATGTCAGTCCTTTCGTTTGCCAGTACACAAACTAATCTTAAAAGTTTTTGACTGAGCAAGTCGGCCTCGTGATTTGGGTCATGTAGCTGTGAGCCTAAATTCGGAAGATGGTAAGTTCGAACAATAATATCGTCAGCCCTGCAGGTTTTCTATGTTTCCCATTTTCACACTTGGCAAATGCTACGACTGTAAGAAGATTAAGGCCACGGTCACTTCCTTCCCAGTCCTAGCTCTATCCTATCCCATCATCACCATAAGTCCTATCTGTTTCGGAATGAATGAGAATAAAGACATGATATACAGGAGCTGTCATGTATCTTGTTTACGGACGAAGCAACGTTTAAAATTCATGGTTACGTCAACCTTAGAAGCATGCCTATTGGTCAGTAAACAATCCCTATTGGCTTCACCAAGTAGAACGTCAACGTCGAGAGAGTGAAAACATGTAAGGTGGAATAAAGAGCCATCATCTCATAGGACTATTTTTCATAGACATATCATTGAATGTCAACAAGTATGTAACCTTCCCAACATGGGAACTTCCACCAATGATTTTTAACTTACTTTAGATAACAAACCAAACAACAAGCTACAAATACAAATGAATCAAAAGAAAATACACACAGTAAATTTGCATTTGCAATGCATACACACGTTGAGGTATCCATTATAGTGTACTTTATTTCGCAGTTTTAATATTTCTGGGTTCTTACAGTACACTCACATGCACACAGTGTAAAAAAGCACAAGTATTTTATGAATGTGGCAATTTCTTCATACACTTCTGGTTGCGGGGAGGATAAAAGATACTGAATGTTAAATGGGAATTCCAAGTTGATTGTAAGCAAAGTTATTATTTTATTATGATAAGTTGGCATAAGAAGAAGATGTGATTGAGATCAGCGATTGGTTGGCGCTCACAATGATAGCAAAGTGTAAGGTGACTCCAGGACTCCTATCCGGTAGAGATGGCTTGCAAAACTTCCTGACTGAACCTCATGCGACTTGGAGAACCAAGGTGAGTGTGCTGACGAGTCGACTGAACCAGACAGCACTCCCGGATGGAAATGGTGATATATTAACTACTAGCATATGTACCTGTTCTTCACACGGGAATTGGTAATCGATTTCACGATTCCTTCATGAATTGATGCGAAGTTACATGCCTGTATTCAAACGTTAAATACGGCATGTTACACCGATATTCTTCTACGAAAGCACGCGGCTGTAAAGTGAAGTACGATAAAACTGAACTAAGTGGAGAGAGAATGGGGTTGATCACAAAACGATACAGTTCCTGGTCCGAAGTTGAGCGTAATTCTCGGTTACATTTTTAGTGATTCCCATGGAAGCTGTTAGGTTTCCATTAATGTTGGTCATGTATATTTTGAGGGAGAGTACCATCACTATTTCGACTTCCTATAAACTCCCAAACCAATCCGGGATTTAGAAATAATATTGATGTTGATGCTTGTTGTTTAAAATATTGACTCTACTGTAGTACCTACCCAAGGACAGATATAAAGTTTGGTAGAAGTATATACAGTAGTTTCCCAGTTACAAGAACTCAACAACGGACGAACAGACAAATCGACCCCCCCCCCAAAAAAGGCTTAAAATGTCCGCAGGAACTTAGAGTGTAAAAACGTTCCGTTAATGATATCTCCCTTATTAATCCTCGTATCAAAATGATACAAATGAGAAAAAGTTTTAGAAATTGATTTCCATTAAGGCAGGTATATTTCCATTAAGTTTGGTTATGTATATTTCGTAGGAGTGCAAAATCACTGTTTCGCTTTCGTATAAACCTCCAGTCAATTCAGGGATTTAGAAACAATATTAGCTCTGAAACGTACCCAAGGACAGGTGGATTCTAAATATGAAGTTTGGTAGAAATATATATCCAGTAGTTTTCAAGTTATAAGAATTCAGACAAACCGACAAACAAACAGACACCAAAACAAAAAAAGCAGATGATCATTATTACACTTCAAACGGATAACTGAATGAAAATTTCGCCAAAATACTCAATGTGCAGACACACGGTCGTTACGACTTTTTAACATAGATTTTTCACTAGAACCGCGCTACAAAAGCCATTATGATTCTATCTGTCTCTACTTTTTGATATTAATACGTCTTATTGCTGGTGGGGGTTCATCTGAAAATTTACGTCACGAAATTAGCTATACAAAATATGTGACACGATGTTACCTAGCAACCGTGTAGACTGTGATGTGAAGTATGGATGGATGGTCATGACTGAGAGAGGGGTGTTTATCAAAGAAGCCTTATCTCATCATACTCTAGAGAACTGATTATTTAATTCGTGGTAGTTTCATAGATGTGTTAGTAGCGTGCCTGCCTCTCGCCCGGAGGCCCCGGGTTCGATTCCCGGCCAGGTCAGGGATGTTTCTCTCGAACTGAGGGCGGGTTAGAGGTCCACTCAGCCTACGTGATTAGAATTGAGGAGCTATCTGACGGTGAGATGGCGGCCCCGGTCTTGAAAGCCCAGAATAACGGCCGAGAGGATGCCTCGTGCTGACCACACGGCCCCTCGTAATTTGCAGGGCTGAGCAGCGGTTGCTGGGCAGGCCAAGACCCTTTCAAGGGAGTTAAGTGCCCTCGGGTTTAGTTTTTGGTCTTTTTGGTTGGTAGTTTTATAGGCCCTTTCGATGCACTGAAATCCTACACTTGTTGACTCCAAATTTCATACAGGTGTTTCTAGAAAACGATTCGTTAATTTCAAATCATTTATATCGTTATTAATTTTAGTTTCATTTATTGAAAGACATAGTTATGATCATTTGATTTCCTAACGGGGAATTTAAAAAAAAATGTGTGTGCTAATAGACATTGTCCATTAGAAAAACAAAAACTTAGAGCATGAAAATCATTTTGCGAGGAACTTTGGGATCGCTGTAACAGCTGCATTTGAGTCATCTATTTGCAAAACCGGCCATCTCCAAATGGTTAAATTTTTCAGGAGACCAAAAAAACTTATAAAATCTAAATAAAGAGATTTAGAATTATTTGTCTTTGCTATATCACTTATAAATAGCATTGTAAGGAATGTTACAGAATGCCAATGTTTTATTCGTATAATTATTTGAAATATTTAAATTTCAAATTTGGAAATGGCCGGGTTTACACCAAACTAAAGAAACTGAAGGAATGAAAATGTACAAAAAGTGCTTTATTTAAAAGTTAACTTTAAAACTCAATGCAGTATAAAAGCTAATGTATTTACACACAATGAACTAGCATTAAATTTTCAAAAATTAAACGTTAAAAACATTCAGCATTAAATTAAACATTAATGCCATTGTCTACACTGTGCTCACAAGCATCTTCCTCATCTTCTGGATTGTTTTGTGGAAGGTTATTGTTATCAATGAGTTCTTTGTAAAACTTAACCACTTCAACATTTTTCCACTGAGTCCCAAAATGTTTAGTCAATAGAGATTCAACATCTTTTGCCTTTAAATCCTTTAATATTTTACCAGTATATATAACTTTTGGATTCATCATCAAAACATGTTTGCCTTTCTTACAAACGCCTAATTTTTTTCCGACGTCTATTCTGTAGTTGGGTTCACCTTGATTTAACACTGAATTGCCTCCTTTTGATTTGGTCAGAATAACCCTTTTCGCAGCAGAAAATTTGAAGTGCCATTTCCCTGTAGGCTTGAAAATAGAAGTACATTCTGGTTTCCAGTCAAGGTAGGGAACATTGTCATCTTTTCCTAGATGAAATAATTTCCCATACTGAGAAAGAACGTTAAGAAATTCCTCAGGTTGTATTACAGTTTCTATTTTCTTGTTTTTTCAATGAGCCCGAAAACTCTATCGGATGGTAAAAATGAATGGCCTGTCACAGGGAAAATTAACTCAATTTCCTTAATGCTTTTAGGTGCCTTTGTGACAAACCAAAAGGAGAGCATTGATATCATAACAGAATTTTTATTCTTCCCCCCACATCCATCAGCAAAACACCTTATAAAATGAAACATTGGACATATCAGTAGTATTTAGCTTATGATAAAGTGCTGATGCTATTTCATTGCCTTTTTCTGGCCCCTTCAGGTGTCACTTCATCAACCTTAGTGTCCATTTTTCCCAATATAATTATAATAGCTACACACTTCTATGATAAAAACCACAACTTTCCTTATAACAGAACTGTAACACCTACAACAGTCACCATGAATAAGCTGTTCTTTCCCACACAATTGCTGCGATTCTTCTGCCCTCTAGTGTTCGAGGAGATGGCCGGTATTGCAACTCATAACCATTCGCGAATGGCCGTGTTTGCAACTAACTCCAATTTTTGATGAAGTAAATAAGCTGGTTGGAGGCTGAGCTTGCAGCTAATAGTTTGCTACCTTGTGTAAAAGTGGACAGAGAACACATTCAGCAACAAAAAGTGGATTTCAATTTTTTTGGGAGATGGCCGGTTTTGCAAATAGATGACTCATTTGTACTTATATGTACATCCATTCTGTGAAATCAGCGTATCAATTGTGCATCTCGTTTCGGAAATAATCGTTCTGGTATTTTAATTGATTCACCTGTGTTTATATATAAATTTCGTAGTAGTAGTAGTAGTAGTAGTAGTAGTAGTAGTAGTAGTAGTAGTGGTAGTGGTAGTGGTAGTAAAACGCGGTATTGGAGTATAAAGTGAGTTTTAAAAATATGACCCCAGCTGGCAGTAGTGCCGTGAAGTTTATCGTGCAAATACAATATCTTTTACTACCGCCAAAGTAGAAGCGGAAGTGTATCATAAGAAAGGCGCCTGACACCTTTAGAGTCGGGCACGTGGGAGGCCAAGGCGTCTGGCGTCTCCACAACTTTCTGCACGTGGCCAGAATTTAACACATAATAAAACGCGATTTCCGGAAGAATAAAATCTCAGTAGTAGGTGGAATGGAATTTTATTCAACTTCCTCTCTTGAAAGATTTCTAACAGACAAAACATGATAAAGAGAGCCCGGAGGTTGATGATATATCATCTTCTAATTTCTGCATCACACAAATTGCTAACTTTTATATACATCATGATCATGGCCCATTTTTGGCAATTTTAAAAGTATTTTTCATTTTCCCTCATTGTGTCATTTTGAACAATTTGTTACATTGTTTCTAAGTATTTCTCCTTATTTCTGAGTTATTATTTAATCATTTTTATTCATTTACGTTGGGTCCATTGAACAAAAATTATTTCATAATTCAGCAAGCATTTTTTTCTGGAAAAGGCCAGATATCCTTTTTAAGAAATGTGTGAAGTGAAAGAGGTAGCAGAGAAGAGATGCACCATTTAACAAACATGAAGGGACGGAGCAAGTGTCCGTACGGTTAGGATCGCGTAGCTGTGAGCTTGCATTCCGGAGACAGTAGGTTCGAACTCCACTTTCGGCAGCCCGGAAGATGGCTTTCCGTGGTTTCCTATTTTCACACCAGGCAAATGCTGAGATTCTACCTTAATTAAGGCCACGGTCACTACCTGCCCACTCCTAGGCCTTTTCTATCCCATCACTGCCATATCACCTATCTGTGCCGATGCGACGTAAAGCAAGTTGTAAAAAAAAAAAAAAAAATGTGCAGGTCGCGACAAAAAAGTTGTATCCAAAATATCAGTGGATTGCATAATACCCTAATAATGACGATATGTAGATGCTCAGTTGTTTTGCTTGCGTTTTTAAAACTGATAAACATTATTATTATTATTATTATTATTATTATTATTATTATTATTATTATTATTATTATTATTATTATTATTATTATTATTATTATTATTATTATTATAGCTGCCTCTGTGGACCAGAATGTAGGGCTCAGGACCCCAGTATTGCGGGTTGAAGCCCGGCAGAGGTAGTCGGATTTTTGAAGGGCGGAATAAAGTTCATTCGTCATTGTAAATCGTACGATGTCGGCATGTAAAAGATCTCTGGTAACACATTTGGTGTTCGCCGACAAAATTCACTAAAACTCAGTCATAGACGCCCAAGAGAGGTTCGGTTTACTCTGCTGGCATTTAGTAGGCCAAGGGTAAAAAACGTCGAAATTGACGAGCAGACAGCTAGATGGCGTCAAGTTAAAATTCCTGCACTCGGTAGCTGAGGCCATACAATTATTATTATTATTATTATTATTATTATTATTATTATTATTATTATTATTATTATTATTATTATTATTATTATTATTATTATTATTATTATTATTCAGAAAGCTGTATTCTCATGGAGAGGGTTAAAAAGAAAATCCAGGTCTTCGAAATGTGGTACTGATGCCGAATGATAAAAATACCCTGGACCACTAGTGTAAGCAAAGAAGAAGTGCTGAAAAGTTTGAATGAAAAATATCAGCTGGTAAAAAATTGGAAGGTAGAAGATATAGATTCATGGGTCATCTGCTAAGACATTCAACCTGGTGCACCATTCTGATGATAGAGGGAAGGATCGTGAAGAATGGACGACCGTACAGAACTGTAAAGAAGTTAGCACTGGAGAGAATACCTCTATCGTGAGGATGACAATGCAATGCTAACAACCAACCATATAAGGTTGAGGAGATAAATAAGATTATTATTATTATTATTATTATTATTATTATTATTATTATTATCGTCATTAATAATGAATCAATCTGACCTGCTTTCCAGATGACGAAAGTTCCTTTCACATCAAAGCGACTGGAATGCAAACCATCTCCCTCGCTGCTGGTAGGTCCAACTCGTTACTTCCTACATGCCAATCAATCAATCAATCAATCAATCAATCAATCAATCAATCAATCAATCAATCAATCAATCAATCAATCAATCAATCAATCAATCAATCAATCAATCAATCAATCAATCAATCATTCATTCATTCATTCATTCATTCATTCATTCATTCATTCATTCATTCATTCATTCATTCATTCATTCATTCATTCATTCATTCATTTATTTATTTATTTATTTATTTATTTATTTATTTATTTATTTATTTATTTATTTATTTATTTATTTATTTATTTAAATGAATTGGCCCTCTCTAACACTTAACCACATTTGCAACATTTAGCTGCAGATACGTTGTCCTATACTTAAACACTACCTTAAACTAACACTCACTCCCACATGTATAGAAGAATTAATATTTTGTACATTAACGAATATGAACTATTGTTCCACACACACACACACACACACACACACACACACACAATTCACATCGTTGATCTGCATTTAGTGTCTTCGCCCAGGTGGCAGATTCCCTATCAATTGTTTACCTAGTAAAATTATTTTTCAACTTCAAAATTTATCGAACATTTCCCTTCATGAATTACTCCACTCTCTAATTCTACTTCTTGCGAACGAATATTTGCCTCAATTTGTCCTCTTGATTTCCAGCTTTATCTTCATATTATGATCCTTCCTGCCTTTTAAAACTCCACTCCAGCTAATTATTCTAAAAATGTCATTCTGTGCCATCCTTCCACTGACATATCGCATAGTCGAGTCTCTCGTCTTCTTACTCCCAAGTCTTCCTAACCAAAAGTTTGCAAAATTTTCGTAACACTACTTGTCTTCGTTGGATCCTCAAATAGCACTACCAAAGATTATGCACTTACAGGAAAACCGAAAACATTGTGTGGTTGTGTCACAGTAAGACGTACAAAGCATAACGAGGAGAGAGATACTGTAGTCTGCTGTTGTTTCCCTCACTGGACCAGAAAGTACTATTGCAGCACGATTGACCGTATACATAAATCTTCCACAACATACGGACGCACTAGTCGTGCTCCGAAATACTCAGTACCACCCATATTTCAGCAGAATCCACAGTCACGGCCCTGGATGAAACTGGCACTTAGGTGGAAGCTATATTTCGCTGTGTTCTGTACCAAAACACAGGTACAATATTGCTGTATCCACCAATGGCAACAGGTGGAAAGTTGGCAGTACCTTACACCAATTAATAACAATAGAAATATTATCTCAGGTCAGTTCAATAACTTGCTAACCTTGCCCCTGCTCACGCCTTCACTGGAACGTAACAACATCTCGTGATTCGTGAAATGGTTGGTATTTCAGCAAAAGTTTCTCGACCTCTGAAGTAACGCCCTCAGTCGTGAGTTCGATTCTAGTTGTAATCTAGAAGGTGCATTTCGTGATCGGTAAAGGAATAAAACCTCTTCCTGTATACTTTTGAAAGATTGAGAGGGCACTGGTGAGAACATTCTCTCCTTGTCTATTTCTGGGATAGTAAATTGATGTTGGTATTGCTCCTAGCTAAATGTCTCTAATCCGATGGTCATAATTAATCAGAGACCGGATTTTAAAGAGGACTTTTTCCATCACAATAGAACAGAAAGGGAAAGTCATATGCGAAGGAAAGGACTTGGGAAATTACCGTGTTAATCCCACAAAAGAGTGCTATTTTAAATGAAAACACACTTCAGGATGGTTATAGATACACATGACACATACAATTTTACACTTATCATTTCACAATACGGAAATCGTTGCATTTGATCACGTTCAACATTTCGATATGTTTAAAAGTCAGATTCTGCCTCTTTGAAGGCAGATTTTTGTATAAACAGAAAATGACCGCTTAACATCAGATTTAACCAGGGGTGAAATTTGTTTTTATCCTGAACTCTAAATCAGCACACTTTATTAGTTTTTCTCAATATTGTGTTCATTTATGTATTTATTTGTTTATTTATTTATTGATTGTTTGTTTGTTTATTTATTTAGTTGTTTGTTTTCGGTTGTTTATATCTGATACACTTAACCGTACCGGTAAGAATTATAACAATGTAGACATTCACGACTTAAGTTTTTTTTTCGTGCCAAGTCCGTAGCGCCAACTTGTCAGAATAAATAACATTATACTGACGGACTATTGTTCAGTGAGGTATGATTTATCCTTCTGTTGTTACTTTTCGCCGCTCGACAGCACTACTCCTGCAATGGTAGAAAAAGTAACCTGTCAACGACGGGTTCAGCAGCTACGTAGTTGTAAGATTCCTCTTCTTCTTCTTCTACATCTCTGGTTGGATGTGCCTGTTTTACGACCGGCCGCCCTTCCTATGTAATTATGTAATTACTATTGCGTGTTTCTGTGGTGGTTGGTAGTGTAATGTGTTGTGTGAATATGAAGAGGAAGGTGTTGGGACAAACACAAACACCCAGTCCCCGGGCCAGAAGAATTAATCAGACGCGATTAAAATCCCTGACCGGGCCGGGAATCGAACCCGGGACCCTCTGAACAGATGGCCTACACGCTGGTCATTAAGCCAAGTGAGTCGGACAGTTATAAGATTACTGTACGTTATAAATTTGCAGAAATTTTAAGTTTTAATTGTAATTAAAATACTTTTGTCATATTTTAAGTGTCATAGCCTGAGTCCGACCATATAAAGCATGCATTTAATAGATTAATTTATTACTTGTCCGCCTCTGTGGTGTAGTGGTTGGCGTGAATAGTTGCCACCCCCCCGAGGCCCGCGTTCGATTCCCGGCTCTGCCACGAAAGTTTGGTACGAGGGCTGGAACGGGGTCCACTCAGCCTCGGGAGGTCAAATGAGTAGAGGTGGGTTCAATTCCCACCTCAGCCGTCCTGGAAGTGGTTTCCCACTTCTCCTCCAGGCAAATGCCGGGATGGTACCTAACTTAAGGCCACGGGCGCTTCCTTCCCTTTTCCTTGCCAGTCCCATGCAATCTCCCCATACCTCCACAAGGCCCCTGTTCAGTATAATAGGTGAGACCGCCTGGGTGAGGTACTGGTCATTCTCCCTAGCTGTATCCCCGACCAAAAGTCTGACGCTCCAGGACACTGCCCTTGAGGCGGTAGAGGTGGGATCCCTCGCTGAGTCCGAGGGAGAAACCAACCCTGGAGGGTAAACAGATTAAGGG
Organism: Anabrus simplex; assembly: GCF_040414725.1. Taxonomy (NCBI): domain Eukaryota; kingdom Metazoa; phylum Arthropoda; class Insecta; order Orthoptera; family Tettigoniidae; genus Anabrus; species Anabrus simplex. The sequence continues at coordinate 342,241,274 of NC_090268.1, read as the reverse complement.
AGAAGAGGATGAATTTATTACTTATACATTAAGAGATATACGAGATAGAAAAATAATGTAAGTTACGTTGATCTCTCGAATTATGATTTGCATTATCATAATTTGAGAGGTGATTATATGGAGTTAAAGCGAAAGAGCATGTCGTCGCTGTGCCTGCGAAAACCGCTAAGTGACTACGTTGTTGAAGAAATACCGATCTGCAGCACAGCTTTTATTCAGAATGAGAATTCTTTGACGATTTTGGCACACAATATTTAACCGTAGATGATAGATTCTTACCAGCTGAAACATTTCGCAGGCTCAACGACGATATACTAAATTTCAGATTTTCTACATTGTTTGACTGGTCCGAAATACAACGCCCGCTCTCGTTGAAACGAAGTTAAAAATTTGTCTGCAATTAAAATAAATATATTTTTGTGAGGGGCTTTGTTTTTTTGCTTTACGTCGCACCGACACAGATAGGTGACGATACTGCTTGTTAACTGAATACCACCGAGCTCGATAGCTGCAGTCGCTTAAGTGCGGCCAGTATCCAGTATTCAGGAGATAGTAGGTTCGAATACCACTGTCGGCAGCCCTGAAAATGGTTTTCCGTGGTTTTCCATTTTCACACCAGGCAAATGCTGGGGCTGTACCTTAATTAAGGCCACGGCCGCTTCCTTCCCACTCCTACCATTTCCCGTCCCATCGTCGCCATAAGACTTATCTGTGTCGGTGCGACGTAAAGCAACTAGCAAAAAAAAAATGAATATCGGACGCGGTACAATACTTTGTTCAGCTTATCCTAGTTATTTTTGGGGTTGTTCAAATCAATTTCGGTTTCAGCTGAGGTTTTAAAGGTCGTGTGGCCTTCCTCCCAGCACGGTGATTTTATACGAGGGCTGGTAACGTAGTCCAGACATTCACAGGAGATCGGCCATGCGCAAATAGAATACGGGTGCGGTCAGGTGGCGTTCTTGTCGATGTGTTGTGTGCATTTGACGGGCATCCAGTTGGGAGCGTTGAAGTGACGAGTGTCAATTTCACCGCTCTAAAGCATGTTTTCAAAAGGTGATCAGCGTTCGTAGAATGAAATCGGGATTCTCCGTGGTAAAAATTCATCAGAATGTTATCGGGGATTACGTGAGCCTGGGGCGAGAATGCTTTACCGTATAAGACGGTTGCACGATCGGTCAAGGCGTTTCGTGCGTGTCGGAATGAGACTGAGAATTTGCACCGCACAGGTCGGTCTTTCATTCCTTAAGAGCAGATTGTCATTGTGAGAGGTCTCATTTGCGTAGATCATCGATGGACTGTCCGAGATTTATCCGTAGATGTTGCTCTCAGTCATCACATACTGATGAAATGTCTTAACATGAGGAGAATTGCGTCCCATTGGACTCCACATCAACTCACCGATGCACAGTTCAGCGATCATATAGGAGTAGTGGACAAAAATGAAAATTAAGTTTTCTTCACGTGTTTATTGTCCATGAAGGTGTTCACTGGCCTATTAGACCTAAACAGATGTGTTTGCCGTCATTGAAGTTTACAACTATAAATATATAGAAAATACTACCCCGTCCGAGAATACCGAGTCAAACTTTACAAGGCACTTGCGAACATAAGTAGTAACACTGAAAATATAGTGAAAATTAATTAATTATATGACTTCAACACGTGTAGATTTTCCTCCTATCAGTCATAACTATCACGGTCTACGAAATCATAGTTTTCCATGGAGGTATGGAGCTGGCCAACGTCGTTTCTAAAATAAATGTCTATAATAATAATAATAATAATAATAATAATAATAATAATAATAATAATAATAATAATAATAATCTACGTATCAGCATCGTATGACATTTTTATCTCTATGGATTTTTCGTAAATGCATTGTTTAACAGCATAACAACAAACGGTTCTCGTTTCTACACTGTTAACACACAATTAATCCACTTTTTATTTGGAAAAGTCCATTCGCCGCTACTTTAATTACGCAAAGTCTTCTAACACTGCTTGATCACAGTATTTTTCTTCCTCACTATGTCTGCTTATTGTCATAGTTGTCACGAGTTATCATTCATTCTCCTGGTTTAAGTTTATTACACATGTGAACTGTAATACTTAAAACTACTATGTAATACATTTTAATAAAAAATTGAATCTGATTACATTCCAATGTTCAAGAAGCTTTTAAGACTTCCCGTACCTCTAAGCATACCTATTCTGCCATGGCATACGGCCTTCATCTGACAAAGCACTCCTAGGCTGAATACCCAGGATACATACAAATTCGTCCCTAACGACGTTCACCTCTTGAGAATTCCAACGTGGTTTGTTCCGTAGCCTTTATCAGTTTGGATCACTCCGCGCCATGCACGCCTCCGAGATGTTTCGTGAGATGCTAGGTTCAGAAACTCTAACTAGTACGTCAAGGAAGTATGGGTGCCACCAGTAGCCGAAAATCGAAAGGTAAGCAATTGTCTAACTTATGGCGGCATTGCTTCAGGAAAATTGGTTTCGGACTGTGCAATCATTGATCCAGCCTTCTCTAACAAAACTTCAAAATCTTCCTGGCTCATCATTGTAACATTTTTGAAATGCGCTTTGTCATCAGTAAACAAGTTCTCACATAATTCATGCTGTGCTTGATTTGATCGAAAAAATAATTCTCTCCTTCACTACCGGAGGCGTTTACTCCTACGACCGTGCTGAATATCAATGAACGTTGTTGCCGCAGTAGTCTGCAAACACATCCTATCGGCCAAAGTAGGGTGGGAAACTGTTGCTTTGATGGAATAACATTAGTAATTGGCGACACGTTTCCAGAAGTGACCCATGCTATACCCGGTTAACACGCGTAGCATGCTACATCTTTAATGCCCCCCACTGACAAGTTGCATGCTACAGGTTGCAGCGTGTGTTTCCACCCGCATGCTACATGTCACTCGTTGCCGCAAGCAGTGGAATCGTATCGTCATTGCACGGTGGCATTGGCAGGTCATGCAACACCCTCCGTACTCACCAGACATGAGTCGTGTTGCCGACCTGTCTCTGAAGTTGAATGAACCCCTCCGAGGCCACCGATTACCAGACGCCGTATTTGTACTCTGCGAAGTAGGGCGCTCCGTCGCTGACATCAACAGAGAACGCCTTGCCAACTGTCCCCTACGGCCTCTCAACAATTGGCAAAAGGCAATTGACTTTGCAGGTGACTGCATCGAAGGAATGCAATTGTACTTGTTCTATCAATATTACCACTACTTTATTTACGCCCTCGTAGGCCGGACTTCCACGGTACCACTCACACAAATTCCGACTTCGGCCGTCTGTTTAGAAAGCCAGCAGCGAAGTCATTGCGCTAATCACGTTATCCTATAATAGCTGACGCACTTGGTACCGAACCTAGTACCTTTCACATGCCAAGCAACACGATGTATGAGAGTATGGCAGTATATGGAACAAGGAATACGTAAATTTCGTTTTTTATTTGGTCCACGTCTCACTCTGACAGAAATAGCCGAACATACCTGCATCCAAGGTTACACATCATTAGCCGTGACATTGCCGGCAAGTCTCTCAGCTGATGACCAGTCGCGTCTGGGAATGTGCAGTGGAGGCTGGTGTGGAATGCAGAAAGTCCCAGCCATTCATTACCTGAGTCAATTCCAGCCACGTGGAGCTAATTACAATTGGCGTACACTTAAGTGTGATAATGTGAGTTATTCATGAGTAATTATATAATTCGAGGGGAAAAAAACATGCTTCTCTACCTTCATAATGGACCTTCTGTGAGCTTGTCAACAAATCCTTATAAGAAAAACACTCCTCATTGTTGTGGAACATTTTTTCACACCGTTGTCAGCCGTCAAAGTCTATGCCAGTGGCGTACAATTATTTGTGTGCTCACCCCGCCCACACATTTGGAAACAAACATTTTCAGGCCTCCTTCATTGAACCTAGCAATACCACGGTGATTCAAATAACATTTATACTACCGACGGGGGATATTTCTGAAACACTAATATATATTTAGCTGTGGACGATTTGTGCTATTATTTAGGAGAACGTCCGCCTCTGTGGTGTTGTGGTTAGCGTGATTAGCTGCCACCCCCGGAGGCCCGGGTTCGATTCCCGGCTCTGCCACGAAATTTGAAAAGTGGTACGAGGCCTGGAACGGGGTCCACTCAGCCTCAGGAGGTCAACTGAGTATAGGTGGGTTCGATTCCCACCTCAGCCATCCTGGAAGTGGTTTTCCGTGGTTTCCCACTTCTCCTCCAGGCGAATGCCGGGATGGTACCTAACTTAAGGCCACGGCCGCTTCCTTCCCTCTTCCTTGCCTATTCCTTCCAATCTTCCCATCCCTCCACAAGGCCCCTGTTCAGCATAGCAGGTGAGGCCGCCTGGGCGAGGTACTGGTCATACTCCCCAGTTGTATCCCCCGACCAAGAGTCTGAAGCTCCAGGACACTGCCCTTGAGGCGGTAGAGGTGGGATCCCTCGCTAAGTCCGAGGGAAAAACCGAACCTGGAGGGTAAACAAATGATGATGATGATGATGATGATGATGATTTAGGAGAACGACGTGTATAATAATAATAATAATAATAATAATAATAATAATAATAATAAAATGTCTTTTGATATTTTTCAACAATCATTTCAGTTAAACACTCACAGTAATTACCAGATATGCTGAAATCCAAACATATTATTTGGTCACAATAATTGTTATATGGAGGGGATAATTTGTGATCACTTGAATGAATTTCCGTTTTTCTCGAATGCTTTCAATGGAAATATCAAAACAGAAACACAACAAGGCACAATAAGTCATAACAGAAAACAAGTAATACTTTCACATTTTTAAGAAAATGTATATAGGCCTTCCTTAAAATTTTAAAAACAGAGGAGATAGGCCATCACACTGATCATTTAGCCATGGGGCTGAACTGATCGGTGTTGATTGATGTTTTGCAACTATCACTTTCAGTTAAACAATCAAAGTAATTAGAGATAAGCTAAAATCCAAACATATTATATGGTCACAATAATTGAATCGATTATTTCAGAAACCAGTCAAGTGCCAAGTCTGTCATTTTAGAGAAAAATTAAAAAAAACTCTAGTATCAGATAAATGTTATGGTAGGGGTTTTAATATTTTAGCTTGAAAGTATTATATCGTTTAATACTTTCTATCTAAGGAAAATATTTTGTGCTTATTAACTTTGCTGTAAAAAATCCAAAAAATTTCCACTTGACTGGTTTCTGAAATAAATTAGTGTTGCAAACATATTTTTATGGGATAATTCTTGAATTTTAAAAGGATTTTGTTATAAAACCCATATTTGTGGAAATATCGTCGCCATAAGACCTATCTGTGTCGGTGCGACGTAAAGCCCCTAGCAAAAAAAAAATATATATATTTGTGGAAATAGAAAATATTTTAATTGGTTTAGACCACATTGCTGATACAAATATAATTATTAAAAGGATGAAATCAGCAATGCCTGCTCATTATGACAGGAGGCAATCAATCCTCACAAATTAACTCCACAGCACATTCTGTGTCTCTTGTAGGCCTTTGCAAAATGCTGTCATAAAAGTGTTCTTATCTCATCAGGTAATGTTTTAAGGGATTTAGGTCACGTCTATTCGTGATATTGATGGGCAACTAAAAACAAACAACAACAAAGAATAATGTAGGGCTCGGGCCAGGTACTTCCTTGCCTAAGTAAGAAATATAATCTTCTCCTTTTACCCTTGCATTCCGAATAATATTACGCATGTGAGTTTGTTTGTCTACCACTCCTTGTTTCCTATTAGATACAGGTTCGTCTCCTGAACTTTCAAACATAATACTACGATTATAAAAACACTGCACTAAACAAGAGAAACACTTTTTTCACCCAGTTATTCACAAAACTACGAACATGCGATTCTAGAAACACAACAATGATAATATAAACAGCTGAACAGCTGGCTGTTCTGGATTCAGAGCAGCAGCGCCAACCGGCAAGGTGCGGCACATCACAAAATGTACCTATAGTTTACTGCAGAAACCAGCCAAGTGGTGTCACTTAACTGGTTTCTGAACTAAATACGAAATTCAACGTAATACCTGACCATTATAGGAGGAAGTTTCTTGACTGGTTTCAGTACCAAAATGTGCATATACCCTCTTAGTAACATGTTCTGCCAATAACTCATTTGTTTCATTTTTTGGCACTTGACTGCTTTCTGAAATAATCGATTCAATTATTTTATGCAGAAAGATAATTTGTGATCACTTGAATAAATTTCCGTTTTTCAGGAATGCTTTGAAAGGAAATATCAGAATAGAAACCAGGCACAAGAATTCATAACAGGAAACAAGTAATACTTACATATTTTTAATAAAATCATCGCGCTAACCATTTAGCCATAGGGCTGGACTGATCAGTGGTGATTGATTGATTGATTGATTGATTGATTGATTGATTGATTGATTGATTGATTGATTGATTGATTGATTGATTGATTGATTGATTGATTGATTGATTGATTGATTGATTGATTGATTGATTGATTGATTGATTGATTGATTGATTGATTGATTGATTGATTGATTGATTGATTGATTGATTGATTGATTGATTGATTGATTGATTGTTTGATTGATTGATTGATTGATTGATTGATTGATTGATTGATTGATTGATTGATTGATTGATTGATTGATTGATTGATTGATTGATTGATTGATTGAAAAGATGTTAAAACCCGTATTACAAAACGGTATTTGTAGAGAGAGTTGTACAAAGTATACGGGTTCTTTACAACCTGTAATCTTCAAATTTATGGGGATCTTATACTGATCATGCGGGTTGGAAAATACTGCTCGTTTCGTTTTACATTTTAGCCCATTATTTTAGATAATGTCGGACTCTAATTAGCAGTGAGGGCTGCCTAGTCAAGGCTTAAAGGCGTTCTTCGTTCACCCAGAAGTAAGTGAATTCGATTCTAGGTCACGAAGTCAAGAATTTAGAGACTATACTTGCACTTCTATGAAGCCTCCGTAGCTCAACCGGCAGCGCGTCGGCCTCTCACCGCTGGATACCGTGGTTCAAATCCCGGTCACTCCATGTGAGGTTTGTGCTGGACAAAGCGGAGGCGGGACAGGTTTTTCTCCGGGTACTCCGGTTTTCCCTGTCATCTTCATTCCAGCAACACTCTCCATTATCATTTCATAGCATCTATCAGTCATTAATATATCAGTTTGGGAGTGGCGACCCCATCGTACTAACAGCCTATATACGCTTCATTCATTACATCCCTGACCCGGTCAATGACTGGAAAACAGGTTTTCGTTTTTTTCACTTGCACTTCTCGAGAGGGACGTGGCCCAGAGGTTCACTCTCCCGGAAATGAGTATCGGGTTCGTTTCTGGAGACAAAGACAGCCGAGCACAGAGATGAACACTCAATCCTTCTCAGTGGCGTTGTTACGAATGGAGGGAACGTGTAGCTGTTTCTCCTCCAAGGTCGTCCATGGTCCATACGGAGGTTTATTTCATGGCGGGTTCGAGCGGGAAAATGCAAGCCATGCCACCTCCAGGCAGAAGGATTTAGTGCCAGCAGAATCTTAAACAAGCATAATATAAAACGTGGTTTAAAAATTAAACTTCACGAATGAGGAGGCTGTATTATCAATTAAGATATGTCTAAACGTGACGGAATTACATGGAACCTCGCAGGTGATCCAACACTGACCACCACTTCACCATGAGCGATCAATCATTTATAATGGTAAGATAATCCGGCATGCTGGCTAGGAATATGTGATACAATAAAGTTGGTGACTGGATTTTTAGACACGAATGGGTCACATTGCAAACGTATTTAACCAAGGCGCAAGTGTTTTCTACTCGCAAAACGGTTGTGTAGTGAGATTTGCATATATAATAGCGATCTGAACCATCAGAACCCCTAAAATGTATGCAACTCACCGACGCAACTGTAGAGTGGCTTGATGGTACTTTCCTATTCGTGTCTAAAAATAACTATTTTCTCTTCGATGACTAAACTGGCAGAAAAGAAATAGTACTGAACATTTAAACTACTCGCTGTTTAAGTCCTGGTTTCAGTATATGACCCTATATTACTAGAAAAGGCTTCATCATATCGTCGCCATCGTCGTAGTGATCATCGTCATTATCGTCGTAGCCGTCTTTGTTGCTGCTGCTGCTACACCTACGCAGAACTCTAGTCCGTTCGTAAGTATTTGAATGGAAAAATGTTATTAAAGTTATTCTGATTAAAGGGTGTGACAGTGAGTCCCGTGGTAGTCATAGAGGATTAACACTGCGAATATATTGTGTGAAAGTGTGAGGAAAGGTTCTGGGGGATATATTTGCAAATATTACACGGGGCGGCAAGACTTTTAGCGCCAGTTCGGGTGACTTTGCTATGCTTTGCTTGTTCATCACACTGAACAATTCTTTGGACTGATTGGTTAAGGTGCACCCCTGCCATTTGATCATTTGAATAACCATGGGAGACCGCATGTATTACTGCCAGCGGTGAGGTTCAAACTCATCATCTCTAGGATGCAAGCTTATGGCTACAGCCCCGGTGCGGCGTAGATATCTTGTTCCATTTCGAGTATCTCCTTGCCTCGTTAAGTTTCTTTCTCCATAAAATAGTAATCAACACCAACATTGAAATTCACTTCTAAGGTATGTGTTGTTGTTGTTGTCTAGGTCATCACTCCATAGATAGGTCTCACGAAGCTCTATGCCACTCTCACTTGTGCTAACCTTTTTATTTCTACGTAACGCCTACATGCTACATCTGATCTGTCATTTTCATGCCTTGATCTTCCTCTACCGTTCCTACCACCAACACTTCTCACAAAAACATTTGTTTTTTTGCTAGGGGCTTTACATCGCACCGACACAGATAGGTCTTATGGGGACGATGGGTCAGGAAAGGCCTACGAGTTGGAAGGAAGCGGCCGTGGCCTTAATTAAGGTACAACCCCAGCATTTGCCTGGTGTGAAAATGGGAAACCACGGAAAACCATCTTCAGGGCTGCCGACAGTGGGATTCGAACCCACTATCTCCCCGATGCAAGCTCACAGCCGCGCGCCTGTACGCGCTCGGCCAACTCGCCCGGTAAAAAACCATTCAACAAACCCAGAGTGTCTCACCATGTGCCCTATCATTCTCTCTCTTCTTCTGATCCAGTTTCGTGGAATCGTTCTCCTTTCACCAACTCAAACAAGTATCTCTCCGTCTGTGATCCGATTTACCCATCTTTTCATCGGCATTCTTCTGTAATACCACATTTCAAAAGCTTCTGATCTCTTTCTTTTGGTTCCAGTTATTGTCCATGTTTCACTTCCATACAATGCAACGCTCCAGACGAAAGTCTTTAAAAACATCTTTATAATTCCTCTATCAATGTTCCAATTGAGCAAATTTATTTTCTTAAGAAAAGCCTTACTTGCCTGTTCTAGTCTCTAATTTATGTCTTCCTTAATTCTACCACAGTTAGTTATTCTACTAACCAAGTAACAATATTAATCTACTTCCTTTAAAATCAAACCAAACCCCATGGACCTGCAGATTACGAGGTGGCATGCGGTCAGCACCACGAATCCTCTCGGCCGTTATTCTTGGTTTCTAGACCGGGTCCGCCATCTCACCGTCACATAGCTCCTCAATTGTAATCACGAAGGATGAGTGGACGTCTCAGACACAGGTAAAAATCCCTGACCTGTCCAAGAATCGAACCCGTGGCCTCCGGGTAAGAGGAAGGCACGCTACCCCTGTACCGCGGGATCGGCACCCTTTAAGACTACATTTTCTTACGTAATTTTTCTTTACATCACGTGATTTTTAATGATCACATTCCATTTCTTTCCTTTTGGATTTGTTTTCATTTTGTAGCCTACTCCCCTTCCAAGACTATATACAAATCATTCAGAAATTTCTCCAGATCTTTTGCAGAGTCCGCTTCTATGGTGTAGTGGTTAGTGTGATTAGCTGCCACTCCCGGAGGCCCGGGTTCGATTCCCAGCTCCGCTACGAAATTTGAAAAGTGGCACGAGTGCTGGAACGGGGTCCATTCAGCCTCGGGAGGTCAACTGAGTTGAGGTGGGTTCGATTCCCACCTCAGCCACCCTGGAAGTGGTTTTCCGTGGTTTCACCACTTCTTCTCCAGGCATATGCCGGGATGGCACTTAACTTAAGGCCACGGCCGCTTCCTTCCCTCTTCCTTGTCTATCCCTTCCAATCTTCCCATCCTCCACCAAGTCCCCTGTTCAGCATAGCAGGTGAGGCCGCCTGGGCGAGGTTTTATCCCCGACCCAATATCTCACGCTCCAGGACACTGCCCTTGAGGCGGTAGAGGTGGGATCCCTCGCTGAGTCCGAGGGAAAACCAACCCTGGAGGGTAAGCACATTAAGAAAGAAAGAAAGAAAGAAAGAAAGAAAGAAAGAAAGAAAGAAAGAAAGAAAGAAAGAAAGATATTTTGCACACCCAAATAAAATAATAGTTTACCGAGCTCGATAGCTGCAGTCGTTTATGTGCTGCCAGTATCCAGTATTCGGGAGATAGTAGGTTCGAACCCCACTGTCGGCAGCCCTGAAAATGGTTTTCTGTGGTTTCCCATTTTCACACCAGGCAAATGCTGGGGCTGTCCCTTAATTAAGGCCACGGCCGCTTCCTTCCCACTCCTAGCCCTTCCCTGTCCCATCGTCGCCATAAGACCTATCTGTGTCGGTGCGACGTAAAGCAACTAGCAAAAAAAAAAAAAAATAATAATAGTTTCACCCGTGTGGGGATTTACCGGTTACCTCCATCGGGCGCGTCCCATTGGAATTGGGGAAGCTCGCTGGCTCTGCTGCCAGCAGAGTCAGAGGGTAGTAGGGAAATAAAAATACCACCGTGAAAAAAAACTGGTCCCTTGCCAGGGTTACGGCGAAGACTGGTAAATGACCAGAAGCCAGAAAACATCTTGAGGCGACCTCTAGGGCTAACAACCCTAGTTGTAAAAGGATGGGTACCCGTCCAAAGCAAAGTCAAGTCAAAAAGCATGATGGCACAACATTTCAAGAAACATACCCCAGGGGGTAAATCTTCGGATAAATCCCCCGTCGTGAATGCCACGGCGCACGAGTCTCGTTCGGATTCTGGGGGAGACTCGACATCATGCAAGAGACGAGTCGGAGCGTCTCGGTGTACCCCGAAGAGTCAAAAACTCAGGCCAAAATCTAAAACCTTTCTAGCAACTTTCAACATAAATTCACTTACACAAACTGGCAAGCTGAAAACCCTCACCAAAGCTCTTCACGAAAATCAGATATCCATAATGATCCTACAGGAAACAACGTACCCAGATGAAGAGATTTTTGAATCCGAAGGCTACCGATTTTTCAAGAGCAAAGCGCAAAGAGGAATCCTCAATGGAGCTGTGATGCTTGGAACCGCGTTTGCTGTTAGAACCAAGATCCTTAAATCGGTTGCAAATTTCGAACCTGTGAATGACAGATTGTCTATACTCACAATTAAATGCGCGAACAAAACCTACGCCCTAGTTAACGCACATGCTCCTACAAACGATAAGAACAAGTCTGATCCAGACGAAGTTGATAATTTCTGGGACCTACTGGATGAAAAATTAAACAAAATCCCCAAACACCATGTCAAGCTTCTTTTGGGTGACTTCAATGCCCAACTAGGTCGTGAACAGAAGTACAAGAAAGTTATAGGAAATTACCCTGCTCACAAAATAACCAATCCCAACGGCAAAAGACTGGTGTCCATTTGCGTAAATCACAACCTGCAGGTCATGTCGACCCACTTTCGCCATCTACCCAGAAAGCAAATGACTTGGCGTTCTCCCGTCCAAACTCTCGGAGAGTTCCAAATTGATCACGTTGCAATCTCCAGGAGAAACAGCCCTGAGATTATGAATGTGAAGGTGAAGAAAGGCATCAATGTGGCCTCAGATCATTATATGTCTCTTATCAAATTCATTCCAATTCCCGCAAACACAAGGAAGACAACCAAACAGATCACACGGTTCGACAATGATAAACTTCGCCAAAGGGTCGAGGAGTTCCAGGAGAAGGCTAGACCAAATGACTGTGACTTTAACAACGCCAAAAGTCTGCTGGTTGAGGCCGCCAAAGACGTTGCAGAAATCAAGAGAAGCAAAAAGCATGCCTGGTGGAATGGTACCTGCGAATCAGTCCTCCAAGAAAGACTCAATGCATGGAAACAGTACTACTCTACGAAATCAGAAAATGATTGGGAAACCTACAAAACCCAACGTGCCCAAGCAGCTAGGGTGTTCAGAACTGAGAAACGTAAATACGAAAAATCTCTCATTGAAAAGATAGAACAAAGCTTTAGGAAGAATGAAAGCAGAGAGTACTACAGAGCCTTCAAACGCAAACTCACTGGCTATAAACCACCATCTCTATGCTTTGAGCGAAAGGACGGCACACTGGCGACGTCAAATGAAGAAAATTGCAGCATTCTGACAGATTACTTCAAGAATTTACTTAATTGCTCTAAACCGCAAAGCACCATTGAGACCAAGGAACCCTTACTCAGGTACCCAGATTCCAGACCACCCGACAGAGATGAAATCAAGCGCCACATTGCCCGTCTCAAAAATAACAAAGCGCCGGGTGAAGACTCAGTAGTAGCAAAACTATGGAAATATGCCCCAGAGGAATCACTTGATATCTTGCAAAAGCAAATAAAAGAAATTTGGAACAAGGAGACCCTACCCGAAGATTGGAAAATAGCTTTGATCCATCCATTACACAAAAAAGGCAGCATGAAGAACATCAACAACTACAGAGGAATATCTTTGCTACCCGTGACTTACAAAATTCTATCACTTGCCATCCTGGAGCGTTTGGAAGCACAAGTCGATCATCAAATAGGTGAATACCAAGGAGGGTTCAGAAAAGGTCGCTCAACAGCTGAACAGATCCAAAATCTCAAAACGATCATCAGATATTGTACACTAAGGTCCAAGCAGTATGTGTCTGTCTTTGTGGACTTTAAGAAAGCGTACGACTCCATTGACCGGGAAGTCCTGCTAAACATCTTAAATGAATTTGGAGTTGATTTGAAACTGCTGGCATTAATTAGAGCCACCCTGACCGGTACAAAATCCAAGGTGAAGTTCCACGGATGTCTCTCGCATTCCTTTGACATCAAAACAGGAGTCCGACAAGGTGATGGGCTATCCCCGATACTCCTCAACTGTGTTCTTGAAAAGATCATCAGAACCTGGCGGGTGAGATTACAGGAAATCAACTACAGTCCATTGAGAATAGGAACCAAATCCAAGGGGATCGCAACAGACTGCTTAGCATTTGCCGATGATATTGCTGTTCTCTCAAACGACATAGAAACCGCTAGAGCTCAAGTTGAAATTTTAAAGGAAATTGCCGAACAAACTGGTTTGCAGATATCGTTTGAGAAAACAGAAGTAATGACTAACATCAAAGAGGCTCCACCAAAACTCCATACAAAATACGGGGACATCACCCGAGTAGACAAATTCAAATACCTGGGTGAGATCATCATGAAAAATGGACTGGACAAAGAAGCACTTCAGGAGCGAGTACGCAAACTGGAAATAGCCTACCAAACATCCCGCACAATCTACAACAAAAAATGCCTTTCCCAAAACACCAAGATACGTCACTATGAAACAGTTCTGAAGCCAGTAGTTCTATATGCAGCCGAAACCCTGTCTCTAAATGCCAACAAAGGACTCCTTGAAGAACTGGAGAAAAGAGAACGCAAAATTGTGAGAGGAATCTTGGGATCAAAGTACAAGAATGGAATCCATCAAAAGAGATCCAACAAGGAAGTCTACAGCAAAATAGAGAAAATTACCGACACAATCAGGAAAAGACGGGCACGATTTTACGGTCATCTGAAAAGAATGGACGGAAGAAAGTTAACTAAAGAAATCTTTCACTTTTTTGATTCAAACCCCAAAACCACAATTTCCTGGTTTAGAAATACCAAAGAAGACCTGCAAATGCTACATATCTCAGCTGAAGACGCCCTTAACGGAGATCTCTTCCGCAAGAAAATATTGACGAACGGGCTAAACCGAGACGAGCAACCGAAGAGAAGACACGGTGCCCCTTGGACAGAGAAGCGTAAGCAGGCCCACTCACAAAGAATGAGGGAAATTTGGGCTCTAAAGAAGGCCAAGTTCAGTGTCAAATGCAACAAGACTTAACGTGGTCCTTGATGGCCCCAGCGAATTATATGTATATAAAATAGTTTCACCAGAAAATCTCAGAGATTTGATTTCATCTCCTTGCACTGTGCTTCCTTTTCCAAATTCGTCTTTAATTTCCTTATCACTGTCTCTGTATAAAAAAGGGCTGCCTGGCCAAGGCAGTAATGGCGTGCTCGGTTCACCCTAAAGGACGAAGGTTCGATTGCCCGTCCGGAAGGCGAAAAATTTTAGAAACAAGATTTCCATTTTCGGAGGTGCATATGGTCCTCAGGTTCACTCAACCTACAACAAAATGAGTACCAGGTTAATTCCTGGGTAAAAAAACCCTGGCCTGCTGGGCGTAGAGCTAACCATTTCACTTCATAAAGCGCCGAGATTATGGATAGTGGAAGCCTTTACCTTCCACCACTCCAAGGACCTTTGCTTTTTTTGCTTTGCTTTGTTTCTGTGTAAACACTGAAAAAGGGAAGGGAAAAATCCACAGATCTAGCTCTTCAGGCAAGCAACTCAATGTTGAGAACATCCTACGAATATGAGTTACGGATATAACAAAGTATGAGAATATCTTCTTTATTTATTCCGAAATATTAAAATCCTTTTCTTAATTATCGTTATCCAGTCGATTAGATTAGCAGTTTGCCTTTTTCTACTACTACGAGCGCTAATGTGAGTCAATGCATTCTTCCACTTAAGCACCACTACGACTGCTAATGTGAGTCAGTGCAAGAGCTTCAAATAAACCCTTATAACTACACTCCTTCAAAAAAAATTCAAAGAATAAAAAAGACCTGAGGGTATTAAACCAAGGAACACATTAAAGAAAGAATTGTGTAAATAAGTTCATTTGGCTAGGATTTGAGTTTTAAAAAGACAAGTAAAGAAACAATCTATTTTAGGCTGTTCTTCCGGAACTGGATTTAGACCTGAAGTGATTTTCGAAATTTGTTTTTAGTCTGATAAAGATATCAAAGACTCCCAATTTGAAAACTTTCCGGGCCTTTTAACCATTCAACTTTCGGAAAAAATTGAGGAAATTGGTTAATTTTACGGTTTTTTAAAGTAATGGGACCCCTACTTTGTCTGCTGAGAATTGTTTTCAACATTGAAACGCAGCCCTACCTCACTACTTCATGAACAGCTCTTTCTTTCTCATAGTCTTCGATTCTTATCATTATAGACTGACTTTTGAACAGACTGAAGACCGAGCTCGATAGCTGCAGTCACGTAAGTGCGGCTAGTATCCAGTAATCGGGAGTTAGTTGGCTCGAGCCCCACTGTCGGCAGCCCTGAAGATGGTTTTCCGTGGTTTCCCATTTTCACACCAGGCAAATGCCGGGGCTGTACCTTAATTAAGGCCACGGCCGCTTCCTTCCAATTCCTAGGCCTTCCCTACCCCATCGTTGCCATAAGACATATCTGTGTCGGTGCGACGTAAAGCAAATATAAAAGTAAAATAAAAACAGACTGAAGAAATTTCTTCTTTCACGGGACCTGATACCAATCACCTTTAGAATCTCACATAACTGGGTCTAGTCAACTTTATCAAATGTTTTTTTCTCGACCTATAAATGCTATGTACGTGGGCTTGCGCTTCTAAATGTGATCCTCTAAGATGTGTTAAGAGCGTTTAAGGCGGGTTTTAATTTAAATTTCGTTGCGTTCCCGTCAGCGGAATGTAAATTCCGAACCAAATGGGTGTAGAAGTTTTCAGCGTCCATTAATTATATACGATCCAGGTCCGCCACAGAAGGACGAAAGTCTCTTGTCGCCGTTCAGGGCGTTGTCTACTTCATGATGCGTATCCAATCTAGTAACTATACATAAACACTGTGATTATCTTCTCTTTGATCAAAGTGCAGCCAAGCTGAAGACGTATGATCATTTCTCTTCGGAGAATTCTCCGGGATATCCAGCTAAACGTCATTTTAGAGCATCCTTGATATGTTCATTTTTGTGCTGAAAGTTGAGGAATACTGTATATACATAACACAACATAACGAGAGAAAGGGTGCTAATTATAATTAGTGTATATTAATAATAATAATAAGTAGAATAATAATAATAATAATAATAATAATAATAATAATAATAATAATAATAAATAATTTCGTGCGAATTGGTCTCGCGGTTCGTGCCACAAATCTGTGAGAAAACATTCGGGAGAAGAAGAAGAAGAAGAATAACTTTCGCCCTAATTGTCATAAATTTACTGCAATAATGCCGTTATGTCTGGCGTGAGATTCTCTATTCAATATTATATTTCATGAGCCAGAATTCACATTCAGAAGTCGGTATGAAACAACGTAACAAATACTGACATTTTCGACGCCGGGTAACTTTATGCCAAGGCGAAGCCGTTATACCTTCAAACTCGGACTGAGAAGGAGATTTTTAACAGTGCCGCATAAGAGAAGATAGAATTGATACTCAGAATTTTCTGTTCATTTCCCAACCTCAGTTTTCGGGCCTATCCTTTGTCGTGTTATTCTTTAGGCATTCTGGCCATTTTTCGTCATACGATAAAAGGTGTCAAGTGCTCTCTCTATTTTTAGAGATGTTCGTGTGTCTTTTGGTTTGAGAGTTATCGTATATCTCAAAAGCCCACCAGCACCCCGCGCATGTAACCGAACCACGAACGTCATGTTTTCTCCCGTGACCCCAATTTCCAATTAATCGGTACCTCAAACATTTGGATGGGATCTAGAGCTGTAAGTCCATGAATGAGGGTACCTGGTGAAGAAACAGAAAGGCCACGAAGGATGTTAAATAGGAGAATCCCTATTCCTCGCAAAACTGCTATCATTTACGTTCGGAAGAGAATAAGAATTGACCAAGAAAGGTCGGATAAGGGTAGACGGGCACAGAGTAGGCTTCGGCCAACAATTGGCCTTGACTGGTCCGTGGATCGACAGCTCTGCACTCCGACCGGCCAAGCAAGCACAGGATGGGTGGTCATGGCTCTACCGTGTCTCTACGCCTCTGGATTCGGGAGAGGGAGATGGGCTGGCCCCCAACGTCGGCTATCCTCAGAATGATTTTCCGTGGTTTTCCATTCTCCTGCTCTAAGGCGAATGACGGGCCAGTTCCTAGTATAGGCCATGGCCACCAACCATCTCACCTCACCGAGCATCTCCTTCACTGTTACGAATTTCCTGTCCTGATAGACGGAGTTACCGTTTAGGTGGCCCGCCTTTCCCTTCAGACACAGAATAAAAACTTGTGTAAATAGAGAGTCGAACAAGAAAGATGAAAGCAAGGAGGCTGGTATAAGTAAGTGGAAATAATGCCTGATTTAGTTAGGAGTTTCGTTGTCACCAACACATGCTCAGAAGTTGAAAGCATGTGAGATCACTATGTTAGCGATTTCTTACGACAGGCAAGGGATACCATGCATGCCTACATCCACATGGGTAAGCTGCAACTCTAAATATAACGGCAGCGGTCTGCTACCAAATGCCCCTTTTTTATCTCATTTTTATTATCATTACCACCTTCATTTACTACTGGTAGTTGTTGCTACAACCGTATATTTATGTTCCTGTCCCTCTCCTTTTCCAGCACCTTCGTCTTCTAATACAAGCTGCATCCATTGTTTTCATAGGTTTCTTCCTAACTTTTCCCGAAACTCCCCTTCTAATATGCATGAAAAGAACTGTACCCTATTTAACGTCCTATCAATTGGACTTCCCTTTTCAAATTTGGTTATTCAGATCTGTCTTGTCATTAATCTCCTTCAACACTTCCCCTTAGTTCTTTTTCTCCACCCTACGTATCCTTATTCCTCCCCTGAGAAAGAAACAACATTTTTGCTACTTCTAATCTCGTCTTTCCCTCTGCATCCAGATTCCTCGTTTCACTAGCATATATTTAGGCTCGCCAAGCACAAGATAACAGAAATCTCTTCTTCTTCTTCGTTACCGTACTTTAGTAATTTTCGTCCTGTTCTGAATGGTCAGCGTAATGGCTTTCAGTTCAGAGAATCCTAGGTTCCATTTCCAACAGAGTCAAGGATTGTAACCGCGTCTGTTTAATTTCTCTGATTCGGAGACAATGTGTTCATTTTCATCACACATCTTCACACACACATCAACCACCACAGGAAACACGCAATAGTAATTACATACCTCCACATAAGGTTGGCGTCGGCAAGATCATCCGGCGCTAAAATGGGCCAGATCCACATGTGCTACATATGACTTCTCCAGACGGTTGGAAAAGCGGCAGCAGACGAAGATGGAATTGATATACTTTGTTTGTGTAGGCTGGGAGGGACTTTTTGGCCTGAAATATTTTTGATATCCCCACGATCCCCAAACTTTTCTCTTTGGTGAAGAATGAAAACAAAAGGCTGCAGATAAAATGTAAACATAAAAGACAAAATTGGTCGCTCGCATTATGCATAGTTCTGCCCTAATAAAGACGTCCTGATGAGCTAAACATACTATTACCAACAAAGCTGGAAAGTGCATTGAAGTCGATGAAGTTTTGAAGATGTACTGTGAACTGTTTTAGGGGACGCGGGTTTGTACATCGATAAGACATTTATGTTGAACGTTTGCTCAGTGTGTAAGGTTTGCGCATCAATAAATACAGCAGTACATAATTTTGCGTATTGAATAATTTTTGAGAGGTTGTTTTTATGCGATCTGTACAAACAACTGTAATTCCACACACTTTGCGCATTGGACACATATTTATTTGACCTCTTGTACTCGAAATTGTCTATATTACAACCTCCCGGAATATTTACCATTTCCTCGGGAAAAAGCTTGTGCACAAAGCTCTGAAAAAGAGAACTTAAAGTTAAACTGAATTCAAAGAATATTTTAAAATTTGCAATGACTATATAATGAAAATACAGTAAAGCAATTTAGAATGCCATAAATCGTATCGTTGTATAGTTTCATCTCAAAATTAAGAGTGATTTCCATCGAAATTGTGAAAGAACTGACAAATATAATCTGAATGAGAACAATTTAAATTGTATCAAATGGTAATCCACTGCACTGGTGTATATAAAACAAAATGTGTTTACAGCGTAGTGCAAAATAACTATGAAGAAAACAGTTTTACAACTAAGTGAAAAAGTGAAATAGAATTACAATAACGCGAAGTAATAAACCTTCGGCATTTACACTGTATGGATTTAGCCCTGGAAGGATGTGGTTTCAGGGGAGACTACTGCAGGTCGATGTAGAAACACACGTAGCATCTCAAAGCTCCGGTTCACCAGTCTCCTGGATGATCATCCGTCTTCATTCAGTTCAATCAAGACGTCTGTTTCTGCGCCCACGCGTAACGTTTTACCTGATGCGCCGTACCTGATCAAGTGAGGTGGAAGTTACTGTGGACGGGTCTTTACATAAGTCTCCCAAGCTCATTGAGGTGCTGACTCTATCAGCAACACTTCCACACCATTCATCATAAAGACTGAATGTAGAAGGAATTGTGTTAGTAGCAAGTAGTGGCAACGTAGTCCAGACGCTCGCAGGTGATCGGGCATGTGCAAATAGGATATGGGAACGTTCAGGTGGCTCTGTTGTCGATAGGTAGTGTGCATTGATGGGCATCCAGTTGATTGTTGTTGCTGTGTGGCGTTGAAATGAAGAGTGTCAATTTTACCGCTCTAAAGCAGGTTTTCAAAAGGCAATCGGCGTTCGTGGCTTAAAATTGAGGTTTCCCATGGCTGAAATGCATCAGAATGTTATCGAGGATTACGTGTAGCCTGTGGCAAGAATGTATTACCATATAGGACAGTTGTCATGTCCCAAACATTGTCAAGCTCTTATTGCAACGGTGGTATTGGTAGGTCTTAGAACAACCTCCGTACTCACCAGACATGAGTCCTTCTGACCTCAACCTGTTTCCGAAGTTGAAGGAACTCCTCCGAGACCGCCGATTTCCTGACGTGGCATCTGTACTCCGCGCAGTAGGGCGCTCCTCGCTGTCATCAACAGAGAACGCCTCGCCAGCGGTCTCTTACGGCTTCCCGATATTTGGGAAAAGGTAATATACTTTGCGTGTGACTACATTGAAGGAGTGTAATGCAATTGTACTTGTTAATTCATTATATATTGCATTCTATCAACATTGCCATTACTTTATGTACAGCCCTCGTATCTTTGCTACTTGATTTTTTTTCAAAACCCTAACACTGAAAGTAACAAACTTGATCTAGGCGATAGCAAAAGGCACAGTGCACTCTGATAAGTAAATATTATAATAGAAATTGGTTTGATAATGATCGACCGCAAAGGAAATTAATTCTTAGCACATTTTTTCGTGGATTTACAGAAGAGCAAGTGATTTCTTATTAATGTTGCTCTTCCGCGATGTGAGCCTCGGACTCTTGACTTGCCACATTTTATCTGCTGTTTCCCCTCCTCCTGTACCGTCCAGATTTAGATCGGGGTGGGCGAGAGGAATTGACGCTGAGAAGCGGAAAGGAATTCCAGATTGGAAGGAACAGCGTAGCATTTCAAGAATCACATTTATCTTTGCTACTAACTGGAGTTATCAAAACATTTAGTTGGCTCTCGGAGAGTGGCGATGACTCGGGGGACATTTCTCACTACAGTAGAATACTTCGTCACGCTACATATGAGTTTTTTCGTAAATGTTATGGATGTTAAGATGAAATCTTCATGGTCCTTAAGTTGTCTCTTCATCTCAAATATGTGCCATATACATATCTTAACCATGACTCGGCCCATACATTTTTTAATGTTGACCGTTTAACGAAGCTTCCCAGTCGTTAGCTGTAATACTGTAGGACATACGAGGAGCCCCTCAAACTTCGAAGTCGGGAAAGTGAGTTGTTGTTGATATTGTTCAAAGTGTCACGCATATCTTTTTCACATGTACAATATTACCTGGCAACGGAAAACTTTGTTAATACAAGAACGGTGGAATGTTTACTTTTGAATGATTCGAATATAACTATTCAGTAACCAAATATGCCTTCTACCATGGGGACGAAGTTTACCACATGCGTATGTTCTAACGTAGAGATAGTGTCTAATACTTGAAATAGAGCATTTCAAGGTTGAAAAGGTTGTCAGTGATGGGGAGATATTTAGAGTGGCTTTCGGCGCTGGGCCGTTGTTCGTTCCCGGCCACCGAAGACGTCTGGCTCAAGTGTTAACAGTTTCATATATTTACTGAAGTTCGGTTTTCGATCGAATTCTCTATTCCTTCGTGTCCTGGACTTTGAAAGGACCATGGATACTGTCGGGTATCATTCTCTAGAATATTAGGTTGATGCACAAATTCGTACTATCTTTTTCACTGTGTAGCAAACAGTCTTTATTTTTACACATTTTAGGCACAAAGTAGCATATTCTCCTACAATATCAATGGCGTTCTGCCAATACTGGGACAATTTTTCAGTTTTGATTCGAAGAAATCTCCCAGTTTGTAGTTAGAGTCGTCAAGCCATGTTCAAAAGGCATCTTCATTACCAAATGATACGGATATTGTTGAATAGAGAACGAAAAGGTGGAAAATCTAAGGATGTATGTTTGGGGTAATGAGGAGGACGCAGAAGAACCTCCAAATCAAGCTCGTGGGTAACTGGTTTTAGCAAGTAAGTGCATTATGGGTGTGGATTATCGTGTTGCCTTTTTCTTCTCCCTAAATCTCTTCATCTTCTCGCTGTGGCTTTTCTTGCGATCTTCAACCCGTTTTTCAGTTCTTTTAATAACCACCCTCCCAGTGAAGTGTATTTTCTTAGAAAACAAACAAATACGTGTTACTTTTATTTTTGAAAGAGATTAAAATACCAATTTTTACGTCTGTAAGTTGTTAGGTTTTTTATATATACTCCTTTTAAAGATTTACCCCCTTTAACACTTCTCCTTAAGTGGATTTTCAGAAAATAAATTATCCGTGTTCCTTTACTATTACAGGAGATTCCAAATACCAATTTTCACGTCTGTAACATGTTACTATTTTTAGATATACTCTTTTTAAGAATTCATCCCATTTTTCACTCCTGTTCACCACACCTTAGTAGGTTTTCCAAAAAAAACGTGTTTATTTTTAAATACCAAATCTCATGACTGTAACATCTTCAGTTTTTGAGATATAAGTATCCACATAAAATAAAAATAAACAGGATTTTCCGGAAACAAAAATATACGTGTTTCTTTATTTTTAAAGCAGATTTCAAATACCAATTTTCATGCCTTTAAACTGTTCAGTTTCCGAGATTTAGATACACTCATTTAAAAATTTCACCCTCTTTTCACTCCCTTAACGACAGAAAATATCCGAAAATTCTTCGGTAGTGAGCACATGCATTGTAATATGAATGTATCCCCAAAATTTTATTTCTTTTTTCCAGTAGTTTTGGCTCGGCGATGATGAATCAGTCAGTAAGTCAGTCAGGAAAAGTTATTATATATATAAACGCGCGTGTGTGTGTGTGTGTGTGTGTGTGTGTGTGTGTGTGTGTGTGTGTGTGTGTGTGTGTGTGTGTGTGTGTGTGTGAAGAAGTGGAATCAAAGATAAAGTTTTTTGCAGATGATATAATTCTGTACAGAGTAAAGTTACAAGATTGTGAACAACTGCAAAATGACCTCAATAATGCTGTGAGATGGACAGTAGGCAATGGTATTATGATACGAGTAAACGGGGTTAAAAGTCAGGTTGTAAGTTTAACAAACAGGAAAAGTCCTCTCAGTTTTAATTACAGCGTTGATGGAGTGAAAGTTCCTTTTGGGAATCATTGTAAGTACCTAGGTGTTAATTTAAGGAAAGTTCTTCATTGGGGTAATCACATAAATATGATTGTAAATAAAGGATACAGATCTCGGCACATGGTTATGCGGGTATTGAGGGGTTGTAGTAAGAATGTAAAGGAGAGGGCATATAATTACTTGGTAAGACCCCCAACTAGAGTATGTTCCAGTGTATGGGACCTTCACCACGATTACTTGATTCAAGAATTGGAAAAAATCCAAAGGAAAGCAGCTCGATTTGCTCTGGGTGATTTCCAACAAAAGAGTAGTGTTACAAAAATGTTGCAAAGTTTAGGCTGTGAAGACTTGGAAGAAAGGAGACGAGCTGCTCGACTAAGCGGTATGTTCCGAGCTGTTAGTGGAGAGATGGCGTGGAATGACATCAGTAGATGAATAAGTTTGAGTGGTTTCTTTTATAAAAGTAGGAAAGATCACAATATGAAGGTAAAACTGGAATTCAGGAGGAAATATTAGGGCAAATATTCGTTTATAGGAAAGGGAGTCAGCGATTGGAATAACTTACCAAGCGAGATGTTCAATAAATTTCCATTTAAGAAAAGGCTAGGAATAAAACAGATAGGGAATCTGCCACCTGGGCGACTGCCCTAAATGCTGATCAGTAGTGACTTCTGACCAGGTTTTGCTGGTGGTAGTGCTTGGATGGTGTGTAAAGCGGTATTGTCGACTAATTTTCTGAACTTAGATCTGTCTAATACAATGTCATCTGTGATGCCTATTTCCTGAATATACAGGGTCTTTTTTTTAGCTGGGTCCGCAGCACCACTCGGAGCAATATATCTCTCGGTAATGAGTCACCCGGCTATCGCCTTCCGTGCGTGTTCCCATGACACACGGAGCAAGCCATGAAAAAGACCCTGTATTTTCCAACTTAGAGCAGCCAATTGTTTTACTTTCATTGAAAGAAAGGAAAAATAGCGAAATAGGAGAACAATGGCTGCTCCATCTGGGAGTATCTGCCATCTCTGCGGCAAATTTTATGCCATCCGTATTGGACTGTACAGTCACCTACGGACTGACAGATGAAGAGGAGTTCTGCCTGGAAGACCATCCTACTCGTTTTCGAGTGTTTGCTATTGATTGTATTTTATTTTCATTTATAGGGCAAGGTTCAAATGTAATTCCTTTGCTCAAACTTTGATTACCCATTCTGACATCATGTCCGTAACATTTCAAACGTTTTTCTCCTAAATGTATTTGAGATTTTCTCTGAGTGTTGGTACTCGTGAGATGTCCTTATCATCCAAAGCCTCCCGCCCTCTGTACAGGCAGGTCAAAAAATCCTTAAGATTTTTCTTTCTTTCCCACTTCTTTCCTATATTATTTATTTATTTATTTATTTATTTATTTATTTATTTATTTATTTATTTATTTATTTAGCGTATGATGTATATATGACAATCTCTTACAAACTAATTATACAGCTAGTGTGAAATATGACAACAATGAAAGAGAAATAAAAAATTATCAATTTACACAGCTTATATAATTTAGAAATATATTAGCACAGTGAGTACGTGTACTTCAGACTGAACTTTAAGTGAATAGCCAATCCACTTATCCGGCTCCGTTGCCTCGGATGTTGTTGAGTTGAGGTCGTCCATGTTAATTGAGAAAGCTTGAACTGGACATTCTCGTAGGATGTGCCTCACTGTCTGTTGAACCTCACCAGGTGTGTGGAATAGATGTCATTCTACCCACCCTCATCTTATACGGTTTAATCTACTCCAGGTTCATCATCATCATCATCATCGTGACCGGATCGGTACCAGACGTATGGAAAACTACAGTGTTAATAGACTTCGGTTGCTGAGTTTGTGTACGTACACGCATGCACATAAATGGTGTCCCGACATAAACAATCAACACTGCCCCACTCCAGAACTGAAAAGGTGGGGAGGGAGTGAAGGGGTATTGTTGAAGGCCACTCCAGGACCGAAAAGGAGGTGGAGGGGAGTAAACGGGTAGTGCTGAAGGCACAGTGTGTGTATTGCAATACATTCGCCACTGTGACATTTCAATCACAACAGTCTTGTAGCGGGCTGACTACCTTCAGCAATGTGTTAAGGGAGGAGGTGAGGCGACGCCATGTTTTTTTTATATCGGGATATCATTTCTGTCCATGTGTGTACATGGGGCCTTGCCCTTTTTAACTAGATCTTTCATATTTCTGCACAGAATTCAAGAGCCCGGCGCGAGAACCATACAGCTCCACTTGCTGGTCAATTTCGGTTTTTGCTGCAAGCTACCATAAAAAACTGCTCCACCTGCCGATGCAAGAACTGTACTGCTCCACTGATTTAGTGCGTGTTAGGAGTGTAAAAGTAGCTGTCGAGGTTGTTTTAACAGTTTCTGCCGGCGCATGAACTCAGACAGCTCCTGGAACTGTCTGTTTCTTGCAGCCGCTATAGTTCAATGTTCGACCACTGCGACCCGACCTTTCGTGTAATCGAGAAGGAAAAAGGAAAAACGAAAGCGAAAGAGAATATACTTGCCACAAGATTTCCATGCCTTGGTAGGGAATGCGAGTCGTAAGTTCATTGTTCATGATGTAACAAAAACAATATTTTTGGTCTACAAAACTCACTTCAGAACCTTCTTCAAAATAAAGGTCATTCCTCGTAATGGTGCAACGTTGATAGTGTCAAAATATAGATACGTTGAATACAACAGCAGTCGTGCAGTGTCAGTGCGAGTACCATGGTAAGGGACGGCTTTGTTCTGGAGAAATCAGGAGCTACTCCTTCCTTACCAGACGCATCAAGTGTTCAACAACGCAGTGTCCTAAATGTCAATGTCAATGCAAATAAGGCAAATAATGTTAAAGATATAGCTTCAAAATATGTTTCACCTGACAATTTGTGGTTCTACAACCAGATAGTTTAAACTGGGAGTGATGATGGTTGGTGCTGAATAATGACGAACTACCTGTCAAACTCATTTCGTTGGTGTATGTAAATCTGGTTGCATTGTAACGATGTGTACTCTCACAGTAAGTCTGCTGTATATTAAAGTATCTTACATCGATTACTCAAGTAAATAATAGTGGTTATAGCATTTTCCATAGTAAACGTAGTTTACCGGGGCATGAAACAAGACATCTCTAGCGGTTGTATGAATAAACTGAGAGAAGTCCAGTAACACAACACGTATTATTTCCACTTCAATATGTATTTTACTACTGCTTCTAGCTTGTGTACGTAGATAACCCTTATTTTTTCAACATATAATTATTTTATGAAGGTTTTTGTATCTCCTGAAAATTTTATGCTTTGGAGCTGTCCGGATCTTGCGCCGGGCTCTTCAATTGTGGTAAATAAATAATACTAATACCATCCTCCTCATTACCACGGAAAGGAGAAGTAGATCTAACAATATAACGAGGTTATGATCGAGATACATCTTTTCCTGAAAGTGTTATAGTACTGTGACTGTGACTGATATTACTGCATTAGAGAAAGAAGGAGGTACAGTAAATCTCCGATAAGTAATATATGAGAAATTTCTTCTTGTAGGGTTCAGCCATGTTTACAAAGGCTTAATTTAAAATATATCCAGTTGAGATATGAACACAGTTTAAAAGGAACAATGGTCACAGATTCAAAATTGAAATTATATAAACTTTTCATAAATTGTGGAGTTCTGTACATCACTAAATCTAAGGTATTTTGTTCGTAAAAAATAATTGGTTTCGAGTTCATCCACTGAACCAACAAACGACAGCAGCGCAGAGGATTATATTACATATATATTAATTTAAGACAGCATCCGGACAGGTCTTTTATAGGTGCTAGGCTAAGCAAATTTACAGATGCAGTGCTTCGTTTCTATGAAGATGCCGTTTCTCATCCCCAATAACAATCCTGGAGCGGAATGGTTGATCCTATTCATGAGCTAACCAGTAAAAAACAAGCAAAGAAGCACAAATGGCTACCCAGTGATTTCTGTTGTGTTTTTTTTTACATAAGTCGTACGGTAGTCACACGCCCATTTTCTGAAGTGGGGTGCAGTGTTCCATAATTATAAGTAGGCCTGTAATGTTTCCGTAAACTAGTGCCTGTGAACAGTCCAGATTCAAGAACCATACAGAAGAACGGAAGGAATCACAGGTTTTATACCATTTAATTTTGAGGTTGAGTGATTGACTGCACGATTTTAATCCGGAGCTGAGGCTGTAGTTTCTGACTTGCTGACATTATTTGATTTCTTTATCTATTTACCTTATCTCCAAACAGTATCTTGAACTATTGGTACGTGTCATTTCCAGCGTGCAAGTGTGCTGTTCCTTCAGCTATACCATATTGCTTGCGGGTTAGGAAGAGGCATTTTGTCTTAACTTCATTTCTAACTAAATTTCTTTACAGCCTGTTCCAGTGTTTCATTCATACATTTCAGCTCTCCCTTTTCGATGATTGATATGCACACCATAGACTCCCATATGCTGGCACAGGTCTCTCATATTTAAGCATTCATAAACGTCAGCCGACTATGGCGAAAGTTGACGCCATCGACTTGGACATAGGAAGGAGCTTCCGACCCACTGCACAACGTAGCGGTCTAAATGAAACGTGTTGGTCAGCGTAGTATAATATATGTATGCTTGTATAGAAAAATGAACAGATGAAATGTTAGGTTCTCTCCTCTATACTATACTAGACTTAACTCAAGTTGGCGTCTGACAGGTAAGGTTGGAGGGGGGAGCACTGCACGTGCCATTTCACGATGTTGCCACATTCCAGCATTCCTTTCCACATGCTCTTACCCCTCGCTTCCGGCTCACTTGTTCCCTCCTTCATTCTGACCGCTGTGATCTGTTGTAGACTACCTGGCCAGGCGGTGTCGTCCTATTTGCGATCACGCTTATACAAACAATCAGGTTCTTATCAGTGACAGTGACAGGTTTGGCAACTCCCAGCAAGACGAGCTGCCCTGAAGTTTTATCTCCATGGCAACCGCAGTCACCCCACCCTCGTTTCCATGGCAACCACACAGCCACTCACTTTATCCCGCCTCGGCAGGCAGTAAACGGACCTCCCTCTAAGAAATGTCATACACCAACTCTTATTAATAGCAGTATAGGAGGGATCAAAGAACAATCCATCCAGCTCCTGGGCGAATCCAATGAGTACTGGGGATTTTCCTTCGTATTGGTAGATTACATCCGGTTCGATGGTCAGTATATATGGGCTGCGGAGATGAGAAGCCCTACCCCACTCGCAGACAAGGTGCTCCCTGTTTCATACTGCTAATTACTTACAATAGCAGATGCCGTTCTTAATCAGATTCAGGGCTGTCGATGGTGGGATTTGATCTCACCATCTTCCGAATGCAAGCTATAGTATGGTATAGAGATGGGGAGATTCTGAACGAGTGATTGATAATGAACGAATAATTGCACTGAACGATTGAATCATGATTCAGAGAGCGAAATGAATCGACTGGTTTGTGAATCGAAAGATGAATCGAGAAAAGGCAGCCGCAACTCGTTCATTGGTTTCTTGTTCCTCGTTCACTCTGTTTCATATCGCCAAATCGGGTATCCACCATTTTTGAATCAATGAAAACTTATGAAGAACGTCTCTGTTATATTTTATTTAAGCTGAACTAAAAATCCGGGTCAAATACTCCTAACCTAATCTTACAGGAAAATATACGTTTTTTTAATTAGAAATTGTCACGTCGTTTCAAGTCTCACACTTCACTGAACTGTAATATACACCCAACTTCCAGCTCGTTGCGAAATGTTAAGTTTACTTCAAGGTTTCCTTTCCCGTTCTCGATCTCGTGAACCACTGTGAACTAACGTGTGGAACATGGCCACAAAACTGTTCATATCTACTATAAATTTCAAATACGATTGTCGTATAGTTTCGGATGGTAGCTACTTATGTTTGGAAGACAGTTGTGTAGCATTTTTCCTCTAAAAGGGTTATTACTATTGTTAAAATGCTAGCAATTACCTTGAACATTTCATGTCTTGTAACTTGTAAAGTAGTATCAGTTATAAAGAACAGAACGGAATGGTTCATCTGAGTCCATGGTTTCGATTTCGGCTCTCCGTCACGTGGTAATCGAATGAACGAATCAGATGAACGAATCATTTTGGTGAATCGTTTCAAATGAATCAGTTCTTCTAAATGAATCAGATTCCCCATCTCTAGTACGGTAAATGATTGACTGCGCAATCGAAAATTTCTCCAGGACTATTTCGTATCATGGCAGGCAATCAAGTTGATATGTACGTACTCCACTCTTATAAAATGTTTTCTTGTTTAAATAGGTTACGTCGCGCATTCCTATCTACAAAATGTCACTGTAAAATTCGTCACAAATGGAACATAATAATTGCTTTTACTTAAGTGAAGTGAAAAATCTGCGGTAAATTAAGAAATACCGTCGTTATTAGAGGAATATGAATACATACTTAAGGCCTGTAGACAGGACTCCTTTATGTCGTATTCCGCTACAGGTGCCGTCTTTTGTTAATTTCTTGAGGTCCAGGGCTAGCACAGAGGAATGGGATAATTGCTTTTACTTAAGTGAAGTGAAAAATCTGCGGTAAATTAAGAAATACTGTCGTTATTAGAGAAATATGAATACATACTTAAGGCCTGTAGACAGGACTCCTTTATGTCGTATTCCGCTGCTGGTGCCGTCTTTTGTCAATGTCTTGAGGTCCGGGGCTAGCACCGAGGAATGGGAGTGCTATGTCTGTGGATTCTCATTACCTTTGCCCATATGACCAGAGCGGCCAGTTCAAACAGCAAAATGGAGGTCAACAGCATTTACGATGTTATTTCCTTCTTCAACGAGGCAAATGACTGTGTTATAGTGATGTGGCTGGAACTCTACGGAAAAATAACTAAGGACGCATTCAACAACTTGGCGCTGCACATTACAGAGAAATATCGTAAGTACCACAAAAATGAATTTTGTTGAAAGAAAAATAGCATGATCCCTGGACCAATAAATATTTTTTTATCACTAGTTCACAGAATTCTTCTTATGTACGTTGGTCATAGCTTTTTGTCGCCTATTAAATCTTGCATATCACGAGACAATTCAGGAAATGATGTCATTGACAACTGAAGCAATGAAACGAAAGCAAAGAACTTCAGTGAACACAGACATCACACACGAAATTGTTGAAAGTGTAAGACAAACAAAAGACATACGTGTGTTACTGTGAGCGTAGCACCAAAACTACTTTTAAAGTAGTAAATTAGGTATACATAATATTTCTTAATTTACCGCAGATTTTAGACTTCAACTGTGTGAAAGCAATTATTATGTTCCATTTGTGACAAATTTTACAGTGACATTTCGTAGATAGGAATGCGCGATATAACCATTTAAACAATATTTAATATACTGATATTGTAATTACTGTAATTAAAATACTGTATGATCGTAATATGTTTCGAAATATTGTTTAAAACAGGATTAAATATCCTTACTTTGATATTATTGGTTTAATAGGCCATTTCGGTACCCGATCAAGGCGGAAAGAAAGCGTCCACTGCATGTACTTGTATACTGTAATTTACTGAAGGTCCAGTATGCAATGAGGCTTACACTCACATACTGCATTAGTCGCTACACAAGATGTGAATTTATCTTACACCCAATGAATATCTACATCTATTCATGTCTAACAAATATCTCCTTTCTCATTTCAGGCACGTGGATAACAGCGCTGTTTTAAAGTGGATGTTACTGGATTTCTCGATTCCATCAGCGCCATCGCTGGAACTGCACACGTAAATAGGTATGTGTCGAAAGTTTCAGTAGTTCAGTTCTAGAATAGAACATTCTAATTTTATAAAGTGTACATTTTTCATAACAATGACCTCATATTTTGTGGTTACCGGCGAAGGAATCGCTCCAGGTTTCTTCATACCCCGGCAGGTTGCTTTCCTAGACGATGTGAGCAACGACTTGACGCATACCTCCACAGTTACGTTAAGAAATTGACAGCTTCCTTCATTTGCACGGTATCCATATCTGGCATTGTCGCTTGCACTCATCTCCTGGAGCGGACCAGTTTACGAGATTACTGAAACGTTTTGACCCATAGAAAGTGTTGTTAAAGTGCGATTTCTTGCCGCCAACGTCAGAAGACATCACAGTGTGTTTCCACTCTAGACGTCCAATTGTAACTGCAGGGAAAATGTATCTTGTTTATTTCTTAGCCTTGGTCTAACATTTTGTAACTGTGTATTTACAACAATATTTGGTTTTATGTTCTTCCATTTTGAGATTGTTCTTCAATTTCTTACATATATTTAAATTGAAATATCGTATGTCATCCATGCGTTAAATAAATAATTAGTTAGCATTTGTTGTTTCGTTCGACAAACTGCTCTGGTAAGATGTTTCCCTTTACAATTGGCTTTAATTCGTACCGATACAGATAGGCCTTATGGTGACTATGGGATAGGAAAGAGTTAGTTGAAAGGAAGCGATGTGACCTCAATTAAGGTAAAACCTCCGCATTTTTCGTGTGAAAATTGGAAACTACAGAAAATCATCTTCAAGGCTACCGACATTGGGGTTCGAACCCACTATCTCCCCAGCTGAATCTCACAGCTATGTGCCCCTATCCGCACGGCGAACTCACTCGGAGGTGAGATGTTTAATATATAGGTTACTCACTTAGAAACAGACTGATTTAGTCTTATTTCCTCTTGGAGGAAGAGAAGTGTGAATATGAGGAAGGTAATATGAAAATATCTGTGGTTTACAGCAAAATCTGCTTTTATTTCACGTAGACCTGAAGTAACTAATGGTGTAATTTCGGCCAACCCCCACGAGTTAAATTTTGTGAGCAGGTCTGTTGTTGCGGAGAGGAGCTCTATGCTCTGGTAGGTGTTAACCGTGGCAGTTTCACACATTAAGATCGTTGTATGACAAATCTCAATGACCTTATTATTATTATTGTTATTGTTATTATTATTATTATTATTATTATTATTATTATTATTATTATTATTATTATTATTATTATTATTATTATTATTATTATTATTATTATTATTATTATTATTATTATATGTTTCGCTGGGGCCATCAAGGACCACGTTAAGTCTTGTTGCATTTGACACTGAACTTGGCCTCCTTTAGAGCCCAAATTTCCCTCATTCTTTGTGAGTGGGCCTGCTTACGCTCCTCTGTCCAAGGGGCACCGTGTCTTCTCTTCGGTTGCTCGTCTCGGTTTAGCCCGTTCGTCAATATTTTCTTGTGGAAGAGATCTCTGTTAAGGGCGTCTTCAGCTGAGATATGCAGCATTTGAAGGTCTTCATTGGTATTTCTAAACCAGGGAATTGTGGTTTTGGGGTTTGAATAAAAAAAGTGAAAGATTTCTTTAGTTAACTTTCTTCCGTCCATTCTTTTCAGATGACCGTAAAATCGTGCCCGTCTTTTTTAGATTGTGTCGGTAATTTTCTCTATTTTGCTGTAGACTTCCTTGTTGGATCTCTTTTGATGGATTCCATTTCTGTACTTTGATCCCAAGATTTCTCTCACAATTTTGCGTTCTTTTTCCTCCAGTTCTTCAAGAAGTCCTTTGTTGGCATTTAGAGACAGGGTTTCGGCTGCATATAGAACTACTGGCTTCAGAACTGTTTCATAGTGACGTATCTTGGTGTTTTGGGAAAGGCATTTTTTGTTGTAGATTGTGCGGGATGTTTGGTAGGCTATTTCCAGTTTGCGTACTCGCTACTGAAGTGCTTCTTTGTCCAGACCATTTTTTATGATGATCTCACCCAGGTATTTGAATTTGTCTACTCGGGTGATGTCTCCGTATTTTGTATGGAGTTTTGGTGGAGCCTATTATATGTTAGTCATTACTTCTGTTTTCTCAAACGATATCTGCAAACCAGCTTGTTCGGCAATTTCCTTTAAAATTACAACTTGAACTCTAGCGGTTTCTATGTCATTGGAGAGAACAGCAATATCATCGGCAAATGCTAAGCAGTCTGTTGCGATCCCCTTGGATTTGGTTCCTATTCTCAATGGACTGTAGTTGGTTTCCTGTAATCTCACCCGCCAGGTTCTGATGATCTTTTCAAGAACACAGTTGAAGAGTATCGGGGATAGCCCATCACCTTGTCGGACTCCTGTTTTGATGTCAAAGGAATGCGAGAGACATCCGTGGAACTTCACCTTCGATTTTGTATCGGTCAGGGTGGCTCTAATTAATGCCAGCAGTTTCAAATCAACTCCAAATTCATTTAAGATGTTTAGCAGGACTTCCCGGTCAATGGAGTCGTACGCTTTCTTCAAGTCCACAAAGACAGACACATACTGCTTGGACCTTAGTGTACAATATCTGATGATCGTTTTGAGATTTTGGATCTGTTCAGCTGTTGAGCGACCTTTTCTGAACCCTCCTTGGTATTCATCTATTTGATGTTCGACTTGTGCTTCCAAACGCTCCAGGATGGCAAGTGATAGAATTTTGTAAGTCACGGGTAGCAAAGAAATTCCTCTGTAGTTGTTGATGTTCTTCATGCTGCCTTTTTTGTGTAATGGATGGATCAAAGCTATTTTCCAATCTTCGGGTGGTTTATAGCCAGTGAGTTTGCGTTTGAAGGCTCTGTAGTACTCTCTGCTTTCATTCTTCCTAAAGTTTTGTTCTATCTTTTCAATGAGAGATTTTTCGTATTTACGTTTCTCAGTTCTGAACACTCTAGCTGCTTGGGCACGTTGGGTTTTGTAGGTTTCCCAATCATTTTCTGATTTCGTAAAGTAGTACTGTTTCCACGCATTGAGTCTTTCTTGGAGGACTGATTCGCAGGTACCATTCCACCAGGCATGCTTTTTGCTTCTCTTGATTTCTGCAACGTCTTTGGCGGCCTCAACAAGGAGACTTTTGGCGTTGTTAAAGTCACAGTCATTTGGTCTAGCCTTCTCCTGGAATTCCTCGACCCTTTGCCGAAGTTTATCATTGTCGAAGCGTGTGATCTGTTTGGTTGTCTTCCTTGTGTTTGCGGGAATTGGTTTGAATTTGATGAGAGACATATAATGATCTGAGGCCACATTGATGCCTTTTTTTACCTTGACATTCATAATCTCAGGGCTGTTTCTCCTGGAGATTGCAACATGATCAATTTGGAACTCTCCGAGAGCTTGGATGGGAGAACGCCAAGTCATTAGCTTTCTGCGTAGATGACGAAAGTGGGTCGACATGACCTGCAGGTTGTGATTTTCGCAAATGGACACCAGTCTTTTGCCGTTGGGATTGGTTCTTTTGTGAGGCGGGTAATTTCCTATAACTTTCTTGTACTTCTGTTCACGACCTAGTTGGGCATTGAAGTCACCCAAAAGAAGCTTGACATGGTGTTTGGGGATTTTGTTTAATTTTTCATCCAGTAGGTCCCAGAAATTATCAACTTCGTCCGGATCAGACTTGTTCTTATCGTTTGTAGGAGCATGTGCGTTAACTAGGGCGCAGGTTTTGTTCGCGCATTTAATTGTGAGTATAGACAATCTGTCATTCACAGGTTCGAAATTTGCAACCGATTTAAGGATCTTGGTTCTAACAGAAAACGCGGTTCCAAGCATCACAGCTCCATTGAGCATTCCTCTTTGCGCTTTGCTCTTGAAAAATCGGTAGCCTTCGGATTCAAAAATCTCTTCATCTGGGTACCTTGTTTCCTGTATGGCCATTATGGATATCTGATTTTCGTGAAGAGCTTTGGTGAGGGTTTTCAACTTGCCAGTTTGTGTAAGTGAATTTATGTTGAAAGTTGCTAGAAAGGTTTTAGATTTTGGCCTGAGTTTTTGACTCTTCGGGGTATACCGAGACGCTCCGACTCGTCTCTTGCATGATGTCGAGTCTCCCCCAGAATCTGAACGAGACTCGTGCGCCGTGGCGTTCACGACGAGGGATTTATCCGAAGATTTACCCCCTGGGGTATGTTTCTTGAAATGTTGTGCCATCATGCTTTTTGACTTGACTTTGCATTGGACGGGTACCCATCCTTTTACAACTAGGGTTGTTAGCCCTAGAGGTTGCCTCAAGATGTTTTCTGGCTTCTGGTCATTTACCAGTCTTCGCCGTAACCCTGGCAAGGGACCAGTTTTTTTCACGGTGGTATTTTATTTCCCTACTACCCTCTGACTCTGCTGGCGGCAGAGCCAGCGAGCTTCCCCAATTCCAATGGGACGCACCCGATGGAGGTAACCGCTAAATCCCCACACGGGTTATTATTATTATTATTATTATTATTATTATTATTATTATTATTATTATTATATAAAGGACACCATATGTTTTGATTAATGATAACAATTTTTAGTGCTATTTTATATTTACGATAGCAAATACCTAAAAACAGAAAGTGTTTTCCTAATAACAAGACATAAATCTTCCTGCTGTTTAAATTTCGTAAGCTATATTCTAGAACAAGTACCTAGTAATAATATTTTATGTGTATAATGCATGTTAACTGGGTGTAGTATTTTATTTTGTCAGCACATAAATTTCATAAATATAATTACCTACCGTAGGCAATTCATAACTGACACGATGAATAAATGATAAATGCTGTTTCGTAGAGTAGAAAATATATGATGTTATAATCTACTTGATACCTACAGTGCAAAATGTCGCCTGGATGAAACAGTTCCCGTGAATGTATGCCATTGTATGGGCGTTCAATTCCCTTGAGGTATATTAATCGATGTTTATGGAGGTTCGAACAAAACGCTGACATTATTGGCATTATAAATGTTTAAATCCGCCTTGATAGATTCACTGGAGTTACTGTGTATACGGAAACTTACCAGTGTATTATTCCGATATAGTACATTGCCGTCTCTTGAGACCAACAGAAATTGAAGTTTCGTTGAATACAATTTATTATTATTATTATTATTATTATTATTATTATTATTATTATTATTATTATTATTATTATTGGCCGGCCCCGTGGTGTAGGGGTAGCGTGCCTGCCTCTTACCCGGAGGCCCCGGGTTCGATTCCCGGCCAGGTCAGGGATTTTTACCTGGACCTGAGGGCTGGTTCGAGGTTCACTCAGCCTACGTGATTAGAATTGAGGAGCTGTCTGACGGTGAGACAGCGGCCCCGGTCTAGAAAGCCAATAACGGCCGAGAGGATCCGTCGTGCTGACCACACGACACCTCGTAATCTGCAGGCCTTCGGGCTGAGCAGCGGTCGCTTGGTAGGCCAAGGCCTTTCAAGGGCTGTAGTGCCGTGGGGTTTGGTTTGGTTTGGTTTGGTTATTATTATTATTATTATTATTATTATTATTATTATTATTATTATTATTATTATTATTATGATTATTATTATTATTATTATTAGGGGCTGCCTAGCCGAGGTAGTAAAGGCATTCTCGGCTCACCCAGAAGTACGTCGGTTCGATTCCCCATAAGGAAGTCGAAAAATTTAAAGAAACGAGATTTCCACTTCTGGATGTGCACATGGCCCTGAGTGTCACTCAGCCTACACCAAAATGAGTACCAGGTTAATTCCTGGGGGAAAAGGCGGCCGGGAGTAGAACTAACCACTCTACACCACCAAATGCCTGGGTTACGGATAACGGAAAAACCTTTACCTTCCAGCAGAGTGCGAAATCGCGGGAGTGGGAGGGTATTCCACCCCTCCTCCCCCCCCCCCCCCCTCCCGCAGACGATTTTATCTCAAAAGTTCCTCCCCACGAAAATTGCCCTTGGGGGATTCTTTTATTATACAAATTGGGGAAAATGTGAAACACATATATTACTGAAATTAATGTTTTTACTGTGCATATTTTCATAAAAACATCAGCAATAATGCGCATAATACAGAATGACTGCCAGACCTTGAGGAATAAAGCATCATAACGGTGGCATCTCTGCACCTGCAGACTATTGTTCACATTTCACCAGGGCAAGTCCATCTGAAAGCCAGGAATAACTTTCCAAAAACTAAAATTATTTAAAATTTGTATTTCTTTGGAGGAGGGAGTATTTTACTTACTGGGGAATTACATACCCCCTCCCCCGCCGGGTACTGCCTGAAATAAATACTAGTAGTTAAGCCTTATGATCATTCTCCCCCTCCCCCCGCATTTCTTTCTGATTTCGCTCCCTGCCTTCCACCCCTCCTAGGGCCTTCATGGCCTGTACGAAGATGACTTTGCTTTCTTTGCTTTGTTTTTTAATATTATGATACGTGTAGCTTATT
Source organism: Anabrus simplex (assembly GCF_040414725.1). Taxonomy (NCBI): domain Eukaryota; kingdom Metazoa; phylum Arthropoda; class Insecta; order Orthoptera; family Tettigoniidae; genus Anabrus; species Anabrus simplex. Next base: position 342,204,066 of record NC_090268.1, on the reverse strand, counting down.
TTACTAAGGAAAATTCTAACAGATCATCTGGGAATTTTTGTCTGCTGGCCCAGCATATTTTTTAAAGCCGTGTTTGTCTGATGTCCGCCTCTGTGGTGTAGTGGTTAGTGTGAAATAATTGCCACCCCTGGAGGCCCGGGTTCGATTCCCGGCTCTGCCACGAAATTTGAAAAGTGGTACGAGGGCTGGAATGGGATCCACTCAGCCTCGTGAGGTCAGCTGAGTAGAGGTGGGTACGATTCCCTCCTCAGCCATCCTGGAAGTGGTTTTCCATGGTTTCCCACTTCTCATACAGGCAAATGCCGGGATGGTACCTAACTTAAGGCCACGGCCGCTTCCTTCCCTCTTCCTTATCTATCCCTTCCAAACTTCCGATTCCCCCACAAGGCCCCTGTTCAGCATAGCAGGTGAGGCCGCCTGGGCGAGGTACTGGTTATGCCCGACCCAGAGTCTGAAGCTCCAGGACACTGCCCTTGAGGCGACAGACGTGGGATCCCTCGCTGAATCCGAGGGAAAACCGACCCTGGAGGGTAAACAGATGAGGAAGAAGAACGAATGTTTGATACAATTTTTTCTAACGCTACTTACTTTAATTTCCTTACTGGAAATATTTATTCAATGCTTATTTTAAAAACGTATAATATTTACGCTTTAATTTGCTCCGTTTGTCCACGAGACAGTGACTTTTCGCTTTTTTTTTTCTTTCTTTTCTGTATCTATCATTATTTAGTTTGTTAGCGCTCTCTCTCTCTCTCTCTCTCTCTATATATATATATATATATATATATTGACTTTTGTAACTGAAACTAAGCTCTGTAAAATACAATGTGCCGAGCTCGATAGCTGCAGTCGCTTAAGTGCGGCCAGTATCCAGTATTCAGGAGATAGTGCATTCGAACCCCACTGTCGGCAGCCCTGAAGATGGTTTTCCGTGGTTTCCCATTTTCACACCAGGCAAATGCTGGGGCTGTACCTTAATTAAGGCCACGGCCGCTTCCTTCCCAGTCGTAGCCCTTTCCTGTCCCATCGTAGCCATAAGACATATCTGTGTCGGTGCGACGTAAAGCCAATAGCAAAAAAAATACGATGTTGATATAAATAAATAAAATAAATGAATAAATAAATATTATTCCATCATATTTTTCATAGCCCGGTTTTATAAATAGCAGTAATGATTTGATATCTTGTATAACTGAACAGTTCAGTCCTCTGAATCAATTTGTACGGCCTTCCTTTGCTATTCTACAACAGCTTTCACTTTCCACAGTTACGTATTCGAAATATTCTGTTCCCTTCGACCTTGACACATATTTATCATCCCTAAAATGCAATATTATATATTTATGCTCATGGAAGTCAAATAAAGCAGCTAAAGAAGCCGTAGGATAAATTTAATTTCAGTTACAATATAATTTATGCGTTATGTGTCACTGACACAATATTCAAATGATGTTACAGGAGATCTCGGTCAACGACATTGCGATATAAACTTTTCTTGAACTCAGGGTATCATAACAACATGTTTACTGAACGTTTGGTGTGAATATTCATGACGTTATTGTGTCAGCGCGGATGTTGGTCTGAACGAATTACTATTGTGACTTACCACTGACGCTTCGAGCCGAGGTGAGAAATTTACGGTTATCACTACTAAGGAGCTTTACAGAATCACTTCACATTACTGAGACAACTTCCGCCTTAAGTTATGCAGAAAACATTTTTATTTGCTGAAGTATATAAGTACCAGATCAAAGAGCTTCAAATTTAATGGGTAATCATTAAGATCTTCGGGTGTACCAAGACGACAGCTGCCAAGCCAGATCACGTGTAGATATTGAGCTGTCACGAGTCAGCGCTTAAAACAGCTGGAGGTAAATTCTTCCAGTGCACGTCAATTGACTAAATGAAAATAAAATCAGATATTATGTATTAAACATATCTTAATTTTATCTCACTGACCTTTTGACACTTTAATTTAAGATTACGTAGTGGTTCTTTAAGAGTAGAGCCAGTAACATATTCTGGACCTAGTGTTTACAGTGCACTATGTCTTCTGGTATGGGCTAGATCAATTTTGTTACTTTCATTGATCTGTCTCTGTCTTATCCTTGGCTTTGACAATATGAAAGTGACTGAGGTATGAACGATGCTAGTAATGCCATTCCTTCTGCAGCCAGTCCCTTCTATGAATGGTATGAAAATGTTGTTCATAGGGTCGGTTGATGCATGCATTTCAGGTGGGCTTGGCAGACTGATATGTAAAAGCAACTTTTGGCTCGGTGAGGAAAGCAACGGGAAACTACCTCACTCCTCATTTCCCTAGTACGCCTCTTCAGTGATGCCTGGGCTATCTATGACAGCCGATGGCAGAGCTGTTGAGGATCCAACCAGCCTTAGGGCTGAAGACTGAACATACATACAACATACTCAGTCCAATTTATTATGCCACATTTTCAATAGCTGGTAGGATCTACCTCTCAGGTAGGTCGTCGATACTGCAGTATTAACTTAGATTTTCTCTGTTATTTATTTTGGTAATTTTCTAGTGTTGTTTGCTCCCTGTTTAAGGCACCTTTCTTTTTTCAACGTGCTCGATATCTACAGTCGCTTAAGTGCGGCCATTGTCCAGTATTCGGGAGACAGCGGGTTCGAACCCCAACGTCGGCAGCCCTGAAGATCGTTTTCCGTATTTTCCGATTTTTACACAAGGGAAATGCTGGGAATGTACCTTACTTAAGGCCACGGCTGCTTCCTTCCCACCCCTAGGCCTTTCCTACCCCATCGTCGCGATAAGACCTATCTGTGTCGGTGCGACGTAAAGCCGATTTTCAAGAAAGTAACAAGTAACATTAAGGTTAAAATTCAGAATATTTTCCAACATTGTCCGTCTTAACAACATCACTTATTACAGTTACTCAGGGACATCTTCTCTGTTTAAAATAACACTAAGAGAATGTCTTGTCATGTCTGTTATTCAAGTTACTCAGATACGTCCTGCCTATTAACAGTAGGCCAGGAGAAAATCTTCAAGGTCCCAGTAAATCCCTTGTAATGAGGCGACTGGGCGGTTTAGCCTTGCAGTTAGGGGCGGTGAGCTTGCATCCGGGAGATAGTGGGTTCGAACCCCACTGTCGGAATCCCCGAAAATTGTTTTTTGTTGTTTCCCACTTTCACACCTAGAAAATGCTGGAGCTATACCTTAATTAAGGCCACGGCCGCTTCCTTACTTCCCACTTATAAGCCTTTCCTATCCCATCGTCGCTCTAAGACCTATCTTCTATGTCGGTGCGACGTAAAGCAAATTGTAAAATATACAGGGAGTTTTTTTTTTTTTTGTTTTTTTTTTTGGGCTCGTTCCGCAGCACCACTCAGAGCACGGCACGGCTGGCGCAATGACACTCCGTCGCTAGCCGGTATAATGCGCGCTTTTCCTCCCCATTACTCACGGCAATTCACACTTACACAAATCCATTTCTAGCGAAACTATTAGTCTAAACCCGATTGCATAAATCAGTTGATCCTAGATCAAGGAGTAAAACTGATACAGGATCACGTTCATCCTGATATTTGTGCTGTATAAACGTTGATCCGGAGATCATTTCTCCTAGATCTCGAATCAAAATTGATCCGACAAATTCCTTGGATCAAACCTTGTGAACCGAACTCGATAGCTGCAGTCGCTTAAATGCGGCCAGTATCCAGTAATCGGAAGATAGTGGGTTCGAGCCCCACTGTCGGCAGCCCTGAAGATGGTTTTCCGTGGTTTCCCATTTTCACACCAGGCAAATGCCGGGGCTGTACCTTAATTAAGGCCACGGCCGCTTCCTTCCAATTCCTAGGCCTTTCCTATCCCATCGTCGCTGTAAGACATATCTGTGTCGGTGCGACGTAAAGCAAATAGCAAACCTTGTGATCCGGATCAAGTTGTGTTCTTGTACTGTAGGCCACATTCATCAACAGAAAAAGAAGAAGGCGTTTGTAGTGAGAAAACAGTGCCGGAACAATAAATCATGATAAGAAAATATTTAAAAATTAGGTTCTGCATTTTACCGGTATTTAATCTGATGAAGGGATTTTTGTCGCGATTCTTTCCTTGAATTATAGATATCTGACTACTCCGATTTTTCTTCAGATGAATATAATGAAGAATTTCGGCGGTCTCCTCGAGTATTACAAGAAAGACGAAACTAATTCATAGAACTGAAAGGCAAAGCCTTTAAAATGCGATTCCGTTTAACCAAAACACACTGTTGAGGTTATGGAAGGTAGACATCGAGAAGCTCTGAGAAGATCAAATACACTTAAGAAAATGGAAATTGCAACACCATGAAGGCATTGGTCGTTTGTGTTGATTTTCAAGATGTGGAACGATGCCATGTAGGTATGTAAACGATCAAAGTTTCAGACCAATTGGATTGTTGCTACAGGTCTCCCCTGGTGATTGGTTGCGGAGGAATCAACTCCAGTATACGGACTCTGGTGTAGCGTAGTTGACTTTCAGTCTGTGCAGTGAAGTGTTCCCCGTCAAACATGCCTCGACGACAGAGAAGAGCACTCTATCAACAACTGTCGCCGATTGAGAGGGCTCGGATAATTGGGCTGTGTGAGGCTGGATTATCGATAAGGACTGTCGCTGCACGTGTTGGCCGACAGGCATCTACAGTACAACGTGTATGGCGGCAGTGGTCAAATGAAGGTACCCACACTCGTAGACCTGGCACAGGCCCAGCGCAACAGACAACTGTGAGAGACGATCGCCGCATCATTCGGATGGCCCGGATGGAACCCCATGCAACAGCAGCGCAAATTCGAGCAGCTGTGGCACCCCACGTTACACAAACAGTTGGTAATCGCCTGCGTGCAGCTGGCTTACGAGCCCGTGTCCCTGCAGAAGGTGTTCCATTGAGACCACAACAGCGACGTGTAAGGCTGGCTTGGTGTCGAGAAAGATCGACGTGGGTCGACGAATGGTATAGGGTCGTCTTTAGTGATGAATCGCGCTTCTGTCTTGCCCGCAGTGATCGCCGGAATCGTGTGCGCCGACGTACCGGGGAGAGGGGTCTCCCAGATCTTATTGTCGAGAGGCACTCAGGGCCAACACCAAACATTATGGTCTGGGGAGCTATTGGCTTTAATGTGAAATCACAATTAGTGCTTGTTGAGGGCACTATGACTGTTCGACAGTACGTTGATAGGGTATTCAATCCAGTGGTTGTCCCTATGATGGCGAACATTGCTAATGGGATGTTTCAGCAGGACAATGCCCGGGTTCACACTGCACGCATCTCCAGAGAAGCTCTCCACGACATCACAACCTTAGAATGGCCCGCCAGATCCCCGGACCTCAGTCCTATTGAGCATGTGTGGGACATGATGGGTCGACAACTGGCCAACCGTCCTCAGCCACCCACAACTCTGGAACAACTGACCCGTGCAGTGCAGCAACCATGGGCCACAATTCCTCAGGAAGCGATCCAGGGCCTTATTGACCCCATGCCTCGACGAATTCATCAATGTATTGCAGCTCGTGGTGGGCATATCCTGTGTTAATTGTTGTCCAAACTTGCGGTCACAGGGACCTGAAAGTGTAATCATCGAATCATAACCGAACACTCGTCCTGCATGTTCAATTGCAGTAATGTAGTACCACTCTTTCTGGGTGTTGCAATTTCCATTTTCTTCAGTGTAGAAACCAGCCTCTTACTCCGATGTTGCAGATTTTGTTTACTCTGCGATTTAATCGACAGGGCCGTAGTTATTGATTAAATCAAAATTGATAAAGCTACAGTTTATTGAGTCATCCTTGAAGTAATGCGAGAAATTGCTGCGTTGAGACCCCAGTTCATCAACATGCCGACTTACCAGTGAGAAGCAAGGAGAATCGTGCGTCAGTTCCATGACATAGTTCATTTCCCAGAAATTCATGGTACTGTACACTGTACACAAGTGCCTATCATATCGCCAGGGAGTTACCACGCTGAAGTGTTCAGGAACAGGCATGGATAGTTCTCCCTGAATGTACTGGTTATATATGGTACTAATCTGCGTTGTCTGGATCTGCACATGACAGTTATAGAATATATAACTCTAGAGTTCATGCTCTGTTTGAGGCGGAGGAAATACCCAAAGGATTTCTTCTCAGAGATAGTGCCTGCCTGCCTTTGCTGCGAGTACCTCCTCATTCCAGTATTATACAAAGCGACACCTGCAGAGTAACAGAGTAGCCTACATAAGAGATCGCGATCCACAAATGAAAGAATTTTCGGCTTGAAGGTTGGTCTTCGAGTGAAATTACTCCGGGTTCCGCCTATTGTAGTGGCAACTTTTGTCCTATATAACATGGCCTTGGATTCCATAGATGATGAACCTGAAGTAGAAGGAGATATTTTAGCTGGAAGAAGGGTTTTCGAGGAACTCCGAGCTTCGAGAAAGCTGGTCAACCAGTCATTAATACATAAATAGCCTATACAATATTTCTATGCTTGCCTTATTGTCTGCAGCCGACTTCATCATTCGTCGTTTGACATTCTTGTAGCATAACTGTAAGGTTTTTTCCAATCCCGTCACGCCAAATTTGCATGGGAATTGAAGTCTGAAACTAGTGCTTTCCAGACGTTTTTCTTCTCTTTCTTACAGCATCACTCTTTTTACTTTCGATAGTATTCTTATATTTCGTAACAACTAACCAATTAACAAGTCGTTTTCATTCGCTGTAAAATTCGGGACTCGATTTCTTCGCTCATCGACATCCTTGTCATGCTTTTCCATGTTCATGTCCATTTTTCAGACAATGTGTTTGAGATCTGATTGACACTACATCAGAGAGAACAAAAAGATGAAATAGCGTGACATTACTACCAACATACTCCTGATTAGTTCGAATTCCCCAGGCTGTTTACGACCTTGCCAAGCGAAATTCTATGATCACAGATCAAAGTTGATCCGGATTATGAGATCCGAGATCAACGTTATATAACACAACGAGCCCCTGGAAAAGGATCATTTTCTGGTCTCGAATCAAAATTGATCCCGGATCACCTATGTTTATACAATCGGCCCTAAAACCTACCTGGCATTAAACTTGATGTTCAAAATGTTGTCCCTCAGCTGTCGAACACGCCTGTCACCTCGTAAATAGGTTTGCAGACACTCAGCGAACCTCAGCCCGCGTGATGTTCGAAATAACTTGTGTAATGTTCTCTTTTAGTTTTTCTCTTGTGTGAGGGTTGTTCACATACACTTTTTTCCTTCAGCATCCCCCACAGGTAATAATCACAGGGATTCAAACTGAGGAGATCTATGGGGATAATTAACCACACGATCTTCGAAAACTTCCCTCATTGCTTCCATAGACCGATTAGCAGTGAGTGCCGTCGCATTATCTTGCATAAAGTAACCATTACTTCTTTTTTCTTTCGTCAGCTCTTGAAAGAATGGTCTGAGAATGAGGTTTATATATCGATCAGCATTATTATTGTTTCACGGAAAAATAAAGGCCCTATAATTCTGCGAGCACTAATTGCGCACCAGACTCGTACCTTTGCATCATGAAGTGGACGGACATGCAGTTGGTGGGGATTTTCTGCACACCAGTAGCGATTGTTTTGACTATTTACATAGCCACTTACGTGTAGCCATGCTTCATCACTGTAAAATAAAAGTCCTGGCTCAACATACCCATCGTGAATTGAGTGAAGTAACCAGTTACAATACCGAACCCTAGCGAAACTGTCAGGTCCTCTTAAATATTGGCAGGGGTGGGTTTGTACGGTATTGCTTTTAACAGTTTTGTTGCTTTGTGGGCAGAAGATAATGATACATTAGCTTGTACTGTGAGACGCGACAGGGATTTTGTTGGAGTTCATTCCAAGAGAGCTCCTATTTCCTATTTCGTCAAACTATTCCTCTGTTAAAACGGTTCGTCTCCTGCGTGATTTCTTGTTAAGAATGGACCCGGTGGTGCGGAACTTCTTTACTAATTTACGTAACGTACTCCTATGGGGAGAGAGGTTGCCAGGAAATTTGCGAATGAATCGAAAGCTGAAAGAAGCATGATTTGCATAGCATAGCACAACACAATGAATACACGCTGTTCAGCTCTATACATCGCTCGTTAAACATAAGATTACTTTAATATTCCTACAGAAAGCACGCTATTTTAAAGCGAATACACTGAACACGCTACCAATACCACAGATGTTGAACTAAACTATTGCTGTGAAGCAATGGTTATCGCTACCGAACTGCATTATATCGTCCCTTTTCTGCCAAAACGGCGAATGTTACAAAGCTCTTCCTATCCATTATTTCCCTTAAGACAGGTCACGCCTTCCAGCTATATACTGATATGCGGTCCATCAGAACAATTTTCGTTAAGTTCATTTTCCTATGCGCGTGTGTAACGGAAAATGAACCTTAAATACATCACACTCTATGAGTGGGTAAATGTCATGCAAACATACATTCCTTCAGTATGGTACAGTAAGGTTCATTTTCCTTCACACAGGCACATAGGAAAATGAACTCAACGGAAATTGTTCTTATGGACCGAATATCAATATGTGGCTGGAAGGCGTGACCAGTCTTAAGGGAAATAATGGATAGGAAGAGCATTGTAACATTCGCCGTTTTGGCAGAACAGGGACGATATCATCTTAGCCGGTCATGAAGCAATGTATCTCTCGGCACGTGAGTCAGCCGACCTCGCTATCGCCTTCCGTGCGTGTTCCCCTTAGGAGGACATGTACACTTTCTCTCTTAAAGATGGGAATATACAGGGTCTTTTTTATGGCTTGCTCCGTGTGTCAGGGGAACACGCACGGAAGGTGACAGCCGGGTGACTCATTTGCCGAGAGATATTGCTCCGAGTGGTGCTGCGGAGCCAGCTAAAATAAAGACCCATATAATTTTATCATATATGCATTAAACCTATTTTGTCCGAATGTAGCAGATTCAGTTAGTGTATTATTGCTTGCTGTTGAACCTATAAGATGTTTTCGTTTATTTCAAATAATATTGTCATTATATTTAAATTTAATACACTAAAAATCTCAAAAACTGTAAGTGGTTAACTGTATAGGAGGGCCAAGGGTCTTAACTTCACCAATTTATGAAGACATAAATTAAATAAATACATAAATAAATAAATAAATAAATAAATAAATAAATAAATAAATAAATAAATCAGCGATTTAGTTTTTAGGGCTGAGTTTGTTGCGTCTCATGCAGTTTCGTCTCGCAATCCTCATCCTAGCTTTCAGACCAAAATTAAAATTCTTGGAACGGGTTGTAAATAGAATCCTGTTCCTCATAGTAAAGGACTGAGGAGCTATCTCTACACTTCGGAACTGGTCTGAAACCTTACGCCTTCAATACGGTTACCATGCAATATTTCTACCGTGACATATTGTGTTGAGTTCTGCAATTATGGTGGTTCTCACGAGGTGTTTATCGTTGATCATAATTTCTGGTCATACGGCATGGGGCGTCTGTGCTTCACGTTAAAGAACAGTACGAGGAGCGACTCAGCAAGGAGGCACCAAATAAAAGAACAATGTAGCTGTCGTTGACAGACTCCGTCGTACAAAAATAACCTTATGTCAAAAAAAGGGGACAGTAGGGCACCTATGAACCTTCACCACTAACGAGAGTCATGGATGAGTTCTTGCTTTTTCTAGTTTTTTTAACGTCGCACTAACACATCGGAGGTTTTCGGCGAGGCAGGGATGGGAAAGTAATATGTTTGCGATGGTAGTGTCCGTGGCCTTGATTAAGGTACAGACCCCGGAATTTGCCTGGTGTGAAAATGGGGAACCACAGAAAAACACATTCAGAGCTGCCGACAGGGGTTTCGAGCCCACCATCTCTCGAATTCAAAATCACAGCTACGCGACCTGCACCGCACGGTCAACTCGATCGGTGGGAAACTTCTCGTAGACCAGGGCCTCTCAAACGCCCAAAATCTCACGTGTGCAAACTGCGGCGCAGAGTTCCTGTGCACAGTGCATCGGTCCCGCTCGGCTCGGACCAACACTTCGTCTCTGGGCTACTCGGCTAAGCTCGGCTCAACTCGGCTCGGATTTGGAGCGCTACGGAGCAAGTGAGGAAGAGGGAGACAGGCGGAGCGAGCGAGATAGATGTGGGAAAAGAAAGAAACAGCGCTATTGCTCCAAATCGAGGAGTGGGGGTCTACACTCTGGTCAAAGAGCGAAGTCGTCTTTGCACCGTGCAACAGTGCATGCACCCTGAGAGGCCCAGTACGTAGACGATCCTGCACAGAATACAAAAACAGTGGACCAGGCAGTCTATAGAGACATCATTATTGCCCCATTCGTGTGGGATTTGCGCTGTTTTTGTCGCCCCAGAAACTTACCTCTCCAACGACAATTGATGCAAAAAGACGCAGATACAGCCCACATCACGGGAGAGTCACTTACCCTTGTACAACGACACATTTATTTTATTTATTGAACACTAATGGCGTTCGGCCTCGGAAGATCATGAGGCCGATACTTACACTCTGAGAGAGCATACATTTATAGATCTTCGTGTATAAAAAGGAATCATGACGTATAACCTAATACTGCAGTCTGATAAATATTGTGAAATAGCAGCACATTAATTGAGGGTGAAAGTGCCGAAACATGAAAAATGCGGGGTTTTGTTAATAAGGGGATGTATTAGCCATGCCGCATATGGTGGTAACTTTTTTATTCTCCTGTAGAGGAGTTCTTTTAGGCGCAAGATTGAAATGCACGGCATTGGGGTGTACCTCCCGGTACAGACTTTTTTTTTTGGGGGGGGGGGGGAAGAGTGAATATACTAGCGTCTCGCTATGCAATTCCTCTGTTCTATCCATTGTGCCAATGTATTTTCTAATTTCCGAGCCATTAATTAAATAAATGAAATTTATAGAAACTAAATATTGTTATGTAATTATATGAAATGTATTGGATGCAGTATACTTGCACTTCAAAGGCCGTGGCTAACCATTAATTCTTGGTCTCCTTTGATAGAGAAGAGTGAACGTGCCATTGCACTTGGGAACTCTATTATTGGGGTTTACTCGAAAATTGTTTCCGGCACTTTAACCTTTTCCCATCTTTGGTCCTGAATTTAATTAGTCTGGCATCCGGCCTCATGGCTAAATTGTTAGCATGCTGGTCTGTTGTCCATGGGGTCCGGAGTTCGATTTCCAACAGAGTCTGGGTTTTAACTTTCATTAGTTCATTCCTCTGGCTCGGGGGGCCATCTTCAGCATTAGAATTCATCTTAGCTAGAATCCTATCCTCACAGACGGCGTCATCTCGAAAGACCTGCACCAGAACTGTTGGAGGCCGCACGCTATTAACATTATTAGTACCTTCTCTTCCTGTTTGTTTCCCATACGTAGAATGGTAGAAATATTTTAATATTTAAATAAACATTCTCCGTACCCATTTCCATATAACATATTTGTTTCTTCTGCGTGTAAAGAATATGTACTGAAAGTTTGGCCTAACTTAGTGTTATAGTCTGTATCGAAAAAATTACTGTTCGGCGAAATACGTACGTGGTTTGCTTGTTCTGCCCGCTCCACTGTGCGTCTTATCTATTTCCATGGAACGTATGTTGGCATGTTCTGCTACGGAATCCGGTGAGAAAGTAGGTTCCCTTCCGTCGAGAACTGTATGGATGGCAGAGATCTGAAGGAACAGAGGTGGCAAAATTATTCACTTTATTATAGTGCAACATGTACTTACCTTTTACGGTGGACATCTTGTAAAGACAGCTGGCATGTAGAAGGTTTTATGAGGACTAGAATAATAGGAATATAAGTGGAATATAATAGCACTGCAGCAGCAGTCTCTCTCACTATGATGCCTACGTCCGATATGGTTCGATGAACTTCCTCTTACGAAGACATAATTTGCAATGAATGCAGAACTCCTTTGGACTCGTCTAGTCATTAGTCACTTTAATCTCTGTCCACATAAGGCTCGCTTGCTTTTACAGTACATGTTATATACCATGAGAAACTTATAATATACCTTCTTTTCACTGTCCCCTGTGAACGAGACAAGAACACACCAACGCTTCGCCTGCGAAAACCGATATGTGAACGATTTCAGCACAGAACTTTGCCGGTAAGCTTCTGTCATTTGATTGGGAGATCCAATATTGTGCGAGTAATTAATACTCTTATTGCAGCTGAACAAAGTCTCAGTGGCTCAGGCGGCAGGACGCCGGCCTCTCGTCGCTGGGTTCCGTGGTTCAAATCCCGATCACTCCATGTGAGATTTGTGCTGGACAAAGCGGAGGCGGGACAGGTTTTTCTCCCGGTACTCCGGTTTTCCCCTGTCATCTTTCATTCCTGCAACACTCTCCAATATCATTTCATTTCATCTATCAGTCATTAATGATTGCCCCAGAGGAGTGCGACAGGCCACTAGATACTGTGGATTTTTCCATTAATGATAACTCGGTAATACAAAAGTGACATTCCGGAATGGACATAATTATTTTCAAGAAATGGCCCCAAGCGTGTAGGCTTTGGGAAGTGCTGTATAAAACCTATGTTGAGGTTAGTGGAAAACAGAGTTTTGAAATTAATTCCACATAGGATAAAATGCTAACATATATATTTTTTACGTCTTTTTGCAAGTTGCTTTAAGTCGCGCCGACACAGATAGGTCTTATGACTACGATAGGACCTGAAAGGGCTAGAAGTGGGAAGGAAGCCGCCGTGGCCTTAATTAAGGGTCATCCCCAGCATTTAATGGGAGACCACGGAAAATATCCTCCACGACTGCCGACAGTGTGGTTAGAACCCACTATCTCCCGAATACTGGACACTGACCTCACTTAACCGACTACAGCTACCGATCTCGGTCATATCACTTTTGTTATAATTTTTGACTACAGACGAATTATCGAAAAAGTATGTCTCAGTGTTTTGGAAGTGATATTTAACGTATAGTTATGTCGGTAAACATCAAACTGAATGCTGGGTTCGGAAACAGCCCGTGCTGTAAATACTACACTCTCTCCGTTCTTTAATTCCATTTTATTTACAATAAATTGCCCTTAAATGAATGGATAGTAACAAACAAAACATGTATTTTGTAATTATTTCTAACATTGGCCTAAAATGGAGCTGTTAACACGCTTTGCTTTCATCGTCCATTTATTGCGTGTTTAAGATGTGCGGGTTTTCTGCTTTCACTAAGCATTTCCAACCGTTAAGTTGTGGTAACACGACTTCCCATTCAGCTCTGAGCTACTCGAGACATTTGTATTTTCTATCGGTATAAATCATTGAATCGGGCGTTGCTATTGCTAAGACTGCTATGGATAAGATGGGTAGATCAGATAGCAAAGGAATAGGTCCTGAATTAAGTTATCGCAAGGAGAATGATTCGACGAGATTGTCCAGAGGGAGACACAATGTGTGCATGCACGTTTTTTTAATACAATTGGCTTTAAGTTGTGACGTACCCACTTGGCCCACAAATGTATGACAAAATTATAACGTAGCGGGTCACTTTAATATTAAAATAAATAAATGATAGGCTATGTCATTGTTTCTCCATAAACAGTATCCCAAGGGCGCCAGTCTTCAAGCTTATGGCTTGAAAACAAAAATAGATAATTAATAATAATAATAATAATAATAATAATAATAATAATAATACGTAATGAGACTCAAAAAAACTCCCAGGGGTGAGGTGAACGGAACACAAATCATTAAGTACACTAACTTGGAATTTAAGGATCATTAATAATCATTTCATAAAATACAAATTAAAACAGCTATTTATTAAGATGAAAAACGTGATGTAACGGCGTTTTAACGACATCTGAACTTACGGAAGCAAAAGAAAAATTGAATGAAATTAATTTTAAAAATGAACTGTTGCGCGAAGACTTGCAGTAACTTATGCCTTAAGCTCACCATATGTAGACTGTTGTCTTGAAAATGATGATGTGTGGGTCTCGTACCGGCTGCCTTCTCTGTTGTTTAATTCCAGTCCTACTTCTACATTTCCTGTCCTTAACACTTCCTACTGTACTCCTTACAGAAAGTCGTAATGAGTCCTAATTTTAAATGCAAAACCACCATGGGTTATGTTCATGGAGAGAATACACTTGTATTCTTCCGTATTACGGAACAGTAGCGTAGCTAAATTCATAATAAAAGCTCTCCTGCCCTATACTAGTCAAAGCCGGTCTCCCGTTGACTACCTCTCGTCATTGAGATAACAAGTCCCAATGAGAGTAACTTTTGAGTAGAATATACTCAGATGCGAAGTGAACTAAGTTAAAATCTTCTCCGACGTGCAGACGTAGAATCGTAGTAAGAGTCTCTTCCAGGAGTGAGAATCAGAATGTCCAATAAGAATGTGAATCCAAGTGACAATCTGCTCACGAGTAAGAATAAGAGTATGAATCCACTCTCCAGCTCTTGTCGGTGGTATATATCGGTTCAAAAGTCTCCTTTCATCAGCCATACCACATGGTCCAGTAAGATTCGAGGTCTCATCCCTTCTCCGATGTATTGCTGTGAATCCATCACGTTGCTTCATTTCGTTCATTCACATAGGCTGAACTTTCCCACTGAAATAAAGCGTCCCGAAGCGGAGTTTGAAAAGTGGGTGTTAATAATGTATCAACTGTCTCTTCATGAGGTAGAGAGGGTAAGGTCTCTCGTAACCTAGATGACGTACTTTTCCTGGAATTGGGCTGAAATTAGCCTGCTGACTCTGGTCACCTCACAACGGCTATTGGAAAATTTACTGCAAGTTATAAATATGCATGATGTTGAAATACTTCACCCAATAATTTGTTCGTTCAGAATACGTTATAGCCGCGATACAAAGAAATGAAATGATGATTGAAATGGATGATAAAACCCTATATATACATACACATATTAATTTAAAAATGACCTATCAGTGATTAAATATATATACATCTTATCAATTAAATATATAGTTCAATAATTAAAAACATTCAGTGATGTCCCAAACATCACAAAGTCGCACCGACACATATGTGTCTTATGGTGATGATGGGATAGAAAAGGGCTAGGAGTGGGAAGGAAGTGGCCGTGGCCTTAATTAAGGTACAGACCCCCAGCATTTGCCTGGTGTGAAAATGGTAGACCACGGAAAGACATCTTCAGGGCTGCCGACAGTGGGATTCGAACCCACCATCACCCGAACGCAAGCTTATAGATGCGCGCCCCTGACCGCATGGCCAACTCACTCGGTATTTATGTATGCATGTATATATTTATTTATTTATTTATTTATTTATTTATTTATTTATTTATTTATTTATTTATTTATTTATTTATTTATTTATTTATTTATTTATTTATTTATTTATTTATTTATTTATTTATTTATTTATTTATTTATTTATTTTTATTGGTTTACCATTTATTCGCAGCATACCCCATTACATGACAGTAATATTACAAGCTTGAGTAATCGTATTACAAATGTAACTTAATTTTCTAATTGCATGTGAGGTACATTCTTAATGCGATGGCTTTTATGATGCACATAAGTAAACAAAATAATGATGTAATCATAAGTATATCCTTCTTTCACAGTTGGTCAAATACAATTGAGTTCGTGAAACGTAAGAACTGTTTACAATGCATTTTGACTAACCTACTTTTGCTCAATGGCCATGACTCTGTACCTAAAATCTCTTCAATTAAAATACTTCTTTCTCTCTCAAGTAATTCACAATGAAATAATGAATGGTAAACAGTTTGATCACTGGCGTTACATGGACATATGGGACTCTCTAAAATTGTAAAACGATGAAAATTAGCTCTTCATTTTCCATGACCCGTTCCCATTGCTGTGAAAGTCTGTCTATGACACTGGGAAAAATGAATTTGTTACTGAACCGTTCGCCGTTTGATCCCATTCACTGCACAATTTTCTTATACTCTTATCTTTCAATTCCTTAATCAAAACACTTTTAGGAATTTTTCTGTAACACTAATTTCACTGTTGTGCGCTGCTTCCTTGGCCAGATGATCCGCGAGTTCGTTACCGTAGTTCCCAGCGTGAGCCCAAATCCAGGTGAACTCGATTTTCTACTTGTTACTTGCAGGAATCTCCGCTTTCCGCGAGATATTTTTCTTTAATACCAATGTATGTATGTATGTATGTATGTATGTATGTATGTATGTATGTATGTATGTATGTATGTATGTATGTATGTATGTATGTATGTATGTATGTATGTATGTATGTATGTATGTATGTATGTATGTATGTATGTATGTATGTATGTATGTATGTATGTATGTATGTATGTATGTATGTATGTATGTATGTATGTATGTATGTATGTATGTATGTATGTATGTATGTATGTATGTATGTATGTATGTATGTATGTATGTATGTATGTATGTATGTATGTATGTATGTATGTATGTATGTATGTATGTATGTATGTATGTATGTATGTATGTATGTATGTATGTATGTATGTATGTATGTATGTATGTATGTATGTATGTATGTATGTATGTATGTATGTATGTATGTATGTATGTATGTATGTATGTATGTATGTATGTATGTATGTATGTATGTATGTATGTATGTATGTATGTATGTATGTATGTATGTATGTATGTATGTATGTATGTATGTATGTATGTATGTATGTATGTATGTATGTATGTATGTATGTATGTATGTATGTATGTATGTATGTATGTATGTATGTATGTATGTATGTATGTATGTATGTATGTATGTATGTATGTACCCTGACTTAGCAAATGTCATGGGATAGTCACGTAATAGCGTGTGGGGCTGAAATGCAGTGAGACCCCGTGGAAGTGAGTCGACAAGTCCCTGGTAGTCCTCTGGACGCAGCTGACAGAGCGGCCGCCAATGCTGGTCTGTTCGTGAGTGCAGGATCCATGGCACGGAGCCTGCGTTCCAGGACATTCCAGATATGATCGATAGGGTTCATATCGGGGCTCCTGGGTAGCCATGGCAGTCGTTGGACCTCCGCTGCATGTTCCTGGAACCATTTCCGTGTGACGTGGGAGTGATGCGGCGGCGCGTTATCATCTTGAAACACCGCAGAACCGTCTGGGCGCTGAAAGGCCAAAAATGGGTGGAGATGGTATCCGAGCAGCTCAACATACCGCGTACCATTCAAAGTCTCTTCCAGAACAACTAGGGGACCCATTCCAAACCAGGAAAATGCACCCCAGACCATAACAGAGACACCAGCGCCCTGGACCACACCTTCGAGGCAGGCGAGATCCATCGCTTCATGTGGTCTGCGCCATACACGGTGCTTCCCATCGGCATAGTGCAGTTGAAATCGTGATTCGTCCGACCATATCACGTTACGCCATTGTTTCAGTGTCCATCCCTGGTGACTGGCGACAAATGCGCGACGTTGTGCTTGATGACGTTGGGTTAACAGTGGCACCCGTGCGCGGCGCCAGCTCCCATACCCCACAGAACCCATGTTCCTACGGATTGTCCACTGGGAGACGTGTCTAGCACGGCCTGTGTTGGATTGAGCCGTGATTTGTTGCACAGTTGCCCGTCTGTCACTATTGACGATCCGTCTCAGATGTCGCCGGTCACGGTCATCGAGGGTGGCTGGGCGGCCGGTCGCTCGTCTGTTGTGGACGGTGACACCCGCATTCAACCATTCACGATACACCCTGAACACGGTTCATCGTGTGAAGCCGAATTACCGCATCACTTCCGAAATCGCACTTTCCACCCGTCGGGCACCGACCACCATACCCCGTTCGAACGGTGTCAGCTCACGACGACGTTCCATGTTACACCTGTCACGTGCACAACCACTGCTCACAAGGTCTCCTATACAAGTGCCGCTGGCACAGGAGGCGTGTGGTGCGCAGACAACACACCTGCGCATCAGTGCTCCGCTATCCTATAACATTTGCTCAGTCAGTGTACGTATTGTACCCTTCCCTAAACAATGGGTACATTAAGTATGTATGTGTATGAGGTAGGAATGGAAGGCGGAGGCCTACACATGAATGTTACAAAAATAAACTAAAATAAATGCAGTATACAGTAGATACATGGAAATAAAGATGTCAGCATAGGATAGGGCGGCACGGAGGACTGCATCAAATCAGTCTATCGAATGATGGTCCAAGTAATGGCAACGGCATGAATTAGTGTTGGGTTGACCTCCATAATATTTCCCAATGCTTCGTAAACCAGCCTCAAAAGAGAACACAAAGCCAATGCAACTGCTTGCGGCGCCGGATTGTCTGTGTTAGATAACATGCTACTAATTCCCCCTTCATATTTGCCAAGTCCGATTTCAGTACTACAAAAGTTTTGTGTTTGTGTTTTCCCTTTGTTTGTTTTTTGTTTTAGGCATTGGAGTTACCTGCCCACAGTCGTTTTGGGCGACGAGGTAGAAACACAACCATGCCTTTTCAATCACTCCACATTCTCTCCAAATAGTGGATGTTTTGATAGCTTTGTTTTTTAATACTAAACGTTAGAAATAAAATAACTACCCTTTACGAAATGCCTGTTTCCTTAGGAATGTATTTCATGCTTAGCTGTTAGGGATTGCGCAAATTGACGGCCGGAGCTAATGCTATTTCTGGTTTACTTGGACCGCCAATAATCTTATAAATTGTTGCCTTGTGATAGTTATGGACTGTTGGGAAAAGATAACACATTTCTCCCCTTTTGATTTTGTTTTGCTGGCTGTTTAACGCTGCACTGACCTTTTAGTGACGTATGAATGGGAGAGCGTCAGGACTGAGATGACAGCAACCGTGACCTTAATTAAAGGACTGGGCGAGTTGGCCATGCGGTTAGGAGCGCGTAGCTGTGAGCTCGCATCCGGGAGATAGTGGGTTCGAATCATACTGTCGGCAGCCCTGAAGATGGTTTTCCGTGGTTTCCCATTTTCACACCAGGCAAATGTTGGGACTGTACCTTAATTAAGGCCACGGCCACTTCCTTCCCATTCCTAGGCCTTTCCCGTCCCATAGTCACCATAAGACTTATCTGTGTCGGCGTGACGTAAAGCAAAATAGCTTAATTAAAGGTACACGCGGTGGCACTTACCTGGATATAAAATGCGAAACTGTGGAAAACTACGTCTACGGCTCCCGACGGTGGGGTTGGAATCCACCATCTCCCGAATGCAAGCTCGTTGCTACACGATTGGGACCACTCAGCCATCTCGCTTGGTTTTATTATTATTGGTGACCGTGGGCAATGGCAAGAAAGAGGAGACTGTACTTCGATACAATTTTTGTATACAAAATGCATATTAATGATCACAAACCCCAATAGAGTCTATGGAGCAAGGAGACGACACTTCATTCTCAGATCTTATTTTATTTCGTGGAATTAGAACGAACATCAGAAAAAATATTATCGTAGTAAAGGTCAGAAGAAACCTTCTTAGGTGAATATAAAATACTGTAAGAATAATTCGAATGGATTATCCGTCTTTTCCGATTGTCCATTCCTTCCCTCCCCTTAATTACGACGGATAATCGAGCTTTAGGTTTATGCGAGTGTGAAGATAACGGTGAATGGCAGTTGTGAGGGCCGAGTTCCAAATCTCTCGCTTTCATAAAGAGCATCTTGTCAATCAGGCAGTCTTTCCGTGAATCATTCTCGAACCAGCAGACAAAACGAAGACCTTCTGACCGCTCATTTTACACGTGACCTTGCAGAGAAATGAAGTAAATCGAGCGGAATCATCCTAGAGGAGTGCAGTCTTCCAGTTCATTACGAACTCCCAGGTACAAAAGGATAAAACACAGAGTTTTAAATGCACTGTTGAGCAGCACTCAGTCTCTCTCTCCCTTTGAAACACGGGAACACTAATGCAATATTAACCTCTCATGACTTACCTTTCTTATTTATTTATTTATTTATTTATTTATTTATTTATTTATTTATTTATTTATTCACTAAACTTTGTCGTTTACTGAGCTTACCTCTAATTGCAAAAGACAGTACATATTATATAAATGTAACATGGAGAAAAGCACTAACGAAAAATGAAATAGTGTGCTAGAAAAGAGGAA
Source organism: Anabrus simplex (assembly GCF_040414725.1). Classification (NCBI taxonomy): domain Eukaryota; kingdom Metazoa; phylum Arthropoda; class Insecta; order Orthoptera; family Tettigoniidae; genus Anabrus; species Anabrus simplex. The sequence continues at coordinate 342,183,983 of NC_090268.1, read as the reverse complement.
AAAAAAGCAAATCAAATGAGCCGTTTTATCCCAGTCAGTCCGAGCATCTTCAGGTATCAACATCGGTAGTCTTTAAATTCTAATCAGTGAATTGAAATAGTGAGTTAACTATAGTATTGCTCCACATTTACACAACATTTGTATTGTAGCCATACATATACAGTACAAATATATCGAATATGCAAACAAATAGTAATATCTAATAAATATTAACTTTGGAGAAACTTCATAAATCAGATACCAATAAACAGATATAAAACAAAAACGTCGTGAACTGGAATCGCAAAACCAATATCATTAACGGTTAGCGTTATTCAGCTCACCTATTCTCTAACGGGGGTCCCACAGGGCAGTATTACGGGACGTTCATGTTTTCTTATATATATAAATGATATGAGTCAAGATCTGGAATCACAGATAAGAATATTTGCGGTTGATGTTCTACTGTATAGAGTAGTAAAAGTGTTGGGGGATTGTGAACGATTGCAGGGAGACTTAAACAATGTTGTGAAGTGGACAGCAGACAATGGGATGAAAAGTCAAGTTATTAGTTTCGCCAAGAGAATAAGTTCTCTCAGTTTTAATTATTGTGTCGATAGGGTGATAGCACCTCATGGGGAACAATGTAAGTACCTAGGTGTTAATATAAGGAATGACCTTCATTGGGGCAATCATATTAATGAGGTAGCTAAGAAAAGCTACAGATCTCTGCACATGGTTATGAGAGTATTACGGAGTTGCAGTAAGGATGTAAAGGAGAGGACGCGTAAGTCTCTCGTAGGACCGCAGTTAGAGTATGGCTCCAGTGTATTGGACCCTCACCAGAACTAGTTGATATGAGAACGGGAAAAAAGTCAAAGGAAAGCAATACGATTTGTTCTGGGTGATTTCCAACAAAGGACTAGTGTTGCGAAAATGTTGCAAACTTTGGTCTGGAAAGACTTGGGAGTAAGGAGATGAGCTTCTCGACTATGTGGTATGTTTCGAGTTGTCAGCGGTGAGTTTGCGTGGCATGATATAAGTACAGTAGAAGAATAAGCTTGAGTGGAGCGTTTAGAAGTGGAAAAGATCATAATATGAAGATAAAGTTGGAATTCAAGAGGACAAATTGGGACAAAGATTCATTTATAGTACGAGGAGTAAGGGACTGGAATAAATTATCAAAGGAAATGTTTGATACATTTCCAAGTTCGTTGAAAATATTTAAGAATAAGCGAAGTAAACAATTGTAAATAAATGTAAATATGAGGTAAATATCTGATAAGGAATCTGCCACCTGGGCGACATCCCTAAATGCAGATCATTGATGATTGATTGATGATTGATCAGTAGTGTGTGTTTATTTGACTGATGACATGAAACTTTGACAGTAGACTGGTTGCCGTGTCCTCAGATTAGTCAATTTCACACAGAAATTAACCGTATCAAGAAATTCGCTATCATCTATTGTGTCAACTATTATGTTATACAGAAATACTTGCTGATTAACTTCTCTTCGATTGTCAAGAGTTGAAAATTTAAATTTCTAGGGTGTACAGTTCCTTTACAATAACATCTACTACTTTTTATGTCAAAGATTTCCAATAAATTAATTTTGAACATTTTCAATATCATTGCCGGTCCCGTGGTGTATTAGTAGCATGCTTGCCTTTTACCAGGAGGACCTGAGTTCGATTCCCGGCCTAAGTTGAGGAATTTTACCTGGATCTGAAGGCCTGGCTCAAGGTCCATTCAGCCTATGTGATTACAACTGAGAAGCTATCTGAAAGTGAAAAAGCAGCCCCCGTTTTGGAAAGTCAAGAATAACGACCAAGAGGATTCGTCGTGCCGACCATACGACAGAATTTAGGACTTAGCAGCGGTCGCTTGGTAGGCCAAGGCTCTTCGGAGCTGTTGCGTCATGCGATTCGGTTTTGGTTTTATTTTTCCATGCCATTTGTGCACAATATTGGTAACAAGGATTCCACACAACACCGGCGTATTCATTTTACTTCGAACAGATGCGTTGTAATTGAGTGTTCAAAATACCGGTGTTTAGTAATTCTCTAGAATTCCTTATTATAAAACCTAGGGACTTGTATCTCTCATTAACGAACTTCTCACTGTGCGTTTTGGAACCCTTATATCATTTACCGAATTCGTCCTTCGAATAGCTATTTTATTACCTTCCTAGTTAAATTAAATGTTTGACAGGCTCCATATTTGGCTCAACGAGATTAGCTACAACGTCGTTCAGTTCATGCAAGACAAATTCGTAATAGTAGTGCAACAAACGGTACAACTAAACGAAGAACGTAATAATAGGACATGACTTTCCATTTTGAAAATATCACTTGCATTCACCAGGCTTCAAAGTTCGGCCTTCTTGTTGACGGAAGTAATAGCAGAGACAGTTGCGATGTTGTATAGAAGAAATAATATTACAAGTTTTAAGGTTGGTGAAAGAATTATTATATTCTTCTTCTTGCTATTGGCTTTACGTCGCACCGACATAGATAGGTCTTATAGCGGCGATGGGACAGGAAAGGGCTAGGAGTGGGAAGGAAGCGGCTGTGGCCTTAATTAAGGTACAGCCCCAGCATTTGCCTGGTGTGAAAATGGGAAACCACGGAAAACCTTCTTCAGGGCTGCCGACAGTGGGGTTCGAACCCACTATCTCCCGAATACTGGATACTGACCGCACTTACGCGACTGCAGCTGTCGAGCTCGGTGAATTATTATATTTGCTTATGCCCATGTGTTGACGCCGTTTTATTACGAGCATCACTAGATACTTGTGAGGAAAAAAAAATATAGGGAGCAGTGGCGAATCTGCGTCAGATCAAGGGCACTGTACACTCTGGATGACCCCTGTAACCTTCAGATTGTAACAGTATTTCCAACCTTGACAAGGACAGCAGAGGTGGGCGCATTGTAAACAGCTGAGGATTGGTGTTACGTCATGTATGGATGACGAACGCTGTAATTAGACAAAGGGGCATTGTTTACATAATGTAGGTGGCAGGACTTGTATTTCACTTGACTTTGCCCGTTCCGTCATTAGCAGTAATGAACTTGGCTCATTCCAGGAAATGCACGTGTGTCACTGGGCTGAAGGAAGTACCTTATTGACATTGCTTCACGTTCTTATGTAACGAGCTTTACCCACGCCATATGGCCATTGAATGGCACGGAGCTCGACGATCGTAACTTATTCGCAGGACGAGGTGTTGTGGTTAATCTCGAGGCAATGGAGTTATTATACAACTCCTTTGTAAGAAGTCGGCTATAACATGCATCGTTCATTAGGAATCCCAGCTTTAACTCTTAATGGGCAATAATAGTCTGTTACCAGAAAAATATTTTTTATGTATTTATTTATTTACCGTATTCACAAGTTGTCTGCCTCTGTGGTGTAGTGGTTAGCGTGCTTAGCTGCCACCCCCGGAGGTCCGGGTTCGATTCCCGGCTCTGCCACGAAATTTGAAAAGTGGTACGAGGGCTGGAACGGGGTCCACTCAGCCTCGGGAGGTCAACTGAGTAGAGGTGGGTTTGATTCCCACCTCAGCCATCCTGGAAGTGGTTTTCCGTGGTTTCCCACTTCTCCTCCAGGCGAATGCCGGGATGGTACCTAACTTAAGGCCACAGCCGCTTCCTTCCCTCTTCCTTGCCTATCCCTTCCAATCTTCCCATCCCTCCACAAGGCCCCTGTTCATCATAGCAGGTGAGGCCGCCTGGGCGAGGTACTGGTCATTCTCCCCAGTTGTATCCAGGACCAAGGGTCTGAAGCTCCGGGACACTGCCCTTGAGGCGGTAGAGGTGGGATACCACGCTGAGTCCCAGGGAAAAGCCGAACCTGGAGGGTAAACAGATGATGATGATGATGATGATGATGATGATGATGATTTACAAGTTGCTTTTACGTTGCTCCGACACAGATCTTATGGCGACGATGGGTCAGGAAGGGACTAGGAATGGGAAGGAAGCGTCCATAGCCTTAATTAAGGTACATCCCCAGCATTTGTCTGGTGTGAAAACGGGAAACCAAGGAAAACCATATCCAGGGCTGCCGAGAGTAGGATTCGAACGCAGTGTCTCCCGAATACTGTATACTGGCCGCACTATTGCGACTGCAGCTGTCGAACCCGGTAGAAAAAATTAAAAAATATTTGTCAAAATAAATATATTTGTATTTAGTTGAATTAGTCAAAATAAGAGTTTTGAATGTTTTACGCATCGGTATAATGAAAACTTTACGATTACTGTAGCTACTGCCGGACTTCAATCTTTCTTGTGAGTACCATTATGTGAGGAACACCATGGATCTACATTACCTGTGATTAGTTACCACTGTGCAAGGAACACCATGAGTTTACGTTACCTGTAATTAGTAGGCCTACCACATAGGAGGAACATCATGGTTCTGCTTTAGCAAGGACCGGTGGCCTGGATTTTGGACCCCTTTGGACAACAAGCATCATCTCAGAAAATAAGGCATTGTGAATTGAATCCACTGACAGTTTTGGATTCAGGGTCATTTTTGCATCATCATTTGTTTTACATTCTAATCAGTCGATAAATTTTGAAGTTCTAATTGTTGTTTCACTTCGTTGCAACTCGTACCATTAGGGACCGACGATCTGTAGTAGCCGTTACGCCCCTTTAAACAACAAACATCATCATGGTTTCGTAGAGCAAGCTTCATTACTTACCTGGATAGTATTGTAAGCTACACGTGACATTTGGGAGATAAGCACAAATAACCTTAGCGAAGGTAGGAATGGATGTCCTCCACATGAACGTGAAGATTTACAGGAGGCCAGTAGACACAATACTTGTAGCGGAGAGTACCGTTAAGTCTGAATTACGCTTTGCCAGACCACACAAATTTGCCTGGAAATTCCTCATCCTCGCGAACCACGTGCTTAATGGTGTTCACGTCCGTGTGCTGCCATTACACCAGATACACGAACAGCTGTAATTCGGTCTGCAGTTCGGTGCCATCGGCGTTGTTTAGAAGCTGCTGGTGGTCATTTCAAAGATATAACATTACTCTCTCTCATGACAAAAATTGTACCTGCTAGTTAAATTTCTCCGAAGATATGGATTATCAAACAGTGAGTACATTTTTGGACCGCTCTGTATGCAGATTGAATAACTCAGAAACTAAAAGAGCAATTTACCTGAAAGTTTGAAGGTATGCTAATAAATTTCGTAGGAATTAGTGGTAAAAATCCCATAGTGACAAGATGGATAGTTTCTAACTTGACAGTTTCAATCTTGGCTAACCTTCAGACATATGCACAGACGGACAGATGGACGCACACATAAACAAATAATGAAATGGCGTATGGCTTTTAGTGCTGGGAGATCCCAGGACGGGTTCGGCTCGCCAGGTGCAGGTCTTTTGATTTGACTCTCGTAGGTGACCTGCGCGTCGTGATGAGGATGAAATAATGATGATGAAGTCAACACATACACCCAACCCCCGTGCCAGGGAAATTAACCAATGATGGTTAAAATTCCCGACCCTGCCGGAAATCGAACCCGGGACCACTGTGACCAAAGGCTAGCACGCTAAGCATTTAGCCATGGAGCCGGATAACACAGATAGACAGAGAGACAAAATCAACACAGTATGTCAGTGTAAAGAGTTTATTTTTGACTATCAGTGGCGAAGTTAGAATACAATACATATACAGGTTGGTCGGAAACAACGTGACCGAGTATATGAGCGTTAGAACGTTGGTCATACTTACAGGTAATTTGAAAAAATTACGTCGATTACAATTACATTTTTCTTCACAGGTGGTGATTGAAACAGAGGATTTTCCTGTTAAGACTGACTCACGTAATGTTGTTGTTTACGAGAGATTCAGTTACCAGGATGATGTTCGTAATAACTGCACTCCTTATAAAATACCCAGGCGGGATGTTTATGCGCCATGTGAGGACGCGTTGGCAGTTTGACGTGTTTAGACTTTGAAAGTGCTTTGGTGTCAAACGTTTCAAGATGACGTACTGCAATAATGTTCTGCTTGTTTATGCTCCAAAATAGCAGGTTTATCCTGTTACACCGCGCTTACAGCGGACGTCATAAAACTGACCTTGCAACTGCATCATTTCTGCATTTAGCAATTTTCCACAGGCAGATGGCACCATTCTGCCTGTGACATAAGAGTACTGCTATCAAGCCAGAACACCCACATAAGTTGAATCATTTTATTAGTTCGATTATGTATTGATCAGTATTTGATGAACCGAGCACTTCCTTGGTAGAGGTCAAGACGAAGGAGTGCCTGTCTTTAGTATAGGATTTTGCTGTAGTTGTTTGTGCCTAAGAGGCTCTAGTTCAATACCCGATTCATCCAAGAATGTAAACATTTTTAACATCAAACTTTTTCACCGAGCTCGTTAGCTGCAGTCGCTTAAGTGCGGCCAGTATCTAGTATACGGGAGATAATAGGTTCGAACCCCACTGTCGGCAGCCCTGAAAATGGTTTTCCGTGGTTTCCCATTTTCACACCAGGAAAATGCTGGGGCTGTACCTTAATTAAGGCCACGGCCGCTTCCTTCCCACTCCTAGCCCTTCGCTGTCCCGTCGTCGCCATAAGACCTATCTGTGTCGGTGCGACGTAAAGTAACTAGCAAAATCAAAATTTAGACGAGATGAAATTGAAACAAATTATTTTACTTCCTGTCATAAACATGTTGGTCTAAAAGAGTCAGTTTTATTTATTTATTTATTTATTTATTTATTTATTTATTTATTTATTTATTTATTTATTTATTTATTTATTTATTTTAACTATCAGTGGCTAAGTTACAAAATAATACCTATACGTGGTGGTTGGTATCAACGTGAACTGGGTATATGAACGTTAGAACGTTGGTCATACTGATAAGTAATTTGAAAAAAAATGCGTCGATATCTCGCGCCGTTTTCGTTTTATCAGCTGTTGAAATTAGCCAATTAGAACGCTTCGCGGGCGATTTCAGATGGGCTTTGCGAGGCAGTGTTGCTAAATCTTCACATGGCTAATGATCGGCTTAAGAGTGTCAATAGAAGAAATAAACTACTCCAAGGGAGGGATTTGAACAAGTACTTCCCCATTGATAGGACTGGCTCATTTCTCGGCATGGCCCTCAAGCCCGAGCAAGCCAAGTACAGATTTAGCAACACCACGTCGTAGAACCCATTTGAATTCGCCCGCGAAGCGATTTGATTGGCGAACTTCAGTAACTGATAAAATGACAGCGGTTAGAGATATAGGTATACATTTTTCAAGTTACCTATCAGTATGACCAACGCTCTAACGTTATGTACACGGTTCACGTTCTTTCCGACCACCCTATATATAAAAGGAATGTACTATCTTCTATATACAAAATTGGATGTTGGTGTGTTTGAAGCTAATAGATTCAAAAACTACTGGACCGATTTCGCTGAACTTTTCACAGATTGTTCTTATTACATCTGAGAGGGGTTAAGAAGTGGTTTGAATGAAATCTGATTGGTTGTTCGGCACTAAGGGGTAAAAAAATGAAATAGGGGAAGATAAGCAAACCGCAAGACAAGTCCGATCAGCGGGTTGCCTACCCAACAGTATGTGAAGATTATGATGTGTGAAAAAGGGAGTGTTGGCGGCAGTAACTGCAGACAGGATAATAGGGCCAATAGTTTTTGAAACCACAATCACTGGGCAGAGATATAGGAACGACATTCTCGTACCATTTTTAACAACTGACGGACAATGAATGCCGGTGTGAATATTTCCAGCAAGACTCGGCAACCGCGCATACGGCTAACGAGTCATTAAGTTTAATTGAGGACGTATTATTAACAGAGTAATTAGTAAACAATTGTGACCCGCAAGATCCCCAGATCTTACGGTTTGCGATTTTTATTCAAGAGAAAAATTGAAAAACAGGGTTCATGCAACAAACACTCACACTGGAGATGAACTCAAACAAAATATCACGAGAGAAATTGAGGTTATCTCGGTAGATAAACTAATGCGTATGAATGAAAGTTTCCGTAGATGAAGCCAGAAATGCGTAGATGCAGGTGGAAGATATTTTCAACATCTTCTGTAACAAGGTGAGAAATTAGTTTACTTTGATTGTGCGCTATTATGTGTGTTTGTTATTTACATGCGATTTATACGGGTGCTCTCCCGACCCCAAGCTTAGCGAGTTGCCATGTACTCGTCTGACCAGCTAGCCCATCTACCCACTGCGCCGGCCGGCCGGCCGGCCCCACTTTGAGTGAAAGACACTCTACATTCGGTGTGGAAATTTTTCAAAAAATGAAAAAAAGCCTCAGGGTATTGAACCAAGGAACACATTACAGAAATTATTATTTAAATAAGGTAATTTGACTAGGATTTGAATAAAAAAGAAAACGGGTAAAGAAACAAGCGATTTTAGGCTGTTTTTCCGCAAATGCATTTAGGCCGAAAGTGACTTTCGATTTTTTAATTTTTTTTTTTTTTTTTTTTTTTTTTTTTAGTTAAATGGAGCTATCTAAGACTTACAATATGAAATCTTTCCAGGCTCTATCCCTTCAACTTTCGGCACAGTTGAGGAAATTGTTTAATTTGACGTTTTTCGTTGTATGGGGACCCCTATTTTGTCTGCTAAGTAAAGTTTTCAAAATTTAAAAATATCATTAATAAACTTTTTATCTGAATCTGAGACCTAAATTTATAATCCTGGTCGTTCTTCTGGAAGAAAAAATGTACTGTACTTCTTATCTACTTGAATACTGTATGATAGTCATATGTATCATTTCAGACTTTTTAAATGTCTTCAAACATCTGTTGCTTTCAAACTACTGCAGATTTAATGGAACACGATACTTGAATGGTAGTCAACCACGATAAGTTGCTATTAATCAAGTCTCACATAACAGGGTGCATTGCCTTCGCTTCTGAAGGATGTCATTTATTCACTTTATAGCTGTCGTGAATTCCGTTTGATGATTCTCTACGATATTATCATTGTTGCAAGTTAAATGTAGGGACCGGATACACAGCGATGAACAACTCACCATGTATAATACGTTACAAGGTCACATAACTCACGATTTCAATTAAACTTCGTTGAATGATCACCGAGAGAGTTGGCCGTGCAGTTAGGGTCGCACAGCTGTGAGCTTACATTCGGGAGATAGTGAGTTCGAACCCTACTGTCGGCAGACCTGAAGATGGTTTTCCGTGGTCGTCCATATTCACTACAGTCAAATGCTGGGGCTGTACCTTAATTAAGGCCACGGCCGCTTCCTTCCCACTCATATCCCTTTCTTATCCCATCGTCACCATAAGACATATCTATGTCGGTGCAACGTAAAGCAACTTGCAAAAAGAAAAGAATGGTTAATGATCGATGAATATTTCCTGAATGTAATGGTAATGATGATTTTGCCGTAATATAAATGATAATTCACCAGAAATAAGGATGGGATGTTACTTCTTCTTTCTTTCTTTCTTCTTCTTCTACTACTACTACTACTACTACTACTACTACTACCGATTTTCCTACACCTGTGGGGTCGCGGGTGCGAACTGTGTAGCACATGTGCACTTGGCACTGTTTTACTTTTTTTTAGCGTCGCACCGACACAGATAGGTCTTATGGCGACGATGGGACAGGGAAGGGCTAAAAGTGGAAGCAGCCGAGGCCTTAATTAAGGTACAGCCTGGTGTAAAAATGGGAAACCACGGAAAACCATTCTTAAGGCCGCCGACCTGCAGCTATAGAGATCGGTACCCTGTTATACAACCGGATGCCCTTCCTGACACCAACCCTATATTGAGGGTTGAAATCACCATTGCGTGTTTTTGCGGTGGTTAGTAGTGTAATATGTTGCCTGAATACGAAGAGGAAAGTGTTGGAACAAACACCAACACTCAGTCCCCTAGCCAGAAGAATTCAACAGGCGTGATAAAAATTCCCGATCCGGCCAGGAATCGAGCCCGGGACCCTCTGAACCGAAGGCCTCAACGTTGACCATTCAGCCAATGAGTCGGACAAACGTTCATGCTACTAACATAATATTTTTTAACACAAACGAGGAAACTACCGAATTCTTGTTCAGAATCACTCATGTTGTAATGGTCCGGACAATCTCTGTAACAACGGCAGTCGTTTATATTCATTGTATAAAGAGGAGCTATGGATTGGAATAATTTACCAATAAGTGTCCGAGTTCTTTGAAATCATTTAGCCGGCCTGAATAGCTCGGAATAGCTGAATAGCTCAACTCGGCAAGTTCAGTCCTGGCTCAGTCCGGTGGTATGAAAGTGCTCAAATACGTCAGTCTCGTGTCGGTAGATTTACTGGCACCTAAAAGAACTCCTGCGGGACAAAATTCCTGCACCTTGGAGTCTCTGCAAACCATAAAATGTACTTACCGGGACGTAAAAGCCATTATTATTATTATTATTATTATTATTATTATTAGTAGTAGTAGTAGTAGTAGTAGTAGTAGTAGTAGTATTATTATTATTATTATTATTATTATTATTATTATTATTATTATTATTATTATTATTATTATTATTATTATTATTATTATTATTATTATTACTATAAGACAGTACAGCAATGGTTAAAATAGAAGAAAAGAAACTGTTTTTCTCTATGCGGAAATCAAATGATCATAAATGTGTTTCTCAGTCATGGCCATCCATCAACGGCAGCTAATTTCAAATGACCATCCGCCATAAGATCGGCTGACAGGTAACATTGTTTGCCATCCACCCATACCTTACACCACATCCTGCACGGTTGATAGGGTTGCACTTGCCATCACACATTTTGTGATGTGATTTTTCCCTTTATTGTATGTTATCTCCTTTCAATACGGACCAGATATGAAGCTTTTAATGTTGAATGCTAACTTCTGCAACGCAAATTTTCACATGACCTCTGGCCATAAGACATATTTACGCCAAAATAGATAGAGAATCTGCCACCTGAGTGAGAGCCCTAGAAGCACATGCGTGGTGATTGATGATGAGGATGGTGATGTCATAACTGAGGATCGTACCAACTTCCACTGCATTTGATCTGATGAAACTCAAATAATTCTTTTGTCAGAAAGTCTTCGTCTTGCCGTTTTAAAACGACAATATGATATGCTGTAAATTGATAAGAGATGTCAAGTTGTCGGAAAATTGCCCTGCAAAATTTCTTCGTAGCGGAAGCTTTGGGTAAAGTGTTGCTACATATAAATGCCGTTATACAGCGTGGATCAATCAATCACTATTGATCTGCATTTAGGTCAGTCGCCCAGGTTGCAGATTCCCTATCTGTTGTTTTCCTAGCCTTTTCTTAAATGATCGCAAAGAAATTGTATATTGAACATCTCCCTTGATAAGTTATTCCAATTCCTAACTCCCCTTTCTATAAACGAATATTTGCCCCAGTTTGTCCTCTTGAATTTCCAGCTTTATCTTCATATTGTGATCTTTCTTACTTTTAAAGACATCACTTACTTTCTTTCTTTTTTTTTTTTTTTGCTAGTGGTTTTACGTCGCACGGACACAGATAGGTCTTACGGCGACGATGGGATAGAAAAAACTTAGGAGTTGGAAGGGAAACAGCCGTGGCCTTAATTAAGGTACAGCCCCAGCATTTTCCTGGTGTGAAAACGGGAAACCACGGAAAACCATCTTCAGGGCTGCCGACAGTGGGATTGGAACCCACTGTCTCCCGGATGCAAGCTCACAGCCGTGCGCCTCTAACAGCACGGCCAACTCGCCCGGTCTCAAACATATTCGTCTACTGATGCCATTCCACGCCATCTCTCCACTGACAGCTCGGAACATACAACTTAGTCGAGCAGCCCGTCTCCTTTCTCCCAAGTCTTCCCAGCCCAAACTTCGAACCGAGAATATGAGCGTTAGAGGGTTGATCATGTTGATAAATATTTATAGAGATAAATTTGAAAAAGATATTTCGAGATCTCGCACCGTTGCCATTTTATCAGCTGCTGACGTTACCCAATCAGATCGCTTCGCGGGCGAATTCAAATGGGTTTTGCGAAGCGATTTTGCTGAATCTGCATGTGACTTAAGACCGGCTTGAGCGCTATGACCAGAAATCAGCATCAAACACAAACACATTGTTTGTTTTGCCTGCTGTCGCCGCAGCGTACTTGCCATGGTGCGATCCTGTCAGCTCTGAGGTCTATATTCAAACCCCTCCCCTGGCGAAGTTCTATTCTCCTACTGGTGCTCTCATGCCAGTCATAAACCAAGTGCAGTTATAGCAACACCGCCTCGCAAAGACCATTTAAATTCACTCGCGAATGGATCTGATTGGCTAACTTCAGTAGATGATAAAATCACAACGGTGAGAGATATCGAATTAACTTTTTCAAATTTTTTCTCAGTATGACCAACCCTGCAACGCTCATATACCCGGTTCGCGTTGTTGCCGACCATCCTGTATACCGCCGTATCAGCCGGGATCACACAGGCCTACACCATCATTGGAACAGAAGATCAGTGACCAACCGACTTCATCCCTGAGTTCGGCACGTTTTATTGTTGTTGTTGTTGTTGTTGTTTTAGGGACTTCGAAGCATCGCGTAACTACGTATGTATACTTAAAGTTAACTAGGCCAGTTTTTCGAAAAGGACTGCCTACCTAAGGTAATAGAAGCGTGCTCAAAATACACCCCAGATAAATTCCGGCGTGGCAACAAACGTATAGAAAACCAAACCCCATGGCGCAACATGCCCGATGGGCCTTGACCTACCAAACCACCGCTGCTCATCCCGAAGGCCTGCAGATTATGAGGTATCGTGTGGTCAGCACGACGGTTCCTCTCGACCGTTAGTCCTGGCTTTCTAGACCGGGGCCGCCATCTTACCGTCAGATAGCTCCGCAATTGTAATCACGTAGGCTGAGTGGACCTCGAGCCAGCCCTCAGGTGCAGGTAAAAATCCTGACCTGGCCGGGAACTGAACTCGGAGCCTCCAAGTAAGAGGCAGGCACGCCATCGCTACACTGCCGGGCCGGCAACAAACGTATAAGCCAGATTTATATTCTTCACTCCAATAAATTACAAATAGACATATTACACAATTCTTAGGCGGTTACGAAGGTCGTCCCAAAAAGAAAGTTTACAATGTGTATTCCTCAATATTATACAATAGTTCGTATGTAACACGCTTTGGACTGTGTTCACCTCTTAGCATTTTATTCTTCAGCACAATCTCCATGGCGCCGCTTTTCTGACATCATCACATTAAACTCTGATCTCGCCAAGATGTCGTTTCAAAACTGGAAAGAGATGAAAATCACTTGGCGCTATATCAAGACTATACGACTATCGGAATTCGAAGCAACACATTTATTTATTTATTTATTTATTTATTTATTTATTTATTTATTTATTTATTTATTTATTTATTTATTTATTTATTTATTTATTTATTTATGTATGTATGTATGTATGTATGTATGTATGTATGTATGTATGTATGTATGTATGTATGTATGTATGTATGTATGTATGTATGTATGTATGTATGTATGTATGTATGTATGTATGTATGTATGTATGTATGTACAGTATGTATGTATGTATGTATGTATGTATGTATGTATGTATGTATGTATGTATGTATGTATGTATGTATGTATGTATGTATGTATGTATGTATGTATGTATGTATGTATGTATGTATGTATGTATGTATGTATGTATGTATGTATGTATGTATGTATGTATGTATGTATGTATGTATGTATGTATGTATGTATGTATGTATGTATGTATGTATGTATGTATGTATGTATGTATGTATGTATGTATGTATGTATGTATGTATGTATGTATGTATGTATGTATGTATGTATGTATGTATGTATGTATGTATGTATGTATGTATGTATGTATGTATGTATGTATGTATGTATGTATGTATGTATGTATGTATGTATGTATGTATGTATGTATGTATGTATGTATGTATGTATGTATGTATGTATGTATGTATGTATGTATGTATGTATGTATGTATGTATGTATGTATGTATGTATGTATGTATTTACGAAGCACAAGGTACTGCTTCATCAGGCGCATTTCACTTGTACTGTCAACAGACTAATCAAATGTAAACTTTCATTATAAAATATAATAACAAAAGATAACAAGATCAGGTACACAGCCTACTAATAACAATTGTACACATTGAAAACCATGAGAATGTCCATGTTCATAGCCAAGTAGTCGTGGGTTAAGATGGCGGTATAACCACGTCACATCAACTTATCCTTAAGCGATTATTTACACCCTTCTGGAACAAACTTTTATTTGATGCTGTATCAAGCTCTTGTCTCCTATTAATAGTGTTAAAGAGAGATGGGAGGTGGATAAGGAAAGGTCATTGAAGTATTGAGTGCTGAGTGTTGGGAATGTGGAGAAAGTATTTGACTCTGGTGGAGCGGAAGGAACGCGTGATTAGAAGAGCGAGACAAGATGTTCCGAGCGGTAATGACCATTTCAGATTCCGTGGAGGAAACTCAGGTCAGCTGCCTGTCACGTACACTATGCCGACTCATCACACTTTCACCATAATTTTCCACCAAATAACGACGAATTTCCGTTGAGAAATCGAAAAACAGCAAGAACTTCTTGCCTGGACCACTTCGGCAGTCAAGCTTCCATCTTTAACTGATTTTTGTCACCTAGATGGTGGTGCACCGATAAGAAATAGCCACTGAAACATAAGCAGATTTCCACTGCAGTTGCAATTAGTCTACCATTGCGTTAACAGATGATAATTACCATGTAAACTTACTTCTGGGACGCCTGTCGTAGTACATATATCACAAGAGGCTGTTGACCGCAGTGTCTTAAAACTTAAAATGAAGCAACAATAACAGTTTTACCGTAAATCTGAACCACAGAATACGATTTTCTGTTTCAGAAACTGCACTTGCATTCGCCGGATTGCGAATCATAGCCGTTTTCATCAGAAGCTTGGGACGAAGTCAATTAGCTGTCACGTCCGCAGACAAGAACTGTTGGACGAGTCCTGCTCGCTGAGTTCTCGAGGTTGATGGCCACTTTGGCCCTGACCTCAGCAAACCAGCAGCAGCAATAACCTCGTGTAAACATTACTTTTTATGAAACAAGAATTCTTGTATGCAAGTGGTCAGTGTCACTTACCTTAACATTATCTTCTAGGAATGGTCGGGATTGTAAGAGGTTATACTGGATGCTTTCCAAGGCAGGTGAGAAGATTCTTAAGTCAAGAGTCAAAGGTGATGTATTCATATCTGTGCTTCGACCCTGAGTCAACTACCTGACCAGTAAGGATATAAAATGTTATTACTAACCAAAATGATAATAATCTTGCATTCGGTATCCGTCAAGACAGTCTTGAAATTAAAATTAATTGAGTATTCACAATGCATTCTTAATTTCAGACTTAGCCTATCTGAGAGAAGGTAGAAGAATAAACTATTTGTAAAGCCACGAACTCGACAACTCTATGTTGTCCAGGAATTACCAGTTCGCATTTAAGAGTGCTTAAATGTAGGAAATATATATCACTAGATTTAATGGTACGTAATAATTAGACCTCGGATTTTTAGGTGGTAATAGGTTAGAATGCAAAGTAATTTGGTTTGTAGGAAGTGTCATGCAACCCGTTGTACCATAATGTAGGAAGAGTAGCATAAATTCAAGAAGTTCTATAGGCTGTACTCCTAATATCTATGCAAATCTCATAGCATAACCGTTGTACAGTGTAGGGTATACTTGTTACTGGCTAAAGTATGTTTGCATTCTAACCTATCAGAACCTAATAATCCGGGCTCTAGAAATAATAATAGTAATGATTTAAGAAACTGTAACACAAAACGTAAAATTACGACACTATAACACGGTCGTCAAACCAGAGGTACTTTACGCACCTGAAACTCTGATCATTGGTTTCAGATCACAAATCAAAAGCATCAAGAAAGAAGAGGGAAAAATCTCCAGAAAAATCCTTGGACCAAAATGCGAAAATATAATTTGAATGAAAAAGAATCCACAGGAAATCGATCATTACAGATACAATCAGAAAAAGGCGGTTAAACTTTTAAGCCAATTGGACAAAAAAAATTCTTAACCTAGCACTATCCCTTAAAAACCATTACAGTTGGTTAGTAGAAATAAACAAATGTCTACAATAAGTTGATATTAAGAAAGCATTCAAGATAGTACAAAATTTAAAAACCTAAAAAACAAACAGAGCTTTGCTGAAGAACATAAACGAAAAGATACGGGAAGGAACGAAGAACACACCGAGCAAGTTGGCCTTGCAGTTAGCTTCGCGCAGCTGTGAGCTTGCATTAGGGAGATAGTGGGTTCGAACCCCCACTGTCGATAGCCCTGGACGTGGTTTTCTGTGGTTTCCCATTTTCATACCAGGCAAAAGCTGGAACTGTACCTTAATTAAGGCCACAGCCGCTTCCTTCCTACTCCTAGCCTTTTCCTATCCCAATGTCGCCTTAAGACCTACTTGTATTGATGCGACGTAAAGCAAATTGTAAAAATAAAAAATGAAAAGAAGGAAGAACAAAAGAAACTCAGCGAACGGATGAAGGGATGTTAGGAAGAAACAAGTTTGAATGCACTCACTAATTAGCCATAACATAACAAACCAAAAACGTATATATGCTGGCCTAAGAAATTCCGAGGGATGGAAGTTGAGTGAGATAGCGGAGAGGAGGGGTGGCTTGCAGAGAGATACACACATCACCCGCTACGCTTCCGAAGGCAAATATTGGCGGTGTGTGCACACTGAAACACCCAGTGAATCACAAAATCAGACAGCAACCTCTGAATCCGAATCTATTGAAGTAAGTCCAATGTTCTCTAGCAGAATTGCTTGTTCGTCACGCCTCTTTTATCCTAACGTCCTCAACAAATATTCCCTCTCCATCCAGGGTTAATTAGGCTAGCATAATTATGGCAGTAACAGTAATCTTACTATTTTAAATATTCCTTCACGTCCTATTCGGAAGAAGATTTCTAGTCCTTCGAACAATAAGCAAAGAAAGAGATAACCGAGCTCGATAGCTGCAGTCGCTTAAGTGCGGCCAGTATCCAGTAGTCGGGAGATAGTGGGTTCAAACCCCACTATCGGCAGTTCTGAAGATGGTTTTCCGTGGTTTCCCCATTTTCAAGCCAGGCAAATGCTGGGACTGTACCTCAGTTAAGGCCACGACCGCTTCCTTCTTACTCCTAGTCCTTTCCTATCCCATCGTTGCCATAAGACCTTTCTGTGTCGGTGCGCCGTAAAACCAATTGTGACAAAGAGAAAAAAGAACTGTGAAATTACAGACTCTCTCGATCTCACAGACATTATTATCAATCAGGTGAGAAGAGAACAAGTGTTAGCCAAGTAAGGTGATTATGTTATTCTTACTTGTTTACGTCGGACTAACATTCCGCGACGTTCGGAAAGAAGAGAGCGTAGGCTGGGAAAGTGGCGGTGGATGGCAAACCACGCAAACCCACGCTGAGACTTGTCAAACCACCACCTCTCGAATAAAAGCTTACCCGTACCATGTAGCCATCTCGACCGTCAGGAAATATGAAGTAAAGAAGTATTATTATCATTCATCATCATCCAAACACGTGTGAGGCCAAGTGGCCGGATATGGTCTCGATCCATCTCTTTGCTGGTTGTCGAATAGAATGACTTCCTCTGGACTAGTATCCTAAGATCTGCCTTAGGATCCTTTCCCTTCCCATTCTGTTGACTTTGACCTTCCGTTACAAGTTGTCCATTTCATGACCGTATCGATGTTTAATCAAGAAGTAAGTATAAATAACCACCTAATCGATACTTTATTAATGCCTCAGGCAAAATTGAACTTACAGGACATGTTTCGACCACTTAGTGGTCCTCTTCAGCTGTATAAATAAAGAACTGAAAAGAAAAACATTGACAATATGCACAAATAAAAGTTCTTTGGAGACTCCTTTGATAAAAATGGAGGTCATCAGAATAGGTCATCTTGCCTCTCGTTCTTGTTTGGAAAAGATGTTTATTCTGCGCTGTCTAGAGGGTCTGTCTTTGAGCGCGACCTGGTGAAGTAACGATGTGATACAGTTTGACAGTTCATGGAAAGCTCTGGAGAGAAGGGAAGTAGAGTTTTATCGTCATCTAAAATAATATGTGAGGGAGGAGGGAGATTGGGCTGTGCTTCTGCGATGTCGTGTTTGATTACATCTCTTGTTCGTCTAGTCTGTTTCATGTCTACCCATTCTAAGTATTTGCTAATATTCTCATATAAGATGTTTTTATGCTCATTGTTTTCGTTGAGATTCTCTTCACCGTTTTCCAATTTATCAAGAACGATGTGGATGTTTTCCAGGTTGTTCATAAGATTACCTTTATTAATCATACAGATAATTTGAAGGTCCTGTTTTATATTGGTGAATTTGTGGTTGGACTCTTTCATATGGGATCCCATGGCAGAGAATCTTTTGTATCTTTCAGCATTGACGTGTTCTTGATATCTAATTGAGAAGTTCCTTCCAGATTGTCCCACGTAAGTTTTTTTACATTGAGCACAAGTCAGCTTATAAATACCCGATTCCTGGAATTCGTCATCTTTAAGTTTATTAGCTTTACTATGACTAAAGAATCTATGTTTCGTGTTGTTGTTTGTAAAGAAGGCTACCTTGGTATTGTGTTTCTTGAATAAGTTGGTGATTTCGTAAATCTTCGGGTTATTAAAGGTGAATTTTACATATCCTCAAATACCAACAACAAATTAAACTTAAACAGCATTCAGAAAAAGAAAAAGGATATGTAAAATTCACCTTTAATAACCCGAAGATTTACGAAATCACCAACTTATTCAAGAAACACAACACCAAGGTAGCCTTCTCTACAAACAACAACACGAAACATAGATTCTTTAGTCATAGTAAAGCTAATAAACTTAAAGATGACGAATTCCAGGAATCGGGTATTTATAAGCTGACTTGTGCTCAATGTAAAAAAACTTACGTGGGACAATCTGGAAGGAACTTCTCAATTAGATATCAAGAACACGTCAATGCTGAAAGATACAAAAGATTCTCTGCCATGGGATCCCATATGAAAGAGTCCAACCACAAATTCACCAATATAAAACAGGACCTTCAAATTATCTGTATGATTAATAAAGGTAATCTTATGAACAACCTGGAAAACATCCACATCGTTCTTGATAAATTGGAAAACGGTGAAGAGAATCTCAACGAAAACAATGAGCATAAAAACATCTTATATGAGAATATTAGCAAATACTTAGAATGGGTAGACATGAAACAGACTAGACTAACAAGAGATGTAATCAAACACGACATCGCAGAAGCACAGCCCAATCTCCCTCCTCCCTCACATATTATTTTAGATGACGATAAAACTCTACTTCCCTTCTCTCCAGAGCTTTCCATGAACTGTCAAACTGTATCACATCGTTACTTCACCAGGTCGCGCTCAAAGACAGACCCTCTAGACAGCGCAGAATAAACATCTTTTCCAAACAAGAACGAGAGGCAAGATGACCTATTCTGATGACCTCCATTTTTATCAAAGGAGTCTCCAAAGAACTTTTATTTGTGCATATTGTCAATGTTTTTCTTTTCAGTTCTTTATTTATACAGCTGAAGAGGACCACTAAGTGGTCGAAACATGTCCTGTAAGTTCAATTTTGCCTGAGGCATTAATAAAGTATCGATTAGGTGGTTATTTATACTTACTTTTTGACCTTCCAGTTCTTTCGGTATTTTGCTACGAATTTTAACATGTGTTCTACCTTCCATTCTTTCATCACCTACTCATTCCTCTTGTGGTCCCATCGCGTGTATCTTGCTGTACGTCTCATGCATCTCATCTCAGCAGTAGTGATTCTGGATTCATCTCTTATCCTGATGGTCCATGCTTCAGTTCCTTACAAGAAAACTGGTCTGGCTAGCGTTCTATATAAGTGCAGTCTTGTTTATCTCTGGAATATAGACGGTCTCAGGATTGAATTGATAGTACCCATGATTTTATTAAATTTTGCAATGCTGTTATCGACACACATATATATTTATCGCGTGATAAACTACAGTATTAATTGAAAGATGACAAAAAGTATGTACAATATATACATAAATACACATGACAAGAAACAACAACATGTTTATATTTTCAAGTCCTAACTATCCAGCCACTGTATCCCAGAATGTGAGGCCTGAACAAAGTCCGATGGATCACCTTCGAAGGCCCGCAGTCTGCAGTCGAATGTAATGAGTTGTATAGACTGGGAAGGAGTACCACAGTCACGCTAGGGGGACGTAACTTTTCCCCATCTGAACAATGTCTCTGCGCAGATTCCGGTATTTGTGTGGATCCTATTTAGAGCGGAAAATATCCTCTTTGGGAGCTGGAACAGGGCTGTTTTTGCTGAGCAGAGGCCAAATCAGATGGTCGGTGTTGGTAGTCCACTGCCCTTTCCATTCATTGAATGGATTAAAGCGGTTCTCAGTTAGTTTCTGGCATAAAAATAGGCAGATGTGTGGACTTGAGCCTGCTCCTCTGAAGATCTAGAATGTCGTCGTGGATGAGAAAGT
Source organism: Anabrus simplex (assembly GCF_040414725.1). Classification (NCBI taxonomy): domain Eukaryota; kingdom Metazoa; phylum Arthropoda; class Insecta; order Orthoptera; family Tettigoniidae; genus Anabrus; species Anabrus simplex. The sequence continues at coordinate 342,163,374 of NC_090268.1, read as the reverse complement.
CCAATTAGCCATGCTCTTGTAATATTCTCTGACAAGAGTAACTTTTCTCCGCAGGTGAGGTGGCGTTATGTGGCTGAGGACAGGAAGCCACTGAGTGACTCCGCTGACCGTCCACATGGTATTGTTGAGCTGGGTGTCAATTAATTAACTTCACGTGAGGACTGTTCACGCATACTGGAGCACAGTATTCAGCCACAGAGAAGACAACATTCATAGAAGATGTGCGGTACTTACGGTTTCTGAAGGGGCCCCACAGGATGTACCACAAAGTTTGTCGAGGATCTAGTTGCGATCTTTTTTTCTGCTGCATTCTCAAGGTGTGTCGTGAAAGAAAGGGTGCGATCCAGGTTTACTCTCAGATATTTAGATAATTTACTGATCGCTGTTATCGATAGCGGTATTGCAGTCAAATTATAGGGAATAGCCAAGTTAGTTTAAGGAGTTAATTCGTTCTACTGGGTTATTTTTGAATTGATTATTTACCTTTAAAAGCGAGTATTTTTTTAAATTGAAATCACCATATCATATTCAGCACATATTCTATTATGCTAAATCTACGCCTATATCATAAAAATTAAACTGTACAGCCAACTACTCCAACATAACAGAGGAAGAACAAAGTGGATTCTGCAAAGAAAGGTCATGCGCTGATGGTTATTTCAGTCTCAAAATTTTGTTAGAGAAGCATAAAGAATTCAATATAGGCACCCATATAACTTCTGTTGGCTATAAAAGGAGTTCGACAGCGTAAAACGTTTAGAAATACTGCAAAAAGGTGACATCCCAAAACAGGTGATCCTAGCAATATCCAAACCGTACACAAACAATTTTATTGCAGTAAGAGTTACGCCTACTATCATGTCGTGCTGTATGCAGTACTTTTGCATCTGCCTCTTGGTACACCGCTTAACATTAAGGAAATTCTATATCAGCATACATTAAATTATTTTAATTAAAAACTGGTTTTCGGCGGCTTAGTTCCATCATCAGTGAATATTCAGAATTAAAATATTAAAATCCACACACTTCTGACTTCTTGATTTTTAAGTGTAGAAGACAGTTTTGCTGTAATTAAAATAGAAAATCGAATAAGAAAGCTAACATAACAGAACTTCTAAACCTAATTAAATTGTTTGAAAACATATTTCCTATTTCCATTACAGCACAACTGTGCTGTAAATTTTAAAATCAAGACGACACAGTCATGCGGATTATAATACTTACTTTTGAATATTCACCGATAGTTGAACTAAGCTTCCGAAAACCGATTTTGAATTAAAATATTTTAATGTGTGCTCATATAGACTGTCTTTAATTTTAAGAAATGTATCAAGCCATCAACACTGCTTACAATGGCTTTTATTTTTATAAGGATTATGACACTGTCTTTTGGCACAGGTCAAAGCAAAGTTTACCTTCCACCGAAGTCCCAGTCCCATCCATGGCTGTGACAATAGAGACTGACTCCAATATAAGATGGATAAAACCCACTTTCAACAACTACAGAATATTTACTGGTAAACTAAAAGGTGCAGCAAAACGATGCATACCAAGAGGTTACCGCAATGAGTACATCCCTGGCTGGAATGAAGACAGCGAAAGGGTCCTCAAGGAATATGAAGACAATAGCGATCCTGCAACTGACTCTGTCCTTCTACAATCACTAAATGAAAACAGACGAAATAAATGGCAAGAAACCTTAGAATCCTTGGACCATACTCATTCCAGCGGAAGGACCCGGTCCTTAATCCGGAAACAGGATACAGAAAAAAGTACCATCAGGCAAAAATGTAACAAAAATTTAGATGATGTGGCCAAACACATGATCACTACCTCCAAGTCAAGAAAGGAAAAACATATCATAAGTGAAGTCAGACATCAATTGAATAAAAGGAAAAGATAAGCTCCACAATCATCTGAGTTCTCTGCTCCATTTCAACTAGAAGAGACTACAGAAGCAATGAAGTGCATAAAACCTGGAAAGGCAGCAGGTGTTGATGGCATTTACCCCGAGTTTATGTTACCCTGTGGTCCAGCTACTGTCAGATGGTTGAACACCTCATTTTCCAACATTGTAGAAACAGGTTATCTGCCCCCACTATTCAAGAAAACCAAGATCATTGCTATATTAAAGCCAAACAAAGACCCTTCAAAAGTCGAAAACTATCGCCCCACTGCACTCCTTAGTATCACATTCAAGTTGCTAGAGAGACTGATTCACAACAGAATATCCTCAGCCATCAACAGGATTGTCCCTATAGAACAAGCTGGATTTAGACCAGGAAGAGGATGTGAGGAGCAGGTGCTAGCAGTAGCAACACATATCGAAAATGGCTTTGAGAAGAAGCTGATAAGCACGGGTATCTTCTTAGATCTAACTGCTGCTTATGATACCGTTTGGCATGATAAACTGCTGCTCAAATTCATTAGTGTCATCCCTTGTCGGAAACTAACCACCCTAATTGGCAATATGCTGAGCAATAGGTATTTCCAAGTGTTTTCAGAAAACTGTGCAAGTAGGGTGCATAAAATAAATGATGGGTGTTACGGGGATACCCGTGGACCAGCAGAGGTGAAAGAAGGTGCCGGGGTGAATGGATCTAACTACCAAATCAAATTTAAAATTTTAACAAGGTTATATTTTCTTTTTTTTAGAATTTCAAAATCAACAAATAAAAATGTAACTGGTACAAGTAGCAATAAACAAGTCTAGTAGAGACAAGAGTGGTGGTATAACCAGACCTTGGGCTTCACGCCCTTACTTTACAATTCCCGAGCTATACGCTCAAAATTACAAGGATCACCATTTTATGAAAGGGTGGAACACCCCTCAATACATGGACCACTTGCTCCCAATTTTTAACATCAAGCCTCCCAGAGGCACTTCTGCAACACTTGAAAAGAGCTGACACACTCCCAGTTTTTCAAGCCTATTCAAGGCAATATCAGAACCTTACAATTACTTGCCATCAAGGCATAACTTACAAAAATGAAACAGGGGTATCTTGTACCCAACCTACTGGGCCTTCATGGAACACGAATAATGGTTAAGTAAATGGCCCGAACACAAAATGAAAGGAGGCGAATACTTGCACTCCTCGATGTGACTTCTTAAAACCTAAAGGGCACTAGGCCGATGAAACAGGGGCTATTCGCAAACTATGGAGGTGACTCGTATAAGAATAATTTTAAGACATTACGAAAAGGAAGAAAACAACTTACAAAACGTAGTCACCTCAAACCAATATGAAGGGGAGCTCGAGAGGGTATAGCACTCTCTATCCCCGATTCACAGTTAAAGATATTATGAAGTTTTTACATAAGCCAGCAGAGAATTGCTTTTGTAGAAAGGTAGGTTACATGGTTAAAGTTTCGCACCTTTCGCTCAGATTAACCTGCAGAGCTAGAAAGAAATAAGATGTTAACTGGCCATTACTTGCTGAAGACCTGCTGCCTCAAGAAAAAAGCACCTCCCGCCTCCTGCTCGACACACACACTTAGTTAGATGTTGATCAAAATGGCCAAGAGCCGTGAAAACCCGCAGTTTATACACCCTCGGGGAATGTTCGAGACCTTTCGTGAATAATCAAGACACACCCACAGAATTTTATTGGTGAATGAAAAAGTTACACTCAAAATCGAAGAAGAAACACGGGATTGGTTGACAATTAATTACAGAAATTCTTCATTGGCTAAATTCAAAACTAGCGGAAAGAAAAGATAAATATTGCCAACCCAAAAATGAATGAACGAAATTTAGTAAAGATAAAACTTATGAATACAAAGTTTCTTCAAAAAGGTTCCTTCACTTCGCACCAGGGTGCATGATCAAAGTTTGTTAGTAGTGACGTCTATGAGAGAATGTCCAAACTTCTTGATGAACGGAAAACAAAAACAAGTAGAAGTTCACACAGTTCACAATAACAAATTTTAGTGATGCCATCTTCAGAGAAAATTTATAAGTTGGTCCAGTTTCAAGTTCACGGTTTCTCCTGTAGAGGAGTTCTTTAAGGCGCAAGATTTAAATGTGAGGCGTAGAGGTGTACCTCCCGGTACAATGGGCTCCCACAGGGATCTGTGCTGGCTCCACTCCTTTTTAATTTGTACACATACGATCTTCCAAATTCCAAATCCAAAAAAGTTATTTACGCTGATGATATTGCCTTGATAGCCCAGGGTCAAAGCTTCCCCGAAGCTGAAGCAACATTAACATCAGATCTGAAGATATTGGATGAATACTTCGAACACAATTCTCTTCGACCGAATTATCAAAAGACTGTTGTATCAACTTTCCATCTGCGGAACAAACATGCAAATTACAATCCTACAGTCAGTTTCAGAGATGAGATTCTCCAATACTGCAGTAACCCTAAACACCTAGGAGTGACCCTGGACAGATCACTGACATACAAAATGCATCTCAAGAAAGTAGCAGCTAAAATTAAAACCCGGAGCAACATATTACAGAAGTTAACAGGGACCATCTGGGGTGCCAGTGCATCAGTCCTTAGATCCACAGCTTTGGCTCTTTCATACTCAGTTGGAGAATAGGGCTGCTCTACATGGTTAAACAGTGCTCACACTAAAATAATTGATACGCAGCTCAATCAAGCAATGCGTCTCATCACAGGGTGTATCCAATCTACTAACACGCAATGACTATCGGTTCTAAGAAGATCTCAGTCATTGCTGAACACATGGAAGAAAATTGAAAACAACCCACTGTTAGCAATACATTCAGATTGTCCAGTATTATTACCGCAGCGATTAAAGTCCAGACAACCATCGTGGCGAACAGCAATCAATCTGCAAGACAATCACTTCTAAATGCTAGATGCATGTAACAACCAGTGGCAGAACCAAAAATCCGTGATACATCATTACTTAATTAAAACTCCTTGGGAGCAACTGGCAGGCTTCCATTCACCTTGACGACAGTGGTGTGTACTGAATAGGATAAGGACTGGCCAGGGAAGATGTGGAGCAATACTGTACAGGTGGTGATGGATTGCGCATTGCGACTGCGCTGAAGAACAGCAAACCATGGATCATATAGTGCTCGAATGTCCCCTCAAAGCGTTTAGAGACTTAATGAAAGATCTCCACAACCTAATACAAGAAGCTATTGAGTGTGGTAACCAACTGGACATAGTATTGTGAATATTCTTTTGAGTGAGAATGTGTGTATTTTTGTACATATTTTGTAAATGGATGATATTCCTCATTTCAACATACGATAAATAACAATATGGAAGCTTCTGGGGTTTGCGTAGTGCTGAGTAACGACATTCGGAGTACAACCAGTGTGTCTACATGTTATGAAAGGTGTTGCTCATAGCGTCAGCCGTGCTGCATTAGCACTCTACTGGTCCAGTGAGGAAAGCAATGGCAAACTACCTCACTCCTCATCTTGCTTAGTACGCCTCATTTCAGCCCCGCCATCGGTTGTTGCTGTTTCCCCGTAACTGTATAATCTTTGGAAGTGCTAGTTGAGGATCCAACCAGCCTCTGGGCTGATGACTTAACAGATAGACAGGTAGACAAGAGTTAACAACGCAGTAACAGAATGGAAGACAATCAACAGAGGTGTACGACAGTGTTGCGGCATATTCTCTCTCTCTCTCTCTCTCTCTCTCTCTCTCTCCCTACTTTTCATAGTCTACATGAACGCTCTTATATAAGCTTGGCGACACCTTCCCGACGGTAGAATCACAATTAACAACTAGATACACTGCCATATGCTGATGACCAAATACTATTTGCTCGTTCAGAAAAGACGTATTTACAAGAAACTCGGCAATGTGCCAGTAGTAGTGATTTCGTTTTAAAGGGAAGTATCATATTATATTAGGTAAGGGTTATTCTGCCCGAAGGCAGGTCCGAACCTCCGCAGAGGTGTTCCTGAGCCGGAGTTTACGTGCGGTAGGGTGGCCAGTTCCTTTCCGCTCCTCCATTCCCTTACCCCCCACCAACAGCGCGTGGCAACCCATCCAACTCTTGACCACGCCCAATGTTGCTTAACTTCGGAGATCTCACGGGATCCGGTGTTTCAACACGGCTACAGCCGTTGGCCATATTATATTAAGAAAGGAAAAAATGGACGAGGTATAACCATAGAGTAGTAAATGACTTGTAGTATTGTGAACGACTGCAGGGAGACTTAAACAATGGTGTGAGATGGACAGCAGAATGTATGAATGTAAATGGGATGAAAAATCAAGTTGTAATTTTCACCAAGAGGAAAGGTCCTGTCAGTTTTAATTATTGTGTTGATGGGGCGACAGTACGTCATGAGGAACAATGTAAGTACCTAGATGTTAAAATAAGGAATGATATTCATTGGGGTAATTATATTAATGAAGTTCTTATGAAAGGTTACAGATCTCTTTACATGGTTATGAGAGTATTAAGGAGTTGTAGTAAGGATGTGAAGAAGAAGGCGTGTAAGTCTCTGGTAAGACCGCAGTTAGAGTATGGCTCCAGTGTACTGGACCCTCACCAGGACTACTTGATACGAGAACTGGAAAAAATTAAAAGGAAAACTGCACGATTTATTCTGGTTGATTTCCGACAAAGAAGTAGTGTTACGAAAATGTTGCAAACTTTGATATGGGAAGACTTGGGAGTAAGGAGACGAGCTGCTCGACTAAGCGAAATGTTTTGAGCTGTCGGTGGAGAGACGGCGTGGAATGTCGTAAGTAGACAAATACGCTTGAGCGGAGTTTTTAAAAGTAGGAAAGATCACAATATGAAGATAAAGATGGAATTCAAGATTTTAAAAATGGAGAAAATATTCATTTAGAGGACGAGGAGTAAAATGAAAGTGAAATGGTGTATGGCTTTTAGTGCCGGGAGTGTCCGAGGACAACTTCGGCTCGCCAGGTGCTGGTCTTTTGATTTGACGCCCGTAGGCGACCAGCGCGTCGTGATGAGGATCAAATTATGATGAAGACGATACATACAGTATATCCAGTCCCCGTGCCAGCGAAATTAACCAATAATGGTTAAAATTCCCGACCCTGCCGGGAATCGAACCTGGGACCCCTGTCACCAAAGGCCAGCACGCAAACCATTTAGCCATGGAGCTGGACAGGACGAGGAGTAAGGAACTGGAATACATTATCAAGGGAAATGTTCGATGAATTTCCAATTTCCTTGAAAATGATTGATTGATTGATTGATTGATTGATTGATTGATTGATTGATTGATTGATTGATTGATTGATTGATTGATTGATTGATTGATTGATTGATTGATTGATTGATTGATTGATTGATTGATTGATTGATTGATTGATTGATTGATTGATTGATTGATTGATTGATTGATTGATTGATTCGAAGAATGACTGTATCCGCAAAGGAAACGCGGGAGAGGGGATGAAATTGAAATTCTCGCGGAGTCGGAAGAGAACAAGAAGTGACCAAGAGAAGTCAGGCAGAAAAGTTGGAAGTGAGAACTAATGTGGAGGCAATGCCAGACTCAGTTGCAGGGCACGCGGTCTTTAACTCGGGTTCCCAAATTGAATTTGGCTGCTGGTTTATCTGACACTCACCGGGCGAGTTGGCTGTGCGGTTAGGGGCGCGCAGCTGCGAGCTTGCATCCGGGAGATAGTGGGTTCGAATCCCACTGTCGGCAGCCCTGAAGATGGTTTTCCGTGGTTTCCCCATTTTCACACCAGGCAAATGCTGGGGCTGTACCTTAATTGAGGCCACAGCCGCTTCCTTCCAACTCTTAGCTCTTTCCTATCCCATCGTCACCATAAGATCTATCTGTGTCGGTGCGACGTAAAGACTCTAGCTACCTGACACTCAGCTCAGACCCCGCGGTGATATGCTGGTGAGAAAACAGGTACCAGACCTGAAGTGTATTTTGGATCCACAGAGCTTGTCCAAGGTCCTCTCTGCCTCGCTGGCCTCAAGTATGCCTTTAGACCCGCACGGCGCCGACGTTCTCAGATAACGCAGTGAACGTGAGTGCGATGCATTTATTAAACCTTTCAACCATCCGACAAATTAAAACTAATGTGTGCTCTTCTATTTTAATCAAGGACAGTTATGAACTCTGAAGAAATGCTCTCATCTAATCTCTTTCCAATTAACATCCTCTATCGTTATGGTGAATGTGGTTCCATTTACTGCTATGTAAGGACTTATCCTATCTGCCTACTTAGGGAAAAGTAAATTACAGTCATTGTTCGTTCTTAATTTGACTGCTAACAACCAGAATCAGAAACATGTCATTTAAACTGTCCCTGGATCAGAAGAAGAGCCTTAAGAGAATCTAATGTAACACAGAGAGTAATGAGGCGGGGCTCATGCAACATTCCACCGTGACTCTCAAATGACTTGTAAATAACGTGTAAAGTTTTTGTCGATGTCTAAAGGACAAAATTTTAAATCCGAGATTCGACAGATAAGAATCGTTCTTAGCAAGACCATTTACTAAAAATCTTCGCATCTCTACTGCCAGTAATATAATATTATATTCTTATGTTTGATAGGCCTATCCATGTAGCCCACAGTATGAGCTTTATATATAGGCTTACAGGATACAGTTCAGTTCTAGTCCACAGGCTAGAGTATTTTATTAATACGAAGTATTATTACTTTCAATATTTCAAATTTCATTTTTTCTTCATATTATTATTTTAAAGTAATTGCTGTTAGTAACAATTACATCAAGACTGGTTAGGTGTAAGAAAGGGCGTTCCTCCATAACTTTACCAGGATAAATAACACATTTTATATTATCCTATATACCGGTACTTAATGAAAAGAAGTTACAAGGGAAGGAGTTTTTCTTAAGATACGTACGAGTTTCCAAATTATTTTTAATAGTGATGCTGCTGATATTCAAATGAAAGCGGAGATTTTGGATGTGGTCCGTTATTTTTAGAACCTCATAAGGCGGACGTTTTCACTTGATGTAATAAAATGAAAGTTACAACGTAGACTCATCGTTGGTATGAAGACGTACCCCAAGCCTGATGCACAGAATGAATGTGAGCATACTGAGAACTTTTGCTTTGGTTTCCATACGCCTTAAGTCACGGATTCGGTTTCTGAACGTAAAGAAACGACTCCAAACAAACCTCTTCTTACAGGCCAATTTTACGTTCACCATGAATCGAAAAAACGATAGGACGTTTGTTTATACTGTATAGTCAACTATGGAAAGGTGGTTTGAAAGGCAGCATTTTTGATTACGTTCTCAAAATAGGTTCCTCAAAATCCACCACTTTTATTATATAATTCTGACTTACAGGCAGTGTCTGTTCACTATTATTTCCTAAAGAAGGAATTTTGGTGGCACTCTTTCTGACTAAACAGTGTGTATGCCAATAATATTTTCATTGACAAACTGCTAGGCTTTGTCCTGGGGTAGGTCCCATGAAGATGAAATTGAAAGTTTTGGGAAAAATGTGTGTGTGTGTGTGTGTGTGTGTGTGTGTGTGTGTGTGTGTGTGTGTGTGTGTGTGTGTGTGTGTGTGTGTGTGTGTGTGTGTGTGTGTGTGTGTGTGTGTGTGTGTGAGAGAGAGAGAGAGAGAGAGAGAGAGATTGGAATATCTTATACAGAGAGATGCACTGAAAATGAGTAAAAAAATTCCGTTCACTCGAATGTAATTGGTAGTGAGAGCAAGCTTTTTATTTCTTTATTTATTTATTTATTTATTTATTTATTTATTTATTTATTTATTTATTTATTTATTTATTTATTTATTTATTTATACCCATAAAGGATCACATTAAGCAAATTATGATTTGTTGTTATTTGTTCGTTCTTTCACTTTTAAGAAGTTTGCTTTAGCGTAGCGTAATTTGTAGTTTAGTGTTAAGTATAAGTTATTTTATGAAATACTTCGTCTGATGCAGAGGCTTCCTTGCGACAAAGTATACTTTTAATTTAATTTTTAGAAAAGACATAGATACACTTGAGAAATTTAGATGGTAACGTAATTGTAATAATGATTTCTTAGAATTATTAATGAACCCCTTAAGGCAATAATGGCAATTTCCTCTAACGTTGTAATTGGCAGAGACATCTAATTCTAAAAATTGGCGGCAAAAGCGGGAATTGTTCCCCTCGCTCCAATCATCAGACCCACTGCGTCGATTTCCTCTAGTTGGTATTCATCTCTATAGTAAGGAATTGTTGGTAAGCAAATATACCTTTCCTCGAGGTTGACATCTGAGGGTTGCGACTTATGGCTTTCAAAGCGGACAGTTCGGTCCATGATGCAACCTCTCTTCTTATTTTTGAAGGCAGTCGATCCTTCTCTGAATTCCATTGTCGCCAAACCATGAACGTCTTCAAATACCTGGAAACCATGGTCTTTCAGCGTTTTCGTAATTAACGTGCGGATGTTACTATGACATGTACTCCTTAAAAGTTCAACATGTGGACAAGATCCTAGAACATACTCAGGAGTTTCAGTCTCCTTGAGGCAGCGCCTACAAAGGGAATCGTTCTGAGATCTTCCTGGCATCAATCTAACTGCTGAAATGTTTGCTGTCACCTTAATTGCCTCACACCATTCACTACATGACAAGCCTTGATGAGCTCGAATCCAGGAGTTAGCAGGAGTATATTCGTTGTGTATAGACATACACCTTTTCCTTTTTGCCGCAAGTTACACCACTTCTGTAAAAAATTTTTTCTAGGGGCTTTACGTCGCACCGACACAGATAGGTCTTATGGCGACGATGGGATAGGAAAGGCCTAGGAGTTGGAAGGAAGCGGCCGTGGCCTTAATTAAGGTACAGCCCCAGCATTTGCCTGGTGTGAAAATGGGAAACCACGGAAAACCATCTTCAGGGCTGCCGATAGTGGGATTCGAACCTACTATCTCCCGGATGCAAGCTCGCAGCCGCGCGCCTCTACGCGCACGGCCAACTCGCCCGGTTTCTGTAAAATTAATCTTGACGTGTTGGTAATGCGAGAATCATATTATAAATGTACTCGGTTTACTGCTCGATCCGTTGCCTTCTACCCACTGTGATATACAAACACATTTGCAAAATCAATCGTATTTTCAATAATGCATTTGTTTATCTATACCGCACCTTACAGATAGTCAGGTTCTGTAATAAAGAATGTTAGGTGTGTGTGTTTTTTTCGTAGAATCCGATCCTCAGGTAAGTGTTGTTGTTTTTTATTTATTTCGAAGTCCCACATGCAATGGCCGGACCTAGAACAGAGGACGACTTGGTGAAAAACTAGTGACCATTCGGCTACCACACTCCCAAATTCATCCTTTGTGAGGTAAAGTGTTTACACAGTCATGGACTACTGTCTGTTTCGGAGAGCTTGAAACTATACACAAACTAACCACATGCATACAGTACTTGCTAAAATGTTTCCTGGAACAATACTTAAAATTATACATTATTTACAATAAGTATATAGTTTACAAAATAAATAAATAATGTGTAAACTGCACTCAACAAAAAAGTTAAGCAAATTTGCAGTTTACTCAGCAATGTTTAATATTTATGATTCATTTATAGTTAGACAGTAAGTGCATTATTTAAATCATGACAACCCTCTCCTCTTCATAGCCAGGGACGTTCGACTCACGACTGGTAAACAAATCCTGAGGTGACGTCCAAGCAAGCTTGTCAGTGTCCCTCGCTTCTATACACTGTCCACTAAAGTCCTCATCATGCGCTGTCTGTGGCAGATCGTATTAAAATCATCTGTTTGACGCAACAGAACATGAGACAAGTTGACGTTGCCGACATTGTGCACGTGAATTAAAGTGTTGTCTCCAGGTTGTGGAAAAAGTTCCAAGACACCCATTCAGTAGAAGATCGACATCTCACGGGCCGTCTACGCAAAATAACAACTCATGACCAATATAAACGCATATCTGCACGTAGACTCCCTACACGCACAGCTACTACTCTGCGCCACGAGCTTCGAGACGCCACAGGAGTTACTCTAAGTACCCCTACTGTGCGCTATAGGCTCCATGATTGGGGACTGTATTCAAGAAGACCCAGTCAGGACTCCTCCAGTGACTCGCGTTCGATGGGCTGGAGTATATCAGACTTGGACACGAGGTCAATGATCCAGAATGTTGTTTACTGATGAAGTGAATGTAACAAAGGCTTTTCAGTCCGTCAAACACACAGCAAATACAATGTAAATTATAACACTATAAACATACCTGTAAAAAACACACTAACATACAAAGAATGACATGTTTCGTTCTACAAGAACATCCTCAGATTCTATCAAATCACTTTAAAAACAATCTTATATACGATTTGATAGAATCTGAGGATGTTCTTGTAGAACGAAATATGTAATTCTTTGTATGTTAGTGTGTTTTTACAGGTATTTATTTATTTATTTATTTATTTATTTATTTATTTATTTATTTATTTATTTATTTATTTATTTATTTATTTATTTATTTATTTATTTATTTATTTATTTATTTATTTATTTATTTATTTTGCTTCAGACAGGTATGTTTATAGTGTTATAATTTACATTGTATTTGCTGTGCGTTTGACAGACTGAAAAGCCTTTGTTACATTTAACTAAGTCAACACTGGAAAAAAATATTGATGAAGTGCAAATGGGTTTACGTCCTGATAAGAAAAATCTGTACGCGCACATGGAGGACAAGAAAGGAACGTTACAATGAACTATTCTTAGTAGAACGTCTGGAGGTTCAACACTGTTCTAGACAGGCATCACGTTCGGCTGCCCTACACTACTGGTTCAAATTCAAGGAAACATGACGGTCGCAGTGTACGAACACAGCATTTTTCGACATATAGTATAAGACTGTAGGAGATGGGTTTATTCCACAGGACGATGACGTTCATCCTCATCGTGCGGCAGCATGGAATGGAAACCTGGAAGGACATGGCATCTGCAGAATGGACTGGCCAGCGTCTTCCCCGGATATGGACTGCATAGAACATGTGTGGACTTCTCTTAAAATAAATTCCAAAACTTTCACCACTAACAATTCAGACCCTAAAACCGAGCGAGTTGGCCGTACGGTTAGAGGCTCACAGCTGTGAGCTTACATTTGGAAGAGAGTGGGTTCGATCCCCACTTTCGGCAGCCCTGAAGATGGTTTTCCTCAGTTTACTCATTTTTTTCACCAGACAAATGCTGGGGCTGTACCGTAATTAAGGCCACGGCCAATTCCTTCCCACTCCTAGCCCTTCCTTACCCCACCGTCGCCATAAGACCTATGTGTGTCGGTGCGATCTAAAGCAACTTGTAATCCAGACGCTAGAATACTCGTATACTGCTATCGATGAATGGGTCCGTTTATCTTAATGCTCACATTCAAGAGTGTCTCAGGGTTCGTGGTGGACCAACACGTTTTTGCTCATGAGACTGCATTGAAAACCGGCTTTAATTTGTGATGCCCTAACTGTGGAGGTTCCTTTACTAGTCTGGTTTAGTCACATACTGATTTTTTCTTTTCATACGGCATCCAAACTTACCGAGAAGAGGATGTTTTCGGTGTATTTACTATTCTGCGTTTCACATTAAATACCGGTAATATCATATCGACTACACCTCAGCACAACAGAATCTGGTATATTTAACTTTTTTGATGAGTGTATTTATGTATTCATGCAGCGCTGAGTTCCGTGCTTCAAATCCTGGTCACTCCATGTGTGATTTATGCTGGACAAAGCGGAGGCGGGACAGGTTTTTCTCCGGGTACTCCAGTTTTCCCTGACAGCTTTCATTCCAGGAACATTCTCCAATAATTGCATTTCATCTGTCAGGAGTGCGACAGGCTTCGGCAGCCGGCATAATTCCTATCATGGCCGCTAGGTGGGAGCTTCATTCATTACATTCCTGACCCAGTAGAATGAGTGGAAACAGGCTGAGAATTTTCATTTTTGATATGTATTCATAATTTCTCACTGCTGTTTCATACACTCACAGTTCCAGTCATACTTCCATTCATTCACTCATTCATAATATGCTCACATACTTCCCTTCGCTTCATCAGAATTTATTTCACTCATTCTCTCACACACTCACAGATGTATTCGACTGTTCCTTTAAAGAATGTTTCTCTTTGTGTATAACTTAAGTTTTGGAGGAATCGAATTCTTAGCATTCTGAACGACGAGTTCACTGCGTTTACGGAGAGCCAAGAGAATTTATTCCGGAAGATACGGGCGAAGAGTATAATTTTTTAAGCCCAGAAACTGATAAAAAGAATGGTAAAGATTTCATTCTCAAAATACAATAGCATTTGTATGGTGACTTCATTTCATAGCTTTGCATACTTCGACAGGTAAATATCGTAAGTTACGTCATAGCCTTACGTACTTGACAGTATTTTAAATGTTTTCTGGTACATTCATGGTCACACAAACCGAACATAACCAAACAATATAGGTGGGGCTTGCTTTGATAAGCAGTCAAGAGCACGTTATTTACGAATTATCTACCTCAAATATGCGCATGTGTAATGAACATACTAAAGTTACGACCCTCCAACGGAAATTCAATGTCCTGTTACTGGTGAGGAGACTTTACTTATGGAGATTGTAGATGATGCAAGGACAGAGTAGAAGCTGTCCCCGTGTGGGTGGGCACATAGAACATATCCACTGTATGTTCTACTTCTAATAATGCTACTAAAATGGATTTACCCCAAGAATTCTCATTTTGTGTGCCTGGATTGGTGGGCATGGGGCCTCTAGCTAGGTCTGGCACTGCATACACCTTCTTGTGGCAGATTCCCTATTTTCACCTTTCCTATCGGGCCTCCGTTGGTTGACTCTATACTCGGAGTCAACTTAAGTCCTAAGCGGTCCCTTTAATGTTATGTATGTTATATAAAAGCCTCTTACATTACCCGCCAGCTTCAGGACGAGAACCGAGATGCAGAAGGGGACAGAGGGGAAGTGTTCACATGCGGAAGGACATTTTCCTCAGTTCTTCAGTCGACTACAGGTTGAAAATCAAAGGGACCGCTTAGGACTTGAGTTGACGCCGACTATAGGTCTCTTCCGACGGTATGGGGTTGTAGAACCTAGGGAATCTTTTTCTATTTGAAGCTTTCCTTGGCCTTTCCTTCATATTGTTTCTCTCTACTTTTAACACGAATAAGTTTAATAGAAATCATGAAAGGAAGATCTGCAAACTGGGTGACTTGGACACTGAGAAGTACGAGTTGATTTTATTTAAAGGTAAGAGGCCTTTGTGTCTAAGGACAGAAGATCATAGAACCGATTACTTTAACAGTAATGTTTTTGATTCAATATCCATTAACTAGATCGGTTTTCAGAGACGTCGGGGTGTCAAAGATTTGTCCCACAGAAGTTGTTTTATATGCCGTCCAGCTCCATGGCTCTAAATGGTTAGCGTGCTGGCCTTTGGTCACAGGAGTCCCGGGTTCGATTCCCAGCAGAGTCGTGAATTTTAACCTTAATTGGTTAAATTCCCTGGCACGGGGGCTGGGTGTATGTGCCGTCTTGTCCTCGGACACTCCCGATACTAAAAGCCAAACGCCATTTCATTTTTTTGTTTTTATATGCCAATAAACCAAACGACATACGAATGGGATATTTGAGTATCTTCAGATATCGCCAAGATGGACTCCACTAAGTTGGGATCAGAAAGCCAGCGGTCAAACATCTGAGTCAGTGTATTGCCAGAAAATTTCAGATTGAAACCTACGATAAAATATTCCTTTTTATATGATTAAAAGATATTGATAATTTTTTTAGCTATATTAATTTAAGAATGAAGTATCGATTACGAACTGTTTTTCTTTAAATGAGATTATTTAACTCCTTAGAATAAAGTGGTACAAACGCTGCATTAACATCAATCATCAGACACAAATTTCAAAATTATGTTTTCAAATCACATCGAAAATACAAGTTGTAGGTTGTGTGTATCTGCGCCTTGAGTAAAATACTATTCGTAGTAGTAACATTCTTAGCGAAGGGAAGTCAGGAGCTATAAATAGCTCGTCTGTGTGCTAGTGTATTCCAGGGAGTAATAATTCGTTAAGTGAACGTTTATGAATCCAGAGATATAAATAGAGTTATGATCGCCTTCAGTCAGCCAGAGTTGGCATATACCATATTGTAGTGGAGGTGAAAAGGAAGCAACTCTCTACATTATAGACCCTATAAGAAACTACTTTGCCGTCATATTATTGATAAAGTTTGGTTTATTTATTTATTTATTTATTTATTTATTTATTTATTTATTTATTTATTTATTTATTTATTTATTTATTTATTTATTTATTTATTTAGTAGTAATCAGATACAGGTACGAAGTACTCCATTTTACACTGACTGTGTAACGATATAGAATATTAAAAGTAAGAAAACAAACAGTAAAATTTAACAAAGACGGGACTTAATATTCAATTAAATTCAATTATATTGATTAGAAATCAAATAACAAATAAACTAAATAACAGGGGGTATAAACATAATAATATCCGTGTCACTAGTAATGTTCTGACCAGGTTGTCAACAGAGAATCCTTACTCATTTAGTATACGTGTCAGTTTGGATCTGAAGAGATGACAGGGAATGAAGATGGCAGATTCATGCAGAGCATTTGCTGGTGTGGGTAGGCGATATAATATGGAGCGTTACTGGAGTGCTGGGTTCGCACGGGTAATATGGAATAGTTGTCTATTTCTAATTCTACGTAATGAACATGCTTTCCTTAGGAACGTTTCTTTATTTACAACCTGAAAGTACAGACACGCATGAACTTATCCACCAATTTTCTTTCTAGGTCCATTCCTCAAATATCTAGGGTTGGCATTAATGTACCCATGTAGATTAAGTCCAGTTTTACTGCCGGATTCCCTTCATGACTGCCAAGTCTGTGTTGAGGGACATTCACTATTGTGTGTTTGTGTGGAAGTTAGCAGTGACATAAAAAACACCTTTATACGATGCAGCTTTAAAGTGACTGAAATATCTAGGAAGGTCCAAGAATGTTGCTCTGTTATGACCACATTAAGCGGAGGGATGAAAATTATGGGGGAAGAGGAATGCTTGACATGGAGGTGGAAGGTAGGAGGGAGAGAGGTATAGAGAGGCACACCAAGAAGAAGATGGTTGGATTGTGTGCGGAAGGATCTCAGGGAAAAGAATTAAGATAAAATGACGTTTGGGGCCGAGGGAAACGGAAACGACTTCTCGGAAACGTCGACTCCGCATGAAAAGGAAAATACGAAGAAGAAGAAGAAGAAGAAGAAGATCACACGCACCCAGTCCCAGAGTCAGAGGAATTAACCAAAAGTGGCTAAAATCCACGGCCCTGCCGGAAGTTGAAATGAAATGGCGTATGGCTTTTAGTGCAATGAGTGTCCGAGGACAAGTTCGGCTCGCCAGATGCAGGTCTTTTGATTTGACTCCCCTTAGGCGACCTGCGCGTCGTGATGAGGACGAAATGATTATGAAGACGACACACACACCCAGCCCCCGTGCCAGCGAAAATAACCAATTATGGTTAAAATTCCCGACCCTGCCGAGAATCGAACCCGGGACCCCTGTGGCCAAAGGCCAGCACGCTAACCATTTAGCCATGGAGCCGGACTGCCGGAAGTTGAACCCAGGACGTTACGAACCGAAAGCTTCTAGGCTGACTATTCATCCGAGGAGCTAGGAAGGAAGTTGTACATCGAGTGAGAAACATTTATCTCTACTTTTTTCTGTACTCTGATCTTGCTGAAAGCCTTTGCGACCACCAACAAAAATAACTTTACATACGTGTATTAGTCTTTAGCCATACTCTTCTGTAGTTAGTCAGTTTGCTTGTTTGTTAATGTGGGACCAGCCACCTCTGAATCCACGAACAGTTTCGGTTTCTTTATTTCCCTCAGAATATCAGTATGGTAAACTACTCAAAACTTCCTCTTGCTTCGGGTACTTTGGGAGGATTTCTTCATTATTTTCAGACCAGTTTTCTTTCCCCTGTCGATGGGAGCATAGAATTCAAGAACAGTATCCATACTTGTCATAAGAGGTGACTAAAACGGGTAAATTCCAGGGAGCTCTTGATTTGGGAGCGTGAGTTCGTGACCACAGGGTCCTTTCCTCCAGGGCGCAAAATCACAAAGAAATGGCGAGGGGGGGGGGGGGGAGGTTCGATCATAAGGCTTAACTACTAGTGTTTATTTCGGGGTATGCATTTCCCCTGTAAGTAAATTACCCCTCGCTCAGAAAAATATAAATTTTAAATATTGTTTGTTTGCATTCTGTTATTATAAGAAGAATGATAAACATATGAAAGGTATTCCGACTGTCCCTTTCTTAAGAAAGGCCAGACGACGCGCGGTTTGTTCTGATGCACTGCTTTATTGGCGGAACCCTCCTCTACCAGGGCTATGTGTTGACTTCGCAAATTTGTCAGTTTGTACACTCCTTAATTGAATATTGTCCTGGTGGCTACCTATCGGAAACACACCCTCTCCAGGAAGCGCAGGAGTGATGTAAGCTCGAGCTACTTTGAGCGATGACAAGGGAAATAGTCCTGAAATAGTGTTTGGTGACAACGGACTTAGTATCGGCAGTGTTGATAAGTACGTAAGTTTTCCATTATATCAATACTTGTAAATTTATTTTATTTTTGGCATTACTGGTTCATGTTATCACTAAACTGTATATCATTGACAAGTTTACAAAACGTAAACAATACTGCACATATCTAAGCATGTTTTAAGTTATTTGATAGAATCTGAGGATGTTCTTGTAGAACAAAACATGTCATTGTATATTAGTGTGTATTGTACAGGTATGTTTATAGTGTTATAATTTATATTGTAAATACTGTGTGTTTGACAGACTGAAAATTTTTTATTGCATACCACAGAAACACACATTAGTAATTACATCCCTCCACATAGGGTTGCGTCAGGAAGGGCATCCGGCCACAAAACAGGGCCAAATCCATATGTGCTACCACAATTCGCACCCGCGACCCCACAGGTGTGGGAAAAGCGGTAGAAGAAGAAGAAGATGATGATGATGATGATGATGATGATGATGATGAAAATGATGATGATGATGATGATGTGTATTATTGCTGATATGTTTATGAAAGTATGCACAGTAAAAAACATTAATTTCAGTAATGTTCTACATTTTCCTCATTATTTTATAATATGAAAACCCCTCCCCCGGGCAATTTTAGTGGAGAGGAAACTTTGAGATAAAATCATTCCCCGCACCCCCTCTCACAATTTCGCACCCTGCGTTTCCTCAGTCTGGCATTCCTTCCTCTTACCCTCTTACATATTTCCTATCTGACCTCCACTGGCTAGTTGTTGTTCTTCTCTGAACCTGACGATACTAGGTTTGCGAAGCCTGGGGGAGTCATTCATTTTAACGCTTTTTGAGGTCTGAGTATAACATTGCGACCATTGCATCGCATCGCAACAAGCATACACGTGAAATGTACGAACATTGCCTACCATTGTGCGTTCTATGAAAATTTACAATATTTTAGTACAGTATAATATTAAATCAGTTGATGAAGTCAAGATGAAGGAGACAGAAGCAGAATGCAGGTGATAGAATTTTTTTTCCTTCGAAGATTCGTCAGAGTCTCAAAACGAAACCACGTGAAGAACAAAGTAATATGTATGTTTAGGATATTGATGAATATACAAATAGAAGTGAGTAAGTGAATGAGTGGCGGGCGATCAAATGTAAAAAAATCCATCATAGATTATAAAGAGTGTTAGGGAGATAAGTACAAATACAGTCGAAACCGCTTATTGCGACATCACTTTTAACGACGTACTGGATATAACGGTCCCGTCTGAATCATATATAAAGACTGTATTTAAAAAATCGCATAGTACGACATCGCTTATTACGACATATCATATTAAACGGCGTGTTTTTATCACATTTTCGGGGAAATCTGTCGACTACAACGTCCAATATTGATTTTTGTTTGTTATGCGTTTGTGGATTGCTGACAACACTGCAAAGGTTATTTTCAAACTCTTGTTTTCAGTAGATTGTAGATTTCAAATCAGTCGGTCTGTTAAATAGTCAAGGCAAGCATCGCTGTGAAGATATAGCAAAAGAAAGAGAAATTGTTTAATAATGAAGAAAAGCCACTAATAATATAGCAATTATATAATGGGAAAACAAACATCAGCATTGGGAAGGAAATGGGTGTATCATACTCGACGATTTCTACAATTTGAAAGGACAGAGAGACCTTCTCATTTATTAGCCAAGACCATGTGCTATATTATTGATAAATTCACATTGCTGCTACTTCTTCCTCGCTGATTATTTTATGTTTTGTTGACATATTGCTGTACGTAGGTACTGTGTAAACGCAAGATATTGAAGAGCACTATCTTTAATCTTGCACATTCAAGCCTTCCTTCTGGTGAAGATTTGTCTATGACACATTTGTTATCTGGCCCCATGGTGAACACAAATTATCTATATTTTTGGATTACTTGAACAGCATACTTCCAATCATTAAAATTACCACGGAGACTGAACGTGGAAGATGCTTGCCGTTCTTGGAGATTTTGGTTACTAGGAAATAAGATGGAGGATTATGTCATTCGGTTTACCGTAAACCCAGCCATACTAATCGATACTTTCATGTGTTCTCTCATTACCATCCTTGCCAAAAGCGTTCTGTGCTTAAAATTCTTGTCAGCCGAGCAAGGGAGATTTGTAAGGAGGATAAATTAAACAGTGAACTTGAGTTCCATATCACAACATTCCTGAGCGATGGCTATTCAAGGAAACAGATTTACGAAGTGCTACATCCAAATACAGCCAAAATATAGATTGTCACGTGATCCTCGTCCTTTGAGTACGGCCTTCTTGTCATGCGTACAATCTGTCAAGGATAGGATTGGCAATATTCTCAGAAGGCACAATATCAAGACCATCTTTAAGCCTAATGTCATCATAGGAAATTGTTTGAGATATGTTAAAGATCCAATTGGTTTAAACTGTGCTGGGATATATATGATTTCTTGCTCTTGTGGATCGGTTTATGTTGGCCAGACTTTTAGGAAAATAGCAGCGACGGTTAAGGAGCATGTGCTGCGGCAGAACATGCAATACATAATTATCATCAAATCTTTTTTAATGGAACTTCTGCCATTTGTAAAGAGAAAAATGTTATACCCAAAATCATTTGTGAGGCAATAAAATTGCTAAACACCCTCCGTAGTTAACTCGTCAACAACTTTCTCTTGACTCTGGAGGCCCTGGAATGAAATACATTTCTAACAGGGTTTCTCTATCTGGAGTCTGGTTACTACGGAGTGACAGTTGCCAATACATTATTTGATATTGCTCTAAAGACGATCCTGGTCGCAGGTTCGAAACGCGTCAGCATATTATAAGTATGACACGACCTAAAAAATGCAAAATTATATATTATAATCCCATTTAGGGGTTGTGAAAGTCTACGTCTTAAGATTATCATTATTCATTATGTTTTGACATTTTGCTTTTTTGAGAATTTCACTACAGAAGTGACAAGCACTAGAATTAAAGTTACAAACAATCCAAGTTTACCGGTGAGCACGGGTGAGTTTAGCTAGCGTGACGTAGATTCTACAACTTGCTGATTGTATCTCACGTTGTTGCACAATACTCAGTTGTCATTCTTCATTGAAGAGCGGTTACGAGAGGAGAGCGACTTTGCGTGTAGCTCTTTTGATTGATAAATTGCTCTCGCCATGGTAGGATTACTTCCATTTGCAGTAACAGTCATGCAACATTTCTGTCATGTGTTCGGTACTAACTGAATATGGCCACGCATAATAGTGTATACAGTTCAACTAAGGAGAAGCGGACACGAATTACAAATGCACACGTCTACGTGTACACCACAATCCCCTGCTTCTCATAAGCGATGACTTAGGCCTATACGGGAAACTTCCAGAGGTTCTCAACTTTAGGACGTGTGTTATTGGTGTTAGTGGCCATGGAGGACCTAGTTGAGTCTGGAATCGATCCGCTTACATTTGTTAGTCTCTTTTCTAGACATGATATAGGCTTTTGGGATTATGCCGTGTCAAGAAAACAAGGTGCAATTCTTTAGTTTCGCAAAGAACTTTGCTTCGCAGAAGAAAATCTTGACTGTTCACGACGAAGACATCTCTAGTAATGAAGGTTTACCGTTGGCCGTAGTAAGTGGTACGCTCATTCGTCACCAGATGGCTCGCCCTATGCTGCCACAACGCTAGCATTTCAAGCGGGAGCTGACGACACCATCTAAGCTCCAATTAAAGACGTTCTTCATTCCACCGTTCCGAAGTAACGGAAAGGTTATCGGACGAATCAGGGACAAATGTGGCAAAAGAAATAAATAGAAATAAGAATGTTAACATGTAACTTCTCTGTTCGGCCTCTCTACGTCAACTTTTGTTTTCTTCCTACCATGACGGTGTTAGTTTTGCGAGCCCAAGGGAGGCTTTCATATTCACGCCGTTCGCGACCCTTCCGTTTCCTTTTCCGACAAGTTCTTTATTCGAAGTGTCGGAATTCTTACATTCCTTGTTTGTCTCTTTTTTATACAATTTGCTCCCTACGTCCCACCGACACAGATAGGCCTTATGGAGATGATGGGATAGGAAAGGGCTAGGAGTGGGGAAGGAAGCGACCATGGCCTTAATTAAGATATATCCCCGGCATGTTCTGGTGTGAAAATGGGAAACCATGGACTTTCTACAGTATCTGTCTCACAGCCTGTCTGTTTCCTAAGTCTGGCAGCCCCAGTTCTTTTATGTCCTCAATTTCCGACAGTCGGGTGGTACGGACTTCCTTGTTTCTCCTGAAGGTGAACAGAAGATTTGCCAGTCTGCTGGGAGACATTCTTGCCACATGGCCGTAGAAAGCTACCCTCTTCCTGACACATTTCGAGAACAACTATCTGGGAGTAGAGCTCTGCATTATATGCATGGCGAGATAAGTTATTTCATGCGGTTATTTCCTCTTGAGGTTACGTCCCAGTCAACGGCCATTGTTCTGTATTTAAGCTCTGCAAGAATATGTAAAGGCCTATCTCTGTACTTTCCTAAACCCACTAGACCTGAAGGAACACTCTACACTGTCGACGCTGTAAAGGCGTCATTCTTGCAGTACTGGGCAGTAAGTGCACAGAGCCTTCAATAACATTGTTCAGTTGTTGATGAGCAGTAACGCAGAAAATGGTAGGTGGTTTATTTGTATCAGCTAACGTATCATTCATCAAATGAGCTCATTATGCCAAGATTATGCCAAGTGGTGGGCCGAAGCTCGGCGCCAGTTACTCCATGCGTGCCTGCTTCACTGATTTACATTTTATTGTACTGTACTTCTTTGAAGGAGAAGTTTAGGCTCCAATTAAGAACCACCCTCTCGTACTCTACCGTCAAATTTAAGTTAAGCCGTTGGTGGAATGTGCACGACAGGGCTTGAGAAGGCATACTGAAATGAACCAGCAATAAGAGCTGAAAAGTCAATAATAACCTTTTAAATCTAGAGGTAGTTTAACATAATGCAAAGTTGATGTATGCTTTTTAACAGCAAATATCCGATTCATATCTCATTCATGACCATTTCTCGAAATTAGGAAGCGAATGTAAACAATACTGAGATGCTTGTTTAGGTCATTCGAAAACCTTTTCACTCCCTGCCTCACTAATAAATGCTCAAAATACACACTCGCTCACACATTCAACGATATACTCACTCACTCACTCACTCACTCAGCCGTTCTCTGGGTCTCTCTCTAGCCGCACTGAGTAGCTCAGGTGATAGAGTGCTGGCCTTCTGAGTACAGCTTGGCAGGTTCGATCCTGGTTCAGTCAGTTAGGACAGTGCGAGGCTTGCCATGAAGTTAAGGGCACCCAGCTGCGAATTTGCATTCAGGAGATAGTGGGTTCGAACACCATCGTCGGCAGCCCTGAAGATGGTTTTCCGTGTTTTCCCATTTTCACACCAGGCAAATGCTGGGGCTGTAACTTTGATTAAGACCACAACCGCTTCCTTCCCACTCCTAGCCCTTTCCTGTTCCATCGTCGCCATGGGACCTGTCTGTGTCGGTGCAACGTAAAGCAGATCGTTAGTAGTAACGATATTTTTTCACCAATTAGAACGTCTGCATTTGTCAGTTTTTCCCATTGCCTCTAACACCACATTTCAAATGCCTCCAAATGCCTACATGCACCTATAGTCCACGTTTCTTGACCACACAAGCCATGCTCTTGAATCAGTTACCAACTTGGCGGATTTTCCGCTAAATTTGGCGGAATTAGAAGACTGTTGGCGGAGAAATATACCATTTAGCGGACAGTGGATTTTTTGGCGGAATTCTAGATTTATTATAGCGGAATTTAGCGTTTTATCCATTTTACTTTTTTAAAACAATTTGTACTCCAGTCTGTCTCTGAGCTATTCCGTATTTCTTGTCTAGAGCTAGCAGTCACATGAGGAAAACATGTTATTTGGATTTGGTGTTATGAAATCGTGGTATCATAAATTTGTAATGCGTGGGAAACGGGTACTTATCTCTTAGTTGACGAATGACGACAGATAATGAACCTGTGAGAGAGAAGCATTTATATTTATGCCCTGAACGAAGACTGTTTAATGAACTGGCCTATTCTGTGTGTGGCCCTTGAGGTAGGGGATTCACCTAGTTTGCACCCGGCAGTAAAACGCCTACAAATTTTAGCTCGTCGGCTCGCAGGCAGGGGTTAATCCCAGTGGAATTCACAGATCAGGTGAGTACAGATATTTACGATTATTATTATTATTATTATTATTATTATTATTATTATTATTATTATTATTATTATTATTATTATTATTATTATTATTATTACCATGGTTTGGTGGATTAGCAGAGGTGAAAGAAGGTGCGGGGGTGAACAGGTCTCAAAATACGAAATTAAAGTTAAGATAAAATTTAACAAGGTTATATTTTCTTTTCAAGATTAAGAAATAACAAATAGAACAGGTACTCAGTAGCCGAAACACAATTCGAAAATGTACAATTACAGTGATTACAGGATTTGGGCTCCGAGAGCCAGACACACAATTCTTGAGCTATAAGCCCAACCTTACGATATACAGAATTCAACAAAGGGGCAGAAGACCCCAATCATGCCTAGGAGCACTTGCTCCTCTTTACACGGTAAAGCCTCCTCGAGGCATACAACAACTCAATTTTCAAGAAAGAGCAACTCGCTCTCAAAATTTAAGCCTATCAAAGGCCACACCAAACTCCACATTCAAGTTGTCCTCCAAGGACATGAAAACAGGGGTAAAAATACCCAACCTACTGAGGCCTATTAAGTAAAGAAACAGGTAAATTACATGGCCTCTAAAATACCAACTTGAGAGGAGGCGTTCTTGCACTCCTAATACACATTATATAAAACCTACTTGGCACTAGGCCGTTACTGCAAGGGCTAATCCCATACTAAAGAGGTGACTTTTGGAAGGAAACAATTTACATTACGTTAAGGAAGAAACGGTTGTGAAAATAAGTTCACCTCAATGCAATATGAGTGGGAGCTCGAGAGGGTTAAGCACTCTCTATTCCAATATGTAGTTTAAAAGATAAAATTGATACTAAGTGTCTTTACATTTTAGGGGAAAGTTACATGGTAGAAAGGCTTCGGACCTGCCCCGAGAGTTAAACTGCTGAGCTAGCAAGAAAAGAAGTTATTAAACGGCCATTACCTGGTGGTTGAACTGCTGCCCGAAGAAAGAGGCGCTTCCCGCCCCCTGCTACGTACTTTACCCACTGATAGATGTTACTGAAGTGGCCCGGAGACCCGAAAATCAGCAGTTTATATACCCTCGTGGAAAGTTCGAGGCGTTTCAGGAATGAGAACACCCTCCCACAAAAATTTTATTGGTTAACGACGAAAACCCCTACACTAGATGAGGAAGAAACACCTTATTGGTGGAAAATTAATTACAGAAAATTATGATTGGCCAGTTTCAAAACTGGCAGAAAGAAAGGGTTAATATTGCCAACTTAAACAATAACTGAAAGAAATTTAACAAAGAACAACCTTATGAATTCAAAATTTCTCCAAAAACATAGTTCTTTCACTTCGCACTAGGGTGCACAATTGTAGTTCTTCAGTAGTGCCATCTGGAAGAGAATGTCCACACTTCTTACTACAGGCAAAACAAAAATACATCGAAAACGACCCAGTTCAGAAACTTCAAAATTTCCAAGTAGTGACATCTTCTAAGAAACTTGAAAATTAACACAGTAGATAAAGTTCAGACTTCCTCCAGTAGAGGAGTTTCAACTGGCGCAAAGTTTGAATTAGCGGCGTGGGGGTGTACCACCCGGTACAGTTATTATTATTATTATTATTATTATTATTATTATTATTATTATTATTATTATTATTATTATTATTATTATTATTATTATTATTATTATTTGAGATCGGATTTCTCGGCGGAATTTTAGCGGATTTTAGTAGTATTTAGCGGATCTTGAAAATATAAGTTGGCAACACTGTAAGATTATGTAGACCGGGTGAGTTGGCTGTGCGGTTAGGGACGCGCAGCTGTGAGCATGCACATTAAACGAGAAATACATCTGGAAAATGAGTGGAAAATGTTTTCCCAAGCAAAATGTTAGCACTAAATGCAGCAAATCATTATGTCCACGGGCCGATGACGTAGATGTTAAACCCTGTGCTTCACCCTAATCAGCATAAATATGTTCATATTTATATACTTATAAGGCAGTAGACTAAGGGGTAGCCTCCGTGGTTCAGACGGCAGCGCGTCGGCTCTCACCGCTGGATACCGTGGGTCAAATCCCGGTCACTCCATGTGAGATTTGTGCTGGACAAAGCGGAGGTGGGACAGGTTTTTCTCCGGGTACTCCGGTTTTCCCTGTCATCTTTCATTCCAGCAACACTCTCCATTATCATTTCATAGCATATATCATTCATTAATAATCACTTTGGGAGTGGCGACCCCATCGTACTAACAGCCTATATATGCTTCATTCATTACATCCCTGACCCGGTCAATGACTGGAAAACGGGTTGTAGATTTTTCAGACTAAGGGGTAGAACAGCAAGTAGATAGTTAAATCAGGCGAGGAAGACCACTTCCCTATCTCTTTAGATCATGCTAAGAAAAGCTGAAAATGGATTTAGGCATCTCGTCAAGGCTGCATCACAGAAATGAGAGAGTTACGAGGTCTCGACGCTCAGTAATGAGCAAAACGACTAATGGTCAATCATAAGTAAATTAGCGGATAATTATTTCTGTTAAAACAAGAGATGTGCAGTGATAAAACTGGGATATATTACTTGTACCACTGTAATACAGCCACCAGAATTTAGTTTGGTCGAATATTTTAAAGTCTTTTTTAAATTATTGTATAGCAAATTTAGAGCCTCCGTGGCTCAGGCGGCAGCTGGGTCCCGTGGTTCAAATCCCAATCACTCCATGTGAGATTTGTGCTGGACAAAGCGGAGGCAGGACAGGTTTTTCTCGGGGTACTCCGGTTTTCCCTGTCATATTTCATTCCAGCAACACTCCAATATCATTTCATTTTATTTGTCATTCATTAATCATTGCCCCAGGGGACTGCGACAGGCTTCGGCAACCGGCTAGATGGGGGCTTCATTCATTCCATTCCTGACCCGGTCGAATGACTGGAAACGGGCTGTGGATTTTCTTATAGCAAATTTCCATAAATTTAAGGGCATTTTATTTATCATTTTCAGTGACTTTTTATATCACCAACATCCATCCCATAGTAATTACAGTTCGGTCTCCTTTCTTGATTTCTTTCTTGATTTACAGTCTCTCCTGTACTTCTTCATCCTTTCACTGTGCTTTTCCTTCTTTGATCCGTCCAGTCAGTTGCACGCTTTCTGTCTTTTTTCCTAAAACCCCCGGCCTTCTAATCCTATTGTGAATTCTTAGCCTGTCTAGAATTTCAGTTTATTAGCAATGGTTTCCTTTTATTTTTCCGACGTGCATGTGTTTGTATTTTTAGACAGGATTCCTCCAAACAAATCCACACACTGCTCTCCCCTAACGGCTTTTAGGAAGTATACAAAGTATCCATAGCGTCAAACGCTAGCAATGAATTATTACAGTGAGTCATCAGTAGCCGTGCTGGGGGAGGAACAAGTGTTATAGAGCAATGAATTCTATCTGGTTTCAAATATTGCGGTTGTAATATTGTTGGTTGGGTTTATATCAAGATCTATGGGTACCACATATGATTTGATGTGAGCTCTTTTCCCTTGGTCGCCTCACGTACACTACAGTATGTGGTGACCGCAAAATATTCCCCACTAGGGTTAATAAGCGATGCTCGAATACCCTAATAGATCATTTGAATGGTCTCCTAAACCAGGGTGGAGAACGGCGACATCCCCTTACTTATATTCCCCTCGTACTTCCGCTCCTACATATTGCATGAAGCAGAATGGAACACCTCCCTCAATTCGTGAAAGGGATGATGCAGAGGCAGTTGCATACGTTAATGCCCTTTGTCCCGGCCTGCTGTTTGCATTCTTCGTAAATTTATGACTCGTGAGCGTTTCTTTCTTAAGGAATCTAGCCGACAATACAGAGTAAGTTCGTGGCTAAGAATGCTCATATTTGAGCCTAATGGTGGAAGTGCGACGTAAAGCCACTAGCAAAAAATAAAAAAATAAAAAAAATGGTGGAAGTACCGAGCTCGATAGCTGCAGTCACTTAAGTGCCGCCAGTATCCAGTAATCAGGAGGTAGTGGGTTCGAGTCCCACTGTCGGCAGCCCTGAAGATGGTTTTCCGTGGTTTCCCATTTTCACACCAGGCAAATGCCAGGGCTGTACCTAATTTACGCCACGGCCGCTTCCTTCCACTTTCTATGCCTTTCCTGTCCCATCGTGGCCATAAGACCTATCTGTGTCGGTGCGACGTAAAACAAATAGCAAAAAAATGGTGGAAGTTGCTGGTAATGCGGTTCATTGGCTAAATGGTCAGCGTCGCGTTCATACATCACCAGGTTCGATTCCCAGAGAGATCAGGGATATTATTCGCGTCTGATTAATTATTCTGGCTCGAGGACTGAGTGCTTGTCTCAATGCATACCTCTTAATTTTCACACAACACATTACACCACCATGATTACTCTATTCTAGTTTATCTTTTCTATCTTTATATGCACAACGAAATTCTCTTATACTAAACTCCACAAAATCTCAGGCAATCATAATTGGATCACGAAAATTACTGAACTGCTCAAACAATGTCGCAATCCCACCTATCCTACTGAATGGTAACATTATTCCCTATAGTAAAACGGTTAAAAATCCCGGCGTAATTATGAATGAAACACTTGCTTGGTCTGACCACATGAAGTAAATCCGTAAAAAATTTTTTGGGGGGGGGTGCTTCACCCTCCTAAACGGCAGAGGGATGTATTTCCATTTGAGCTTAAGGCCAAACTAATGCAGACACTGGTTCTCCCTATTCTTGATTATTGTGACGTTGTTTTAGTTGACATGATGTGAGAAGAAACACTTAAACTTCAACGAGTACTGAATTCCTGCCTGCGATTTATTTACAATATCGGCTACGATGTTCATATCACCCCATACTATTAGGCTCTCTCATGTCTGAAGCCTGATAAACGTCGGCAGCTACACACTTTAACGATGGTCTTTAGTGTGTTAGCTGAAAGTCAGTCACTGTATATTTCTTCTAAATTCACCTTTTTATCATCATTTCACAACTTAAATACATGTTCCAGATCCTTTCTTTCTATTGCAGTGCACCGCACAAATAAAATTAACAGACCATTTGTGGTGACCGGCAACAGATTATGGAATTCCCTGCCAGCTGAGGTCAGAGAAACTAGCACATTACTAAGATTTAAGGTCACCGTCCGAGACTACCTGCTGAGGACAGCTGGCTGAATGGTTGAAGTAGGAATGTAGGATTAGTCATTATTACGAGTTTTTAATATTAATTAGTTTTAATATTAATTTAGTTAGTAATTTATGTAAATATATTTTCAATTCTATTAATTTATGTAGTTTTAACTATTTTAAGTATCACAGTATAGTGTGTAAGTTATTGAACAGGGTTTGTGGTTAAGTGTAAGAGAGGGCCTCGAGCCCTAACTTCGCCACTGCAAAAAGGCATAAATAAATAAATAAATAAATAAATAAATAAATAAATAAATAAATAAATAAATAAATAAATAAATAAATAAATAAATAATCTTCTCTAGATCACTATACCATTATGTCACAGAATATGAGCATTCATGATAGGGTATTTAAAATTACAATCTTGTTAATATCAAGACAAAATCCCACAGCACTGCACCACTAAAACAGAGTTGACGTTTTCTTATGCTAATGGCAAAACAAAGCACCACTGCTTAACTTAAATCTCACGGGATGTTATTCTTTCAACGACCGAACGAGTACCTGCGTGGTTGGGTTACATAGCTGCCGGCTTGCATTCGGGCTCCATTGTTGGCAGCCCTGAAGATGGTTTTCCGTGGTTTACCATTTTCACAACAGGCAAATGCTGGGACTGTATCTTTATTAAGGCCACGGTCACTTCCTTCCCACCGGGCGAGTTGGCCGTGCGGTTAGGCGCGCGCAGCTGTGAGCTTACATCCGGGAGATAGTGGGATCGAATCCCACTGTCGGTAGCCCTGAAGATGGTT
Organism: Anabrus simplex; assembly: GCF_040414725.1. Classification (NCBI taxonomy): domain Eukaryota; kingdom Metazoa; phylum Arthropoda; class Insecta; order Orthoptera; family Tettigoniidae; genus Anabrus; species Anabrus simplex. Next base: position 342,132,682 of record NC_090268.1, on the reverse strand, counting down.
TTCCGTGGTTTCCCATTTTCACACCAGGCAAATGCTGGGGCTGTACCTTAATTAAGACCACGGCCGCTTCCAAAACAACTCCTGGGCCTTTCCTATCCCATCGTCGCCATAAGACCTATCTGTGTCGGTGCGACGTAAAAGCCGTTAGCAAAGTAGCTTCCTTCCCACTCCTAGGCCTTTCCTATCCCATCGTCGCCATAAGATCTATCTGTGTTGGAGCACCGTAAAAGAAACAGTAAATAATACTTTCAACGAATTAATAGCTCAGCTTCTCTATCTTCCCACACACGTACGCGTCCATAATAATACACGGTTCCTGACAAGCTTTCTGCGGTTATCCCAAACGTGCTCTAGCCAAGGTCACATGGACACCAGTGTGAAGCACTGACATCTACAGTAAGATAAACTATGGTATACTTCAATTAATGACACGTATGGTCAAACCTCGAATCACATGGTGAGCAATCCGCAAAAACAACAAACATCACGTAGTTCAGAACGAACAGAGGGAAGTACAAGTGAACAATCATTCCAATGACAATTGTTGATTTTTAGAGAATTTCAGAGAAGTACTGGTTACCTTTTACATTTAGACTATAGTAAACAAACAATAAATTGCAAGATTTTACTTTCGTTTTATAGTTGGACGGTACGAAAGTATAACGAACGAAATAACACTGACCTCTCGCTGTACAATTACTTCTAGTTTGAGTAAATATCATGAACCACCTAACCACCTTGTTTTGGTCGACGAATGCAGAGTGGGTTTTTGGTCCACAAGTGGCCACGCCTGTTCTGTGGATCGACAGCTCTGCACTCCGACCGGCCAACCGAGCAGAGGAGGGACGACGGCTCTGCCATGGCTCTACGCATCTGTTATCGGGGGACGGAGAGGGGCAAGTCCCCACCGTCGGCTGTTCTGAGAATGGTCTTCCATTCTCCTGCACTAAGGCAAATGACGAGACAGTTCCTAGTATAGGCCACGGCCGCCAACACTCTCTACAAATCTCCTGACCTGAGAGACGGCGTCACCGTCTAGGAGGCCCCGCCTCCCCCTTCAGGGGAGGAATGAAAACATTTTCTATATGATTTTTCACGAGAGTTTAATCCTGATGTAAACAAGGCATGTCCACGCCTCAGCCAAAGAAAGAGTTGTGATTCGCTGAGCGTGTAGTATCGACCTCCGCCCCGTCAACGTCTCGTGTTCGAACATACAGGGCTGCGCATATGACCTAAAATAGACGAGGAACAGTTTTTGAGCTGTGTGAAACTAAACGGAGGGGTTTGAAGGGACATCTACTGCTGAAGATTAGGGCCTACGTTATTTATTTATTTATTTATTCGTTTCTGAATATTAAAGAAAGCTATCGTAGGCTAGAGCACAACATTTCCCTGCCTTTCTAAACTCTGTCCGCATGTTATGAACCGAACTAGCCGACACACCACACAACTCTGCACTTAGTTTCTCTACCTCTTTTACGGCTAAACCTGGATTCCCTTATTTTATTAAAAACATTCATAACGCACTGCCTATGGTCACTTCTGAGCGGTTTTCCTCTTTTGTACTTCACTACACGGGATGCTCCTACCTCTTGCTCCATTTCTCTCACTATGAATACTGACACTGACAGCTGCTGCAAGATGCAACACCTTATCTCCACACTGTACAGCTTGGGACTTTCCCTCACTATGAGAAGACTTCCTGCATTACACCACGCCTTATGCCTTCATATCTCGTTATTTAATCACTGTTTTATTTTAAAAAAATATATAGATATATACCGGTATATATGACAACCTTATTTTAATTTGATTACGTACTCTTTCAGACTATCTGAATGTAATAAACTAAGATAAAATTAAATTAATGCGACGTACTAATTTCCTTCGAGTTCGCATACAGTCGAGTTAGTGCGACGGTTGCTTCTCCAATCAACTACGTCTATGTCCACGTGCAAAGCCAAGGTGCTCCGCCTATTTGTTTACATCAGGATTAAACTCTCGTGAAAAATCATATAGTAGTAGCAGCACCTTCTTTAGTAGTTGTAGTAGCGAACCAGGAAATGCCCGCGCATGATTTAGAGTAATGATTACTTCTATCCATTGTTGCCAGATTGAGGGAAATTTCCCGCGGATGAGGGGAAAATGGGTGTGGTTGAGGAATCGGGGGGAAAATAAAAGAATATCTGAAGTACGTGGGAAATTTAACAACATCGCTCTCTAGTAACATAAAATATTACGCAGTTTCTTTACATGTTTAAACAAATGAACTGTCCTCTTAAAATGAGAGCGATACTTTCGTTTCGTATAGCATAGAATGTTTTGAATTTCCCTATTTTTGCTGAAGTCTTGCAACTATCCATGACAAAGTGGCCAGTCGCTCAACAGGTCTTAATGATAAGTTTCAAGTTTTGAATGCATTTGTATTATTTATCAATAATATTTTAAATGAATGTATAAGCAGCATGTTTAACAACACAACGGATGCTAAATGTGGGCAATAGCACACCTTTCAGTTCGAAAATTATATTTCAAATTGTAACAATGCAATCGGCCAGTAACTTAGGGTATTATGGTACCTGCCGAAGGACTGCTTGAATACTCCGGATGGTCACTTAGTAATTTGTAGTGTCCATTGTGGCACTGCAAATATTAAGAGTGAAGTTTTATGAATAGTATATAGCTAAGTAGCCTACTACTATGAGGAACTGGAAAGGCCAAAGGATTCGGCGTGAATTATCAGTTATCACCTAAGTGAAAGAACAACAGCTGGTATTAGGGTTATTGTCACTACGTTTTTTATTTTAATGTTTTACAGCACTGTGAAACATGGTTTGATATTTTGGAATTATAAATATCGGAGTTGTGGAAAAAATTCGGAAGATGAGAGAAATTATAGGAATATGTTGGGAATGTTAACTTCAAGCGTCTGAAACACTGCTTGTATCACCGAGCGAGTCGGCCATGCGGTTAGGGTCGCGTAGCTATGAGCTTGTATTCGGGAGATGATGGATTCGAATCCCACCATCGGCCATCCTGAAGATGGTTTTCCGTGGTTTCCTATTTTCACACCACCAAATGGTGGGGCTGTACCTTAATTAAGCCTTGTGTCGCCGAAAACTTTCAATGGGTTAGTGCGACGTTAAACCACTAGCAAAAGAAAGATACTTCAACCACACGTATGTGAAATAAACCTAAACTCCTTCAAAAATTATCGCGGGACATTTCTTTATAAATTTTCAGACACTGTTAATACCAGAGGAACATTAATCGTTGTGCATCTTGTTATTTAAAATGTATTGGAAACTGCGTGTTATTGCAGTGGAGGATAGTGTTGTGTGAGTTGCAGGAGTGTTAGGGACAGCACAAACACCCAGCCTCTGAGCCAAGGGAATTGACCATTTAAGGTTAAATCTCCAACCCGGCCGGGAATCGAAACCGTGGCCCTCTGAACCGAAGGTTTACTGCGCTAAACCGGACGAACAAATACCGTATATAAACAGACAGATAGTAATAACTAAATTTAGTTTGTGTGGTTCAAGAGTATTACAGCGACATTCACTAATTTATGCGAGAGTAGACGGTAAACGTATCTGTGTACGCCGATAACTTGAGACGCTCTACAGAGAAGTGCTTCGTGTATCTTTAGGTTTATGTTTTTTTCTTTTCCTTTGTGAAGCACACTCACAGTAATTAGCTCTTCTCTGGACAGAGAATGATCATTAGTTAAATAATCATGGCCATTGAATGTTCGTTCACCTTCGCCCTCATGTACTCGAGTACAGAGCTTAATGACTACAATAAACATGCGATACGTAAAGAATCTCTTGACAAGTATGAGTAGCGCCGTCACCTTATGTACATGCGTTCTTAATGCACGAGTGCAATGCACATGAATCCACAATATTCCGTATTATAAAGAAAAGTACCAATATAAATTCACATATGTAGAAATAATAGATCTTATAGATGGAATCAAAGGCACAATAACAGCCAGATTTACACAGTTCTGTAAGCTGTTCAGATTGAATAACGAATTTATGAATATGGTGGCCTTGATGGTTCTGAGAAACGATTATCGTATAACACTTATGAGATGAGCGACCTGCGGAACAACTGACCTTTCTCTTCTCTCACCAGTTCGAATATGAAATGAAAATCCACAGCCTGTTTCCAGTCATTGACCAGGTCAGGAATGGAATGAATGAAGCCCCCATCTAGCGGCGAGGATAGGAATCGTGCCGGCTGCCGAAGCCTGTCGCACTCTTCTGGAGCAATGACTAATGACTGACAGATGAAATGAAATTATATTGGAGAGTGTTGCTGGAATGAAATATGACAGGGAAAACCGGAGTACCCGGAGAAAAATCTGTCCCGCCTCCGCTTGGTCCAGCACAAATCTCACATGGAGTGACTGGGATTTGAACCACGGAACCCAGCGGTGAGAGGCCGGCGCGCTGCCGCCTGAGCCACGGAGGCTCAGTTTGAATATGTAAGGTAAGGGTTATTCTGCCCGAAGGCAGGTCCGAACCTCCGCAGAGGTGTTCCTGAGCCGGAGTTTACGTGCGGTAGGGTGGCCAGTTCCTTTCCGCTTCTCCATTCCCTTACCCCCCACCAACAGCGCGTGGCAACCCATCCAACTCCTGACCACGCCCAATGTTGCTTAATGCCGTAGATCTCACGGGATCCGGCAGTTCGACTATAAAAGCATAGGGTAAATCCGGTAGAGTTGCCGCACTTTTTATATCTTCTGTTATAACTCCGTAGACATAATTTGAAAACTGCTGCAAATTGACAGAGCATGACTTTAAAATATGTACATTAGGTCAGATATGAGCAAAACGTTGGTATTTGACAATAAATGGGAGAAAGGAAACAACAAAATAATTGTTGCTTCAGCGGCGTCTCTCCCTGGAACCCGGTATAGATGCCGACTTTGCTCGGGAGAGATGCCGCAAGTAAAATAATCAAGAAAGATCCAAATTTAAGCTCATTACTTCACCTTTAATATACCTGAACATTAGAACACATATTATAAGACAATTATATCGATATAATTTAATCATTCAGTGGGAAAAATCGAACTCATAATTTACAACATTAACTTAATCATATTTTAATTTCAATTTACTATGAATATCCATGTGCAATGGATTCTTTCTCCGTGTTGTATAAAGAAAACATCAATATAATCATGAATATAATTCTGCCCTGACATAGTAAATTAGTCCTTAGAAAATATGCTTCTTGAATCAAAAACTGATATTGTATCTATATATATACAATAAGAGTTTTGTCTGTACATTGCTCAGAATTTGAAAATAATGGTATTTCTGTATCGGTCATGTCCATAGTAACAAGAAAATGCACTTTTTACTTTTCCGTAATTTCTGTCTGTCTGTCTGTCTGTCTGTCTGTCTGTCTGTCTGTCTGTCTGTCTGTCTGTCTGTCTGTCTGTCTGTCTGTCTGTCTGTCTGTCTGTCTGTCTGTCTGTCTGTCTGTCTGTCTGTCTGTCTGTCTGTCTGTCTGTCTGTCTGTACACGCATCACGAGAAAACGGTTGAAGAGAATTTAATGAAAATCGGTATGTGAAGTCGGGGGATGAACCTCTATAATCTAGGTTATAAATAATTTTACTCACGCTGAGTGAAATGGTAGTTTAGGGGAAGGCCTAAAATTGAATTCTCAACTATTTATGTTATTAGTGGGCGTATTTTAAACAAAATGAGTATACAAAGTTGGGGAATAAATTGCTAGAATCTAGACTGTCAATAATTGTATTCACGCTGAGAAAAATTGTAGTTTAGGGGAAGGCCTAAAATTTAATTCTCAAATATTGTTGTTATTAGTAGTCCTATCTTGATGAAAATCGGCATGAAAAGTCAGGAAATAAGTCGCTATAGTCTTGGCTGTAAAATATTTTATTCACGCTGAGTGAAATGGTAGTTTAGGGGAAGGCCTAAAATGTAATTCTCAAATATTTCTTATTAGAAGTGTAGTCGGTGAATGCTAGATAACTAAGGTTATATAGTATTAAATTTCCTATTATTCATGTCGTATACATTGTTACCGTACTGGCTATGATCACCAAGATATTCATGAATTTGAATTTTTGTTACTAAGTCCTCATCAGCGCCGAGTAACGAGAAAATGGGTAAACAGTATTTAATGAAAATCGGTATGTAAAGTCGGAGAATAAGAAACTACAGTTTACGGTACAAAATATTTTACAAATCACAGAGTCGAAAGAAAACTAAATGTGTAGGCCTACAATATAGAAAGCTCATAACACTGATCAACAATAACATTACATTGACCATTGTTTGTCGTGATGTTTGTGTCTTCTGTTGCCCCTCATCTCCGGAAGATAGGATTACTGCTGCGTACAGAGTAATTTTTATTTGATTTCCGTCGCACCGACATAGATAGGTTTTATGGCGACGATGGGATAGGAAAGGGCTAGGAGTGACTTAGGCCTTAATTAAGGTACAGGCCCAACACTTGACTGGTGTGGAAGTGGGAAACCACGGAATACCATCTTCAGCGCTGCCGACAATGGGGTTCGAATCCACTATCTCTCGGATGCAAGCTCACAGCTGCGCACCGCTAACCACACGGTCAACTCGCCCAGTCGGACAGAGTGTAACAGCCTGCCTGAATACTGATGGGAAGTAGCTGGTGAGTTAGATAACTTTCTTCTTTAGCATGCCATTCCCCTGGTTTATAAATTTGCTGATACTACTGGTACGTAACACACTGGATCATCATAGCATTCGGGCTATTCAATCCCTACTCTGAGGTACTGATTGGAATGAACAGTGTGCATATTTAGCAGAATAATGACATATGAGTGTTCATGGCAATCTGCGGCCTGGTCATCCCAGCTCTGGAACTTTGGACTATTAGATCGGCACCGCAATCTAACCGCAGCACTGTTCGTTAAAAGTGATAAAACGTGCGGCTTTCCATTTGATCGAGTATTTTATATGATAGCATTGCTCTTAATCGCTACATTCATACTTACGTTTTTGTAATGACCTATGTTGATTTCAGTTAGGAAAACCACAAAGTCAGTCTTTCTGAGAATCCCGTAGCGAAGCACGGGTACATCAGCTAGTTTAAGTATAAATTTATACCGATTGTTTCCTAGCATTTTGTTCTCTAGCAATTTTTCTGCCACAATATACACACCTGTCGTTGTATATTGAGCAAGATTCATGGAGCCACTGGTTGCAACTCAAACACTGGATCCAGTCATCTTTTTTTGTGGTTAGGAAATAATTTTCCCCACATTCACAGCAGCGGTTCGTTTCTGAATTTATTGGACTCTTTCCATTTGCTGAGATGGTTTTCTTCACTGTTTGTGCCCTGTTTCGTGCAGCGTCAGAGGAGGTTTTCTTCTTTTCTGGAAACTACTATAGCCCGCAGTTTCAGAGTCGTTGTTGAATTTGTTCGGTAGTCCCATTTCCTTCGCCATTCTATAGGCAACTATTCTCACCGTCAACCTGTCAGGTGCAAACCCGGCTGCTGAAAGATTCCTAATATGGGCAACCAATTTTTTCTCGTTTTCTTGTCCAAACAAACCTAAGCATGAAAAAAAAGTGTCATCGAATACATTACATTATGGCAAATAATTAGTTTATACCGTAAGTTAACAATTAATACTGAATATTGATTTCACTGGGGTGATTATTGAAATAGCTATACCTGCTGGACCCAGTGCGCCTTCTTCCAGATTTCCTGAATCCATTCTTCGTTTCAATGTTCGTGCCGGAATCCCATACTCTCGTTCTGCCTCCCTGAATAGAATTTCCTTTGCCCTCAGTCTGTTAACAGCCTCTCTTAAATTTTCCTCCGTCCACTGAGCTCGTTTGACAGTGCCCTTCCTTTTGTACTGAGTAGGCATATCACAAAAGTTTATTTCTGAAAATAATATAATTTTATATAATGACAGTAATGTTAACAAAGAAAGCGATAAAATACATTATGTATTTTAAGAATCGTGAGATGATATCATATTCGAATAAAATATTGGTACCCTCTCAGTACTGAATGTTTCCAGATCACTTTTAGAATCTGATCTCAGTGGGGCATCTCTACCGGACTGTCGTGCGGCAACTCTCCCAATCATCAGTTAGAGAGGTCGTACCGTCCTGTTGTCGTACGTCAAGGCCAACATGGCCGAAAATGAGCTTACTATCAATTACAGTTATGCTTCTGACTTCTACTGTATTAAAAACGGCTGATTTAAGCATTTGAAACCGACTTAATATACAATAAATGGATACAAGGAAAAACTTTGTCAGGAGGAAACATGTACTCACCTCAAGAAATTGGCTATAATTGGCGTAATATACGAGCAACTTTCATCACACCCGCTGACAGTATTTCTACCTTAGTAACTGAGAAACCACACACACTGCCATCTAGGTCAGACGATGGGAACCTCTGCCTACGGCATATGCGGCATCTGTACCGGAGCGGCATCTGTACCGGATTTGCCCTATGTATTTGGAATGCTTTATCTACTGGGAAGACCTATTTAGGGGAAGCTGAATAGCTTATTGATGAAAATATCAAACATGTAAGTTATTGTTAGAGTTTCTCGCCGGAATTGGAGACGATGGAATACATCCACGGTGTCTCCTGTCCCATAAGGGTAACTTATTTCCTATACACAACGTTTCAACGTCCGTGCTCGCTTCCTAACTCTCCTACAAAGCTTCCTCAATACCAGAACTGGTTCATGATGGGTTCAGTTCGACTCCTGTTATGGTACATTCTTGCGTTCCACAGGGCAGTGTCCTTGGTCCCCTTGTTTTAGTCCTATTTATTGACGATCACAATAATACTCTATCCCCTTTCTCTAAGAAAAATGCTATTGTTTCCAGTTTATTATAAAATATTCAAACAAATCGATTCTTTAACAGGCGTAAACTCCTTTCAGAATGGGCTCAATGCCCTCTCTGAATGATGGTCTAAATGGCGTATTAAGCCTAATCCTGCCAGGTGCACTTCTATCTCTATCACGCTTCGCAGTTCCCCTGTTCCTAGCAAACACTCCCTCCTCGGTAAACCGTTCCCAAATAAATAAATAAATAAATAAATAAATAAATAAATAAATAAATAAATAAATAAATAAATAAATAAATAAATAAATAAATAGATAAATAAATAAATAAATGGGACCCCCAGGGGCTCTCAACTTTGGGAGCATAGATTGGAGACCGGAAGGCCCATAGGTGAGTCAGATTTTGCTGTCTCACGTGTGACAGAACCCTTACAATCATTTTTCCTATCCCTTTTCTCTTGTTAACTCTCGTTTTCATATGACCTCAACGGTATTAGGTATACGAGGTCTAGGGTGGGTTTTTTTTTTTTTCATTTTCAGTCCCTTCGAGGGCCTTTTCTTTCTTTTTTCCTATACCTTCATTCTTCGAATTTCGGAAAGTCGGACAGCTTCCCTTTTCTTTTTTAATTAGTGTTAAGAGAGAATGGTTGCCTAGTTGTGCTTCCCCTTAGAACAATAACCAGCACCACATCACTTATTCACGTCAGGCTGCACGCTCTAATTTTTCTTATCCGACCTCCCTTGGTTAAGTCTTGTTCTCTTCCGACGCTGACAGTATTAGATTTGCGAGGCCTAGCGTGTCTTTCATTTTACTCCCTTCACGGCCGTTTTCATACTTTTGTACTTCGAAGAGTCGGATCCTCGATTAGTGTAAATAAGCCTATAGGATGGTTGACCAGTTGTACCTCCTCTTACGGCAATAATCACCTCCACCATTCCTATGGTTTCACAATATTAACAGTCCTTCGCAAGTCCCCAGTATTGATGAGATAGCCATAGTGTCCATAGAGCCAAATCCAGCGTGGTCGTAACTTAATTTACACCATGTTAAAGATAATTCCTTGGTGAATGCTACATCAGTAGCACAAATTATGTAAGCTTATGAAATAGGCGGGTCAAAAGTTAAACTATAAAAGGATTTTTTTTTTTTTTTGCTATTTGTTTACGTCGCATCGACACAGATAGGTCTTATGGTGACGTCTAGGAATGGGAAGGAAGCGGCCGTGCCTGGTGTGAAAATGGTAAACCACGGAAAACCATCGTCAGGGCTGCCGACAGTGGGGATCGAACCCATTATCTCCCGGATGCAATCTCACAGCTGCGCGCCCCTAGCCGCACGGCCAATTCTTTTCACACCAAGCTAATCGTGGATCACGGCCGCTTCCTTTCTAGTTCTAGGCGTTTCCCATTCCATCGTCACAGAAAACATTTCGCTGTTCATATGACGTTAACCGCTAGCCGAAAAAGAAATGGAATGTCCACACAAAGGCTGATTCCCCTATGGGAAGGGGAGATAGAATACACCATCACACCGAGCAAATAGCTGCGTTGTTTGCATTACGGAGATAGTGAATTCGAACCCCACTGTTGGCAGCCCTGAAGACGTTTTTCGGTGCGGTTTTCCATTCTCACACCATGCGAATGCTGTGAGTCTGTACCCTAATATTAAGACTACATTCGCTTCTTTTCCTGTCCCATCGTCGCCATAAGACCTATCTGTGTCGCCGCGTCGTTAAACAAATTGAAAAATAACATCCACCACATCCCCTGGCTGTTTTTAGAAATGACTAACCACTGGGTACTTTTAATTTGGGAGTGCGGGTCGGCAACCACATGTCCCTTGGCTGAGTGAGGCATTGTTTCGACTTACTTAGGTTTTCACTCTTTAAATTAAATATACATTTGCTATCTGGCCATTCTTGGTCAATTCTTGTCCTCCTCCGACCCAACAGTATAAGGTTTGCGAGGCCAATAGAGTCTTTAATTTTTACGCCCTTCGCGGCTCTTCTCTTTTTTCTTGTCCATACCTTCACTCTTCAAGATGTCGTCGTGGTGGTGGTGGTGGTGGTGGTGGTGGTGGTGGTGGTGGTGATTATTATTTCAAGAGGAAGTACAACTATACAACCGCCCTCTATTAACAGTATTCAGACGGAAAATGGAAGAGGTCCGACACTTCGCTTGTACAAGTCTGCATTTTTTGTCCTCATTTCTGACATCGTTAGTTACTTTACTATCCTAGTAACAGTATTCAACTACTTCCCTTATGACCTCATTCTTCCCTGCTACGCTTGAGTTTGTTCGACAAAATTTCATTACTTTTGTTTTAGAATTGTTTTCTTCTTCCTAACTGCTCTTATTATTTCATTTACCACATTTTCTATACGAACAACGGAATGGAGGAGGAAGAAACTGTAGCTCTTTCTCCTTTTTTGATGGCTGTTTCGATTTCACAGCCCTCGATGTTGTACAGATAATAATCGAATGTGACTATTGCATGTGAACGTTCATCTATTGCTTGTTGCAGCTTCCTCACATTGTATTTATCGTAACAGAAAATGTACGTGTATTATTTATAAAATAGTATGGGGAGATATTCATGGTGACACTTTGTCTATTACAGGTGAGTGATCCCAAGCAGTCGACCTTATCAAACTTCCACAGCCATCAAGACGCATTTGATGGAAATCTAATGTAGTCGAGAAATACCTGTTTGGTATGTACGTATTTAGAAGATAGTCTTTTTTTCATAGGATAATATTTTTCTTGAGGTAATACTTCGATTTCAAAAGCTTCTGTTCTCTTTGTTTCTACGATGTCTATGTTTTTCCTCCATACAGTACCAATCTCCACACAAAATTCTTCAAAGACATTTTTTAATATGCACTGGCCTATCTATGTTTGAAATTAATTTATTAAAAAAATGCCCTTCCTGCATTTTATGTCCTACATATGTCTGCCACGTGAGTTAATCTACAACCCAGTTAACAATATTGATCTACTTCCTTCAAGATTTCATTTCTTAATCTAATATAAGATGCATATTTTGGCTTTGTTCTACTGGTTCCCATTACAATGTTTGGATTTATTTATTTTCAACTTGTACTTCTCCAAGAATGTGTCCATATCATTCAGCAAACCTCGCGATTCTCTACGGCAGCTAATCCCGAATTCCTTTCACATACGATCCTCTTTTCAAAAATTAAATTATTGTCGACTACCTTCATTCAGTTCGCTGCTTAATAGTCATTAATGTTATAATCTGCACGCTTCCGTGCACATTTCAACAATGTAGTCAACATTATATTTATTCAACCACACTAGGCATTGTCTAGTAGAGTAGCTCAGTGGTAGAAGCGCTGATCTTTAGAGTCCAAGTAGGCGGGTACGGTCCCGGCTAAATCCGGTGGTAATTGAAGGTGTACGTAAAATTTGTCTTCTTCTTCTTCTTCTTATTCTTCTGCTTCATCTACTACCACTTTTCCAGCATCATAGTGGGATCGCGGGTACGAACTATATTGCACATGGCCTTGTTTTATTGCCGGTTGTCCTTCCTGACGCCAACCCTATGTAGAGGGACGTATTCATTATTGCGTATTTCTGTGGAGGTTGGCAGTGTGGTATGTTGTATGAATATGAGGAGAAGTGTGTTGGAAGAAACACAAACATCCAGGCTCCGAGTCAGGCAAATTAACCAGACTCGATTAAAATTCCCAACTCGACCGGGAATCGAACCCGTGACATTCTGAACAGAAGGCCTCAATGCAGACCGTTCAGCCAAAGAGCCGGACGGGCTCGTGGAATGTCTTGCGGGACAATATTCAGGCACCTCGGCGCGGCGGCTCCGAAAATCGTAAATCACGTAGCTATCAGCTTGCATTCGGGAGATAATGGGTTCGAACCCCAATGTCGGCAGCCCTGAAGATGGAAACACCGTGGTTTCCCATTTTCACACAAGGGAAATGCTCGAGTTATACCCTGATTAAAGCCATGGCCGCTTCCTTCCCGCTCCCTAGCCCCTTCCTATCCCATCGTCGTCATAAGACGTATCTGTGCCGGTGCGACGTAAAAGCAGATTGTACATTATCTACCGAACTGAATTATAAGTTTCCCCAGGTTTATTCTGTCTTTCTTTCTTTCTTTCTTTCTTTCTTTCTTTCTTTCTTTCTTAGTTTACCATCCACGGCTGGTTTCTTCCTCGGACTCAGCGAGGGATCTCTACCGCCTCAAGGGCAGTAACCTGGAGCGTGAGACTTTGGGTCGGGGATACAACTAGGGAAGGAGGACCAGTACCTCGACCAGGCGGATTCAGCTGCAATGCTGAACAGGGGCCTTGTGGGGAGATAGCAGGATTGGAATGGATAAGCAAGGAAGATGAAAGGAAGCAGCCGTGGCTTTAAATTAGGTACCATCCCGGCATTTGCGAGGAGAAAAGAAGTGGGAAACCACGGAAAACCACTTCGAGGATGGCCGAGGTGGGAATCGAACCCTCTCTACTCAGTTGGCCTCCCGAAGCTGAATGGACACCGTTCCAGCTCTCGTACCACTTTCCAAATTTCGTCGCAGAGCCGGGAATCGAAACCGGGCCTCCGGGGGTGTCAGCTAATCACACTAACCACTACACCACAGAGGCGGACCCCAGGGTTATTAATAATTCGAAATATCCATCCTCATCCCATAGGGATCACGACCCACAGTTTGGGGGGAAATGTTTTATAGATTGATATTCGGGGGCCATAGTCACTATTAATCGACCATAAACTACAAAAAAGTTATCCGAGTGTAATTAAGTGGACCGTGCATTTTATTTCCTTTTAATACATGTCCAATACGTAGTGCACATCCTAGTCAGAGGTCTTCACTCCAGTCGTAGGTACTAAAGGTTGAACTAATCACTGCATTATGTGCGCCACAGATACTGCCACCATAATTTCCCCAGCACGCCTGCTGATAGCAGCGCCTGATGAGGTAACATTACATGTGTAAGTACTTGATAATGCATTACGTAATCACTGGTAGTGTTTTGGGAAATGTCATAGTGCATACATGTGGCCTGTTCATCATACAGCTCTTCTGATAAGATGTGGCTCGCAAGCAGTGCGGACTAACCTTGTGTGACTCATCTCAATTGGTTCAAGACATCCTTTGCTCAAATGTCACAATCAGTCGTATTTAAAAATTATATTTTTCTTCTCTTCTCTTCTCTTCTCTTCTATTCTCTTCTCTTCTCTTCTCTTCTCTTCTCTTACATTTTCCTTCTCTATTCTCTTCTATTTTCCTTCATATTCTATTCTCATCCTTCCTTTCTCTTCTATTTTCTATTCACTTTTCTTCTCTCTTCTCTTTGGAGTTCATAATCCCATTATTTTTTTTTTTCCTTAACGTAGTCCGGGTCCATGGCTGGCCTTTGGTCACAGGGGTCCCGGGTTCGATTGTCGGCAAGGTCGGGAATTTTAACCATCATTGGTTAATTCCGATGGCTCGGGGCTGGGTGTGTGTCTCGTGTTCATCAACATTCCATCCTTATCACGAAGCGCAGGTCGTATACAGGCGTCAAATCAAAAGACCTGCACCTAGTGAGCTGAACATGTCCTAGAACACTCCTTGGACTAAAAGCCATACGCCATTTGCATTTCATTTCCCTTAAACCAGCAAAGACTACAATCACAACACCTACTGTTCTTCTCATATAACCCCTGCAGCGTCCGACTCGTTGGCTGAATGGTCAGCGTACTGGCCTTCTGTTCAGAGGGTCCCGGGTTCGATTCCCGGCCGGGACGGGGATTTTAACCTTCATTGGTTAATTCCAGTGGCCCGGGGGCTGGGTGTTTGTGCTGTCCCCAACATCCCTGCAACTCACACACCACACATAACACTATCTCCACCACAATAACACGCAGTTACCTACACATGGCAGATGCCGCCCACCCTCATCGGAGGGTCTGCCTTACAAGGGCTGCACTCGGCTAGAAGTAGCTACACGAAATTAATTAACCCCTGCAGCATCGTGTCCATTCCTACCAGAGCCTGTGCCTTCTCTTTAGGGATATCAACTTACGAATGTTTCTACCCGTGGTGCCATGTCAGCTATCTAGAGCTTATACAGTATATATAATACACTCAACCGCTAAAATGTTAAACATTACTTATTCATTCACGCTTTACCAAGCGAGCAGCTGCGCGGTTTGGGTCATGTAGCTGTCAGCTTGCATTCGGAAGATAGTGGTTTTGAACCCCACTGTCGGCAGCCCTGAAGATGATTTTCCATGGTTTCCCATTTTCACACCAGATAAGTGCTGAAACTGTACCTTAACTAAGGCCACGGTTGCTTCTATTCCTATCCCATCGTCGCCATGAGACCTATCTGTGTTGGCGCGACGTAAAGGAAATTGTATAAAAAAGAAAATCACACTTTACAATGCGACAGGAAGGCTAGACTATTTGGAGGTCCCTGCCTTTCAGCATCTCAAATGTCGTTTTCCAGAATTTTTCCACATTCAGGAAACAGTTCCTGATGTCTATCTGCCACACTGCTACCCCCCAGTAATACAAGTTACACGCTGTCTTTACTATCCTACCTTCCTTGTTCAACTCATGCTGTCTTCTTACCCCAACGATGTTAGGTTTGCGAGGTCTAGGTAGTCCTCCATCTTCATACTCTTCATGGTAGCCTAGTGACACTTCCCTCAAAACAATAATCCCCACCACCACCATCATTTCCTGAAGTAAAATCTGAACAGACCGTTGTGCGGAAAATCAGCGTCAAACTTCGTAGGCTATACCTTGTCCCGTTATATAATATGTATTGTCCTACTCTTCAGAACACTTTTCAACACTTTGCCAACGAATTCGTGTATTTCTATGTGACTAACTGTACTAAGGAAAATTTGTAGCGGAAGTCATCGTTCAAACACATTCTAAAACCATAGAATGTATGGAAAAACTGTGGAAAACCTCATTGTACTTACAAGCCAAGAAAAGTCTGATTATTCAGCACATGAATTAGTGACCAATCCGGTAAAAGAATATAAGAAATGTCAACCAGTCACAGCTGCCTTTCGACACAATGTTATCGCTTTCATTTTACTGCACCTACGTGCACTTGGTTTTTATTTAGTTTATTCATACTATGGCTATTTTATATCACAAGAGAATTATTTTGTAATCAAAAATATATGCAAACTTGTAGATATATTACAGGTTTGAAATTATACAAAAGGATCATAAAGTAGATTGTAGATGAATTCTATTAATCTGGATGTCGCTTGCAGGAATTCAACTTGTCAACGATCTCTCTTGCCGGGAACATTTCCAAGAATGATCAGTTTTACTATGTTGCCCCTCCCACGTTGCAAAGTCTGTCCAAAGAATTGCAAAGCTTTGTGTTAACATACTGATGATAATCTGGTTCTGAGGTTGAGTTTGTTAATAATGAAATCATTGGTGCGATTCTGTCCACGGTATTCGTAACATTTCCTTCGCCAGCACCACATTTCATAATAGTCCGTTTTCCTCAGGTATGTAGTACGAAGGTTCAACGTCTCGAATCCTTAGAGGAAAACTGAAAATACCAGACTGGATACTATTTTCAGATGCCCTGAGATCTTAAAATATATCAACAACAACGCATAAGTCGAAACAATAAAAAACAAGAAATCATATACAAGCTAGAAATGTTTCCTCCTTGATCTTTCACCTGCCTAGGTTTGCCCTTTCCTATTCAAGGCAGTGTGAGCTATGGCTAGAAAGTGAAGGAACTCCTTTCTGAACTTTGCCCTCAGCACTTTAGCTCGAATTAACCTGAGAATCGTGATACTCTCAAACAACGCTCCTCCTTTCTCTTACTAAGTTCCCTTTCCAACATTTCCCATACTGTAATTCATTGCTGTTATTCATGAGTATTTTATTGATCCTTTATACTCCAACAGAGTTGAATATTTCACCAACTCTTTTGTTGTCGTTAAGCAATTGTTAGACTCCACAGTAAACTCTAACCCAGCAAACTTCGAAGGATCCAACAACGGAACCCTGCTTAACAGACCATCTGACCATATAGAAAGCTAATCAATATTCCGGTCGACAAACAAAATGACTGACAGACCGATTAAAAAGCGACTGGCCGAACCAAACAACCAACCAGCTATAGTTGGGAACGTTAAAAATACTTCCACAGTGTCCCCTCCCTGTTGTAAAAAGGTGACTATAAGGTGAATCTCAGGGAACCCTATCTTGGGGGTAAGGGGTGGAGTCCACAAGGCTCCTAGCTGAGTCTGACATTGCCTCCACGTACTTGTAGAATTCTCAGAGATCTTAAGCCTTCCACATACGGAGTTGAGTTTTTCAAAAGTGTGGGCATTCCAAAGAATCTATACTCTGATTTAGCAGTCTTGGTCAAATTGTTAGAAATCACCCCTATAGTACTGCATGCGAGAAGTATTAACTCCAGAAAATTCTTCATGGTTACACATACAGTACATTCAATATTCAAGTGTTGAATTGAATTGAATTGAATTGAATTGAATTGAATTGAATTGAATTGAATTGAATTGAATTGAATTGAATTGAATTGAATTGAATTGAATTTATTGACACTGAGACTGAAAGACCATTTTATGTAGCGTTTTCATATAATACAGTACCTGTTTATGAACACACGAACTACATTTTTATAATATTAAAATATTAAATCAAACATTAAACTTAAAAAAAAATACAGATACGAAATCCAGTAAAATTAAAACCTAAACTACATAATAAGTAAGAAAGTAAATCATTAAGCCTATTTATTATTTTAGACTATAAGAATCTAAAGAAACTTATGCTAATACAAAGAAACTACTTTCTAGGAAATATACAGATTTCTGATTGTTAGACACAAGAATGCCTAATCTCAGCCCCTTGCATACTCCTACAGGAAGATAGATGTTAAGGACTGCTTCAGTTGAGAACAGTTGGTGTTATTTATGAAACGGTGAAGATTGAAGTCGTTAAAAATACGTGATGCAGTGCAAACAAAGGATTTCTTAAATTTAGTGGTACGATGGAGGGGAATTCGAAGGGTGGTTATGGTATACTTTGTCAGATTTAGGAAGTACAAGTAAATAAAATGTATCTATTTAAATATATGGCGTGGCTCAGGCTATGAAGCCTGCTGTTATGCCAAACTATCTCATAGGCCTATATGCCACATTGTACAAACTACATCAACTTAAGGTTCCTAATTACATATCTTCTTCTTTTTATTCCGCTTTTTCCACACCTGTGGGGTCGCGGGTGCGAACTGTGTTGCACATATGGTCTTGGCCCTGTTTTACGGCCGGATGCCCTTCCTGACGCCAGCCCTATATGGAGGGATGTAATCATTATTACCTCTTCCTGTGGTGATTGGTAGTGTAATGTGTTGTCTGAATATGAAGAGGAGAGTGTTGGGACAATCACAAACACCCAGTCCCCGAGCCAGAAGAATTAATCAGACGCGATAAAATCCCAGTCCCGGCCGGAAATCGAACCCGGGACCCTTTGAACCGAAAGCCTCAGAGCTGACCATTCAGCAAATGAGTCAGTCTCCTAATTACAAATGAAAAGACAACATATAACGGCGATATTGGATATCTTTAGGAGACAAGCATACGGCACTCGGAGTTACCCCAAGCGACGACACCATCTGTTACCTCGTGTTTTCGAGCGGGAAAGGTGGTAACTCCTACGGTATTTTTTCTGGTTCAGATTTTTCATTCCTTTTTATGTTTTCATATTGAGGTCAGATGGTAATTTGAGTGATTGTAGTTAACACAAATACTTTTTTCCAGTCGGTCGAAACACGAAATATAACGCTTAGAACCCCACAACGTACCCGTGAAAGAAGACATTAGTACGGCATATATTATCATTTTATAGTAATGTTATAGTGATCGAGTTTCCACAGACTGGAACAATTTATTAGTTATATTAACTGAGTGTCGATACTGAAAAATAATGGATTCCTTCTTAACAAATTATAATAATAATAATAATAATAATAATAATAATAATAATA
The DNA here is from genome assembly GCF_040414725.1 of Anabrus simplex. Classification (NCBI taxonomy): domain Eukaryota; kingdom Metazoa; phylum Arthropoda; class Insecta; order Orthoptera; family Tettigoniidae; genus Anabrus; species Anabrus simplex. The sequence goes on along the minus strand of NC_090268.1, from coordinate 342,113,799 downwards.
ATAATAATAATAATAATAATAATAATAATGATTATGTTGCTGTTGTTGTTTTTTGAGTCATCAGTCCATAGACTGGTTTGATGCAATTCTCCATGCCAGCCTACTCTGTGCTAACCTTTTCATTTCTATGTAACTATTGCATCCTACATCTGCTCTAATCGGTTTGTCATATTCATACCTTGGCCTACCCCTACCGTTCTTACCCCCTACACTTCCCTCAAAAACCAACTGAACAAGTCCTGGCTGGCTTAAGATGTGTCCTATCATTCTGTCTCTTCTTGTCGTCAAATTTAGCCAAATCGATCTCCTCTCACCAATTAGATTCAGTATCCCTTTATTCCTGATTCGATCTATCCATATCACGTTCAGCATTCTCTTGTAACACCACATTTCAAAACCTTCTAATCTCTTCCTTGGCTGCCATTCCCCAGACCGGACTGGCATACTCTAGTATTGGTCGAAGGGATGTCTTGAACAGCGTGAGCCTGTTTTCTAGATTTAGGCATTGATCGGCTTTCATGAGAGGGATAATTTCAGATAAGCGTCTATTAGCTTGAGCCGAAATCGAATTAATATGATCTTTGAAGGTGAGCCCTCTGTCTAGGTAAACACCTATGTAATTAGTAGCATTTCTCCACCGGATCACTTCGCCAAAAAACACCAGTGGGGGAGGATTGGCTTAGGTGTGTCGGGCATGCACAACTTGAATAGAATCTGGGAGAGAACTCCACCCTGGAAAACACCCGCCAAAATGGGGCGAGGGCTCGACAGGGTTTTGTTTACCTCTACCTGAAAGTTTCTGTCTGAAAGGTAGCTTTTGAGTAATTGGATTATAAAAGAGGGGATACCAAAGGCGTTAAGTTTGACCTGCTGATCTGCATGCAGTGTCGCGGGAACTGGTAGGATACTCGTAGAATACGCGTCCGCTACCGACCTCCTCAAAGTGCAGCGCCCCATTAAATTAAATTTGGAATTGATTTGCAAACAACTTCACGTCACCTTGGTGCTTAGTAGGAGGCTGCTGAGAACGACCAGTATATTGCTCGTTTCAGGGCTTCACTTCCTCACGAACTTGAAGCGGTAATCGAAGGTCTTTATATTGTACCTGATGAGATAGGCCCTAGTTTCATGATTTGGTTTTTTTGAAGATAAATGCAGATATATAGGAATATTAAATTGAATACAGTGTCAGTTTTGTGTGGACGGGAGAATTTCAACATAGCCAGCCGTGATCGCGACTGTCCGTCGCCACAGTTAAGCTTGTCATTATGGGGAGAAGGTTTCCTGGTCAAAAGATAAGAGGATTAAATCTAGAGCTCACAACAACAGAATAATGACTACGAGGAAGTGAAAGAGTATATATTTCGGACCAAGGGCGAGCAGATGTATCACCAATACCGAGAATATGACGTACCAGTTTTTTCACGCCCCGATGCATTTGGTGTTGTCACGTTACAAGGAAGAGATTTCAAACTAACCGAAGCGGTGTTGACCAATGGGAAAATTTATCATAGGCCCGCAGATAAGCCAACATAAGAAAAACTCAGAGTGAACTCCAGTTAGCTTCTCCGATAACAATAATTAAATTATTCCAACCACATAATTGAATAGAGGGGATTTTTGTGATATCGTTCCCATGTTGATTAAATGTAATCGTAATAAATTCAAGTAATGAATTCGTGGAAATGACCCACGCTATCTCGCCATTGGTCGAGATGAGCACGCCATCAGGGACGCCGAGTTAGCGCGCGAAAGGTGGAGGACAGGAATTAAGTGATATTTCCATGATCACCGAACGATATGAGTTCAGAATACGACACATGAATGTGTATCGTCAGTGTATTAAGTGGGATAAAGCAAGAAATCCAAATCCACCTGCATATGCCGATTTAGGATAACCAACCCCCCTCTCCAGGAGATGACCGCGGATGACCCCGGCGGGAAACCATATCGTCCATAAAAGTCCAGTAGTGGGACCTCACATCACCCAGTCGTTTGAAGTCACCAGTTGTGACCGGTCGAACCTCACATCATCCAGTTCTTACCAGTCACCAGTCGTTATCGGTCACCAGTCGTGTCAGTCGTATGAAGTAGTTGAGACTCTGACACGTTGACTCCGTAAGTCAGTACCTCAGGACGTATTTGAAGTCAGTTAGAGCTGAAAGTGAGTGAGTTATTAGGAGAATGAAGACGAACAGTGAGGTTATTCATAGTACCGAGTGTAAATAATCAGTACAACTGTATGTTGAATTTAATGAATGTCATGTGATTAAATAATAAATAATTAACGGAACGCCGATAGTACCTTTGGAAGGCAGTGTGTGGAGCCTGAAGTAAATAGCTCAAGATAGACGGTGAATAACCATCCGAGCAGGGAACTATAGGAGCTAGGCGATTATCAAGACGGCTTAGAAATAAACCAGGAAGTGCCGGTTGAAGACGCGATACGCGCCGGTTCGAATGAACGACATTTCGTCGTAATGTGTCACGACGTGTGTTTCGGGCGTATATGAAGAGTATATTGTGCGAGTGTCAGGGGTCTAGGAGCACCTATAAAAGGTTTTTTGTTATTAGTATTCTTGTATAAAATAGTGTAATAAGGTGTCAATCATGGGTAGTCAACCAGAAGTGTTTTATTGTGTTAAATTTATATTGTGCGACATGATGGACGAGTAAATCACCATGGGGCCGTAAGGCCTATATCTCATCCGCTACGAGACAATGGAATTCTACATAGGAATGAGTACACAAATTTGATATTTGGGGGATGTTATCGCGACTAAACGGGGTTCAGTGTAAATTAATTATGGTTACTTAACATGGTCCGCCTCCCGAGTCCATGATTTTATTTTTTTGTTAGACGGACGAACTAATTTATAGTAACGTAATAATGGGTTAGATTAATTAATTTGAGTGTTTGTCTGTTGTATATAATGTGAATATGGGATATATTTCTTTCAATTAATGCATGCTGTTTGTAATACTTTGACTTAAGTTCATTTCAAGTATTAAATTCCTTTTTTGTGCTAACCCATTTATTTGATTTTCAATCACTGCTGTGATCATTTGTATTTTAATTAGGAATATTTTCTACCTGACAGCCAGATTATGAAAGAGCCAGAGTATGTCAAATTTGTGTTGCGTACGGAAGGTCATTAAAATACTAATAATAATAATAATGTTTGTGAGTTGACAAAGGAAAGTAAATTAATAATAATAATAATATGTGTGCGTTTGCAAGTTAAAGTATAATAATAATAATAATGACAGTGCTTCGTGAGTTAGCTAGTGCAAATAATAATCAATGTGGAGATGACATGTAGCTTAAAGACTTTCATTCGCGTAATTAGTTTGATTTTACGTAAATTTTTGATCTCACGTTTTTGGACTTTATTTTAACCATTAAAATTTGTTTAAAAGCGATAGAGGCACGTGAATTAGAATGGTCACGATATGTTAAAAGCCCAGAGTGGTTTGAGCCCATGTTTAGAGTTGGAAGTCATGAGGGACGAATATCCGGCGTGAAATAAATTGAGCCGTATTGTTTGTAATGATGAAATAGATGAATCTCAAGGCCTAAGATGATATAAAATGCAGATGCCGGTGTTATTAGTGGTAGAATCCACGCACCGAGGATTAATTTATGAATTAAATGTTTGAAGAGTTCCGATAAAAGGAAATGGACTTCAAATTGGAAGGAATAGTTAAGCAATCGCCGGCATTGGAGGTATTTGCCCAGCCGCGATGTGCCATAGGTTGTGAGATGTATCTTGGGAGGACGTGTGTCCCCATATAAAATTAACGGCAGTACGAAATTGAAGGTACGGTCCCGAATACCGTGTTGTCCCGACCAATATAAAGCAGATCTTAGTGGTTCATAACGAGATTTAACATATGTGACTAAATTCTAAAGAGTGGAAATTAAAATATCATCTTTCCATTTTTAATAATAATAATAATCATACTTCAAGTGAATCTTGTCGTAAATCAATTGCTTAGTGCCAAAGTAGACTGAAATTGTGAAGGTTTATGCATTTAACCATGAATATCGCTAACGGTAGTGTAAACGTGAAATAATAATAATAATAATAATAATAATAATAATAATAATAATAATAATAATAATCATAATAATAATAATAATAATAATAATAATAATAATAATAAAAATAAATATTTGAAGAAGAAGAAGAATTTACTTTTTATATTTAGGACATAATAATGATGTTGGGAGTAGAAATGAAAAATTTGAGATTTTTAATAATAATAATAATAAATAAATATTTGAAGAAGAAAAAAGAAGAAGAATTTACATTTTTATATTTGGACATAATAATGATGTTGGGAGTAGAAATGAAAAATTTGAGATTTTTAACTAATAATAATAATAAATAAAATATGTGAAGAAGGAGAAGAAGAATAACCAATGAAGCTACTTTTTTATTTGTATTTTTTTGATGAGAATAATAAGAGCGAGAAGTTGAAGTATTATAGCGAGGATGATTACGGGTTACGATAATCACGATTTCCACTATTAACAATAATGTGAACAATAATAATAATAATAATAATAATAATAATAATAATAATAATAATAATAATAATGAAAAGCTGAAGAAGCAAAAGATGAAGAACTTGCAATAGTAATTTTAGAATAATAATTATGATGAAAGGAAATTAAGATATTTAATGGGCGATGATTTATTGTTACGAATAATATAATAATAATGATAATAATAATAATAATAATAATAATAATAATAATAATATTTATTAGGAAGCTGATCATTAAATTGTGCGGATAAATTACGAGGAAGAACGAACCTTCGTTTGAAACGTCGGCAAGGGTTGGCATATAATCATCCCGGATGACCAATGATAATAATCAAATACAGGATTATAATTGAAATTAATGATAATAATAAATTAATTGATGGTAGTCACAGAATATGATAATGATCAGATAAAGAATGGTAATTATATTATTTAATAATCATAGGAGGATAAGATAGGGACAGTCGTCCTGTGTCGAACTGCTCAGAACCAGATGTTGGGTTTTCACGGGGAGATTGTTAGCGGTAGATACGTAAATAACCCACGGACGGCACATGTCTTCATGGTCAGAGCATAATAATATGAACCTTTCCGTACGTCTTGTCGTATTGACAAGTGTAAATATTGAAATAGGCTTTGAGTTAATGAACTCTACCTGGCGTGTTTGTGAATCTGGAAATAATAGGCTAGAGTTTGTCCGTACTATAAATTCCCGTTTTTTGGAGACGATAACATTTCCACGGTGGGTGTCCGGCTCACCAGAATGTACATACCGGAAGTGTCTCATGTCCAAACGGAACGAGGAGACGACAGTAAAAAGTTACTGTCGTGCCTTCGTCTCCGAAAGAAGATCTCCAGCGGTGAAACGTCCAATCATACGGACGTGAATTCGATCCCCAGTAACCAATTGGGGCGAATTCACCAGATGTTTTACACTACCAGAGTAGTGAGGTAAAATCCAAGTAGTATGTCATTTATTTTTCAGGATGAAAGTGTCCCAATGTAAAATTGTCATCATGTGTATTTTGCTAAATAAGTGAATAAATTGCTCCTCATTGCAATTTCAATAGGAAACAGTTTCCATATCTTTTCATTGTAGTTAGTCCAGTATGCCCATGGAATTTAAGTTGTCACTTCCCAGTCCTATTGTGGAGTCAAAAATTTGTATCCATGAATGAGTCGTCCCCCGTAACCTTAATTTGCATGCCCCGTTCATCCCTGTGTTCATTTGATGCGCCGATATATTTTTTTGATTTCTTTATATAAATTTTTGTATCGTTTTCGAACTGATCAGCCCTGAGATAAATGCTAGTCTGGGACTCAGGAAGTGAGCGGGTGCAATATGAAACTTTAGATCAACTCGCGTGGCGGTTCAGATTCCACGTAAAAATGTTCCGGCTGCTGTAAAAATATCGTCAACAACCATTAACTCACTTATTCCTCTAGAGCTCAGTGAGCCATCTCCCCCACGACATCTTGCGATGGCTAGTAATGCCAAACGTAACCACGTTGAACGCACAAATAAGGATAGATATTGGGCTTAGAACCACAACTGTAAACTAAGGTATCTGACACTATCCAACCGTTTCACAGGGTGAGGCCACAGATTTAAAAAAAACGGAGACTGAAATACTGTACACTTCACTTGATACCGACTGCCTTGTGGCAGTTCTTACTGTCTGTGGTGAAAGCTGCGTTTCTTATCGATGTTATTGGCTTTAAGTCCCATTAACTACTTTTACGGTTTTCGGAGCGGTTTTTTTTTTTTTTTTGCTAGGGGCTTTACGTCGCACCGACACAGATAGGTCTTATGGCGACGATGGGATAGGAAAGGCCTAGGAGTTGGAAGGAAGCGGCCGTGGCCTTAATTAAGGTACAGCCCCAGCATTTGCCTGGTGTGAAAATGGGAAACCACGGAAAACCATCTTCAGGGCTGCCGATAGTGGGATTCGAACCTACTATCTCCCGGATGCAAGCTCACAGCCGCGCGCCTCTACGCGCACGGCCAACTCGCCCGGTCGGAGCGTTTCTTACCATATACTGTATGTGTTCAAATGCGCCTCCTAGTTACGGTAAGTATTAATTTAACGCGAACGGAGCACGTAGACTGCTCGGTTAATATTGTAAATACACATGCCAACACAGATCTTCAGCCAATACTTCACACGTAGTAAGTCTCATCCTTCAAGTGTAAATATGTTATTTGCCGGGCTGAGTGGCTCACACGGTTGAGGCGCTGACTCCGATTTGGCAGGCTCGATTCTGGCTCAGTCCGGTGAAGGTGCTCAAATTCGTCAGCCTCGTGTCGGTAGATTTCCTGGCACGCAAAAGAACACACGCGGGACAAAATTCCGGCACCTTGGGGTCTCCGAAAACCTTCAAAGTAGTTAATGGTACGTAAAAACCAATAACATTATTATTATTAAATTTGTTATTAGATTTGAATGGTCGAAATAGTAATTTCATCTTTGTTCATTTCAGTGGATTAAGTCTGTCGCAATTAGTCAAATCATACTGCGCCAACGTATGCTTTAGGTCGAAAACAAAAAAACAAAAAATTCCGGGTAAACAAACGTAAAGGTAGTCAATTTTAAAAATACAATGACCGAGCGAGTTGGCCGTGCGGTTAGGGGCACGCAGGTGTGAGCTTGCATTCGAGAGATAGTGGGTTCGAACCGCACTGTCGACAGCCCTGAAGATGGCTTTCCGTGGTGTACCATTTTCGCACCAAGCCGTTTCCTATCTCATCGTTGCCATAAGACGTATCTGGGTCGGTGCGACGTAAAGCAACTTGTAAAAAAATACAATATAATGTAATTACTCACCAGCGATCATAGGTTCCTGCTGTCCGACTCCTTGGCTGAATGGTCAGCGTACTGGCCTCCGGTTCAGAGGGTCCCGGGTTCGATTCCCGGCCAGATCGGGGATTTTAACCTTCATTGGTTTATTCCAATGGCCCGGGGGCTGGGTGTTTGTACTGTCCCCAACATCCCTGCACACCACACATAACACTATCCTCCACCACAATAATACGCAGTTATCTACACATGGCAGATGCCGCCCACCCTCATCGGAGGGTCTGCCTCACAAGGGCTGCACTCGGCTAGAAATAGCCACACGAAATTATTATTATTATTATTATTATTATTATTATTATTATTATTATTATTATTATTATTATTATTATTATTATTATTATTATTATTATTATTATTATTATTATTATTATTATTATTATTATTATTATTATTATTATTATTATTATTATTATTATTATTATTATTATTATTATTATTATTATTATTATTATTATTATTATTATTATTATTATTATTATTATTATTATTATTATTATTATTATTATTATTATTATTATTATTATTATTATTATTATTATTATTATTATTATTATTATTATTATTATTATTATTATTATTATTATTATTATTATTATTATTATTATTATAGGTTCCTGCTGTCAAAATTCTCGGCCAACGTCCTTGAACAACCTCTGAAAGTTTGTCGGCTGAGTTCACTTCCAGCCTCCTATGATCAGTCCAGAAAATCTTTAATAGACACCTATAGATTCACACCTCAAAGGCTACCAACTTGTTTTTGGTTGTCTCATTCAGTGTCCTCACATCAGCGCCATATTATTTGTGACTTTTGTTCAATATTAAACTTTTTCCATTTCTTTTGCGTCATTTTCACAGCGATGCTTGCTTTAAATATTTAACGAACAGACTGATTTGAAATCTTTTTTTTTTTGCTAGTTGCTTTACGTCGCACCGACACAGATAGGTCTTATGGTGACGATGGGACAGGAAAGGGCTAGGAGTGGGAAGGAAGCGGCCGTGGCCTTAATTAAGGTACAGCCCCAGCATTTGCCTGGTGTGAAAATGGGAAACCACGGAAAACCATTTTCAGGGCTGCCGACAGTGGGATTCGAACCTACTATCTCCCGAATACTGGATACTGGCCGCACTTAAGCGACTGCAGCTATCGAGCTCGGTATTTGAAATCTACAATATACTGAAAATAAGAGTTTTAAAATGAGCAATTCTAAAACGAGTAACAAACAATAATATTGGACGTTATAGTAGATAGATTTCTCCGAAAATGTGACAAAAATACGCCCTTTTATATGTCATGTTAAGCGATGTCCTGCTAAGTGATGTTTTAAATACAGTCTTAATACAGGATTTAGATGGGACCGTTAGATTTCGCGATTATATCCAATGCGCCATTAAAAGCGATGGCGCAATAAACGCTTTCGACTGTATCCTATATCCTCCTCAGGAAAAGAACCTGGTATTAATATTCAAAGTGAGCCAGACTGTTTACATGAAGCGGCTAACCTAGATTAGCTTTTTGATGTATGATATTTACGACTTGGTCGCAGCTATTTTCCTTCACAACTTCCTGCGTAGGTTTTCACACGATAGAAGCTATTTACTGTACTTTATGCATTCTCTTCCGTTATATACAGGAAGCTGTTAACCTCTGACAGGCACTGTTGTGGGAAGACGTTATTATCTTTCAACAAGAATTGTGATGATGTTAGCACTCACTTTTATCGCCGAATGAAATGGCTGGGTAGCCACAGTAGACTGCTCTAATGCCCAGGGATGATAAATTTCAAAGCAAGCTTGTAATTTTCCGTGACTGTTAATACCGTGATCATAGGCAAGATGCTCCAGTTTTACCTGAAATCCGAACCACAGGTACATAGCTCTCTTTCTGTTTCAATAATCTCACATGTCATGGCAGACGAAAACTTCTCTTCTGAAGTCCCTGCCATGTAAGCTTGAACAGTAAGGGTACAACCTTACTCTTTCTCCCTGTTAATACTGAAGGTAGTGATTTGTAGTTATTTTTTAACTGTTAGGTTCGATTCAGTGTCGCTAACCATACAGTTTAGGGACCTTACTTGTCAATACGCCGTCTTGCAGTTACTGTTAATCTTGCATATTGGCACTATATAGTCATGATTTCTTCGTGATTTGCGAGATTAAACGTACTGTCATTGTCGTCTTATGAAAATGGCTAGTGTTACATTTGAGGGTATAAGTAAAGCATATTTTTTCTCTCTGTAGGACTGTAAATCTGTTCGGGTATTATCAGGTAAGTCAAACTCTGGCATGTTCCAATAATGCATTTAATAACTTAGTTGGTGTTAAATGACGAACGCGGCGTTTTATTAATGCGATCTTATTTCGTACAATTCGTATGTATTCGGTTATAATGTAAAAGAAGCATGCATAATCGGCAAGAACTCTAAAAAGAAAAGCAATGTTACCTCCCCTATATAGATCAATTCAATTGAAATGGAAGGAAGTTTCGTTATCAACCTAACTTAACCTTTTCTTTCCACGACTTTTGTACGGTTTGCAGACTTAGTCTTTGTGTATTCTTATTGACTTCCGGCATACGGACATATTTATTCATGATACGTGTCTGTAACAGAGTTGCACTCCAATTACAACAGAAATTTCACAATATAATACAATGATATACATTGCAAAAAACAGAAGAAGATTAGGAAAAATTAACAACAGATTTTGAAAAATTATAAGAAACAAAGTTAGAAGAATAAATGACAAAAACAACAATAGGTTATGTACAGATCAGGATTAGATAGTGCTGCAATTACTGGCTCCTGATTACATAAGTACGAAGAACTAAAACTTTATGTGCAGGCACACAGGCGAACAGGTCAGGTGCATGAGTAATAGTGTAAAAATAATATCTCGAAATTTATAGACGATTGAATTCCATTTGTGTTATTGACAAAGAGATAGTGTAATGAATTCTATTTTCTTTTTATGAGATGCTATTTTTGAAGATTGTTTAAGTATATTCACTAAAGAAAATCACTAGACTTTTTTGAAGTCTGTTAGGGACATTGAGAGATGTATGTTCCTCATTGAGCCAGAAGTTGCTACTACATATCAGTCTGCCAATCCCACTGAAATGCCCGCACCAACCGACCCTATGAACAACATTTTCACACTGTTCATATCAGAGACTGGCTGCGTAAGGAATGGTGTTATTAGAATCACACATACCTCGGTCACTTTCATATTGTCAAAGCCAGGGATGAGACTGACATACCTCAACGAAAGTAAGAAATTTATTCTAGCCCACGCCGGAAAACATAGTATACTGTAAACACTAGGTCTTATCAGCAGAAGCATTTATGAAAAAAATTATTATCCAAGTTATATTTAAGATGTGTTAATTGATCATTCTCGCGAATTAGATTAAAATCTGTCAGGTTCAATTCAAACCGCTCCCTTGAGAGTGCCAAGGTTTTCGACTGTGGAAGTTCCTATCTTCCACCCCTACAGTAGTCTTTATAGCCTGTATGGAGATGTCATCTGAAGACTAAGTGATCGTAGTTGATAGGCTAATAGAGCAGGGTGACCAACCGCCCCGCATTTTAAGGTATTTTGTAAATGTCCAGCGCGGGACGTCATTAGTCCCGCATTTTAAGGTTTTCTATCTGAACGAATTTTCGGTACGAATTTCCACAATACGCAACTGTCCTGCCATCTAGTTTCAACTAAACATAGTGTAAGCGTTGTCAACAGTACGATCTTTGAAAGAGCAAAGAAGCAAGTTATAGCATCTTTGGAGAAGCGTTCCGGAACAATTAAATGGCAAAGAAATGTTGGCTTATGCAAGAAGTGCCGATAAATACAGTTCCAAGCAAGATAAATGATGCAATAGTATTAGTTATGTTGAGGTTTCCAGTATTTCTATACTTAGTGCCTATAAGAGAGTTTGAAATTTAGAACAAGTGCTGATGTTTGTTTACTTGTTTAAATTAGCCAACATCTAGGTCATCACCCCATCAAGTGCTGTTAGAAAGTACTTAATATAACTGATAATATTTAAGTGCCACGAATATGTAATTTTCCCTATTTTTCCAATTTAAGAAAACTTGTGATAACATTTAGATTATAAAATATTCAACATCTTATTAATTCAGAATTTGTTATTCTTACATGTTTTCATTTAGATGAATGATCTTCAGCCCACAGACTGGAAAAGAAATTGTGCAATAACGGTAGGTGAAATGCATTTTTCTTTTATGTTATTACTTCAACAAAAGTGCTCTTGGTCAAAATAAAGAGAGAAACTGGCAACACAAAGCTTTTGAAAACGTTAACATTTTTGTCCTTTTAAAATTAGAGCTAAAATGTAGTTGTGCCCCCCAAAAAATTGTGAAATGTCCCCCTTTTTTGACTGTCTTGTCCCCCATTCCTTCCTTCAACAGCTGGTCACCGTAAGTGTGAAGCCTCAGAAAACCCATGCTAAAATTATTGCAAGAGGAAGCTGAAACCAATTCTTCTCCCAGTTCTCAGTCAAGTGCATTGAATTCTAACACTGACACTAGGATTTAAATCCTCCATGAAAGAGCGAGGAATCGAATTACGGCCACCCACGCCTACACTAATTATGAGATATGTTGACAATTATTTCATTGTGTTAGATACCGTCATCTGTTTATTTCCCAAGTTAATTAATATAGCACGCTGACTGTGTAGAGAAGATTCATTCTACAGAAGATAAATTACTTTGACGTCCACAACGAGAATAGCAAAGTATTACATCAGCATTCAGTCGGCCGGAAGAGCAGCAGGCGCTATATCTAGTACAGTAATACAGCAATAGACAACCTTGGTTCTAACCCTAAACCCTGACCTATTGAACTCAATGAGAATGTTCTCATTGGCACATCGCAGGCAGGAAATAGGTCTCTATAGCGTAACCTAGTTTCCTTACATATCTCACACCACATTTCCTTGTTCAGCAATAATAATAATAATAATAATAATAATAATAATAATAATAATAATAATAATAATAATAATAATAATAATAATAATAATAATAATAATAATTCTTTTGGATGTTGCTATTCTGGTGCAATTCTTGTAAGGGAGGCCCTCCGGCGAGGGTGGGCCGCATTTGCCGTGTATAGGAAACTGCGTGTTATTGTGGTGGGGGATAGTGTTGTGTGTGGTACATGAGTTGCAGGAATATTCATGACAGCACAGACAACCAGTCCCCAAGCCAAGGGAATTTAAAATACCAGGCCCGGGCGGGAATAAAAAGTTTTATCTTGTAGCTGATATATCTGTCGTTGACAAGTTCCTTTTCGTACATTTGCAACATTAATTTCATGTAGTGGAGGTGAGTTACAATCAATCAATCAATCAATCAATCAATCAATCAATCAATCAATCACAAATGATCTACATTTGGGGCGGTCGCCCAGGTAGCAGATTCGTATCAACGTTTTACCTCTTAAATAAATAAATTAATTAATTAATTAATAAATAGCCTTGTGAATTGCCGTGTGAATGCAGGGGCAGTGCTCAGTTTAACTCGTCAGTAGGTGCTGAAGAGCATTATTATATTGGTTATTTTCCTAGTTTGTTTCGTGAATACGTATTACTGCATATTTACACTTGTGTAGTCTCGCCTCCGAGTGGATGCAATTGTGTTTTTCGAGATCAACAATTCGCGAAAACGCACTGTTACATCATTGACAATTGTACACTTTTTTTCCCAGGGAGGGTTGAGATTCCTTCTTGGTGAAAGCGTACCCTTGCACACTGCTACTCTGAATGTTGCAGACGTTTATTTTAAGTTCTTGAGCTTTTCCTCCGTTGGAAATTTTCTATGACATAGGCTACTTTGCATATGCATGTCCTCCTTTCACCATGTGTTCCGTGATGAGTTATTAGATCACTACTACATGCAAACGTCTTACTGCCTATTTAACAACAGTCTTGCTACTTTCCCGAGTGATCAGAGGATGACTATCACGGTGTCCTCTTCGTAGAGTTGTACATTTGTATGTTGTATATTTCGCCCCTGAGTTCCACTGAGAACGTACTTCAACATACTTTACACCAGCGCGGCGTATTTCCGCAGTGTACACGGGGATGATATTTTTATGTTCACACTTCATACAAACCTCTTTTACTGTTTGATCCCGGAGTGATTAGGAAGGTGACTTTCAAGTTTCCCTCTTTGGAAAGCGTACTATTGTATATTTCACTGTTGCACAATTTCTATAATATGTGTCTTAAACGATCTAGCTTATCACAGGGCTTGAAAATGTGTATCCCGTAAGGTTAGTGATCTCTGAACACAATTTTTCCTGGGTCTTTCCACTATTAGCTTATCTTTGCTGTTCTTGTCCATTGTTTTCCTCCTCATCTTGCCCATCTAGTTCTTTGCCTTCCCACGTTCCGTCTTCCCTCTACATTTAATTTCAATTGTTTACCTAGCTTTTTCTTAAATATTTCCAACGAACTTGGACATTGATCGAACATGTCCCTTGATAAATAATTTATTCCAATCCCTCACGCCTCGTCCTATAAAGGAATATTTGCACCAATTTGCCCTCTTAAATTCAAAATTTACCTTCATACTTTTCCTACTATTAAAAGCTCCACTCAAGCTTATTCTTCTACTTACGTCATTCCATGCCAACTCATCACTAACAGCTCGAAACATACCACATAGTCGAGCAGCTCGTCTCCTTACTCCCAGTTCTTCCCAGTCCAAAGTTTGCAACATCACTAGTTTGTCGGAAATCAACCAGAACAAATCTTGCTGCTTTCCTTTGAACTTTTTTCCAGTTCTCGTATCAAGTAGTCCTGGTGAGGGTCCCATTCACTGGAGCCATACTCTAACAGCGGTCTTACCACAGACTTATACGCCCTCTCTTTTACACCCTTACTACAATCCCTAAATACTCCCATAACCACGTGAAGAAATGTGTAACCTTTTCTTAACTACCTCCTTAATATGATTACATCAGAAGACACAGAAAATACTTCAGTTAACAACAGTGAGTCAGTGTGATGAAGGTTATTCGTAAAGGGTCGTTCAAAACGAAATGGGTGTTTGTAATCTACTCTTAGAAACTAAGGGCCGGTGTTAGAATGAGGGTTTAAACTGAAGATTGAGCTAAACTGTAACTTTAAACCGACGTTGAGTCTTATAATGACCGGCCTAAGTTAAACTGAGGTGAAGAAGGAAATATACGATCTTGGTAGCAGTGATTTGGGAGAAAATATGACTGTCGATAATACTTTGCAGTGACTTGCAAGAAAAGATGACTATCGGTAATGTTTTGTTTACTTCTTTTAGGTAAAATGGCGGATAAAAGTAATATACGTTGTCCTAATTTTACTTGTAAGGAAATAATTGCTTGTGCCAATTAGTACAGAAATATTTATGTAGTCCGTGAAACAGTGGCGGTATGAACTCCTCCGAAATCTCCCATTTTAATAAACATACTACGGAAGGCATAAAACCGCAGTGTTATTAGTAGCTGACTGAGGGGTTCTACAGCATGATTTCCGAAATAGAAGGAAGTTACTTTATTTTCTAAAATTTACACTTTTGATATTCAAACAGTTCAAAAAGGAATTTTTACATTCTTACCTCTCCGTTGCATGTTTTATTTTAGCATCGATTTGCTGAAATAGGGTTATGACAGTCTGTTTTTTAAGCCTAAACCTCGTTAAAAACTATTTTTCATTCCATATATGAAAGTGACGTCCCCTTGCTCGGAAAACTCGTAGTGCCCATGGTCGTTCAATAATTTGAACCACTTCTTCGTCATAGCTTAGTATTTCTTCAAACACCTCAAAAATATCTTCGAGATCCATTCGTTCTGCTATGTTGTAAGGTTATGTATTCTTAAACTTCAGTTTAAACGGTAGATGAGTGGTAGTAAAATTAATCTCTAATTAAACTTAAGATTAAGTTTTATAATACACGACTAACAGATAAACCGAAGTTTAAACTGAACCAACAGATTAAACCTCTATTATAATCCCGGCCCTAAGTGTCATCATAAACTTATTGTCTTTTAAGTAGACTGGTAATGCCGCAGCTGCAAGTACTTGCATACAGTTATTTGCTCTATTCAGGTACTTCCAGTACCGGAAACACCTGATGTTCAACAGAGCAATCAGAGTTCCATATATCGTCCACTTTCATGACATCCGGTACTACTGAATGGAAAAAGCAAGCAGGAATTTAGTGATTGAGACTGTAAGATATAAATCTTCTTCCTGTACGGTCTTCTCCCACTCAGCACCGCCCCCTTCTGTCATTCTTCTACATGTACCTAATGGCTAACACACTCACAATCAAGAGATTGGAAACGATAAAACTCTCCATTAGCATAAATTTTTAATGATCTTCCTGTTGACAGCCACTGCTTGTGGAGAGCAGCTGTAGTTGGTCTGATGAAGAAGAAATATTCGCCCCCAGTAGTTGTCATTGTCATTTCAGCGGTAGTGTATGACACAGTTACTCAGCTGTAGGTTTTCTACCAAGGTTTGAATCCCAGTCGACCAGGGTGTGTAATCATCATTTAAATATTCATGTGGCTTCAGGAAGTGCCAACTATCAAACTGGAGCAGGACGACCTCAGTGACCCCAGGAATAACTGTGATAAGATGAAGGTAGTTTTGCCGGACTCCTTGGTTGAATGGTCAACGTAATGACTTCCAGTTCAAGAAGTCCCATCTTCAATTCTCGACAGGGGAATTCCAATCGAGTTTGTTTAACTCGTCTAGCTCTCGGCCTTGTTGTTTGCTTTAATACACACCTCTTTACTTACACACAATACACCACACTACCAACCACCACAGGGACATATAATAGTTGATTTCAATGCCACATACAGGATAGGCGTCAGGAAGAGCATACTCAGAGCTTATCCACGACTCCACTGGCAATACCACAGCTCCAAGTACTTGCATAAAATTAGTTGTTCTATTCAGGTACTTCCAACACCGGAAACATCTTATGTTCAACGCGGGAAATGTGATAGAAGAATAGCTGTTATTATCCTTTCATTCTTGCCTAGTCGCACCTGCCTTTATAACAATGATCATCACTAATATTCACCCACATCACACAAAAAATTGCTTGAACTGTCTGCTTACATTTTCCACACAGCCGAGGTATCTG
Organism: Anabrus simplex; assembly: GCF_040414725.1. Lineage (NCBI taxonomy): Eukaryota > Metazoa > Arthropoda > Insecta > Orthoptera > Tettigoniidae > Anabrus > Anabrus simplex. The sequence continues at coordinate 342,097,230 of NC_090268.1, read as the reverse complement.
CTTATGAGATTATATATTACACTTCGTAATTCTCTTTGAGAAATTTAAACGATGTGTTTGTGGATGTTATTCTTCAGTTTGCCTGAAGTGTCTTGTAATCAATAACTTTTAAAGTTCCCCAGAGATAATAATAGCAAGGAGTTAATATTTGGATCGTGAGGATTATTGTTGCTGTTTCACAAATACACGCCAAAATCGTAGGGTTGTATTCTTCGCAGACAAAAGTTATCATATAAATATGGGTCCAGAAATTCGTGATTTCCGAGGTATCAGACTCTCTTGGATGACTTGCCATTTTCACGCCGTCAAGGGAAGTGCTTCATGCACGACAGTCTCTGTCTCCGTGGGCACATTAATTCTTATCATCCTCACCACTGGATAAGTTAGGTAGAGGTGAACCCATTGATTGGCCTCCACACTCACCTGATCTAAACCTGTTGGACTTCTTTGTATGGTGGGTATTTAAAGCCGTAGGTCGTAGGTATACGCAACTGCTGTGGAGATGACGCAACATTTCGTGGAAGAATCGTGTAAGCTTGCCAAATGATGCGTTCAATATCAGGCATTCTTGAACGTGCTCGTGGCGCAATGAGAAGACGAGCAAATCCCGTTCAAGTATCAAACAGATATGAAATAGTTGTATGAGCCTGTAGTATGACAGGGGATGGACACTTCGAACACTTCTTGTAAGATAATCAGTAGAGCGCATCATTCAAAGTAGCAGGATACTCCAGCTTACAATACTTGAGAGCCTGGTGGCTCAGTAATTACAAATACTCGGATCAAAATTTAAATAATATTTTTGTCTAGTCAACATGTGAGGATTTCGACTGTGTAATTTTGCCCTGTATTTGCATAAAGTCACAAATATTCATCTGAAATGGTGCCTTGAAATAGATGTTTAATGTTAAATCCACCCAATGACTCGCAGTGTTATTGTGTAAACAAAGCATTTACAGACAGGCAATGGTGAGTTATTTCTAGATCGCATGGTTGATCACTGTTCGCGTCTTAAACACTCCACCCCTCGGTCTTCTCTTAGGCCCTACATGTTTGATAATCGAACATGGAATTCGATATCTCCGACATTTACTTTGAAACGGTTTAAACTTGACAATAACTGTTCAGAACGTCGGTATCAAGCAACCTTTCGAGTGCTAAGTTTCCCCAGGTGAACAGATAATTGCATGTTGAATTATTTTCACAGCAGGGTTCGTCGTCATAGCTTTCGGTCAGATGAACCAATCCATCCATTATGTTTTATTTTGGAATATCAGAAGCCATCCATTTTCAGTTTCGACTAACTTAATTTATAACTTAAGTTGCTTATTTTCAAATACTTGAGTTTGTTCTTTTTCAGGTATAATATTGTCACCGTATGTTTTTTTTCAGGTAGTTTATAAACGTATTATTCAAAATTAGTTTCAGCAGGCCGAAAAACCTAACAGTTAAAAATCATCCATCCTTTAAGTAACGAAATTTGAGACTATGTAGTTAGTTACGCTTATTTATATTATATTATTTATTACTTATTTATATTAATTTTATTTCATGCTAATGACGTGATTGCCTTGTTTCCGTACTCAAAAGAGGACGGGAAATGTTAATAATAATGTTATTGGCTAACTACTGTTGCGGTTTTCGGAGACGCCGAGATGCCGGAATTTAGTCCCGCAGGAGTTCTTCTAAGTGCCAGTAAAGCTATCGACACGAGACTGGCGTATCTGAGCCGAGCTGAGCCAGGATCAAACCTGCCAAGTTGGCGTCAGAAGGCCAGCGCCTCAACCATCTGAGCCACTCAGCCCATTTCCTCACTGTTTTATGAGAAATGTCTCTGATCGTTTGAATTCCACTTCACAGTAATTCAAGCGCGGATAGTAAGAGAGATTATGAAGCAGCGAACACCGAACTTTACTTTGGTGAATTGCTTTTCCGCCTGATTGCAGCACTATAGTTCCGTAATCATCCGTACGAAAATGTCATCTCCGCATTCTCGGCTCTATTACTCCTTCATCATGTTGAGTAATGTATAGGTTAATCTATTCCCTACAGATAAATATCGCATATATCATAGTATACCATAAAGTTCGTATTTCCTTCATTAATTCAGGACAGCAGGACCATGTTTACGACTCTGGTAGCTTAGTGGACTGTTCACTGCTTCAAATAAGATCAATGTTGATGTCTTATTACCACGTAACTCCATGTACACACTTCACATATCTTGCATAGCAACAAATCAACAACAACAACAACAACAACAAACCGTCACTGCATTAGATAAACATGGATGATATATAAGTGGGAGCGTATCAGTCTTTTTACTCTTTCTTTCTTTCCTTCCTTCTTCCTTTCTTTTTTCTTTCTTTCTTAGTCCATTTGGTTTTTCCCTCGGACTCAGCGAGGGATCCCACCTCTACCGCCTCAAGAGCAGTGTCCTGGAGCGTGAGATGTTCGGATCGGGGGGTACAACTGCGGAAGGAGGATCAGTACCCCGCCCAGGCGGCCTTACCTGCTATACTGAATAGGGGCATTGTAGGGGATGGGAAGACCGGAAAGGATAGACAGGCCAACAACCAACTGCGCCATTTATATACGAGAGTGGCAGCCCACGGACTACATCACCGAATATGTTCATCCAAGGGATACCACAGCCCCACCGACAGATGTCAGTGCACCATATATGGAGGACCATGCAACACGTATCATATCATTGAGTGCAAAGACAGGACATTGACTTTGTCACACTATGCAAGTGATGCTAATTTCGTTTAATTAATTAATACCTTGTACGCAATGTGTTTAATAACATTACATATTTATGGAATTTATTAAATATTTTTACATTTTGATTCATTTTTTCACATTCTTAATGGTTGATTATGCATTGTTTTACGTATGGTGCTGGATATTAACGGAATATACGTTTATTCTCAATTTTATCTGAATTGAAAATTATCTTATTAGTATTATTATCAGTTTAGTATGAGACATCGATGTTCCTTTTGCTGAAAATTTTAGCCTGTTGATAAGAGTGCGTATTTCAAAAAAGTTAGAACTGAAAATTGCCGGGCTGAGTGGCTCAGACGGTTGAGGCGCTGGCCTTCTGACCCCAACTTGGCGGGTTCGATCCTGGCTCGATCCGGTGATATTTCAAGGTTCTCAGATACGTCAGCCTCGTGTCGGTAGATTTACTGGCACGTAAAAGAACTCTTGCGGGACTAAATTCCGACACCTCTGCGTCTCCGAAAACCGTAAAAGAGTAGTTAGTGGTACATAAAGCAAATAACCTTATTATTATTAGAACTGCAAATTTCTTTTTCTCCTTTTGATCTTTAACTAAAGTTGGTTTTTGTTCATTTTTCATTCTATTTAACGTTTAGTGACATACGGTACCGGTATTGTAATTAGGATACGTCTGAACGTAGTTTAAACTTATTGTAGTGTACTGTACAGTAGTATACGAGTAATATCTTATTAGAATTTAGCGTGCTTATTTTATTATTGTAAAATATTTGTGTAATACTGGTATAGTAGAGGTATCTGTAGAAACTCTCTTACTAAAATTCTGTTGTTGTAATTAGGATAGGCTTAATAGCAGTTTAGATTTGTGTAATACTTATGTATTCCTCTCGGTATTCAGTAATTAACAGGTGTTGTAGGATAAAAATAGAGGTTGACTAAGTAGTATTGTAGTGTAGTCGTATATTAATTACCTTATTGTCGTCTGATCTTTGAGTACTATCCCAGACAATATATCCCCCCGTTAATTTATTTTGCACATAAGTTATTTTATTTTTCCTTTTATTTTGATTTCTTTTTCCGTAAAGAATGGCTAAGGAGTGCAAGTGTAGGGACTGTGGGTGTGGTGAGGAATTGAGAGGTATAAGGGAGGAGTTGGAGAGTTTGAGGGAGAAAATTAGGATTCTCACAGAAGACAGGTAGGAAGATAGGCGTCCCTCAAACAATGTACAGGTTACAGTAGGTGTACAAGAGGGAGAGGAAGGAAAGGAGGGAGTTGTAGAAGACAGGTGGTCTAATGTTCTAAGGGGAAGGAGATTGCAGGCTAAGGGCTCTATTCAGAATCAGAATTCAGGACAGGTGTCTGTGCAGAATCGGTACGAGCCACTCCAGGTAGAGCAACAGAGGGAAGATGAGGAACAGGGAACTGTTGCTGAGATGTGTGGAAGTAAGAGGAAGGGAAAAGGTAGGAAAGGGAAATGTAGAGTAGAGTAGAGGATAGGAAAAGACAGGTGGAACAGGGTCATGGGAAGGAGAAAAGGGAGGAAGAAGTAGCTTCTGAAGCTATCAGGAAAGATAGGGCTGATCAGGTGGGGAGGGGATCAATTTAGGTGGGTAGGGTTGAGGTTCTGGTCATGGGGGATTCAATTGATTTCATGTTGTAGAAGTTCACATTGCTACAATACTACATTACATGTGGTATGTTCTGAGCTGTCGGCAGAGAGATGGCGTGGAATGACATTAGTAGAAGAATAAGTTTGAGTGGCGTCTTTAAAAGTAGGAAAGATCACAATATGAACATAAAGTTGGAATTCAAGAGGACAAATTTGGGCAAGTATTCATTTATTGGAAGAGGAGTTAGGGATTGGAATAACTTACCAAGGGAGATGTTCATTAAATTTCCAATTTCTTTGAAATCGTTTAAGAAAAGGCTAGGAAAACAACAGATAGGGAATCTGCCACCTGGGCGACTGCCCTAAATGCAGATCAGTATTGATTGATTGATTGATTGAACTGAAAGTGACAATGAATACGAAGACATGAGAACCTTCATGACTTTGTTCAACCCTTATTTCTTGGAATATCCACATTCCAGGAGACACACCTGCGCTTGCAGCTAATCCGGAAGCGATATTGAAATCGAGGGGGTAAGAAGACGGACAACAGTAGGCCCAGTAATGCAGTGTGGTTAAGTCCCTCAGTGCAACCATACGTGTGCTAAGTGGATTTGTGTTATCGGCTGCGATTGTTTTTCGTGTGTATTTAAAATGCCTAAGTTAAAGCCATCTAGGACTGTTCATTTCAAACAAATAATTTCGGAATTCGGCGAGGATATTGTTTACCACAGATCGTGAAATTCTTTTCTGCAAAATATGTGAAGTGAAAGTGGCAGGAGATATGAGATTTACCGATCAGCAACATATCGGTCGAGAGTAGCACATACCCGGAGTCCAAAATAGTAGCAAACGAAAAGTTTCTCAACTGTTACTCTCACAGTCATCCTCCGATGCGGTACTTCCTCTGTGTTTTGTAAAGACTTGTGTGAAGCTTTGGTTTCTTTATACATTCCACTCTGGAAATTGAACAATATTAAACTGAGAGATTTCTTAGAAAGATATACTGTGTATCCCAATGCTATGACGACACAGTAAAGGATATCAGAGAAGAAGTCTGCGGAAACAAAATATTCGTTTCAATCGATTAAACCTGTGATGTAGATGGTCGTTACATTGCCAATGTTATCGCGGGTACGTTAGAAGTAGACAGGCCTGGAAAAACATTCTCACGACCGAAGTTTTGCAATCTGTGAACCATTCTACAATATGTCGATAAATCGATGGGACTACTATGGCCTGAGGGTGTAAGGTATGATGATGTTCTGCTGTTTCTGACTGATGCAGCGCCTTACATAGTTAAAAATGACCGTGCAATCAAAGCATTTTACTCAAAAATGATACATGTAACCTGCCTAGGTATAGGTTATGGAGGTTATGGAGTACGATCCCGGAAGATATTAAAATGTCTTCTCCTCCTGGACATTTAAAACAGCCTACCGTAAATTCCTCCAGAGTACATACAGTTGACTCGAATGAATGTAAGAGTGAATGACGTGTGAATGAAACAAAAAATTAGGTACTAGATTTAAGTATCATAGGCTATCCCATTTACGTTCTTACTCCTCTCATTTAAGGCTATAGTCTGTTCCTAGAAATAGATTAAATAGTAACGTCGATTTTAGTATACTCAGATTGTAACATAATAATATCCAGTTAATTTATTTTAACCTTATATTTGAATAAGTTTTCCTTTAAGCTAGTTAGTAGATATATTCTTTAGGTATTATGTTGATATATTTTTGTTATTATACACTCTCTATTTATCATATAATTTTTCATCAATATTAATCTTAATTAATTGTATTATTGCTATTCCTTATCTGACTTATTTATCTAAATAACTGTAATTGATTACAATGATATTTTAAATTAATACTGTAAAAATAAAAAATAAATGGCATGTGGTTAAGGGCCAAGAGCCCTAACTTCGCCACTTAATAAGGACACAAATAAATAAACTAAACTAAAATAAAATAAAATAAACCAAACCAACCAACCAACCAACCAACCAACCAACCAACCAACCAACCAACCAACCAACCAACCAACCAACCAACCAACCAACCAACCAACCAACCAACCAACCAACCAACCAACCAACCAACCAACCAACCAACCAACCAACCAACCAACCAACCAACCAACCAACCAACCAACCAACCAACCAACCAACCAACCAACCAACCAACCAACCAACCAACCAACCAACCAACCAACCAACCAACCAACCAACCAACCAACCAACCAACCAACCAACCAACCAACCAACCAACCAACCAACCAACCAACCAACCAACCAACCAACCAACCAACCAACCAACCAACCAACCAACCAACCAACCAACCAACCAACCAACCAACCAACCAACCAACCAACCAACCAACCAACCAACCAACCAACCAACCAACCAACCAACCAACCAACCAACCAACCAACCAACCAACCAACCAACCAACCAACCAACCAACCAACCAACCAACCAACCAACCAACCAACCAACCAACCAACCAACCAACCAACCAACCAACCAACCAACCAACCAACCAACCAACCAACCAACCAACCAACCAACCAACCAACCAACCAACCAACCAACCAACCAACCAACCAACCAACCAACCAACCAACCAACCAACCAACCAACCAACCAACCAACCAACCAACCAACCAACCAACCAACCAACCAACCAACCAACCAACCAACCAACCAACCAACCAACCAACCAACCAACCAACCAACCAACCAACCAACCAACCAACCAACCAACCAACCAACCAACCAACCAACCAACCAACCAACCAACCAACCAACCAACCAACCAACCAACCAACCAACCAACCAACCAACCAACCAACCAACCAACCAACCAACCAACCAACCAACCAACCAACCAACCAACCAACCAACCAACCAACCAACCAACCAACCAACCAACCAACCAACCAACCAACCAACCAACCAACCAACCAACCAACCAACCAACCAACCAACCAACCAACCAACCAACCAACCAACCAACCAACCAACCAACCAACCAACCAACCAACCAACCAACCAACCAACCAACCAACCAACCAACCAACCAACCAACCAACCAACCAACCAACCAACCAACCAACCAACCAACCAACCAACCAACCAACCAACCAACCAACCAACCAACCAACCAACCAACCAACCAACCAACCAACCAACCAACCAACCAACCAACCAACCAACCAACCAACCAACCAACCAACCAACCAACCAACCAACCAACCAACCAACCAACCAACCAACCAACCAACCAACCAACCAACCAACCAACCAACCAACCAACCAACCAACCAACCAACCAACCAACCAACCAACCAACCAACCAACCAACCAACCAACCAACCAACCAACCAACCAACCAACCAACCAACCAACCAACCAACCAACCAACCAACCAACCAACCAACCAACCAACCAACCAACCAACTAATTAATTAAATAAATAGCTTACGCTCTTCACAGAGTATCCGAAGAAGTCACATCAAATATCTCTGAAATTGACGAGCTTGTGTCCCTAATTAAGAAGGTGTTTACTAAGGCTCCATCACGCAGGGAACTTTTCAGATCCCAAGCACCCGACATTCCATTACCAGCGCAGCCTTGCATCACACGGTGGGGTACGTGGATCGACGCCTGTATTCACTACTGTGACCACTTTCAGAGAGTGAAGCATGTAATAGATTCTTTCGACGTACAAGGTGCCAAGGCCATTCAGATGGCTCAAGAATTGTTTTCGAATGCGCAAATGGAAGAGAAAACTAGTGTGAATCAAAGCAAATTTCAGTTCCTTGTCGTTAGTTATTACACATCTTCAGGAGAGAGGCGTGGCTCTAGAAAAAATGATCAATTTAGTCAGAAGAGCCACGGACGAATTAAAATGCATTCGTGGCGATTCTGGTGTGGCAGTGACAGACAAACTGAAACGTGTTCTTGACAAAACTCGGGTTTTAATATTTTGTGCTCCATCTCTCGGGTTTTGCCAGGTGAAGATTTCAGCATTATTGGCATTGAAGATGAACTTACAACCAGCGATTTAGTGCACTTCAAGTATGATCCAATAGCATTCGCAGACTTTGAAATGAGCTTTTCAAAGTACAAAAATGTGCTGGACGACAATCGTCGTTCTTTTTCCTGTGAGAATTTACGAATGGTCACAGTCATCTACTGTAACACGGAGTAAGGTAAGCCTGTATAGCCTGTCATGTATTTTAAGTGCACATTTTTATTATTAGCCTCTAATCCGATAAAGAATTCGAGTACCTAACGGTGAAATTCTCTCTTTTTTGTTATTCAGATGTTGCAGCCTTAAAGTTCCACATACCATGAAGTGTTATTTTCTTCGAAGAAAAGAACACAGAACTTGGAGTGCTATAACAATAGACTGAAATAATAACCAGTATCTGTGTGCATATAATTCGTATTTGTCAAATAATAATAAATTATGTCAGGTACCTGTTAAAATCATTTAAACATACAATGACGTGGTCTGTTTGCAATTTTTGTGTGATGAAATTATGTCAGTTTCATTCAAATTTTTAGGTCCTCTTTTTTAAGTTCTCACGTCATTTTATGAGATATTTCCATTTATTTTTAAACATTTTCATTCATCAAAATCCGGGCCCTGGTGATAAGTTTACGCTCCTTGTTTCGAGTCTGCGACTCGGACGTAAACATATCCCTTGTTACGCAAAAGGTCACCTTCCGTGACCGTTGTGCAAATAAGTATTGTATAATACTTTCCTTTAAAAAATATTGTACTAGCTTACTTCACAACACTGTCACTTTACGTAACCAAGACACTGTAACTAGGCAAATTACTATCAGAAAAAGTATGTAGCCATGAATGAATACAAAGCAGCCATGTCGATCGATGTATGGCATATCAGACACTCAAATATAATAAAACTTCAAATTTTAAGTTTAAATTCATTTCCCTTCATTTTAACACCAGGAAAATGATGGGGCTGTATCTTAATTGAGGAATGTCTGTTCAAAAGGTGCTATTCCTACTTTAAAAATTGCACAGTTCTAGCCTTTCAGGCAAGCAACTTAGACTTGAAAACATCCTAGGGATATGAGCTACAAATTTTACGTACTGTAAATAAAATATAATAAAGTATGAGAATATATTCTGTATTTAATCTTAAAAATTGCAATCCTTTTCTTAATCATCGTTATCAGGCCGTTTAGACTAGCAGTTTGCCTTTTTCTACCACTACGAGCGCTAATGTGAGTCAATGCATTGTCTCACTTAAACACCACTACGAGCGCTAATGTGAATCAATGCATTGTTTCACTTAACCACCACTACAAGCGCTAATGTGAATCAATGCATTGTTTCACTTAAGCACCACTACGAGCGCTAATGTGAGTCAATGCATTGTCTCACTTAAGCTCCACTACGACCGCTAATGTGGGTCAGTGCAGAGTTTCACTTAAGCCTTTATAACTGCATTCGGTGTGGACATTTTCAAAAATCAAAAAACGCCGTAGGGTATTGAACCAAGGAACACATTATAGAAAGAATTATGTAAATAAGTTAATTAGACAAGGATTTGGATCAAATATAAAACGAGTAAAAAGCTATTTTATGCTGGTTTTTTAGAAACTGCATTTAGGCCGGAAGTGATTTTTGAAATTTGCTTTTTTTAGTTTGATAGAACTATCCAAGACTCATAATATATATTTTTTCCGGGCCTTTTACCCTTCAAATTTCGCCACAATTGAGGAAATTGCTTAATTTTACGTTTTTCGTAGTAGCCTATAGGGACCCCTTCCTACTTTTTCTGCTAAGAAATGTTTTCAAAATTAAAATTAATCAGTATTTCGTCCGCATTCATTCAGTAGTAGAATATTATCGATTGTCATGAGCAATCCAGACCAGGAAGATGTAATTCCTTAAAAGTTGTACCAAACCGAATCATGGGTACGTTGCATGTATCTTTTATTTTACGTTTCTTGTGTTTTCCCACAACTTACTTAAGGTGGAAGTAATACTTTCTGAACAGACACTCCTCAATTAAGGCCCCTCCTAGCCCTGTCCTGGCACATCGTCTCCATAAGACCTGCCTGTGTCGGTGCGTCATAAAGCAAATTGTAAAAAAATAATATTTGAAAAGGTTTGTAAAGTCTAGAACGAGTTTGACTGAACTACATTTTTCTTATTCCTTTTCACCATTCAATATGCATAAAATATTTATAAAGAGCGCTGTTAGTATGAGATCATCTTACGTAGTCTCAGCCAGGAACCTCGCCAAAACCACACCCTGTTAGCTCATGGCTACAGTGACTAATCCGGTATGAGAATATCGCGAACTTCAACCTATCAACAGTTCTCTATCGCCACAATGTTGTCATTTCCCTGTTATCACTTCCGTTTTATCTCATCTACATGCATTTACTTTTTTATGGTAATTTTGGCATATTTCTTGTTTCGATTTATCTCGTTGGTCGGCAGAGAGTAACTTGTCAGAACACACAGCAGACGATGTGATACACGTTTTACTCTGCTACATTAAATTAGAGTGCAGACCCGAGATCATAGGGCAACTTCCTGCGATGAATAAAGAAGCCACGGCGCCGCGCTAAGTATTTTCTTCTATGGCAGTGTTGGAAGGTGGTTATGTTTCATACGGAGTAGCGAGATTTTGGTACACTCCCATCTATCACATTGTCCCTGAAAGCCAGAGATCTGTTGCTAGTGAAGACAGAGGAGATGATGGCGTGCAATACAGAAAATGGCGTAGATGAAAATCCTGGATATATGGGCAAAGCCTACAGAACCAAATTCACAAAAAAATCTGCAGGAGAATCCTGGTTAGTGTCACGGATACATTTTCCATAACTGTCATTAGGCCTACCTCTAAACATCGCATAGCAAGATGTAACCTTCGAAATATTAATTATCTGTATCTCTAAAGACGCTCCACAGACACTTGAATTGCGCCTGCGTAATAATTGGAAAATCTATTCTGTACTGTTGTTGGTTTGTAATTTTTCTGTGTATGTATTGGTTCTTCCCTTTCGTGTTCTTTCCCCTTCCCTTCTCAAACATAGTCTTGGCGGCTGTCTGCGTCCAGTGATTCTCATTTTGCCTTTATTCATCAGACAATTCACTTGTCTCAATAGAGGTTTCTTTTGAACCCATGGCTGCTGGTCTGCGAGCATCAATGCTTCTGGCAGTGATTAGGCATGTAAATGGAGAAAGCACTTGTGTGTGGCTCCTAGTTTAAGAAAATTGGAAATAGGTTCAACAGAACTTTAACTTTGTTGAAGAGAATGTTCAACAGAATTAACTTTTTAATTTGTAATTAGTTGAAGAATTTTCTTTTGGAACACTATAAAACATTTTTTTTTTAATTTATGAGACATACTTTTCTTCCGAACTTAATGCAGATACTTTCGTGTTATTGCTGTCATGTAACGTCTTGTTGCTGAGTTTATGTTCATAAGACTGTTGAATCACAGATGATAAACTGCCATATGGTCGCACCATACTTTACCCCTGGTTAGGCCTGCTTCCTTCCAGGGGGTCTTATGCTAGTATCCTCTGAAGAGGAAATTATATAGGGTCCTTCAAAGTGCGCGCCGGTTTTGACACATCAGATTATGAACTTCATTTTTGGTAGTGCTTATTTTAATGTTTTAGAGCCTATTTAAGATGCCTAAAACAGGATTTTAATGCCTATATTTCCTCAACTTATTAATAACATACCACGACTGTACTTGTCGTATCAGAGTCAATCTTCGATGTAAACGCATGCAAAACCGGCTCCCTCTGCGCTGTATCTTGTTTCACCCACGGTGACAGGTGAAGTAAGTAGATGTTTGATAAATCATTTTACATGGTAGACGTCTTGAGAAGATCGGATAACCTGGATGACTCTCCCTCAGCGTACATTGACCCATAGTAGAGATCTTCTGAGGTAGGAATACGCCCGTTTGTTTCTTCTGCTCTGTATTCGTTGAGTTTAGTATTTTAAAACACCAACTGTCTTAACTGGCAGTTGCTGGCTATTTATATACTATGCAAAGTAATCTAAAGAAGATAAGTTTGTCACATTGGGAATATAGATTACCCTGAGGCTATCATTCAACAGTTTATTCACGTCTCCTAATGGTGGATTACACTCCATCCCATTTGCTTCCTCCCAACGATTTATCTTCTACATCGTATCTCTTTGAAGTTAGTGACGTCTTGTTTCGGAATTAGAAATGTACCGCGTGTATCAAAGAGTAGCATTCTTCCATGTTTTGGGAAAGGAAAGAGATATTGTTCTTTCTGCTGATATTCATTGAACTCAGGAATACCCACTAAGTGTGGAAGTAATATTTCAATACCTCTAATGGTCACATTCGAATCCGTACTCGTTGGTTTTTTAAATGCAAAATATGCATTCTACACGTAAGTTTCCTTTATTTATGATTTCTGTGAATTCTGTTCCATGGTTGTGACTAATCTGTGGCATGCTTTACCAAGGTAGCCGCGGTTTGATCCCCGGTCAGGGTATTGGATGTGAGTTTATTGGAATAGAAAAATTATATTCATGTAATGCAGATTCCGTGAAAAATCCTCTCGTCCCTCTGTCTTATTGCCACAAGGTTTTCAATAATGTAAACCTACAGGCTTTCTGCCTTATCAAAGGTTCCTGGAAATAAATAATTAAGGCTACCTGGACATGAACAGTCATCAAAAACTCATAGATTGATTGTTCACTTCTTTGAACAGAGTAAGCCTTCCTACATCAAAATATGCAAGACGATCCTTATACACCTTTACAGTTTTAATGGGTCATAATGGAGTGCTATGATTTTTGACCTGTGGCCAACAATGACATGGAATGCTAAGTATTTTACTTGCGGCCAACAACAATGACACGAATGCTATGACTTTTGACTTGGTCCAACAACAATGACATGGAGTGCTAAAATTATTGACCTGCTGCCAACAACAATGATATGGCGTACTATTATTTTTTAATTGCGGCCAACGACAATGACATGGAATGCTATGACTTTTGACCTGGGCTAACAAGAATGACATGGAATGCTAAGATTTTTGACCTGCGGTCAACAACAATGACATGGTGTGCTAAGATTTTTGAGCTGGGCCAACAACAATGAAATGGAGTGCTAGGACTTTGGACCTGCGACCAACAACAATGACATGGAGTGCTCAGACTTTTGACCATCTGCCAATAACAATGACATTGAGTGCTAAGATTTTTGAGCTGGGCCAGCAACAATAGACATGGACTGCTGTGATTTTTGAATTGCAGTCAACAGCAGTGACATGTAGTATTATGATTTTTGACATGTGGCCAACAACTATGACACGGAGTATTAAAATTTTTCACCGCCCGGTATCGAACACGCGAACCTAGGATCATGATTCGGAAACTCTACCACTGATCCACAGCTGCGTTAGAATAACATAACATATTGTAGGTAATAATTGTTCACAAGAACCAAAACCTGAGGAATGGAGACAGTTTGTCTATCGATCTGAAAAATAACTGCTGTTGTGAAGATTAACTTCTGTGGCAGTAATGGAGATCGTGTCCAGATCCATGGCTAAAGGGTTAGCGTGCTGGCCTGTGGTCACAGGGGTCCTGGGTTCGATTCCCGGCAGGGTCGGGAATTTTAACCGTAATTGGTTAATTCCCCTGGAACGGGGACTGGGTTTATGTGTCGTCTCCATCATCATTTCATCTTCATCACGACGCGCAGGTCGCCTACGGACGTCAAATCAAAAGACCTGCACCTGGCGAGCCGAAGTCCTCGGACGTATCCTGGCACTAAAAGCCATACGCCATTTCATTTCACTGGAGTTCGTCCAGATTGCATCTGTAACCGCACAATAGCTGTGAAGGCCAGAATGCAGTTCCAATTACGGCCGCACCATGCAGGCTGACTGCATAGTGCTGCATTACAAACGGGGGTGGTATAATGAAGGTGACGTCATGGCTTGAACAATTAAAATAGTGTTGGGTGGAGGTCAATTAGCTTCTTCTTCACAGAGCGACCTTCGTAAATGACGTTCCTGTAATTTAAGACCCACCCTAGATCATCTCATATAATTAGAACTCCGAGTACCTTAATGAGGACTACAGGGAGGTATTCCTGCCCCATCCCACTCATTATCTAGAGGTCGCACGATAATAGCCGCAGTGTTAGCTTCCTTACTGGAAGGACCAGGTGGGCTTATGGTTCTGAGCGGATCAGTGGAATTACTACCGGGCGAGTTGGCCGTGAGGTTAGGGACGGGCAGCTGTGAGCTTGCATCCGGGAGATAGTGGGTTCGAACCCCAATGTCGACAGCCCTGAAGATGGTTTTCCGTGGTTTCCTATTTTCACACCAGGCAAATGCTGTGGCTGCACCTTGATTAAAGCCACGGCCGCTTCCATCCCATTCCTAGGCCTTTCCTATCCCATCGTCTCCATAAGACCTATTTGTGTCGGTGCGCCGTAAAGCCACTAGAAAAAAATGTGGAATTTCTAAGTGGAAGCCGGAAACAAAAGAAAATGCAGCAGTGAAATTGAAATGCAGTTCCTTAATGATCACATACAGGACAGCCAAAATTCCGTATTTTTGGACCAGGAAGAACCAAACATTTTATTTTTCCTTTCATTAACATCGTAAGGATATCGTGTAGTATGTCGTCCGGCTCCTGAGCTGAATGGTCAGCGTAGTGGCCTGCGATTCGGAAAAGACAACAGCCGTGACCTTATCGAAGATACAGCCCTGGCATTTTCCTGGTGTGAACATGGGACACCACTGATAACTATCATTAGAAGTGCCGATGAACGGGCTCGACCCCATCATCTCCAGAATATAAACTTTCAGTTACATGGCCTAATGTAGCTAATTCGATCGGCATTAATGCAATTTTCTTGCATTCGGGAGATGGTGGCTTCGAACCCCAACGTCGGCAGCCCAGAAGATGGTTTTCCATAGTTTCCCATATTCACATCAGGTAAATGCTGGGAATGTACCTTAATTTCCGAATCCTCACGTCCCCGAAAACATTCAATGTGTTGGTGCGACGTTAAACGACAAGCATAAAAAACTATTTATTTTCCTCATTTGTATCAGGGACCAGGACTCGAGGACTCCCTGACTCATTCAAATCCATCGCAGGAGTGAAAAGCATCAGAACTGTTTTAGAAATCACAAAAAAATGGCATATGTCTTTTAGTGCCGGGAGTTTCCGAGGACATGTTCGGCTCGCCAGGTGCAGGTCTTTCGATTTGACGCCCTTAGGCGACCTGCGCGTCATGATGAGGATGAGATGATGATGATGAAGACGACACATACACCCAGACCCCGTGCCAGAGAAATTAACCAATGATTGTTAAAATTCCAGACCCTGCCGGGAATAGAAACCGGGACACCTGTGACCAAAGGCGAGCACGCTAACCATTTAGCCATGGAGCCGGACTTTAGAAATCACAATCACATATACATTCCTGAAGCTAAGAATTAGTTAATTGTCTTGGGACATTCTGAACACATTTCTATGACTGGAGGAAAATCTGAGTTATTACCGGTATTATGTTTGCAAAGTGCGCCACCATGTCGCCATCAATAAACCACATATAAAACATTTAACAGGTAGCTTTACCAGCTGAACGATAGCAATTCTTTTTTAATGAGATAATTTCATTTGAAATCAGGCCGTGCATTACAAGTCTTACGCCATCATAAATTCGCGTGGGCTTCTGCGTGTGTGGACATTATAGGCGTTGTATGTTGTCATCCTTAATGTGCAGGAGGCTAAAGGGATTTGCTGAATGGCGGGTGACCTAGGAACACAGTCAAAAGTGTATACTTAGCGTCACCCACTTCACACTTACAGAGGCCATCTGCAGAAAGACATATTTAAATAATCTGTGCGTCGTTGGTTCAATTGCCTCTTGAGGGCTGATAGGAGGCACGCCTTTAAAGTCAAAACAGGAGTGTAATGAAAGGTTTTATTTTGACAGTGGGAGAGCGTACCCTTTCGGGTATTTATTAGTTCTAACTGATAGCAATACTGCTCGCCTGGTACATTTTCGGAAATGTATGTCACCATTACTTTTCAATCTCTATGGTAAATATGCAATGAGAACAGCATTAGATGGCTGGGACAAAGAGTTTTCCATTGGGGGATGCAAGATCAACAACTTGAGATTTGCTGATGACACCACCTTGATAGCATCATCTGAAGAGGAGTTGACAGAGCTGATCAAGAGAGCAGAGGAAGCAAGCCTAGAAATTGGATTACGCCTAAATCGACAGAAAACCAAACTCATGATTGTTGATCGTAAGAACAACAGTCCACATATCAAACAGATTGGAGGGTGTGAAGTTGTACATCGGTATGTATATCTAGGCTCCTTACTATCCAATTCTGGTGGTTCCAAAGATGAAATAAAGCGAGGAATTGAAATAGCAAAGGTAGCGATGATCCGTCTGCGGAAGATCTGGAAAGATAATAACATCACCATCAATACAAAAAAGAAGCTCGTTGAATCTCTAGTCTTAGTCTTTTTGTATGGCGCAGAGACGTGGACCATCCTCAAACGTGATCGTGAACGGATAGAAAGCTTTGAAATGTGGTGCTGGAGGAAAATGTTAAGGATTACTTGGACAGCTCATCGCACGAACACATCAATCCTGAACCAACTTCAGATAAAATTTCGTCTATCGTGTAAGGTCTCTCAGCGGATTGTACGCTACTTTGGACATATAATGCGCCGAGATGGTACTCTTCAAAAGCTGATTGTTGAGGGCAAAGTCCAGACAACGATTGACGTGGTGAACGGCCCCCTACAGAGTTCTCTCAGAGCAACCACATTGAAAGCTTTAGATAGGGAAGAATGGCGGAGTATGGTTCATCGGCTAGAGGGCTGAATATTATGATAGTCACAACGCCTCAGTCATGAGGCAAAACGAAGAAGAAGAAGAAGAAGAAGAACTTTTCTATCTATAATCCTGTTAATGTAGTGACGCAACCTTTTATGGCCACATAAGTGATCTGTAGATCAAAGGCCCTTAACTACGTATTTTAATCAAGACCTAATGTCAACTAGGCGATGAATTTGTGCGACCTAGGGTCTATTTTGATGTTAAACAGTGCTAAAACAATCACACAGTATAAATATGTGTACGCATTATTTATTACTGCATTGACTAGTGTTATTCTTATTCTTGTTTTTCTTCTTCTTCTGCGCGAATGGGTCACTTAGGACCACGCGAAATCAACATTTGTTGAGCTTTGCTCCTTGCCCAATAAATCTTTATTTTCATCGACTGTTGTACATTGTGTTGGTCTCTTCTCGTCTTCCTCAACGGCATATACAGTGGAGTAGACGGATTATGGAGCAGTGTAGAAGGCGGAAGATGCATCCCAGTGCTTGGAAGAATAAAGCCCGGTTCACACTAGATGTGCCGAGCCGTTCTGAGCAAGTCATGATCCGGGTGTGGATCGATCCAGGCCGATTCACACTATACGTTCCGCGGTTGAGCCGATCCACGCACGGTCTCCCTGTTCTGTTCAGTCTATCCCAGTAGGTCCGCTAGTAAACAGCAGTGCCAAAAATTAAAATGCCTTTGTCAATTAAATCATTAATTAAAATTGCCCTGATTTTGGTCGAAGAGGAGGAGAATAGGCCCAGTTGCAGGTTCCGGGTGCATCAAATGCTGACAAAGTGAAAAGGAGAAGTAGAATTTTTCACCTTATTTCCGGAGTTAGTTGACGATGAATAAAAATTCTACCAGTACTTCCGTAAGTCGCATTATGATTTTATGCGATTGTTGGGGTTCATTGAAGCAAATATTCAACAGACGAATACTTCCTTCCGAGAATGCATCACGCCGGCTGAAACACTTGCTGTATGTTTGAGGTAAGTTAACCATTTTGTTTGTTTATTGTACAGGGATGGTTGGGGATACATTCAGGTAAGCGCCATTGCAAACTCTAAAAATTAACTTTATTAAAAAATATTAATGAACACATTACAGAAAATTAGGCTACAGTAAAAGAAATAAAGTTTCTGTTGAAACATGTAGCTTCTTTTCACTGATTCTCTTGAAATCCTGCTATAAAACGGATAAGGTCCCCTTGGGCGGGCGGTTGCCCCACAGATGAATCCGAACGGGTAGAAATTTGGTTTTGATTTTGTAGGTAGCTCGGTGGTATGAATTGTGGATTGGGAGATTATGGCAACGATGGTGAAGTGAGCCTTTCCTGAGGTGAACAGTTTTACGTAATGAAACTGTTTCTTGAAACTGGAGATTCGTTCCGAACCATTGCGTTTAGTTACCGTCTTGGGCACTCAAAAGTGCATGCGATTGTTCGTCAGGTGTGCCAAGCGATAATAAATAATGTATTATCAGTGTACATACCTACTCCCCGCAGAAGTGACAGGGAGCGGATCGCAAACACATTTCGGAATGTCTGGGATTTTCCCAACTGCATCGGCTGCCTTGATGGAAAGCATGTCGAAATAATGGCCCCTTCTAATAGTGGTTCAATCATTTTAACTACAAGAAGACCTTTTCTGTGGTTCTGCTTGCTTATGTTGATGCTGATTACAATTTCATAGCAGTGGACATAGGATCATACGGCAAAAACAGTGACGGTGGCATTGTTTTGTCTTCTCTATTAGGAAGTGCTTTTAATAACGGGACCTTTAACATTTCAGAAGACTCTGTACTCCCCGGATTAGATATTTCAGCACCTCACGTGATTTTAGGAGATTCTGCATTTCCGCTAAAAACTTATTTAATGAGGCCCTGCCGTGAGAATCAAGCGCAAGATAATAATGACAGGAAAATTGTCAACTACCAACACTGACGTGCGAGAAGAGCGGTGATATTCTAACTCAGAGGTTTCGCATTTACCTAAGAAAAATTAATTCTAAGCCCGATTATGTTGAAAATATAATTCTGACCACTTGCATCCGCCATAATTATTTGCGCTATGATCGACTACATCTCATGGAAAGTGTACCATCAAATGAAGAAATTGCAAGTGCTTTGACTAATTTACCACGTCTCTGTGCAAATGTCCAACAGGCCGCGTTTAATTAACACCAGAGAGAAATTCAAGACATACTTCAATTTCCCCGCAGGTAGTGTACCATGCCAAAATGATAGAATATAGTCTCTCATTTCACTTACAATTAGTTAAGTCCCTCGAACTGCATCAATTAACTAAATAATTTGAAATTTATTTTTTAGTTTATCTACAAACATTTTAAATTAATTACAAATTGAAAAACTTCAGCCAATGTCAAGTGTCAAAGTGAAAAATATTAATCAGTTAATAACGTGTGTGGCCCCGAAATTTTTTTACAGTCTCTTATAAATATTTCAATCTTATGTGTTTATTGAGTTTATACCATGTTTACAGAACTGTACATATATTTCCTTATATGTTCGTACGTCTTGTTGTACATGATTTGTATGTCCTTCAGCAATTTCAAAATAAAGTAAAATTGTCTCTTTTGTTTACTCACTTTGTCCAACTTTCTCGGAGATTTCGGACCACAGCTTCAACGTGTGGTTCATGTCGCTGTATTTTTTTGTGCGATAAATCATACAGTTCTTGATACTCACGCGCGCACTCAATGCCATGGTTATCGCACAAGTGAGGAGCGGCAGCCTGTTGATTCTTTGCCCTTGGCCCTTCACGCGTTCCCACTAGACGATCACTGACGATCCCAGCCGAGCCGTTCCGGTCTCAGATCGGATGGAGACCGATGAGATGATCAGTTGATCTTTCCTTGCACGGCTCGGAACATGAAGTGAGAACGATTCCATTGAATTACATATAAGCGATTTTTGATCAGTCTTGCTCAGAACGGCTCGGCACATCTAGTGTGAACCGGGCTTAAGAGTAAAAGGTATATGGTTGCCATATATCGTTTAAGGCAGGCCCTCTCAAACGCTGAATTGTTCGAACTGGCATCCCAATATATAAGGCGTATACGGACTTTGTATGACGAAGATAACTCTATAAATTCAGAGCAAGAAAAGCTTCACACTACAGTCTTAACAGTACGTTAACGTATTACTGCTTGAAACTGGCGATTCTCCCGCTATAGCTGAAGTAGCGACAATACCAGCTGCCAAGCGGTGCATAAAGGAGGGCCTTGGAAACTTTGTCAGTTGTCGTACGGCACCTAGCCGCGCATCATTGTACCTGGCTGAAATACGTGAAGAAAATGATAAAGTAAAATAAAAATACCATTAAAATCAACCATTTTTCTGAGACCTTCAGATTGTACTCTTTAAAATAAGGGATCGTTCTTTGAAATCTGTTCTACAGTTGTTTTTTTTTTGTTTTTTTTTTATTTTGCTAGTTGCTTTACGTCGCGCCGACACAGATAGATCTTATGGCGACGATGGGACAGGGAAGGGCTGGGAGTGGGAAGGAAGCGGCCGTGGCCTTAATTAAGGTACAGCCCCAACATTTGCCTGGTGTGAAAATGGGAAACCAGGGAAAACCATTTTCAAGGCTGCCGACAGTGGGGTTCGAACCTACTATCTCCCGAATACTGGACACTGGCCGCACTTAAGCGACTGCAGCTATCGAGCTCGGTCTACAGTCTTTTTCACACTTTCTGTTACACGGGAACGATTGATCAGATTATATCTGTAAACAGACTTTCCGTTTTAATACTATTCACTTTTAGGGAAGGATGTTAGGAACATTTGGATTAACACCCTTTCAGATTGTCTAAATGTTAAGAGATAAATTAACATACCGGAAAATGTACTGTCGTAAAGCTACAGTTTAATTTCCCTACTGTTATTTGATTAATGTCTCACCAACACAGGCGGGTCTTATGGTGGCGATGGGATAGGAAATATCTAGGACTGGGGAGGACGTGGCCATGGCCTTAATTAAGGTACAACCTGGTATGAAAACTATTTTCAAGGGTTTCGGAAGTGGGGTTCAAACTCACTATCTCCCAAGCGCAAGGTCACAGCTACGTGATGAAAATCGCTCGGTTACTATTAATTAGAAAATGCATAGCTTAAAATACCACTCTCATCATTGTAGGAGAGGTTTTCTATGGTTGCTTTCTTCCAGTCTAAGCGAATGCTGGTATGGTACCTAATATCACCTGTAGTCATCTTTTATACAAAGAGTTGGAGCCGCCTCATGGCCACAAATAGAACATATTTTGTAGTACTTGTCACCTTATGAGCAGTTTATTATCGAGACTAGTGTAGATCATCATAAATAAGACACTAATTAGATCTATTGTATAACAACCCACTGGGCCCCAGGGGCTCTGAACTTTGGAGCGTGGGTTAGCGACCACGGGGCCCTCAGCTGAGTTCTGGCATTGCATCCACTTACTTGTGCTGGGCTCCTCACTGTCATCTATCCTATCCGATCTCTCTTGGTCAACTCTTGTTCTTTTCCGACCCCGGCGTATTACGTATGGAGGCCTAGGGAGTCTTTCATTTTCAAGCCCTTCGTGGCCCTTGTCTTCCTTTGGCCGATACCTTCATTTTTCGAAGTGTCGGACCCCTTCCATTTTTCTCTCTGATGAGTGTTATATTGAGGATGGTTGCCCAGTTGTACGTCCTCTTAAAACAATAATCACCACCACCACCATAACAACCGACAGCCGTTTTCCAGACTGAACTGACATTGAAACTCCTCGACACGGGCTGGGCTCATGCCCCAAATGTGAATTGTTTGTGAACGCAAGACATCACAAACTGAGAACTACTTTAGCCTCATCTTACAGATCGTTAGGATGGGAAACCCATGAAAAAGTACACTATGAATCCTCTAAAGGATCTTTTAGACTAGGGCCTCTCAGGGTGCATGCGCTTGGTGCATGCACTGTGCACGGTGCAAAAGACGACTTCGCTTGGTTGACCAGAGTGCAGACCCCACTCCTCGATTTGGAACAATGGCGCTGTCTCTCTCTTTCCCCACGCCTGTCTCGCTCGCTCCCCTTGTCTCCCTCTTCCTCACTTGCTGCGTAGCACTCCAAATCCGAGCCGAATTGAGCCGAATTGAGCCGAGTTGAGCCGAGTTGAGCCGAGCTTAGCCGAGTAGCGCAAAGACGAAGTTTGGTCCGAGCCGTGCCGAGTGGAAGCGATGCACAGTGCACGGAGCTCTTGCGCCTCGATTTGCACGCGCGAGATTTTGGGCATTTGAGAGGCCCTGTTTTAGACGATCTGATATTGTCGCAATAAACCGACGCACTGGTAAAGCTGTTGTATTAGATCCAACAATTCGCTTTGAAAGGGATCAACATCAGGCATCTGAAGTCGATCGGGAGAAGAGGTCCATCTACGAACCCCGTCTACCGTACCTCTCTGATGGCTATCCTGTCCCATTATAAAACTGGTGTGTTATAGGACTACTGTTTGGCAGTAGGGATGCTGTGCCGCTGTTGACCTGGAAACATATGAAAAGCCTCGGACTGTCCTGAACTTGTCTAAAGGACATCGCCTTAAACATTAAGAACTCACTTAAAATTCTCAATCACCATTTGCACTTCACGTGATAGAGAGTCAATCCTATTACCAAACCATACTGTAACCATTTGATGACTACTGATAAATAAAATCATGAATAATATACATAAATAAATAACTGAATAAATAAAATTGAAATAAATTAAATTAATAAAAATAATTAACCGAAATGTCCGTTCACCAGAGTTCACCAGAATGGATCCCTCGAATTTTGATAGAGCATGATAAACTTCATATCCCAGGGCGTGTACATAATGCTGCGTACTGGTACATCTACTGCAGGTCTTACCTAACCTCCTGAAAACGACTAAATAGGTAGGAACTGCACCTAGGTTCATCAATAACTCCACTGATTCTAAAATAGCTAACTATATTCTTAACAAAATCCGTGCATGAGCACCTCATCAACACACAACATTATACATATAATACACACATAAAATATTGCTGGAAGACTCCATATTTACAACAACAACACTGAAAACAGTGGGAAAACGAAAGCGAGAACTAAACTACCATTTGTAGATAGTCCGATGAACAATTTACATACATGTAGATAAATACCCTTCACTGTCTCTGTATCAATACTGCTTGCATAATCAGCACTTCTAACATCACACAGATACTGTACCTCGTAATACTGTGTTCACAGACTTTAACACTTGTTGTAAAGATATATACATTTAAGGAACACACGCTTGTCGACCCTGAACATAAATTATGGAAAGTCTGAGATAGCTTTCACCAACATATAATGCCAGGTCGCCACAAGTGCTACAATACTTAATGCGCAAGCACTCCACAATCCGTCGATCAGTCACTTTCTACGAACATAACAAGACTACGCTCCACGAACGTTTGAAGTCCAGTCCATTGCAGCCGTGTCACTCCAGTACCGTGTATCAGCACCACTTCCTTCCCGTACAGTGTGTCAGTACTCCTTGTCCGTACCGAGTGTCTGTTGTAGTTCTCTCATACAGTGTCTCTCTGGTTCCCGCCGTACGATGAACCTTTATAGACATCAGCGTTCCACTTCCTCTCACATAATACGTCTGGATTGGTCCTTGCCAGCCAATCATGAGTGATCCACCGTTCAGGGTTGCCCTCAACTTCTTCATGCTCCCAAGACATAAACAAACGCTGGGGTATATCACATGACTCATAGAACTTTCCTAGTACAATAACATCAACAAACACATCTCATCAGACACTGTGATGCCCGCATGAATCTTTCGAATTACCAGAGTCCAAGATAGCAATGTTTTCCCACTCATGCAAAACAAATTACTCATACTACACATATGGTTACCTTCCAGTTCACAAAGATTAATGACAAAATATACAAATGAAATACTAATAATAATAATAATAATAATAATAATAATAATAATAATAATAATAATAATAATAATAATAATAAATCGAATACTGACAATGATATCTCTAACTTCTACATACAGTGCGAGGGTGTGATATATGTACTATCACACTACATACTGATACTCAAAAATGCAAGTAATTGTCTTCTTGTTCCAGGATTCCCGTGGTCTCTTACTATTTGTAATCTGATATCTCTTTTGGAGAATAAACAAAAATTTGAATCTTGGGACATATCAAAGAAAAAAATACGGAATGGGGTTATTTGATGATGATGCTTGTTGTTTAAAGGAGCTTAACATCTAGGTCATCGGCCCCTAATGGTACGAAATAAGACGAAATGCAATGACAATATAAAAGTACAAAATTCATACATTGACCAGAATTCAAAAAACTTGATGTTAAAGAATGAATGGATAAATATGAATTTAAAACAATCAGTGCATTCGACCCGCAATGCCTCACCTTCTCAGAAACTATATGACTAACCAAGGGATTGCTTCCAAAGCACATTGCTCAATAGATGATGCTTGTTGTCTAAAGGGGTTCAATATCCAGGCCAACGGTCCCTCATAATGGCACTTATCGCTAGTAAAGTAGAACCATGGTATTTCTCAAGTTGCGGTACTAATCAAAGGTAGCGTAAACTCGCGGTGTTCCAAACATTATGGTACTACTCACAAGTATTATACGTCGTGCAGGTAAGGCAGACCTATGGTGTTTCTCACATAATGGCGCCATTCGTAGCCAACGCAAACCAATGGTGCACCTTACATAGGTGTACTAATCACAGGGACTCGTAATATCCCGTGGTGTTTCTCACATAGTCGGTATTAATCACCGGCAACGCGCAGACCCGTGGTATTTCTCACTTAATGGTACAAATCACAGGCAACATAAGCCCGTGATATTCCGCATATAGTGGCAACTTACTAATCACACGTACTGTAAACCCACAGTGAACCCCTCTCTGCTGCTACTAATCACAAACCTATTGTGTACCTAGCATAGTGGTACTACTCGCAAGTAAATGCGACCCATGGCTTTTCCCCGCATGATGGTGCTAATCACAAGTAGTTTCATGGTTCTAATTCAATCATCCCTTGGTCTCCCCTTTTTGTCGCCGCTTACGACAGGCAGGGTATACCGTGGTTGTATTCTTCGTCTGCGTCCCCCACCAACAGGGGGTAGGGGTTATTTGAAAGAAATACTTTGCTTAGAATATTCTTGGCACAGTTTGTAGAGCGTCGCAAGACACAAGCGGCATAACAATGAGTTATATCATCTATACGGTGACCAAAATGTTATAAATAGTGAAAAACAGCTAGGCTGAGGTGGGCGGAGCAGGTTGTGCGCCAGAATGATAATGAACCTCCAAGGAAAGTTTTATTTGGCCATCAAGGTGACGAGAACGACCAAACTTGAGGTGGAAACGACGAGTAAAGGATGCTACAAAAGAAGTGGACCGGTGTGCATGATCCAGACGATAGTAGCGCTGAGTTTCTGAGCTCAGTTTAGTGAGTTCGATCCCAGCTGGACCCGGTGGTATTTTAAGGTGCTCAGAAATGCCAGCCTCGTGTCGATAGATTTACCAGCGCATTAAATAACTGCGTGGAAAAATTCCGGCATCTAGGCGTCGCCGAAAAGTTAAAAGTAGCTCATGCATGGAACACGTAACTGATTGCATTATTGTTCACAAGAAGCGGGATGCAGGGGATGGACGATGGCAGCACGAAATCGTACATATGGAGAAGTATTGTGGAGATGGTCAAGGTTCATATCGAATTGTAGAGCCAAAGAAGGAGCAGGAGAAGGGAAAGAAGAAGACGTTTTTAACTCCTAATCTTAACAGATGGGAGTGCTGTGTTAATTACAGAAAATTACCTCACTAACACACATAATTGCTTCCTACGTAAATTAACTTGAGAAAGAGATGACGGCTATAATTTTTCATCAAATGTCATTGTAACATTCCACGGACAAAGCTAATAAACACTGAAATAGAAGTCATTCAGTGTCTTGTTAGCAGTAAAAGTATGATATCACCGGGCGAGTTGGCCGTGCGGTTTATAGAGTCGCGCAGCTGTGAGCTTGCATCCGGGAGAAAGTGGGTTCGAATCCCACTGTCGGCAGCCCTGAATATGGTTTTCTGTGGTTTCCCATTTTCACACCATGCATACGCTGGAGCTGTACCTTAATTAAGGCCACGGTCGCTTCCTTCCCACTCCTAGGCCTTCCCTATCCCATCGTCGCCAGAAGACCTACCTGTGTCGGTGTGACGTTAAGCAATTAGAAAAAAAAGTATGATATGTTTCCTCACTCATCAAAATTGGAGGGCAATTTTGTATTCTTACACACTTCTATATACTCCATTGTTCTACACCTCTCAACAACAATATTCATCTTGAGAACTAAACATTTGTGTCTGCATAGTCATTAGTTTAATTTCCTTGAAGTTTAGTAGGATATTCTGTATATCATTAGAGTAGATTAGGAACTAACGGCCTGCATTCTTTATAATAACAATTTTAAAAAGGCAGATTTTGACATTTCTATTCTAGCAACTCTCATTTAGGACATATTTTTGCGTTCTTGTCATTACTTACATTTACTTTAAAATACAATAAATCATATTCCAAACATTAATTTTTGAATTTTATATGATGAAATTAACAAAATAAGATCTTACTTATCCACTAATGTCAGCTGCCTGTTTCTCGATTCCTATTTATGGATATTTCTACGCCTTTACAACCAATAATAAATATTACAAGAGAATTTTCGTTGACTATATGTGAAAACCCATTTATCCCATGATTACTTCAGTCTTTTGTACGTACTGAACAATTATACAGCTACCCTCTAAACAAACGACTATCAACATTCTCGCAGGTTGCATTTTCAGTCAGATGCCTGTTATTGAAATATAAGATTGCAATTGATCACGTTTGAAACCTCTAGTTCATCATATATCTGGCTGTATTCTAATGGAACAATCGTTCGACTGGTTGGTTGAATGGTCAGCGTTGAGGTCTTTGGTTCAGAGGGTCCCTGGTTAGATTCCCGGCCGGGTCGGGGATTTTAATCACGTTTGGTTAATTCTTCTGGCTTGGGGGATTGGGTGTTTGTGTTTGTTCTAACACTCTCTCCTTCATCTTCGGACAACACACTACACTGCCAACCACCACAAAAACACGCAATAATGATTACATCCTTCCATATAGGGTTAATGTCAGGAAGGGCATCCGGCCGTAAAACAGAGCTAAATCGATCTGTGTGACACAGTTCGCACCCGCGACCCCACAGGTGTGGGAAAAGCGGTAGAAGAAGAAAATTCTAATGAAACGATGATTTTTAAAATCCCACATATCACCCCCTCCCCCCTGTGTGTGGGGGCGGTAGAATAATAGCCATGGGTATCCCCTTCCTGTCATAAGAGGGGACTTGGGGGGTGTAGGCTGGTGACCACGGGGTCCTTAGCTGAGTTCTGGAATTGCTTCCAACCGAGCTCGATAGCTGCAGTCGCTTAAGTGCGGCCAGTATCCAGTATTCGGGAGATAGTAGGTTCGAACCCCACTATCGGCAGCCCTGAAAATGGTTTTCCGTGGTTTCCCATTTTCATGTCAGGCAAATGCTGGGGTTGTAGCTTAATTAAGGCCACGGCCGCTTCCTTCCCACTCCTAGCCCTTCCTTGTCCCATCGTCGCCATAAGATCTATCTGTGTCGGTGCGACGTAAAGCAACTAGCAAATTTTTTAAAAAAAAAATCAGGAATTGCTTCCGCGTACTAGTGCCAGGCTCCTCACTTTCATCTATCCTACCCGACCTCACTTGTTCAACTCTTGTTCTTTTCCCAACCCGACGGTATTGGGTTTACAAGGCCTAATGAGTCATTTTCACGCCTTTCATGGCCCTTGTCTGTCTTTGGCCGGTATCTTCATTTTTCTCTCTGATTAATGTTGTATAGAGGATGATTGCCTAGTTGTATTTCTTAAAACAATAATCACCACCACCACCTCTCCCATATCAACAGATATTCTTTGGGAGTTAATTCATAGAGTTAAAGATAGTCGGACCTAGAACTAACCACTCTCTCCCGCTTAATGTCGATGTTACAAATAGTGGAAGGAGTATGTTGTGGCCGGAATCGGATATTGCTTTGCTTTGAATTTTATACACAAGGAAATGAAAGTATATTTCTGAAGTCAGCATTTCTTAGTTATAGAGTCTGGAATATCAAATGTTAATATCTGGCTCTCACGAAGCACATTCTACAATCTGAGTATTCTCCCTAGTAATTTATTACGACACAAACCGACAATAAAATATCTTACGCTACAGCCTTGAAAAGTAACTATGACCATTAAACAGCAGTTGCGGAGTCTCTACTGTGCTTACTTTCGTTTTTCATTTCTGTAATAAACTTGAAGAAGAAAGACAAATGAAACTTAAAGAAAACACTGCAGGAATCGCGTGCGTCAACAAGTTAAAGAGGAAGACTCAACTGGAGCATTTAACCCGACTTTGTAATCAGATGACATAGCTTACGTTATTTATGAAGTCCAACGTGAAATAATTGATACTGTAATGAAGGGATGCCTGGCCGAGGCGGTAAAGGCGTGCTCGGTTCGCCCGGAAGGACGTGGGTTCGAATCCCCGTCAGGAAGTCGTAAAATTTAAGAAACGAGATTCCACTTCCGGAGGTGCATATGGGCCTGAGGTTCACTCAGCCTACACCAAAAGTGAGTACCAGGTTAATTCCTGGGGGCAAAGGCGGCCGGGCGTAAAGCTAACCACTCTACCCCATCACGTGCCGAGGTTAACAATGGTGGAAGCCTTTACCCTCCAAGCCTTCATGGCCTGTACGAAGCTGACTTTGCTTTGATACTGTAATGCCTTAGATAATAATAATAATAATAATACGCTACATCCTTGAAAAGTAACTATGATCACTAGATAGCAGTATAGATGATATTAGGTACATATCAGCATTCGTCTGGATTGGAAGAAGGAAACCATAGGAAACAAGAATGATATTTTAACCTACTTCCTAATTAACAGAAAACGAGGGATTTCGATCGCGTATCTGTTACCTTGCACTTGAGAGTTCTTCTTCTTCTTCTTCTTCTTCTTCTTCTTCTTATTATTATTATTATTATTATTATTATTATTATTATTATTATTATTATTCGTTTAGGCCTACGATGGACCACGTGGTTCTTAACTCTGGAAAGCTCTTTTCTTCCTTTTAGCCCAGTATTCCTTCATTCTAGCGCTATGGATGTCTTTTCTTTCTTGAGTCCATTTCACTCCTACTCCTGGACGCAGTGATTTAGTTGTTAGTGACTGGAGAGAGTCAGATGTCTTTACTAACTTTCTGAATTTATCTCGGTTGCAAATATCAATGTGATCAATGTTTGGGTATTGTAGGTCTTTCCGCACTAAATTCGTCCATTTGGCATTTGTTGCTTTCCCTCTAGATACAGTGTTGAAGATTCTTGAAGTGAGCCTCTGGCTGTCCATCCTGACTACGTGACCATAGAACATTAGTCTTCTCTTCCTCATAGCTGTTGTAATGCTCTCAATTTTATTGTACAGTTCCTTGTTGTGCCTGATTCTGTAGCCATCTTCTTTAATGGGACCCATAATCCTTCTGAGGATCTTTCGGTTCCACTTGGGAGTTATTATTATTATTATTATTATTATTATTATTATTATTATTATTATTATTATTATTATTATTATTATTATTGCCGGCCCCGTGGTGTAGGGGTAGCGTGCCTACCTGCGTCTTACCCGGAGGACCCGGGTTTAATTCCCGGCCAGGTCAGGGACTTTTACGCGGATCTGAGGGCTGTTTCGAGATCCACTCAGCCTACGTGATTAGAATTGAAGAGCTATCTGACGGTGAGATAGTGGCCCCGGTCTAGAAAGCTACGAATAACGGACGAGAGGATTCGTCGTGCTGACCACACGACACCTCATAATCTGCAGGCCTTCGGTCTGAGCAGTGGTCGCTTGGTAGGCCAAGGCCTTTCAAGGGCTGTAGTGCCAGGGGGTTAGGTTTTTATTATTATTATTATTATTATTATTATTATTATTATTATTATTATTATTATTATTATTATTATTATTATTATTATTAATACCTGTATGACATTCCAGTTGTCCTGCTATGTAGCAACGAAAGCGGAATTGTGGCTGAGTTAACTGAATTTTTTATCATCCTATGAAGGAAAGAAACAGAGCGAAGTAAATAGCTGCTGAATCCAAGAAGAAGTCGTGGGAATATTTTGGTAATAACATGGAAAGGCTAGGTCAAGCAGCAGAGAAACATTTCTGGACAGTAACAAAAAATCTTAGGAAGGGAGGGAAAAAGGAAAGGAATAGTGTTTTGGGTAAATCAGGTGAACTCATAAGAGATCCCAAGAAATCACTGAAGAGGTGGAAGAAATATTTTGAAAATATTCTCAACGTAAAAAGGTCTCTTCCTTGTGATGTCGCAAACAACCGAGATCATGGGGAGAAGGAAAATGATGTTGGTGAAATTACACTTGATGAAGTGGACAGGATAGTAAATAAACTCCCCTGTCATAAAGCAGCAGGAATAGATGAAATTGGACCAGAAATGGTAAAGTATAGTGGGAAGGCAGGGATAAAATGGCTTCAGAGAGTAATAAGATTGCCATGGAGTGTCAGTAAGGTAAGAAAGTAAGATTGGACAAAAGCAGTAACTGTACCTATCTATAAGCAAGGGAAGAGGAAGGATTGCAACAACTATCAAGGTATCTCATTAATCAGTATACCAGGCAAAGTGTTCAGTGGCATCTTGGAAGGGAGGGTGCGATCAGTGGTTGAGATGAAGTTGGATGAAAATCAGTGTGGTTTCAGACCACAGAGGGGCTGTCAGGATCATATTTTCAGTATGCGCCAGATAACAGAAAATACTACGAGAGGAATAGACTGTTGTGTTTATGCTTCGTAGATCCAGAGAAGGCATATGACAGAGTATCGAGGGAAAAGATGTTCGCCGTACTGGGGGACTATGGGATTAAGGGAAGGTTATTAAAATCAATCAAATGTATTTATGTTGACAATTGGGCTGCAGTAAGAATTTATGGTAGAATGAGTTCTTGGTTCAAGGTAATTACAGGGGTTAGACAAGGCTGTAATCTTTCACCTTTATAGTTCACAGTTTACATGGATCATCAGCTGAAAGGTATTAAGCGGCAGCGAGGGATTCAGTTAGGTGAAAATGTAGTAAGCAGTCTTGTCTATACTGATGGCATTGTTTTAATGGTAGATTGTGCCGAAAGCTTGCACTCTAATATCTTGTAACTTGAAAATAGGTGCAATGAGTATGGTATGAAAATTAGCCTTTCGAAGACTAATTGATGTTAGTAGTTAAGAAATCCAAGAGAACTGAATGTCAGATTGGTGATACAGGTAGATAATTTCAAGTATTTAGGATGTGTATTCTCCCAGGATAGTAATATAGTAAGTGAGATTGAATCAAGTTGCAGTAAAGCTAATGCAGTGAGCTCGCAGTTGCGATGAATAGTATTCTGCAAGAAGGAAGTCAGCTCCCGGACGAAACTATCTTTACATCGGTCTGTTTTCAGACCAACGTTGCTTTATGGGAGTGAAAGCTGGGTGGATTCAGGATATCGTATTCATAAGCTAGAAGTAACAGACATGAAAGTAGCGAGATTGATTGCTGGTACAAACAGGTGGGAACAAAGGCAGTAGAGTACTCGGAATAAGGAGATATTAGTTAAGAATGAACTCGATGGATGAAGCTATACGCATAAACCGGCTTCGGTGATGGGGTCATGTGAGGCGAATGGTGAAGGATAGGTTACCTAGGAGAATAATTGAATCTGTTTTGGCGGGAAAGAGGGGTAGGGGGAGACTAAGACGACGATGATTAGACTCCGTTTCCAACGATTTAAATATAAGAGATACACAACTAAACGTGGCCAAAGTACTAGTTACAAATAGATTATTGTGGCGGAGATTAGAAAATTCACAGTGGCTTGCAGACAGCGCTGAAAGGCTTAACAGTCGTAATGAAGATGTATGCATGTATCAGGTGATTGAATGTCCGACTCGTTAGCTGAATGGTCAGAGTACTGACCTTCGGTTCAGAGGGTCCAAGGTTCGATTCCCGGCCGGGTCGGGGATTTTAACCTTCATTGGTTAATTCCAATGGCCAGGGGACTGGGTGTTTATGCTGTCCTCAACATCCCTGCAACTCACACACCACAGATAACACTATCCTCCACCACAATAACACGCAGTTACCTACACATGGCAGATGCCGCCCACCCTCATCGGAGGGTCTGCCTTACAAGGGCTGCACTCGGCTAGTAATAGCCACACGAAATTATTATTAGGTGACTAAGTGCGCTACCAGAGATTTTTAACATGCCAGTAACAATGACATGAAGTGCCAAGTATTTTGACTGTCCTTCAAAACTCGACTACGTCAGCCATGATCGTACCCGGGAGCTTGGGATCATAAATCGGACACTCTGTCACTGACCTGAGGAAGTGATCAAATTACTGGGGAGGTGATAAAGACAATGGGGTGGTACATAGTGCCTTATTTAAAATTTCTCTTTGACTATGTCATAAATAATAGTGTAATACCAAAGGAATGGAAGGAATCTATAATAATACCAATTTATAAAGGAAAGGGTGATAAAAGGAAACCAGAGAACTACAGACCAATCAGCCTGACCAGTATAGTTTGTAAAATACTGGAGAGTTTAATATCAAAGTACATCAGAGGGATATGTGATGATAAAAATTGGTTCATGAGGAGCCAGTATGGATTTAGAAAGAAATATTCTTGTGAGGCACAACTGGTGGGATTTCAGCAGGACATATCAGATCAATTGGATTCAGGAGGCCAGTTAGATTGCATAGCCATAGATCTTTCCAAAGCCTTTGATAGAGTGGAACATGGAATATTATTAAAGAAATTGGAGGGAATAGGATTGGACGTAAGGGTTACACGTTGGGTAAAAACATTTCTAAATTCAAGGGTTCAGAAAGTCAAAGTAGGAATTAACGTATCGCTGGAAGAGAAAGTTTGGAATGGAATTGCACAGGGTAGTATAATCGGTCCGTTACTTTTCTTAATATACGTAAATGATTTAGGGAACAATATAACATCAAAAATAAGATTGTATGCAGATGACATAATTGTTTACAGGGAAATAAATACCATTGAGGATTGTTCAGAATTACAAAGGGACCTTGAGAGTATCCAACAATGGGTTAAAGAGAATAACATGAAAGTTAATGGAGGCAAATCAACTGTTACAACATTTACAAACAGGAGTTTTAAAACTGAATTTGAATATACTCTGGATGGGGTAGTTATCCCAAAAGATGGCAAGTGCAAATACTTAGGTGTAAGATTTGAAAGTAATTTGCATTGGAAGGGTCATGTGGATGACATTGTTGGGAAAGCATACAGATCGTTACATGTCATAATGAGGCTACTTAAAGGATGCAACAAAGAATTAAAAGAGAAAAGTTACTTAACCCATATATGCCCGCAACTTTTGTTTTTGAATGAAGTGCTCATTTTCACATTTGTTGCTTCTTTTAGTGATATTAGGTTAATGGCAACACTGATTTTTTGTTTCTTTCAGCGTTACTGTCTGATTGGCCATGGGTCGAAAACGACCCTGTGGGCATATAAACTACCTTTTCCTAAATTGTTGTCATAACATATCTTACAGTTATTTACTAATACAGACAACCATTATTGTGTGAAATGTTATTGTTTTGTTTATTACAATTATACACAAATATTATTACACAGATAATTATGAGTTCAAGTACAATGGTGAATTACAACACATTCACAAAAATATTGCAGCACTAGAAAGTTACAAGCACTGTGTGAAGTCTCAGTCTGCATGAAACTTTAAGAAACATTTATCATGCAACGCGATATTGCATCTCTTGCATGCTTTCGTGGTTTTACTTTTGCACGAAACACATCTTTTACGTTTCTGACCCACAGTAATCATATGACCATCACTTTTGCGTGCGATTTCTGGGACATTCTTTATAACATTCCTTGATCGGGGAGTTGGGCCGGGTTGTGTTCGCGCAACTCCATATTTCAGAAGAAGAGTTTTAGCTAGTTCCCTACGAAATGATAGAAGATCATTGGTTCTTCCAAGGGAACGAGCTAGAAGGTAGGCATTGTTCACAGAAACATCTAGCAGTCAAAATACGATCGGTGTGTACCATTTCTTTCCCCTAATTCCAACCCGGTACACAGCAACATTGCTATCCATTTGATCCACTCCGCGCATATAACCATTGTACTGATGAAACCCGAATGTCTGAGGAATGGCAATTCCTTTCTTCTGTGCTGAAGAGTACCTTTGCGTGGGTCGAATGGGATGAACTCCGTACTCACTTGACAGGAGCGTAACAACGTTGTTATAATGCCACCTAATTGCATTGATACCGTGTTTCTTGTTTATCACGGTGTCAAATGCTCCTCTAGGCTCCTTGCCCATAACATCAATTCCCTTTAGTGGACAGTGTCCTGTACGGTCCTTTCTAACAGTTCCTGTTGCCTTTACACCTTTTGTCTGAAGCAATGACCTTCATCAGCAGGAGGTTGGCTCATCAATAGTTGAAACCTCTTGTTTGGAAGATAAACTTCCAAGCTCTTCTAAAATCTCAAAAGTTATAAGACTGTTTGGGAAACTAGGAAACATGAGAAGAAGAACTCTTAAGTTTTAGTACCGAGTCGGTAATAGATTCCCGTGATAATTCCCTCTCCCCAAATATAAAAACGTTGCAATAATGCAATTATGATCATATTTGATGAAATGCATGAAAGGTTCCTTATATGCCCACAGGGTCGAAAACGACCCATATCAAATATCTCGTTTTATTACATGACCATATAGAAAAATTAAAAAACTTGTGACATGTAGTCGTAAACTATATTCTTTACTCCAAGTAACAGCACAAGAACCAAGCTAAAATAATAAACAGCAAAATTGTCAACTTACATTTTCTGCCGCACTACATCAATACTATGCTGAAGGATGTAAAACAGCAATCTGTTTGCAGTTACAAGGCAAACAATACAGCTTCAAATCAACAATCACACATTCACAATAATAGCCAACATGCTGACAAATACATAATCATGATTTTAAGTCGAAAACGAATGCATGGGGATAAATGATGGCAAATAACTATTGTGGGTCGTTTTCGACCCGGTGGGCATATATGGGTTAAGTATGGTTCGTCCATTATTGGAATATGCAAACAGTGTTTGGGATCCTCACCAAGAATACCTAATAAAAGAAATAGATAGTGTGCAGAGGAAAGTAGCAAGATTTGTAACAGGGGATTTCAGGAGAAAGAGTAGTGTATCAGAAATGTTAAAGAAACTAGGGTGGGAAACTTTAAGTAAGAGAAGGGAGAAAACTAGACTTATAGGTTTATATAGAGCCTATACAGGAGAAGCAGCATGGGGAGATATCCGTGAGAGGCTTCAGTTGGAAAATAATTATATCGGCAGGACTGACCACAAATATAAAATTAGAAGGAATTTTAGCAGAAGCGATTGGGGTAAATTTTCATTCATTGGGAAGGGTGTGAAGGAATGGAACAGTTTACCAGGGGTAGTGTTTGATCCTTTTCCAAAATCTGTACAGATATTCAAAAAGAGAATAAACAGCAACAGAGAAAATAAATGAAGTGTTAGAGGGCATTCGACCAGTGCAGGTTATTGTAAATTAAAAATGTGTGTAAATAAATTAATTCCATCCCCTGGTCTAAGGAGTTTGGACAGCCAAAGTAGGGGACTGCCTGTAGGGGTGAAGTTCAGTGGGGACTTCGAGGGCCCTGGGACCGCTACGGTAGCTGTGAAGGCCCTTCAGGAACTCTGAAAAGTGGTGGTAAAAGGGGCTCTGGTTAAGACGCAGCAGGTCGTTATGCTACTTAGGTTCCAGAATGGGTAAAGAAAAGAAAAAGTAAATAAATTCAATGTAAATTTTAATCTTATACCAGTTGTACAGTATCATTTGAAGTAATTCCACATACTGTATATCAGATGACTATATTTGTATGCAGTACAGGAGATATTATAAGTAGAATTTTGTAAACAATGTAAATTTATTAAGGATGAGCTGTGTGTTTAATAGAAAAAATTGTTAGCGTAAATTATATAATATTGTATTATAGGAAAATTTTATTCTCTTGTTAATTTAATATTTAGTGCTTGACAATAATGTATTTTAGTGTACCATTTGCCACCGAGGTATACACCTCATTTGCAAATAAAGAGATTTTGATTTTTTGATTTTTGACCTACCGAGGCAGCCATGCTCCAGATTAATAGTCGTTATGTCTTTTGAGTTTTTGCCATGTTGAAGAGACAAACTGCAGGGAAAATGTATGTTTTGAGAAGACTTTGGTGAGATAATTTCAGACTTTTCGGCATTATTAGAACAGTCACAGTCGTGGTGTGTCGATTTTCTCTTCTGATGATGCGGAGCATGTAGCATTAGGACACATCTCTCACAGTATGGAGACATATATTTAAGTGGGTTAAAGGGCATGGAGGTCTATTAGGTAATGAAAGAGCAGATGAGCTTGTTGAACTTGCAGCATTTAGTGACAAGGAAACTGTTTACAAAAGAGCCCCTATAACAAAAGTGAAACGTGAATTATATAAATTCACAATCAGTGAATGTTCAAAGCTGTGCAACTCGAGTAATAAGGGTGAAGTTACAAGAACAATCTTTTTCCACGGTACAGGACCGTTTGGACTGCAGTTTATTGAAACCAAACTTCACCAGCACTCAGTTTCTTTCGGGTTACGGAAAATTTAAATTTTATTTGTATAAATTCAAAATTACTAATAATAACAGTTGTGTTTGTAGAGATAAAGAAACTGCAACTTACCTTATTTTTGATTACCCATTCTTCAGCAAAGCTAGAAATATTTTGGAACAACACTTAAATTGTTGTACAGTAATGTTAGTCAAACCTATTTTTAGGATATTTCACAAGATCTGTTGTTTGAATTAATTCTTTAAGTTTATGCAGTTTATTGTAGAAAATATTTAAGAATAGTTTTTCCTTTTCTCCCAGTTTAGTTAATTTGTGTGTGTAATCACTCACTTCAAAAATTTTGTATTTTATATTTGTACTATTTAAGGTAACTAGTGTAACTGTTCGCTCTTCTAAAGTTCTCATTAGAGGAGACGAAAGTTAATACCTGGGGACACATGAATATAAATATAACTATATGTGGCTTGCCCGCAAACTGCCACGCAAATAGAATTAATTATCATTCCATGGTTTCCCATTTCTCTATGTAACGTTTGGGCGCCAGCGTTACAGTTTTAAACAAAACTGTAAAGCAAAACTTATATTTACTAGCATAGAGACTTATACTTAAATCACAGGGGTAGGATTTTAAATGATTAACCATTAAGTATCGCTTAAGAAAGAAAACTAACGCAATATAAAATACAAATGAATTTATTATACAAAAAATGAGATGAATCGGAAAAGTTCCTTTAAGCTTGGAGCGAAGTTAGAATTTACGTTAATGAATTTACTGTTGCTTGCTTTATCTAATTGAAGCTCACCAATCGCAGCTTCCGTTGAGGTCATCTGTGTTCCGTGGTTACTCGCTCCCCTCTTCTTGTTGTAGAATTGACTCCATGGACATCCTTCCTTCCTTCTGTGATGTGATTTGGGCTATCTGGACTAGCACTCCCTAACTGCCTAGTCTTTAATTTAGACATTGGCCCTATACTTGTGAAAATTGATCAGCGTTGATCGTAGGAGGAGAAAATTCAGAGATATGAATTTTTCCATGTTAGCAGATATCTCAATCCAACTTAGCTAATCTACTGATACTATACAGACTTGTACCAAATACAATGGACTTGAACTAAACGTAGTTCTTCGTCCAGAATAATTACTGAATATCTCACAAGCCGTAAGCTTGTTTCGTCTCACGCAGATCCGACAGCATCACAGCAGCTAAGTACTATGTTGAAGCGACAACGTTCTGGTAGTCGTGTGTGAGTCGAAGATTGCTCCGCGCTAGATAATATATCACCGGGCTCTCCCCACTCTTGATAACAGCTCGATACCAAATCATAATACAACGAAGCATCTGATTCGTAGATCGCATTATCATCTCCCTCTTTTCATTCTTGACAAGTCCAGTAGGCGTGACGATGATGTAGAATCCAAGCTTGCTAGCCTTGCACGCGGGTAGCTGTGTATCACCTCTTGCTCATGAGTTTAATCCAGTGACTCATCCAACTTCCCCGCTTCAAGAATAACTTTTCCGTGTGCACAAGTATGAGATGAAATGACAACAACTCTGTCTCAACATTTATTTATTTACAGTACATAATGAATTCCTATCCTACATAATATAATAATTTGAATAATAAATGATGTTCTCTTATATACAATATGATTCCAAAAACCTTATTTACACATGACTGAAGTTGAATAAATATGTTATATAAATAATTGCCGATGGCGGATAATCTTGATATCGAGTGATATCGCGTAAAAGTATGGCTGGAGAAGCCTGGACGGTTACACTAGTTATAACATACAGCCCTAATATGCTAGACAAAGTAGGGCTTTTTCACGGATAATAAATAAATAAATGAATAAATAAGTAAATGTTTTTGTGAAACATAAATATTCCCCGCCGTTTGCATCCACACGACAAAAGTCAAAAAGATTTTATGTTTCTTCATATCAACCCACCTTTATATCTGCACTTTTTAAATCTTTTGTTTCTTATATTTTAGTAGGCCAATGTAGAGTTCACTTCAACTTTTGTCTGTTAAAGCAAAGATGGGAAGAGGATGCTGCAGCACAGCCACAGTGGTTACGCGTGTACTAGTTACTAGAAGACATGAGAGAGTCAATTTGTTTTTATTCCATTTATTTATCACATAACATCAATACTTCGTTGAATAAATGGGTATGGTAAGAGTATGGGTATGAAAACCTCGTGAGTGGCCGCGTGGTTTGAAGTCACGTAGATGTCAGCTTGCATTCGGGAGATAATGGGTTCGAACCCCACTATCGGCAACCCTGAAGATGGTTTTCCGTGGTTTACCATTTTCACACAAGGCAAATGCTGGGGTTGTACCTTAATCAAGGCCTCGGTCGCTGTCTTCCCGTTCCTAGCCTCTCCCTGTCCCATCGTCGCCACAAGACCTATCTGCATCGATGCGCCGTGATCGAGATTGTAAAAAAGTATTATGAAATGCACTTTTAATATCAGGTACTGATTCTCTGAGTGTCCTACGACCTCACTCCACCAGCCCATCTCATCCGTCTCCCTAATGGGTGCGTCACTAGATGCGCTAGCCACTGCACCGTCTCCAGCGCGTGCCATCTCTGGTTTTCGGTGCTCCCTATACTGACGTACTCGCTCGGTGGATGTCGTTTTCGCCTTGTTGAATTCCTCGATCCCTCTTCCTTCTAGTTTGATACATTCTCGCTGTTCTTTTGCCCGCATATTTTGCATGTGCTTGGACAAGTCACTACAACTTCACAATTTTCATTTTTCTCTTGTGAAATTTTTGGTTATCCACTATTGCAGTGGCGGCGATTAGTGGGGAGGCTAGGGGAGCAGTTTCCACCCCCCTCCCCCCACGACTACACATATTTTGTGGAGAGAAAATTAAAATGTTATTCCATTTTAGCCACCTTAAACTAGGAATATTTTAAAGCAATGTATATAAACCCTGTTGTCTATTATCTATTTTTTTCCTTTAATTTATTCACATATTGAAAAAATAATAAGCGGAAATACGCAGAAAATGTCACTCGACGCAGCTAACCGATATTTCAGCGCCACAGCAGGTAGTGAAGACTCGCGCCGCAGCGCGTAGAAGCGCGATTTGTATCTGATGGCACTAAACCTTAGTTGCGCACATGTGTAATTGACTCTTTGGTGAAAGTTTTAATGTATAGTACTGAAGCAAAATCTCAACAAACAAAAAACTATTGTTACCGCATTTAAGTTGGTAAATTGCCAACCTTTATTTCTATGTCACCGAGCTCGATAGCTGCAGTCGCTTAAATGCGGCCAGTATCCAGTAATCGGGAGATAGTGGGTTCGAGCCCCACTGTCGCCAGCCCTGAAGATGGTTTTCCGTGGTTTCCCATGTTCACACCAGGCAAATGCCGGGGCTGTACCTTAATTAAGGCCACGGCCGCTTCCTTCAAATTCCTAGGTCTTTCC
Organism: Anabrus simplex; assembly: GCF_040414725.1. Classification (NCBI taxonomy): domain Eukaryota; kingdom Metazoa; phylum Arthropoda; class Insecta; order Orthoptera; family Tettigoniidae; genus Anabrus; species Anabrus simplex. The sequence goes on along the minus strand of NC_090268.1, from coordinate 342,056,668 downwards.
TATCCCATCGTCGCCATAAGACATATCTGTGTCGGTGCGACGTAAAGCAAAATAGCAAAAAAAAAAAAAAAATCTATGTCGAAATTCGCTCAAAATCTTATCATTTTGTAGCTATTTTTTTTTCAGTTTTGATGTCTACCCGCCACTATATCCACACCTCTCGAACGATCCCACCCCGTCATGTTCGGACGCTACAGTAACTTTCGTGCCCTAGAAGAAAGGAAATCAGCAGTCATTTTTGCAGCCATTTCTTTTTGTGTGGTGAAGTTGTCACCACAACATGGTGATTTCTTTTTCCGTCCTTTAGTCCTTCTTCTTTGCAGATGTCTCATTGTGTCAACTTTAAGTGCAATATCCATCCATCCGTTATCTAAAGGCTAAGCCTTGTCGCTGGAGCCACATCCCACGGTCTTCAGCAGTCCTTTTCATCGTGACATTGGAATCAAAACCCAGCTGAATGATTATGCTCCTAAGGTATGAGAGACGTGGTCTTCCTCTCGACTTCTTCCCTAGGACCTTTTGCTTCGAAGACATTCTGGAGAAAGGTGTCATGTCGTAGGACGTGTCCAAGAAATTTAGCTTTCCTCTGCTCTATTCAATAAATTAAGGTCCGTTTCTCATTAACGTCATTCAAGATTTGGATATTAGCCTTCTTTTCTGTCCAACTCGTCCCTGTCAGTCTTCTTCAGAACCACATTTCCGAAGCTTCTAGTACTGATTGTGCTTGTTTTCCCAGAGTCCAGATCTCACAACCGTAAGTTAGCACACTCCACACAAAGATTTTAACAAATTTCTTCCTGGTTTCAATTCCTATGTGCCTATTTAATAAATTTTTTGCTGCTTTGGAACACTTGTTTTGCCATAGCAATTCTTTACTAAATACCCTATTGTCAAAAATTTCCTCAATTAAACTTAATGACTCCTTAGCCGTGCAATATAACCATGTTCTTTATGCATTTCAAATGTCACTTCACATCAGCTTCACCAATTTTTAGAACTTCTCATCCAGCACAGGACGATATTCAAAGACGTTTCCACGTCAAAACGCCTGGGTGGAATTGTATGAAATATAATACAGGGTCTTTCACTCAAAGTAGGGCCGGTCGGCCGGCGCAGCACAGCAGAAAGATGGGCGAGCTGGAGGTCAGACCAGCACATGGCAACTGCCCGTACGAATCGCATGTAAATAACAAGCACTCATAACAACGCATAATCAAAGTAAAATCATTTCTCAACTTGTCATAGAAGATGTTGAATATGTCCTCCACCTGCATCTGCACGTTTCTCGCTGTTCTTTTGTCCGCGTATTTTGCATGCGCTTGTACATTCTGCAACCAAGTTAGTACAACTTCAAAATTTTCATTTTTCTCTTGTGAATTTTTTGGTTATCCACTATTGCAGTGGCAGCGATTAGTGGGGAGGCGAGGCGAGCAGGGTTTGTTGCATAAACCTTATTTTTCAATTTTCTCCGTAAATAAAAATCGCAAACAGTAAGATCTGGGGACCTTGCGGGCCACGATGGTTTACTAATTACCCTGTTGTCAAAAATTTCCTCAATTAAAATGAATGACTCGTTAGCCGTACGCGCGGTTGCCGAGTCCTGCTGGAAATATCCAGATTGGGTACAGGTGGAGGACGTTTTCAACATCTTCTGTGACAAGGTGAGAAATTATTTTACTTTGATTATGCGCTATTGTGTGTGTTTGTTATTTACATGCGATTCATACGGGTGCTCTCCTGGCCCCAAGCTCAGGGAGTTGACATGTGCTCGTCTGACCGTCAGCCCGCCCATCTCCCCGCTGCGCTGCGCCGGCCGGCCAGCCCCACTTTGAGTGAAAGACCCTGCATTTAGCTACTATGTGATTCGCATCTAAGTGAAGGGGATTTGAAATGAGACTTGAATACAAGGGGGAAAATCGCTAATATCTTCCTTAAAATTACTTTAATAGATTTTTCTTTGTTTTCTTTTAGAATTTTGGAAGGAAATGATCGTGGCCTTAATTAAGGTTCAGCTCCGGTATTTACCTGGTGTGAAAACGGGAAACCACGGAAACCTATCTTCAGGGCTGCTGACAGTGAGGTCGTACCCACTATCTCCCGAATACAAACTGATAGCTACACGACCCAAACCGCGCAGCCAAACGATAGGTCTAATCGACATAATTACTAAGACCAAAACCGACTACAATCCTCAGATCAATTCTCCGGGTATCCTACGTCCTCACTCCACCAGCCCACAGCATCCGTCTCCATACCGGGTGGATCACTAGATGTGCTAGCCACCGCACCGTCTCCAGCGCGCGCCATCTCTGGTTTTCGGTGCTTCCTATACCGACGTACTCGATCTGGATCGTTCAAAGATGGTGAAGCGAGTAGCCGAACATGTTGGAAATGTGGGTTTGTTTAGGTTTGTTCTTATCGTATGTAGTCTGTGTAACTTCATGAAAGTTGACGATAACTGTTAGTTTCTTTGTAGAATATAAGTGTGCGAGTGTATTTATATGAGTCAGTGGACACTTAGAATCTGTACTTACGCGCAGTAATGTGAGAATGTGTTTGTTTTGTTCGCGTTGTGAACCAGGTTTAAGTCTGTGGCAATTCCCCTCGTACAACTATTCTTAAGCTTTCTACGGAATAAAACATTAAGGGAGAATTGTATTAGGAATATACATCGTGAATATTTTGAGGTCGATGACAAAACTGCTGTGTGCATACATCGTTTGGAAAATAAGTCTGAAGTTAGAGAAGACTTTTCTAATTCCAAACAGTGAACCTATTCATGTTCCTTGAAAAATATTAGATAGAATATAATTAATATTGTGATATTCCGTCAGTGTCTATATAATTCGGAGTGTAGAGTGATTTAGATGCAAGTGTATTTTACAATAATCTGCGGAAATGTTCGGCTGAATCTTGGAATATAAGAAAACTTGTAAGTGTGACAAATGGAGCAATCTGTACACTGTTACATAGAAGAAATAATGACTTGGAGGGATTTGCTGGGTTTGTAACGCAGGGTTTTACACTACCAACACCTTCCGATTCATCCTGTAGTTACCTGTTATCAAGCACACTACACCGAACTGTAGGTTAAATATCAATGTTTAGAGTCAATAGAGTTTATTGCACACATTTTCTTTAATGGGTAAAAACCTATTACATTTTTAGTGTCTGAACATTTCATTACCAAGGTTACCATCATTGTGTGAAGTGCTGCTATGCCATATATCAACATTATGTTAGCATTACCAGGGCCGTTCATTGGGTTAACATGATCATTTCCGGTGTACTTGTACTGAGTAGCTCAGACGGTTAAGGCGCTAGCCTTCTGATCCCAAGTTGGCAGGTTCGATCCTGGCTCAGTCCTGTAGTATTTGAAGGTGCTCAAATACGTCAGCCTCGTGTCGGTAGATGTACTGGCACGTAAAAGAACTCCTGCGGGACTAAATTCTGGCACTTCGGTGTCTCCGAAAACCGTAAAAAGTTGTTAGTGGGACGTAAAACCAATAATATTATTATTTCGAGTGTACTTCCCTTTCATTGAGTGCTGAATATAAGAAATTGTCCATCATTTCAAAACTAAGACAACACATTTTGTTTCATAGTTCACATGAGAGCGAATAAACTGGGTAATTTCGCACTTTAATCTATTTTGAAATATTCAACAGTTTTGTCATATATTTTCATCTGTCCAGGGAAGTGAATTCTAAGAGAAAACGTTATATGAATAATTGAAATTTCTAAATAATAAGCTTGTTCTAGTTTCTAGTAGAATACTGTATATGTGGTGCGTACTTGCTGGTGAAGCGTTTTCGTACGTGAAAAGGTGATTTTTCTCATGATGTTTCATTTATCACTTTAAATTACCGTCGTTGGTGTAATATGTACGTGATATTTTCGTGTTAGCCAATATCAGCAGTCTGGCCACTTTCGGTCGCCATGTTTTGTTTTGTTTTGTTTTTTTAACATTACGGTCTGAGGATTGGAATCGGTCTTGCTAAGACAATAGTAGGCTACAAGTTAATGATGTTATTGCTTATACGTCCCGCTAATTACTATTCCGGTTTTCGGAGAAGCCGTGGTATCGGAATATTGTCCCTGAATGGAATTCGAACCCAGCACTTCGGGGTGAGAGGCAGACACGCTACCCCCAAGACCGCTGAACCAGCTCATGAAGTTGTGAAGTCTAATGATTTTAAACTTAGAAGGACAGGGGAGATCTGGCGTTTTGACAAGGCTACACCGTTGACCGTATTAGTATTTATTTAAATAGTTCGCTCTGTGAATCATTGTCAGATTGTTGGCCTCAGGATTCCCAAGATCATGGGTTAAAACCCGGAAGAGATAGTCAGAATTTTGGAGGGTGGAAAGAGGTCCATTCAACATTTCGTGTAGTACGATGACAGTATATAAAATATCTCTGGAGACTCATTCGTTGTTAACTTGACAAAATGAATTAAGAATCAACAGCAGGTCGCCCAATATAGTTCCGGTTTCTCTGTCATCTGGTTGAGTAAAATCTAAACGTCAGGAAGCCGAAATAGTTACACACGATAACTGAGCCATCTTATTATTATTATTATTATTATTATTATTATTATTATTATTATTAGTAGTAGTAGTAGTAGTAGTAGTAGTAGTAGTAGTAGTAGTAGTAGTAGTTGTTGTTGTTGTTGTTTTGTTATTATTTACTTAATATGAATATGATGTGAGAATGATCACTGGTACAAACAGGGGAGAACAATGGCAGGAGGGTACTGGGAAAGAAGGGATAAAGGCTAAGTTAGGAATCAACTCGATTGACGAAGCTGTACGCAAAAACCGGTGGGGTCACGTGAGGCGAATGGAGGAGGGTAGGTTACCTACTGTCGGATTTATTAGTATGGCTTTAATTATAAACGAAGCGATATGCCTATTTCAAAGTGAGTTATACCAATGTTTTCCTTGTTCATTTCTTCGTTAGAGTGTATAAGACAATTTGTTTTTGTAATTCATTCATTTTTTATTTGCGGTTGTATTAAATATTGTCCGGGTTTTTGGCTTCTTCTCTAGGAAGCGCTCGCTTAGGAACATATCCATTACATAACCGTAATGAAAATTTTCATATGTTATAACCACATATATTTGTAGTGATTTTGATGGTTAGGCCCAGTTTCTAATGTTTAAAAGATAAGAGATATGGAACTAAACGAGGCACATAGAGCTAGTTAGAAATAAATGATTTGTGGAGGCATTTAATAAATTTACAGAGACTCGCAGACTGAATGCTGAAAGCCGTAACTGAAGATGTATGTATTGCATATGTCTTAATATATATAGTCGGATCGCAATTTTTATATTATATTTGCTGTCAAAAAAAAAAAAAAAAAAAAAAAGAATCTTACCTTGGTTTCTGTGAAGAACAGCTGTGACCATAACTCAGGATATCATCTGTGGTGGTTGGTGAAGTTTATTCAGCTGTACGTTACGAGGCACGTCTGCTCTCTGTGATGTTCCTAAAGGTACAGTTTGTCTTCATTTAAACTAGTTTATCAAACCTTATTTCCTTTGGGCATGTGTGCATTGGTTTATTCAGATTATCTTCATGGACATCAACAAACATAGGTGAACTTAATTCTGTGTTGTTGTTTTGCTGGGGTTTAAACGTGTACCGGCTGAGGTCTTTCGGTGACGATGTTTTTTTTTTTTTTCATTCTCCTCTAAGAAGCGCTCGCTTAAGAATATATACATGAAAAACTACTCAGCCAGTGAATAATGGTATTATTTTTTGTGCTAGTTGCCTTCCTTCGCACCGACACAGATAGGTCTTATGGCGACGATGGGATAGGAAAGGGCTGGGAGTGGGAAGGAAGCAGCCGTGGCCTTAATTAAGGTGTGAAAATGGGAAACAACGGAAAACCATCTTCAGGGCTGCCGACAGTGGGGTTTGAACCCACTATCTTCCGGATGCAAGCTCACAGCCGCGCGCCCCTAACCACACGGCCAACTCGCCCGGTTGTGAATAATGTAAGGAATTTATAGGTTATGTATTTTCTTTGTTGTTGGAAGACAGGAGAGATGGATTCACCTTCTCGTCATAAGGCCCTTTATGACTTCCAGTGAAACACGTGAGTAAGCCATGGAACAGAATGAGGTAGGAATGGTATAGTTCTGGTAGGGTAAGATCGATGCTAGGTGAAGGTTTTAGATCCACAATCTAATATCAGAAAGAAATGCATATAACTCAAGGAAGGCAGATTGGTTACTTTTGTGGAGAATTGACGAAAGAATGTGTGGTACGCCTAATTGGTATCCCAATGACAATAATATTTCTAATAGACAAGTAGTGCGAACAAAATGGTGTCGACATACAAAGAATATATTATTAAGATCTGCAACTGTATCATCTGAACATGAACAGAAGGGAGATCGCAGTACTTGGATTTTGTGCAGGTTCTGAAGGAAACGACAATGATGAAATTTCATTCTTGTGATTGCTCTGATGAAATGGAGCGACGATGGGGTTGGAAAGAGCTAGGACCTGCAAGGAAGTGTCCGTGGCCTGATGTTAAAATGGGGAACTACGATAAATCATCTCCAGGGATGCCGACAGTGGGGGTTCGAACTCACCATCTCCCAAATGTAAGTTCATCACTATGCAACTCGAAACGTGTAGCCAGCTTGCTTAGTTTGATGGTGTAAATTAATACCCTAGTAAGGAACAAACCTGAAAACATGAAAAGAGTAACGGCACATTCATTACTCACAGATGGTACCGTTATCATGAAACTGGTTTGTGAGAGATCTGAGAAGTACAAAATAATACAGTACCGGTACTAAAATTTATGACAAAGTATTAAACTAAACCATAATAAATTATTACAGTTTATAAAGTAACAAAGAATAATTCCTCGGAAATGTTCAGATAAGACCACATGTTTTAAAATAATAATAATAATAATAATAATAATAATAATAATAATAATAATAATAATAATAATAATAATAATAATAGGCCTAATAATAATGATAATAATAATAATGCACCACTTCAAATGTTAAATTCTTAGGGGAATTGTCTGAACCATTTGACGTTAAAACAGGTGTCCGACGAGGAGATGGGTTGCGCCTTTATTGTTTAAGCTTGTTTTAGAAAAAAACTATTATGGTTGGGAGAAAGAATTTAAAGGAATAACACTTGGCAGATTACGTGAAAACAAAATTAATTTACTGTGTTTGGCCTTCGCTGATGACTTAGAAGTATTGTCCAATAAGAGACAGGAAGCGATTGCATCCACTGAAAAACTCCATGAAATTGATTCCAGAACAGGACTTCAGATCTCATACCAGAAAACTCACTACATGGAAGGATATCTTCGGTACCTAGATGGACAACCAATGAAAACCCAGTATAGCAAAATATCCCAAGTGTCTAAATTCAAATACCAGGGAGGAATCATCCCACCGGGCGAGTTGGCCGTGCAGTCAGGAGCGCGCGGCTGAGAGCTTGCACTCGGGAGATAGTCAGTTCGAACCCCACGGTCGGCAGCACCGAAGATGGTTTTCCGTGGTTTCCCATTTTCACATCAGGCAAATGCTGGGGCTGTCCCCTAATTAAGGCCACGCAAGTTTACTTCCCAACTCCTAGCCCTTTCCTATCCGATCATCGCCATAAGAACCTATCTGTGTCGGTGCTACCTAAAGCCACTTAAATTTGTTTAAAGAGTTATGAGGGAAGGTGTGTCTTTGCGGCTACCTCTGTTATTCAGCAATCAAGAGGACCGTTATAAACAATGCGTTAGACGTGAGGGTGTACATTTTGAACACATGCTGTACCGACGCAGTTAGATGGGCTACCTATTGCCATCGTCACTTTATGTGTTATAGTGACATATCTTGATGTTCAGAACATGTTTATAATTTCACTACTGTTTGTTTTGCCACACACTTTACTTGCGTCAGGCTCCTCACTTTCATCTTTGCCATGTGACCCTTCTTAATCGACTCTTACTTTCTTCCGATTTTGAAGGTATTGTGTTGGCGAGGCCTCACGAGTCTTTGCTTTTCATGGTTTTTTGAGCATTCTCCTTTCTTTTACCGATGTCACAATCTTCGACGGATCGGATCTCTTCCATGTTTTCCTCTGATTATTATTATTATTTTACAATTTGTATTACGTTGCTCCGACACAGAAATGAAATGGCGTATGGCTTTTAGTGCCGAGAGTGTCCGAGGACAAGTTCGGCTTACCAGATGCAGGTCTTTTGATTTGACCCCCGTAGGCGACCTGCGCGTCGTGATGAGGATGAAATGATGATGAAGACGACACATACACCCAGCCTCGTGTCAGCGAAATCAACCAATTATAGTTAAAATTCCCGACCCCGCCGGGAATCGAGTCCGGGACTCCTGTGACCAAAGGCCAGCACGCTAACCATTTAGCCATGGTGCCAGACTCCGACACAGACAGGTCTTATGACAACGATGGGTTAGGAAAAGCCTACGAGTAGGAAGTAAGTGGCCGTGGCCTTAATTAAGGTACAGCGCCAACATTTTCCTGGTGTGAAAATGGGAAACCGAGGAAAACCATCTTCAGGGCTGCCGACAGACGGGGTTCGAACCCACTATCACCCGGATGCAATCCTCTGATTAATTTTAAGAGAGGATGGTTGCCCAGTTGCAACCTCCTCTCAAAACAATAATCACCACCACCATAAATATGTATAATTATCGCTACCGACAGCTAAAATAAGTAATTTAGTGGCTTGTGGCTTCCGAAGAGGCCTCGCGCAGGTTCTTCGAGTTGACACCGTATAGGCGACCTGCCCGTCTATGAGGATGAGGCCTTACCTGTGATGAAGACGGCACACACACCCAGCCCCCCAGCCACGGGAATTAATCAATGAAGATTAAAATCCCCGACCCAGCTGGGAATCGAACCCGGGGTCCCCCTGGACGAAAGGCCAGCAAATGGAGCGGACAGATAAAATGAGAATAAATACGTTTTTATAGGAGAACTTTGTGCCTTATTCAGTTTTTCCCACATAAGGTATGGCATTTGCCTACTGTGAGCATGGGAAACCACGGAAAACCATTTTCAGGGCTGTCGACAACACCTGAATAGAAGCTCGCAGCCAGCTACGTGACTCAAATCGGAATTATAGGGTGCCAATACAAATCTGTCAGACACTTTGTGGACGTTCCTTGTAATATATTTCCTGCCGATGTTGTTAGTGCTGTTTCAACTCCAACTTAATCCAGTTAGTTCGCACTGCTCCTCGTTTCGTCTGAGAAGCCGTACTAGACCACAGTCTCGTCTTTCGCTGACCTTACTCATTGTTTCCGCTCTGCTCTGGTGCTTCCTTCCCATTCTCACGTCGTCTTTGCATCAGCTGATCGTTCGTGTAATCAAAGAAGAGTATTCAAGTTTCTCAGGAAGGAGTCGAGGGAGAACGTTTCCCTACACTTCCTTTATTGAGGAACGGTGAGGACTGAGCCCGGTAGGCACCCGCTACGTTCTTCGCACAGCCAAAGAAAGAACACAGAAAATTATTTCTCAAGCCCATTACCAAGAGATGAAAATAATGAGTCGTAAGTGCATCATATTTACTTAGATCTTATTGTTGCTTTCTCTGGAAGGTTAATAGGTAGGGAAAAGAATGAAGAAAACTCGAAATCAGTAGCTATTAAAAATACTGGCCAAGAAGAAGAAGAAGAAGAAGAAGAAGACGGTCAAGTAGCGCATACCTATCTACGAAATGTCACTGTAATATTTGTCCCAAATGGAACATAATAATTCCTTTTACACCAATGAAGTGCGGCAAATTAAGAAATACCGTCGTTGCTAGAGAACTACAACCTGTTTTCCAGTCAATGACCGGGTCAGGGATGTAATGAATGAAGCAGATATAGGCTATTAGTACGATGGGGTCACCACCACTCCCAAAGTGATTTTTATTAATGAGTGATAGATGCCATGAAATGAGAATAGAGAGGGTTGCTGGAATGAAAGATGGCAGGGAAAACCGGAGTACCCGGAAAAAAGCCTGTTACGCCTCCGCTTTGTCCAGCACAAATCACACATGGAGTGACCCAAGTCATTTTCCCCACCAAGACAAGAGCAAGAACCATGAAATCTCTCACTTCCTAAAAAGCGACCTTCTAGCCTACCAAGCCCACCTATACCATAATACAGCCAAAATACCCAATTAAAACCACCACTACCACCAAAAGTCAGACCACCACAACCAAAAAGCACTGGAAACATAACCGACGCCGAGGCGGGACTTTAACTAAGCTGCAAATACATATGCTGCACTTCTAAATTAATAGTATTACAAACACCGAATACTCATGAATACAAACGTATTCTAGCAAAAAATCCAGCGGCAAGGCCCGGTTAACCAAGCAACATCGGGCGTGGCCAACGTTTGGATGGGTGACCACCCAGGCCTAGCCCTTGCCGCTGGCCCAAAAAGCAATTTAGAAACTTTTAACAACATCCAGCCATGGCACGCAAAGAATAAGGTTGAATTTCACCATAATACCACAAAACCGCACACACTATACAGTTAAACTTTCACCATTTTATTATTATTATTATTATTATTATTATTATTATTATTATTATCACCCAAATATATTTTATTCTTTGTATACTTATTTTCTACAACAGGCCAGGTGAGGAGCGCGACATAGCGCACCGGTACTGGCACCGCAAAACGGCACTCCCTTAAGGGGTGTCCAAACTGAAAATATGGGAAATTTGAACCACGGTATCCAGCGGTGAGAGGCCGACGCGCTGCCGTCTGAGCCACGGAGGCACTTTACTAGAGAAGTATCTAGAGAAATATGTATACGTACTTACGGGCTGTAGACAGGACTCCCTTATGCTGTATTCCGCTGCTCGTGCCGTCTTTTGTTTCTTTCTTGAGGTCCAGGGCTGGCACCAACGAATGGGAGTGCTATGTCCGTGAATTCTCATTAACTTTGTCCGTATGACTAGTACGGGCAGTTCAAACAGCAAAATAGCGTGATCCCTCGACGATGGACATTATTTGTTGTTGAAAGGAAAATAGCATTGTTGAAAGGAAAATAGCATGATCCCTGGACCAATAAATAAATCATTTCATGAATGAGTTAAGGCACAACACGAATGAGCAACATGAAGAAAACGACACCTAATTAATGCGAACAACTTCAGTGAGCGAAGACACCACACACGAAAGTGTTAGACAAACAAAACCAATACGGAAGCGCTGCGATGTAGCATAAAGAAATAGTTGTGAGGTAGTAAAGTATGTATCCATATCAATCTCTCCAAGTAAAATATTTCGTACTATTTCTTAATTTACCGCAGATTTTCGACTTTAATTGTGTAAAAACAATTATTATGTTCCATTTGGGACAAATATTACAGTGACATTTCGTAGATAGGTATGCGCTACGTGACCTGATAATAATAATAATAATAATAATAATAATAATAATAATAATAATAATAATAATAATAATAATTCCGGCTCCATGGCTAATTGGTCAGCATGCTGACATTTCTTTAAGAGGTCTGGGTTCGATTCCCAGCCTGGTCGGGGATTCCCCTGGCTCTGGGACTGGGTGCTTGTGCCGTCTTCAACATTAGAAATATTAAATAGGGCCACATCTTCACAGACACGCAGGTCGCCGGTAAGGCGTCGACTTGTAGGACCTGCAACAGGACTCGCCAGAGGCCACACCCCATTATTATTATTATTATTATTATTATTATTATTATTATTATTATTATTATTATTATTATTATTATTATTATTATTATTTTGCTACTTGCTTTACGTCGCACCGACACAGATATGTCTTATAGCGACGATGGGATGGGAAAGGCCTAAAATGGGAAGGAAGCGGCCGTGGCCTTAATTAAGGTACAGCCCCGGCATTTGCCTGGTGTGAAAATGGGAAACCACGGAAAACCATCTTCAGGGCTGCCGACAGTGGGATTCGAACTCACTATCTCCCGATTACTGGATACTGGCCGCACTTAAGCGACTGCAGCTATCGAGCTCGGTTTTATTATTATTATTATTATTATTAGTAGTAGTAGTAGTAGTAGTAGTAGTAGTAGTAGTAGTAGTAGTAGTAGTAGTAGTATGTCCACCTCCGTAGCGATACGGTTAGCGTTATTAGCTGTCATCCTTGGAGCCGCGGGTTTGATTCCCAGTACTGCCAGATATTTAAGAATGGGAGGAGGGCTGGTATGTGGTATGTGCCAGTGATGTGACTGAAAAGAGCTACACCACCTCGGGACGAGGGCACGAGTTTGCTCTATTTATTTATTTATGTATTTGTTATTTTTTAACTTTTTTGCAAGTTGCTTTACGTCGCACCGACACAGATAGGTCTTATGGCGACGACGGGAAAGGAAAGGGCTAGGAGTGGGAAGGAAGCGGCCGTGGCCTTAATTAAGGTACAGCCCCAGCATTTGCCTGGTGTGAAAATGGGAAACCACGGAAAACCATCTTCAGGGCTGTCGACAGTGGGATTCGAACCTACTATCTCCCGAATACTGGATACTGGCCGCACTTAAACGACTGCAGCGATCGAGCTCGGTGCTTTATTATTATTATTATTATTATTATTATTATTATTATTATTATTATTATTATTATTATTATTATTTTTATTATTATTATTATTATTATTATTATTATTATTATTATTATGTTGAAATGTACCAGTGGCTTTGAAACAAGGAGCAATTAAAGCGAGAAACCGGAAGATGGAACTTGTATATCAAATATAAAAGGATGCTTGCCTGTCAGGACATCAGCTGGTCGAATCTTCAAATACAGTAGTAAGCTACCACTGAAGTTTATGCAGTTACAGTATGACGAAATCGTGAAACATTATGATGGTGCTATAATGGGGTGCACCAGGCAAAAAGGAGTGTAAGTAGTTTGCCATTCGTTTCCTCACCGAACCAGAAAGTGTCATTGCGATACGACTGACCCTGTAAGTAGCACCTTTCTCAGTATAGAGACGCATCAGTCATGTTATGATTGTCATACTCTCATTTCTCAGCAGCTTCTCTTTTGTCATTAGAGACGAATATTTCAGTGGAAGCAATATTTTGCTTCGGCCTGTATCAAATCACAAATGCAAAAATACTGTATTCGTCAAAAAATAACCAAATACGGAAACAAGGATCCATACAACAAGAAGGAGGTAAGGTTGACACTGGAACTAAGACATCCTAACATAGTGATCTAATCGGGAGGACTGTACGCCGCTGGCTGAAACATTGGACTTAATAAGCTGGGAACATCTTGAGAAGAAGAAAAGGAAGATCCTGAGGTCGATTCTGGGGCCTGTTATGTTGATGGACAATGGCGATGAGGCCAAACAAAGAGCCGTGCAAGAAACACAAGGAACTGTGATATCAGTGAGGACATACTGAGGATATACTAAAAAGGCTTACTCGAAAGATCCAGAGCCAGATGGAAGAGGAAAAGATTATAGGTTATCCCTAGGCGGGTCACTGAAACCCATTCTGATATCGATCAGAGCATCAGACAGGGAGATATCCAAGAAGGAAACCATTTTAATGATACGAGCCTCCAAGGGTTTCAGAGGGGAAATTGGAAGAAAAGCTCTAAGAGCTACCTTTTCGAAAGAACGAAAGAAAGAAATAAGCAATCGAATGAAGCAGTTCCGGCACAACGTTGTAGTTATTGGAGGTGGGAGATGAATATAAATGCAATATTCTATTCCTGCTGTTGACCCTGACTATGATGTCACTCAGTGCTTCATAAGACTTGTCAACTTCATCCTCATCTGCACCTTCACATGGGAATACACTGAGACAATTCTCATCCTAATTCATCCAACTGCCAAATCTATACATCATTCGCTCATTAACGTGCTTGATAGAATCTCTTCTCATTATCTCCCCTTACCCGAATACCATTTACTCCTAGCACATCCAGATGCATTCTCTTTGCTGAGTCAGCCAGTCCTACTTCTTTTGTTTTTCATAAGCCCCATTAATATTGAAAGCTCCCCACCGAATTCTATTTCGTTCGCCAAGCTGTTTCCAAGGAGTCCCTCGCCTGTCAAATGGGAGTGCGACTCCGTTTCTCCCACACATCCGAGGCTTGTTTAAAACGTTCTGAGTGTGCTCGGTGAAAATTCTGTGAAGCAGGATGCTATCCTTACTTATCACATAGCCCCAGTGAGGATCTCTCCTCTAACGGGTTAGGAACCACCGGTGGATTATATAGTCCTTAGCACAAGGAGGGCCATGTCCGAGATGCCCACACCCATTCCATAGCAACTGGTATCCCAACTCTCAGGACAACTTACTCAGCTGTTACCCATGTTTCACGAACTAGAACGTTACTACAGCAACCACAGAATTAGGTATAAAGAAAGGGAAATCATGAGAAAAAGCTTCACAACCACAATCAGCCAGTTCTATCAATAACTGACGTGGCATCTTGAAGTCTGAAACTTATGTAAGTATTTAGGAGTTGCCTCATCTTGAGCGATGTTTTGCCAATTAACTGAGGCGTTTTGCGGATCTTTGTCCCAGCGATCCGGTGGCCTTCCTCGCGGTCTCAGTTTATCTCTTGGACTGCATTCGAGAGCAACCTTGGTCCATCTGTCATCCCTTCTTCAGGCCACATGTCCTGCCCATTGCCACTTCCAGGTTGAAATTCTCGTTATGATGTCAACGACATTTGTGACTGCTCTTATGTCATGGGCCTTCTTTCTATCTCTTCTGATAAACCCAAGCATAGACTTCTCCATTCCTCTCTGGGCAGTTCTTAGTTTCCGTTTAGTGAATTCATTCATTGTCCAGGTCTCACAGGCATAGGCCACGACAGGGAGAATGCATTGGTCATGAACTTGCTTCTTTAGGTTTACTGACATGTTGGATTTAAAGACGGTTGAATATCGTCCAAATGCCTGCCATCCTAATTTGATTTTTCGGAAAATTTCTTGACTTATATCTCCTTTCATGTTGATTTATTGGCCAAGGTGGATGTATTCCCCAACATTTTCAGTACTTATTCCCTCTATCACTACGTTTTCTGAAGTTGCCCACTTGTTATGCATGACCTTTGTCTTGGACAGATTAATCTTGAGGCCTACTTGCTGACAAGCTAGTACAAGATAGCGTACCTGTGATTGCATTTCTTCCTTATCGTTAGCCAACAATACTATATCGTCCGCAAATCTCAAGTTGATTCAGCCTCCTCCCATTGATTCTGATGCCTCGATCTTTCCATTGAATTTTGGACATTGCCATTTCAAAGACTGCAGAGAAGAGCTTTGGTCAGACGGGGTCATCTTGTTTAACACTACGTAGAATGGGAAAATCTTCAGTTCTTTCACTGACACTAACAAAGGCAGAAGATGATTCGTATATGTCAATACGAATGTTGATGTAGGCTGCTTCTACTCCCTGTTCAGCTAATGCCAAAGGGACAGATGAGTGGTTAACAGAGAAAGCTTAGGGCCAAGAATTAAAAATGGAATACATTACCCCAAACCCAACTCGGAAATATATATTCTTAAACTAAACTTACTGATACAATGAGATTGAGACAAATTCAATTTTTAAGCTATTTGAAAAGAATGAGTAACAACAGACTTACTTATCGAATACACATTTTTTTCAAATCAAACGTACGAGATCAAAATGGTGTAAGCAAGTAGAGAAAGACCTCACTGAAATAGGATCACCAAATCTGCAGGATAGAAATGTAATCAGGAAGATTATTCATACAAGAGTATTTGATGAAAATGATAAGAAACCAACGCGCTGCACTTGGTCGGAGAAACAGAAATTACAACAATCGATGAAAATGAAGAACTATTTCACAAGTAGAAAAGCTCAACAAATGTTGACTCCGCGTTATCGTAAATGACCCATTCGCACAGAATTATTATTATTCAAGATGATAACGCGCTGCCACATCGCTCCCACGTCGCCCGGGAATGGTTCCAGGAACATGCAGCGGAGGTCCATGTTACAATGCTGTATTCTTCAATGGTCACTGATCTCAAAATAGGTTGGCTGTAGAGGAGGAGATCTAGGGACCTATTTATTAGACTGGTTATTTAATAATTTGAAGGTAAAACGTATGGAACTAAAAGAGGCCACAGTGCTTCCTGTGATGAAAAAATTGTGTAGACACTTGATTCACTGAAAAACATTACAGTATAAAATGAAATAAAACTCTTAATAAAAGTTATATCAGTAGCTTGATGTACACTGACTTAGCAAATGTCATGGGATAGCCACCTAATAGCGTGTGGGGCCTCCTCTGGCCCTGCGAAGTGCGGTGAGACGCCGTAGAAGTGAGTCGACAAGTCCCTGGTAGTCCTCTGGACGCAGCTGACACCAAATCGTTTGCAGAGCGGCCGCCAATGCTGGTCTGTTCGTGGGTGCAGGATCCATGGCACGGAGCCTGCATTTCAGGACATCCCAGATATGCTCGATAGGGTTCATATCGGGGCTCCTGGGTGGCCATGGCAGTCGCTGGACCTCCGCTGCGTGTTCCTGGAACCATTCCCGGGCGACGTGGGAGCGATGTGGCAGCGCGTTATCATCTTGAAACACCGCAGAACCGTCTGGACGCTGGAAGGCCAAAAATGGGTGGAGATGGTCTCCGAGCAGCTCAACATACCGCGTACCATTCAAAGTCTCTTCCAGAATAACTAGGGGGCTCATTCCATACCAGGAAAATGCACCCCAGACCGTAACAGAGACACCAGCGCCCTGGACCACACCTTCGAGGCAGGCGGGATCCATTGCTTCATGTGGTCTGCGCCATACACGGTGCCTCCCATCGGCATGGTGCAGTTGAAATCGTAAATCGTCCGACCATATCACGTTACGCCATTGTTCCAGTATCCATCCCTGGTGACTGGCGACAAATGCGCGTCGTTGTGCCCGATGACGTTGGGTTAACAGTGGCACCCGTGTGCGGCGCCGGCTCCCATACCCCATAGAACCCATGTTCCTACGGATTGTCCACTGGGAGACGTGTCTAGCACGGCCTGTGTTGAATTGAGCCGTGATTTGTTGCACGGTTGCCCGTCTGTCACTACTGACAATCCGTCTCAGATGTCGCCGGTCACGGTCATCGAGGGTGGCTGGGCGGCCGGTTGTTCGTCTGTTGTGGACGGTGACACCCGCATTCAACCATTCACGATACACCCTGGACACGGTTGATCGTGTGAAGCCGAATTCCCGCACCACTTCGGAAGTCGCACTTCCCATCCGTCGGGCACCGACCACCATACCCCGTTCGAACGGTGTCAGCTCACGACGACGTTCCATGTTATACCTGTCACATGCACAGCCACTGCTCACTAGGTCTTCTATACAACTGCCGCTGGCACAGGTGGCGTGTGGTGCGCAGACAAAACACACCTGCGCATCAGTGCTCCGCTATCCCATTACATTTGCTCAGTCAGTGTACATCAGAAAGGCTGCCCTACCTGAAAAGAAAAGGTCTTATTTTACTGACGGCTTAAATCCATGCGTTTCATTGAATGGCAGGCAAGGCAAAATATAGGAGAAATGTTCGTCTGTGTTACCGTTTAAATTTAACTTCATACATGTGTACACTACATAATTAAAAACGACAGCGTGACTATGGCTTCATGAGAGATTACTTCAAAACAGTGATTATTCTCATATTCCTTAGACAATCTGTTTCCTGTTCCCCTTATAATTTACAAGCAGTTATTGTTCCGCTCACTCTGCCCCGCTCCAAGAGAGACAGCATGTGTTATTCATTACGAATGAGAAGGTAAAGGGTTTCTGAAAGGGTTGAAAGCACTATTGCTATCATCTGCACACTCACTCTTCACCTTCCAGACGGCTGACTTTGTATGTATGAATGAATCGACAGCAAAAAAGATGCAAGAACGTTCCACATGCAGGCTCACACCAGCAGGCTTCCTTCACGTTCCGACATCAAGAAGTGTTACAGAGTGGTCGAAAACAAATTTAAGCGCGTATACTGATAAACAATTTGAAAAAATAATTGGATATCTTGCACCGTCAGTACCGTAGCCAGGATCGACCGATAGTGGGAGGGGAGTATAGAAAATAATGATGGTGCATGTGCGTGGTGGTGCGCGAATGCGTGAGTGTCCTTATAAGGACACTACCAAACCAAACCCCATGGCGCAACAACCCCGAAAGACCATGGCCTACCAAGCGACCGCTGCTCAGCCCGAAGGCCTGCAGATTACGAGATGTCGTGTGGTCAGTACGAAGGATCCTCTCGGCCGTTATTCTTGGCTTTCTAGACCGGGGCCTCCATCTCACTGTCAGATGCCTCCTCAATTGTAATCGCGTAGGCTGAGTGGACCTCGAACCACCCCTCAGATGCAGGTAATAATAATAATAATAATAATAATAATAATAATAATAATAATAATAATAATAATAATAATAATAATAATAATAATTGTTACCGTGTTTTTGTGGTAGTTATGCGTGAAAGAAGGTGCGGGGTGGTGAACGGGTCTCAAGATACTAAAGTAAAATTAATTTAAAATTTAATCAGGTTATATTTTCTTTTCAAAAACAAAGAAATAACAAGCATGGCAGGTACAAAGTAGCAAGTCCAAGGGTAGTTACAATATTTACAGGATTTGGGCTTCGAGCCCTGAAAACACAATGCTTGGGCAATCAGCTCAGTTTTACCTCCAAACACAAGTTTCAACAGAGGGGCAGAAAACCCCATTCATGCCTAGGAGCCCTAGCTCCAAATTACACTGAAAAGCCTCCACGAGGCATACAACACTCAATTTTCAAAAGAGCCACTCGCTCTCAAATTTAAGCCTCTCCCAGGCCACACCAAACTCCACCTTCAAGTTGTCCTCAACGGACATAAACACAGGGGTAAAATACCCACCCAAACTACTGAGGTCTATAAAATGAAAAGAAGGTTAATTAAATGACCTCTAAAATAACAATTTGAGAGGAGGCGAACTTGCACTCCTAATACACTTTGATTAAGACCTACTTGGCACTAGGCCGTTAATACAAGGGCTAATCCCATACTAAAGAGGTGACTTAAGAAGAGAACAATTTGTTTTACGTTAACGAAGAATAGGTTGAGAAAAATAAGTTCACCTCAAAACAATATGAGTGGGAGCTCGAGAGGGTTAGCACTCTCTATCCCAGTATGTAGCTTTAAAAGAGAATATATGAAAAGAGTAGTTACATTTAGGAAAAGGTTACATGGTGGAACGCTTAGAACCCGCCCCGAGAGTTAAACTGCTGAGCAAGCAAAGAAAGAAGTTATTAATCGGCCATTACCTTGTTGTTGACCGCTGCCGAGGAAAGAGGCGCTTCCCGCCTCCTGCTATGTACTTAATACACTGAAAGATGGAACAGAAGTGGCCCGGAGACCCTAAAATCAGCAGTTTATATCCTCTCGCAGAAGGTTCTAGGTGTCAGGGGAATGAAAACACCCTCCCACAAACTTTTTATTGGGTAGGATACAACAACATATTCAAGTTGGGGGAAGATACCTACGATTGGTCAGAAATAACTCAAAGAAATTCGGGATTGGATAAATCTAAAACAAGGGGAAAAAGAGGGGTATACAGCCAACTTAAACAATAACAGAAAGAAATTTAGCAAAGAACAAACATTTGAAATAAAAATTTCTCCAACAAAATAGTTCTTTGACTCCGCACTAGGTTGCACTATTGGTGATCTTCAGTAGTGTCCTCTAGAAGAGAAAGTTCACACTTCTTACTTCAAGCAAAACAAAAACACATCAAAAATGACACAGTTCAAAAACTCAAAGTTTTCCATGTGGTGACATCTTCAGAGAAAGTAGAGAATTAGTAGCGTAGATAAAGTTCAGACTTCCTCCAACAGAGGAGTTTCAACAGGCGCACATTTTAAATTAGCGGAGTGGAGGTGTACCGCCCGGTACAATAATAATAATAATAACAAAAATAATTTCGTGTGGCTATTTCTAACCGGTGCAATCCTTGTAAAGCAGACCCTCCAATGAGGATGGGTGGCATTTGTCATGTGTAGGTAACTGCGTGTTATTGTAGCGGAGGATAGTGTTATGTGCGGTGTGTGAGTTGCAGGGATGGTGGTGACAGCACAAATACCCAGCCCCCGAGCAATTGGAATTAACCAATGAAGGTTAAAAACCTACACCCGGCCGTGAATCGAACCGGGACCCTCTGAAGCGAAGGCCAGTACGCTGACCATTCAGCCAACGAGTTGGGCTCAGATGCAGGTAAAAGTCCCTTATCTGGTCGGGAACCGAACCCGGGACCTCCGGGTAGGAGGCAGACACGCCATCCCTACACCGCGGGGCCAGCATTATAAGGACACTGTTACAAATAAATTACGTTGAAATTCAGATTTCAGTACCGTTACACTAAAAAAACTTATATTAAAATACAGAAAAAGCAATAAGATCAAGGTGAATAGTTTTGCGGCGAATTGTATATTCAGATTACAATCTAAACTCCAACTTTCAAGGCTTGTTAGGAAATAGATTCAGAAAACTGTTTGTTTTACAATTATACGTATCTCTGTGAATGTTCAAAAGAGTCAACTAATTGAATTGATTTTCGCGTGTTTCTTGACAGTTTCTCTTTAATTTTGTAAAAATTCCACGGGATGGGGGGCTAATCCCCAGTGACCCCCACCCCCTTGGCTACGCTCTTGCGCGCCGTTGTCATTTTATTAGCTGCTGAAGTTAGCCAATTAGATTGCTTGGGGGGCAACTCAAATGGTCTTTGCGAAGCGATGCTGAAAAATCTGCACGTGGCTTTAAGACCGGCTTGACAGCCATGCTGAGAAATCAGCATCAAACACATACATGCATTCAACCGGTGTCACTGCAGCGAACTTGCTATGGCGCCATCTTGTCAGCTCGAAGGTCCGTGCTCAAATCCCTCCCCTGGAGAAGTTTCTTTCTTCGAATGGTGCTCTCAAGCCGGTTTGAATCCACGTGCAGATGCATCAACACCGTCTCGCAAAGCCTATTTGAATTAGCCTGGGAAGCGATGTGATTGGCTGTCTTCAGCAGCTGATAACATGACAACAGCGCGAGATAACGACTTTTTTTTTCAAATTATTCATCAGTATGACCAACCCTCTAACCCTCATATACCCGGCTTAAATTGTTTCCGACCATCTTGTATAACATGAAATCTCCACTTGTAAAAGTCCGGTTCCATGGCTAAATGGTTAGAGTGCTGGCCTTTGGTCACAGGAGTCCCGGGTTCGATTCCCGGCAGGGTCGGAAATTTTAACCACCATTGGTTAATTTCGCTGGCACGGGGGCTTAGTGTAGGTGTCGTCTTCATCATCATTCCATCCTCATCACGAAGCGTAGGTCGCTTACGAGCGTCAAATCAAAAGACCTGCACCTGGCAAGCCGGACACTCCCGGCACTAAAAGCCATACGCCATTCCATTTTTTCCCACTTATAAAATTGTGTTCCTGTTAAAATTCAGCGAGCGCTAATGTAGATCTATTCTCTAGCCTTGGCACATTACACACAGATCTTAAGGCCTACTGTAGGCTATTTTTGTAAATTACAAGAAAAACATTCTAATTTGTTGGATATTTGGAAACTGATACAGGTTTTCTTATTTTTCTCTTCTGCCTTTTTCTTTATTGTTTATTTTATTTTTGGCTACGTTACTTGAGTTAATTGTACAAATCTCAGTGTGTAAAAATAAAATGTTGTAGCTTTTATATTTCTTGCATTTTATATTTCTTTTTGTACAAAGATTATACAATGGGATTGTCAATGACCCATGATGTATTTTCGCTATCAGTCCCCTTGCTCTCATCTACAGGTGTACATTATACTAATTAAAGTTAATCAACAAACAGATTTAAACAAGAAACTTTTTGCCAACGCCGCCTACAGATATTACTGTAAATGTGTGTTGAGATGTATACTCTATACCATTTGAAGGACTGCATAAACAGAACTCGCCCGCTCAATCACTACGCCAAAGACTGAACTGAAAATTCAACAAAATTGTAATTACTTGTATATATTTATTCATGTGTCCGACTCCTTGGCTGAATGGTCAACGTTGAAGCCTTCGGTTCAGAGGGTCCCGGATTCGATTCCGGACCAGGCCGTGGATTTTAGAAGCTTCTGATTAATTCTTCTGGTTCGGAGATTGGGTGTTTGTCCAACACCCTCCTCTTCACATTCAGACAACACACCATACTACCAACCACCACAGAAACACGCAATAGTGAATACCTCCCTCAAAATAGGGTTGGCGTCAGGAAGGGCATCCGGTCGTAAAATAGGGACCAAACCACAAGTGCAACACAGTTCGCACCCGTGACCCCCAGGTGTGGGAAAAGTGACAGAAGAAGAAGAAAAGAAGATATTCATTCGTGTATGTGCACATTGTGCTTCACATTCAATAAAATTACATAAATAAATAAACCAAAAAAATATATATAAATAAATGAAGTCTGTCTCTGTGGTGTAGTGGTTAGTGTGATTAGCTGCCACCCCCAGAGGCCCGGGTTCGATACCTGGCTCTGCCACGAAATTTGAAAAGTTATACAAGGGCTGGAATGGGGTCCACTCATTATCAGGAGGTCAACTGAGTAAAGAGGGTTCGATTCCCACCTCGATCATTCTCGAAGTGGTTTTCCGTGGTTTCCTACTTCTCTTCCAGCCAAATGCCGGCATGGTACCTCACTTACGGCCACGGCCGCTTCCTTCCCTCTTCGTTATGTATCCCTTCCCATCTTCCCATCCACTACAAGGCCGCTGTTCAGCATAGCAGGTGAGGCTGCTTGGGCGAGGTACTGGTCCTCCTTCCCAATTGTAGCCCCAACCCAAAGTCTCATACTCCAGGACTCTGCCCTTGAGGCGGTAGAGGTGGGATCCCTCCTGAGTCCGAGGCGAAAACCGGAGAGCTTGTGGCTCTATAATTTGTCTCTTTAACAACCAAAGAACCCATAATTGGCAACGTTGATGCACTGGGAAAACATCATTAAATGCTCATGATGATGATGACGATGAAGGTCGCCTCTTTGTTCTTTTTGATCCCGTACACAGATTCTTCTTCTTTCCCCTCCGTGGCTAGAGGAGTTAGCAACGTAGCGTACCACACAGTGAGCTTGGTATCATTTCCCGGGCCAGTCATCGGCGGTTAAATGGCATAAGGGTTGGGACGAGGAAAACCCAGCCTCATGAACAATTTTCCACTTCAGTCATCTGAGAAATGCATTTCCGTGTTCCAAGACTACGGAAATACTCGGCGTACAGACCACTGGCACTTTAAAAACCCTAGCCCCAACCTACCCAAGTATACCTACGGGGTTATTAATGACCCATGATGTATTTTCGCTCTCCTCTTTGTCCCCTTCCTTTCCTTTACAGGTGTATTCCTTCAAAACAGTGTATTTCCAATTGTCTGGAAAATGGCCCTTGTACATCCTTTACCGTAGACAAAATCTCCTAGACTAAAAAGTGACTACAGACCTATTAATACATTGTTAGTAGTAACCAGGGGACGTTGTACATTATCACGAACTATCTCAACGACCACGACATACTAATCCCACACCAATTAAGTTTCCGATGCAATCACAGTACATGTACCTTTTACTAAACCTGACTGACGAAATAAGACAGACTACTGATGAGCAAAAAGTGACAGTTCTAGTATTATTGGACTTTAGCAAAGCATTTGACTCTGTAGACCATGAATTGCTCCTATCCAAACTTTATCGTCTAGGTTTCCCCTACAGTACACTAAAATGAATAGAAGCCTATTTAAACGAACGTGAACAATGTGCCGTCAATCAATATTCCTTTTCTTCGAGGAAATATTTGAAAACAAGTGTCTCACAACGGTCAACCCTAGCTCCTTTGCTATTTTCAGTCTATATCAACGGCCTAGCCAAACAGCTGACACATTTATGCTGACGACGCACAATTGTACATCCACGCAAAACCAGCAGATGTTTCGACAGCAATTGAGCAAATTATTATTATTATTATTATTATTATTATTATTATTATTATTATTATTATTATTATTATTATTATTATTATTATTATTATTATTATTATTGCAACTTGCTTTACGTCGCTCCGACACAGATAGGTCTTATGGCGACGATGGAACAGGAAAGGACTAGGAGTGGGAAGGAAGCGGCCGTGGCCTTAATTAAGGTACAGCCCCAGAATTTGCCTGGTGTGAAATTGGAAACCATGGAAAACTATCTTCAGGGCTGCCGACAGTGGGGTTCGAACCCACTATCTTCCGATTACTGGATACTGGCCGCACTTAAGCGACTGCAGCTATCGAGCTCGGTCGAGCAAATTAACATGGATCTAGAGGCGTAAGTAGATGGTCTTCACAGCATGGACTTATTTTAAACCCGAAAAAATCCCAAACAACGATTGCCCACCCAAGACTTACTTCCAGCAACTACCGCATGTCCATCCCTGACGCACGACATCAAAACCAAGCTTTGCCCGTCTGCAAGAGTGTAAAAAATCTGGGAGTAACCATTGACCAGCACACCTCGTGGACAGATCAGACAATATCTGTGAGTAGACGAGTTTTTTGCCATGTTGCACACTTTAAACAATTTTAAATTTACTTTCCCGTTCAGTTTAAAGAAGAAACTAGTCGAAACCCTTGTTCTTCCAATATTCGACTATTGTGGCGTTGTTTATAAAGACGCAAAAATCGTACTTCGAGATAAACTACAACGTGCACAGAACGCCTGTGTAATATTTACATATAATTTGAAATGTTCAGATCATTTTACCCAGTCTTATGTCGACTTCGGATGGCTACGCCTTGAAGACAGACGCGCGCTGCATACCCTGACTTCATTGCACCGAATCCTTACCTTAAAATCCCAAACCTACCTGTATGAACGACTTCATATCTTTTCTGAACACCATGATAAACACACCAGAGCGCTGAACAGAACATTGCTCGCTGCCTAAGCATAAATTCTCAACCTACAACAATTCCTTCGTTGTTGTGGTGGTGTTGTTGGTGGTGGTGGTTATTGTTTTAAGATGAAGTACAAATGGGCATTCATCCTCTATATAACACTAATCAGAGGGGAAAAAAGGAAGGATCCGACACTTCGAATAATGAAGGTATCGGCTAGAGGAAGACAAGGCTCGAAAAGGGCGTGGAAATGAAAGACTCCGTAAGCCTCCATACGTAATACCGTCGGGGTTTGAATAGAACAAGAGTTGACCAAGGGAGGTCGGATAGGATAGATGAAAGTGAGGAACCTGGCACACGTAAGTGGAAGCAACGCCAGGACTCGGCTAAGAGCCCCGTGGTCGTCAACCCACGCTCCAAAGTTCAGAGCCCCTGGGCTCCCTTTTAGTCACCTCTTACGACAGACAGGGGATACCGTGGGTGTTATTCCGCCTCCCCCACCCACAGGGGGATCGCTGTTGTGGCGAGCCGTGAATGGAACTTCCTTCCGCAGGAGGTTAGAGGGATATCAAACCACGGAAGATTTAAAAGAGGGTACTCAAAATATCTTCATGAGACGAGCTCTAGTGCGACACTTCTTCTTCTTCTTCTTCTTCTTCTTCTTATTATTATTATTATTATTATTATATCATCATTATAGACCGTTATGTCTTTCAGCGTTTAGTCTGCAAACCTCCATGAATTTACTAAAAGTCGTCACAATCCTCTATTTGCAACTAGTGCTGTGACCTCATTAAGTTCTATACCTCTTATATTTAAATCGTTAGAAACTGACGGTCGCTTCCTTCCCACTCCTAGCCCTTTCCTATCCCCTCGTCGCCATAAGACCTATCTGTGCCGATGCGACGTAAAGCAAATTGAAAAAAATCATAAGTCGAGTTCCCACTGTGACTGACACACAACACTACATAGCTGGATGGCCAGGTCTTATGACCGGATGTAGTAGGTGTCACGCTGACTCCTTTTGGAAGGGTTGCCAACCCCGAACATGAATTTTATCTTACGAGTTGTAGTCAGGTGAATTACGCTAGGGTACACAGAAACAAGGTGCGAGAGTTGCTGCCCGAGTTCCGGGGGAGGGTAAGTCGTATGTTATATACATATTATTGAAGTATCACTCAATCATCCACTCACTCACTCACCGCGATACCTCAGAAACCACTGAACAGATGAACGTGAAATTTGGCGTAGAGGTTCCTCCTGGATAGTCAGTAATACATAAAAAGTCTTCCTGCAAAATTCACCCTGCAATAATTAACGTTTATGCCACTTGTTGGTGTTCATATCTCTTGTCATGGCTTTCCCTGTATTGTGGCAGGCAGACTAAATTTACAGATGGAACATTGGCAGCCCTTCGTCTTGGTTCTTTCTGTTGTTGAAAGTGAAGAAATCTAGATTACGTGTTTGATGTCGAAAAGAGTTAGAAAATCTAGTTTTTAAACATGCCTCTGGAATGTATATTTATTTACGGGATAGTGGTTCGTCGTTATGTGGTGGCTATCAGGGGAGATAAAAGTTTTTTTAACTGGTTTTCTTGTTTTATGCACGGCACCGAGAAGCGTAGCCAAGACGTTAGAGTAAATGTGATAAAACACCTATCATTCAACTGTTGTAGCTTCAAGACGTATTCTATATTCTGTTGGAGCAAGACCGAGATAACACGGGTGAATGTGAAGTAAAGCAGGGAAAGAAAATCTTATGCATCTCCTCGTGGTGTTTTTTGGGACAACGTCGGCAGAATGTTTCTTTTATTTGTTCTTATATGCAAAGTAAAAATAAAGTTTTTGGTAACAAACAAACCCGTAGTAATACACAAAATCCCTCTATTTTATTTTGAATATTTTGACAAAAGTATTTCTAGATTTTACGACTTAATGTTCCGGACGATGTTGTTTCTATCTTAAGCCGACTTTGGAACTATAGATTGTTACAGGCAGCATAGGTTTCTCTCTCTGCGAAGGCAATACTACCTCCTATAAGGACCTTCTCGTAAGTGAATGCTCGCACTGTGGCTTTATGTAGGGGAGCCGCTTAAGATGTTCTTGGCTTCGCTGTGTAAACTTTGTCAGCTTTATCGATTACAGGTCTACTGCGGCCTAGAGAGGGACCGCACATCTATATCTTGTGAGCAAAAACATCGCCTATTGACTACTCTTACTGGTTCGTTTTCATTGCAGGTTGTTATCCGGGCAGAAGTGAGGCCACCAGCGGCATTCAGTCCCCCATCACGGTAAGCATACGACATACAAATAGGTATAGGTCTGCAAGCGAGACATGACCCAAACACGTATAGAGTGGGGAATGCGCTTCTTCTCCACCAACGCATAACTTTGTATGCTGGCTATCAGAAAGAGGGGGCAGTAAAGGAGAGAAGAGTTCTTACAGGCTCTCTACCACCTCCCTTGCACTGGCTATGTGAATCCCTTTGTTTGGGTGATGTCCTGCCTGCTGTCCTATAATGCGTGCCTGTCTGAAAACTTGACGCAGACTATAGTATAATCATAGACACAAGCCTGCCTGTAACCGTTAGGGGGCACTTTACTGTTGACTTACCTCATTACCTCTTTTAAGCTTATTGGTTTTAAGACTAGTATGGGAATCTTATAGTCATTGGGTCCACTGCCATGTTTAAGAGCATTTGGCGTGGAAAGTCATCAGCAATTCACATTTTGGTTCTCATTCTCATTTGCATTCCTTTTCCCGATGCCACTTGCCCTCTATCTCTAGTAGCGTCTATCGTGTTTTCCTCCAGGAGCTGCTTGATGACGGCACGTGCCACGTCGGTCCACAAACTGACAGGTCGTCCCGAGCGTTGCTGATCGCTGGTTGCCACACGCCCTTGCTGAAACGTTCCTACCCACCATGCTACTGTACTGTATGTGGGGTTATTATTCCTAAGGGCTTCCACCAATTCATTGTGACATTCTCTCGCATTTCTTCCTCGGAGAACAGCTATTTTGATGTATGCGCACTGCTCAACACGGGATACTTACATCTTGCCCAACATTCGCCACACAACTGATTTCATAGACCTATCTCTGCTACTACTGGCTACTACCAAGACAGACCTTGGCTAATGCCATCAATCACCGAGCCATCTGTTGTGAATACTTGATCTACCCTTTCCGTGGTATAAGTACATCAATTAGATTAGAACAGTCCTGCAACATGACACTAGAATGGAGTACATAGGATGAGATCTTCTAACTAAGCCCTGGGTCGAAGTCTCATATCCCCTAGTGGAATAACACGCTAGCTGCATCGGTAGAGCATGCGGGTCAGTGGAACGTCCTAAAGGGCAGTAAACTATTTATACAGTAGAAGAACCTTAACTATAAGAGGAATGCTATTTACCTATGAAATGAGAAGAATCATGTTTTTTTTTTTTTAATTTTAATGCCTGAGAAAGCACATGGATAATTTATACATGGATATGCCACAATGTTAAACATATAAATTAGACACTGTAAATTTTCTTGAATGTGTGACTGTCCTCTCTAGTCCTTTCTCTAGATTCGCAATTCACTCTGAAAATATTCAAAACACTTTATGCACTAGTACCGTTGTACACAGAAATAATTGGATGGTGGCGTATCTTGTATTACTCGCCTTATTTGCACTATTAAATCATATATTCAATAAACAAGTCGTCGTCCTACCGGTGACAATTAACATTAACTGTCGAATGAACCAGGTGCGACATATTCTGATATATGAGCTTGTTTAAAATATCTGAAAGTCGTATCACTTATTAGAAAAACCTATCTCGCTATCTCATGAAACGAGCAAACATTACACATCGTATGAGTTGAGTAAAATACTTGCTGGATACACTTTTAAGTCATTATTGTAGCTTCTAGTATTAACAACTTGAATAAAAGTGATCTGGACCGAGCTCGATAGCTGCAGTTGCTTAATGGCAGCCAGTATCCAGTATTCGGGAGATAGTGGGTTCGAATCTCACTGTCGGCAGACCTGAAGATGGTTTTCCGTGGTTTCCCATTTTCACACCAGGCAAATGCTAGGGCTGTACCTTAATTAAGGCCACGGCCGCTTCCTTCCCACTCCTAGCCCTTTCCTATCCCATCGTCGCCATAAGACCTATTTGTGTCGGTGCGACGTAAAGGAAATAGCAAAAAAAAGTGAATGAATGAAGCCCCATCTAGCGGCGAGGATAGGAACTGCGCCGACTGTCGAAGCCTGACGCACTCCACTGGGGCAACGATTAATGACTAACAGATGAAATGAAATGATATTGGAGATTGTTGCCGGAATGCAAGATGACAGCAAAATCCGGAGTACCTACCTGAATAAAAACTTGTCCCGCCTTCGCTTTGTCCAGCACAAATCTCACACGGAGTGACCAGAATTTGAACCACGGTACCCAGCGGTGAGAGGCGGGCGCGCTGCCACCTAAGCTTCGGAGGCTTCCATTTCGAATTACATTTTCCAAAAAGAGCTCACTGTATAATGAAAACTCCAAAAAGCCATGGATCATGAAGGGTATCCTGATTTCAAGCCAAAATGTAAATTACTAAGTAGATTAGCATAGCAGAGTTATGAGCCAGAATTTTGCGAGTATGTTAAAAACTACAAATTAGTCTATAGAAGAGTCCTTAGAACAGCTAGGTAATGCACAATAACAATAAAATTTAAAAGTCGTGCAGTAAATCACGAACCATAAGGAATGTAATCAAGGGAGAAACCAACAGATAGGCAGTTAGAAATTAAAGTTGTTAGCATAAAAATCATAGATAATGCAAATGAATGACCCTTATCACGTGACCAATTATATAAATGATTTCTTTATATCTCTACCATACAAACGTCAGATTGCAAATAGATCAGATATATTACCAGAACGCTTGTGCAAAATTCTATGCAATTAACTCCAGTAACAGAATTGAATATTCTTAAAATCATACAGTCTTTGAAAAATAAAACTTCCATGGGTGTAGACAATGTTCTCACAAAATTAATTAAAAAACGTGCCTTCTAACTGATTCAGCCATTAACTTATCTTATCAATGAAACATTTTCTAGTGGTCAGCTTCCTAATCTCTTAAAAATAGCTAAAGTTATCCCAGTCTTGAAAAGTGAAAACTTATATGATTTACATAATTATGAACGTATAAAAATACTTACTGTTATTTAAAAAAATATTTGAATGTGCCATGAAAGGTCGGCTTACTAAATTTGTAATCAAATATAATTTGCTAAATAATGCACAGCATGGGTTCAGAACTGGCAGAAATACTTTATCTGCTTTATCACATTTTACTCAGTCCTAAATGATATTGATAATGTTGAATCTGTGATAGGTCTGCTTCTAGACCTTTCAAAGGCACTTGATACTGTTGACCATGAAATATCGTTGCTTAAATTATATCGGCCTGGGGTTAGAGGAATTGTTAATGAGTGGTTTAGATCATACCTGGATAAACTATCCCAGTTTGTTGAAATTTCACATTGTAACAGCAAGGACATAACGAAATTTATCACTTTCAGATGAAAACCGTAGACTTAGGTGTTTCGCAGGGTAGTATTTTTGGGACCTATTCTTTTCTTGATGATTTTCTTCACAATATTCAAGTAGAAACTGCAGTTCTGTATGCTGATATATAATCATAATTGTTTATAACCCTCACCCTGCGTCTACAGAAATGCATTCGTCTAGATTACTAGATTCATAGTTCAGTAAAAAACGGATTAACATTGAACTTTAAAAAGATCTAGTTAATGGAATTCAAGGCTTCAAAGAACCATGTCAAAACTGCTAAAAATTACAACCTTACATTAAATGCAAATGCAATTGAAAACAAACAAACCGCAAAATGTTTAGGTGTCCGGTGTCCACGTAGTTAACAAATTAAGATGGAATTGTCACATTGAAATAATAGGGAAATATCTGAGTTCTGTTTGCTTTGCCTGAAGGATTCTGTCTAATAGCTACAGTGAAGAATATGTTAGAATAGCGTATTTTGGATATTTCCATTCAGTCATCTCTTATGCTATTGGTCTCCGGGGTTGCTACAGATCAAATCTTGACGATATCGTTCGAATACAGAAACGAGCCATCATAATTATATCAAGACGTAACAGATTAGACCATTGCATACCATTATTTAAGAGACTAATGACACTGCCAGTACGAAGCATATACATCACGCAATGCATTCTACACGTGAAACAAAAAAGTGATTGCTTCAGAAACAACTGTGATCACAATTACCAGACGCGAACAAGAAATAATGTCTTTATCGAGCACAAGAGTAAAACAATTACCTTGAGACATGTAGGCTTAGTTGGAATCAGATTACATACAACTATTACGCTTCTAAATAAGGTTATGGATATTAGTTTCTTCAATTCGTTCACTACAGCGCTAAAAGGTCTCATGATGAGTAACTGTTTTTATAGTACTGAAGAATACATGAACTAGTGCTGGTAATGATGCTATTATTAACTTATAAGCCTTAATATCTTGCTAACAGTTTTAAAAAGCACGTTGCCTCACTGGTTATGTACATATTGTTAATAGTTCCTTTATAGATTTTTATTTTGTCTCCTGTAAATATTGATAATTGGTAATTGTGCTATTATTAACTTTTAAATATTCAGAGTATCTTGTAAATATCTTTAAAAAGGGCGTTGGTGTCTCCTTGGTTATATTTTTAATGCTAATACCTCTCTCACAGATTTATATTTTGTTTCTTGCAAATATAAATAATTAATATTATTTATTACTATTAATTAATATCCTCCGTGGCTCAGGCTGCAGCACGCTGGCTTGTCACCGATGGGTTCCGTGGTTCAAATCCCGGTCACACTCCGTGTGAGATTTGTACTGGACAAAGTAGAGACGGCACAGGATTTTCTCCGGGTATTCCGGTTTTCCCCGTCACCTTTCATTCTAGCTACTCTCTCTAGTATCATTTCATTTCATCTCTAAGTCACTAATCATTGCTCCAGAGGAGTGCGACAGGCTTCGGCAGCCGGCACGATTCCTATCCTCGCCGCTAGATGGGGCTTCATTCATTCCATTAATGACCCGGTCGAATGATCGGAAACAGACTGAGGATTTTCATTTTCACTATTAATTAATGTGTGCTGTTCTTATGTCGAGGTATTTGTTTATTTATCATGTGTTCATCATTGTTGCATCGGAGGTTATGCGGGGATGGGGAAACCGTAAAAAGTGATTACTGTGCTAAATGAGGTATGCTAGGGAAGGTGAGGAATGAAGTAGTTCGCTATTGCTTTTCTCACTGAGCCAGAAAGTGCTATTGCACCATGAATGAGACTATGAGTAACACCTTTCATAGCAATCAGATGCCTTGGCATCGCTGAAGAGGTGTACTGCTCTACCCCATCGTCGCCATTACACCTGACTGCGTCGATGCGACGTAGAACTAATAGCCCTAAAAAGTAGCCTCTCCACCGTTATTTTTTACTATCTGGACCGCTATCTCACCGGCAGACACCTCCGCAATCGTTCTCATGTGGGCTCAGTGGAGTTTGAATGATCCCTGGAATGTAACCCGGGGCCTCCAGGCAAGAGGCACTCCCGTTACCTTTTTTTTTTTTTTTTTTTTTGCTAGTTGTTTTACGTCGCACCGACACAGATAGGTCTTGTGGCGACGATGGGACAGGGAAGGGCTTGGAGTGGGAAGGAAGCGGCCGTGGCTTTAATTAAGGTACAGCCCCAGCATTTTCCTAGTGTAAAAATGGGAAACTACGGAAAAACATTTTCAGGGCTGCCGACAGTGGGGTTCGAACCTACTATCTCCCGAATACTGGATACTGGCCGCACTTAAGCGACTGCAGCTATCGAGCTCGGTTCGTTAACTTTAGACTGTAGAGCGACTTACACAGGGTGGTCGGAAACAACGTAAACCGGGTATGTGCTCGTCAGAAGGTTGGTCATACTGATAAATAATTTGAAAGAAATAATTGGATATCTCACACCGCTGATATTCGCCAATCAGAACGCTTCGCGGGTGAATTCAAATGGGCTTTGCGCGGCAGTGTTGCTAAATCTGCACGTGACGTAAGACCAGCTTGAGAGCCAAGCCGAGAAATCAGGATCAAACACAAACATACCGTTGGTTTCAGCCGCTGTCACCGTAGCGTACTTGCTTTGGCGCGATCCTATCAGCTCGGAGTCCTGTATTCAAACCCTTCCCCTGGCGTAATTTTAATCTTCGTCTGGTGTTCTCATCCCGGTTTTAAGCCACGCACAGATGTAGTATCACCGCCTCGCATAGCCCATTTGAAATTCCGCCCGCGAAGCGATCTCATTGGCTAACTTCAGCAGTTGATAAAATGACAATGGCGTGAGATAGAGGTATGACAAACGGTTATATTTGTGTAACTGCTACATCTGTCACTGCTACAATAAAGTAACAGTGGAAAGTAACAGTTAAAAATAACGTTCAACGTTACTCACCTTTTATTGGTCACAGCCTGGTCACGGCTTCAAGCTTGTCTGTGTTGCGGAGTCCCATTCATTCACTCGCACAAGCGCGCACGCATCACTACACTGTTGAAAGACGGTGCAGCAAAACACGCATTCGTATTTGCTATAGAGTTAACGAGAGACAGACAAGGGATGAAATGAAATGAGAAGACAACATAGCGTCTTTTCTGAAATCTCGAGGAGTGAGTTTGTCAATGCCCCGATCAAGGATAGAAGACAAGAAAACATGATCTGTCTGCCGAACCTCGACACAAACCAGTACATGAGGATCGATTAAGTAAAATGAAGTAAGGTTATGTTATCTATAATATCAATATGGAAATTTATTTATGGTACAAGAAAAATTATACGGATGAAGCTTATAATAAAATTAAAATGTAGGTGTCCCTGCGCGATGTCCGAGTCAACGATTACCCCTGAACAGTTGAATATGCCATAACTGTTTACATTTTAGTTACCAGATGACAGCAGCAACTTAAACAAATACACTATAGTGTATTTGACTTAAAGCAATCTCCTACGAAAGTGCTCTGACTTGGAAAACATGTGTACTATCTGAACTCTGAAGGTCACATTCTGTCTCTGTAAGCTGCTACTAGTAACAGTTCCCACTTTCCAGTTACTGTTTACACTAGTACGTTAATCTGTTGTCGTTACTCGGTAACCTGTTATTTTCTGTCCTCGTTATATTTGTAACAGTGACAGCATGAACTGTGACAAAGTAACTGCAACGTTATTTTTCAGCCATCTCTAGCGTAAGATATCAATTTTTTTTCAAATTATTTGTCAGTATGACCAACCCTGTAACGCTCATATACCCGGTTCACGTTGTTTCCGGCCATTCTGTATACCACACACTCAATCAAATTTAAAATAATTTCCGAGGTTTTTCTTACCTCTCTGACGTTCACTGTATGCAATCCGAAACCCCAGTTGTTATGCACGGAGGGAGACCATGTCCGTTCTCCCAGGGTGTTAGTGAATTGTTGATGTTCAGTCCTCATGTTCACTTATTAACACCACGGAGCCGGGCTGAGGCAGTATTATATACGGTATGCCATGAATTTCTTACGAAAGGAGACGTGACCTCTGTATCTATGTGCAAGGAATTGTAACGGCGTGCAAATCGATAAGATAAGAATACCCTCAACTTGCTCTAGCACATTGCCAAGGATTTTGCAGAAACATGTGTGGCACTTCAATTTTCAGAAACTTTGTGTATGTATTTGAATCAGCTTGGATCTTGAACACGCGCAGCTGTGAAGAGGATCTATTTGTGCCAAAGTGTTTTTTTCTTAATTGAGTAACGCTGTACTTATTACTGTGTAGAGATGAGAAGAATGCAAGAATGAAGAATGTGGCCTGCAAGCACGAACTTCCTGTTCCTCCCAGACAGATCGGCTCTTATCTTATCGTATCTGCTACACGAAAATATTGACTCACAGTTTGCTTTTTGCTGGGTTACAACTAACAAGAGCAAAGAGCTGCCAGTAGAAGACAATATGAAGTCGCCTGGATAGTAGCGGAGTTGCTATGGTAACCATTGCGTCACTGGCTCTGCTGGTGAAAACCCCTTCGCCCCGTGCCTCACCGGGCATGTGCATTCTTCTGATCTCCCAACAGTACCTAGTTGTTTGTTATTTGACGATTAGCTTCAACATAGTTATCAATTCTATAATAATATACAAATACATGGCGTGTGGCCTCCGAAGAGGCCTGGTGCAGGTCTTCGGAGTTGACGCCGTATAGGCGACCTGCGCTTCTGTGAGGATGGGGCCCTGCCTAAGATGAAATCTAATGCTGAAGACGGCACATACACCCAGTCTCCGAGGCATTAGAATTAACCAATGAAGGTTAAAATACCCAAACCGGTCGGGAATCGAACCGGCGACACTATGGATCAAAGGCCACACGCTAACCATTTAGCCGTGGAGCCGGACAATAATATCCAGACACACATATACACAATACTGTAATATGTTTGAATGAGTGAGATTAACGCTAACCATTTAGCCATGGAGAGCCTCCGTAGCTCAGGCGTCAGCGCGCCGGCCTCTCACCGCTGGACAGCGTGGTTCAAATCCCAGTCACTCTATGTGAGATTTGTGCTGGACACAGGTTTTTTTCCGGGTACTCTGGTTTACCCTGTCATATTTCATTCCAGCAACACTCTGCACTATCATTTCATTTCACCTGTCAGTCATTAATCATTGCCCTAGAGGAGTGCGACAGGCCTCGGCAGCCGGCACAATTCATATCCTCGCCGCAAGTTGAGGGCTTCATTCATTCTATCCCTGACTCGATCATTGACTGGAAAACAGGTTGTAGGTTTTCATTTTCATTTAGCCATGGAGCCGAACAATAATATCCAAACACACATATACACATTAATATACATGAATGAGTGAGATTAAATGAAAAATTCCATACACCATTACTTTCAGAAGTCTTTTTTGACTTTTAACTAAATGCAATCCTGTAATTCAACCAGAGGACAAGAAACAGTCCTTCTTTTCATTATAAACCATGTAGTTTTGTGTAAACATTGAAATATTCATGTACACTAACGATTTCTGAATTTTAGCACTGTTTTTCAATTGAGTTAAAGAAATTAAAGTTTCCAATATATATATTTGCTAGTGGCTCTACGTCGCACCGACACAGACAGGTATTATGGTGACGATGGGATAGGAAAGGCGAAGGAGTTGGAAGGAAGCGCCCGTGGCCTTAATTAAGGTACAGCCCCAGCATTTGCGTGGTGTGAAAATGGGAAACCACGGAAAACTATCTTCAACGCTGATTTGAACCCACTATCTCCCGGATGCAAGCTCACAGCTACTCTCCCCTAACCGCACGGCCAACTCGCCCGGTCCAATATATTTTGCTGCCTTTAATATATCTAATATCGGGAATATATTTAAGAAATAATCTTGCTGTCTGAGTTAAACTTAGTTAAACTGGATTTTACAATTGAATTCGTAATTTTGATGTTCAAGGTTGGCAACTTTGGTATTAGGCAGTGGCAACATGTTACTCACAGGTCAGAAGAGGTCAGACGAGAAAATTAATCTTAATAAACACTCCCTGTTTCCTTCTCGATGTCACTCCTCTCCCACCTGATAGATCCCCTTATAAGTTGTCGGCTGTGGGAGGAATTCCTGCTACATGACATCACCAGCGTGTTAAGAGAATAACACTTCTGCGAACTCTCGCGAGCTTAATGAGATTAGGCCACAGATGTTACTGAACCAAGAGCAATCTACTCATACAGTATGTCTAAGATGGAGAACATAGCATTATGACATGTCAGCCTGCTAGTTAGCCCTTGAACTGGCAAGCGTCTATACATCGTGACGTTGATATCTACAACAGAGACACTGTGGGAGGTCAGTATTCATTCGACCGTCTCTCTTTCATACTGTAAAATCCTGCAAAGTAATTTGTCACTTTTTAAATCAGCATTATTGAATCTACATCTTGATAATGGAACTAAAATCGTGCAAATTGGCCAAATAAATAATGGACTAATGCAGTACTGTGCATTTTGATTTATGCTGAATGTTTACAAAAAAGAAGTCGATGCTCCCCCCCCCCCCAACCTCACGTACAGAGATTACACAATATATCATCAAAGGCAGGCCTCCAGATGTTGTTGTTTGAGTCATCAGTCCAGAGACTGGTTTGATGCAGCCTCCATGCAACCCTATCATGTGCTAACATTTTCATTTCTACGTAACTATTGCATCCTACATCTGCTCTAATCTGCTTGTCATATTCATACCTTGGTCTACCCCTACCGTTCTTACCACCTACACTTCCTTCAAAAACCAACTAAACAAGTCCTGGGTGTCTTAAGATGTGTCCTATCATTCTATCTCTTCTTCTCGTCAAATTTAGCCAAATCGATCTCCTCTCACCAATTCGATTCAGTATCTCTTCATTTGTGATTCGATCTATCCATCTCACCTTCAGCATTCTTCTGTAACATCACATTTCAAAAGCTTCTATTATTTTTCTTTCTGAGCTAGTTATCGTCCATGTTTCACTTCCATACAATGCCACGCTCCACACGAAAGTCTTCAAAAACATCTTTCTAATTCCGATATCAATGTTTGAAGTGAGCAATTCTTTTCTTAAGAAAGCTCTTCCTGGCTTGTGCTAGTCTGAATTTTATGTCCTCCTTACTTCTGCCATCGTCAGTTATTTTACTACCCAAGTAACAATATTTATCTACTTGCTTTAAGACTTCATTTCCCTATCTAATATTTTCTACATCACCTGCCTTCGTTCGACTGCACTCAATTACTTTTGTTTTGGACTTATTTATTTTCATCTTGTACTCCTTACCCAAGACTTCATCCATACCATTCAGCAACTTCTCGAGATCTTCTGCAGTCTCAGATAAAATAACAATATCATCGGCAAATCTCAAGGTTTTGATTTCCTCTCCTTGGACTGTGATTCCCTTTCCAAATTTCTCTTTGATTTCCTTTACTGCCTGTTCTATGTAAACATTGAAAAGGAGAGGGGACAAACTGCAGCCCTGCCTCACTCCTTTCTGGATTGCTGCTTCTTTTTCAGATATCGTACAAAAAAAAACAGTACATTGAAAATCTACATTAGCATAGCATGAAAGACTTCGCTAGAGATGGAAAACAGCACAATATCACAGGTGTCCTCCATCAAATACCTTGGAGAAATCATACTGCCATCGGGACTAGACGGTAGAGTCAACATAGGAATAGCCAGTAAACTCCATAAAGCATACAGACTAACGTGGAATTACTACGACAAGAGAGTCGTATCGCGTAATGCAAAATTACGACATTACAAGACAGTTGTTTTACCGGAAGCTTTATACGTCTCAGAAACCACATCCCTTTGAGGTCACTCTAAAATGATAGAAATTGAAAAGCAAGAAAGGAAAATTCTTCGGAAAATGTATGGTCCCACGAGGGAATGTGGAATTTGGATTAAAAGGAGAATAGTGGACCTCTGCTCATTAACAGACAGGTTCACTGATGCCGTACGCAAGAGACGCCTGAAATTCTATGGACATATCTATAGAATGGACAGCGATAGACAAACCAAAAGATTATTTACAATAATCAACTCAATGAAAGTCAAAATAAACTGGCTAGAAGAAACTAAGACGGGCCTCCAAGAAATGAATATCATGGACGACATCATAGAAGATAGCGGAGGCTTTAGTACAATAGTAGCCAAGCACAAATTCGCGGAGAAACCTAAACATAAAATTGATAGGAAGTGGTGAACAGAACGCAAGATGCTACACAGTGCATTCATGAAGAGATTTTGGGAGGATAAGAAGGCAAAAGCCATCAGGCCAACCAACAAGATCAAACGCGCTCTTTGAATGGGCATAACGAAGAAGTAAATAATAATAATAATAATAATAATAATAATAATAATAATAATAATAATAATAATAATAATAATAATAATAATACCGAGTTCGATAGCTGCAGTCGCTTAAGTGCGGCCAGTATCCAGTATTCAGGAGATAGCAGGTTCGAACCCCACTGTCGGCAGCCCTGAAGATGGCTTTCCCTGGTTTCCCATGTTCACACCAGGCATAATTAAGGCCACGGCCGCTTCCTTCCCACTCCTAGCCCTTCCCTGCCCCATCGTCCTCATAAGACTATCTGAGTCGGTGCGACGTAAAGCAACTTGACAAATAATAATAATAATAATAATAATAATAATAATAATAATAATAATAATAATAATAATAATAATAATAATAATAATAATAATAATAATAATAATCCACCTCTGTGGTGTAATTATTAGTGTGATTAACTGCCGCCCCCGGAGACCCAGGTTCGATTCCCGGCTCTGCCACGAAATTTGAAAAGTGGAACGAGGGCTGGAACGGGGTTCATTCAGCCTCGGGAGGTCAACTGAGTAGAGGGGATTCGATTATTTCCTCAGCCATCCTCGAAGTGATTTTCGTTTCTCACTTCTCCTCCAGTTAAATGCCAGTATGGTGCATAAGGCCAAGGTCGTTTCATGCCCTCTTCCTAGTCTATCCCTTCCGATCTTCCCATCCCCAACCAAGGCCCCTGCTCAGCATAGCACGTGAGGCCACCAGGGCGAGGTACTGGTCCTCATCTCCAGTTATATCCCCCGACCGAAATTCTCACGCTCCAGGACACTGTCCTTGAGGCAGTAGAGGTAGGACCCCTCGCTGAGTCCAAAGGAAAAAAAACAATCCTGGAGGGTAAACTGATTAGGAAATAAATAGGAAAGAAAGTGTAATAATAATAATAATAATAATAATAATAATAATAATAATAATAATAATAATAATAATAATAATAATAATAATAATGTTCGTTTTACATCACATTAAGTACCTTTTACGGTTTTAGGAGACGTCGAGGTGCCGGAATTTATTCCCACAGAAGTTCTTTTACGTGCCAATAAATCTACCACAAGAGGCTGACGTATTTGAGCATATTCAAGTACCACCGGACTGAGCCAGTATCGAACTCGCCAACTTGAACTCAGAAGTCCAGTCTTCTACAGTCAGAACTTTTCAGCCAGGCAATACGAGTGTACCTAGGTGTATATATAGGCTAGATTTTTGTTATTATTATTATTATTATTATTATTATTATTATTATTATTATTAACTCTTGTAAGAATCCTTAACAATTTCGAGTTTCTAAGGAATTTGTAAAAAGCTGTGTGAATTATTTATTTGAATAATAGGGGTTCTGGTCAATGCTATAAGTATTACTAACATTTATCACGTAAACCGTATCATCGTAGCACGTCTACCCTTCGGAAACCAGGAAGATCGAATCGATCTGCCTTGGAATGCAAGCGGAAGCAGTGCCGGAAATAGCTACAGTTTATAGTAGTAGCAGAGGAGAATTTTCATGTTGGCCTCACGGTCATTCTGCCCCGTGGGGAAATAGTAAGGTCAGTGAACTATGCTGTTACCACAAATAACTGGAAATGTAGACCTATGCTCTGGCATTGTTCTGTGTTACGTTCTCATAATATAGAACAGCTCTTACAGTTTTTTTTTTTTTTTAATCTTTTAC
Organism: Anabrus simplex; assembly: GCF_040414725.1. Lineage (NCBI taxonomy): Eukaryota > Metazoa > Arthropoda > Insecta > Orthoptera > Tettigoniidae > Anabrus > Anabrus simplex. The sequence goes on along the minus strand of NC_090268.1, from coordinate 342,016,108 downwards.
TCGTGTCAGTTTTGTTAGAGAGAAGAATTTATTTGCTCACAAATAGACCGGGAGTTTCCTAAAGCACCGTCACTGATTGACTAGGTCTCTGTGTGGATCAGTGGCAGAGTGTCGGTCTCCGGATGTTAAAATCGAGATATCAAACCCGGCTGGGGTAGTCCGATTTTCGAAGGGCTGAACAAGGTCCTATCGGTGCTCATTATCATATGATGTCGACATGTGAGCGGTCTGTAGTGACACACTTGGTGTTTACCCGACGAAATTAATTTAAAAACTCAATCACAGATTGCCCAAAAGCAGGGTGACGGACATGTCCTACAATGTAGCCTTTTATCCAGCGTCCGGGAGAAATGTTCAATACTTCCAAAATGTCCTCCATTTGTGATAATAGTGATTAAAACTGGCATATTTCAACGACTTGCATTGAAAGCTATTTTGTATTTAGAAATTTCGCCACAAAATTGTATTCGAGTCAAAATTGAGAAGAGTCTACCCTTTTAATACCGTACCAGTAACGTTTAATGTTTTTAAACCAATCTAAATTAAAGTACATGTTTCGTTCCTCGTTTGGGACATCTTCAGCTTGGGAAGATACAAAGGTATTCGAAAATACATGGCACATAACGAATAAATGGGTGGATATGGTGATAAGGACTTTACGTCACACCGACAGAGACAGGTTTTACGGCGACGATGGGACAGGAAAGGGCTAGGTGTAGAAAGGAAGCGGCCGTGGCCTTAATTAAGGCACAGCCCCAGCATTTGCCTGGTGTGAAAATGGGAAACCACGGAAAACCACGCTACCCGTATAGTTACAGTATAATTATTTATATTACACAAGCAAAGTTTCTGGCTCCCTGGCTGAATGGTCAGCGTCGAAGCTTTCGGTTCAGAGGGCCTGAAGTTCGATTTCTCGGCCGGGACGGGGATTTTACTCGCTTCTGGTTAATTCCTCTGTCTCGGGGAATGGGTGTTTGTCCCAACATTCTTGTCTTCATACACTCACAATGTACCACACTAGCAACCAATGTATAGCAATAAAGCAAAGTCATTTTCGTACAGGCCATGAAGGCCCTTGGAGGGGTGGAAGGTAAAGGCTTCCACTATCCGTAACCTCGGCACTTGATGGGGTGGAGTGGTTAACTCTACACCAGGCCACCTTTGCCCCCAGGAATTAACCTGGTACTCATTTTTGGTGTAGGCTGAGTGAACCTCAGGGCCATATGCACTTCCGGAAGTGGAAATCTCGTTTCTTAAATTTTACGACTTCCTGACCGGGATTTGAACCCACGTCCCTTCGGGCGAACCGAGTACGCCTTTACCGTCTCGGCAAAGCAGCCCCTAACCAATATATAGAGCGGTCGGAAACAACGTGAACTGGGTATATGAGCGTTAGAGGGTTGGTCATACTGATAAATAATTTGATAAAAAATAATTAAATATATCTGGCCATTGCCATTTTATCAACTACTGAAGTGACCTAATCAGATCGCTTCGCGGAAGAATTCAAATGGGCTTTATGAGGCTGTGTTGGTAAATCTGCAGGTAGTTTAAGACCAGCTGGAGAGCACCGTTGGTTGAATAAGAAAGTCACCGTGGGAGGTATTTCAACACGAACCTCCGAAATAGTAAGACCGTTCCATATCAAGGACTTTAAGGGTACACCGAATGAAACCCATGGTGTGCTTGCGTTCAATGCTGATATCTTGCCATGGCTCTCAAGCTGGTCTTCTACGTCCAGATTTATCAACACTCCTCGCAAAGCCCATTGGAGTTCGCCCGCGAAACGATCTGATTGGGTAATTTGAGCAGCTGATAAAATTACAACGGCGCGAAATACCGACTTTATTTTTCAAATTATTTATCAGTACGACCAACATTCCGTTCATGTTGTTTTCGACCACCCTGTATAACACAATAGTGAATACATTCTCTCCAGAGCGGAGGGCTACGCCAAGTTCTGTCTACATTTGGGAGACGAGTGAGTTCGAACCAGGGGCGTACACTGGAGTGGAGGTCGGGGGTGTTACTGGGGGTTATATAACCCCACCCCCATCCCCGCCCATGGATGTTTACCAAAAAAAATGAACAGAAAGTGACAATAAACAATAAACTAAATAAACAAGCAAAGACATCATTGTAGAACAAACAGATCTGTAGTTCACTTATATCAGGGCCTCTCAGGGTGCATGCGCCAGTGCACTGCACGGCGCAAGGTGCGCGGGACGACTTCATTAGGTTGACCAGAGTGCAAACCCCAACTCCATTTTCCCTACACCTCTCTCACCAGTTCGGCCTGTCTCCGCCTTCCTCACTTTACTCGCTGTCTTTCCCCACATTGCGAAATATTTACGAGCGGTGAGCGGAGACACTCAGTTGTATAGGACAAGGTTACCGGTGTTCAAAAAACTCTTCTTTCAATTTGGTTTGAGCAGACAATTTATCTTCTCTAGCTCTTCTTTTCCTTTTTCTTTTTCTTTGGTAGGGCCGATGAGCTAGCTGTTAGGCCCCTTTAAACAACAATCATCATCATCATCATCATCATAATCATCATCATTCCTTTTCCTTTGCAATTACACCAGTAATGTCTGGAACAAGGGAGTGGCTGACAGCAATTCTGAGAGCGTCCTTTAAATTACAATCAGAAATACTCGTATCGTACAAGTCAAAACAGAAAAAACATAGAAATAGCTGCTTCTCGATGCAGCTTAGAAAAATCTAGGAGCTCTTCTATTACATATAGGTCGTCGTCTACGCCACGTAAAAATGGCTAACTGGGACGTGTTGATGATATCCGTTCACTCGTCAAGTACGATGGAATACGCTAAGAAGGTTTGGCTGCCAATTGTTCATGCAAACTCCCTGCAATGTCGCTGATTCTCCGAGTTATTGACGTACTAGACAGTGGTATTCTGCTGCATGCAGGAGCTAATGTAGGATTCATTCTCTACCATGTCCAACAAAATATTCTTTATTAGTGGCCCTTCCATAAACGGCTTCCTAGCTCTTGCTAAACGTAAAGCAACTTTATAACTAGCTCTAAGAGCAGCGTCACTACACTATTCATCTTGTTCGCCTTAACTTACATATTTTTTCATTATTAATTTAGTAATGTATTTAAATTTGTTCTCAATTCTATTATTTTTTTGTTTGGTTTTAACTATTTTAAATATATCAGTATTTTATTTATGATTTTGATTAGTATGTGGTTAAGCGGAAGAGAGGGCCTCGAGCCCTAACTTCGCCACTGAAAAAAGGCATAAATAAATAAATTAAATAAATAAATAAATAAATAAATAAATAAATACATTTTAAAAAGTGAATTAGAAATACGCATACACGTTTGAGAGGAATGAAACATAATTTTAAAAGAATTGCCGGACCCGTAACCAAGATAAAAATGCTACAGTACTGGAACAAACCCTATTTGTGGATTTAGAATCCTCTTCTTCAAGATGTTTCAACTTCCTGAATTCTTTCTCCCTGGTGTCTCCTATGATTTCATAATAATTTTCCGAATGTAGTTTGTTGTAGTGTCTTTCAATAGACGATTTTTTTACACACGTAATTATTGTCCCACAGATTAAGCATTTGGCTTTATCGTCGCGACTGACAAGAAATACGGAAGTTCCCAGTTCGACTGAAATGAACTTTCGGAAATCTTTACTTTCTTCGATACAGGTTGCTCCATTATTATGTTGTCTTGCGCTTATCTATTTCATTGATAAACAAGCGACCTATCACAGAACGCTTCGTCCCCCTCAGCGCACTACACCATCCGAGTCAAGCCGAGTTGAGCAGAGTCAGACCGATGCACAGTGCACAGAACCTCTGCGCTTCGGTTTGCACGCGTGAGATTTTGGGCCTTTGAGAGTCCCTGATTTATATCATTAAAATGACAAGTCATGCATGCACCTTCATTGTGTTCTACCATCATTTTGTAACTATACCACCACCCTGGCTACGCTACTGGTTCGAACCCCATCGTCGGTTGTCCTGAGAATGATTTTCGGTGGTTTCCCATTTTCACTTGCGTGCAAATTCCCGGACAGTTCCTATTCATAAGGCCACAGTCGATTGCTTCCACCTGCTTATCCAATTTCATTCATTCATTCATTTCATCTTCATTAGCTCTTCGACTGAGGTTAGAGTCAGGAAGGGCAACTCGCCGTAAAAACATGGCGTATAATTTCATCTTATATCATCTCCGACCCCGTATCAGGAAACGGGACTAAGGGGCAGACATACATAGTGAATTATAGTTCCTTCTTCCACCGCTTTTCTCTCACCCTGGTAGGTTCGTGTGTCGCACATATGGATTTAGCCCTGTTTGAGGTCTGGATGCCGTTCCTGATGCTAGCCCTATATGAAAAGAAACTAATTTTTACTGGTGGTACCGTAGTTATTGTTTTAAAGAGAATGACAATTAGGCACCTATCTTCTCTTAACAGCACTCAGAGGAAAAATGAGAGTTTCGACTCTTCCAAGAATGAGGACATTGGCCAAAAAAAAACGGGCGAGGGCTACGAAGGGCATGAAAGGGCGAAAGGGAAGGGCTCCCCAGCCCTCGCTTATGTAATACGTTGTGGTCGGAGTAGAACAAGTGTTGATCAAGGAACGTTGGAGTGGAAAGATTAAAGTGCGCATGCTGGCACTTGAACAGAAAGTAAAAACAATGCCAGACTCAGGTAGGGGTTCCATTGCTGTCAACGCAGGCCTTCCGTCGTCAATACCAACCACAAATGTAATGCCCAAATCACAATATCACATTGCCATCTTTATTTATTTATTTATTTATTTATTTATTTATTTATTTATTTATTTATTTATTTATTTATTTATTTATTTATTTATTTATTTATTTATTTATTTATTTATTTATTTTATTGTTCAGCGACGAAGTAAGGGCTCTAGGCCCTCACTTACACTTAACCATAATGTTTACAATCTAAAATAAAATAATTAAAATAGTTTATATTAAATTTAATGAGTACGATTAACAATCGATTAACAATGAATGTAAATAAATAGCATACTAAATTAATATTAACAAATCACATATTTAAGTTAAATTTAAAACTTAAAGTAGATATCATTAAGACAATTAAAAGTAAGTAATGAGAAATACTGAAACCGAAAATTAAAGAACGTGAGAAGAATCATTAAGAGCAAATAATACACAATAATATCATTAAATACTGCAATAAATAAAAATATAGCGTGCATAATCCTTAAAAAAATCCAAAAATTATATAAAAATACATAATAATAAAATATTTGCTTTTTTTTGGACATATCTATAGAATGGACAATAACAGATTGACGAACCAGATACTCAAGTACCTTTGGAAGAAGAAGTCAACAACGAGCTGGATACAAGTAATGAAGAAAGATTTAGAAAGAAAAAATAAGAGAAGAAGAAGCTATAGAAATATTTTAAAAAATAAAGTTTTAAGAATGGAAGGATTCGAAGGAAGAATGAAAAGGAAACCGGTCTCGAATGGTCTGAGGAGAGAAGAATAAAGCATATTGCAATGATGAAGGAAGGATTAATTGAAATTACATGTGGTCCCCAGAAGGCCTCATCGTAAAGTATAAGAACTACTACTACTACTACTAAATGTTTTCATTCCTCCCCTGAAGGGGGAGGCGGTCCTCCTAGAAGGGTAAACCGTCTCTCAGGCCAGGAAATTTTTATCGGAGAAGGTGAGAGGTTTAACGGCCGTGGCCTATACTAGGAACTGTCTCGGTATTAACCTTAGAGCAGGAGAATGGAAAACCACGGAAAACCATTCTCAAGACAGCCGACGGTGGGAACCAGTCCCTCTCCGTCTCCCGAATACAGAGGCGTGGAGCCACGGTAGAGGCGTGGCCACCTCTCCTCTGCTCGCTTGACCGGTCGGAGTGTAGAGCTGTCGGACCACGAACTAGCCGTGGCCACTTGTGGTCCGAAACCCACTCTGCAGAGGATGAAAATACGTATCTCTGTATATAAAATCCCTACTCTGCCATTCACAGTGGCATTGAGAAAACAAGAATGTTTAAAGAGCTGTAATTGATACCAGTTATAGATTGTTATGTCTTCTTTACAAGATAAATACAATAAAACTCTCACGACCACGACTTTTATACTTTTTTAAAGAATGATACGTTTCTGTCAGCGAAGTTATTTTCTCTTCGCCATGATGAAGTAAGTGCACAGCTATATATCGACGTGAGTTCGAATTATGTACATCCTGCCTTCTGTTGTCTTCCAACTGGTACCAGATATGGGTTATAATTGTTACCGTGTTTTTGTGGTAGTTATGCGTGAAAGAAGGTGCGGGGTGGTGAACAGGTCTCAAGCTACGAAAGTAAAATTAATTTAAAATTTAACAAGGTTATATTTTCTTTTCAAAATAAAGAAATAACAAGCATGGCAGGTACAGAGTAGCAAGTCACAAAGGTAGTTAGAATATTTACAGGATTCGGGCTTCGCGCCCTGACTTTACAATGCTTGGGCAATCAGCCCAACCTTACTTCAAAATAAGTATTAACAGAGGGGCAGAAAACCCCATTCATGCTCAGGAGCACTTGCTCCAAATTACACCGAAAAGCCTCCCCGAGGCATCCAACACCCAATTTTTGAAATAGAGCCACTCGCTCTCAACTTTAAGCCTCTCAAAGGCCACACCAAACTCCACCTACAAATTGTCCTCTCTGGACATAGACACAGGGGTAAAATACCCAACCTACTGAGGTCTATTAGATGAAAAAAAGGGGTAATTACATGACCTCTAAAATAACAATTTGAGAGGAGGCGATCTGCACTCCTAATGTATTTGTTTCAAAACCTAATTTGGCTCTAGGCCACTGATGCAAGGGCTAATCCCATACTACGGAGGTGACTTTAGAAAAGAAACAAATTTACATAATTTTAAAGAAGAATAGGTTGAGAAAATAAGTTCACCTCAAAACAATATGAGTGGGAGCTCGAGAGGGTTAAGCACTCTCTATCCCAATATGTAGTTTAAAAGATAGAATAAATACAAGTTTCTTTACATTTTAAGGAAGGTTACATAATGGAAAAACTTCGGACCCGCCCCGAGAGTTAAACTGCTGAGCAAGCAAGAAAAGAAGTAATTAATCGGCCATTACCTGGTTGTTGACTGCTGCCGGAGAAAGAGGCGCTTCCCGCCCCCTGCTATGTACTTTACACACAGAAAGATGGAACAGAAGTGGCCCGGAGACCCTAAAATCAGCAGCTTATATACTCTCGCGGAAGGTTCGAGGCGTTAGGGGAATGAAAACACCCTCCCACAAGCACTTTATTGGGTAGGATACAGCAACATATTCAAGTTGGGGGAAGATACATCCGATTGGTCAGAAATTAATAAAAGAAATTCGGGATTGGCTAAATACAAAACAAGGGGAAAGAGAGGGGTATACAGCCAACTTAAACAATAACAGAAAGAAATTTAACAAGAAACAAACTTTTGAAATAAAAATTTCTCCAAAAAAAATAGTTCTTTCACTCCGCACTAGGGTGCGCTATTGTTGATCTTCAGTAGTGTCCTCTAGAAGAGAAGGTTCATACTTCTTACTACAAGCAAAACAAAAATACGTCGAAAATGACACAGTTCAAAAACTCCAAAATTTCCAGGTAGTGACATCTTCTGAGAAACTTGAAAGTTTATACCGTCAATAAGGTTCAGACTTCCTCCAGCAGAGGAGTTTCAACTGGCGCAATTTTTAAATTAGCGGCGTGGAGGTGTACCGCCCGGTACAGACCTCCCCCCCCAAAAGTTCTTCCAGGGGTGACACATGAAATCTGTTTGAAACAAGGTCCAAGTTATGATGTGGATATGAAGATTGATTGCAGAAGCATTTATCGAAATGGCTGAAATTTAGTTTGATTCAGTTTCAAAATTTCTTTTAGTAATAGCGGAAGTACTGTCTTAATGTTTGTAGAAGGTTGAATTGAGAAGAAAAACTTTAGTTTTAAAGTTGAGGAAAAATTTTTTTAAGTCCACCAGATTTTGTTGTCGAATACCCAAGTGTAGTAATTGCTGATAGTAACTGTCCATGTAGTTGATGTTGGTTAAGTTGGATGGCCAGACGGGCCGTTGCAGCTTGCGTCCAGAGGAGGCTGCTCGGACCCTTAAGTACCCTGAGATACCGCTCGCCCGCACTATGAGGGGAGCAGTGGTGTTGAAGCACGCCGCGCCCGCGGTGAACATATACAGGCTGCGGGCAAGTAGCAGGTCGTGCGCTGCACATCAGCCTTGGCCGGGAGGAGAGCTCCGGCTCGCCGTGCACATGTGGTCCTCGCTGGGGAAGAGGGGGCCCTTCCTCTAACCCAATCGCAGCACGGCACCGCGCGGCTGCGGGGGCACTGAAACATTAAAGCTAGGCGGCAGAATTGTTGGACCATCATCATTTTTTTTGAGGGCACAGGCTTTGTGGAGAGGTTGAGGGGCCAGCGGCGTGCAAATATCCATGGCATTAATAAAGCCACTGTGTAGAGTGGAGCAGGAGACGGGAGCGTGGTAATGGCCGTGGCAAGGATAGGACAGCAGTTTAACCGCGCGGGGAAGGTTTACAAAAACTTACATATGAAACAAAATATTATAGAAGGGGCAGAATGCCTTCAACGTGAAAACTCAAAAAAAATATAACCTTCATATTCCTTTCACGATTATAGGAAGCAAGTTAACCCAGAAATTACACCGGTTTCACCTGTGACAGGTGAACCCTAAATATCCTCTCGGTGGCTGGATTGCTTAATAATAATGTGACCGGCGTAAGGAAATCTAGAATGATACACGGCCCATGAAATCTGGGGGCAAGCTTGCCCGCGGGAACAAAATTCTTGACCATCAGCTGGTCACCTACCTTCAAATGGGTGGGTCTCCGTCCACGATCATATCTTTCCCTAACCTTTTCATGAGAAACTTTAAGATTGGCTTTCGCCTTCTTCCAAAGATCTTTAACATTATCCGGATCTATTGTCTTGGGTAGAATGTCACTCAGAGACCAGAGGTTAGAGAGCGGCGTGTTGGGAACGAACTTGAACATCAAAGAAGCTGGAGTAAACTTGTGAGATTCATGAACCGCCGAATTCAAAGCAAAAGCTAACCAATGCAGGGACGTGTCCCACCTGGAATGATCTTCATGATGATAGGCAATAAGCGCGGACCTGAGATTACGATTAACCCGTTCAGCCAGAGATGGTTGAGGGTAATAAGCAGAAGTTGTCACATGAGAGATGGACAGGTCAAAGCAGAATTTACGAAATAAATTACATGTAAAAGCCTTAGCATTATCAGATACAATATATTGGCACGGACCAAAAGAAGCAAAAATAGAATTTAGGCAAGTAATGGTGGACTGCGCGGTAGCCAGCTTAGTCGGAAATAACCAGGAAAATCTCGTAAAGCCATCTACGCATACAAAGATGAACTTGTTGGCATTTCCCTTTGACTGGGGGAAGGGTCCTACATAATCAATATACAGGCGTTCCATGGGGCGCGACGCTTGATGCGAGGACAAAAGGCCTACCTTGGTGGACATGGTGGGTTTACTGAGCAAACAAGATTTACAAGCTTTTACTAGTTCACGGATTTCACCGTCCATACCTTTCCAGATGAACATTTCACGAATCTTCTCACGATTTTTAAAGATACCCAGATGCCCTCCTAATGGGGTCTCATGATAATATTTGAAGATCATAGGTACAAGAACAGCTGGAACGACAACCTTCATCATCTTATCATGCTTCGAAGTGTAACATAGAACACCGTTCCTCAGAACATAAGGGACAACATGTTCCCCAGAAGAAAGGGTTTCCATTATCGGAGCCAGCGTCGGATCTTCACGTTGGTATTTCTCGATATCCCTAAACAGCATGGGAACATCTGTTAAGATGGCATTAACAGATAGTATGGACTCGGAAGGTGATGAACTGTCGACCGGTTCACGGGTCTCGACGTCGTTGGAAAACATACGGCTGAGTCCATCAGCAACAACATTTTCGGTCCCTCTGATATGCCTGACATCGAATTGGAAGGCAGAAATACGGATGGCCCAACGGGCTATACGACCAGTACGACGCGGCCTACCTAAGACCCAGCTTAAGGCTTGATTATCTGTCTCCAGGTCGAATTTGACATGTTCCAGATAGAGACGGAACTTTTCTAAGGCAAATAAGACTGCCAAACCTTCGAGCTCATAGATGGAATACTTGGCTTCTTGAACCGACAGAGTCCTAGATGCATAGGCGATGGGTCGCCTCCCTAGTTCAGTCTCTTGAAGAAGGACTGCAGCTACTGCTGACGACGACGCGTCGGTTTGGACGATGAATTTCTTTGAGAAATCAGGCATAGCAAGTACAGGGGCATTACAGAGAGCTAATTTAAGATTTTCAAAAGCGGCTTGTTGAGAAGGTCCCCACTCGAACTTGATGCCTTTCCTACGAAGAAGGTTTAAGGGCGCCGCTCTATCAGCGAAGTTAGGAATAAACTTCCTGAAGAAATTCACCATACCAATGAACCTGGCGATACTTTTAATGTCCTTGGGAGGTTTAAAATCACGGATGGCCTGTGTTCTAGAATGATCGACTGCTACACCATCAGGTGACACAATATGCCCTAGGAATGACATAGAGGGCTTAGCAAAGGCAACCTTGGACAACTTGAGAGTTAACCCAGCCTTACGAAGGCGATCGAGAACTTCTCGCAGATGATCTAGATGTTCTTCAAAAGTCTCTGAAAATACGACGACATCATCCAAGTAGTGGTACAAGTACTCAAATTTGATGTCGGAGAAGACCCTATCTAGCAGCCTAGTGAGTACAGCTGCTCCCGTGGGGAGCCCGAAAAGCACGCGGTTGTATTCGTATAAATTCCAGTCCGTGGCAAACGCTGTAAGATGTTTAGACTCTTCGGCAAGGGGAATTTGATTATAGGCCTGATTCAAGTCCAAGATAGTAAAGAACTTGGCCTTACGAAACCATGAAAAACAAGAATGAAGGTCAGGAAGGGGCACGGATTGCAACACCACCTTCCGATTGAGAGCCCTATAATCAATGACAGGCCTGAAGCCTCCTTGGGGTTTCGGGACTAGAAAAATAGGCGAAGAATACGCCGACTTAGAGGGCCTAATAATACCATCCTTCAACATTTGATCGATGATTCCTTTCAGAGCCTTCATTTTAGGTGGAGATAGCCTATATGGTGGAAAACGGACAGGAATCGAATCCGTGACCTCAATTTTGTATTCAATACGGTCAGTAACACCAAGAGTATCAGAGAACACCTCTGGAAACGACTGACACAACTTACGAATACTATCCGCCTGCTCCTCAGGTAGATGTCTAAGGTCTAACAACATCTCATCCTGGGTAGGCGAAATAGATGAACATGATACAGAATTACACTTTAACAAGGGAATTTTACAATTGGACGCAAATTTGAATGTGCACGACCTACTCTGGAGATCGAGCACAAGACCAGTGTGAGAAATGAAGTCCGCTCCCAATATGATGGGGCAAGACCAGTGCTTAGCCACAAACAGTTTGATTTTCCATGTAAATTTAAAAATACGAATTTTGGCATTTACAGAACCTAGAATTTCTAATGGGGAAGAATTAGCCGAAACATATTGAACAGGAGATGAGTCACAGTCAGGTAATTTACAAACAGACTTCAATTTTGAATACCATTGGTCCGAAATAATTGAACAAGCACTGCCTGAATCTAATAGAGCGGTTATAGGCTCGTTATTTAACTCAATCTTAAGAAAAGGAACAGGTGCGGGGGTATCCGCCGCAATCCTAAGACATTCTTTGGGGCATTCGAAAGATGGATTTGCAAATTGAACGTTCCCTGAATTCACGACCTTTTTGCCATTGGCTGAGCCTTGGGAAGCAGAATTAGTCGACTCAGCCGAAGCAGCTAGTCACATTTTATTATTGGCATTGGTGGAATTTGCACCAGAAGTTGAGCAGGAGGGGGTGCTATTTGAGTTTGGGCAATTCTTGGCGATATGTGAGAAAGCCCCACATTTAAAACAGCCTTGTGCTGAACCAGCTCCATTATTTGCCCTACTAGACTTGATCAGTGGACACTTATTGCGAAGATGGTCGGGCGACCCGCAAGCATAACATTTACGAGGTGTGACTGATCGGCGAGGTGGAGGCCGAGTATTACTAAAAGAAGGCGGGGGTTCTTTCGCGACACGCAAGGAATCGGCGTATCTCACTCCTTCCGCTGAGACGGCCAACGCTTCAAGTTCAGAGAAAGTTTGCGGGCACGCCGCGAAACACAAATATGACCTATAGGATGGTGAAATTCCTTCTACAATAGCCTGTACAATATGGTCTTCAGGAAAATGAATAGCAAACACCCTAGTATAGAATTTAATGTCTTGTATGAAATCAGCCAAATTTTCATCCAAACGCTGTACACGATAATTGTACTTCTGAATCAGAGATGACCTCGCGCGGGCGGGAATAAAATTTGCAAGCAAGTGTGCATGAAAATCTTCAATAGATGACTGTTCGGCTATGGTTCTTACTATTTTATCTGAGAGAATACCAATTGCATAGGGATAGATGATTTGCAAAATCTGACATGGGGAAAGAGAAAAAACAAGGGCATGATCCTGAAATTCGACTAAAAGTCTTAAAAATGAAATTACGTCACTGGTGGTATTAACGGAAAACTTAGAGATACCTCTGAGCAACATTGCCAATGGATGAGGCAAGCTGCTAAACCCTGGTGACATAGTAGGTAAAGGTTTCAATGGCAAGGAAGTTAATTCCGAACGTGTATTATTCAACGATGCATGGCGTTCAGACTCGTCCAATGGGGCAGAGGTTGTTTGAGCAGCGATGGTTTTCCTATTTACTTCTCCCTTAGGAGGCTCTTCCTCGCAACCTACATTCACTGTGGTGGGTAGATCGCTTTTGGGAGGAACTTCCCCAGTTAACAATTGAGTGACCTTGCTAGATAATTCAGAAATATTTTCAAGCAGCGTACTAGCTTCCTTCTTCTGAACGTCATTCAGCTTTAGAGACAACAGATCGTTAACTCTATTTGAAAAATGATATAGCCTGGCTTGCACACGCTTAATTTGATTAGGAGAAGGATCATTTTCATAAAAAAAAAACTAACTACAGATGCTAGCCCAGTAATATTCTCGACGATCGTGGAAAGAGAGTCGTCAATTTCTTTCTCTCCCAAGGTGGGGATGGAAATGGGCAAATCAAGGGACTCTCTAAGCTTGTTTGTGTCTACCGCAACCGTGCCTCCAGATTGCACATTTCTAATAGTCAATTCATAGATCAACTCCTCCTTGCGCAAATAGTTAAGATGGAGAACATCGCGAGGGCCGGGCATGATGACAGAACAATTTTGAAAAACTCAAAAAATTCCAGCAACTGAAAAAATGGTTAGAGTTCGGATCAAAACAATGTTTAGCCGTCAAAAGGGGCTAAAATGAGACCCATTCAACCACGCTCTGCTACCACTTGTTACCGTGTTTTTGTGGTAGTTATGCGTGAAAGAAGGTGCGGGGTGGTGAACAGGTCTCAAGCTACGAAAGTAAAATTAATTAAAAATTTAACAAGGTTATATTTTTTTTTTCAAAATAAAGAAATAACAAGCGTGGCAGGTACAGAGTAGCAAGTCACAAAGGTAGTTAGAATATTTACAGGATTCGGGCTTCGCGCCCTGACTTTACAATGCTTGGGCAATCAGCCCAACCTTACTTCAAAATAAGTATTAACAGAGGGGCAGAAAACCCCATTCATGCTCAGGAGCACTTGCTCCAAATTACACCGAAAAGCCTCCCCGAGGCATCCAACACTCAATTTTTGAAAAAGAGCCACTCGCTCTCAACTTTAAGCCTCTCAAAGGCCACACCAAACTCCACCTACAAATTGTCCTCTCTGGACATAGACACAGGGGTAAAATACCCAACCTACTGAGGTCTATTAGATGAAAAAAGGGGTAATTACATGACCTCTAAAATAACAATTTGAGAGGAGGCGATCTGCACTCCTAATGTATTTGTTTCAAAACCTAATTTGGCTCTAGGCCACTGATGCAAGGGGTAATCCCATACTACGGAGGTGACTTTAGAAAAGAAACAAATTTACATAATGTTAAAGAAGAATAGGTTGAGAAAATAAGTTCACCTCAAAACAATATGAGTGGGAGCTCGAGAGGGTTAAGCACTCTCTATCCCAATATGTAGTTTAAAAGAATAAATACAAGTTTCTTTACATTTTAAGGAAGGTTACATAATGGAAAAACTTCGGACCCGCCCCGAAGGTTAAACTGCTGAGCAAGCAAGAAAAGAAGTAATTAATCGGCCATTACCTGGTTGTTGACCGCTGACGGAGAAAGAGGCGCTTCCCGCCCCCTGCTATGTACTTTACACACTGAAAGATGGAACAGAAGTGGCCCGGAGACCCTAAAATCAGCAGCTTATATACTCTCGCAAAAGGTTCGAGGCGTTAGGGGAATGAAAACACCCTCCCACAAGCACTTTATTGGGTAGGATACAGCAACATATTCAAGTTGGGGGAAGATGCATCCGATTGGTCAGAAATTAATAAAAGAAATTCGGGATTGGCTAAATACAAAACAAGGGGAAAGAGAGGGGTGCGCTATTGTTGATCTTCAGTAGTGTCCTCTAGAAGAGAAGGTTCATACTTCTTACTACAAGCAAAACAAAAATACGTCGAAAATGACACAGTTCAAAAACTCCAAAATTTCCAGGTAGTGACATCTTCTGAGAAACTTGAAAGTTTATACCGTCAATAAGGTTCAGACTTCCTCCAGCAGAGGAGTTTCAACTGGCGCACTTTTTAAATTAGCGGCGTGGAGGTGTACCGCCCGGTACAATAATTATAAGAACAATGCGATGCTGACCATCATACTGTTTCGTGAAAAATGCTATCTTTCAGTAAAATAAATGAATCATTATTTCCCATTCTCGGGTATGAAAACACATCATCTCCATCGATAAGCACGAAAGTAAACAGTCTGTCTGTGGCGTTAACTTTATGGTCTGACACCGTGGTTAGCCGGTTCGAGTCCCATTGGTTGAAAAAAAAACCTTAGAATGTTAGCCGGCAAGGTAAGGGAGGTGGTGGTATACAAATCCTAGACTGCCTGCCAGAAGCCTGTTTCGCATTCCAAACAAGTCTGCGGTGCTCATATGGAACGAGGGCATATGACGCTGTTCATGTATTATTATTATTATTTTTTTTTTACAAGTTGCTTTCCGTCGCCCCGACACATATAGGTCTTATGGTGACGATGGGGTAGAAAAGGGCTACGAGTGGGAAGGAAGCCGCCGTGGGCTTAATTAAGGTACAGCCCCAGCATCTGCCTCGTGTGAAAATCGGAAACCACGGAAAACCATCTTCAGGGCTGCTGAAAGTGGGGTTCGAACCCACTATCTTTCGAATACTGGATACTGGCCGCACTTAAGCGACTGCAGCTATCGAGCTCGGTTGATGGTGATTCGTTTTTTTTTGTTTTTTTTTATGTAGCTTTCTCAAGAGTACGCAGCTCCATCGATGTCAAGGTACAACTTAAATCTACAACTGCACTAAAAATATTATAAGACCTGTTTTGATTCCATTCGAATTCCAAGTGGAAAGTGTAACTTTTATTAATGAGATACATTAATAGTCCATTTAGAATTTCTAATTACTTTACAGATAGTTATTTCGACTGTCGAAGACAGGCTTAGGTACAAGTTTACCACAGTGTGATTAGAAAAATGCTATCTTTTTAACGTCATTTCAATTTGTATAAATTTTAAGAGCCGCCGAAGTGTCAGATTATTAGCCTGTAGGAATTCTTCATCTTCCCCGAAACCAGTGAGAGTGGCGATGGTGGTGATGGTGATTTTTGTTTTAGGGGGATATATACAACTCGAACCATTCTCTCTTCATCGGGGGGAGTCCGACACATTGGGGCAAACAAACGGAATGAAAATTACGACTCTTTAGACCTCGCACATCTCATCACATCGGGGGAGGTGTCAGAAGACAACATGCTTTGACGAAGTGAGGTCGGGTAAGAAAGATGAAAGTGAGGAGCCTGGCACAACTAAGTGGCAACCATGCCAGTCTCAGGTAGGGGCTCCCTGGCACCCACGCTGCCAAGTAGAGAGCCCCTGAGATTTCCTTTCAGTCGCCTATTACGACAGGTAGAAGAATTTTTTTTTCTAGTGGTTTTACGTCGCACCGACACAGATAGGTCTTGCGGCGACGATGGGACAGGAAAGGGCTATGGGAAACCACGGAAAACCATCTTCAGGGCTGCCGACAGTGGGGCTCTAACCCACTATCTCCCGAATACTGGATACTGGCCGCACTTAAGCGACTGCAGCTATCGAGCTCGGTACAGGTAGAAGATACCGTGGATGTATTCCACTGCCATTATTCACATGGGGGAAACCAATGACACCATTTGCCACTTCTAAATATCCCAAGTTCCACCGACCACAGCCTGGATTGAAGCTGTTACCTCAGGAAAAATAAAAGATCTGCGAATAACCGACTGCGCAACTGACATTGGTAGGATGAAAGGTTGTGACGCAGGTGGATGTAAACAACTACTGGAATTATTCCACTTCATAGGCAATAAGAAAATATGAATGTTGTGTTTGATAATAGTACTTCGCAGGAGAAAAACACACTTAAATTTATGGCATATTCAATAAAATTTATATTGACTGCATAGCGTCCATAGTATTCAGTTTATGTTGGTATCAAGATTGCAGGACACAGCTATCCCCACTGTTATAAACAATCAAGTTTATTTACAAGAAAATCTTTTTAAAATGACAGGACACGAACAGAATCCCCAATTGTTATTACCGGGCGAGTTGACCGTGCGGTTAGAGGCACGCGGCTGTGAGCGTGCATCCGAGAGATAGTGGGTTCGAATCCCACTGTCGGTAGCCCTGAAGATGGTTTTCTGTGGTTTCCCATTTTCACACCAGGAAAATGCTGAGGCTGTACCTTAATTAAGGCTACAGCCGCTTCCTTCCAATTCCTAGGTTTTTCCCATCCCATCGTCGCCACAAGACCTATCTGTGTCGGTGCGACGTAAAGCCAGTAGCAATTGTTATTGTTGTCTATAAGAGGGATAACAGTACTGTTTCTTAATAGAAAGATGTATCATCGCTCCTATGACAAAAACGCGAATGTGACAGTGCTCTTCCTACCCATTATTTCCCTTAAGACTGGTCACGCCTCCCAGTAACATTGGATATGCAGTCCATCAGAACAAATTTCGTTGAATTAATTTTCCTATGCTAAAGTGTAAAGGAAAATGAACCTTACTGTACCGTACTGTAGGAATGTATGTTTGCATGACATACAGTATTAACCCACTCCAAGAATATGATGTATTTAAGGTTCATTTTCCTTTACACATCCGCATAGGGAAATGAACTCTACGAAAATTGTTCTGATGGACTGTAGGTTATATCAATATGTAGCTGGCAGGCGTGACCAGTCTCAAGGGAAATAATGGATAGGAAGAGCGTTGTCACTTTCGCTGTTTTGACATAGGAATGACGATATATCATTGTACCAAATTTTGTCCAAATCGGTCTAAGTGTTCGGGATATGCTTGTCGGAAGATACACCCAGTGTCCCAGGAGCCTCCCTCTCAATTTTGAGATTGCTGAATCATTGCGAAACTAGCGAGCTGATTGCTTTGTTTGGTAATGGCTCTTCTCAGAAAATATTCACTATAGGGTGTGCAATAAAATTTAAATTGAACCTCCATTAAAGACTTCTCGGCAGTTATGAAAGGAAACGGTGAAAGCAATAAATTGTAAAGTGGCTGTTCAATCAGTGCCTGCAATAACAACCTACTCTAGATTTATGATTGCTTTGACCTTGATGTCAGAATGTGTGTAATAGTAGTTTTATCGTTAACAACCCACTCAAGGGTGCCATTCACCTTGTGCAACACTCGCGAATGATTTCATCGCACTACCCGCAAGGGCGTGAAACCTTGTCCGTCTGATCAATATTGGCCATGTAAACACGTGCCCATCTAGACCATTAGGATCGCCTTACTAAGTCTATAAGACAGGCGGTAAAATCTTTGATGCTCCATGTCGGTTTAGTGAGGCCGTAAAGTTTCAGTCTAGTGAACTACATGGATCGTAAATTTTGCGTTTAGTACTGGCATACAGTATTGGAACTGCTATTGGCCAAAGATAATAACCTACATTTCGTTGCGGAATAAGAACTTGAAACTGACTTTCAAAGGTTTGATAAACTCTGAATTAAATTAGATCATGTCAGTTTTTAATGTGTGTCTAGGAGGAAGAATTGAACCTGGTGTGAAAATGGGAAACAACGGAAAACTCTTTTCAGGGTTGCCGGCGGTTGGATTCAAACCCATTCTGCACAGATGAACATTTGACTGCCGAAGGTTCGCACACACCCATTTCCAACTAGCCGTTTGTATCAGTTAAGAAGATGAACTGCTGAGTTCGTATTTTTTTTTTTTTTAACAAACGTTTCCCTCAAATGAAGATTCGCACAGTGGACAATGTAATTAAACAATGCAGTTGATGATTTCCTCCTACAATGATAATTAGTTGATTGCCTTATCTCTATGCCATTAAGATACAAGAATAACTATGATTTCTCAGTAAAGATATTGAACCTCATGAAGCTAACAGTGATCCAGTAGTCAGCAATTCTGGTAAGTATAAATTAAACTTCCT
This sequence comes from Anabrus simplex, assembly GCF_040414725.1. Lineage (NCBI taxonomy): Eukaryota > Metazoa > Arthropoda > Insecta > Orthoptera > Tettigoniidae > Anabrus > Anabrus simplex. The sequence continues at coordinate 341,997,352 of NC_090268.1, read as the reverse complement.
CCAAAAAAGTACAATAAAACGAAAAATATTCCATTGAGCTCCTATCATTATTCCTCTGACTTTAACATCTCCCAATTCACATTTCTCTTCATAGTAAAGTATAGTTGGCTGGAACAGGTGTAAATAACTGGGTGAGTGGCTGGGGGAGGAAACTACCCTAAGTGTAGTCGCTGTTAGTGTTGGGATTCAACCTCAGAGCAGTTCCAGGGCCTATCGTGATGTGAACTTATAATTTGGATATGAAGACTGATATACAGTGTACGTAATGTTTGTATCAAAAGTCTGATGATTGCTCATTCATTTTAAGTAGCCATAAAACAGAGGCCATCGATCTCATTACTGAAGAAGAAAGAAGATTACGACTATTATTATTATTTGAACCCTTTGGTCCATATTGAGGGATACCTACCTTTCTTACCTATCAGCAAAGTTCATGAGATCTGTCTCTTGGGTCGTATCGGGTTCTTCGTCACTTGCTGAGGTAAAGGTAGGGTTCAGTAATTCTAATCTATCTACTGGAATGAAAGGTCTGTTTAAAAGATTCCTATTTATTCAGGAAAATTCTGAAGCAATCTGATATGTCAACGGTATCATAGAAGTCAATTGTGTCCACTGGACACCACAATCATTTTTACATAAAGGTCAGAACACTGGTGTGAGACTTTAACGTAACTGCCTGACGGGCATTCATACTAGAAACCATTGTCTCAATAATTAATCATTTAAGAAAGGAAAGTCTGGAAATCCTTAAATTCGGCTTCCATGTGAGACCACATGTACCATCATAGTGATTCCTTATGGTCCAGCCCTCGTAACACGAACTCTGGACTCTGGGTATAATTAAGGCAGTCCAGTTGGTGTGTGCCACACAGTGGTTCTACGGCATGGGCCCTTAATTGAATCGATGTGACCTGCGTCTATGTCAAGGACCGACATCTAATCTTCTAAGTTACTTTAAAGTCATTGTGGATGATGACCGCAAGGAAATGATGCTACAATGGCAGATGGCCCTAATCCAAGTCACTGAGGTTGATGACCCCCTGACCATCCAAGTTTCTAGGCTGAAGGCTAAACACAATTAAGTTACATCGGTTGATGACCAAAGTTTCCACTTTACTGTCCCAGCACATTCACTGCTCAATCAATCAAAGTTCAATAATTACAACAATAACAATGCTCACAAACTTTGTGGCAGTAAAATCCATTTCCTTCGGATATGTCCCCTTAATCTTTAATTTATTTTTTTAATATTCCCCAGAAAACAAACTAAAATTTCCAGAATGCATCTCCAAGTTATTCGCTTGATTACAGTTATTTCAAAATGCGGTTTCACTGAATTTAATAATTAATAATTTCGTGTGGCTATTACTAGCCGATTGCAGCCCTTGTAAGGCAGACCCTCCGATGAGGGTGGGCATTTAATAATTAAATAAATTTAAATGATTTAGCGAAATGTTAAAGAACAGTAAATTTTATCTCCGCGGACTCTGGTTTCTTCACAAATTTCTACGCAGCTGTGATGTGAATTCAATCTTGTGATGTTTGTCTGGCTGGAAAAGAATTGTTACATAATTCATGTCCAGTTATATATCTTGTCTCATGATTTCACACTTTAAAATCTAATCTAGTCCTAACCGTTATTAACACTTGGATATCCTAAGAATCTACGTACAAACCAAACAACTCGCCATATAATTACGATGTCATCTCTCGTCATACCATTATGAATTTTGCACACCCCTCACAGACAAACCGATCATCACAACCATCGCTGTATATTTTGGACAACCCTGAATTTGGTTACTCTGTTCCTTATACTCAAAGTTCGTGATTTCAAATGTTCATTACGTCCCCAATTACAGTATTTCACAATACTCAGATCATTACCGGCTATGAATTTCAACTAAATCCAGCATTTTAACGTTTTCCCCGGCCGAGAATACAGTACAATCTCAATTCCACGCCTGTCCCGTTATCACAGCTGAGGCCTCTCGTCCCCCAAGTTCGCTTGGCAGTTACATGAAACACCTGGTCTATTCTAGTTGACTGGCTTCTCAAAATGCTCTCCTTTAAACTCTGCCGACATAATTAAACAAATACGATATTCTAACCAACAAAATGCACAGATTATGCTTCAAGATACCCACACTAATTATACGCGTCGCCAATTAATACCGCTATGGATTTCTATGAATTTCTTTCCATTCCCAACATTATAAAATATACCTCGGGCTATCGTGTCCCGGCTTCAATGACAGGACTCTAACCTGATTCGCACATCTCATCTCAACTCATATAAAACATTCCTCGGGCTTCCGTGTCCCGGCTTCAATGACAGGTCCAACCTGATTCACAAATCTCATATCAACAAAACTAACCTCTGTTTCCCAGCTCCACAATTATCATCGACAAAGAACTGGAATAAAATCCTCACTAGAAATCTCGACGTCTAATATCGCACAATGCATTAATCATGAATAACTTCGCATAAAGGATATCGTATTTAATAACTTGATTTTTACGAGAAAATGACTGAAACATTCTACTAGATCTTTTATTGTCAGTCAGACACAGTTCAAAATGGGCCTAGAAAAACGTTTCTCTCCGTGACCAAATTCATCACCCTAGGTTCTCACCCGACAGCGCGCTTCCACTCGATTGAAAATGAGTAACCATGGATTATTATTATTATTATTATTATTATTATTATTATTATTATTATTATTATTATTATTATTATTAACGTCAAATTGCAGACAGAAAATTTTTACGTCGACTGAACATCTTAATTTGGCATCACAAAATATAGGCAGTACACTCACATGGATGACGATCTACATTGAACGTTATATCACTTCGGAACCCTATTCAATCACCTTTTACAACATTATACGGCACTCGCAAGACTTCAAAAATTTATCCAAGTGGAAAATAAAACAAATGACTCTTTTAGTCGTACTCTCACATTTACAAAACTTAGTAGGGGTGACCACTGCGTATATCCCCATTCAAATACACTTTTAGAGATCATGAGACAAGATATAAGAGGTAGTAAGATGGAAAGTCACCTACCTCATGTAGTCATATGGCTCACCTGCGACCCTGGCATTTTATTTAGCCATTTTTACATTCATGGCTGTACATATCATTATGTTTCTTCAGGTTTCCTGGAATAAAGCATAAAAAAATACCCTTCACTTGTTTGCTGAGCGCACACGATGGACTATAATTATTTCCGCACACGGATTACTTAATCACATTAGAATTTATTCAGTACTTTGACCGTCCTATCTGGTACAATTATTTCACTCAAGAAAACTATCTCCTCATGGAGACAAGACCTAGCCATAATGGCTAAAATCTGCAGTTGAACTCAGTCTACTTTCGTTGGTTTGATTTCTCAGAGCAGCTCAACAATTTTTCGTCCGCTTTGTATCACAAATGCCGGAGAAGGAGACTTCGTCATGGCGTCCCTTCATATTTATAGCAGTTACCCCCTCTCTTCGGATATCTCCCTTTGCCGCCAAGAAAATTTCTATAAATTTTCTGACTTACCTAAACTGTAATTTCAAGAGTTTTGAAAGTGACTACATGCTTGCTACATTTCTGGCGGTAGTGTTCATGGACATTTAAAAATTTTACGGGTTCGATTTGTGAGCCCAGGATTTGGTATGGTTTCTCATATTATTAGCCAAGAAAGAGGGGAAAAAGGATGATTGACCCCCTTTGATAGGCACTATATTTTTTTGACTTGGCTTGGTTCACGCCATGTACACGCGCTTTGAAATAGTTCACAAAAATGACTTGAGATTCTTCCGCCGTTGACACGTGTGGCTGACGTCACGTACCCCAGAGCATGGGACCGAAGGTAATCACCCCCTCGCCACGTGTCAAATCCATGCTATCAAGAATCCAACTTTTAAATGATTGTCGATTTATGCATAATGTTCTTAGGGCACAAAGGTCATGGGTTCATACATAATAACAACAATTTGACGCTGGAAGTGTCCCTTTACTTTGTCAGTATGCATACTAAAAATCTCTGGTATTGAAGTACTCTTAAGTAACAACCGGTTGTGCTATGATTCAATCCTGCACTCTTTGCAACACGGAGGGTGAGTGCCTATCCACAAGCACTATGCAGAATCTCGATATTTCGAACCACAGGAACCTGGGATAAAGAACGAGATGTCCTTTCCTGCTCGAGGACCTAGTGGCACACTGAAAACTACCGACATCGCGCTTAGGATTCAAGAGGCAAGATTAAGTTTTGTTTGGCCATCACCGAAGAGGTGTAAGAGGAAGCATCTTGGACCATGGCATATGCAGATGGCATCGCTGTGTATTAAATAAAGAGAAGAGATTGCAAACAAGCTGGAACAGTGGAAATAGGTTCTAGAAGAAAGAAGCATGATGTTGAGCCGAAGCATAATCGAGTATGTGTGCTGTAAAGCAGACGAAGAACAAGAGCAAGCTCTGGAATTGCAAAATGATGCCGTCTAGTCGGTTACTGAGTTTTATTACTTGGGACCGATTACACAATAGGATGGATATGTTACAATGGAAATGTCTTCTACAATCCAAAAACGATGGAGGAACTGAAGAGAGATGTCAGGAATGCTCTCCGATGGGAATATGCCGATAAAAGTTAAAGGAAAAATTTACAGGACAGCCGTGAGACTAGCTTTGCTTACGCCAAGGAAACGGTCCATCTAAAGAATGATATCAGCAGGTTAGAGGTAGCAGAGATGAGTATGCTTCGATGGATGTGCGGTGCCACCAGAAAGGATCGCCTCCCAAATGATCACGTGAAATAACCCAAATGAAAATTACCAATTTGGGGCAAAGATTCAGGAGGAAAGTTTAAGGTAATTTGGCAATCTAATGAGCAGGGACAATGATTACGTCGGCAGAAAGTTACACGCATGCAAGTTGAGGGGAAGAGGAAGCGTGGGCGACCAAAGAAGAGGTGAGAGAAGACTTCATGGCAAAGAATCCAAATATTAACGACGGAGGAGACTCATTAGAAACAGCGACCATGCATAGTGCGGGATAAGCTGCAAAGGAAGAAGAAGATTGAAAAGATAAAACTTAAAGGATCTTTAAAGTATACTTCTGAAGCCAGGGTTCAACTTCTTCAAAGCGACTAAGCCCTAAACCAAGTCTAAGGACCAAGGTTACATCTATATCCATTGGCCAGATCCAGATCCGTGCCGATCACTTCAGTGAAGGCACCCTGTAGAAACTGTTGTTTTTTTTAATTGTGCGTTCCATTGACATTTCGCCAAATGCATAGTCATGTTGGAATGGCGAATCCTGTGAAATCTCTGAAGTTAAGTAACATTGAGCTTGGTGATTGACTAGATGGGCGGAGGAGAGGCAGTCCTACCGCAAGTGCCTGGAGACGTCCCCGTTCCTTTGTAAACTGTTGACTTCATTCAGTTACTTCCATGAAATAGCGGACTTTAATTATGTAGGACTCTTTTTGTGACTAGTTTAACCAAATGTAGTGCTGCTCATAATTCACGGTGGGAATACGCTGCATGAGAAAAGATCTTCCACTTTGTTCATGCCCGCTATTTACGTAATTGTATTCTAATGAATAAAATATTAGAATGGAATCTGAATATTAATTGTTTTATAAAGGATCTAAATTGCGACTTCTGGGAAAAACATGAGAAACTTCCTGTTGAAGCACTGCTTCTCCATTAAGAGGGCACACGGTGAATTGAAATAAGAAGTGATATTTTATTCAGAACTGTTCTCCGAAGTAAGGAGGCTGTTCTAAAACTTGAGTTCGAACAGTGGAACACGTTTTTATAGGTTTGCATAGGAGGAGGATAATCTGATGTCCATATTCTTAGACGAAAGTAATGAGTCACATCTCACGAGTCACGATGTACTAATATATATATCTCCCATCACATAGACTAGTTATTCTAACTTCCTCTTTTCAATTATGTTGAGTAATAACACTCATCTGTTATAAATAACTATGGTGTTATTTACTGCGTGGGTTTGGGATAGTAATTGGAATCGAATAAGCTTTCAAAACAGATAATACATTTATTTAAACAAATATACAGAAAATAACATATTTCTTTTTCCTTATCCGATCCGCATTATGACTACCATACCAGTATTTGTATTCGGGAGATAGTGGGTTCGAACCCCACTGTCGGCAGCCCTGAAGATGGTTTTGCGTGGTTTCCCATTTTCGCACCAGGAAAATGCTGGGGCTATACCTTAATTAAGACCACGGCCGCATACTTCCCACTCCTAGGCCTTTCCTATTCCATCGTCGGTGTAAGACCTACATGTGTCGGTGCGACGTAAAGCAAATTGCAAATTGTAAAAAAATAAAATTAAAAATACCAGCATGGCGATCGCAGTATTGCCACGTGCGGTGCAGAAGAAATCTGCGGAAGATAAATTGAATCCACCGGAGCTGAAAAGCATTAAGTTAGTTTTCACTACTTTTCAGGAGAGAGAAAATTTTAATTATTCGAAAGGAACTTAACAAACGCACTGGATTCATGTTCTATATTGTGAAGCAGGTACTCGAGTTATTTTTTGACTTAATGCCTTTCCGCTCCGTGATCACCCTGTGGATGGGGGTGGTAGAATAACACTCAAGGTATCCCCTGCCTGTCGTAGGAGGCGAGTAAAAGGGGCCTCAGGGGCTCTTAACGTGTGAGTATGGGTTGGCTTTAGCTGAGTCCGGGCATTGCTTCCACTTACTTGTGCCAGGCTCCCTATCCGACCTCCCTTGGTCAACTCTTGTTCTTTTCCGACCCCGAGAGTATTACAGTATTCGAGGCCTAAGCTAGTCTTTCCTTTTCATGCCCTTGTGGCCCTTGTGTTTCTTTGGCCGATATCTTCATTTTTCGAAGTGTGGGATCCCTTCCATTTTTTCTCTCTGATTAGTGTAATATAGAGGACCTTTCAGCTCCTTGGTCAGTTTAATGAGGTATAAAGCAATCCATAATCAATATTTCACATGACACTTTTTCTAAAAGCGTTTTTGCAACACAAAAACACCTATATCCTGTACAAATTTAATTTACACCACTTATGGCGTGGATCATTATAAGGATTCCCTTTTATTTGTCGTATTTGATTGCATAAAAGCAAATGCTACGGCAACAATGTTCTCATTATTTTGGCATACAGTTTTCATTTCTTTGTAAACATCTACAAAATTTACGACTCCTACGGCCAACATTAAGTAAGGAATACGGCGCTCAAATGCAGCAAATCATTGGCTTAATGATTTCCTCCTCGGATCGTGCTACACGAGGCAGTGTTTTTCTACTATAAAGAGAAGGCTGACTTAATTCCTTCTTATGTCATTCGAAGGCCCTTGGCTCAGTACTTCATAATACTGAATGTTTAAAAAATGTTCTATTTTGACTTAATGCTTTCCAATTACACAAAAATCTTACACAAATTTCTGAAATTATACAGCCAAGACGTGCCCCCTTTTGCAAGATCTTTTCAGCCTTTTCGTTTCCTCTGATGTTATTTTTTGTGTCAGGTGATACTTCTGGACATTCCACATTACATAGCCTCCTTCAACTTCCTCTTTTTAATTTTGACTTAGAATTCATCAATAGTATCGGAACCGTACTTGGGCTTATGAGTGTTACAAAATTATGGAATTTTTCAAATCGTGCGACGAAAGGACCATTGTATCTCGTAACAAGAGTCTGACCTCGGCATGACGTCATCGGATGATACAGTTGCGTCGCCATCTTGAGGTACCAAAATCGCCGTGCCACGTAGCTAACAATAAATTAGTCTGACTCTGGACTCCGGTGAGGTACAACGTCGTGTGAGGTGTCATTTGATTCTTCTCAGAAACTTAGAACTATACGGGAAAAAAGATTCAGATAGTGAATATTTGAGAAAACTATGGTGCGAAGAAATGCGAAAAATGTATTTCTTGTGAAAATTATCGTACATAATAAATGGCTTCAAAAGAACCGACAACGAATGTCAGAGAGAGATGAACGCCCTGATTTCATTCCTCCATCGCACAAGACCAAGGCCGGTGTACAGTGCGCGCGCATTTCCCCTATCATTTCGCCTGTCTCATCTTAGTGAGTTTTATGCTTAACCCCAGATTCTCTCACCATGTCCACCTGTTCCCATAGAGATGTGCTCGAATACAGGCGTAGGCTTTCCACAAAATCAGGACTGTTTAGCTCTGGGTGGTGAAAATTTCATGGAAGTTCATTTGTTAGTTTTTCTGGGTGTCATTGACTTCAGATAAGTAAATTACAGAAAGGTTTCTCAACTTTCCTTGCATGCTTCCGAATTAATGATCCCATTTACACCAATTAGCCATTGCATTATGACCACTCCAACCCGTTATCATTTAGCGCGCCTGGAACAGAGATGCTGGTAGCACGATATATGTAGGACAGGTCAACAGGCGTGTTGTTAGTAGTGTTTCTGACGTCAGAATAGGAAATGCGACCGATCTTTCTGCGTTTGATATTGGGCAAATTGTGACGGCACGGCGCCTTGGTTCCTGTATCTCTGAAACGGCGCGGCTTGTATGCTCCTCTCGCGTCGGTATTGTGAGCACATATCGAAAATGGTGCAATGATGAGCATACAACGATCATCCTCCTAGCGTGTGTCGACAGCGGCTCAGAGGCCAGCGGAGGCTCACGGGTATTGTTCGGAGTGACTGCGGGGCCACAGAGAAATCGCCAACAAGTACAACGGTGATTACAAGGCCAATGTTTCTCTACACACAGTACATCGAACGCAGGTGCGTGTGGGACTGTGGGGTCTACGACCCAATCGTACACCGATGCTGGCTGCAGTCCACCAAAAGCAGCTCAATTTTGGGACTTTTAAGGCTATACACCATTTCTGTTGCCAGGACAGGTCTACAGGCTTGTTGTTAATAGTGTCTTCGACGTCAGAATGGGAAATGCGACCGATCTTTCTAAGTTTGATATAGGACAAATTGTGATGGCACAGCGTCTTGGTTCCAGTTTCTGTGAAACGGCATGGCTTGTTTGCTGCTCAATTGAAAATCCCTACATGAGTCTGGCTTTGCTTCCACATACTTATGCAGTCTCGTACATTCGTCTTTCCTCTCCGACGTCCTTTGGTCGAATGTTCTTCTCCGACCCCGATGACATTAGGTAAAGGACACTTTCCTCTATTTTACAATACCTTCATTCTTCGAAGGGTTGAAGGGTTGATTGTCATCCACTTCGTCTCCAATTTGAGTTAAAAGAGGATGGTTTAATGTTTTTACTTCCTTGTTAAGACTATAATCCACTCCACAACCACCAAAACCCATTAATTATTTCTTGCATTCCTAATTAAAATATTACAATATTATTTTACTCCGTTTGATTTTTCAGGTAGATGAGATGGTTCATACAATTGTGTGTTCATGCTGGACATGGTGCTGACTCCGTTTTCAGTGAAGAAGTCTACTTCCTTTGAGTGGACTGACTGGTTAATGCGAGCTCGATATTTCCTATGTGCGCCGTGTAAGGGAGTGGATGAGTTCATATTGCCTCAACATAACAGCACTCATACCTGTCGCATTCTATGTGATTCACTAGAAATTTTCCAGTTTCTCTGGTAGCAATAGTATACCCTTCCTGACGGCAACACTTTGCGGAGGGATGCATCCAACTATCACATTTCTGTAGCGGTTAACAGTGTGGTACGTTCTGTCTGAATGAGACAGAGGAATCAACCAGACTTCGCTAAAATCCCGGCTCCGCCAATTGAACCCAAGGCAAGTCAACATACCATTCAGCGAAGGAGTCAGGTGCAATTAAATATACTGTTAACACTCGATATGTATGAATCCGCACACAAATTACGTTCACTCCTCACGAGTCTTCTTCTTTGAAGACATGAAAATAAAGAATTTTAAAATAAAGTTCCTACAACGGAACTATAATTGAATTTCACCGATTGAGAATATTATATTCAAGCTCTTAAGGCCTTGTCATTCATTAAATTTCCAGTGTTTTGCATAACATATCTCATCTAGTGCACTGTTACTGCATTATCCTACAAGAGAAGTTTGCAGGGGTGTCTCAATGGCGCACTATACCCGGAATATTGAAAGAAGCGCTTTGACAGATAGGGCTGGAGGGAGGAGCATTGCATGGTGCTGCCACATTCCTGCGTTCCTTTCTTCTTCCTCTCGCTTCCGGATGACTTGCTCGTTCGTACAGACCGCTGTGTTCTGTTGTACACAACCGGCAAGTGCGAGGTTTGGCAACTCCAAGTAACACAAGCCGGCCAGCAGGCTTATCTCCATGGCAACGCAGTGAGGCCGCCCACGTTTCCATGGCAACCGTACTCCCTTCTCCCAACTAGGCAGGTAGATCTCCATCTAAAGAACTGTCAGATCGTATCTTTCATTATTGCGACCATAGTAGCCAACGTCTTGAGAAGACTACCCAACTGACCAATCCGCTGTCACACTGCAGTGCACTGAAGTGAAACGCTGGTAATGTCACCATTGAAGATGCTCAAAGAGGTTGAATACTGCAAGGAATTTAATTTATGAATGGTACCTTGTAATGGAGTTCTGTATCGTGGCTCCAGTCGCGGTGAGCGATTAATTATAAGTAGGGCTCGGAAGTTGAGGAAAACCTTTTTATCTCGAATGTCCGAAGACGAGGCCAAACATAACATAGGTTCATTCTGTGTTATTGCAGGTCAGAAAATATTGGGTTTTATTGGTTCCTGTTTGGATTTTTCGGCGTTTTTCTTCGGCCGTTTTTATGTCTTAACGGCTTTTTTTGCAACTTCATCATTATTTCCTTGACTAAATGTTTACTTCCATTCTCAATTCATATCATAATCAGTTCATTTACCACCTCTTAAACATCTTTTCTCCAGTAAATACATACATTTGATCCATATCTGAAAAGAGAGGGAGTGAAATGAAATTAAAAAATGAAACTTAGTGCTTGAAAACAACAGGGATATCAAATTGTGTGGAAGATAAGTGAAATATTGAAAGGAGAAAATTTTGATGTGAGTGTTGTTGAAGAGGAAGATCTCGCCTGCTTCAAGTAGGGACCCTTAACATCCGTTGATGAGGAGAGACGTTACTCGATGTTTCGCCCCGTGCTCTCTGAAAACCGACAATCCTTTACACCGTAGAACATGGAGATGACAACTGTGATATACTGCGAAGCCAACTTCGGTAAGGTTTCCGAATTCCAGCTTCTGTAACCCTGCTGTGGTTAAGTCAGATATGATTCCAGTTATACTAATATCATTGTCTTTGTCTAGGATGTCCATTACGGGTTCCCTGAATTCATTATTCTGCAAGTACTTTTTAAACAAACACGGAATTTCTTTTTTTTTAATTACGCTAACTTAAAATACAGTAGCCTCCGCAGCTCAGTCAGCAGCGCGTCGGCCTCTCACCGCTGGGTTCCGTGGTTCAAATCCCGGTCACTCCATGTGAAATTTGTGCTGGACAAAGTGGAGGCGGGACAGGTTTTTCTCCGGGTACTCCGGTTTTCCCTGTCATCTTTCATTCCAACAACACTGTCCATTATCATTTCATTTCATCTGTCAGTCATTAATCATTGTCCTAGAGGAGTACGACAAGGCTCGGCAGTCGGCACAATTCCTATCCTCGCCGCTAGATGGGGGCTTCATTCATTCCATCCCTGACCCAGTCACTGACTGGAAAACAGGTTGTAGGTTTTTGAATCTAAAATATAATAACTATTATTATTATAGGCATAATAATAATAATAATAATAATAATAATAATAATAATAATAATAATAATAATAATAATAATTTTTTAACAATCATATTTATGTGATTACCCCAATGAAGGTCTTTTCTTATATTAACACCTAGGTACTTACAATGATCCCCAAAAGGAATTTTTACCCCATCAACGCAGTAATTAAAACTGAGAAGACTTTTCCTATTTGTGAAACTCGCAACCTGACTTTCAACCCCGTTTATCATCATACGATTGCCCACCGTCCATCTCAAAACACTATCGAGGTCACCCTGCAGCCGCTCACAATCTTGTAACTTATTTATTACTCTGTACAGAATAACATAATCTACAAACAGTCTTATCTCTGATTCCACTTCTTTATACATATCATTGATATATATATAAGAAAACATAAAGGTCCAATAATACTGCCTTGAGGAATTCCCCTCTTGACAAGTGTATCTTAGGTTCGTTTCACACAACACGGTTTTCGCTTTTCTCGCTGTTGTTTTTACGCAGCGACGGTTTCTTGCCGTTGTAAGCGAAGTGCATGCCTTGATGTCAGTCGTACAAGAGAGACTTGCAATGAATCGTGAACAAATTATTTTGTTATGTTTATTTCATCGTCACCGAAAGAGACAAAGACGTAATCCCCGTCTTTAGGTGTATCCTATCAATCAGAGGAGAGAGGAAGTGGAATTATTTTACAAAATGTTTGTAGATCTCAAAGCAAAGCAAAGTCACCTCCGTACAGGGCATGAAGGCCCTTTGGAAAAGTGGAAGGTAAAGGCTTCCACCATTGTTAACCTCGGCACATGATGGGGTAGAGTGGTTAGCTCTACGCCCGGCCGCCTTTGCCCCCAGGAATTAACCTGGTACTCATTTTTGGTGTAGGCTGAGTGAACCTCAGGGCCATATGCACCTCCGGAAGTGGAAATCTAATTTCTTAAATTTTACGACTTCCTGACGGGGATTCGAACCCACGCCCTTCCGGGCGAACGGAGCACGCCTTTACCGCCTCAGCCAGACAGCCCCTTTGTAGATCTCAGGAACGATGAAAATAAATTTTAACTACTTCTGTATGCCATTGTCAATCACTTGATAAGGTAGAGTGGTTAGCTCTACGCATTTGCCTCCAGGAATTAACCTTGTACTTATTTTTGAAAAGTATGTATTATAAAATATTTTCACATCAGGCAAATGCTGGGGCTGTACGGTCACTGGCTTCCCAATCCTTGCCCTTTTCCAATCTAGCGTCGTCAAAAACCTTCGATATGTTAGTGCGACGTAAAACTATTAGCCAGGAAATTGTACCGCATAGGGGAGCTACGGTTTAAGCTGCTACTTCCAGCCATTTCCAGCTGTATGAATGCCTTGCAAGATTTATCACCAAAGAGGGCAGAAATCTGGAACGACTTCTTCACCACTGACGCGATGTTCTCGCAAGACTGGAAACGAGCAAATTACAAGCTGCGGCACGGAATGACTAGATTCACGGTGCATGGTTTCCACCATAAGTCATCTACAAGTTTAATGTTTCATCACACTGATTCAGACCGTGTATGTTCTCGTTACGGGGAGCCATTTCCTGTAGACAGAGACATGAATCAGTGACAAAGTTTTGTTTGACAGAATGATAAGACTTCCTTTGTATTTATTTGTATTTATATTTGCCTTTGGCTGCAATTAAACTTCCATTCAAAACTACTAGCAAATATAGTATATAATTTAAGATAAGTACATTTGCCATAGTATGGAATAAAATATTGTACGCTGCAACCACGGACGGACGGACGGACGGACGGACGGACGGATGGATTGATTGATTCTCAATTTGTTTCTCTTCTCTGCCGCTTCTTCCTTTACAGAATCCTTCCACTTTAACACCTTTCAAATCAAGCCTGGTATTTGGTCTGTGTACTTTTAAGAGAAGTTTTTCCTCATGAATCACAAACGAATAGAACTACAGCCTAAAGTTAAAAAAAAAAAAAAGGGAAGTTCAACTTTTCCGTTCAAGATTCAATTCAGATCAAACAAACCCAAGATTTTAACTGACACAGTACTAAGTTGCAGTTATGTGTAATTTACTAATATTAGTGTATTTTTATACCTGAAGTTTTTACAAATGAGAGATGTATGTCATAATGGTATTTGTGACCAATTCTATACATTTTAATGTAAGTTGCACGAACAGCAAACGTGACAATGTTTCATGTTTTTAATTGGCACATGGACAGAACAATAATCCATTAGGATCACCCAATGTCTTTTAATGTGTATTAAATGTATCCTTGTTCCACTTTTGTCTCTCAACTATGGCTGAATATATCCCTATGGAGATGAAACATGTTCCTATAAGTAGGGGCCGTATTTTTTGGTAATAGCGATACGCACGAAATTTTTCATATCTTCTTTCTAGCCTATATATGACCTTGTAGGTACCGTACCGTAACGTATTTTAGCGAAATGAACTCGCGAAATATCGCGAAATCTGATTTATTACGCGAATCGCGCAAATAATCACGAAATATACCCCACTTGGTACGAAAAATGCGAAATCGTATCGGAAAAGATCTCCAATAAACGTTTAAAAGCTTCTGAGAACTTGACTATAGTAGTTTCTTTCTCAGTTGATTGATAGCGCTGTATCTTCTCTACACAAATGCACACAAAGCAATGAGCCCTGTGTATCGGAGGTATGTGTATTCAGTTCCGCGATCTCTAAGGAAATCATTAAAAATCGATATCTGTTATCGATTACAGCAAATGGCGTTGTGTTCGTAGCAAGATCGGTTGTTGATACAGCAGTGGGCATTATACTCTTTCGCAGTGAGAGTTCGCCACTTATGAAACTTTATCAGCAAATGTCCAGCATTTAAGTACAAAAATGCTGAAAACTAAAGTCACAACAGTTTTTCCGAGGGCCGAGGAATACAACAGTGTGGCCTTTTATGTATTTGATGCTGCAAGAAAGATTCTAATGTGTAAGTACTGCAATGTTCGCATTACGTGAAAACGAAGAGACACGTGCGATTAATACTGTAGAGAATGAGAAACACACAAAAAGAAGAAGAATGAAGCAAATGAACATAATTTTAAGCGGCAAATAACAATCGGCGATACTTTACAGATCGCAAAGGAGTTGAAAAGTGGTAGAGAGCAATTTGTAATAGACACAACAAAAGCATTCATGTAAACCAGCATTCCTATAGAAAAACTGGATAATCCTGGCATGAGGACATGGATGATTATAAAAGGAAAGATAAATAATACCAAGTTTATTATAAAATATGACGATATTAGTAGGTCTATTGTAAAGAAATCGCACCGAGCTCGATAGCTGCAATCGCTTAAGTGCGGCCAGTATCCAGTAATCGGGAGATAGTGGGTTCGAGCCCCACTGTCGGCAGCCCTGAACATGGTTTTCCGTGGTTTCCCATTTTCACACAAGGCAAATTCCGGGGCTGTACCTTAATTAAGGCCACGGCCGCTTCCTTCCAATTCCTAGGCCTTTCCTATCCCATCGTCGCCGTAAGACATATCTGTGCCAGTGCGACGTAAAGAAAAAAAATCGCCTGGTTGAGTTGTAATAATGTTATTGTTTTTACGTCCCACTAACTACTTTTACGGTTTTCGGAGACGCCGAGATGTCGGAATGTTGTCCCACAGGAGTTCTTTTACGCCAATAAAACTAGTAACACGGGGCTGACGTATTTGAGCACCGGACTGAGCCAGGATTGAACCTACAAACTTGGGCTCAGAAAGCCAACGCCTTAACTGTCTGAGTTACTCATCCCCGGCCGCGCAGCACCAGCATATCCATAAATATCCTCCAGGGATATATGGCTTTGCAAAATGCAGTGAAAGCACGTCTGATAGAAGAGAAGAAAGAAGACATTGTTAGTGAAGTTTTAGGAGGTTCGATAAAAGACCACAGTAAATTTGCACCAAGTGTTCGCAAGCATTATGGTTTCCGACGTCTAATGTGGTCAGTGAAAGGGGCTGCTTTGTTTACAAAAATATACTTTCTGACTGTCGCACAACTCTGAATCCTGATAATGTTGAAACCATGCCTAGTTTTACTTTGGAGACAAGTCATTCAAAATGTAAAAACGTGTAGAACCAAACCAAACCGCACGGCACTTAACGCCCTGAAAGGGCCTTGGCCTGCCCAGTGACCGCTGCTCAGCCTGAAGGCCTGCAGATTACGAGGGGTCGTGTGGTCAGCACGACACATCCTCTCGGCCGTTATTCTGGGCTTTCGAGACCGGGGCCGCTATCTCACCGTCAGATAGCTCCTCAATTCTAATCAGGTAGGCTGACTGGACCTCGAACCAGCCCTCAGGTCGAGAGAAAAATCCCTGACCTGGCCGCGAATCGAACCCGGGGCCTCCTAGCGAGAGGCAGGCACGCAACCCCTACACCACATGACCGGCAAAAAAGTGTAGGCTATGTATAAATTCCTAACTTCCGCCTAACTTCGTTTCGAGGTTTCAGTGATTAATATAGGCCTACCGGTATTTATTTCTATAACATTTTGTATATTTGGTTGTTCTAAGGTTTAATAACAATTTAATACATTACAAGTGTTCACTTTAAAACCCCTAATCACAAAATTAGTTAGATATAAGGAATATTTCACAAGAAACATCGATCAGTATGACAATTTATTTCACGAAATACCTACTGAAATAGTGTTAGTTTTAACACCGAAATCAACAGTTTTATTTCACCAAAAAATAAGGCCCTTACCTATAAGATAATGTTATTCTAGTAAGGAACAAAAAGGATTTGCATTGTAGAGGTGGAATTTTTCCATAAAATACCGTAGCGCTGTTAAAGTTGACAATATGGGCTTTCAACTACACGGTTTTCGCTTTTCTCGCTTTTCTCGCTGTTGTTTTCACGCAGCGACGGTTTCTTGCCGTTGTAAGCGCAGTGCATGCCTTGATGTTAGTCGTACAAGGAAGTCCTTCAATGAATCGTGAACAAATTATTACGTTATGTTTATTTCATCGTCACCGAAAGACACAAAGACGTAATCCCCGCCTTTGGGTGTATCCTATCAATCAGAGGAGAGAGGAAATGGAATTATTTTTACACAATGTTTGTAGATCTCAGGAACAATGAAAATAATTTTTTAGCTGCTTCTGTATGTCAATTGCAACAGCACAGGCCTGGCTTGGACCAGAGTAATCAAAACTTCAGAATCAACATCAGCCATTTCACAAAATCCAACAATAAATTCAACAAAGCAATGCACTGAACATTTTAGCAACAAAACACTGCAATATTTATATATGCATACAAACTAAACTGAACTAAACACAAGTTATCTCTCGCGTGCGACCTCCTCTATAGCTGGTATACAATTATAAACCTTTCATTGAGCCGTGACCATATAATGGGAAAGGTGTAATGCTCTTCTTCACGCCAGTAGCGGCAATTGGGAATTAGAAGTGGCGGGGGTAAAACATGTAGAAACAACAAAACTTACCCGGGTTTGTGGGATATAGGGGACGGGGGTGGGATGAGAGGCGGGATATAGTCTATACATCAAAACTTGAAAAAACGAAAGCTACAAAATGGTAAGTATTTCGATGCTCTCTGAACGAATTTCGACAGTTTACCAACCTAAGTGCGCTAATAATAGTTTTACCGGGCGAGTCAGCCATGCGGTTAGGGGCCCGCAGCTGTGAGCTTGCATCCGGGAGATAGTAGGTTCGAGCCCTACTGTCAGCAGCCCTGACGATGATTTTCCGTGGTTTCCCATTTTCACACCAGGCAAATGCTGCGGCAGTATCTTAATCAAGGCCACGACCGCTTCCTTCCCACTCCTAGGCCTCTCCTATCCCATCGTCGCCATAAGACCTATCTGTATCGGTGCGAGGTAAAACAACTTGTAAAAAAAATTAATAATAATAATAATAATAGTTTTTGAGATTTTGATTCAATACTATACAATAAAACTTTCACAAAAGGAACAATATTACATATGTACGGCGTGATTATGCAAAATTTAACATATTTTAATATTTGACTAGATACTAAGAAACTAACAGATACTAAAGAGACTGCCGGACTGACGAATGCGCGCGGCAAGCGGGTGAATTACATATACCTCAATGTCCATGACCTTGGCAAAAAATATACCCCTGCTACCCTTCATCACAGTACATGCAAAGTATCCACTACTTGCTTTGGCACTATACAAATCGATTAGCAGCGACAAACGACATTTTGTGCGTATTTCCGCTAAACATTTTGTTAATAATTAAAGAAAATAAAGGAAAGTATTACTGTAGTTAATAAGACAACGGGGTTTGTACACATTGCTTTTCTTTTATAATTCCTAGTTTCATCCGGATAAAATGGAAAAAAAATTATTTTCTCCACTAAGTGGGGGGGGCTGCATCCTCATCCCCTCCCCCCCCCCCAACCGCCGCTTCTGCTAACGCCACTAAAAGAATGTGGCCCTACTGTTTTCGGCCGTACGGCATAAACCGGTAGTGTGAAAGGAACATTTGTCGTTTCCAAATTCCAACCTCACCTGAGTCACGGACGTAAACATTTCACTCGTAAGATAAAACTTCGCTTTCCGTGACTGTTAGATACATGACGACTGTGTGACTACAGTACAGCTTCAGACCTAGTGTTTACAGTGCAATGTGTATTTTGGTACGGGCCAGAATAAATTTGTTACTTTCATCGACCTGTTTCATTCTCATCCTTGGCTTTGACAACATGAAAGTGATTAATATATGAGCGATGCTAGTAATACTATTCCTTTTGCAGGCTGTCTCTGCTAAGAATGATGTCAAAATGTCGCTCATAGGGTCGGTTGGTGCGCGTTTCAGGAGGCTTGAAAGACTGATTTGTAATAGCAACTTCTGGCTCTGTGAGGAAAGCAACGGGAAACTTTCTTAACTCCTCATTGTCCTAGTATGCCACTTCAGTGACGCACCCGGTTTCACCACCCCGCCTGATGTTAATCGCACGGTCCAGCGCGCTTACAACTTCCCATCAATATTATTCATAAATTCAGTATCACACTGTACGGTTGTAGTTTCTGATAACCACAACTGAGTGCTTAAAAACAAATCCAAGTTTCCTTTTGTATGTTTATCCTGGGCTGAGAAAAAGTTGCTTTAGAAAAATGATAAAAAGGTTTTTGGGGGTGGTTATAAAAATTGTAACTTGATTATTGCACTACAGACACATCAGACAAGTCGTTTAGCATGTATATATTTTAAGTGAGTGTTTCCAAGAGAAGCCAAAAACTCGGGCCGTATTTACTACAACCACAAATAAAAATATAATCTTCAAAAAAAATGTTTTAAACACTCTAAGGAAAATATTGGCAATTTGCAATAGGCCTATCGGTTCGTCAGTAATTAAAGCCTAAACTCGAGTGTCCACCCCCTGTGGGTAGGGGTCATAGACGAAGTATACACCCACGGTATCCCCTCCCTGTCGCAAGAAGTGACTAAAAGTGGCGACCAAGGGATAATTGAATTAGAACCATGAAACTACTTGTGATTAGTACCATCACGCGGGGAACACCATGCGTTGCCTTTACTTACGAGTAGTACCACTATGTTAGGTACACAATAGGTTTACCGGGCGAGTTGGCCGTGCGCGTAGAGGCGCGCGGCTGTGAGCTTGCATCCGGGAGATAGTAGGTTCGAATCCCACTATCGGCAGCCCTGAAGATGGTTTTCCGTGGTTTCCCATTTTCACACCAGGCAAATGCTGGGGCTGTACCTTAATTAAGGCCACGGCCGCTTCCTTCCAACTCTTAGGCCTTTCCCATCCCATCGTCGCCATGAGACCTATCTGTGTCGGTGCGACGTAAAGTCCCTAGCATATAACACAATAGGTTTGTGATTAGTAGCAGCAGAGAGTGGTTAACTGTGGGTTTACAGTACCTGTGATTAGTACCACTATATGCTGAACACCACGGGCTTACGTTGCCTGTGATTAGTGCCATTATGTCAGAAGCACCACGGGTCTGTGCGTTGCCTGTGATTAGTACCACTACATGAGCGACACCGTGGGTCTGCGTTGTCTGTTATTAGAACTCACTATGTGACGAACAGCACGGAAATAACGCCGCCCGTGATTAGTAGTACATCTAGGTGAGGAACACCATGGGTTTGCGTTGTCTGTGAGTGGCGCCATTATGTGAGAAACACCATAAGTCTGCATTTTCTGTGCGACGTACAGTACTTGTGAGTCTACGCTACTTTTGATTAGTACCTCAACATGACAAATACCATGGTTCTACTTTACTTTAAGTACTATTTCGAGGGGACGTTGACCTGGAATTTTGACCCCTTTAGACAACAAGCATCATCGATTCACGATTGTGCTCTGGGAGCAGCCGCTTGGTCAGTAATACTATTGTTTTAAGATCCGCTGATTATTTTCAATTCATGTTCATCCATTCATTCTTCATTATCACGTTTTGAATTCTGGTCAGTGGATGAATTTTGGACTTTTAAATTGTCATTACATTTCGTCTCATTTCATACCATTAGAGGCCGATGACCTAGATGTTGGGCCCCTTTAAACAACAAGCATAATCATCAACATCATCCATCATCATCAAACTCGAGTGTCCATAATAAAAAAAATCCGACAGTAAGCTATCTATGAAAGCTGATGGCTTAGCTGTTGAGGATCAAACCAACCTTCAGTCTGAGAACTCAACATAGAATAGCTTCAAACGGGCCATGAGACATTGGAACAGATTGTATCGAAACTGTAGAAACTGGGAAGATGTTTTTCTTCTCACTGTTTCCTCCACAATAAACTTAAGAACGCCGTATTGGTGGAGTTCACAACTATCGATGTTTTTTAACATGCTAGTAAACCTACCCCTGGTATATTGTTTTCTCACAACGGCATGTTGATGGATTGGAGGCCTTCTTCCTCGAACATGGGCTGCTATTACATTTTAATTACTTAACCTGATGAGATTCCGTCATGAGAACATCGTGTAATACATTGAACAACTCTACTTTACCAGCTTTCTCCTTGCCTCGTCAGGATGAGCATTCTCATGTTGCGATCACTATCTTGATGATGGACACGTGTAGCGGCGGAAGTCTTTTGATAAAATACACAGTGGATCCTGCGATAGTCGTTAAGAAACCACACTCACCACTACAGGAGGTAGAATACTTGTCGCGCTTAGACCCTCGGCGGTGGTGTAGGATTCCACTATCCGTAAACACGGCACTTGATAGGGTAGAGTGGTTAGCTCTACGCCTTTACCCCCAGCTATTAACCTGGTACTCATTTTTGAGAAGTATTTATAATAAAATATTTTCACACCAGGCAAATGCTGGGGCTGTACCTTCATTAAGGCCACGGTCACTAGCTTTCTTTGCTTCATGCTCAACGTTTTTGGGTTGGATTCCTGTCTCTTACAAGGATTTTAATTCTGCTTTGAGGTTTACCCAGCCTTGTTACATCAACTGAGTTGCTATGTGATATGAGACAGTGAACCCAGTCAATACAGTCACTCAGTACGACTGAGGAATGTAACAGGCTGAACTTGTGACACACCAATATCCGAACGTCATCTAATTAGGCAGCAGTCATCCTGGTACGCCCAAAGCCTTACATAGTTGAAACCCTGTAAAACTGGCCCCTAAAATGCGAATATGCCAGAGCTAAGTGAGATCCATCATTGCTGCCAATTTGATTAGTAACTAGTACTTAAATAAACCAATTCATCACCAAGACAACCAAAAAATTGTAAATAAAGAGTACAGATCTCTGCACATGGTTATGATGGTATTTAGAGGTTGTGGTAAAGATGTAAAGGAGAGGGCATGTAAGTCTCTGGTAAGGCCCTAACTAGAGTACGGTTTCAGTGAATTGGACCCTCACCGGGAATACATGATTCGAGCACTGAAAAAAAAATCCAAAGGAAAGCAGCTCGATTTGTTCTGGGTGATTTCCGACAAAAGAGTAGCATTACGAAAATGTTGCAAAGTTCGGACTGGGGAGACTTGGGGGAAAGGAGACGAGCTGCTCGACTAGGAAAGATCACAATATGAAGATAAAGTTGGAATTCAAGAGGACTAACTGGGGCAAATATTTCTTTATAGGAAGAGTAGTTAGCACTGTCAAGCGTTTTAGAACACTTCACTATTGAAAACTGAACTTTCAATGTCACGTTATGTTCAATAAATTTCCAAATGCTTTGCAATTATTTACGTAAACACTAGGCAAACAACAGATAGAGAATCTACCACCTGGGTGACTGCCCTACATACAGATCAGTGGTGATTGATTGAGCACATACTGATGACCATTCTGAACTTCAAAACACCCGCATCCTTTCTTTTCTAATGTTTCCATTACTAGAACATTTCAGTTTGCTTTTGCTCACGTTGTGGCCAGCTAAGATTGATGAAATACATTTTTCGCGGTTCTTCTAATGAACTTCCTTTACACTTGTGCTTTTTATTTCTTGTTGTCATTAGTGAAGATGAATTTTTGAAGGATTCATCGTTGTTTATTTAAACTGTCTTCGGTTTACAACAGTTGAATCGAAAGCTCGTAAAGCTGGTGCTATTGATTCGTATTAGGACGTCCGACTTTTGGTGGATATAACCTCCTTCTTTAGACCTTATCGTCCTGTCCTCCAGGCACTTAAGAATAATTCAAACTGTCAAGCATTTTAGAATATATCACTATTGAATACATTAACCGAGAGAAAATGACATGTCTATATTGAACCCTTTTGGTCCATATTGAGGGATACCTACCTTTCTTACCTATCAGCAAAGTTCATGAGATCTGTCTCTTGGGTCGTATCGGGTTCTTCGTCACTTGCTGAGGTAAGGTAGGGTTCAGTAATTCTAATCTATCTACTTGAATGAAAGGTCTGTTTAAAAGATTCTTATTTATTCATGAAATTCTGAAGCATTCTGATTTGTCAACGGTATCATTGAAATTAATCGTGTCCACTGGACACCGCAATCATTTTTATTACATAGAAGGTCAGAACACTGGTGTGAGCCTTTGACGTGTCTGCCTGATGGGCATTCTTACTAGAAACCATTGTCTCATTTTTTATTAAAGAAAGGAAAGTCTGGAAATCCTTAAATTCGGCTTCCATGTGAGACCACATGTACCATCATAGTGAATCGTTATGGTCCAGCCCTCGTAACACGAACTCTGAACTCTGGGTATAATTAAGGCAGTCCAATCGGTGTGTGCCACACAGTGGTGATAAAGCATGGACCTTTAATTGAATCGATGTGACCTGCGTCTATGTCATGGACCGACATCTAAACTTCTAAGTTACTTTAAAGTCATTGTGGATGATGACCGCAAGGAAAATGACGCTACAGTGGCATATGGCCCTAATCTAAGTCACTGAGGTTGATGACCCCAAGACCATCCAAGTTTCTAAGCTGAAGGCTAAACACAATTAAATTACATCGGTTGATGACCAAAGTTTCCACTTTACTATCCCCAGCACATTCATTGCTCAATCAATCAAAGTTAAATAATACAACAATAGCAATGCTCACAATACTTTGTGGCAGTAAAATCCATTACCTTCGGATATGTCCCCTTAATCGTTACGTTAACATTTACACATTCCTCAGAAAACAAACTAAGATTTCCAGAGTGCATCTCCAAGTTATTCGCTTGATTTAAAGTTATTTCAAAATGCGGTTTCACTGAATTTAATAATTAAATAAATTTAAATGATTTAATGAAATCTTAAAGGACAACAAATTCTATCTCCGCGGACTCTGGTTTCTTCACAAATTCCTACGCAATTGTGTTCTCACAATTTTAATCCTGTGATGTTTATCTGTTGATTCCTATTGCTGGAAAAGAACGAGTGCATCATTCATGTCCAGTTTATATCCTGTTTCATGACCTCACACTTTAAATCTAATCTAACCCTAGCCATTATTAACACTTGGATAACCCTAATAATCTACGTACAAACCAAAAGCAACTCGTCATATAATTACGATGTCATATCTCGTCATAACATTTTTTAAAGTTTGCGCACCCCTCACAGACAAACAATCATCACTACCATCGCTCTATATTTTGGACAACCCTGAATTTTGCTATTCTTGTTCAAATGCACATTACATCCCCAATTAAACAAATTTTACAGTATCACTAATACTCAGGTTATTACCGGATGAACATTTCAACTAAATCCAACATTTAACGTTCTCCCCGGCCGAGAAATACAATCTCAATTCCACGCGTGTCCCGTTATATCCCCGCTGTGTTCCCCTATCAGCTGACGGCATTTCACCCCCAACCCGCTTGGCAGTGATGTAAAACACCCGGTCCGTTCTACCTGACTGCCTTCTCAGAATGCTCCCGACTCCGCCGACATAATTAAACAAATACGATATTCTAACCAACAAAATGCACATAGATTATACTTCAAAATGCCCACAATAATTATACACGTCGCAAATTAATACCAGCGCGGATTCCTTGTATATTGCTTTCCATTCCGAACATTATAAAATCTTCCTCGGGCTTCCACAAGTCCCGGCTTCATTGACAGGCCTCTAACCTGATTCACAAATCTCATCTCGACTCACACGACAAAACTAACCTCTGTTTCCCAACTCACGACTATCACCGACAAAAGAACTGGAATAAAATCCTTACTAGAATCCACGACGCCTAATAACGCACAATGCTTTGATAATGAATAACTTCGCATAAAATGATATCGTATTTTAATAAATGGATTTTCACGAAAATTGAAAAATTCTACAGATCTTTTTATTGTCAGTCAGACACAGTTTAAATAGGCTTAGAAAAACGTTTCACTCCGTGACCAAATTCATCACACTATACTCTCACCCGACAGCGCGCTTCCACTCGATTGAAAATGGGTAACTATGGATTTCTTATATTATTTACGTCAAAATTTCAAACAGAAAAATTTTACGTCGAATGAACATCTTAATTTGACATCACAAAATATAGGCAATAACACACGGAAATGACGATCTACATTGGACGTGATATCACTTCGAAACCCTATTTAATAACTTTTTACAACATCATACGGCACTCGCAAGACTTCAAAAATTTATCCAAGTGGAAAATAAAACAAATGACTCCTTTTTAATCGTATTCTAACATTCTATTTGAAACTAAGCCTAGTACATAATATTTCCAAAAATGGTGACTTCCTGATGTGACCTCCCAACAGTTGAAAATGTATAACTTCTACAATACTTGACGTAACTCAATGAAATCAGGCGACGTATATCATATTAGATGCGAGAGCTTAGGAAAAAATACAGAGGTCTAATAACTCGCTTTTAGGATCTAGATGACACTTCATGATTTTTTAATGTGGTCCTAAACTTTTGATCGGTACTGTAGACTTCAAAGCAATATTTTCGCCCTTGTTCCACACTCCTATCCTCCTTTTTGCATCATTTTGTCCTCACAAACACAAAGGCATTTTATCGTCTGTATTAGATGCCATGACACATCATTTGAACATCAAGAGTGCCAGTATATTGGGAATGTGAATGAAGGGAAATCTTTCTTCTTCCTACTTGCTGTATGGTCTGCAGGAGACAGTATGACTGTTCGTGACAGACTGAAGGAGACCTGGCGCCATCTACACTTGGTGTATCGTGCAGCTACTGTTAGCGAGCAAGTGTCTTCGTCCTCTTTGAAGTTTAGCGATATTTACTGAGCCCTCCACTGTATAGGTCTTGAGGACATAGCGGGAGTGTCAGCAGCAGAAGAATGAAGTACACTTTACAGCCATCAACTTCTTGAGCTAGTTAACAAGCATTGTCCTTTGCTAGTTCAATTCATAGGACATTTCAACCACAATACCTCAAGTTTCTGGGTTTAAGGGAAGAGCATTCCTGAAGCTCGACGTAAAGCTGCATAAACCGTTAAAGATATCTTCAAACTGTATGTAAGAACTATCGAGTATAAATATTTTAGCCGGGCGGAGTAGGCGCTGGCCTTTGGACCCCAACTTGGCATGTTCGACCCTGGCTCAGTCCGGTGGTATTTGATGGTGCTCAAATACTGTACGTCAGCCTCATGCCGGTAGATTTACGGATACGTCTAAGAACTCTTGCGGGACTAACTTCCGGCACATCGGCGTTTCCGAAAACCGTGAAAGCAGTTAGTGGAATGTAAAATCCTATAACATTATTTTATTATTATTATTATTATTATTATTCTTTTAGACGTTTACGGCCATTAAATATCACAATAAGCAACATTTACACATTTTTGGAAGCTTTCTTTGCAACCCAGTAACGTCGCATTCTCTCTTTTTTTTTCCTGCTATTTGCTTTACGTCGCACCAACACAGATAGGTCTTATGGCGACGATGGGACAGGAAAGGCCTAGGAATGGGAAAGAAGCGACCGTGGTCTTAATTAAGGTACAGCCCCAGTATTTGCCTGGTGTGAAAATGGGAAACCACGGGGAAAACCATCTTCAGGGCTGCCGACATTGGGATTCGAACCCATTATCTCCCGGATGCGAGCTCACAGTTGCGCGCCCCTAAGCGCACGGCCAACTCGCCCGGTGTCGCATTCTCTGTCTGGCAGCCTGTCTCCTTTCTGTTGTCCACCCGCTGTTCTGCTTTTCTTCTTCAAGAAAACCCTTGAAATTACTGATCTGGTGTCGGTACTTGGTTCTCTTAAAAATGTCGTCACGGTTTAGTCTATTTTTTTTCAAATCCTTTCTGACCTCCCTGAACCATTTATTATATGTGTGAGGTCCACTATCAAGCGCTTCTCTTCCATTATAAATAGGTGGCCACATAATTTGAGTCGCCGCTTCTTGATGGATTCCATCATTCGTTCAGTTTTCTATTATTATCATCATCATCAGCATCATCAAATATTTCTACGAAAAAGTCCGCAATTCCACAAACGTATTTTATATTGCACTTCACAGCGAAAAAGAGGTGTTTTGTGTTGTGTAGAACTATCATTTTATTTTTCCTCCAACACCTGGCTGTAAAATGATAACCTCTAATGCCGTAATGAAATGCGAGTTTGAACCCTTTATTTGCAACTTCGTTAACTACGGTCAGGTACAGTAAGTTGAAAACCTAGCTGGCGTGGACAGAGCGGCGGGTAAAATCTTTAAATGTAGGTATAAATTAAACATATTTTACTCAATAATTTGTATATAATGTGAACGTGCGTTGCTGTTACCTAACTATATCCGCACCTTTCTCAGGAAACTTCATTATCAATCTAGGTACATGTGATCTGTTCCAACCCTTAGACCAACTATCAGCACGATCACCATCGTCATATCCTGCTAGCGAATATGGTTCTCGTTTGTGTCGCCAGGTCCTTCTGGTGATGAATGGGTGTAAGTCTGATCGAGCGAGCTGTTCGAAAGGGCACTAGCTCATAATGTTATCTGTTCGAGCCAGACCGGATGCTCTAGCGAACCTGAAAAGGATGAATGGGATCAAATTTCCTTGTGTATACAAACGATGTAGAGTCGTGGTACCCACAACGCTGATTCTAATTTGAAGGTTAGATTTATTTAAAGACCATTGAAAGGTGACCCTAATTAAACCACATGACTACTGTATATGTTCTCGACACACCTCAGTCTGTTTGTGTTGAAAGTCAACTGATAGCATGCCCTAATTTTACTAAAGTATTATGTTCAGTCCGCCTCTGTGGTGTAGTGGTTAGTGTGATTAGCTGCTACCACCGGAGACCCGGGTTCGATTCCCGGTTCTGCCACGATATTTGAAACGTGGTACGAGGGCTGGAACGGGGCCCACTCAGCCTCGGAAGGTCAAATGAGTAGATGTGGGTTCAATTCCCACCTCAGCCATAACGGAAGTGGTTTTCCGTGGTTTCCCACTTCTCCTCCAGGCAAATGCCGGAATGCTACCTATCTTAAGGCCGCGCCCGCTTCCTTCGCTCCCCCTTGTCTATCCCTTCTAATCTTCCCATCTCCCCGCAAGGCCCCTGTTCAGCATAGCAGGTGAGGCCGTCTGGGCGAGATCATCCTCCCCAGTTGTATCCCCCGACCCAGAGACTGAAGCTCCAGGACACTGCCATTGAGACGGTAGAGGTGGAATCCCTAGCTGAGTCCGAGGGACAAGTCGACCCTGGAGGTTAAACAGACAGAGAAGAAGAAGAAGTAGTATTTTAATTAAGGCCACGGTCACTTGGTTCCCACTTCTAGCCATTTCCTATCCCATTATCTCCATAAGACCTATCTGTGTCGGTGGGACGGAAAGTACATTGTAAAAAGAAAAATATAACCAGAAATATAAACAACTGTGTAAAGTAACGTAGGCTACTGAAATGAAATGAAATGAAATGAAATGGCGTATGGCTTTTTTTTTTTTTTTTTTGCTTTACGTCGCGCCGACACAGATGGGTCTTAAGGCGACGATGGGACAGGGATGGCCTAGGAGTGGGAAGGAAACGGCCGTGGCCTTAATTAAGGTACAGCCCCAGCATTTGCCTGGTGTGAAAATGGGAAACCACGGAAAACCATCTTCAGGGCCGCCGACAGTGGGGTTCGAACCCACTATCTCCCGAATACTGGATACTGGCCGCACTTAAGCGACTGCAGCTATCGAGCTCGGTCGTATGGCTTTTAGTGCCGGGAGTGTCCGAGGACATATTCGGCTCGCCAAGTGCAGGTCTTTTGATTTGACGCCCGTAGGCGACCTGTGCTTCGTGGTGGTGGTGGTGGTGGTGGTGGTGGTGGTGGTGGTGGTGGTGGTGGTGAAGACGACACATACACCCAGCCTTCGAGTCAGCGAAATTAACGAATGATGCTTACAATAAACGACCCTGCCGAGAATCGAACCCGGGACCCCTGTGACCAAAGGCCAGCACGCTAACCATTTAGCTATGGAGCCGGACATGTAGGCTACTTATTTCGGGTGATATAGGTTCCTCAAATAGGAGACTAGATGTAAAAGAAATGTTGAAACGAACATGAACTGGTACCTAGAAACTGATACTATATACACTGCAGATAATCGCCCCCACCGTTCGGCCGCCTGTCCCAAGTTTCCTCACCATCCGGAATGAAGGAGGCTGGTCGCTGGTTAAACCAGTCTTCCACAGGAACAGGAACAGGAACAGGAACCGCCTGATGGTGTTAGTAAGTAATCTTTTCTGAAAAATAAAATCACTAAGGTGTAAAACTACGAAGAACTGGCAGTGAGTGTTTTCGGAGCGATAGGTCACGGGTTGCTATTGTACCCGCTCAAAGCCTGAGTCCCAACCAGCATTTATCTCAGGGAGTGTTACGGTCCGAATCTATCGCAACTCATAAACAATAAAAAAAATATTTTGAGATATAAGATCTCAAACTAAATGTAAGGGCGCCATCCAATCAGTACTACAGGGATGAACGGGACACTCTAATCTTTAACTTTAAGGCTCATCATAAAACACACAAATTATATATATATATATATATATATATATATATTCAGATCAAAGGGAAATTATGAAGGCTCCGTCCTAGGAATGGGGACGGATATTTAAACGGTCACCAAGGGTTTACTATTCTACAAGAACAAGAACCTGGAACTGTTTCCTTGCAAATGCTAAAGGAGCATTTTATTTAAGTAAACAAATGAAATTTTACACACAATCAAAATCTGTTGACCCTTGATTTGCCGGTAATTTGGCAAATTATTCCTGAAAATGATTACATAATATTTGTCACTTTTGACCACCCTTCCATTTTGGTGGTAGAACCGTTGATATCTGAAGGTATCAGATTTACCTTCGTTAACACCATGACCATATTTGATCATGGACCAAATACCTGTTGGCTAAGTAGGCGCGATCACATGGACCATGTTATCGCCTCCACTTTGATTGAGATGAGACCAACCCGGGAAACTACAAACTCTCCCCGGGTTCCTAACCAAGATATGCTAATCGTTAGTTGAAGGAATACGACAAAGGGACTCTAACCTAATGGTCCAGATGTAGGGATTTGCCTTCATTTTACACATATTAACTTAACTTATTATTTACAACCAATTGACATTATTACGTTAATTCGCCAGCTGACTTCCCTAGTATCATCCATCATCATCATCCGAAATAATAAGAAAAATAAAATAAAAAAATTATTTTATTAAATATTATTATTATTATTATTATTATTATTATTATTATTATTATTATTATTATTATTATCATCTGTGGAGATCATGATTATCGTAACCCGTAATCATCCTCGGAATAATATTTCAACTTTTCGCGATTTTTTATTTGAAATAAATAAAAGTAGCATCTTTGATTATTCTTCTTCTC
Organism: Anabrus simplex; assembly: GCF_040414725.1. Taxonomy (NCBI): domain Eukaryota; kingdom Metazoa; phylum Arthropoda; class Insecta; order Orthoptera; family Tettigoniidae; genus Anabrus; species Anabrus simplex. Next base: position 341,967,272 of record NC_090268.1, on the reverse strand, counting down.
CTTCTTCATATGTTCTCATTATTATTATTATTATTATTATTATTAGTTAAAAATCTCAAATTTTTCATTTCAACTCCCAACATCATTATTATGTCCAAAATATTTAAAAAAAGTAAATTCTTCTTCAAAAAAAAGTAGTTTTTTATATTTATTATTATTATTAATTTTAAAAAATTTAATTTCGCCTGTTACATGGTAGTCCACTCTTAATATGTTTAACGCATAACCCCTTTTACAATTCCGATTTATTTTGGCACTAATCAATCCAGATATGATTTACTTGGAATATTATTATTATTATTATTATTATTATTATTATTATTATTATTATTATTATTATTATTAATTTAAAAAAATTAATTTCGCCTGTTACACGGTAGTCCACTCTTAATATGTTTAACGCATAACCCCTTTTACAATTCCGATTTATTTTGGCACTAATCAATCCAGATATGATTTACTTGGAATATTATTATTATTATTATTATTATTATTAATAGTATTATTTCGAGAATCTTTATTTTTATTCCCCATCTTTATAATTTAGTCACATACGTTCTCTCCCAAACAGAAATCACCAAGATCCGAATTCACATCGGTCGGGATATAATAGTGTTCGAACCCGCAACCTTATTTTCGTACTGTCGTCAATTCATGGAGACCATATGCTCCTAAGACAATTCTCAAATCCCATAACACCTCGCAGTTGGGCAAATACCTCCAATCTCTGCAAGTGTAAAATTATTCCTTCCTTTTCCATTTTGAAGTCCATTTATCCATTGGAACTCTTCAAAACATTTTCACAAATTAACCCTCGGTGTGTGGACTCTATTCTGCCACTCAATACACCGGTATATAAATACAACCTCTATGTGGGCCTTAAGATCCATCTATTTCTTCATCAACATTAGTACAATTCACTTTCATTTCGGGCCGGATTTCTGTCCCACAAAACCCCAAATCTCAACTTTTGGCTCAAATCCCTCTGGATCTCAAACATAGCGTGACCATATTATAAAAGTGCCTATCTCGTTTCTACCAAATTTATTTATGATTATTGTGGAGTCCAAAAACGTTAAATACAATTAGTGTTAAAACCGGATTCACTGCACAAATTATAATTATTCACGGCGCATGTGATCTCCACATTTAAATTACTTTAATTTGCAATCATTCTATCCAACTAAGCCCGTGCCTTTATTCTCAAAGATTATTATTAAACACGCCTTTACACATTACCAAATTTTAATGTATTACTTCGACACTTGTACATATTATTATTATTTTGTCCACTGGCGAACTTCGCGATATTTACAAACAAATCAATGGACTTCATTCCGTCCCACAACAATTTAAATCACTTGGCAATCCTACCTCTGGATTATCTTAACAACATGCCTTAATATCTATAAAAATTCCGATAACGGAAAAACACTTTGGAAGCACTCCTAAATGAATATTTACATTATCTTTACGTGAAACGTGCTCCATGTCATAGCAAACAACTCAAGCACTTGAATGAACAACTCAACCCTACTATACTATATTTAATAATCAAAATTATGATGAGTGCTCGATCTAATCTACATATTAATTTGTCCCTTTGTCTATCTATCCTTGAATTTATACGAACCGAAAACGGCTCGTTTCACAATCAAGTTACCATGATAAAATAATATGATTTCCTCCCCCTAACGATAGCAATCTACAAGTATGTTAAAAGGTACTCAACTCTGCCATTGTAGTCTGCTAAAACCGGACGAGAAGCCATAGCCCCTCCGGTTTTTAGCAATGCATTCCACTGGTATTCATGCCAGCTTGAAGAATTAATCCTTGACCCTTTTCAACTTTACACATTTTGAATAAAAACAAATAAATTAACTGTTGCACTTTGGAATAATTTCCACCCTAAATTCTATTCACAAATTTTACACTCTCGGCCTTGTATCTAGCCCACTTAATGTAGATATACATTCTTCATTCCTTTCCCGGACACTAGGAACATGGGATACATCGGGTTTCCCTTTACAACGGCCCGTGCGCGCACTTGAATTTCCCGTCTCACGTTCGTGTAGCTGACCAGGTATCAGTTTAGAATGGACTGTTTACTAGGTGACATAAACACTCGTGACCGTTCTCATGTAACGCACTTCCTAATCGGTTGGTAGAATCTTACACTCCGTAAGTTATACTTTACTGAGTCCTGTCTATTTGAAACACTTCATACTAGTAGACTGCTCAAGACTGTAATATGAGCTACATCACGTCATGAATCACTGTACTATGTAACAATATAATACTTCGAACCCTACTCCACGAGTCATTACACACTCGCACCCCTGGCGTAGTCACGGCTCGAACGCTTTGTCAAAAGTAGTTACGCACCACTGGCGTGGTGACCGCCCGAACACTTTGTCAGAAGTACTTGCGCACCACTGGCGTGCTATCAGCTCGAACACTTTGTCAGAAGTACTTGCGCACCACTGGCGTAGTCACGGCTCGAACACAATATCAGAAGTACTTGCGCACCACTGGCGTAGTCACGGCTCGAACACAATATCAGAAGTACTTACGCACCACTGGCGTGCTATCAGCTCGAACACACTGTCAAAAGTAGTTACGTACCACGGGCGTGGTATCCGCCCGAACACTTTGTCAGAAGTACTTGCGAGTCCTTGTCTACGACCTCATATTTATACTTGTATCCCCTCTCTTCCGAGTTCAACGGAGGTCATCTTGGGACGCACAGTCCCGATATCTTCATACGACCCTTTGCGGTTTGGCCCGTGGCTTTAATATATGATCCAATGATGTAATTATGTTCTCAAATGCTCTATACCAATTCTCAACTATTATCGTTCGCTGGTAATGGATATATTCGCGAATTTAGCTGCCGTATCCCGGCTCGGGGTTTCGCGCTCTTTTGTGGCTTCCTTTGCCTTCAGCCAATCAACGAATAGCGTCCATGAATTCTCAGAATTACACCATGCAATCTCCCGCAATTATTAACTTTATATGAGTTTTATGGTATAGTAAGGCTCCTAAATTCCACTTTATTCTGAATCGATATTTCACTTCTTTCTATCAGTTTAATCCACGGAGTTAGCCTCGCTAGTGCTGCTTACAATACGAAGTTGTCGCCTTGCTTTGGTCAAGTGAATTTTTCCATTGGTCCACCTTAACCACGTGACCGGGAAGGCTCATATTTTTTTCTTCCAGTGCCAACCCCACGTTCAACTCTCGCTAGTTACCTGGAGATACCCCTACGTCATTTCTCAGAAATTTGCACTCGGCTCTCTGCGCTGTTGCTACTACCAAGACTGCCCGGGGCTAGGAAAACTTTGGCAACAAGCTATCCTCTCTCTTTCCCCGTTGTTACAATTTCTGAGAAACCTAATTCTGTCACTCATTGTGTTTGTTAATCTCACTGGAGACAGCAGTCTGTGGTATGGTGAAACCTGCCCTCTCGGCCTGGCCTGTTCTTACTGTATGTACAGTAAGATACTATTTATTCTGACAATGAAATATATATTCCTCAATAATTCATCATAATTACAATTGCATGACGCTTATCACACCCCCACCAGGGTGCACTATTATAGTTCATTTGTATGCCGCTTGGTACCGTTCATCTCCCTTGCCGTGCCTTTCCCTGTATTGCGGCAGGGAGATCAAATGTTTAAAATGGATTGAGTGGGTTTGTACGTCTTGTTTTGTTCATTAAAAGTGAAGGATTCTACGTGTTTTACGCCGCAGAGAATATGATATTCCATGATTTGTCTAAGCGTGTGGGGTGTATTTATTTACAGGATAGCGGTTCCTCACTATGTGGCAGCTATCAGGGGAGACGATAGCTGCCTTTTCTCCTAGCTTCTTTATTTAATATAGCCTACGGTACTGGCAAACGTAGTTAAAGGTTAGAGCGAATTTAGTAAAGCACGTGTCTTCAAACTAGTGTAGGTTCATGCAGTATTGCCCCCTGTGGGTGGGAGTGGTAGAATAACACCCACGGCATTCCCTGCCTGTCGTCAGAGGTGGCTAAAAGGGGCCTCAGGGGGTCTTAACTTGGGATCGTGGGTTGGCGTCCACGGGGCCCTTAGCTGAGTCCTGACATTGCTTCCACTTACTTATGCCAGGCTCCTCACTTTCTTCTATCCAATCCGACATCCCTTGGTCAACTCTTGTTCTTTTCCGACCCCGACAGTATTAGAACATTCCATGCCTAGTGAGTCTTTCATTTTCACGCCCTTCGTAGTCCTTGTCTTTCTTTGGCCGATATCTTCATTTTTAAGTACCGAATCCCTTCCATTTTTTTCTCTCTGATCAGTGTTATGTAAGGATGGTTGTCTAGTTGTACTTCCTCTTAAAACAATAACCACCACCACCACCACCACTCATGCAGTTTTCTATGTCATAGACTGGTGATTCCCATGAGAGTAAGGGCGAGTACTTTGGCTCTCAACTTGTGAACTGGTGCGAGTAGTGATATGTTTCTTTATGGCTTTCGTTAACAAAAACAAATTATTGCAAAAAAATCCGACTAATTCTGCTAGTTACTGCTAGTTAAAGGAACACATTGTTTGCCAGTACTTGCTATTTTTTTCATAGTACCTAAATATCTGACTGTACGTTTCTGAAATAAACTCTCTGATTGAGACCTCGAAGGTTATTTTTAAAATGAACTTAAGGTGGTTTCTTTAAAATAGGACAAAGCAAAGCATAGCCATCTCCGAACAGACCGAGAAGGTCAGTGGAAAAGCGAAAGTTAAAGGCTTCCATTATTCGAAACCTCGGTACTAAGTGAGGTAGGGTGGTTAGCTTTATGCCCACACTTCTTTATGCTGGGCTAAGTGAAGCTCAGGGTCTTGCGCAGCTCTAGAATTAGAAATCTGTTTTGTCAACTTTTCGATTTGCTGGCAATAAATCAAACCCGCATCCTTCTGGATGAACCGAGCACACCTAACCGCATCGGATAAATATCTCGCCTTCAAAATAGAATGTAAATAACTCACATTCTACGTGTACCAAGCAGGCCAGAATTAACTGAAGTTCATCATGTCATTTTTACTCTTCCTTTTTAGAAGTACGATCATTTCTGTGGAGGCCCTGGAAAATGTTTCAATAAATTGAGCTTTAATGTACGGACATCCGTACAATTTCTAGCATCTAGTTTTAAACATAGCAAATGTCGATTTCGATTGCTTGCTCCATTCATCTTACCTTACACTCCTCGTGCCCCAGCACTTGAAGAGCCTTGGCATCCTTCACAATCTTAACCCATTCTTCTCTTTCGCAAGCCTTCTGTCTCCATCGCCTCACTCCTAAAAGCCTCAGGTCTTTCTTTACCTTCCAACCCTCTCTTCCTCCGCGAAGTCCATTCGTTTACCTTCCTCCTCATTGTCCTAAAAACACTTTCCTCATCACCTTTCTCTCATCCAACGTTTCTATATGCCCCAGCCACCTTATTCTCCCTTTCTTAAATCTGGATTTGCTTATATAGTCAACTCACTGTTAGGCCCTGAGCAAATTCAATGTGTCCGGCTCCATGGCTAAATGGTTAGCGTGCCGGCCTTTGGTTCAAGGGGCCCCGGGTTCGATTCACGTCTGGGTCGGGTATTTTAACCTTAATTTGTTATTTCCACTGTCCCGGGCACTGGGTGTGTGTGTCGTCCTTAAAAAAGAAATACAAGGAAAACAAAGAAACAATTAGGAAATAAGAAAAAATATCAGTAAAAATGCAGTGGTCCGCCTCTGTGGTGTAGTGTTTAGTGTGATTAGCTGCCACCCCCGGAGGTCCGGGTTCGATTCCCTGCTCTGCCACGAAATTTGAAAATGTGGTACGAGGGATGGAACGGGGTCCTGTCAGCCTCGGGAGGTCAACTGAGTAGAGTTGGGTTCGATTCCCACCTCAGCCATCCTGGAAGTGGTTTTCCGTGGTTTCCCACTTCTCTTCCAGGCAAATGCCGGGATGGTACCTAACTTAAGGCCACGGCCGCTTCCTTCCCTCTTCCTTGTCTATCCATTCCAATCCCCCCCCGCAAGGCCCCTGTTCAGCATAGCAGGTGAGGCCGCCTGGGCGAGGTACTGGTCATCCTCCCCAGTTGTATCCTCCGACCCAGAGTCCGAAGTTCCAGGACACTGCCCTTGAGGCGATAAAGGTGGGATCCCTCGCAGAGTCCGAGAGAAAAACCGACCCTGGAAGGTAAACAGATTACGATACGATACGAAAAATGCAGTGTGCAAATCCACCCAACCGAATAGAACCATCGCTCAAAAGTTTCGGTGGTATACACACTGATCTCTATATACATGGATCACTGATGTCAGCTCCCCGCTGCAGGAGAAAGTACGCCAAGTTGAGCACGCGGTCCGCCATGTTGGTGTATCCATCCTAGAGCTCTCCTTATGGGGAAGATATGATAATATAATCAGTTTTAAATCGCAATTAATGGTGCATTGGAATAATTAAAAATATAGGGATATGTTCACTCAAAGCATAAAGACATTGGGAATACCGACACGTCATTCCGAGATCAGTAAATCTCTGGGATAACAATAAAAATGAGTGTATAATAATGGCCGACAAATATTAACTTAGGTGCTGAATACATGCAATTAGCGATCGGTAATACAATACGAGTGAAAAACAATTTCTGGAAACAATGCTGTAAATTTTATACAAGTATGCCACGAAATTATGCATTCTTCAGGGGAGATATGGCTGAATTTTTCGAACTGGTATTTTGAGCCAAAAACTCGGTTTTTCTTTTTATTCATTCAAAAATAGCCCTATTCTTCCTTTTCAGAAAATTTTTTTATTTTAGTAATTCCGGCTTGTTTAAAGCTTGTAGAAGCCATTTAATGTGAGCCCGCAGGACATTTAAAAGCCCAGAACCACACCCACTTCTCATGTAACAGCATAATGATAGTTTACTGTGTGTTTTTCGCTGGATATTCAAGTATTACGCGGCGTATTTGCCGTAGAAGTACACCTGGGTATGCTGACAGTCACTTGTTTACTATGTAATCAATACAATTACGTTATGTTAGGAAATATTGTAATTTGAACTAACGGAGAGAATGTTGTACCTCTTCCAAATAGTACTCAGTTTATATCTGTCACACATGTATACTTTGATAGTTTAAATATTGTAATGGTTATAGCGTCCGCCATGCCAAGTCGCTACGCGCCCGGGGCGTCATCGTATTGGCCCCAACCCCCTTACGCTCGAGCGCGCCAATCACGAGCAACACTTGGTGCTAGGCCGGCCCTCTCGCCTCCGTCCACGGTCTCATAGCAGAGGACGGAAATTACTCGACCATTAATCTGGAGTCTTCTATCTCGCGAGGTTCCTGGATACATCTAGCATCCGGACTGTTCTGGAAGGCCCAGAGCAGGTATATAAGGAGAGGAGTAACTTGGAGGCAGTGAGAGTCAGTGAGAGTTAGACAGAGTTAGTTAGTGAGTGAGTGAGTGAGTGAGTGAGGGAGAGATTGAGTTCGCTGGTGTAAGTTAGCGAAGAGCGCAGTCAGTGATAGCCTGGGCTGGGGTGTCAGCCTGATAGAGTATCTGCCTGTTGGAGCCGAGGACTCGTTCCTGTTTCCCTGATGTCGTGTGTTTGCTGTGTGTGTCCCTTGAGGCTGGCTGCTGGAGGGGAACCTGGAGTGTTCTGGAGCAGCGCGAAAGGAACACTGGGTGCCGACGTGTGCGGACTGCGAACGGGGTTCGACGGGTTGAGTGAACAGCGGATACTATCCCGACCTGCGAGACTGACGTGTAGGCTGTGGACCGTGACAGCGCTAACGAGTGTGACTGAGTTGCTGAGTGAGTGTAGTGTACATAATCGATGACTCTATGTGTGTGTGTGTGTGTGTGTGTGTGTGTCATTGTAGATGGACGAGAGAAACTAAGAGAGAGAGCGCGAACCATGTGAGTGTACTTGCGTAAGTTGTAAGCTCGGCTATCGTCTCTGTGTGTGTGTGTGTGTGTGTGTGTGTGTGTGTGTGTGTGTGTGTGTGTGTAAATCTGTAATTGTAGTGCTTAGTTAATAAATCTTAGAAATAGGACGCTACCAGGTCCTGTACTCATTTATTTACTTATTTACCCCGCCAACACGCGGCAATATATTATGTATTTGTATTATTTACATTTAGGAATTCGTATTTGTGTTAATCGTGGTAGTACAAGCATGGCTCCCTTGTTTGTATTTTACTAACATGCAGAAGTAACATGTGGTTTCAGTTCAGCGAGTGATATATCTAAACTAGTGATTTTTCATTGAGGTATTTCATCTTAATTCCTTTGTAAATGTGTGGGGTACTGCAATAACACAGCACAGAACACCCATGGAACTACAATCATGAGGCCTGGCATCACTGAACTAAGCATAAATAAAGCAAGCGCGCTCCTCGTGGTCTACTGCACCGTGCGCTCGCTGCCATCTTACTACGCCAGTCATCTTCTATTCGGCTTACTGCTACCCAACCTACCAACGATCCATGTATAGAGATCAGTGGGTATACGTCATCGACTACGCTTTGAGGACTGTACACCTGTTTAGAGAAGTCATCCATGATTCTCGTTCGTAGTGACGGTTTCTAGGTGCCCTGGTGTTTCCTTTCGTTGACATAAGACTGATACCTATGATGGAACATGTCAACGACAGCTACCATGGCTGTGTTATTAAATCACTCCTCGCACTGTTCTTTAGCGAGAAACACCCATCCTGACACCCCACTCCAATGACCAGAAATAATGTTCCACAATAAACACCCTCTCCTCTCTTGTGAAAATCATAATAGCAGAAATCAACACAAAACTGGATTCGCAATATGTCAAACTATGCAGTTAAAAAAAACTAGGGGAACATGTTTTTGAACGTATGCCATGCTCCACAAAGCAATAAGTTACCTCACACCCAGGTATATTACCAACTAAACCTGTATCCTTTACCGTTGAAATAGGCCTATACAAAACAACATCGATGTATTCCATTTCATTTTCAGAACACAAACGGAAATGTCCAAATAGGGGCGAAAACAAAGTGATAACAGTCCTCCAGGGTGGATTTTTATCACAGTTGGAGAACTTCAGTCTGCTCTATGTCCTCCACGAGCTTGGTACCTACGTGGCATGCACCGTATAAGTCGACGGAGATCACGTTGCGGTATCAGGTCCCATTCTTCACTAAGAGCCTGTTCGAGGTCTTGGAGAGTGCATGGTGGAACAGAACGCCCACGAACACTTCTGTCAACCTATCCCACAGATGCTCGATGGGATTAAGGTCGAGACTCACTGCTGGCCATTACATCTCTTGAATGTCCAGTTCTCGCAAGACAGCTCTGGTGATGCGTGCTACATGGGCCATGGGATTGTCGTGCATGAGTACGAATTCAGGGCCAACATTGTATGCAGCAACGAACACATGCTGTAGCAGTATCTGCTCGATGTACCTCGCAGCGGTAAGATTAGAACGGACGACGACAAGATCCTTACGGCCATCAGTACTGATGCCACCCCACAATATCACAGAACCTTGTCCGAATCGGTCGCGTTCCTAGACAACATTTGGCATGTACTGTTCACCACGGTGTCTCCATACACGTTGACGTCCATCACGCTGTGTCAGGGGAAATCTGGACTCGTCTGTGAACAATACATGTCTCCATTGGCGAAGCTGCCAGTTGACGTAGGTACGGACAAACAGAAGGCGAGTTGTGCGATGTTGCTGCGTTAAACGGGGCACTCGTACAGGACGTTTGGGTCGTAAGGACACTTAACCTGTTCCTTACTGTCTGGTCAGACACCGTGACTTCAGTGACACTCCTGAGGTTTTGTTGCAGTTCTCTGGCAGTTGCTAAACGACGCCGCAACGCACAGATGGTCATTTATCGACCACCCTGCGGGGTTGTCATGCGACCACGACTTTGTCCAACCCTCCTTGTGAGCTGGCCTCTCTCATTGTAGCGACTCCACAAGCATTGAATAACTGACGAAGAGACATTGAGATCCACAGCAACACGTCAAAAATAACGGCCCTTGGGACATGAACCTCGTTAAGATGTCTCATGGGATATGCTGGTTTACGTACAACGTGCTCAAATAACCGCAGTAGCCTGTGTACTTCACAACGACATACGGACGCAACGCTTTTCACTGTTTTGAGGGGTCACCTGACCGTCTAAAGCATAGCTACGCTTACAGATGGAGTATAACTTCGATTCGACATACCCCGAGTAGCTAAGGTCTCAGGGTATGCCGTACGACAATTGGAACCCCATCTACCAAATTAACGTTCACATACAAGACGTCACAAAATGTGTTCCCCTAATGTTTTTGAACTGTGTATTATATACACAAAATGGAAAGACCGTATCACTAAGAATTTTTACAAGAAATGCTTATAAATAAATAAATTAGTCGTGTGAATCCCCTAAGGGCTATGGCCTCCTGCAATTCAGGGACAGTGCTCAGCTTAACTCATCAAATGAGCAGGTCCTTAAGAGCATTATCTTGGGGTCATAGCGAGAATAATTCGGTCACGATCTTAACCAAACGACGGGGTTCAGAAGAGAGCCTAACTACTTGAAATGAGGAGCAAATATGTACATACTAACTTTTATTGAATCAATTAACTGCACAAAAAAATTATTTATATAAAATCCTTGATCAGGAACAACAATTAATTATTTGATGTTTCAAACGCAGTCACATTGCATGGCGTTAGATTTATTAATTACGGTATCGAAGAATTTTCTTTGGAGGAAAGTAGAAATATCACAGATTAGTGGACGGCGATCTCACCGCTGGATACCGTGGTTCAAATCCCGGTCATTCCATGTGCGATTTGTGCTGGACAAAGCGGAGGCGGGACAGGTTTTCCTCCGGGTACTCCGGTTTTCCCTGTCATCTTTCATTCCAGCAACACTCTCCATTCTAATTTCGTAGCATCTATCATTCATTAATATATCACTTTGGGAGTGGCGACCCCCATCGTAATAACAGCCTATATATGATTCATTCATTACATCCCTGACCCGGTCACTGACTGGAAAACAGTTTGTAAGTTTTCATTTTCAGTGGACGGCGAAACTGACAAGTGAAAAGAAAACCTGAAAATCGTGCACCTATTGATCCAAACGATAAATGAGAATTTATCCACACGATCCGTGGAAAATCTGACCTTCAACAAATAGAGTCCCAGATTTAATCTTAATTCAGGTTATTCAACAGTCAAATACCCTGTCGGATATGGGAACACCCGCCGAATGGGCCCTTAATCGAACCAAATTGACTTATCAGTTACTTTGGATAGGTTGCGAAATATTACTGGAAAGCATTGTGTTCACTAGAAGTTAACAGCAGCATTCACAATTGAAAATAAAATTCCACCATGTATTGTCATCTCGTGACACCCTTAAGTTATAAAATAATCCCGATGCTGAAACGTGCATCACCCAAACAACTGTTCAGAAGGAACCAACAACAACACGATCCGAGAGGATCTTACGTTACGTCGTTCTGAAGGAACAAAAACTGCGAAATGCAGGAAACACTTATTCATCACGCATTCAGAAGAACTGCCAAACACTGAAGTTAAATAAAAGTGGTAAATCACTTGAAAAATCTTATTATAAAAGCAACTTTCAGGTTATAAATGGTTACGTTACGCTTAATAAAATTACAAGTCCACAGGGTAAAATAAAATAAAAAAATAATTCTTTCCTGTACCATTACAGATCCATCTACTTATTGTTTGTCCCAACAAACTACCTACAGCGTTATTGATCGACCACAATCAACTACGTATATAAATGAAAACGAAATAAATTGAAAATAAAATATATTCCCGGCTGACGAATCGAACCCGCATTCGTAACTCAAGTCTCACACAAATAAGCTGAGTGTCAACACGCACACTAGCAAAGCAAACGGACGTCAGAACGACAAAACAATCAAGTCCGTAAATAAAATACTGAAGTTCAATGAATCCAAACACGCGTGACGAACTGCAGTAATATTCAAATCACCGTTACCTCAGTACCCAATACTGGACAACCCTCATGTTCAGGCCACTAGTGGTTCCATCATCTTAGGTAAACACTTTCCAGCTGGTAAGGGCTGTCCGCAAAATATGGCATCAATATTACTTAGCTAACACTCTTCGCATTGCATACACTACTGCAGACACTACCATCACCCAAGTCACTTCGCAAAAACCCCTAATCTAAGACTTGAGTATATACAGCCGACATCCTAAACCTATCGTCGGGCCTACCTAATGTCTGCGCACCCTAGCACTAACCTCTGTGTACATACACACACACCTTCCTAAACCTATCATTGAGCGTGAAGTAGGACGTCTCATCATCAGTATACTCCTAGGATAACATGTGACGTCCTGAATCTATTGTCGAGAGGAAATTTGGTTATCTACGCTTCCTGTAGTATGGCAGGCGAAATCGTAACTTCAAACAAACTCTTAGATATTTTAGCTGTAAACCTTGTCGAAACTAATATCATGCAATGAAGCAAATCTAGCTACAGAATGAACGCAAGTCGGGAAACGCAACTAAGACCCTATCTTGTTAATAAAACGTGAAATTGAAAATTAATAGCGCGTGGCAAACAATCCACAACTCAAACACGATCTCGACATTCACGATGAAGTTTGGAAAAATAATAATGATTTTCAACATACGTTTAACATTACGTGAATATCGCCAAAACAATAATCATCACCACCGCAAAAATCCACACTATAATTCTAGGGTGAGGCCCTCAAATCGCCTACCATCTCACTATTCCAAATATCCATATCCATTAACTATCCAGTGAAGCGAAATTCAATGAATCTACACAGCCAAACTATCGCTTTAACAACGTCCAATATCTCATTCCACAATGTTTCCGATTTAATGATAAATTATCGTCTCATAATTATGAAATTTACTGAGTGGAAATTTGTCATTACAGTCAAATAACACCAACCGTGTATTCAGAATGCTCTTCTACCCTTAAGTTCGTATACTATAATATTTATTATGCTGACTTTACGTAAACTAGTCACTTGGACTTAACTACCAAGAGCTACAATCTTCAACAGAAATTGTTTTTCACTGGGGATCTTAACTTGAAATCATAATGTGCGCTAGAGAGCACTCACTTCGAAATAACCTCCACCCGGTCAGCTGTTCAGGATCGTTAGCGGAATATACTACAGCCTGCCTCAGAAATATCACATTTAATATACAGCCTGTCTCAAAAATTCTTCGCCATCAGCAAATATAGCCTGTCTCAAAAATCATTCTCATCGCCTCTCACGGCGGTATTACACATGAAATACAGGCTTCCCCTGCCTTCAACATCATTACCACTCTTATATAAATTCGCCATTAATCCATTTTTTCCGTTTCAAGACTTTCCAAACCTTAATCCTCTCGTGACAAACAACTTTTATAAAAATTATTTTTCATTTATTTTTCCTACAACTTTCGGACCTCAGGAATATAACAACACACCGTGATTTCCCATATCACCGACATACACGATGTCACAAAATTACCTTCCCATGAAGAAATATAACTTTATCAGACTTCACTGGATTTCGTGACACACGCAAACCTTATTGAACATAAATGTGAAAAACACTTTTAACATAGAAAAATGTTATCACGCGGTACATATTATTATTATTATTATTATTATTATTATTATTATTTCGACAAAAAATTCTGAACTCATACGATATTCGAAATTAAGACATTCACCACGACTACGTGATCGTTATCACCTTCCTAATTTTACTCAATTTGAACAATATCTCAAAGAATATTAACACATTATTTAAACGTCGCATTTTATACTTTCTCGACGTAAATTTTACAGCCCTGAAGAGTTTCACACGACGACCAGAAATGTAATACATTCGCCTGATCATTATCAAATAGAAATTCGACACACGCACTGAACATTTATTGGGACAAACAAATTCTACCTACAACATTGATACAAATATATTTACAGACCTGCAATCGTCATCCTGGATTCTGGCTACATTTAGCCAGATGACCTCGTGCTTAGCCTTCCATGGCTGCATTTGACATCATCTTCTTATATATATACAACTTAAGCTTACTGATTTTACACTAGGTGTCGATTAACACCGCAAATACCGCACTTTCTTGGCGTTTAACATGCGACGAGTACGCCTCTCAAATGGCGACTGCCACAGTTTTTCCAGGACCCTGCTGTTGTTTACCCTACTGCTAGCCAGGTGTTCCAAAGAGATAAGAAAATCAGACCTCGCGGCCAGCCTCCAGACTTCACTTTTGACTAATATTAAACGCACATAATTGTAACACAGAGAGAAACTCAGCTACGTATTTTAACCAAATACCTAAACCTTCAAAGTTTTCATCGACGGCAGTTCAGGAAAATTTCTATCACCTTCTATTTTAATATTCTACTTTGACCCATTGACACGAATATGTAACAAGTTATTTTGAGACAAAAACCCCGAACTTTCTTGCAAACGAATTACGTGGGCTTCGCCGTTCAGACCATCAGACGGAGTGTGTAAAAATGCGGAGGGAGGTTTATTTTATACCCTCTGGGAGGGACGCCACCCTCTCCACGAGGCTTGTTTATGTAATCTGCTAATTCCACATCCAATGGACCAATTTTCTTGAAATTTATTCTATAACTTCGGACAGATTTATAAATCACCATGGTGTTAGTTTCATGTTTTTCCCATACTTGCAACGGGCGAAATGAATTATTTCTGCCCTGGCGTTTCGCGGCATTTTTCGTCATCCATTGGCCTTGGCACGTGTCGCTAATTCGGGAGCAGGACGCAAACTTTTCTCCAGACTTAACTGCATTTATATTTACCCTGGGGTTTCCATCTTCACATACGGTTTATAACTAATTTATATCCTTTATTCCTGGATTTACGATGTCGCCAAAATCTCTCGTTATGAAGGATTTCTCGAAATTGACAAATTATTCATTACTCGAGGTCCACCGAAGTATCCTGAGCATTTCACGAGCTCGCGCCTCGCTTGTCACGGAGAGTTCGTTCCCACGAGACAGAGAGCCTCTTGAAATAAAAAAATGGCTACTCTCAAATGTTGTTTGCAGCTGAAATAAATATTTTGAATTATATTTTTTTCATCGTAGAATTATGGGTTCAATATAATGGGGAAACCAGAATGTCTTTACGCAAGTGAATGCCTACGTAGTTTTGAACTATAGTTTAGATACACTGGAAGTGCTAGAAAGAAGGATCATATCCGGCCCCGCTGTGTAGGGGGCAACGTGTCCGCCTATCACCCGCCGGCCCCGTGTTCGATTCCCGGCCGGGTCAGGGGATTTTAATTGTAATGATTAATATCCCTGGCCTGGGGACTGGGTGCTTGTGACGTCCTTAATCTTCCTTTCCTTACACCCAACATTCGACACTACCGCTATTCAAATTACACGGAGATTCATACAATATGGTGCGAGGAGGGGCAAAAGATCCACATGGGCCTTTCATCTTCACGCATTTTGTGACCCTTATCTTTCTTTAGTCGATATCTTCATTTTTCGAAGTGTCGGGCCCCTTCCATTTTTAATAATAATATTGTTATTGATTTTACGTCCCTCTAACTACTTTGACGGTTTTCGGAGACGCCCAGGTGCCGGAATTTTGCCCATCAGGAGTTGTTCTACGTGCCAGTAAATCTACCGACACGAGGATAACGTATCTGAGCGCCTTCAACTATCACCGGACTGAGCCATGATCGAACCTGCCGACCTGGGTTCAGAACCTTCCATTTTTATTTTATTTTTCCCCCAGATTAGAGGATGGTTAACTGCCTTCTTCATAAAACAGTAATCACCTGCGGTGGTAGGTAGTATGGTGTGTTATGTGTATATAATAACGAGCATATTGAGAAAAACACAAACACTCCGTCCTCGAGTCATAGGAATTAACCTAGACGTGGTTAAAATCCCAGCATGGCCTGGAATCGAACCCGGGTCCCTACGAATCTCGACGTTGACCATTTAAATAATGAATCGAACGAACGTGGGTTTAGCTTAGATGAAAACTTTCCTAAAATCTGATGAAATGTTATTTGTGGTTCAGAGTTATTTTTCTACGGTTCTTTACTGTCTTTTGCTCCATGGCTAAATGGTTAGCGTGCTGGCCTTTGGCCACAGGGGTCCCGGGTCGATTCCCGCCAGGGTCGGGAATTTTAACCATCATTGGTTAATTTCTTTGGCACGGGGACTGGGTGTATGTGTCGTATTCATCATCATTGCATCCTCATCACGACGCGCAGGTCGCCTACGGGAGTCAAACCGAAAGACCTGCACCTGGCGAGCCGAACATGTCTTCGGACACTCCCGGCACTAAAAGTCATACGGCATTTCATTACTGCATTTTGCGTTTGTCAAAGTGGACGCACACTACTCTTAGTGGAACGTAGAAACCAGATATTTAGCATATGCACATATCTGAGCGCATCTGAATTGTCTTGTTCAAGTAAACTAGCTAAAATAACTTACAGCAGTTTGCGGGTCCTTGGTTGCATGCCATTCAACGCAAGACGAGGTCATCTACTCACCTACAAGCAAGTAATTCGGTGCCAGTATTGATCGAAGTGCACTTTCTCCCAGAATATAAACAATGGATGCATTATGCAACTTCTCTGGCATACTTGCCCTACTTATCAAAGCCGAATTATTCATCACTGTTTTAATGTCATTCCATTGATTGATGTTCACGTTTAACGACTCAGCAAACAGTTCGCCCGCCCTGTTATAGTCATGAAATGTGAAGTGCTAGTGTCTTAGTTAGGCTTAGCAACTGCCTGGATACAAGTCTCACCGGCGGTGACGATATTTATTACTTCGTTCTATATGAAGTATTTATTTATTATTTATTTGTCCGGTTCCTTGGCCGAATGTTCACCCTACTGATCTTCGGTTCAGAGGGCTCTGGGTTCAATTACCGGCCGAGCCGAGGATTTTAATTGCGTATGGTTAATTCCTCCAGCTACGGAGCTCGGTGTGTGTGTTATCTTTATACACATCCCTTATCTGCACACAGCATACCATTCTACCAACCACCACAGAATCAACACGCAATAGTGAATACATTCCTCCATATAGGTGTGGCGTCAGGAAGGGCATCAAGCCTTAAAACTGGACCAGATCCGTATTAAGTTTTGATCCCAATAAATTGGGGAAAAGCGCAGGAAGACGATTATTTATTTATTTATTTATTTATTTATTTATTTATTTATTTATTTATTTATTTATTTATTTATTTATTTATTTATTTATTTATTTATTTATTTATTTATTTATTTATTTATTTATTTATTTATTTATTTATTTATTTATTTATTTATTTATTTATTTGTTTGCGTACTGACTAAGGAGGTATATTCGCCAATGGTATATAGCATTCAGCTGTTGAGAAGACCGCACCTAAAATAGAACACTTCAGAGTTGTTGCGGAATCACTCCAAGTTGTACCAAAAAGCATTCCCAATATGTTATTGCTGCGCGTAATTTTGCAGCTGGGTTTTAAATTACCCTTTTTTTTGAAAGGTTGTGTCCAGTCTAAGGTTACTACTAAATATCTTGGAAATGTATTGTACCTTCAAACGGTACGTGTACCGTATTTTATACTGTTACTCATTCTGCTGTTCAAATGGAAACAACAAAGCTCGGCTTTTGTTGAGCTTGATTGGACCCCCCATATAAAAAATATTTACAGTAGCATCGTCATCACTAATAGATTCATCATCATCCATCACAAATAGACTTACTCATGTCTGATCGTCGTGACCTTTGGTTTTGTCTCTGCTTGTCACATCTCTGCTGTGGCTCACCATTCTGGACGGTCCTCCAGGCCTTCCTCAGGGCACGTTGTAAAGACAAGCCAGTGATAGCCTTCACTTGTCCCATCCATCAGTTTTAGTCCTTCCCCGTGGTGTAATGCCTTCAACCTTCCCTTCTATGATGAATTCTCTAAATTTTCTCCAGGTCGCCCCGCATTGTATTCAGAGAACTGGAGTATTCTTTCACTCATGCGAAAAGAAAAGCGTTTTGAAATATTGAGCTCCTGAAGATGATGCAAGTGTAATGGGCTAGTATAATTTGGAAACAATTCTCTAAACCCATGAGTAAGATAGTGAAATATCGAGCTCGGTTAGAAGGTATTATTATTATTATTATTATTATTATTATTATTATTATTATTATTATTATTATTATTATTATTATTATTATTATTATTATTATTATTATTATGACTTGTGGGGTATGGCTATAAAGTTGTTTACATTTATTATTATTATTATTATTATTATTATTATTATTATTATTATTATTATTATTATTATTATTATTATTATTATTATTATTATTTACGTAGTTATGTACGGACTTTATTTGGTAAAAATTGTGGTCGTATTATTTGTGTGTTCTATGATCTGTCATGTGTAACAAAAACATGTGAGGTTATGTCACGACACGTCTGCTGTATGTATATTAATATGACTTTATTTAATGTAAGAACACGTAATTAATAGTACGGTATATATTATATTATTACTTGTAAATATGATGTATAAATCCAGTGTAATATTGTGTAACACAGGGTAGTAGTCCAGAACAACGCATCTTGTCAGTAGAGTTGTAGAGAACATTCCATTCATTGTAAATAGGTTTTTGGAGACTGTAGAAATTACGAAAGAACATGTTGTGTACTACCTTTCTAGAAGCCTGGCCTGGCAATTAAGAGACAGTCTTGGGAGTTGGAGTTGAGTTGTTAACGAGACTTGTAGTGGAAGTCGTTAGCCGAGTGAGTGAACTCACGTTGTGATTTTGTTGGGTTGGTAAATGGTTAACATGTTAATGTAGCAGTTTTCCTCTTCGCAGAAGTGTTTTGTTCAATATGGTGGTTTATTAATGTGTGTGTATAATGTGTATATAATTTTTAAATAAAACAGTGTACACAATTGACAGCATCGCGTCTAGCGTCTTTGTAGTAAGAAAGTATGGGTGCATTGTTTTTCTTACGGTGTAAGACACACACAGAATTCTACGACAACACCACATCTCAAAGACATCGATTTGTTTTTCACAAGCCTGTACGATCCAGGTCTCACAGCCATATGTGCGCCAACTCCGTGCCCAGGTCAAGTCGCATAAGATCCAGACGAGCTAAATATAACATCAACTTCCAATTGGGTTCAAATTTCGGGTCATGGGCTCGGTAACGAGAACAGACCATCGGGTTATAATGTCGGATAAACATAACCTACGCAACGGATGTCTCCAGTTCGCGATCCGGATCGTTTTCGCAATGTCTTCATATAATTCTTAACCAACATTCAGTTCAGACTAGGTACTTATCGTAAAAATTCATTGAAAGAACAAATACGTTTTATAATACTATTTTATCAAATAAGAGAAAGTCTTGAAAAGTGAGTTAAGTATTCTGATATCAAGTTAAAAAATATAAAAGTCAACTAACTTCGTATTTCATCAATAATTCTCAAAATATTATTTAAATAGAGGCCTCCAATTAAATTGAAAAAGAACAAGTTCACAATATTTACAAGTTTCGATTAGGAGCTACAAAATGTCTCAGACGCAAATTATTTACATTGGAATCAATTATAAACAAAATGAAAATCACGTTTCCTTCTTTCATTATCATTACACAGTCTGATTTCTTAAAATTTTCACTTGATTTACACATATCACCTAATCAATAAGTAAGTTTCATTTGCCAGTAGCTGTCCATATTCCACCATCAGCAATATTGTTTGTTAAAAGAAAATATTTTCTCAATTATTTCAAAGTTCTCGTTGTTGTTATTCTTTCATGTAGAAGAAATAATAATTCATTAAGTCACCACTCCATTCGAAATAAAATTAATCGAAATGTCATTACTGTTATTTACTCAAGTTGTTCATTAAAAATAAATATTAATTTCAGAAATTAATTTAAGTGCCAACACAGTAATTATATGTGATCTGTCATCATGCTATCATTCACATCTGACAACTATTCAATGAAATTCCTCTAGATATTAAGTAGTCTAGCTTGTAAAAAGACTCTATCAGTCACCATCAACCTTCAATTGCAGAAAATATTACCAGCGATACCATTCAATGTAATTAAATAAACTTCCTCACTTTTCTTATCTGAATGAAAATATTTGTGGTTAGAAATTCGTACAGATATATGCTACATTTGTGTCATCCTCCCTATGTGAATTTATTTTTATGATATATAGGTAGTAATTAAAATAGGCACGTTATAGAGATCGTAACTGGTACCTTACGTGGCTTGCTGAAAAATTAACATACATTAGAGAACCAAGTATAACTATCCTCTATCTCAAAATTGCGTCAATTGACCATATATAGTCCCTAAAATCATCTATCTCTTCACTCTCGACGAAACAATAATCATCACCATCATTATTCTTCATAATACTCTACCATTCTTCATAATACTCTCCAATTATTCATATATAAATCATCCATTTCATATTACACATCTCTTGTCTCACTCTATACTACATTAAGCATAATGATTCATCTCAACTTGACGCATGTTACTCTCTCGTCATTAATCATCCATCTAATTATTCCATTCTGTTCTCAATTTTCTTCAAATTCCATCAATTATCTTCATATGTCTTCCTAAGATGTTGCTATAACCTGTATACGATCTTATTTCCACTCAACTCAGCAGTATATGCCCTAATGTAAACCTAATATTAACCACAATGTCGCATAATATTTGCATTTAAGCTAAATTAACCTCTTTTCATTCAATATTGACAACATTACGAACGCAAGGTTAGATTAAACACTTCCTAATCCAATGAACTTGTCATTCTGGTCAGATGACTACCTAATAACCTCTAATATCGTTAACTTGGTTGACTTTCCAACGTAACATCACTTCTTTGGATAACTTAAGATAGCACTTCACATGTATTTCAAGAAAAAAATTTAAAATGGCACTTTCCAAACAAAATATTATTTGAATTACGTACGATGAACTTAAATGACTTATCTTTTCCTCCTGCTTCCCACATCGCTGTTACATGTCCAACTGGCATCGTATCAGCCTCTTGGAAACATCTGTGAAGGTCTTTGGTCTTCTTCGGTCATCATGGGGTTGATCTGTCGGCTCGTGTCCCCATAATCCAGGTAGCCTCCGCCTCAGCCTTTCTAGCACATGACGTATCTAGTTTCGTGCGCAGTTGAAACAGAAATACACATTGACATGGTCATTTTTGTCATCTTATGGATACAAGGCCTGCTATGATCTAGTAATATTCTCCGACTACTGCTTCTTAAAAAGATATCTTACTTTTCTGTAGTTTGTCAATATTGCTATTAAAGCTTCAAGCAGAACGTTACATAATTTCCTATGTCTTGCTTCACAAGTTATTACTCTTCTCTAACTTCTTATGGTTGAATTTTCTCGTTGGGTACGTCGCCTTGTCGGTATATCGTGACGTAGTAATTACGTAATCTGCCGACCCAACTGTGCAGTTTTATTCTTCGAAGCTGTCTGAATTCCTTAACGCCGATGTCTTACAGTGTTCTTGTAGACGACTACTTTTAATTATCTTTAAATTTAAACTTCCTTTTATACGTCCAACCTCCTCGAATTTCGTTAGTGATCTGCCTGTAGGTCTTCTGCGAATCGAATTTTTTTTAATAATACATTTTAACAATATTCCGTCGTCTTTCTTTCTCGCCGCCTTCTTCATTTGATTCCCTTCTTGTACCTGATGAAAGCATCAATTTTTTTTTACATTTATGAATATGTTGACGTGTTATTTACGACGTTCTCGCGGCATAGCGACCATTTTTGCTCCAGACAACTTCAATGCAAACAGTGAAAAGGCACATATGTGAACAGAAAAAAGAATCGTTTCAACGAGAATGACCTTTGTATTATTAGTTATTCAGATTTCGGTTAATTTATTCATAGCAACCCGTCCTAGCAAAATCCTTCTCCTCATATTTTCCTCGGGACTTCCCGCATCACCCATTATTAACCCAAGATATTCAAACGCTTGCTCTACTTCCACCTCTTACACACGGCCTGTGAGCTCGGCCCATGCTGCTCTATCAGCCACGATGAGTTCGGACTTACTGAGGTTGAGCTGTAATCCACATTCAAGACTCATATTCTTCACTCTTACTGGCATTTCTGAAAGCTTTTCCTCACTGCTGGCCGACGCCACGAAACACACTGAAGTATTCTGAGATATCGCTCTCTACCACTGTAGCTGCAGTGTTGCAGTCGCATGAACATTCCGCCAATGATATCAGATGAGGTGAGACACCAAATTCATCGAGAACCTGTTATAACTTTTGCCAAGTAACGCAATCGAAGGCCTTTCTTTTTTGTAATCGAGGAAGCTGATATAAAGACAGGGACACATAACTCACGAGGTTTGCCTACTCTTTGTCTCATGATGAGAATCGACTCACGTGTTCCTTTCCCCTCAACAAAACCGGCGTGTTGCTTGAATATCTGAGGCTGTGTGGCCGAAACTCATGGGAAGACACTAAAATGTGTTGTTAATAACGAGTTGCTCATCCGCGAGCCATCAAAACGGCAACAAGACGGCGAGGCATGGACTCTACAAGGTGTTGGAATTGTTCTGGAGGGATCTGGACTCACGCATCTTGCACTGCTACCCACAATTGGTTCTTGCGAAGTTTGTGCGGTGTTCATGGAGCGTAAACCAGCATCGACAGCATGCCTTAAATGCTCGATTGGATTAAGGCCGGGGGATGAGGAGGGCCATTCCATGGTCGTAACTTCACTGGAGTGCTCCTCCAGCCGCCTGCGTGCCACCAGAGAGCGGTGTCGTAGTGCAGTGTCCTGTTGAAACATGGCATCTCCATCTAGGGTCAGAAAGGATTGCAGATGGTCTGAAAGAATGTCTGCATAACGTGCATATGTCAGCGCTCCCTACAGCTGGATAATGCGGCCTAATTGGGACCATGAGAACGCCGCCCAGACCAGAACTGAGTCACCTGCCGCCTGGACACAACCTTGTTGACACGCGGGATCCACAGCTTCATGGGGCATACACCACACTCTCACGCGTCCAACAGCTCGATACAACTGGAAATGGGATTCATCGTACCATACCACACGCCGCCATTGTTCCATGGTCTGTTGCCGATGTTCGCGGCCCCATTCACGTCGCTGAGCTCTGTATCGAGATGTCAGAGCAAAAAGGACACGAGTTAGTCGTCGGCTGGTGAAGCCTATGCGGTGCAGTTGCCTCTTTACAGTCCTAGTAGAAATGGGTTCCTGACTCCCAACATTCAACTGGGCGGTGATCTGACTCACAGTAGCCCATCAAGCGCCCAGTATGGTTCTGCGGAGGCGTCGTGATGTCCGTTCGTTAAACACCTGTGGTCTTCCCGTAACATTCTCTCTGCGATATTGAAAATCCACCCTCGACACTGTTTACCTCCCAGACCAGAATTCACGTATTATCTCTGCAATGCTATGACCCATGCGCCGTGCCCTGATGATCACGTTCATAGTCGGTTAACTCGCGAAGTGTTGCCATCTTCACGGCACTGGTGTCTGTCGCAGGCTGCTCAGCTACGCCGCAGCTAACCGCAACGCCCAGAGATGATACACGGCACATTTTCTAATGGGACACCCCTTCCTGTGACTTTTGGCCACTCAGTGTAAGTTCTACATAGAACACAATAATCGTTTTCATTCTTTTCTCGTTGCATATTTACGGTCTGTCCTCCGCTGATGGGCCCAAATCTGACCCGTATTTCTCCATTTCATATCTGCCTTTTTCTCTGTCATTGAACTATACCTTTATTTAATACTAGCAAGATACCAGTGCTTCACTACGGTATTATAATGAAATTTATAATTGAATGCTTAACATTTTATATATAATCCGCCGAAATTCGCGATCTAACTCGTATTCTGAGAGAATCCTCCAAAATTCGTGATCTGACTCTTTTTCTGAGAGATTACGGCAATGTTCCTCCCATTCTTCAATCTTTCTTTCCAGCAATCGATTTCGTACTTCCCGGTATTCCACCCGGTCAGTTGGGTCCCTAAATCTTTGCCATCTACTCCTATAAGCATTTTTAATATGGATCAAATCCTTCAGGAGATCCGGCGTGGTGTCTTGGGTGCCTTGGCGGTACTGAACCCGCGGCCGGACTGCATTCTTAGCCATTATACGTCCAGGACCCGTTTCCAGCGCGGTCCGCAGATTTGACTACGGTCCAGAATATTATTATTATTATTATTATTATTATTATTATTATTATTATTATTATTATTATTATTATTATTATTATTATTATTAGAGTGGGTGATATGAGGTGTATTTAGGTTATTATTATAGATGTTCTGGACCCCACAGCAAGATGCAAGACCGCTACTTGGCGGTAAATTACATCTGCTGCCATTGTCATTGTTTACAATGTGACCAGCACCATTGCCGCGCGTAGGCAAGTGTGCAGGATTTCTGGCGATACGAATGACATACTTCCGTGCGTTATTAACCTATTATAGGGATGAACAATTGGACGGTCAATCTCATTCCTATCGTTTATTTCAAATGAGTTTAAATTTTTATTTACATGCCAGGAGAAACCACTGTAATCAAAGAACGTTCTCCGAAGGAAAAGATGGCTCTTGAAAACGAACCCAGGAAAGATTAAAAATGATCGGTTTATGATCAGAATAAGTACATCGAAAATTTACAGCATGTTTCCAGTCATTCGACAGGGTCAGGAAAGGAATGAATAAAGCCACCATCTAGCGGCGAAAATAGGAATTGTGCCGGTTGCCGAAGCCTGTCACACTCCTCTGGGGAAATGATTAATGAATGACAAATGAAATGAAATGAAATGAAATGATATTGGACAGTGTTGCTGGAATGAATGATGATAGGGGAAACCGGAGTATCCAGAGAAAAACCTGTCCCGCCTCTGTTTTGTCCAGCACGAATGTCACATGGAGTGACCGGGATTTGAACCACGGAACCCAGCTGTGAGAGGCCGGCGCGCTGCCGCTTCAGCAATGGAGGCTCCGTGTAAGTACATAATGAACAGTAAAATTAATTGGTCCCACCTCCTTATACACCACACCACCGTTAAGTTTTTACCACCCAAAAAAATTAAAAGAAGGAGTGTTTCTTTATGTTTAAAGGATATTCC
This sequence comes from Anabrus simplex, assembly GCF_040414725.1. Taxonomy (NCBI): domain Eukaryota; kingdom Metazoa; phylum Arthropoda; class Insecta; order Orthoptera; family Tettigoniidae; genus Anabrus; species Anabrus simplex. The sequence goes on along the minus strand of NC_090268.1, from coordinate 341,942,012 downwards.
AAACCCCAATGTTCACGTCTATTACCTTCAGTTGTGAAATATAAGTATCCCCATAAAAATAATTCACTTTCTTCACTTCCTTCCACATTCCTCCCTCCACCCCCCTCAGTGAATTTTCCGCCAAAAAATACTTGTTTCTTTAATAGTAAAGGATCTTCTAAATACCAATTATTACAACTCTAACTTCTTTAGTTTTTTATTTATGTGTCCTCATGAAAGGAATTCAACTCCTTTTCACTCCGGCCCCCCAAGATGATTTACCCTACAAAAGGCGTTTTTCTTTGTTTTTAAAGGAGATCCAAATACCAATTTTCACGTCTGTAACAACTTTAGTTTTTATTAGATGTAAGTATTCTCATACAATTAAGTCGATTAAATTTTCAATTCTTTCACCCCATTGGATTTTCCGAGAATACGTGTTTATTTACTTTTAAAGCAGATTCCAAATATCAAATTTGACGTCTGTAACATCTTCATTTTTGAGATATCAGTAGCCTAATTAAAATAATTCAACACCATTTTCAGTCACTTTTACCCCCTCTCCGCCCAAGTGGTATTTCCGAAAACTAAAAATACACGTTTCTTTATTTTAATAGAGATAAAAAAATACCATTTTTCACTTCTGTAACCTGTTAAGTTTTTTTGAGATATACTGTACAAATTCTCATTTTAAAATTTCACCCCCTTTTTAGTTTCCGTTAAGTGGAGTTTCCAAAAACAAATCACCTATGTTTCTTTACATTTACAGGAGATACCAAATACCATTTTTACGTCTGTAACATTTTACGTTTCTCAGATATTCTGTAGATATACAGATATTCTGTAGATATAGTCTTTCAAAAATTCACCCCAATTCGTCACTCCTGTTTAACCGTCATTAATTGGATTTTCCAAAAAACAAAAAAATACATGTCTCTTTATTTTTAAAGCAGATCCCATATGCAAATTTTCAGTTCTGTAATATCTTCAGTTTCTGAGATATATGTATCCTCATTAAATGCATTCAACACATTATTCACACTTTTACACCCCTCCTATTGGGATTTACGGAAAACTTAAAAAATATGTGTTCCCTTATTTTTAAAAGAGATTCTAAATATCAATTTTTACATGTGCAAACTTTTATAGTTTTGAGATATAGATACGCTCACTTTAAGAATCCACCCCCTTTTCACCCCCACTATTTGGATTTTTCAAAAGCAAAAGAAAAAAGTTTCTTTATTTTTAAAGGAGATCCCAAATACCAATTTTCAGGACTGCAATATCTTCAGTTTCTGAGATATAACTATCCTCATTAAAGGCATTCAACCCCTTTTTCACCCCTCCTATTGGAATTTTCTGAAAACAAAAATACACGTTTCTTCATTTTTAAAGGAGATTTTAAATACCAATTTTTACATCTGTAAACTTTTAAAGTTTTAAGATATAGATACACCCATTTTAAAAATTCACCCCCCTCTTCACCCCCATTATTTGGATTTTCCAAAAGCAAAAGAAAACAGTTTCTTTATTTTTAAAGTAGATCCCAAATACCAATTTTCAGGTCTGTAATATCTTCAGGTTCTGAAATATAAGTATCCTCATTAAAGGCATTCAACCCCTTTTTCAACCCTTTTCAGCCCTCCTACTGGGATTTTCCGAAAACAAAAAATACGTGTTCCTTTATTTTTAAAGGAGATTCTAAATACCAATTTTTACATCTATAAACTTTAAACGTTTTGAGATATTGCACCCGCCCCTACCTAACTGGCACCGGCATGAGATCTACAGGGTCGCTAACAGGTCACGAAGTAAGAAATAAATAGGCGCTGAACTAAAGTAAGCTTAGAGGCGTACAAGGGAGGAGAAGCGGGGCATATAACTAAAAATGAGAACACCTTCGAATTAAAATATTTGACTCACAAACCGGTTTATTGAACCTTAATGATAATGGGAAATGATGCATTAAACAACACTAATGAATTACATTAACATTTACAAATGCTTGTTGTAGGTTGTTTGTGGACCTCTGTCCGTTATACGTGATAGAAACGAGTACGTTATCGCGAAGCGATGTATCGTGACATATAGCGAATGGAAACTTTATCATAACACTGAGGCTATATTATCGCTAACACATAAAACTAACATGCGTCCGACCACACGTCTGAGCAATCCCTATTCTAATAAGGACCTACATTTCCCAATGAAATGACAAAAAAAATGAAAATGCACACATATGATACAACACCTGGGATCGAACCGACCCTCGCTATTCTAGGCATCGTCGAGCTGATGGACAGAACCACCACTGACCTTATGTACAACAACACATGACACAAAAAAAAACACATACATGGTACATGATATGCAAGAAAACACGTAAAAGGCACTTGATCTTCCTTCTGACACTGTAGGCCTCCAATGCCTACGTTGAGCATCGAACTGACAACCTCTTGCGATGAAGGCAGGGTCCTGTAATCCCTATCTAATTATACTGGTACAATTAACAACGATTCATTGGCAAACATTACCATCATCGGCCGGGTCGTGTGTTAATTATTTCACAGCTCTGCCGTGTTAGGTAGATCACATTATTTCGCCGTTCAAAGAAACCAACTTCCCTTTTTAACAGCCACGTCCTTCCTTCCTCCGCTTACGGGACATTCAGACAAAAAAAAACACGCTGGGCCAAGGCCATACGGTGGTTCACCCTCCCCTAGGGGTCCACCCACATTAACAGGCGTAACATTCCCTTTTAAAAGGAAACTGTAACACATCACTCGGACGTACTTCCACAATAAACTGCGGTCTTAAAATGACTCGCGCAACTCACCTTAAAAGAAACACACATCTACCCAGCAGTATCATATCATTCTTACAACGCGACTCCCGTCTCATAAAGGTATTCTTTGCCCGATTGTTATTATTATTATTATTATTATTATTATTATCGTCGTTCTACATAGCTTACCCGCTACCTTACTTATACGTGGCCATCGCGCGGAATCTATACAGCAATTACAACACAATTAAGCACTCGCGCGGCAATTAACATCTGATTACTGACTGCTAATTAATCGATGGTCGGCACACGGCTACTCTATCGTCACATGGCAATACATGCATTAATTAATTACTTTTCACACGAATCGATGTTTAATACACTTATTATGATCACTTCCTGGTATATTTAATCACCACAACAATTTAAACTTATCACTCCTTATCTAAGTATTTCAAAGGGTGGAAATTGGAGGTTGTCACGTTGGCCGCTGGGTCTCGTAGTGACGTGCCTTTGCATACCGCAGTACTTACCGTTTTATATACCATGCACTTATCAAATTAATGAATACTCTAATAACTACTCTCACTGCACTCCCATAAACTAATTATTACTGGTCTTCTGACGCAAATAAACAACAGAATCTCCCAAGAAAGAAATAATTGAAAGAATCACTATCCCAAGCAAAGCTAAAGTATTATATTCCCTTAATTATTTACACTCGATTACTCAGACCTGTAGTCGGTTTCCTAAGCTAAGAATTAATTACTACGCGCCCATTCCGGCGCTCTATTTCCACAGGACTACATCTTTAAATCCCTTATAGCGTCAGTTTACAATAAATATTCCCATCCCCTCTATGCATGCCAGGTATTAGAACTTTGTACTCATCTCTATCACATGGTGATGATGCCTTCGTCAACTCGGGAAGTCCATCCTGAGTTTACTCCTCCTCCATGGGCACCACGGTGATGATTTCCATTAATATTCCATCTTGAAGTTGCTGAGCCATTGTTTGATGATGTTGGAGCCGCTAACACTTAATCCTGCACAGACACAACGACACTGTTTAAGTCACACTCCGGTTGACAGCGTTCAATGTGAACGTCCGGTCACGATCTCCTATGCGACTACGTAAGATTCTTATATTATAGTAATCATAATAATATGACTTTCCACGTCACGGTTTTCCAAAAGGTTAACACTGGCGTCACACAGATCAAACTAAACACTGTTTATGCAAATTGGATTATTTCAGCTTAAATAGGAATTAATTTCTATTGAACAAAGACCTAACGAGGGCTCAACGGAGCGTAGCTGCGCCGTCAATAAACCGCAAACCCGGACTGACGCTTGTCCCGTTCTGCAGTAGTTTTTACTAGGGAGCGGTACCCCTTCCCCTAATTTGCGTAGCGCCTATTCCCGGCGTACTCGAGGTAAAATAGTGCGGGCGACCGGTGACCAATATCTAGTTGGTGCGATTTAGACATAACCACTCAATTATCCTTCGGTGAATCTCTTTAAATTAATTAAAATCTGTTCTGCTCCCCCTACCGCACGGGGTGAAGTCCCGATCTCGAGGAGCTGTCGTGAGACTAAACAGATGGCCCCAGTACTTTTCCACGCAGAAACAACACAGTATTCTTTCTTCGGCTGAAAGTTATCACGGAAGAGGACATTAAACACTCTAAATAAATGTCCCAATGACATTTATCCCTTTTAAATCGGGAGATGAGCCCCTAATTAGAGTTTTATTAATTTTCTATCTCGTAGGTAATTAAGTTGGCCAGTCCGATTCCAAGATGGCTCCTATATTCCGTTTCGAAAAAGTTAGTTTCCCCTCATTCTGTGAGTCTTGAGGAGGGATGTCTTCTCTCGAGTGGTGTCACAGGGAATCCCCATTCGTAACCCCTCCCGGGTCTAAGTTGGCTTGGCTTCATCTACGGGGCCCCCGCTACACAAAGGATAATACTGCGCAATAAGTCGCAGACAAAGAAATCTCGCAGAATAATTTTGAAATACACAATTTATTTATCTCAATGGTATGAATATTAATTAGTTTCGGTATGACCTCTATTAATGATATGTATATTTATCATTTTCAGCGTTCTTTCCTTTTAATAGCATTGCGTGCGTAATTATGGAGATCGATATCAACCAAAGGTCCTTGGATCATGCCCCTGTCGGGTTCAATATAGATACACTCATTTTAAAAATTCACCCCCTTTTCAACCCCATTAATTAGATTTTCCAAAAACAAAAAAGATATATGTTTGTTTATTTTTAAAGGAGATCCCAAACACCAATTTTCAGGTCTGTAATATCGTCAGTTTCTGAGATATCAGTATCCTCATTAAAGGCATTCAACCCCTTTTTCACCCCTTTTCACCCCTCCTATTGGGATTTTTCGAAAACAAAAAATATATGTTTCTTTATTTTTAATGAAGATTCTAAATACCAATTTTTACATCTGTAAACTTTCAAAGTTGTGCGATATAAATACTCATTTTAAAAATTCACCCCCCTTTTCACCCTCCCACCTAATTGGATTTTCCAAAAACCAAAAATACGTGTTTCTTTATTTTTGAAAGAGATCAAAAGTACTAATTTTCAGGTCTGTAATATCTTCAGTTTCTGAGATATAAGTACCGGTATCCTGATTAAAGGCATTCAACCCATTTTTCACCCTTTTTCACCCCTCCTATTTGGATTTTCTGAAAACAAAAAAATACGCGTTTCCTTATTTTTAAAGGAGATTCTAAATACCAATTTTTACATCTATAAACTTTAAACGTTTTGAGATAGATACACTCATTTTAAAAATTCACCCCCTTTTCAACCCCATTAATTAGATTTTCCAAAAACAAAAAAGATATATGTTTCTTTATTTTTAAAGGAGATCCCAAACACCAATTTTCAGGTCTGTAATATCGTCAGTTTCTGAGATATCAGTATCCTCATTAAAGGCATTCAACCCCTTTTTCACCCCTTTTCACCCCTCCTATTGGGATTTTTCGAAAACAAAAAATATATGTTTCTTTATCTTTAATGAAGATTCAAAATACCAATTTTTACATCTGTAAACTTTCAAAGTTGTGCGATATAAATACTCATTTTAAAAATTCACCCCCCTTTTCACCCTCCCATTAATTGGATTTTCCAAAAACAAAAAATACGTGTTTCTTTATTTTTGAAAGAGATCAAAAGTACTAATTTTCAGTTCTGTAATATCTTCAGTTTCTGAGATATAAGTACCGGTATCCTGATTAAAGGCATTCAACCCATTTTTCACCCTTTTTCACCCCTCCTATTTGGATTTTCTGAAAACAAAAAAAATACGTGTTTCCTTATTTTTAAAGAAGGTTCTAAATACCAATTTTTACATGTGTAAACTTTTAAAGTTTTGAGATATAGATGCACTCAGATTAAAATTTCGCCGCTCTTTTCACCCCCTAAGCGACGTAATATCCAAAAGTCCTCTCTTAACGAGCACCTATATCTTAATATGAATGTATCCCCAAAATGTCATTTCTTTATGTCCAGTAGTTTTGGCTCTGCGATGATGAATCAGTCAGTCAGTGAGTCAGTCAGTACAAATTATTTTATATATATAGATTAATTTTAGACGACGTTTTCAGAGTCTTTCATTCTTGGCTTCTCAGGTGCTCAAAGAGTTCAAGTGTTTCTTCTCCTGCGCTGTCATTTTTCTATTCTTCTCTTCCAAACATCTTCCACGTCTTCCTCACGTAACCTTTACCACACTAACTTACTGTTCCTTCTCCAACATACCTCTTCAACCACCAACGTTTTTGTAACGCTACTCTTTTGACGGAAATCACCCAGAACGAATCGAACTGCTTTTCTTTGGATTTTTTCCAGTTCTTGAATCAAGTAATCCCGATGAGGGTTCTATACACTGGAACCATACTCTAGTTGGGGTCTTACCAGAGACTTGTATGCCCTTTCCTTTACATCCTTACTACAACCCCTAAATACCCTCATAACCATGTGCAGAGATCTGTACCCTTTATTAACAATCATATTTATGTGATTACCCCAATGAAGGTATTTTCTTATATTAACACGTAGGTACTTACAATGATCCCCAAAAGAAACTTTCACCGCATCAGCGCAGTAATTAAAATCGAGAGGACTTTTCCTATTTGTGAAACTCGCAACCTGACATTTAACCCCGTTTATCATCATACCATTGCCTACTGCCCATCTCACAACATTATAGAGGTCATTTTGCAGTTGCTCACAATTTAGTAACTTATTTATTACTCTATAGAGAATAACATCATCCTCAAAAACCTTACCTCTGATTCCACTCCTTTACTCAAATCATTTATATATATAAGAAAACATAAAGGTCCAATAATACTGCCTTGAGGCGAAGCTTTGGGAAAGCTTCGCCTACTCTAATTCTCTGAGTTCTATTTTCTAGAAATATAGCCACCCACGGAATTCACTACTCTTTCTAGTCCAATAGCACTAATTCTGCCAGTAGTCTTCCATGATCTACCCTACCAAATGCCTTAGATAGGTCATCGCAATACAGTCCATTTGGCCTCCTGAATCCAGGATATCTGCTATATCTTGCTGAAATCCTACAAGCTGAGCTTCAGTGGAATGACCTTTCCTAAACCCAAACTGCCTTCTGTCAAACCAGATATTAATTTCGCAAACATGTCTAATATAATCAGAAAGAATGCTTTCCCAAAGCTTACATGCAATTCATGTCAAACTGACTGGCCAGTAGTTTTCAGTTTTATGTCTATCACCCTTTCCTTTATACACAGGGGCTACTATAGCAACTCTCCATTCATTTGGTATACCTCCTTCAACCAAACAATAATCAAATAAGTATTTCAGATATGGTACTATATCCCAACCCATTGCCTTTAGTATATCCCCAGAAATCTTATCAATTCCAGCTGCTTTTCTAGTTTTCATCTTTTGTATCTTACTGTAAATGTCATTGTTATCATAGGTAAATTTTAATACTTCTTTAGTATTACTCACATCCCCTATCTGGACATTATCCTTGTAACCAACAATATTTACATGCTGCTGACAGAATACTTCTGCCTTTTGAAGATCCTCGCATGCACACTCCCCTTGTTCATTAATGATTCCTGGAATGTCCTTCTTTGAACCTGTTTCTGCCTTAAAGTACCTATACATACCATTCCATTTTTCACTAAAATTTCTATGACTGCCCATTATGCTTGCCATCATGTTATCCTTAGCTGACTTCTTTGCTAGATTCAATTTCCTAGTAAGTTCCTTCAATTTCTCCTTACTTCCATAACCATTTCTAACTCTATTTCGTTCCAACCTGCACCGCCTTCTTAGTCTCTTTACTTCTCTGTTATAATATAGTGGATCTTTACCATTCCTTACCACCTTCAAACGTACAAACCTATTTTCATATTCCTCAACAATTGCTTTAAACCCATCCCAGAGTCTGTTTACATTTTTATTTACCATTTTCCACCGGTCATAGTTGCTTATGAAAAACTCCTTCATGCCTGTTTTATCAGCCATATGGTACTGCCTAATAGTCCTAATTTTAATACCTTCCTTTCTTTTACATTTATTTTTAACTACGACAAAAACAGCTTCGTGATCACTAATACCATCTATTACTTCGGTTTCTCTATAGAGCTCATCTGGTTTTATCAGCACCACATCCAAAATATTCTTCCCTCTAGTTAGTTCCATCACTTTCTGAATCAGTTGCCCTTCCCATATTAACTTATTTGCCATTTGTTGTTCATGCTTCCTGTCGTTCGCATTACCTTCCCAACTGCTATTTGGTAAATTGAGATCACCTGCTACTATCACATTCCTTTCCGTATCATTTCCAACATAGCTGATTATCTTATCAAATAATTCTGAATCAGCGTCAGCGCTACCCTTTCCCGGTCTGTACACTCCAAAGACATCAAGTTGCCTATTATCTTTCGAGATGAGCCTTACACCCAGAATTTCATGTTTTTCATCCTTAACTTTTTCGTAGCTTAAAAATTCTTCTTTCACCAAAATAAATACTCCCTCTCCTACCATTCCTATCCTATCGCTACGATACACACTCCAGAATATTTCTGCATATATTATATCATTTCTCAGCCATGATTCAACTCCTATTACAATATATGTTAAGTATATACCGTATCTATTAAATTACTTAATTCGATTCCTTTGTTTACAATGCTTCTACAGTTGAGCACTAACATTTTTATGTCATCCCTACTTGATTTCCAGTTCCCTGTTCGCATAACACCGCTCCCTAGGCCACCCCGTTTCCCTGAATGTACCTGCCTATAACCCTTCCAAACAAGTTTCCTAATGTACCACTGCGGTTTAAATGAAGGCCATCTGAGCGTAGATCCCTGTCTCCTACCCACCCTTTAGGATCTAGAAATTTCACTCCCAGTTTCCCACATACCCACTCCATAGTCTCATTTAAATCCCCAATCACCTTCCAGTCAGTGTCCCTCCTACACAAAATTCCACTGATAATCTCCGCTTCCTTAAACCTCCTCTGTGCTGCATTTACCAGATCCCACACATCACCAACTATGTTGGTACTCATACCTGCTTGCCTTACGTTGTTAGTATCAACGTGAAACACTACCACCTTCTCCTTTCCCTCTTCCTTCTCTTCTGCTTTCCTCAACATCTGCCTCAACCTAATTCCTGGATAACACTCTACCCTGGTTCCGTTTCCTCAACACACTTTCCCCACATGTCTAACGATGGAATCCCCTCATGACCAGAGCTTCAACCCTACTCACCTCATTTGATCCCCTCCCCTCCTGGTCAGCCCCATCTTCTCTCACTGCTGCAGAAGCTACTTCCTCCTCCCTTTTCTCTCTACCATGACCCTGTTCCACCTGTCTTTTCCTTTCCACTACACTACATTTCCCTTTCCTACCTTTTCCCTTCCTCCTACTTCCACACATCTCAGCAACAGTTCCCTGTTCCTCATCTTCCCTCGGTTGCTCTACCTGCAGTGACTCGTACCGATTTCTCACAGACACATGTCCTGAATTCTGATCCTGAACAGAGCCCTTAGCCTGCAATCTCCTTCCCCTTAAAACATTAGACCACCTGTCTTCTACGATTCCCCTATTTCCTTCCCGAATTCTGATCCTGAACAGAGCCCTTAGCCTGCAATCTCCTTCCCCTTAAAACATTAGACCACCTGTCTTGTACGATTCCCCTATTTCCTTCCCATCCCTCCTTTAAACCTACTGTATCCTGTACATTATTTGCGGGAGGCCTACTTTCCTCCCTGTCCTCTGAGAGAATCCTGATTATCTCCCTCAAACTCTCCAACTCCTCCCTCATACATTGCACGTTATACTTTTTTTTTCATATTAGAGCCCGTATTGTCAAAGTATCAACTTGAGAAAGTTTAGATTTTATAATTCCACCTTTACAATACTGTAAATACAGTAAATACAGTACAGTATTGTAAAGGTGGAATTATAAAATATAAACTTTCACAAGTTCCGCCCTCATACTACTTAATGCCTGGCCACACCCACAGTTCCTACATTTGCACTCCTAAGCCATTATTTACGGAATAATGGGAAGAAAAGGAAAAATAAAATAACTTATTGTGTGCAAATAAAATGAAAGGAAAGAAATATTGCCTATAAAAATGAAAGGAAAGAAATATTGCCTAGGATAGTTCACAAAGATCACACAACAACAAGGTAATTAATATAAGCTACTGCTACACTACAATACTACTTAATTGTACGAATTTTTTTCTACAACACCCTAACAGAATGAAAATTGCTGTTAATTATTGAAAACCGAAAGTAATACACAAAAATTAGGTCTACACAATTCTAAACTGCAGTTCTTCCTGCAACAGAATTCTAGTAAGAGAGTTAATACAGATACCACAGATACTATAGATACTATAGATACTACAGATACTATACTACACAAATATTTCACAGTAATAGAATAAACACACTAATTTCTAATAAGATACCTACTATAATACACTACAATGATTTTAAACTACATTCAGACGTATCCTAATTATAATACAACAGGTTATTACTAAGCACAAACTGAAATGGAAATTACAATTAAAGTTTGAAATTCTCAAGACTATTCAAAATAATAGAATAAGCACTCTAATTTCTAATAAGTCACTACAGTACACTACAACAGTTTTTAAACTACGTTCAGGCGTATCCTAATTACAATAGGTTATTATTAAGCACAAATAGAAATAAAAATTTCAATTAGGCCTAAAGTTTGAAATTCGCAAGAACTCAAGGATCACCAACAAAGTTAAAAGCGTAGACAGAAGATTATTACTTTATCCTACTATGCTCTAATAGAAATGAAATCTTGCGTTTGGTTAAATGCTTAAATATCGAAAGGATTGCCGTATCAAAGAAAAACAGGAATATAACAGGCAATATACTATCTAATATGCCTTATCTTCACTATAATTCGCAACTGAAATGTGGTTATGTGATTATTACAGCTGGTGGATTACTATTATTTTCCCTACTCCACGGGACGGAGAATAAAAGTGTCCTTAATTAGGCCTACTGAAAAATACGAGGTTGTCTACAATAATTTCTCAAAAATATTTCTGTCAAAACTACTCCTACTACTCCAGGACTTGAATTGCAGTTACTGGGATATATGAACTTTATTGTTATTAGCTAACCGTCCATAAATACTGAAATATCGAGGGAGTGAAATACAAATTACGGATACTTTAACTACCTACTCAGAACTACAAATGGTTGGAATACAAGATCAGCTGATTTTTATTTATATTTACTTGGCCCTCCTCTGCGAACCATGTGACCTTGCCGCGGTGGGGAGGCTTGCGTGTTCCAATGATGCAGATAGCCGAGCCGCAGGTGCAACCATATCGGATGGGTATCTGTTGAGAGACCAGAATAACGAATGGTTCATCGAAAGGGGAGTAGCAGACTTTCGGTAGTTGCAAGGGCGGCAGTCTAGATGATTGACAGATACGGCCTTGTAATAATACTCAACATGGCTTAGCTGTGTTGATATTGCTACACGGCTGAAAGCAACGGGAAACTACAGCCGTAACTACCTCCCGAGGACATGCAGCTCTCTCTGTATGAATGATGTACTGATGATGACTTCCTCCCGGGTAAAATATTCCGGAGGTAAACTAGTCCCCCATTCGGATCTCCGGGTGGGGACTACACGAGAGGGGGCGATCATCAGGAAGATGAATACTGACATTCTGCGAGTCGGAGCGTAGAATGTTAGAAGTTTGAATGGTTGTGGTAGGTTAGAGAATCTGAAAAGGGAAATGGATAGGCTAAAGTTAGATGTAGTTAAAATAAGTGAAGTACGTTGGCAGAAAGAACTGGATTTTTGGTCAGGCGACTACCGAATTATCAACACGAAATCAAACAGGGGTAATGCAGGAGTTGGTTTAATAATGAATAAGAAAATAGGGCAGCGGGTAAGCTACTACGACCAGCATAGTGAAAGAACTATTGTCGTCAAGATAGACACCAAACCAATGCCCACCACAATAGTGCAGGTCTATATGCCTACTAGTTCAGCGGATGATGAAGAAATAGAAAGAATATATGAGGAGATAGAAGATTTAATACAATATGTAAAAGGTGACGAGAATCTAATTGTGATGGGAGACTGGAATGCAGTGGTAGGCCAAGGAAGAGAAGGTAGTACAGTAGGAGAATTTGGATTGGGACAAAGGAACGAAAGAGGAATTTTGCACTGATCATAATTTAGTCCTTGCCAATACTTGGTTCAAACACCACAAACGACGGCTGTATACGTGGACAAGACCTGGAGACACTGGAAGGTATCAAATAGACTTCATTATGATTAGGCAGAGATTCAGAAACCAGGTGTTGGATTGCAAAACTTTCCCAGGAGCAGACGTGGACTCTGACCACAACTTGTTGGTCATGAAATGCCATCTGAAGTTGAAGAAATTGAAGAAAGGAAAGAATGCAAAAAGATGGGATCTAGACAAGTTGAAAGAAAAGAGTGAGAGGGATTGTTTCAAGGAACATGTTGCACAAGGACTAAATGAAAAGGCTGAAGGAAACACTATAGAAGAAGAGTGGAAAGTCATGAAAAATGAAGTCAGTAGGGCTGCTGAAGAAATGTTAGGAAGGAAGAAAAGATCAACTAAGAATCAGCGGATAACTCAGGAAATAATAGACCTGATTGATGAACGACAAAAATACAAGAATGCTAGAAATGAAGAGGGCAGAAAAGAATACAGGCGATTAAAGAATCAAGTGTATAGAAAGTGCAAGATAGCTAAGGAAGAATGGCTGAAGGAGAAGTGCAAGGATATCGAAGGCTGTATGGTCCTGGGAAAGGTAGATGCTGCATACAGGAAAATCAAGGAAACCTTTGGAGAAAGGAAATCTAGGTGTATGAATATTAAGATTTCAGATGGAAAGTCACTTCTAGGGAAAGAAGACAAAGCAGAAAGATGGCAGGAACATATCCAACAGTTGTATCAAGGTAAAGATGTAGATAATTTGGTTCTGGAACATGAAGAGGCGGTTGATGCTGATGAAATGGGAGACCCAATTTTGAGGTCAGAGTTTGACAGAGATGTGAGTGACCTAAATAGGAACAAGGCACCTGGAATTGATGACATTCCTCTGAAGTACTGATTGCCTTAGGAGAAACCAGTATGGCAAGGTTATTTCATTTAGTGTGCAAGATGTATGAGAGGAGAAGTCTCATCCGATTTTCGGAAGAATGTTTTTATACCTATTCCCAAGAAAGCCGGTGCTGATAGGTGTGAAAACTACCGCACCATTAGTTTAGTATCTCATGCCTGCAAAATTTTAACACGTATTATTTACAGAAGAAGGGAAAAACAAGTTGAAGCTGAGTTGGGAGAAGATAAATTTGGCTTCAGAAGAAATGTAGGAACACGTGAAGCAATCCTGACTTTACGTCTGATCTTAGAGGATCGAATCAAGAAGGACAAGCCCACGTACATGGCATTCGTAGATCTAGAAGAGGCATTCGATAATGTTGATTGGCCCAAGCTATTTATGATTATGAAGATGATAGGGATCAGATACCGAGAACGAAGAATCATCTACAGTCTGTATAAAAATCAGTCTGCAGTGATAAGAATCAAGGGCTTTGAAAAAGAAGCAGCAATCCAGAAATGAGTGAGGCAAGGCTGCAGTTTGTCCCCTCTCCTTTTCAATGTTTACATAGAACAGGCAGTAAAGGAAATCAAAGAGAAATTTGGAAAGGGAATCACAGTCCAAGGAGAGGAAATCAAAACCTTGAGATTTGCCGATGATATTGTTATTTTATCTGAGACTGCAGAAGATCTCGAGAAGTTGCTGAATGGTATGGATGAAGTCTTGGGTAAGGAGTACAAGATGAAAATAAATAAGTCCAAAACAAAAGTAATGGAGTGCAGTCGAACGAAGGCAGGTGATGTAGGAAATATTAGATTAGGAAATGAAGTCTTAAAAGAAGTAGATGAATATTGTTACTTGGGTAGTAAAATAACTAACGATTTCAGAAGTAAGGAGGACATAAAATGCAGAATAGCACAAGCAAGGAAGAGCTTTCTTAAGAAAGGAAATTTGCTCAATTCAAACATTGATATCGGAATTAGAAAGATGTTTTTGAAGACTTTCGTGTGGAGCGTGGCATTGTATGGAAGTGAAACATGGACGATAACTAGCTCAGAAAGAAAGAGAATATAAGCTTTTGAAATGTGGTGTTACAGAAGAATGCTGAAGGTGAGATGGATAGATCGAATCACGAATGAAGAGATACTGAATCGAATTAGTGAGAGGAGATCGATTTGGCTAAATTTGAAGAGAAGAAGAGATAGAATGATAGGACACATCTTGAGACACTCAGGACTTGTTCAGCTGGTTTTTGAAGGAAGTGTAGGTGGTAAGAACGGTAGGGGTAGACCAAGGTATGAATATGACAAGCAGATTAGAGCAGATGTAGAATGCAATAGTTACGTAGAAATGAAAAGGTTAGCACAGGATAGGGTGGCATGGAGTGCTGCATCAAACCAGTCTGTTGACTGATGACTCAAACACAACACATTTACTTGGCTACACTACACCCTTTGTTCACGACTGTAGCCAACAATGCAATATTTGAATATGAAGATCGACAATAATCAATAACAATACAACGACTGTTAACTATTACCGTGTAATCTCTTTAACTTCTTTTTAAATGGAAGTTTACAGGCGCATCGTGTTTTTTAATGTAGTAAATTATTACCTTCGCGATAGTTTGAACGGTTATCTATACGAAATACCAGAGAAGTCGCGGCGTAAGTTACGGTACTATTCCTTATAATAATCTGCCTTTGTAAGTGTTATACCAACGAACCTACAGATATTTACAAATATTTTTAAAGTTAATATTATTACCTAAAGTATTTCCTAAACCTAAATTCGAAACAAGGTACACCTAGCTAGCCTACTTACCCTAGAAAACGTAATTTACTGAAGACTAACTGAATTACTTGTTATAAAATTTAAATAAATATCACTACTCCCAATTTCTACCAACAAGCACTAAACACCACTATATAAACACCAATACACAAAATTAAGCTATTTCAATAGGTTTTAACTACTTTATCACTACAAATTATTAAGTATAACAACATAGTTTTTAAAATATATGAAAGGGGCCGATGACCTTCGATGTTAGGCCCATTTAAACAACAAGCATCGTCATCAGCAAGAAAATATATGAAATAGAGGTGTGTTCAATTCAGTGTTACAAAAGTTCAGGTGACATACTAGGGTATATCTTGGTGTTTCGAAATCAGGATAATCAAAAATTAAATGCTGCACTGTTTGAGAGGATCCACAAAAGCATAAGTAATTATCTGAGACCTTGATTTTAAATCGCTTGAAATATGATTTAAATTTGCCATGGCCAGATAAAAATTGTGTAAGCACAAAATTAGGCACGAGCACTTTGCACTGGAATCGATGCCGGATCTCAGGAAATAACAGTTCTCTCGTTACGGATCCTTTTGTGCTTGTGGTCCAGATGTTATTCCACTGAAGAGATGTGTGATTTCTAAGTTTCCTTTTCATGCAACATATCGGAGCATTATCATATGATATTTCCATCGCAGATTTTGCAGCTTCTTTTGCTCTTATTTCCAATTATTTCCGTGTGTCCTCAAACCCAGCATAAACACACGTGGGGGCCATTCTGGATTATGGATCTTACATCAGCAGCTATTGGATTTAAATTATACTTGTCATTTATTGCGTTTAGAGCTGCTTGTGAGTCACTGTATACCTTAGGCTAAGCAAGTAACGTTGATATCATTCTGTTTTCTTCCTAACATGACAGGTTTCCAGATCTTGCGACTTTTCAATTCTTCTTCCCATTCTTTGAGAACATTATCAAGAACGATGTTGAACAGCAACGGAGAAAGTCCGTCACCCTGACGGACACCGGTTTTAATGGGAAATGGTTGAGAGATCTCTCCAATGAATTTGACCTTGGAAATTGTGTCGGTTAGAGTTTGTTGGATGAGTCGTCTTGTCTTCGGATCGAGATTGTTTTCTTCGAGTGTATTTAAAAGAGTTTGTCGATCAATTGAGTCATAAGCCTTCCGGAAGTCAGCAAATGTACAGCTGGTTGGGACGTTTCGAGTTTCAAGCTGGATTTCAGGTTGAAGATTTGTCGCCGAGCTCGATAGCTGCAGTCGCTTAAGTGCGGCCAGTATCCACCAATCGGGAGATAGTGGGTTCGAGCCCCACTGTCGGCAGCCCTGAAGATGGTTTTCCGTGGTCTCCCATTTTCACACCAGGCAAATGCCGGGGCTGTACCTTAATTAGGGCCACGGGCGCTAATTTCCACTTCCTAGGCCTTTCCTATCCCATCGTCTCCATAAGACATATCTGTGTCGGTGCGACGTAAAGCAAATAGCAATAATAATAATAATAATAATAATAATAATAATAATAATAATAATGAAGATTTGTTCGACGGATGATCTGTTTGGTCTGAAGCCAGCTTGATATTCACCGATGAGGGGCTCAAGTTTTTCTTGCGTACTTTGTAAAAGACATGCAGAGAGGATTTTGTAAGCGATGGGTAAGATGGAAATTCCTCTGTAGTTATTTACATCAGATTTATCTCCTTTCTTGTGGAGTGAGTGCACATTTCCATTCGTCCGGTATTTTTTCACTTCGTCGAATGTCTTGAATGATCTGAGTGATTTCCTGTACCGTAGTGATCGTGGTCCTAAATATTTCATAGTTCTGCGATGATTCCGTCTTCTCCTGATGTCTTTCCGTTCGTGAGTTTTTTGATGTGATGGATTTCTTCTTGCATTGGCGGTTTGGCTTCGGGTCTTATATGTTCTGGGACTGTGTGTATGAATCGCTCAGGTGGTTCAGGGGAATTGAGGATGTCAGAAAAATAACACGCTAGTTATTCACAGTTTCCTACGTTAGTGAGTACTGGATATCCGTCTTGTTTCTTGAAGGTAAAATTTGTGATATGTAACCTTTAATTCTGTTCGCGAAAGTTGTATAAACAAACTCGGCGGTTGTGATTTCTGAAGTCATCCTCAATTGATTGAAGTTGCTTAGTTACATAATTACGTTTAGTTGTCCTGATAGTTCTGGTTGCCTGTTTGCGGACGTCAAGGAAGTGCTGTAGGGTCTGGATATTTGTGGCTATTGTATTTTTGAAATGCGACTCGGTGGTCAATAATAACTTGATCACGGTTGGAATCCCGCCAGGAGTATTTAGCTTTCTTTTTTAGTGGAATAAGTTCTTTGGATTTTCCGATAATTTTGCTGCAGAAGTCCGTTCAATTGTTCACTGGTTCTTCATCCCATTCTTCCGCGATTTTTGTTTCTTGAATTTTGGATGCGTCAAATTTTGGGATGTAATGTTTCTTTTTATGCATTCTCTTCGGCAAAAATTTAATTTTGATTCATGTAAGGTAATGATCCGAGTCAATGTTTGCCTCTCGTCGGACTTGGACGTCATGGATGGTTCTGTAGTGGGCATGGGAGATGGCAACATGATAAATCTGGTATTCACCGAGTTGCTGAATGGGAGATCGCCACATTTTCTGTTTGTGTGCAGGTTTCCTGAAATGGGTAGACATAACTTTGATGTTAAAATGATGACAAATATCTACCAATCGTGTGCCGTTGGTATTCATGTTTTGGTGTGCGGATTTTTTTCCGATGGTTTATCGATAGATTTTTTTCTTTGCCAGGTTGAACATTGAAATCTCCCATCAGGATTTTCACGTCATCTCGATGAATGTTATTCATATTTCTTTCTAGTTTTCCCAAAAATGTTCAACATTTTCAGGATTTTTCTTATTGTCGATGCTAGTAGGTGCATGAGCAGTGACAAGTGTGTATTTCTTGTTGGCGCACTGGATGTGCATGTTCATAATTCAATCATTAACGGGTGTGACTTCTTTGACAGAGTTAATGATGGATCTGTGAACAAGAAAAGCCATTCCGAATATTGGTGTACCGTTCGCGACTCTCTGTAATGTTTTGCTCTTGAAAATGCGATAATTTTCATAGTCCATAGTTTCGTTGCAGTCATCCTAGTTTCTTGAAGAGCGAGAATGAGAATTTTTACCAGTCAATTTCTTGTGTGAAATTGTGTAATTTTCCTATTTGGATTAGGGATTGAGGTTTAGAGTTCCAACGAATGTTTTCTGTTTGTATGGAAGGTGACCAGAGATCTCCGACACTCAGCTGTGCTTGTCTGGACTCCCCAGAATCCGAAAGCTCAGTTGCTGTCTGTTGGCGGGTGGATTGTGTACCGCCTGGCAGAGAGTTGTGTTTGCTTGCACAGTTCATGTTTGCTTGTACTTTATTGGTTTGGCCTGGTGACTACCAGGACCGATAGAACCAGAGGTTGCTGAGGCCTTTGGAACATGGTATTTCCAGCCGAGCTCACTGAGCTAACAGACGGTGACCATTAGCCACTGGATACCAGTACAGAACGCTAATGGATTTTTAAGTTACATCAAAGATAGTTCTTCCACCTTCTTCGCCGTTGGGAATTATTTTCCTCTTCCGCCGTTGTAGCTGTCGACTACTGTATCTTTGCTTTTCCCCCAAAACTGATCAGCTCGCTGACCTGGGTTCCCGCTGGAATTGATTACTCAACCTTCCACTAGGTTGCTCAACTTAACAGGGGCACCTCTTGTACGTTAAATGTTGGAATTGAATAATAATAATATACGAAGCAAAATGTTCGATAACATCTCCACTACAATGCAGATCTTGGTCTTGATAGAGATCCACTACAATGAATTTGACAGAACATTGGCCATACAAATATGAATGCGGATGAAAGCATTATAAAATCATTACGTCTATTATAATGGCACCGAGAAGTATAAATTCCACAACCTATGCAACCCTGGTGAGTGCATATAGAGTGCCTGTCTTCTTCATGGTTCCATGGCAGGGATGGCAAATAAAACAAGATGGCTGACACTTAGGGCAAAGATAGTATACACATAAACCGAGTGTCTCGAGTTTCTAAGTATGTTATCTATGGACTGTCGGCAAAACAAGATGGCTGACACTCAAGACACAAACGATTTGTACCAAAAACCAACACTAAATGATCCCAGGTCCACCAGATAACATCAACATACACTTAACACATGCCACATCGTCACACACTGCCAGGAAGCCACCAATGAAGTACAGTCCCTTCCACAAACGGAGATACGATGCACCAAATCTACAGACGACTGTCTACCTCCGCCATTATTATTATGATTATTATTATTATTATTATTATTATTATTATTATTATTATTATTATTATTATTATTATTATTTTCACCATTCAGTGTAAAATACATCATAAATAGTTTACCCAGGTATAAATCGTTCGTCCTACAAAAAATGATTATTCAAAATATTTTTCCTACAACTTTCATTACGTACACTTTCTTCTAGAAATTGACCGCTGTGGTAAAATGCACACGAACGCTTAGAAGCCCCCTCCTCAGGAATTCTGTAATATTTCGTGACCAGTTTTCTTCCAGAATGCCTTCTACTTAGAAATCAACTTTCGTGCCTATCATTCCAGTAGATCTGGCTTGATACTTCCACAAAGACAGATAAACTGAAACCGAAAGTGGAAATTGTCATTTACATTTTACCTGAGATAAAAACGAATTACTAGCCGGAAAGTCGAAATGTGGGCCTATTGATACAGACAGAAAGGCACTTTTATCAGTGGCGTATACTGCTCTGAAGATCTGGGCTGCCATTCAGCCTAATAATACACAACATTAAATTACATTTTTAAATCTTATCTATTTGTATGTGAAGTCGAGACGTCTGGTTTGGGATGAACATTTCTCGGTGATGTCAATGTAGGTGTATTCGGGCCACTTGCGAAGTTTCTGAAGAAATTGGCATTAACGCCAAACCGCATAAACGTTCTTGTGTCTGCGTTGAACGGCAATATGACTTTATCCTCCTTAGCGCAGAAAACGTTCCTTCTACAGATGCTGAGATTGCTGGTATTGGGTGGTGTGAATAAAAATGAGCACACGCTCTTTACTCGCGAATTTAGAGCAGGCACTCGCAATGAGGTGAATAAAAACCGCCTGTCGGAAGCAATCACTCACAGCAGACCTGTGACCTTGAGCACACACTCCAGTCGCTCGAGTAGCAGAGTGGGCGCTCCAGATTTCTGGTGAATAAAGATAAAGCAGGCACTCTTTCCGGTAAGCGCCTGCTCATGTTTCCTTGAGCTAACTCAGTAGGTGATTCCAAATTGTAGTGTCAAGTTCAATAGCATGGCAGAGGTAATGCTGGTTGTTAATCGGAAAAGAAAATTATATATATTCGCAGATCATTGTCACAGTTAATGTTGCCGACTTTAGTACTTCAGGAATCACTTGCTTTAATCTGTTTTCATATACGGCGGAGAGAATTTCATGAACTGTTTTTTCGAGTAACATTTTACGATTTAGTTTTCTACAAGAGTATTATGTTGGTCAGTGTCCAGAGCATGTTATTTATCTAGCTGTAAATCTATTCTTTAAGTTCGCAAAGTTCATGCTACTGCAAATGTGAGCCTTCGATTTATCATATTTTTGAACTGCCATGCGAAAAGAGTTCCTATTTGAAAATCTTTCCCTTGAACATACATTACCTTCACGATGGTGACATAGCTTTTTAACCCTTTATAA
Organism: Anabrus simplex; assembly: GCF_040414725.1. Classification (NCBI taxonomy): domain Eukaryota; kingdom Metazoa; phylum Arthropoda; class Insecta; order Orthoptera; family Tettigoniidae; genus Anabrus; species Anabrus simplex. The sequence goes on along the minus strand of NC_090268.1, from coordinate 341,920,986 downwards.
GGCAGTACTCAATAAAACACTTTATTTTCTAACTAACTTTATTTACAGGCTCTATAAGTGCTAAATAATACAATTTAACAGAAAACAAAGACAATCCAGTGCTCAGGAGGTCAGTAATAACATGGGAATTTACGTCCCACCGCCTGATGTCTGCCATTCAGAAGTGGGAACATATTTCCCATGGCCCATCTACGGAGACAATTTCAGTTCAGTTAGTTCACTTTTTATTTAGCAGAAATATTTCGGACACCTATGTGGGCTATGGGAAGCATATTCCCACATACAATGTGAAAGTAATTTATATCTCAGAACTCCTCAATTGGTAAAAGGAAGTAAATAATCTCAGAACAAATAAGAAAAATGCACAATAAACAAAGAAAATTCTTGTAAATAGTATATAGACTTATAAAATGTTGATTTCTTACCCTATTTTCACTTCATAAATCTTGTTCACAACAGGCGTTGAGCTGGCACAATATCACTATTCATGTGTTTTCCAAAGAAGATAAAGATTCCAAGGAGATCAGAATAGTTCCACAGATATTCCCAAGAGTGCAGCACACATCAACACATTCGAAATAAACTCCCAGCGCCCAGAAATGACTAAAAAACCGAGGTGGGAAAATAATTCCCACCGCCTTATAAAGGGTTAAATTAGAACTGGGTTGTCAACACCGGCAGCATCCTGCACGATTACAGATTATGCGGTCGCTAGTGGCACGGTCGCATCTGGCACGACACCATTACATATTCCGTTAAACATGCCATGACGTCAAAATGCAATGTCAGTGCTGTGACAACACGCAGTTTATAGCAGAGTGAGAGAGTGTCTTGAGACTCCAACTGAATCCGAAAAGAGCTCGTCGCTCATGTGCTTGTAGCCGCGTAGTCTCCAGAACACATGCCTCGGGTCATTGAACGTGTACGACAGGAAAACGTACGTACGTCATTGCAGACCGCACATTGAAGCAAGAGGACGCACTTTTGAACATATTTTGCAAAATATTACTATTAAATTGGCATGAAATAGTTTAATTCTCCACCACTTCAAACGGTACTTCAACTACAGTATTAATTTCCGACCTACTGTATGTCTATTTTCTTAAAATATATGTGTATCTGTCTCCTCTAACATCCCCAGAAGTTTGAGTATTGAGTTCTGTTGCACACTGCGTATGTGACGAGGTGCAGCAAAAGGGTACCAAAGGCCAGATTTGTTCATTTTTTATTGTAATATGTATTGCACCCGTAATCCCAAGCAAGCATTAAAAGGGTACCAGACCGAAGGCTGGTTAGAACCTCAACAGCTCCGCCGTCAGCCGTCATAGGTGGCCAAGGTGTCACTGAAGAGGCGTACTAGGGATATGAGGAGTGAGGTAGTTTCTCGTTGTTTTCCTCATTGAGCCGGAAGTTGCTATTACATATCAGCCTGTCAAGCCCACTGAAATGCCCGCACCAACCGACCCTCTGAGCACCATTTTCACACCATTCACAACAGGGACTGGCTGCGTAAGGATTGGCATTACTAGCATCACTCAAACCTTGGTCACTTCCATATTGTCAAAGCCAAGGATGAGACTGAGACAGGTCAATGAAAGTAACAAATTTGTTCTAGCCCATACTAGAAGACATAGTGCACTGTAAACACTACATCTCGCCAGCAAAGGCATTATAGTAATAAGGAAAGTATAAAGTATAGAATACTTAAAGTTCGCGTTTCTATGTATAATAGTTTTGAAGACATTTATTACTAAAAGATTTGCCCGCCTGGGGGCCATGATCGTTGTGGCATGAACTGTATATGGTCTGACATCGTGGTTAGCCGGCTCGAACCCCGTTGGTGGAAAAACATTTTACATTTTATCATGAGATTGTTAGTCGGCATGGTACGAAAGTTGGTGGTAGGGCCTATACAATTTCTAATCACTAGATTGCGTGCCAAAAGACTGGATTCACTTCCAAACCTCTCCGCAATGTTCATATGGAGTGAGGGCATATGACGCCCTTGATTGTGATTCTTCCGTTGAATCGAGGCGTTAAGCCTTGAGCAGACCCCTTGGTGCTGTTCGACAGGAGTAGGCTATGTGCCGCCACCTCGTTTCATCCATTCCCTACTATCATATATCACGTCATTCATTTTATTTCATTAACTCCTGTAATGAGTTTGACGTCAGGAAGGGCATCCAGTTGTAAAAACTCGCTACAAAGGTTAATCTCACCTCATATCCGACCCGTAGAGAAATGGGACAAGGGTTGGACATACATTCGTTTACAGATTTCAGGTACAGTAGTTTCCTGGTAACTGTAGAAAAAAACCGAGTGGGTGGCTGCGTGATTTGGGTCACGTAGCTGTCAGCTTGCATTCGAGAGATAGTGGGTTCGAGCCCCACTGTTGATAACCGAGCTCGATAGCTGCAGTCGCGGCCAGTATCCAGTATTCGGGAGATAGTGGATTCGAACCCCACTGTAGGCAGCCCTGAAGATGGTTTTCCGTGGTTTCCCATTTTCACACCAGGCAAATGCTGGGGCTGTACCTAATTAAGGCTAGGCCGCTTCCTTCTCACTCCTAGCACCTTCCTGTCCCATCGTCGCCATAAGATCTGTCTCTGTCGTGCGACCTAAAGCAACTTGCAAAACAAAATGCACTCTCGGCAGCCCTGAAGATGGGGATGTGCCTTAATCAAGGCCACGGTCTATTCTTTCCACTCCTAGCCCTTTCCTATCCCATCGTCGCCATAAGACCTATCTGTATTGGCGTGACTTAAAGCAAATTGTAAACAATAATAGTACAGTGTTTGTTGTCCATGTAAATCTATGTTAACATCCTTCTGTAAGTTTAGAATACGATTAAACCTTGTAAACCTCAATTTTCCGTAAGTCTACGTAGAACAGGCCACATATACAGAATCATAACAGATATGAATTTCGCTGTATGAGTGTTTCGATATCTATCCAACACATTACTTAGGAATCATATGTCAGTTTAATCTTGTAGAGAAGACGAGAGTTACTTCCAAACCGATCGCAGGATTTATCAACTGTAGTTGAGCGTAAACTGTTAGTGTAGAATGAGTGATCACGTGTTACCTACTAAGTCATGTTTCATGAAGCTAATTTGTTTACACAACACAACGTGGCAAGAAGCTCCGCTTGTCACGCGAGCCTTATGGTGACCTCAGCCCTGACCTGCTACGATAATGCCAGTGACATATGCTAAAGTAGCACACAGTCTTTGGTACATATTCACCACAGTGAAGTGTACAGTTGTCGCTCTGGGTGCGAGTGTGCGTACAAAATATTTTTACCAGGAAGTTCAAGAATGTGAGTAAGTGCAGTCCTTTCTTTTCTTGTAAGTACAGTGGTTTCTTAAATTTGTAATTGAATAGGTCATCATAGGAAACACATCCAGAAAACAGAAGTCACGACTGGCTTTTGGTAAAAGCTACGATTCCTCCATAATGTTTATCTGATGGAGGTTGTGTCTGAAGAGGAAGTACAACTGGGCAAACATTCCCTGCTAGCACTAATCAAGGGGAAAATAAAAAGAGTGTCAGCCCTTAGAATAATGAGGGTATCGGGCAAAAGAAATGGAAGGGCCACGGATGGCGTGAAACTGCAAGACACCCTAGACTTCGCAAAACCAAATACCATCGCGGTTGGAGAACGAGAGGATTTTTTTTTTTTTTTTTTTTTTTTTTTAGAATTTGTTTTACGTCTCGCCGACACAGATAGGTCATCATAGGAAACACATCCAGAAAACAGAAGTCACGACTGGCTTTTGGTAAAAGCTACGATTCCTCCATAATGTTTATCTGATGGAGGTTGTGTCTGAAGAGGAAGTACAACTGGGCAAACATTCCCTGCTAGCACTAATCAAGGGGAAAATAAAAAGAGTGTCAGCCCTTAGAATAATGAGGGTATCGGGCAAAAGAAATGGAAGGGCCACGGATGGCGTGAAACTGCAAGACACCCTAGACTTCGCAAAACCAAATACCATCGCGGTTGGAGAACGAGAGGATTTTTTTTTTTTTTTTTTTTTTTTTAGAATTTGTTTTACGTCTCGCCGACACAGATAGGTCTTATGGCGACGATGGGATAGGAAAGGCCTAGGAGTGGGAAGGAAGCGGCCGAGGCCTTAATTAAGATACAGTCCCAGCATTTGCCTGGTATGGAAATGGGAAACCAAGGAAAACCATCTTCAGGGCTGCCGACAGAGGGGCTCGAACCCACTATCTCCCGGATGCAAGGTCACAGCTGCGCTCCCCTACCCGCACGGCCAACTCGCCCGGTGAGATTTCCTCAACGGATGTCGGATAGGAAGGATGAAAATGAGAAGGCTGACAGAAGTAAGCGGAAGCAATGTAGTTCTCAACTAGGTGCCTCTTGGTCACCAACCCACGCTCCTACTTTGAGAGCTCCTGGAAGATTTCTCCTTCAGTCGCCTATTACAAAGGGCACAGGATACCAGTATCGCTCCCACACGCAGGGATGTCATAATATTTTACATCTCTCGAGTTACCACGATGTTGTCACCAGTTTAACATCACCGGGACAATAGCTTTTACATCTCCACTTCGCATATTGCAAGGAAGAAACAGAAAGCTTCCAGACTTCTTATTCTTATTCTTATTCTTCTTATTCTTAATCTGTTTACCCTCCAGGGTTGGGTTTTCCCTCGGATCGAACCTCTACCGCCTCAATGGCAGTGTCCTGGAGCTTCAGACTTTGGCTCGGGGGATACAACTGGGGAGAATGACCAGTACCTCGCCCAGGCGGCCTCACCTGCTATGCTGACCAGGGGCCTTGTGGAGGGATGGGAAGATCGGATGGGACAGGCAAGGAAGAGGGAAGGAAGCGGCCGTGGCCTTAAGTGAGGTACCATCCGGGCATTTGCCTGGAGGAGAAGTGGGAAACCACGGGAAACCACTTTCAGGATGGCTGCCACTTTCAGGATGGCTGCCACTTTCAGGATGGCTGAGGTGGTAATCGAACCCACCTCTACTCAGTTGACCTCCCGATGCTGAGTGGACCCCGTTCCAGCCCTCGTGCCACACTTCAAATTTCGTGGCAGAGCCGGGAATCGAACCCGGACCTCCCGGGGTGGCAGCTAATCACACTAACCACTACACTACAGAGGCGGACGCTTGTAGACTTAAGTGACGTTTAAACTTGTGATCATCGTTAGCCAGACTACTTACAGTTCAAATAGGATGTAGGAAAGATAAGATCTCTTCCCACACACAAGTCTTGAACTCTTACCTCCTTACTGTTGAAAAACAATATTCTTCATTTCTCTCAAGAAGGTGACACTCCTTCTATTCAAGAAATGGATAACGGACCACATTTTTTAGACGATGGACCACCCGAATTTTCTTAACATGTTAAATGCAGTGAACGATGAATCGACACAATCCGATTGTCTCTCTATCTTGACACAGAAGAAAGGAATTTAGTACGCAAGCGGACATTCGTGATCGCATTGGTTCAGAACGTAAAAAGCAAACAAGGTTATAGTTTTCCGTGACTGGTGATAATGTGATCATAGCCACGGGACCTCCAGTTTTACGCAGGAATCTAATATTTAATTTCAAAAAATCCCATATGCATTAGCCGCGATTCGAACCGCGATCAACTTGATAACAAGCAAGCATGATACCGCTCAGCTGTCACGCCGCAGACTAGACTTTATTCCCTATGTACTCTTCATAACATCGTCTGAGAAGGTAGTAAACATTGAGGAGAGAATGCAACTGTCTTCTTGTGCTTGTTTGGAAGAATACAATTTTGAGACATTTCTATATATCTGTTAATATATGCCATTCATTTCTTCTTCTTCTTCTCCTTCTCTTTATCTGTTTACCCTCCAGGGTCGGTTTTTCCCTCGGACTCAGCGAGGGATCTCACCTCTATCGCCTCAATGGCAGTGTCCTGGAGCTTCAGACTCTGGGTCGGGGGATACAACTGGGGAGGATGACCAGTAGCTCGCCCAGGCGGCCTCACCTGCTACGTTCAAGAGGGGCTTTGCGGGGGGATGGGAAGATTAAAAAGGATAGACAAGGAAGAGGGAAGGAAGCGGTCGTGGCCTGAAGTTAGGTACCATCCCGGCATTTGCCTGGAGGAGAAGTGGGAAACCACAGAAAACCACTTCCAGGATGGCTGAAGTGGGAATCGAACCACCTCTACTCGGTTGACCTCCCGAGGCTGAATGGACCCCGTTCCAGCCCTCGTACCACTTTTCAAACTTCGTGGCAGAGCTGGGAATCGAACCCGGGACTCCGGCGCTGGCAGGTAATCACACTAACCACTATGCCACATAAGCGGACTTTGAAGCAATTCAATGAACAATATACCCTTTGATACAACCATTTTTCGTATAATACTATTTGAAACGTTCATGAGTCCAGGGTATTTTTATTGACTTTTATTGTTAGATGCAGCGCATCATGTACAGTAAATAAAGTTGTTATTAACACATTGTTGACGGTATATGGATGTTTTACAGTCTTGCAAGCGATCCTTCTTCCTCGCGCAAACAGTCACAATTGTGGTCAGGAGTCGGCCTGCCAGTATCGTCTGTTGAACGGATGTTTACTGATGAAACATAAAACTGCAACCTATCGAACTCTTTCCAATTGTTTCCAAACCGTGTTTTCAGCAAGTTCTCGACATCTAGTTTCTGAGCAACAGGTGATACTCTCAGTTTGTCAATTACGGGAGGTTCATGTACCTGGTCCAGCCTTATGCCTCCTTTCAAAATGGTTACGAATCGCTTTGAGGGGTCATCGAACTTGTACGTCGGCTCCATCTTTACTGTAACGTGGTACTGACCACTTTTCTCGCTTTTCATCAGAATCACTCTCGTCATTTATTTAATCCCGTCCAATTTCTTAAAATGCTTGACGAGCATCTGGCGTTCCCTTACAACCCACAGCCAACAAAAGAGCGGGATAAATCCAGGCTGGAAAACATCGTTACCATAATACGTTTTGAACCGTTCGCCGTGGTGCACATAAAACGTTTTGATCCGAACCATGTTTTTGAGCACTAAATTCCTATGGGAAAGAATGCGAAATGACCTGACCTAACTTAACAGCGTTAAAGAGCATATCGTAATTGGCGAAAAACGCATCAAAGCGTATTCTGACCTCGAATGCGTTTAATACGTTTTGAAAAGATGCTCCTCATATGTCGGTTGTTTGGTATAAGTGATATTCTACCAGTCCGCCTCTGTGGTGTAGTGGTTAGCGTGATTAGCTGCCAGCCCCGGAGGCCCGGGTTCGATTCCCGGCTCTGCCACGAAATTTGAAAAGTGGTACGAGGGCTGGAACGGGGTCCACTCAGCCTCGGGAGGTCAACTGAGTAGAGGTGGGTTCGATTCCCACCTCAGCCATCCTGGAAGTGGTTTTCCGTGGTTTCCCACTTCTCCTCCAGGCGAATGCCGGGATGGTACCTAACTTAAGGCCACGGACGCTTCCTTCCCTCTTCCTTGCCTATCCCTTCCAATCTACCCATCCCTCCACAAGGCCCCTGTTCAGCATAGCAGGTGAGGCCGCCTGGGCGAGGTACTGGTCATACTCCCCAGTTGTATCCCCCGGCCAAGAGTCTGAAGCTCCATGACACTGCCCTTGAGGCGGTAGAGGTGGGATCCCTCGCTAAGTCCGAGGGAAAAACCGAACCTGGAGGGTAAACAGATGATGATGATGATGATATTCTACCAAAGTAAATAATTGACTGAGTCATTGAGGGTAGAAAGAGGCGGGGGGGGGGGGGGGGGCAAAGCAACGGCGGTCAGACACAGCTTTAAGAAATTTAAAAATACGAGGTGTGAAACTCAGCGAGGTAACATATCTAGTTGCAAATACATTATTTTAGAGGCGTTTAGTTTATTTTTAGTAAAGTAAATTCATATCTTCGTTCCGAGGTGGAGCAGCTGTTTCCAGACACACCCCTTATGGAGGTGAGCTGCATGTATCATTTCAACTGCATTCTAGCCCTCTTGCCATCCTTAAATCTCTGGCAATGCCAGAATTTCCGATTTCCGACAAAAGAGTAGCGTTACAAAAATGTTGCAAAGTTTGGGCTGGGAAGATTTGGGAGAAAGGAGACGAGCTGCTCGACTAAGTGGTATGTTCCGAGCTGTCAGTGGAGAGATGGCGTGGCAGGACATCAGTAGATGAATAAGTTTGAGTGGTGTCTTTAAAAGAAGGAAAGATCACCATATGAAGATAAAGTTGGAATTCAAGAGGACAAATTGAGGCAAATATTCGTTTATAGGAAGGGGAGTTAGAGATTGGAATAACTTACCAAGGGAGATGTTCAATAACTTTCCTATTTCTTTGCAATCATTTAAGAAAAGGCTAGGAAAACAACAGACAGGAAATCTGCCACCAGAGCGACTGCCCTAAATGCAGATCAATATTGATTGACTGATTGATTGATTGAGGAAACGAACCTGGGCGCCCGAGGACGGCAGCTAACCGTTACGCTACGGAGGCGGAGAGTTTATTCTTAGTGGCTTGCAGACGGAATGCTGGAAAGTATAACAGTATTTTATGAAGATCGATGGCAAAACGGACGGACGGCTGACAGGTTGAGTCGGAAAGGGTTGGGCGCTCTGTAGTGAGAAGGTTGGTATGTAGATTAATTGGAACAGTAGGACGGGATAGGGTAAGATGAGATGGATTGGAGAGTTGTATAAAACCAGTCCAAGGACTGATGGTCAGAGAGAATATATTTTGAAAATGCATAGAGGAACGTCCGACTCATTGGATGAACGGTCAGCGTTGAGGCTTTCGGTTCAGAGGATCCCGGGTTCGATTCCCGGCCGGATCAGAGGTTTTTAATCGCGTCTGATTAGTTCTTCTCATCCGGGAACTGGGTGTTTCTGTTTGTCCCAACACTTTCCTCTTCATATTTAGACAACACACTACATCCGGCCGTCAAACAGAGCCAAATACATTCGTGCGACACAGTTCGCACCCGCGACCCCACAGATGTGGGAAAAGTTGTAGAAGAAGAAGAGGAAGATAGAGGTAGCTCACTAGGGGTCTGAACAAGACGACCGCCTAATATTACATGTAATTCATGACACAAATTTCCTAATTAATTGACGGAGATATGACGTAGCCCAATATGGTTGTGTATTATATGACAAGTTATGTATGTCGAAAATGATAGTTATTTCCGGGGCTGCCTGGCCAAGGCGGTAAAGGCGTGCTCGGTTCGCCCGGAAGGACGTGGGTTCGAATCCCCGTCAGGAAATCCTAAAATTTTAGAAACGAGATTTCCACTTCCGGAGGTTCATATGGTCCTGAGGTTCACTCAGCCTGCACCAAAAATAAGTACCAGGTTAATTCCTGGGGGCAACGGTGGCCGGGCGTAAAGATAACTATTCTACCCCAATCACATTCCGAGGTTAACAATGGTGGAAGCCTTTACCTTCCACTCCTCCAAGTGACTTCATGGCCTGTGCGGAGGTGACTTTGCTTTGCTTTGCTTTGCTTGTTTTTTCACCAACAGATCAGAAGGCAATAGGTATACCTAGTGTAGACGCTTCGCTTAATGTTGCACCTCCTGTAAATTACTTAGCGGAAATAAAATCCGCTGTGATGTTGATAACACAGATGGTACTGCACGTGCCTCGTTATTTCCTGCTGGAGTGGAATGTGGAGTGCAGCGATAACAGCATTACCGACACGCCAGGCGATAGCACACATTACAACAGAGGAGTGCGAATCTTACCTTTTGTTGCGTTCAAGTTCGTTATTGGAAGAAAACGAATCTGGTAAGACTTTAATATTATAATGCTTTCATTTTTTTAATGAACCTGAAGCTGGTCTGGAATATGCTGAGCAGAATTTATGTTTCGGATCTTTAACCTTAGCTTTTGTGTATGTATGTATGTATGTATGTATGTATGTATGTATGTATGTATGTGTATTTATTTATTTATTACCGGGCGAGTTGGCCGTGCGCGTAGAGGCGCGCGGCTGGGAAGCTTGCATCCGGGAGATAGTAGGTTTGAATCCCACTATCGGCAGCCCTGAAAATGGTTTTCCGTGGTTTCCCATTTTCACACCAGGCAAATGCTGGGGCTGTACCTTAATTAAGGCCACGGCCGCTTCCTTCCAACTCCTAGGCCTTTCCTATCCCATCGTCGTCATAAGACCTATCTGTGTCGGTGCGACGTAAAGCCCATAGCAAAAAAATTATTTATTTATTTATTTATTTATTTATTTATTTATTTATTTATTTATTTATTTATTTATTTATTTATTTATTTATTTATTTATTTTCATGCCTTCATTTGTGGCGAAGTTAAGGCTCACGGCCCTCTTTTACACGTAACCACATATTATCTATAATAAACTTCATAAAACAGAATAATGAAATAATACAACAAAATATAAATCCTAACCTAATTCATTCTTCCATTCATACTGCCATTCATACAAGCTGGTTATACATTTAAAAGGTAATCTCGGCAAGACCGCTTGAAAGAAGCTAAAGAAGTGCAATTCCTAACACTGACTGGAAGGGAATTCCATAGCCTTGCACCAGACACTTGAAAGGAACGGTTAAATGAGCGATGCACAGGAATTGAGAGTTTAGTAGTCGAGCGTGTGTTATGTTCATGAGAGGAGGAGAGTAAATTAAACTTAGAGGATAAATACTGGGGTTTAGATTCATTCAACAGACGAAATACGAGAGCTGAAATGTGAAGATGTCATAGTTTATCGATTTTTAACCAGAAGAGAATTTCATAATAGGGGGAGATATGCGTTGAAAATTTAATTGAACATATAAACCTAATGCAAGAGTTCATTGCCTCTGTAATTTTAATGTTTGTTCCATGGTGGCATCTATCATTACAATATCACAATAATTAAGTATGGGAAATATGAGGGTCTGGATAAGTTTAATTTTCATGCTTAGTGGAAGAAATGATAGGCGATTTTTGAGACGGTGAAGTGACGAGTGAATTCTCCTACAGATGCTTGTTATGTGCTCACTCCAGTCTAGTGTGTGAAGGCAATAACTTCTTATTAAGGATATTTAGCTGCCTTTGTTGCCCTATTATAATAGCTTGTGTCTTTTTAGGATTAATTAATAAACAGTTCCTATTAGAATAGGAGCTAATCAGATTTAAAATAGAATTCATCTGATGAATTCCAAACTCAATATCAACAGCTTTACAGTGATAATATATTTGTAGATCATCTGCATATAAATGATACAGTTACTGAACTGAGAAGATATAACATTGATATTCAACCCTCTACCCTTCCTGCCTTTGAAATGTGGCGCCGGCTCGAGACATCCCAGGGTCGCTGACTGGGTACTACCCTCAGAGATATCTTCAGATATTATAAACTAGCCTTAAATTAATCAAGCAGGAAGGATAAAAGAGAAGAAATAAAATAATTAAATAAAATCCGAATGAGAACATTTACGAATGCAAAATTTATTGAAAAAGGCTAAACTTTGGCAAAGCAAATATACTTCTATACAAACAATACACTCTTCGGACCAAATATTGTTCACAACCTCTATCACCCTCGACTATAAAATATCAACCTCATGACTCATAGATTTCAAATCCTTCTAAACACATTACTTCATCTTTATTACAATTCCCTTTCATCTTATTCATCAACTCTACTTCAGTACTTCAAAAATTTTAATCCAATTCCATTCCACTCATTTTTTGGTACCACCATATTTCAAAATTTTCAATAATAAAATATTATAATAATCTATCATCATGACCTTTGTTAATTTGTCAAAGTACCTTTTAAAATGTTAATACAACCAAAACTTCTTCCGTTCATTCTTTGAATAACAAATTCGTATTTGCTCTCCATACCTTTAAGTTATTTCCTCACCATATTATAAACCTTGTAGTTACCATTTACTAAATACCAAATTATTTATTTAAATACACTCTTCGAAATGAAATGTATGAGGCTGTGTAAATTCATTAAGCAACATCCGCCGTGTAATTCACAACTCATCTTTTAATTAATTAAATCCATTAAATTCATTATGATTTACAAATTCACAGTTATCAATGTCGGTATAATTGTTACCTTGAAAATCATAAGTTTATCCAATTAAGTTTGTTAGATTTTGTAATTCAATCCAAAATTTTATATATCATAAAATTATTCATCACAAAATTTATATTAAAAAATAGTCCCTATTATGATTTGAGTCCGAAACTATTTAACTTATTCTTTCTCAATACCATCCTCCCTCATATAATGCTGATAATATGGAACGCACGCACGAAATCGAAAAGTAACCCTGACATAAATAAATTAAATTAATTTACCGATTCATTAAAATGATAAATATCTCACATATGCTTAATTAGCTGTTTTATCATATACAAAACATATGCCTACCCTGTAGCAAGAAACCCTATACTATAATATTAAATACATCTTAACCTACACTGATTCTACAGACAATGGGATGAACCTCATTGCCGCAAGTATAAACAACCACATGAACTGAATTCAACATCAAAAAAAAATATTGCAACTGCAAAATCAAAATTTGCATTGCCCACATATTGAAGAACATATAACATAAACAAACACAACATAATTTCAATCATATAGTCACAGGGGAAATCATTATACACTGGCTCGGCCGGGCATCGAACTCCGACCCTCAACATGGCATCATTACAGTGACCTATCATTATGCTTGCCGCAATGATCTGTCACGAAGTCTAGCTATCATTATTTAATCTAATTGTGCTGTCCTGAGTTCCACAAACAGAATTTTTCTTACGGATGAATGCGATATTTTGTTACTTATAAGACCTTACTACAGCTGCCATAGCCTCTCTAATACACAACGCGCCGTCCTGGTCTGTAGCCTTATCGCACGCCCGACTCATTTCATTGACACGGCATTCTAACATGTTCGCACCCACTTAAATTCTCTCTCTCTCTACTCTAAATGAAGCCATATGTTCCTCCACAATATCATGCGCCTGTGCGAACAGTTACTAATTATATAATACTCTCAATATATTTTATTCATTTCATATTTCACGTATTATTCTACATTTCTCACTCCATTATCAGGAACACGTATATCATTATGCCGGTATTTACATATATATATGGCGCTACACAATCATTGGTTCGACTCTTGCGGTCGGCATTTTGTGTCTTAGAGGTCCCTATTTCAACACTAGCTAACTACTTCTCGGACATTTTTAGGATGACAATTATTCCCTTCAGCACAAAATTTCTCATTGATTAACGGTGCACGTTACTTACTGATGACATATATTTTCCAAAATCCCACTGTAATGTGCCAGACAGTCCGGGTTCGAAACTTGGGTCAGTGAAAATTTTCTTGACGAACTTTTCATGCGACATGCCAGGTTAATCTATCTATTCCCTCTAACTAATCCTTACTGATGCCTCCTACGTCATTAAATATTCACACACGCACACGCTAATATTTGCTAGAAGATCACGCACTGAGAAAAAAAAAAAAAACCATGTTTCACACCCGTAATGGAAAATCATTATTTACACACATTATTTCCACACTCGCGAAGACCATATTTTACCACACGCTAATATCACAATATGTACACCCCCCTAGGCATCAGCATAAAATAAAACCTAAAAAAAAAACCTAACTATCCTTGCTACAGTACTTAAAAAGGAAAATAAACGAATAATCATGCATTAACTTATTTACAGTTAACAGCTAATCATGCACATGCTAGATAATGAATCAGGGTACTTATCAACTCGGCGACGCTCCATACTCAGCTCCACGGCCTCATGGTTTCAGGTCGGCCCCATGATGTACTTAAGCCATCATGCTAACGGCCTCAAAACCTGAACCCATACCATTCTCCACACCCATGGTCTTCACTCTTGTTGCTTTCATGAAATCACACGCTCATCGCTTCCTACTACACTAAAATACATATAAAAAACACAGATAAAATTAAATTATTCTAGCACATACACTTCTTCACAATTGTAATATACACTTTGTCTCTGCTTTCCGCGAGTTTACACGTGGCACTGCGATGCGTCCTTGTTTGATCTCGCTCCGATCCTAATTTTTCAGTTAATGTTGTAAAAATTCACCTTCTTGAATTTACAAAAATTTCGGTCATTATTGAGTTAAATGCAAAGTCTATCGGACCCGTAGTATCTTCGACAGCTAGTTATTTGATAGGAAATGCTCTAGATTAGGGTTCTCGTGAACCACATACACGTACGTCCGACACGTTCAAATTTCCGTAGCAGAGTGCCTCTTCTCAGCGGCACGTGTCTCCTTCATGCACGCCGGATCTTGGATAGTGAGCTCGGGGAACCCCATCAACAATGATGTAACATCCCGTCACATATGCCTGCGATTATTTATTCCAATAAATTGTTGCAAATACGCCGTCTTTAATTATTGTTCTCAAAATGGTTTAATCTTGTTTTCACCTTATCCCCTGGTGGATTTAAACATTTTTAGAAGTCATTTATGCGGCACCCATCTTTAATTTACCCCCATCATTCCAAAACCTGCTCTGCTGCGATTCGCTGCCTGAAAATGTTGCCAACTTAAATCTGGTGACTTTTGTCATCACACCTCATGGAATATTCCAATGCTTTCCATTTCATCACAAGATGACCTTGACACGTGGAACTATCTTTAAACCTGGGCAAGCGTAATGGCGCCACACATCCGGCCTATAATGTAACTGCGGCTATTCCCTCATATGCCATTTTTTTAATTTCTAATATTCTTAAAGACAATGATATGAGCCAATTGGGCTCATCTTTCCCCCACTTTCTTTTTGGAAAAATTACTGACAAGGGATTTTTCCAACCACACATCTTCCAAATATATCATTGTCTTTCCATTATTTACTTAACAAATCCAGATTTTAGACTCAAATTTTCTTCCTTAAGACGAGTATTATTCATTGTTAACTTAGTAACCACCTTCTCCATCATTCCTCTTAATTCAATTAATTCTTCACAGGCACATTCTCCGCCAGAACTTTCGTTTTCATCATTTCTCCTCTGGGCATCTCGTATGTAGTATCGTAGGTTAACATAACATTTTCTTCTTCTTCATCTTCCATCTCATCGTCTTCTCCACCATCTTCTTCTCCTCCTTCATCTTCTTCAGGATGTCCTTCAAGATCGTCTTCAACTACCAACAATGTGTTTTCTTCTTTACTCCTGTTCCTTCCAAGGAAAAACCCGGAGCATTTGGATTTAAGCCCCTGGCTTCCTCTCTCTGTGTCATGTCATGATTTTCCTCAATTTCTTCTCTACATCTCCTATCCGGATTCCCTTGTTGAATCGCACTCTTCCACTGGTCTGACGACACTCCTTTCGTGGCCAACTCCTCAACATATCTTCTAGACTCATTCCTGCGTTCTTGAAGATCCATTCTGTCATTTTCTTCTCTTCTTGGTCGATCTCTTGCATCACCTGGTCTATTATATGGTGGATATGGTCTTCTCATCTCTCCAAACCTTCCATATCTATATCGGTACCCTTGTCTTCTGTTTCCTCCATAATTCTGATTATAATTTGACTCATAACTTCTATCGTTGACTCGTCCTCTTCCAAAGGATTGAGCTTTCCAATTTCTTCCCTGGTATCCTCCTCGATACTCTCTGTTCTGATTATCATCGTTCTTATTGTTGTACGTGTTGGTTCCCTGGGTCTTCTTCTCTGATGAATTCTCTTCCTTGGTCAAATCAATAGTATGGACTGCTTCAATATTCCGACTCCTAGGATTATACAAATTCGATGTTTGATCTAATTGCCTTAACAATACTTCGGCCTCTACAGCTGTTTTCACGTTCGCAGCTATCAATGTCCTTTGCACATCCACCGGTAGCTGTCTTTCAATTGATGCGATTAACTCTTCTTCTGGAGGCGGACAGTCTAACTCCCTAAGCTTCAAAAGTTGCCCACTGAAAAAGTCTGCGTATCTCGTGGGTACTGTGCTCTGGTATTTTCGTGAATACAGTTCAAGTCTGAGTCCTTGTTGAACCTCCTGACCCCAGTATTTTTGTAAAAAGGCACGCTTGAAACCTTCGTAGTCATCAAAACAATATTTGAATGCTTTAAACCAGATCAATGGTTGTCCATCTAGAAATCGCTCTACAATCCTCAACTGTCTATCCGGATGAATTCTATTGTCCTGAATATATTCTGTCATCTCTCTAAGGAAACTTTTCGGTGTTATCTCGGGCCCGCCAGTAAATTTCCTTGGCTTTCCCTCTGATAATCTCATCAATTCAAAATATGGAATTGGTCCCATAATCTGTGGCGTTGAAGTTCGTTCTTCAAATGGTTGGTTGGTAGTTTCAGGTAAACGGGTCTGATCTACTCCATTTCCCAATCCTACACTACTAGAATGGCTTCCTGCTTGCTCTAAGACATTTTGTTTATTTATCATCGATCGCATGAGCAGTTCTCCCTTAGTCTCCTGTAATTTCAATATCTCGACATCTTCCTTAAGTCCCTTGATTTGTCCGATCTCCTCTTTCATTTCTTTCATTAATTCTTCATGTATGTCTACCTTCACTTCCGTCTTATGGCATTTATGAGCCCATTCACTAATTTGCTTCGTTACTTCACAACCTTCAGCTCGAAGATCCGCTTGCACTCCATTTATTTCCTCCAAGAGTTCCTTCCTATTTTCAGCCATCTCTTCTTTCAGTTGGTCTTCTACCTTATTAACTTCTCCATGGACATTATCTCTCAATTGCAACAACCGGTCATTGAATCCCTCGGCAGTCTTGACAAACGATTCATGTGTTTCTATTTGTAGCTTGGTGACTTTGGCGTCTGTCAATACGATCGCTTCCTCAATATCAACCATCTTATCCTTGATCGAATTTACAGCTTTCTGTTGACCCTCGACGTTTATTTCGACTTGACTCAGTTTCTCCGACAACCTGGCATCTACTTGCGATACTGTTAAAGCGACCTGATCTATCTTTTCTTCCACCTTGTCACTGCGGGTAACTGCTTCCATTCGGACCTCTTCTATCTGCTTCTCTAATCTTTGAGCATTCCTATCGCAGCCCTCTTTAACTATAGTTATCTCTGTCGATAGCTGATCCTTGATACTGACCATCTGGTCCCTAACTTCTTTAAATTGTTCATTTGCACTCTCCTTAACTTCTTTAAATTGTTCATTAACACCTTGAAATTGTTCATTTGCACTCTCCTTAACTTCCCTAAATTATTCATTGGTGCTCTCCTTCACTTCCCTAAATTGTTCATTCATGTCCTCCCTCAATTCATTCATGAGTTCGGTCATAAGACCCTTCATCACCTCCACATCTACCATATTATCTTTCTGAGAAAACGGGCCTTCCCTCTAACCATGTGCCGTGGATATGAGAAAGAATAAGTTCAAATTTCCATAATTACTATTATATAATTTAATTCCAGCTTCTTTACTTTACGTTACGTGGATAATATCAATCAAAAATTTGGCCAAACTTTGCCATCTAAAAGCTGTCCCTATTTCATCTACATTTTGCCAAAGTTTTATACAAAGAACACAAAACCCGAAATAAATTCGCTAACAAATAATTAACACAGCCCCAAAGAAATTTAACATTGAACCACCGAATATCGCGATACTACCATTGGGCTTTCGAATTATTAAGTACTTCACATACAGTACATGCCAGTATACAAACACATGCCCTCAGCATTACGGCGGATATGACCGAAACAATGGCCCATATCGTCGTAAACTGACACCATAACATTTGTTACTGCCATTTTCCACAACTTGAGACCGAGGTCATCTCATCCTTCCACGAAAATCTACAATTTCTTAAACTATTGCCCCTGGCTGAATTTATTTGAAGAATAAACCAGACATTTTTAACCTCGTTTGGATTTAACACAATCCCTCTATTCTTTTGGGCATTTCTATTAAGTGACTGCCATGAGCCTATGTCCATAACAATGGTACTCACGATCTGTTCTCATTCAGTTTCGCAAAATAATCTACATTTACATGTCACTCATAAAGTATCTAACAAAAATCGTGAAACCCGAACTTTAGGATTTTCCAAAAAAAATTTCCAAAATTTCTATCATCACCATGATCAACTTGGTTCCACTTAATGGGTAAACACACAATCGTGCCCCACGTTGGGCGCCAACTCAACCCTCTACCCTTCCTGCCTTTGAAATGTGGCGCCGGCTCGAGACATCCCAGGGTCGCTGACTGGGTACTACCCTCAGAGATATCTTCAGATATTATAAACTAACCTTAAATTAATCAAGCAGGAAGGATAAAAGAGAAGAAATAAAATAATTAAATAAAATCCGAATGAGAACATTTACGAATGCAAAATTTATTGAAAAAGGCTAAACTTTGGCAAAGCAAATATACTTCTATACAAACAATACACTCTTCGGACCAAATATTGTTCACAACCTCTATCACCCTCGACTATAAAATATCAACCTCATGACTCATAGATTTCAAATCCTTCTAAACACATTACTTCATCTTTATTACAATTCCCTTTCATCTTATTCATCAACTCTACTTCAGTACTTCAAAAATTTTAATCCAATTCCATTCCACTCATTTTTTGGTACCACCATATTTCAAAATTTTCAATAATAAAATATTATAATAATCTATCATCATGACCTTTGTTAATTTGTCAAAGTACCTTTTAAAATGTTAATACAACCAAAACTTCTTCCGTTCATTCTTTGAATAACAAATTCGTATTTGCTCTCCATACCTTTAAGTTATTTCCTCACCATATTATAAACCTTGTAGTTACCATTTACTAAATACCAAATTATTTATTTAAATACACTCTTCGAAATGAAATGTATGAGGCTGTGTAAATTCATTAAGCAACATCCGCCGTGTAATTCACAACTCATCTTTTAATTAATTAAATCCATTAAATTCATTATGATTTACAAATTCACAGTTATCAATGTCGGTATAATTGTTACCTTGAAAATCATAAGTTTATCCAATTAAGTTTGTTAGATTTTGTAATTCAATCCAAAATTTTATATATCATAAAATTATTCATCACAAATTTTATATTAAAAAATAGTCCCTATTATGATTTGAGTCCGAAACTATTTAACTTATTCTTTCTCAATACCATCCTCCCTCATATAATGCTGATAATATGGAACGCACGCACGAAATCGAAAAGTAACCCTGACATAAATAAATTAAATTAATTTACCGATTCATTAAAATGATAAATATCTCACATATGCTTAATTAGCTGTTTTATCATATACAAAACATATGCCTACCCTGTAGCAAGAAACCCTATACTATAATATTAAATACATCTTAACCTACACTGATTCTACAGACAATGGGATGAACCTCATTGCCGCAAGTATAAACAACCACATGAACTGAATTCAACATCAAAAAAAAATATTGCAACTGCAAAATCAAAATTTGCATTGCCCACATATTGAAGAACATATAACATAAACAAACACAACATAATTTCAATCATATAGTCACAGGGGAAATCATTATACACTGGCTCGGCCGGGCATCGAACTCCGACCCTCAACATGGCATCATTACAGTGACCTATCATTATGCTTGCCGCAATGATCTGTCACGAAGTCTAGCTATCATTATTTAATCTAATTGTGCTGTCCTGAGTTCCACAAACAGAATTTTTCTTACGGATGAATGCGATATTTTGTTACTTATAAGACCTTACTACAGCTGCCATAGCCTCTCTAATACACAACGCGCCGTCCTGGTCTGTAGCCTTATCGCACGCCCGACTCATTTCATTGACACGGCATTCTAACATGTTCGCACCCACTTAAATTCTCTCTCTCTCTACTCTAAATGAAGCCATATGTTCCTCCACAATATCATGCGCCTGTGCGAACAGTTACTAATTATATAATACTCTCAATATATTTTATTCATTTCATATTTCACGTATTATTCTACATTTCTCACTCCATTATCAGGAACACGTATATCATTATGCCGGTATTTACATATATATATATGGCGCTACACAATCATTGGTTCGACTCTTGCGGTCGGCATTTTGTGTCTTAGAGGTCCCTATTTCAACACTAGCTAACTACTTCTCGGACATTTTTAGGATGACAATTATTCCCTTCAGCACAAAATTTCTCATTGATTAACGGTGCACGTTACTTACTGATGACATATATTTTCCAAAATCCCACTGTAATGTGCCAGACAGTCCGGGTTCGAAACTTGGGTCAGTGAAAATTTTCTTGACGAACTTTTCATGCGACATGCCAGGTTAATCTATCTATTCCCTCTAACTAATCCTTACTGATGCCTCCTACGTCATTAAATATTCACACACGCACACGCTAATATTTGCTAGAAGATCACGCACTGAGAAAAAAAAAAAAAAACCATGTTTCACACCCGTAATGGAAAATCATTATTTACACACATTATTTCCACACTCGCGAAGACCATATTTTACCACACGCTAATATCACAATATGTACACCCCCCTAGGCATCAGCATAAAATAAAACCTAAAAAAAAAACCTAACTATCCTTGCTACAGTACTTAAAAAGGAAAATAAACGAATAATCATGCATTAACTTATTTACAGTTAACAGCTAATCATGCACATGCTAGATAATGAATCAGGGTACTTATCAACTCGGCGACGCTCCATACTCAGCTCCACGGCCTCATGGTTTCAGGTCGGCCCCATGATGTACTTAAGCCATCATGCTAACGGCCTCAAAACCTGAACCCATACCATTCTCCACACCCATGGTCTTCACTCTTGTTGCTTTCATGAAATCACACGCTCATCGCTTCCTACTACACTAAAATACATATAAAAAACACAGATAAAATTAAATTATTCTAGCACATACACTTCTTCACAATTGTAATATACACTTTGTCTCTGCTTTCCGCGAGTTTACACGTGGCACTGCGATGCGTCCTTGTTTGATCTCGCTCCGATCCTAATTTTTCAGTTAATGTTGTAAAAATTCACCTTCTTGAATTTACAAAAATTTCGGTCATTATTGAGTTAAATGCAAAGTCTATCGGACCCGTAGTATCTTCGACAGCTAGTTATTTGATAGGAAATGCTCTAGATTAGGGTTCTCGTGAACCACATACACGTACGTCCGACACGTTCAAATTTCCGTAGCAGAGTGCCTCTTCTCAGCGGCACGTGTCTCCTTCATGCACGCCGGATCTTGGATAGTGAGCTCGGGGAACCCCATCAACAATGATGTAACATCCCGTCACATATGCCTGCGATTATTTATTCCAATAAATTGTTGCAAATACGCCGTCTTTAATTATTGTTCTCAAAATGGTTTAATCTTGTTTTCACCTTATCCCCTGGTGGATTTAAACATTTTTAGAAGTCATTTATGCGGCACCCATCTTTAATTTACCCCCATCATTCCAAAACCTGCTCTGCTGCGATTCGCTGCCTGAAAATGTTGCCAACTTAAATCTGGTGACTTTTGTCATCACACCTCATGGAATATTCCAATGCTTTCCATTTCATCACAAGATGACCTTGACACGTGGAACTATCTTTAAACCTGGGCAAGCGTAATGGCGCCACACATCCGGCCTATAATGTAACTGCGGCTATTCCCTCATATGCCATTTTTTTAATTTCTAATATTCTTAAAGACAATGATATGAGCCAATTGGGCTCAATATATAGAGTAAACAGAAGAGGTCCAAGCACAGATCCCTGTGGAACACCTGTTTGCTTCGTCTTCCAATCCGTGGTCATGCCGTTTATGACAACATGTTGTCGCCGATTGGTGAGGTATGAAGCAAAGAGTTGAATAGCAGAGGGACTCAGATTAAATCTTTGTAGTTTATTTGTAAACAAAACACAGTAATTGTAGATACTCGATTTCAGTGATGCAGTCGGTTAGTCGTTGTCCTATTCTCAAGATACCGGGTTCGAACTTAGCTAAGATCGATAGCATATGAAGGGGTTTAAACTCAACAACTCCCTACCATTGGCTTCTGGCATGATAAATAACACCAGCGGACAAATTTTCGGTACCCTGAAGTCTCATAAAATCTATGCCAATAATGGAAATGACGTTAAACAAATAATATTTTTACTAGAGCCAAGACGAATAGAATTGTATAGTGTGACGACTCACGGCCCTCGCTGCGCTCCCTAGCTAGAGCGACGCATCAAGTCGGCCGTGGACGACTTGTGTTGGTTGATATGTTCCTTCATTACGCGGCGCTGGTGTGGATAGATGGGGAGGATGGGGATCAACTCTTTCTGAACATGTGTTTCTAAATGGGAATTGATGTGAGTTAATTCAGATTTTATAGTTTAAATAAATGATTTGAAACAGTGTATTAATTACTGTGGTGCTTCAGGACTGTGAATTGTGTTTGCTGACTGATGACTGTGTTTATGTGGTATAGATGTTTGATGCAAATTAAGATATATTGTTTCATGTTTTGAAAGTAATCTGTGCAAAATACATAGGAAGTACTTTAACAGTTAGTAACAACTAGAGCCCGGATTTCCATGCAAATACATGTTCCTAAATAAGCTGGTTACACTTTTGAAACTTTGCAAATTTTCGTTTTATGACTAATCAATTCCAAACAACCGTACGTTCTCCGTGCATGTTTGCATGTTTTGGCCTTTTTGGGAGGAAAATCATGGAAAATGCATATTTTTAAAATTGTGGATATAATAGCGAATAAATGGACATTTATTTGGGATTATATGACTTTTCTTCTGACTTTGACGCATATATTATGTCATGACAGTGCCTCTTTTGAACATGGGTTTGCAGAATTTCGGACCGTACGTCCACATTGTGTGTCTATTATTGAGAGAGAAATAAAATGAATTCCTTGACAATCAAAGTTAGATGTATAGAGGTCCTATAATCCAGTTAACAAAGCACTTTCTTATTTTTTGTTTGAGCAAACATTGACATAAACGAGAAGACCTCGTGTCGACCGCTCTAATACTTAAAAATAAGGTGTCCCAGTAAAAACTGAACCCTACATTTTGCATTACTAAATGCTATTTCTTTTTTTCGTCTATGTTAGACGAAGAAATGGAAACTTGAATCGCGTTACTAACAATGAGATAGCAGCTTATAAACCTTGGTTTTGCACTGAATCCTGTTTTGTTTTCCTGGAATTTCCTGCCTCGAACTTCGAACTCTCACTGTTCACACGCCTGAGGCCAAAATAACGAAGAAAATAAGGGAGTTCGAAAAGCAGCACGCTTACGCGCTTCAAATTGTAATTGAGTGTTGGAGTGTGCTTAGAAGTGTTGGTGTCATGCTATCTGTTAAAAGTCTACAAAGACACCTCGTGTCTAAATGGACCGAGGAAAGGAATTTGTAAGTTAATTTTTGAAAAGATATAACTTCGGACATACTTCGTCCTAAATGTCTTCATTTAAGTATGAACCTGTCACTTCTCGTGACATTTTCTGTGTTCAGGAATGTTCTGACAGATAAACTAATGAACTTAAATGAAGAAAATGTGGAGAAATTAATTGTTGTACAATGTTTCGAGGAGAAATGAAAATGTAACCATGTTGAAGTGAATTTTGATAGTGCATATTTTCCTGTTTTTGTGCATGTTCCATCATTTGATAGTGCATGAATGCATGCATACGTAGAGATTTTATAGTGCATGGAAATCCGGACTCTGGTAATAACGTAAGAACATTACTTCAGAAATTGGTTCGTCAGTAACATAATGAATATCTCAAACGTTTGTGCTTATACTGAAATTCAAGTCAAGAGCTTAGGAAAAGTATCCTTCCACATGTGAGCACGTCCCCTCTTCCCCCTTCCCGTCTCGACCCAGTTCTCCATCTCCGCCACAACCAGCTTATCATTAACGCCGGGCGTCCATCTGACAAGTACAGTACTTCATTCTAAAATAGTGAAGCATCAAACGAAATCACTTCCTTTCACATAGCTGTACTTTGATTACGTACCATACCTATTTATTTCTTTATTGACCATGTAAAACCTACAGATTACTGACGAATATCGAGGCAAGAGACGCAAGGTTTATTTTTATTTCATAATGCAATTTGTGTGAGGCACATGGAGCCTTACAACATAAGTCTACGATTCCGCTCTCGTGCAACGACTGTCAGTGGCAGTTTCTCACAGTTAAAAAAGCTGAAAAATCCACCCGTGAGTGGGATTGCAAAATACAATGCTTCCAGGAATGTTGTAAATATTGTAGTCTCGTCATTCGGAAGGTAAAAACGAACTCATGATCCTCTCATGATAACATTTCTGCAGGTAGAGGGCAGTTACGAATATAAAGTAAAGTACACATTATTATTATTATTATTATTATTATTATTATTATTATTATTATTATTATTATTATTATTATTATTATTATCATCATCGAATACGCCAAGGAACATATTCCCATACCGTGTTAAGGCCCTTCCTATTTTATTTACGGCGAGTTCTGAGCTGACACATCGATCTTTCGCTGGATACTTTGGATTTTCCGTGGAGTTTAAATTCCAAGCGAGCGGCGTAAACACTGTACACGGTCTTTTTCACGTCTTCCACAGTCCACAGTGGATTCTAATCTCGTAGGCTACTGTAAATGTTTAAAACAATTTGGTTTAGATTTTCTGCTTTATTTTTTTCCACTTTTGTTAGCTTTAAAGTATTTCACAGGGGACTCAAGCGTCACAGCATCACACACGTCTTGCTCACACTGGCAGCCATTATGAATACTGAACATGCTGTTGCAGCCAGTATTGTCGACAGTTTTCTTGGATCCATCTTCAACGTCGCACATATTATGCGAACTTATCAGCAGTGGAATGAACTCGAACGAACTTTCTAAGTACACAGTGCAATAAAATATCAATATCATATCAAATAATTATTATTTTGCTACATACACAACTGAGAACAATAACTATTCATAGCCATCTACGTATGAAATATAAGAGTTGGTAACGAACCCGAATAACATACAACCTGTGATATATTTTCCATATTTATACAGGGCAAAAATTTTAATTCATCAAGTCAGTTCACCAGAATATCTAACCAAACTGAAGAAAGCTCCTGACTTCAGGAACAAGTAACAGACCTAGGGAACTATTTGGCGCTGCGGAAGCCTTTTTACCGACCAGAAGTCTGACTAACATCAAAGGGACCGCTAAGGTCTTGAGTTGACTCTCAGTATAGTTGCGCTAACGTAAGTGTTCTTTCAGTAATTCGCTACGTAAATGACTGCATATCAAACTCTGTAGCAGTTATGAGTTATTTATAACCTTTAAAAAACAGATGTCAACTGTTTAGTGTACATGCTGCGAAATATATCGCAGTATACATACTAAACCTCCACAGGCTTGTCATATTATTCTTATAAATACGTAGTATGTCATTATACTGTACATGTAATTCTTGCATAACTATTTAATTTATACATTAACATGCTCAGCTTAATCACGAATCTTACTAGTAACTTCCTCTGGAGATGCTTAATTCTCTTTTTTAAGATGAATTCCTGCTGATTATCAGAGTAATTTAGTGTTACCACCAGCACTAGATCATACAGAGCTAATACTAGAGGAGATAATCATGAGTGGAAGGAACATCTGATTTAGTAGATTGGCGTTGATATCGACATCTTTCTCTATGATGTTTCAGGATACATATAATGGAAGATTTGGAAAAATGTGTGGGACTGCTATGGGCTCCAGTTGTGTCTCTGCCCCACTTTTTCTCCATTAATATTGAAACTGTCACAGTTTTGGATAAGTTCGGCAGTAAAATGCAGATCGCAGATACGACTTTTATCACTCAAAGGCAGATCTTATCGTGGAGTAGCCTTCGACCACTTGGAGAACATATTGGGATTTTTGGGGTGAAAAAAAAAAGACTGTTTATCGCAACCCGACTTGTCACCCGGGCATATTCTTGGCATATTCTCATGCGGAAGTAAATTGAAGCACATGCCGAAGTACACTGTACGTCCTACTTCTCAAATACTCAATATCTTCACTCTGCAGTGCACGAAAAGTTAACCAGATATTTTGCGCGTATAAAACTATCGAAAAAGACCAGAAACTGTTTACACACTTCCGCTTTAAGCCGGCAAAAAGCGCGCCTACTTGGCCTTTATATCGACAGCAGCGCTGCAGGCGGCGGAGAACATGTAAACCGTGTCTGTTAACATGTGATTCAGTGGGAGTCATCACACTGTTCATTTCTATTCGTCATCCTAGAGCTGTCGATGTAATCGATTAATCGAACCGATTAACCGATTCATCTAAAATCCGATTAACCGATCAATGGGATTTAACCTATTAATCGAATCGATTACAATATTGTAGTGTGATGAAGGAAAAATAACCGTTTTGCGTGCCATAAAAACTGTATATTGTACTATCTGTCATTTGGTGTGCAAGCCTCAGCTAATGTATGATTGGCAGCTCATTAAACTAAGCTGCTGTTCATGTTGTCGTGGATTGCTATTGGTTACGTCAACTACGTGATATATATGTATTCTTTGTATTTCCATATACTATACGCGCACTTTTTCTTGAGCCCGATTTTTACGGGGTGAGGAGCAAGGAGGGAGTGCTGCCAGTTTCGGTTATACTGCCACTGGATGGAAATGAAATCCGAATTGAATCGATAATATGATCGATCGATATGAATTTTCTAAACATTTATTATCTTACGTCAGCAATTGTGTCACACATACATTATTTAACATTATATAACATTTCTCAATGCGAATCTTGTTACTAGCATGAATTATATAGTTTGGCTTTGCTGTGTAAACAACAACAGTACAAGTTTGCAAAGTGTACGCCAGATGTCGCACAGCGATGAATAAGCGATTCATAGTTTGTGTTTCAAAGGTTGCCGATATGGATGTCGAAGATAACCGAAGTCTACCGATTCAGCACTAGGGAGCTCCGGGCTCAAGAAAAAGTGCGCGTATAGTAGTTACCTTTTTACTCGGTGACGAGTGTGTGTTAATAACAATAAAAGTGATATTGTGAATACGATGGTGAAGTCCTCTTATAATTCAGTAGTTTTACGATTTATATAACATACGCTTTGGTGCACTGTGCTCATAATGGTATTCGTTGGAAGTTTATCGCACCGAGGGCGGCTTGGTGGGGAGGCTTTTGGGAGAGAATGGTTGTCTCTGTAAAAATATGCCTAAGAAAGGTACTCGGCAATTCCCAGCTGAACGAAGTCCAACGTGTTGGCTGAATGGTCAGCGTACTGGCCTTCGGTTCAGAGGGTCCCTGGTTCGATTCCCGGCCGGGTCGAGGATTTTAAACTTCATTGGTTAATTCCATTGGCTCGGCGACTAGGTATTGTGCTGTCCCCAACATCCCTGCAACTCACACACCACACATAACACTATCCTCCACCACAATAACACGCAGTTACCTACACATGGCAGATGCCGCCCACGCTCATTGGAGGGTCTGCCTTACAAGAGCTGCACCCGGCTAGAAATAGCCACACGAAATTGATTGAAGCTGAACGAAGAAAGTCTCAATACAATACTGACAAGTGTTGAAGCCACCCTCAATAGCAGGCCAATCACCCAGTCTATAGACATGGGAGATCTCTTGACACCAACCCATTTTTTAGTTGGAAGAAAACCAACGTCCATACCGGAAGGGCCAGAACCGAGCACGAGGATATATCTCGTAAAGGAATACAGATTGCAACAAAAGGTCTTGGAGGACTTTTCACGATGCTGGAAAAAGGAGTATCTGCTTCAACTGAGAAGTCACCATGAGGTCAAAAATCAAAGGACCAATACACATTTGCCCAAGATCGGAGACATCGTCCTCGTCCAAGAAGACGTCAGACCCCGCCACATGTCGAAGAAAGCGAGGATGGAAGAGATGCACCCAGGGAGAGACGGACGTACAAGAACGGTCGTTCTGCGGCAGTCTGACAACACGCTCATTACTCGGCCAGTGCAGCTGGTCAACCCTTTGGAGATAGACCAGGGTGGGGAGGATGTCGCGGATTGACATTGGTTACGTCAAGTACGGGATATATATGTATTCTTTATATTTCTATATAGGTACCTTTTTACTCGGTGACGAGTATGTGTTAATAATAATAAAACGTGATATTGTGAACACGACGGTGAAGTACTCTTAATTCAGTAGTTTTACGATTTATATAACACATGTCTTGCCGGCCAGGTCAGGGATTTTTGCCTGGACCTGAGGGCTGGTTCGAGGTCCACTCAGCCTACGTGATTAGAATTGAGGAGCTATCTGACGGTGAAATGGCGGCCCCGGTCTAGAAAGCCAAGAATAACGGCCGAGAGGATTCATTGTGCTGACCACACGGCACCTCATAATCTGCAGGCCTTAGGGTTGGGCAGCGGTCGCTTGGTAGGCCAAGGCCCTTCAAGGACTGTAATGCCATGGGGTTTGGTTTGGATGTTTCTTTCAGAAAGACAACAGCAATAATACCTCCGTGTCTGCTTTCTTCTAAAACGATGGTTATGACCATTGCTTTTACAAACTATTGGAATGGAAACAGTGTAGCATATTTCCGGACCATTAAAAAACACAGTCAGGCAGCATAATGAGTATGGGTGCGGAAGGTACTTGAAAGGTTCCAGGCAATGTGTGAATTGACAGATACCAGTTGCCAGAAATAAACAGTAGAAAAAATGACAAATTAAACCTCAGTCTGTGTGGAGTTGTTATTCAGAAGAAAGTAATATATTCACATTCTGTGTTTGTGAACTTCAGTTACAAATGTGGCTTGTGAGCCGAAGCGAGGATAAACTTCGTGAAAGTTTGGGATTTAAACTGGACGACTGTGGCAAGGTGACAGGAAAAGAACAGTGCTTTGTAAGAATTCTGGAAATAAAAAAATTGTCTTCATTATCATCTCATACATACTTTCCAAAGTGTACCCGAGTCTATCAATGTCAGTACTAGTTCATCTTCTCATTCAACGTAGGAGCACCTAATAGTGAAGCCTGTGTCGTCTAATAAAGAAACTGAAATTACGAATAAACTAGTGAAGTGGATTGTGCAGGTCAACAGTGTCTCTGATCATGGTCTTAAAGAGCTTTTGCAGGAAGCTCTGAATTCTCACACTTACCGTCTTTCCTCTAGAGACACAGTAACAAAATAACAGAAAATGACAAGTAAGTTGTACGACATAGAAAGGTCAAAATTATTAGATGAACTGAAACAAGCAGAATTTGTTAGTCTCACGGGGGATTTTTGGCCTTTCATATCTAAGCGTAGCTACTTGAGGGTTACAGCTCACTGGATCGATTCAAATCGGGAATATCGTAGTTCACCATTACAAAATAAAATGTTACAGAAAACCACATTGCTGCTAACTGCACAGAAGAGTTTGAAGATGTAGTTCGTTAATGTTGTTTGGGAAATAAAGTTGTAGCTGTTTGCAATCCCAATGACAATACAAGAAACATCAATCTAGGAGTTGAAAGAGAGAAGTACGACCATTTTCGGTGTGCAGCCCACAATGTACAATGCTCCTATCGGAACATTACTTTCAAAGTGCGGGAAAATAGTTGGACATTTTAAACCCATCCCTTATCTAGAAAATGAGCTTAATAAAAACGTTAAAGAACAAGGCCTTGATGCTTGTAAATTAAAATAGCACGTACTTACTCGATGGAATAGCACGTATTTCATGTTCGAGAACCTTATGAAATCTAAAAGGGGTATTATAGACGTCCTATCGACCCACCCTTTTAATAGCAGACCTCTAAAAACAGTTGAATGGGAGGTGGTAGAAAAAATGATGGTGTGTCTTACGCCATGCTTAGAAATATTAGACCTCGTTGGTGGTAGAAAATATGTGACAGGTAGTGTAGTTGCCGACAGTAACACACTTGATATTACCTTTAAGTTGCTCCGATGTTGATCCTAGGTACATAGCTAGATTTAAAAGAACTCTTGTAGAAGATTTAATGGATTTAATGGATTTGAAACCGTCGAAGACGAACAGGATTCTGATCATGCCATTTTGATTTCGAGTTCGACAACACGTATGATGGAAGTCTTCAAGTCGTTGGTGGAACTAGAAGATGACTTCGGAGACCCTCTGCAATGGTGGAAAATACATTCAGTCCAGCTTTCATATCTCGCACGCATAGCGGAAAAATTGCCTTGCATCCCAGCTACTTCACTTCCTTGTGAGAGAGTGTTCAGTGATCCTGGAAATATTGTTAGTAGGAGAAGGGCGGCCCTTAGTTCTGAACATGTCAACGTACTGACATGTCTTAAGTCCTGGAGCAAATAGGTGTGACTGTAATTGTCAACTTCACAGTTTCAAACGTTTGTACTATTAAATCATCAATATTGATATATATTTAAAATATTAACTGATTTTTAACTTTTTATTACTTATTTATTATTATTATTATTTATTACCAATACAATTAAAATTTAAAATAAAAATATCTTCTTTTTTTAAATTTTGAATTATAAAAATATATTATTCCGGCTGTTTTTCTCGAACTTACAGTGTGTGAAACCGATTATAATTCGATTAATCGGCCGATTAATCGATTGAAGTCATTCGGTTAACCGATAAAAAATTTAATCGATCGACAGCTCTAATTTTCACCATACCTGGAGAGTTTTATTCACAAGCGTGGGAAATAATGTGTGCTATTTTTATTTTACTTTGTTTCATTTTATTCGTTATAATAATAGTAGTAATAACAATAATAATAATAATAATAATAATATCGTACAACCTCCAGAGAGCCCTGGTCAGGTCTTTCGAGTAGACACCTATGGGCGACCTGCATTCTGACGATGGAGCCTACGTAGGATGAAATCTACTGTTGAAGAAGACACGCACACGCACAGAGTCTCCGAGCTAGATGAATTAACCAATGAAGGTTAAAATCCCCAACCCGGTCTAGATTTGAACCCGGGACTCCTTGAACCAAAGGCTAGCACACTAACCAGTTAGCTACGGAGCTGGACGTTTTATTAGTAGGCCAGTCAAAATCGACACAAACAATCGCTAAATTCGCAAACCGCTATGTATCTCTGATTTTTATTATGTTGTTTGGACCCATTAGGACTATGTATGCCCAAGTTTGCAACTCTCAAAATGTTGTGAAAAAAATTTTACACGGGAAAAACAGTGAAATTTTTGGACTTGTTTCAGATTCTACTCTATATCTCCTAATTCATGCATTTTTTGTCAAAAGCTACTCTATACATTTTCAAGAGCATTAAATTTTTGACAAATTAAGCCAAATCGGAGCTCTATAGGTCAATTGGTTACCGAATTACGACACTTTGAAAACAGGCCAGTTTTCCAAAAATTGTAAATTTTAGTTTTAGACCTCTTTGGACCGAAATTGCGTTGAAACCATTGATCCTACTAGTAGAACTTGCAGAATATAATTTGTAGGTAATTTAATTAGCTTTAAATTAAGTGCAGAGCGGGCTCTGTAAGCTTCGTAGTTTTTCTCAAACTCTCAAAGAAACCCATGTAAGATAAAATAGCATTTTTCCAGAAATGTACCTAACCACTTTTTTGTTGCATGAAGTGAGATTTGAACATGTAAAACTTGTTATGATCATATAGGAGGTAAGTTGAATAACTGTACGTGAAAGAAAGGGACATTGTCCAAAATTGTCCGGTGCTGAATCGACTGGTGTGGAAGTACGATTAGGTGGCTTCCACCTATTGATGACATATATGGGAGCAGTTGGCAATATCATGGCGGGGAGGGGCCTCAAACAGCCCCTTGCCACGATATATGCTCAAACCAGTGTCGAATAAGTGATGAATGGGCACTCTGCAAGACCGGATGGACCCAACAGATTATCAATTGTTCACGAAAGGATGCTTCACCATCCGCAGATCCGACAAATTTTGGTCAGGTCTGTGAACTGACTTTACAACTGAACAGGTATTGATGCGTTCAATGAAGAGCCATGGTGGCCTAAGCCATGGCAGAGGTATCTCTACAAGTGTGCTCTCTCGTTGGACGGGCGGGATGGTATATATGCTGAATATATGTGAAGAGGTAGAAGGATATTGGGATATTTCCTCCACAACAAGTGAACTACGCAAATTGCACGAGATACCTCTGACGTGAAAAAACTGAAAGCCTGGTTCAATAACCATCCACCGTTCCCATCAATAGGTAAACTCGTATCCATTAGCAGTGGCACTGTAGGTGGCCCCCACATAAATTGCCACACTGCACGAGAAGAAGGTCTGAAAGGGGTGAACCGAATTATTGGAAAAACTTTTGGGAATGTTAGCATCTCTAGGAAAGAGAAAGTCCTCTCTTTGGCAACGTCTACAACCTCTATCAAGACCCTCAAGAAGAGAGTCGATGTCGAGCCACTCACCATCTTCCAGCGCATGTGTATTCTGAAACAGTCAGACCTACAGTTGAAGGCCCACTTCACATATGAGCTCGCTCCATATCCAGTAGCCCTATTTCCCAACGAAGGGATGCGTAAAGGCACAAAATCAGCTATTTACGCTGCCTTCACTCAAGCCACAGAGAACGTCAGTGTGCAGGCAAAAACATTTACTGTCGTCCATAAAGTCGTGTGGCATCGGAATGATTCGGTACGGGCTATCACAGCAAGCTACTTAAGCGACATATTTAACCACTTTGGGGGAAATGTGTGTGTAGTCTTCGACGGGTATCCTGAGGATGACGCCCAAAGGAGCACCGAATTTGCAGAACGATCATGACGGTATTCTGCAGCATCAGCGGAAACTGTGTTTGACGCATCGACCATCATCACAGTCTCCCAAGAGAACATGCTCTCGAATGACAAAAGAAGGTTCGTCTCATTGAGCATCTTTGTTCTGCTTTTGCTCTCGAGGGAACTGAGACAAAAATATCAAAAGAAGACGCCGACCGCGATATCGCCGTGACTGCTCTGCAAAAAGGTACCTCCAATGACCATGTCATCATCTTTGGGGAGGATGTGGATTTGCTCGTGCTCATCTGCGGTCTAGGATGCACTAAAACAAACGTATACGACAGACACCCTCAACGATGTACGCTTCCGTACTTCTGTGAAGACAGCAGCCAACGCCAAAGCGAATCTGGCCCGTTTGCCCTAACCACAGAGGCTGAGTCGTATCACCACTACCGCACATAATACCAGGTGCAAAAGTGGTTGGGGGTGGAGAAAGAGGCCACCGACTGGGGCTGCGAATTGATCTCGGCTGGACTCATCCCCATTACCAGTCGGCAAGCTCCTGAAACTCTTCTCTTGCAAATGCATGAAGGGGTGCAGAGGTGGCTGCACTTGCCTGAAAGTAGGGCTCAGATGTTCTGAGAAGTGTGCTATCTGCTCTGGGGAAACGTGCCAGAACGCTGCCCTTATCATCATTGAAGAGGATGACGATGACGATGACGATGACGATGACGAGCCTCAAGACAACCCTGACGATCCAATACGAAGACCCACCCATTGAAGAGAGCAACGAAAGTGACGGTCCAAGGCCATCAAAAACAAGGCGACGAGTTTGATTGTGTTTAATTTGCTTGCTTGCTTGCTTGCTTGCTTGATTGATTGATTGATTGATTGATTGATTGATTGATTGATTGATTGATTGATTGATTGATTGATTGATTGATTGATTGATTGATTGATTGATTGATTGATTGATTGATTGATTGATTGATTGATTGATTGATTGATTGATTGATTTTTATTACTTATGTTTATATTAAAATATATTTCACCGTTTTTAAATGATTACATGCCTTCTTTTTCTGTACCAAACAAAAAACAAAAGATAGGAAAGGTTATGGAACATTTCTGGAAAAATGCGATTTTACCTTTTATGTGTTTTTTGAGATTTTGAGTGAACTAGGAGGTTTACAGACCCCGCTCTGCGCTTAAGTTAAAGCTAATTAATTACCTACAAATTATATTCTACACGTTCTACTCGTAGGAACAATGGTTTCGACGCAATTTCGGTCCAAAGAAGGTCTAAAACTAAAATTTTATATTTTTGGAAAACCGGCCTATTTTCAATGTACCGTAATTCGGTAACCAATTGACCTACAAAGTTCCAATTGGTCTTAATTTGTCACAAATTTAATGCTCTTAAAAAAAGTATTGAGTAGCTTTCGACGAAAAATGCATGGATTAGGAGACATAGTGCATAATCTGAAACAAGTCCAAAAATTTCGCGGTTTTTCGTGTGTAAATATTTTTCCACAACTTTTTGAGAGTTGCAAACTTGGGTATACATAGTCCTAATGGGTCCAAACAACATACTAAAAATCAGAGATACATCATGTTTTGTTAATTTATTGTCGATTTTGACCGGCCTATAGGTATCAACACAGCATAAAGATTTCGAAGCCATTTTGTTGTAGCGCTATGAAGTTCTTTTGAGGAGCGGAAGGTAAAATTCTTATAATATCCAGATATTCGTCAGCTATATGTCGGGCTGAGTGGCTCAGACGGTAGAGTACTGGCTTTCTGACGGTGACGGGCATGAGCGTAATTCGGGGTGGCATGGGGCGGGGGGGGAAGGCACTTATCCCTCACCCCCTTCCCCACCGGTAGGCTATATATCGCCCAGGAGAGGTTATCCTCTTTGGCTATCAAAAGGAGTACTGATGATGCCTTTTCAAAAATAATGAATGACTTTAATTCAAATCGAAACAGATTATGTAAAAAAAATTAAACATTTGGATTTTGTCCGCGTTATCTACTTGATTCTTACTTTTATTGATAAAAGCAGGCCAAGTAATAAATAAATTTGAAGTAGGTCTACTTTTTAATTGTGTGGATGTTATTTACTTTACAGAGGTTTGGTTATTAAAGTTATTAACGTCCAGTATTAAAATAAAGATAGAAAATATTAAGAATAATTTTGTGGTCACAAATTGCTCTCAGAAGAAGCCCACGGTCCCTGGCAATCCCTGCCACCCCAATCAAAATGCTTGAATTATGCTTATCGTGACGGGTTCTATCTTGCTTCCGTCTGGTAATATTTGAAGGTGCTTAAATACGCCAGGGTCCTAATGGTAGAATTCCAGCATGTAGGACAAAATTTCGACACCTCAGCATCTCCGAAAATAATAGTAGTAGTAGTAGTAGTAGTAGTAGTAGTAGTAGTAGTAGTAGTAGTAGTAGTACCCTACTCCTTGGCAGAATGGTTAGCGTAGAGGCCGTCGGTTAAGAGGGCCACGGGTTCGATTACGGCTGCGCCGGAGATTTCAGCTGCATATGGGTAAACCCTACGGCGGGGCCGATGACCTAGATATTTGGCCCCTTTAAACAACAAGCATCTGTATCATCATCATCATCATCATCATCATCATCATCAATCCCTACGGCTCGAGGACTGGGTGTTCGTATTTTTCACAACATAACTAAGTTAGTTTACAAGAGGGAAAGGGTGATATTTGAACAAGAGGAGGAAGAATCAAGATTGATCAAGAGGGGTGGAGTTCCGGGTGAAGAAGGAGGTTGAGTGTAAAATGTGTCGAATTTCGAATGTGAAAAAAATATTTTATCTTACTATATCTCAATGGGACACGAAGAGGAAAGAAGAATACTACTGTATATCTCTTGGTATAAAGAGGTTCTTTAGCAACCTTGAACATTAGCTTGAGGTCAGCTACTTTTCTACGAACATACCTTGTATTTGTTAGCGGTTTAACGTCACACTAACACGTACAGGTTTTCCGCAACCCTAGGTTGGGGAAAGACTAGGACTGGGAAAGTAGCAGACGTGGTACACTTCCGGCATTTATCTGGTGTGGAAATGTGAAACTACGGAAAACCTTCATCAGGCTTGCCGACAGTAAAATTTGAACCCACCATCTCCCAAATCCAAACTTAGTCTCATTATTTGTATCGCGTAATGTGGGGAACCGATTGGAGAGAGAGAGATTGAGTGAGGAATTTGGAACATAGAAAGGAGATTTCATCTTACGAGGTCTATGGGACACGAAGGGGAAAGAGTGATACATCCATTGGTCTAAAGAGATTGTTAACAGCCTTGAACAGTAACTTCACAGCAGCTGATTTCTAGGAACAGGAACAGGTCAGAGGTTAAGTTTGGTTAACAAATGTTGACTATTCGAATTATGACACTATGTTACACACGCTCTGACTATTGTATAAGAGAAAGATTGGATAGGGTCAATTCCAACTAAGTTGAAAGAATCATCGACGGACCAGATATGAGCTGTGCTCAATAAATTGGGGCCAGCAGTACAGAGGCTGGTTGGATCATCAGACAGCACCATGAGAGGTTATACGGTAATAGGGAAACGGCCAAAATGAGGCGTACTGGGCAAGACAAGGAGGGGGGTAGTTTGCCATTGCTTTCTCACTGGCAATTTGTAAGAAGCATAAAAAGTCTATAAATGAGTACAGCTAACCAAGAAGTGACATGCATGAAGTACTCTTACGTACGTATGTAGCAAACAGTAAATTGTCGTCAATCAATAATTTTAAATCCTCTTGTTCTTCGACTTTTGAACATAGAATCCTTAAGTGGTGGCCATTATATTTTTAAGGGGAAGTACAACTTATTAACACTAATATGGAAAGAAAGGGGAAGAGGTGTGACACTTAGAGTTATGAAGGTAACTGCAACAGAAAGTGAAGGGCTACGAAGGTCGTGGAACGTAAAGACTTCCTAAGTCTCACAAAACCAAATACCATCGGAATCGGAAGAGAAAAAGTGTTAACCAAGGGAGGTCAGATGAGAAAGATGAAAGGAGTTTGTCACAAGCAAATGAAAGCAATTCGAGATTCAGGTAGGTGGTACACTCCAAACATGAGAACCCCTCATTTGGGTGCCTCTTAAGACAGGCAGCCAATAACGCGGATGTATTCTATCTACCACCTCCACCTACGGTGACAAGAATCTAATCACAAACCATGAGTGTTCTTCTGAGGGAAAATGATAATGAGAGACTCTTAAAACAGGTGTGGCCAGTGGCGGCGACTAAGGGGGCGTACCCCACCTTCATTTTTTTTGTAAAAAAAATGTAATTAATTGTATTGCTTTGAACACGTGATTAAAAGATAGCCTATTGCTTAGCACAAACAATCTAGCACAGTGTTGGTTTTATTATTCCTTACATATTTTTTTTAAACTCACTGGTTGGATTTTGGTAAATTATCCATTTTTGGTGTTTATTTTCAACAAACCATACTTCTGACTGACATGATTAGGCTACTGATCACTTGCGAATTCTCCAAGTAGAGTACCTATATTTAATTGTAATACATTTGAAATTATTCTTCTGATGAAAGCGCCATTGTATAGTATTAATCAAAATCTCAAACAACTACTAGCGCAGTTAAATTGGTAAACTGTCAACCTTTACTTACCATTTTGCATCTATTTTTAGAAATGTTGTCTATGCCTCTAGACCCCCAGACCCCCGGTACGTTTTTGTTGACATCGTGATCGTAGACACAGGACTTCCAGTTTTGCGCGGAATCTGAACCACTGGGACATGATTTGCCTTTACGAAGTCCCACATGGACTGGAACATTCATGGTCCTCGCTCCCTTCAATGTAGACTACTATATTTTTCGATAGAATATGAACATACGTTGTTGTTCATTTCTAGCTCTGTACTAAAACGATTTACAATAAAACTCAACCTCCTGCCCGCCACCGCAGCATAGTAGCTTGCCGCTGAGTAGGCTCCAATTCGATTACCAGCTCTGTTGCAACTACAATAGGGTGCATTCAGCTTCAGGCAACGTAACTTCATTCCAGGGGACAGCTGTGTGGTGTCGTCACTGACTTCACCAAGGCAGCCGTGGTTCAAATCCCGTACAAATCATATGGATTTTTTTAATGAACAGATAGTGATGGTGGTGCTTATGGTCTTAAGAGGAAGTCCAAAGAGGCAACCATCTTCTCTTAACACTAATCGTTTTTTTTTTTTTTGCTATATGCTTTACGTCGCACCGACACAGATAGGTCTTATGGCGACGATGGGATAGGATACTGGCCGCACTTAAGCGACTGCAGCTATCGAGCTCGGTAACACTAATCGGAAAGGAAAAAAATGATGAGGGTTGACTCCTTGAAGAACGAAGTGGCCGTGGCCTCAATTAAGGTATAGTCCCAGCATTTGTCTGGTGTGAAAATGTGAAACCACGGAAAACCATCTTCAGGGCTGCCGGCAGTGGGGTTGGAACCCACTATCTCCCGATTACTGGATACTGGCTGCACTTAAGCGACTCCAACTATGGAGCTCGGTAACACTAATCGGAAAGGAAAAAAAATGATGAGGGTTGACTCCTGGAAGAATGTGAATATCGGCAAAAGGAAGAGAATGGTCACAATGGCCTCATAAACACAATACCGTCGGCGTCGGAAAAGAAGAAGAGTTCCCAAGGGAGATCGAATAGGAAAGTTGAAATTTAGGATCCTGACACGAGTAAGTGAAAAATACCGAGCTCGGTAACTGCAGTCGTTCAAGTACGGCCAGTATTCGGGAGATAGTAGGTTCGAACCCCACTGTCGGCAGGCCTGAAGATAAGCTTTCCGTGGTTTCCCATTTTCACACCATGCAGATGTTGGGGCTATACCTTAATAAAGGCCACGGCCGCTTCCTTCCCACTCCTAGCCCCTTTCTGTCCCATCGCCGCCATCTGTATCGGTTCGACGTAAAGCAACTTGTAAAATAAATGTAAGTGAAAACAATGCCGGACTCGGCTAGGGGACTCACCATGGTCGCAATCCTCGCTCCCAGATTGAGAGCTCGGGGAATTTGAAATGAACAGTCACGATCCTGTCGTTTGAATTCCATGTAAAATTTAACGTACCATCCATATGATCACGGTATCCACAATTATCTAAAACCACAAGGCTTCTTGCTATTTTAAGTCCAGCTGTCCTGGAAGTCGGCTCTCAGTGCCTCCCGCTTCATCTCCAGGTGAAAGCAGGAATGATAGGCCTGTATAGCTCGTAGCCCAAGCCTACTATGGTCATCTGACGAGAAGTCGCGCGCTTGCGGGGTAAGAGGTGTGAGGGGTAGGCATGGTTGCCGCGCATGCGCCTGTCTCAAGTCTCAAGGCCTGACAATAAACATCAGTTCCGTCCGCGGTGACTTGCGAATTGAGGTGCTGTCGTAAAGTTTCAAAGTCGTAGTGCAATTGTGCCTTAGTTACACATTTCGTATGAACCGTTTGATCATGAATATGAATTGACTCAGAGAGCTCGTATTGTCTGTCGCGCTGATGTTTGTGGCTAAGAGTGTATGTAGTATGTTACTCGTGCCGTACCTACAAGCTGCTGGGACTTCTCGCCAGACGCACATAGTACTTCTCTCTTCCTCCATGCACCATTGGTTCCTCACTCCCACCACATCGGCACCAGTTATGAAAGAAGACTTCACGCAGGCTAACTACATGGGGCTGCTGACCACGTTGTCCCAAGTCTTACGAGTAACAAAAACAACAACAACAATACAACGTATCCTTCTAGAAAGTTCTCTGACTACGCCGCTGGACAAAATGAATGAGCAGTTTCACAGTGATTAAGATGTCAAAACACCACTCGGTAGCGATTGCTACCGGCACTGCTATTGAAACAAGACAAATACATTCTTGAAGACAAATTGATAGACCGGCATCTCGTGAACAAGCTCTCGGGAGGGGCAGCACAAGTAATAGATGCTTGAGGAGGATTATTTTAACAGCTGCTGAGCGATCAATTCATTACTAATGTACGGGCTGACTTGCATTTCTCAACAAGCTTATCAAAAGAAAGACGAGAACTGAGAACAAATTGTGTATGTAGCCTACTATAGCATGCTATGGATTTTCCCGTCTTCAATAACACAGCTCTGCATCCGAAACTTTTTTCCTGATGTTTTTGTTTTTCAGTATTGTAACCCTACTCCTTCTTCTTTATCTGTTTACCCTCCAGGGTCGGTTTTTCCCTCGGACTCAGCGAGGGATCCCACCTCTACCGCCTCTAGGGCAGTGTCCTGGAGCTTCAGACTCTGGGGAGGATGACCAGTACATCGCCCAGGCGGCCTCACCTGCTATGCTGAACAGGGGTCTTGCAGGGGATGGGAAGATCGGAAGGGATAAACAAGGAAGAGGGAAGGAAGCGGCAGTGGCCTTAAGTTAGGCACCATCCTGGCATTTGCCTGCAGGAGAAGTGAGAAACCACGGGAAACCACTTCCAGGATGCCTGAGGTGGGAATAGAACCAACCTCTACTCAGTTGACCTCCCGAGGCTGAGTGGACCCCGTTCCAGCCCTCATTCCACTTTTAAAATTTCGTGGCAGAGCCGGGAATCGAACCCGGGCCTCCGGAGGTGGCAGCTAATCACACTAACCACTACACCACAGAGGCGGACGTTGTAACCGTACAAAAATATAAATAACTGTTTGGCGCCAGGAAGATAAAATTTAAAACGTATGTATCTTTCTTTCTTACTCTGTTTACCCTCCAGGGTTGGATTTTCCCCTCGGACTCAACGAGGGATCTCACCTCTACCACCTCAAGAGCAATGTCCTGGAGCGTGAGACTTTAGGTCGGGTGGATACAACTGGGGAGGAGGACAAGTACCTCGCCCATTTGGCCTCACCTGCTATGCTGAATAGGGGCCTTGTGGAGGGATGGGAAGATCGCAAAGGATAGGCTAGGAAGTGGCCGTAAGTTAGGTACCATCCTGGCATTTGTCTGGAGGAGAAGTAGGAAACTACGGAAAACCACTTCGAAGCTGGCTGAATCGAATCGAATTCCCCTCTACTCAGTTGACCTCCCGAAGCTGAGCGGGCCCCGTTCCAGCCCTCGTTCCACTTTTCAAATTTCGTGGCAGAGCCGGGAATCGAACCCGGGCTTCCGGGGGTGGCAGCTAATCACACTAACCACTACACCATCTTACACTTCCAATTTGTTTGTTTCATACTTCGTTTTTATCTCGGTTTAGGGGTACAAAAGTTGAAAGTGAGTTCAAGTCAATGTCTGTCTGTCTGTCTGTCTGTCTGTCTGTCTGTCTGTCTGTCTGCTGTCTGTCTGTCTGTCTGTCTGTCTGTCTGTCTGTCTGTCTGTCTGTCTGTCTGTCTGTCTGTCTGTCTGTCTGTCTGTCTGTCTGTCTGTCTGTCTGTCTGTCTGTCTGGTTTTTGCGTGAACATCACGGGAAAACGGCTTGACGGAATTTCTTGAAACTCGGTCAGGCAGATGTTCATCCCAAAGAGCAACGTGGGAAAGGCTGTCTCGCCTGACAT
Organism: Anabrus simplex; assembly: GCF_040414725.1. NCBI lineage: Eukaryota > Metazoa > Arthropoda > Insecta > Orthoptera > Tettigoniidae > Anabrus > Anabrus simplex. The sequence continues at coordinate 341,879,675 of NC_090268.1, read as the reverse complement.
TCTCATAATAAACATGCATATAAACACGAAGTGAATTTTTAAAATACCGGTAAACGAAAATTAAATATTTTTAGCATTTAAAGAAGGGTGATTGATTATTCGTAAAAACGTAAATCATTTTTACCTTAAAAAATCAAAGCAAAATTTCGATATTTCCGATTTTACACATGTATAAAAAAGGTAATTAACTTATTGTGTCAAATTATAAATGTAAATTATATTTTAACCCACTAAATCAAAAATAAAATTTTGATATTTTCGAATTTAACACAATTTTAAATAAAGGATTATTACTTTAAAGTATAAAAGTTAATTATTTTTATCTCAAAAGATCATTAAAAACTTGTTTTATAATTTTATAATTTTAAACAAGAGAAATTATTTAAAGAAAATGTATAAACAGAAATTATTTTATCTTACAAATTCAAAAGAAATTCTATATTTTAAATTTTACACAAACACGTGTAAGTATAGTTTTTCTGTCCCATATAATCCAACCAAAATTTGGGTCTTTTTGAATGTAACACAATTTTCTTAACTAGCACCTCCTAGATGCTACCAGTTTAATTATGTTGAGATAAATGTTTTGCGTTAATTGGGTGCGTGATATAGCTTCTAAAACTGCATTTGACATGCATGATCTTCTTTTAGGCTTATTAAGGTTCATTATTGAAAATATTTGCCCTCAAATATACGTCGAGCCAAACATTCCAGCAAATCGGCATGCCTGTGCATGTAGCCGTAGGAACTCCTGCTGGGACAAACGTTTATAAAATCGTAGCTCTTGTAGAACAGTACGGATCTTTAAGGATTGTATGGCACTGCAACCTGATCAACTCGCTGTGATAGCTGGTTGCGGCATCTTGATGCAGGATGTAGAATGGTGTCATAAAAACCGTCAATTCACCTTGCATTTCCTCCACTTCCTTGAATGGCCTTTCGAACTCTGCGTGGAGCAAACGGTTCAAAGCGAGAAGCAGAGAGAGGGAGGGATGGAGAGAGAGAGAGAGAGGGGGGGGGGGGAATAACTACTCAAGTGGTGAGGACTACTCTGAGCCGACTACTAAGTAAAATGTTTCCATTCCTCTCCTGAAGGGGGAGGCGGGCCTCTTACACAGCGATGCCGTCTCTCAGGGCGGGAGGTTTGTTACGGTGAAGGAGATGTGTGGAGAAGGTGAGGGGGTTTGCGGCCGTGGCCTATACTAGGAACTGTCCCGGCATTCGCTTTAGTGCAGGAAAATGGAAAACCATGGAAAACCATTCTCAGGACAGCCGACGATGAGGATCAGACCCTCTCCGTCTCCCGAATACAGAGGCGTAGAAGCACAGCAAAGCCAGGGTCACCCCTCCTCTGCTTGGTTGGCCGGTCGGAGTACAGAGCTGTCAGACCATCGACCAGCCGTGGTCATTTGTGGGTCGAGACCCACTCGGCATCCGCCGACTCTGAGCCGAACACTGAGCCGCCTTAAAGCGCGGGTTGGCAAGATATGCACTAGGCTAATGTGTAAGGTTTTTTTTTAAGGAAGCAACCGTGGCCTTTATTAAGGTACAGCCCCAGCATTTGCCTGGTGTCAAAATGGGAAACCACCGGGCGAGTTGGCCGTGCGCGTAGAGGCGCGCGGCTGTGAGCTTGCATCCGGGAGATAGTAGGTTCGAATCCCACTATCGGCAGCCCTGAAGATGGTTTTCCGTGGTTTCCCATTTTCACACCAGGCAAATGCTGGGGCTGTACCTTAATTAAGGCCACGGCCGCTTCCTTCCAACTCCTAGGCCTTTCCTATCCCATCGTCGCCATAAGACCTATCTGTGTCGGTGCGACGTAAAGCCACTAGCAAAAAAAAATGGGAAACCACGGAAAACCATATTGAGGGCTGCCGACAGTGGTGTTCGAACCCACTATCTTCCGAATGCAAGCTCACAGCTGCGTGCCCCTAACCGCACGGCCACTTGCTCGGTTAATTTCGTTAGTATACACTGGCATAGCAATATTAAAGGGACCAAAACACGAAATGTTAAATTTCTCCGTTGATGTCAGTAATGTCATGTGAATGTCAGTATCGTTCTATAATTTTGGGATGCTAAAAAGTAATAAAATAACACACTACTTTGCTCCTCACGACACATTTTCTTGGAAGTAGGGAAGCGACGTAAAACCACTAGCAAAAATAATAATAAAGGAAGTAGGGAAATCTGCTCTTGGCTTTTGCCAATCTCTTTTATCATATTGTACATCCAGGGACGTAATTCACAGTCTTGCGTTCAAATTGGTTTCAAACTGTCAGTAACTTAAAAAGAAACAACAGAAAATTAAAGAAATAACGTTGCCACAGTCAAGTTGGTACAGATGAAGGAAGATATTAATATCGTTACGCATTTTGTCATAACCTTCCCCACGGGTAGTCCCTCTTTTCAGAGACAACAGTCGGCCATCAAATTAAAAGCATAAGAGAGCAGCGCGGTTTACTCAACCATGTGGAGCCATGGTTCCTACTAGCACGGAAGGCGCCAGTGTGTGCAACAAGTCACTTATCGACTCCACTTCATCTGTGTACAGCAGGGCCTCTCAGGGTGCATGCGCCTGGTGCATGTACTGTGCACAGTGCAAAAGACGACTTCGCTTGGTTGACCAGAGTGCAGACCCCCACTCCTCGATTTGGAGCAATAGCGCTCTCTCTCTCTCTCTTTCCCCACGCCTGTCTCCCTCTTCCTCACTTAATCAGTAGCGCTCCAAATCCGAGCCTAGTTGAGCCAAGTTAAGCCGAGCTTAGCCGAGTAGCCCAGAGACGAAGCGTTGGTCCGAGCCGAGCCGAGCGGGACCGATGCACTGTGCACAGAAACTCTGCGCCGCTGTCTGCACGCGTGAGATTTTGGGCGTTTGAGAGGCCCTGGTGTACAGAAACAACACGATATCCGTGATATATCTGAAAAGTTTGCCTCTAGTAGCGATGCCGCGTTACATTTTTTTGTGAAGTCACTTCAATGACATATAAGTACGTATGTCGAATCCTCAACCCAAAGGCTGATTGGATTACCAACAGCTCTACCAACAGCTGTTATGGATAGCCTAGGTATCACTAAAGAGACGTCTTGGGAGAAATGTTGCTGGTGGTTTAACGTCTCTCTAACAAATCGGAAGTTTTAGGCGATGCAAGGATGGGAAAGTGCTAGATTTGGAAGGAAGCGGCCGTGGCACTAATTAGGTTCAACCTCAGCATTTCCCTGATGTGAAAATTGGAAACCATGTAAAACCAACTTCAGTGCTGTCGATGGTAGGTTTCGAACCCAACATTTCCTGAACGCAAGCTCACAGCTACGTGACCCGAATCGTACAGCCAACTCACTTAATGAACTAGTGAAATGAGAAGTGAGGTGGTTTCCCGCTCTTTTCCTCCTTAATGTAGTACGTACCATCCTACTGAAATGTACCTACTACTGATCATACAAGCCATACCTATACAGATAATTTGTCACAAATGACTGGCTGCTGCATGAGGAATAGCGTTAATGAAACATTTGTCATGTTCGTATTCCAAAGCCAAGGTTCAGACAGACAGGTCAATGAAAGTTTAACCCGTACCGGAAGACATAATGCATCGTAAACATTAAATCTTACCAGAGATGGATCTGGCGAGACAGAAGCCCTACCATCAACAAAAAAAACAAAAAAAAAGTAGTCAGCCGCTCTGTGAATTTTACTCCGACTGTTTACATATATTGTCACTTGTTATCTGAGTTCCTATTGTTTAGAAACTTCCCGTGATCATGATTTGCTACTCTGCAACTAGGAAGGAGTATGCCGGAGAAGTTCGTTGAGACAGCACTCTATATGCTTTATTACGCAACAGTGCAACTTCAGCGTTGGATGAAGTTCTGCTCATTATCAGGGTCTTCTAGTTTATTATTTTTAAAATATTGATCTGCTGAATTTAAGTACTTTTGTATTGGCAATTTCATTTTACGATGGAGGAGTGTGGGTCTGTTTGAAATGTCCAAATCCTGTACCATTGTCTATGCGACAATGTCTCCCGTCCAAAGAAATTCAGAACACCAAATAATGTGATGGATGAAGTCAGGAAACATGTGTTTTACCAGGTTTTATTATATTTTCACAAGTATACAAGCTATTTAGTTTCACGGCTACAAGCACTACAATAATGCGGGTGATCAACTGACCTTAAATACTGAGGGTTGGTAACTACGATGTCAGATGCCCCTTAAAGACGTAAAGCCACTAGAAAAAAAGAAGCCCCTTAAATGAAGTAACAACAAGAAAAAGTATTCGAATCCGGGTGAATCTAAGGGGCCCATAGACGTGCAATATTATTGCGCAATATCGGGGGTTGTGCAATAAAATTGATAGTGTGTATTTAATATTGAAGGGTTGTGCAATATATTGTACGAAATCAAGAAAGTTTGAAATATATTGCGCAAATCACAAAATACTGTGCTGTGTGTTCGCAATATTGTGCAATATCCCGTCCTCCCGCCAGTTGGTACCAACAAGCGTTGGAGAAGGTATCGTGATGGCAGGCAAAAAGGAGGAGAAAAAGTTTATTTTCGAGTTTATCGAAGTGTACCATAGCCTTCGGCTCTGTGGGACGTTAAGAGCAAAGCGAGGAGTTCATCATACAATTCACCATTCATGCGCAGAAAGTTTCGAAAATCATTTGGTTCCCATTTTCTCAGTTCATTGAGTAAATTTTCATAGTGTACTTTTCTCTGTCTAGAAACCACTGTTTGGCCCTTATGCTTCTTTTCCGTTTCTGCTTCTTTTTGGCACTTACGCCCACGGCGATCAAAACGCAGCAAAGATCAATGTCACTCAATATAATCACCAAATAAAATACAGGCATGGACTGACTATATATTGCAACGCATATTGTACGTCTATGACCGCTTTGCACAATATATTGTACAACTATCAATATTATCTCCACACGATTCTATTTATTGCACAAACTCGATTTTTGTGCAATAATATTGTACGTCTATAGGCAGCTAACAATATATTGTTCAATCCATTTTGCGCAATAATATTGCACGTCTATGGGCCCCTTTTAGGTTGGAATTTTCACCCAATAAATAACATGGTGACTAGGACATTCGACTTTACTGCCACCCTCCCCACCCCAACCCAAAAAGACGTTAGCCAGGCTTTTTTGACACGAAAAGTCATGTCACTCCGATGACGGTGATTATTGCTTTTTTTTTTTTTTTTTTTTTTTTTACAAGTTGCTTTACGTCGCAACGACACAGATAGGTCTTATAGCGACGATAGAATAGGAAAGGGCTAGGAGTGGGAAGTAAACGGCCATAGCCTTAACTAAGGTACAGCCTGGTGTGAAAATGGGAAACCACGGAAAACCATCTTCAGGGCTGCCGACAGTAGGGTTCAAACTCACTATCTCCCGAATACTAGATACTGGCCACACTAAAGCGATTGCAGCTATCGATATCGGTGATAATTGTTTTAAGATGATCCGGACCATAATATAGCTCTAATCATGTACATTGCCGAGGCGGCTGACCCATACTGTGTCTTATGGTGAGTGAGTTGGGTGTGAGTTTCCTAAATAAAGGATTATACATATACCGTCTTACTAATAAACGGTGTATAACTTTTATACAAGGTTTATACACCGTTTACGCGAAATTCGTTACTAATAAACCGTATATAAGCCTCCTGTGTATACATCTGTTATAGTTATTCACTGAATTGCTTATACAGTCCAGGACCCTTGTATAAGCGTTGTACAGCAGCGTGTAGCGGAAAAAAGAAACGAGTGAGCAGTTTATTGTCGTGGTTTTTATTGTCGACAGTAATATAATCGTTGTGAAATATTCGACTTATCCATTTAACATTGAACACACGTTGAAAGAATGGACGATGACGTTGATGATCTTCACGATATTTTAAACATAGAAGACATACGGTACACCATTCAGAGGTTATGGAAGCTAGACATCTTCGTAGAGTAAAACACTTTACAGAGACGGAATGACAATGAATAACTATAAAAGAAATGATGGTTGGGCGTATTTTTGTGTAATAATGTGTTACAGCTTAATAGACCTTTGATATTGCGAGTTTATTAAACACTATCTGCCCCTACAAAGATCTTTCTCAATTGAGTACCTACCGTATAAAAGGGGACATATTCCTCGAGATAAAAAGTGGCATAACTTGAAAACCATACGTAATATGATTTCCATACTTTGTAGTTGAATATGCAGAAATATGATGTACAAATGCCTAATAGAAACTTTTTTGATCAAACCTTTCTTTTAAGCTACAAAACAGTTTTTCCTTTCTCCTGAAAAGTAAGGATTTTGGAATGTGTACCCTTTTCAACTCGCCGATTCAATTACAATTGCTTGCGTTTTCCGTACTACCCCAGTTAGGAGCTTTTGGTATTTTCTTAAGCTTTTCCATTTCATTTTAGCGTCCATTACACAAGCAAGCTGAAGAAATGTTGATATCAATATAAGTCAATTTCCAGCTGTCTCACGGAATGACAATGAATAACTATAAAATAAATGATGGTTGGGCGTATGTTTGTGTAATAACGTGTTACTGCTTAATAGACTTAAAATTGCGAGTTTATTATACATTATCTATCTCTACAAAGATCTTAGATCTTTCTCAAATTTGAGTATAAAAAGGGACATATTCCTTGACATAAAAAATGGTATAACTTGAAAACCGCACGTAATATGATTTCCATAGTTTGTAGATGAATACGTAGAAATATGATGTATAAATGCCTAATAGAAACTTTTTTGATCTAACCTTTCGTTTAGCTACAAAACAGGTTTTCCTTTCTCCTGAAAAGTAAGGATTTTGGAATGTGTACCCTTTTCAACTCGCCGATTCAATTACAATTGATTACATTTTCCGTACTATCCCAGTTAGGAGCTATTGATCTTTTCTTAAGCCATTCCATTTATTTTTTTGGCGTTCATTACACACAAGCTGAAGAAATGTTGATATCAGTATAAGCGAATTTCCAGCTGTCTCACTTAGTGTTGCCACTGCCTTTTCGATATGCCGTGCTACTGTGCGACTTTCCGGAAAGTTTTGCTTGTAGGTAACCAGCAGAAGCGATCATAAAGGCGGTGAACGTGCGAAATACGTCAGTGAACTGCAGGAAGATATTCCTACTCCTTGGAACGAGTGTATACGTGTTGTTTAGTAATACAATGCGTATACCTCGTTTATTAGTAAGAAAAATGTAAAACGCGTATACAGGGTTTATTCACTGTATAACTAAACAAGAGTTAAACAACGGTATAAGGACTTTTTATTAGTAAGACCTATAGTGTGCTGGGCTGATAGCTCAGACTGTAGAGGGCTGGCCATCTGAGCTCACGTAGGTGGGGGTTTCGATCCCAGCTCAGTCCGGTGGTATTTGAAGGTGCTCAAATACGTCAGCCTCGTGTCAGTAGATTTACCGGCACGTAAGTTAACTCATGTGGGACAACATTCCGGCTCTTCCGCGACTCCGAAAGCCGTAAAAAATAGGTTAGCGTGACGTAAAACAAATACCATTATTATTTTAGTAGTTAGTAATAGAAGTAACTACTGTATTTCTCTTTACGAAGTCTTGTTTGGTTATTACACGTCCCATATTGCCTCCCTCCCCTCCACCCCTCCACCCCTCCAACCGCACTTTGTGAAGCAAACATTAAATTTTTATTCCATTTTAGCCACCTGAAACTAGGAGTTTTGTTTAATGTACAAACCCTTTTGTCTTATCCGCTAATTCTTTCCTTAAATTTCTTTAATTATCAAGGAAAGTACTTAGGGGAAATAGGCACAAAATGTCGTTCGTTACGACAGATTCGTACAGCGCTATAGCAAGTAGTGGAGACTCGTGCAGCAGCGTTGTAGCATGAAATGAAATGAAATGCCGTACGGCTTTTAGTGTCGGTGTCCGAGAACAAGTTCGGCTCGCCAGATGCAGGTCTTTTGATTTGACTCCCGTAGGCGACCTGCGCGTCGTGATGAGGATGAAATGATGATGAAGACGACACAAACACCCAGCCCCCGTGCCAGCGAAATTAACCATTTAAGGTTAAAATTCCCGACCCTGCCGGGAATCGAACCCGGGATCCCTGTGGCCAAAGGTTAGTACGCTAACCATTTAGCCGTGGAGCCGGACGGCGTTGTAGCATGTGCTGTGAGGAAGGGTAGCAGGGGTATAGTTTTGCGAAGGTCATGGACACCGAGGTATGATTCAATCGCTTGCCGCGCGTATTCCTCAGTCGGCCAGTCTCAGTCAGTCAATGTGCAGTTCTTTCTAGTGTTTGTTACTTTGTTAGTGTGTAGTCAAATACTAACTTAAATGATAATCACACCATGCTTCTATTTAATTGTAATACAAGTTTACTTATTGCTCCTTTGGTGAAAGGTTAATTGTATGCTATTCGATCAAAGTCTCAGAAAACTATTATTGCCGCAGGTAAGATGGTAGACTGTGTGACCTTTAACTCTCCGTAAAAATTCGTTCAGAGAGCATCACAAAATTTGCCCATTTTGTAGCTTTCTTCAAAAATTTTGGTGTACCCCCTCCCTCCCTCCCTCCCCCCGATCCCCTCTATATCCCTCAAGCCCGGGTACATTTCGTCGTCTATAAATTGTTGTGGCCCCCCACACCCACCTGCCAATCGCTGCTAGTGAATGAACATAATGCACATTTTGTCCCTTGCTGGCGTAAAGCACGTCGCGAAGGCATCCCCCACTTCATGCAGTTCATATCTATCTCTTCTTTTCCAGATGGCTCGGCTGATGTAACTGCAGAGCACCAGCGCGCACGCGCGAGAAGTCTTCCTCCCACCATCAGTCGGCCAGGTGACTACCGCAGCGCTACACCGCGTCACAACTGGGAACATGCCAGAGTGTTCGCTGCTGCTGCTTCCGTGGTCCAGCATCAGTACTAACACACCTGTGTTGTGAGCCGGGACGAGACTTTTCTTGCCTCCTTGTCATTGATTGATTACTCCTCCCCTCCCTGTAGCTCACACACCCACACATACACAAGACCTCCCACTACCCTAATCTTCTATACTCCTTCCTTCACCATTGCGCCATTTTCAAGCGAACCGGTGAACGAGCTAGGTTAATGTTTGGGTAGAAGTGTTTGTTTACCTCCTCGCGCGATTCGGTGTGGGAGGCTTTAAAATACATGTTTGCGTCATTGCTTGTAGAGCAGCTTAATACAGCTGACGTACCTGTCCGTGGCTTCCTTGAAGAACAGTGCGACGTTTAAAGTAGTGTTGACATTCGGAAAACATTCTAGTATCCAGTTGTTATTAAAATTTAATAGTGATTTTTTTTTTACAGAAAGTGACACTTGGTTAAAAATTATAAGCAGTGGAAAAAAAATAGATATTTTAGTGTTGCTGTCATTTAATTAGTAAAATTCAAAAGTGCTTCGATACGCTTCTTCATAACGGTGTGTTTTAGTGCTTAAAACGTTAAAAAGTGTTAACTTTATACATTTTAGAAAAGGAACTTATTTTTTAGGAAAGTGTTTATCATTTGACGAGGATAATTCAGTAATAGAAGAAAGTGTTTTTTGTTTAAGCAATATTTTAAACAAGTCCACTGAGTGTTTGCGTGTTATGTTGTCTCTTTAACAAGTGTTGATTGCCGTCATCATGTTGTCATACATGTTACCCATGGAGGAGAAGCCACCCCCAATTCCGAACAAGACGCACCTTCAATTGGATCTGGAACACCAGCAACAAGAAGATACGTCTCCGCTCACCAATGGCCATACGAAACGCATTATCAAAAAATGCACAACGATTTCGACCGATTCGAGTGTCAGCAGCATCAGTAGCAGTGATGTGGCTAGTAGTACCACAAGCCATACCACAGTGACACCTACAGATCGACCCAAACCCAAATTGGTTGTCAACGGCACCAAACATCCAACTCTCAAGAGGTAAGTAAGCCTTTGAAATTAATTATTTTATTTCCCGTATCATTATGTGAGCCTAAAGGTAGATGTTTACATTTTGAATTTTTGACAGTGTTGACATTTTCGTGACTTATGTATTCGCCATTCAAGAAAATTTATAAATTGAAGGGTGGAAGCAATTTCCCGTTATGTTGTAACGCTACCCATACTCGAGGGTGATGAAGAAAACCCCTGCGCTGTTTTCCTGCTTCAACTGTGGGAATATGTTAAATACATATAATCTTGACACATCAATAGCTTAATTATGTATATTTACAAGTTGCTTTACGTCACATTGGCACAGATAGGTCTTATGTAGACGATGGCATAGGAAAGGGCTAGGAGTGAGAAGTAAGCGACGTGGCCTTAATTAAGCTACATTTGCCTGATGTGAAAATGGGAAGCCACGGAAAACCATCCTCAGGGCTGCCGACAGTGAGATTGAAACCCACTATCTCCCGAATTCAAGCTCACAGCTGCGTGCCCCTAACCGCGCGGCCAACTCGCTCGGTAGCTTAATAATGGACCTACTGTTATCACCAAGTTTATTTCCTTCTTTTAGTGTAAATACGATGTGTGCAGTTGGCCGCGATGATCCATTGATTTCGTAACAAACTCTTTCACCTCGATGCTACGATTCTATTCCATTCTATTCAAAGCATTATCGAAATTATTTGTTGCTATCTTGTAGTTGATACTCTTTGTAAAACTGTAGACTAAAAGTCATACGTTTTGCAAATAGAAATCCACATTTAACTACGAAAGTACATACTTGTTTTCGTAGTAAACTCTTTCACCTCGACGCTACGGTTCTATTCCATTCTATTCAAAGCATTATCGAAATTATTTGTTGCTATCTTGTAGTTGATACTCTTTGTAAAACTGTAGACTGTAAGTGATACGTTTTGCAAATAGAAAACCACGTTTAACTACGAGATTACACACTTGTTTGTTTTGGTAAACTTGCAGTAGGTTCTGATGAGTTTTCTCAGGTTACTACAAATTTTCTCCAACTTCAGCATCCACTGACTTTCTTGTTCTTATTATCCCAGTGTTCCACCTTTTCTCGCAGTAGGCAGGTGTACTTAGATCGCAACTCGATGCGGGTTCCTGTAATGCCAGGATATAGAAACACAGAAACAGAAAGCAATAAAAAGAACGGTATTTATGATGTTAATTAATGTATATTTCCCCTCGTTAATCGTTTCCAGCCTATTAAGGCGCAGAATGAGATCAGTTATTGATTGGTTGATTGATGTTACAAGTTCAAGGGGCGAACTGTCAAGGTCACAAGACTTTTTAAAGAAGAAGGCTTGACCCAAAAGCATCTCTGGCAAAACCGAAGAAGCGTGGGTATGCTCCATCTCTTGTCTCCTTGCCCCAAAACCATTTCGTCAATACGACATATAATATAATTGAGAGGTCGTCATTCGTTCGTTCATAACTATGTCATAACTAAGAGATGGATATTGAGAGGATGGTGCACATACCTCATTAACTCATACACATATTTTGACAGTTGTCTCTCCTTGACTTGAACCTTCCATTTCTTGCAATGAATGATGTGACGATATGTTAAAATCGAAATTGTTGCAAAATATTTTAAAAAAATAAAAAATAAAAAGAGCCCGACCAACACCAGAGAACATTCCATGGAAATTTCATGAAAATTGAATAGTCAGTGTAGTGGCCTTCGGTTCACAGGGCCCCGAGTTCGATTCCCGGCCGGGCCGGGTATTGTAACAACGACTGAGTGTTTGTGTTTGCCCCAGTACACATCTTCCTTCGTCTACACACAACACATCACGTTGCCAGTCACCACCGAAACACGTTATAGTGATCATATTTTTTCACACCGAGTTTGCATCAGGAAGGATATCCAGCCGTAAAACTGGACCAAACCCACACGCCGCAACCACAATAAATTGGGGTAAAGACCTGGAAGAAGAAGTTGAGGAGCGGTAAATAGCTGTCATTAGAGATTCTGCTTACCTTAAGAGCACTGGGAAATATCGTTCTAATGTCTTTCGTAATAAAATGTATTTCATTTCACTCTTTCGTTTCTTCCTTTTTTTTTTTTTTTTTTTTTTACAAGCTGCGTTACGTCGCACCGACGCAGACAGGTCTTATGGCGATGATGGGATAGGAAAGGGCTAGGAGTAGGAAGGAAGCGACCGTAGCCTTAATTAGGGTTCAGCCCCAGTATTTGCATGGATTGAAAATGGGAAACCACGGGAAACCATCTTCAGGGCTGCCGACAGTGGGGTTCGAACCCACTATATTCCGGATGCAAGCTCATAGCTGCGCGCCTCTAGCCGCACGGCCAACTAGCCCGGTTTTCCTATTTGTCCAATACACGCTTTGCCAACAAATTTACGTAGTTTTACGTAGTTGTATTATATTAGGAAAGTTACAGGTAGCACTTAATGGAAATTTTTAACGAATGTTATAATTTAAACACACGGAACTGCACTTTTTTATTGGCAAAGTGTCGATAAATCTCCTCCATGCATTAACTAGGCAAAAAACTCCCTGTGATAATGTGCTCTTTCCTGTCGGTGCTGTTTGTGCACGGGGACTTACCATTTTCAGCCCATCACTCTTTTTTTTTGTCAGGAATCATACATTATTTTCTTAAATATTCATTGCTAACCATTTTATGATATAATTAAAATTGTGTTCAAATTTTGTCGTTGGTAGCCGTACGTATATATTTTAATCGCTAGTTCTCGGAGAGGCTGCACTTTCGTCTCCATCCTCTTTAATAGGATTAGTAACCTTGAAATTAAAACTCTTGAGGTTGACGCATCAAATGATTAGTGAAATTATATCGCAATGAATAAATAAAACAAATCTTGAAGAATAGGACAGTTATCAACATTGTTGTCATCTCCTTCTTAAAGGGAATCCCTTGAGATATCAGCTGTAAGAACGACATGCAAGAAGAATTCTTTCGATGGGAGTTTGACGGAGAAAAAAGAAGTTTGAGATATTCAGTGTTTCCTTACTAAAACTGAAATAATAACTTGGTTTTTCAGCCGTAAACACGTTATACTGTACAATTTCAGATTACATTGAACTGGTTATCAGATCAAACAGTATTAACTTAATAATAATAATAATAATAATAATAATAATAATAATAATAATAATAATAATAATAATAATAATACCGAGCTCGATAGCTGCAGTCGCTTAAATGCGGCCAGTATCCAGTATTCGGGAGATAGTAGGTTCGAACCCCACTGTCGGCAGCCCTGAAAATGGTTTTCCGTGGTTTCCCATTTTCACACTAGGCAAATGCTGGGGCTGTACCTTAATTAAGGCCACGGCCGCTTCCTTCCCACTCCTAGCCCTTCCCTGTCCCATCGTCGCCATAAGACCTATCTGTGTCGGTGCGACGTAAAGCAACTAACAAAAAAAAAAAAATAATAATAATAATAATAATAATAATAATAATAATAATAATAATAATAATAATAATAATAATAATAATAATAATTGGGAAGTGTGGAAAAGAAATCGCAGGTTAAGGAGAAGAAATCGAAAATTTTGAGATTTGTCTGTGATTATAATATTTTATCTGAGTCTGCAGATGAAATGAAATGGCGTATGGCTTTAGTGCCGGGAGTGTCCGAGGACAAGTTCGGCTCGCCAGATGCAGATCTTTTGATTTGACTCCCGTAGGCGACCTGCGCGTCGTGATGAGGATGAAATGATAATGAAGACGACACATACACCCAGCCCCCGTGCCAGCGAAATTAACTAATTAAGGTTAAAATTCCCGACCCTGCCGGGAATCGAACCCGGGACCCCTGTGACCAAAGGCCAGCACGCTAACCGTTTAGCCATGGAGCCGGACAGTCTGCAGATGATCCGAAGAAACTAAATGGTACGAACAGTTTTGGTGATGGCGTACGGTAAAAGTTTAAAATAAATATGTAATCCAGAACAAATTAATAAATTCAGGTTATGTGAAAAATATCAGATTAGGTAATGAGCTCTTACGAAGGTACGTGGATTTTGTTACATAAGTAGTAGAATTACTTACGATGGCTAAAGTAAAGAGGACATAAAACACAGTTTAAAACACACAAAGAAGGCTTTTCTTAAGAGAAGAAATTCTCTCACTTAAAATAATAGATTTGCATATAAAAACATGTTTCTGAATACTTTTGTATGGAAGTGAATGATGGACGGTAACTGACGCTGAAAGAAAGAGTGTAGAAGCAGTTGAAATGTGGTGTTACAGAAAACATCTCACGGTGTCATGGTTAAGATCGTATCATAAATGGAAAGTTACTGAATCAAGGCGGTGAGAGGAGAATGATTTGATAAATTTGACTAGAAGAGTTAGATTGACAGGAGACATCTTATGACAGCTAGGACTTGTTCAGTTTGTTTTTTAGGCAAATGTAGAGAGGAAGAATGGTAGGGACAAACCAAATTATGAATATGACAAATAGAATAGTAGGTGTAGGAAGCAGTCTTTGGGGGGAACTTGCTTTTACGTCGCACCGACACAGATAGGTCTTATGGTGACGATGGAATAGGAAAGGCCTAGGAGTAGGAAGGAAGCGGTTGTGGACTTAATTAAGGTACAGCCCCAGCATTTCTCTGGTGTGAAAATGGGAAACCACGGAAAACCATCTTCAGGGCTGCTGACAGTGGATTCGAACCCACTATCTCCCGGATGCAAGCTCACAGCTGCGCGCCCCTAACCGCACGACCAACTCGCCCGGTATTTTATGGTTTTTGTACGGGGCTTTAAGGACAGATGCACTTCCTGACACCACGTTGTTTTTTAGGTAAAAATTTAAATCCAAGGTCAACCGCGAGTCAAACTTAATAATAATAATAATAATAATAATAATAATAATAATAATAATAATAATAATAATAATAATAGGGGCTGCCTAGCCGAGGCGGTAAAGGCGTGCTCGGCTCGCCCGGAAGGACGTGGGTTCGAATCCCCGTCAGGAATTCGTAAAATGTAAGAAACGAGATTTCCACTTCCGGAGGTGCATATGGCCCTGAGGTTCACTCAGCCCACACCAAATATGAGAACCAGGTTAATTCCTGGGGGCAAAGGCGGCCGGGCGTAGAGCTAACAACTCTACCCCATCACGTACCGCGATTAACAATGGTGGAAGCCTTTACCTTCCACTCCTCCAAGGGCCTTCATGGCCTGTGCGGAGGTGTCTTTGTCTTTGTCTATAATATATTATTATTATTATTATTATTATTATTATTATTATTATTATTGTTATTATTATTATTGAAACCTCTCTTAATCCACAAAACTGCTGCTTTTTCACCATTTTCTATTTTCCTCTGTACGTTTATCATATGGTTGTGGCCTCCAACTTTTTGCTATTTGGTACACATTACTAGCCATCAACGCACCAACCTATGCAGGCCTAACGATGTAATTTCTATCACGCCGTACGTGACAGCAACGCAAACTGCACCGACGAACTGACGGGTGTTATTAGGGAATTGCACAAATTCATAAAGAATTCGAGGGGAAGGAGTCGTGGTAAACAACTGTCCCGTTTCACTAAATATTTGCTCTTCCTTCTATTATGATAAAATGAAGTAAGGGAGAAATGAATTGATTTTGTGTTTGTTTACAATTTACCATTTGCTTTACGTCCCACCGACACAGATAGGTCTTAGGAGTGGCAAGGAAGCGGCCGTGGCCTTAATTGAGGTACAGCCTGATTTTGCTAGATGTGAAAGTGAGAATCCGCGGAAAACCATCTTCGGGGCTGCCGACAGTGGGGTTCGAACCCACAATCCACAATCTCCCGAATTCAAGCTGACAGCTATGTGACACAAATAGCGCAGCCACTCTCTCGGTGATTATTGTTTTAAGGGGAAGTACAGCTTGATAACCATCCCGTCATCAGAGAAGAATTTGAAAGAGTTCCAGTCCACCCAAGAGTGAAAATATCAGCATAAGAAAGGACTTCGGCGAGCGTTAAATTTCACGTAATATCGTCAGGGCTGAAGGGAACAGGAGTTGACCGAGGGAGGTCGGATAGGAAAAATGCAATTGAGGTGTCTAGCACAAATAAGTGTTCCCTGCGTTCATCTTGCTGGTGAGAGACAGTGGGGAAAACACCCTGAGGCATGATTGGGATTGGTTCTGTTTTTGCTTTACGTCGGCGAGGCAGATAGATCTTATGGTGACGATGGGATAGGGAAGGGTTATGACTGGGGAGGGAGCGGCTGTGGCCTTAATTAAGGTACAGCCCCAGCATTTGCCTGGTGGGAAACCACGGAAAACCATATTCAGGGCTGCCGACAGCGGGGTTCGAACCCACTATCTCCCGGATGCAAGCTCACAGCTGCGCACCCCTAACCGCACGGCCGACTCGCCCGGTGGGATTGGTTCTGTGCGGACGATCTCTAATGTTATTTCCGGTTGCTCCAGGTCTGATTTTACTGAGGTGATTCACTTGTTGGAAGCCTTCCCTCTACCTGTCACAGTCAGGATTTTGTCGGTAAGTGCAGGGATTCTTGCGGGTCAAGTGTCCGTAGAAGGCTAGTCGCCTTTGCCCCGTGGATGTATAGATTTCCTGTATGTGTCATCCTCTTCTCTTAGGGGTCCTAGTATCCTCAGGATTTTTCTCTTGTATTATTAATATTAGTATTATTTTTAATAATAATATTGCTTTTACGTCCTACTAACTACTTTCTTGACGGTTTTCGGAGATGTCGAAGTGCCGGAATTTTCTCCCGCAGGAGTTCTTTTACTTGCCAGCAAATCTATAGGCACGAGCCTGACGTATTTGATCAACTTCAAATACCACCGGACTGAGCCAGGATCGAACCTCCCAAGTTGAGGTCAGAAGGCCAGCTCCTCAATGGTCTGAGCCACTCAGTCCGGTATTATTATTATTATTATTATTATTATTATTATTATTATTATTATTATTATTATTATTATTATTCTTTCTTCGTTATGCCCGTTTACAGAGCGCGTTGGAACTTGTTAGCTTGATGATGGTTTTCCTTTCTTCTTCTCCTCCCAAAATACCGAGCTCGATAGCTGCAGTCGTTTAAGTGCGGCCAGTATCCAGTATTCGGGAGATAGTAGGTTCGAACCCCACTATCGGCAGCCCTGAAAATGGTTTTCCGTGGTTTCCCATTTTCACACCAGGCAAATGCTGGGGCTGTACCTTAATTAAGGCCACGGCCGTTTCCTTCCCACTCCTAGGCCTTTCCTGTCCCATCGTCGCCATAAGACCTATCTGTGTCGGTGCGACGTAAAGCAACTAGCAAAAAAAAAAAAAAAATAGCTCCTCCCAAAATCTCTTCATGAACTCGCTATGCTGTTTCTTGCGTTCTTCCGTCCATTGCTTCCCTGTGGTTCTTTTAGCCTTTTCCGTGAACGTGTGCTTTGCAACCAGATTCCCAAAAGACTTGTGATCCCTGATGGTATCTTCTGTGATATTCATTTCTTTTAAGTCCTGCTTTATTTCCTCTAACCGGCTTATTTTGACTATCTTTGATTTAATTGTACCAAGCAGTTGTTTTGCATATGTAGTGTCGTCCATTCTACAGATGTGGCCATAGAATTTCAATCGTCTCCTGCGTACGGTATCGGTGAACTTGTCGATTGGTTTGTACAAATCTACAGTTTTCCTTTTGATCCATATACCATTTACATGTGAACGGGGCCATATATTTTCCTAAGAATTATTCGTTCTTGTTTATCAATTTCATCAATTTTAGAGTGGCCTCCTAGGGATGTGGTTTCTGAGGCATACAAGGCTTCTGGAAGAGCAACAATCATGTAATGCCGAAGTTTTGGATATCGTGACATCACTCTTTTATTGTAGTGATTCCATGTTATTCGGTATGCTTTCAGGAGTTTGGTGGCTCTTTCTAAATTAGATTTCCTGTCCAGTCCGGATGGTACAATGATTTCTCCTAGATATTTGAAGAAAGGGACCTGTGTGATTATTCCATAATTTGTCTGCAGTGGGGATCTTTGGATATTCTGGTGTCCATTAACCATGATATGAGTCTTCTCATACGATATTTGGAGGCCTGTCTTTGATGCTATCTCATGTAACTTCTCTATGGCATACTTGGTTTCTTCACTAGTCTTGGTAAAGATAGCTAGATCATCAGCAAAAGCTAGGCACTTCACGTTAATTCTTTGTCCTCGAGTACCAATGTTTATACCTTCGATTTATTTTCCCCATTCGCTGATGACTTTGTCTAACACTAAATTAAAAAGGATTGGGGAGAGGCCATCTCCTTGTCGAACTCCTGCATGCAGTTCAAAAGGCTCTGATACCCGAGGCAACATCAAAAACCTTACACTTTCTGGCCTTCCATGGCCCAACTTACAAATTGAAACAGAGGTATCTAGTACCCAACCTACAGGGCCTTTGCGAAAGAGAACAGGTTAAATAAACGGCCCGAACACAAACTGAATGGAGGCGAACACTGCGCTCCAGATAATGAAAAATTTAAAAACCTACAGGGCTCTTGGCCTATGAAAGAGGGGCTATTCCCAAACTACGAAGGTGGCTTGCATGGAAATCACTTTAACACATTACAGGAAGAAAACAGTTACGAAAACGTAGTCACCTCAAACCAAAATGAAGGGGAGCTCGAGAGGGTAACTTACTCTCTATAACCGATTTACAATTTAAGATTTATGAAGTTTTTACCTTAGCCGAAAGAAAAGTTACATTTTTTTTGCTATTTGCTTTACGTCGCACCGACACAGATAGGTCTTATGGCGACGAAGGGATAGGAGAGGCCTAGGAAATGGAAGGAAGCGGCCGTGGCCGTAACTAAGGTACAGCCCCGGCATTTGCCTGGTGTGAAAATGAGAAACCACGGAAAACCATCTTCAGGGCTGCCGACAGTGGGGCTCGAACCCACTATCTCCCGATTACTGGATACTGGCCGCACTTAAACGACTGCAGTTATCGATCTCGGTAAGTTTAGAAAAGTAGGTTACATAGTTAAAGATTCGGACCTTCCCCTCAGATAAAGTAGCGGAGACAGCAAGAAAGATAGAATTTTATGTGGCCATTTCCTTATAGATGTTCTGTTGACCGAAGAAAGAGGTGGCCCCGCCTCCTGCCTTAACACACACGCAGAAAGACGATGATCAATTGACATGAAAAGCCGCAGTTTATATACCCTCAGGGAAGGTTCGAGAGAATTCCGGGCTAATCAGTAAACACCCTCTCAATTTTATTGGTTAAGTTCAAAAGTTACACTCAAAATCGAACAAGAAGCCTGTGATAGGGTTGAAAATTAATTACAGAAATTGTTGAT
Organism: Anabrus simplex; assembly: GCF_040414725.1. Lineage (NCBI taxonomy): Eukaryota > Metazoa > Arthropoda > Insecta > Orthoptera > Tettigoniidae > Anabrus > Anabrus simplex. Next base: position 341,860,398 of record NC_090268.1, on the reverse strand, counting down.
TGGCCAGATTCAAAACTGGTGGAAAGGAAAGGAAGTGTTGCCAACCCAAAAATAAATGAACATAGATTCAGTTATGGAAAACCTAGGAGTATGAAACTTCTTTAAGTTATAAGTTTTTCCACTTTGCACCAGAGTGCATAACCAGTTTTTTGGTAGTGACACCTGTGGAAAAATGTCCAAACTTCTTGATATATGGCAAACAAAACGAGGAGAAAATCAGTTCAGAAAACTTCACACTAACACAGTTCCTCAATATTTAAGTAGTGACATCTTCTGATTAAAGTTCGAACTTCATGTGGTATCAATTTCACCGTTTGACCGATAGAGGAGTTCATTAAGGCGCTTATTTTGAATGCGCGGCGTTGAGGTGTACCTCCCGGTACAATTATTATTATATGTCAATAAGCCCATTAGGACTACACAAAGTACGGTACTTAGAATCATGCATTTGCCTTCCTTTACGCCCATATTTCTTTCAATCTTTTACTGTGGGCTTGCTTCCTTTCTGTCTTCAGACCAGGTTGTCCCAGTCTTCTTCTTTGGTTTTGCTCTTGGTCAACTTGCCATTTATGAATTTGGGATCTGATGATTACCCTATTTCAAATCGGTTTTGATTTCTTCAATCCATTTCATTGTGTCTGTTTTAGCTTTACTCCTGTTTTCATAGAATTCGACTATCTGTTTGATAAATCTGTCTGGATGCATTACTTTAATATGACCAGAGAATCTTAGCGTGCGTTTTCTAATGTCACTATGAATATTTGTGTATTGTTTGATTTCCTGTTTGCCTCTAAGTTAGTATTGTCCGTCGGTGAGTTTTGGGCCTAGAATTTTTCTTATGATTATGCGTTCCTTGTTTTCTCGATGTTTTCAATGTCTGCTTTCCTGTTCAAAATTAGCGTCTCTGATCTATAAAGGCATTCTGGTTTAATGACTTTATTATAATGTCATAGTTTTATGTGCTTGGAGATATATTTTTGCTATAGATATTTTGGGTCGGTCGATATGCAGTTTCCACCTTTTGGCATCTAATTTCAATGGCTTTTGTTTCGAGTCCATTTTCCTGAATTGTTTAACCAAGATATTTTTTACTTTTACGTATTATGCTTATAGAGTTCATAGACAGGTTTGATACAATTCTCAATTCCACTCTGTCGTGTGGTAAACTTTTTTTTTCTGCGTAACTGCTGCATCCTACATCTGCTCTAATGTGTTTGTCTTATTCATACCCTAGTCTGCCACTACCATTCGAACGCCAGAAAACTGATCATGATCGCTGCCTTGGCCATGGCATGACTATCCTTGCCTTTACGTCCTTGGTGTACTGAGCATCTATCGTGAAGTAGTGATGGGACATTCGATTCATTTTACTGAATCGATTCATTTGATTCCGTTCACGTTACTGAATCGATACAGTGATCCGATTCACGGCTCATTGGTCACCGCTCCTACTGCATCAGTGTAGTATGTGCTGGTAAGACAGCAGCAACAGCATTCAGTGCTCGCAGCTGCCATCTGGTCTTCATACTATGAACTCCTTTCTTAGAAAAAATGCTAGTTACTCTAATACATCGAAGGTTTCCGGCAACGCAGGGTGGGAAAGGTTAGGATTAGGAAGGTAGCAGCCATGGCCTGAATTAAGGTACAGAGCCAGCATTTCCTGGTGTGAAAATGGGGAAACTACGGAAAAACCATCTTAGCGGCTGCCGACGGTGGGATTCGAACCCACCATCCCCCGAATGCAAACGCATAGCCACGCGATATTAACCGCACGACAACTCGCTCAGTCCTTTTTTTAAAAGTATTTTTCTATCAGCTGAGGATTTTTTTAAATCGTCATATTTTGTATAGGCTACTCGAGATGTACAGTAGCCCGCTGGTTTTCTGATTCAACATACTGTTATTGCTTCTGTCCACATATGATTGAAGTCTTGTGCAACGATGTGACATATGAACTGAGAGAATAGTGAGCCGTTCTTCCCAATATAAAACAGGTACTTTTGAGTGGTCATGACTCATGAGCATGACTCATAGTCATAGGGCAGGCTAGAGTCGAGTTTAACTGTCAAATGTCAACTAAGTTATAATACTAAGATTCATTAAACTAATAAATAGTATAACCTAATAGCCTACCTACTTACTAGCTACTTCAGAATTATGTTGTGACTACCTTTTTAACACTGCAAATAAATCCATCTATTATTTAAACCTCCCTGTAAGAAGAGGACAGTGAATGCAAATGGGTATTATTTTCAAATGAGCTGAGCTCGAGAGTCCATTATAGCATACGATTCTTTCAGTCTAGCATGTCTCACTGTATGTCTCGCTGCAGCGGAAGCTCGGCTCTCCGCGTGTCCAGTGAGCCGATAAGGAGCCGTGTGTATCATGTGTCTCACTGAGCCGCGCTCGTTCACGATTCTTTCGATGTGCCATGGCTCACTGTATGCCTCGCTGCAGCGGAAGCTCGGCTCTCCGCGTGTCCAGTGAGCCGAAGGAGCCGTGTGTATCATGTGTCTCACTGAGCCGCGCTCGTTCACGATTCTTTCGATGTGCCATGATACACTGTCTCGCTGCAGCGGAAGCTCGGCTCCCCGTCAACGTCCAATGAGTGCGCCACTCAGCACTGTCCGCTGGGAGTAAGCTGAATCGTGTGCCGTGAGCTCGCCTTTCCTGTGAATCGATTCACTCGGACACTTGAATGAATCGATACACTGCTTCGAATCATGCATTCAGTAGCCAACACTATCGTGAAGTACTTTAATGCGTCACATTCTCCAGTTGTTCGTTTTCAACTGTAACGTTCACTCACTGGTTGTTCCCTCGATCGTAGGTCTAATGGGGTTATGACTCTCCTGAAGCAGCACTTGACATATTAATGCTGTGCATGTTTGTTTGCGTTTAACTCTCTAATTAACCTTGCCCAAAGTAATGACGTACTAAGCCAAGATATCATTAAATTTGACCGTGAGATTATCTTTGTTCAAGCGATAGACTGAGAGGCTGCACATGGGGAGATGTACGGTGTACCAATTATTTGTAAATATAACAGAATTCTTACGATTGTGCCTATAATTTCTCTGTATAAAATTGCCGTTCCATCTGTACATTTCGAATTTTTTATTATTGTCTTTTTTCAATCTCGAATGTGGCATATAATGATGAATTCCTTCTTCGGTTTCATTTTTGTCTGTCTGATTGTCTGCTTTGGGAAATGTCGCCGGTTTGACAGGCTCTGACGATAAAAGCGCTGGTCTTGTGAGCTCTAGTTAAGCGGGTTCGATTCCGGCTCTCTTCTGTGGTATTCAGAAGGGCTCAAATATGCCAGCCTTGTGCCGATAGATTTACCAGCACGTAAAAGAACTGGGGAACGAAATTCTGACACCTCAGCGTCTCGAAAATTATTATTATTATTATTATTATTATTATTATTATTATTATTATTATTATTTTCTGGAGCTTTTCATGACAAGTTGATATTTCATTAGAAAGCATTCTGAAAAGCAAACTGCATATTATTGCAATATTTATAGAGGAAATTTTAGTGGGCGCTCAATACTCGAGAGGAAATTTGGACCGTAGTTGAGCCAATCAGTGACGCTTTATGAATCAAAGTGTATCGAAAATAGTTACTGATGCATAAAGTGCCATTTTACGTACACTTTTGAGTCAAATTCGTCGTAATATGGAATTAAATATTGATTTTTTTAAAATACGATTCAGTACTGATTTATGTGCAGAATACCGTTTCTGATATTCCCACATTGAAAAGTGCTAATAATAATAATAATAATAATAATAATAATAATAATAATAATAATAATAATAATCGTTATATGTTATTAATTGTTGGTTTCTGGAAGTATTCGACACTCTCCTGGAACATACTGGGTAACTTCTTATAGATACTGTATTTCCGGCACTCCTACCCAAATCCCAGCCCTCGTAATTATGGTTACAGTACACACACTTCTACAGCCGCCCAGTAACACTGGGTATCAGACACACTAATGTACAACTGGGAGATATGGTGTACAGTACCATAAGTCCCTGTTACACTGACTGAGTGTCGTTAATTTACGTGTTCTCTGTCTCATTGCTACCATTCATCCCCGCTAGATAGTGCTACAGCTGCAATTGCACATGAACTCACCTTTCAATGATGAGTATTACAGCTGGTACCAAATAAAAGATTGTTAGAAAAATAAGTTGTTCATTTAATTTTGTCCATGATTTACTCTCAAACAATTAAACAAAATCTTTATTAGGTCTGCATTAACTAACCACCTTATTTTTAGAACGTCTTCGCCTGTTAGGGTATCTTCCAGTGACCCCATGTGGGCAGTGGTGGTAGAATACATCCAGGACGATTAAGAGTGGTTCTCATCTTGAGACCACGGGATTCTTAGCTGTGTCTGGCCGTTTCTAATTTCTTATCTCAAGCTCTTCGTTTTATACTTTTCTACCTGACCTCCCTTGGTCAGCTCTTGTACTCTTCAGACCCGAAGGTATGGGGTTAACGAGTCGTAGATACTATTCTACATTGTCCCCTTTGTGTCGCCTTCCCTTTCTTTTGCCGAATACTTCGTTAGTGATAGTTTCTCAGTTAAACTTCTTCTTAAAGCAATAAGCAACGCCATCCACCATGGCCTATTCGACCTCTCCCGGTCGACGATTTTAGGTATTTGTCATTCATTTCCACGACCTTCTCTTTCCTTCACCGAAACCCTCATTCTCCAAAGAATCTCTTCTTTTTTCGTCTGTTTAGTGGTAGTTAAGAGGAAGTACAACTAGGCATCCACCCTCTATTAACACTAATCGGAGGGAAAACATGGAAGAGGTCCGCCACTTCGAAAATGAAGATATCGGCCAAAGAAAGACGCCTTAAAGGGCGTGCAAATAAATGACTCCCTAAGCCTCGTGGCCTAATACCGTTGGGTTCGGAAATGAACAAGGGTTGACCAAGGGACGTCGGATAGGATAGGTGAAAGTGAAAAGCCTGACACAAGTAACTAGAAGCAATGCCAAGACTCAGCTGAAACCCCCGTAGTTGCCAACGCACGCTCCCAAGTTGAGAGTCCCTGGGACCCTTTTAGTCGCCTCTTACGACAGGCAGGGGATCCCTTGGGTGTTATTCTACTGCCCCCACCCACAGGGGGTCCTCTGGTTTGTGTTCAGAGAGATAGTTTACTAGTCGTAGTTCCTTTTAAGCAATAATCAGCACCACTACTTAGTTTGCTATTGGTGTTGTTTGTTTTAACTTCACTCACACCTTCCTTCCTTCCTTCCTTCCTTCCTTCCTTCCTTCCTTCCTTCCTTCCTTCCTTCCTTTCTTTCTTTCTTTCTTTCCTTTCTTAATTTCTTTCCTTCCTATCTTTGTTTATTTCTGTCATTAGTTTTACAAGAGATGACATACTTCCAGAATGTGTAATTAATTGCGCTGCGAAAGTAAACAGACCTTGGAATCCAGACTGTTTTGTCCCAAGGACCTCGACTGTCTAACTAAAATTAGTAATGCTTTCTACGCATCATTCTGAGCTCCGTTTTGTCAGTCCCTTAAAACTAGAACATGTGATGGAGCATTTAGACGCATTTGTGTCTTATTACACATATAAATCATTCATAATTGCCTGAAATATTACAGAGAGATAGAATTAGTTTTGTTTTGTTTTGTTTTGTTTTGTCTTTTCTTTACTTGCTATGGTGTAACGTCGCACTACCACTGTTTGATTTTCAAGGGCAGTGGGTTGCCAGAGGGGTTGGACTAGGAAGATAGCGGTATAGTCCCGGCATTTTTTCTGGCGTGAAAGTGGCAAACCAGTAAAAATTATTTTCAGGCTTGCACACGGTGGAGATCGAATGCAAACTTCTAGTTTTATTACACAAACCGCGTAGCTAACTCGCTCGGTCTTGCTGTCTTATTTATCAATCGTTGATTACTTGCATGAATAATGTTTTTAATTTCAAGTTTTAAATATATATTGCACCCGCCCACCTCCTGAGTCCCAGACTAGCATTTATCTCAGGGGTGATCAGTTCGAAAACGAATAAAAAAAATTTTATATAAAAAAAAATTATATATATCGGCGCATCAAATGAACACAGGGATGAACGGGGCATGAAAATTTAAGGTTACGGGGGACGACTCATTCATGGATACAAAATTCTGACTCCACAATAGGAATGGGAAGTGACAACTTAAATTCCATGGGCATACTAGACTAACTACAATGAAAAGATATGGAAGCTGTTTCCTATTGAAATTGCAATGAGGAGCAATTTATTCACTTATTTTGCATACTACACATGATGACAAATTTACATTGGGACACTTTTAATCCTGAAAATAAATGACATAATATTTGGATTTTACCTCACTACTCTGGTAGTGTAAAACATCTGGTGAATTCGTCCCAATTGGTTACTGGGGATCGAATTCACATCCGTATGATTGGACGTTTCACCGCTGGAGATATTCTTTCGGCGACGAAGGCACGACAGTAACTTTTTACTGTCGTCTCCTCGTTCCGTTTGGACATGAGACACTTCCGGTATGTACATTCTGGTGAGCCGGACACCCACCGTAGAAAATGTTATCGCCTTGAAACAACGGGAATTTATAATACGGACAAACTCTAGCCTATTATTTCCAGATTCACAAACACACCAGGTAGAGTTCATTAACTCAAAAGCTACTTTAATATTTACACTTGTCAATACGACAAGACGTACGGAAAGGTTCATTACTCTGCTCTGACCCTGCAAACATGTGCCGTCCGTGGGTTATTTACGGATCTACCGCTATCTCCCCGTGAAAACCCAACATCTGGTTCAGAGCAATTCGACACAGGATGACTGTCCCTAGCATATCCTCCTATTATTATTAGATAATATCATTACCATTCTTTATCTGATCATTAGCATATACTTTGACTACCATCAATTAATTTTATTATATCATTAATTTCAATTATAATCCGGTATCTGATTATTATCATTTGTCATCCGGGATGATTATATGCCAACCCTGCCGACGTTTCAAACGAGGGTCGTTCTTACTCCTAATTTATCCGCACAATATAATGATCAGCTTCCTCATAAATATTATTATTATTATTATTATTATTATTATTATTATTATTATTATTATTATTATTATTATTATTATTATTATTATTAGTGTTAATAGTGGAAATCGTGATTATCGTAACCCGTAATCAACCTTGCTATAATACTTCAACTTCTCGCTCTTATTAATTTCATCAAAAAAAATAAAATTAAAAAAGTACCTTCATTGGTTATTCTTCTTCTCCTTCTTCAAATATTTTATTTATTATTATTATTATTAGTTAAAAATCTCAAATCTTTCATTTCATCTCCCAACATCATTATTATGTCCAAAATATAAAAAAATTTATTCTTCAAAAAAAAAGTAGCTTAGTTTTTATTATTATTATTATTATTTTTAAAAAAAACTTAAATTCGCCTGTTACACGGTAGTTCACTCTTAATATGTTTAACGCATAACCCCTTTTACAATTCCGATTTATCTTGGCACTAAGCACTCGATTTAAGACAAGATTCACTTGGAGTATGATTATTGTTATTATTATTATTAAAAATGGAAAGATGATATTTTAATATCCACTCTTTAGAATTTAGTCACATATGTTAAATCCCGTTATGAACCACTAAGATCTGCTTTATATTAGTCGGGACAACATGGTATTCGGGACCGTACCTTCAACTTCGTACTGCCGTTAATTTTATATGGGGACACCTGTCCTCCCAAGACACCTCTCACAACCTATGGCACATCGCGGCTGGGCAAATACCTCCAATGCCGGCGATTGCTAAACTATTCCTTCAAATTTGAAGTCCATTTCCTTTCATCGGAACTCTTCAAACATTTAATTCATAAAATAATCCTCGGTGCGTGGATTCTACCACTAAGAACACCGGCATATGCATTTATATCATCTTAGGCCTTGAGATTCATCTATTTCATCATTACAAACAATACGGCTCAACTTATTTCACGCCGGATATTCGTCCCTCATGACTTCCAACTCTAAATATGGGCTCAAATCATTCTGGGCTTTTAACATATCGTGACCCTTCTAATTCACGTGCCTATATCGCTTTTAAACAAAATTTTAATGGTTAAATAAAAGTCCAAAAACGTAAAATCAAAAATTTACGTAAAATCAAACTGATTACGCGAATGAAAGTCTTTAACGCTACATGTCATCTCCACATTGATTATTATATTTGCACTGGCTAACTCGCGAAGCACCGTCATTATTATTATTATAATACTTTAACTTGCACACGCCCAAATATTATTATTATTATTATTATTATTATTATTTTATTTTCCTTTGTCGACTCACAAACATGATTATTATTAGTATTTTAATGACCTTCCGTACGCAACACAAATCTTCCATACTCTGGCTCTTTCATAATCTGGCTGTCTAATAGAAATTATTCCTAATTAAATTACAAATGATCACCTCAGTGATTGAAGATCAAATAAATGGGTTAGCACAAAAAAGGAATTTAACACTTGAAATGAACTTAAGTCAAAGTATTACAAACAGCATGCATTAATTGAAAGAAATATATCCCATATTTACATTATATACAACAAACAAATGCTCAAATTAATTAATCTAACCCATTATTACGTTAATATAAATTAGTTCGTCCGTCTAACAAAAAAATAAAATCATGGACTCGGGAAGCGGACCATGTTAAGTAACCATAATTAATTTACACTGAACCCCGTTTAGTCGCGATAACATCCCCTAAATATCAAAATTGTGTACTCATTCCTGTGTAGAATTCCATTGTCTCGTAGCGGAGGAGATATAGGCTTTACGGCCCCATGGTGATTTAACCGTCCATCATGTCGCACAATACAAATTTAACATAATAAAACACTTCTGGGTGACTACCCATGATTAATACCTTATTACACTATTTTACACAAGAATACTAATAACAAAAAAAAACACTTATAGGTGCTCCTAGACCCCTGACACTCGCACAATATACTCTTCATATACGCCCGAAACACACGTCGTGACACATTACGACGAAATGTCGTTCATTTGAACCGGCGCGTATCGCGTCTTCAACCGGCACTTCCTGGTTTATTTTCAAGCCGTCTTGATCATCGCCTAGCTCCATATAATTCCCTGCTCGGATAGTTATTCACCGTCTATCTTGAGGTGTTTACTTCAGGCTCCGCACACTGCCTTCCAAAGGTACTATCGGCGTTCCGTTAGTTAGTTATTATTTAAACACATGACATTCATTAATTTCAACATACAATTGTACTGATTATACACACTCGGTACTATGGATAATTTCACTGTTCGTATTCATTCTCCTAATAATTCACGTACTTTCAGCTCTAACTGACTTCGAATACGTCCCGAGGTACTGACTTACAGAGTCAACGTGTCAGAGTCTCAACTACTTCATTACGACTGACACGACTGGTGACCGATAACGACTGGTGACTGGTAAGAACTGAGTGATGTGAGGTCTGCTACTGGACTTTTATGGACGATATGATTTCCCGCCGGGGTCATCCGCGGTCAACTTCTGGAGAAGGGGGTTGGTTATCCTAAATCGGCATATGCAGGCGGAGTTGGATCTCTTGCTTTATCCTACTTAATACACTGGTGATACACATGCATGTGTCGTATTCTGAACTCCTATCGTTCGGTGATCATGGAAATATCACTTAATTTCTGTCCTCCACCTTTCGCGCGCTAACTCGGCGTCCCTGATGGCGTGCCCATCTCGACCAATGGCGAGATAGCGTGGGTCATTTCCACGAATTCATTACTTTAATTTATTATGATTACCATTATTCAACATGGGAACGATATCACAAAAATCCCCTCTATTCACTCATGTGGTTGGAATAATTTAATTATTGTTATCGGAGAAGCTAACTGGAGTTCACTCTGAGTTTTTCTTATGTTGGTTCATCTGCGGCCTACGATAAATTTTCTCATTGGTCAACACCGCTTTGGTTAGTTTTAAATCTCTCCCTGTGAAACGTGGCCACACCAAATGCCTCGGGCGTGAAAATACCCGGTACGTCATATTCTCGGTATTGGCGATACACCTGCTCGGCCTTGGTCCGAAATATATACTCTTTCACTTCCTTGTAGTAATTATTCTGTTGTTGTGAGCTCTAGATTTTAATCCTCTTATCTTTTGACCAGGAAACCTTCTTCCCCTTAATGACAAGCTTACCGTGGCGCCGGACTGTCGCGATCATGTTGAAATTCTCCCGTCCACACAAAACTGACACTGTATTTATTTAATATTCCAATATATCTGTATTTCTCATATCAAAATCAAATCATGAAACTAGGGGCTATCTCATCAGGGTACATTTTCCTGTTGCTCGGTAAAAAAAAATCTTGTGATAATCATGAGATTTTTTTATATATCCGCATCATACTTTCATCATGATTTGATTACTGCTTTCGTTCCTTTTCGATGGTGACTGATCTCGTCCCGCAGATTGTGGTTATTAAGTCTCAATTCTTCATTCTCTCGTTGAATCAGGTGGATCCTGTTAACGAAATCTTGGACATCACTGTCGATCTCTCCGTATTCTGGGCATGGTTTTGCTTCTATTTGCCTATGGATCAGTTGGACTTCTTCTTCTCTTCCATCTTCTTCTTCATCATCCTCTCCTTCGTCCTCATCTTCTTCTTGGTCATCCTCTGTTTTATTGAAACTCTTTCGTTTTTCTCCTAGCTCCGAGTTGTCGTTCGTCCTCGAATCTAGGGGCGTTTGGATTTAGCTGGCTACTATATTGCGAATGTGACAACGGCGCGTTCCTTTCCCCGTTGCGACCACCATTTGCCTCCTTCTTCCATTTGTCTTCTAAATATTGCTTGGTCTCCTGATGTAGCTCCTCCATAGTTTGTATCGTCGCCTCTATGTATGGTTTCCCATCGTCTCGGTCCCAAACACTACATGGCTTGTCATCCTTTCGGTCATGATTTTGGATTGCCTCCTTCCATTTCCTCTTCTTCAGCTCATCGAGGTACTGCTGGGTTTCTGGGTGTCGATCGTCCCCATTTCTACGGTATTCCTCCGTGTAAGGTCTTCGGTTATTGTGATTTCTTCCGTGATATGGCTGAGTTTCGCTCCTTCCATTCCGATATCCATGGTATCCCCTTTCTCCTCGGAATTTATCATGATTCATTTGCCGGTTGCTTTCCGCGAATCCTCCTCGATGATTCCATTGTCGGGGTCTCCATCCTGGATCATACATCCTCTTGGGTTCTGGATCGGTACTCGTTCCTTGGCTTCTAGTACTGATGGTTCTAGTTTCCGTCTGCCTCTCGACGTTATTTATCTGTTGCTCTCTAGGCCTGGGTTGCCTCTGGTTAGAGTGATACGTGGTCTGATCTAATTGACGTAACAAAGCTTCCGCTTGCACTGCAGTCTGAATATTCGACGCAATCATCATCCGCTGGACCTCAAATGGTAACTGCTTCCCGATAGCGCTAATGAGTTCTGTCTCACTGACCGGATTATCTAATTCCCGCATCTTATGAAATTGGGATACGAAATACTCTGAATATTTAGTTGGGGACGATGTTGAATAACGTCTAGAATACAACTCCAACCTAAGATCTTGCTGTTCTTGGATACTCCAGAATTTTTGCAAAAACGCCTGTCGGAATCCCATGAAATCCTCGAATGTGTATAAGAAGGCCCTGAACCACATTGCAGGTGCTCCGTCCAAAAACTTCTCTACAGTTCGTAATTGCCGCTCCGCCGGAATTTTATTTTCACTAATATAGTTAGTGATCTCGCGGATGAAGCCTTTAGGGGTTATATGTCCTCGAGCGTCGTATCTAGGTGGTTTGTCGTCTGACATTTTGATGACGTGGACCACAGATGTCGGAAGGGCATTTGATGATGATGACGATCCGTCTCCTACTTCAAACTTAAGTCCGGTCGTATCGGCTTGTGACATGCCTTCCTTTTTATGAAAGCCCTGATTGTCTGGGGTCTCGAACTCTCGGTACTGGAGATGGAAGTCCTGAAGTGACCCTGGCTGTTCTAACCTGGCCTTGACCTGTTCCAGATCCTTTCTAATTTCTTCCAGCCTTTCGGTATTACTGTCGGGCATTTGCTTGGACACTGAATTCTGCCCCGTGTGGACCTTAAATTGTTCCACTATTCTGACCTCTGTGTCAGCGATCGTCTGGCTTTGTTCCGCTAACCCATCAGTCTTTCTGAACAATGCTATATTTGCCTCCTCACACTGTGCGAGTCTACGGCTACGATCTTCCGAATTCGTCTTTATATCCTGAATTTCATTTCTGAGACCGGCTACTAGTACTAGGGTACGAACAGTTTCACCTCGTAACTCATCGATTCCCTTTTCGTGCCTGTCCAAAGTATTTGCAGTATATGCACCTTTACTTTCCACGTGGCTTCGGATGATATCGTTTTCCTTGCGACATTCACCCCTTACCTCTTCGATGTGCGCCTTTAAATCTTCGCGGTCGACCAACCTCTGAGCTGAAATCTCCTGAATACTAGCCTTTAATTTCTCCTTAATTTCGTTACGTTCTAGTAACGCCTCATCCCTGAATCGGTCAACCTTTTCATTGACACTAATAATACAAGAGTCGATATGCCCTTTCAATTCGTCCTTAGCGAAATGACACGCCTCCTGGACTTGGGTCATTTGGTCCCGTAATTCCTGTCCTAGTGATATACTGGCGGCATGAACCTCAGCTATTTTTTCTGTGAGTTTCATTTTATTAATTTCACATGCGGCCTGTACCATATCGACTTTATTTTCCAAAGAAACACTAGCGGCCTGCACCTTGTCCACTTTCATTTCTAACGAACTATTAGCGGCATGTATTTGTTCCGTCAGTTCCTGTCTAGTAGAAACACTAGCGGCCTGAACTATAGATGTCAGTTCCTGTTTAGTAGAAACATTAGCGGCCTGAATTTGTTCCGTAGTTATAGCCAAAACTCGCATCAAATCTTCCAAAGTGAGAGCTTTCACCTCTCCCTGTCCTTCTAACTGTTCACCTTGGGGACGCTCCCCACCTTCGTCTGACATTATATCAAATGAGAAAAGAGGGCCGATCAGCCTTTCATCCTATCGCACACGATTACGACAATTTTGGGTCTAGGCCCTATCATACGGTTATATCCTCGTTAATATTTTCTAGAATTTTTAAATTTCCAAATTCAAAACCAAAACAATTTTTTTCGCTTTCACATAGCGAATTATTATATAACGTAATTCAAATTTGCATATTAATTGCCATCACGTGCTTATTATGCCTGAATTATATATCATCAGTCATTCCCGAATATGACAACAACAACAACAATCGATAATACCATGACGAAAACCTTGAAGTCACCTGTCTTGAAATAATTTAAATTTAACTTACACAGTTCCATTATCTTTTTATTAATACTTGAATCTGGTTCTCAGTCATATTTTTACCAAATACAGTATTCCTAATAAATTTTGCCTATACAAAATTCCTGCCCATGGATAGTTACATTTATGTGGAGTCTCACTAAATCACAATAACTTTTAATTTCATAGAATAGGGAATTATTAATTTAATGAGCCTTTATAGCAATAAACTACTCTTGTATAATTATCAAGTCTAGCCCCGTTCGAAACTAACCTTACTTTAACATGAATTACTACTTGACATATCAAAAACGACTATTCAACCGTGATGCGGTCAAAATTTAATTAAATATCCCGATTGGGTTTACATTTAAGTTAAACAACTGGGCCTGTCTATAATGCAATCGGGCACTGAGCTGGTCGCTAATGATATCGTCGCTAATACAACAAAAAAATTCAGATGTGGTTTTTTTTTTGCGTAAAAAAATAAAGTCACCCGTTGCTCAAACATGATGCAATAGGCCCTTTTACGTTGGGCGCCATTATGCACCCGCCCACCTCCTGAGTCCCAGACTAGCATTTATCTCAGGGGTGATCAGTTCGAAAACGAATAAAAAAAATTTTATATAAAAAAAAAAATTATATATATCGGCGCATCAAATGAACACAGGGATGAACGGGGCATGAAAATTTAAGGTTACGGGGGACGACTCATTCATGGATACAAAATTCTGACTCCACAATAGGAATGGGAAGTGACAACTTAAATTCCATGGGCATACTAGACTAACTACAATGAAAAGATATGGAAGCTGTTTCCTATTGAAATTGCAATGAGGAGCAATTTATTCACTTATTTTGCATACTACACATGATGACAAATTTACATTGGGACACTTTTAATCCTGAAAATAAATGACATAATATTTGGATTTTACCTCACTACTCTGGTAGTGTAAAACATCTGGTGAATTCGTCCCAATTGGTTACTGGGGATCGAATTCACATCCGTATGATTGGACGTTTCACCGCTGGAGATATTCTTTCGGCGACGAAGGCACGACAGTAACTTTTTACTGTCGTCTCCTCGTTCCGTTTGGACATGAGACACTTCCGGTATGTACATTCTGGTGAGCCGGACACCCACCGTAGAAAATGTTATCGCCTTGAAAAAACGGGAATTTATAATACGGACAAACTCTAGCCTATTATTTCCAGATTCACAAACACACCAGGTAGAGTTCATTAACTCAAAAGCTACTTTAATATTTACACTTGTCAATACGACAAGACGTACGGAAAGGTTCATTACTCTGCTCTGACCCTGCAAACGTGTGCCGTCCGTGGGTTATTTACGGATCTGCCGCTATCTCCCCGTGAAAACCCAACATCTGGTTCAGAGCAATTCGACACAGGATGACTGTCCCTAGCATATCCTCCTATTATTATTAGATAATATCATTACCATTCTTTATCTGATCATTAGCATATACTTTGACTACCATCAATTAATTTTATTATATCATTAATTTCAATTATAATCCGGTATCTGATTATTATCATTTGTCATCCGGGATGATTATATGCCAACCCTGCCGACGTTTCAAACGAGGGTCGTTCTTACTCCTAATTTATCCGCACAATATAATGATCAGCTTCCTCATAAATATTATTATTATTATTATTATTATTATTAGTGTTAATAGTGGAAATCGTGATTATCGTAACCCGTAATCAACCTTGCTATAATACTTCAACTTCTCGCTCTTATTAATTTCATCAAAAAAAATAAAATTAAAAAAAGTACCTTCATTGGTTATTCTTCTTCTCCTTCTTCAAATATTTTATTTATTATTATTATTAGTTAAAAATCTCAAATCTTTCATTTCATCTCCCAACATCATTATTATGTCCAAAATATAAAAAAATTTATTCTTCAAAAAAAAAAGTAGCTTAGTTTTTATTATTATTATTATTATTTAAAAAAAAAAACTTAAATTCGCCTGTTACACGGTAGTTCACTCTTAATATGTTTAACGCATAACCCCTTTTACAATTCCGATTTATCTTGGCACTAAGCACTCGATTTAAGACAAGATTCACTTGGAGTATGATTATTGTTATTATTATTATTAAAAATGGAAAGATGATATTTTAATATCCACTCTTTAGAATTTAGTCACATATGTTAAATCCCGTTATGAACCACTAAGATCTGCTTTATATTAGTCGGGACAACATGGTATTCGGGACCGTACCTTCAACTTCGTACTGCCGTTAATTTTATATGGGGACACCTGTCCTCCCAAGACACCTCTCACAACCTATGGCACATCGCGGCTGGGCAAATACCTCCAATGCCGGCGATTGCTAAACTATTCCTTCAAATTTGAAGTCCATTTCCTTTCATCGGAACTCTTCAAACATTTAATTCATAAAATAATCCTCGGTGCGTGGATTCTACCACTAAGAACACCGGCATATGCATTTATATCATCTTAGGCCTTGAGATTCATCTATTTCATCATTACAAACAATACGGCTCAACTTATTTCACGCCGGATATTCGTCCCTCATGACTTCCAACTCTAAATATGGGCTCAAATCATTCTGGGCTTTTAACATATCGTGACCCTTCTAATTCACGTGCCTATATCGCTTTTAAACAAAATTTTAATGGTTAAATAAAAGTCCAAAAACGTAAAATCAAAAATTTACGTAAAATCAAACTGATTACGCGAATGAAAGTCTTTAACGCTACATGTCATCTCCACATTGATTATTATATTTGCACTGGCTAACTCGCGAAGCACCGTCATTATTATTATTATAATACTTTAACTTGCACACGCCCAAATATTATTATTATTATTATTATTATTATTATTTTATTTTCCTTTGTCGACTCACAAACATGATTATTATTAGTATTTTAATGACCTTCCGTACGCAACACAAATCTTCCATACTCTGGCTCTTTCATAATCTGGCTGTCTAATAGAAATTATTCCTAATTAAATTACAAATGATCACCTCAGTGATTGAAGATCAAATAAATGGGTTAGCACAAAAAAGGAATTTAACACTTGAAATGAACTTAAGTCAAAGTATTACAAACAGCATGCATTAATTGAAAGAAATATATCCCATATTTACATTATATACAACAAACAAATGCTCAAATTAATTAATCTAACCCATTATTACGTTAATATAAATTAGTTCGTCCGTCTAACAAAAAAATAAAATCATGGACTCGGGAAGCGGACCATGTTAAGTAACCATAATTAATTTACACTGAACCCCGTTTAGTCGCGATAACATCCCCTAAATATCAAAATTGTGTACTCATTCCTGTGTAGAATTCCATTGTCTCGTAGCGGAGGAGATATAGGCTTTACGGCCCCATGGTGATTTAACCGTCCATCATGTCGCACAATACAAATTTAACATAATAAAACACTTCTGGGTGACTACCCATGATTAATACCTTATTACACTATTTTACACAAGAATACTAATAACAAAAAAAAACACTTATAGGTGCTCCTAGACCCCTGACACTCGCACAATATACTCTTCATATACGCCCGAAACACACGTCGTGACACATTACGACGAAATGTCGTTCATTTGAACCGGCGCGTATCGCGTCTTCAACCGGCACTTCCTGGTTTATTTTCAAGCCGTCTTGATCATCGCCTAGCTCCATATAATTCCCTGCTCGGATAGTTATTCACCGTCTATCTTGAGGTGTTTACTTCAGGCTCCGCACACTGCCTTCCAAAGGTACTATCGGCGTTCCGTTAGTTAGTTATTATTTAAACACATGACATTCATTAATTTCAACATACAATTGTACTGATTATACACACTCGGTACTATGGATAATTTCACTGTTCGTATTCATTCTCCTAATAATTCACGTACTTTCAGCTCTAACTGACTTCGAATACGTCCCGAGGTACTGACTTACAGAGTCAACGTGTCAGAGTCTCAACTACTTCATTACGACTGACACGACTGGTGACCGATAACGACTGGTGACTGGTAAGAACTGAGTGATGTGAGGTCTGCTACTGGACTTTTATGGACGATATGATTTCCCGCCGGGGTCATCCGCGGTCAACTTCTGGAGAGGGGGGTTGGTTATCCTAAATCGGCATATGCAGGCGGAGTTGGATCTCTTGCTTTATCCTACTTAATACACTGGTGATACACATGCATGTGTCGTATTCTGAACTCCTATCGTTCGGTGATCATGGAAATATCACTTAATTTCTGTCCTCCACCTTTCGCGCGCTAACTCGGCGTCCCTGATGGCGTGCCCATCTCGACCAATGGCGAGATAGCGTGGGTCATTTCCACGAATTCATTACTTTAATTTATTATGATTACCATTATTCAACATGGGAACGATATCACAAAAATCCCCTCTATTCACTCATGTGGTTGGAATAATTTAATTATTGTTATCGGAGAAGCTAACTGGAGTTCACTCTGAGTTTTTCTTATGTTGGTTCATCTGCGGCCTACGATAAATTTTCTCATTGGTCAACACCGCTTTGGTTAGTTTTAAATCTCTCCCTGTGAAACGTGGCCACACCAAATGCCTCGGGCGTGAAAATACCCGGTACGTCATATTCTCGGTATTGGCGATACACCTGCTCGGCCTTGGTCCGAAATATATACTCTTTCACTTCCTTGTAGTATAGTTCCGTTTTTATGAGTTTCGACTTGACAGTTAGCCGAAAGTCAGCCGGTGGTGCCAAATTGCCACGAATACAAACAGCTGATTTACGATACACAATACGAACAGAAATGTAAATACTGGAATGTAAGTCCATAATCGGTTATTCTTTGTAGCAACACACATGATTCACGTAAGATCAATAATGCACAACACATTTAGGAAAGGCTACATGATAAAAATATGCCAATGCTCGAACAGATAAACCGTGAGAAAATTAAATTAAATTTCTACTCACCATGTATATGATCTCGCGTTGCTGTTAGATTCAGTTTCCCGTAACGAAGGAAATAATCCTACAAAGCGAATATACCACTCATTTCTCAGTCACTATCGGCATTGTCATCGTCTGTTGAGGTTTCGCTCTCGCTTGACCCTAAAGAGATAATAAAGTCTTCAACATAATCGTCTGAACTACTTTATGCCCGTTCCTTCTGGCTACCCACCATACAAACTGGGTACTGGGGCTTGTTTTGTTTCAAGAGATGCATAAGATCCCCCTTCCCCATATCATCGCGAACCGAAATATTGTGCTCCTTCAACCACTTAATCAACTAAGTCTTTCTAGCCGCCATTGTTGGTGCTTTGTCAAGAATGACTCTCTAACATTACAAACAATTTCCCGGGCCCGGCTCCTTAGTGGAGTACCTCGTCCGAAGGGCTTTCTTCTCTTGGGAGCTTCATCCTTAAACGTAGGCGTCGACATGACAGAACATCAAATTCGCACACGGGCCTAAAATTAACCTACTATATAACTACCGAACGAAACGTTAAACTAAGCTACTATATAAAATAGATCACCTGTTAGACACTATTTACTACAATATAACGCGCTATACTATTAAAAATGGAGCCTCCGTGGCTCAGACGGCAGCGCGTCGGCCTCTCACCGCTGGATACCGTGGTTCAAATCCCGGTCACTCCACGTGAGATTTGTGCTGGACAAAGCGGAGGCGGGGCAGGTTTTTCTCCTGTTACTCCGGTTTTCCCTGTCATCTTTCATTCCAGCAACCCTCTCCATTATCATTTCATAGCATTCATCACTCATTAATAAATCACCATGGGAGTGGCGACCCCATTGTAATAACAGCCTATATAAGTTTCATTCATTACACCCTTGACCCGGTCAGTGACTGGAAAACAGGTTGTAGTTTTTCATTTTCACTATTAAAAATACTAAATAATACATTTATAAACTCTAAACTGCGAAATATTAACGAACAACAACCTAGCACAAAGACACATAAAGACCGCGAAAAGAACGGAGCACAATACAACACACAGCTGATAGCACGTGGTTACAGTAAACAACAAATCGACAACACTGCTAACCAGAACTGGAGTCTAACGTGCTCTATCGGAGCGATCGGCTGTCTATGATTGGCTGTTGATTAATTCACTTACCCTCCGCCAAAAGGCAGCGCTCAAACGTCAAGTCGAAACTCATAATAACTGAACTATAATTATTCTGTTGTTGTGAGCTCTAGATTTTAATCCTCTTATCTTTTGACCAGGAAACCTTCTTCCCCTTAATGACAAGCTTACCGTGGCGCCGGACTGTCGCGATCATGTTGAAATTCTCCCGTCCACACAAAACTGACACTGTATTTATTTAATATTCCAATATATCTGTATTTCTCATATCAAAATCAAATCATGAAACTAGGGGCTATCTCATCAGGGTACAATATATACTAGAAATTCCGGGCTGGTAGGGTTGGTTAGCTCACGTGGAGACTTTGCTCGGTATTTTTTATGGTCCGCTGTCTCCCTAGGTCAGTAGTGGACCAATTGGACCATAGCTTACAAGCCCGTAAAATGTATTCAAAGTTATGTTCATCATGATGTCGGCCATGAAGGACTGTTATATTAAAGTGTTAAACTTCTGGATTTTTTTTTTTTTAACTATCTGCTTTACGACGCACCGACACATATAGTTTTTGTTGCGACGGTGGGATAGGAAAAGGCTAGGAGTGGGAAGGAAACTGCCGTGGTCTTAATTAAGGTACATCCCCAGCGTTTGCCTGATGTGAAAATAAGAAACCACGGAAAACCATCTTCGGAGCTGCCAACAGTAATGCCGAATGCAAACTTACAATTGCGCGCTCCTAACCGTACGGCCAACTCGCTCGGTCTTCTAGATTTAGATCATCTATCTAGTTAGTGCTGAAGTAGTAGTTCTTTCCAACATATCGAATGAAAGTGTATACAGGATGGCTATAAAATCTGAAACTACGAAACATCTGATGAACAACATATTTTCCTTCTACAAAACCTATTCCACATATTTGTTACCATTCTCAGTACCTACCTCGAACGTTTCACCATGTTTCTTTGGAGCTGAAATCAAATGACCATACTGATCATACTGGGTACCACACTATTTTTTACACATAGCCTTAAATCTACAAACATTACAAATTCCGCACCGTGATTATTAGAAAATCGGACAAGTACTTCTCGAAAAAATATCATATATTCAAACATGCCTCATTTGCCAGCTGAGGACTGATTTGTTCGATTCGCGCTACGTATACTGTAGAGTTGCTAGATAGGTATTCTTTCTACTGCGCTCATACATGATAAAATGTATGATTCAACACCTTTAATATCGTCGTAGGTAACTGGTAAATAAAAACTGGATATAGACCTTGAGCTACAGCAGATAGTATAGCCCAGTGAACGTGATCCAAGTACACACCCTGAACGATATTTTGTCACAGATACTTCCGTGACGTATCTGATATGTCGGTGACAGAAAAATATCGGTGACAAAGTAGCAGGCTGTGATTTATCGACCATCTCTACACGTAGGAAAGCTTTATAATTAAATGCAACCACAATCTTCTCGTGAAATCGGTGAACCCCTCGCGAATCCTTTTAGCCACCTCGTAGGACATGCATGGGAAGCCATGGATGTATTCTGCGGCTCCAAACATCGGGGCCTCACGAGGTTTGAACAGCAAAACCCAGACTTGTAGTTTGACATCGAAATCAGAACCTCGAGACATAGAATTTCACGTGGAATCCGAACTACGGAAATGTTGACTTTTCATTTCAAAAAATCCACGTTCATTGAACAGGATTCGAATCACAGCTGCCTTGGTGAGAAGCAAGTGGCTATGCTGTCATGGCCCTAACGTGTAAACTGTCCGAGGGGGATTTATTTATTTATTTCTGTTGTTTAAGTGATATTAATTCTTAAATCATGCACCCAACAGGAAGAAAAGGAAAAGCTCGGTCACTTCAGAGATCGGGGAGATGTCTGGTTCAAACGAGAGGGAATGTAAGCCAAAGGTCAGTATTTAACGAATACGTTTCCTATACGGTATAGTTGTTGCTGAGATTGGAACGAGATTAATTTATTTCTCGTGTTTCAAGTCATAAACTAGGGCTAATGCCCAATTTTAAGTGCTAAAGGCCGTAGGATCGCCTTCATGGCCTCGGGTAACGCATTGCCAATCCGGTCCTGAAGGTCCTGATTTCAATTCTCGGCAAGGCCAGGGTTTTAAAATCCGCTAGTTGGGTTGAAATTTCAATTCTTGATATCCTCGAAGTGGTTTTCCGTTAGTTCTTTTTACTTCAACTGCAGACAAATGCCAGGATGTTGCACAACTCATGGCCACGGCTGCTTCCATCCCTGAAAGGCATTCTTCGTTTCCCGGTGATGCCAGAATGTAAACACTACTTGACGGTGGTCAGATTCCTCCCGAGTCTGCGGAATTAGGCCATACCCGAAGGTTAAATTATAGTTTTTAAAACTGAGCCTTCTGTTTTTTTTTTAACGTCGAACCAAATCAGACACATTTTTTTTTTCTTGCCGATGATGGGATAGAAAACATCTACAGTAGAACTTGCAAGGACGTGACTAAGGCCTTAATTAAGGTAGTCCCGGCATTTTTGTGGTATAGAATGGAAAGCCACGGAATTTAATTTCCAGGGCTGTCGACAGAGAGGTTCGAACCCACCATCTAAGCGGTCAGTTTGCTCGGTGGTGATGAGCCGTACTTTATTGAAAGAAGGAAGGTTTATTTGTTTGCAAGGTTCCTGGTAGTCGTTGCTGAGAGGGAGGGGGAGTGGAAGAGAGAGACAGATATATAGATAGATAGACAGACAGACAGACAGACAGACAGACACAGAGCCGAGTGACAGACATTGGCTTACACCAAAGTGCTCGTGGTGTTTTTTTTAACGTCGCCCTAATGCAGATCACTTTTATTTTGCCAGTGTTCTAACATCGCACTAACTCCATAGGTTTCCGGCGACATTGTGATAGGAGTGGGTAGGAAACGAGCGTGGGTCCATTTTTCATAGTATGAAAATAAGAAACCACGGAAAACAATCTTCAGGCCCGGCGATGTTGGAGTATGAGGGACTTTTAAATTAATGCCATGTCTCTCGGATTCAGTTCCGTAGAGATAATCATGATCCGAGCAGTTATATAAAACTACAAGCTTGCTTTGCTTTTGTCGCTGAAAATAGATCGAGGCTATTTAGTAAAGCATAAACAACTCCTCCTACGGTGTATTAAGCTGCTATGCTGCACAAATACGAGCAGGAGCGAGACACTAGGAATGTATTTGCTTCCCGTGTTTAATTTCTTATTTCCTAGGTGCAGTACTCAGTTCTGATATCTTCGGAAATAAGGATATAACACAGAACTATTCGCTCCACCTTCAGTCTTCTGCACATTTTCCAATTATTGGTAGCCAGATTCGTATATTTGATTGGATTTTCTTTCTTAAAATGTGATTGCACCAGAGATCGTCCTGACTTAATTAAAACTTCTTGTTTAACAATGAATCGTGTTCCCTTGTCCATTGTGACCAATCTGTCTTCATCAAGTTCACGGATCTCTAGAATATTGTACGCAGGGGCGGCTCCGTAGGTGGGTTGCAGGTTTGTACAACACCCAGTTATTTTCCTAAATTCCCGGTTTGCTAGATCACTGTTTTATAGTCTTCATTCATGACTGTCCGTAGGTGGCGTCTCGTTTTGTACGTCTGTAGATTAGGAGCCACCATGAGCCTTAACGTTTGTAGCGAGTTTGCAGGCAATTGCAAACCTACGGAAGGTGAGTTCGTTGAGAATTTCGGCTTGTGCGGGGACAGAGAGGTTGGAGTGTGGCTTGTCAAAATCCCTGGCATGAGTACCAACATACTAAGTATGCAAGTCTTCCAGAATTAAACGAACACCGGGAAAATTTCTGCTTCATGTACGCTTTTGTTCGAAATGGTGTGAACATTGCATTTGTCCTGCTTGACTTCGAATGTTCGAGAATACCTAAAGCGTTGCCGTTTTTAAAATTATAATTGCCAGCTGTCCACAGATAGCAGCACCAGTCCTGCTACAGTCTGCCTTGCCTCCTGACAAGGAATGTTGCGTTTTTATTTGAGCTGTTGAACGAAAATGGTTGCACATACTGTATTTTGCTGCCGCAGAGTGAATGTACGCCTCTGTGGTGTGGTGGTTAGTCATTAGCTTGCCACCACGAAATTTAAAAAGTGGTACGAGGGCTGGAACGGGATGCATTCAGCTTCGGGAGGTCAACTGAGTAGAGGGGAATTCGATTCCCTCCTCAGCCATCCTCGAAGTGGTTTTGTGTGGTTTCCCGCTTCTTCTCCAGGCAAATGTCGGCCACGGCCGCTTCCTTCCCTCTTCCTTGTCTACCCCTTCCAATCTTCCCATCCCCCACAAGACCCCTGTTCAGCATACCAGGTGAGGTCGCCTGGGCGAGGTATTGGTCCTCATTCCCTGTTGTATTCCCCCGACACAAAGTCTCACGCTCCAGAACACTGCTCTTGAGGCGGTAGTGGCGGGATCCCTCGCTAAGACCGAGGGAAAAACCAACCCAGAAGGGTAAACAGATTAAGAAAGAAAGAGTGAATGTGCAAGATTTTTTTCCCTCTTTTTTTTTCTATTTGCTTTACGTCGCACCGACACATATAGGTCTTATGGCGACGATGGGACAGGGAGGGGCTAGGAGTGTGAAAGAAGCGGCCGTGCCCTTAATTAAGGTACAGCCGCAGCATTTGCCTGGTGTGAAAAATGGGAAACCACGGAAAACCATCTTCACGGCTGCCGACAGAGGGGTTCGAACCCACTATCTCCCGAATACTGGATACTGGCCGCACTTAAGCGACTGCAGCTATCGAGCTCGGTTTTCCTCATTTGAAAGATGGATGAACTATCTGTATGCTTGTAGTTTTGAGGTACAAAGTGTTTATATTTAAAGTATGTTTACACACCCCATTCTCTCCATTCTCTGAGAAAACTAAGCGAAGTCATCTCCGTACAGGTCACGAATGCCCTTGGAGTGGTGGAAGTAAAGTTTCTCATTAATCGCATCTTGGGCTCATGTTGTCCCTGGAAATTAACCTGCTACGGTACTTTTTTTGGTGAAGGATGACTGAACCTCATGGTCATGTTCAAAATTTCTGAATTTCCTAACGGCTTAACGAACCCATGTCTATCCGGATGAACAGAGCGTGCCTTTATCGTACCACCTAGGTAGCCCCTTATTCAGAATACACATCTGCTTATGTAGGCTATAACTGATAGGGACTATAAAGGAAAGCGAAACGTAAAGTGGCACTGGCCTAAAGTGAACCAAGGCAAAAATAAGAAATGATGCAAGGAATATGCAGTAGATCGAGATATGACCCGACATGGTGCCTGCATTGCCTGAGATTTTCCTCTGCGATCCATATTATGTAAATTATATCTTGCCCTACTGAAGCTTCCTTGAATAATTTATTTTCCTTGTCTTCATAACAAGCTATCGGTTGTCAGCTTCCTGGTGCCATTACAAGACCAATGATTTTTTTTATCTATGCTATAATAATATTATAGGGGCTGCCTGGCCGAGGCTATAAAGGCGTGCTCGGTTCGCTCGGAAGGACGTGGGTTCGAATCCCCGTCAGGAATTCGTAAAATTTAACAAAAGCGAGATTTCCACTTCCGGAGGTGCGTATGGCCCTGAGGTTCACTCAGCTTACACCAAAAATGAGTACCAGGTTAATTCCTGGGGGCTAAGGCGACTGGGGGTAAAGCTAACCACTCTACCCCATCACGTTCCGAGGTTAATAATGGTGGAAGCCTTTACCTTCCACTCCTCCAAGGGCCTTCATGGCCTGTACGGAGGTGACTTTGCTTTGCTACAATATTATAAAGAGGAAAAAAATGTATATTTGTTTGTAAGGGATAGACTCAAAAACTACTGAACCGATTTTAAAAATTACTTCACCTACAGA
Source organism: Anabrus simplex (assembly GCF_040414725.1). Lineage (NCBI taxonomy): Eukaryota > Metazoa > Arthropoda > Insecta > Orthoptera > Tettigoniidae > Anabrus > Anabrus simplex. Next base: position 341,834,954 of record NC_090268.1, on the reverse strand, counting down.
AAGCTACATTGCCAGTAACATGGGCTGTATTTTATTTTCAAAACGATTCGAAGGAGGGGGGGGGGGGGGATCAGGGCGACGGGGAGATATAAAAGTATAAAAATAATAGACTAATATAGGCGAAATCGAATTTGTCGTACAAGGACGAGACAGAGCTCATTTTAAGGCCCTTGACGCAAAGAATAAAACTCGGTAAGCCCTTCGGGCCCGAAAACCATCTTTTAAGGCCCTAAAACCAACCGTTATGGAGGTATTGGAACCACACTACCCCTGCTCTAGGAATCGGATAAAGAAACGAACGGCCGTAACCATGCAATGTCAGCTCCAGGATTCTACAGCAGCGAGATTATGAATGTACGTTTGGGCATAGCTGCCAACCAAAATTGATACACATATGACTTGCTATCTGGAAAAAATAAACTTTTGTGTAAGACGCTCATAGCACTCCTTTGGCCGGGGATGGAAAGAGAGTGAAGTACAGTATAAAACTAATAGCCCCGGAGATCTCCGTAGTACTGCCACCAGCGGTTGCCGACGGGCCTTCGTTTTTACGCACTGGCTTAGGTTTCAGCATTTTGCGGAGTCTGTTACCTACAGTTTGAACTATTTGTTATCAAATCATGGAGTAGTAGGATCACTGATGTTATTAGTGTCGATATTTTGGTCCACTTTTACGATCATTGTAACCATGACTTGACAAAATATTTCAATATTTATACTCATATTCATTATATGATGTGCGACATGCCCTGAGAATTATAATTCTCGATAATTACAGTAGTTTCTTTTATGCATCGCGTATTTCCTTGATCATTTGTAATACTTACGAAATGTCGGATCAAACAAATACATTCAGTAATATTTATGGTACTATCTAGTGGCAGTATACTTACACTATCATTTCAAACATGACAAATAATTTATACGTACTTTTAAGTAACAGCATTTGCCTGGTGTGAAAATGGGAAACCACGGAAAACCATCTTCAGGGCTGCCGACAGTGGGGTTCGAACCTACTATCTCCCGAATACTGGATACTGGCCGCACTTAAGTGACTGCAGCTATCGAGCTCGGTATATATAAATATCTAATGAAGTCAGTCACACCGATAGTATGAGTAACTAAAGCCAGTTTCTGATAAACCTTACGAAGAACGGGTACTTCTGCTAGTAAATATATAAATTCCTAGCATGGTAGGCTTTCGTAGGAACATCACTATAATTGGGCCCACGAGAGGTGAAGTCTGACATTTGAGCGGCGAAAGCAGTAACTACGATGTACGGTGCGTTGTCATAATTACCTCAGACTGCGGCATTATCACCCTTTCATACAGGATGAATATTTAATCAGCTATGTTGGCCTAATGCAATTCAATAAACTTTGACCCGTTCTTAAGCTCGTGCTAATATATCGGGCATTTAAGACAGAACACGCCATTGCCGGTAAATATGAGATTTGATATTCATTAAACTGACAATAACCTCAACAAATGCACATGTTAAATAGAGAATATAACTGTACAACTAGCCACTGATTAACTTACAAAAAAAATACGGTAACAACGAAAATGACAGAAAACGAACACTTAAATTATTAAATAAAACCAGCAACAACTAACACAGCTAACACAATACTACACCCAATAATCACAAAAGCGACTGAGAGCAAGCCAACCCACGTGGCGATAGCATCCTTAAATGTGGCATCGCTGTTATCGTTGCCATAACAACAGATCATTTTCGAGCAGCGTTAGTCAACTTTTCCTCGCCGGTGGCACTAAACGTCAGACTTCAACTCTCGTGGGCCCAACTATAGATTCCGCAATGACCGTATGCTCTATTATTTATTGGAGTGTGTGATATTCATGGTGAAATGGTTATATTTTGTGACGTTTAGTAGAAGTGCAGGTTGGTGGTGCGGGGGGGTGGGTTAAAAAAGGAAATACAAGGTTCTACAGTGATTGTAGTTACCAATACGTAATATCAAGTACGCCCATCTCCATGGCTGAATGGTCAGCGCACTAGCCTGCGGTACAGAGGGCCCTGGGATCGGTTCTCGGCCTGGCCGAGAATTTTATCTGCATATGGTTCATTCTTGTGGCTCGCGGAGTGAGTATTTGTTTTTCTTTTAATACATTTATGTTTACCTACATACAACACACCAGCGGTAGAGTGTCGGCTTCCGGATCCCAAGATAGCGAGTTCAAACCCGACAGAGGTAGTCGGATTTTTGAAGGGTCCATTCGGTACTCCATGTCGTACGATGTCGGCATGTAAAAGATCTCTGGTGACACACTTGGTGTTTACTCGATAAAATTAATGACAACTCAGCCATAGACTCCCGAGAGAGATTCGGTTTACTCTGCCATCTAGTAGGCCTAGGGTAAAGCGGAACATCGAAATTGACGAGCAGACAGCCAGATGGCGTCAAAATAAAATGTCTGCACACGGTAGCTGAGGCCATACGATTATTATTATTATTATTATTATTATTATTATTATTATTATTATTATTTGCTATTTGCTTAACGTCGCACCGACACAGATAGGTCTTATGGCGACGATGGGATAGGAAAGGCCTAGGAATCGGAAGGAAGCGGCCGTGGCCTTAATTAAGGTACAGCCCCAGCATTTGCCTGGTGTGAAAATGGGAAACCACGGAAAACCATCTTCAGGGCCGCCGACAGTAGGGCTCGAACCCACTGTCTCCCGATTACTGGATACTGGCCGCACTTAAGCGACTGCAGCTATCGAGCTCGGTATATTATTATTATTATTATTATTATTATTATTATTATTATTATTATTATTATTATTATTATTATACCGTTTCTTCCACACATGTGGAGTCGCGGGTGCGACTGTCTCTCACATGAGTATTTGGCCATGTTTTACGGCCGGATAACCATCCTGACGCCAAACCTATGTGGAGGAACGTAATCACTATTGCTTGTTTCTGTGATGGTTGGTAGTGTGGTGTGTTGCCTAAATATGGAGAGGAGGGCGTTGGGACTAACACAAACACCCAGTCCCCGAGCTAAAAGAATTAACCAGATGTGATTAAAATCCCAGCCAGAAATCGAACCCAGGAGCCTCTGAACCGAAGGCCTCAACGCCTTCTTCTTCTTATTATTATTATTATTATTATTATTATTATTATTATTATTATTATTATTATTATTACAGAGTAGTGAATGCATCTGTTCGCATACGGTTGGCGTTAGGAAGGGTATTCGTTCGTAAAACTAGGACAAATCCACATCCCCCGGTAAATTAGGAAAAAGGTCAGAAGAAGACGTAATTTCAAACAAAAAAATATGTAGTGTGATCTCCTGCCAAAATTGCTCAGCTTAGCGTTGAAATTTCCACAGAAGAAACTGCAAATGCGCATAATTTACATGAATTCTGTGTCATCTGCTGAGTCCAGGATTGAGCAGAATGATGCTAGATTCCATCCTTGTGTCACATCGACGTCATGTTGTTCGTGTTCAGCCATTTATCCATCTGCCTCGGTTGTTCAGCGGTAGAGTATCCGACTCATTACCCCAAATTCACGGCTTCGTTCACAGCTGAGACAGTCGATTTTTGAACGGCGATCAACCATCTTGGCACTCCATGTCATTGCTGGTGGCATGTGAAGGTCTCTGGTGGTAATCTCATTGTCACCGGACTAAAATTACCTCGGATGGAATAATCTCCAGTAGCATTCCGCTTTCGTTGCTAGACAGCAGCATATTCGGAATGCAGAAATTGCTCGACAGGCGAAGGAGTGTGAATGAAAACGAGATTTCCTGAATTAAACCAACATTCTGAGAAAATATCAGACACTGTTAGAAAAAAAGACGACTGAAATGGTATGCCCATATTCAAAGAATGGACAATGAAATACTTACTAAAAATATTTAATTATGCCTCCTCACTAAAAGTGTAGAGAAAGCCTCCGTGGCTCAGACGGCAGCACGCCGGCCTCTCATCGCTAAGTTCCGTGGTTCAAATCTCGGTCACTTCATGCGGGATTTGTGCTGGACAAAGCGGGGGCTTGACAGGTTTTTCTCCGGGCACTCCGGTTTTCCATCATCTTTCATTCCAACAACACTATACAATTTCATTTCATCTGTCAATCATTAATCATTGCCCCAGATGTGTGCGACAGGCTTCGGAAGCCGGCACAGTTCCTATCCTCGCCGCTAGATGGGGGCTTCATTCATTCCATTCCTGACCCCGTCGCATGACTGGAAACAGACTGTGGATTTTCACTTTACTGAAAATCAAGAATAATTGGATAATCGAAATTGAAAAAGACCTTCAAGAAATCAGCATGACAGGCGCTTCTTAGTTGGGTACAACATTGTGAAAAAAAAAAAAAAGTCACTGGAGTTACATACGTACTTTCCAATTTTGTATGGTAATTACCTTAAATTAGCTGTCACCATGTTGGTGTACCAGCAGGGACACTGCATTCTAATACAAGAAGTCCTCAAAATGTCCACCATGGGCCTGAACGCACTCTGCCTCATTAATTGTCGGGTACGTTCGCACACTCCAGGTATCTTGATCCACACGCTGGCGAAGAACTGCAATGTCCGTAACGGCATGCCTCTCTCCAAACTTAATCCTAAACACGAACTATCCCCCCATTCCAGCTTATCTAAAACAGGCTAACTCGTAAACGGTCGACTGTGGGGCCTATGTCGATTGGGATTTGTGTTGTTTTGGGGTGTAGGCCTACTATTCATCCCCCGATTAGTTCCCATATGCTTTGGAACACCTGTATAAGTGGGAAAGGAAACTGAGGAATTTAATTGAATCATTTTCCGTAAAACTCCAGCTCACTTCAAAATGTGTCAACAGCACTTCTCCCACGCTTGTGATGTGGAATGTGAGCGATTAAATCGTGAGCCAATATGCGGCAGTATGCTGTAGCAGCAAGTCAAGTTCAGTTGTTCCTTGCATGGCAGCTTGTGTTGCCCAGATTTATAAAACTAAAACGGAGGACACTTTGTCTACGCTACTTTTTTTTTTTTTTCGTTCTGTTTGCTGTTACTTCAAAGTTAGTAGCAGTTACCCTATTATATCAAAGTGCTCAAAAAGGTTTTACAATATTCTGGCTTAGTGAACTTATTAATTTTGCTGTTTGTATGTACACTCGTCGCACAAAAATTGCACGGCAAAGACATATTTAATTTTATACATTGTCGAAATGGGAGGATATTCGCAAACTGTGAATAATCGTTGACCGAAGAGATGATACTTGGAATCCTACCACGTATACAGTATGTTCATCCTATTACAAAAGAGGATTTCGAAAGAAAGTCATCTTCTGTGACGGCCAGTTTTTTTGTTTTTTTTTGCTACTTGTTAACGTCGTACCAACAAATCGAAGGTTATCGGCGGCGGAGGGGTGGGAAGGGGCTAGGATTGGGAAGGTAGCAGACGTGGCCTTAATTAAGGTACAGCCCGAGCATTTGCCTGGTGTGAACGTGGGAAACCACGGAAAGCCATCCTCAGGGCTGCCAACGGTGGGATTCGAACTCGCTATTTCCTCAATGCAAGCTCACAACTGTATGAACCTAACCGCACGGGCATCTCGCTCGATGGCCAGTTTTTGTGCGGCTGAGTATACGTACATTTTACATTACAACAGGTATGTACTGTACGAAGAAAAACAATAGTCAGCTATGCAAAAGCTGCAGAAACGCATCAAGAACACAGTATTGGTACTGTAATGTGAGATTTTGAACTCAAAACCAGCAGTCATGTGTCGTGTGTGTCCCTGAAGAGTAAAAACTGATATAAGAAAGAAGCAACACATAAATCGTATGGTTCACCCTCATGCTGCAGTTCCAGTGATATTTTTGTCTGTTTGGACTCCTTCCATTAATCTCTTGTCACGTAAGAATTTGCCAGATATGCACGTTTCAAATTTACCATCATGGCTACTGCGATGTCCATAATTTGCAGAAATTTGAAGTTCAGCCTTGTTCGAATTTATTAAATTTCAAACAGTTACTGTGAAAACTCAAAAAGGAGGACAATCCGCGTCCGGCTTGCGTACAAAAGAGGACGTCATTTTGGATGCCCAAAGTTTGGATTGTCCGGCTAGAGTTTGGTATTATTGTGCTTCTCTATTGGTTAACAACCGGCTCCTCAAAGTACTGTACTGCCTAGAAGTGAGTGAGGAGGAGGAAGCGGAGTTGCCGGTTTTCTTTCTGGAGTGCAGTGTTTATTTATTCCGAGCTGCTGCTCACTTCATATTTATTTTACGGTTTAATCAATTGAGTTTACGTTGTGAGTTCCTTAGTACCCAGAATCATTTATATCGAACCTGTGAAATATGTAATAACAATACGACAAGATATCGCAACCCAGCACTTCACTCCACACGGACTTGACAAGAAATTGTCATCCAGCATTCTCAGGTTTTCATTGGATACCGCAGAGCTCTGACTGGTGCGGCTGGAATGAAGAAATATACCCCGCCAATCTACTGAAGTTGTCATTGGCGCGGAATAAGGCAAGGAAATTAAAGACACACCGCATTTTAACGTTTATAAAAGCAGGCAATTGTAGCTCTTAGACGGCGATGAGTTTAACAACATGCGACGCCTTAGATGTCCTGTAATACGCCTAGGACACAAATACTTTTTTCTAGTGATTTAACGTTGCAGTAACATATGAAACCGGCCAAGAAAGCCAAGAATAACGGCCGAGAGGATTCGTCGTGCTGACCACACGACACCTCGTAATCTGCAGGCCTTCGGGCTGAGCAGCGGTCGCTTGGTAGACCAAGGCCCTTCAAGGGCTGTAGTGCCTTGAGGTTTGTTTTCGTTTGGTAACATATAAAAGGTTTACGGTGACTTAAGGATGGGAGAGGTCTGGTATTGAGAAGGTAGCGCCCGTGGTCTTCATTAAGGTACAGCCGCAGCATTCGCGTGGTGTGAAAATGGGAAACCACGGAAAGGACACGAACATATAACTGAAGCAATGCATACTGTAGTTCCTCATCTTGTGGTGTTTATAGTGTGAGGTGATAAATATGGAAGGCGATGAAGCAGCAGCTGCTAGCAAGGTCACACATTGCCACATTCACTACTTAGCCGGCACAAGGCAGCACACATTCACCACGTGTTGTCGCAATTAATTAACATGTTTTAGAACAACTTGTCGGCGATGGTAGAGGTTCTTATGATTTTTGTAAGTTGAAAACAGCGTGGTCAGCGTAGTTATTATCCCTTATGGATCAGAAGGATAATGTAGAAAGCTGTCGACATGAGAAGAAAACACTTCGCATTCGTACACTTTTCCGCTACACGAAACGCACAGAATCATACATATGCTTTAGGACTTAGAAGCAGGGCGAGTAGAGATCATTTGGTTGTTTCCCTCTTAGTGCCAACGGCCGTAGCCATGGCCGAGACTGCCATGCCGTAGCCGTGTTGAAACACCAGATCCCGTGAGATCTCCGATGTTAAGCAACACTGGGCGTGGTCAAGATTTGGATGGGTTGCCACGCGCTGTTGGTGGAGGGTAAGGGAATGGAGGAGCGGAAAGGAACTGGTCACTCTACCGTACGTAAACTCCGGCTCAGACACACCTCTGCGGAGGTTCGGACCTGCCTTCGGGCAGAATACACCCTTACCTTTACCCCTCTTAGTAGCATCTTACGACATGCAGGGGTTACAGATAATGCATCATTTGACTCCACCCACAGGGCAGTTCCGAGAAATCGAAATTATTATTATTAGTGATTTAAGCCCACTAGGGAGCACTTATGACTAGTTCTTTTTGGATGCTCGCTTTCGTTCCCAGTGCCTGCTATTAGTTTTTCCTTTCTTTCCTTTGAAAGAGGTTTGCGAGATTTAACAACTTTTGGTAGAAGAGACCACGAATTTAGATACATACATACATACATACATACATACATACATACATACATACATACATACATACATACATACATACATACATACATACATACATACATACATACACACACACATACATACATACATACATACATACATACATACATACATACATACATACATCATACATCATCATTATAGACTGTTATGCCTTTCAGCGTTCAGTCTGCAAGCCTCTGTGAATTTACTAAACGTCGCCACGATTCTCGATTTGCAACTAGTGTTGTGGCCTCGTTTAGTTCTGTACCTCTTATCTTTAAATCGTTAGAAACCGAGTCTAACCATCGTCGTCTTGGTCTACCTCTACTTCTCTTACCCTCCATAGCAGAGTCCATTATTCTCCTAGGTAACCTATCCTCCTCCATTCGCCTCACATGACTCCACGACCGAAGCCGGTTTATGCGTACAGCTTCATCCATCGAGTTCATTCCTAACTTAGCCTTTATCTCCTCATTCCGAGTACCCTCCTGTCATTGTTCCCACCTGTTTGTACCAGCAATCATTCTTGCTACTTTCATGTCTGTTACTTCTAACTTATGAATAAGATATTCTGACTCCACCCAGCTTTCGCTCCCGTAAAGCAAAGTTGGTCTGAAAACAGACCGATGTAAAGATAGTTTCGTCTGGGAGCTCACTTCCTTCTTACAGAATACTGTTGATCGCAACTGCGAGCTCACTGCATTAGCTTTACGACACCTTGATTCAATCTCACTCACTATATTACCATCCTGGGAGAACACACAACCTAAATACATGAAATTATCGACCTGTTCTAGCTTTGTATCACCCATCTGACATTCAATTCTGTTGAATTTCTTACCTACTGACATCAATTTAGTCTTCGAGAGGCTAATTTTCATACCATACTCATTGCACCTATTTTCTAGTTCCCAGATATTAGACTGTAGGCTTTCAGCACAGTCTGCCATTAGGACCAAATCGTCAGCATAGGCCAGACTGCTTACTACATTTCCACCTAATTGAATCCCTCCCTGCCATTTTATACCTTTCAGCAGATGATCCATGTAAACTACGAACAGCAAAGGTGAAAGATTACAGCCTTGTCTAACCCCTGTAAGTACCCTGAACCACGAACTCATTCTACCAACAATTCTCACTGAAGCCCAATTGTCAACATAAATGCCTTCGATTGCTTTTAATAATCTGCCTTTAATTCCATAGTCCCCCAGTATGGCGAACATCTTTTCCCTCGGTACCCTGTCATAAGCTTTCTCTGATCCTGACAGCCTCTCTGTGGTCTGAAACCACACTGGTTTTCATCCAGCTTCCTCTCAACGACTGATCGCAACCTCCCTTCCAAGATGCCAGTGAATACTTTGCCTGATATACTAATCAATGAGATACCTCGATAGTTGTTGCAATCCTTCCTGTTCCCTTGCTTATAGATAGGTGCAATTACTGCTTTTGCCCAATCTGAAGGTACCTTACCAACACTCCATGCTAATTTTACTACTCTATGAAGCCATTTCATCCCTGCCTTCCCACTATACTTCACCATTTCAGGTCTAATTTCATCTATTCCTGCTGCCTTATGACAATGGAGTTTATTTACCATCCTTTCCACTTCCTCAAGCATAATTTCACCAACATCATTTTCCTCCTCCCCATTTGCTTGGCTGTTCACAACACCACCAGGATGATTTCCTTTTACATTGAGAAGATGTTCAAAATATTCCCTCCACCTCTCCAGTGATTCCCTGGGATCTGTTATGAGTTCACCTGAATTACTCAAAACACTGTTCATTTCCTTTTTCCCTCCCTTCCTAAGATTCTGTATTACTGCCCAGAAAGGTTTCCCTGCTGCTTGACCTAGCCTTTCCAAGTTGTTACCAAACTCTTCCCAGGACTTCTTTTTGGATTCAACAACTATTCGTTTCGCTCTGTTTCTTTCATCTACGTACAAATCCCTGTCTGCCTCGGCCCTTGTTTAGAGCCAGTTTTGATAAGCCTTCTTTTTACGTTTACAAGCTGCTCTCACTTCATCATTCCACCAAGATGTTCGCCTTTTCCAATCTTTACACACAGTTGTTCCTAGGCATTCCCTTGCTGTTTCTACTACAGCATCCCTGTATGCCACCCATTCACTTTCTATATCCTGAACCTGCTTACTGTCTACTGTTCGAAACTTCTCACTAATCATATCCATGTACTTCCGTCTAATTTGCTCGTCCTGGAGATTTTCTACCCTTATTCGTTTGCAGACAGATTTCACTTTCTCTACCCTAGGCCTAGAGATACTTAGTTCACTACAGATCAGATAGTGGTTCGTATCATCGAAAGATCCGCGGAAAACTCGTACATTCCTAACATATTTCCTGAATTCGAAGTCTGTTAAGATATAGTCTATTATGGATCTGGTACCCCTAGCCTCCCATGTGTAGCGGTGAATAGCCGTATGCTTGAAGAATGTATTCGTAACAGCTAAACCCATACTAGCACAGAAGTCCAGCAAACGCTTCCCATTCCCGTTAGCTTCCATATCTTCCCCACATTTACCAATCACCCTTTCGTATCCTTCAGTTCTATTCCCAACTCTCGCATTGAAATCGCCCATTAGCACTATTCTATCCTTGCTGTTGACCCTGACCACGATGTCACTCAATGCTTCATAAAACTTGTCAACTTCATCCTCATTCGCACCCTCACATGGTGAATACACGGACACAATTCTAGTCCTAATTCCTCCAACTGACAAATCTACCCACATCATTCGCTCATTTACGTGCCTAACAGAAACTATGTTGCGTGCAATGGTATTCCTGATAAAGAGCCCTACCCCAGACTCTGCTCTTCCCTTTGTAACACCCGTCAAGTACACTTTATAATCTCCTATCTGTTCCTCGTTATCTCCCCTTACTCGAATATCACTTAGCACATCCAGACGCATCCTCTTTGCTGACTCAGCCAGTTCTACTTTCTTTCTTCCATAAGCCCCATTAATATTGATAGCTCCCCATCGAATTCCATTTCGTTCGCCAAGTTGTTTCCAAGGAGTCCCTCGCCTGTCAAATGGGAGTGGGACTCCGTTACTCCCATAGGTCCGAGGCTTGCTTAAACTGTTCTGAGCTCGGTAAATTCATGAAGCAGGATACTACCCTACTTACACATAGTCCAAGTGAGGATCTCTCCTCTAACGGGTTATGGACCACCGGTGAATTGTATAGTCCTAGCCGCCTGAGCACAAGGAGGGCCAGGACACAGAATATGTCCGAGACGCCCACTCCCATTCCATAGTAACTGGTATCCCGACTCTCAGAACCACTTACTAGGGCCACTCAGCCGTTGCCCATGGTTCACGAACTAGGACGTGACTACAGTAACCCACAAACATGAACCATACGAATTTACCGATTTACAAAATTTAGGGCTGTCTGAGACATCAGTATCAGAAATCCCAGTGGAAGCGAAGTCCCATTTTACTTCATTCAGCCAAATGCTTCCAGTCTTGTAGCTTTGGATGTGTGAGAAGATCTTCGTTATCCTACCGTTGTCCATTCTCGAAAGGTGCCTTCGTCGCATTCTAGTGTTGGCCGTTTACAACCGTTGGTACAGTTCAGAGTCCATAAATCTAAATAAAAATCAGTATATCAACAATAAATGGTAAAGCTGCCTGGCCGAGGCGGTAAAGGCGTCCTCGGTTCTCCCGGAAGGCCGTGGGTTCGAATCCCCGTCAGGAAGTCGTAAAATTTAAGAAAAGAGATATCCACTTCCGGAGGTGCATATGGCCCTGAGGTTCACTCAGCCTACACCAAAAATGAGTACCAGGTTAATTCCTGGGGGCAAAGGCGGCCAGGCGTAGAGCTAACCACTCTACCCCATCACGTGCCGCGGTTAACAATGGTGGAAGCCTTTACCTTCCACTCCTTCAAGGGCCTTCATGGCCTGTACGGAGGTGACTGTGTCTTTGTTTAATAGCACTAGTCCCTCCAAAAGGGAGTGTGTAAAGTCGGATAACAAATTATTATCAATAAGAAAACATTTTCAAGTAGGCCCTACATGTTTGTATCGTTTTATTGTTTAAAAACTACTCTACGCATGTTTTCATGAAAACTTTTTAATTTTTTTCTTTTCTGGGGCTAACAATAATTCATACTTGCCTTGTCCAGACCTCTCTTACCAACATATCCTTTTTTTATGGAAAGCTATTCCCTCATGGAGGGATTTTCTCTTCCAAATTTGTGTTTTCTGTATCAGAGTTGCTCTATAGTTGATGGCGAACCACTGCTGCAGGTTCAGCGTTTCCCTTTTATCTTGCCATCTATGATCCTTTGTATCAGGGTGAATTTGTCATTTCTGAAATGTGACCAAAAGAGGCTTCTTTCCTGCGTTTTGCGAGCGTTAAGACTTCGTGCGATTTCCTTGCTCGATGGAGTACCTCCTCATTTGTTGACATGGTCTATCAACGTGTATTAATTATCTAGAGATAATTACAGCATTAAAACCCTTTGAAAATAAAATGTAGATACAACATTATTTTTTTCAAAACGTAAATAACGTATTCTATTGAAAAATAATGTTTCAATAGGCCTATGTATTCGTACAAAACATATTTTGCGTGTGTTTTAATTCTTCTTCTCCTCCTTCTCTTGTCATCTTTTCACGGAAGATTGGGGACCATTGGCAGCCGCTCATTTGACTTCATATTGGCACCAACTGACGTAAGTTTTTATAGTTTTACGTGGAATCCGAATCAGTGGGACGTTGCATTTTCAAAATCTCGCATCCATTCGCCGAAACCATTCCCTGCAAAGGCCTATGTGGCTTAGAGGTAAATATATTACCTTTCCACTCTTTTTAACAAGATTCATTTCCCAGCATTGTAGTTGTGAATTTCAGTTCTAGCGTGTAGCTTCAGATGGAATGCATTAATCTTCCTAAGGACAATTGAATAGAGAAATCTCTCTTTTAGCCATGCTAGCCAGGTCAGGGATTTTTACCTGCATCTGAGGGCTGGTTCGAGGTTCACTCAGCCTACGTGATTACAATTGAGGAATTATCTGACAGTGAGATGGCGGCCTCGTTCTAGAAAGCCAAGATGACGGCCGTCGTGCTGACCATACGACACCTCGTAATCTACAGGCCTTCGGGCTGAGCGGCAGTCGCTTGGTAGTCCATGGGCCTTCGGGGCTGTTGCGCCATTGGGTTTGGTTTGGTTTGGTTTTAGGAGTGTTTATTCGTGGTTTCTCACTCTTTAATAGTAGGCCTTAACGTTTGCGCCGTACTTCCGAGCCTTCGCCCTTCAGTTTAAGATGAGAGCAGCTAACCAACTCAGTTACGAGACTATTATTAAGCAGTGAAGCATCTCGAACATGCAACTAATCAGCTCTGATTGAGGGGCTGATGACCTTAGATGTTTCGCCCCTTTAAACAACAACCATCAGGCTTTGATTGAGGATCGTACTGTTTCATTTGCGCGGTTCCGTTGTGCGTTTCCCCATACACATCTGTTGGTTTAATGTGCGAAGTGCGAGCTGTTTCATGGTGTTTTTACATATATAGTTTACAATCCTGTACAGTGGGAAGTGAGGTGAATGATATACGTATCTTTCAAACCACTCGTAAGAACAAACAAAATGTATGGAAGGCACTGCTTACTTGCGCCACTGTATTATCTCTTACAAGTTAGACAAAAGAACGAATTTGGAAATATTTTCTGGCCAGAGGAGATGTGATACAACAACGCATTCCTATGGATGATTTACACAAGTATACCTTTAGTCTATGGCGCAATAGATGTCCGGAGAGAGTAAGTGGGGTTGACAGTATTTCTTAAGAAAGTAGTTTAGTCTGTGGAAGGGGTTTGCCTCCACTGTTTCCTCATTTCGTGCAATATTGTGGAATCATCTTCTGCGTCTCGACTAGGATTTCCACATTAAGGTTCCACTTGATGTGACTGATAAATAAACCAAAGTACACACGGTACAAATTAAGCGAATCTAGTTGTAATAAGAGTGGCTATAATTATCTTGGTGGAGATAGAAATCAACTCTTTTTTTCTTTTTCTTCTTCCCTGGTGGAGGTCGAGGGTGCGAATTGTGTTTGAAAATGTGACGTGGGTCCTGTTTTGTGGCGAGATGGCCTTGTCATTAACCCTATGTGGAGTGATGCATTCTCGGTTGTATGTTTCAGTGGTGGATTGTAGTGTTTATTTTGTTTATATGTATGCACTGATATAGACACAAATACTCAGCCCCCAAATTAACCAAATGAGGCTACATTCTCCGAACCGGCTGGGAATCAAACCCGAAGGCCGTGACCCTGACCATTCAGCAAAGAGCCGGAGTTTAAAAAAAGCATCACTCTGTTCTCTTTGGCCTACGTGGCTCAGGCGCTAGCGCACCGGCATCTCACCGCTGGGTTCCGTGATTCAATTCCCAGTCACTCCATGTGAGATTCGTGTTGGACTAAAACGGAGGCGAGACAGGTTTTTCTCCGTATACTCCGGTTTTTCCTGTCATCTTCCATTCCAGCAACACTCTCTAGTATAATTTCATTTCATCTTTCAGTCATTAATCATTGCCCGTGAGGAGTGCGACTGTCTTCGGCAGCCGGCACAGTTCTTATCCTCGCCGCTAGATGGGGCTTCATTCATTCCATTCCTGACCCGGTTGAAACTGGAAACAGGATGTGGATTTTTATTTTCACTGTTATTTACCAGTATAGTAATTTATCCCTTATTTTATGGATTCATTAAGGATAAATATTAATCACCTCGGCTTGTATTTTTGTATTTAATTTTTTCAGTTACGTGCAACCTTGAAGGTGATTTATGTGGTTTTCAATTTTCACTAAAGGCATTGTATGCTAATGAAGGACAGGATCGGTACCTCCCCAGTCCTAGCCCATTTCCATTTCAGAATTGCCGAGAACCTACTTAAGTTAGTGCACTATAAAGCTACTCTGCCCGGAAAGAAAAACGAGATTTCAAATCTCTGGCAGTAAGAACTGCGCACTTTTTACAAATTGTATTACGTCTCACCGACACAGATAGGTCTTATGGCGACGATGGGGTAGGAAATTGCTAGGAGTGGGAAGGAAGCGGCCGTGGCCTTAATTAAGGTACAGCCTGGTGTGAAAATGGGAAACCGCGGAAAACCATCTTCAGGGTTGCCGGCAGTGGGTTCGAACCCACTATCTCCCGAATACTGGATACTGGCCGCACAGCAACTGCAGCTATCAAGCTCGGTATTGCACACTTTTGAGATGAATCCTAATAGATTCAGCCGCCTACGGATATGAGATCGGAGGAATTCCCTCCATTGGAAGATCTCCTTCGGAGATCAATGTGCATTCTAACGACATTAGCTGGAGATAGGACAAGGGGGTTTGAGGAAGACGAGAAGAAACCAACATGATGTACAGTACTTGATC
Organism: Anabrus simplex; assembly: GCF_040414725.1. Taxonomy (NCBI): domain Eukaryota; kingdom Metazoa; phylum Arthropoda; class Insecta; order Orthoptera; family Tettigoniidae; genus Anabrus; species Anabrus simplex. The sequence continues at coordinate 341,819,638 of NC_090268.1, read as the reverse complement.
GGAGGAACATACTATTCATTTAACGCTCCTTCAATTGCTATGCATTTTTAACAGACGACACAGAGTTGGAATTTCGTTCGACTTCATCATCTTCCAAGGGCAAGCTTATAGCTCCTCAATGGCTCCGTTTCTCGATTGCGTGGCGTATTTAACAGTTGGGTGTAGAGTTCGCTTAAGTTTGTGAGTTCGAATCAAGGTGCAATCGTTTGGCATTAAGAGTGTTTAAATCCGAAAAAACATTGCTTCTAAATTCACGTGCGCGTTAAATATCCGAGCTCGATAGTTGCAGTCGCTTAAATGCGGCCAGTATCCAGTAATCGGGAGATAGTGGGTTCGAGCCCCACTGTCGGCAGCCCTGAAAATGGTTTTCCGTGGTTTCCCATTTTCACACCAGGCAAATGCCGGGGCTTACCTTAATTAAGACCACGGCCGCTTCTTATCCCATCGTCGCCATAAGACCTATCTGTGTCGGTGCGACGTAAAGCAAATGGGGGGGAAAATCCTCTTTTCAGAACGAAATTCCAACTCTGTGACATCTGTTAAAATGCATAGCAATTGAAGAAGCGTTAAATGAAAAGTATGTTCCTCCCACCAAGTACAGTACATCGTGTTGGTTTCTTCTCGTCTTCCTCAAATCCCCTTGTGTGAACAATTTTCCTGATTACATTTCTGTCCTGAAGATTTGGTGATTCTAATCCAGTGAGGTCTTTCTCTACTTGTTTATACCGTTTTGATCTCGTACGTTTGATTTGCAAAAAAAAGTGCATTTCATAAATGAGTCTGTCGTTATTCAGTCTTTCCGAATGGTTTATAAATTGAATTCGTCGCCGTCTCATTGTATCAGTAAGTGTAGATATTTCTAATATATTTCTGAGTTGGGTTTGCGGTAATATATTCCATTTTTAATTCTTGGCCCTAAGATTTTTTCCTTGATTTTCCTTTCTTTCATCTCTAATTTTTTCGTTACATTTTGTAAATTGAGCGTTTCTGAAGCATGAAGAGCTTCAGGTTTGATGACTGTTAAGTAATGATGAATTTTACTATTCCAAGCCAACCATTTTTTGTTATAAATATTCTGTGTGTGTTGAAAAGCAATTTCCATTTTCTGAATTCTTGAAGCTGTATGTATGTTCAGTCTTCAGCCCTAAGGCTGGTTGGATCCTCAACAGCTCTGTCATCAACTGTTATAGATGGCCTAGGCATCACTGATGAGGCGTACTAGAGAAATGAGGAGTGAGGTAGATTCCCGTTGCTTTCCTCACCGAGCCAGAAGTTGCTATTACATATCAGTATGCCAAGCCGACTGAAATGCATGCACCAACCGACCCTATGAGCAACATTTTCACACCATTCATAGCAGGGACTGGCTGCACAAGGAATGGCATTACTAGCATCGCTCATACCTCAGTCACTTTCATATTGTCAAAGCCAAGGATAAGACAGAGACAGATCAATGAAAGTAACAAAATTGCTCTAGCCCATACCGGAAAACATAGTGCACTGTAAACACTAGGTCCTGCCAGCAAAGGCATTTCTTGAAGCTACTGATTTATTTTCATTGTCATTTTCAGTGATCCATTCACCTAAGTACTTACATTATTATAATTATTATTATTATTATTATTATTATTATTTTAACTCGTTCCAGTCCTTCAATCTAGCCTTTCAGTTCGTAACAGAACCTGTTATCGAACGCGGGTCAGCCTAACATTAGTGGAAATAGGAATGGATAAGGATATGGCGATGGATTTATAAATTAAATGCTAGTGGCTTTACGTCGCACTGACACAGATAGGTCTTATGGCGACGATGGGATAGGAAAGGCCTAGGAGTTGGAAGGAAGCGGCCGTGGCCTTAATTAAGGTACAGCCCCAGCATTTGCCTGGTGTGAAAATGGGAAACCACGGAAAACCATCTTCAGGGCTGCCGATAGTGGGATTCGAACCTACTATCTCCCGGATGGAAGTTCACAACCGCGCGCCTCTACGCGCACGGTCAACTCGCCCGGTAGGCGATGGATTTAAGACCGGTACCTTCTAAATACAGGTCGAATTAAAATGGTAAACGTAATGCCGACAATGGGATTCAAAGCCCGGTGTAGGCCTACTCCTCTCTTACATTGGCGTACGTTTTAACACGCTGCTTAGCTACCCGTGTGGCAGCAAGTACAGAGACATGTTGTTTTATCTATGACGGGGAGATTGTTTCTCGCCCGGTCGTCAGCGCTGCGAGCTTGTCTCCGCGCGCTGCGAGCTTGTTTCCCGCCTAGCACTTTGCCGTAATGCGCTTCGCGGCGCCACAAGTTCCCCTCCTTTGCAGTCTGCTGAGAGCTTTATCAGTGTAAGGTTCATTTTAGTCAAGTGTTCATGTGTTTGGTGCTCAGTGTGTTGTTCCAATGCCATTTTCATTACGTGAGCGTGTGTATATATATAATACCTTCATAAAGTACAGGGAATCTTGTGCGAAAACCCGACGGAAATTCCGTAAGAAATTTCCAAACAGACCCGTGCCTACCGTCAATACAATACGGAATCTAGTTAAAAAGTTCAGACAGACAGGTTCACTAAATGATCGTAAAAGACGTAGGAGGAGACATGTTCTTACAGAAAAGAAATTAGAAGAGATTCGAGAGAGACTAGAGCACACCCCGCAAAAAAGTCTTACACGTTTGGCGCAAGAAACTGGAGTAAGTAGTAGTTCTGCTAATAAAGCAATACAACTACTTAAATTAAAGTCTGGCGACAGAAGAGTTAAGCAGAGTAGCGATGAATGACGAACATTTCCAGCAGCAGCTGTGAACTGGGTAAGTGCAAATTTCTGCAGTCAATTACTATGCCCCGGTCACCTTTTGAACACACTTAAGCGGAAGTAACGTCAAATACAGTAGAGATAATACGCGACACTTCCGGATTTAGCCTTGTTAAAATGGGAGACAAGTCGCAAGTAGCGCTCCTAGTGGCTTGACCTGAAAATTCGCGCTAAATTCAAATATCAATGAAAATGTATATACGGAAATGGATAAATAAATTGCGTCTAGAAATAAAGTGTTACTAAGATATTAGCTTCAAAGTTGCTAAAGCAATTCTGGATAAATGAATGAAGAATTATTTAACAGGTTATTATTTAAAGACTGAAATGAGACATATAATCAAGATGTGAAATGGACTGCTGTGAAAGGGTTTGATCTTTCATTCATGCATTACTTTTTTAGCCTTAGGATTCCTGCCTGAACGTTCACGGCTGGATTTTCTTTTTTCTCATTTAAAAGCATTGTATCATATTAAAACACTTCTCAACATAAATATCGGCATTCCTTACACACATTATTCAATGAATTTGCATTTAGGAGCTGGGCAATTTTCCTTTTAACTTGAAGCCTACTAACAGAAAGAAAGTCTATAAATTTAGCCTCAAAAACATTCAAACTTCCCCAATAAGCAATACTTGCCATAATGCCATTATATTAGGGTAAAGCAAATTTGCATCATCATATTGTTTCAACAGAATATGTACATTTCTTAAATCACCCATATTTTCTTCAGTGCTTGACAAACGCATTACGGCATTCCAAATGGGGTAACTTGGAACACAACCAGCCACACTCATATGCATACATATTTTCCTGAATTAAATCAAACCCAGAGATCACACCTACAACAACACATCGGTATTGAAGGTTAACTGCTGCTCTATACAATAAAATATGCGAATTATATTTTAAGCCAGTTAAAATATGGGTCGAGCAGGTCAGAAGATTATGAAGTACTATAAAAATCTCTTTGTCACTGGAAGAATATACATGCAAACACAATATTACTTACATTTTCTTGTCACGAGGGAAACGGAAGAAAGACTGCGCATTCTTCTCTACTTCATAGTTACTGCAGCCAAACACAGCACATACCTTTCCCCTCATGTTGAGAGGAGATATCAAGGAATGACACACACTACTATTTAATTATGTCAGCTCACTGAAAACGCATAAATACCACCAAAAACTTCAAACAAATCACGTGCACTTATGACAGAATCAGTAGTTCTCAGGTCAATCCGCTAGAGAGAGCTGTAATAGCTGTCCCTCGATATCTCGCTGAGTGTCGCGTATTGTCTCTACTGTATTTGGTAACGTCATTGCCTCGTCGCACTTGCCTTCGTTGCCAAATGAACTGGCGCGTGATTGAAAGTTGTACTCGGCACTATAACACAACACAGATCACCGATTGTAGCTCTTAAAAGAATTAATGCATCAACGTATTCGTACTAGTGGATTCCCATAACGCCACTTAACGGCTACGTTTTAAAATAATGAATTGACTGAATTAAACTACACTAGAACCTCATTGGGGCTCTAGGTTGTCCGAATTAATGCAGGTCGGGATTATACAAAATAACTTACGAAATGAACCCACGTACATATTTAAACACTGTTCAGTAAAATGAACATGTACAGTGCAGTATTTAACATTTAAGAAATACAAAGGTTATTTAGTGTACAAGATATAATGCAATACAGTATGAGTCCCTACAAAATACAAACTACCTAGTGCAGTAGTCCGGCCCCGCGGTGTAGGGGGCAACGCGTCCGCCTGTCATCCTGCGGCCCCGGGTTCGATTCTCGGCCGGGTCATGGGTTTTTAATTGTAAATGATTAATATGCCTGGCCTGGGGATTGGGTGTTTGTGTCGTCCTTAACGTTCCTTTCCTCACATTCAACACACTATTCTTCCGCAATTCCAATTACACGCAGGTTCATATCATATGGTGCAAGTAGGGGCAAAAGATCTCTACAGGTCGACGCCCCGAACAAATAGCATTTAGAAAAGAACTAGTGCAGTACAGAATTATAATATGGCAATCAAGGTACACCTTCACTGACCACACTTAACACGCTTTCTGGTTTGAAGAAACTGTTGATCTTTTGTTGTCTTCCTTTGACATTCATTTCTTTAACAATTAACTCATGCAGATGCCTCAAACGCTCGTAACATGCAGATATGTTTTCAACGTTGTTTATCTTCAACGCTATATCTTGCTGGAATCCTACAAGTTGGGCTTCAGTGGAATAACCTTTCCTAAACCCAAACTGCCTTCTGTCAAACTAATTATTAATTTTGCAAACATGTCTTATATAATCAGAAAGAATGCTTTCCCAAAGCTTACATACAATGCATGTCAAACTGACTGGCCTGTAATTTTCAGCTTTATGTCTATCACCCTTTCCTTTATATACAGGGGCTACTATAGCAACTCTCCATTCATTTGGTAAAGTTCCTTCATGCAAACAAAAATCAAACAAGTACTTCAGATATGGTACTATATTGTCTTTAGTATATCCCCCGAAACATTATCAATTCCAGCTGCTTTTCTAGTTTTCAACTTTTGTATCTTACTGTAAATGTCATTGCTGTCATAGGTAAATTTTAATACTTCTTTAGTATTAGTCACCTCCTCTATCTGGACATTATCCTTGTAACCAACAATCTTTACATACTGCTGACTGAATACTTCCGCCTTTTGAAGATCCTTGCATACACACTCCCCTTGTTCATTAATTATTCCTGGAATGTCCTTCTTGGAACCTGTTTCTGCATTAAAGTACCAATACATGCTCTTCCATTTTTCACTAAAAAGTGTGGCCACCAATTATGCTTGCCATCATGTTATCCTTAGCTGACTTCTTTGCTAGATTCAATTTCCTAGTAAGTTCCTTCAATTTCTCCTTACTTCCACAGCCATTTCTAACTCTATTTCTTTCCAACCTGCACCTCCTTCTTAGTCTCTTTACTTTCCTGTTATAATATAGTGGATCTTTACCATTCCTTCACCACCTTTAAAGGTACAAACCTATTTTCACATTCCTCAACAATTGCTTTAAACCCATCCCAGAGTCTGTTTACATTTTTATTTGCCGTTTTCCACCAATCACAGTTGCTTATTCAAAACTCCCTCATGCCTGTTTTATCAGCCATATGGTACTGCCTAACAGTCCTAATTTTAATCTCTTCCTTTCTTTCACATTTATTTTTAATTACCACAAAAACAGCTTCGTGATCACTAATACCATCTATTACTTCGGTTTCTCTATAGAGCTCATCTGGTTTTACCAGCACCACATCCAGAATATTCTTCCCTCTAGTTGGTTCCATCACTTTCTGAATCAGGTGCCCTTCCCATATTAACTTATTTGCCATTTGTTGGTCATGCTTCCTGTCGTTCGCATTACCTTCCCAATTGACATTTGGTAAATTGAGATCACCCGCTACGATCACGTTCCTTTCCTTATCGTTTCCCAGACAGCTGATTATCTTTTCAAATAATTCTGAATCAGCATCTGCGCTACCCTTTCCTGGTCTGTACACTCCAAAGATATCTAGTTGCCTATTATCTTTAGAAATGAGCCTTACCCCTAGAATTTCATGCTCGTCATCTTTAACTTTTTCGTAGCTTATGAATTCTTCTTTCATGAGAATGAATACTACCCCTCCTACCTTTCCTATCCCATCTCTACGATACACCTTCCAGTTCCGTGAGAAAATTTCAGCATCCATTATATCATTTCTCAGCCATGATTCAACTCCTATTACAATATCTGGTAAATATATATCTATTAAATTACTTAATTCTATTCCTTTCCTTAAAATACTTCTACAGTTCAACACTAACAATTTTATGTCATCCCTACTTGATTTCCAGTTCCCTGTTCCCTTAACACCGCTGCCTAGCGCACCCTGTTTCCCTGAATGTACCTCCCTATAACCCTTCTAAACAAATTTCCTAACTTATATGTACCACTGCGGTTTAAGTGAAAGCCATCTGAGCGCAGATCCCTATTTCCTACCCACCCATTAGGATCTAGAAATTTCACTCCCAGTTCCCCACATACCCACTCCATAGTCTCATTTAAATCCCCAATCACCTTCCAGTCAGTATCCCTCCTACACAGTATTCCACTGATAACAATCTCCGCTTCCTTAAACTTCATCTGTGCTGCATTTACCAGATCCCACACATCCCCAACTATGTTGGTACTTATACCTGCTTGTCTTACGTTGTTAGTACCAACGTGAAACACTACCACTTTCTCCTTTCTCTCCTCCTTCTCTTCTACTTTCTTGAACATCTGTCTTAACCTAATTCCTGGATAACACTCTACCCTGGTACCCTTTCCTCCACACACTTTCCCGACATGTCTAACGATAGAATCCCCGACCAGAGCCTCAAGCCTACCCACCTCATTTGATCCCCTCCCCTCCTGGTCAGTCGTATCTTTCCTGACAGCTGCAGAAGCTACTTCCTCCTCCCTTTTCTCCATCCCATGATCCTGTTCCAACTGTCTTTTCCTATCCACTACTCCACATTTCCCTTTCCTACCTCTTCCCTTTCTCCTACTTCCAAACTTCTCGGCAACAGTTCCCTGTTCCTCATCTTCCCTCGGTTGTTCTACCTGCAGTGACTCGTACCGATTTCTCACCGACACCTGTCCTGAATTTTGATCCTGAATGGAGCCCTTAGCCTGCAATCTCCTTCCCCTTAAAACATTAGACCACCTGTCTTCCACAATTCTCCCATTTCCTTCCAATCCCTCTATTTCACCTACTGTCACCTACTACGTTCAAGTTTGTTACATTGTTACTTCGAGTTTAAGAAATCACACGTGTAAAGGTTGTCAGTAGTAGCAATGCCTTATTTGTCTCTAGCCCCTGAAAGCAGTATCATAACATGTTATTGTTTTTTGGGTCATAAGTTCATAGACTAGTTTGATTCAGTTCTCCTGTGCTAACCTTTTCATTTCCGCGTAACTATTACATCCTACATCTGCTCTAATCTGCTTGTCATATTCATACCTTGGTCTACCCCTATCGTTCGCCTACACATCTCTCAAAAACCAACTGAAGTCCTGCGTGCCTTAAGATGTGTCCTATCATTCTTTTATCATTCGTGATTCAATCCACTCATTTCTGGTCAAATTTAGCCAAATCGATCTCCTCTCTCCAATTCGATACACTATCTCCTCATTCGTGATTCGATCCACTCATCACATCTTCAGCATTCTTCTGTAACACCACATTTCAAAAGTTTATTTTCTCATTATTTCTGAGCTAGTCATCACCCATATTTCACTTCCATAGAATGCCACACTCCAGACAAAAGTCTTTAAAACGTCTTTCTAATTCCTGTATCAATGTTTGAAGCGAGCAGATTTATTTCCTTAAAGAAAGGCCTTCCTTGCATGTGCTAGCCTCCATTTTATGTCTTGCTTACTTCGGCAAACATTATTTATTTTACTACTCATATAACAATATTCGTCTACTTCCTTTAAGACTTCATTTCCTGATCTAATATTTCCTGCGCCACCCTAGTTCGTTCGACTGCACTCCATTACTTTCGCTTTGGACTAATTTATTTTCAATTTGTATTCTTTCTCCAAGACTGTCCTTATCATTTAGCAATTTTTTTCCAGGTCTTCTGCAGACTCACTTAAAATAATATCGTTGGAAAATCTCGGAGTTTTGTTTTGCCCTCCTTGGATTGTGATTCCCTTTCCAAACTCCTCTTTGTTTTTCTTTTACCGCCTGTTCTGTATAGACAATGAAAAGGGGAGGGTACAAACTGCAGGCTTTACTCACTCCTTTTTCAATGCCAAACCCCTCATTCTTATCACTGCAAACTGATTTTTGTACAGATTGTAGATAATTCTTCTTTGTCGGTATCTGATCCCGATCACCTTCAGGATCTCAAATAGCTTGGTCCAATAAGCATTATCGAATGCCTTTTATAGATCTACGAACGCCATGTATGTGTGCTTGTCCTTCTTAATTCGATCCTGTAACATCAAACGTGAAGTCAGGATTGGTTCACGTGTTCCTACATTTCTTCTAAAGCGTTACTGATCCTCTCCCATCTCAACTTCAGCTTGTCTTTCCATTCTTCCGTACATAATACGTGTTAAATTTTTTCAGGCGTGAGATACTAAACTATTGGTGTGATAGTTTTCACAATTGTCAGCTCCTGCTTTCTTGTGAATACGTATATAACCATATTCTGTCTAAAATCGGATGACACTTCTCCTGTGCCATGCACATTATTCTCTTCAGTTTTACAATATTTTAATTAGGATATGAATTTAAGTAGTCTTACATCATCTGTTTATTTGTACGAGCTTGTGTTTACAATTCACGTTAAAGTACCAACTTCCCTCGCTATATTTTATTTACCTTCTTGACAGAACAATGTGGGGAAGCCCTTATTTACCGCCACATGACTCATGAACACCTGGTGATTCATGAACTGAGAAAGATATCTATGCTAATAAGCATATAAGACGTGCTTCACTCATGCCTATCGCATGCTTTTTGCATCTGATTAGAGACGGTGCAGATTCCGCTCTTCTGTGGTGATTCATAGATCAGGTACATAATAACATACAATGGCCAGCGCAGTAATGGTAAGGATAAAGCACTGTTATTAAATGAAAGAAGTAATTAAAACGTTTGGCAATCAGGGTGGTGGTGATTAAAGGGGACGTACAACAGCATTAATCATAGTTCCAACTCCTCCAAGGATGAAGGCACTGATAAAGGAAAAGGAAGGGCTATGATGTGTGTTGTTTCTTTATTCCTATCAGAAAACTGCAACATATAAGCAACACATCTAACAGTAAAACTCTGAATTACACTACGTCGATCTAGAACTGCGCCACTTGCAGAACCACGTCCGTACCTTGACATGATATCTTCCTGGGTGCCGGTAACGAGAGCCAAAAGGCACTGAATAAGAAGGGTCATAGTCTGGGTTTCGCCACATGTACATAATATAGTATCGTTATCTCCCACATATCCTCATTTCTGCAAATTCCCAAATTTCATCTGCATCTTCCCACTCCTATTCGACGTCTGTTGAGCGTTTTCCAATCACACTCCGGTAGTAACCATCCAAACAGTTCTGTAAATTGTAGTATATTCTTAACAATGGTTAGGGCCTGCTTACTGTCAACGGTCCTTATCAGGACCAAAACTAACGATTACCTCCATCGATATTGAGGGAGCGAGCGAGTTGACCGTGTGCATAGTTATGAGCTTCCATTCGGGAGATGGTGGGTTCAAATTCTACCGTCAGCAGCCCTGAAGCTGATTTTTCCGTATCTTCCCAATTTCACACCGGGCAAATGTTGGAGTTGTACTTTTATTAAGGCCACGACCACTACCTGAGCAATCCTAGTTCTTGCGCCTCACCACTAGCAAAAACATATTTGGTATATCTACTTCAAAAGAGGTGATACCGGTACTGAATTCACTATGCCACAAGATGAGTGTGAAATGAGACTCCCTAGGCCTCGGAAAAAAAAGAGGAGTTGACAAGAGGGAATTCTGTTAGGAAAGATGAAAGTAAGGAGCCTAACACAAGCAAATATCAGACTGAGCTAGGGAGGCTGCAGTCGCGAACTAACGCTATCAAATCGAGAACTTGTGGAATTTCATGTTTTAGTCGCCTCTTACGACAGATGGAGGTTGCAGTAGTGTCGCTCCAGCTGTCAAATGGATGAACCTTCCTCTTATTAGAGCTTCGCGACTGGGTTACTAGACTGTGCTCTTACCACCAACGAACGGTAACACCTGAATGCAGAACACGGCGCCCTCCTAGACCACACATAATACTAATTTTAACAGAAGACAAAATTGTGGCCCTGGTACAAGGTGTTGTGGGGAACGTATTACAAAATACAGACTTCCTCCAACCCTTGGTAACGGTTCTTGCACACAAAGTGTGTGCAAAGAACTAGCAGACACAATAACCGTTGCTGTCCTTCTGTTTCCGAGATAGTGAATTAGATCGTAGCTGAGGTCGGTGGCATCTCAGAGTTTTTAAATGCGGAACTCTATGTCGAGCCGTGTCGTGTGACAAAATTCCGACTCTGTAGCGTCTCTTAAATCTATGTATATAAAATAGCATGTCCTGACTGACTGACTGACTGACTGATTCATCATCGCCGAGCCAAAACTACTGGACATAAATAAATGAATTATTGGGGATACTTTTATATTAGGGTGTATGTGCCCACCAAGGGAGATTTTTGGATATTCCGGCGCTAAGAGGTGAAAAAGGTGGTGAATTTTTAAAATGAGGATATCTGTATCTAAAAAACTTTAAAGTTTATCTAAAAATTGTTATTTGGAATCTCCTTTAAAAATAAAGAAACACGTATTTTTTGTTTTCGGAATATCCCATTAAGGAGGGTGAAAATGGGGGGAAAGGGATTGAACACCTTTTATGAGGAAGCTTATATCTCAAAAACTGAAATTGTTACAGACATAATAATTGATATTTGGAATCTCCTTTGAAAATAAAGAAACGCGCATTTTTGTGTTTTTGGATAATCCGATGAGTAGGGGGTGAACAGGAGTGACAAACGGGGTGAAATTTTAAAAAGACTATATCTGCAAATTATCTCAGGGGGGTAACATATTATAGATTTGGAAACTGGTATTTGGAATTTCCTGTAAAAGTAAAGAAAAAATATTTTTGCAGAAAATCCACTTAAGGGGAATTGAAAAAGGGGTGAATTTTAATAATTAGCATATCTACAGTATATCTCAAAAACTTAACATGGTGCAGTCGTGAAAATTGGTATTTGAAATCTCCTTTAAAAATAAGGAAACGCGTATTCCTTTGTTTTCGGAAAAACACTCAACGGGTGTGTGTGTGTATGTGAAAATTGAAAAATTAGTTGAATTATTTGTATGAATATATATACTAAAAAATCTAAAGATGTTACAAACGTGAAAACTGGTATTTGGAATCTCCTTTAAAAAAAAAGAAACGCGCATTTTGGGGGGATCAACTTGGGGGGGGGGGGGGATTGCAACGGAAATGAATTCCTTTTACGAGGATACATATATCTCAAAAACTTAAGATGTTACAGTCGTGATATTCGTATTTGGAAGCTCTTTTAGAGAAACAGGTACTGTTTATTTTTGAAAAATTCTCTTAAGTGGGGAGTGTGAAAGGAGGTGAAAAAATTGAATTCTTTTTCTGGAGAAACTTATATCTCAAAACTGAAGGTTACAGACGTGGAAATTTTTAATTGGATTCTACTTGAAAAATAAAGAAACACGCATTTTTTGGGTGGGGTGAAACCAACTTAACGGGCGGGGGTGGAGTGAAAAAGGAGTTGAATTCTTTTCGTGAGGATACTTAAATCTCAAAAACTGAAGATGTTACAGACATACAAATTTGTATTTGGAATTATCTTTCAAAGTAAAGAAACACGTAATATTTTGTCTTTGGAAAATCACTTAAGGGGGTGAATAAATTGAAAAATTAGTTGAATTCTTTGTATGAGGAAACTTATATCTCAAAAACTAAAGATGTTACACACGTGACAATTTGTATTTGGAATCTCCTTTAAAAATAAAGAATCACGCATTTTTTTGGAGGAAGGGGGGAATCAACGGGCTGGGGTGAAAAAGGAGTTGAATTCTTTTTATGAGAATATTTATATCTCAAAAACTAAATATGTTAAAGACGTGAAAATGAGTATTTTGAATCTCCTTAAAATAAGGAAACACTCATTTTTGGGGAGGGGAATCTTTTTTTTATTTTATTTATTACAAGTTGCTTTACGTCGCACCGACACAGATAGGTCTTATGGCGACGATAGGATAGGAAGGGGCTAAGAGTGGGAAGGAAGCGGCCGTGGCCTTAATTAAGGTACAGCCCCAGCCTTTTATAAGGATACTTATATCTCAAAAACTGAAGATGTTACAGACGTGAAAATTAGTATTTGGAATCTCCTTTAAAAACAAAGAAACAATGATTTGTTTCTTTTTTTGGAAAATTGACGAAAGGCGGGTGGGGTTGAAAATAGGTAAATAAGGAGTTGAAATATGTTTATGAGGATACCTTATCTTAAAGATTGAAGCTGATAAGGTGAATTTTGAGAATCATATCGCAGCTTATTATAAATCGAATACAGGTGTTAAAACTCCGTTCGAGCATCTTGTTACTGTCAGTAGATATGTCTGTAAGTACAGTGTTGCAGTGGTCTAAGAATAGATAAGATTAGGGATTTTACCAGTTGTATTTTAAGATGTTTTTAAGTTAAGGAAGTAGTAAAGGCGTGCTCGGTTCACCAGGAAGGATGCGGGTTTGATTTCCTGTCGAGGAAAGTGATTTCCACTTCTGGAGCGCCACATGGCCGTGAGGTTGACTCAGCCTACACTAAAAATGAGTAGCAGGTTAATTTGTGGAGGTATAGGTGGCCGAGCGGGAAGTTAGTGCCGAGGTAATCGAAGCTTCTACCTTTCACTCCTCCCAGGGCCTTCTTGGTCTGTCGGCTTAGTCCAGAAATAATAGTAATATACTAAATGTAAAATAAATCCGTGCATTTAAGGTTTAATTTCATCTGCGTCACTTATACACGTCCAGAAGCTCCGTATGTGCATTAATACCGCTCTTCACAGGCTGTGAGATTTCGTAAGAAGATTTTCCCGGAAAGCGCAAACAGCTTATTCATTGTAAGGCAGAACAGATGGTTATCAGCAATTAGTACACTGCTTGACAACTCATTCCTTCAGTTTGCTTTCAATACATCAGTGGGAACATGTTATGACCTGCTTAGGTGAATATTAGCTCGACTTTCAGCCCACCTCGTAGCTGTGAGTGGGGGTGGCAGAATGCATCCGAAGTTCCCTATCTGTCGTAAGAGGTGATCAAAATGGGTGACACTCTGGGCCTCTCAACTTGGGAACGTACTAACTGTCCATGCTAATCTTACTACTCTTTGAAGCTATTTCAACCATAGGTACCTTCCCAATATATTTCACCATTTCAGGTCTACTTTCATTTCTACGTGCAGTTTTATGACTGGAGTTTATATAGGGTGAAGTAAGGTTATTTGGTGATAATGTTCTAAACGAATGCCACCACAAAACCTGTTCTGTTTTTGTGCTTGTCTGTTGTCAGCTGGGTGTCCTGGGTTTTCCCTTTGTCCCCCGCTCAGGTATAATCCTTGGATTCTTTCACTTACTGAGGTATGAGATTTTGTAACACTCAGCTGTAGTGATTTGGCAAGTGCAGACTTATTAAATGCAGTGTGCTATGCAAGTGAAATAAACTGTGTCTATATACCGTTTGTTGTAGTTAGTATTGGTGTCAAACTGTTCCTAAGAAAGTGAGTTATTTTTTGCATTGAGAGAAAAGTTTAATGCCATAACAATTTTCGGCACAAACCTTAAGATAATACCGAAATATTTAAGCAGTTTCTACTCAGCTGATGGTAACCCACAATAATGTTATTTTCTATTTCGAGCTTGGTTCATTAAATGTCTGAAGGAATGAGAATTTTGTATATATTTCAGTTGTAGGTAGTGTAAATTAACAAAATTCATCACCTGTCACCAAATTAGCTTACGGTAAAATGCCCAAAAAAAAAAAAAAAAAAAAAAAACCCAACATGAAACGAAAGCCTCTACAAGATGATAATCCTTAAGTGTACCAGCAGTACAACAGTGCAGACTTAGTATAGGCGGCTAGATTAGTGACTGAAGGTAAAATAACAGTGCACCGAGCCTGGTCGTCTCTCAAACGATGGCTCCAAAACAGTGCAGACCGAGCTCGATAGCTGCAGTCGCTTAAGTGCGGCCAGTATCCAGTATTCGGGTGATAGTAGGTTCGAACCCCACTGTCGGCAGCTCTGAAAATGGTTTTCCGTAGTTTCCCATTTTCACACCAGGCAAATGCTGGGGCTGTACCTTAATTAAGTCCTTCCCACCCCTAGCCCTTCCCTGTCTCATCGTCGCCATAAGACCTATCTGTGTCGGTGCGACGTAAAGCAACTAGCAAAACAAAACAAAAAAAAAACAGTGAAGAAAAAGGTATTGCAGAAGGTATCTTACCCAAACTTGAATTACATGTGAAATCATCCCAACGATAAACCAAACCAGTTTAATTTCCGTTCATTGTTCAATCCTGCATTTATTTCAACTTTCTCCCATGCAACATAACAGGTGGATTTAGAAAGGATGGAATAGTGCCTTCTAACAAAAACGTGATCTCTTCTGTAGCTTTTGCCTCATCTCTCATAACTGAGAGATCTTTCTCGGAAATAAGTGAATCTCAGACTCAAATTCCAATGTTGAGCACTTCCTTCGGCTTCCCAGAGAACCAAGACGTGAAAGACTCACAAAAAACAAAAGAGACTCATAAAGAGTTCAAGATGAAGTAATTGCAAGAAGACATTCATGATGAAAACCTTTAGCTAATGTTCTGTTTTGTTTGATACATGGAATTTAAAGGAAATAAATCATGCATTTTCCCCCTTTATGTTGCTATAATCTAAAATTATCACCAAATTACTTTACTTTACCCTACCGTCCTTTCGTCCGGCTCGATGGCTAAATGTTTAGCGTGCTGGCCTTTGGTCACGGGGGTTTCGGGTTCGATTCCCGGCAGGGTCGGTAATTTTAACCATTATTGGCTAATTTCGCGGACACGGGGGTTGGGTGTATTCATCCTCATCACGCCGCGCAGGTCGCCCACGGGAGTCATATCAAAGGACCTGCATCTGGCGAGCCGATGTCCTTGGATACTCCAGACACTAAAAAAGCCATATGCCATTTCATTTCATAAACCATCCTTTTCCACTTTCTCAAGCGTAATATCGTGGTCCTCCGCATGAGCTCGGTTGTTCGCGACGTCAGCAGAAAGTTTTCCTTTCACGTTAAGATTTTCAAAATAATCTTTCAACCTCTCAATTGTTCCCTGGGAGTGAGTTCACGTGATTTACCCAAAACACAGTTTATTTCCTTTTTTCCTCCCATTCTAAAATTATTTATTATTGTCCAGAAAGGTTTCCCTGTCGCTTGACCTAGCTTTTTTATGTTATAACAGAAATCTATTTTCCCACGACTTCTTGGATTCAACAATTATTTGTTTCGCTATCTTTCTTTCATCTGCGTACAATTCCCAGTCTGCATCAGTCGTTATTTGAGGCCATTTCTCATACGTCTTCTTTTTACGTTTACAAGCTGCCCTCACTTCATCATTCCACCCAGATGTTCGCTCCTTCCCATCTTTACACACAGTCATTCCTAGACATTCCCTTTCTACCTGTATGCCAACCATTCTCTTTCTACAGTATGTACCTATTCTATTCGTACGGGCTGTTTGCTTTAGTACCTCAACGCACTGCCAGAAAATAATAAACTGAAAATGTTTTTATTCACTGAACATACATTCAAAAAAGCCTTCAGAAAACATATATCTACTATATCTGTTTGCAACCATGTTAACAGAACATACAGCTTCTAATAAAGAAAAGCGCGCACATAATCATGTATCTTTCCTATTCGTACAAACAAACTGAACACTTGAAATAAACAAAAAATAAAGGGTTCCTGAAATTTTTTAGTATCTAGTGGAATGTCCCCTAGCATTTTTTAACTTCCTGACATCGTCGCCGCATAGATACACTAATTTCTTGCACATTTCAGAGCTGATTTTCTGCCATTCCTGAAGAATCACGCTTTTAAGTTCCTCCTTCGTACGCACAAGTTCCCTACGGATATTCCTCTCTAACGTAGCCCAAAGATCTTCGATGGGATTTTAATCCGGAGACTTGGGAGGTGTTCTTAGCTGCTTAGGAATATTCCAGATCAATGTCAGCAGTGTGTTTTGGGTCATTATCATGCTGGAACATATAAACAGGTGGAAACCCCATTTTTTTCGGTACTCTGCTTAACGTTTGCCCTAGGATTGCATTATAGCCCTCCTTGTTCATTATTCCGTCATTGAAATATATGTTACGCACACCTCTGGCTAACATATAGCCCCAAAACATTACAGACCCACCACCGTATTTTACAGTTGGGAGTGTATTTGCCAAATAATTGTTCGTACCAATTTTTCTCCATATTCTGTGGATGCCATCTGACCCGAATAGGTTCATTTTTGTCTCCCCATACCAAATAACGTCATTCCAGAATGATTTCTCTTTATACACATGCTCCTTAGCGAATGTCAGTCTAAGCCGTCTGTTTTCTCAACTTACGAATGGCCTTTTTCCATGGAATTCTTCCCTAGTACCCATGCCGATACAGGATCCGACGGATGGTGGAGTTGCTGATCTTCTTTCCAGGTCGTTCCTCCGTGAATTGCATCAGTACTGGTGTACTTAATTTGGAATCTGACTTTAGCAGCCGAACAGAAAATGTTCTTTCCTTTCAGTTAAACACTTTCTCCTGGGTTTCCTTGGAGTGTTCTTAATATTGTAGTGTCTGTTTACATTTATCAACCACATATTGCACCTTAGAATGTATTCTATTGACCAGCTCTCCAATTTTTCGTAATGAAAATCCTTGAAGTGGCAGTTGATATACATAGTGTTCTTAAGTTCCGTACATAAGTCTGCATCCACCACAGATACATTAGGAAGAGACTAACACACTTGACTAGTCGTATGCCGTCACTGAGACTTTTCCGTGCATCGCAAGTAAACTGTACGCTTCATCCTGTCCATGTGTACGAATACAACTGGTACACCCGTTTGTCGATGCCGGCATATTCATATAAAATCTTCGTGCCTGTATGTAGATAAGTATGGTTTTGACTAACGAATTATCATTGACAAATCATGTTTTTACCCGTAATGTTCGATTTATTTCAGTTTTTCAATCGTTACTGTGAATATACGAGACTCGATAAGAAATTGAAGCCTGTACGAATAACAGTGACACATACTGTATATCCTGAACCTCATTACTGTCTATTGTTCGAAACTTTTCACTAATCATATCCGTGAACTTCAGTTTAATTTCCTCGTTATCGTCGCCATAAGACCTATCTGTGTCGGTGCGACGTAAAGCAACTAGCAAAAAAAAAAATCCTCGTCCAGGAGATTTTTCTACCCTTATTCGTGTGATTCGTGTGCAGACAGATGCATAGTGCACTACAGATCAGTTAGTGACCTGTATCATCGAAAAATCTCCTGAATATCCGCACTTTCCTGAGAGATTCCCTGAATTCACTGTCGGTTATGATGTAGTCATTTATGGATCTGGTGCCTCTACCCTCCCGTACGTAGCGGTGAATAGCCTTATGCTTGAAGAATACGTATATTTGTAACTACTGGTCCCTTACTATTACAGGAACACAAGTAAACGCTTCCCATTCCAATTAGCTTCCATACGTCCCCCACATTTACCCATCACCTTTTCATATCCTTTAGTTCTATTTCCAGCTCTCGCATTGAAATCGCCCATTAGTACTGTCCTCTTGCTGTTGACCCTAACTATGATGCCCCACTGTGCTTTCATAATTCCTCCAACTGCTTAATCAACCCACATCATTCGCTCATTTACGTGCCATTACAGAAACTATGTTGCGTGAAATAGTATTCACGATGAACAGTCCGACTCCACACTCTGCCCTTTCCTTTTTAACACCAGTTAACACTTTATAATCCCCTATCTCTTCCTCGTTATCTCCCCTTACCCGAATATCATTAACCCATAACATATCCTCTTTGCTGACCCTGTGAGTTCTACTTTCTTCCATAAACCCCATTAGTATCGATAACTCCCCATGGAATTTCATATTGTTCGCCAAGTTGTTTCCAAGGAGTCCCTCGCTTGTCAAGTGAAAGTAGGACTCATTTACTCCCATATAACGTTCTGAGCGTGCTGGATAGAAATTCACTGAACAAGTATACTACCTCTACTTAGGCTACATACACATAGTCGCAGTGAGAGTCTCACCTCTAACGGTTTGGGGACCTTCTGTGGATAGTATAGTCCTAGCCGCCTAAGCACAAGGAGGGCCACGACTCAGAATATATCCGAAATGCCCACTCATGTTCCATAGCAACTGGTATCCCGACATTCAGGACCACTTACTTCGCCAGTCAGCTGTCACATGTGGTTCACGAACTACGACATGACTACAGCAACCCACACCATGGGTTTTAAATAATGCAAATCAAATTCCAAACTTCACCTGAATACAAAGAGTTGTGTAGCCTCTTTCCGCTCATCAGCAGATGTAGCTATAAATTACCAGTGCCACCATCCATTGAGCAAAAGATGTCAAGGATATTCGTAACTTATTGAAGCACATGTGAAATATGCGTTGAATCTCATAAATATCCTTCCAGTAACGAATATTTAAAAAGAAATCGATGTGCAGGTATATCACACCATGTATTTTGGGAGTTAATTTATACTACGCCGCCTCTGTGTTGCAGTGGTTAGTGCGATTAGCTGCCACCCCCGGAGGCCCTGGTTCGATTCCCGGCTCTGCCACGAAATTTGAAAAGTGGTACGAGGGCTGAAACGGGGCTCACTCAGCCTCGGGAGGTCAACTGAGTAGACGGGGGTTCGATTCCTTCCTCAGCCATCCTCGAAGTGGTTTTACGTGGTTTCCCACTTCTCCTCCAGGCAAATGCCGGGATGGTACCTAAATTAAGGCCACGGCTGCTTACTTCCCTCTTCCTTGTCTATACCTTCCAGTCTTCCCATCCCCTCACAAGGCCCCTGTTGCGTAGGTGAGGCCACCTGGGCGAGGTACTGGTCCTCCTCCCAGTTTTATCTCCGACCCAATGTCTCAAGCTCCAGGACACTGCCCTTGAGGCGGTAGAGGTGGGATCCCTCGCTGTTTTGTCTGGCACTTTTCGTCCATTATGAGGCAGATGTCCAGAGGACTTCAAATCATCGCTTCCTTATTGACTTCATCAGTCGTTCGTTTTCCTGACACAATACTTAATCAACGGAGATGGGGACACTTCTGTGTATGTGGATTTGCTCTTTCTCCATCTGCCGTCCACAAATTGTAGCAACGATTTTTGGAAAATAAATAAATAAATAAATAAATAAATAAATAAATAAATAAATAAATAAATAATCTGTAACGTCCATCCACCTTTTTCGGGCACATTTTCTTGCGAAGGATCTTTCTGCTAAACTTCTCAGCTTCTCTTAGCCCAGTCCTTCCATTCATTCGCAGGCACTCACTGTATAGACACTCCGTTTTAATTATTGCAATGTCCTAGCTTAGGGTACTTATTTTTAGTACACTCACATGACCATTTTCTCGTACAGGCTATGTGATCTGCGGAAGGCAGTCGCCATCCTCTTGCATCTGCTGTCGTCCGGCTCCATGGCTAAAAGGTTAGCATGCTGGCCTTTGGTCACAGTAGGTCCGGGTTAGATTCCCGGCAGAGTCTGGAATTTTAATCATCATTGGTTAATTCTGCTGGCACGGGGGCTGGGTGTATGTGTCATCTTCACCACCATTTTATCCTCATCACGATGCGCAGGTCGCCCACGGGTGTCAATTCAAAAGACCTGCATCTGGCGAGCCGAATATGTCCTCAGACACTCCCGGCACTAAAAGGGCCATGCCCATTTCATTTCATTTCATCTGCTGCCATTGCTTTTCCATTCATTAGTGTTCCTCTGGACAACTCACCAAGATCAGTCAATCAATCAATACTGATCTGCATTTAGGGCAGTCGCCCAGGTGGCAGATTCCCTATCTGTTGCTTTCCTAGCCTTTTCCGAAATGATTTCAAAGAAATTGGAAATTTATTGAACATCTCCCTTGGTAAGTTATTCCAATCCCTAACTCCCCTTCCTATAAATGAATATTTGCCCCAGTTTGTCCTCTTGAATTCCAACTTTATCTTCATATTGTGATCTTTCCTACTTTTATAGACGCCATTCAAACTTATTCGTCTACTAATGTCATTCCACGCCATCTCTCCGCTGACAGCTCGGAACATACCACTTAGTCGAGCTCTTCTTCTTTCTCTCAATTCTTCCCAACCCAAACATTGCAACATTTTTGTAACGCTACTCTTTTGTCGGAAATCACCCAGAACAAATCGAGCTGCATTTCTTTGGATTTTTTCCAGTTCTTGAATCAGGTAATCCTGGTGAGGGTCCCATACACTGGAACCATACTCTAGTTGGGGTCTTACCAGAGACTTATATGCACTCTCCTTTACATCCTTACTACAACCCCTAAACACCCTCATAACCATGTGCAGAGATCGGTACCCTTTATTTACAATCCCATTTATGTGATTACCCCAGTGAAGATCTTTCCTTATATTAACACCTAGATACTTACAATGATCCCCAACAGGAACTTTCACCCCATCAACGCAGTAATTAAAACTGAGAGGACTTTTCCTATTTGTGAAACTCACAACCTGACTTTTAGCCCCGTTTATCAACATACCATTGCCTGCTGTCCATCTCACAATATTTTCGAGGTCACGTTGCCGTTCGGTAGATTTACTGGCACGTAAAGTAACTTTTGTGAGACAATATTCTAGCACCTGGGCGTCCCCAAAAACAGTAAAATTAGTGGGACGTAAAACCAATAACAGTAATACCTCAGACCAGTTGTAAACGCATATTCACGAATTCATGGATACCGATAATTCAAAATTGTTTCCTTTTTTCGACCTCATTTCGTCAATCGATGGAAAGCATTCGACTTATATCGAAGCTCCGTTACATTGGCAGCTGTTCGCTTCGACTGACAATGCCATGGAGCATACTGGAGTTTTTGCTACGAACCTTAAGACTATACGCATGCGCATGGAGATGACTTCATGGTTTATGCACATATATATCCATAAGCGAGGAACACGGTAAGGAATGTGCCTTTCCGTCTACAACCACCCTCAAACCAGAGATAGTATTACAGTTGACTACAAGGGTCCGCCACCTCCCCTGTTACTATTAGCCAGAGTTCCCAGAAGTTACTGTTGCATTACATCGCCGGAAGATTTCGCTAGTAGCTAATTCAGAACAGCTTTTCGTAATCACGGGATCAGAAAGCCAGAGCCTCAGCCAAAGCCTGAACGACTCAGCCCGGCAGTCGTAATTTTACTTTTCTTGTACACTCACAGATTAGCCTCCGGAAAATGCATCCTCGGTTATAAGTGTTCTACCATATTATGAGTAGAGAAGCAACCGTACAAGGGACTTTTAGTGAAATGTTTTAAGTAAGTGATTTTGCACTTATTTGTATTCTACTTCGGTATATTTCAGACGTGCACACAAATTTTGTTGTGAACCCCCTGAAAATTTGGTCACGAGCCTCCGCTGCCTCAGGCACTCCCAAGGTACATTAACTTTCTGCTCTTTCAATCCTAAGCTTGCTGCTCTTTCAGTCCTTCCGCACTCTGCTCTCTGGTGATCGGGGGCAGCTTTTATTTTTCTGAAGTTCTTTATTTCCTCAGAGGAGATCTGGAGAAATCTGTAGGTAACTGTTTCTGAGTGTTTTTTTTTTTAAATTATGCATTCACGTAGTTCTGGCTCATAAAAGAGACCAGATATGGTAACTAAGATGTTGACAAGACCAGTGTGCATAAGGGCCACGGAGAGTGCGTAATATTGTGAACGTCGAACACCGCTTTATGAAGCAAGTACAAAACAAGGTTTAATTGGTACTCTTTAAACTCACCTCGCCATAAAGCGTAATGAAGGCATTCTGGGTATTGTTCTTCTGAATATATCTTCTTCATCAGTGCTCTTGAATAATGGGGAAAGATATTAATTACACTGATAAGATTTATCGAGTGTGGAAAGTACGTATTTGTTGTTGGAAGATGCTATCTACTAACAAGTTCATTCCTTACATGAGTGGTTATAGACTGAATGTCGAATACCATGACTGTATACAGTCGCTAAAAAAAAGAAAAGAAAAAAAGAATGAGCGCATGGTATTGTATTAATTCATCGCAGGTACACGTTTCTCAGACACAATTGGACCTATATAATGTTTGTTGTGGGTTTCCTCAAGGTTTGTGTCTACATGGGGTGGTGGGGGAGGGGTGAATTATACGTTGATAATAATTGAAATTAAGTCTATGAATTATTAAATGTGAGCTAGAGTACTCATTTTTCTTTTGAACGGCTGTACATGGTTGTAAAGAAAGTTTCCTGCTTTATGCACCTTTTCTAAAGTAACTTAAGTACACTGACTGACAGAGCAAATGCAACACCAAGAAGGAGTGGTCAGAACTTTATGCCAATTGCAGGGTAGACTGACGTCACTGAGGTACGCTCATGATGTGAAATGCGCCGCTGTGCTGCGCACGTAGCGAACGATAAATGGGACACGGCGTTGGCGAATGGCCCACTTCGTACCGTGATTTCTCAGCCGACAGTCATTGTAGAACATGTTGTCGTGTGCCACAGGACACGTGTATAGCTAAGAATGCCAGGCCGCCGTCAACGGAGGCATTTCCAGCAGACAGACGACTTTACGAGGGGTATGGTGATCGGGCTGAGAAGTGCAGGTCGGTCGCTTCGTCAAATCGCAGCCGATACCCATAGGGATGTGTCGACGGTGCAGCGCCTGTGGCGAAGATGGTTGGCGCAGGGACATGTGGCACGTGCGAGGGGTCCAGGCGCAGCCCGCGTGACGTCAGCACGCGAGGATCGGCGCATCCGCCGCCAAGCGGTGGCAGCCCCGCACGCCACGTCAACCTCCATTCTTCAGCATGTGCAAGACACCCTGGCTGTTCCAATATCGACCAGAACAATTTCCCGTCGATTGGTTGAAGGAGGCCTGCACTCCCGACGTCCGCTCAGAAGACTACCATTGACTCCACAGCATAGACGTGCACGCCTGGCATGGTGCCGGGCTAGAGCGACTTGGATGAGGGAATGGCGGAACGTCGTGTTCTCCGATGAGACACGCTTCTGTTCTGTCAGTGATAGTCACCGCAGACGAGTGTGGCGTCGGCGTGGAGAAAGGTCAAATCCGGCAGTAACTGTGGAGCGCCCTACCGCTAGACAACGCGGCATCATGGTTTGGGGCGCTATTGCGTATGATTCCACGTCACCTCTAGTGCGTATTCAAGGCACGTTAAATGCCCACCGCTACGTGCAGCATGTGCTGCGGCCGGTGGCACTCCCGTACCTTCAGGGGCTGCCCAATGCTCTGTTTCAGCAGGATAATGCCCGCCCACACACTGCTCGCATCTCCCAACAGGCTCTACGAGGTGTACAGATGCTTCCGTGGCCAGCGTACTCTCCGGATCTCTCATCAATCGAACACGTGTGGGATCTCATTGGACGCCGTTTGCAAACTCTGCCCCAGCCTCATACGGACGACCAACTGTGGCAAATGGTTGACAGAGAATGGAGAACCATCCCTCAGGACACCATCCGCACTCTTATTGACTCTGTACCTCGACGTGTTTCTGCGTGCATCGCCGCTCGCGGTGGTCCTACATCCTACTGAGTCGATGCCGTGCGCATTGTGTAACCTGCATATCGGTTTGAAATAAACATCAATTATTCATCCGTGCCGTCTCTGTTTTTTCCCCAACTTTCATCCCTTTCGAACCACTCCTCCTTGGTGTTGCATTGTCACTGTCAGTCAGTCAGTGTAAAATATTAGCCGCGTGTTTGGCGAGTTTCCCCATCATTCTTGTCTGCTATTACATATCGTGAAATTGATTCCAGCCTTAAGTCTCAGATAATTTGATATTACACAGGAGGTTGCGTAGTGACGTCCGCCTCTGTGGTGTAGTGGTTAGTGTGATTAGTAGGGAGCGGATTTTTATGTGCTAAAAATGTGAAAAATATTTATTTTTTATGTGCTGAAAAACTTTAAAATATGTGATAAAAAATTGAAATTATTTTCCTTTAAATATCACATAACTACTCGCTCTCAAGAAGTAAATAAGTATAATGTTTTGTATTAGAATATGGTGCTACCAAACGTGCTCCTTAAGGCAAAATGATGTCTGTGTATGGAAACGTGCTGTATGGTATATTCATTTTTTATATTCCAGAGTAGATATTATGAATGGTTATTTTTTAAAGGTAATGATTTGCTTAAATATGGCAAAAGCAACCTATCATCTTTGAAGAAATAGTACCAGTTCGTACTCACCCATCACACGCTGGAATACTAGTTGCTAGAAGTAGTCTCAGAATTGCAGTGAACAACAAAGGTCATCTCCAAATTGTCCATCACAAATGCATGCCGATTATCTCTAAAGAACGCCTTATACTGCGAAAACGATCGCTCCACATCACAGGAAGTCAGACGAGCATAGTTAAAGAGAGGAATGTCACCAGCAATAACGCCATCAATTTCGCCAACATGAGCACCCTCTAATACATTAGAAATTTGACACATTATTTGAAATCCTCTGTTTTTCCTGAACAAATTTTGATATTTGACCTTTAACAGTCCCTGTACCTGCGAAGCTGGGAGTGAATCTAATTTATTTTCAACAGCGCGCACTTCCTTCACTGTTTCGGACAACAGGTTAGTGGATTTTTCAAGTATGTCTATAGTTTTACACAAGAAGCTTAGATTGGCAGATATAAACGCCAAATCATTTTTCAAAGAGCTGTCTTTTAGTATCTCTTGAAGAATCTCAATTGACGACGCGTCGTTTTTATCTAGCACGTTCACAATGGATGCAAAACTTTCGAAATTGTCTGCGTAGTATACCACAGCGCTAAGCCAGGTACCCCACCGCGTAACAATAGGCAGAGGAGGAAGCGCAAGATCCGGGTTTTTCTCTTTAAAGAGATCGATTCTTGAGGGTGCTTTTACGAAGACTTTTTTGCCATTAGACACTAATTTATCCACTTGAGGATACTGTGCCCGCACAGTTTCACATAACCTGTGTAGAGCATGAACAACGCAAGTTACGTGTATCATTATCGGAAAGCTCACAGAAAGGCCTTCGGCTGCCTTTTTCATGTAAGCTGCACTGTCAGTAAGGAAAAGCGATACATGGTCGTATTTTATACCTTTTGGCCAAAGTAAGTGCATGGCTTCATTGAATAACCTAGCTACAGTGACGTGGTTTGCAGCAAGCATTTCTTTACACGTTAGCAAATAAGAATGTTCGCAAGCAGTTTTGTCATTCTTCAACACACCAACTACAACATTTCCTACTTTTCTGCCACTTGAATCAGTGGTTTCGTCAATGCTCACCCACAGTTTTTCGCTATCACATACTGCCCGAATTCTCTGTAAAGTTTCTTCGTAACATTTTGGGAGATAGTTTTTCCTTAATGTGGATTCGTCTGGAGGCTCAAAATTAATGTACCGTACTTTGTTAGGAAATTTCTCAGTACCGGATTATTTATTTTACCAAGAGGAATGTCGGCGCAAACAAATGCTCTGCACACATCTAAATAATACTGGGAATATTTAGATGGGCCTGCATTTGAAGTAGCTGGTTCAGCTATTAGTAATTGTCGCGAACGCACACGCGACAGTATGCTTATTTCCAGACAAATGCTGGATTACCTGAGAACGTTGATCTGCACGTACTGTTTTACCACACGGTTGGCAAAATAATACTTTTCCATCGGTAGTGAAAATGCTTTTAAATTCCACTACATATTGTTGAAGACGCGACCTTGTACTCGACTTCTCTTTTGGCATTATTTTGCAGTTTACGACACACGCATTTACAGTGAATCACTGTTTCAATAAAAAGAATAGCAGCGGACACTGAAGGAAATATTTGCTATAAATCCATACAAAATCACACGACCACGGGAATGATATATGGACCCTAAGAGCTAACCTTACTCTTCAGAGTGATGAAATTCCACTACCTAATGGTGGGGCAATATTCTTCCGAGTCTCCCATGTCGTAACGGAATTACGTCACCTTATCTCTCCGTGATTGCCTTTCGCTGATATTCTATAAACAAAACCCGAGAGGGCTGACTCATAAAGAGTTGGAATGACATTATGCAAGGAAACATCTTGTGCAGCAAATCAAATCGCTGTCTAAATGTAACGACGTAGCCAGTGACCAGCAAGTTTTAGAACTTATGGAGTGAAGTCCATAAATAGCCGGAACATTCAGATATATTATGTTAAACACACTGTTAAAAACAATACCGTAATCGTAAAATGAAAATATGAGCATTGTTTTATAACACAGAAGCATTTTAAATTTTATTGATCAACAAATATTGGCGATTTATGTGCTTATTATAGATTTTCTTAAAATATGTATTTACCTAAAAAAATGTGAAAATATGTGTTTTTATGTGAAATGAGATTCAGTTTTTACACTTGGGGATGCACAATAGGAATAGTGAACTTCGTAACTTGCGTTAAAACTTACGCAAAAAATATGTAATTACATAAAAATCTGCTCCCTAGTGATTAGCTGCCATCCCCGGAGGTCCGGGTTCGATTCCCGGCCCTGCCACGTAATTTGAAAAGTGGCACGAGGGCTGGAACGGGGTCCACTCAGTCTCGGAAGGTCAATTGAGTAGAGATGTGTTCAATTCCCACCTCAGCCATCCTGGAAGTGGTTTTCCGCGGTTTCCCACTCCTTCTCCAGGCAAATGCCGGGATGGTACCTAACTTAAGGCCACGGCCGCTTACTTCTCTCTTCCTTGTCTATCACTTCCAATCTTCCCATTCCCCCGCAAGGTGCCTCGCTGAGTCCGAGGGAAAAACCGACCCTAGAGGGTAAACAGGGCCGCTTCCTTCCCTCTTCCTTGTCTATCCCTTCCAATCTTCCCATTCCCCCGCAAGGCGCCTCGCTGAGTCCGAGGGAAAAACCGACCGTAGAGGGTAAACAGATAAAGAAGTAGAAGAAGAAGTGTAGCGACTCATTAATGATTAGGATAGTGAAACTTTGTAGACTTTGTTGATATACTATTCTCATTTATGTGTGGGAAGAATAAATATCATTTTAAAAAATTTAACTTTCATTTTTAATAGTATTAAGGTGATAGTAAATTGTAACCGGGCGAGTTGGCTTTGCGGTTAGGGGCGCGTAGCTGTAAGCTCGCATCCGGGAGATAGTGGGTTCAAATCCCACTTTCGGCAGCCCTGAATATGCTTTTCCGTGGCTTCCCATTTTCACACCAGACAAATGCTGGGGCTGTGCCTTAATTAAAGCCACGGCCGCTTCCTTCCCATTCCTAGGCCTTTCCTGTCCCATCGTCGCCATAAGACCTATCTGTGTCGGTGCGACGTAAAGCAAATACCAAAAAAAGAAAAGAAAAAAAGTAAATTATATGTGGTATTTCCTTTTCTTATACACAATAGTAAACAAAGTCTTTCTTATATCGAATGTTTTAATAAATAATGTTATTGTTTTTACGTCCCAATAACTACTTTTGACCGTTTTCGAAGACGCCGAGGTGCCGGCATTTTGTCCCCCACGAGTTATTTTACGTGCCAGTAAATCTACCGACATGATGCTGACGTGCTTGAGCACCTTCAAGTACCACCGGACTGAGCCAGGATCGACTCTGCCAAGTTGGGGGTCATCAGGCCAACGCCTCAACAATCCGAGCCACTCAGCCCGGCTCGACTGTTTTAATAATAGACAATTGTAATATGACATACTTTGAAAAACGAAGAAGTTACTAGTATGCATTAAATATATAAGTCTACCTCTGAAGAGAAACGGTAGCGAAATTACCTATCGCCCTCGGAGGCCTGGGTTCGATTCTCAGTAGTACCAGTAATTGGTTGGTATGTGGTTAAAAGGGTACATACAGCCCACCGCCATTGGGGATGTGTCTGAAATGAGTATACCACCCCGAGGAATACAAGGACACAGGTTTTCTTTTCACCATCTGAGTACCGGCTTTGAAAATCCTCTTACCAAGATCATCTATACCAGAGCTGGGAACAGGTCTGGACGGGGTAGTAAATATGCTACGTCATAATTTACAACGGCTAAATATATATATATATATATATATTTTAAAGTTATAGTCTGACGGTGTTGTTCTACTTTTATTTTTCAGGTGATAGTTAGCAGTCCCACACGCCGATGTGACAGAACAAAAATAACTGTTTATTTGATTGCGAAAGCCGAGGCCAGGACAAGGTTGATAACCCGCCATAACTTACACCCGAAGTGTGTTCTCCTGGCTGCGAGCCACTTGACCCTCCGCTGGAGACAGCGGGAGGAAATAGCAATTTGTAGGCCTAACTACGTTATCCTATCATTTGATCTGCATGCTGAGGGGTCACAAGGAGGTACGATGAAGGAGCGACAGTAATGACTTACGGAGGCGTAACCAGGCTTGAATTATTCCATATTATTTATACCTTTTGCCTTTGAATTTGCTTTACAACGTGTGAGATAAACGTTATTTATTAATAACGCTTTCCCACCTAACCTAATTTTTAAAAATCTGGGGCGCTAAAGAGTCGCTTTTGCCGCGTTTTCCAGAACTGTGGTCTTCTTCATTTTCTTTTCTTAATTATCTGAGGTCGGCCCTTTGTATGGATTTAGCCCAGTTTTACGGCCAGGTGCCCTTCCTGACGCCAGCCCTATATGGAGGGATGTAATCACTATTGCGTGTTTCTATGATGGTTGGTAGTGTACTGTAGTGTGTTGTGTGCATATGAGGAGGAAAGTGTTGGGACAAACGGAAACACCCAGTCTCCGGGCCAGAATAATTAATCAGATAAGATTAAAATCCCCGACCCGGCCGGGAATCGAACACGGAACCCTCTGAACCGAAGGCCTCAACGCTGACCGTTCAGCCAATGAGTCGGACAACTAGACAACCATCCTCTATATGACACTGATCAGAGATAATAAAATGGAAGGGATCCGACACTTCTAAAAATGAAGGTATCGGCCAGAGGAAGACAAGGGCTATGAAGGGCGCGAAAATGAAAGACACCCTAGGCCTCACAACGCAATACCGTCGGGGTCGGAAAATAACAAGAGTTGACCAAGGGAGGTCGGATAGGATAGATGAAAGTGAGGAGCCTGGCACAAGTAAGTCGAAGCAATGCTAGGACTCAGCTCAGGGCCCCGTGTTCGCCAACCCACGCTCCCAAGTTGAGAGCCCCTGGAGCCCCCTTTAGTCGCCTCTTACGATGAGCGGGGATACCGTGGGGGTTATTTTACCGCCCCCACCCACAGGAGATAGGCTACATGTTTCTGTGGTGTGTTGGATTCAAATGAAGATAATATATATTAAGAAGCGAACACCCAAGCCCAAAGCTATAGGAATTGACTAAACGCGATTAAAATATCGGGCCCGGCCGGGAATCGAACCGTGACTCCCGTGAACCGAAGGCCATCACGCTGATCATTCACCCAAGGAGCCAGACGTCAACCCAGATTGAATTGATTGTGCGGATCTTGCAGTGTGTGTGTTTTTATGGTTACTGTTGCTGTGATTGGCCAGTAGGTGCCAGGCCCAGAATTTGATGCAAAAGTACAATCAACATTCGCTGTGTAAAGTGTGTCTGCCTGTGATTCTCTAAGGAGAACCGATTTTATGTTTTTAAAATGGTCCACATGGACCGTCTCTGTATTGTAATGGTTAGTGTGATTAGCTGCCACCCCCGGAGGCCCGAGTCCGATTCCTGGCTCTGCCACGAAGTTTGAAAAGTGGTACGAAGGCTGGAATTGGGTTCACTCAGCTTCGGGAGGTCATCTGAGTATGGGGGAGTGGTGACCTTTCCCTCCTCAGCCATCCTCGAAGTGGTTTTTCCGTCGTTTCCCACTTCTCCTTCAGGCAACTGCAGGGATGGTACCTAACTTAAGACCACGGCCGCTTCCTGCCCTCTTCCTTGTCTATTCCTTCCAATCTTCCTATCCCCCCACAAGGCCCCTGTTCATCATAGCAGGTGAGGCCGCCTGGGCGAGGTACTGATCTTCCTCTCCAATTGTATCACCCGACCCAAAGTCTCACGCTCCAAGACACTGCCCTTGAGGCGGCAGAGATGGAGGGTAAACGGATTAAGAAAGAAAGAAAGAAAGAAAGAAAGAAAGAAAGAAAGAAAGAAAGAAAGAAAATGGTCCACATATGCGTATACGTTGAGAAATGTTAGAAACAAATTAAATGGAGCATCTGACATGGTCTTTTTTCATATACATTGCCCCAGTTATGCTAAAAATTGTAAGCTGTATGTTGGTTGTCGTAATCTGGTATTCCCTCCCCCAAATAATTGTATTAGTTACAAGCCATTTTGTGTCAAATAGTGCGAAAAGTTGCTCGATGCACGATTGCAGAAAGCATGTACACTGACTGACAGAGCAAATGCAACACCAAGAAGGAGTGGTTCGAAAGGGATGAAAGTTGGGGAAAAAACAGAGACGGCACGGACGAATAATTGATGTTTATTTCAAACCGATATGCAGGTTACACAATGCGCACGGCATCGACTCAGTAGGATGTAGGACCACCGCGAGCGGCGATGCACGCAGAAACACGTCGAGGTACAGGGTCAATAAGAGTGCGGATGGTGTCCTGAGGGATGGTTCTCCATTCTCTGTCAACCATTTGCCACAGTTGGTCGTCCGTACGAGGCTGGGGCAGAGTTTGCAAACGGCGTCCAATGAGATCCCACACGTGTTCGATTGGTGAGAGATCCGGAGAGTACGCTGGCCACGGAAGCATCTGTACACCTCGTAGAGCCTGTTGGGAGATGCGAGCAGTGTGTGGGCGGGCATTATCCTGCTGAAACAGAGCATTGGGCAGCCCCTGAAGGTACGGGAGTGCCACCGGCCCCAGCACATGCTGCACGTAGCGGTGGGCATTTAACGTGCCTTGAATACGCACTAGAGGTGACGTGGAATCATACGCAATAGCGCCCCAAACCATGATGCCGCGTTGTCTAGCGGTAGGGCGCTCCACAGTTACTGCCGGATTTGACCTTTCTCCACGCCGACGCCACACTCGTCTGCGGTGACTATCACTGACAGAACAGAAGCGTGACTCATCGGAGAACACGACGTTCCGCCATTCCCTCATCCAAGTCGCTCTAGTCCGGCACCATGCCAGGCGTGCACGTCTATGCTGTGGAGTCAATGGTAGTCTTCTGAGCGGACGCCGGGAGTGCAGGCCTCCTTCAACCAATCGACGGGACGGGAAATTGTTCTGGTCGATATTGGAACAGCCAGGGTGTCTTGCACATGCTGAAGAATGGCGGTTGACGTGGCGTGCGGGGCTGCCACCGCTTGGCGGCGGATGCGCCGATCCTCGCGTGCTGACGTCACGCGGGCTGCGCCTGGACCCCTCGCACGTGCCACATGTCCCTGCGCCAACCATCTTCGCCACAGGCGCTGCACCGTGGGCACATCCCTATGGGTATCGGCTGCGATTTGACGAAGCGACCAACCTGCCCTTCTCAGCCCGATCACCATACCCCTCGTAAAGTCGTCTGTCTGCTGGAAATGCCTCCATTGAGGCGGCCTAGCATTCTTAGCTATACACGTGTCCTGTGGGACACGACAACACGTTCTACAATGACTGTCGGCTGAGAAATCACGGTACGAAATGGGCCATTCGCCAACGCCGTGTCCCATTTATCGTTCGCTACGTGCGCAGCACAGCGGCGCATTTCACATCATGAGCATACCTCAGTGACGTCAGTCTACCCTGCAATTGGAATAAAGTTCTGACCACTCCGTCTTGGTGTTGCATTTGCTCTGTCAGTCAGTGTATTAAAGTATTTTGTTCTCTTTTCTTGACCTTGTGTCCTATTCAAAGGTGTATATTTTTAAATAAAATAAAAATGTTTTTAGATGGAAAAGGCCGAGATAAAGGGGGTCACAGTAATATGAAAATGAGGATAGCAATAACTTTCTAACTCAACATTTTTATCCAGATTCATATAAGGCAAGTAATGTAATTGCGTTTTAGTCCGACTCATTGGCTGAATGGCCGGCGTTGTGGCCTTCAGTTCAGAGGGTCCCGGGGATTTTAATCGCTCTGATGAATTATTCTGGCCCGGAGACTGGGTGTTCGTGTTTGTCCCAACACTTTCCTCTTCATATTCAGACAAAACACTACACTAACAACCACCACAAAAACACACAATGTTGATTACATCACTCCGTATAGAGTTGGCGTCAGGAAGGGCACCCGGCCGTAAAAATGGGTCAAAATCTACATGTACGATATAGTTCGCACCCGCGACTCCACAGGTGTGGGAAAAGGGGTAGAAAAAGAAGAAGTATGTAATGGCGTTTTAGGGAGCCTCCGTGACTCAGGCGGCAGCGCGCCGGCCTCTTACCGCTCGGTTCCTTGGTGCAAATCCCGGTCATTCCATGTGAGATTTGTGCTGGACAAAGCGGAGGCAGGACAGGTTTTTCTCCAGGCATTCCGGTTTTCCCTGTCCTCATTCAATCCAGCGTCCGACTCGTTGGCTGACTGGTCAGCGTACTGGCCTTCAGTTCAGAGGGTCCCGGGTTCGATTCCCGGCCGGGTCGGGGATTTTAACCTATATTGGTTAATTCCAATGGCCCGGGGGCTGGGTGTTTGTGCCGTCCCCAACATCCCTGCAACTCACACACCACACATAACACTATCCTCCACCACAATAACACGCAGTTACCTACACGTGGCAGATGCCGCCCACCCTCATCGGAGGGTCTGCCTTACAAGGGCTGCACTCGGCTAGAAATAGCCACACGAAATTCCATTTATTCAATCCAGCAACACTCTCCAATATGATTTCGTTTCATCTGTCAGTAATTAATCATTGCCCCGGAGGAGTACGATAGGCTTCGGTAGCCGGCATAATTCCTATCCTCGTCGCTAGATGAGGCTTCATTCATTCCATCCCTGACCCGGTCGAATGACTGGAAACAGGCTGTGGATTTTCAGTTTAATGTCGTTTTAGACTAGGTCAACGGCCCAAATGTCTCGAAAGGAGACCTCATGACGTTTTAAGTTACTGCTGTCTTGCAAAACCCGTTTCGCATTATCTAGTGGTCATAAAACGTCAAGATCCATCAAGGTCCGTCAAAAAACGGATGTCGAATTTTTGCACGAATACAATGTTCCCTTCACTGACATCATCGTTCGAAAAGAAAAAGTCGAACTGAGACTAAATAGAACGACGGCGGAGACAGCCACCTGATAACTTATGGTTGCAAAACCATTGTATATTACTTTAAGTTCCCCGTATTCATTCTGGATGAAAAATGCGAATTAAAGGTCCTCATTTGATTTGACCTGGTCCCCTTATCTCCGCCAGTGAATACTGGACGGCATTTTCCGTCTGGGGAAGTTATACCGAAAACGCGAGGGATGAAAAAGAAGTGTATTTGCTACAATATGGTACAGCTGTCACAGTCCTGACAAAAGTCAATGTTTTACGTCGCATGCGTGGCGAGTGTTTGTAAACACATACTGTAAGTACTCACTGCACACTGTGGCAGTGGTGTCTATGTCTGAGGCACATAACCAGTGTTTAAAATATCAAGTTGCATAATCAGTTCCTGTGCTTGTTGTTATTCACTCCACTATGACCTTCGCCCAGGTGTGTTGTGTTTGTCACAACAGGTTGCTTGCTCTTTCGACTGAAGTGATTCATAGCATGCAGAAACAATCCACTGTACTGTGGCATGTGTTCTTACCTATTGCATTACATTACACAAAAATATTGTTTTACAACATACCATCACAGTACCTACAGTGTGTCCGAAAATTAAAACATAGTCCTCGCGGTATTCCTCATAGAAATTCTCTGCTATCGTGTATGATTGCGATACAACATTCCCTTTCATCCTCATCATCTTCCTTGGGCTGTGTGTCCCGTTACGGTCTTGCATTTTCCCTCCATCTTTTCATCGGATGTCCTACAGATCGTTTTCCTGTGAGTTGGTATCGAAGAATCTCTTTTGGCAATCTACCAGGTTCCATCGTTTGTACATGACGTTTCCAGCTTCCCTGATAACTGTATTTCACTCTAATTCTTTTCGTTATTTATCTCATGTGACATGCCGTATGTATAAATGCCAAAGCGGTAAAGACACCATTGGTTCACGCGCAGTGACGTCGGTTCCATTCCCTGTCAGGAAGCCGAATAAGTAAGAAATGGGATTCCCAATAAATAATGAGATTTCCTCATTCTGCATCAAAAATTAGTGTCATATTAATTGCTTAGGGACCGAGCGAGTTGGTTCCGCAGTTCGGGCCGTATAGGTCGTTATATGTATTCGGGAGATAGTGGGTTCGAACCACCACAATCGGCAGTTCTGAAGATCGTTTTCTTTGGCTGCTTATTTTTCCAATCAGGCAAATGATGGAGCTGTATACCACCGGACGGAGCCGGGATCGAACCTGGCTACTCGGACTCAGAAGGCCAGAACTCTACCTTCTGAGTCATTCAGCCTGGCATAGTCTCTTTAAACCCTGTTCACAGGCTCTTTAGTCTAATATGAGTTCGCTGTTCACTGCCACGGCCTATTACTTGTCTGTCGTCACTTGTTATTCCACGCCCTGTAATCTCGATAACAGATGAAATGTGCCTCCCGGAGGTCATTTGTTCCGTCTTGATTACATTGTATCGCAGAACCCTCCCGCCCGCCAGAAACTGCTGCCCAATTAATTCACT
The DNA here is from genome assembly GCF_040414725.1 of Anabrus simplex. Classification (NCBI taxonomy): domain Eukaryota; kingdom Metazoa; phylum Arthropoda; class Insecta; order Orthoptera; family Tettigoniidae; genus Anabrus; species Anabrus simplex. Next base: position 341,784,292 of record NC_090268.1, on the reverse strand, counting down.
GCCTCTTGTACACGGTCGCACAGGATTGTTTACACACATACACTCCAGCAGTCAAGAGGATTCGTATGCACATTATATTTAAAGAGAGTATAGCATGGATTCTATATTCTACCTGCACTAATATGATCAATATTCTACTTACATGAAGAGTAATGTTACAGACACCGATTTTATGGGTATAAAATCAATACCTATATTGAAATTCTTTCAAATGGCCTTCAATTTTCGATATCGTGCTGAGCAACGCTCGTTTTTTGAGGCTTTTGCGCTATGGAATTTGACTTGCTAATAGACAGTCTTGAAGTGTAAGAAAATAAAATAAATGCAAGTTTCACAAACAATATGTTTTCAGGTGAGTGTAACAATTATCTTTGTCAAACCTTTCAGTTTTCAAACATCAATTATTAGCCGTCATATAAGTCTGCAATTCACAGAGGTGTTTTCGTAGCTTACTGGCCAAGGTGCTGGTTGCATAATATAAAATCCACAGGTTTGAATCTGATTTAAAATTAGTAAGCCTATGCGTTTTTTCGTACGTCCTTTTATTGATATTTATTTAATTGTACTGTAATATTTAATCATAACATCGTTTCCTATGAGCAACGCGTACAAAAACATTATCCTGATAGTCTTGCGGTGCCTGTGTCTTACACGGCGGCCCAGGATTTGATTCATAACCTCGTAATTTGCAGGCTTTCGTGCTGAGCAGCGCTCGTTTTTTGGGGCTATTGCGCTATGGAATTTGACTTGCTAATAGACAGTCTTGAAGTGTAAGAAAATAAAATAAATGCAAGTTTCACAAACAATATGTTTTCAGGTGAGTGTAACAATTATCTTTGTCAAGAGTCAAGGAAATAACTGGCAATGACACGAATGATAATTTACATTTAACCAACAAACTTTCTACTGCTTTGTATTTATATTTTATCTACAGTTTACTGTTAAACTGATATTCGTGTCAGCTTACTCTTTGTGAAAAACAGGAAAAAAGAGGAAGATTCGATGCTGGCTTGTAATTCATGCACCTTGCCTTACGGAGCCAGCGCCTTGACCACAGGTTGAGAACTTGCTCTGAATGTTGCCTTATAACTGGTTTTTGAACACTGAAACGCCAACATTTTCAAAGTGCCAGTCCATTTGAGAGAATTTCCAAATACACAAGAAGCTCGTTTATCCGGCCCTCATTAATCCGGATCTCCGGTTTATCCGGATCGAAAATAATAAAAATGTATTTTTACTTGTACAGTATCTCCTTTACGACGTCGATTCTTGAATGTCTTTTCCTCCAAGGATAGTTAAGGACAGGAATTGGAAGTATTTCGGCCACGGTCTATCAAAGGTACCGTCCCGGATTTCTCCTGGAATTGAGAATGTGAAACCGTGGAAAATCATTCCCAGGACGGCCGAGGTGGGAATGCAACGCACTAATAATTCACTGATGGTGAATTCGAAAATGAAACCGGCGCTCCATCAGAAGAAACAATGACTCACGGAGAGGCAACAATGCAGCTGGACAAGCTGATGGCCTGTTTAGAATCCTTGACTGAAACCACACTGGCAGAACTGTTGTTAGTAAAACGTCTTTGTGATCGTGTTGCGTGCAAACGCTATACGAATGATGTTAAACAAAAAACTCAGATTATTTTAGTGCATAAAACAGTCGTAAATGTACGAAAAAGGTTCTTTTTTTGTACAATTGGGAAAAAAGGTATTCATCATCATCATCATCATCATCTGTTTACCCTCCAGGGTCGGCTTTTCCCTCGGACACAGCGAGGGATACCACCTCTACCGCCTCAAGGGCAGTGTCCTGGAGCTTCAGACTCTTGGTCGGGGATACAACTGGGGAGAATGACCAGTACCTCGCCCAGGCGGCCTCACCTGCTATGCTGAACAGGGGCCTTGTGGAGGGATGGGAAGATTGGAAGGGATAGGCAAGGAAGAGGGAAGGAAGCGGCCGTGGCCTTATGTTAGGTACCATCCCGGCATTCGCCTGGAGGAGAAGTGGGAAACCACGGAAAACCACTTCCAGGATGGCTGAGGTGCGAATCGAACCCACCTCTACTCAGTTGACCTCCCGAGGCTGAGTGGACCCCGTTCCAGCCCTCATACCACTTTTCAAATTTCGTGGCAGAGCCGGGAATCGAACCCGGGCCTCCGGGGGTGGCAGCTAATCACGCTAACCACTACACCACAGAGGCGGACGGGAAAAAAGGTATTACTGTACAATTTATGTCCATATATTATCTAACATGTACTGTATTTATTTTTTAGTTTTTTCCGGCTTATCCGGATCAGTTCCGGTCCCATTTAATCCGGATAAACGAGGTTCTTGTGTAGGTGTCGATATTGTCTCCAACCTCGCGATAGCTCGACAAAATCTGTGTCTGTCATACTATAGACACCTTATTAGCTCGTAGACTGACGTCGGTGTGGGTAGGTATGTGGATAGCATGCTGGCTTCTCGTGCCCGAGATCACAGGTTCTATACGGCAGAGATCGGTGGTTTCTTGACGACGAGAAAACAGTAATTTTTATGGACCACATTGCCTTCTGGAAGTAAAAGCTGTACAGTAGGAAAACAGGAGAAGAATCGCCTTAAGTAGTAGAAATGTGGATATGGAACAAAGTGATAAGAACGAGCTGAGCTGAAAGAAAGGCAAGCCTAGAAGTATTAAGAGAAGTAAAGGGCAGAAAGTCGTTAAAATAAAGTAGGAAAATTGAATTTATTGGACATATCACTACACACAACAGCTTCATCACCAGCATTTTGGAAGGGGTAATGTTAGAAAACAAAGGGAGAGGTCAGCGTAGGCAAAGTATCTGGTTACCAAGCGAGTAGGCTGTGCGGTTAGGATCGCGCAGCTGTGAGATGATGGGTTCGAATCCACCGTCGGCAGCTCTGAAGAGGGTTTTTCGTGGTTTCCCATTTTATTTTTTCTTCTTTTTTACAATTTGCTTTACGTCGCACCGACACAGATACATCTTATGGTGACGGTGGGACAGGAAAGGGCTAGAAGTGGGAAGGAAGCGGCAGTGGCCTTAATTAAGGTACAGCCCCAGCATTTGCCTGGTGTGAAAATTTTATTTTTTCTTCTTTTTTACAATTTGCTTTACGTCGCACCGACACAGATACATCTTATGGTGACGGTGGGACAGGAAAGGGCTAGGAGTGGGAAGGAAGCGGCAGTGGCCTTAATTAAGGTACAGCCCCAGCATTTGCCTGGTGTGAAAATGGAAAACCACGGAATACCATCTTCAGGGCTGCCGACAGTGGGGTTCGAACCCACTATCTCCCGAATACTGGATACTGGCCGCACTTAAGCGACTGCAGCTATCGAGCTCGGTTTTCCCGATTTCACCACCAGGTAAATGGTGGGGGCGGTACCTTAATTAAGGTCACGACAGCTACCTTCCCAATTCTAGCCCTTTCTCATCTTTCAGTCGCCGAAAACATTCGATGTGTTAGTGCGACTTTAAACCAGTAGCAAAATAAAAATTATCTGCAGGAGTGTGGAGTAAGATGTGAAAGGGGAAGATGAAATGAGCAGAGATGGAGGAGAGTGGTTGTATAGATAAGGCGCAGGGTTTAGAAAATGAATGAATGAATGAATGAATGAATGAATGAATGAATGAATGAATGAATGAATGAATGAATATCATGTCGGTTAAGCTGGCGTGTTATTCTCATAGAATTCGAATCTGTTTGGCTGGAGTCTCAATTTTCCTGATGGATAGATGCAACTAAGAACAGAACGTCGAAATTGACAAGCAAGTCATCCTAGTGGCGTCAGTAAGAAAGGACACGCATTTCAGCAGCTGAGACCATACGAAGATGATATTATTATTATTATTATTATTATTATTATTATTATTAGTAATATTATTATTAACTTTAACTTGCGTGTTTTGGCCTCCTAATCTCACAATCGCAGATTCACACTCCACGAAGGTAGTCGGAATTTTGAAGAGCGGAAGGAGATCCATGTCGTACGATGTCGGTATGTAAAAGATCTTTATCACATATCTGGTGTGTACCGATATAATTAATTAAAACGCAGCCATAAGTCGCTTAAGAGTGATCCATTTCTTTGCCATCTCATGGAGTAAAACGGAAGATCGAAGTTGACAAGTAGGCAGTATCAATGGCATTAAATTAAAATGCCTTCACTTGGTTGTCCAGCCATATGATTTTGTGTACAACTCTAGCTTTGCCTGATGTGAAAAGCGGAAACCACGGAAGCAATATAGAGGACTGCGGACGGAGGAATTCAAACCCCTCATCTCCCAAATGTAAGCCAACAGCTACGTGACCCCACATAGCTAACTCGCCTCGATCAGTATTATTATTTCTTTATTTCCTGGCTTCTTCCCCACTTGTATAAGGTCAGAACTAATGTTGATTAAATCCACTTTTACTGCCAGTTGCTCTTCCTGATGCCAACCCTATGTTGAGGAATGTGTGAGTTGATTGTGCAAATTATCGGTCTTGTCTGGAGTCGAGCCACGTGAACAGCGGTCGTGTGTTGTGATAGTCAACAGACGTGTATTCGAACCCAACTACGGGGAACTGCCAGGTGAAGTGAAAGGTTAGACCTGTCTATCAAGATTACGGAAGGATCGCCCGTTCCATGTAAGTTCCAACAAACCGGTGCCCTACTGTGAAGACAAGTAACTTTTGTAAATAATCACTAATTAGTGAAGTGTTTTCATTGTCCAGTATAATATCGTGTGCGTGTGTACTATTTGGCACATCCTAGATTAAATCAGTCGGCGTTTTATTTGTGACAGTATTGACGTGACGTGACGGCGCCCTATGACTTATCTCCTTACGCTCTTTACCCCTCAGGCCATCTGTAGCCTTCGTTTGTTTATATGAAGGGAATAAGTCGCTAAGGCTTGAAAAGTTCTGCTGATTGCAGTCGAGGAGGACAAAGACAAGTATAAAAAGTAAGTCAGTGCGGAAGTCTTTTCCGACATCAAACTTGATGACAAATGTCCCTTGCCCTTCCTTTCTTGCTCTCGTTTGAAAGTTAACGAATAGGGCGACTTGCGACTTCTCTTTGATCTCTTTCTCACAGTCCGTTTGGTAATGGAGGGAACATTTATACCAAACTCCGCGTAGGATGATAGAAGAGGACTTCTAAAGCCATGCCCCGAGACTGTATTAAAGAGAGTTGAATGCTGCAGCACGAGCCAATTATTCTTGCTAAACTATCTGGAAGTTCGAGAGTATGGATGGTTGAAAAATCAGTGCTGACTGCCGAAAAGCTTGAATTGTCTTCACAGTCCAGATAATAATTCCTCTGAGCTAGTTTAAAAAAGTTCAAAAGAACACAAATCAAACACAATATACGAAACAAAACAGATTTATTCAGCTTCTTTGAGTGAGTTGAAGTTGAAAATTTGAAGGTAGATGTAACGAGTATTCAGAGTTGTTTTCATGTAATCTACTTCTCAATTTAGATATATTAAATAAACCGCTTCAGGGAGAGTGACTTGATTAGTGAATAATAATAATAATAATAATAATAATAATAATAATAATAATAATGAGTAGGAGGAGGAGGAGGAGGAGGTTCCAGACCCCTAATTTCCCTCATAATGACTACTGTTCGTGGTATTGGAGGTGGAGATTGTTGTTTCAAGAGGAAGTACAACTTGATGGTTCCTCCCTTAGTGTAAACAAAAATTAAAGCAAATTTTATGTTGAACGAATTTTGAAATGAAGGGAAAAAATTTACATGAATTAATTTTTATAAGGCTGAAATGACCACTTAATCAAAAGGGAACGCAAGTTCCCCGAGTAAATGAACTGTTGAAATTTACATGTATTTGATAGGTCCACTCTCAATGAATGCCGAATGGCGAGATCAGAATTATTCTCGTCGTCAGTAGTATGAGTTCGTGTGATTCCTGCAGGCGGAGTATCGTCACGGAGAGGCGTTTATTACGTTTCACTTTTTTTAATTTTGGAAAGTGAATCGTAATCATAAGTTCTCAAGCTGATTTTTTGTCAGGCAATTTTCGAGGGATAAATACGGTAGGACAAAGCTCTTTTAACCAATTGCTGGTCCTATTACCTCAGAAGGTAAGAAGCGCTGTCTTCCTGATCCGGAGTTGGTAAGTTCGATTCCGGCTCAGTCCCAGGCTTGTGTCGGAAGATATACTGGTGTGCAAAAGAACTCCTGCGGGACAAAGTTCTGGCACCTCATCGTCTCCGAAAACCGTAATGATGGTAATCGTATTTGTCTTAACTTTCTGGTGCTTTTCCTACACCCTGGTGGGGTCACGGGTGCGAATGGTGTAGCACATGTAGACTTGCCCCAGTTTTACGGCCTGTTGCCCGTCCTAACGCCAACCTAATATGAAAGGATGTGTTCTACTGTTGCGTGTTTGTGGAAAAATAGTGGGTTTATCAACACGTCTTCATAGTAATACTTCATTAATTATTATTATTATTTGTTTTACGTCGCACCGACACAGATAGGTCTTACGACGACGATGGGACAGGAAAAGCCTAGGAGTGGTAAGATAGTGGCCGTGGCCTTAATTAAGATACAGCCCCAGCATTTGCCTGGTGTGAAAATGGGGAACCACGGAAAACCATCTTCAGACCTGCCGACAGTGGGATTCGAACCCACTATCTCCCGGATGCAAGCTCACAGCTGCGCGCCCCTAACCCTTCGGCCAGCTCGCCCGGTCATAGTAATATTGTATTAGGGAAAGAGGTGATAAGAGTTTTATATCACAGAAGATATTTTCCGTGCCAGTAAATCTACAGACACGAGGCTGCCGTATTTGGAAACCTTCAGATACCACCGAAGTGAGTTTAGTTGGTACCGCTTGCTATTAGCAGAACGACGCCAGTTTTTCTAAGAGAATAAGAAAGTAAGTGGCCACTCAGCGTCCATCGAAGTCTGTCTAACTATTTGATCTGACGCCTGATCTGGCACATAGTTAACAAGCGCCAATTGTTTTATAACGACACAGATCTTAATTGCACTTAATGAAGAAGTGGCACAGTGGTGAAAGACATGTGTATAACTCAATAGTGTTTCATAGAGGAGCAAAGCAGGACATTTTGATTGGTCGCTATTCGCTATTTGCTTTACGTCGCACTGACACAGATAGTTCTTACGGCGACGATGGGATAGGAAAGGCCTAGGAATGGGAAGGAAGCGCCCGTGGAATGTTTTAATTGTTAATAATAACTGTACCTCTGTAGCCTCCGTGGCTCAGGCGGGAGCGGGCACTCACCGCTGGATACCGTGGTTCAAATCCCGGTCACTCCGTGTGAGATTTGTGCTGGACAAAGTGGAGGCAGGACAGGTTTTTCTCCGGGTACTCCGGTTTTCCCTGTCATATTTCATTCCAGCAACACTCTCCATTAACATTTCATCTATCAGTCATTTATCATTGCCCCAAAGGAGAGCGACAGGCTTCGCCAGCTGGCACATTTTCAATCCTCGCCGATAGATGGGGCTTCATTCATTCCATTCCTGACCCGGTCGAATGACTAGAAACAGGCTGTGGATTTTCATTTTCAAACTGTACCTCTCATGAAACGTTGTTTCCAATAATAATAATAATAATAATAATAATAATAATAATAATAATAATAATAATAATAATAATAATAATAATATCACATTACTTACTAAATTACTTACTATTAGAACTAATGAGAATATTAAAAATGAGATAGATCCCCTACCCCTACCCACCAAGAGACAGCAGGTTCTCACTTCCTCCAACACCAATACTGGCCAACATCTCACAGCCTTCTTAGCACAAGATGAAGCACTGGTTTTCCGGAGACGAGGTGGTGCACACATACATGATGCATATTAGCGATGCTTATTAAATTCAACATCCGCATACGCACACAACGTAAACCTTGCTTTACAATAGTGGTCGTCACTGTGTACAATATCGGTAACAGTCACACTGTTCACCGTACAGCAACATTGGACGTGGTCAGGGCTTGGATGGGCGACCACCCAGCACTGCCACATGCCGTACCCACACACAGCTGTGCTACTTATGTCCACGGAATGCTTTTATTGCCCTGGGCACATAACACAAATATAAACATCACACACATACAGTACAGACAACTAACACACATACAGAGTTAAGCAACATCGGGCGGGGTCACCCACTAGATGGATGACTACCACATATACGTCTTACTACAATTCAGCGATAACAACCCACCAGGCAATCCAATACATAAACCTAGCTAAATTACTCATGAACACACAAAACAGATAACTAACATTACAGGCCGACAGAGGAGACTCGAATGAGACACCGGTATCGGCGCACCACAGGATGGAGTATACAGATTCTAAGGGGTTAAAAATGAGATTAGTAGCAGTAGGGATAATTATTGCTTGAAGTACAGGTGGCCGACACTAATCAGAGAGGAAACAAAGAGGGTTAATCCTTCAATAAGTGAAGGTATTGGCAAAAGAAAGTAAAGGGCCAGGAATGGCATGAAAATGAAATACTCCCTAGGCCTCGTAAACTTAATACCGCCGGAGTCGGAAAAGAACAAGATTTGACCAAGAGAAGTTGGATAGTATAGATGAAAGAGAGGAGCTTGGTACAAGAAAGTCGAAGCTAAGTCAGGTTTCAGCTAAGGATCCGGGGCCGATGACCTCGATGTTAGGCCCCTTTAAACTACAAGCATCATAATCAGCTAAGGATCCCATGGTCGCCAACCCACACTCCCAAGTTAAGAGCCTCTGGGCCCCTTTTAATCTCCTCTAACAACAGGAGGGGCTGCCGTGGATGTTACTCTACCTCCTCCACCCACAGAGGGTTATATGTTTTACGGAGGTGTGATAGATGTACTGTCATAGAAGTACTCTATAACACGCGTTACCACGCGCAGTACACCCTCTTTGAATATTACAGGTCGATAGAAGGATGTAGTGAACTCTCTATTTGATGGTACAACACACCGAGCATTATGTTGCGTCGCCAGAAATAGCCTGCCTATTGTTGTATAACCGAGCGCTCTTGAAATGAGCCACTCGCGTGTTCAAGATTTGCGCTCGGCACATCAGGAGCTGTTCCGGCGCAATTTGCATGAAATGCAGTGCCCTACTTTCAGTAATAACAACATCACAAGTGAGTATTTAAAGCACAACAGAGGCAGGAAGTAGTTCCTCTCATAGAAACACACAGCTTTTGTTTTGGCATCATACGATTTCCTCTATTGAACTAACAAGGGAACATTTTTGGACTCGACCAGACAGATGAAATTGTGAGAGTAGTCAATTAACATATGTAATGATCATAACAATTTAGTCTCAAAATCAAGGCAGTTGAAAAATAGCTGTGTGGGTTGGAGCAGTTGGCTGATGTTGTTATTATTATTATTATTATTATTATTATTATTATTATTATTATTATTATTATTATTATTATTATTATTATTATTAACATACGGCCTTTAGGGCCGGGAGTGTCCGAGGACATACTCGACTCGTTTGATACCGGTATTTATGTTAGACTCCCGTGGGCGACCTGCGCATCTGGGTGTGGTGAGATTATGATGATGATAATGAGGAAGGGAGAGGGTGAAACCTGATTTTGGCATAGTTACATATTCCTGCTCCTGTCGATTAACAGCAAGGGGGCTGTTCGAGGCTTAAAAGCCCGCTTCCACCTAGTGGAATGGAATGGAATCGAACCGAACGGAATTTGTTTTTAACGTGCGTTTAAACGGGAGTTAGAGATGGCGATCGCTGCGAGTCGAATCGAACCGAACCGAAGCGAACAGAACAGGATTCTCTGCCAAGAATATTATTCGACTAGCGGAGTGGAATCGAACAGAATGATCAACATCTGTGCAACTTCGTAGATGTTCGGGATATTTCGGACGGCCATTTGGCGGCAAATGTGTATCAGCTTCTGTTGGAAAGTCAGATGTTTCCTGCAGATGATCGGGAACTTTCTCTTTCGCTATAGTTTATTCAACTTACCAAGAACGGACACGGAAAACTTATCAGTTTAGTTCAAAAATATAATTTCCTTTACGACAAGACCCATGAGTACCGTATTATTGCAACAACATTAAGAAAGAATGCCTTGGAGGAAATAAGCGAGGCAGTGAGAAATCAAACGGGTTAGAATATTCAGTTTCGTAGCCTACTGCGAGGCTTTGAGCGGGTACACTACATCCAGTTTATGTCATAATTATTGTTGACTTCATCACAAAATCGTATTAAGTTGGAGTCTACATACAGTATATCAGTACGATAATTGACACCTTTTGGGATGTGTACAGTACCATTTAGTGTTTATTATAGGTATTTACATTTGAACAATTTCGTAAGTGGCATTGCCTACGTTTGACACTGTTGTGCATGTGTTCACAACTAACCGTACTGCATACGAAACTGCTTTTAATTAATGTTGAGGCTACCTCGATTAACGATTTTATCCTGCCACGGTACGCAACCTACCGTACTTTTAAATTGATCCCGGACTCCCACTGCATCTGAAGTTGCATCCCTGCAAAATATCTGAAATAGTTGAAATAGTTGTTGAAATTGTAATTCACTGGGACTTAACTTCATCGTCCAATAAACATTCCAGATAAGCTTGAATACTCTCCTTTTGCACTCAGAATATTCTCCGATCTCTTTTCCTTTTACTCCCTTCATTTTCTTCCTCCTCACGAAAAGACTAGCGCTATCCGACCGTCCATTGCGTGCTTTAAGTTTCCCGTAGAATTCCGTTCGTTTCTGTTCTGCTAGATGTGAGCGGTCGAGTGGAAATTTCGACTGTTCGATTCGATTCCACTACGTGGGAGCGAGCTTTTAACGCAGCCTTCCCATCCGACGGACGAATCACCTTCAAGAGCGTCAGACGCCGGCACTCCACATGAACACTGCGGAGAGGGTTGGAATTGAATATAAGATTTTGAATAATAATAATAATAATAATAATAATAATAATAATAATAATAATAATAATAATAATAGTTTTAGGTCTCAGTAACTACTTTTACTGTTTTCGGAGACGCCCAGATGTCGGAATTTTGTCCCGCAGGAGTTATTTTACAGGTTCTTAAGTTACCGACAAGAGGCTGACGTATTCAAGCACCTCATTTACCGCCGTTCTGAGCCGGGATCGTACCCGCCAACTTGAGCTCAAAAGGCTAATGCTCTGCCGCCTGATTTACTCAGATGTCAATCCAGGATTGGTATAAAATCTAGCGGTCAGAAATTGTATACCACTATCTATCGTACGCCAACGGCCGTAGCCGTGTTGAAACATCGGATACCGAGCTCGATAGCTGTAGTCGCTGAAGTGCGGCCAGTATCCAGTATTCGGGAGATAGTTGATTCGAACCCCACTGTCGGCAGTCCTGAAGATGGTTTTCCGTGGTTTCCCATTTTCACACCAGGCAAATGCTAGGGCTGTACCTTAATAAAGGCCCCGGCCGCTTCCTTCCCTTTCCTGTCCTATCGTCGCCGTAAGACCTATCTGTGTCGGTGCGACGTAAAGCCAATAGCAAAAAGAAAAAGAAACATCGGATCCCGTGAGATCTCCGAAGTTAAGCAACATTGGGCGTGGTCAAGACCTGGATGGGTTGCCACGCGCCGTTGGTGGAGGGTAAGGGAATGGAGGAGCGGAAAGGAACTGGCCCCCCTACCGTACATAAACTCCGCCTCAGGCACACCTCTGCGGAGGCTCTGACCTGACTTCGGGCAGAATACACCCTTACGTTACCTATCGTACTCTGCCGGCCTACATTCTGATGGGGACAGGTTTTTTTTTTTTCCAGTGCGGGACTCGAACCGGCTAACACGGTGTCAGACTATATTAACTTGATGCGTTAACGATAAAGATATTAGCGTCTTAATACTTCTGTAGCGTTTATCATGCAAGTTAAAATATTATGTGCTATGGAATCTCGTTCATCTGTAGGAATATAAACGTGGATGCTATTAATATAACCTTTTACTAACACAACCGAGGAAACAACCCAGTTCCTGTTCTCCAGCTGACGATGATGAAGAATAACCTTGCGTGTACACTGTAGAAATATACTGGCAGTCCTGTTTTAAAGTTACATGAAACACGTCAGTCCGAAAATGAGATTCTGGAACGCGAAAAGAATTTCACAATCTCCTAACGTACTTGATGTTACCACGCCGACATGTAAGAGAGAGAAAGTGTGAACATTATTTTGCTTTTATCATTGAGGTTCATTAACACAAACTAGGAACCTGCCGTTAGTATGTAAAGGTATTAGGGTTTAATTAGGTTTTGATACTTCTTTATCGTTGGGCATGGACGTTATATGCTATTAACCCCTTATAGACCTCTGCTCAAATAATTTCCCTCCTTTTAAAGTTATGATTTTCATAGGTCAGATGAACTTCATAAAAATCCTTGTGTCTATCGGAAAGCCATAAAATTAACGGCATTGATTGTTTACGAAAGATGATTAGTAGAATAGCCTGTTTGTTCAAAGACAATTCGGAATTATGTATCGACGATGCATAACAATTATGTTTCATATTCCGAGATAAATAATTATGGAAAAAATGTGAAAATATGTTAATTGATGTGAATAATATTTTATTTCCGGTTTTCCCCAGTTCTGACTAATTCTTTAGATCATAAGTAAATTATATTAGTGATCACTGATCGCATAACAAGAATATTTGTTTTACTGAACTCACAAGATGTGGTGTTACTATCCCGACAAGTAAGAGAAAATGTGAATACATTTTTCTTGTATCATTTTGGGTTGTTATAACATTTCATTAACACAAACTAGTAATCTGCCGGATTCATGTTCACAATCACTGATTTTGTCGTCCTGCGGACAGCCTATTTAATAACGACAAGCGTGCTGCGATGTGAAAGTTATATTACAACGGTACACCACGTTCCATTTAAAACTGCAGCAACAGATGAGTGTAAACATTACTTTACGGCTGAATGCCTTTTACCATTTGTTGACGTTTTAATTAATCAACCTACCAATCGGTCTAGCTATCAAGATTTCAACCAATCTTGTGATATCTTCCTGTCTGGCCCGTGTGGAAGTGAAGTATCTGTATTTTTATTATTCAGAGGTTTTCATGTTCTCGTTTGGTTATTAAAAACACTGTTAAACGATCTCTGTATTATCTGTCACTGATCAACACCCATCAAGCGGAGAATTACTTTTTTCTTTTCTTTTAAACAAGCAAGAGAAATTGTTTGATAAAATAATTCATGCGTTCAAAATGACAAACCCACAGTATTTCAAATGTTCTGTGCATTGTCCAGTTCCTTTGTTGAGTGGTCAGCGTAACAGCTCAAGGTTCAGATGGCCCTGGCTTCGATTTCAGGCTGGGCTTGTGATTTTAGTCGCGTTTGGTTAATTCCACTGTCTAGGGGACTGTGTTCGTCTTAATAAACGCCTCTTTATTTTGTCACGACCGGCGAGTTGTCGGTGCGGTTATGAGAGCGCAGCTATGAGCTGCCCCACTGTCGGCAGCTCTGAAGATGGTTTTCCGTGGTTTCTCACTTTCACGCCAGACAGATGCTGGGGCTGTACCTTAATTTAGGCCACGACCGCTTCCTTCTCACTCCTAGGCTTTTCCTATACCCTCGCCGCCATAAGACCTACCTGTGTCAGTGCGACGTACAACAAATTGTAAAAATGTATTTTCTCACAACATACCAGGCTACAAACTCCACAGAAACACGCAATAGTGGACACATCCTTTCATATAGTATTCGCGTCAGGAAGGCCATCCGGCCGTAAAACTGAGTCTAGTCTGTATTTGTGACACAGTTCGCACCTGTGATCTCACGAGGGTGAGGCAAAAACGAAAGATAAAGAATATCTTTCCTTAACATTCAGAGGAAAAATGGAAGAGTTCCTACCCCTCGAAGATTGAGGATATGCGCTAAAGAAATGAAGGGCCACGAAGGCGTGAAAATGAAAAACTCCTAATAGCTTCGCAAACTATAATACCGTCGCGGTGAAAAGAGAGCAAGAGTTGACCAAGGGATGTTGGATAGGAAGTATGAAAGTGAGGAGCTTGGATTAAGTAAGTTTGTTTGTTTGTCTACGGGGTCGGGTATGAGGTGAGATGAATTTGTCGTGGCGGATTTTTATGACCGAATGCCCGTCCTGACGTCAACCTCATCAGAGGAGTTAATGAGATGAAATGAATGACATGATATATGATAGTAGGAAGGGAGAGGGTGAAACCCGGGACCGGCACATAGCCTACTCCTGTCGAATTGCACCAAGGGGTCTGCTGAAGGCTTTCCGTCCCCATCCGACGGACGAATCACCATTAACAACGTCATATTCCCTCACTCCATATGAGCTCTGCGGAGATGTTTGGAATTTAATCTAGTGATTAGAAATTGTATACCACAACCTCCCCTACCCTGCCGGCCAACATTCTGATGGTGAAATTTTTTTCGACCAACGGGACTCGAACCGGCTAACCTCGGTGTCAGACCGTTTAGACTTCAACGCCTTAACGATCATGGCCACCAGGTGGGCTAGCCTGGCTTAAGTGGAAGCCATAAAATGCTTGGCTAGGGAACTCGTGGTTGTCACTCTCGCTCCCAAGATGAGAGCCCCTGAGGCTTTCTTTTTCAGTCGCCTCTTACGTTGTGAATTAATTCTACCCCCCCCCCCAAAAAAAAAAAACACATTTCAGGGGTTACCAACTGCACATACACACGAAGCAGTGGAAACACCCCGTCACAAGTGTGGACGTCAGGAAGGTGATAGTGGTGGTGGTGGTAGCGGCGGCAGTGATTATTGCTTTAAGAGGAAGTACAACTGCGTAACCAAACACTAATCAGAGGGAAAAGTGGAAGGGATCTGACACTTCGAGAAATGGTGACGGCAAAAGAAAGACAAAGAACGTGAAGGGCGTAGAAATGAAAGTCTCCCTGGGTCTCGCAAACCTAATACCGTGGAGATCGGAAGAGAACAAGTTTTGACCAAGCGATGCCAGCTAGGAAAGAGCAAAACAAGGACCGTAATAAAGGTTGAAGCAATACCAGGCTAAGCTGAGGGAACTGCAGTCGTCAATCCCTGAGAGCCCTGGAGACCCTAAGAAGAAATTCAGAACGACAGCACTGTCAAACGTCAAACGATCTTGAACCAGCAGTTACATGGGAAGGCTCAGGAGACCCGCCTACTGTTGAGAAATTATAGGTTAGCAGTCCTGATGTACAGTCTGCGGTTATTAATGGAGCTGTCTGACTAATAGTTGACAATTTGTTCTGAAATGCTCATTATGTGAACCGTATACTGGGATATTTGACTCTGGATTTTTCAGAACAATTTACAACTCGTCTTCTCTTCATTTAGTTTACGATATATAATACCACTTTTACATGGCTTTATAACTTGCCAGCTGTATTATTATTAGTCCATAAACATTCTGCTAGACATTAAATAGTATAATGATGTCATAGCTATATCGTTCTACCAATTCTGCATGGGTGGGCCCTATATAAATTGGCAATCAGTATTCGCTGAGCAGGAGACTCTGATGATGTGTTTACTGAGACTACAGCACGAGACACGCACTTGCGTTATCGTGTGTGAGTGAACCGCCAGTTCGGTTTGGCTGCAACCCAGTGCCATAAATAGGCTCTCCGCGAACAGAGCTGGTCAAGGAAACAGCAGCACTGACTTTCCTTTCCCAGAACTGGTACATACACAACGAACACTGTCACTTGGATCCAGGGTTATCAGATACCTGAAATCAAAATACGGGACAGATGTGCGATCGAGGAAATCAACGGGCTCGTATTCTACAAGTTTCAAACTGATACGCTTATTATTATGTTGACATCATAGTGCAGTTTATTAATGCATGTCTTAACATTTATACACAGACTGAAACTTACAGTACCGAGCAAGTTGGACGCTATGAGCTTGTATTTGGGGGACGATGGGTTCGAACCCCACTGTCGGCAGCCCTAAAGATGGTTTTCCGTGATTTCCTATTTTACACCAGGCAAATGCTGGGACTGTAGCCTGTCTTAAGGCCACGGTCGATTCCAGTCCTAGCCCTTTTCTATCCCGTCGTCACCGTAAGACCTGCCTCTGTCGGTGCGACGTAAAACAAATAGGAAAAATGTTATTTAATTATTTATACCAGTTCTTTCAGTTTCAATATGTTTTCATTTCTCTGGAGTGCTGTTAACAATTTTTTATCATTCTTAGCAGTGTCATACAAATCTCTGCCTGACATTGAAGAAAACGTTACTTTTTTTTTTTTTTACAAGTTGCTGTACGTCGCACCGACACAGATAGGTCTTACGGCGACGATGGGACAGAAAGGGATTAGGAGTGGAAAGAAAGCGGCCGTAGCCTTAATAAAGGTACAGCCCCAGCATTTGCCTGGTGTGAAAATGGGAAACCACGGAAAACCATCTTCAGGGCTGCCGACAGTGGGGTTCGAACCCACTATCTCCCGAATACCAGATACTGGCCACACTTAAGCGATTACAGCTATCGAGCTCGGTGAAAAGGTTACAGAAATGAACAGTTCAAACCTAATCAGATCAACAGAACATAATATTTCTCACAGCTGACAATTTTACAGGAACATGCGATGGACTCGGACTACCTCAGGTAGCTGTCCGCTATTACTTACCTTTTTCGCCAGGATGGGTAACCCGAGAACTGCAGTAAAAAACAAAATTCTAAAAATGTACGAACTCACACCAGATAAAGAAACCAAGGACTGAAACGCTTGGTACTTATCAGCGGTGGAAACACTGGCGTATTTATCTCGAGGTTCAAAATACGGGACAGTTGCCGTCTCGGATAGGAACTGTCCGGGGCGTGGGACATTTAACACCAATGCGGTACTGGCCCGTATAATCCGGGACGTCTGGCAACCCTGCTTGGTTTAGAGGTGTACTCAGAAAATAATTTCAAGGGGTGGATGTAAGTATTGACTCTCTTATAGTGACTGGCTAATTTATTATGTTATCAGTGAACACACGCCTTAAGAAAACTGAAAAGCATGACAGTAATATATATACAACATATGTTAAATAATTGTCTAATTAGTAAGAAAAACATTAATTGATATAAAAATACTCTTATGGTACAAAGGGAAGGTGGGGATTAGCGTTTACAAAAATATCTAGCACACTGTTTCTAACATTTTACCGCTAATTTTCATCTCAGTTGGAACACTCTATTCAACTCAGTGGGCAGATAATTCAGTATGCTATGCTGCTAATAGTCGGATTGCTATCCATGAGATCTTCGGAAAATATTGTATTAATGTCCTACTTTTAAAATGCATGTTTAAATCCAAGCAATTATTACGATCTCTTCTTCATAATTCTATCTCCATTTGATGATACACATACATCAGTACAGACACCACATTAGCACATATTATGTTTCAGTCCATTGCAAAGTACAGGTGGTTGATAACCACAGTGGTCCAAATACGGACATTAAAACTAAACAGATATAACCGCAAAAATGATTGGAACTTTGTATTAATAATAATAATAATAATAATAATAATAATAATTGTCCGATTCCTTGGCTGAATGGCCAGCGTTGAGTCTTTCGGTTTAGAGGGTTCTGGGTTCGATTTCCGGCCGGGTCGGGGATTTCAAGTGCGTCTCATTAGTTCTTCTGGCTCGGAGACCGGGTGTTTGTGTTTGTCCCAACACTTGATATTAAGACGATGTTAAGACAACACACCACACTACCATCGCAGAAACACGCAATAGTGATTGCATCCCTCCATATAGGGTTGGCGTCAGGAAGGGCATCCGGTCGTAAAACATGGTCAAATCCCCATGTTTGACAAGTTCGCCCACAGATGTAGGAAAAGCGATAGAAGAAGAAGAAGAGGAGGAGGAGGGAAAAGAAGAAGAACAACTGCATTTTGAGTCCTCAGCCCGAAGGCTGAAAGGCTCATTTAAATCGTCCAACTCCATCGTCAGCTGCCATAGATAGCGCAGGTATTAAGGAAGAGGTGCACTAGGGAAATGAGCAGTAGTTTCCTGTTGCTTTCCTCAGTGAGTCAGAGTGTGCTATTAAGTCGGGTGTTGAATTTTCGCAACAGCGGTATTACGCGAAATGTTTAAAGGCTTTTACTTCGATATTTTCATTTTTACGACTTGTAAACCATTTTTTATGTTTATTGAAAAAATGAAATGGCGTATGGCTTTCGATGCCGGGAGTGTCCGAGGACATGTTCGGCTCGCCAGGTGCAGGTCTTTTGATTTGACACCCGTACGCGACCTGCTCGTCGTGATGAGGATGAAATGATGAAGACGACACACACACCCAGCCCCCGTGCCAGATAAATTAAACAATTAAGGTTAAAATTCCCGACCCTGCCGGGAATCGTACCCTGGACCCCTGTGACCAAAGGCCAGAACGCTAACCATTTAGCCATGGAGCCGGACATGTTATTTGAATACGAGATTGAATGTAAAATGTGTACTAAAATATTATATAAATGCGAAACCGACAATTTAATTTTTTAAATGAAACTTTATTTATATTTGTTATTTTTCTTCTGGAAACTTTAACCATGGAGTGTGTGCACCCTTGAAATGTCCTGCAGAATTTGACCAAGTGGCTCTGCAATGTACTTATGGTCCTATCAAGAGTGTAGATGCTGAAAGGTGTTTCAGTAAACATATTTTAATTTAATGGCAGAACAAAATGTTCAGCTATGTTACGTGATTTTCTTCAACAGCGTCACTGATCCACAAACATGACTTCAGTTAATTATGTATCTGTATAATTTTTCTTTTTTCTTTCTTAATCTGTTTACCCTCCAGGGTTGGCTTTTCCCTCGGACTCAGCGAGGCATCCCACCTCTACCGCCTAAAGGGCAGTGTCCTGGAGCTTCAGACTCTGGGTCGGGGGATACAACTGGGGAGGATGACCAGTGCCCCGCCCAGGCGGCCTCACCTGCTATGCTGAACAGGGGCTTTGTGGGGGGATGGGAAGACTGGAAGGGATAGACAAAGAAGAGGGAAGGAAGCGGCCGTGGCCTTAAGTTAGGTACCTTCCCGGCATTTGCCTGTAGGAGAAGTGGGAAATCACGGAAAACCACTTCCAGGATGGCTGAGGTGGGAATCGAAACCACCTCTACTCAGTTGACCTCCCGAGGCTGAGTGGACCCCGTTCGAGCCCTCGTACCACTTTTCAAATTTCGTGGCAGAGCCGGGAATCGAACCCGGGCCTCCGGGGGTGGCAGCTAATTACACTAACCACTACACCACAAAGGCGGACTATCTGTATAATTTCTAAGTATTATTCCAATTTTGCATCAATATAACTTGGTTCTTTTTTAATTTATTATGCTTTTATCTATATCATTTTAAAATAAATGTACAGCTGTACTATATTTTGTGCATTTTTAATTTACTCTTACTTCTGTCCAAATTAATTTAATCAAAAACATTACCTATTCATCAGTATTTACTCAGACTCCATGCTTGTCTTACAAAAGCTATAGACCACTAACTTGCAAATGTATAAACGTTAAAAATGTTAATTTACAAAAAACGCGAATTTTCAGATTTCAGAATGCTAAAAGAACACCACTCCTAGCTATTACATATTGATGTCCCATCGAAATGCATACACCAACCAATCCTTTGACGGTGTCCATAAAACAGGGTCTGGCTGCATAAGAAGCGCCATTACTAGCATCGCTCATACCTCGGTCACTTTCATATTGTCAAATTGAAGTATGAGACTTAGGCTGATGACTCATCTCCTTCTTTCCTGGTCTTTCGTTCCCATTATCTGGAGTCGGTATTAGAGCATATTAAGCCCAGTTTTACATCCTGATGCCCTTCCTGACGCCAACTGTGTGCGGAGAGATGTATCCTGTTCCCGTGGTGGTTGGTAGTCTGATGTAATGTACTCCCTCTGTCCTAAAATAATAATCGCACCTCTTCAACGAGTGCATTTGCTCTAGGAAAAAAATGGGAAGGAAAACATACACACAGACCTTAATCCGAGGAGGGTTACTGAACGCATTTCATGCTCTGTGAACTGTATGTTAGCGTTGTTTCGGTTTTTGGGCTGCAAGAGTGTAGTGTTTACAAGTGGCAAAAACAGCGAAAAATATGAGACGTTCAGCGGTGGGCTATTTATATTCCATTTGCTTGGTAGCAACGACGGTGTCTTACAAAGAGGTCTGATAAAGGAAAGTGCTTTGAAATTTGCTGTTAGAAGATCCGTTGAGCGCATCTGGAGTCAAGGCAGAAATTCCTTAATGCGTGGCACCATAGTTGCTGATGTCGCCTCTAAAATGAAAGGAAGTGTCGACAGGAAGAACAAGTGTATAAAACAGACTGCAAAAATTTCCACTCCATAGAAGGAAAACTATCAGATTTCTGGCCAGCGGTTTGGACATGGCAAAATCAATTTTACATTGCAGAATTAAAGAATGAGAAATAAGACGACATTGCTCAACTCTAAAACCAACACTGAACATGGCAAATCAACTGAAACGTCTGCAGTTTTGCTTGCCAGTGCTGGATCCAAATGTTTCCACGCACGGGACAAGGTTCTTCCAGGACGGGTTTGATCGGATTCATACCGATGAAGAGTGATTGGTTATGAAACCTGTTCAATCTGTCACCCAACATGAACACAGAAAAATGCTGATTAGAAAAGTGCTGTCTGCTGTCAAGTGCAGTTGGCTCTCATGGCCATCATCAAAGCTCATCTGTATTCGGCAAGATATTGCCAAATCCTATATTGATCCGTCAGATCCTGAATTTGTAACTGCTTCCAAACAGCCCAGATATGAAAATGTTTGATCTCGGCTCATTTAATTCAATTCATTGTCTCCATTATCAGGAAAGTCCATCCAAAGTTGACGACCACCCTGAAAGCCTTTGATGACATTGAATAACGTGTTCCTGACTTTGCAGCAAGTGATGATTGAATGTATGAAGGTAGGCGGGAGGAACAACTTCAATTACCTCACATGGGAAAACAGAAGTGTTCACATCAAGACTGTTGGTTCTTAGTTCTTCATGACCGAGCTCGATAGCTGCAGTCGCTTAATGCGGCCAGTATCCAGTAATCGGGAGATAGTGGGTTCGAACCCCACTGTCGGCAGCCCTGAAGATGGTTTTCGGTGGTTTCCCATTTTCACACCAGGCAAATGCTGGGGCTGTACCTTAATAAGGCCACGGCCGATTCCTTCCCCTTCCTAGGCATTTCCTATCCCATCGTCGCCAAAAGACATATTTGTGTCGGTGCGACGTAAAGCAAATAGCAAAAAAGAAAAAAAAGTTCTTTGGTATGATCCTCGCATTGTACTTTCGGCCTGTACGACTATGAGGAATCAGAGAATACTGCCATTCATGTTTTTACTGTATAATTATTATTAATGCTGTAAGAAATTACTTGTTGTATTCATTCATTTTCAATAAATATATGGCCAAGGAAATTGTGGTAGTAGTGGTGGTGGTTACTGTTTTTAAGAGGAAATGCAACTGGGCAACGATCCTCTACTAACACTGATCAGGAAGGGGTCTGGCACTTCGAAAATGAAGTTATCGGCAAAAGAAAGGGAAGGGCCAAGAAGAGCGTCAAACTGAAAAACTCCCTAGGCCTTCGTATGTAGACTAATACCGTCGGGGTGGGATAAGAACAAGAGTTGATGAAGGGTGGTCGGATAAGATAGATGACAGTGGGAAGCCTGACACAAGTAAGTAAAAGCAATGCCAGGGCTCAGCTTAAGGCCCCGTAGTCGCCAACCTACGCTCCGAAGTTGAGAGCCCCTGAGACACCCTTTTGGTCGCATCTTACGACAGGCAGGGGATACCGTGAGTGTATTCTACCGCCCCCACAGGGGGATTCTAAGGGAGGAGAGGAAGCGTATGTCTCCATGAGTAGAGCACTGCGCGGATATACAAAATACACTGACTGACAGAGCAAATGCAACACCAAGAAGGAGTGGTCAGAACTTTATGCCAATTGCAGGGTAGATTGACGTCACTGAGGTATGCTCATGATGTGAAATGCGCCGCTGTGCTGCGCACGTAGCGAACGATAAATGGGATACGGCGTTGGCGAATGGCCCACTTCGTACCGTGATTTCTCAGCCGACAGTCATTGTAGAACGTGTTGTCGTGTGCCACAGGACACGTGTATAGCTAGGAATGCCAGGCCGCCGTCAACGGAGGCATTTCCAGCAGACAGACGACTTTACGAGGGGTATGGTGATCGGGCTGAGAAGGGCAGGTTGGTCGCTTCGTCAAATCGCAGCCGATACCCATAGGGATGTATCCACGGTGCAGCGCCTGTGGCGAAGATGGGTGGCGCAGGGACATGTGGCACGTGCGAGGGGTCCAGGCGCAGCCCGAGTGACGTCAGCACGCGAGGATCGGCGCATCCGCCGCCAAGCGGTGGCAGCCCCGCACGCCACGTCAACCGCCATTCTTCAGCATGTGCAAGACACCCTGGCTGTTCCAATATCGACCAGAACAATTTCCCGTCGATTGGTTGAAGGAGGCCTGCACTCCCGGCGTCCGCTCAGAAGACTACCATTGACTCCACAGCATAGACGTGCACGCCTGGCATGGTGCCGGGCTAGAGCGACTTGGATGAGGGAATGGCGGAACGTCGTGTTCTCCGATGAGTCACGCTTCTGTTCTGTCAGTGATAGTCACCGCAGACGAGTGTGGCGTCGGCGTGGAGAAAGGTCAAATCCGGCAGTAACTGTGGAGCGCCCTACCGCTAGACAACGCGGCATCATGGTTTGGGGCGCTATTGCGTATGATTCCACGTCACCTCTAGTGCGTATTCAAGGCACGTTAAATGCCCACCGCTACGTGCAGCATGTGCTGCGGCCGGTGGCACTCCCGTACCTTCAGGGGCTGCCCAATGCTCTGTTTCAGCAGGATAATGCCCGCCCACACACTGCTCGCATCTCCCAACAGGCTCTACGAGGTGTACAGATGCTTCCGTGGCCAGCGTACTCTCCGGATCTCTCACCAATCGAACACGTGTGGGATCTCATTGGACGCCGTTTGCAAACTCTGCCCCAGCCTCGTACGGACGACCAACTGTGGCAAATGGTTGACAGAGAATGGAGAACCATCCCTCAGGACACCATCCGCACTCTTATTGACTCTGTACCTCGACGTGTTTCTGCGTGCATCGCCGCTCGCGGTGGTCCTACATCCTACTGAGTCGATGCCGTGCGCATTGTGTAACCTGCATATCGGTTTGAAATAAACATCAATATTATTCGTCCGTGCCGTCTCTGTTTTTTCCCCAACTTTCATCCCTTTCGAACCACTCCTTCTTGGTGTTGCATTTGCTCTGTCAGTCAGTGTAATATATGCATCCGCAAAATGGTTTTCCGCGGATAATTTAAATATTTAACTACAGTATATTACACACAAGGCATTGAAACGGATAGATCTGTTAATATAATACAATAGGCCTGACAACTGGCACCAGGACTCCTACAGTCGCAGGTTTATGAGGGATTTCCTCTTGCGACAGCTACCAACGTATTGATGTTTGTTTGTTCCTTCCTTCCTTCCTTCCTTCCTTCCTTCCTTCCTTCCTTCCTTCCTTCTTTCCTTCCTTCCTTCCTTCCTTCCTTCCTTCCTTCCTGCCATTAATTGCGGGCAGGAGCCAGTTAGGCTTAGACCAGATTTACGGCTTTATGGTTTCAAGGCTTTTTATATAACTTATCACTATTTTCCCATGCCAGTATCAAAGGTCGCCTAACCAGAAGCAAAAACAAGAGTATACCTGAGTGAAAATCAATAAACGTCATTATTTAGAAATTATTACCAAAATTATCCGCACTGCCATACAGTTTGTATCCGCGGATATCCGTATATGATGATGCTTGTTGTTTTAAGGGGCCTAACATCGAAGGTCATCGGCCCGATATCCGTATCTGTGCAGGGCTCTATCCATGATGCTTACAGCATTCTCTCTCTGGCTAGCTGGTTAGCTCGGGAAACATCTGTGAAGTCCTGTAGCAGTATCTTGATTTCAGAGACGAGGTTGTTCGGAACCATGGCCCAAACATTTCAACAGCAAACGTGGCGAAAACGTAATTGTCGAGAATTGATCGATATTTGTTCCTTTTTAAAAGAACGGGTGCTTCAGCTGCTGACCCAGGTACTTTAGAGGTGGTTGATAAATGTGTAGCTGCAACAGTATCAACGCAAGTTGCATTCCGAAATTCCGCATTAATGATTTTCCTTTCTTCCAAGGTATGACTGTCAGCCCA
This sequence comes from Anabrus simplex, assembly GCF_040414725.1. Classification (NCBI taxonomy): domain Eukaryota; kingdom Metazoa; phylum Arthropoda; class Insecta; order Orthoptera; family Tettigoniidae; genus Anabrus; species Anabrus simplex. The sequence goes on along the minus strand of NC_090268.1, from coordinate 341,760,008 downwards.
TCAGGACGCATACCATCGGATCGACTAGTTCCTATAAGTTTCATAAGAGCTGGAACGCCCGCTGATCTCAAGGCTCTATTGATTAGGTCATTATTATTAAAGATGATTTTGAAATGCGGCATTCCTGCTATACGCTTAAAGTTTTCTAGGAAAAATTCCAGCACTCCAGCTTACCTGAGACTGGTACGTGAGGTGATATTAAACGCAAACACAAAATATTTGTACAAAATTGTTAGTAGTATGAAAGATAAGATGGCAAATAATGAGATTTTGCGTAGTTTGTCAAATGGGATCTCTGCTAGAATTAAGAGGCAAGCGGTGTCTTTCCTAGTGAGATCATATTTTGCGCCATATGCATTAATGACAACCATTGTAGAAGGACATAAAGGAAAAGGTCTCACGGAAGACCTAGGAATTCATTTATAAAACATATCTTAGAAGATATTGGAGCAGAAAGCTATGTAGCAACATAAGACCATTGAAGAGAACTGGAGTCAGTCGGGTGGCATGGAATGATTTCGTGGCCACAGACCAGTCTTTGGCCTGAATATTTGTCGTTGCTGTTGTTTTAATGTATTCTACTGCGTTCCCCCACTTCTTCTTCTTCTTCTTCTTCTTAATCTGTTTACCCTGTTTTTCTCTAGGACTCAGCGAGAGATCCCACCTCTACCGCCGCAAGGGCAGTGTCCTGGAGCTTCAGACTTTGGATCGGGGGATACAACTGGGGAGAATGACCAGTACCTCGCCCAGGTGGCCTCACCTGCTATTCTGAACAGGGGCATTGTGGAGGGATGGGAAGATTGGATGGGACAGGCCAGGAGTTGGAAGGAAGCGGCCGTGGCCTTAATTAAGGTACAGCCCTAGCATTTGCCTGGTGTGAAAATGGCAAACCACGGAAAACCATCTTCAGGGCTGCCGACAGTGGTATTCGAACCCACTATCTCCCGGATGCAAGCTCACAACCGCGCGCTTCTACCCGCACGGCCAACTCGCCCGGTCACAGTTGTTTTAAAAATGGAAATTCTTGTCCACCTGGTTCGGAAACCACATTCAACTGTACAAGTCTTTTCCAAGTTAGGCTATGAACAGCAACATCCTGACATATTACGTGTAAATTGTGGAGAGTTGATGGTCAAAGTATAATTATTCCATCGCTTGTAAAATTGAGCATGGTAAACCGACTGAACAGAAGCGTGGCTAATATGTCTAGCCGCGAACCCACCAGGGCAGACGAAGAGCACGATTATTATTATTATTATTATTATTATTATTATTATTATTATTATTATTATTAATTTTTTACGGTGGTAAATGAAATCGATGAAGTGTTGCAAAGTCCTGGATCTATTCAATACCATGTAGATTGTAGAAACAGCTTTCACCGGATTGGAATCATTTCCAGTTTGGCCTATGGTTTGTTTACGAGTGGTGTTGGTGGTGATTTGTTTTTTAAGATAAAGTACAGTTGGGCAAACATGTTCTTATTAACACTAATCAGAGTCAAAATGGAAGAGGTCCGACACTTCGAAGAATGAAGGTATCGGCAAAACAAAAGGGAAGGCCAACCGTAGGGCGTGAAAATGAAAGTTGCGGTGGTGCTGATGGTGACTGCAGTTTTAAGAGGAATTACAACTGGGCAACCATCTTCCAATAACACTAATCAGAGGGAAGTCCGGCTCTACAGTGTAGGGGGCAACGCGTCCGCCTGTCACCCGGTGGCCCCGGTTTCGATTCCCGGCAGGGTCAGGGGTTTTTAATTGTAAATTATTAATATCGCTGGCCTGGGGACTGGGTGTTTGTGTGGTCCTTAACGTTCCTTTCCTCACATTCAACACACTACACTCCGCAATTACACTTAGGGCCGGTTCTACCACCTACTGGTAAAGTAGCGCGTAATTTGCCCTCCGCGTAAAAGGATGTTTCCGTCCGACCACTCCCAGGTAGCGCTATCGTCGTTACCCGGCGCGTAATTTCTCGGCCACTTCGAGGGCCCGATAAGACTTTACCTGCCGGGCAAGTTCTGAGAGCTGAACATTATTAGCTGTATTTCTGGTGATATGCAACTCAAATTAGCTTAGTATACTGAACAAAGCAGTATACTGTAACAGTGATCGATAATGTATTTATTAGATGAAGTGCAAGAAGCACTTAGGCACCCAAAAGGAAAATTTTATGCTATATTCATTGACTTCAGTAAGGCTTTCGACATGCTCAACAGATCAAAATTAATGGAAAAATTAGACGGCATGATTGGAGCAGACAACGAACTTAAGATTATAATAAATAACCTTCTAGCCTATAATAGCGTGAGAATAGATGATGGGGTATCACTCTCTTCCCCCATCACTCAAACAAACGGTGTGTTACAAGGAGACCCTACACTTTTTAACGTAGCTACAAAAGACATCACAAGAATAACAGATAATTTGCCAACAGTGCTGTATGCCTACGCAGATGACATGATAATAGGTTCGAGAAACAGAGAAGACCTTCAGATCGCAGTAGACAGACTACAGGAATGGGCCGAAACAAACGACTTCCAGGTTAATAAGAACAAAACAGTCTGTATGGTCTTCAGAAAAGGAGGAAGAATAGCAGCGACAGATAGAATTTCATATGCAGGGGTAGATTTAACTACAGTAAATAATTTTCGCTACCTTGGCATCACTCTACAAACGTCAGGATCCTCATTCAAAATACATGTGAGGGAAAGAGCAGCAGCAGCAATAAGAGGAATTTACGATATACAAGACCCAACCAAAATATCAATAGGCTCAGCAATGAAACTTTTTCATGCAAAGATACTACCCATTCTGACATATGGCATAGATTTAATCTGGGACAAATTATCAACATCTGACATAACTACCCTTGAAAAAGTGAAAGCTACCTTCCTGAAAAGAATATTAGGTATTTCTAAGACATCTCCATCTAGACTAGCGTATGAACTAGCTCAGGAGCCTTTCCTTATCGAGGACCTTAGATATCTCTCTGTGCCATCGACACCCCAAGCCACTGCTCACCTAAATCTGAGGTTAAGCAAAAGAGAAGAAATCTGGCCGGAGTTCTACGTGACGGATGCTATGACAAACAGAGACTGGATGGGCCCAAATAAGATCATGCGCAGCGCTATCAACAGGCTGGCAGTACATGGTTTCCATCATAAGCTATGCGTAAAAGAGATATATCACGATCCAAGCGACGAATGCGTGTGCAAACTGTGTGAGAAAATATGTGAACGATACCACTTCAATAAGTGTAGCAAAAGAGAAAAGTCCTTACATGAATATAGTAAAGAGTAGAAAATTTACATATGGCCATTGGCTGCAATAAAACTTTATTATAATGTATTGCAGGATTTTGAACATTAATGCTTCCCTTTAGTTGCAACGGTCACACCAGCCTCTCGCATCGGTTGCGCAGGGAACACATTTTATACGTCAAGCTTTCGTAAAGAAACTCTAAAAGGATGTAAAATCAAAATCTATTTGGAAATCATTTCAAATGGGCTTTAATTTTGTACTTTTTCAGTTTTCGGACACGAGATATATATTACTGTATGTATCCTACCCAACCCAAGCGTTTTCGTAGCGTAATGGTTAACACGTTCGCTTCGTGATACGAAGTGTGCAGGTTCGAGTCATTATTATGACGAATCTTTTTTATTTCCATTATTAGCGTTGTGTTAATCTGTATGCCTCTTTTCATACGTTCTTATCACAATATTATGTCTACTAGGAAAATTGCTTTATATGTATGCTACCTATAGCAAGTGATGTTATGATTAATAGCACATAGGACTGTCGCCCAGGTAGCAGATTCCCTATTAGTTGTTTACATAGGCTTGTAAATTATTTCGAAGAAATTGGAAACTATTCCATTCCCGAATTCCTCTTCCTATGAATGGATATTTATCCCGATTAGTTCTTTACATTTACAGTACCTTCCAACTTTATCTTCATAAAGTTAAAAATTAAAATGAAATGCTTTATCAATAAATGGAAGCATCTGGAACTAAATGAAGTCACAGAACTAGTTGCAAATAGAGCATCGCGGAGATACTTAATCAATTCACAGAAGCCTGCAGATAGAATGCTCAAAGGCAATAAGTCCGTTAAGAAGATGTGTGTGTGTGTGCGTGTGTGTATGTGTGTGTGTGTATATATATATATATATATATATGGAAGCGCGTAAAAGAGAGTTAAGAACAACGGCAGGGAACGAAAATACACTTTAAAATGTAAATTAGAAATACGATGAAAACCTGCGTACCTTCTATTACGGAGCGAGCGACTTGACCAGTCTACTACGAGAATACCTTTCAAAAACGCTGCCTTGCATGACAGGTTATAACTGGCGTAAGAAAATGCAATCTCGAGATTTTAATCCCAATTAGGTATTGATATTGAAAATCATAGATTAAAATCACGAAAGCTTGACATGAATCGTTGTCCATAACTCTTAAGACTCCCCTTATTAGGTTTTTTGGTGATAATCAGCAGACGCAAGCACAGGGAAATAAGACAATCGAAATGGGTTTCATGCATCTGACGATAGATAGCACCACACTCGAAAGCGAGAAATCGCTGAAAATCAGTCTAGCCAACCTCGTATATCGGTGTCTAGCTCCGGGTAGCTACCTAGCGCTTGCGCGGAGGTGGTTGGACGCAAGCCAAAGTACCAGCCGATTTACACCTCCAGGTAGTTTACCTCCCGGGCAGCTGCCAGCCACTTTACCAGCAGATGGTAGAACCGGCCCTTACTCGCAGGTTTCTGTCATATGGTGAAAGTAGTGGCAAAAGATATGCAGAAGTCAACGCCACGCACAAATATCATACAAATCAAATAAAAATCAGAGGGAAAATAGAAGAGGTTCGAGGGCCACGAAAAGCGTGAAAATGAAAGACTCCCTAGGCCTCGCAAACCTAATACCGTCGGGGACAGAAAAGTACAATAATTGACCAAGGGAGGTCAGATAGGATAGATGAAAGTGAGAAACCTGGCACAAGTGGAAGGAATACCAGGACTCGGCTTCTAATCCACGCTCCCAACTGAAGAGTCCCAGGGACTCCTTACTACAGACAAGGTATACTGTCGATGATATTCTACCGCCCGCACTCGTAGAGGAAAGGAAGAATGAGAGCCGGCTCGCTAGGGCTAAGCCTGCCGTCTCAAACAAAGAATAACATTGTTTGTTTGTTTGTTTGTTACCGGGCGAGTTGGCCGTGCGGTTAGGAGCGCGCAGCTGTGAACTCGCATTCGGGAAATAGTGGATTCGAACCCCACTGTCGGCAGCCCTGAAGATGGTTTTCCGCGGTTTCCCGTTTTCACACCAGGCAAACGCTGCGACTGTACCTTAATTAAGGCCACGATAGCTTCCTTCCCATTCCTAGGCTTTTCCTGTCCCATCGTTGCCATCAGACTCATCTGTGCCTGTGCGACGTAAAGCAACTAACAAAAAAATGTTTGTTTGTTCGTTTTTTCTTAAAGGTTTACATCGCACTGACACAGACAGGTCTCATGTCGACGATGGGATAGGAATGGGAAGGAACGACCGTGACCCCAACTAAGGCACAATCCTAGCACCCACCTGGTTTGAAAATGAGAAGATCACGGAAAACCGTACTGAGGGCTGCGGACAAAGGGGCTCGAACACCCAATCTCCCGTATACAAGCCCACAGCTATGTGTCCCAAACCGCGTTGCCAACGCGCTCGGCAACATAGTAATATTGCTTTCATTTGCTACGTAAAGCTCATTTATTTATTCATCTTTCCTATTGATTCTCGCTTGGACACTTTTTGAGATGAAATGAAATGGCGTGTGGCTTTTAGTGCCAAGAGTGTCCGAGGACAAGTTCGGCTCGCCAGATGCAGGTCTTTTGATTTGACTCCCGTAGGCGACCTGCGCGTCGAGATGAGCGTGATGAGGATGAAATGATGAAGACAAACACATACACCCAGCCCCCGTGCCAGCGAAATTAACCAATTAAGGTTAAAATTTCAGACCCTGCCGGGAATCGAACCCGGGACTCCTGTGACCAAAGGCCAGCACGCTAACCATTTAGCCATAGAAGTGGACACTTCTTGAGATGATGGCTGTAAATTAAAGTCCCATAAAACAAGTCACCGTCTTGTTTTCTTCCGCCTAAAAGTATATTGCGCATTGTTTGAACTGTTCTTCCCATTACAGGTAGTGCTGTCGATAAAACCGATGTTAATAACCCCTAAAGTGATTCATCAATCAATCATATTCATTTATCGAAAACAGATTATCCTGTTGTCTTCGATTAAGTTTAAGATTGTGTTTAAGTATGACAACACCAGGTTGTTGGCTCCCAGCATGTTCCACAAATGTCTGCCTATAAAGACAGTCAGCAGTTAAAATATCATTATGAAGGCTACGTATAGATCATTCCACGTTAAGAAAACAGTATTGCTCTTATGGACCTACAAGGAGCAAACACACTCCCTCTAAAGACACTCATAATTCCTCATGATAAGGAATATTATAATGTGCTTGATATTGTATTATGAAAGAAAATAGGATGAGTCATTTTTGCCCTTGCGTTATTAAACTAACTACTGAAGCTTTTTTATGTCATAAATACATTCGCAGGGAGGAAGCACAATGGCGGAAACAGCCATTGCTTTGTTGCTTTCCTTCTGAGTCGCTCTGGTAGATGTAAACGCGTAATCCGTGAATCCTGGCAGCTTATTACTGTTGTAGAGAAGTAGCCCATTTATGTCGTCGCCATAAGACCTATCTGTGTCGGTGCGACGTAAAACCCCTAGCAAAAAAAAAAAAAAAAAAAAAAAAGCCCATTTATGTGATGCGTATGTTTTTTAGTTTTTAGTCTTTATATCAATGTTTACTTACCTTGTATTGGGTGAGTGTTACGACGTGATTAATTAGCCTACATGTGCGATTTATTTCTTTCTTTAACGTTGATATTTACTTTATGAATGAGGTTAAGGAGAAAACACAATAGTAAACTGTGCTGAATTTACAGCTTATGTTCTTCCCCCTTTTATCTTGAATTTAAAATATTGAGTTTCACCAATATATGTGCCGCCTGTGATGCTGTTGAGCAGAACCGTTCGATATGGCAACCCTGTTATCATAAGAGAAATACTGTTTTCTTAACATGGAATGACCTACAGTATAGTCGAGTTGGTAAAAGAGAGCTCCATGCGCGCAGAAGGAAATAGGTTCTGTTCCCCATCAGCAAGTCGAAAAATTTAGAAACGAGACTTCCTCTGCTAGAAAGGTACATAGTCCTGAATCTCGCTGACCCTGCACCAAAAATGAGCACCAGAGACTCACTCAGCCTCTCAAACCTAATACGAAGAGAGATGGGATAGGAAAGATGAACGCGAAGAGTCTGGCAAAAGAAAGTGGAAGCAGTGCCAAACTTTGCTAAGGGAACCCACGCTCCCAAGTTCAGGGCTCCTAGTCCCCATTTAGACGTCTCTTATGACAGGTAAGGGATACATGGATGCATTCTACCGCCCCACCTACAAATGGAGCACAGTATGGCGTTAGTGGCGGTGGTGGTGGTGGTGGTGGTGGTGGTGGTGGTGATTGTTGTTTTAAGAGAAAGTACAACTAAACAACCATCCTCTATATAACACTAATCAGAGAGAAGAAAATGAAAGAGATGCGACACTTCGAAAAATAAAGGTCCTAGGCCTCGCAACCTAATACCGTCGTAATCGGAAAAGAACAAGAGTTGACCAAGGGAGGTCGGATAGGATAGATGAAAGTGAGGAGCCTGGCACAAGTAAGAGGAAGCAGGGTCAAAACTCAGCTCAGAGCTCCGTGGTCGCCAACCTACGCTCCCAAGTTGAGAGCCCATGGGCCCCTTTTAGTCGCCTCTTACGACAGGCAGGGGATACCGGTGGGTGTTATTCTATCGCCCCCAACCACAAATGGAGCCTAATATGGCGTTATGTCACCTTTTTCGGAATCGAAGCTTGTGAATGATACCGTGACACATTCGACCACGCTAGCTGTTACCAGTCCTGTAGGGTCCAAATAGTGACTACTTGAACCTAAGTGAGCCACTCTGTCAGGGTGTTAATAGAGGCGCCATGATGTACTCCCATATACTGCACTTTGAGTGCTGGAAAGCTGCGTGGATCAACTGAATCTGTTTGGTACATCACATACTGAAAGTAGGTGTTATTTCACCAGTGTCACTTGTCAGGTGTTACGCCTTCTAAGAAATATTCTCGGTACAGGACAATGTGGATCAAAAATTTCGGCTGTCCTCACAATGTTGGAAATAGAATGCCCCATCTTCTTAACTTTCACTATCATTTTTTTTTTTTTTTTTTTTGCTTTACGTCGCACCGACACAGATACTGTAGGTCTTATGGCGACGATGGGACAGGAAAGGCCTAGGAATGGGAAGGAAGCGACCGTGGCCTTAATTAAGGTACAGCCCCAGCATTTGCCTGGTGTGAAAATGGGAAACCACGGAAAACCATCTTCAGGGCTGCCAACAGTGGGGTTCGAACCCACTATCTCCTGGATGCGAGCTCACAGCGACGCGCTCCTAACCGCACGGCCAACTCGCCCGGTCACTATCATCTTACCACGATACACATCCTTCGGGAGTGCGTCGACTTGACAGATCTGCGCTGAAGTCTAAAACTCCCGAGTGCCGGGCTGAGCGATTCAGACGGTTGAGGCGCTGGCTTTCTGGCCCCAACTTGGCAGGTTCGATCCTGGCTCAGTCCGGTCGTATTTTAAGGTGTTTAAATACGTCAGCCTCGTGTCAGTAGATTTACTGGCACGTGAAAGAACTCCTGCGGGACTAAATTCCGGCACCTCCGAGTCTCCGAAAACCGTAAAAGTAGTTAGTGGGACGTAAAGCAGATAACATTATCTTAGAAGTGAAGCTTCCACGGTGTGAAGAATTATTTAATTTATTTTCCGGGTTGAACCGTGTTGTACTTGTACGCATATCACGTACAGTTTGCCGACGTTTCGAATACATTGCAGTATTCATTGTCAAGGCGACTGAAATACCCCTACTCGATCCGAGGTAATCAGTCTCCCAGGCAGAGTTACACTACTAGAGTGGCCTTGATCTTGGCCTTTTATATCCTAGCCTATCTGGCTGGCGTAAGCCCTGGCTGTCTCGCGAGGCTTCTGGAAAGTTTATGTCACAGCCAGGTAGCGGGGGCTTGCCCGCGCTGTTATGTAATGGGGTTGCGGCCCGTGTGTTTATGTTGTGGTCTGTATGTCTTAAACTATGAATGATGGGCATCCAAGAATTACTGATTTTGTATCCTTCTTCTAAATTAATGTTATTCGGATGTTTCTTGATTTCGATAGCCTCGCGGATTTTTCTTTCCAGATTCCAAGGGATAGCTGCTAGGATCTTGGTCTTGTCAAATGATATTCCGTGCCTAGTTTCGTAGGAATGCTTGGCTACTGCTGAAATATCTGTGTTATGGTTCTTGGTGTGACGGATATGTTCTTTTAGGCGGGTGGAGATCAGACGTTTTGTCTCACCTACATAACAAGCTCCGCAGCTACATTCAATGTGATACACTCCAGGGGCCTGTAATTCTATTGTGTCTTTTACTGGTGGTAGATAGCGGGCTAGCTTACGGTGAGGTTTATAGATAGTTTTTATGTTGTATTTGTCCAGTATCTTGCCGATCCTGTCTGTAGTGTTTTTTATGTATGGCAGTATCGCTGTTTTCTGGCGGGTCAGTTCTTCTTTCCCGTTGTTTTCTCCTGCGGCGGTCTTTTCTTTCTTCTCTTCTGATTTTTTAAGGACTCGCCGGATGTTATTGAGCGAGTAGCCATTTTTCCTAAGGGTTTCCGTGAGGTGTTCTTTTTCTTCCTCGAGGTGCTCTGCGTCAGATATCGCTATGGCCCTGTTTACTAGTGATGTTAGGACAGCCTGCTTTTGTGATGGGTGATGATGAGACGAGGCGTGTAGGTACCTGTCTGTGTGAGTGGGTTTCCTGTATACTGCGCGACTCAGCGTCCCATTGGGGTTACGTATTACTAGCACATCCAGGAACGGTAGTTTTCCGTCTACTTCTATTTCCATGGTGAACTGAATATTTACGTGTATGGAGTTGAGATGGTCGAGAAATAGCTGTAGGTTATTGCTCCCGTGAGGCCAGATTACAAAAGTGTCGTCAACAAAACGGAGAAAACATTTCGGTTTCAGGGCAGATGTAGCTAAGGCTTTCTGTTCGAAGTGTTCCATATACATGTTTGCTATTATTGGAGAGAGTGGCGACCCCATCGCGGCCCCTTCAGTCTGTTCGTAGAACTCCCCGTTGAAATAGAAGTAAGTGGCGCTAAGGCATTCTTTAGCTAGTGTTGACAGGTCTTCTGGAAGTTTCTGATCTAATAGCGGAAATACTTCTGTTAGCGGCACCTTGGTGAAAAGTGACGTGACGTCAAAGCTTACTAATAGGTCCGTACTTTCAATTGATTGGTCCTTAAGGAGCTGGATGAAATGTCGGGAGTCCTTCACGTAGGTTTCAGTGTTTCCTGTATGTGGCTGAAGTAGTCCAGCTAGGTAGCGGGCGATCTCGTGCGTGGGAGAGCCTATAGCGCTGCGACCTATCGTGAGCGCTATAGGCTCTCCCACGCACGAGATCGCCCGCTACCTAGCTGGACTACTTCAGCCACATACAGGAAACACTGAAACCTACGTGAAGGACTCCCGACATTTCATCCAGCTCCTTAAGGACCAATCAATTGAAAGTACGGACCTATTAGTAAGCTTTGACGTCACGTCACTTTTCACCAAGGTGCCGCTAACAGAAGTATTTCCGCTATTAGATCAGAAACTTCCAGAAGACCTGTCAACACTAGCTAAAGAATGCCTTAGCGCCACTTACTTCTATTTCAACGGGGAGTTCTACGAACAGACTGAAGGGGCCGCGATGGGGTCGCCACTCTCTCCAATAATAGCAAACATGTATATGGAACACTTCGAACAGAAAGCCTTAGCTACATCTGCCCTGAAACCGAAATGTTTTCTCCGTTTTGTTGACGACACTTTTGTAATCTGGCCTCACGGGAGCAATAACCTACAGCTATTTCTCGACCATCTCAACTCCATACACGTAAATATTCAGTTCACCATGGAAATAGAAGTAGACGGAAAACTACCGTTCCTGGATGTGCTAGTAATACGTAACCCCAATGGGACGCTGAGTCGCGCAGTATACAGGAAACCCACTCACACAGACAGGTACCTACACGCCTCGTCTCATCATCACCCATCACAAAAGCAGGCTGTCCTAACATCACTAGTAAACAGGGCCATAGCGATATCTGACGCAGAGCACCTCGAGGAAGAAAAAGAACACCTCACGGAAACCCTTAGGAAAAATGGCTACTCGCTCAATAACATCCGGCGAGTCCTTAAAAAATCAGAAGAGAAGAAAGAAAAGACCGCCGCAGGAGAAAACAACGGGAAAGAAGAACTGACCCGCCAGAAAACAGCGATACTGCCATACATAAAAAACACTACAGACAGGATCGGCAAGATACTGGACAAATACAACATAAAAACTATCTATAAACCTCACCGTAAGCTAGCCCGCTATCTACCACCAGTAAAAGACACAATAGAATTACAGGCCCCTGGAGTGTATCACATTGAATGTAGCTGCGGAGCTTGTTATGTAGGTGAGACAAAACGTCTGATCTCCACCCGCCTAAAAGAACATATCCGTCACACCAAGAACCATAACACAGATATTTCAGCAGTAGCCAAGCATTCCTACGAAACTAGGCACGGAATATCATTTGACAAGACCAAGATCCTAGCAGCTATCCCTTGGAATCTGGAAAGAAAAATCCGCGAGGCTATCGAAATCAAGAAACATCCGAATAACATTAATTTAGAAGAAGGATACAAAATCAGTAATTCTTGGATGCCCATCATTCATAGTTTAAGACATACAGACCACAACATAAACACACGGGCCGCAACCCCATTACATAACAGCGCGGGCAAGCCCCCGCTACCTGGCTGTGACATAAACTTTCCAGAAGCCTCGCGAGACAGCCAGGGCTTACGCCAGCCAGATAGGCTAGGATATAAAAGGCCAAGATCAAGGCCACTCTAGTAGTGTAACTCTGCCTGGGAGACTGATTACCTCGGATCGAGTAGGGGTATTTCAGTCGCCTTGACAATGAATACTGCAATGTATTCGAAACGTCGGCAAACTGTACGTGATATGCGTACAAGTACAACACGGTTCAACCCGGAAAATAAATTAAACAGATAACATTATTATTAAAACTTCCGAGTACCATCCCCTTCATCCTACGAGATAACGAGCAGTCAGTAGACCTCGTCATCTGTTTTATGAGGGATAGTGGGTTATTTTATCGTATATAAACGTAGTATATCCTATTAGTCTCTATATTAAAGGCGGCAGACTATCGATAGTAATCGCCATCGATATTTTCCGATAGTATGAGCTCTACTATCGATAGTAATCGATAGTTTTCAAAAAGTGGAACGAATCATATCATTATGCATGAAAATAGGACATTCACTGAACACAATCCACAAAAAAAAAAAAACTCAGTAGAAATTACAACTATTTCATGCTATGTAATTTCAGAAAATCAAATCGGAATCACTCATAAATCTAATTTAGTGGCACGTCCGAGACATTCTCGAGCTGCACGCGCTTGCCCATAACTTGACCGCCCGAGAAATTCTCGTTCAGCTGCAGTGTTCATTTGCGATCGCCCGACATTTTCTCGGGTATAGTAATATCTTTGGAAAAATGTTTTACAGCACTCTGAACGGATGGCAGGAGAGTTTTCAGTTGCTTTCGTGAAGCCTTTGGCCTAAAATTTGCCTTATCTTCTCTCGCCTATAAGTTATACAATCTCTTGACTCACCAGCTGACAAGGTAAACAGAAATGGCGAGCGCGAAAAGGAAGAAATGTTTGTCTGATGACAAAATAAGTGACTCGCATACATCAAAGGTGAATCTCTAAATGATATTGGTAATTCTGATAGTATTAATAATGATTTTTCGCACGATGACCTGGTATTTCTAATGAATGTGAGGAAGATATTTTGTCGGAAACAATGGTGATGTAGCACATACATTCGTGTGGAAAACAAATGTAATATTGTAAATACTGAACGATCTAATATCATTCCATTTATGGATATTCTGGTGTAGGGGTTCTATTACAGTATTCCACACCCATTGCACTTAGCTAACTTTTCATCCTCACTACGCCTAAATCACTTCCAAACGTCAAGCATCTTCCTTTTGGGCATTTACGTATGAAATTCACAATTTTAAACCGATATATTAAAGTTACTTCCAAACAGTGAAACATCTGTACAATTTATGTTAGTGCGAAAAGTAAGCCATTAACGAAAAGAAAAAGAAAAAAACCCATCGTTGACTATCGATAGTAGGCAACTGACTATCGATGTCAGACGATAGTGGTCGCTATCGATAGCACTATCGATAGTTTCCCGCCTCTACTCTATATTATTGTTTACTACGTTTTATTCTGTTGACTCTGTTTTAGTTTGTATATTTTAAAGTGTTTTTTTAATATTAATTTGCATTATATATTGTCTTATTCTACCGCAATCTTACTATCGTATATCATTTTACTGAAAATAAGGCAATACGAATTAGATCCACTGATTACTTTAAACTCGCAGTCATTGTCCAGCATCATTTGTTTCCTGGTCAGTGGATACATTTTAAAATTTTAAGTACCATATCATGTCGATGGCGTGCCAGATGCGACCGTGCCGCATGCGACCCGTGCCTCTAGCGACCGCATAATCTGTAACCGTGCCGGATGCGACCGGCGTTGACAAACAAATTATCATTTGATAAGTTGTGTCATCACCCAAGATAAGGTAAGCTAAACGAAGTGCAATGCCATTTCAATAAGTCCTATAAGCAGCTACTACCTATACTTCACATAACACTTCTGGGGGAAACTCGTTTTACAACACGAAACATGGTGATGCGTTTACGTCTTTTCCCACCGGGCGAGTTGGCCATGCGGTTAGAGGCGCGCGGCCCTGAGCTTGCATCCGGGAGATAGTGGGTTCGAATCCCACTGTCGGCAGCCCTGAAGTTGGTTTTCCGTGGTTTCCCATTTTTACACCAGGCAAATGCTGGGGCTGTACTTTAATTAAGACCAGGGCCGCTTCCTTCCCATTCCCATTCCTTGCCTGGTGCAGGTCTTTCTACCTGACCCCCTTGGGCGGCCTGCGCGTCTGTATGTGGGATTATGACAATGAAGAAGGGAGAGACGAAACCTGGTTTCGGCACGTAGCCTACTCCTCTCTAATAATATCAAGGGGTCTGCTCAATGCTTTACGTCGCCATCCAACGGCCGAATCACCGTCAACAGCATCATATCCCCTCACTCCATTTGAACACTGCGAAAAGGTTTGGATTTGAATCCAGGCTTTTGGCATGCAATCTAGTGATTAGAAACTGTCTACCACCAACTTTCCTACCCTGCCGGCCAACATTCTGATAGTGATTTTTTTTTTTTCATCCAGGCTAAGTGGCTCAGACGGTTGAGATGCTGGTCTTCCGACTCCAACTTGGCAGGTTCGATCCTGGCTCAGCCCGGTGGTATTTGAACGCGCTCAGATACGTCAGCTTTGTGTCGGTGGATTTACTGGCACGTAAAATAAGTCCTTCGGTACTAAATTCCGGCACCTCGGCGTCTCCTTAAACCATGAAAGTAGTTACTGGTAAAGCCAGCAACATTATTATATTTTTCTTTCGACCAACGGCACTCGAACCTGCTAACAATGGTGTCAGACGTTTATTTTAGAAAAGACCAAGTTAGCTACTTATAAGCAATCTGCCACTTGGTGACAGCCCTTAATGCAGGTCAATTGTAAGTGATTGATGGGTCTCATGCGGCACGATGCTTATCGGCTCGGTCGCTATTGGCACGATAATGGCCGGGTCGCATCCGGCACGGTCGCATCTGGCACGTAACCATCATGTCGTCCACCTCGCACTATTTGGGGCCGATGACGTAGATGTTAGGCCCCTTTAAACAACAAGCAGCAGCAACTTTCACCATCATTTACGTTTTTAGCTCTGTAATTCACGTTCCCTTGCTGTCAGTATACTGACAACTTGACTCACAAGGTTACGATTTACAACGGTCACAATTCTCAATCTTTCAGTCCGTCACGAACCTTGGCGCCACCTAAAAACTATCCTACCGAGTTCGATAGCTGCAGTCACTTAAGTGAGGCCAGTATCCAATATTCGGGAGATAGTGGGTTCGAACCCCACTGTCGGCAGGCCTGAAGATGGTTTTTCGTGGTTTCCCATTTTTTTTTTTTTTTTTGCTAGTTGCTTTAAGTCGCACCGACACAGATAGGTCTTTGGCCGTTTCCTTCCAACTCCTAGGCCTTTCCTATCCCATCGTCGCCATAAGACCTATCTGTGTCGGCGCGACGTAAAGCAACTTGTAAAAAACAAACTATCCTGTGGCTATGTACTATTCACTTCCCGAAGAGTTACGTACAAAGAGTTAAGAAACTTCTTTGATCACGTGTTTTCTACATAAATATCTCATGTCAGATATGTCTGAGTAGCTGTAATTACTTTGGTTGCCGGTTTCGCTTCGAGCGTGATTTTGATGAGGTTTACGTAAATTATGCATGCATTGCACTTCCTGTTCGGAAGGCGGATTAACCTGACTAGATATTGTATTAAGTCGCAATCTTTGCAGAGCTCTCTGTATAATTTACCTGGTCTTGCCTTTTAAAGTTGCACTGTTTCTGCGTAATGTAGTACCTGAACATTTATGACCTAGTTATCTACGCTGCGTTTTCCATGTGTACGTACGTATAGTATAGCTTGGAAAGTATTAACATGCAACTCTCAAGAATGATGTTTACAATTATTTTATGGAGTTGAATACCTACTGAGTTGTTGGTATGCATGTTGGGTATTCGGCCCGAAGGCTGCTTTGATCCTCAAAAGCTCCGCCATCAGCTGTCAGAAATGCCCTAAGCGTCACTGAAGAGGCATTCTAGGGAAAGGAGGAGTGATGTGGTTTCGTGTTGATTTCCTCAACGAGCCAGAAGTTGCTATTACATATCAGTCTGCCGAGCCCACTGAAATGCTCGCACCAGCTGACCCTGTTTGTTTGTCCAACCCATGTCCCGTTTCTCTACGGAGTCGGGTATGAGGTGTGGTAAGATGAATCTGTCGTGGCGGGTTTTTATGACCGGAAGTCCTTCCTGGCGTCAACCTCATCAGAGGAGTTAATGAGATGAAATAAATGACGTGATATATGATACTAGGAAGAGAGAGGGTGAAATCCGGTGCCGGCACGTAGCCTACTCCTGGGGTCTGCTCAAGGCTTACCGTCTCCATCGGACGGACGAATCATCACTATCAACAGCGTCATATGCCCTCACTCCTTATGAGCACTGCGGAGAAGGTTTGAATTTAATCCAGGCTTTTGGCACGCAATCTAGTGATGGAGAAATTGTATACCACCACCTCCCCAACCCTACCGGCCAACATTCTGATGGTGAAAATGTTGTTTAACAACTGGACTCGAACCGGCTAACTGCGGTGTCAGGCCGTTTAGACTTCAACGCCTTAACGATCACGGCCACCAGGCGGGCACCAGCTGACCCTATGAGTGACATTTTCATACCATTCATAACAGGGACTGGCTGCATATGGAATGGCATTATCTAGCATCGTGGGTAGTGGTGATTATCGTTTAAAGAGGATGTACACTGGGCAACCATCCTCTATTAACAGTAATCAGAGGGAAAAATGAAGGTATCGTCAAAAGAAAGGGAAGGGCCGCGAAGGCGAGTAAAATGAAAGACTGCTTATGCCTCGAAAATTAAATAACGTCCGGATCGGAAAAGAATACAACTTTTCCAAGGGAGGTCGGATAGGAAAGATGAGGGTGAGGAGCCTTACACAGTTTAAGTGGAAGCAGTGTCAAACTCTGTTAGGGAAATCGTGGTCGCAAATAACGCTACCAGGTTGAGAGTCCCTAGTCCCACTTATTAATCGCCTCTCACGACAAGCAGAGGATACCGTGACACCCCCTCCACCTCCAGGCCAGATAAAAATGGGTAACCTCGTAAAATCATCTTCAAGGTTACCGAAGGTAGGATTCGAGCTCACCGTCTCCCGAATGTAAGTTTACTGTTATGCATCTCGTAGCTAACTCATTCGGTTCAACAAATTTGAATTTCTCTCATGTTCTTGAGCCGGCCCCGTGGTGTAGGGGTAGCGTGCTTGCTTCTTACCTGGAGGCCCCGGGTTCGATTCCCGGCCAGGTCAGGGATTTTCACCTGAACGTGAGGGCTGGTTCGAGGTCCACTCAGCCTACATGATTAGAATTGAGGAGCTATCTGACGGTGAGATAGCGGCCCCGGTCAGAAAGCCAAGAATAACGGGCGAGAGGATTCGTCGTGCTGACCACACGACACCTCGTAATCTGCAGGCCTTCGGGCTGAGCAGCAGTCGCTTGGTACGCCAAGGTCCTTCAAGGGCTGCGGTGCCATGAGGTTTGGGTTTGTTCATGTTCTTGACGGTTAACGTGAAGTTATCGGAATGTTAACCCTGAATGCAGAAGTCAAAAGCCGACGATTTAATTATTTAGGACACAGGGATACATTCAGTGAGTACTAGAGTACTACCTCTCAGAAGTTTAGAGACTACTTCGCCCTCCTCCCTCCCAATATATTTTGCTCTAAATCTTCAGGGATTATCATGTCCTCGTAACATTATGTCTTTGGCCCTTAAGCAACAAGTGCCTTTGCCGGCGAGATCTAGTGGTTTTGTTGTTGTTTGTTTTTTGCTAGTGGTTTAACTTAGCACCAACACATTGAAGGTTTTCAGTGGCACAAGGATGGGAAAGGGCCAGGAATGAGAAGGAAGTGGTCATGGACTTTATTAGATACATCCCCAGCATTTGTGTGGTGTAAAAATTTAAATTACGGAAAGTCCTCTTCAGGGCTGCCGATGGTAGGATTCGAATCCACCCTCTTCCGAATGCAAGCTCACTGCTACGCGATCCTACAACATACTGATCTGAGCAGCTATTTTCGGTTATGGATTTGCGTAAGTGTGGTCCAAAGAACTGGTTGTACGATGAAGACCCAAGAGCTGTGCTTTGGTTGAAATAATAATAATAATAATAATAATAATAATAATAATAATAATAATAATAATAATAATGTTTTTGGCTCTACGTCCCACTGACTACTTTTACGGTTTTCGGAGACGCCCATGTGCCAGAATTTAGTCCCGCATGAATCATTTTACGTGCCAGTAAATTTATCGACACGAGGCTGACGTATTTGAGCACCTTCAAATACCACCGGACTGAGCCAGAATCGAACCTGACAAGTTGGGGTCAGAAGGCTAGCGTCTCAAACATCTGAGTCACTCAGCCTGGCTTCTTTGGTTGAAATATACGCAGAATGTAACTCGAAGTATGAAGCGCTTGGTTAAGGACAAAATGATAGGCAAGAATTAAGTCAATAATTCCTTCCCACTCGTAGCCTTTCCCTGTCCCATCATTGCCATAAGACGCTTTAGTGTCAGTGAGACGAAAAAACAATTGTAAAGAAAGTAAATAAACACTGCTTGTCACTGCCGTACCGAAGCCAAAGCGAGAGCCCTCTGGGCATAGCCAGCGCTGCAAGAAAAGGCTAGGAAAGCAACAGATAGGGAATCTGCCACCTGGGCGACTGCCCTAAATGCAGATCAGTATTGATTGATTGATTGAACGAGAGCCGGCTCGCTGGGGCTGAGCCTGCCGTGACTAAATTAGGGTAACATTGTTAGTTTCTTTGATTGATTGTTTTTTCTTAAAGCTTGCGTCGCACCGGCACAGACAGGTCTTATACCAACGATGGGATAGGAAAGAAAAAAAGCTATTTTTATTTTTTTTTATTTTTTTGCTATTTGCTTTACGTCGGACCGATACAGATATATTTTATGGCGACGATGGGATGGGAAAGACTGGGAATGGGAGGGAAGCGGCCGTGGCCTTAATTAAGGTACAGTCCCAGCATTTGCCTGGTGTGAAAATGGGGAAACCACGGAAAACCATCTTCAGGACTGCCGACAGTGGGGCTCGAACCCACTATCTCCCCGTAATTAAAGTACAGCCCCAGAATTTGCCTAGTGTAAAAATAGGGAAACCGCGGAAAACCATAATGCGGGCTGCCGACAAAGGGTTTCGAACCCACTATCTCCCCAATACAAGCTCACAGTTACGTGATCCAAACCGCCATCTCGCTCCATAACATAGTTTGTAATGTTGCTATAATTTGCTAGGCAGGCATTTATTTATTCACCTTTCCTATTTGTTCTCGCTTGGTCATTTCTTGAGCTGATGACTGTAAATTTAAGTCTTGCTTTCTTCCACCTAAAAATATATTACGCAGTGTCTGGACTGTTCTCCCGATTCCAGGTATTGCTGTTGATAAAAGTCGACGTTAATATCCCCTAAAGTGATTCATCAATCAATCATATTCATTTATAGGAAACAGATTACTCTGTTGTCTTCGATTAAGGTTGTTTTTAACAATGACAGACAACACCGGGCCATTGGCTCCCAGATAGTTACACCAACGTCCACCTTTGACGGTCAGATGTTAAAACATTATTATTAAGGTTGCTTTGCTGAGTCGGTAAAAGTGAGCTCCATTCACGCAGAAAGAATTAGTTTCGATTTCTCACCAGAAAGCTGAAAAAAAATTAGAAACGAGATTCACTCTTCTGGAAAGGTACATAGTCTTGAGTCTAACTGACTCTACACACCAAAAATGACCAAATTAATTCCTGGGGTGGGGGTTGGGGGTGAGGGAAGGCGGTCGAATATGGAGCTAACCACTTTACCCACTTACGGTGGTGGTGGTGGTGAGTATTGTTTCAAGAGGAAGTATAACTATGCAAACATCCTCTATTAACACTAATCAGAGGGAAAAGATGGGAGGGGTCCGACCCATCCAAAAATGAAGGCATCGACCAAAGAAAGAAAGAAAGAAAGAAACAAACAAACAAACAAAGTGGTGGTAGTGATTATTGTTTTAAGAGAAAGTACAACTAGGCAACCATCCTCTATATAACACTAATCAGAGAGAAAATGGAAGGGGTCCGCCATTTAGAAAAATGAAGGTATCGGTCAAAGAAAGACAAAGGCCGCGAAGGGTGAAAATGAAAGACTCCCTAGGCCTCGATACCTAATACCGTCAGGGTGAGAAAAGAACAAGAGTTGACCAAAGGAGGTCTGACAGGATAAATGTAAGTGAGGAGTCTAGCACAAGTAAGTGGAGTCAATGCTACGACTCATCTAAGGACCCCGTGGTCGCTAACCAACGTTCCCAAGTTCAGAGCCCCTGGGCCCCCATAGTCGCCTCTTACGACAGGCAGCGGATACCGTGGATGCTATTCTCCCGCCCCCATCCACAGTGGGACCAAAGAAAGAAAAATCTCTAAGCCTTGCAAACCTAATGCCGTCCGGGTGGGGAAATAACAGGTGATGTCGTGGTGGTAATTATTGTTTTAAGAGGAAGTAAAACTGTGCAACCATCTTCTATTTAATCAGAGGGGGGAAATTAGAAGGTGTCGAAAAATGTGGATATCGTTCAAAGAAAGGCAAGGCCCACGAAGGGCGTGAAAATGAGACTCCTTAGATAGGATAGATGAAAGTGAGGAGCCTGGCAGAAGTAAGTGGAAGCAATGCCAGGACTGCCAAGGGCCCCGTGGCTGCCAGCGCACGCTCTCACATTAAGAGTCCCCAGGTCCAGGCAAGATATAACGTGGATGCTATTCTACCGCCCCCATCAACAGGGGAAAACCGTGAAAGGCACAAGTCGAGAAGGCTAATTGAACGCTGTACCGCACACGGTAATTGATTCTTCCTGGGCATGTGCTGTTTCAGCGCGTGATTACCGACTACTCCCTGTGTCTCACCAGTGCTTGACAACAGTTTATAAGAAATATTCATCCTTTCACTCGCGCATAACGATTTTGAAAAATACAATGCCGTTAACAACACGTACCTTTCCCTTCCTGTTACAGTTTGACGGCATGAATATTGACGGAGGTAAGAAGTGATTGTTAATCTAGCTTAAGCTAATGAAGGTCACCGGTTCTTTTAAGTCGAGTTCCTGAAGAGCTCGTGAACAACAGTTGTGTTGATAGGTTTGCAATATGCACTGTACTCCACACACACACATTAGCTTGTGTCATGGGAACTCACAAGAACAGTAAAAGTCCGTTTTTTCGACATGGCGTTTAGAAATCTATATATATATATAATAAGAGTTTTGTGTGTACATTGCTCAGAATTTTAAAAGGATGGTATTTCTGTATCAGTCGTGTCCACAGTAACAAGGAAATGCACTTTTTAATTTTCCGTAATTTCTGTCTGTCTGTCTGTCTGTCTGTCTGTCTGTCTGTCTGTCTGTCTGTCTGTCTGTCTGTCTGTCTTGTATGTATGTACACGCATCACGAGAAAACGGCTGAAAAGAATTTAATGAAAATCGGTATGCAAAGTCGGAGAATGAGTCGCTATAATCTAGACTATAAATAATTTTAATCACGTTCAGTGAAATGGTAGTTTAGGGGAAGGCCTAAAATTTGATCTCAAATATTTATGTTATTAATGGTTGTGTCTTAATGAAACTCGGTATGCAAAGTCGGGGAATAAGTCACTATAATCTAGGTCATAAATAATTGTATTCACGCTGAGTGAAATAATAGTTGAGGGGAAGGCTTACAATTTAATTCTCAAATATTCGTTATTGGTGGTCGTATCTTAATGTAAATCGGTATTCAAAGTAAGAAAATGCGTCGCTATAATCTAGGCCATAAATAATTGTATTCACGCTGAGTGAAATGGTAGTTCCGGGGAAAGCCTAAAATTTAATTCTCGAATATTTGCTATTATTGGTCGTATCTTAACGAAAGTCGGTAGGCGAAGTCGGGTAATAACTCGCTACAATTTAGGCTGTAAATAATGGTATTCAGGCTGAGAAAAATGGTAGTTTAGGGAAGCCTAAAATTTAGTTCTGAAATATTGATGTTATTAATGATCCTATCGTAATGAAAATCGGTATGCAAATTCGGGAGATAAGTCGCTATAATCTAGGCCATAAATACGTTTATTCACGCTGATTGAAATGGTATTTTAGGGGAAGGCCTAAAATTTAATTCTCGAATATTCATGTTTTACAAGTCCATATCAGCGCCGAGTCACAAGAAAATGGGTAAACAGGATTTAATGTAAATCGGTACGTAAAGACGGAGAATAAGGAACTACAGTCTACGCTATAAATAATTTTGTAAGGCACGCTAATATCACACAGTCGAAAGGAAACTAAATGTGGAGGCCTACAATATAAAAAGCTCATAAAACTGATCAACAATAACATGACATTGACCATCGTTTGTTGTGATGTGCTTTGTGTCTTCTGTTGCCACTCATAGGATTACTGCAGCGTACCAAGTATTTTTTTTAAATTTGCCTTACGTTGCACCGACATAGATAGGTCTTATGGCGACGATGGGATAGAAAAGTGCTAGGAGTGTGAAGGAATTGGCCTTGGCCTTAATTAAGGTACAGCCTAAGCATTTGCCTGGTGTGAAAATATGAAACCACGGAATACCATATTCAGGCTGCCGACATTGGGGTTCGAATCCACTATTTCCTGGATGCAAGCTCTCAGCTGCGCACCACTAACCACATGGCCAACTTGCACGGTCGTACCGAGTGTAACAGCCTGCCTGAATATTGGTGGGAAGTAGCTGGGAGTTAGATAACTTTCTTCTTTAGCATGCCATTCCTCTGGTTCATAAATTTTCTGATAGTGGTACGTAACACACTGGTTCATCAAAGCATTCAAGTTATTCAATCCCTACTCTGAGGCACTCATTGGAATGAGCAGAGTGCATATTTAACAGAATAAAGGCAGAGGAGTGTTCACGGCTGTCTGCGGCCTGGTCATTCCACTTCTGGAACTTTGGACTCTTAGATCGACACCGTAGTACTGTTCGTTAAAAGTGAGAAAATGTGCAATTTTTCATTTGATCGAGTATTTTATATGATGACATAGCTTTTAATCGCTACTTTCATACTGATGTTTTTGTAATGATCTATGTTGACTGCAGTTAGGAAAACCACAAAGTCAGTCTCTGAAAATCCCGTAGCGAAGCACGGGTACATCAGCTAGTTAAGAAATATACTTAG
The DNA here is from genome assembly GCF_040414725.1 of Anabrus simplex. Taxonomy (NCBI): domain Eukaryota; kingdom Metazoa; phylum Arthropoda; class Insecta; order Orthoptera; family Tettigoniidae; genus Anabrus; species Anabrus simplex. Next base: position 341,736,738 of record NC_090268.1, on the reverse strand, counting down.
TGTTTGAAGACCATACGTTAAAGATAATATACACAGTGAAAGAACTCTCCTGGAAGTATTCCCCGACGAAGCTACCAGTACTTGGAAAGAGGACATCAGCGGTGGCGAAAATTGTATTTAACTACTCTTATTATCGGTCTTCATCACAGACACTGACGAGGTAGATATTTACAAAGCGAGCTGATTTACTTACAAGTAAGTTTATCTTTATGCTGACCGATAAGCGTCTGATGGGGAGTGACACTCGAAGACGGATATTTTTCAGTGGCGGTGGTGATCATTATTTTGAGAGGAAGAACAACTGGGCAACACTAACCAAAGGAAAAACGATGGAACGGGTCCGACACATCGAAAAATGAAAATATCGTTCAAAAACAGGGGCCGCGAAAGGCGCGAAAATTAGCCGCCCTAGGCCTCGGGAGTATAATATCGTCGCGGTCCGAAAAGAGCAAGAGTTGAGCAAGGGAGTTCGGTTAGGATAGATGAACGTGAGGAGCCAGGACTCAACTAAGGGCGCCGTGATTGCTAACCCACGCTCCCAAGTTAAGAAGCCCCGGGGGCTTAGTCGCCGTTTATGACAGGTAGGGGATGCCGTTCCAACCCACAGCGGGATTGGATACTTAGACGAGTTCTTTTCCATACAATTAAGTTTATCTTCATGTCATCTGATGAGTGTCTGGTGAGAAGGCACGTTCATGTGTAACACTAAAGAGCGGGATATTTTTCAGGCGAGTATTTACGTGCAAGTAAGTTTATCTTCATGACATCTGACAGTGATGAGCGTCAGGAGGAACGCTCCAGAGTAACACTGACGAGATGGATGCTTTTCAGGCTAGTTCTTTTATATGCAAGTAAGTTCTGATAAGCGTCCGATGGGGAGGGACGCTCACCAGAAATACTGAAGAGCTAGATATTTTTCAGGTCAGTTCTATTGGGCGCAAGTGATTTTACTTTTGTGCCATTGATGAGCGTATGAAGTAGAGGGAGGCTCTTCAGAGTTGCTGAAGAGAAATATTTTCTAATTGAGTTCTTTTACATGCAAGTCAGTTCATAAAACTGCCGATTTAAGTACCTTGTATCCCCTGTGAGTCGGCACACAGTGGATTTGCTCTGTCGCAAAAAGTGGCTAAACGGGGTAGGGATTCTCAACTTGGGAAAGTAGATTAGTGACTTCGGGATCTCTTATTCTAGCTTTACTTCCACTTCGTTGCGCCAGGCTCGTCACTTTCATATTTCCGATTTGACTTCCCTTGTTCTCTTCCGACCCCGACGGTACTAGGCTTACCTTTTTACCTCCTTCGTGGTCATTTCATTTTTTGTGTCAATAAGGTTGGTCGATTTTTGTGCAAATAAGGTCGGACCTCTTCCTCTTTCAGTTCTGATTAGGGTTAAGAGGGGATGGTTGTTGTGGTGGTGGTGATTATTGTTTTAAGAGGAAATACAACTAGGCAACCATACACTCACTAATCAGAGTGATAACATGGAAGGGATCCGATATTTCGAAAAATGAATATATCGGTCAGAGAAGGACAAGGGCCACGGAAGGGCGTGAAAATGAAAGACTGAGTCCTCGAGTACTCTAATACCGTCGGGGTCGGAAAAGAACAAGGGTTGACCAAGGGAGATCGGATAGGATAGATGAAAGTGAGAAGCCTGGCACAAGTATGTGGAAGCAATGTCAGGACTCAGCTAAGGGCCCCCATGGTCGCCAACCCACGCTCCCAAGTTGAGAGCCCCTGGGGCCCCTTTTAATCGCCTCTTACGACAGGCAGGGGATACCATGGGTGTTATTCTACAGTTGCCACCCACAGGGGGATGGGGGAGGGGATGGTTGTCCAGTTTTACTTCCCATTAAGACAATAAGCAGCACGATCATGTTAGGTACCTTGAAATTATTACTTAAATAAGAGTACACATTTTCTGTCCGAAGTTCAGCCCTCAACTAGCTATACTAAATACATGGATAAAATAATCATTAACTCATATCGAGGTAATGTTGAATCGGATGTTAATATGAAAGACGAGCTGTTGTACCCATTGTTGACGGGTTGGTGTTCGTACAATTGGAGAAAAATATATTTACATAATGCTTTCAGGACTAATGTCATTTGGAGGAGTTCACCAACAACAGAAGTTACGAATAATGGAAGTCTTTATCTTCTGCTCTCCCCAAAGGACCTTCATGGCCTGTACGGAAAGTGGTGGTGGTGCTTATTGTTTTAAGACGAAATATAACTGAGCAACCATACTCTATTAACACTAATCAGAGGGAAACAATGGATGAGGTCCGACACTTCAAAAAAAGGAGGTATCGGTAAAAGAAAGGGAAGGTCGACGAAGAGCGTGAAAATGAAAGATTCCCTACGCCTCAAAAACTTAAAACCGTCAGGGTCGGAAAACAAGAAGAGTTGATCAAGGGAGGTCGGATACGAAAGGTGAGGGTGAGGAGCCTCAGACAAGTGGAAGCAATGCCAAACTCAGGTAGGGCAGTCCTGGTCGCCAACCCACGTTCCCATGTTGACAGTCCCTGGTCGTCTCTTACAACAGGCAGGGGATACCGTGGATGTTATTCTACCGCCTCCAATCACAGGGGCTGGAGGAGAAGGAGAGAGCAGGCAAAGTTATCAATGTTCTGTCAGTGTAATTGGTTGGTTGATTGGTTTTAGAGGCTTCGAACATTGTAGCCGAGTTTAAAAACCAAAGTGGGAATAAATATATTTGATTTTAATCCTCGTTTGGTAACAATGTATGAAATATAAACGGTCGCAAATAATATTTGGAATAACTTGAATAATATTGGATTCGAATCCCACCATCGGCAGTCCTGAATGTGGTAATAATAATAATAATAATAATAATAATAATAATAATAATAATAATAATAATAATAATAATAATCGTATGGCCTCAGCTACCGTGTGCAGACATTTCAATTTGACGCCATCTGGCTGTCTGCTCGTCACTTTCGACGTTCCGTTTTACTCTAGGCCCACTAGATGGCTGACCAAGTAAACCGAAACTCTCTTCGGCGTCTATGGCTGTGATTTAATGAATTTTGTCGGGTGAACACCAAATGTGCCACCAGAGATCTTTTACATGCCGACATCGTACGACATGGAGCGTCGAATGGACTTTTTTCCGCCCTTCAAAAATCCGACTACCTCTGCCGGGTTTGAACCCGCTATCTTGGGATCCGGAGGCCTCTACCACTGATCCGTTGTTTCTCATTTTCCCACAAATTTTCATACCTTAATTAAGGTCACGGACGCTGCCCTTTCGCGTCCCTGCGTCATCGAAAAATGTCCATGTATTCGTGCGACGTTTAAGCACTAGCAAAAATAGACATACAGACCGACAAAAGTTGAAATGTACCTAATTTCGATTTGTTTAATCTTAATCCGAGATAAATACTAACTATGTGGCAGAAATTTAAAGTGAACAGAGCGATTTAAAATTTTATTTGCATAGTTATTTTCTATATGGGAGTTTCTTTTTCATTAATGTTTGTGATCGATGTGATTTGAATGCAACATGAACATGGCCTCAGTATCTCCTCTTTTTGAAACCTGTCTCAAGTTTCAGTATAAGGAGTGCAGGGTTTAATATGGTGACACACCTCTACGGTTCCTTGTTCCGCGAGATTAAGATTAGAAATATCGATAACTGGTATCAAGTCACGCCTTGGATTAAATTTCTTATATTTGTAAGAACATGACAGCATGATATCATATGTCGTATAAAGTGACCTTTTCGGTGTTCATTCTGTTGGTTACCTGGAAACTGTCAGAAATATTATCATGATACCTACAACCCAAGAAAATTGTGCGATATATGGTCGCCGATTTTAAGGATATGATAGTGATGGCGATTGTTGCTTTAAAGGGAAGTGTAACTAGGAAACATCCTTTGTTAAGTGGTGGTGATTATTGTTTTGAGAAGAAGTACAACTAGGCAACCATCCCTTATATAACACTAATCAGAGAGAAAAAATGGAAGGGTTCCGACACTTCGAAAAATGAAGGTATTGTCCAGAGGAAGACAAGAGTCACAAAGGGCGTGAACATGATAGACTTCCTAGGCCTCGAGTGCTCTAATACCGTCGGGGTCGGAAAAGAACAAGAATTGACCAAGGAAGGTCGGATAGGATAGATGAAAGTGAGGAGCCTGGCACCAGTCGTGGAAGCAATGCCAGGACTCATCTAAGGGCCCCGTAGTCGCCAAACCACGCTCCCGAGTTCATAGCTCCCGAGGCCCCTTTTAGACGCCTCTTACAAGCAAGGGATACTGTGTGTGTTATTCTACCGCCCCCAACCATGGGTGAGGAGAGGACTAGGAGTGAGAAGGAAGCGGCCGTGGCCTTATTTAAGGTGCAGCCTAGTGTGAAAATGCGAAACCACGGAAAACCATCTTCAGGGCTGCCGACAGTGGGGTTCAAACGGACTCCTTGCTAGCGTTATTTTCGCACTGTGGCGAAGTCCGGTTAGTGGGGTTGAAACTCGCTACCTTCCGCATGCTAGCTCACAGTTGCGCGACCTTAACCGCACGCCAACTTGGTCCGTGATAATAATGGTGATTCTTGGTGGTACGTTATTTTGAAGGCATAACAGAAATAGTTTCTGACAGATCAAAACTCGGTAATTTGTCCGAACTATTCTCCATCTTCTTCGTTATATCTTCCTGTTTACACCAATAGTTACGTGCTACTAGCGATATTATTTTAACATAATTTGAGAAGCAAAAATGGCAACAACAATTGACAGCTAATTCGCAAAGATACCCCCTGTTTATCAACTTCTTTTGTTTGCTAATCGTTCGACTGCGTTGGGTAGGTGGTCTGGTGAATTGGCGAAATGAAGCTGCTATTATTCCTTCGACCAACATCTCATCTACATCATCATCATCATCTGTTTACCCTCCAGGTTCGGTTTTTCCCTCGGACTTAGCGAGGGATCCCACCTCTACCGCCTCAAGGGCAGTGTCCTGGAGCTTCAGACTCTTGGTCGGGGATACAACTGGGGAGTATGACCAGTACCTCGCCCAGGCGGCCTCACCTGCTATGCTGAACAGGGGCCTTGTGGAGGGATGGGAAGATTGGAAGGGATAGGCAAGGAAGAGGGAAGAAAGCGGCCGTGGCCTTAAGTTAGGTACCATCCCGGCATTCGCCTGGAGGAGAAGTGGGAAACCACGGAAAACCACTTCTAGGATGGCTGAGGTGGGAATCGAACCCACCTTTACTCAGTTGACCTCCCGAGGCTGAGTGGACCCCGTTCCAGCCCTCGAACCACTTTTCGTGGCAGAGCCGGGAATCGAACCCGGGCCTCCGGGGGTGGCAGCTAATCACGCTAACCACTACACCACAGAGGCGGACCATCTCATCTACAATTCTCAGAATTGTATAAAAATTCTCCCAGGTAGCTTATGTAACCGGTTTACACACCTGCTCCCTTCGTCAGCAACTTGTTTATTAAATTTGTTTAAAGCTCGGACATCCTGTTGTAAACATTCCTTCCCTGTGGTTGTATATTCTTTCTGTGTATGCTACTGGAAACCGCTCGCTCAGCTGTGAGAGGTGAACGATCCTAAGTCACTTCGAAGTTTGTTTACATATTTGTGTGAAAATATTTTACTCCAAAACGTGCAGTTCATTTAACCAGCAAGAGGCTTTGTTAACAACGATTGCTGGAGTAAGCAGAAGCATTCACCTTGTCTTGAAAGAAAGATATATATATACAGTAGAACTACATCTATTCAGACATAGATATATTTTCATTACAGAATATCGCAGCTTTCATTGTTGAGTCTGTAAAAACAAGAAAGCTAGCAGATTTATGTGACTGTCGATATCGTGATGAGAGTCATGGGACTTCCAGTTTTACGTGGAATGTGAACCATAGGAACGGAATGGATGGTCGTGATTATTGTTTTACGAGGAAGTACAACTAGGCAATCATCCTCTATATAACACTAATCAGAGAGAAAAATGGAAGGGATCTGACATTTCGAAAAATGAAGGTATCGGCCAAAGAAAGACAAGGGCCACGAAGGGCGTGAAAATGAAAGACTCCCTAGGCCTCGAGTGCTCTAATACCGTCGGGGTCGGAAAAGAACAAGAGATGACTAAGGGGGATCGGATAGGACGGAATTTTCCATTTCAAACATCCCACGTGGGTTGGCTGGTGGTGGTGATGGTAGTGATTATTGTTTTAAGAGAAAGTACAACGACGCAACCATCCTCTATTTACAACCGAGCGAGTTGGCCGTGTTGTTCGGGCCATGAAACTGTGAGCTTGCATTCGCGAGATAGTGGGTTCGAATCCCACAGTCGGCAGCCCTGAAGGTGGTTTTCCGTGGCTATCCATTTTCAGACTAGGCAGATGCTGGGGCCTTACCTTAATTAAGGCCAAGGTCGTTCCCAATCCTAGCCCTTTACCATCCTTCCGTCTTCGAAAACCTTCAATGATTTAGTGCGACTTTAAACAAGTAGCAAAAAAAAAAAAAAAAAAAAAAAGCCTCTGGTAACACTAATCAGAAAGAAAAAATGAAGGGGTCCGACACTTCGAAAAATGAAGGTACCGGTCAAAGAAAGACAAGGGCTACGAAGGTCGTAAAAATGAAAGACTCCCTAGGCCCCAACAGCTAATACCGCCGGGGCAGGAAAAGAACAAGACTTGACCAAAAGAGGTCGGATAGGATAGATGAAAGTGAGGGGCAAGTAAGTGAAAGCAATGCCAGGATTCAACTAAGGCTCCCATGGTCATCAATCCACGCTCCCAAGTTAAGGCCATGGGACCCCTTTTAATCACCTCTTACCACAGGCAGAGGATGCTGTGGGTGCTATTCTACCGCCCCCAGCCTCAGGGGATGCGTTGGCTGGGATTCGGACCACGGCCGCCTTGGTGAGAAGTCAGAGAGTGGTGATCGTGGTGATTATTGTTTTAAGAGGAAGTACAGATTGGCAACCATCCTCTCTTGGCAATAATCCGATGGGAAAATGAGGAAGTTTGCCACTTTGAAGGATGAATGTATCTGTAAAGGAAAGGGTCACGTAGAGCGTGAAAATGAAAATAGAACTTGCAGACCTAATACCGTTGAGGTCGGAAAAAGATTTGACCATGGCAGGTCCGATAGGAATGATGAAAGCGAGGAGACCGGCACAAGTAAGTGGAAGCCATGTCAGACTCAGCTAAGAAACCCGGACTCGCCGACCCGCGCTACCAAGTTGAGAGTCCTTGGGGCCTCGTGTAATCGCCACGTACGACATGCTGGGGGTACCGTGAATTTATTCTGCTGCCCCCACCCACAGGGGGTAGAAGCCAGTGACGATGCCACACACGATGTTTTAATTTCAGAAACACACATCTCACAAAGCCGATTCTGGTTTTGATTTCTACATCCAGACTTACTTCTTGTGTTAGGCACCATCCTTGGTACATATGACCCTTTCAGTGATGTTTCCGTCCAAGGTGATAGCAGCGTTGGGGATTTTCTCTTTGCTGACAAGCATGAATTTTGTTTTCTTCTTCTTCCTCTTTGTCTGTTTACCCTCCAGGGTCATTTCTTCCCTCCGACTCAGTAAGGGATCCCACCTCTACCGCCTCAAGGGCCGTGTCCTGGAGCTTCAGACTCTGGGTCGGGAGATACAACTGAGGAGGATGACCAGTACCTCGCCCAGGCGGCCTCACCTGCTATGCTGAACAGGGGCCTTGCGGGGTGATGGGAAGATTGGAAGGGATAGACAAGGAAGAGGGAAGGAAGCGGCCGTGGCCTGAAGTTCGGTACCATCCTGGCATTTGCCTGTAGGAGAAGTGGGAAACCACGGAAAACCACTTCCAGGATGGCTGAGGTGGGAATCGAATCCACCTCTACTCAGTTGACCTCCCGAGGCTGAGTGGACCCCGTTCCAGCCCTCGTACCATTTTTCAAATTTCGTGGCAGAGCCGGGAATCGAGCCCGGGCCTCCGGGGGTGGCAGCTAATCACACTAACCACTCCACCACAGAGGCGGACGAATGTTTATTCTAAAACTTCACTCCATGCTTACATCGTTGTCTCTATTCGAACGGAATTGAACGTTGTCTAAATTGTCAGCACGTTTCTCGGTATCACCTGCCGTATGTCCGGCTCCATGGCTAAACGGTTAGCGTGCTGGCCTTTGGTCGCAGAGGTCCCGGGTTCGATTACCGGCAGGGTCGGGAATTTTAACCATAATTGGTTAATTCCTATGGCACGGGGATTGGGTGTATGCGTCATCTTCCTCATCATTTCATCCTTATCACGACGCGTAGTCGCCTTCGGGCGTCAAATCAAAAGACCTGCACCTGGCGAACCGAAGTCCTCGGACACCTCCCGGCACTAAAAAGTCATACGCCATTTAATTTCATACCTGCCGTATGTGTATTTAATCGTCGGTAGGACACCATCTCTTTATCACAATTAAAAGTAAAATACCAAAATAAAAATAAATAAAAATTTTACCCACTTTTATTAAATGGACTCCAAGACAACAGCGAACATGGCGTTATATTCTACTGAAAAACTCCTTTAATTCAACAGAATATTTCTTGGTACATGTAATGTTTCTGAAAGACTTGGTCGATATGCTTGGCATATGCATTCGCCGCCCTACTGAGTTTTTGTAATGTCCATCGTCAGGAAAGGTTCCGAAACATGTGGTAAGGAACTTAACGAAAACATAATTAAAACCCTCGTCAGATCCAGCTTACGCCCTGTAGTTTAAATTAATATTTCGCAAGTCTTCAGCTGTTATCCTATCATAAATATGTTTACTCCAAAAAGTTGAACACAAATACAGTATGTTTCACGTTTGTAATTTTAGTGGAAACACAGGAATGGTTTAAATATCGCATGTGGAGAAAGGGGTCTTCCCTTGCTCAACAAAAATTTTTCTACACATACTTGGCGTCTTTCGTTAACGGCTTAGGCAGTATGAGCCAAGAAGACAGTTTTTCTTTGACTTGCGTTACTAAATCGCTGCACAAAACTGCATACATAATTTTATCCACGTCCGCCTCTGTGGTGTAGTGGTTAGCGTGATTAGCTGCCACCCCCGGAGGTCCGGGTTCGATTCCCGGCTCTGCCACGACATTTGAAAAGTGGTACGAGGGCTGGAACGGGGTCCACTCAGCCTCGGGAGGTCAACTGAGTAGAGGTGGGTTCGATTCCCATCTCAGCCATCCTGGAAGTGGTTTTCCTTGGTTTCCCACTTCTCCTCCAGGCAAATGCCGGGATGGTACCTAACTTAAGGCCACGGCCGCTTCCTTCCCTCTTCCTTGCCCGTCCCATCCAATCTTCCCATCCCTCCACAAGGCCCCTGTTCAGCTTAGCAGGTGAGGCCGCCTGGACGAGGTACTGGTCATTCTCCCCAGTTGTATCCCTCGAGCCAAAGTCTGAAGCTCCAGGACACTGCCCTTGAGGCGGTAGAGGTGGGATCCCTCGCTGAGTCCGAGGAAAAAACCGACCCTGGAGGGTAAACAGATTAAGAAGAAGAAGAATAATTTTATCCACAGTATTACCATAACAATATCAATTCTATGGAAAGAAATATTTTTAAAAAGAAGTAAAGTTATGTATAACATACCTGAATTGTTGGGATTTCTTCATTCGCTGTATCAATCAACCAATCAACATTGGTCTGCATTTGGAGCTGTTGCCTAGGTTGAACATTCCGTATCAGTTGGTTGCGGTAGTGTTTTCTTAAATGATTTCAGAGAAGTTGGAAATTTATCGAACATTCCCTTGGTAAATTATTCCAATCCCCAATTCCTCTTCGTATAAGAGAACATTTGTCCTAGTTTGTCCCTTAAACTCTTAACTTTTATTTTTATTTCGCAAGTCTTCAGCTGTTATCTTACCATATGTTTACAGTACTCTAGAAAGTTGAACACAAAATTCAGTATGTTTCACATTTGTAATTTTAGTGAAAACAAAGGAATGGTTCAACCAATTTCATGCTTACATCGTTGTGTCTGTTCAAATGGAATAAAACGTCTTCTAAACTGTCAGCACGTTTCACGGTGTCAGCTGCTTCCGTGCCATATGTGTATTTTATCGTCGACAGGACGCATTTTTATTTATTTATTTATTTATTTGTGCTTTGTTCAATGGTGATGGTATCCGATTATAACTCTGGAACCACTTAGTGGATTTTTATGTGCTTTTCACTGTTACCTTCAGGATTTCCAGAGGAAGGTTTTCGTGTATGAAATATTGAACTACAGGATGAAAGGAAACCGAGAAATTATGTACGTAAGAATTATAGAGTGTTAAATGTTCTATGAAAAAATCAACGATGCCACATTTGTATAAGTAAGCTCTCCACTAAAATTTACACATTTCCACGTCTTCGCTCATGAGAACCAAATTAGTTTGCAGATATCTGTTTTAAAACAATGATAGGAACAGAATCATTATTTTAAGCATAACTATGTTTATGTAGCCTTGTCCGTGATTGTGAATTAATTCTGGTAGCAGTTTTATTCATAATCATTATTTCCATGCTGTGGCTACTCCAACCACTACTCTTATACCTTCATATCTTCCACACAATATAAATAACATTTGTTTGAGCGCCAGTTGTTGTTTTTTAAGAAAAACAACAAAATTCGGTAGAGCATACCTCTTATATCAATTATCTCAAGGCGTGAGGTGATAAACTCACACATCTGGCAATATACAGGGATATGGATCAGGACAATATTAAATTACTGTTGCATTTCCACAATTGAGGATGGTACATGGAACTGGAATCACTTATTATAATTAAAATAAAACTGAGTTTATGACTATAATTTACGTCACAATGAACAATCATTGACGTCTTTTAATTTAACAAAAAATATATATATAGTGAGATTTGCGGTACTAATAAAGGGATTTTTTTTTGCTAGGGGCTTTAATCTAAACAAAAAAAGCTATTGGCATGAACTTGAAGTGAGATGTGATATCGCTACTGATTACATTCTTCTTCATGTTATGAATGCATAACATGTATGATGCTTTAATTACCTGATGTCTGCATGCACCGCTGTTGAACTTGAAATTCTTGGGAAAACGTATGAGCTGAAGTCGGGAGCCGTCTGCTGTTATCTTCTTATATAACAAGGAGTTGGCCTACATACCATGTACGCGTGTAGTGAGCTCCACTCAATATATTATAAGTAATTGACAATATTATTGAAACATCTTGTGAAGTCCATCCTCACAAGAAGATGATGTTTCTTTATCAGCATAGTACCCGTCTCTGCTCGGATACAACCACCACTTGTAGACCTCCTCGATTATTACAAGACCTCTTGAAAACACAACTCTTAGCTCTGACCATCACTCTAAGACCACTTCTTCCATTTGATACATCTGACTGTTACATATGATCTGAACGATATGATCTGAATACCTCTCACCACCGTTGCATCTACTTTTATAACCTCGCGATGACGACTCATCTCCCTACTCTCTGTTCATCCCTTCCACTTCAACATACAGTAGCTGGCGAATACTGATACTTGGTCGCAATCACGTGCCCACGCACTGATGTCATCAGTCAAGTGTTGTCTAAGCGTGCCCAAGCGGATTGCAGATGACTAAGTTTCATGCGCCACCGGGAATTCTACTTGCACACAACAATTCTCAGTTAAACATAGCCTCGATTGCAAAATACTATGCCAGCTCATCTAGCCAGAGTTACAAGCCATAGCATGACTATATGAAACCAACAAATCTCACTTACAGCAATACAGAATAATTACAAACAAATTTCACTTAACCTATGATTAAATACAATAATATGCGTGATGCCTAATTATTACAGTCTAAATGATGAGAAACAGAATATAAAATCTAATGAATCGGGTTAATAATGATGATGATGATAATAATAATAATAATAATAATAATAATAATAATAATAATAATAATAATAATAATAATAATAATAATAATAATAAATACTGAATGGAATCTGTAATCCTGTTGTACGGTTACAATGCAAATGGAGACGAGGACAGAAGCTAACATTATTAAACTGCAAACAGTGCCATCCTCTCTCCTGTATTTTTGGAAATATGATGCAGTAATTCATCATTGAGTGACAAATAAATAAACACAAACAGACAGCTGCGTATATTTAACATTAGTCAGCATTGGAAGTATTATCTCCCAGAAGGTTTTGTAGCGAACCACATGGTATGTGTGTATTTTTACTCCATGACTGTTTGTCCCTGACAACAATCGATTATTCCCTGCCATGAGACAGTGATCTGTGCTTTTGAACTAGGGACAAAAGAGTTGTTAATGTATATGGTAACAGTTATATTTAAATAAATGATAAGCATAAATTCGTAACTGATAATCAGTGGTTATATTGTTAATTTGAATCCTTTACAGTTTCATCTGACCTCTGATAGTCACAGTTTACCCGAAGTTTCAGATCCGTTTTACAGTAATTCTAGTAACTGAAAAGGGAACGCTTTCCTGTTCCATGTAACGTAACGTAGTAACTCAAGGGACACAATAGGGAACATGCATGATCCGGGGTTTTAATTAAAAATACGCTAATCTGATACAAAATTACATGCAGAATTCAAAAATGTGATCAGAATGTACAAATAATAACTCCAAACATGATAAAAATCTACGAAAATGTCATGTCACGCAAGTACGCGATCTCATTGGCCTGACGTCATCGTACAGGTTGACTGAATTAGCAGACGAAATAACACGTAGTGTGCTGTGAGAAGCAGGATACACTTCGCGTATTTCTACTTTACGTTAGTGTCTAGTATGGTTAAATTCGAGGTCTATACATTGGATAATAATCTGAGTGGTATATTTTAGACTTAAAATGAATACTGCGCAGACAGTGAGGCAGAAAACTTATAAATGGTGTAGAGTTCCGATGTGCAATAGCACATCGCATACCATCCCAAACAAATTGTTTATAAACGTTCCAAAGACGCTAAAACTAGGGAGAAATGGATTTTGGCGAGCTGGAGAAATGCTGGTGATATATCGGAAAAGTCTACAGTTTATTTTTTGAAGATTTTAACGTAAGATGAATTTGTTTGAATTTTCAAATAACTTTTCCATGTCAGCTGTTCTAGTCGTAAAACTTTAAATTTTAATGTATGATGCTTTATTTAAATGCTTCAGTTACATCTTGGAATATGAAAGTAATAAATGGTGCATTAAATAATGCTGATTATTAAAGTATTCTCCAAACCTAACCTATGTTTTGGGTGATCCATGTCAAGATAATAAATCAAAGGGGTTATGAACCATTTTGACAGCTCTAATTCTACCAATATATCTTGGCATGGGACAGTTATGTATGTCTTTATTGAAGAGCTTAATTGGTAAAAACAAAGGGTAAAAATACCGCGCGAGTTGGCCGTGCGGTTAGGAGCGCGCAGCTGCGAGCTCGCATCCGGGAAATAGTGGGTTTTGAACCCCACTGCCGGCAGCCCTGAAGATGGTTTTACGTGGTTTCCCCATTTTCACACCAGGCAAATGCTGAGGCTGTACCTAAGGCCACGGCCGCTTTGTTCCCATTCCTAGGCCTTTCCTGTCCCATCGTCGCCATTATGTGACGGTGTGACGTAAAGCAAACAGAAAAAAATTAAAGTCACAGCACCCAAAGACATTCCTGTATTGAGCGACTAAAATGTCACCAGGACACTTTTCTTTCCTGATATGCTCAGCTTGTTAAAAGCCAAATGTAATTAATGTTACTGGCTTCACGCCCCGCTAACTACTTCTACGATTTTCGGAGACGCCGATGTGCAGGAATTTAGTCCTGCAGGAGTTAAGTTTACGTGCCAGTAAATCTACCGACACGAGGCTGACGTATTTGAGCACCTTCAACTACCACCGGACTGAACCAGGATCGAACCTGCCAACTTGGGGTCAGAAGGCCAGCATCTCAACAGTCTGAACCACTCAGCCCGACTTGTGAAAACTAGATGAAGTCATATTTACCTTTATCATGTTTAACTTTTTCCCTCCACAAAGATATTTAATTCTCTTTCATGGGCCCCGGTAGTGGGTAGGCCAGTTGTCCCAACCATAAATATATATATTTTTGGGGAATGATAGATTATAGCCCTATAGTACTATGATCTTTCTTTCTTTCCTTCCTTCTTTCTTTCTTTCTTTCTTAATCAGTTTATCCTTCAGGGTTGGTTTTCTCTCGGACTCAGCGAGGGATTTCACCTCTACCACTTCAAGGGCAGTGTCCTGGAACGTGAGACTTTGAGTATGGTGATGAAACTGGTGAGGAGGGCCATTACCTCGCCCAGGAGGCCTCACCTGTTATGCTCAACAGGGGCCTTGTTGGAGGATGGGAGGATCGGAAGGGATAGACAAGGAAGAGGGAAGGAAACGGCCGTGGCCTTAGGTGCCTGGAGGAGAAGTAGGAAAATACGAAAAACCACTTCGAGGATGGCTGAGGTGGGATTTGAAACCCTTCTACTCAGTTGACCTCCCGAGGCTGAGTAGACCCCGTTCCAGCCCTCGTACTATTTGTTTTCAACTTTCATGGCAGAGCCGGGAATCGAAACCGGGCCTCCAGGAGTGGCACACATTAACCACTACACCACAGAAGCGGACTAGTACTACAATGCTACCTATATGTTTATGTTAGTGCTGAAATCCGATTTCTTACTTTACTAATGCTGAAAGCCCGAAAATGTAATGTTATTCTTTAATAGGGGAATCAGTCTAGAAGGAAATGTTGAAAGTGATGTGATATCTATCCAGGTTCAGTTGTTATCCTAATACTATGGGTTACAGTACATTGCACGTATATAAAAGATGCCACTTACAAACTTGTTTTTTATCCGCGAAATTCTGCGGCCACAAAAGTCACTATTTTTCAAGAATGACGACATCTACACATGATAGATTGTCTGATTGTGCTGTTTTGAACCTTCTTTCTGTCATTCGCGATCATGAATAATAAACAATCGGCTTTTAGCAACGGCTGATGCATAACGGCTGGTTGAGCTCCATGCGGTACTGGATCGTGACGTCACAGCGCGCCGCTTACGTCAGAGGCCGTTTCACTCGCCTTGCGGAAAGGCACTATTAAATATTTTTTTAATGGTAGAAAACAAGGCAACATACCACAATGTAATACGTTTACATACTATTTCATTGGTGTACTTTTCAAAAAAAATATTTTTGAAAATGATGCATGTTCCCAAAAAACCTAGTCAACCCAAGTGGAGTCGCGGGTAAAAGCTAGTGTATCATAATTGCGTATTTTTTTAAGCACATGAAGCAGGCTGCGATGTAGAGTAGGCCATGAATTGTGTAGGGAAATATAACTGTTATTTGCGTTGCAAGGGACAAAAGTGAGGTTTTACGTATGGGTTGCGATTTTAACTGCCGAGATGTGAAAGTAGTGATGTCAAACAGTCGGCCACGAAATGTGTGGTAAAATTGCTTTATTTCAAAGTGTCCGGAAAAGGCCTATATTTCAACGGTGGTGGTGGTGGTGGTGGTGATTATTGTTTTAAGAGGAGGTACAACTAGGCATCCATCTTCTACATAACATTAATCAGAGGGAAAAAATGGAAGGGATCCGACACTTCGAAAAATGAAGATATCGGCCAAAGGAAGACAAGGGCCACGGAGGGCGTGAAAATGAAAGACTCCCTAGCCCTCGCAAACCTAATAGCATCGGGATCGAAAAAGAACAAGAGTTGACCAAGAGCGGTCGGATAAGATAGATGAAAGTGAGGAGCCTGGCACAAGTAAGTGGAAGCAATGCCAGAACTAAGATAAGGGCCCCGTGGTCGCCAACCCACGCTCCAAAGTTCAGAGCCCCTGGGGCCCCTTTTAGTCGCCTGTTACGACAGACAGGGGATACCGAGGTTGTTATTTTATTTTCCCCACCCACAGAAGGACTATATTTCAAACTTGAAGCAGTGTAGAGAACGTCTTATATCTGATAATGCCTGAAACTGTTAGTGCCGGGATGAGTGGCTCCGACGGTTGAGGCGCTGGCCTTCTGACCCCAACTTGGCAGGTTCGATCCTGGTTCAGTCCGGTGGTATTTGAAGGTCATCAAATACGTCAGCCTCGTGTCGGTAGGTTTATTGTCACGTAAAAGAACTCCTGTGGGACTAAATTCCGGCACCTCGGCGTCTCCGAAAACAGTAAAAACCGTTAGTGGGACGTAAAACCAATAACATTATTATTTTTATTATTATTATTATTATTATTATTATTATTATTATTATTATTATTATTATTAAACTATTAGTCTCGTCTAGTAAGGTAGCGGAGGTGGTGGTGAGTTTTGTTTTAAGAGTAAGCACAACTAAGTAACCATGCTCTCTGAACAAATTAAGTGGAAAATTAAAATAAAACAAGGCTATTTATTCAACGGAGGAATTCGAAAATAATGTAAACTACCCTGAGAAACAGAACACTTACACAAAGCGAATAACGAGATCAGCAATAACCGTGTCATCGGTAGGTGTGAGGTGGTGGTGGTGATTATTGTTTTAAGAGGAAGTACAATTAGGCAACCATCCTCTATAAACACTAATTGGAGAGAAAAAATGGAAGTGATCCGACAGTTCGAAAAATGAAGGTATCGGGCAAAAGAAGACAAGGGCCACGAAGGGCGTAAAAAAGAAAGACTCCCTAGGCCTTGAGTACTCTAATATCGTCGGGGTCGAAAGAAAAAACAAGAGTTGACTAAGGGAGATCGGATAGTCTGATAAATAAAAGTGAGGAGCCTGTGACAAGTGTAAGCAATGCCAGGACTCGGCTAAGGTCCCCGCGGTCGCCAACTCACGCTTCCAAGAAGAGAGCCCTTAGGGCCCCTTTTAGTCACCTCTTATACAGGCAGGGGATACCGTGGGTGTTATTCTACTGCCCCCACCCACAGGGGGTAGGTGTCAGTTCCGAGTGTCTCCTGCAGGCCGAGGTTCCGTCTTAGGCCAGAGAGATCGACGCACTCTGTGGGGATGTGGGCCACAGTGAAGTCGGCACCGCAAGAACACGCTCGAAGGTCTTCACTCCTCAAGAGGTAAAGAGTGCGTAGATCTTCCATGACCTATCTTCATCCTACACAAAACTGCGTCTTCTCTCCGTGAAGGCCGGAAAGAGGACCGCCACACGGTGGTTGTCATCTTAATTTGCTCTCAGCTTGTTGGAAGTTCGGTCACAAATATATCAATTCATCAAGTCTTATTAGGACAATAAATAAGGACTCGGTTGGACCAAGGAACTAAAGAGGAGGATAATGTATGCTTCTTCCAAAACTGACGGTATGGGCTAAAGATAGGGTAGAGCAATGAAAGATGCCGTTTTCAAGTACGTGAAATAAATGCTTAGACTCAGGTAGAAGTAGTGACGGTGATGATTATGGTTTTGAGAGGAAGTACAACTAGGCGACCATCCTCTATTCACAGTAATCAGAGAGAAAAAGTGGAAGGAGCCCGACACTTCGAAAAATGAAGGTATTGACGAAAGAAAGGCAAGGACCATGAAGGGCTTGAGAATGAAAGACTCCCTACACCTAAGAACAAGAGAACAAGAGTTGACCGAGGGAGATCGAATAGTTTAGATGAAAGTGAGGAGCCGTGGTCGCAACCCATTGCTCCCAAGTTGATAGGGGTGGTGATTTTTGTTTTTGAGAGGAAATGCAACTGAAGAGCCATCATATCTTAATCGGAGAAAACAATAAAAAAAGGTCCGAACCGTCGAAGAATGAAGATATTGGGGAAAGAAAGCGAAGGGCTACGAAGGGCGTGAAAATTAAATACTCCTTAGGCTTCGAAAAACTAATACTGTCGCGGTCGGAACAGAACAAGAGCTGATCCAGATAAGTCGGATAGGCACAAAGTAAGTGGAAACAATGCTAGGCTGATTTAAGAGGGGTGGATGGAAAGAATTTCAATAGATACATAATTGGAAGAATACAGCTGTGATTTTTTTAAAGAATTCTGACAGTGAGTGAATTCGTGAGAGAATAGGTGGAAACATTGTGCTTTTGCCTCCACGAGATTTCTTAACCATACGGTAACATAGCAAGTTGAAGACTGCACATGAGATCTGTGACCTAGTCGCAAGCCGTGATATATTTATAACTGTAGATCTGGACGTGCACCAAGCAGGTGATTTGCAGCCAAAATTACTCCTCTACCATTCTTCTGTAACTGTCATGACCTTCCTTTCGTGGTAAAGGTCAAACTGTGTGGGCAGTTCCACACTTTACACATTGAATGAAGCGGATATCGGTGTTCAGAATCAGCTGATTATACTTAACTGTTTTACAATGGCTTGAACAATTACCCTTGGTTCTGGTTCGCTGGCGATGATCTACCGTGACTACAATCGGCTATGTATAAGAGATTTCACCTTTCAGAATGAAGAGACGCTGCCATCGATTATTGTAAGTGTAGCATTTATGATATCATGTGCTACAACAACCTAAGGATTTTAACCCAAATCGAACTACTTTCAGAGTATTCTAGTTTGAATGCTGACGTCTGAGTTCCTCCTACTGCCCACGAATGTCCTTGGAGGAGTGGAAGGCACTAAGGCCCGGTTTCACAGTATACGCTTAAGCCTTGGATCGGGCTTAAGCGGGAGCTTAAACTCTGGACGAGTTTCACAGTGGGGAGTGCAAGTGGTAAGCCGAGCTTATCTGTGACTGGCTTAAGCTGTATGAAACTGAGGTTTAAGCTAAGGATTCAGATCAGATGGTAGAGCGCTGGCCCTCTTATAGCCCAACTTGGCAGGTTCGATCCTGTCTCAGTCCTGTGGTGAAGGTGCTCAAATTCATAGTTAGTGGGACGTAAAACCAATAACATTAATAAATAACTTATATTTCTGAATATATTTCGAGGCTCAAGAGACAAAAATGTCGGTCGGTCACTTGCTTTCTTGGCTTACGCTGCGTGAACCATCAACGATAGACCCCAAGTGTAAGTGTACGAATTGTAGAGCATAGAAACCTCTACAAAAAAGTCCGCGATGGTATATACCTATTTCCAACTGTTTGCCCTCTAGAAACGATGTATAACCTACAAGTCAATCAATCATAGGCTACGGATGTAAACAAAGATGAGAATTGAATCACTGCGCATGCGCAAGCATTACCAACTTCGGAGATGTTCAGCTTAGTAAAGCTGCACATGGTCCCCCTACTGTGAAACTCGTAGTGTTTAAGCCAAAGAGTAAGCCTTGCTTAAGCGGCGTGCGTGGCTTACTAAAGCTTCGGCTTAAACTCAAACTGTGAAACCGGGCCTAAGCGGGATGGAGTGGTTAGCACTACAGTATGCCCGGCCACCTCTACCCCGAGGAATGAACCTCACACTCATTTTTGAAGCGTCATGCGCCTCTCCAGACGTGGACATTTATTTTCTAAATTTTTGTCTTCCTGACGGGGAATCGAACCCACGTCCTTCTGTGTGGTAATTATTGTTTTAAGAGAAGTACAACTAGGCAACCATCCTCTATTAGGTATAATAGTAATCAGACGGAAAAATAGAAGGGCTCCCACACATCGGAAAGTAAAGGTATCGACCAAATGAACAAAAGACTAAATACTAAAGACTCCCCATGCCCCGCGAACTTAATACAGACAGGGTTGGAAAAGAACAAGAATTGATCAAGGGAGGTCGGATAGGATAGATGAAATTGAAGGGCCTGAAATTGAGTAAGTTCAAGCAATGTCAGGACTACGCTAACCCACGCTGCCAAGTTAAGAACCCCTGGGGTCCCTTTTAGTCGTCCCTTTCGACAAGCAGAGGATACTGTGGATGTTATTCTACCTCCCCTATCCACATGGGGAGTCCTGCTAGGTAAACCCAGCACGCCTTTACGGCCTCGGCTGGTGATTATAGCTTTTAATAAGGGAAAAGTAGCTAGAAAACCATACCATTTCACCACTGATCACTGGGGGGTGGGGATACTGGGAGAGTTCTGACCTATTTAAGAATAAACTATCGGCAAAGAAAAGGGAAGGGTCACTAAAGGCGTGAAGTAAACATCGTGTTCGTGAGCTCACTACTTCTAGGCGAGTTCGTGACAGCGTGTAATAATTTAAAAAAATATATAAAGGTAATGGAGCTGTTATGGCTGTTTCTTTTCTTGTGTACAATCATAATATAAATAATCGTTCGTGCGTAATAAGTCATATAATCGCCTGTTGCTTTTTATTGATGGATGCGGTACTTTTTCAACTGTCTTGGCACATGTCAGAGCAAAGTGTAGCTTCTAGGGCAGGGATGGCGAACCTTTTCCAACAAGTGTGCCATTTTAAGTCTGGTTTATTATTCTCAACAGTTCACTGTGCCACTTGTTTTCCATTAAGGAATGTCTACAACTTACAAACCCCCACCCCGCGACTTCCTTTCTGAATTCCCCATTATGTTTCATAATATGTTATTTATTTACTATTCACTTATTTATTACACATATATCTTATAAATGTATTTGATTGCATGTCCCGTGGGGCTGTACTTCAATTACGGCCATGGCGATTTCCTTCCCACTCGTATGCCTCTCCTATGCCATCGTCGCCGTAAGACCTATCTGTGTCAGTGCGACGTCAAGCAACTTGTAAAGACAAATTATTAGGTATAAAAATCGAAAGTAGTAATATTGCGAATGGACTTCACTTCCTCCATTAGCGTCATTATCTTTCTACGTTGTCGTAGTTTGTATGCTCAACAATTAAACTAATTTCTTCTTTATCACAGCTATCCTTGCTTGTAAGATCACATTCATGCTTTCATCAAAACATACATGTGGGAGTTATCCAAATTAGCTTTCAATTGCTCGGAAACTTCTTCACTCGTTTTTTTTAAATTATTCTATCCTCGGCAGCAGTTCGGCAGGGTGACATTCCTTCAATTCTGTTAATTATTAGTTGTTTGTTAGGGAAGTTTTCAAAAATGTGTCGGATGTCAAGAAGAAAGTTTCTTTCAACAACTCACCTTGAGAAATCGGTTTCCCATGCATGCTGTACTATGCAGCGAGACAGCCGCACTGATATTGTTCCTGGGCCGGAAAGATGATACAAAAGAACTAGTTAGTTTTGTGTAATGTTCGATATTTTGTGAAACGAACTCCCTTCTTCCTTCATTTGAAATGGAACAAACATTTGAATGATTAGTCTCGAAATTGAGCTTTACATCAAATGTGGGGATACAATTGTTTTCGAATACAGGCAACACATCTTTCTATCAGTCCAAATTCCCTTGTCCAGAGTTCTTGAAAAGTACGGTCACCACCTTTGTTAAGTTTATGCTCTTTTCGGCACCGAAATATGTTTGTGATATCCGTATAAAAACCACCAGAAAACGACACTGTTATCTCACTTGACTTTCGGACCTATCAGTGTAGCATTGTTGCCATATTGCACCTCCGAATGGAACTAGTATTTAGATTTTCGATATTTATTTCTTACAAGCGAAACACTATAAGATATGAATTGTCCGTAGTAGAAGACGTATATAAAAGCATTATTATGTTCATGCGACGTGCCACCGAAATCGTGTTCGCGTGTCACCTAGTGACACGCGTGGCATAGGTTCGCCATCCCTGTTCTAGGGTATTCCCAGTCTTCTTCATAGCTGTGACTGCGTGGAAACTGCTGAGGTATGGGTGGTGCTGAGTAGTGACATTCAGAGCATGGCTAGTGCGTCTGGATGTTATTCATATGGCTGTTCATGCTGCAGTAGTACATTCTGCCCCAGTGAGAAGTTTTTGAAAGAGTAAGAGAAAACAATTTAAAAGTTCATCGTGACAAATGTGAATTCCTTCGAGCAGAGATTCGTTTCCTAGGACATGCAATTTCAGATAAGGGAATTGAACCCGACCCTAAGAAGGTAGAAGCGGTCAAGAATTTCAACCAGCCACAAACAACTAAGCAGTTGAAGAGTTTCTTAAGACTTTCAGGTTATTAAAGGAGGTTCATACCAAATTATAGTAAGATTGGTAAACCACTATACGAACTATTAAAGAAGGGTGTAAAATACAAATTGGGATATGATCAAGAGAAGGCATTTAATGCCTTAAAGGAAAAACTAATAACAGCACCCATATTACAATATCCTGATTTTTCAAAGCCATTTAATATCACTACAGATGTCCGGCTCCATGGCTAAATGGTTAGCGTGCTGGTCTTTGGTCACAAGGGTCCCGGATTCGATTCCCGGCAGGGTCGGGAATTTTAACCATAATTGGTTAATTTCGCTGACACGGGGGCTGGGTGCATGTGCCGTCTTCATTATCATTTACTCCTCATCAAAACGCGCAGGTCACCTACGAGCGTCAAATCAAAAGACCTGCATCTGGCGAGCCGAACTTGTCCTCGAACACTCCCGGCACTAAAAGCCATACGCCATTTCATTTCATCACTACAGATGCGAGTGATTATGCGATAGGATGCGTACTATCTCAAGGACCAATCATTAGTAAGGATCTTCCCGATAGCTTGCGCGTCACGCACACTGAACAAGACAGACAGAAATTACCGTGTCATCGAAAAGGAACTGTGCGTAATAATTTCTGCAGTGAAATACTTTAGGCCATACGTATATGGTCGTGAGTTTGTAATAATGACAGATCACAGAAGTTATATAAAACGATGGTAGTGCGGTGGTGATTATTGTTTTAACAGGAAGTACAGTTGGGCAACCATCCTCTATTATTACTCCTAAGTGGTGGTGGTGGTGGTGGCGATTATTGTTTTAAGAGGAAGTACACCTAGGCAACCATCCGTTATTAACACTAATCAGACGGAAGAAATGGAAGGGGTCCGACACTTCGACTAATGAAGGTATCGGCTAAAGAAGGACAAGGACCATGAAGGGCATGAAAATGAAAGACATCGTAGGCCTCAATACCGTCGGGGTTGGAAAAGAACAAGATTTAACCCAGGGAGATGGGATAGGCACAAGTAACTGAAAGCAATGCCAGAACTCAGCTAAGTGTCCCATGGTCGCAAACGCACGTGCCCAAGTTAAGAGCCCCTGGGGCTCAAGTGGACGTAATGGAGTTAAAATAGAAACAAAGTCAACTGGGAGTGCGAACATCTTAGTAGGCATATATGCAACAGCATTTAAAAATAGGAATTTACATCGGCCGAGTTGGCTACGTGATTTGGACCACGTAGGTGTGAGCTTGCAATTGGGAGATTGTGGGTTAGAACCCCACTCTTCGCAGCCTTGAAAATGGTTTTCCGTGGTTTCCAATTTTTACACCAGCTAAATGCTGGGGCTCTATCTTGAATAAGGCCACAGACGCTTCCTTCCTATACCTAGCCTTGTCCTATCCCGCCGTTGCCGTAAGATCGGTATGTGTCGGTGCGACGTAAACCAATAGCAAAACAGGAATTTTGAGGCATATATCTCTGACTTCTTTTTACACACAACGTAGACAGGACTTTTGGAAGAAGAAATTATGAAGGAAATTCAGTGTGAATATCCAGTCGTTACAGTGAAACGATTTACGAAGTGAGCAAGTTCGCGAAAAACAACCATTCTGTTATCAGTTTATTGACCTCATAGAATGTGATGCCCACTGTCATAAGACCAGTCTCATAAGTGATCCAGTGTGGCAACTGGCTCAGGTTTGGACACACATCCTTTAGCTGTCGCTCATACATTAAATACTGCAATCGCGATAGAGCACATTCGCTCACTGAGTGTTCAGCAACTACAGGGCTGCATCCAGTGTGGCAACTGGGTCAGGTTTGGACACACATCTTTTAGCTGTCACTCATACATTAAATACTGCAATCGCGATAGAGCACATTCGCTCACTGAGTGTTCAGCAACTACAGGGCTGCATCCAGTGTGACAACTGGCTCAGGTTTGGACACACATCTTTTAGCTGTCACTCATACATTAAATACTGCAATCGCGATAGAGCACATTCGCTCACTGAGTGTTCAGCAACTTCAGAGCTGCACTGTGTGAACTGTTCTCCCAGGTTTAATAAAATACATTTTTCTGTCATCACAAGCCCGCTTTGTGGCCATGATTTTAAACGCAATTCGATATGGTCTGACACTGTGGTTAGCCGGTTCGAGTCCCATTGGTGGAATCAAAGTCATCATCGGAATATTGGCTGGCAGGGTAGTGGAGGTATTGGTATACAATTTCTAATCACTAGATTGTGTGGCAAAAGCCTGAATTTAGTTCCAAACCTCTCCGCAGTGTTCATTTAGAGTGAGATGGTGGTGGCGCTGGTGATTATTGTTTTAAGAGGAAGTACAACTAGGCAACTATACCTAACTCTAATCAGAGAGAAAAACATGGAAGGGATCCGACACATCGATAAATGAATGTATCAGCCAAGAAAGACAGGGGCCACGAAGGGAATGAACATGAAACACCCCCTAGGTCTCGAGTGCTCTAATACCGTCGAGGTCGGAAAAGAATAAAAGTTGACCAAGAGAGGTCGGATAGGATAGATGAAAGTGAGGAGCCCGGCACAAGTGGAAGCAATGCCAGGAATCATCTGAGGGCCCCGTAGTCGCCAACCCACGCTCCCAAGTTAACAGCCCCTGGGGCTTTGGAGTGAGTCCATGTGACACTCTCGATAGTAATTCATCCATCGGATGGAGAGATTAAGCCATCAGCAGACCCTTTCTGTTTTTCGACAGGAATAGGCTATGTACCGACATCGAGTTTCACCTTCTTCGTTCCTCATTATCATCTCACACCCAGACGCGCAGGCCGCCTATGAGCGATAAATAAAAATAGACCTGCACACCAGATGAGCCGAGCATGTTCTCGGACACTCTCAGCACTAAAAGCGATACCCTAAATAAATAAATAACTGCATGTCCAGCTCTGTGGTGTAGTGGTTAGTGTGATTAGCTGCCACCCCCGGAGGCACGGGCTAGATTCTCGGCTCTATGGAAATTTGAAAAGTGGTACGATGGCTGAAACGGGGTCCACTCAGCCTCGGGAGGTCAACTGAGTAGAGTGTGTGTGTGTGGGGGAGGGGTGTTCGATTCCCACCTCCGTGGTTTCCCACTTCTCCTCCAGGCAAATGTCTGAATGTTACCTAACTTAAGGCCACGGCCGCTTCCTTCTCTGTTCCTTGCCCATCCCTTCCAGCCTTCACATCCCCCCACAAGGCCCCTGTTCAGCATAGCGGGTGAGGCCTCCGGGGTGAGATGCTGGTCCTCCTACCCACTTGTAGCCCCCGACCAAATGTCTCAAGCTCCAGCACACTGCCCTTGATACGGAAAAGGTGGTATCCCTCGAAGAATCCGGGGAAAAACCAACCAGGTAAATGGATTAAATACAAAACAAACATAAAGGCATAATTAACTACCATAATCAGAATGAGGTTTGGGCATGGCTGCTATCCTGCTTAAGGAGAAACCATTCACCGACGTGCAATACTGATGGAAACGAACTGGCAGACATCAACTATGTATTTCGTGTGTTTGACAAACTTAAACTGCCCCAAAATATACTTAAAACCTACAAAGCTGAACGTACAGTACCTTTTTCCAGCTTGTGTATCAACTTTGATATCATCAAATAACCCGTAATTCTGCCAAACAATAGTGCAATACCTTCAAGAAAGAGACGTTAAATACATAACATTGTAACAGTGAATAAGGCAACTATTATGTTAAGTTGCAGCTGGCTAAATTCTCAATCATTGACCTAAAGTCATATAAAAAATAAGCCGTAAAAATGAAATAAACTCTAGGCTTTGCTAATCTAATACTGTCTGGTTGGGAAGAGAAGAAGTTGGCCAATGGTAGAGGGTGGTGATGACTAATTATGAAGTACAACTGGAAAACTATCTTCTATTACCAGACGGAAAAAATGGAAGAGGTCCAACCCTTCGAAAAATGAAGGTATCAGCCAAAGAAAGGTCCACGAAGGAAGTGAAAATGGAAGACTCCCTAGACCTTGGAAAGCTAATACGGGTGGTGGTGGTGATTATTGTTTTAAGAGGAAGTACAACTAGGCAACCGCCCTCTATACAACACAAATCAGAGAGGAAAAAAATAGAAGAGAACCGACACTTCAAAAATGAAGATATCGGCCAAAGGAAGACAAAGCCCACGGAGGGCGTGAAAATGAAAGACTCCCTAGCCCTCACAAACCTAATAGCGTCGGGGTCGGAAAAGAACAAGAGTTGACCAAGAGAGGTCGGATAGGATAGATGAAAGTGAGGAGTCTGGCACAAGTAAGTGGAAGCAATGCCAGGACTCAGCTAAGGACACCGTGGTCGCCAACCCACGCTCCAAAGTCAAGCCCCAGCGGCCCCTTTTAGGCTTGGGATACCGTGGGTGTTATTCTACCGCTCCCACCCACTGGGGGGGGGGGGAAGCTAATACCGTCGGGGTAGGAAAAGAACAAGAGTTGACAAATGGAGCGCGGATAGGAAAGATGAAGGTGAGGAGCCTGACACGAGTGAAAGCAATGGAGAGCCGTGGCCGCCATCTCACGCTCCGAAGTTGAGAGCCTCTTACGACAGTGGATGTTACTGTACCGCCCGCATCCACAGAGGGGAGGCTGGATAGGAAAGATTAAAGCCGGGAACCTGGCACAAGAAAGTGGAAGCAATGCTAGACAAAAAAATAAAAACCAAACCCCATGGCGCAACAGCCCCGAAGGGCCATGGCCTACCAAGCGACCGCTGCTCAGCCCGAAGTCCTGCAGATTACGAGGTGACGGGTGGTCAGCACGACGAATCCTCCCGGTTGTTATTTTTGGCTTTCTAGACCGGGGCCGCCATCTCACCGTCAGATAGCTCCTCAATTGTAATCACGTAGGCTGAGTGGACCTCGAACCAGCCCTCAGATTCAGGTAAAAATCCCTGACCTGACCGAGAATACAATCCGGGGCCTCCGGGTAAGAGGCAGGCACGCTACCCCCACACCACGGGGCCGACAGCAATGCTAGACAAGAATAACAAAAAGCAAAGTCATATCCACACAGGCCACGAAAGCCCTTGGAGGGGTGGAAGGTAAAGGCTTTAACTATCCGTAACCTCGGCACTTGCTGGAGTAGACTACAGTAGTTAGCTCTATGCATGGCTGCCTTTGTCCTCATTAGTTAACCAGCTATTCTTTTTTGGTGTATGCTGAATGATCCTCAGAGCCACGCGGACCTCCAGAAGTGGAAATCTCGTTTTTTATATGTTTCGACTTCCTGACCAGGAATTGAACCCACGACCGTCCGGGTGAACCGAGCACGCCTCTGCCAGGCGGTCCCTGCACAAGAATAACGCCCAGCCTATAAGTAGCCGTCCTCGGCGGCCCACGTTCTATTCCTGGTAATGCCAGAAATGTAAAATCGGAAGGAAGACTGGTATGTGGTTAAAAAGGTGTACGCAGCCTGATGCATTATTACCGCAGGAACGGAAATAATAGAGATATTCATGAATATAGTTCAGTCAGCATGGTAATGAGAGAAAATCCACAGAGGAACAAGGGATACCGTACGATAAAAGCATCAAAGTGAGAGCTTGATCTTCTTCTTCTTCTTCTTCTTTATCTGTTTACCCTCAAGGGTCGGTTTTTCCTTCGGACTCAAACGAGGGATCCCACTTCTACCGCCTCAAGGGCAGTGTCCTGGAGTTTCAGACTCGGAGTGAGTCGGGGATACAACTGGGGAGGATGACCAGAACCTCGCCCAGGCGGCCTCACCTGCTATGCTGAACAGGGGCCTTGTGGGGGGATGGAGAGATTGGAAGGGATAGACAAGGAAGAGGGAAGGAAGCGGCCGTGGCCTTAAGTTAGGTACCATCCCGGCATTTGCCTGGAGGCGAAATAGGAAACCACGGAAAACTACTTCCAGGATGGCTGAGGCGGGAATCGAACCCACCTCTACTCAGTTGACCTCCCGAGGCTGAGTGGACCCCGTTCCAGCCCTCGTACCACTTATCAAATTTCGTGGCAGAGCCGAGAATCGAACCCGGGCCTCCGGGGGTGGCAGCTAATCACACTAACCACTACACCACAGAGGCGGACGATAGTTTTTTTTTATAATCTACTTTAATGCTGTTCGAATTTTCATATAGTATATATAGGATAAAAGAGCTTGTATATTTTGAATATTTAAATCCCGTGTTGTACAGTCATCCCCGACGAAGAATACTTTATTTTTCTTTGCATATACCGTGTGACTGGTGATTCAATACTGACAGTGAATTACTTAAAAACATATCCGGCTCCGTGGCTAAATGATTAACGTGCTGGCCTTTGGTCACAGGGGTCCCGAGTTCGATTCCAAGCATGGTCGGGAATTTTAAGCATAATTGGTTAATTCCCCTGATGCAGGGACTGGTTGTATGTGTCGTCTTCATCATCATGTCAACCTCATCACGACGCGCAGGTCGCCTACGGGAGTCAAATCAAAAGACCTGCACCAGGCCTCTCCGGAGGCCACACGCCATTATTATTATTATTATTATTATTATTATTATTATTATTATTATTATTATTATTATTATTATTACCATTACTTAGAACATCTAAAGAAATGCATTTTGAAAATGAAACAGGAATGGCACAATGAAGGAAGAAATTTTGTAACAGATCCTCGCGCACCGAAGAGCAACCCGATTATCTCCCGGCAACTGGCGATAAGTAGTAATTTTCTTCTAAGTACTTAATACAGGGTTCGTAGTGTCTCTTCTTTTCAGAATCAACTTCTTTGGCCTGTGAACTGTTACTCTCAAACCTTATTGTTGGATCAATAACAACGCCGATGTTTCTCTCCCTGTCAATCGCGACAGTGTCTGTACGTTTACTTTGTCCATCGATAGAGATGCAGTGAGTGCAGTTCTTCAAAGACTCGAATCTTCTAGATTAACTGGTGATTGTTGTGATTGTTTGTATAAGCTGCAAAACGGCGTCCTCATTAGCCCGTATTGATCAGGAAGATAATGACTATTGATTAACACAAGAAAAAACCGTATAGGAACAATGATTTCAAGAATGAAAGAAAAAGGAATTATAAAAGAGGACGTTTGAAAGGTTAGTTCTCGTATGCTGTAATATCGCAGTCGGAGGAAAACAAAATGTGGTGGCCTAGAACGTCAGTAAGTCTTTCAGACCTTGTTAGTTCGTAACGTGTGCCCAGTCCGCATTCCTGGCTGAATTGTCAGTGTGCTGGTCTTCTGTTAAGTGGGCATCGGGTTTGATTCCCTGTCAGGCCGTAGATTTTAACTGCGTATAGTTTATTCCTCTAGTATGGGCCCTTGATGTTCTTGATCTTCCTAATGCACATCTTGATTTAAATACAGCAAATCACACTACTAACAACCACAGAAACATTTCCGGCTCCATGGCTAAATGGGTAGCATGCTTGGCTTTGGTCCAAAGGGTCCGGGGTCAATTCCTGCACGGGTCGTAGATTTTAACCTTTATTAGTTAATTCCGAAGGCTCGAGAGCTGGGTGTGTGTGCCGTCTTCAGCATTATAATTCTCATCCTCAGAGACGCGCAGGTCACCTATAAGGCGTCAACTCGAGCTACCTGCACCCAGGCCACACGCCATATTATACCACAGAAACGTGCAATAGTGAATACATCCCTCCACTTAGGGTTGCATTCAGCGATAAAACTGGACTTGCACATTAATGCAGACCCCAATGATTGGTGGTGGTTGTTAAAGTACAACTAGCCAACCATCCTGTATTAACAAAAGTCACTCCGTACAGGCCATGAAGGCCCTTGGAGGGGTGGAAGGTAAAGGCTTCCACTATCGGTAACCTCGGCACTTGATGGGATAGAGTGGTTAGCCCTACGCCAATGCCTGGTACTCATTTTTGGTGTAGGCTGAGTAAACCTCAGGGCCATGTGCACATCAGAAAGTAAACTCGTGTCTTCATCCCCAGGTAGTGCAGCTCTTTCCAGGCACATCTCCCCAATGGAGGTGAGCTGCACGTACCATTTGAACGGCATACCAGCCCTCTTGCCATTCTTACAGTACCGGGAATCGAATCCGGGCCACCAAGGACGGCAGCTAATAGCGTTAACCGTTACGCTATGGAGGCGGTACTAATTGAAAGGAAAATGGAAGAGTTCCGACACTTCGAAAAGTGAAGGTGTCGGTAAAAGAAAGAGAAAGGGCACGAAGGGCGTGAAAATGAGAGACTCCCTAGACCTATTAACGTCGGGGACGGAGAAAAGAAAAGACCAGGAAAGAAAGAAACTTGATGTGTTCCCTGGTTGTTCTGCTGCCACTAATTTCCGCTATATGATAGTACTGCTGCAACTGTACGAAACTCACCTATTAACGGCGGGTACAGCAACTAATTATTATTATTATTATTATTATTATTATTATTATTATTATTATTATTATTATTATTATTATTATTATTATTATACAAGTTGGAATAAGAGCAGTTACTTATTGAGTAACATACGGCTGCGAGAGAGTGCCGGCTGTACATAGGCGCTAATTCTGACCACATCCCAGTCCAAGCCATGTATGGCTATAGTATGGATGTCGTAATCATGTCATCATCATGCGGTTGTCCATGGCTCACATTCCGGTGAATTTCGTTGGCTCGAACTGGTGTCGGCGTTACCCACGCACGGGCAGTTTGCAAACCAGGCTGACCTATACACTCGAGTGGAAACTATGCGTTAACCTAATATGCTAAATTGAAAACCAGCACAACTGTTCGTTTTCTGTCATGAATCGTTAGTTCAGGGAACTGCTGTCTCAAAATGAGCGCTAGTAGTATTGGCTTCAGGGGTGGGAACCTCGAATGTTTCACAGAAGTATGTAAAAAAAAAAAAGAGTTCCCATTACGGAAATATTACGTGTATTCATGAAGATTCGCATTTTATGATGGCAATCCGACATGTGGCCTTTCTACAGTGTCCGCCTCTGTGGTGTAGTGGTTAGTGTGATTAGCTGCCACCCCCGGAGACCCGGGTCCGATTCCCGGTTCTACCACGAAATTTGAAAAGTGTACGAGGGCTGGAACGGGGTTCACTCAGCCTCGGGAGGTCAACTGAGTAGGGGGTGGGGGTTCGATTCCCACCTCAGCCATATTTGAAGTGCTTTTCAGTGGTTTCCCCACTTCTCTTCCACGCAAATGCCACGGCCGCTTCCTCCCCTCTTCCTTGCATATCCCTTCCGAGTTTCCCATCCTCCAAAAGGACCCTGTCCTCCACACCAGTTGTATTCCCCGAGCCAAAGCCGCACGCTCCAGGACAGTGCCCTTTAGGTGGTAGAGGTGGGATCCTCGCTGAGTCCGAGGGAAAAACCAACCCTGGAGGATAAACGGATTAAGAAAGAAAGAAAGAAAGAAAGAAAGAAAGAAAGAAAGAAAGAAAGAAAGATTAGTTCTGCTGTACTAGTATTTCATATTTGGAACTTTGGCTACAAAAACAGTTTTTTCTGGCTTCATTAGTCAGAGGTTAAAACTCAAATAAGAACATTAATTCTGGTGTTAAAACCTCTTCGATGAAGTGTTTTCAGTAAATAAGATTCTTAAAATCTAACTATCTTGGAATTATCACAGAAATGGGTCAGAATTGTCAGTTTTCTCAAAGACTGTGATGTAAATACTCAAAATACCTCAAAATTAATACATATTGTGTTTGCCTGGACCATCACCCTGGGTAGAAAGAATCTTTCCGCATGTGAATAACTTTTGGAGAAGAGGCAGCATTGCGACGAAAAGTGTAAAATCTTTATTAAAATTAAATTTGACTGTGACCACAGCTGCACTACTGAACTACTGTAACTTGTTGATGACGTTGACAGCTTCATGTCTTGGTGTAAGAATTTCTCTTAGACACAGCCATTCGTCTTAGGTGAAAACCTATGCCCACCTATGACAAGCATTTTAGATCTTTGTTTGCCGTGGATTTGGCTGGGCATCGCACACATGAACACAGACAGACAGACAGACAGACAGACAGACAGACAGACAGACAGACAGACAGACAGACAGACAGACAGACAGACAGACAGACAGACAGACAGACAGACAGACAGACAGACAGACATCATGGATTGAAGGCAAATGGCTTCCTATTGACGGACTTACAATGGCAACCTGACTGATATATGTATTATTCCTTGTTTATTATTATCGTCTATCTTGTGTCATATATGTTTCCTCTAAATGTATAAGTGTCCAACCATGGTCCCCTTTCTCTACGGGGTTTGGATATGAAGTGAGATGAATCTTCGTAGCGAATTTTTACGACCGGATGACTTTCTTGACGTCAACCTAATCAGATGAGTTAATGAGATGAAATGAATTACATTATGTATGATTGTAAGAATGAAGAGGATGAAACACGGCGCCGGCACATAACCCGAGACTTTACGTCCCGATCCGACGGACAAATCACCATTAACAGCGTCATATGCCCTCACACCATATAAGACTAAAAACGGTTTCCTACGCCCTGGACGTAAAATGGCTCCTTGAATATTGTGTTCTCTACCTATCTTATGTACGTTGCCTAGCGACAGCGACTCTATGCATTTAATCTTGGTGACAGCACGTTAGATTGTCATATCCCAATGCACGTTTTCCGATGGTTTTTCGTTCATAACTCACCACCGAAAGCTAAAACGAAAATTCCGGCTTCGAGGTGCACTCGGGCCCCTTTCCATCTACCTATGTTCAAAATTTCAGATCTCTGCGTGCTGTAGATTTTGCTGGGCATTGCGCACAGGCACACCGACACACAGACAGACAAACACTTCCTTTTATAATTATATAGATAAAGAAGTAATGAGGATATTATACATAAAAGGGCACCCTCAGAAAAATACACGTACATGCGGTAGCCCCGGAGGAGTGCGAGAAGCTCCGGCAGCCGCACAGTTCCTATCCTTGCCGCTAGATGGTGTTTCATTCCATTGATGCGGTTGAAACTGGAAGCAGGCTGTGAATTTTTACATGTGGTAGCCCAAACCTTGCATATCTTCATCTTCTTCTCAGTGGGAGTAGTCGCATTTAAAGAACCTCAAACACCACTGACATCAGCAGGATCGAATCCATTATCTTGGGAACATGAAGACGACTATTGAGGAGAGGACTTTTCTCATTCTTGTGATGGTGATTACTTTTTTTAAGAGGAAGTACTACTGGGCAACCATCCTTTATTGACACTTATCAGACGAAAAATTAGGAAGAATTTGGAGAGATCGGACACTTGGAATGAAAATACAGTCGACAAAAGGAGGGGAGGGGCTATGATGGGTGTGAAGACGAAAGACTCCCTAGGCCTCACAAACGTAATATCGTCGTGGTTGGTAAAGAGCACGAGTCGACCAAGGGAGGTAGGACAGGAAAAATTAAAGTTGTTTGTCTAGCAAAAGTAGAAGTAATACTGTATCCGACTCAGCTAGAGGAACCGGGGTCGCCAACCCATGTATCCAAGTTCCGAGCCCCTGGTTGCTATTTTAGGCGCCATGTTCTACCGCCCCTGTCAAGAGACGGTGTTATCTTCTTCATTTAACGTTAAATCGGCGGAAAGTCCGTTAATTTATCCTCTGAAACAATAATCACCACCGTTTGACAAGGATTCGAAATACCATGTCATTGATAGATGCTAGCGACCGTGCCAAGAAACCATCACGTGTACATCTGTAAAACAAATGGTGCGGGTACTTATTTTTTCACGAGCAAGGAAATAGGGTTATGAAACCTTAATAATATTAATTATAAGAGAAAGAAGAAGTGTTCTGACACATCTAAGAATTGTAAATAAAGAAAATAACTCTCAAGCAACTGCAAACCTAATGGTTTTGCGGTTGGTGGTTGTGGTAGAGGTTATGCTGCTGCTGCTGATGATGATGCTTGTTGTTTTAAGGGGCCTAACATCGAAGGTCATCGGCCCCTTGGTGGAGGTTATATGACGATTGTCGTTTTATGGGACGAAAGAACGGCATTATCATTCCCATTTACCACCAATCATGGAAGAAAAAAAGGAAGAGGTCTGATCCTTCTAAAAATAATATCGGATATAGACATGGAAAGATCTTCAAAGGCTGGAGATGCAAGACTATCTAGGCGTCGTAAACTTTATGTCGTCGAGGACGGAAGAGAAGAGTGGTGGAGATGGTGATTAATGTTAGAGGAAGTACGAATAGGGAACCATTCTCTAGAATCAGAGGGGGGGGGGGGGGTGTAGAAAAGAAAAAGATCCGACACTTCGAAAAATGAAGGTATCGGCCAAAAGAAAGACAAGGGCCATGAATGGCGTGAAAAATAAAAGCCTCCCTGGGCCTGGAGTGCTCTAATACCGTCGGGATCGGAAAAGAACCAGAGTTGACCCAGGGAGATCAGATAGGATAAATGAAAGTTAGGAGCCTGATACAAGTAAGTGGAAGCAATGCCAGGACTCAGATCAGGGCCCCGTGGTCGCCAAACCACGCTCCCAAGTTTAGAAACCTTGGGACACCTTTTAGTCGCCTCTTACGACAGGCAGGGGTTGCCGTGGTTGTTATTCTACCTCCTCCACCCACAGGGGGATAGAGAACAAAAGTGCTGGTTGATGGTCATTATTATTATTGTTTTAAGGGAAAGAAAAACTGCCAACCACCTCTTCTTAACACTGACTAGAGGGAAAAATGGAAGAAATCAGAGCCGTCGTAAAATGAAGGCGTCGACAAAAGAAAATGAAGGGCCTCCAACGGCATGAAAATGAGGTCATACAGGAAAGATGAAAGTGAGAATTGTGACACAAGTACGTGGAAGCGGTGCCAGTCTCCTATGGTCCCCGTGGTCGCTAACGCGTGTTCCGAAGTTGAGAGCCCCCGCGGTTGCCAATTTTAATAGCTTCTTGCGATAGGCAGAGTATACCGCGGAGTAATAGCTTCTTACGATAGACTGAGTATACAGCAGAGTATTTTACCACCCCCACCCAAAGGGGAGTGTCTTCTCTGCTGTTATTCATCTTCAGTAGATGACAATACCACTGCAGTTGTACAAAATCTAACTCATCAGCAAAATGACAACAAATGTGACACATCGGAAATCGGTCAGTATAACACCCGTGTTGTTTTGTGTACAAAGTGTTATCTTAGACATACAATTGACAGTGACCTCCAGTACAACTACAATCTAGCATCTGTCACTAGCTGTAGTTGGTTGCGGTAGAACACACTCATTGCATCTCCTGCCTGTTGTAAGAAGCGACTATAGGAGGAAACAGGGTTTCCGAACTATGGAGCGTGGGTTGGTGACCACGGTCCCTCTAGCTCAGCCTGGCATTCATTCCGTTTGCTTGTACCATCTTTCCTATCTGACTTCCCTTTGACGAATCTTGTTCTTTTCCGATCCCGACGGCACTAGGATTGAGAAGCCTAGGGAGTCCTTCATTATCACGCTCTTCGTGGCCCTTTCCTTTGGTGGTGGTGGTGGTGGTGGTGATTGTTTTAAGAAGCAGTACAACTGGGCAACCATCCTCTATTAACACTGATCAGAGGGAAGATGGAAGAGGTCCGACACTTCGAAATATGAAGGTATCAGCAACAAGAAAGTGAAGGGCTACAAAGGGCGTGAAAGGCCTCGAAAAAACTAATACCGTCACGGTACGAAGAGAACATGAGTTGACCAAGGAGGGTCGGACAGGAGAGGTGAAAGTTACGAGACTAACCCAAGTAAGTGGAATCAGTGCCAGATTCAGCTAAGGGAACCGTGGTTGCAAAACTACCCTCCCATGTTGGGAGCCCCTAGTTCCCCTTAAAAGCGCCTCATACGAGGCAGCGAATACCGTTGATGTAGGCCTACTTATACTGTACCGCCCCCACCCACAGGGGGTAGGGACGGGGGGATGTAATAGGCTTGAACATTCTGTAAATTTCTGGAAATTTACGTCCGCCTATGTGGTGTGGTGGCTACTGTAATTAGCTGCCAACCCCAGAGGCCTGGGTTCGATTCCCGGCTCTGCCACGAAATTTGAAAAGTGGTTCGAAGACTGAAACGCAGTCCCCTCAGCCTTGCGGGGTCAACTGATTAGAGGGGTGTTCGATTCCCACATCAGCCATCCTCGAAGTGGTTTTCCATGGTTTCCCACTCCTCCTCCAAGCAAAATGCCGGGTTGGGAACTTAAGGCCACGGCCGCTTCCTTCCCTCTTCCTTCTCTATCCCTTCCGATCTTCCCAACCCCCCACAAGACTCCTGTTCAGGATAGTAGAGAGGCCGCTTGGGCGAGGTACTGGTCCTATTCCCAAGTTGTACCTCCCCAACCCAATGTCTCACGCTCCAGGACACTGCCGTTGAGGCGCAAGAGGTGGAATCCCTCGCTGAGTCCGAAGGAAGAACTGACCCTGGAGGGTAAACGGATTAAGAAAGAAAGGTGGTGGTGATTATTGTTTTAAGAGGAAGTACAACTAGGCAACCATCCTCTATAGAACACTAATCAGAGAGAGAAAATGGAAGGGATCCGACACTTCGAAAAATGAAGATATCCGCCAAAGAAAGACAATGGTCACCAAGGGCGTGAAAATGAAAGACTTCTTAGGCCTCGATACCTTGTACCTTCGGGGTCGGAAAAGAACAAGACATAACAATGGGAGGTCGAATAGGATAGATGAAAGGGAGGAGGGTGGTGGTGGTGAATACTGTTTTAAGAGGAAGTACAGCTAAGCAACCATCCTCTGTATAACCCTAATCAGAGAGAAGAAAAGGGAAGAGATCCGAAACTTCGAAAAATCAAGGTATCGGCCAAAGAAAGGCAAGGGCCACGATAGACGTGAAAATGAAAGACTCCCTAGGCCTCGCAAACCTAATAGCGTCGGGGTCGGAATAGAACAAGAGATGACCAAGGAAAGTCAGATAGGATTGATAAAAGTGAGGAGCCTGGCACAAGTAAGTGGAAGCAATGCCAGGACTCAGCTAAGGGCCCCGTGGTCGCCAACCCACGCTCCAAAGCTGAGAGCCCCTGGGGCCCTTATAGTCGCCTCTTACGACAGGCAGCGGATACCGTGGATATTATTCTACCGCCCCGGCCCACAGGGGAATTAATAAAGAAAGAAAAGAAAATTTACAAAAAAATTACAACTGTTTCACTACATGTCATATACCTACGTTTTTTTTTTTTTTTTTTTACAAAGATCTCGCAAAGACGAAATAAACGACAGCTTGCAATACATGCTGGTCGCTGTCCTGAACTATGGTGGTGGTGGTGGTGATTATTGTTTTAAGAGGAAGTACAACTAGGCAACCATCCTCTATATAACACTAATCAGAGTGAAAAATGGAAGGGGTCCGACACTTCGAAAAATGAAGGTATCGGCCAAAGGAAGACAAGGGCCGCGAGGGGCATGAAAATGAAAGACTCCCTAGCCCTCGCAAACCTAATAGCGTCGGGGTCGGAAAAGAACAAGAGTTGACCAAGGGAGGTCGGACAGGATAGATGAAAGTGAGGAGCCTGACACAAGTAAGTGGAAGCAATGCCAGGACTCAGCTGAGGGCTCCGCGGTCGCCAACCCACGCTCCAAAGTTCAGAGCCCCTGGAGCCCCTTTTAGTCGCCTCTTACGACAGGCAGGGGATACCGTGGGTGTTATTCTACCGCACCCACCCACAGGGGGGTCCTGAGCTATGTACTAATGTTACTTACTTCACTTTCCGAACTACGGTTTCTTCATAAGATGGCGGATGCGCGCAACGCTGTCCATTACGCCATCTGATCTTTGCATCGAGTCTTTGTACCTTCCTCTTTTAATGTCAGTTTTTTACTAGCTTTTATAGTTTTTAAATTATAGAAGGAAGTCTGGCAAACGCTTCTCTGGGACACGGGTTTTTACCGTGGAACCCAGTATTGGAACGAAACGATAGACGTATTCTATTAGACAAAACAAAGTTAGAAATGTTTTAATTTAACGTAGGCCCTTTTTTGAAAAGAGACCGGGCTAGAAGTATGACGTCATAAAAATTCAAGCCCGACTCATTACGTCAATCATATCACCTCAATTATCAGAATAAGACTCGGACATCTTATCTTATCCCCGTCATCTGTTGGTAGACTTCCCACATTGCCCCTCTTATCCCAATCAAGAAGCCGACCTCAGCCATACAAGTTTAGGATGCACTAAATACAAATCACAAGGAACCAATTTGTAGCCATTCCTTATAAAACTGAAAGGGACGGATGCGAACTAGCATGAACCTGGCGGCAGAGATCACAGTGGTGGTGAATCTAGTACCGAGAAAGTAAGGTACTGTATAGTGAAAGGGGTCTGACACTCCTACTTTTTAAACATTACATTCAGACATTATAGCAAAGTGAAATCTATTGATGATCAGGGATGGAGATTCTCGAAGAAGCAGTGATCTTCTTTTGTCTAGGCGCGTAGGAAATCACACTCATGGTCCATCTTCAGAAAAGTACAAACAGACATTCAGCTAAATAGTTATGCTCTGGTTCCGTACCAAAAACTGACAAGAAAACCATAGATGGACATCCAGAAGAAAATTGTGCAATGGCAAAGTGGTGAAGTGGACAGATTGCATTTATTGAAATGTGTTTCCACCAAGTTTAATTGTTATAGTTAACTTGAAAATAACTTATCTTCTGAATAAACGTATTTGCAATTGAAGCTCATTATTATATAATTTCTTTTCTTTAAACATTTTTTCGTGTTCCTAACGTAATAGTTAGCCTAAACATATCTTCTGAATATAAGTACTTGTAATTGAGTGAGGTGGTGGTGATTATTGTTTTAAGAGGAAGTACAACGAGGCAGTCATCCTCTATATAACACTAATCAGAGGGAAAGAATGGAAGGGATCTGACACTTCGAAAAATGAAGGTATCGGACAAAGAAAGACAAGGGCCACGAAAAGCGTGAAAATGAAAAACTCGTTGGGCTTCGAGTCCTCTAATACCTTCGGGGTCAGAAAAGAACAAGAGTTGACCAAGGGAGGTCGGATAGGATAGATGAAAGTGAGGACCCTGGCGCAAGTGGAAGCAATGCCAGGACTCAGCTAAGGTCCCCATGGTCGCCACCCCATGCTCCACCTTGAGCCCCTCGGACCCCTTTCAGTCACCTCTTACGACAGGCAGAGGATACCGTGGGTGTTACTCTACCGCCCCACCCACGGGGGGTACTTGCAATTGAAGCCAGTATATTAAGCACTAGCCGAATTTTAAAGTGAAACTAACTTAACATTGTGACAAGATACATTCAATTTCTCTTGTCTAAACTATCCTCACCCAGCCCAAGCTCCTATACCATGTGGCTTAAGGCCATGACAGGGGGCTACCGCCAGGACAGGCTCCATGGTGTGAAGATGTTGCTCCTTTAATAAACGAAAAGGGCTGGCTGCATGGTCTTGCAGACCGAATGCCAGTATGATTTTATAAAACGTCCTTTTAATCGCCGCTAGCATTATTTGTTGTTATCTACAGCTCTTTGGTGGTTTTGATGCATGACCTTCAGACTTTATTGCAGTTGTCATCATGAACATCGTATCGCTTGTGGAAAAGACGTCCTAGCAGTATATAAAAGAGTTTACTTGTTGGATAACATATTTTGAAGGGTTAGTTGAGGACGGTGACAGATGTCAGCATTGTGTTCCACATGGAGTGTTACAGTTGCTGTTCCGTGCTGCAGAAAGCCGACAGTTCGAGCTAAAGCGAAGCGCATTTAGGAGGCACTGGGTCAAGGTCACTGGCTCGCTCCGTGCTGTTGTGGAAGGTCAGGGGTACTGGGAAGGGGCGGAGCTGCTCCTGTATTGATTTCGGGACCACTCTACTTGCTGCTGACGGTCGAGAGTTTGAGCCCAGCCAGTGTGTCTGCGCGGCTGTACTTTTCATGCACTCAAACTACGCAGCTAGCTGGTTGCAAGACTCAAAGTAGGTCGCTCGGAATCCTGGTGGAATACATTCCCGAAATATACCGGTAATACACTAGCTGTCGTATCCTTCGTTAACGGGTTAGTCTTTGTACTAATCAGACGAGAAAATGGAACACCGAGCTCGATAGCTCCAGTCGCTTAAGTGCGGCCAGTATCCAGTATTCGGGAGATAGTAGGTTCGAGCCCCGCTGTCGGCAGTCCTGAAGATGGTTTTCCGTGGTTTCCCATGTTCATACCAGGCAAATGCTGGGGCTGTACCTTACTTAAGGCAAACAGCAGCTTCCTTCGAAATTCTCAGGCCCTTCATAACCCATCGTCGCCATAAGACCTATCTTTGTCGGTGCGACGTAAAGCAACTAGCAAAAAAAAAAAAAAAAAATGAAAGACTCCCTAGGCCTCGGAAACTTAATACCATGGGGTTGGAAAAGAACGGGAGTTGATCAACGAAAGTCAGATATTAAAGATGAAAATGAAGAAAATAAGAAGCAATGCCAGGACTCAGCTAAGGCCTCGTTGACGCCACCGACGCTGTCAGGTCCCTGGGGTCCCTTTTAGTTGCCTTTTACGACAGGCAGAGGATGCCGTGCATGTATTATACCGGCCCCGCCCTCAAGGGGATACTGTTTTGAAAGAAAGTACAATTAGGGAACCATTTTCTCAAGAGTAATCAGAAGCGAAAAACAGGATCAGATCCGGTTCTTGGAAGTACTGTGTGAAGGCAGCGGCGAAAGAAAGGGTGAGGCCACGAAGGACGTGAAAATGAAGGGTTCTCGTAGCCTGGCAATCCTAATACCGTCGATAATAAGAATTGACCAAGGAAGGTCGAATAGGAGAGTTGAAAGTGAGGAGCCTTAAAAAGTGGAATGATAGACAGACTCGGCTACACCCACGGTATCCCCTGTCTGTCGTAAAAGGCGACGAAAAGGGGCCTCACGGGCTCTGAACTTGGAGAGGGTGGGTTTGCGACCACGGGGCCCGTAGCTGAATCCTGGCATTGCTTCCGCTTACTTGTGCCAGGCTTCTCACTTTCATGTATCTTATCCAACCACCTTTGGTTAACTCATGTTCTTTGCCGACGGTATTATTTTATTATTATCTTTATCATTATTTTCCTTCTCAATAGAAGCTAATGACCACGGGGTTTTGCAGAACAACCACAACAATCACCACAATTGTCAGCTTGTTCGTTACCATGATGACTAAAACAGTTCTCAACGACAGCAATCGTTTGT
Organism: Anabrus simplex; assembly: GCF_040414725.1. Lineage (NCBI taxonomy): Eukaryota > Metazoa > Arthropoda > Insecta > Orthoptera > Tettigoniidae > Anabrus > Anabrus simplex. Next base: position 341,695,691 of record NC_090268.1, on the reverse strand, counting down.
CCTCAATTACCGCGTGCAGGCATATTCATTTGACGTCATCTGGCTGCTTGCACGTCAATTTCGACGTTCTGTTTTACTCTAGGCCTACGAAGTGGCAGAGTAAACCGTATCTCCGTTGGGTGTCTATGCGATAAACATAAGACATAAAAAAATTGAAAGTAGTTTTTTTCCTTAATTGTTGTTATGTACTATGTCCTGAGATATCGCACGTTTGTGAAAAATGCTGTATAATCGCGAATATCTCCATTATTATTATTATTATTCGTTCGGTAAAAGGGCGTGACGCGTAAAGGATCGGACTGTCACTTCGAAGGTTTTCGGCGACGGAAGGATGGAAAAGAGCTAGGACTGGGAAGGTAGCGGCCGTGACCTTAATTAAGGTTCAGCCTCAGCATTTCCCTGGCGTGAAAATGGGAAACCACGGTAAACCTCCTTCAGGTCTGCCGACGGTGGGATTCGAATCCACTATCTTCCGAATGCAAACTGGCAGCTGTGCGACCCTAACCGCAAGGCCAACTCGCTCGGTGAACCCTGGGGGATTCCTTTAGTCGCCTCTTACGACAGGCTGTGGTAGTGCTGCTGATGATCTTTGCCGCAGATATATTCTACCGCCCCCAGATCACTGGAAGAATTCAACGGACTCGCCTGTTTATAGCTACTGTATCCTTGTAAATTTTTTGACGTCTATGCGCAATATTATATTTTAACCTGGTCGTTGTCCGGCGCCATGGCTAAATGGTTAGCGTGCTGGCCTTTGGTCCAGAGGGTCCCGGGTTCGATTACCGGCCGGGTCGGAGATTTTAACTTTAAATAGTAATTCCCTTGGCTCGAGGACTGGGTATTTGTACTGTTCCCAACATCCCTGCAAATCACACACCACACATAACACTATCCTCCGCCACAATAACACGCAGTTATCTACACATGCCAGAAACCGCCCACCCTTATCGGAGGGTCTGCCTTACAAAAGCTGCACCCGGCTATATATAGCCACACGAAAAAAAAAAAACTGTAGGAATTCAACGAACTCATCCCTGTTTATAGCTACTGTATCCGTGTAAATTTTTTGACGTCTATGCGCAATATTGTATTTTAACATGGCCGTTGTCCGACTCGTTGGCTGAATGGTGAGCGTACTGGCCTTCGGTTCAGAGGGTCCCGGGTTCGATTCCCAACCGGGTCTGGAATTTTAACCTTCATTGGTTAATTCCAATCACCCGGGGGCTGGGTGTTAGTGCTGTCCCCAACATCCCTGCAACTCACACATAACACTATCCTCCACCATAATAACACGCAGTTACCTACACATGGCAGATGCCGCCCACCCTTATCGGAGGGTCTGCCTTACAAGGGCTGCACTCGGCTAGAGATAGCCACACGAAATTATTATTATTATTATTATTATTATTATTATTATTATTATTATTATTATACCTGGCCGTTGGCGTTGATGGTAGTGTTGTTCAGTGATTCACGCTATTGTAACTTGCGCATCATAATACAACAATTGAATTATTGAAATATTCCGCATTGTGTGCATATTCAGTAAGTGTAGTGTTACTTCGACAATGGAGAAGAACCAATATGTAGATTACTGGAGTGTACTAAAAAATTGTTCTCATTTTTTTGCATTACCGAAGTCTCATAAAAATAGTGTTTGCATGATTTTTATAAATTATAGACAGACTGTGTTGCCCGCCATTGCAGAAATGGAAACACCAAGCGAGTTGGCCGTGCGGTTTGGTGCGCGCAGCTGTGAGCTTGCGTTCGGGATATAGTGACTTCGAACCCCAATGTCGTAGCCCTAAATATGGTTTTCCGTGGTTCCCCATGTTCAAACTAGGCAAATGCTGGGGCTGTTCCTTTATTAAGGCCATGGCCGTTTCTTTCCCACTCCTGGCACTTTCCTACTCCTTCGTCCCCATAAAACCTATGTGTGGTGCGATGTAAAGCAAACTGTAAAAAAAAAATTAAAAAAAAAGAAGTTCAATATTTTGGTAACATGCATCATCAAAAAATATTGGTCTCTTTGTACCTTTCAGTGCAGCAGTGTTAAGAGTCAAAAAAAATTAAAAAATAGATTTTCCTCAAAATTGTAACCAGCAATACTAAATCCCTACGTTTCGTAGTAGATTCGGAAATATGCCACAGTATTGTGAAGAAGAAAACCAAGTACCTACGTGTACGGATATGACTCTACAGTTCGTAACATAGCACAGTATGCAAACAGTGGAATTCAACAATGGACAACGTCCATCTGATATGCTGAAAAATAAACCGCGCCAGACAGATAATAACCATCTTACGCGGAGACATGCAGTTTGCCCGTGACGTCAAATAGACAGACCTGCACCAGGCGAGACGAACATATCCTCGGACACTCCCGACTCTGAAAACCGTACGATAAATAAATACAAATAAATAAATAAAAACAGTGGAATAACACGTCGGAGATGTATTGAAATGCCAGAAGATTAACGGAATGTCAGAATCCAAAATCTGCCATCACCACCACTAGGCTAACCTGTTAAAGCACACACTCTTTTCACGAACACCTGTGACTGTCGTCCGATGTTAATTAATTTAAATAATATTGGAGTATTAACCACTTTGAATCTCCTATGGTGTAATTAAATATCATACCCTACGATACAATTCAGTTTATATCATCACTTTTTATTAAATTTGTCTCAATTACAACTGCTACAAAACTCAAGAGTAATGGAAGATACAGTTGATATGTCAAACAACGTACCTGATTAACTCCAAGCATGATGTACATAATTACATTAGCAATTACCCGTGATAACCAAGCATTACCTTTTAATACAATGTTATTGATAAAATTAGTATTTCGTTAGAGATATAGCGCTATCACAAAAGCGGTATGTACCCATTAAGACACTTTCTAACTATCTTGATATAATGAAAATAAATCATCTGATTCCATAGGTGCAGTTGCTTTCACATAACTGCGATAAAAAGTTAGTAACTGATAAGTATATGCAATACTAAGAAGAAGAAGTATGGTTATGAAAACGAATGCAATAATGTATTCAATCTTAGCATAGAATTCAAGTTGCGTGCTCATCTTGTTTAATGGATTAAATTTCCATAGAAACAAACCTCATTGTAATTTTGTTATAACACTATCAAAACAAAAGACACCATCATCCTAATTGTTTAAATAGGCTAGTACAAGTAGTATCCGGTACAATTTGAAGCACGCCTACCCAGTTACCTAGTCATGATCAAAAACTTTATACGCGCTCGCACTTATTCATAGACACACACACAAATCTTAGCTTGCAGAATACTCTTCGCAGATAAATGATGAGGAATATGAGAGCAGTACATCATAAATACACTTCAATTACACCTAGTGCAATATCAATTAATGTGTTTAATATAATAATGCGTGAAAGGAACGGTTAAACACTGTTGTCACAAGAAGACAATATTTCAGTTTCGATTATATTATTTTAGTAGTAGTATCCTGAGTCAGGCTCGACGTAAAATTGGCTAAGCAAACACATGAATGGCCAGCAGTTAGATTGAATTCACTGTGAAACACTTATTCCAATGAACAAGTAGGTGAATAATTTACAGTAACAACAATTAAATAATCGGGCTGATTAGGTTGAAAACTTCTTACTCTCTGGCAAGGATTCTTTCAAATGAATTAAGGCCTATTTCCATTGCTACCTAATTATATAAAACTGACACATTACTGAACTACTAAACAGTGTAAGTAATACAATAAATATTGAACACGATATTACATTACAGTCAACATCAGGATTTTATACAATTTCACATACATAACAAGGTACCCAGCCTAACTACTTATCAGACGTGCTTGATTTTTCTTTTAAACAATGAGGAATGAAATAGGTATGAGAGCAGACAATGAGGAACGAAACAAGAGAGCAGAACAGCATTGGTAGCCTACACTTCAGTTACGCCTACTACTTGTTGCAACACTGATTCGCATGAATTAACTACTGTGCATGAAAGGCATGTTTAAACGCTGTTATCACAAGAAGAAAAGTAACCGAATACTTCATTATGATTATATTATTTCAGTATTCGTGCTCAGTCAGACATAACGTAAAACTGACCATGCAAGCACGAAGGACCAGAAATGAGTTTGAATTTAATGTGAAATACATATTTCGGTGAGGACACGCAGATTAATCACAAATATATTTAATTTTCATTAACAACTTGAGATCAGATTCAAAGTAAATAATTTACTGATTAGTTTGAAAATGTCTTCTTCTCTGGCATGCATTTTTCCTTATGAAGCTTAGACTTACTTACGTCGCGTCCTAAATATATAAAGCTGACACATGACTGAACTAATAAAATTGGAAGTTATATGAACAAGTATAACATGTATGTACAATTAATTACAATCAGTATAAGAATTTTATGAATTTCCGATACCATTAATTTTCAGACAAGCTTGAAATATGTTTAATTTTACATTCTGACCAGTGTATTAATCATCTATGATAAACAGTGAGAGCAGTACATCTGCGATACACTTCACTTACTAGTTGTTGCAACAATGATTAAAGTTTTCTCTCTTCCGTGTGTGCATAGTTAAATAATGTTACAAAAGAATAAAAATACAACCGAATATTTAATTTTTGACGCTATTATTTCACTATTAATATCCAGAGTACGACTAGACATAAAATTCACCAAGCAAGCACATGAAATATCAGCAATTAGTTTGAATTCAGTGTGTGAAATACGTATTTCAAATAAGCACGCAGATGAAACACGAATGGGTGAATTTGAGTCTCAGCTTGGGATCAGTTTCAGAGCAAATAATTTCACAGTTTTTTGACAGATTATCTTGAAAATTTCTTACTGGCATGTATTCCTTTTAATAAAGTTATAACCTACTTAAATTGATTCTTTAGTTCATAAAGATAACATATGACTGAATTAAAGTGGAAAATACGTACAATAAAAGGAGGCTAATTATCAGGCTTGAAACATGTTTAATTTTACATCCTGACCTGTATTTTGACGAGTTAACCCAAGAAGATTGTTACTTCCACAGCTTCCTAATGGACATGTTCCTGTCTGAATCTTTCTGCATGACCTTAGCTACAGCCATCTCGAAATCCTCTTGAGTTACGTGGACTCGACGTTCACGTAGAGCATACATACCAGCTTCGGTACATACCCCTTTAACCTCAGCTCCTGAAGCTCCCGGCATGAGTTCCGCAATTTTACGTAGATGAATGCCTCGTGTTAAATTCATCTTCCGTGAATGGATCTTCAGAATATCCAGCCGGGCCTCTTCATTGGGTGGTGGAAACTCAATCTTCCGATCAATACGACCTGGTCGTAGGAGCGCAGGATCTAGGATGTCAATTCTGTTTGTTGCCATGATGACTTTTATATTCTTTGTAGCTTCAAAACCATCCAGCTGATTGAGAAGTTCTAACATCGTCCGCTGCACCTCAGAATCGCCGCCACTTCCTCCTTCGATTCTTGAAGAGCCAATGGAATCAATCTCATCCATGAAGATGATGGAAGGAGCATGCTCTCTGGCCATTACGAATAACTCTCGCACCATCCTTGAACCTTCTCCGATGAACTTCTGCACTAGCTCGGACCCTGACACTCTGATAAAGGTACAATCTGTGTGATGCGCCACTGCACGTGCTAATAGAGTTTTGCCCGTCCCTGGAGGGCCATAGAGAAGTACTCCTTTGGGTTGAGCTATACCTAACGCATCAAACAATTCAGGGTGCTTTACTGGGAGCTCAATCACTTCCTTAATTTCCTTTATTTGCTTGTCCAAACCTCCAACCATTTCGTACGAACTATCGGGCACCTTCTCTACCATCATTAGTGAAACCAAGGGATCTACCTTACTGGGCAGAATCTTGTGAAGTGTATAACTCTCACTGCGTAGAGCTACTCTCGAATTAGGTGTAACATCCTTGATATCAATATTCTTGTCTATATCCACGACGAATTTACCCTCAGGATGAACTTTAACAAGTACTTTTTTCTTGTCCATTGGTTTCACTACCTCTCCTACGTACGAACCTTGCTCTTGAAGTAGCTGCAGTTCCTCGCGCAGCATCCGAACTTTCGCATTAAGCTCATTCCTCGTGGCTTGTAAACGGCGTAAGTTATTTATCTTTTCTGCCAGAATCAGCTGCAACTCCTCAATCTTCGTGTTGAAATAAAATCGCAGACCTTCACCTGTGGAATGCTGTTCGTCATAGTCCATCCATTCCAAGTCGAAGGATATGAGTACGTCATCCATACATTTATCTTTGGCAGGAGCCCCAAAAAGTGTCTGTAGACTAGTAAAAGCCATTTTCGGATTGTATGTTAGGCTATACTGAATATGTCTATTTAATGTCTGTATAGTGCGTTTCCTGTTGTAGCACACACCTCAAACTAGTAAAGAACTCAGAACTCGGACTAATGTTCGTAGCTGCTGTAGCACTCAATTTCATTACACATGTTAAAGGAAACGTTCAAGAATTTCTAAACGAGCACACATGCCAGAAACACGCACCACGAAATAGCACACTATAATTTTACTTCCACATTTTAAAAAGTTATGTTGTTTGAACAATGCCGGAGGTATTGTAGAACATCCAGTGCGGCACACATACAAGAATAATAGCTGTGTGTATACTCACAGATATTTTAATAACTGCATTGTCGTCGGAGCTCTGTTAGTGACTGAGCAAGTTCGGGCAGCCCGCTGCGCCTCTGTTTCTGCGTCATGGATGTGCAAAACAAGATCTGTCACTCTCACGGCTGACTGGATCCCTCCCTCACTCTCGGCAAGCTTCACATTGTAGTCGCTGAGTCGGCGTGCGCTGCTGTCCTCCTGCTAGTCCGAGGTCTATATAGATCTTGTACTAGTCGAGTGACTCGACAAGTTTTAACGGTGGACATGGGCGTAATTTGGGCATTTTGATTGGGGGACAAGGAGTACCGGGGGGTTGAGAGCAATTTTCGACTGCAAAAATATTGCTAATATTCTAAGTTAATCATTTTAATTTAATAACCAAACCTCTGTAAAGTAAAGAACATTCACGCAGAATAAAAAGTAGACCTAATTCAAATGTATTTGTTACTTTGCCTGTTTTTATCCGTAAAAGTAAAACTCAGGCAGACAACGTGGACAAAATACAAACCTTTTCTTTATTATACCTAATCTTATCACATCTCATTTTTACCCAAAATGAAGTCTTCTCTTTCGATTTTAATTAAAGTATTAATTAATTTTGAAATTAGTAATATTTTTGCGGCTAGCCCCATGGTGTAGGGGTAGCATGCCTGCCCTTTATCCTGAGGCTCCGGGTTCGATTCCCGGCCAGATCAGGGATTGTTACCTGGACTTGAGGGCTGGTTCGAGGTCCACTCAGCCTACGTGATTAGAATTGAGGAACTATCTGACGGTGAGATAGCGGCCCCGGTCTAGAAAGCCAAAAATAACTGCCGAGAGGATTCGTCGTCCTGACAACACGACACCTCGTAATCTGCAGGTCTTCGGGCTGAGCAGCGGTCGCTTGGTAGGCCAAGGCCCTTCAAGGGCTGTAGTGCCATGGGGTTTGGTTTGGTTTGGTTTGGTAATACTTTTGATGGCTAAAAAGCCAAGGAGGATGGCCTCTCCTGGACGATTCTGTTCCTCCAGTATGTTTCTAAACGCCGGCAAGCATGAAAAGTACCCCTCACAGATTGCTGAATTCACTGAAACTGTAAAACTTTAAATTTTAAAAATCAGAGCGAATACACGTTCTAAATACTTTTCTACAAATAAAGACAGCTCTTTCTTGGATATATATATTTCATTCTTCCAACACTGCAGCTCATACAAAAGAAGTTTCTTGTTCTAAGTGTAAAACTTACTAACATATTTTACAATGATCACCTCTACTTTGCTTCTCTTTATAACTTGACTTACATGGTTAAGAACATCCAACTTATTTTCTGGAAGCCTCTCTATTTCTTGCTTAGGAATGTCAGTATCAGGAAACAGCATTGTAGCTTTGTAATACTGTTGCACTGTCTCAAATGGAGCAGTCCGTGGCGTTCAGCGCTCATCTGGAATTCTTTCGGAGCTTATTAGCGACATTTTAATTAGAATTATGGGGGAAGGTAAAATTGAACAATAATATAAATTATTTCTATGAACATTATGTAGGTATCCTAAATTTTTGCAACGATCATTTTGTTTCATTGACATAAGAGTAACGAAAAACTTATTGTAAAAATATGTATTTCTACGTCTGTAAAACTGTATTACGAAAATTTGGTTTCCTTCAAGATATTGCGGTGGCAACTGCCACCCCTTGCCACCCCCTAATTACGCTTGTGGGGTGGAAGTGATCTTACCGTGATTTCAAATGAGTTTTGAATGACGAACTGCGTTTTCTATCCCCATATTAAATATCCTTTTATATTGATTATTGTATTTCTGCAAAGACATTATACTAGAACAAGACAGGGGCAGCTTTGAACAAACATGTGTGAAAACTGCATTCAGCGCCCTTAACATCAGTGGAATGACTTTTAGATTTACTGCAAATAATGGAAGGTACCTGCAGAAAGCGTGTCCAACATACCTTTATTATTAACATTTCTTTCCAGTAATAATGGAGTATGGCTTTTTGTGCCGGGAGTCTCCGAGGACATGTTCAGTTCGCCAGGTGCAGGTATTTTGATTTGATTCCCGTAGGTGACCTGCGCGTCGTGATGACGATGAAATGTTGATGAAGACGACACATACACCCAGCTCCCATGTCAGCGAAATTAACCAATGACGGTTAAAGTTCCCGACCCTACCTGGAATCGAACCCGGGACCCCTGTGACCAAGTGCCAGCACGCTAACCATTTAGCCATGGAGCCGGACATTTTACTTTCCAGTTATAATTAGGCTCCTTGGCTGAAAGGTCAACGTACTTCCCTTCGTTTCAGAGGGCTTCCGGGTTCGGTTCCCGACCGGGTCGGGGAGTTTTAATCTCGTATATTTAATTGTTTTTGGCTCGGGGTCTGATTGTTTGTGTTTGCCCCAACACTTCCCTTTTCATACATATACAATACACCACACTACGAACCACTACCAAAACAGTTCATCATCATCATCATCGGTTTATAGTCCTAAGACTGATCAGTTGCCGAAAAATATTTCCAGATTATCCTGTCACCGTAGTTTTCTTTTTCTAATATAATATTTTCTGCGTCATCTGTATGATTACTCTCGAAGTTTTCTTCGTAACTCGTACGGATGGCGATCATTATCTTAGTTTAAGGTGCAATGCTTTTTGATGCAATTAGATTTGGTAATTCCAGCAAAAGTACGTATTCTACAGCTTCCGTATCCAGGTCCCTAGTTGTATGCACGTCATTGATAGTTGTTTTAAGGAGTGTTTTGGAGTATTGATGTACTTCCCATTCTAACTTGTCAAGACCTTGGTACTGTTTTTTTTAGTACAATATTAAATCTGGAAAATCTGTGAGAATCGATTTTTTAAATAGTTTCTGACATATTACCGTCATTTAAAATATGCACAATTAGGTCCCCCACATCGACTCCAACAGCTTTACGAAAAGATGGGTCGTTCCAAACGCATATGCAGCTCCCTTCAGTTACATTCGATCCTATCCGGGATCGAACCCAACAACTTGGAGTCAGAAGGCCAGCTCTTCTACATCTGAATCACTCAGCTCGGACTGATTGAAAATAAAAGCGAAAATATTCAAAAACTCCATTTCATTCTGAAAATTTCGTTACCGGAGATTTAGTTGAATATCCGTTGTACTTCCTTCTTATTTTTGTCATGACACATACTTGATATTTTTGCCAAGAACTTGCCAGTGCACTTGATAACTTTACTGTGAAAAGTGAGCTAGTTGTTCTGACATTTTTATTCTAGTCGGGGTCGGCTCAACGGAAGTAGCAGTAATTGAAGCAATTTCAGCAGGGAGACATGCTGTCGTGTTGCTTCCTGTCAATAAATCTCTGACATGCTATCAGCCACATGATCAATACAGTACTGGGTGTTAAAGATTAATATGATCACATGTTGGAGCCATACCTCGCATCAGATTATATTACACTATGTCGTAAATAGCAAGAAATCACTTCTTCACTACTTTAACTTGCTGAAGGTCTCATCCCTGATTCTCGTATGTTTCTTTCTTTCCGTCTCACACGCTCTCGTATACCAAGAGAGTGAAGTTTTATCTTTGGGGCTCGGATTTCTGTGACCTAAAAACTGTGGAACATGCATTCTTTTACGCCCTAATACATACCAGAATATGACATAAAAAGTTGGAAATATGGTACAGAAGATATTAAATATTGTCCGAAATTTGCTTAAAAGAGTCTTTTTTCTCATCATTTCCTGGTCTTCCTTCCAACACACCGACTGCGTTTATAGCAAACACAACCACCATTACAGTATTCATTATTTTACTAATACTAAAATGTTTTCATTCCTCTCCTGAAGGAAGCGGGCCTCTTAGACGGTGACGCCGTCTCTCAGGCCGGGAGATTTGTTACGGTGAAGGAGATGCTTGGAGAAGGTGAGGGGGATGGCGGTCGTGGTCTATACTAGGAACTGTCCCGGCATGTTCGATTAGGACAGTGCGTTTTCCTATTCTGATTATTCGAATGGCCTCAGCTACCGAGAAGCAGACATTCTGAAGTGATGTGATTTAGGCTTCTGCTTACAAGTTTGGACATTCCTGTCGAGTGCTGCTGTCTGGGAACGAAAGCGGAATTCATTGGATAATTACTGTGGCTGAATTAGTTTAATTTTTTCCGGTGACACTGAGTATCCTATAAGAGATCTTTGACAAGCCAATAATTTTTGACTCTCCTTCAAAAATCGACTGCCTCAGCCGGGATCGAAACCGGGAACTTTGGATTGTGAGTCGAGCGCTCTATTACAGTTCGAAACTTATCCTAAGCTCTGGGAGAAACTCTAGAAACACGTGAATTTAAATAATTTATATACCATGGTATAATCTTATCACTTCTCCGCCTTCTTGGCTAAATGGTCAACGTATTGGACCTTCGGTTCAGAGAGCGACGGGTTCGATTCCCGGCCGGGCCGGTGACTATAACTTGCTAATTTTTTTTGCTAGTGGCTTTACGTTGCACCGACACAGATAGGTCTTATGGCGACGATGGGATAGGAAAGGCCTAGGAGTTAGAAGGAAGCGGCCGTGGCATTAATTAAGGTACAGCCGCAGCATTTGCCTGGTGTGAAAATGAGAAACCACAGAAAACAATCTTCAGGGCTGCCGACAATGGGATTCGAATCCACTATCTCTCGGATACAACCTTACAGCCGCGCGCCTCTTACCGCACGGAACTTGCTACTTAAGGACGACATACACTGCAGACTAGCACAAGCAAAGAAGCGCATTTCTTAAGAAAAGTCAAAGGAGGGTGTAGCCTTGAGAAAGTTACTACGCTGACATAGTACTGAAAAATATACGTACTTAACAATGAGCAGTCGTGGAATTCGAACTCCCGAGTTCTAGAGTGCTGTGCATTCTGGCTGGCGCTTCTCGAGATAATTTGGTCAGTCTTCCCTGTACTGTGTATCTAGTACGCGATAGAGAAAATTTATGTTACTACTCCTCAAGTTGAGCGTTATATATATTATTTGTCTGAATAGCTGCTCTGCTAGTCAACTTTGACGAGAATATTATTATCTTGAGCGAGCAGGCTTTAGCGTCTCATTTCTACGAGAGTAACAAATTAAGTTAGACAGGCAGATGTGTGATATCTGGGTCAGGATACACTTGTGAAGTAGCAGCATGCAATATAGACTTCAAGGCGAGTCTTGCCGTTTAGCCTATCAAAGCTTTGAGAAGTTTGGCGCCAGGCTGAAAGACTGTTATGATCCGCCATTGTTTTAAAACTCCTTTTCCAAGAAACAGTTAATTAACGTATTTATTTTTTGCCCACCAGCCATTCAGAAGTAAAGTTCTAGTGATCTACAGCATAGAAGAAATCAACAGAACAGCATTAGAAATATTAGAACATTAGAAACATTAGGAACCAACGACATGATTGCCACCTTAACGGAATTTCCGTGAAATTTGGTATTTTTAACTTACACAGCGAAGAGAAATATGGGTTGAACGAATAGCGGGATTCTAGCGGATATTATTGTAATTTACAGCGTTTTTGGACGGAAAGAGAAGGTAAAATGAGTCTTGGTGACAAAAAAAATCCCACTTGGATAAAGGTGTGAAACATTTCCGTTGTGCCAGGCGGAAGAACTACAGAGCCGACTGTCGCAAGAAGTCCATGTTTTGTTGAGTGTTTTTGATTGCACCAGAATAGGTTCCCCAGGATGGTGAAATAAATTAAAACACCATTAGCGAGAGAGATAACAATATCAGACACCATAATTACGAAAATTGACTTCTAGTGATGAAAATCAACAACTATTGAGTGGTGAAATGCAACAAACAAACAAACAAAAAGATGAAATTATGGAATTAGTTACCATAATGATGGTTAGGGCTAGGATTTTGAAGACATGTCATCTTTTAATTGGTTCACAACAGACATTGCTAACTTGTACAGAAACCCTGCTTATAGTACCCCACATTGTAGAAATGCTAATTTATTAGGTCATTTTCTGTCATTTTGTATTTTTAGGTTTTCTAAAATTATACACCATTATTTGGTCATTTTATGGAATTTATTAGACTATTTTATAATTTTTGAGTCATTTTCTTACATGTCTGAAAATTTTGAAGCATTTTCTCATTATTGCAACTTTCAGCGAGGATGAATATGGAGACACAACGCTTTGTCAATCTGGGAACTAAAGGAACTTTGTTCACCTTTTACTTCTTGGGAATGTTCACATTCCAGGAGAGACACCCCCAATATTATTGGAGAAGTCTTCCACGTGAAAAGTCGAGATTTTCTTCTGAAGACTCGGAGCGAAGTTCTGTCCGAAACGTAAAGAATTTCACCTTTTTTCTTGACATGGTGAAAGCCCAAAAGCTTATTATGATGTCTATAACATAAATATAGGCTATATTAACTCGATTAGTAAATTGATTGTAAACTTTCATTTAAAATTTGTCGTATTTTAAAGTTTTCGGATCATTTTACTGGATTCTTGCCGTCATTTTATAGATCATTTTATAAAACAGGCCCTGATGATGATGATGTCGAGAGAGCATTCGGCATGCGAAATGCAGAGAGTACGTCCATCAGAAACGGACTGAACTGAAATGATGAACTTGATTCTGACTGTGCATGCCAGACTAAGGCGTATGGAAGAAAACTGTCCAACTGTACTAGAAAACAGCCTTTGGCAAAATGATACGTTTACAGCTTACCAAAAGACAGAGAAATTCAGCACACCAAAAAAAGAACTGGAGGCAGATGAAGATAATGATATGGAAATGTAATTGTTTCAACCAACTTTGATATAGACCCTAATATAAAAATGTTCATCGTTTAAATTGAATGAATATACCGGTACTCTACATTGCAATTGTTTCGAATTTGATTAATTTTTAGCGGATTGTCAGGTCTCATCTTAGCGGAGAAAAAATTAGGGCTTGACAAATCTGTTCCCGAATTCAGCTAAGAAATTCCCAAACTTCGATCATTCTGCAGCCTCATGGAACCTAGACCTTCCTGTAGCTGTTTTCCTTGGGTTATTTTTAAATATGGTGAGTATGACGAAGCCGTAGATCGCTAATTTCAACCCTGGGTTTGCCAGGTGTCCAGTTTTACCAGGCTGAGGGATTTGTCCACGGGGGTAGAGATTTTTCAGAGCGAAAGGAACTGAAGTATTTTTTTCATTTAAAAAATAATTTGTCATTATTAAGAAAAGGAACTCATTTAAGCCTTCCTCCCTTACACAGCTAGGAGGAAGTGCGTGTCATAAGAAATATTAACTACTTTGTGGAGAAAATATTTTCCAAACAGAAAATAAATCGATTACGTTAAAATAAATTATAAGTAATACGAATCAAGTTGGATACTTGTAAACAAAATGAATGATTCTGTACCTACCGTCTTACCAAAGATATTTTAAAACTCTTCAGTGGTAAATGTACACTCATATTAGAACAATCAACCTACCGATATATGCAGAAGGATAGGGGACTGACGACTCTGACTATTCTCGCTAATGTAAACACATTCTTAAAAGTAATTTGAAACAGAAATAATAGTGAGCAAGCAAGTAAGCTTGTCGTTTTGCGTGGCTATAGCTATCATGGTCGTAGCTACCTCCAGTTCTACGCGCAGTCGTAACTCTAGGGACGTGATGTTTCGTTTCAATATTCCCACAGGTATTGGTTGGGATTCGAAACGCAGCAAGCCGGTGACGATACCACTCAGCTATCACTCCCCCTAGTAGGAATAGGTATTTCAGTACTAATATGAACAAAGTTTATTAATTTTGTACTGCTGTATTATTATTAGCCGGCCCCGCGGTGTAGGGTAACGTGCCTGCCTCTTATGCGAAGGCCCCGGATTCGATTCCCAGCCAGGTCAAGGATTTTTACCTGGATCTGAGAGCCGGTTCGAGGTCCACTCAGCCTACGTGATTACAGTTGAGGAGCTATCTGACTGTGAGATGGCGGCCCCGGTCTAGAAAGCCAAGAATAAGGGCCGAAAAGGTCCGTCGTGTTGACTACACGGCAACTCATAATCTGCAGGCCTTCGGGCTGAGCAGCGGTCGCTTGGTAGGCCAAGGGCCTTTGGGGCTGTTGCGCCATGGGGTTAAAATTGGTTAAAATACCTCCATAGTTTATTTAAAAAAACTCGTTGCTTTAGATAATTTATATGGACTACGTATTTCTAATTTTGACAGTATTACTGTAAATAATCAAATTAAAGGCATAATCAAAATACTTCAAATAGTCTATTTAAAAATAATGTTATGCACTGTAAATCTCGGAGTATATTACACAATCTTATTATAGCTAATTTCCTGTTGTTCTCATGCCCGGAAAATGAAACAAATAAATGCTACTAAATAAAGTTAATATAGAATCTCTCTTTAAATCCTTATTAAACAACACGAATAGTACGGTAACTCTTTTTTTTTTTTTAAATCGTAATGCGCAGTATGTCATCAAGTACTTCTCCACGTTTTCCATTGTGATGTTTTGGCGTTAATCCAATACAATTATCTTGTAGATTGAAAAGGACCGCTCAACATCGCAGGAAGTCACTTGTGTACATTTTAAAGCTGAAACTAGCTTGGGTGAAATAACTTCTGCGGGCTCTTCTTGTGCGCCACTAGTGATCTTGCAGACAGAGAGCTTGAACAACCTGGATTTCGTTTCAAGGCAGCATGGTGTTTGTTAGAAACTCTGACCAATGAACGGTATCTAGCCACCTCAGATTCTGACAAGGGTTTAGTTCTTCCTGTGAGGGCGTGTCCTATCAAAACCCGGATTTCTTTACGAGAACTTGTTGATCTGCATTTCTAACAACTAGAGTACACCACCCCTTACTTAGGAGGGACTTTGGAAAGGATCTATAAGCTCTGAAAAAAAATACATAGTGAGATAATTAACATAAATTATCTGTTCCCTCACAGTATGCAGTTGAAGCACCCAGACCTATTGTATTTCACAGACAAGGGGTTAGAAATCCCAATTTTAAACGAATTTTGAAGTCAATGTTAGGTATTGATATACTGTATATTTTATATGAGATAAAATTCGCCAATTATTTTACTATAGTCTGAAAATTAAACGAGCTGACACCTAGATATGTACAAAAATGTTACATTTTCACATAATATGTAGAATATGTACCATTACTAAGAATATGTAAAAATTTGTAAAATGAAAAACAGGTATATCCGCCGACATTCTTTTTTTTCAGTTCTCTACAGGGAAAGGAATGGAATATGTAACTAGTTACACAAGAAACTGGGCCCTAATTATCATACATGGAAGCGATTCCTACCATTCATTCTATTTAATTTATGCACCACAGAGACTAATTTTTCAGAGATTAGTACTTATAGATATTTTCGGCGATATTCATAAATACGCTGGCACAATGAACTTCCAATTTGAATGTCATTAGATTTGAATCCTACTGATCTTAGATGAGCTTAGGAAGAGCATCCAGCCCTAAAACTTCGGCCAAGTCTGAAACAGCATGGGTGTCGGTCAATCCTACACAGGTCTAGAAAGGTGACATTAAGTAAACATGTTTATCTCCCCAGAATACTCAGAATATGTTGGTAAACGCTTAGCTCCTCGATATTAAAGCAATTCTTCTCTTTGGTCACAACAGCCAATTCCACTCAGAACTTGACAGAATTAGCAGTTAAGTGTATTAAAAGAGAATTTTCCTTAATGACAGTGTAAGTTCTTTCTGTGAGGGTATGTCCTGCCAGAACCCGGATTTCTTTACGAGAACTTGTTGATCTGCATTTCTAACAACTAGAATACTCCACCTCTTACTTAGGAGGGACTTGGGAAAGGATCTATAACTTCTGAAAAGAATTACACAGTGAGATAATTAACATAAATTATATGTCCCCTCACAGTATGACAAGCATGAAATGATTCTTTACTGTGCATCCTCATACACACACCGGATTTTCAACACGTGTAGATGTGGTATACAGATGAGTATATTATGTTTACCTGGTGGGAACTAAAAAAAGAAAAAAAGCTACTGTGTTGAGTTCTTTCACCACGGTGAGATGATTCACTGAAGGCAAGAGGGTGTTGAACAAAAACTCTTAGTCTGAAGAAGAGGCAACCGGTTCTTGGTCGTATCTTGTTCCCTGTTCGAAACTGACTACGACCGGTATCATATTAAGTCGATCTACAATAGGCGTGAAGAGGCCACGTATATAAGAAAAGCGTCAGTTGCAGTCTTAAGATTATGATGTTACTGTTGTTGATTAAATTTGGAGGCTTGGGATGTGACGATCAACAGTCTCGTGTAGTCGTAGATTGCCTTGTCTTACCGTGATATCAAATCTGATGGGTAGGCCTATGTCAATTGCAGTTGATGGCACAATGTTTGGGAAATAAGCGATCGTGGCCGTTCCCCCTATAGGCCTACGCTTATGACGGTATTTGACATACGAGAAGAAGGATCAGCAACAGTCAGATTTGAACCATTTATCTGTCGAATCAGGTCTCCACAGCCTGCTTATTTATTAGTTGAGCTACTCAGAATGGAAATGTTTATAATAAAGTTATTGATTTTACTCTCACTGACTGCTGTTGCAGTGTTTGTCCACATGCTGTCCCGCAAGAGTTCTTTACATATCGACAAATATACGGACATGAGGCTGACATATTTCAGCACCTTCAAATACCACCGGACTGAGCTGGGATCGAACCCGCTAACTTGGGCTCAGAACACCTGTACTCTACCGCCTGAGCCACTCAGCCCGGGAATTAATATAGGGAACAAGAGATAACCAAGGCTACACGCCAGTAAACGAATCCATTTGAATGCGCTCCAATTAATTGTACGGGGCAAAGCTACTAAGAGCCGCAAAACAAAATTGTTTTTTAATATTTTGTCCTACTGAAAAATTCTGACGTGTTCCGGTAGGGAACATCTTCTAGTGGCGGGGTAACAAGAGAAGGGATATCAGAAAGAGCGTGTTATTTGATCAACGAAGATTTTTTAAAGTTCAAAAAATATTCAGTCCATGTAATAATAAAAAATAATTTTTGTGGCTGTTGGCACTCGGACCTTCAGATTGGACAAAAACAGCAAGAAAAGGATTGCAGCAACTATCTGTTCGCCTGTATGGTTTTCTACTCTTTTCAACAACCCCATGACAGTGAAAAGTCCATGGAAACGGAGGGGGTGACTCTGAAGGTTTCATCCATGTATCTTCATCAACACCTGCAAATTCTGTTTAGTTGCGAACATTATTATCTAGTATCCGCTACTTCCTTTTTATGTATATAAATCATCACATGACCACTAAGTAGCGATATCAAACTGATGCTTTAAATCGAAAGTGTAGACCTGAAGATAAGTTTAAATGAACGTATAACTAAATTAATGTTAATTAATTAATATTTCAGTTTGTGTTCCTGTTCCAGCCGAATATCATAGTTTTTTTTAATTCTGCATTTCGAAATCCTCTCATTTTTCTACATTATTTTCAAGCGTTTCTGGGAAAAAGTGTCATTTTGTGATAATGGTATGGCGATGGTGGGGCATGGGATTTTGCAGAGTTTACAAAGGAGGGCGCCAGATATGAAAATTTGGGAACCATGGCTTTATACACTGAGTGGCCAAAAGTCATGGGAAGACACTGAATGTGATGCTAATAACGAGTTGCTTCTCCGCCAGTCCTCGAAACGGCAGCAATAAGGCGAGGCATCGACTCTACAAGGTGTTGGAATCGTTCTGCAGGGATCTGGACCCACGCACCTTGCACTGCTACCCACAATTGGTCTTGTGTAGTAGGTGCGGGGTTCGACAGCATCCCATAAATTCTCAATTGGATTAAGATCGGGGGATCTGGAGGGCCAATCCATGGTCGTAACTTCACTAGAGTGCTCCTCCAACCATCTGCGTGCCACCTCAGAGCGGTGACATGGCGCATTGTCCTGTTGAAACATGGCATCACCATCAGGGTACTCTAGGGCCAGAAAAGGATGCAGATGGTCTAAAAGAATGTCCATATAATGTGCACCTGTCAGCGCTCCCTGCAGCGGGACATTGGGGTCTAATTGCGACCATGAGTTCGCCGCCCAGACCAGAACTGAGCCACTTCCCGCCTGGACACAACCTTGTTCACACGCAGGATCCATAGCTTCATGGGACCACACTCTGACGCACGCATCAGCTCGATTCAACTGGAAACGGGATTCATCAGACCATAGCACACGCCGCCACAGTTCCATGGTCCATTGCTGAATTTCGCGGGCCCATGCAAGTCGTTGAGCTCTGTTTCGAGGTGTCAGCAAAGGGTCACGAGTTGGTCGTCGGCTGGTGAAGCCCTATGCGGTGCAGTTGTTGCCTCCTTACAGTCCTGGTAGAAATGGGTTCCTGACTCCTAACATTCAACTGGGCAGTGATCTGACTCACAGTAGCCCGTTGAGCGCCCAGTATGGTTCTGCGGAGGTGACGTGATGCCAGTTCGTTGAACACCTGTGTTTGGGAAATTTTTACCTTTTCTTGTAAATATTTGTGTTGGTACATATATCAAACAGTTGAATGTTAATAAATATGGTGTTCGAAGATACATTCCTAACATTGGTCCTCCGGCCTGGATGTGGATTTCAACGGCAAACTCCATGAACCTGGCAAGTTTTGGTATTTACAAGGTATCAAAGGATATAATCTAATGAAATACTATTACTTACTGCATCAATTTCGTGAAACATGTTGATTTTGTGTGTTTTCAACGCATTGCCTTGGACATTTCGATTACGACATCTACCGCAGTGTTTACAAACTAACTTGTGCCAAAGAGAATAAGCGACCTGTACAAAACAACGGATTGCACATCGTTATAATGACAAGTAGCGTCATCTAGTGTGACATATGAGAACTATTATCCATGGCACGGAAATTCTACACGGTTACATTCGTGCCACATGATTTAGAAGGCGGAAATTAGACGGAATTGACACGTCGTAAAGACGACACCAATCATTCGTATTAATCTCTACAAATGCAATATGGATCCCGATACAAAGAGAGCTCTAATGAAGAAAAGATCCGTTCTTAAAGCCGGTTTAACACGCATACAAAGCTTTGTGAGCTCAGAACTTGATACGGCAGACACAACCTTAATCGAAGTAAAACTGAATAGGCTACTTTCTCTTAAGGAAGATTTCAAATACATTCAAACTGAACTCGAGCTAAATGATGACGAAAATATCGATTCACATATCGATTACCACCAGGAATTCGAAAATAATAGCGATCTTCTGGAAGCTAAGCTTAGAAAGGCTATCATTTCCCAGACTTCACATTTAGCTGACGAAGTACGTTCTCTTTCAACCAATGATGTAGCAAGGCAAATAAAATTGCCAGAAATCAAGCTCCCTACATTTGACGGTACATTAACAACTTGGCTTCACTTCAGGGACACCTTTCAGAACCTGATAGTTAATAACAATGATCTGTCAAATGTTGAGAAGTTTCATTACATGTTATCCTCGCTTAAAGGTGAAGCCAAGGATGCTATTAGGAATATTGGCATTTCAAACTCCAATTTTACTGTAGCTTATGACCTTCTCGTGAGCAGGTATCACTCGCCAAAATTAATAGCTGCTGAATATATTAAACAGATCCTAGAATCACCGGGTAAAGTATGTTCAACCGAAACAGAGATACGCCTACTCGTAAATAAATTCCGAGGTAGCATTGATGCGCTGAACGCACTAGATGCTAAGATAAGCATTCTAGATCTTCTCCTAAATGAGCTCCTACTATCGCGAGTGGATAAGAAATTGAGACTAGAGTTCGAAAATAAACATTCTCATCTCGAAGCTGTAGAGTTTAAAGAACTTGTTAAGTTCTTGGAGAGACGTTGTCAGACATTGCAACTTTGTGCCTCCAACCCCTCTCCCAGTCTATCGCAAAACCATCAGACAAGTTCAAGGTCAAAAATCGCAGCTCAACAGTCATACATTACAACGTCAAGACAATGTTGCATCTGTTCAGATGAACATCAGCTTTATAGGTGCCCAGATTTTCTTAAATTAGATTGTGATGAAAGGTTCAAAGTAGTAAAGGATAAAAATCTATGCAGCAATTGCCTGAGCTCATCCCACACTTGGAAGGCATGTACATCAAAAACATCATGTAGATCATGTAACAAATATCACCACACGTTGTTGCATCATGAGACTGACCATATATCATCTCCTGCAAATCAAAACAACAATCCACAACAATCAT
Source organism: Anabrus simplex (assembly GCF_040414725.1). Classification (NCBI taxonomy): domain Eukaryota; kingdom Metazoa; phylum Arthropoda; class Insecta; order Orthoptera; family Tettigoniidae; genus Anabrus; species Anabrus simplex. The sequence goes on along the minus strand of NC_090268.1, from coordinate 341,674,773 downwards.
CTTATCATTCTCTGAGAAGCACATCCAAGAATCAGATACTTCTGAGTACGGCTTTAGTAAAGATCAAGGACGGTCAGGGAAGATTCCATTTAATTCGTGCCATACTCGACAATGGTTCGCAGAGTAACTTTATATCCGAACACATGGTGCAACAACTGAGACTGAAAAAGAAAAAGACCAGCGCCATAACACTGCAAGCTTTTGGTGAACTCACATCCCAAGCAAACACAGCAGTGAATATTGAGGTTCACTCAACAATCAACGATTATCACTTCAACATGGAATGTATTGTTCTTCCCAGAATAACTGGCAATATACCTGTCTCACATATCAATTGCAAGGACTGGAACATTCCACAAGACATCACTCTCGCTGATCCTGACTTTCACATCCCTCGGGCTACCAATTTACTGATTGGCGCACAATTTTTCTTACAGCTCCTGCAACCCGGAAGAAAAAGCCGACAAGGGTACCCATGCCTACAGAACACACAGCTAGGATGGATTCTCAGCGGAGAATATTCACAACTCAATCGAGAAAGGGAAGAGGAGACACCAACCAAATCGCTCTTTATCAGATCTGACCTCAACTTAGAAATACAAATTCAGAAGTTCTGGAGCCTCGAGGAAGTGAACCATGTTACACACTCACCTGAAGAGAAGGAATGTGAAGCCCATTTCAAGGACACCACAAGAAGAGATGAAACTGGGAGATTCATCGTAGAGCTACCCCTTAAGGGAGAGTTGCAACTTGGAAACTCAATGCAGACTGCCAGCCGACGTTTTCATCTATTAGAACGGAAACTACAAACTCAAGACGACCTTCGTAAAAATTACATCACCTTCATGAGAGAGTACCAGACCCTTGGACACATGACGGAACTTCCGTCAGAACCCGTTGAAGGAGAAAGATATTATATGCCTCATCACGCTGTTGTCAAGCATTCTAGCAGCACTACTAAAACAAGAGTCGTATTTGATGGATCAGCAAGGACTGACAACGGTACTGCCTTAAATGATATCTTAATGGTAGGACCTACAATTCAAGAAGATCTTTGCTCAATAGTTATGAGATTCCGCACTCACAACATTGCTTTCACCGCTGATATTGAAAAGATGTACCGCCAGATAATGGTTCATCCTAAACATCGACACTTACAGTGCATCCTATGGAGAGAACATCCTCAAGATAATCTAAAACCTTATGCTCTTAACACTGTCACATATGGCACGTCTGCAGCATCGTTCCTGTCCACAAGATGTCTCCAGCAATTAGCACTTGAAGAAGCGTCCGAATTCCCGAGAGCGGCCGCGATCCTCAAACGTGACTTCTATGTTGATGACTGTCTTTCTGGAGCAGATACTTTAGAAGAAGCCTTGGAGCTGCGAATCGAGTTACAACAGCTTCTCAGTCGTGCAGGGTTTCCTTTGCGAAAATGGTGTTCCAATAGCCCTGAATTACTGAACTCCATCCCAGAAAGCTTACGAGAAACTAAGCACTCGTTAACTGACAACGTTAGTGACATGGTAAAGACATTAGGGTTGACTTGGCATCCATCCACGGACAAGTTTCAAATAAACTGTAACGCAAATTTTCAAGAATTAATGGGTGATACGACGTTCACAAAGAGAATGGTGCTCTCAACGATATCCTCAATTTTCGACCCACTTGGATTTATAAGTCCTGTAGTAATCAGCTTCAAGGTTTTCATGCAACGTCTCTGGCAGGAAAGGTCAGGATGGGATGACCCTTTACCAGTAAACTTACTTGATATTTGGTTGAAATTATATGATCAGATCCCCACGCTTAATAGCATCAAGGTCCCAAGGTGTGTTCTCGCTGAAGGGAAAATCAAGTCCATAGACATCCATGGTTTCTGCGATGCTTCACATCACGCTTATGGCGCCTGTATTTACGTGAGGTCTGTGAACAACAATGGTGACGTTCTTATCAGATTGTTATGCGCAAAATCGAGAGTCGCACCTTTAAAGCAAGTCTCAATTCCCCGACTAGAATTGTGTGGTGCCTTACTGCTCTCCCATCTCCTGAAGAAAACACTTGCCTCTCTACAACTGCCATTCACTAAGATACAGCTTTGGACTGACTCGACAATTGTACTAGCATGGTTAAATGCGTGCCCCACTAAATGGAAGACGTTCGTAGCAAATAGGGTTGCAGAAATTCAAGAAATTGCTCCCTCGAATCACTGGTCTCATGTTAAATCACAGGATAACCCAGCAGATCTTGTCTCGCGAGGCATTGAACCAACAGACATGAAGAACAACATGCTGTGGTGGCACGGTCCAGCCTGGCTATGCTTAGACCCCTCAGCTTGGCCGAAACAAGAAACTATCTCCGACCCTAACAAGATACCAGACAAAAGAATATTAACTTCACTTGTTATTGTGCAACATAACGACTCATTTCTAAACACATTCTCTTCGTTAAACCGACTACTCAGGACGATTAGCTATTGCCTCAGATTTGCTTCAAACTGCAGGAGAAACCCCGATGATCGCGACATGTCCCCGTTAAGGCCTCAAGAAATAAGTAATGCCCTCAATGTATGTATCAAGATTGTTCAAGCAATATCCTATCGCGAAGAAATTCATTGCCTCGAGCAAGGAAAGAACATTCACTCAGCTAGCAAAATTAGGAATTTAAGCCCGACTCTGGACCAACATGGCTTTCTTCGTGTTGGTGGAAGACTGCACAATGCATCATCCATCTCTTACGAAGCTAAACATCAACTTATATTACCTCCCAAGCATCACCTCACGAAACTTATTATTTTAAGTGAACATCAAAGATTACTCCACGCTGGACCCCAACTTCTGATATCATCATTACGTGGGAGATATTGGATTTCAAGAATTCGACAAGTCGTTAAAGGGTGCATTCATTCATGCTTGCCATGCTACAAATTAAAATTGACAACAAATCAACAGAAGATGGGAAATCTTCCCAAAGAAAGAATCACCCCTGCAAGACCATTCCTGAACGTGGGGGTAGACTATGCTGGTCCATTTCTTATAAGAATTGGAACACTGAGAAGCAAACGAACGGGCAAGGCCTACGCCGCCATCTTCACTTGCCTTGCCACAAGAGCTGTACATTTGGAAGTTGTCTCAGACCTTACAACGGATGCATTCATGGCCGCACTGCGACGTTTCACGTCACGCAGAGGATGTCCATCAAATATCTATAGCGACAATGGCACTAACTTCGTTGGTGCTGCAAAGGAGCTGAAAGAACTGCAAGAATTTCTCCAAGATTCTGATCAAAACAGAAATATTGTCGAAGCTGCAACCACAAAGGGGATCGCCTGGCATTTCATCCCTCCATCAGCACCGCATTTCGGCGGAGTTTGGGAGTCCATGGTGAAATCTTTCAAGTACCATCTGCGAAGAACTATGGGTAGCACGGTGCTTACCTTTGAAGAACTAACTACCCTTTCTTCCCAAATAGAGGCCTGCTTGAATTCTCGTCCTCTAAGACTCAGCGATGATCCTACAGACTTATCTTGTTTAACCCCATCTCATTTCCTAATTGGGGAACAAATTACTGCACTTCCTGATCATGACCTTGTTCACTGTTCCATAAACAGACTTTCCAGATGGCAACATCTTCAAAAGATGACCCAGGACTTCTGGAAACAATGGCATAAGGAATATATTAACACTCTGCAGCAGCGCCACAAGTGGACTGAGAAACATCCTAATCTTCGAATTGGAGATCTCGTGTTCATCAAAGATGACAACCTACAACCTCTGCAATGGCGAATGGGCATAATAGAGTCTGTTCATCCTGGTGAAGACAACCTCGTACGGGTCGCCACTGTGAGAACAAACTCCGGTATCATAAAACGACCCATCAAGAAGTTGTGTGTTTTGCCTGAGAATGAGAAAGAATACTAAAAGTTTCGAGTTACTCAGTGATGTGATTTATACATTTATGAACTCCCTGACTATCTGTGTTATGTGTTTATTCCTGAAGTGAATTATCTTTCTTCTTCCCTTCTTAAAAGGCCAGTGCCTTTTGGTGGCCGGTATGTTTGGGAAATTTTTACCTTTTCTTGTAAATATTTGTGTTGGTACATATATCAAACAGTTGAATGTTAATAAATATGGTGTTCGAAGATACATTCCTAACAACCTGTGGCCTTCCCGTACGGCGGTTTACGCGAGAGGTAACATTCTTTCTGCGATATTGAATATCCACCCTCAACACTGTTTACCTCGGAAACCCGAATTCGCGTGCGATTTCCGCAATGCTATGGCCCATACGCTGTACGCCGATGATCATCCAACGTTGAAAGTCGGTTAACTCGCGATGTATTGCCATCTTCACGACACTGGTGACTGTGACAGACTGCTCACCTATGCCGCAGCTAGCCGCAATGCTCAGGGGTCTTACACGGCACATTTTCTAATGGGACACCCTTTCCCGTGAATTTTGGCCACTCAGTGTATAATGGTTTCACGTCAGAAATGAAACTCCACTCTAGCACTTGTGCGTTGTCGCAGTAACATTACTCTCGACTCGTGTAAGAGCTGCACTCTGCCTGCTTTAGTGACCACTTCACACCCTGCAAGCACCTTAACAGCGACGATAAACAAACGCCAGCTCTCCTTCGCCTAAGAGCACTTGTGCTGCAAACACACCATGGTTAGTGCTCTGTAATAACGGTAATCTAAAGTACTAAAGCTACTAAGGCCTTTTGAATCGTGAAATTATCAATGTTTCACCACAATCTGGCAGTGACAGTGCACTAGGAGAGATATGAACCTACACTTACATGAATGACTGCCTTTGGCTTTTATATAAAAAAATTAAGTTTGCAATAATAATCTGCTTAAACTACGCTGACAAATGAATGATAATAGAATTATACTGAAATGAAATTTACTAGGAAAGCCAAAGATTGCGGAGAAAACCTATCCCGACCCCGCTTTGTCCACCACAAATTTCACATCGAGTCGCCGAGATTTGTAAGCGGGATGCTGCGGTGAAAGACCGAGATTTAACCATCAGAAAGCAACGGAGCTCACTCTTCATAAATATGAGGAAGTGGTTTGTTTATTTCATACCGAGAAAGTTGACTGCGCGGTTCGGGTTGTGTAGTAGTTAGCTTGCATTCAGGAAATTTTGGGTTGAAACTGCACTGTCTGCAGCCCTGATGATGGTTTCTCGTGGTTTCCCATTTTCACACTGAAAAATGCTTGGACTGGGTCTTGTATGGCCACAGTCGCTTCCTTCGCAGTTTTAACCCTGTCGATATCGGTACGACGTAAAGCCAACAGCCAAAAACAAAGTTTATTATATGCATTGCCAAAGAAATGATTAAAAATGTACAATCATGCATCCAAGATATACAAATGGATCTTTAACTATTGAAAAACCAGCCGTAATCGTCTAGCATGGAATCAAGTAAGTTTAAATGGTATCCCGAGAAATCCTTGCATCACTCGTTCGTGTTCAGAATTCATTAACATTCATTGCGTTCATCTTGGGCACATCTATAATGGTATTTCTGTATCGGCCATGTCCACAGTAACAAGGAAATGCATTTTTTATTTTTCCGTAATATCTGTCTGTCTGTCTGTCTGTCTGTCTGTCTGTCTGTCTGTCTGTATGTATGTATGTATGTATGTATGTATGTATGTATGTATGTATGTATGTATGTATGTATGTATGTATGTATGTATGTATGTATGTACACGCATCACGAGAAAACGGCTGAAGAGAATTTAATGAAAATCGGTATGTAAAGTCGGGTGATTAACCACTACAATCTAGGCTATAAATTATTTTATTCACGCTGAGTGAAATGGTAGTTCAGGGGACGACCTGAAATGTAATTCTCAGATAAATTATTTATGTTATTAGTGGTCGTATCGATAAATACTACATAACTAACATAACTTTAGTTATGTCGTAAGTTAGTAGTTATGTAAGTTATTAAATTTACGATCACTTATGTCTTATACATTGTTACCGTACCGCATATAATCACAGAGATATTCATGAATTTGGATTTTTGTTACTAAGTCCCTATCAGCGCCGAGTCACGAGAAAATGGGTAAACAGAATTTAGTGAAAATAGGTACGTGAAGTCTGAGAATAAGGAACTACAGGCTACGGTATAAATAATTTTGTAAGACGTCCTAATATCGCAGAGTTGAAAGAAAACTAATGTGAAGGCCTGCAATATAGAAAGCTCATAAACTTTATCAACAATAACATTACATTGACCATTGTTGTGATGTGCTTTTTGTCTTCTGTTTCCACTCATCCCTGATAGATAGGATTACTGCAGCGTACCAAGGTTTTTTAAATTTGCTTGACGTCGCACCGACACAGGTAGGTCTTATGGCGACGATGGGATAGGAAAGGAATGGGGGTGTGAAGGAAGCGGCCTAGGCTTTAATTAAGGTACAGTCTTTTTTTTTCTAGTTGCTTTACGTCGCACCGACACAGGTAGGTCTTATGGCAACGATGGGACAGGGAAGGGCTAGGAATGGGAGGGAAGCGGCCGTGGCCTTAATTAAGGTACAGCCCCAGCCTGGTATGAAAATGGGAAACCACGGAAAACCATTTTCAGGGCTGCCGACAGTGGGGTTCGAACCTACTATCTCCCGAATACTGGATACTGGCCGCACTTAAGCGACTGCAGCTATCGAGCTCGGTAAGGTACAGTCTGGTGTAACTGGTGTGAAAATGGGAAACCACGGAATACCATCTTCATGCCGGCAGTGGGGTTCGAATCCACTATCTCCCGGATGCAAGCTCACAGCTGCGCGCCTCTAACCACACGGCCAACTCGCCTGGTCGTCGTCATCATCATCATCATCATCATCATCATCATCTGTTTACCCTCCAGATTCGGCTTCTCCCTCGGACTTGGTCGGGGATACAACTGGGGAGAATGACCAGTACCTCGCCCAGGCGGCCTCACTGCTATGCTGAACAGGGGCCTTGTGGAGGGATGGGATAACTGGAAGGGGTAGGCAAGGAAGAGGGAAGGAAGCGGCCGTGGCCTTAAGTTAGGTACCATCCCGGCATTTGCCTGGAGGAGAAGTGGGAAACCACGGAAAAACTACTTCCAGGATGGCTGAGGTGGAAATCGAATCCACCTCTACTCAGTTGACCTCCCGAGGCTGAGTGGACCCCGTTCCAGCCCTCATACCACTTTTCAAATTTCGTGGCAGAGCCGGGAATCGAACCCGGACCTCCGGGGCTGGCAGCTAATCACGCTAACCACTACACCACAGAGGCGGACTCGCCTGGTCGTACCGAGTGTAAACGCCTGCCTGTATATTGGCGGGAAGTAGCTGGGGAGTTAGATAACTTTCTTCTTTAGCTTGCTATTCCTCTGGTTGATACATTTTCTGATATTACTGGTACGTAACATACTGGTTCATCATAGCATTCGAGCTATTCAACCCTACTCTGAGGCACTGATTGGAATGAGTAGTGTGCATATTTAATGGAATAATGACAGAGGAGTGTTCACGGCAGTCTGCGACCTGGTTATTCCAGCTCTGGAACTTTGGACTGTTAGATAGGCACCGTAGTACTGTTCGTGGAAAGTGAGGAAGTGTGCGGTTTTTCATTTGCTCGAGTATTTTATATAACATTGCTTTCAATCGCTACATTCATACCGACGTTTTTGTAATGACCTATGTTGAATTCAGTTAGGAAAACCACCAAGCCAGTCTTCCTGAGAATCCCGTAGCGAAGCACGGGTACTTCAGCTAGTGTTCCATATTATGTCAATGCATGACAAATTTACATGTGACCTCACGTTGTCGTGCTAAAATATGACCTGGTATCAATCTATTCCTCCTGTGTGCGGGGGAGCGTAGAATACAACCCCTGTTATCCCATGTCTGTTGTAAACGGCGACTATGAGGTCACTTCCCTGCGACTCTCGTTTGGCAGTATGGGTTAGCGACCACGGAACCCATACCTCTGTCTGGGATTGCTTACATTCGCTAGATTCCTTACTTTGATCGTTCCTGTCCGATCTCGTTTGGTCAGCGACGATATCTACGGAATCTTCCGCATTCACGTCCTGTGCCTTATTTGTCGGCGCCTTAATTCTTGTAAGGGTCGGATCACTTCTTTTTATTACAGTTGTGATAGTTATCTACTTAATACATTTAATATTTTTATCATTTTTCTTTCCAGTACTTTTAATTTGCTCAGCTTGTAATTCAGTACTAGATATTCATTCGCGTATAGGCATTCCGGTTTGACTACTGTGTTGTAGTGTTACAGTATATCTTGAGGTTTTAAGGTAAACACCTTTTGTTGTAGATATTCCTAGTTATACGGTATGCTCTTTCCATCTTGTGTATCCTTTCTTCTACAGCGGATTTATCCCAAAAATAAAACAAAAATAAAACAACGTATGCTTGCCCCTAGTCCCGTTTCCAGATACGGGGTCAGGGATGAAGTGAGATTATATTTTATGGCATGTTTTGACGGCTGGATGCCCTCCCTGGCGGGAACCTCATTTGCGGAGCTAAATAATAATAATAATAATAATAATAATAATAATAATAATAATAATAATAATTTCGTGTGACTATTTCCAGCCGAGTCTAGTCAAAGACGGTAGGGGTCACGCGCAGGCTCGCTTTGGCTGGTGACGTCATCTGATCCCCACTGCCGGGCCTGCAGTGAACACGACCCATTGTAATTGTGCGTTTCTATTAATGATTTGCTTGTTTTTATTTCACCACTTGCTAAAGATTTTTCAGTTTTGTTAAATATAATTGCCAGTTGTTATGTGTAAGTAATTATGTTGTAATTTATTTCAGTATTTTTCAGAACATTACAAGTAATATAATAACACTGTGCTTAACACGAACTATTCCAGTAGCTTTCTCGCTAATAAATTATGTTTCGCCTCGCAAATAATTTACGGTTCGGTTTTCGTATTTACTATCCATCCAGTGATTTTAGAACGATTTTATACGGAGTTATTTTGGTGGATTGTTGGTGTTAAGTAGTATTAAAAACATCTAATATTATATTTATGTATAAGTTATTATTTATAAATGTGTATTGACCGGTGGAATGTTGGTAAAAATCCCCTGAAGAAACGTCAACCTCTTCCACCATATTAGGGGTCACAAATTTTTTGGTAAGGAAAGAGGTTTCCACAGATTTAGGCCATATAGAAATGTGGTGCGGAGAAAACCGTCAGTCAGAAAATGCGATCAAATGTTCAATATTTAAAAACACCTAATGAATACTCCTAATTACTATTGTGGTAGTAAAACTGTATACATATTTACATTATATAGGTTCCACACAAAATTTTTACACCAGATTTTTACTTGGTTCTTTTACATTACTTCAAAATCAGTCTATCAAACAACTCTTAATTTTTTTCACACTTCTTTTTTCATTAGGAGTTCGTTTACACCTCTTGCAAGAATTCATGTGCCTATGTTTGTATGTTTTTCGTCCTTATGAACGTTCTGGTTCTAACGAAACATAAAACAACGAAATCTTCAAGATCAGGATGTTTTTCTTTTCTTTTTTCCTTTAAAAACCTAAAATTTCCTGGACATTCTTAATATAGTTTCCATGGAAGGCACTAAATTCATTTTCCATTTTCTTCTTCTTAATCTGTTTACCCTCCAGGGTTGGTTTTTCCCTCGGACTCAGCTAGGGATCCCACTTCTACCACCTCAAGGGCAGTGTCCTGGAACGTGAAACATTGGGTCGGGGATACAACTGGGGTGAATGACCAGTACCTCGCCCAGGCGGCCTCACCTGCTATGCTGAACAGGGGCCTTGTGGGGGGATGGGAATATTGAAAGGGATAGACAAGGAAGAGGGAAGGAATTGGCCGTGGCCTTAAGTTAGGTACTATCCCGGCATTTGCCTGGAGGAGAAGCGGGAAACCACGGAGAACCACTTCCAGGATGACTCAGGTGGTAATAGAACACACCTCTACTCAGTTGACCTTCCGAGGCTGAGTGAACCCCTTTACAGTCCTCGTACCACTTTTCAAATTTCGTGGCAGAGTCGGGAATCGAACCCGGGCCTCCAGGGATGGCAGCTAATCACACCAACCACTACATCACAGAGGCGGACTCATCCGCTCACTATGCCGCCATTTCCTCTCCTCGGACCATTCTGAGCCTGTTTTCTTTCCCTCCCGACCTTGGAAACTTCCATTTTTAACACTTGCTTTCTAAAAATCTCTCTCTGTTGCTTCTTCTTCCCTTATATTGTTTCTTTCCAAATCATTCTTGACTTCATGAATCCAGATTGTTGTTGACTTCTTGTTTCGAATATATTTGAAGATTTGTTTGGTTGACATGTTGTCATCCATTCTGTATATATGTCCAAAATTATCAATCGCCTCTTCCGCATTGTACCGGTCATGTTTTCTATGTTTCGGTATATTCATCAGTACTTCTTGATTTCCACAGTTCTCTAGTTCTGTAGTATTTTCGGTATAATTTTTCTTTTCCAGTACTTCTAATTTATTGAGCCTGTAATTCAGTAGTAGACATTCACTCGCGTATAGGCAATTCGGTTTGACTACTGTGTTGTAGTGTTGTATGTATGTTGAGTCCTCAGCCCTAAGGCTGGTTGGATCCTCAACAGCTCTGCCATCAGCTGTTATAGATGGCCTAGGCATCACTGAAGAGGCGTACTAGGGAAATGAGGAGTGAGGTAGATTCCCGTTGTTTTCCTCACCGAGCCAGAGTTGCTATTACAGATCAGTCTGCCAAGCCCACTGAAATGCATGCACCGTCTGACCCTATGAGCAACATTTTCACACCATTCATGGCAGGGACTGGCTGCGTAAGGAATGGCATTACTAGCATCGCTCATACCTCAGTCACTTTCATATTGTCAAAGCCAAGGATGAGACAGAGACAGATCAATGAAAGTAACAAAATTGCTCTAGCCTATACCAGAAGACATAGTGCACTGCAAACACTAGGTCCTGCCAGCAAAGTAATGTGTTGTATCTTGAGGTTTTTAGATAAACACTTTTTGTTGTAGATATTTCTAGTTATACGGTATATGCTCTTTCCATCTTGTGTATCCTTTCTTATACAGCGGATTTTTTCCAAACAATTTTCTTGAATTATTTTCCCAAATATTTGAATTTCTTCAACTTCATTATTCGACCAATTTCTGTTATTATTATTATCAGTATTATTATTATTATTATTATTATTATTATTATTATTATTATTATTATTGTCCGGCTCCTTGGCTGAATATTCAGCTTAGTGGTCTTCCGTTCAGAGGGCCCACCAATCGATTCCCGGCCGAGACGGGATATTTTAGCCGCGTCTGGTTAATTCCCTTAGATCGGGAGCTGGGAATTTCATTTACCTACTTACATCACACTACTAAACACAGAAACATGCAGTACTGAATTCATCTCTCGTAATAGGGTTAGCATTGGGAAGGGCATCTGGCTGTAAAAATGGGCTTTTTTCTACATACTGCCGACCTCAGATAATCGAAGAGCCCGGCGCAAGAACCAGGCAGCTCCATTTTTTGGTCAATTTCATTTTTTTGCTGTAAGCTATCATAAAAAGCTCCACCTGCCGGTGCAAGAACTGTACTGCTCCACTTGTTTGCTGCGTAGTAAGAGTGTAAAAGGAGCTGCCAGGGTTGTTTTAACTGTTTCTGCCGGCGCATGGACCCAGGCAGCTCCTGGAGCTGTGACCGGACCTGTGGTGTAATCGAGAAGGAAAAACGAAAACGAAAGCAAGAGAAAATATATTTGCCATAAAATTATGGTGCCCTGGTACAGAATGGGAGTCGCAAGTTCATTGTTCATGATGTAACACGAACAATGTTTTGGACTACGTAGAGTCGCAAGTTCATTGTTCATGAAGTAACACGAACAATGTTTTGGACTACGTAGAGTCGCAAGTTCATTGTTCATGAAGTAACACGAACAATGTTTTGGACTGCGTAGAGTCGCAAGTTCATTGTTCATGAAGTAACACGAACAATGTTTTGGACTGCGTAGAGTCGCAAGTTCATTGTTCATGAAGTAACACGAACAATGTTTTGGACTGCGTAGAGTCGCAAGTTCATTGTTCATGAAGTAACACGAACAATGTTTTGGACTACGTAGAGTCGCAAGTTCATTGTTCATGAAGTAACACGAACAATGTTTTGGACTACGTAGAGTCGCAAGTTCATTGTTCATGAAGTAACACGAACAATGTTTTGGACTGCGTAGAGTCGCAAGTTCATTGCTCATGAAGTAACACGAACAATGTTTTGGACTACGTAGAGTCGCAAGTTCATTGTTCATGAAGTAACACGAACAATGTTTTGGACTACGTAGAGTCGCAAGTTCGTTGTTCATGAAGTAACACGAACAATGTTTTGGACTTCGTAACTCACTTCAAAACCTTCTTTAAAACAAAGGTCAGTCCTCGTAAAGATGCAACGCTGACAGTGTCAAAATATAGATACAGTGGCTCAGAAAAGTACTGGTCTGTCGAGATATGATACATGTGAGGCAGTTTCCTGATCCTTCGTGAATGTTTCAGTACTTGGTAGGTTCTCATTTCCTCTTTGTAATATCATCTAACCTATTTGGCATCGAACGTACCAAGGTTTCCGTAGTTCCCATTGATATGTTATTCCATTTGGTGATTAAGACTCATTTCAGGTCAGCTTTGTTTGATATTGCATGCTTTCTCACGTTTTGCTCCAAATAGTGCCACAATTTCTTGATGGGGTTGATGTCGGGAGATTGTGGTGGAGTTTCCATCCAACGCGGTGTATTATATAACAGCCATACATTCGTGTTCAGGGCTGTGTGTTTGGGGTCGTTATCTTGCGTAAACGTATACTTTGCTGAGAGTCCCATTTTTTGTATACTTGATGGAAGATGTGTCTTGAGAATGTTCATGTATGCTTTGTGATCCATAGTCCCTTCAATAAAGGCTAATTTACCTATACTATTCGCACTCACACAACCCCACACCATCAGGGAACCACCTCCATGTTTCACAGTAGCTGTCAGATTCTTCTCTTCAAGTTCAGATTTCGTTTTCCTCCACACAGTCACTCGTATGTCTGACCTGAAGAGCGTAAATTTACTCTCATCGGTAAAAACGACTGTCTTCCAATCCTCATAGCTGTAATTTCTGTCCTCTTTAGCGTACGCAAATCTCTTCTTCCTGGTAGTCTTACTGCTGTACGGCTTTCTACGGGCTGTTCTGCCCGCATATCCTCGTTCGCGTGGCACATTTCGAATGATTTCGGATGACGCTTGCACTTCTACATCTTGTTGTAACGCAGTTGCTATCTTCGGCCCGCTTAGTTAAGGATTTTGGGCCACTTCACGCACAATTTGTCGTTTGTCTTGTACTAATAACTTTGAGGGGCGGCCACTTCTTGGTCTGTTTTCTATTGTCTTTGTTCTTTTGTGCCTGTACACAATATTTTTGACAGTTGTAACAGCTCATCCAGTAAGTTCACTTATGTCCTTGAAAGATTTACTTTTTTGAAATAGTCGCACTGCACTCCTCCTTTCTTCCACGGTTGTTTCTTTCATTTTCCTTCCCATTGCTAGCTGAATGCGGAAACAATGCTGAATATTACCTTCCAACGTGTCAGCACAGACACACTGAGCCCGAGTTTCGGCAGACAACACAATGTCACGACGATATTGTTTACTAGACCAATACTTCTTTGGCGTGTAATGACGCACGCCGTTATATTATTAGTCTTTTTCCAAACAGCGTGTATCTCCTTGGCTCCATATTGAACCTACTGATGTACTTGACTGTCCTACATATCTACATACGTGTAATTCCATTATATGTACCATTATTCGTACTATACTGTTCCGTTCATAGCACGGCTATGGGCAGACCAATACTTTTTTGAGCCACTGTACGTCGAATACAACAACAATGAACTGTCGTGCAGTGTCGGTGCGAGTACCTGGTAAGAGATCTCTTTGTTTTGGTGAAAGCAGGAACTACTCTTTCCTACCAGACGCATCAAGTGTTCTACATCGCAGTGTCTTAAAAGTCAGTGCTCATAAGGCAAATGATATTAAAGATATACTGTAGCTTCGAAATATGTTCCAGCTGACTGTGGTTCTACTGTACAACCAGATAGTTTCAACTGGGAGTGATGATGGGTGGTTGGTGCTGAATAATGATGAACTTTCTGTCAACCTCTTTTCCTTGGTGTATATAAATCTTGTTGCATTATAACGATATATCACAGCAAGTCTGCTGTACGAGGGCGAATCAAAAAGTAAGTTACACTTTCCAGTTATGGTAATTTATGAAACCACTTACACATAGGCAACACGGCTATGACAACATACAATGTAAGTTCACTTTTCCACATAGTCCCCAAGAGACTTTAAACATTTCTCGGAACGGTCAACCATCTTGTCGATTCCGGATACGTAGAAATCACCTCCGGCGCTATGTAACCACCTGGGGACATTGATAACTCAGCTAAATAGTGCTGGTTATTGCATTCTCCATAGTAAACGTAGTTTACCGGGGCATGAAACAAGACATCTCCAGCGGTTGTGTGAATAAACTGAGAGGAGTCCAGTAACACAACCCCTAACGTATCCACTTCAATATGTATATTACTACTAGCTTGTGTTACGTACATAACCCTTACGTTTCAACATATCATTATTTTATGAAGTTTTGTCCCTCCTGAAAATTTTTATATTTTGGAGCTGTCTGGTTTTTGCGCGGGCTCTTCAATTGGGAAAAGACAAGAAGAAGAAGAAGAAGAAGAAGAAGAAGAAGAAGAAGAAGAAGAAGAAGAAGAAGATTATTTTACTCTCCGAAATTATCGATTTATATCGCTGAATGTGACCAATAAATTTTATTTTCCGTTTTTCAATTTCTGTTACCAACCTCCATTTTTCTCCTATCTCTCTAAGGACTTCAGTATTGCCCTTCATTTCATTCCAACTTCTTCTCTGCATTCTCCTCCAGATCCACATTTCAGTTGCCTCTACTCTTTTCGTTTCCTGCTCTCCTAATATGCAGCTTTCACAGCCGTACAGAAGCATGCGCCATTCAAAGGTTTTTGCAAGGGCCTGCCGAGTTTGTATACCTACTGTATATGTTTATTGGCCAACTGATGCGGTTTTTTTCTTGCAAGACTCTCTTTGCCATTGCTAAACTGTGTTTTAAATACCTATTTAAATATCATGGCACCTGTTCAGCTATCAGCTAACATTAGACTATATTTCCGAAAGTGACCCTTTTTTAAAATCCTTCGGTACAATTTTCTCAGGAACCAACAGTAATCAAACTCAGTACATTATTAAATTACCTAAAAGCTACAATCAATGTTATTTGTTTTACGTCCCCCTAACTACTCTTTTACGGTTTTCGGAGACGCTGAGGTGCCGGAATTTAGTCCCGCAGGAGTTCTTTTACGTGCCTGTAAATCTACCCTACCGACACGAGGCTGACGTATTTGAGCACCTTCAAATACCACCGGACTGAGCCAGGATCGAACCTGCCAAGTTGGGGTCAGAAAGCCAGCGCCTTAACCGTCTGAGCCACTCAGCCTGGCTAAAAGCTACTGGAAAACATATTATTTTCCCTAAAGTATTGGTATGGCACTACCCCCTCCAGTTTTTTTAGGATAAATAATTTTTGTTTTGAGGGCCCGTTTGAATAGCGTAAAATACTTTATGGATACATTTGTAAGTCTTTATTATAGGTACCAGTGTTATTAATTTGCAGAAAATAGTTATGACTCAAAGTGCTCATAATATCTTCCATAAAACTTTTACCACCGAGCTCGATAGCTGTAGTCGCTTAAGTGCGGCCAGTATCCAGTATTCGGAGATAGTAGGTTCGAACCCCACTGTCGGCAACCCTGAAAATGGTTTTACGTGGTTTCCCATTTTCACACCAGGCAAATGCTGGGGCTGTACCTTAATTAAGGCCACGACCGTTTCCTTCCTACTCCCAGCCCTTCCCTGTCCCATCGTCGCCATAAGACCTATCTGTGTCGGCGCGACGTAAAGCAAAAAAAAAAAAAAAAACCAAAAAAAAACTTGTACCTTAAGTAGTGACAGAAATCGTAATTTTAAAACCACTTTTGTTGTTATTAGCATCCCTGTTGATGAAGTAAGGGATTTTTTTTTTTTTTTGCTATTTGTTTTACGTCGCACCGACACAGATAGGTCTTATGGCGCGGATGGGATAGGAAAGGCCTAGGAGTGGGAAGGAAACAGCCGTGGCCTTAATTAAGGTGCAGCCCCAGCATTTGCCTGGTGTGAAAATGGGAAACCGCGGAAAACCATCTTCAGTGCTGCCGACAGTGGGGTTCGAACCCACTATCTCCCGGATGCAAGCTCACAGTTGATATTATGCCTGTATTTTTCCTAGTTTATGTTGAAAGGTAAAACAAAGGCGAGGTACTGGTCCTTCATCCCAGTTGTATCCCCGACTCAAAGTCTTACCCTCCAGAACACTGCCCTTGAGGCGGTGGAGGTAGAACCCCTCGCTGAGTCCGAAGGAAAAACCAATGCCGGAGGGTAAACGGATTAAGAAAGAAAGAAAGGAAGGAAGGAAGAAATGAAGGAAGGAAGAAGGAAGGAAAGAAAGAAATGCAGCAACAAAATGGGCCCTAAAACATGCAGGTCAAGGTACCTTTAATGTCATTGCTTGTCGTACAGTATTGCATTCACGTAGAAGACAATTTGTGGGACACTACGTCGGTAGTGTAAGCTTGTTTGAAGATACATCGTCGTTTAGAAGACGAAATAGGTAAAATTAATACTACGTCCTCGGCCGGTGAACTGGTCGTTGTTGCTCGTGCAGGGTGTGGCTGTTTGGCTTAGCGAACTGACCGGCAGATGAACTCTCAAGAGTGTGCGCATTGGTACGAGGGTAAATGAAGCGTTAAATTGGCAGCAAGATGTATTTTGAAATACATTCACCTCGTTAAATTCTGATGACAGCCGAAAGGGAACTGTATAATTTTATGATCTAGCCACTGGAGTCTTTTTAAAAGGCTTTCGGACTTAATACCCATTCTGCCAGCCTCAATCAACGTATTTTAACTTGACTGTACGCTTTGAATTTCGCACGTGAAATATGGAGCGAGAAGCATCAGTGCCAGGTAGTAACATTTCCCATGTGACAGCTGCTCGATTTGTTAGAAGGTTTGAGATGCTGTAAAAGTGGTTCAGAATGGCTTATCGTTATACAAAATCGTAAGTTAGTGACAGTGCTGAAATTATTTCCATTACGAATAATAGTTTCGTTACTGGTCTTAATGCCTGAATGTATTCCTAACAACAACAACAACAACAACGACAATAATAATATATGCTGTGTGTTGGGTATTTGTCCGGCCCCGCGGTGTAGGGGGCAACGCATCCGCCTGTCACCCGGCGGCCCCGGGTTTGATTCCCGGCCGGGTCAGGGGTTTTAAATTGTAAATGATTAATATCCCTGGCCTGGGGACTGGGTATTTGTGTCGTCCTTAACGTTCAACACTTGACATTTGCGCATTTTCCAAATACACGCAGGTTCATAACATATGGTGCAAGTAGGGGCAAAATATCTTTCTAGGTCGACGCCCCGAACAAATAGCTTTCTTTTTGAAACAATGTTGGGTATTCAGCCCGAAGGTTGGTTTGATCCTTAACAGCTCAGCCATCAGCTGTCATAGATGGCCTAGGCGTCACTGAAGAGGCATACTAGGGAAATGAAGAAAGTGAGATGGATAGATCGAATCACGAATGAAGAGATACGGAATCGAATCGGTGAGGAGATCGATTTGGCTAAATTTGACGAGAAGAAGAGATAGAATGATAGGACACATCTTAAGACACCCAGGACTTGTTCACTTGGTTTTTGAAGGACGTGTAGGCGGTAAGAACGGTGGGGATAGACCAAGGTATGAATATGACAAGCAGATTAGAGCAGATGTAGGATGCAATAGTTACGTCGAAATGAAAAAGTTAGTATAGGATAGGGTGGCATCAAACCAGTCTATGGACCGATGACTCAAACAACAGCAATAATAATAATAATAATAATAATAATAATAATAATAATAATAATAATAATAATAATAATATCCTACTCCCTGGCTGAATCGCCAGCGCGAACATCTTACCATGGTACACATCCTTAAGGAGTGCGTGAACCTGGTCCGTCTGCGCCGTAGCCTAAAACTCTCGAGTACCGTCTCCCTCATTCTGCGCGACGACGAGCAGTCAGCAGACCTCGTCATCCGTTTTATGAGGGATAGTGGTCTGTTTTAAGGCGTTTAATAATGTAATTTGTCCTAGTGTATTTGAGTTAACTGCGCTTTTATCCCTTTGACTCTATTTTAGTTCGTGTTTGCCAATTTTAATGTGTTGTTTTAATTTCTGACATGAATTATATATATACTGTTTATCTGTATTTCCAGGCAATGTCTTTTTCCATTATCACTTCTATTTTCTATACTTTTATTAGAACATAAGGCATTGCGAATTAGATCCAATGATTGTTTTAATCTCATAATCATTTATCATCACCATTTATTTTAAACTGTAGTCAGTGGATACATTTTAATATTTTAATTATCATCTCATGTCGTCCATTTCGTACCTTTAGGGGCCGATGACCTTAGATGTTAGGCCCATTTAAACAACAAGCATCATCATCATCATCATCATCATCATCGAATCGCCAGCGTTGAGGCCTTCGGTTCAGAGGGTCCCGGGTTCGATTCCCGGCCGGATCAGGGATTTTAATCACGTCTGATTAACTCTTCTGGCTCGGGGACTAGGTTGATGGTAGTATTGTCAAGGGCCGTTGAAGAGGAACTTACCTGACTAGTCGTCTAGCAACACGGATATATTGTACATATTCTAAGCATGCGTGAACCGTACCACTCTGTATCATTCCGTACCAGTCGATGCTTGCGCTTATGTTAGTCACAAGGCAGGTAGAGTACCTTGTGCAAGTTGTATGATTCCGTGAGATTATAATTTGTGAATTGGATTTTTATTTTATTTTTACAATCGGCTTTACGTCGCGCCGACACATATATTACACCCTCGCACTATATGTAGAAGTGAGAGATATTATTGTCAGTATTCGATTATTATTATTATTATTATTATTATTATTATTATTATTATTATTATTATTATTATTATTATTATTATTATTATTATCAGTATTTCAGTTGTATATTTTGTCATTTATATTTGTAAGCTGGGAGGTCTCCATATGTGGTATGTTCTTATGGCGACGCTGGGATAAGAAAGGGCTAGGAGTGGTAAATAAGCGGCTGTTACCTTAATTAATCCAATGGTGGTCGCAATTCAAAAAATGGGAGTTTCTTGATGGAACTTTTTACAAGTTGTTTTACGTCACACCGACACAGATATGGTAGGTTTTCTGGCGACGATAGGACAGGAAAGGGCTAGGATTGGGAAGGAAGCGGTCATGACCTTAAAAAGGTACAGCGCCAGCATTTGCCTGGTGTGAAAATGGGAAACCACGGTAAACCATCTTCACGGCTGCCGACAGTGAAGTTCGAACTCACTATATCCCGAATACTGGATACTGGCAGCACCTTGATGAAACTACGTATGTTTACTTCTTATTGGTTGGTTTTAATAAAAATAGGCACTCATGTAATGTTTAAGTATAATAATTATAGATGACGGGTGTGCCATAACAGCCCATGACCACAAAGGGGCTGATATCATCTGTCATGTGTATGAACTTCGAAAAATGGTGTGTTTTAACTTACAAATAAGGTTATTGCACCCCCATCTACTAAGAATTGAACGAAAAACCTTGTATTTATTGGCACGTAAATTATATGTAATTTATTTAGTTAAATTGTTTTCAATGGTGAATACATGGTCAAGAAATTAAACAGGAAAATAAAGACCACACTGCCTGTAGCTAGTAAAATATTAGTTAAGTAAATTTAAAACACATAACGGATTATCTCAGTTCACATAATGCCACTTCCGTCATTTAGTCCTTCAAATGATAAGACATGAAACAACCCTTTGGATAGAGGCCAGCATTACACTTCACACACATAAACGAAGTGCACTTCTTACACTGCGCGCATTTTCTTTGCTTTTGAATGAAATGTATCATGTGGCCTTAAAAGGATTTAAAGGTTTTCCTTAGTTATATCTAGAAAAGGTTGCTGTATTTCACAATTCAGAATATATTTTTCAAAAACTCAAATCACCAGAAACTTTTCCGACTCCATGGCTACATGGTTAGCGTGTTGGCCTTCGGTCACAGGGGTCCCGGTTTCGATTTCCATAATTAGTTAATTCCCCTGGCATGGGGACTGGGTGTATGTGTCGCCTTCATCATCATTTCATCCTCATCACGACGCGCAGGTCGTCTACGTCATTAATTAATTGATTACCAGGAACTTAGGCATTATTTGCACACCCAATTCGGAGCATCAGTTTTCTTTTTCTGATATTCTAGTACAGTAGTAATAATAATCATAATAGTATGGCCGCAGCTACTGTGTGCAGACAGTTTAATTTGACGCCATCTGGCTGTCTTCTCGTCAATTTCGACGTTCCGTTTTACTCTACGCCTATTAGATGACAGACAGAGTAAACGGAAACTCTCTTGGGCGCCTATAGCTGAGATTTAGTTAATTTTGTTGGGTAAACACCAAATGTGTCATCAGAGATCTTTTACATGCCGACATCGTACGACATGGAGTATCGACTGGACTTTCTTCCGCCCTTCAAAAATCCGACTACCTCTGCCGGGTTTGAACCCGCTATCTTGGAATAATACAGTAGAACCCCATTAATCCGGACCCCATTAGTCCGGACTTCGCTTAATTCGGACAGTCGTTTAATAATAATACATAGACTACTGTAAATCCAATTACAGTATATAAACTACGCAGAGGAGGAAATGAAGTGAAAATGAAAATCCACACCCTGTTTCCAGTCATTTGATCGGGTCAGGAATGAAATGAATAAAGCCTCCATCTAGCGGCGAAGATAGGAACTGTGCCGTCTGCCGAAACCTGTCGCACTCCTCGCAGAGGAGATCATTGAAAATGTGATCGCTGCAGAAAGCTCACAAACGGTGAATATAACGAGGATGAAGCAGGTGATATTATTAACACTAAGCCAAAGCTTAGTGAAATTAAAGACCATCCAAACATTGTCATTAAATAGGTTGAATATAACAACGTTGAAATCATATCTGCATTTTACGAACATTTGAGGCATCTGCGTGAGTTCATTATTAAAGAAATTTATGTCAAAGGAAGACAACAAAAGATCAGCTTTTTCTTCAAACCAATAACCGTATCAAGTGTGGTCAACGAAGTTGCTCCTTGATTGCCATATTCTCGTGCATTACTGCACTAATTATTCTGTATCTTGTAGGGCCTAATACTATATCTTGTATACTAAATAACCTTTGTATTTCTTATATTTAAAATACTGCATAGTACACGTTCATTTTACTGAATAGAGTGTTTAAATATGTACCATAGTTTATTTCATAAGTTATATATTTAATCCGGACTTTCATTAATTCGGACAACCGAGAGTCTCAATTAGTTCGGATTAAACTATTCATATTAACTTAATGGCAGCAAATCCTACATTATAACTTGTAAGTGTACATTTTTACTAATAGTTTTCGTTTCATTTGTTCTAGGTAAGTGGCATCTAGTTAACTAGAGAGAGAATCGGAAGGTTTGGTAAGTCTTACCTTTCAAATTATCTATAATATCAAACAAGCACAAATTGAATTTTGATAAGTTTGAAACGTAGCTTTCGACAACAAATATTTTTAAAAGTTCATGTTTTGCACGAACACGTGTAGTTTCACAAAGGCATTCGAGAACACTTGAGCAATATTTTCATCTGCGCCCGGATCACTGAACACGATGTAAAATCGTGGGATGAACGAGGACGTATGGTATTCAAACGAAATGCCTCATGCTCATAACGAAAAATCTGCAATACAGAAAGAACATTTTCTTAGTACCTATTGAATTTAGATATATTTAAACATTTTCTAGGCTATACATGCATATCGTTGTTAGAAACCGAACTGATTAATTTATGAAATGCATTATTGTTTTAGTTGATTTTTTCTGAATATCTGATTCTTCAATAGGTTGTTCCCACCCATAGTTTTATCTGGTAAAATTTCTGATTGTCCACCTCTGTGGTGTAGTGGTTAGTGCGCGATTAGCTGCTTCCACCGGAGGCCCAGGTTCGATTCATTAAAAAGTGGTACAAGGACTGGAACGGAGTCCACTCAAACTCGGGAGGTCAACTGAGAAGGGGGGGGGGTCGGTTCCCACCTCCCTGGTTTTCCACTTCTCCAGACCAATGCTGGGATGGTACCTAACTTAAGGCCACGGCTGCTTCCTTCCCTCTTGCTTGCGTGTCCCTTCCAATCCCACCGTCCCACAAGGCAAGGCCGCTGTTCAGCACAGCAGGTGAGGCCACTAGGGTTGGGCACTATGTCCCTATTTCGGCACACTGTGCTGGTGCACAGTTACGTTCCGCTGTTCCAGAACACAGAGGGTCAATTGTTCCGAAACATACTCAAGCGAGCCGGAGACACTGACTCGCTGTCCCATCAGAAGCGCCACTATGCACTTCCCTTCGCCTACTAGCTGAACTGTGCAGCGGGCGCATGGGACGCGGGACTGTAACTGCGCAGAATAGAGAGAACTTCGAGAGGCAAACATTACATGCTCCGCGCCAGTGGGAATGTGGCTGTACGGAACGTGCTGTGTGGTGTGTGCCTGTGTGTAGTTATGGCCATGGTCCAGCATAAAGCTGCAGGGAACGTGAACGAACAGTCGGAACACTGAAATTCGCGCCCAATAATCACGTTTAAAGCCTGCTTTTAGGTTGAGATTTTTCCGGTCAATATAAAATACACATAACACGGTTACAATGGAAGTGCAGGTGTTTAAATGTAACCAATTCAAGAATATTTTCACCAGTTGAATGTATTGGCCTGTGTTGTGAGTAATTAGTGAGTAATTAATATCTCGAAAATTTCCCTCAACACTTTCTCGGGAATTGACGTTAAAAATTAATTTGGACTTTGGTAAGGACCACTTTGAAGCCCAAGAAAAATATAGGTCATCGCTTTGGAATTAAAATATAACTGGATGAATACATTGTTGTACTTTCGTGCTGTTATGCTCTCTGCACTTCAAATTCCTTCCCTCTCAACTTCCATTTGCTTTCTTCAATATCTCGAAAATTTCCCTCAACACCTTCTCGGGGATTGATGTTAAAATTAATTTGGACTTTAAGGAGACTTTTAAGCCCAAGAAAAATATAGGTCGTCGCTTTGAAGTTAAAAATATAACTGGATGAATACATTGATGTACTTTCGTGCTGTTATGCTCTCTGCACTTCGAATTCCTTCCCTCTCAACTTCCATTTACTTTCTTCAATATCTCGAAAATTTCCCTCAACACTTTCTCGGGGTTTGACGTTAAAAATTAATTTGGGCTTTAAGGAAACTTTTAAGTCCAAGAAAAATATAGGTCATCGCTTTGGAATTAAAGATATAACTTAATGAAAAAATGTTGACGCTCCAGCAAGGGAGCCACACAGCCGGTATCGACAGGCAGACAGCAGACAGCCAGACACAGCTAAGGCTAACTAATCTATCTAGTGCGGCCTTGACACAGCACGTTCGGTTCAGGCACATTCCAGCTGAAGCGGAACATGTCCTGTTGCCTCACGAAGTTCTCTCTAGGACGCAGTTACAGTCCTATGTCCCGTGTCCCGGCACTCTGTACCGAAACACTCCGCCTCAAGCTCCTAATGTTGCGGAACAAGTGAATGTTCCGGTCTGCCCAACCCTAGAGGCCACCTGGGCGATACTAGTCGTCCTCTCCAGTTGTATCCACGACCAAATATCTCACCCTCCAGCACACTTCCCTTGAGGCGGAAGAGGTGGGATCCCTAGCTGAGTCAGGAAGGAGGGGAGGGGTGCGGGGACCAACCCTAGAGGGTAAAAATATTTTTTAAATATCGACCTAGGATCAGAATATTTCAGCACATGTAAACACTATAGAGGAAATTAGAAGGTTCCAGGTATCTGTATTTTAAAAATCTTGAGAAAACGTTCCTTCAGTATTAAAAATGAACTTACGGAAATAGCTGCTAGTCACAACTTTGGAGCACATGTATTGATTTACAAAAACTTAATTTATTATAAAAACTCCCAGTTGAGATATTAATATAATTTATACAACATTTAAAAGGAACATTATCTCATATTCATTTTATTTTCCCTTCATAAACTTTGGTGTTCAATGTCTCCGTAAGCTGTCTGGTTTCAGGGACGTCGAGAGGAACGGAGGGAGGTCCTAAAGAACTCTGCGCGAGTGGCGCTGTGTACCGTCATCTTTGCGTAACATCAACCTGCTAGTTTTAGAACACTAATATCCCTTGTGATAGATACGTGCCAAGAGGAGCCATCGTCAAGTGCACAAATGCTCCAGACGCCTCCGAATATGTTACAAGGTCAAGGATAATGTTAAACACTCGACACGCAAAATAAGTGTCCCGGTATTCAACCTCGCTACTTTGGTCACCTAGGTTGTGAACCTAAACAAATTTCACTGATATACCGACCAAGTGGCCGCGCGGTTTGGGTCACGTGGCTATCAGCCTGCATTCGGGAGATAGTGGGTTCGAACACCACTGTAGGCAGCCCAGAAGATTTTATTGCGTGGTTTCCTGTTTTCACATCTTGATCAAGGCTACGGTCGCTTCTTTCCCATGCCTAGCCCTTTCTTATCCCATCGTCGCCATACGACCTATGTGTCGGTGCGATGTAAAGCAGATTGTAAAAAAAGAACCTTCCGATATGATGCGAGTGGTATGATGCGTTTGCTCTATGCTGACAAGTGCAACTTTTATTATGCATACTGCAATTTTATTAAAAAATTAAACTTCTAATTAGTTTTCTTTCTTTCTTTCTTTCTTTCTTAATCTGTTTACCCTCCAGGGTCGGTTTTCCCTCGGACTCAGCGAGGGATTCCACCTCTGCCGCCTCAGGGGCAGTGTCCTGGAGCTTCAGACTTTTGGGTCAGGGGATACAACTGAGGAGGATGACCAGTACCTCACCCAGGCGGCCTCACCTGCTATGCTGAACAGGGGCCTTGTTGGGGGATGGAGAGATTTTAAGGGATAGACAAGGAAGAGGGAAGGAAGCGGCCGTGGCCTTAAGTTAGGTACCATCCCGGCATTTGCCTGGAGGAGAAATAGGAAACCACAGAAAACTACTTCCAGTATGGCTGAGGTGGAAATCGAACCCACCTCTACTCAGTTGACCTCCCGAGGCTGAGTGGACCCCGTTCCAGCCCTCGTACCACTTTTCAAATTTCGTGGCAGAGCCGGGAATCGAACCCGGACCCCCCGGGGTGGCAGCTAATCTCACTAACCACTACACCACAGAGGCGGACAATTCGTTTTTTAACAGTAATTAGTGTAAATACTGCCTTGTTACTAATGCGTGCATTGAGCAATAACGCCTAAGTAATAATAATAATAATAATAATAATAATAATAATCGTTTTGACTCCGCCACCGCGTGGAAGCATTCTGATTTCCTGCCATTTAGGCTCCGTACATGTCAGTTTCAATGTTCCGTTCTACTCTACTTGATGGCAGAGAAGCAGATACCTGTTGGGCAATCTAAGGCTGAGTTTTAATTTCCCCGCGTTAAAAGAGCGTTGTCCGCCTCTGTGATGTAATGGTTAGTGTGATTAGCTGCCACCCCCGGAGGCCCGGGTTCTATTCCCGGTTCTGCCACGAAATTTGAAAAGTGGTTCGAGGGCTGGAACGGGGTCCACTCAGCCTCCGGAGGTCAAGTGTGTAGAGGTGGGTTCGATTCCCACCTCAGCCATCCTGGAAGTGGTTTTCCGTCGTTTCTCACTTCTTCTCCAGTTAAATGCCGGGATGGTACCTAGCTTAAGGCCACGGCCGCTTCCTTCCCTCTTCTTTGTCTATCCCTTCCAATCTTCACATTGCCCACCAAGGCCCCTGTTCAGCATAGCAGGTGAGGCCGCCTGGGCGAAGCACTGGTCATCCTCCGCAGTTGTATCCCTCGATACAATGCCTCGCACTCCAGGACACTGCCCTTGAGGCGGTATAGATGAGATCCCTCGCTGAGTCCGAGGGAAAGCCAACCCTGGAGGGTAATCAGATTAAGAAAAAGAAATGAGCGTTCAAAAACAAGAATATTACTGGACGATGATTATTTCATTATTAATAGTATTATTGTTGTGAATGATTGTAATGTCAGGAACGTCACAATTTTAAAACATATTGTTTACCATTCAAAATAATATCTCAGTCTGTGCACCGCATTTTCTTCCTGACCAGTAGAATTTATTCGCAAAGATATTTATAAAATGGAGAGAACTCAGTAGGACAATAATTTCAATATATACTGTACCATCTATCACAGGGATGGCGAACCTATGTCGCGTGTCACTCGAACATGATTTCGGTGGCCACATGAACATAATATTTTATATATACGTCTTGTACTACAGTCTTGTACTATAGTGTTTCACGTGTAAGAAATAAATATCGAAAATCTCAATACTAGTTCCATTCGGACGTGCAATATGGCAACTGCTACACCGATAGGTCCGGAAATCAAGTGAGATGGTGTCGTTTTCTGGTGGATTTGTATACGGACATCGCAAACATGTTTTCGGTGCCAAAAAGAACAGAAACTTAACAAAGGTGGTGACCGTATTTTTTCAACAACTCTGGCCAAGGGAATTCGGACTGATAAACTTATGTGTTGCCTGTGTTCGAAAACAATTGTATCAACCACATTTAATGTAAAGCGCAATTTCGAGACTGGTCATTCAAATGTTTGTTGCATTTCAAATGAAGAAAGAAGAGAGTTTGTTTCACAAAATATCCAACATTACACAAAACAAACTAGTTCTTTTGTATCACCTTTCCGGCCAAGGAATAATATCAGCGCGGCTGTTTCCATCTGTTTCACTGCATAGTACAGCATGCATGGGAAACAGATTTCTGACGGTGAGTTGTTGAAAGAAAGTTTCTTATTAACGTTTGACACATTATTTGAAAATTTCCCTAACAAACTAGTAATAATTAACAGAATTAAAGAATGCCACCCAGCTGAACTGCTGTCAAGGATAGAATAATAAGAATGAGTGAAGAAGTTTCGGAGCAGTTGAAAGCTAATTTGGATAACTCCCACATGTATGCAGTATGTTTTGATGAAAGCATGAATGTGACCTTACAAACAAGGATGGCTGCTTTTTCTTTTCTTATGGAAATGTGATGAAGAAGAAATTGGTTCAATTGTTGAGCGTACAAACTACAAATGGAAAGATAATGAAGCTAATGGAGGAAGTGATGTCCATTCTCAATATTAGTACTTCTGATTTTTATATCTAATAATTTGTTTTTACAATTTGTTTTACGTGCACCAACACAGATAAGTCTTGTGACGACGATGGGATAGGAGAGCCTTAGGAGTGGGGAAACCGCCGTAGCCATAAATGAGGTACAGCCCCACGGAACATGTAATCAAATGTATTTACAAGATATATGTATAATAAATAAATACACGATTGAATCAGTAAATGAATAAATAAATAACATATTCTGAAACATAAAAACATAATCCGCAATTTAGAAAGGAAGTCGCGAGGTGGGGGTTGTATGTTGTAGACATCCTGTAATGGAAATAAAAAAAACAAGTGGCACAGTCAACAGATGAGAATAATAAACCAGAGTTAAAATGGCACACTAGTTGGAAAAGGTTCGCCATCCCTGATCTATCAGATACCTTGTCCGGCTCCATGGCTAAATGGTTAGCGTGCTGGCCTTTGGTCACAGGGGTCCCGGGTTCGATTCCCGGCAGGGTCGGAAATTTTAACCATAATTGGTTAATTCCGCTGACACGGGGCTGGGTGTTTGTGTCGTCTTCATCATCATTTGCATCTTCATCACGACACGCAGGTCGCCTCCGGGTGTCAGATCAAAAGACCTGCACCTGGCGAGCCGAACTTGTCCTCCGACACTCCCGGCACCAAAAGCCATACGCCATTTATTTCATTTCATTTCATTTCATTTCATTTCATTTCATTTCATCAGGTACCTTATCCAAACCTGGAAAATGACGAATTTACTCTACTTTGGCCAAGTCTCACTGATGAGAGATCCTGATTCTGAATTACCTTTCTGATCCTCCTCTAACCGCCACCCATCCTAGTAGTTACCACGTGTGATGTTGCTTAACTCCAAAGATCTCACGGGTTATGGTGTTTCAACATAGCTACGCCATTGCATTTAGAATATGCAGTACAGTCCATGAGTGCCAAGAATAACGGACTTGACCACACGACACCTCATAATCTGCAGGCCTTCGAGCTGAGCAGCGGTCGCTTGGTAGGCCAAGGCCCTTCGGGGCTGTTGGGCCATGGAGTTTGGCTTTCTTTAATACAGTCCATAATTTGTGTGATGATTAAATATCTAGTAAGCATCAAATCAAGCTGCTTGTACATGGTAGCTAAGGCAAAACGATTCTTTTTCGTTATTATTATTGTTATTATTATTATTATTATTATTATTATTATTATTATTATTATTATTATTATTATTATTATTGTTGTTGTTGTTGTTGTTGTTGTCTACCTTGGCATATTGTATGTTATTTTAGGAAGGCGTTTAAAATGTAAAGTTCTGCTATTGACCAACGCTCATTCTGATTATATCGAATTGAAAACTCCTGTAATCTTAAGCGATGTGAAGCACTCACTACAAGAGAATGTACCGAGTTCGATAGCTGCAGTCGCTTATGTGAGGCCAGTATCCAGTATTCGGGAGATAGTGGGTTCGAACCCCACTGTCGGCAGCCCTGAAAATGGTTTTCCGTGGTTTCCCATTTTCACACCAGGCAAATGCTGGGGCTGTACCTTAATTAAGGCCACGGCCGCTTCCTTCCCACTCCTAGCCCTTCCCTGTCCCATCGTCGCCATAAGACCTATCTGTGTCGGTGCGACGTAAAACAACTAGCAAAAAAAAAAAAAAAAAAAAAAAAAACAAGAGAATGTGAGGTATCCATTATTAACAGTATACTATCAAACATTCCGCGTTAGATGATAATCAGTTTTTGCCAATATTATGTTCCAACTTTCGATATTAGCATTGATGTTCATTTGAAGGCCACCTGTCAAAGAAAAAACAGTTGAAAGTAACAGGAAAATTAAGCCCTCGCTTGTTGGGAGGTGCTTCTTGAAACTCAGCCTTTTAAGATGAACATCTTGTGTGTATCAAACAATCTTCCCGGCTCCGCCTCAGATCTTGAGAACAGTTTTCTCACTGGATGAGCACGCCAGCTGGAACGTAACAGTGCATAACGGTAGAATACAGATGTTCACTGTCTCAGAAGTTATTGCAATATGGATTTTCGGACTTACTAGTGTAGTTAGATAATTTTACCACTGATGTCCGTTCACAGTAAATTTGGCGATCAATCTAGTCTAACATGAATGTTCTATCGAAGAAAGATCTGGTGACTGGTAAGGCCACACTGAATGAGTCATATCATGGAGATAGAGTTGACATATACTTGCGAGGAAAAAGTCGGGCGATTTAGGTTGGTAATGAAATGCCTAACAGTCCCGCCTTCTCAAGTGCCAATCGTTCATATGCTGCTACATAGCCCTTCCTCAATGTGCCGGTGCTCTGTCTTGATAAAACCGCATTCTTCGACGTTATTGAAGTGCTGAATCTTCTATTTGTTCCAGGAGGACATACCGCTAGAATGTGTGCATTTAGTCTGTCAGATAGTAAATAGGCCTACTGTCCCATAATGTGACTTCCTTAAATTCCAGCCCACATGTTTACCGACCAGTGTTGTTGGAAGGCACTTTCACGTTGGACAGGAGGGTAGACAAGAACGTACAGTAGAAATGGGCATTGTGCAGAAATTTTCATCAGCCGGTTTTCAGGAATAAGTAGCCGGGCGGGGAATATTAGAGTACGTAAAAATGTTTAATATGATAGAATTTCAATTTATTCTCCTCAGTGCAGGAATAATAATACCAGACAGGTAGACATTAACTGTAAAATTGGACTATTTTAGTGTTACTATCACAAACAAGACATAGGTATCAGTGTATTTTGAACTTGTAGTTTTCTACTGCTCGTTCATAACCATGTAACACTGGGCCTTCCCACTCGGATGCTGTGGAGTGCCATACGGGTTTGTGACGTCCTGCGGAATCGGGTGTTCGCATGCTGAACATTTAAAATTCCGATGTATTGATGCAATTATGCTGACAATAATGAAGATTCATCATTTAAATAAACCGTTTTACAGCATTTACATTTTAATTTGGAGCACCAAATGACTCAAATATGAGGAGTGTCTCTTCAAACCTTAAGAAAGGCGTGGGGAAACGTAAAATAAAAGACACTTGGAATTTTCCCATGATCGGGTTTGGCACAAATTTTAAGGAATTACATCTTCCTGGCCTGGATTCCTCATGGCAGTCGATAACATTTAAATACTATACCGGTAATGCATGTGGACGAAATATGTATTTTTGGAAGTGGAAATAGCACCTTTTGTGTTACGTAGACGAAAGGTATCCACGAAATGTCACTGTAATATTTGTCCCAAATGGAATATAATAATTCATTTTACTCAAATAAAGTGTAAAATCTGCTGTAAATTAAGAAATAGTGCGAAATATTTTACTTGCAGGGAATAATATGGATACATATTTTACTACCTTACAACTATTTGTTCTGCTACGTCGCAGCGCTTCCGTATGTGTTGTGTTTGTCTAACACTTTCGTGTGTGATGTCTTTGCTCACTGAAGTTGTTTGAATTAATTAGGTGTCGTTTTTTTCATGTTGCTCATTCAGTTTGTTCCCTAGCTCATTCATTAAATGATATATTTATTGGTCCAGGAATCATGCTATTTTCCTTTCAACAAACAGGTAATATATTTATTGGTCAAGGGATCATGCTATTTTGCTATTTGAACTGCCCGCGCTAGTCATATGGACAAAGATAATGCGAATTCACAGACACAGCACTCCCATTCGTCGGTGCAAGCCCTGGACTTCAAGAAAGAAACAAAAAACGGCACGAGCATCGGAATACAACATAACGGAGTCCTGTCTACGGCCCGTAAGTACGTATACATATTTCTCTAGTAACGGCGGTATTGTCCGCCTCTGTGGTGTAGTGGTTAGCGTGATTAGCTGCCACCCCCGGAGGCCCGGGTTCGATTCCCGGCTCTGCCACGAAATTTGAAAAGTGGTACGAGGGCTGGAACGGGGTCCACTCAGCCTCGGGAGGTCAACTGAGTAGAGGTGGGTTCGATTCCCACCTCAGCCATCTTGGAAGTGGTTTTCCGTGGTTTCCCACTTCTCCTCCAGGCGAATGCCGGGATGGTACCTAACTTAAGGCCACGGCCGCTTCCTTCCCTCTTCCTTGCCTATCCCTTCCAATCTTCCCATCCCTCCACAAGGCCCCTGTTCAGCATAGCAGGTGAGGCCGCCTGGGCGAGTTACTGGTCATTCTCCCCAGTTGTATCCCCGACCAAGAGTCTGAAGCTCAAGGGCGGTAGAGGTGGGATCCCTCGCTGTGTCCGAGGGAAAAGCCGACCCTGGAGGGTAAACAGATAATGATGATGATGATGAACGGCGGTATTTCTTAATTTATCGCGGATTTTTCACTTTATTGGTGTAAGGTAGGTAGGTAAGGGTTGTTCTGCCCGAAGGCAGGTCCGAACCTCCGCAGAGGTGTTCCTGAGCCGGAGTTTACGTGCGGTAGGGTGGCCAGTTCTTTTTTCGCTCCTCCATTCCCTTACCCCCCACCAACAGCGCGTGGCAACCCATCCAACTCCTGATCACGCCCAATGTAGCTTAACTTCGGAGATCTCACGGGATCCGGTGTTTCACCACGGCTACGGCCGTTGGCTTATTGGTGTAAAAGCAATTATTATTTTCCATTTGGGAGAAATATTACAGTGGTATTTCGTGGATACCTTTGGTCTTCATAACCCACCTTTTGAACAGTCAGTCCTCATATTATGTATTAATATTATATAACTAGCACACATCTGTAAAAACGGCAGGGTGGTGCGGCCATTGTAAAACCCATGCACAGCATTTTACCATCATCTGACGATCATCTAGTCTTGAATGTTATACCCTTGTGAAAGGGAAACGGTGTGATTTTCCTCCTGAAGTATTCCATGCACAGTTGAACGAGCCAGGCCTGTTCGACGTGATCCGTGATGTACAGATGTTCGAGTGTCATCAGACATTTCACATAAAATGTAACCCAGTAGCGTGCCTAGGAGGTGTTAACGTCCCTGATTCTCTCTAAGACTATGATCCAGACGTATAAAAGTACTATCCGCACACTTTATCTTGGTGCATTTACATCCTAGTGCTGAATCGGTCGACCTCGGCGATATTCGAGATTCATACTGGCAACCTCTGAAACAAAAACTATGAATCGCTTAAGCATCGTTGTGCGACATCTGGCGTAAACTTTACGTACTGGTACTGTTGTTGTTTACACATCAAAGTCAAAGTATAGAATTCATGCTAGGAACAAGATTCGCATCGAGAGATATGTTTTATAATGTTATATAATGTGTATGTGACATAGTTGTTGGCTTAAGATGATAATGGTTTAGAAATTTCATATCGATCGATCATCTTCTCGATTCAATTCAGATTTCATTTTCATTCAGTTGGCAGCACCAGGCAGCACTATCGATACCGGGACAGCTCCCTCCTTACTCCTCAACCCGTACACAAATGCATCAAGATAAAGTGTGCGGACAGTACATTGTAATCTGAATGATGCCGACGTGGATAGAGTTCTGCATACACACGTGTAGCCATGTTAGTACTAGATACATACCTGTATACTCTTCCCAACTGTACTCCATAGCCGGGCTGAGTGGCTCAGACGGTTGAGGCGTTGGACTTCTGAGCCCAACTTGGCAGGTTCGATCCTGGCTCAGGCCGGTGGTATTTGAAGATGTTTAAATACGTCAGCCTCGTGTTGGTAGTTTTACTGGCACGTAAAAGAACTTCTGCGGGACTAAATTCCGGCACCTCGGCGTCTCCGAAAACCGTAAAATGTAAGTGGGACGTAAAGCTATTATTATTATTATTATTATTATTATTATTATTATTATTATTATTATTATTATTATTAAAAATGAAAATCCACAGCCTGTTTCCAGTCATTCGGCCGGGCCAGGAATGAAATGAATGAAGCCCCATCTAGCGGCGAGGATAGGAAATGTGCCAGCTGCCGAAGCCTGTCGCACTCCTCCGGGGCAACGATAAATGACTGACAGATGAACTATTAATGGAGATTGTTGCTGGAATGAAAGATGACAAGAAAATCGGAGTACCGGGAGAAAAACCTGCCCCGCCTCCGCTTTGCCCAGCACAAATCCCACATGGATTGACCGGGGATTTGAACCACGGTATCCAGCGGTGAGAGGCCGACTCGCTGCCTCCTGAGCCACGGAGCCTCCTATTATTATTATTATTATTATTATTATTATTATTATTATTATTATTATTATTATTATTATTATTATTATTATAGACTTCACAGCGAATACCATAGCACAGGACTGACGTTGGTTATGATGTTCCAACCCCCTAAAGTGAAGGTATAATACCATAATTTACCTTTGAATAAAGGAGGTTACTCTGGATTATCTATAGCAGAGAAAGAGTCATTCAGAATTTTCTCTCTGATCGGCGAGCTGTGTAGCGACCCTGCCCTCAAGATGAGGGCGGAGTTCCTCTCTACCCGACCACCCAAATCTCTCACTTCCTGCTCTATGTCGATACAGTATGTAATTTGTGGAAGCAGCTGGCGTTACCTGTTCACATTTCATGCATGAGCTGTGGAACTATATGGAGTTAAGATCTCAGCAGGGAGGAGGCCAGTTGTGATGGATAGCATGGACTGAGCTTGGTGTAGGGTATATTTTGATTCTTTTTTAATATAACTCAATAAATTAGTCATCCTTTTCCCTACATGAAAATTGCACTTGGAGCATCGACATGTGACGTACATTAACTTTTAAATGACTAAAGACGCAAGAAGGAAATTGTTCGAAATGGCTGGAAAATTAAAGTCTTCCAATAACTGTCTGGCTCCTTTTTGGTCATTTTCAGAGAGTTCCTGGTTCGACTCTGGGCTGAGCCGGTGATTTTAGCCTCGTCTGGTTAATTTCTCTAGCTCGGGGACTCGATTTTTGTGTTCATCTTATTACACGTCTCTTCAGTTCCACACAACACACCATACTATCAAGTACCAAGAAAATACGCAATATCGAATACATCCCTCCTCATAGGCTTGGCCTCGGGTGAGGATGGTGATGACTGCTGTTTTAAGGTGCCAAACATCGAGGTCATCGGCCCTCTCCAGCGAAGATATACGGCTATACAACTTGGCTTCCTTTATTTAAATTGCTGACCTCGTATGATTGGAAAACGTCTGGGATGAAAAAGAACTGTTCGGAGACTCAGAAATGTCTATATTGGAAGAGAATAACTGTTGACCAAGAGAAGCCTGACAAGGGAAGAGAAGAAGGAAAGTATCTGGACAGAGGCTCTGTGGTTCTGACCAATTCTGGGTCCGTGGATGATGCAGCCAGAACCTTATTAACAAAGTGAGATGTGTTGTCTTTTCGGAAATACTCGTATAAGTTATGAATACATAAAGTTTATGAAAATGCTTCAATAAAGCTTTCTCAACGCTTTCTTGTCTGATGTATGCCCCATGCAATGAACAAAGATTCAAACTTAAATCGGACTTCGTTGGGGAAGAATAGCCTGATCTTGACGGACTGCAACTTGTATCTTGTAAAGAGGTTGATGTTTATCTTCTAGTTTCATAGTTCGGGGTTACCTTTTATGATGTGTCCACTATACAAAGAACAAAAATTCAGAATGAAATGGGACTTCATTGGAGAAGAATAGAGTGAATTTGACGGACTACAGCTTGTAGGCTTATCTTGTAAAGAGGTTGATGTTCCTATATTAGGTTCATAGCTCGGAGCTTCCATGTCTGATGTATCCACCATACAATGAACAAAGACTCAAAATTAAGGAATAATAGCTTGATCTTGATGGACTACAACTTATATCTTGTAAAGAAGTAGATATTTAGATTCATACATTTGCTACTTAATCAAAAGTGTCTAATTGATATGATCAAATCGATTCCTTTTCGTTTAACTTCCTAAGTATTTATTTTTCATTATGTACAGTATATAAGATCATATTATATTCCATCAACTCTCATATTTCTGGTTTCTAATTCTAGTAGACCGGGCGAGTTGGCCGTGAGGTTAGGAACGCGCGGCTGTGAGCTTGCATAATGGGTTGGATTCTCACTGTCGGCAGCCCTGAAGATGGTTTTCCATGGTTTCCCATTTCCACACCAGGCAAATGCTGGGACTGTACCTTAATTAAGGACACGGCCGCTTCCTTCCAACACTTAGGCCTTTCCTATCCCATCGTCGCCATAAGACCTATCTGTGTCGGTGCGACGTAAAGCAACTAGCAAATAATAATAATAATAATAATAATAATAATAATAATAATAATAATAATAATAATAATAATTCTAGTATCAATTTGTTGCTCTTCATTTCGTACTGACAAAATGGAAGGGAGGTTTGCAAATCATTCCATATTTAGCGTTTATTTTTACTCCTTTCAGACTGAAGACCAATGCGCAAAAAATCAAATATTTTTTCTGTGTTTCTATGGCTGTCTGTTTGTAGGCACGTAACAAGAAAACTGCTGGAGATATTTCAACCATACCTTATATTTAGAATTATCAACTGAGAGATACTTTTCTGGTGAATACCATTTAAAAATTCCTAAATGTACTGCCGTTTTACGGGAAGCATAGAACAAATCAGTATACGTATATGCAGTATAAGGTTCACGAAGAAATTTTAATAGAATAAAAATGGTTTAGATATAATTCTAAGCTACTTTTGTTCACTGCAATATTTCGGCCGAATGAAGGTTTTAGAATGTTGTAATTACTTGCGGACCACCAAGACGTGTAAGTGCCAAGTCTATCGCGGTAACGTACAAGGAAAGAGTTACACCTATCATACCAAAACCTACCTTGAAACTTTTAT
Organism: Anabrus simplex; assembly: GCF_040414725.1. NCBI lineage: Eukaryota > Metazoa > Arthropoda > Insecta > Orthoptera > Tettigoniidae > Anabrus > Anabrus simplex. The sequence goes on along the minus strand of NC_090268.1, from coordinate 341,638,520 downwards.
CACATACCGCATGCAAAATATTATCTGCCATTTCCACTGCGAAGTCTCGAAATTGACTCATGAATTACGCTCATGAACGTGATACTAGCCGTTAAAGGTTGGATTGTACAGTCCTCACTGTGGGCAAGCTATACTCCTCCATACACGGACAATCATCCTCGCCATATTCCAAGAACTTCTGATAACAATATCATCGCAAAGAGAATGTTGTATTAATTACACCCTATACTTAAGAATCTGAACAACCTCCGTGGCTCAGACAGCAGCGCGTCGGTCTCTCACCGCTGGGTTCCGTGGTTCGAATCAAGGTCACTCCATGTGAGATTTGTGTTGGACAAAGCGGAGGCGGGACAGGTTTTTCTCCGGATACTACGGTTTTCCCTGTCATATTTCATTCCAGCAACACTCTCCACTATCATTTCATTTCATCTGTCAGTCATTAATCATTGTTCCAGAGGAGTGCGACAGGCTTCGGCAACCGGCACAATTCCTATCCTCGCCGCATTCATTACATCCCTGACCCGGTCATTGACTGGAAAACAGGTTGTAGGTTTTCACTTAAGAATTTAACTATTAATTACTTCGCGCTGTCATATTTAATGGACTTCGAAAACGCTGAATTATTTTTGGGGTGATATAAGGATTCCTTATTTTGAAAGTAAAACAAGGGATGATTGTATGATCAGCAGGACACAGGGGCCAGTAGTCTTTATTTGTGACCTAGAACGTTCTTTCACGCTCTATTACAATCTGTTTGAACAACTTAAATCTCCATTTAGCCATTTAGATCTGTAATAATAATAATAATGCTATTTGCTTTACGTCCCATTAACTACTCTTTCGGTCTTCGGAGACGCCGAGGTGCCGGAATTTAGTCCCGCAGGAGTTCTTTTACGTGCCAGTAAATCTACCGACACGAGGCTGTCGTATTTGAGCACCTTCAAATACCACCGGACTGAGCCAGGATCGAACCCGCCAAGTTGAGGTTAGAAGGCCAGCGCCTTAACCGTCTGAGCCACTCAGCCCGGCATTTAGATCTGTAACCGAGAGAAATATCCATTTCCCGTCTTAGTACATTTCCTGTTTTTACCAGTATGATACACGTTCTGTTACATTTGTCATATCTTTGGTCAGGTCTGCTGCTTGTAAACGATCATCGCAGTTGGAGGCAGGTTACGAAATTCCATTCGAATTCTATCCGTAACATGTATTCTTTAATTTTCTTTGAATCTTCATAGACGAACTGCCTCATACATGGAACAAAGCAAGATGTGTGAATCGTGTAGCTGATTTTGTTTGATTCATCAGTCTATAGACTGGTCTGATGCAGCTCTCCATGTCATCCTATCCTGTGCTGACCGTTTCATTACTACATAACTGCTGCATCTTACATCCACTCTAATCGGCGTGTCGTATTCATATCTTTATCTACCCCTGTCATTCCTACCGCCTACACTTCCCTCAGAAAACAACTGAACAAATCCTGGGTGTCTTAAGTAAGATGTGTCCTACCATTCTATCTCTTCTTTCCGTCAAATTTAGCCAAATCGATCTCCTCTCACCAATTCGATTCAGTACCTATTTATTCGTGATTCGATCTATCCATCTCACCTTCAGCATTCTTCTGTAACACCACATTTCAAACGCTTCAATTCTCTTTCTTTCTGGGCTAGTTATCGTCCATGTTTCACTTCCTTACAATGCCACGCTCCAGACGAAAGTCTTTAAAAACATCTTTCCTATTCCTATATCAATGTTCGAAGTTAGTAAATTTCTTGCTTGTGCTAGTCTGCCTTTTATGTCTTCCTTACTTCTGCCATCGTTAGTTATTTTACTACCCAAGTAACAATATTCATCTAATCTAATTCATGCATCACCTGATTTCGTACGACTGCATTCCGTTACTTTTATTTTGGACTTATTTTCATCCTGTACTCCTTACCCAAAGGGCCTCCGTGGCTCAGGCGGCAGCGCGTCGGCCTCTCACCGCTGGATACCGTGGTTCAAATCCTGGTCACTCCATGTGAGATTTGTTCTGGACAAAGCGGAGGTGGGACAGGTTTTTCTCAGGGTACTCCGGTTTTTCCTGTCATCTTTCATTCCAGCGACACTCTCCATTCTCATTTCATAGCATCTATTAGTCATTAATAAATCACTTTGGGAGTGGCGACCCTATCGTACTAATACCCTATATCTGCTTCATTCATTCCATCCCTGACCCGGTCAATGACTGGAAAACAGGTTGTAGGTTTTCATTTTCACTCCTTACCCAAGACTCCATCCATACCATTCAGCGATTTTTCCAGATCTTCTGCAGTTTCACATAAAATAACAATATCATCGGCAAATCGCAGGGTTTTGATGCCCTCTCCTTGTACTGTGATTCCCTTTCCAAATTCCTCTTTGATTTCCTTTAGTGCCTGTTTTATATAAACATTGAAAAGGAGGGAGGGACAAACTGCAGCCTCCTTTCTGTAGTTATAGAGTGAATAATCGAATGTGAACTGGATACGTAAATTTCATAAATGTCTTATATAAGTTAAATTTACTATAGGTCTAATACTTACATATTTTTAGTATGTTGCTCATTGTTAAGAAACTTCATACTTCAAATAAGTTTTCCCCTTTATATTTCAATTACTTATATTCTTGTTGTAATATGATGAGGTGTAATAATGGACCATGAATTCTAAATTCTTGTCGATAGAAGGCATGGAAGGGAATTTAAGAACAAACGTGTTTCTTCAAAATGTGCACATCACGGAACAGTGAGTCATTGTTTCTGTGCCAAATTTTGGTGAGGACATAAAACCGTCCTCCCCTTTCTTGTCATTATGGACGCCTGCTTGTACTTTTCTCTTGCTTCTACAATTCTCTTATCTAAATCCATTGTTCATTCTGTTGTAAAATTCTTACCTTCGCCTCTCTTTGTACTGCACAGGTATAAATAAATTTTATAGCGGTGTAGTGTTGACTTCGTCTAGTCGCAGTAAATTAGCCCTCCTTCATGTTGGATGATGGAATTTTATCTTTGTCTCTTGACCTCTATCTACTGCCAAGACTCGACGCAGTGCGTGCGCTATGGAACGCTAGCCGTCTCGGTCTAACACCCTTGTTTATATTTGTTGTGGAACGCAAGACTAAACAAACAGAAATAAACCGAATACAGAGCCTTTTAAAAACTCAAACAGTTTGCTTTTGTAATTGAATAGAGCTATTGGCTGCAAGCCATTTCCGACACCAAATTCTTCTCTTGAAAATAGCTGTGAATGAAGAATTATTCCCCTCCCCAAGTGCACGGGGTTGATGACCTCTACATCTACATATTTTATGTAGTTTTGCGTGGTGATGCCAATTTTCTGTCGCCTGATAGTAATTCATTGATGAGTAAACAACAACAACAACAACAATAATAATAATAATAATAATAATAATAATAATAATAATAATAATAATAATTAACAATCTTATTTACGTCGCATCGACAGATATGTATTGTGCCGACGATAGGATAGGGAAGGGCTAGAAGTGGGAAGGAAGCGGCCGTGGTGATTCTTTTAAGAGGAAGTACAACTAGGCAACCATCCACTATTAACACTAATCAGAGGGAAAAAATGGAAGTTGTACGACACTTCGAAAAAGAAGGTATCGGCCAAAGAAAGAAAAGGGCGACGAAGAGCGTGAATATTAAAGATTCCCTAGGCCTCCATACGTAATACCGTCAGGAACGGAGAATAGAATAAAGTAAGTACAATTAATGCCAGGACTCAGCTAAGGGCCCCGTGGTCACTAACTTACGTTCCCAAGTTAGTAGCTTCTTACGCCTCTTTTAATCGTCTCTTACGATAGGCAGGGGATACGATGGATGTTATTCTATCGCCCCCACCCACAGGGGGAACTGTCCGGTGGTATTTGAAGCTGCTCAAATACGCCAGCCTCATGTCGGTAGATTTACCGTAAAACTCCTGCAGGACAAAATTCCGGCACCTCGGCGTCTCCGAAAACAGTATAAGTAGTTAGTGGAGCGTACAATTAGTAGTAGTAGTAGTAGTAGTAGTAGATGTTCAGTTAAATAAACATCCCTCTTAACTCAATCAAAAGAGAATACGATTGCATGCATCAGTGAAGGAAAGGGAAGCGCTAAGAATGACGTGAAAATTAAAGGTTAATTGGTTTCAGATGAGACAGAGCGACGGATTTGAGCCTAATACGTGGACAGCACGATAAGTTTGAGCCACTTGCACTCAGTTCATTTTCATATTTGAACCACTTCATAACGCGTGTAGAAATATTTTATTTTGTTTCGTTAAAAACGAAAAATGAAATCTATTGGTCACATTCTGCGGGATGAGGAGTTCCTTTGAAACATCACTGAAGGAAGAATTGCTGAAAAAAAAGGAAGAGGACGATTCAGGGTGTCTTCTTTCAAGAACCTGCTTTTGAGGCTCAAGATAGACATCTGTGGCTGCAGAGACAAGGCTTAGCCTTTAGAATATGATGATGATGATGATGATGATGATGATGACGTTGTCAGAAGAATTACATCGCCCAACTTCCCATCCCACTTATTAAATTCGGACAGTGGACTGACAGTCCAATTCAGTAAATCGTGTTACCTATTTACTTCAGTGCTTTCGAAAAGGTTTTTCAAGCATTTCATTCTGTCACTTTCAATAAATGTTGCGTCACTCCTCACGAAATGATTACGCTCATAAAGTGTAGGGACGATGTTGACCGGGCTTCGATCATAGCTAAAGCAGGGAGATTTCATTTGTACTGCTCAACGCCATCTAACACTCCCATTTTTTCTGAACTTCTTACTTATCTAATCAAGTCCTCTTTTTAACAATTTGTTTTACGTCTTACCGACACAGGTAGGTCTTATGGGGTAGGAAACGGCTAGGCGTGGGAAGGAAGCGACCATGGCCTTCATTAAGGTACAGCCCCAGCATTTACCTGGTATGAAAATGGGAAACCACATAAATTTATCTTCAGGGCTGCCGACTGTGGGGGAGGGTTCGAATCCACTATCTCCCGATTGCAAGCTGATAGCAGTGTGACCCAAACCGCGTAGCCACTTCTCTGGTAATAAGTGTTTTCCACGATTGCTCAGTCGATTGCTACAACCTTTATGACTACACTAGCTAGGGTTGCCACCTGTCCCGTACTGTACGGGACATCCCGTATTTGAGGTGAAAATTTTGCGTCCCGTATTGTGAACTGTTGTCCCGAAAAACGATCGTTAGTCTTTTTTTTTTTGTCTGTAAATATTTTAAAATCCGTATTTGATTGAGTGCCATTGACATTCAAAGTAGCTCATTTTTTTCTTCTTTGGAGCCTCAGAAGAAGGAAATCTCGTGATGTCTCGCCATGTACTGGTACAGCTGAGCATGCTGGGATATTTACCTCGTCTTCTGTCCATACTTCTGTAGGTCTTCCATTCCAGTTTACAACGTGATTGTTCATGCTGTTTGAGACTAAATCTGTGTAAATTGTGAAGTTGTCAAGCTCATCGATGTATCGGTCAGATGCGTTGTACTGTATGTACTGTTAAAAGTGTGCAAGTTAGTTTCTTTTACGAATTTAAATAAATATCTTATTCTGTTTATGAAACTGGTAATAATCCAATTGAAACTGGTACTTAACGTTTGATTTTCTAGTATTTGAGAACTGTCCCTTATTTCTTATATCAAAAAATGGCAACCCTAACACTAGCCTCCATCGCACGTTCTGCTAACTTACCCGTACATGAACTGCTTAAACTTCCCAACGAAACAATGTGAAGTCAAACAGATCGGACTCTAAACTACTCTCAAAAATTTTCATTATCCGTCAGCTGGTTTCGAGTAAACAAAATTCTGGCTCAAATCCATTACCCAAGAGAGAACAAGAGGTGATCATGGGAGGTCATACAGAAAGGATTGAAGTAATAGGCCTGAAAGCACTGCCAGACTCAGCTAGAGAACCGGCGATATCTAACCCACATTGTCAAGTTGAAAGCTCCCAGATGTGACCTGTCTTAGTCGTATCTTACAATAAGTAGGGCATACTATGCATGGATTCAGTGTCCCCACTGACTGGGAAGAAGAATTTCTCATTCACACATTTCGGGCTGTCACGTTTGAGAGTGCTCGGGTATAATAGATGATTTCTACCGCCCACAAATCCCTTGCTCTTCGCTGTGACCTCATTCATAGATTTGCAGCACTGCTCTGATGTAATGAGACACCCGTCCTATGATTGATACACGTGACTAGACGTCTCAGAGTGTTATTTATATTCTCCACAATAAATCATGCTGGTGGCACTTTGTCGTCGCTGCAGGTTTGTTGGCATCCAACGTGACGATATGTGCCATGTGTTTGTTGGCGCATGGCTCCCGACGCCCTGTTGCAACGTTATTGCGTGTGACAAACTAAAATGTCAGAAATTGGGAGCTGCTTCCATCCTCTGTCCCATCGAATCTGTTGTTTCCATCAACTGCATGCGGCAAACAGAGCCATTCTATAGCTTCATTCCGATAACGCATGGGACATGATGAACTACACAAGATGGCACATACAGCATATTACAAATTGTGTATTTAACACAAAATTTCAAATTAGTAAATATCTCCATTATTATAGCTCGTATGGTGGAAATTTAACTGTGGTAATATAATTTGCTTGGTAATAAGTGTTTTCCACGATTATTACCTTCCTTCAACGACCTTTATGACTAGAAGGCGGACTCATATGCAGTAAGAAAAGGGCAAAATGTGCATGTATCAATGCACTAAGAAACAGGAATATATGCACTCACATATGCACTATTGCATACTCTGCAAAATACTTGTTTTTCCTGTATGTATGAAGTTGCTCTCCAAATATCCACTGCTGAAGCAGAATATTTGTATCTGCTTTTTCTTTGGAATGATTTCTAGTGGTTGCTGGTCTCCATACAACGAAGAAATGAAAGTATAGGTTATAGGCGCATTATCCACAGATACTGACTAACACGAAAAATGAACGGTAAAGGTAAATTGTAGGTTGGAGCTACAAACTATTGGTCTGGCCAAGACCATTGGTCTGGATTTGTTAGGTCCTGCTAGTGAGAAGACCATAGGAACAAAGAAAATGGTGGTATTATTTAGTTTCAGGCTGTCTCTGTTTTAAGTCTTCTATATAAGTAAGAATACTTTCTTGGGGCGGAAGGATCGAGGAAGGATCTCTACTACTTCAGGTGTCGTAAAATATTATTTTTCTATGATTCCAACATCCGAAACGCTTGCAAAAACGACACTGAAAAAAGTACTTATTGTCAAGCTCTTGTTAATATTGTTAACATTGTCTACTGTCAACAACAATGCATTGTAAACGCTTCCGACGGCGAATGGAATTTTTAACATATTCATTTCTTTGCATTGTTGTACCGATTTGAATATATATATATATGTTGTTTATTGCCATTATGCATTGATATGCACGTACGTTAAGAATAATAGCGCATTCCGTACATATGCATTTATGTGCACAGTAAAATTTAGCCATTCGATTTCAAATGGTATGAATAGCCTTTACTTCTTATGGGCATATTATATCTTCAAACAAACAAAACATGCAAATATGCCAAAATCCGCCCTGTATTTTTGACTCATGTAGAATATTTGAAGTAAGCCATCGGATCCACGTAAATCTGGAGGTCTTGAGGCTATGATCACGATATCAGCGTAAAACTACAAGCTTTCATGCTTGATCGTTTGGAAAGTCTTTCAGCAGGAGGCACTTTCTGATGTTTAGAAAAACTTCGTAATGTTATTTGCAGTGGTGTCTCGACAGAACGTACCAGCGACAAAACTTACCAGTCGGATTTTCGTGACGCTGACGCCAGGACGCTGGCTATTTTTGAAGAGGCCACCAATAACTTCCACATATTTTCGTCGCTATAAAATGTACCACATAAAGTATACCACATGAAGTATAAAATGCGGAAATTTTGAGTTTTAGCTCATTCTTTTCAATATGAATGGAATGCTGTACCATTCCAAAAATCTGAATATGAACTTTGGCAGTGGCTATTACCTTTCCCTTCGTGTTTTCTGAAACTCATTCCAGGAAAAATACGTTATTTCATGTTCCGAGATTCACATCTCAAACCTATGCCCAAATAATTTATATTAATTACACTCCATAATACCACAAGTAATAAGACACTTTCTACACACTGCGTGCATTTTTTATAAGTGATGTCCCGTGGCTGCTATGATAACGAGATAAAAAGCTACAAGCTTGTTTGCCTACTTACTTGGTAAGCTGGCTGTAGAAAACCCGAGTAAACTGACCACATTCCGTTGTCTTTAAAAAAAGATTCGTGTTACTGATAGGCTTATCACAAAGTCTGTATGTCTACTTTCATATAGTCTTTCCAATTCATTTTGTCCATGTTTAATGCTTTGGAATAGCTCCTTCAAAGATTATCTAAATTTAGTTACGAGCTTTTCATGCATGGTCAGTGTTCCTTGAAATTGCTTCTTAACAACATACACTCCATGAAGTGTATTAAATCTAGCATGATGCTTATTATCAAACACAGATAAAAGACACTATAAGGCCAAGAATGAAGGTTGCCATCGACAAACATAAGTCTTAAGTCCATTATTATTGGAGTCCCTCAGCAGGAGGGATTTTCTCTTGTCTGTTGAAGGTTTTATAAGGTTAAGCAACTGCCACTACCGCTCTTCTTCAAACTGTGACATTCGGAGTAATAATTTTTCAAACAAAGAGCATTTATCTTTATAACAGAGCATTCAGTCAGTCTTCTCGATATGATTGGGGTGTTTTATCATTCAGAGATCCGGTATTCAAATGTGGACGCTGCCAACTACTATTTCTCTCTGTACGCCATATTTTTCCGAACTCATTCTAAGGTAATATCTTATTTCAAATTGCACGATTTCAACCCATACCTAAATAATTTATATTATTCATGCTGAGTTGCAACAAAACAAACCTATACATAACATATTCCTCTAGTTGTTAGTGGTTTTCGTGTTCAAATGAGATATTAATCACGTCACATGTTAATTTGATCTTCATCCATGAAACTTACAACTTCAAATGAACCACCGCCCGCTAAATTGCAATAAAGATCTTTTCCTATGTCATCCAGATTGCGATACAGGTAAAGCAATAATCTGTGAACATTTTGCATATCACCAGACTTGACAGGATTTGTGCTGTTCAATTTGGTTAATATCCATTTTATTATGAATCAGAAAAGAAGCGGTCTGTTTCGTTTCTCGATTTCACGGTCTGTTAAAAATCATAAATCCGTTATAGTTTCGTTAGGCAATCTAAAACGATAGTTGAAGTTCACATCATCATAATCTTCCATTGGATTTGATCTGTCCCTAAACAGTCGCGGTGTTGGAAGAATTTATAGAAGGTTCAACATAACTCATCATGGGAGGATGAAGTAGAGTCTGTAATACAGGAAGATATAATAACTTAAATTCCCGGAAATTAATAAACGATCAAATTAACTTTAAGCGTGCACAGTTTTACGTACGTGAGTAATTGAATTGTATACAACATGAAAATTAGCGGAGGAATAAATATTCAGAGGGATGAAATTAGGTCACTAATTTATTGGAGCCTTTATCAGTCCAGTAACATTAAAGTAGTTTCTCACAGCGCATCTTTCGAACTAATAGTGCCTTTAGCTTGTTGTTGTTGTTTGAGTCATCAGTCCATAGACTGGTTTGATGCAGCTCTTCATGCCACCCTATCCTGTGCTAACCTTTTCATTTCTACGTAACTATTGCATCCTACATCTGTTCCAATCTGCCTGTCATATTCATACCTTGGTCTACCCCTACCGTTCTTACCACCTACACTTCCTTCAAAAACCAACTGAACAAGTCCTGGGTGTCTTAAGATGTGTCCTATCATTCTATCTCTTATTCTTGTCAAATTTAGCCAAATCGATCTCCTCTCGCCAATTCGATTCACTATCTCTTCATTCGTGACCCGATCTATCCATCTCACCTTCAGCATTCTTCTGAAACACCACATTTCAAAAGCTTCTATTCTCTTTCTTTCTGAGCTAGTTATCGTCCATGTTTCACTTCCATACAGTGCCACGCTCCACACGAAAGTCTTCAAAAACATCCTTCTCATTCCTATATCAATGTTTGAAGTGAGCAAATTTCTTTTCTTAAGAAAGCTCTTCCTTGCTTGTGCTAATCTGCATTTTATGTCCTCCTTACTTCTGTCATTGTTAGTTATTTTACTACCCAAGTAACAATATTCATTTACTTCCTTTAAGACTTCATTTCCTAATTTAATATTTCCTGTATCACCTGCCTTCGTTCGACTGCACTCTGGAATTATTTATTTTCATCTTGTACTCCTTACCCAAGACTTTGTCCATACCATTCCGAAGCTTCTCAAGATCTTCTGCAGTCTCAGATAAAATAACAATATCATCGGCAAATCTCAAGGTTTTGATTTCCTCTCCTTGGATTGTGATTCCCTTTCCAAATTTCTCTTTGATTTCCTTTACTGCCTGTTCTATGTGAACATTGAAAAGGAGGGGAGACAAACTACAGCCTTGCCTCACTCCTTTCTGGATTGCCGCTTCTTTTTCAAAGCCCTCGATTCTTATTACTGCAGACTGATTTTTTTTACAGATTGTAGATAATTCTTCGTTCTCGGTATCTGATCCCAATCACCTTCAAAATCTTAAATAGCTTGGACCAATCAACATTATCGAATGCCTTTTCTATATCAACGAATGCCATGTACGTGGGCTTGTCCTTCTTGATTCGATCCTCTAAGATAAGACGTAAAGTCAGTATTGCTTCACGTGTTCCTACATTTCTTCTGAAGCCAAATTGATTTTCTCCCAGCTCAGCTTCAACTTGGTTTTCCATTCTTCTGTAAATAATACGTGTATGGGACTTCTCCTGTCTCATATATCTTACACACTAAATGAAATAACCTTGCCATGCTGGTTTCTCCTAAGGCAGTCAGTAATTCAGAGGGAATGTCATCAATTCCAGGTGCCTTGTTCCTATTTAGGTCGCTCACAGCTCTGTCAAACTGTGACCTCAAAATTGGGTCTCCCATTTCATCAGCATCAACAGCCACTTCTCGTTCCAGAATCAAATTATCTACTTCTTTACCTGGATACAACTGTTGGATATATTTCTGCCATCTTTCTGCTTTGTCTTCTTTCCCTAGAAGTGGCTTTCCATCTTAGCTCTTAATATTCATACACCTATATTTCCTTTCTCCAAAGGTTTCCTTGATTTTCCTGTATGCAGCATCTACCTTTCCTACAACCATACAACCTTCGACATCCTTGCACTTTTCCTTCAGCCATTCTTCCTTAGTTACCTTGCACTTTCTATCCACTTCATTCTTTAATCGCCTGTATTCTTTTGTGCCCTCTTCATTTCTAGCATTCTTGTATTTTCGTCGTTCATCAATCAGGTATAGTATCTCCTGAGTTATCCACTGATTCTAAGTTGATCTTTTCGTCCTTCCGAACATTTCTTCAGCAGCCCTACTGACTTCATTTTTCATGACCATCCACTCTTCCTCTATTGTGTTTCCTTCAGCCTTTTCATTTAGTCCTTGTGCAACATGTTTCTTGAAACAATCTCTCACACTCTTTACTTTCAACTTGCCTAGATCCCATCTTTTTGCATTCTTTCCCTTCTTCAATTTCTTCAGCTTCAGATGGCATTTCATGACCAACAAGTTGTGGTCAGAGTCTACGACTACTCCTGGGAAAGTTTTGCAATCCAACACCTGGTTTCTGAATCTCTACCTAATCATGATGAAGTCTATTTGATACCTTCCAGTGTCTCCAGGTCTCGTCCACGTATACAGCCGTCGTTTGTGGTGTTTGAACCAAGTATTGGCAAGGACTAAATTATGATCAGTGCTGAATTCAAGCAGCCGACTTCCTCTTTAGTTCCTTTGTCCCAATCCGAATTCTACTGCGTTACCTTCTCTTCCTTGGCCTACCACTGCATTCCAGTCTCCCATCACAATTAGATTCTCGTCACCTTTTACATATTTTATTAAATCTTCTCTCTCTCTTCATATATTCTTTCGACTTCCTCATCATCCCCTGAGCGAGTAGGTATATAGACCTGCACTATTGTGGTGGGCATTGGTTTGGTGTCTATCTTGACGACAATAATTCTTTCACTATGCTGGTCGTAGTAGCTTACCCACTGCCCTGTTTTCTTATTCATTATTAAACCAACTCCTGCATTTCCCCTGTTTGATTTTGTGTTGATAATTCGGTAGTCGCCTGACCAAAAATCCTGTTCTTCTTGCCAGCGTACTTCACTTATACCAACTACATCTAACTTTAGTATATCCATTTCCCTTTTCAGATTCTCTAATCTACCACAACGATTCAAACTTCTAACATACCGCGCTCCGACTCGCAGAATGTCGGTATCCATCTTCCTGATGATCGCCCCCTCTCGTGTAGTCCCCACCCGGAAATCCGAATGGGGGACTAGTTTACCTCCGGAATATTTTACCCGGGAGGAAGCCATCATCAATACATCATTCATACAGATAGAGCTGCATGTCCTCGGGAGTTAGTTACGGCTGTAATTTCCCGTTGCTTTCAGCCGTGTGGTAGTATCAACACAGCTATGCCATGTTGAGTATTATTACAAGGCCATATCAGTCAATCATCTAGACTGCCGCCCTTGCGACTTCCGAAAGCCTGCTACCCCCCTTTCGGTGAACCATTTCTTAGTCTGGTCTCTCACAACAGATACCCATCCGATATGGTTGCACCTGCGGCTCGGCTATCTGCTTCATTGGGACACGCAAGCCTCCCCACCACGGCAAGGACACATGGTTCGCAGGGGAGGGTTAGCTTGTAACAAAGGAATAAATATGCTCTTCCAACCCACCATCAGACTTCACTCTAAACCATGGATATGGCTGCTACATGTACTTCCTCTTGAAACAAAAATGACCACCACCAGTACCACCGTAATATTAATAACGTCATTTGTTTTACGTCTCACTAACTACTTTTATTGTTTTCCGAGACGCCGAAGTGCCGAAATTTTGTCCCGCAGGAGCTCTTTCCGGTGTAAGTAAATCAACCGACACCAGACTGGCGTATTTAAACATCTTCAGGCGGTGTTGAGTCCACCGACTTGGGCTCATAAAGTGAGCAATTTAACGTCTGAGCCACTCAGCCTCGCAGAAGTAACTGGAAGAGAATGAAGGTATTCTGTTCGTAGTAGTAGTAGTAGTAATAATAAACCTCAGCGCCTCACCCTATGTAGCCATTTTTGTTGACTTCCAGAAGGCCTACGACTCAGTAAACAGGCAATCCCTCTTTGAGACGATAACTAAACTGGGACTAGATAGGAAGACTTTGAATCTTGAGAAGGCCACTCTAACACCATATCCAAAGTCAGATTCAGAGGGGTACTATCAAAAAGCTTCGAGATCAAAACAGGTGTTAAGACAAGGAGATGGTTGGTCCCCCATCCTGTTTAACTCTGCTGGAGAATGTCATTTGGGAATGGACGAATACACTAGCTGACAACTCTGGATTAAAAATCGGCTACAGAAAAGACAAGTTAATAGTCACTCTTAGCTTCAAGTATGGAAGAACCTATGTACCAGCTATCCTGCCTCGAATACATAGCAGCTAAAGTAGGGCTGAAGATCGCTGTCAACAAAACTGAGTTTCTGACCAACATCAGAGAAGAACCCAACTTCATTTCTTTGGGGAACAAATGAATACGAAAGGCCAACTCATTCAAATATCTTGGAGAATCGATAACTCCAAATATCAATGAGGACCTTGCAATGAAGAGTAGATGCACCAAATTAGAAAGAGCTTATCACCTTTGTAAGAACATATACATGTCTAAATCCCTCTCCTTGAATCTTAAACGTAGACACTACAATACCGTAGTAAGACCATCTGTACTGTACGCCTCAGAATGCCTAAACATGACCCGGAAAGGACAACTCAGCAAACTGGAACTGAAAGGGCGAAAGATCCTGAGAAGGATTATGGGTCCCATTCAAGAAGGAGATGGGCACAGAATCCGGCACAACAAGGAACTGTACAGTAAAACAGAGAACATTACAACAGCTATGAGGAAGAGAAGACTAATGTTCTATGGTCACATAGTGAGTATAAACAGCCAGAGACTTACTTCAAGAATGTTCAACACTGTTTCTAGAGGGAAAGCAACAAATGCAAAATGCACGAATTTAGTTCGGAAAGACCTACAATACCTAAACATTGATCACACTGGCATTTACAACCGAGATAAGTTCAGAAAGTTAATCAAGACATCTGACTCTCTCCAGTCACTAACAGCTAAATCACTGCGTGCAGGAGTAGGAGTGAAATGGGCTCAAGAAAGAAAAGACATCCATAGCGCTAGAATGAAGGAATACTGGGCTAAGAAAAAGAAAAAAAGCTCACCAGAGTTAATAACCACGTGGTCCATTGTAGGCCTTTAATAATAATAATAATAATAATAATAATAATAATAATAATAATAATAATAATAATACAAACCAAACCCCATGGCACTACAGCCCTTGAAGGGCCTTGGCCTACCAAGCGACCGCTGCTCAGCCCGAAGGCCTACAGATTGCGAGGTGTCGTGCGGTCAGCACGACGAATCCTCTCGGCCGTTATTCTTGGCTTTCTAGACCGGGGCCGCCATCTCACCGTCAGGTAGCTCCTCAATTCTAGTCATGTAGGCTGAGTGGACCTCGAACCAGCCCTCAGGTCTACGTAAAAATCCCTGACTTGGCCGGGAATGGAACCAGGGACCCCTTCGACCACTAGTACGCTAACCATTTAGTCATGGAACCGAACAACAACAACAATAATAATAATAATAATAATAATAATAATAATAATAATAATAATAATAATAATAATAATCAGATGGTAGAATTTTGTCCCGATGGAGTTCTTGTATGTCCCAATAAATCTACCGACAGGAGACTGACTTATTTGAGCACCTTTAAACACTACTGGGCTGAGCTGGGATCGAACTTGCCAACTTGAACTTAGAACGCCAGCTTGTGAACTGCTCAGCCCGGCGAAAGCCAGTCTACAGCTCGCTGGGGATAGACTGAGTGTCGAAAGTGGCTGGCAAACCGGACGCCGACAAGAAGAAACTCTAGAATAATAGAAATAGAGGCCGAATTGTATAAGATGAATTGTTGCATTATCTTGGGCCCGGATTCATATGGACTAAAATCTTCAAAAATATACATGCACATATGTACTAAAAATGTTGAAATTATGCACTAAAAATAAAACAAAGTACTCTTACCAAAAGCATTATTTAATTTTAACTCAGTATTTAATTAATAAACATGTTTCATTCCTTGCAAAATGATGGATGGCAGTAGATTATTAACAGTTTTTCAATGTTTTCAGGAGTCAAAGACTTTCTGTTGTCGGACAGAATTAATTTATACACTGAAAATGATCGTTCTACGTGGACGGACGTAACTGGACAATACTTGTACACTGGCACTGACTGCTCGGAATATTCTTCCGGTAAAGTCTACCTGATTCCACTTACTGTATGCAGTTGCTTATGGATTGAATGTTCGTTTGTCCTGGGTTTGAGTCCAACACCGCATTGAATTTCCTTTTAACTTTTTCTCCAGTTTCAACAGGAACGCCATTTAAAAAATTAATGGTGTTTTGAATTAACTTAAGAGATTCGTGTAGGGGTGCACCGTGAGTTTCTAGGCCGTTAATCGCCTTCGAAAGACGAATAATGCACATGGATGAAACATATCTTTATATACAGCTTCAGATTCAAATGCGCACTTTGCATCAAGAACACACGCAGTATGACTATCATCAATACGTTTAAGTACGGTACATCTTTCACTTGATTAAAGGTCTCATGGGAGAACGATACTGCGGATAACCAAGTTCCCCATCTTCTGAGAACAGTTTCCGGCGGAATAGCAACCTGAGGCGAGTTTTGTACAACTGTACACGAGCTGGTGCTTTTAGGAACAACTTTTCCCCACTGGAAATTACTTTGTTGACAGATGAAATCAGTCACTACTGACCTGCATTTAGGGCAGTCGCCCAGGTGGCAGATTCCCTATCTGTTGTTTTCCTAGTCTTTTCTTAAATGATCGCAAAGAAATTGGAAAATTATTGAACATCTCCCTTGGTAAGTTATTCCAATCCCTAACTCCCCTTCATATAAACGAATATTAACCCCAATTTGTCCTCTTGAATTCCAACTTTATTTTCATATTGTGATCTTTCCTACTTTTAAAGACACCACTCAAACTTATTCGTCTGCTAATGTCCTCCCACGCCATTTCTCCACTGACAGCTCGGAACATACCTCTTAATCGAGCAGCTCGTCTCCTTTCTCCCCAGCCCAAACTTTGCAACATTTTTGTAACGCTACTCTTTTGTCGGAAATCGCCCAGAACAAATCGAGCTGCTTTTCTTTGGATTTTTTCCAGTTCTTGAATCAAGTAATCCTGGTGAGAGTCCCATACACTGGAACCGTACTCTAGTTAGGGTCTTACCAGAGACTTATACGCCCTCTCCTTCATATCCTTACTGCAACCCCTAAATACCTTCATAACCATGTGCAGAGATCTGTACCCTTTATTAACAATCATATTTATGTGATTACCCCAGTGAAGGTCTTTTCTTATATTAACACCTAGGTACTTACAATGATCCCCAAAAGGAACTTTTACTCCATCAACGCAGTAATTAAAACTGAGAGGACTTTTCCTATTTGTGAAACTCACAACCTGACTTTTAACCCCGTTTATCATCATGCCATTGCCCACCGTCCATCTCACAACACTATCGAGGTCACCCTGCAGCCGCTCACTATCTTGTAACTTATTTACTACTCTGTACAGAATAACATCATCTGCAAACAGCCTTATCTCTGATTCCACTTCTTTACACATATCATTGATAAATATAAGAAAACATAAAGGTCCAATAATACTGCCTTGAGGAATTCCCCTCTTAATTATTACAGGGTCAGATAAAGCTTCGCCTACTCTAAATCTTTGAGTTCTATTTTCTAGAAATATAGCCACCCATTCAGTTACTATTTTTTCTAGTCCAATAGCACTCATTTTTGCCAGTAGTCTTCCATGATCTACCCCATCAAATGCCTCAGATAGGTTAATTGCAATGCAGTCCATTTGGCCTCCTGAATCCAGGATATCTGCTATATCTTGTGAAATCCTACAAGCTGAGCTTCAGTGGAATAACCTTTCCTAAACCCAAACCGCCTTCTGTCAAACCAGTTATTAATTTCGCAAACATGTCTAATATAATCAGAAAGAATGCTTTCCCAAAGCTTACATGCAATGCATGTCAAACTGACTGGCCTGTAATTTTCAGCTTTATGTCTATTGAACCCATAATTCTACGGTGAGAAAAATATTTTTTTTCTCTCCAATATTTATTTGGTATTGAGAAAGTACTTTTATGTTTGAAGGCAGCCATGTTGCGCTCCTACGAGCCCCGATGTCGCGTGGGAAGGTTCTTACTCACGGCAAGCTCGTGAATTGCCGGGACACCTCGGTGGGACTCGAGTGCCCGACAATTCTTTAAATTCATGGAAGTCTGCACAACGAGGGATTTTGACAATATAGTAAATAAAGAAATAAATAAGCAAAATTATTCGTACGCCCTCCGTGAAGTTAGTGATACCAGGGAAAACTTATAGGCAGTTAAGCCTAAGTACATGTTAGCGTGAGACCAGCGAACCAGCTACACGTGCCAGGGTCAGGGGAGGAAGAAAACGCGCGAAACGCACGGGCAGAAACAATTTATTTACCCTGTTGTGAGTGTAGAAAAATTATAAAATTAACATCTAACATAAGTGCAAGTCTGTCCGGAGTTCTGGGACAAGTCTTATCAAAATCGGTCTATTAGACGCAAAATTGGCAGATTACACAACCAAGCCTCATAGAGGGGATAGCGTCCTTCCTGAGATTATAAAAGAAACCCCCCACCGAAGATTTTCAGTGTCGATCTGGAACTTGAAGCCGCGGGAGCTTGCGCCCGTCGCCATTGGAAATTCGCGCCAGATTGACCGACAAATAAATACATGTCCGTGCAGTTCGTCATTGCCATTGGAGTACTACAGATTGGCGAGGGAGCAATGAGTGATATATAAGTGAAATAGAAGAAGGATCGAGTGAAGACGTAATGTCTAGTTGATTAGTGAGATGCAGCTAAGTGTTCTGGTTATGAGGAGGTGGTAGCAAGTGGTAAAGTCTGGGTTAAGTGGAGTAGGAAGCGAAATTCTGGTTGCACGTGAATCTGGGCTAATAGTGAGGTTAAGTCATGTAAGTTTGCATACCGTCTAGCTGAACAAAGAGCCTGCCAAGGTCAGTCACCCCACGACCGTGATACCAGTAAATGTCTTGTCGCACAGGTTGCAGCGGTGGTTTTTCTCGCCAGTATGAACGTCTTACCAAAGTGAGCCAGTGCATGCAACTTGGTTATTGCACGCTAACACTTAGTGAAACCGCAGTGTCTATCCCCTGGGTGAACCAAGCTGTGTGGGGTCTAGTGTGATCCTGGATAAGAGATAGAAGGAGTCTTCAATCTCAAGACTAAGTGAGTATTTGACAAGGTTAGGTGTGAACAGCATATCATGATCGGCATAGAGCAATATCGTGCGGCGATAGGTGGCTGGAGGGGCAGGCAGAAGAAGGCGTCAAAGCAAGTGGCGAATAATGGAGAGCTGGGGAGGATTGGTGAAGTCCTTCTGGTAGCATCGGTAATAACGGTGCTTCTAATTATAGGAGGTGTAGAGATGAATCCCGGTCCTGACATGAGCTGGGAGGACTGGGAGAGAATTAAGGGAATGATAGGTGAAGCGATAAAATCAAGCACCGGAGAGATATTGGTAAATGAACTCAAAAAGGAGCAGGCCAAGGGCTTCGAAGATATGAAGTCATGGTTCAAGGATCAATGGGGAGCCACAGAAAAAAGATTAGAAGAGAATGAGAGAGTAACGAGAGTGCTAAAAGAGCAGGTAAAAGATCTGGAAAAGGAAGTGACGTTTCTGAAGAACGAGCTCGGCATCGTTAATCAACAAAGGATGAAAAAATGCATATATATATATGGGTTACAGGAAGAACGAAATGAAGATAGAGTTCAGCTTATATATAAAGTGGTGGACCTTGTACAAAATAAGCTGAAACTTAACTTCAGTGAAGTGGATATGGACGATATTGAAAGAGTAGGAAAAGTGAAAGGTAGGAGACCAGTAAAAGTGAAGATGATGTCAACCATAATGGCGGACATAGTGCTAAGAAACGCGAAGAACCTACAAGGCGAAAGGATATGGATAAGCAAAGACCTGGGAAAAGAAGGGAGTGAGAATATAAAAATCCTACGGAAACATTTAGGCAGAGCTAAACATCAGGGCCTTAAAGCATTTATCAAGGATCAAAGGTTAGTGGTAACAAATGGTGTATGGTGGCGTGTTTGGTCTGTAGCAAAACTAAAAAAGATGGAGGAAGGGCTGAAACAGGAAGAGGAACGTTCGAAACGGCCAAGAGAGAGCCGGGAGTGCGCTCAAGAGGAGGGAGGAAATGTGGTAAACATGGCCGAAGCAACGAGGCAAGAAATCAGTACAGTGCAAGATAGTGTGAGTGAAAGATCAATTGTGCAGGTTCAAGAAGTGTTAGCAGACAGGGTCCCGAAAGGAAAAGAGGGTGCTCTGATTACCGATATGGGGGGGAATAAGAAAGAGGGAGACCTTACGACCAGGGGAAGAAGCAGGAGCCTGAAAGACCTATGGGGGAAAAGAAATAAAGGTGTAGAAGATAAAGAGAAGAAGGATGACAACAAACCGTCGAGGAATGATGGAAGGGAGGTAGAAGCTGAGAGTGAGAGGGTGACGAGAAGCAAGATTAAAGATGGTGGTCTGGAAAGTAGGGAGAAAAAGCTGTAACTAGGCTGGAAAATAGGATTTGTTAATATTGAAGGTGTACTGGGAAAGATAGACAATGTAAAAGTAAAAGCATTAATAGAAAGCTTCGATATTGTAGCGCTTTTAGAAACATGGCTAGAAGTAGGCAGGGAGATAACTTGGGGAGGATTCACAGTAAGGCACAAGTCAAGGAAGAGATTAAGCAAAATGGGCCGCGTGCCAGGAGGAATAGTAGTATTAGTCAAAGAAGTGCTGAACGAATGTATAGAGCATATCGAGAGTGAAATTGAAGGGGTCATGTGGATAAGATTTAATATGGGGAGAGAAGCAGGGAGAGAGAAACATGTGTGCCTGGCTTTTGCCTACTGTCACCCCAGGGAATCTCCATATGCAAATGATAAGTTCTTTGAAGAATTATTATTAGAAATCGGTATCATCAGAGGGAGGTATGAGGAGGACGGTATATTATTACTTGGAGACTGGAATGCCAGAATAGGCGAGCGAAGTCCAAGGTATAGTAAAGAAGAAGAATTAATAGTTGGAGCAGGGAGAAGTAGTAATGATAAGGTAATCAATAACTATGGTAGAAAACTCTTAGAATTATGTGAAGTCGGGAGTTTCTGCATCTTGAATGGCTTTTGGGAGGGGGATAAAGAAGGTAAAATGACCTATGTCACTGAACAAGGAGGGAGCGTTATTGATTTAGTAATGAGCTCACAGGACTTGCTAGGTCACATTAAAAACATAATAGTGGAGGACTGGATTGAATCGCACCACGCTCCGGTATGGGTCAATTTGGTGGGGCGAGAGGAAAATAAAGAGGAAGAGAGAAAAAGAATGACAGAGTGGGGTAGTGGCTACACTAAATATATATGGGCAGAGAACTCAAAGAGAAGACTAGTTACATTCATGGATAAAGAGATACATCTAATTAGAATTGGCTGGGAAAGGGCGCTGATGGAAAACAACACAGATAGAGCGCTCGAATTATTGCAGTATCCTGTGAAGAGAGTGACCCGTACAGTCGGGCACAGCAAAAGGAAAAAAACGGAAGGGGAGGGTTGGTATGACAGGGAATGTGAGGCTCTCAGAAAAGCAACGTTGGGAGCGCTAAAAGAGTATAGAGCAAAAGGAGGGAGAGAAGAACGTGAAGCATTCTGCAGGTTGAGGAAAGAGTATAAAAGCAAAATTGCAGATAAGAAGAAACAATGGTTGAAGGAGCAATCAGAGCAAATAAACAAGGAATGCAGAAATAATCAAACGGAAAAAATATGGGAGAGAATAAATATGATCAATAAAGGAGGGAAGGGATTGAAGAAAAGAAATATCGACTATGTAAAATGGGTGACATATTTCGGTGAGCTATTAGGAGGAAGGGACGTCTGGGAGTATAAGGAAAGAAAACGGACCTTGTGGTCTAATGTGGAAGTAAGTATACACGAACTAGATAGGGATTTTACGATAGAAGAAGTACAGGGGGTGATTGGGAAACTGAAGTTGAAATCAGCGGGTGGGAGGAATGGTATTAGTAATGAATGCTGGAAACAAATAAGTAAATACGGTCCGATGGTAGAAGGAATTGTTAAGCTATTCAATAAGATTTTCAACGGGGCGAAGGTACCGAAGGAATGGGAGTATGGGATAATATGCCCAATATATAAAAAGAAAGGGAATAGAAATTTACCTAATAACTACCGAGGTATAACTCTTTTAGATACATTGAGCAAAATTTACACAGGAGTCTTAGCTAATAGATTAAGGGACTGGGCCGAAAATAACGGTATAATCTCAAAATACCAGGGAGGATTTAGAAGGGGAAGACAAACAATAGATAATATCATGATTGTGAAAATGTTAACCGAGAAATACACGGTGCGGGGAAGTAGCAGCATATTTTTGGCAGCGGTCGATTTTGAGAAAGCGTTTGATACAGTAAGCAGAAAGGCGTTAATAGAAAAATTAGGGAAGCTGGGTGTTTCCAGGAAAATGATACGTGCGATAGAGGCGCTATACCATAGAGTATATAATAGCGTTAAACTAGAAGACAATGTAATAAGTAATCCGATAGAGTGTAAGCTGGGGCTCAAACAAGGATGCAAACTATCACCCATATTATTCATTTTGTTTATTAATGACATACTAGACGAACACGGTGAGGCAAAGTGGGCTGTACCAACGGTAGGTAATATGGAGATCCCAGGCCTGATTTTCGCGGACGATATCTTGCTAATGACGCTGACTAGGGGAGGATTGAAGAAAAGCCTGGATAAACTAGCAGATTATGCAAATAAATGGTCACTGAAAATTAACTATACTAAAACGAAGGTGATGATTGTAAGTAAGAGAAGGAGGGCAAGAAAAGGAAAGGAATGGTTGGTACAGGGAGCAAGAATAGAGGAAGTAGACAGATTAGAATATCTAGGGATGATACTGAATAAGAAAGGAGGGTGGGAAGACCACATCAAGAGATGCAAACTTAGAGGGATAGCAGCCCTAGCAGCAATAAAAATTCTAGTAGCTAAGTATCCAGGAGTAAGCTATAAAATACTCAGGCTAATACTGAAATCTCTAGTCCTGAGCAGAGCTTTATATGGGGTCGAACTGTGGGGATTAGAAAAGAAAAGGGTAAGCCTGAATCAAATAACATATAATTTCAGTAAGGCTGTTATGAGGCTACCGCAATGCACAGCTAATGTGGGGGCATTAATCTTATGCGGAGAGTTTATCGAGTTAAACTGCGTCAAAAGAGTATTAAATTATTGGTCCAGACTAAGACGGGGAGGTGGCGGTTTTCTGATGCAGGAAATATATAGATATGAACTGGAAGGAATGTATGATGAGAGTTGGTTAGCAAAAATCAAAAGTTATGTTGAGGGATTGGGTATGGGATATATCTGGCGAGAGGGATGGAAGGGGAATAATAGCAGAATGCAGAGGGCCCTGACATTGAGAATTAAAGACATTCAGATGCAGAAATGCTTGGAAGAATGTAGAGAAAGGCCGTCGCTCAGCTTATTCTATAAGGTCTACCAGATCTCCAACTTAAGCATAAGATTTGGAAATGGAAGAGTTAAGAGTGGGTTATTATGGTGGTTGTTGGGGCTGCATAGAAACAAAGGATGGATCAGAAGTAAAGAGAGCTCTCAGTGTATACTATGTAAAGCTAAGAATGATGATTTACATTTACTTTGTGGCTGTATAGGAACAGAGGAACTAAGAGAAAAACTCCTAAATACCAAGCAACTGGAAATGTGTAGACAAAAAGATGAACAGAAAATTATTATATGGGTAGCGAATCAGTGGAGAAACGGCAACGGCCTGAATAAGTTCTTATGTGCAGTGAAAAAGCAATGTATGAAAGAAATACGAGGTTGTATATGATGCAAGATCTTGGAATGTAAATAGTGAGGTAGATAGCATAAATAGGTCAGTAGGAGATTGGCACTTAGCATTTTAAATGTTAGAAACGTCAGCTTGTAGTAATGATTTCATTAGACATGCTGACAGGGTAGGATGCAGATGTAGGTGTACATTTAGGCAAGTGCGTTTCTCTCACTATTCACGCATAGCAGGGAATGGTAAGGAATGAGGAGCAAGAGAGACCAGGATACAACCGTAAAGGGGATGGTAAGGAATGAGGGGCAAGGGAGAACAGGATATAACCGTAAAAGAATGGGTGGGACGGGCCCACCCGAAAAATGTAAAAGGGAGAAATTTGAGAAGTGGGATGTGTTTATAGATCTGTGTATAATTGTTCAGTTTCGTTTGCTTCAATGATTATTCTGTTTTGCAGGGTTGGCCCTTACATGTGGACTGGTCATCCGCCCATGTAGGGGACCGTTCAGTAGATTAGTGGTAGGGAAGAGAGCGGCTCCAGCTTTATGTGGCCGGCCGCAATGGAATGGTGAGAGAAACACACGATCATCTGGTAAGTTGTGGGGGTCCTTCTTAGGGCTCCACGGATAGGGCCGGTCGTGTCATCATCGGGAGGGCGGCTTCTTCTCACCAGGGGTGATGACACGGCCGAGCAGCAGCGGTAGATGTTCTTAAGTTTAGTTCTTGTCTTTACTTTAGGATTAGATTATAGTGTTACAGGGTTGGCCCTTACATGTGGACTGGTCATCCGCCCATGTAAGAGACCGCTTAGTTGATTTATTTGGAGTGTTTATAGATCTGTTTATAATTGTTTAGTTTCGTTTGTTTTAATGGTTCATTCTGTCTCATGTAGTGGCAACTTAATAGAATTATTATAGGGTTGCAGGGTTGGCCCTTACATGTGGACTGGACATCCGCCCATGTAAGAGACCGCTCAGTAGATTTAGTTGGTGAGTTTATGGATCTGTCTATAATTGTTTAGTTTAATTTATTCTAATGGTTCTTTTTTTTCTGTTTCTTGTAATCTGGCAATGTGAACATGTATCTTGGGCGAACAGCCTGTAATGTTCAATAAATTACTATTACTATTACTATTACATGTCCGTGGCTAAGGTCCATATACTTGGTTAAGAAGAAAAGTGATTGGGAAAGCTCTGAACGTTTGCCGACGAACTAGGAAAAGTGTAGGCTGGTTGAAATATACGCAGCAGGTTTTATTTATATCATCTCATGTACACTTGAAAGTGAAGCAGAGTCTTGGGGGAAGCTATTCAGAGTAGTTCTGCTCCCTTATCGGCCGAACACCTGTTTTATTGAGGTAACGGAGAGAGAAACCACTCTGGGAACGCATCGGACAGTTGTAGTCGACTGCAGGACGAGGGAAGTTCGTGGTGCAAGTTACAGAGAAAGTGCCTGATTTATATGGTAATTTTAATCTCGTGTGTGTGAAGGGTAGTGTTTGTATGAGTGAGATTTTGGAAATGAAAATGTTATCTGTGAAAATGAGCGGCTAAGCCCGAGGTCAGCTGGTGACGATGTAATCAGAATGCTGGGAATGTCACCATTGTGCAGGTCTGTCTATTTTATATTATGTTGTAGTTAGTTAGTTATTTTAGTATGTCCCAACCAACTTTTCAAGATGATTGTCGGGTTGATATTCGTAATTATCAGGCGAAAGGTGTTGTAATTTTTGGTCAGCGTGTGAAATGTTCAGTGTGTAAAGTTCATGTCAAGAACGGTACAATGCGACGCTTAAAATTTTGTGTTGAATGTTCGATGAGATATCGTTCAAAGCGTGGATTTTTGGAACGTTATAAGTGTAAATTTGTCGTGGCGAATATCTTAATCTCAGATGTCAGTTGAATTCAGAAATGTTGGTCGATAATAATAATAATAATAATAATAATAATAATGTCTACCGCGGGATAGTGCATTTAACCAGTATATTTTTACAAGGATCGCAGGCATATTTAGATGAGTTCGGTGAAATTTGTTAGAGTCACAGTCATTAATGGGAAGGAAATTTTGAGACATCGTGTATATCAATGATACGAAAAGTCGCTGGGTGCTCTTGGACTCTCGAGGTTCGAAAGTCGTAATAATAGTAAAGTAAGAGATGTGTTTAATAATGGTTGTCGTTTCCACCAGGGGATCGAAGTATGAAAAAGGGTCTTGAAGGAAAAGGAATTTGAGAGCGACGAATTTATATGTATGTGGAGATGAGAGAGATACCGCTGGAATAAAGCGAGGAGAGAGAATGTTGAGACAAGCTATATTTTTGTAGAGGAAGTATTTAGGAAACAGGCTGTGTTGAGGCAGGCTGTACTGTTTTCCGCAATCAATCAGAATTTGAGACGACTATGGTGTGAAGCATCGTAAATTCATAGAACGTTTCCAAGTGAAAACGACTCTAGTAAAATGTTAAAGTCTGGGTAGTACACATCCAGTGATTTTTGGTTACGGAAAGCCCGTATGGATAATAAGATAATGAGCGACCTCAAGGATCAAAGAGCACTTTGGACCCATGGTTGGGTTGTATTGAATTTGTTCACTGGAGAGGTCATTGATAATATGGTTGGAATTGATGATAGACGATTTGAGAATTTCGAATGCGGTAGTGATGATTATTATTTTTGAAGGTATCCACTATATGGCAAATATGTGTTGGGAATTTTCATTTGCTTCCCTAACAGTTCAGTGCACAGGCTGAGAGTGTGTTCGAGGTGGAGAATCGTTCGTCACGTATATTTATTTTTGAGTTCACGTATTGTAATGGTAGAGACTTACTGTGTTTTTCGACTTGCATTCATTTGATAGTAAGAGACGTGGTTCCGTCGTGTGGTATTTGTCTGACCAGATTTGGTACTAAATGTCGGAGGTGTTTGAAATTGCTAGTTCGCCTGATATGTTAAGGGAGGCGTAGTACGACCCACTTTGACGCCCGACGATAGATTTAGGACGTCACATGTTATTCTTGGAGTCACTGATGATGAGACGTCCTAGTTCACGCCCGACGATTGAATTTGGAAGGCATCATGTACATAATGATTAGGGTTAGGGTGTACAGATTTCAAGTGAGCCCGACGATAGGTCTGGGATGGTAGCTGTACACACTCAAGTCTCAGTTTAGATGTTTCTTTTGTTTTTTGTTTGTTGAAGCGGCCTGGATGAAGGTAGCAGTTACAGTACGATATGATTTATGAAGAGGGTCAATGCGTAGCTCTCCATTGAGATAACGGGACAGCTGTTGACAAGTGAGGGCTGTCCAAGTGTTGGATACCGGCTCGATATGGATTAAATATTTTACTGTAATTCTTCGTGCGTGTTAAGCTTTAATGATTTCGAGATGTTAATTTATTTTTACGGACTTTATTGTTTTCTCGTTTTAACGTCCGTTTTCGTCTGATAGTGTGCATATTGACACTCAGTGTATTAGTGTGAGACTTGAGGTGCGAATGCGGTTTCGATTCGTCAGCCAGTATTTTATTTTATTTTCAATCTTGTCGTATTTTCATTCTTATTCATAGTTAAAGTAAGTAAGTAATCACGTTACAAGTAGTGTGTTGGGACAGACAGTAAATAGAGAGATCTGTACTGGTAGCATTGTTTTTCAAGGGAAAGAATTCCTTAAAGTGTAGTAAATTTTAGCGTGGACTGGTAATTTTATTAAGCATAACCAACCCATTTCTAACCTGAAAATCGGTTCGATAATAATACTTTTCAAGTGACTTTCCACTTTTTAATTAACTTCAGTGTTTGGCATTTCTTCTAAATGCATAATTAGTAATTGTTTCCTGCATTTCGCAGTTTTGTTCCTTTAGAACGACATAACGTAAGATCCTCTCGGATCATGTTGTTGTTGGTTCCTTCCGAACAGCTGTTTTGGGTGATGCACATTTAGCATCGGGATTACCTTATCACTTAAGGGTGCCATGAATGACAAATACATGGTGGGATTTTATTTCAATTGTGAATGATGCTGTTAACTTGTAGTGAACACCATGCTTTCCCATAATATTTCGCAACCTATCCAAAGCAACTGATAGTCAGTTTGGTTCGATTAAGGGTCCATTCGGCGGGTGTTCCGTATCCGTTAAGGGTATTCGACTGGTGGATAACCTTAATTGAGAGAAAATCAGGCGTTCTACTTGTTGAAAGTCAGATTTTCCACGGATCGTGTGGATTAACTCTCAGTTCTTGTTTGGAATAATAGGTGCCCGGTTTTCAGGTCTTCCCTTTTTCAGTTTTTCAGTTTCGCTGTCCACTAACATATTAGCTTCTCCGAAGCAACTCTTCGACATTGTAAGAAACAAAGTGACGGTATGTAATGTGACTGTGTTTGGAACATTCAAAAACCAATAATTTATATTTTTTATTTTTTTGCAAGAATGCATATTAAATTAATGATGTTATCGTGCTCTTTCAATTTAATAAAAGTTAGTAAGCACATTTTTGCTCCTCATTTCAAGTAGTTAGGCTCTCTTCTGAACCCCATCGTTTGGTTAAGATCGTGACCGAATCTATTCCCGCAACGACCCAGGATTTAAGAGTTCTAAATTGTTCTACTGTAGCAGCCGTGGCCGACCAACGATGGAATGGTAAGTTCAAGGGTTCACTATCACCCTTTCCTTTATACACAGGGGCTACTATAGCAACTCTCCATTCATTTGGTATAGCTCCTTCAACCAAACAATAATCAAATAAGTATTTCAGATATGGTACTATATCCCAACCTATCGCCTTCAGTATATCCCCAGAAATCTTATCAATTCCAGCTGCTTTTCTAGTTTTCAACTTTTGTATCTTACTGTAAATGTCATTGTTATCATAGGTAAATTTTAATACTTCTTTAGTATTACTCACCTCCCCTATCTGGACATTATCCTTGAAACCAACAATCTTTACATACCGCTGACTAAATACTTCTGCCTTTTGAAGATCCTCGCATACACACTCCCCTTGTTCATTAATTTTTCCTGGAATGTCCAGGAAGGCACATAACTCTTCTGCAATACGATGCAATCCATGGGCCAAACATGTGACATGGATGAGATTTGGAAAAAATACTCGAAGAGACTAACCAGCTTTCAAACCAGCTTTCAGCATATACGAAGCTGCATCTGTGATTAAAAGACGCATTTTGTAACAATCGCTCTCCAATTCACTAGGCCACATGAGTTTTAGAGAATCGTTAACAAATCTTGCAATTGTAGCGTGGTTGGTTTTTTCTAGCACTCTGTGTGAAAGTAAATGAGGTTCGCCGGGTTCATCTGGACATAATCTACCCTTATGAAGTTCGCGATGTATCGACCGCACGAATCGGTTGTTTCATCTACCGATATCCAGACACAGTTCCCTCCAATGTCAGATCGTATCGAAACCACGATAGAAGCGTGCAGTGAATGTAAATTGTTCTTCCTAAGGGCATCCTTTGATTAGCACAATGCTTTTCAAGAAACGAGCGTAGATCTGGTTATTCAATTAATGCAGCGGAATGTTGCTGCATACAAAAACTTTACAAATATCAGCGGAAAATGTACGAT
Organism: Anabrus simplex; assembly: GCF_040414725.1. Taxonomy (NCBI): domain Eukaryota; kingdom Metazoa; phylum Arthropoda; class Insecta; order Orthoptera; family Tettigoniidae; genus Anabrus; species Anabrus simplex. Next base: position 341,609,627 of record NC_090268.1, on the reverse strand, counting down.
ACTAACTTCACACCGTGTTTTCACGTCGGTTATAAGTAGCTGTTGCGTAGTCTTACTCTGTTCGTTTGATCTGAGATGTAAAATTGTTTTGGAATGCTGTTCAGTTTGATTTTTTAAAAGTGCATTTTACACTCTTGTCGCACACCTGACAGTATATTACATCACCGTCACTTGTATAGTCACTATTGCCTGATATCCACTGTTTAATTAAAAAAGGCCTAGAGCTCTTATCTGTAGGTAGGCTACTTTTACAGGTTAATCTGATAAAATACTGCAATAGGCGAAGCAAGTTAACAGATGGACGCATTTGTTAAGCAAACAAAGGAATGTCAGAAAAAAGGAAATACCTGTTGTGAAAGTATCATTATCCGTCTTCCTGCTTGTATTGCAACACTGAAAGCACTTTCCTTCATCAGAGAAGGCTTCTCGTATTGCCAAGGGATGTACAATATATAGAACTCTTTAGATTTTTCAATTCAATCAGAAATCTTAGATAATCGATCACACATAAGAGAAAAATATATCTGTATATGCACTAACGTTCAACATATGCATTTGCATATGCGCATATGCATTTTAAAAAATCCGGGCCCTAAGTAATTTATCGCACACTAACACAGTTTTTTTTCTTCTCCTGGTCTTTCTCCGAGTTATCTGGAATCGACCCCCTAGTGGCTTAAGCCCGGTTTTGCGGCTGGTTTATGTGGATGGATGTATTCTCGTGTTTCTGTGGAGATTAATAGTGTGAAATGTTTTAAATGATGTGTATTAAGACAATCACAAACACCTAATCCCCGAGAGAGAGGAGTTACCCAAAAGTGGCTAAAATATCCGTCCCGGACAGAATTCGAACCCACGGCCATATAAACTGGGGGCCACTACGCTGAACATTGAACCAAGGAGATGGGCAACACTTGTCCATTGTTTAATGGAGAGTGTTTATTTTTCTATTTGATTTATTAATTCGCAGCAGTTTTTTTTTTTTTTTTTTTTTTTTTTTTTTTTTGCCCGCGTTCAAGTGTTCGTAGGCGAGACCGCTCTCCACTCGGCGAACAGGACGATTTGACGATTCATTCAGTTAAAAATCCTAACTGTTGTATTTCTAGGTGCTCAGAATCTAAATAGTCAAGGTTGGTCAGAATTCATGTATATAACTGCTATGAGGATGGTTCCAGAGACTGTTCAAGAAAAAAATCCTTTCGAATTTGGTCCCTCTTCATTATAATGCGTGTTAAATTATACTTCTCTACTTGTATAGTCATACTCGTTAAAATAACTGAAAACTTTAGTCTTTCCGATGCGCTTTTCCTGCTGCATAAAAACCAGTTGATTGACTGATTACAACTCCGAGAGTTCATTCGGCGTACCCGCAAATAACAGCTGTATTTCATTTGGCAGCCTGATGCCTGGCTGTCATTTGTAACTCAATTAAGTATCTTCAGACCGTCAGAACCTTTCATTATAGAAACCATCTGTTACAGCATGCAGTTACTAGGTAGTCATGCCAACTCTAGTGGCTGGGCGTTTAGATTGAACTTCAGATACAATTCAGTACAGCCGAACTAAGTTGCAGCATTCATTGCATCACCGTATCCTTTCTTAAGATCCGCACTAACAACAGGAAAGGGATGTAGATGTTAACGCCGGGCGGAGTGGCTCAGACGGTTAAGGCGCTGGCCTTCTAACCCCAACTTGGCTCAGTCCGGTGGTGTTTGAAGGTGCTCAAATACGTCAGCCCCGTGTCAGTAGATTTACTGGCACGTAAAAGAACTCTGCGGGACTCGGATTGCTTGTAGACGAGAGATGTATTCATTATGCATGCCAAGGAACCACCAATACTACTACTACTACTACTACTACTACTAATACCACCACCTTCTTCTTCTTCTTCTTCTTCTTCTTCTTCTTCTTGAGTTAGGGCCTACTAGCGACCACGTTCCAGTTTCAATTCTTCATCCTTCGTTGTTGTTCCTTCCAATATTTCTTCATTGTTTCACTATGTTTCTTTTTTCTTTCTTCAGACCACTTTGTGCCGGTTTTCTTTGCCTCCCTCCCTTGGAATCCTTCCATCTTTAAAACTTTCTTCCCGAAAATTTGTCTTTCCATTACTTCTTCTCTGTTGTTATTTCTTTCCAAGTCTTTTTTTTTTTAACTCTTGAATCCAGGTGGTTGTTGACTTTTTCTTCCTAAGATACGTGAAGATTTTTTTGGATAGTCTGTTGTCGTCGATTCTGTAAATATGTCCAAAAAATAGCAGTCTCCTCTTCCGTACTGTTATAGATATGTTTTCTATGTTCTGATAAATGTCATTCTTAATTTCCAAAATTCTGTAGTTTTTAGAGGGCCTAATATTTTTCTTATAATTCTTCTTTCTAGTACTTCCAATCTTTCAAGTTTATAATTGAGTACTAAGCATTCACTGGCATATAAACATTCTGGTTTTACAACTGTGTTGTAGTGCTTCATTTTAAGATTTTTTGATAAACATTTCTTGTTGTATGTATTTTTTGTTATGCCATATGCTCTTTCCATTTTAGGTATCCTTGCATCTATAGCAGATTTTTCCAAACCATTTTCTTGGATTGTTTCCCCCAAATATTTGAATTACTTTATCCTTTCGGTGGAAGCAACATCTTTTTATTTTTATGTCGCACCGACACAGATAGGTCTTATGGTGACGATGGGATGGCTAGGAGTGGAAAGGAAGCGGCCGTGGCCTTAGTTAAGGTACAGCCCCCAGCATTTGGCCCTGGTATGAAAATGAGAAACCGCGGAGAACCATCTTCAGGACTATCGAAAGTGTGATTCGAACCCACTATTTCCCGAATGCAAGCTCACAGATGTGCGCCCGTAACCGCACGACCAACTCGCTCAGTGATGATGATGATGATGATGATGATATTGTTCTTTTGAAGAGTGACACATCGGGATCATTGGACCAGTACTCTACTGTTGATTTATGATGACATTTTGCGATATCTTTGGTCATTATCCCCGTCAACTTGCAAGTATAAAAGCTGATGACTTCAGTTTTTTTATCGTCTAAGATGTTGACAGAGTCGGTATTCGAACCTCGAATCGTATGTTGGTGTAGCTTCTCTGTTTAATAGGGAAGGTGGACGTAACATGCTCAACCACAGTGTCAAATCGACAAGACAAGTATAAGAACATATTGGGCTACTTTAATGGCGAGGAATATCCAGAAACGACTATCAGATGTGCTAAGTAGGAAGTTTGTTTCTCTCTGTATGTGTTTTGCTGTTGCGAGGCACAGCTGTGTTTGGTATTATGTAAGAGCAATTGATCATGTCCCTGTAGGCATGGCGAGATAGTGCTACATATGTAACAGTGAGTAATGTCGGATACGTCATGATCTTTACATCCTAGGATTAATAAGCTATTCATGTCTCTCTCGTGTTCTGAGACACTTTGAACCCTCCTGTCATGTCACAGCTCGAATCAGGAAACTAAACTCTTACACTTCCTACCAGTGTGGCGGATACATATTCCTGAGCTTGAGTTTGAGGTAAGTTTGGGATTACCAAATTAAAAATCTGGAAAGTAGGGCTCGAACCGAAGAAAGTAGGGTAAAAACAGGACAGAGTTTTTTCTTTAAAATTGGCGGTAGGCTGTCACTATTGTAATAGTCGCAGCGGTTTGGGGTTTCGTAGACTTACTTACTAGAAATAAAATACAAATATTATGAGAATAATACATTTTATATGCCTTTACTGGCAGGACCTAGTGTTTACAGTGCACTATGTCTTCTGGTATGGGCTAGAGCAATTTTATTACTTTCATTGATTTGTCTCTGTCTTATCCTTGGCTTTGGCAATATGAAAGTGACTGAGGTATGAGCGATGCTAGTAATGCCATTCATTCTGCAGGCAGTCCCTGCTATGAATGGTACGAAAATGTTGCTCAAAGGGTCGGTCGGTGCATGCATTTCAATGGTCATGGCAGACTGATATGTAATAGCAACTTCTGGCTCGGTGAGGAAAGCAACGGGAAACTACCTCACCCCTCATTTCCCTAGTATGCCTCTTCAGTGATGCCTAGGCCATCTATGACAGCTGATGGCAGAGCTGTTGAGGGTCCAACCAGCCTTAGGGCTGAAGACTGAGCATACACAATACATTTTAACGCGATACACTTGGAATGTGGGTAATAAATATGGATGCACCTTCATTTACTTCAAAGTAGTTACTTATTATAAATTATTTTCGCTGTTTCAATTTTTAATAGTAACGCCTATTACGCTCTTTTCGTTTCGTTCTCTTTTATTCCTTCGTTATTCACTTTTCTCGTTTCAATTCTTTCTTTGCATGTTTTTGTCGAATCCTAATAACATTTTTTTCTTTTTCCATTATTAAATGTGTTTGTCTATGCAACTGACCACAATGTATTCACGACAGCTAACCTCCAGCTGAGCGCGCGAGTCAACACAGCGCCATCTTATAACAGAGTATGCGTGTGACGTCACATATTTAGCACACATTTTGTCCTTGAAGCGCTATTTCATGAAAACTGCCTTTAAGATTTTCATTTTTGTTTGTTGCAACAGGTAGCCTCCTCTTGTATCTGTCAGTTGAGACATTAAACACAATCGTAAGTTAAACACTCTCGAACACTAAAAGCGTCTGAACATTTTTTTTTCCCGTGTACCCGTTGTTGACGAATGTAAGTCTATGTTAAATAAGGAAAAATCAAAAATTTCAAATTAACGATGATAGTACAGTATAACGCAGTTTCTTGGCCTTCAGTTAAGAGGGTTCCAGTTCCAGCCGGATCGAGGATTTTGACCGAGGTTAGGCTCGGGGCCTGGGAGGATTTCTCTTAATAAACTTCATTTCCACACAACACGACACACTACAAACTACTGCTAAAACACGTAATAGTGAATACACGCCTCCACATAGGGCTGGGGGCAGGAAAGGGATCCGGTAGTAAAATTGGGCTAAATACATACAACGTGCCAACTGCAGGTAATTGAGAAAAGTACAGGAATAATAATAAGTTTGTTATAAGTGGTATGTTAGGTCCTAGAAGAAGCCCCATGATAATTATGGTTACCTCCAGAATGATTTTTTTTAAGCCGACACATGCACAACAGCTAGGAAAGGATTTGCAAGTGCCAAAGTTTTCTATACCTCATCCCATGTTACGTCTTTTTTTTTAAATTTCCGTTCTCTGTAATATCTTCAGTCTTTTGTTTTACTGATATATTTTCTTATTTTTCTCATTCTCTCTTTGTTTGTCTTGTATTTTCTGTTTTAAGGACGACACAAATACCCAGTCCCCGAGCCAATGGAAATTACCAATTAAGGTTTAAATCCCCGAAGACATAGTCATATGTAAACACTACATCTCGCCAGCAAAGGCATCTCTGAAATATACCAGTAGTGGCTTTCACTATAGGATAATGTTAACGTTGCCAATAGTTCAACTCCTCGTAAATCACGGAAAATCCTGACAACATGCGAGTTAATAACTACAAGCTATTGTATAGACAAGCATATTGCAACCCAACAGTTGCAAAATAACTATAAATCACGAATTTTATTAGAAAAGCAAAGCCATCTCCGTATAGGCCATAATGGTCAGGAAGATTGGAAGGTAAAGGCTTCCGTTATCCGTAACATTGGTACTAAAAGGCCCTACAGACGATCTGATGTGGTCAGGCAGTCAAGTGGATTTGGTCAGATCAGGCGTTAAATCAGGTGTATGCGTGGTTGTGTCGTCCGACGAAACTCTTGTCGCGTAGTCGAGTGAAGTCAGGTCGGCTCGTCAGTTGACCAGCAACCTTCGGGGCGAGCAGACTCACGTACAGTACGTAATAATGACAGCAGTAACTACATAGCGGGAAGTTATTGCGGTGTTTTTGGAACTATATGAAGAATGTACTTGGTCTTGGGATACGTCTAGTAAGCAGTATGGTAACAAGGATGCCAGAAATCAGGCTCTTGAGATCCTGCTGGAGAAATTAAAAGTTACAGAAAGCGACGCAACGATTGCGACAGTGAAGAAGAAAATATGGGGGTAGTGGCTGCTTTTCTCATGACAGTATCTTGTTTCGATATCAGTGGGCTCGCTAGGTGTACTGAAACTTTCGTAGTCCATTCTCAAATAATTACGGAAGTCATCAGAATCTAGTTCTTTTAGTAACATCATGTAACTGCATTTTTATCATTCCAATGGTCTTTTCTTGGTCGACATTTTTCTCTGTTCTTCTCACATTGGTTAACGATACTGCAAGCGCCATCCCAACCTTTTGGTGTGTCGATAAAGCGGGAGGCATGATGTGTGTGCTCTGTTCAGGGACCAAAGTCAGCTGATGAGATCCGGCACTTAGTTTGATCGTCTGTTGGAAAATCTGTTGACAACACCTGATTTGGTCAGATCGTCTGTTGACAAGACAGCGCTTGATTTGGTCAGGCCGTGTGTTGACGACACCTGATTTGGTCAGGCCGTCTGTTGACAACACCTGATTTGGTCAGCCCGTCTGTTGAAACGACAGCGTCTGATTTTGGTCAGGCCGTCTGTTGACAAGACAGCCCCTGATTTGGTCAGGCCGTGTGTTGACAGCCCCTGATTTGGTCAGGCCGTGTGTTGACAACACCTGATTTGGTCAGGCCGTGTGTTGAAACGACAGCGTCTGATTTGGTCAGGCCGTCTGTTGACAACACCTGATTTGGTCAGGCCGTCTGTTGACAACACCTGATTTGGTCAGGCCTTCTGTTGAAACGATAGCGTCTGATTTGGTCAGGCCGTCTGTTGACAACACCTGATTTGGTCAGGCCGTGTGTTGACAACACCTGATTTGGTCAGGCCGTCTGTTGACAACACCTCATTTGGTCAGGTCGTCTGTTGAAACGACAGCCCCTGATTTGGTCAGGCCGTCTGTTGACAAGACAGCCCCTGATTTGGTCAGGCCGTCTGTTGACAACACCTGATTTGGTCAGGTCGTCTGTTGAAACGACAGCGTCTGATTTGGTCAGGCCGTCTGTTGACAAGACAGCCCCTGATTTGGTCAGGCCGTGTGTTGACAACACCTGATTTGGTCAGGCTGTCTGTTGACAACACCTGATTTGGTCAGGCCGTCTGTTGACAACACCTGATTTGGTCAGGCCGTGTGTTGACAACACCTGATTTGGTCAGGCTGTCTGTTGACAACACCTGATTTGGTCAGGCTGTCTGTTGACAACACCTGATTTGGTCAGGCCGTGTGTTGACAACACCTGATTTGATCAGGCTGTCTGTTGACAACACCTGATTTGGTCAGGCCGTGTGTTGACAACACCTGATTTGGTCAGGCTGTCTGTTGACAACACCTGATTTGGTCGGGCTGTCTGTTGACAACACCTGATTTGGTCAGGCCGTCTGTTGACAACAGCTGATTTGGTCAGGCCGTGTGTTGACAACAGCTGATTTGGTCAGGCTGTCTGTTGACAACACCTGATTTGGTCAGGCCGTCTGTTGACAACACCTGATTTGGTCAGGCTGACTGTCAGGCCGACAAATTGGGTCAACTGTAGGGTCTCGAAGTGTAATAGAGGAGTTAGTTTTCTCCCACCTTGCCCCTTCCAGGAATTAACCTGGCACTCAGGTTTGGCGCAGGTTGAGTGAACCTCAGGGCCATGTGCCTCTTCAGAAGTGGAATATTGTATCTAAATGTTTCGACTTCCTGATGGGGAGTAGAAGCCACGTCCTACCGGATCAACCGAGCTCGTCTTTACCACCTCAGCTAGGCGACTCCCGACTTTAGTAATAATGGGGAAGGAATGGTAACGTTTTCCCCTTAAGGACCCGTGTTGGTGACACACATTACAGTTATAACTGTCGTTTCACCATTACTCATCTTTATAATGAATAGCACACTGAGCTAGTTGGGTGCGTTACTACAAAGCGAGTAGCTGTAAGTTAGCCTTCTGGAGATGGTGGGTTCGAACTCTGTGCCCTCGGCAGCCCTGAAGGTAGTTTTACCTAGTTTACAATTTTCACACTAGTAAATTCTGGGGCTGTACCTAAATTCAGGCCACGGCAAATTCCTTCCCACTCCCAGTTCTTTCCTATAACATTGTTGCTGCCAAAAAACATTTGTGAGCTAGTGCGACAACTACTATCGAGCGAGTTGGCTGTGCGGTTAGGGACGTGCAGTTGTGAGCTTGCATTCGGGAGATAGTGGGTTCGAATCCCACAGTCGGCAGCCCTGAAGATCTTTTTTCGTGGGTTCCCATTTTCACACCAGGCAAAGGCCACGTCCTCACCCTTCACACTCGTAGCCCTTTCCTATCCTACAGTCGCCATAAGACCTATCAGTATCGGTGCGACGTAAAGCAAATTGAAAAGAATAAAAAACAATTACAGGTATTAGATCCGGGCTGAGTAGCTCAGACGGTAGAACGCTTGCTCTCTCAGCTCCAGTGCCGATTCGATCCTGGTTTAGTCTGGCGGTACTCAAATACACCAACCTCGTGTCGATAGTTTTACTAGTATGGAACAAACTTCTGGTGTCTCAGAAAACCGTAAAAGGCGTTTGTGGGAAGTAAATTATTATTATTATTATTATTATTATTATTATTATTATTATTATTATTATTATTATTATTATTATTATTATTATTAAACTATTTCTGGAGACTACTAGGGAGAGTCTACGCACGATGGTCCTTAATTCCTTGCATACGGCTCGGGTATCAGAGCACAGCATTTAATTTTATTTACCTTATTTTATTTTTATAGGTGATGTATTCATGTGATGTTAACCGCTATAAATGCACAACAGTGAACCAGTGAGTGAGTCACTGGCTGTTGCAGAGGTCACGTTACTCGCATGTTACTGCGATGTGCATACGTTCATTTCACACTTCCTCCTTACGTAACCCCTGGGTCCTTGAAATGAGCCAACAAGCTAAGCGGCGACGTGTCTGTTAGCAGACACTGCTGCATCCTTAATTCCGAAGAATTCAGTTTTTTCCTGCACGAGTATCACTTCCATCTATTAACCTCAACCTCGTATTGCAGAAACCGAGGTCGATAGCTGCAGTCGCTTAAGTGCGGCCATTGTCCAGTATTCGGGAGATAGTAGGTTCGAACCCCACTGTCGGCAGCCCTGAAAATGGTTTTCCGTGGTTTCCCATTTTCACACCAGGCAAATGCTGGTGCTGTACCTTAATTAAGGCCACGGCCGCTTCCTTCCCACTCCTAGCCCTCTCCTGTCCCATCGTCGCCATGGGGCCTATCTGTGTCGGTGCGACGTAAAGCAACTAGCTAGCGTACTGCAGAAACAATACAGCTACGATCTGATGAAGGAAATTTAAATTGTACTTTTCCTCCCGTTATTTTCATGCCAGGGTCAGATTTGTTAGAAAGCAAGCGGCCTAGCAAGTTTGAAATTTAATAATGTTATTGGCGTCCCACTAAGTAATTGTACAATTTCGGAGACGCCCAGGTGCCGAGAGTTTGTCCCGTATGAGTTCTTTTACGTGGCAATAAATCTAACTACTAGAGGTTAGGGGTGATGAACTACTGTTTTAGAAAAATGTGTTCCCTGTTGTAAGTTAATCTTTCGATCACATCACTCATTCGTTGGTCATAATATAAAAGACAGGTTCATGAATGTTCTTTTTGAGAGTCCACTACAGCATGAGGCGGAGACGTGCCTCCTTCAAAGACTGCGCTTTGCTCATTTCTTGGTAATATATCTTGACTCTAATGTCTTGAAGCTATCATTTGGCTGGCGTTCAGATCACAGCGCGATCATGGTTTATAAATAATGGCCTGATTTTTATTTCCCTCCGGCTCATTCTTTTGGCAAGCTTTAGGTGAATAAACGAATACCGAGCTCGTTCAGGCACTGTATTCTTCTGAAAGAATATATCGTGAAGGAGAGGCAATGTTTTGCCTGATTTCTTTCTACTGGAATTGCCTTGCATCATCATCTTCCTAGCGTTATGTCTGCTCAGTGGCATGGCCTACTTTGGAATTGTCTTGCATAGTTTAAAAAATACAGTGTGTGGCAAAACAAACAATACAGACATTTCAAACGTGATCTGAACGTCAAACATTCTTGAATATCGCCAGAATCCTGCCGCTACAACGACAGTGGATGCAGCAAGATGGAGCTCTAGCCCAAACCGCGAGGGCTCACTCTCCCTTCAGCAACAACACTGGAGATCGCTTAAATTCCCGTACCCAAACCACTGCCCAGATCTCAGGCCTCCGGATTCCTACAACTGCTGAAAGGATACGTGCTGAATGAATCGTCTTCCGGTCAGATGACCCACCTAGGAATGCTCCCGAGTTACAAGAGAAGATAGTAATCTTTTTGTATCCATTCGGCACCCTGTGTTCAACATGACTGTTATGAACAATGTGTAAGACGTAAGGGTGCACATGCTGTACGGTCGCAGTTAGTTACGTGTTGTCCTTCATGTCATAATGACGTATCTTGATGCTGTCCGACTCGTTGGCTGAACGGTCAGCGTACTGGCCTTTGGTTCAGAGGGTCCCGGGTTCGATTCCCGGCCGGGTTGGGGATTTTAACCTTAATTGGTTAATTTCACTGGCACGGGGGCTGGGTGTAGGTGTTGTCTTCATCATCATTTCATCTTCATCACGACGCGCAGGTCACCTACGGGTGTCAAATGTAAAGACCTGCACCTGGCGAGCCGAACCCGTCCCGGGATATCCCGGCACTAAAAGCCATACGACATTTCATTTCATTTCATCTTGATGTTCAGAACAGGTTTTTATTTCAGTACTGTTTGTTTTGACGCATACTATATACTTGCAATACCAAAATTTGCAATTTAGGTGGAGGAGCTACAGCCGAACCACTAGAAAAGAGCAATAGAAACTTAAACCAATTTTAACTGCCATTTTTTTCAGTAATTTACGTTGCTTCCCATGCTTCTTAAAGAATGTAGTACCAGGAAAAAACATGAAGTAGACATGTCGAAAATAACTATCGTGTATTGAACCCTTGGTGGTCAGTATCATGAGCACCAAATGAGGATCTGTCCTAAAGTATATCTCAAAACAACAGGAAATCAGTTCTGAAAACAGAATTCGTAGTGATATTCTGATTTATAATTGTTTACATAGTAATATTACTTATCAGTAGGGAAAGGTGGAATGGATTGTCAGAAAAGGGGGGAAAAGGATTCTGAAAATACATACGAAAAGGTGCAAGAGAAGGCGTTGATAAAAACACGTTATTAAGGTTTAAACCAGTTACATGAACATTCGTTATCCCATTTACTGGATGCGAATAATTAATAAACTTGTTGTAGTGGATTGCACACAATATTTCAATGTTTTTGATAGTAAGTCGCTGGCGTTTTGAGCTCAGTAGATTCTTATAGTGTATATAGTGAAAGAAACCCCTCGCAATCCACAGAAACCAATGAAGCATATCTTGTCGGCGCTCGTAAACGGCGTTTCTTCAAATTTAATTCAAATTTGTCTTTAGCACATCCATCAACGTTCTCCCACTACTTCCAAACTCTGAATCGCATCAGGTAAAGACTTGTAGCCATGCACTGCAAAAAGTTCGAACTCTAGGTCTGTGTTGTTGAGTAATGTTTGGACCTGCCTGATGACTTCTGCATCCGTTGAGTCTAGGGCACAAATGAAGCATTCGATTTTGTCAAAGATTTCGCCCAAGAAGTGTTGAAGAGAAAACAAATTCTGTCTAATCTTTTAAAAACGCAGATAAAAGTGGCAAGGGAGGGGGGAGGTGTTGAAACATGAAATAGAAGGGAAAAGGTGGCAACATGTAGTAATCTCACAAAAAAGGTGCAACAAATTGTGTTTATTTCGCTTCATTTCATGTCCCCAAATGCACATATTGGCCTATCAGTATGAAAATAGCTGTATTTTTGGAAAGGTGTTGCACCATCAAATCCTTTCACTACTTATCAGCTTTTTACAAACACAGTGCTGAAGAAACCTTGAAAAGCCTGTGTTCTTCTTACAAGTCACAATCCACAAAAATGAGTTTTAAACAATTCAACATCACTTCATGCTCAGACTTGGACTTCTCTTGCACCGCCAAACTAAGGATTGCTTCAATATTTATTTACTTCTTCTTCTTCTTCTTCTTAATCTGTTTATCCTCCAGGTTCGGTTTTCCCTCGGACTCAGTGAGGGATCCCACCTCTACCGCCTCAAGGGCAGTGTCCTGGAGCTTCAGACTTAGGGTCTTGGGATACAACTGGGGAGAATGACCAGTACCTCGCCCAGGCGGCCTCACCTGCTATGCTGAACAGGGGCCTTGTGAAGGGATGGGAAGATTGGATGGGACAACAAGCAAGGAAGGGGGAAGGAAGCGGCCGTGGCCTTAAGTAAGGTACCATCCCGGCATTTGCCTGGAGGAGAAGTGGGAAACCACGGAAAACCACTTCCAGGATGGCTGAGGTGGGAATCGAACCCACCTCTACTCAGTTGACCTCCCAAGGCTGAGTGGACCCCGTTCCAGCCCTCGTACCACTTTTCAAATTTCGTGGCAGAGCCGGGAATCGAACCCGGACCTCCGGGGGTGGCAGCTAATCACGCTAACCACTACACCACAGAGGCGGACTTCAATATTTACACAGCGAAAAATTCATCATAGCAGGTAAAGGGTAAATTTGCCTCATTGCAGACTCATAAAGTCTGCTATTTATTTTCAAACAACGTCTATATAAATAGCGAACAAAATGCCCCGTAAGAACACCTGGTTTTAACAATATTTAGCTGTTATTGGTGGCTCAACACCATGCGATTTTATAACATACTAGCTATATTACCCGGCGCTTCCCGGGCATTTTATTGATTGTTTACTTTTAGGTATTTTATTACCTGTTAATTATGTGTGAAGATAATTTTTGTAGATTTCGTTATTGTGACGTTGACTGATTAAAAATTATTTTGTAGTTTAGAAGTTATTGGTATGAGTTTAATTTCAAGTCTTATAGATTATTTTGTTTCTCGTTATTTAAGCTAATCTCAGTAAGTTTGGACATTTTCTTCATCACCACTTTTCGCCATGCCTACTCAGCTGAACTGGAACTGAAATGGCATCTAGAGTGCCACAATACAACTCAGCGGCCGCGGAAACTATGGAATGGACGCTAATGTTGGTCGTTTTCGGTTATTCTTGTACGTCATTCCCTCCCCTAGATTTTCTGGAATGTGTTTTACTCCTCCAGTATTTTTTCGAGATAGTAATTCGTATTTGTACGAAGTTTGGTTGAAAACTATTCTGGAAGATACTATACACACGTCATCTACAATTTTGATAATTTCCTCTTTCATGTCTTTTTCTTTTAAGATTTGTATCACCGATACCTGTTTCACGTTTTCTTAATTGTGACGTTGATTGATTATGAACTCTTTTGCAAATTTGTAAATTTTGAAATATTGTTATGTGTATAATTGTACGTTCTAGCTTAAGATTATTTTGTTTCGCCTAAACGTATTTCCTTGTGGCAGCCCAGATAGTCTGGGAAGTAGTTGATCCTTTCAAACAAATAATAAAAATAAGTTATAACGTAATGTTTTTACGCGTCGCATTATAGATATGATGTACAAGATTCCAACTGACACTGGGACTGTGACCAGTCAGCTGATCGACACCGAAAACTGTGCCAAAAAAAACACTTAAATCTCGGTGAATTTGGACATTTTCTTTATCACCCTTTCTGAATCACCATGCCGATGGAAGAAGGAAAAAAGACATATAAGATGTGCTGTTAGCTCGGCTTCCCGTAGTCCAAAAACAAATGTATCTTTCGGTTGTTCTTTGGTGTTTCACGTAGTCTTGTCGAGACTTCTTAACCGTTATAAAATAAGCATGCAAACTGACAGTAGGAAGAATCGAAGATTTTTTTATACACGGGCATGATTAGCGATTTCTATGCCACTGGGAACTAAATTATCAATTGAATTCCTCTTATTGAGAAATCATAATTACTTTGATCCTTCCGTAGACGTACAGTAATAAATTGTATATATAACGTTTCGAACATGCAGTTGATTTGGCCTATTCTGTCTGAGAATAATAATTGTTAAAGTGCAGTATAGAAATTGGTTCAAGTGATATTCTACTTTGATTTTGTTCATATCTTGTCAATTACAGTATATCCAAAAGTGGAGTTTGTAGTTCTTGTTTATTCACAAACGTATCTTAAAATTCCGGACTATTTCCTGTTAACAGATATTTTCTTTCATTTTTATACGGTAGGAATTAGCCTAATATTTTTTTAAATATTATAAATGGCATTCCTCATAATACTTAACTCGAATGTTACGTTCAAGATAAAGATCGATTAATTCATTTAATAGTTGTTTCATATTTCTGTTTAGGAAGCATTAATCTTCTTCTTCTTTCCTGGCCGTGTGTGCACCCATAAAACGAGCACTCCCGAGCTGACTCGGGGTCGGCTGGTCTGACTCGGAGAGAGTATGTCCGACGTTCTTGCACCAGATCTAATGGCACTTCACATTTCCTTAAAGCAGCCTCAGCAGTTTGTTTCCATGTTGCCTTAGGACGCCTTCTTCCTCTCTTAGGATCTTCAATGGCAAGAGCTTTCTCTACTAAATGGTGTTCATTTCTTCTTCTGACGTGACCATACCAGCGGAACTGTTTTTGGTCCATCTTGTCGCTGATGGACACAACTTTAAAGGATCCCCGCACATGTTCGTTGCGCACTTTGTCACGCAGAGTGACTCCCGCTGACCATCGCAACATCCGCATCTCTGTGACACGCATTCGCTGGTCATGCTTTTTCTGCCTTGCCCAACATTTACATGAGGAAGCTGTCGATCCCCTAACTAAATTACATAAAATCTGAACTATAATATGACGGTGTTCGTTTAACAAGGATAAAGTTTAAAAGAATTAATTGCGAGTTTGCATCTAGCTTCCCCCGTGGTTTAGTGAAAGAAAGTGACGGGTCCAAATCCTACGATCGCGGATTTAGATCCGGCAGAAGTTGTCGAAAAAATTCAATACAGTTCGGCACTCCATGCCATGCGATTTCGACGTGCAAACATTCTCTGGTGATTCATTTGGTGTTTACCCGACGAAATTAATTGAAACTCAACCATACGTCGCCCAGCAGAGATCCGCGTCACTGTCAACTGGTAGAATAAAACGGAGTCGGCTGTCCTGAGAATGTTTTTTCTGTGGCTTTCCATTTTTACTTGTAGGCAAATGCCGGGACAATCGCTATTCATAGGCCACGGCCCAATCCTTCCATCTCTTTACTCAGTTTCATTCACCACCATGCATTTAATTTTCATTTGCTCCTTGACTGAGGTTGGCGTCAGGAAGGGCATCTGATCGTGAAAACATGCCATATAATTCCATCTCACTCCGTTTTCGACCTCGTATCAGGAAACGGGACTAAGGGGTAGACATACATTACACTGAGTTACAAAATGACATTTTTTTTCGAGGCTTTTAGTTTTGATGGGTGATTGTAATGTAGTTTTGTCTCCTGTTTATGAATCTGAAATCAAATTTTATGAATCACGTAAGGATTTTACAGAATTTCAAATTAAGTAACTTATTTACTTAATCTATAATATCACTTACAGCGAAGTTTGGGAATTAAACACCAGTAAATTAACTGTAACTAAAAATAAAAAAGAATACAGAAAACAATTTATTATTTATCTTGTTTGTGAACATATACAATTAAATTCTACAAATTTCAAGTCCAGGATACAATTTTTATGACTTAAACTCTCTTCCTTTTTCCTTCTTTTAGTTTCGCATCAGACAGAAAGGAGAATTTCTGACAGATGTACTTAAAACAGTCACCATCTTTATTCAATCCCTTTTCGAACTGTTTCATGATCCCTAGTTTAATACGATCTTCGTGATCGTCTGATGTGTTGCAACTCCGGATTGTCCCTCTTCATAGACTAACAATAGTCAGCTAACATCACAGCATTCCACCTGCCCTGATAACGTGTTTCTATCTCTTTCATGTCCTGGTGGAACCGCTCCCCATGTTCTTCACTAAAATCTTCTAAGTTTTCAGGGAAAACATTCGAAGTGATACTCATATTACAACCTTAATTTTTCATAGCCATCAACATATCTACGATTTTCTAGTAATCCGGGTGCTTCCTGTTCCCCAAAAAACCGTTTATCACATTCTTGAAACCTATCCAATCCAATCTTTCCTCAAAGGTCATCAACGCCTCAAATTGTTCATCTGTCGTAAGGCTCCGTATCTGTGGTCCCACAAAGATTCCTTCCTTCGCATCAGACAGAAAGGAGAATTTCTGACAGATGTACTTAAAACAGTCACCATCTTTATTCAATCCCTTTTCGAACTGTTTCATGATCGCTAGTTTAATATGGAGAAGTGGCAGAATGATTTTTTCTCGTTTCACCAAACATGATATTATATTCTTGTCTCCTGGATCCATTGTTGTTCTAGATGGCCATTCCTTTCTAACCCAGTGTGCATCACGTCTACGGCTGTCCCACAGGCAGAGGAAACATAGATACTTTGTGTAACCTGACTGTTGTCCAAGAAGCATTTCTATAACTTTTAGATCACCACATGCAATCCATTCATGCTCTGAATACTTAATTGCCGTTAATAACATTGCAAGGGTTTCATAGTTATCCTTCAAGACGTAAGAATACGCTACAGGTATCGAACCATACTTATTGGTGATGTGCAAGAGTACAGCTTTGATATTGTTTACGGTTCCATCGATAAATTACCTCCATTCATTCTTGTTGTATGTAATTCCGTATTTTGATACTACTCCCTCAATGTTCTTACGGTCGTGAAAATTCAATATCCATTGACTTGGCCCTCAACGGGCGACTTAAACGCACTCTACAGTGTGATGTCAGTAGTACCAGACCTGTAGCTTAGACCCTTTCCAACAGAACAAAGCTGGCCTAGGCCACCATAGCTCAGTTGGTAGAGCAACCGACGCAAAATCGGGAGGTTGTGGTTTCGGATCCCACTGGTGTCCGGTTGGCTATTTTTGTTCTGTACCTAACATCTCTTCAACACGTACTAACTGTACGTAACACGACCTAATAGGTTGAAAGTCGGTTTCGATTATTATTATTATTATTATTATTATTATTATTATTATTATTATTATTATTATTATTAGCTTATCTCATTCTGTGTGAATAGTCAGCAAAGTTGTTCGTAAATTTTATTATTTTTACTCACAGAGCTGTTCGTCCCTCGTCCCTAATCTACTTCTGTGGCATTCACCTCGTTGCGATGCAGCAAACTTTTGAATACTGGGTCAATAAAATGTGTTATTCTATTTTCTTATTTTTACTAATATGGGTGTGAAATGTGCCATATATTCGATATCTCTAAACGAGTCCTAATTAGAAGTCAGGAAGCAAATTAAAAAATACTGTTAAAGAAGTGGCTCCTGAAGACAATGCACTTTGTCCGGACCGTTTGGGGTATCTAACGGTGCAACGTGGAGCCAATTACCATTCCTAAAGCTCTTCTTGTAGGCGTCATTAAGCCACTTATTATGCACGACTGCAGAGGAAGACGCTTCTCGACTGTAATATTATATTTTCTCCCTTGTACGTTGCATGCTTCATAAATATGTAAGGAATCAATTGCCAGAACAAATTGAAGCCACAAGCTGCTATTAAATCACCACATCAAATGATTGATAAATTTAAGTGGACAGCCATAAAAGAAGACACAGGAGACGTACCGGTTGTAATAAAGGTGAGTGTGTCCTAAAGTTTAATTTCAACGGGAGTTCCAGTTAGCTGTCACTTTAAATTTATTCTGGCTTCCTCCCATAATCTTGCTCTACCGCACATTTGTTGAGAATTCCCCTGACATTATAAGGTGTGTATACTTGATACATCCTCTGGATGCTCCATTTAATTTAAATGGTTTGGTACCCTCGAGTTTAATATCACTCATTTCTAGAAAAAACAGACAGACTTTTGGAATGACAGCTAGTGATCGAGACGAAGGTTTATTTATGAAAGTGAAACCGAGCGAGATGGCTACGGGGTTCGCGTCATGTAGCTGTGAGCTTGCATTCGGGAGATGAAGGGTTCGAATGACACTGTCGGAAGCTTTGAAGATGGTTTTCCGTGGTTCCTTCCCTCGCATATTATTATTATTATTATTATTATTATTATTATTATTATTATTATTATTATTATTATTATTAACAAATACATGGAGTCTCCGTGGTTCAGGCGGCTGCCCGCCGGCCTCTTACCGCTGGGTTCCGTAGTTCAAATCCCGGTCACTCCATGTGAGATTTGTGCTGGACAAAGCGGAGGCGGGACAGGTTTTCCTCCGGGTACTCCGGTTTTCTCCGTCATATTTCATTCCAGCAACACTCTAGAATAGCCTTTCATTTCATTTGTCAGTCATTAATCATTGCCCCAGATGAGTGCGGCAGGGTTCGGCAGCCGGTACAATTCCTATTCTTGCCGCTAGATGGGGGCTTCATTCATTCCAATCCTGACCCGGTGGAATGACTGGAAACCGGGTGTGGATTTTCATTTCATTAAGAAATACATCGCAGGTGGGAAATATCCCGATGGCACTGATCACTTACAGTCGTGTTATAATTAAGTAAAGTTCAAACATAATTACTCAACAACAACAACAACAACAACAACAACAACAACAAGAGTAAAATAAGCAATTCCATGGAGAGAAAATATTACAGGAAATACTGTACTATTAGTTTAACATTCTAAATCCAGCATCATCATACACAAATTCACACACAACTTTCCAGTGCTTAACACTACGGCTTACAATACTATAGGCTGAGCTTCCTACTAGCTTAACATTACAACACCGTCATATACAAATTTACACGTACCTTAGATATTTCAAAATTTTACA
Organism: Anabrus simplex; assembly: GCF_040414725.1. Classification (NCBI taxonomy): domain Eukaryota; kingdom Metazoa; phylum Arthropoda; class Insecta; order Orthoptera; family Tettigoniidae; genus Anabrus; species Anabrus simplex. Next base: position 341,590,746 of record NC_090268.1, on the reverse strand, counting down.
CGACGACTTACAGTAGAATAAGTGGTCCAATTATTAAACTATTATGTTGACATTGTAAATACAGCACGTTCATATACAAATTCACACATGTTTTAAATAATTCAGATGCCTTAATACTACAGTTTACAGTGGGTTGAGCGTTGCTTTAAAATATGACACCACCGAGCAAGTGGCCGTGCGGATAGGGTCGCGCATCTATGAGCTTGCATTCGGGAGATAGTGGGTTCGAACCCCACTGTCGGCAACCCTGAATATGGTTTTCCGTGGTTTCGCATTTTCACACCAGGCAAATGCTGGGGCTGTACCTTAATTAAGGCCACGGCCGCTACCTTCCCAATCTCCCACCCTTCCGTCGCCGAAAAACTTCGATGTGTTAGTGCGACGTTAAACAAATAGCGGTTAGGGCCGCGCAGCTGTGAGCTTGCATCCGGGAGATAGTGGGTTCGAACCCCACTGTCGGCAGCCCTGAAGATGGTTTTCCGTGGTTTCCCATTTTCACACCAGGCAAATGCTGGGGCTGTACCTTAATTAAGGCCACGGCCGCTTCGTTCCCATTCCCAGGCCTTTCCTGTCCCATCGTCGCCATAAGACCTACCTGTGTCGGTGCGACGTAAAGAAAAATAGCAAAAAAGAAACAAATAGCAAAAAAAAAAAAAAAATCACCATAACATAGAAATGTACACACAATTTACAGAATGCTGGAGTCTGTTCTTGAAGCACCTTACTTTTTTGAGAAAAAGGCACTGCAATCAACAATTTCCCGATTTACAAACGAATATTTACCATAGTTTTCTGCGATCTTCCTTTTAGTTTATGATCTGCTGAGTAACATCCAACATACGTGCTATGTTTGCAAGAGTGTAATTCGAAATACTGATTTGTTCTCAAAGGAAGTACACCTCTGAATTTCCCTTCAAAGCTGTTGTGTTGGTAGGTGAAACATGTATAGTTCCATTTACGAAACAGAGCCAGTAAGAATAGTTCCATTAAAAAAAAAAAAACCCGAAGGTATTATCAGTATCGCCGGCCCCGTGGTCTAGAAGTAGCGTGTTCGATTCCCGGTCGGGTCAGGACTCTTTACCTGGACCTGAGGTTGGTTCGAGGCCCACGTGATTACAATTGAGTAGTTATCTGACGGTGAGATGGCGACCCCGGTCTAGAAAACCAATAGTAATGTCCTAGAGGATTCGTCGCACTGACCATGCATCACCTCATAATCTGTAGGCCTTCGGGATGATCAACGGTCGCTTGGTAGTACAAGGCCAATCAGGGCTGTCGCACCGTGAGATTTGTTTGTTTGTTTTATTAGCAGCATCTGTTATCAGTAATTCCATGGGGAAAGGAGCATATTGTTTTTGTTCTTTTTTTCTTACAATTTGCTTTATGTTGCACCGAAAGGGATAAGTAGTGTGGCGACGATAGGACAGGAAAGACCTGGGAGTGGGAATGAATCGGACGTAACCTTAATTAAGGTAAAGCCTGGTGTGGAAACCACGTAAAACCATCTTCAGGGCTGCCGACAATGGAGTTCGTACCCACTATCTCCCGGATGCACATATTATTTTAGGAACCCCTTAATACCATTTACAAGAATATGAAAAAAGTAATATCGATATCTTTAATGAAATATATATTTAGGACAGACGTTCTTATTGCCTCACTTGTATATACAGTAAAGCAATTTATAGTAATAGGCTATACAATAGACCTTTTCATATCCGACTTCAGAATATTCGACTCCTCGGTATATCTGACCGTCCACGGGAAATTCAACCGTCCGATTTAGAAGAGTGGTTAGCTGAAGACGACTCATTGATGTCACCAATGAAGAACTTAACGACGATCAATGTATTTCCACTGTTTTCCACGCTGATGATTACAAAGACGATACGGACGATGAATATAAAACCCCTTTAGTCAAGCAACTGAATGTTGAAAAATCTTAGAACTGTGGATATTTCATACATACATACATCATACATTATCATTATAGACTGTTATGCCTTTCAGCGTTCAGTCTGCAAGCCTCTGTGAATTTACTAAACGTCGCCACAACCCTCGATTTGCGACTAGTGTTGTGGCCTCATTTAGTTCTATACCTCTTATCTTTAAATCGTTAGAAACCGACTCTAACCATCGTCGTCTTGGTCTCCCTCTACATCTCTTACCCTCCATAGCAGAGTCCATTATTCTCTTAGGTAACCTATCCTCCTCCATTCGCCTCACATGACCCCACCGCCGAAGACGGTTTATGCGTACACCTTCATCCATCGAGTTCATTCCTAAATTAGCCTTTATCTCCCCATTCCGAGTACCCTCCTGCCATTGTTCCCACCTGTTTGAACCAGCGATCATTCTTGCCATTCATGTCTGTTACTTGTAACTTATGAATAAGATATCCTGAGTCCACCCAGCTTTCGCTCCCGTAAAGCAAAGTTGGTCTGAAAACAGACCGATGTAAAGATAGTTTGGTCTGGGAGCTGACTTCCTTCTTACAGAATACTGCTGATCGCAACTGCGAGCTCACTGCGTTAGCTTTACGACACCTTGATTCAATCTCACTTACTATATTACCATCCTGGGAGAACACACAACCTAAATACTTGAAATTATCCATCTGTTCTAGCTTTGTATCACCAATCTGACATTCAATTCTGTTGAATTTCTTACCTACTGACATCAATTTAGTCTTCGAGAGGCTAATTTTCATACCATACTCATTACACCTATTTTCAAGTTCCAAAATATTAAGACTGCAGGCTTTCGGCACAGTCTGCGATTAAGAGCAAGTCGTCAGCATAGGCCAAACTGCTTACTACATTTCCACCTAACTGAATCCCTCCCTGCCACTTTATACCTTTCAGCAGATGATCCATGTAAACTACGAACAACAAAGGTGAAAGATTACAGCCTTGTCTAACTCCTGTAAGTGCCCTGAACCAAGAACTCATTCTACCATCAATTCTCACTGAAGCCCAATTGTCAGTTGGATATTTCAGTCTATCGAAAATAATTATAACAAATATAACATAAAGTTACATGAACTAAGTCGGTACTGAAAAGTATGGCTTCCTTCTTAATAAAAAAGAAAGAAAATACTATGCAAGGAATATATATTATTGTTTCTTAAATTATCTCCTCTCTATCAATAAACGTCAGCTTTCCTACACCGCTGACTCTCTCCCTTTGTTCTCACAGGGGAGAAATGCCGTCACATCACATTACTGATTGACTTCTCTCAAGATGGTATTCGCTTTGAAGTCTTACGTGAAGACCACCTGAGAGAATTACGTAGGATTTGTGTCCGTTGACAGGTTTCCTTTTGGGTTGTCTTATTTCACTCCTTAATCGCCTGTAGTCATTCCTCAGAATAATGGAGGGATTTGTCGGCCGCATGAACACACCCACAATATTCGTGACCGGTCTGATATGTAGACACTTGTTCTGAGGGTCGTATGTAACAAGTTTGAAAAGAATCTCGCCACGTATAATTGTTGACTTCCTTATAGATTTTAGTTCGGAGAAAGGTTACATCGGCCGTTATTATTTCATGAGGGGAATGAACTACGAAACTCTTTCTTATCTTTTATATAGGGTGGGAAAGAAGTTACGACGAGCTACTTCGTCTGCTTTAGACTAGATATTCTTCCTAGAAGTTTCATGCTGATTCAGTAACTAGGGGCTGGTAACTAAGTTGTTTTAACCTTTGTATCAAACATCACCCCATTCAATAATTAGTCACGTTTTCAAAACTTCAACTATTTTCCATCTCGCATGAATACCTATCGTAATACCTTGGCTGTTTTATATTTTCTCGATTTGTATTTCTATTCATTAAGATAACATACCGAAAAGATAGTAACATTTCATGTGGAAATATGTCACTATATTGTTCAATAATAATACAATATTATTTATTAGATCGGACACTTTAAATCAATCAATCAATCAATCAATCAATCAATCAATCAATCAATCAATCAATGTCAATGATCTGCATTTAGTGCTGTCGCCCAAGTGGCAAATTCAATGGCAGTTGCTCACGTAGCCATGCCTTAAATCTTTTCAATGAACTTGAAAATTTATCAAACATTTCCCTTGATAAATTAATCCAATTCCTTACTCCTCGTTTTAAACAATTGCTATTAGTATTTGCTTTACGTTGCTCCTACACAGGTCTTAAGCCGACGGTGGGACAATAAAGGGCTAGGACTCGGAAGGAAGCGACCGTGACCTTAATTTGGGTGCATTTGCTTGGTGTAGCGGTAGTGGGGTTCGGACCCCGTATCCCTCGAATACAAGCTGACAATTACATGACCAAAACCACGCAGCAACTCACTCGGCCCCCAGAAGAAATGCTGGTATCAACCATGGTCAAACTCTATACAACACTCTGGAAGAAGAATGTATCCTTTACCCTGCAGCATAGTGGCCTGGTGACATATATTTTTCACAGAATGCATTAGAATAGAAATTCATTTACTTTCCAATCAGAAACATAACGTCCGCCTGCTGCCATGATCGTTACGGTGTCGTGTATGTATGGTCAAACACCGTGGATATCTGGTTTGAGACCCGTTGATGGAAAAAAAAAAATCACCATCAGAATGTTGGCCGGCAGATTAGGAGAAGTGGTGCTATTCTCTTTCTAATCACTAGATTACGTGCCAAAAGACTGGGTTCAATTCCAAACATCTCTGCAGTGTCCTCATGGAATGATGGTATATAATGCTGTTAATGATGATTTGTTCGTCGAATGAAGATATTAAGCATTGATCAGGCCCCTTGATGGTATTCGACAGATATGGGTTATGTACTGACACCAGGTTTCATCCTCCTCCTACACCACCACCACCACCACCACCACCACCACCACCACCACCACCCAGACGCGCAGGTCACCAATGGGCGTCAACTACCCAGAAATACCTACACTAGGCCTCTCCGGAAGCCACACAACATCACATCGGAAACATATACTTCATCTTCCAGGTGTGTGTTTATATAAGAAGAACTAAATAAAAATATCGAATGACAAAACTATTGCAAATTATTTACCGTAGTATATAATGCTCTTTACCAATTCACAATTACAGTTCAATTCTCTACGTTAAACCTTGTGAATTATCTACGCAGGCTTTTGAACAAAACATTCTGAAATATTTTAGTTCTTAATCTAGCCATGAAATACATCACTTTTTTGACAGCACTTGTGGGCGATATCAAAAATTAGTGGTAATACCTAAAAGTGGACGGAAAAAAATCCTTCCAGGTCTCAGTGGTTGGTAAATGAGAAAGTAATTTAGTACCCTGTGCCTTCATATGTAATCTTGTGCCTTCAACTATGCATTCTTACAGATGTCATATTTCACATACAAATTAAAGTTTTGATACAATTGGTAGAATATAAATTGAACATCACAGAGTAAATTGAGGTTATACAAAATAGTTTTAATGAAAATCAATTACTGCTTTAATAACAATATGTAATTAGTCTGGGTATTACAGGGTTAAGTTGATTTTAATATAGGTTTGTCAACTCTGAAAAATAAAAGTACTGTACCGGCAACCCACTCGTAAATTTCCTATGATACCAGCGATCTCCATTTGACCCATGGGTTATTTGGTACAAAAAGTATGAAGTTCAAGAGAAACAGTTTTTTTGAATATGCGTTAATGTTGATTAGTAGACCCACATGGTAAAAGAAATGAAAAATTCCCCAACATTCAAAATAATATGAGACCTACTTTCATTAACTCGTTTTTAATTAGTTATACTTTTTAAATATCCACAAAATATGTGAAAATAAATGTATTTCAGTACAGTTTAAAGTTACAGAACATTGGATTTCAAGAATGAAAGTAAATTTTTAAATTGAACTAGAAAAAATTGTTTTGAGAAAACCTTATTTCATTCTCAACAAATCTGTAAAATTCTATTCAAGCAAATTGTTAATCTTCTGTCGTAAAGAGTTCGGCTTTGACTAATGACACACGCAAAAACTATTTCGTTTGCCAGTCCATAACTTGTTTATGACACCAAACATATGATCAATAAAACCATTACTGACTAGGGCATTAAAATATGTATTGAATAACATATTCCTTGAGGCGAGTTGACTGACGCACATTTTTCTTGGAAATATTTGACCCACTTTTCGGCATTTGAAAGTGTACTGTCTTGAACAAAATAAAGTCTTACTTCATGCAGTGGTCATAAATTTTGCTCGTAAAGAAAATCCTCGTCAATTTAAAGTCCAAGATTAAGTGCAGTTTGTATAATTTCTTGTAGCTTCGGCAATGACAGAATTAAAACACCTATAATTTGTATTTAATAATATTTAATCAAAATAACATGTAATATTTCTGGTCCTACCGGTAAAATAACGGCGAATTGGCAGCACTATTTTCGTAGTTGTTGATGTTATCGTAGTATATGCTTCGTTGCACTTTTCGTATTAAGATTTGTCACTGCATCACTGATAAGTTCGGGTAATTTTTCTATTGCTCTTGTCAGAATGTTCCACATTTATTTTGGCCTATTTTCATTGTCATTCTAAAATGTTTAATAAATTACATTCGCTTCTCTGCTATGTAAAACAAACAGAACTGTGGCTCTCCTCCTTTTTTATAAAAGACAAACGCTTGTGTACTTCCACTATAAATTAATAAAGCATTCTTCATTTATTAAATAAGTGCTGTGTACAATCTAACAATAATAACTTAATACAGGTACACTGTCACTGCAATCCTCTGCTTAAATACGAGGGTGAGTCAATAAATAAGTCGCAAAACTGCACTGAGGCAAAAATAATCAAAGTAACTTTCTGACATTTATTTCACTTTTCCACATATTCACCCTGTACATTCAGACACTTATCCCATCTCTTTACAAGTCCTTGAAAGCCAGCAGCAAAGAAGTCCTTTGGTTGCTGTCGCAGCCAACGTGTAACCTCACAGATTACGGCATTATCTGTATCAAAATGACGGCCACCCAAATGGGTTACGTACCAGATGCGACCGTGCCGGATGCGACCCGGCCATTATCGTGCCAATAGCGACCGAGCGGAAAAGCATCGTGCCGCATGCGACCCATCAATCACTTACAATTGATCTGCATTAAGGGCTGTCACCAAGTGGCAGATTTCTTATAAGTAGCTAACTTGGTCTTTTCTAAAATAAAGGTCTGACACCGTTGTTAGCAGGTTCGAGTGCCGTTAGTCGAAAGAAAAATATAATAATGTTGCTGGCTTTACGTCCTAGTAACTACTTTTATGGTTACAGGAGACGCCGAGGTGCCGGAATTTAATCCCGCAGGTCTTATTTTACGTGCCAGTAAATCCACCGACACAAAGCTGACGTATTTGAGCACGTTCAAATACCACCGGACTGAGCCAGGATCGAACCTGCCAAGTTGGAGTCGGAAGACCAGCATCTCAACCGTCTGAGCCGTCTGAGCCACTTAGCCTGGATGAAAAAAAAATCACCATCAGAATGTTGGCCGGCAGCGTAGGAAAGTTGGTGGTAGACAGTTCCTAATCACTAGATTTCATGCCAAAAGCCGGGATTCAAATCCAAACCTTTTCGCAGTGTTCAAATGGAGTGAGGGGATATGATGCTGTTGATGGTGATTCGGCCGTCGGATGGCGACGTAAAGCATTGAGCAGACCCCTTGGTATTAGTCGAGAGGAGTAGGCTAAGTGCCGAAACCGGGTTTCATCTCTCCCTACTTCATTATCATAATCCCACATCCAGACGCGTAGGCCGCCCAAGGGAGTCAGGTAGAAAGACCTGCACCAGGCAAGCCGAACACGTCCTCGGACACTCCTGGTACTAATAGAACACGATAAGTACATAGGCCTAAGTCGTAAATAATTTCAGAGAATTAGGATCTTTTTAATTGCTAGTGGCATTACGTCGCACCGACACAGGCAGGTCTTAAGGCGACGATGGGATAGGAAAGGGCTAGGAATTGGAAGGAAGCGGCCCTGGTCTTAATTAAAGTACAGTCCCAGCATTTACCTGGTGTGAAAATGGGAAAACACGGAAAGCCATCTTCAGGGCTGCCGACAGTGGGATTCGAACCCACTATCTCCCGGATGCAAGCTCAGGGCCGCACGCCTCTAACCGCATGGCCAACTCGCCCGGTGGGAAAGGACGTAAATGCATCACCATGTTTCGTGTTGTAAAACGAGTTTCCCCCAGAAGTGTTATGTAAATTAGGAGCAGTAGCTGCTTATAGGACTTATTGAAATGGCATTGCACTTCGTTTAGCTTACCTTATCTTGGGTGATGACACAACTTATCAAATGACAATTTGCTTGTCAACGCCGGTTGCATCCGGCACGGTTACAGATTATGCGGTCGCTAGTGGGACGGTCGCATCTGGCACGCCACCACCCAAATGATGTCATGAAATGATCTCATCAATCGTCACACGCCGGTCATTACGGATGAGTTGATCCACACGCTGCAATGTGGTTGCAGTTGACACCTCCGCAGGACGACCAGGACTCTCCCCATCTCTGATGCTTTTCCTACCATGGTTAAACTTCTGGATCCAGTTGAACACAGCTTTCTGTGAGAAACAGTTTTTACCATAGACGGGATGCATTTCTTCTGTGGACAGTCCTCTGGCCCACAAAAAACGCACAACTGCACGCTATTCTTCTCGTGTACAGTCATGCAACACATGTGCCATCGTGCACTAACAGCCTCTGACTGACTGAGTGCCTGCGAGATGTACGACAAGCATACATATGCTGCCATCTGCTGGCAAAACTTGAGCGCATAATTTCAAATGGTCGTAAGGCACACACAGTTTTGCAACTTCTTTACTGACTCACTCTCGTAGTATGTGGAGGCGAGGCCTGGAAGAACGCATTTTAAAGTAGTTTTATATTCGATTTGATTTGATTTAGTTTGGTTTGATTTGATTTAATTCATAGTCTGTTTATTCTGGAAAGGTTAAAGCCAGTTAACCTTCTCTTACATCTGTCTGCCTATTATATGTATAAACACCGTAACAGAAATATCCCTAATTAAGTACAGTATATGATAACGAAGTCCGCCTCTGTGGTGTAGTGGTTAGCGTGATTAGCTGCCACCCCCGGAAGCCCGGGTTCGTTTCCAGGCTCTGCCACGAAATTTGAAAAGTGGCACGAGATCTGGAACGGGGTACACTCAGCCTCGAGAGGTCAGCTGAGTAGAGGTGGGTTCGATTCCCACCTCAGCCAACCTCGAAGTGGTTTCCCACTTCTCCTCCATGCAAATGCCGGGATGGCACCTAACTTAAGGCCACGGCCGCTTCCCTCCCTCTTCCTTGTCTATCTCTTCGAATGTTCCCTCCCCCCCCCCTTACAATGCCCCTGTTTAGTATAGCAGATGAGGGCGCCTGGGCGAGGTACTGGTCCTCTTTCCCTGTTGTATCGCCCCGCCCGAAGTCTCACGCTCCAGGACACCGCCTCAGGCGGTAGAGGTGGGATCCCTCGCTGAGTCCGAGGGAGAACCCATCCCTGGAGGGTAAACTGTTTAAGAAAGCAAGAAAGAAAGATATAGTCTAAAGTGACAGATGAGTCACTAACTAATTTGCCGATAGGATATTCCCTCTTCCTTGTCTTCCAATCTTCCCTTTCTCCCACAAGGCCTCTGTTCAGCATAGCAAGTGAGGCCGTCTGGGCGAGGTACTGGTCCTCCTTCACAGATATTAAAATAATGTATTTTAAAGGTGTACTAACAATAAACTATGTCTCTAAGCCTAATATTGTAGCCTATTACATGTAAATAATTATTAAGAATAATTTAGAAATAAGAAAATTAATGAAATAATTAAGATACTTGTTGTTGTTGTTGTTGTTATTGCTGGTGTTGTTTTCTTAGTCATGACTCGTTTGATGCAACTCTCCATTTCACCCGTCCTATGCTAACGTTTCTATTTCTGCTTACCTACTACACTCTACACCTATGCTAATCTATTTGTCACGTCCATGCCTTCTTGTTCTACCCCTACCATTTCCACCGCTTACACTTCCCTCAGAAAATAATTTAACAAGTCCTGGGTGTCTCAAGATGTGTGTTATCAATCGATCTCTCCTTCTGGCCAGATTTCACCACATCGTTTTCCTCTCGCTACTTCAGTTCACTATTTCTGAATCTCTGATTCGATTCACCGACCTGACCTTCATTATTCTTCTATAACACCGATTCAAAAAGCTTCTACTGTCCTTCGGTGTACACTAGTTATTCTCTATGTTTCATTTCCATTCAGTGCTTCGCTCCAGATTAAAGTCTTCAAAAACATCTTTCTAATATGGATATCTATGTTTCCTGTATACAAAAATACAGCATATGCTCTATTTACTTTATGAATTTACATGTGTGAATTGAGCATGAGTCAGTTATCCTGTCGGATATTGTTATGTATATTGTGTTTGTGAATTAATACAAACGTGTATCCAGATAAGAAATGCCTTGAATCAAGAAACTCTGTCTGGCCAGATGACAGTCTTGACATTGACACGGGAAGAGTTGGATCATTGTGTGACGAAGAACCTTTTCAAACATTAGAGTGTAAACAGTCCTCACGTGTCATGAATCATACCCTTCACAAAAGTCTAAAGGGAGGGACTAGTTAGCTGAGATATTCTCTCCTGCTTCTTACAATAGAGGGCATATAATATTTTGGAGCCTGAGACTGCCATGTACGCAGCACTTTCTCCCTCTGGAAAGCTCTCCGACTAGTTAATTTGGGAATTCAAATTTATTCTCCTTCTCCCAGTTGGCAGATGTCTTATTGATAAAGCCTAATGCATGCGTTTTATTTAATTCAAAATCTTCCTGCATAATTTAGAGATCGCTCTGATGACAAAAAGAACAGAATACAGAATAAATTAATTATATGCAAGTAAATAGTAAAGACAAATAAATAGAGTATAAATAAATAAATAAATAAATAAATAAATAAATAAATAAATAAATAAATAAATTCATTAATTAAATAAATAAATACATAAAGTAGCCTACTGGATGCTACGATGCTATTAAGGAGCACTTCTCATAATCCATGAGCATGGTCCCAACATATGCAAATTGAACCTCGAAGCCAGGCTGAGTAGCTCAAACAATAGAAGCGATGGCCATCTGAGCTCAAGTTGGTGGGTTCGATCCCGCCTTAGAACAGTGTGGTATTTGAAGATGTTCAAATACTTCACTCCTGTGTTAGTAGATTTACCGCCACGTAAAATAACATTTGTGGAATAAAATTCCGGCACCTCTGCGTCTCTGGAAACGTTGAAAATAGCCAGAAGTATAATTATTTAACGTATGGCTTTCAGTTTCGGCTCCGTGGCTAAATGGTTTGAGTGCTGGCATTTGGTCCAGGGAGTCCCGGGTTAGATTGCCGGTCGGGTCGGGGATTTTAATCTTAATTGGTTATTTCCGATGGCTTGGGGTGTAGGTGTGAGTGCCGTCTTCATCATTATTAGAATTCATCATCCTCCCAGACGCGCAGGTTGCCTGTACAGCGTCAATTCGAAAGACCTGCACCAGGACTCTTCGGTGGCCACATGCCATTATTATTTATTAGTTCGAGGAATGTCCGCGGGTATGTTTGGCTCATTAGTTCTGTAGCTGTTTTTCGCTGTGCGGGGGTGTTTTCTCTGGCTGTAGGTGTGATCGCACGGGATGGGAATGGGAAGGGAGCGGTACCATCCCAGCATTTTCCTGGAATTGAAATGGGAAATCATGGGGAAAACCATTTCGGGGATGGCCAACGGGGGATTCGAACCCACCTGTCTCTCGAGTACAGAGCTAGTAACTATAACTGGCCGTGCCGCAACGCAGTGTTCGGTAATAACATTAATAATTATTATAGACTGTTATGCCTTTCAGTGTAAAGTAAAAAAGGAAGCTTGTAGGTTTACGTGACAGTTGATATCGTGATCATAACTCGCGATGTGCAATTTTACTTGGAATCCGGCGGTTTAAGGTCGCGCAGCTGTGAGCTTGCATTCGGGAGATAGTGAGTCAACAGCCCTGAAGATGGTTTATCCGTGGTTTACCATTTTCACACTACAGTAGGCAAATGCTGGGGCTGTATCTTACTTAAGGCCACAGCCGCTTCCTTCCCATTCCTAGCCCTTTCCTGTCCCACCGTCGCCATAAGACCTATCTGAATCAATGCGCCGTAAAGCAGATTGAAAAAAAATGGAATCCGAACTTCGTGGACCCGACTTTTCATTTTAAAATCCCAGGTGAATTGGCTGGGAGTCGAACGGCAGCCGCTTTAGTAACAATCCCGTGACAGTCGGCTGTCACGTTCCTCGACTTTCAGGGGATGGTTGCCTAGTTGTACTTCCTCTTAAAACAATAATCACCACCACCACCTCGACGTTCGGTCTGCAGAACAAAATAAAACACCATGGCGCAACAGCCCCGAAGGTCCATGGCCTACCAAGCGACCGCTGCTCAGCCCAAAGGCCTGCAGATTACGATGTGTCGTGTGATCGGCACAGCAATTCCTCTCGAATCCTGTAATCAGTCCTCAGATTCAGATAAGAATTCCTGACCTGGCCGGGAGTCGACCCCGGGCCCTCCGGGTAAGAGGGAGGCACGCTACCCTTACACTGTTAAGGTATCAAGCGTCTGTAAATTAACTCACCGACCTCTATTTGCAACTAATTCTGTGGCTTCGGGTAGTTCCACATATCTCACCTTTAAAATATTTTAAACTGAATTTCCCATCGTCGCCTTGGTCTCCCTCTGCTTATTTTACCTTCATCCCCGAGTCCATTTTTCTCCTAGGGTCCTCCTCAATTCGTCAGTTCATATGCACGCTTAATCAATGGAGTTTATTCCTTACCTAGCCTTTGTATCCTCATTATGACTGTCCTCCCAGTTATTTATATCAGGAATGTATGTTATCTTATGAAGGAGATTGCTCGAGTCCACGCAACGTTCACTCCTGTACAGGAAAGACAGTTTGGAAACAGAGTGATGTAAAAATAATTACGTTCCACAGCTCACTTTTTTCCATACAAAATACCGTTCATCGCAGCCAAGAACTCAATACATTAACTTAGCTGCACTTCTATTCGATTTAATTTACCCTACAGCCAACTTGGAAGAACACACGTCCTAACTACAGGAGAAACTCGATTATCCGAAGTGATTAATACTAGGTGTCGTCCAGACAAGCAAAAATCTGGATAAACGAATTCAAAATGTTATGAACAATATAAATTCAAAATCTTAAAAAATTAAGATAGGTGCACTTGAAGAGAAATAAAATAAACATACAGTACAATATATAACACATTTACGAACAACTACAAGGCCTCAAAGCTCGAAATCTAGTACGGGTTGAAGAAGTCGGAGAGATATTTTGCAGGGCTGATAAAGAGGACGTCATTATGCCTGTGAAACAATACACCCAGTAGATTATTGAACTCTGTTGTCGTAGACCGTAATATCCTCACAGCCTATTTCTGTTCGTTCTCGTAATATCATCACGACTTCAAAGTTTCACACACACACAAAAAAAAAATAGAAAAAAAGATTGCAAGGTTACGGTCATATGCCTGCCTACTGGCCCGTTTCGTCTCTTCGGAACATTACCTCTGTTTCGCTGATCTTGTTTCGTTTCATCTGACCGTAGTGTTTTCTTCAGATGACCGTAAAAACTGTTAACGTGGCGTGAGAACGGAGAAACGACTTCAACAAATAAACCAACTGTCAACATGAGCTCGGTCGGAACAACATCCGCTATTCCCAAGTCGGTTCTCACCTCTTGTCAGAGATGAGCGCGTGTAATGTATACTCTCGTCTTCTGACTTCCTCCATATTATATGCCTTCAAACGAAGTCTAGAATATGTTATCAATTTTAACTAGCCAACTAGCTGGTGTCACTTTGTATGTGCGTGATTACATTTTTGTTTCAGAAGTCATGAATTTCATGCTGATTCATGTACTCTTAATACTGTATTGTTAAGCGATAACCTCAAGAAGTAAAACTTTTAACATTAGCGAGAAATTCAAACTTTTCACTCCACTTGAATAATACGAACATGTTTTAGACTTCAATTTTATTATGTGATTTTGTTCCATATGTTCAGGAGCGCCGTTTTTAAAATGTTTCAACCCAGAGATTTTTTATATGTTAATATCAGACGGCGCATTCTAGCACTGTTAATTTAATTTGTATACACATTTTTAGCAATGGTTATATGGCTTATCTAATTATAACATCATCATCATCATCATCATCTGTTTACCCTCCAGGTTCGGTTTTTCCCTCGGACGTAGCGAGGGATCCCACCTCTACCGCTTCAGACTCTTGGTCGGGGTATACAACTGGGGAGTATGACCAGTACCTCGCCCAGGTGGCCTCACCTGCTATGCTGAACAGGGGCCTTGTGGAGGGAGGGGAAGATTGGAAGGGATAGGCAAGGAAGAGGGAAGGAAGCGGCCGTGGCCTTAAGTTAGGTACTATCCCGGCATTCGCCTGGAGGAGAAGTGGGAAACCACGGAAAACCACTTCCAGGATGGCTGAGGTGGGAATCGAACCCACCTCTACTCAGTTGACCTCCCGAGGCTGAGTGGACCCCGTTCCAGCCCTCGTACCACTGGGCCGATTGCAGAAACGGTATTTAGACAGTGTCTACGGTTAAACAATGCCTAAGTATGGCTGCCGCATTGCAGAGACGTTATTTATCACTTAGACACTGTCTAAAACCGATGTTCAACCGGTCATGTTTAAACCCTGCCGAGCGCACTGTTTAACCTTAAATGAGAGTGAATCACAATCAAAGGTTATGTACCATGAAACATGTAATTTGTTTTATCATGTTGAGACGATTCCGAGAAGAAAGGTTAGTCCGATGGCCACTCTGTGGGTCGTCCGCTGCTAAATCGCAGCAATTCGTTTGACAGGTACGGGGAGATAGATCTTAAAATGAGGTTTCGCTTTTCGAGAGATTTGTTTCTTGAGACTGACGAAGGGACAGTCCGGTAATTGTCAACTTCAGTACAATTCTTGGAAACCGATATATTTTATTATACACATGAGGTAATTTCCATGGAATTATAGGTCACTTCGACTACATACATATCAGAGTTACGTATCCCGATCGTCAGAGGGCTGTTACATACATCAACCGGGAGGGATTCACTTATATTTACTGCCAAGTAAACACACATAATAGTGAAAACTATTTTAAAAAAATAGGTTGAATGGGGTTTATATATATAATCGGATAAGTTTTCGCAACTATCAGATAGGAAAAGGCAAGTGGTGGTGATGGTGGTGATAAATGTTTAAAGAGGACTGGGGAAGAAGAGCCGTGGCCATAATAACAGGCCCAGTATTTGACTGGTGTAAAAATAGGGAAACTACGGATACGTTTCGAACCTACGATCTCTAAAATGCAAGCTACATCTATATGGCCCGTGCAACACACTCGGTTACACATTACTATTGCTTCATCTTCCCTTCGTCGAAGCTACCGTATTTATCAGTAGATTACACTCACTGTAACAATGCTATAATCAAAGTTACACTTCCCCGTACGGTGGCGTGTCGCTTTAGTGTCGATAATATTATGAGATTTAATTTCCACCGAAAGCGATACTCTTATCTGAGGGCAAGTCATGCTCATGCTTAGCCATATTTGAGTAATGTGTAGCAAGACGAACAGCTGACTGGCGTTCGGCGCGCGCACTGACGTATTTCGTTGGTTGCGACAAGCAAAGAGTTGCATGAAAGATACTTCTATCTCCATTTTCAAACCAATATTGAAACTTCAAGCGATGTCTAGTTAAACATCGACTGAGCATTGTTTATGGAATGGAAGATCGTGCTCGATTTAGACGTTGTTTAGGGAGACGTTGTCTAAGAATTAAAGCTATTATAGTCATCGTTTCTGCATTCGGCGCTATACGCCTAAGTTACGTCTTCGTGAAGGTTTTAAATTCCAGGAACGGAACGCTCTATCATTCAGCTCGACGCACTACATCACTTAACTCGTCTACTTATCTCGTGTTAGCTCCTTCCCCTATGTAGTCAAGGGTCGTTCAAACAGTGGGCTAGTCAAACACTTGGTGGCTGCATTTCTCGTGAAGAAACCACGCCCCTTCTGCAAGAAATGTCATCTCACTTTTCAAGAGTCGTCTGCTTGTGACGAGACGATGATGTCTGCTGGATATGTGCCGCCTTTTTTGTATGACAAAGGAATTATTCTAGGAAGCCCTTGCAATATTCTGTTATACCATACGAACTGCGTACACCATTATATTTTAAAGAGAAGTGGTGTACCGTATTTTACGAAGGTTTATGGAATATTGTGAAAGACATGGTTACTGTATAGTATGGCTCATACGAGGTTGTCGGGCTGAGTAGCTCTCGCGGTAGAGCTCTAGTTGGCAGACCTCTCCTATCCCATCGTCGCCATAAAGACCTAACTCCGTCAGTGCGACGTAAAGCAAATTGCAAAATTCATTGAACCACAAAATAATTCTAATGAAATTCAAAATAACGAAACACAAACTAAATCATTTGGCATTATCGGCACAGAAGATATGAATAATACTCGCAGAACGGCTAAAACAACAAAAACAACCGGCCGTTTTTGGTCAAATATGGTGTACTTATAAAATATAGTAAAAGAGGTATGTATTTATATGACCCATAAAACAGAGTTGTGTTCACAAAAAACAGATACGTGTTTAAAATAAGTTTGTCCGGTGGTATTTGTAGGTGCTTGAATACTCCAGCCTCGTGTTGGTAGATTTCCCGGCACGTAAGAGAACTCGTGTGGAATAACATTCCGTCACCTCGGTGTCTCCAGAAACTCGTAGGAAAGAAGTTAGTGAGACGTTAAACCTATAACATCATCATCATCATCATCATCATCATCTTATAAGGTTATGTTATCACTAGGGATCGGATTTTTGTGCCGTCATATATTTCTTTTTACCCTGGTGTCTTTTTACAAACTTACTTTAAACACGTATCTGTTTTTTTGTGAGCACAACTCTGTTTTTATTGGTCGTATAAATACATACCTCTTTTACTGTGTTTTATCAGTACACCATATTTGACCAAAAATGGTCGGTTGTTTTTGTTGTCTTAGCTGTTCTGCAAGTATTATTCACATCTTTTGTGCCGATAATGCCAAATGATTTTGTTTGTGTTTCGTTATTTTGAATTTCCTTGGAATTATTTTGTGGTTAAATGAATTTTACAATTTGCTTTACGTCGCATCGACACAGTTAGGTCTTTTTGGCGACGATGGGTTAGGAGAGGGCTAGAAGTGGGAAGGGAGCGACCGTGGCCTTACGTAAGAATTTGCCTGCTGTGAAAAATGGGAAACCACGGAAAACAATCTTCAGGGATGCCGACAGTGGAATTCGAACACAGAAGGCAAGCTGTTGGCTGCGTGACCTAAACCACGCAGCCACTTTCTTGATTGGTTAAATGAAGTTTGAAGCTACCGGAATCGCGAGCCGTATGTTTTCAAAACAGAAAGAATGTCAGATATATGATCAGTTCGCTGCTGGTAGGTCTCTCCCCTCGCCCCCTCCTAAATATAGCACGTTAAATGGTCTCAACCCTGCTGTATCCAGGCAATAATTCTCAGCAGTCCGTAGCTCAGAATATGTTCGTTTTCTCTACAATGAAGCATGAATTCTATTAAATGATTTTTTGTTTTGTTTTCGCGAGAAAAAATAATTAAGTTTATATTGTCTTTTAAAACGACAGTCTCTTCTAGCCATTAGAAGTTATTATTAAATGTTTTTTAAAGCCACGAATTTAAAAGTCTCTTCCATCAGGTTTTAAACAATATTTTAATTTCTGCTGCGTAATTTTTCCAAGTTTTCCTGTCATATTTTATGGTCATTTTTAGGCATTAGTGCATACATATTCAAAAACATTACGAAGTATGTCAGTTGGTATGTATAGTCTACAACTACATTTTATTTAAAAATGATTAGGTCACCGAGCGAGTTGGCCGTGTGGTTAGGGACGCGCAGTTATGAGCTTGTATTTGGGAGATAAGGGGTTCGAATTCCACCTTCGGCAGCCGTGAAGATGGTTTTCCGTGGTTTCCTCATTTTCACACCAAGCAAATGCTAGGGCTGTACCTTAATGAAAAGGCCACAGCCGCTTCTTTCCCTTTCCTATCACATCATCTCCATAAGAACTATCTGTGTCGGTGCGACGTGAAACAAGTAGAAAAACAAATTTAGATGAGAACAAGATCTCCCTCTAGCTCCTTGTTAAGCGTAGCAGTCTTCCATTTAGAGGGTCCCGAGGACGAGTCCCGCCTAATTAGTATCACCCCTCTCATACTTTATTTAGGCATAATTATACAGGGTGATTCGACTAAGTTGTCCACCTCAGATGTCTTCTAATCCGTTTAAAGATATAGACATTCTGTTTTCAGATTCTTAAATTGTATGAAGGGGCTCATAAAATACTGTCATATTCCTCTCGATCACATATGTAATTACCGAGAAACCGGTAGCAACTTTGTTTTTTTAATGGGACTGTACTAATTTTACCGGACGAGTTAGGCGTGCGGTTAGGGGCGCGCAGCTGTGAGCTTGCATCCGGGGGATAGTGGGTTCGAGCCCCACCGTCGGCAGCTCTAAATATGGTTTTTCGTGGTTTCCCATTTTCACACCAGGCAAATGCTGGGGATGTACTTTAATTAAGGCCACGGCCGCTTCCTTCCCACTCCTAGACCTTTCTTATACCATCGTCGCCATAAGACCTATCTGTGTTGGTGCGACGTAAGACAAATTGTAAAAAAAAAAAAGTACTAATTCCACCCAATAGAGCAGTTAAGAATCGAGCGGCAAGTTCAGCGATGTGCTTATTTTCCAAACCCCACGAATATTTTGGAGATATTAAAGGGTTTCAAATGTGCAGGCATCAGATGTCGGGTGCGTGCTTGACTCACGCCTTGCTGATAAACACACATACCTTACTTACCTCGCCATTATCTCGAGGGGGGCTGGAGAAAAAATGGTATCATGTAGGCCTACAGCATTTCGGAGTTACAAAGCTTCTGTTTCATTGCCGTTGAATCAGAAAAAGACCAGATAACACGTTGAAATTGTAATAATTTAAGTGCGTGTGGCTGACCATCAAAGATTTTCACAATGCACGTACCATTGCAATATGCTATGTATGGAATACGTTCTGCATGCGTGTTTATAAACAAAGCGTTAGTCATGCAGGAGATCACAGCGAGTGACGCATCGCTTTTTAATACCCACACATATGAAAACCTTCAATATCTCCAAAAGTTCTCATCGTATTTGCAAAATAAGCACATCACTGCATTTATGGCTCGATTTTTAATTGTTCTATTGAGTGAAATTAGTATAGTCCTATTTAAAAAACAAAAGAATTTGAAAACATAATGTCTATATCTTTAACGGATCAGAAGACATTTGAGGTGGACAACTTAGCTGAATCACACTGTATATTCGCTGTCGCTGTAGATGTGGAGTGGGTCTCAGCCCAGAAGTGGCCACGGCTGGTCCATGGTCCAACAGCTCTGCACTCTGACCAGCCAAGCGAGCAGAGGAGGGGTGGCCACGGCTCTACCGTGGCTCTACGCCTCTGAATTTGGGAGACGGGACAGGGCTGGACCTCACGGCTGCCCTGAGAATGGTTTTCCGTGGTTTTCCATACTCCTGTACTAAGGCGAATGCCGGGCCAGTTCCTGGTATAGGCTACGGCCGCCAAACCCCTCACCTTCTCCGCGCACCTCCTTCACCGTAACAAATCTTCCGACCTGAGAGACGGCGTCACCGTCTAAGAGGCCCGTTTCCCCCTTCAGGGGATGAATGAAAATATGATTGTAGTGATCATTCCTATTCTTCGACTACTCGGTTCCTGATTATGGACGATTCCCTCGTGAGTAGCAGATATGGACCTCGGACCACTGAATGATGTACTTTCCCAGACCTGCTGTGGAAACTCACTGTATGCGCTCACACAGGAGTACGTCTGGCGAGCGAAATAAGATGCGAGTATAATACGTCTTGCCCCCTTATTTTCTAATTTGGTACTGCCGAGCCAACCACAACACACATGTGAGAACCACAAATCATTTGGAACTGCTGCAAGTGTTACGGTGAATTACTTTGCAGATACCGCCGCGCCGCAATAACTCATCTGTTACGTCATTTGTCTTCACGGCTGCTCACTTGTTCCCTTATATTGCCAACGCTGACCTCCCAATTTCAATTACACAACACTCATGATGTAGAAGAAACATGTAAGAAGATATGGTACAGATTGCTGTGCTGCTGTAGAGCAACTCAAATGCCATCAGAACGCCTACAGTACAACCGTGAAATTTCAGGGCAAATCACGCAATAACAGCAGGTTCAGTCAGTCGAGACAAAGCATAACAATGCAGCAGGTACGGTTTATGTTGGCGGCCACATGTCTACTCTCTTACAGATGTTTCATTCAAGCCAGGCTGAGTGGCCCAGACGGTTGAGGCGCTGGCCTTCTGAGCCCATCTTGACAGGTTCGGTCCTGGCTCAGTCCGGTGGTATTTGAGGGCGCTTAGATTCGTCAGCCTTGTGTCGTTAGATTTACTGGCACGTAAAAGAACTCCTGGGGGGCAGCATTCCGGTACCTCGGCGTCTCCTAAAACCGTAAGCGTAGTTAGCGGGACGTAAGGAAAAATAACATTGTTATTATTATTATTATTATTATTATTATTATTATTATTATTATTATTATTATTATTATTTCATTCAATAAATAGAATCATAGGATAATGAGATAAAGAACGAAAGCCAGCATAATATGATAGTATCTAACGAGAATATACTGTACGATAATAATAATAATAATAATAATAATAATAATAATAATAATAATAATAATAATAATAATAATAAACAACAAACCACATTCTCTTCAACACGAGAAGAATGAAATAAAAATAAATAATTTGTTTCATAAGTGTAAATATACCTAACAGGGATATTTTGCTAGTTGCTTTACGTCGCACCGACACAGATAGGTCTTATGGCGACGATGGGACAGGAAGGTCTAGGAATGCGAATGAAGCGGCCGTGGCCTTAATTAAAGTACAGCCCCAGCTTTTGCCTGGTGTGAAATGGGAAACCGCGGAAAACCATCTTCAGGGCTGCCGACAGTGGGGTTCGAACCCACTATCTCTCGGATGTGAGCTCACAGCTGCGCGCTCCTAACCGCACGTCCAACTCGCCCGGTGCTAACAGTTTTACATCCATCCATCCATCCATCCATACATACATACATACATACATACATACATACATACATACATACATATATATGTTCTGTGGATACGTACATTTTCATTGTAGACTGCTATGCCTTTCAGCGTTCATTATTCAAGCCCCTACATTCCTCTGTTTGCAGCTAGCCCTGTGGCCTCGTTTATTTCCACGCCTCTTATCATATAATAATAATAATAATAATAATAATAATAATAATAATACCGAGCAAGTGACCCCGCAGCTTGGCCCACGTAGCTATCAGCTTGTATTTGGGATACAGTGCGTTTGAACCTCACTGTCGGCAACCCTGAAGATGTTTTTCCGTGGTTTCCCAATTTCACACCAGACAAATGCTGGGGCTGTATCTTAAATAAGGCCACGGTCTTTTCCTCCCCACTCCTCTTTCCTATCATATCGTCGCCGTAACACCTATCTGTGTCGGTGCGACGTAAAACAAATTGTAATAATAATAATAATAATAATAATAATAATATTTTTGCTAGGGGCTTTACGTCGCACCGACACAGATAGGTCTTATGGCGACGATGGGATAGGAAAGGCCTAGGAGTTGGAAGGAAGCGGCCGTGGCCTTAATTAAGGTACAGCCCCAGCATTTGCCTGGTGTGAAAATGGGAAACCACGGAAAACCATCTTCAGGGCTGCCGATAGTGGGATTCGAACCTACTATCTCCCGGATGCAAGCTCACAGCCGCGCGCCTCTACGCGCACGGCCAACTCGCCCGGTATAATAATAATAATAATAATAATAATAATAATAATAATAATAATAATAATAATAATAATAATAATATACGTAAAGCGTACCTTCTGTTGTGCGTTAAATTGAAACACAGAATTAATGTTATCACCTCCGTTTTATTATTACAATATTGTTCATTTCCTAGAAGCCATTATTAACGTAGTATCGACGTTCACTTACTGTCTCTTACAGCTGGCGTGACGAGAGGACTGACTTTCGAGTTGTGGGCATAAAGAGAGGTAGACACAGGCTTCTGGCAAAAAAAAAAAAAAAAAAAAAAACCCGAGAACAAAAGCCACCAATGACCGTATTTGACTACTCTGCTGTACGTTGTGTGCTTGCATCATGAGGATAAATGGTAAATTGTGTGATGGTCCCTATCTGTTGTCAGGTGAAATTAGACTTAAAGAAAAGCAGGTATATTATACTCAGATTCAGGTCTCATTATATGTTTTAAGTCCTAGGAGTAGTGACCTATTTGTTTACTAAGGACAGTGTAAACGTCCATTTTTTTATTTTTTTTTAGAAATGGTGAATTTCTTTCAATTCCTACATCGGGAAGCACAGTCCCCCAATGGCACTACATCCCTGATGGGCCTTGGCCTACCAAGTAACTGCTGCCCAGCCCGGAGGCCTGCAGATTACGAGGTGATACATAGTCAGTGCAACGAATCCTCTCGGCCGTTATTCTTGGCTTCCTGGACCGGGGCACGATTTCACCGTCAGATAGTTCCTCACTTGTAATCAGTCATGTAGGCTGAGTGGACCTGATTACAATTGATTATTTTCATTTTGACCGTATTGAAATTCAATTATTAAATGTTAAACATTAATTTATTGAAACCACCTATCCAATACTAGTTAAGTCTTTATGACTATAACAATGTCAATACATTAAGTTTGAGTATGGTACATGTTTCGCCTGGCATTGCAGGCATCTTCAGCCATGAATTCTATCTCCAAGTCAGAGTTCTGAGTGGATGCTATAATAGGATTAATCATAGTAAATATTATTTACGTAACAATTGCAATGGAGTGATCAAGCCATCCATGTTTTAAAGTACTAATGTGACGTCCAAATCTTGTTCACATTTAATGGAGATAATATTAACTGTCAACATTCATGAGTGAGTAATGAGAACGGCATGATACATGGGTTTAAACCATCTGTACATTTTTACAACTTATTGGAGATTAACTTGTGCTAGAACTATTCTTAAAAACTATTTTTTTAAACAATTTACACTAATGTATACAAACTTATGTTACGTTTTGGAACTTAACTGATCGATCTTGTCTTGAAGTTTCAATGGAATGTCTTACTCATGTCCTGTCGAATGGAGATAATGCTGATATTGATATGGTATTGTAGTCTATTGAAGTCATAGCACTTAAACATTTCATTTTATATTTGTAGGACATTAAACACGTTCAGCTTATATGTTTTTTTTTTTGGGGGGGGAGGTCTAAATATGTTGTAGTCAACCTCACTTCTAGAAGAATGAGTATCAGTATCTAACAAAACTTGATCAAACTCTCTAACAGATTTCTTGCCATCCACTTTAATACTGATACTCGTTATAAAGCTCGTTATACCAATATACGTATTATTATTATTATTATTATTATTATTATTATTATTATTATTATTATTATTATTATTATTATTATTATTTTCAAAACTTATGCTGTTTTCAGAGAGAGTGCTTCTAATTAAACGCCACAATGAAGTCATAAAAACCATTGCCAGTGTGCCTTGTCCCAGAGATCTCGAAGTGTATGAAGAAGTACACTGTATCAGCGATGGATGCAGCAATAGCCGGATTAATATTATTGCAATTAATAGATGGAATGCCGTAGCAAAATTATCTATCCGACTGTACAGTTTGAAACTTTGCAGAAGAAGGACAAATATCAACCAGCTGTCACTGGTCTCTTCTTCGGTGCGAGAAGTACTATTCCTCGGTCCTTTGTAACGTGGTAGCAGAAATATAAGTTGTCAAAGTTCCTACGAGATCAAATTGTCACCTGCATAATCAAAATAATATTTGGTAACAATGCTCCGACACCATTTATATGGTGTACATAACACACAAGAATCTTCTCTTCAAACCTCATATCCTTACTCCCAAGTCGTCCTAGCCCAAAGTTTGCAACATTTCCGTAACAATGCTCTTTTCTCGGAAATCACTCAGCAAAATAATGTTACTTTCATTTGGGTCTCTTCCAGATCTCGAGTCAAGGTTTGCTGGAGAGAGTGCTATACACTGGAGCCATATTCTAATTAGGGTCTTACTTAAACTTACCAGTGACGTGGAGGGTGCTGGAGAGGGTGCTATGCTCTGGAACAGTATTCTAATTAGGGTCTTACTGGGTCTTACCAGTGACGTGGAGAGTGCTGTGCACTGGAACAGTATTCGAATTAGGGTCTTACTGGGTCTCGCCAGTGACGTGGAGGGCGCTGTGCACTGGAACAGTATTCTAATTAGGGTCTTACTTGAACTTACCAGTGACGTGGAGGGTGCTGTGCACTGGAACAGTATTCTAATTAGGGTCTTACTGGGTCTTACCAGTGACGTGGAGAGTGTGCTATACACTGGGACCATATTCTAATTAGGGTCTTACTGGGTCTTACCAGTGACGTGGAGAGTGTGCTATACACTGAAACCATATTCTAATTAGGGTCTTACTGGGTCTTACCAGTGACGTGGAGAGTGTGCTATACACTGGGACCATATTCTAATTAGGGTCTTACTGGGTCTTAGCAGTGACGTGGAGAGTGCTGTGCACTGGAACAGTATTCTAATTAGGGTCTTACTGGGTCTCGCCAGTGACGTGGAGGGCGCTGTGCACTGGAACAGTATTCTAATTAGGGTCTTACTTGAACTTACCAGTGACGTGGAGGGTGCTGTGCACTGGAACAGTATTCTAATTAGGTTCTTACTGGGTCTCG
This sequence comes from Anabrus simplex, assembly GCF_040414725.1. NCBI lineage: Eukaryota > Metazoa > Arthropoda > Insecta > Orthoptera > Tettigoniidae > Anabrus > Anabrus simplex. Next base: position 341,565,741 of record NC_090268.1, on the reverse strand, counting down.
CCAGTGACGTGGAGAGTGTGCTATACACTGGAACCATATTCTAATTAGGGTCTTACTGGGTCTTACCAGTGACGTGGAGAGTGTGCTATACACTGGAACCATATTCTAATTAGGGTCTTACTGGGTCTTACCAGTGACGTGGAGAGTGTGCTATACACTGGAACCATATTCTAATTAGGGTCTTACTGGTCTTACCAGTGACGTGGAGTGTGTGCTATACACTGGGACCATATTCTAATTAGGGTCTTACTGGTCTTACCAGTGACGTGGAGAGTGTGCTATACACTGGGACCATATTCTAATTAGGGTCTTACTGGGTCTTACCAGTGACGTGGAGAGTGTGCTATACACTGGAACCATATTCTAATTAGGGTCTTACTGGGTCTTACCAGTGACGTAAACGCGCCCTGCTTAACGCCCTCACTACAAACCCTATTGCCCTCATAACCATATGAAGAAATCTTTAACCTTTAACTCGAACCTTGTTAATCTGATTACCCCAATGAAGAAATTTCCTTTTATTAACACCTAGGTACTTATAGTGATCTCCATAGGGTACTTTGACCCCATTTAACACAGTATCTAAAACTGGGAGGACTTTTCTCTTGGTCAAATTTACAGCCTAACTTTTCACCCCGTTTACGATTATTCCATTATCTGCTGCCTATTTCACAACATTGTCGAAGTCTTTTTGCAGTCGCTCTCGATCCGACCCGCGAAAAGCTATGTTGTGTTCCCGGTTCTTTACTCATACTGTATAATATAAGAAAAGATAATGGTCCGATAATATCTTGTGGAACCCCCTCGCTGTATCATTCCAAGATCCGATTATGCTTTATTTATTCTAATTATCTAAGTCCCATTTTGTAGAGGTTTAACCACCTATTCAATCACTCTTTAGTCTAGTGCAGTAGCCCTAATTTCCGTCAGTAGTCTTCCATGAACTACCCTATCAAAAGCCTTGGATAGGTCAATAGCGTTACAGTTCATGTGAACCTCAATCTACCCCCTGTGGGTGGGGGGCGCAGATGAATTAAAACCTCTAGTTGTAACCGGTCACCTATTTTAAGACTAAATAAGACTAAATAATAAGAGGCGACTGAAAGGGATGACCAAGGGATGATTTTATTAGAACCATAAAACTACTTCTGATTAGTAGCACCCCGCGGGGAACACCATGGGTCGCTTTTACTTGCTCGTAGTACCACTATGTTAGGTACAAAATAGGTTTGTGATTAGTAGCGATAGTGTGTGGCTCAGGATGCATTTTACAGTACCTGAGATTCGTACCCCTATATCAGCAACACCATGGGATGAGCGACACCATGGTTCTGCCTTGCCTATGCTTAGTACCCACTATGTGAGGAACACCACGGGATAGTGCGGGTCCCTGTGGTTAGTCCACTTATGTGAGGAACACCATAGGTTTGCATTGCCTGTATAGGTTTGCGTTGCCTATGAATAGCGCCGCAGTGTGCGAAACACTATAGGTCATTACCTGGGAGTAGTACCATAATGTGTGGAATACCGCGAGTCTACGCTACATTTGATTAGTACCGCAACATGGCAAATAGCATGGTTCTGTTTTCCTAGCGATAAGTACCATTGTGAGGGGCCGATGACCTGGATTTTGTACCCATTTCGACTACAAGCATCATCGATTCAGTATTGTGCTTTAGAAGCAGTCCCTTGGTCAGTAATACTATTATTTAACGCTAGTTTCTGGGAATGTGGGGCTTTGCGGGTCAGATCCACTGATTGTTCTAACTTCATATCCGTCCATTCATTCTTCGTCCTCACGTTTTCGAATCTGGTCAGTGGAGGATAATGGATTTTTAAATTGTCATAACTTTTTGTCTCATTTCGTACTACTAGGGGCCGATGACCTAGATGTTAGGCCCCTTTACACAACAAGCATCATCATCATGAACCTCAATCTTGCTGGAATACTGAAAGTTGAGCCTTTATATCAACATTTCTGAGGCCTTCTGCGTCATTTGACAAACGTAGATGTTACATCAGATAATAATAATAATAATAATAATAATAATAATAATAATAATAATAATAATAATAATAATAATAATAATCTGTGAGGTAGACGATGAACGTCAGAGTGTGGGTGAAGAGAACCTAGCTCTATACTGCCTAACGTGATGCATATTTATAGAGTAGTCTACCATTAATTCCAGCTGCTGAGGCTTTCAGGTCTATTTATACTGAGAGCTCGGCAATGTTAGGGACGGGATTATTTATAAGACTGACATTAGGACAACAATGACGAGTTCATACTCATCAGAAATAGACAAGACTTTGTCTGCTGTGTTCAGGGTTAAACCCAAATGAGTTGACGCAATTAACTCTCCTTGACTACATCAATACATTTCATAAAGCACACGAACTGCATTTTCTCTCGTAAATAATGATACATAGAGTGAACCTGAAGCCTGCGATGTACCGATACTAATTTAATTGAATCGTAACACAATATATTTTTCATTGCTAAAGCAAGGAATGAACGCTGCCTATACCACCCAGGGAAGAACACTGCAATCGGCTTCTCAGGTAAGACACCTAAGTGTTTTAATCTACTGTAAACTGACCTCTGCTCATAGTCCGGCTCCATGGCTAAATGGTTAAGGTGCTGGCCTTTGGTCACAGGGGTCCCGGGTTCGATTCCCTGCAGGGTGGGGAGTTTTAACCATCATTGGTTAATTCCGCTGGCACGGGGGCTGGGTGCATGTGTCGTCTTCATCATTTCATCCTCATCACGACGCACAGGTCGCCTACAGGTATCAAACCAAAAGACCTGCACCTGGCGAGCCGAACTTGTCTTCGGACACTCCCGGCACTAAAAGCCATACGCCATTTCATTTTTTTCTCTGCTCATATCGAGTCAATAAAATTCCGAACTATGCGTAGCGTAGGCATTCTATACAGGTTCACTGAAATTAATTATATTAACATTTTTTTTTTTTTTTTTTTTGGTGGTGGCTTTTACGTCGCACCGACACAGATTGGTCTTATGGCGACGATGGGATAGGAAAGGCCTAGGAGTTGGAAGAAGCAGTCGTGGCCTTAATTAAAGTACGGCCCAAGCATTTGCCTGGTGTGAAAATGGGAAACCACGGAAACAAATCTTCTGGGCTTTCGACAGTGGGATTCGAACCTACTATCTCCCGAATGTAAGCTGACAGCTACATGACTCAAACCGTGCAGCCACTCGCTCGGTGTCAGGAGTTTTACAGGCAAACTGAAGGAAAGTACAATGTGTACTATTTCCTAGCGCACACTCTGTACACCATTGTTTTACAATTTTCAACAAAAGTTGACTGGCAAATTGGCAGGGTACCGAGCGAGTTGGCCGTGCGGTCCAAGTTGTGTAACTGTGAGCTTACATCCAGGAGATGGTGAGTTCGAAACCCTCTATCAGCAGCCGTAAAAGTAATAAGCCATGGTTGCCCATTTTCACATCAGGCACCTTATTAATGCCACAGCCATTACCCTTTCCCATCCCTGCACCCCCGAAAACCTTTGATGCGTTAGTGCGACTTTGAACCATTAGGGAAAAGAAACGCGGGTTTGCCTGACAAGAGATTTATGAGGTGTTACACTCCTATTCCGTTCAAAGTTTGCATGCTGGTAGCTGACCTAGCGTACACCCAAAAGTGAAAACCAAATGTATCGAAATTGATATCTAATGCTGTTTCTGAATGTCGACAGTGGTGAAAATACGCGTGGAGGTGCACAGTGTAGTAGCTCTCCGCTCACGGAGGGATGGGTCACAAACAGTCTGCTGCCCTCGACGCCCTCATAATGTAGAAGCCTAGAAGACACGACGTAAACAGAAGCATCCATTGGCACGTAGGGTTTGACTCGCGAAATTGTCGATTGTTTTGTTAAGGTCATTCTTACGCTCGGACGTGTAGCATACCGACAGTCGAGTAATACGAATACAGGCAACATCGTACACTGACATATTAACCCAATGAAATTTGAAAATAAACTGCTTTATGTGCAGGTTTCTTACCCTACTTTGACAGTCGAGAAAGTGGAGTTTGTAAAGATTACCACGTGTGCTATGTTACCGACCGAGTGGCTGCGCGGTTTGGGTCATGTAGCTGTCAGCTTGCATGTTAGAGATGATAGGTTCGAACCCCAGTGTCGGTGGCCATGAAGATGGTTTTCCATGGTACCTAATTTTCACATCAGGCAAATGCTGGGGCTGTGCCTTAATCAGAGTCACGGTCGCTTCCATCCCACTCCTGGTCCTTTCCTATCCCATCGTCCCCATAAGATATACAGGTTCCCTCATATATACTAAAACCGTCGAAGCGGCGTTTTTACTCTGCGATGCAAGCTGCAGTATCGGAAGTGTTTGCAGACAGAGTGATCAGTGCTGGTCTGTTTCCCAGATACACTGCCTGTATAACCCAGGAACATTACAGTGGCAGAACCCACTCGCGTCAGCAAGAATGTAGTTACCAGATACACTGCCTGTATAACCCAGGAACATTACAGTGGCAGAACCCACTCGCGTCAGCAAGAATGTAGTTACCAGATACACTGCCTGTATAACCCAGGAACATTACAGTGGCAGAACCCACTCGCGTCAGCAAGAATGTAGTTACCAGATACACTGCCTGTATAACCCAGGAACATTACAGTGGCAGAACCCACTCGCGTCAGCAAGAATGTAGTTACCAGATACACTGCCTGTATAACCCAGGAACATTACAGTGGCAGAACCCACTCGCGTCAGCAAGAATGTAGTTACCAGATACACTGCCTGTATAACCCAGGAACATTACAGTGGCAGAACCCACTCGCGTCAACAAGAATGTAGTTACCAGATACACTGCCTGTATAACCCAGGAAATACGACACTTTCAGAATCTTTTATAAGGTAACATTTCATATAGGCCTACGATTTTATACACGCTTAAAAGCAGGGCGGTCGCGCGCGACATAAGTTCGACTGAGGCAGCTAGGTATGACTCAGTTAATATTATCATTTTCATGGTCATCCTACGTAGCAATGGATTATTTTGTTTACGTCGTGTCTCCCCTTCTACTCCTAAATTATTATCAGCCCGTCGTGGTCGGCCAACATTCAACTGTAGGCCCCATAATTCTGACTCATCTCTCCAGGCGCCACTGCACGGCACATCTCCGCCCGTATTTCACCACATCCAACATTACAGGTAAGGTAAGGGTTATTCTGCCCGAAGGCAGGTCCGAACCTCCGCAGAGGTGTTCCTGAGCCGGAGTTTACGTGCGGTAGGGTGGCCAGTTCCTTTCCGCTCCTCCATTCCCTTACCCCCACCAACAGCGCGTGGCAACCCATCCGACTCCTGACCACGCCCAATGTTGCTTAACTTCGGAGATCTCACGAGATCCGGTGTTTCAGCATGGCTACGGCCGTTTCCAACATTACAAAACAGCATTAAATATTAATTTCGGCAAGTAGGGTTTTCAGTTTCAGGATGTAAACTAACTCAGCTACCCGCATTCAGACTTTAAACGGAGTGGAAATGTAACACCTCAAAGACTTCCCTTGTAAGAGTGAAGTTAGACGTTTTCCTCCAGAGGCTGCTGGGGCCGATGACCTTCGATGTTAGGCCCCTTAAAACAACAAGCATCATCATCAAGCCAGAGGCTGCTCACGATTCTGTAACAAACGTACCTCAGTGAGTATTAAAAGAAGAAACCGTAAATTGCGCTTGCTATAACTTCTAGTAATTTGTGTGACAAGTATGTGACGCCAGGCATTATAGGATTAGAGATCAAACTTAGCTCAGAAGAATATTGCTCATATTGTAGCTAGGACATAGCTGCTGCAACTGATGCACTCTAAAGAATGAACATGTGTTGGATGAGAATTGTGAAAGCTTGTTTTAAATTCTTCCTTCATATGCCGACCTATATTTCACCTCCTTGTGAGCTGAATGTGGGAGTAGGACGTGTGACACCTGTAATCGTGACGACTTAACCTAAGAACTAATCACACGCTTCCTGCTGTTCTATAATCCTATAATGTTAAGTTACTGCCCCGCCTTCCGGCTTAACGACCTTTAACCATGTACTACGCCGCGACATCCTCATATGCAACCTATATAGGGTGTCCAAATATTCCCTTATACGGCCTTTACAACATTTTTTTTTTTTTTTGCTTTACGTCGCACCGACACAGATATGTCTTACGGCGACGATGGGAAGGAAAGGGCTAGGACTGGGGAGGAAGCGGCCGTGGCATTAATTAAGGTACAGCCCTGGTGTGAAAATGGGAAACCACAGAAAACCATCTTCAGGGCTGCCAACAGTGGGGTTCGAACCTACTATCTCCCGAATACTGGATACTGGCCGCACTTAAGCGACGTCAGCTATCGATCTCGGTCTTTACAACATTTATAAACCAGGGAAAAAGTGGTGATGAAAATACAACGTTGTACTGTATGATCACTGAAAAAAATGGCTTAAATGCCGTGAAAATTCTCTCCTGCCAATACACCAGGTTTACTCACAACAACGCCTCAGGTTAAATTCAAGGAAACCATCATGGGTACTAGGTAAGAGACAATTTAACGTGAATCTGACATGGCGCAATGTGTGGTTCTCTTCAAATCCAGACAAACTAGGCTTATTCCTGGATCCAGTTAACCGTCCTCCTGGTTTCAACCTACCCAGAAAAATTTGGACGTCATTAAATTGAATAAGAACCCAACATGACAGATGTCAATACTGGAAGGAAAATTGGAGGGTAACTGAGAACCTTTACTGTGACTGTGCCGTTGCAGCCCAGACTCTCTAACATATCGCTATGGATTGCTCACCAGGAAGTTCAACGGAACAATGCAGGACATCCAGGAGGCCACTGATGAAGCTGTAAAATGGTTAAGCATGTTGGACATTCAACTTTGACACTACTAAATCTTGTGATCTAAATCTCATTCTGTATGTTTTAAGACTACTCAAATATGTATATAGTTGTAAACAATTTCTTATCATTGTTTGTAAACTTGTATCGTTCTGGCATACGAAATAAAACATAAATCACATTAATTAATGTTACCATAGCGTGAATATATTTTGTTTACTTGAGTGCTATGATATTGGTAACGAAATATTCCAGGTTAATTTTGTATTTTAAAATATAGGACAGGCGTGGCTAAATCCGTAGTATGCCTGATTCTGCATTAACTGAATTATAATTTTACCGTGGCTTTACCCCAGCGCAAGAAGAAAGTCTAATCGACTTATTACGTCCTGTAAACATTTTGGTGCCGCCATCGGTTATTGTGATTTCACTATAACTAGATAGCCATTGGTGGTGCCTGAGGATCCAACCAGCCTTCGGGCTAATTACATAACAGATAAAGAAACAGACAGGCAAACATTTTGTACTCTGATGGTTTTAGATTGCGCAGTAGATCTCTTTCGTGGTGGCATCAAGAAATTTCAGTGCTTAATCCTGTTTACTGGGTTTGGAGGACATTCTTCTTTAATGCGAGTACTTCTACAATATTTATTGCTCCTTTGAAATCATATAATTTATGGTGTTATTGGCTATCAATTCACAGACTACTGTGGAATTAGCTACACCATGATGCAGAATTTTCTGACTGTTGTGGATTTAACTGAATCCTACAATTACATGCCTTTGCTGGCAGAACCTAGTGTTTACAGTGTACTATGTCTTATGGTGTGCGCTAGAACAAATTTGTCACTTTCATTGGCCTGTCTCAGTCTCATCCTTGGCTTTGACAACATGAAAGTGACCGAGGTATGAGTGATGCTAGTAAAGCCATTCGTTATGCAGCCAGTCCCTTTTGTGAATGGTATGAACATATCGCCCATAGGGTCAGTTGGAGCATGCATTACGGTGGGTTTGGCAGACTGATATCTTATAGCAACAGCTAGCTCAGTGAGGAAAGCAACGGGAAACTACCTCACTCTTCATTTCCCTAGTACGCCTCTTCAGTGACGCCTGGACCACCTCTGATGGTTGATGGCGGATCTGTTTGAGGTCCAAACCAGCCTCTGGGCTGAGCACTAAACATACCGTACATACAGTACACTGCAGTTACAGTTGAGTGAATTAATGAAAAAGTCAATTATAATATTTAATAAATAATTCATACCGGTCTAGAAAGCGGAGAATAACGGCCGACAGGATTCGTCGTGCTGACCACACGACACCTCGTAATCTGCACCGAGCAAGTAGCCGCGCGGGAGATAGTGGGTTCGAACACCACTGTCGGCAGCACTGGTATCCCATTTTCACACCAGGCAAATGCTGGGGCTGAACCTTACTTAAGGCCACGGACGCTCCCTTCCCACTCCTGACCCTTTCTTACTCCATCGTCGCCGTAGGACCTATCTGTGTCGATGTGACGTAAATCAATGTAAAAATAAATATATAAATAAATAAATAAATAAATAAATAAATAAATAAATAAATAAATAAATAAATAAATAAGTAAATAAATAAATAAATAAATCGTAATATACAGGACTTCGGGTTGAGTAGCGGTCGTTTGGTAGGCTATGGCCCTTCGGGGCTGTTGCGCCATTGGTGGGGTGGGGGTGGGGGGATATATCATAAGTAGCAATTGTTCCAACGTATAAATGTTATTCTGAAAATGCGTCAGACATCTTCTTCGCCTTAATATGATGGATTTAGCCGAGTCTCTCCTACATCGTGGCTGTTATTTTTCCTGATTCTTAGAGTTGGATATTTTTTTTTTTTAGCTAATTTGATGCAGATCGAATAGGAGCATGACGCAAACTGTTTCCACAGACCGATCGCCATCTATTAAATGCCAGCAGTTTCTGCGAAGGGTGAATGAGTGGATAGAGCTTAAGGCCACCCTTTAGAAGAGAAATCATCCCTAAAGGTGAACAAGCCACTAAGATGGTCAACGGCCTATGATTCAGAAGGCAACCACTGCATTAAATATCTTCTGGATATCCCAAGTTTTGGCGCTTCTTGGCATGAATACTTGAAAAACAGTTAGATAATGATCGAAAAATCCTGCCTCAGCTACGTGCAGCAAATGAACGGGCAACATGGATAGCTCTACAAACCAAACTTTGAACTAAATTAAAAACAACATTGTTAAGTGATCATGCGACTGCCAGCCTTCTGCGAGGCCTCTTCGATCTTTCCTAAACGGAATGAGTGAGTCAGGCCGGGAAGCTCCCAGCCAGCGTGAGGGCATGTAAAGGTCCTCTCCCTCTTGTTTCTCCATGGACTTTCTGGAAGGCGAAACTAGAATTGTATCCGACCGCACCCCGAACATTCTAGTGCTTCATCACCAGGTATATAAAATGGGCACGCCATGAGCAGAAGTAATAAGTAGTGTTTTTGGAGCAGAGAGAGCTGAGAATGTCGTCGTGATGGAGTGTGCGGAGTAATTGTTGTTGTTGTTGTTGTTGTGGTCGTCGTTGTTATTGTCACCATGTGTATGATTATTCACAATATGAAAACTCCAATCCAGAATCCACCAAAATTCGAGGTGGGTGGAAAGACAGCATGCTGACATTCCCCATTGTTTGTCCAAGTTAGACACTATTTTTCCCTCATGTATTCCTATGATGTACGAAACATAATAATACTAATAGTAATAATATCGTTTGGACTCAGCTACCCAAGTGCAAGTCACTCAAGTTGTCATCACCTGGGTCAATTTCCGACGTTCCATTTTCGCTTACAGACTTCACGTGATGGTGTGGTGGTGATGATTGTGGTTTTCAGGGATCTGCTATCTAGGTCATCGGTCCTACACAGATGGTAGTTAACTAAAGTTAGCGTTTCTATCAGAAAGAAGCCGATACTCGACATAGACAGACTGGAACGTAGAGAGAGGTTAGCTAAATAAACATCTAATATGATTCTCGTCTTCAAAAACCCACTGAATTCGGTCGGATCTGAACCCAGAATTTGAACTACTCCGACTACCGGCGCTGGTCGTTGCAATATTATGTGAGTGATTTGTTGCTTGCGTTCTGTAAGAGACACGGTTTACTTTCATGAGCCGACCGCTGAGGAAGTCTTCGCTTGATTGTCCCATATCTTGAGCGCTTGCCTTTCACGGTGAGTGACTCCTCAATGTTCGTGTTCCTGTGGTGACGAGTTTATAACATAATTATAATGATAATAATTATTGGTAAATTACGTTCCGTACTAATTAACTCCTACTACGCTCGTGATCCCTCCTGATCTAGATATTATGAAGCAAGCACGCGATCGTGGAGAAATTACGACGTATTGAGTACCGGTAGTTAGAGACAACATTTTCTGTGAAGTATTCAAATTCTTAAGGTATTTTCAAACGTACAAATTACCATGGTTTCGCTCTAGTGTGGCAGCAGATCATCAGTTGGATTGCTACACCTTTTCAGAACGCTCGTAATTACTGGGCCGTTGAGCTTGAATAATTTAATATTGGCAGTCGATTGAATTAGATTGTGATTCTCTCTTGGAAACTTGTCTTTTAACATTTTCTCTAACCGAGAGAGCTGGCCGTGTGGTTAGGGTCGCGCAGCTGTGAGCTTGAATTCGGCAGATTGTGGGTTCGAACAGCCCTGTCGGCAACCCTGAAAATGATTTTGCGTGGTTTCCCATTTTCACACCAGGCAAATTCTGGGCTGTACCTTAATTAAGGCCACGGCCGCTTCCTTCCTACTCCTGGCACTTTCCTATCCTATCGTCGCTATAAGACCTATCTGTGTCGGTGCGACGTAAAGCAAAACTGTAAGAAAGTAATTTTTTTTTGTTTTCATTCCGTTGTCTGATTGTTACGTCGTCAGCCTGGGAGTGGTTGAATCCTCAAAAACCACCACAATAAGTTATGTAGTTATAGAAAAACTTAATGAAACCGATGGTGGCACCAAAATGAGACGGGCGTGCTAGGCAAGATGAAGAGTGAAGTGGTGGTGATTGGCACCACGCGTCTCACTTGGTGCGGACAGCTGGATGCCGAATGGTGTAGCCTCTGATAGCTGTAGCACTGAATTATCAAGTAAGGCGGTGGAGATTTGTCTAGATTTCACCTTGTGCGTCGACGTGGGCATTTTACCCTTCGCCGTCGGTCCTGGGTTAGAGGACTTCCGTGAATGAGAGGATTTTAGAGTAGATGGTGGTGGTTTAGAGGTTTGAATGTACTTGAATTGATGGTCATGGTAGGGGGTGTCACTTTGAGTGTTTCCGTCCTGTTTATAAATAAAAACAATAATCTCCACTACCAGTACAACAAACTCTAACAGATACTTCAGTGAAAAGGGAGACATCTAAAATAAGACTCAGCTGTTGTTGTTTGCCAAATGAATAACTTAACGCGTAAGTTGAATAACTAAGACAGTCTTCTTTGACATTGTTATTTGCGGAAAGGTGGTAACTGAGGCCTGTCTTCGGATTTGAGAGGTAGTGTCCTGGTGAGGTCTAACCGGCAGCAAGAGCAGAAGAAGACGTGACTGCCACCTCCCTTCACCTCTCTCCAGTCCCCCAGCTACGGTCTGGAACGAAAGCAGCAGCATGCTACCGGCATTGTTTGAAGGGTCTTTTGTAATTATAGCTCTTCTGAATAACTATTACATTCACTGCACGGCGGTCGGGTCACTGACTCCTCTTTTGGTGATAAATCCGTCTTAGCTGCACTCAAACGGACAATTCGTGGTCCAAAAACAATACCGTGCACTCCGGGATCATCAATTCATTTTTAAATTTATTTTTGCTAGTTATTTAACCATCCAGGGGCTGCCTGGCCAAGGCGGTAAAGGCGTGCTCGTTTCACCCGGAAGGACGCGGGTTCGATTCCCCGTCACGAAGTCGTAAAATTTAAGAAACGAGATTTCCACTTCCGGAGGTGCACTTGGCCCTGAGGTTCACTCAGCCTACACCAAAAATCAGTGCCAGGTTAATTCTAGGGGGCAAAGGCGGTCGGGCGTAGAGCTAACCACTCTACCCCACCAAGCGCTGAGGTTACGAATAGTGGAAGCCTTCACCTTCCACCCCTCCAGGGGCCTTCATGGCCTATACGGAAATGAATTTAATCATCCCACAGCTGTGAGATTGCATTCTGAAGATAGTGGGTTCGAATTACGCCGTTGGTATCTTTGAAGATAGTTTTCCGTGGTTTCCCATTTTACACCAGGCAAATGCTGGCGGTGTACATTAACTAAGAGCATGGTCGCTACTTTCCCAATCCTAGCCCGTTCCCATCCTTTTGTGCATACTGCATTCGCTATAACATCGAGTTATCTGCAAACCAACAAAAGAAATAAACCTATATCGTTCCTCTTTCTTGAAAACAAATTCCTTACTTTTAATGTAGACTTGCGTTCCTCGACAACGTGTTTTAAGACGCTTTTAGTGTTTTGGGTAGAACGCGTTAATCGCTGAGATTCTGTTTAATGTCCCAATTAACAGATCAAAGAGGAAGCTGTTGCAATAAATAAATAAATAAATAAATAAATAAATAAATAAATAAATAAATAAATAAATAAATAAATAAATAAATAAATAAAGTAATTAATTGAAAATCTGAAATGTAGTTTTCATGAAATAGCGCTTCAAAGTAAGGCAAAATTTGTACTAATATGTGACGTCACACGCATACTCTGTTATAAGATGGCGCTGTGTTGACTCGCGCGCTCAGTTGGAGGTTAGCTGAAACAGCGAAAACAGTTTAATAAGTAAGTCTACGAAACACTCAAAACACTGCGGCCGTTACAGCTGTGACAGCCTACCGCCAATTTGTTTCAATAAGTTACTTAAGAAACGCATCCATCATTGCATCATTTCCAAATCAGTTATTCCATTTGAATCTCCGAGTTAATTTCGATCACTGTAATACTTGAGAATAACTAGCTGTAAATTATTTTACATGTACTTCGTATAACGAAGGTTAGGTTGAATGGAGAATCCCACCTTCCAATACTTGTTTGTTTTTTTACAGCTTGTCTGTGTAATTATGTAACATAATCCAGCTTAAAATCTAATTACATTATTTAAAAAACATACATGTTTCATTCCAAATGTGGAACATCTTCAGTTAAAGAAGATACAAAAATTGGCATAAACGAAATAAAAAGCACTTATGATGATTATGATGATGATAATAAAAATAATAAGATAAAATGTTCCTTCATGTTGGGTTAAAGCCTCAACAAGTCCATGTTCGAGTGTGAGATAAAAAATCTGACGGCTGATGGATGCAGTATTTTTGTATCTGTCTCTCGGCACAGGCCAGAGCAATGTGTAGCTTCCACCGAAGTCCCAGTCTCATCCATGGCTGTGACAATATGGAAGCTGCTGGGGTATGGGTAGTACTGAGGAATGGCATTCGGAGCACAACTAGTGACTGAGTGTTATGAAAGGTGTTGCTCATAGGACCAGTCGTGCTGCAGTAGCACCTTCTGGCCCAGTGAGGAAAGCAACGGCAAACTACCTCACTCCTCATCTTGCCTAGTACGCCTCTTTTGGGCTCTGACATTGGTTTTTGCAGTTTCTCTGTAACTGCATAGCCTTTGGTGGTGCTATTTGAGGATCCAACCAGCCTCTAGGCTGATGACCTAACAGACAGATCATACATTTCATATTACCCTCATTAATCCAGGACCGGGTGACCATATTGACGACCCACGTAGCTTAATGGACTGTTCATTGTTACAAATAACATTATTTTTAGTTTTATTATCGCATAACTTCATGCACACACCCAGAGGTGTAACGAATATGACACTGGCCCGCCTGCAGAAACAAAATTGGGCCCTCTCAAAGGAATTATATTAAACACACCAATAACATATATAAATTTAACTACGGCAGATAATTTAATGAAATCTTTATCCATTTAATATATACAGAGAGCTTACTATAAGATTACAAAACAAATTAATTCATAGATTATATTTTATAGGAATTGAAATACGACGTAAATATTGTTCTACCTTCTTTACATTTACATTTGATTGTAAAAAATCTGGACCATGTGGCGTTCTTTCTGGGATGCAAAAGCATTGTCGATTTCAATAATATAATAATTTCGTGTGGCTATTTCTAGCCGAGTGCAGCCCTTGTAAGGCAGACCCAACGATGAGGGTGGGCGGCATCTGCCATGTGTAAGTAACTGCGTGTTATTGTGGTGGAGGATAGTGTTATGTGTGGTGTGTGAGTTGCAGGGATGTTGGGGGCAGCACAAGCACTCAGCCCCCGGGCCATTGGAATTAACCAATGAAGGTTAAAATCCCCGATCCGGCCGGAAATCGAACCCGGGACCCTCTGAACCGAAGGCCAGTACGCTGACCATTCAGCCAACGAGTCGAACGATAATGAAATAATTCAGTAGTTTATAAACAGTCACAATAACAGTAACGCGGCTGTGAGCTTGTATCCGGGAGATAGTGCCTTAATTAAGGCCACGGCCGCTTCCTTCCCACTCCTATGCGTTTCCTATCCCATCGTCGCCATAAGAGCTATCTGTGTCGGTGCGACGTAAAGCCACTAGCAAAAAAAAGTTATGAAGACACGTTTTCTGCGAGTACAAGAAAAATAACCCCCGTCAAGGATGTGTGCGACAGCCAGCTAAATATAATGTATTAGAGTTAGTATGTGATTGTCCGACTCATTGGCTCAATGGTCAGCGTTGAGGGCTTCGGTGGTTCAGAGAGTCCCCAGTTTGATTCCCGGCCGGGTCTGGGATTTAATCTCGTGTGATTAATCCTTCAGGCTCCGCGACTAGGTGTTTGTGTTTGTCCCAACACCTTCCTCTTCGTATTCAGCCAACGCACTACACTACCAACGACCACACAATAGTGATTACATCCCTCCATATAGGGTTGGCGTCCGGAAGGGCATCTGGCTGTAAAACAGGACCAAAACCTGATATGCGACACAGTTCGTACCCGCGACCCCGGAGAAGTGGAATAAACGGAAGAAGAAGAATAAGAATAAGAAGAATCATATGATATAATTTTAACTTGTCTCCTTCATTTTGCGGTGTATGGACGTTATTTTTCTTCTGTCTGCATAAAGGCTCGGTGGTAGATTGTAACTAATAAATTCCCCGAGCTTGCATCCTGAAGTTGGTAGGTTTGAACCCCGTCATCAGCTACCCTAAAGAAGGTTTTGTGTGGCTTCCCATTAATACCAGGCAAGTATTGGAACTGTACCTTAATTAAAGCCTCCCTAATCGCTTTCCTGTCTCTCCGTCACCGAAAACGTTATCTGAGTTTAACAAAAAATGTTAACTGTCGTAATAAATTCACATAAATATAATAATAATAATAATAATAATAATAATAATAATAATAATAATAATAATAATGTATTCTTTACAATTAAGTACTTTCCGAAGTGGATTTGGATGTTGCGACTTCTGTCAGGTTTCGCCTCAGACTGTGAACGTGATCCCGTGTTTTATCTCGGGCTATGAATGTAAGTAAGAACGCACAGCTGTAGATGTCAGTTTCTAATAGAAAGTTGTTCTGACTCCATTCGAGAAGGTTATGCAAATCAGTAAAGTTAAATTAAGTTTTTACGCCGTTTATAAAATTGTATTGCTTCTTCCACGGTTAGAAAATCACTTCCTGTAATAATTACGTTACAGGCGTGAGAAGCATGTAGTAGCTTGGAAACCTTACAGTTTCATTATCCACGGAGCTGAAAAAAAGGGATTATAAACAGGCACTCTATTCTCTTAATTAGTTAAGTTCATTTTCTCGGTGTTTTCTCTCGGGTATTCCTATCTTTGGTAAGTAGGAGGTAGAAGTTGGTAGTGGCATATTTTGCCTGTCATAGAAGATGTCTGAAAAGGTAGGGGGGTGAATAACTCACACCAGTATACTGGCGCAGGTTTAACACTAAGTTCACTTTTTTTAATGTATACAAGTTGTTCTACGTTGCACCTACATAGATAGGTCTTCGACGATGGGACATGAAAGGGCAAGGAGTGGGAAGCAAGCGGCCGTGGCCTTCATGAAGGTACAGCACCAGCTTTTGCCTGGTGTGAAAATGGAAAACCACGGAAAACCATCTTCAGGGCTGCCGATTGTGGGGTTCGAACCCACTATCTCCCGAATGCAAGTTGACAGCCACGCGACTCAAACCACGCAGCTAAATGGCAGGGGTCCCAGGTTCGTTTTCCGGCAGGGTCGCAATTTTAACCATCAGTGGTTAATTTCGCTGGCACGGTGGTCCTCGGACACTCCCGGCACTGAAAGCCATACGTCATTTCATCTATATACTCGTACTATTAATATTACTGTACTCGCTCACAACTACTGGACATACTTCTAACATTCCATCGCTGGCCCCAGTGACAGTGCAGGACTTGGAATAAATTATGGGGAGGAATGAAGTCCAGCTGCTTGGCTTTAAGTTATGCCAAATAAAATACCTTTATGACTTCTTAAACACCTTGGAATACTGCCAGCCTTCATAACCGCTAGACGACATACCAAGAGAATATTGGGGAAATAACGGTTCGGAATTACTTTCAGAGACCAATCTCCTTACGGTGTTTCCTTTTTGAATCCTACTCAATACGCGTGAGATTTTCAAAATGGAAATTTTCAATCTATTAATTCGGTTTCTGCATAATTTTTTTTTTAAATTACAATTTGCTCTAAGTCGCACCAACACAGATAGCTCTTATGGCGACGATGCGATAATAAAGGGCTAGGAGCGGGAAGGAAATGGCCATAGCCTTAAAGAAAGGTACAGCCTGGTGTGAAAATCGGAAACCACGGAAAATATTCCGCACGGTTGCCGATAGTGGGGTTCGAACTCACTATCTCCCGAATGCAAGTTGACAGCCACGCGACCCAAACCACGCAGCCACTTGCTTGGTCGTGAAATGTCTTGTTCTATTTGCCAGTGTGCTTATAGGACGCAATGTCCACGGTTAAAATTAAAAAGATATCCTTAACAGTATTGTCCACTGAAATCGTACGTACATCAAAAAGGTCAGATACCTAAGTCCATAAACGAAAATGGCCACGAAGAAATTGCCAAATAATAATAATAATAATAATAATAATAATAATAATAATAATAATAATAATAATAATAATAATAATAATAAGTTTGTTTTAAGGGGCCGGAAATTTAAACCATTTTTATAGAATAGTTTACATGCTATATCTAATAAAACTAGGAGAGATATCAAAGAAAAGCAATGAGTCATCTAATTTAACTAGCAATTTACTGAATGTTGATAGCCAAGAAAATCTATTAATGAAATCAAGTTATTGCTTTCAATAAAATATAATATACTGTTATCTCATTTCCACAGTTATCAATCAGCCGTTCTTTCTTTTTGATTACTGAAACTGATTGCAATTTATAGGGATAGTGTACAGTGAGGCCAATACTGAAAATTAAATATCAAACACAAACAACTATTATCATTCTTGTACCAGCCGTTCTGGTTCGTATCATGTAGATTCATTTCGCCCGTGATCTACGAATGAATTATAATCTGATGTATTTTTTCAATGATGTTCGTCTTCTCATGCAGAATCCGAACGTTATGACCGCAATAATCTAACAGTTATCCCAGTAGAAAAGTTTGTAAAACCAGTTCACTTCATGATGGAAATATCGCATGGCATTATGATAGGCCTACTTCCAGACAATGATATATCTACGGGAAAATATTTTTTAAAATCTTAATAAGTATTTACATGTATTGGAATAAGTTATATTTAAGTCAATACGGAACCAAAGATGAAATTTATCACGGAGAAATATTGTTGTAATTCGGAGTGAATTATTATTTTATGTAGATTTAATTCATGAATAATAAAAATAACTGATTTTCTTCCTGGTGTGCTTTATTATCGTTTCGTTATTTCTTGTATTTGAAATTCCAGTCAGATAAGAACTTTTTCGGATTATTGGACCTCCATTGTATTTAGAATATAATGTAAATATGTGACATTTACGCCTTAACATTACAAAATATTGTCTTACATGTACTGTCTGCGTAATCCAGTAGAATTGCTTCTCAAAATGTGAATTATCTCAGGTGTTTTCTTTTACTGTCTTTGAAAACATTGTGAATATAAAACCTTAAAATTTATTGATACGTCCCATATCTCGCAAAAGATTTTTAAGAACTGTGTCAGTACATCTCACATTTAAGGAATCATTAATTCCAACCGATCACATTGGGATTTGATCAGGCTTGTTTGAGCATATATGCTGAGCGCCCTCGACCAATTATGCTGTCTATCCGACCCTAAAAACTAGAAAAGCTGTCATAGTTTTCAATTATCTTCAATACTTGCTTTGATTTTAGATTTTTTGCGTTTATTAAATTTTGAAAATATTTGATGAGGAATTTCTCCTTACTGTGGGCAGAATATTCCACCTATAACTCGTTCATTTGAATAATCAGTTTACCATATTGAACCCTTGAACTTACCGCTCCATCGTTGGTCGGCCACAGCTGCTGCAGTAGAGCAATATCGAACTCTTAAATCTTGGGATCGTAGCGGGAATAATTCGGTCACGATCTTAACCAAACGATGGGGTTCAGAAGAGAGCCTAACTACTTGAAATGAGGAGCAAATATATGCTTACTAACTTTTATTGAATCAATTAAATGCACAAAAAACTCATTTATATAAAATCCTTGATCAAGAAAAAATTTAATTATTCCATGTTTCAAACGCAGTCACATTGCATGGCGTTAGTTTTATTGATTACAGTATCGAAGAAATTTCTTCGGAGAAAAATAGAAATATCACAGATTAGTGGACAGCGAAAACTAGAAAATGAAAAGTAACCTGAAAATCGGGCACCTATTGATCCAAACGATAACTGAGAATTAATCCGCACGATCCGTGGAAAATCTGACCTTCAACAAATAGAGTTCCAGATTTACTCTTAATTAAGGTTATCCACCAGTCAAATACCCTGTCGGATATGGGAACACCCGCCGAATGGACCCTTAATCGAACCAAATTGACTATCAGTTGCTTTGGATAGGTTGTGAAATATTACTGGAAAGCACGGTGTTCACTACAAGTAAGCATTCACAATTGAAAATAAAATTCCACCCTGTATTGTCATCTCGTGACGCCCTTAAGTTATAGACTAATCCCGATGCTGAAAAGTGCATCACCCAAACAGTTGTTCAGAAGGAACCAACAACAACACGATCCGAGAGGACCCTCCGTTATGTCGTTCTGAAGGAACAAAACTGCGAAATGCAGGAAACAACTATTCATCACGCATTTAGAAGAAATGCCAAACACTGAAGTTAAATAAAAAGTGGTAAATCACTTGAAAAATATTATTACAAAACCAACTTTCAGGTTATAAATGGTTACGTTACGCTTAATAAAATTACAAGTCCACATGGTAAAATAAAATCAAAAATTTAGGAGTTCTTTCCTTTACAACAACGACTACTATTACAGATCCATCTACTTATTGTTTGCCGCAACAAACTATCTGCAAAGTTATTGATCGACCACAATCAACTATTCATTATAAAAATGAAAGAACGAAATAAATTTAAAATAAAACATATTCCCGGCTGACGAATCGAACCCGCATTCGTAACTCAAGTCTCACATAAATAAACTGAGTGTCATCACGCACACTAGCAAAGTAATCGGACGTCAGAACGACAAAACAATTAAGTCCGTAAATAACAAAAAATAAAATACTGAAGTTAAATGGACCCAAACACGCGTGGCGAACTGCAGCAATATTCAAATCACCGTTAGCTCAGTACCCAATATTGGGCAACCCTCACGTTCATGCCACTAGTGGTTCCATAATCTTAGGTAAACACTATCCAGCTGGTAAGGGCTGTGCGCAAAACATGGCATCAATATTACTTAGCTAACACTCTTCGCATTGCATACACTACTGCAGACACTACCATCGCTCAAGTCACTTCTCAAAAACACCTAATCTAAGACTTGAGTATATACAGCCGACATCCTAAACCTATCGTCGGGCCTACCTAATGGATGCACACCCTAACACTAACCTCTATGTACATACACACACCTTCCCAAACCTATCGTTGAGCATGAACTAGGACGTCTCATCATCAGTATACTCCTAGGATAACTTCAAACACCCTCTTAGATATTTTAGCTGTAAACCTTGTCGAAACTAATATCACACAATGAAACAAAATCTTGCCACAGAATGAACGCAAGTCGGGAAATGCAACTAAGTCCCCATCTTGTTAATAAAACGTGAAATTGAAAATAAATAACGCGTGGCAAGCAATCTACAACTCAAACACGATCTCGACATACACGATGAAGTTTGGAAAAATAATAATGACTTTCAACACACGTCTAACATTACGTGAATATCGCCAAAAACAGTAATCATCACCACCGCAAAAAATCCACACTGTAATTCTAGGGTGAAGCCCTCAAATCGCCTACCATCTCACTATTCCAAATATCCATGTCCATTAACTATCCAGTGAAGCGAAATTCAATGAATCTACACAGCCAAACTATCGCTTTAATAACGTCCAATATCTCATCCCACAATGTTTCCGATTTAATGATAAATTATCGTCTCGTAATTTATGAAATTTTCTGAGTGGAAATTTTGTCATTATAGTCAAATAACACCAACCGTGTATTCAGAATGCTCTTCTACCATTGAGGTCGTGTACTATAATATTCATTATGCTGACTTTACGCAAACTAGTCACTTGGATTTAACTGTCAAGAACTACAATCTTCAACATAAATGGTGATTTCACTGGGGATTTTAACTTGAAATCTTACTGTGCATCACACAATGCTCATCTCCAACCAACCTTCACTTGGTCAGCTGTCCCGGATTGTAAGCGGAATATACTACAGCCTGCCTCAGAAATATCACATTTAATGTACAGCCTGTCTCAAAAAATTCTTCGCCATCAGCAAATATAACCTGTCGCAAAAATTCATTCTCATCGCCTCTCACGGCGGTATTACACATGAAATACAGGCTTCCTCTGTCTTCAACATCATTACAACTCTTATCTCAACATATATAAATTCTACGCCATCAATCGATTTCTTCTGTTTCAAGACTTTTCAAACCTCAATCCTCTCGTGACAAACAACTTTTATAAAAATCCTTTTTTCATTTATTTTTACTACAACTTTCGGACCTCAGGAATATAACAACACACCGTGATTTCCTATATCACCGACATACACGATGTCACAAAATTACATTCCCATGAATAAATATAACTTTATCAGACTTCACTGGATTTCGAGACACACGCAAACGTTATTGAACATAACTGTTAAATACACTTTTAACATAGAAACATTTTATCCCGCGGTAAATATTATTATTATTATTATTTCGACAAAAATTTTCTGAACTCATACCATAATCGAAATTAAGACATTCATCACGACTACGTGATCGTCATCACCGTCCTAATTTTACTCAATTTGAGCAATATCTCAAAGAATATTAACACATTATTTAAACTTCGCATTGTATACTTTCTCGGCGTGAATTTTACTGCCCTGAAGAGTTTCTCACGACGACCAGAAATGGAATACCTTCGCCTGATCATTATTAAAAAGAAATTCGACACACGCACTGAACATTTATTGGGACAAACAAATTCTAACTACAACATTGATACAAATATATTCACAGACCTGTAATCGTAGTCTTCATCCTTGATACTAGCTGCATTTAGCCAGATGACCTCGTACTTATCCTTCCATGGCTACATTTGACATCATCTTTATATACATATACAACTTAAGCTATAGCTTTTACACTTGGTGTCGATTAACACCGCAAATACCGCACTTTCTTGGCGTTTAACATGCGACGAGCACACCTCTCAAATGGCGACTGTCACTGTTTTCCCAGGACCCTGCTCTCGTTTACCCTACTGCTAGCCAGATGTTCCAAACAGATAAGAAAATCAGACCTCGCGGCCAGCCTCCAGACTTCACTTTTGACAAATATTAAACGCACATGATTGTAATACAGGGAGAAACTCTGCTACATATTTTAACCAACTACCTAAACCTTCAAAGTTATCATCGACGGCAGTTCAGGAAAATTTCTATCACCTTCTACTTTAATATTCTACTTGAACCATTGACCCGAATATGTAACAAGTTACTTTGAGAACAAAACCCTACACTTTCTTGCAGACGAATGACGTGGGCTTCGCCGTTCAGACAATCAGACAGAGTATGTAAAATATGCGGAGGGAGGTTTCTTTTATACCCTCTGGGAGGGACGCTACCGTCTCCACGAGGCTCGATTATGTAATCTGCTAATTCCACATCCACTGGACCAGTTTTCTTGGAATTTATTCCATAACTTCGGACAGACTTACGATTCATTACGGGGTTAATTTAATATTATTCCCATAATTGCAACGGGCGAAATGAATTATTTCTGCCCTGGCGTTTTGCGGCATTTTTGTCATCCATTGGCCTTGCCACGTGCCGCCGATCCGCGAGCAGGAAGCAAATTTTTCTCCAGGCTTAACTGCAGTTACATTTACCCTGGGGATTCTATCTTCACATACGGTTTATGAATAATTTCGATCCTTTATTCCTCGATTTACCATGTCACCAAAATCTCTCGTTATGAAGGATTTCTTGAATTTGACAAATTGTTCATTACTCGAGGTCCACCGAAGTGTCTTGGTATTTCACGAGCTCGTGGCTCGCTCGTCACGGAGAGTTCGTTCCCACCAGACAGAGAGGCTCTTGAAATAAAAACATGGCTACTCTCAAAAAGTTGTTTGCAGCTGAAATAAGTATTTGGAATTATTATTTATTTTTTTCTTCATCGTAGAATTATGGGTTCAATATAACACTATTTTTCTGGCCTGAGTGGCGCAGACAGTAGTGTGTTGGATTTCGGAGTCCACTTTGGTGGATTCGATCGCGGCTCAGTCCGGTAGTATTTGGAGGTGCTTAAATACTTCCGCCTGGTATGGATAGGTTTAGCGGCACATGAAAGAAGCATCCCAGCATCTCGACGTCTCCGAAAACAGTAAGAGTAGTTAGCGAGACTTAAAACCAATTACATGAATAACATTACTAAAATATTTAAATATTGTTGTTTGGGTCATCAGTTCATGGTCAGGTTTGATACAGCTCTCCATACCATACCACCCTGTACTATACATTTCACGTACGCATATGCAATTCCTGCATCCTACAGATACTCTAATCTGCTTTTATTTTCGCGCCTTGGTCTACCCTTACTGTTCTTAGCCCCCGCACTTCCCTCAAAATATAGGAAATACTGCGTGTTTCAAGATGTGTTCTGATAATCTCTCTTCTATCCTGGTCATATTTCGTCAAATCGTTCTGCTCCTACGAACTTAATAGATCATCTCTTCAATTATAATCCAGTCTTTATTTCACATTTCGAAAACTTCCTTCTTTTGTTCCTTTAATATTTTTTTGCGATAATTCTTGACCATGTTTTACTTCTATTTGCACAAAATCTTTCTAACATGCATTATTTTATTTGAAGTGAACAGAGTTGTTTTTGAAGAAAAAACTTTCTTTCATAAAATCTAACTTTGACACATTTAAAGTAGTTATTTACGTTACAATGGCCGAAAGCGTGATTTTATGTATGAGTTCAACTTCTAAACGAAAACGTAAAGCACTTCTGCAATCTAATGCACAATATTCTTTTTTCAATAATCGACAATGTTGAATTGTCTTGATATTAAGGTGAACGAATTATTATCAGTTCAGAGCTTCGCCGTTCAAACAGTAGACTCCATCTATGAGAGAATCGGTGTAATTCAAGAATCAGTCGGTATGTGTATTGATTCACCCACATGATGTAGTGTTGCCATCTGGTGTTTACTGTAAGTCTTGTACATGCCTTGAAATAAGGTTTTTGATGTTTTTTTGTTTTGTTGGTAGAATTGAGTGTGGTGAGTAACTGCAGGATTGTATAGTTAATAAATAAATAAATAAATAAATAAATAAATAAATAAATAAATAAATAAATAAATAAATTATTAGTCCACTGAATCTTTTTCTCCCTGGCGTTTGCCCAGTTTTACGGCCGGATGACTTTCCTAACGCCAGCTCAATGTGGATGAACGTATTCACTATTGCCTATTTCCATCTTGGTTTGTGGTGTGATGTGTTATATTTATATGAAAGCGTGTATTAAGAAGAACACCGGACTGGGGATTTTAACCGCGTCTGATTAATTCCTCTAGATTGGGGGGCTCGAACCGAAGGCTACTACGCTGACCATTTAACCAAGGTGCTGGACTACATTTTCTTATCGGCTGGGATTAGAACCTCACCTTTCCGGGTAGGAAACCAGCAGCTAAGCCACTGAGCTAATTACTCTCCCCTATTTCAGTACACTGATGTTCGTGAAAACAGAGGAATGCTACCTATCGTACGTCGCCGCCCTATTCTCGCAAGTAGCTGTGACCTTGCATTCGGGAGATGGTGGGTTCGAATCCCACCGTCGGAAGCCCTGAAGATGGTCTTCCGAGGTTTCCCATTTCCACATCAGGCAATTGCTGGGGCTGTACCTTAACTAAAGCCACGGCCGCTGCCTTCTCATTCCCAGCCCTTCGATGAGTTAGTGTGACGTTTTACAGTGGCGTAATCATCTGGTGGGGGGGGGGGGTTAGGGGGATAAAATTCCCCCGTGAGGTGCTTGTACTCCTTATTATAAATAAATACTAAAACATAATAAAATAATAACATCGATTTGCAAAAACATTTGTTTACAATGTGTTTCATTAGATATATTATGTATGTATGTTCAGTCCGTCAGCGATTCCGCTGGTGGAATCCTCAACAGCTTTGCCATCAGCTGTCATAGATGGCCTAGGCATCACTGAAGAGGTGTACTAGGGAAATGAGGAGTGAGGTAGTTTTCCGTTGCTTTCCTCACCGAGCCAGCGTTGCTATTACATATCAGTCTGCCAAGCCCACTGAAATGCATTCACCAACCGACCCTATGAGCAACATTTTCACACCATTCATAGCAGGGACTGGCTGCCTAAGGATTGGCATTACTAGCATCGCTCACACCTCAGTCACTTTCATATTGTCAAAGCGAAGGATAAGACAGAGACAGATCTATGAAAGTAACAAAATTGCTCTAGCCTATACCAGAAGACACAGTGCACTGTAAACACTACATCTCGCCAGCAAAGGCATATATATATTATACAATTCATATATTCATATCTCCCCCCCCCCCCCCCCGTAAGAGCCACCGTGCCTCGGGCGCCATTGCGCCGGCCTTTCATCTCAGGGGTTCGAATCCCGGTCATTCCAAATTAGATTTATGCTTGACAAAGCGGAGGCGAGTCAGGTTTTTCTCCGGGTACTTCGGTTTTCCCTGTCATCTTTCATTCCAGCAACACTCTCCACTATCATTTCATTTTATCTGTCAGTCATTAATCATTGTCACCAGAAGAGTGCGACAGGCTTCGGCAGCTGGCACAATTCCTATCCTCGCCGCTAGATTGGGGCTTCATTCATTCCTTTCTGACCCGGTTGAAATTGGAAACAGGCTATGGATTTTCATTTTGTATCTCCCCCTCACCTGCGCATTTAAATTTTGTTTATTATTATTATTATTATTATTATTATTATTATTCAATCCCCCCAAGATAAAGTCATATCTACTCCACTGCGACGTTCAACCACTAAGAACATATAAAGCAATGTCTGCGCATTCTTTACTTCCAGAGTTGAGTATTTCCCAGCCAGAAGCAACACTTGAACCTCGCAGCGCAGGAGGTCCTAAGAGAATTATATTGCTCAGTTTAAGAGAGTCAAGAGTTGTTGTGCTAAGAGACGTGGTTCCACGAGATAATTAGTTTTGTATGGTGCATGTCCGGATGCTAGTTGCTGTATGTAATAAACCCTGGTGGCGTGAGAATCACGTGTTCTCAAAACTGAAAGTAGTTAATAGTAGAACATGAAAAACAAAAGAAATACTTACCTGGAATATTGTTGAGCCCCATTCAATTACCAAGGAACTTCTTTCTATTTGCTGTAGCAGTATAAAAACTTGGTCTATGTTGAAGTTGCTCGCTGTAAATAATAGTTATGCTTCTTTTTCACTAACAGGGAGAATGGCTAATTTAGGACATATCCTGTAAACCCAATGATTCATTATTGTGTAATACCCAATATACCAAACCAAACCCCATGGCGAAACAGCCCCGAAGGGCCATGGCCTACCGAGCGACCGCTGCTCAGCCCGGAGGCCTGCAAATTACGAGGTGTCGTGTGGTCAGCACGACGAATCCTCTCGGCCGTTATTCTTGGCTATCTAGACCGTGGCCGCCATCTCACCGTGAGATAGCTTCTCAGTTGTAATGACGTAGGCTGATTCGACCTCGAACCAGCCCTCTGGTCCAGGTAAAAATCCCTGACCTGGCCGAGAATCGAATCCAGAGCCTCCGAGTAAGAGGCAGGCACGCTACCCCTACACCGCGGGGCCTGCTCAATACCCAATATACAGTTTACCAAATTAAAATATGGGGGGGGGGGGCATGGGACAATAGCCTCGAAAGGCCATGGTCTACCAAGTGACCGCTGCTCAATCCGAAGGCCTGCAGATTACGAGGTGTCATGTGGTCAGCACGGCGAATCCTCTCGGCAGTTATATTCTTGACTTTCTAGACTGGGGCTGCCATCTCACCGTCAGATAGCTCCTCAGTAGTAATGACGTAGGCTGCGTGGACCTCGAACCAGCCCTCAGATCGTCGTAAAAAACACTGATCTGGCCAGGAATCGAACCCGGGGCATCCGGGTAAGAGGCAGACACTCTACCCCTACATCGCGGGGCTGGCAAATTAAAATATAGTATCAGCATTTTCCGGTCACACAGACGCATGCAGACGGATGACGCTAGGATGCGAAATAGTTAGGACGAGGAAGGTAGCGGACGTGGCCTTAATTAAAAACTGCCTACGGCGGGATTTGAACCCATCGTCTGTCGAATACAAGATGTACAACTACACGGCCTGTACTGTGTTGCCACATCACTCGGTATCACATCAAGTCAGTTTGTTCATATGATATACAGATCATTATATATAATATGTCTTTTTTTAGCGTATGGCGGTTGGTGGGCTGGGTTCCGTGGTTCAAATCCCGGTCACTCCGTGTGACATTTGTGCTGGACAAAGCGGAGGCGGGACAGGGTTTTCTCCGGGTACTCCGGTTTTCCCTGCCATCTTTCATTGCAGCAACACTCTCCGATATCACGTTATGTCATCTGTCAGTCATTAATCATTGTCCCAGAGGTGTACAACAGGCCTCGGCAGCCAGTACAGTTTCTATCATTGCCGCTAGATAGGGCTTAAGTCATTCCAGTCCTGACCCGCTTGAAACTGGAAACAGGCTGAATTTTCATTTTATTTATTTATTTATTTATTTATTTATTTATTTATTTAGCATATGATTTTTAGTTCCAGGAATGTTCGATAACATGTTTGGCACGCCTGGTCCATGCCTTTCTATTTGACTTCCCTCGGCAATTTGCGCTTCTGGGTGTGAAATTCTGATGATGATGATGATGATGATGATGATGATGATGATGAGGAGGAGGAGGAGGAGGAGGAGGAGGAGGTAGGGAAATGGTGAAACCCGGTGTCGACACATAGCCTACTCCTGACAAATAACATCAAGTGGTCTATTCCTGACTTAACGTCCTACGAGCACTGCGTAAAGGTTTGGAATTGAATCCAGGCATGCAATGTAGTGTATATCACCAGCTCTCCTACCGTGTCGGCCATCATTCTGGTGGTGAAAATTGTTTCCACCGACGGAACTCGAACCTGCTAAACCACGGTGTCCGACCATGTAGACTTGCATGGCCACCAGACGGACTGGTTTCTAAAATTAAAACACTTTGTGTGTAACCGTGACCTCCGATTCGAAATTTGTTGGCGTGCCGTGAAACATGTTACCTGTTCTACTTTACGATGTCGTAGGATGGACTCTAAAATATTCTTTATGAACCGGCTGCAGGTCTTTGAAGTGTGGGTGTGTCGTAAAATGTTGGAGATCCCATGGGCAGACCACATCACTCCGTCGTGTCGGAAAATCATATGAAGTCTCAACTCTCGCAAAGCGCAGGAAAGTAGAGAATTTCGGTCACATTTCCCGAAATGACAAATAGGTCTGCAGCTTAATTTGTGTCATTAGTCACAAAAAACAGTTTATTAAAACCAATGTGGGGAGTGTTTTCTTGTACGCTGCGGGAACATGGACTCTCAGAAAAGCAGAGAAGGCAAGCACTTGAGATGTAGTGGTGGATGAGGAGGTTGAAGTTTCCCTGGACCGAAAGAATGAAAAATGAACAGGTACTGAGCAATATTCGAGAAAACGTTCTTGTGGAAGCCATTGAGAAAAGAAGAAACCGACTCGTTGATTACCTGTTAAAAACACTCCACAAGACCGTGTGGATAGAAAAAACCTAGAGAAAAGTCTGGAACAACATAGAGGAAGGAAGACCATATTAGACTATTTAACAACTCGCTGTCAAAGGAGCATCATTGACTTACTTTCAAGCTGCCCTCCAACTCCCAGCTTCAGGAGACGAAGAAGACAACTGAAGACATAGAAGGTAAGATAGCAGGTAGACATGGACTTGGGCGAAGAAGATTATTCTGAGCGCCGAACCTCGGATAGTGGTTCGATTTCCACAACACGGCAACTTTGATAGAGGGAACACAAAATAGAAGGAGGTACTCTTTAAGGACAGCCAACCTTCTGTTAGGAGACGGAACCGGAAGAAGAATAAAGAGAATTATAAGAATCCAGAAGAAGAAGACACGGATGTTTGTTTCCTAGTTTGGCTCCAACACTCATCAGTACGGACATCTCAGTCACACAAGTTATTTTACAGATTTCACATTCACCAAGCACTTGGGACTGTGGATCATTGTACCCCGAGCCCTTGTGATTAAATGACACCCCCTTCTCATTTGTATTCAAAGATGTTAAACTAGTCATTCCGTTGAAGGCATTATGTTGTTGACGTGCATGTATTAGGGATATAATTTTTCAATGAAGGCATGAACCTGTTGTGGTAGCGACATGAGCCCAGTAATGAGCTGCACAGAATCTAGGTTCAGGTCTTAAATTACCAACACTAGGACTGGTTTGAGGCTGACAGGTGGTCTGACTGGACTGTCGTCCATGTTCAACCTTGTAACACGTTATGTCTTTTAACGTCGAGTTGTTATAGGCTATATTGTTCGCGCATCCTAAACAGATCGGGTGATCAAAGCTCTTATATTTAACGCGAAAGTTATTTTCAGTTTTAATTTTTAGTTGTGTATGAGACGCTGTACCGGGAAAGTTTTTATAGGACTTCATATACTGTATCCCCGTTCTTCATACTCGAAATGGTGGTGATAATACATGTTTTAAGGGGAAGCACAACCAGATACTAATTTTGTCTTAACTCTAATTAGAAGAGAAAGAAGAGGAACCAACGCTTCGAAGATGAAGATATCGGCAAAAGATAGTGAAAGGTTATGACTAGGGCCCGGATTCGTATGCACTAAAAACTCCGAAAATATGCATGCTCATATGCACTAAAAAGGTTTTAAATATGCACGAAAATATGTACTAAAAATAAAATAAAATACAATTACCAGACGCATTATTTAATTTTAACTCTGTGTTAAATTGATAAACATGTTTAATTCCTTGCAAAATGATGCATGTCAGTAAGTTCCAACAGTTTTTCAATGTTTTCAGGAGTCAATAAATTTCTGTTGTCAGCCAGAATTAATTTACGCTGAAAATTATCGTTCTACGTCGACGGACGTAAATGGGTAATACTTGAACACTGGCACTGACTGCTCAGAACATTCTTCTGGTAAAAATTTAGGCATTTTTACAGTTTAATCAGGTGAAACACTGCAGTAGACGAAGAGCAAGTTAACAGATGAACGCACTTGTTTAAGCAAATCTCGGGAGGCTACTGTAAGGAGAAGGAAAGAGTAATGTCAGAAAGAAGTAAATAGCTATTGTAAAAAGCGTCATTATCCGTCTACCAGCTTGCATTGCGACACTGAAAGCGTTTTCCTTGATCAGGGAAGGCTTCTCATGTTGTCAAAGGATGTACAACATACAAAGGTTATTCAATTTTCATTTCGTTCAGAAATCTTAGGTAATCGAGCACACATAAGAGAAAAATATGTCCGTATATGCACTAACGCTCAAAATATGCAGTAACGTTCGAAATATGCATTTGCATATGCGCATATGCATTTTTAAAAAATCCGGGCCCTAGTTATGACATACAGTAAATGAAACTGAAAGACACCTTAGGGTTAGTAAGAAGTGGGAAAAAATATTCAAATTATGTTAATTCTTCCCGTGAACTTCAATTATTAAATTTATTTAATCCGAAAACCGTAAACGTGGAACGTAAAGCCAAACTTATTTAAGGAGTGAAATTACGCGGATACAAATGGCAAAATAATATTTTGTATTTGTTTTACTTCGCACCAATCCATACAGGTTTTATAGCGACGATGGATAGGACTGGGAAGGAAGCAACCATGGCCTTAATTAAGGTACAGCCCCAGTATTTGCCTGGTATAAAAATGGTAAAACACGGAAAACTATCTTCAGGGCTGCCGACGGTGGGGTTCGAACCCATCATATCCCAGATGCAAGCTCACGGCTACCTAATGCGAACCGAGTAGCCAACTCGCTCGGTCAACGTTATAATCTAGATACAAGAGAATCCTCTATTAGAACTGTGCAGCTTTCGCGAGGACATTCTTAAGGTGTAGAAGCTCGTTTTGTCTCGAAGAAAGGAATTTTTAGTTCGGTCGAAAATGTTGTTAGAAATCTTGAACATAATTTTAATGAGAATACTAGTGAGAAGACAGAGGCCGTAGAATCTAACGTGCGTATATTCTTGAAATTCCTCAAATTATTGAAGATTTTTATTTGAAGAATTTGAAAAACTATTAAATGACCATACTTTAAAAAACTGTCTTACTGAAATTATTCACAGTTCCTTCTATGCATTGTTACCTGCCACCATTTGATTGCTTTCAATGTCATTAATATTTTATCAGTCCCAAATTGAGGTTGCCATTGTAAAACAGGATAATTGAGGAATATCTGTTCAAAAGGTGCTATTTCTACTTCAGTAAAAATATTCAGTATTTTGTCCACATGCAGTATAGTAGTTGAAAACTATCGATGCTATGAGCAGTCCAGGCGAATAGATGTAATTCCTTAAAGGTTGTACCATACATGGTCATGGATATGGTCCATGTAACTTTTTTCATACTTTTCTTGCGTTTCCCACAACTTTCTTATGGTGGAAATTGTGCTTTTTGAACACACACTCCCCAGTTGTGAATTCTTTTAATGCAGAATGTTATTGTGAACAGCGTTAGTACTGAATTACTCATACTAGTGAAATTTATATAAATGGTTTCTCCATATAACTGCCCAATACATCTTAATGACTGTTACGGTGTTATCGTGAAAATAATATATATTTTGTAATAAAACACCTCTCCGCCTAACGAAAATTTAGGTAATTGTTCCCGGAGTGCCTAAAAGAAGACTATTCGCTTTCATATAATTGATGTGAAAATAATTAGAATTTCGAGGGAATTTGATATTAATCTGATTCACCGAGTACAAAGATTTTAACGTTTACGTTTGGATTGAAATTAAGACTATTTGCTATTCTATAGGCAAATATTTACAATAATTTGAAAAATTGTTGCCGTAACTTATCATTTTTTGGTGTTGTTGCGGATTTGATGGAAATTTCGTTGATATTTATATCATTACTGAGATTTGCTGGTTTTTTTTAAAAGAAGAAATAGATAATTTCTTCTTGAAAGATATGCAGAAATGTTGTGACAATAGGTAGTTAATTCACGAGTCCTGAGTTTTCCACTATAGATCTCGTGTGTCTACGGAGAATGCTTTTGACATGAAATTTCAACGTTTGACCTAATTCCATTCCTTACTTTTCTACCCGGTATGTGTCGTAAACCCTGTTCAAAGACGAACGATTATAGTATCTACAAACGGAATGCATTGCTATATTTAACTGTTGGGTGAGCCAAATGATTAAGACTATGTGGTGATATAAAACGAGTACAGGCAAGCGACCTCCTCCAGCTATTAGATAATTATTCTGGTGTAACTATTTGTGTATTGTTCATTCATAATTTCTTCAACTTCAAACACGAAATATCTAAAATGGGCTTTCATCTTTAGACATATGAAAACGATTCTATATAATCAACAATTGATTTTTTGACGAAGCAAACGAGAGTCACGAACATTAAACGAAGTGGAACTTCAGTAATTCAAATGAAAGGGCTCGCCACATTCACTTGTCTCTTGTTATGTGTTTTGAATGTTGATCAAGATACAGATGTGATGAAGATAATGTGCTTGTATCCTTACATACTTTCACCTTAATTTACATATCCTGAAAAACTTGATGCACTGGACGTGAAATTGACTGTCATTCGAATTCAAGTTGATCTTAAAACGGTAACTGGACGTACTCTGTTACATCATCTTCAGAAATACGGAAAGTTGCTAGTAAACAGCGATGAGGTAAGAACCTAACTAGTATTGAAATATGCTGATTTTCAACTTGTATAAATTATAAAATCAATTTCTTCAAACTTAGTTACTCTCATTTTTATACTGTCCAATTCTGCATCTCCTACTACAATATATAAGCTTTCGTTTTACCTGGTTCAGTATGATATTGTGAGATCAGGTGGATTATAGAGTACCTATTGATTATTATTTCGGGGAGTTTGATTTACGCAGTAGCTTAGCAGCTGGCTTATCCCTCCGACAGCGGTTCGAATCCCGGTGTATGTTAGAATAGAACTTTCACCTGAAAAATCACGTGGTGGCTAGAAAGGTATTCGGCTATGCAAATCCCATAATTGGTTCGTTCGTAATCTGTTTACCCTCCAGGGTCGGTTTTTCCCTTGGACTCAGCGAGGGATCCCACCTCTACCGCCCCAAGGGCAGTGTCCTGGAGATTCAGACTTTGGGTCGGGGATACAACTGGGGAGAATGACCAGTACCTCGCCCGGGCGGCCTCACCTGCTATGCTGAACAGGGGCCTTGTGGAAGGATGGGAAGATTGGATGGGACAGGGAAGGAAGCGGCCGTGGCCTTAAGTTAGGTACCATCCCGGCACTTGCCTGGAGGAGAAGTGGGAAACCACGGAAAACCACTTCTAAGATGGCTGAGGTGGGAATCGAACCCACCTCTACTCAGTTGACCTCCCGAGGCTGAGTGGATCCCGTTCCAGCCCTCGTACCACTTTTCGAATTTCGTGGCAGAGCCGGGAATCGAACCCGGACCTCTGGGGTTGGCAGCTAATCACGCTAAACACTACACCACAGAGACGGACCCCATAATTGGTACGCATTCGAAAGACCTGCATCAACACCATGATTATTATTATTATTATTATTATTATTATTATTATTATTATTGTTGTGCCGGTCCCGCGGTGCAGGAGTAGCGTGCCTACCTCTTACCCGGAGGCCCTGGGTTCCATTCCGGGCCAGGTCAGCGATTTTTATATGTATCTGAGGGCTGGAGTAAGGCCAGTTAGTCTACGTCATTTGAATTGAGGAGCTGTCTGACGGTGAGATGGCGGTCACGGTCTAAAGAGCCACGAATAACGGCGGAGAATATTCATCATGCCAACCACATGACTTCTCGTAATCTGCAGTCGTTATTATTGTTATTAAGGAATCTCTATATGAATATTTTAAGTTGGTCGATTTTTCTTAGTTCCATCATAAAGAATATCCTAAACGGATGCTCCAGACCCTGCACACACGATTTAGAAAGTTCTCCGAATATTTTTCCTTTAGTTATTTGCTTATAGTCCACCTCCGTAGTGTCCTGCCGTCCTCGGGGAAACCGCAAAAACCAATGGTACCACCAAAACGAGGCGTACTAGGCAAGACGAGGAGTGAGTTAGTTTGCCATTGCTTTCTTCACTGGGTCAGAAAGTGCTATTGCAGCACGACCGACCCTATGAGCAACACCTTTCATAACACTCAGATGCACTAGTCCTGCCAGAAACCTATTAAGCTTGAGAACAACAGTTCTTCAGAAGGACGCACTCAAGTATCCGCTAAGCGGGCTGTGTTAATTATCTTAAGTGTGTGACACTTGTTTGCCAAGTGTTTACTTCTTAACCTGGTTCTGTTTTAACCAGTTATCTCAGCCCCTCTCTGGGGTTTACTTCACGACTGTAAACAACGTGCGAAGTACGATGTTGAAGAATTTGGCCTCCTTGGCCTCCTTTTTCACCCCGATGTGTAGAGGTAGTCAACCGTCCGCGTGTTTTCCCGGACAGTTCGGAAAACAAAGCAATTATCAGGAATCCGAAGCAATGGAACCCCGAACGCTGAAATGTTCGGAAATTCCAAATCTTTTATTGGTGTATACATATTTTACTATATATTTATTTTATTCAAATGTCTATGGACTATGATCATGTAACTCTTTGCTCTTTGATTATCATGTACCGATAATCATTACTCTATTATTTTGAGCACCACCGCTAGTTGGCAGCACTGGAATATATTCAAACCACTGTGGTTTCTGCAGGCTGCCAAAAGTAACAAAAAATATTCGGATCAAGAGCGGACAGTTGATGTAGACATAATTTGTACAACATGTAATGTACTCATAAGAGAATTGTCAGAGCTGTTAAAAGGCGTAACTTATAATAGTGTAGTATATATTAATGTGTACAGGACCCCATAGACACACAGTTTTCCACCGCTTTTCGGGCGTCATTCCGGTGAACCGATGAGAAACTGCATGTGTCTGAAACCTTCAATTCGAGATAATCCTTCCACAAAACGCCGCATTCCGGGATTGCCTCATAAAACCTGCTTGATATTTTGGAATGAATCGTGTCAGGCGCAATGGAAAATTGGCTTAATAACTTAATGAACAATACATTTTTATAATATTTCAGAGCATAATCGTGCATTTTCTAACCGTCATCGTGGATGATGTTCCCCAAACACTGTGCCGAAATTACTGTTATAAATTTCAGATATTGAACGATCTTCAAGTCTCCAGATAGCGAAGTGTCGCAGTGAGCCGTTTCTCAGGTGAGACATCTTCATGCGAGTGTCAGTTTTTGGCTGTCGCCGGACCTACTATTGCAAGCAGTCTTTGGAATGAATCTGAACTCATTGGGAGTTAATTTTTGAAGTCACCCATGGCTGAGACCTCAAGCTCACGCAGTCGATTGAAGTGGGAACATTTGTCCTGCTTTTGCAGTCATTCTTTATTCCATATTCGTCTTTATCCTGCACGACGCTGGCCTTCCTGTTGCTCTGCCATTACTAAAACCACAGCAACAGCGGTACGCGTTCTCGACACCATGATGCATCACACTTGAATACAGGCTCAGTATGGATTCGGAAAGGCAGTGGAACGACGGCTCCACCATTACTCCAGGAGTGACACTCTGGGAGCGACGCGCTGTGGAATGAAACAAATTTTTCTGCCTCTCGATGTATTTGCTACTTTGGCATAAAATTGAGAAACATTCTACAGCATTTGCCTATATAAATAAAATCGCAAGGACCGTGTGTCTGCACATTAAATATTTTGGCGAAATTTTCGTACAGTTATCCGTTTCATGTGTATTGATGACCATCTGCATATTTTATTTCTTAGCTTTGGTGTCTGTTCGTCCGTTTGTCTGAGTTCGTATAACTGGAAAACTACTGGATATATTTCTACCATACTTCATATTTAGAATCTTCCTGTCCTTGGGTAGGTTTTAGGGCCAATATTATTTATAAATCCACGAATGGAAGATCGAAAGAATAATTTTACACTCCCACAAATCATGCGTGACCAACCTTACTTGGAATCAACCAGTCTTATTGGAAATCAATTTCTAAAACTTTCCTCTCATGTGCACCTTTTCGATGGCATGATTAATAAGATAGATATCATTAACGGATGGTTTTGAAGTCCAGTCCCCGCGGACTTAGCTCAAAAGTGGGTGCATGTGATGCATATTTCTTATAACTGGAAAACTACTGGGAATATTTAAACCAAACTTCATATTTGTATCGTTTATTTCAGAAACCACCTAAGTGACACTTTTATCAAAATTAGGTTTTTGACGGGATTGTACTATTCGGAGATAAATACATTGTTTTTAGCAGAAACAACCCATCTTCCATATAAGCAATGCTGTTAGGCAGCTGTGTAAATAATGTGTTTATTTCAGAAATAACCTAAGCGCCGTCGCTTAGGCTCTTTCTGCGGTACATTCATTCCTCCACTCATGACGGCGCTTAGGTTAAGTAAGTGTTGTGTGCTAGTGTAAGTAACCACCAAACACACACACTCAGTAGCTTGTGCAGGGTTGGGGAGATATGTGAAAAGAGGAAGTAGGAAAAGGTGATGTGAAAAAGTGTGGAAGGTAGGGGCCTCTTGGCTAAGTGAGGTGTAATGATACATATGCCTTTATTAGTTGAGTATGAATTAAGTACAATACAGATGAATCATACAACTATACAGAGAAACTAGACTTAAAGATATGTGCTAGGGAAAAAGTGGAGAGCAAAATGGTGATAAAAGGAGGAGAAGTGGGCATGTGACATAAGGAGAAGGCGAAGATTATCGGAGGGCAGCAGATGTGGGAAAAAAGGAACTGTCTGGTGGTGGGGGGAAATGGTGATTGGAAGAAGAAGAGTGGGGAAGAGGTGTAGGCCGGGGACGTCGACGAGGTGAGGGAGGTCAGTTCAAGGGTTGGGGAGTAGAGCCGGAATGTTCAAGACGGTGGTGACGGCTGTAGAGATGTTAGCCATGGTGGACGAGGCGTTGAACGTCGTCAGGCGTCGGAAGATGGAGCCGCTGCAGGTATGTAGGTTCATCAGCGTTGAAGATTTGGGAGGCGCGTCGTACCGGAAGTCCTGATTGGCGAAGGGTATGGACGATGTGGTCAGAAGGAAGACCGGGGTCTACTCCACGGACGACGCATCTGGAAGTTGGCTGCTGTTCTGTCGGTGGTGGTGGCGATGATAGGCGATGTGCTGTAGTTTCCTCGGCCGGAGGCTGAAGCTGAGTGGAATGTTGAGCAGAGGAAGGAGAAAAGGGAGGAAGAAACGTCATCAGGGGAAAAGGATGGGACATTACGGAAGTTGTGAGAGGAAAGTTAGGGGAGGTGTGGGCAGAAGTGGTGGTGGTGGTGGTGGTGGTAGTAGTGATGGTAATGACAGGGGAGGTGTAGTGAGAATGCGAAGGTAGGGATGATGAGAGCGGTATGGAGGAGGCGTTGTTGCTGCAGGCGATGTGACTGATGCAGGGGTTTCTTGATAGCTGGTGGGGAGCTGTGCCATGGTGTTTGGGGGCGTAGCTACCACTCGATGAAGACGGTTGTGGATCAGTGCGCCATGATGAATGATGTGGTCCCGGTCGGCTGAAGAGACCAAATAGAGCAGTACTACGTCGGAAGGTTCTGGGCCGGCGAGGAGCCCGGAAACACAATGGACTCCAGATGGTTGAAGGGCAGTGAGGATATCCTCTTCCGGAATGTCGAGGTGGACATCACAAACGAGGCAAGTGTATGTATAGGGAAGGCCGACCTCCATCTCGGTGCCAGCCTATTTGCTTTATTAGGATCAGCGGGGTGCGAAATTATAGGTGAGGCGTCACCCGGCCGACGAAAAAGAGAATTGTGTGAATCCACACACACTTTCCTTGAAATATACTAGTTATTCAAATTTTGCACATTGAATGATAATGACATTACCTACGTAATAATTGTTTGTAGAAATGATAATAGTCTTTTGGGCTTTTATTGTGTCAGAAAACAAGGTGAAATACTTTACGTTTCGCACAGAAGTTTGCTCCGTGTCTTCAAAAGAAAATCTCGACTGTTCACAAGAAAGACTTCTCTAATAATAAATGTTTGAATCAGGTTTGAATCACTTGAATTTAAGAATGGTTTGCCGTCGATCTATAAAGGAGCGCAGTGAGGGATCCAGTTGGCCGTGGTCTATAGTTAAAGCTACTCTTGTCTGTCACTAGATAACCCCCTGTGCGCAGTGTCAACCATCTCGTGATGAGAAGAGTACGAATTTGGGAAAAAAATCGAGACGAAATAACAACAGTGAAAGGAGAGGGAAGAGAACTACCTACATAAATCTTTAATTGTGCCAACCATGTTTTACTTACTTGACAACGAATGTCCCTGTTGAAATTGTTAGGATTTTTACGTATTTTCACAGCTTCCCGTATAATCCTAGACATGCAGTGTGTAGTGTGCGTAAGAGTTCGATCATCTTGGGACTAGACATCATGACCTTCAACTATTGCTGACTTGTTTGGTGGCTAGTTGGGACGGATATTTCGTTGGTGTTCCTTGATGCGAGTACGGTACCAATGAAACCGACATGTTTGGCCAATGTATACCTTGCCGCGAATACAGGGAATTTTGTACATAGTGATGGCAAAACTTTTGAAAATATCGATATATCGGTTTTTCGATACATCGGTATTAAAATACCGATGTCATTAAAATATCGGTCTTCAAAATATCGATATTTTAAAATATTGGTGTTATTTATCCATTATTGTAAGTCTAGTTTTACATTTAACAGAATGATTAAAGGAATCATTAGGTTTAAGAAGTCTTGACACGATCAGAAAACAAGCTAAAAATTTTGACCAAGTAACATGACTTTTTCACTACAATGGCACATTATGAAAACATTTACAGCCGAAAGATGTTATGATACATAGAAAAACAGTATATGCAACGTGTCTAGTAACGAGCTAATAACTTACACCGAAAAACCATATGAAGAAACTACAAACGTGTAATTTGTGTACGAAGTACATCTGATAATTACCAGAGCTCTATAGAATAATAAAACATTTTCTTCTCAACTTCTTCCTCAGCACTGCAATTCCATTCGTTCGTGAAGAAATAAATGATGATGATCTTAGGTCAATTGCCAATACCTCTTAGGTAAGCCATTTAGAAAAAGCAGCTTTGATAACAGTTTGCCATTTAATCGGTTTCTCTTTTCCGTGATGCTGTTACCGACCTTTGAAAACAGTCTCTCTGCTGGGACAGGTCGCTCTAATGCTCAAGTATTGCCTCGCTAACGTGTGAAGTGCGTACAAGGTATGCACGAAGAATGAGTTGTGATAGCATCACTGTATTTACCGGAGTGAATTGAGAAATGAAAATTCAATTTCGTAACTGTAGAATGCAAATATTGAAAGGATCTGAAAAAAGAATCAAAATGGTAGCCAAAAGTATTAGACAGAAATATCATTATATTGGGCAAAATTTTCGATATCGACATTATATCGGACCTAAAAATATCGATGTCGATATATCGATATTTCCATCTCAAAATATCGATATTTCCGATATGTCGATATTTGTTTCCCTATTTTTACACCCCAGGGTGTATATTCTTTCTTTCTTTCTTTCTTTCTTTCTTTCTTTCTTTCTTTCTTTCTTTCTTTCTTTCTTAATTTGCCTTACCCTCCAGGGTTGATTTTTCCCTCGGACTCAGTGAGGGATCCCACCTCTACCGCCTCAAGGGCAGTGTCCTGGAGCGTGAGACATTGGGTCGGGGGATACACCTGGGTAGAATGACCCGTACCTCATCCAGGCGGCAACACCTGCTATGCTGAACAGTGTTTATCCGTATTGAGGCTATATTTGGGCGGCAGTAGCCAGTGAAACAGTATGTTAATGTAGCAGCGGGTATGAACATCCCGAACGTAACGTAAGCACTGAAGAAAAAGAAAATCCGTGTAACTGTTGCATTCCAAATGCTGTAACAAATGCTCCTGCAAGATACTATCCAGACTGATCGAGCTTTCTGCAAGGCCTGTTCTTCACTTACAGCAGAAACATAATGTGTGTACGGTGCTCCACAGAGTAGCCTATTTCCTGCCAGTCACACTAGTTTTTATGTCATTGTTGGCACAGAGCGACAGGCAAGAACCATGGCTATGCAGCAAGGCCCAGGTACAGTAAACAAAAGGGAATGTAGAACACGGCCATACAATCTGTAGGAGGAAAAATTGGGTCGTAATAAAATTTTATGCAAAGACAGCAATATAGAGAACGTTTTATGTTTGCGTTCGGCTCTCACCCTTCTCCACCAGACCGTCCGTATTTCTGTAGTCTGAATTGTGGTAAATAAATAATACTATCCTACCTGGGATAGTATTTATTAGTAGCAGTGTCCAGCTCCGTGTCTAAACTGTTAGCATGAGGTTATCTAGCGTAAGGGTTCCCGGGTTCGATTCCCGACCGGTTCGGAAATTATAACCTTCATTGGTTAATTCCAACGGCTCGGGGGCTGGGGATGTGCGCTGTTTTCAGCATTATAATTCATCATAGGTAGGGTCCGGCTCCATGGCTAAACAGTTAGCGTACTGGCCTTTAGTCCGGCGGTTCTCGAGTTCGATTCCGGGCCGGGTCGGGGATTTTAACCTTTATTGGTTAATTCCGACGGTGAAAATAGGTAACGCCCCATTCTTACAAACGCGCAGGTCGCCCATATGCGACAGTTCAAAAGACCTGCACTAGTCCTCTTCGGAGGCCACACGCAATTATTCTTGTTCCGAGGTTTTGGTGGATCAGCAGAGGTGAAAAAAGGTGCGGGCTGGAATGGGTCTAACTACAAGTCCGAAAGATGAATTTTAAAATTTAAATAATGGTTATATTTTCAACTGATAACAAGATTTAACATCTTTTCACTGGATGAAATAACAATGAAAATTCAGGTACAATAATGATTTTACAAACGAAAACCAGAGTTTCGGGTATTAACAAGTT
This sequence comes from Anabrus simplex, assembly GCF_040414725.1. Taxonomy (NCBI): domain Eukaryota; kingdom Metazoa; phylum Arthropoda; class Insecta; order Orthoptera; family Tettigoniidae; genus Anabrus; species Anabrus simplex. Next base: position 341,524,853 of record NC_090268.1, on the reverse strand, counting down.
CTAGGCTTCGTGTCCCAAGTTACAATTCCTGAGCCCTCAGCTTACAACCACAAACCACAGGACAGGAAACCCTTAATTACATGGAGCATTTGCTCCCATCTCGTAATGTCAAGCCTCCTAGAGGCACCTTTCAAAATACCAGAAAGAGCTGATCCGCTCTCAATCGTCCAAGCCTATTAAAGGCAATAACAGCTTATCACACTTAACTGCCTTCAAGGCACCACTTATAATGGCACAGGGGTACCTCATACCCAATCTACTGGGCCTTCTCAGGAAGGAAAACAAAAACGGGTTAAATTAAGGGCCCAAAATACAAGATTGAATGGAGGCGAGTACTTGCACACCTTTTAAAACCTAAGAGGCACTAGGCCTATTGCACAGGGGCTAATCCCAATCTATGGAGGTGACTTGTATACAAAATAAATTTAACACATTAAGAAGGAAGAGAAAAACGGTTACGAAAACATAGTCACCTCAAATTCAAAAATGAAGGTGAGCTCGAGAGGGTAAAGCACTCTCTATCCCCGATTTACAGTTGAAGAAATTTGTAGCTTTTACATAGACTGAAAAGGGATTTACATTTTAAAGAGATGGGTTACATATTAAAGGTTTCGAACCTTCCACGCGAGTTAAACTGCTGAGCTAGCAAGAAAAGATGTTAGATGGCCATTACCTTGTTGAAGATCTGTTGCCCGAAGAAAGAGGCGCTTCCCTCCCCCTGCTATGCTTCTATACACTAAGCAAGATGTTGTTGAAGTGGCGAAGAGCCGAGAAAATCAGCAGTCTTTAAACCCTCGTGGAAGCTTCGAGACCTTTCATGAATAATTAAGACACACCCACTCAACTTTATTGGGTAGCTAAAGTTGTACATCAACGTCGAAGAAGAAAGACACTATTGGTCAAAAACTAATTAAAGAAATTCGGGATTGGCTGAGTTCAAAACTGGTGGAAAGAAAGATCAATATTGCCAACCCAAACAATGAAAGAACAAAATTTAGTAAAGACAAACTTTCGAATACAAAATTTCTTCAAAAAGTTCCTTCCCTTCGCACCAGGGTGCATGATCATAGGGTTTTTAGTAGAGACATCTGTCAGAGAAGGTCCACACTTCTTGGTCAACCAAAAAAACAAAAACAAATCGAAATACACACAGTGGCATCTTCTGGAGAACTGTTGAATTAATTCAGTTGTTAAAGTTCAGAGTTTCTCCGGTAGAAGTAATTTAAGGCGGAACATTCAAATATGCGGCGTATAGGTGTACCAACCGGTACTATTATTATTATTATTGGTAGGGCCACATTCTCACAGATGCACAGGTCGCCTATACGGCGTGAACGTGAAAGACCTACACCAGGCCTCTTCTGAGGCCACACGCCAGTATTATTATACTACGTACCAGTAAAGGTGACAGTGAGCAATGTTGCGCTGAGAGGCTCAGTGGAAATAACGCTGGCTTCTGAGCCCAATTTGGTGCGTTCCATCCCAGCTGAGTGCGGGTTTCATTAATGTGATGTGCGCGTAATAGGCTACGTACCGTAGATTCTTCAGTGTCCAGTGCTACATGATGTAGCCGTCGGCCTACACACACCTTACAAGGTCACTGTGTCGCCTCTTCATCTTCGTGCTGTTCGTCTGGTAAGCGCAAAATAAAAAGGGCTGAAAAAGCCAAACAAGAAACTGACTTAAAACCCCAAAATAGTATGGTCCTGTCACAAAATTATGTCTGTGCCTGACTACTTTGACAGTCCTACGAGGTCTGTAAGTGAGACTGTTAAAATGTTAACAATTTACAGACTAAACCGATTGTTCGTAATTCTCATTTCTCTAAGAGTCGGAATTCCTTCAGATGTGTGGAGTTGTCACTGTGCACAATTGTCAGGATACTTGGGAATTAACCTGTACTGGATCATTGAAACCGGCTTCCTCATCTACTTCTAGCTTCTTTATATTCATTCTTCTGCTATTCAAACCCATGTTACGTCGTTTGTTCTGCTCCCTGTATTTCCATCCTTCCCACCTCTTTGTGTACTTGTGAGAACTCATGGATATTGCACGAGATCTGTCAATAACAAAGCTCTGCCTGTGTTCATCGTGTGATGTGCTGCACAGATAATAGGAACACCTATCCAGTTAAAATACCTGCCCTTTGTCAGTGCTTTTTTCAATCACATATCTGTAGTGGCCGGACGTTCTACCGACTGGTGAAAAACTTGGAAGAAAAGGAGAGGAAAATTGTGGATTGTGACCCAGAGGAGGACCATTGATTATTAATATTTTAATTTAATATTTAACGAAGTTGTGGGATTGCCTGACGTGGTTGAAAGTAAACTTATCACGAGCAAAAAGTTATTGCTTTTATATCCCAGTGACTAGATTTACAGTTTCCAGAGACGCAGAGTCCGGAACTTTGTCCCGCAGGAGTTCTTTCACGTGCCGGTAAATCTAGTCTCGAGGTTGATGTATATGAGCTGGGATCGATTCCGCCAACTTGAAATCAGCACCCTACGTCTGAGCTACTCAGTCTGGCACTAAGAAAGATAAGCTGTGGTGGGTTCGAAAACAACTGTCCGGAGCTCGCAAAATGTTTTCTCGTGCTATGTGCTTTCTCATTTCAACGCTATGCAAATGCTGGGGCTGCACCTTAAGGTCGTTAACTTTCCCAATACTAACCCCTGTGTGGGGGGGAGGTAGAATAATACACATGGTATCCCCTGCCCCAGTGGCATGCGGTGAACACATTCCTTAACAAAGTTGCAAAAAAAAAAAAAAATTGCAGCTCCACCACTCTCTCTAAAGCCAATGCTATTTTATAAGCTTACTTGATAACTAAGTGGAATATAACAAGCAAACAGATCAGACAATAAATAAATAAATGAATTAATAAGGCAATTTAGGTATTAATTGTAACTCACTTGAATACGAATATTTTCAACCACATATTCGCAAATATTTCCAAATTGGTATTTAGGGCAGTGACAGCGCCATCATAACTTAAGCTACAGCAGATTTTAAACAATGTACTTCAGTTTCACCCGTCGACGCTTCGTTATTATGGTTCAGTCATGTTTTCAGCGAAAACACTTTTTTTTATGCTATTTGTTTGGGGCGTCGACCCATGTGGATCTTTTGCCCCTACTGGCACGATATTGTATGAACCTGCGTGTAACTGGAATGGCGGTAGTGTGGAATGTTGTGTGTGAGGAAAGGAAGCTTAAGGACGTCACAAACACCCAGTCCCCAGGCCAGGGATATTAATCATTACAATTAAAAACCCCTAACCCAGCCGGGAATCGAACCCGGGGCCGCCGGGTGACATGCTGGGCAACCTAAATATTTTTCCGCGTGCATCGTAAAACACACTCTACAGGTGCCATCAGTGAACCGCTTCCAATAACTTTATGCATGCTGAAATCTAAAAATAAAATAAATACTTTTATTACAATTTATTTCATAAAATGGGTATTTTTACTAGCAAGACTATGTGCAAGTGGCTGTACTGTTTTCTTCTTGTAGCCTCTGACGTGTAGCGCTGAACATTTCGAGTGTTAACTATTACAACTAACATGTACCCAAGCTAGCTGCTCCCTCGCCGTAAGACGCTGTGCATCTCGAGCTAGACCAACAGTTACCATCCCGCTTCCCCAAGAGAAAGAGGTTTAAACCACACGCGTCAACCAAGCGACTTGAATTTAGCTGGGGTAGATCTCTTTCGCGCCGGCAAAGAAACCCAGCTCGCTGGAGGGACCTTGACTGCGGATTATCGAAACTGCTGTACTTGCCTTGACTTAGCTGTTTGCAGTTTTTAACTTGATAAAGAAACGTCCTAGGGAATAATAGGAAAATGTAAATACGAAATTATTTACCCCAGCGGCGCTGGTATAACAGGGATTCTCTGCACGCCATTGCCCTGCCTGTCGTAAGAGCCGACTAAAAGAAGCCCCAGGGGCTCTTTACGTAGGAGCGTGGATTAGCGACTACGAAAGCCTCATCTGAGTCCTGGCATTGCTTCCACTTGTGCCAGGCTCCTCACTTTCATGTATCCCATCCTACCCTTGGTCAACTCTTGTTCTTTTCCGACCCCGACGGTATTAGAGCATCGAGGATTAGGGAGTCTTTCATTTTCACGCCCTTCATAGCCCTTGTCTTTTTTCTTTGGCCGAAACTTTCATGTTTTGACATGTTGGATCCCTTCCATTTTTTCTCTCTAATTAGTGTTGCTTTAATACTAATATAAAAGGTCCGTTATTGGACATCACAAATTTTTCAGCTAACTCATTCCTGGTTGCCAGCGTTTCGCCGCAGTGTGCTAAGTTGGGCTCATCAGTTGGTAAATAGCACCCCCACCAAGACGCATTGCTAGTGCATACCGTGGAGGCCACTGCGTAGGTTACTTGGAGCCATCGGCAGTGCCAATGCACTATGATGACATAGATATTGATTCCCATAGGGAACCTGAAATACTCATTCGGGACAAATATTGATTCCCTATGGGAATCAACATCTATATCACAGTGTTGCCTTGTTGTACTTCCTTTTAAAACAATAATCACCACCACCACTACTTTCCCAACACTAGCTGTTTCCCCATAAATGCGTCGTCAAAAACCTTCCATATGTTAGCGTGACGTTTAACCACTAGCAAGAAATAATAATAATAACTCTCGTAGAATTTTCGGAAGTTCCGTGCCGGATGTCGTACATACCTTTTAGCAGCAAGTGAAGCAATCGTCGCTGCAGGACGTGCTCGTCGGTGTAACTTCGTTTGCCTCCAGACTTGTAGAGGCTTTTCGTCAGGGGCCGATGACCTTCGATGTTAGGCCCCTTTACAACAAGCAAGCAAGCTTTTCGTCAAAACTGCTCCGTCATTGGATTGACTACGAGTGGATATGAGAAGTACAGGCATGCATTGTACCGACGCCACAGACCTATTTATTTATTTTACTTAAGCAGTGGCGAAGTTAGGACTTGTGATCCTCTCTTACACTTAACCACGTAAATGACAAGTTAATAGATATATAAAATATATGTACTATTCTATTATAAAATCAAGGATAATTATAACACATATGGAGAACATACAACATATAAAGAAGAATGTAAACAAATAAAAACAAGATTTTAAAAATCCGGAGCATGAAAGTAACAAAAATTGAGAAAAGTTACATCATCATCATCATCTGTTTACCCTCCAGGTTCGGTTTTTCCCTCGGACTTAGCGAGGGATCCCACCTCTACCGCCTCAAGGGCAGTGTCCTGGAGCTTCAGACTCTTGGTCGGGGGATACAACTGGGGAGTATGACCAGTACCTCGCCCAGGCGGCCTCACCTGGTATGCTGAACAGGGGCCTTGTGGAGGGATGGGAAGATTGGAAGGGATAGGCAAGGAAGAGGGAAGGAAGCGGCCGTGGCCTTAAGTTAGGAACCATCCCGGCATTCGCCTGGAGGAGAAGTGGGAAACCACGGAAAACCACTTCCAGGATGGCTGAGGTGGGAATCGAACCCACCTCTACTCAGTTGACCTCCCGAGGCTGAGTGGACCCCGTTCCAGCCCTCGTACCACTTTTCAAATTTCGTGGCAGAGCCGGGAATCGAACACGGGCCTCCGGAGGTGGCAGCTAATCACGCTAACCACTACACCACAGAGGCGGACGAAAAGTTACATACAAACTAAAAAACATAAGCAATGCATTAAGAGAACACAATAGGTACATAATGAGGTAACGGAAATACAAGTTTGGTAATAAACACATCCAGCCCCTGAGCCAGACGAATTAACCTATTAAGGTTAGCATCCCCGACCCCGGTCGGGAATCGAACGCTTGACCTCTTGAACTAAATGACTTATTGTTATCAGTTTCAAGTTATTTGAATTTCTGTTGGTCATTGATTTAAGACGAGCTACCTAGCCGAGGCGGTACGGGTGTGCTCGGTTCACCGGAAAGGGCGTGGGTTCGTTTCCTGTTGGGAAGTCGAAAAATTGAAGAAACGATATATCCTCTTTTGGAGTGGCACATGAGCTCTGCACCAAAAAATGAGGACCAGGTTTATTCTTTGGGTCAAAGGCGGCGAGGCATAGAGCTAACCACTCCGTCCCACTTTGTGCCGAGGTTAAGGATGGTTGAAACCTTTGCCTTTCACTCCTCCAAGGGCCTTCAAGGCTTGTACGGAGGTGGTTTCGCTTTGCTAGATTTAAGGTAAATTCATCATAGCCCAAGAGAATGGCTCCAGAGTGGCTCAAGAAGTGTCATCCATTTCCTTTTTTTTTTTTTTTTTTTAATTTGCTTTACGTCACACTGACACAGATAGGTCTTATAGCGACGACCCTGGTCATTTCGTAATGGCTAGCAACAAGTTACAGTATTGCAGCTAAAAGTATCCCGTTATCATTGCATCGTTGCTGTAAAAAGGATACCGCTTCTTCAATTGAACATAATGAGAAGTACATTGTAATCATTACCCCAGTTCTCGCAGAAAGAGGTGTACAGTACTTAATAGTGAGTGGGCTTTACGTCCTGTCTTTCCTCTTCCTGGAGTCTCATTCGGCTTGTTTTATTTTCCGTTCATTATATGAACTAAGGCATCGTAACAGAAATCTCCTATGTTCGGAGTCTTTAGCTGCAGCCACGAATTTAGAACTGGTGTGAAGGGCTGGAACAATGAGCACTCTGCCGTTGAGAACACAGCTGAGATGAGAAATGGGTTAAAATCATGCTGTCGCCCATGGTCTTTTATGGGCTTTCCGTTTCAACTCCAAACGAATGTCAGAGTTGAATGTAAAAAATATGTAAGCCATAACCACTTCCTTAATAACCTTCACGCTAATAATAATTAAGAATACCAGTGCTATTTAATGGTTCCACGTGCTCCTTAGGGGGCTAAATGAATGTATATAATAGTAATAATAATAATAATAATAATAATAATAATAATAATAATAATAATAATAATAATAATAATAAATAATAGAGTCATCGGCATAGAAAGGCATTTAGATCTACTGAGAATCCACTAACTACGAAGCCGTGCACATTGGCACTCATGCGAGGAACTGACTAAATTGTTTGAAACTTGATAATTTCGTTGTTGAATAACGTCAATTTGACAGCAGATGAACTGAATGTTATTTTCTCGTGGATCGGGAACGACTGAAATTTGCATTTATATGCAACATAAAATTGCCTTAAACAGGTTCAGGGATCCATCATTCACACTTATTTCTCCCATTTCGGGTAAAATGATCTCAGGGAATAATAATAATAATAATAATAATAATAATAATAATAATAATAATAATAATAATAATAATAATAATGTCCTCCTCGAAGTGGTTTTCCGTGTTTTCCCACTTCTCCTCCAGGCAAATGCCGGGATGATGCCTAACTTAAGGCCACGGCCGCTTCCTTCCCCCTTTCTTGTACTTTCCGCATCTCCTCACAAGGCCCCTATTGAGCATAGCAGGTGAGGCCGCATGGGCGAGGTACTGATCCTCCTCCTCTAGTTTCATCCCCCGACGCAAATTCTCACGCTCCAGGACACTGCCGTTGAGGCGACAGAGGTGGGATCCCTCGCTGAGTCCCAGGGAAAAACCAACCCTGGAGGGTAAACCGATTACGTAAGAAAGAAAGAAAGAAAGAAAGAAAGAAAGAAAGAAAGAAAGAAAGAATAATAATAATAATAATAATAATAATAATAATAATAATAATAATAATAATAATAATAATAATAATAATAAAGTAAACTCGTGTCCTCATCCTGAGGTGGTGCAGCTCTTGTCAGGCACACCCCCAATGGAGGTAAGCTGCATGTACCATTTCAACCACATACCAGCCCTCCTGCCATTCTTAAATTTCTGGCAGTACCGGGAATCGAACCCGGGCCCCCAAGGACGGCAGCTAATAACACTAACCGTTACGCTACGGAGGCGGACGAATAATAATAATAATAATAATAATAATAATAATAATAATAATAATAATAATAATAATAATAATAATAATAATAATAATAATAATAATAATAATATCGGTAAATTGCAGTTGAATGACCAGTCTTAAAAATGCCTCCTTTCCCCCTTGACGAAATTATACCTTCCCTTATGATGCCTCATACGTGTAAAATCTTGTTTGTAATCTAGATTCTAGATTATGATCAGCATGAAACAGTTTCGGTTGTAGAAGGTAATTGACCTGTAGAAACTTGACTCTATACGTCCAAAGGGTAAACTGGAGACGATTGGGCAGCTTTAAATATATATATCTTTTATCCTCATTTCCTGATCGTAGTCACTGAACTCTCAGATATGTCGTGATGTGAAGGGGCGGTGAACATCACGAGGTTGTTGGTCTCTTATCAGTGTGCTGCAGGGAAGCGGAGCTCGCCCACATCACGATATGCTCCGAGCAGTTCTTCGACCATCGCGCCATCTTTTGCAAGCTTCTACCTCGCTGGTGACCTCTGTATTTTATAGCGCAAAGCCTCCAAAAAAGTTGACTTGTTTTGGCTGGGATACAAACCGTGACTGCCTTAGTCAAATATCAGTGAATATGTCACTCGGCTATCATGCCATTTTTGGGCATTTATAATTGTTTTAAGGAGCTGGGCTAAGTAGCTCATTCGTTAGAGCGCTGGCTGTTTGAGCCGAAGACAATGAGTTCGATCCCGGATCAGTTCTCTGGTAATCGAAGTTTCTCATATAGCCCAGCCTTGTGTAGATAGATTTACCAGGTCGTGAAAGAACTCATGAGGGACAACAATCCCACATCATTGCGTCCTCGAAGACCGCAAAAGAAATTGGTGTGAAGTTAGGCCAGTTATTATTATTATTATTATTATTATTATTATTATTATTATTATTATTATTATTATTATTATTATTGTGTTTGTTTCATTGCACATATCTGGACCAGACACCACAGAAACGCGCCTTGTTCCTCATAGAGCATGCGTCAGGAAGAGTATCCGGCCGTACAACAGGGCCAGGTCCATATGTGCGACAGTTCGCACCCGCGATCCCACCAGGTTATGGAAAATTATTGAGAGAGAAATACACCTGTATTCATTCTGAAAATATTTCTTGATTTTAAATTTAAGGCATAACTAATTCCACGACTTTCTAGTATGTTGTAGATAGGCTATATTAAGTTCAACAGCATCGTAGCACGAATTCCTTGTTTACTACTACTACTACTACTACTACTACTACTACTACTACTACTACTACTACTGCTACTTGTTTAAAATCATTCTATTTCTGTTGATTTTAAGAGATGCCGAAATGTCAGAATGCTATTTGCTTTACGTCGCATCGACACAGATAGGTCTTATGGCGACGATGGGATAGGAAAGGCCTAGGAATTGGGAAGGAAACGGCCGTGGCCTTAATTAAGGTACAGCCCCGGCATTTGCCTGGTGTGAAAACGGGAAACCACGGAAAACCATCTTCAAGGCTGCCGACAGTGGGGCTCGAACCCACTATCTCCCGATAACTGGATACTGGCCGCACTTAAGCGACTGCAGCTATCGAGCTCGGTAAATGTCAGAATGTTGTCTCGTTGGGTTGTCGCATTAGAACTCACTCACATGTCACAGACTTTAGCCAGGATCGAACCTGATATCACGGGAAAGGAATGACAACAACTAAGTAACTCGGCCGCCATGGTTGATCCTTTAATTAGATAATCGAGCTAAACTCCATGTACACATCAATGAAGCCGACTGTATACGAAAGGTACGAAGGACACCGTAGAAGATTAGCTAAAGAATCGGTCTCGATATCATTCGTGAACTCATTTCCTTCCAGTTACCCATTCACAACCCATTTCCTTCCAGCTCATACCGAGACTTTCTTATTTAAGACGGGTCTGTTTTGTATTTTTCCTTCTGTGGCCTTTCTCTCGGTTCGTTGAGTTAGGCAATAATGTGGGTAAGCCCATTTTTTCGATTGGATGCCTTTCCTGTCGCCAACTCACTTTTGAGTGCTACTGTGGTGGTTGATAATGTGTTGTGTGTGAATGATTATATTATATTATATTATATTATATTATATTATATTATATTATATTATATTATATTATATTATATTATATTATATTATATTATATTATATTATATTATATTTCTTTGTTCACAGGTAAGTGCCCACGATGCGAGATTTTATACTTCGTTTCGCTACTGCCGCAAAGGTAAGATTCCTACGACCTTTATGTAAAATATTTAACTTATAATTTATGCCCGAAAATTCCGAGGACTTTCTCGATTTTATACATAGCTTTTCAGAGGACAACTTCTTCAGTTTCAGACAAAACACAATCGTCTATCTCTGTTTCTTTCCTGTGTCTCTTGTAGCTGAACAATAAGAATTCGCTTGATGAAGAAAGCATGGCACTAGTCAACTCACTACCCTTCGGAACGTCATGAAACTATGGTTAAAGTATGCAGTAACAGTAGACTCTGTCTTTTGGTAATGAGATAGCACTATGAGTTCCATGTCTCAGTTTCATCCTTGTTTTTGACAACATGAAAGTGAACGTAGTGGCGTATGGCTTATAGTACGGGGAGTGTCCGAGGTCATGTTTAGGCCGCCAGCTGCAGGTCTCTTGATTTGACTCCCGTAGGCACCTTCGCGTCGTGATGAGGATGAAATGATAATGAAGACGATACATGTACACAGACCCCATGCCAGTGAAATTAACCAATGATGGTTAAAATTCCCGACCCTGGCGGGAATCGAACCCGGGACCCCTGTAACCAAAGGCCACCAAGCCAATCACTTAGCTATGGAGCCGGACAACATGAAAGTGACCGAGGTATGAACGATGCTAGTAATGCCGTTCCTTATGCAACCAGCCCCTGTTAATAAAGGTGCGAAAATGTCACTCGTAGGGTCGGCTGGTGCATGCATTTCAGTGGGCTTTTCAGACTGAGGAATAATACAACTTTTGGCTTGGTGAGGAAAGCAACGTGAAACTACCTCACTTCTCATTTCCCTTGTACTCTTCTTCGGTGACGGCTAGGCCATCAATAACAGTCGATGGAGGAGCTGTTGGAGGATCCAACCAGCCTTCAGGCTGAATACTGAACATTCTACATTCAAGACATCAACTAAGACCCAAAATAAGAAAACATGCAATCTGTTTACATTACTGTTACACATACGACTATTCACTAAGGATATAAGAGAATTTCGTCGCTGTTCAGGCAGAAGGTCATATCTCCCAATGCTCTTCCTATCCATTATTTTCCTTAAAACAGGTCACGCTTCCCAGTCCATCAGAACAATATTCGTTGTGTACATTTTCCTATGTTTACGTGTACAGGAGAATGAACCTTACCGTGCCGCACTCTAGGAATGTGTTTGCATGACTTATTTACGCACTCCTACAGTATAATGTACTTAAGATTCGTTTTCCTTTACTGTCCGTGCATTCATCGAAATGCATTGTGAGATATGGCCTTTTGCTCGAACTGTGACGATGTATTCTAGTCCTGATCGTAACTCGAGTCGATGGATTTGACGTTATGTTTCATAAGAAATGCCGAGAATTTCGCTCTACGCTTACTGAAACCGGGTTGCATTAACTCACTTAATTTCCCGAGGTTGCACATTGATTTGACTTTCCTCACTATGGAACGACGCCTAATAAAATAATATGAAATGTACAGCCGATACCTTCTCAGGACCACCGGTGTTTCTTTTGTCTCGCGTTGGTCCGTTCATTTCTATCACTGTATTTTGTTCGAGGATTCTGTGGATGTACATTCTACATTCGAAGTCATTAGAACTATGAACTGTACTGATTCTATCATAACCTAAGTTACTGGTGAGATGTCTACCTCTGTAGCGTAACGGTTAGAGCTATTAGCTGTCGTCCTCGGAGGCCAGGGTTCGATTCCTGGTAATGTCAAGAATTTAAGAATGGCAGGAGGGCTGGTATGTGGATAAAACGGCACATGCAGTTCTCCTCCCATGGGGGTGTACGTGAAAATAGCTGCAAAATCTGGTGGAATATGAGGACTCGAATTTACATTACAGGAAAGATGGAATGGCTGTCTGTGCATTCGTCAAAATGCTTTCTTCTCTCCCGGATACAAGCTCACAGCTGCGCACCCCTAACTGCACGGCCAACTCGCCCGGTCTTCTGATATTGTACTGTCTTCTTAGGAAAGCCACAGTCAGAGTCAGTGTCTTACTGTAGTAGTAATTTCTGATCGATTGTTTGTTTTCTTACGACTTCTAAGCGGAACTTATAGTTTTAGGTGACTCGATATCGTGATCATAGCCGCAATACCTGCAGTTTAACGTGGAATCTGAGCGTTAGGAACGTGACTTTGGTCCTGTTTCTTCCCAAATCTGTACATTGTGTTCTTATAAAGATTTTGTCTTCCTTCAGAGACCCACATGTCGGTGTTATAGACAGAGAATATTACTAATGAGATTTTTAAAAATGAAACGTCACACGTTAGTAGTTCGAATTCCACGTAAAACTTGGAGGTTCTGTGGCTATGATCATGTCAAATTAGAAGCTTGATTTGTTTATAGCTGTAAGTTCGGATAGTGTGTTCATCTTCTTACGGCGTCTTTGTGCCTTCGTCGGAGGACGCTGTAATAGTGATACAGAGGCTGTCCCTTCGTCTGTAGACATAATTAGTGACTAGGTATGATAATGTGTTGTCTTGTAATGGAAACGCCCAACCTTAGCCTTCATCAGTTGACATTCCTAAGCCCTGATAGTGCATTGTGTTTTTCATGAAGACAGACCTGTCTGTGCACGTGTCGGAGGACATTACTAAAGATAAGCTGTCGTGTGTAGTCTTACCACTGCTAACACCTGTTAATCATCTTCAGAAGACAATGCTATCGAGCAGCTACCGTAGTGTTTGCTGTCTTACCAAGGGTACATATCCTCCGAGATGATAAAGTCCCTTGTCACATCGCCGATAAATTTTGCTAGCTGATAAACGTCGCACTAACACAGGTTTGTGGCAACGCTAATATAGAAAAGGACTAGTACTGCGAATGTTGCGGCCATGGATATGACTAAGGAAAATTCATCTTAAGGGTTGCCGCCTAACGTTGGTTACAGAGTGTACGATTCGAATCATTATATCGATTCATTCAACTGTCCGAGTTAATCTAATCGTGTAATCGGGAGATAGTGGGTTCGAGCCCCACTGTCGGCAGCCCTGAAGATGGTTTTCCGTGGTTTCCCATTTTCACACCAGGCAAATGCCGGGGCTGTACCTTAATTAAGGCCACGGCCGCTTCCTTCCACTTCCTAGACCTTTCCTCTCCCATCGTCGCCATAAGACATATCTGTGTTGGTGCGACGTTAAGCAAAATAGCAAAAAAAAAAAAAAATCTAATCGTAGCAAATGCGAGCTCACGACACACGATTCAGCTGAGTCGCAGCTGTGTATAGTACACAATACACATATGTAATAGGAAAGGCGAGTCTAATGTGTCCTGAATCAGATCACTATCGATTCAGTAACATGATTGGAATCAAATGAATCGATTCAGTAAAATGAATCGAATATCCCATCACTATTGCCGACAGAGGAGTTCTAAACCTCTATCTGGTGACTGCAAGCTTTTACATGGTTAGCACCGTGTAGCCATCTCGCTGGAGAAACCGAAATGCATTATGCGTTAGCGTTAGTAGCAAAATACCACCATTTCAAGGGGCTTCCTGCTAGCGAATAGAGGAATTATCAGCCCCAAATGTAACCATGATATTTCCTTGTCAAATTTAGCTTTGTATTGTCTTCCTTTGCCCTTAATACTCGTCTATGCCATCAACGGTTAAACCCTCTCACTTCTCGAACTTCCAGGCCACAATTTCCCAAATATTTTCAAGCTGAGACACCCAATGCTCAACACATGCTAGCCCTAGGGACCTCTATATGCAGAAAAATATTTAATTTTTGCCTTCGTTTTTATATTTTTTTTTGCCAACGGCCGTAGCCATGTTGAAACACCGGATCTCGTGAGATCTCCGAAGTTAAGCAACATTGGGCGTGGTCAGGAGTTGGATGGGTTGCCACGCGCTGTTGGTGGGGGTAAGGGAATGGAGGAGCGGAAAGGAACTGGCCACCCTACCGCACGTAAACTCCGGCTCAAGAACACCTCTGCGGAGGTTCGGACCTGCCTTCGGGCAGGATAACCCTTACCTTACCTTATATTTTTTAGCTACATAGCCCTAAATCTATCAAAATTAATGAGAATATTACGTAATTTAAACACTTCATTAAGATAATTTTTGTTTGGTGGTCATCATTTCTTTTCAGTTTCGCAATAGTTAATGTATGAGATTCTTCAGTCTGTCAATACCAATGCACTATTAGTTTCGAGAATTCCGAAAGTCTAGGTACAGCAGCTTACGTGGAAAAATGCGGTTGATACAGACGTTTGATCAGTCTGACAAGTGGTGCTGTTTTCTTTAGATCAGGAATTTTAGATCTGGTTCATACGAAGTCTTTTGAAAATGAACATGTAACATTTCGTCACCTCTTTTACCGTATTTCGTTCCGAATTATGTCCGAAGTCCGCCTCTGTGGTGTAGTGGTTAGTGTGATTAGCTGCCACCCCCGGAGGCCCGGGTTCGATTCCCGGCTCTGCCACGAAATTTGAAAAGTGGTATGAGGGCTGGAACGGGGTCCACTCAGCCTCGGGAGGTCAACTGAGTAGAGGTGGGTTCGATTCCCACCTCAGCCATCCTGGAAGTGGTTTTCCGTGGTTTCCCACTTCTCCTCCAGGCGAATGCCGGGATGGTACCTAACATAAGGCCACGACCGCTTCCTTCCCTCTTCCTTGCCTATCCCTTCCAATCTTCCCATCCCTCCACAAGGCCCCTGTTCAGCATAGCAGGTGAGGCCGCCTGGGCGAGGTACTGGTCATTCTCCCCAGTTGTATCCCCGACCAAGAGTCTGAAGCTCCAGGACACTGCCCTTGAGGCGGTAGAGGTGGGATCCCTCGCTGTGTCCGAGGGAAAAGCCGACCCTGGAGGATAAACAGATGATGATGATGATGATTATGTCCGAAAAGGTGTACTGACATGCGAAAAGCACACCTTTCTAGTTACTTATTATTTTAGCGTATGACTTTCATAAAGCACAAAACAATGGGGAATAAAGAAAAGAAAAGCAAGTTCATATTGGACACTTTCCAGCAGCCCTTATAAATTACAGTCCAGGTTCTTGAGCATATCTACTATATCAGGTGTTGCATCAGTACAATCGTGTCTCTCGCCTTGGTAACACCTGGTAGGACACTCAAAGACGATGTGGTAGATTGTCTGACTGTCATTCCCACAGTCGCAGCAGTGAGGGTTTCCAACCCCATTGATATGCCAAGGCAGCAGAGCATTCATGATTAGTGCGCATCCGATTTAATCGGATCCAAAACAGACAGAGTAGCTGGAATCCCGGGGGCCTTTTATTATGCTGTTTGAATCTTTGCCATTGTGGAGGTGCCTTGGTGGACCATTCTTCGTTCAATGTCACAGAGAGCTGGTAACCAGTAAACTGGGGTGGATTTAATGGTCTCATAGTCTGATTTAACTGGACATCTGGTAAAAAAAGAAACCGCCCGGCTCCTTAGGACATCTATCTATTTCTTGTTTTCATTCCCCGCCCGAAGGGCGGGGCGGGCCTCTCAGAGGGTGACGCCCTCGCTCAGGCCGGGAGAAGTGAAGAGAACTGGGAGGTGTGGGAAATGAGGAAGGTGGGTAATGCGGTATGAAGAAGTTAAGGAGATGAGAATAACGGATGTGTAGGTTATTTAGTGCTTTGTGGACAGATTTACAAATACTTGTATAGGAGAGAAGCCAAGAAGGGAAGGTTTAACCAAGGTTGCAAGGGATAAGATGAGCTGCAAGGATGTGATAGAAGGAAGAGAAGTTAACAAGAGAAGTGAGTAGAAGGCTAAGGAGGAGAGAGGTTGGCGATGGTGGTGAAAAGTAACGGGGTGGGGGTGGATTAGGTCGGAGATGTGGACTAGGTGGGTGAGGAGAAGGGGCAGGCCGGGGACGGCGACGATGTGTGGTATGTCGGGACGAGGTTTGAGGAGGCGAGCGAGATTGTTCAACTCGATGGTGGCGGCCATAGAGGTTTATCCCGTCGTCGATGAGGCGTTGAGCGTCTTCGGAAGTTGGAAGATGGAGTCTGACTAAGAAGGTCGGACCGTCGACGTTGTGGATGCGAAACGCTCTTCTCACGGGCAGTCCTGACTGGCGGAGTTCCTGGGCGATGACGTCAGCTGGTATACTTGGTTCCACACCGCGAACGACGCAGCTATACAGGATATTACGGTTCGAAGGCGGTTGCATTGATGGTGGACGTAACATAGTTCCAGGAGTATCAGGAGTAACAGTTCCCTCGGCAGGTGGCTGAAGAGATGTGCTCTGGGGACGTGATAGATCAGGGGTGGGAGGGATGGGGAGAGAAGACATCATAAGGGGGAAAAGATGGGACATCGTTGTGGTGGTAATAGGAGTGTTGAGTGAGGTGTGCGCAGAGGTGGTAGTGGTGGCGGTAGTAGTAATGGTAGTAACCAAGGCCGCACTAGATAGACAGGCCACAAGGCTGGGACCGTGACGTCACGCCAGTGGCTGGCGTTTAGCATGGTAGTATACGGCCCGCTCTCACTGTCTCCATTATATTATTAATTTATTGAACCTGAACGATATAACTGAACACGCCTTTAATTGTGGTTTTATTTAGGCTTGTACACTACATCAGTTTATGCGGGGGAAAACTAGCGGAACAGTTTATGTACATTTATTTACGTAAAATTAAGCTGGCATCTGTCATTTGTAACGGAACACGGTTTCATGCAAAAGATTAAAACCCATAATACGTATAAAAATAGTTTTAATGTTACTATGCAAATACATGATAGCAATTCACAACAATAGTCTGGAACCTTTCTTAGAAATTAGGGTTCAACTTAAAACTTATCTAACAATTCTTAAGGTTTCAGTTTATCAATTTTCCTTTTCTTTGCCGATTTATGGCTATCCTTACTTGAGGATTTCTTCTTCTTAGCAACGAGTTTGTCTGCGATAACTTTTCTATAGTTATTCAATAACATATTACAAAAGATGTATATACATTTGTCAACGTAATCTTTAAAACTACTTCTACAATCACTGCATGTTTCAAACATGACGTTTTCATTTTCCAGAACTTTGTTGACAAGCAAAATCAGAATGTTTCTTTGAGAATCACCATGTAAAAACCTCGATTCAAATTTATCTGTTATAAGTACACTAAATAATTTAAACTGTGTGATCAAAATGTTAACAATAAAATATGATGGATATTTCAAAGCTCCCCTGTCAATTATATTGAAATAAAAATTGTCCTCCGGCTTTAACACATCTGACGTTACATTATCATTATTTAACAATAAAACATCTTGACAATTTATACATGTACAATTTTTCATAATTATTTACAAATATATCCACCAATATAAACTAGACCTAACAAAATGTTTTCAGGTACAATAACATCATTTAACTCAACTACCACATTTTCAAAATGTGAAATGTCTGTTGGTTTGAAGCTTTCACAATCTGAGCTCTTGCAATCCATATACTTACTTAATGAAATAGGCACTAATAGGGATTACCGTCAGGGCTTTCAATTTTCGTTCTGACTCAAGGATTTGCTTCACTGAAATATGGTAGCAGGCACCACTCATTTCCCTGTACTGCCCAAATCGTGCTTCCAGTTCGTCAGTTTGAAATTTCCCTAACAATACATACTTGAATCCTAAACTTGTTTTCAAGAAATTTATTACCTCTAAAATAGTTTTTGTCGTGTGAACTAAGGCTGTTTGAGTTTCATTAGCAAGTTTTCCATGACGACTTTCTGTTTTTTGTGTACTCTCCCCTTGAACAGACAGATTATCCCATCTAATTAACCATGTTAAAAACTTGCGCAGAAATAAAACATTGTCGTCATGAATCGAAAATACTGCGTTACAATGAGGTTCTTTAAATCTGTCGCCTTTGAAAGCATACTTAACATTAACAATCTTCCACCACTGAAGAATTATTTCTAAGAATACAACTGTGCTTTTAAAACCATCTCCATTTTTTATTTTATCAAAGCGGCGACATTTTTCTCATCGAAGAGCTTAGAACAAAGGTTTACATTTTGTCGCTCTAAAGAAGTTGGGTACAACACTTTTTGGTTCAGGGCAGGAGCAAACTTAACTACATCATTCTCTTCTCCTCTGTGGAGCTGTTTAAGGTGACCAACACTAGCAAAACATTTTTTGTCTGACTCAGGGTTGTCAAAGTCAGGAAACACGAAAGTTTGTAAGTTATCGGCCTGATTAAGCCAGTTATTTCTTAAGCTTTTAAATAAATGAACAGTATCGAACATTACAAAAATCTTTTGTGTTTCGTCAAATGGATTTTGAAAAGTGGTTTGTAAATTGCTTTTGCACAGCTTTTCAAACATTTTTCTATTAACACTGTTATTATCAGAAATTATGCATACTACCTTATAACCTTGTAACGTTCCAGACGTTACAGTGTAATTATGTTAATTTTATTATGTGTAATTAATTCAGGAATTTAACGTCATGATATTTATCTTGGTATGTAATTGTATTATAATTCATGTTTAATCATTTGCTCACTATCATTTCATTACTTTGTAACTACGACTTATAAACGAGGGCTGAATATCCTAATATTCACTTAGATTCTTGCGACAGTTGGTTAAAATTAACTTGCAGTAGATTTCAGTTATCTTGCCACATCACCGAGGAGGAAGGGAGGACAAATTTAGACACCAAGTTCTGGGAAAAGCGAGCACGTGTTCACGCGTCCTAACGTAAGCTACCGTATTTCGACCAGAATTATTCGAACTGATCAACGCCTATATTTTCAAAGGAGCGTCATGTTGCCATGGATACTGATTGAAAGGACGAATAGAAGAACAGTTGATATCTTGTGTTGGACCCATCTACTCTAATTTCTGGAGTGGGGAGAGAAGTGTCATCTGATTGGACCACGTGTAGCGGCCTGTAATTAGCGCGAGAGAAGGTTATAAAAGGACGTGTTGGAGCTCCTGGAGGGTAGCTCTACAACGTCTTATTCGCTCTCTACATTATTCTACGATCTTCTACGAGGCTTCTACTTGATTTTCTACTTGATTCTGCGTCTCGATACTTAGAAATTCTGAATGAGGGGTGTATAGCCACTCTCATGAGGAAGTACGAACAGCATGGCTACAAGACCGGTTTGAACCAGTCTAAGTCAATAGATAGCTTTAATCTAGATAGAAATGAAACTTCAGAGAATATTTTCAGTAAAGTTGGAAGGATTCTTAATTGAGTATCCTCTCCATAAAACCCAAGGTGGTTCTTCTAACTGTGACATAGGGCTTATCTCCAATCTATGGGATAAAGCATAATAGGGAGTGTTAGTTTTGAAGTCATCTTCCAATTAGTGGTGGGTGCAATTTGTAAGGCAGGAATGGTACTGAGCTGCAGATGAAGAGATATCAAAGACGACCGGTGATGTTCCAGCTACAAGGAGGGAAGCTTTCCAAGGACCAGCAGAACAAGACGACATGGTGAGCAAGCGAGTTAAAGATATTGCAAGTTTTCGCGAAGTAGAGTCATTCAATTTTTTATTAAATTCATTTTCTAATTTAAATTCAGTTCTCGTTAAACCGTCGTCATTCATATTAAATATAATAAATAGTATTTTTCTAGTTCACTTTCATTAATCTGCCTTAATTAGCCTTTTGATTTCTAATTCTCCTACTTAATGATTAGTGTACTATCACCTCACCCCTGTGATAAGAGTCTGTCCAAGCTTGATTATAAATTTTATCTTTAAGTCCTCAACTTAAAGATTGGCGCCCTTTACTTGCTTGGTTGCATTTCTCATTTGATGATTGTTCTCCGAGAGGGGAAGTCACATAAATGCCGCTCCAACGTGTGGCGAGAAAATCATTAAGTACGGAGCAGTTAATAACAGTAACAATATCAGAATTCGTATTGTGGGCAAAATTTGGATATCCACGTTTCATTAAGAGTGTTTGATTGTGGGAAGGGTCATGGCTGATCAGACGAAAGAGGAGAGGATGTTGCGCAGTGGACGAGCGATAAAAGGCAATAACGTAGTGAGTTCAGAGGAAGAGTTGTGTAGTCTTGTAGAGGAAATTGAAGATAGAAGTGTAAGTAGTATGGAGAGTGAAGGCAAGCAGAAAGAAGTCAGTATGGAGTCAGATGATAGTAGGATGGGGGGCGAAGCGGAAGTAAACACTAACAATGAAAGTAATAATAATGATCAGTTAATGGGAATGATGCAGTTAATGTTAAGTAAGATAGAGGACACTAAATCTGAGCTTAAAAGTGAATTGGAACAAATTAAAACAGATGTAGAACAAAATAACACTAAAATTGAGAGTATTAAATATGAACTTAAAGAACAGTTAGAGCAAACTAAAGCTGAATTAAGTAGGGAGATGAGGGAAAATAAGGAGGAAGCGAATCGGAGAATGGACGAACACAGTAGGCAGTTACGCGATCTGGTGTTAAAAAATGAACATTTTAATAAGCGATTAGAGGACCAGGAAAGTGAATATGTACGGCAAGGGAAAAAGGTAGAAGAAAAGTTTGCGGAACAGAGAAGTGAATTCCTGGAATTAATGGGGAAGGAAAACAACTCTACTAGGGAGGAAGTAATGAGGCAGGTCACTAGTATTGATAAGAGAGTTGAGACTCAAAGAGGGGAAATACGGGTATTTAAAGACCACGTCCAACAAGAGATTGACACGGTAAAGCTTAGAATAGAAGATGAGACCCGGGCAAGTGAAGAAAGGTTTGCGATAGCTGAAGAGAATAAGATTGAAATTAGGACATTGAAAGAGAAGCAGGTTAATTTGGAGAGAGAAATTGATAGGAGAGACAGAGATGTAGAATGCCGGATGGAGAAAGCAGAAAATCAGTTAAAACAGGTGGCAAAGGATAAACAGGTTTTCACGGGAAGGCAATGTCTAGGAAATAGCTACATTAGGGAAATTGAACTACCTAAATTTAATGGGAAACAAACAAACCCGCTAGATTTCCTTAAGATGATAGAGAAACGGTTTGAAAAGCGTCTAGAGGAAGGGTCTATGGACTGGGAAGACGTTATGGAAAATATTGACCATGCTTTTGTAGGAGAAACTCGGTCTTGGTTCATGGTATATAGGCAGACGATGACGAACCTGAAAGAATTCAGAAATAAATTTAGAGAGAAATTCTGGAATGAAGCGATACAAGCTAGGGAGAGAGAAAGGGTGGTATTTGGGAGGTACAAACAGCATGAAGGAGTTACTATGACCGAGTACTTCCTGGCACATGTCATGATTTGTCAGAACTTAGATGGTATAACCGAAGGGTCTGATGTAGTAAGACTACTTTTGAGACATTTTCCGGACAGGGTGAGAGAAGCGGCCTGTATGCAAAAAGTTGGAACTATTCAGGAGATGGAGAACCTACTAGGCAGTTTTGATGCGTTAGGTAACCTTAGGAGTAGAACGGAGAATATTCAGAACTTTAGTCATCACAACGGAATGAGACCTAACGGTAGTACACAGAATCACGGAACTCGCAATCAGTTCAGACCTCAGCAGAACAGCAGGAGAGGAGCATCTGAATATAGGACAGGAAATTCCCAACGGAGGCCAGAGCAATGTACTAATGAGTCCAACGTCAATACACAAAGGGAACCTTTAAACTAACGAGAGGCTGTAATGTTAGGTCAGAATTCCAGCCTAGTAAGAAGGTAGCGAAGTGTCTTGCCATGAAAGTGTTACCATATGACCTCGATGTTAGAGACGATTTGTTGTATGAACCAGAGCAGAATAATGGAGATTCAAGTAATAAAGTAGTCAATCCCGTTGTTAAATTGAAAGTTTGGGGGCGTGGGTTAAAGTTTTGATTGATTCTGGTAGCCAAATATCATGTATTAGTTCTCAGTGGTATGAGTCATTAGTGAAACAGGGTATTCAGTTGGAGGAAATGCCTGTTAAGTCTACTTTCATCATTACGGCTGTTGGAAAGAGGTCTAAGCAAATTTGTAAACAAGTAGCTGTCCCGATCTGTATTAATAATTTTATTAGCGTTCAGATATGTTTGGTAATTCCGCATTTAATATTTGATCTTATCTTGGGATCTGACTGGTTAACGTTAAAATTGGCTCAGTTAAATTACAATGATCTAGTGCTAAATTTGAGGTGGAATAATGAGGATATTAAGGTCAAGTTTGAGGAGGAAATTCAGAGGAAAACGGAAGTTAGTACAGTGTGGAGAATGAAAGAGGTTTCTAAAGTTAATGAAGAGGCTAGTAAGGGCCTGAAGTTGTGTCAGTTGTGGATTAATGAGGATAAAATATGTGGCTTGAAAGAAGCCGTAAGTAGAAATGAGTTGAATGAAGTCCAGAAGGACAAGTTATTTGAAGTGTTATGTGAACACGTGGAGATTTTCTCCGAGAAACCTGGTGTTACCCATCTGTATGAACATTCTTTTTCTGTGCTGGATAAGACTCCATTCAGCGGACCGCGATATCCGATACCACACAAATATGCAAAAGCCGTAGAGGATCAAATTCAAGCTATGTTAGCAGACGATGTGATTGAATTATCAAACAGTCAATATGTTAATCCCTTAATTGTTGTGCCTAAGTCTGATGGATCAATACGTTTGTGTATTGATGGCAGGGAGATGAACCGACGTATTGGTGCTGATCAGTTGAGATCACAAACCATTGAAGAGTTGATACAGAATTTTCAGGGTAAGAGTTGGTTTTCTACGTTAGATCTCAGGAGTAGTTTTTGGCAGATACCTTTAAGATCAGAAGATAGGCCTCTTACTGCTTTCAGCTATAAGCATAGTTTGTACCAATTTAGGCGTGTTCCTTTTGGGACCCGTACGAGTTCGGCAGCTCTTATTCGCGCACTTAGTATTGCCTTGGGAGATGATACTGGAGATTATGCTACTATTTATATCGATGATTTGGTTATAGGATCTAGTACCTTTGAAGAGCACTTGGACCACTTGGAGAGGGTTTTTTCTAAATTAGAGTATGCTGGTTTTACTCTGAAACTTGACAAATGTGTTTTCAGTAGACGAGAGGTGACTTTTTTGGGGCACCGTGTATCGGCAATGGGAGTGACGCCTGAGAGCACAAGAATTGAAAAAATATTGAATACTACGACACCTAGAAATATTAAGGAGCTCAGATCGTATATTGGTGTATGTAATTTTTTCAGACGATTTGTAGTGAGATTTGGTAACTTACTAGAGCCATTTAGAGAACTATTGAAAGCTGGCAGTAAGTGGGAATGGACACAAGATCATGATAGAGCTTTCCTAAAATTAAAAGAAGGATTCAGGCAGGCGGTTGTTTTGAGATACCCCATGCCCGACAGGAAGTATGTGTTGCTGACGGACGCATCTCACTGTGGTATCGCTGGTGCACTATGTCAAGTAGATGATGATGGTAATTTAGGGATTGTGTCTTTAGCTTCCAGAGGTTTAAGTGCTGCTGAAAAGCGTTATACTATAACGGAACTTGAATTCCTAGCTATCGTATACTCCCTGAGTAAATTTAGGATGTATGTTTTAGGTACCGAATTTGAAATTAGGACGGATCATCATGCTCTTTCTTTTGTATCCAAGTGTAAATTATCATCTAACAGAGTTAGTAGATGGATACTCGCCCTACAAGAGTATGATTTTAAGGTAACTCACATTAAGGGAAAGAATAATGTCCTTGCTGATTTATTGTCACGTGATCCGAAGTTGTGCGAAGAAGGTAGCCTTCTAGAGCCACGTGAGGGCATTATTATATGTACATGTCTGTCTAAGGAAAATGAAACTGCTCTAAATAGACTACGTAACCTATTGGTTGAACAGTCGGTAGACGAAGAATGTCGGGAACCTTTGTCTGTACTTCAGGGAGGAGAGCAGCTCACTGTGTCGCATGGTAGGCACATGTACAAACTGGTTAACGGGTTTCTAGCCAGGAAATGTGGCGAGGATCTCTGGGGGATTTGTGTACCCAAAGCGCTACGTGTGGAATTGATTTGGTTTATCCACAAGGAATTAGGACATTATGGAGCTAATAAAGTTCTGTATGAGATCCGACAGAATTTTATATGGGACAAGATGGGAAGAGATATAAGAAAAATTCTTTCCACTTGCGATCTGTGTCAGCGTAGCAAAGTTCCTAACCGCTATTTAGAAGGACCTCGTCAGGCAGTAATCTCAGAAAGACCTGGTGACTTGGTGTGTACTGATTTATTTGGACCTGTGGTTAAGGGACAGTTCGGCTTCCAATATATTTTAGTCATTATTGATGCTTTATCGAAATTGGTCAGATTATACGGTATGAGAAAAGCCACTGGAAAATCTTGTAGTCGTATAATCAAAGAGAAGTATATACCTGAATTAGGTACTCCTCTTAGAATATTATCAGACAGTGGACCGCAATTTATTTCGAGAAAATGGAAGTCCATAATTAGAGAGCTAGGTATTACACAGGTTCATTCATCCATTAGATACCCTCAGGGTAATATGTGTGAGCGCGTTATGAAAGAGTTATCTCGCATGTTTAGATGCTTAGTGTTCGATAAGCATACAGCCTGGGTGGCTCATTTATCCCGCATAGAGACATGGATCAATGCAGTTCAACATGAAAGCACGAGATTGACGCCGTCACAAGTTCATTTTGGTTGTAAGCCTCAGAATGAACTAGTGAGAGTATTAGGTTTGCCTGAGGAACCCCCTCGTAATGCTGAATTTTTCGTCCGACTGGCACGGGAGAACCTGATTAAATCTGGAGATAAACGTAGAAGGCAACAAAAACGTAAGGTACTTGATAACTTTGAGGTAGGGGATATGGTTTTGGTGAGAGTTCCCATGTTGTCAAATAGTGAGGATAAGGTAACAAAGAAATTTTTTCTTTTATATCAAGGCCCTTATAAAGTACATAGAAAACTAGGACCCTGTGCTTACAAGTTAGCGGATGGCGAGAGCGTAATGAATGGTTCATACAACATTAGTAGTTTAAGGAGATACCTGTCGTGTGAGGTGGCTGAACCGGATTGTGAGATATAGGTCAGTAACTCGGGGAAGTTGCTACTTGTTATGTCAGACTACGAGCGGTATGTGTTTACGTCTCAATTGTGGTGGTATTTCCTAGTTGTGTTTGTAAACAAGGGAGATGTTTTGTGTGTAGCGGTAGATGTACGCTTGCTCATTGACGATCGATCATCTGTTTTCCGTATGTGAGGCCATGAAATTTTATATATTTGTTTTCTGAGATGTTACAGAAGGCTAATTAAAGCTGACGACGGCAAATAATTAATTTTCCCGTATGTGCATTTCTAACTTGCAATAGTTTTACCGTGAGCTTAAATCACGTGTGTATTTGTGTGAAGTGTATTGCATCCTGCTTCAAGATAAGGTTGAAACATTCGAAAGAGTGATAAAAGTGTAAATTGTTTGTATCATATGTTTTCCATTTTTTTAATGTAAAAGATTGGAAGAGAACGTGTTACTGCTATCTAGCAAAGAATGTCGGAGAGATGGGGAGGAAAAGGACAGATAGACACTCGGCAGAGTTTGTAATCTGAATTGTATATATTATGTTATATTCTCTAGAATAATCTTGTTTTTTCTTACAAAAGTGAAAAGTTGCTCATGATGGGCAGAACTTAGCATCTAAACCTCAAGATGAACTGAAATAACAGACAGTCGCAATGGGAAGCAGTCTAAGAGAGATATGGAAAGAGTGAGATATAATTAAGTGTATGAAAATACTGTCGCTCGTTATGGGCAGGTAATAGAGGTATTTCAAGTCAATGTGGGAGTAAGTGTGTGAGTTCTCAACTCATGTAATATTTGTTAAGAACTCATGGGGGCGTATGTAACGTTCCAGACGTTACAGTGTAATTATGTTAATTTTATTATGTGTAATTAATTCAGGAATTTAACGTCATGATATTTATCTTGGTATGTAATTGTATTATAATTCATGTTTAATCATTTGCTCACTATCATTTCATTACTTTGTAACTACGACTTATAAACGAGGGCTGAATATCCTAATATTCACTTAGATTCTTGCGACAGTTGGTTAAAATTAACTTGCAGTAGATTTCAGTTATCTTGCCACATCACCGAGGAGGAAGGGAGGACAAATTTAGACACCAAGTTCTGGGAAAAGCGAGCACGTGTTCACGCGTCCTAACGTAAGCTACCG
Organism: Anabrus simplex; assembly: GCF_040414725.1. Classification (NCBI taxonomy): domain Eukaryota; kingdom Metazoa; phylum Arthropoda; class Insecta; order Orthoptera; family Tettigoniidae; genus Anabrus; species Anabrus simplex. The sequence goes on along the minus strand of NC_090268.1, from coordinate 341,498,575 downwards.
TATTTCGACCAGAATTATTCGAACTGATCAACGCCTATATTTTCAAAGGAGCGTCATGTTGCCATGGATACTGATTGAAAGGACGAATAGAAGAACAGTTGATATCTTGTGTTGGACCCATCTACTCTAATTTCTGGAGTGGGGAGAGAAGTGTCATCTGATTGGACCACGTGTAGCGGCCTGTAATTAGCGCGAGAGAAGGTTATAAAAGGACGTGTTGGAGCTCCTGGAGGGTAGCTCTACAACGTCTTATTCGCTCTCTACATTATTCTACGATCTTCTACGAGGCTTCTACTTGATTTTCTACTTGATTCTGCGTCTCGATACTTAGAAATTCTGAATGAGGGGTGTATAGCCACTCTCATGAGGAAGTACGAACAGCATGGCTACAAGACCGGTTTGAACCAGTCTAAGTCAATAGATAGCTTTAATCTAGATAGAAATGAAACTTCAGAGAATATTTTCAGTAAAGTTGGAAGGATTCTTAATTGAGTATCCTCTCCATAAAACCCAAGGTGGTTCTTCTAACTGTGACATAGGGCTTATCTCCAATCTATGGGATAAAGCATAATAGGGAGTGTTAGTTTTGAAGTCATCTTCCAATTAGTGGTGGGTGCAATTTGTAAGGCAGGAATGGTACTGAGCTGCTGATGAAGAGATATCAAAGACGACCGGTGATGTTCCAGCTACAAGGAGGGAAGCTTTCCAAGGACCAGCAGAACAAGACGACATGGTGAACAAGCGAGTTAAAGATATTGCAAGTTTTCGCGAAGTAGAGTCATTCAATTTTTTATTAAATTCATTTTCTAATTTAAATTCAGTTCTCGTTAAACCGTCGTCATTCATATTAAATATAATAAATAGTATTTTTCTAGTTCACTTTCATTAATCTGCCTTAATTAGCCTTTTGATTTCTAATTCTCCTACTTAATGATTAGTGTACTATCACCTCACCCCTGTGATAAGAGTCTGTCCAAGCTTGATTATAAATTTTATCTTTAAGTCCTCAACTTAAAGATTGGCGCCCTTTACTTGCTTGGTTGCATTTCTCATTTGATGATTGTTCTCCGAGAGGGGAAGTCACAACCTATATCTGTTAATACTTTAAGGACTTGCAAAGTTAGTTCTACTAAGAAATGTGACGTTAGGTTCTTACATGGAAACAAACCAACAACGTCTTTATTTTTTTTAAAGAATGGATGGCAACATAAAGGTTTGTACAGTTGTAGCTAATGTTGCGTTATTTTCTCCACTTTTACTACTAAAAGCAACTCCCACTACCTTTCCTCCTTTATAGTTAAGCTCAGGTTTTACATAGACTTCATCCAACAACAAGTTACAAAATCGTTCATGTTCATTTAACAATTTTACTTTCTTTTTCAAGTAATTCCAATGTGAATCATCTATACCCGAATTTTCCGTGCCTAGTTTTGAGGTAAAAGACTGCAAATACACAGGGTGAGGCATTGTAAGGAACGTTGACTGTCTTATCTTCTTATACGCCCCAGGAAATGCGAAAAATATTGAAGCGAACCATGTTATTAATATACAGGAGTAAGACACTTTCTTTGCAAAGGCTAAATTTAACTGTTCCTTGCAAAATTCTAATTTATCAGCAATGATACAGTCATCAACTTCACTTTCAATTTCATCGATTATTTTGTTCACAGTTTCTATTTTGTCGTGGACAGTCACTTTTGATTCACAAGCAAGACTATGCAGGAAGTTACAGATACTTTCCAAATTTAACCATTTTAATATCTTGCCCCCGTTACCTAATGCACGTATATCAGGGTTATCATTCATGAAAATACCATGTTTTATGGCTTTAAAATCAAGAGCCTCGTTTAATGTTAAAGAAGTACCAATTTTCGGAATATGTTCCTCAGTCATATAAATTTTGAAAATACATAGATTTTGGCCGTCGAAATTGACAAAAACTTTGTCAAAATCTAATTTGCATTTAGTAGTGAAATTACCTTTAACGTCATCGAAGTCCTTGATCCTGTCATCTTCTTCCTCAGCTTTCTTTCTTTCTTCTTCCCGTTTTTCAATTTCTTCTTGTCTTTGAATAGGAGTTTTCCTCGGTCTTGGAAGATTTTTAGACAGATAGGCAGGCACATTTTCAAACTTAGTAGGAATAGCGTCGTTTGAGAGTTTTAAACGGTTACGTTTTACTGTTAAAATAGACCCATCAGGTCTTTTAACAGAATCCTCCCTAATTACGAAACGTTCGTCTAAGTGTTTTATGCACACAACTGAGTTTGTTGAAGGGACAAATTCTGTTCGATGGATGCCTAAGATCCACTTTTGTTTCCGAACCAAATAAGTAGGAAATTTAAACACTGAAATACTGGGCTCTTCTGAATTATAGTTGCTTCTACAACCAGGCACACAAAACGACGTGGGCATAATTCACAATGTTCACACACGTTTAAGTCATTCAACACCATTGATAGCCTTACTGCTGCGAGGTTCATATCAGCCTACAAGTCACTGGCGAAAAATGAAGCGGATGGCTCTTCGTGTGACGTAGCGCCGGAAGTGGAGGGGGAGCCTTATGGCCTGTATATCTAGTTGGCCTTAGTAGTAACGGTGGTGGTGTAGCTAGAGGACACGTGTGCTGGTGATGACGGGGATGGAGGGGTTGTGATGGGCGAAGCGGCTGTAGCAGGTGCGTTGTCCATGAGCTGCGCGAAGACGTTGGAAGGAGTAGATTCCACACGGTGAAGGCGATATTGGATGAATACACCATTATCGTGAAGGTTGAAGTAGGCATCTGCAGAGTCGATATACAGAAGTACATCCGGTGATGGTGCGGGGCCGTCGTAGAGTCGTGCGGCACTATGAACGCCGAGGATGCGCAGATCGGTCTGGATGGCTTCGTCGGAGATTGCAAGGTCAACATCACGGACTATACAGGTATAATACATGGCGGGAAGGCCGACTTCCAACTTGGTGTCTGACCGATATGCTTTGTTGGGTCGGCTGGGTGCGATGTTAGAGTTGCTGCGTCACCCGGCCGAATCAAAAATAGTTTGGGATGAGGTAATGGAGAAGACAGTCCACTGTAGAGACAGACGACGAAGTTGTCGAGAAGTGAGCTGTGATGTGTTAGGACATACCGTCTATCGTAAACCTACCCACACAAATCGCTATCTTCATGCATATTCTCACCACCATCCAGCACAGAAACAAGGCATTCTCATGACACTCGCCAACAGGGCGAGACGACTTTGTGAGCCATTACACATCCAGGTGGAGATGGACACGTTCAAAGTCGCGTTCAAAGGTAATGGTTACAGCGATCTGCAGATTTATAGACTGATTGTGATGGTTCGGTCAGCTTCCGCTTCGAACACTAGCGTTGTGCCACGTCCTGGGAGCCATCTGGTGTCGAATGAACGTACCATTTCCACTTCTATTATAACGTCTAAATTTCAGTGTCATTGTTTAAGAAGCCTTGCTCGTGGTCAGTCGAGATTTCTACTGAAGACGCAGAGCACAGCTTTCTGCGAAACGTTAAGAATTTTACCTTATTTTCTTCCTTTTTTTTCTTTTTTTTTGCTAGGGGCTTTACGTCGCACCGACACAGACAGGTCTTATGGCGACGATGGGATAGGAAAGGCCTAGGAGTTGGAAGGAAGCTGCCGTGGCCTTAAGGTACAGCCCAAGCATTTGCCTGGTGTGAAAATAGGAAACCACGGAAAACCATCTTCAGGGCTGCCGATAGTAGGATTCGAACCTACTATCTCCCGGATGCAAGCTAACAGCCGCGCGCCTCTACGCGCACGGCCAACTCGCCCGGTACCTTATTTTCTAGCCGCGGCATAAGCCCTTAAGTCTTTAAAATATCATGTCTTTATTTATTTATTTATTTATTTATTTATTTATTTATTTATTTATTTATTTATTTATTTATTTATTTATTTATTTATTTATTTATTTAGTTATCGAAGTTAGTATAGTTCTGCTCTCGTCTGTGTGACCCCCTCAATTCATACCTCATGAGCCGCCACTGTCTTCAGCCATGTATTGTATTGTGAATAAAAAAAAGGAATGAGCACATGGTATTCCTGAATTTCCTCGCTGGCACTTTTCTCAGAAACAATGGAACGTATTGATATGTTTGTTGTGGATGTCGCCAGGGTTTGTGAATTATATTTTTATAATAATGACTTAGGGGGAGTCGTGACTGATATTTTGCGAATTTTGTCCAAAACATAAAATTTCCATTTTTAACCTTAGCAATCCCCCATTCTTCCTCTTTCAAACACTGTTATCACTTGTGGTTTAACGCCGTTTTAAAGCTCTCGCTGCCGGATTTGACGGATAGCGACATGGCGTATATAGAGCAAGCATATGCTCCTTTCTCTCACGTTGTCAGACAATATTGGCTTCAGAGTTCTTTCGGTGTCCAATTTCAATAATTCCTCTGGAATACATTTACCTTGTAGTCGACCTTCACTGTGCATAAAAGGAGACAGACGTCTGAAGGAATAACTTACAATCCATAGCAGTAATAAAACAAGCGTGTTTCTTAAAGCTTTCAGTTACATTTTTCTAGCATAAAATATTATCAGCTCATTGCTATGAATAAAATGCCCTTTTGCGACAGAGTTCTTATCAGATTCACCTGAAATTCTCTCATAGAGTTTCAGTATGTACAGGAATTAACAGTAGTTCTGTATTTTATTAACAGTTAATTTTTGTTCCTAAAATAGTACCAAAGTAGACTTTTGCCTCTTCTATGAATAATGAAGGATTGAAAAAATCTCCAGTAATTTATACCTTATTTCAAAACCCATAGTAATTATTAAGTAGTTGAGTATTTTTTACAAGTCTGTCAAATTATATCCCCAAAATAATGAAATGTGTGCCGCACGGAGCATTTTGTGTGGTGCCCTATCATATTAATATAAGGATTCGTTTTAAATTTGGTAGTGATAAGTGGTAAATTGTAGAACTTCCAAATTTCATTCTTTACTCCCCTTAAGTCTAATAAAATATCAAATACGCCTTATAGGCTTCAGCGCGCCTCGCTCATGTTCTGAGTGACTGTACATTTGATTATGATTTTCCATTTCTTTGTAACTTTTTTAAAGTTTCTGCTTGTCAATGCTAATTGTTCCCAGTTTGTTTCTATTATACAAGTTATCGAATTCCCAGTTCTGTTATTTTAATTTTTATACTTATAAGTTCAATAAGTTTGTGGCAAATCATTATCCTTGTAATCAAAGGAACAATACAAAATACAATTCCGTGTCATACGCCTTATATTCACACCTTAATATACCAGAGTAAATTGGATCTCGTGAACTTTCTGACGCCGTAGAAAGAACTTACGATGAAATATCTTCCATATAATTTTTTTCGATCGAAATTGAAGCTTGCACCATTCCTAGTAAAGTCTAAAATTAATATCCATTACTGAGTGTTTTCTTCTTTTAATTAAATGAAGCCTTCATTTACTGTCAGATATTGTGCTTCTCAAGCCTGGAGAAACCAATTACGTGGTAGCGAATTGTCGTGCGGATATTGAATTCCAGAATATTTCCCTTATTAATGAATTGATAACGGAAATTGCAACCCAGTTAGAGAAACTGGCCGCTTGAACTCAGAAACGCCCACCAGAGATCTCGTAGTTACTGTTTCTTCAGAATTTTTGGAAATTAGAATGCAAACGAACACCCTCCCTTACTTCAGGTACTGTCTGAAAAACATGTTAGCAGTTGGAAAACTGTTCTGTACTACCAAACGAGTTGACTGCGTGGTACGGGTTATGTAAGTTTTCATTTGGGAAATAGTTGGTTTGAACCCCATCATCGGCAGGCCTGAAGATGTTTTCTTTGGTTACCCATTTTCAAACCAGGTAAATAATGAGGCTGTACTTCAGTTAAGGCTACGGCAGCTTCTTTCCTATCCCATCATTACAGAAAAACTACCCGAGTTAGCACGACGTTAAACAACTAGTAGTGACTCAGACGATAGAAGCGCTGACCTTCTAGGTGCAAGTTAGCGGGTTCGTTCCGATTAACTTGAGGGTGCTGAAATACGGCACCCTCTTGTCAGCAGATTTATAGGCTCGTAAAGGAACTCCTGCAGAAAAACATTCTGACACCTTTGTATCTTTAAAAACCGTAAGAGTAGTTAGTGGAACGTAAAACTACACCATCATCATTATCATCATTATCATCATTCAACAAAAATTGTAAACAAGATCATTAAGCCCCGGTGACTGTGCCAAAACGCTGCACAGAACGTCACATAACTTAGACGGTTTTGGGATTGCAAATTCTAATAGACACCCACAAACTCTGATATAATCTTCTTAAACCGCTTTTCCCACACATTGTGGAGTCGCGGGTGCGACCTGAGTAGTGCATGTGGAGTTGGCCCTGTTTTACGACCGGGAGTCCTTCCTGACGCCAACCCTCTTTGGAGGGATGAGTAATAATAATTATCTATATTGTTGAAACGAAAAGCCTCCGTGGCTCAGGCGGCAGCGCGCCAGCCTCTCACCGCTGGATTCCGTTGTTGAAATCCCGGTCACTCCATATGAGATTTGTGTTGGACAAAGCTAGTTTGCTAGTTGCTTTACGTCGCACCGACACAGATAGGTCTTATGGCGACGATGGGACAGGAAAGAGCTAGGAGTGGGAAGGAAGCGGCCGTGGCCTTAATTAAGGTACAGCCCCAGCATTTGCCTGGTGTGAAAATGGGAAACCACGGAAAACCATTTTCAGGGCTGCCGACAGTGGGATTCGAACCTACTATCTCCCGAATACTGGATACTGGCCGCAATTAAGCGACTGCAGCTATCGAGCTCGGTGTTGGACAAAGCGGAAGCGGGACAGGTTATTCTCCGGGTACTTCGGTTTTCCTTGTAATCTTTCATTCCAGCAACACTCTCCATTAACATTTCATCTGTCTTTCATTAATCATTGCCCCAGAGGAGTGCGACAGGCCTCGGCAGCCGGCACAATTCCTATCCTCGCCGCTAGATGGGGCTTCATTCCATTCTTGACCCGGTCGAATGACTAGACACAGGCTGTGGATTTTCATTTCATTGTTGAATATTCTTCATATTCTTCATATTAATGATACTATTTTCATTAATAAAGGAAATTATTTTTGACCTCATAGCTTACAGAAATCCGTGTGAGTTCTACTGACATGAATTGATTGTACAGTGTTTATTACCTAATGTATGGCAGCACCATGATTTGGGGGGGGGGGGCTGTACGTGACTCCTCCTTACATGGAGGCCCCGCCTTAAATTGCCGACCAGTATTTTGATCGTGAAGTGAGGCACGTAAGGAGAAAGGAGCATGTTCTTCACTGATATACGTTTAAAAAGACTTGAACAATTTGAAAATGGGGGCTTATAGACGCATACTGCGTATAAGCTGGGTTAACAAGGTAACATATGTTGAGGTATTTGGACGTATGAGAAAACCAGAGGAAAGAGGGAGAAACAACAAAAAGCAGCAGCTTGAATAGTTTATCCATGTCATGTGACACCCCCCAAAAGATACAATCTCTTGTATGTAAATATGCAAGGTAAAATGGAAGGCAAAGGAGATTCTTAGGTGGTGGTGATTATTGTTTTAAAAGGAAGTATAACTAGGCAACCATCCCTATATAACACTAATCAGAGCAAAAAATGGAAAGGATCCGATACTTCGAAAAATGAAGGTATCGGGCAAAGGAAGATCAGGCCCACGAAGGACGTGAAAATGAAAGACTCCCTAGGCCTCGCAGCCTAATACCATCGGGGTCGGAAAATAACGAGAGTTGACCAGGGGAGGTCGGATAGGATAGAAGAAAATGAGGAGCCTGACACAAGTAAGGGGAAGCAATGTCAGGACTCAGCTCAGAGCCCCATGGTCGCTAACTCACGCTTCCAGTTGCCCGTTTCAGTTGCCTCTTACGAGAGGCAGGGGATACCGTGCGTGTTATTATACTTCCCCCTCCCAGAGGAGGAAAGAGAAATTCTAAGAGATGAAGAACATCGTATCTAAAGGATTTGAAGGAATGATACGAGAAATCTACTAGCACTATCGCGAGTGGATGCGAGAGAAGAAGAAGAAGACGCCGGTACAAAAGAACCAGCGTCAAACTTTGTATATCTATGGTCCTTAATAATATGTTACTGTAATAGCAGGAAAGAAATCAACAGTGTTTAAGATAATTTTTGGACATTTTTATCATTTAATCTTGGTCTAAAAGCATAGAACGATAGAGGTGCATCCTTTTGTTGTGAAAGTTTATAAACCTCTGTGCATTAACTAACCCTCTGGCTCCATAGCTGAGTGGTTAGGCAGTGGTCCCGGGTTTTAACTTCCGACTGAGTCGGGGATTTTAACTTGCATTAGTTAATTCCTCTGGCTCGGGGACTGGGTATTTGTGCCGTCTTCAGCATTAGAAGTCATTTTTGACATGGCCCCATCCTTACCGACGCGCAGGTCGCCTATAGAGCGTTTAAGACCTGCACCAGGCCTCTCCGGAGGCCACACGCCATTTATTGGTTAAATAACCAACCACTGAATCTCTATGAAAATGTACTGCTCCTCAGGGCTTTCGAAAAGAAATGCCATTTCCGGGTGGCTCGGTTTTCATAAACCTGTATAAATGGCAGAGGTTTTCTCTCTCTCTCTAAGAAGAGAGGTGGCGGTACTCATTCGAACTTCATAAACTGAATCTCACACTTGGTTCATTCATCTCTTCCAAAGGTACAGGTTTTACTACTGGCCCATTCTGAAGACATCTTTCAATCAGTCATCAGTGATCTACATTTGGGGCGGTCGCCCAGGTAGCAAATTCCCTATCAATTGTTTACCTAGGTTTTCCTTATGGGTTTTCAAAGAACTTAGAAATTTATCAAACAATTCCCTTGATAATTTATTCCAATCCCTTACCCCTCGTCCTATAAATAAATATTTGCCCCAATTTATCTCTTGAATTCCAACTTCATCTTCAGATTATGATCTTCCCTACCATTAAAAGCTTATTCGTCTAATAATGTCATTCCACGCTCTCTCTCCACTGACAGCGCGAAACATAGCACATAGTCGAGCATCTCGTCTCCTTACACCAAAGTCTTCCCAGCCCAGAGTTGGAAACATTTTCATAACACTACTCTTTTGTCGGAAATCACCCAGAACAAATCGTGCTACATTCCTTTGGATCTTTTCCAGTTCTCGTATCAAGTAGGCCTGGTGTGGGTCCCATACACTGGAGCCATACTCTAAGTGGGGTCTCGCCACAGTCTTAAAGGTCTGCACACACAACCTCGTGGGAAGCGAGTTCATCTTTGTCTTCACACCGAAGCGGGAAACAGTAGCTGATGAGCAAGTGCTGCTTCTTAATTAATGTTATTTGCTTTACGTCCCACTAACTACTTTTTTTTAAGGTCTTCGGAGACGCTGAGGTGCCGGAATTTAGTCCCGCAGGAGTTCTTTTACGTGCCAGTAAATCTACCGACACGGGGCTGTCGTATTTGAGCACCTTCAAATACCACCGGACTGAGCCAGGATCGAACCTGCCAAGTTGGGGTTAGAAGGCCAGCGCCTTAACCGTCTGAGCCACTCAGCCTGGCAGTGCTGCTTCTAGCAGATACTGAAGACTATGACCGAACTTCCATCACTTTTTATGTTCGTAAACTTGTAAAATATTAACACACCTTACAACCTAGTATTTTATTTTTCGCACAAAGCCAGTCATTTCTCTGGAAGAAGTAGTTTTTCTGAGTTAAGTTCATGGTCAGAATTGTTTCCCTCATGAACTGCTGTAAATATGTCGCTGCTTGTGTTGTTTTTCTTCACATTCATCTGATTAACTGTTCTCAGGTTCAGGAGTTACTTTAAAAGAATCTAAAAGAATCGTCATGCTTTCTTTTATTCCGCACGGGTACAAAGTAATTTGTTATTTTATTCATTTCACTTCTGTAACATGTGAACCACGTGCATCCCTTCCTCCTACTACATAACTGTGAACTCGCTTGCCTTGGCAGCACAAAACGAGTGTTTTATGCTTTTCAAAAAATGTAAAAATAATTAAAGCAGTTAAATATCAAATCTGTACGTTGATAATAACGGCATTAGTTGCAATACGAATACCGTTAGATTGTCCTTGATATAAGAACAGTTTGTTTGATGAAGGGTGAGGGCATGTGGGCAGTGTTGCCAACTTAGCGGATTTTCCGCTAAATTTGGCGGAATTAGAAGACTGTCGGCGGAGAAATATATCATTTAGCGGAGAGCGGATTTTTTGGCGGAATTGTAGATTTATTATAGCGGAATTTAGTGTTTTATCCATTTTACGTATTTTTTAACATTTGTACTCCAGTCTGTCTAGCGAGCTATTCCGTATTTATTGTTAGGAGCTAGCAGTCACATGAGGAAAACATGATATTTGGATTTGATGTAATGAGATCATGGTATCATAAATTTGTAATGCGTGGGGAAAGGGTACTTATCTCTTAGTTGACGAATGACGACAGGTAATGAAACTGTGAGAGAGTAGCATTTATATTTATGCTATGAAGGAAGACCGTTTAATGAACTGGCCTGTTTTGTGTGTGGCCCTTGAGGTAGGGGCAGTGTTGCCAACTTATATTTTCAAGTTCCGCTAAATACTACTAAAAATCCGCTAAAATTCCGCCAAGAAATCCGATCTCAAGTGAATAATAATAATAATAATAATAATAATAATAATAATAATAATAATAATAATAATAATAATAATAATAATAATAATAATAATAATAATAATAATAATAATAATAAAAGTAAATGTCTGCACTCACCTGATCTGTGAGTTTCACTGGGATTAACCCCCTGCCCGCGAGCCGGTGAGCTAAAACTTGTAGACGTTTTAGTGCCGGGTGCAAACTAGGTGAATCCCGTACCTCAAGGGCCACACACAGAACAGGCCAGTTCATTAAACGGTCTTCCTTCATAACATAAATATAAATGCTACTCTCTCACAGTTTCATTATTTGTCGTCATTCGTCAACTAAGAGGTAAGTACCCTTTCTCCACGCATTACAAATTTATAATACCATGATCTCGTAACATCAAATCCAAATAACATGTTTTCCTCATGTGACTGCTAGCTCCTGACAATAAATACGGAATAGCTCGGAGACAGACTGGAGTAAAAATTTAAAAAATAAACTTAAAATGGACAAAACACTAAATTCCGCTATAATAAATCTAGAATTCCGCCAAAAAATCCGCTGTCCTCTAAATGATATTTTTCTCCGCCGACAGTCTTCTAATTCCGCCAAATTTAGAGGAAAATCCGCCAAGTTGGCAACACTGGGTAGGGGATTGCACCCGGCAGTAAAACGCCTGCAAGTTTTAGGTCGCCGGCTCGCAGGTAGGGGGTTAATCCCGGTGAAACTCACAGATCAGGTGAGTGCAAACATTTATTATTATTATTATTATTATTATTATTATTATTATTATTATTATTATTATTATTATTGCTCGTTTTACTGCTCATTATTTGAAATCGGATTTCTTGGCGGAATTTTAGCGGATTTTAGTAGTATTTAGCGGATCTTGAAAATATAAGTTGGCAACACTGCATGTGGGACAGGAAAGAGCAAGACGAAGATTCTCTCTTTCTCTTTTTGTTTACTCCGAACTGACGATACGAAATGGCTATTCGCACAAGAATTATAATTTTAGAATGGCAGAAGCTTGAGTCATGGGCTCGTACATTGTATGTATAGAAACGTAACAAAACCGGATACACAAGCTTGAATTTAAGCCGTAAGTCAACACTTCATAGTGTACCAGTAAAAGAGCCCGACTCTCAGATTAAATTTGATAGGGGCATGAAATAGAGTTCTCAGGGTGAAAAACTGGGTTAATTGTAGCTAGGGCTCGGTACAGGAGGTAGGGTCCTATCTACAGAAAACTTTGACTCTGATTGTATAAGAGTTTATTCAAATAAGTCATGAGTTTGCACATCACCTCTGAGTAGAAATGGACTGTCTTCCTCGTATTCCAATAGTATGGCTTGGGTTCTCCAGCTCACCAAGCCAAGCTGGTTGAAGCACGTTCCAGAAGACTCCAGGGATTCCAGGGACTCCAGATACTCCAGACAGAGGCAGCTGGACTGTCGGGGTTGACGGCAAGTAGAGATGACTCGAACTCTGAGGCCCGGGTTGAACCCCGATGATCCAGGCGATGTTGTAGATAGTCACGTACTACCTCAGCCCAATGAGACTGAGAGGATTGATGTTCCCAAGGTCACTAGTAGCACTGAGTCCATGAACACCTTGGATGATCAACTTATAAGCAGAGATCTTGATAATTGTACATCAAGACTTCCAACACTCCTAAAATGATATGAGTGGTATTAATAATTTTAGAGTTCATCACTAGGAAAATCTTCGTCTCTGAATAACGTTTGGCAACGAAAAATACAAGTCCCTTCTTGTGAAATTATAGTTAAACTCAAAGTTCATTACTGGCGAAGGTGCAAGTCTTTGCCTAAACTCGAACGAAAAAACACAAGTCCATTCACTTGGAAGTCTGAATATATTTAAAGTTAATCACTGGTGAAATTCATAAAGTCTTTGAGTGACCACTGACGAAAACACAAGTCCATTCACATAAATAAATTCACTGACGAAATTTATAAGTCTTTTAAACCAACACTGGCAAATGTACAAGTCTTTGAGTAAATGCAAGTGAAATCCTAACTTTGTTCAAAGCCGTTGGAAAGTTAAAGTTCATCACTGGCAATGTTAATCAATCACTGTCTATTAGAAGAATGAGTTCCTCAACAGTTGCAAATATTCCACGTAAAAAAACACAAGTCCATTTTACGAACACTTAGAAAAGTTCCAATCTCGGTTACGTGTAAATAATACAAGTCCGTTCAGTGAACACTTAGAAAAATTCCAACTTCGAAGACACGTAAATAATGTTCAGTGAACACTTAGAAGAATTCGGGTCTCGAACCCATGGAAATAATACAAGTCCATTTAGTGAACACTTAGAAAATTCCAGCTTCGAAGACACGTAAACAATACAAGTCCATTCAATGAACACTTGTAAACATTCTAAGTTCAATTACGAAGACTTAGAAAAATTTCTACGACACTCGAAGTCTTATGAGTCCACTTTATAAAACTTGGAAGAATCGTCTTCCCACACTTGTATAATGACAGAGTTCCACGATGATAGTAGCAGCAAGAGTGTCCTCGCTGACTACTCAGCTGAGACTGTGTGAATAGGCTACAGTAGGTCCCCTTTTTATTCAATCCGGGAGGTCTACGTCATAATACGGTTTGATTGAATATCTCCCGAATCCCTCGATGGATTTGCTTGAAACTCGAGCATTGGGACGTTTAGGTGATCCCAAACAAGATGACATATCGCTCGACTCGCTAGCACAATTATTATAGAAATTTCCAAATTTTCTCCATCGAACTCACTAGAACAAGTGACGTGGAGTCCAGAAAATACCAGTCAAGGCTGGTAACACGTGTTGAGACGAGCGGGCGGCCTAGCTATCCCCTGTGGCTACGTCACAGCTCACAGTCGTCATACACTTCGCTAGCTGGTCCTCGCTGTTGGTAAACAAACCATCCGCGCTCGGAACATTACGCGTGGTAAATAAACGTAACTTATGCTCAAAAAATACTTATGTACAGGTCGTAACCGGTACAATAGGAAATGCGATAGGAATATTCCGAATAATATCTAGTTCATTTTTTGTTTCTTTAGAGAAAAAGGTAACGGTATTGTGTACCTTTGCGTACCGCCACGAAAAAAACACCGATAAATGGTATGGCGTACTGTGTTATAGAGCATGGAACTCTGAGGTGGTGGTGATTGTTTTAAGAGAAAGTACAATTAGGCAACAATCCTCTATGTAGCATTAATTAGAGAGAAAAAATGTGGTGGTGATTGATTTAAGAGAAGGTACAATTAGGCAACCATCGTCCATGTAGCATTAATCAGAGAGAAAAAATGTGGTGGTGATTGATTTAAGAGAAAGTACAATTAGGCAACCATCCTTTATGTAGCATTAACCAGGGATAACAAATGTGGTGGTGATTGATTTAAGAGAAGGTACAATTAGGCAACCATCCTCTATGTAGCATTAATCAGAGAGAAAAAATGTGGTGGTGATTGATTTAAGAGAAAGTACAATTAGGCAACCATCCTCTATGTAGCATTAATCAGAGAGAAAAACTGTGGTGGTGATTGATTTAAGAGAAGGTACAATTAGGCAACCATCCTCTATGTAGCATTCATAAGGGATAACAAATGGAAGAGTCCCGACACTTCGAAAACTGAAGACATCGGCCAAAGAAAGGCAAGGGTCACGAATGGCGTAAACATGAAAGACTCCCTAGGCCTCGGGAACCTAATACCGTCGGGGTCGGAAAAGAGCAAGAGTTGATCAAGGGAGGTCGGATAGGATAGGTGAAAGTGAGGAACCTGGCACAAGTAAGTGGAAGCAATGCCGGGACTCAGCTGAGGGCCTCGTGGTCGCCAACCCACGCTCCCCTTTTAGTCGCCTATTACGACAGGCATAGGATAACGTGGGTGTTGTTCTACCACCCCCACCCACAGGGGTCATAGAACTCTCATATCTGCCCTAAGTTCCTTCATATACGATAGTGGATGATGAAAATCGTGTGTGGGAACCTCACTGTGGAAATACTGGAGGGGAAGAAACGCGCAATTGAACCGTGGAATTCCTCGCCCCAACTTCGGATTAAGCTCTAGTCCGAAGGTGCCATTCATCCTGGCAATCAAATGAAGAACAAGGGCGCCCCTGCTTTATTTTCTACCCCTGGTGATGTCTGCTATTCGCCTTTGTTTACTCTTCTAATCTCAAGCTCCGAGAACAGTCATTATCTCATGGATTAGTCCTTCCCTTCAGGGAGTTCCTTGTCGGCTTTTTCATCATTGGAGAGAAGATGGTTGAGAAAGTTGTTTTCCCTTCTACTCCCACAGGAACGATGCAGTGGATGAGATGCGCAGTTTGGTTACAAGAAGTAAGATAGCTGCAAATCAGCAGAATAATGGCACAACGGATTTGCATCTTTAGGATGTTCATTATTATGCTTTCCTCAGCTGTAGTGGTAGCGTGCCTGCCTCTCGCCTGGATACCCGGATTCTATTCCCGGCTAGAATGGGGTTCATTTAGGGTCGCGAAGGCAACTGAGGAGCTGTTGATAAGAGAGACAGTGTACTCGGTCACGAAAACCAAACACTGGGACTGACGATGTCGTCACGCTGGTTACGTGATACCGCGATATCTGGGTAAGAGCGGTTGTATGTACAACGAGTATATTATTATTATTATTATTATTATTATATCATCATCATCATCGTCATTCTGTTTTTATGTCGCTCTAACTGTTGCAGTTTCCCCATACCGACTGAGACCGCGAGTATTTGAAGGTGCTCAAATGCGATAGATTAGCCGGCGCAAAAGAAAATCCAGCTAGACAGAATTTCAATCAATCAATCTATCTATCTATCAAGCAATCAGTCAATCAATCAATCAATCAATCAATCAATTATTTATTTATTTATTTATTTATTTATTTATTTATTTATTTATTTATTTATTTATTTATTTAGCTCGCTGTGTCGATTACGGTGTTCGTCCGACCACTTTGCATCAGGTATCCACTTCACATCCCGAAAAACCCCAAAGTCTCAATACTTGTTCTAAAAAGGTCTCGTTCGTGGGCGTCATCTGGTCGTAGGTCCATTTCTTCGAAGTATTTCTTGACGTTAACGTACCAGGGAATTGTTTATTTTGGTTTTGAGTCAAAAATGTTAAAAATGAATTGTGTCCGTCGAGAGTCGTCCATCCGTCGTAGGTGACCGTAGAAGTGAGCCCTGCGTTTGCGCATTGTGTCCGTGATCTTCTCTTAAACTAAATTTCTTGTCTGGATTTTTTATGTGCATACCGTTTTTAAAGTTTGGGCCAAGAATGTTGTGAAGAATCTTTCTCTCTTTTTGCTCTAACTTAGCGAGCGTACGTTTCTCAGAGAGGGTAAGGTATTATTATTATTATTATTATTATTATTATTATTATTATTATTATTGAATAGGTCACGTTGTTTTCCTCATCGGGCTATGAAATACTAATAAATAGTAAGGAATGGTGTTCATTCCCGAAACCTGTCATATTCATAATGAAAATAAGTATTTCGAATAATAATAATAATAATAATAATAATAATAATAATAATAATAATAATAATAATGCCACGTGGCAACCGGAGAGGCCCGGTGAAAGTTTTCCGAGTTGACGCCCATCAGTTACCTGCGCGTCTGTGAGAATGGGGTCCTAATCAGAATGAAATCTAATGTTGAAGATGGTACCAGCACCGAGTTCCAACACCGAGTTCCGAACTGGAGGATATAACCAACGAAGGTTAAAATCTCCGAACTAAGGTTTATGGTTCCTTATCTCAAATTGGTCCATTTGCCGTCCCCCAAGTATGTAACATCATCGCGGATACACACTGTGAAAGTTCCGACATGGGGAAGAAGTTTTCGAATCACCCTGTTGTTGATTCTCGGTTTCCATAGAGATAGACGGATGGTAACAGAATGCTGGGTGGTCGCCTCAATCGATGGCGTGAAGTTATTTTAAATGCATGTTTAGGTTAGTTGCCTGGCTCGTTCTTGTTTGTAAATAGACCTGTCTGCTATGATTTAACACCGCTGACGTCAAGTAACGAACTTGCTGTAGTAATATGCGTCGCCTTTCTGTTTTTTGTACATTTTCTGACAGGTAGAAACGCCGTTCTCTGCCACTGTCTACTGTAATACAAACATGACTCTACCTGGATCATTGTTTCTCATTCGCTTCTTTCTTGTCATCAGATCCGGTCTCCGCCTCTTTAGCGTAACGGTTAGCACTATTAGCTGCCTTCCTCGGTGGCCCGGGTTCGGTTCCCGGTACTGCCAGAAATTTAATAATGGCAGAAGGTCTGGCTGGTATGTGGTTTAAATGGTACATGCAGCTCACCTCCATTGGGGATGTACCTGAAAAGAGCTGCATCACCTCGGGGTGAGGACACGAGTTTACTATCAGATTCAGTACTTTACTTGGACTTCCTCTCCCCGATTACTTTATCTTCTTCTTCTTTATCTGTTTATCCTACAGGGTCCGCTTTTACCTCGGACCAGCGAGGGATCACACCTCTAAGGCTTCAATGGCAATGTCCTGGAGCTTCAGACTCTTGGTCGGGGATACAACTGGGGAGAATGACCAGTACATCGCCCAGGCGGCCTCACCTGTTATGATGAACAGGGGCCTTGCGGGGTGGGGGTGGGGGGTGGGAGATTGAAAGGGATAGACAAGGAAGAGGGAAGGAAGCGGCCGTGCCCTTAAGTTAGGTACCATCCCGGTATTTGCCTGCAGGAGAAGTGGGGAAACCACGGAAAACCCCTTCCAGAATGGCTGAGGTGGGAATCGAACCCACCTCTACTCAGTTGACCTCCCGAGACTGAGTGGACCCCGTTCCAGCCCCCGTATCACTTTTCGAATTTCGTGGCAGAGCCGAGAATCGAACCCGGACCTCTGGGGATGGCAGTTAATCACACTAACCACTACACCACAGAGGTGGACTCCAAGATTACTTACTATTATTATTATTAATATTATTATGCTGACTGATCGTTTATAAAATGTGTTGCGGACGAAACATATTGTCATGAATGATGTCTAATCGTATACTGATATACATGTACCGGGCGAGTTGGCCCTGCGGTTAGGGGCGCGCAGCTGTGAGCTTGCATCCGGGAGATAGTGGGTTCGAACTCCACTGTCGGCAGCCATGAAGATGGTTTTCCGTGGTTTCTCATTTTTACCTCAGGCGAAATCTTTGGCTGTGCCTTAATTAAGGCCACGGCCGCTTCCTTCCAACTGTTCCTATCCCGTTGTCGCCATAAGACCTATCTGTATCGGTGTGACGTAAAGCCAGTTGTAACCATTGCGTGTTCCTGTGATGGCTGTTAGTGTGGTGTGTTGTCTGAATATGAATAAGATAGTGTTGGGACAGACACAAACACCCAGTCCCAGAGCCAGAAGAATTAATCAAATGTGATTAAAATCTCCGACCCCGTCGCGAATCGAGCCCGGGACCCTCTGCACCGAACGGCAGTTCGGTGACTATTCAGCCTAGGAGTCTGCCAATAATAATAAGAACATGCTGGCCTCTCACCTGGAGGCGCTATGTTAAATTATGTACTGGAGCTGGAACGGGCTTCATTCAGTCTCACTAGGCCAACCAAGAAGTTGGGTAATACGAAAGGCAGCGGTTCCGGTCACGTAAACGGAAGTAATACGACATTCTCACTACTGTGTGCTTCTGTGTTAGTAGTGTGATGTATTGTGTAGGCCTAATAATAATTGTATTTGTTTTTACGGCCCACTAACCACATTTTACTGTTTTCGGAGACGCCGAGGTACCAGCATTTTGTCCTGCAGGAGATATTTCACATGCTAGTAAATCTACCGACAGAGCTGCGGTGTGATTGCTGACGCGGCGGAATATGGACCCTGACAGAGATTATTTATTGAAGAAAGAGTTTATAATTATTTTGTCACTGATGTAGGCTATTTATCTTGGATGAGAATAACTAACAAAAGAAAGAATCGACGAATGTGGATCCATCTTATTGTGAGTGATAGAGTAACAAAAGGTAAGTTTTATACTTTATTCAAACAACCAAGGAGAAATGATGTCAATTGCTTCTTTCGTTGAGTTAATTTACTAAACGCAAAAAATAAAACGAAGAAAAATACTCGTATGAGAACCAGTATACCCCCAGAGGAAAAGTTGTTTATAACTCTGAAGTAAACACCAAACACACACTGGTATTTTAAAATGAATTAATCAATAATCAAATTACAAGTTATATGAAAATAATATACGCGCCGACTCTGAAACCGCCATGTATGATCAGTGGCATTGGATGGAAGAACCGCTTGAAGGAATAAAACAGCTCGCTGCACATGGGAACTACGATGTTCAGAATCGGTACAAGTACTGCGAGGTGGGTATCGCCGCTGTGTTAGTGTCTTTCTTTCTATCTTTCTTTCTTAATCCGTTTACACTCCAGGATTGGTTTTCCCCTCGGACTCAGCGAGGGCTCCCACCTCTACCGCCTAAAGGGCAGTGTCCTGGAGCGTGAGACATTGGGTAGGGGGATACAATTGGGGAGAATGATCAGTACCTCGCCCAAGCGGCCTCATCTGCTATGCTGAAGATTGGAAGGGATAGACAAGGAAGATATTTATTTATTTATTTATTTATTTATTTATTTATTTATTTATTTATTTATTTATTTATTTATTTATTTATTTAGCTTATGGCTAGTACATAACTCTACATACAAATATTCAAAAATATATCAAACATTATAACACCTTAAACAATCAACCAGTCTCTAAAACAGTTCATAAACTTAAATCCAAGCTGTCCAACCATTCTACAACCCCGTCAGAAGCACACACAAACTCCTTCAGCTGATCGGAGTGTGACCTCCTAGGACATTCGGTGACAATATGACGGATGGTCTGTTTCTTCTCACCACAGTTGCACTCAGGGGAGGAGCGCATACCCCACATATGCAACAATGACCCACATCGTCCATGATTGGTACGGACTTTGTTGAGAAGAACCCAAGTTCTTCTGGGGAGATTAAAACCAGGTGGTGGGTGTTGGCGACTAAAGAGGGTCTGCCATTCATCTGGAGCTGAGTTGGTCCACTCCAATTGCCATTCATCAGAACCGGAAGAGGTAAGAAAGCGGCCGTGGCCTTAAGTTACGCACAATCCCGGCGTTTGCCTGGAGGAGAAGTGGGAAACCACGGAAAAACACTTCGAGGGTGGCTGATGTGGGAAACGACCCCACCTCTACTCAGTTGACCTCCCGAGGCTGGGTGGACACCGTTCCAGCCGTCGTACCACTTTTCAAATTTCGTGGCAGAGCCGGGATTCGAACCCGGGCCTCCGGGGTTGGCATGTGGTGGTTTCACCGACTAAAATGCTAAGTTGTGAGCGCTGAATCGTCTGCCGACTCGGTGAAAACCGCTTTGTGTGCCATCTCGCTTAAAGAGTTTCTGGACAATCGTGAACAACCCATGTCATTCAACAAACAATATCTTGGAACACGCTGTTTATAAGATCTATTAATGGGACGAGTGAAATGATAAACTAGTTAGTCATAACTTTCGCAAGCAGCGTCAACATCCGTGAGTATTAGCTTATCATCAGCTGGCAGGACGGAGATTGCTGTGGAGTGCAAAATAGCTTGTAAGTGTTGACATCACCCCTGCTGAACACAAGAAACAACCATTAATAGCCGCAGAACAACGTTGGGGAATCCCATATAATTATCAGTGTTGCCAACACTAACAAGGAGAATCTGTGATGTGCCTGATACCTATTCTGGTGAGCTTTCGCGAGTACACGTAACAGTCCTTTGTCATTTAAGGAGCCTTTCGAACGGACTTCATAATAAGCCGTCATATAAGTCAGCGTTCACAGCGTTCTCGTAGCATAGTGGTCTAGGTGCTGGCTTCTTAATGTTAGGTGCACGGGTTCGAGTTTCTTTCAAGTCCGCTTCCTTCATATTATATTTGTCTCTGTGTAAATCCACAGCCTGTTTTCCAGACATTTGGTTGGGTCAGGAATGGAATGAATGAAGCCCCCATCTAGCGGCGAAGATAGGATTTGTGCCGGCTGTCGAAGCCTGTTGCATTCCTCTAGGGCAATGATTAATGACTGACAGATTAAATTAAATTATATTTTTGGAATGGAAGATGACAGGGAAAACCGGAGCACCCGGAGAAAAAGCCTGTCTCGCCTCCGCTTTGTTCAGCACAAATCTCACAAATTTGGCGGGAGTAGGAAAGAAAAACAGGCAACCAACTTCGTTTCTGTTGGCTGTGAGGTGACAGTTAGTTGACATAGCCTCCAGAACACGGTCACTGCCTTGCCAGTTTGGCGCAGTAGCGTTTCGAGCAACATTTTTCAATATATTTGTCAGTCTCTCTTAGTTTTGTTATTTATCCGATTCACTGCGTTATTATGTTGTAACTTATTGTTAGTTAAAATATGATTTTATTTATGTATTTAGAAACGAGGACTGGACAAGAGTCGTGCAACTTGTGGAGAAAGAAGTCATGAAGGCTGAAAATGGATATTAATTAATGTCTCCTATGAGCTGACTTCCTGGAGCTCTGAAGATAAGCTTCACGTGGAGGAGATATGGAGGCGCTGAGGTATTGAAACTTCCGGGTGATATACCTCCATGCGAGCTACTGCAATCATAAATTTCTTGGTCTATGTGCCTCTGTTTTATTCTGAAGAACTCCAACATTTTTTCAAGTCCTGTTGCGTAGTGTTATTGTAATTTACTTATTTCTACATTTAAAGAATAGTAGCTACGTATACTGCCTGCTGTCATTTCTTGATGGACACAGTACTTTTGCATCCATCTCTTGGCACAGGCGTTGCCTACGCTATAATAGAAGGCCTGGACAAGCCGACACATTTCTGGGCGAACGATGTAGTTCAGGCAATGGCCGCTTGGATCGCGTTTATGTTCTATTATTCTGATGTTCTGTCTATATCCTTATATTGAATATTAATACAATAACGCGAAATAATACATTTTTATTATCATTATGTCCGGTGTGAATGAGATATAAATATACAAAACAACTTAAAACACATTACACTTCATAGAGTTCTTTCATTTTGCACTTGTTTATCACAAAGGAGTAAAGAATAGGGAAATAGGCCTAAATAGAAGTACTGACCCGATTTTTCCCTAATTCTATAATTTCAACACTTTTCTGCTCAGAGGCTTGCTCTTGAATTTGTTTAATAAATCACAGTCATTAGTCACTTTCTTTGCGTTATTATCAAGAACAGGCCTGAAAAATGTAAGTATAACGTATGTGATGTGTGCTTGATCACAGTCGCGGCACTGAAACGTCTTTTTAAACTTTGGAGCGGTAAGGAATTTCAGCTTTCGGACAAGTTTACATTTTCCGAGATATCCTAACGCCCGCGTTGTAAATATTAATACATTTTTAATAAGAAGAATTTGCAACGGCACTTTGTCGGGGAGGCAGAATTCCCCTCACAGTACTTACACCGTAATCTGATTCGACAAAGTGCAAGCTACATGTTCTGGAGTTATCATTAGGAGCCGGAAGAAGAGATACTTTTCTGCTGCCCTGTCCAGAAATAGCAGGCCTCCATTTCTCCCGTAAACTCGGATCTTTAGGAAAAAGATGAAAATTTATATTTGTGTATATTTCTTCGCAGTGTCAGATGTGCAGTTAGGCACGCAAAATTAACCATCATAATAATGTTAATAATAAATAATGTTATTGGCATTACGTCCCACTAACTACTTTTTCGGTTTTCGGAGACGCCGAGGTGCGGAAATTTTGTCCCGCAGGAGTTCTTTTTACGTGCCAGTAAATCTATCGGCAGGAGGCTGACGTGTTTGAGCACCTTCAAATACCACCGGATTGAGCCAGGATCGAACCTGCCAAGTTGGGGTCGGAAGGTCAGCGCCTCAACCGTCTGAGCCACTCAGCCCGGCAATAAACCATCTTAACCTACAGAATGGAAAGAGAAACTTGACGGTAATTGGCCCCAGGGGCTCTGAAATCTTGAACGTGTGTTGGCAACCACGGGGCCCTTAACTGAGTCCTGGCATTTCTTCCACTTACTTGTGCCAGGCTCCTGACTTTCATATATCCTATCCGACCTTCCTTGGTCAACTCTAGTTCTTTGCCGACCCCTACGCTATTAGGTTTCCGAGGGCTAGGGAGTCTTTTATTTTCACGCCCTTCGTGGCCCTTGTCTTCCTTTGGCCGATACTTTCATTTTTCGAAGTGTCGGACCCCTTCCAGTTTTTCTCTCTGATTAGTGTTATATAGAGGATGGTTACCTAGTTGTACTTCCTCTTAAAACAATAATCACCACCACCACCTTGACGATAATTTGGAAGCACATAACTAAACAAATGTTACTGTAAATGCATCTCAGCAACCATCCATATATTGCAAATCGTGAGACCAAATAAATTAAAAACGACAAAACTCATTTCGCGTTAGATAAGGCCTTACCGTATAAAATAAAGTTTAATATATTATTTCTTCTTATAAAACATATTGCAGTAACACACATCATCATAGAATTCACGCCAAACAATAGAACATAAACGCGAACCTAGCGGTGGAAAAGAGAAAAACTATTAACCCGCTTTTAATGCAAGAAATTGGCTTTCTGTCCAGGCCTTCTAGTATCTTAGTAGGCTTTGGCACAGGCTAGAGTAAAGTGTAGCTTCCACCGAAGTCCGAGTCAACATCCATGGCTGTGACAATATGGAAGTTGCTGGGGTATGGGTAGTGATGAGTAATGATATTCAGAGCATGACTAGTGCATCTGAGTGTTATGAAATGTGCTGCTCATAGAGTCAGTCGTGCTGCAATGGTACTTTCTGACCCAGTGAGGAAAGCAATGGCAAACTACCTCACTCCTCATCTTGCCTAGAACGCCTCATTTTGGTGCTACCATTGGTTTTGCGGTTTCCTTATAACCGCATAACCTTTGGTGGTGCTATTTGAGGATCCACCCAGCCTCTGGGCTGATGACCTAACAGACAGACAGACAGACAGACAGACAGACAGACAGACAGACAGACAGACAGACAGACAGACAGACAGACAGACAGACAGACAGTTATAGTTACATAATTATAAATATTTCCTTTCGTACGTTACTCTTTTTCTTATGCTGCTGCTTCTGCTGCTGCTCCTGCTGTTGCTGCTGCTGATTTTTCGTTGGGGTCACGGATCGTACTGTCCCGCACTTGGCTGTTTCATTGTCCTTGCTGGCGCCAACCGTATGTGGAGGGATGTGTTCTCAATTTTGTGTTTCTTTGATGGTTCTGTGATGGGTTGTGTGTGAATGAAAAGATGTAGCCTATAATGAAATAAACACAAACACCCTGCCCCAAGAGAGAAAAATTAATCAGGCGCTGAAATCCCTGACTCCGATGGGACTCGAACCTCGGACCTCTGTGGTCAGAACACTGACCATTCACTCAATAACTTGATATCTTTTCTTTTAGAGGCCACAAGTACAAATGTGGAGTGGCCGCGCAACGTCTGGGAGACGCCACTGTAGTTTATTTCTGTCATTGCAAGGAAACTACCGAGGCCACCTACCTTTCAAGTAACTATTCAGAACCAACATACTAAAGCATCAGTGCGCCAGTGTTTAAGTCGTGTGGTGGTGAATAATTTTTACACGAGTGTCAACTGCGTCTGAGTGACTTCACGTGTTGAAGTATTATCTTCGATATTATTGCAGCAATTATTCTTCAAAATGTCTCGGATTGCATGGTTTCTTGCTAAAGCGTTATATATCATATTTTTTGGGCTGAAAATGAGTGGGAAAGAGAGAAGATCGCCTTGACGACAGAAGGACAGTATTGTTGGGAGATCAGAAGAATGCACATGCCCGGTGAGGCACGGGGCGAAGGGGTTCCCACCAGCAGAGCCAGTGGCGCAATGGTTACCATAGCAACTCCGCTACTACCCAGGCGACTTTGTATATCTTCTACCGGCAGCACTTCGCTCTTGACAGTTGTAATCCAGCAAACTGCAAAGTGTGAGTCAATATTTTCGTGTAGCAGATAAGAGCCGATCTGTCTGGGCAGAACAGGAAGTTCGTGCTTGCAGGCCACATTCTTCATTCTTGCATTCTTCTCATCTCTACACAGTACATAGATTGCTTGAGGACGATGACGAAGAAGGTGAATTGTATAGTGGTGAGGAGGAAGAAGTTCTAGAAACGAAAAGGTATGGACACTGAACAGGATGCAGACAATAGTGATAGAGCAAAGAAAAGAAGACTGATTATTTCGTAGGGTGAAATATAATTTCTAAGTGGCGTAAATGTTATCTATCCTCCCAGAAATGTTTAAACCTGGCGACAGAATATCGTCACACATTTACCCGGTGTGAAAGGTTTTGCAAGTTTGCTAAAACTCCTAAGAATGCTGGAAACTATCGTTTGACGACACAATGCTATCTACTATATATGGAGTGCACAGACGGGTACACTGAAGAGGTTCAAGCAAACTTCAGCAGAGATAGCGACACTCGATTAACCGATAAATGTGAAATAAAGGCAATCAATCAATCAATCAATCAATACTGATCTGCATTTAGGGCAGTCGCCCAGGTGGCAGATTCCCTATTTGTTGTTTTCCTAGCCTTTTCCTAAATGATTTCAAAGAAATTGGAAATTTATTGAACATCTCTCTTGGTAAGTTATTCCAATCCCTAACTCCCCTTCCTATAAATGAATATTTGCCCCAGTTTGTCCTCTTGAATTCCAACTTTATCTTCATATTGTGATCTTTCCTACTTTTATAAACGCCATTCAAACTTATTCGTCTACTAATGTCATTCCACGCCATCTCTCCGCTGACAGCCCGGAACATACCACTTAGTCGAGCAGCTCTTCTTCTTTCTCTCAATTCTTCCCAACCCAAACATTGCAACATTTTTGTAACGCTACTCTTTTGTCGGAAATCGCCCAGAACAAATCGAGCTGCTTTTCTTTGGATTTTTTCCAGTTCTTGAATCAGGTAATCCTGGTGAGGGTCCCATACACTGGAACCATACTCTAGTTGGGGTCTTACCAGAGACTTATATGCCCTCTCCTTTACATCCTTACTACAACCCCTAAACACCCTCATAACCATGTGCAGAGATCTGTACCCTTTATTAACAAGGCCCTAATTTTCATACGGTATTTATGGGCTGCAAGAAGAAGTAACAAATACATTTGACCTGGCGATAAGACGGGTGTGTAACTGTGCTGCTTGGTCATGTCAGAGTTTCCTACTGTATTGTTCAATGACCATCGTACGAAGTTGCTTTTATATCAGTGAATTGGATTCAGTAATTTATATTCATCCTTTCAAAATTTCCCTAAATTAATGTAAATCCTTATTCGAAACTGAGGATAGCATAATTGCCTCAGAAACGAAATGACGTCTCTCAGACGCCACGCGACCTTCTGTGACATAATTGTGCGCGGCCGCTGCAGGATTTTAAGCGCTCCTCACAACGGTTTAAAAAAAAAGTATTGTTTACAAGGGCATCACACGGAAAAGGCGTCTTGCGAAGAGTGGGAGAGTACTTGGGATCCCTGAAATAGGCCTAGACGAATATAGTTCTCTTCTTACAAATTAAATCATTTTTACGTTAAGTTGGAAACGTTGGACTTTCGAATATTATATTTTTAAAATCATCACGGATTAGTGATTTCGCATTGCGAAAGTTCCGTTAGCAACGACGGCGTTTCCATTAGTGGAAGGTTTATGAGCATAGCTTCTGCACCATTGCACACTCAGTGGAACAATCAGCAGCATTAAATCACTGTGAACAATGCCACTGACATTCTAGAGACCACGCATTGAATGCCGAGAACATTCTGGAGGATGGGAAAGTGAATAGTCTTGATCATTTACTGGCAGAAGCAGAGATATATATCTTAGTTCTTCTAGTACATACATACATACATACATACATACATACATACATACATACATACATACATACATACAGGCTACGTCTTATGGCTAGTTGCCATCTGAAATTAACAGCTGTTGATGGATGGCCATAACCGGGAGACATACAGTATTTATGATCACTTATTTTCGCAAAGGGAAAACTGGTTTCTTTTCTTAAGAAACGCTTCGGTATCTCCTGCTTGTCGTAAGAGACGACTGAAAGGGGCCCCAAGGGCTCCTAACTAGGGAGCGTGGTTTGTCGGCCACGCAGCATTACTTTCACTTACATAAGAACCTTGCTTATCCGCCCCTCATTAATCCGGATCTCCGGGTTATCCGGATCGAAAATAATAAAAAAATATTTTTATTTATACAGTATTTCTTTTACGACGTCGGCTGTTCTTGAATGGCTTTTCCGCCAAGGACAATTAAGGAAAGTAAATGGAAGTAATTCGGCCACGGTCTATGAAAGGTACCGTCCCGGCTTCGCCTGGAATTGAGAATGGAAAACCGTGGAAAACCATTCCCAGGACAGCCGAGGTGGGATTCGAACCCACGCTCTTTTGAATGCAACAAACTATTAATTCACTGATGGTGAATTCGAAAATAAAACCGGCGCATCATGAGAAGAAACAATGACTCATGGAGAGGCAACAATGCAGCTGGACGAACTGTGCGCTGGGATATGGTCCAGCGGATCCTGCGTTCGATTCCCGGTCCGATCGGGAATTTTAAACTTCATTGGTTAATTCCGATGGCTCGGGAGCTGGGTGAGTGTCCCGTGTTCAGAATTAGAATTCATCATACGTATTGCCCCATCCTCGTAGACGCTTAGGTCGCCTATACAGCGGCAACCCGAAAGACCTTCACCAGGCCTCTTCGGAGGCCACACGCTATTACATTTTAGTCGAAAGAAGTCAGGTGATGCAGGAAATATTAGGTTAGGAAATGAAGTCTTAAAGGAAGTAGAGGGATATTGTTACTTGGGTAGTGAAATAACCAACGATGGCAGAAGTAAGGAGGGCTTAAAATGCAGACTAGCACAAGCAAGGAAGGTCTTTCTTTAAAAAAGAAATTTGCTCAGTACGATAACTGGCTCAGAAAGAAAACGAATAGAAGCTTTTGAAATGTGGTCTTACAGAATGCTGAAGGTGAGATGGATAGATCGAATCACGAATGAAGAGTTAATGAATCGAATTGACGAGAGGAGATCGATTTGGCAAAATTTGACGAGAAGAAGAGAGAGAATGATAGGACACAACTTAAGACACCTAGGACTTGTTCGATTGGTTTTTGAGGGAAGTGTAGGTGGAGAGAACGGTGGGGGTAGACCAAGGTATGAATATGACAAGCAGATTAGGGCAAATGTAGTATGTAATAGTTTTTTAATATGCTATTTATTCGGGGCGTCGACCTAGAAAAACCTTTTGCCCCTACTTTGCACCGTGTGTTATGAACCTGCGTGTATTTGGAAATTGCGGAAGTGAAAAGTGTTGAATATGAGGAAAATAACATTAAGGACGACACAAACACCCAGTCTCCAAGCCAGGGATATCAATACTTTGTTTACAATTAGAAACCCCTGATCCGGCCGGGAATCGAACCTGGGGCCGCTGGGTGTCAGGCAGACGCGTTGCCCCCTACACCGCGGGGTCGGACTGTGTAATAGTTACGTAGAAATGAAAAGGTTAGCAAAGGATAGGGTGGCATGGAAGGCTGCATCAAACCAGTCTACAGTCTAATGACTCAACAACAACAATAACTTCTAACTTATAATTAAGACATCCTTTTAGTCCAGGGGCGCAGCAATTCTGGGCGCCAGGTCGCCGCGGCGACTGTGTTTTTGCTACTGGCGCCAAGTTTCGGCACCACCGAAATTATTTCTCCATGTTTTCTTTCTTCTACCCAACAACCTGCAACAAAACCCCGTGACATATGGCGTGATGACACTGAACAAACTTTAAACCACTCCACGATCTTCTAGGAAATAAATAAGTGACCAACGAGAATATATATCAGTTATAAGTAATTTTTTTCTTTGCATAGGACCATCGATGTACATCCATGAACAAGAGACTTAGAACGAACTTTTATGGATAGTCCACGTGCATAACGCACTTTGGCCTTACCTGTTACAGCAGCAGAGACTTTGGTAGAAAAATTGAGAACGAAATACTTCGTGGTCACATTTAATCAAAAGTACAATGAATCTGTGGTTCTGTGTTACATTTTAGTGCTTCTACGCGTATCCTTTGTTGTTATTCAAGTTTTAATAAATGCAGGTGAGGAAAAGTAATACAGAGATAAACGCTACGTAGCGCAACTCCATTATGTATAGGTATCAGGTTGGTGGGATTGTTGCTGGCTCCTAACATTTTGGGCTGACTCCTCAATTCAGAAAAATATCATGCACGCGTGTTTTAGTCTACCCAGTTATAAGTACAAAGTAGGTCTGAAAATAGACCGATTTAAGATAATTTCGTCCGAGAACTCATACTTTCTTATATAATACTGTTGATCGCATATTTCGTATTTTCGTAAAAACGTACAAAATGTAGCTGTAATTTCCTTTACACTCGAGTTCATTCTACAAAATTCTATCATTATTCTGTAAGGGCGTGTCAAGTGAAAACGGATTAGGGCCACAGAATGAAATCAACAAGATTTTATTTCAAAGTTACACTAGTATTCCCATTGATTCACCAAGCGGCGAATATTCTGCTCGTAGAACTCCTTTGAATGGGATTGGAACAAGTTTGTAACACTTGTCAGTAACTTCATTGTCCGGGTAGGACTCCCGACACTTCAATGACTTTTTCAACGGACCAAAGATATGGATGTCGCATGGCGATAGTTCGGTGTCCAGACATTTCGTAGCACGGACATTCCGTACCACTTGATTTTTGAGGACATTTCGTACCACCTAGCCGTTATCTAACCTGCGAACGGTTTTCCCGTAATCCACAAATATTAGCCTGACAGACACATATTAGAAATCAGAAACAAAAATAGTTTACATATGCTGAAGAAAACTTTTATATTGTTTTAATAATTGCCCTTTAAACTATACTTATGTTTACGTAAATATTATCATAAGAAAATAGATTTTTTCAAGTATAAATCCTAAAACAAAACAATACAATAGAAACACACGTCGTGTTCCGGCGCAATGTGCCTGGCGAGCATAAGGATTCATAATATTACTGTTATTGTGACTGTTTATAAACTACTGAATTATTTCATTATCGCCCGACTCGTTGGCTGAATGGTCAGCGTACTGGTCTTCGGTTCAGAGGGTCCCGGGTTCGATTCCCGGCCGGGTCGGGGATTTTAACCTTCATTGGTTAATTCCAATGGCCCGGGGGCTGGGTGTTTGTGCTGACCCCAACATCCCTGCAACTCACACACCAAACATAACACTATCTTCCACCACAATCACACGCAGTTACCTACAAATGGCAGATGCCGCCCACCCTCATTGGAGGGTCTGCCTTACAAGGGCTGCACTCGGCTAGAAATAGCCACACGAAATTAAATTAAAATTTCATTATCAAGTAAGAAAAATAAAAGATTCGATGAAATGGCCGACATGGGCTTCAAGATAACATGGAAACAGCAAACTACTGAACGGTGAAAGTAGCTAGGCCCCCGCGAATGAGGAATACGAGATAAGAATTAACACGTGTACCAATCAGACCAGTTGTGCCCGTTGGAATGTTAACATCAATAGTGGTCACACCTGTGGTCACACCGTGCGGAGGCCTCTGCGCCAGTAGTAGACAATGGATATACAAATGAATACATTCATTACGATATCGTTTTTACTTCGCCAATATTTCCCACTCTTTCAACTGGTACGGAATGTCCTCTACTAAGTATTTTAAAATCATTAGCTGACACTTCGTAGGTAATCAGCCGATCAAGTGGTACGAAATGTCCTAGAACCCAATAGATCAGGGCTATACGGTGGGTAGTCCGTTGATAAAAGTCGTTACAGGGTTGGCGCTTGTGCTCTGACAATGAAATAATTGACGATGTTCGCGACTAGTTCCAAGCTCAGCCTAAGGAATTCCACGAGCTCGGTGAAACAGTGGGACAAGTGTTTGCGTAACTTTAGAGATCACCTCTGAAATAGGCCTACACCGTGTTGATTTCATTCTGTTTTCATTTGATCCGGCCTTATATTCTGTCGGCGCACAGATCTCGGTTTCTCATGAAGGGGCTCTGACTCTAGGTTAACAGTGGTCGGACCTTTCAACTAGAATGGAACGTCAAAATTGCCATCTACTTAAAATAGTTGTATTTAGACAGTTGAGAGCATATTATAAAGTTAGTAACACAAACAAGAACATCTCAATCCGGCTCCTTGGCTGAACAGTTAGCGTAATGGACTTCGGTTCAGACGGCCCACGGTTTGATTCTTGGCCGGGTCGGAGATTACAGCTGCATATTGTTAATTTCTCTGGCTTGGGAACTAGCTGTTTGTGTTCCTCTTAATACACATCTCTTCGTCCACACACAACACATCAACGTAATAATAATAATAATAATAATAATAATAATAATAATAATAATAATAATAATAATAATAATAATTAAAATCTACAGCCTGTTTCCAGTCATTCGACCGGGTCAGGAATGGAATGAATGACGCCCCCATCTTGCGGCGAAGATAGGAATTGTGCCGGCTACTGAAGCCTGTCGCAGTCATCTGGGGCAATGATAAGTGACTGACAGATGAAATAAAATGTTAATGGAGAGTGTTGCTCGAATGAAAGATGACAGCGAAAACCGGAGTGCCCGAAGAAAATCCTGTCCCGCCTCCCCTTTGTCCAGCACAAATCTCACATGGAGTGGCCGGGTTTTGAACCACGGTATCCAGCGGTGAGAGACCGGCGCGCTGCCACCTGAGCCACGGTGGCTTTCAATGATGATGATGATGATGATGATGATGATGATAATAATAATAATAATAATAATAATAATGTTATTATTTTTACGCCCCACTAACTACTTTCGACAGTTTTAGGAGACGCCGAGGTGCCAGAATGTTGTCCCGCAGGAGTTCTTTAACGTGCCAGTAAATCTACCGATACGAGGCTGACGTATTTGAGCACCTACAGATACCACCGGACTGAGCCAGGATCGAGCCTGCCAAGTAAGCTACCAACCATCAGAGAAACACGCAGTAGTGAAAACATCCCTCGAGAGGGTTGGTGTCAGGGAGAGTACCTGCTCGTAACCCCTTGATACGGGGTCGGGGGTAAGATGTGATGAATGTATATGCCATGTTTTACGACCGAATTCCCTTCCTGACACCAACCTCAATTGAGGAGCTAATGAAGCTGAAATGAATGATGGTGTAAGGAGATGGAAGGAATCAAATGTGGCCTATGAATAGGAACTGTCGCGGCATTTGCTTGGAAGTGAAAATGGGAAACCACAGAAAGCTATTCTCAGGACAGCCGACAGTTGGGTTCGAACCCACGCGCCCCAGATTGCAGAGCTTGGCTCCAAAGCCGAAGGCGCGTTAACACGCGGGAATCCTCCGCTCGGTATCTGCTCCTAATACTAGGCCACTCTACGTGAAGTTTCGATTCCAAGAAATTGAGAAGAGACCGAGATACAGATCGAGTGCTCCTTGGTAACGTGCTACTGCCCCATGAATATGATTTCCAGGCCTGACACAAATTTTAGACTGTTCTGGATATCTTTATCTAGAACAGAGTCCACATATCGGAAGAGGGTTAAATATTCGTCCTTGAGGATAAACTGATGAAAGCGTCCTTCCTGCAGGAATGAAAGGTAAAGGATTCCTCTATCCATAGGCACCTTCGTCAATTTGCGACGGCTGGCTCCAATGAGCTAGAATATAATATTATATTTTAGTTCGTTGGTTAGCTCTATGTCCGGCTACCTTTGTCCCCATGAATTAATCTGGTATTACTTTCTGGTGCAGGCTAAATGAACGCCACGATAATGTTCCTCTCGTTTTTATAGTCCATCTTCGTAGTAAGCGTCTTTCTGGACGACCGGGGGTGTGGCCTGGCCTCGTGTGCGAGGAACTATGGGAGCGTTCACGGTGGTGGTGGGGGAAAAACTTGAACCTTTCCTCCAGCTGACACAGTCCAGTTCAGGCAGCGGACGTAGCCCTGGGAACTGACTGAAATAGTGTGGAAAGCTTAGGCGCGATACGTTCCCGGGTCGGGGTGGTCATTATTCAATGGCTCATCGGTGTACATACATCACACTAACTCAAAGGTGTAGGAATTACTTAATATGATAAACTAGTGAAAATAAAATAGTACCGTACACTGTACAAATCGAGTCTTACATTTCGATTGTCTGCCTTAAACCTTGTCAATTAACTACACAGGCCTTTGAGCATAACATTCTAAAATTTCAGTTCTATTCCAGTACGGAAGTACTTCGTAACTTACGTCGTAAATGTTGGTGACGTCAAGAAATCAGAGGGTCATGCCTAAAAGAATTCATATCGGATGATGCTTTCGACACAACGTGAAATAAATCTCAGTGTATAGTAAAAGTGGAGGTCAATATTTTGGCACTCTGTAGCCTTTAATGTATTCTTATACATTCTTACGAATATGAAATCTGTTATATAAAATTGAAAGGTTTGAACCATTTGGTAGAAAATCAATTGAACATAAGACAGTAACTTGCAACTGGTAATACTGCGAATAAAGGAAGTTCGTTTGAAACTGTACTGTATTGTACTGTATACCAAGGAAAGGCGCATCGGTACGCGCTATCAGTTCATCAATCGCTTAACGAATAGGAGGAAGTTGTTTCCAGTGACAGCCTGGAGATATAATCTACTTACCGTGATTTCTAGTGAAATACGTATAAAAGAGATTAATTAATGCAAATTTGTCGGGAAAATGCAGAGAAGAAGCATTAGTAGAAATACTTCAGCTACTTTCATAATAACATTAACAATGTCTACTTTTCTTGTCCATCAGAAGAAATATAATAATATATAATACTCTTGAATAACCTGCTATTGTTATGACTGAGAGAACAGGTCTCCTACAGCAACAGCAGCAACAAAAAACAACAACGAAAACAGCAACAAATGCTCCGGAACAATAGACAATATAAATCTGTCTCATAAAATCAGAGCAAAAATATTATCGGACTTCTTACGTGTTCTATGATCACGTTTGTTTAATATTCGGAGTTCAGGGATCTTATTTACAAATTATTCAGAATAATCTTCACTCTCGTCTGAATCAGTGTCATCTGGAAGTTTCACCGAGGTTGATGTCGGACTGGTCTAATTCTAATTCCTTATGCATGGTGTTGTCACGCTCCCGGTATTCCTGCTCAGTGTCTTTTACGTGGTCGCAACCTTTTTTTCCGTTTGTCTTGCGAATACTGTGCAAGCAATATCCGCAAAGAGCTTCCTTTTTGTCGAGTGTGTCTGCTGTCAAGTCACGAATGATCTATAAGACAGAAAAATATTTCGTACAGAATAAGCATTTCTATTTATGTTGGGAATAGGAGCGCCTCATTTATGAACAGTGAATGCATTAGAGATGCTATGGCACACATTTTTATGCTAAAAAACTAATTATGCTGTATTACTATTAATTGAGATATATTCTTTTTCTTTGCTAGGGGCTTTACGTCGCACCGACACAGATAGGTCTTATGGCGACGATGGGATAGGAAAGGCCTAGGAGTTGGAAGGAAGCGCCCGTGGCCTTAAGGTACAGCCCCAGCATTTGCCTGGTGTGAAAATGGGAAACCACGGAAAACTATCTTCAGTGCTGCCGATAGTGGGATTCGAACCTACTATCTCCCGGATGCAAGCTCACAGCCACGCGCCTCTACGCGCACGGCCAACTCGCCCGATGAGATATATTCTTATCACGGACCTCTCCTTTGATATCTCCCCAAACCGACTCAGTGTGATTGAGATCTGGATGATATGTTTCATATGTTCACTCATTGTATAAACACTTTCACGTGCCTAGCCTCGCAATGGTCTCCCAGATTTAGAAGAGGACCTAGAAGCCATGCTCGTCACTTCAGTAATTTCAACTTAGCTCGCACGTAACAACACGCGCCGCTTGAGAGACGTTTTCACTTCAGCGCTAGCCTGGCGACTGGACCTGCTGTAGGAGTGGGGGGACGATAGCTCCCACCACTGCATGCGCAACCATTTCTCGCGCAGGACGCTTTCAACCAAAACGGACTATAACTTCAGTTTCTTGTGAGGGCATCAAACCGACGTGAACAAAACACTAAGTTCCCACCTCGTCTAGGTAGCCTTCACCTACTTTTGTAGGTAAATATATTTTAGTCCGCCTCTGTGGTGTAGTGGTTAGTGTGATTAGCTGCCACTCCAGGAGGCCCGGGATCGATTCCCGGCTGTCACGAAATTTGAAAGGTGTTACGAGGGCTGGAACGGGGTCCACTCAGCCTCGGGAGGTCAGCTGAGTAGAGGGGGTTCGATTCCCACCTCAGCCATCCTCGAAGTTGTTTTCTGTGGCTTCCCACTTCTTAAGGTAAATGCCGGGATGGTACTTAAGGCCACGGCCGCTTCCTTCCCTCTTCCTTGTCTATCACTTCCGATCCTCCCATCGCGCCGCAGGGCCCCTGTTCGGCATAACAGGTGAGGCCACCTGGGCGAGGTACTGGTCCTCTTCCCCAGTTGTATCCCCCGAACCAAAGTCCCACGTTCCAGGACACTGCCCTTAAAGTGGTACAGGTAAAGATCCCTGTCTGAATCCAAGGGAAAAACTAACCCTGGAGGGTAAACGGATTAAGAAAGAAAGAAAGAAAGAAAGAAAGAAATTTTAACTGTGCAATAACAATCGCTGTGGTACTCCGGTTCTTAAGATTGAAAAAACATTGAATATGAAATATATAAGTTATATTATCAAGTACTTGCTACGTAATATATTCGTTTGTCTTTTCCGTAGTAAATAGCTTCTCTGGATACTAAGATGGCAGATTCACAACCGGCAGAAATACAGTAGTCTCGGGAGTTTTCAAGGGTGAAAATAAGCCCTTAGGTCATTTTTTCAATCAGTCAATCAATCAATCAGTCACCACTGATCTGAATTTAGGGCTTTCGCTCTATAAGTTGTACTGCATTTTGTACTATGCCGGCATGTACAGCCGCTAAAAGAAGATCGAGTAAATGGTATTGTATGTTCCTCGCATTTAATATTATTTTCAGCAGACTTAATTTTAATTACTTTCAAAATACAATTCGCCTCCTATGTAGATAGGCCTACAAACGTTGTGGATACCCACAAGAAACATTTTTTTTTTTGTAATAGTAAATTTATTCATTCATCATGTCGTTTACATATTTACAGGACTCTGTTTTATATATACATCATTCTTCTAATAACATTATTACTTGAGAATATTAATCTTATAACTAAACCACATATATTACAGAAGTAGTAGTATTATTATCAACATATTAATACTTAAAATAAATTGAACTTGTAACTATCTCTTGCACACATTAAATAAATTATTATTATTATTATTATTATTATTATTATTATTATTATTATTATTATTATTATTATTATTATTATTATTATTATTATTATTATACAAAATCACACCAACCTCAACAGAGTCGAGTAGATATCAGTAAAATACCACGTAAAGTGAAACCTTGTGTGTGGTAATAAGTTTAGTTGTTTCTGAGAAAATTTCACCTGCTAAGTACTTAAACAACACCATGCGCTCGTTCCGTTTTCAGCGGTTATACAAGATCTCAGGTGACACATTTGGATTTAACTATTAAAAAACTCAGCCATAGGTCGCCCAGCAGAGATCCGGTTTCTTCGTCATCTAATTGGATAACAACTTTGAAATTGATACGCAAGCAGCCTAAATTATGTCAAATCAAAATACTGAAGTCATACAACAGCGACGATTATTATTATTATTATTATTATTATTATTATTATTATTATTATTATTATTATTATTATTATTATTGATTCGTTGTGCCCAATTGTGGAGCGCGTTTGAACTTATTTTGCACAATGTTTCTTCTTCTTTTCTTCCCAATATCTCTTCGTTTTTTCACTGTGTTCCTTTCTGCGTGTTTCTGTCCAGCCTGTATTTTTTCTTGTTGGTTTCTCTGCAAAAATATGCTTGTTTACTAAGCTTCTAAATTTCATTCTATCTTGAATGGTTTCGTCCTCAATACCCATTTCTTGTAGATCTTCATGGGTTAGAGCTAGATTTAGAATTTTCTTTGTCAGCCTGTTGTTATCCATTCTGTGTAGGTGTCCGTAGAATTTTAGTCGTCTCTTTCTGATGGTATCTGTGATTTTTTCTGTAAATTGAAAAAATTCTTGTGGTTTCTTTTTCATCCAAATTCCATTTTCGTACTTTGGTCCTAGGATTTTTCTGAGATTTTTTTTTTTAATTTCATTTCAATATAGGCACCTGAGTCAAGGCTCTTCTTGGTGCAATACAAATAAATGACAATGGCAGCTATATTCACAATCTGATTACAAAATAAAATACAGTAAGTATATAATTTAACATGGTGTAAGAGATAAGATAGAACAAAGCTTCCTAACCATAATTACCATACTACTTCAGGTATTTAGTTACATTACTTTTGAAGATAGATAAAGTTGGTAACATTTTTATATTTTTTGGAAGCGAGTTATACATAGTTATAGAAAAATGCCAAAGAGATTTGTGACCATAACTAGTGGAATGAATCTGATTGTAGTGAATATTATAAATAATTCTTGTTTCATAATTATGAATCTGTGAATTGGTAATTACTGATGTGTTTGAGCGGACTAATTTGTTTTGAATTTTATAGATCATAATTATAGAAGCCTTTATGCGGAGGTTTGGAAGTGATAATATATTACAATATTTATACAGATCTTTAGTCGGTGTCAGAATGGGCAGTTTGAAAATTATTTTTAGTGCTCTCTTCCTAAGGACCTCTACCTTTCCAAGTAATTCTTTATTACAGCATGCCCAGACATGTATCATATAAGAGATGTGGCTTTCAATAAGAGCATAGTAAATACCCTTCAACAACCCACGAGAAAACTTATATCGCAATCTACTGAGGATACCAATCACAGGGATAATTTTATTACAGATAGTCTCCACGTGATTACTCCACGACAGATTTTTATCTATAATCAGTCCTAAGAATTTAGTACTGTGCACTTTCATTACTCTTTGATTGAAGAAAAGCAGATTTTTATCCAAATTTAATACATATAAAGGTTTGTGAAAATTTATGTAGTTTGTTTTTGTTAGATTGATAGTTAATCGGTTGGAATTAAGCCATGTTTCAAGTAATCGAATATCCTGCTGCATATTTTGTTCAAGTTCATGATTGCTAGAGCCTGTATAAAAAATATTAGTGTCATCAGCAAAAATGGATAGTCTTCCATTTAATTTAAGGTGACCAATATCATTAATGAATTTTCCTCTCTTGTTTCTCAATGCTTTTCATTTGTGACCTGCCGCCAATGATCAGTGTTTCAGATGCATAAAGTGCCTCTGGTTTGATGACTGTATTGTAGTGTCGTAATTTTGCATTTTTTGATATACATCTTTTGTTGTATCTGTTCCATGTGATTTTGTAAGCAAGCCCTTTGCAGTTTAGCAGTTCTTTCTTTGTTAGCTTCCTGATTTAACCCTGCTGGTCGAATAATTTCACCTAGATACTTGGATTTGTCTACTTGGGAAACTATTATTATTATTATTATTATTATTATTATTATTATTGTTATTATTATTATTATTATTTGTGCTATAAATGGTATTTAGTGATCGTGTTTCCCAACCATGACTTCGAGCGAACTCGTAGACTGGAATGTTAACTGAAGTCGTTCGATCAATCCTGTTATATTTTTATCCGCGACTCCATCACACTTGTTCGCCCTTGAGTTTCGATGCCTTGGGCAAGTGCAGCGGGGAACACACTATTGCAATTATTGAGTGTGGATGATTGTCAGACTTGTTGAACAACCTTGACTACCATCTGCTGCTGAGTGAACCTGCCAGTTGTAGTAGAGCAGTTTCATGTTCTCTGCAGCTGATAGGATTTGTAAATTGGGGATCGTTCACAATAATATTTTACGACTAGTTGGTTAATGTTGGACGTAAATTTATGGTGCTAAGTAAACATTAAAAGAATGTTTTATATTCTTAGAAGGCTAAATATGCACCGTTACGTTTCTGAAAGAAGTTACCTTTTAATCACAAATAAATGTTGTTAGTACTTGACTTATTTTATATTGGCTCGAAGAGTCCAACAGACAAACTGTTCCTCACTAACAATTCGGGTCAAAGTGAAATTGTTTCATTGCATGCGGTCTGTATCCTCAACTTTTGCGTTACTCTTCGTCTTTGCACCTCCACTTCCTGATTAATTCGTCATTGGTTGCCTATTTTACGTGAACTGTGACATAAAAAACACATTTGTGAACGCCTAATTTCATGATCTTCGATTATTATACCTGCTGAAAATGCGACATTATTTATGATCGCTTAATGTGTCCAACTGGCACAATTTTTTGAATGGTGAAAAATGGCGATCATTTTCGTGGCTCTTGATATCAAGAAAGCGATTTTGAAGAGGAATATGCATTTCAATTAAATATTTCCTAATAAACAATTCAATTAATATTAAATTTTCTTTGAACTTCGTTCTGATGAACGGAAAATATACGTAGGTGTTCATGGGAAAATAACAGATCTCTGAGGGGAATTCTTTTTTTACGTGGTTTCCCATTTTCACACCAGGCAAATGTCGGGGCTGTACCTTAATTAAGGTCTCGGCCGCTTCCTTCCACTTCCTAGGCCTTTCCTACCCCATCATCGCCGTAAGACATATCTGTGTCAATGCGACGTAAAGCAAATAGCTTATTGTTTAAGGATTATACTTTATTGATGGCAATATCTTATGGTCAGAGTTATGGAGAAATGCCGTCTTTTGAGTGTGACAGGTAAGTCATTTGTGTACATGGAAAATATTTCTTTTTCAATTTCTTATTTATCAGAAAACTCCTTTTGTTGATATCCCTGTGGAAATATGTGATTACCCAGTATTCCTGTTCCCTTACAGGTTAGGGCCTCCATGCATGAAAACTTCTAGATTCTTGTGATCTTTGAGTTATTCTCTGGACAAATCACTGAAAATTTGGGTCCCTTATGTATGAGATTGAAATTATTATTATTATTGTTGTTGTTGTTGTTGTTGTTCCGTAAAATACCAAAACTTATCATCAAACACGTGTTCACTTGAATAAGTGAACTGTGCTTCGTAGCAGTTCAACGTTGTTCCGAATTTCGTTTTGGAAAACAGTTTCGTGTGTTACTGAACGCCTTAACTTTGAAACGCTCACAACAAGCCTTTTGACGCTCGACATTGGAGATTATCGGATTTTTGGAAATCTCACAAGCCACTCTATCCCCTTAATGCGTTTTCGATATTTTTAAAGCCATTTATTGTACATAAGTCGCGATATTTTGCAAAAGAAAGAAATCCTTCGCACTTTTTCGCAGAACAGTGTTCTCAGATATTCACTGTCTTCACTTCACCGAACGTCGTGAAACGAGTTCCCAGCCAACCACATCTCCTACCCCAGTGGTGGAAAATGGTGTGGAACTAATAGATGTGGGACCGAGCTCGATAGCTGCAGTCGCTTAAGTGCGGCCAGTATCCAGTATTCGGGAGATAGTAGGTTCGAACCCCACTGTCGGCAGCCCTGAAGATGGTTTTCCGTCGTTTCCCATTTTCGCACCAGGCAAGTACTGGGGCTGTACCTTAATTAAGGCCACGGCCGCTTCCTTCCCACTCCTAGATGTGGGTGCTGATCACCCTGGTGATGATGAAGAGGTCCGGTGCAGTTATCACGAACGTAGAATTGAGAAATAAAATGTCAAACCCATGCTAAATAGATAGCCTATTTTGTTTATTTATTTACAAGTTGCTTTGCGTCGCACCGACACATATAGGTTTTATAGCGACAATGGGACAGGAAAGGGCTAGGAGTGGCAAGGAAGCGGTCGTTGCTTTTGTTAAGGTACAATACCAGCATTTGCTTGGTGCGAAAATGGGAAACCACGGGAAAACCATTTTGAGAGTTGCCGACAGTGAGGTTCGAACCCACTATTTCCCGAATACTGTATACTGGCCGCACTTAAGTGACTGCAGCTATAGAGGTCGGTGATAGATACTTTATTTTGGCAATACCTACTTGCGTATTCTACGTCGAAACGTGCGACCATGACCCCGGTACAGCCTGCTTCGAATGTCTGTAATTCAGAAATCGTCTTAATGATATACTCTCCAGAAAGCACTTTGGAGACGGACCTACCACACGGGAACTCTAATGAGGTAAGGTAATTTTCCTCGGTCGTGCCAAAAAATACAGCTCCTCTTCAACACGGTAATTAAGACCGAATGAATGCCATTAACATGCTCCTCACAAGGCAGATGTCGTTGGCCGTCTGTGCGGTTGTTTTATTTTATTGGTAGAACTGGTCAGCATAGTTAGGATAGTAGGCCGAGCTTAACATTTATTTTCTTTCTTTCGTTCTTTCTCTATCATATTTCGTAGATCAAAAGTCAGCTGTTCATGTTCCTCTTAGGAGAGATGTAGCTTTGTTGTCAAGTCATTTTAGACTCTAATAATAATAATAATAATAATAATAATAATAATAATAATAATAATAATAATAATAATAATAATAATAATAGTAACTAATGAACCCGGGCTGCTCCGCAGCATTCCTTATAAATAGGTCAGATAACTCGTCTTGATATGCCTGTCGCAGTCACATTGTTTTTCCTGCCCTTTTCAAAGGTTTTATGAACTTTTGATTCCGGTAATATAGCTTATAACTAGAGTCCGGATTATTAGGTTCTGATAGGTTAGATTGCAAACATACTTTAGCCAGTAACAAGTATACCCTACACTGTACAACGGTTATGCTATGAGATTTGCATATATATTAGGAGTACAGCCTATAGAACTCCTTGAATTGGTGCTACTCTTCCTACATTATGGTACAACGGGTTGCATGACACTTCCTACAAACCAAATTACTTTGCATTCTAACCTATTACCACCTAAAAATCCGAGGTCTACTTATAACACTTCTTTCCATTCGGCCGTATCTGAATCTTAATATTTTCAAACGATCTTGCCCGAGTTAGTGCAACATACAATTGGTCGTGGCTGAATACTGGTTCGAGTAAGTAGACACTCAGATTTCAAGAGGTTGTCCCTGCGCTTTATTAATGGTCATACAGAAGGCTATTGACTTGACCTTACCGTCTGTACGTTCGTAGACTATTTTCTCTTAACAGCATATAAGTTATTTGGAACGCTCTGCCACCTGTTGAGTGTATTCAGAAGCTGCGGAAGGTCAGAGAGTCAAAGAGTATCTAGCAGAGGATAGTATTCTTCCATCATCAGAGGGAGTGTATACCCTCTGTCTTGGCAGTTAGTAATCAAACATGGCTACATGCAATGACATTACTTGGGATGAAAATCACTTGTAAATATCAATGGAAGTGTTAGTCGCTTAGCAACCCGCTAAGTACGGAATGCATTGCGGTTTAGGGTAAGTTTTTGCCTGTAATTATTGGAGTGATCATTTAATAATTTGATTTTATGATTACTCAAATTTGGCTGAACTTAGAGACCTGATGATTCACCAGCAGGTAATTCTGGAGAGAATAAAACAGAAATTAACAGATCGGTCTAGTAGAACGGACAGACAGATTTGCCAAAGCTGTTTTTAATAAACTATTGTAATGTGTAGGTAATAACAATTGTACGGCAGCCTAACTACTTTCATGTTTTCTCGGAGACCCGTGAGGTGCCAAAAATGTGTCCCGTAAGATTGGTTTAGGAGCCAATAAATCTGTTGTACGCAGTTTCCCCTAGTTAAAGAAGCTACGTACATAGGCTATTGCCAAGTGTATTGTCACCGCTTTCTGGGTGACGTATCCCAAAAACTACTATAAATTTAAATCCACAGCGAGTCAACGGATGTCGAAAATATGTGAGATGTTGAAAAATAGGTGACTGAATTATTCTTCTGTGAAGAAGAATTGATATAATTTATGTTTTGAGGATGCCAATTGTAGACGTCCCTTTCCAGTAATGTTATTATTAATACCATACATGGTTCTTAATTGCATTCATTAATAACCCTGCAGTTTTCTCTTTATTAATTTTGTAAGATAATAAGAGCCAGCTTCTCGGTTTTATTTATCGGTTGGCTTTTAGTGCTGGGAGTGTCCGAGGACATATTCGGCTTGTCTGGTGGAGACTTTTCTATTTGACTCCCATAGGCGACCTGCCCGTCTGGATGTGGGGGTGGGTGGATGATGATGATGATGAATATGAAGTAGGGTGAGGGTGAAACCACGTGTCGGCGCGTAGCCTACTCATGTCGAATATTACTAAAGGGTCTGCTTAAAGCTTTACATCCCAATGCGAAGGACGAATCATCATCAACAGCGTCATATGCCCTCACTCCATATGACTTTTTTATTTCAGAAATTCCAGATATTTCGGCTGGAATTCGAAGTGCGTTCACCTTTGGTAAGGGACCAGTGATGATGTCAGATTTCACACTAGGTTTGTAATATTAAACAGATTAGTGATAAACTGGATGAGTTGGCCGTGCGGTTAGGGGCGCGCAGCTGTGAGCTTGCATCCGGGATATAGTGGGTTCTAACCCCACTGTCAGCAGCTCTGAAGATGGTTTTCCGTTGTTTCCCATTTTCACACAGGCAAATGCTGGGACTGTTCCTTAATTAAGACCATGGCAGCTTCCTCACCACTCCTAGCCATTTCCTATCCCATCGTCGCCATGAGACCTCTCTGTGTCGATGCGACGTAAAGCAAATTCTAAAAAAAAAAGAATAATGATATTAGGTCTGTTGACATAGACCTGCGAGGCGTGTAAGCCAAGTAGCATTGTCACTGTCTTCTCACCAAGGCGTCTGCGAGGGGAATTCCGGCCAATGTAAGATTTTTAAAGTAAAGAGTCACATTCTGGCCGTTCGCAGTCCACGTAAAACTGGAGGTCCCATGGCTGTGGACATGATATTAAGAGTCGCGTAAAACTACATGCTTATCTGCTTCAGTATATTTAAAGAGTTCAGAGTATTCTGATTTTAAAATAAAACTGCTTTCAGCCAGGCCAAATTTAATTGAATTTTCATTCAAAGGCATTTATAAAACAGGTACTGTTAAATTTTGAGGACCAATTCTTAAATAATAGAAATTTTCGTTCTAATATTTTCAAAAACAAACCCAGAGAACATATATAATAAATCTACTAATAAATTGAAGAATTACTAAAATCTATAAATTTTACTCATTACGTCGAATGTATTGTACTCTACATGACAAAAAATTCTTACAGATGTGAAGAGA
Organism: Anabrus simplex; assembly: GCF_040414725.1. Classification (NCBI taxonomy): domain Eukaryota; kingdom Metazoa; phylum Arthropoda; class Insecta; order Orthoptera; family Tettigoniidae; genus Anabrus; species Anabrus simplex. The sequence goes on along the minus strand of NC_090268.1, from coordinate 341,454,499 downwards.
AAATGTCAATTCATAAATTTAAAAGAATTTTAAAGAATGAAGGTGTAGGTCTTCCTTACATGGTACCAACATTGAAAAAATGGTCGGGTCTTGTGGAATGTATCAACCAATGAGGCCAACTGCGTTATAAAAGCAAGCTTACAGTTTTATGTGACCTCTGATATTTTGATCATCATGACGGGGCCTCCTATTTTATGTGCAATTCTAACCACTGCGATGTGACACTTCATTTTGTAAATGCCACGTGCATTAGCCAGGTTTTGAACCGGGACTGCCTTTATGAGAAGCCAATGACTATACTACTCAGCTACCACATCTACTTTACGCTGTACTTTATAGTATTATGAAATTGGTTTAACTCTGATGCGATAAGTGATAACATTTACTTTGATAATGCTGTAATCTTGATAAGGTAATTCCTTGGAGCTTATTCTCCTTCATTTCATGTAATCAGAACAAGTGTCTAGTCAACATCTGCTATTATGTACCTCGATTTATTCCCTCGAATTCTTTCCAGTCAGTGAGCATGCATTATGAAGTTTTCTAATCAGTAATCACATTAATCTTTTCGTCCCTGCCGCTTGCATTGCTTCTACGCATTCAGTGATCGAAATTAACTTTTTAGAGCTGCTAGTAGCTACTACACTGCTCAGCGCACAACACATTTTGAGCCCAAATAAATATGATAAAACGCTTTCTTCCTGTACAAACTGCCTTTCTTCATGATGAAAGTGCAATTAGTAACTCCGCAGATATACAGTATTACTTCAATTTAATAATAATAATAATAACAGTAATAATAATTATAATATTGGCTTTACGTCCAATTAACTACTTTTATGGTTTACGAAGACGCCGAGGTGCCGGAATTTAGTCTCGCAGGAGTTCTTTTTTCGTGCCAGTAAATTTATCGACACGAGACTGACGTATTTGAGCACCTTCAGTTACCACCGTACTGAACCAGGCTCGAACCTACCAAGTTGGGTTCAGAAGGCCAGCGCCTCAACCGTCTGAACCACTCACCCCGGCTATTTAAATTTTCACACCAGGCAAATGCTGGGGCTATACTTTAATTAAGGCCACGGCCGCTTCCTTCCCACTTCTAGGCCTTTCTTATCCCATCTTCGCCATAAGACCTATCTGTATCGGGTGCGACGCAAAAGCCAATTGCATAATATAGCTATTTAAATTCAGGGTGGGCATCATCCAGATATTAAAGATAAAAATAGATACAGCTTCATAGGTACAGTTAACATGAGAAACAAAATGTTTACGGATCTGTAATATAACGTCTTCGTTATTAAAATGAAGAACTTTTTTCTTCATATTGCTCCTTCGGCCGGTGTTATCATGCCTGGTTCACCAGGAACTGCGCTAGAACTTCAGTATCGTCTGAATAGTTCAGGAAAATTCTAAATACTGTATCTTAGTCAATAGAATTACTTTGGATACCTTGCTAGGTTAAAGACGATTAGTGATGCGCCGTACAAGTGAATTAAAACAACGTATTGCGAAGTAATTTTAACTTCTTCTTCTTCTACTTATTATTATTATTATTATTATTATTATTAATGGGTACGGTCATCTGCGGGCCACGTTTACACAGTCTATTTGCCATTCTGTCACGTAGACTAATGCCCTTCGGCTTCTCCTTGCACTCTCCTTTCCCTTTCTCCGCCGCAATGTTTCGTGGCTTGGCCAGTGGCTTTTCGCGTGCATCCCTCTTTCCCGCAACCTTTCTCCTAAATGTTGTTCTATTCTGTACCTGTTCCTCCTTGACACCCACTTTTGCTAGGTCTTTGTGCACCTGTGTAAGCCACATAGGCTGTTTTTTTTTTTTTTTTCACTTTTCTTTTAGAAGGAGTACTGCATTTTGTTGGCCAGCCTCTCTTGATTCATCCTTTTAATGTGTCCGTAAAAGGTCAGTATACTTTTTCTCATTGTCGTCGTAATTTTTTTGATGGTTTTATAGAGTTCCTGGTTCGATCCCAACCTGAAAATATGTTGGTTATTTTGCGCGTGTCGTCTGAAAACTCACGAGTTCCAGGAAGAGGATTAATAAGAGTAAGTTTCTCTACCTGGCCCAGTCTCAAAACTCACGAGCAGAACGAGTTCTTTGAATGGATAAATGTCCACCCTATTAGTGGTGGGAAAATGGAATACGGTACTTTTAATAATAGAATAACGTCCATCCGATTATTTAAATATTCGAATAAATAATCAATTCAAATAATCGAATGAGTTTCAAATATCATTCAGTTATATCGCGCAGAATAATCGGGTGCGTCATGAATATTTTTTTTCTTTTTAAGTGTGTCGGGTAGTAATTGATTGAAATAAGCGAATGGATGAACTCTTACGAAAAATAGATACGCGCTTTTTTTCCAAAATAATCTCTTTGAAACTAAATGAGTGAATTAACTTCATCTCAAATACCTCTAAATAAAATTCCTTATTCAAGTAAATGCTTCCTTCGAGGGGGCCCCGTGTTCGATTTCCGGTTGGGGCGGAGATTTTAACTTTCATTAGTTAATTCCTATGTCTCGGGGACTGGGTGTTTGTACTGTCTTCAGTATTATACTTCATCTTAGGTAGGGCCTAATCCTCACAAACGTGCAGGTCACCTGTACGGCGTCATTTCTAAAGACCTGCACCAGACCTCTCCGGAGGTCACACGCTATTATTATAAATTCATGTGAAAGGGAAATAAATGAATGATATTAGCTTTAAGAAAACAGCAAAATATTTTAATAATAATAATAATAATAATAATAATAATAATAATAATAATAATAATAATAATAATACACCTCGGCCTCTTTCATTCGCAACCATTATTTTTCCCCAGTGGGTTGGGGTGGCAGAATAACGTCCACAGTACTCGGAATGAGAAGATAAAGGCTAATTTAGGAATGAGCTCGATTGATGAGGCTGTACGCATAAACCGGCTTCGGTGGTAGGGTCATGTGAGGCGAATGGAGGAGGATAGGTTACCTAGGAGAATAATGGACTCTGCTATGGAGGGTAAGAGAAGTAGAGGTAGACCAAGACGACGATGGTTAGACTCAGTTTCTAACGATTTAAAGATAAGAGGTATAGAACTAAATGAGGCCACAACACTAGTTGCAAATCGAGGATTGTGGCGACGTTTAGTAAATTCACTATGTATGTATGTATGTATGTATGTATGTATGTATGTATGTATGTATACCCCTGCGTGTCGTAAGAGGCGACTAGAAAAGGAAGAGTGAGTCACCGCGCACCTCATCCCTCCTACGGTCATCGCAAGCACCTGCTGTCCGGAGTCGTGAATTTTGAGACTCATTAGAATGTTTACTTTAGCTACCAGTTTGTAGTCTTGAGTTTTGATACTATTTGTTACTACTTTCAGCCCGTGAGTTTTGAGACGTAACCATTTTGCGACTTCTTTGGACCCAAGATTTTTCGAAGGAACTTCGTTTCCCTTCTTCAAGGTCTGAGTCTGCCACCCTTGTCAGAATTTCTGCTCCATATTATTATTATTATTATTATTATTATTATTATTATTATTATTATTATTATTATTATTATTATTATTTTACATATACTCTGCCATAATTGTGCACAAACTGTGATAACTTTAAGATCACAGGACCATAAATTTTGTGTTTGGTGATATCCGACCGCCAGACTGAATGATCAGCGTAGTGGCGTTCAGTTCAGAGGACTATGGGTTCGATTCCCGGCCGGGTCGGGCTTTCAAGTTCGATTAATTCCTCTAGGTCGGGGGCTAGGTGTTTGTGTTCTTCTTAATACACACCTTTATTTACATATAACACATTACACTGCAAAGACCACAGAAACACGCTATACTGAATACATCGTTCCAAATAGATTTGCTCTTAGGAGAGGCATTCGACCGTAAAACAGGTCTGAATGCATACGAGGTGACAAAGAGTGAACTCCAGGTAATTGCGAAAATGCCAAGAGGGCGCACAAGAAGTTTCTATTTGGGTTTTATAGAGTTCCTGGTTCGATCTCAACCCGGAAGTTTGTTGGTCAGTTTGCGACTTCTTTGGACCGAAGATTTTTCGAAGGAACTTCCTTTCTCTTTTTTTCAAGGTCTAAGTCTGCCACCCTTGTCAATATTTCTGCTTATTATTATTATTATTATTATTATTATTATTATTATTATTATTATTATTATTATTATTATTATTATTATTATTCAATTCAGGTTACCGGGTGAGTTGGCCGTGCGTATAGAGGCGCGCGGCTGTGAGCTTGCATACGGGAGATAGTAGGTTCGAATCCCACTATCGGCAGCCCTGAAAATGGTTTTCCGTGGTTTCCCCTTTTCACACCAGGCAAATGCTGGGGCTGTACCTTAATTAAGGCCACGGCCGCTTCCTTCCAACTCCTAGGCCTTTCCCATCCCATCGTCGCCATAAGACCTATCTGTGTCGGTGCGACGTAAAGCCCCTAGAAAAACAATTCAGGTTACAACACAGCTTTTTCTTAGAGTTAAAATGATTAAACTATGGCAAGTTTTTATGACCGAAGAGGGATTCGAACTATGAGTCCTGTGTCCGAAGCTCCGTCATTAGGATTCAGAAGCAATGTATCATCATGGAATACTACGTCCATTTATAAATAATGTTATAAAACGGAACATAGTTCACGGGAGTGTCCTGTAATTCCTCAATTAAGTTATTTAATTCCCTACTTCGCTGATGGCGACTAATAACGTTTGCCGTACGCACCCTCCTGCTATCTCGCGATGTAACTTGGAACGTGAAACGGGGGCCGAGTTAGTTCCTCTCTTCTCCCACAGAGCGCAACGGTATGCAGATGGTGCTCGTATGCAGCGTCACACGGTGCCTAGAAAGTGTTCTGTATACTGTAATTTGGAAATGTCCTGTAAATTGATCACAGTTGATTTCCTTATTTTTATAGAACAGCGTGAGTAAACAAAGCGCAAAAGACCTATTTTTTTATAGATAGATATAATATTAATGTTATTTATTTTACGTCCCACTAACCATTTTTCGGAGACGCCGAGATGCCGGAATTTTGTCCCGCAAGAGTTCGTTAACGCGTCAGTGAATTTACATTCGTTAGGCTGACGTATTTGAACACCTTCAAATATCACCTAGCTGAGCGGGGATCGAATCTGCCAACTCGAGCTACTCAGTCCAGCATAGATAGGTCTGTAATAATAATAATAATATTATTATTATTAATAATAATAATAATAATAATAATAATAATAATTTCGGTGGCTATTTCTATCTAGGTGTAGCCCTTGTGAGCCAGACCCTCCTACGAGAGTGGGTGGCATCTGCTATGCATATGAAGTGTGGTGTGTGTTGCAGGGATGTTGGAGACAGCATAAACACCCAGTCCCCGAGCTGAAAAATTAACTTTTTAAGGTTAACATCTCAGACCCGGCCGGGAACCGAACCTAGGACCCTCTGAACCCAAGAGCATCACGCTCACCATTCAGCCAACGAGCCGGAAATAATAATAATAATAATAATAATAATAATAATAATAATAATAATAATAATAATAATAATAATAATAATAATCTTTGAGTCATCAGTCCATAGACTGGTTTGAAGCAGCCCTCCACTCCAACCTATCCTGTACGAACTTTTTCATTTCTGCGCAACTAGTACATGCTATATTTGCACTAATCTGCTTGTCATATTCACACCTTGATCTATCCGTACCCTTCTTACCGCTTACATTACCCTCAAAAACCAGTTGAACAAGTCCTTAGTGATTAAGATTTATCCTATCATTTTATCTTCTCGTCAAATTTAGCCAAATCGATCTCCTCTCATCAATTCGATTCTATCCCTTATTTCGTGATTCGATCTACCCATCTCACCTTCAGCATTCTTTTGTAGCACCACAGTTCAAAGGCTTCTATGCTCTTTCTTTCGGTTCCAGTTATTGTTCATCTTCCACTTCCATCAATGCCACGCTCCGGACGAAAGGCTTCAAAAACATCCAAATATGACTTGGATTTTAGCCGAATTTTTATTACAATTTGTCTGACGCCGCACCGACACAGATAGGTCTTCTGACAACGATGGGATAGGAAAGGAGTATGAGTGGGAAGGATGCGACCGTGACCTTAATTAAGGTACATCCCCAGGCAACATTTGGCTGGTGTGAAAATAGTTAACCTCCGAAAACCATCTTTTGAACTGGTGACAGTGAGTTTCGAACCCACTATTTTCCGAATGCACGCTGACAGCTACGTGACCCAAACTGCGCAGCCACTCACTCGGTCTTTAGTAGCCGAATTTTACAGTCGGATGACCTTCCTGACTCAACATTTTCTGGAGGGATATATTCAACCATTATGTGTTTCTGTGGTGGTTAGTTTGGTATGCTATATATTGAGGATGAGTTATGTATTAAAACGAAATACGCAGCCCCGAACCAGAGGAATTAACCTGACATAGCTAAAATTCTCTGCAAGGCCATGAATCGCACACAGGTCCATCTGAACTGAAGACCGCTAGGCTGACCATTCAGGCAAGAAGCCGGGATGTTTCTCCGTTTACTGAGGAAAAAGTGAGTTTAGCTACAGGATTGTCAACCATTTTAACCCTGTAGGTCCCTCGGGTTATTTTCTGTAGGGCTAGACGAAAGGTTTGAAATTCGATTACCTAATAGTCAACGCTATTTTTCGTGTCATTTGTCATATCTGCGCATGAGCATATCTGCGCTAATACTTTGGAAATGAATGAGACTTGTTGTTTTTGAAATACATAACTAGAGCCCATAGTTTAAAATGCAAATTTATTTGTTGAGTAGGAGGTGTCGCCTTTCGTATTGTAACGAGAGTAACGTAACTTTTAGGGGTACTAAGAGCCCTTAATGTTTATGCAAACCTCATAGCAGAACTGTTGCCCGGGCTAGTGTATACTTGTTACCCTCTTCAATGAGTGTGTATTGTGTATCTTCCTACTGCCTAAATATCCGCGCTCAATATCATTCATCGCAGGTAGATAATAAGATATGTCAAAAAATTAAAGTTCTCACGGGAAGCAATTTTCTTGTTTTTAAATACGAAATCACCGATTGACCACATGATGTCAAATCATTCTGGATTATATGAAATAACTTTTAAATAATGGTTTTGGTCGGATTTTGGTTAACTCAAAAAATGAAGGAAGTATTTGCTTTGGATCTTGCATGAAAATGACTTGTTCGGTAATGACCAGGCATTATTTTCTTATGTGGACCAGTAAAAACTGAAGCGTTTAAGTCACATGTGTGTATTGTTAGCTAGTAAGATTGAATAGTTCTCTTTAACAGAATCAGATGTGTACATTCTTCTTCTTCTTCTCACTCTTCTTCTTTTTTATCTGTTTACCTTCCAGGGTCGGTTTTTCCCTCGGACTCAGCGAGGGATCCCACCTCTACCGCCTCAAGGGCAGTGTCCTGGAGCTTCAGACTCTGGGTCAGGGATACAACTGTGGAGGATGACCAGAACCTCGCCCAGGCGGCCTCACCTGCTATGCTGAACAGGAGATTTGCGGGGGGATGGGAATATTGGAAGGGATAGACAAGGAAGAGGGAAGGAAGCGGGCGTGGCCTTAAGTTAGGTACCATCCCGGCATTTGCCTGGAGGAGAAGTGGGAAACCACGGAGAACCACTTCCAGGATGGCTAAGCTGGGAATCGAACCCACCTCTACTCAGTTGACCTCCCGAGGCTGAGTGGACCCCGTTCCAGCCCTCGTACCACTTTTCAAATTTCGTCACAGAGTCGGGAATCGAACCCGGGCCTCCGGTGGTGGCAGCTAATCACACCAACCGCTACACCACAGAGGCGGTCCGATGTGTAAATTCACTGTCAATAATTCATTTAGAAGATAATAAAATCCACGTCAACAATAACCACAGAAAATGTGTTACAAGTAAGATAAACCGACTTATCTACTTGAGGCCACTTTTATTAACGAACGATATTCAGAATATTAACAAGATAACTCCACTTACCTGGTTCTTATCGGGGACTGGTTTGTATTCTTGAATAATCTGGAAGTAAAATTTGGCTATTACTTCAATAATATGACGAATGACTTATCTTGTTAATGTCAAAGGAAAGAGAGCCGTGACCTTAGTAGGTTACTGTAAAAAAAAAAAATTACTTACCTGGGTTTTCCCCGGTATGAGTGATATATCACTAACAAAGGAGGTTTTAAACTTGTGGAAAACGATTTTTAAATAAATTGTCCATTTTATATAAATATTCACTATCGCAAGTAATGTTTAGAGACATGATTTGTTTCGAAGATGATCCATCTGTAAGGAAGACAGCACAACGTGCTTGAGCGTCAAATTATAATGTACTGAGAACTTGGAGAGGCTAGAAAGATAGATAGCACATCTCCGGAAAATGAAATGAAATGGCGTATGGCTTTTAGTGCCGGGAGTGTCCGAAGACATGTTCGGCTCGCCAGGTGCAAGTCTTTCGAGTTGACGCCCGTAGGCGACCTGCGCGTTGTGATGAGGATGAAATGATGATGAAGACAACACATACACCCAGCCTCCGTGCCATTGGAATTAACCAATTAAGGTTAAAATCCCCGACCCGGCCGGGATTCGAACCCGGGACCCTCTGAACCGAAGGCCAGTACGCTGACCGTTCAGCCAACGAGTCGGACTCCGGAAAATAGTTCAGTAAAATGACTAATCACTATTCATCATAAAAGCACTGTCTAACCTACATTAAAACCACATACAGTCGAGACTGTCGAAAATATCGACATTTGGCACTTGTTGAATTAAATGGTGCCATGTAGGCAACGTGCGTACCAATTTCGAGTGCCGCTTATTCTGCTATCTAGCAGCGAAGTGGAACTTTATTGGATTTGTTCCTAATTCTGAGTTCATTTTGTCGGGTGAACACTTTGAGTACGTCGCTGTAACATGATGAACGATTACAATATGGAACGTCATGTTTTTCGACCGACCTTCAAAAACCGGCTGCCGGCGCCGAGGTGTAGGGGTAGCGTGCCTACCTCTTATTTGGGTTCGGTTCCCGTCCATGTCAGGGATTTTTACCTGGTTGGAGGTCCACCCAGCCTACGCGATTATAATTGAGGAGCTATCTGACGGTGAGATGGCGGCCCCGGTCTAGGAAGCCAAGAATAACGGCCGAGAGGATTCGTCATGCTGACCACACGACACCTCAGCAAGCCTTCGAGCTGAGCAGCGGTCGCTTGGCATTCCATGGCCCTTCGAGGCTGTTGCTCCATGGGGTTTGGTTATGGTTTAGTTTGGTTGAAAAACCGGCTGGCATCAAAATCATAACATTTCAATTATGAGTCGGACACTCATCCAGGGGGTGAGCTTCCATTTGCTTGTACATGATATTACTATGCAGCCTTTGCTCTACAACCGATGAGAATAGGTGATATATTTCAATTGCTTAAAACTATTAGTAAAATTAATTAATGGTTGGTGTTGTATATCACGATCCACAACAGATGAAGGGAATTAGCCTACGCATTTCGAGCATTCCACATGTTTGAATCCTACAGCTCACGAGGTTATGTGGTTTTCTCCCAATCTTCACCCCCTGTGATTGGGGGCGGTAGAATAACATCCGCGGTATCCCCAGCCTGTCGTAAGAGGCGACTAAAAGGGGCCCCAGGGGCTCTCAACTTCGAAGTGTGGGTTGGTGAGCATGGGGCTCTTTGCTGAGTCCTGGCATTTCTTCCACTTACTTGTGCCAGGCTCCCCCTTTCATCTGTCCTATCCAATCTCCCTTGGTCAAACCTTGTTCTTTTCGACCCCGACGGTATTAGGTCGGGAATCCTTTCATTTTCACGCCCTTGATGGCCGTTGTCTTTGTTTAACCAATGCCTCCATTTCTCGAAATGGGTCCCCTGATTAGTGTTAATATAGGATGGTTGCCCAGTTGTACTTCCTCTCTTAAAACAGTAATCATCATCATTATCATCATCATCATCATCATCATCATCATTATCATCACCGCCACCGCCACCACCATCCCAGTCTTCGAATTTCCTCACTGGTGCCCTACCCAGGGAGTTGCGCCCCTGCCAATGTGAGTCCCAGAGTGCACTGACCCGGTGTGTATTATCTGGTAAGAGTCCCAGCTCAGGGTTACGAGTGAAGACTTCAACGACATCTATGGCGGGGAAGATGGACTTCGGTACGGTATAGATGGCGGAAGTGGCAGCCCAATACTCGGGATTAATAGAGTATGAGACCGAGTAACCACCGGTATGAGTGGTTCACCTCTTCCAAGTGCCAACGGCCTCTTCGAGGGCGGATGAGCGGAAAGAGGGCAGGGCACCCTGATGTCGTTGGAGTAAGAAATTACTTCTTAAGGCGGATGAACCCAATTGTAGGTCAACGGCATATGATGTGGAAGGCAACGGGAAACCACCACATTAAAGATCCTCGTGATATCCCAAGAATAGGAAATATTCCGGAATAGTCCCCTATTCGGATCTCCGGAGGGGAATACGGGAGAAGGCAAAGAGCAAATGGAACGTGAGATCCTTGAAAAAGTATGGTAAGCTGGAGAATGTGAAGAACGAAATGATGTGACTAGGAATGGATGTTTTGAGAATGAGTGTGGTAAGATGGCCAGATAGCGGAGATCTATGGAGCGGAGATTTCAGAGTTTTGTACTCTGGCTGTTCAGACGGAAAAGGTGGTGTTGGATTTATACTGACAAAGCAGTTAGGACAGCGAGTGTCAGGCATTTGGGGATATAATTAAAGAATACTGCTCATAAAATTAAAGACAGAACCTAGAGATACAGCTCTGTTCCAGGTGTACTGTACATGTCCACCTCTAGATACACAGATGAGGAAGAGGAGGAAGTGTACGAACAACTGGAAGAAGTGTTGCTAAAGGTCCAGGATGAAGAAAATCTCATCAACCTCTGATATATGAAGGCAGAGAAGATGATACGGTGGGCGATTATGGTCTTGGTTCCAGAAACAAAAGGGGAGAATAGCTAATCGAATGTTGTCGACGTCACTCCCTTGTAATTACAAATACTCTCTTCGAACAGCCAAAAAAGAAGAAGATACACTTGGACAATGCCTGGAAATGGTAGTAGATATGAAATAGACTATATAATAGCTAGAGAACGGTATCGAAATCAAGTAAAATTAAGTAAAAGCTATCTCGGGGCTGACCTCGTGATAATGACAGGCCAACTGAAACTTAAGAAGAATAGAAAGACGCCCCCCAAAATAGAAGTTGAGTAAAATGAAGTAAGACAGCGAGGCTATCAAAATGTTCAAAGAAGAAACTAATAAAAATTAATACTGAAGTACTGGCTGGACGTAGTGTTCAAGAAAAATGAGAAGAAATCAAGAAACAAAGAATTGATGCAGCAGTTGTTTTGGAAAAGAAGAGAGGAAAATCTATAAGCCATGGGTTACACCCCACATTTTGGAACTAATGAACGCACACCACATGGCCAAAAGGAAAGGAAATCATGAAGGATACAAGAAAATAAGAAATAAACTCCATCGAGGAACTAAAAAAGCAAAGGAAGAGTGGATCGAAGTACAATGTAAACAGATAGATGAAAATATAACCAAAGTGTGATACTGAAAAAGCTTTTTCAGAAGTCCGGAGGCAGTTCCAAAGAAAGATGAAGCCCTTAAGTAAAATAAAAGGAAGCATCGGAGATGTGATAATAGAGCAGGGCAAGATAGCTATAATATGCAGAAGGCCTGTATAAAGGACAAATAGATGACGATGTAATAGAAAATGAAAATGATATAGAACAAGATGATCTGGGACCATGTATACTTAGAGAGGAATTTGATAAAGCTTTGAATGAGCTAAAACAAAGGAAAGCTCCTGGAGTAGACTGAATTCCAGGTGAAATACTACAAGCTCTAGGGGATTAGTCAAATCTTCTTTATATCAACTAGTAAATGATATTTATACTAGCGGAGAAATACCGGGAGATTTTTAGAAAACTGTATTGACACCTAGCCCAAAAAGTAATCATGCAAATCGATAGCAAGATTATAGAAAGTTAAGCCTGGTAATACATTACAAGAATTGTTTACCATCGCATGGAGAAAGGAATAAAATCTCTCAGAGGATCAATTCTGGTTTAGAAGAAACAGAGGAATAAGAGAAGCAATTCTGAGCCTTAGAACAATTATTGAACAAACCCTAAGAATCAATAAGGACATCCTAATTGCTTTCATTGATATAGAGAAAGCGTTTGATAATGTTAAGTGGAATATTATGTTTAAAGCCCTTAGAAGTCTGAAAGTGGACTGCAGAGATCGGAAAATCATCTATCAGCTGTACAAGAACCAGACAGCGCTTATAGGAAAGGAGAAAATCAACGCGAAAATAAGAAAAGGAGTAAGGCAAGGATGTGGTCTGTCACCTCTGTTATTCAATGTGTAATTAGAAGAAGCAATGAAAGAGTTTTCAGCCACCTCCACCCATTGAATAAAAATAAATGGCCAACAATACGTTTCACGGATGATATTGCCTCATAGCTGAAACTGAGAGAGAGATAGAGACCCCACTAAAGAAACTGAAGCCGGGCTGAGTGGCTCAGACGGTTAAGGCGCTGGCCTTCTAACCCCAACTTGGCAGGTTCGATCCTGGCTCAGTCCGGTGGTATTTGAAGGTGCTCAAATACGACAGCCCCGTGTCGGTAGATTTACTGGCACGTAAAAGAACTCCTGCGGGACTAAATTCCGGCACCTCGGCGTCTCCGAAGACCTTAAAAAGTAGTTAGTGGGACGTAAAGCAAATAACATTAGTATTTTTAAAGAAACTGAATGATCTGCTAATACTAAAAGGTAACATGAATGTTAACAAAACAAAAACCAAGATAATGAAATGTACTCCGGATGGTAAGCAGGGTGTTAATGTTTGGTTGGAAGAAGAAAAGTTGGCTCAAGTAAATCAGTTCAGTTATTTGGGAAGCATCATTGCGTCTGATGGGAGGTGTGAAAAAGGACGTCCGTTTACGAATAGTCTAGGTTAACGAAGCTTTCAAAAAAAGAAGCCTGTTGATCTGCAAGGCAAAATCCCTACCAGTAAGAAAGCATTTCATAAAGAGCTTCATTTGGAGCATTGCGACCAATGGCTCTGAAACTTGGACTCTATTAAAGGCTGATAAGAAAAGAATAGATGCATTCGAAATGTGGTGCTGGCGTCGAATGTTACGAATACCCTGGACTCACAGGCTAACAAATGAAGAATTTCTCAAGAGAGCGAAGAGAAAATGATCACGAAAAGAAGATGTAGTTGGATAGGTCATTTACTCCGGCATTCATCATGGCGCACCACACTGCTTGAAGGGAAACTGGAAGGAAAGATTAGAAGAGGACGACCAAGAGCAGGGTTCCTCGATGGCATTAAAGGGCGACGTCCATATCAACTAATCAAGCAGCTGGCCTATGATAGAAGGTCGTTGGACGAGGACAGTCATGTTACCCACCGACCATCAGGTTGAGGAGAACGAGAGAGAGATATCTTTTGTCCAAGACCATGGGTTTGATTCCATGGATATGCAATCGATTATTATATCTTGAAGGAGATGTCGCTCATGTCATGAGAAGGTTCCTTGCTGATATACCTTGAGTTCATTCGGCGAAATCTTTATCCGTGTACGTAGAGATATACTGTAATGTAGTAGGCCTAACTATAATATCATTGAGCGGTCCCAGAACCTTGTGCAGACATTTTTATTTGACGTCATCTAGGCCCCGTGAGCGCCAATTACGACGATCCGTGTACTCTACCAGGTGAGAGAGTAACCCGGATATCTGCTAAACTATAATTAATTTTGTTGGGTAAACACCAAATGTGCCACTAGAGATCTTTTCACGTGCTGACGTCATACGACATGGAGTGTCGAACGGACTGTTTTCTGCCTTCAAAAATCTGACTACTGGGATCCGCAGGCCGACACTCTACCATTGATGATGTTAGTGGTGACGACGACAATAATAATAATAATAATAATAATAATAATAATAATAATAATAATAATAATAATAATAATAATAATAATAATAATAATAATAATAATAATAATAATAATAATCACCTTAGCGAACGAGTTGACGTTGCGGTTAGGGTCGCGCTGCTATGAACTTGCATTTGGGTGATAGTGGGTTCGAATCCCACTGTCGGCAGCCCTGGAGATGTTTCTTCCGTGGTTTCCCATTTTCACACCAGACAACTGCTGGGGCTGTACCTTAATTAAGACCATGGCCGCTTCCTTCCCACTTCTAGCACTTTCCTATCGCATACACGCCATAAGACCTATCTGTGTCCTTGCGACGTAAAGCCAGTTGTAAAATAATTGTAAAATAATAATGATAATAAGAAGAAGGAGAAGAAGAAGAAAAGAGGAAGAAGAAGAATCTTCCGTTTTTCCCACACCTGTGGTGTCGCAGGTGCGAACTACGTCTAACGTATGGATTTGACCCTGCTTTACGGCTGGATGCCCTTCCCGATGCCAAGTCTATATAGATGAATATAATTAATGCGTATTTCGGTAGTGGTTGGTAGTGTGGTGTGTTGTCTGAATATGAAGAAAAGAGTGTTGCTACAGATACAAATACCCAGTCCCCGAGCCATCAGAAGCGGTCGGGTCGAGTGGTACAGATGGTTTAGGCGCTGGCTTTCTGACACCAACTTGGATGGTTCGATTCTTTCTCAGTCCGGTGGTTTGCAGGTGCTTAAACACATAACCCTCGTGTTGGTCGGTTTACTGGCACTTAAAAGAACTTCTGCTGGGCTAAATTCCGGCACCTCAGCGTTTACGTAAGAGATAAAACCGTAAACCGTAAACCCGGGACCGCCTAAACCGAGGACAGTACTCTGACCATTCAGCCAATGAGTCGGATAATAATAATAATAATAATAATAATAATAATAATAATAATAATAATAATAATAATATTATATGATATTATAATAATTATATTATATAATTATATTATTATTATTATATTATATTATAATAATTATATTATATAATTATATTATTATTATTATATTATATTATAATAATTATATTATATATTATTATTATTATTATTATTATTATTATTATTATTATTATTATTATTATTATTATTATTATTATAAAGAGGTCAGTGTTCTAAAGTTGCTTTTTATTGAATTCGTTGACCTGTGTTAGGAGACCCAACATTACTCTTTCTCCATACTGTGGTAGGTTTCGAAGTCACGTTCTGCAACTCGGATTCATTTGAAGTCTCCTGCTGTTAGAAACTAGCTCCCTTCACTGACATTGACTTGCCCTCTTCTCGGGAAGAACGGCCATTCACCCTGCCATGCTCCACTAAGTGGCCCTGAATTATGGCATCCCATTTATAAGATCCACACAACTGATGGCGAATGTGGGGGAATTGGTTCAATAATTCAACGTCACGTTTCTCCAGCATCCGTGAGCTCAGACCTTCGATATAATGTTGATTTTGTTTAGTGTCGATTAACGATGTTAGTACTGTACGAAGCTCTCATGTCTAGTTCCCTCTAAGAGGGAGGAATACAAGTACCCCCATACCACGGGGCTGGAAACAGAATCAATCTGGTTATGGAAAAATCACTTCATGAAGTTACAAAAAGCCAAACCAAACTTAATGATGCTACAGTAGCTATCAACTTGCAGGCCTGCAGATTACGAAGTGACCGGGGCTCCATCTCATCGTCAGTTAGCTCCTCAATTGTAATCACGTAGGCTGAATGGACCTCGAACCAGCCCTCAGATTCAGATAAAAAAAGCACTGCCCTAGCCGGGAATCCAAAAAAAAGAAAGAAAAGAAAGATAGAAAGAAAGAAAGAAAGAAAGAAAGGAAGGAAGGAAGGAAGGAAGGAAGGAAGGAAGGAAGGAAGGAAGAGGAATAGGCCTGATCCTTCAAACAAGGGATATATCAGCAGAATAGTCGGGCTGAGTGGCTCAAATGGTTGAGCGCTTAGCCCCATTTGACCGGTTTTATTCCGGTTTACTCTCCGGTGGTAACTGGAGGCGCTCAGATACCCTTGTCTTATCGAAAATCATCAGAAATCGGTGGGACCAACAATTATTAACATTACACAGTGAAACACCTCGAGTTGGCCACCCCTTTAAGCCACCTGCCCCTATTCCCTGCCACTTTTTTCCGGCACAGAATGATATTCTTATAAGACCAATGTAATTTCGCCGTCTTTAAGATAACCACATCTGTCCCCGACCAAGAACCCCGAATTTTGGTCATAAATCGTCAATATGTCCCCTTCCATATGAGCAAAAATCTGCAGGGAAAAGATTAACTTACTGTGTGATATTTTACATCCCTGTACACCCTTTAATGCCCTATTCTATCTCATTGTTACTGGAGAGCAGTGAGTGCTTCGTCATGGCTAATGCGGGTAAATGAACGTCCTTTCACTGTGTGAGCGAAATTCCGTTTTTTTTTTTTTTGCTTTACGTCGCACCGACACAGAGAGGTTTTATGGCGGCGATGGGACAGGAAAGGGCTACGAATAGGAAGGAAGCGGCCGTGGCCTTAATTAAGGTACAGCCCCAGCATATGCCCGGTGTGAAAATGGGAAACCACGGAAAACCATCTTCACGGTTGCCAACAGTGGGGTTCGAACCCACTATCTCCCGAATGCAAGCTCACAGCTGCGCGTTCTTAACCGCACAGCCACATGCTCGGTTACTTAAAGGAATGGGAAGAAAATGCAAATAATGGTATTAAGAAAAGACGCTGGTAGCCATATGAATAAGTGAACAATGTGGTTTGCGAGTGGCTCAGTCGAGTCATTGCTGAGACATTACCTGAAGTGGAGCAATGTGTCAGGAAATAGCCCCCAAATTTGCTTCTTTTATAAGTGTAATTAATTTAACCGCAATTAACGGATGGCTGAATACAATTATTCTCCAACACAACGTCGTCTTGTGAGCAGTTGGCGGAATATGGTTATGCATAGTGCAGTAGTGCCCAGCATGGCTAAATGGTTAGCGTGCTGGTCTTTGGCCCAGGAGGTCCTGGATTCCATTCCCGGCCGGGACGTGGATTTTAACCTACATTGGTTAACTCCGATGGCTCGGGGTCTGGCTGTATGTGCCCTATTTATCTTTACAGTTCATCATATGTAGGGCCCCATCCTCATAGACGCGCAGGTCGCCTGTACGGCGTCAACTCGAAAGACCTGCACCAGGCCTCTTCGGAGGCCGAACGCCATTTAAGAAAAATAATCTAGTAGTATGACCTATTACCTTTAAGTATCACCTCCTTAAGGACCGATTGTTTGTTATTCATCATCTGGTCGGCTTATAAAGGTTTCAGTGTGCTGTATTAGTAAAGATAAATAAAGGGTCGTGGAAGATATGAACATGAAAGACTCGTTAGATCTCGCAAGCCTATTGTCGGGGGTGGAAGTGTTGTAATGTGCTTTGACTATTCAACGCAAATTGCAACGGAGAGAGAAAGAGAGAGAGAAGCTGGAGGAGGTTTGCGACTACGAATTCTTTAGCACTTAAAAACAAGACAAATAGAACACAGCAGCAACAACGTATAGGCCCCTTGTGCATGTCCAAGTGTTATATGGCGTATCTGCCGCATAATCTAGACACAGCAGACGAGGAGACTTGTAGAATGGTTTGCATATTAACTTAAAAGAGGGAGTAAATCGTGAAAGAAAATGTTTACATAGCTAGACAAATGCATAGACATTTCATGGTAGATATTTCTGCCCCTATTATCGTTTCCATAGCATTCTATTTGCTCATCATATTATTGTCTGTTGAATGTGTTAGTTCTCTGATATAATAATAATAATAATAATAATAATAATAATAATAATAATAATAATAATAATAATAATAATAAAACCGAGCAAGTGGCTGTGCGGTTAGGGTCACGTGTCTGAGAACTTGCATTCGGGAGATTGTGAGTTCGAACCCCACTGTCGGCAGCCCTCAAGAGGTTTTCCATGGTTTCTCATTTTCACACCGGGCGAATGCTGGGGCTGTACCTTTATTAAGGCCGCAGTCGCTTCCTTCCCACTCCTAGCCCTTTCCTATCTTATTGTCACCATAAGATCTATCTGTGTCGGTGCAACGTAGAGCAAATTGTAAAAATAACAAAATTAAAGAGAACGTCTTAGAGCGTCACAGCGTGCGAGGGGTGCAGATTTTGGCTACAGCTTTTACAAAGTGACAGGTTCACTCATTCTTATCTTTCTGGCAGAACCTGGAATCGAGCCCGGGCCTCCGAGGACGGCAGCTAATAGTACTAACCGTTATTATACGATGCGATAATAGTAATAGTAATAATAATAATAATAATAATAATAATAATAATAATAATCATCATCATCATCATCATCATCATCATCATCATCATTATGTATGTTACGTGAGGAAACAGATCAAGATATTCGTGAAACGTTAAGCTCTGTCCAGCAATTCGTCCTGTTTCATTCGACATAAGCCCAATAACTACCTGTCTACTGTATCAGGATAATAAAAGTCTTTGACAACCGTGAAATGGTGTTGAATGGAGAAAAGAGGTCATTCGAATTAATTCTAACGTTAATTACAGGCATCAAAGGTATTGATGCTCATAATAAGGCTGGAGTAAAAGTTGATGTTGAATCGACTTCAGAACACCAAATTGGTAACCTTTTGCTGTTTAATTGTTGATCACTTACTGGAAAAGAAGGGTTGATATTTTTGGTGTGATGGGATTCAGCTTAGTAAGAGCTTGACTTAACAATTTGTCGAAATGTTGACCCTTGAAAAATATATGAAGCATGAGTATGAACTTTTGTGGGTGGAGGCGTAGACTATATCCACAGTATCCTCTACCAGTCGTAATAGGGTTCTCAATTTGGGAGTGTGGATTGGTTACCACAAGATCCCTAACTAAGTCTGGCATTCCTTCCGGTTACTTGTGCCAACCTCCTCACTTTCATATTTCCTGTCTGCCTCCTCTTGGTCAACTCTTGTTCTCTTCCGACCCCGAAGGTATTAGTCTTTTGAGGCTTAAGTATCCTTCCCTTTCTTTTGCCGATACCTTCTTTCTTTGAGGGATCAGGTTCCTTCCTTTTTCACTTCTGACTGTTGTCCATTTGCACTTCCCCTGAAACAGTAATCACCACCACCACCAGTATGTTTGTGTAATGTAGCAGTAAAAGGAAACTGGTATTGTTTGGCGAGTTAATTAGGTTTCAGGGCTGATTTCTTTGTCATAGAAGACCGTTGATATCAACTGCGAGCTCACTGTATTAGCTTTTCTACACATTCATCGGAAATAAATAAAATAAAATAAAATAAAATAAATAAACAAACAATAATTATTTAATCAAGTTTCAACACTCAGGAAGGCTAAAGCGAGAAGGCAAATATAGTTCGATCCCTCCCGTGATGGGCATCAATTGTTTTCATTACGGTGAGTATACTTATTTGCTCTACAATCAACTACCTCAGATTTGTTATTTTTGTGGAAGAAATGGCTGTACAAGGCTGATAACGGCGTTCTCAAGTCACAAAGTCAAGAGTCTGTGTCAAGTGAGAAGCTGTTTTCGTTGCGATCTTTTCTGAAGCAATATAATAATAATAATAATCCAGCGTTTGATTTTCGCCCGGACTCAGCAAGGGAGACCGCCTCTACCGCCTCAAGGGCAGTGTCCTAGACCGTGAGACATTTGGTCGGGGATACAACTGGGGAGGAGGAACAGTAACTCGCCCAGGCAGCCTTACTTGCTATGCTGGGGAGGAGCCTTGTGGGACATGGGAAGATTGAAAGGGGCAGGCAAGGAAGTGGAAAGGAATTCGCCGTAGCCTTGAGTTAGGGGGCCTTAACTTGGGCAGGCTACCCGGCATTTGCATGGAGAAGAAGAAGTGAGAAACCATGGAAAACCACTTCGAGGATCGCTGAGGAGGGAATCGGATCCCCCTCTGTCGCGAGGTTGAGTGGACCCCTCCCCAGTCCTCGTAACACTTTTCAGAGCCGAGAATCGAATCCTGGCCTCCGGTCACACTAACCACTACACCACAGAGGCGGACTAATAATAAATACTTCGTGTGGCTATTGCTAGCCTGATGCAGTCCTTGAAAGGTAGGCCCTCCTACGAGGTTGGGCGGCATCTGCAGTACATGGGAAACTGCGTGTTATTGTAGTGGATGGTAGTATTAGGTGTGGTGTGTGAGTTGCAGGGATATTGGGAACAGTACAAACACTCCGTCCCCGAGAGAGGGGACATTTAAGGTGAAAATTTCTGACCCGGCCGGGAATTGAACCCGGAGTACTCTGAACCGAAGGTGACTGCGATGACCATTCAGCCAAGGAGCCGCACGTTTCTGAAGTAGGGCCTAAAATATTTTGGCCTGGCGTAAGTTGATATTTAACGCAGTAATTTTTCCGCAGAGTACAACGCATTGACATAAGGCGACAACATAGCAGCCTGAAACACTTCTCATTTTTGACACGGACTATAGAGTCGTTCTTTCCCTCTACGTTTGTCATCTCGACCTATTAAAATTATTTTTTTCTGTAAGTTTCAGCTTCTTCATTTTCCTTTACTCAAACGTCTCTCTTCACTCGGATTGCCATCCTCCTTAACACCGTTTGTTTGAGTATGAATCCTGATTTGTCCTCCTACGCCACCTTCTGTTTTGAAATCTTCCATTTTCCAGGCGTTTCTGATTTATTTAATGCGAGTTATGTGTAATTTTACACTGTATATTGTTAATTAGACGAATGTACTGTAATTCCGCGTAATTATGTTTTTGTTCGAAATGGTTCTACTAAAATCTACTCTTTTTTCATGTTTATATCTTGTTCTATAATAACCGGTAGGACTGGCCACATTGTTCGTTTATCACAATAAGCTGAAACATCTCGAATTAGAACTACACATTATAGAACTTTCATATATTTGACACCTATAACCTTGCCTTAAGCCCTTAAAGTTATCCAACAACATACGTGGCCAGAGAGAGGACCCCTTCAGGGTGGGGAATGAAAACATTGAAATAGAATGAAAAATGAAACAATATCAGGTGGTGGTTGTGATTATTGTTTTAATAGGAAGTACAACTACGCAACCATCCTCTATATAATACTAATCAGAGGGAAAAATGAAAGGGATCCGACACTTCGAAAAATGAAGATATCGGCCAAAGGAAGACAAGGGCCAGGATGGGCGTGAAAATGAAAGACTCCCTAGCCCTCGCAAACCGAATAGTGTCGGGGTAGGAAAATAACAAGTGTTGACCAAGAGAGGTCGGATAGGATAGATGAAAGTGAGGAGCTTGACACAAGTAAGTGGAAGCAATGCCAGGACTCATCTAAGGGCCCCGTGGTCGCCAACCCTCGCTCGAAAGTTCAGAGCCCCTGGGGCCCCTTTTAGTCGCCTCTTACGGCAGGCAGGGGATACCGTGGGTATTATTCTACCGCCCCCACCCACAGGGGAATGAAACAATATCAACGTACAAATGGTTTTATTAATATGAGGATGATGACTGTTCGAATATCCTAATGTGAGGTTTCTGACCTCATCAAAATATGTGTTTGTATATCTTACAGATTAACGGAATCAGTCTGGGCTCTGAAATATTGTAAAAATACACTACCAGCGGTGACCTAGATTATCTGACGAGCCATACGACACACATTTCCCGTTGTAAACATCATAGCCGTCACGGATTTATGGGAAGAGCTCTTACCGCGAAGTGATTCATTTCCTTCTTTTTTTTTTTTTTTTTTAGCACAGAAATGACAAAGTTATGGGCTTTGGCAGCGGAAAGGCCGTAATGCAATTAGTTTGTAAACAAGTCGTGCTCGACAGGACCGAAATGGTCCAGTAACTGTGATAATTGTGACCTATATTATACCCGCGAGGAGGCACGTGATTTGCTTTTTTGCTAGGGGCTTTACGTCGCACCGACACAGATAGTTCTTATGGCGACGATGGGATAGGAGAGGCCTAGGAGTTGGAAGGAAGCGGCCGTGGCCTTAATTAAGGTACAGCCCCAGCATTTGCCTGGAGTGAAAATGGGAAACCACGGAAAACCATCTTCAGGGCTGCCGATAGTGGGATTCGAACCTACTATCTCCCGGATGCAAGCTCACAGCCGCGCGCCTCTACGCGCACGGCCAACTCGCCCGGTGGCACGTGATTTACCACAAGAAAAAAAGAGAACTAAACGTGTGATAATATTGGAGGCTAATGGGATGCGATTTCTGTGTTATGGTGGTATGTTGCGTCCGTAATGTACTGACGTTGAAAGCATGGGCTATTTTTCCTCACACAATTTCATAGCAGTCCGCCTCTGTGGTGTAGTGATTAGTGTGAAGCCCGGGCTTGATTCCCGGCTCTGCCACGAAATATGAAGTGTGGTACGAGGACTGGAACGGGGTCCACTCAGCATCCGGAGGTCAGCTGAGGAGAGGGTTTCGATTCCCATCTCAGCCATCTTTGAAGTGGTTTCCATGGTTTCCCACTTCTACTCCAAGCAAAATAATACACTATAATAAATCTACTGACACGAGGCTGACGTATTTGAGCTTCCTTCTCTCTTCTTTACCTATCTCTTCCAATATTCCAATCTCCCACCAGGATCCTGCTCAGCATAGCAGATGAGGCCGCCTGAGCGAGGTACTGGTCCTCCTTCCCAGGGTAAATGGATGCGGAGTTTGCGTCTCGGAGCTGTAATGTTGCGTTCGGGAGACAGCGTGTTCGACCCGCACTGTCGGCAGAACCGAGGATGGTTTTCCGTGATTTTCCATTTTCACAACAGGTAAATCATGATCCAGTAACTATTCCGATACTATGTCCACGGTCGCTTCTTTCCTAGGCCTAGCCCTCTCCAAGCCCATCGTCGCCACAAGACCGATCTGAGTCAGTGCAACGAAAAACCAGTTATAATACTACTACTACTACTACTAATAATAATAATAATAATAATAGTCTTCTTCTTCCGCTTTTCTCACACCTGTGAGGTCGCGAGTGCGAACTGTGTCGAACATGTGGATTTGGCCGTGTTTTACGGCCGGATACCTTTCATGACGCCAACCCTGTGTAGAGGGATGTAATCATTATTGCGTTTTTCTGTGGTGGATGGTAGTGTGGTGTGTTGTCTGAATATGAGGAGGAAAGTGTCGGGACAAACACAAATACCCAGTCACCGAACCAGAAGAATTTATCAGGCGCTTTTAAATTCCCCAACCCGACCGAGGATCGAACCCATAACCCTCTGAATTGAAAGCCTCAGCGCTGACCATCCAAGGAGACGGATAATACTATTATTATATATTATTAATAATAATAATAATAATTCCTCATGGCACTACAGCCCTGAAGGACCTTGGCCTACCAAGCGACCCCTGCTCCGCCCGAAGGCCTGCAGGTTACGAGGTGTCGTATGGTCAGCACGACGAATCCTCTCGGCCGTTATTCTTGGCTTTCTAGACCGGGGCCGCTATTTCACCGTCAGATAGCACCTCAATTCTAATGACGTAGACTGAGTGGACCTCGAACCAGCCCTCAGATCCAGGTAAATAATAATAATAATAATAATAATAATAATAACAATAATAATATATTATTCGCTTTAAACAGCTGCCAAACAATTCAGCCAACTTCATGTGACGATGGCTGACCTTTAGATCTCCTTTGAGAAAACGGACTTCATAACGAACGTTGACCCTGCCCCCAGAGAGTTAAAAGATTTGAGAGGGGAAAATAAAACGTAAAGAAAAGTTCACCTAGGCGAATGGATTAAAGCTCACTTCTCCGAGAAGGAAGCTTTCACATTCCGGATCACCAAAGTGGAAATAGCGTACCGGGTAACCAAAGTCATCTACAATCTATAACCATCAACGCCAAGCTCAGAAGTAGTTGAAAGCCTCGAAATGAATAGGGAAGGTCTGATAAAGCATCTGGAAATCAAAGAACGAAAGAATTTGAGAACTTTGGTCTTGTCAAAGAAATTAGGCAGTTCAAGTGAAGACATGACCACGAACTATACATGCACGTGGGGAACGATCATTGTTGCATTCCAGAAAAGGACGATTGCCTTTAATGGCCACTTGACCCGAATGGCTACAGAGAGATTTACCGACCGGATTTTTTATACCTATTTTTTAGATGAGAAAACCAAGGAAGCGTGGTTTTTCAAGTTAGAGGGAGACCTGCAAGAAGTGGAAATCACACACATAAAGATATTCAGGAGCAGAACTTTCTTAAGGAAAACTTCACTTACAGCAGTTATTTATTTATTTATTTATTTAGTTGATGGTACCGGTACTTACAATCTGCATTTACATGAAAATATATAAAAGTACATTATATATAGCCGGGCTGAGTGGCTCAGACGGTTGAGGCTCTAGCCTTCTGACCCCAACTTGGTAGGTTAGATCCTGGCTCAGTCTGGTGGTATTTGCAGGTGCTCAAATACGTCAGCCTCGTGTCGGTATATTTACTGGCACGTAAAAGAACTCCTGCGGGACTAAATTCCGGCACCTCTGCGTCTCCAAATAACCGTAAATGTACTGTAGTTAGTGGGACGTAAAACAAATGACATTATTATTATTATTATTATTATTATTATTATTATTATTATTATTATTATTATTATTATTATTATTATTATTATTATTATTATTATTATTATTATTATTATTATTATTATTATTATTATTATTATTATTATTATTATATTTTTATTTGCTACTCTTTCAACGTCGCACTAACACATCAAAGGTCGCTTCCTTCCCACTCCTAGGCCTTTCCATCGCCAAAACGAACTGTAGCACTTTAAATAATGCAAACGCCTCCAAAGAAATCACGTGAGGTGATCCCTTCTTAGAACAGAACGATCATAAACAATGCCTTCATAAAGTAAAAGTGAAGTCATCTCCGTACAGGTCATGAAGGCCCTTGGACGAGTGGGAGGTCATGGTTTCCAGTTTTCCACTCAACGTAACCTCGGCACTTAGTGGGGTGGAGTGGTTAGCTCTACGACGGGGCGCCTTTGCCCCCAGGAATTAACCTGGCACTCATTCTTGTTGTAGGCTGAGTGAACCTCGAGGAAAGATCGTTTCTTAAATGTTTTAATAACTTGTACAGAAAAATGAAGAAACATTTCCAAAGCTGCAGATAGAAGTGATAAGACAGCGTGAAAAAGCGGTGAAGGATGAAAGCCACTTCCTAGCGAAAAATACGTAACTCCACTATTTCTAGTCACTTCCTAGCAAAAAAGACATAACTTCACTAATTTCTAGTCACTTCCTAGCGAAAAAAACATAACTCAACTATTTCTGTAGAAGTTTTGTACGCCATACTGTTTTGTTTTGGATTATGAGCACAGAAATAAATTTCTACGGGCACTGTGACGTATTAATGGGTCCAGTTCCTTGATTGAGTGGTTAGTATACTGGTCTTCGATTCAGAGGGTTCCAGGTTCAATTTCCGGCCGTGTCGGGTATTTTAACTGCGTATTGTTATTTCCTCTCCCTGGGGGATTAGGTATTTATGTTCGTCTTGATACACTTCCCTTCATCTCCACACACACACTACACTATACCACCACAGAAACACACAACAGTGAATACATCCCTCCATATAAGGTTGGCGTTAGAAAGGGCATCCGACCGCAGCACTGGGCCAAGTCCACATCAAATACCGACCCCAGTAATTGCGAAAAAGCCAGGAACAAGGATAATGTGATGCATTAATGGAACAGGAGCTCGAAAGGATTGTGATCGATGTTGGTTTGGAAAGCAGTGATCAAAGTGATGAGGAAACTGTTGGGTGTGGCTGCCAGCGACTTTGACGGTAATTTGACAGACGAGGTTGTGATGAGTCAGTCGATACGGCGGATGAAGATTTTAACGCCAGATCTGATAGCCAAGTGACACAATAACTTGTTTCTCATCAAGACGACATCGGTTCGAATCCTGG
Source organism: Anabrus simplex (assembly GCF_040414725.1). Lineage (NCBI taxonomy): Eukaryota > Metazoa > Arthropoda > Insecta > Orthoptera > Tettigoniidae > Anabrus > Anabrus simplex. Next base: position 341,428,530 of record NC_090268.1, on the reverse strand, counting down.
CCAATGCCTGTGGGATGATTGAAATGGAAAGACACGTCCGTGTAAAACTGAAAGTTCTCCGGCTACGGTCAAATTATGAGCAGCCGAGCAAGTTCCCGCATGGTTTGGGTCACGTAGCTATCAGCTTGCGTTCGGCAGATAGTGGGTTCGAACCCCGCTGTTGGCAGCCCTGAATATAGTTTTCCGTGGTTTCCCATTTTCACACCTTAATTAACACCACTTCCTTCCTACTTCTATCCCATCGTCTTTATAAGACCTATCTGCGTCGGTGCGACGTAAAGCAATAATAATAATAATAATAATAATAATAATAATAATAATAATAATAATAATAATATCGTACTGGTTTGCTTTTCGTTGTCGGTGGTCGGCCGATGATCTAGACGTTAGGCCCCTTTAAACAACATGTATCATCTTTGTTGGTGAAAAGTGAAGTTCCGACTGGGAGCAGTGATTTTGGTGGTGATGATCAGCGGCGTAAAGTTTGGGCCTGCAATGCAGGTGGGCCCGGAGCTTAAGGGGTCGGCAACTTCCCGAGAAAACGTAAAGAAATGAATAAATAACTTCACCTGAATGCCACTCGGCACGGGAAAGGTGACATCGTGATGTGTTCGTAAAATGTGCCGGACATGTTTGTTTTCACAGTGCGTCTGTAGAGTACCGTAAATGTCGGATGGTTGCGTCTGCCTGCAAATGTTTGTTACTGTGTTGGATCTAAAACGACTCTCTTTTGTAACGCGAGCGGCACAGACTCTCACAAATATCTGCGCCAAGGTTTTTTTTGTTTTCCTTCGCACCGACACAGATAGGTCTTGTGGTGACGATGGGACAGGGAACGGCTAGGAGTGGGAAGGAAGCGGCCGTGGCCTTAATTAAGGTACAGCCCCAGCATTTGCCTGGTGTGAAAATGGGAAACCACGGAAAACCATTTTCAGGGCTGCCGACAGTGGGGTTCGAACCTACTATCTCCCGAATACTGGATACTGGCCGCACGTAAGCGACTGCAGCTATCGAGCTCGGTCAAGTTTTTATTAAAGAGACAGTGAAACTAGTATCAAAATATCAAATTTTAAACCAAATTTTTCGTGATGCCGTTTCTTCCGTAAAACGATCATTTTCGAAACTGAAACTTATAAAAAAACTACCTACGAAATCTTATGACCCAAGACAGACTCTGTGAACTCAGCATCGAATGTGTCATCCAAGGATGTCATTGAAATCATCAATGCCTTTGCATCCCGAAAAGTACGCTGCATGGTCCAGTTTCTTTAGTATCAAATGTTAGTATAGTAACGTTTTAAGAATTTTAAAGACAAAATGTAGAAACATATATTTATTTACGTTGTATTTCAATTTCTACAAAATATTTAATTTTCGAAATCAACTCTATTAATAAATTAATTAGATTTTAATCTATACCAAGTCCTTTGTGTATAATAAATGGATAAAGATTGCATTAAAATATTTGATGTAGTTAAATTAACGAGCAAATGACCATGTGGTTAGGGCCGCGCAGCTGTGAGCGTGCATTCGGAAGATAGTGGGTTCGAACCCCACTGTCGGCAGCGCTGAAGATGATTTTCCATGTACCATTTTAATTAACATGTCAGTGTGATTCGACAAAGACAAGATTTATTGTATTGATTAGGTGGACAAATTAATAAATTAACTTATTGTTATTTCAACATAACAGTAATTAGTAAAAACAATTCGGAACTATTTACTCAAGACAATCACACATAACTATATAATATAACGTACATATTCAATAGGAAATACTTAGACTGTCTTTTGAAAGTAATTAATGAGGAACAATTTCCAATTTCAGGGGATAAAGCATTCCATATTCTAGCGCCCCACACAAGGATAGAGTTATTGAAGGAAAATGTATGATGTGGAGGTATTCAGTTATTGACCCAGACCGCGTGTCACGGTTGTAGATGGACGATAGAAAACGGAAATTACTGGAGAGATATTCAGGTATATTTTCAGTCAAGAGTCGATAAATTTGGGTTGTTACATGTTGATTTCTCTGCTGCTCTACTTTTAACCAAGTACAGCTTCGATTTAGTGAACGGAGAATGCAATTTAGTCTGAGCTCTATGAATCCTGCGTATGGTGAGGTTCAGGTCCCCAGTTGTAAAACCCGTGATATTGCCTTCTCGTAAAGCGCCATGTGTTAAATTTGATAGCTGATTAGTAATGTAGGATATACAGCTTCATATTGTAAAGAATTAAAATTTGATGGCTGATTAGTAGTATGAGAGATACAGCTTCACATTATAAAGAATTACCTGGGAGACCCACGTTCATTTAGCATCATTTATTTCACCCTCATTGGCTTCTCAACTGAGTTTGGCGCCAGGAAGGGCATCAGGCTTTACAAACATGCCATGCAATTTCATCTCACTTCATTCATGACCCCGTATCAGGAAACGGGACCAAGGGGTAGACATATATACATACATACATACATACATACATACATACGTAGACATCGTACATCTTGTTTTTTCGTGAACAGTATGCCGGACTGAGTGGCTCAAATGGCAGAGCGGAGGATTTTTCAGTCCAGGCTGGATCAAGAAGTGAAAATCTTTTCATTCATGACATTTCGTTTCAACAGTAGATATGCCTACATTAATAAGTGCCTCTGTGGTTTCGGTTGTCTTATAAACATCGATGAAAACTGTTACTACATTAATTGGATTTATTTTAACCTTTTCTTAGTTAAAATATTAGACCAATTACGAAACGTATGCACCGAGTAGTGTTCTCAACGTGGCTGCCCACAATTCAAAATGTGTAGTTGTTTATTAGCTTCCACGTATAATCAGCAGTGAGCCTCTGAGGGTTGTTATTTTAATATTTAATACCCTTTCTCAGTCAAGAAAAAGAATATCCTTTAATTTGTCGTATGACTCTAGCCTTAATGATTGTACGCAAATTACAAGAAGCCTTCTACCTCGCTGGCACAGACCCACGAGAAATGCTCTTGTTCCGAGCGGTGTAATTGCGCCGGAACGTGCTGTTCGCCCTCTTGGACCAGATCCAGCTTTTATAAAGGAGAACAATGCCGTCTTCACTTATTAAGAACTCACCCCTAGCGTGTGAAAGTAATGTTCAATTGAGTGAGAAAGAAAAAGGGACTACCATTTCTCAAGGGTTTGGATCTGTAATGTCAACGCTGTCATGAAGGAATGACAGTTGTTGACATCGTTATCATAGAAAACCTCGAACTACAGGAATGTTATTTTACGTTTCAAATTCCCAGTTCCACAAACAGCGATTTAAACCGCGGCCGCCTTAAGGAGAATGTCAAAGACGATGTAACTCAGCTATTCAATCCCCTCCCCTTATAATAAAGAAAGAAGTTTAACTGATAGAACTCGATAATTTGCATCTTAGAAATGATCTCGCTTCTTTATGATTTCAGTTTGCAGGACTGAATATCTCAGTTGGTTGAGGCGCTAGCGTTCTGAACCCAGGTTGACAGGTTCGATCCTGACTCAGTCCGGTGGTATTTGAAGGTGCTCAAATACATCAGCCTCGTCTCGTTAGATTTACTGGCACGTAAAAGAACTCTTGCGGGACAATATTCCGGCACCTCGGCGTCTCCGAAAACCGTCACGAGTAGTTAGTGGGACGTAAACACATTATGCCGGCCCCGTGGATTAGGGGTAGCGTGCCTGCCTCTCGCCCGGAGGCCCCGGGTTCGATTCCCGGCCAGGTCAGGGATTTTTCTCTCGACCTGAGGGCTGGTTCGAGGTCCACTCAGCCTACGTGATTAGAATTGAGGAGCTATCTGACGGTGAGATGGCGGCACCGGTCTCGAAAGCCCAGAATAACGGCCGAGAGAATGCGTCGTGCTGACCACACGGCCCCTCGTAATCTGCAGGCCTTCGGGCTTCAAGGGCCTTCAAGGGCGTTAAGTGCCACGGGGGGGATAGGGGAACACATTATTATTATTATTATTATTATTATTATTATTATTATTAATAATATTATTATTATTATCATCATCATCATCATCATCATGATTTCTGTGTTGTGCATTGGATAGAGCAGTGGTTCTCAAATTGTGGTACGCGTACTCCTAGGGGTACGCCTGAGACTTACAGTCGGGTGCGCGAGCAGCCTTCAGGGGGAAAATGAAGAAATTGAAATATAGAAATAATTGAAAGACTTCAAAAATTATTTATATATGGAGCCACGCTTCGCTTAAAAGTTTCGCCTGGATCACGATACATGAGAAAACTGTGCCACGCCATGCAGACACAGAAATCCCGCTGGAATGCTTATGGTTCCAGTGTCTGAATTCCAGAATTAAGATCGAAACTTTTTCATCCTTGTTTATTCATTTGATACTGAGGTTAAAATCTAGAGTTTTGTGAACCTTTAATACAGACACGGTATTCTGTTTCTTTATTAACATTGTATTATACTTGATATGGACATAAACTCTTTGAATTTCTTGTGATATGTTATAAAATTGATTTAATTTCACAATATCGTCTTATTTACTGTGTGTATTTAAAAGAATGATTTATAATCAATTAAAAATGCCTTAATAACTAGCCAGGTACTCATATTTTTAAACCTATAATTTAAGGAGTTTTTCGTGGGGGTACATTGGACGTTTAGCAATGAGTGAGGCGTACAATCTCATAAGAGTTTGAGAACCTCTGGGATATGGCATATACTGTACAAACAAGCTGATGTATCTGTCATTGACAGGTCAATCACTTCGCATGTGCAAATTTTTTTGTCATCTCCTCAAGTTGTTCCTGAGGTACTTAGACAGTCATGTAGATGGACATGCCGCTGTCAGTGGCTTGTCGTGATGCATTTGCTTCCTGGCATTATGTGGCCCTTCGTAATTCCACTCTCTCTCTCTGTGTGTTTGTTTGTTTGCTGCTCTTGTTGTTGTTGTTGTTGTTGTTGCTATTTTGCTTTACGTCGCACCGGCACATATAGGTCTTATGGCGACGATGGGATAGGAAAAGCCTAGGAATGGGAAGGAAGTGGCCGTGGCCTTAATTAAGGTACCGCCCCAGCATTTGCCTGGTGTGAAAATGGGAAACCACGGAAAACCATCTTCAGGGCTGCCGACAGTGGGATTCGAACCCGCTATCTCCCAGATTCAAGCTCATAGCTGCGCGCTCCTAACCGCACGGCCAACTCGCCCGGTTGTTTTATTTGATCTCTTCCTTCTGGTACAAAAACCAAGTGTCAAGTCACTATTCAAAAGGTAGATTGCAGAGCCTTTAAACGTAGTTAGGATGATTTCCGTAGCAACTCTCCGTAGAGTTAGTTATCGGATCATGGACTTACACTTTTACTTATATTTTCCTTACTTTTCACTTATTGGTAAAAGATATCGAACAAAAAGGTTTATAAATAACATTCTAAATACATTTTGTCATGAGCAATTTTCCTGTAAAGCCAATCGTAAAAGACATGCAACGAGCTTTCTGTTCAGGCCCCGTAAACTGAAATGCCAAGTTTTATGAAAATTCACCTATCCATTCTCCCATGATGCTGTAACAAACAAACAAAAAATTCAACTGAACCCCGATATGGGTTCCATCTAGTATGAAAATCGAAGTCCACCTCTGTGGTGTAATGGTTAGTGCGATTAGCTGCCATCCCCGGAGGCCCGGGTTCAATTCCCGGCTCTGCCAAGAAATTTGAAAAGTGGTACGAGGGCTGGAACGGGGTCCGCTCAGCCTCGGGAGGTCAGCTGAGTTGGGGGGGTGGGTGTTCGATGCCCACCTCAGCCATCCTCGAAGTTCTTTTCCGTGGTTTCTCACTTCTCCAGGCAAATGCCGGAATGGTATTTTTTTAAATACCTAACTTCATGCCACGGCCGCTTCTATTCCCTTCCTTGTCTATCCCTTCTAGTCTCTCCCTCCCCTTCCCTTCCAGTCTTCCACAGGTCGCTGTTCAGCATAGCAGGTGAAGCTGCCTGGGCGTGAACTGGTCCCCCTCCCCAGTTTTATTCCCCTCACGCTCCAGGACACTGCCCTTGAGGCGGTAGATTAAGAAACAGATTAAGAAAGAAGAGAAGTCGAAAATCAAGTGTGTATGTCTACCCCTTAGTCCGGCTTCTTGATAGGCCTACGTGTTTGGGGATGAGATGAGATGAATTTATAAGGAATGTTTTTACGGTCTGATGCCATTCCTGACGCCAACCTCAGTTGAAAAGGTATTGAAGATGAAATGAATGATGGTAAATGAACTTGGGTAAGGAGATGAAAGGAATCGTCTGTTGCCTATGAATAGGAACTATCCCGGCATTTTCCTGGATATAAAAATAGAAAACCACAGGAAACCATCCTTAGGACAGACGACGGTGGGGCTCGAACCCACCCACGCGTCTTCCGAATGCAGAGCTCGGTTCCAGAGCCGTAGCGATTTAACTCGCGCGACCACTCCGGTTGGTCTGGAATGAAAACCAAGTCTGTTAGGTCATGAGTCCAAGGGCTTGTTGGATCCTCAAAAAGTGGTTATATGAAAACCGCAAAAAGCGATGGTGGTGCCAAAATGAGGCGTACTAGGCAGAATGACGAGTGAGATAGTTTTCCATTGCTTTCCTCACTGAACCCGAAAATGCTATTTGCAGCACACCCTACGTATAACACCTGTCATAACACTCAAACACGCTAGTTGTGCTCCGAATGTCATTACTCAGGCACCACTCAGAAGCTTCCACATTATCTTAGCCATCAATGAGACTAGGACTTCGGTGGAACCTACATTTTGCTCTGGCCTGTGCCAAGAGATAGGTGCAAAATTATTGCATCCATCAAGAAACAGCAACAGGCGCGAAGGAAACCAAGTACTATATAGGTTAATATACAGAAAGTGCAGACAGGAAGACGACTTTATATATTAGATAGAAGAAGATATACAAATTAACCAAGTGGCTCCTCAATCCTCCGTGTCCTCGTCTTATTCCACACTTCTTAATCATTAAATTATTAAAAAACGAGTGTAACCATTATCGACTTGGACTCTCTCTACCTCTTCTACCCTCCGTGGCTTAATCCATTAATCTCCTAGCTAACTTATCCTCCAGTTTACATGACCCTACCACCGAACCCGTTTAATGCGCACAGCGCCAACCATCCAGTTTATTCTTAACTTAGCCTTGATATCCTCATTTCGCGTTGAGTCCAATTACTAGTCTACCTAATGGCACAAAACCTTAGTTGCTCACTAAATGTGTTTTATATGCGGACGAGTCCATATGTTGCAGCGTGAGTGTGGTTGCTACGGAAGTGTTCACATACGTTCCTTGTAATTGAATTCCCCTGTCCGGACTTTGCTTCATTTCGCTCCCGGTAGTACAGCAGTGGTTACATTTTCCACTACCTTCCTTTCCCTTCTTTCCCCTCCAAGCTCGCGGCTTCACGCAGGTTAGTGCCATCAGATAGCAATAGCACTCTAGCCTTCTGCCATTGTTTTCCACCTGTTTGTAACACCCGCTATACATTTATAGTTAGCTGTGGATAATGATGATGGTGATGGTAACGACAACGATTACTGTTGTGTTTTTTTGATCAGCACACATTGAGATCATCAGCCGGACTACAGATGGTAGACATCGGGAAATTTATAATAATAATAATAATAATAATAATAATAATAATAATAATAATAATAATAATAATAATAATAATAATAATAATAATAATAATAATAATAATATGTGCAGGAATTTTGATTTGACGCAATCTGGGTCGCTTGCGCGTTTAATTTGACGGTTTGTTTTACTCTGCCTGAGGACAAAGTGACACACATCTCTCTTGGGTAATCTGTGGCTGAGTTTTAATTCATTTTGTCGGGTAAACACCAAATATGTCACTAGAAATCTTTTACATGCCGACACCGTATGGCATGGAGTGTGGAACAGACTTCTTTCCGCCCTACAAAAATCCGATCGCCTCTTTCGGGTTTGAACCCGCGATCTTGGGATGCGGAGGCCGAACTCTCTACAACTGATTCGACTTTGCTACGTAACTAGTCTTGTGTAGAATATATAATCCGTATAGTATAAAACCAGTGAGAATAACGGAAGACAATTTTAGTATGTCGTACTAAGAATTGTACAGTCCTTAGTACAAGGATCTCTCTAATATGCAATATTGAGAGAATTGCCACATGATAGGCAGTACGCGCAGTAGCAGACCATTGTAATACGAAGATAATATACCCTAAGGGAGATGCTATTGGGTTATTGGTTGTGAATGTAATCGTGTGGAAGACTTGGCGAGAATTTCCTTCTCTAATGCCCGGAGAGTTCAAGACGGTGGTCATGAAATTCTCAATTATGATATAATCCCATATATGCCGTCATTGCACCCAGGAGTTCTGAATGAAGCCACCAGTTTCTAGAATGCCTCCTCCAGTCTGAACTTTTAGCACTTCATAATATTGCTTTCATTTCCTTAAAACCACTAGATTATTAACTGAGAGACGTCGAAAAATGCAATATTTTAACTAAATTTAATTTATAACTTATCTTCTGCGCATTGGAAAGTGGCTCACTTCCCTGCTTTTCTGCGTTCGTCTAACCCTCTCCATCCCCCCTCTCTAGCTACATTTTGCTCTGGCCTGTGCCAGAAGACAGATGGAAAATTACTGCATCCATCAAGAAATGGCAACAGGCGGAGTTTTTCTTCTTCTTAATCTGCTTATCCTCCAGGGTTGGCTTTTCCCTCGGACTCAGCGAGGGATCCCACCTCTACCGCCTCAAAGGCAGTGTCCTGTAGCTTCAGACTTTGGGTCGGGGATACAACTGGGGAGTATGACCAGTATCTCGCCCAGGCGGCCTCACCTGCTATGCTGAACAGGGGCCTTGGTAGAGGATGGGTAGATTGGAAGGGATAGACAAGGAAGATTGAAGGAAGCGGCCGTGGCCTTAAGTTAGGTATCATCCCGGCATTTGCCTGGAGGAGAAGTGGGAAACCACGGAAAACCACTTCCAGGATGGCTGAGGTGGAAATCGAACCCACATCTACTCAGTTGACCTCCCGAGGCTGAGTAGAACCCGATCCAGCCCTCGTACCACTTTTCAAATTTCGTGGCAGAGCCGGGAATCGAATCCGGGCCTCCGGGGGTGGCAGCTAATTACACTAACCACTACACCACAGAGGCGGACCGGAGTCTTCAAAAGTATTTCAGTACCTTTCACATGCATGCTGATGATATGATGCTGATGATGATGATACTTCCACTATAGTCCCACTAACGCTCCTTCTTGTATAATGCATTTTAACCATGACATCTCTCGATTGATCGAATGGAGCGCAAATCATAACCTCCAATTAAATGTGGCTAAGACCCAGCTTACTTGCATAGGTTACACAAAACTCCTGAAAACTGTTGATATCAAATCCCTCCCAGCAATAACATTTCTAGATACAGATATCCATTAATCATCAATCTAGGTCTGTTATTGGACAAAATCTTATCCTGGTCTGATCATACGTCAAATGTTGTATCATCCATGCATATTTTGAAACGTAACGTGTCATGTACACCATCTTTCATGCGAAAACTACTTATTCATAGTCGTATATTCCAATAATGGATTATGGTTCAGTCGTATACAACGACTTATCCGAAACTTTGAATATAAAACTACAGAGAGTACAAAACGCATGGGTTCGTTACGTGACAAATGCCAGGCGTAATACACACAGCTGCAATGGTTGAAACTCCATGAACGTCGGAAAATCTCAGTAGCTGTTGCTACTCGCAAAATTTTCAAACTGAAGACTCCATCCTACCTTTATAATGCATTTAGACCTATGGAGTCGGTACATAACAGAGGTAATAGGTTTACAAAAACTACCCTTCAAATTCCCCTTCATCGTACAACTAAGTTTAACAAATCTTTTATTTGCACTGCATCGCGTGTCTTTAACGTCTTTAATCTTCACCGTTTCGCAGATAACACTAACTGTACTCAACTAAAGCAGTCCTTAACATCTATCTTCCTGGAGGAGTACGCAAGGGGCTGAGATCAGGCATTCTTGTGTCTAACAATCAGAAATACGTATATTTCTAAGAAAACTGTTTTTCTGTTGTAGCTTTATATTCTTTAGATTATTGTAGTCTAAAATAATAAATAGGCTTAATGATTTACTTTCTTACTTATTATATAATGTATGTTGTAATTTTACTGGATTTGTTATCTGTATTTTGAATTTTTAAATTTAATGAAAATGAAAATCCACAACCTGTTTCCAGTCATTTGACCGGGTCAGGAATGCAATGAGTGAAGCCCCCATGTAGCGGCGAGGATACGAATTGTGCCGGCTGCCGAAACCTATCGCACTCCTCTGGGGGCAGTGATTAATGACTGACAGTTGAAATTTAAATGATATTGGAAAGCGTTGCTGGAATGAAAGATGACAGGGAAAACCGGAGTACCCGGAGAAAACCTGCCCCACCTCCGCTTTGTCCAGCACAAATTTCACATGGAGTGACCGGGATTTGAACCACGGAACCCAACAGTGAGAGGCCGGTGTGCTGCCATCTGAGCCACGGAGGCTACATTAAGTTTGATGTTCAATTTCATATTTTAATATTATAAAAATATAGTTAGTGTGTTCATAAACCTGTATTATATAATACGAAGACGCTACATAAAGGGGCTTTTCAGCCTCAGTGGCATGTAAATCATTAATAAATTCAATTCAATTCATTTCTCTTGGTCTTCGCGTGCGCGTGTCTATCGGAGTACCGCAGGGTTCTGTACTTGTACCGTATTTATTACAGATGTTGGACCGTGAATTGGATGTAATAGTTTGTATCAAGGCAGACATCAGCTGGTGTTTTTGGGCTGGGGTTTATCTGGATTTAGCATCATCAATTTATAATTGACGGTTTTGCGTGGACAGTAAACTGACGCAGTGGTAACCGACAACCAGCGTTCATCATCTATCAATACCAAATTTTCGTCATCTTCTTCCTCACGGTATTACCATGTGCACCGTTGTCATTTTATCAGCTGCTTAAGTTAACCAATCAGATCGCTTCGCGGGCGAATTCAAATGGGCTTTGCACGGCGGTGTTGCTAAAACTGCATATCACTTAAGAAAGGGTTGAGAGCGATGCAGAGAAATCAGCATCAAACACAAGCACACCTTTGGTTTCAGCCACTGCCATCGTAGCGTACTTGCTTTGTCAGCTCGGAGGTCTGTATTCAAATCCTTCCCCTGGCGAAGTCTCATTCTTCGACTAGTGTTCTCCTGCCGGTCTTAAGCCATGTACAGATTTATTATTAACAAATACATCGCAATTGGGAAATATCCCGGTGGCAATGTTCATTTACAGTAGTGTGATAATAAAGTAAAAACATAACTACCCAACAACAGTAACAAAAAACAACAACAAGTGTAAAAGAAGCAATTCTATGGAAATGAAATATTAGATGAAATACTACTAGTTTAACATTCTAAATCCAACATCATCATATACAAATTCACACACAACTTATGGACACTGAGCGCTCAAAAGTCACGCGTAGGAGCGTCCCATTAAAAAATGTGCCGTGTATGACCCCTGAGCGTTGCGGCTAGCTGCGGCGTAGTTGAGCAGTCTGTTACAGACACCAGTGTCGTGAAGATGGCAACACGTCACGAGTTAACCGACTTTGAACGTGGGATGATCATCGGCGTATGGGTCATAGCATTGCGGAGATTACATGTGAATTCGGGTTTCCGAGGTTAACAGTGTCGAGGGTGGATTTTTCAGTATCGCAGAGAGAATGTTGCCACCCGCTTAAACCGTGGCACGGGAAGACCACAGGTGTTTAAAGAACGGACATCACGTTGCCTCCGTAGAACCATATTGGACGCTCGACGGGCTAATGTGAGCCTGCCTAGTTGAATGGTGGGAGTCAGGAACCCATTCCTATCACGACTGTAAAGAGGCAACTGCACCGCATAGGCTTGGCCAGCCGACGACCAACTCGTGTCCCTTTGCTGACATATCAACACAGAGCTCAACGACGTGCATGGCCCCGCGAACATTGGCAATAGACCATAGAACAGTGGCGGCGTGTGGTATGGTCCAATGAATCCCTCTTCCAGTTGTATCGAGCTAATGGGCGCGTGAGAGTGTGGGTTATGACCTATGAAGCTGTCGATCATGCGTGTCAACAAGGTTGTGTCCAGCCGGGAGGTGGCTCAGTTGTGGTCTGGGCAGCGTTCTCAGGATCGCAATTAGGCCCCATTGTCCAGCTGCTGGGAGCGCTGACAGGTGCACGTTAAGTGGACATTCTTTCAAACCATCTGCATCCCTTTCTGGCCCTAGACTACCCTGATGGAGCAGTGCGCCATGTCACCGCTCTGTTGTGGCACGCGAGTGGTTGGAGGAGCACTCCAGTGAAGTTACGACCATGGATTGGCCCTCCAGATCCCCGATCCAGTCGAGCATTTATGGGATGCTATCAGTGCTGGTGTACGCTCCATTAACCCCGCACCAATTACACAAGACTAATTGAAGGTAGCAGTGCAAGATGCGTGGGTCCAGATCCAGAAGGATTCCAGCACCTTGCAGCGTCGATGCCTTGTCGTATTGCTGCCGTTTTGAGGGTTCGCGGATGAGCAACTCGTTATTAACATCACATTCAGTGTCTTCCCCTGACGTTTGGCCACTCAAGTGTATTTCCAGTGCTTAACACTACGGCTTGCCGTACTAGAGATCGGGCAGTACAACGACTTACTACTAACTCAACATTATAACACTACAACATAACACAACACCGTCATATACATATTCACACGTACCAGAATTTAGCAACACACCCCGTAAAGGCCATTTGAAATCGCCCGCGAAGTGATATGATTGGCTAACTCCAGCAGCTGATAAAATGACAACAGTGCGAAATATCGAATTAATTCTTTCAAATTATTTACCAGCATGACCAGCCCTCTAACGTTCATATACCCGGTTCGCGTTTATTTCCGACCACTCTATCTGTGCATGAAAAAACATACTTGACCAGTTCAAGTACCTCGGCAGCATAATAACAGAGAGTATGGATTCAGATAAGGAAATCAGATGCAGAATTGAGAACGCTAGAGCTGCATTTCGCAGGATGAGCTCTTTGTTCTGTAATAATCATCTAAATCTGAAGCTCACACAGAGATTAATGAAGTGCTACATCTGGTCAGTACTGTTATATGGAGCAGAAACATGGACCTTAAAAGCCACAAGTATCAAACGACTTGTCGCCTTTGAAATGTGGTTGCACAGAAGAATGCTTAGAATACCCTGGACAGATATGATAACAAACGATGAAGTCCTAAGGAGAGCTAGGACAAAGCAAGAACTAATAACAACTATAAAAATTCGCAAAACAGCTTATCTAGGCCACATATTAAGAGGAAACAAATATGGTCTCATAAAACTCATTCTCCAAGGTAAAATAGAGGGCAAACGGCGAGTTGGCAGACCAGAGATAACATGGTCAAGCAGTGGACCGGTATTGAGACAACTGAGAGACTCTTCCGACTAGCAGAAGACAGAAAAACTTTCTCCAGAGTAATCGCCGACGTCTGGGCAACCGGATATGGCACTTGAAGAAGAAGATCTGTTTTAACATGAAACATGTAATTACTAAGTTTTATTAAGGTATGTGGCTGCATTAAAAAGACACATTTGCTTACATTTCTCAGCACTACGTCATATTTCTCATGTCGAAAACCTCTATAGGCTAATACACATCCAGATTTGAATCACCCTTGACAGAGCGAATAATCGAACCCGGGTCAGCAGGCCTAAAAGCTACAGTAGTAACGGTATTATTACTCTTAATCCTTAAGAGCTACAACGAAACGAAGGTGCTCAGTAACAGCGTCTAGAATAGGTATGTTAACCAAGGTCGTTCATGTTAATGTGCCTCATATAGGGTTTACAGTAGCAAAATATTTGTACTGTGGTTAATGTACTCGGTCATTAATGAGCTCTGTTTGTTCACCTTCTACAGTTAATACTCCACTTACTATTTTATCTCATGCCAGAGGGAGCTCATTTGACTGTGTTTGGAGTTGTGCAAGGACAGACATGGGTTAAATACTTCATTATTGTAAACCACTGAAATAATTACACTGTCTCCAGATAAATTTGAATTTTTTTTTCTTGGCTTTTTTCTCAGTCTCTTGTGTTCAACACGTTGCATGGATTTGACTCAGTTTTACGACAAGATGCCTCTCCTGATGCCAACCGTATGTGAAGGGATGTATTAACCATTCCCCGTTTTTGTAGTGTTTAGATGAAAGGAAGTGTATTTCGATGAAACCGAGCCAGAGGAATGAAGCATACGCAATTAAAACCCTCAGCGCTGCCGGGAATCGACCCGGGTCCTCTGGAACGAAGTCTCAAGAGCTGGTCGGAAATTTGGAAAATGTATACGACTTACTCGAACTACCGAGTGATTAGGGGCGCGCAGCTGTGAACTTGCACTCGGGAGATAGTGGGTTCGAATCCCACTGTTGGCAGGCTTGAAGATGGTTTTTCACGGTTTCCCATTTTCACACCAGGCAAATCCTTGGGCTGTAACTTAATTAAGGCAATGGCCGCTTCCTTTCCACTCCTCGCCCTTTCCTATCCCATCGTCGCCTTAAGTCCTATCTGTGTCGGTGCGACGAAAAGGAACTTGTAAAAACTTACTCGACCTAAATGGCACATTCAGTTAGTCATTGACCTGTATTGTCTGGACCAGTTGAGGTTGGTGACATTTAGGGGTACTGAAATACGACAACTGTATGTCTTTAGCCTCCAACACGCTAAAGAACTGCTGCAGGACAAAATTCAGACACGCCGGCTTCTTTACTCGGAAGGTCGGCTGAGTGGAGGGAGTTCGACTCCCACCTCAGCCATCCTCGAAGTAGTTTTCCGTGGTTTCCCACTTCTTCTTCAGGTAAATGCCGGGCTGGTACCTACGGTAACTTAAGGCCGCGGCCGCTTCCTTCCCTATTCCCACACCCCATAAGGCCCCTCCTCAGCATAGCCTGGGGGATGTACTGTTCCTCCTCCCCACTTGTATCCCCGACCAAATATCTCACGCTCCAGGACACTGGCCTTGAGGCGGTAGAGGTGGGATCTCTCGCTGAGACCGTGGGAAAAAACCATCCCTGGAGGGAAAATGAATAATAAATTTAAAAATAATAATGCATATTTGGAGATTGACAGCAATGTCTAAATGATTGAACTAGCTTGTATTTTAGCTGGCTGTTGCTATCGTGATCACCGAGTGATTTATTGCGTGTTCGGGCTGTGTAGCTGTTAGCTTTCTTAGGGAGATGACGGGTTCGAACTCTACCGTCAGCAGCCCTGAAGAGGGTTTCCGTAGTTCGCTATTTTCACAGGTGACAAATGCTGGGGATGTACCTTGATTAAGGCCACGTTCCCCTGTCTATGTCGGTGCAATGTTAAACCATTATTAAAATATCGTGATCCTAGTCACGTAAATCCGAATAATTGGGATGTGATGATTCATTTTAAAAATCCCACGTTCATCGCCAGAATTTGAACCGCGTCCACCTTGGTGAGATACCAGTTACGACACTCGATCATCATTGCCTGGAATTATTAAATAACTTCAAGCACTCTTTTCTTTCTTTCTTTCTTTCTTTCTTTCCTTCTTTCTTTCTATGGAAGTTTGGACGTAAGTAACGTTGGTGAATTTGCCTGCATTATGTTTGAGCTGCAAGAGGTGGACTACAGGAGATGAGTTGAATGGCATTCATTAATTGGCCGTGATATGCCATGCTGGCGAGATGTAGTGTTTACAGTGCACTATGTCTTCTGGTATGGGCTATATTAAATTTGTTACTTTCATTGACCTGTCTCAGTCTCATCCTTGGCTTTGACAATATGAAAGTGACTGAGGTATGAGTGATGCTAGTAATACCATTGCTTATGGAGCCAGTCCCTGTTATGAATGGTGTGAAATTATCGCTCATAGGGTCAGTTGGTGCATGCATTTCAGTGGGCTTGGCAGACTGATATGTAATGGCGACGGCTGGCTCGGTGAGGAAAGCAACGGGAAACTACCTCACTCCTCATTTCCCTAGTACGCCTCTTCAGTGACGCCTAGGCTATTTATGACAGCTGTTGGCGGAGCTGCAGAGGTTCAAACCAGCCTTCGGGCTGATTATTCAACATACACATGCCATGTAATGTATGCCTGCCTGTAACACGGTGGACATTCAAGCTGACCACTTCACTCCCTCTTGTGCGCTCAATCATGAACTAGCAGGTCAAATTTCGATAATCTGATACGCAATTGGCCGGCCCCGTGGTGTAGGGGTAGCGTGCTTGCCTCTTACCCGGAGGCCTCGGGTTCGATTCCCGGCCAGGTCAGGGATTTTTACCTGGACCTGAGGGTTGGTTCGAGGTCCACTCAGCCTACGTGATTATAATTGAGAAGCTATCTGACGGTGAGATAGCGACCCCTGTCTAGAAAGCCAAGAATAACGGCCGAGAGGATTCGGCGTGCTGACCACACGACACCTCGTAATCTGCAGGCCTTCGGGCTGAGCAGCGGTCGCTTGGTAGGCCAAGGCCCTTCAAGGGCTATAGTGCCATGGGGTTTGGTTTGGTTTTTGGATACGCAATTGATGCTTGAGTAATTTTTCTGCAGTGCGTAGATATAGATCACTCAATCCGTTTAGCAGATTCACCCAAATCCAGTGTCCGGCTCCATGGCTAAATGGTTAGCGTGCTGGCCTTTGGTCACAGGGGTCCCGGGCTCGATTCCCGGCAGGGTCGGGAATTTCAACAATCATTAATTAATTTCGCTGGCTCAGGGGCTGGGTGCATGTGTTGTCTTCATCATAATTTCATCCTCATCATGACGCGCAGGTTGTCTTCGGGAGTCAAATCGAAAGACCTGCACCTGGCGAGCAGAACATGTCCTCGGACACTCCCGGCACTAAAAGCCATACGCCATTTCATTTTTACCCAAACCCAGTAACTCACACTAAAGTCGAATGCTGCACTATTCAGAGAGCCTAGGCTCGAGTCCCAATGTTCAGAGGTTTAACGTGTGTTATTTGTTTCGTTCTGTGATTGGTTAAGCTCCTGTTTTGTTTATTCGAGGCAGCGGTGTTCAGTAATGCATAGTCGGTTCGCATTTAAGAACTTTCTTACAGAAAGTTACAGAATTCTCTTTCAGGGCAAAAGCCATACTACTCACTTTCTCTTAAGAAGTAAGAGGCGTAATTTTACACAGAATACTATCCCGGATGGTCCACCAGCACCTTGTAATTTATGAGGATACACAACCCATCTAACATTGATGGCCCTGAAGGTCGATATTGCTCTGCTTGCTACTAGTACATCAGCATCTTAAAACGAGGCAGACTTGCACAGGAAAAAGGACTGTATGCTATCGTCGCGCCAAGACATGCTGTCATTAGACTGGGCAGCCGTCATCTTTGCAGGCCAGTGGCTTTAAAAGCCTGCATGTCCCACGGTTTTTACTTGAAAATCAGACTGTATTAAGGACTCACGTGTAATGCTTCTTGTGAACTGGACCGCCTACGTGTCAGTTTCGGTATTTCGTTTTGCCCTGCCAGATAGTGGAGAAACGGATCTCTGTTGGGTTTGTATAGCTGAGTTTTAATTAATTTTCCCGGATAAATAACAAATATGGTCATTAGAAATCTATTACTTCGTGACATCGTATGACAAGAAGTACGGAAGTGGACTTCTTTTCGCCCTTAAAATATCCGACTAGCGGGTTCGAACTCTCGATATTGGGATCCGCTGTCCCATAGAGAGAGCTTAAAGAAGGATCTATTCAAAATAAGATTCACAAAGATAAAATGTCGCCTTCATTGGATTCTTTCCACAGCAGCGAGTGTTTATTAGGCTCCATATTAATGGAACCTTCTTTCAAGTTTCCTGTCACTAATCCCCATATTTCACGAAGTAGTTACACTTTCATCAAGAGGCTAACCACTTTTAGCTGGATTTAATGAGAAATTGAAGGGGTGGTATTTGACACCAGTAATACTACGAGCAAGCAAGTGAGCTGTATGTAATATCCGACGAGTAATCCGTGGCATTGATAATAGCCGCTCAAGCACGAAGGAATAGAAGTTTAATTGGATTTCTCGCCAGTACTGAATCGTCCAACATTAGACGTACGCTGATGTGTTCCCGTGTCAAATAAAAATAAAGCCGTATTATTTGGCGTTCTCATCGAAGAAATTACTCCATAACTTTAACAAAGGGATAGATACATCTCTACTGTATATTCAGCTGTATTACACTTCTGCCTCTTCCTTTATGAGAGGAAAACCAATTTATTCTCGGAAATTAAACCATTCTGTTTTATACTCACTGCGGTGGATAGTCAGTGACAATAAAATGAGTGATAGCGTAGAAGTAATTTTAGGTGCAAAGAAAAGTTGGATCATTTGCAAGCAAACCAGCAAGCTTGCAGTTTTATATGCCTGTTGATATCATTCGTCACTGATATGAATTTAGAGCTGTCGCCTAGATGACAGATTCCCTCTCTGTTTTCTTTCTAGCCTTTTCTTAAATATTTTCAAAGAACTTGGAAATTTATTGAACATTTCCCTTGATACTCACTCTAGTCTCTCACTCCTCGTCCTATAAATATTTTCCTACTTTTCCCCCCTGAATTCCAGCTTTATCCTCACATTATGAAAGCTCTACACGAGCTTATTCGTCATCTACTGTAATGTAATTCCACGTCACCTCTCCATTGACAGCTCGGAACATACCGCTTAGACCAGCAGCTCATCTCCTTGCTTCCAAGTTTTCCCAGCCCAAAGTTTGCAACACTTTCGTTACACTACTCGTTTGTCGGACGTCAAGAACAACTCGTGCTCCTTTCCTTTTGGTATTTTCCAGTTCTCTTAACAACTAGTCCTGATGTGGGTCCCATAGAGTGGAACCATGCGCTTTTTCTTGCGATTGGCTTTACGTCGCACCGACACAGATAGGTCCTATGATGGGAGAATAAAGGACTAGGACTTAGAAAGAAGCGGCCATGGCCTTAATTAAGGTACAACCCCAGGATTTGTCTGGTGTGAAAATGGGAAACCACACCAAACCATCTTCAGGCCTGCCAAGAATGGAGTTCGAACTCACTATCTGCCGAATGAAAGCTGCGCGCCCCTAACCCCACAGTCAGCTCGATCGGTGAACCATATTCTAATTGGGGCCTTGCCAGAGATTTATACGCCTTCTCTTTCACATCCTTACTAAACTAAACCAAACAGCGTGGTGCAGCAGCCCTGAATGGCCATGGCCTACCATGCGGCCGATGCTCAGCCTGAAGACCTAGAGATTATGAGGTGGCGTGTGGTCAGCACGACGAATCCTGCCGGCTGTTATTATTGACTTTCTAGAACGGGGCCGCCATCTCAGTGTCAGATAGCTCCTCAATTGTGATCAATCTCAATTGTGATCAAATCACGTAGGCTGAGTGGACCTCGAACCAGCCCTCAGATCCAGGTAAAAATCATTGACCTGGACGGGAGTCGAATCCAGAGTCTCAGGGTAAGGAGCAGGCACGGTATCCCTACACTGCGGAGTCGGCTTTTACATCCTTACTACAATCTCTAAATATCCTCATAACCATGTGAAGAGATCTTTAACTTTTCTTTACAGTCTCGTTAATGTGAGCCTCTAGTTCTACTCAGAATCCTATTCTGAGGGACGTGACCTTTCATTTTTAAGATGTGGATGTATTGGCTTGGATTTGAACCTCGTACGCCCTGGTGAGAAGCTAATGACATTCTGAATATCAGACTAATTTTACTACATACATCGAAATTCGCTGCTAACAAAGATCCTTTAAATTCCATATCACTTAGTTTTATCTGACTACCGAGCTAGTGGCGACACATTTTGGGTCAGCTTGCATTCGTGAGATAGCGAGTTCGAACACCACTGTCGACAGCCCTGAAGGTGGTATTCTATGGTTTCCCATTTTCATACCAGGCCAATTATGGGGCCTGTACCCTAATTAACGCCACAGTCGCTTTCTTCCCACTCCTGGCCCTTTCCTACCCTTCCGTCGCCATAAGGCTTGTCTGTGTCGATGCGACGTAAAGCAAATTGTATTAGAAATAAATTATCTGACTCACCCGTTTTAGCCGGTCAGCTCTTTAATTTTGATGCCTCGTTTATCAGAGCTCTATTTAACTATACAAACATAGAGTACACAAAGCATTTCTTTCGAAAGTAATTAGATCCATCATTATTTCACAACCTTAAATTCATGTTATATAAATTATAAACATATAGAAAGCATTTTATGCTATACTAATTGAGGAGTTTTCTTCTAAATACCACTTAGGTCATTGGAGGAGTTTTCTTCTAAATACCACTTAGGTCATTGGAGGAGTTTTCTTCTAAATACCACTTTGGTCATTGGAGGAGTTTTCTTCTAAATACCAGTTAGGTCATTGGAGGAGTTTTTTTCTAAATACCACTTATGTCATTGGAGGATTTTTCTTCTAAATACCACTTAGGTCATTGGAGGAGTTTTCTTCTAAATACCACTTAGGTCATTGAAGGAGTTTTCTTCTAAATACCACTGTGGTCATTGGAGGAGTTTTCTTCTAAATACCACTTAGGTCATTGAAGGAGTTTTCTTCTAAATACCACTTAGGTCATTGGAGGAGTTTTCTTCTAAATACCACTTTGGTCATTGGAGGAGTTTTCTTCTAAATACCAGTTAGGTCATTGGAGGAGTTTTTTTCTAAATACCACTTATGTCATTGGAGGATTTTTCTTCTAAATACCACTTAGGTCATTGGAGGAGTTTTCTTCTAAATACCACTTAGGTCATTGAAGGAGTTTTCTTCTAAATACCACTGTGGTCATTGGAGGAGTTTTCTTCTAAATACCACTTAGGTCATTGAAGGAGTTTTCTTCTAAATACCACTTAGGTCATTGGAGGAGTTTTCTTCTAAATACCACTTTGGTCATTGGAGGAGTTTTCTTCTAAATACCAGTTAGGTCATTGGAGGAGTTTTCTTCTAAATACCACTTAGGTCATTGGAGGAGTTTTCTTCTAAATACCACTTTGGTCATTGGAGGAGTTTTCTTCTAAATACCAGTTAGGTCATTGGAGGAGTTTTTTTCTAAATACCACTTATGTCATTGGAGGAGTTTTCTTCTAAATACCACTGTGGTCATTGGAGGAGTTTTCTTCTAAATACCACTTAGGTCATTGAAGGAGTTTTCTTCTAAATACCACTTAGGTCATTGGAGGAGTTTTCTTCTAAATACCACTTAGGTCATTGAAGGAGTTTTCTTCTAAATACCACTTAGGTCATTGGAGGAGTTTTCTTCTAAATACCACTTTGGTCATTGGAGGAGTTTTCTTCTAAATACCAGTTAGGTCATTGGAGGAGTTTTTTTTCTAAATACCACTTATGTCATTGGAGGAGTTTTTTTCTAAATACCACTTAGGTCATTGAAGGAGTTTTCTTCTAAATACCACTTAGGTCATTGGAGGAGTTTTCTTCTAAATACCACTTAGGTCATTGGAGGAGTTTTCTTCTAAATACCACTTAGGTCATTGGAGGAGTTTTCTTCTAAATACCACTTAGGTCATTGGAGGAGTTTTCTTCTAAATACCACTTTGGTCATTGGAGGAGTTTTCTTCTAAATACCAGTTAGGTCATTGGAGGAGTTTTTTCTAAATACCACTTAGGTCATTGGAGGAGTTTTCTTCTAAATACCACTTTGGTCATTAGAGGAATTTTCTTCTAAATACCACTTAGGTCATTGGAGGAGTTTTTTTCTAAATACCACTTATGTCATTGGAGGAGTTTTCTTCTAAATACCACTTAGGTCATTGGAGGAGTTTTCTTCTAAATACCACTTATGTCATTGGAGGATTTTTCTTCTAAATACCACTTAGGTCATTGGAGGAGTTTTCTTCTAAATACCACTTAGGTCATTGGAGGAGTTTTCTTCTAAATACCACTTAGGTCATTGAAGGAGTTTTCTTCTAAATACCACTTAGGTCATTGGAGGAGTTTTCTTCTAAATACCACTTTGGTCATTTTTTACACGTGTTTGTTTTTGCGTTAAAAGTTCTTGTTAGAATGACGTATTCGTGCAAAATACATTCAATTCACGCCCAATTTACATTTGGAAACATTTTTGTTTTTTTGTTAACTTTTTTTTTTTTGTTAGAATGATGTGTTGGTGCTCCAGTACAAAATCGTGCAAAAAACATTTTATCCACGCCCTGTTTACATTTGGAAACGCGCGAGCACGTAATTCTAACAAGAATTTTGAACAATAATGATATTATCGGATTTACAAGAGTTTTTAACTCAGAAACAAAAACGCTAAACATTACTTAAGTGGTGTTTGCACGAAAGCTCCTAAATCAGGTCCATCAGTGTTCTACACACCTTAAAATAATTTTTGTCAAATCATCACAGTTCGGTTTATATTCATTGTCTATTGCCGTTTCTTCATTTAATGCCATATACTGCACATGTTGACTAAAACAGTGTTGCCAACTTAGCGGATTTTCCGCTAAATTTGGCGGAATTAGAAGACTGTCGGCGGAGAAATAGGCTATACCATTTAGCGGACAGCGGATTTTTTGGCGGAATTCTAGATTTATTATAGCGGAATTTAGCGTTTTATCCATTTTACATTTTTTTTATTTGTACTCCGGTCTGTCTCTGAGTTATTCCGTATTTCTTGTCAGGAGCTAGCAGTCACATGAGGAAAACATGTTATTTGATTTGATGTTATGAGATCATGGTATCATAAATTTGTAATGCTTGAGGAAAGAGTGCTTATCTCTTAGTTGACGAATGACGACATATACTGAAACTGTGAGAGAATAGCATTTATATTAATTATGCTATGAAGGAAGACTGGCCTGTTCTGTGTGTGGCCCTTGAGGTAGGGGATTCACATAGTTTGTACCCGGCAGTAAAACGCTTACAAGTTTTAGCTCGCAGGCTCGCAGGTAGGGGTTAATCCCAGTGAAACTCACAGATCAGGTGAGTGCAGACATTTACTTTATTATTATTATTATTATTATTATTATTATTATTATTATTATTATTATTATTATTATTATTATTATTATTATTATTATTATTATTATTATTATTATTATTATTATTATTATTATTATTTGAGATGGGATTTCTTGGCGGAAGTTTAGCGGATTTTTAGCAGTATTTAGCGGATCTTGAAAATGTAAGTTGGCAACACTGACTAAAAGCGAGTGTTGATTTCCGTTCAAATAACCAGGGTCGATTCACCGTTGCTATGGTTTCTTTATGTTGCTGTTGTCTCTCTGATAAGTCTTCATCCCGAAGCGTTGTTGGATCCTCCAAAAGCAGCACCAATGATTGTTCGGTTACATGGAAACTGCGAAAATCGATGGCTGTGTCATAATGAGATGTTCGAGGCTTGATGAGGAGTGAGGTAGTTTGCCATTGCTTTCCTCACTGTGTCAGACAGGTATGTTGCAGCACAACCGGCTCTATGAGAAGAACGTTTGTTAAAATCCAGACACACTAGTCGTTCTTCGAAAGTCCTTAATCAGCACCACTGGTACCTCAGCAGCTTACATTATGCCACAGCCATAAATGAGATAGCATTCGGTGGAAGAAACGTTTCGCTTCCAAAAAGCATATGGAATAATACTGCATCCCTCAAGAAATGCAACAGGTTACTTTTAGGTTCATAGGGGATTTGTTCTTCTTCTTTTTCTACCGCTTTTTCCCACAGCTGTGGGGTCGCGGGTGCTAACTGCGTCGCACATGAGGATTTGGTCCTGTTTTACGGCCGGATACCCTTCCTGACGCCAACCCTATATGTTTCAGTGGTGGTTCGTAGTGTGGTGTGTTGTCTGAATATGATGAGGAGAGTGTTGGGACGGTCACATACGCCCAGTCCCCGAGCCAGAAGAATTAAACAGAAGCTATTAAAATCCCCGACCCGGACGGGAATCGAACCCGGGACCCTCTGAACCGAGGGTTCAGTACGCTGACCATTAAGCCAACGAGTCGGACTAAGGTTCATAGGGGATAAGTTGTACTTAATTGCCAGGTTGAACATAAGGTTGTCACGGGATTGCGTTGGTATGTTCTATATTTTTAAAAAAACGTTCACTTTTATCCAGATCTTATTGATCGAACGAATTAGGCTGCGCAGTATGGGTAAATGCAGATATAGTGGGTTCGAAACTCATCGTCATCGTCCCTGAAATTGTTTTTCTGTGGTTTCCCCGTTTTTACATCGAGCAAATATTAAGACTGTTTCTTAATGGAGGCCACTTCGGGAGTTTCCTTCCCTACCCTACATATTCAACCGCCCCTGGAGGTTAGACAGGTTAGACCCTTAGAGGTTGTTCAAAATAGAGTATAATCTGTTCAAGAAGATTTGCATCTTGCTGCAGACTGTCGGTATGTCCAGTTTTAGCCAAATGGAAATCCACTTGGCTATGTGTCTTTTACGGTTGAACTAGCGCCTAATGGAGCTGTGTTCTGGCTTAGCTTGTTATCGCCCCAGGTGCAATGGGATGTTCTCTCCATATCCTCAGACTCTAATTGGAATCAACGATCCATGCAAATCACACCTTCGTGTTTGTGTCCATATGGCGACTTACCACTTAGCTGCCCTGGGCTCTAGCGTTGGCATTCTTAACGCTAAGTGCGTATTGACTCGGTGGTATTACTGCTGCTCCGTTGAGAATGGGGACATCTTGATTACGAGCTCCAGGTAGGCTACTATGGACCTTTTTGATAATCTGTGTTGCTTTAAAGTTTGCAGGAGATAGAGGCTAGACTTAATGGCTCAGAGAGTAGGGCGTCGGCTTTCTGAGCCTAAGATGGTGGGTTCGAACGTAGTACAGTCCGATGCTATTTGAAGGTGTTCAGATAGACCTACGCTACAGCCTAGGGACGGTAGATTTATCGATAGCGTACGTAAAGGAAGTCGTGCGGCAGAAAAAAGCGCGTGGATAGTAGATAGCGGTACTAGTGATGGGATAATCAAATACCTTTAATAATCGAATAACCTCCTTCCGATTATTTAAATAATCGATTAAAATAATCGAATGAGTTTCAGATATCATTCAGTTGTATCGCATGTATTCGGATGAGTCATGAATCAGTTTTTCGGCTTAACTGTGTCGGATGGATAAAATCGATTGAAATAAGCGAATAGATTATGGATAGTATAAAATAACAGAAAAATAATCGAATGGAAAAAAAATATTCACTATTCGATTGCCTCATTCATTCGAATGGAGTTTCGAATGAATAATCGAAAAATAATCGGATGGAAGAAATATTCGCTATTCGATTGCCTCATTCATTCGAATGGAGTTTCGAATGAATAATCGAAAAATAATCAGATGGAAGAAATATTCACTATTCGATTGCCTCATTCATTCGAATGAATAATCGAAAAATAGTCGAATGAAATATAACTGAATAATCGAATAAAATGAAATAATCGATTATTTTGCATTCGATTATCCCACCACTAAGTGGGACACAAACCCATTATTATTATTATTATTATTATTATTATTATTATTATTATTATTATTATTATTATTATTATTATTATTATTATTATTATTATTATTATTATTATTATTATTATCATCATCATCTGTTTACCCTCCAGGTTCGGCTTTTCCCTCGGACTCAGCGAGGGATCCCACCTCCACCGCCTCAAGGGCAGTGTCCTGGAGCTTCAGACTCTTGGTCGGGGGATACAACTGGGGAGTATGACCAGTAACTCGCCCAGGCGGCCTCACCTGCTATGGTGAACAGGGGCCTTGTAGGGGGTGGGGAAGATTGGAAGGGATAGGCAAGGATGAGGGAAGGAAGCGGCCGTGGCCTTAAGTTAGGTACCATCCCGGCATTCGCCTGGAGGTGCAGTGGGAAACCACGGAAAACCACTTCGAGGATGGCTGAGGTGGGAATCGAACCCACCTCTACTCACTTGACCTCCCGAGGCTGAGTGGACCCCGTTCCAGCCCTCGTACCACTTTTCAAATTTCGTGGCAGAGCCGGGAATCGAACCCGGACCTCCGGGGGTGGCAGCTAATCACGCTAACCACTACACCACAGAGACGGACTATTATTATTATTATTATTATTATTATTATTATTATTATTATTATTATTATTATTATTATTATTATTATTATTATTATATTTTGCTACTTATGCATTATACCTTCATTTTTACACTAAGTAACATCAACAACAGCTCGCTTTGTGGATCAGGGGTAGAGTGTTGGTCACCGGATCCCAAGATCGCAGATTCACACCCGGCAGAGGAAGCGAATTTTTGAAGGGCGGGAAAAAGTCCCATTCGACACTCATGTCGTTGTCGGCATGTAAAAGATATCTGGTGGCACATTTGGTGTTTACCCGACCAAAATTACTAAAACTCAGCCATAGATCATCCAAGAGAGATTATGGTTCTTTTTTTTACAATTTGTTTTACGTCGCACCGACACATATATGTCTTATGGCGACGATGGGGTAGGAAAGGCTTAGGAGTGGGAAGGAAGCTGCCGTGGCCTTAACTAAGGTACAGCCCCAGCATTTGCCTAGTGTGAAAATGGGAAACCACGGAAAAACCATCTTCAGGGCTCGAACCCACTATCTCCCAGCTGCGCGACCCTAACCGCACGGCCAACTCGCCCTGCCAGATTATGTTCTGGGTGAGTAAAACGAAATGTCGAAATTGACGCGCAGGCAGCTGAGATGGGGCCAAATCAAAAACGTCTGTTCACGGTAGCTGAAGCCATGCGATTATTGCCCAGCAAACTCCCGATAATCCGGATGCGGGTTATCCGTGCACTACGGAGGCTTATTGTATACGTATATTTTTTGTCTTTATTTTTGTCACGTAGACTTGGCTGTTTCAATTTCTCATAGCAACGCGTATTACGCTCTTTTTCGTTTCATTTCTTTTATTCCTTCATCATTTCCGGCTCCATGGCTAAATGGTTAGCGTGCTGGCCTTTGGTCACAGGGGTCCCGGGTTCGATTCCCGGCAGGGTCGGGAATTTTAACCATCATTGGTCCATTTCCCTGGCACGGGGACTGGGTGTATGTGTTGTCTTCATCATCATTTCATCCTCAGCACGACGCGCAGGTCGCCTATGGGTGTCAAATAAAAAGACCTGCACCTGGCAAGCCGAACCCGTCCTGGAATATCCCGGCACTAAAAGCCATACATTTCATTTTTTTTTCATTCCTTCATCATTTACTTTTCCCGTTTCAACTTTTACTTTTACACGTTTTTGCGGAATCCTAATCAAATCTTTCTTTTCCATTATTAAATTTGTTATTCTATACAAATGACCACGATATATTCACCACGACGGCTAACCTGCAACTGAGCGCCAGTCAACGCACAGCGCCATCTTATAACTAGAGCCCGGATTTATAT
Organism: Anabrus simplex; assembly: GCF_040414725.1. Lineage (NCBI taxonomy): Eukaryota > Metazoa > Arthropoda > Insecta > Orthoptera > Tettigoniidae > Anabrus > Anabrus simplex. Next base: position 341,401,053 of record NC_090268.1, on the reverse strand, counting down.
GTAATTACATATTTTGTTCCTATATCCTGTATGTAGCTACAACAAAAGCTAAAATGCCGGTGAATCACACTAAAAGGACTATTATTCCAGGAGTTTAAAGTTACATATTTTTACATATTTCGATGCATAATAAATATTTTGATACATATTACAAACTTTAAATATTTTGAAGGATGTAGCACATTTGAAAGAAAATACAACTCTTTTTTTACTAATTTTACATTTATTTAAGTTTTTTGATTAAGCATTTGAAAATAGTTTAAACAGCCTGTGTCTCTAACATCTAAAATTAATTTAATAATTTAAAGTGAAGTATTCTGTCAAAGAATCGCATCCCTTAACTGTATTAAGGGTGCAAGTCTTGGGCGTCTCGAGCTGTGGCTATCGATGTTCCCTTGCACAAACATTGTCACTTTGTTCTCCTCTCAGATTTGTTTTGTGATATCTTGGTCAGTCCTCGTTTTAATGTCATAGGTTAAAAGCGCCCCTTCTCTTTCTTTCTTTCTTTCTTCTTCTGTTATTGCCATTGCTTCACTTCCATAAAGCATACATACTCCATACAAAAGTCTTCAGAAACATTTTTCTAATAAGCATATTTTGTGTTTGATGAGATCATATTTCTTCTCTCTTAATAAGGACCTTCCTTGCTTGAGCAAGTCTACAATTAGACATTTCATTGCCGGGCGATTTGAAATATGCGCCAGTGACTTCATGTGAAGTTGAAAGGTCTTTTTCTATACCCACGAGTAAGAACATCCTAACAGACAGACGGCATTCGATGACCGAAGAAAATTTGGAAAATATTTAGTTATTAATTGTGCCTCCAAATGAAAATTAGTCGTTCAATAACATCTGCAGTTTTAACTTTACAGTGGAACCTTTGATTGCGAGCATAATTCGTTCCGGCAACATGCTCGTAATCCAAATCGCTCGTATATTTCCCATAAGAAACTATTGAAACTCGGATGATTCGTCCACAACACAAAAACATTTATTCGCATAACATTTCTAAAACAAAATATAACGTAAAACAATTAAACTGCACTTTACCTCACAATAGAATCATTGTTGGTGTGAGGGAGACGAGAGATGACATGAGAAGAGTTACTGTGTAGCACGAATTTCACTAACGGAATCACTGCTATCGGTTGGCTCATTGGAAGTGTTTTCTTTTCGTGCAACTTTAACGAGGAACCTGTCCAATGACTGTTGCTTTTGCCTCTTTTTGAGGATTTCACGAAAATGTGACATTGCATTGTCATTGAACAGATTCATCCACTGTAATCATCTCCTTCTTCCGACCGAGTTCCTGTTTAGTCTTCTTTTCGTTCACAGGGCCCATCGTTGCAGAACAGTTATATCACAGATGACAGAAACAAAACATGTACACTCGTACGGTGTTGACTATGCGAGCGAGGCACGCGAACTGAAGTCCAGCGCGGTAAATGATTGCACACACTTTCCTAGGTAAGAGAGTGGCAGGGGGAGGGGAAATCAAGGGCACAGGGGAGGTGGAAACGTACGTACATGTGACGCTCGTATTGCGAAACCTCACTCGTTTATCAAGTCACAATTCATTTAAAATATTTGCTCGTTTTGCAAAACACTCGTAGACCAAGTTACTCGCAATCCGAGGTTCCACTGTATTAGGTTTTGTTTCCTTTTCTATGTAAAAGAATACGTCAAATAAAGCTTATATATTAAGTTACATATTTATTACATATTTAACTACATATTTTGTCAGTTTTAGCTACATATTTATGTACTGTACATATTCCTCATTTTTATATTACATATCATCCGGGCCCTACTTATAACAGAGTGTGTGTGACGTCACATATTTAGCACAAATTTTGCTTGACTTTGAACCGCTATTTCATGAAAACTACGTTTTAGGTTTTGTTTCAACAGGTAGTCTCCTCTTTTATCTGTCAATTGAGACATTAAACATAATCGTATGTTAAACACTAAAAGCGTCTTAATTTTTTTCTTTCCGTGTACCCGTCGTCAAGGAACGTAAGTCTACGTTAAAACATTTAGAAGATTGGTCGTTTTGAGATATCAGTGTCCCCTCTAAGATTCTTAATCACAAATTCTACCTTTACAGTACCAGTAGTTGTTAATTCAGGACATGTTTCGTCCACATTATGGACGTCATCATATGATAGGCAAGGGACAAAGTACAACAAGGATATTATTAAATTTAAACGAATAAAAATATGATTCGGTTGGTGAATACGTCAAGTAAAATGCAACATTTTTTTTCAAGAGAATGTCAACACATCAAGAGTCCGTCCAACAACCATATTTTCAACAAACCCTTCATGTGTGCTAATACTAAGGCCAGCAATTCTGGTTCAAAAAGTGGTGCACACCATCATTGTTTTACAGTTTTAAGAGAATTTCAAAAGAGAATATTTAAAAATGTTGGTGGGACGTAAAACAAATTGTGACAAAAAAAGAATTTACCATGATCTGGAAAGAACTATTCAACTTTGACTCTCTTGGCTTTACGTACATTCAATCAAGTGAAATGAAAACAGCTGTTCGTGCACAGAATCTTCTACTACATAGGAGTTTCGAAATTGTAAATATATGTCTACCCCCTTCTCCCGTTTCCTGATGCCAACCTCAATTGGAAAATGAACGAAATAATGGTAAATGAAATTGGGTAAGGAGGTGATAGGAATCGACTGTGGCCTATGAATAGGAGCTGTCCCTGCATTTGCCTGGAAGTGAAATATTTAAAGGACTCTCAGGACAGCCGACAGTGGGTTTCAAATCCACAGGTCTTTTGAATGCTGAGCTTGGCTCCATAGCCGTAGCGCGTTAACAGGCGCGGCCATCCCGGTCAGTTGTGGATATAATTATTACACATAATTTTAAACCAAAAATACTCTTAGTAGCTTTTGATCAGAGGGCTCCGGGTTCGATTTCTAGACGGATGGGGATTTTGCCTGTGTATGGTTAATTTCTCAGATCCGAGTACTAGTTACTTGTTCGTCGTAATACGCATTCGTGTACACTCAACGCACCTCACTACCAACAACCCGCCCCCTACAGACACACGACTTATCCGTCTTTATAGGACTGATATCAGGAAAGGTATCCGGCCGTAAAACAGGGCCAAATCCTCACACACGCACAGAGTGCTGACCCCAAGAAAATCGAAACAAAATGGCGGTAGGCTCACGATGTATTCACAACGATAGCTAACCTCCAACTGAGCGCGCAAGTGAGTACAGCGCCATCTTATAATAGAGTATGCGTGTGCCGTCCGTCACATATTTAGCACAAATGTTGCCGTACTTTGAAGCGTCATTTCATGAAAAGTACGTTTAAGTTGTTCAGTTTTCTTTCATTTTTGCAACAGGTGTCCTCTTTTCTCTGTCAATTGAGACATTAAACATAATTGTAACTTAAATACTCTCGGCAATATGCGCGTTCAACCCAAACATTAAAAGCGTCTAAAAAGTTTTCTTTCTGTGTATTATCCGCACACTTTATGTTGGTGCATTTACACCCTAGTGCTGAATCGGTCGACCTCGGCGATCTTCGAGATTCGTACTGGCAACCTTTGAAACACAAACTATGAATCGCTTAAGCATCGTTGTGCGACATCTGGTGTACTCTTTACGTACTAGTACTGTTGTTGTTTACACAACAAAGACAAAGTATAGAATTCATGCTAGGAACAAGATTCGCATCGAGAAATGTTTTATAATGTTATATAATGTGTATGTGACATAGTTGTTGGCTTAAGATGATAACGGTTTAGAAACTTCGTATCGATCGATCATATTCTCGATCCAATTCAGATTTCATTTTCCTTCGGTTGGCAGCACTATCGATACCGGGACACCTCCCTCCTTACTCCTCACCCCGTACACAAATGCACCAACATAAAGTGTGCGGACTATACCTACCCCTTGTCGAGGAACGTAAGTCTGCATAAAAAAATGCCACGAAGAAGAATATATCATCTTCGTATCCGAATACCTTTTTGACTGATCAGCAGGCAGTACCCATTCGTAATATTTAATATGCTACCATTAACGAGAATGAAAACTATTTCACACTCTTGTTGTAAGTAGGAATACTTTTAGAGTGTCATCCCTATAATCAAGAACCTATCTTGACACTTGACAGAAATCCAACTCTGGAAGGAATATTACGTGATATCCACTTGAAATGACTGACGTTTCATCCCGTTGTCATGATGAGGTGATTGACATGTAATCATCTCCCTTCGTGTAGAAAACGAATCTCTCAGAATTTCCCCTCCTTACTGCCCCTTGTGGAACCTCTCCCTTCCCGCAGCGTACCTTGACTTACTAGACTTCACAACTCTGGCGAAATATGTCAGACTGGTTAACGCTTTTTCTGGACGTGAATAGCCATCATAAATCCACATTTTTGAATAGGGCAAGTTTTTTAAATCCAAAAATATATAATATTATCTTTTTATCACAGCTTGGCGCGCGTGGAATTGCTGTTTTTTTGGACTATTCATAGAATTGATGAAGATCGGAAAATATATAAAACATATTCAGTACTTTTTAAGAAACGGTGGTGCAAGCAAGCACACGGTCTGATTACTGTGAAGTCACAATGCTCCTCTTTACATACATTTTCGGTTACATTACCTGCACTTGTATTAAATTACACTGCTCAAAAAGAAACTTGGTCACTTTTCTAAATGTGCATACCTCTATAATACGCACAGAGACTTTCGTGACCGGTGTTGATGCTGTTGTCCTCGGTTATTCGGGCTGTTGTGTCGCGTTCTGGGTTGGTGAAAAAAACCTTTGGTCGAGTACTTGGTGTGTTATTATCGAGTTGTTGATGTTTTCGTTAATTAATTGTGGTTAGAAGTACTTCAGCACTGAAGCAAGTTTCGACCGTTTCAGGGTGTTACGATCTCCGCTTATACTACGTATATTCCCTACCTTGCATGCTGCTTTTTCTCCGATCACGTCCCCGCTGCTCCACGCATTCACCTACTCCGCTCACTTGTGGTCTGGCTACTCAATTCATCATATCGCACGCCACCAACAGTATGGTAACCAGAGCTACCAACAAGGGCAGTAAATACATCTAAATTGCCAAAGTAGATTGCTTTGTTCACTACCCACCCGCTACCCCCACCCCACCTTTGAAGTACTAGCAATGTGTGAGTGATGACCATGCGTCCGTGAATTTAAATTACAGTTGCTTACGGTCTAAAAGTACAAGAAAACAAAACTATTTCTGTTTAGTACACGAAGATCCCTGAAGGAATTGTAGGCACAAAAGTTCGCGAAATTTAAATTATATAACCTATTATTCTCGTCAAATACGGAGGTCGAGTCATAAGTCATGACAACTTTTTTCTCGCGAACAGGAGACAACACGGAAAACGCATTTGGAAACGTGCGGTATGTACTTGCGTATGATGCCACTAGAACCAAACCAAACCAAACCCCATGGCACTACAGCCCTTGAAGGGCCTTGGCCTACCAAGCGACCGCTGCTCAGCCCGAAGACCTGCAGATTACGACGTGTCGTGTGGTCAGCACGACGAATCCTCTCGGCCGTTATTCTTGGTTTTCGAGACCGGAGCCGCTATCTCACCGTCAGATAGCTCCTCAATTCTAATCACGTAGGCTGAGTGGACCTCGAACCAGCCCTCAGGTTCAGGTAAAAATCCCTGACCTGCCCGGGAATCGAACCCCGGGGCTTCCGGGTAAGAGGCACGCACGCTACCCCTACACCACGGGGCCGGCTATGATGCCACTAGATGGTGTATGTAAACAACAGTGTGGGTCCAAGCATGGCCCGAAGTTCAGTGTGTGACTGAGAGCGTCACAAAATGGAAGTCAACAAGTAGGAGCAACGTTCGTATATTAAAATAGCAGTTCTCCGCGGCAGAAATGCAGGCCAATGCCATGCAGAGCTGCGGGAAGCATTAGGTGTGTGACTATGATATCATCCCCAAAGTCAAGAAAGCATTGTGTGGACAACGGTTTGCTAACAAAGAGGACATCGTAACAGCATTTCGGAGAGAGGTGTCACACGTTAGCGATACACATTCAGCGAATTGTATTCAGCGCCTGCCCCACCGCTGGCAACGCACAGTGGAAACCTTGTGTGATTATTTCAAAGTCTGTAACCAGTGGAAACCTGTCCTGTGTACGTATTCTTGTGTATTTGCTGTCTATACCTTAATAAAACAATGTTTACCAATGGCCTGTGTTCTGTCACTTTCCTACGAGAATCTCCTGAAGTCAGAATTTGTCTTCAGGCACTAGGCTTAGGTGCATGCCCTATATTTCCAAATTCATATATTAGATTTTCGGTGTTGTCTCCTGTTCGCGAGAAAAAAAAAAAGTTGTCATGACTCATGAATCGACCCTCGTATAAACTTATGTCAAGGATATTTACACTACACTTACTGCGCAAATGTCATGGGATAGTCACCTAATAGCGTGTGGGGCCTCCTCTGGCCCTGCGAACTGCATTGAGACGCCGTGGAAGTGAGTCGGCAAGTCCCTGGTAGTCCTCTGGACGCAGCTGACAACAAATCGTTTGCAGAGCTGGTCTGTTCGTGGCTGCAGGATCCATGGCACGGAGCCTGCGTTCCAGGACATCCCAGATATGCTCGATAGGGTTCATTTCGGGGCTCCTGGGTGGCCATGGCAGTCGTTGGACCTCCGCTGCATGTTCCTGGAACCATTCCCGGGTGACGTGGGAGCGATGTGGCGGCGCGTTATCATCTTGAAACACCGCAGAACCGTCTGGACGCTGGAAGGCCAAAAATGGGTCTCCGAGCAGCTCAACATACCGCGTACCATTCCAAGTCTCTTCCAGAACAACTAGGGGTCCCATTCCATACTAGAAAAATGCATCACAGACCATAACAGAGACACCAGCGCCCTGGACCACACCTTCGAGGCAGGCGGGATCCATCGCTTCATGTGGTCTGCACCATTCACTGTGCCTCCCGTCGGCATGGTACAGTTGAAATCGTGGTTCGTCCGACCATATCACGTTACGCCATTGTTCCAGTGTCCATCCCTGGTGACTTGGTGACTGGCAACAAATTCGCGTCGTTGTGCCCGATGGCGTTGGGTTAACAGTGGCACCCGTATGCGGCGCCGGCTCCCATACCCGATAGAACCCATGTTTCTACGGATTGTCCACTGGCGACGTGTCTAGCACGGCCTGTGTTGAATTGAGCCGTGATTTGTTGCACAGTTGCCCGTCTGTCGCTATTGACAATCCGTCTCAGATGTCGCCGGTCACGGTCATCGAGGGTGGCTGGACGGCTGGTCGTTCGTCTGTTGTGAACGCTGACACCCGCATTCAACCATTCACGATACACCCTGGACACGGTTGATCGTGTGAAGCCGAATTCCTGCACCACTTTCGAAATCGCACTTCCCATCCGTCAGGCACCGACCACCATAACCCGTTCGAACGGTGTCAGCTCACGACGACGTTCCATGTTACACCTGTCACATGCACAGCCACTGCTCACAAGGTCTCCTATACAACTGTTGCTGGCACAGGGGGCGTGTGGTGCGCAGACAACACACGTACGCATCAGTGCTCCGCTATCCCATGACATTTGCTCAGTCAGTGTATATCAGCCACTAATGCAGAATAAAACATTAACATTCATTAAGACTTGACATTGCAAATGGTCTTCTTGTCATTATTATAAAGCAAGCCTGGCCAAACAGTGCTCCTTTCTTGCGTGCGGAGCGCAGTGTTGGCGTGGTTCGTGGGAAAGGTTAGCAGTCTGGCCTCGTGACAGCATCAGGTCACCTTGCCTGCCTGTCGGTCGGTTTATTTTCAGAGGTTTCAAGACTTCTGTGTCGGTGCGACGTAAAGCCTATTGAAAACCGGGCTTGTTGGCCGTGCGGTTAGGGCGCGCAGCTGTTAGCTTGTATCCGGGAGATAGTGGGCTCGAACCTCACTGTCAGCAACCCTGAAGATGATTTTCCGTGGTTTCCCTTTTTTTCACACCAGACAAATTCTGGGGCTGTGCCTTAATGAAAGCCGCGGCCGCTTCCTTCCCACTCCTAGGCCTTTCCTATCCCATTGTCGCCATAAGACCTATCTGTGTCGGTGCGACGTAAAGCAAATTGTAAACAAATAAACCTATTTCACTTTACAAATAAAAAGTATTTGTAAAATCCTCCTTATCAATACAAATCAAATCATCTGTTAGATGGAACAGAGTCTATACATGTTTCAGCCTATTCTCAAGGCCATCTTCAGTAGCGAAACAATTATTACATAACACAAAACAAATTAAAAATCTTGATGAAGTGAAATGACAATGATCATGATTAATGAATTAAGAAAAATCATGTTGAGGTACATGATCATTGTCATTTCACTTCATCAAGATTTTTAATTTGTTTTGTGTTATGTAATAATTGTTTCGCTACTGAAGATGGCCTTGAGAATGGGCTGAAACATGTATAGACTCTGTTCCATCTAACAGAAGATTTTATTTGTATTGATAAGGAGGATTTTATAAATACTTTTTATTTGTAAAGTGATAACCGTCAATACGGAATGAGATTTATAACTTGCAATGAAAAGCAAACCTATTGAAAAAGAATATTAGGGCGTCAAAGCGTTCGAGGGGTGCAAATCTTGGCCACAGCTGTTATAGAGTGTCGACAGTTTCGCTCATCGATAAACAGCGACCTTCCTTCCCAACATTTGTAAAACGTCAGCACGTAGGGGTTAAGTGAATTATTGAAATAAAATGGCAATGTATTGTCCGAACTCTCAATCAACTAGTTGCGCTGGAACACGCTCCTTCTTTTCCGTACTCTGTCTTGCTGTAGGGGTACCGTTCTTGGTTTGCTCGTCTTCTAAATCGACCGTCCTCTGTTCTTCGGGGTCCTAATATCCTCCTGAGAATCTTTCCTTCCACCATTTCTAATCTCGTAAGTACTCCTGTTAGCCGCCTCTGTGGTGTAGTGGTTAGCGTGATTAGCTGCCACCCCCGGAGGTCCGGTTTCGATTCCCGGCTCTGCCACGAAATTTGAAAAGTGGTACGAGGGCTGGAACGGGGTCCACCCAGCCTCGGGAGGTCAACTGAGTAGAGGTGGGTTCGATTCCCACCTCAGCCATCCTCGAAGTGGTTTTCCGTGGTTTCCCTCTTCACCTCCAGGCGAATGCCGGGATGGTATCTAACTTAAGGCCACGGCCGCTTCCTTCCCTCATCCTTGCCTATCCCTTCCAATCTTCCCATCCCCATACAAGGCCCCTGTTCACCATAGCAGGTGAGGCCGCCTGGGCGAGGTACTGGTCATACTCCCCAGTTGTATCCCCCGACCACGAGTCTGAAGCTCCAGGACACTGCCCTTGAGGCGGTAGAGGTGGGTTCCCTCGCTGAGTCCGAGGGAAAAACCGAACCTGGAGGGTAAACAGATGATGATGATGATGATGATGATGAAGTACTCCTGTTCCTACTAGGTTAAGAGTTTCTATTGCGTATAAGGCTTCAGGTCTGATAATGTCTCATTTTTGCATTAATCGAAATAGTCTTCTTATTGTAAGACATTCATATTTATTTATTTATTTAATTTATTTATTTTAGAAAACTATGCATTACTCTAAGGGGCTGCCTGGCCGAGGTGGTAAAGGCGTGCTCGGTTCGCCCGGAAGGACGTGGGTTCGAATCCCCGTCAGGAAGTCGTAAAATTTAAGAAACGAAATTTCCACTTCCGGAGTTGCATATTGCCCTGAGGTTCACTGAGCCTACACCAAAAATGAGTAACAGGTTAATTCCTGGGGGCAAAGGCGGCCGGGCGTAGAGCTAACCACTCCACCCCATCACGTGATGAGGTTAACAGTGGTGGAAACCTTTACCTTCCACTCCTCCAAGGGCCTTCATGGCCTGTACGGAGGTGACTTTGCTTTGGTTTTATTACTCTATCGCACAGGCTTACGAAGCCACGTCATAATGCTTTCCACCTTATTTTAATATAAACTAGTGATGTTAACAAACAGCCATTAGCTTAATCATTAAAAAAAGAAACCATATCACATTCTTGAACACGTATAACGTCATTGTAAAACCCTGACCTTCAGTTCGTTAGTCAGTTTATGAAAAAAAAAAACTAAAAACAACTGTTTGTGGTATTTGTTCCTGTTAACATTCTATAGAATAGAAATATAGTGCAGGTTTGGAGCATTCTATTTTCATGTCATACAGCAGGACTTAGCTCATTGACCGTTCACAGCCGCGAAGTCGACGCGGAAACTTGCTTATGAATATGTAAATCTCATGCAAATGTCATACGTCCATATGAGTGACCTATTTTCTGTGATAGCATGTCTGGGAGAGTGGAGTGTGAGCCCTTCAATTTCTGCAACCCTCTGGTGTGAAAAAAAAAAAGAGAATATTCCCCCAATCCTATAGTGGAAAATGCACATAATAACACAGCTGTGGCCCTTCACTTTTATCTGACCAAGATAACTTGATGTATTTCATCCTTGTTCCGTACAGCTATATATATAGGAAGGCCAGAGGGTTTGTGTGCCATCGTCAGCCATCTCCGACAAGGAACACTTCCCAGTTGACAACCCAGATATACCGGGCGAGTTGGCCGTGCGCGTAGAGGCGCGCGGCTGTGAGCTTGCATCCGGGAGATAGTAGGTTCGAATCCCACTATCGGCAGCCCTGAAGATGGTTTTCCGTGGTTTCGTATTTTCACACCAGGCAAATGCTGGGGCTGTACCTTAATTAAGGCCACGGCCGCTTCCTTCTAACTCCTAGGCCTTTCCTATCCCATCGTCGCCATAAGACCTATCTGTGTCGGTGCGACGTAAAGCCCCTAGCAAAAAAAAAAATAAATAAATAAAATAAACCAGATATCAAGATAAGTTTCGTTCGACAAGAAGCACAGTTTATTCCTATATTCCATGCAACATTTCAGCTGCGCATAACGTTAAAGGCAGAATCACTACTGTCACCTCACGTGAAGTCATGCTCACGTTTCGTCTGACGCCAAGTTAGAGTAGTACCGGTACTATAGTAATGAATGTAGAATTTTCACGATCGCATTGTAATCGAAATCGACTTTCAACGTATTAGGTCGTGTTACGTACATATACTACGTGTTGAAGAGATGTTAAGTACAGTACAGAACAAAAATTGCCAACCGGATACTACGGGGATCCGAACCCACAACCTCCCGATTTCGCGTCAGTTGCTGTATCACTTGAACTGTGGTGGCCTAACAAGGGGGCATTTCCTACTCGTCACCACCGATTTCGCTCAAATTTATGGAAAATGCAGGGCTTGGCTAGAAATGAAAGTACCCGAAGTGGGAACTCCAGATGGCCAAGCTTATAGAAAATAAAAATAAAAATAAAAATAAAAATAGAAATGTTGACGCGGCTCTCGCAACGTATAATCCACTTACGTTAATGCGCAGGCCGAGCAGTAGTTAGCGTAGCGGTAAGAGCTCGGACTGGTAATTCGATGGTCGTGGGTTCGACTCCTCGTGCGGAGACTTCATTGTTTTTCTTTGTTTTTATTTTTTTGTTTGTCTCTCAACTTTTATATTATTCGTTTTCCAATTAAGCAAAGAGGTGAATAACTCATTTTATTTATTTTTTATAAGCAAAAGGCATAGAAAAGGTAAAGAATTGGAATTTCTTTGTCAGACTTTTCAACAAGGGATTGCAATTAAAGCGCGTACGAAAAGACTGTACAATTTCTACAATTATGCTTATCTTCTTAATCTGTTTACTCTCCAGGGTTGGCTTTTCCCTCGTACTCAGCGAGGGATCCCACCTCTGCCGCCTCAAGGGCAGTGTCCTGGAGCTTCAGACTTTGGGTCGGCGGATACAACTGGGGAGAATGGCCAGTACCTCGCCCAGGCGGCCTCACCTGCTATGCTGAACAGGGGCCTTGTTGAGGAATGGGAAGATTGGAAGGGATAGAAAAGGGAAGGAAGCGGCCGTGGCCTTAAGTGAGGTACCATCCCGACATTTGCCTGGAGGAGAAGTGGGAAACCACGGAAAACCACTTCCAGGATGGCTGAGGTGGGAATCGAACCCACCTCTACTCAGTTGACCTCCCGAGGCTGAGAGGACCCCGTTCCAGCCCTCGTACCACTTTTCAAATTTCGTGGCAGAGCCGGGAATCGAATCCGGACCTCCGGGGGTGGCAGCTAATCACGCTAACCACTACACCACAGAGGCGGGCCTTCTACAGTTATGCGTTCATTAAAAAATGGCGTACCGAGCTCGATAGCTGCAGTCGCTTAAGTGCGGCCAGTGTCCAGTAGTCGGGAGATAGTGGGTTCGAACCCCACTGTCGGCAGCCCTGAAGATGGTTTTCCGTGGTTTCCCATTTTCACACCAGGCAAATGCTGGGGTTGGACCTTAATTAAGGCCACGGCCGCTTCCTTCCCACTCCTAGCCCCTTCCTGTCCCATCGTCGCCATAAGACCTATCTGTGTCAGTGCGGCGTAAAGCAACTTGCAAAAAAATGACGTACTATATGCCTTTTGTATATAAATAAATAAAATCAATTATTCACCACTTTGCATAATTGGAAAATGAATAACATAAAACTTGATAAAAGAATATCCACACGGAAAGTCGAACTCACTGCCATCGAATTACTAGTCCGAGCTCTTACCGCTACACCAACCACTGTTCGGCGTGCTCACTAAAGTACGTGGCTTATACCGTCCGAGAGTCGTGTCAACATTTTTCTTTTTCTTTTTATTTTCTATACGCTTGGCCATCTGGAGTTCCCACTTCGGGTACTTTCATTTCTTGCCAAGCACTGCATGTTCAACAAATTTGAGTGAAATCGGTTGTGACGAGTAGGGAATGTCCCCTTGTAAGTCATATTTGTAACGCACCTTACGGTGCAATTGGCAAGGCGTTCTCTGTCGATGACAGCGACGCAGCTCCCTACTGCGCGGAGTACAGATGCCACGTTAGGAAATCGGCGGTCTTGGAGAAGTTATTTCAACTTCGTAAACAGGTCAAAGTCGTAAGGATTCATATCTGGTGACTACGGAGGGTGTTCCAAAACCTACCAATGCCACTGTTGCAATAAGCGCTTGACATTGTTTGGGACACGACAACGTCATGCAACAATATAGGGCGATCGTCTCGCAATAAACGTGGATGCCGCATGGTCGGACGCAGATGTCACTCCAGAAGTGGGCAATTGTAGTCACGTTGACGGTTTGTCCCTCAGACGCAGCATGCGTAAACATAACACCCTCGTAGTTGAATATCACAATCAGCATAAGCTTCACGCGACTGAGTTGCTGACGAAATTCCTGAGGACGTGGCGAACCTGGGTGATGCCATTCATTCGATCTCGTGCCCACGTTTCATCGATGGCGACAATACTCGTACGTTGCAGAAATGCGTCTCCTTCATTGTGGTATCTGTCCAGGTGGATGCCAGCTAGTGCGTACCGGTGCCATTTTGTACGTCGGCGAGCAGTGTTGCCAACTTGGCGGATTTTCCGCTAAATTTGGCGGAATTAGAAGACTGTCGGCGGAGAAATATATCATTTAGTGGTCAGTGGATTTTTTGGCGGAATTCTAGATTTATTTGTGCGGAATTTAGTGTTTTATCCATTTTACGTTTTAAAAAAAAAATTTACTCCAGTCTGTCTTCGAGCTAGTCCGTATTTCTTGTAAGGAGCTAGCAGTCACATGAGAAAAACATGTTATTTGGATTTGATGTTATGAGATCATGGTATCATAAATTTGTAATGCGTGGGGAAAGGTTACTTTTCTCTTAGTTGACGAATGACGACAGATAATGAAACTGTGAGAGAGTAGCATTTATATTTATGCTATGAAGGAAGACCGTTTAATGAACTGGCCTGTTCTGTATGTGGCCCTTGAGGTAGGATATTCACCTAGTTTGCACTCGGCAATAAAACGCCTACAAGTTTTAACTAGCCGGCTCGCAGACAGGGGGTTAATCCCAGTGAAACTCACAGATCAGGTGAGTGCAGACATTTAGTTTTATTATTATTATTATTATTATTATTGTTACCGTGTTTTGGTGGTAGGTAGAGGTGAAAGAAGGTGCGGGCGTGAATGAGTCTCAAACTACGGAATCAAAGTTACTGTAAAATTTAACAAGGTTATATTTTCTTTTCAAAATTAAGTAATAACAAAGAACAGGTACTTAGTAGCCGAAACACAATTTGAAATGTACAATTACAGAGATTACAGAATTTGGGCTTCGAGCCCTGAGTTCACAATTCTTGAGCAACTAGCCCAACTTTCCGATATACAAATTTTAACCAAGGGGCAGAAGACCCCAATCAAACCCTGGAGCACTTGCTCCAAATTACACAGTAAAGCCTCCTCGAGGCATACAAAAATTGAATTCCCAAAAGCGCAATCTGCTCTCAAAGTGTAAGCCAATCACAGGCCACACCAAACTTCACCTTCAAGCTGTCCTCTCAGGACATATACACCGGGGTAAAATACCCAACCTACTGAGGTCTATTGAATGAAAAAGAAGGTTAATTAAATGACCTCTAAAATGACAATTTGGGAGGAGGCAAACTGGCACTCCTAGTACACTTTGATTAAGACCTATTTGGCACTAGGCCGTTAACACAAGGGCTAATCCCACACTAAAGAGGTGACTTAAGAAGAGAACACATTGTTTTACGTTATCGAAGAATAGGTTGAGAAAACTAAGTTCACCTCACAACAATATGAGTGGGAGCTCGAGAGGGTTAGCACTCTCTATCCCAATATGAAGCTTTAAAAGAGAATATATAAAAGAGTAGTTACATTTAGGAAAAGGTTACATGGTAGAACGCTTAGAACCCGCCCCGAAAGTTAAACTGCTGAGCTAGCAAAGAAAGAAGTTATTAATCGGCCATTACCTTGTTGTTGACCGCTGCCGAAGAAAGAGGCGCTTCCCGCCCCCTGCTATGTTCTTAACACACTGAAAGATGGAACAGAAGTGGCCCGGAGACCCAAAAATCAGCAGTTTATAACCTCTCGTGGAAGGTTCTAGGCGTTAGGGGAAAGAAAACACCCGCCCACCACGTTTTTATTGGATAGGACCCCGCAACAGATTCAAGTTGGGGGAAGATACCCCTGATAGGTCAGAAATTAATTAAAGAAATTCGGGATTGGTTACATTCATAACAAGGGGAAGAAAGGGGTAAATATTGCCAACTTAAACAATGACAGAAAGAAATTTAACAAAGAACAAACTCTTGAAATTAAATTTTCTCCAACAAAATAGTTCTTTGACTCCGCACTAGGTTGCACTATTGTAGATCTACAGTAGTGTCCTCTAGAAGAGAAAGTTCACACTTCTTACTTCAAGCGAAACAAAAACACATCCAAAAATGACACAGTTCAAAAACTCAAATTTTTCCACATGGTGACATCTTTTGAGAAAGTAAAGAATTAACAGCGTAGATAAAGTTCAGCCCTCCTCCAGCAGAGGAGTTCCAACAGGCGCACATTTTAAATTAACGGAGTGGAGGTGTACCGCCCGGTACAGACCTCCCCCCCCAAAAGTTCCTCCAGGGATTTCACATGAAGTCAGTTTGAAAACAAAG
The DNA here is from genome assembly GCF_040414725.1 of Anabrus simplex. Classification (NCBI taxonomy): domain Eukaryota; kingdom Metazoa; phylum Arthropoda; class Insecta; order Orthoptera; family Tettigoniidae; genus Anabrus; species Anabrus simplex. Next base: position 341,385,461 of record NC_090268.1, on the reverse strand, counting down.
TCCAAGTTTTGATGTTGATATTAAAATAATTTGCAGAAGTATTTGAGAAATTCTTAATTCAGTTCCAAAATTTTTGTTGTAATTGGTAACGTAAGGTTTTTATGTTTGTAGAAGGCGAATTTCTAAAGATAATCTTTTAAAATGTGATGAAAAATTTTGCAATGTCCACCAAATTTGTTGTTGAATTCCCAAGTGTAGTCATCTCTTATAGTGACTGTCCATGTAGTTGATGTAGGCAAAGTTGAATGGCCAGACCGGCCGTTGCAGCTTGCGTCCAAAGGAGGCCGCTCGGACCCCTCAAGTACCCTGAGATACCGCTCGCCCGCACTATGAGGGGAGCAGAGGTGTTGAAGTACGCCGCGCCCGCGGTGAACATATACAGGCTGCGGGCAAGTAGCAGGTTGTGCGCCGCACATCAGCCTTGGCCGGGAGGAGAGCTCCGGCTCGCCGTGCACATGTCGTCCTCGCTGGAGAGGAGGGGGCCCATCCCCCTCCCCAGTTGCTGCACGGCGCTGCGCGGCTGCGGGGGCACTGAAACATAAAAACTCGGCGGCAGAATTGTGTTGGACCATCATGTTTCTTTGAGGGCACAGGCTTGGTGAGGAGGTCGAGGGGTCAGCGGCGTGCAGATATCCATGGCATTTACTCAAATTAAGCCACAGTGTGTATTGAAGCAGGAGACGGGAGCGTGGTAATGGCCGAGGCAAAGACAGAATGGCAGTTTAACGGATCGGGGAAGGTTTTACAAGAGGATTACATATAAGACCAAAATATTATAGAAAGGGCAGAAAGCCTTAAAGTTGAACTCAAAAAAAATATAACCTTCATATTCCTTTCAAATTATATGAAGCAAGTTGACACAAAATTTACACCGGTTTCACCTGGGACAGGTGAACCCTAAATATCCTCTCGGTGGCTGGATTGCTTACTAACAATGTAACCGGCGTGAGAAAATCGAGAATTATACAAGGCCCATGAAATCTGGGGGCAAGCTTGCCCGCGGGAACAAAATTCTTGACCATAACTTGGTCACCTACCTTCAAAGGGGTGGGTCTCCGTCCACGATCATACCTTTCCCTAACCTTTTCATGAGACACTTTAAGATTGGCTTTAGCCTTCTTCCAAAGATCTTTAATGTTATCCGGATCTATTGTCTCGGGTAGAATGTCACTCAGAGACCAGAGGTTAGAGAGCGGCGAGTTGGGAACAAACTTGAACATCAAAGAAGCTGGAGTAAACTTGTGAGATTCATGAACCGCCGAATTCAAAGCAAAAGCTAACCAATGCAGGGACGTGTCCCACCTGGAATGATCATCATGATGATAGGCAATCAGTGCGGACCTGAGATTACGATTAACCCGTTCAGCCAGAGATGGTTGAGGGTAATACGCCGAAGTAGTTACATGAGAGATGGACAAGTCAAAACAGAATTTACGAAATAAATTAGATGTAAAAGCCTTAGCATTATCAGATACAATATATTGGCACGGACCAAAAGAAGCAAAAATAGAATTTAAGCAAGTAATGGTAGACTGAGCGGTAGCCAGCTTAGTCGGAAATAACCAGGAAAATCTAGTAAAGCCATCTACACACACAAGGATGAACTTGTTGGCATTACCCTTTGACTGGGGGAATGGTCCTATATAATCAATATACAGGCGTTCCATGGGGCGCGATGCTTGATGCGAAGACAAAAGGCCTACCTTGGTGGACATGGTGGGTTTACTGAGCAAACAAGATTTACAAGCTTTTACAAGTTCACGGATTTCACCGTCCATACCTTTCCAGATGAACATTTCACGAATCTTTTCACGAGTTTTAAAGATACCCAGATGCCCTCCTAATGGGGTTTCATGATAATACTTGAAGATCATAGGCACAAGAACAGCTGGAACGACAACTTTCATCATCTTATCATGCCTCGAAGGGCAACATAAAACACCATTCCTCAGAACATAAGGGACAACATGTTCCCCAGAAGAAAGGGTTTCCATTATCGGAGCCAGCGTCGGATCTTCACGTTGGTATTTCTCAATATCCCTAAAAAGCATGGGAGCATCTGTTAGGATGGCATTAACCTCAGATAGCATGGACTCGGGAGGTGATGAACTGTCGACCTGTTCATGGTTCTCAACGTCGTCTGAAAACATACGGCTGAGTCCATCAGCGACAACATTTTCGGTACCTCTGATATGCCTGACGTCAAATTGGAAGGCAGAAATACGGATGGCCCAACGGGCTATACGACCAGTACGACGCGGCCTACCTAAGACCCAGCTTAAGGCTTGATTATCTGTCTCCAGGTCGAATTTAACATGTTCCAGATAGAGACGGAACTTCTGTAAGGCGAATAAGACTGCCAAACCTTCGAGCTCATAGATGGAATACTTGGCTTCTTGAGCCGACAAAGTCCTAGATGCATAGGCGATGGGGCGCCTCCCTAGTTCAGTTTCTTGCAGAAGGACTGCAGCTACCGCTGACGACGACGCGTCGGTTTGGACGATGAATTTCTTCGAGAAATTAGGCATAGCAAGTACAGGGGCATTACAAAGTGCTAATTTAAGATCTTCAAAAGCGGCTTGTTGAGAAGGTCCCCACTCGAATTTGATGCCTTTCCTACGAAGAAGGTTTAAGGGCGCCGCTCTATTAGCAAAGTTAGGAATGAACATCCTGAAGAAATTCACCATACCAATGAACCTGGCGATACCTTTAATGTCCTTGGGAGGTTTAAAATCACGGATGGCCTGTGTTCTAGAATGATCGACTGCTACACCATCTGGTGACACAATATGCCCTAGGAATGACATAGAGGGCTTAGCAAAGGCAACCTTGGACAACTTAACAGTTAACCCAGCCTTACGAAGGCGACCGAGAACTTCTCGCAGATGATCTAGATGTTCTTCAAAAGTCTCTGAAAATACGACGACATCATCTAAGTAGTGATATAAGTACTCGAATTTGATGTCGGAGAAGACCTTATCTAGTAGCCTAGTGAGCACAGCTGCCCCCGTGGGGAGCCCGAAAGGCACGCGGTTGTATTCGTATAAATTCCAGTCCGTAGCAAACGCTGTAAGATGTTTAGACTCTTCGGCAAGGGGAATTTGATTATAGGCCTGATTCAAGTCCAAGATGGTGAAGAACTTGGCCTTACGAAACCATGAAAAACAAGAATGAAGGTCAGGAAGGGGCACAGATTGCAACACCACCTTCCGATTGAGAGCCCTGTAATCAATGACAGGCCTGAAGCCTCCTTGGGGTTTCGGGACTAGAAAAATAGGCGATGAATACGCCGACTTAGAGGGCCTAATAATACCATCCTTCAACATCTGATCGATAATTTCTTTCAGAGCCTTCATTTTAGGTGGAGATAGCCTATAAGGTGGAAAACGGACAGGAATCGAATCCGTGACCTCAATTTTGTATTCAATAAGGTCAGTAACACCAAGAGTATCAGAGAACACCTCGGGAAACGACTGACACAGTTTGCGAATACTATTAGCCTGCTCCTCAGGTAGATGTCTAAGGTCTAACAACATCTCATCCTGGGTAGGCGAAATAGAAGAACATGACACAGAATTACACTTTAATAGTGGTATTTTACAATTAGAAGCAAATTTGAATGTGCACGACCTAGACTGGAGATCGAGCACAAGACCAGTGTGAGAAATAAAGTCCGCTCCCAATATAATGGGGCTAGACAATTGCTTGGCCACAAACAATTTAACTTTCCATGTAAACTTAAAAACACGAATTTTGACCAGTAAGGAACCTAGAATTTCTAATGGAGATGAATTAGCCGAAACGTATTGAACAGGAGAAAAGACATAGTCAGGAAGTTTACAAACCGTTTTCAATTTAGAATACCATTCAGCCGAAATAATCGAACAAACACTGCCTGAATCTAAGAGAGCTGTTATAGGCTCGTTATTTAACTCAATCTTAAGAAAAGGAATAGGTGCGGGGGAATCCGCCGCAATCCTAAGACACTCTTTGGGGCATTCAAAAGATGAATTTGAAAATTGCTCGTTCCCTGAATTTACAACCTGTTTACCCGGGGCTGAGTCCCGGGAAGATGGATTAGTCGACTCAGCCGAAGCCACTAGTCACTTTTTATTATTGGCATAGGTGGAATTTGCACCAGAAGTTGAGCAGGAGGGGGTGCTATTCGAGTTTGGGCAATTCTTGGCGATATGTGAGAAAGCCCCACATTTAAAACAGCCTTGTGCTGAACCAGCTCCATTATTTGCCCTACTAGACTTGATCAGTGGACACTTATTGCGCAGATGGTCAGGCGACCCACAAGCATAACATTTACGGGGTGTGACTGGTCGGCGAGGTGGAGGCCGAGTATTACTAAACGAAGGAGGGGGTTCTTTCGCGACACGCAAAGAATCGGCGTATCTAACTCCTTCCGCTGAGACGGCCAATGCTTCAAGTTCAGAAAAAGTTTGCGGGCACGCCGCGAAACACAAATATGACCTGTAGGGTGGTGAAATCCCTTCCACAATAGCTTGTACAATTTGATCCTCAGGGAAGTGAAGAGCAAACACCCTGGTATAAAACTTACTGTCTTGTATGAAATCAGCCAAGTTTTCATCCAAGCGCTGTACCCGATAATAGTACTTCTGAATAAGGGAGGACCTAGCCCTAGCAGGGATGAAGTTAGCTAGCAAATGGGCATGGAAATCCTCAATAGATGATTGCTCGGCAATGGCTCTTACGATTTTATCAGAGAGAATACCAATAGCATACGGATAGATAATTTGCAAAATTTGACATGGAGAAAGAGAAAACACAAGGGCATGATCCTGAAATTCAACTAGAAATCTTAAAAAAGAAATTACATCACTGGTGGTATTAACGGAAAACTTAGAGATCCCTCTGAGCAACATTGCCAATGGATGAGGCAAGCTGCAAAACCCGGGTGACATAGTAGGTAAAGGTTTCAATGGCAAAGAAGTTAATTCAGAACGAATGTTACTCAACGATGCACGGCGTTCAGGCTCGTTGTCCAATGGGGCAGAGATAGTTTGAGCAGCAACGGTTATCCTATTAACTTCTCCCTTGGGAGGCGCTTCCTCACTACCTGAATTCACTATGGTGGGTTGATCAGATTTGGGAGGGACTTCCCCAGTCAACAATAAAGTGACCTTACTAGATAATTCGGAAATATTTTCCAGGAGCGTACTAGCTTCCTTCCTCTGAACGTCATTCAGTTTTAGAGACAACAGATCGTTAACCCTATTCGAAAAATGATATAGCCTGCCTTGCACACGCTTAATTTGATTAGGAGACGGATCATTTTCATCAAAAAAACTAACTACAGAAGCTAGCCCAGTAATATTCTCGACGATCGTGGAAAGAGAGTCATCAATTTCTTTCTCTCCCAAATTGGGGATGGAAATGGGCAAATCTAGGGACTCTCTAAGCTTGTTAGTGTCTACTGCAACCGTGCCTCCAGATTGTACATTTCTGATAGTTAATTCATAGATCAACTCCTCTTTGCGCAAATAATTAAGATGGAGAACATCGCGAGGGCCTGGCATGATGACAGAACAATTTAGAAAAACTCAAAAGATTCCAGCAACTGGGAAAATAGTTAGAGTTCGGATCAAAACAATGTTTAGCCGTCAAAAGGGGCTAAATTGAGACCCATTCAACCACGCTCTGCTACCACTTGTTACCGTGTTTTGGTGGTAGGTAGAGGTGAAAGAAGGTGCGGGCGTGAATGAGTCTCAAACTACGGAATCAAAGTTACTGTAAAATTTAACAAGGTTATATTTTCTTTTCAAAATTAAGTAATAACAAAGAACAGGTACTTAGTAGCCGAAACACAATTTGAAATGTACAATTACAGAGATTACAGAATTTGGGCTTCGAGCCCTGAGTTCACAATTCTTGAGCAACTAGCCCAACTTTCCGATATACAAATTTTAACCAAGGGGCAGAAGACCCCAATCAAACCCTGGAGCACTTGCTCCAAATTACACAGTAAAGCCTCCTCGAGGCATACAAAAATTGAATTCCCAAAAGCGCAATCTGCTCTCAAAGTGTAAGCCAATCACAGGCCACACCAAACTTCACCTTCAAGCTGTCCTCTCAGGACATATACACCGGGGTAAAATACCCAACCTACTGAGGTCTATTGAATGAAAAAGAAGGTTAATTAAATGACCTCTAAAATGACAATTTGGGAGGAGGCAAACTGGCACTCCTAGTACACTTTGATTAAGACCTACTTGGCACTAGGCCGTTAACACAAGGGCTAATCCCACACTAAAGAGGTGACTTAAGAAGAGAACACATTGTTTTACGTTATCGAAGAATAGGTTGAGAAAACTAAGTTCACCTCACAACAATATGAGTGGGAGCTCGAGAGGGTTAGCACTCTCTATCCCAATATGAAGCTTTAAAAGAGAATATATAAAAGAGTAGTTACATTTAGGAAAAGGTTACATGGTAGAACGCTTAGAACCCGCCCCGAAAGTTAAACTGCTGAGCTAGCAAAGAAAGAAGTTATTAATCGGCCATTACCTTGTTGTTGACCGCTGCCGAAGAAAGAGGCGCTTCCCGCCCCCTGCTATGTTCTTAACACACTGAAAGATGGAACAGAAGTGGCCCGGAGACCCAAAAATCAGCAGTTTATAACCTCTCGTGGAAGGTTCTAGGCGTTAGGGGAAAGAAAACACCCGCCCACCACGTTTTTATTGGATAGGACCCCGCAACAGATTCAAGTTGGGGGAAGATACCCCTGATAGGTCAGAAATTAATTAAAGAAATTCGGGATTGGTTACATTCATAACAAGGGGAAGAAAGGGGTAAATATTGCCAACTTAAACAATGACAGAAAGAAATTTAACAAAGAACAAACTCTTGAAATTAAATTTTCTCCAACAAAATAGTTCTTTGACTCCGCACTAGGTTGCACTATTGTAGATCTTCAGTAGTGTCCTCTAGAAGAGAAAGTTCACACTTCTTACTTCAAGCGAAACAAAAACACATCCAAAAATGACACAGTTCAAAAACTCAAATTTTTCCACATGGTGACATCTTTTGAGAAAGTAAAGAATTAACAGCGTAGATAAAGTTCAGCCCTCCTCCAGCAGAGGAGTTCCAACAGGCGCACATTTTAAATTAACGGAGTGGAGGTGTACCGCCCGGTACAATTATTATTATTATTATTATTATTATTATTATTATTATTATTATTATTATTATTACTCATTATTTGAGGTCGGATTTCTTAGCGGAATTTTAGCGGATTTTGAGTAGTATTTCGCGGATCTTGAAAATATAAGTTGGCAACACTGTCGGCGAGTTGATGTGGAACCCAGCAGGACGCAATTTTTCTCATGTTTAAGACATTTCGTCAGTACTGCTGTGTGCCACACCGTATGATGTTGAGACCAACCTCTGCGGATAATTCCATTGATGGCCTGCGGAAACGAGACCTCTCAGGATGTCCATCTGATCTTGAGGAATGGACGGCCGACCCGTGCGTTGCAAATCCACAGTTTTCACGTAATCCTCGATAATATTCTGATGCATTTTTGCTACGGGCAACCTCTATTTTAATCCACGAACACTGTTCACCTTTTGAAACGCGCTTTAGAGCGGTGACATTGACACTCTTCACTTCAACGCCACACATCAGCACTCCCAACTGGATGCCTGTCAAATGAACACTTCACATCGACAACAGTGCCACCTGACGCTCCCATATCATATTGGCACATGACCGATCTCTTGCGATGCGAGTTTCCGGACTACGTTGCCACTATTTTATTAACAACCCTCGTATTATAATACTGAGCTGTAAACACCAAACACAGCTATGCATTTTAACGAGGTCGATAGACATGTTTCACGGTATTTTAGAAACCGAGTTTGCCGAGATTAAATTTTACTCTCATCTATAAAGTTCCAGGAATGTTAATTACAGTGTTGGGGAACTTTTTGCTGTTGTGAGCTGGAAGTTCTGAATACAGCCTGTTAGTGCACCAAGATCGGATTACGATACAGATATCCACATATGGATGACGCGGTCTTCTGTCAGCACAGGCAAAATGAGTAACATTTTAGTTAGGTTAGTTTAGTTTAAAATGTAGAATGTAGAGAGACTACATACCTTCAAAGATATATATTAATATTATTTTTGGTCGGTCATCCTATAGTCCTATTAATAGCATTTCACGAGAGAAGAATTAGAAAGGGAAGACTTCTCAGTATCTCGTGGAACGTAAAATTTGCCACTGCGTGTTACTTCGGTACTATTCGTATGGCTATTGTAGCATGCAGTCCTTGTCAAGCAAACCCTCCGTGAAAAGTGATAGACGACGCCTGCCGTGTGAGGTAGCCTACTGTGTGTCTTTGAACTGGACGAACGTGTTACGTGTTACCGAGCCATTGGAATAACCCATTCAGGTTGAAATACCACAGCCCGGTCAGTAATCGAATCCAGGCCCCATTGAACCGAAGGGTACCAATCAACCTATGAGGCAGACACTTCAGCACTGAGTAGGATTGAATAGTTAACTACGTGTCGGACTGCTTTTGTCACAGAAGCAAAGCCAACACTCCAGTTTTGTTCAGCGGACAGAATGAACCTCAGTGCTACGCATCCCTGCAGGGGTGTGACTTATGTATGTTGGGAGTGTATGTGTATGTTCAGTCTTCAGCCCTAAGGCTGGTTGGATCCTCAACAGCTCCGCCATCAGCTGTCACAGATGGCCTCGGCATCACTGAAGAGGCGTACTAGGGAAATGAGGAGTGAGGCACTTTCCCGTTGCTTTCCTCACCGAGCCAGAAGTTGCTATTACATATCAGTCTGCCAAGCCCACTGAAATGCATGCACCAACCGACCCTATGAGCGACATTTTCACACCATTCATAGCAGGGACTGGCTGCAGAAGGAATGGCATTACTAGCATCGCTCATACCTCAGTCACTTTCATATTGTCAAAGCACGGCCGACTTGATGCGTCGCTCTAGCTAGCTCCTTACCGGCCTTGACAATCGGGTCCACATACTGTAATCGGAGTAGTTACACAGCTCGACACGTGGCGCTAGCGGCCGAACTATTTGCGGTAGAAATGCATACTTCTTTATGGAAAATATATTGACTTCGGTTGCCGCTTTATCGTAATTTAGAGCTATGGAGAATGTTACATGGGTTAATACTGTTAAAATGATTAATCCTAAAGGTTACTTTCGTTGATATTTGCCAAAATGATGTCGTGAAATGAAACTGCGGGGAGATGACTTAGTCCAGCTGACGTTCTGATATTGACTCTGATTGCCGATGTATCTTCATTTAGGGAATAAAATAGTATGTTACATTGACTAATATTGTTAAAATTATTAATCCTAAAGGCTACTTTCATTGATATGTGCCAAAACAACGTCGTGAAATGAAACTGCGGAGGATGGAGTAGTCCAACTGACGTTCCTTAATTGTGAGGAATAATAGTAATCGTTTTTATTATCATGGCATTTACATACATAGCAGAACTTACCACAATGCTTTTATCTTCTGATGTTAATATTGAGATTAAGAGTCGCTGTTCAATTAGAGTTTTAAAATTCTTCAAGCGCTGCTCTCAGGAAGGGGGCTGGACAAAACATAAGAGTCTTACTTTTTCCATATTCGTTGTACGCAGAACATAAATATTTTGACTCAAACATGTTTAAATGTTAATTTCAATATATATAGTTTCAGATTACATTTCATTCATACCTTTCACTAGAATATTAAATACCGGGCAAGCTGGCCGTGCTAAATTCAGAAAATAAATTTTACTTGAAATGCAGTAGGGTGGAACAAGTTGGCCGCGCGGCGTGCAGCTGTGAGCTGTGAGTTTGCATCCGGGAGATAGTGGGTTCGAACCCCACTGTCGGCAGCTCTGGAGATGGTTTTCCGTGGTTTCCCATGTTCGCATCAGGCTGTACCTCAATTAAGGCCACGGCCGATTCCTTCCCACTGCTAGCCCTTTCCTATTCCACCGGCGTCATAAGACCTATCTGTGTCGGTGCGACGTAAAACAAATAGCGAAAGAAGAAGAAGTTTTTTAAATAAAAATTCAGTGAGAGAAAAGTATTTTGAGTAAATAAATTGTAAACTGTTCTCTGCTCGATGACGATGATGCTTGTTGTCTAAAGGGGTCTAACATCTAGGTCATCGGTCCCATTGCTCAGGCAACAACACTTCATACGTTGGACTTACCGTCATAGCAGTAGTGATTCTTACTTGTCAATGTTTAAATGTTAAAGTTCAGATTATCTTGAACAAAAATGTGTTGTGTTGCTATCATATGGCAAATGCGACACCGCCTAAAGGATTATTCTATGAAAGAAAATTCATGGGCAAAAATACCTGATTAGCGTGATTAGCGGCCACTCACGGAGGCCCGGGTTCGATTCCTGGCCCTGCCACGAAATTTCAAAAGTGGTACGAAGGCTGGGACTGGGTCCACTTAGCCTTGGGAGGTCAACTGTGTAGAGGGTGGTATCGATTCCCACCTCAGACACCCTCAAAGCGGTTTTCCATAGCTTCCCACTTCTCCTCCAAGCAAATGCCGGGATGGTAACTAACTTAAGGCCAAGGCTGCTTCCTTCCCTCTTCCTTGGCTAGCCTTCCAATCTTCCCATCCCCAACACAAAGCCCCTGTTCAGCATAGAAGTTGCGGCCACCTGGGCGAGGTACTGGTAATCCTTCCTAGTTGTATCCCCCGACCCGCAGGATACTACGCTCCAGGATACTACCCTTGAGGTGGTAGAGGTGGGATCCCTCAGTGAGCCCGAGAGAAAAGCCAACGCTGGAGGGGTAAACAGAGTAAGAAAAAGGAAAGAAAGTACGAAGGTAAATACCCGACATAGAAACGGAAAACTAAGACGAGAGTACTACCTGCTTTTAGCCACTCCGTAGTTTTGTCGTGCTCTACAGAGAATTCGTGAAATGATAGTGTCCCTTTGCTTTTTTTTCCTGTTCGGAATACAAAAAAAAGGCACACAGCAATATGTATTCGAATATTTCCTAACACAGTTAAAGAAAAGCAAATCAACACACCATTAAAAAACGAAATAGCACATAAATTAAAATCCTTGTTCAGGACGAAGTTACAGCGAGAAATCACTTTGTTCTTGTTTCCATAAAATTTCTGCTCGAAGTACGATAAGGTGCACAATGTCACAAATTCCAAGATTTGTAAATACAATTTAAAAAATATAATCACCACACTACACAGTAAAAAATAAACTCACTAGCGCATAACTATCAGATCTCATTATCAAGCCAAAAAGTACCTCATTGCGAACAAATTGCCAACATTTACGACAGAAAAACCAAAAAATAAAACTGGAAATGCGACAATTTGCGATATACAGCTTCCTGTCAGTGGGTAGTAGGCCAGCGCTACAGCGGTATTATGGTGAAACTTTCCAATTACAGCTTTATGTTGGGCTTCAAAAGCGATTGTCAAGGCCGGTATAAAGAGCGCAGCGAGGTATCCAGTCGGCCGTGGTCAAAGCCAAGTACAAGATAGAGACAGATCAATGAAAGTAACAAAATTACTCTAGCCCATACCAGAAGACATGGTGCACTGTAAACACTACATCTCGCCAGCAGGATCCAGGGTGTAACTTATAATAATGATAATGATAATAATAATAATAATAATAATAATAATAATAATAATAATAATAATAATAATAATAATAATAATAATAATAATAATAATGGATTTACGTCCTAATAACCACTATTACAGTTTTCGGATACGCCGAGATTCTAGAATTATGTTTACTTGCCGGTAAATCCACCAACACGAGGCTGACGTATTTGAGTACTCTCAGATACCACCGGTCAATACGGGATCGAACTTGCCAGCTTAAATTCAGAGCTACTTAGCCCGACAGGGTGTAACTTCTAGATCATCGCCTTCGTTCATTAATGGAGAAATGAAGGGAGTGTCCAGCTGCTAGAGGAATGCAAATGCCTGTCTGAAAACAGGAAATCACTGTAATTCTTAGAATTCTAATATCATAAATAAATCATCTTCTTATTCTTACCTAGGGAGTTAGCCGTGTGGTTACAGTCGCAAAGCTATGAGCTTCCATTAGTGCGATGGAGGATTCAAATCTCATCGTGGGCAGCCCTAAAGAAGGTTTTGCATAGTTTTCCATTTTCACGCCAGGGAAATTCTGAGGGCTGTATTAGGGTGACGTTAAACTACTAACAATAATAAAAATGATGTTCTTCTTCTTCTTCCCTCGCCATTTTCGCAAATATCTGCGCTGGGTACTAATATTAATACCAAAAATAAAATAGGAATGTAGTTTAACCCAGACTTTAATAATAATAATAATAATAATAATAATAATAATAATAATCCAGCTGTTTAATATCGCCTTGAGCTACAGCCTTGCTATGATTCCCGTGTGAAAATGGGAAACCATGGAAACACCATCCTAAGGCTGGAGACATTGAATTTTGAACTCGCTCTCTCTAATACGGGCTTACAGCTGGACGATCCACGTATTATCTGCGCACCTTTTTCTGGATAGATTTACACCCTAGTGCTGAATTGGTCGACCTCGGCAATCTTCGAGATTCGTACTGGCAACCTTTGAAACACAAATTATGAATCGCTTATGCATCGCTGTGCGACATCTGGCGTACATTTTACTGTTGTTATTTACACAGCAAAGCCAAACTATAAAATTCACTCTAGGAATAAGATTCGCATCGAGAAATGTTATATAATGTTATATAATGTTATATAATGTGTGTGTGACACAGTTGTTGGCTTAAGATAACAAAGGTTTAGCAAAATTCATATCGATCGATCATATTATCGATTCAATTCAGATTTCATTTCCATTCAGTTGGCAGTACTACCGGAACCGGAATTGCTCCCTCCTTACTCCTCAAACCCTTACACATATCTATCGATAAAAAGTGCGCAGATAATACTCAAACCGAGCTCGATAGCTGCAGTCGCTTAAGTGCGGCCAGTATCCAATATTCGGGAGATAGTAGGTTCGAACCCCACTGTCGGCAGCCCTGAAAATGGTTTTCCGTGGTTTCCCATGTTTACACCAGGCAAATGCTGGGGTTGTACCTTAATTAAGGCCACGGCCGCTTCCTTCCCACGCCTAGCCCTTCCCTGTCCCATCGTCGCCATAAGACCTATCTGTGTCGGTGCGACGTAAAACAACTAGCAAAAGATAATACTCAACTTTCTGATTTATTACTCTTCTTCTTCTTCTTCTTCTTCTTCTTCTTCTTCTTCTTCCTAAATGCAAACGTACAAGCGAAAGTAACTGATGGATAAAGACATCCTAATCTCTAAAATTATCCCACTAGAGGATATCCATCATAATATGTTTTGGGAAATATTCGAAGTAATATCCCTTGATTCTTGGTTAGATCTACCCATCTCTCCTTCAGCATTCTTCTGTAGCACTACATTTCAAAGCTTCTGTTTTCTTTCCTTCTGACCATGTTTCACTTACATACCATGTCACGCTTCAGATAAAAATCTTCTATCAGTTTTCCAAGTGAGAAAATTTCCTTTCCTAGGAAAGGACTTCCTTGCTTGTGCTAGTTGGCATTTTATATCCTCCTTACTTCTGCCATCGTTAGTTATTTTACTACCCAAGTAACAATATGCATCTACTTCCTTTAAGACTTCATTTACTAATCGAATGTTGCCTGCATATTCAGGAGGAATTGCACTCCATTACATTTGCTTTCGATGTATTTATTTTCATCTTGTAATCCTTCTCGAAGCCCGCCGGTTCGAATCCCTTTGGTCGATATTTTTTTAAATGATTTTTATTCGGGACGTCGACCCACGTGGATCTTTTGCCCCTACTGGCAGCATATTGTATGAACCTGCGTGTAATTGGAATGGCGGTTGTATGTGAGGAAAGGAATATTAAGGACGTCACAAACACCCAGTCCCCAGGCCAAGGATGTTAAGCATTACAGTTAAAAAACCCTGACCAGGCCGGGAATCGAACCCTGGCCGCCGGGTGACAGGCGGACGCGTTGCCCCCTACACCGCGGGGCCGAACAGTTAGTTGATTGCATTCCAAAAACCTGGCTTCAATTCCACACCTCTCCGCAGAGGGCATATATGACGCTGTTGATGGTGATTCGTCCGTCGGATGGAGACGTTAATCCTTAAGCAGACCTCTTGGTACTACTCGGCAGGAGTAGTCTATGTGACGGCATACTGTTATACATTATGTCATTCATTTCATCTCATTAACTCCTCTGATGAGGTCGACGTCAGGGGGGCAACCGGTCGTAAAAACTAAGATTCTTCCCACTTCATATCTGACCCCGTAGAGATACGGGATTAGGGTTGGACATACACCGGTTTTGAAGAGAAAGTACCTGGGAAACATGTCCGGGAAGTGTGTTTGTGGTGGTCTAATATACTGTAGTCTACTGTATCTGTAATGCAAGGCTTGCTCATTGTGGGACGATCTAGTTGTTTCCCTTGAACTCTCCGCTTTATCTGCTTGCTCCTCGCTTGAAGGTTGAAACTCCTCTATAACTTTCCGGGAATTCAATGCAGTTCCACCTGCACTGGAGGATGTAGATTGTTAGGTACAGCTTTCTCCGTGTTTCCTTAATTCTTCTCTTTCCTGTGTTTCTTACATCTCATTTTGACAGGAAAGCTTTCTATAAACTGATCAGGCTAATGCGCTGCTTGAAGATCCCTCAGTCAGCGAGAAACGGTTTTGTATGGAGATGAGTGGAGATCATTTTTACTCAAAAATTAGCAAGTTATTACTGACATCCATCTCTAACAGTTGTGACCAGTTGTGCAGAAAGGGGCAGAAAGTAATATTTTTCATTGTTGAGACCCTTGTTCTACACTCTGGTCCAAAGAAATATCCTCACCTGCATGTTTTAAGGAAAAACATATTTTATGAGACAGTATTGAGAAAGATATTGAATGTTATATTTCAGAATAACAATACACAGGATTTCTACAATATGTGTGACATGCTACAGTACTTCGTGCGACCACCTTTAGCCTTTTTTGAGGGCTTGTACTCTCTGTGGCATTGGCTGAACAAGTTTTTCGCAAGTAGCAGGCTCAATTTCATGATACCACACTTCAACAGTTTTTTCATTTAATTCTTTTCTGGTAGTGTAACAATGTTTCCTGAGTTTTGCAGACAAAGTAGCCCACAAATTCTCAATGGGGTTCATATCGGGGGAATCTGAGGCCCACCATAACCGCTGAATGCCGAGATCTGTGGCACATTGCCGGTCAACCCTGGATCGGTGACAAATGCATTGTCGTCTTGAAAAATGAACGGTCCTAGGTTCGCACCACTAAAATGGTCCTTGCCAGTTTTCAAATTTTCATTCTTAATGATGTCACAGTATGCCGTTCCATTGATTGAACCCGTGCAAACTTTAATTCTTCCCACCGCTTTCGAAGTTATTGCTCCCCACAGCATAACACTTTCACTAAATTTCTTAGTTTCCACAACACATTTCTTCTTTAACTTCTATCCGGGCTCCATCCACTATCATTACCGAACACATTACATTTTCTTTCGTCTGAAAAAAAAAACACCCTACAATAATCCTCAGTTCTCAACTTTTCATACATCTCAACAACAAAATTCTGTCTTGGATATGTTTTTTTGTTAGGAGTGGCTTCTTTGCAGGCTTTTTCTTTTTAATGTTCATTTCTGAGAGACGTCTTAACACTGTTTGGTGTTGCAACTCACACGAAAGCTGCCTGGAACTCAATATTCGTCCTTGTTTCGCCATCGCTTTCAGCGCCCTGCACAATCTTCGGCTGGCATTCTTTTTTGCGACCACATTTATGCCTCAAACGTATCATCCCTGTCTTTTTTTCTTTCTTTAAAACACCGAGCTCGACAGCTGCAGTCGCTTAAGTGCGGCCAGTATCCAGTATTCGGGAGATAGTAGGTTCGAACCCCACTGTCGGCAGCCCTGAAGATGGTTTTCCGTGGTTTCCCATTTTCACACCAGGCAAATGCTGGGGCTGTACCTTAATTAAGGCCACGGCCGCTTCCTTCCCACTCCTGGCCCCTCCTTGTCCCATCGTCGCCATAAGACCTATCTGTGTCGGTGCGACGTAAAGCAACTAGCAAAAAAATATTTCTTTGAAACATTACCCATTGTTTTATGGTCAATGAATAACCACCTAGAAATTTCCCTGTTGGATATTCCTTAGGAAATGAAAGCAAGAATCATGCCATGCTTCCTTCCCATGACCTAAAAAAAAATGTAAAATCTTAAATTCTCTGAGAAACGGAACAATAGCTCTCTGAAAACTTACCAAATTGGTTTCTCTTTTAACAATTCAGCTTACTGAAGAACAACTGATAAGAATTCAGATGGAAGTACAACTAGAGGTATATGGCGGGAATTTTGTGAACTTCAGGCATCTTGTGGTGAAATATTGCAATATCTCCTAGGCACCGTATTTGAATGTGCTCAGAAGCTGCTACCGTGAACACGGCCAATATCAAGATAAATCTTATCACATTGTTCTATCATTCACATTATCCCAATTAACCAATCAAAACTGAGCTATTAATAACAAATACCACTTGAAGAGTGTCTTAACTTCGTAGGAAATAAACTGATAGTTTAGCACGAAAACGCTGCTACCAATGCAAGTCTGTTAGAAAATGAGGTTGGAATTGAAATTTTGGGCCAGTATACGTAGTAGGGATATTTTTTGGACCAGAATGTATAATTGGTATGATTCTGAACATTAAAAAAAAGTTAATGCACCTAGGTGCAATACTTCAAAAGATATCAATTATTGATTGTTGTAATTAAGAAAACTGTATTTTGAGAAAAAGATCAGTTACAGTTTCCACTTATTTTCTTACTAATTGTAGCCTACGAAATTTTCATGACATCGAGTGGCGAAAAATCATAGGCCTACTGCTTCGTAATTTATTTTGTTAAGAAGACCCATAGGTAGCATTAGAAATCAAAACATGGAAAACGGAGCTCGATAATTGTAGTCGCTTAAGTACGGCCGGTATCCAGTATTCGGGAGATAACGGGTTCGAACCCCACTGTCAGCAGCCTTGAAGATGGTTTTCTGTGGTTCCCCTTTTTCACACCAGGCAAATACCGGGGCTTACCTCAATTAAGGCCACGACCGCTTCCTTCCCACCACTCCTACCCCTTTCCTGTCCCATCGTCGCCATAAGACCTATCTGTGTAAATGCTACGTAAATCAACTTGTAAAAAAAGAACCATAGAAACGCAGTTTCTACACTCCCAGACACTTTCCTTCAACTCTGTTGTAAAATTTCAATTGCCGATTTCGGGTCTCTTTCTGTGCAGCTGGTCACATTTTTTAACGAATAATATTACAGATTGTTTGCTTGAAAAGTATTTAAAACCAGGAAGTTAATAACAACAACAATAATAATAATAATAATAATAATAATAATAATAATAATAATAATAATAATAATAATAATAATAATAATAATAATAATTGTTACGGAGATATCCGTGGTAGTTAGAGGTGAAAGAAGGTGCGGGCTGGAATAGGTCTCAACTACAAAATTAAAGTTAATTTAAAACTTTAACAAAGGTTATATTTTCTTTTCAAACTCAACAAATAACAGAGTATTAACAGGGACCAAGTAGCAGATCAACAAATAAAGCAATTACAAATTACAGTTCGTTATAAGATTTGGGCTTCGAGCCCCGTTTTACATTCCTCGAGCTGCAAGCTCAACTTTGCCAGGTTACATATCAGATCCCAGGGGCAGAAAACCCCTTCATACAAGGAGCACTTGCTCCCAACTATTAACCACAAGCCTCTCTAAGGCACCTTTACCACAACACCATAAAGAGCTGACCCGCTCTCGATCTTTCAAGCCTATAAAGGCAATAACAGACTCTTATCCAAACGGCCATCAAGGCATACAAAGAAACAGGGGTATTTAATACCCAACCTACAGGGCCTTCGCATGAAGAAAACAAAACATCAGGTTAAGTTAATGGCCCAAAGTACAGAAAGGACTGGAGGCGTGAACTTGCACTCCTAAATATACAATATTAAAACCTAAGTGGCTCTAGGCCGATATACAGGGGCTAATCCCAAGCTAGGGAGGTGACTCGTATGAAAAAACTTTAATACATTAAGGAAGAGACGAAACGGTTATGAAAACGTAGTCACCTCGATTTCAAAATGAAAGGGAGCCCGCGAGGGTGAAGCACTCTCTATCCCTTCTTTATGGAAAAGGGATTCGAAGTTTTTACATATACTGAAAAGTAATTTACATTTTAAAGGAATTGGTTACATATTAAAGGTTTCGAACCCTCCCCGAGAGTTAAACTGCTGAGCTAGCAAGAAATACAGATGTTAAAAGGCCATTACCTTGTTGGAGATCTGTTGCCCGAAGAAAGAGGTGCTTCCCGCCCCCTGCTACATATCCACACACTAAGAAAGATGTTACTGAAGTGGCCAGGAGACAAGAAAATCAACAGTTTTTATACCCTCGTGGAAAGTTCGAGACCTTTCATGAATGATAACAACCCGCCCACAACCTTTTATTGGATAACAGCAAAAACTAATACACAAGACGAGGAAGAAACACCTTATTGGTGGAAAATTAATTACAGAAATTCCTGATTGGCTACATTCAAAACAGGCGGAAAGAAAGGATTTATATTGCCAACCCACAAATGACAGAACAAAATTTAGTAAAGACAAAACTTATGAATACAAAATGTCTTCAATAAAGTTCATTCCATTGCACCAGATTGTATTACCATAGTTTTTGTAGAGACATCTGGTAGAGAACGTTCACACTTCTTGATCAATGACAAACAAAAACACATCAAAATTTACACCGAGCTATCTTCGGAGAAACAGTGAGTTGATACAGTTTTTTAAAGTTCAGACTTTCTCCTGTAGAGAAAGCGGCGTGGAGGTGTACCGCCCGGTACAATAATAATAATAATAATAATAATAATAATAATAATAATAATAATAATAATAATAATAATAATAATTGATCGGAAAAGGAGGAAAGAAAGATCCTGAGAGGTATATGGGCTACCAAAAACAGGGTGAAATGAAATAGCGTATGGCTTTTAGTGCCGGGAGTGTCCGAGGACAAGTTCGGCTCGCCAGATGCAGGTCCTTTGATGTGAGACCCGTAGGCGACCTGCGCGTCATGATGAGGACGAAATGATGATGAAGACGACACATACACCCAGCCCCCTTGCCAGCGAAATTAACCAATTAAGGTTAAAATTCCCGACCCTGCCGGGAATCGAACCCGGGACCTCTGTGACCAGAGGCCAGCACGCTAACCATTTAGCCATGGAGCCGGACAGGGTGAAATATGTGTGCATAGATCAAGGCAGGAGATATTTACGAGAAAGTAGAACGAAATTCAAATGTATTGCGGAAAAGAAGATTGAGTTTCGTGGAACATTTGATGAGGATGGATGACAACAGGTTAAGAAAGAAGATATGGAATGTGACCTGCTTAGCGGGAAATAACTGGATGAAGGAAGTTAGTGAGGATTCGAAGGCTATTGGCATAACAGACACATATCCACTAACGTCTGTGCAGGATAGATCTGTTCACAAAAAGCTCGTCGGAAGTCACAAATGGACCGATATTAAAATCAAGATACAAATCACAGAAGCGGAGAGAAATAGGAATGAAAGAATGAAGAGATATTGGGAAGATGAACAAGACATTCGAGATCCTAAGGTTCGAAACGTTTAAAATAAATAATAATAATAATAATAATAATAATAATAATAATAATAATAATAATAATGATGATGATGATAATCCACGGCCTGTTCCAGTCATTCGAGCGGGTCAGGAATGGAATGAATGTAGCCCCATTTAGCGACGAGGATAGGAATTGTGCCGGATGCCGAAGCCTGTCGCACTCCTCTGGGGCAATGATTAATCAATGACAGATGATTTGAAGTGATATTGGAGAGTGTTGCTGGAATGATATATGACAGGAAAAACCGGAGTACACGAAAAAAAACCCGGTCCGCCTCCGCTTTGTCTAGCACAAATCTCACATGGAGTGGCCGGGATTTGAACCACGGAACCCAGCGGTGAGAGGCCGGCGCGCTGCCGCCTGAGCCACGGAGGGTCAATAATAATAATAATAATAATAATAATAATAATAATAATAATAATAATAATAATAATAATAATAATAATAATAATAATAATAATAATAATAATAATAATAATAATAATAATAATAATATTGCATGGGTTATTGCTACCCTGGTGCAACCCCTTTAAGGTAGATGGTCTGACGAGATCTGCCGTGTATGAGAAACTATGGGCCAGTATACTGATTAGTATCTATATCCATGAGTTCCAAATCATTTTCTACCACTGGCGGTGTTCGGTAATGCGGAACTCTCTCGACGCTCGGCCGCCTTAAATTTGTGATGCTCTGGACGATCGATACAGGTGCTTCTAAATTTCTTGGAATCCTGATCAGCTGCTTTATCCTGTCGAATGTTTTTTAAATATAATTGCATTGCCGTTTATAGACCATATGTCGCGACAATTTGCGAATGGAATAATATTTTCCCTCTAGTGAGGTTGACGTCAGGAAGGGCATCCGGTCGTAAAAACTCGCTACGAAGATTCATCTCACTGCATACCAGGCCCCGTAGAGAAACGGGACAAGGGTTGGACATACACAAATTTGGAAATATCTGGGACATACATTGCATATGACTTTTCATTGACGAGGTAAAATTGTTATCTCATTGGAATTATTTTAATTTATTGTTTTTAAAATAGGGAACGTTCGTATTTGAACACAGAAACATAACTATAAGCAAAACGAGGCCGAGGTTAAATTTAAAGTTGTTTTATTTGAATATGTTGATGTGTTATAAATTTTTGCGTGTGAGAAAAATGTACTATATTGGAACCTTTTGTTCTCATTTAATACCTCCTCCTTTTCATAATTGCTATTTTTCTAATATGTTTAAAACTTACGCGGTACGCTTAATTTTATTTTTATATATTCTAAGTAGCCTATGTGTTAAAAATCAATAAAAGAGTTAGAATGAAGGCACTTGAAATTATTTATTAGTTTTCATTTTGGTTTAAGTATTTTTTCCCTTATACGTAGTACTTCTGTCCTTAGCACCCTTGCTCGGTAGTACCGCAGAAATATTTAAAAAGGAGTGCAATAGTGCATTTGTCCGGGAATAAACCGATTATTCCTGCTACTGTTCAAACTCAGCCAACTGATTTTGATATAAATATAAGAAATCTTTCTACTGTACATAGGTGTATTGCTCCTAAATCCATTATTCAGACAATCGGGGAGAAGTTCCTCATTCTGAACAGGTGCAATTTTTGAGACCGCAGATGTATCTATACTCTACAGTTCACATCTGACGTAGATACAAAGCCAACCAACCGCAACTTGTTAACTGTCGCCGAACTTTATTGGCAGTGTCTAGGTTCCTTAACCGCAGTTACTCAATTGCTAAGCAATTAACTCCGCCTCTTTCGATTAGATCAAAACCACTGATATGTATGTTGGTTATATGATCGTGATTCCGTTCATTATAAAATAATTTACACACTCCTAACTGCAAGAAAAATGAACTTGGCGGGAAGGTCCTGCTTCCTTTTGTTTTGGCTTTATTCTTCGGATCTTTTCTGAGAAAGAGGAGAAGGAGAAGAAGAAAAGAAAAAGACCATCAGCCTACAGAAATAAATACAAATATTAAAAATACTCAAGTGTTCGTTAACAATTCTTGTAGCTTTTAGACATTACGAAATTTGCACAACACACGAGCAGTTTTACATTTGGATCATTCCTTCAATCTTTCCTAGTCCGTTTACCCTCCAGGGTTGGTTTTTCCCTTGGAAAAAAATGAAATGGCGTATGGCTTTTAGTGCCGGGAGTGTCCGAGGACAAGTTCGGCTCGCCAGATGCAGGTCTTGCGATGTGACGCCCCTAGGCGACCCGCGCGTCTTGATGAGGATGAAATGATGATGAAGACGACACATACATCCAGCCCCCGTGCCAGCGAAGTTAACCAATTATGGTTAAAATTCCCGACCCCGCCGGGAATCGAACCCGGGGCCGTTGTGGCCAAAGGCCAGCACGCTAACCATTTAGCCATGGAGCCGGACTTTTCCTCGGTCTCAACGAGATACTCTACCGCCTCAAGGGCACTGTCCTAGAGCGCGAGACATTTGGTGGGGATACAGTTGGGGATGAGGACCAGTACCTCGTTCAGGTTGGCCTCGCCTGCTGTGCTGAACAGGGGCCTTGTGGGGGATGGGAATATTGGAAAGGATAGGTAAATAAGAGAGAAGGAAGCGGCCGTGGTCTTAAGTTAGGTACCATCCCGGCATTTGCCTGGAGGAGAATGGGAAACCACGGAAAACCACTTCGAGCATGGATGAGGTGGAAATCGAACCCCCTTCTTCTCAGTTGACCTCCCGAGGCTGAGTGGACCGGTTCCAGTCCTCGTACCACTTTTCAAATTTCGTGGCAGAGCCGGTAATTGAATTCGGGCCTCCGGACGAGTGGCAACGAATCACACTAACAACTACACCACGGAGGGGTACAGTTGGTATTTTAAAAAATACTGCGTCGGGATTCGATCCCATGGATAAGAAAATTACCATCATTATTCAACATTCAACATCGTTCATATGTACCTTGTGTCTACAGTGTTTAATAAAGTAGAACACTTATCTCTTTAATCATATCCGGCTCCTTGGCTGCATGGTCAGCGTGTTGATCTTCTGTTCAGAGGGTTCGGTTCCTGGGTGGTTCGGCGATTTTAACTGCGTAGAGGTCGATTTGGGAACTGGGTGTTTTTCTTAACACTTCTTCATCTACACACAACACATCAGATTACAAACTACCATAGCAAAACGCAATGGTGAATGCATCCCTCCGCAGAGGATTGGCAACAGGAAAAGCAACCGGATGTAAAACTGGACTGCATCTATACAAACTGCTGACCCCAGGTAACTGGGAAGAGGGCAGGAAGAAGAAAATTTCCACTTTTATCATGTAAGATATTAAAATACTGTGTATTTAATTAATAAACCGATAGCAATTCGTGACTTTCAGACAAAATGAACTTGCAAATAAGGAAGAGTCGTTTACAGTTGCCGTTCTAGTACATGAGAGGCCAGCATGACACGCAATGATGACGTCTTATCACGTAGAGGACATTCACCGTAACTATGACATCATCGGTCAGTTTCTTGAATACTGATTTTAAGGTGTGTGAACAAGTTACATCTAATATACGAGTATCTTTGTACTACGATGGTTAGATCGAAACATTTGATGTTACCTATGAGCTAATGGCAATCTCGAGCATAAATTTGTCTCAGAACGTTCCCATTAACCTAGATGAACAACCTACAATAATATCCTCACATAAAAAAAATAATCGATCTCAGTGGCGTAGTCGATTAGTCTTAGGGTTGGTTTTTCCCTCGGATTCGGCGAGGGATCCCATCTGTACCGCCTCAAGGGCAGTGTCCTGGATCGTGTGACTTTGGGTTGGGAGGATAAAACTGGGAAGAGGACCAGTACCTCGACCAGGCGCCCTCACCTGCTATACTGAACAGGGGCTCTGTGGGAGGATGGGAAGGTCGGAAGGGATAGATAAGGAAGAGGGAAGGAAGCGGCCGTGGCCTTAAGTTAGGTACCATCCCGGCATTTACTGGAAGAGAAGTGGGAAACCACAGAAAACCAATTCGAGGATGGCTGAGGTGGGAATCGAACCTCTTCTTCTCATTTGACTTCCCGAGGTAGAATGGACCCAGTTCAAATCCTCCTACCACTTTTCAAATGTCGTGGCAGAGCGGGAACCGAACCCGGTTCTCCTGGGGTGGCAGCTAATCACACTAACCACTACACCACAGAGGTGGAGACAGTGTAACTGTACTAGCAGTAATTTATTCAGCGCTGTAACACCCAAAGCTCGAATAACTGATGATTGCCAGCCTTCTAAAAAGGAGGTGACAGAACAAGAAAAGTACATCTGTTACGTGATATATTTCAACGCCGGCCCTGTGGTGTAGGGTTAATGTGACTGCCTCTTCCCGGGAGGCAGCGGGTTCGATTCCCGGCAGGTCATGGACGTTTACCTGGACCTGAGTGCTGGTTCGAGGTGCACTTAGCCTACGTGATTACAGTTGAGGAGCTAACTGACGATAAGATTGCATCCCCGGTCCAGAAGGCAAAGAATAACGGCTGAGAGGAATCATCGTGCTGACCCCACAAAACCTCGTAATCTGCAGGTCTTCGGGCTGAGCAGCGGTCGCCAAGGCCCGTCACGGCTGTTGCGCCAGATGGGGTTTGTTTTTTTGGTATATTCGAACATCCGATTTCGACACTACCGCTGAAAAGGGAGAAATATATCGGCATATTTCTTCCTGGCCTTTCTCTCAATTTATTGCGACCGGCGCTTGATGTGGATTTCATCCAGTTTTACGTCAGTACGCCCTTCTTGACGCCAATCCTATGTAGAGGGGCTAGTTATTGCGTGTTTCTATGTCGTTGATATTATGGCGTGTTGTGTGTATATGAAGAGAAGTTTGTTGAGACGAACACAAGTGCTCTATCCCCGTGCGAGAGGATATGTACCATTCTCTGTTAAATCCCCCGACCCGGCTAGGAATCGAACTCGGGACCCTCTATGCAAACAAGAAGCTGGACAAAATACTCGGTTGAATTTCTGTATTCAGGTTATACAGGCATGTGTAAGAGACGACCATGTCGTTAAAATAACATAGCGAGCCTATACCGATAGAATCCAAATGAAAGTCTCTGCCTATGCCGGAAATTGTCGCTCAGGTGGTAGATCGCCAATTTCCTGACCTCAAGGTTTTGGTAACTACAAAGACGCATACACGCGATGCTGTCAATTGTGTACACAGTTTTATTTACAAATTATATACACATTATACACACATGATTCTTGGACTAATAAACTGTCATCTTGAACAAAACACTGCTACGAAGAAAGAGAAAGAGACTGCAACATTCGCATGTCAACCAACTACCAACACACCAAAATCACAACATAAGTTCACATACTTGAATAATGACTTGCACTCACAACTCAACTCGCTAACAACTCCCAAGACTGCCTCTTAATGTACTGTACATTGCCTGGCCAGGCTTCTAGAAAAGTATGACACAACATGTTTTCTCGTAATTTCTAGTCTCCAATAACCTATTTACAAATGGAACGAATGTTCTGTAACTGTCTTGACAAAAGTACGTTGTTCTGGACTATTATCCTGTGTTGCACAACATTACATTGGATTTATACATCATATTTGCAGGTAATAATAAATTATATACTATCAATTACGTGTTCTTACATGAAACAAACTCGTATTAATATACATACAGCAGACGTGTCGTGACATAACCTCATATATGTTTTATTACGACCACGATTTACACCAAATAAAGTCCGTACATAACTACGTGTCCGCCTCTGCGGTGTAGTGGTTAGCGTGATTAGCTGCCACCCCTGGAGGCCCGGGTTCGATTCCCGGCTCTGCCACGAAATTTGAAAAGCGGTACGAGGGCTGGAACGGGATCCACTCAGCCTCGGGAGGTCAGTTGAGTAGAGGTGGGTTCGATTTCCACCTCAGCCATCCTGGAAGTGGTTTTCCGTGGTTTCCCACTTCTCCTCCAGGCGAATGCCGGGATGGTACCTATCTTAAGGCCACGGCCGCTTCCTTCCCTGTTCCTTGCCTATCCCTTCCAATCTTCCCATCCCTCCACAAGGCCCCTGTTCAGCATAGCAGGTGAGGCCGCCTGGGTGAGGTACTGGTCATACTCCCCAGTTGTATCCCCCGACCAAGAGTCTGAAGCTCCAGGACACTGCCCTTGAGGCGGTAGAGGTGGGATCCCTCGCTCAGTCCGAGGGAAAAACCGAACCTGGAGGGTAAACAGATGATGATGATGACATAACTACGTAAATAATAATAATAATAATAATAATAATAATAATAATAATAATAATAATAATAATAATAATAATAATAGTCCGCCTCTGTGGTGTAGTGGTTAGCGTGATTAGCTGCCACCCCCGGAGGCCCGGGTTCGATTCCCGGCTCTGCCACGAAATTTGAAAAGTGGTACGAGGGCTGGAACGGGGTCCACTCAGCCTCGGGAGGTCAACTGAGTAGAGGTGGGTTCGATTCCCACCTCAGCCATCCTGGAAGTGGTTTTCCGTGGTTTCCCACTTCTCCTCCAGGCGAATGCCGGGATGGTACCTAACTTAAGGCCACGGCCGCTTCCTTCCCTCTTCCTTGCCTATCCCTTCCAATCTTCCCATCCCCCCACAAGGCCCCTGTTCAGCATAGCAGGTGAGGCCGCCTGGGCGATGTACTGGTCATACTCCCCAGTTGTATCCCCCGACCGAGAGTCTGAAGCTCCAGGACACTGCCCAAGAGGCGGTAGAGGTGGTATCCCTCGCTAAGTCCGAGGGAAAAACCGAACCTGGAGGGTAAACAGATGATGATGATGATGATGATAATAATAATAATAATAATAATAATCGAGCTCGATATTTTCATTATTTACCCATGGATTAGACAATTGTTTCGAAGTTATACTAGTCCATTACACTTACATCAAGGTGCCGTACATAACTACTCAGTAAAGTGGTATTTGAAGGTGCTCGAATACATCGGTAGATTTACCAGCTTTTCGCCATAATACCTATCTGTGTCGGTGCGACGTAAAGCAACTAGCAAAAAAAAATATATTTACCAGCACGTTAAGGGACTTCTCCTGAGCGAAATTCCGGCACTTCGACGCTCAGAGAACAGTAAAAATTGTTCGAGTGCGTGGGACGTCAAACCAATAATGTTATTAACATGCTCTTTTTTAATATATTTTCGTCTCCCGTATAGTGCCGCTGCTGCGCGTTCTGGGCTTGTGCTCTGTCATAACAGCCGTGCTGGCGAATCGTATGTATTGATTGGAGTACCATGTGTTGAGAATATATTTATGACTGACCTCCCGTGGTCTTCCGCGGGATGGATTGTGTCCTATACCGAGGGATCAATTAATTGTTAACTTTATTCCGAATTTAAAATTAGTGAAGTGCAGTAAGGTGTTCTAGATGTATGTGGTTAATATACTGTACTTGTACTTTACTCTTAAATTATTAAAGTTTTCTCTTGGCTCATTTCTAATTCATATATTTCTCGTTCTAGGTAAGTACTGCGGGCCCGCTGATATCTATCTCGAGTGAGGTAAACTTACAGCTGTTTATGGTAAGTTACGTCTGTATATGGCTTTCACCGAGCGATTTTCTGTGCGGTTAGGGGCGCGCAGCTGTGAGCTTGCATCTGGGAAATATTGGGTTCGAACCCCACTGTCGCCAGCCCTGAAGATGGTTTTGCATGGTTTCCCGTTCTCACACCTTCCAAGCGACTCCTGCTCAGCCCGAATGTCTGCAGATTACGAGGTGTCGTGTGGTCAGCACGATTATTATTATTATTTTATTTTTATTATTATTATTATTATTATTATTATTATTATTATTTAGCTAATTGTTTAATGTCACACTAACACATCGAAGGTTTTCGCCTACGAAAGGATGATAAAGGGCTAGGATTGGGAAGGTAACGGCCGTGGCCTTAATTAAGGTACAGCTCCAGCATTTGCGTGGTGTGAAAATGGGAAACCACGGAAAACCATCTTCAGGGCTACCGGCGGTGGTATTCGAACCCACTATATCCCGAATGCAAGCTCACAGCTACGTGATTCTAACCACATGACCAGCTCGTTCGGTTTATTATTATTATTATTATTATTATTATTGTTATTATTATTATTATTATTATTATTATTATTATTATTATTATTATTATTATTATTATTTGCGAATAAGCCCGTTTAAGACTACACAAAGTATTTAGAGACCTTTTTTTTCCTTCTTCTGTACCCATATTTATTTGTTTATTTAATTTATTTGGCTGTGGACTACTTTTCTCTCCTTGTTCTAAGTAGTTCCTGTGGTCTTTTTCGCTTTATCCTTTTGGTCATATTGCCATTTATACATTTTGGATCTAAAGGGCTATCATTTATTATTATTATTATTATTATTATTATTATTATTATTATTATTATTATTATTATTATTATTATTATTCCAGACTTCGCTTAATCCCAATGAGAATGGCTGCCAAATGTTGCCATATCATTGGTTTAAATCAGTCAGTTGTAGTTTAATTCCAGGTATTTTGTTTGGATGGAGGACAGAGCTAGAGGCTGTCACTGTCTATACGCAACGTTCTAAAGGAAAAAAATCCAGTATTAAAAGAGGATGTGGTGTGCATCGAAATAAGAAAGAAAAGTCCTTTTTTAATTAGTTGTTTTACGTCGCACCGACGCAGATAGGTCTTGTAGCGACGATGGGACAGGGAAGGGCTAGGAGTGGGAAGGAAGCGGCCGTGGCCTTAATTAAGGTACAGCCCCAGCATTTGCCTGGTGTGAAAATGGGAAAACACGGAAAACCATTTTCAGGGCTGCCGACAGTGGGGTTCGAACCTACTATCTCCCGAATACTGGATACTGGCCGCACTTAAGCGACTGCAGCTATCGAGCTCGGTAGAAAAGTCCTACGAACGCGGATCCTAAAAGTAATATCTTCTGAGAAATGAGCAAATGTTTGCCATCATTGTGAGTTTTTTGGTCAGAAACAAATGAAGACACAGAAGGCCGCCGTTTGTCACAACGTTTTACGCATCAGACGTTTGTTTGTTTGTGTTTGTATCAAGAGGATTCGTTAGGAAACGGAAATATGTAGAGCTCGTAATACGTAAAATTATTCCATATTGCAGTAGGCCTATTGTACGAGTCAGGTAAGTTATTTTCGTATTTATCGCATTTCAGTAGGCTACTTAAAGTTTAGTCATGGTAGTCATTTGCACATTTCTAAGAAAATATTGATTTTAGGATCCAAGTTTGTTGGGCTTTTTGTCTTATTTTGATGCATACTCACTCCACTCATTATTATTATTATTATTATTATTATTATTATTATTTTTTTTTGCTATTTGCTTTACGTCGCACCGACACAGATATGTCTTATGGCGACGATGGGATAGGAAAGGCCTAGGAATTGGAAGGAATCGGCCGTGGCCTTAATTAAGGTACAGCCCCGGCATTTGCCTGGTGTGAAAATGGGAAACCATGGAAAATCATCTTCAGGGCTGCCGACAGTGGGGCTCGAACCCACTATCTCCCGATTACTAGATACTGGCCGCACTTAAGCGACTGCAGCTATCGAGCTCGGTCATTATTATTATTATTATTATTATTATTATTATTATTATTATTATGTTCGATACCATTATTATTTCACACATTGCTTAACGATAACGATGACGGTTGCCAAAAGTTGCCATATCATTGGTTCAATTTAGTTTACATGTTGGTTCTTGTCTTTGAGAGCACGACTGTACTCATTTGTCAGATTGACTGAAGACAAGCGCCCAGGGGACTGGCTTTATAAATATGGGCTTGAAGGCGAGGCTGTACGCCGAGGAGCACAGTAGAGTTCACATTACATCTGCTAATAGTGAGGCATTACTAATGCATTTGCATCCATTACCTTGGCACAGCGTGAAATGATACTCCAGAGAGGGCTGATGTGAAACTGCTAGTGTACGAGCTACATTTTAAAGTGGTCACGTGGGATCTCACTATTCATCCTGATATGAACTTGTCAGTGTGTTCTGCAAGTTCGGTTTATACAGGACAGACATCTCCATACAGGCTATTAAGGAACCTGAAGGAGTAAATGTTTCTACAGGTGCTACCAAAAGTGTAAGGACTCTTGCATTTTTCATGAACATGATTCCTGTCCTTAAATTTTGATCTCAGGCATACGATTTTCTTACAGGGAACTGAGACATATTTAGAGGAACACTGCTGAAATTTTCATTAAAATATCACTCTTTGTTTTGATGTTATTAATTTTTTGTTTATAATAACTGGAAAGATAACAGCTATTTTTTGAATACTTGAGGAGATCTGGACAGTACAATATGGGGATTACATTAATATTTTTTTGTTATGGAGAAATGCAGACACCTGTAGAATATTTATAATTATACTAGAGCAGCAGAATATGTTTTCCATTTTAAAATATCCCTCGTTTTATAGCTCGCAATAGAACCACAGAAAGTGGTAAGAAACATTCCTTGACTGGACAGGAGAGGAGACCCCTAAAGCTACAGAGATCGTCTGTGAGTTATTTTGTAGTGTAAATATGCCACTACAATCCACGAAAGAGAAATGTCACTGTCAACAATTTGTTTTATGTCGCACCGATACAAATAGGTTTTATGGCGACGATGGGATAGCAAATGGCTAGGAGTGGGAAGGAAGCAGCCTTAATTAAGGTAAAGCCCCAGCATTTGCCCGGTGTGAAAATGGGAAACCACCGAAAATCGTCTTCAGGGCTGCCGACAGTGGGGTTCGAACTCACTATCTCCCGGTTGCAAGCTCATAGCTGCGCGCCCCTAACCGCACGGCCAACTCGCCCGGTAAGAGGAGTGTCAAGAGAAACAGTACATAACAAAGAAACGTTTACTTCACTATCAGCATGGTCAAGTCCAGCTCAATGGCTACTGTACAATCATGTTTAGCGTGCTGGCCTTTGGACCAGGCCGCGTCGGGGATTTTACCTTAATTGGTTAATTCCAGTGGCTTGGGGACTGGGTGTGTGCCTCCTTCAGCACTATAATTCATCACAGGTAGGGCCCCATACTCGTAGACACGCAGGTCACGTATACGACGTCAAATTGAAAGACCTGCAACAGGCCTCTCCGAAGGCCACACGTTAAAAAGAAAAGCATGGCCAACGTGCAGCATGTAGTCTGGGGAAAAATTGGAAAGGCAGCCGCTAAATTTAGCAAACAGAAAAGGTCGAAGTTAACAAAAAAAAAAAAAAAAAAAAAAAAATGCACGTCGATATTACCTCCCTAGAAAATCCCTGAGCGGTTTTGGAGCCTCCCGGCAACGTAGCGTTTTGCGGTCCATACATCCAGGGCTGCCACGAATCATTATTCTTAGACAAATGCAGAGCATTGACCCATCCAAAATTATATTCGACTGTACTAGGATAAGGAATCAGAGGTAAATAATAACACATGCTCGGTGGCTGGTTATCGAATCCATTACATTTGTTGTTGGAAGATAGAAGTGGAGTAGCGAAGAGTGGGCAAGACTTGAAGCCAGGCCCTCTTGGGATTTCCCCACCCACTCGAACATCGGAGCGTTGACCGCAACGAGCTTTGCTCAGTCAGATTGACTCGTATCTTTGTTTTGAACTTTGCCTGCAGCTTGCAACTTGGACTTGCGTGCTGTAAAACTATTGAAGATTCTCACTCACAGAGTTCGTTTAAGAAACCCTGTACACGAAATATATGTATACTAAAAAAACTAACATTTTTTATCTCACTCACACCTGAGTGTTCTTACATGCGTAAATAGACATTGTTAAGAAGTGTCATCTCCCGACGTTCGGTTTCAGCTCAAGCCAGCCAGCTCCCTGGCTGATCCTGCCAGTAGTCATATGCTTACCACTTAAAAGAAGTCCCGACCAGAAATGGGAGGGACGATTTTATTAGATAAAAATAAATCGGTCGACTCGTCCGCCGTTTGCCTTGGTGATACTATATCAGCTTGATGGTCTGTATCAAAGTTCATTATCACAAGAATACAATAAAAGTAAGTATTTCGAGCTTTTTGATACTGTTCGTTTACTTAAAACAAGCTAACTAGTAGTTCCTAATGAACATCCTCAGCTACTTTTTTCTTTGCTAGATGAAGAAATTTTTGAATGAATTGTATTCTTCATTAAAATGAAAATCCATAGTCTGTTTCCAGTCATTTGACCGGGTCAGGAATGGAATGAATTAAGCCACATCTAGCGGCGAGGATAGAAATTGTGCCGGCTGCCGGAGCCTGTCGCACTCCTCTGGGGCAGTGATAAATGACTGGCCGATGAAATGAAATGAAATGATAATGGAGTGTGTTGCTGGAATGAAAAATGACAGGGAAAACCGGAGTACTCGGAGAAAAACCTTCCCGCCTCCGCTTTGTCCAGCACAAATCTCACGTGGAGTAACCGGGATTTGAACCACGGAACCCAGCGGTGAGAGGCCGGCGCGCTGCAGCCTGAGCCACGGAGGCTTTCTTCATTAAAAACCATCTTAAAGTAGTACCTTGGGGTAAAACTATTCAGAAAGGAGGGGAATGGGGGGAGTTGAATGGGGAATTGCAGTTCTAAATTTAGAACACTTCCTACTCCCTCTCCGCGCTTTTTGAATTGCTTCACTTTAAGTATAATTAAGGTACTATTTTAAGATTGTTTTTAATGAAGAATATATTTTTTGTAAACATTTCTTCACCTAAGCAATGAAACGTATAGCTGAGGACGTTCCTTTGGAACGAAACATGTACTATTAGTTAACTTGTTTTGAGCAAATAGTATCATAAATGTGGAAATTTTCACTTTCATTGTATTCTTGTGTTTTTCTGAATAACTTTGGTCCGATCGCACGATCTTCGTACTGGCAACCAGTGGCGTGCACTGAACCATTTACATTTTCTTATTATTCCTTAGAACGCCTTTTATAATTTTTAAAAAATGCTAACATCTAAGTCAAGCCATGTACCGATGTCTCGACAATCCGCTCGCACTACCGCAATTCAGCTTCTCCAGCGAGCTTGGTTTCCTTGCCGGCGCAAAAGAGAGCTACCCAGCGAAATTCAAGTCGCTTGGTGACGCATGCACTTGAAGCTTCCTTTTCCTGGGAGAGGGGCGGGGCTATGGGCCCTCCTCCGATAGCAATTTACGGCGACAGGCCAGCTAGCTTGAGTAAGGTATGCTAGTTTTAATACTACCCTTGACACTTGCAGTGTTCAGCGTCACACACTTGAGACTACAAGAAAAATATCAAAATGTTATCAGTACAGCCACTTGCACATTGTCTTGTTAATAAAAATAGAGAGTAGAGACAGTTATTGAAATCAATTGTAATATAGAATAATATATTTTATTTTTGGATTTCGGCATGTATAAAGTTTTTTCGAGTAATTTATTGATGGTACGTGTAGAGTACGTTTTCCGATGTATGTATGTATGTATGTATGTATGTATGTATGTATGTATGTATGTATGTATGTATGCATGTATGTATGTATGTACAATCCGTCAGCGATTCCGCTGGTGAGATCCTCAACAGCTCTGCTATCAGCTGTCATAGATGGCCTAGGCATAACTGAAGAGGTGTACTAGGGAAATGAGGAGTGAGGTAGTTTCCCGTTGCTTTCCTCACCACGTTTTCCGATAGCCGCAGAAAAATATTTAGTTGCCCAGCATGAACAGATGCTTGCTTGTTGTATAAAGGGGCCTAACATCTAAGGTCATCGGCCTAGCATGAACACAGAGCTAAAGCAAAGTAGCAAAGTCACCTCCGTACAGGCCATGAAGGCCCTTGGAGGAGTGGAAGGTAAAGGCTTCCACCATTGTTAACCTCGACACCTGATGGGGTAGAGTGGTTAGCTCTATGCCCGGCCGTCTTTGCCCCCTGGAATTAACCTGGTACTCATGTTTGGTGTAGAATGAGTGAACCTCAGGGCCATATGCACCTCCGGAATTGGAAATCTCATTTCTTAAATTTTACGACTTCCTGACGTGGATTCGAAGCCACGTCTTTCCGGGCGAACCGAGCACGCCTTTACCGCCTCGGCCAGGCAGCCCCTGAACACAGAGCTAAGCGCGAAGTGAAGGAATGTTGTATTTGATTGCCTGTGATGGTGGTATATAGTGAATTTTTGTAGTGTTCCTCGTGGATTATGGGTGAATGTTTCGTGAGTTATGTGCTA
Source organism: Anabrus simplex (assembly GCF_040414725.1). Lineage (NCBI taxonomy): Eukaryota > Metazoa > Arthropoda > Insecta > Orthoptera > Tettigoniidae > Anabrus > Anabrus simplex. Next base: position 341,351,494 of record NC_090268.1, on the reverse strand, counting down.
TTCTTCATTAATATAACGTGTGTTAGCCTATACGTCGTGACGTATATTTTCCCTTGTTTGTCGTTGTTGCACTTACTCAGTAAGCGAGTGAAACTATATAACTTCGACGACCGTAAAATACCAGTTAAATTTCGCTGATTCAGTTTAGGTTAGGATTTTAAAGTTAAAAACAAATAGTCCCAGTGTATTTAATGTGAAAACCATGACTGTACTATCACGAAGCGTCATCGGATGAAACTGTAGGTACACTGTTTAAAGTCTGCGATAGTTTAAGTTATGATGGTGTCGTCACTGACGTGAATATCAATTTGGAAATATGTGCGAGTGTGTGGTTGAAAATATTCTTGGTTCGCACCTCACTGTCGGCAGCCCTGAAAATGGTTTTCCGTAGTTTCCCATTTTCACACCAGGCAAATGCTGGGGCTGTACCTTAATTAAGGCCACGGCCGCTTCCTTCCCACTCCTAGGCCTTTCCTGTCCCATCGTCGCCATAAGACCTATCTGTGTCGGTGCGACGTAAAGCAACTAGCAAATATATATATATATTCTTGAAAGACCTTTCTCAGGTAGAAATTTCCACGGAGAATGCAGCCTTGTAAAATGGTAATGTTGACTTTAGAGAGTGTAGTGGGGCTACGATTGCTCATATTAAAAAAAAAAAATTGCAGCTGGCAACAAATCTTTCAAGTCAACACTGTCGTGGCTGGGTATACCGCTCCCAAGCGAAGCCCATTAAATTATACGATCAAGACAAGACAAGACAAGTCAACACTGTAGGTGGTAGGTTCTGCGCCTACTATGATTATAACAGGACACGAGGATACTACTACATCCAAGGAAGACTGCAGGCGCGCAGTTATCCACTCCCGGCACGTGGAGGTAGTGACGAAAAATAACGATACAGGACTCATCCGAAGCCCCGTAATCGGAATGAGAACACTTTAAATACTTTAACGAATATCCAAAGAAGAGCAAGTCTGGTGCCAATAGCCACTGTAGTTCCAGCTCCAATAGCGTGTATCAAAGTTGTTACGGTTAAAATATTCTCGGTTGGATTTATGTCCAACGCTGTCGGTGACCAATTGACGTGGTTCGTGGGATGTCGAAAGCATGCGGCCGCCGTGGTTAACCCACGTGTGGTTCCTGCGCGCCGTAGTCGGAGCCCGTAATCCTACCGTGGTGCTCTTCATTGAGTGCCGGGGTGAACCGGCACGTTTACTGTACATTGAACAAATTAGAGTGTTTAAAACAGGCCGACTGGGCCTCGATTCACTGTGCATGGAATAATGGAATAAGATCTCGGTTCTAATTTGTTGGTTTTCGGAAACCGAGGTAATAATTTTTAATTTCGTGTGGCTGTTTCTAGCCGAGTGCAGCCCTTGTAAGGCAGACCCTCCGATGAGGGTGGGCGGTATCTGCCATGTGTAGGTAACTGCGTGTTATTGTGGTGGAGGATAGTGTTATGTGTGTTGTGTGAGTTGCAGGGATGTTGGGGACAGCACAAACACCCAGCCTCCGGGACACTGGAATCAACCTATGAAGGTTAAAATCCCCGTCCCGGCAGGGAATCGATCCCGGGACCCCTTAAACCGAAGGTCAGTACGCTGACCATTCAGCCAACGAGTCGGACACCGAGGTAATTTTTTTTAATTTCGTGTGGCTATTTCTAGCCGAGTGCAGCCCTTGTAAGGCAGACCCTCCGATGAGGGTGGGCGGCATCTGCCATGTGTAGGTAACTGCGTGTTATTGTGGTGGAGGATAGTGTTATGTGTGTTGTGTGAGTTGCAGTGATGTTGGGGACAGCACAAACACCCAGCCCCCGGGACACTGGAATCAACCTATGAAGGTTAAAATCCCCGTCCCGGCAGGGAATCGATCCCGGGACCCCTTAAACCGAAGGTCAGTACGCTGACCATTCAGCCAACGAGTCGGACACCGAGGTAATTTTTTTTAATTTCGTGTGGCTATTTCTAGCCGAGTGCAGCCCTTGTAAGGCAGACCCTCCGATGAGGGTGGGCGGCATCTGCCATTTGTAGGTAACTGCGTGTTATTGTGGTGGAGGATAGTGTTATGTGTGGTGTGTGAGTTGCAGGGATGTTGGGGACAGCACAAACACCCAGCTCCCGGGCCATTGGAATTAACCAATGAAGGTTAAAATCCCCGACCCGGCCGGGAATCGAACCCGGGACCCTCTGAACCGAAGGCCAGTACGCTGACCATTCAGCCAAAGAGTCGGACACCGAGCTAATGATTTATAGGTATAGGCAGGGGCATTTTATTGCGACGTTAGATAAAATTATCGGATCGTCGCAATATCTTATGAGTGTGAGGAATATGTAATGTACATAAATAAGGGGATAACAAAATATATAGTTATAGATTTAAAGGACAGAAGAGAAAACGTGATAGCACATTAGAAAATGGAACTGGTGTCGGCTTACAAGTATTTGGGAAGCTGGATAAGAGGGAGCAAGCAAAGCGGACAAGAAATCAGAGTCAGGATAGTAATTGCTAGAGAAACGTTTAATACGAAGACGAGGCTTCTTTGCGGTAGCCTCAATAAAGAACTGACGAAACGCCTGGCGAAGTGCTTGGTGTAGAGTGTTGCTTTGTATGGGGTAGAAATCTGGACGATGAGAAAAGAGAACGAGGGGAGAAAGCATTTGACATGGCGAAAAAAACGGAAAAAGATCAATTGGACCGATAGAGTGAGGAATGAAGATGTGTTAAAGGGAGAGGAAAAAAGTAGGCTACCGATCACGAAGAATACAAAAAGGAAGAGAATAGGACACATATTAAGAAGGAAATGGTTGCTAGTGAAGGCACTCGTAGAATTGGTATCGAGAAAAAGAAGATTCCAAGAAAAGAAAAAGGTTATTAAACAATGAAGAACAAGGCGGAATATAAAGAAGAAGGAAGGATGACGAAGTGGAAACCTTTCGCTAGGTAGAACACTAAATTATTATTTACCGGGCGAGTTGTCCGTGCGGTTAGGGCCACGCAGCTGTGAGCTTGCATCCGGGAGATAGTGGGCTCGAACCCCACTGTCGGCAGCCCAGAAGATGGTTTTCAGTGGTTTCCCATTTTCACACCAGACAAATGCAGGGGCTGTACTTTAATTAAGACCATGGCCGCTTCCTTCCCAATACTAGGCCTTTCCTATCCCATCGTCGCCAAAAGACCTATCTGTGTCGGTGCGACGTAAAGCCAATTGTAAAAAATATTATTATTATTAATATAGGGGGCAGGCATGATTACCATAGTGGCTTTGAAGCTGGCTTTTCACCTACATGGCTGTGGTTCGAATACTTATGGATTCTATGGTGTAAATTTCTCGTGAAAACTCACATGGCGTCATAAAGGGAATGCCGGCACCTTAATGTTATGGTAACGTACCTGCCTCCGAAACATACGGGGGCAAATGGCGGTAGGCTGTCACTGTAGAAAGTGGTTAATAACTCGGTGTAGTATGGATATGCGATATGAGAAATAAGAGACATCATTTGTTGTTGTTGTTGCTATTTGCTTTACGTCGCAGGTCCTATGGCGACGATGGAACAGGAAAGGGCTAGGACTGGGAAGGAAGCGGCCGAATACTGGATACTGGCCGCACTTAAGCGACTACAGCTATCGAGCTCGGTAGACATAATTTAAAGGGTTCGGGAGTAGTATTACGAATAAAAGTAAGAGTGACTACGATGTATTCACAACGACAGCTAACTTCCAGCTGAGCGCGCGAGTCAGCATAGCGCCATCTTGTAACAGAGTGTGCGTGTGACGTCACATATTTAGCACAAATAATGGCTTTGAAGCGCTATTTCATGAAAGCCACATGTCAGATTTTTTTTTTTTTTTTTTTTTTTTTTTTTTTTTTTTTTTGCAACAGGTAGTCTCCTCTTGTATCTGTCAATTGAGACATTCAACATAATCGTATGTTAAATACTGTCGGTGATATACACATTCTACCCAAACACTAAAAGCGTCTCAATTTTTTCTTTCCATGTACCCATTGTCGACGAACGTAAGTCTACGCCGAATACGCACTTTTGGTAACTTAAGTTTGAATCACAGGTACGGAGATCTCACCTTCATTGCCATTTCACTTCTTATGAATTGTGTCCTCCCTTCTTGATCCCGTGTGTACTGCTCTCTGAATGTGTAGCTGATCAATAGCACGGCCAATTACATGGAGTAGCTATGAAAAGGTTAATAGAATGATTGATAGATGTCGAGATTGAGTGTTTTAAATGATGCGTTCCGTTCATTCCAAGCCTTTAAAGGTCTAATTTAATAGATCAATGTGTGATTACAAGATTACAGACCTACCCTATGGGAATTATCACTGAGAAGCGTACAGTGCTGCAAGACTATGAAGACGTGGGGTCAGTTTTTATAGCGTCTACATGCTCTTCAATCGACCATTAATAGGCTGGTAGTGATCGCGCTGACGGTTTAATTCACAGGGCCTCCACTTGCGGAGGAGATTTTTTAAACTTGGCTAAATGCTGTTGTATTTCAAGAAGTAAGAAACATCAAGCCCGCCCCAGTAATTTCTTCTTAAGTTTTATCCAAAAAGGGTGATAAACGAGTAGTTGATAAATCTGTTATTGGTGAACTAAGAATCACAAATTCACCTCCCTGATGTAACACCTGGTACTGTAGTCTGCTGGGACCGTGAAAGCCAAACGGCATTGTGACTTCCTTCTTACCAAGAGGGTCGCGGTTCGAATCCTGTACACTGCACGTGGCATTGTTGAAGTCGAAAATTATGTCCCTGTGGTTCGGATCCCACATAAAACTTGTGATATCTTTGTTATTATCACAATATCAACGGTCACTTAAAAGTAAAAGGTTGTCTGCAGCCTGTTGGATGCGATATTCGGATCGGTGGAGACTTTGACTGTGCTCTAGATGTATGGGTACAATTGGGTACACTGTGTCAGTTTAGGACAATTGAGAATCTATCTATCTATCTATCTATCTATCTATCTATCTATCTATCTATCTATCTATCTATCTGTCTATCTATCTACCTATCTATCTATCTTAATCTGTTTACCCTCCAGGGTTGGCTTTTCCCTCGGACTCAGCGAGGGATCCCACCTCTACCGCCTCAAGGGCAGTGTCCTGGAGCTTCAGACTTTGGGTCGGCGGATACAACTGGGGAGAATGACCAGTACCTCGTCCAGGCGGCCTCACCTGCTATGCTGAACAGGAACCTTGTGGAGGGATGGGAAGATTGGAAGGGATAGACAAGGAAGAGGGAAGGAAGCGGCCGTGGCCTTAAGTGAGGTACCATCCCGGCATTTGCCTGGAGGAGAAGTGGGAAACCATGGAAAATCACTTCCAGGATGGCTGAGGTGGGAATCGAACCCACCTCTACTCAGTTGACCTCCCGAGGCTGAGTGGACCCCGTTATTGAGAATCTATCTGGTCCAAATGAACAGTGTCTCGGACCATGCTTTTTTTCTCTAAGGAAAGTTATATGGCGATTCCCAGTCTTTAATTGGAGATCCATTGCGCTGGAAGATTCAATAATATGAGGCAGGAATTGCGGACAGATATACAGGATTCTGACAGGTGATCCATGCCAATCGCTTTGTCTGGCTACTTGTTTGAATGATCACTGTAGCAGTCTTCGATTCAGAGAGCCTTCCTGGCATTTTTACCATGTTTGATTAATTTCTTTGGCTCGAGGATTCGGTATATTTGTTCATCTTAAAAGACGCAATATACCACATCTTCAGCCACTACAGAAACGAGAAGGAGGATTCCTTTTGACATCAACAATCAAGTGATATCCTATTACCTATATGCCAACGGCCGTAGCCGTGTTGAAACTCCGGATCCCGTGAGATCTCCGAAGTTAAGCAAAATTGGGCGTGGTCAGGAGTTAGATGGGTTGCCACGCGCTGTTGGTGGGGGGTAAGGGAATGGAGGAGCGGAAAGGAACTGGCAACCCTACCGCACGTAAACTCCGGCTCAGGAACAGCTCTGCGGAAGTTCGGACGTGCCTTCGGGCAGAATAACCCTTACCTTACTATTACCGGTATCGTAAAACAACTACAAAGCAAACCGAAAAGTCCGTATCCATAGTCCAATAGTAAGGAAAAGGAGATTTGAAGTGAATTGGCAATATTCTTTAAAAACAAACTTGAAAATAATACGTAATTCGAATATTCTACGTGTAAAAGGTGAAATGGAAGTCCCACTAAACAATCCGCATTATGAGTTGTAGATTGTTACCAAAATAACTTCCTTGCACTTCTTCTGTGTCTTTCGTTATGCAGTTCGATGAAAGAGGCTTCATTTGTAGCGAGGAAATAACTGGTTTCTTCATCAAGACAACACCGAAGTGTAGGCCTTCCTATCGGTCCAGACTAGTGAATTCCTCACAAAGCATAACCTGTCCTTCCTCATCTTCCATATTCTCCAGGGGATTACTACTTGCTTCCGGAAGTCAGAACCCTGCTGAAGGGGTGGAGGTTCCCGTAGGCCAAAGAAGTTAAGAGAAATGCGAAGAGCACTCCGCAGGAAGTGACCAAAGGTGGACTTCATGACTGCCTCAGAAAGTGGTACGGACCCTAGTAGACATGTTTCGTTGCCTAAGGGGCTTAATCTGATGGGAGAGTTTGGTAAAGTGTTCCAAACTTAGTGTAATAAAAGTTTTGTACGCACGTTTGGTATCTTTTGACCCTTCTGATACTTATATTACCGTCCGATCGTATTTCTCATCATATCGTCGTTGTGTCTGCGAAAACCGCTCTGTGAAATATTCCGGGTTAGAACTTTGGCTAATATGATTCTGTCATCTAAAGTTGAATATTCAATTTTCAAGAATTCTCGCTCTTAATGACATGTGTTGCGGGTCAGTATTTCTCCCATAACATAATCACATAGCGGTTTTCGCAGGCGCAACGGCGATATGTTCTTTCCATCTTTTGCTGATTCATGTAATTAGTCTTCCACTTCGGCAATTAACCTTAATTATTGTACTTGGCGGTGTAATTTTCCCTTCTCGACGTTATTTGTAGACACATCAGCAGTTTTAGCGTTATGTAGTTATGTCCGTTTGGAGGCCGCTTAATGGCGATCGGCGAGACGTGTTCCAAGAACTGTTCTTAAATTAGTTAACGTCGTCCCTCGCACCAATTTTTACGACTTGCTGTGGAGCATTACCTCTTTCGTTCCAGACAGATGGGCAGTCTTAGCCACTAATGCTTTGAGGCCAATCTTTTAGAAACCAAGGTTTTCTCGCGAAATGTTCTGCGAGTTTCTTTCATGTTCTATCAATAAATAAATACAATCTCCTTGCCAAGTAAGTATTTATGTATTGATATCTGGATATTAACCAGTCTTTAGAGCAAGTAAACACAAAATGTTTCAGTCGCCATGTCGGAGTGTCAAGATTTTGCCCTCAAAGAGAGATGTTTTCGTGCCAATAAATCTACTGCTCCAAGTCTCTTGCTTTTAAGCGTTATTAAACTATCTCCCTAGGGATTCGATTTCGCAAACGTGAGCATTGCCAGCCAATGGGTAAAATGAATGATACTATAAGATACCCCTACGCCTCCGAAGTACATTCAGTACGCTCAGACTTCAGCGTTGTAAACAGAATGTGCAATAGCTTGATTATAATCTTGGGTAAACCGAGCTCCATAGCTGCAGTCGCTCAAGTGCGGCCAGTATCCAGTAATCGGGAGATAGTGGGTTCGAACCCCACTGTCGGCAGCCCTGAAAATCGTTTTCCGTGGTTTCCCATTTTCACACCAGGCAAATGCTGGGGCTGTATCTCAATTAAGGCCACGGTCGCATCCTTCCCATTCCTAGACCTTTGCTATCCCGTCGTCGCCATAAGACCTATCTTTGTCGGTGCGACGTAAAGCAAATAGCAAAAATTTTAAAAATCTTGGGTAATATACTTCTTCGCTATTGCTCAGTCCCTAGAAGCACGCACCTTCTTGTACACAAAACACAGAACAAACAAAAAGCACACCGTACAAAATACTAGAAACTAGACCAATAGGACAAATAGCACACCGACGTATTTCAGTTTGCATAACACTTATTATTATCATTATTAATAATTCCTTTTAAATGGGGTCAGCTTTCTTAATCAGGAGGCGTCGTTCATGCCTGTTCATGGCCATTTCTTCCTTTAGTCCTCGATTTTTCATATCCTCTTTACAGTCATCATCCCGGTAGCTATACCACTACAAGTTGAAGTAATATCCTGGAAAACAAGCGATACAAGTGCTAGTTTCGTCAGCGGGTGTGACAGAGTGAGCAGGGCGAATAGAGAACACAGTGAATGCGCTGTTGGTATCTCTTTCCCTTCACTACGAACAACTGTGGTTTTAGCACTTGCCATTACTTGAGACACGGATACAATATATTTCCGATAGGATAAAATATCCTATTCCAACAAGGACGTCAACGAAAATCTCGCAGTCAGTAATTTGCAACGAAATGAACACATGAGAAGAATTTTCTAAGTTAGGCCCATCACAGAAAAATTAGTTGATAACAGGTTAAGGCGATATGACTATGCGGTACGCTGGCCATATGAGTATGTAGACAGAAAGTGTGTCTCTATCACCACAAATAAAAGACGCCATTTAAGACCTCGTACCGCATAGCCATATCGCCTTAGCCTGTTCTCAAGTAATTTATCTGTGATGGGCCTAACTTTAGAAAATTCCTCTCGTGTGCTCATTTCGTACTCGTGTATTTCAGTGAAACATTTTCTGACCACCGCAGAATTCGTATCTCGATAGTGTGGATTTTCTCATGAAGCTTCTTGAGAGTCCAGCGAATTCCTATCTTTGTACATAGAACAACGCGGCCAAAAATTAAAAAAAAAACATAGCGACAGAATTTCGAAGTGAGAAGTATACTATATAAAAGTATGGATAATTCTGTTGAGACATGGGAACTATTTTTTTTGAAGTGGAAATAGCGCCTTTTGAACAGGCACTCCGTAGTTGGTCGATTACAGGGTACACAGTGGGGTATTTGGCCGATTTAGGCGGCCAAAAATTCGATTTAATGAGTCTTATTGTATATGGAAGAAATACACAATGTAGCAAAGCTAGAAGGTCAGGGAACTAAATGACTATTCGTTTGTGATGATTCAGTATAATGTGTCAACAGGCCATGCAGTCAAAGATGCAGTAGTGTGTCTGTTGAAGCGCACGCAGCTCATCGCAGCGCTCTGCTGGAGTCCGCTTTTTGTAAGCTTAGTGAATATTTCTGCTTCTGGCTATAGTGTGAACGAAATAATTATGGAGGTTGATGAAGGAGGTAAGTGTGAACACATTTCGTTAAAATTAGTTTAAAGTGTACAATATTTTAATTAAGTACACTGTTTTGAAGACGCACGGTTTTCATGTTAATATTTAAACAGATGTTTACAAACTTTAGGTTGATAGATATACTTCCCGATTTATTCCCGACATTTATCTTCAGCTTCGTAGAAAGTAGGATGTTTCTACTGTACTACTCCATAACAATTAGCCGCTCCATCACGTGCTTTTAACTGATACAGCCTCATGAAATAATTTGGGGGAAATACGTATTTCTTGCCATTGGTTTATTTCTGATCTGAGTTGTTTTAATTTTGTTTTAGAGTCATCGAGCGTTAATATAATGACTCGAAGGTGCTTATTTAACATGATGCAGCAGCAAAAATTACCGGATTTGAACGGGAAACTGATATTTGTGGAAAATTATATCTTATATAGTGAAAACTACTCTGATTTAATTTCGTGTAGCTGTTTCTAGCCGGGTGAAGCCCTTGTAAGGCAGACCCTCCGATGAGGGTGGGTGGCATCTACAATGTGTAGGTAACTGCGTGTTATTGTGGCGGAGGATAGTGTTATGTGTGATGTGTGAGTTGCAGGGATCTTGGGGACAGCAGAAAAACCCAACCCCCGAGCTACTGGAATGAACCAATGAATCCCCGATTCGGACGGGAATCGAACCCAGGACCCTCTGAACCGAAGGCCAGTATGCTGACCATTCAGCCAACGAGTCGGAACTACTATAATTAACAAATAAAGGAAATAAAAATTATGTTCGCGTTCCAAGTGTAAAATGAAAACGGGATGGACCACAAGGCCGATTTATAAAAAAAACACGGTGTTTGGCTCGAATGGACACTCACGTTTCCCCTAAGGTCGTGACTAGACTGGGATGACCAACGAAAACATTTGAAGAATTAAGTGACAGAAGTAAACGGAGAGAAACAGAACTGTACGGAAATCTACAGAAATGAAAGTGCTGTGTTATACTGCTCAGGTTAAATGAGGAAGTAGTGGAAAGAGAGATGCGTACAGAGTATTGAAGGAAATTACGTCTTCCCCAAAACGGGCTAGTAAATACAGGCGTGCTTTCCATAATGCACAGAAAGAAAGAATAGTTCAATTAACGCCACTGCAAGCTCTGGAATGAGGCCACTACCTAGAAAGAGGACAAACCCGTTTTTAAAACAGGATTTGCTATCTCCACCCGCGCCAAGTGAGCCCACCACTGCAGATCATGATGAATTCTCAGACGGAGAGGAGGAGGAGGATGTATCTTCGGATGAGGAACCTTGGTTTTCATTATAACTCTTCAGATATCGCAGGCATGACACTCAGAGGGACCAAACGATGTAAATTGTACATGTCTAGTAACTTGTACCATTGTGCTGCGACTCGTGTACTTTAAGAATAACAGAAAATTGTTTTACCGTGGCATAAATAATATACTATGAAGAGTGCAAAAAGTAAAAGCAAAGTCATCTCTGTACAGGCCATGAAGGCCCTTGGAGTGGTAGAAGGTAAAGACTTCCACTATCCGTAACCTCGGCACTTGATGGGGGTAAAGTGGTTAGCTCTACGCCCGGCCGCCTTTTCCCCCCAGAAATTAACCTAGTACTCATTCTTGGTGTAGGCTGAGTGAACATCAGGACCATGTGCACCCCCGGAAGTGGAAATCTCGTTTCTTACCTTCTTCGACTTCCTGACGGGGAATCGAACCGACGTCCTTCCGGGTGAACCGAGCACGCCTTTACCGCCTCGGCCAGGCAGCTCCTATGAATGATGCAGTTCATCAAAATATGAAAACGAATCTTTTTCTACTTGCACCTGCTCTGTCCGGCTCCATGGCTATATGGTTAGCGTGTTGGCCTTTGGTCAGAGGGGTCCCGGGTTCGATTCCCGGTAGGGTCGGGAATTTTAACCATCATTGGTTAATTTCGCCGGCTCAAGGGCTGGGTGTATGTGTCGTCTTCATCATCATTTCATCCTCATCACGACGCGCAGGTCACCTACGGGTGTCAAATCAAAAGACCTGCACCTGGCGAGCCGAACATGTCCTCGGACACTGCCGGCACTAAACGCCATACGCCATTTCCATTTGCACCTGCTCTCAGTTACTTAAAATTCAAATAATTACACATTGCAAAGACAAAGACAAAGTCACCTCCTTACAGGCCATGAAGGCCCTTGGGGAGTGGAAGGTAAAGGCTTCCACCATTGTTAACCGCGGCACATGATGGGGTAGAGTGGTTAGCTCTACGCCCGGCCGCTTTTGCTCCCAGGAATTAACCTGGTACTTATTTTTGGTGTAGGCTGAGTGAACCTCAGGGCCATACGCACCTCCGGAAGTGGATATCTCGTTTCTTAAATTTTACGACTTCCTGACGGGGATTCGAGCCCACGTCCTTCCGGGCGAGCCGAGCACGCCTTTACCGCCTCGGCCAGGCAGTCCCTAATTACACATTGCAGAACATCTAATTTCAGTTAAACAACAAAAATAATTTTCGCCGTCTAAATCGGCAAAAATATCCCACTGTGTGGGGGCCGCATTCGTATCACCGCGTACCGTTTTCTGGCGTTCGCTGTACCTCCTTTGCCTCTCATTGAAATTCTGCTAAAATCATCCACGTCCTATACGAAGCTCGTTTACCAAAAATTAGCTGTAAGTTTTGACTGGAAGTTTCCGAAGTCGAACCTTGAATATGTCATGAAAAAAACAGTGAGTTAACTGCAGTTTCAGATGCCCGAGGGAGTAGTGGGGCGTGCGTTTGACCACAACATACGTGCATGAGGTCACCCCAGTTATCAGGTCTGCAGTTATAGTACTATGTTTCTTGGGATTAGAAAAGTTAAAACTTGCTGCTAATTTTTGGTGACCTTTCTATAGATTCTACCTGCTTTTAGCAAAATGTCAAGGCAGTTTTCGATATGAGGTCATTGATAACTCTATTGTTAGCGTTAATGAATGACACCTTTTTGGTTTCACCGTTCTCTGCTGATCAAGCCAGTTGAACATATAATTGCTAGACGAGTGAGACGTACAAGAGCCGGCAGCGCTCGTGCACAGTTGAGCGGATTCCCCGCTCTCGGCTTTCTGACGTTCCCTTTCATCCCCACTCATAGCGGACTTTTTCTGGGTTTTCTGATCCGCTTTATCGGTCTGAGCACGTCCCCTCTATTTTGATTGGGTGATTCGGCCATTTTAACACGATGATATAGTTGGGTACAAAACATTACGGTCTCAGTTCCTGGAAGCGAACTGGAAGCCAGCAGTCCATCACACCTGTACCCTGCTGAGTTAACGAGTACTGAGTGATCCTTGTTTGGTGTAGAGATGTTGTCAAACCACTTTCTTCCACAATCTCTTCTGTTTTTACCCTGGGGCCAATGACCTTCGATGTTAGGCCCCTTAAAACAACAAGCATCATCATCATCATCATCATCATCATCATCATGTTTTTACCCTTTATTCGTGTCGAGTGCAGTTGATGATTTGCCAACTCCGGCTACGCTGGAGAGAAGTGGTGTGAGGCGAGGTCCTCATGTTTTGTCCCCAAGAATACGCTAATTTTCCATTAAAATCTGTTTGATCTGCTCACAGCGCCCACGCTGAAACATCTCATTGAATATTACTTTGTCCGAGGAAAAATATATATTTAGCGAAGGATTGCCGTATGTTGCATCTAAATCGGACAACGCGTGTAATCACAGCACTTCACGAAGTTGGCTGCACTCCAAATTGTACTCTCAGGTTACACAAAATATGAGTACTAGGTTAATTCTTGGAAGACAGAGATGACCAGGCATAGCATTAACCACTCTATCCTTCCTTGGTGCTGAGGTTACGAATCGTGGAACCCTATATCTTCCACTCTCCCAAGCGTCTTCGCTTTCTTTGCTCTCCTTTGCTTTTCTTTTATCAAAGGTTCTTCAGCATCTAAATTCACTTTATCTACATATTCTGTAAGAGCTCTGTCAAGTGATCATCATTATCATCGTGAAGCATCCATTAGAAGAATTTTAAAATAAAGAACAATAAATGGAAGATTTTTGTTTGCTATTTGTTTTACGTCGCACCTACACAGATAGGTATTTTGGCGACGATGGGATAGGAAAGGCCTAGGAAGTGGAAGGCAGCAGCCGTGGCCTTAATTAAGGTACAGCACCGGCATTTGCCTGGTGTGAAAATGGGAAGCCACGGAAAACCATCTTCAGGGCTGCCGAGAGTGGGGCTCGAACCCACTATCTCCCGATTACTGGATACTGGCCGCACTTAAGCGACTGCAGCTATCGAGCTCGGTGCTGGAAGATGTAAGGTGTAGGAGACTAGACAGTACTTCTTCTGACATTGACGTTTATTTCTATACAGTGGTATTACCCGAACATTTTTTCTTATATATAGGATGTCAATAAATTGTGTCGGACATACGAGACCACAGTCTGCGAAATGTCTCCAAGACATGCCAACTTGTCGTTAGAGACTTGAGCTCCGGTGAGGGCGTTCCCACATTGTAAAGCACGTGGACTGTCAGGAAAAAGATAATATCCTTACCACAGCTGTCGTCAGCTTATCTTAGTCGATCCCGCCATTTGTGCTTCTGTTCTTCTCCGCCCATGATCTCGATTTGGAATACAGCATTTCTCTAAGGTATATTTTGGGTCGGAGAAGGTAATGTGCCTCCCTAGGTCAAAAATGATTTAATCGGCCTCCAGTTTATTGCAATTCATTGAATTCGATACATGCATTTACATTATCCTTCTTACAGTTATTTGATTATTGCCACACTAAATACAATTTATTTTGTCCTGGACGTTAACAGTGTTATATATTCTAGGATAACATGTATCTTCCTCTTCCTTAGCTTATTTAGTGCTTACTTTTGCGTCACAAGTCTTATGGAGTTATCCTACCATTACAACATACATTACGACAGAAATGAATGAGTGGATGACTGCATGAATTGGTGAATGGATGATTTTATGGTTGAATTGTAGCCGTGAATGAATGAATGAATGAATGAATGAATGAATGAATGAATGAATGAATGAATGAATGAATGAATGAATGAATGAATGAATGACACTTCTCACCCGGTTCAAACCCGGCAGAGGTAGTCGGATTTTTGAAGGGCGGAAAAAAGTCCATTTGACACTCCATGTCGTACGATGTCGGCATGTAAAAGATCTCTGGTGATACATTTGGTATTTACCCGACAAAATTCATTAAATCTCAGCCATAGTCGCCCAAGAGAGATCCGGTTTACTCTGTCTGCCATCTAGTGGGCCTTGAGTAAAACGGAACGTCGAAATTGACGAGCAGACAGCCAGATGGCGTCAGATCGAAATGTCTGCACAAGGTATCTGAGGCCATACGATTATTATTATTATTATTATTATTATTATTATTATTATTATTATTATTATTATTATTACCCGGTCACAGATAACCTCTAACTGGGGGGAGGAGGAGACCATTCATTGATGAATGAGTGATTTATTGGGTGAGTGAATAACTTGATTGACTGAACTGAACATTCCATTATGAGTAAAATACTGACTGCCTAAATTAATGAATGAATGTTGATGATAGGCTATCACTCGCTGACGAGTATGGTTGTCTTCCTCAGATGTTACTGGTGAGTCTACGAGTTCCTCGTGCCACACATTCTTCCACAGTGCTGGCAAACATTACTAGCCTTGAGATCCAGTTGTCTTTCAGAGCAATTCGCTTCTCAGTTTCAAATCTCCGGCGTTGTTGTTCGAAGTTATTAAAACATTCGTGGATAAGACGAGCCATACCAGACGGTTAGCTGCTTTGGTTTCCCAGTTAGTGCTGTTGATGTGGCAACTCTTCATGTCTGACTTTAGTACGTCCCTGAGCCTTTTCGTTGTCCACCCTACGACCAAGATAAACAAAGTATTGGATGTTCTGCAAGATCTTGTCGTGGACTGTGATGGTAGGATGACTGAGTGCATGAATGAATGGACTGGGTTCCAAGTCCTCTTTCCCCATCGCGGATAGCCACAAACTTGGGAGAGAGCATTTAGTAAAGGATGAGTGCTTGATTGTGAATCGATGAAATAATTTGAACATTCCATTGTGCCTCCAATTCTATTTACCTGATCTGCGGTGTATAAATTGCCTCCTTTTTACCGAAGAGTGCTAACGTGGTACCCGTTTATGAATACACCACTGTAGTCACCATTTTCCTTCCCAGGTGGAGACTTAGGACTATCAGCAATGAAGAACTTTGCGCATAATTCGCACAAATTACTAATATGGTTAAAAAGAGGGTTAAATGTGGTAAAATATTGGTCAGCGTCAGTGTTAGAAAACTTCGTCACGAAGCTCAAAATATGTTTGAAGCTTTAAATAGTGATTTAAAATCTCTGCTCTTGCAGAAGTAAGGTAAGGGTGTATTCTGCCCGAAGTCAGGTCCGAACCTCCGCAGAGGTGTGTCTGAGCCGGAGTTTACGTACGGTAGGGTGACCAGTTCCTTCCCGCTCCTCCATTGCCTTACCGCCCCACCAACAACGCGTGGCAGCCCGTCCACTTCTTGACCACGCCCAATGTTGCTTAACTTAGGAGATCTCACGGGATCCGGTGTGTAAACAAGGCTACGGCCGTTGGCTTGCAGAAGTGGAAGTACTTTATTTCGTAAACATAATTCTTTGCATAAAAATGATGGATTCCTTTTACTCGAGTTTCCAACACATAGGTATCGTTCTGTATTTGTTTAAGAAAAGTGGAGTGATAAATATCTGAATGACTGGTGTTGAAAAAACTGTAAAGTTATCTCTGGAATGATTTACAGTTTTTGGTGTTACTTTTGAATTATGTACGTGCATACCTTCGTATGAATATTGAAACGTCGCCCGTCACGAAGTCATTCCTGCAGATGAACAAAAGTTTCGTGTGAGATGCACTGAATGGTGGATTTGAAGATTCGACATCCTAGGCAAACGGGAGGCAATTCACGTCCAACGTCTCTTCTAAACATGAGATAATTTAGGTAGGTACTCATAAAAAGTTAAATAGCCCCCTTGGAGGCAATTTACATCACCCGTGTTGAGTATGACAATCTTGCAGGTTCAGATAAAAAAAAAAGAAATGCATTTGGTTTTTACGTCTCACTAACTGTTTTTACACCGGGCGAGTTGGCCGTGCGCGTAGAGGCGCGCGGCTGTGAGCTTGCATCCGGGAGATAGTAGGTTCGAATCCCACTATCGGCAGCCCTGAAAATGGTTTTCCGTGGTTTCCCATTTTCACACCAAGCAAATGCTGGGGCTGTATCTTAATTAAGGCCACGGCCGCTTCCTTCCAACTCCTAGGCCTTTCCTATCCTATCGTCGCCATAAGACTGTGTCGGTGCGACGTAAAGCCCATAGCAAAAAAAAAACTGTTTTTACGGATTTTGCAAGGAGTTCTTTTACGCCCTGGTAAATCTACGCCGGAAGTAGGTGCGAGTTGTAATCTGAAGCGGTGAAAGTTATCGCCATGGCCTCCAAAAACATCAAAAATGGATCAAATAAGTGGGGATACATTGGTAAGGTCTGCTTGTTAGTTCAAGTTAAACGAAATATCTCAGAATTCTAAGTTAGTTTAAATTGACACGTCAAAGAAGGATTTATAAGATGTATGTAAGTAAATTACACAACTATATTTTTAATTTTTTTAGTTGAAATATATTTTGTATAATAAACTTCCTGCATGCACTTCACTAGTAATAATCCTCAGTTGGTGGCCATCTGTGATCATGTTCAATAACATGCCTGCCAGATTTGAAGTACTGTTCGTAAGAACTCAACTTGTCTTCACAATTTTACGTACGTCCATTAGAAATATTCGCCTGGCATGAATATTCTTGCAGTCAAACCTGCAACAGGTTGGAAGACATTCAAACGCTGTAACCATTTATTTTTCCTGAGAGCAGGAACCATTCTATATATAGCATCTTCTCTGAAGCCAGTTTCTCCAGATACATAGTTTTAAGTTCCTGACTGATGCCGTTAGTGGTGTGAGGGAAACGGTGTGAATGGCATAGGTGTCGATTCTGCGTTTGCTGCAGTCGACGAAGAAAGACTTACTGTTAATAATAATGTTATTTCCTTTACGTCCCACTAACTGTTTTTTGGTTTTCTGAGACGCCGAGGTGCCGAAATTTAGTCCCGCAGGAGTTCCTGTACGTGCCAGTAAATCTACCGACACTAGGATGACGTATTTGAGCACCTTCAAATACAACCGGACTGAGCCAGGATCGAACCTGACAAGTTGGGGTCAGAAGGCCAGAGCCACTCAGCCCGGCAATAGAGAGGGACGTAATCGTGCCCCTGACTCCGACTAAAATTCCCCCTACTTTAATGATTTTGAGGTGGTATTTATTAGGATAGTAGAGGTTATAAGGAATGTACCTATTCTTTTTCTCTTTGTCGACTTCTACAGGCTGTTCCGCATAAGTCTCGAATCTGACATTTGAGTCAATTATATACCTGTTTTTTCGTCGATGGCGTTGATATCTATTCGACGAGTGCTGGCAGTAGTGGAGATACCGTGAACATTTTCATGGACGACCATATCAGAATCTTTCAAGATCTTGGCCAGTACGGAACGAATGCTGTGATCTCCGGTATTGATTAGAGTTTCATCGCGCTTGCAGTGTCCTAGGACACTGGGGATGGTTTCGATCTCTTTGTGACAATGTCGACAGTGGTTACTGTCATAGGAGCTTTTTGGAATAACTAGTACTGCTATTAAGTTGCCTACCATCTTAAAGCCATGGCGGCATTCGCTGTTAGTGTGTCGTTGATGGTTTCGAAATCACTTGTCGGCTTTCGTGTATTCCTTATTAAAAATAATATTTCTGAGAGATAAGGCATCATCTGTCTTCGTTATTCAGTGCGATGAAAGAGGATTCATTTCTAGCAATGAAGTCCGGCTCCATGGCTAAATGATTAGCGTGTTGGCCTTTGGTGACAGGGGTCCCGGGTTCGATTCCTTACAGGGTCGGGAAATTTAATCTTTATTGGTTAATTTCGCTGGCACGGGGGCTGGGTGTATGTGTCGTCTTCAGCATCATCATCATCATCATTTCATCCTCATCACGACGCACAGGTCGCCTACGAACGTCAAATCGAAGGACCTGCATCAGGCGAGCCGAATTTGTCCTCGGACACTCCCGGCACTAAAAGCCATACGCCATTTCATTTCATCTATCATATTCTGCATCCCTCAAATCATTGCGTACTTTTCTTTTTTCTAGGGGCTTTACGTCGCACCGACACAGATAGGTCTTATGGCGACGATGGGATAGGAAAGGCCTAGGAGTTGGAAGGAAGCGGCCGTGGCCTTAATTAAGGTACAGCCCCAGCATTTGCCTGGTGTGAAAATGGGAAACAACGGAAAACCATTTTCAGGGCTGCCGATAGTGGGATTCTAACCTACTATCTCCCGGATGCAAGCTCACAGCCGCGCGCCTCTACGCGCACGGCCAACTCGCCCGGTCGCGCGTACTTTTCTAGCATCTATAATGTATACGTTATTTTGGTAATATTTTAGTTGTGTTGTAGGTTCATTTCCTGGAGTCAATGAATTCTTTCCTCACGAAGTCGTGTTATAGATACAGGGCTTATTTGTCGTGTGTAAATATGTAAGTGAATTTATCCGTTGATAACGCAATCCTGAAAGTGCATTGCTAAGCCACTTCCTTTGCCCACTAATACAATAATTTTGAATAAATAAGTAAATAATAATAATAATGATAGAATTGATGATACTGTATTGTCGAATCCCACTATCGGCAGCCCTGAAAATGGTTTTCCGTGGTTTCCCATTTCCACACCAGGCAAATGCTGGGGCTGTACCTTAATTAAGGCCACGGCCGCTTCCTTCCAACTCCTAGGCCTGTCCTATCCCATCGTCGCCATAAGACCTATCTGTGTCGGTGCGACGTAAAGCCCCTAGCAAAAAAAAAAATAGATACTGTATTGATAACAATTGTGTCCATTGAAGCTTATGTTTTTGTATTCAAAAGCAGGTGACCGCGTCCTTTCTGCAGGTAGAATGAACCGAAGAAACCAGCCATGAATAGTAAGGTGCAACGGATGTGTGTTCATGAATTTATGAGCACACTACCCACGAAGTGAGATATCCAAACTTAAATGTGCCGATATCTTACGTGCAGCCCAGCACATGTATTTTGAATTTAGAGTACGTACTTGACGGAAAGAGAACGGATAACTACGCTCGTTTCATTGGCTGAAGTTAGAAAGACTGACTTACGTTACTGCAACTCCCCCTCTTCCACTCGAGATCAAAATCAAGGGGAACGCCGAGATGGGCCTTCTACCCTCGCGTCTTAAACGATTGGAGGTGTGCCTATTTGACAGGCGACGAAGAGCTCACGAATACCGTATCACATATCACATAACCCTAGTTCTCTCTGTTATGAATACACGAAAAAGAGTCTCTTCTCAATGCATCCAGTCCTTTTAGAGTACGGATATTGAAATTTGTATCATATCTAATTCAGAATAATGATTTTACTAACGGAGAATATTATGGTAATAAAGCATGCATACAATGGCCATTGTAAGGTCCAGAGCATAGAGTATCAAATGGCACCAAGTGTGAATATGTCTTTGGAGGTGAATTGTAAACAGTTAATCGTCTGACAGTTGATCAGTAAATCGTTAGGGCAGTCAACTTCCGTGCATGCTGCGTATCTATTGCAAGAGATCTCCATGGAACGTATCCTCCGCGCTCCACTGCTCTGATTTCATCTTACTTTTCGCTCCAGTTCAATACAGAAATAATTTACATTCCTAGACGAGCATAACTGATTGGCAATGTACCGTGACACTCACAGCATGATACAACTGATAATAATTTTGACAGAAGCGTATCAAACTGCTTGGTTGTTTGCTTTTTACCTGAAAGAGGGCAGGACAGTGGGGGGATTTGAGTAAAGTATCTACTACTGCAGTACTGTCCGGCTCCATGGCTAAATGGATAGCGTGCTGGCTTTTGGTCCAGGCGGTCCCGGATTTGATTCCCGACTGGGTCGAGGATTTTAAGTTTCATTGGTTAATTCGGATGGCTCGGGGATGTGTGTGTGTGTGTGCCGTCTTCATCTTTAGAATTCATCATGAATAGGGCCGCATCCTCATACACACGTAGGTCGCCTATACGGCGTCGACTCGAAAGATCTGCACTAGACCTCTTCGGAGGCCACACGCCATTGACTGCAATTCTTATAAAATTCCCGTGTAAATTGTTCTCATCTTCCTGTACGGACAGTAACATTTAATCTGTTGGGTCTGAGATCAACAATGTTCCTAAGACAGGGCGCTATTTCAGATTATAAGTGCGTGTATTTCAGTTGTTGGGGATATCTGAGTATCCCAAACCTGAGCCTCAAAGCCACTCTATGTTTGCCAAAATGTACAAAATCTCGCATTGTGTACTACTTGGTGAAACCAGCTACCTTATTTGAAAGCTCATGACTATGCACAATATCAGATAAACGCCGCGCAGTATCCTCCCTCCTTCATTGTCCTATCACTTGTACTTTTATTGCAACTCCTTCCTCAACCTTAATAACCATAGAAATGACTTCAGCGTTTTCCAAAAAAAAAGAGGACAGAAAACCAAGAATTCTCTCAATGTGTTGTAAAGTGACGGGAATTCTTAGCACTTGGCTGCCCTTGTGTGCCGGCCATCGACGCTTTCTTACATGAAAGGGACCAAAAAAGAGCAGAAATAGACCCGGGCCTCCTTGTAGCTTCGGCAGTGAACTACAGATCTAGCTCTTATTTTATTTATGTTTATCTCTGGGGTGGTCACTATACTTTTATGCTTCTCCATCATGGTCCAGGTTTCAGCACCGCACGCGAGAGTGAAAGTCTCGTTACCGAATTATTTGACGTCTGACCCACGTCCTTTCAGGTGAATTTTCCACAAATTTATCTCTTCGGAGAAACGAAATAGTATTTTCGTAAAATCTGATTATAGAATCCACAGAATACGTGACTTTTAAACCCTATAATCTCCCATCAAGTCTGTGACACAAAACCAGCGCATCAGAAACTCGATTATAAGCGTAAATATTATTTGGTGCCACTGTTTTCCCGTTCTGTTTCGTAATTAGGTTGAAAGTCATCTCACAATAATTCTCATTTCTGCGGACGAAGTCAGTTATAGCAAATTCGCTGGCGAACGTTCTGGTCTCTCCACTCAATTACACAGAAAGTAATTAGAAATAAATGAAACTCAGATTTTATAATCCCCTGGGAAAGGTGGCATCTGGAATGGCATACGAAAGCTGGTGTAGAAACGTATGACGGGTTTGGAAGTTTTTAAATCCGGAGAGGCATTCCATAGAACAGAAAATATAATTCAATTTGACAATAGGGATCAATCAGAGAAGTGCATTCAATTACAGTTCGAACTACGCTGTGACGTTCAGATTTATTGCTTCAGGTACAACTATATAATTCACCGAGTTGTCGATACAATAAACCGCCTCATACCTTCTAATTATGGATTGTCAATAATCGTTCGACCCAGGTAAATTTCCACAAAACAAATGAAAGTAGTCAAATGCAATACGTAACGGCAATTAGCTTATTACACTCAAGAGAAGTCCTAAATATGTGATTTGTGATTTTGACACCGATAGATAGATGGATAGATAGATAGATAATTTATTTATACTCTAAGATTACGGTTAGTTATTACACCGTTTCTTATATCTTATGTATTTTTATACAGGCATTTATTACATACCTACATGCATAAATACACCGAATGAATTGGCTCCACAATTTGGGACACGTAACTGTGCTCCTACGTTCGGGAGATGGTGAGTTCGAACGCCACTGTTGGCAGCCCTAAAGATGCTTTTACCTTATTTCCCATATTTAGATCAAGCAAAAGTTGGTGCTATAACCTAATTAAGGCCACGGTTGCTTCCTTCTCAGTCTTAGCCCTGTCTTATCCTATTGTCGCCTCAAGACCTCTCTGTGTCAGTACGACATAAAGTCTACAGCAAAAATAAATAAATAAATAAATAAATAAATAAATAAATAAATAAATAAATAAATAAATAAATAAATAAATAAATAAATAAATAAATAAATAAATAAATAAATAAATAAATAAATAAATAAATAAATAAACGTGCATAAACACATACCGTACATACATGCATTAAAAAAGCATCAAGGTTAAACCTTTGCGGCTGTGAGCTCGCATCCGGGAGATAGTAGGTTCGAATCCCACTGTCGGCAGCCCTGAAGATGGTTTTCCGAGGTTTCCCATTTTCACACCAGGAAAATGCTGGGGCTGTACCTTAATTAAGGCCACGTCCACTTCCTTCCCATTCCTAGGCCTTTCCTGTCCCATCGTTGCCATAAGACTTATTTGTGTCGGTCCGACGTAAAGCAAAAAGAAAAAAAAAGAAAAGGTAGAAGCTTTAACTATCCGTAACCTCAGCACTTGGTGGGGTAGAGTGGTTAGCTCTACGCCTGGCTGCCTTTGCCCCCAGGAGTTGAAATTATAAATCACCGGCTCCCAGTTCTACAGGTGGGCAATCACATGCATCCTGTATACGATTGGTAGACACATTTCATTCCCAACTATACAGACATGAAAGTAACGTTACTTTGTTTTAGTTTATGTTACGCACATTTTGAAGAAACTTTGGACGAATTTTGTGTTGATCGTTTGTATGGAAGTGAAACATAAAGTGTATCTAGTGCGAAAAAAAACCCAGAATCTTTGAAATGTAGTGTTGTAAACGGATGTTAAGGTGAGATGGATTGATCAGACCACAAACGAATAGGTACTGAATCCAGTAGTTCAGCGGAGAACGATTTAGTGACGTTTGATCAGGAGAAGTGGAGAGAGATTGATGAGAAACATCCTGAGACACCCGGGATTTGTAGCTGGGTTCTTGAGGGGCAGATATGAAATAAGAATGGTACAGGGACACCAAGATATGAATGTGACAAATAGATTAGAGAAGATGTAAGGTGCAATACTTACGTGGACATGAAGAAGTTAGCACAAAATACATTGGCATGAAAGTTTGGATCAAGCCTGATGACTCAAATAAAAATAACAACGATAACAACAGATTTATGTATTCACTAGATATTGCTCGCGACTTCGCTGGCGTATGATCAGGAATTGGTTTTGAATAACGTTACTGCAAAGAAGTTAAGCCTTTGAATGAGCTGGATCTTGCCTTGCTGTTCTGTCGAACGAATACTCTACAATCGGTCAGCCTGCTCGTTGTTGGGCAATTTATTTACTGTCTTCGGTGACGAGTTCTCAAAAATTCATTCCAAATGATTTCCGTAAAGTGTTTTTTTATCATAATTAAATTTACTGAGCCATTCGTAATATTCTTGAAAACATTTTCCTGTTGTTTAAACAGTAAAGACGGAAAAAGGTTATTGTGAACTATCCATTGGAGATAGACGCATGCTTCCGATAACATTTTTGTAGATGATAGCTAAGAACAAAAAAAGAAAAAAATCCGTCTCCGTTTTGCTCTATTCTCAATTGTTTCGAAATGCCAGAACTTTTAAGGGTCAAGTTTGAATTAATTTGAGAATATATAGCCTAGTATATCAGTTAAGAATGCATCTAAACATACAGCAAATGTCAGTGAAACATCTCCAGCCTTTTACGAGATATGGTGGAACAAATCGGCAAACATCGATTCCATTTACATTTCAGTTGTACGTATAACTTTACTTATTAATTCATTTATTGATACGTTTTCCAAGTTCGAAAACGTTCGTGGGGAAGTCCATGCCTACAGTTTTGTAATGGAGCATTCCTCTTCAATGCCTTTGCTGGCGGGACCTAGTGTTTACAGTGCACTAAGTCTTCTACTATAGGCTAGAGCAATTTTGTTACTTTCATTGATCTGTCTCTGTCTTATCCTTGGCTTTGACAAAATGAAAGTGACTGAGGTATGAGCAATGCTAGTAATGCCATTCCTTATGCAGCCAGTCCCTGCTATGAATGGTGCGAAAATATTGTTCATAGGGTCGGTTGGTGCATGCATTTCAGTGGGCTTGGCAGACTGATATGTAATAGCAACTTCTGGCTCGGCGAGGAAAGCAACGGGAAACTATCTCACTCCTCATTTCCCTAGTACGCCTCTTCAGTGATGCCTAGGCCATGTATTACAGCTCATGGTGGAACTGTTGAGGATCCAACCACCCTTCGGGCTGATGACTAAACAAAAACAAAATTCCTCTTCACCATCAGATAAATTGTAGCAGAAAATTTGATGTTCCGAATCGAACAAGGGTACACCGCCTAGAGAGACTGTGAACAGGGGAAACATACAATCGTGGCGTAATTTAGGGTTGAGTTGAGGCTTTTAGAAGTTGCGTGCTTATCCAGAACTGCTGTCAACACTTGACATCTCGTCTTCTCAAGTTGTCTTCAAGAGCAATTAGCAAGTTTCTCACAGACCAACTTCAACGAGATGGCTGTCGACTCTAAACTGAAGCTATCTTCAGTTAAACTAACAGGGGAGTGCTGAGGGAGCGACTTGACCTGTATAACGTGTGGATCTCGTCGTGTAACATGTTGTCAGTGTTGAGAACACAGCCTATTCTCTGTCCAGAAATATATTGGTCAACCCAAAATCGGATAGGTTTGAGCACCAGAAAAAAAATCTCCCGCTTGTAAAATGGATAGCTAATGTTTAACGTTGAAAGCTTGGCTGTCGAAGGCCATACGATCCAATAAAATATATGGTGTGTAAATATCATATGACTGTCGCATTCCACATTCTTCCTCTGTAAGTAATCCGCTGGAATACAAAAATTACAGCGCGATATGTAAAATTGTGACAGTCACTTGGAAAATATACCGTAAGTCGGAAAAGGTCCTTTTGTTTATTAGATAAATAGACAAAACGTTCGACTCATTGGCTGAATGTACAGCGTTGAGGCCTTCGGTTCAGAGGAACCCGGGTTCGATTCCCGGCCGGGTCTAGGATTTTCATCGCGTCTGATTAATTCTTCTGACCCGGGTACTGGGTGTTTGTGTTTGTCCCAACAATTCTTCATATTCAGACAACGCACTACACTACCAACCACCATAGAAACACGCAATAGTGATTACATCCCTCCATACAGGATTGGCGTCAGGAAGGGTATCCGGCCGTAAAACAGAAACAAATCTACATGAGCGACATAGTTCGCACCCATAACCCCACAGATGTGGGAAAAAGCTGTGGAAGAAGAAGAAGAAGATAGGTACACAATATAACAACATTTTTTTGAAAAAGCAAAAGTCTCTAACATGAAAATTGAGCATTTGTCGTAAATTTATCATCTTAAGAAGAAAGGGTTGAGAGTAGGGTCTGAACACTAAAGAGAACAAAAATAGCGTAATATTTCCCTTAATATTAGTCTAATCGGGTTATTGTGCATTGCTAACATTATTTCGTAGCATACAATAGGCCTATATCTCGTGTACCTAATTGCATACAACAAATAAAGAAACCACGTGTCTTAGCGCTGACCGACCTACTGGGAATGGAAGGGTGGAGTGGAGATTGGCAGATCCGCCTATCTTCCTGACTTCCTACCTGTGTCATTCCGATCTTCCGACTTCATCGCGCATGGTCGCATTCTGCCGAGCAAGCCTGATTACAGTTTTATTTTTGCGTTGCTGTATATTAGTTTTTTAAAATTGATTAGGAGTATGTACTGATCTGCTCTTTTCAGCTAATACTCCTCCTAACAGCTGTACCGTTATTTTGCTAAGTAGAGCTGGACGTTATCCGCCATTAAGTTCACAGTCCAGTTGTACTTCTAGCTTTAGATCTCTTCTCTTCTTTGATCCTTAGCTGGTTGAAGGCAGTGAACGAGTGTACTGCTGTGGGTGCCGCTAGACTCCGGATAGTCTTTATTTTCTTACGGTTGGTGGTTAAGACTTAAGACTGATGTTCCATAGGGTTGGTCAGCTCCAATAGTTCAGTAA
This sequence comes from Anabrus simplex, assembly GCF_040414725.1. Lineage (NCBI taxonomy): Eukaryota > Metazoa > Arthropoda > Insecta > Orthoptera > Tettigoniidae > Anabrus > Anabrus simplex. The sequence continues at coordinate 341,325,178 of NC_090268.1, read as the reverse complement.
ATACGAGAACATTATAAACCTTTTTAAAGATTTTTGTTAGTAACATAGAACATCAAATGTATGTTGTTCCCTTTGATGTTCAATAATACGTAATTGTTAATAATATTATTAAAATGTTCCCATTGTTGCCTGTAATAAAAGTGATTTCCTTATCACATCCTTATAGTTTTCTTTGTTATGGAAAGTAATTTCCCCGTCAACGATACATTTGAGAGCTGGCTTTTACAGTATATTAAATTTGTTTATGAGGTGGGCTTGGACCTTTATTTTTGTAATTTGATTAATAACCATTTGTCTGATAATTGCCTAAGACAAATCTAATGTAAATAATCAATCTATTTCATAATATTGACTCAAGACAAATAATAAAGACTTCATGAAAAAAAAAATGAATTGTCGTATGGCTTTTAGTGCCGGGAGTGTCCGAGGACAAGTTCGGCTCGTCAGATGTAGGTCTTTTGATTTGACGCCCATAGGTAGGGTTGCCATAAGGTTCAGGATGAAATTCAGGACACCAGCATCCACAAGTTCCTACCATAGGCGCCGACTCCTCGGGAGCACTTGCCCCCGTGCTCAAGACCAAAAGCCGGTGCCTATGGTTCCAGCGAGTGTATTAGGGTAATTCCATATGAACTGTCTCGTCCGTTACCAAAATACACACTTCTTATATGATGTTAATGTTAAAAATCAAATACAGAAAGAATAAGAAATCATACATTATGTAAAACACGTACTTTAGAGACCACTCAAAAATTATCTAATATTCAGTGTTATTTGCATAAATTTTTAAGTAATATTCACGTGGAATTGCTCATTTCTCAACAACACGGATAAGTGAAAACTAAAAACAGCATTCATTTACCTTTGCTTAAAGGTATTTATAACACAGAAATGATCTGATGCTGATACCAATCATATTTTTCCGAACCTGACACACTCTTTAGCAACTCATCATTCTTTTAAATGTAATCACGAAATTTCTGTCAAGATATTTCTTTAAACTTGTATTGCAGCAATTATATTGATTTAACAGATTCTACTTTCAGTCTATTTCTGTCATCTGTCCATTGTGAATTCATTAAAGAAAAACTGCATTATGACCAGGTAAACAGAAAGAGAACTGAGAAAATTTAAGCAAATTCCCTGCCGGGAATCGATCCCGGGACCCCTGTGACCAAAGGGCAACACGCTAACTATTTAGTCATGGAATCGGACATAAGGACTTTATGAGCAACTGTAGTGTGCAACAATTAGCTTTTTTAAGTAGCTACAAAAATAATAAATATTAGCAGACCATGGAAAACTACATTTCTTGTCGGTTTCTCCCGAACTGATTGTGCATCGTTCTAGATCCTCAAACTAGCACCAAATAGGTGACAATGGGAATCGACGTCGGGGGTTAGTTGTTTCTACAACTAATAGACAAAAGTGATGGATGTACTAAGAGACCAGCTGTTCTTAAGTCAACTTCTCAGCAAGTTCTTCCTTCCCACTTCCAATTAATGTGTTGTAATGCACCATCTGACTTCTTATACACTACGTTTAGGTTCGATGGCCTTCCTTTTCACTCATACCGTGAAGTGAAGTGAACAAGTCGTGCTTTGCATGTATTCACGATCGCCAGGCGAAACCAGTTTAAATTTGTCAGGTGGCTTACTGGTAATCATCTTCTGTTGAGGAACAGATGCACTTAAGGTCTTCGGGGGACCAAATAATAATAATAATAATAATAATAATAATAATAATAATAATAATAATAATAATAATAATAATAATATATTTATATCAGCATCTCAAGGCTGCCAGCCCCGAGGTGTGGGAGAAGCGTGTCTGCATATTACCCAGAGGCTGTAGTTCGATTTCCGATTCTTCCACGGGTTTTAATCATGGACTGAGAGCTTAAAGGGCTTACACTCAGTCTCATGAGACCAACTGAGAAGGTGTTGATATGAGAGGCAACGGAACCTCTCATGGAATCGAAACAGTACAGATGTATATGCCGTCACGTTGACCGGTCAGCCATACAGCCAGACAAACAAGTTAAGATAGCAAGTACATTTAAAATATTTTACATTTAAAATCTACGACGGAATTAAATCAACAGCTTCATTGCAAGTCTTAGTTTTCTCTGGTTCCCTGAGACCGGGCCGGTGCATTCTGCAGGGCAGTCTTGCATGCAGACTGGCATGAACCACTGGAGCGCGGAGAGCTTTAACCTTCTGGAAACTGGAGACAAAAAGGCGCTTCCTGTTCTGTTCCACTGTGCGGATCGGAATTTATCGCCAGCATTTGTTTAAGCTTCGCCTGGCTTCATGCAACATTCATTACCATTTCTTCTGCTGAACTCCTTCCTTTACAGCCATATCTTTATTGATTTCTCATTTGATTTCAGCTTTAGCATTTTAAATTCACGGCTAGGATCACTTGACTTAATTTAATAACTTGTGGGGGAACGTGTGGGTATGTCATTTTATACTGTTTTAGAGTGTGTTTTTTGGCTAGAAAACAGGGGATTTTGACTTTTACGAGATCGTTTATCTGCCGTTACGTGAGGATCTCCTTTTGAATATTTATCGCATGAAATATTTATTTCGCTAATCCATGTTTTTTTTACTTCGTTCAGCCCAGACGACTATTGTCAATTGAGATTTCCTACAAGTATGGGAGTGACACGGAGTTAAAAGAACGGAGTTCACTACTTTTTGTAACATAGTTTTTTCATCACGAGGCCGAGTGAAATGCGTATGGCGGAACCAGTCGTGACACGTTCTCAGTTTTGATTAATTTAGGATGTGAATCTTTGATGATGATGTCATCCGTTCAGTCGAATCCGACCATTGGCGATTCTATGAATTAGCGCTCTCTAAGTTGTCTTGTTCCACACTGCCTTCTTTAGTTGTTCCAGGTTGAGTGCGGTGTCTGTTTTAATGGTGTCTAACCATCGAGTCCTCTGGCGATCTGGTCTTCTTGTACCGCTGATCATTCCTAGCATGATTGCTTTTCCCAATGCATCTGATCGCATAACGTGGCCAAAGTCTCAGCTTCATAATCTTACCAACCAATGTCATACGGGGATTGATGCACTCTAAAACCGCCTTATTGGTGATTTTTGCAATCCATGGTATTCGTAAGAGACTTCGCCAACACCAGAGCTCAGAAGTGTCGTTCTTCGTTTTGTCAACCTGTTTCAGCGTCCAGCTCTCACATTCATACATGAACAGAGGGAATATAATCGCATTGACTAATCTGTACTTGATAGTCAAACTGATCTCTCTGCTCTTTCAAGTGAAATCCGTCTTTGGATATCAGGACCGCAGTTTCCACTTTGATTGATTTTGGCTCCTAAGAAGGCGGTATATAAGAAGTCGTAGAGATATAGTTTGTTTAAAGTTCAAAGCACGTGCTGCCATGCGCAGTCGAGGTTCTTATGGTACTCTGGTAACGTTTAAATAAAAAGTAGTAGAGTTTGAAGAAAAAGATTCTGTTTAAAGTGATCAGTGAAGTCTTCCACAGCGTACAAGTAGCAGATGTTATGGTACACTGACCATGATAATAAATTTACCGTTCAATATACACCTTCGATTAGAACATTACTGGAACGAAGTTCAATATTAATTAGCTGACTACACAGGTGTAACTTAAAATATTTTCAGTGTGTCGAAAGCACTAGTTAAAAGATATACCGGGTGGTACAGCTGCCCCTATTCACGCAGTTTTATGCAACCCGCAGATTATAGTCGAACCTAAAAATATTGACCTTGACTACTCACTACAATGTCTGCTCTTACAACGCTTTCCATAATTCGTTTATTCGTGTCAAGCAAATCAGCATTAATGATAAAATACCGATTGATTGTAAAGAATCGTGAAAATTGTGTGTCGCAGAAACGTCCTGTACAGAGAATATTATTGGTGAATGACTAGAAGTAGCAGCAACACAACAGCGCTAAAACCCGTGATAGCCGAGCTTGCTAAAAGTTAGAGGAAAGTACCGGTGGTCGTTAGTAGGCGGTTCGAGTCCTGTGTACGACGAATATTTTTATTGCGTTGTTGATGTTCGTGAGAGTCGTGTTGTTGACGACAAATCTAAATCATGATCAGTTCTCATATTGCAGGTACTCAGCTATGTTTGTTTTTTAAGGAGCTCTTAAAAGAGCTATTTGCAATAAAGTGAGATTGTACCGACAGCGGTGCGATGGGCTTATGCATGGCCATTCGATTAATGAAGCAAATGTTCAAAATGACCACCTGCTTCGTTAATGCACATCTGAGCACGGTGGAGGAGAGACATTCTTGCTTGCTGCAACATATGTGGTGGAATCTGCCTGCAGGCTTCCGTGATGAGCCGCCGTAAATGATTCGGGCTCTCAGGCTCCTGCTCATAGACTCTTTCCTTTAAATAACCCCAGAGGAAAAAGTCGAGTGGAGTAAGGTCAGGTGATCTAGCCGGCCATGTGACCGGACCCCCTCGTCCAATCCATCGTCCAGGATATGTCCTATGCAAGTGGTTCCGTACTGCCAACGACCAGTGTGGGGGAGCTCCATCCGGCTGGAACCACATCCGTAACCGTGTCATAAGGGGCACATCCTCCAATAAGAGTGGGAGGTACTCACGAAGAAACTCTAGATAGCGTCGTCCCGTGAGGTTTCCTTCGAAGAAATATGGTCCAATTATCTTGTCACCTAGTATCCCGCACCACACGTTGACGCCCCATTGTACCTGAAATCGAGCTCCCCTGATCCAGTGAGGATTTTCAACGCTTCAGTAATGGAAGTTGTGACGATTAACAGTTCCGTTGTTGTGAAATCTGGATTCATCACTAAAGAGAATGTCCATTAAGAAATTCGCATCAGCTTCAACTCTTTGTAATATCCATTGCGAAAATTCTATCCGTTTTGGAAAGTCATCTCCGTGAAGTTCCTGGTGCAGCTGTTGATGGAAAGGGTAGAATTTATGGCGGTGCAATATTCGCAGTACAGATACATGACTGATATTCAGTTCATTTCCTATGGCCCGTGAGCTTGTGTGCGGGTTGTATGCAATTGCATTTTGAACAGCTTCGTCGTTATTTCCAGACGTCACTGGAGCATCCCGAACGGGGGGTAATGTATGAAATGACCTCGTTGCACGCAACCGTCTTTCAACACGTCGAAATGTATCTGCAGTTGGCAGCCTTCGTCCAGGAAATCGTTCTTGATACAAGCGTCTGGCTTCCCGTGCATTTTGCCTTGCTTCTCCATAAAGTAGTACCATATTCACATAATCATCCCGTGAATACATAATGTTTGCTTTCGTGCTAACCGTACAGTACGTGCTCACACGTTGCTGCTAGGATTACGATATGCTGTTTCATGTGCCCTACGTATGAAGTGTAGACCGCTGTTAGTTGGTCTTCGAGTCGAACGTGCGCAGTTGCTTGGTTGAATGGGTGGGTCAGAATGTTGACAACAGGTGCACTGCGCTTCATTCCCTGTAGTCGTTTGCCATATGGAAGTCGCATGTTATTATTCCTTTCGTATGTATGCTTTCTTTGTAAAGGTGGCAAATTACTTTTGATACTTAAGAACGTTAAATATTTATTACGAATGGCCTTACAAGTGTAATATAAAAATAAAATTGAAAAGCTCGTAACTAGATTCGAACTCTAAATGCCTGCTAACATATCGTATGCTCGCTGCGATTGGTGCCATGTAGCCACTGCAGGCGACGAGAATTGGTCTCGTAGCTCTGTACTAATGGAATTACCGAGGCTATCGCTTCGATACTGATCGTTGATGTTAAAAGTTCTGAATTCGAATGTGCAAACACCACAGTGAACTAAAGAATCGCGTCTCTCTTACGCCCAGATAGTTGCAACCATTTTCTACGCGTTACTTGGTTGAATGAGTCCAGCGTTATGTTTCAGGTGGTATTCACAATCGGTGTCCGCCTCTGTGGTGTAGTGGTTAGCGTGATTAGCTGCCACCCCCGGAGGTCCGGGTTCGATTCCCGGCTCTGCCACGAAATTTGAAAAGTGGTACGAGGGCTGGAACGGGGTCCACTCAGCCTCGGGAGGTCAACTGAGTAGAGGTGGGTTCGATTCCCACCTCAGCCATCCTGGAAGTGGTTTTCCGTGGTTTCCCACTTCTCCTCCAGGCGAATGCCGGGATGGTACCTAACTTAAGGCCACGGCCGCTTTCTTCCCTCTTCCTTGCCTATCCCTTCCAATCTTCCCATCCCTCCACTAGGCCCCTGTTCAGCATAGCAGGTGAGGCCGCCTGGGCGAAGTACTGGTCATACTCCCCAGTTGTATCCCCCGACCAAGAGTCTGAAGCTCCAGGACACTGCCCTTGAGGCGGTAGAGGTGGGATCCCTCGCTAAGTCCGAGGGAAAAACCGAACCTGGAGGGTAAACAGATGATGATGATGATGATGATTCACAATCGGTGCGTATGTGGCGATATTTATGATACCTGTTTATTATAACTTCCGTAGAAGAATATCGGAGACTTCAGAAAGGTCTTCGTAAACGATGTCTAGGCGAATACGAACTGACATTAAAAAATGCATGACTCAAGAATGGTTGTAACCCTACCTGCTTCAAGTAACCTATCGAGGTACGTCTTCCATATGTAATTCCGCGCAGCTATTTGCAACGTACAAGCGCCATCCTTGTAACTCTGTATTCACGAGGAGAGCGGAAGTTCCCGCTTCGACAAGTTACTGATGAGTTACAGCCTTATGGTCCCGTTTTATGCCTTTTTTGATCGCTCTAACGGTAGTAATTACATGGCGTAAGCTATCACATCTGCTGTACAGCATTTGCGTGCCACAGATTATAAACTACAGTGCAAAACACGTTTCTATCAATTTCGATGTGATGAGACTGTACAAAATGGTGGTGCATTGACATGTCTGTAATTGGTCTTACCCTATCACGTTTTCTGTGATACCACGACCGCCCTTTCTATCAAAAGAAAATGGCCTCTTGGACCAATCAGGTGCGCAATTCTCTACCGACAGCTATAGGCGTGTTTATGGTTTGTACAGTATAGTAACATTTCGTAAAAATTAGTAGAGTATTGGACACCGCTCTACATAAAATGGTACAGTGTTTTTGAGATGGACCTCACTTACTGCCTCTTGTACCATTTTTCCATTGTGCGGAGAAGTCTACATCGGGTTAACTGCACATAACATTGCTCTAAGGTGTTGCGCAAGATGGGACTAAGAGGCATTTACGTCCTAGCTGGTTGCATATATTCGGGAAAAAATAGGGGCAGCTGTACCACCCGGTATAACACTATATTTCTTTGCTAGTGGCTTTACGTCGCACCGACACAGATAGATCTTATGGCGACGATGGGATAGGAAAGGGCTAGGAGTTGGGAGGAAGCGACCGTGGCCTTAATTAAGGTACAGCCCCAGCATTTGCCTGTTGTGAAAATGGGAAACCACGCAAAAAATCTTCAGGGCTGCCGACAGGGTGTTCGAACCCACTATCTTCCAAATACTGGGTACTGGTCGCACTTAAGCGACTACAGCTATCAAGCTTGGTGTCACCGGGCGAGTTGGCCGTACAGTTAGGAGCGTGCAACTGTGAACTTGCATCCGGGAGATAGTGGGTTCGAACCCCACTGTCGGCAATTGCAGGTGCGGTACCTTAATTAAAGCCACGGCCGCTTCCTTCATATTCCTAGGCCTTTCCTGTCCCATCGTCGCCATAAGACCTATTTGTGTCGGTGCGACGTAAAGCAAACAGCAAAAAAAGCTCGGTGTCTGAGGTTTTTCTTAATTGCTAAATTTTTCTTGTTTCCTCTGATCTTATAAACTAACTATTGTATACTCCTGCACGTACATACATTGAAAATATTCTGATCAGGTACGATTCAAACTAATAATATCTCGGCAACCGACCTCGTTGTTGTCTGCTGTTTGAGCACAACCCGTAAGAGCTCAGCAGAAATTTCATCTAACGACGTACTCTCTGCATCCGGGAGATAGTGTACTCGAACCCCACTGTCGGCAGCCCTGAAGATGGTTTTCAGTGGTTTCCCCATTTTCACACCAGGCAAATGCTGCGGCTGTACTTAAATTAAGGCCACGGACACTTCCTTCTCACTCCTAGGCCTTCCCTATCCCCTCGTCGCCATAAGACCTATCAGTGTCGGTGCGACGCAGAACAATTTTTTTAAAAGTAGTATGCCGTATGCATAAAGGATGTGATCAACTGATCATACTATTCGGGTCGTCAGGTGACAGAGATTGCAGTACACTCGATTCCATTTATATCACGAAGTGTTTATAATGAGACGCTCGGTCATGGTGTTGTGACCGCCAAAACTGTAAAAAGCAGTAGTTACCTATGTATATCACTTCATTTTATCAATAGCCTTAGAGACATTGAAACAGGAAAGTCCCTTTCCGTTCCTAATACTTTCATTCTTAGAAGGATCAGACATCCCTTTTCCTCATGTAATTAGATTGAAATGGGAATGAATATCTGGATGTGTTACCCCTTAAAAATATAATCCTTACCAACTCCACCGAGCAACTGTTGAAACAACCCATTTTCGTACCGTCAGCTGATTAAGCATCGAGGGTTCGCATCCCGACACAATCGGTTGGCAGTTAAGAATACTTCAATGCGACAAACTGGCACGTTATTTAAACATCCATTTCCAAGACAAAATTCGGAATCCCAGCTTCTCTTAATAGCAGAGCAATTACAGGGGCGTCAAACACATTTTCATAATTTAGATTATCTTCTAATTTAATTTGCAGTATCTCTTGCTGGTTTTCCCTCTTTTCGCAAGTGGCCTTCGGAGGGGCCTGGCGCATATCGTTTTAGTTGATTCCCATGAGCGACCTGCGCATCTGAATGTTGACAGTGCACTGTATATTCTAGTTTGAGCTAGGGTATTTTCTTTATATCAATCAGTTTCTGTGCGACCTCCGGTTTGACAATATGAAAGTGACTGATGTATGAGCGATGCTATATTATTATTATTATTATTATTATTATTATTATTATTATTATTATTATTATTATTATTATTATTATTATTATTCGAAGAGCCTCCGTGGCTCAGGCGGCAGCGCGCCGGCCTCTCACTGCTGGGTTCCGTGGTTCAGATCCCGGTCACTCCATGTAAGGTTTGTGCTGGACAAAGCGGAGGCGGGACAGTTTTTTCTCCGGGTACTCCCGTTTCTCTGTCATATTTCATTCCAGCAACACTATCCAATATAATTTTATTTCATCTGTCATTCATTAATCATTGCACCAGGGGAGTACGACAGGCTTCGGCAGTCGGCACAATTCCTGTCCTAGCCGCTAGATGGGGGCTTCATTCATTCCATTCCTGACCCAGTCGAATGACTGGGAACAGGCTGTGGATTTTCATTTTCATTATTATTATAATGTATTTATTTACATGGTGTGATTCAGGCTATAAAGGCTGCTGTTCTCCCTAACCATGTCTTAAATTGTACGTACGGTTTAACATATAGTATACACTAGCAAATGTACCCTTGCCTCCATACGGTATTATACCTTGTACAAGGACTTCTACGTAAGTTACTGCACACGCAGTGAATAAGATTATTGTAATTGCACGTATCATAGTGATATCCGAGGAACAAGACGGGTAAGACCCCATACGTTGTTTCCGGTGTAAGTTGCACGTTGGGAAAATGTACATGATAATGGGCGGCCACATTTCCTGTTACCATTCACAATCGAGTTCGGGAGTTTTTCTACAATAACGGAAGGCTCACTTGCCAGCTGCCATTTGCAATCGAGATGTACAGTTTTCATTGTAATGACAGGCCCCCCTTTCCTAATGCCAGTCGCAATTGAGTTGGAGAGATTTGATTGTAACCGAGAGATGCTGCGCTATGTAAAGTAAAAAGAATCGAGATACGACAATAAGGCATAGGACCAAGATTGAAGATGTCTTGAAATTGAGCAGCGATTGTGTAATCTGCCTTGTGAAATGAATTACCGTTTAGAAAGGAGTTACCACGAAACAAAGGTCTGCACCGTCATTGAAATTGCCTCCATATTTCGATATTTTCCGGGGCCTAAAAGTAATATGTTTGAACAGCAAGGAATATTCCCTCATAGGAAAGAGTGTCCATTGACCAAGAGAAATTATGCACATTACAAAGGGACATAACGTACGGACGTTTCGCACGTAGTCCACGGATTTTACAAAAAAAATCAATAGTATAAGAGTAAATGGAAGAAAACTGTTGTGGTTTCCCTATAAACTCCCATTCTGTTCAGTGATTTTAAATTCATATGCATATCTAAACCTTCCCATGGGTGAGTATACTCTGTATATGAAGTTTGGTCGAGATCTATCCAGCAGTTTCGCCGTGTTGGTGGAACAGACGGACAAACATGAAAGCTAAAAACCACTGTTAGGGTCTTGAGTTGACCTAAATCGGATAAATATCTGAAAAATTGGCAAAACAAACGAAATTACAGACAGCGGGCCCCCTAGAACTTTATTTATATAGATAAGGATGGGCACATTTATAAATGCAGATCTTCATTTCGAGAGTTACTGCTTGTAAACCGTAAGTCTTTTCAGAAAACGGATTCCGCCTTCAGACGCCACTTATAGTGTTCTACATGGTCGGTCCTATGACATTTCCTCGTACCTCCTATAATGGGATAGATTAAGTTAGAAATATTAAATAGGATGAAATTTGGATACAGTCTTCACACATTACTTTATTTTTCGGTTACTTATGCAGCAGCTGGAATCATGAAATTTGGCTAACATATGACCACTGGTCGTGTCAATGTGTGTACCGCATTTTATGATTCTGTCTTTCCTATAAGTGTGTCAAACGATAAAATATACGTGTAAAAAGTACACAATTAACTTCATGTTGAGAAATACAGCTCTATCTAACATATAAGGGATTGAGATACGACAATATGTCATAAGACCAAAGTTGTAGATCTCTCCAAATTGAAACGTGATTGTGCTTTCTGTTTTGTGATACTACTTACCGTTTAGCCACCAATTGTCTTGAAACGAAGGTCTGCACGATCATTAAAATTGCCTGCATATGTTGATATGTTCCGGGGCCAAAAGGTTATACATTTGAACAGCTTGGAATGTTTCCGCAAACGAAAGAGGGTCCAGGTTTCTGGATTAGTAATTAAGGAAGAAAGTGTTACAGTTAAGAAAGTTGAAATTAATAGAATATAGGATTATAACTGAGGACAGTCGGATGCGACAAATATATAAATACCAAGTGGATGTATTTTAAAATGAAATGTCCCTCACTATATTGTGGTGATATGAGTTACGATATAAGGAGGCAGTAACAGAGGAGAAATTTAGGCGCAGGGATTCTTAGGTAAACGGATAAGATGATGACGTATGGTGTTATTACTTAAGTCTAAAGAGGCAAGGCAGAGGCAATAAATTAAAGCGGAAGACAGAAGTAGAAGAGAAATACAGTAAAATGTATAGCAAATGCCAAAAAAACACCTTACGGTGTGAAATTAAGGGCTACACTCGGCGGTACAGTTCAGATATCAACAGCCCTTTTAGAGCTTTTCGACGACGATTGTAACCTCCAACGGAACTTCGCAAATATCCTGCAGAATGGCAGCATGGCGTCTCTATCACCTTCTACGCAAGGAACAACCACGAGCTCACAGGAATTTTGAAGAAAATGACATTAACCTACGTTACTTCCCTGCTGGCAAGCAGCCAGAGACGTTGCCATGATAACTGGTAGGTTCGTTGTCGGTCTGCGAGGGTGTCCGTCATCGAACGCAGAGTGTGAAACCCGCAGAAAATAGTATTTTCTCCGTTATTTGAAGAGTAAGCGTAATTATGCTCATAACAAAAAGTTATTTAAAATAAAGGGACGTTTCACATGTAGTCCACGATACGATACGATACGATCTTGATTTACCTAAATCAGATAAATATCAGAAGAAAAATGGCAAAATAAATGAAATTACAGAGAGCGGACTCCCTAGAACTTTCTTTGTATAGACAACTTATTCCACACACATCTATATATAAAATAAGAGTTTTGTCTGTACATTGCTCAGAATTTGAAAAGAATGATATTTATGTCTTGGTCATGTCCACAGTAACAAGGAAATCAATTTTTTACTTTTCCGTAATGTCTGTGTGTCTGTCTGTCTGTCTGTCTGTCTGTCTGTCTGTCTGTCTGTCTGTCTGTCTGTCTGTCTGTCTGTCTGTCTGTCTGTCTGTCTGTATGTATGTATGTATGTATGTATGTATGTATGTATGTATGTATGTATGTATGTATGTATGTACATGCATCACGAGAAAACGGATGAAGAGAATTTAATGAAAATTGGTATGTGAAGTCGGGGGATTAGGCACTACAATCTAGGCTATAAATCATTATACTCAGGCTGAGTGAAATGGTAGTTTAGGGGAAGGCCTACAATTTAATTCTCAAATATTTATATTATTAGTGGTCCTATTGATAAATACTACGTAACTAAAGTTATATAGTTAAATTTCCGATCATTTATGCCATGCATTGTTACCATACAGGCTTTGATAACACATACATTCATGAATTTGTATTTTTGTTGCCAAGTCCATATCGACGCCGAGCCACGAGAAAATGGGTCAACAGGATTTCATGAAAGTCTGTATATACTGTAGAGCCAGGGAATAAGAAACTACAGTCTAAGTTATAAACAATTGTATTCACTCTGGATGAAATTGTAGTTTAGGGGAAGGCGCCTAAAATTTAATTTTTAAATACTGGTACCTATGTTATTAGTCCTATCGAAAAGTACTACATAACAAAAGTTATAGAGAATACAATTTACGGCCATTTATGTTTTATTCAGTTTTGCCATAATGACTATGATAAGAGTGGTATTTCAAAGTCCGAAGAAAACTAAATGTGAAGGCCTACAATATTGAAAGCCCATAACATTGATCAACAATAACATTACATTGACCATTGTTTGTTGTGATGTTCTTAGTCTTTTATGCTGCAGCTCAACTCCGATAGATGAGATTACTGCTGCGTACCAAGCATAACAGCCTGATTGGATATTGGCGGGAAATAACTGAGGAATTAGAAAACTTTCTTCTTTAGCATGCCATTCCTCTGGTTCATACATTTTATGATACCGTACTGCTGGTACGTAAAACACTGGTTCATCATAGTATTCCAGCTATTCGATCCCTACTCTGACGCGCTGTTTTGAATGAGCAGAGTGCACACTTAAGGCAGAGCTTCTCTTAGTAGCAGTAGTAGTAGTATTAGTAGTAGTAGTAGTAGTAGTAGTAGTAGTAGTAGTATGACCTGATCTAAAATTACAATTTAGGCATATTCCAAATTATAGCACCACCATTCACTTAATAACTCAAAATTCAACCGTGAAAAGAGCCGTTTCTTAAAAAGAGCTTCTTCATCTTCACTTTTATTAAATTCTACATTCATTTTATTCTAAATTAGCAGTGAAGAGGGGGTTTCTCCTCTGGCTTGGAGGAAAAATTTGCCTCCAAGTCAGATAGATTTTTCCGCAGTCAATGTAGTGAATTGGGATTTTCCGACTCATCGGGTACTCCTAGGAAACAGATTAGTAAATGGGCATAGTTTTGCCCTGGGACTCTCCAGACTTAAGAGTGTTCACGGATCACGGCGGTTTGTAGCCTGGTCATTCCAGCTCTCGAACTTTGGACTGTTGGATCGGATGCGTAGTACTGTTCGTTAAACGTGAGAAAATGTGTTGTTTTTCATTTATCGAGTATTTCATGTGAAATCATTGCTTTTACACGCGCCATTCCTACTGACGTCATGTAATGACCTATGTTCATTTCAGTTGGGAAAAACCACTTGGACAGTCTTCCTGAGGATGTAAAAGAGCAGATGGAGAGTGAGTGTCTGCCATTATAATGAAATTCCCCAACCTGATTGTGACTGATTGTAGGCAAGTGGGCCTACCATTACAATGATAATTCCCTAACGCAGTCTTGATATGAGAAAAGACGTCTGGTGATTCTTTCGTCGCGTTTCTACGGTAACGTTAAGAGCTATGCAATTTAATACAGTCTTGCTCACAACGTGTACACTAGCTAACCTACAATTCTGTATACAATGTAGAATTCCGTAGTGAAGCACGGGTACATCAGCTAGTACACTATAATACTCATTACACATTAAAGGAAAAAAGAAACGTATATAAAATAATCTAGAATAAATAAAATTGCATCAACAAAAATTAGTAAAACTTAGTGACCCACGGAAGGAACTAACAACACAAGAAAACATAATTCATTTATTTACCCTCAACTTGATCCGTGTAAGTACCGCTGCCAAAATTTCTTTGTTCATATCGGTTCATATAGGCTGTCTCTTAGATTATTCAGCAACGAATTCCATGTTCGAATTGTACTGACAACAAAAGAATTATTGTAGAGGGTAGTAACGCGGTTCCTTATACAGCCATGCCATGATATACTATAAACCAGGGGTTTCCAATTAGTAAGAACTCGAGGGCAACATTGGAAACCTGAAGCATGACTGCGGGTCGCACTATAACAGTAGGCCAATTTTCGTAAAATTCCGCAAATAGGACAGAGGTACCAGTATACAAAATAATATGACGTTGAAAGGAAGGTTTAATAACTTTAATTGCTTAAAACACTATTTTACCATTGCATAAAAGTGTGAAATTAAGAATAATCACTATTATACCCAGGACAATTGAATTTGGAAGAAGAGCACCCAGCAATGTCAGTTCATTTGAATTAATATTTGACAAATGGAAAAAAGTAAAACGAAAGACAAACTAAAATTAATAATGTAGTTAAAACAAAAAGGACAATTTAGTGGTAGTAGTGTGAAGGGCACAAAGCTATACATTTATGAGAGCCTAAAATCCCAACAATGTACTTCCAGGAGTACTTCCATGAAAATTTTCACTGTGTACCAGCCAATACTGCCAATGAGAGAAGAACGAAGAAATGAAACCGCTTCTTACACTAATGGCTTTTAAAGTATTTCTTGGTATTCATTGCATGGTACGTTGAATAAAAAGACCACAGTGAGGTTGGCATGTAGTTCAAGAATTGGTATGGATTCCAAGGCCATTTTAATAATTGTTCAGAATTAGAACTGGTATTTGTGAGGGCTCATTTTCCGGTGAAGCTTGAATTTTCATTTTACTAACTCAAAGAATCTATTCAGCAGAAGTGATTACTGAAAAGAATGAATTAGTTCTGACTATGGTCTATACAGGATATAAAAATGAATACATTTTTGAACGAGCTACCAAATATTTTTCGTAAATTTTTCTTCACATTTCTTAAAATACATTTATAAAGTCCTCGCGGGCCGCAAGAAATAGCTTCGCGGGCCACGTGCGGCCCGCCGGCCGCCATTTGGAAACCCCTGCTATAAACCGTATACCGCTCCGCGTGACCACAACGTCCTCCATACAGACACACGAAGTTATGTGAGAACGGATCTTAAATACTTGTCATCCCCAAACGGTATTACCTACAAGGCCAGAAACCGCTTCCGTACTGAGCTTCCCAATTTACCGCACGACAGGTTACGGTAACTCATTCATACCTGGAACCACACTCTCCTGAATTTCCCTTCCGGCTGTAATTAGAGATATATATATAGTAGAAATGTATTTAAAACGGGATGTTGTAAATGGTACATAGACTTAAGAAGTTAGTATGTAACGGTTTTTTTTAATGGTAACTCTTAGAAATTTATCGTTCGTTTATAACCAGTATTTAAATTTAATTTCATAATTAAGTATACCTCGTATGTAATTAAGTTAGGAACCTTAAGACTCTGCAGTTTGTACAATGTAGTATATGTAAGATAGTTTGGCATAACAGCAGGCTTCATAGCCTTAGCCACGGCATATAATATAAGTCAATAATAAATGATGCGAAAGTATAGTTTGTAGGGTGGTTTGATGAATTCATTTCGGAGGATTACCAGAGTGATGTGTGAGGAGAGAATAGGAATCTACTTCATTGCTCATTTCAGTGCTACACCGCTTCAGTCACTCTGGGCTTTCTACGATATTTGATGGTGGAGTTGCTGTAGGTCGTGCGGGTGGAATGCGTACTTGCACTTTCCGAAGGAACGTTAGTATATCTAGCTGAGTAATTTCAGAGGCGTCCTCGAGAAATTCTGAGAAAGTTTCAAGGAGAAATAACATTTATCTTGCAGTACTGTCTAGAATCATTGCGTATATTCACATTAATTTATTTGAAGAAAGTTTCACGTTGAAGGCGGTGGGAAACGTTTATATTTGGCGTCAGGAGTCCTAAATCATGCCAGCTGAGAATTTATCGTCCTGTACAGCTGTGAAGGAATCTTTCATATGTAATCATTCCAGTTTCATAGCTGTGGTATTTTCGTCTATACAACTTTTTTTTTATTAAGTTAAGCCGGCCTTACGGTCTAGGGGTAGTCAGCGTGCCTCTCATGCGAGGTCCTTGGTCCGATTCCCGGCCAGGTCAGGTTTCCTTTTTTACCTAGATCTGGGGGCTGGTTTGTGGTCCATTCAGCCTACGTGAGAATACTTGACTATTTGACGGTGGGATAACGGCCCCGGTCTAAAAAGTTAAGAATAACGGCCGAGAGGATTTTTCTCGCTGACCTTGCATGACGTCGTAATGTGCAGGCCTTCGGGCTGAGCAGAGGTCACTTGGTAAGCCGAGGACCATCTGGGCTGAAGCCCATGGGTAGAGGCATGACTTTTTCGCATTAATTTATGTTGGATTTCGCGAGAAGGACACAATTTTTCGCGTTATTTCGTGAATTAGGACTGACCCCATCGCTTTAAATTCGCTTTAACCCTTTCGTAAAGTTATTCGCAAAAAAGTTTTAATTCGTGAGATTTGTGAATTATTTATGTGAAAGGTACCCCTACACCCGGAGCCGGCTAATAATAATAATAATAATAATAATAATAATAATAATAATAATAATAATGTTTGTTGATTTCAAAAGAGTCTATGATTCAATTGATCGTAAATCACTCTTCAGACTAGGATGGTAGAGACACAGCTGCTTCCTTGTCTATCCCTTCCAAACTTCCCATCCCCCGCAAGGCCCCTGTTCAGCATAGCAGGTAAGGCCGCCTAGTCGAGGTACTGGTCATTCTCTCCAGTTGTATCCCCCGACCCAGAGGTGGGATCCCTCGCTGAGTCCTAGGGAAAAACTAACCATGAAGGGTAAATAGATTAAGAAAGAAAGGAAGTTAAGCGTTTTTCCAGCTTTTGTGAACACGATGACACGTTTCTTATTGGTCATATACGTATATACTCGAATATTTTACTTAATTTTATTATTTAGACATATTTGATCAAATACGTTGTTTAAAAACATATCTTTGGTCATATTATTGGCTAATGGTTCTCGTCGTTCCACAAGTATTATTCATTCATGTTTTGTGCCGACGATGTCAGATGATTTTGTTTGTTCTGGATTATTTTGGAAATATTTTATGGTTAAGTATAACCGTTCCGTAGCAGTCGTTTTGTTTAAATAAAAATAATGTCAGGGATGTGACCAGTTTGCTAGTGGCGTGGTTAAAATCCCTAGACCAACCGTGAATCGAACCCGGGGTTCTCTGAACCGAAGGCCACTACACCGACGATTCAGCTAAAAATTTTAAATAATAAGATTATGTATTCAAATACTTAAATAATAAGTGTAATTCTTTATATACGTATCATAGATAACCCTTAAATATTTATAGAGTTCTCAGTGTTAACAAAAACATGACTGCTTAAACAAATGTGGTAGGTTTGTGATATTTAATGGCTGACTGGCTAAGACAATCTGTTTTAATAAGAACATTAAACAAATCGGTAGTTTAAGATTGAATATTGTAGTGAACTTTCAAATAACTGACGGAGATATTCGAATCACAACTTCGAAACTATCTATACGTTTAAAGTTTTCTTCTGTAATGAGCTCATATCTATTCTGAAGATATATTCCTCTTGGGTTTCCAAACTTTGTGTTTTGTACAGTACCTAGTTTGCTTTTATGCCGAATGCACACTCGAGAAGTTAGTCTATTCTTTCTTTTAGTTCGCTGAAGAAAGTCCAGTTTCCTGGCTCAGAAAAACGAACTCGTGACCTTTAGAGAAGCATGTGGGTGAGAGACGTGACTAAGTGCAGGTGACGTCAGGCGCCTCCACAATATTCATAAGAAGAGAAGCTCTCACTTGTTGCTATCTGTATCAAGAGTGATCTCGAAAGGTTTCGCCGAACATAGAACTTGTTACTGATTTACAACTAAAATATTTCGTAGCTATAACCTA
Source organism: Anabrus simplex (assembly GCF_040414725.1). Lineage (NCBI taxonomy): Eukaryota > Metazoa > Arthropoda > Insecta > Orthoptera > Tettigoniidae > Anabrus > Anabrus simplex. The sequence continues at coordinate 341,306,862 of NC_090268.1, read as the reverse complement.
TTATGAGTGTTTCGTTATTACGACGCACACGAAACTCTGACCGTATAAGTGTAAAATAAACAATGTAATTATTATTATTGGGAGTATCGGGGAGATAGTGGGTTCGAGCCCCACTGTCGGCAGCCCTAAAGATGGTTTTCTGTGGTTTACCATTTTCACACCAAGCAAATGCTGGACCTGTACCTTAAATAAGGACACGGCCGCTACCTTTCAACTCCTAGCCCTTTCCTATCCCATAGTCGCCATAAGACCTATCTGTGTCGGTGCGACGTAAAGCAACTTGTAATTTGTTACAACTTGGGATAGGCACTATATGTGGATTAAACCCAGTTTTACGGCCAGATAACTTTCCTGGTACCAATCCTATGTGGTGGGATGTATTCACTATTGAGTGTTTCCTTGGTGGGTGATATATGTTGTTTGTAAATGAAGGTGTGTGTTAAGAGGAACACAAACACACATTCCCTGAGCTAGAGGAATTAACTATGCGCGATTTAAGTCTCCAACCATACCAAGAATCGAACTCTTGGTTCTCTGAACAGAAGGCCACTACGCTGACCATTCAGCCAAGGAGGTGGACAGAGATATATAATACCCGGGGGGGGGGGGGGCAAAATAGAACTGGCTTGGAAAATATTTATAAGACTGATGCGGAATTGAACCTTGTTTATGAACAAGAGAGCTGTCCATTAAAGGAAATGCTGGAAACCGTGATTTTGATGCACCAGTCAGTTGCTGTTACATGTCTGCGCATGCGCATCTCGCGCATCCTCCGAGTACATCGCTGTGTCATTACGTGTTTAGTGACCAGTTGAATGCAACACAAAATGGTCCTCACAATTAAATATCGTGTGTTTACTATCGAATGTTATACGAAGCAGGATTCGCGGGAAACCTGCGCGGAACTGTTTGCGCAAGAGTTTAAGACTGGAAGTGTTTTGGCAAAAAAAATAATCAGTAATGCAAACTTTGTGGCAAAATGGCGAGAAATGGGCTCCGTAGCGAATAAAATACGTAACTATCCGAAAAGAGTTCGAACACCAGAAAACATTGGTCGAGTGAAGGAAAGCCTGGAACGCAGTCCGACTAAATCTTAATGCCATTTATCTGTGCAAGTGGGAATTAAGAGACCGTGGTGTCGAGACATTATCAAAAAGGTTCTGCATCTGTATCCTCACAAATTTATTGTTGTGTATGCGTTAAGCAGGTACTCTCAGGGTGCATGCACCAGTGCATTGCGCGGTGCACTGTGCAAAAGACGACTTCGCTTGGTTGACCAGAGTGCAGACACTCTTCGATGGTGGAGCAATAGCGCTGTGCTCTCTCTTTCCGCACGCCTGTCTCGCTTGTTCCGCCTGTCTCCCTCTTCCTCACTTGCTCCGTAGCGCTCTAAATCCGAGCCGAGTTGAGCCGAGTTTAGCCGAGTCGCCCCGAGACAACGCGCTGGTCTGAGCCGAGCCGAGCCGAGCCGAGTGGGATCGATGCACTGTGCACAAGACCTCTGCGCCTCAGTTTGCACGTGTGATATTTTGGACGTTTGAGAGGCCCTGAGTTAAAGCGTCCAAACGAACCTTCGCGTGTTGTGTTTTGCCGGTGGTTTCTGGGTGAAGTGGAATCAGAACTTTTGAATCCTCAGTTTTTCATTTCTTCAGATGAGGCTATTTCCAGCATCTTCTGTGACGTTCACTAACAAGGATGAATCCCGCGTCAGTCCTATTGTAAATATTTTCTGCGTAACTTTTATTTTGCCCATCTATATATATATAAAGTAACTTGTCCTGACTGACTGACTGATTCATCATCGCCGAGCCAAAACTACTGGACATAAAGAGATGAAATTTTGGGGATATATTCATATTAAGACGTAGGTGCTCGCTAAGAGAGGATTTTTGGATATTCCTTCGCTAAGGGGGTGAAAACGGGGGTGAAATTTTAAAATGAGTTGCTCTATATCTCAAAACTTTAAAAGTTTACAGATGTAAAAATTGGTATTTAGAATCTTCTTTAAAAATAAGGAAACACGTATTTTTTTGTTTTCAGAAACTCCCAATAGGAGGGGTGAAAAAGGGTGAAAATGGAGAAAAATGGGTTGAATGCCTTTAATCAGGATACCGGTACCTATATCTCAGAAACTGAAGATATTACAGACCTGAAAATTGGTACTTTTGATCTCTTTAAAAAATAAAGAAACACGTAATTTTTTGTTTTTAGAAAATCCAATTAATGGGAGGGTGAAAAGGGGGTGAATTTTTAAAATGAGTGAATCTATATCTCCAAACTTTTAAAGTTTGCAGATGTAAAAACTGGTATTTAGAACCTTCATTAAAAATAAAGGAACACGTATTTTTTGTTTTCGGAAAATCGCAATAGGAGGAGTGAAAAGGGGCTAAAAAGTGGTTGAATGCCTTTAATGAGGCTACTTATATATCAGAAACTGAAGATATTACAGACCTGAAAATTGGTGTTTGGGATCTCCTTTAAAAATAAAGAAACACGTATTTTTTTGTTTCTGGAAAATCCAATTAAGGGGGGGGGGGTGAAAAGGGGATAATATTTTAAAATGTGTGTATCTATATCTCAAAACTGTTAAAGGTTATAGATGTGAAAATTGGTATTTAGAATCTCCTTTAAAAATAAAGAAACACGTATATTTTGTTTTCGGAAAATCCTAATAGGAAGGGTGAAAAAGGTTGAAAAAGGGGTCGAATGCCTTTCATGAGTCTACTTATATTTCAGAACCTGAAGATATTACAGACCTAAAAATTGGTATTTGGGTTCTACTTTAAAAGTAAAGAAACACGTATTTTTTCGTTTTTGGAAAATCCGAATATTGGGGGGGGGGTGTGAAAAGGGGGTGAAATTTTTAAAATGAGTGTGTCTACATCTTAAAACTTTAAAATTTAGATGTAAAAATTGGTAGTTAGAATCTCCTCTAAAAATAAAGGAACACGTATTTTTTTGTTTCCTGTAAATCCAAATAGGAGGGGTAAATGGTGTAAATGGGTTGAATGCCTTTAAAAAGGATACATATATCTCAGAAACGAAAGATATTACAGAACTGAAAATTTGTATATGGGATCTCCTTTAAAAATAAAGAAACACGTATTTTTTAGTTTTTGGAAAATCCAATTAATGGCGGTTAAACAGGAGTGACAAATTGGGGTGAATTTTTTGAAAGACTATATCTACAGAATATCTTGGAAACGTAAAATGTTACAGACGTAAAAAGTGGGTGTTTGGAATCTCCTGTAAATGTAAAGAAACATAGGTGATTTGTTTTTGGAAACTCCACATAAGGGGAACTCAAAAGGGGTGAAATTTTAAAATGAGAATTTTTACAGTATATCTAAAAAACTTAACATGTTACAGAAGTGAAAAATGGTATTTTTTATCTCTATTAAACATAAAGAAACGTGTATTTTTAGTTTTCGGAAATACCACTTGGGTGGAGGGGGGTAAAAGTGACTGAAAATGGTGTTGAATTATTTTAATTAGGCTACTGATATCTCAAAAATAAAGATGTTACAGACGTGAAATTTGATATTTGCAATCTGCTTTAAAAGTAAAGAAACACGTATTCTCAGAAAATACAATGAAGTGGGGGGGGGGGTGAAAGAATTGAAAAATTAATTGACTTAATCGTATGAGAATACAAACATCTAATAAAAACTAAAGTTGTTACAGACGTGAAAATTCGTATTTGGATCTCCTTTAAAAACAAAGAAATACGCGTTTTTGGGGGGAAACCATCTTGGAGGGCGGGAGTGTAAAGGAGTTGAATTCCTTTCATGAGGACACCAAAATAAAAAAAACTGAAGAAGTTAGAGTCGTGATAATTGGTATTTAGAAGATCCTGTACTATTAAAGAAACAAGTATTTTTGCGGGAAAATTCACTTGGGGGGGGGGTAGTAGTGTGAAATGAAGTGATAAAAGTAAATTATTTTTATGGGGATACTTATATCTCAAAACTGAAGGTAATAGACGTGAACATTGGTGTTTGGAATCTCCCTTAAACATAAAGAAACAAGCCTTCTTTTAATTTTTTTTTTTTTGGGGGGGGCGGTAAATAAACTTAACAGCGGTGGGGTGTAGAAGGAGGTGAGACCAATTGATTTTACTGTTATTAATGTACTTATAAGGAACCTCCGTTGCTCAGGCGGCAACACGCCGGCCTCTCACAGTTGGGCTCCGTGGTTCAAATCCTGGTCACTCCATGTGACATTCGTGGTGGACAAAAGGGAGGCAGGACAGGTTTTTCTCCGGATACTCCGGTTTTCCCTGTCATCAGCCATTTCAGCAATAATAATAATAATAATAATAATAATAATAATAATAATAATAATAATAATAATAATGTTCCAGACCGTCGTCAAATGTGCAGACCGCGCTAGAAACGGCTCCTGGACGGGTAATGACTAAGAATGCAGTCCGGCCGCGGGTTCAGTGCCGCCAAGGCACCCAATATGACACCACGCCGGATCTCCTGAAGGATTTTATCCATATTAAAAATGATTCTAGGAAAAGATGGCAAAGATTTACGGACCCAACTGACCGGGAGGAATACCTGAGCCTAGCCCGGGAAGTACGAAATCGATTGCTGGAAAGGAAGATTGAAAAATGGGAGGAAACGTGCCGTAAAATAATAGAAAACGAGTCAGATCGCGAATTTCAATTCATTCAATTATAAATTTCAGTATAATACCGTAGCGAAGCACGGGTATCTTGCTAGTATTATCATATAAGATAAACGTCCATTTAAATATAAATTCAAAGAAAAATTAAAATAGTTTAAATTCAAGTTAATCGGTGATTCAGGAATCCAGTTACGGTGGGTGGCCTTATCTCTACCACACGTGAAATCAAGCTTTTGAATATCGCTCAACTGGTTACAGGGCAAGTAGAACCAACAGAAATATCCAGTCTACAGTTTATACAAGGACAAAGACAAAGTCACCTCCGTACAGGCCATGAAGGCCTTTGGAGGAGTGGAAGGTAAAGGCTTCCACCATTGCTAACCGCGGCATGTGATGGGATAGAGTGGTTAGCTCTACGCCCGGCCGCCATTGCCCCCCAGGAATTAACCTGGTACTCATTTTTGGTGTAGGCTGAGTGAACCTCAGGGCCATATGCACCTCCGGAAGTGGCAATCTCTTTTCTTAAATTTTATGACTTCCTGACGGGGATTCGAACCCACGTCCTTCCGGGCGAACCGAGCACGCCTTTACCGCCTCGGCCACGCAGCCCCTTAATAAACAATGACATAAGCAAATTTCAGGCAGCAGAAATGTTTTCTGTGATTTCTCTTCCCTTATTTTTGTGAAATGAGTTGTAGGTCACTCATAAAATATAGGACACAGCCACTAGTCCATCAATTCTTGTCCAAATTAATTAACTGTGAGCAAGTACACTAAGCTTGTAGTTTTACACCTGGCTCTTTGGCTGAATGGTCAGCGTCGAGGCCTTCAGTTCAGATTGTTCTAAGTTCGATTCCCGGGTAGGCATTTCAGCAGCGTCTGGTAAATATCTCTGACTTGGGGACTGGTTGTTTGTGTTTACACCAGTACACCCAACACAGTGCACTACAAACCTCTGAACCACATAAACATGGAATAGAGGATACATGCCTCCCCATAGGCTTGGCATCAGGAAAGGCGTCTGGCCGTAAAACTGGGCCACGTTCATTTGTGTGACACATGTTAGGACCAGCCACCCAGTCAGGGTGTGGGAAAAGTGGTAGCAGAAGAAGAAAATCCTGTCGTTTTACGGGATCTACAGTTTTACGTAGAATTCGAGCCACAAGAACATGACTTTTGCCTAAATTCGAGCCTTGGGGAAAAGCGAGTGACAATGACACTTTAATTTAATCAAAATGTCCGGAAATCGTGCATATTGGCAGAGAAACATTCAAGATTGAGCAGGTATATGATACCGAGCGAGTTAGCTGCGGGACACGTCCCACTGTGAAGCTATAAGCTTGCATTTGAGAGATGGTGGTTTCGAACTCCGATATCGGCAGCCCTGAACATAATTTTTTCGTAATTTCTCATTTTCACACTAGGCGAATGCTGGGATTGTACCGTAATTAAGGCCACGGCCTCTTCCTTCCCAGTCTTAGCCCTTTCCTCTTGTTTTGTCGCCGAAAACAGACTGAGCTAGTGCGATGTTAAACCTCTAGCAATACTAGGAAAAGTCGAATACGCCTGATTGACGGTCATTATCAGAAAAAAACTGACATGACAATTCAAGAATAAGAAGAAGAAGAAGAAGAAATACAAAAACTTTACCAATACCGATTGTCAGATGGACTTAACGCATACACGAAATACCCGGAACTGCTGACTAAGGTGACCAGAGCCCCTTTTACGAAACTGTAACCACAATTTTCCCCTGGTAATTGTATGACCCCCCCCATGGCACTACAGCCCTTGAAGGGCCTTGGCCTACCAAGCGACCGCTGCTCAGCCGGAAGGCCTGCAGATTACGAGGTGTCGTGTGGTCAGCACGACGATTCCTCTCGGCCGTTATTCTTGGCTTTCTAGACCGGGGACGCCATCTCACCGTCAGATAGCTCCTCAATTCTAATCACGTAGGCTGAGTGGACCTCGAACCAGCCCTCAGGTCCAGGTAAAAATCCCTGACCTGGCCAGGAATCGAACCCGGGGCCTCCGGGTAAGAGGCAGGCACGCTACCCCTACACCACGGGGCCGGCAACGGTAATTGTATGAGGATTGTCTTTTTTATTTTTCTATTTTTTTACAATGTGTTTTACGTCGCAACGACACAGATAGGTCTTATGCCGACAATGGGATAGGAAATGGCTGGGAGTGGTAAGGAAGCGACAGTGGCCTCAATTAAGGTACAGCCCCAGCATGTGCCTGGTATGACAATGGGAAACCACGGAAATCCCGTCTTCAGGGCTGCCGACAGTGGGGTTCGAACCCACTATCTCCCGAATGCAAGCTGACAGCTAACGTGACCCAAACCGCGCAGCCACTTGCAGAGTAAGGATGATCTGTTTGTGTCACTGACTACCTCCATCTTTCCCACTACAAGGGTAGTTGAAACTTGGGGTTAGTAATGGCTTGATTATCATTTAATGCCCAAATCTCACCACTCATTACACTTCAGCCATTAGGAGTAAAAGGATGTCTCCATTAAATATTAATTGCTCTTTAAAACGATTGAAGAACCTTGTCCTTAATGAAACTTAAAAAAAAAACCCTGAACTCATTAGTGGTCTTCACTCGGTGTAAGATATGAGGTGATTTAAATTTGAGGTTTTGGTGGGCTGGGAATTAACACTCGTCTGTCTTCAATTGCACTGGTAATTCAGACGGTAGAACATTGGCTGTCTGAGCCCATTGTGGTGTGTTCGATACCAGCTCGAATATATCAGCCTCGTGGTCGGTTAATTTACTGGCACATAAAAAACTCCTGAGGGGAAAAATTCTGGCGAAGTAGTTAGTGGATTTTTAGCTACTTGTTTAACGTCGCACTTCGAAGGTTTTCGGCGACGGAAGGGTAGAAAAGGGCAAGAATTGGGAAGGTAGTGGCCGTGGCCTTAATTAAGGCACAGTCCGAGCATTTTCCTTGTGTGAAAATGGGAATACACGGAAAACCATCTTCAGAACTGCTGACAGTGGGATTCGAACCCCCTATCTCTCGAATGCCAGCTCAAAGCTGCGCGACCCTAACCGCACTGCCAACTCACTCGGGAGTGGAGTCTAAAACTATTATTATTATTATTATTATTATTATTATTATTATTATTATTATTATTATTATTATTATTATTATTATTATTATTACTATCAGTAGGGTCGAATAACCATGGGGTTTTGAAACTTACAAAAATAATCACAACAATCATCACCATCGCCAGTTCGTTACGATGGCGATTGAACAGTGTACTTCCAAGTTTGCCATACCCGCTCCGATTTAGTGATATATATATATATTCGGGAATATGTCAGTTATCCTTTTATCGTACGTTAAAAATGCATGAAATATAAAATCTTGCATATGAAATTTTGTATATTATTGTAATGTAAATTTTTTAGATAGAACTACTACTATATTGTTTCCATTCCTCCCCTGAAGGGGGAGGAGGGCCTCCTAGACGGTGACGCCGTCTCTCAGGACAGAGATTTGTATCGGAGAAGGAGATGTTCAGAGAAAGTGAGAGGGTTGGCGGCCGTGGCCTGTACTAGGAACTGTCCCGGCATTCGCCTTAGTGCAGACGGTGGGGACCAGTCCCTTCCCGTCTCCCGATTACAAAGGCGTCGAGCTACGGTACTACGGTAGAGCCATTGCCACATCTCCTCTACTCGGTTGGTCGGTAGGAGCGCAGAGCCGTCGGACCAGCCGAAGTCCACTCTAAAACCGCTGACGGATAGAACTAATACTATACTATACTAGAACTATTTCCAGAGATACTTGTAACTTTGTGAAAAATGTAATCATGTAATCGTGGTTATTAATCCTTGACAGCTTTGCTGGCAAGACCTAGTGTTCTCAGTGCACTACAGTATGTCTTCTGGTTTGGGCTAGAGCAATTTTTTTACTTTCATTAACCGTCTCAGTCTCATCCTTGGTTTTGACAACATGAAAGTGGCCGAGGTGTGAGTGATGCTAGTAATGCCATTCCTTATGCAGCCAGTCCCTGTCACGGACGGTGTGAAAATATTGCTCATAGGGTCATTTGGTGCGTTCATTTTAGTGGGCTTGGCAGACTGATAGGTAATAGCAACTTCTGGCTCAGTGAGGAAAGCAACGGGAAACTACCTCACTTCTTATTTCCCTAGCACGCCTCTTCAGTGACACCTAGGCCACCTATGACAGCTAATGGTGGATCTGTCGAGGATCAAACCAGCCTTAGGGCTGAGCACTTAACATACATACATTATTCCTAAACGGTAAAAACTCATGTCCTCATCCCGAGGTAGTGCAGCTCTTTTCAGGCACACCCCCATTGGAGGTGAGCTGCATGTACCATTTGAACCACATACCAGCCCTCCTGCCAATCTTAAATTTCTGGCAGAACCGGGAATCGAACCCGGGCCCCCGAGGACGGCAGCTAATAACACTAACCGTTACGCTACAGAGGCGGACTCCTAAACGGTGAAAATGCATGAAACATAAAAGATCGGATGTTTAGTGTTTCGATGCTGCTAATGAAAATGCAAATCCACAACCTGTTTCCAGTCATTTGACCGAGTCAGGAATAGAATGAATCTAGCAGCGAGGATAGGAATTGTGCCGGCTGTCGCACTCCTCTGGGACAATGATTAATGATTGACAGATGGAATGAAACGATATTGGAGAGTGTTGCTGGGTAAACCGGAGTACCCCGGAGTCACGCCTTCGCTTTGTCCAGCACAGATCTCACATGGAGTGACCGGGATTGAACCACGGAACCCAGCTGTGATAGGTCACCGTCTGAGTCACGGAGGCTACCCTCGATGCTGCTGATGTTAACGGATAATGTTGGCATTTTCTGCTTTGGCCCCATTAATATTTCTGAGCCGCTCTAAACTAATTGGATATTACATATAACATTGTGCACAACCCGGTTATCCTTGAACTCAAATTATGGGAAATTTTGTTAAGACGTTTGCCCGTAATGCGACAGACAAAAATTGAACTTAACCTTCTGTCGACTTTTGTGTAACAAATCCCAGATAAAAACGAAGTATGAGGTTGAAATTTGAAGTATACGGACGAAATTATAATTTTATTAACTGTATGTATTACCTGTTTCAGAAATAGAGGGCATAGTTTCGGGCATGTACTCCCCATATGTAGACAATAAAAAAACTTCATTATAACATGTATCCGGAAATGCTTGGTTTCCGAGTTATGACCTTTAGACCAGTGATATTCACCGAAACTTTCTTTTCTTCATAAGAAGCTGCCGTGACAAAGGCTATTAACAGGACACTCTGAGAGTAAATTCCAAGACGAAGGTTACATTGACTGTTGTGTTTGACGTTCGACTATGCGACGGGTACTCATCAGGAGCTGGCAGAAGTGCACCCCAGGTACAGTAAGACGGACGGCAATGCTGCGCTGGCTCGCCGTTTGTACCGGGAAAGGTACCCACTCTGAAGCTGTACAGATCGGAAGACATTTGAACGTCCATCGCCGTCTGTGCGCTCATGGGAAGTTTATATCTCCTGGTTTGGATAGGGGGCGACCAAGATCTACAACTCCAGATGTAGAGGAGGAGATTCTGGATTCTGTGTACCCGACTTCGTCTATCGACACACGAAGGTTAACATTGAAAGTAAATGTTCCTCATAATTTGCAACGTGTAAGTTTTCAGTCAGCAGTATGTAAAGATTGTTGGTTACAAGGATAATGTCGAGATAGAGGAGAAGACTAAGGCCAAAGAAGTAATAAAATTTACATATGATAACAAGGACATTTACAATAATATACAAAAGTTGAAAACTAGCGGCTGGAATTGATCAGATTTCTGGGGATATACTAAAGACAATGGGTTGGGATATAGTACCATATCTGAAGTACTTATTTGATTATTGTTTGGTCGGAGGAGCTATACCAGATGAATGGAGAGTTGCTATTATAGCCCCTGTGTATAAAGGAAAGGGTGATAGACATAAAGCTGAAAATTACAGGCCAGTAAGTTTGACATGCATTGTATGTAAGCTTTGGGAAGGCATTCTTTCTGATCATATTAGACATGCTTGCGAAATTAATAACTGGTTCGATAGAAGGCAGTTCGGTTTTAGGAAAGGTTATTCCACTGAAGCTCAACTTGTAGGATTCCAGCAAGATATAGCAGATATCTTGGATTCTGGAGGTCAAATGGACTGTATCGCGATTGACCTGTCTAAAGCGTTTGATAGGATGGATCATGGGAGACTACTGGCAAAAATGAGTGCAATTGGACTAGACAAAAGAGTGACTGAATGGGTTGCTATATTTCTAGAAAATAGATCTCAGGGAATTAGAGTAGGTGAAGCTTTATCGGACCCTGTAATAATTAAGAGGGGAATTCCTCAAGGCAGTATTATCGGACTTTTATGTTTTCTTATATATATAAATGATATGAGTAAAGGAGTGGAATCGGAGGTAAGGCTTTTTGCGGATGATGTTATTCTCTATAGAGTGATAAATAAGTTACAAGATTGTGAGCAACTGCAACGTGATCTCGAAAATGTTGTGAGATGGACAGCAGGCAATGGTATGTTGATAAACGGGGTTAAAGTCAGGTTGTGAGTTTCACAAATAGGAAAAGTCCTCTCAGTTTTAATTACTGCGTTGATGGGGTGAAAGTTCCTTTTGGGGATCATTGTAAGTATCTAGGTGTTAATATAAGGAAAGATCTTCATTGGGGTAATGACATAAATGGGATTGTAAATAAAGGGTACCGATCTCTGCACATGGTTATGAGGGTGTTTAGGGGTTGTAGTAAGGATGTAAAGGAGAGGGCATATAAGTCTCTGGTAAGACCCCAACTAGAGTATGGTTCCAGTGTATGGGACCCTCACCAGGATTACCTGATTCAAGAACTGGAAATAATCCAAAGAAAAGCAGCTCGATTTGTTCTGAGTGGTTTCCGACAAAAGAGTAGCGTTACAAAAATTTTGCAATGTTTGGGTTGGGATGAATTGAGAGAAAGAAGAAGAGCTCCTCGACTAAGTGGTATGTTCCGAGCTGTCAGCGGAGAGATGGCGTGGAATGACATTAGTAGACGAATGAGTTTGAATGGCGTTTATAAAAGTAGGAAAGATCACAATATGAAGATAAAGTTGGAATTCAAGAGGACAAACTGGGGCATATATTCGTTTATAGGAAGGGGAGTTAGGGATTGGAATAACTTACCAACGGAGATGTTCAATAAATTTCCAATTTCTTTGAAATCATTTAGGAAAAGGCTAGGAAAGCAACAGATAGGGAATCTGCCACCTGGGCGACTGCCCCAAATGCAGATCAGTATTGATTGATTGATTGATTGATTGATTGATTGATTGATTGATTGATTTGAACATGCCGTCACCAGCAAATTACCCTGCACGAGTTATCCGAACTTTCCTGCCTTAGTATTATTCACAGGTAGGGGCCGATGACCTAGATGTTAGGCCCCTTTAAACAACAAGCATCATCATCATCTTCATCATCATCATCATCATCATCAGTATTTTTCACAGATGGTCGTGTGGTTAGGGGCGCGGAGCTGTGAGCTTGAATTCGGGAGATAGTGGGTTCGAACCCCACCATCGGCAGCCTTGAAGATGGTTTTCCGTGGTTTCCCATTTTCACACCAGGCAAATGCTGGCTCTGTACCTTAATTAAGGCCACGGCTGCTTTCTTCCCTCTTCTTGCCGTGTCCTATCCCATCGTCACCATAAGACTTATCTATGTCGGTGTGACGTAAAGCACTTGGTTATATATATTCACAGATGAAGCACAGTTCACACGAGATAGCATTACAAACTTCCACAATCAGCATGTATGGGCATGTGAAAGCCCGCATGCAATTGTTCCATTTCATCACCAAGTGCGATTCTCCCTCAACATGTGGGCCGGTATCATTGGTGATCGGTTAGTTAGACCCCACGTACTTTTAAACAGTCTTACAGGGCAGTCATACACAAAATTCTTGGAAAACACCATACCTCATGTTTATGAAGATACTCCATTGATCAGTCGTCAACAAACTCAGTTCTTGCGTGATGGTGCTGCTGCACACTTTAGTCGTACGGCTCACCGGTACTTGGATCGAACGTTTCCTGATCGATGGATTGGTAAAGGTAGCTCAACGACTTGGCCTCCACGCTCACTTGATTTGAACCCTCTCAATTTCTAAATTTTAAAATAATTGGTGAGTTCGTTACCGGTGCTTGACATCGAATCTCTTCGGAATCGAATTGTGGCAGGTTGTGAGGAAATACGCAATACTCCTGGAATTTGCGATCGTGTTCGCAGCGCCATGAGACATCGATGTGAGGCCTGTATTCAAGTAGGAGGTGGACATTTTGGAACATCTTCTGTGAAGGCAAACTATCTGCGGGCAGAAGAACGTTCCGGTGAGTATCACTGTTTTCAAATCCATAACTTGGGAATCAAGCATTTCTCAACACATGCTGTAATGAACATGGGGAATACATACCTGAAATCATGTCCTCTATTTTTGAAACACCCTGTATAAACCTAATGGGTGCTATGTAAAATTGGATATTGGTTAACGCAAATTCTATACTATTGTGAATTTATTTGTTAATTTATTTAAATACTGATACGATATAGGTGCAAGATTATCAACTATACAGTACTTCTTACACGAACGTCCCGAGTTCGACTCTCAGTTCACCCAAGAGTTTTAATTCGTAAAAGCAAAGCAAAGTCACCTCCGTACAGGCCATGAAGACCCTTGGAGGAGTGGAAGGTAAAGGCTTCCACCATTGTTAACATCGGCATGTGATGGGGTAGAGTGGTTAGCTCTACGCCCGACCACCTTTGCCCCTAGGAATTAACCTGGTACTCATTTTTGGTGTAGGCTGTGTGGACCTCAGGGCCATATGCACCTCCGTTTTAATTCGTAATCCTTTCCGATTCGACTATCCACAATGGCAAAAACGTTCGAAATGTGGCCAAGTCGAATAAAATCATGTCCTCTAAATCGAATTTTGTTTCATGGCAATCGAAAGAAGAGTAATTACTTTTAAAATACATTTGGACTGAAAGCCATACCTCTGTTACACGCGTTCGATTGTCAGTGAGAACTTCACCGTATTGTGTGCATCCTGCGTGACACACTTAAAGCACTAAGTTCGGATGGCGATGGGTGTGTGTGTTTTTTAAATCATTTATTGACCATGCTCCATTGCAGAAAGTAATACTACATGCTTGTATATACATAAAGACAGTACTAATTAATACCCTATATACAATTATTTACATATATGACTTTTGTCAATATTGCACTTAACTGCTATCTCGTTGTAAAATGTCAAGATTTATTTTATTTACAGATTTATAAAATTCCTTTAGGTGTTTGTCCACGAGTTCGTATTTCTCCACTGGCCAGTGGCCCACTGACTTTGTAACACTCCTACAAAGTTCATCTCTCTCGGACTTGAGTAATTTACACTCCCAAAGAATATGGTCAACTGTCTGATGATTTCTTTCACCGCACACACATGTAGTGGCATTTGTTATTTTGAACCTAAAGAAGAGAGAGGGAGTGTGTGTGTGTGTGTGTGTGTGTGTGTGTGTGTGTGTGTGTGTGTGTGTGTGTGTGTGTGTGTGTGTGTGTGTGTGTGTGTGTGTGTGTGTGTGTGTGTGTGTGTGTGTGTGTGTGTGTGTGTGTGTGTGTGTGTGTGTGTGTGTGTGTGTGTGTGTGTGTGTGTGTGTGTGTGTGTGTGTGTGTGTGTGTGTGTGTGTGTGTGTTTTTCTTTGTATGAAAAGGCAATGATACCGGGGGAAATGGATAATGTTCCTGGAGGTATAGATATATTTCCAGATTGTATAAATATACGTGTACCATTTATTTTTTTGAAACTGTATTTGACCTTTTTTCACGTAGTATAGAGGTTAGAATTCCCACGAGTTCCTGGCGTGGCCTTCGTTTTGAAATATACTTGGAAGTGATTATAAATGAACTAAAAGTTAGCTACGAATAGCCGCGAATTCAGTTTATATGACAAATACTATAGCATGAGAATTAAAACTGCATTTGATGAATATGAATGCAGTCACATAAGCCTACCCAAATTTTCATACGGCTTTTCCAGTAATATTAGCAGAGTATCATGATGAGTTTACATGTTATTGCTTATATAATATTTAGGTTTTCATATGAACTGACAAAAAGAAAGTATTGTTACTCGATTCTTATGTAACAGTTTGTGTTCGTGAATTTTATTATATTGGAATAATATCTACATAAACATGCCAACAGCAACATTATTTAATTCAAATTGTATTACTTTTGTGCTTTACAAACAAATTCTCTACACAAGAGAAAAACAATCGCCGTATTGAAGTCACCGTTTTGAATTTCTACAAATTACTATCGGATTCTTATTACTAAATATTAACCAAGTACTCATACCATTCATTTTGATGCAAATTGAATAGCATTTAGACTTTTGTCCATGTTTTTGAGCATTTTGCCCACTGTGTCGCCGAGACCTACCTGTATGGGAATAGATTAGTATAATTTTAAACTACGGTATTGTCTGAGGACCAAACAAAATCAAACCCCATGGCGCAACAGTTCCGAAGGGCCTTGGACTACCAAGCGACCGCTGCTCAGCTCTAAGACCTGCAGATTACAAGATATCGTGTGGTCAGCACGACGAATCCCCTTGGCCGTTATCCTTGGATTTCTAGACCGGGCTTGTCTGAGGACACAAAGCATTAAATTGCCTATGTGGTACACGACGCGTACCTGTCAAGTTGTATTAGGGAGATGGTGGGTTCGAATTCCACCGTTGGCAGCCAAGAAGATCGTTTTCCATGGTTTCTCATGTTCACATAATGCAAATACCAGGACTGTAGCTTAATTCATGCCACATTGACATCCAGTTCTAAACCTTTAGTGCCCCAGCATAGCCGAAAAGCTGTATGAGTTCGACATTTAAACCACTAGAAAAAAGGGAGGATTCGAGCGGAATGGGATCAACTGATATGCTGTACGATATGAGAATAAGGCAAGTAATGTAGTTGAAATCGCCATTACATTGAGCATAGTGCATTCCAATATAAGATTCTTGGTGGGCTTTTTTGACTGCGGGTTTGTTTAATTTTACAGAATATGTTCTTCTTCTGGTCACTCCCTTGAGCAACAGCTGGGTCTAATAAGCTAACACCCGTAGGTTTTTATTTCGAGTAAATATAATTATTGGGGAAACACTTGGCATTTCAGTATACGTATTTTCGCTTTCGCCGTATGGGTCCTTTATGAAGAACTCTGCAAACAAGTGCGTCAGTTGTTGGAGATTATTATTAAATTACACCAGCTCCCATCTCTTGTTTCCCTTTGTGAAAAATAACAAACTAAGGCTATCTGTTTTCAGCGTTATAAAGTTTACATAGTAGTGTAAGTCTCTACAAAGTTTGTAATAATTAATTCTATTTTACCCTCCCTCCGCTAATTTTGAAGGCGCTGATCTAATTTGTTGGTAGCAAAGTTCTCAGTCAGTGTACCCTTGTACTCATCTCGAACAAACGTGTTGTACTGAGGTTAAGGCAAAATTAATTATACCCTTGACAGCAATACACTAGGTAAGATGTTTCCAAATAAAAACAAATCTTTTTTTATTAACCTCGTACAATGATTTTTTAATATTGACATAGTTTTTATACCGGATTAGCTATACAAACTTCGAGGCTAGGTTCTGTTCAATTTTTGTCTGTCTGTATATCTATCTGTTTTTTTTACGATATCACGAGAAAATGGCTTAACAGCATTTTAGGAAATTCGGTATTTAAGTTCAGAAATAGCCAAATTGTTCATAGGTTATGCAGAGTGGTCTGAAACAACGTGAACCATTAGAGCAGGGCCTCTCAGGGTGCATGCGCGTGGTGCATGCACTGTGCACGGTGCAAAAGACGACTTGGCTTGGTTGACCAGAGTGCAGACCCCCACTCCTCGATTTGGAGCAATAGCGCTGTCTCTCTCTTTCCCCACGCCTGTCTCGCTCGCTCCGCCTGTCTCCCTCTCCCCCACTTGCGCCGTAGCGCTCCAAATCCTGGCTGAGTTGAGCCGAGTATAGCCGAGTAGAGCCGAGCATACCCGAGTAGCCCAGAGACGAAGCGTTGATCCGAGCCATACCGAGCGGCACCGAGCGGCACCGATGCACAGTGCACGGAGCTCTTGCGCCTCGCTCTGCACGCGTGAGATTTTGGGCGTTTGAGAGGCCCTGCATTAGAGGGTTGGTCATACTGATAAATAATTGATAATAAGTGCAAAATGTCGTAGGAGACAAAGACCAGAAATGTCAAATTTCTCCGTCAATATTAGCTTATAAAAAGGTATCAACAAAAGAAAGAGAAGGGCTACGAAAGGCATGAAAATGGAAACCTCTCGAGGCCCGAAAACCTAATACCTTCGGAAGAGAACGAGATTTAAACAAGGGAGGTAAGATAGGAAGAATGAAATTGAGAAGTCGGATACAAGTAAGTAGAAATACAGGCTAAATCCAACTAGTGAACCTGCATTCGCCACTTACCCTCCCAAGATGAGAGCTTCCCTTATAATCGCCTCTTACGACAACCAAGGATACCGTGGATATGTCCGACTCGTTGGCTGGTCAGCGTACTGGCCTTCGGTTCAGAGGGTCCCGGGTTCGATTCCCGGCCGGGTCGGGGATTTTAACCTTCATTGGTTAATTCCAATGGCCCGGGGGCTGGGTGTTTGTGCTGTCCCCAACATCCCTGCAACTCACACACCACACATAACACTATCCTCCACCACAATAACACGCAGTCACCTACACATGGCAGATGCCGGCCACCCTCATCGGAGGGTCTGCCTTACAAGGGCTGCACTTGGCTAGAAATAGCCACACGAAATTAACCGTGGATACTTTTTCTCCTCCGCCCACAGGCGGCCCTCTACCTCTACACCACAGGCACTAAGGCCCTTGTAAATAAATGGAACACTTTGTGAAGTAAATAGTACTTATACTAACAAGGGTCATCAAGAGCAGAACGAGTAGAAGAACTAGCAATATCACTTGTAGAGTTTAAGTGCACCACCAGCTGCCTCTGTGGATCCGTGGTAGAGTGTCGGCCTCCGAATCCCAAGATAGCGGGTTCAAACCCGGCAGAGGTAGTCGGATCTTTGAAGGGCGGAAAAAGTCCATTCGACACTCCATGTCGTACGATGTCGGCATGTAAAAGATCTCTGGTGATACATTTGGTATTTACCCGACAAAATTAATTAAATCTCAGCCATAGACGCCCAAGAGAGATCCGGTTTACTCTGTCTGCCATCTAGCGGACCTAGAGTAAAACGGAACGTCGAAATTGACGAGCAGACAGCCAGATGGCGTCAAATCGAAATGTCTGCACACGGTAGCTGAGGCCATACGATTATTATTATTATTATTATTATTAGTGCACCACCACTGCCAGTGTTAGCTGTTTTTGTACACTGACTGACAGAGCAAATGCAACACCAAGAAGGAGTGGTCAGAACTTTATGCCAATTGCAGGGTAGACTGACGTCACTGAGGTATGCTCATGATGTGAAATGCGCCGCTGTGCTGCGCACGTAGCGAACGATAAATGGGACACGGCGTTGGCGAATGGCCCACTTCGTACCGTGATTTCTCAGCCGACAGTCATTGTAGAACGTGTTGTCGTGTGCCACAGGACACGTGTATAGCTAAGAATGCCAGGCCGCCGTCAACGGAGGCATTTCCAGCAGACAGACGACTTTACGAGGGGTATGGTGATCGGGCTGAGAAGGGCAGGTTGGTCGCTTCGTCAAATCGCAGCCGATACCCATAGGGATGTGTCCACGGTGCAGCGCCTGTGGCGAAGATGGTTGGCGCAGGGACATGTGGCACGTGCGAGGGGTCCAGGCGCAGCCCGAGTGACGTCAGCACGCGAGGATCGGCGCATCCGCCGCCAAGCGGTGGCAGCCCCGCACGCCACGTCAACCGCCATTCTTCAGCATGTGCAAGACACCCTGGCTGTTCCAATATCGACCAGAACAATTTCCCGTCGATTGGTTGAAGGAGGCCTGCACTCCCGGCGTCCGCTCAGAAGACTACCATTGACTCCACAGCATAGACGTGCACGCCTGGCATGGTGCCGGGCTAGAGCGACTTGGATGAGGGAATGGCGGAACGTCGTGTTCTCCGATGAGTCACGCTTCTGTTCTGTCAGTGATAGTCACCGCAGACGAGTGTGGCGTCGGCGTGGAGAAAGGTCAAATCCGGCAGGAACTGTGGAGCGCCCTACCGCTAGACAACGCGGCATCATGGTTTGGGGCGCTATTGCGTATGATTCCACGTCACCTCTAGTGCGTATTCAAGGCACGTTAAATGCCCACCGCTACGTGCAAAATGTGCTGCGGCCGGTGGCACTCCCGTACCTTCAGGGGCTGCCCAATGCTCTGTTTCAGCAGGATAATGCCCGCCCACACACTGCTCGCATCTCCCAACAGGCTCTACGAGGTGTACAGATGCTTCCGTGGCCAGCGTACTCTCCGGATCTCTCACCAATCGAACACGTATGGGATCTCATTGGACGCCGTTTGCAAACTCTGCCCCAGCCTCGTACGGACGACCAACTGTGGCAAATGGTTGACAGAGAATGGAGAACCATCCCTCAGGACACCATCCGCACTCTTATTGACTCTGTACCTCGACGTGTTTCCGCGTGCATCGCCGCTCGCGGTGGTCCTACATCCTACTGAGTCGATGCCGTGCGCATTGTGTAACATGCATATCGGTTTGAAATAAACATCAATTATTCGTCCGTGCCGTCTCTGTTTTTTTCCCAACTTTCATCCCTTTCGAACCACTCCTTCTTGGTGTTGCATTTGCTCTGTCAGTCAGTGTATTTAAACAAACACAATCCTGTATTGTACTTCGAAAGCTTAAATACCAAATTTACGAACTTTCTGATCAAGAAGGCATAATCAACATTTACCATCCCCTCCCCCCCGCCCGATTTTCACTGAAAGCTATTGGAAAAGGAATACACTAGAAAATGGAAATTACGAACAACGGCTGGTTCAAATTTTCGAAAAAAAATAGAACAAGATATTTTCCTTCAAATATATATTATATAACTGTATATTACGGGAACAGGTTCTGTTTAACAGTATTGGTGCCCAGGGTAATGAAAAATTCGAGCTTGACATTGTTTAAACAGCTGAATTTGATTTAGTAACAGTTTGACCTATTGAACAAATGTTGTAAAAGTCCGGAAAACAAATTCGTCCTTGAGAATGTAAGGGACCGAGCTCGATAGCTGCAGTCGCTTAAGTGCGGTCAGTATCCAGTATTCGGGAGACAGTAGGTTCGAACCCCACTGTCGGCAGCCCTGAAGATGGTTTTCCGTGGTTTCCCGTTTTCACACTAGGCAAATGCTGGGGCTGTACCTTAATTAAGGCCACGGTCGCTTCCTCCCCAGTCCTAGCCCTTTCCTGTCCCATCGTCGCCGTGGGACCTAGCTGTGTCGGTGCGACGTAAACCCAATAGCTAGAGAATGTAAGGTAGCAAGATGAAGAGCGGGTCACTGCCTTATCTCTACATGCTACCGCATTTCCCTGTCAGTAAGAAATACACTCTTTGCTCGTTAATACTTCTTTATCTAGTCTGTCACAACAAGCTCCCCCTTCCTTTCCTGTCCTATACCGAGCTCGATAGCTGCAGTCGCTTCAGTGCGGCCAGTATCCAGTAATCGGGAGACAGTGGGTTCGAGTCCCACTGTCGGCAGCCTTGAAGATGGTTTTCCGTGGTTTCCCATTTTCGCACCAGGCAAATGCCGGGGCTGTACCATAATTAAGGCCACGGCCGCTTCCTTCCAACTCCTAGGCCTTTCCTATCCCATCGTCGCCATAAGACCTAACTGTGTCAGTGCGACGTAAAGCAAATAGCAAAAAAAAAAAAAAAAAAACACCCTTTCCTGTCCAGTCGCCTCGGAAAAATCCCCTCCATTCTGTCAATGAACTTCAGGTATTCTTGATTTGTCAGCAATATTGGTCGTTGTTAAACTGGAAAACGCTTTTAAAGGAGAGATTACACACAAATCGGAATTAAAATGAAATGCTCTCAATCACCAGATGTCCGCTGCTTTTGAAAGTTTACGAATAGGCTTAATAGATTTAATAGATTTCTGAGCATGAAAGTCCCCCCACATTTTCTTTGCCCTGAAAATGAATCGCCACTTAAGTAATGAAGTCCTTTTGGTTTGATAGGCTGAAAAATGCCTAACGCCGAGTGTTTTATTGTATCCCTATCTACAACTCGTAACGAAACAGAACGGCATAGTTATTATTTAAGAAACACGTATAACTCTCTCACTGCTTGATATCACGCACAAGGAATATTACTGGCACTGCATTCGTCTTTCGACACGGCTAGAGATATGGTTGGATGTACAGTACTTCATGCTTAACCTCCTGTACTAACCTATCTACCGGGGGTGCAAACACGTGTTTGGCAATTGCCAGTATCGCTCGCAGCGCTAACTTGCGGCTGACCCACTAACCACCAAGGATAAGGGAGGGAATGATGACACTGTTGCCTTCTACTCGTTGTGTTAAGAATTCATTGCTGAAGAACTGTACTACGTCTATTTCTTTTTAATCTTGTGTTTAATTATTTGTCCTCCCACCGTATGTGTGAATCCATGCTTCATGTTTTGTTTCTGTGTGTTTCAGGGTTTCATTCGGGAGTTCTAAAGGATCGATGGTGGAAACCCTTATCTACGAGAGTCCGTTGCAGGAGGAACCAGAAGCTAGCCCTGTTCTGGAGAACGTGTGCCCCTTCCCAGCCGACGGAGAGAACACAGAGTAAGTCGAATCTTTTGAATGTTCCATGAGCATGGCCCCTGTAGCAGAATGTTAATTATTTACAGTCAGTATCCGTGGAGCCCACGCTTGGTTGTGTCTGTGTGAATGCTCTCCAATATATAGCTTGTGCAAATTCTTCGATAAGTGAACGAATTTCCTTTTTTGTTCTGCTGTATTTAATTTACTTGATTGAACAGAGTATATGAAGTGACGAATGAAATGGTCAGCATTCAATTAAATGTGCTTCCACACTATACTACTGTAGGGTATAGCTTTTTCTTGATCAGTGTGTACGGGACAGTTCGGTGCTTTATCGAAGTGTCCCCTTGTCCCGGAAGCATACTTAAGGGGCGCCAAATGGTCCTGTATTTCTAGATAGAAAACACCAGCTATAAAGCATTTTATGACTTTTACGTTACCTGTGCAGTGTAGTTTGATAAGTAGGCTGTCACTTTTAGTGAGTTTTAGCTTAATTACTGTCCCAGCTTGGAAGGATGTTAAAAAAATCATTGGCGTTCATTACAGAACGTTCTGGTCGACAGACAATCGACAACGAAGTATTTGATGAGTTTCTGTATGTGCAACGGTTTTTGTTAGATGATGAAGTAGCAAAATCGAACTGAAGACACAAGCGTAGAATGTCGCTGGGTGAAAATATTCAAGTGTAGGTAGTTTTCCTCTGCACATATACTGTGCTGAAACATTGGATTGGTTGTTGAATCGTGTTGTGTTTACCTGGAACTGATGCTTCTGTGGAACGACAATTTCCCTCAATGAATACCTCGTGGCCTGTTGAAAAATGTCACCTCCGCGCAGACACGCTCAGAGCAATGCTCACAACCAAAACAATATATTTGTGTAACTATGTTTTATTTTTCTGGATGTTCAAAGAAAACAAGTTACTATTGAAGAACATTCATTCTGTGGTAAAATAGGGAATGTCCATGAAAAGAAAGTATAAATTCGATTGAAAGTATCCAATATTTCTGTTGAACAAATCGGGTCAGATTAAACTGGCATTTAAATAACATATTTTCAGAATGGTTCATGTTTGTGGGTTACTGTAGTCACGTCCTAGTTCGTGAGCCATGGGCAACGGCTGAGTGGCCTAGTAAGTGGTCCTGAGAGTCGGGATACCAGTTGCTATGGAATGGTAGTGGGCATCTCGGACATATTCTGAGTCGTGGCCCTCCTTGTGTTCAGGCGGCTAGGACTATACAATTCACCGGTGGTCCAGAACCCGTTAGAGGAGAGATCCTCACTTGGACTATGTGCAAGTAGGGCAGCATCCTGCTTCATGAATTAACCGAGCTCAGAACACTTTAAGCAAGCCTCGGACCTATGGGAGTAATGGAGTCCCACTCCCATTTGACAGGCGAGGGACTCCTTGGAAACAACTTGGCGAACGAAATGGAATTCGATGGGGAGAAATTCTCAGAGGCTTGCAGACTGAACGCTGAAAGGCATAACAGTCTATAATGATAATGTATGTATGTATGTATTTTCAAGGGAAAATATTCTCACTCTGATCTGCTCTAAATCCTTGTAGTCACCTGTAATTTCAGGCCAAGTTCAGTCCAAGTTACTTGGGATGTGATTTTTAATAGAACCAGCGCGTGGTCAAAGGAAGATTATCTGTTGGCATATCTTCACCAAGTCTATTATTATTACTGGCATTGGTTATCTAAGGCAATAAGAGCGCGCTTGTTTCTCCTGAAAAGACATTCGCTCGATTCCCCGTCATGAAGACGAGAAATTTAAACAAAAGATTCCAGTTCCATTGAGGACTGTGGCTCTGGAGTTCACACAGTATGTTACAGAAAAATTATAACCACTACTACTACTAAAATGTTTTCATCCCTCTCCTGAAGGAGGAGGCGGGCCTCCTAGACGGCGACGCCGTCTCTCAGGCCAAAAGATTTGTTACGGTGAAGGGGATGTGCGGAGAAGATGAGAGGGTTGGCGGCCTTGGCCAGTACTAGGAACTGTCCCGGCATTCGCCTTAGTTCAGGAGAATGGAAAACCACGGAAATCCATTCTCAGGACAGCCGACGTTGGGAACCAGCCCCTCTCTGTCTCACGAATACAGAGTCATAGACCCTTCTTCTGCTCGGTTGGCCAGTCGGAGTGCAGAGCTATCGGACCACGGACCAGCCGCAGCCAATTTTGACTCGAGTCCCACACTGCATCCGCCGACCCGTGGTAACCAGGTTAATTCCGAGAAGCAGTGGCTCTTACTCCCGTTGGTTTCCGAGGTTACAAGTGATACAAACCTTTAGTCTCCACTCCACCATGGACCACCATGACGTGTGTGGCGATGGCTTTCCTTTAAAATAATTTAGTACGCACTTTGCACCTTTAGACTTATTTGAAAAATGAAAATCCACAGCCTGTTTCCAGTTTCAACTGGGTCAGGAATAGAATGAATGAAGCCCCCATTTAACTGTGAGGGTAGGGACTGTGCCAGCTGCCGAAGCCTGTCGTTACTCCCTTAGGCAATGGTTAATGACTGACAGATGAAATGATATTGGAAAGTTTTGGTGGAATGAAAGATGATAGGGAAAACCGAAGGACCCGGATAAAAACCTGTCCCGCCTCCGCTTTGTCCAGCACATATCTCACATAGAGTGACCGGGATTTGAACCACAGAAATCAGCAGTAAGACGCCGGCGCGCTGCTGCGTGAGCCACGGAGGCTCTTCTTAGACTTATTTCTCTTATTTTTTCGGATTGTTTATACAGTATATGTTTAAGCTTTTTGGACCGGACTGAGTGACTCAAAAATGTTGGTGGGATTGATCCTGCAGTAACTCTGCTCAGTGGTATTTGAAGGTAGTCAAATACGCCAGTCTCATGCCGGTGCATTTACCAGGGCGTAAAAGAACTGCTTGCCGGACAAATTCCGTATCTTGGCATCTCCGAAAACCGTAAAAGCAGTTAGTGGAACGTAAGACCAATAACATTATGATCTGTTTGATTTATTTCGTTTTAGAGCACAATGGTATTTGTTTAGTTCTTCCTGCGTGCGTTTTCTATCCTTGTTATTACTCTGCGTCACCGTATCCATTGTGTTAATGCTCCGTTTGTTGATGAAACAGAACTTAGAATTTTGGCTTTTAAATCGATGAGCTTGTCTGCACTTCAGTTTGGAAGACAGAGATATATCATCCTAATAGAGTGTAGACGGAGATAGATGGAGGTGATTCATTCACCAGCTAGCAAGGTGGAATGAGACGGAGGTAATGATCTGAAATGATTCCCGAGACTTCAGTGTTATCTTTCAGGAAGCTGTTGAGCGACTTCTGCTCTGGAACGAGTGATTTCTCTGCCTGTAGTTTTGACAGAGAATAAGTGGATTGAAGAGTAAAAATGATACCTTAAATGGAATATCAGTCAGTCATTGTCTTACAAAAGTTGTTTCCATTTTCGTCCGCCATATTTGTATAATGTAAATTCTTTCCAACCCTGTGGTATAGAGGTTATATCTCAGCATCTTACCTGAAGAACCTTGGTTCGTTTCTAATTCTTGCTTCAGCATTGTAACCGAATTCTCTTTCTCTCGTGAAATCAAGTGAGGAGTCAACATTTCACGATCAAAATCCCGAGACCTTACCAGAAATTGAAACCAGAAACCCGAGACCCGACGACCAAGACGCTGATTTATGAGCCAAGAAATATTACAGTCCAGAATTAAGATTCTTCGATGAGCCGAGAAACTATTCCGCGGCCTTCGAGTAAGAGAAACATTGGTAAATAAGGCATTAAAACCGTAAAATTTTCAACATTCAGGCACACTTCCCCATCAGAAAATTAATAACACACATGCAATTTGTTATTTGTTGTTTACACTAAATCAAGGATGGAGACAAAGCATTTGTTAATTAATTATTCTAAGATATGAGACAACTGGTAATTGAATTATAATTATTTACAGACTAAAATTAAATTTGTCATTTCGTATTATCTTTATTTTTAAAATACTTTGCCTGTAATTCATGAATCAATTTCTCATATCGGGAGCTAGATTTTGGAATCTTCCATCTAACTTATTCCTTCTCTTCCCGTACTGTAAAGGAATTTTTGCACCTTGCATTAATTCCGCTGTCAAACACTTATAATTTGCACGCTGCAGATATGGTAAGTGCAATCTTAAATGTAAACAAACGGACAGTAGAGAGTTAATGTAGAACATCACGACTAACACCAGCTCGTTGTGTTGTTCTGTCATGGAGGGGAACAGGAAGACAAAAGACAAAGTAACTAACGGGGGGAGAGCCATTTGTGTGTATAGTATAGTACTTGCTTTTGATAATACAGTGGTTGGTATGGACAAGCACAATGGTATCAAGCAAGCCTAGGGGGAACTTGGCAGGAAAATGACATGCTGCAGATAAGTGACCATTGTCTGTGATATCCAAACTTGTGCTGCATGATTGCATTAAAGTGAAGTTGTTCAAAAATGTTCAGTTCGTGATACAGTCACTTATTTTATTTTCCAGAGGGAAGGAAATGAAAAGTTGGGAGCATTTTGTTTCGTGATGTGGAATGATACAAGCGAAGGGTAGAGAGAATGAAAGGCTCGTCTGTTGGAAAGTAAGAGCGTTTGATATTGATGCTGATATTCTGGGGCATCAAGCGACAGTGCAGCGCAGCAGGGTGTGAACATCCAAGTCTGGGAAGCTATCTACACCGCAAATCAGTGTTTCCAACTTAACTGCTTTTATGTAAGCACTAGCGATCGGCTTTCCACGGGACGAATTTGAATTTATATTGATAGACCTTACATGATTTCCTTGCGAAAGACATTAGTTATTTTCCTTCTTGATGTATGTGCATTGGTCAGTGAGACATTTTAGGTAGTTTACATACGATGTAACTAACAATTCCGTAATTAAAACGAAACGGAAATAGAACATAAGAACGAAATGGGTATGTTGAAAATAATGAAGACACTTCTAAAATGTTTTCCAATCTAAAGAAACATTATGTTCATAAAGCAGCTTAGTACCTTACTAATTAAGGTACGGAAGAGAACAAGCCACACTATCAACTCAGTACGGCATCTCTACCTACCTGAAGTTTCGAACTTTCTATTGCATTATATGCCTGGGAGTGAATTTCTCAATCGAATACGATGGGTGCTTTCCTTTTTACATGGGTTCAAATGAAACGTTGATTTCCCAGAGAATGAGAGGAGTTTGAAGCCCGTCCCTCATCCTGCGTACGTCTGTCAAGTAATGTTACTTCAACATATGTTTGGTTCTAGGTTTGTAGAAATGGAAAGTTCTTGAACTGGGATTTGATTCAGCGATGGATTTGGATTGTTTACGGGTTGGTTTGCCTATGCATGTGCTTTGCAAAGTAGGAAGAGCTTTATTTTAAAGATTAATTTTACTCTCGTTTGTTGTATTACTTGTAATATTGTTGTTTGTAGAGAAATTTCTCTTCTCATTCCATTCAGTTTCATTCTCTTCTGTGGTTTCTCGCCAAGGTGGCCATGGTTCAGACCCCGGCTATTACAGTACATGTGGAATTAATAAAGTGAGATGTCAGATCCCTGAAGTACGGATTGTATGTCGAACTGGATGCCCCTTAGCTATGATCACGGTATTGTCCGACTCGTTGGCTGAACGGTCAGCGTACTGGCCTTCGGTTCAGAGGGTCCCGGGTTCGATTCCCGGCCGGGTCGGGGATTTTAACCTTAATTGGTTAATTCCAATGGCACGGGGGCTGGGTGTATGTGTTGTCTTCATCATCATTTCATCGCGCAGGTCACCTACGGTGTCAAATAGAAAGACCTGCACCTGGTGAGCCGAACCCGTCCTGAGATATCCCGACACTAAAAGCCATACGACATTTCATTTCATCACGGTATTAATAGTCCCGTAAAAATGTTAGTTGTTTTTGTTGCTTTTGTGGCATTTTTCAGGTGTCGGACGGAATTTAAACATACTTTGTATAACTAATGGCTTCTTCAACCGAACCAGAGGTTTATGTATACAGTACATATTATGCATGCATCCATATGATAAATGTAGTGCGTGTCATGTTTATTTTTATTACACTCATAAATCTCTTAGCATAGATATGCCCCATTCCAACGAGTTGTATGTTATTACAAGCTAGCCTTACCCTTTTAATTAATGCATTTGCTGTCCTGAGTATAATGACGTATTATAACTGTTTGCTTTTTCATGCTCGAGTGTCACGATGTAATGACATGAAAGAATTGTCCATTTTTAATTGTAGTGCATACGAGTGGTGCTCGTGCTCTTGTACCACGTACAAATCGCAGTGAGTTTTAAGAAAAAAAGTCAACAATAAATGTACATTACCAATGTGAGAGACCGTGTTACATGCTAATACTAAGCAGATTCATTCCGGTCTTCAAATTAAAGGGTCAAAATAACTGTAGTATGACTTATAATTCAATATTCGCATCTGAGTCATTATGCGTATATCGTACTAAGTGCATTGAACTTGTACTTTTGGAAAAAAAATCCCGTTGGTGAAAAAAGCTTATGCTTGAAAAAAAAAGCGTAAGTATGCATATCTATACTGTTTTGCTTCTGACAAGTGAGACACAATTTTAAACCCCACTCCACTCCCCAGCTCGGCCCCCGAGGGAGTTTGCGATGTTTTTATTGTTTATTTTTCTACGGATCTTTAGCTCTGGTACCAAGTTATACGTTTCTAGAATGCTTGTAAATGCCTCATTAATTACTCTCTATTTTCATTTTTGTCTGCCGTTATATATTGTTACACTTGGACTTCCATTTTTAATATAGACTAGCAAATGTACCCGTGCTTCGCTACGGTATTCTGCATTGTATACGAATATTGAAGTAAATACTGTACATGCAGTAAATAAGATTGTTTTAAAATAGCATGTCTCTTAGCGTTATCCGAGAAACAATATGCAGAGGTCCCCATACGTTGTTTCCAGTGTAAAGTGCTTGTTACGGATTTGTGATGATAACGACAGGCTCACTTCCCTACTGCGATTCACAATCGAGTTGGGAAGTTTACATTATATTTGCAGGCCCCATTGCCTACTGCGCGGTCACAATCTATTTGGGGAGTTTCCGTTACAATTGCAGGCCCCCTTTCCTACCTCCAAACATATTACAAATTGAAGAGTTTTTATTATAATGGCAGGAAACTTCCCTACAACCAGTCAAAATTGAGTTGTGCAGTTATCATTATAATGATAGGCCCCTTTTCCAACTGCCAGCCAGCTTCCTGCCAGTCACACCAAGTTGATGAGTTTCCATCAAAATAGCAGGCCAGTATGCATAATGCCAGTCACATTTTAGATGGGTACATCTGTTTATAACTGCGGGAACGCTTGCCTACAGCCAAAGACTGTATGCTGCATGCTCCCTTGCCTTCTGAAAGTCAAATCGAGAAGTGAATTATTCATTACAATGGTAGGCCTGCCTCATTAATGCCAGTTACACAGGAATTGGAGAAGGACTCCATTCCTACTGCCAGTCATAGTCGGTGTGCGGAGTACTGATTACAATAGCAGACACACCCTTTCTCGATCGCTACAAAATCGACATCAGTGAATATATATAGTTCGACATACGAAAGTATGTGCTTGTTTACAATATTGCAGACCTTCATTTACAGATTAACTGCTTCTAAACGGTACATCATATCGAGAAAAGATTGTACCATAAGACGCCGGATTTAGCGGCCTAAATTGCTGGTCATATGATATCTCATCTATTCATGGGTCAGATTGAGTTAGAAACTTGGGTAAAATTTGTGTAAGATTATCTCACATTGCATTGCTTTTCGGATAATTAAGTGACAGCTACATACATAGCATTTGGCTCACATATGGCTACTGGGTGGACCAATTTTCGTGTAGAGTATGATGATTCTATCTTTCCTCTAAGTGATGGAAGGTATGAATTATGTATGTGAAAAGTACTACTTTACTTAAGATCGAGAAATAGAGAAAAGTCAAACGTAAAATGGATATAAATACGACAAAAAGTCGTACGACCAAGGTTGTAGATCACTCCAAATTGAACGGGGATTGTGCCATCCGTTATGTGATGATACTTCCCGAAGGTCTGCACCATCATTAAAATTGCCTCCATATTTCGATATTCTTCGGGATAGAAAGGGAAAAATTTAAAGCTCTTGGAAGTTTTCCGCCCGTTACAGGCTAAGTCGTAAAATTTTGCCAAATTTCAGTTTTCTTTCTCGACTGGCAGATTATGCCGCAATCTGGGTTTTCAGTGAGAAGTGTAAAAAGTAGAACTTTCAAGATACTAAACCAAAAAATATGCAGATGATCATTATTACCCCTTAAGCGTGTAGCTGTACGAAAATTTCGACAAAATAGTCTATGTACAGGCACACAGTAGTTACGATTTTATTTACATAGATAAATAAGGAACCTGCTCCACGTACAACACCTTTTGGGCTATATCCGCTGGACTTAACCGGAAAAACGGACCGTTTATGATATCTCCCTTATTAATCCTCCTGTCGAAAAAATGCACATGAAAAAAAGTTTTAGAGATGGAATTCCATCATGTTTGGTCGATTTCCAGTCAGGTTGGTCTTGTACTGTATATATTCTGGAAGAGTAAAATCACCATTTCGGTTCCCTATAAACCGCCAGTCCATTCCGGGAACATGAAATGTTATTGACGATTAACACCTACCGT
Source organism: Anabrus simplex (assembly GCF_040414725.1). Classification (NCBI taxonomy): domain Eukaryota; kingdom Metazoa; phylum Arthropoda; class Insecta; order Orthoptera; family Tettigoniidae; genus Anabrus; species Anabrus simplex. Next base: position 341,276,664 of record NC_090268.1, on the reverse strand, counting down.
TGGACAGGTGGATGTTAATATAAAGTTTGACTCAAATATCTTCAGTAGTTTTCAAGTTGTAAAACATACGCTTTACACGCACCCGCTCTTGAGTTAAGTCCGGTGGGACTTGTACCGGAAAACGGTCCGTTAATGATATCTCCCTTATTAATCCTCGTATTGAAATGATGCACATGAGGAAAAAGGCCTAGAAATGAATTTCCATTACGGCAGCTAAATTTACATTAAGTTTGGTTGCAAAATGACGGTTTCGGTTTCGTATAATCCCCCAGTCAATTCAGGGATTCAGAAATAATACTTGCCCTAAAACCTACCAAAGGACAGATGGATTCTAAATATCAAGTTTGGTGGAAATATATCCAGTAGTTTCCAAGTTTTAGACAAACAGACAAACAAACAAACAGACAGACACCAAAACAGAATATATGCAGATGGTCATTATTACACCTGAAACGGATAACTGTACGGAAATTTCGCCAAAATTGTCAATGTACAGACATACTCTAGAAGTGTAGACCTTTATTTCGATAGTTACTGCTTTTCAACTGTACGACGTATCTACAAACGGACTTCACCATCAGACGCCCCTTTCAGTGCTCTACATGGTTGGTCCTATGACATCTTCTCGTATCTCCTTTATTTATGGGTTAGATTGAGTTAGAGTCATTGAATGGGGTGAAATCTTGTACAGTTTTTGAATGCTACTTTATATTTTTGATTCTCATGTGACAGCTAGAATCATAAAATTTGGCTATAACATTGCCAATGGTCATGTCAATGTGCGTGCCGAATGTCATGATTCTACCTTTCCTATAAGTGTGCCAAATGATAACATATACGTGTAAAAGTACAAAATCAACTTGTGTTTAATGTATTAGGGATAGAAATACGACGAAAAGTCACAGGACAAAAGTTGTAGATCTCTCCAAAATGAAACGCAATTTGCTTTGTGACTTTTGATACGACTTACTGATTAGCCACCAATTACCCCGAAACGAAGATCTGCACCGCCGTTAAAATTGCATCCATATTTCGGAATTTTCCTGGGCCAGAAGTTATACATTTGCATAGCTTAGAATATTTCCTCAAAGGAAAGAGTGTACAGCATTCGGGATTAGCACTCGCATACATACGTGGTAATTAAGGAAGAAAGTAATACAGTTTAGTAAGTTGAAATTAATAGAAAATAGATTATAACAGAGGACATCCGGATGACGACAAATATATAAATACCAAGTGAATGTATTGGAAAATCAAATGCTCCTCAATAAATTATGCCGGAGTGAGTTATGGATATAAGAAAGCGGTAATCGGAGAGAAATTTAGGCGCAGGGATTCTTAGGTAATCAGATAAGAAGATGAATATTTGTGTTATTACTTATGCTATTCGAGGACGGTTATAACCTCCAATGATATTCCGCCAATATCCCGCAGAATGGCCGATTGACGACTCTCTTGCTTTCTACCCAAGGAACAACCACGAATTTAAAGGAATGATGAGGAAAATGACAATACGTTACTTCCCTGCTGGCAAGCAGTCAGAGACGTTGCCATGGTAACCCATATATTCGTTATCGCTCTGTCGGTCCCTCAATGCCGAGCATGGTATCGGCAGAAAATAGTAAATTTCTCCGTCATTTGAAGAGTAAGGTAAATTATGAACACAACGAAAGTTGTTTGTGATGAAGAGACCTTTCACATACGGTCCACAGAGTTTGCAGAAAATCAATAGTATAAGAGAAAATGGAGGAAGACCGTTGTGGTTTTCCTATAGACCCCCGTCTTTTCAAAGATTTTAAAATGATATGCATATCGAAACCTTCCCCGGGGTGAGTATACTCTAAATATGAAGTTTGGTTGAGATCTATCCAGCCCTTTCGACGTGATGGTGGAACAAACAAACATTTTTATTCTTTTTATTTTGCTAGTTGCTTTACGTCGCACCGACACAGATAGGTCTTATGGCGACGATGGGACAGGGAAGGGATAGGAGTTGGAAGGAATCGGCCGTGGCCTTAATTAAGGTACAGCCCCAGCATTTGCCTGGTGTGAAAATGGGAAACCACGGAAAACCATTTTCAGAGCTGCCGACAGTGGGGTTCGAACCTACTATCTCCCGAATACTGGATATTGGCCGCACTTAAGCCAAACAAACAAACAAACAAACAAACAAACAAACAAACAAACAAACAAACAAACAAACAAACAAACAAACAAACAAACAAACAGACAAACAGAAACGAACAACTTTATTTATAAGATTATTTTTATACCACTCCCCTCGCCCCCTGCCAAAAGGGTGCTAGGGGTGTCTTACCCTCACGCGGTTTGTCTCCTGATACTAATTGATAAGTGTACCACGTTTGGTGAAATTGCTCCAGTGGTTTAGGAGGAGATGTGTCATATACACACCCACACCCAAACACCCACGCACACACATACATCAATTTTTATATATAGTAAGAAGAAGAAGATAATATTTTTATATGTAGTTTTTCGATTAATTTTATATCTCACCCCCTTCGCTCCCCACTTGGATTTGCAAAAAATCCGGAGTAATACTATTCATCTCAGAGACCCTGAAATCTATGGATTCGAAACTGTTTTTAATTATTTCTATATCTCACCCCACCCCCCCACCCTTTGCTCCCAACCTAAAAGGGGGCTGGATTTTAAAAAAATTCTAGAGTATCACTTTTCAACTCAGCGACCCCGAAAACTATGAATTCGACACTATTCTCGATTATTATTGTAACTACCACCCCCCTGACCCTCTCCCTTAAGGGCGCTAGGGATGGCTTACCCCCCACAGTGATCGTCTCCCGATAGTAAGTGATTCGTGTACCAAGTTTGGTTGAAATTGCTCCAGTGGTTTAGTTGGAGATGTGTCATTTACACACACACTTCCATTTCTATATATAGTAAGATTTTTACACTCGTTCTTCACCCCCTTTCCATCCCCGCCCAAAGGAGTCCTATGAGTGCCTTACACAACAGTATATTTTTTTCCCAGATATTAAGTCTTATTTGTACCTATTTTGGTTGACAGCTATGCCCAAACGTACATGCATAATCTCACTGCTCTAGAATCCTGGAGCTGACGTTGCCATGGTTACGGCAGTTCATTTCTTTATCCGATTCCTAGAGCAGGGGTAGTGTGGTGCCAATATCTCCGTAACGGTTGGTTTTAGGGCCTTAAAACATGGTTTTCGGGCCCGTAGGGCTTACCGAGTTTTGTTCTTTGCGTCAAGAGGATTAAATTGAGCTTTGTCTCGTCCTTATACGACAAATTCGATATTTTGCCTATAATAGTATAAGAGAAAATGGAGGAAAACCGTTTTTCCTATAAAACCCCCGTCTTTTCAAAGATTTTAAAATGATATGCATATCAAAACCTTCCCCGGGGTCAGTATACTCTAAATATGAAGTTTGGTTGAGATCTATCCAGCCGTTTCGACGTGATGGTGGAACAGACAAACAGACAGACAAACAGACAAACAGAAACAATTTTATTTATATAGATATTTCATGATAAAATTTAATTTGGACTTTCAGGAAGCATTTGAACTCATTTAAAACAGAGCCTCTCTCTGAGTAAAAAAAAAAAAGCATATTCTTCTATAATTACGCTATTTTGCATTTTACCCCTCAATTGTGAACCCTCTTTCCCAGCTGGGTCCCCTGAGAGTTTCGATTTTTTTATTGTAGGTATCTTGGAGGATTGTTCTCCTGTAGCCCACTAAGAGAATAATGAAAATCCACAGCCTCTTGCCAGTCATTCGACCGGGTCAGGAATGGAATGAATGAAGCCCCCATCTAGCGGCAAGGATAGGAATTGTGCCGGCTGCCGAAGCCTGTCGCACTCCTCTGAGGCGATGATTAACGAATGACAGATGAAGTAAAATGACATTGGAGAGTGTTGCTGGAATATAATATAACGGGGAAAACCGGAAAACTTGTCCCGCCTCCGCTTTGTCCAGCACAAATCTCACATGGAGTGACCGGAATTTGAAGCACTGAACTCAGCGGTGAGAGACCGGCGCGCTGCAGACTAAAGGAATAATAATAATAATAATAATAATAATAATAATAATAATAATAATAATAATAATAATAATAATAATAATAATAATAATAATAATAATAATAATATCTCTTCAACTAATGTCGGTTTTAAGAGATGCTGGAATGCTGAAGTTCCTAGAAAAATATACTCTCATTTAGTGATTTTTTGCATTAAGGCACTCTAAAATGCCAACCGACTACGCGGGATTCAGTCCCACAACGAACTATGTTACGCAGAAAAAATACTTAAGTGATTTAACGTAGGTACTCCAGTACCAAGGTTATACCATATTTCGTATAACTGACTGATGGTATAATATGGTCTGGAAATGATTTGGCGCGAGTGACCAGCGGAGGGAAGGAAGGCAGTCTAGCGCGTTGGTGAGTGGTATAGAGAGGTCAATGTGGCGTCTGGCAGACTGTCGCAGTGCAGTGACCCGGCGCTCACAAGGGTGGTTGTGCCTCAGTGGCTCAGGATGCAGTCGTGCACTCGGCAACTTTCACTCTGGGGAGTGAGTAGAGTAGCCAGTAGACTGAGACTGTAGCTGCCGAGATAAGATGTTTGTTCTCTTTCAAAAGCCGACCACCTCACTTCGTTGGCTGAAAGGAAGATACGCGTGTGATCCTTGACGTTGCCATGAATACAAAACTGGCCGTGTCGGGGGGCTCAGACGGTTAGAGCGCTGCTTTCTGAGCTCAAGTTGGTGGCAGGTTCGATCCTCGCTCAAGGTGCTCAAATATACCAGCCTTGTGTCGGTAAATTTACAGACACGTAAAAGAACTATTGCGGAACAATATTCCGACACCTCAGCGTCTCCTAAAACCGTCACAGTAGTTAGTGTGATTCCCCTATCGGTGGGGGGCAGTGGAATTCATCCATAATATCCCGTGCCCGTTGTAAGAGGCGACAATAAAGGGGAACTTCTTAGGGGCTTTCAACTTGACAGTGTGCGTTGGCGACCACGAGTCCCCTAGCTGAGTCTAAAATTGCTTTCACTTCTGCCAAGCTCCTCAATTTCACATTTCCTGTTCGGCTTGCTTTGGTCAACTTTTCTTTTGACCGCAACGGTTTGTGAGTCCTAGAGAGTCCATAATTTGCATCCCTTTCGTGGCTCTTCTCTTTGTTTTACCGACGCCTTCATTCGTCGAAATATCAGGCCCATTTCATTTCCTATTTAGTTCTTGTCAAGAGAGGATAGTTGCCCAGTTGTACTTCCTCTTAAAACAACGGTCACCGGGCGAGTTGGCCGTGCGCGTAGAGGCGCGGGGTTGCGAGCTTGCATCCGGGAGATAGTGGGTTCGAATCCCACTGTCGGCAGCCCTGAAAATGGTTTTCCGTGGTTTCCCATTTTCACACCAGGCAAATGCTGGGGCTGTACCTTAATTAAGGCCACGGCCGCTTCCTTCCAACTCCTAGGCCTTTGCTATCTCATCGTCGCCGTAAGACCTATCTGTGTCGGTGTGACGTGAAGCAAATTGTAAAAAAATTATTATTATTAATTGAGAAACTCAACGAGTTTCCAGCATTCTGGATTGCCACAAGGACAAAGTTTAAGTACATAAGAAAGAATAACAAAATGTAATTAATATATGAAATTAAATTTGAATATTGTCATATCACAAATCATCTTCTTTTACTACAGCTTTTCCCACATCTGTGGGGTCACAGATTGCGACTGAGTCACATAACAGGATTTTGCCCTGTTTTACGGCTGGGTGCCCTTCCTGACACTAACCCTGTGTGGAGAGATGTAATCTTTATTGTGTGTTTCTCTGGCGGTTGATAGTGTGGTGTGTTGTGCTCTCTGTATAAGAAGAGGAGACTGTTGGGACAAACACAAACATCTTGTTCCCAAGCCAGAAGAATTAATCAGACGTGATTAAAATCCCCGAACCCAGCCGGGAATCGAATCCGAAGGTCTCAACGCTGACCATTCAGCCAAGGAGTCGGCCCTAATATTATCTTATAAGCAACTCTAAAAAAAATCAAAGATCAATAGCACACTATATAGTGTACACCATTAATCATTTCGAAATACAAAAAGTAAGTAAAAACAATACGTTAGTTATTAAGACATTAACGGGAATATACAGGGAACTACTGTGAATACAGATGTGATGTTAAAATAGACAAAGATCCTCGTAACGTGGCGTTTACTAAAAGATTGATTCTGGACTGTTGTAGAGGATGTTCTTTAAATCCATTAAAAAACTAACTTATAGTGCCACGTGCCCCACTATTATACGCAATACCTTCAGCCCTTCTAAATGAAAATGCACAGCCCGTTTCCAGTCATTTGACCGGGTCAGGAATGGAATGAATGAAGACCCCAACTAGTGGCGAGGATAGGACATGTGCCGGCTGCCGGAGCCTGTCGCACTCCTCTGGGGCAATGATAAATGACTGACAAATGAAATGAAATGTTAATGCAGTGTTGCTGGAATGAAAGATGACAGGGAAAACCGGAGTACCCGGAGAAAAGCCTGTCCTACCTCCGCTTTGTCCAGCACAAATCTCACATGGAGTGACCGGGATTTGAACCACGGTATCCAGCGGTGAGAGGCCGGCGCGCTGCCGCCTGAGCCACGGAGGCTCCACCTCTTCTAAATGATACCTGTAAAAACATGGTATCTGACAATTTGATTGTATATGTACGTATGTAGATGTTCCTCATTTCAACGTTAACCTCCTCAGGCTAGCTGACTGTGAGATCGATTGTATAACCTTTCTTCCTGTCGTGTTAAAAACCTATCACGTCGACTCTTATGGTGCTCCCGTTTGTAGTCACGCCGTGAAACTCTTGGGAGCTGTTGGTGGTGAGAAAATATCCAACCTTCGTTATGCAAACGATAATGCACTCATTCATGGTGATGAGAAGAAAATGGCAGAGCTCATTTCGAGTATCATCGATGTTGGTGCTCAAATGAGACTCAAATTAACGTGAGACCAAAATAATGAAGCCTCCCCGAAGAGTGCTAGATAAGGCATTCGGGCGTTCCCTGGGCAACGGTGATACACCGGCTGATTCTTCCACGAAGGCGCTGCTACACAGCAACAAGCAGATGATAGCAAGTACTATGTCCACTAACAGTCCTTTTCAGGACCAACCAGAACACTTGTCGATCAGACTTGGTAACAATCTCCGCATTTGTCACTTAAATATCGAATCCATATCACCACCAAAGAGTCAGTATCTGTCTCGCCTTATGCTGGAGAACAACGTGGATTTGATAGCACTACAGGAAACACATACCAGTGGCAGTGAAGATCTCTACAGAAGAGGAAAAATAGGTGGTTACAATCTTGCTGGAGCAATCAATGATGAACGTTATGGGATCGCAACTTACATCAGATCCCAGTTAACTGATTTTAAAGTTGTTTATGAAGACAACTCAACAGATATCTCTGTCCTGGCAGTGGAAATCTCAGGCATTACTGTTGTGAATATCTATAAACCACCAGCAGTCAGTTGGTCCAGCTGTTCATTAAAAGTTTTTGATCACCCTGTTTTGTACGTCGGAGATTTCAATAGTCATAGCCCAGCATGGGGATACGAATTTGAAGATGACAATGGGTCCAACCTAAATAACTGGATTGAAGCAAACTCCCTACAACTCGTCTACAATGCTAAACATCCTGGCACATTTCATTCTGGCAGGTGGCTAAAGGATTATTCTCCTGACCTGTGCATAGTGTCACAGTCAACTCCTGAGAATCATCACATGGTACAACGAAAGGTCATCAGTTCCTTTCCTCACAGTCAACACAGACCAGTTATTATTTACTATGGCACTGAGATCCCTCTTGTGTCTTCAGTACCACAACCTCGTTGGAATTTTCGACTAGCAAAGTGGGATAAATTTGCAGAAGGACTTGATAACACTGTACAGTGGATACGACCAGTTCCTGAAAATTACAATAGATTTGTCAACGCCATAAAAGCTAATGCTAGGAAGTTCATTCCCCGGGGATATCGCAAGACGTATATACCAGGATGGTCAGAAGAATGTAATCAGCTCTACACCGAATATCAGAACTCTCCTAATAAAACAACAGCTGATGAGTTGCTAAGGGCTCTAAATAAATCTAGGAGAGAGAAGTGGCACAGAACTACAGCAGAGATAGACTTCACACACTCTAGTCGTAAAGCCTGGAACCTCATTAGAAAACTTGGTAGTGACCCTACAATGAAACGCAGAAGTTTGCCAATGAACCCAAACACCATTGCCTCCAGACTGACACAAATCTCTAGAGCGAAGATGGACAAGGTACACGCAAGGAGTGTTAAGAAGCAACTAAGAACGAGAAGATCACAGTTGACATCCCATCCGGAGTATTCCTGTGACTTCAGTACTGAAGAACTGGACAAGGCTCTATCCAAGATAAAGATAAATAAAGCTGCGGGTCTGGATGAAATCTATCCGGAGTTTCTGAAGGCCATAGGCCCTGGTACAAAACAATGGCTAGTCAACTTCTTCAATGAAATTCTACGAACTGGTAAATTACCTAAGTTGTTAAAACAAGCCAAAGTAATTGCAGTCTTGAAACCAGGAAAGGAAGGAACTGATGCTTCACATTATCGACCAATTTCACTCCTTAGTGTAATCTACAAGATGCTTGAAAGAATGATACTTAACCGTATCCAGGAAGCAATAGAAAGAGTCATCCCAGTTGAGCAAGGGGGTTTCAGAAAGAATCGTAGTTGTTGTGATCAGGTGTTAACACTGACAACAGAGATTGAAGCAGGATTCCAGAAAAGACTGAAGACTGCTGCAGCTTTTGTCGACCTTACATCAGCCTATGACACGGTCTGGAGAGAGGGACTGTTGCTCAAGTTTGTTCAAGTCATCCCTTGTCAGAAGCTAGCATGCTTACTAAACAACATGTTATCCAACCGTCGACTTGCTGTATTTCTGAATGGTGAAAGAAGCAGGTGGAGATCTTTAAATAATGGTTTACCCCAAGGGTCAGTTTTATCTCCCATTCTATTCAATCTTTACATCCATGACCTGCCAAGAACAACTTCAAAGAAATACAGTTTGCAGATGATCTAGCTTTAATTACTCAGAGTACGGATTTGGCACACTGTGAGGATGTACTTACAGAGGACCTAGATACCATGTGTGACTATTTTCACAAATGGAGACTCCAACCAAATCCTAGTAAAACGGAAGTAACAGCATTCCACTTGCATAACATGGAAGCTAATCGGAAGCTACATGTGCTTTTTAACGGAACAGAAGTCTCCCACAACTTCTTCCCAAAATATCTGGGTGTCACACTGGATCGGTCCTTGTCGTTCAAACAGCATTGCTCGAATTTGTCAAAGAAGCTGAGTACAAGAGTAAATCTACTGCATAAACTAGCGGGCAGCAACTGGGGTGCAGATGCAAACACTCTTCGCACTGCTTCACTTTCTCTAGTATACTCGGCTGGTGAGTACTGCGCTCCTGTGTGGGAAAACAGCGTACATTCGAGCAAGATTGACGTACAGCTCAATGAAACCATGAGAGTTGTTACTGGTACAGTGAGGTCGACTCCTACTCAGTGGCTGTCTGTTTTAGCAAACATTGCTCCTCCAGATCTGAGGAGAAAAGCAGCAAAAGTACAGTTGCTCAAGAAGACCTTTGCACACAGGAACTCACTTTTGTTCAATGCCTTACAAGATCCACCTGTGATGAGGTTAAAATCCAGGAATCCACTCTGGACTGATCTACACTCCTATGAAAAATTCAGTGTAACAGCAGAATGGAGACAGCGATGGGAACAATGTCCACCCACTATCGCCTTTCTGATTAAAGACCCAACGAAGAAAGTGCCAGGTTTCGATCTTCCTCGACATGAGTGGTCAAAACTCAACCGTTTCAGAACAGGCCACGGCAGGTGCCGATATATGATGAAAAAGTGGGGATATTGTGAAAGTGCTGCGTGTGAGTGTGGTGCTGAGAAGCAGACATTGCTTCATGTTGTTGAGAGCTGTCCACTGTCAGCATTTAAGGACGGTTTACGGACTCTGAATGAATTGACACCAAGTGCAGTGGACTGGTTGTCGAAGCTGGACATTCTGGTTTAATTACCTCTATATTTTAATGTGTATGTTAATTGTATATTTTTACAGATTATGCTTGTAAATGCCATACGATAATAATAATAATAATAATGATTGTTGATAGAGCCGAGAAGTTAGCCAACACAGGCATCTTCAAGGAAGATGTGCACATCTCGCTACGCCAGTTAAACTGCTTATTCCCTACAGTGAAACGCTCAGTCAATACCAATACGTATCTTCTCTATATATAAAATTGGATGTTGGTATGTTTGAAGCTAATAAACTCAAAAACTACTGGACCGATTTCGTTGAAATTTTCACAGTTTGTACTTATTACATCTGAGAGGGATTATGAAGTGGTTTGAACGAAATCTGAGCACTAAGGGGTGAAAAATGAAATAGGGGAAGATAAGCAAACTGCAAGACAAGTACGATCAGCGGGTTGCCTGCCCAACAGTATGTGAAGATTATGATGTGTTACTTAAAACTTATTTCTGCTTTTATCAAATAGTGTGGGGGCAGGGCACCCCTCCCAGCCCAAGGGGAGAGGATGAAATGTAAAAGTAATCGAAAACGACCGATATTAGTGTCGTATATGCTGAGGTAAATAAATGTACACAGGCAGGACAACGTCTGGCGGGTTTTGCTGGTATTTTATACAGTTAATGGTTACAAACCTCATTTTCTCAGTGGAGCAAATATCCCTTCAGACTTCTCTTCCTGGTGGACCGGAACAAATGTTTCTGTTTGAATAGATTTAACACAGTGAATGCTGTAGACATCGGATTGTTTGAAAATGAGGACTCGACACGGAGTTGGTGGAACAAAGATAATGCCATCTCATTGTTTGTAGACTGACCATGTGAAGCTCAAGTCTACTGTTAACATTCTCATCCTAGCCTAATGAAATCATAACAGTAACAAAGAGAGGAACTAAGAGCTTTGCCCCACGCTGTGTAGTACTTTCATATTAGCACAGCAGCATATCACTTGACTTAGACCAGCATTTAACAGCAATATCCATATTTGAATTTATGCATTACCGGTACATTAACTTTTTTCTGCCTTATGGCTAGGTATTTGTAAACCGATATTTGCTTCCATGATAGGTTTATGTGAGCCGGAGTTTCGGTTTTTTTTTTTTTTTCTATTTGTTTTACCTCGCACCGACATATATGTCTTATGGCGACGATGGGATAGGAAAGGCCTAGGAAGTGGAAGGAAGCAGCCGTGGCCTTAATTAGGGTACAGCCCCGGCATTTGCCTGGTGTGAAAATGGGAAACAACGAAAACCCATCTTCAGGGCTGCCGACAGTGGGGCTCGAACCCACTATCTCTCGATCACTGGATACTGACCGCACTTAAGTGACTGCAGCTATCGAGCTCGGTCCGGAGTTTAGTAGTAGTAGTAGTAGTAGTAGACGACTAATCTAGCTGCTTGCTGTGGGCATTTACGCGATTAATAACGTCCCGACCGTCTTCGCTTCATGGAGGTGCACTGCGTTCAATGGCTGCCCTTGGACGGTACAGTCAAGGTTCTTCTTCTGTGCTTCTTTTCCTTCTTATTATTCCTTCTTAATTCGTTTACCGTGCGGGGTTATTTTTCCTTCGGGCTCAGAGAGGGATCCATCTCTACCACCTCAAGGGCAGTGTTCTGGAGCGTGAGATTTTGGGTCGGGGGATACATCTAGAGAGGAGGACCAGTACCTCGCCCAGATGGCCTCACCTGCTATGCTGATCAGGGGCCTTGTGGGGGATGGAAAGATCGGAAGGGATGGACAAGGTAGAGGGAAGAAAGCGGCCGTGGCCTTAAGTTAGGTACCATCCCGGCATTTTCCTAGAGGAGAAATGAGAAACCACGGAAAACCACTTCAAGGATGGCTGAGGTGGGAATCGAACCGCCATCTACTCAGCTGACCTCCTGAGGCTCAGTGGACCCTATTCCAGTCCTCGTACCACGTTTCAAATTTCATGGCAGAGCCAGGAATCGAACCCGGGCCTTCGGGGGGTAGCAGCTAATCACACTAAGCACTACACCATACAGGTGGATATTATTATTATTATTATTATTATTATTATTATTATTATTATTATTATTATTATTATTATTATTATGATATTCTGTATTATTATTATTATTATGATATTCTGTTACTGTGATGGCGTAAACATTGATACAACTATCTCCAGGGGCTAATACGTTTTACTGCAGTTTGGTTAAGTATAAAAGAGACGACGCTGAGCCTAGCTTCCCCACTACTATAATAATAATAAATAATAATAATAATAATAATAATAATAATAATAATAATAATAATAATAATAATAATAATAATAATGGCGTATGACCTCCGTAGAGGTATGTTGCAGGTCTTTTCGAGTTGACGACCTGGAGGCAACCTGCATGTCATTGACAATGGGGCCTTGCATAAGATGAATTCTAATGAATGAAGACGACACAACGGCCAACCCCCGAGCCAGAGGAAATAATGTTACGGTTAAAATCCACGACCCGTCCGGGAATCGAACTCGGGACCCTTTGGACGGAAGGCCAGCGTTTAGCTATGGAGCCTGACTTCGCCAATACTAAGAACAAGTAAAATGTTCAAGGCATCATAATGCGTGTCTCTTCTCCTTCAGTTCTTATAATGAGGGGCTTAAAGCTATTTATACATATTTAACAAAGCCGAGCTTTCCACCAAATTACATTGGCCTTCATCAGCGCATGTGAAAGTTTGCCTCCGACAGTGAGCAAAGAAATTCTTCAAAGGAACGTCGAAGTCACAACCATACTATCCACCTGTTAAAAGAATGCCAAGCCATCCTTAAAGAGTATGTTTATACTGCAGCTTCGATGCTGGCACATGAATGCTCGTCCTAGCACCTCGCTACTGGCAATAGCCAGGCTGCTCTCCATGGAGCTTTTACCCTGCACCAGTTCGCTCGCACGCTGCTGGCAGCTCACAGGTGTAGTCGAAAATTCAAAACTGATTGAAACAGTTTGTAAACATAACTATGGGACTTTCCGTGAAAAACGAGGTACTTCATATAAATCACCTGCTTGTAATGACAGAGGTCCCTTAAATAGCGAGAATAAAAGAACAAAGTTGACATAATCGTTCCGCATTCTTTTTCCACTTCATTCCATAGTTCGATGATGATGATGATGATCATGCTAGTTGTTTAAAGCGGGCTAAGATCTAGGTCGTCGGCCCCTGGTGATACGAGATGTGACCAAATGGATTAAGCGTTATAATTAACCCACTGACTAGGATTAGAAAAATGATAATGATGAGGAAAATTATTATGAATTTAAAATAATCAGTGGATCTAATTCCCAATGCCTTATTTTACTCTAAAATTAAAAAGAGTAAAATGTAATAAAATCGAATAAGGCACTGACATAGAAGTAACATAATATATTTAATTCAAATTAAAAATACACACATAGTCAATAGAATAAAGTAGTAAACAATAAAAAATTAAAAACAAATAGAAACTTTACTTTTAAACACTATAAAACAGGCCACTATCCCCCATAAGATGGAGAACGAGGTCTACAAACCGCTCGTCATCTCGTCACTCCTTTTACATCTTATGAACCTCTTATGATGATCCGCATGCCGCTGGTTCCAAATCGCATTGTGTTCGAAGACAGGTTCAGATAGCAAGTGAGCAAGTGATCACTGAACGTGTGTATAGAGTGCGAAGAGAGGAAGAGTGGGAGAGCGGGTGACCTTGAAAGAACCAATCACAGTCCAAGTTACAGGATAGCGGCGATGGGCGAGGCTGGAAAATCAAACTTGTTTGAGACCATGGATGTGGCGAGGATAGCAGCCAGCAGAGCAGCTATGAGCCGGGCTCCAGGGTAAAAGCACCGATTGAGATCCATTGGTTTGTTTCATCATCGCCAACATCGAGCAGCGAGGCTTGGCGATGTGCCAGCAGCGAAGCTGCAGCACAAACGTACCCTTATATAAGACTTTGGTAAGAGTCCTATAAGAATTCACACCTCAGCACAGAAGGATACGTTGGCTGTATATCCAGTCGCTTTTCGCCCCATAAATTATCCTCCACTGAAGTGTACCTAAATTTCTCTAAACGGGGAATGAAACCAGCGTCTTTCTGAGTGAACCAATCACTTCAACTAGGCAGCAACCTGACGATCTCGTGTATGAATGGTGATTTTACAGCCTAAAGGATGATTGGATCCCCAACAACTTGGCCATCACCTTAGGCGCCACGAAAGAAGTGCACTAGGGAAGTTAGCTTATTTCCTGTTGCTTTCCTCACTATATCATACTTTGTTGCTATTATTATTATTATTATTATTATTATTATTATTATTATTATTATTATTATTATTATTATTATTATTATTATTATTATTATTATTATTATTATTATTATTACAAATCAGTCTGCCAAGCCCATTGAAACACACATACAGCAACCGACTCTATAAGGGACACTTTCACACCTTTCGTCATACAGACTGGTTGCATAAGGAGCGATGTTACTACAGTAGCATCGCTCATACCTTTGTCATTTTCATATTGTTACAGTCTAGGATAAGGCTGAGGCAAGTCAGTGAAAATAAGAGATTTGCTCTTGCCCACACCACAATACGTAGCGCTCTGTGAACACTAGCCTTACAAGGAAATGATCTAGGCTTGAAGATCTGTTGGCATGTCGATTGCATCTTTTCTAAATGATGGTGGTATTGGTTGGAGTGATTATTATTTTAAGAAGAACCATCCCGCCTTTTTTTCTAGTGGTTTAAGGTCGCACTAACACATCAGGGTTCTAGGCGATGCAAGGATAGGAAGGAAGGAAGGAAGGAAGGAAGGAAGGAAGGAAGGAAGGGACCTGAAATAAGGTACAGCCCCAGCATTCGACTTGAGTGAAAATGGGAAACCATCATCAGGGCTGCCAAGAATGAGATTCGAACCCACCATCTCCCGAATGCAAGCTAGCAGCTAAGCGGCCCTAACGGCACGGCCAACTCGCTCGGTCCATCCCACCGTATTTCTAATTGGGAGTCCGGATCCATGGCTAAATGGTTAGCGTGTTGTTCGATGGTCTCAGGGGTCCCGGGTTCGATTCTCGACAGGGTAGGGGACTTTAACCATTATTGGTTAATTCCGCTGGCACCGGGGCCAGTTGTACGTCTCGTCTTCATCATCATTCATGTCGCCTACGGACATCAAATTAAAAGAGCTGCATCTGGCACTAAAAGCCCTACGCTATTTCATTTTTAACTGGGCGAGAAGAAAGAAGATTTTAGAAAAGTAAATGGAGAAGCCAAAGATACCTAGATATTAACATTTCCATAAGGCCTTGCAAACGTAATACCGTTGAGATGCGAAAACCAAAGAGGTCGGTTAGGAAATACAAAATATAACAGAGAGAACTTCGGCTCAAGAGTAAGCAATGCCGGGCTCATGCTTCCAAGCTGAAAGCCTTTAGGGGCAGACCTTTCAGTAGCAGGTTACGACAATCAGGGAATAGCATGTGTTTCCTTTTGTGGTTAGTTTTACGTCGCACCGACTGAGAAAGGTGGTGTTAGCGGTGGTGATTATTGTTTTATTTTTTATTTTTATTGTTTTTGCCATTTGTTTTACGTCGCACCGACACAGATAGGTCTTATGGCGACGAAGGGACAGGTAAGGCCTAGGAATGGGAAGGAAGCGGCCTTGGCCTTAATTAAGGTACAGCCCCAGCATTTGCCTGGTGTGAAAGTGGGAAAGCACGGAAAACCACGTTCAGGGCTGCCGACAGTGGGGTTCGATCCCACTATCTCCCGGATGCGAGCTCACAGCTGCGCGCTCCTAACCGCATGGCCAACTCGCCCGCTGATTATTGTTTTAAAGAGGAAGTACAACTAGGCAACCTTCCTCTCTTAACACTAATCAGAAGAGGAAACGGACGAGGTTCCCCACTTCGAAGAATGAAGAAAGGTAAGGGCCATGAAAGGCATGTAACTGAGACTCCCTAGGCTTCGCAATCTGTTTTACGTCGCACCGACGGAGAAAGGTCTTATGACGACAATGGGTTAGGAAAAGACTAGGAGTGGGAAGCGAGCGACCGCGGCCTTGATTAAGATGTAGCCGCGGCAGTTCTCTGCTGTGAAAATGGGAAACCACGGAAAACCATCTTCAGGGCTTCCGACAGTGGGGTTCGTACCCACTATCTCCCGGATGTAATCTGATAGCTATGTAACCCGTACCGCACATCCACTTGCTAGTACCCTCGATATCAGAAAAGAACAAGAGTTGACCAAGAAAGGTCGGGTAGGAGAGATGAGAGTTACGAGCCTGACGCAATTAAGTGGAAGCATTACCAGACTCAGCTAGAGACTTGTGGTTGCCAGCCCACTCTCAATTTAAGTCCTTGTGGTCCTCTTTTAGTATCCTTTTACAACAGGCGCGTGATATCATGGCTAGTACTTAGAAGGAAGCGGCCGTGACCTTAATTATTGAGATACAGCCTGGTATAAAAATAGGAAACCAAGGGTTGCAGACAGGGACTCGAACCCACCATCTCCCGAATACAGGCTAACGGCTAACGGTGCGGGCCGCCTCACCAACTCGCTCGTTTACTGTGAATATATTCTGCGGTCGACCTACAGGGGGAACCTTCCTGAATCATTACATGTTCCGATATCACATGGCGTAACTTTGGTTTTAAAAATACGCACTCTTCATCGCTTATCAATGTTGCATGTGATTGACATTTTATCACAGTATTGCAGTCCATTTTTGATTATTGATCATCAGTTTATGAACTCTCATTTTTATTTACATTTGGTACTGGTGATATCCAAATTTAAACGGCTCTGCCATTTGTTATGCACTTGATGCCGTCATAAAATAGTTTGGCACAATGAACGAAATGGCCGTGTATTGTTAATAAAGTAGTTAATATTCGCCAATCAGGTCTCATTTTGCCGAGTAAATTAATTACAAGTATAAATTTGTAACTCAATCAGGGAAATGGTAATATGCTGACAGCATTGCACTGCAGTTGCCTACATTTCGTACTACATTTGCTCCACATTGAGCATAGCAAATTCGTGTGGATTATAAAGTGTTTAAAATATTACTGAACAGCCTTGCATCTTATACGTAGTCAGCCTCGTTTGTGCTGGGCAATCGGGACATGTTGGTCATCAAGCTCGTCTACTTTTAGGCTTAACCCTATGAACATAGTTGTAAATTGAATTTTAAGTCATTTAGGGTTTTCCTAGTTTATTTGTAAAGTGCACTAGAGAAAGCGTCCATTCGACCTTTTTTGGGGTCTGCAGATTACAATCAATCAATCAATCAATCAATCAATCAATCAATCAATCAATCAATCAATCAATCAATCAATCAATCAATCAATCAATCAATCAATCAATCAATCAGTCAATCAATCAATCAATCATCATTTAGGGTGGTCACCCAGGTGGCAGATTCCCTATCACTTGTTTGCCTCATATTTACATGTATTTATAATTCTTTACGTAGCTTTTTCTTAAATATTTTCAACAAACTTGGAAATGTATCGAAGATTTCCCTTGAAAATGTATTCCAGTTCCTTACAGTACTTACAAAGGAACTGGTTGGGTTGGACAAAAGATTTTTTTTTTTTGCTAGGGGCTTTACGTCGCACCGACACAGATAGGTCTTATGGCGACGATGGGGTAGGAAAGGGCTAGGAGTTGGAAGGAAGCGGCCGTGGCCTTAATTAAGGTACAGCCCCAGCATTTGCCTGGTGTGAAAATGGGAAACCACGGAAAACCATCTTCAAGGCTGCCGATAGTGGGATTCGAACCTACTATCTCCCGGATGCAAGCTCACAGCTGCGCGCCTCTACGCGCACGGCCAACTCGCCCGGTACAAAAGAAATTTCACTAACAATTGGGTGAATCATCAACTAGCGTAAATAATGAATGTAATGATAGTAATCTCTTCGATTCGGATATTAAGGAAAAGTCATATTTCTTTTTTGAGCTTATTATACCAGAAATCTGAAAAGTGTGAATGATGGGTCCCTGACTGCGTTTAAAGCAATTTTATGATACGTATAAATGCATATGTTGGCCGTTTTCGTTGTTTCAGTCATAAATGGTTCATTTTAATTATATAAAATCATATTTTGAGTATTTTTGCTTAAATTGAGGCGTCATTTTTAATAAGGTACATGTTATCAACGAGTTTCGAACACAGGATTTCCAAATACTCTAGTAGACATACTTTGCTTTCTTTTCCCGGATAGACAGGTAACAGGTTTAGAAGACATGATTCCGAGAAAGAGCTGCTGTGCGGACGTTTCTTTAAGGAGGATGCCACTTCAGTATACAGTCGAACCTCGATATCTCGAACCTCCATTACTCGAATTTTCAATATATCGAAGTAACTTAAATTTCCCGACCGTTTGTCCTATTTTTCACGTGTATTTAGTTACCTACAGTATTACTCGAAATTCGTTTATACAAATTTCTCGATTTCTCGAAGCAAACATTTCCTCCTTTGAAGCAAAAATTAATCTGTAACTCGAATTTTGTGCAGTGTTAACTGTGCAATACGGCATTTGTGGTTTTTGAGGAACAGTTAATAAGTAAAGAAGGGGTTACAGTGAAGCTGGGAGCTAATACGACAGGAACCGAAAAACTAAAACTTCTAGTGATCGGAAAATCGGCGAAGCCTCGCTGTTTCTCGGGTGTGAATTAATTACCGGTCACGTACGAAAGCAACCCCCGAAGTCGCGAATGACAAGCTCCATTTATGAATCTCGAACGCGTGGTATTGACGAAAAGTTTCAGCGTGAAGGGAGGAAAAATTAACGTGAAAAGAGAAGAGATTAACTACGGTATTTTTTTTTTCCACAGGTGTTAAGGGAGGTATCTTCCCTGTTTCACTACTGTATTTATTGTGTCCTGTCTTCTAAAAAGTTACCATAGTCTTCTTCTTCTTTTCCTACGCTTTTCCCACACGTCTGGGGTCGCGGATGTGGATTTGACCTGCTTTACGGTCAGATGCCCTTCCTGCCGCCAACCCTATATGGAAGGATGTAATCACTATTGCGTGTTTCTGTGGTGATTGGTAGTGTATTGTGTTGTGTGAATATGAAGAGGAGAGTGTTGGGACGGACACAAACACCCAGTCGCCGAGCCAGAAGAATTTTTGCTAGGGGCTTTACGTCGCACCGACACAGATAGGTCTTATGGCGACGATGGGATTGGAAAGGCCTAGGAGTTGGAAGGAAGCGGCCGTGGCCTTAATTAAGGTACAGCCCCAGCATTTGCCTGGTGTGAAAATGGGAAACCACGGAAAACCATCTTCAGGGCTGCCGATAGTGGGATTCGAACCTACTATCTCCCGGATGCAAGCTCACAGCCGCGCGCCTCTACGCGCACGGCCAACTCGCCCGGTGCCAGAAGAATTAATCAGATGCTATTAAAATCCCGAGCCGGCCGGGAATCGAACCCGGGACCCTCTGAACTGAAGGCCAGTACGCTGACCATTCAGCCAACGAGTCGGACAAGAAGTTACTATAGTAAGTGCTGTAATTAAAGTGATGCCGTAAAATAGAGTTTGTAAATTTGTAAGTTAAGTACTGTTAAAAATAATGTATTCACTATTAACCCGTAGATACATATGATTCAATTATGTGCTATAAATGCTCAAAAACGATATTCTCTACATCTCGAAATTTCGATAACTCGAAATAAAATTTAGCTCTCGAGGTGATTCGAGATATCGAGGTTGAGAAGCAATTAGGAGAGAAGGAAATTCCATGTTTTCTCTCGCTCAGTTCATCGTTGAGGGGTCTGTTACAGCCATCTTCCCCTTTCACCATCAACGAATTTCAACAGATTGGTCACACTTCTAGCACTACATATCATACCTAAAGTGAAGCGCAGTGAAAATGTAAAATTAAGAAAATATGTGAAAGAGTTCGCTGAAGAGATCTTCAGTAGGGATACTGATGGAACAAATCTCTTGAGTAAAACGTCTGATGTTGAGGTAGCTACAGTAAAACGATTTAATGTGAATGCATATTTATAGTTATAGTCAGTCTGCACGATTTAATCTATCTGCTGCATTACCACTAATCGCTTTTGGTACTTAGGACGTTTACTGTAAGTAAGACTCTCGTATTTTCTACCATTACTAAATTCCATAAGTCATGTTTGACCTTTTTTCGGTCATATTTTGCTAGTTTTTATGGCATATTTGCTCGAATATTTTTTACTTCTTTTGGTCATAAACTTCCGAACCCTATTAATCAGTTTGCCATAAAGTCAGAGATAGCATTGCTGAAAAATAGCTGAACGTATTTTACAGAGTATGCAATAGTGCATATATGAGTGCATATATTCCTGTATTTTAGAGCATATTTTGCTGTTTTGAGTGCATGCGAATCTGCGCTCTAGTGATAACGTTCGCTTCTTGTACAGTACGTACGTTTTCATACAATTTACGCATGCATACTACCTGAAGCTGCAGTGCAGTGATGTACATGAAATGGTTTCTTTCACATTATGCATTCTTACGTCCTGAAATCCTAGTGAAGTGATGCGTACAGATGCAGTGCAGTGATGAACTCTGAACTGCTTCTTACACATTACGCATGCATACTTCTTGAAGCATGGTACGGCGAATTATATAAGCCGAGGGGGCAAACGAAACTACTACCTGCCCCACAAACATTGCACTCTAATTCATGCTCCTCCTTCGAACAGACTATTCGTAAAATTATTGACATTCATCCCTACCTTCCGTAAGGTTAATTCTGCTTATCTCGCAACGCCATCTACAAAATTTATCCTCGAAAATTAGATTATTTACAATACGAACGGAATTTCGTGCTCTAAAAACCTAAATTAGCTAACACATTCTGTATATGGATGTATAAAATATTAGGGCTTTCATAATGAAAACTAAATTATTGAGTACCGAGCTCGATAGCTGCAGTTGCTTAAGTGCGGCCAGTATCCAGTATTCGGGAGATTGTGGGTTCGAACCCCACTGTCGGCAGTCCTGACGATGGATTTCCGTGGTTTCCCATTTTCACACCAGGTGTCGGTGCGATGTAAAACAACTTTAAAAATATATTATGTAGTATGAAATCTTGGACATCTAAATAATATAAAGCCAGAAGGGTATAAAACTACTTCCCGCTTCACAAACTCACACACGTTTTCTATCAGTATGTTATCGCTTTTAGAGTTAATTTAATGTCAATCGAATGCTTATAATTGTCACGTACTTGTTACATAACCGTATGATAGTTTGATGCATTGTGTAAATACCTGTCGCATACATGATTTTGCAAACGTCTTGCTGTGATGGCGCAGTAGATGGTTAATGGCGACTGTGGCTTGGGGTATGGCAAAGGAGAATCGACCATCCCACCACCACTGACGTTCGTTGGGATGCCTATCAACAGAAAACGTCAGGCGCAACGGACTCACCCGATATTAGCACAAACGAGAAAACTGCTGGATTCGTGTTCAGAGTCACTCATTTTGCCAAGTTTAATTCGAATTGATGCCTTCGATACACCTCGTCCCATATACAACTTCACCAAAATCGTACTATTTCCGAGTAGGTTAATAAAGTTTTTACGGTACAATGATTGTTACCAATAAGCATATGTCTATTCATTGTTATCATTCGGGGCCAACATGAACATATCCTTTGCTTGATGACTGCTAGTGGCTGCCCGTAAAGGTCGGGATGAGTTATGGTCTGTGGAAAATCCTTGGAAGAATGGAGCCATCGGTCAGTAAGTCAAGGATCCAAATGATAACGAAAGGCATGTTGAACGTCGTATCTCGTTTCCGCCTGAAGGTTAGTGATCCATGCATGAAAATATAATTCTTCACTTTGTCTAGTTCTGATGGGAAATGCTGTTGAATGCAATTTCTCATTTGGAAAATAATTAACGACAATCTTTATCTTTCAAAGTACTCTATTTTAATGTTGAAAACATTTCTTAGCAGACAAAGTGGGGTCCCCATACTACGAAAAACGTAAAATTAAGCAATTTCCTCAATTGTGCCGAAAGTTGAAGGGATAATGGGCCCGGAAAGGTTTCAGATTGTGAGTTCTGGATAACTCCATCAAACGGTTTTTTTAAAAAAAATCGAAAATCACTTTCTTCAGTTTGATGGTCATTACTATACCTCGGATTTTTAGGTGGTAATAGGTTAGAATGCAAAGTAATTTGGTTTGTAGGAAGTGTGATGCAACCCGTTATATTACATTGTAGGAAGAGTAGCATAAATTCAAGGAGTTTTATAGGCTGTACCCCTAATATCTATGCAAATCTCATAGCATAACCGTTGTACAGTGTAGGGTATACTTGTTACTGGCAGTAAATTTGCATTCTAACCTATCAGTACCTAATAATCCGGACTCTAGTCATTACTATACACCGTTTACCATGATTATTTGGTCGCTAATATGACGAATTCTTGGAACTTTTGTGCACTTACATTGCTGTTTCGAACGAAAAGTCCACATGAGCCCATTTCTGTTTAAGAGAAAATTCCTTTGCAATTCCCGTATGAGATTCTTTGCTCTTTGTATCGTGAAACATACGAGACGGTGTGGTGTTATGAATGGGTGTTGGTGACATATCTTTCAACCAAACTGACCCCTCTTTCAATTGGGTCACAACTAAGGTCAACCTTCTCACGGACAGACGTCAGTCTTAATGTTCATCTTTGTTCTCGGATGTTCGGGAGCTATTATTAACAAATTATCTTGAGTATCTTTTCCTTTCATAAAACTCGGCTGCTGGTAGGGTTTCTTAACAGAAGGAGAACCGTACAGAGTGTGATGGTACAGCTATGGACAAGTTTTTTTAATTCTTGGGGATGAGGGGAGGAAGAAGGAAGAAGAGACCTTCATACATCAAGTAAACGTAACTTGTATTCTACAATAATTTGAAGGACTGAAAATTGGGGGTGCTTAACGCCACCTCCCCCCCCCACACACACACATGTACACAATACGTGGAAGAATACTTGTAGAGGTGGGGATGTGGGAGTGGCTCATCAATAATTGAGGGGCAAGTGTCAAGCGAAGATGGTGCGGCGAGAGTGGTGGCGCCGCCTAATGAAGTGGTCGATAGCCGAGCAGCCAGCAGGACAAGCCGTCCTCTTGTGGTCTTTCTTCTTGTAATTCCCTTACAACCTTGGAAAGTTCACACGAAAATTTGTATTTATGGCGCAACGTAAATCTTGGTAAACACTGCGGCATAGACTTCTACCTCTGACAAAGCTCACACTATACGGATTTAGATATTTCTAAAGGAAGCGTGATAGCCGAATGGCCGTGGTTCGAATCGTGGCCAGTACATGTAAAATTACAAGCTCGTTTTAAAAAGAAATGTCCGAAACGTTATAGTTCTACAAACGTTCGAAACCGTTCACCTTTGTTCGTGTTTTCTACACTGATTAAAGCTACCTTTGTGGATCATTGGTAGAGTGTCGGCTCCGGATCCCAAGATCATTGGTTCAAACCCGGCAGGAGAAGTCGTACTGTTTTATTCTGAAGGGTGAATAAAAGTCTGTTCGATACTCCATGTCGTAGGATATCATCATGTAAAATATTTTTGGTGACACATCCGATGTTTATCCGACCAAAATTAATTAAAACTCAGCCATGAATCGCCCAACAGAGATCCATTTCTCTGCCATCTGGTAGAATAAAACCGAACGTCGAAATTGTCACGCAGGCAGCCCATATGTTGTTATAAATAAAATGTTTGCACATGGTAGTGGCATAAATAAAAACATGCGGTTAGAGTATCGGCAGCAATTATAGAATTAAAAATACTCCATTCACACTTGTTACAAATTGAAGTTTCTTGTTAGCTATATGAAACCTTTAAGTTTTTAAGTTTTTTAAATTGCATTTTATTCCCTTTCTTGAAATACCTTTTGATTTTCTAGAACACTATAGACAGCTACTTCTTTTTTTTTTTGCTAGGGGCTTTACGTCGCACCGACACAGATAGGTCTTATGGCGACGTGGGATAGGAAAGGCCTAGGAGTTGGAAGGAAGCGGCCGTGGCCTTAATTAAGGTACAGCCCCAGCATTTGCCTGGTGTGAAAATGGGAAACCACGGAAAACCATCTTCAGGGCTGCCGATAGTGGGATTCGAACCAGCTATCTCCCGGATGCAAGCTCACAGCCGCGCGCCTCTACGCGCACGGCCAACTCGCCCGGTGAGACAGCTACTTCAAGAGTTGCTGTGATGTGATTAATTCATTTCAAATTCTCGTACTTTGTCCTCGATTTGGCTAGTTTACACTAAACCAACGGCGCGGCGCCTCAATAAGTCCGTTGGACTGGATCGCTTATTTCGAAAACTGCGAAGACGTCGGGCTGTCAGTTTGCTAGGAAACGAATGAACTTATCACTGAATGAACTGACACTTTAAAGAATGAATATACCGTACCAGTTATATTTGGGTATAAAATGCATTTAAGCCCCCCATTCTAGCACGCTAAATTTTTACAACCTAAAATATACCTTTGCATTAATTGTGGACAATTTAATGTCCGGCTTCTCCCCTGAATGGTCAGCGTCCCCACACTGCAAGCAGTAGGCTACATTCAGCTTCAAAATCGTCACGTCCCATTCGGAAACAACAGCACCTTCTTCTTTTTCAGTTTTTAAGTTGCATTTTCGTCACGGTCCGCCTCTGTGGTGTAGTGGTTAGCGTGATTAGCTGCCACCCCCGGAGGCCCGGGTTCGATTCCCGGCTCTGCCACGAAATTTGAAAAGTGGTACGAGGGCTGGAACGGGGTCCACTCAGCCTCGGGAGGTCAACTGAGTAGAGGTGGGTTCGATTCCCACCTCAGCCATCCTGGAAGTGGTTTTCCGTGGTTTCCCACTTCTCCTCCAGACAAATGCCGGAGTGGTACCTAACTTAAGGCCACGGCCGCTTCCTTCCTTCCTCCTTGCCTATCCCTTCCAATCTTCCCATCCCTTCACAAGGCCCCTGTTCAGCATAGCAGGTGAGGCCGCCTGGGCGAGGTACTGGTCATACTCCCCAGTTGTATCCCCCGACCAAGAGTCTGAAGCTCCAGGACACTGCCCTTGAGGCGGTAGAGGTGGGATCCCTCGCTAAGTCCCAGGGAAAAACCAAACCTGGAGGGTAAACAGATGATGATGATGATTTTCGTCACGACATTTCTATTATTTTTTAAGTGCAACCAAACAAATTCAATAAATAAGCTACAACCAGCTCAGCTGTGTGTGCCAAGAGAACCACCATTCAACAAATAAAAGAAAACGCGACGTGCGAGAGACGAGTTTGCTTTCGTTTGTTTTATACGATTTCAGTCGATTGGTTGTTATCAGTAGTGAATGATTATCGATTTTATTGTCCGGCTACATGGCTAAATGGCTAGCGTGCTGGCCTTCGGTCACATGGGTCCCGGGTTCGATTCCCGGCAAGCCCGAACATGTCCTCGGACACTCCCACCACTAAAAGCCATGCGCCATTTCATTTTCATTTTATTGATTTTATTAATGATCGTGATTGTAAATCGTAATCGTTTCGTGACATCCAGTGGATGGATTGTTACTTCTGTTAATATTTTCTGTTTTAATATATTACATTATAAGGATTTTTAGAAAACTTGGGCATTTTAATCTGAGAAGAAAGTCCGGTCGGACGCCCTTTTAACTAACGAGATAAAGGACATGTCCGGGTTAAAGAGGACGTTTGGTAACCTTGCTTCTTCCACAGTAACACGCATATTTTTTTTTTTTTTCATACTCATCAGATTCCGTGTACACTCATCGGACGGTCTGCCTTACAAGGGCAGCACCAGGCTAGCAATAGTCACAATAAATAAATAAATAAATAAATAAATAAATAAATAAATAAATAAATAAATAAATAAATAAATAAATAAATAAATAAATAAATAAATAAATAAATAAATAAATAAATAAATAAATAAATACATAAATACATAAATAAATAAATAAATAAATAAATAAATAAATAAATAAATAAATAAATAAATAAATATACATTTCCATTTATTATTGAACAGCCTCATATATTTACAGGCTGCCATTAAAAAATGTAAAATATATCAGATTTGCCATATCAACTTCTATTAATTATGGAAAACTCTAAATTATAGTGAGCCTCCGTGGCTCAGGCGGCAGCACGCCGACCTCTCACCGCTGGGTTCCGTGGTTCAAATCCCGGTCACTCCATGTGAGATTGGTGCGGAGGCGGGACAGGATTTTCTTCGGTTTCTCCGGATTTCCCTGTCACCTTTCAATCACTCCAGTGGCACGCTCCAATATCATTTAATTTTATCTGTTAGTCATTAATCATTGCTTCGGCAGCCGGCACTCTTCCTATCCTCGTCGCTAGATGGAGCCTCATTCATTCCATTCTTGACCCGGTCGAATGACTGGAAACAGGTTGAGAATTTTCATTTTCTTCTAAATTATAATGAAGATATGGTAAACAGTATAATTAGTGCGGCATTTAACCAAATAATTTATTTAGTTTTGAATTGAAAGTAAATTTCTTAGCCATATGCAAAAATGCGTTTAGTCGCTAAAATAAGAGATTTCATCATTAATAAAGGAGTTAAGCCATATTAATTCTCGCTGTGGCGATTTATAGTCTGAAAATGTTGACATGGCATGCATAGACTGAGTGTTCGTGCAGGGGGAAAGGAGTCTTTCTGTGACCGTGTTTGTAATAGTGTGGTTTTACAGTATTTAACTGAGTTTTGCGATAATGAGCCTCGTTGGACGTAATGCCGAATGCCCCCTCAGAAGTTATTCGAACTACAGTCATTGCCTTCGTGATGTACAGGCCGTACTGTACTTCCGATGACGTCACACAAAGAGGCGAACTGTTTCCTCCGTCCGACCCGTGTAATGCAAGGACATGATGCGTCTGTACCTTTTGTAATTATGAAATATTTACAAATTCTGTATTAATATTACAGATAAGATCACTAAAACCTGTAATCGCATCATAACTCGTAAGTCAGGTCTGTGTAATTTTATGAGAAGTAGGTTTGAAGTGCGATCTACGCGGTCAAAGCTTTATTGTTTTACTCGCCAATTTTTTTTTTTTTGCTAGGGGCTTTACGTCGCACCGACACAGATAGGTCTTATGGCGACGATGGGATAGGAAAGGCCTAGGAGTTGGAAGAAAGCGGCCGTGGCCTTAATTAAGGTACAGCCCCAGCATTTGCCTGGTGTGAAAATGGGAAACCACGGAAAACCATCTTCAGGGCTGCCGATAGTGGGATTCGAACCTACTATCTCCCGGATGCAAGCTCACAGCCGCGCGCCTCTACGCGCACGGCCAACTCGCCCGGTACTCGCCAATGTACCCAACAAATAATCATTATGCATTAATACAAATATGGAGACAACAAACGTGCAATAATAAACTTTACTTCCATACCTCTAGATGGCCATAAATACAATAGCTTTCTTGGTTTTTTGTTGTTGTTGGTTGACACTTCTGGCACTATCCTTCGAAGACTTTCTTGAGCTCTTTCTTCTACACAAATATCTGTATCATTTTTTGTTTAGGAATAGCCCATGTTTTCCCAAATATTAATGCACTGATCAGCCAAATCTATTAGTTACTTCCCACATTCACGGAAACTGCCGAGGAATTGTTTTTACTCCCATTAATTTTGGGGAGAAAAGGCAGCGCGTAATGAACATTACGAACCCAAGAAATAACCATATGTAGGTTCCATTGGTTACTGTCCACTTTTATACTAAATTGTTCTGTATCAACAATAAAACGATCTGCTGTAAATCTGTGTAACAAGAAAGTCAAAAGTAGAACTCATCATCAGCTCTGGAGAATGAGTGAAACATACACCTTTATTCTTCGTAACAGGTACCTTTTCGGTTGGGATTTTCGTCTTTCATAAAGGTAGCCTGCCCCCATACGAAGAAAATGAAAATATTAATGTCTATTTGCTTGTATAGTTGTATTTTCGCCGTGGTGCGCACAAATTCTTAGCGTTGTGGCAAATGCGAACTTTCACACACTGTATTTAAATTTGTAGCACATTATATGTTCACAAAACGTGTTATACGATAACAATTAAATGAATAAATTACACGAGAAGTATGTCCCTTGAATTTACATTACTCTCCACGTGAAGATACCATGCCTAACCCAAACTATGAGGTCTCATTATCTTAATAACAGCTGTTTAAGTAAATCCTGACGCGATAAATTTAAAGAAAAAACATGCAATATACTTAAATGTAAATTTTTGTCTCTCAACGGTCACAATTATCCTAAGAATGTCCCCAATCCTTATGGAATACATTCACAAGTACAATTTGTAACATTCCCTTAGCTCGCTTCAATTGATCAGCGGATTGGCTTGGCGCGCTTTCTACAGTACGGCCTGTATATTACGAAGGCAGTGCTACAGCACTGAATATCTTGGACGTATTTGAGTATTATAGGCAATTACAAATTGATAGGTAGGTGTTAAATAAATATGTGGAAAACAGTCGGTGGTTGGCTTCGTGAAAAATGCGGATATACTTTCAGCATAACCTGCTCATCATTTTGCATGAAAACGTGGTTGAGGTGTTCAGTCAGTGTATCGAAGAAATGCTCCACAATCCGACTAACTCTACTGATAGAAGCCCCTTTGACTTCGATTCGATCTCTAAGAAACCATTTCACGGGATTACATTCACAACTGTTCCAGATTTTCTTTGGGCATCATCGAACGACTTCCACATCGCTGAAGAGTAACATACAACATTAGTAACGTCATCGAAGGGCCATGAAACTTTGTAACTAGTATATTTTCTTGTAAATAGTTGCCTTCGGTAAAACAGCAATGGTGGTGGTGGTGGTGGTGGTGGTGGTGGTGGTGGTGGTGGTGGTGGTGATTGTTTTAAGAGAAATTACAACTAGACAGCCACCTCTAATAGGCTAACACTAATCGAGAAAAAATCGAAGGGGTCCGACACTTCGAAAAATGAAGGTATTGGCCAAAGAAAGACAAAGGCCACGAAGGGCGTGAACATGAAAGACTCCCTAGGCCTCCATACGTAATACTGTACCATCGGGGTCGGAAAAGATCAAGAATTGACCAAGCGAGGTCGGATAGGATAGATAAAAATGAGGAACCTGGCACAGGTAAGTGGAAGCAATGCCATGACTCAGCTAAGGGCCCCGTGGTTTCCAACCCATACTCCCAAGTTAAGAGTCCATGGGGCCACTTTTAGTCGCCTCTTACGACAGGCAGGGGATACCATGGGTGTTATTCTACCGCCCCGCACACGCAGGGGCATAAAACTGCAACCCCGGTATAAGTATGGTCACTAATAGTTGTAATGTTAATTTTATTACAGTTTATCAATTAAACTTTGTACTGCCTACAAAGTTGTATTCACACTCTCTCGTTTCACCCTATGTCTGATCGACTTACGAAAGTTTCGCTGAAGCAGCTTTGCGGCTGTCTGGCTAATTGTGAGACGGCACACAAGTGTTGCGGAGTTCCCCGAACTACGAAAGTGAGTCTGATACTAGGAAATATCAAAACTATGTCATGTGTTATGAAACCAGCTTTCAAGTTGATTGTGGATATTTATATAGGTCACTTAGCAATGTACAATAGTGGTCCAGCGCTTTTCAGAATTGAAACGTAGATTAATTATTGGTGATTGGTGCTAGAGGACCGTTATCACGTATTTTGGAGAGATTATCCAAGCAGTTCTGGATTATCAGAAGACTTTCTTCACAGGCATTTTAATAACCATCATAGTCAAAATAGTGAGACACCACACATGTGTGTTGTTGTTGTTGTTGTTGTTTTTTACTTCTTCTTAATCAGTAATCACTACCACCTGTGTGCTGTAATATTATTACTTACTGTCTGGTCAGTGCAGGTAGAACAACCGAGGGAAAATGACGAACATTGAACTGTTGCTGAGATGTGTGGAAGTAGGAGGAAGGGAAAAGGTAGGAAAGGGAAATGTAGAGTAGTGGATAGGAAAGGACAAGTGGAACAGGGTCATGGGAGGGAGAAAAGGGAGGAGGAAGTAGCTTCTGCAGCAGTGAGAGAAGATAGGGCTGACCAGGAGGGGAGGGGATCAAATGAGGTGGGTAGTGTTGAGGCTCTGGTCATGGGAGATTCCATGGTTAGACATGTGGGGAAAGTGTGTAGAGGAAAGGGTACCAGGGTAGAGTGTTATCCAGGAATTAGATTGAGGCAGATGTTGAGGAAAGTAGAAGAGAAGGAGAGGGAAAGGAGAAGGTGGTAGTGTTTCACGTTGGTACTAACAACGTAAGATAAGCAGGTGCCAGCAAAGGCACAGTAATAATAATAATAGTAATAATAATAATAATAATAATAATAATAATAATAATAATAATAGCTGGCAAGATGTAGTATTTACAGTGCGCTATGTCTTCTGGCATGGGCTAGAATAAAAATTTTACTTTCATTGACCTGTCTCAATCTTATACTTAGCTTTGACAATATGAAAGTGGCTGAGGTATGAGTGACGCTAGTAATGCCATTCCTTATGCAGCCAGTCCCTGCTATGAATGGTGTGAAAATGTCGCTCATAGGGTCGGTTGGTACATGCATTTGAGTGGGCTTGGCAGACTGATGTGCAATAGCAACTTCTGGCTCGGTGAGGAAAGCAACGGGAAACTACCTCACTCCTCATTTCCCTAGTACGCCTCTTCAGTGACACCTAGGCCATCTACAGTATGACAGGTTAATGGTGAACCTGTTGAGGATCCAACCAGCCTTCGAGGTGAATACCCAACATACAGTACACAATAATAATAATAATTTTTACAATTTGCTTTCCGTCACACCAACACACACATGTCTTATGGTGACGATGGGATAGGAAAGGGCTGGTAGTGGGAAGGAAGCGGCCGTGGATTTAATTAAGGGGTACAACAGAAAAACATCTTCAGGGCTGCCGACAGTGGGGTTGGAACTCACTATCTCCCGAATGCAAGCTCACAGCTGCGTGCCCCTAACCGCACGTCCAACTCACTCTGTAATAATAATAATAATAATAATAATAATAATAATAATAATAATAATTGATTGATTGATATTACGTACCATTAACTACTTTTACCGTTTTCAGATACGTCGAGGTGCTGAAAATGCTGTCCCACAAAAGTCATTTTACACTGCTACAAATTCACCGACACAAGGCGTATTTGAGCACCTTCCAATGCCACCCGACTGAGCTGCTAACTCTGGTCTGAGCCACTCAGCTCGGCTAGAATGAAAAATAATGCAACCTTCCGGAGGCGCGACAGTCCATTAGATCCTTCGCCTGCTAAGACGACTGCTACCCAGCAAATGTTCGAGTGTCATGTGGTCAGCACGGGAACATCCTCGTGACCGGACCGTTGCATCTCTTATTAGACAGCGAGGCTGAGTGAACCTCGTTCCAGTCCTCAGTCTAGACTTATAAACCATAGACTGGACGGAAATAGAACTCGGGTCCTCCGGGTAAGGAACAGGCACACTACTCCTATGGCACGGATATGGCCATGAAAATGTAAGAATATCAGTACTTCTAGATTTCCTAATCCTCTAAAGCTAATCATGCCGACAATCTGTAATAATATCAGGAGTTGGTTTTGTTGTTGGTTGAGCATGAAATAATTCTTCATCGTCAGTTACATGTACGGTACATAAGCAATGAAAGATCCCCCATTCTGCTGGCTTATTGAAATGCCATTGCGTTCTTAATGGAGTGAGAAGATGTTTACACAGTTCTCTGTGCCGCAAAGTGAGGAGAATTACTTGCATTCGGCTAAGTAGTTGCAGGTGGCATCGTGACTGGTTTGCGATGCCATTGTATTTCTGAGGGTGCTCCCTTACGGCGTGGTTTTAATGTATTATACATCGAAACTTGTAACAAGATGTATTCACCGCAGATATGAATATTAACAAAACAATTGAAATTAATTATAGTCATGAATATTGAATTTTCACGATCGCATTGTAATCGAAACCGACTTTCAACTTATTAGGTCGTGTTACGTACATTTAGTACGTGTTGAAGAGATGTTAAGTACAGAACAAAAATGGCTCGTTATTTCTCCTGTTAAGCTAATTACTTTGTTCGCGTGCGTTGGCGCTATTTTATGGTTAACGCAGTCTCAGATTTTGATTATTGTGAACTGATCGCTAACGATTTAATTTGTGTCGCTTCATTAGTGTCATATTGTACACTCTCGTACCAAAACTGATACTAATGAGTAGAGAAAGCGATTTGAAGTACAGAAAATACATAGGAAAAGACATACTGCTAAACATTTCATCTCGAAACTGGTAGAAAATGTCCATTTTATCGTACAAATAAAAAGCCGCACCCTGAAGAAGACATGGAATTGAAATGAAACACGGCAAAACAATAGTTACGGTTATGCAAATAACTGACTGCAGTATCAAAACAAATGAACCGTTTATTAGGGCAAAATTGTGCATTTGAAAAGTATCTTTCAGTATTCAGTTGCACCACCTCAAGCTTGTTTGTATACATACAGCGATTCGGTGCGGCATGGTGTCCTAGAGACTTTCAATGTTATGTGTGTAATCGACCTATACTTGCTGCAACTTCGCTCCAGATCCTACAGACCCGATGATGACCGGAGATTCCGCCTCCGCTAGTCCCATACATGATATATGGATGACAAGTCCGGAGATCTACTGGGCCAAGCAAGTGTGTAAACAGACGATCGAGGCCTCTGAAAGGTTGAGTTACCACAGGATGCTTAAAATACCATGGGCAGTAAGAGTAACTTATGAAGAAACATAATGAATATAGATCGAGAACTACTGTTTACAGTTAAAACGAAAAAGAACTACATACCTGGGTCATATCGTGTGGAGTTTCAAATATTATCTTCTGCTTGATTATGGAGGGGAAGGTCGAAGGCAACTGAGGAAGACGAAGGAGAATATCGTGGCTGCACAACGTAAAGCAATGGATAAAGCTACTTATTTTTGACAGTCTGCAACACAGCAAACAATCGGACAGAAATACAACATGCGGTCGCCAAGATCCATTAATGGATATCCACAAGAAGAAAAAGACCAACTGAATCTGCTGCTGAGCCTGTTGATACCGAATGTGATAATCTTTTAATAAATGTATCGTAACTTTATTTACGTCTTACGTGGTGTAAACATGTTGAATTGTTGACCCAGTAATTGTCTCCAAAATATTGGCCCAGGTTGCATTAAAATGGTTGTTAAGTATGTCCAACGACAAAAATGTATCACGCCTTTCTTCATTGAATAATTGGTTTCACCTTCGGCAGCCCTGAAGATGGTTTCCCATGGTTTCCCATTTTCACACCAGGCAAATGCTGGAGCTGTACCTTAATAAGGCCACGGCCGCTACGTTCCCTATCCTAGCCCTTTCCCATCCTTCAGTCGCCAAAAATCTTTGATGTGTGAGTGCGACGTTAACCAAATAGCAACAAAAAATTATGTTTGATAAACCACAAGAGTTCTGCAGAAACTTGGCTTTAAGTACAAATTTCATTAGTGTATGCATGTTAAATCTTAGCAGCCTCATTCACCTGACAAAATCTTCAGTAGGATAGTTTGTCCTTATTCCGGTAAAACACATTTTCACCATGAAATAAATTCCTCCGGTGTTTCTGATACATGTTTTTCTTCTACCACTTAAAAGGCAGCATTTTTAGAAATATTACTGGAACTGATGACACATTCCCATGAACTGCCCGTTCTGAACTTAGCTCGACTGTGGTTCACTCCTTGCTGCAACCCACCATCTCTACACAGCATAGTAACCTTGGTGTTCGCTGATGTGGAACCTTTGCTCTCCGTTTCAATTCTCGTTTCGTAGTTTCAAATTGCCGCCTCTGCTAATGAGTTAGGTCTACGGACAAAAAGATCAATACACTGTGTCAATTTAATTCCACAGCACATCCTGAGACATTCATAATAGAACTTTAATATAACAGCCACCTGGTGATAACAGACGACACGGTGTCTTATACTGTCGATGGTGACCACTGACGTCGGATAGTAAGGAGTCAACGCAATGTGTGGTTTAAAATACAGTACATAATATCCTGTAGATCAGTATTACTTTTAAGTTCTGTGTAATTTTGTTTCTACAGCATGTCATTGATGAGAATGGTTTATTTTACATGTATATTATAATTGTTGTGACGAGCCTCCGTGGTTAAGGCAGCAGCGCACCGCCATCTCACCGCTGGGTTCCGGGGTTCAAATCCCGGTCATTCTATGTGAGATTGTGCTAGACAAAGTGGAGGTGGGACAAGTTTTTCTCCATGTACTCCGATATTTCCTGTCATCATTCACTCCAGCAACACTCTCCAATATCATATTATTCCATCTCCCATTCATTAATCATTGCCCCAGAAGAATGCGACAGGCTTCGGCAGCAGGCATAATTCCTATCCTCGCCGCTAGATCAGGAATTCATTCATTTCATCCCTGATCCAGTCGAATGAGCGGAATCAGGCTGCGGACTTTTTGATTATCCATAATTGTTGTGAGCGTTATAATTGTAACTCATGACCTCTTATATTCACAGTAGATTAATAAATTCATTAGTAGTGTATAAATTGCAAATATCCGACTCGTTGGCTGAATGGTCAGCGTCCTGGTCTTCAGTTCAGAGGGTCCCGGATTCGATTCCCGGCCGCGTCGGGTTTTTAATCGCTTCTGACTAATTCTTCCGGCTCGGGGACTGGGTGTTTGTGTCCGTCCCAACACTCTCCTCTTCATATTCACACAACACACTACACCACCAACCACCACAGAAACACGCAATAGTGATTACATTCCTCCATATAGGGTTGGCGGCAGGAAGGGCATCCGGCCGTAAAACAGGGCCTAATCCACATGTACGACGCAGTTCGCACCCGCGACCCTACACGTGTGGGAAAAGCGGTAGGAAAAGAACAAATGTATAAATTGCAAATGAACCAAGGTTTGTCCCGAGGAGGATCAATCAAGGAAGATAGACATTTGTTCCATGTACTTGTGCCTAGTTTACGCCTCCATCTGCCTTATCTGACCTTCCGTGATCAACTTTTGTTCTCTTCTGATCTCAAAGGTATTAAGTTCGAGAGACTCAAGGAGTCGTAACATTTTCATGCCTTTCATAGCATTTCTCTTTTTTTCCCCCCAATGTCTCCATTCTTCGAGGTTTCAGACCAGAGATAGGAGGGGATGAGAACCTCGTTCTAATTCCCCTTAAACAAAAATCGTTTCAAAACAGGAGAGATAACAAAGAAGAACCTGACACCGAGTGAGTTTACTATTCGGTACGAGTCGTGTAGTTGTTTGCCTGCTTTCGGGAAGTGAAGGTTTCGAGCTCCACTCCCTGTAGCCCTCAAAATAGTTTTCCGTGGTTTACTATTTTCCACAGGAGATAAGTGTGGCTTTTACGTTAATGAGGCATGGTCACTATCTTCCCAGTTCTAGTGCTTTTCCAATCCTGCGTCGCCAAAAACCTATATCAGTTAATTCATTGTTTAACAAATTGAAAAAAGGAAAACCTTGCACAAGTAACATTGAACATAGCTGATACAACGTGATTGTTCACAAGATGTTCGAGCCTGGGATATTTCACCTCCTTTATCCCTCAGTGACCAGCTGAAGAGGGAAGGCGGTGGTCTAGCGGAGCATTCTTTCGTAACTCAAGTGAGCAGTTGTAGAGAAAGATAGCTGCTAATACAAACAAATGATCATAGCAGCACCCTGTATGACGTAGAGGTTCGAACCCGGAACAATCAATAATCATTGAGTGAGTGACAGCTTGGGTCAAGGCTTCTTTCATCACTGCTTCAATTTGTTGTGTGCATAGGCTTAATGGTGAAAGGTCAGGCCATAAATTCCTTTTACAGGCAATTTGAGGGAAGAACGCTGGTTACTTTGTCTTAATGAAAAACGTGTTACGTCGTTTCAAGGTTATTTTATCGTTACTTACAACATTGCACCCGTCAGCTATCTCAAAATCATGAGTTGGAGGAGGGAGAATTTCTAACAATTATTTTAGCACTGATATGTCAAGTGAGACAATGATAATAGGTACGACAATATTCAGCATATAAAAAACTGATTTTGTTGGAATACTGAATTGATATATCCCTGTAACTTTCTCCTTGTCACTGTTCTTTGAATTTCATTTTTCGTATTATTAATAAATGAATGATTTCATTCCTAATCGTTTTCTTTTTCAGTTCCTCCAATATGTGAGGATTTGTTCGATACACTTTTCTTTCAGTTTACCCCATTATTAAATATCACACACTGTTAGAATTGGAGTATGAGTGGGAAATAGACCACCACTGATCACTCTGTCTGCAAACACTTCCGAGATTGTAAGAAAGGAATCTTCTGCTGTATGAACAGGGGCTGAATCTTGTTTGAAACCACCCATGCAATTTTTCTTCTTCCGTTAACTGATTGAAAAACGGCGTCAAAATGTCATCTTGGTACCTCTCTGAATTCACTGTCATCTCGAACAAATAGGCCCAGTTATTCGTCTTGTACTGACAACACACCAAACACCAATCTTCCTATCATAATGAGGGACTTCCTAAACACCATTAGGATTTTCTGCACACCAATAGTGAGAGTTATGACTGTTCACACGACCATTAAGATGAAACCAGAGCTTTTGCATATACGAAAATCCGGTGTTGCAATGATAACTGTCTCACCATGTTAACAGTTGAGATTCAGACTGTCGAACACGTGCAGGCTGCTTGCAAGGTCAAGAACTATGCTTGCGCCTCCCATACTGCACCTTACGGATGGGAGAGTAAAAGCGCCACTTCGACGATCTTAGTTTATATGAGAAACCCTATATACAAGTTATTAGAACCGTCTGAGCGAAGCAACAACTTCTTAATCGAGCTTGGAAGATGTGTTGCGGTTTGCATCTAAGACTTCAGTTTCACTGCCTCCTCGTCCCCGTGTTATGCATAGTTAAATTAGCGGGTAGCTATACTGTATGTTGCGAAAGAAAACTGCGATCTCAATTATTATCGTATGACATTAGCTCCATGCAGATGTCGAAGAGAAGGGGGGAATAGAGGGGGAAGAAAAAAAAAGACATAATTATCGAGGTGTTCGCGTGTTGGATCGTAGTTATATGTTGTGGCAAATGTCGTCCTAGATTCAACAGGAAGTGTTCCATCAACCTGCTAGAAGTTTTGGCTTGTGAAGTTAATGCTGTTAGGGTGTGATTAATGATACTTAGACAGATCAGAAAGAGAAAAAAAGGAATTGGCTGGCCTCAGATTTAAAAGGGGAACACTTGAGATACGACAAATGTACCCTTTAGCATAAAAGGTATTGACGGACTTTCTGTTGCATCTACCAAACTATTGATCAGAAATTTAAGAAATGAAGATATAAACAGAGAGTAAATTCGCACAGTTCCTTCGACGGTATCCCAAAATGTGTTGTTATTATTAATAATACCTAATAATAATAATAATAATAATAATAATAATAATAATAATAATAATAATAATAATAATACTCACCGTCCCTTCTATAATTCGTATCCTTCCATGCTCTTCTTTCAATTTCTAGAGATCATCACTGCGTGTGGATTTAACCCAGTTTTACGGCTGGATGCCCTTCCTGACGGCAACCGTATTCACTATTATGCATGTCTGTGTGTTGGTTGTAGGCGACGAGATGTATATATTGAGACGAACACTTCGCATCTAGTGCCTGAACCAGGGGAATTATCAGTAAAAAGTGAACCATATGCTGTTAAAATCTCAGGTCCGGCGAGAAATCATACCCGACACCCGTTAAACCGAAGACCTGTTTGCTGACCATTCAGCCAAGGAGTCGGATTCTGATTCTTTTTATGCCCATACTACGAAAAACGTAAAATTAAGCCATTTCCTCAATTGAGCCGAAAGTTGAAGGGCTGAAGGGCCCGGAAAGGTATCAAATTGTGAGTTTGGGATAAACAGCCTGAAATCGCTCCATTGTTTACCCGTTTTTATTCAAATCCTAGCCAAATTATTTACATAATTATTTCTGCAGTGTGTTCCTTCGTTCAATAATCTCAAGCGGTTTTTTTCTGTGAAAAATGTCCACACCGAATGTAGTTATAAGGACTTAAGTGAAACAATGCATTGACTCATATTATCGCTCGTAGTGGTAGAAAAAGGCAAACTGCTAATCTATTCGGCCAGATAACGATGATTAATAAAAGGATATTTTTACGTGTAAATGAAGAATATATTCTCAAATTTGATTATATTTTATTTACCAAAATTTCGTAGCTCTTATACCTAGGGTGTTTTCAACACTGAGTTGCTTGCCTGAAGTGCTAGAACTGTGGATTTTTCCTGAGTAAGATTTCCTTAGCATGCCGGGATTCGATCCGCAACCTAGAACATAGAAAGCAAGCCTGTCGCATGTTTTCCTCCAAGGCATCTGAATTCAAAATTCCAATCAGTGCATTAGAGATATTCGACGCAAAAGTTCATGTCTGTTTCCACGTAAAAATGCAAGTCCCATGACGTGTGATTTAATGTTGATATTAATGCCTTTGCTGGCAAGATGTAGTGTTTACACTGCACTATGTCTTCTGGTACGGGCTAGAACAAATTTGTTACTTTCATTGACCTGTCTCAGTCTCATCCTTGGCTTTGACAATATGAAAGTGACTGAGGTATGAGTGATGCTAGTAATACCATTCCTTATGCAGCCAGTGCTTGTTATGAATGGTGTGAAAAATTTCACTCATAGGGTCGGTTGGTGCATGCATTTCAGTTGGCTTGGCAGACTGAAATGTAATAGCAAATTCTGGGTCGGTGAGGAAAACAACGGGAAACTACCTCACTCCTTATTTCCCTAGTATGCCCCTTTACTGACGCCTAGGCTATCTATGACAGCTGTTGGCGGAACTGTGGAGTATCAAACCAGCCTCCGGGCTGAATACCCAACATACATGCATGATAACTAAAGCTCCAGGCTTATTTGCTTTGCTCCTCTGTAGGTTTTTGTAGCATAGTTTTGGGGATCACGGCCCTGGTATAAATGACTATACAAGTATACGATGCTTCACGTAATCTGGTTGCTTCCCACAATAGTTGCTCTAGAATGCGGAAATAATGGATGTGTTCCGCGGTCGCTATACACTCGCATGTCTCCAGAGACTGTGTATACGTTAGTAGGTCTTGTGTTCGTGTCTTGATGGCATTTCACACCACATCGTCCGTGATCAACGGACATTACTAAGCTAATAGTATACCGTGATGGAAATTAGGAACAGTTGACCACCAATTGCTAACATCATAATGGGGGAGACACAATGAGAGATACCGAGGTAAATGCCTGCCAAAGTTCAAAATAATTCAAAGTGCAATGACTGGATAATATTGGACCTCATTTCTATATATATTCTCGTGATTCGTTTCATTTTCATACCCGAGTGGTTTAATCATGCGTCGCAGAAAGTCTGGAAATCTATATCATTGAGTTCAGGTGTTCGTGCCTCGGCCGTGAACGTAGACGTTCTGAGTATACGGCATTTACCAGCCTTCTTCCGCGGTTCAGTGGTAAAGTGTCGAACTCCGGATTCAGTGGTCTTGGGCTTAAACCCAGAAGAGGTAGTTCTAATTTTCAAGGGCGGAAAGAATATCTTTCGGCGCTCTGTGTCACACGATGTCTGCATGTAAGAGATCTCTTGTGAGAAATTCCAAATTGATACGCAGACAGCCTAAATGGCGTTTATCAAAATGCTTGCACAACTAACAGAGTCCATAGAATGATTTTTTTCTTTTACAATTTCCTTTACGTCGAACCGACACAGATAGGTCTTATGACGACGTTGAGACAGGAAAGGGCTAGGAGTGGGAAGGAATCGACCGTAGCCTTGATTAAGGTACAGCCCCAGCATTTGCTTGGTGTGAAAATTGGAAATCACGGAAAACCATCTTCAGGGCTTCCGACAGTGGAGTTCGAACCCACTATCTCCGCGATGCAAGCTGACAGCTGCGTGACCCAAACCCTCGGCCATTCACCCGGTAAAATTATTCTTGATCATAATCATCACCATCATCATCTCCTAG
This sequence comes from Anabrus simplex, assembly GCF_040414725.1. Taxonomy (NCBI): domain Eukaryota; kingdom Metazoa; phylum Arthropoda; class Insecta; order Orthoptera; family Tettigoniidae; genus Anabrus; species Anabrus simplex. Next base: position 341,236,402 of record NC_090268.1, on the reverse strand, counting down.
TTCTTCGTTCGGTACCGGCCATATAATGACAACGTTAAACAATTATGTTACCGGGCGAGTTGGCCGAGCGCGTAGAGGCGCGCGGCTGTGAGCTTGCATCCGGGAGATAGTAGGTTCGAATCCCACTATCGGCAGCCCTGAAGATGGTTTTCCGTGGTTTCCCATTTTCACACCAGGCAAATGCTGGGGCTGTACCTTAATTAAGGCCACGGCCGCTTCCTTCCAACTCCTAGCCCTTTCCCATCCCATCGTCGCCATAAGACCTATCCGTGTCAGTGCGACGTAAAGCCCCTAGCAAAAAAAAAAAAACAATTGTTAGCTTCTTCTTCTCCCGGGCTGAGTGGCTCAGACGGTTGAGGCGCTGGCCTTCTGACCTCAACTTGGCAGGTTCGATCCTGGCTCAGTCTGGTAGTATTTGAAGGTGCTCAAATACGTCAGCCTCGTGTCGGTAAATTTACTGGCACGTATAAGAACTCCTGCGGGACAAAATTCCGGCACCTCGGCGTCTCCGAAAACCGTTAAAGTAGTTATTGGGACGTAAAGCAAATAACATATCTTCTTCTTCTTATTCTTCTTCTTCTTTCACCACTCCTTCATCCTTTCACTTGCTAGTAATAATGTTATTGGTTTTTACGTCCCACAAACTAACTTACTTTTACGGTTTTAGGAGACGCCGAGGTACCGGAATTTAGTCCTGCAGGAGTTCTTTTACGTGCCAGTAAAACTTCCGACACGAAGCTGAGGTATTTGACCACCCTCAAATACCACCGGACTGAGCTAGGATCGAACCTGCCTAGTTGGGGTCAAAAGGCCTGCGTCTCAACCGTCTAAGCCACCCAGCCCGGCTAACTTCCTAGTCTTTTCCTCTCCTCATTCCGTAATCACAAATAATTAGAGTTCCCACAGTTCGACTGGTGGCCTTTATCGTCAAGTGTCACGTCTACATGGTATTGCTCCGTAGTTATCCGGTTTGAGTACTACTGGTGGAAAAAAATTCTCTATCAGAAAGTTGGCCAGCGGGATAGGAGAGGTGACAGTATACAACGTCTTATCACTAGATGTTATGGCCAAAACCTGGATTTAATTCCAAACCTCTCCGCAGTGTTCATATTGAGTGAGGGCATATGAAGCTGTCGATGATGGTTAGTCCGTCGTATGGAGACATCGAGCCTTGAGCAGACCCCTTGATGTTATTCGACAGGAGTGGTCTATGTGCTGGTACTGGATTTCATCATATCTCAGATCGTTCATTTACTCCTCTGGTGAGACAGACGTCAGGAAGGGCATCTGTTCGTAAAAACTCGCTACGAAAATTCATCTCAATTCAACGCGACGTCGTAAAAAAACGGGACAAGGGATTGGATTCATACAAACACACCCTGTTAGAATTCTCTCTCAATTATGTAGGTTAGTAGATATTTTCCAAATATAATATTAATACTATTTGTTTTCAGTTTCTGTAATTTTAAGAGACCACAGTGTATCAGAATTTTGACTCCCGACTTGATGCGTCGCTCTAGCTAGCTGTATAAGGAGCGCAGCGAGGGCTCCAATTGGCCGTGGTAATATAAAGCCTGCTCACTCGCAGAGTTTTCTTCAGGAATAGTGTCCGCCTGGCAGTGTACGTCTTGACCACTGCAGCGGTAGTATACCACCTCACATCAGCACTCACTAGCATTGCTAACGGGAGTTAAAACCGGCACAAATTTACCTTTACACTATACTTCCTGTACATTATATACTTTACTGAGTAGAATGAAATACAAAATAATAAATGTTCACCTTATACCCCTTTTACAATTCAGCTGTGGATTTTTATTTCAGATAATACACTTAACTGCCGAATTTAATGCCTGGCATTTAAAAGGATATAAGGTCTGCACTAGATATTTTTACTACTACGTCGGTAGACGCAGAGTGGGTTTCGGCCCTTGGGTTTCGTCCCTTAAGAGGCCATGGCTTGTCCGTGGTCCAACAGCTCTGCACTCTGACCGGCCAACCGAGCATAGGAAAGGTGGCCACGGCTCTACCGTGGCTTTACGCCTCTGCATTCGGGAGACAGGTCTGGAGCACAGTGTCGGACTACACGCCTGGCCCCACCTGTCGGCTGTCTTGAAAATGATTTTCCGTGGTTTTCCATTCTCCTGCACTAAGGCGAATGCCGGGACAGTTCGTAGTGTAGACCACGGCCGCCCACCCCCTCACCTTCTCCGCACATCTCCTTCACCATAACAAATCTCCCGGCCTGAGAGACGGCGTCACCGTCTAAGAGGCCCGCCTCCCCCTTCAGGGGAAGAATGAAAACGTTTAGTAGTAGTAGTAGTAGTGGTAGTAGTAGTAGTAGTAGATTTTCATTGAAAAGGAACGACTTTAACCATTTTCATTGATATTTTCTTCTCATAAATTGTTTTTCTTCTCAAGATGTAGTCTCGGCGATACTCATCTTTCATACCAGGCTTTTTCTACACGTACTTTAAACTGTTCTTGAAGAAATTTTGTTTTTAAATTTCCTTCAGCACTCGAAGCCTCAACTGTGTCTAGATTATAATTGACCATTTTTTTCTCTAGCCTACTAACTTGTTTTTTGAGTTGCTGTTGGTAACGCCTCAGTGCAGTCTTCTGCCTTGCACGTCGAAGTGACCTACGCAGTGTTTGTAATGTCCTATTCCGGGAGTTTATATGTCGCACATATAATTTTGTTTGTGTAGACACATCTTTCTTGGCTAAATCAATACCACTTGAGATACCAGTTGTTGGGAGGGGGGGGGGGGGAGGCAGGAGCACAAGAATTATTCGGAAAAGAACTAGCATTGGGAGATGTTCTGAGTATAATTGATTTTACAGTACATATTCTTGACACTGAGATTTTAATTTTCTTATTTGGCGGGTAATCACTAAAGACGCTGGGCACCGCATCAGGCTTTAACCGCTTTAGCTTTAGTTCAGGTTTGTAGTCACATTCCATAAAGTGATTACTGCGCACGACGAAGCGATCACTAGGCTTCCATAACTTATCCTTGGTACCACCTACACAACAGAACAAGGAAATTATTATCATCAAAACCGGAGCAATAATAATGTAACCTATTTTTTGCCGTCACATGGTCTGCGTATTTACTGTACCATACCTTGTCTGCTTATTGCTTTAATCGATAATTCCCTAGTTGGCTCATGGAAACTAGTTCCAGGAACTTTATTTCTAGAGCCTCGTTTACATAACGGTACGCAACAGTACACCACCGTAATATAATTGACGTATTTGAACAATACGATGTCACCCGTAAGCATACAACGTGTAGAAATACCGCCAACCGAGGTGTTCCTGTACGGTTGAATTGCAGCGCCTCTATAAACATCCACAGGGCGGACAGCTATAAGTGGCTATTCGGCAGGCCTTTTACTATCTTGTAGGCTAAAATCTGATCAACTCGCAGAGTCAGTGTCAAGGCCCGCTCCCACCTAGTGGAATGGAATGGAATGGAATGGAATGGAATCGAATCGAATCGAATCGAACAAAATTTGTTTTTAACATGTGTTTAAACCGGATATAGATATGGCGATCGCCACGAGTCGAATCGAATCGAACCGAACGGAACAGGATTCTCCGCCAAGAATATTTTTCGACTAGCGGAGCGGAATCGAAAAGAATTATCAAGATTCGTGCAACTTCGTAGACGATCGGTTCGAGATCTTTCGGACGACCATTTGGCGGCAAATGTGTATCAGCTTCATCTTCTTGGATACGGTTGGGAACGTTCTGTTTTGTGATATTTTATTTAACTTATTAATACTAGACACGGAAAAACTTTTCAATTTATTTCAAAAATCAAATTTTCTGTACACCAAGACCCACGAGCATTACTGCAACACAACGTAAAAAATAATGCCTGGGAGAAAATAAGCAAGGCTATGAAAACTAAACTTACAGTATTAGAATATTCAATTTTTTTGGTAGGTTACTGTAGTCTATATACAATTTATTTCATCATTTTTGTTGACTTTATCACAAAATCATGTTATATTGGTGTCCACATACAATATATCAGTACGATAATTGACATCGCATCTCACATGGGATGTATTATATTTACAGTGAACGATTTCGTAAGTGGCATTCCCTAGGTGTCAAACTGTCGTATACGTGTTCCTAACAAATAGTAGGCTACTGTATACGAAACTGCTCTGCTGTGGACAATAAATACACTTAACAGTATTTAATTAATGTTACCGAGAGAGTCGGCCGTGCGGTTAGGGTCGCGTAGGTGCGAGTTTTCATTCGGGAGATAGTGAGTTCGAAACCCACTTTCCACAGATGGTTTTCCGTGATTTCCCTACTTTCACACCAAGCAAATGCTGGGGCTTTACTTTAATTAAGGGCACGGTTCTAGCCCTTTCATATCCCATCGTCGCCATACGACCTATTTGTGTCGATGTAACGTACAGTAAATTGTAAAAAATAAACAAAAAAATAATGTTGAGGCTACCTCGATTAATGATTTCATCCTGTCACGGGACGCAATGTACTGCACTTTCGTCGTACGTAGCTGGCCTGTCGAACACTGCTGGATTTAAATAGTAAAGAAAGGTGGTGGGGAAAACTCTCAGGAATACTTTTTAATGAGAACGGTCCGGTCCCTTCTGGGGACGATTGTCCATGGTTGAATAGCTAATGGACTGGGAGCGATTGGCACATTACGATTGTCACTGGTGGCGATTGACAGGACACCGCTTCAACAGCGTCTACGCCGTATCGGGCGAGGAACGTCACAGCAGTTACTGAAGTGATTTCTGGTGACAACTTCTAGTCATTGGAAAAAGAAATGCCAGTAAGAGGAATACGTTTTTTCTGGCAGTACAAAGTGCGTAAGAGCAGTTGATTGAGTCGTACATGTTCGAGTCCCTACTGAATATAGTAGCGGTCGTAATAAAGAACCGTTATCTGAAGAAATTCAGTAGTGTAACTGGTAATTATGTTAAATTAACTCTTGCTGATGCTCTGTTACTTGGTTTAAAAATAATTTCCGCTTCTGTCAGTCTGTATAAACTTTTTACAACGTTACTAATTATAATTAAGTTTTAATGTTCATGAATACGTGCCTAGAAGAATCATCATCAGGAAAGTAATTTGGGGAGGAAGAGGAAATTACAATAATTTTGAAGTTAAATGAATGGAGGGAATGACAGCTGGAAGATAAAAAACAAATATGGAGGTTTTCCGGTAGTCATCTTGGTAGACCTTCAGCACGAATTTGTTTTGGCGGCGGAGTTTCTTCGCGTGTCAAAACGCTCGTTCCAGTCATTTCAAAGTTTTCATTTAACTTAGTGATGTGGTAATCCTCAAGCCCAAATAGTCTAATAAGGTTCGTTACGCTTTAATTACCTGGGAAGGAATATCTGAATTCTTCTTCTTTTCCTACCGCTTTTCCCACACCTGTGGGGTCGCGGGTGCGATCTGTGTCGCACATGTGGCTTTGGCCCTGTTTTACGGCCGGGTGCCCTTCCTGACGCCAACCCTATATGGAGGGATGTAATCAATATTGCGTGTTTCTGTGGTGGTTGGCAGTGTAGTGTGGTGTGTGAATATGAAGAGGAGAGTGTTGGGACGGACACAAACACCCAGTCCCCGAGCCAGAAGAATTAATCAGAAGCGATTAAAATCTCCGACCCGGCCGGGAATCGAACCCGGGACCCTCTGAACCGAAGGTCAGTACGCTGACCATTCAGCCAACGAGTCGGACGGGAAGGAATATCTGAATAATGAGTGGTAATTTTAATGTACCAAGACAATAAATGGTTGGACGTAGAATCGTATGTATAGAATTTAGGAACAGTACTGGGGACTGTGAGTAGGGTTTTCAGGTGTCCCGTATTGTACGGGATTTCCTGTATTTGATGGTCTGAAGAGTTTTTTTTTTTTTTTTTTTTTTTTTTTCAATTTGCTTAACCTCGCACCGACACAGATAGGTCTTACGGCGACGATGGGACAGGAACGGGCTAGGAGTGGGAAAGAAGCGGTGGTGGCCTTAAGTAAGGTACAGCCCCAGCATTTGCCTGATGTGAAAATGGGAAACCACGGAAAACCTTTTTCAGGGCTGCCGACAGTGGGATTTGAACCCACTATCGCCCGAATACTGGATACTGGCCGCAATTAAGCGACTGCAGCTATCGAGCTCGGTGGTCTGAAGTACTGTCCAGTTTTAACAGCAGACGGGGTGCCCTGTTTTTTTTACCATATTTAAACAACTCACTTCTGCCATGGTTAAAATTATCTGTTTTAGCATGTACCGATCTTGCATTTCAGTTCATTAGTCTTCATCTAGCGATTCTGCGCTATGATCGAAACGTGTAGTAGGCGAGCGAACCGCTGTTGCCAAGCCCAAGCGTGGGACTTGTGGGAACAAGAAGCACAGGAATCTGGTCTATGTCAACACAAATTTTCAAATGTTCAAATTATTTTAGCAGAAATTGCTAAAACTGGCGGTTTGTGTTGTTGTATGGTGGGGTGAGAGTAATGCCTGTTGCTCACAGTAAAATTTTCTTTCAAATTTATTGTACAATAATTTAATTTTATAAAATGTCTGTTGCTCACGGTCAAATTCAAGTTTTATAAAACCTTTGATAAAACTTTTCATAAAATAGGACATGTTCTGTTCCGTAAAATTAATTTTATGAAACGAACCAATCAGCGAAGCTGACATCACGGTGATGCTGGCGCTGCGTCGTGAGAGGATTGTGAAGCTCGATTGTAAACAAACACTTCTTTCTAAAATGGCAGGATCCGGATGGACTAAGGAAGCTGTTAGTGTTTTACTGACGAATACCAGAAATATCCTTGTTTGTACTTTACCACAACAGAAATGCAAGAAGAGAGGCAGAAAACACAATCGCCGAATTCCTATATGAATGCTGGTCTTCTAACCTCAACTAATTTTCGACCAAGGACAGCAATCCTCTACCTTCTTTTCTTCTTTTCATCCAATCCCATGTCCAGCATTTCTTGGCATTTCTTTTCTTCCTTTTAATCAGTGGTTTAGTTGGACCGCTTTAGAATGACGTAACATTTTTACATCATCATCATCATCATCATCTGTTTACCCTCCAGGTTCGGTTTTTCCCTCGGACTCAGCGAGGGATCCCACCTCTACCGCCTGAAGGGCAGTGTCCTGGAGCTTCAGACTCTTGGTCGGGGGATACAACTGGGGAGTATGACCAGTACCTCGCCCAGGCGGCCTCACCTGCTATGCTGAACAGGGGCCTTGTGGAGGCATGGAAAGATTGGAAGGGATAGGCAAGGAAGAGGGAAGGAAGCGGCCGTGGCCTTAAGTTAGGTACCATCCCTGCATTCGCCTGGAGGAGAAGTGGGAAACCACGGAAAACCACTTCCAGGACGGCTGAGGTGGGAATCGAACCCACCTCTACTCAGTTGACCTCCCGAGGCTGAGTGGACCCCGTTCCAGCCCTCGTACCACTTTTCATATTTTGTGGCAGAGCCGGGAATCGAACCCGGGCCTCCGGGGGTGGCAGCTAATCACGCTAACCACTACACCACAGAGGCGGACAACATTTTTACATTCAGTAAGAATATCTTATAATCCATACATAGCGCTGAAACGTCATGGGTGTACTCTAGCGGACTAATATTGAACCTTACGGTTTTTATGTTCATAATTATCAGTGATTCAAAGGTACTATACAAAAATAATTGGCCCTCCACTTCTACTTTGGATATCTGCTATGGTGATAAGAGTGTTGGCAACCTTTGTGACTTTTTCCACATGTCAGACAAGAGGAGGTACATTAATGCTTTTAGATAGTATGTCGAGACCAAGGAAATTCCAGTGGAGCTGATGCCTTTAATCAAGAATGTACAGACTATTCCAATCTTTTAAGCAGAAGCTGAAAGAGCTTTCAGTACCATGAATGAGATCCACACCGAAAAGAGAAATAGGCTGCTGGTTGCAAGATCAAGCGGACTTATTTTCATAAGCAGCGTTTGACTTCCTGTGCATACAACCATATGTCAAGTCATGGCTACGAAAGGGGAGACATTCATCTGATGAAACGACTTGTCGGAAACATGAGGCCGCTGATTTTGACACCCAATACGAGTCCATCTGGAAATTGCTGAATTAATAAGCTGAGTTCCTGTAAATAATTTTTTCCAACTAAATCACTGCTTTTAATCACTGTACAACATATAATTGCAGCTAAAGCAGCAAGTTTTGCTTTGTTTGTTGGAGCCATACTTTCAAACAATAAGTTGAACAGCTGATTCTTGGTTTAAAAGTTTATCGATAGATGGCAGCACATGAACTTCTTAGTTCAGAAGTGAGTTCATAGATGGCCATCCTGTGACTTCCACGGATTTTATAAAATAATTTTACCGTGAGTAACACAACTTGTTTTCACCAAATTTTTATAAAATGAATTGTAAAACAAATGTTACAAAACATTTTGCCGTGAGCAATAGGCATAAGAGTGTTCATACTACAGTAGTATGCTTATAGTGAAGTGAGATTCAGTATTACTAAAATAAAAAAAAGGCTGTAAGTGAAGAAAAATACTGGTTTCAAACTGTTTATGTAGAAAATGAAATAGCAAAATACTGTAATAAAGTTTGCGCCTATAATGTAATTATACTTAGTATAGTAAATTATATATCAGTAGCCCGCGTGGTGGCCATGATCGTTAAGTCGCTGAAGTCTAAACGGTGTGATACCGAGGTTAGCCGGTTCGAGTCCCTTTAGTAAAAAAAAAAAGTCACCATCAGAATGTTGGCCGGCAGGGTAGGGGAGTGGTGGTATACAATTTCGAATCACTAGATTGCGTGCAAAAAGCCTGGATTAAATTTCAAACCTCTCCGCAGTGCTCATATGGAGTGAGGGCATATGACGCTGTTGATGGTGATTCGTCCGTCGGATGGAGACGTTAAGCATAAGGCTACGTGCCGCCACCGAGTTTCGCCCTCTCCCTACTATCATATATCACGTCATTCATTTCATCTCATTAACTCCTCTGATGAGGTTGAAGTCAGGAAGGGCACGCCACAACAGATTCTATTTTTTGCTATTTGCTTTACGTCGCACCGACACAGATAGGTCGTATGGCGACGATAGGATAGGGAAAGCCTGGGAATGGGAAGGAAGCGTCCGTGGCCTTAATTAAGGTACTGTCCCAGCATTTGCCTGGTGTGAAAATGGGAAACCACGGAAAACCATCTTCAAGGCTGCCGATAGTGGGATTCGAACCCACTATCTCCCGATTACTGGATACTGGCCGCACTTAAGCGACTGCAGCTATCGAGCTCGGTACGACAGATTCATCTCACCTCATACCCGACGCCGTAGGGAAACGGGACAAGGGTTGGACAAAACAGTAAATTATATATCAGTGTTTTCTTGAGCAAATCTCGTTTTGTGTCGACATGACCTGTCCCTTACTGGAATTTCAAAAACTTGGTAACCCTACCTGTGAGAGTTAACAAAAGATGACAACGAGCGAGTTGGCCCTGCGGTTAGGGTCGCGTAGCTGCAAGCTTGCATTCTGAAGATGGTGGGTTCAAATCCTACTTCAGTGGCCCTGAAGATGGTTTTCCATGTTTTCCCATTTTTACACCAGGTAAATGCTGGGACTGTACTTTAATTAAGGCCTCGACTGCTACCTTTCCAATCCTAGCCATTTCCCATCCTTGCTTCGCTGAAAACCTTTGTGTTACTGTGACGTTAACTAGCAAAAGAAATGAAAGTTTAAAAATCAAACTAATTTCCAGAAAACATGTGTGACGACAGTGTTCAATATGTCATTTTAAAGAGGAGGGATCAGTGTACCTTGCAACAAGATTCTAACGTTCGTATGACTTCATCATTTGATGCAGTAGCACCGCCATTTAGAGGTACTAAAATCGCCGTGCTGTACGACAAACAATTAGTGTAGCTCTGGGCTTCGGCCTTGTAGCACGTCGTGTGAGGTGTTGTTTGATTGCCTTAGTGATTTATAAAAGTATGCGACGAAGAACTCAATTAGTGAGCATCTGAAAAACTATGGTGCGAAAAAGTGCGAAAATCCTCTTTCTTTCACAGATATTGGGACGTATGGAAAATGCATGGCTTCAAAATGATCGGAAACCCATAAGAGAGGATTGAGCGGCTTGTCAGGGTTACAAAGCGTCTAAAATCAATGCCGAGCGTTGTGAGACGAGTTCCAGGTTACTTGAGTCCCAGCTGACCGCATCTTCTGCCTCACTTGAATGATTTGGAACTCGTGAATTTTGATACTTATCACCCTGGTGTTGATGAAGAAGCGCCGGTGCAGATTATCTGTCTGGGAGGAGGCTTAGCCCGCCCCCTATGGAATTTTTGCAAAAAAGTAAAAAAGAAATTGAAAATAAACTAAACAAACATTCAGAGACATAATTGTAAAACCAACAGATGTGTTTAATCTATTTTCTAAGAAGCCTAGAAAATTGTATTTTAGATTGTAAACTGAACATACAATTCGCTGTAAAACTGTTGATCTTGATCGTATTGTTCTTGTTCTGTATCATTTTGTGTGTACTTCAATCTGAATATCAACATAATTCACTTGTATCAGTGTCCTTATGATGTCAAATCATGCATGCGCTCTGCGCCAGAGAGGGCTGGTCTCCACCGTCGGCTGTCCTGAGAGTGATTTTCCCTTCTCCTTTATGTTCTCCCATCTTCTTTATCTTCTATGAGCATTTTTGCCATCTCGTCGTCAGAGCTCCTCAATTGTAATCACGTAGGCTGAGTGAACCTCACCCTCAGATGCAGGTAAAATTCCCTGACCTGGCCGCGAATCGAACGCGGGGCCTCCGGGTGAGAGGCAGGCACGCTAGCCCTAGACCGCAGGGCCGGCCCTACGAACATAGGTGGTATAAATATAGATTTACTGATGTATCTCTCTTATTATGTATACTATTTTTCATAACATAAGCCATTGTGCATCGACTTTGTGTGTGGTCGACGGTTGCAGAGTGGGCTTCGGTTGGTCCGACAGCTCTGCACTCCGACCAACCGAGCAGAGGAGGAGTGGCCGCGGCTCTACGCCTCTGTATTTGGGAGACGGAGAGGAACTGGTCCCCACCGTCGGCTGTTCTGAGAATGGTTTTTCCTTCTCCTGCACTAAGGCGAATGCCGGGACAGTCCCAAGTATAGGCCATGGCCGCCAGCCCGCTCACCTTCTTCACAGCATCTCTTTCACCGTAACAAATCTCCCGACCTGAGAGACGTCGTCACCGTCTAAAGAGGCCCGCCTCCCCCTTCAGGGGAGGAATGAAAACATTTTTAGTAGTAGTAGTAGTAGTAGTAGGAATCGACTTTGTCTTGAGATAGGTAAATCTGTTAGAACTGTTAGAACTGCTACATCTGTCACTGGTACAATATAGTAACTGCGAAAAGTAACAGTTAAAAATAACGTCCAACGTTACTCACCTTTTATTGGTCACAGCCTGGTCACGGCTTCAAGCTTGTCTCCTTACAGCTGTGAGGTTTGCCCATTCATTCGCCCGCACATGCGCGCACGCATCACTACATTGTTGAAAGTCGGTGCACCAGAACGCATTCCTATTTGCTATAAGTTAACGAGAGGCAGACAACAGATGAAATGAGAAGACAACATAGCATCTTTTCTGAAATCTAGAGGAATGAATTTGACAATGCTCCAATCAAGGATAGAAGACAAGAAAGCATGACGATCTGTCTGCCGAACCTCGACACAAACCGGTACAAGAGGATCGATTAAGTAAAATAAACTCATGTTATGTTATCTATAATATCAATATGGAAAGTTAGTAGACTAATTTATTTATATTATTATAATATTATTTATTTATAATATTATAATATAGGTAGCCCTGCGCGATGTTTGAGTCAACGATTACCCCTGAGTAGTTGAATATGTCATAACAGGTTACACTTTAGTTACCAGATGACAGCAGCAACTTAAACAAATACACTATAGAGTATATTATATACTATAGTGTTTGACTTAAAGCAATCTCCTACGAAAGCACTCTCACTTTTAAGACATGCGTACTATTTGAACTCTGAAGGTCACATTTTGTGTCTGTAAGCTGCTACTAGTGACAGTTCCCAGTTATTGTTTTCACTAGTACGTTATTCTATTGCCGTTACTCGGTAACATGCTATTTTTTGTGCTAGTTACATTTGTAACAGTGACATGCATGTAACTGTGACAAAGTAACTGCTACGTTATTTTGCAGTCATCTTTAGTACGTACAGTATACTGACTTACATCGAAATTGTTCAAGCAGTTTTACGAGTTACGCGGAACAGATTAGCATACAGACACAAAGGAAAATCAACATTTTTGTTATTATTTTATTTTTACCAGTTGCTTTATGTCGCACCGACACAGATAGGTCTTATGGCGACGAAGGGACAGGAAAGAGGTAGGAGTGGGAAGGAAGCGGCCGTGGCCTTAATTAAGGTACAGCCGCAGCATTTGACTGGTATGAAAATGGGAAACCACTGAAAGCCATCTTCAGGACTTCCGACAACGAATTCGAACCGCCTATCTCCCGAATACTGGATACTGGCCGCACTTAAGCGGCTGCGGCGATCGAACTCGGTGAACCAAACCTTTACAGGTGTTGTATTATTACATTGTTGTCATTCATTGTGACTGGCTATCCCTCTGCTGCATATGTCTGATATTATAGATATGTAATATCCTCAGCAGGGGCGTAGCCAAAGGTGCGGGAGAGGGGGGGGGGTTGTTACTGGGGGTTAGAACACCCTCATGGAGATTTTACAAAAAGAATCTGAAAAAACTTGTAATAAACTAAATAAACATTCAGAGACAGAGATCTGTTTTATCTGTTTTATAAGAAACCTCGAAAGTTGGATTGTGGATCGTAAATTGAACATACCATTCGCTGTAAAACTGTTGGCCCTAATGTATTATTCTTGTTCTGTATCATTTTGTAGTGTATTGCAATCTGAATAACAACATAACTCACTTGTATCAGTGTGACAAGTCTTACATGCGCGCACCACACACGCACAAGCTCCTTCGTTGTGTTCTATCAGAGTTTTGTAACTATAACCCCCGCCCCAGCACCATCGGCCTGTCGCGGCTACGCTACTGATGCTCAGTAGTTTATTTCTTTAATCTTCATTGCTGCATCTCTTCCATAATAAATTACTTGCTCTGCGATTTAGAAAAACTCACAACTTACATTCTTCCACTGATTTCCATATTCTTTCTTGAAGTCTTCATTAATATTCAGTTCCCAAGTTCTTAAGTTTTTAAGTACTTGGACTGCTTAACTACTTTGGGACCTTAGCCTCTGATTTTATTGCTCTTTTTTACTTATCTCAATATTTCTCCCATTGTCGCAAGAGTTTCTATGCTTTCTCCTTCTTCTACCGCTTCCCCACACCTTGGGGTCGCGGGTGCGAGCTGTATCGCACGCGTGGATTTGGATCTGCTTTACGGCCGGATACCCTCCTAACGCCAACCCTGTGTGGAGGAATGTAATCACTATTGCATGTTTCTGTGGTGGTTGGTAATGTGGTGTGTTGTCTGAATATGAAGAGGAGAGTGGTCGGGCAAACACAAACACCCAGTCCTCTAACCAGACGAATTTATCAGACTCGATTAAATCCCCGACCTGGCCGAGAACCGAATCCGAGACCCTCTTAACCAAAGGCCTCATGCTGACCATTAAACCAAGGAGTCGCACAGTTTCTATGGTTTCTAGAGTGAAAACCGAGATATTTATTTCAGTTACTTGAAGATTTTTCCATTATTATCATTACCTTAATGTCCACCTTAGTAGAGTAGTAGAGTAACAGTTAGTTGCCGTCATCGGAGACCCGGGTTCGATTCCCGGTACTGCCAGAGATTTAAAAATGATAGGAGGGTTGGTAAATGATTAAAATGGTACACGCAGCTCACCTCCATTAGGGATGTGCCTAAAAGAGCTGTACCACCTCGGGATGAGAGCACGGGTTTGCTTTTTATTACCTTAATAGGAAATGTTACATTAATTTAGTCGTAATTCTAAAAGAGCTAATGGGCTACTTGCTATGGTTTGAGTAGTTGTAACCTTTTGCGTGCTATCCATTTCCATAATAGACCAATGATTGAGTTGTACAATGGTTAATGGAAACAGACTTCAGAGATGTTAAGGGTTCGAAAATTTCATCTTTACTTCAGGTGCCCTGAAGATGTTTGCTATCACCCTCATCACCTTGAAAATCGCTTTGCACACTTTCCCCTTCTCGCACCAGATAATTACTTGATCTGTGCCATATGTTACTTCCACGGCTTCCCAATATTTTTGTTGAAAATTGCCTGTGGAATATAATTACATGTTTTCTGGAGATCTGAGTTTATCTGTGGGATTTCTAAAGTAGATTAACAACTCAGATTTTCGCCGACGATGAATAAGAAAGAGTAGGGCTGGGAAGGGCATCTTCCTCGTGTGAAACAGGGAAACCTTAAGAACCAACAAAATATATTATACAAAATATACACTCATGATCTTAAAAATAAGAACACCTTGAAATACTAGGGATAGTAAGTTCATATCCACGGGACATGTGCATTAGTATGTTCTGTGGGGCCGATGACCTTCGATGTTAGGCCTCTTAAAACAACAAGCATCATCATCATCATCATCAGTATGTTCTGAAGAAATGATAAGCAATAGTTGGGGCGGCGTGTCACGCCACAGCAAATGCAGGATTGAGGCGCTCACGACCAGGTCTCCAGACACGAATGCAACCGTTGTCAATGCATAAACCCAATCTGGATTCGTCCTAAAGACAGCCCGGTTCCAATCCGTAGCATTCCAGTTCTGTCATTCTCGACACCACCGTAAACGTACACGACGTTGAATAGATGTCAATGGGCTCCGTGAGATTAAATTTCCTTCAACCAAGCGCCGCAGTGTGTGTGCGTGACCTCACGCGTCCACTCGTCCCAAAAACGCCGTAACATTCTGATCAGAACCGCCTAGGTAACGAGTGATTCGTTGATACGACCATCCAGCCTCGTCCATTCCAATATGTGCCCCCTTCCAAATTCTGGTAGCTGGGCGAAATCTCGCGATTGCGTCATAGAGGCATGCCGAGTCGTCGATGAGCTTTCCATAACCATAAGCAGCGTAGCCTGTGCGAGCCATTAAGTAGGTGAGGGACGGCAGCACGTTCACGGCTTCTGGGGACAATACCGTTCAACTAACCACGTCACTACGCTGATCATTTGACTATCTGCTTGAGATGTAATTGCATGGCGAGTTTTGCAGAACCGTTGTCTACGAGATATACAAGGCCGGGAAGTGGACCGATAGAAATGCGGGTCGCAAGTAATTTTACGAATGTCCGCTAGAGGTATCGACATTGTGCTATGCTGTTCGCGCGAAATATATTCAATTAATAGTACATGTTGGTTTTTAAAGACGTAAAAGACTACAAATAATGAAGTTAGGACCACCTATGTGCGATTTACT
Source organism: Anabrus simplex (assembly GCF_040414725.1). Taxonomy (NCBI): domain Eukaryota; kingdom Metazoa; phylum Arthropoda; class Insecta; order Orthoptera; family Tettigoniidae; genus Anabrus; species Anabrus simplex. The sequence continues at coordinate 341,220,903 of NC_090268.1, read as the reverse complement.
TCCTTCATTTCCTAATCTAATATTTCCTACATCACCTGCCTTCGTTAGACTGCACTCAGTTACTTTTGTTTTGGACTTATTTATTTTCATCTTGTACTCCTTACCCAAGACTTCATCCATACCATTCAGCAACTTCTCGAGATCTTCTGCAGTCTCAGATAAAATAACAATATCATTGGCAAATCTCAAGGTTTTTATTTCCTCTCCTTGGACTGTGATTCCCTTTCCAAATTTCTCTTTGATTTCCTTTACTGCCTGTTCTATGTAAAAATTGAAAAGGAGAGGGAACAAGCTGACAGTGCGCATCGTCTGATTCAGAACAACATCAGTATTCTTAACATAAGGGCCATTCAGCCAAACAGAAGAACAATACTCGGCTATAGAGTATACCAGTCCCAGTGCTGACGACCTAAGAGTGGATGCTGATGCTTCCCATGTAGAACCTCCAAGTTTCTGAATGATATTGTTCCTGCTCTTCAGTTTATCAGCGGTATTCATTAAATGTTTTCTGAAGGATAGTGTCCGATCAAGAGTTACTCCAAGGTACTTGGGGTTAGGATTGTGTGGTAGGGGAGAGTTGTCGAGGGAAACATTCGAAGTAATGTTTGCCTGCCTGTTATTAAGGTGAAAGAGACAGGTTTCCGTTTTTATGGTGCTAGGTATCAAACACCACTTATCAAAGTACTCGCTCAAAATGTCAAGGTCTGTTCAGAATTGCTTCTATCTCATTCACATTGGATTGCTGAGTAACTATTGCTAGGTCATCCGCGTAAGCGAATTGGCGTGATGTAGTGCGGGGAATATCGGCAATGTACATATTCAACAGCAACAGCTTCATCTAAGTTGTTCATGAGTTCATCAGCTACATCTGTTTCTCCATTCTCTCGAAAATCACTGTAGAGTTTTTCACATGTTTCATTCCATCCGATTATGTACTCCTTTCTGACCCCTCTAGGAATGTGTCTTTTTGCAGCGGCATGTATTTCTTTAACAAATCTACAATAGTTGTTGACAACAGGAGGAATCCATCTTATTCTGCTATCAAGATCAGCAGAGAAACTGTCCCAGTTAGCTTTGACAAAATTCCACCGTGGAAGAGGAGACGATCTAATAATGGGGATCTGAGTGCCTATTTCCAAAAGAACAGGACGGTGCTGACTGTGTGGGAAGTTTGTGAGCACTGTACGAATAGCAGGTAAACTGCATCCCTGGTGATCATTGGACACAAAACATAAGTCAGGATTGGTTTCTGTGTTCCACCTTGCTGATTTAAAGGAGCCTTTTTCCTTTGGGTTGAAGATGAGCTGAATATTGGACAAGTCTGACCATTCAGTAAGTTTTTCTCCACAAAGGTCATTTAATCTGTATCCCCATTGGGTGTAATGGCTGTTAAAGTCACCCACATAGACAGCAGCATGTGCAAAGTTTGGAAGAACATTATCAGGCCATAGGATACCTGGAGGTTTATAACACAACTGTCAAGCTGTTAACCTGAGTCACAATATTAGAAATGTTGTTCTCATGGTGTGTAGAGACTAGATGAGCATCCATGATGGAGTTGTAAACATAGGTCGCAGAACCGTATGATTGATGATAAGTAACTCCCAGTAATCTGTAACCGTGGATATTTCCTCTTGTGTGCATTTGTGACTCATCAGAGATATGAGTTTCTTGAACACAGATTAAATCAATGTTATTTTCTAATGACAGTTTGGACAAATGGTCGGCCTTAGATTTACTCATGCCTTCTATGTTAATTTGAAGGACTCTTAATACAGGACCCAAGGGTTTGGTTGATTGGCTCTGAAAAGAGCTTCTGTGAGCTGTCATTTGTTTGTGTACCATTGGTCAGGAGATCTCGAGAGACAGTCTGACCGCCAAGTGCTGATGTTCAGTTCAGTAATGGAAATTTAATTCCAACTACCTTAGCAGGGGCACCACGGGCAGGAATCAGCTTTACCCCCCTAAATGAAGTGTGAGTGTTGCACTGACCACCACATGACAAAGTGGTGCTGAAAATAAAATTTTCCTGACACCAGTGTGATCCTTTTCCTAATAAACATTTGATTTCTAGTAGGATGGAATAACTTATTTAAACGTAATATTTCCCCCCACTCTGGTCGATATCCACCTTACTTATCTTTCACGTTAATATCGGGAGCAATTTCTCCATGAATACCCCTCCAATCTTCGCCGTCTCACATGCTTACCCCATGGTCATCAACGCGGAAGGTCTACACCAGGTCTGTCCGGGGGTCATTATACCTGCTTCCGCTGTAACCTTGCAACAAGCCAACAGAGATTTCAAACTTGAGGACTTTGTTCATTTCTCTGTCCCCTTATCTTCAAATGATAAGTTTGTTTATCACGTGCAGGTTAACCAGTTGTTGATATTTCTTATCATACAACTGCTATCGTATTAGAACACCCGTCATAAATGTTTCGACATGACGGAAATATTTGGTTTTCTTTCCTGTCTTGCTCTAGATAGGATTGTAAAGAGTTATCCTGGCTTTTGAACTGCGTCAATAAACTGCTTTTCTTAGTTTTGTAATGATTATGATAAGGGTATGTGACCTAAAGCTTTCCATATCCAAACGTTTCAGATCATCCCGTAATTTGATTTTCAGTCTAAAGTATTAATACCATAAATATGTTGCTGTAGGCAGAAGCACAATCGGAATATCGAAGCTGGAAGGCAGACCGCCTAGTGACACGGGTTCAGAAGGTTTGCAAATATTATTATTGACGAAAGACGTACTGATAATAGTTAAACATTTCAATACCTGGACTATGGTGTACATTTCTGTTGAGACTTCTTTTACACGGACAAACCTTTATATAAGATAAATTCTATAGAAAAGTTAATTTGTATATAAAAAGGTATTAGTTTTCAACTTACCGGTATGAGAAATTTAAAATGCAACATACATATGATTACTTCTTTAACATTTAGCTCTTCCATTGGAGCGAAGTATAGTAATCTCATTCAACTAGTTTTGAAAATGTTTTTCATTGTCGATATAATGAGAGCAGAGGCGCGTCGACGAGGAGGGTCTATCAGATCAGCACACTCTCCAGCCAGAAACGAAGGAAATGTTTGTTGTTAAGTTTCTAATATGAGTAAACAAGAAAATGATCATTGTAAAAGACTAGTATTTTCTTAAGTCTGGTTGTAAACTACTTAAAAAATACGATTTGTAAAATATCTAAGTACGGTATTGCATTAATGCAGTAGGCTACATGTTGACTTCAAATATTCATAAATATGAAAAAAAAAATGGTTGTTCCTTGTAGTTTGCTTTAGGAACTTGTCATTGTCCATTGTACACCACTAAGGAAAGATCCTGGTTGCGCCCTTGAATAAGAGCATCGTCTCCTTAAGGTTAAATGGTAGAAAAATAAAATCTTCGCATCCTGCTGTAGTGGTTATTATCATTTTAAGAGGAAGTACAACTGGGTAACCATCCTGACAACATCGGAGGGAAAATGAGAGAGGTCCGACGTTTCACAGTTATCAGCAAAAGAAAGAGAAGAAAGACTAAGAAGGGCGTGAAGACTCCCTAGGCCTCGAAAACGTAATACCGTCGGGGTCGGAGGAGAACAGGAGTTGACAGGGTAGTCGGGCAGGAAAGATGAAAGTGAGGAGCCCGACACAAGTGGAACCTTCGGCACCAACGCGCGCTCCCAACTTGATTGCTCCTAGTCTCTCTTTTAGTTGTCTTTTCCGACAGGCAGGGGATACGGGGATGTATTTTACCCATCCCCCACCCTCGCACTGTCCAGGGAATTTAATACTGGAGGGATTTTAAGGATAAAAACAAAATAAAATATGCTGATCGAAGGGGAATTAGAAATGTTAATAATTTACCAAGAGAGATGTTCAATAAATTTCCAATTTCTTTGGAGTCATTTAAGAAAAGGCTAGGATACCAACAGATAGGGAATCTGTAACCTGAGCGACTGCTCTAAATGCAGATCAGTAGTAAATGATATTGATTGAATATTGTTATGAAGATAAAGAAGCAGATTTGTACAAGAACATCCACTGCTCTTTCGATTTGCCTAAAATTTATCATTTCTTATACTGGTGATCACTACCTGAAGTCGAGTCCGTACAATCACTTGATCGGTACATACACTTCAGAAAATGGAAATTGCAACGCCATGAAAGCATTGGTCGTTTGTGTTGATTTTCAGGATATGGAACGATGCCATGTAGGTATGTAAACGATCAAAGTTTCAGACCCATTGGATTGTTGCTACAGGTCTCCCCACGTGATTGGTCGCGAAGGAATCAACTCCAGTATACGGACTGTGGTGTAGCGTAGTTGACTTGCAGTCTGTGCAGTGAAGTGTTCCCCGTCGAACATGCCTCGACGACAGAGAAGAGCACGCTATCAACAACTGTCGCCGTTAAAGAGGGCTCGGATGATTGGGCTGTGTGAGGCTGGATTATCGCTAAGGACTGTCGCTGCACGTGTTGGCCGACAGACATCTACGGTACAACGTGTGTGGCAGCAGTGGTCAAATAAAGGTACCCACACTCGTAGACCTGGCACAGGCCCAGCGCGACAGACATCTGTGAGAGAGGATCGCCGCATCATTCGGATGGCCCGGATGGAACCCCATGCAACAGCAGCGCAAATTAGAGCAGCTCTGGCACCCCACGTTACACAACAAACAGTTGGTAATCGCCTGCGTGCAGCTGGCTTACGAGCCCGTGTCCCTGCAGAAGGTGTTCCATTGACCCCACAACAGCGACGTGTAAGGCTGGCCTGGTGTCAAGAAAGATCGACGTGGGTCGACGAAAGGCATAGGGTCGTTTTCAGTGATGAATCGCGCTTCTGTCTTGCCCGCAGTGATCGCCGGAATCCTGTGCGCCGACGTACCGGGAAGAGGGGCCGCCCAGATCTTATTGTCGAGAGGCACACAGGGCCAACACCAAGCATTTTTGGTCTGGGGAGCTATTGGCTTTAATGTGAAATCACAATTAGTGGTTGTTGAGGGCACTATGACTGCTCGACAGTACGTTGATAGGGTACACAATCCAGTGGTTGTCCCTATGATGGCGAACATTGCTAATGGCATGTTTCAGCAGGACAGTGCCCGGGTTCACACTGCACGCGTCTCCAGAGAAGCTCTCCACGACATCACAACCTTAGAATGGCCCACCAGATCCCCGTACCTCAGTCCTATTGAGCATGTGTGGGACATGATGGGTCGACAACTGGCCAACCGTCCTCAGGCACCCACAACTCTGGAACAACTGACCCGTGCAGTGCAGCAACCATGGGCCACAATTCCTCAGGAAGCGATCCAGGGCCTTATTGACTCCATGCCTCGACGAATTCATCAATGTATCGCAGCTCATGGTGGGCACATCCTGTATTGATTGTTGTCCAAACTTGCGGTCAGAGGGACCTGAAAGTGTAATCATCGAATTACAACCGAACACTAGTCCTGCGTGTTCAATTGCAGCAATGTAGCACCACTCCTTCTGGGTGTTGCAATTTCCATTTTCTTCAGTGTACATTTTAATTCAGTTAGCTTAATTTAGTTAATTAAACAGCTTAATGTTACCTTCATCGGCAGAATTAGAAGGAAACTCCAATAGCTAACGAAGTCTATCCTCTCAGATCAATCATTGTGTCCCATGTTGTTTCCAAGTTCTGAAGAGTTTGAAACATTTGAATCAAGTTATCTTCAATGTGGTAGGCCTACCATGTTTTAGCTCGTGCTATTTATTGTAGGATACTTTCATTATTAGTGCGGCTTAATTTGTGCATACATCTTCATTATAGAGAGCCTCAATGACTCAGGCGGCACCGCGCCGGCCTATCACCACTGGGTTCCGTGGTTCGAATCCCGAACATTCCATGTGAGATTTGTGCTGGGCAAGGCGGAGGCGCGACATATTATCCTCCGGTTATTCCGCTTTTCACCGAGTTCGATAGCTGCAGTCGCTTAAGTTTCGCCAGTATCCAGTAATTGGGAGATAGTGGGTTCGAGCCCCACTGTCGGCAGCCCTGAAGATGGTTTTCCGTGGTTGACCATTTTCACACCAGGCAAATGCCGGGGCTGTACCTTAATTAAGGCCACGGCCGCTTCCTTCCAATTCCTAGGCCTTTCCTATCCTATCGTCGCCATAAGACATATCCATCTCGGTGCGACGTAAAGCAAAAACAAAAAACAAAAAAAACCAACGCTTTTCCCTGTCATATTTCACTCCAGCAACACTGTCCTATACCATTTCATTTAATGTCAGAATCATCGCCCCATAGGAGTGCGACAGGCTTCGGCAGCCGACACAGTTCCCATCCTCGCCGCTAGGTGGGGGCTTCATTGATTCCATTCCTGACCAGCTTGAAACTGGAAACAGGTTGTCGATTTTCATTTTCATCATTATAGATTGCTATGCCTTTCAGCGTTCAGTCTGCAAGTCTCTGTGAATCAACTGTGTGCCTTCACAATCCTCTATTTCTACCTACTTTTGTGGCCTTCTGTAGCTTACACCTCTTATCTTAAAATAATTAAAAACAGAGCCTAGCCATCATCGCCTTCGTCTCCTTCTGGTCCTCTTACCGTCTATGGACGAGTCCATTACGTTCCTGAGTAATCTGTACTACTTCATTCGCCTCACATGACAGTTTTATACATGAAGCTTCACCCATAAAGAGTTCATTGCTAATTTAGCCCTTTTTCCTCATTCCGAATACCCTCTTTGTTTGTATGCCAACCTAAAATTTTAAAAGAAACATATTATTGCTCGGACATATACATTAATTAATTATTATGCCAATTTACCCGAAACAAATCATTATTCACTCACCTTACAACAGAAATAAACATGAGGTCAAATTTCCCTACCGGGGATGTACCTGCATTGTACACTTTAGTGCCTATGTTACAGTAAACTATAGTCATTACATTCATTTCACTCTTGTAAGGAGATATTTGTTTCTTCTATAATAATAATAATAATAATAATAATAATAATAATAATAATAATAATTGTACCGGGCGGTACACCTCTACTCTGTTTATTTAAAAGTTGCGCCAGTTGAAACTCCTCTTCTGGAGGAAGTCTGAACTTTATCTACACTATTAATCTACTAATTTCTCAGAAGATGTCACTACCTGGAAATTTTTGAGTTTGTGAACTGTGTCATTTTTGATGTGTTTTTGTTTCGCTTGAAGTAAGAAGTGTGAACTTTCTCCTCTAGAGGACACTACTGAAGATCAACAATAGTGCGACCTAGTGCGGAGTCAAAGAACTATTTTGTTGGAGAAATTTTTATTTCAAGAGTTTGTTCTTGGTTAAATTTCTTTCTGTCATTGTTTAAGTTGGCTGTATACCCCTCTTTTTCCCCTTATTTTGGATCTAGCCAATCCCGAATTTCTTTAATTAATTTTCCACCAATAATGTTTTTCTTCTTCCTCTATGTAGGGGTTTCTTTTCCCTAGCCAATAAAATTTTTGTGGGAGGGTGTTTTCTTTCCCCTAACGCCTAGAATCTTCCGTGAGAGGATATAAACTGCTGATTTTGGGGTCTCCGGGCCACTTCTGTTCCATCTTTCAGTGTATTAAGTACATAGCAGGAGGCGGGGAGCGCCTCTTTCCTCGGCGGCGGTCAACAATAAGGTAATGGCCGATTAATAAATTCTTTCTTTTCTTGCTCAGCAGTTTAACTTTCGGGGCGGGTTCTAAGCGTTCAACCATGTAACCTTTTCCTAAAATGTAAAAACAACTGGTATCTATTCTATTTTAAAACGACATATCGGGATAGAGAGTGCTTAACCCTCTCGAGCTCCCACTCACATCGTCTTAAGGTGAACTTATTTTCTCAACCAATTCTTCCGTAATGTAATGTAAATTGCTATTAAGTCACCTCTGTAGTATGGGATTAGCCCTTGTAATAACGGCCTAGTGCCAAAGTAGGTTTTAAAAAATCAAAGTGTATCAGGAGTGCGGTTAGCCTCCTCTCAAATTGTTATTTTAGAGGTCATGTAATCAACCTCCTTTTCATGTAATAGACCTCAGTAGGTTGGGTATTTTACCCCTGTGAATACGTCCTTAGAGGACAGCTTGAAGGTAGAGTTTGGTGTGGCCTTTGAGAGGCTTAAATTTTAAGAGCGGATCGCTCTTTTGAAAATGGAGTGTCATATGCCTCGTGAAGGCTTTTCTGTGTAATTCGGAGCCAGGGGCTCCTAGGGATGAATGGGGTTTTCTGCCCCTCTGTTAAAACTTGTGTTTGTGGTAAAACTGAGCTGATCGCTGAAGTCAGGGCGTGAAGCCCAAAACCTGTAAATATTGTAACTCCCCTTGTTTTGCTACATTGTACCTGCCATGTCTGTTATTGCTTTGTTTTTGAAAAGAAAATATAACCTTGTTAAATTTTAAATTAATTTTACATGCACTATAATTTCGTAGCTTGAAACCCATTCACACCCGCACCTTCTTTTACGCATAACTACCGCTAAAACACGGTAACAAGTGGTAGCAGAGCGTGGTTGAATGGGTCTCAATTTAGCCCCTTTTGACGGCTAAACATTGCTTTGATTCGAACTCTAACAATTGTCTCAGTTGCTGGAATTTTTTGAGTTTTTCAAAATTGTTCTGTCATCATGCCCGGCCCTCGCGATGTTCTCCTCCTTAACTATTTGCGCAAAGAGGAGTTGATATACGAGTTAACTATCAGAAATGTGCAATCTGGAGGCACGGTTGCAATCGACACCAACAAGCTTAGAGAGTCCCTTGATTTGCCCATTTCCATCCCCAATTTGGGAGAGAAAGAAATTGATGATTCTTTTTCCACGATCGTCGAGAATATTACTGGGCTAGCATCTGTAGTCAGCTTTTTTGATGAAAACGATCCGTCTCCTAATCAAATTAAGCGTGTGCAAGGCAGGCTGTATCACTTTGCAAATAGAGTTAATGATCTGTTGTCTCTAAAGGTGAATGACGTTCAGAGGAAGGACGCTAATACGCTCCTTGAAACTATTTCTGAATTGTCTAATAAGGTTACTCAATTGCTAACCGGCGAAGTTCCTCCCAAAACTGATCAACCCGCCACAGTGAACGTAGGTAGTGATGAAGAGCCTCCTCAGGGAGAAGTCAATAGGATAACCGTTGCTGCTCAAACTATCTCTGCCCCATCGAACAACGAATCTGAACGCCGTGCGTCATTGGGTAACATCCGCTCTGAATTAACTTCTTTGCCATTGAAACCTTTAACGACTATGTCACCTGGGTTCAGTAGCTTGCCTCATCCATTGGCAATGTTGCTTAGAGGTATCTCTAAGTTTTCCGTCAACACCACCAGTGATGTAATTTCATTTTTAAGATTTCTAGTGGAATTTCAGGATCATGCTCTTGTTTTTTCTCTTTCGCCATGTCAAATTTTGCAAATTATCTATCCGTATGCTATTGGTATTCTCTCTGATAAAATCGTAAGAGCCATTGCCGAGCAATCATCTATTGAGGATTTCCATGCCCATTTGCTAGCTAACTTCATCCCGGCTAGGGCCAGGTCCTCCCTGATTCAGAAGTACTATTACCGTGTACAGCGCTTGGATGAAAACTTGGCTGATTTCATACAAGATATCAAATTCTACACTAGGGTGTTTGCTCTGCACTTTCCTGAAGATCAGATTGTGCAGGCTATTGTAGAAGGTATTTCACCATCCTACAGGTCATATTTGTGTTTCGCGGCGTGTCCGCAAACCTTCTCTGAACTTGAAGCATTGGCCGTCTCAGCGGAAGGAGTTAGATACGCCGATTCTTTGCGTGTCGCGAAAGAACCCCCGCCTTCCTTTAGTAACACTCGGCCTCCACCTCGCCGACCAGTCAATCTCCGTAAATGTTATGCTTGCGGGTCGCCTGACCATCTGCGCAACAAGTGTCCACTGATCAAGCCAAGTGGGACTAGGAATGGAGCTGGTTCATCACAAGGCTGCTTTAAATGTGGGGCTTTCTCACATATCGCCAAGAATTGCCCAAACTCAAATAGCACCCCCTCCTGCTCTGGTGCAAATTCCACCCATGCCAATAATAAAAAGTGACTAGCGGCTTCGGCTGAGTCGACTAATTCTGCTTTCCAAGGCTCAGCCCCGGGCAAAAGGGTCGAGAATTCAGGGAATGAGCAATCTTCAAATTCTTTTTTTGAATGCCCCAGAGAGTGTCTTAGGATTGCGGCGGATACCCCCGCACCTGTTCCTTTTCTTAGGATTGAGTTGAATAACGAGCCTATAACAGCTCTCTTAGATTCAGGCAGCGTTTGTTCCATTATTTCGGCTGATTGGTATTCTAAATTGAAATCTGTTTGTAAACTCCCTGACTATGACTCATCTCCTGTTAAATATGTTTCGGCTAATTCATCTCCATTAGAAATTCTAGGTTCCTTACATGTCAAAATTCGTGTTTTTAAATTTACATGGAATATCAAATTGTTTGTGGCCAAGCATTTGTCTTGCCCCATCATACTGGGAGCGGACTTCATGTCTCACACTGGTCTGGTGCTCGATCTTCAGAGTAAGTCGTGCACATTCAAATTTGCCTCTAATTGTAAAATCCCTCTATTAAAGTGTAATTCTGTATCATGTTCATCTATTTCGCCTACCCAGGATGAGATGTTGTTAGACCTTAGACATCTACCTGAGGATCAGGCTGATAGTATTCGGAAACTGTGTCAGTCGTTTCCCGAGGTGTTCTCTGATACTCTTGGTGTTACTGACCTTATTGAATACAAAATTGAGGTCACGGATTCGATTCCTGTCCGTTTTCCACCGTATAGGCTATCTCCACCTAAAATGAAGGCTCTGAAAGAAATCATCGATCAGATGTTGAAGGACGGTATTATTAGGCCCTCTAAGTCAGCGTATTCTTCGCCTATTTTTCTAGTACCGAAACCTCAAGGAGGTTTCAGGCCTGTCATTGATTACAGGGCTCTCAATCGGAAGGTGGTGTTACAATCTGTGCCCCTTCCCGACCTTCATTCTTGTTTTTCATGGTTTCGTAAGGCCAAGTTCTTCACCATCTTGGACTTAAATCAGGCCTATAATCAAATTCCCCTTGCCGAAGAGTCTAAACACCTTACAGCGTTTGCCACGGACTGGAATTTATACGAATATAACCGCGTGCCTTTCGGGCTCCCCACGGGGGCAGCTGTGCTCACTAGGCTACTAGATAGGGTCTTTTCCGACATCAAATTTGAGTACTTATATCACTACTTAGATGATGTCGTCGTATTTTCAGAGACCTTTGAAGAACATCTAGATCATCTGCGAGAAGTTCTCGATCGCCTTCGTAAGGCTGGGTTAACTGTTAAGTTGTCCAAGGTTGCCTTTGCTAAGCCCTCTATGTCATTCCTAGGGCATATTGTGTCACCCGATGGAGTAGCAGTCGATCATTTTAGAACACAGGCCATCCGTGATTTTAAACCTCCCAAGGACATCAAAGGTATCGCCAGGTTCATTGGTATGGTGAATTTCTTCAGGAAGTTCATTCCTAACTTTGCTAATAGAGCGGCGCCCTTAAACCTTCTTCGTAGGAAAGGCATCAAATTCGAGTGGGGACCTTCTCAACAAGCCGCTTTTGAAGATCTGAAATTAGCTCTCTGTAATGCCCCTGTACTTGCTATGCCTGATTTCTCGAAGAAATTCATCGTCCAAACCGACGCATCGTCGTCAGCAGTAGCTGCAGTTCTTCTTCAAGAGACTGAACTAGGGAGGCGACCCATCGCCTATGCGTCTAGGACATTGTCAGCTCAAGAAGCAAAGTACTCCATATATGAGCTTGAAGGTTTGGCAGTCTTATTCGCCTTAGAAAAGTTCCGTCTCTATCTGGAACACGTCAAATTCGATCTGGAGACAGATAATCAAGCCTTAAGCTGGGTCTTAGGTAGGCCGCGTCGTACAGGTCGTATAGCCCGTTGGGCCATCCGTATTTCTGCCTTCCAATTCGATGTACGGCATATCAGAGGTACTGAAAATGTTGTTGCCGATGGACTCAGCCGTATGTTTCATAACGACGTAGAGACCCACGAACCGGTCGACAGTTCATCACCTTCCGAGTCCATACTATCTGGTGTTAATGCCATCTTAACAGATGCTCCCATGCTTTTTAGGGATATTGAGAAATACCAACGTGAAGATCCGACGCTGGCTCCGATAATGGAAACCCTTTCTTCTGGGGAACATGCTGTCCCTTATGTTCTGAGGAATGGTGTTCTATGTTGCCCTTCGAGGCATGATAAGTTGATGAAAGTGTTTGTTCCAGCGGTTCTTGTACCTATGATCTTCAAATACTATCATGAGACCCCATTGGGGGGGCACCTGGGTATCTTTAAAACTCGTGAAAAGATTCGTGAAATGTTCATCTGGAAAGGTATGGACGGTGAAATTCGGGAACTTGTAAAAGCTTGTAAATCTTGTTTGATCAGTAAACCCACCATGTCCACTAAAGTAGGCCTTTTGTCTTCTCATCAAGCGTCGCGCCCCATGGAACGCCTGTATATTGATTATGTAGGACCCTTCCCCCAGTCGAAGGGAAATGCCAACAAATTCATCTTTGTATGTGTAGATGGTTTTACCAGATTTTCTTGGTTATTTCCGACTAAGCTGGCTACCGCTCAGTCCACCATTACTTGCCTAAATTCTATTTTCGCTTCTTTTGGTCCGTGCCAATACATTGTATCTGATAATGCTAAGGCTTTTACATCTAATTTATTTCGTAAATTCTGTTTTGACTTGTCCATCTCTCATGTAACTACTTCCGCTTATTACCCTCAACCATCTCTGGCTGAACGGGTTAACCGTAATCTCAGGTCCGCACTTATTGCCTATCATCATGAAGATCATTCTAGGTGGGACACGTCCCTGCATTGGTTAGCTTTTGCTTTGAATTCGGCGGTCCATGAATCACACAAATTTACTCCAGCTTCTTTAATGTTCAAGTTTGTTCCCAACTCGCCGCTCTCTAACCTCTGGTCTCTGAATGACATTCTACCCGAGATAATAGATCCGGACAACATTAGAGATCTTTGGAAGAAGGCTAAAGCCAATCTTAAAGTGTCTCATGAAAAGGTTAGGGAAAGGTATGATCGTGGACGGAGACCCACCACTTTGAAGGTAGGCGACCAGGTTATGGTCAAAAATTTTGTTCCCGCGGGCAAGCTTGCCCCCAGATTTCATGGGCCTTGTATCATTCTCGATTTTCTTACGCCGGTTACCTTATTGCTAAGTAATCCAGCCACCGAGAGGATATTTAGAGTTCACCTGTCCCAGGTGAAACCGGTGTAATTTCTGTGTTAACTTGCTTCATATTATTTTGAAAGGATATGAAGGTTATATTTTTTTGAGTTTCACTTTTAAGGCATTCTGCCCCTTCTGTAATATTTTGGTTTTAGATGTAAGCCTTGTGTAAAACCTGCCCCGACCCGTTAAACTGCCATCCTGTTCTTGCCACGGCCATTACCACGCTCCCGTCTCCTGCTCCACCTTACACTGTGGCTTCATAATAGTAAATGCCATGGATATCTACACGCCGCTGGCCCCTCAACCTCTCCACAAGCCTGTACCCTCAAAGAAGATGATAGTCCAACACAATTCTGCCGCCTAGCTTTAATGTTCCAGCGCCCCCGCAGCCGCGCAGCGCTGTGCAGCGACTGGGGAGGGGGATGGGCCCCCTCCTCTCCAGCGAGGACGACATGTGCACGGCGAGCCGGAACTCTCCTCCCGGCCAAGGCTGATGTGCGGCGCACGACCTGCTACATGCCCGCAGCCTGTATCTGTTCACCGCGGGCGCGGCGTACTTCAACTCCTCTGCTCCCCTCATAGTGCGGGCGAGCGGTATCTCAGGGTACTTGAGGGGTCCGAGCGGCCTCCGTTGGACGCAAGCTGCAACGGCCGGTCTGGCCATCCGACTCAATCTACATCAACTACATGGACAGTCACCATAAGCAATAACTACACTTGGGAATTCAACAACAATAATTGGTGGACATTGCCAAATTTTTCATCACTTTCAAGTATTAAAAGTTTATCTTCAGAAATTCAACTTCTAAAAACAGAAAGACTTTACTTCACCTGCAACAACAAATTGTGAAACTGAATCACACAACATTCTGAAAATCTTGTAATCTATTTTCATATTCACTTTATAACTTGGAACTTGTTTCAAACTGATTTCATGTGTCACCCCTGGAGGAACTTTTGGGGGGGGAGGTCTGTACCGGGCGGTACACCTCTACTCTGTTTATTTAAAAGTTGCGCCAGTTGAAACTCCTCTTCTGGAGGAAGTCTGAACTTATCTACACTATTAATCTACTAATTTCTCAGAAGATGTCACTACCTGGAAATTTTTGAGTTTGTGAACTGTGTCATTTTTGATGTGTTTTTGTTTCGCTTGAAGTAAGAAGTGTGAACTTTCTCCTCTAGAGGACACTACTGAAGATCAACGATAGTGCGACCTAGTGCGGAGTCAAAGAACTATTTTGTTGGAGAAATTTTTATTTCAAGAGTTTGTTCTTGGTTAAATTTCTTTCTGTCATTGTTTAAGTTGGCTGTATACCCCTCTTTTTCCCCTTATTTTGGATCTAGCCAATCCCGAATTTCTTTAATTAATTTTCCACCAATAATGTGTTTCTTCTTCCTCTATGTAGGGGTTTCTTTTCCCTAGCCAATAAAATTTTTGTGGGAGGGTGTTTTCTTTCCCCTAACGCCTAGAATCTTCCGTGAGAGGATATAAACTGCTGATTTTGGGGTCTCCGGGCCACTTCTGTTCCATCTTTCAGTGTATTAAGTACATAGCAGGAGGCGGGGAGCGCCTCTTTCCTCGGCGGCGGTCAACAATAAGGTAATGGCCGATTAATAAATTCTTTCTTTTCTTGCTCAGCAGTTTAACTTTCGGGGCGGGTTCTAAGCGTTCAACCATGTAACCTTTTCCTAAAATGTAAAAACAACTGGTATCTATTCTATTTTAAAACGACATATCGGGATAGAGAGTGCTTAACCCTCTCGAGCTCCCACTCACATCGTCTTAAGGTGAACTTATTTTCTCAACCAATTCTTCCGTAATGTAATGTAAATTGCTATTAAGTCACCTCTGTAGTATGGGATTAGCCCTTGTAATAACGGCCTAGTGCCAAAGTAGGTTTTAAAAAATCAAAGTGTATCAGGAGTGCGGTTAGCCTCCTCTCAAATTGTTATTTTAGAGGTCATGTAATCAACCTCCTTTTCATGTAATAGACCTCAGTAGGTTGGGTATTTTACCCCTGTGAATACGTCCTTAGAGGACAGCTTGAAGGTAGAGTTTGGTGTGGCCTTTGAGAGGCTTAAATTTTAAGAGCGGATCGCTCTTTTGAAAATGGAGTGTCATATGCCTCGTGGAGGCTTTTCTGTGTAATTCGGAGCCAGGGGCTCCTAGGGATGAATGGGGTTTTCTGCCCCTCTGTTAAAACTTGTGTTTGTGGTAAAACTGAGCTGATCGCTGAAGTCAGGGCGTGAAGCCCAAAACCTGTAAATATTGTAACTCCCCTTGTTTTGCTACATTGTACCTGCCATGTCTGTTATTGCTTTGTTTTTGAAAAGAAAATATAACCTTGTTAAATTTTAAATTAATTTTACATGCACTATAATTTCGTAGCTTGAAACCCATTCACACCCGCACCTTCTTTTACGCATAACTACCGCTAAAACACGGTAACAATAATAATAATAATAATAATAATAATAATAATAATAATAATAATAATAATAAACAACCTCTGTTAATATACCTAGGTTTCTTAATCGAGAATCGCACATATTTCAAAAGACGTTTAGTATGATCTGAACAGTAGCAGTTCTAAATAATAATTTAGTGTGACTATTACTAGTCTGGTGCAACCCTTGTAAGGCAGACCCTCCGGAGAGGGAGGCATCTGCCGTGTATAGGATACAGCGTGTTAATGTTTTGGAGGATAGTTTAGTGTGTGGTATTTTCAGGAATGTTGGGAGCAACACAAATTTCCAGTCCCTGAGGAAAGGGAATTAGCGTTTACAATTAAAATCCCTTGTCTCAGCCAGGAATCGAACCCGAGGCCCCGAGCACCGAAGGCCAAGACGCTGAGCACTCAGCCATCCATACCAGTTCTGAAAACGTATTGATTAAAAATGAGTATTTCATTGCGAGGAACGAAAGGTAGCGATGATGATGGGATGGGTGCAGCGGCGATTACTGTTTTAAGTATGTCTAGATAATCTTCCCCTCTTAACGCTAATCAGATGAGAAAGGGATTCCAACCTTCGAAGAATGAAGATACCGACGGAAGAAGGACATAAACATTTCAGATCAAACAAATCTAATACCGTCGGGTTCAGAAGAGAACTGGAGTTACCGAGCAAGATCGAATAGGGAAGAAGGCGCGGGGAGCCTGTACAAGTAGGTAAGTGAAAACAGTGCCAGGCCCATCTAGAAACCTCGTGGTCACTATTTTCTCTTCAAGTTTATAGCCCTTGGGACTTCTTAGTGACAGGCTGTATAGTTGGGTCGATAACTGGCTAAAATCGACTTCGTTTGGGGGCGTAATTTTAGACCAAGGTGATCTGAAGATAAAATTGCTCGGAGCATTTCATTTGCTTTGCCATAGACAAAGACAATTTTTAATATTACTACTTTCGTTTTCCTTTGAGTAGTGGTAGCGGTTTTTTTTTTTTTTTCAGTTGAGGTAATAAGTTCTGTATTTCTTCATTTTGCTGCTGGTTTATTATTTCCTCAATCAGACAGTTGTCCCTAGGATGTGACTTTTTTTTTTAAAGGCTTCTCAAGTTTACTGAAAGAGGATTAATATAGTTTGTTGTACAAATGTAATGCCAAATTTTTGATCGGATTTTACGAGAACCTCAGGCATTTAAAGTCATTTAAAACTTGGATTGCCAAAGAGAAATGATATAAACAATGGAATTATGAACAATGCGGAATTATATTTTTTCTCAACAGTTACGCTGCATTTGTGTCGTGTAAATATGTGATCCTGCTCGCGTTGAAGTATGTGCCGTCTGGCGGGGCCTGCCGTACACCTCGTAGACGATGACAAATGCATGTTCCCGGGATTAATTTGGCAGGGAAAATGAAGATGCTGGAGAAAACTTATTCCGCCTCTGCGCTGTCTAGCTTAAATTTCATTGAAGTCTCAGAGATCTAAATCCTGTAGGCAAAGGTGAAATGCCCACGCCAGTGTTTCAGCAAGGGACGCGCCATATACTGTAACCAAGAAGTATTTTATTAACATAGATACTTAATTCAAGTAATAGGAAAATAAAGCCTTCCTTAAGGATTTCTCGTACTAGCGATCTTATTTTACAAGGATATTGGGGAATTTTAATTGAATTTTAGGTTATGAATAGAATATATAGCTCTGCTCATAGACAATTCTCACCGAGCTCGATAGCTGCAGTCGCTTAAGTGCGGTCAGTATCCAGTATTCGGGAGATAGTAGGTTTGAACCCTACTGTCGGCAGCCCTGATCATGGTTTTCCGTGGTTTCCCATTTTCACACCAGGCAAATGCTGGGGCTGTACCTTAATTAAGGCCACGGCCGCTTCCTTCCGATTCCTATCCCTTCCCTGTCCCATCGTCGCCATAAGACCTATCTGTGTCGGTGCGACGTAAAGCAACTAGCAAAACACAAAACAAAACACGAAACTGCTCTGCTGTGGACAATAGATACACTTCACAGTCTTTAATGAATGTTACCGAGTGAGTTGGCCGTGTGGTTAGGGTCGCGTAGGTTCGAGTTTTCATTCGGGAGATAGTGGGTAAGAAACCCACTGTCGGCAGGCCTGAAGATGGTTTACCGTGGTTTCCCTATTTTCACACCAGGCAAATGCTCGGCCTGTGCCTTAATTAAGACTACAGTCCTAGCCCTTTCCTATCCCATCGTCGCCAAAAGACCTATCTGTGTCAGTGCAACTTGAAGCAAATTGTAAAAAAAAAAAAATGTAAAAAAAAAACAGTTGAGGCGACCTCGATTAATGATTTCATCCTGCCACGAGACGCAATCTACAGCATTAAAGTAGTTTTAAAAATGATCACGGACTCCAATTGCATCTGAGGTAGCATTTCCTCCTGAAAAATTGAACTTTTCTGTTAAATTCTACTATTTGAGTAGTTGTTGAAATTGCAATAGGCCTACAGTAACTCTGAAGTAGGCTTGTCGTCGAGACTTAGCTTCATCGCGCAATAAACAATCAAATAAGTTTGAATACTCCTCTTTTGGCTCTCTTGATAATTTTGTGCACCCAGAAACTTTTCCGACCTCTCGTAATTTTCTGCCTCCTCACACCTTCCATCAGACCGTCCACTGTAAGCCTGAAGTTAGCCGTAGAATTCCGTTCGATTCTGTTCCGCTAGATGTGAGCGGTCGAGTGGAAATTTCGCCTGTTCGGTTCGATTCGATTCCAGTAAGTAGGAGCAAGCCTTCAGACGTCCCAATTTAGTGGGATTTCCAGTTAAAATATTACATGCCCCTCTTCCAAGCTGGGTGGGACGCAAAGCGGCCTGCAGTTAGGAAATCAACATCATTTTACACCTTTTACCTCTTGTAGGTGGTGGCGATATTTTGTTTTAATGCTTTACGTCACACCGACACAGATAGGTCTTATGGCGACGGGATAAATGTTTTAAGAGGGAGTACAACTGCGCAGTTATCTTCTATTAACACTAATCAGAAGGAAAATGGGAGAGGTCCGACACTCCGAATAATGTAAGGGAAGGGTCACGAACGGCGTGGTAATGAATGACTCCGTAGGCGTCGCAAATCTGAAACCGACGAGGTCAGAAAAGCACAAGAGTTGACCAAAGGACATCAGATAGGTAAAATGAAGCCGAAGAGTCTATCACGAGTAACTGGAAGCAGTGCCAGACTCAGATGGAAGAACCATGGTCGCTAGCTCACACTTCCAAGATGAAAGATCCTGGGTTCCCTTTGAGTCGCCTCTTACAACAAGCAGGGCCTTAAAAGAAGTTCAGTAATTGATTGATTGATTGATTGATTGATTGATTGATTGATTGATTGATTGATTGATTGATTGATTGATTGACTATCAAGCCATGTTAAGAACACTTTGTTTACGAGGAATAAGTTAGTACCGCAGAATACCTGACGCTGTAGACAAGGTGTCGCTGAAAATGTCGCTATAACGAAATTATTCTATAGGCCTACGCATTTAATTTAGCTCTATTTTCTTTCTTTCTTAATCTGTTTATCTTCCATGGTTGATTTTTCTCTCGGACACAGCGAGGGATCCCACCTCTACCGCCTCAAGGGAATTGTCCTGGAGCGTGAGACTTTGGGTCGGGGGATGAAACTGGTGCGGAGGACCAGAACCTCGCCCAGGCGGCCTCACCTGCTATGCTGAACAAGGGCCTTGTGGGGGAATGGGAAGATTGAAAGGTATAGGCAAGGAAGAGGAAAGGAAGCGGCCGTGGCCGTAAGTTAGGTACCATCCCGGCATTTGTCTGGCGGAGAAATGGGAAACGACGGAAAACCACTTCGAGGATGGCTAAGGTGGCAATCGAACCCACCTCTACTCAGTTGACCTCCCGAGGCTGAGTGGACCCCGTTCCAGCCCTCGTACCACTTGTCAAATTTCATGGCAGAGCCGGCAATCGTACTGAGTTAGCTTTGCTGCACTTTGATTCAGTCTCATTTACTATATTGCCATCCTGGGAGAATAAAAATGAAAATCCACAGCCTGTTTCCAGTCATTCCACCGGCTCAGCAATTGAATGAATGAAGCCCCATCTAGCGGCGAGGATAGATATTGTACCGGTTGCCAAAGCCTGTCGCACTCCTCTGGGGCAATGATAAATGACTGACAGATGAAATGAAATGTTAATGGAGAGTGTTGCTGGAATGAAAGATGACAGGGAAAACCGGAGTACTCGGAGAAAAACCTGTCCTGCCTCGATACATATCCCAAATACTTAAAATGAACTTTAATGTTAATTGCTTCCTTGAATTCAAGGCCGCATCTCGACAAAGCTTACCAAAGAAATACAAATAGCAGGTATACAATAATGAGTCATCCAAAAAAATCAACAATGGATATAAACAAAAATGTGAAGAGTAAAAACCAAGGACCAATGGGAATGTCTTCATTTCCCTTCCCGAAGGGAAGGGGCGGGCCACCTAGAAGGTTACGCCTTCTTTCTGGCCAGGATATTTGGCGGGGTTTGGGGATTTGTTGGTGTTGGAAGATGAAAATGGGGAGCTTGATTTGGAGATTCGGAGATGTGGCCTCTTGGCTAAGTGGCGCAGCGTCTGTTCTCTGCTTTTTTATTATGCTTGTGTTACAGTTACATGAATTTGGTTTACAATGAGTTACAATTATATAGAATGTGGTACAATAATGTTACAATACAGTAGTTTAGAATTTATTGTTGGGAGTTAGGGAAGAGGACCTGAATGATTTGTTGATATAGGGAGGAGAAGTTGAGCAGGGATGTAAGTAGTACATGGAGAAGGTAGGAACGGTTGTGGGGGTTTGGTAGGTGGAGTTGGGGATCGGGAAGCCGGGCGTGGTTACGAGAAGTGGAAGGGCGGGAGGGGGGTTGCGGGGGAGATCGAGATGACTCCACTCGATGGTGGCGGCCGAAGAGTTTTATCCCCTGCTGGATTAGTCGCTGGACTTCCTCGGATGTCTGGAGCTGGAGTCGCATCATGAAGGTGGGTCCGGCTTCGTTGTCGATCCTGGATGCTCGTTTTTAAATGGAGTCCGGCGAGGCGCAGTTCATGGATGATGAGGTTCACTGGAATTCCTGGGTTCACTCCCCTCACGACGCAGCTGGAGTTGCACTCAAGCGGTGGAGATGTGTTATTGCATTCGGGTGCTGGTGGTGGTGATGCTGGTCTTGCTGTTTCAGTTGTTTCCTTAGTGGGTAGCCGGGCTATTGTGTTTGGTGGGGTGGTTGGAGTAGTGGAGATGGGAGACATCATAATTGGGGAGGGGTGGGTCGTGACTATGGTGGTTATGGGAGTATTAGGTGAGGTAAGAGTAGGGTAGGTAGCGATGGTGGTGGTAATGATAGTGGTGGGGGTGGTATATGTGTAGGACGGCGGCTGCGGTAGTGGGGTGTAGGGAGGTGGCTGGGTGCCAGGTTTCGGTGACTGCGGTGGAGGAATGTATAAGGGTGGTTGGGTACCCGGTTTAGGTTCAAAATTATTTTCCATATGTTTCGGACATGGTTCCACAATGTGCGGCCATCCTTGTATGTAGATACCAAATTTCAGGGCCTTCTGTACGTCGAACTCCGTGGCAAGTTGAACCAGTACACTTTCCGTTGGAAAGATTTAGGGCTGGGACGCCTCTGTTTTGGAGAGATCGGAGGAGTTCTCCATCCGTGAGGGAGAGATCTACGCTTTTAATGACACAGTTTGGCATTTTAGGGAGGCCGACTTCCTATTTGGTGTCAGGCCTATTTATGCTGTTTGGCACGGCAGGGTATGAGGTTAGAGATGTGGTGTTCCCCTGCCGTAATAAAAATAGGCGTAGATGGAGTAAAAACATTTAAAAGGGTAATAATAATGATAGACGGATGGACATTTACTATATATACAGTCGAACCTGCCCTATCGGACACCCTTATTCAGCGGACACCTCCCAATACAGACAATTTTTATCGGAACCGATTTTATGTTACATAAGACAAGTGTTAAATTGGCCTCATTTAAGCGGACACCTCGAACTCCGGACAGCGGACATCGCCATTTGTTCCGTCCACTTGACTTAAGCGGACAATTTACACGTTGCAGGACAATTTATTACGCCGGACGACATGTCATCCTTTCTTTTAAAACCATTCTTCAGACATAAGAAAATCCTTTTTGAATGCTTGTACTATTTCAAGTGCAAGGGGAGATAAGGTACATCGGAGTTCAGTTCTACCTAGTGGTGTATAGGCCTATTCCGAGAATACTAATTGCCCAGAAATGCTGACAGAGACTGTTGACTCACAAGTTACCTGGGGATTTTCTTCCCTTATTGCATCATTCTATGCATAACTCGGATTGTCGCTGATAAGGTCGAGCTCAGGTAGTCAACTTGAGAAGGAAAAGACGAAGCTTCACGATTACTTCACGAAGTTATGTTTGTAAATGATGTAAAATCACTCATAATAACTCTCTATGAAATACTAACACTGAAATGACTTAGTAGAATAACAAAGTAAAGATATGTATGCTTATATTTATGGTGGATGTTCTTTGCCGTTAAAATGTGCGATTATTTTTACAAACTTGTTTTAGCGGACACCTCTCGTAACGGACATTTTTCCTCGGAACCGACGGTGTCCGCAAAAGGGAGGTTCGACTGTATATATATATATATATATATATATATATATATATATATATGTATAACTTGAACGTGTAATACAATATTGTGAAAAACACACAGTACTACATCTCTAGATTACTAGCAAAATATTATTTATTTTATTAAGGCCTTTATTTGCATAAAATAGTCATTTATTTGAATAACTCGATGCTTATGTCATTGCAGTTAACCGTATTCGCCGGGAGATGGCTCTATGAATGTTGTTTCCGCTGATCTTTCTATGCCAGCGCAATAGAGGACTATGTGAAAGTTGTGTATGCAGATTTTTCTATGTTAGTCCGGTAGATGGCTCTGTGAAATCAAGTTATCGTTAGAATGTGAGTATGTTGTTACTCCATATTGGTTCTAATAAGGGATGTGTGACAAAATTATAAAATTAGAAGTCATTACAGGTGCTTCTAAGAATCAGGTAATTTATCTACCTAGGATTGATTTGGTGTCTACTGACAGTAACCTACCTTTCAAATTAAAAGGAGGTAGTTCCCGTTATGTCTTGCTTTCGCAATGACCATTAACAAAGCCCAGGGTCAAAGGTTTGACATAATAGATATTTACTTCAGCCATGGTCTGTTATATGTGGCATTTAGTAGCTTCGGCCGCGAGGGATGTCAGAATTATTTTTTTTTTTTTTTTTTTTTTTTTTTTGCTAGTTGCTTTACGTCGCACCGACACCGATAGGTCTTATGGCGACGATGGGACAGGGAAGGGCTAGGAGTGGGAAGGAAGTGGCCGTGGCCTTAATTAAGGTACAGCCCCAGCATTTGCCTGGTCTGAAAATATGAAACCACGGAAAACCATTTTCAGGGCTGCCGACAGTGGGGTTCGAACCTACTATCTCCCGAATACTGGATACTGGCCTCATTTAAGCGACTGCAGCTATCGAGCTCGGTAAAATTAAAATTATAACTGCACTATATCACGGTCAGTTCCCCGAAACTAAAGGGTATTTCACAAGAAAAAAAAAACATAGTTTACAATGAAATACTAAACTCAGTCAATGGATACGACAGGCATATGCAGTCATTTACAGTGAACTGAAGCCTACTTTACAAAAGTAATTAAAGCATGACTGTTGTTCATTTTTAGTCTTTGCCCGCAGTTATTGCTGCGGCAGGCCACCAGTATTATATAAAATAATAAGTTAGGAAGCATACAAATTGTTTCTTTATATACGTATGGAGCCTTTACGGGCTATTAGAGAAATGTATTCACCGGAAGACCTAGTTTTATGCAGATATTAACAAAGAATTTTCGGATGACCGCTGTCGCTTTAATTAGTAAGCCAAAAACTTCTATACCGTCAAGGTAATACGTCTGTTTGTAATAATCTACAGTTGGTTCGTATATATATTTTTTTCCCTTGTGAACGTCTTCAAATCTGACAGTTGGGTCCAAGATGTGGGCTTTTCCTTGAGCTTCTTTATAAACTGACATATCTGTTCTTCTTATGCTCCCTTGTGCGGATGAACCTCGAATTTCTTCATGTACGATGTAACCTCTTAAAAAGTATACCCACCGAGCTCGATAGCTGCAGTCGCTTAAGTGCAGCCAGTATCCAGTATTCCGGAGATAGTAGGTTCGAACCCCACTATCGGCAGCCCTGAAGATGGTTTTCCATGGTTTCCCATTTTCATACCAGGCAAGTGCTGGGGCTGTACCTCAATTAAAGCCACGGCCGCTTCCTTCCCACTCCTAGCCCTTTCCTGTCCCATAGTCGCCATAAGACCAATCTGTGTCGGTGCGACGTAAAGCAACTAGCAAAAACACAGTGGAAATTCTAAAATCTGGCAAATCGGACTCTCTGTTTACAAATTTGGGGAGGAACTTTACATAACCACACAATAGCACAGAATATAAAGTGTAAAGAACTGTTTTGCACAGCGTCCTCAGCTCCGAAATGAAGTGACAGCAAACCAAACTCTCTTCTTTAAAACCTTGAAGAAGGGAACCAACCCTCTCTAGACTTTAATGAAAGGTTTTCATTGGGTGCTGTGTAATTGATCGGAGAGTATGTTGAAAGAAGTTGGTCCAAGTCTGGTAATCTGTCAACAAAACCCCACTTGAGAGACGGGCGTCTCTTTCAACACTTCCGGCAAGGGGAGAAGTCCTGAAGCCTTACAAGTCGAGCGCCCCTGTGTGTGCACGTGCTTCACGCGTGGGGACTGTGACATTTGTTTTAAGAGACTTTTCGCCTCTTGATTTTCTTTCATAACAGCTAAATAATCTAATTTATGATGAAAAATTAATTGATAAAAAATCTGTCACTTGGGCGACAGCCCTAAATGCACGAAAAAAGTGGATAGAAGAGAGACGAGATATTAGGGGTCTCTCTTCAATTCAGTTTTAAATCGTTGCAGTGTTTCTTTTATTTGCCTAGTTTTCACTCTGATGTACAATTTTTACCGACCGAGTGGCTGCGCGGTTTGCGTCACGTAGCCGTCAGGAGATGCATTCAGGAGATAATGGGTTCGAACCCCACTGTCGGCAGCCCTGAAGAAGGTTTTCTGTGGTTTCCCATTTCACACAAGGCAAATGCTGGGACTGTACCTTAATTAAGGCCACGGTCGTTTCCTTCCCACTCATACCAATTTCCTCTCCCATCGTCGCCATAAGACATCTCTTTTCGGTGCGACGTAAAGACAATTGAAACAAGGATAAAAATCCACACCTCAATGTTAAAAACATCCTAGGGATATGAGCTTCGAATTTGAGGCAAATAAAATATAATGAAATATGAAAATAAATTTATTCCTAAAAATTACAATCCTTTTCTTAATCACCGTTTTCCGGTCGATTACATTGGCAGTTTGCCTTTTTTCTACCACTACGAGCGCTAATGTGAGTCGGTGCATTGTTTCACTTCAGCACCACTACGAGCGCTAATGTGAGTCAGTGCATTGTTTCACTTCAGCACCACTACGAGCGCTAATGTGAGTCAATGCATTGTTTCACTTCAGCACCACTACGAGCGCTAATGTGAGTCAATGCATTGTTTCACTT
Source organism: Anabrus simplex (assembly GCF_040414725.1). NCBI lineage: Eukaryota > Metazoa > Arthropoda > Insecta > Orthoptera > Tettigoniidae > Anabrus > Anabrus simplex. Next base: position 341,195,524 of record NC_090268.1, on the reverse strand, counting down.
CAGCACCACTACGAACGCTAATGTGATTCAGTGCATTGTTTCACTTGAGCACTACTACGAGCGCTAATGTGAGTCAATGCATTGTTTCACTTCAGAACCACTACGAGCGCTAATGTGAGTCAGTGCATTGTTTCACTTCAGCACCATCACGAGCGCTAATGTGTCAGTGCATTGTTTCACTTCAGAACCACTACGAGCGCTAATGTGAGTCAGTGCATTGTTTCACTTCAGAACCACTACGAGCGCTAATGTGAGTCAATGCATTGTTTCACTTCAGAACTACTACGAGCGTTAATGTGAGTCAGTGCATTGTTTCACTTCAGAACTACTACGAGCGCTAATGTGAGTCAGTGCATTGTTTCACTTGAGCACTACTACGAGCGCTAATGTGAGTCAATGCATTGTTTCACTTCAGAACCACTACGAGCGCTAATGTGAGTCAATGCATTGTTTCACTTCAGAACTACTACGAGCGCTAATGTGAGTCAATGCATTGTTTCACTTCAGAACCACTACGAGCGCTAATGTGAGTCAGTGCATTGTTTCACTTCAGCACCATTACGAGAGCTAATGTGTCAGTGCATTGTTTCACTTGAGCACGAGCACCACTACGAGTGCTAATGTGAGTCAATGCAGAGTTTCACTTCAGCACCATTACGTGTGCTAATGTGAGTCAATGCATTGTTTCACTTCAGCACCACTACGAGCAGTAATGTGAGTCAATGCATTGTTTCACTTGAGCACCATTACGAGCGCTAATGTGAGTCAATGCATTGTTTCACTTGAGCACCACTACGAGCGCTAATGTGAGTCAATGCATTGTTTCACTTGAGCACCACTACGAGCGCTAATGTGTCAGTGCATTGTTTCACTTCAGCACCATTACGAGCGCTAATGTGTCAGTGCATTGTTTCACTTCAGCACCACTACGAGCGCTAATGTGAGTCAATGCATTGTTTCACTTCAGCACCACTACGAGCGCTAACGTGAGTCAATGCATTGTTTCACTTCAGCACCATTACGAGCGCTAATGTGAGTCAATGCATTGTTTCACTTGAGCACGAGCACCACTACGAGCGCTAATGTGAGTCAATGCAGAGTTTCACTTCAGCACCATTACGAGCGCTAACGTGGGTCAATGCATTGTTTCACTTCAGCACCACTACGAGCGCTAATGTGAGTCAATGCATTGTTTCACTTCAGCACCATTACGAGCGCTAATGTGAGTCAATGCATTGTTTCACTTGAGCACCATTACGAGTGCTAATGTGAGTCAATGCATTGTTTCACTTCAGCACCACTACGAGCGCTAACGTGGGTCAATGTATTGTTTCACTTGAGCACCACTACGAGCGCTAATGTGAGTCAATGCATTGTTTCACTTGAGCACCATTACGAGCGCTAATGTGAGTCAATGCATTGTTTCACTTGAGCACCACTACGAGCGCTAATGTGAGTCAATGCATTGTTTCACTTAAGCACCACTACGAGCGCTAATGTGAGTCAATGCATTGTTTCACTTGAGCACCACTATGAGCGCTAATGTGAGTCAATGCATTGTTTCACTTGAGCACCACTACGAGCGCTAATGTGAGTCAATGCATTGTTTCACTTGAGCACCACTACGAGCGCTAATGTGAGTCAATGCATTGTTTCACTTGAGCACCACTATGAGCGCTAATGTGAGTCAATGCATTGTTTCACTTGAGCACTACTACGAGCGCTAATGTGAGGCAATGCATTGTTTCACTTCAGAGCCACTACGAGCGCTAATGTGAGTCAGTGCATTGTTTCACTTGAGCACCACTACGAGCGCTAATGTGAGTCAATGCATTGTTTCACTTCAGAACCACTACGAGCGCTAATGTGAGTTAGTGCATTGTTTCACTTCAGCACCATTACGAGCGCTAATGTGAGTCAATGCAGAGTTTCACTTCAGCACCACTACGAGCGCTAATGTGAGTCAGTGCATTGTTTCACTTCAGCACCATTACGAGCGCTAATGTGTCAGTGCATTGTTTCACTTAAGCACCACTACGAGCGCTAATGTGAGTCAGTGCAGAGTTTCACTTCAGCACCATTACGAGCGTTAATGTGTCAGTGCATTGTTTCACTTGAGCACGAGCACCACTACGAGTGCTAATGTGAGTCAGTGCATTGTTTCACTTCAGCACCACTACGAGCGCTAATGTGTCAGTGCATTGTTTCACTTGAGCACGAGCACCACTACGAGTGCTAATGTGAGTCAATGCAGAGTTTCACTTAAGCACCACTACGAGCGCTAATGTGTCAGTGCATTGTTTCACTTCAGCACGAGCACCACTACGAGCGCTAATGTGAGTCAGTGCATTGTTTCACTTAAGCACCACTACGAGCGCTAATGTGAGTCAGTGCATTGTTTCACTTGAGCAGCACTACCAGCGTTAATGTGAGTCAGTGCATTGTTTCACTTCAGCACCACTACGAGCGCTAATGTGAGTCAATGCATTGTTTCACTTGAGCACCACTACGAGCGCTAATGTGAGTTAGTGCATTGTTTCACTTGAGCACCACTACGAGCGCTAATGTGAGTTAATGCATTGTTTCACTTCAGCACCACTACGAGCGTTAATGTGAGTCAGTGCAGAGTTTCACTTCAGCACCACTACGAGCGCTAATGTGAGTCAGTGCAGAGTCTCACTTAAGCCCTTATAACTACATTCGGTGGGGGCATTTTTCAAAAATTAAAAAAAAAATGCCTGATGGTATTGAACCAACGAACACACTGCAGAAATAATTATCTAAATGTTAATCTGGTTAGGATTTGAATAAAAAAGAAAACGAGTAAAGATTCAAGTGAATTTAGGCTTTATCCGGAACTGCATTTAGGCCGTAAGTGACTTCCGATTTTTTTAGATTGATACAGCTTTCCGGGCCTTTTAGCCCTTCAACTTTCGGCACAATTGAGGAAATTGTTTAATTTTTCGTAGTATGGGGACCACTACTTTGTATGCTAAGACAGGTTTTCAACATTATAAAAATGTCATCCTGTTTCGACACCCTAATGGACTGGACTACCCCTAAAATGAAGCAAACCGAGCTCGATAGCTGCAGTCGCTTAAGTGCGGCCAGTATCCAGTATTCGGGAGATAGTAGGTTCGAACCCCACTGTCGGCAGCCCTGAAGATGGTTTTCCGTGATTTCCCATTTTCACACCAGGAAAATGCTGGGGCTGTACCTTAATTAAGGCCACGGCCGCTTCCTTCCCACTCCTAGCCCTTCCTTCTCCCATCGTCGCCATAAGCCTTATCTGTCTGTGTCGGTGCGACGTAAAGCAACTAGCAAAATAATAATAATAATAATAATAATAATAATAATAATAATAAATTGAGAATAATAAAAATAAGAAGGAGAATAAGAAGAAATGTTCTTATTTAGGGTGCCAAGAGTAAGATATAACATTATACATTTTCTGGTCTCTCCTAGTACGTGTACATAAGACTGTTGGTACATCCGCTTCGAGCCTTACCTAATCCATTGAAAACGATTAAAGGGGTGAGAACTGAAGTATTATTATTATTATTATTATTATTTTACATTTTGTAATCACTTCTTCAGCCTGGACCCCTCTCACAAGTCAAGACAGAGGGTGAGTGATAGAGGAATAACACCTTTTTAAAGAAACCTTGGTCCAGCTGACCCGGCTGGTAGCACCTTGTAAGGGCCCCTTGCCAGGGTTACGGGTGAAATCTGGTGAACGGTCTTAATGACGGAAATGGAATCCCATTCCCAACGGCAGAGAGAGCGGAAGAACCTAGTGGAGTAAACCACGAAAAACAATCCGTGTAGCGTCTATTCCCCAGGTTAGGGGCGGCCTCTGTTAAGGGCAGAAGGCAACGGGAAGCTATTGCACTACGTCATTCAACGTTAAGCAACTGTGATGTCACAGCAAGATGTATCGTTTATTGATCATGAGGCTCGGAACCTAAGAGTGGTAGTGATTATTGTTTTAACACTATTAACACTAATCACAGGGAAACACTGGAAGGGATCCGACACTTCGAAGAATGAAGACAAATAAAGAAAAGGGCCACGAAGGGTGTGAAAATAAAAGGCCTCGGGAACGTAATACCGTCGGGGTCGGAAAAGAATAAGAGTTGACCAAGGGAGGTTGGATAGGATAGATGAATGTGTGGAGCCTGGCACAAGGGCCCCATGGTCGCCTACCCACGCTCCCAAGTTGAGAGCCCTGGGACCCCTTTTAGTCGCCTCTTACGACAGGCAGGGGATACCGTGGGTGTCATTCTACCGCCCTCACCCACAGGGGGGGAGCAGAACCTAAGATCCGGCAGGGGAAGGGACGAAGCTTCCCAGGTCGTCATTGAGTGAAAACCTCTCAATATCGAGTGAATGAATTTGGAATATGGAATGTGAGAACGCTACTGGAAACAGGAAAAATGGAAAAAGCTAAAATTGTCACGAATGAAAGAGAACTTGATATTATGGGGCTCTGTGAAATAAGATTGCCAGAAAGTTGTGATTTCAACAGTGATGACTTTAGAATGATCTCCAGTGGTAGTTAAAGTGGAAGAAGTAAGTGAGTAGGACTGTACTGATAATTAGACGTAACTCTACAAGAAATGTGATGAACACCTATTACGTTAATGAGAGGATTATAGTTACAACAACAACAAAATCCCAGGAATCTGATTATTGTTCAAGTGTACTTTCCAACATCAGACATCTCGTATGAAGAAATAGAAGACATGTATGAGAACATCGACGGAATATGTAAACTGATAAAGGAATCAGATAATATAATAATCATGGGGGTTTTCGATGCTATTGTTAGAATGAAGCTAGACCGAGAAAGAATTGGAAGTTTGGTCTAGGTGTCAGGAAAAGCTAGGGGAGAGGTTACTAGACTTCTGTGATCAGTACAATACGATTGTGACAAACACATTATTTGACGTTCCATTACGCAGGAAAGCCCCAGGTGACATTGCCCGTTATCAAAATGACTATATTATTGTCAAGAGAAGATATCGCATTCAAGTCAAAACAAGTCACGCTATCCTGGGGCAGAGATTGACAGTGACCTTTGCCTTGTCATGGCCAAATGCAATATCCATCTGAAAAGAATCTAACATCGAAGAGCAAAACCATTAGATTTAGCCGAGCTAAGAGACCATCAAAATAAGGACGTTATATACAACAAATAAAGAATAACCAAAGGAAATGATCTGAAATGGGATACTATAAAAGAAGGCTTGCTAGGCGTAACTCATGAAACACAGGGAATAATAAAACTGGAACCAAGAAGACCATGGATTACCTAGGAAATATTAGATCTGATAGTGAAAAGAAATCAGTACAGGAGAAGGAACGCAACAGAAAGCCAAGAACAATACGAAAAAGTCAAACATGACAATCTATGCAGGAGGGATTCATCACACTTATGGACACTGACGGTTGCCACGGTAGCCCAGGCCGAGATAGAGAATTCAGACGGAAAGTTAAAAATCATGTTGTTTCTCTACACTTTGACTGAAGTAGTCTTGGCAAGCGTCAGCGTGCTAAAAATACAGCAGAATATTTATGTAATGTGTAGACATATTCCGATTTTTTCTCCGCTCTCTTCTTGCCACCGTTCTCTTCAAATTTTGTTTTTGAGCGTTTAGTGAGAAATATAGTTATGGTTAGGTTCCTGTCATGGAAATATGCATTAATTTTAATTTAAATTTCGCCTGTCTAAAATAAACCACTTAGACTTCCTTATCGAAGTGTACGCTTTACACTCAATCTAGGATAGCTGTGTTCTCAATTGGCTCCCTGAAGAGTACGTGCTTCTCTTGTCACGTTTGGAATGTATTGTTCATAAGTGAGTATTATGCTGCAACTCTCTTTCGAGTTCTACAAAATACTGGACGACACCACCTTTCGTTGCATGAAAGAACTTGGTGCAAGCTTACATCATCTTCTGTAATACTGTAAAATCACGTTAAACATACCCTGTAGGGCGGGCGATTTGCTGAGGATGACTAGACGCTCTTCAGAATTACCGTCAAATCTCCCGAACTTATGCATATATTTAAATTGTGTCCTCTGCAGGCATGCTGAAGACAGTGTTTACATATCACCGATGTTAGTAACACTAAGTGAGCTCCGGAATAGTGTTTCCACTGTTTTGGTAACTACCAGCAGTCCCATCCTACAATTTGTGTCATGAGGACACATCGTGTACCCACTTAAACTTGGAAAGCTTACATTTATTTTCGTTTATTAATCATAATAAGGGGACGTGATTAGCACAGTGGCCCTACCATTTTCCTGGTGTGAAAATGGGAAAACAAGGAAAAACCATCTTCAGGACTGCAGACGGTGGGATTCGAACCCACCATCTCACGAATGCAAGCTCACATATATACGATCATAACCGCGCTGCTAACTTGCTCGGTTTAATCAGTAGAGTACATTATTTATTTATTTATTTATTTATTTATTTATTTATTTATTTATTTATTTATTTATTTATTTATTTATTTATTTATTTATTTATTTAGCGTACGGCTAATGCTAAGAGTATCCGAGGACATGTTTCCCTCAGCTGGTGCAGGTCTTTCAATTTGACGCCCATGGGCGTCCTGTGCATCTTGATGTGGGATAATGATGATAATGAAGATGGCGGAGAGTAATACCTGGTGTTCGCACATAGCCTATTCCTCTCGAATAACACCAAGTGGTCTACCCAAAGCTTCATATTTCCGTCTGAAAGACGAATCACCATCAACAGTGCCATATGCCTTCACTTCATATGAACACTGCGGAAAGGTTTGGAACTGAATCTTCTTTTCTGGTACGCAGTCTAGTGATTAGAAATTGTATACCATCACCTCTTCTATCCTGCCGGCCAAAATTCCAATGGTGATTATTTTTCCACCGACGGCTAATACAGTGCTAATAAATAGCTCATTGTTGCATAACTATCTGTTCACTTAGGTTCTCATATTCTCAACAGATGGCAGGAGTAGTCGAATATAAAATACTACAACCCTTATTCACAGATTACTCCGCTGTATACAGCGCAATTTGCCGACCTGTAAAATCCCATTGTTGCAAAACTAGATTCTTCGAAAAGCGTGTAAAATTGTATCTACCAAATAATACAAGCTCTCAATATTTTCTGTCAGTAACGATGTTTATTCTGCATAATAGTCCAAAGTCATGTAAGTTGAAAGGTTTTCTTTGATGTGTAACGTGTGGTTCAAGTACATCGAGATAAGTTTATTAGTCGACTCCGACATCAATCAACGTTGTGTAGTTACTATTGAAACCGCAACGCGCGGCTTTCCTCATTACGCGTAGTTGTCACCTTGTTTGAATTTTACGTGACCACATCTATTAAATTAGACGACATACTTTCGATCGAACGAAACCCTGTGCTCTTCGGGCTTATAGCTCCGAAACTAAAGATTCTATAAGGAGCGTGGCGATTTTGAGGTATGACTTAGTGATTAATAACTCTGAAACTATACGAGGGCGTATAAGATGTCTTAAAGACAGAGCATTTGATGACTTCCATACGTATAGAAAATGAATCAAATCACAAAAGAATCTCACGACAAGGGAAGGGACCGAAATGTTTGTCCAACCCTTGTCCTGTTTCTCTATGAGGTCGGGTATGAGGTGAGATGAATATGTCATGGTTTTTTTTATATGGCCGAATGACCTTCCTGACGTCAACCTCATCAGAGGAATTAATGAGATGAATGGTATGATATAGGAAGGGAGAGGGTGAAACCCGGTGCTGGCACATAGCCTACTCATGCAGAATAGCACCAAGGGGTCTGCTCAGGACGGTTAGGGCCGCGCAGCTGTGAGCTTGCATCCGGGAGATAGTGGGTCCGAACCCCACTTTCGGCAGCCCTGAAGATGGTTTTTCGTGGTTCCCCATTTTCACACCAGGCAAATGCTGGGGCTGTACCTTATTTAAGACCACGGCCACTTCCTTCTCCATTCCTAGGCCTTTCCTATCCCATCTTCGCGATAAGCCTGTTTGTGTCGGGGCGACGCAAAGCGAATTAAACAATTCTGTGACAGATACCGCATATTACAGTGTACAAAGTGGGCGTTATCAATTACGCAACTACGTAGTGAGTGATTCACTTGCATTGTTACTTTGATATTGTATTTCAATCTTATATAAATGGCCGTTGGCTGTTATTAATATAAATCAGAAATATCGGAGAGATTCAAACATTAGAAGAATGACATCCGATCACTTTCGTGACCGGAATTCAAACTACGGGCCATATACACAAAGATTCATACACCCCGTCCAGCGATCGCTCATCTAGTACATTCTTGTGCGCTCAGAAGGATGTAGCTTTACATCAGTCATCAGTGAGTGAATAATTTAATACGGTTATGAATTCGCTACGGAACTCTCATCTGCTGAGATCAGTTAATTGAAACTGCACGTGCGCGAAAGAAGCCATTGAACTTGAGAGGAAATTAAAGCTTTCATATCATTACCGGTTTCAGCTCTTCTTGTTAAACTAAAATATTCTCGACGACTGGTGACTGTTAAGGAAGTTAAGGAAAATGCATTAATTCAATTGCTACTGCGGAAGTTCTTAGATTGTGACAAAATGGAAATCCCTTTATAAAGTACACGGCTCGTCGGGAAACGGAAAGTGTGAAAGCCATCTTCCGCTGTTTGGTTAAGATTAGGGAACATAAAACGATTCCAGAATGGTTGTTGCTTTACAGACTTGCGGGAGGAAAGTATGGCTGACGACACTGTGGCGGCGATAAAGAGTGTCGTAGATAGCTTGGTGCAGGGAACAAAATACGATTCAAAAGCCCGTAGTGTTTACAATAGAAAAACTAGAACATCAAGTGATCCTGTTTATTTTGCATTATTTTAGTAAGGTGATTGAAGGCAAATCTGTCAATGTTCAACTTGAATCACAAAGATTATGATAGCGCTCCTACGAAAGTATTCGAGCTAAGTATGCATTTCATTCCAAGAAATTTTATATTTATACCTGAGAGTGATGATGATATAATAATAATCATAATCTATATATTAAAGGAGTTTACTAAAACAGCTTTGGCAAATCCGTCCGTCCGTTCTACTGGAGCGATTTGCTTCCTTTTTGTTTTATTCTCTCCAGAAGTACCTACCGGTGAATCATAACACACTGATAGGTCTCTGAATTCAGCCAACTTTGAGTAATCGTAAAATCAAATCATTAAATTATCACTCCAATAATTGCAGGCGCAGGATTACCCTAACCCGCAATACATTATGTATTTAGCAGGTTGGTAAGCGACTAACACTTTCATTAATATTTTGATACATGTGATTTTCATCCTTAGTAATGTCATTGCATGGAGCCATGTTTAACTGCAACCTGACAAGCCAGAGAGTATACACTTCGTCTGATCATGAAAGAATACTATCCTCTGCTAGATACTCTTTGATTCTCTGACCTTCCCCAGCTTCTGAATACACTCAACGGATGGCAGAACGTTCCTAATAACTTACATGCTCTTAAGAGAAAACAGTCTACGTACGTACAGACGGTAAGGTCAAGTCGACAGCCTTCTGTATGACCATTAATAAAGCGCAGGGACAAACTCTTGAAAAAGTGGGTAGTCTATTTACTCGAACCAGTATTCAGCCGCGGCCAATTGTATGTTGCACTAACTCGGGCAAAATCGTATGAAAATGTTAAGATCCAGATACGGCGGAAGCACAAAGAATATTGTATGGAAAGAAGTGTTATAAACTACATTACAAATGAATCAGTTATTATGTACCGATACGAAACGTTCGTGAAACTATCGAAAAGAGCAGGTGAAACAATATGGCTGCGATAGGCATATCAAGAAGAGTTATTTGACCTATTTATAAGGAATGCTGCGGAGCATCACGGGTCCAATAATAATAATAATAATAATAATAATAATAATAATAATAATAATAATAATAATAATAATAATAATAATAATAATAATAATAATAATAATACCGAGCTCGATAGCTGCAGTCGCTTAAGTGCGGCCAGTATCCAGTATTCGGGAGATAGTAGGTTCGAATCCCACTGTCGGCAGCCCTGAAAATGGTTTTCCTTGGTTTCCCATTTTCACACCAGGCAAATGCTGGGGCTGTACCTTAATTAAGGCCACGGCCGCTTCCTTCCCACTCCTAACCCCTTCTTGTCCTATCGTCGCCATAAGACATATATGTGTGTCGGTGCGACGTAAAGCAACTAGCAAATAATAATAATAATAATAATAATAATAATAATAATAATAATAATAATAATAATATTTTTCGGGGGTAAAAAGTGAAAAATGTAAACATTTTGGAATTTTTCCGTCGGTTACAGGCTAAAAGCTGTAATTTCTCCAAATGCCCATGTTCTAGCTCGTCTGTCAGATTGTGTCGCCATGATTTGGGGGGCAAGGGAGTTAAACATTAGGAATTTCCTGAACATTTTTGAGCCCACGAAACCTGTCGGTTATCGCTTTGATAAAAATATACGACTGCGTTCTTATGCTGAGCGCAAAATGTGAAAACCCGTAGCGTGCCCCCTCAGGGAATTTTGAGAGTTTTCGATTTTTCTAGGGATGCTGACGTCATCAGATTCTCTGGTACCAAGTTGTAAATTTCTGAGACGCCTGGAAGTGTCTCATTAATTCACGTCTATTTTCATCTTTATACCTTTATATATTGATCGCTCCAAACCCACTTGCTCTTATATATATATTTTGCTGTGTTCCCTTTATATATTGATAGCTCCAAACCGACTTGCTTTTATATATATTTTTCTATGTTTACTTAATATTTAATTTAGTCATATTACTAACTTTTGAACTGATTGCGAAGTATACATGCCACAGTTTTTGCTATTTGCATCTCTTAAGTCAGATACAGGTATATGTTTGCTCTACTTTTTTTTTTTTTTTTTTTTTTTTTTGTCTATAGAGCATCAGAGAGAACGAAGCTATTTCTATGAAGACGACGCAGTTTCAATAAACCCTTCTTCGTTACATTTTATCTCAACTGATCGCACTAGTGCCGCTGTAATTCGATTTGTTGCATTTCCTTTGTGTTGTGCTGTGACGCAGAGATCCAAGACCGGTTGAGTTCCTGCTGTAGTTACTTCAGCAGTCAACCAGTCCGCTTACGGTTTCCTCCGACCACAGTCGTATACATCCTGCACTTCAGGTTTCAACAGGACAGTAACATTAATTAGTACGGTAGTTAAAATTATGTTTATCTCCTTCAGACTGAAGATAAATAGGCCTACATTAACCACAACCTGCCAGTTACGCTTCAAAAACCACGATGGATATGAAGTAAAATTTCTTTATAATTTCTTATGGCGACGATGGGATAGGAAAGGGCTAGGAGTGGGAAGGAAGCGACCGTGGGTTTAATTAAGGTATATCCCCAACATTTGCCTGGTGCGAAAATGGGAAACCATGGAAAACCATCTTCAGGGCTGCCAACAGTGGGGTTCACACCATGAAGTAAAATAATGTATAAATTTATTACACTATAATCGAAACAGAACTAAATAGAACTGAGTTAAAAATCTTCGACTGTCCTACGATTCCATATTCCTAATAATGATTATAATATTTCCATGTCAGTGGATCGAATGAACAAGGCCTTTTGACATATTAAGGACTGGCTGTTAGGCTGGTTGGGCCCTCAAATAGCACCACTAAAGGTTATGCGGTTATAGGAAAACAGCAAAAAACCTATAGTGGCGCCAAAATGAGGCATATTAGGCTAGAGATTGCATTTGAATGCGAGCTGCGAGAAGCCCATTTCAAATCACGTAGTGATTTATGAGAAATGATATTTACGTACAAAGTTGTAAATAGCTTCCTTGATAATTTTCTTTCATTATTGAAATTTAATGTCCCAGAGGCGGAAACACGAGTGTCATTTACGTTCTACAGTGAGAATGTAAAACAGCCAGTCACAATAACTCACCACTTCACAGAATATGCAATAAGTACAACAGAATGGCCGTGAACAATATGAAACTAGATGTCGGCTGCAACAAGCAAAATTTTCTCCATCCGCTCAGACTCATGACTAAGGCACTAAGAAAAGTTTCAAATGTGATCAATTAGCTTTTAAATTAGCAGTGATTATCACACAAAGTTGTTACCATAATTGTCACCATTATGTCCATTTCTTCATTTCTCACTATCATTAATTGAATTTCATTATCATGATCATCATTATTAATACAATAAAGTAGATTAGCATATGTACTGCTATGTAACAACTGTGAAGTATGCTGTACTGTAATTGGAGACTTGTTCTCTTTTGTAAGCTTTCCACTAAAACAAAATATACCGGGCGAGTTGGCCGTGCGCGTAGAGGCGCGCGGCTGTGAGCTTGCATCCGGGAGATAGTAGGTTTGAATCCCACTATCGGCAGCCCTGAAGATGGTTTTCCGTGGTTTCCCATTTTCACACCAGGCAAATGCTGGGGCTGTACCTTAATTAAGGCAACGGCCGCTTCCTTCCAACTCCTAGGACTTTCCTATCCCATCGTCGCCATAAGACCTATCTGTGTCGGTGCGACGTAAAGCCCCTAGCAATAAAAACAAAATACTGTAATGATAATAATAATAACAATAACAATAATGTTATTGGCTTTACGTCCCACTAACTACTTTTACTGATTTTAGAGACGCCGAGCTGCCGGAATTTAGTCCCGCAGGAGTTCTTTTACTCGCCAGTAAATCTACTGACACGAGGCTGGCGTATTTGAGCACCTTCAAATACCACCGGACTGAGCCAGGAGCCAACTTGCCAAGTTGGGGTCAGAAGGTCAGGGCCTCAACTGTCTGAGCCACACAGCCCGGCAACATGAAGTAAAAAAATTCAAGCTAAGAAGTGAAGTAGCTGCCATTGCTTTCCTCACTATGCCAGAATGTGCTATTGCGCCACTACTGGCTCTATGCGTAACACATTTCATAACACCCAGACGTACTAGTCGTGCTCCGAATGTAATTACTTAGCACCAACCATACCTCAGCAGCTTCCATACTGTCACAACCAAGAATGGGACTGGGACTTCGGTGGAATCTGCATTTTGCTTCCTGTCATTTCTTGATGGATGTAGTAATTTCAAATCTGTCTCTTGCCATAGAAGAGAGTAACAAATATTAAGGACTAGAATGACCATTTTTTTGACTCGAAATGATGAGATCCTTAGTGAGAAAAATTGAGAATAAGAAGTAAAATTGAAGGTTTCCTTCTTGCATTGTTCCCAACCAGAAAACAAAAATGATATCTCATTTAAATGAACATATGATTTGTCCTACATCGCTACGCAGTTCACGCAGTTTGTATTATTAGTAATGTGTATTTTAGCGTTGGTGATGATTCTTTTTTCAAGAGGAAGTACAAGTGGCAACCATCCTCTCTTCACGCCAGCCTCGATACTATATTAAAGGAGGCTCGCCCCGGGAGGAAGCAGCAGCTGTGCTCGGCAGGGGACAGGACATCACAATAAGACGACGTGTCGATCAACGCACCGTCGGAGGAAGGCAGGGCTAGTTTCGGAACAGGCCACTGGGCTTCGTTTCGGCCAGACAACTCCGTTGCAGAGGAGCTGCTAGCAGTACCAAAACCTATTTATTCTTCACTACCAGATGAATTTCTACGTCTACAATCGGCTCCATGGGACGTTACCGGTGATGACACCGTGGAGGGCCCATTCTCTGTCGCTGGCACCCCGGGCCAGGAAGCAGAGAAGGATCCGAGCTTTGTGTGGGCATCTCCACGGCTTCCACCAATTCCAACACAACGACGTCAGCATCAACCAGCGCTATTGCCGCCTCGCCAATGATCCACCAAGTTCACCTCACCAGCTGTTCCACCACTCAACCCATTTCCAGATCTTCCAACTCCCTGTGGCACCTAAGCCACATTGGTCATCCGGGAGCGGAGTACATCTACCCCGTCCCACGATCGCTCCAAACATTTTCAGCCTTAAACATCCTTCTCCTCTGATTGACACCATTATCGAAGACCTCCTTACTCATGAAATTATTTCCCCAGAGGACATATTTCATCCGCCTTTCCACTCTTCTGATCCCTAAAAAGGAAGGCGTCACCCGCATTATATACGACCTCAGTGCCTGGACCCCATCAACAAGCGACCGTCTTCCTTCTTACCAGCCTTCATTCCACTCCTCCACTCCTCCAACAAGCTAGATATCCATTCAGGGTTTTTGTCAAATCCCCGTTTGCGGTGACCGAGATCTTCCTACAGGAATTTTCGGCCACCATAGGGGCATACTTTGATGACGGGTCCATCCACGGCCCTACCCTTAACGATGATATGGTCCACAACATCTCTTTACACCCACAAGTCATTCTAGGTATCACCCTTAATTTAACAAAATCCATCCTCACACCTGCCCCAATTCTCACATATCTGGTGGTAACCACTGATATCGCGACCCAACAGATCTCCATTCACCACCAAACGCACCGTCGCCGCCTGAATATCATACACCTCTTTCCGTCGCCGGATCCATATTAGCTACAGCAGGCAGTCGGGTATGCGTATTGGTTACCATGGGCCATGGTCTGGTACAAGTTCCTTCCTAAACGTACACTCTCCGCCGAGTTGTTCTGGAGTCAGCGATTGCTTACGCCAGATTTCGTCGCAAACACCCCGTCAGCTTCATCAGCACACCGCTTCCCTGTACGTATATGCGGATACCACCCCCAAATTGGTTCCTGCTCTTCACCAGGGCTGGGACCAAGCCTTCGCCCAGCCTGTCACTATCAACACCGCTGAAGTGTCTGCCGCTCCGCTGACCACCCACTGGGTGCTATTGGACTGCGATCTCCAAGGGTTTACACACCACCAAGTGTTCACCGACATTGCAGTTGCATGCTCACCCATTTGTTTTGTACATATGAATTTAATTAATAAAGTTAGAAACTGACAGGGGTTGTACTTTCTCGTGGTGCCCTGTCGCCTCTGATGAGAACCCGACTGATGCTCCCTCACGGGAGGTGCCGAACACTTAGCTGCATAAGTTGGCCCTTACCTCCCTACCAATATACAAAAATATGACAGTGTAATTTTGTTCCCAAATTGTACAAGCTACAGTAAGAAAACCCAATCTGTGTGAGTTACGAAAGCCTGTACTTTGTCAGTGACGAAGTTGCGGAATATGTCCTAGAAAATAAAGTATGTGGAATTTTTACATGTATTGTTAACAATGAGTAAAGCTAGAAAATAAAATGCAAGGTTATATATGCGCGCGCGTGTGTTCCAATGCCCAGGCACTTGGATACGAGTCCACTGGCCGTGCTGACGGCCGGTTTGCGATCTTCAGTTATTTATTGAAACGGAATAGCGCACGAATGTGCTATAGTCACAGAAGTTTTAGCTGTTTTTACTGTAAGTGTTCACTGGTCTTGCTCTCTTTCTGAACCATTGAATTATTTATTCATCTAAATGGCTTTTCGTGCCGGGAGTGTCAGAGGACATGTTCGGCTCGCCTGGTGCAGGTCTCTCTATTTTGACTCCCATGGACGACCTACGCGTTTGGATGTGGGATGATTATAATGAAGTAGGGAGAGGGTGAAACTCGGTGTCGGCACATAGTCTACTCCTGCCAAATAACCCCAGTGGGTCTGCTCAAGGCTTAACGTCACCATCTGACGGACGAATCACCTTCAACAGCGTCATAGACACTCACTCCAAGTGAACACTGCGGAGAGGTTCGGAATTTAATCCAGGCTTCTGGCACGCAATCTACTGATTTGAAATTGTAACCACCACATCTCCTACCCTGCCAGCCAACATTCTGATGGTGAATTTTTTTCCGCCAACGGGACTCGAACAGACTTACCACTGTGTCAGACCATATAGACTTAACGATCATGGCCACCAGGCGAACTGTAGGTCAACTGATGTGCTATCATCTTCTCGGGCTAAGCCCATGGCTAAATGGTTGACGTGCTGGTCTTCGGTCTAAGTGGTCCCGGGATAGATTCCCGGCCGGGTCGGGGATTTTAACCTTCGTTGATTAATTCCGATGTCCGGCTCCATGACTAAATTGTTAGCGTGCTGGCCTTTTGTCACAGGGGTCCCGGGTTCGATTCCCGCCAGTGTCGGGAATTTTAATCTTAATTGGTTAATTTCGCTGGCACGGGGGCTGGGTATATGTGTCGTCTTCATCATTATTTCATCCTCATCACGACTGCGCAGGTCGCCTACATGCGTCGCCTTCAGCATTAGAATGTTCATCATAGGTAGGGCGCCATTCTCACAGACGCGCAGGTCACCTATCAAGTGTCAACTCGAAAGACCTGCAGCAGGCCTCTTCGGAACAGTTTCAGAGAGGGGAAGGGAAGATTATTTTGACTTGGAAAAGGCAATTATGTGAATATTTATAACATAATCACGTTATCTATTATACAGAACTGTAATGAACTGTATATACCGTATAGTTGAACCTATAAAATAATGCAATACATATTTCATTAAAGTGGAGAATTCTAAGAAATATCTTCTGAACCTTTTCAAAATAATGTTTGTAAGAGTGGTAACACGGATTCCACATAACATATCCAGATATATCACTGTAGCTTTTTCACTAATACTGTTAATTAATGAACTTATTAGAATTTAAAAGCAAATTATGGTTGTACATGAAGATGATTTGTTTGCGAGACAGACCCATTTTGTTTTGTTCTGTTCTCTGTTTTTACATTATATTTTTAGTATAAATGTTATATCTATGTAATATGTGGTGCCGTTTGTAAAAGGCAGTGTTTAAATAAATAAATAAATAAATAAATAAATAAATAAATAAATAAATAAATAAATAAATAAATGCAGAGTTTTGTATAAAAACAACAATAAAGTCATAAAACTTGAACACGTAATCATTTTGGAGAGATTGTAACAAGAAAAATGTTCATAATACATTTGTAATAAATATATATCGGAATTTAATTTTGTAAACAGTGACATCATTGTTCATATATATTTTCGCATGAATACGTCAAGAAATTGCTCTACAAATGGAACATAAATATCACAATTTGCAAATTGATAGTTTGATGAATTTAGGAATTGATCAAAACAGAATCTTTGTATACACCATGCACAACGAATGAAATAAGTTTTGTCATAATCATCTTGTTCACAGTAATGTATTCCTTCCACACCAAATGCAAATGCACCAGGGTTTTCAAATCAATCTGGTGAATTAATCGAAACACTTGACTTGTATAAAACATACTTCACCGGATTTAGATATCTCGGAAAATTAAACTGATGGTTAATATAAAACTGTTGTGTAAAGTACATCTGATTTGTGTCATCGTACAAAACAGAATCAGAAGTTATGCGGAAATAATTCGTATAAAGATGAAAGAAAAATAACGTAGGCCTACATCGGAAAGTTGAATTTTGTTTGTCGTTTTGGTGGAATTAGTTCAGTGTCTATTGTACAGAACACAGGCAATGTTTCTCGTAACAAAGAATCACTATTTCTATAGCCATTCCATGACTCGACAAGAAGAAGATTCCTGGTTCCTCATGAAGGCCAGAAACAGTTAAGAAGGAAAGAAACCCACAATTCACTTGTGATTTTACCACTGTTGCTAGCTACTTCATACACATTACCAAGCTCATTAACGAATTCACTAATGCCTGACTCTAGTGCTTTGGTAAATCACCTGCTGGATCTTTAAGAATAATAATAATAATACAAAAGTTGTCTGCTAATTTCCCATTCAAATTTATCAATGGCTGAATGGTGGTTGCATATAAATTGATGGCTTAAGCTGGCACTTGTTTTAACATTTCTTTTTACGTCGTAGCTGTCGTCATGTTCGTGTACCAACAGACACACTGCTTTCTAATACAAGAAGTGCTCAATATTTTCACTATACGCCTGGATGCCTGAACACACCACCTTATTCACTGTCGGACATTTTCGAACATTCCAGGTATTGCACGTATTCGATGGCAACCTTGTTCCACACGCTGGTAAAGTACTGCAATGTCCGTAACGGCATGCCTGACCCCAAACTTAGTCGATTCACACATCTCCGGGACGTGACGGCGCCCTCCGTTTCCGTATCCGTTCTTTCCGACATGAATTAATCTCGTCTGTTCTCACAAATCAGTTCTGTGCAGTTAAGTCAGTAGTCAAGTGTTCCGTGATGAATTTTAGTGATGACGATCTGTCAATGAGAGCTGTAATCTTGGATGAAGAGGAGGAAGAAAAGAAGAAACAGTGGTTTCATCCCATGTGAGGTTTAGAAGAACGGTTTTCTACTCTGTATAATGGCATGATAGAGAAGGAAATAACATTTCGTGGATGTTTCAGAATGAGCAGAAATACATTCAGTGTGCTGTTGAAGGAGGTCGAACCTTTACTAAAAAGAGGACACATTTTGGAGACCTGCAATTACACCGACGGCAGAAGTACAAAACAAAGAGCTTATATTTGTAACATTAGTCAATGAGATTAAAGAATGCGACAAAGTAAAATGGATCGAAAAATTGCAGCAGATGATTGATGCACGGTTTAGCAGGATGCCCCGAGGATGGTGGCCGAAAATAACCAAAGAGTTTCAACAACGCTTTGATCAAGGAGCTCGTCAAATTGATGTCAGGAATTTATACAATCGATTCAGACACAAGAGTCAGAATATTAATGCATATGAAACGGATAACCTCAAAGAAAATAATGCAATACAAATGCCATCTATGGTGAAGAACACAGACTTGTTCCTCAAAGTGAAACGAACGTTATTGACAAATATTGATGAATACTGTAAGAAGAAAGAGGCAAAAACAAGAACTAAGAAAATATTTAGCCAGGAAATAAATCAAGAAATATTCGAAATGATGAATGTAATCATAAAATCGGAACGAGTAGAACAGCAAATAACCACGATCGCCGAAATGAATGATGTGTTGTATGCATGCCAACAGACGTATGAGATGGTGACAGATAAAGAAAAGAAGGCATCTGTCTGGAAAAGCTCTATCGAAGCCAAGATCAACAAATTGAATAGAAAATTGGAAATAATTGATGCCCACCGCCCAAATGAAAGAGCAAGTAAAGAGTTGATTAAAATGTGTAGAGAAAATCGAATTCATTCAAACAAGAGTAGTGATATTCAGAAGATGCGTGATACGATTCTTGAGAAAATAGCTATTTACAAGAAGAAGATAGTGATAGCTGAAAATCGTATAGCATCTAGGAACACAAACCGAAAGTTTGAGTTCAATAGGAAGACCTTCTATCGTGACCTTGAAGGCGACAGATTTACAGTAAGTGAAGATATTAATCTCGAAGAAACCAAACGCTTTTGGACTACAATTTGGCAATATGATGAAAGACAAGATTATGAACAACTGATCCAAGAACTAAGTCCAGCGGAAGTGGAGGTAGATATGGATAGAGATAAGATTAAAGAGGTCATATCCAGGTGTATAAAGTACCTTGCGAACTGGAAAGCAACAGGACCTGATTTTGTATATAATTACTTTATTAAGAGGATGTATGCACTACATGAGAGGTTAGAACAACTAATCCACGAAATAATCCAAAACCCAGACTTGATCGATGAAGAGCTTTATGCTGGGATAACATATTTGATTCCAAAAGTCCCGAATGCAAACATACCGCAGCTCCTGAGGCCAATTACATGCCTTTCAAATTTATTCAAATTAATCAGCAAAGTGTTCACGGTAATAGTCAATGATTTCTGTGACGTGAACAATATTATCTCAAGTAATCAAATGGGAACACGCAACCGATGTCAAGGCGCTAAGGAACAAGCACTTATAAGCAAAACCATAAATGAAAAGTACAATAATAAATTGTGTACTGCTTGGGTGGACATTCAGAAAGCATATGATTCGTTGTCACATGAATACCTAATTGAATGCCTACGGAAGATACATATGCCAGAAAACATCATTAAATTTGTCAATAGAACACTTGACAAACAGAGAACAACATTAATATGTGGAAATAAAGTGGTCGGTGACGTGAAAATAAATAGAGGAATATTACAAGGAGATGCTCTATCACCCAAGTTGTTCGTAATTGCTATGGAATCGTTAAGCAGAATTTTAAATAAGAACTGCGAGAAGATCCAAGCAGATGAACATGGAAGAATTGAGTGCAACCACCTCATTTTCATCGATGACATTAAATTGTTCGCCAAAGATGTGCAGACATTGAACGAGCTGAGCCAGTGGACGAATCAATGTCTCAACAACATGGGTTTTACAATCAATCAGCAAAAGTCAGCGAACAATATCAATTCGAACCATATCTTTGGAGAGAAGGTAAATGACGTGGAAGGATACAAATACCTAGGTATATTAGAAGACTCGAGAAATGTAATTAAACCCGAGAATAAAGTTATCATAGCCAACAAGATCGAATCACGGGTAACAAATGTATGCCAAACAAAGTTGAACGCGAGAAACCTGTTTGCAGCAATAAATGAGTATGCGTTATCAACTATTAACTATTATATTGGCCTGATCCCGTACGAGCATGAAGAATTTAACAACATTGATCTGAAGGTGAGAGGAATATTGAGAGAGCATAATATCGTCAGAACAGCAGGTAATATGGAACGACTGTACCTGAAAAGACATGAGTTAGGAAGAGGACTACAAAATATTTCTGAGAAGGCCGAATTGATTTTACTAGAATTATGTAAATATTTGGCAATAAACACAAGAACGAAGTTTATCGCAGAAAGTGAAAGAAGAAATGCAACCCATCTTGGACTGATTGAAGAACATTTGAAACGGAAGTACCTAATTGAGGACGGAAACGATGTAACGGTAAAAATAGTTAAGCAGAAACAAAAACAGATGCGAATGGATCGAATCATGGCTAAGTCAATGCATTCCACATTGTTCCGTGAACAACAGGAGAAATTTGTTGACGTAAAACAGTCATCGTTATGGCTAATGAGGGGGAATATATCTCCACAGGAAGAAGGAATGTTCTGTAAGATACAAGACAGAAACATCTTCTTTAGTCATGGGAGTATATTCCAGAGGTGCCCACACTGCAACCAGGGCAATAAGACACTAGATCACCTGGCAACACAATGTGGACGAATGCTTAATTTGGACTACAAGAAACGCCACAATGATGTTGTCAGATGCTTGCATTTCATGTTCACCAAAAAGTATGGGCTGAATAATTCTAAGAAAATAAAGAACTATAAAGTTGAAAATGTCATATCCAATCAGCGAATTAGAATAAAGTCAGACGTCATCATACAGACTGAGCTTCGCATTGAACACAATAAACCGGATCTGATGATACATGACCTTGTAAAGAATGAAATCCTATTAATTGAAGTCGGAATCACAAACAAAAATATCCTGAAACAGACTGAAACCACTAAAGGAAGAAAGTACGAGATGCTAGCCAACGAACTCTCACTTATGTACAATGGGGCCAAGGTGACGATGGTCCCTGTGGTAATAACATGGGACGGGCTAGTTACCAACTTGTTCAAGAAGCACATGGACAAATTGGAAGTGAGCAAACAGCTACAGGCCTACCTACAGACCATTGTACTAAAAAGAACATGTGAGAGTGTGCTAATCGACTTCAGACGAGGCAACTTGGATAACGAGTTGTGGACGGAGGACTTGCAAACAATGATGGACCAGATGGAGGCGGTCCTGGTACCGTAAATGGTGTGCAAGAAGTGTGTATACAAATGCGTAGAATCATTGGATGTAACATGGACTTAAAAACTGATTGAATAAATTTATTATTATTATTATTATTATTATTATTATTATTAGGGTCCATTATATAATATATAATATTATTATATTATACAAGCCTGTATGATTGTTTATAATGTTACTACATTAAATTCGGATCAAATATCACACACAGTTTTTCTTAATTGATAAGTAATAAAAAGCTCATAATTACTTAACTTCAACTTCACTTTTCTCTCCTATTTCGTCCCAAACACGCTTCTGCAAGCTCCTGTCCATGTATTTCGGATCAGCTAAATTACTTTCTTTAAAAGTGTGCCCTTACTAATTCAATCATCAGTTCTTCCTTCATTTCGCGAAATGCCGTCACGTCACGGATATCGCCGTCACGTCCCGGAGATGTGTGAATCGACCTTCAATCGTGGGATGTGCCTGGTGGGAATATCACCAATACTTCCCGTACAAGATGCCTTATGGTCGATAGTCTTCGAGGGATATGTTGAGCGTGGCATTGCATGGAAGTGAAACATGGACGATAACTAGCTCAGAAAGAAAGAGAATAGAAGCTTTTGAAATGTGGTGTTACAAAAGAATGCTGAAAGTGAGATGGATAGATCGAATCACGAAAGAAGATATACTGAATCGAATTGGTGGGAGGAGATCGATTCGGCTAAATTTGACGAGAAGAAGAGATAGAATGATAGGACACATCTTATACACCCAGAACTTGTTCAGTTGGTTTTTGAAGGAAGTGTAGGTGGTAAGAATGGTAGGGGTAAGCCAAGGTATGAATATGACAAGCAGATTAGAACAGATGTAGGATGCAGTAGTTACGTATAAATGAAAAGTTTAGCACAGGATAGGGTGGCATGGAGGGTTGCATTAAACCAGTCTATGGATTGATGAGTCAAACAACAACAACAACATGTTAAAAGGGACTTTTTGTGTTGTTTTGCGCGTATCATCCACCCTCTGATTACTTCCTACATGTTTGGAAACACACTGTATACACACAAATAACTACTTTTAACCACAAATTCATTCTGCAATGAACTCACACTCTAATCATTGCTGTCTGTGTTTAATTGCCTTAATAACCTGCCTTTCTCGATAAAATTATCGAGATTCAAATTCAGCCAATCAATCAATCAATCAATCAATCAATCAATCAATCAATCAATCAATCAATCAATCAATACTGATCTGCATTTAGGGCAGACGCCCAGGTGGCAGATTCCCTATCTGTTGCTTTCCTAGCCTTTTCTTAAATGATTTAAAAGAAATTGGAAATTTATTGAACATCTCCCTTGGTAAGTTATTCCAATCCCTAACTCCCCTTCCTATAAATGAGAATATTTGCCCCAATTAGTCCTCTTGAATTCCAACTTTATCTTCTGACCAATGCGCGTGGGATTATTTAAATGAGAAGTCAGGTCATGTAGTTACGATTCGAAGAAAACCCGCAGTTACCATAGCTAGTTACAACAAGATTAACAGTCACGTAAAACTGCAAACCGGGCGAGTTGGCCGTGCGGTTAGGGGCGCGCAACTGTGAGCCTGTATTCGGGAGTAGTGGGTTCGAATCCCACTGTTGGCAGCCCTGAAGATAGTTTTCCGTGATTTCCCATTTTCACACCAGGCAAATGCTGGGACTGTACCTTAATTAAGGGTACTGCCTCTTCCTTCTCACTCCTAGCCTTTTCCTGTCCTGTCGTCGCCATAAGACCTATCTGTGTCGGTGCGACGTGAAGCCAAAAGCCAATTGCAAGACTGAAAATTCACTTGCTTGCTTACTTTTCTTGATAACTTCATTCCGGATTATAGGTAACATTTTTCTCTTGAGACGTTGTCACTAGATCTCTAGATTTAAGTATAACTTTGTGTTTGACGTGCGATTTCTAGTGCTGCTTTACGCATTCCCTAAATCTTGTCCTGATAAACCCTATCTAACATGAACCCTCTTTGAGTTTCATCCATTGCATTCTAACCCAGTGTCTGTCAATATACTGATCAAATACCATCTCTCGTCCTTACAATCCTCTTATTCCCTCGCTTGTGGCTCAATTCTAATTCTAATTGTATAATATGTATTAATACTAGTTTTTTTCTTCCTTTCGCAGGTGAGTATTGGTGTTACATGATCTGTGAGATGAGAAGACCGGTTTCTGTCTGTAAGTTATATACTACATTAACAATTTTCTGAAAATATTGTGTGTAATAGGCTATATAAAATCGTCTTTTTTGTCTGTACTTTTTTAAATATTTGCCTGGGACCTTGTTCTTATATTTGACAGAGCAAGTAATGGTTAATGTCATATTCAGGTTTTTTTTTTGTCTGTTAATTTGTTTCAGCATTACGTTAAACGATGGCGAATTATTTCATGAAACTTGATATTTGAGTTTTCTTCAAATCCAATTAAGCGCAATTGAAAGCTGCCTCCGTTTTCGTAACAACGCAGCTATTTTGAACTCTCTGCAATGTAATGTTTATTGTACCTAATAAATCATTGTGCACAACGGACCCATAGTCAATAATTGGAAATGTTTCGACGAACATCTTACGCATATTGGAAGGAATGTAGTGGATATTATGCTACAAGACGTGGGTAGTTAACCCCACATTAAATACGATTTAGGGACCAGTTATTTATATTTGGAATAATATTTTCAGTCAACTGACAGACGACATTAGCTCCATTAAGACGGCTGTTCCCCCTAAATATCACAGAGGCAATTTCTTCACCAGTCTTAGCTTCTTCAAACTATCCTTATTTTAGGTTGGAGTTATCGAAAAAAACTAGGACTTTGGGTATTTATCGAAACATTTATTATTTCGAATGTAGAATAACAAAATGTATTTTTATTTTTGCTTTTTTGTTCCCCATAACGATTTCTTGGAATTCAGACTTAATGATTTTAAGGGAGATTTACTTATAGCTGTTTATATACGGAAGATAGTGTCAGTGCTTCTAAGATCTGCATGGCCTGTTCTAACTTCAGACCTGTTGATCCCTCTATATTTAGAAATAGCCAGTTGGAGATTGTGTCAGTCAAAGTTTTTAAATAACTAAGATTAATGCTAACTGGGAATGTTGTTATCAAAATATAACCCGACAACACCCACTTCTCGCAGTCTAACAGCCTGCATTTCGTTCAGGGCAATAGTAAGTTCTGTGACATAACATGAAATGTAATGATTAAGAAATTGAAGAGGTCTTACTGCAAGGAAGAAAAAGACTGGGAAGTTATGCACAGATATGTACCAGAAAACTACAAGATATTGACGCTCCTGTGAGGGCTGACCACGGAAGAAAACAGGATAGAATCTCGTGCAGACAATTCTGTGCAATCGAAACTTTAGCGCATATTCTAAGCTCTTGTATGCACGACGAAATTAAATGTGCCGCTATCCACCGCAGAGTTTGGAGCAATACACCAACCCCTCTTTCTAAGAAGTATTCATAGGTGTTTTAAAGGCAGTGCTGGGAAAGAGAATACAAATAAAACGACTTTATTATAGTTAGTCGAGTTTCATAATCGATCCCGCATAGGGTTCGAAAATTCTGAGCCTCCTCAGATGTTCACAATAGAAAAAGTAGATCAGTGAACCTGCAGACAAAAATTCAGTTCTTGAAAGTATGTACTACGTTTATTTCGGGAAAATATCTGTCTTTGGATTGATTTAATTTAATTTCGCACTTACATGTCATTGCGTGATATCTGTCCTTGGATTAATGATTGTCGGTCGTCAGGCACTTAAGTCACGCCCATTTCTTGCATTGAAAACCATACACATGCTTTGGAATTATTTATGTGATTTACAGTATATGCTGCTTCCTGTTTCATATAGGCCGACTAAGGGGTGGGTTTTGATTTTGTCCAGTAATTGCGCACCCTCTGGCTGTGTTGTTCCATCCTCTCCTTTGTCCAGAGGGTATCTGTCTTCCTTCTTGGTGGTTTGTCCTGGAACCTCTTTTCTTTAAGCATCCTCCTGAGAAATGTCCGGTCTTTTAAGTGTTTTTCACCGAGCTCGATAGCTGCAGTCGCTTAAGTGCGGCCAGTATCCAGTAATCGGGAGATAGTGGGTTCGAACCCCACTGTCGGCAGCCCTGAAGATGGTTTTCCGTGGTTTCCCATTTTCACACCAGGCAAATGCTGGGGCTGTACCTTAATTAAGGCCACGGCCGCTTCCTTCCCACTCCTAGTCCTTTCCTGTCCCATCGTCGTCATAAGACCTACCTGTGTTGGTGCGACGTAAAGCAACTAGCAAATAATAATAATAATAATAATAATAATAATAATAATAATAATAATAATAATAATAATAATAATAATAATAATAATAATCGTATCGCCTGGCCACTGTATGCAAGCATTTTGATTCGGCACCCTTTAAGCTACGTGTATGTTAGTTCTGACGTTGCATGGTGGTGATGGTGGTGGTGATTATTCTTTTAAGAGGATGTGCAACTGGGCAGCCATCCTCTATTATAAGCTTTTACAGAAATCATCACTCTGATGGGCGACCTATTTCTGAGATTTAATTAATTTTGTTGGATATATACCGAGTGTGTCACCAGAGATCTTTTACGTATTTACATCGTGCGACAAGGAGTACGAAACGGACTTTTTATGTCGTTCAAATATCCGACTACTTATAGCAGGTTTGAACCCGCAATCTCGGTATGTGGAGGCCAGAACTTACCGGTGATCCAAAGAGGGAACTATTCTGATATTGTTAGGAATAGTTAATTTACCGAATAACTTCTATCATCTTCTTCTTAAAAAATGCTTTACATCGCACCGGCACAGATAGGTCTTATGGCGACGATGGGATGGGAAAGAGCGAGGAGTGGAAAGGAAGTGACTGTGGCCTTAATTAAGGTATGAAAATGGGAAATCACGGAAAAGTATCTTCAGGACTGCCGACAGTCAGGTTCGAACCCACTATTTCCCGATTGCGAGTCTACAGCTGCGCGACCCTAAACCGCACGGCCTTCTCACGCAGTTCACTTCTTCTATGTTATTTTATTTTATTTTACATAATTTGTAACTCTCAAATTTGACAGTTGTTCAACGGTATTCTTCATTCTTTTGGCAGTTAATAGACTACATACATGAATAAATATATGAATATTGAAATAAATTAGTTACATGTGAGGCATTGATGCTGCTAACAAGCGGGAAATACCTTTGAGTTTAATTTTCCACGATCTGTTGAACTACCACAGTATTACGTTCTTCGTCTGGATTGGACCGTATCGCGATTCTATGTACATTATGCACTGATTGCTGAAGTTTCAAATTAATTACTTTATTATTTGTTAAGACTGCTATTAGCGTCTGGGGAAAATGATTACCGCGGATCGAATAGTGGTACACACAGTCGTCTTGATAAAGGATTCTGTAATGTATTTGAAACGATATTCGGACGTTTCGTCCGCGGACCTTCCATTTCGTTCACCTATCATGCTTGTCCGTTACTTTTCTTGTCCACTCCCATATTTTATCCACAATTTTTTTCGTCCAAACTAAATATTTTCATCCATTTTTTCTACTACGTTGGAAGTTTCGTACAACAAAGCTCCAATATGTTTCTTGAAGAGGAAGATTAAAGAATATACTACTTCTCAGCGGAATGATGTCTGGACCGCTACTTCGAAAGGATCCGTTACGAGAGAATTATTTTTTCCTCAAATCAAGCATCGACTCCAGTGTACTTACTCAGTTCTCATCTGGCCACGGTAAATTTAAGTCATACTTCGAGCGATTTAAGATTAAGACTTCAGATGGTTACTCCTGCTTTTGTGGATCATCTCAAACTCTGCATCATCTTCTATTTGACTGTCCTGTTTTTAAGAGAGCAAGATTTACCCTAGAATGCCATTTAAACTCGTACAGTAATGAACTGCCTACACCTCTGTACTTTATCTTTAAAATACAGTGTTGTTATTCTCATTTTCACACATTCATTCATTCCATCTTCAGTAAGCTTTCGTGATAATACTCTATGTGTATAAATAATGTATATTCTGATTTGTTCATCTGTAACCCTAATATCATCATCTGTTTAGCCTCCAGGGTCGGCTTTTCCCTCGGACTCAGCGAGGGATCCCACCTCTACCGCCTCAGGGGCAGTGTCCTGGAGTTGCAGACTCTTGGTCGGGGATACAACTGGGGAGAATGACCAATACCTCGCCCAGGCGGCCTCACCTGCTATGCTAAACAGGGGCCTGGTGGAGGGATGGGAAGTTTGGAAGGGATAGACAAGGAACAGGGAAGGAAGCGGCCGTGGCCTTAAGTTTTGGTACCATCCCGGCATTTGCCTGGAGGAGAAGTGGGAAACCACGGAAAACCACTTCCAGGATGGCAGAGGTGGGAATCGAACCCACCTCTACTCAGTTGACCTCCCGAGGCTGAGTGGACCCCGTTCCAGCCCTCGTACTACTTTTCAAATTTCGTGGCAGAGCCGGGAATCGAACCCGGGCCTCCGGGGGTGGCAGCTAATCACACTAACCACTACACCACAGAGGCGGACTGTAACCCTAATATACCATGTAAAATAGAGTTCTTTTCTGTATGGGAAATTGAATAATAATAATAATAATAATAATAATAATAATAATAATAATAATAATAATAATAATAATAATAATAATTGTGTTGTTTGTTAATAATTGCATAATGGATTTATAATAACATTTTGAATATTTGAAAGCCTAATTATCGAACGGTTACAACGGACTAAGCTACAATTACATTTACACCTGCCCACTGTATACACGTGATTCGATAAATATTATGACATGTTTGAACACGAAATTTATTCAAGTTTTGAAATGGACTAGGCTACAGTTATTATATTTTGAAGAGTGGGTTAAGGAACAAATGGGTCTGAGTGGCTGGGACGGTAGAGCTCTAGATGTCTATGCCCAAGACCGTGGGTTCGATACAGTGTCATTTGACTGTCACCCCAACTTAAGTCTTTACTGGGGTTAAAGAAACTGTCTTAAGAAACGACGACCAGAAGGAACGAATTACTATTCTGACGAGCTTAAAAACTCCGCTCCACGTTTACTATTCCAGCAGTACGAGTACGGAATACATGTAGACAGAGAGAGAGAGAGAGACTGGTAAAGCCTACAGAAAAAATTTACAGCCCGCGCCAGAGGAGCGATAAGAGTGTTGTAGGAGACACGACGCCTCCATATAATTCGTCCTGTCTTATTCATCTCCTCACGCTAAAAATACGGCCATGTCTCTCTGCGTGTCGTATGGAGACCATTGCATGCTCGAGAGGAGGGTGGGGGACAGGCTCACGCGAGAGGGGTGATACGATACCATAGGTGACTTCAGCGATTACAGAATTTACTACTTGGTATATACAGGTCTGATGGAAGTTTAAAAAATGTAATAGTTCTCTTCTGAAAAAAAAAAAAAAGTTATTAGCCGTATAGAGAATATAATACTAGAAGAATCTTCTTCTTATCTTAATCTGTTTCCAGGCTTTTCCCTCGGACTCGGCGAGGGATCCCACCTCTACCGCCTCAAGGGCAGTGTCCTGGAGTTTCAGACTTTGGGTCGGGGATACAACTGGGGAGAATGACCAGTACATCGCCCAGGCGGCCTCACCTGCTATGCTGAACAGGGACCTTGTGGAGGGATGGGAAGATTGGAAGGGATAGACAAGGAAAAGGGAAGGAAGCGGCCGTGGCCTTAAGTTAGGTACCATCCCGGCATTTGCCTGGAGGAGAAGTGGGAAACCACGGAAAACCACTTCCAGGATGGCTGAGGTGGGAATCGAACCCACCTCTACTCAGTTGACCTCCCGAGGCTGAGTGGACCCCGTTCCAGCCCTCGTACCACTTTTCAAATTTCGTGGCAGAGCCGGGAATCGAACCCGGACCTCCGGGGGTGGCAGCTAATCACGCTAACCACTACACCACAGAGGCGGACTACTAGAAGAATAAGGAGGAAAATAAGAAGAAACAGAATACATGACTTGTAACAAACAAACACCAAAACTCATGGAGACAATATATGGCAAAATAATAACACGTGTATCATTTAAATATCGTCCGACTCGTTGGCTGAATGGTCAGCGTACTGGCCTTCGGTTCAGAGGGTCCCGGGTTCGATTCCCGGCCGGGTCGGGGATTTTAACCTTAATTGGTTAATTCCAGTGGCCCGGGGGCTGGGTGTTTGTGCTGTCCCCAACATCCCTGCAACTCACACACCACACATAACACTATACTCCACCACAATAACACGCAGTTACCTACAAATGGCAGATGCCGCCCACCCTCATCGGAGGGTCTGCCTTACAAGGGCTGCACTCGGCTAGAAATAGCCACACGAAATTATTATTATTATTTAAATATCTTGGTGCAACAATTCAGGGAAATGGACGCGAAACAAAACCAATGAAATCAGATGCCAAAACTGCATATCGTCTAACCCAAAATATCTACAAGTACACAAAACTAAGACATTACAATACAGTCATTAAACCAGAATGCCTTTATGGATCAGAAACACTAATTTTGAACAGTAAAGCAGACATTAAAACATTCAGAAAAAGTAACGCAAAATCACAAGAAAAATTCTAGGCCCAAAACTCGCCGACGGACAATACCGACTCAGAGGCAGAAAGGAAATCAAACGATACACAAATATTCAGTGTCAT
Source organism: Anabrus simplex (assembly GCF_040414725.1). Lineage (NCBI taxonomy): Eukaryota > Metazoa > Arthropoda > Insecta > Orthoptera > Tettigoniidae > Anabrus > Anabrus simplex. Next base: position 341,165,051 of record NC_090268.1, on the reverse strand, counting down.
TAGAAAATGCAGGTTAAAATTGTATGGACACATTAAAGGAAACCGGGCGAGTTGGCCGTGTGGTTAGAAGCGCGCGGCTGTGAGCTTGCATCCGGGAGATAGTGTGTTCGAATCCCACTGTCGGCAGCCCTGAAGATGGTTTTCCGCGGTTTCCCATTTTCACACCAGGCAAATGCTGGGGCTGTATCTTAATTAAGGCCACGGCCGCTTCCTTCCAACTTCTAGGTCTTTCCTATCCCATCGTCGCCATAAGACCTATCTGTGTCGGTGCGATGTAAAGCCAATAGCAAAAAAAAAGCATTAAAAGAATGCACCCAGAGAGACTTACAAAACAAATAGTCGAATTCTATGAAAACAGGTGTAAAGCGAAAACACACACAATGAAATGGACTGGCGAAATCAAAACTGATTTGAAATAGGTAGGGATTACACCAGCAGATGTCCAGAACCGGGTAGTCTTCAGAACAAAAATTCACAAATGGTTACTTGACCAAGAGGAAAGACCAAAGAAGAAGACCGGAACAACTTGGTCTGAAGACAGAAAGGAAGCCCACAGTAAAGGAATGAAAGAAATATCGGCACTAAGGAAGGCAAACACACGCCTGTAAGTACTCTGTGTAGTCCTAATGGACTTATTCGCAAATAATAATAATAATAATAATAATAATAATAATAATAATAATAATAATAATAATAATCGTATGGCCTAAGCTTCCGAGTAGCAAACCTTCTGAAATGTAGCCATCTACGCAGCCTGCCTGTCTATTTCGGCTTTCCCATTGTGCTGCTGCCTATCAAGGAAAACAACACTCTGCTAGGGATGCTATGAAAGATTTACCTTTAATTTTGTCGGGTGACACTGAGTTCGCTACTTGTGCTCTTCAACGATCCAACAACAATGATATGGAAGGCCACGATTGTTGATGTCCTTTAAAGACTGACTGCTTCAGCCGGGATTGAACACGCGAATGTGGTATTATGGATTCACTGTACCACTGAACCACTGGGACAGCTATTATAAATGTGAGAAAACTTTAATAAATGTTTGATCGAAGTGCCTGGTCACGAAAGTGAATCATAGCTGCTGCCCAGACAGAAGACTTTAAATAATGGAAATGTCCCTGTCTTGGTCAGTGTAAGAACTTGAGGATGCACACGAATTGTATATTCCAGGACTAACTAAAGAAGAAGAATCGCTGCTTAATCTCCATGCTACCTAATACATGAATCGTTCCTCTGAAGAGGTTACCAGCATATCCAACAAACTCATTGTGGTCATAGGTAAAAGAAAGAAATTTGGCAGAAGGCTATCTCTACCGGGTGAGTTGGCCGTGCGGTTAGGAGCGCGCAGCTGTGAGCTCGCATCCGGGAGATAGTGGGTTCGAATCTCACTGTCGGCAGTCCTGAAGATGGTTTTCCGTGGTTTCCCGTTTTCACACCAGGTAAATGCTGGGGCTGTATCTTAATTTAGGCCACGGCCACTTCCTTCCAACTCCTAGGCCTTCCCTATCCCATCGTCGCCATAAAACCTATTTGTGTCGGTGCGAAGTAAAGCAACTAGCAAAAAAGTGTTGTAAGTGTGGTGTATGAGTTGCAAGGATTTTGGGAACGGCACAACCAACCAGTCCCCAAGTCAAGGGGATAAACTACTTAAGACTAAAGTACCTGGTCGGACCGGGGATCGACGCAAGGCCCTCTCAACCGAAGACCAGTACGCTGACCATTCAGACAAGAAGCCGGACAGTTTCATTAATAACACCGAGCGTTCTTGGGAATCAATACTGGCAGGCAAATTCCACATTATCCGAGTGGAATCGGTCAACAGAAGGAACTCCGGCACACACTTCACAACTTTGGCTAGTCTGGAAGACCCTTAACAGGATAAGAACTGAAAAAAAAAAAAAAAAAAAAAAAAAAAAGAACCAAAAGCTACACTCAAAAGATGGGGTTATACACAGAATGGTAATTGTGACTGTGGTGCAGTATAAGATCTTGAACATTTATTTAAATGTCAAACGTGCCTTATGGAAACTCTACTTGAAGAATTTATTACAGTCTGTGATAAAGCTATTGTAGCAGCTTCATGTTGGAGCACTTTCAATATTTGAGGATGCTCGGATGATACGATCATCATCAGCTTGTCGACATTGTCAGTCATATTCTTGACCGGGTTCGCTGCCTCTCATATCAGCAACTCGATTGCTCTCACAAGGCTGAATGAACTCCGTTCCAGTCCTCGAACTCGAGACCTCCAGGTAGAAAGGAAGTACGCTGCCCTTACGTCGCAGGGATATCTGTTTGATTAAAGAGAAACAATACGGTTTTGTCGGAACAGACATCGGCCTTTTATGCCGATATTCCAGATACAAATTTCGGTTGCATTTGTGCTGTACGAATGGGAGGCGAACCATGTAATCTCTACGACCGAGGTCTCAGGTTTCACTTGTTAATTTCATTCCAGTAAATCTCTGCGAGATTCTTTTAAATACCAAGTGGCTGTGTTGGGATTAGATTCGTCCGTATTTTGGTTTTACGTCCCAAAAGTAACTTTATTTAGCATCGGTCTTATCTGGGATCAAACTCGCCACCTTGAGCTTCGAACAGCAGCGTTATACCATCCGAGGTATTCAGCACGGCCCTGGGATTAGAACCCGATGTACAGTACTGGTCAAAATTGTAAGATCACCATATAAAATTAGAAATGATTATTTAAACAATACCATAATTTTCATACAAGTTATGTATTTAATAAAAAATAATTAAAAAAATAGCTGGCGATCTCGTTGAGAAATCACAATAGTTCAATATTGGCGGGGAGCTGTAAACCTGTAAGTCCTGTGTCGGCCTAGTTATTAGTAGCGTTTTATTTTGTTGTATTTTTAATAGGCCTTACATGATTTATTCACTCGTGACGGATGTGCTATACCTCTGTTTGTCCGAGCAATAATTAGACACACTTCTTTCCCCCTAAATACACACAACGAACTCACGAATTTCTTGTCGAAGTTCACTGTTGACAACCAATTAATCTCCATGCTAAGTCCAGTCGTATGAAAATGAGACTTCTGTGCTACTTTCAGAATGCAATTAGTAGAACCCATAGGGAAGAAGCTGACTCCGATATGTCGCACAATGACCTCGTGGTTAATGTGACAAAGATAAGGGCAAGTAACCAATTCATCTGAGCTTTGAAATAAATGCACTAAGAAAACTGGTACGGCATTTTATTTTTATTTTTCTCAGAGAGAGGCTCATCTAATTCCACTTTCAATGACTAACAGCACAAAATACATTAGGCCTTACTTCTCTAAAAGTGACGATGTTTTGGAGTTGTTTTCTAATAAGCAGAAATTCATAACTCCTATAATGCCTGGTAAACTCACTAAAATCTGGCAAAATGTATGTTATTAATTGCAAATGTCTTTCTTTCTTTCTTTCTTTCTTTCTTTCTTTCTTTCTTTCTTAATCTGTTTACGCTCTAGGTTTTGGTTTTTCCGTCGGACTCTGCGAGGGATCCCACCTCTACCGCCTAAAGGGCAGTGTCCTGGAGCATGAGACTTTTGGTCGGGGGATACAACTGGGAAGGAAGACCAGTACCTCGCCTAGACGGCCTCACCTACTATGCTGAACAGAGGCCCTGTGGGAGGGTGGGAAGGTCGGAAGGGATAGACAAGGAAGAGAGAAGGAAGTGGCTGTGGCCTTAAGTTAGGTACCATCCTGGCATTTGCCTGGAGGAGAAATGAGAAACCACGAAAAACGACTTCGAGGATGGCTGAGATCGGAATCGAACCCACCTCTACTCAGTTGACCTTCCGAGGTTGAGTGGACCCCGTTCCAGCCCTCGTACCACTTTTCAAATTTCGGGGCAGAGCCGAGAATCCAATCCAGGGGTGGCAGCTTATCATATTAACCACTGCACCACAGAGGTGGACAAATGCAAATGTTCAGAAAACGAATTCACAGTTTCTAGGGCAAACATTTAGGTACTAGGTGACATTTCATGGTATTCGAATACGGTCTTAAGGAGGCACTAAATTAAGTATACATGTTGCTAACAGCGAGAGATGTTTTCTTTCCAGATTTTAATCACTGTGTCTTGTAAAGTGTGCTTAGTTCTCTATGTGTACACATTTTTAATACAATTGAATCAGTAGTTCTGATGGTAGGAACATAATATTGGAACAGGAGTGGTGGTGGTGGTGGTGGTGGTGGTGGTGGTAATGAATGAGTAGCTTTACACACCGTGTACAAGAAAAGAAATTAACATATAATATTTACACACAATTGTCATCGTTACTATAAAAACTTAGGGGCAAAGTTGTTTTGGTGCGCTCAGCATGTGATACGGGGAGCAGTGCTGCCCGCAGTGAACAAAAGCAGAGAGGATCCACATTGTGCCTATCAAGTCGCAAGCAAATTCTGTAATGGAATCCGTGGATAGCCGTTCTTGTGTTCGAAACTGCTGTCTTTCCACACTCCGGTATTCATGGCTGGTGTTAAGCAGAAAGCTGACGGTACTCCATACTTTTTCCTTGTATTCTCCTCGACGAGTTTCCGACTTGCTTCTGTATGGTGGAGGTTGCGCGATATCATCAGTTCTTCAGTGAATGAGAGAGTTTCGTTTAAGGCGTAGACTAAAAGTGATGGAGTGAATTTCGAAACTCTGAGGGCTTTTCGAAGATAGGCCATCTTGACTCCGTTAAGACTTGCACCGAGTGAGTTGGTCGTGTGGTTAGGGGCGCGCGGCTGTGAGCTTGCAATCGGGTGATACTGGATTCGAATCCCACCGTCGGCAGCCTTGAAGATGGTTTTCCGTGGTTTCCCATTTTCACACCAGGTAAATGCTGCGGATGTACCTTAATTAAGGCCATAGCCGCTTCCTTCTCACTTTTAACCCTATCCCATCGTCGCCATAAGACCTATGTGTGGCGGTGCGACGTAAAGCAACTTGTAAAATAATAATAATAATAATAATAATAATAATAATAATAATAATAAATAATAATACTTGCCAGATTTCTGTAGGTCAGAAAAGGCGATATTATCTTGATGGATATGAAGCAATAGGGGCTATCTTTAGTTTTAAAAGTGCACAGGCCATATCTAATGATAATTTGTCTTGATGGCCCATGTGGCTTTTGCTGGTATTGTCTCTCTGTCTTCGACGAGGCGACTAAAAGTTCTACCTGTCACTTGGAGGGTGACCCCTAGGTATTTGAAATGATTTACCATTTCTAAGTCTTCTAGTGGTGGTGATTGTTGTTTATTCTCTCTTTACACTGATCAGAAGAAAAATGGAAGAGATCCGACACTTGGGAGAAAGAAGTTGTCGGTAAATAAATGGGAAGAGCCACGAGGGCGTGATAATGAAAGACTCCCTAAGCCTTGCAAACCTAATACCATCGGGGTCGGAAAAGAACAAGAGTTGATCAAGAGAGGTCGTATTGAAGGAGGGGAGCCTGATGCCAGTAAGTGGAACAGATGTGTTCAGTCCTCAGCACCAAGGCTGGTTGTTTCCACAACAGCTCCACCATTAGCTGTAATAGATGGCCTAGGCATTACTGAAGAGGCGTGCTAGGGAAATGAGGAGTGAGGTAGTTTCCCGTTGCTTTCCTCATTGAGTAGGTTACGTGCCAGAAGCGACCGTACTGGATGCGACCACGCTGATATCGTGCCGCTAGCGACCGAGTGGATTAAACATCGTGCCGCCTGCGACCAATCTTTCAATCAGTCAGTCAGTCACCTCTGATCTGTATTTAATCGCCGAAGAGACAGGTGGCCTATCGGTTGTTTACCTAGTCTTTTCTTAAATTATTTCAGAGAATTTGGAAATTAATCGAACATTTCTCTTTGGGTAAATTATTCCAAATCCTAACTCAATTTCTTATAAAAGATCATTTGCCCCTTGCATTCCAACTCCATCTTCATATTGTAATCTTTCCCACTTTTAAAGGCATCAGTCAAACTTATTCACCTACCACAGTCATTCCACGCCATCTGTCCTCTGACAGCTCGGAACATACCGTTTATTCGAGCAGCTCGGCTCCTTTCCCCCAAGTCTTAGCGTAACGGTGCAAGCAAGAGACCTGAAAATTACGACATTCTGATCCTCACTCCAAGATCTACTTTGTCAATTTTGTGCATCAGTTACATTCCATGCTGTATATACTGGAATGTGGTTTGATTATGTAACATGATCTCACGAAACTTCAAAGTACCTGAATAATTGCTACCATTTCCTTTGATTACATTGAACGTTTCCAAATTTTATTTTTTAGCGCATGACTTTTAGTGCCGGCAGTGTCCGAGGATACGTTCCGCTTGCCAGATCTGTAGCTCCTTTTCCCGATACACCCCACTGGAGTACTACTGTGTACTACTGTGTGAGGGTGTTGTCTGTAGGTGTAATTGTAATTGTACGGATTAGGAATGGGAAGGAAGTGGTCTTGGCCATAATAAAGGTACCATCCCGACGTTTGGCTGGAAATGATAACGGGAAACAACGAAAAACCATTTTCGAGGATGGCCGACGGGGGATTCGAACCCAGCCGTCTCCCGAAATAGCCGTAACAGGCAGTGCCGTAACGCACTGAGATAACTTGTTTGGTAACTTCTCCCAGATATAGAAACGAATCTCCCTAAATAGGCATGCTGTAGGGTAAAACGTAAACGCATCACCATATTTCGTGTTGTAAAATATCTACGGTACGAGTTTCCCGCAGTAAATACTTCAAAAACATTTTTTTTTTTTTTTTTTTTTTTTTTTTTTTTTGCAAGTTGCTCTACGTCGCATCGACACAGACATGTCTTAAGGCGACGATGGGACAGGAAGGAGCTAGGAATGGGAAGGAAGCGGCCGTGGCCTTAATTAATGTATAGCCCCAGCATTTCCCCAGCATTTGCTTGGTGTGAAAATGGGAAACCACGCAAAACCATCTTCAGAGCTGCCGACAGTGGGGTTCGAACCCATTATCTACCGAATACTGGATACTGGTCGCAGCTGTCGAGCTCGGTCAAAAGCAACTTAGGAAGATGCTGCTCTGTCATTTCTTGTTTCCTGAAAATTCAGGAACTGAACTTTGTGAGCCCCAAGAACGTTTTTTTAGATAAGGTAACTGTAAAACAAATATAATCACAGGGCTGAGTGGGTCAGGCGGTTGAAGCGCTGACCTTCTGACCCCAACTTGGCAGGTTCGAATCTGGCTCAGTCCGGTGGAATTTGAAGGTGCTCAAATAAGTCATCCTCGTGTCGGTAGATTTACTGGCACGTAAAATAACTCATGCGGGCCTTAATTCCAGTATCTCGGCGTCTCCGAAAATCGTAAAATGAGTTAGTGGGACGTAAAACAAATATTATTATTATTATTATTATTATTATTATTATTATTGTTATTATTATTATTATTTAATTTCACTAATCGGCCAACTAGGGACCACGATAAGCCTCACTTTACATTCTGGCATTTGTTCACCTTTCGCTTGATCCACATCGTCTTCATTAGCTCACTGTGTTTAGCACGACGTTCTTCTGTCCATTTAGCACCAGTTGCCCGTTTTTCGTCCCGGGAAGTCCCAAAAGTCTTGATGGCTGCTCTGAAAAGACTTCGGTCTTGTGCATCTTCTGCTTGTAGGCCCAGTTCTTTAAGATCTTTCTTGACATTAACGTACCATGGCATTGCCGTTTTTGGTTTTGCGTCAAATATACTGAAGCTACGTTTCGTCCATCGAGAGTCGATCATCCGTCATATATGACCGTAGAAGCGAACTCTGCCTTTACGCATTGTGTCCGTGATCTTCTCTATCTTAGAGTATACTTCTTGCCTGGATTTTCTAATGTAGATGCCATTTTTGTAGTTTGGACCAAGTATGGTGTGTAGGATCTTTCTTTCTTTCCTCTCTAAATCCGCAAGCAAACATTTCTCGGACAGGATAAGGCATTCAGATGCATACAGTGATACTGGTTTGATGACAGTGTTGTAGTGACGAATTTTTGTGTTCAGGGAAAAGCACTTTTTGTTGTAAATATTGCGAGTGGTTTGGAAAGTGACTTCCATTTTCTTGATTCTTGCTGCTATGGCCTCTTTGTCAAGTCCATTTTGCTGAATCCATTCCCCAAGGTATTTAAATTTACTAACACGGTTTATCGTTCCATATTTGGTGTTTAGTTGTGCCGTATCATCTTTGATATTTGACATTACTTGCGTCTTTTGAAAGGAAATTTGTAAACCTGTTTGTTCTGTTACTTCCTTCGACACATTGATCTGTTCTGTTGCATTTTCGAAATTTTCTGCCATAAGAGCTATATCATCAGCGAACGCTAAGCAATCTATTTCCACTCCATTTTTCTTTGTCCCAATCCCTACGGGTTTGTAAAGGTTTCTTTCTTTTAACGTCTTTCGCCACTCCTGTATTACCTTCTCAAGTACGCAGTTGAACAAAAGAGGTGACAGCCCATCTCCCTGTCGAACGCCTGTCTTGATCTCAAAGGGTTCAGAGAGACATGCTTGGAATTTTACTTTGGATTTGGTATTAGTTAGTGTTGCCCTTATTATCGCCAGCAGTTTCTCATCGACTCCCATTTCTGCAAGGATGTTAAGCAACACATCACGGTCGATGGAGTCGTATGCTTTCCTGAAGTCTACAAATGTAGATACATAGGTTCGACCTCTCAGCATATGGTATCTTATTATGGTTTTTAGGTTAAGTATTTGTTCTGCACTTGATCGGCCTTTCCGAAAACCTGCTTGGTATTCCCCGAGTTTATGCTCAATTTGCTGTTCTAGTCTTTCAAGGATGGATAGTGACAGGATCTTGTAGGCTACTGGCAGAAGAGAAATTCCACGGTAATTGTTCACATCTCTTATATTTCATTTCTTGTGTAAAGGATGGATCAAGGCTAGCTTCCAGTCCTCTGGTAGTTGTTCTTTTTCCCATATATCTACAATGGATTGGTGTAGGATGTCAATTGCTTCTTCCGGGGCATGTTTCCACAGTTCCGCAATCATGGAGTCTTCACCAGGAGCCTTGTTATTTTTCAGTCTCTTTATGTGGCATTTGATTTCATCGCGATTTGGTGGAGAAGATGGCAGGTTTTGGCTCACTGGTTTGTTTGTTTTGATGGGGTTGGCTAGTTTTTCACAGTTTAGAAGGTCGTTAAAATACTTAGCTAAGATTTTGCAATTTTCTACATTTGATGTTGCAAGAGTTCTATCTTTCCTTAGAAAGCAAAGGGAAGGTGCCTTTTATCCTTGTACCTTCTTTTTAAAATTTCTGAAGTATTCACGGGTCTCACCTCTATGAAAGTCTTGCTCAATCTTGTCCAGTAGTTCCTTTTCACACTTGCGTTTCTCACTGCGTATTATTTTTGCTGTTTGTGCTTGTTGTGTTTTGTACATCTTCCAATCTTCTTCTTTTTTCGAGGTGTAATACTTTTTCCAGGCATTCAGACGATCCCCTAAGGTCTTCTCGCAGTTATCGTTCCACCACGTGTGCTTCTTCCTCTTCTTGATTTCCGCCACTCCTTTTGCAGCTTGTATCATCTGCTTTCTTGTGCTGTTGAAGTCTTTTTCCACTGGTTGGGCAAATTCTTTGAATTAATTCTCTCTTTCTCTGAGCTTTTTTGTGTCAAAGCGAATTATGGTAGGTTCGTTCTTATTTTTGTTGAGAGGGATTGGCCGAAACTTGATTACTGATACATAGTGATCTGAGTCTATGTTTATTCCCTTTTTTACGGTAACGTTCATGATTTCCGGACTGTATCTTCGAGATATAGCAACATGGTCTATTTGGAATTCTCCTATTGTTTTGTTTGGGCATCTCCATGTCATCTGTTTTCTTGGTAAGTGACGAAAGTGTGTTGACATCAGTTGGAGGTTGTGGTTATCACATAGTTCAACGAGGCGTTCTCCATTCTTGTTGGTTCTTTTGTGTGCTGGGTAGAGCCCAACAACTTTCCTGTGTTTCCGTTCACGTCCTACCTGTGCATTAAAATCACCCAATAGGATCTTGACGTGGTGCTTTGGGATTTTCGCTAATCTGGCATCCAGGATGTTCCAGAATCTATCTCTGCCTTCCAGGTCTTTTTTGTTTTGTTCATTAGTTGGAGCATGTGCATTGACTAGCGTATATGTTTTATTTGCACAACGCAGGGATAGTAGGCATAACCTGTCATTAACAGCTTCAAAATTTGAGACTGACCTAAGAATTCTGGTGTTGACAGCAAAAGCTGTACCGAAGATAGGGGTGTTTTTCATTACTCTCTTATGGGATCTGCTCTTGAAGAACCGATACCCTTCAGACTCAAACGTATCTTCGTCAGTGAAGCGAGTTTCTTGCAGAGCTATTACTGCGATTTTATTTTCGTGGAGGGCATTGGTCAGCTGTTTCATCTTACCAGTTTGTATTAAACTGTTTATGTTGAACGTTGCCAAAAAAGTCTTAGATATGGGTTTCAGCTTTCGTGACTGTTCAGGATTTCCAAGACGCTCCGACTCGTCTTTAGCATGTTGTTGCATCCCCCCCAGAATCCGAACGGGATGCATGCGTCGCTTGTCGGCGACGGTGGATTTCTTTGAAAAGTTGCCACCTGGGGTATTAACTTCATGTCTTTGTTTTACCATCATGCTTGAGAAGCTTTAGCTTAGCTTGGAGCAAATTGCTCATTCTACATACAACCAAGGTTGTTAGCCCTGGAGGGCCTCAAGATGTTCTCCGGCTGCGGGCAGGCATTTCCTCCTTACCCGAATAGTTATGGTTTTCCCGCCAATACTCGGGTGGCTGATTGCAGTGGTTTACCACTGGGCGATGGGTTCGCCACATCCCTACGCCATATTATTATTATATTATTATTATTATTATTATTATTATTATTATTTAAAAACATAATATTCGTTAAAATATAACTGAGCTTGTTATTGTAGCATTCAGAATAGAAGGACCTGATTGTTCATTTCCCCTCGCATTTTTAGGGTTTTGGCCTTAAAAATATCTCTTGCATTATTAATATGACCCATCTATGTTTTCTCTTGGTGATGAATACCTCTATTTATGGCATTCTAACATACTGTTCTTCTTCTTCCTCTTCTTCTTCTACTTCTTCTTTATCTGTTTACTCTCCAGGCTCGGTTTTTCCCTCGGACTCAGCGAGGGATCCCACCTCTACCGCCTCAAGGGCAGTGGCCTGGAGCTTCAGACTCTGGGTCGGGGGATACAATTGGGGAGGATGACTAGTACTTCGTTCAGGCGGCCTCATCTGCTATGCTGAACAGGGGCCTTGCGGGGGAATGGGAAGTGTGGAAGGGATAGACAAGGAAGAGGGAAGGAATCGGCCGTGGCCTTAAGTGAGGTGCCATCCCGGCATTTGCCTGGAGGAGAAGTGGGAAACCACGGAAAACCACTTCCAGGATGGCTTAGGTGGGAATCAAACCCACCTCTATTCAGTTGACCTCCCGAGGCTGAGTGAAACCCGTTCCAGCCCTCGTACCACTTTTCAAATTTCGTGGCAGAGCCGGCAGTCGAACCCGGGCCTCCGGGGTTGGCAGCTAATCACACTAACCACTACACCACAGAGGCGGACATTATTATTATTGTTCGGGGATACCCGTAGAACAGCAGAAGTGAAAGAAGGTGCGGGCTGGAATGGGTCTATCCACAAAGCCGAGAACGGAATTAAAATTTCATTAAAGGTTATATTTTCAAAAATAGCAAAACTTAACAATTTTCACATAGAATTTGAAAAAAAAAAAAGAACAACAAGTCAAATCAGGTACAAGACCAGGAAAGCCAAGATTTAGAGACAATTTAACAATCTGGGCCTCAAGCCCTAATTTTTACAATTTCTGAGCTCTCAGCTCTATCTTACCAAGGTACATTCTTGTCCAAAGGGAAGAAAACCCCTGCATTCAAGGAGCCTTTGCTCCAAAAACCATATCAGGCCTCCTAGAGGCACTTTTACCACATATAAATGAACTGACCCGCTCTCAATTTTCTGAGCCTATCAAAGGCCACAACAGACTTTACCATTAACTGCCCACAAGGCACACTCACAAAGAAACAGGGATATCTTGTACCCAATCTACTGGGCCTTAGCTGAAAAAGAATAGGTTAAGTTAATGGCCCAAAATACAAAATGAATGGAGGCGAGAACTTGCACTCCTAGATACACATTTTAAAACCTAAAAGGCACTAGGCCGATGAAACAGGGACTATTCCCAAGCTATGGAGGTGACTCGTATACAGAATAAATTTAACACATTAAGGAAGAGTAGAAAAACGGGTACGAAAACGTAGTCACCTCAAATTTAAAATGCAGGGGAGCTCGAGAGGGTAAAGCACTCTCTATCCCCGATTTACAGTTAAAGATATATGAAGTTTTACAAAAGCGACGGCAAATTACATGGTTGAAAATAGGTTACATAGTAAAGGCTTCGGACCTTCCCCGCGGGTTAAACTGCTGAGCTAGCGAGAAATAAAGTTGTTAGGCGGCCATTACCTTATTGAAGAGCTGCTGCCTGAAGAAAAAGGCGCTTCCCGCCTCCCGCTATACGTCCATACACTAAGTTAGATGTCGATGATGTGGCCGAGAGACAAGAAAATCAGCAGGTTTTATACCCTCGAGGAAAGTTCGAGATCTTTCATGAATAAAACAGCCACACCCACTCAATTTTATTGGTCAGTGTTGACCGTACACTCAAAATCGGAGAAGAAAGACATGATTGGTCAAAAATTAATTACAGAAATAATTGATTGGCTCAATTCAAAACTGGCGGAAAGAAAAGATAAATATTGCCAACCCACAAATGAAAGAACGAAATTTAGTAATAAGAAAACTTATGAATACAAAATTTCTTCAAATAAAGTTCTTCCGATTCGCACCAGGGTGCATGGTCATAGTTTTTTAGTAGAGGCATCTATAAGAGAATGTCCACACTTCTTGATCAACGGAAAACAAAACAAGATGAAATTCACACAGTACTGACAACTTTGTAATCACAACATTTACTGTAGTGACATCTTCTGAGAAACTAATGAGTTGATCCAGTTATTAAAGTTCAGAATTTCTCCTGTAAAGGAGTACTTTAAGGCGGAAAATTCAAATGTGAGGCGTAGAGGTGTACCAGCCGGTACAATTATTATTATTATTATTATTATTATTATTATTATTATTATTATTATTATTATTATTATTATTATTATTATTATTATTATTTAAACACATAATCTTCGATAAAATATAACTGAACTTGTGTTATTGTATTTAGAATAGAATGACCTGATTGTACATTACCCCCCTCCTCCGCATATTTAGGGTTTTGGCCTTAAAATATCTCTTGCATTATTATTATTATTATTATTATTATTATTATTATTATTATTGTTATTATTATTATTATTATTATTATTATTATTATGACCCATCTATGTCTTCTCTTGGGGAGGAATATCTCTATTTATGGCATTCCAACCTATATAATTATTACACTAATTTTGCTTTTCAACGACGAGTTCTTCAGTTGGTTTTAAATACTGTAATACCTATGTGTCAGATAGAATGTGTGCATGTTTCATTTGAACTGTCCGGCTCCATGGCTAAATGGTTAGCGCGCTAGCCTTTGGTCCAGGGAGTCCTAGGTTCGATTCCAGGCCGGGTCGGTAATTTTAACCTTAATTGGTTAATTCCGATGGCTCAGGGGCTGGGTGTGTGTGTTGTCTTTAGCATCATAGATATGGCCCCATCGTTACAGACGCGCAGGTCGCCTATGCGGCGTCAAATTGAAAGACCTCGACCCTATGAATAACATTTTCACACCATTCATAGCAGGGATTGGCTGCATAAGGATTGGCATTATTAGCACCGCTCATACCTCAAGTCACTTTCATATTAACAAAGCCAAGGATAAGACTGAGACAGATCAAAGAAAGTAACAAAATTGCTCTAGCCCATACCAGAAGACATAGTGCAGTGTAAACACTAGGTCTTGTAAGCGAAGACATGTGTATAACAGGAGCAATCTGATATGTAAGTCAGTTTGTGTCACCTTAAACTTTTGATCAATACTGAATTTAGCATAGAAAGCGAGTGCGTAACCAAATGACTTGCAAAGATGATTTGGATGACTAACCCAGAGCAAGCTAACTGAAAGTAGCTTTTGTGTGTTGTTTCGTGCACATGATAAAAGCTTGTGAATCAACTTAGTGACTACAAGCAGCTTTGCTATCGACGGATGTGAATTAAAGGAAAGCTTCATACTGTGTTTCCTGTTCTTTCCTCTTTCTTAGCACGTACAGTGTACATCATGGTCTGAATAATTAACCAAGATGTGTTTCCTGTCTGTGTTAATAAGCCTAGAGCTCGGTGTTAACCTACAATTACTGTCTAAACTACTTACGTCACGCGCTTCCCAACACATGAGAAACTTCCATCAGTTTATATGTTGTATTGTTCCAGATCTCAGGAGGAATCTGCAGCAGGTAAAAGATGTACTGAGAGAAACATCAGTGTTTTTTATTTTGGTTTAAAATCTTGCGTAGCGACCATTTTTGAACACATTGTTATCGCCTTGATACTACCTATACCGAGCTCGATAGCTGCAGTCGCTTAAGTGCGGCCAGTATCCAGTATTCGGGAGATAGTGGGTTCCAACCCCACTGTCGGCAGCCCTGAAGATGGTTTCCGTGGTTTCCCATTTTCACACCAGGCAAATGCTGGGGCTGTACCTTAATTAAGGTCACGGCCGCTTCCTTCCTATTCCTAGGCCTTTCATATCCTAAGACCTATCTGTGTCGGTGCGGCGTAAAACAAATAGCAAAAAAAAGTTACTAGCTATTACAAGTAGATCATATCTTCCAGCCACGAGCGCAGTGGCGGCCCTGCGCATTACTCACGCGGCTCGTTTTAAGTTCAGAGTTTCGATTTTGCCACTTTACCTTATCACATTTTTCCTCAAATACACCCTCCCTGTTCATCTCGTAGAAAAAAATCCCAATTCCTGCATTTTGAGAGTTAAAAATTGAATCAGAATACATTTTTATTTATAGTATGTATGCTTGTTGAGTACTCACTTCGATGGTTGGTTGGGTCAGTAACATCTCCGCCATCAACTGCCATTGGCCTAGGTAGGCATCATTGAAGAGTCGTAGGAGGGAAATTAGGAGTGATGTATTTTCCCGTTCCTTTCTTCGCCATGCCAGAAGTTGTTACATACAGGGATTGGCTGCATAAGGAATGGTAATACTAGCATCGCTCATATCTCAGTCCCTTTCACATTGTAAAAGTCAAAGATGAAACAGACCAATGAAAGTAACAAATTTGTTCTAGCCGATACCAGCAGACATAGAGCACTGTAATCACCAGATCTCGCCAGCAAAGGCAGTTCATTTAATATTGGAGAAAAATTGTAATGTTACAGCATGTGTTAATTTTTTATATCAGCGATGTGTCATAACAGTATCATACCTTCAATAATAATTCTGCGATAGATACGCATGTAAACTTAGTCCAGCAACACAACAAAATGTATAACCCTTGAACAACATTATTAGCAATGTTTTTAAATTTAATGATCGAATAGGCCTTCTCCAGAAGCCAAACAATGTCATTCTGACATTCGTAATGGATTAAAGCGTCCTTTGGATCATCAATACTTTTAAATATTTCCTCGTGGCTGCATATTCTTGTTTGTAAATGATCGCACAAGGAAAGGTAATTATTGAACAAATCTGCTGAACGAAAAGGTTAGGGAGAAATACCTCTTATTCCCATTCATCGCTGAGGATATACTTTATTTAAATATTTCTGAACCATAACACACTTGTGTGGAGGGTAGCTATTCTGATGGGAATCTCCAATATTGGCAGTAGCTGGACCGATTGATTCTTGGAGTACTATAAGTATTCATTGGGGGCACCATCAATAAAATACGGACAAGTTTTTTTGTTAGTGGCTTTACGTCGCACCGACACAGATAGGTCGTATGGCGACGATGGGATAGGAAAGGCTGGGAGTTGGAAGGAAGCGGCCGTGGCCTTAATAAAGATACAGCCCCAGCCTTTTTCTGGTGTGAAAATGGGAAACCACGGAAAATCATCTTCAGGGCTGCCGACAGTGGGATTCGAATCCACTATCTCCCAGATGCAAGCTTACAGCCGCGCTCCCCTAACCGCACGGCCAACTCGCCCGGTAAAAAGTTTGTTGACCTAGGATCCCAACCCAAACATTGACAGCTCTACTACTGTATCTCGGCTGTTTTGTAATTTTGCATATTAAAATCACCGTGTTGAAAAAGTATTTTCACCGGAGAAAGGAATATGCGAAAGAATATTTGTGTTACAATTGCATACTTCATCTTATTGCCACAGAAAAACATCCTGCTATAAAAATCTGGTTCCTTCAGTTCTTGTTTCTAACAGTTGTGTGGCTGATTTCAACGGCTTTTGCAATTTTCCTGAGGGGGTTATTCTTATTTTCCACAACCTTAAGCATCATGTTACCTAGAGTGCCATTGTCTCCATTAGGGGCTGACCTATTACATCTACATGGTTTATTAATGCTTCCAAAGTTTTTACTATCTTACTGATAGTCCATCGTGGTGGCACATGGCGTTCAGGAAATTGAACACATATCTCTTGCTTGCTTCCTGAATTGCTACTATATTACCATTTCACATATTTCTTCCATATTGTAATAACACATATCACTTTTGTTGTTAACAAAAGGCATAAATAACAGAAAACTGTAATAGTGAGTTGTATAACATTGTTATGTTTCATTGTTGGTATAAATATTATAAACAGTTGTAGCATTTCTATTTTTCTCTAATATTAAGCAAACATACATTTATTATTGTTATAGACTGATGCTTTCACGGTCCGTAACTGTAGACATGATGTACGCTTTTGGGTTTTTGCCGTGTGAAGGAAATAAGGTAAATTTCTTTATGCTCGACGACGCCGAAATATTAATACTACATGCCAGAAAACTGAATCTTAATGAGGCTCATTATAGTTCAAGTTTCATTTTGATACAGGTTCTCCACCAATCACAGCTCATATTTTCATTACGATACAGGTTCTCCACCAATCACAGCTCAGATTTTCATTACGATACAGGTTCTCCACCAATCACAGCTCAGATTTTCATTATGATACAGGTTCTCCACCAATCACAGCTCAGATTTTCATTACGATACAGGTTCTCCACCAATCACAGCTCAGATTTTCATTATGATACAGGTTCTCCACCAATCACAGCTCACATTTTCTTTATGATACAGGTTCTCCACCAATCACAGCTCACATTTTCTTTATGATACAGGTTCTTCACCAATCACAGCTCAGATTTTCATTACGATACAGGTTCTCCACCAATCACAGCTCAGATTTTCATTATGATACAGGTTCTCCACCAATCACAGCTCAGATTTTCATTATGATACAGGTTCTCCACCAATCACAACTCATATTTTCTTTATGATACAGGTTCTCCACCAATCACAGCTCAGATTTTCATTATGATACAGGTTCTCCACCAATCACAGCTCAGATTTTCATTACGATACAGGTTCTCCACCAATCACAGCTCAGATTTTCATTATGATACAGGTTCTCCACCAATCACAGCTCAGATTTTCATTATGATACAGGTTCTCCACCAATCACAGCTCATATTTTCTTTATGATACATGTTCTCCACCAATCACAGCTCAGATTTTCATTATGATACAGGTTCTCCACCAATCACAGCTCAGATTTTCATTATGATACAGGTTCTCCACCATTCACAGCTCAGATTTTCATTATGATACAGGTTCTCCACCAATCACAGCTCAGATTTTCATTATGATACAGGTTCTCCACCAATCACAGCTCAGATTTTCATTATGATTCAGGTTCTCCACCAATCACAGCTCAGATTTTCATTATGATACAGGTTCTCCATCAATCAGAGTTCAGATTTTCATTATGATACAACAGTTTGACCAATTAGGTAAGGATAGCATTGCACCTACGCTCAACCCACTAGCTTCGCACTTGTTTCCAAAATTATTATTATTTATTTATTTATTTTTGCTAGTTGTTTTACGTCGCACCGACACAGATAGGTCTTATGGCGACGAATGGAAAGGGAGGGGCTAGGAGTGGGAAGGAAGCGGCCGTGGCCTTAATTAAGGTACAGCCCCAGCATTTGCTGGTGTGAAAATGGGAAACCACGGAAAACCATCTTCAGGGCTGCCGACAGTGGGATTCGAACCCACTATCTCCCGAATACTGGACACTGGCCGCACTTAAGCGACTGCAGCTATCGAGCTCGGTATTTCCAAAATTAAACATATCGGACACACATATTAATATCAATGCACCTTCTACTTCCAATATTTCACAACCACGCGGCACATTCCCGCAAATTCACTTCACCAACTGTCCGGCTCTATGGCTAAATGGTTAGCGTGCTGGCCTTTTGTCACAGGGGTCCCGGGTTCGATTCCCGGCAGGGTCGGGAATTTTAACCATCATTGGTTAATTTCGCTGGCACAGGGCTGGGTGTATGTGTCGTCTTCATCATCATTGCATCCTCATCACGACGCGCAGGTCGCCTACGGGAGTCAAATCAAGAGACCTGCACCTGGCGAGGCAAACATGTCCTCGGACACCCCCGGCATTAAAAGCCATACGCCATTTCACTTCACCAACTGTACAATAAACAATTTGGATTTGAAATAAAGCTAGGTTATGATAACCTTCTATCAAAGCTTTCAAAACATAACATTGTCAAGGTCTCTGATCCACTCACGGAAAATGAAAAACCCAGCGCATGCGCTCTACACCCTGTTCATTAAACTCAACTGGCAAGCGACATCTCGACAGAAATTTATGAATATTTAAACAATAGTGTTATATTTATCGTCGAGCATAAACAGTCGTATGCAACTCGCCTATAATGGTAATTAAGACACTCGTATGGAAATTATAAAACGAGTGAATATAGGCTTGTTGCATAATGTAGGTACTATTACGTTTCGCAGAGAACTTTGCTCCACGTATTTAGAAGGAAATATCGACTGTTCACGAGGAACGCTTCTCCAACAATGAGGTTTGAATTTAGGAACGCATTACTGTTGGTCTATAGCAGGGCCTCTCAAACGCCCAAAATCTCACGCGTGCAAACTGCGGCGCAGAGTTCCTGTGCATAGTGCATCGGTCCCACTCGGCTCGGCTCGGACCAACGCTTCGTCTCTGGGCTACTCGGCTCAACTCGGCTCGGATTTGGAACGCTACGGAGCAAGTGCGGAAGAGGGAGACAGGCGGAGCGAGCGAGACAGGCGTGGGGAAAGATAGAGATAGCGATATTGCTCCAAATTGAGGAGTGGGGGTCTGCACTCTGGTCAACCAAGCGAAGTCGTCTTTTGCACCGTGCAGAGACCCTGGTCTAAAGTAAGTGGTACGTCGCCAGAATTTCACCTTCTTTTCTTGACACGGCCAAAGCCCAAAAGCTCATATCATATCCATTATTATTGTTATAATCTGAATAATTGCTTAACATTGTGCGCGAAACTCTGCACACATACATACACGGCTTTAGCAACCCAAGAGCTTGGTTCCATTGCTGTGATTTCTATTTTTCTCTGCGTATGGAGGGCCTTCATTAGCACTGCAGTGATGTTTGAAAATGTTTCAATTCAAATAATCTTCCAGTAAAAAGCATACTACTGGTAGCACACATGAAAATCTGTATGTTTCCACAAATAGAGTTTTAAAATATAATAAATTGATGTGTTTCTACTTTGCTCGTGCCACTTAAAAGGTTGGATTGACAGCCCCTGGTTTAGAATGTACATAGTTGTTTTTATTTGTTTTATGTGTAACAAATAACTAACAGCTTTATATAGCTCATAATTTTGGTGTTGTAGACTTTTTAAGAGAATCTGATTTTTGAGGATCCTGTGCTTCAAAGAGCTTTTAAATTGGATAGCCTTTTGCTAAAATTGCGTGGAAATGTTGATGCGAGGTCAAGCTACCGTTGAACACAGGTGTTCATTAGAAAGTTGCAAATGTATGATAATCTTGGAATACGTCTGCGCAGCTCGGAAATTTGTCTACAATTCAAATGTGTGTCTTGAGTAAACTAAACTAGAGACCCTGGGCTACAGAACTTTTACTAGGAACGTCATTAATTCCGTGTTATTTTAATATCTTTTTAATATTCCATGTGGAATATGTCACATTGCAGAAGCAAAGTTCTGAGAGTTAGTGCAGTGAGAGAATGAGTAGAAAAATTTTCAGGTAACGTGTTTTCATTGGAACGGTAAAAAGTGTGATGCCAAAGATAAGTGAATCGGATAGATTATCACAATGTGTAATGCTACAGATAAGATACAGCCAAATCTGATTAGTCATATCTTAGGTGTCAAAATTCATAAAGTAAACTCAGTCATCGAGAGAGCTTCCTCCTGTTGCTCCAAGACGATTTCAGTTGAATCATTGTTTAATTTTGTTTCTTCAAGGAATCTTCATTGTTTTTCCTTGTTCCTAAAACAAGCGCTTCAGTTCAATATCCATTTTTTGCCTTGTTCTTCCAAGGAAACTTTAGTTGTGTCTCTATTGTTTTCCTTTGTTCCTACACGAGGACTTCAGTTCACTCTCCATTGTTTTCTCTTGTTCCTACACGAAGATTTCAGTTGAGTTTCCATTTCTTCCTCCATTGCTTGTTTCGTCCTAGGGAACGTCTTTGAGCCCAATTGAGTCTTCATTGCTTTATCCCGTACAGGGGTCTTCCATACTTGAATTAATATTGATTCCTTTCCTGCTGCTCCCTCAAAAAGAACTTAGTTGAGTCTACTTTGCTTTGTCCGTTATTGAGTTCCTCTAGAGTTGCTTCAGTTGAATCTGCATTGCTTTCTCCGTTACTTAGTTCCTCCAAGAGAACTTCAGTTGAGTCGCCATTTCTTTCTCCCGTATGCAGTGGAAAAAAAATATGGTACCGTGCGATCGCGTTGTGTACACGTTTCACTGTATTTTGTTTTACGTGGACGAGGCCAGTATCTTCCTTATTTCGGGGGTCAGAACTCTTCCTTTTCCATTAGTGTTTTATGTTTGATAATCTTTTCGTTTTGCTCACTAAGACAACCAATCCCAGCGCAACTAAAGAGTGTGGAACGCGCATTATAACCAAAAAGTTCTGGACATGCCTACCTGTATGTCTTCGATGTAGGTTTAGCTGAGGCGACCACAGTGAATCAGTCGGTTAGCTGTTATTCTCCTGTTCCCAAGATTGATCCTGGACGAACTCTCTTTGAAGGGTTTTAAATACGATCTTGTCGTTCCACTCTCGGCACGTTAAAAGAATCCTTGAGGATAAAACTCCAACACCGTAACACAGATGGGCAGTTGGAAGGAAAGTGAAAAAAAAATTTTAAAAAATTATGGACTGATAGTTGGAAGCGAGGCAGATTGAGGGCGATAAGGGATCCAAGGAACAACAGCAGTAATTCATTTGTATTATTGTACCTGTTGTTTTCCGCGAGGAAGGCATAGTGAATATGATAAAATTGTCGCTGGTCTGCATGATAAAATTGTTCACATTATATTTTTATGTACATGCATTGATTGCACATATAAGCAATAAAGTTATTCTTTTCGACTTTTTGTGAAGTGAAATACTGAGGCAATAATAATAATAATAATAATAATAATAATAATAATAATAATAATAATAATAATAATAATAATAATAATAATAATAATAATAATTTCGTATGACTATTTCTAGCCCGGTACAGCCGTTGTAAGGCAGACCCTCCGATGAGGGTGGACGGTATCTGCTATGGGTAGGTAACTGCGTGTTATTGTGGTGGAGGATAGTGTTACGTGTGAGTTACAGGGATGTTGGGGACGGCACAAAGACCCAGCTCCCCGAGCCATTGGAATTAACCAATGAAGGTTAAAATCCCCGACCCGGCCGGAGATCGAAGCCGGGACCCTCTGAACCGAAGGCCAGTACGCTGACCATTCAGCCAACGAATCGGACTACTGCGGCAATTACTCATCAAACGGGATCTGCTCTTCTCTGTGAGCTTTTGATCGAGATCTACCGACTACCTGTTTATCTTCCAAATTGTATTGTAAATTATATTGCTATACCTTCTCGAGTTGTGTCCTGCATATTAGATAACTTACAGGTTGAGTTCTGTGTCATCTTTAATTTCCTCTAACCAATTGTGTGCCAAGCTTGGTTCGGCGCTTGCCTCTCATCCATAGCGTTACGGGATTGAATCGCGATACTGTATGTCAGGTGTTAATTGTGCTTAAATACAAGAGACCACTGTCAGTAGATTTACTAACATCTTCAAAAATCCCGTTTCAGGACAAAATTCGTATGTTTCCGTTTCTTTTACGACTGATAGTGGTTGAGAAATCGTTAAATTTTGGGCCTACACAAAATCTATAAAAGTATGCTTTTAATTATTGATACATGCCTTTTATCGTTCAGTCTCCAAGTGTCTGTGAATTAGGTACGCACCAGGGGCGCTGGGGGTTTAGAACCCCCCACCCCATGAAAATTGTATAATAAGAAATTAAACAGAAACTAACAATAAACAGTAAACTAAATAAGCGTTCAGACATGATTGTAGAACCAACAGATCTGTTGAATATATTTTCTAAGAAACTCGAAAGTTGGATTTTAGATAGTAGGGTAATCTGAACATAATATTCGCTGTAAAATTGTTAATCTTGATCATATTGTTCTTGTTCTGTACTTTAATGTAAGATTTTGTACGTCCGGACCCGCGGTGTAGGAGGCAACGCGTCTGGCTGTCACCCGGCGGCCCGGGGTTCGATTCCCTGGCGGGTCAGGGGTTTTTAATTGTAATGATTAATATCCCTAGCCTGGGGACTGGATGTTTGTGACGTCCTTAATCTTCTCTTCCTCACACACACAACATTCTACACTACTGCCATTCCACTTACTCGCGGGTTCATACAATATGGTGCCAGTAGGGGCAAAAGGTCCACGTGTGTCGACGCCTCGAAGAAATAGCATTAAAAAAGATTTTGTACTGTACTGCAATCTGAATATGAACATACTTCACTTGTATCAGTGTCCTTTTAATGACAAGTCTTTAATGCGCTCATTTCGTAACTATAAACCCCTATCGGCCGATCTTGGCCACGCTACTGGTAAGCACCTCTACAATCTCTATTTGCAGTTAACTCATTGTCAGTGACTTTGTTTAGATTTATGATGATTTTATTAAATAATTAAAAACTGAGTCAAACTATAGGTGGCGGCCAGCCCATGAGGTCGCAGGGTCACGTCCCCTCCCAATAAGCATTACTATTGTAATTTTTACTTCTCAATACATCATACATAGGATGTAGCATAAAATCCTGTGTATCAGCTCCGGTCACAACCCCCATGTGACCGTAGAGCAGACGTTTAAAGTACATTGTCTTCAAACGTTGCCGCTGCCTGTGTTTCTAGGAGAAGAGATCTGCTGTGATGAGAAAGCCTCGGTGTGACCGAGAAGGGTAGTAGCTAGTTCCTGAAAAAAAGAAAGATATAGAATTCACTGTATCGTATATATCCGAATGTTCCATTGTTGAAAATAATATTATAACCATATTAATGACTACTGTGGAATATACTTTTTTTTTTTCAATTTGCTTTACGTCGCACCGACAAGTTAGGTCTTATGGCGACGATAGTATAGGAAAGGGCTAGGAATGGGAAGGAAGTGACCGTGGCCTTAATTAAAGTACAGTCCCAGCATTTGCGTGGTGTAAAAAGACTTCCATTATCTGTAACCCTGGCACTAAATGAGGTTGAGTAGTAAACTACCTTTTGGTGTGGTGGAGAGTTGTATTGAATATTGTATGTAAGTTGCAGAAATGTTGGGACAGCACAGACAACCGATTCTGCTGTCGGGAAAGTTAACCGTGGACGATTAAAATACCATAATCCGGTTGGGATTCGAACCCGGGACCCTGAGGATGGTTTGTTCGGTTGCAAGGAAGAGCTTAATAGTTCTAATCTTGCCAGTATAAATACATTGACTACCTATCTGTCTAAACCTTTAGGTGGATGTTACTCTTTCCTTTTTTGAAATTCGAACGAAATAATGGGTAAAGGCTCCCAATCCTGAGTACCCTACCTAACAATCTTATTTTGTTATTTTGATACTGCTAGCATTCTGGTAGTGGTGCACCCTATCTTCATTATTTGAGAGTCGGCTTTGAGACTGTTGGTGAGGTTGTTATTGACATGTTTATTGATGGTATTTCCGTCTGCTTTTATGGGTTATTTCTGTAATCACTGGGTTTTGGCTGGATGAATATTCTATCATTTAGCCCGTCACTAAGTTACACACTCCTGTTTTCAGTGCAACAGAATATTACCTATAGCTCTTCTTAGATGAAGGATTGTACTACTGTGGGTTTTCTGACCGAGACAGTAAGATTAACTCCCCCTCAGAAAGTCCGGAAACGTAAAAAGGGAGACCTGCTTGTCAGGGGTACGTGGGGCTTGAGTTCATTTAACCGTACTGGGGAAATACTGTGGACAAACGAGGCTGGGCATACAACTAATGTAATCAGTAGGGCTCGGATGTTTAAGAGCTAATAATAGCCCAAATAAGCAAGCAAATATGACCTCAAAAGTGGACAAATATGACTTAAAAATTAAAAAAATATGAACCAAAAATGATTAACCTAAATATGGACATTCTTAATCAATTATAAATCGAAAGGGCAATTCCTTCGATACATATTTGTTAACTAAATTCTTTAACTTTCATGTTAATTTTCTGAATATAATTGTTTAGCAGTTATTCACAGGCTATTGCCCTTTATTCACTTATCGAACATTTGTGAATACATAGGTATAAAGTACCGGTAGTAGGTTCAATAAGATTATCAGATCACACAACATTTTGAAAGTCAAAAGATGTTTGCACCCTGTAGTGGTGGTTTAAAATACGAGAAAACTAGAAATCAATCTATTTTTTAAAAATATTTTGGAACGTTCAAGCCCAGATTTCATTAATATTATTAAATGCTTTAAAGTTTAAATTGAGCACCACGAAACGAATTGAGTAGATGTCTTTCAATACATTATGATAGGGAGGCAGGGCCTACAGGTGCAAATTGGCATATCTTTTACATTCTTCTCCGCGGGTGGAACTAGAATGTATGACAAGATTCGTCTTCAAATCATCAGGTGCGAAAGAATTCCGATTATCACTTGACACATTCTTCTAATAAGAGAAGCTCGTTTCTACGTCACAAGGTTATTGGTGCATATCTAAATCATGTAAAAGGTGCAGTGAAGTCTATGGCCTTAATTCTATACAAACGGTATTCCACTTGTATTAACGGCAGATATGATACCGAGAAGCAGTTTTGTGAACACTAGTTCACATTGGATAAGTTGATTTTTGCACAGCTACAGCTGTCGCCAGACCGCCGAAATATGACAGAAATATGTCATTTCTACAAAAATAGCTCAAAATATGACCTTACGACAAAAAAATAGGCAAAATATGCATTTATATGACAAATAAAAATCGCTTAATTGTGACGATAATCACCTGATTTGCACCAAAATACAATGAGGCAAGAAAATAGGGACAAAGAAAAAATATGACTTTTCCTAAACATCCGAGCCCTAGTAATCAGTACTCAGTTAATCAATCTCTCCCACTTACCGTCAAGGTTGCGAGTATTGGACGCTTTTACTTTTAGCGTCCTATGCACTAGAAATATGATTCGCGAACGAAGTTTGTTATGTTACGCTCCACAGACGTACACTCGCTCAAAAAAAATGACAATAAGCGCATGATATTATATAAGTTCATCGCAAGTGCACTTTTCTCATTAATAATTGAACCTATGTGTGGGTATCCACAGGGTCTGTATCTACATAGGATGTAAAATAAATTTTGATAATAATTTAAATTAAGTTCTGGGTCACGTATGTGTTAGTTTGTATTCGGAGTATGGTGGGTTCAAACCCTACTGTTGACAAGCCTGAAGATAGTTGTCTGTGGTTTCCCATTTTCACACCATGCAAATGTTACCTTTATAAGCGAACACGGTTCATCAACGGCCACTCCATGAAGTTTTTCAACTCAGCAGAACTTAGTTCGTGAGACAACACATACAAGCTTTCTTGGTTCGTGAAAATAAAAATTAAAAACAAGATCGTCGAATCACGCCTCTATGTGTAAAGGGCGTTTACACTTCTGCAGGGACTTGCATGACCCGTACGAAGAGGTTTGGGTTCGCTTTGATTTGTACTTCTTTCTGTTCTATATTCGAATATTTTCTCATTTATGGCAGATTAAAAACAATGGGAAACGTAGTAAGCACTTAAGCACATGGTGACGACTAACTTTGTCTCCATGCTGAAAACCTGCAGTGTAACGTTCTGGAGTTTGAAGAGAGATGCATCGTGTATGATACGGAAATAAATTAGCACTTCCAAAACTAACGTGATGGCAGTTGGGAAGAAATCTTGGTGGACTGAATAAAAAATGCAAAATCCTCAGCCTGTTTCCAGTCATTCGACCGGGTCAGGAATGGAATAAATGAAACCCCCATCTAACGGCGAGGATAGGAATTATGCCGGCTGCCGACACCTGTCCTCTGGCGTAATGATTGATAACTGGCAGATGAAATGAAGTGATATTGGAGAATGTCAGTAGAGGGAGACCAAGGTGGTGATGGTTAGACTCAGTTTTTAATAATTTAAAGATAAGAAGTGTAGAACTAAACGAAGCTACTCATATAGTTGCATATATAAGTTTGTGGAGGTGCTTACTTAATTTAGATAGAGTTGCAGACTGAACGCTGAAAGTCTGTATTGAAAATGTTTGTATGTAGAGTATTCAGCTGGAAGTCCTCAACAAACCATGGCACTACAGCCCTTGAAGGGCCTTGGCCTACCAAGCGGCCGCTGCTCAGCCCGAAGGACTGCAGATTACGAGGTGTCGTGTGGTCAGCACGACGAATCCTCTCGGCCATTATTCTTGGCTTTCTAGACCGGGGCCACTATCTCACCGTCAGACAGCTCCTCAATTCTAATCACGTAGGCTGAGTGGACCTCGAACCAGCCGTCAGGTTCAGGTAAAAATCCTTGATGGCGGTGGTGGTGATTATTGTTTTAAGAGGAAGTACAACTAGGCAACCATCCTCTATATAACACTAATCAGAGGGAAAATATGGAAGGGGTCCGACACTTCGAAAAATGAAGATATCGGCCAAAGGAAGACAAGGGCCACGAAAGGCGTGAAAATGAAAGACTCCCTAGCCCTCGCAAACCTAATAGCGTGGGGGTCGGAAAAGAACAAGTGTTGACCAAGAGAGGTCCGATAGGATAGATGAAAGTGAGGAGCCTGGCCCAAGTAAGTGGAAGCAATGCCAGGGCTCAGCTGAGGGCCCCGTGGTCGCCAACCCACGCCCCAAAGTTCAGAGCCCCTTGGGCCCCTTTTAGTCGCCTCTTACGACAGGCAGGGGATACCGTGGGATTTATTCTACCGCCCCCACCCACCTGGCCGAGAATTGAACCCGGGGCCTCCGGGTAAGAGGCAAGTACGCTACCCCTACACCACGGGGCCGGCTTGATACTCAACAGCTCCGCCGTAATACATGGCCTAGGCATAGCTGAAGAGGCATGCTAGAGAAATGACGAGTGAAGTAGTTTCCCGTTGCTTTCCTCACCGAGCCAGATATTGCTATTACATATCACTCTGCCAAGCCCACTGAAATGATCGTACCAACCGACCCATGAGTGGCATTTTCACACCATTTATAACTGTTGGGTTCTTCAGCCCGACGAAACTAATTTTGAGTAATAGATTTATAAACTACCTGAAAAGAAAAAGCATATGGTAACTGTATTCTGCATGAAAAAAAAAAGAAATAACTTAATTAAAATAGAATGGCACATTTCGTTGTTGAAGGTACATCATCAGATTCTATCAAATCACACTCAAATACTTAGAAATGTATATACATTTACGTCCTCCTCTGTGGTGTAGTGGTTAGCGTGATTAGCTGCCATCCCCCGGTGGCCCGGGTTCGATTCCCAACTCAGCCATCCTCGAAGTGGTTTTCCGTGGTTTTCCACTCTTCCAGGCAAATGCCGGGATGGTGCCTAACTCAAGGTCACGGCCGATTCCTTCCCTCTTCCTTGCCTGTCCCTTTCAATCATCCCATCCCTCCACAAGGCATAGCAGGTGAGGCTGCTTGGACGAGGTACTGGTCCTCCTTCGCAGTTGTATACCCCGACCCAAAATCTCACGCTCCAGGACACTCCCCTTGAGGCGATAGAAGTGGGATCTCTCGCTGATTCCGAAGGGAAATCTGACCCTGGAGGGTAAACAGATTAAGATAGAACGATTCACATTTATGTGTATTTGTGTTTAGATACTTGAAATCTGGAACTTATCTTAATGGCTTCCTCTTTTCTCTCCTTACAAGCATAGACAGACATTACAAACAAACAAAAATCACATCGTCCGCCTCTGTGGTGTAGTGGTTAGTGTGATTAGCTGCCACCCCCAGAGGCCCGGGTTCGATTCCCGGCTCTGCCACGAAATTTGAAAAGTGGTACGAGGGCTGGAACGGGGTCCACGCAGCCTCGGGAGGTGAACTGAGTAGAGGTGGGTTCGATTCCCACCTCAGCCATCCTCCAGGCAAATGCCGGGGTGGAACCTCACTTAAGGCCACGGCCGCTTCCTTCCCTCTTCCTTGTCTATCCCATCCAATCTTCCCATCCCCCTGCAAGGCCCCTGTTCAGCATCGCAAGTGAGGCCGCCTGGGCGAGGCACTGGTTGAACGCAATCAACGACAAGCACAATGTCAGACCAATAGCTGCTACTGTAAGATCTAGAGCACAATAGTGCCCCCACGTCTGTCTTTCCTGGATTCGAGGACACACTGGTTCTCCTGGAAATGAAAAGGTAGACATCCTCGCAAAAGCAGCCTCCTCATACAACATAGAAATCACCTACAACGAATCACCCCCAAGCTATGCAAAAGCCCAAATAAAAACACATCTAATGAGGCAGTGGAACAACCTCTGGATATCAAGTACAAAGAGAATTTTTTTTCCCGACATGTATAGCCGACTCCAGTGCAAAACATTAGTGCCCGAATATATTCTCACTCAGTTCGTCTCCGGCCATGGAAAGTGCTACTTTGAACGCTTCAAAATTAACATTGCAGGCGATTACTTGTGCTTTTGTGGACCATTTACTGTTCGACTATGCCCTGCTTGGAAGGACAAGATTCGAACTTGAGTGTCAGCTAAACAATTATAATGCGGAACGTTCAAAGCCATTATACCATCTATTTAGGAAATCCTGTTGCTACAAACAGTTTCTTAAGTTCATTCAGCACATCTTCAATAATTTAGTTTCCTAATTTTGTGTCAAGGACCAGTAATTAAAAAACGAACCTTAATATAGGACTACTCATGTACAATAGGGTTCGAACAGTCAGGATATTTAATTAATTAATTCGTCCTCACCGTAAGAAGATATTATTATATTGGTTTTACGTCCCACTAACTGTTTAAGGATTTACGGAGACGCCGAGGCGCCGGAATTTTACGAGCCACTAAATCTATTGACACGAGGCTAGCATACTTGAGCACCTTCATATACCACCGAGCTTGTCAGGATCGAACCTACCAGTCGCCTCGTTGGCCAACCCTTCTACCGCCTGAGCCTCTCAACTCGGGCTTCTTTCTATCCGTAACCTCGACACTTTGGTGCAGGCTGAGTGAGCCTCAGGGTTATGTGCCTCTCTAGAAGTTGATTGCCCTTTCTGAATTTTTCCGACTTCCTGACGGTGAATCGAACCCACCCTCTACCGCGTGGACCGAGCTCGTCTTTACCGCCTGGGCTAGGCAGCCCCTCCGAACGATATTAACAAACACCCAAAACCACAATTTTAATAGTATTTTTTGACCTTCGATGTTCAATGACAAAGATGCGCGTCCTTGAATGGCAGCAGGTAGTACAGCTGTTCGTACTTGCCGGGCGTGCAAGTGTTCCCCAGCTGAACCCGCCGGCAGTGATAGACTCGCGGAGTTGTGGCGGGAGAGCTGGCCGGCGGGCCTTGTGCCAGCGAGCGGTGCGACGAGGCGTGGTGATGTGAGCTCAGCTCAGTTGGTGACTCGAGGTGCTTGCTTTAGCTTGTCTGCGTGTTCGTGTTAGTGCCTTTCATACCGCAGAGCGACCGTTCAGGATCTATCAGCCCCAAGGTATGTACCGAACACACTCCCTTTCTTGACCTTTTCTTCTCACCCACTTTCTCGTTTACGCATCATTCATACCTACTCAGAGCGACCAGAGCTTTATAGTGAAAGCGAAAGCATTTTCACACGTGTTTTATTTAGACTTAGTCACTGAAGCTAAATGAAATTGGCAAACCGTTTTAAATAGGTCAGCTGACGTTACGTTCTAAAATAGACAAATGGTGCTTATAATTGGTAATGGAACGGAACGGCTTAGTCTTCATTCCATACTCCCACAAGAGGGTGAAGGTAATTCCTGGTTGTTTCTACGATGTTTTTCCTGTGGTTTAGCATGATTGTAATATACATAGACTCAAAGGCTTCAGAGGAATACGTTATGTAATCGGGATGGTTCAGCTTTGTCCAAACAGTTAACTGATGGTTGTGTAACAGCTGCGTAAGGAAGATGAAATTTCCTCTGTGTAATGTATTTGACATTATGATTGATTTTTGTTGAGTATTTTTATAGGCCATTTTCAGTCTTGGTATAAAGCATGAATGATTATATTCCGAGTTGAATGGGAGACAGACTCCTACAGTTGTTCTTGCCTGTGTACACCCGCGAGGTCTGCACGTACGTCAACCTTGACCTGTCTCTAAACTCAGGTATCTGAAGCAATCTGGCACAAATGATCCACAATCGATACTGCTTTTCGTGCCGATAGCTCTTAAATATTGAGACATTTTCTCTCCCCAAAAATTGTTCGTGTAGTAAAAACTTGAGGAAAATATAAAGACTGCGATTATAACTTAAAACATTTATACCATCTCGTGTAATTGTTTTCAGTCATAAACAAAGAAATTTGAATATCCTGTATATCTTGCCCCAGTGGTATCTTCCCATTTAGTATCAGTGTGATGCTCAGGTGTTACCGCTTAGGAATATGCAGTCTTCTCAAAATATGTCGCCTAGTTGGTGTGACATTTGATTGTGTGAAATGTTCACTGGAATTGTCCACTACACGAAATGACTAGGGTTTTCATACATCCGTATTTTTTGCGACATGTATTTTGACTCCTGTCCATTCCTACTTAAAATCTAGAAATGTCCCTAAATATTATCGACTTGCAGAATTGTTACCTGGTTCCGCACTACAACCAACGTGTTAAAATGATAAAAATAGACCTAACATTGTTTTAACAGTGAATGTTTGGTAGTACTGTATATCTTCCTCACTTTTTCTTTTCTCTATTGGCGATATAATTTCGGATTCAAGAGAAAAATGTCCATATTTTTGCTTCAGCCATTATGGCATTCCAAGAAGTAACTATATGACGACTATATGGTCGTAATGCGTAGCATGTTTTGAATAATACATCTGTAGACAAACTTGTGAATAAAGCATATAAGGTCAAGAGACTGTCAGGACAATCGTCTTATCACTGTTCGACAATATCACTATCACAGTATGGCGACCTTCTGTTACTGAGTGAAAACAGTTAATATCCCTTACGTAGAAATAGTTTTTTCATAGTAATATACATTTCTCTTAACAAAGTATAATATAGACTGCACTACTGTCTTTTGGTAAATTACCTCTCCGGACTGCGTTCAAGCAATTTTCCTATTCACAGCAACAGTTATAGTGTAACCAGGATCAGCCGATGGGGGGGGATTAATTATAAAATGCTGATAGAACATAATGAAGGTGCGTGTCTGGTGAGCGCATGCGTATCTTCTCGTAAGGACACTGATACAAGTGTATTATGTTGATATTCAGATTGCAGTACACTACATCTGACATTAAAATGCAGAACAAGGACACGATCAAGGTCAAGTTTTACAGCGAATTTTATATTTAGTTTACAGTCTAAATCCAATTTTCGAGTCTTCTCAGAAAATAGATTTAACCGATCTGTTGGCTTTACATTATTAGATCTCTGAATGTTTTTAGTTTGTCATTTTCAGTTTATTTCCTCTTTGAAAAATTCCATGGGGGGTTCTAACCCACAGTACCCCGCACTCCGGCTACGCCCCTGGTCGATGTCTTCCGGCCATATATTATGTAAAGAAAAGGACGTAGAATCGAAATATGGATGGGAATAAATCAATGAAACCCTGACGATTTGAGATCGCTTTTCTTTATCTACAGCAATCTTCGTTCACTAAGGGGCCGATGGCCTCTCTCTCTGTGTCACCCTACTAAGTTATCGTTGTCATTCAGTTTAATGTAGTCGTGTTTCGAATATGTTAGGTAAATAAATTGCAGGTGAACCTGCGTGTGTTCTAATTTTGTTAATAGCTAACTTGGGAACAGCGTTCTCTCTCTCTCGCTCTCTCTCTCTGTGTGTGTGTGTGTGTGTGAGAGAGAGAGAGAGATAGGAAAAAAAAGTCTCCATGACCTGACGGAACGATTGGCCGATGCGGGTTGAACTTCCGATCGTTAGAGAGAAATGAGAGGGCAGAGTTGACAACTCAAGTTTGTGGGAGATTAGTCAACGCCAATGTAAAAGCATACCAGTGTACTGGTGAATTTCATGTTAGAAAGTCGTTCAATTCAGCTTGATAATCAGTATTTAAAAGACAATTGGAAAATTCAGGAAACAATTTTAATAGCAAATTTAATGTTGGTCTGTGGGGTGGACAGACAAATCTTTTAGTTTGTGTAGTGTACGGGGTTCTACGTAGGTTAAGTGCGGAATGTCGCCGAAACCCGCACACCTACTGGTGGATGGAAGACCTGTTGTTGCATTTCGTATGGCAAGGTCGCTGAAAGCTCTGACCCCGGATGTTTGCTAATATCCCCCTCGGTGACCTAATTCGCCTGATCCTGTTCGTATCGACTAACGTAAAGCCGACGGTGTAACTCCTTACCGCGTGTGCGTTTTGAGGGTTGCATTGCCATATTGCATGTAATGTATCGAGACTAAGCTCTGAAAGTTCTTTTTCACTAGGTCATATACTGTACTCTATTAAGGGGAAAAAATCTTTGAAACTAATGCTTTCGTTGTTAAACAATTTTACATGAACAGTGTCTGTACGGGGTTCATTTTTTGTTGAAGATTTTTAAGTTAATTTAAAGAGTGTTCTCTGAAGTTTCTTCGTCAGCAGATCCTAAATTATTTTGGTATTGCCCTCCTTTCGACATCATCCTGGTTCTTTTACGCTCATTTCTTGGCCGTCGTAAGTTTGTCGCCTCCCCCTCCTACACACACTACTCACGATAACGAGTTTGAGTTTTAGGTTCCTAAGAATGTGGTATTACATAAGGTGAAACAGTCTATACCTCTGTTATTCATACGTAGCTGCACATTTTGAAATTTCTTTTTCACCAACCATCGTCCATATTTTTCTTCTATGTTACACATTGTACTCACAGAAAAGTTTTCAACTACGCATGGTGTTTTTTAAATTTGACTACATTGCATCTACTTGCTTTAATAATCAGTTTCTAATCCGATCTCCGTGTCGTCTCAAAAATCACTAATTCCAGGAAGAGGATTAGTAAGAGTAGATTTTTCTACCTGGGCCGGTTTCAGAACTCGTGACCAGGGCCAGTTCTTCTTTGAATGGATAAAACCGAGCTTGATAGCTGCAGTCGCTTAAGTGCGGCCAGTATCCAGTATTCGGGAGATAGTAGGCTCGAACCCCACTGTCGGCAACCCTGAAAATGGTTTTCCGTGGTTTCCCATTTTCACACCAGGCAAATGCTGTGGCTGTACCTTAAGGCCACGGCCGCTTCCTTCCCACTCCTAGCCCTGTCCTATCCCATCGTCGCCATAAGACCTATCTGTGTCGGTGCGACGTAAAGCAACTAGAAAAAAAATTGGATAAATGTCCACCGTATTAGTGATGGGATAATGGAATGCTTTTAATAATCGAATAACTTCCATCCGATTATTTAAGTGCATTGGGTAGATAATCGATTGAAGTAAGCGATAGATGAACGCTTACGAAAAATAGAAATACGCCTTTTTCCAAATGGATCTCCAAATGTTGATATTAAATTAGTGAATTATGTCTTGATCTTTAATCTCTAAATAATTCCTTATTCAAGTAAATGCCGCTTTCTGGCCGCATAATTGAACTAAGCCCCAGTACTGTCAGCTGACAGTTTCTTTTAATTAGCTGCGGGCGCTGGATGCATAAATGGCTAGCATGCTGGCCTTTTGTCCAACGTGTCTAGGGGGTGCCGGGTTCGGTTTCCAATCGGGTCTGAGATTTTAACTTTCATCATTTAATGCCTATGGCTCGGGGACGTGGTGTTAGTGATGTCTTCAGCATTATACTTCACCTTAGATAGGGCCTCATCTTCACAGACGTGCTTGTGAGTTTTGAGACGTAACCTCTGATCTCATCCTACTCTTTTAAATTCAGTTGTTTAAATTGTATATATTTTCAAAGTCACATAGAGCACGCAAATCTCCCACACAGCCTTGTAACGTATGAGATTAAAAAATCATAGACAATTCCTAGATGTTTAATATAATTTTCTAGGACTGTGATGTCTTTCTTTAAAACACTGAATTTTTGTGACGGTGACATCGTTTTGAAACGCCTCGTCTATAGCGTGAAGTACTGTGGTGCCAACACATTCTTCACAAGTGTTTTTTCAGCTTCTCATAATACGATAGACAAGAGTATCATTTTAAACCTGTTAGGATTAGGATTGCCTAAGAACCAAAGTATTTTTAGATTTCTGTAGTTACTTGAACATTCATAAGTCGGGTCTGTGGGTTGGCATCCAGACAAATTCCTAACTATCCTTTTCTGCCATTGACCTTGGGAAATTGCTTCAGGCAAACTCCCCTCTCCTGCCAGTCCCAATCGCTCTTTTATAGTCGCTCAGAAGAAGAATGAGCGCCTGGTATTGTGTTTTTCGCATTATTTATCAAACAATTTTAATTATTGTCAAAATTATTCACCTTCCATGTAGACATAAACCTTATGGATACCCATAACAAACATATCTATAGGTTGAATTGTTTGTGGGAAAAGTGTACCTGCGAGGAACCAACAAAAATAGCATGCAGTATTTTTTGTTTGTTTGTGTATTCGCACAATGTAAACCAAGCCTAATATTAGGTTTTGTTCTACAGTATATTATTTTTCACATCACTTGGTTCATAGCGTAAATCTCGGTTACAGTGCTGCTCATGTCTAACAATTTATCAGGTGCGAAATCGCACCCTGAAGGATAGTATTTGTTTTCTCAGTGATTACATGTCTAAATTTGTCGAAGGAAATGGACCTAAAAGACATTGAGGATGGGGAAGTACAATATTTGAGATCGAACTTCGAATTACATTTTGCAGGAACTGCGTTCTATGACATGATACATGGACTGGCAGGTATTTTCTTCCAAAATTGTGCAATTCCGTCTAACGTTTCATAATGAAGTCATTTTTGTGTCCTTGACATAGTTGGTTGTTCTGTACAAATCATACGTGTACATACCACCGTTGCGCCTGCTAAAACCACTAAGTAAAATTTTTCAGCTTAAAACTTTGATCCGTAAGGCTTTTGTTCTTATTTATGTAGGTATCTATCGAGTTGGCCTCGCGGTTAGGGTCGCGTAGCTATGAACTTGCATTCGGGAGATGGTGGGTTCGAATTCTACCGCCGGCAGTCCTGAAGATGGTTTTCCGCGGTTTCCCATCTTTACACCAGACTCGGGCTGTACCTTAAAGCGACGGCCAGTAATTTCTCAGTCCTTGCCGTCTCCTATCCTTGCGTCGCCGAAAGCCTTGGGTGGGTTAATGAGACGTAAAACCACCAGCGGAAAAAGACGCACATATGTGTGCTGCGGGTCTGTATAGCTGACATACCACAACGCAGTTTTTCAGGCGCAACAATGATAACATGCATGTGTGAACACATACCGTACATACATTAATCATTATGGACTATTACGCTCTTCAGTATTCAGTCCACAATAGAATGAATGGATGAAGTTGACTAGTCTTTAAAATAACTTCGGTTAATTTAGTTTCCATTGTGTCTGTCTAGATTTGATTATCTCTCTCCTGTCTTTGAATTCTTGATACAAGTAATACAATAGGCAGTCCGGCCCTGCGGTGTAGGAGACAACGCGTCCGCCTGTGACCCGGCGACACTGGGTTAGATTCCCGGCCGGGTCAGGGTTTTTGATTGTAAATGATTAATATCCCTCGCCTGGGGACTGGGTGTTTGTCGTTAACGTTCATTTCCCCACATTCAACACTTCCGCAATTCCACTTACACGCAGATTCATATCATATGGTGAAAATGGTGGCAAAAGATCTATAGAGGTCGACGCCACGAACAAATATCATTTCAAAAAAAGGAATACAATAGACACCCATGCCCCTTCATTTTTAAAAATTTATTTCACATGTTTAATGGCTTGGGAAATGTGAAGATGTTTTAACGGAGTGTGTATTTGAGGTATTTACAGAATTTTTCAAGAAGATTGAAAATTTAAATATAAATATTAGTCTTACTAGGCCTATGAACGTTCAAGAGGAAAAAATGTACTACTCGTGATGTATTAGTGTTTTTGTTTTAAGTAACATTTGGCATCAGTAATGATCGGGAGCACCGATAACGAGGTCAGCATGTTATTAGACCTTGGACTTCTTCAACTTGAAACTTCATGCACAAACAGCATATGCAAGCAGAGAGCAATTCTGTACCAATCATTGGTCTCGATCGAGTTGGCCTCGCGGTTAGGGTCGCGTAGCTGCGAGCTTGCATTCGGGAGAGAGGTTTTTGTAGGGGTCTGAGTAGAATATAGGTTAGGAGCAGAGTTGTGGTGGAAGCAGAAATAGGTTTCAGACTACTCATGAAATGCCAAAATTAAACATGAACATCCGTGTAACGGGTTAATTATATTAAATTAGGTGTAGGTATTTGTCTCGGTACCTCTGTTTACCTTAAGAAAATGCAGAATAAGAAGGGCAAGAAAACTGCTCACCACAGCTATAGCAAAACCTTAATGAAGATGTGCATTGTTAGCTTGACTCAATGGGTTTTGTAAGTTGCAACTGCTTTCTATATTGAGACACATTTACTACTAGCACTATCAATTAGTTATTATACGTCTTAATAATTTTCTGGAGTATCTGGTGAAAAATAATATAATAGCAAAACATTAATGAAGATTTTTTCAATTTTTCCGTTAATCTAAAAATAAGTTTCTATCAAACTTGGAAGTTTGACGTAATATTAGTATCACACATTCGAGCAGTGTAGTGCAGGTAAAAATATAGTTGGAAGTACTGATTAGATACGGAAAGTTCTTCTATATGGGCCTTTGAAATAATGCGGGAGGTTTGAAACATTGAACATATAAGACAAACTTCAGCCAGGTAAAATGGAAATGGGTTTCAGACTGTGCTCCCCCCTTTCCAGATAAGTTTCGGACACCGTTCCGGTGCTTTCAGGCACTACTGCATCCCTGGTTAGGAACTAGTGTCTAGAACCATACTTTTACCTGGAATCGTGCGACAAGAATATTAGGTCTTTTAATTTTAATTCACCCTGTGGGATAATGAACATTTCCTTTTTAAACTTTCGTATACGGTACAGAGAGAGTTGGCCGTGCGGTTAGGGGCCGCAGCTGAGATTGCATTCAGGAGATAGCGGGTTCGAACCCCACTGTCGGCAGCCGTGAAGATGTTTTTCCATGGTTCCCCGCTTTCACACCAGTTAAATGCTGGCGCTGTACATTAACTACTTTTATACTGTTTTCGGAGAGGCCGAGGTTCCGGATTCTAGTCCGCAGGAGTTTTTATGTGCCAGTAAATTTAGAAACGAAGCTGAAGCATTTTATTAGCATCTTCAAATACCACCGGACTGAGCCAGGATCGAACCTGCCAAGTTGGGGTCAGAAGGCCAGCGCCTGAACCGTCTGGAGTCACTCAGCCCGGCTTGAAGTGGTTTCCTTTCTGTCGAATATGTACTGTGTGGGTATGTGTATTACAAAGGCGGGTTTCACTCATGTTCTTGAAAGATTTGCTTAGTAGTGTTGTGGTATTTTGACATTCGTTCCTAGTGTGCTTAGTCCCCCATATTCCGTTGTGAAACATTTCTCAGGACTGTAGGATTCATGGTTACTTTATCGGGGACCTAAAATATTAGTCTTGAACTAGAGCTTTTGGTCACGGAATCGATCTACGTAAATTCACTCGCCTCTTCTTTCTTTAGTTTCATTGTTTCAGCTGGAGGAGTTTTTACACTTTACGAACGTTCTGCAGTCTTTTCCTAATTGTCTTGGTTTTGAGTCTGGCCCACTGTATTTATATAAACTGTCCATTGATTTGAAAGTGTTGATTAATTCGTGCTTTGTTATGACTGCACTTTGCCCGTGCGCAAACCCTGGAATCTTTTCCGCTCTTCATGACGGTTTTCCATTTGTTCATTAACAATCGCCTGAATTATTTTATGTAACTAATTATCTCCCATGCACTGAATACATAGCCTACAATTTGGATCATTTAAGGTAACATAAGAGTGACAAATTCACATTCTGAAGCTAAAATTAGGGACAGTTATTTTATTAGATCTCGGGACTTCATTAGCTTTGTGCATGCCGAGTAGTAGTCTTGTGAATTGCTTTGATTTTCCTAAGCATAATTTTTAATTTCATCGTGCATTAAAAACGAATTACTGGGCGAATCTATCCTAAAATATATTTTCACACGCCCTTTTCGAGAGTGAAAGACGGGTGCCTCGTCTAGGCAACCCTCAGTCTTTAGCTGCGGATATTGACTTCATTTTTATGAGCACTGGCCTGATACGTGGCGCAGAAAGTCGCTCGCCTTCTGTACCCAAGATTGTTGCATAAAGTTCAGACATGATCCTGTCGGAATTTCTCAAGTTTCACGATCACTTCCAGAGGAAATTCCTATTTTATAGGCGTCCTAAATACTTAAGTTGTTATAATAACCAGAGCGGTGTTCCTCTACAAGCGTTCAGTCCTATCTACGCGCCTCTCCCCTTTAATTCAGAACCTGTCACCTTCATGGATCTCGCTCTGCAGCGAATTCCACTGGTCTCCTTGGTAACCTACTGTACACCTCTACACTCAAGCCGATTGACAAATATTGTCTTAACTTATTCCTTTTAATTGACAAACTACTGTATTACTACTACTACTACTAAAACAGCTGTCAGGCTGAGTCTCCAACAGTAGGACGGTGGCTCTTGGAACACCTACTTGGTGAGTTTGTTCCTACTTCATTCCGGTCGTATTTGAAGATGCTCAGTTACACCTACCTCGTACCAGTAGATTTACCAGCATCTCACGGACTTCCAAAATCGTAAAAGTAGTTAGTGGGGCGTATAAACCAATAGTATTTTATATTAAAGCTCTTTAGGCCTGTTCAGTCTTGATATTTAGTTTCGCCGCAGTGTGCCAAACAGAGCAGTCAGATGCCGCAAGGGGGTGAAAGGCTGGTAATCACAATTGAAAATGATATGAATAGTTTCATATAATATTCACTGTCGACATTGAATTATGGTTCCCTTCGGGAAATTTAATTAGTATGGAACATTATCGAAACGGCGTTTAATTCGTGTTACTTTGCCTTTTACCCACAGCATGTCAAATCAAAGCTCTGCACATCAGCCACTATTAATTCACTACTGGGTGGAAACCTCGCCGAACCTTTTCCGTAGTGTACAAACCTTGACCATCTGTAGCAACTTGCTCCCATTGAAAACACTGAACTAACTGAACCATCTTGTGCGAGGTCTGGCACTAGGATGTTGAAACCGGAAGGAATCCAATACAGGATTTGTGTTCATCTCCTATCTGTTTGTCTTCAGATGTGACCAGTGTTGCCAACTTATATTTTCAAGATCCGCTAAATACTACTAAAAATCCGCTAAAATTCCGCCAAGAAATCCGATCTGAAATAATGGGCAATAATAATAATCTGAGGAAAATTCTCGGCCCCCGAAAAACAGAAGATGGATAGACTGAAGTCACGCAAAGTGACAGAGCTTTCCAACATTGCAGTAGACATCCGCAAAAGACATCTGAAATTTTATGGGCACGTCCGCAGACTGCCGGCAAGTAGACTGACACACAACATTCTCACCTACATAGAACATCTAAATAATATTCTATAGGTACTGGAAGTGAAGAAGGATCTGGAAAAAGCCCAGATGAACTCAAATGACACCGCGGACAGAAACCTATATAGGAAAACAAATTAATGGATGGAAAGTGCAACCAGAGAACGAAGTGAAAAAGAAGACTGGAGCAAAGTGGACAGAAGAACGAAAAAGGATCCACGGAGAAAGGATGAGTGCTGTTTGGCAATTCAGAAAACAGAATCGTTAGAGCTTTGCTTGATCCATTGGGTCCATACGCAAATAATAATAATAATGATAATCGTAAGTGTCTGTACTCACCTGATCTGTGAATTCCACTGGGATTAACCCCCTGCCTGCGAGCCGACGAGCTAAAATTTGTAGGCATTTTACTGCCGGGTGCAAACTAGGTGAATCCCCTACCTCAAGGGCCACACACAGAACAGGCCAGTTCATTAAACGGTCTTCCTTCATGGCATAAATATAAATGCTTCTCCCACAGGTTCATTATCTGTCGTCATTCGTCAACTAAGAAGTACCAGTTTCCCACCCATTAAAAATTTGATACCACGATCTCATAACACCAAATCCAAATAACATGTTTTCCTCATGTGACTGCTAGCTCTTGACAAGAAATACGGAATAGCTCGGACAGACTGGAGTACAATTATTTTTTTTAAAAAAGTAAAATTCCGCTATAATAAATCTAGAATTCCGCCAAATTTAGCGGAAAATCCGCTAAGTTGGCAACACTGAATGTGACTTCCCCAGCTCAACTTCCCCGTCTTCACATTATGCACTGTGTTGAAGTCTTCGAGCCGAAGTCTGTTTGAATTGTCAGCTGTCATAGATGGCCTGGGTGTCGCGAGACGTGGCAGGGGAATGACATAATTTGCCGTTGCTTTTCCCATCAAGCCAGATGCTGTACGTCAGTCTGCCGAGCCCACCGAAATGTTTTGCACAGATAGTGTAGCTGCTCAATGAGTTGGACAATTTTTTCCTAATTGACCAATAGCGCTAATTCCAATGTACCTCGTATCAACTTTTGTAATATATACTCAGTCCTCTGTCCGAATCCTCAACAGCTCCTGCATTAGCTGTCATAATGGCTTAAGCATCACTAAAGAGGCGTACTAGGGAAATGGAGTAAGGTAGTTTCCCGTTGCTTTCCTCACTGAGCCAGAAGTTGCTATTATATAATAAGTCTGCCAAGCGCACTGAAATGCATGCACCAAGAGACCCTATAAGCAACATTTTCTGACCATTCATAGTAGGGACTGGCTGCATGAGGAATGTCATTACTAGCATCGCTCATACCTCAGGTCATTTTCATGTTGTCAAAACCAAGGATAAGACTGAGGGATAAAAGTAATAAAATTGCCCTAGCCCATACCAGAAGACCTGGTGCACTGTTAACACTAGGTTTCGCCAGCAAAGGCATAACTTTTCTAGCATAATTTTATAATTCATTTTACATATTTTTACATTCTAAAAGTACAATTAGGCCAAATGTCGGTTTAAATCTTATCTGAATATTTTATTACATAAAATGCGAATATACGGAGATAAAAAAATAGGCCCTTGGATCCATTTTATCTATTTCTAGGGGATTCACTGAACATAAAGAACATATAGATTTAGTTAGGGAAACTGATAAGCATTTGCTGTTGACAATCTAATGTTGAACAGTCGGCTTAATGTTTGATTGAACTGTTAATTTTTTCCTTATCCTAGAAGCGAAGCCTGTATGAGAAGCTGAAATGAATACTTCATTCTAAATAAGCCTAGTTACGTTCTACTACACAATTCTGTTCGCCTGATTAAATGTACATCTAAATTATGTACTGTTACTTTAATGTTACGGATGGATAGTTACGCTGAACCAGCACCGTTGGAATGAAGCTGATTTTGCTGCTTTTGGAATCTTCCTTCATGGGTAACGTAGTTTAATGTTGTAGGTGTGGCTTGTTTGTGAATGAGTGGTTTCCCCTCTCACCCCAAGGTAACAAAAAACAAGTTTCCACCTTTCTGACGCACGCTCGCCCCTCTGGCCTGCAGCTGTTAGGGGAGGGATAGAAATGGGCACCTTGGGAAGGCAGTTGGGTCGCGTGCTGCTGTTAAAAAACGCACATTCCATGTACGGCAGTTCCACCGTTAGTTATTATTTCTAGATATACGTGTAATACGTAGACCCACCTGCAAGACTAACCGGACGTCTTTCGAAATTCGAGGCTTCCGTTTATTTCTCTATCAGCGTTTGTGGAAGCGTGGGGTGGTCTTCATTCCCCCACCTCACACTGTTAGTTACTCTCAGATGCCTTCCTTGGAGTTCATAGTTCAGTAATGCAGGGTATATAAGTGGTGGAGAATATTGTTGTAGAGAGCGGTAAAAACAAGAAAAACCCTGAAATGGCGTATGGCTTTCAGTGCCGGGAGTGTCAGAGGACATGTTCGACTCGCCAGATGCAGGTCTTTCGATTTGACGCACGTATGCGACCTGCGCGTCGTGGTGAGGATAAAATTATGAAGGCGCCCATGTCAGAGAAATTAATCAATGAGTGTTAAAATCCCCGATCCAGCCGGGAATCGAACCCGGAACCCCTGTGACCAAAGGCCAGCACGCTAGCCATTTTGCCATGGAGCCGGACATAAGAGAGCGGCGAACAGAACAGTTGCAGGGTTAGTCGGCTAAAATATTCATCTCTCGAAACTGTTACGAGATCGGAGCGTCTTCACTTTCAGTAATGCATAGGCATTCTTTAAAAATAGAGCTATACTATTTCTGCACCTAGGATTACAGTATTGTTAATGTAAATTGAGGTAAACCCTTTTCAGAACCTGAAGTTATTTTCAAACTTACTCTATTTAATAGCCGTGTACTATCCTGTCCAAATAAATCGGCTATACTGCCTAGGCTTCGCAAGCAACGTATTGGTACGAATAAAAGGGTGTTTTATCGATCTGATTAAATATGAGGACGACTCTGTATGTATGCAGTAGGTCTTTGTATATATTAAACCATCAATGACCACACTTCACTAATTGCTATTCTAGTCTTTCAAAGCAGGACTCCAGGTGGGCAGTCTTTGCCATACACCGCTAGGACACTAAAGACAACCGGGACTACTGCGGTTCCACTCTCATTAATCAGACTGTTCGCGGCTAGCATGCTTTTTATATGGTGATGGAGTACAAGAATCTTCGGGGCTCAGCCAGAGACAACATTCTCGCTTCATGTTCTATAAAGTGCACGAGGAAACCGGACGAATAGACTAGAGGGGGAGGCCGTGGCATGTCCTCGGGCTGGCTGGGAGGTCCCAGTCCTGGCTTACTCATCCCTTCCAGAAAGTACCGAAGGAGGCTACGACAGGGTTGGCACGTAACATTATGGATGGCAATAACATACAAAGATCTTCATTCAAGTCAGGCCATTTATGTAAAACTTAAGAGGCCTTTACAGAAGTATTTTATTTACCAGTTTATTTACAGGGGAGTTTGAGGTGGCGACCACCAGTCTTCAGACTTCTCCTGGTCAATTCTTGTTCTCTTCCGACTTCTACGGAATTACTTACGAGCGGGAAGTCTTCCAGTTTCACGCCATTCAGTCTTCTTTCATTTGCCGATACCTTTATTTTATGGGGGATCGGACAGCTTCCAATTGAAGTTTTAAATCATAAGAGGTATTATGCTGTATTTACACACGCAGGACTGAACATCTGTTACAAGGAATGAAAATCTTTCCATGTAACAGGTAATGGTTGTTCTACCCGGCGATTAATTTCAAATGGAAACCGTCCACATTTGATTAGTTATACATTTGAATACATTATATTTCATCACGAAGTACTTGTGGGATTCTGAAAATCATACCACGGAGTTTGCAGTAGAAACAATTACAGCAAACAGTTTTCCTT
Organism: Anabrus simplex; assembly: GCF_040414725.1. Taxonomy (NCBI): domain Eukaryota; kingdom Metazoa; phylum Arthropoda; class Insecta; order Orthoptera; family Tettigoniidae; genus Anabrus; species Anabrus simplex. Next base: position 341,120,821 of record NC_090268.1, on the reverse strand, counting down.
GTACAGCCGGGCTGAGTGGCTCAGTCCGGTGTTATTTGAAGGTGGTCAAATATGTCAGCCTCGTGTCGGTAGATTTACTGGCACGTAAAAACTCCTGCGGGACGAAATTCCAGCACCTCGGCGTCTCCGAAAACTTAAGTAGTTAGTGGGACTTAATACCGGAACTTAAAATGAAAGCCTTATCGATGTCTTCGGTTGTTTAGAACTTATTTCATGTTAATATTTTAAATGGAGTTTCTTTTTTATTCTTTCTTTCGTTCTTCCGATCTTTCTTCAGCTTATCCCAGTTACTTACGGGTTCGCACGAGCCACTGTAAGAGGCCTGTAGAGGGCCATCGTAAGGGATTTTGTGATACCGTATATGCCTTTTTCTGGCGAAGCAAAACTACGTTTATTCGGCTACAGTTGCCCCTGAATAGAATTCCATAGTCTACATGAGTAGGGAAGTTAATAGCCAGGCATCTGACCTAATCATGTCTCCGAACATATTACCTGACTAATCCCGTATAAAATGTGACGTCATCCTCTAAAGTTAATGCTTAATTTCATTGGTTTTAGTAGCACATCTCACAATTTGAGCAGATTCGTACAATAATTCCGAAGTTACTCTACCATCTAATTCTTCCCTACATGGTCTGCATTCCATGATTGCTGGATGGCATGTGGATTGTTTCCTCTTCTGGTGCAAGGTATTGTCTTCTTGATTAAGCGCAGAAATTTCTTCCACTCCTTTTGCTCCAACCATAACATCACCATACAGGAAGTTCTAGGGGACTGGTCGTTATTTGCCAGTTAATTGGGATCGTCACCAAGATACTAGCAATGGTGTGTACTTATCGCTGACGGACATGTCTGGGATAGGAAACTTGTCTGGCACTCCTTTCACATTGATTACACTGTCTGTACCTGTGCATAGAAGCTTAACCAGTTGGTCCTCTGTTATTCGTAAGGAGTACAATATCAGATCGTGTGGTTACCTTTCAGATATTTTATCTAAATCTAGAAAACATGAATATGAAGAATCCATCACTTATTTAAGGCTGCCATATTATTTCCCTCTGAATTTCTCGTATTGCTCATATCTTGGTGACGACCCAAATTAACTCTGGCAAACTACGTCCAGCCCCCTAGAACTTCCTGTATGGTAGTGATGCAAAAAAAAAAAATCTTGACTGTAGACATTCACCTCTGGAGAGAGAAATCGCACTGGATTTCGCTCAGCCTACACCAGAAATTAGTATCTGGTTAATTTCTAGGGGCAAAAGTGGCTCTCTCGATGTTGCTGTGATTGTACAAAATATATATGGAGTGTCAGGAAGATTGACATTCCAGTTAATTATGCATTCATAGTAAATTAAGTCACAATTCAAATGAATTCAATATTCCGTCGGTAGGTCTTGCCTCACCCACAACTGAAATATGCTTTCGAAGATAGTTAACACGGGATCGGCTGCGCTGTTTGAAAACATCAGTAGTCTAGATCAGCGAGTCTTTTCATCGCTGTATTACCTACGCCTAGATCAGCGGATAGATCTCTCTGGATTGCTTTCCCTTCTTCCTTGGCGACGCCATGTCGTTATTTTCAGGGGTATAGGGGTTGCACCTGACTTTTTAGAACGTTCTGAAGTGGACACCGCCCACATGTCATTTGACATCTACCCGCGGAACTGCTCACGCTAGTGCTGCGTTAGATTATTTCTAACGATGCTAGCTACGCGTCGAAGATTTTTCTCTTCAAAGTGTAGTTAGGTAAGTGTAAATGTTGGATGTATATCACTGCTATGAACCCACAAGAGGACCTCATTATAAATCAAATGGAAGATGAAGAAACTGTAATGCCTGATAGGGCCTACTTTTGACGATAGTAGTGTGACAAGAGAATATTCCAGTCTTCTACGGGTATTAAGCTCTGAGAGCGATTCACAACTATCAAAGATGGACTCTAAAGTAGTTCTGATGTTGAAAGATTTTCTGCACTGTTCTGGGAGGTTGGCTTAATTTTATTAATACTGTAGTATGAAAAATTAGCCCATGGAATTTTTTTTCCAGAACGTGTGTGTATTCATAATAAAGGTATATCGGATAAAGAAAGTTATGATCACAGAATAGCCCTAATGAACTTTTTAAAGCATGGCTATACCAAAACTAGATATAATTGGATTGTAGAAAAAGAACTTGTGAGATACAATCTATACACGCTACCAATCACGTGACTAGACAGCGCGACCGCTATGGCTTAAACAGGTTACTGAGAAAGTAAAATAGAAATGTCTAATGTGCAGTTTACACAGCGACGGGCATTGAATAACAGTATTCCGTGCACTGCTCCAAGTACCTTCATATCCTGTAGGGTGACGGCTTTTCTTTTACGGTTTCTTTTTTTTTTGCTATGGGCTTTATGTCGCACCGACACAGGTCTTATGGCGACGATGGGATAGGAAAGGCCTAGGAGTTGGAAGGAAGCGGCCGTGGCCTTAATTAAGGTACAGCCCCAGCATTTGCCTGGTGTGAAAATGGGAAACCACGGAAAACCATTTTCAGGGCTGCCGATAGTGGGATTCGAACCTACTATCTCCCGGATGCAAGCTTCACAGCCGCGCGCCTCTACGCGCACGGCCAACTCGCCCGGTTTTACGGTTTCTAGTGCACGCTGCTTATGACTTACGAATTAGTAATGACCTGCATGGCCCTCTTTTACTCTTAATTTTACGTCAACGTAGATAATGGCTTGCGGATATCCAGATTGTACACAACTGCACTGCAATACGTGCTGGAAAGTGTTGCCGATCTTGTCACAGTTTTATTAGTGCTTTAGTTCGAGTTAACATGTCCATTGTTTTAGATATTGGGTCCGCCTATTTTTAGGACCACGCCTACCTTTGTGTCATGATCACTCACTCGCCCAGGAAGTGCCCGGGGCTTCATAAAGTAGTCGGAAGTTCATAGTGCACCATACATGAGGCAGAATAAACACTTTCATTGGACGCACAGCTCATGAAGTGCCTTGGCCTACCAAGTAGACTGCTGCCCAGCTTGATGGCCCGAAGACGTTGGAGTGCCACGTGGCCAATGAGACATCCACAGCCGAATTCACTTTCCTGACTGAATTTACTGCCTTTTACCGAATTGTCCCTCAGTTGGTCTCACGAGGCTGAGTGAAACCCTGTTCCAGCCCTTAGTAGAGATTAAAATCAATATGTCACCACTGATCTGCATTTAGGGCGGACGCCCAGGTGGTAGATTTCCTATATATTGTTGCCTAGTCTTTTCTTAAATAATTGTACAGAATTCGGATTTTTTAACATCTCCCTTGGTAAATTATTCCAGACCCCCTGTGGGTGGAGGACGCAGACGAATACACCCACGGCATCCCCTGCCTGCCGTAAGAGGCGACTAAAAGGGACGACCAAGGGATGATTGAATTAGAACCATGAACCTACTTCCTACTTGTGATTAGTACCATCACGCGGGAAACATGAGTCGCCTTTACGTGCGAGTAGTACAACTGTTAAGTACAAAATAGGTTTGTCATTAGTAGCAGCAGAGAGTTGACTGTGGGTTTACAGTAGGCCTACCCGAGATTGGTATACCACTATATGCGGAACACCACGGTTTTACGTTGCCTGCGATTAGTACCCACTATGTGAGAAACACCACGGGTCTCGGCGCAACCTTTGATTAGTACCACTATATGAGCGACACCATAGGCCTGCGTTGCCTAGGAGTGGCGCCATTGTGTGAGAAACACCATAGGTCTGAGTTACCTGTGCGACGTACGTGACTTGTGAGTAGTACCATAACGTGTGGAACACCGTGAGTCTACGTTACTTTGGATTAGTATTGCTAGATGAGAAATGCGATGGTTCTCCTTTACTAGCGATAAGTACCATTATGATGGGCCGTTGACCTGGATTTTGTACCCCTTTAGACAACATGAATCATTGATTCAGGATTGTGCTTTGGAAGTAGTCCCTTGGTCAGTAATACTACTGTTTTTAAGATAGTTTCTGGGAAAGTGGGGCATTGCGAGTCAGGTCCACTGATTGTTTCAAGTTCATAGCCGGCTATTTGAATCAGTGGATCGATTTTGGAATAAATTTTAACTTTCAGAATTGCGAGTTGGATCCTCTGATTATTCTAAATTCATATTAGTCCACTCAATCATAACGATTTGAATTCTGATTAGTGGATGAATTTTTGTACTTTGAAATTTTCATTACATTTCCTCTCATTTCGTACTATTAAGGGCTGATGACCTAGATGTTAAGCCCCTTTAAACAAGCATCATTATCAAATTATTCCAGTCCCTAACTCTTCTTCCTCGAATATTTGCCCCAATGTGTGTTCTTGAATTCTAACTTTACCTGCCGGCTAGTGGCGCCTTTGATAGAGCACCTCACCCCCTGCCCCGGTACAGGTGCGCTTCTGAGCTCCTGTGCTGAGTTTTCAGAGATACGTATAATATCAATAATAATAATAATAATAATAATAATAATAATAATAATAATAATAATACTCGCATTAAGATAATGTATTGGGGTGTTCTGTTGAGGTTTCATGGTTTCAAGGTCGTTCTATTCCAGCACACAAGGTGACTTAATAATAGCTGACTACGGTTAAGTTAAAGAAAGGTGCGTTAAGAAGTTCGCAAGATTTGCGGAGCAGTTTGGGTTTTCGGTTGATTGTGGGTGAAAAATTTGTTTGAATTTTGAGCCGCGATTAAGAAATAAGAAATTTTGAAATGGTACGTCATCCATGTTGTGACCACACGCGATGCTGATGAACTGAGTATTTAAGCTGTGAAATTGTTTTGGAAAAGTATCTTGGTATTATACAGGTCTCGTAAGTTCGCCGCCTCGGCTTCTTCCCTTCGGTAGGAGATTTAACAATAACCGGAGAAGGCTGCTGTTATCGCGGGGTGTGAAGAAGGAAGTGTTTGTTGGCTTCATTGTAGTAAATGATTGAGGCTGCTGTTGGAGACGTTCGAGGGAGGGGGCGGACTGGTTCGGAGGCTGAGGAGAGGTGGGGGATGTGTATTGGGTTTCAGTTTTGTGTGGGTTTTATGTTTGTGCCTTGTGTTTATTTGTGTAGTGTGCTTTAATTGCCTTTCTGATGGACGGTAAGCCAGGGACCGAGGCGGCATGATTACCTTGACAATTTGCTCACCTCACCTCGGCTGGTCCAATGGCACCTTACAATGAGTGTGGCGGTTATCTTTACATCTGCAGCTGGTGATTTACGAGTAGGAAACTGCAGAATGATTTAATTTTAGACAATTAAAGCATTGTGTTGTAAGTTGTGTTAGTGGGCGGTGGTTTGGCTAGTGGTCAGGCTGTGAGACGACCGCCCTTAGCTTTTAAGCTGGGACTGTGTGTGGCTTAGGAGCAGAGTTTCTGTGTCCGCTTTTGGCCTTAAGTTATGTATTGTAGTTAACCGGGGCTGGGATGAGGTTCCGTACTTCTACAGTCTCTGTACCGGGTTCAGTTCTGGGTGTGGAGTCTACCTCAGGTACTGGGTTAGTTTCCAGTTCCATTTGTCCTGGACTCCATTGCGCCGATTTGGTGATGGGAAAGACAACCGCTGTATACCTTGTTTGTTGGACAATGCAATGACAATACAGTGGACTAAGGCAGATGTGTGCCGCCTCTTGTATAAGTGGCTGCCTTTGATTTTTATGTAAATGACTGGAGAGATTTCTTACCTAGTTAATACACGGAGGTTTGCTTGCACGTGACAAATAAGAGGAGAGCACTCCCATGTTTTCAGAAAGTGTTTACATTAGAGCAGTGGAAACAAATTCCACTGGACTGTCACTTTTCTAACAGAACAATGCTAGTATGTTGGCCAAGTGCGCATTGGACACATATATATTAGGAAGTACTGAATTTTATTACGAAAGACAATTGAACGGGGAGGTGTGCAATTTTTTTCCCTTTATTCTTCCGTATGGGATATTCCACGTAAAGATGACAAGAAGTTGCAAACCATGGACTTTTTAAATATCGACAATTTGTTCGTTAAATAGACAATTTTAAAATAGATGTAAAAACTCAAGATTATCGAAACATATTTTCCTAACTGTAATAGCGCTCACAGAAAAAGTTCTTAATGTTATCTTATATGGTTCTTTTTCGTAGTAAACTCCTGCGGGACAAAAATCTGGCACTTCGGCGTCACTGTAAACCGTCAAAAATAGTTTGGGACGTAAAAATCAATGACTTAATTTTTCCTAACTTCCGAGGCTCTTATTTCAGTTACTCTTAAAAAGAATTGAGGTTTATTGAAATGATATATAAATAATCAGGATTCATGATTTTGATATGCATGTTGGGTATTCAACCCGTAGGCTGGTTTGATCCTCCGTAGCTCTGCCAACAGCTTTAATAATTTTGATAGGGCTAACAATTAAACTTTCATTTTTTTGTTGCAAAATGAAAAAAGTATCTCCATAAATCAATGATTTTAGTTCTGGCAGAGCATGTCGTGAGTGATACACGAATAAAACGGTAAAAGGAACTGAGATTGGAATTGCGCTAGCTAATTACTTCCTTGAAAATGTTTGTATTCTATCTCGGAAGCAAGTGTTCATTACATTAAAATGATTACTATGACGAAATTGGGCTCCCACACAAGCACGTTGACACTCAACAAGCGGGTAGCAAAGCAGCGCGTGTCCAATTGAAGTGTGCAGAGATTGCAATCTCCTGCCAACTAAGGTTCGTGTAGGGTTGCATGAAGTTAGGCGCGAGATTCGAAAATTGAATAAATAAATTCACTTTTATACAATATTATAAAGTTTTGTAATCGCAGTCAGTCTTTGCTTTGAAGAGGAAACTTTACGGGGGGGGGGGGCTTGGCTTTCAAAACATTTAATGTGGCGAAGTAGGTCAGATAGAATAAATGTTTTTAAAATGCCGGTATGTTATTAAGACTCATATTGTTCTGTTCTGTATAGTATTATTGTAAGAATATTGTAAAAAAAGGTCCTGACTTTAATAGTTATTAGTTTTATTGCTGTAAAAAGTTTACTGTCGGAAAATGTATTTTAAGTTTGGGTTACGTAGCGCATACGTATCTGCGAAATGTCGCTGTAATATTTGTCACAAATGGAACATAATTCCTTTTACACAAATAGTAGAAAATTTGCGGTAAATTAAGAAATAGTACGCAATATTTTACTTGCAGAGAATCATATGGATACATACTCTACTACCTTAACACTATCTTTTTTCTGCTACGTCGTAGCGCTTCCGTATGTGTTATAACACTTTCGTGTGTGATGTCTTTGCTCACTGAAGTTGTTTGAATTAATTAGGTGTCGTTTTATTCATGTTGCGCATTCGTTTTGTGCCCTAACTCATTCATTAAATTATATATTTATTCGTCCATTTTCCTTTCAACAACGTTGTTTTCCTTTCGACAAAAAGTGTTATATATATTGGCTCAGGGATCATGCTATTTTGCTGTTTGAACTGCCCGCGGTAGTCACATGGAGAAAGATAAGAATTCCGACATAGCACTCCCATTCGTTGGTGCTAGCCCTGGAACTGAAGAAAGAAACAAAAGACGGTACGAGCGGCGGAATGCAACATAAGGGAGTCTTGTCTTCAGCCCGTAAGTACGTATAGATATATCTAGTAACGACGGTATTTCTTAATTTACAGCAGATTTTTCACTTCATTTGTGTAAAAGGAATTATGTTCCATTTGGGACAAATAGTGACATTCCGCAGATACGTATGCGCTATATAACCTACATTTGATGTGACTGTGTAACAGAGGAAGCTGATACTGTGCAGAACCAAACACTTCATTTTTCTAATATATTATTTAAAATTTTAAAAGAAAAATCTTTCCTGCTTGATATCTTATGTAATGCCCTATATACAATACTCCTTTGTTTGTGTCGGGTAGTAATACATTCAAGGCCAATGTCGCTTTTGTCGCTTCCTTTCTAAACCTATCCCCAATAATCTGATAGACCATGTTGGGAACCATAGTAGATCAGAAGATTTGGATTAAGTAATTACCCCTCGCTGTTGACCATAATATCATAGACTAGTTCAAAAAAATGGTCTGACCAGATCGGCTGGAATAGCACCTCTGCTGTATGCTTCACTGGTGGCGTGAATATTTCCTTTTAATGCAGAGTGGAAAATATTTAACCATTTGGAATAAATGGGAAATTCTGCCCTAAGAGGAGATAGACGTTGTCAGGGGAGGGGTGGGAGGGAGATGGGCATCCAACATCAATCTGACTGCATGTAATATAAATTAGGCTGAAGTCAGACGTCTGTGACGTAAACGTAGCGTGACTTGATGCTATCTTCAGTACACAAGAGTAATAATTGAACTCTGAAGAATGGAGTACTTACCTCGCCGCACATAGCGGGCGAGCGTAAGTCTGGAGGAACTCTGTTAAAGTTTGAATTGATACAATATGTAATACGGACCATTTTGGTTATTCTCTTAATCATTTTAAGCTTTTGCCTTCTATACTGGATTTTCGGGTCGAATACGTTAAATGCGAGGTACTTTCAAGTAGATGTCACTCACTAAAAGAAATCTACGAATTTCTAGCATTACGAGGTACAGGATACTTGCCCTTCTCTGAACGGTGATTCTGCAATTTTAAAAGCAGCGTAAAATATTCGCAAGTTTAAAGTCCGTGAATTTAGCCTTGCTGTCTACGTAAGGGAATCACATTTTTACAGCCACTTAATTGAGGCGATCTACCAAGATTCTCTTTACAATAATGTCCTTGAAACTCATAAAATTAAACCACTGCTAAGCAAGAAGAGGTTGGACAGAAATTCGAGAACTTATTGTTGTTGACTACGGTAAGACGAAAGTCTCGACTGGCTGCAGATAGTTATTTAAGCTTTTGCCTTCTATACTGGATTTTCGGGTCGAATACGTTAAATGCGAGGTACTTTCAAGTAGATGTCACGTTTAAAAGATCAGTTTTCACGACAGCCTTCAGCCACTAGGGCGTTTCTTGAAATCTTAGTTAAGGATGTTGTTGTTTGTCGTCGTTGTCCGCATACTACTACATTTTTCTGTTCAATTTTATTTTTTAGAATTATGGTAGTTTAGATTTTGCACTTCTGTAGATTTCGTACATAAATTATTCGTTTCTATATACAGTATGCTAAAATACATTTGTATTAAGTGATTAAATGCACCCCATTGATTATCTGGATGTTTTTTTAATTTATGACGTATGGCTTTTAGTGCCGGGATGTGTCCGAGGACTTCGGCTCGCCACGTGCAGGTCTTTTGATTTGACTCCCGTAGGCGACCTGCGCGTCTGATTCGTCATAACTTAAGCATTGTAAATAATCAAGATAATGTTACGAATATTAGTAAGTTTACTGTACTTCTTCGAAATTGCGAGTTAGGGTTCCTTGCCCTGTCTTCCACTTAACCACACACTATCGTACTAGTCCTCAACTACAGAAGTTTCTTTAAAGAACCTGAGAATGTGCCTTGTTTTCACTGTTCTCAACAGCATCGTGCGTACCGGTGATCTATGCAAGTTCCTGCTTTGTTGATAAATATGTAAAAGTATGTGCAGAAGGCTTAACTCTCTAGTGCTTCCTTTATTCGAAGTCGTTTTTATTAGCATGAAGTTTGTAGACTGACTTTAAATAAATACGTTACGATTTGTAGTTAAATCAGTCGTCGGGTCACGTATGACATTGCAAAATGAATGTGCAAATCGTGCACGGAATTCGCTTCAGCTTATGGTTTTGTAAATGAGGTACGAGCATTTACATTCTGCATACTCATAGGAATAAAGAGACATGCGTTACCCGACTTCGCGAGCTTTCGTACTTGCAGTTCACTTTTTTTTTTGGGAGAGTTAGTCTCTCTGACATCGTATGGATTCATGCTGTCCACGGTATTATTAGCAGCCGTCGTCGACATCAGAGCATGAATTCATCAGTTCCATGCCGGTTTTATTACATGCTCTATAATTCGCATCTATAGGTGACCTTGTGAAAGATGATGGAATTTGCAAGTCTGCACTCGGTTATTCTATAAGGATGCCCATGCGTTTTTTAAACGTAGTTTTCAGACTGATCTTCATATAAAAGTGCAGGCTTCACCTGTTTCGTTCTTCACCTTCATCAAATATAATGTGGAAACTTGCAGGACATACCAGAGGTCGTTAATGTTTCTACCGCAAAGTCGAGGAAGATGTTCATGGAAATCATAGTGATATCTAGAGATGGGAATTATAGGCACTAGTAAGTTAGAATGCAAACGTACTTGATCAAGGGGCAAGTGTTTTCTACCTGCACAACAGTTCTGCAGTGAAGTTTGCATAAATATTAGCGAGCTGAACTATCAGAACGCCTGAAATTTATGCAGTTCGGCTACATAACTGTTGGGTGGCTAGAAGACACTTGCGCCTTGTTCAAATACGTTTGCATTCTAACCTATTAGTGCCTATAATTCCCATCTCTAGTGCTATTCCTCGTTCAGAGCTAACATTTCTTCATAATCGCATTCGTTTTAGCCATTTCTTCTCCGACTCCGCAATTTTAATACGTGTAACTCACTCTTGTCTTCATGCTTCGTGCCCTAAACATCTGCTGGCAGTACAAAAACATTTCGTTTAGCTTGTCTGAAATTTCTGTAGTTCATTATTTGTCTTGTCAGAGATTACCGTGGTTGGTGCAGCTTGGTCGATTAGTTAAACCATAACTTGAAACAGACCCACCATCTTAAGTAGACTGCACAGCGTTAATTCCTCATTCATTTTAATTCAGTGTCTAACTCGACCTAGATCCTATTGGAAGTGTGCGAAGAAAATTCAGAGGAAAATGTGCGGAGAAGGAAGACATTTGCAGAATTCAAAACGAACTTCGAACTCTGCCGAGCGAGTGGCCGTGCGGTTAGGGTCGCGCAGCTGTGAGCTTGCATTCGGGAGATAGTGGGTTCGAACCCCCTGTCGTCAGCCCTGAAGATTGTTTTCCGTGGTTTCCCACTTTCACACCAGGCAAGTGCTGGGGCTGTACCTTAAGGCCACGGCCGCTTCCTTCCCATTCCTATGCCTTTTCTGTCCCGTCGTCGCCATAAGACCTATCTGTCAGTGCAACGTAAAGCAAATGGCAAAAAGTCTATTCAACATACAGTACATTGTACAAACTTACACGAATTACGTCTCGAGACAAAACGTCCCACTAAATGGGGTATTTCTTGTCTTCCTTTAGACGATTTTGTTAAAACTTAGATACAAATTGTGAGCTTCCCATTTCCGCATGAATTCATGCCTCCCTTTTAGCACTTACAGTATTTAAACTATGTTGCACGTGTTATGTTAACGTAGGAACAGGTTCCTTCATCCAGTAGATTAGTGTGGTCTAACAAAATTTGCGGTGCCTTGTAATATCTACACCTGTACACCAAATGTCGACAGTGTTCCCAATTTAGTGACTTCTCACACATTCTTGAGTCTACTAAGCGCTACTCTGCCATAAGTTAATATTGAATTTGTTTAAAACAATATTTATTGGCATTTCGTAATCTCTTGGGGAAAGACTGAAATATCTTGTTTGTCAGACTTTGCTGCTTGGCGAGTTTCCACAAATCTGATAGATTCATAAATGTGGTTAGTCTTGCATAGTCTAGGATAACTGTAACAGTCCATTAATAAATGCCAAGAGGGCACGGAGGCATTGAACACTCATATGAGCTGGCTTTATTCCAACTCATTCTGTGGGGTGCATTTTCATACATAAGCGGGAATAAGAGTAGTATTTTCTGCATTATCGTTTAAAATATTATGCGGTTTGAAATTCATTAATGGAGTTTGCATTAGACTGTTAGTGTTGCAGTCATAATTATGCTGTATGAACGTTTTTACATTATCTTACATTATATTGCTGCGAGATATTTCGACGAGTGTAAATTAATATTGCTTTGTATTTCAGGGTAGGCATTAGCAACCACGCTTTGATTTCATTAAACGAGGGTTATGGTAGCATTAAAAACCCAGCATATATCGAAATTGAACCCATCATTATTACTAACGGTGGACTACGTTCAGTTGCTGCGTCTCTGTGCGTCACTTGTTACGAAAGATTCCGGCCATTTCCCCTCAGTTCTCTGTATAGTCATGCTTCTGTTGCCAGTTCATGTGTATGCTCCAGTGAATGTCGTTAAGAACCATTGCTCCGGAGCAATATCAGCATAATCGTTAATACATAAACAGCGTTGCAATAGAAAAATCTCTGCTATATAAACGGAGTGGTAGCTGGGTTCCGAAGCCTTGAGGGTAATATTCTACTTGGCCGGAAGATGCTCGATTTGTTTCCTTCATCTTTCAAGAGTTAATACTTCTCCAATTACAGATATAATAAATACAGACAATATTACTTCTATTAATAATATAAGCAATATACATTGCACACACATTTTCAAAGCGCATACAGTTGATAACATGAAAACCAAAAAGTATCCGTATATTTGAAATGACAAACTAAAATTTAACTCGGTTAATACGCAGAATGGGATACCAGGAATTCCCTGACGCGTCCGTAAGTTGTCTACGATTTTCACTAGCTGACGAGTGGAATACAGTACATCCACACCCCACTAATTTCATTAGGCATCGTTAGGATCTACATAAACAAGGAGTTCTTGTAGGTATCAGTTCTGCACTTGTGTAAGTGAATGCTGATAGTCTGTCTGGTGTTGGTAAAGAAACATACATTGGTAGCAGCTGGAGTAAATTAAGAGAATAAAGGAACTTGTATTCACATACCTGCGCAGAATTATGACTGAATATCCATCTTTGTACAAAACAGATCTGTCGATGAGTCTGCTACACAAATTCTTTGCACTGATCCATTCTACGAATCTGTCTTGATCCTTGTAACCACACTGTCATTGGTAAATGATTTTAGGATTCCAAGACATGTCAACTCCTCAGTGACACTTCAGTCTACTAAAGTCAGCCCTACTGAAAAGAGCCCAACCAAGTGTTGATATTCCAGCTACTGGCACTTTAAATCAATCACATAACAGCTTTGCTAGCTGAAGGCCTGAGGAATGATTGGAAGTAACTAGTGCACGTGCTTAGCATTGATTTGTGCAGTTAAATACGAACATTCATTTATCGTATGGCTTGTAGTACCGGGAGTATCTAATAGACTGGTGCAGCCCTCGTAAGGCAGACCCTCCAGTGAGGGTGGATGCTATATTCCGCGTATGGGAACTACGTATTTTTGTAATGGAGGATAGTGTTGTGTGTAGTACCAGTTACATGAATGTCCTCCAGTCAGGAAAATAGTCTAACCATTGAAGGTTAGATCTCTGACCCGGCGGGAAATCGAACCCAGGGTTCTCTGAACCGGAGACGATGACCATTCAGCCAAGGAGCCTGACTAAGAATGATAGAAACGAACTTAATGTCATTGAATCTCTCCTGCTGCTTGTTGGTAGGAGTGCGATAACTAAATTACATCGTCGGTAGCTACGAAGTTGCTGATTTGCTTTGGCTGTTAAAAATTTGTCAGGTAAGACTTTTTCTTGTTGACAATTCCAAAAGCAAATGTAAATTTCAAGCGTGTTGTTCCAATCATTAGTGGTGTTTAATGTCGTAGTTCGAAGTTTTCTATTTTTTCATTTGCAGTTATTGAACGTCTAACTATTGTTGATGTGTGTTTCGAAGTTCGGTGATCTTATGGTATTAGTGATAACCAGAAAGAACCTTAATTTCAGTACATCTTCAAGTTAGGGCATCCTCTTTACATGTTCATGTATTACCAGTCTGTTATGGAAATTCTTCAGTTAAGGATATGTGAATCCCGTTGCTGTGACACACGCATTGCGACACGAAAAGCATACATCTATATTGGAAGGAAAATTTTCCATACGTACTTGTGTGTTTACGACTCCCGTACCTGCAGTATCAGTGTGTGTGTGTGTGTGTGTGTGTGTGTGTGTGTGTGTGTGTGTGTGTGAAGAATTAAACAATGAAAGTAAGTATAAATGGCTAACTGTGAAAAAAAATTAGGCTAATCAAAGCTCGAATAGTGAACTTCCTTGTTCGCACGTGATAGGTGTATTTATATTACGTTCAAGAATGTTTTGATGTAATATATTTCAAGATTTTTCTAAACTACAGTAGTCATAACTGTACCCCTATGCTGCTAGAGTCTTCTCTTGTGTTTAAGCTACCTATGATGGCACACATTTACATGAAGTTCCGGTGTTTAGTCGCGTTGTTTCCCTTTAAGAGAAGCTGGCTTTGCGCTAGCTGACCACAGTTCCGGTATGCTGCAGTCCACAAGCCCCCTGCTACTACTTCATTATACGTTAGTACGGTTTGTATTCCACCAGGTCAACATTCCTGTCTGTTATTTCCAGTACTTTGCTATGGAAACGAGGCCAGTTCTGCCAAATTGTAAAGTTAACTGAGCTTAGTTAATCTGTTCAGCTGTATCTTCATTAGGAGCTCGTGCAATCCGGACAAAATGCGTGCGAGCAAATAAGCTAACTAGCTAGGTTTCATAGTACTATGTTCATATAGTCATCATGGCAACGGAACTTAGTCTTACAGGGAATGGGAACCACAAGGACATGACTTAATTTTTTAAAATAAATGCTACGTTCATGTTACTTAGCCATAACGACTCTCTAGCAATTTATTTTTATTTAGAATACAAAAGTACAGTCGTAACTGCCTTTTGAAATACTTCAACACGAAATTACTGTGCTAACTGTCAAGATACAAAAATCATAAAATATAAAATATGTGTGCACTGTATTTCTCATGGTACCAGTGTTGTACAGTTAACTACGTTACTAAATGAGCTAAAACTAAAGTAAAAAGAGACTAACATCTAAATTAACTTCCAACACAGCGATATGATATCTTCGTTAACATTTTCAACCATAAGTCTAGATCTTCATTGAATTGTCTCGGCTGGAGAAATATTTAGCCTTACGGCTAGGAGCAGATTGTGGAATCGAAGAAGACAGGGTTACTTGGTATTGAGTGTTCGAAGAACAGCAACAGTCAACGAACTATCTTCTGAAGCTTACATATGTTAGGTAAAATCTTCGAGAATAATTCTTCATACCTTTGGCTCCTGTTGGAAAACCCGAAGAACGTTCATTCTCAAACGTGGGAATGGAGGATAATTACTTCAGAGAAAAATACTCTGCCATGGAGGACTGTTCGTTTCTTAATGATTTTAATGTGAAAGACGAAAGTGTAGGGTGAAGTAAGGTTATTTGCTGATACAGGTAATTTGGGGATAATGTTTTAAAGAGATGGCACCACAAAACCTGTTCTATTTTTGAGCTCGTCTGTTGTCAGCTGGGTGCCCTGAGTTTTTCCTTTGTCCCGCGCTCAGGTATAATCCTTGGACCATTCCACTTAATGAAGTATGAGATTTTGTAACACTCGCCTGTAGTGATTTGGCAAGTGCAGACTTATTGAATGAAGTGTGATATTAAAGTGAAACTGTGACATTGTTTAAGTTAGTATTGGTGTCAAACTGATCTAAGAAAGTGTTATTTTTTGCAACGAGAGAAAAGTTGAATGTCATAGCAATTTTCGACGCAAACCTTAGATAATACCGCAATATTTAAGCAGTTTCTACTCAGCTGACGGTAACCCACAATAACGGAATTTTGTAATTAATGCTTGGTTCATTGAATGTCTGAAGGAATAATATATATATATATATAAATGAGTTGTAGGTAGTGTAAATTAACAAATTTCATCATTTTAAGAAAATAGACTATCACCAAATTTACTTCCGTGAAAATGGCGAAAAAATCCCGCCATGGAACAAAAGTATGGACAAGATGATAATCCTTAAATGTGTAAGCAGTAAAACAGTGCAGACTTAAATCACTACTGATCTGCATTTAGGGCAGTCGCCCAGGTTGCGGATTCCCTGTCGTTTTCCTAGCCTTTTCTTAAATGATAGCAAAGAAACTGGAAATTTATTGAACATCTCCCTTGGTAAGTTATTCCAATTCCTAACTCCCCTTCCTTTAAACAAATATTTGCCCCAATTTGTCCTCTTGAATTCCAGCTTTATCTTCATATTGTGATCTTTCCTACTTTTAAAGACACCACTCAAACTTATTCGTCTCCTGATGTCATTCCACGCATGCTTTCCACTGACGGCTCGGAACATATCACTTAGTCGAGCAGCTAGTCTCCTTTCTCCCAAGTCTTCCCAGCTCAAACTTTGCAACATTTTTGTAACGCCACTCTCTTGTCGAAAATCGCCCAGAACAAATCGACCTGTTTTCTTTGGATTTTTGTCCAGTTCTTGAATCAAATAATCCTGGTGAAGGTCCCTTACACTGGAACCATACTTCCTACTCTAGTTGGGGTCTTACCAGAGACTTATATGCCTTCTCCTTTACATTCTTACAACAACCCCTAAATACCTTCATAACCATGTGCAGAGATCTGTACCCTTTATTTAAAATCACATTTGTGATTACTCCAATGAAGATCTTCCCTTATATTAACACCTAGGTACTTACAATGATCCCGAAAAGGAACATTCACGCAATCAACGCAATAATTAAAACTGAGAGGACTTTTCCTATTTGTGAACTCACAACCTGACTTTTAACCCCGTTTATCGTTATATCATTGCCTTCTGTCCATCTCACAACATTATCGAGGTCGTTTTGCCGTTGCTCACAATATTGTAACTTATTTATTACTCTGTACAGAATAAAATCATGCGCAAAAAGCCGTATCTCTGATTCCACTTCTTTGCTCATTTCATTGATATATATGTAGGAAAACAAAGGTTCAATGATACTGCTTTGAGGAATTCCTCTCTTAATTATTACAGGGTCAGATAAAGATTCGCCTACTCTAATTATCTGCAATCTATTTTCTAAAAATATAGCTACTTGTTCAGTCACTCTTTTGTTTAGTCCAATTGCACTCATTTTTGCCATTAGTCTCCCATAATCTACCCTATCAAGTGCCTTAGATAAGTCAATCGCGATACAGTCCATTTGACCTCCTGAATCCAGATGTCTGCTATATCTTGCTAGAATCCTACAAGTTAAGCTTCAATGGAATAACCTTCTAAACCCGAACTGCCTTCTATCGAACCAATTATTAATTTCGCAAACATGTTAGTGGAGGCTGCTAGATTAGTGACTGAAGGTAAAATGACGGTGCATCGAGCCTCAAAATTCAAAGGTGTTCCGTGGTCGTCTCTCAAACGATGGCTCCAAAACAGTGAAGAAAAAGGTGTTGCAGTAGGTATCTTACCCAAACTTGGATTACGTGCGAAATCATCCCAATGATAAACCAAGAGTTTAATTTCCGTTCATTGTTCAATCCTGCATTTGTTTCAAATTTATCCTATGTCAGCGTAACAGGTGGATTTAGAAAGGCTGGAATAGTGCCTTTTAACCAGTATGCGATCTCTTCTTCAGCTATTGCTTCATCTCTCATAACCGTGACCTTTCTCAGAAAGACGTGTCTCCAGGCTCAAATTCCAATGTTGAGCACTCCTTCAGCTTCCCAGTGAAGCAAAACGTGCGACTCGCAAAAAGCAGAGGAGACTCTTCCGCGAAGTGCCACACCCCTCCCGAGCAGCGACAGTAGGAGGAAAGAATACCTAGCCTGATGTTGACTTATTGATTCTTGGACTTTCAGGCGTAAAGTTAGATTGGATGTGTCATATGCAAAAATTGTATTCTAATGACTGAAAACGCAAAACTGAGGCAAAGTGGATTCAGTGCATCTCTTGTGGACATACTATGCGTGAAGATTACCAGTCCCAAGATACCGATGGCATAATCGTGTATATGTTTCGCGTATGTTTTGAAGACTAATCATGAGACGAAAATTCCTGTTAAATGTAGGTATAACTTAAAACTCTTGAAAGTAAAGTGTTCTAAAATATATGGATCACCAAATAACCTGGCTCAATTCAGTTGCACTAAATCATATAAGAGTTAAAGATGAAGTAATTGCAAAAAAACATTTCTGATCAAAGCTATAACTAATATTCTGCTTTATAGGATACATGGAATTGAAAGGAAAGAATGTATTTTTCCCCTTTGTTGCTCTAATCTGAAATTATCACAAATTACCTTACTAGTTAAAAGTAAGATTTTCCTGCTGGACTATTATTGTAATTACATTCATGGTCACTTAGATTGAACCACCCATTGACGTAGCATTAATACATGAAACATTGTCATGGCCTCCTTGTTCGTAGGTCGAACTTCCGTATGTACTGAAATCCGCTGGGCGCATTAGTTCAGCGTTCTACGGATCCGGATCACCATAACTCTTCCTGGCCAGCGTGATGATGATAATGTAATGATAGTCTTCTCACCAAGGTGGCTGACGTTTTGAATCCCAGGAATGCGTGTGGGACTTGAAAATATCGAAGTTCCTGTGGTTTGGACTCCACGTAGAAGTATAAATTCCATGGATAATGATTAAAATATTAAATACTGCAAATTCGCATAAAATTTTCGGGCATTTTTAAGCTATGGTACAGTATATCGGTGGAAACAGATCTACGTAAATGTTTGGTAATTCATTATTATAATAACCTACTTAAATTAGATGTGATAACATTGGCTTGCGAATTCAGCGAGGCGGGTTTGACAGCGGAGTGGTTGTCATCGACGTCTCACCTAGAGGATTCCGGTTTTCTAAAATGATAAGATCACGATATCATTTTCTAAAACTGCAAGCTTGCTTTTGCGAATTCAGTGTTAATCATAGGCGACAAAACTATGCATTCATGATACTGTACATAACCTTTCTCCCAGTTGTTGGTGGTGGTGCTTCTCTCGTGCAGTGGATGATGCGTAATTACAATTTTTTTTCCGGCGCACGCTTTGTATTGACTGTTTTCATCATGTATGTACACACAACCTAATCATAAGCTTGTCATTATTTATACAATACGTTCCTGTTCTCATCTGGTTAACAAAAGGAACTTTTATATAGACATGATCACGACCCGTCCCCCCCACCCCTCCCTATAGAAGGGTACATCTAGAATTGCCCTTGGGCACGTACTTGTTTGTGGCAGGGAATGTTACAGCCGGCGTGTAATGGAAGCATACCTCCAGCAGTATTGAGTCGTCATCTAAAATTAGAAACGAATTAAGTACTGTACCGGTTGATAACGCGAGATTTAATGCTCCATACTTCCCGTTCTATTTATTCACAGATCGCGCCAGACTTACAGTAGGTATGAATATGCTCAGTAGAACTCATT
Organism: Anabrus simplex; assembly: GCF_040414725.1. NCBI lineage: Eukaryota > Metazoa > Arthropoda > Insecta > Orthoptera > Tettigoniidae > Anabrus > Anabrus simplex. The sequence continues at coordinate 341,101,566 of NC_090268.1, read as the reverse complement.
TTCCTATAAGAAATATTCTGTATAAATTAAATATTATTTGGATTCTCCGTCCATCTACACTCCACTGATAGTTGTAAGTTTATCGTATGTTTCTATACAGTACACTTAAATGACGTAACTACATTAATTCATTCTGCAATATTGTCCATCCGGCCAGCGGAATCTACTATTACGTAAGGTAGTCCTTTATTAAAGCGATGCATGTTCTGTTTCGAAATTCACATTGAAACATCGCACTGGGACCATGGAACATGTTAAGATTTCTCTCTCTCGATATTGAATGAAAATGATTTAATTTATAGATACGGTAAGTTTGTTCTCTGCATGACTCTAATTTTTTTTTTGCTAGGGGCTTTACGTCGCACCGACACAGATAGGTCTTATGGCGACGATGGGATAGGAAAGGCTTAGGAGTTGGAAGGAAGCGGCCGTGGCCTTAATTAAGGTACAGCCCCAGCATTTGCCTGGTGTGAAAATGGGAAACCACGAAAAACCATTTTCAGGGCTGCCGATAGTGGGATCCGAACCTACTATCTCCCGGATGCAAGCTCACAGCCGCACGCCTCTACGCGCACGGCCAACTCGCCCGGTGACTCTAATTTACAAAGAATTAGTGCAAATGAACTTTCAAACAATTACGATGTATATTCTCAGAGAATTCGAATAAAGGGTTGTTGTTATTGTTGTTGTTGTTGTTGTTGTTGTTGTTGTTGTTGTTAGTGTTTTCAGTCCATGGACTGGTTTGATGCTTCTCACCGTACCACCCTATCACATTCTAACAGTTTTATTTCTGCGACCGGGCAAGCGCGTGTGCGATTTGCAGCACGTAGCTGTTAGCTTGCATTCGGGAAATGAGAGTTTGAACCATTGTCGACAGCCCTGAACATGGTTTTCCGTAGTTTCCCTTTTCAACACCAGCAAAATATGAGGCTGCACTTTACATTGGCCACCGCCGCTTTCTTATCCCATCGCCGTAAGACCTATCGGGGCTGGTGCGACGTAAAAGAAAATTGTAATATATAGTCAATATATTTAAACATAACTACTGCATCCTACTTGTAGTCAAAACTGTTTCTCTTATTCATGCTTCGGTTTTCCCCACACCGGTTACAGGCACATCAGAAGTAGTAAATAATCACTCTAATGGAAATTGTTACTTCATTCACTGAGGCTTGCATGTAGAAGTCATAAGTCATGAATGAATGTAAGGGACTGCCTTGTCAAGATAGTATAGACGGCTCGATTTACCTGGAAGAATGTAGGTTCAATTCCCGTCAGGAAGTCGAAATATGTAGAAACCGGATTTCAGTTTCTGGTGAGGCACATTGTCTTCGGCTTCACTTAGCCAACGCCAAACATGAAGGCCTACAAAGTCAATTTCTGAAGTTAAGGAGGCCGGGCAGAGAACTAACCACTTTCGGCTTCTTTTCCCGAGGTGACGAATTGTGGAAGCCTTTACCTTCCACTCCTCTAAGGGCCTCCGTGGATCGCACGGAGATGGTATAGCCTCTCTCTCTTTCGTAATTGTGTGGGTTTTATGATGGTTTTAATTTGCCTTTATTATGTACCTTGCATTACATCGATGTTGCTTGACTACGTGAGATAGTACTGTACCATCCAGGTTAAGTTTACTAAATGAGGCTTCATAGCCCTAGGTATGTAATGTAACATAACGTGTCTCTCTCTCTCTCTCTCTCTCTCTCTCTCTCTCTCTCTCTCTCTCTCTCTCTCTCTCTCTCTCAGGGCTGAGAGGCTCGGAAGTAGCAGTTTTCTGAGTTCAATTTAGCAAGATTCGATTCTGGCTCAGTCCGGTGGTGTTTCAAGGTCAGCTTCGTGTCGATAGACTTACTGATACGTAAATGAAATTTTATGGGAGAGGTAGTTAGTAGGACGCAAAATCAATAACATTATTGTCCGGCTGTTTGGCTGAATGATCAGCGTCGAATTGTTCCGTTCAGTGGATCCCGGGTTCAAGTCCCGGCCGGATCAGTGCTTCTAATCTCGTCTGGTGGATTCTTGGGACTCCACGAATGGGTATTGGTGTTTGTCCCAACAAACCACCACAAACATGCAATAGTGGATGCATCCATGGAGATAGGGTTGGCGTCAGGAAGGGTATCTGGCCGCAAAACAAGGCAAGGTCTCAACTGCGACCCCTGCAGGGTGAGAGAAAAGCGGAAAACTATTATTATTATTATTATTATTATTATTATTATTATTATTATTATTATCGCTATCCGCTGCCTGTTGGGGGACCAGGGTTTCTCAACTTGGGAGCGTGCATTGGCGGGCACGGTTTCCCTAGCTGATTCTGTCATTACTTAATGAGTTACTTGTGACGCTCCTTGCTTTCATCTTTACTGTCAAGGTCCCTTGGTCATCTCTTGTTCCGACCCCGATGGTATTGGGTTTCCGAAGCCTAGGGAATATTTCATTTTCACTCTCTTCATGGCCCTTCCTTTTCTTTTACAGATATCATTCTTCGAATTGTCACGTCTCTTCCCTTTTTCTCTTGTTAGGGTTACGAAAGGTTGCTTAGCTGTATTTCCTCTTAAAGTAATCACTGCCACAATCTCGCACTGGCGTGTGTGTTTTATTTCTCGTTAAGATGTGATAAAATATTCTGGGAATTCTTGAACATTCAGATAGTCCTAACGCCTACATTACCACTTCCATTATACTGCCTCTATAGTCCGGCTCCATGGCTAAATGGTTAGTGTGCTAGCCTTCGGTCACAGGGGTCCCGGGTTCAATTCCCGGCGGGAATTTAAACCATTATTGGTTAATTCCGCTGGCACGGGAGCTGGGTGTATGTGTCGTCCTCATTTCATCCTCGTCACGACGCGCAGGTTGCCTACGGGAGTCAAATCAAAAGACCTGCACCTGACTAGCCGAACAGGTCCTCGGAGACTCCCGGCACTAAACGTCATACGCCATTCCATTTACTGCCTCTGTAGCAGATTCTTTTCAGCCCCTCGCCGAGGAAGCGCACATGTGGTATCACAAGACTTACCCATATTACATTTTGTTCGATCTCAATAGTTCGTTCTCTGACCTCCGAACTTGGTTGTGTAATTTGATGTAATTGTTCGAAGAGAATATTGCCAATGTATTGATAGCTCCGGTGTGGTTTAAGGCTTAATATCGCTGACTATTTTGTGGAACTCTGTCCCAGTCGTTTCAGCGGAGTGTGTGTGTTGCAAGAGAGACTTGGCGTCCGCGAGACCCAGCGACCCAGATACACTCCGACGTTGAATGCCAGGCTGGTTAAGCAAATCTGTCCAGAAATCGATGCGGAAAGGAGCTTGCGTGCATCGCGAGTGATGTCTGAAGTCCACTGCGAACTGAAACGTAGCTGGCTGAGCGTACAGTACTTAAACTACCAGGGAAATGGTACGTATATTTTTCACACACAATAAAGCCATTAATCAATATGTGAACGGTTTGTTCGATCAAGTTTTTTTAACTATTTTCAAACTTTAAGCTTTACCCCCTTTAAAAGACCGTTACTCTGAAGACGAAGCTGTCGTCTAAAATCGAACTCTAACTCCTTGCTCTCTGGACCGGTGCGTTAAGATTCCGCTCAGACGGTAAGCAATGAATATACTTCGAGCAAATAATAATAATGATAATGAAAGGCGCCGAGCTACAAATTTCATACAAACCTTTACACTTCATTTACCAAGACTAATCAATTCGCCAAGACGGCGAATTAATCCCGGCTAAGGTCAGCGTCGTTTGAGATTTTAAGTGCGAGAAGCCTGGGTTGTCTGCTTCCGATATGTTAACGAGCTGTTGCGGGCCAAAGTTCAAACTTGGATATTTACTATATAAACATTCAGTTTGTGATTTTTTTTTTTTTTTTTTTTTTTACAGTGATGCTTCAATCGATCTGGACACACAGTATGTCACTTTCCTATTCATACACAACACATTTTCTTATAAAGCGTTCCATGTGCCTGTATAGTTATGAACATTATTAGAGTTGTGTGTCGTGAATTTGATAGCAAGACGTAATCAATGCAGAAATATTTTCTGAGTGCAAATAATTTGTTTACACAAATAAAAACTGCGTACTTCAAGTCACTTTGTTATTCATACACTAGTATACATGGCGCCGTCTGACAATATTGAACGGGGCTTACGTTAGCTGGTGTGGTGCGTGGAGAGGTGTTGCTGGTTAGATTTGTGAGAGTGCTGGTAGAAATGGGTAAGGTAAAGAGCTTGGCTATGAGCTGAAACAGACAATTGTCAGTTAAGCACTTAGAGGGTAACTCCCTGCGAAAATAGGACTCATGGTGAAGAAAAGTCATGGCACTGTTCAATATATCGTGAATAAGTTTTAGTACGAATGTTCGGCGAAGAATGTACCAAAAAAATCCAAACAAAAGAAACCAAGTCCACAAGCAGAAAGGCTTATATTGAAGGCAAGTGAAATCCAACCCTCTAAGTGCTCCAACGCTGCGGGCAGAGCTGGAAGCTGCTACTGGGAAGAAAATGTGTACTCAGACGGTCCGGTGAGTTTTACATCGACACGGTTACCTTGACCGTGTACCAAGAAAGGGGCCCTATGTTAGTAAGAAGAACCATACTGCAAGACTGCTTTTGCGAAAGAACACGTAAACAAGGGCCAGAAGTTTTGGAATAATGTCATCTGGTCCGATGAAACTAAAATCGACCTGTTTGGTTCCGATGGTGCCCGCAGGGTGTGGAGAAAGACCCGTACGGACGACGATGTGGCCAATACAATTCCCACGGCGAAACACGGTGGATCGGTTATGATGTGGGGGGTGTATGTCGGCACACGGTGTAGGGAATATTCAGTTTATTGAAGGCACCATGTACAAAGTAGTGTACAATAATATTTTGAAGAACAATGTTAAACAAAATGCTGAAAAATTGGGAATGCTACCGACCTACATGTTTCAATAGGATAACGACCCCAAACATACCGCTGCTCTGAACAAGGAGTGGTTAATCTGGAACGTTCCAAAACAATTAAAAACACCTCCCGAGTCTGCTGACTTAAACCCTATTGAACAATTATGGGCGTTTTTGAAGTCTAGGCTTCACAGTAGAAAGGTTTCATTAAAAGAGGAGTTAAAACGAGTGGTGACCCAAGAATGGTACAGTATCAGCCATGAAACGTGTGCGAGGCTAGTAAATTCCATGCAGCGTAGGTGTCAAGCTGTCATTAAAGCAAACGGTTACTCCACAAAGTACCGGGATTGGTGCTATAGTTCTTTTCATATGTTCAGTTGAACTGACATCTGTATGAATAACAATGAAGTAGGAAAACGTCATGTTTTGTTATATTCTAGAGTGTTTTGTACTGTATGTTATAAAAATTATTTTTGTATGGCATTAAGAAATCTACCAGAAATAAATTTCTTACGACAATTACTATAACATCCATTTGAATGTGCAAAATATACTGCTCTTTTCACAATATGAAACTGTATGAATAAGAAAGTGACACACTGCAATAGCTTCTTATTTTGGTGGTACGCCTTTCTCGTCGAGCACCATACCTTTTTCTATTTTTATTGCAGGGAAGGGTCTGGAACAGTTCGAATGCGACGACTTCGCCAGAAGATTTAAATTGCTTTCACTCCACTTCCAATCTAGCCTTACTTGTTTACGCCTGAATTATTCAATAGAACTTGTAGCCTATCGCATCGTCGTTTTGCGATGTCCTCTTTGCTTCGGTTCTAGAATGTATTGGGCCCGCGGGAAACTTACCCAGGCCGAAAGACCCAAACAAAAGATAGATCCTGTTCAATTGCTTCTACTCAATTTATTATAAATATTTTAGAAAAATATGTTATCCGAAATAGTTGTTACGAGTGAGGGTTGTGCAGCACGTGTCTTCACCCTCCATAGCCAGTGGAAAAATATATCAGGTGCCGATGACTTCAATGTTAGGTTCCTTAAAATGATTATTAGGAGTTGCCCTCTTGTTAAAAATTTAATTACATTTGATCATATAGTGCCCATTGTTAGATTTGAGTTACACAATTTTTTCTTTTAAGGAATATTAAAGTAACTTTCACCTCGTTATTTTGAAATATTAATTATCTTTTAAAACAAAGTATAATTACGATACTTTATTACGAAAGTCCTTACCAGATACGTTGAGCACAGGTAAAAAGAACAGAAAATGAAATCAAAATGTCTTTATGAAGAATGTTTTATCTTCTACTCTTGTATATTATTACTAGAGCATCTCCCTGTGGTTGGGGGCGGTAGAATAACGCCCACGGTATACCCTGCCTCTCGTAAGAGGCTACTAAAAGGGACCTCAGGGGCTCTGAATTTCGGAGCGTGGGTTGGCAACCACGGGGCCCTTAGCAGAGTCCTGACTTTGCTTCCACTTGTGCCAGGCTCTTCACTCTCATCTATCCTATCTGACCTCCCTTGGTTAACTCTTGTTCTTTTCCGACCCCGATGGTATTAAGGCATTCGAGGCGTAGGGAGTCTTTCATTTTCACGCCCTCGTGGGCCTTGTCTTTCTTTGACTGATATCAAAGTGTCGGATCCCTTCCGTTTTTTCTCTCCGATTATTGTTATATAGAGGATGGTTGCCTAGTTGTACCTGATTTTAAAACAATCACCACTACCACCACTTACTAGAGCAAAGAAGCTACTTAGTGACGTCGTTTCACAACCATATAGGAACGATGGAACCTTCATCATTCCGATAAAGATAAACATTATTGAAACATAAGTAACTTTGTGGTCTTTGTTGACTTAGCCCTGATACAAATAACCAGAACTAGGTACCTTAGTCTACCACTCAACAAAATGCTCACCCCCGAGCCGAGGAAGAATAGCTTGAGGGCTGACAGCTGATCAGTCATTACTTGAGGATATCCTGGGTTTCGATTAGATTAATATGGCAAAGATCGATAAGGGAATTAGCATCACTTCAGGTAGTTTTTAAAGCGTGCATACAGCCATAGTTTGCAGACGTGTGCCCCCCAACACTTCAGCGTCCTCACTGCTAGCTCAGTACTTTTGCACTTAAGAAACTATTAGAGCTATGGCTTTTCAGTAGCTTTGTCGTGATAATCTTACGTTCACTAGCTGCAATAATCACGAAGATTTCCTTTTGTTTCCCTTGATAATTTTCACTATTTGCTCTAGAAGAAATGTGTGAATTTCAAAATATAGGATGGTAGCTTATTCCGGTGACATTTTCCGAAATGTAAAATGCAACTTAATGCAATTGATCATAAAACGTTAATATGGGCGCGGGTGGAGAGAATTGTCATGCGCATGGATCCTTGTAATATAGGAATTTTTATCCATGATGGTAATATAGCAGGACAGCCCCGCGGCCTAGGGGTAGCCTGCCTGCCTCTTACCAGAAGGCAGAATTCGATTCCCGACCAGACCAGGGATTTTTACTTGGACCTGAGTGCTGGTGCAAGGTCCACTCGGCTTACGTGGGAACAATTGAAGATCTATCAGTCAGATAGCGGTTCCGGTCTAGAAAGTCATCAATATTGGCAGAGGGGATTCGTAGCGCTGACAACTTGTTGCATCATCTGCAGGCCTTCGAGCAGAGCAGCGGCCACTCTGTAGGATCCATCAGGATTGTAGCTCCATTGGTTTGGTTTTTTTCTACGGATGTTGTGGGTATCAGGGTCCCTGGTGCGGGGTTTTATGTTTCTTGGGTACCTGAAAGAGCCTCATTAATATATTTTAATTTTTTGAGTCTACCTTTTATACATCGCTGTACTTAGACGTCTGTGTATTAGTGTAGACTGCAAAACACGTGCCGGTAGGTCCTTTGGATATTATCGACTGTGACTTACTTCTGATTAAATATTCCGTATGAAACGCACCATTGACTCACTAGTTTAACAGGTACACTTCTCCGTAACACGATCGAGTTTGAACGGCTTGCTCTGCCTCGGGCGCTGTCTCGTCAGTGAACGTGTTAACAGGAACAGGTGGAGACAGGCAGAGTTAATGAGGAATGTGGAGGTGGACCATTCTCTACAACTAATTACAAATCTCGGAGGGCACGGTAGTCGGATTGTAGCTGTGGAAGTGGGGAAAGTAATCGGATGATAGGTGCTTTGTTCCTTTGACCTAGCGTGTACTAGCATGTCTGTTAGGTCATCAGCCCAGATGCTGGTTTGATCCTCAAATAGCACCACCAAAGGTTATGCGGTAATAAGGAAACCGCAAAAACCAATGGCAGCACCAAAAGGAGGCGTACTAGGCAAGACGAGGAGCGAGGTAGTTTGTCATTGCTTTCCTCACTGGGTCAGAAAGTGATATTGCAGCACGACTGACCCTATGAGCAACACCTTTCATAACTCAGATGCACTAGTCGTGTTCTGAATGTCAATACTCAGCACCACCCATACCCCAGCAGCTTCCATATTGTCACAGCCATGGATGAGACAAACTTCGGTGAAAGCTACACTTTACTCTGGCCTGTGTCAAGAGATGGATACAAAAGTACTGTATCCGTCAAGAAATGGCAGAAGCTACTTTATTGAGCGACCTTACCCTTCCATAAAATATCTCGAATGATCTCGTGGGATTTGTCATCCTACAGTGCCGCGAATTACAGTATCGGCTGTATTACAGAATAGTAACATGAACTTCTCTGCACCATTCAACTGAACTAGTGTGATTGGACAGGAAATTCCAGTGAATGTATTGTTTCAAATATAAACTAGCAAGCTGGAAATTTTTCGGGACTTTTGATAAAGTGGTCGTAGCCTCGGGACATTGTATTATGCTAAATCTGAACTATAGGGACGTGACGTTTAATTTCAAAAATTCCACCTTTGTTGGCCGGAATTTGACTTGTCCTACAGAAAAACGTACGTGCTGACTCGATGTTGACGTATTTGAACAAATACCACCGAACTTTGACGGGATTAAATCCGCCAACTTGGTTTCAGAAGGCCAGCGCTTCCAAAGTCTGGTCCACCTACCCGGACATGGGCAGTAAAAAGTAAGGAAGCAAGGGCCACGAAGGACGTGAAAATGACCCCCTAGATCAGGGATGGCGAACCTCTGACACACGTGTCACTTGATGACACGAGAACACTTCTGTGGCACGCCTCATAACATAATCACATGTTTTTAACATGTGATAAACGCTAGACTTACATGGTTTGCCATCCCTGCGGCCTGGGTCTTGTAAACCTTATACCGTCGGGGTCGGAAAAGAACAAACTTGATCATGCGAGGTCAATAATAGTAGCAGAATTGATGTGGAGAACGAGAATTATCTTGTTCGAGCAATCTATTTCCGGCAGAGGAAAGTGTTTCGTCCCACTTATACTGCTAATAATAAGAGTTGGTGTGACCTTTCTTAGAGGGAGGTCCGTTTACTGCCTGCGGAGGCGGGATAAAGGGAGTGGCTGTGTGGTTGCCATGGAAACGAGGGTGGGGCGACTGCGGTTGCCATGGAGATAAAAACTTCAGGGCAGCTCGTCTTACTTGGAGTTGCCAAACCTGTCACTGTCACTGATAAGAACCTGACTGTTTTTATAAGAGTGATCCCAAATGGGACGACACCGCCTGGCCAGGTAGTCTACAACAGATCACAGCGGTCAGAATGGAGGGAACAAGTAAGCCGGAAGCGAGGGGTAAGAGTATGTAGAAAGGAATGTGGCAACATTGTGAAATGGCACGTGCAGTGCTCCTCCCTCCAACCTTACCTGTCAAACGCCAACTTTAGTTAAGTCTAGTATAGTTATCTAGTTTCCTCGGTTGTAGTTTTTAATTCGATATTGAATTGCATGAATACAATCTTATTATGCTAAAGTGTATGATTTATTACTGCAAAAAGAACGTTTGGCGCCCGTGACAGGACTCAGGTGATTTCAACGTAAAGTTAAATTAGAAGTACGACCGAACGTCGTGTATTACGAGGTGTTTACTCGTGAAGTTAATAAACTTGAAGAACTGCTAAATGTTGCTGATCAGTAGCTGGTATGCCTCACTTGTGGAAAGTTACGAGAAGTTACTATGTATTGATGAAGACTAAAATGACGTGCTACGAAAGGAAAACCTCTAAGATATCGTGCTTGAAACAGAGATCGACAATTGCAGTGAGTACAACCTGAATTCCTTTTTAAGGCTAGAGAAATGGTGCTGGCATTACGTTGTTCTTCAAGCTGTTTCTGAAGTAAATAGTAACTGTTCACCTCCTTCCAATAAGAGATTATTAAAACTACCAAAACTAAAGCTCAAAACTTTTTATGGGAACGTGAAAGTTTGCGCTGGGTTTTGGGCGCAATTTACTAAAATACATGAAGATAACAGCCTTAAAGTTAAAAACAAATTTGGCTCAGTGTATACAACCAGGTTCTCCTGTTCAGATACTCGTAGTAGTGAGGAGCCTGGCACAGGTAAAAGCTATGCAAAACTCAGCTAGGGACCCTATGGTCTTCAAACCTCACTCCCAAGTTGAGAGCCCGTGGAGATCCTTCGTTTAGTCGTCTCTTATAACAGGCAGAGGATACCATAGATCTGTTCTACGCCACCACCTACACAATTTTTCAAGAGGCTGTAGTGCATTAAGCTGAGTTTAGACTGGTATTATCATTCTGTAAGCATTCTGGACCTCGTGAACTATCAAGTATATTTCCATCATGTTAGTATGTTTGTGTACTGTATGGTTGTGACAGTCTCCCAACTTGGTAAATGTACTGACCTCCATTGTGCCAGGCGAATGCGTCCTTTCCCCTCTCGTTAGGCACGCCGCGCCGTTAGCCATAAAATCCTTGACTGCAGTACCAATACAGTATAGGAATGACATCTGTCAAACATTTTCCGGACATGTCCTGTTTTTTATCATTTGTCCGTACCTCGGGCAGGAGGTATTTTTGCTCGTCTAGTTACATGGATTTCTAGGTCTCCTTCGCTTTTGATGTTTGGTATGTCATGATTTTGGAAGTGATTTTTCTAGGTTTATTGCTGGAAGCATACTATCAGCAGGCCTAGTACTGCACTGTAGGCGTTCTGATTGTTAGTAATAATAATAATGTATATTATTATTATTATTGTTATTATTACTGTTATGCCTTTCAGCGTTCAGTCTGCAAGCCTCTCTGAATTTACTAAACGTCGCCACAATCCTCGATTCGCAACTAGTGTTGTGACCTCATTTAGTTCTATACCTCTTATCTTCAGATCGTTAGAAATCTAGTCTAACCATCGTCGTCTTGGTCTCCCTCTATTTCTCTTACCCTCCATAGCAGAGCCCATGCGTAGCTTCATCCATAGAGTTCATTCCTAAATTAGGCTTTATCTCCTCATTCAGAGTACTCTCCTGCCATTGTGCCATTGTATGCCTCTTGAAGGCGTGATTACTACTGCGCGCGTGATTACTACTGAACGCGGCAACACTGCGCCCAATTTCACCACCCGGCCTGCTGTTAATCGCACAGTCCGGCGTACGCAAAACCTCCCTTCAATATTACTCTTCATAAATTCGGTACCACTCTGTACGGTTACAGTTGTTGTAGTTTCTGATAATCATGACTGAGTGCTTCAAAATAAGCCCAAGTTTGCTGCTGTACGTTTATCCTGGGCTGAGAAAGAGTTACGTTAGAAAAATGATAAGAACTTTTTTCGGGGTGGTTGCAAAAATTTGTAACTTGAGTATTACACTACAAATGCATGTGGTTATAACATATACAAATTTCATTAGAATAAGGCAAGTCGTTTTCCTTGTACATATTCCTAAGTGAGCGCTTCGCACAGAAGCCAAAAATCCGGGCAATATTTACTACAACCACAAATAAAAAATATTTAATGAACGTCAAAAACAATGCGTCTTATATATGCTAATGTGGAATTAATCAAGGAAAATATTGGTATAACTCGAATTCCCATAGGCCTATTGGTTCGTTTGTAATTAAAGCCTAAACTCGAGTGTCCATAATAAAAAATCCGACAGTAGATGTTGTAATTTTAGGAGCAAGTGCTCTTTGAATTAGATTTCTGCCCTTGTATACATTTGTGCTCTTTTGTAAATTTGAGCCAGGAGCTCAGGAAAAGTAAAGCGAGGGCTTGAAGCCCACGATCTGTTTAAACCACTAATCTCGTCTTTCCTAGACTTTTTTTTACGATTGCTACTTGTACCTGTAAAAACTGTTAAGTTTGAGATTTTTGAAAATATAACCTTCAGTTTAAATTATATTCTCGACATTGTAGTTAGACCCATTCATCCCGGCACCTTCTTTTACCTCTGCGATCCACAAAATCCCGTAATAATAATAATAATAATAATAATAATAATAATAATAATAATAATAATAATAATAATAATAGCGAATTCTCCCAATATTAGAAGTCGTTAAGCAGTTGACTCAATCATTTCTTTTGTTGGTTCTTGTTTTTCCAATAGGTTTTCATTCCTTCCGAGAAGGCTTGTTTATCTTCTGCCGACCACTTTGGTCTGTAGTGTTTTTGTTGTGGTTGCTCTGATGTAACTTCCCAGTTGTTTACTTTGTCTAAAGATGTCTCTTTCTAGAACGTCTGTTGAACTTAGGTTTGAGTTGAGGCCCTTTCGAAGTTCGTTAAGCCAGGGTGTTGAGCTCTTAAGGGAGGTTAATCTATTATCCTTTTTGTCATCGATTTTCTGGTAATCTAGTCAGATGGTCGAAGAATTCCATTCGTCTTCTCCTAATGTCAATTTCTGTGTTTCAGAACTTTTCTGTTTTGATTGTAACATGTTACCTTCTCGGGTGTATCTTGCTCCTAAGATTTTCCTAATTATCGTTCCTCTTTTTTGATTTCTTTAAGTTCTTGCTTTCTGTTAAGTGCCAATGTTTCACTTGCGTAAAGGACTGTTGGTTTTGACTGTGTTGTAATGCCGAATTTTTGTATGTCTTGACATGCATTTTTTTTAGATGTACGTTGTTATTATTTAAAGTGCAACATATACTTCACTAGCGTTTAGGTCTTTATCTCCTTATCGTATGTTTGCATTTGTTGACTGGGAGTGAAGTTCCTTATTTGGACATAGCCGTGCAATTGCCCCACGAATACACACTTGGACTGTTACGCTTTGAATCTGCCCCTAAACCCGTTATCTGCCCAGAAGTTTCAAGCCTGCACTATACGCGTTCTGATGGTATTTGAGCTTGCATTACTTTTTTTTTACAAGTTGCTTTACGTCGCACAGACACTGGCGACGATAGAACAGGAAAGGGCTAGCAGTGGGATGGAAGCGGCCGTGGCCTTAAGGTACAGGCCCAGCATTTGCCTGGTGTGGAAATGGAAAACCACGGAAAGCTATTTTCAGGGCTGCCGACAGTGGTATTCGAACCCACAATCTTCCGAATACTGGATACTGGCTGCACTTAAGCGATTGCAGCTATCGAGCTCGGTCTTGCCATAACTACCTTGTCTGGATAAAGCATAACTTCTCAAAGATTCATTAGTCAAACTACTTTTAAACCTGCACAAGAATGTAATATTTCTCTTATTACTATAAGTCTGGCGTAAACTCGTATAATTGGAGCTTTTTTATTAAATACATCATATATATTGTAGTTCTGAGGATCTCACAATAGAAGAAACTTGCAACAAAGCCATATAATGTAGCGCCTGATATATTGCTGGACTGCTTTATCTTTTGTGCGTGCAGGGCTTAAGAAACTGACGCTCGTTCATTATAAAGCCCACACTGCTCCAGGGCTGTCCCTTACTACAAGAATACTTTGAATAAACAATTAGGGGTTGTACAAAATGGGGCCGCGATGGAATAGCAGACACTCTATTGAAATGTTCAGTAATGAAATGGTGTATGGCTTTAAGAACCGGGAGTGTCCGAGGACATGTTCGGCTCGCCAGGTGCAGGTCTTTCGATTTTACTCCCGTAGGCGACCTGCGCGTCATTAGGATACAATGATGACAGATACACCCAGCCCCCGTGCCAGAGAAATTAACCAATGGTGGTTAAAATTATCGACCCCGCCGGGAATCGAACCCGGAACCCCTGTGACCAGAGGCCAGCACGCTAACCACTTAGCCATGGAGCCCAACGGAATGTTCGGTATAAACCTCCTATGGCAACGCTGAGGATATCGGGACTTTTACTCCCTGTTAACAGCGGAGATCTAACTAATCGCACGAAGCAGAATGGCGGCGGCTTCTTATTCAAGAAGTAGCAGCTCAGGCAGCGGAACATTGGCCTTTTTAGTCAAAGTTGGCGAGTGTTTTTGAATTATTATTATTATTATTATTATTATTATTATTGTTGTTATGTTTCGTGCGAGCGATTAGTTAGATCTGCACTGTTAACGGAGAGTAAAAGTTCAGATATCCTCCGTGTCGCCATAAGTTTATACTGAACTTTCCACTAGCGTGTCTGGTATTCCACAACGCCATTGCGTCCCCATCTTGTGCAACCCCCTAATTGTTTATTCAGAGTGTTTATGTTTATATGTCATTTCTTTTCCGTGTTAACCGGAATAATTCCCAGTACTTGTCAATTTACTTCACTGTTTTCTGTGAATCTGTGTACGCAAGCTTGTCGGAAAACAGTTTACGTGATATTTCACCTCCTTTAGGTGCCCTCACAACTGCAGGTAGGTACGTACCAGTTTAACGCCAGCCGCGGATGATAGTATTCATGCGTTTTCGATTTTACTTATGAAAATGATGGCCTTTCTGAAAAAACTTTAATTTTTTTACCACTTCGTAAACTGGGCGTATCTCGAAGTGGAATATATGGACTTCGTTCTACAAAAGTTATTTGACTCTATCCAATTCAGTTAGATAACGTTGCCGAACATTTTGTGGTAGGGGATTTACACTTTAGCCTTCGGGAGATAGTAGGTTCGAACCCCACTGTCGGCAGCCCTGAAAATGGTTTTCCGTGGTTTCCCATTTTCACACCAGGCAAATGCTGGGGCTGTACCTTAATTAAGGCCACGGCCGCTTCCTTCCCACTCCTAGCCCTTTCCTGTTCCATCGTCGCCGTAAGACCTATCTGTGTCGGTGCGACGTAAAACAAGTAGCAAAAAGAAAAAAAATAGAAATTTATTCTTATGACAGTCCTGAAAAATTTGAAAACTAGGACTTATTCCCTTTTAAAAATAAACAGTTCACTCGCGGAATACATACCATTGTGTTCTCATCGAACATCAAATTGTGTAGTCTTCTCACTGATGTTCTGTTCGAAAACAGAAAGCGTGTGAAATCATAGCCGAAAGTTACATTTGACTGACTCTAACGAGTTAATATAAACTACTAGAAAATTAGACACGAAAAGCTGCATCCTCACAAAAATACAAATGGTGCATGAAGTAACTCGTAGCTTCATCTACTACCTAGCGAGTCATATTTCTAAAGCAAGGTTATGTTGTACTAACATGTAAAAAATGTCCTAGTATTTCTTTCGGGAGAAAGGTTTACCAGAGTTAAAGTTGTGGCGGGATTCTTGCAGGTTCGAATGTGTCAGATGAATTTGGCTAATGAACCTGAACTTATGAAGGCACTTATTTATGACGGTTGTATCGTAGTTACGCTCCATAACTTCAATGCTATTGGCTTCTCATTAGGCACACTAGCCTTACCGGTTCGTGAATACCCCTCTGGAAAGCCGCCAAGCAACTCTTTTTTGAAAGTCAAGGCCGTACCTGAAACCTGTCGCAAGCATCAAACATTTTTATCTCCACCATAGTGACATCCATATTGCTAAGTCACGCGAATACTAGGTTGGGTTTGGGGAGTATAGGATAACACGTTCTCTACAGAACCCGACAGCATTTCACATCTGCATACTACTTAAGGCCGGTTCTACCACCTACTGGTAAAGTAGCGCGTAATTTGCCCTCCGCGTAAAAGGATGTTTCCGTTCGACCACTCCCAGGTAGCGCTATCGGCAGCATAAATCGTTACCCGGCGCGTAATTTATTGGCCACTTCGAGGACCCGATAAGACTTTACCTGCCGGGGAAGTTTTGAGAGCTGAACATTATTAGCTGTATTTCTGGTGACATACAACTCAAATTAGCTTAGTATACTGAAAAAAGCATTATACTGTAACAGTGATCGATATTGTATTGCAGGATTTTGAACATTAATGCTTCCTTAGAGTTGCAACGGTCACACCAGCCTCTCGTGTTGATAGTGTAGGGAACACATTTTACACGTCGAGCTTTCGCAAATAAACTCTAAAAGGATATAAAATCGAAACCTATTTGGAAATAATTTCAAATTAGATTTAATATTATACTTTTTCAGTTTTCAAACTCCAGGTATAAGTTCTTGCTATGTATGCACGTTACCTTAAGGTACCTTGTAGCGTAATGGCTAACGCGCACAACTCATGAGGTTTACAGGTTCGAGTCTTCATTATGACGAACCTTTTTTTTTTTTTTCATTATTAGCGTTGTATTAATCTGTTTGCCTCTTTTCATACGTTCTTTTGTTAATAACACATTTCATTGAAATATTTAATCACAATATTATGTCTACTAGGAACATGCTTTATATGTGTGCTACTTAGGCTATAGAAAGTGATGATACGATTAATATAGCATACCGTATAGGACTGTCACCCAGGTAGCAGATTCCCTATCAGTTGTTTACATAGTCTTCTTGTAAATTATTTCGAAGAAATTGGAAACTATTCCATTCCCGAATGCCTCTTCCTATGATGGATATTTACCCCGATCAGTTCTTTAACAGTCCGGTACCTTCCAACTTTATCTTCATAAACATTAGAATGAAATGCATTGTAAATAAATGGAGGCATGTGGAACTAAACGAGGTCACAGAGCTAGTTGCAAATAGAGCATCGTGGAGATACTTAATTCACATAAGCCTGCAGATAGAATGCTCAAAGGCAATAAGTCCGTAAGGTGTTTATACGTATATGGAAGCGCGTGAAAAAGAGTTAAGAACAACGGCATGGAACGAAAATTTTTTTAAATGTAAATTAGAAATACGATGAAAACCTGCATACCTTCTATTACGGAGCAAGCGACTTGACCATTCTACTACGAGAATACTTACATGCCTTACATGACAGGTTATAACTGGCATAAGAAAATGTAATCTCGAGATTTTAATCCCAATTAGGTACTGATTTTGAAGCTCATAGATTAAAATCACGAAAGCTTGACATAAATCGTTGTCCATAACTCTTAAGACTCCCCTTATTAGGCTTTTTGAAGATAATCAACAGATGCAAGCACAGGATAATAAGACAATCGAAATGAGCTTCATACATCTGACGATAGATAGCAGCACACTCGAAAGCGAGAAGTCGCTGAAAATCAGTCTAGCCAACTCCGTATATCGGTGTCTAGCTCCTGGTAGCTACCCAGCGCTTGCGCGGAGGTGGTTGCACGCAACGCAAAGTACCAGCTGCTTTACACCCCCAGGTAGTTTACCTCCCGGGCAACTGCCAGCCACTTTACCAGCGGATGGTAGAACCGGCCCTTAAGCGCAAAACATTATGCTACGAGGCATTGGCTAAGAAATGTCCGAATGAACCCTATAGTCGGAGCGTGAAAGTGTGTTCCCTATTGGAGCTCCTGATTTGACAGGGAAATTTTATTTGCGGCAAAAGATGTAGGAAGTTATCTGAATAAACTTTTTTCTGAAACATTTGTTTAGTCTTCTGGTGCCATCTCCTCACGGAAGGTTAGTGACAGTCATGGAGTATTTTTTTTAATCGTCGGCAGCAACAAAAATAGTTCTCCGTAGTTTCCGAATTTCACACCAGGCTGTACCTTAAGGCGACGGCTGCTTCCTTCCCACTCCTAGCTCTTCCCTATCCCGTCGTCGCCATAATACCGAGCTGAGTAGGTGCGACATAAAACAAATTGTAAACAAACAAATCCTTTCTTATTGCCTGTATCTGAGTTATATCATAGATGCCGAACTATTCTGCGTTCAGGATAATCCTCTCTACCCACGTCCATTGTTTTCTCTTCTGTGTTGCCTTCTGCGATCATTTGTATCAGGTTGTATTTCATATTTCAGATCAAGTCCCCAAAATAGACTTGAGTATGATTTCCCGACACGGCATAGTACCTTTTCGTTAGTGTCGTGGTCTACACAGGGATGCATAACATCCTGCGATACATCCACTTATGTATTCCGTTCATTGACGAAGCCTTTTGTGTCCATCTTTGGACACCGTAAAGCAGTACCAGACAAACGATATTCACGATATTTCAACGACTTTCGAATCTAAGGTTACGGTTGTAAAAAAAGTTTCTATCCTGGAAATACATTACTTGCAGTGCCGAGTTTTGTTTTATAAATTTGGATCTCATTCCTGAAATGTGACAGTCATTTCAATTGTTCCGTCCAGTTTTCTGATAGCCATGATTATTTTTGTTTTTTAAAGCCAGACTTCTTCCATGCTTGCGTAATGCTGTTCAGAAGGATTTCTTTTCTGAGCATTTTAGCTTACCCAAAAATTAGACATTCAGTTGTCCGACAGGTCCTCATTAAATATTTCATACATAACCAGTTTTTCCGCCATATGAAAGTCATAAAGTTAACGTTTCATCACACACTTGACAGAATAATCTAACACTGTTTGGTTTCTTTCACGAATTGTATGTGGTGTTACAAATACTGTGGTAAAGTAAACTAGTGTCTTCCTATTCGTTCAGAACACCTCTACAGACGCATCCATAATGGACGTGAGCTGCATGTTCCTTTTTAACCACATAACTTCCTTCGGCCAATCTTAAATTTCTAGCAATATCGGAAATCGAATCTAGGCCGCTCGCATACTTTCTTTCCTAATTTTTGTTACCGTACGCACAGGCCTACACTCTGATCGAAGCTGTTGTTCGTTCTTGCGCTTTTGTAACGTGAATTGTTGAAGATAAGTTTTTTTCTGCAAAAACTTACCAAATAATCGTATGGCCTCCGCTACTGTGGGTAAAATTTTTTAATTTGACGCCTTTTTTTTGCTAGTGGCTTTACGTTGCACCTGTATTGGTCTGTTTTCTAGACCGGGTCCGCTGCCTCTCGTATCAACAGCTCCTCAGTTTCATGACTAAATGAACCCCAGTCCATCCCTCTGTACAGGACTCTTTATCATCATATGGTCTCGGCTACCCTTTTAAAGCATTCTGATGTAAATACCTGCGTATCAAGTCGGACTGAGTGCCTAAGACGGTTGAGGCGCTGGCCTTCTGACCCCAACTTGGCAGATTCGATCCCGCCACAGTCCGAGGGTATCTGAAGGTGCTTTGATATGCTAACCTCGTGTCGGCAGTTTTCCCGGCACGTACAAGAAGTACTTCGATACAACATTCCGGCATCTGGACGTCTTCGAAAATGGTTAAAGTTATTGTATACAGGGTTATTCAAAATGAAGGAACAGCTTCCAAACATTTATTTCTTCCAAACTACAAAAGATAGAAACACTATTCCAACGTTCCCGGAAAGAGTTCAGTTTTCACTTTTGTAAAGTTTCAATATGAGCACCATGTGTTGCACGACAAATAATCAAAACGGTGGTTCATTTCTTGCCACACACAAATCAGGTGGATTCTAGTTATCGAATTCTCAGCTTCAACAATTTCATGTCGCAAACTTGGAAGAGTGTCAGGCATACGGGGAGATAAACACACGGTCTTTTATGTAACCCCACAGATAAAAATCACAAGGAGTGAGGTCTGGAGACCCGAGAGGCCACAGGTGATGGTTTTCTTCTCATCCTCTTCCAATCCAACGTCCTGCAATAGTGCCATTTATGTAACGTCGAACGTGCTGAGAGAAATGAGGCAGGGCACCATCTTGCATGAAGATGAAGTCATCTGAATCATTTTCATTTGAGGAAATAACCAGTTTTGAAGCATGTCTAGATAGGTTAATCCTGTCAGTTTTGTCCGTGAAGAGGAAAGGACACGTTAAGTTTTCCTTTGTAAAGTGAAAACCGTCAATAAGGAATGATTCTAATATCTTGTAATGACAAGCACCAGCGCGCCGCAAGCAATGCGGCCAGGCACGACAAGCACCTGTAAAAGGACTGCAGCTGGCGTGTCTCGTGCAAACGCGGAATGTCATTTGTCATAACATAATGTTGATATGAGTATTGTATTGCAGTATGCGTGCACATGGCACAGGTCTCCGAATTGCTTTATAGCAGGTGGCTGTTGAATCATTCATGGTCAGTTGGTATAATTTTTCAATTCGCTCTTGATTTGTGGCATGTAGCCCATTATTGTAAAGGATATCAAATTACTGAATGATGTTCTTCGAAAGCAGAGTAAGCTGAGCACAGGAATGAATGTGTATTCCCTCTAGAAATAGACTTGGAACTAGTAACTGTGGTTCAGGTCACCAGTTGTCCTTCTGTTCCGAAGATACTGTTTCGATCCCGGCTGAGGTCATTGGTATTTGAGGGTGTTCAAATGCTACAACTTTGTTGTTTCCGGCACATTAAAGCTTTAAAGGACTGATGCGGTATAAAATTAAGACATCTAGACGTAATCATGAGTAAGCTTGTAGATTTACGTAGCATAGCTTTGGGGCGTATAGTTTTTACGTGGATTCGGATCCTAGACGTAATAACTTACAAAGGAAGTTTATTATTTAGTTGCGAATAAACTCGTTTAGAACCACACAAAATTCATTATTTTGCCGTGGATTTTTCTCTCCCTGCTCAAAGTTGTTCGGTCGTTGTCATCGGTTTGCCCTCTTGGTCAACAACTTGCAATTTGTGAATTTTGGATCTAAAGATATTTTTTGAAGGGTTTCTTTTGTGATTCCTGCCAGTTTCAGGCCGGTTTTGGTTTTGCCAATCGTTTCGTGTCCGTTTTTGCTTTGAAAGGGGCCCCATATTTATTTTAGCTTCCTTAAAATTATCAAGGCTACCATAGGAATAACAGACATAAAATATGATAATACAATCACCGATGAATTGGAAAATAGAAGAGATCAAGGACAATAACACATTTTGTAGCATATGTGATTTCGTAAAATCGTGATAGATCCCTTAACTGCCGAGTTTGCAGTATCTGTTTTATTAGGGATGCCTAGCATTTTGCAGGTCTCTTCCACGAGCACCCATCAATCCAATCGCCTAAATATATTCAAGATTGTACTTGTTCTTAATAGTAGGGCACTGTAGGTTCGTAGATAGTCGCCTTCTCATTGTCAACCTCCTCCTGGTTGCTCTGAATTCAGTTCTAACCTCATGGTTGGAATTTGTATATAGCCAGTTTGAGTGGCTTCAAAGGCTATATCTATTCGCGATTCCGGGTACTTCCTCAGGAATGGTATATCCTCTCATTTGTAAAGAGTCGGCTAGCATGTGACGAATGGTTTGGTGGCGGGCATTGCGAACTACAGGTTCGTCTTCTAGTCCGCCTGAACAGTTGATCATTGACAGGCTAAACTGACGTATATCGGGGAGAAAGAGCTCAGTCTAGTCCCCATGTGGATTTTGAAATATTGTTTCTCATTTCAGTCATGGTTGCCTGGACAAAAAAAATGCGTAACTTATCTGTATTGAGGGTGTCAGATGTCATTTGTTGTGGAAAATAAAAAAGTAAAAGATGATTCAGCCATACGTAAATAATTTTGCCTGTCTTTTCACTACACATAAAGCTCTTGTAACACATTTGTGTAATTATACCGGTTCATCCGCTCCTTCCTTTTTTAGAGTCTCTCCTGTCCTCTTTTCTTTTAAGACGCATGCAATCTTTGCATATGCAAGAAATCAATCTATTAATTACATTTTCCCCACGACAAACTTGTACACATCTACATGTCTGTTAGGTCATCAGCCCAGAGGCTTGTTGGATCATCAAATAGCACCCCCAAAGGCTATGCAGTTGTAGGGAAACCGCAAAAACCAATGGCAGAGCCCAAATGAGGCGTACTAGGAAAGATGGGTGAGGTAGTTTGCCATTGATTTCCTCGCTGGGCCAGTATGTGCCACTGCAGCCTGACTGACCCCATCAGCAACACCTTTCATAACACTGACACTATTTGTGCTCCAAGTGTCATTACTCAGCACCACCCACACCCCAGCAGCTTCCATATTGTCACAGCCATGGATGAGCCTGGGACTTCACTGAAAGCTACACTTTGCTCTGGCCAGTGCATACTCAACCAGATTGCAGGGTGGACTGAAGATAACACTGAACGAGATGAAGCTTCCACGGTGTGTAGAATTATTTAGTTTATTCTCCGGTTTGAACCGTATAGTTTTTTGTACATTACGTACAGTTTTGCGACTTCGAATACATTGCAGTATTCTTTTTCAAGGCGACCGAAATATTCCTACTTGATCAGAGGTAATCAGTCTCCCAGGCGTACATAAAACAACACAGTTCAACCCGGAAAATAAACTAAATAACACTGAGCGAGTTGGCCGTCCTTTAGGGTCGCGTACCTGTGAGCTGGAATTCGGGTGATAGTTCGAATCCCACCGTCGGCAGCCCTGAAAATGGGTTATCCGTGGTTTTCCATCTTCATGCCTTAAGACCTCTCCTTTCCCAATCCTAGTCCTTTCACAAACTTTCGATGTGTTAAGGAGACTTTAAACCACTAGCAAAAGATAAATAACATGAGATCCGTATATGTGGAGGCAGAACTGGGACGGGTAGAACTGTCTCAATTAGGCCTGTTAGTTAAAAAAGATTAAAATATACGTGTACGGGACCCTTTTTCATTTTTTTTTATGGAATTAGACTATTTTCTTTCGAGTCTCAGGATTCATCCGTTGGTGTCTGTAAAATTGTAATCTGAATTTTCTAATATATCTCTGAATGTCCTTGTATTTAATTTCCTGTTTGTTTCAGAGTCCGTATTGTTTACCTGTAAGTTTTGGGCCGTGTATTTTCCTAATGAGAGTTCGAATGTATTTATGAAACTCCAGCGGCGTAAACATATTAACTTGGTAGTTTGTCTGTTGATGAATCTCCTGTCTCTCCCATGGAGGATTTTGCCATTGCATGAAGGCTTGCTTAGCAAGATTTTTCTTAGTTTCTTTCTTGAACTCTATGAGAAGAGCAATGTTGTAGTTAGAATAGACCATGCAGATTCCTTCCCACATTTAACATGTGCACAAAGTACTCGGTGTCCGTAAAAAGAAAAGCGGGTTCCCTTAAAAGAAATGCTCCTACAGAAATAAATCCTAACAGTTTTATCACCGGGCGAGTTGCCGTGTGGTTAGGGCCGCGCGGCTGTGAGCTTGCATCCGGGAGGTAATGGCTTCGAATCCCACTGTCGACAGCCCTGAAGACGGGTTTTCCTTAGTTTCCCATTTTCACACCAGGAAAATGCTGTGGTTGTACCTGAAGGCCACGGCCGCTTCCTTCCAACTCCTAGGCCTTTCCTGTCGCATCGTCGCCATAAGACCTATCTGTGTCGATGCGACGTAAAGTCACTAGAAAAAAATTATAACTTATCGAAAATAATGTTTAAGGCCATACAGCATTCATTCTTCAAAAATTCATGATAAAGACGTGGTTGGTTGTCGCCGAAAGGCGTGGGTTAGATTGTCTGTCTGGGAGTCATGAAATTAGGAGCGAGGCTGTAATTTGTGAAGTCATATCTCTGGGGTTCACTCGACCTTCAACAAATGATTAGCTACTTAAATTGAGGGATAAGGAAAACGTGCTGTTATTGAATTGCTTTACCCTAAATACACTGCTTCTTCTACCGCTTTTCCCACTTCTGTGGGGTCGCGGGTGCTAACGGACAAATGTGGATATGGTCCTGTTTTACGACCGGATGCCCTTCCTGACGCCGACGCTATATGGAGAGATGTAATCAGTATTGCGTGTTTCTGTAGTGTTTGGTAGTGTAGTGCGATGTCTGAATATGAAGATGAAAGTGTTGGGAGAAGCACAAACACCCAGTCCTCGAGCCAGAAGGATTAATCACACGCGATTAAAATCCCCGACCCGGCCGGGAATCGAGCCCGAGACCCTCAGAACCGAAGGCCTTAATGTTGACGATGCAGCCAGCGAGTCGGACCTACGCTAAATACACTAGTTACAAATAACACAAGTCTTGATTTTCCTCTACCTACTCATGTGATTTGCTTGCTAGGCTGCGTTGGTATTGAATTGAAAAACAAAAGAAAATCTATCTTCGTACAGCTGTTCATGAAGGCCATTGGAGGAGTGAAATCAAGGCTTAGCTCTCTGCCTGGCTGCCTCTCCCCCCCCCTACCCCCCACTGTAATTGACGTGGTACCCATTTTCGATGGTGACTGGGTGAACCCCCGGCCCGTCTGCCACTCCGAAAGTAGAAATCTTAAGTTTCTTACATTTTTTTCGACTTCCTAACAGGGAATCTAATCAATGTCCTTCCGGGTGAACAGAGCACACCCTTACCTCCTCGGCTAGGAAGCCCCGTATTGAATGTAAATATTTAAAATAAAAAGCAGTGTCCAAGTGCCGTATTGTTCCCCAAATGCGTTCCTTTAACTCATTCTTCTTGATTTTGTCCCGCAGATCCAGCGTCAGTTTTCGGATCACAGAACGTAATTTAGATCTCTCACAGTACATTAACTGGCTGTAGGTTGGCGGCTCATTTTAAATCAAATTTATCCAGCAATTTGTTTAAATGGCGTTCGTTAAAATGCTCATACGTTCACTCGCGCGTTTTTTTTTTTCGAATTTGTCTGATACCAGTGGTATATACTCGGGTACAAACCCACAACCATAGATGGCGACCTAAGCAGCCGTGTCATTAGTTGTTGGATTTTAATTTTGCAGTGGTCTTTAGTACAATAAAATATTGTATACGCCATAGACGTTACTCTAATTTATGCTGCCTTGCGAGTAGTTTCTAATATGTACCGATCTTGAGAATAGTTGGAACGTTGTTGTGTATCAAAGTGGAATGCCTCATAAAGCTGTAGTGCCGGACACTGGGTGGAGTAAGCTGTTACACGGGTTGTATAATTCTCCCATTATTTGTGGGTAGGGTTTTATTGTAAGGTGGAGAGTTCGCTTGATATGCAAATGGAAAAGAATGGATGCGATTCAAACTCATCCATTTGTTGCCGTTAACTAGTTGTGGTCTTCGGTCGTGAAACTGTTTGTGTTGTGGGAAACACAGTTGAATGCTCGAGAAGTAGTGGGCTAGAATAATTCACCGCACTCCCAATAAATCACAAATAAACTCTTGACCTGAGGTAGGTACGAACCAGTAATATTTATACTACGTAAATTTCATTATTTTGTATTTATGGTATTGCTCACTAGGGAAGTTTAATGACATAACCAAAATGTTCTGAAAAGACCACATGTAAAAAAATTAGCTTGCTGTGTCCCGAAATCGAAGCTGGAATCCTACATGAAAAGACGGTAACGAGGCGCAGCTCGACATTCCTGCCTTATTAGCGAGCTGCGTATTACTTCGTACTTGTATTACTTAACCTACAGTAGCGGTTTTCTGGTTGCTGCTTTACTTCCGGCCTGCCTACAGTGGAGCTGTAGTATCAGACCTGTAGCAATTAGTATCACTTTCCTATTGCTTGTATGGGTAATTCAGGAGATTATTTCGAGGCCTTGCACTGATAAGGTAGTCTTGTAGCACATTGATTATGCCAACGAAGTTTCAAGGTCCATTTCGACATGAAGGGCGTAACATTCACTTGTCAGTCTGTACAAGATATTCATCCCAATGACGGTAACATTACTTCGATACACGGGTCTACATTCTAAAGTCTATCAAAATGTGTAATATATATTTTAATCTACGCTAATCAAATGAGTTACCTCAACAGTGACATTTTTATGAGGTAGAGAAATTCACGCTTAGCACTCGAATTTGTTTTGCTATTCACGTAACTCTACTCGTATTTATTTTTCTGGAAATGTATGGCTATACTGCTAACATGTTCTTAAGGCTAAGAAATGAAAATCCACAACCTGCTTCTTTATGCGACCGAGTCAGGAATGGAATGAATGAATGAAGCCCTATCCAGCGGCGAGGATAGGAAATGTGCCGGCTGCCGAAGCCTGTCGCACTCCTCTGGGGCAATGATTACTGAATGACAGATGGAATGACATGATAGTGGAGAGTGTTGCTGGAATGAAAGATGACAGGGAAAACCGGAGTACCCGGAGAAAATCTGTCCCGCCTCCGCTTCGTCCAGCACAAATCTCACATGTAGTGACCGGTATTTGAACCTCGGAACCCAGCGGTGAGAGGCCGATGCGCTGCCACCTGAGCCATGGAGGCTCCGTTCTTAATGCTAAGACAATTTTGCAAAATTCAAGTCGGAATAAATGCCTAGACATGTTTAGTACATTCTGCATATTCAGTATTTGTGTAATGTACCTGTGTGTATTCACTAGTCTAATTATGCGGGTACTTCCTAAAATCAGAGTGGTTAGGCTTCTAGGTTCCTTAAGCAGTGCAATCTTCATCTTCTGATGAACTGGAGCCTTCTTCAAGCACCCCGATACTAACTTCACGAACAAAAGTTCTGAAAGGCTATAGTCTTCACTAAAAGTTCAATTAATTCAAAATCGCGGACCGCCTGCCCAAATCACGCTAAGAATTATAATTATATAGAAGGTCATGGATTCTATAAAGTTGAGGTATTGCCCTGGAATTACTTGCTGCTTGAGTTCTTCCGTTAAGTTTTTCTCGAGTAAACATTGCCTGAACATTTCCGACATACAAGCTTCAAGGGTTAATCATATAGGATTGATTTACTGTATCGTTAAGAAAGTTACTGCAAAATGGGAATGCTACACATTTTTTTCTGAATTGAGCTGTTGTAGATACTTCAAGCACGATGAAATACAGTACATACATAGCATTTTTCGGCTAGGCGTGTTTTCAAGGTGAAAGCTGATTCATCGTCGTTCCCACCAAGGTGATCATGGTTCGAACTTCGGTAAATATATGAAGCATTTTCCGAATTAAGTCTCGACCATGCGTGTTGGGATCCCACGCAAGATAATCTGGTATTGCGTCTTTGTCTCAATACTAAATCAGGTAAATTCAATACTTGGACTAGTTGCTAGATTGGTAGTTCTTGATTCTTTCTCATGGATCTTCGGCGTTTGATACTCTCGGGCCACATTTAAATTACAAGAAGTTTCGAGGGTGACAAGCAAGAATTAAGAACCACTGCATACCCATTAATTGAATGGTTTTTTTTTTTTTCGAGAATACAAACTATTACAGAAAATAGCATAAAAATATACGCTTACTTTATATTTTCTTCGAGAGTGCAATTTAATCCTCTGTTATTAGAAGTATACAAGGTGAAAAAATACTCATAAAAGTTGAACTTGCGTTAGCAGTTTTGCATTCTGTAAATGGGTGGTCGTCATTCGGGTTTTAATTTTATATTTTAAGTCTTCATTCCTGAAAATTGTTTGCGTACATTCCGACTTCCAAGAAAAGACATCTTAAGAGCATGGGAATAAATACGTGGAAAGTACTCTATCGAATGGAAATCAAGGAGTCAAACTTCACTAATCTTTTTCTTTTAGCACGCGGCTCCACTGCGGATCTATTCATTCCACTTGAATATCACCAGGAACAACATTAGCCATACAGGATGATGTATAAAACTTACTAATTGATTCAATACGAAAACCAGTTACCGAATTCAGCTTTTAGTTCAGGTACTTCTAAAGCGTATTTCGCATTAAAGGAGCCGTACTTTCTGACGAGCAGGGAAAGTGTGTTGTCTCCCCTATAAAGCTGGAGTTCGCAAAGTCGGAGTATAGTTTCAAAGGACATTAGATGGGAAAATTGTGAAATTTTATCTCTACCCTGCAAATGAGATGTAAATTCCAATCGCTTAGATGCACCGATATCTCTGATATGCTACCCAAATTCACTCATCCATTCGCAATCACTGAACTGAAGGGAGAATCTTTCATGTCCATAAACTCTGTTTATTTCAAATCTCTTTTATCATCTTTCCCTCTGCTTTGCCAACGAACTTCGGTATAGAATAGTCTCCACATTCTACTTCAGCCTCATTTATAAAAGTTTGGGTTTTCCTGTTGTTAAGACTCTTTGATCTTGTAAAATTTGCAATTTGTGAAACTATCGTCACATTTTCTAAAGTGGCAGATATTTCACGCAACGTTACTTTGGTGAAAAATAGTGATGTCCTTCGGGTTTTCCTACCATGGCTGATGCGTTGTCACAGTACCAGACACATTTCACTTTGTAATTAACTAAAGTGGACATCGAGGCAGTAATCAAATCACTTTCGTGGTACCTGTCATTAGAAATGCTTCAGGTAACTCCTCTGTAACTTTAATATTGTCAATTCCCCCGATGAAATTTAACACGTAAGGTGTCTGAACCATCATAAGAGTCGATTCTTGTTAGGATAATCATATAAACTGGTTTTGTAAAAAAAAAGGTTAGATCTCTTCATGTGGTCGAGTGTAAAGGATAGGGCATGAAAGTCTTTGGTAAGACCCCAATTAGAGCAAGGTTCTAGTGTATGGGGGCCCACACAACGATTACTTGACGCGAGAACTGGTTAAGATTCAAAAGGAAAGAATCACGATCTTTTCTGGATGGTTTCCAACAAGAGTAGTGTTACAAAAATGTTGCGAACTTTGATCTGGGAATACTTCAAAGTGAGGAGACGAACAGCTCGACTGAGCCGACGGTTTCGTGCTGGCAGTGGAGAGATGGCGTGTAGATTAAGTTTGAGTGCAGTTTTAAAAGTAGGAATGGTCTTAAAACTAAGATTTAGTTGGAATTCAAGAGAAATTGAACCAATACTAGTTGATAGGAAGAGAAATTAGGGTTTGGAACAATTTATCAAGGGAGATGTCGGATAGGAAACAAGGTATAAGGAATCTGCCACCTGGGCGACAGCCTTAAGTTCCAATCAATGGTGATTGGCTGTGGATTGCAGGACAATAATATTCGAACTGAATGCATGATCTGTTAGCTTTCCTTTTATTTTGCCTACTATCTTTTATTGTTCTGGCACGTTCATGTGGCTCCCAAGTCACATGGGTGTAGAGGGGAAACGAGTCAGCTGATAAGGCTGCCAAGGAGGCTGTCACATTGTCCCCGTTGCCTTATAAGGTTCCAGCCAGTGATATTCGCTCTCAACTGAGACTTTGGTTATGTCCCATTGGGAGACGGAATGGCATGCCACCCCTCTCCCAAGTAAGCTGAGATTGATAAAAGGAACAACGAAGGCGTACAAGACTTCCTTTCGGGATTCTCGGAGGGAAGCTGTGATATAATGTAGCAACGCACTCCTACTTAAGGGAGAACCCACCCCTCCTGTGTGTTCTTGCGGCGATCATCTCATCGTGGTACATATCCTTACGGAGTGCGTGAACCTGGCCAATCTGCGCTGTAGTCTAAAACTTCAGAGTACCATCTCACTCGTCCTAGATGACTAGCAGTCAGCAGACATCGTCATCCGTTTTGAGATATTGGCCTCTTTCATCGTGTATAAAACTAGTACTTAGTTTACTACGTTTTTTTTTTGCTAGTGGCTTTACGTCGCACCGACACAGATAGGTCTTATGGCGACGATGGGATAGGAAAGGCTTAGGAGTTGTAAGGAAGCGGCCGTGGTCTTAATTAAGGTACAGCGCCAGCATTTGCCTGGTGTGAAAATGGGAAACCACGGAAAACCATTTTCAGGGCTGCCGATAGTGGGATTCGAACCTACTATCTCCCGGATGTAAGCTCACAGCCGCGCGCCTCTACGCGCACGGCCAACTCGCCCGGTTTACTACGTTTTATTCTGTTGACTCTATTAGTTTGTGTTTGTATATTTTAATGTGAGTTTTTAACATTGATTTGAATTATACCTACGATTGCACTTCAAGGCAATGCCTTATTCTACCGTAATCTATATTTATAATTTTATCAGAAAATAAGGCATTGCGAATTAGATCCACCGATTATTTCAAATTCATAATCATTTTTCATAATGATTCGTTTTAAATTCTAGTCGGTGGATACATTTTAACATTATAATTGTCATTTCATTCCACCTCGTACCATTAGGGGCTGATGACCTATATATTAGGCCCCTTTAAACAAGCTTCATCATATTCTGGCTACAGTTACACCGGACAATCAGACTTCGGCGAAAATGTTTCTCTAGATGTGAAATGTCTGTAGCGGACTCCATGCACTCCTTAGCAATATTTCAGTATCTCAGAATGTTTTCGATTTGTGGGAATTTTGAGACATTATAAAATTCAGGTGAACTGCCGATTCTCCCTGTTTTCAGTCTTTACAGTGCGCTTTGTTGATCATAAATTCCACTCTGTTATTTTGCCTGATCAAAGCTGTTCTTGAATCGTGCCAAATTTGTGTGCCTACTATCATGTCGTCTTGGTACTGTATTCCTTCATAACAGATTGATTCATTGTACAACAGATTTCTCCTCGACTACCGGAAATATAAATAAGTGCACCTATCTTGAAGCAATCGGCAATCGTAGCAGAATTTCCGTTCCTTACAGGCTGAAGTCATTAGCGACGTGCTAATGAACAGACTACTGCAGACGCACTAATGCTGAAACCACGCTAAGCCAGCAGCGTCAGGTAGCTACTATACCTTTTAGACCAGTCGTCCAGTGTATGGAAAGCGGTTCGCTACGAAATCTTGCTTGTTGGCAAGTGCAGCGTTGCTTTACAGATTAAATCCAAAAAAGGGGTACTAACTCAGCTACAGCACATCTGAGGGCCAAATTGTCTTGGCGAACCGCTGTTTGTAGACCTGTAATGCCTACACATACTAGCCCGCAACGCACAGTCCAAGTTGTGCTTCAGTATTCTCTAATGTGTTGCGTATGGAAATGTGCTGGCTTGTTTTGTTGGTTTATGGTTTCAGGCACGGTCGACTTTACTAGATCGGAAGGTTAGACTTGAGAACACTAGCTATTGCCGTTGTCATACTTAGCCGTGAAAGCTGAACAGGTGAATGAATATTGGACAAATCAAAAATGTAGATAAAATCGTTTCATTTTATGTAATGTCAAGTTACTGCAATCTGTGAAAGATGAGCATACGATCTTGTAAAAGTTGATAGGAGCCAATCAGCGGATTGTAGGAGTGAGGAACTCGGAAAGAATGTTTTACTTACGTAAACGTTTTTAGTTAAATAAGGAAAAATGCGTAGGTTTCTTTTCATAGTTCGCTATTCTCAAGTAATAAAAATTCGTAGTTGAATAATATGCCGGTACACGTAAGCTTATTCACACTCCGGACTGTCAAGTGGACAAGGAACAGTGATATTACGGAATGAGTATGTTACACATGTTTAACGTGTAATATGTAACCTATGTAGCTTCTGTTTCATTTATTGCTACTGTCGAGTAATAAAAATATACAGAATGTTCATAATGTCAGTAGGTTCAATCATAAAGAGTTAGCGATGCAGGAACTTACGCTATATTTCAATAATATTGTTTTTCGTCCCACTAACTTCTCTTTCACGGTTTTCGGAGACGCTTAAGTGCCGGAATTTTGTCCCGCAGGAGTTCTTGTACGTGTCGGTAAATCTACCGACGCTAGGCTGACGTTTTTGAGCACTTTCAAATACCACCGGAGTGAGCCAGGATCGAACCTGCCAAGTTGGGGTCAGAAGGCCACCGCCTCAACCGTCTGAGGCATTTAGCCCGGCAGACTATATTTCCATAACATAGTTAGCGTAGATCTATAAACCCACGGTCGTCAGACAGGCTGCATGTAGATAATTTTACTACCAGTAGGCTGTAACAATTGTTTCTGGTGTCCCTTAATTCTCATTTGGCGACTGAATATTCGCTTCGTGTCTCGGCCAGGCACGGCGGCAAGCTTATGACTGATAGTGATAGCATGTTTCAAAGTTTCTACTACCAGTCGACCGTGCTTAGTCTAAATATAGCTGAGACTGAGAAAAATAATAAAATAGTAAAGTCAAATGGACTTGAGAAAATCCTAGCTGGTAAGATTGTGCCGTGGTATACTAATTTAGTAGAAAATCTCCGCTCTCCATTTGATCTATCGATTAACATATTTATAGGCGTGATTAGTTCACATTAACGATAAACTTCAAATATTTTGAAGCTATTTTGAGGTATCTTAATAAAGCATATGATTCTGGTTAAGAAATTAGTAATTTCGTTCTTGCGAATTCAGCGGATTAAAGCGACAATGCCGGTTTAAAGCGAAATTCACTTACTTACCGATAAGTCCGAAACTGCACCGAAATTAACGGAAAACGAGTGTGAAATTCTATTTCTGTATTCAGTGTGTGACGGGAAATTGAAGACAGAATAAGGATTTCTCAGTTTGACACAAGTATCTGTTCATTTTAATATTCTAGGAAAGCATTCTGACTTGCTTCACATTTTCTTTCGTTACATCTTTGTTTTCTATCGCTTTTCTCACGTTTGTGGGGTCGCGGGTGCGAACTGACGCCAACTCTGTATGTAGGGATGCAATCTCTGTTGCGTGTTTCTGTGGTGGTTGGTAGTATAGTATGCTGTCTGAATATGAAGAGGAAAATGTCGGGACAAAACCCGGTCCCCGGGTCAGGAAAAATTAATCAGACGCGATTAAAATCCCCGACCCGGCCGGTAATCGAATCCGGGACCCTCTGAACTGAAGGCCTAAGGCAGCGTGATGTAAGTAGCTTGTATGTTAACCAAAGGTAGGCCCCATCAGATATGGACATATAGGGTCAATGTTCCCTAACGATGTCCTAGTCAGGATTACGTAAAGAATAAACTATTATCAGTATTGTTTCCTTTTATATATTTCTTTCACATAAATAACTCTCAAATTAGACTTTAAATGAATAATTTTACAAAATTATTAGAGTGAAATTCAAGCGATGGGGCATGGCCCATTTCACGCAATAGCGCAAAAAATGGTTTCGTTTTCGCGAAATAGTACGTAAATTAATGCGAAGAAGTCTCGCCTCTAAACATATTTGACAGACATAAGAGTGGTATTGTCGCTGGCTTCTAAGACAGCAGCGGTTCGAATCCTTGCCAATACTTGTGGAACTCGTGAAATGAAAATTCGCGTCCTGTGGTTTGAATTTCGCGTAAGCTGGAGTTACCGTGTCTTTGACCGCCGAATTGCCAGCGACTTACAACTGCAAGCTTCTTGCTTCGTCCAAAGACGCTTACTGGACTGTTAGACTGTCTTGAATTCTAAGTAGTATTTTTTAATAATAATAATAATAATAATAATAATAATAATAATAATAATAATAATGTTTAATGCGGCGAATGGCCAAAAGTAATTACAAATGAATGATTCCTACCTTAATTCGGTTAAGGACATATTTTTTTTTTCTGACAATGAGACATATCACATTGCTTGCCACACCACAAGCAACCGCACGAGCTCCACGCGCTTTGCTATTCACGGCTTTCATCAGAAGTACTGCCAACTTAAGACGTATCATGTAGCAGATCTGCAATGTGTGTGCTTGTGGTGTAGTACTAATTTTTTATCTGACCAAAAACGAACGATTAGACATTTGTTTCAAAGCGCTTGTGATGTCAGACGAGTAATTAAGTGACGTATAACAGCGGTCTTCACTTATCTTCCCATTCACAGAAAGAATGTTCCCTGTCTTGTCTGTACTATTGTGTGTAATGACCTTGCATTGAGCGCGGGGGCGTGTAGATGACATTCCGCACCAAGTGGTGCTAATGAGCGAGTAGGCGCTATAGTATGTTCCAGAATTCGCTCAGGCTACACTTGAAGACGGCTATCTTCATTTACTTTGGGTCCTCGGGGCTTAAATTTGCACCCGTTCTGGTTTCACCAGCGTATTTGTTTCATAAGTTAAGGTAAAAAAAAAGAAATATTCGTGTTTAATAATTCCTTCCATTATATGTGCTCGAAATAACCTTTTGTCGAAATGCAAGCTACTGTTAGCATGCCATTGCCTCTTCTGTATCCGTACATTATACAATCAGTCGTATTTCGCTACCATTAAACCTCCTGCGAAGCAGCCAAATACTAACCCGCGACACATTTGTCTTCCGTCGAATATCTACATTTTCTTCCTTTCTTACACTAAATATAGTGGATGGAAACTTTTCTCTCTCGCTATAATACCTCACTTTAAGGTATATGCTGCAAGAAGTATTTTAACGGACTCATAATGACGCAGTTCATTTATTAAATTAAATGTTTTTGTCAAACTCCTTGGCTGAAAAGTCAGCGTTGATGCCTTAGTTTCAGAGGGTCCCGGCTACGAATCCCGACGCGTTCGGGGACTTTAATCGTGTCTTTTTTGTGTGTTTCTTCGAAACTGACACGCAACACGTTGCAATTTCTGACCAGTTACAGCAGTGTATCGGAAACATGGTTGCTGCATGGTTATCCCTACGTCGCACCGATCGGGTACGAACCCGCTACCTCTCCAAATGCTCACAAGCTCCGGGACCCTAACCGCATGGTCAAATCGTTCGAAATGGAGCGTGTTTCACATATCTAGAACGTAGGACCCAGTGGTCCTCTATACCCCCTGTAGCGGGGTATGGGAACGTTTGGAACATTTTATACCGATAATTTTTCATACATTCAGTATCATGGTTAAATAAGTGATTAATCAGCTTTCAGCTATCACCCCACTGCACAGAAGTATCGCCACTTGACGCAGAGCAGATAAGTTATCAGTATTACAAGAGATGGTGGTAACCACGGTGAGATCAGATCTTAATACCGTGTATTATTACAGATCGACACTCCGCACTCACACTGTGTACCTTCCTCTCACCTGTCTCTCCAAACATATGTTGCTTTTGTTTTGTTTTTTTTTACCATGACTTACCTCCATTGATAAAGTTCCGCTACTCCTGATAGTACTTTTCTCGCGTAGCGCTCTGTTGGAGGTTAGTGATTAACTGATTATAAAGTTCTTGCTCCCATTTTGTACGGAACGGACAGTCTGCTTCGGACTGACTTGGACTTGTACTTGGTATTTCCCTTTCGTGACAAAAATATATCTTTAGACCAGGGCCTCTCAAACGCCCAAAATCTCACGCGTGCAGACAGAGGCGCAACAGCTCCGTGCACTGTGCATCGCTGCCGCTCGGCATGGCTCGGATCAACGCTTCTCTGGGCTACTCGGCTAAGCTCGGCTCAACTCGCCTATACTCGGCTCAAGTCAGCCCGGATTTGGAGCGCTACGGCGCAAGTGGGGCAGAGGGAGACAGGCAGAGCGAGCGAGACAGGTGTGAGGAGAGAGAGAGAGAGTAAGCGCTATTGCTCCAAATCGAGGAGTGGGGGGGTCTGCACTCTGGTCAACCAAGCCAAGTCGTCTTTTGCACCGTGCACAGTGCATGCACCACGCGCATGCACCTTGAGAGGCCCTGCTTAGACTAACTCGAAATTTAACTTGCTGTTTGACTGTTTTATGACTAAGTAAATCTGAGCAGCTGTTCTCTCTTTAATTAGTATCAATAGGAAAAATAGTCCGACCGAGTGAGTTACCTGTCTGGTAAGGGCCGCGTAGATAACTTTCATTCGGGAGACGGTAGTTTCGAAGTCCACCATCGGCAGCCCAGAAGATCAATTTTCCGTGGTTTCCTATTTCCACACCAGGCTGTATCTTATATAAGACTACGGTCGCCTGCTTATCAGTCCTTGCACTTTCCTATCCCGTCATCACGGAAAACCTTTCAAAGTTAATGCGACGTTAAACCTGCAGGAAAAGTGCAATCCCTTTGGAGATTGAGGGCATCACCAAATAGAAGGGTCATGAAGGGCGTAGAATTATTTTTAAAACCGTAGATTTTGCAAACCTAATACCATCGAGGTTGGAAATAAACAGGATTGACTGAGGGAAGTCCGATACGAAAGATAAAAGTAAGGAGCCTGTATCATATAAGTGGAAAAGGCTTCATATTCAGTTAAGGTTCCATTCTTGTCAACACCAAAACAGTGATAGGGTGGAAATAGTCCAGAAAATTATAGTATTTTAACGAGGAAAATGCTTACATTTGGAACGGAACGCAGGAAGATCGCTACTAGCATAGCCCATCTAATACTATAGGGGAGAGCTCTTCATAACCTCGGTGCAGCCGAGGAATCACTGGTGCGTAAAACGTGCACTTTCCGCTCTACTACATGCGCTGATAGTATTAATACCATTATCGTTTGACATGACTAACGTGTTTCACCGATAAAATACGCACTGTTGTGTTGTGAGTTCCATTCTGAATCTATTAGAGCGGAGTAGATCAGCTGATAATGAAGTTCATTTTTCCTGTATTTATGATGTTGCACTGAAAAATGTTGAAGGTCTTTAATCAAATACCATATTGACACCTAAATTACAGTATTTTATATACTGTATATATCGTAGTGTTGGGATGATGGATAGTGTTCCCAAGAAGGTAAACATTCCAATTAAACTACTGTTCGAAAGCTGCCAAAATTCCTCTGCTAAATTTTGAGGCCGAATTTGAATACTCCCAGTTTCAGAACTCGTTTGAAATTCATTGCAGAGACCAGGACTCAAACCCAGGCAAACGGGCTACATATTTTAAGTTTGGTACAGTTAGCAACAGTAGCAATGGCTTCCCACCACGTCGTGGTTCGAATCCCGGCCAATGAACGTCGGATTTTTAATTTCACATCCTTATGGCTATTTCGTTTTAAGTAAATCGAAGTTTCGTTGATATTATCACGAAATAATCACTTAAAACTTAAAGCTCCAACTTAACAGCAATAAGAGCAAATATCAATTTTAGACAGATATCTCTTCCCCTGCAGGTTTTCGAGATAACGTCGTGCGACGCTAGTCTAAGGTGAAATAAGTCTATTCAAAACAATTTTAACTGTCCGATGATAACTAAAAGTGAGACGAACGGCATCGTAGTGGGCGAGATACTCCTTGCTTGTTACGTTATTTATTGTGAACTAACTTACCTGGTTGGTCATCTAGCTAATTACATAGCTCGAACTATCCCACTGTCGTATCATTCTGTAAGTCGTATGATGCTGTGTGATTTCAATTTTTGAAACTGAAATCTGAGGAGAGTTGTCATTTCAGTCCGATCAGAATTCCTTTTGCAGTGATGCTATACGGTAATATTCCAAAACGTTTGGTAATTTTCGGGATTTTGCAAAACGTACAACTTCTGCCCTAATTGTCTTACGTTCTAGCGCCTTGATACGCTTTGTCGGGCGTAACATTCTCCATTCAGTGATGCACACATCAGGAGTGTACATTAATTCTTGGAAGACTATGTAGAGCGAATTAAGAAATTCTTCCATTTCTGAACCCCGCATGAATCAATCTATGAATTAATTTGATGTATTTATTACACTTTAAAACACGTAAAAGAATCTTATTTTACAACACATTTTTTCCTACAATATAAACTTTCAAGCAAACAGGTAACATTCGCGCTTACACTTGCATGCATAGTGTCGTCGGGAAGCCGTTATGGCACAGTTATTTCGGGCTGAGATCATTTTATTAACGGTATCTGGATGTTTAGATGGTTGTCTATTTTTCAAATCATTTCTCAACTTCAAATTCTAGGCCTCTCCATCGCTGTGTTTTTTCGGGCTTCAGACTATTTTGCAATATAAACGTGTCTCGTTTCGGAGTTAATAATCCCAATCTAAATCGTACAGGCTACCTCAGAATTGTCGCTTAAGAAAGCCTGCCCGCGCCGCGCGTATGTAAATGTGACCCATCGAAAGTCATATCTTAATGTTCCATATTTTCAATTAACCGGCTCCACAACCGTTCGTATCGGATTTTGAGTTCCATAGCTATAAACCCGAATATGAACACATGATTCCATTACACTAAGATTCACACCCCCCCCCCCTGCGGGTTGGGGGTGGATTGGAGACATCCACTGTATCCTTTGCCTGTTGTAATATGAGACTGAAAGGGCAGCCCAGCTCCTCTCATATTGGGAGCGCGGGTTGGCGACCACGGGCTAGTAGCGGAGTCTGCCATTGCTTCCACTTGTGCCAGACTTTGTTGTTCTGTTTCCTATCTGACCTTCCTTGGTTAACTCTTATTCTCTTTCTATCCCGACCGACGATATTAGGTTTGCGAGTTCTTGGAAGTCTTTAATTTTCATGCCCTCAGTGGCCCTTCTTTTGCCGATACCTTCATTCTTCGAACTGTCAGAGCTGATTAGTGTTAATAGAGGACGATTGCCTAGTTGTACTTCCTCTTAAAACGATCACAACCTTCTGTACACTGAAGTTCGAATGTATGTATTTATACCCACCCTGTTGTTCATCTGAAACTTAGAGACTTTAATACGGATTAGTTTGCTAGGTTATGTATTAAGAAAGTAATTAACTGAACTGACGTCTTCTCCCATGAACAGCCGCTGTTTTCCATACGATTACGTTGTGACGTGGACCAAGTACAGTTCATGCCAGGTGTTCAGTGTGCGTCATTCTGCTTAATAACTAGGTCATTACTTCTAGTTCGTAAAGACCATATGTGCTTATTCCCCTTTGTATGTTAGAAGCCGAAATTTAAAACTCCCTGTTGAGCAAATAAACACACGGCACATTCGTAACCGAGAGCCTTCAGAGGTAGCATTCCAGGACGAAGTTACATTTAGTATTTCTGTACGGGCTCTCTGTGAA
The DNA here is from genome assembly GCF_040414725.1 of Anabrus simplex. Lineage (NCBI taxonomy): Eukaryota > Metazoa > Arthropoda > Insecta > Orthoptera > Tettigoniidae > Anabrus > Anabrus simplex. The sequence goes on along the minus strand of NC_090268.1, from coordinate 341,063,024 downwards.
TAAATTGCTTTCTAGTTATGAAACGAATTTCATGAATTTCAAAAAAGTTGTCTTGTTATACTAGTTTTGTCCCTAGTGATGCCAGCTTGAGCAGGAAGTTAGATCTAAGTAATTTCTTTTTTTTTTTTTTTTTTTTTTTTTTTTTTTTTTTTTTTTAGTGGTACTTGGAATATAGTCTAGAATATAAGATTCTGGGGAGAATTACTACATTCTAGGTTTCTTGGCCAGTTGCTTCTGGCCTAATTATTCTTCCGCCGTTTGTGCTTACCCCACGCCATGGTCGTGTCGTGGGTGCAAACTGTGGCGCACATGCGCACTTGATCCTGTTTTTGGCCGGATCCTTCCCTGACGCCACTCTATGTGGAGGGATGTATTCACCGTTGTGTTCCTGTGCTGCTTGTTGGAGCGGTGTGTTGTGTGGAGATGAAGCGGGAGTGAATTTGGAAAAACTTGTCGCAGTGAAGGAATTTACCAGAGATGGTTAAAATTCTCTTGGCCGACTGGAAATCGAAATCGGGACTCTGTGACTCAAAGGCTTTGTCGCTGACGATTCAGTCAAGGAAGCGGACGTACAGTTATACATATAATTTAATTACTATCAAAATATTCTTGTCGGAAGAGCTGTGCGCACATTTCCATTTAAGTTACAGTACATCAGTGGCATTGCTAATTCCTTACTCCATTATATCATGCATTCTGAAGGTTCCATTCATAGTTCCTTAAATAATATTTTGTAATTGACTGAATTGTTACTTTTCGAGATGTTGAGGGCGCTTGGTTTAAGTTATTACTTTGTAGGAAGTCGAAAAAATTAAAAACCTAGGCTTTCATGTTTACAGTTGCGTCGGTGTTCACTCGAAAAACTACAGAAACGATTACCTACTTACGAAGGAACTGTTTGGTTGGGTTAGAGCAGATTTCAGTGGCCATAAAATCGACGGCAGAACAGTTAGCTTATGACTACGCTGGAATGACCTTGTGTATGAACATTAACAACCTACAGATAGTTCCATTTTACATTTCCATAAAACATACACCGAAAGTCAATAATATTAACCATCTCCTTATAAATGTAATCTTTTAGTAGCACAAACGACAAAACCACTGAATTCGTATTCAGAATCGCTAGTTTAGTCGAGCTGTGGACAGACTGTATAACAGCAGGAGTGCAGTGATATTTAGATGTCTTAATTGATCATCCTACAAAGTTTAATTGCAACAAGTCTGGTCCAACCGAAACAGTTCTCTTGTTGAAGTCGAAGTTACCAAGCGAGTTGGCAACGCAGTTAGAGGCAGCGTTGTCAACCGTACGATCTTGATCGTACATGTAAGATAATTCCGATGCTGTGTACTATCGTACGATCCAACCCGCAGATCGTACGTCTATTGTACAATACTACCAGGGGATCGTAAATTTTGTCTTTTCCCTTAAAATGCGGAGATTTTTGTTACTCCTTTTTTTTCGTGCAAGTTACATTCTATCATAGATAACAAGCTCTGAAGTAGATTGATTTTGGGTTATGTTGCAGGAGGTGAAAAACACGTTCGGTGAATGTAAGTTTCCCGCCCTTCCAGAATTTCCACTGTTTTGTCACTCCCTCACTCGAAAGGCGCTTGTGAAAGAATTCATCAATCTCATTAAAGTAAAAAAAAAAAACAGGAATATTCTAATTAATTTTGCTGTGAATCGATACTTGCTGACCAGTCAGTGTTAGTGGTACGTTTAAAGATTTCAAACATTCTGAGAACATGCGCAAAAGGATGGCTCAAGCAGAGTTGCATAATAAAACGGCAAGCTCAAGCACCGGTACTACAGAACCTTCTGCTGTGAATGTGCCTAGAGATTCCATAGAAGATCATGACTACGATTTCCAACTATGATGCAAATCACTTCAGTGGCTTCATATCTCATGTTGACTGTTGCTTTACAAGTTACCCATTTTGAGTAATCTAAATAAAATTATTTTCGCATCCTTGATACTGTATCTCGCATATTAGCAGCAAGAGACTAAAGAGAGCGAACATTTTAAGTTATTTTAAATCGTACGATCATCTCTTGAAAAAATACGATCTTTCCGGGGTTATTGTACGATCCTGACCAACTGAGGTTGGCAACCCTGGTTAGAGGCACGCAGCTGTGAGCTTGCTTGCGGGAGATAGTGGGTTCGAACCCCACTGTCGGCAGCTCTGAAGATGGTTTTCCATAGTTTTCCATTTTCACACCAGGCAAATGCTGGATCTGTACCGTAAGGCCACGGCCGCTTCCTTCTCACTCATAGCCCTTTCGTACCCCGTAGTACCCCATGTGGGCGAGGATACACACGAAGAATACACCCACGGCATCCCGTGCCTGTCGTAAGAGGCGACGAGGAGACATTAGAATTGATACTACTTGTCAGTACAATTACGTGCAGAACACCAGGGGTTGACTTTACTTGCGGTTAGTACTAATACATGTGCCTGGTTGTGCTCCCTTTCAGGAATAATCGCTACTACCTAAGGAACGCGAACCGCTACGGCCATCAGCTGTGTCTGTGATTAGTTTTAACGGGGGAGGATTGCTGTGGGACTAGTAACCATGAATCTGTGTTGCCGGTGGGTGGTGCCATACTGTGCGATACACCGTGGGTCTACATTGCGTATGATTAGTGTCACCATGCGAGAAACACCATGAGTATGTTACCTGTGATTAGTACCACTGTAGAAGGACCCATCATGGTTCTGCTTTTCCAGTGATCAGTACCATTATGAGGGGTCGGTGACCTGTATTTTGGATCCGTTTAGTCATCCCAGTAATTAAGGCATTATGAATTTGGTCCACTGATTGCTTTTGTTTCACGATCATTTATTTTTTTATAGATTCTAGTCAGTGGATACATTTTGAAGTTTTAATTTCTATTTCGTTGCACTTCGTGCCATAAGGGACCGATGACCTAGCTGTTAGGCCTCTTTAAACAACGACGGTCGTCATAAGACCTATCTATATCGGTGCTACGTAAGCCAACTTGTAAAGAAGTCGGAGTTCCGTGGAGTGGAATCCTTAGGTCTAAACTTCCTCTCCTGCAGGCGCCTATACGGGCGTTAACTGGGATGAACTTGACCTAGACTCGCTGTACAATACTCGATATATCACCATTTACCCTAACCTTGCAAAGAATATTGACATATTCTTAGCCAGTCTATAATAGTTCTTACATTATCTAGTGCTTCAGTTGCTGATATTTGGCATTGTCTGCGAAGTATTTATTGGACTTTACAATTGTTCTGCTCCTTTGTCGTATTGGTATTGCTGGACTGAGTTAGCAGGAACGATATGTTACTTTGGGGATACAACGTTCACAAAGGAAGGGATAATGTCAGGGATAAAATGACTGCACAGCTAAAGGTTAATAAGTAATGACTGTATTCTAATTAGCCTTTCTGATAGCGCTCTTTATTACCCTCTGTACCATGTTTTAATTTCATTTTTCCCGTGGTATGAATGTCATGATTAGCCAGCTGCTTTATCTGGTATATTATAACGTAATTTTATGGCACACGTTGTTTGCATACTCCCTGAAAACATCGGTCCCTGTAGTTAAGCAAATAGAAAATACTAAAGAAAATCTGTTAGACATGACGGTCTCTAATTTCTGTTCATTTGTCCTCGGAGTTAACAAAAAGGACGCAACCATGGTGTTAACAAACAAGCAGCAAGCCTAGAAATGTCACATGTTTATTCGCGTGAAGCTGATAGCAGACATATTTCTAGTCTGTGGTTTGCCGAGCGTGGTGTAAGTACGTCGGCCTCTGTACAGCTTTCCTTCACTCCGTAGCGAACTTACGTAACATACTGATGTTTTACCGGTGGTGTGTGGCTGGTACTGGTCTGTGTTTCAAGACTGAAGCTCCATGTACAAGTGAAAATATTTATGCAATGTGAATTTCGAACGGCTCAGCTTAGTGTAGTCTGACTAGCACTCCGATACGTATCCCATTCGTCTGAGTTGGGCAAGAGATTTTCGTTAAGGATAATATGTTGAGAGCAGTTCTCTCCCATTTCGTGGTTTCTTGAAATTGTATCATGCCACTGTATCATACCGTACACATAGTCCGGCTCATGGCTAAATGTTTAGCGTGCTGGCCTTTGACCACAGGGGTTGCTGGTTCAGTTCCCGGTAGGGTCGGGAATTTTAACCATCACTGGTTAATTTCGCTGGCAAGAGGGCTTGGGTGTAGGTATCGTCTTCATAATTTGATCACGACGAGCAGGTCGCCTACGGGCGTCATATCAAAAGACCTGCACCTGGCGAGCCGAATATGTCCTCCAACACTCCCGGCACTAAAAGCCACACGCCATTTCGTTTACCGTAGGCCTAGACATAAATGGCAATAATGAAACAGGCCTAAATATTGAAATATGTAAGCTGAATGTACCAGCTACCGTATAAGTTTGCCAAATTTGAACTCGATGGATCTAGTAGTGTTCAGGTGACAGAACAGACCAACCGATATGAGAACACCAGTCGAAGACTACCTCAGAGCTGACAAGATCGCGCCGGAGCAAGTACGCTACGATTGCTCTGGCTGAAACCAACGGTCTTTGTTTGATGCTGATTTATCGGCATGGATCTCAGGCCGTTCTTTAGTCACGTACAGATTAACACCGCCTCGCAAAACCCATTGTAATTCGCCCGCGGAGCGATCTGATTGGCTGATTTAAGCAGGTGATAAAATTTTATCAGTATGACCAGCCCTCTAGCGCTCATATATACCCGGTTCACGTTACTTCCGACCACTCTGTATATAGATAGTATACAGTTCGTATGGATGTTGACTATATCAGCGAAGCACGCTGACTACTCGTAGTGCAAAACTTCGCTCGTTTATGAAGTTATAATTAATTTAGAATTTTTGCTTGTCTTGCAAAACACTCGCAAACAAAGGTTTTACTTCATAAATTTGTTATACAATTCGTTCTTAAATTTTGACGTGCTGAATTTCCTGTTCCTGGGTAATCTCCCTTTACATTTTGAGGTCGCGATGCAGTGTTGGGCGCCTGTCGTAACGCTGAGTTCTGTGTGGGCTGTGTAGGAATGGTGCCATGCGTGTCTTAAGAGGCGACGTAGCCGGGTCAGCAGCGAGTTATGAATGAACGCAGGGGAAGAGAGAACAAATTAGAGGCAATTTGTGTTTATTGAGGGGGTGCCACTTGGCCTACCCATGTACGCGGATACAGTTAATTGGTACAGAGTCCACGAGCCAATAGACCACCTGTTCCTGATCTCATTTGTGTCTAGTGATTTGATTAAGTCGGTGTACTTCATTGTTGCTCACTGGAAGGTACATTCTGCTTATACAACATTGATGGCCATTGTTACATTAAGGAGTAAGGCAGCGATATTATCCAGTTCTTGTGAAGTTAATCAGATAAGTAAGACTTCTATACCTCGGCAAAATAAGACGACCAAGTGAACGACTTGGAAAAGGGTTCGGAGATAATGGTGTTCGAACCCCATTGTCGCGCAGTGGTCTGATCGACCTAATTAGGCGGCCAAACCACTGTTCTGTGAATTTCAAGGAGATCGTCAAAATGGCGGTGGATAGAAATGTACAGATTATGTACGTTAAAAGAACTCTTCAAATTAGTTAATTATATGACGTCCTGGACTTGAAACGTTCATTTACTCTTTCTTTGACCTTCGTTATAATATTGATACTCAATGCTTCTTTGATTCTATTAGGTGAAAGTAAACCACTTAATGTTCGGCTGAATTACTTAGTTTAATGAAGCAGTACATATTGACTATGAGTGACTGTGGTTTGATACACGGATGTTCTATTTGCAAACTATGTTTCGGTACATCAGTGTGCACATGATGTTGAGTAAGAAAAATGTTGCATGATATTCTGCGAAGCGTAATGTGTCCACGAGATACTATGTGTACACATTTTTTAAAGACGCAGTACAGAGTTGGCCTTGCGGTTAGGGCTCGCGGCTGTGAGCTTGCTTCCGGGAGATAGTGGGTTCGAATCCCACTGTCGGCATCCCTGAAGATGGTTTTCCGTAGTTTTCCATTTTCACACCAGGCAAATGCTGCGGCTTTACCTTAATTACGGCCACGGCCGCTTCCTTCCAACTAAGTCCTACGCATTTCCTATCCCATCGTCGCCTTAAGACCCATCTGTGTCAGTGCGACATACAGCCACTAGCAAAAAAATCTAGTTAAGTTTAGCTGATCACGTGATTGAGTATAAACGTATAAACGTGAAGTGTTCCTGTTCGGTCCTCCGTAAGTCCTTTCTGCTTCACTCTTTCCTCTTGTACTTTCATTGTAACACCCGCTAAAAAATAAAGCCCGTGGCATTACAGCCGTGGCCGCCAACTCACGCTCCCAATAAGTCTCCTTTTACGACGGGTAGGGGTTACCGTGGATGTGGTTTACCGCCCCCATTCGTAGGGGGTGGGCTTACTTTCTTTTCCAGTCACATCTCAGTTGCTGCTCTTACGCAGACCTTAAAAGGAAAAGGAATATGTTGAAAGGTACTCCACTCTTTACAATAAAAAATAATGCATGTCCTCTGAACCTTGTTAAAGCGTATTGCGATAAGTTGGGAACACTGTTTTCAGGTGTTTCTGTTAAGAGCGATTGCACGCTTAGGTAAAAATGTTCTGAACATTGGGACATAGAAAATTTCATAGACGAGGTTTTTTAGGCTTGTAGAAGTTAAATTATCAGCTGGAAAGCTGTATTTTTAACCTTCATTGGAAATTTGGAGTTCATTAACATTGATATACATTTCTGTTCTTGCTGTTCTTAACTTTTATACTAATTGAATGTTCTTTATTTTTTCTTGTAGGTGAGTACGGTTTTCGTCTTCAACATGCAGCTTAGCTGGATCTGTGAGTAGTATACGCCCTATTTAGTAACTTAAGGGTTCATACGCTGGATGTCGCAGAATAAAAGTACCACATTCGACTTCTACAATCTCGTCACTGCACCTAGAGGCTCGTAACTTTTAAAAATCACATGTCCTCGGCTATAGTGTGCAAGCATTTAGATTTGACACCTTTTTGGCTGCGTGTGTGTCAATTTACATATTGTTTCTCTGTCATCTCGTGGAGTAAACCTGATCTGTTGGGCGATCCATGGCTGAGTTTTGGTGCATTTTATCGGGTAAACACCAGACATGCTCGCATTGATAAACGTGCAGTACGGAACAGACATCAAAAATCAGGCTACTTCCGCCTGGTTTGAACCTGCTATCTTGCGAACCGAAGACCGAGCAAGTGTCTGTGCGGTTTGGATCACGTTGCTGCGAACTTGCATTCCGGATACAGTGATTTGAAACCCCACTGTCGGCAGCCCTGGTAATGGTTTCCCGTGATTTCCCATCTTCACACCAGGCTGTACTTTGAGGCCATGGCCGCTTCCTTTCCTATCCCATCGTCGCCGTAAGACCTATCTGTTTCGGTCCGACGTAAAGCAAGTTGTAATAAAGCAATAAAAATTGATCCGAAGACTGACACTAGACCACTGAACCACAGAGGCAGTTTGAAACCTGAGGTGTGTTGCAGTTAAAAGGGTCCCACTTAAGCGAGCCATTGTTTAAATTTGTATCAAATTCTTCATGCCCTCTTCTGCTTGACCTCCTGTGGTCAGTTGTAGTTCTAGTTCTTTTGGGCTTCGGCCGGTGGATTCGATTCGGACGCACAAGGTGAGTCCATGTGTGGTGGACATACGATTTTTTTTCTTTTTTTTATTCGAGCTTTCGTGGTACAAAACAAGCTCCTGTTAGGAAATTCTATCGAACAGGCTTTAATTTTTGAGATTTTAAAGTTTCATTTTTCAGACACCAGTTTTAAGCCTCCATATAAGCCAGCATCCAGACACTGGCTCCATATTGTTAGGTTCATTGAAAGAAATAGTTAATTTGTATTCATTTTAGTTTTACATTTTATTAGAGTAGCATTTAATGCTGTATTGACTTGATGCATTTCAATAAAAGATCAAACTTGTGCCGCGACAGTTCATTAGCGCCCTGGTCTGCTAAGAAGACTGTTGTACAGCCTGATGACCTACAAATACATATTTTTTTGCTATGGGCTTTACGTCGCACCGACACAGATAGGTCTTATGGCGACGATGGGATAGGAAAGGCCTAGGACTGGAAGGAAGCGGCCGTGACCTTAATTAAGGTACAGCCCCAGCATTTGCCTGGTGTGAAAATGGGAAACTACGGAAAACCATTTTCAGGGCTGCCGATAGTGGGATTCGAACCTACTGTCTCCCGGATGCAAGCTTCACAGCCGCGCCTCTACGCGCACGGCCAACTCGTCCGGTCTACAAATACATACAGTTTCAGAAAGTGTCCTTAGTAAATTAAACTCAAATTGAAAACTGTTAATTTGTATGCATCTGACGAATCCGATTCTGGAGACATCTGTATGGAATTGTGGTCAAGTGTAAGATTCAGCGCATCAAAAGCGGGAAACTGATTCAGGGCGTATGGAATTAACACAAATGAAGTAGTCGGTTCTCTCGAGTATGATGAGATAAGATGGTCTCTTAGATAAAGGATCGTTCTCTATGTCCTGTCATGGGCATAAATATTTCACATCACAGCCTGCAGGTTGGTAGGTAACATCGCGTCACATATTGTATTGCTAATTTCAGGTGACACCCAGCAGTAAAACATATTTGTCGAAGTTAAGAACTGTGAAGGAACACTCTTCAAAGAAATACAAAGAAAGAAAAACTACCTCAGTTGGATGGTATTTGAATTTGGCCCGTCACCTTCTGTCGGTAGATTTCAGTACGTGAAGGAACTTCTGAGACACGAATTTCCAGCACCTCGGTGTCGGCGAACATTGCACACATGGTTAATAAAACTTGGTTGTAAAGTATTAAAGTATTAATTTACAGTGTACATTTGCCAGTACTGACGTTGCTATCGATTTTACGTCTCCCCGACTGAGACAGGTGCGATGGGATAGGACTGGGAAGAATGTCCGTGACCTTAAGGTACAGTTCCAGCATGTACCTTCAGTGGTAATGTGAAACCGCGCAAAATCTTCAGGGCTGTCGACAGTACGGTTCGAACCCAGTCTCCCGAATGAAAGTTTGCAGCTGCGTGATCCAAACCGCATAGTAAACTCACTCGGATTGAACGGAAAGTGAACCAGATGAAAGATGCACCTGGGTCACGCTTTTCCTATTTCCAAAGCACCACGTGATAAACATCGGGCATCCATTGCCAAGTCTATACAAGTCTTGTGCCATGCTAACTTGCAGTTTCTCAACATTTGGTCAAGACGTGCCAACAGTCAGAACAGAGTTAGTATTCCTGTATTTTTTTTTAAAAAATCCCAGATTTTACCTCTTTCTTTAAGTTACTAGGGATAGTTGATGTTCAGTGGGCACTTCCAAGACAGATTCAATCAGCTGGTGGTGTTCTTAGATATGACAATCCCTATAACGTATTGCTTTTTATTTTATCATATCCACATCCCAATGCCGGCTGTGAGACAATTTCTTTACCATATTTACAAGGACAAAATCTCAAATAAAAGCTTCCCGGAAAAGTATTCTGGAAGAAATTAAACCTTAAATCCCTTTCAACAAGGCCAGTGTTTCGAGCATAAATCTAGTTCAGAAATGTATGCAGAGGTCTAAGGCAGTTACAATGAAGAGTCATGTGTTCTAAAGCTTAGATATATGCAGTATTTATAACATGCATGCACTATTTCAGTATTTATAAATTAACGAAAATTACGTGATTGAGAAGTATGTTAAATATTCTTCAAAGTTATGTCATCAATGATGTGTCGTAACATGTCGGGATATACATTGAAGGTTGAGTCAAATGTTCCACCTTTACAATACCAAGATTCATTTTAAACTAATTATTTACATAAATTTTTAAATATATCGGGACATGTTTCGTCTAATTTTAATGTCAACGGCATTCTCAAGTGCTGTACTCAGAAAAGTTCTGAATTCTTCACCATTTTAAATGACACATTCGGTGATCCGAATTATTTTAATGTGTTACTTTGTCCTTGTCATTGTAGCTTTTTCTCAAAGGTTTTTATGGCTGATGATGTCTACAAGTTAGACGAAACATGTCCCGATATATTTAAAAATTTATGTAAATAATTAGTTAATAAAGAATCTTGGTATTGTAAAGGTGGAACATTTGACTCAACCTTCAACGTATACTTACGACAATACGGGCTTATAATGAAGTTCATTTTCTGTAATGTCGGGATATGACAAAGTTTTTTACTTTTGAAAGTTGGTGAGCCTGGTTCGTATTCACTGCAGGGAGGTCGGTACTTTTTTACAAGAGGAACAAATACTATCCCCAGTTCAGGCAGTGTACATGCACAGGCATGAAGTCTTCGGTGTTGTACACACTTGTTGGTGTTCCTACATTTATTAAAGCAGTCTTAAGATACCGCTGTACGTCAGCTGATATTCAAGGTGACGACGTCTTTGCTACTTGTTACAGCAGATGGCTGTTCTAATGATACAATTACGAGCACATTCCAGAACCTATCTATGATCTGAATTTTTTACCACACGTGTAGGACGTCTGCCTGCATAAACAAGACCCTGTTTCATAACCAAATACGCTGGAAGTTAATCCTGGTATCGGTTATAGCAGCTGCAGTAAACCCTGATCTCAAATTAGTGCTAGATCGTGTGACCAGTTTCAAGAGTAAAATGAAACTGAATTACTTACACTATCTGCTTTTAACCATTAATACTACATGTGTATTTGTCCTACCTGTTATATTCATAATGGATTCTTCTGTTGTCGATAATCTATATTTTGCGGCCAGTATCCAGTAATCGGGAGGTAGTGGGTTCGAGCCCCACTGTCGGCAGCTTTGAAGATAGTTTTCCTTGGTTTCCCATTTTCACACCAGACAAATGCCGGGGCTGTACCTTAAGGCCACGGGCTCTTCCTTCCACTTCCTGGGCATTTCCTATTCCATCGTCGCCATAAGACATGTGTCGGTGCGACGTAAAGCAGATAGCAAAAAAAATAATAATAATAATAATAATAATAATAATAATAATCTATCTAGTTACATTTTTGTTTTGTATCTGTGTCAAATAACAAACGAGTCAAATTTTCAGTGTTTTGACAATTTACACATGAAATTATACGAGGCTCCATTTTTAATGTAGTTGGTGGGAATTTTATATTTTATAGATTTTACGTCTATTTATAATAACTCTACGTCCCACTAACTACTTTTACGGTTTTCGGAGAAACAGATGTGCCGAAATTTATTCGCGCAGAACTTCTCTTACGTGCCCATAAATCTACTGACGCGAGGCTGACGTATTTGAGCACCTTGAAATGCCACTGGTCTGAGCCATGGTCGAAGCTGCCAAACTGGGGTCAGAAGACCAGCGCCTCAACCGACTGAGCCACTCAGCCCGGCCTATCCAAGTAATTAAAGATATTAAATGCGAAAACTAACTTCTATGTTGGTATTTCGTACAGGACTATAAAAGTTTGTTGTCGGTGAGATGATAGGTGAGGAGAAAGGGGTTTGATCCTGTAATTCACCTAGAGCGTTACGTCCGCTAAAGCAGACTTACTTTAGCTCAACAATAGAGGAAAAGTAAGACACAGAAGACCTCTTCTCTGGCATCCTGCAGATAGTGTTACCTTCAGATCGGTCGTAGTATTGAGCATACGAGGCCCGTCCAGGAAGTACGTCCCGATGGACTGCAAAAGGAAAACAGAACATCGGGAGATAATGATCGTTTCTGTGGATTCATCGATACATTGCATGCTTCTCTATACATGCACCACCCTTTTTTCAGAACTTGTACAAAGGTTTTGAATGCCTCTCATAAAGGTCTGCCGCCAAAAACCGGAACCGCGATGTAACCCCCGCGTGAAGCGCAGCGTCCCTGTTGAAACGTTGTCCTGCCGAAAAATATTTCGCAGTTCACGAAGTGGGCGGGGGGCGGTGAGAGCTGCAGAAGAGCCTGCGTGTTCCTCGCTGCACGAGGTCCCATACAGTAAATTTCCTATAGGTACGCTGCACCTGTTGAGCCCTGGATGATTTATCCAGTTTTAGCTAATGTCCTCGAATTTGTTATTCTGTCCCATTTACTCTGCACAAAACATTGTGCACACGCATTCTGCGCTGTCCACGTGTGTTGAAAAGGTACATTAAGGTAGTCTCCCTTGGCCGTCTACCTGAAATAATTAGCACTGCTACGAGGCCACGAGCTATACTAGAAAAAGGATTGTTTATTCATCGACTCTTTGGAGCTTTAAAACCTCAGACTCGTGATATACCAGAATCGGTATCATTTGATTTATGACTCTCTTCGTTTGGAATTATTTGTAGTGAATTTAAGATAATTTCATTGCATGAGCAAAAGCGGAATTGGTTATTTGTGGCGTGCTGTGAATGAACTACTGAGTTCTAAAACTGTAGTGAAAAACCGTTTCTCAATTTTGTCTTCGTATTAGGGCCTGCCGGTTGTGTGTTCGTTGTATCCGAGGAATAAATTATTCTCTGGTTGTATTGTTAAATATGAATGTAACATGCTTAAGCGATATTTCGAAACTTAACGTCTTCTAAGATTTTAAACAGGTCACTGGGAGTGAAAGATTTTGACACTCGGTTCTGAGATAGCATCAAAAGTTCACCATTGCTGCAAACTAAATTATCTCGTGTTTCCCACGTACAACACGCAAGTAAACCTAGCACTGTTGACAAATTACTCTTCTAGTAATGAAAATAGCTTTCTACCTAAAAAGCTGCTCTAAAGTAGGATTAGTTCTGGCCATGGTGCCTTCGGAGGCAACTTACACAAAAGTGGTAGAGTATCCTCCCTCGCCCCGGTAGAATTGTGGCCCAGAGATTCCGAACATACAGGCACATTATGAACGACAGCGAATGGGAGGTCTGTCGTGGAAATCATAGAATTCTATAACGCTACAGAGATGGTGATTGCCTTGATAGATGGGCGGGATGTCAAAAAATAGTTTTCAGATTAATTTTGTTGGTTTCAATAAGTGTTAGTATAAAAGTTTTTATAATCTATTGTGCCTCGGTCCTAAGCACGGCAATCTCCGTACAGGCCATGACGACCCCTGGAGTGGAAAAGGGTTTACACTACCCGCAACCTCGGCACTGAGAGGGATTGCCCAGGAATTAACTTTCTCATTTTTGCGTAGGCTGAGTGAACCTTACTATTGGAAATCTGTCTTAAATATTTCGACATTCTGAGGGAGAATCAAACCCACGTCCTTCAGAGTGAATCGAACATTTCCACCTTGTCTAGGCAGTGCGTACCTCTGCAACACCCTAGATAAATATGGTATTTTGTTCATCCTACTAGGTAGGAAAAGTACTCTTGGTGGGAAACCAACTACGGTGGTAACACTGATGGCTGCCTGACACAACTACATAACTCCGAACTGCCAAGGAAAGTCGCGAGGAGTGACGTAACGATGACATCATGCACAGAAATATTCCTCGGCACAGGTCACTGTAGTGTAGAGAGAACGCGGACGAAGCCGAGAGAAAATACCTCTCGGTAACCTGTATCTTTCCTTGAGAAGAGTGCCCATTATGGATACAGCAGAGGGGGGGGGGGTGTCCTACAGTTTTGATTAGATTCCTCAAGACTTCCTCTTGGTTTGTAAGACGTAAGCCCATATTCATCTGTAGTGAGAGATGGTCTTTTTACAGTGCACTGTTCCTGGTATGGATTGGACCAAGTTTGTTACTCTCATCAGTCACAGTTTCATCGGTAGCTTCCATATGACAGAAGAGGTAAGAGTGTCTATGATGTAGAAATTACATTTCCTCTGAAGCAAGCTTCTCTGTGAGAAAAGATGTTTAGCTCATTTTCATTTGATGTAGGCCTTCGCATTTCAGTGTACTTGTCTCAGACGTAATTGTACTTTCTGGCTGAGCGAGGAAGGCAACGGGAAATAATTTACTTATTATATTACGCATATTCCGCGGTTTTTTTTAATGCCGGCTGATTAGGGGGTCCCGGTCCGATGACCTAGGTGTTAGGCCCCTTTAAAGAACAAGCATAGGGGGTCCACCCAACCTTTCGGCTAAATAATCCACGTACACACACGTACGTATTTTTTGATCCAACCCCTTATAGTGTGTGTGTTTTTAGATTTGATAATCTAGATAAATAGTAATTTATTTTTTGACTGTACCTTAGTTTTTGAAGGTAACAACTGTTATATTTTAGGTACCATCGCAACAGTCTCCTGGATTTGAAAAAAAATTGTAAGCCTGTACACACCCAGTTCCAGTCCTTCAAACAGATCTTAAATTCATGCCAGAGGCGGGAATCGAACCCAAGCCAGCCGGAATGGGAAGATACTGTGCTGATCCCTTTTCTTAAAGAAATCCTTGCCAAATTGACCCACTTAATTTTTACTGCATCAAAATCCTACTTCACAGCAAACGTTTTGAAATCCCGGGCGATTCTGGGTCGAGATTTCTCAAATATCACGTGGCATTAGGAAGAGTATCCGGTCTTAAAACCCCAACCCAAAATCAAAGTGAGCCTCTGTGGCTCCAGGACGTTATTACAAATATACCACCTGCACAGACAGTTGAACAGTCCCCAACCATAACGTACGTGGTTATGTTCCTATGTTGGCCAGTCTCCAGACATGAAGTGCTAAGGAGTGGAAAGTAAGGGCTTCCACCATCCGTAAACCTAGGATAGTGCTTAGCTCTAAGTCCGGATGAATTTGCCCTCAGGAATGAAGCCGGTACTCATTTCTGGTGTAGGCTGAATGAACTCGAAGGCAATGTACCTTTCTAGAATTTGAAATCTCGTTTCTTCTTAGACTTTCTGTCAAGGAATCGAACCCACGTCCTTTCAGGTGAACTGAGCACGCCGTTGCCGCCTTCGCTAGGTAGCCCCTTCCTTGCTGCTGTACCTATACTTGTTAGTGCTTGAATTTAAAAGATGCCATGACTTAACCTTAATAGGATTGGGCCAATGTAATTTCAGCCGTTTCGGGAATTAATTGCCTCATATTCGAAACCAGCAGCATCCTTATCCGAAATAGTTTGAAGGTAGTGTTCATTTTGTAGTTTATGGATACTTAGCACCAACATTTTAAGGTTGTTTCTTCACAGTGATGACAAATTGCTGTAGTCATAAAGACAAATAAGCCTGTAGAACAAGAGCCCATGCCTGCGGAAACTGATGACAAATCTGATTAGGACATGAATCCCCTCTTGA
This sequence comes from Anabrus simplex, assembly GCF_040414725.1. NCBI lineage: Eukaryota > Metazoa > Arthropoda > Insecta > Orthoptera > Tettigoniidae > Anabrus > Anabrus simplex. The sequence continues at coordinate 341,047,773 of NC_090268.1, read as the reverse complement.
GCAGGACGTGGTATGTTGTGATTTCAAACTTCGGCGTTTAAGCTCTTTCCTGGCATTCAGCGCCTAGACCGCTTCGAACATTTTGAGAGCAACACCACCAGGAAAGCTTCTCCCATGCTCTCAGTGCTCCGCTGTTCGATTATTGTGCACAAGCAGCTCCAAGTGACATGGACGATTTCGTGGCTGTCCGATATTCTTACGTCTCATATACCCCAGTTCTCGGGTAATTAACCTCTACCCCAACACAAAGGGCAGTTTTACGCATGTGGAGTTTGGACTGGCATTAGAAAAGGGAACCGTGGAATATTAATGAACTGCGTTTTATTGTTACGAGGACAGACTATGTAAACGACGATATTCGCAGTGAAGTTGAGTGCTAATGCACCATACATTTTCTGACGAAGAATACCTCTTGTTTGGAAGAAACAGCGCTATTCTTGGTAGGCCCTATGCCTCGTTGGGCAATAGTCTTTCGTAATAAAATATTTTTCTTTTACTCTTTATATTACTCCATTTAACTCGTTGCCAATAAGTTAGCGTTCTATTATTTTAGAAAAATGATTCAGTACTGGGTGAGGTGGCCATGCGGTTAGGGACGCGCAGCTGTTATATCCTGGAGACAGTGGGTTCGAACCGCCCTGACGATGGTTTTTCCGTGTCTTCCTTTTTCACCATAACTTTAAGGTACAGCCCAACACTTACCTGGTGTGAAAATGGGGAAATGACTGAAAAATCTTCAGGGTTGCTGGCAGTGGGATTCGAACGCAGTCTCCCGAATGCAAGCGAACGGCTAGACTCCTCGAGCCGCGTAGCGAACTCGCTTGGTGAAATGAAAGGCACGTTAGTTGATTGAATATAGTTTTGTTTCCTAGTGGCCGATAACTACAGAGATAGGATTGTTTATGGTAGGATTACGGGACTAAGGGCGCTCCATTTAATGCACGCAATTGGATTTCAAATAACAGGTTCTAAATTTATACAGCACAATACAATAGAGTATTAACATAAAACAATACAGTGCAATACAACACATTCTGGAGTAGAATAAAAGACAGTGTCGGGAAGTATGATACTCAACGATGTTCTCTCAACAATCCTAGCAAATAATTTATAGCCAACCATCAAGTGGAAAGGGAGGGGGTACCATTACATAATTAAACCAAAGTCCGAGCATAGTGCAGTCTCACTGTTAACGAACATGAACATTCATGCAATGCACGGAACGTATTTAGTGGGGGGGGGGGGGGCTACAATAGTCGGTTTACAGTTCATACTACTGTAGGATATAATTTTCTAAATATGATGCATTTAGTCAGAAATTAAAGCCTTAAGATGTCTCGTGACTATTGAGCGACTTGAGTTTTCATAATTCTAGGAATTATGCTTGCTGCATGTATTTGGACGTTCGGTGGTGGAATATCTGCATAATGTTCCAGATGAATCTGTCAACGTTTTCCAGGAGAGAGAATGCAGAATCCTGTTACGTGCCAGCCCTGTCATAGATCCCCTTCGGTATTTCCTGGAAGAAATGATCAAGCCAGGTCGGGGACCTCCCAGCCGTCCCGAAGACATGCCGCGATCTCTTCCATTGTGCTTTAGTCTCGTTTCCCAGCGTGCCTTCTCGAAGACGAAACTAGAATGTTCCTTCTCTAGCCGATCCCCGAACATTCTAGTACTCCATTACCAGCGATATAAAAGGAGGCTAGCCGGAAGTGGAGTCGTGTCGAATGTGTGGTGGGTGGTCACAAGCCAGTGCCTTAGTACCGTCGTGTTGGAGTACAAAGTTATGTGTGTGTACTGCTCTGAAGTACTGATCACTCTGTGTGCCGATGTGGACTTAGCGTGGATGGTGTTACTTGTCGTTGTGAAGAGCATTGCAGTGCTGGTTAGCACTGTTAACTTTTGCTGCTGTTATGTGACTGCTGTTTAGTTGTCACTGTTAAGCAGTTCACTGGGCAGTTCCTTTGTCAGTGAGTTAATTGAACTGTATTGAATGAGTTACTGTACCTATCTGGAGTCGAACCAAGGAATAGTAGTCATGTGTCGTGATTGTTAGCAGACTACGTGTTCAAACCCATGTATGTGAAGCCGCTTGAATGAAGTGACAGCGTGCTGAGGGGAAATGAAAGTGAAGCCCGTCAATAAGGGCTATAGCCCGTTCCAGGTAAAAACTGTCAAGGAAGAGTCCTGCTATGAGAGACAGGAATTAGTGAAGTAACATTCATGCTCAAATATAATTTTGTGTATGTGCAAATGTGTGCTAATTGGGTTATCGTAAATTAAATTAGGTCGATAAATAGGTGTTATTCGTAACGATACAGATAACTAGGAGAGACGAATGGGCAGTTGACACGTCAGTAAATGAATAAATGAATGAATATTATTTATATTTATTGTGAACGAACTTGCCCGGCTGGTCACCTAGCCAGGAATGTCCAGTGTGTGTGTGTGTGTGTGTGTGTGTGTGTGTGTGTGTGTGTGTGTGTGTGTGTGTGTGTGTCACTTCGGTAAAACAAAATTTCGTACACCATGAAATCTCTGCCGTAAATATCCTAAGTCTGCAGCAGTGTTACCGTTATGTTGAGCTTAAGATTCTCCTCTATTCAGTGAAACACACGTCACGGGTCAGAATTTATATTCAGAAATAGATATGGAACAAATTGAGAAATATTCAAATTTTCTACCTTGCATAAAGTTTGTAATCACAGGGTAACCATTGTGGTATCTCGGGATTGATTTCTAATGGTACTCCACATGAAGGGTCGGAATTGATGTTTAGATGGGCAAATCGCCATTTTTAAAATATGGTGCAAACTTTCAATGTTCAATTGGTTGTTCACAAATTTTACTTGTGTGAGCTATGATCTCTCTTGTTAGCCTGTCTGTTTGCAAACCAAAGAGACCATAATCCCTTAAGTTGGTCGAAACGTTCACTCGCTGCGGCGCCCCATTGTGTACAGTGTGTTCGTAATCGAGCGCTCAAAGCAAGAGACCTTCGCGGGGAGAGGTTTAATCATCGCTAGAACTCAGATTTTTAGGTAGTTATCACTTAGTTTGCAAATTTAAGCGGGTAACAAATAGTCTATTCTTTACAACGGTCATGCTATGAGTTTTGCATAAACATCAGGGATACGGCTCATCAGAATCCGTAGAATGGGTTACTCTCGCTACATAACGGAAGAATGGGCTAGACAAATTCGTTTGCATTCTTACAAAATTACTGTCTAAAATCCATGTCTAATCACATTAAGTTTATCGTTGTGGCGTTCAGCTGAAGCCTTGAATTACCTGTCGTTTACAGAATATCGAATGTGCCTCTTTCGGATGTCGTCGGAAGGAGACTGGTATGCTTGTGGAATGAGACATTAATATTTCAGCGCTGAGGACTGAAATTCTTTAAAGATCTGCACGAGCAGCCATATTCTCTTGAATAAAATATTTGTTGCTGATGAAATCTACACTGAACTGAATGGGGTTATGTAGCATGTTAGAACAGTCAGTCTAGGCTCCCATAATCACGTAGTTGCTCTAGGGAGCAGGCGTTACTTGCTCCGCTCGGGACGGCTGACTGCCGCGTGAGAAGAGAGCAGCGAACAGGCGGGTTGGATACCGTGGTGGTACTTGCAGTAACTGCGCTGAGGTAGTTACCATAATAATAATAATAATAATAATAATAATAATAATAATAATAATAATAATAATAATAATAATAATAATAATAATAATAATAATAATAATAATAATAATAATAATAGTTTGGAAGGGAGGAGGATTGATGGTTTACCTTTAAATATTCTATAGCTTTCTGATTCAAAAGTTTCAACAGTGTACCTGGTTTCTTGGAGGGCGAACATTTGGATGTTGAGTTTGTCTAATGTGCCCGTTACGTGCTTTAGCTTTCCAATCTTAAGAAGTGTATTGAAGTTTCAAGTACCACTAACATTTTTATTCTTTGAGCGAAGAGATTTGGGAAGCTCGGATTCATTCCTGCATGTCCGATGACACAGATAACTCAGTAAATCTAAGAGAACCTGGCATATTTGCTTCTTTTGGCTGTCGTCGTAACCATACTACAGTAGTAAGTTGAAGAGGGTGGGGAGATAATCGACCTCAGAAGATATACCGTACTAAATAAGTTCAAACGCGCTCTTTATGTGGACATAATGAATCACACCGAAGTGTCGAAAACTGTCCAGCAGGGGTTCTTTCACGTGCGCGACACTCGCATAAAGTGGTTTCAGTGTTGTTGAATTTATAATTTATTATTAGTGGCTAGGATTATACTACGTATTATACTGGCGTTTGCTTGACGTTGAAGTGCGTTACCGTGGAAAACTACATCTTGCCTAGGAGTGGGGTTTTCTTCTCATTACTTCCCCAAGTAGTGTTCTCTCCTTTTCACATCCTAAGTTCGAAGTTACATCCGTAGTAAAGCCGGGAGTCGAGCATAGATCAGTAGGTATCCTCTCTGTACCCTGTCAGAACTGACCGAACGAGTTGGCCGTGTGGTTAGGGTCGCGTAGCTGTGAGCTTGCATTCGGGAGATGGTGGGTTCAAATTCCTCTGTCGGCAGCCTTGAAGATGGATTTCCACTTTTTTCCAATTTGCATACCTCACGTCGCTGATAACTTTCGATGTGTTAGTGCAGCTTTAAACCACCAGGAAAAGAGAGAGAGAAGCATCTGTTATGCACGATATCTGCTGAAGTACACGACATTATTCACAATCTTGTCTGTATGTACATTCCGTAAGAATGAGTGCTTTCGAGATAAACCACTTTTTTCTTTAGTTCTGAGCAGGTCATGTTGCTAATGAATGAGTGCCGATGTTGAAGGTAAATTAAGTGTTGTTCAGCAGTATGCTAGTTGTGTGCGACCTTGCTTACTATCAGAATATTTCGTCTGAATTTTATTGCTGACTTCGGATGTAATGAGGTTAGTGCTATGACGCAAGATATGATTGTGACGCATGTTCTGCTTTCAGCTTTAAGTGAGGCACCGTCGCTATGAATTCTTCAGGTAAAGATGACGGGTGGAAAATACACTTGCGTCTAATTTGTGGTTCATGTGGCTTTTAGAGGTATAAACGTATGTAATGTCGTTCCTTTTGATGCTCTTGTAATAAAATTAACTAGATTATTAAAATTAGTTCTGGGTGCCCGAGCGATTAAGTCTGCTTTATTTATGTACTGTAAACTGTTGTTCGGGCTAATAAAGGGGAGAAAATTCACGAAAAATCGAAAAAGAACGGATAACCCAGTTCAGTCACCAAAGTATTGGAAACATAGTAGGGTATTTTAAAATGCAGCATGAATGAATTTATTTTTGAAAAATACTGCTGGCAGGATGTAGTGTTTACGGTGCACTATGTCTTCTGGTATGGGCTAAAGCAATATTGTTACTTTCATTGATCTGTCTCAGCTTTATCCTTGGCTTTGACAAGATGAAAGTGACTGAGGTATGAGTGATGCTAGTAATGCCATTCCTTATGCAGCCAGTCCTTGCTATGAATGGTATGAAAATGTTGCTCATAGGGTCAGTTGGTGCATGCATTTCAGTGGGCTTGGTAGACTGATATGTAATAGCAACTCCTGGCTCGGCGAGGAAAGCAACGGGAAACTACCTCACTCATTTCCCTAGTACGCCTCTTCAGTGATGCCTAGGCCATTTATGACAGCTGATGGTGGAGCTGTTGAGGAACCAACCAGCCTTCGGGCTGAGGACTAAACATACATACACTGCGTACTATTTGTAAGAGGATGTTGATACTTCTCACGACGCTCCGCGACGCTATGAATATTCCTTGTCGCCAAAATGCCATCAGTATTTTTGACAAATATCTTAAAGCAGCAGTGACACACCACAGCATCGTGTTGTCACCTTTTCCCGTTTTGTTTTTGTAAAAGTGTTTCTAAGTTTCTCTGCCGTAATAAATAGGAAATGGCTTGAATTCAATTTTCCAGACACGCTAAGGTAAGAATTGATGCAGTACCAGTACTCTATTGTTATACGGCTTGGGTTTATAACTGTCAAAAAAGCTACATAACTTACCGAAAGCCTAGTTCGAAAGCGAAAAATGTGCCCTAAAATTAAATGTATTTTAGGTTCCACGAATAAAGTGCAAACGGGATAACGTCTTACGAGTAACCAGGATTGATGAGAAGTGGTGGAAAGATCAGTAACATATTACGATGGTGTTATCTCCTCCCCCCCCCCCCCCCCCCCCCCACGGCTGTATCTATACACGGGAACAGATTATCTACGGCGGTAGAGTATAAGCTTATGTATAATTTTGAGTTTTCTAAAGGTTAGTGAAACAGATTAAATTAAAAGAAATGGTATCGAATTTTACGACCACCTTAAATCAAATTAGGTTTTCAGTTATTCTGTCCTTATGTGCATACAGTGCACACTTCCTGGCACAAAAGGGGATCGGCTGAAACTTGCTAAGCCATCGTTGAGGGTCTGAATATATACACATATTCTAATTTTCACATGCATAAACAAAATGTGTCCATGTACATATTATACTGTAAATTCGAGACTAATTTACACGCCTTGCTGGTACTTTTCTGAAGATTCAGTTGCCTGCGGGAGTTTCGGTGTGTCTAACATATAAATGATACAGATGTAAATTTCTTTTGATTATATTGAACCTTTACCAGCATTTTTACGGATTCTACTTTGAAATTGTTCCTGTTATCAGTAAAGTGTGATGAGATCAATGAAAATAGTCTCTCTACCTTTGCATTGTTATCTAGTATAGAAAAAAAGTATTTTGCAAGTTTTAATAACTCTGAACTACAATTAAGCTGACTTACGTGAATTGAAATACTTATTTTTGGCTACAAGGGAACTTGTTAAATTCAGACTAATTATTGCTTTCATTCAGGAATTGTTTGAAATTGCAGAACTGATCAAAGTGTCTCATCACCAATTTGAAAGGATTTCAACTTAGACGGGTTGTTGCTGAGAGAGAAGCATGCAGTATACACGGTAGTAAATAGCGTCTATTACCACAATACAAGGCATGTATAGAATAATCGCATGTACTGTAGCCTGTATCGATAATTACATTTCTGTACATCGATATGATATCGATGATACCGTCGTGTAATGAAGAATACTTGTTAAAACGTTGTAGTAAAAGTCACACTAAAATAAGTAGATTCACTAAAAAAAGACACTTCAGTATTTTAGATAATCCACCCGGACCCCGGGCACTGGTCTAAAAGGAACATGAAACACAATACCTTAACTATTTTCGTAGACTATTGAAGAAATTCATCAAATCTTTTCAACAGGGACATTCCCCCAGTAATTGTATATTGTTCTGTAGTCGGGTATCGGGAATGTGTTCAGAATGTAGGTATTCTTATGGATAATACTCTCTTCTGGTCCTTCCATGCCAAAACATTTGCTCAAAAATGTGTCTGGTATATTATCAGTTTCGTAGAAACTTGCCGTATCTTCCTATATCTGTGAGAAAGATGTTGATCCAAACTAAGGCATTTCCTATGCGCTGTAATTTACAGCTATATCTCAGAGAAATTGAATACCAAACTCCAGCAAGATCATAATGACTGCTTTTTATTTAGTCTTCAGTATTCGTAAAGAATGTCATGCAACATCTTACTGTCAAGTCGCAGAGTGGATGAAACCTCGGGGATAGACGCCCATACTCAGCTGCTTGCTTATTGCTAAGAATTTTAAAATCTAATGCTCCCTCGTATTTGACAGTCTATTGCTCAGATAAGTAAAGTGCTTGATTGGGACAAAACGTTTACAGCTAACACCCTTCAGGTTTCAAAGCATTGTATAGTAAAATGCAGTCACTTATTTTCACTGCCTCTCAATTGTACCTTAATGACCTTAAACCAAATGAAATACAGCGATGTGGTGTCAAAACTTGAAAAATGTCATACATACAGCTATTTTTTCAATTATTAAGCTATGTAAGTGAATTTTTACCATATTAATTAAATACTAGGAAATATAATCTCCTTGATAAATTTTTGATGTTTAGTTGTATTCTTAATTCATCTTCGGCATTAAAATGTACCTTAGGTTTCTCTTCCTTGTTAGTATAGTCTTTCTGAATTGGTAGAAGTAATGTTTTAATCTCCTAGATGTTCATTTCTTAATCTTTATTTGTCCTCATTACAAAAATGTATCTTTCGCTCTTTAATGTATTCTTAGATTTTGTATAATAATTGACACATTTAAGTTACAGAAGCAGTTAGTTACAGCCAAAGGGACCTTTGGTTCTACCGGTACTTATAATTAGATATATTTCTATTTCTAACGCTCATATACCTGGTTTACGTTGTTCTCGACCACACTGTATACTGTACTGAAGAGTAAGCAAGTACCGTAGCACGTGGCAGTGTATACGGAGTTTAGCACTGATTCTACCCTACAAGAATCCACTCGGTTTTTGTTACGAAGTGTACACTCAACCACCACAAAAATTTGGCCGACAAAGAAATACATAATTTTTTTTTACAAATTTTCGAAAAGCGAGGATATTCATAAACTCTGGGTACCCGGTACCCGAAGAGATACTTGGTATCCTACCACTTGCACAATATGTTTATCCTATTTCAAACAAAAGATTTTAATAAGTCATCTTCTGCGACGGCAATTTTTGTACAGTACGTCTTGAGTGTTCATAGTATGAACGTTTACAAAGAGAAACATTAAAGTAGATACTCTTAACAAGAGACAAGCTGTATCATTAAAGAATTGCTTGTTAACTACTTTTTGAGCTAATTTTGGATTGATTGTCATTCTTCTGTTTCCTGCCTGCCGTAAATGGCACCGGATATGGTGGAACGTACGCACTGGTAAGTGATAAAGCGTTATACTACTGTATACTAAATGTGCCGTACAGATGAGCTTGAGCGCTTCGTTCATGAAGTTTGTTATGCCTCCCACATCTGTTTAACAGCCACGCAAAGGAAGTCTGCCATTTTTTTTCTCCTTGCGTTGCCAAGTTTAAAGTAACCTTGTTCGACGATAGGGCTTTGTGTTTCTGGTGGCTGGAGGGCTGCTTCATAATATATTGGGTCATGGCGTCATTCGCTGGAATGCGTGCCAAGATACCATGATTTGATGCTAGGAAACTAGGTTATAGCTCATAGAATTGACTCACAAGAGCAACATAAATCCACACATCCACATCAACTAATGAACAGGCATCTATGAAGTATAATTATCTTGCGTTATTTCTGTTGAATCTCCCTCTTTGATGTCTTCTAGTAATACGGCCCGAACGACCTTTTACTGACCAAACATCGGGCTTTATCAAGGATATACCCTCCATTTTAGAACGCATACTCCTGTTTTTATAGTAGTTCAAATATGTTCCAAAATGTACAGTATTTTGGAATATGACTAATGAAAACTGAACTTATTACAAATTATTTATTGACCTTCGTGGAGCAAATAAGAGATCTGTTTCTGCTGCAAATACTGGCTGTCCTGATTAGCATTTTTTCCAGTTTCGTCCATTTATCTCGCGTTCTTGTAGTGTCTTGCATTTGGTGTTAGCTATGTACGTAATATGTCAAGAAGAAATTTTAAATCGAGATCAGAGTATGACATTGAAGCGAAATGTGATGCGTGATTTTATTTCTTTGATCAACTAAGCTCCTGGTGATTTGGGTAGTCATATGGCGTGTCGGAAACAAGTTGTGTGCAAAACTCGGCCAAGATCTTCTAGTTAATTTATTTTTTAATGTTAAAGAGAGAACTAAAAAATGAATGCTTGGAAGTTACACTTGGATTTGACAGTACCAATAATCGAAGCTATCGACCAACTGATCATAATTCTGAACGTCAGAGGTAAACTATCGTAAATGCAAAAAACGACGATTTTGAGGTCTTTACTGTTGAAAAACTTCGTAACAGACTCAGCAGGGAGTCCCCATAATGCGAACAACGTAAAATTAAGCAATTTCGTCAATTGTGCCGAAAGTTGAAAGGTTAAACGGCCCGGAAAGGTTTCAAATTGAGTCTTGGATAGCTCTATCATTCTAATCAAAATAATTTGAAAATCACTCCCGGCCTAAATGCAGTTCCTGAAAAACAGCCTAAAATCGCTCGTTTCTTTACTCTTATATTTTTATTCTAATCATAGCCAAATTCAATTATTTACATAACTCTTTCTGTATTGTGTTCCTTGGTCCAATACCCTCAGCGTTTTTTCACTTTTTGTAAAATGTCTAAACCAAATGTAGTCATAAGGGCTTGAGTGAAACAATGCATTGCCTCGATTAGCGCTCGTAGTGGTAGAAAGAGGCAAACTGCTAATCTGATCGACCAGGTAACGATGATTAAGAAAATAATTGTACTTTAGGAATAGATCAAGAATATATTCTCATACTTAATTATATTTTATTTACCTAAAATTCTTAGCTCATATCTCTAGGTTATAAACATTTTGAGTTGCTTGGCTGTAGGGCTAGAACTGTAGCTTTTTAAATCGTATGCGATTTGTATGGTCGTGTCTTATGTGTACATTGTGTGTTTCACAGGAATGAATGTACGTTACATTATACTGTCGTACGTACACGGAAAACCCTGCGATAAACCGTAGTTCAGCCTCATGGCGATCACCGCACTCCTGTTTTATTGGCTCTTACGATAATCAGCCTTGCGTTATTTCTTTGATGTCCACCCGCCTTAAAGATAGCAAACTATGAGCCTCGACAGCTTCTTTCTGCTCTCCTGTAAAGTTAATGAAATGCCACGATAGTTTACCTCTGACCTCCAGAATGTAAACCTCAACAAGAAACTGTTTAATGATTCTGGTACCGCGTAAAACTTCAAGTTTTGTGTCAATGGTTGACCTTACCTCACCACTTATAAACGTGCCTTTTAGAATAGGATAATCTGACTACTGATATAATTTAAATTTAAAAGAACATGAAATATGATTCAGTAGGCCTACTCCCTGATTGAAGTTAACGGGGACTGAATTGCACAGCTTGTATATTCTTGCACCGATGTATGTTCCACGTTAAACTGGAGGTTCCCTGGCTATGGTCATGATATAAAGTGTCCTAAAATTAGGAGCTTGCTTTGCCTTTTTTTTGAGACGCGGTAAAGAATCGATTTCCTGGCTAAACGCCCGGCATTCCAACGTTTCATTAAGACCGGTGGTATGCCCCAGTTTGTAGTCAGAATTCATCCATTCTGACGTCATACTACATATTTATGCAGAAAGTAATCTTGATTTCACACCAACCATTTCGTTTCATAGCTAATTGAGGCGCCCGTCGTATATACTGAAGGTTTCGTGATCGATTCCCAGGGCTGGTGCTATATAAGAAATGATTTTTCTTTAAATGTGAAACCCCCATCTCCTGTCTTGCTTTTACGGACACCCTGAAGTTACCCTTTTTAGAGTAAAATTCTTGTACTCCAACGGCTATTTAAAATCTGTAGCAATTGGAGCCACATTTATTTATGCATTTATGTATGCATTTAGTTATCTCGCGTACCCGGTATATGAGGCTGTTCACTTCGCCGTCCCATTTGCCTTAAAGGAAATGTAATAGCAGAGTAAGATTAGAATTACGGTGGTGCATGAGATATTAGGTAAACTATTTCTTATATTATAAACACTGAAGTAGGTAGAGAAAAAAAGTGTACCTCTTCGTGTGGTATTGTATATCTGAGCACCAAATAAGTCTCTTCCGGTACCGCGTCACGTGAGGAAGTTAGCAAATAAACAACCGGAAACACTGCGAGGTTGTGTGAATAGCTGCGGATATGGCAAACTGGGTCACGCAGTGGCCCATAAATCGACTGTTGATAACAGTATTGTTTTATTAAATATGATAGCAAAGTGCACCAGAAAACTGGTCCGGTTTCATCGGAAATAAACTGATCAGAGTTTCATTTAATTGTACAATAGTTGTCTATTGTCAATATGATACATCCTCTTGCATATAAACTCGCTCAGAAATCTGATACATGTATTTTATTGTAGACCGTTATGTCTTTCTGCTATCAGTCTCCCAAGCATTTATGTATGAACTTATCATCCGCCTCCATGACTAAGTGGTTAGCGTGCTGGCCTTTAGTCAGAGGTCCCGGTTTCGATTCCCGGCAGGGTCGGGAATTTTTACGATAATTGGTTAATTCCGGTCGTACGGGGGCCTCTCTCTCTTTCTCTCTCTCTTTCTCTTTCTTTCTCTCTCTCTCTCTCTCTCTCTCTCTCTGTCTGTATGTGTCAGTAATTTCATCCGCAACACGACGCGCGGGTCGCCTACGGTCGTCATAATAAAGGATCTGCTTCTGGCGAGCCGAAATTGTCCTCTGACACTCTCGGCACTGAAAGCCATATGCCATTTCATTTAAACGGTTTTAAACTAGCAATGCCACTTCTGTTTCTAAGCCTCCTGCAACTAATACTGTGGATTATTTTGTTTCTTCCTGCCTCGTCTAACCACAGCACCGAGCAGTAACAAGCTGTGGTTTTAGGCCACGGTCGCTTCCTTCCCAGTCCTAGCACTTTCCTATCCGATCATCGCCATAAGACTTGTCTCCGTCAGTGCTATGTAAAACAAGTGCTAAGAGGAACCCTCAGGGGCTGTCATCTTGTAAGCGTAGGTTGGCGACCACGGGGCCCTTAACTCATTGCTTCCTCTTTGGTCAGGCTGCTCCTATCCGACCTTCCTTGGTTAACTCTCGATCTCTTCTCCGAATCGGACGGTATTAAGTTTGCGAGGCTCTTCGGGGCACTTTCTTTTTTTTATCGGTATTTCCTCTTTCTACGGAGTATCGGGCTTCTTCCATTTTCTCTCTGATTAGTGTAAAGGTACTTCCTCTTAAAACAAGTCACTACAATCAGGTTCCCATTCGTACTCCTTTTATATCCTAGCGTCACTAGAAAACCTGTTAGCCTAGTGCTACGTTGAGGAGACAGGAAAAGGGAAACAGCAGGGACTTGAATTATGCAAAAGGAACACCATATATACCGTGAGTCTCAGATGTCTATTTCAAATTGTTTTCCGCAGGAGCCGGAATTTTACCTCGATGGTGGTTTCAAATTTTGTATTCTCGTCCGTAACAGCCAGGCTGTACCGGTATTTGATCCCTCAAACTTGATAAGAGCTTCATGCATGCGCAGCCGGTTGCGTGCGAAGGAATTTAGGTTGTCCGAATTGTCAGTGGTTGTCAGGTCAGTGATCTTCCTCGGTGATTCATCGCTCTTGCTAAGTCAATATTTGCCTTTCCGATTACTCCCTGCATTGAAATGTGGGAAAGCTGTTGTTTGTGATAAACTCGTTATTTGAGAAGTAACAAATATTTCGCCACAGATGAACTGTTCTTCTATTTTCATGTCGAAGTTACTCTATTGTCTAATAGAACCTTTGTTAATGTTGTCCTTTTTACTTCGCGAAATAGCTGTCTCCGTGAATGAGTGCTAAGTGTCTTGACTTGTGCTTCAAAATTTGTTGTTCGATCCCGACTGAGTTTATTTTTGAAGACTAGTAAATATTTTTTGGCATTCCATGTCATACTGTCAGTGTTGACATGTTTAAAGATTCGTCTTGACAAGCACTGTCTCATCCGGCAAAATTAAATTAGCTCTTCTACTGGGACCGTCCAGTAGAATTCAGATTCCGTTGCTAAATAGCAGAACAATTGAAGTTTCGAAATTGATAAGCAGGCTACCTTGATGGCACAGCTTCAGAATATCTTCAACTCGGCAGCTTAGGCGATACGATTCTTATTCATATCAGATTTGTAAAAGTTTTATATACAATGAATTTTCATTGCCTCTGCTATCAAATTATGTGAGCGAGTATGGTAGGCTTACTAAGTTCCTTAATGATCAATCAACGGTTTACCAGTTCAGTTAGAAAAATTAAAGATATCGGCTAAAACTTAACGCCTAGTCTGTTACTGTCAGTTGTAAACTCGGTCAAATGTTTGGATACTATAAGAATCGTTATTTGGGATAGTATGTATCGTAAGAACAATTCTGCGGGCTTGTACGCCAGGGTCCAGTGGCCATTGAAACTAATATTTCACAAAGACTGTATTCTCGGGTGAACTTAGTTCGGTCATGTTAGGGAGGTGACGAAGTGGTGTTTAGGGAAGTTGAGACAATGTTACATTTAATTTATTTCGCTAAGTATAGATACCTAAGCTTAGGGTTCACTAACCGATAAATCTTTGGAGTTGGGGCTAGTGGCACAGACTGTAAAGCACTGGTCTTCCAAGCCCAAGTTGGCGGGTTCGATCTGAGCTCTGCCCCATGGTATTTGAAAATGCTTACATACGCCAGCCTTTATTTATTGATTTACTGGGATATAAAATACCCAGATACAAAATTTCGGCTCGTAAAAATAATTAGTGAGACCACTTCAACAACTTTTGTGCAACATAACTTTCAGAGCATTTTCTTTCACCGCGTGGCCCAGATTGAGACTAATATGTACACCTGGGAAGTTAATGGGTTTGAATATATTTCAGCTTCTTAATGAAACAAAAACTCCCTTTTAACTTTGATTTTTGCCTCCGTTGGGTGAATCGCCCTAGATGTTTTTCAGAAATGTATTTTTAAATGTCATATAATTTAAAAGAAAACTTCAGTTAATCGTAATGAAACTGCGTAATGAAACTATCTTTCAAAAATTATATTCGAGAATCCTCCTAAATTCCCTTTTATGGTATCCGTCCAGTTAATCAGGACGTGTCTTCAATCTTTGAAAATACGTTCATCGACCCTGAAATGTCTTTGAAGGTGGTGCATTTTTATCTATTGTAATCCCTTGAAAATTCCTTGATTCAAGTGGTCTCCGTTCTGGCTGTATGTGCATCAATACTCGCTGCGTGTGGGATGGTGATAAATTTAAATGAAATAACAAATAATCTCGTGGGTAGAACATAAAAGTAAACTAGAAAGTGCAGTTATATAATTTCTGGGAGTTTTTGCCTTTCGCATGTTTATTGTAGTGAAAAATGAGTAGCCCCTACGTAGTAATTAGTTGCAGTTCAGGGTCAGCAGTGACAATGCCGAGGTGAATGACTTCTTAACCATAACTCCCGTCCGTCAAGGTTGGGCTGCCCTTAAATTCCTCGAGTGTGACTCATTATCTGACCTACATTGAATAGGCCTGCCTCAGCAAGTGCTCACGACCCTCTGTTCTGCTCCATTGGACGTGTTTATATCCGCCATGCTGGAACATGCTCATTGGATTGTTTGATCTTGTGAACAACCCTTATTTTCCAGATCAAGTTTTATTCGTAAGTTTTGCGTCCCATTAACTACTTTTTCGGAGACGAAGTGCTGGAATTTTGTCCCTTAGAAGTGTTTACGTACCAGTAAATCTACCAGACTGGAGCCTGACTTATTTAAGCACCTTCAAAAACCACCGAACTGAGCCAGGATCAAACCTGCCAAGTTTGGGTCAGAAGGCCAACACCTCACCCGTCTGAGTCACTCAGCCCGGCTCTAGAATCTGTAAATATAACTTGCTTCACAGGTTTCCTTTGGCTGTTGCCTCATTAAAATGTTTCTTGCTTTAGTAGCAGTTGTAATCGTTACATGTTCCGGTGCATTCTTACCGTATCCAAGGATAGATACTATAGTATTCGGCAGATAAGACTACAGGCGTTTGAAATGTGGATGTACGCAGAATGTTACGGATTCCATAAATTAACATAAATAAATAAATAAATAAATAAATAAATAAATAAATAAATAACATTCAATTTATTTCGTGCATGTGGTAGTACAGTATCTCGCTTGCTACCGTTTGACCCATCTCTATTCCTGGTGTGCTTGAAGAGCAGGACAGTAATTTAGACTGTTGAGTGCTGGCCCTGCGAACTCAAGTTGGCGGGTTCGATCCCGGCTCAGTCCTGTGGCATTTATTTATTTATTTATTTATTTATTTCGTCAAAAATGGTGCGAGTTGCTCTTTTAGCGTCGAAATAAAACCTCCCGTGTATTTGTACTTTGAAATATCGTTATGCGCTCATGGGACTGCCGGTCCTCTGGAAACCCCTTCTGGTATTTCCTGGAAGGGATAAGCAAGGCCAGAAATCTTCCAGCCAGCCTGAGGGCATGAGACAGCATCCCTTGTGATGTGCTTTTCGTCTAGTGTCTCCGTGGATTTTCTGAAAGGCGAAATTAAAACGTTCTTATTGTGTTTGCACCTCGAGAATACTAGCACTTCTTCAGCAGGTATATAAAAGCAGGCTAGCCGTGAACAGGAGTGTCGTTGGAGAGGAATGTTGAGTGTCACCGTGCTGAAGCGTGTTAGTCGTCGTTGTTTAGTAGTTGGTGTTGAGCAGTTCAGTGTGTGGAGCGGTTCCTTGAATTGGACGAGTTATCGGTCTTGTCTGGAGTCTAACCAAGTTTATAGTTGTCGTCACGGTCTAAATTTCGTTGTTGGAATCTGTGCATTAGAGCTGCTGTGTGAAGTGACTGGTGCGTGCTAAGTAAAGCGAAAGGTGTGACGTGGCATCAAAGATACGGTTCGCCCTTTCGAGGTAAATAGTAGTTAGCTTGGCCACTAATTGTTGCCATTCATTGTAAAGTGATTGGGTCATCCTACATTTAGATCAATAAAAGTGTTTTATTCGAAAGAATATGAAAATAATGTTATTTACTTCAGTGTATTTATTTTGTATGGGTGATTGTACTGATATAGAAAACAAGAGAATGAGTTGGGAATGCGGTTAGGGTCGTGTAGCTGAGATGTTGCAATCGGGTGGTAGTGGGTTCGAACCCCACTTTCGGTAGCACTAAAGGTGTTTCGTGGTTTCCCATTTTCATACCAGGTAAATTCTGATGCTATACATTAAGCCCACGGCTGCTATCTTCCCAATCCTAGCACTTTCCCATTCCGCCTTCGCCGAAAACCTTCGACGAGTTCATGCGACGTTAAGAAAGTACAGTATAAAAAAAGAAAACAAGAGACTATTTTAAATTAACATTAATTTTTATGAATATTTAGATTGTTTCAAAATATACTCTAATATATCTTCATGTTCGATATATAGGTTAAGGAGTGATTCATGCTAATTTCTCAGTTTTTAAGGTAAATTATATCAGGACCTTGTATGTGGCTATTTTCCCTCATTTTTTCTTAAGAGCACGAAGCGAATTACGGGATTCCACTCTATGGTTCAAGAAGATTGTTAACTTTCAACATCACCATTTCCAAATTTTCAGAAATAAGCCTTAATGGGTGTTATTTTTTAAGGAGTGACATTGAAATTTAACGATTTTGAACATACAGATGTATATCTGTTGACTCGGACAGATAGGTCGAACCCCACTGTTGCTCATCCTTAAAATGATATGGCTGTCGGTAGTGTCTTCTCTTAGACTCCGCGAAAAATGTTTTCCTGTATAACGTCCGTTCCTAAACCTGAGTTAAATTATGGAGAACACTCCAGGGTGGACGCCTCATCCACACAACTTTCTGGGCATACACACTAAGTTAATAGAACTGCTGTCCAGTGTCCCAAACCAATTTGCATGGAGTAGGAAAAATGTAGCCTACTTACAGTAAGTTGTAGTTGGTCGGAAATGGGTTATGACGAAAATGCAGTGCTAGTAAGGACATACGTGATCATTACTGTACAGACAAGACCATCGTTAAATGAAAACCGTGACCTACATTGTGGTTTGGTTATCTTGTTCTAATGCACCAGAATGCATTCTTCCTTCTTACAGCCTCCTCTCTTTTGTACATTGACCTAGTTCTGGTTAGTATTCCGTTAATACTGCAATATCCTGTCATATTTCTTTTTATAACATTCATTTCCTTGTTACAATGTACGGAGACACGACCTGGGTTGAAGGAGTGACAAGTTAATTTAAATAGTAGTTTCTCAAATTCAAACTTCTGAGAAGGTTGATTAAGTCCCAGTACAGCGATGTGAAAATGTACATATTTTTAAAAATGTGAACAACTCTACTTATGAGAACTTCAAGGCAACATTGAAACGGAAAATTTGATACCAAGAACTGATACCCCTAGTATCTATAATAATAATAATAATAATAATAATAATAATAATAATAATAATAATAATAACAACTAAGGAACATTCTAATGCAGCAGAGCCGCATACGGCAAGCTGGCTTTACACGCACGAAATATTCGATAGGAGTCTAGGGCGAAGGGACCATGGGGACTGTATGAAATTCCTCGAGGGTGTACTGTAACAACTATGCTGCTGTATTAACATATTTCATTGAACCTGATATTTTGAATGAATCAACGACCATGGGTGTGTATGCGCCTTGTTCTGTACGGAATGATTCAGAAAGTTTCCTTGGTGGATATATTCCCAATCTGTATATATTTATTTAAGAATGATATTCATCAGAGTATCCTAAAGTCTTCTTTTTCTACAGCTTTTTCCACACCTGTGGGGTCGCGGGTGCGAACTGTCGCACATGTGGATTTGGTCCTGTTTTACGGCCGGATGCCCTTACTGACGGTTTTAAAATTTCTCACTTGGAGGAGAATTAGTCTTAAGGGTTCGATAGTTCTGAATTCTTAGATGGTTAGATTAATTCTGCACAATTGCCTACGTGGAGAGAGTCGTGTAAGTCAATGGATGATTGGTTTGGCAGTCGTGAATATGGTTTTCCTTGGATTTCCCACTCTCACACCGGGCAAATACCGGGGCTGTATCGTAATTACGGTCATGAATCGCTGCTTTCCTGGCGCAATACTGTATAATCGAAAACCTTCCTCTAGAAGTGTGATGTTAAACATATAAAGAAGTGTATACTCTCCATGGGCTTATGCCGTATATTGAAATTCCAACGGCATAATATCCGCTCAACATAGAAAGCTTTCTATGGTTGACCAGACAAAACATATTTCGCTTTGTCTTGATGGAGAAAAACTACAGTGATGTGTGGGAGTAACTCATAGTAAAAATTACTGAAATCCAATTACACTACATACCCTTCTTTGTTTGGTATTCCACAACCTACCTTTGAGAATGTGATGAACGTACAGTACGCAGATATATAGCGCTTTTTTAAAATACTAAATAACAGCGTCCCGTGCCGAATATAAAAACTTTCGCAGATATGAACTCGAAAAAGGTGAGACTTACAGGACCTCAGCTCCACTTCATCAGTCCACGGACCCCAGGTTCCTCGTTTCAAGTGAACAACTTAGTAGATTACGTAACTATTAATATCGTGATCATAGCCCCGGCACCTCCTGTTTTACATGGAATTCAAACCAAAAGAACGTGACTTTTAATTTCGAAAAGCACATGCATTGGAGCTTCTCGTTCATTTTTATTAGACCTCATTTGGTCAACTCTGGTTGCCTTCTAATGTCGACTGTGTTATGTTCGCACGGCTTAGTTTTTTGTTTCCTTCTTTCCATGACACCTCTTTCGTTAGAAGATAGGCCTGTTACGTACTTAAAATATTAGTCGGCCATACCAGGAATTGAACTTTTTCGTCCGGTGCTCTGTCATCCGGCTCTAACCCCAGGTATGGTAGCGCGCTAAACCTGACTGCTCAGTTGGTCCTTGTGATTTCGCTTTAACGTCGCTGGCGATTAAAACACATACAATTCGCTCTGCTTTTTTAGCATGTGTAGCACTCAAAATTCTACAAAACCCATCTTATCCTGCCGGTAATGCGAACACGCATGACTACTCGGTCAACCGACGTACCCGCTGCTCGTCCCGCTGTCATCTACACACTGCTGTAAACAAACACTGTAGCTCCGCCTCGCTCAAGTGCAATCTTATTTTGAATAAGTAATCTCTCAATTCTTCGATTAATCGAAATTATTGCTCTTAAGCTTTTGTTCGCCATCGAAGTTACTGTAATTGTATTCGCCTTTAGTATATACCACTGCCTTCGACACAGGAGTAGTACTTCCCCGATTACGAAACCGAGATTGTACAGAACTGTTATTGCAACGAATGTTCTCAGGAATTTACATTGTTTTAAGCCAATAGTGTATTTTCTTCTTTGTATATTACACCTTAACACCAAACTACAGGCAGTTAGTGCACAGAAGCATTGTGATCTGAAGTTTCTTGAGTGTGGTGGTGGTTAAAGTTGTTTTATTTCAGAATAGGATGGGAATCCGACCCAAATTATGAAGAATGGCTTACTAACATGACTGGCGACTCAACACAGGCCTTTTGCAAATATTGTCGTGCATTTATATACCTACGCTAAATAGATATACCAACACAACAGAAGCTTAGTTTTAAGCCTTCGGAAGGAATTTTATCAGTGTTCGTTCCTGAACGTTGCTAACAGATCACTTAAGAATGTATTCTTTAATTCCCAAGCAGCCAGTAATCTTAGACTGCATCGAACAAAATGTACAGAAATTATTAGGAAGGTGCTTAGTACTCAGTTGAGTATTTACAGCTTCTAAATAAAATAATTGTAGTAAATTAAAACTATTTTAAATTGTCAGGTATAATATTACAAAAAACGGGTTGAGATTTTTTTAAATTGAACAGTATTTCACTGACTTTTAGCGACATTCTCGTTCTAAGAGTTGGCAACACTGCCTGTAGTCGCTGTACGTGTAATTTTCTGGTGTATAGTTCGAAGCTCTTTCGTTATCTCGTAGTTCTCTCGCGCGCGCTTGTCATAAACATTGTAAAGAGCATCGCAGCACTTCCCGTCAGTGACGACTGGCTTATGTTCATTCTTGTATTCCCAGATTTCATCGACGCTGGTCTAAAACACCTTTCGTCGTCTTTTAAGTTTGTTGCTACGTGTGTATGTGGTAAGTGAAATGCGACCGGCAATGTTTGTTTTAATTTGGTTCGCAGTTCCTGGTTCAAATATATTTTTAGATTGGACAGAATGGTTTGCAACGTTAATTCCTGCACTGTGCAGTATAAGAAGAAATTTAAGTGTCTTAAAAGTTAACATATCAACGTTCATGTTTACCGAAGTCTCTTTTATTTCCTATAAAACCTTTCTTTTCAACCTCATTTATTTGGTAGTAGAAACTTACAGCTCTTCAGAAACTTTTCATGACAAATTATAGAGAAAATGACTTCAGCGTTTCAAAACTTTCATAATACATAGTTGTATGTAATACATATGGACGAGTCATCAGCTCGAAGGGTTATTGGTTTCCCAACAATTCTGCCATAGAAAGCCAGAACGTCATTGAAGAGATGTACTAGGGAAATGAATGTGACTGAGTGTGATAGTTTCTTGTAGTTTTCCTCTTTGTACCACAAAGTAATTTGTAGTATTTACTTAAGCAAGCCCAATGAAGCGTATACACCAACCGACTCTACTAACACTACATCGGCATCATTCATCAGAGTGAGTAAATGGGCAAAGAAAATTTGTTCTGTAGTATTGGTCATGCCTCAAGCCACTTTCATGTCGCCAAAGTTGCCGCGCTGAGTGGCTCAGACGGTTGAGGCGTTGGTCTTCTGACCCCAACTTGGTAGGTTCGATCCTGGCTAAGCCCGTGGTATTTGACGGTGCTCAAATAAGACAGCCTCGCGTCGGTAGCTTTAGTGGCACGTAAAAGAACTGCGGGACTAAATTCCGGCATCTCGGCGCCTCTGAAAACCGTAAAAGTAGTTAGTGGGACGTAAAGCCAATAACATCGTTATTATTATTATTATTATAATTATTATTATTATTATTATTATTATTATTATTATTATTATTATTTTATTCATATCTCCAAAGCCAAAAATGGCACAGGTTGTTGAAAATAAAACTTGTAGCCCAAACCAGAAGACATATTTACTGTGAAATCTCTCCCAGAGATATCTGGGTTTATTGGGAACTGTGTATCGGGGGGGGGGGGGCGGATACAATACTGAAAAAACCGAACACTGTTGTATAATAATAATAATAATAATAATAATAATAATAATAATAATAATAATAATAATAACGATACATAGCCTAAGGGAAATGCTAAGATAAGTGAATGACATATGATTACTGTTAAAAGAAATGGAAAGTAGGAAAATTAAATGTACTGGACATAAATTACGAGTACCGGGTTTCTTATTGCAAACTGTCATTATTACACAGATACACATTACTTCAGACGTAACAAACACAAGTCAATCTCTCTTGAAACTGAAGTTAGCTTGCCGACATCTTTAGCTTCTGACCAATGCATAACACTCATATGGCGCATGATATATTTGAAAATCGTTAAAGTAGTTAGTGGGACTTTCCAGGAAAAGTATTTGCCTCGAAATATTGTTGGTTTTTTTTTGTGTGCATGTACTGTGAAATTCGTGTTTTGAATTAAAACAAATTATATCTCAGATGGAACGTGGTTTAACTAAGAAATTAAAGAAACCTGGATGTAAAATTTTTCGATAATTGAAAAGATCTTACCACTTCCCAACCATGCCGTCTGGGCGATCATCGCGTGTAGAGGGCGTTTTTGGTGTTCAAGAAGCTCACGCGACCTACAGATCTATAACTTAAGGTCATTTCAAAGGATGGGACATATGACCGTCGCCTCGGTTAGAAGGACAAATGAATAACGCCCGTCTCGAAGAGTTCGTTTCTGTGGCAACGACTGTTACCAATATTAGTGGCGCATCATAGGTATTTCCAGCCATTATCACTTCAGTTTCTAGTTTGGTTTCTTTAGTGATAATACAATAGTAACCTTCCTAGGAAGTAGGTCAAGGAATTTAATCATTTTTTTACAACTTGCTATATGCCGTACCGACACAGATAGGTCCAGTCGTGACGATGGGACATGAAAGTGCTAGGAGTGGGAAGGAAGCGTCCGTGGCCTTAAGGTACAGCCCCAGCATTTGACTGGTGTGAACATGGGGAAACTACGAAAAACAATCTTCAGGGCTGCCGGCAGTGGGGTTCGAACCCACTCCCCCGAATATTGGTTACTAGCCTCACTTAATAACTGCAGCTGTCGAGCTCTGTTAATCACTTAACAATGAAACAATTCGACTAGTGGAATTATGTTTGTTAAACTAGGCATATATTCAGTCGTCCTCTCTTTAAGGTCCTCCGTCGCATCATAACATCCCGATTAACAGGAAATCGGTGATCTTTCTCGAGATACTTCGTAGTATTCCACGAATGTTCATTCATTTAACGTGCTACTGCTCTCGCACTGGTCGACCTTTATGATCTGAGTTTCAGTATTAAACCTTTTAATATTTAGTTGCGGGCGAAAGAAATCAGATAATTGGTGGTATATCCCTTCAGTTGTGTATATGCTAGTCTGAAGAAAACGACAAATATGAATTTTCAATTAAATTAAATTTTTTTAATATTACGTAATCAGTTTCTGGCAATATCTCGCCGTCTCTTGAGTTCGGGCGTCTTAGAGAAATCGCATGGCAGTTCCTACAAGCACTGTACTTCCAAGACCGTAAGAATCGGTAGGCTCTGTTTCAGACATGCTTTTTGTAGAACATAACTTCAAACTTCATGACATGGTTGCAAGAATGATGTAGTACATCACACCACCATAGATTTGTCACAGTGTCAGTTAACAAACTTTGGGATATTTATCTACATCTTATGCCATCATTGCCAGTCGATAGAATCCGTACAAACCATGACAGATCTACTTCATAAGTGGGAAAGGGTGTCTTCCAAAGTATGTAGCTGTAGCTTCCCAAGGCAGACAGTCCAACATGGTAGCTCCTATACTGAAAGCCCCAGAGATTACTGGGACAAAAGTAAAGGTGGTAGAGTACACAAATAAGTTATGTGAGAAATTTGTAAATATTTTAATGGTTCATTGTTCTTACTTAATTTGTAGTGTAATACGTGATAGTGATACATAATGCCATACGTTTAATAATAATAATAATAATAATAATAATAATAATAATAATAATAATAATCCAAGGTCTTACAGCGCAAAGAACTCTGAAATAAAGTATATATAGTGTCCTAAGCTTGGGATAATCAATCCTACGTGCACCTGGCAGCTTTACTATGTCCCTGGAACGAATGCTGTCTGTTTATCGTCTAGTAGAGGAATGTAAACTGCGCAGATGGAGTGTGTTGCGGCTGACTCAGCAGAGAAAGTGAATAGCTGAGTCGACCAGAAGCTAGCACAAGGACGCCAGCAGATTATCGGATGGCTGGGACTGTAGAATCAGCCTATCTGCGCATACCGCCGATTAATGCTGTATTGGGCACTGCCAAATGAGGCTCGAGCCTTTTGTGTTACAGGTAGAGGACCGCCTGACGACACCAGCAAGTGGCTCAAGGTGACCAGGTCTGCAGGTGAACTTATCCTTTCGATTTTCCGTGAATTCGTAGGTGGTCTTGGCATTTACTTAGCCGAAATGTTGGATGCCCTCTGTTTTGAACTACATTCCTCCTGAAATAAAGTCTAGTTGATTATACTTTTTTCCGTCTGAATGTATACTTCCAATTTTTTTGTGAATTCTAGGGCGGTCGACGATGGCTGGCTGGGACAGTGTCACAGTGTCTTAGCTCTTGTTCTCTATAAATGTAGGGCCTATATCAAACATACTTCAAATGGAAGGAAGTGATATATTCCAAGCCTTCAGACCTGAATATTGTATTCTTTCCGATATAAAGTTCGGTTGTATAAATTGGTTGTTCAGGTTTCTACAAAAGTTTTGTTAAGCTATCAGCGTAGATGACTTCGTGAAAAAATCTGTTTTTTTGGTTTTACGGTCCGGTCTGGCTCCTTGGTTGAATGACCAGCGTACTGTATGTTTGGTTCAAGGGCCGCTGGTTCGATTTCAGGCATTTTAACTGCGTTGTAGTTAATTTCTCTGGCTCGTGAACTGGGTATTCGCCTTCATCTTGATATACTTCTCTTCATCTATATGAAATACACTATCGCCATTACCCACCTCTAACACACTATAGAAAATACATCCCTCCACATAAGGTTGGCGTTAAGAAGAGCATCGGACCGTAAAACTGGACCAAGTCCACCTTAATTGCATAATTAAAAAATGCCAGGAAGGTGATTTTATGACCTGTAACTACTGTTTTTACAGTTGTCGGACACGCTGAGGTGCTGGAATTTTGTTCTGCAAGATTATTTACGTGCTAGTAAATTACCGAAAGGAGGGTGGTATTTTTCAGTACCTTCAAATACTATCAGATTGGTCTCTGCCGTATGAGCCATTCGGCCCCACAAAATATGGAGTATAAAATTTGCTATGTAGAGAAATAATTATAGGTGCATGTAGGCCCTGCTCAAAGAAAGGTAAGAGAAAAATCGAACAAGAAAATGAAGCTCGGGAAGTCAAAACTAGTCTTGTGACTCGTAGGATAAAATGCCACAAAATAATTTAAACTTTTCTTTTAGAACAGTAAATCATTATGATGGGGATCACAGTTTCATTATGCAAGAACTATACTAGTGTATCCTTGGTGGCATTCCTATTCACTGTGATTCATCATTCCAGAACAAATAATTTCTAGTGTCTTAAGAGACGTAAACATTGATACGGTAACTATTAAAGGGAAGTTTAATGTTTATCATTTGTTGCTCATGTTGAGTCATTGGTCCATAGACTGGTTTGAATCAGCTCTCCATGCCACCCTATCCTGTGCTAACCTTTTCATTTCTATGTAACTACATCCCATATCTGCTTGTAATATTCATACCTTCGTCGACCCCTAGCGTTCTTGTTGCCTACATTACCATCAGAAACCAACTAAAAAAGTCCTGGCTGTCTTAAGATGTGTCCTATCATTCTAATCTTCTCGTCAAATTCACCAAAATCTATCTCCTCTCACACATTCGATTCACTAAACGTTCATTTGTAATTAATCTACCAATCCAACTTCAGCATTCTTCTGTAACACCAAATTTCAAAAGCTTCTATTCTTGCTCTTTCTTTCTTAGCTAGTTATCAGTGTTTCATTACCATGCAATGCCACGCTCCAGACAACTCTTCAGAAACGTCTTTCTAATTCCTATAACAAACGTTCACGAAGGGAGCAAATTTCTTAAGAACAACTTGCTTGTGCTAGTGTTCATTTTATGTCCTTACTTCTTCCATCTTTAGTTATTGTACTATCAAAGTAACAATATTAATTTACTACCTTTTAAGACTTCATTTCGTAATCTAATATTGAATTCATCGCGTGACTTCCTTCGATGGCACTAAATTACTTTTATTTTGGACTTATTTTAATCTTGTACTCTTTCTCCAAGACCTCGTCCATACCATTCTTGCCCATCATACGTAAATGGTTATATTCCGTAATGCAATTTCTTGTCCCCAGAGCACATGCACTGCTTATCCCATCGTTGGTCCTCGTGGATAAAGATTAGATGGACAAAACGAGTTGAGAATTTGAACGCCGAACGCCTGCCGTAATGATTCCTGAATCCTGTTTTGTTAGATAAGCGACTTTTTGAGCAGTATGTTGTTCAAAATTCACCGCGTCCATCTTGAGCAGCTATGCCCAAACGCTGCACAGTCCAGTGTGTAGTTACCATACACAGACTTCGCACGCGTGAAGAGCTTGGTAGGCGTGTTCGTTCTCGGGGAGGGGGAGAGATGTAATGCAGTGGAGAACTCTGACCGTAGAGTTGGCCAGGTGTATTGTAAGTTTGACGGCTAGGAAACATAGCATACGCGGTTCAGGACGGCGGTTCGTTGGAAGTGCTGTTGCAAACTCATTGCATTATGGAAAACACGTCAGAAAAGAGAAGACATGGCGAAACTTTGCAATCCTTTAAAACATTATATTTGAGGTTTCTCTCTGTAATGAGACTTCACAAGCCACGGTTGCGTGCGAGATTATCTGACGAAAGCTTGCGAAACATCTTGCGCTTGTCTGTGTGTCGTATGTTTGTGTTGGACATTGGTTTCATCATTACTTCGACAAAGCGTTAATATACGATACTATAGCATTTCGTATGTGATATCTTATATAGAATGTATTGTCACAGGTTTACTCAAGTACATATCGTATGAATTTGTATTTGTTTATTGTATATGACGTATAAACCACAATAACATAATGTACGGTGTGAAATTTTCGGACTCGGAAAGGATGACTGCTACTACTGTAACAGTATTCCCCTTCCAAATGGATGGTAGAGTTGGTCACGCTGGAAGGAGCAGTTCCTGAGGGGTGGTAAGCTTAATGTGCAAGTATGAGGCCAACTTATTGCACAGCGATCTAGTGAATCGCAGTGATTTGTGGTCGAAACCTGAGGACATATAGAATTTTTTGTCCTCAATTTTCCAAAACTTCCATAAGACATAGTCAAAGGTACGGTAGGTACTTACTCCCTCTCCCTCGTGTCCCTCAGTTACTAATTTGGAAATTCGGGGTTACGTAAAAGAGGGAGTTGGCTGTGGAGTAAGGCCCGTGTAGCTGTGAGCTTGCATTCGGGAGATCATGGATTCGAACACCGTCGTTAGTAGCACTGAAGGTGGTTTTCAGTGTTTTCGAATTTTCACGCCACGAAAATGCTGAAGTTGTACCTTCAATAAGGCCACGTCAGTTTTCTCCTGCCAGAGTTAGTTACAGATGTGGTATTGTGGAGGTGTGTAGTTAATTCAGAAGCTTGCAGGCTGAACGCCGAAAGACTTGCTTAGTCTGTAATGAATATGGATGTAATAATAATAATAATAATAATAATAATAATAATAATAATAATAATAATTGTTGTTGTTAAGAGGAAGTATAACTGGGCAACCATCCACTAACACTACCGGAGGGAAAATATGGAAGGGGTCCGACATTTCGAAAAATGAAGGTATCGGCCAAAGAAAGACAAGGCCCACGAAGGGCGTCAAGCGAAATGCTCCGTAGGCCTCTCTCTACATATGGTACCGTCGGGGTCGGAAAAGAACAACAGTTGACCAAGTGAGGTCTAATAGAGTAACTGAAAGTGAGGAGCATGACAAAAGTAGAAACAAGTAGGACTCGCCTAAAGGCTGCGTGATCGCCAACCCACACTTCTTAGTAAAGAGCCCCTGTGGTCCCTTTTAGTCTCCTTACGACTGACAGGGGATACCATAGATGCATTCTACCACCCCCACCCACAGGGAATATTGATAATGACTGAAGTCCCTGTTTCTGCAAATATGCGACGACACAAAGTACTGAATCTCCTGTCGTGGTTGTGCGCTAGAAAGGATGTTGTTTATTCAGTTGCTGTTGCTTCTGCGAGTTCCAGCTGTGTGTTACAAAGTTTTCATTTATTTTTTTCTGTCTTTTGTACGATGAAGAATATCTAACAATAAGCCGGATAATCTTTAAGCCGGGCTTCGCGCCACTAACATAAGACAATGGTTTGTTGCCTGGACTCTGGTACAAGAATCCCTCCAGTTGACAGCTCGTTGTCTTCACAATGGCTAGTTAGTGTGGATTAACTTCCCGCCCACAATAAACCGGCTGAACTTCTCCTCCTTACGGTCATTATACGCCTACAGGTCTTCAAGGTCCGGATTTCGATCCTCGCCTGTTCACGATGACCTTACCACCTACACAAACAGCTTGACCTCTGCAACTTGAGCCTCGCATGGAGTGCCGCCATTTAAAGTGCAGTTTGCTTGTAAGCGCCTGTTAAACGTTTTCCAATATCAATGATTCTGTATTCTTAGCGAACGATTTTTTCTCTGCAGAAAAGTGTTCGTTTCTGTAAGTTGCGAAACCTACCCTTGTTAGTTGATTCCGATCTATAGGGCTGTAACTTTCGATTTCGGAAGTTTCGCATGTATTGATCTGAAATAAATCACGGGAACTAGCTATTGCTAAGTTCGTTAGATGCTCTATGCTCTATTCTAGGTTGCGGTAGTGAAATGCAGCACAGTCGGTGACCCTGTTAGGGTGTGCAATTGCGAAAGCGCTTCGCTAAGAAATATTTTCAGGTCAAAAGTTTGACACTTCAGCATATCTTAGAAACCCTCTTTTTAAGTACCGGGTGAGTTGGCCGTGCGGTTAGGCGCGCGCGGCTGTGAGCTTGCATCCGGGAGATAGTGGGTTTGAATCCAACTGTCAGCAGCCCTGAAGATGGTTTCCATTTTCACACTAGGTAATAGCCATAGGAGCCATAAGAACCTGTGTCGGTGCAACGTAAAGCCTCTAGCAGAAATTCTTTTTAGAGTTCTTGTCGCTTGTCCTCACTGCAGATCTCCAACTTGCTAATATTTGTCTGGAACGGGTGACCCTTATGTAATCTTGATTGACAGCTCTCACCTTTCACTTGGCAAGAATCAGTCACTTCACATAGTAGCTACATGCACACAGGTTCAAACACAAGTCTTGTTGACTATCGCAACTCGATTGCTGTACACTTGGCTAGACTCCAGACAAGACCAGTAACTCGCACAATCAGTTCACTTCCCTTCCCTACTCCACACACTGAACACAAATCATTTGGCAAGTCACACCAGCCACATAAAAATCACGTACAACTGCTAACACTACTCCAACTTCGCCACGACGAGTCTCTCAACACTCACACTGCTCTGCTCTGTAATTTAACAGTACTCTGCTCCTCCTCCTCCTCCTACTACTACTACTACTACTACTACTACTACTACTCTACTACTCCTTGTTCACGGCGAGCCTACTTTATATCCCCGGTAAAGAAATACTAGAATCTTCGAGTTGCACCCGGAGTCGGAAAATTGCAGTTTCACGCTCAAAAAATCCATAGAGACGCCGGATGAAAAGCACAATACAAGGAGAGGCTGTCACATGCCCTCACGTCGGCTTGAAGGTCACCAGCCAGACTTATTTCTTCCAGGAAATACCGAAGGGGGGTACAACAGGGCTGACAGTCGCATGAGCAAGTAACATTGGCTAGGCTTGTCTCGTAAGATTCGTGTACTAAGTGGACTCCTGTCGTATTTATTCAGAACCGACCTGAATAACATTTACTGCTAGTGAAGAAGTAAAACGTGCATTTTTATGACCTTACGTTCTGCTTCCAGTATTTGAAATACATAATTTGTGCACAAATATAGATCTTGATGAAAGTCTGTCTACAGTCAGGGAACTGTTGTAGGTTCGACGAGATGTTTGATATTGAGGTGCTTTCATCTACCGTAATGCTTATGCACTTAGTGTTTTGGTGGTAGCAACAACTAGTTGTACTTGGGTAACCAAGGTCTTAACTTCGATTTTAATCGTCCTTGCTGTATGTGTCGCCGTCTGCCGTCTCCTGGTCTGCACGCAACAGCACGCGCAACTTAACGGCAGCTCCACACGCCATACCATGGGAAAACCGGCGCGAAAGTGATAAACACGCCTCTTGACAATCGCACTACAGGGCTGTCAACTAACCTGTCGAAAGACACCGAAGCCACCTTCCGAGAAACCATTCTTACACGTTGTATTTAAGATACGTCAGAGATTGGGCGGGAATGGGGATAATTTTAAAATCGATTTGTAATCCCATATATGTGATTTCGCTACTCTTACGGGAGGATGTATCCGTATTATCGTTAGACTTCGGAGTGAACTATAGTACTTCCCCAAGTTAGCGTGTTCGGATCAGGTTTAGCCCGGTGATACTTCAAGGTGCTCCAATACACCCACCTCGCCGGGCATGTAAGAACAAAATACCGCCACCTCAGTATCTTCGAAAACCGTAAAAATAGTGGGACTTACTATCCTATCGTATTTACCATTTGAACTGTATAGCAGTACTGTTATCAGATCCTGCTTCTGATTTGAAAGATTTTTTTTTTTTAATGAAAAGTCTTGTTTTAAGTACATCGCCATGATCTACGCTGGGTTCCATTTCCCGCCACTTTCACTAATTTGACTTTGAGGGACGACACGACAATGACAGCAATGTGGCCACTTTATAAGACTTCTCATAGTCTGCGCTATTTGTTACGGCTGCCTCTTTAGATCAGTTCTAGTGTCGGCCTCCGGATCCCAAGTTTGACTTCAGATCTGGCAGAGGTAGTCGGATTTTTGAAGGGCGGAAGAAGCCTGCACGGCAGTCCGTTTTATGAAGTCTGCCTTCTGGTAGAATTAAACGGAACGTCGAAATTGACACGCAGGTAGTCTTGGTGGCTTCATATCAAACTGCCTTCACAAGGTAGCCCAGGTATTTATTATTATGATTATTATTATTATTATTATTTCCATGGCGTGCCTCAGGCTATGAAACCTGCTATTGTGCCAAACCATGTCTTACAATGTACATACAGTAGTTAAATAACACAAAGTATAATACTAAACTGTACAAATGGTTAAAAAACGCATTAAAGGAAAGAAAAAACATGAAATGATCCAGAATACACAGTTGTACTAATGAGTCAATAAAAAATTTAGCACGAAATTTAGTGGCACGGAATGCATTCATGTATCTACACTCAACTGAATCCGTCGAAGTACAGCTCCAAACTTTCTTTTTAAATACCAGTTCAAATAGGGTGTCCCTTAGATCATTGGGCAACGAATTCAGTGTTCGAATTGCACTGACAACGACTTATTGTAGAGGGTGGGTCTGTGATTTGGTATTTTGAGGATTACATTAGCTGTAGCGCTGTCGGGACAAGGCGGAGGGGCTTGATGCGGATTATAGAAAATGACGTAATTTGTCAGTAAACTGATTAGTTGATATCACAAGGCAGTAATCTGACTGGTTGAAAATGACAGTAGTGATAACTTTGAAACGAAAAGAAATCGCTTAGCATGAGCCACCTAATGCAGAAACAATACGAACTTAGAAAACACAACAGTAGTGACATCATGCAATTTTCTGGTGAATCACCATGACGATAGTAGAGCTCAGCTCATCTCCGTGAGATTTCACTACATTCAGGCGTAGAAGGGTTTTCCGGCAACTAGGGAGAAGTTGTACTACCGTTAATAATAATAATAATAATAATAATAATAATAATAATAATAATAATAATAATAAAAGCCTCCGTGGCTCAGGCGGCAGCGCGCCGTCCTCTCACCGCTGGGTTCCGTGGTTCAAACCCCGGTCACTCCATGTGAGATTTATGCTGGGCAACGCGGAGGGATACAGGTTTTTCCTCGGGTGCTTTCGGTTTTTCCTGTGATCTTTCAATCTAGCGACACACTCCGATATCATTTCATTTCATTAGTCATTCATTAATCATTGTCCCCCGAGGAGTGCGACAGGCCTCGGCAGCCGGCACAATTCCCATCCTCGCCGCTAGAAAGGGGCTTCATTCATTCCATTCCTGACCCGGTGAAATGACTGGAAACAGGCTGTGGATTTTCATTTTCAATGATAGTAATTGTTCCGGGGATTCTGTGGAACGCAGATATGTAAGAAGGTGCGAGCATAAATGGGTGGACAGAGAAAAAGATCAAATTTTAATTTAAAAATCCTAAGTTACAATTTTACAAGATCACTAGTGCTCCATTCAATTACTCCTCCAAAATTGACTACATTCAAAGAGAGTCTTTGTTCCACACGATTACTCTCCAAACTTATTACAATCCAAGGCACAATCTACATTTTAACACTAGATTAATACAGTTTCCACTGTAACCCGCTCGACTGTCTGTTTCATTTAAATAGATAAACTTTTAACGGAGGCAAACGGTGCCTATTCTACATGGCCTTAGTGGAAAAAGGAAAGATTTAATATTGTCGGTCATAAACCGAAATGTTAGGACGCGAAAACTTGCACTCCTTTAATGTTAACTAAAATTCTAAAAACCCTGTGTAGGCTTATGGCCCGAAGTTAGAGGCTAAGCCTATACTACGGAAATGATTAGATGGAGAGAAATTTTTAAATTACAAAGATACATTTTAAGGTTTACTAAATCGGTCACCTCGGTACCAACTTGAAGGAGAATAAGTGTCTTCACACTCGTTATCCCTAAGTTAGACCAAGGTCTTTAAACTTGGTAGAAACTTTACATTGAAAGATTTACATTAAGAACGGATTTTGAAACCTTTCCCTGAAATCAGCTTTCAGAAACTGTTACATGATTAAAAGGTGTCTGCCATTACCTTGAACTGGAGAGCTTTCCGGTGATGGGCGAGGCGTGCCCCCTGCCTCCTCTGTGAACAAAATCTACTGCTTGGCTGGAGCGATCGAAAGACAACGTGGCCTAAAAGGTCGCAGCTTTTATAACCGAGAGGAAGGTTCCAAAATTCTCTGGGCCGAAGCGCTACACGCACCCACAATTTCTGTTGGTTGATTCAATAAATCTCAAATTCCTGATAGGCTACAATTTTAAGCAGGCGGGAAGTGATAGAAGTGCTGCTAACCTTAGAACATAAAGAACAATCTACAAACAGATAGTTCTGAAAACCTTGACACAACAAAATTACTTCGAAAATTAACTGCTCATACTCGTACCAGAGGGAGCACATCAGGCGAGAGTAGACACATCTGACGATAAATGTTCAATCTTCTTCCAATAGAAGGTTCACTGCGTATTATAGATTACGTTCTAAAAAGTGCTTATTTTGAATGTACGGAGTTGATGTACCTCCGGTACAATAATAATAATAATAATAATAATAATAATAATAATAATAATAATAATAATAATAATAATAATAATAATAATATACAATCTACTGGGCGAGTTGGCCGTGCGGTTAGGAGCGTGCAGCTATGAGCTCGCATCTGGGAGATAGTGGGTTCGAACCCCACTGTCGGCAGCCCTGAAGATGGTTTTCAGATTCCCATTTTCACACCGGGCAAATGCTGGGGCTGTACCTTATTTAAGGCCACAGCGGTTTCCTTCCTATTCCTAGGCCTTCCCTGTCCCATCGTCGCCATAAGACCTATCGGCTAGCAAAAAAAAAAAAAATCTTCCCGCAACACCTGCAAGTTGCCCAAGGACGAAGAGTACCCAAACAGCAATAGTAGATACAAATGATTGGATTAGCCATAAATGAGATGGTATGTAGTTATATAAGAGAAGGCAAGAGTTACGTGAAACACGAAATACTACTTGTTAGAACTTTCCTTCGATCACCGAAAATCTATTTGATCTAGGGTCAGTATTGTATTTCGCAATCTGTAGTGTTGAATGGAAGTCAATATGTAGCGATGTAGCCACAAAAATGGGTATAGAAATGAAAATGAAACGTTAATGATAATAGTGGAAATTCCTGCGAGGAACTGGCGACATCGCTTCTGCGTGTCATCTAGCGGTTCGCGCAGATAACTGCATGTCCTGTCTGGAATTTTTAATTATTTCAGTCTCAGTAGCCCCAAAGTGTACAGGACACGTTAAAGCTTGATGAAATTTGAGAGTCTCAAAAAACTTCAAGTATTGAACTGCAGAGACCGTCCACTTCGCATTCAGCGTTCGGTAGAATATTTTTCTGCTTTGAAACTATTATGGTCAGAGTTACACAAAGATTATAATTTCCGTTATTTTTTAATGAGGATCACATAGGATTGCAGTGAACACATTTTTTCAATCATTAGAGCAAAAGGAGGTGTTACCCCAGATACATTTTGCAGTGCCGTAAGCGGCGTAATGGTTTATCACTTGCGATCTGCTTCTGATGACAGCAATTGTGAATCTGATGTAGCAAACTTTCTATTGACTCGTGATATCATGAAGTGTAATTTTTAAGAAAATTTCGGGGGAAAAGCCTGAACTAAATAAGAACAGATCACGGTAGGGTAGTACAAGAAAATGCAGACAATTATGCCATAGGCTGGACATGTTGCAAGTTTCTTCATGCTGAATGTAGGAATGTATTGGTCATTTTATGACTGATTGTAGTATGAGGAATGTGCACATAGAAATGCAGTATGGTGATATTTGTAAAATGCTCTTTCCAAATGTGAGGGGAAAGTTGTCTGCCAAAATCTCAGGAATATTTGGTAATAGTTTTGGTCAGTTTTTGTTGGAAAGCACATATAGGTTTAGAAGTGAATTACCTGACAGTTTTCTATCATTGAATTAATGTAGTAAAAGTGCATGTAACATCTGAATGAAAGTATCGACTGGCAAGCATTTCAGTGTGTTTATTGAGGAACATATGAACGGCGAGCCTGCTAGAGGGCGAAACCCTCTCTCCGGCCAGGAGATATATCGGTGATTTGAGGTATGGAAAAGGAACTGTCCCGACACTCGCCGTAGTGAAAATAGGAAACTCTCCTCAGTACAGTCGTTGGTGGGTCCTTCTCCCGAATGCAGAGCAATAAAGCCGTGGTCACCGTTAGCCGAAGCTACTCTGCTCTATAACAGAACCAGTAATTCGCCAGAGAAAAATCGTGGCGCTGGAAATATCGAATTGAAGAAATAATTACATTGCTATTTACTTTCGCGAATTTTTGCTGTTACCAGACTGCAGTCATAACACTATGATCGAGTGTTTTAATTTAATTATTTCGTTTTATTCTTAATACTGCTTCAATCAGATCAACATCCACCTTCCTTTCTTATATTACGTTGCAACAACGCCGGAGATGGCTTAAAAATGTATATTTCATTGAGTTTTCGAACTCTATGGAGCGTTTTAATAGCTTGTGTTAGTGATAATCTCGAGCCGGTAGATGGCAGTTTTATGCGTTCTCGCCATTACTCTCCGTGGTAGTTGGAGAGTTAGTTTCAGCCATTATCCTATTGAGCTATTTGATAAGGCTTCCAGGTACGCGAGGAACTTGCCAGAGAATCTGATTCCCTCGAGATCCCTAGAGAAATCTAATTTTCCCTAAACTCTGCTGTGGAGTGGTGGGGAGGTAAAATTTGGGCTCAGGAGCAAAATGGGAAAAGTACTCGTACACAAGCTTAAGCAATTTTTATCGCCCTGTACCCGCTAGTATTTGAAGGTGATCATTTACGCCAACCTCGTGTGAATTGATTAAACGGCACGTAAAAAAGACGTGCGATACGAAATTGACACCTTGCAGTCTCCGAAAACTGCAGAAGGTGTAGTTGGACGACGAAGGCCACACCGTTAGGGTCGCGCAGCTGTGAGCTCCCATTCGGAAGATTGTGTTCGAATCCCACCGTTGGTAACCATGAATTTTTCCGTGATTTCCGATTTGGCACATGTTGGGGTGTACCTTAAAGCTACGGCTGCTATCTTTCCACCCCCCTCTGGGTGGGGGACGCAGATGAAGAATACACCCACGGTATCCCCTGCCTGCGAACTTTTATGCTACTTTATGCGAATTTTTTCGCTCTTGTTCCACTTGTGCTAATCATTAAAGCGAAAGAGGTCATTTGGGTTACGCCTGCTGAATTTTTTACCTAACAAGTAGGAAAAAGGGACGACCAAGGGATGATGCATTTTGAACCATGAGATTATCCTTGATTTGTACAATCACACGAACACAATTAGTCTATTTTTCTTGCGATTAGTACCACTACGCGAGTAATACCATGCGACTGTGGGTGCGTCACTAGGGTTGACAGTTCCCGTGTATAGAATCTACGACTGACGGAGATTTCCCTCTGTCCAGGTTCGGTTGGAACACCCCAAGGAGGAAGAGGCTATCCTCACTGGGGTGGTTCAGCACCTGGTTGTGGACATGTCGCGTCTGAGTGTCGAGAACCACCACGCGTCTGGGCAAAGCCTGTGTTTAGTACCACTACATGAGCGACGCCATAGGTCTGCGTTGCCTGTGATCAGTACCTATTATATGAGAAACTCTGTATGTCTGAGTTAGCTGCGCATAGTACATTACCTGTGAGCAGTACCACAAAGTGCAGAGCACCGTGAGTCTTCGCTACTTGTGATTAGTACCGCTACATGAGAAATACCATGGTTCTACTTTACTAGCGATAAGTACCCTTATGAGGGGCCATTGACTTGGATTTTGAACCCCTTTAGACAACAAGCATCGATTCAGGAGTGTGCTTTTGAAACAGTTCCTTGGTCAGTATATACCATTGTTTTAAGGTAGTTCCTGAGGTCACGAACCTGCTACGCTGGCGTAGCAGGGGGAGAGGTGATACTCCCACGTGGCGCGGCGCAGGTGGCGGATAGGGGGGTCCTAACCGGCTTGCCGGCTGACTTGAGGGGAAATAAAATACCTCTCGCGGACCACACTACCCCCTGCGAGTGGGGGGACGCACATGTAGAATACACCCGCGGTATCCCCTGCGTGTCGTAAGAGGAGACTGAAAGGGGGCGACCAAGGGATGATTGAACTAGAACCATGAAACTACTTTTGATTCGTACCATAACGCGGGGAACACCATCGGTTGCCTGTACTTGCGACTAGTACCACTGTATTAGGTACGAAATAGGTTTGTAATTAGTAGCAGTATAGAGCCTGGCCTGGGGGTTTTTCAGTACCCGTGCGTTGTACCCATGTGAGCAACACCGCGGGTCTGGGCGTTGCCTGTGAGTTGTACCACTATATGAGCGACACCGTGGGTCTGCGTTGCCTGCGATTAGTACCCACTACGTGAAGAACACCACGGGGCCCGTGGGACCGGCACCCGTGACTAGTACACCTAGGTGAGGAAACTCATCGGTTTTGCGTTGGCTATGAGTGGCGCCATTGTGTGAGAAACACCATAGGCTTGCGTTACCTGTACGAAGTACAATACTTGTGAGTAGTACAATCTTGTGTGAAACACCGCGAGTCTTCGCTACTTTTGATTAGTACCCCAACATGACAAATACCGTGGTTCTACTTCACTCGCGACATGTACCATTCTGTGGGGCCTTAGACATGAATTTTGCACCCCTTTAGGCATCAAGCATCATTGTGCTTTATGAGTGGTCCCTTGGTCAGTAATACCTTTATTCGCTATCTTTTGAGTCGCTCGACTGTTTTGTTTGTTTTTTGTTTTTGTTGGGTTCATGTCCATTCATTCTTCATGACATTTTTTTTATTTTATTTTAGTCAGTGGATTAATTTGAACTTTTTATTTCATTTCGTACCATTAGGGGCCGATGACCTAAATGTTAGGCAACGTAAAACCACTGGCAAAAAAGTCAGTAAGACACAAAACTAATAACAATATAGTAACGTTTTTATTTTTCCTCTATCTTTTTCCGTCTCCAGCAGCTTTTGTTTGGTAATGCCATGGTTATATGATGCAAGTATGAAAGTCGTAGTGGTCTATAAAGTATATTTAGAAAGGAAGTAATTAAATTATTAATGACCGTGACCCTTCATAAGTACTCCGTCGTTAGTGTCATGTGTCACGTGCTGTATTCCTCGTTGGGTGGTTTCAAGAGCCATTGCGCATAGCATGCGGAATGCAGTTGGGATGTGAAACAGGGGTGCTCTGGATATAAAGTATTTTCCCGAGTGTGTTGAATTATCTCGATCTAAGGCCTGAAATAAGTTGTTCCCATCTCTAGGAAAAAGCATCGGACTCTTCCTCTTTCTGTAGTTAGGTTCCTCTTTAACGGGGTTGTCAGTCCTATAGACTTTATTAGTTTTAAAGCAAAATGCATGAAGTCTGTATTTGAGCGAATTTTTACGCTACCTTAGGCGAATATTTTCGCTCTTGTTCACTTATGCTAATCAATAACGTGTAAGAGGTCATTTGGGTTAAGTCTTCTGAATTGTTTACCGAACAAGTGACCGCGCGGCTTGGGTCACGTAGCTGTCTGCTTGCATTCGGGAGATAGTGGGTTCGAGCCCCACTGTTGGCAGCCCTGAAGATTGTTATCCGTGGTTTCCTACATTCACACCAGGCTGTGCATTAAGGTCACGGTAGCTTCCTACCCACTCCTAGGTCTTTCTTATCCCATCATTGCCATAAGACCTGTCAGTGCGACGTAAAGTAAATTCAACAATATATATATATATATATATATATATATATATATATATATATATATATATATATATAATTTTAACACTGAATCTTCTAATCTGCTTTTCTTGCCAAGCCTCAAGAGGAGAATTTCATTCAGATAAAATACATTAACCTCATTTCAGGTACAGAAAGCTATTCTACATACTGCGAGTAATATTACCAATGACACTGAATACTTTCAAAACTCTCTTTCTCAGAAGTAAGGTTTTTGAATGTTTTTACTCTTAATCCACGATATGAAACCAGTCTGAGAACATGCTACTATCGTGTGTTCATTAGTTTAGCTGTCTGAAATTGCTTGGGCCTGAACTAGGACTAGTATCCCAACACTTATCTAGTATTGGGAGAGTGATCAACTGAAACATATTCGAGTGGCGTTTTTAATATGAAGGAAAATACAAAACTTAGACCTTCATGGCCGTCTTCATTAGGATAGAAAAGTTTCCTGACTTGCAGGCTGACCGATTGCATCAGAGGCCGTCGGAGATATCACAGAGCGGTACTGAAGATGAATAATAGGTTGCTTCTTAAGTATGCGATTGCCAATAACAAGCGAGGTAATGCATTATTCATGTTTCTTCATTCATTTCTTACGGCAAGTTTCCCTCACAAGGTTTTGCACATACCAATCAGCTCTAGTTTTCACTTTATTAATATTAAGATACTAATGTAAAATGTCTGTGTATAGAGAACTTACGTTTTATCTGGAGAAACTCAGATATTTTTTGCCAGGGAACTCGCTATTGTTATGGTGTGCCTGACGCAGTAAAATTACTGCTACGATGTGGCAGTACCGGACGGTGACCCATCCAGGCACTGACCACGCCTGATGTTGCTTTAGATGCAACGGCTGCACTGTATTATGTAGCGTAACTTACGAATTTAATAAGTTATTGCAGGTGTAATTTAGAGCATATTTATTGGCAGTTCTTGTGGCGCTCCACCTCGGCTGTACCCTAGGTTTCAGTGCTCCGGTGGATTTGGCTGTTGAGAACTTGTGGGTTAACTTTCTGGGTATGGATACTCTTACTTTCTTGGGGGGGGTATTGGTTTGATAGGGGTGGTGGCGGCGGTCTGCATTGGGTCAAGAGTAGGTTCAGCAATACTGTGTGGAGGAGGGTGGTTGTATCTTAGTTGATGAGGGAGAGGGGCAGGTGGTGGTGGTTCCTAGGTTCGGAGGTGGAGTGACTGGGAAGAGGATAGGCTCGTTTTAAACAAAAACCGAAGCAACAAAAGTTTCTGCTTTTTTTATAGAGCCAACTCTGGTATGATTACGATTAAGCTAGGAGATGGGCTCTTCGTAATTTAAATACTGTCTACTCTATTTATAGAAATTTAAAGCCTCAACAATACCATTACACTATTGTTATATGTACTGTATCCCTTCTTCTGTTACTTGTCTCCTAGATGACAAATATAAGTGTTCCCAGATGAGTAAATATCTTCCGTTCGATACGGAAGCTCTCAGCTGATGGTATGAAGGTTTTTTCAGTAATGTTATTAAAACTGATCCGTCAACGAGTACAGCATAAAACTTCCCTATGTTCGTAGCCTGCGTGGTGTAGTTGGCCAAATGATCGAAAGTCAACGCAGTCTGTTAGCATGCATGTTTGTACTTAAACGTGAAACCTGCATGTTTTATAAGCCCCACTTGTTAGCTTCATATCTAAAACTAGCCTTATAAATTTTGCTCATATGTTAACACTAACTAGGGCAAAATACCTGCAGAAAATAACCTAGAGTATCTCCCTCAATTCATCTACAGGGATGCAAATGGCAGCAAATCTCATTTAAAATGTACAATTTCTATCGCAATTTCAGGTAAAATGTTCAGATATTACTTTGCCATCCTTTCTGGGCTAGTTAATAACACTAGTACCTACAATAAGACTTAATAGTGTATCCAAATTATTATTTACACAAAATTTGAAATGACCCCCCCCCCCTAGATATAGCTGGATAACAGTAAATATTGCCCTAGAGTCAAATCGGACCAGTCATACCAGTCATTATTCCTTCAATAGTGAACATTCATGCCATTTTACGAACAGCTGTCGGTACCCAGAGAAGGAGGGATCAGCTTAAACTTGCGGGTAGAGCTTAAGTGCATCTTTGTGAAACCCGAGGTAGAAAAAATCCACAGTATAATAGTAAAATGTGGGACACGAGTGAAAACATCCTATAACACATCTTTAATGGGATTTTTATTGCTAATAATGTAATATTTTTTTAAGAATACTGAAATATTGACTTACTTCCCTTGTATACCTCATAAACTCTAATATATATGGTATATAAATACTATATGGGCCGGGCTGAGTAGCTCAGCCAGATTCGATCCTGGCTCAGTCGGGTGGTTTATGAAGGTGCTCAAATAATTCAGCCTCATGTGGGTAGATCTACTGGCACGTAAAACCTCCTGAAAGACAAAATTCTGGCACCTCGGCGTTCCCGAAAACCATAAATGTAGTTACTGGGACGTAAAATGTTGTTGCCGATTGTACGTCCCACAAACTACTTTTACGGTTTTCGGGGGTAGGACATAAGTGTTGGTAGTGGTTGTA
This sequence comes from Anabrus simplex, assembly GCF_040414725.1. Lineage (NCBI taxonomy): Eukaryota > Metazoa > Arthropoda > Insecta > Orthoptera > Tettigoniidae > Anabrus > Anabrus simplex. The sequence goes on along the minus strand of NC_090268.1, from coordinate 341,006,521 downwards.
GCGATTTGCTGCAGGGTAGGTAACCCGTACTACACGGAGTGTTTTTTTGTTTTCATTCTAAACAACCCGACGCAGAGGGTTGCGATTGATACCATGTTGATCTAGGAGGGTAGACCTATAAGAGATACCTATCATATAAAAAAGGACGTTAGTCTATTAAATATTTATTTGTTCTTACCGGAATTATTCCATTGCAAACAATGAAAGTGCTATGAAAACATAAACTGTGCAAACATTACGGGGTATGTGTATTGATATCCTACAGGTCCTTAACCCTATACTGCATGAATTATTTTTCGTTTTCGTTTGGTGAAGAAAATTTCAAGCTTTAATGTCCAACATACGTCCAGTGTTTTAAATGTACCAGCAATTCTTAACTGGGGCTGATAGCTTAACACTTGTATGCGATGTGGAATATATATACGATTTTTCACGATGTTACGCTAAGCTTTTAACATTCAAAGACCGAACATTACTACCTACTGTGGTACAACTTGCACGACCGTAGGTCGGTAATGTCTTTGAGGTTGAGCCAGAGGTACTCCCGAAGCCTGCGGTAATATGATGGGGAGGGCCCACGTAAAGTAAACGGTGGTTGGTACACGTGGATGATGATGGGGTGTTCAGGTGTTCACGTGAGTTTTGAATTAATCACATAAGTTAAATCACTGCAATCATTGTTCAAAATGAGTAAAATAAGTAGTTACTTCATGTCAGTGAGTAAAAGGCTGAAGTAGAAGAAATTGTCAAATCTACTTGTGATCTTAAAAAAAAAAATACGAAATTAACACCGAAAAAACACGTGGTGAAGAGGATCACGAAACCGACAGAAGATCCACGGGGTCAAAATGAAACAGATTCTAATATACCGACTGGCCAGACCGTTGGACACTTCCGAAAAAAATAGCCTGTGCGAGAGAAAGGAGTGGATGGTGATGCCGAGGGTTTATCGAAGTGTACGTTAGAAGTTTGGAAGTTAACCCTAGAAAGAGCCATGTATGTTTCTACCTCTGATTTTGTAGAAATGTACTTTGGCCCTCCTCACACAGATTCGAAGAAGGAAATTCCAGGAATAATTAATGAACAAGGGGAGTGTGTTTATGAGGATCTTCAAAAGGCGGAAGTATTCAGTCAGCAATATGTAAAGATTGTTGGTTATAAGGATAATGTCGAGATAGAGGAGGAGACTAAGGCCAAAGAAGTAATATTATTTACATATAATAAAAGTGACATTTACAATAAGATACAAAAGTTGAAAACTAGAAAAGCGGCTGGAATTGATCAGATTTCTGGAGATATACTGAAGACAATGGGTTGGGATATAGTACCATATCTGAAGTACTTATTTGATTACTGTTTGGTCGGAGTTGCTATACCAGATGAATGGAGAGTTGTTATTGTAGCCCCTGTGTATAAAGGAAAGGGTGATAGACATACAGCTGAAAATTACAGGCCAGTAAGTTTGACATGCATTGTATGTAAGCTTTGGGAAGGCATTCTTTCTGATTATATTAGACATGTTTGTGAAATTAATAACTGGTTCGAGAGAAGGAAATTCGATTTTAGGAAAGGTTATTCCACTGAAGCTCAACGTGTAGGATTTCAGCAAGATATAGCAGATATCTTGGATTCTGGAGGTCAAATGGACTGTATCGCGATTGACCTGTCTAAAGCATTTGATATGGTGGATCATGGGAGACTACTGGCAAAAATGAGTGCAATTGGACTAGACAAAAGGGTGACTCAATGGGTTGCTATATTTCTAGAAAACAGATCTCAGAGAATTAGAGTAGGTGAAGCTTTATCGGACCCTGTAATCATTAAGAGGAGAATTCAAGGCAGTATTATCGGCCTTTTATGTTTTCTTATATATATAAATGATATGAGTAAAGGAGTGGAATTGGAGGTAAGGCTTTTTGCGGATGTTATTCTCTAGAGTGATAAATAAGTTACAAGATTGTGAGCAACTGCAACGTGACCTCGAAAATGTTGTGAGATGGACAGCAGGCAATGGTATGTTGATAAACGGGGTTAAAAGTCAGGTTGTGAGTTTCACAAATAGGAAAAGTCCTCTCAGTTTTAATTACTGCGTTGATGGGGTGAACGTTCCTTTTGGGGATCATTGTATCTAGGTGTTAATATAAGGAAAGATCTTCATTGGGGTAATCACATAAATGGGATTGTAAATAAAGGGCACAGATCTCTGCACATGGTTATGCGGGTGTTTAGGGGTTGTAGTAAGGATGTTAAGGAGAGGGCATATAAGTCTCTGGTAAGACCCCAACTAGAGTATGGTTGCAGTGTATGGGACCCTCACCAGGATTACCCGATTCAAGAACTGGAAAAATCCAAAGAAAAGCAGCTCGATTTGTTCTGGGTGATTTCCGACAAAAGAGTAGCGTTACAAAAATGTTGCAAAGTTTGGGTTGGGAAGAATTGAGAGAAAGAAGAGCTGCTCGACTAAGTGGTATGTTCCGAGCTGTCAGCGGAGAGATGGCTTGGAATGACATTAGTAGACGAATAAGTTTGTGTGGCGTTTATAAAAGTAGGAAAGATCACAATATGAAGATAAAGTTGGAATTCAAGAAGACAAACTAGGGCAAATGTTCATTTATGAAAAGGCTAGGAAAGCAACAGATAGGGAATCTGCCACCTGGGCGACTGCCCTAAATGCAGATCAAGATTGATTGATTGATTGATTGATTGATTGATTGATTGATTGATTGATTGATTGATTGATTGAAAGCTCTTAGTGTACCGATAACTGTTTACATATTGGCAAGAACGTTTCTCTAATGAAGGGGTAACGGCTCGTGTACCACTTCTCCGATTTCACTGAAGGGCATACACTACCTTACCAGACAACACCTTTTGTAGATGGTTTGTCATGCTACTCATATTGTAGGAGAAGATATAGTATTTGCAAGTCTTCCTTGTAGCTCTTAGGCAATTAAAGGACCGTATTGTGTTCAATGATTCTTGTTCTTATGGTTGCTAAGAAAAATGTACATAAGCATTTTAAAAAGCTATTTTCGAAAATTTAAATGTAACCTGTTGCTGTTCGCAACCTTTCGGCGAACTAAAGGAGTAACAGTTTTGTCGCATTATTTAAATAGCCATTTAATGTCCACTTTTATTGCAGGAATACACACATAATATATATTTTTGGATTGAAGAAAGCGTACTCTTGAAAAGAAGTTGGAAGCCAAAATGTCAATTTTTGCCTTTTCACATCCAGGTGCCCTTAAGTAACGAAGACTCCTGTCAGTAGATTTAGCGGCACGTCAAGAAGCTCCTTTTAGTGTGATCGAAATGAATCTCAACATGTTTCTTATTTTGATGATAATTACAGAACTGAAGACTGAAAATTTCTCCTGAACTGACATTAGGATTCGGCTCAGCTTACAGCCCCGAAAAATGACCTGTCATTTAAATAACTTCCCCAGAGATTGAGCAGTAATGTGGATATGCAAAGTAAGATCGTTCATAACAGAAGCAGCTCAGGCTTCCTTTCCTTCGCAATCCGATATTGTAAATGCGGGCACTGATTCTGCTAATCTACTTAGCGCTCGCAGACAAACTCGAATTTGATTACCTCATCACTATCGCGCATGCAGATGCACTAGGACTGTTACTTCAAGAGAGCAAAGCCGGATAATGCACTTTCAAATTTTTCCTATCTTCCACTTGCAGACAAAAACTGAAGAAAATTACGAGGTAAGTTTCTCTTGCAGGGAACTTGTCATTATCGGTCTTCATCCCCTTTCTTTTTCCCTTCGCATTGATTAAAGTATCTCCGATGTAAAAGCATCTTCATCTGCGGCACGTTAATCTCACTTGCGTTCGGCCAAACAGGCAAGAAGAGAAGGCAGGTCTGCTTGTGTGGTGAGGGAAGCAAAAGTGGAGAAAGAAGCTGCTACTTAAAGATCCGGACATCGCATTTCTCCCAGTTGGCTGCTCGACGAGTTAATAAGTGTCACTTTCGCGTACTGCTGTCGCACTGACGTGCTTCACACACTGTTTGCATGGAGCACTGCCGTTATCTCCCGGGAAACCAGATGCGAACTACTGTCTATTTAGAAAGAATTATAAGCGTGCAAAGCCTCATGTTAATTCTAGTAGTTTTATACAGGGTGGTAGGAAACGGCGTGGACTGGGTATATGAGGGTTTAAGGGTTGGTCATACTGATAATTTGAAAAAAAAACATTTGATATCTCGCGCCGTTATTTTATCAGCTTCTCAAGTTACCCATCAGATCGCTTGGATGTTCTAGTAAGAAAGAAATCGGACGGCTCCTCCGGGAACAGTCCGTCGTAAGCTTACCCACAGAATCGCTGTTTCCAGTATTTCCACCCAGATTCTCACCACCAAGCACAAAAACTGGGTATTCTCAAGATACTCACCACGAGGGCGAAATGAATTTGTGATCCATCAAATATCCACGTTAATGGTTACGATTGTACAGATTCATAGTGCCCTGAATCCCAGAGGGACGACTAAGTGAAACTTGCAGAACGAAGACGTGAAGGGAACTGTCTACCTTCCTTTTATCCACAATACTATAGATCGAATTGCCAAGGTCCTCCACACGCACACAACATAAATGTTTTTTGGCAGTCACAAAAATTGCTCACGGTTCAGGTAAAAGGACAAATTTTCCCCACTATTACGCCTTGTACTTACGGCAATGTATACGTTGGCCAATCATGCCGGTTTATTGGTACTCGTATCAAGGAACACCAACGAAATATCAATCTCAAACAGCCATAAAAATTAGCAGTAGCTGAGCACGCCTTATGAACGGTCATGAAGTCGTGTTGCAAGATGTTCAAGCTCTTGCCCACACTCAACACTACATGCCTAGGATTATACAAGAAGCTGTGGAAATACGTAAATATCCTAACAATTTCAACAGGGACACTGGCTATCAATTAAATAATACTTGGTTGCCAGCCATTAAGGATTTACTTTGGTCGTTCTCCGGTTCTTTCACTATTATTTTGTTTCCGCGTTTTCCTGATTCGTACTCGCCTCATCACTAGATAGTTAACTGTAGGCTATGGGTCATACTTTCATAACCTGTATACACTTATTACTGTATTATTATTCTTTTCACTTCCGTGTTTTCAACCTCGTTGTTGTAGTAGGCCTACTTCCCTCTTTTCACCCCTCTCCCTCCACCCTCCGCCTAACTCTCTCGATTTTCTCGATGTTTTTTCTGCTACACTTTTCTTTCCATCTTCAGCTCTATTCTATTCTATCCTATCAGTCATTCCTTGCACTTTATTTTACTTTCCATTTCCTTTTTTTATTATTTCTTCAGCCGCATTCGTCCCGGATTCGTCTTACCTTGCTGTGTGCTTCGCACGCACATACAAATGATCAAGAAACGTAATTGGAGCTCGGAAGGCTAGCATACATTGAGCCATCTAGTGACAAACGAAAGTACCACTTATTATAGAGACTAACGGTGAAGCATTCTTAAATTCAAAACTTAATTATTATTAGTAAAGTCCTGCTCGTGTACAGGCGAGATTCTCTTCTGAATGTGGAGAGCGAAGTTCTCGTAAAGAATTTCACCTTTTTCCCGACACGGCAAAAAGCTTATGTGTAGAATTACGGGCCTTAAAAGCATCAATCTAATCAGCATAACATATATCCGTCCGAATCTGTTTGCCATACGAATGCCATGGTCTCCCTCTGCCATTTTTATCGCATAAGTCTCCTCCAAAGCTAAATGAAAAAGTCCTGCATGTTTCAGAACGTTACTGACCCTATGTCTCTTTCAAATATCACAAAGTACTTCTCTTCACACCTAATCGGTTCAATACTACTACGTCTGTGATTCGATCGCTGACCTCTTCTGTAACATGGTTAATTGTCTCCAACACATTGTAGCAAACTCACAAGAAACATTATTCCAATTGGAATCATTAAAACTCATTTGAGGATTCAAATCGCCTCTTTCCGGTTAATGGATGTTACCTACGCAGATACCAGTCTGATGCGTCGTTACGCTGATCAGTGTTCTCATCACGAACTGTAGAAATTATAACTACAAACGTGTACACCCTCTCGTCTAATCGGTTCACCGCTCTGCACACAGTGGTTTAAAAAGAAAGAGTAGTGAAACATTTCTCTACCGGGCGAGTTGGCCGTGCGGTTAGGGCCCTGCGGCTGTAAGCTTGCATCCGGGAGATAGTGGGTTCGAATCCCACTGTCGGCAGACCTGAAGATGGTTTTATGTGGTTTCCGATGTCCATACCAGGCAAATGCTGGGGATGTACCTTAAGGCCACGGCCTCTTCCCAACTCCTAGGCCTTTCCAGTCCTATCGTCGCCATAAGACCTGTTTGTGTCTGTGCGACGTAAAGCTACTAGCTAAGAAAAGTTCAACTCATTGCGGTTTAATTCCATATTCCTTCTCTAGTGGGCTGTCCGGTAGCTCTTTCAGTGGATGGCGCAACAACAAAAATTTTAAAACGGGAAATCACCGAAATCAAACTAAAGCGCTGCCGACAGTGAAGTTCAAACCCACAGTTTACGGAATGGAAGTGTACAGTAGATATTTTGTTAAAAAGTTGTATGAGATATTTTTTAGAAATTTGCTTTTTGATGTGGACAGCACTACGCGTACCATGAGGATAGAGGCGCACCCATACTCAAAGAGCAGAGATGAGGTCGGGGGTTTTGAAAACCTTTCCAAAGAATGTGTTAAAAGTTTGTGTAAAAACAAAACTTTACCTCTGTTTTCACCGCATTTTTTTTCCATAGTTCATCTACTCATCAGTTATAACTCGAACTTGGCATAGGTTTTAAAACTCTGCAGCGTCTAGCGCTGTTCCTAGCATTACTGTAAAATTACCAACCATGAATTGAAAACTCCCTTGTTTTCGATACGTGCATAAGTCGCTGGTAAGACCCCAGTTAGAGTATGCTCTAAACCTCTAATAACGAAAGTTGATGTCTGACATTTCTTACAGGGAGGTCCGTTTACTGCCTGCCGTGGCGGGATAAAGGGAGTGGGGGTATGGTCGCTATGGAAACGAGGATGGGGCGATTGCAGTTGCCATGGAGATAAATCTTCTGGCCAGCTCTTCTTGCTGGAAGTTGCCAAACCTTTCACTTCACTTGAGTTAGATCTTGTCGCAAGCAGTTCAGTGTGAGTAACGAAATAGTTAGAAATGGTTATGAAAGTAAGGAGAAATTGAAGGAACTTACTAAGAAATTGAATCTAGCAAAGAAGTCCGCTAAGGATAACATGATGGCAAGCATAATTAGTCATACAAATTTTAGGTTCAAAGGAGGACATTCCAGGAATCGTTAATGAACAAGGGGAGTGTGTATGCGGGGATCTTCAAAAGGCAGAAGTATTCAATTAGCCGTATGTAAAGATTGGTGGTTACAAGGATAATGTTCAGATAGGGGATTTGAGTAATACTAAAGACGTATTAAAATTTACCTATGATAACAATGACATTTACAGTAAGATACAAAAGTTGAAAACTAGAAAAGCAGCTGGAATTGATAAGGTTTACGGGTATATACTAAAGGCAATGGGTTCGGATATAGTACCATATCTGCAATACTTATTTGATCATTGTTTGGTTGAAGGAGCTATACCAAATGAATGGAGAGTTGCTATAGTAGCCCCTGTGTAAAAAGGAAAGGGTGATAGACATAAAGCTGACAATTACAGGCCAGTCAGTTTGACATGCATTGCATGTAAGCTTTGGGAAAGCATTCTTTGTGATTATTAGACATGTTTGCGAAATTAATAAGTGGTTTGGCAGAAGGCAGTTTAGGTTTAGGAAAGATTATTCCACTGAAGCTCATCTTGTAGGATTTCAGCAAGATACAGCAGATATCCTGGATTCAGGAGGCCAAATGGACTGTATTGCGATTGACCTATCTAAGGCATTTGATAGGGTAGATCATGGAAGACTACTGGCAAGAGTGCAATTGGACTAGACAAGAGTGACTGAATGGGTGGCTGTATTTCTGGAAAATAGAACTCAGAATTAGAGTAGGCGAAGCTTTATCTGACCCTGTAATAATTAAGAGGGGAATTCCTCAAGGCAGTATTATTGGACCTTTTTCGTGTGTGTGTGTGTGTGTGTGTGTGTGTGTGTGTGTGTGTGTAAAGAAGTGGAATCAGAGATAACGCTGTTTGCAGATGATATTTTGTACAGAGTAATAAATAAGTTACACGATTGTGAGAGGCTGCAGGGTGACCTTGATAGTGTTGTGAGATGGACGGTGAGCAATGGTATGATGATACACGGGGTTAAGTCAGGTTGTGAGTTCGACAAATAGGAATACTCCTCTCGGTTTTAATTACTGTGTTGATGGGGTGAAAGTTTCTTTTGGGGATCATTGTAAGTACCTAAGTGTTAATGTAAGAAAAGACTTTCATTGGGGTAATCACATAAATGATTGTTAATAAAGGGTACAAATCTCTGCACATGGTTATGGGGGTATTTAGGGGTTGTAGTAAGGATGTAATGGAGAGGACATGTACGTCTCTGGTAAGACCCCATCTAGAGTATGCTTCCAGTGTATGGGACCTTCACCAGGATTACTTGATTCAAGAACTGGAAAGAATCCAAAGAAAAGCAGCTCGATTTGTTCTGGGTGATTTCCCACAAAGGAGTAGCGTTATAAAAATGTTCCCAAGTTTGGGCTGGGAAGACTTGGAAGAAAGGAGATAAGCTGCTCAATTAAGTGGTATGTTCCGAGCTGTCAGTGGAGAGATGGCGTGGGAGGACATCAGTAGACGAATAAGTTTGAGTGGCGTCTTTAAAAGTAGGAAAGATAACAATATGTAGATAAAGTTGGAATTCAAGAGGACAAATAGGGACAAATGTTCGTTTATAGGAAGGGGAGTTAGGGATTGTAATAACTTATCACGGGAAATGTTCAATAATTTTCCATTTTCTTTGCAGTCATTTAAGAAAAGGCTAGGAAAACAGATAGAGAATCTGCCACCTGGGCGACTGCCCTAAATGCAGATCAGTAGTGACTGATTCTTGATTCTGATTCTAGAGTAGCATTCTATTTGCGATCACTGTAGAATTATCAGCAGTCTGTCATTGTTTTCCAACGTCAGTGCAGCAAGGGGACTGCTAATTAGGGTGTACTCCACACAGTGTGACAAGTATTCTCCCAACCCGTACCCTCTCACTTGAATGTTTTTTGAGGTAATATTAGTCTATACTTTTTAACATACTGTAATTATTCCAGCTGTAGACATCCATCGTTGACGTAGCTTTTGTTATGCTATCTGCGTGCTTACTTACAACATGCAGGTCAATGAGAGGAAGAAAGGCAAGCCTTACGCTTTATATAATTTGCGGGAAAAGTCAGATGTTTGGTGACTGGGGTTTGTTTTACCGCTGGATTTACGTCGCAGCGACACAGGTCTTATGGCGGCAATGGGATATGAAATGGCTTGGAGTAGGAAAGAAACGGCCGTGGCTTTAAGGTATAGCCCCAGCATTTGCTTGTTGTGAAAATAGGAAACCACGGAAAACCATATTCAGGGCTACCGACGGTGGGATTCGAACCCACTATTTTCCGAATGCAATATAATCATTTCGCGTTATCATTATAGAATTATTTTTTAACCTATTTTAATCTAAACATTTTCTTAATATTAAGTTCTGGAATCTTGTACATCTAATCCGAGCGTACAGACAAATGATTTTATTTACATAGGTGAAACTAGGCTGAGTGGCCGCGCGTTTTAACGCGCTACGGCTATGGAGCCAAGCTATGGATTCGGGGAAACGCGTGGGTTCGAATCCCACCGCCGGCTGTTCACAGAATAATTTTCTGTGGTTTAATATTTTCACTTTCAGGCAATTGCCGTTACAGTTCCTATCCATAGGCTAGAGCTGAGTCCTCGCACCCCTTACCCAATTTCATTCACCATAACACATAGCTCCTCAACTGAGGTTGGTGCCAGGAAGGGCATCCGGCCGTAGAAGCATGCTGTATAAATTCTCGTCTCATCCCGACCCAGTATCAAGAAACGAGACTGAGGGGGTAGACATACAGAGGAAAGTAGGCTGATTATATTTTGAGCAGCTGCTTACTTAACGTCTCGGTATGAATATTTGAACAGTTTGATCATTATATAAGCATTAATTTATTAATATTGTCCCTATGGTATAAGAAAGTGTAAGTTAACTGTTAAGTATGAGATGAGCTACAATTGCTTCAAAAAAGGGTAGCACTGTGGAAGAAGTGTTACAGCAAAATCCTTTGTTTTGAAATCGGAAAGTGTAAAACTAAACGGTTTTAATACGCGCGTCTTTTTTTCCTACTTCTTAAATCATTTAACTGCCTTTACACCCACATCCATCTGGTAACTCTAAATAAAAGGTTTGAGTCCTGTTTATTCTGTCAGTCCCGATATAAACGCATCATTCTCAAACGGTAAATATGAGTAATTTAATGAGTTTCAACATACGATTCGTAAGAATCCCAGTTTCGCCAGTTATAGTTGGGGACAAATCAAGACCACCTCGCCTCACACCACTACTTTCCAGCGGCAGCTCGGTGTCTATTAGCGACTTACAGGATTTACTACCTCTACTGCAGCCAGAGTTGCCAAATCGGCTACTGCACTCTACACGAAGAAAGGCTAAATACTACAGATAGTGAGGAAGAAAGTGGTTTGGCAGCCTCTCCACAACAAACAAGGATCACTTAGAACTCGTAAACTCAGCAGGGTGCAAAGTGTGGTTGACTACTGGCTTCCAGCTCGCTTCTAGGAACTGAGGCCGTCATGTTTTGTCCCCAACTATACTTGACGGATCGTTATGAACCAGTCCTTCAGTAAGGAATTCCCTCACAGCAACTTGACTGTTTGTAGGTCATCGCAAATGGGACGACACCGCCTGGCCAGGTAATTTAAACAGATCACAGCGGGCAGAATGAACGAGGGAACAAGTGAGCCGGAAACAAGGGGTAAGAGAAAAGAATGCTAGAATGTGGCAACATCGTGAAATGGCACCTGCAATGCTCCTCCCTCCAACCATAGGTGTCAAGACACCAACTTTAGTTATAGAGGTATAGTGTACGGGACCTTCACCAAGGTTACTTGATTCACGAACTGGAAACTATTGAAAGGAAAGCAGCACGATTTGTTCTGGGTGTTTTCCGACAAATGAGCAGTGTTACGAAAATGTTGCAAGCTTTGGGCTGGGAAGACTTGAGAGTAAGGAGAACAACTCAACAAAGCGAAATGCTCAGAGCTGTCAGGGAAGGGATGACTTGGAATGACAGTAGACTATTAAGCTGGAGTGTTTCTTTTAAATTAGGGAAGATCATAATGCGAAGATAGTTTAAATTCAAGAGGAGGGATTAGGGATTGGAATAATTTACCAACGGTGATGTCTGATAAATTTTAAAGTTCTTTACCTAGACTTTTCTTAAGTGCTATCAAACAAACTATTGGAAATCTGCCACGAAACCCATAAATGCATATCAGTGGTGATCTCTCTCTCTCTCTCTCTCTCTCTCTCTCTCTGTGTCTGTGTGTGTGTTGTGTAGAGTACGGTTCTTGGTTTTCCTATGTATCAGGTGTATCTGTATTCATCTCTATTCCAGACAGCTTCTTTCAGTTCAGCGTTCGTCAGGCCGGCATCTCCTTTGACGCCATGTAACCAGTCCCTCTTTTGTCACCCACCATTCACACGAGTAGTATGACATCCTTTTCCAGGGGGAGAGTTCTCATGATGTGGTCAAACTAGAATAGCTTTGTCTCGCTATACTCACAAGGATTATTGCTTCACCTGTCGAGTATTTTCTTAATACTAATTCAGCCATTCACGGTATTCTCAGTGGACGTCTCCAACAGGAAAGCTAAAGGGCATCTATCCTTTTCCTGTCGCATGTCTTCGGGATTCAGGTTTCACTGCCATAAGTGGCTGTAAGGATGACGATGGCACTCCTCAGACTAAATTTAGTTCTGTTATTGCTGTCCCTATTTTTTCCCCCTGGTATTTTTCAAGATTATAATTTCTTCTTTCAAAGTGCCAGCAGTCTGGGTGCTGTTTGTTGTATTTATAATGTTTTTCCAATACTCTTTTAAGAACTGTTTGTATCTCTAATTGAGTTTTTATGCTTGATGGGTGTGGTGAGGTATTCACCTTGTCAGTATGTGCCACGCCTCCTCTCGTCCGTTATGCTGAAACTCGAGAAGTGTACTCTGGGCAATTAAATTTTCTTTATGCAGACGTTTTCTAGCGTGAAAGGACTGAACTTGTTGATGTGAATAATCACCCTACATTTCACACCAGGAACATCTCGACAAAGACAAATTCATGCGAACGTGGTTGTAACTTCGATACTAGTTGTTTGATAAATGGATATACTGTGTATTCTTCCTTTGCCTGTGTTAGTGATGCTTCTGAACTCGCAACTTACAATACATTTCATCTTATATGGGATAATTACCTGACTTACCTGTCTCTGGAAAGATACCCAAGAGCATTGAATGTCGGGTAGAAATACAAAATTATAGCAAGTGGATCTTTAACATTCTTAGGATGTGTATTCTCTCAGAATGGTAGTATAGGAAGTAAAATGCAATACAGGCGCAGTAAAACTAGTACAGTGACCTCGTAGTTACGATCAACTGTATTCTGCAAGAAAGAAGAGTTCTCGATTGGTCTTCTGAGCCCAGCTTGGCAGGTTCGATCCTGACTCAGTCCGGTGCTATTCGAAGGTGCGAAAAGACGTCAGCACCGTGTCGGTAGATTTACTGGCACCTAATTCCAGCATCTAGGCATTTCCAAAAATCGTGAAAGTATTTAGTGGGACGTTAAAAATTATAATTATTATTATTATTAGTAGTAGTAGTAGTACAAATAGGAGGGAGCAATTCAGAAGGGTACTTGGAATTAGATCTAAGAAGTTCGTAATGAACTCGATGGATGTAATAGTTCACGGTGGGGGTGTGGTTTAAGGCCACGGGGCCGCTTCCTTTCCAGCCCTATCCCATCGATATGTTAGTGCAACGTTAAACACCTAGCAAAAGATAGTTTGCGGTGATGGGGTCGAGTAAGACTATTAGACTTCATTTTTTAATACTCTATCTGCAACTAGCACCATGGCCTTAGTTCAACACTTCTAATTAGCATATGCATGTATATGATGTAGAGCTGCTAAAGCACACACAAAAATGAGCTCGTAGTATTCTGCGAGTTCCTCATATGAACAGTCGGGAAAGGCTCAAACTTCGGCCAAAACTCAAAATGAGCCAGATGTCTCCAGCGTCCCTGTGGTTTCTTGAATGCCTTTTCTCCAAACTGTTGAGCCTATTATTAAGTTTGCTTTGGGCAACGTCAAGAGTTTGGGAGGTATACATTCTTTTCTTCATTAAAATAGTCTGATGAAACATTAAATGCAAGGGGCATAAAATACCACCCGTTCATTTTTTTAAGTGACTATACGTACGTATGTTTTACATAACTTTATTCCTTCACATTTTTTGCTACTGTACTGTACTCGATGAACTTCCTGAACACAAAATACGCGCCCGGCTTTTCACACAAAGGTGACCGCAGTTCCAATTCCGGCCAATAAATGTGGGATTTTTAAAAATGGAATCTCCCCGCTGTTCTATGAAAAACTGGAGGTATTTCAGCTATAGTCATAATGTATTCAAACTCCTTTCATGGATTGCTGGAAAATCAGCCTCCGAATCTGAAGATTCAAACCCGGAAGAGGTAGTCTGATTTTTAAAGGGCGGAAATAAGTCCGTACTGCACTGTCGACGTTGTCGGCATGTAGATCTAACACATTCGAAGTTTGCCGGACAAAATTAACTCAACAACAAATCGACCTGAAAGAACGAGTATTTGTCATCTGGTAGCGGAAAACTGAAAGCAAAATACACAGCCTAAATGGCATCAGATCAAAACACCTGCTCACGGTATGGGAGGGCGTATTATTATTATTATTATTATTATTATTATTATTATTATTATTATTATTATTATTATTATTACAGTATGTTGACTTTTTGGGGGGGAGGCCCTTGAAGTATTGTAGCCCACCACTCCAGCGTACTTTAGTATCGAAACGTGTCTGGCAATCAGTGTTCTTGTGGTGGATATGTCTGTACTGTAATTTATGACTAGTACTTGGGTTGGAGAACTCCTTAGTATCATGCATACTCGTGTACAAATTGCCTAATTTATGCTAGTGAGAGTTTTTCACTTCGGTAGATGACACTTATTACGGCCCCTTCCCTTTTAACATCATATCGAACTGTTGCTAGCATTTACCTGCCTTTTATTAGAACAGTGAAGATTGTGGGTTAGAGGTGTGTGTGTGTGTGTGTGTGTGTGTGTGTGTGTGTGTGTGTGTGTGTGTGTGTTTGTGGGTATTGTATCATATTGCATCTGTTGGAGAAATAGTTGACGAAGTGTCAACACAATTTTCTCTGCTGTGAAATATTCAGGGCAGGACAGCAATTATCCCTGCATATTGCATGAAATAATCTATCCGTGGTCACTAGCCGGGGAGTCTATGCACAATATACCCCAGAGCCGTCTTATTAATTTCTGATGAAATTCGAAATTCATGGGCCTGCGGTTGAGAACTTGGGCTCTTCTTGGAGTGGGAGGTAAATGGAGTGTATCAACCCCTCCTCCTATCCCGGGATTTGTTCCATTTTCTCAGGTGCCCTTTTATTGTAATTTCTTGTACAGTATCTTATTTAAATATTGGAAAATGTACGCTGCGGCTCACTATGGGAACCCTCTGATATGCAAACCAACAAGATATTTCACAACTTGAGAAATTGCCTGGTTAGAGTAGTGTCTTAGCTACTGGCTTTCTACCTTGACGGCTGAGGTTCGATTCTCGGTCCATGGTCGGTTGTAATTTTCACCCGAAAATTTTCATCCGGCCTTAAACCCCCGGGAAAAACCAAAATGAGCCAGGGGTCCCCAGTGTTACCATAAATGACTGGGATAAGCTGAAGAACAGTAAGTTAGTTATTGACGAACACAACCTTCATTGCCTCTAGACTGAAATTCTCAATATCATTGAGGTGTTTACTAGTGTTTTAACTTCGCACTAACACATTGAAAGTTTTCGGTGATGCTAGGATTGAGAAGTTAGCGGCCGTGGCTTTTGCCTGCTGTCAAAATGGGTAACCATGGAAAGCCGTATTCAGGTGTGCAGATTGTGGAATCCGAACCTACCATCTCCCTAATGAAAGCTGTCCTTGAAGTCTACAGTGTTTGATGAAATGTGTTTTCGAAGTACGGGGTTATGAAGTTATTGTTTACTGATGAGATTTATTCTGTCAAGTGTCTGCGTGTGAAAGACTTCAGTGAAAAAGATTTTATTTAGTATTTTAAACAAAACCTTAAAATACGAAGTGATTTCTCCTGTTTGGGTTCATCAAGAAATCTTTTTGTATTCTAGAGCAAATCAGAACAGTGTCTGGACTGAATTTGGTGGAATTCGCTTACAGTGTTATATTCGTGTCTGTTTCGACGTGAGATCAAATGTTTAACTTAGTTAGTCACAGTCTGAAAATAGCTGGACCCGACAGAGTGCTTAGCCTGCGTGCCTCCAGTCTTTATCGTAACCAGATAACTCAGCTGTGTAGTGACATCTCCGTCATCCCTGGAAATAACTCATTGTGTTGATCGTTGAAGTCGAGAAGATAAGCTTTCTTTTATTGTGGTAACCTTCTGAATGCTTTTATAAACGGTCAGAGATATCCCGGCGTACTTGGAACTTTGGATATCCGAGCATTAGAAGCAAGAATCGGGAAAGTTCGACTAAGCTGTCGATAACCATTTTACCAAGCGCTCACAAAATTGCACGTACCCCTACCAACTCCAGTTCCCTGCCTTTTCTTAAGTTCTGATATCAAAATATACAGTCGCATAGTTCAGTTTTTAATCGACGCTAACCTCAACTTGTGAACCGATCAGCCTGTTTTGTCGAAACTATCCTCAAATCACCATCTCCCTTCATCGTGGCCCACCATCCAGTAGAGAAACTCGCCATAAGGCCCATGGCACGAAATGTTAGAATCCCACCTTCTCTTCAATGGTTCAACAGAACAGGCAGCATGGTCACCAAATGCAATTTTTAAAACCATCATTTTAGTAATGTTTCAGGAAAGAATTTATTTTTAATTAAATTGTTGTAACTGTCTACTGGCACGTTTTCATCTGGACACACGCACACTGGGGAACACTTGGGAACTGTTATTTGACTATACCGACTGCAGTGACGACGCCTCGCATAGTTACATAGGCTGCCCACAAGTCATTCCCCCTGTTAGTACTAATGTTCTTTCAGCATAATTAGTCCCGCTTGGAAAGGTTGCTGATGCGAATTTTATTACATAATGGTCGGTCGTTTTCAGTCTCTTCCAAAAGCTCGTGCAGGTACATCTTTTGGTAATCTTTTGGGTCGCCCCCGATTGTACTAATGAAATATTAACTTGCCCTGTTTATATACAGATAACTTTCATACTACATATTATTTTAGCTTACATTATAAACTATACGGAAGTATTAACACCCTAATATTTTGATATTCATTTAGCCTACAGTGTCTGTTAGAATAGGTTGTTTAGAAAGGGTAATTATATTCGTGCTGTCAAAATGACTTTCAGTATAAAGCGTTTGATGTAACTGGGGGTATATTTATACAGCGTATACTTCAGGTCATTTGAACCATGAGCGCAATAGTGTCCCAACGAACATTTCAGGATCAAGTGCGGTATCGGCATTTGAATAGCCTACTCAGTGTTTGCAGTGGCCAGAGCCTTCTGCCGCCAACATTCACGATGTTAAAGAACAACCCGATGCCATAAAAAGGCTTTTACGGGCAGATATCACACTTCATATAAACAATTTTAAAAAGTTGCTTAGACCACTTGCGTTGGAGAGCCTCATTTTACGTCATCAGCTAACAGCTCTGAGCCACTCCCCAGCTATTTTTCAGTAATGAATTAGGACACTACCGTTGATTTTATGGCAAAATTATAGTCGGCATTAAATTTACAATATGTAAATTGATCATTCATGCAAGTTTCATTGAATGCTGCCGAGCTGAGTGGCTCATACATTTGAGGCGCTGACCCTCTGACCCTAACTTGGCAGGTTCGATCCTGGCTCAGTCCGGTGGTGTTTGAAGGTGCTCAAATAAGTTAGCCTCTTTTCGGTAATTCACTAGCACGTTAAAGAACTCCTGCGGGACTAAATTCAATCAATCAATCACTACTGATCTGCATTTAGGGCGCAGGCACCTCGGCGTCTCTGAAAACCGTAAAAAGTAGTGGCATGTAAATCTGTTATTACTATTCATTGAAAGCTGTCAGTCCAACCCAAACTGTTCCCTTGTCAGTCCTCTGCAATTTCATCGAATACTACACATGAGATAGTCATCATTAATTATATTTTTAGAATGAATTATGATCACAAACGTAATTTTGCTAATCTCTGTTCTGCTCAAGAAAGATCACTAATGAAGCGTGAGTATTAGAAGTTTTTTCTTTTTCTTTTTTTTTTCTTTCAGAAAACAAGACTCAGGTTAAGGTAGTTACTTCAGTGCTTGTCAGTTTTTACTTGCCAGGTTAAACTGACTTAAATCGCACTTCATCAAAAAATGTTTAGGCCACTAGCGTTGGAGAGCCTCATTTTACAGTCTAATAATTCATTCAAGGCTATTTTACCTTATCGCTGTAACCTTGTGTGCGTGTCAATAGTAATAATTTCGATTTCTGTTTAACAGGCCAACTCTAGAAGTCTAGGCCGTCCTCCTCCCCCCCCCCTCCTTTTCTGGGACGTTTTTCTTCACAAATACTTTAAAAATATAGGCCAAAACAGGGACGTAGTCGCGGTGGGCTGTGAGGGATAATTACTAGGGATTACAACCCCCACATGGAATTTTTACAAACAGAAAATAAACAAACTGACAAACTAAATAATCATACATTTGAATTCTTGTTTACTTTTTGCTTTGTAAAGAGGTTTTTCCCAACAAAACCAGTTTGACTCCATAGTTTTATCATTAGTGATAAGGCTACCCAGATAGAACACCTAAACTTCCTCCATCTGTATTTTCCCTATTAATATTTCTATATTCCTCTGGCTTGATTTGCACACATCGTAGTCTGCCTTTGCTCATTCACACTGTTCTAAAACTTTTGTATAGTTATCGAATGTTTGTACGTAGGCTGTACTACAGAAACTGAAAATATAAGAAATTGCGTGTCATGATAAACAACTTCTATTTGTGAATATTTAATTTTCACGACCGCATTGTAATCGAAACAGACTTTCAACGTATTAGGTCGTGTTACGTACATGTAGTACGTGTTTAAGAGATGTAAAGTACAGAGCAACCGACGCGAAATCGGGAGGTTGTGGGTTCGGATCCCACTGGTGTCCGGCTGGCCATTTTTGTTCTGTACTTAACATCTCTTCAACACGTACTACATGTACGTAACACGACCTAATACGTTGAAAGTCTGTTTCAACTTCTATTTGTACATAATTCAGCCTTATGTTAAAAAATAACGTTAAGTACCGATGGTATTCTGTAGCATACGCTCAAGGAAAGTTATCATGTAAAGTAACTATAAAATATAGTTTCATTAGTAGATTATACGTGGGGATAGTTTGTGTTAAGCGCTCATCATATACGTTCCTGACTGCGCAAAGTGACTAATCTTGAAGAATATGTTCGCCGATCATGTGTATTCTTCTGAATGTGATAACATGTGTTTTGTTAATTCGTTTGCGTGGTATGAGTGTATCATTGTAAATGATTGTACTTCTTTCTGTTGCATGGCATAAGTGATTAAAATACTCAAATGTACTGTGCCATATTCATTGTAATTGCGTTCTGATTATCGTATTTCTTTGTTTCAGGTGAGTACCGTTGTTAGCTACGTGAGAGCAATTGTTGTACAGTCTACATTCAGTAAGTACAGACCTTTTACACCTCAAGAACTGCGTCGTAATAAAGATAAACCCCGTATGGACAGTTGCTTCCAGTCTGGATGGTCTTCGTTAAATCCCTGCTCAGCTGCAAATTTAAGATCAGTAGGAGGCACTAGGACAGAGTATTCTCCGATAATAAAATTCAGTAAAATGGGCTACCCTAGAAGTAGTTTTCTGGGATTTTCCACTTAAACTAAATGCGAGTTCCAAAATGCTAAATTTGACACAGAGCATTTCTTGTACGGAAGAATCTACTACCAACTTTCTATACTTCGTCCCATCTTTCAAATAAAATCTTATTGTTCTACTCTTTAATACACACTACACACTTGGCACAAAATTCTTTACAGATTATAGCACTATGGTTATTCGTCGCAGTCGTTTTTATGAAGTAACATATTTTGGCCCGAGTAAGTTCATCCTAGTCTTATCCTCGATTGCAAATATACATCGTGTACGCACACGTTTTCTGCGCACTTTATTCGCAAACATATCGCTCGCTCATGTGAAACAACAGCAAAGTTAAAACAAGGTCCTAACTTTCAAATATACTTCAATCCCTGTTCTGCGTGTTAGATGTCACCCCTGTGTTCAGGGATGTTTTCGCTTTTGTGTGTATTTGTTGTGGTTCGTAGCATAGTATGTCATATTTAAATGAAGAGATCTGTACTAAGATAAACAGAATCAGTGTGTCCGAGCCAGAGGAATTTACATACCAGCCGGGAATCGAACCCAGAGCCCTCTGAACCGAAGGCCAATACGCTGACCATTCAGCCAAGGAGCTTGAACGCTGTTTGAGTTGTTGCAATGAAGTATATATAGGTATGAAATTTCATTTTTCACCCGAGAGAGGGAAAGAGATTTTAATTACACTTATAACAACGGTTTAACTCCCTCGTCAGGCTGATAAATTTAGCGTGATTACGGTTCGTTATTTTTTAATCGTCTTCCAATCACGTTAATAATAGCTTCATGCTCCTGTCGTGTGGTTCATTCAGTCCCTTTGTCATTAAGTGATGTGGCAAAAAAGAACTTGCACAGCCATGAAAGTACGTTATTTTTATACATTTTTTTCCATATGTAGGCCTACTTATGCCGTTTGAATTGCAGGAAGTCAACTAAACAAATATCCTTGCTCTTTCCTAACAGGGAGTTGGATTCTATTGTCAACATGTCTTTCGTAAAGTAAAAATCCATTGAGTTGGCTTTTTCATTAACAAAATTTTCGAAGATTGTGAACAATTAAAAATATTAGCTGTTGCTGTGAACAATTTCTTACCTTAAACTGGTAGGATCTCGGTCTTTCCAATCGTAATAGGCGGGTTCTTTCTATACAGAGATTAGCTCTGTTACGTCTAATGTCCGATGACACGACATAATCATATGTTGGTACGTTTTAATGCAAAATATTGTTCCTTTACCATTGCCGGTTGTCTGTCCAAATAAGTATCCATTTCTCCAGGACAGATGATACCGTGTATTGGTCTCGTGTCACTAGCATATTCCGCAAGGATACTAGGAAGTACAAGGTGGTCCCTTCTGCTAACTATTTCATGCCCTTTTATTTCCGTTTGCGTTACACTTCTTCCACAGCTGCTGTATAATTTTGTTCCAAACTATTCAGAGTTATGTGTAGCTCTTTCAAAATATCCTGAATGTTGAATTCAAATTTCGTAAAATATTGCCCAAAATTTCTACAACTTGCGGCGGTATTGTCATCTACCGGAGATGAGTAGCATCAGAAGAGAGCGCATGTTAACTGACAAGTCTATGTAATGTAACAGATGATCATGTACAGGTGCTTTAGGACATTGCAGGACATCACAGTTTCTGATGGGAGCTTTTCATTCCCGCTCATCCCTTTTACGATTTTCCCCCCGCCCTCCCCATTCGATTGATAGTCCTTTCACATTGTCCTAATTTTGAGTTACCTCGTCGCTGATCATCACTCACTACTGATCTGCATTTAGGGCAGTCCCCCACGTGGCAGATTCCCTGTCTTTTGTTCTTCTAGCATTTTCTTAAATGATTGCAAACAATTTGGAAGTTTATTGAACATCTCCCGTGGTTACTCCAATCCCTAACTCCCCTTCCTATAAACGAATATTTGCCCAAATATGTCCTCGTGAATTCCAGCTTTATCTCGATATTGCGATATCTCCTACTTTTAAAGACACCACTCAAACTTATTCGTCTCCTGATGTCATTCCACGCCAGCTCTCCACTGACAGCACGGAACATACCACTTAGTCGACCTGCTCGTCTTTCTCCCAAGTCTTCCCAGCCCAAACTTTGCAACATTCTTGCAACGCTACTCTTTTGCCGGAAATCACCCAGAACAAATCGAGCAGCTGTACCTTCGATTTTTTCCAGTTCTTGAATCAAGTAATCCTGCTGAGGGCCCCATACAATGGTACCATACTCTAGTTGGGGTCTTACTAGAGACTTATAAGCCCTCTCCTTTACATTCTTACTACAACCCCTAAATGTCCTGATAACCATGTGCAGACATCTGTATCCTTTATTGACAATCATATTTATGTGATTACTCCAATGATGATCTTTCCTTATGTTAACACCTAGGTCTTACAATGATCCCCAAAAGCAACTTTCACACTATCAACTCAGTAATAAAACTGAGAGGACCTTTCCTATTTGTGAAACTCACAACCTGTTCTTTAACTCGGTTTATCGCCACACCACTGCTAAATGGTTAGCGTTCTAGCCTTTGGTCACAGGGGTCCTGGGGTCGATTCCCGGCAGAGTCGGGAATTTTAACCATCTTTGGTTAATTTCGCTGTCACGGGGGCTGGGAGTTTGTGTCGTCTTTATCATTTCATGCTCATCACGACGCGCAGGTCGCCGAACACGTCCTCGGACACTCTTGGCACTAAAAGCCATACGGTACGCCATTTCATTTCATCGAGGTCATTTTGCAGTTGCTCAAAATCTTGTAACTTATTACTTTGTGCAGAATAACATCTGCAAAAAGCCTTATCTCTGATTCCACTTCTTTACTCGTATTATATATATTTATTATATATAATAAAACAAAGGTAAAATGATCTAATTGTACTCATTTTTTTCCAGTAGTCTCCCATGATCTACCCCATGAAGTGCCCTAGATAAGTCAATCGGGATACTGTCCATGTGACCTGAATCCAGGATGTCTGCTATATCTTGGTGGAATCCTAAGAGTTGAGCATCGGTGGAATAACCTTTCCTAAAATCGAACTGCCTTCTATTGAACCAGCTATTAATTTCGCAAACATGTCAAATATAATCAGATGCAGTCGCTTAAGTGTGGGAAGTATCCAGTATCCTGGAGATAGTGGGTTCGAACCCCACTGTCGGCAACCCTGAAGATGGTTTTCCGTGGATTCCCATTTTCACACCAGGCAAATGCTGGGGCTGTACCTTAATTAAGGCCACGGCCACTATCTTCCCACTCCTAGCCCTTTCCTGTCCCATCGTGGCCATAAGACTTATGTGTCGATGCGACGTAAAGAAACTAGCAAAAAAAAAAAAATCAGAAATAATGTTTTCCCAAAGCTTACATGTAATGCATGTCAGACTGGCCTGTAATTTTCAGCTTTGTTTATCATCCTCTCCTTTGTACACAGGGGCTACTTCAGCAACTCTTCATTTGGTATAGCTCTTTCATGCAAACAATCAAATACGTACTTCAGATATGGTACTGTATCCCAACCCATTTCTTTAGTACATCTCCCGAAACCTTACAAATTCCAGCTGCTTTTCTGCTTTTGTATTTTACTGTAAATGTTATCACAGGTAAATTTTAAACTTCTTCAGTATTAGTCACCTCTATCTGGACGTTATCCTTGTAACCAACAACCTTTACATACTGCTGACTGAATACCTCTGCCTTTTGTAGATCCTCGCATACACACTCGCTTTGTTCATTAATGATTCCTGCAATGGCCTTCTTGAAAACTTTCTGCCTTAAAGAAATACTTGAAAATTTTTACACTAAAATTTGTATGACCGCCAATTATGCTTGCCATCAGGTTATCTTTAGCTGACTTCTTTGCTAGATTCAATTTCCTAATAAGTTCCTTCAATTTCTCCTTACTTCCACAGCCATTTCTAAGTGTGTTTCTTTCCAACCTGCACCTCTTCCTTAGTCTCTTCACTTCTGTTGTAATATAATGGATCTTTACCATTAAAGGTAAAATCCTGTTTTCACATTCCTAAAAAAATTGTTTTAAACCCATCAGCCTGTTTACATTTTTATTTAGTTTTCCACTGATCATAGTTTCAAAAACTCCATGCCTGTTTTGTCAGCCGTATGGTACTGCGTGATAGTCCTAATTTTAATACCTTCCTTTCTATCGTATTTGTTTTTAACTACGACAAAAACAGCTTCGTGATCACAAATGCCATCTATTACTTCGATTTCTCTATAGAGCTCATCTGGTTTTACTAGCACCATATCTAGGATATTTTTCCCTCTAGTTGATTCCATCACTTTCTGAATCGGCTGTCCTGCCCATATTAGCTTATTTGCTATTTGTTGGTCATGCTTCCTGTCGTTCGCATTTCCTTCCCAATTGACATTTGGTAAATTCAGATCTCCCGCTACAATCGCGTTTCTTTCCATGTCGTTTCCCACATAGCTGATTATTTTATGAAATAATTCTGAATCCGTGTCAGCGCTATCCTTTCCCGGTCTGCATACTCTAAACCATCAAGTTGTCCAGTGTCTTTAGAGATTAGCCTTACACATGGAATTTCATGTTTGTCATCTTTAACTTTTTCGTAGCTTGCAAATTCATTTTTCACCAGAATGAATACTCTTCCTCCTAGCATACCTATCATTTCCCTAAGATACACTCCAGTTCCGTGAGAATATTTCTGCATCCATTATATAATTTCTCAGCCATGATACAATTCCTATTACAATATCTGGTAAGTATATATCTACTTAATTACTTAATTATATTCCTTTCTTTAATAACTTCTACAGTTCAGCACTAACATTTTAATGTCGTCCCAACTTGCTTTCCAGATCCCTGTACCCTTATCAACGCTCGCTAGACCAGTTTCCCTGAATGTACCCTCCTATAACCCTTCTAAACAAATTTCCTAAGTGATATCTACCACTGCGGTTTAAGTGAAGACCATCTGAGCCCAGAGCCCTATCTCCTACCCACCCATTAGGATCTAGAAATGTTTCCCACATAACCTCTACATAGTCTCATTTAAATCCTCAATCACCTTCCAGTCAGTATTCCTCCTACATAGTATTCCACTGATAACAATCTCAGCTTCAACTTCATCCATGCTGCATTTACCAGATCCATTAATTAGTACCATCACGCGGGGAACACCATGGGTCGCCTTTACTTGCGAGCAGTACCACTATATGTGGTACACAATAGGTTTGTGATTAGTAGCAACAGAATGTGTATCAGGGTGGAATTTACAGTACCCGTGATAAGTACCACTACATGCGGAACACCACTGGCTTACGTTGCCTGTAATTAGTTCCATTATATGACAAACGCCACGAGTCTGGGTGTTTCCTGTGATTAGTACCACTATATGAGAGATACCGTGGGTCTGCGTTGCCTATGATTAGTACCCATTATGTGAGGAACACCACGGGATAGTAAGAGTCCCTGTGATTAGTACACCTATGTAAGTAACACCATAGGTTTGCGTTGCGTGTAAGTGGTGCCGCAATGTGAGAAACCCCAGAGGCCTGAGTTACATGCGTGTGTTAACATTACCTGCGAGTAGTACCATAATGTGTGGAATACCGCGTGTCTACGCTACTTTTGATTAGTACCGGAACATGACAAATATCATGGTTCTACTTTACTGCCGGTAAGTACCATTATGAGGCGCCGATGACCTGGATTTTGGACCCCTTTTGACAAGCATCATCGATTCAGGATTGTGCTTTGGAATCAGTTATATTGTTTTACGATAGTTTCAGGGAATGTAGGGCATTGAGCGTTGGATCCACTTGTCGTTTTATTCTTATTCCGCCATTCATTCTTCACGTTTTGAATTCTGGTCAGTGGGTAATCTTGGAATTTCAAATCGTCATTACATTTCGTCTCATTTCGTACCGTTAGGGGCCGATGAGCTAGATTTTAGGCCCCTTTATACATGCATCATCTATATTTGAAGCGGGAGGTGCAGTGCACCTTTAAGTTTATATAAGTAATGAAATATCAAAATCTTTTTGCTTTACGTCGCACCGACACAGATAGGTCTTACGGCGACGATGGGACTGGGAAGGACTAGGAGTGAGGAGGCGGCCGTGGCCTTAATGTACAGCCCCAGCATTTGCCTGGTGTGAAAATGGGAAACCACGGAAAACCATTTTCAGGGCAGCCGACAGTGGGGTTCGAACCTACTATCTCCCGAATACTGGATACTGGCCGCACTTAAGCGACTGCAGCTATCGAGCTCGGTATATCAAAAAATTCCTTTGTGTTATTTATGTATTTAAAAACATGAAGATGTAGATTAATTTTAATTTCATTTTCTAAAACCACACTTAAAATGACTATCAACGAAATTTTAAAGCTTAAATAATGTCTGTGAATATCATACAACTAAGTGGGTTGGAGAGTTGTAAGATTGGATCTCTATGAACCACGAAGTTCCACTATTTTGGTGTTTATTTCGAATAAGCATTAAAATTGCAATTCCAAACAGAGTTCAGCTTTGCTTCAGAGATTCAGAAATAAATAACTTTTTTCTTTTCAAACTGGTCTTCACTTGCAGGTGGTTATTGCGAAGTCTCTGGGAACTTGCCCCAGTTTGCGAAATGTAAGAACGTCGTGTGATACGGGGAGGAATGCGCTTCTGCTAAGCGAGCTCGGGTACAGTAGAGTAATACAGAACTTGCTCCTTTGAAATTTGCTGATGTGAAACAGTGCGAAATTAAAATTGGTGACGAAGCGTGCAATGAGTCTGAAATGTTAGATTGTAAGTTTCACAAAGCGAACTCCTCTCTCATATGGTTTTCTGGTTATAGTAAGGATGTAAAGGAGATTGCGTAAACGTTTCTGATAAGACCCCAGTTCGAGTATGGTTCTGGTGTATGGTATCCTCGCCAGGATTACTTGATTCTTTGTTTTGGATGATTTCCGAAAAATATTAGGGTTACGAAAATAATGCAAATTTCAGGTTGGGAACAGCTCGACTAAGCGGTATGTTCCGAGCCATCAATGGAGAAATGGCTTGGAATGACATTAGTATACGAATAAGCATAATCGGAGTTTTTTTGGAAGTTGGATTTCAAGAGGACAAATTGTGGCAAGTGTTTAATGAGAGGAGTTGGGATACATTTCAAAAATACTTAGAAAAAAAAAAAGAATAGGTAATATAACTGATGGGGAATCCGCCATCTTCGTTGCAGCCCTGTGTGCAGATCAGCGGTGATGAATTAATTTAAAAATCCTAAAAGCAGAATCCTTTCTTTATCTCCCCCTCCCACGTCCCCGTCCATCCTTTCAACTACATAACTCTCACGGTTTTGCAATAATTCTAATAGATTCTGAAATAAAAGCTCTTAAACACCCACCCCTAGCAAATTTCAAATGGCCTAACAAAGAAAATGTTCGAAAATATGAAATGCGTAGGCCTAACAGCTTTGTGGAACTAACACTTGCGAGTCATTTTATTGAAAATTTGCAAATCATGCATGTCTATTGCCTAAAAAAGAAATGTTAAAATATCCATGCGTTTATGGCGCCAAAATACCGAAATAAGACCAAAACATCAGAAATGCGGCTCTAAAGAAATGTAATACTGCCCAAAATTAGCCTAGAAAATCAGCAGCAAACCGACCACTTACAGCAGATTTTGTCTTTTTGAAAACTTGCTGCTTGTGAATCCCGCCCTGCAAATTTCGTTTAGCACAACATACTTCTATTGAAAGGAAATTCAAAATAAACCAAATCCAAACAAACAAAATCACTTGGCAAAATCGGCACAAAATACGTAATATTTTGAGAACTATTACTAAAGTGTTTATACCATTTTAGTAAAATGACAGTGAAACAATGCAGTAACGTATGCATTTGACCAATAAAGTGTTGACGTGTTCACAAAAGCCAGAAATATGTGTGTGTTTATAAAAACAGACAAGAACCCTGTGTTCAAATAAGTACAAAACTGAAAATTGAACATTTCGAGACTTCAACTTACCCGGAGCCCCTTAAGGTAACGGGTGTACATGGATTTATTCGTGTACAGTTATATTATAACCTAATGCAATATTGATATGTTGCTAAAGGATGTATCGTGTCTGAAATAACACGCAGCCAAGGGAAAGTTAGTATGTATCTTTAGTAGTTTCGCTACATTTCTTAAAAATAAAAGGGGGGAAAAAAGAAAAATTGATGGCGACTCGAAGTCGCTGCACCTTACATTGCGTAGCTGTCGCCCTGATCACTGTGCTATGTGAACGCTTTTATGAATCCTGATTTATATGGCGGCTTATAACAGATGTTTTATAATGGAAACTCTAAAATCTTGAAAATTAAAATCCATTCGAGGGAATTTTCAAGTAGTTACTGATTTTATACCAATCTATATAGATAAGCATCGCGAAAGCTCGATTAAATTGGTGTCTGGCACACTATAGACTCCAGTTGTCAGTCTCATTTTCATAGACTTCTGTCCTGACTAGTCTGCTTGTCCAGTTCCTTTCACGTTGTTCCGATATTAGAACTGTTACAGGATGATTTCAGGCATGATTTTTTCGCATTAATTTATGTAAGATTTCGCGAAAAAGGGGGCTTTTCCACGTTATTTCGCGAGTTACGCATCTTCTCATCGTATGAATTTCGCTTTAATTATTATCTAAAATTAGTCATTAAACGTTTCATTCGTTTAATTATTGAACTAGCAGTTTCCCGCTGGCTCCTCCCGCAATGTACAATGTATGGTGGTGTTCGTTACTATCCTCACGGATGTATTTGCAAATTTTAGAGTTAATGAAATAAAGCACATGATCTGTTGTGGTAATAGAATGTAATATTATGTCAACAAAACACTTGAAGATACATCACGCAAAAAATTGAATTAAACGTTCCTTGGAACAACACTACGCGCCGAACTGTTAAAAGGTCCTTCAAAGATCTTCGTCATGGAGACCAATGAACTCATAACTTTTCTGAGAATCTATCACTTTAAGTAGTTATTACCTCAAAAGAAAGCGCTTGATCCACTGAGTGTTTTTAGACCAAAACGAACTGCGTGTCTCAATTAGAACGAAAGGTATGATTGCTTCAATGAGAAATGTTGAAGAAATGAGACGTCAAATTGAATGTGCACTCATAACTTTCCTCATAATCAACCTATTTGAATAGTTAAGAGCTGAGATGAAAGAGCTTGATCCACTGAGTATTCTTAGGCCAAAACGAACTCCATACCTGAATTAGAACCAAATATGATTGCTTCAAAGAGACAAAAAATTGAAAAATCAAATCATTTGAGGAAGGCAGAAGTTGAGTGATTTATATAGTACCTGATGACAAGTCTGTGCATGAATACTTTTCAGTTTAAAAAATGAAGGAAATCGACCGGATAGAATGGCCGGCCTGACTGACTTTAGTTTTCATAATTTTTTTTAATATATAGATTATTTATGTGAAAGATATGCTCTATAAATAGAACAAATATTTATAATCGGTAATCATTCCTTTTATTATTGTCCTAAACAAGATTTCTTAATAAATTACTTTCTCCCCATATAGTCATACAATCGAAGGGATTTCGTAATATACTGAGCGAGTTGGCCGTGCGGTTAGGGTTGCGCAGTTGTGAGCTTTCCTTCGGGAGATAGTGGGTTCGAACCCGACTGTCGGCAGCCCTGAAGATATTCTTCCGATGTTTTCCCATTGTTACAACAGATAAATACTGGGGCTGTACATTAAGGCTAAGGCCGCTTCTTTCTCACTCCTAGCTCCTCCCTATCCCATCGCCGCCATAAGACCTATTTGTCGGTGCGACGTAAACCAACTTGAAAAAAATCCTAGATTGTTAAAACTATCAGGTATTTCTGTTGAATTGAGAAATGCTTATTCTGTCTTACATGAATTTCGCTGTAGTTTCTCACTTATCGCAAATTAGTAAATTCCGCTTCAAACTGGCCTTACCGCTGTAATTCTCAAATAAAATTATTTTTATGGACCAGAATAATAATTAATTGAGATTTCCAAATCTCTTAAAAATATTTTTGCCGCGTAATGCGTAAAAATCACGCTTCTATGGCTGATGCAGGTAATGGCAGGATTATGTTTTCCACGTTTTTTCATTCCTGACTCATCTCGTATTCCTCGTAGTTTCCACGTGTTACCATTCACTGAACACTGCGGAATATCAAATGTGTAATCTATATTTATGTTCTGATATTGGAGCCAGTTAATGCTTTGAGCTAGTTTTCTCTGAATTGCTTACTCAATATCCGGACTCAACAGTGCGCCAGCATAGCTGGTTTTTATCGCTGACTGTAAAGTTAAAGTACCTGGATGCTGTACATAACGCTGTCAACCTTGAGGCGACGTTGCCTATTTTTATACTTTTTTTTCCGTCCGCTGGGAACTTGCTGTTCGCCATGGTAATACCGTAATGATAGCCCGCCGATCAAATGAGCTACGTCATCGATGACACGCTGTTTACAACTAACCTATTACTTCTAACAGAGGACCTCGAAGGAAATTAATTTGGGCACACTTTTACAGTGTGGCCTAGCCTGTTCGTCACGTGATCGTTGACCTTCTGGCCATTCTGCTATGCAATCTCCCTCCTCTAATACGTGTTCCAAGAACATTATTGGTCCTTAAAAATGTGGATTTTTCCTCCCGTGATGAGGAACACGGGTTACCCCCGGGCTGCCTCAGAAATGGTGACACGGCTTCAGCGTGTGACTAGACAAATAATGGTAGCACTAGGAGGTACCGTCCTCGGATGCCTGGGTTCAATTCTCGGTGCTGCCAGAAATGTAAAATTGACAAGAGGGCTGATATGCAGTTACAAAAGTTCCTTTAGCTCGCCTCCATTCCGGGTGTGCCTGGAAAAGAGCTGCACACACTCAAGACGATGCCACGAATGTTCATTACTTCATATATATGATAGGGAAACGTTCTTCTTGTAAGAAAAGCTGATAAGCGTGTCGAGTTCTCAGCCCGAAGGCTGGTTGGATCTCCAACGGTTCAAACAGCTATCAGATAGTCTAGCTTCACTGAAAGTTTTCAAGGGATATCAGAAATGAGCTAGTCCCGTTTCTGTCCACGGTGAGCTAGATGCTCTTGTACATCTGCCAAGCCCTTCTGAGCGACACTTTAACGCCATTCATAATATCAAGTGATTGCATGAGGAATAACGGTACTTATCATTGCTCCTACCTCAGACAATTCAAAAAGTAACGCTACAGTACGGCTGTGTAGTAGACTCTTACCGTCTTACTAATAAACGGTGTATAACTTTTATACAAGGTTTATACACCATTTACGCGAAATTCGTTACTAATAAACAGTGTATAAGCCTCCTGTGTATACATCTGTTATAGTTATTCACTGAATTGCTTATACAGTCCACGACCCTTGTATAAGCGTTGTATAGCAGCGTGTAGCGGAAAAAAGAAACGAGTGAGCAGTTTATTTTCGTGGTATTTATTGTCGACAGTAATATAATCGTTGTAAAATATCCGACTTTTCCATTTAACATTGAACACACATTGAAAGAATGACGATAATGTTGATGATCTTCACGATATTTTAAACATAGAAGACATACGGCACACCATTCAGAGGTTATGGAAGCTAGACATCTTCGTAAAGTAAAACACTTTAAAGAGACGGAATGACAATGAATAACTGTAAAAGAAATGATGGTTGGGCGTATTTTTGTGTAAAAATGTGTTACAGCTTAATAGACCTTTGATATTGCGAGTTTTATACACTATCTGCCCCTACAAAGATCTTTCTTAATTGAGTACCTACCGTATACAAGGGGACATATTCCTCGAGATAAAAAGTGGCATAACTTGAAAACCATACGTAATATGATTTCCATACTTTGTAGTTGAATACGTAGAAATCTGATGTATAAATGCCTAATAGAAACTTTTTTGATCTAACCTTTCGTTTAGCTACAAAACAGGTTTTCCTTTCTCCTGAAAAGTAAGGATTTTGGAATGTGTACCCTTTTCAACTCGCCGATTCAATTACAATTGCTTACGTTTTCCGTACTATCCCAGTTAGGAGCTATTGATCTTTTCTTAACCCATTCCATTTCTTTTTTTGGCGTTCATTACACAAGCAAGCTGAAGAAATGTTGATATCAGTACAAGCGAATTTCCAGCTGTCTCACTTAGTGTTGCCACTGCCTTTTCGATATGCTGTGCTACTGTGCGACTTTCCGGAAAGTTTTGCTCGTAGATAACCAGCAGAAGCGATCATAAAGGCGGTGAACGTGCGAAATACGTCAGTGAACTGCAGGAAGAGATTCCTACTCCTGGGAACGAGTGTATACGTGCTGTGTAGTAATACAATGCGTATACCTCGTTTATTAGTAAGAAAAATGTAAAACGCTTATACAGGGTTTATTCACTGTATAACTAAACAAGAGTTAAACAACGGTATAAGGACTTTTTATTAAGACCCTTAAACAAAATATTCGGTGTACATGTAAACAATTTGTCAAAATTGCGACACACAGGACGCACATAGAGACCTGTTGCGTAGCGTTATTAATTAGATACTAGCCTCGTATATTCAACGATACAAAATCGCAGTAAATTAATATTTAAGAGTTCTTAAATATGAGAAACCCATGTCCTAGATTTATTACCACGTTAAGGATCTCATTTTCAGAGACAATTCTAGCACTCGGCATTTAATTATTGAATGGACAAATTGTCATAAAAATTTGACGTACATCCGTGTAATATTGGTATTTGGAATATTCCGTGTGTTTATTTGAAAATCATCCCACATTTCCTGTTCACCATAATTACAAGAGTATCAAATATATATAATTTTTAGTTACCATACAAAATTACATATTGCCATGTACCGGACAGAAAGGAAACAACCGCTACGTAATTTTCATTCTTGAATAACTGAGGTTCATCTAGGAAACTCCCTTTTCACACTCACTGGAAGAAGTAGCTACTGCATTCAGAGAGCGCAGAGTATTGCTCATTTCCTTTGTCATTTCTTCTCTGATTTTCAAAATGATTTCGGAAGGCTCGAATTGCGTCCCTTTCATTGAGCTGAAATAGTCTTGCCAATATGCATATTTCTTCCCGCAAGACACAGGCAGATAC
This sequence comes from Anabrus simplex, assembly GCF_040414725.1. Lineage (NCBI taxonomy): Eukaryota > Metazoa > Arthropoda > Insecta > Orthoptera > Tettigoniidae > Anabrus > Anabrus simplex. The sequence continues at coordinate 340,974,208 of NC_090268.1, read as the reverse complement.
AGATGCCAGGTACAAGAATGTTGTTTCGAGAATCGAAACAGTCTGCGATATTTCGTACGATTGACCACTGTCTGCCACTGTCGACAGTTTGAAAACAAATGAGCCGAAAGAGCCTTAACTATGTATATTTGAAAATGAAAATCCACAGCTTTGTTTCCAGTTATTCGACCGGATAAGGAATGAATGAAGCCCCCATCTAGCGGCGAGGATAGGAATTGTGCCGGCTGCCAAAGCCTGTAGCACCACTCTGGGGCAATGATTAAGGAATGACATATGAAATGAAAAGATACTGGAGAGTGTTGCTGGAATGAAATATGACAGGGAAAACCCGAGTACACGGAGAAAAACCTGTCTCGCCTCTGCCTTTTCCAGCACAAATCTCACATGGAGTGACCGGGATTTGAACCACGGAGCCCAGATTTGAGAAGTCGGCGCGCTGCCGCCTGAGCCACGGAGATATATTTAAGTCTCATTAATCTGAACATTTCTTTTAGGAATCTTCATTCACTTCCCTTTAAGTCCGGCTCAAGGGGTAAATGGTTAGCATGCTGGCCTTTGGTGTAAGGGGTGCCGGCTTCGATTCCCGGTAGGGTTGGGGATTTTAACTTTAATTCCTATGCCTCAGAGGGGGGATGTTTTTCACGTCTTCAACATTAGATTTCATCTTAGATAGGGCCCCAGACACGCAGGTCGCCTGCACCAGGCTTCTCCGGAGGCCACATGCTGCCCCCCCCCCCTCCCCCCAAAAAACCATCATTACTCACAGATTCCGAAAAGCCGTTCCGGTGCGTTCTGCAAGCTGAAAATATCTTCGTGAAACTAGCTTTCAATAACATGTCAAGGCTCATGAGCGTGGTTCCTAAAAATAGCCCACAAATGGAACTTTGGACATTGCTATGGCAAGCGTTACTACAGACCAAACAGTTTGCGACATTCCACAAAATACTTAAGGTTAGTTCCTCTCGCTCTAACTTCCTGTGAAACTATAAAAAGAACATTTCTGTAATTAGAACACTCGTGATATTATCGGAGTAAGATATTTTTCCGGCCATCTGCTGTAGTTGCATGCATTAGTCTCAAAATCTTTCGTTGTGGAAGATAGTTGTAGTGTCCCTTCGAACAAAATCGCCCTTCCAGTCTCCGTTTGGGTGTTCATCTATATATTTTTTAAAAATTATGAAAACTAAAGTAAGTCAGTCAGTCCGGCCATTCTATCCGGTCTTTTTCCTTCATTTTTTAACTGAAAGGTATTCATGCACAGATTTGTCATCAGGTACTATAAATCTCTTAACTTCCGCTTTCCTCAAATTATTTGATTTTTCAATGTTTTTTGTCTCTTTGAAGCAATCATATCTTTCGTTATTATTTAAGTACGGAATTCGTTCTGTTCTAAGAACACTCAGTTGATCAAGCTCTTTCATTTCAGCTCTTAATCATTCAAATTGGTTGATTCTGAGGAAAGTTATGAGTACATTTGTTTCCATGGCGAAGATCTTTGGAGGGCTTTGTAACAGTTCGGCGCGTAGTGTTCCAAGGAACGTTTAATTCAGTTTCTTTGTGTGATGTTTTTTCAAGTGTTTTATTGACATATTACATTCTATTACCACAACAGATCATGTGCTTTTTTTCATTAACTCGTAACTTTGCAAATACATCCGTGAGGATAGTAACAAACACCATCCTTTGTACATTGCGGGCGGAGCCAGCGGGAAACTGCTAGTTCTATTTTTACTTTTAACTGAAGATCTGTACTCGGAAATTTGTCCGTTGACAGGATCACGTACGAACACTTGCCGACATTTCATTATGAGAATTAACTAAGATTTTTAGTTTTACGATAGGAATTGTGAGGCCTTCCACTTGGGAAGATTCCCTTTCAGTTTGAGAATGTAGGTCAAGCGTTGCATCTACCGTAAAACAGTTTCGACGGTGGTCGTAAATCAAAGGGAAGGCTATAAAGAGCGGTAATGAAATGCTGTAGGTTGTTATTTATGGCCTGCATATATTTAGAGTAAATATCTTTTCACGGATATGGTTCATTAACAGGGAAAAATGAGAAATTTAGAGGATGGTAATACTCTCGTCGGTTTGTTAGAAACCAGTCTTCGCCTCAATGATTTCAAATACCTCAGTTCGCTAGTAAAACTTTCCCGACAGACTGCATGGTCTCCCTAAATAATATAGGCCCTATACACACTCCCATTATGCATTACATCTTGCTGTAAGTGACGATTCGCTAATGCTAAAATTGTAAATATGTAGCTGTTGTTTTTTGCCGGTCTGAGGCGCTCAGACGGTTGAGGCGCTGACCTGACTCCAATTTGGTAGGTTCGATCCTGGCTCAGTCCGGTGGTATTTGAAAGTGCTCAAATACGTCAGTCTCGTGTCTGTAGCCAGTGCATAAAATCATTAAATCAAAATTGCAAGTTTTTAAAAATCAATCGCTACTGATCTGCTTTTAGGGCAGTCACCCAAGTGGCAGATTCCCTATCTTTTGTTTTTCTAGCCTTAATAAACTTATTCGTCTACTAATGTCATTCCACGCCATCTCTCCACTGACAGCTCGGAATATACCACTTAGTCTAGTCTCCTTTCTCCCAAGTCTTCCCAGCCCAAACTTTGAAACATTTTTGTAACTCTACTCTTTTGTCGGAAATCACCCAGAACAAATCGAGCTGCTTTTTTGTTTTTATTTTTCTAGTTCTTGAATTAAGTAATCCTGGTGAGGGTCCCATACACTGGGACCACATTCTAGTTGGGGTCTTACCAGAGTCTTATAGTGGATTTACTGGCACGTAGAACTCCCGTGGGACTAAATTCCGGCACCGCGGCGTCTCCGAAAACTGTAAAAGTAGTTAGTGGGACGTAAAAACAGAACATTATTATTTTTAAATTTTATTTTCAAATTTATGTATTAAAAATAGCTGTAAATGTGGTAGAAGGTTCCGTAGAATTTCATTTGGCGTGCTAAGCTAGCTAGCGTGCTAGCTCAAACGGTCAACTCAAAGAAAACCTCATTTAGACCTGGAAGAAAATTCTGATGACGTTACCGGTTATTGATAGTCACAACTAATTAAACTGTTTTACCCAGCAGAAGCGGGAGATTTAAATACGTTGTTAGAAACTTCTACCTCTAGCATGGAAACAATGCGTTGTCTATTCAGTCCCCTCTACAAGCCCCAGGTGTTTATAATGAGAATTTCCGAACGCCATGCATAACAAATTCAAGTCGAAGTCTACAAAGTTGGGTATAATAATGAAAATAGAAACAAATGGACAAAAATTTACACTCCCAGGCAATCTGGAAACTTAAAACTTTGTACCAGAGAATCTGACACGCCCAAGATTTAAAGAAAAATCTGACATTTCCAAAATTTCCCGTATGGGCCGAAATGGGAGGGGTTCGAAACAGGGGCTGGAAAGCAAAACGCTGAAAGTTCTTAAGCTTAACCATTGTTCGTTAAGTTCGTTAGATTAAGGAGACAATCTATAGTAATAAATGAAAATCAAAGTACTGTATAGCGATGCACAGAGTATACAAATGAGAGAAGACTATCAGCCATTTCGAAGTACCTTGTTGGTCTGTGGTGCAAATCAGTATAAAGTACATGTAATCGGCCAGCTCAGCTGTAAAGTGCGCGCTTTTTTTACGCGCTGTGGGCTAATTCAAATATTTAAAGTAAATGTGCAACTTATTAAGCAGTGTTGAGTACATAAAGTACATTTCAACCCCTGTGGGCAGAATTTATTTTATTTTATAGTGTAACGCAGTGTCGGGAGAGCCCGAGAACAGGTTCAGCTCGCCTGGTGAAAATCTAATGTACTATCATAGGCGACCTGCGCGTCTGTATGTGGAATGAGATGAGGTAAGGAGAGGGTGAAACCCGATGTGGGTACATAGTCTAATCCTGTCAAATGATTCCAAGGGGGCTGCTCAAGACTTAAGTGTCCTCATCCGACGGACGAATCACAATCAGCAGCATGTGCCTCGCTCCATATGAACACTACGGAGAAATTTCGAATTGAATCTAGGCTTTTTGTCAGGCAATCTAGTGATTAGAAATTTTAGTGCGTGTAAATGTAATTGCGGAAGTGTAGTGTTGAATGTGAGGAAGGGAAGGTTAAAGACGACACAAACACCCAGTCCCCAGGCCAGGGATATTAATCATTACATTTAAAAAAACCGACCCGGTCGGGAATCAAACCCGCCAGGTGACAGGCGGACGCGTTGCCCCCTACACCGCCGGGCCGGACGTTGGACTTCCTTACTCCATCCATCTTGTACTAATGTGGTGCCACCATGACATCTCCCTTCAGTTACGGTTTAAAGAACGATGTGAAAATGCGAGTTTCCTGCATTATCATAGGACAACACTGGTAAAAGTAAAAATGATAGTTTCTGCGTTCTGTTCCAAGGAATATTGTTTAATGGTACTTTTGGTTGTAACACTGTTATCTTGTTCAGTATTGTGAGTTGCTAGTTTCAAAGCAGAGAAGTCTTTAACACTGTTATCGTGGTTACTAATATGACTACAGTAAATGAAAGAAGCACCCCGCATTTTGGTCATTCTTTATGTCTGGAGTGACGTTATCGACTTGTAGCCAAACTAATATTTCACTCCACCTCATCCTACGTTATGTGCATCACTTGAACACGTTCCAATTCCAAAAGCAGCTCGATTTAACAATATTGAAACACTCCTCGAGAAATGAAATTGGGGTTTTAAAAAGTGCTTGTATTATTACATTTCTTCATACTCTTCTTTAAAAATATACACTAGTCGTAAGGACATATTTTCCTTGTCCTGTTACAATCAGGAGTAGCTTCGGAAACCTGTCATTCATATAGTGCAGATTTCTCCATCAGCGTGTCACATCAGAAAGCGCATATCTGAATAAAAAGTTGTGCCTTTGCTATAATCCTTTAGATCGAGTCTCCTGAGAAAAAAACAGCGTGAAAAAATAAAATCCAAGTTAACTGGAACCGTGAATTTATCACCCCGGAAGATGGTTGGATCCTCATAGTATCACCGAAGTTCACAGTTGTAAGGAAATTGCAAAATTAAATGGCGGGGTCATGAGGCGTACCAGGCAAGATGGGTGTGAGGAAGTTTGTCGTTGCTTTTCTCATTGAGTCAGAAAGTGCTATTGCAGCACTAGTGATCCTTTGAACAGCACCCTTTGCACCTCGTACAAACGCACTGGCCGTGTTCTGATTAACATTACTCAGCAGCTTCCATACTGTCGCAGCCATAAGAGGTTAAGCCTTAGCTAAGTTCTGTTCATTTATTCTTTAATAGTTTCCCGGTAGATGGCAATATGTTACCAGGACTGAAGCGGGCAAGTCCATAAACACGTACTAGGTACTTCGAATATTGTACTGAGCGGGTTGGCTACACTGTTTGGGTCACGTAGCTGCGAGCTTGTATTCGGAAGATACTAGGTGCGAACCCCACTGCCGGCAGCCCTGAAGATGGGTTTCAGTTATTTCTCGGTTTTCACACCAGGCAGATGTTCGGACTGTAATTTCAGGCCACGATCGCTTCCCTTCCAATCCTAGTTCTTTCCTATCCCACAGTCAACATAAGACCTGTCTGACGAAAAAAATCTAGTAAATTTAACGAAGTATTAAAAAAGTCATTGTGTGCATTTTAATGGACTGGGTCTAAATTAGGTTATTAAAGTATGCAAAATGTAAAGGGATTCAATTTTCAATCTGTGCAGAACCCCCTCTTAATCCTTGTTTACTAAACAACTCCATTACGTGTTGGAGTTTCTCCTTGTTTCGTACAATAATACTCGTAGGCCTACATACGTTTCTCGTATATAACTGCACACTTTTCAACACAGTCGGTGGAAACTGTTAGAACCTCTTTTATAATAATAATTTTATTGGCTTTACGTCCCACTAACTAGTTTTGGCGGTTTTCGGAGTCGCCGAGGTACCGGAATTCAGTTCCGCAAGAGTAGATTTACTGGCACGAGGCCGACATATTTGGGTACATTCAAATCTAACCTGCCATGTTGTGATAGGGCCACCTCAAACCTCTCATCGTCCGATTACCCATTAAACGATTTATTTTCACACATAGAAAATAATGTTAAAATCCTCGTCAGTGATTAAGAAATGAATGTCCTCTACTTTTAATACGGCGTATCCAAAGGTGTTCACATTCTATTTGACCGTTGTTTGAAACTCATTGTAAAAGGTTTCTGCCTTTTGTGTTTAAACGAAGCAATCTTTCAGAAGTGCACTGCAGTGCTGTGAACCGGTGTTCTTACCAAGCATCCAGATAGAGAAATGCACGAAACAAGTGGCAGTGGCCCCGCGGAGGAACAGAGGACGCATTAGTCACGGCGCGCCGTGTCTGGCGGAGCGGTGACCAGTGTTGCCAACGGGTTGAATTAAAAATCGTATGAATAGGTTAAAAATCTCGCCAATAATCAGTCGGAATGCCTTCTCAGAAGCCGCTGGAAAATCCGCCAAAATATAAAAGAATATTGGAGCAAAATGGGGTGCGAAAAATAATTACACACCAACTCTCTCTCTCTATACATTAAATAAATCGTTGCAAATACATGATAAAATAATGCACATTGAAATACTGTACTTTCAGTACAAGGTAGGAAATCTCTCGTCCTCAGTCTTCAACAGAGATGAGTCTCACAGCAATGTGCACTACGTCCCATTCTTTCACTCCCTCTCATCACCTTTTCTGTTGGATGACTGGTGCAGTCTCTCATGCAATTAAACTGTAGTTTGGTGCACAGTTTGCGTCTCCCGACGCAAAGTACACATATACATCATGCGTATCATTTCCTCTCCATCTCGTCCTCGGTATAACTTATTAAATTCCCTTCCTTTCTAGAAAATAATACAACACCTCTACACGCAATGAAAATATTAATACAATATTCATCTCCAGATTGCTACGTATTAATAGCTAAATCTTAAGATCAGTTGAACGGTCAGAAACCTATAGATTTCCCGTTTCCTGCCGATAAATAATTCTGACCGCTGTCACACTTTTCAAAATAAGATAGATTTATCGGGAAGCCGCTGAAGTTGGCAATATTGGCGCTGACATTCCCATGCTCAATCCTCTCGTGCGCTAACCTTTACTGAAGATTCGATCCTAATCAGCAAAATATTTTGCCAAGTGTAGAGCTGTGCCATAACTGTTACTGCACCCTTTTTACTGAACTTCCTAACGCTTCCAAATAACGCGTGATGTCAGTGGTTAAAAGGAGCCCTGGAGTGTTCTCTTGTCTGTCAAATACAGTGCATATTCCATTCCAGAACTTCACTGAATGAACATATTTGCAGTAGGATGTTATAAAAATAACCATGCACTATAGCATTTAATTCTGTGATTTTTTTTTAAGATCATAATCCTAACCATGGGACTTCCAGTTTTACGAGGACTCCGAAATACAGGGACGTGAATTCATTTAATAAATCCCACATGCATTGGCCGGGATTCCAACCACTGTCGCCTTAGTGAGAAGCCAGCCATAATGAAATTTGGCTGTCGCGCTCTTACTAGCTATATATTCAACTATTACGCGTTTCTGTGGTGGCTGGTGATAGTGTGTTTGTGTAAATCAAGAAGTAAGCCAAGTATTAAAGACAGTGTGCATGTCGCTAAAGTATACGATTCAGCCAGGAATTACAGCGGAGGGCCATCTGGACCGACGGGCACTGTTCAGCCAAAGAGCCGGACTTCTAGTTTCTCAGTATGATTGAATGCCATATTTTACATAACTTTGTTGACTAAAAGCTTGTCGAGTTTCTTCCAGATTTTTCCATGTCGTAAGCAGTTTATATTTCAGTTAGAATAATCTCATCAGTCTGATATTTCGAAGCAGGAATCAATTGCATTCTACAAATATACCATTGTAGATGCAAGTTTTCAAACGTAGCGGGTTTTTTGTGGAGGAGAAAGAAACTTGGAAATGCATAGGTCTATTAGTATATGTGTCGACTGCAAAGTACAGGAATGGTAACTTTAGATATGTATACTGAGCAGAATTTGAAAAAAAAAAACGTATAGTAAGAAAATAGACAAAGCACGTCGATGTTAGTAAATTGAGGAATTGAAATATGAATAGGAACATTCCCAGACTTAGGACTGATAACTTGTACATCGTACTTCACAGGGAAGTATCTACATAATACTTATGAGGTTAAATGTTGTGTGGCTTGGCTTATTTTAATTAAAATTTGTACATTATATAGTGTTATCTCCAGAAAGGTTTGTCAGGTGGGTGGCAGGAATGATTAGCTGGGAGTGGAATACTACGTAAAAAATGAATATGGTACAATTTCAATGTATTCCTCTCAGGATATTAACAGTAAATATCAGACAGGTGAACATTGCCTGGAATCTGGAACTATTTTAGTGTTATCACGAACAAGACAGAGTATTTTGAACTTCTAGTGTTCTACAGCTCTTCATAATCATATTACTCTGAGGCTTACCGCTTGGTTGCTATGGATTGCCATATGTGTTTGTGACGTCATGTGGAATCTAGTACTCGCACGCTATTCCTTGCTAACCCAGGCACCGCTCGCGCACACTACGTGAGTCAAGCTAAACATTTAAACTTCGATGTAATAGATGCAAGTATGCTGACAATGATGATTTGTCATTTAAATAAACCGTTTCACAGTATTCATATAATTTGGAACAACCGGTGACTTGAATATGCATTAATATTATATAACTAGCACATATCTAGGTTGCTAGTTGGGCGGTCTGTAAAAACGGCAGGATGGTGCGGCATTAAAAAGGTCCTATGGGGGACAACACTGTAATATGCCAAAATTTGACACAGGGAGAGAGTCCCATAAAGGTTGCGTCCTTCCTCACATCTGTCAACGAGAGCGCAGTCGCAAGCGCAGAGTTCTACAGAGATCAACACACCCTCAATTTGCGAATCTATTTTTCTCAATTTATGTATATACTTCTTGAAATAATTGCTCGGTTTATGGGTCTCAATATCTAGTGTTTGAACTGTACTGTGTCTTCTGGTGTATGCTAGAACAAATTTGTTACTTTCATTCACCTGTCTGTCTCATCCTTCGCTTTCTCAACATGAAAGTAAGAGGTATGAGTGATGCTAATGTCATTCCTTATGCAACCAGTCCCCGTCATGAATAGTGTGAAAATGTTGCCCATAGAGTCGGTTGGTGCGGGCATTGTAGTGGGCTTGGCAGGCTGATATGTAGTAAACTTCTGGCAAAGCAACCTCACTCCTCATTTGCCTATTGTGCCTCTTCAGTCACATCTGAGCCTCCTATGATGGCTGAGCTGTCGAAGTCCCAACCAGCCTCCAGGCTGAGCGCTCAAGGAACTTTCATACATACGTGTCTCAGATCAGACGTATGGTATGGTTGGTTACACGGGTGCCATCTTTGGCCTGGTGGTAGACATCTCAAACGGTTTTGGGAAAAGTCAGTTGAACCCATGTTAGACTGATAGTCCGTTCAGGGCAAACTCCGGGTCATATACTGAGAGACGCAGAGGTAGACCTTGGAGACGATATTGCTCCACTTTGTACTAAATTATCTTCGGATGAAGCTTAGGGATGCTGAGAGCCTCGATGTTAATCACTAAAACGCTTGATGCTTTAGTGGGCGTGAATAATAATAATAATAATAATAATAATAATAATAATAATAATAATAATCTCTGCTGATTTTATGCTCCGAAAATGTATTTAATCTTGGTTGTTTAATGGAGAGATGGAAGGAACAAAACTTACTCCTCCTGTTTCTTCGACATCTGCTATAAACTAAATGTTTAGGTAATGGGACTTCCCTCTCGTTTTCTGGGTGCTAATTATAGATGTCTGTTGACTTCTTGCCCTCGGAAGACTATAAACTGCTGGGTACTTGCTGTACATTCAAACAACGTCCTTTGAAACGGCGCCTTGTAGCCAGCGATTACTCTAATTGAGTTATAAAACCCTCCAAAATATTACCGCCATGTTTTCTACTGTCAGAATTAATTACAAATTGTACCTAATAATATTTAGAAATATGACATATTTTTAAAGAGCCTTATTCGTAATGTTAAGACATCTGCTCCGCTGTTACACTAAGGCGCTGTACTAAGACAGCCAGTGAGATTTAAATGTATGTGGCAGTTTGCACATTTATCTGGAAGTTCGGTTGAAAACGCGTAATAAGACTTCCGTTTATGTGCAGTCTGGGAGAGTATTCTCGAGTTTGGCTATGCCGAAGTTGGAGAGGCAGTTAACGCTCTTAACTGGTACTTTGCTCCGCTACTGTTAGAATCAAGATGGCTACACATTAACCCGTAGCTTACACAGTTAAATACATTTACACAACTTACACCGATGGGTCTACTTTCGCTGTAACACGCATCCTCGTAAATAGTATTAGACAAAAAACAATACCGTGTGGTAGGAATTATTTGATAAGATACATAACCTGAATCTTAACTTTTACGGCCAGGTTACATTTTGTCTTTTTATTTTCTATAATAATTTCTGAGCTTCGTTACATAGTTAAATCATTTTAACATCGTATGTGTAGATTTCAGTCCTAATTCTATTTCTGACCTGAAATTCCACATTATAGCTTAATAAGACTAGTAATAAAATTTCAAAAGGAATAGCACTAAACAAACGAAAACACCAGGGAACACGTATACCACCACGCTAAATGTCACTATTTTCAGTGACCTTATTACCAACGCAATAAAAATGTTAAATCTTCCGCATAACAATGCCGTCGTTAAAATATGTTGGTAGTACGCAAGAAAATATTTAACTTCTAGCTTGCAAAACTGCAGCCTACGTATCTGGCTGTTTATCTGACAGTCGCAGTACAGGCCCTAATACGGAAAAGTGAAAGGTAGGTCCTCTCTCGAATTCAAATAAAGAACACCTTTATCGGGGAAGGCACGAATATATGGCGGTTCATTTGCACAGAAACCGTAAGATCTCTGGCTCTGTCGACATTTCTGTTACTGTCATTTGTCTCGGAAAATTACCTTTAGACGTAGTTACAAAACATCGCATTAAATAAAATTGGTTCACTATTTCACCATTAGTTATGAGGCACTTATGGTGCTAGTATTTTCTTCTTACTTTTTCAACTACCTGGCGTCGGCACTTACTATAGATTTAGCCCAAATTTTACGGCCGGATGCCCTTCTTGACGCAAACCGTGTATGAAGGGATGTATTCACTATTGCGTGCTTCAGTGGTGGTTTATAATGTAGCGTGTTGTATGTAAGTGGAGATGAGGAGTCACCCAGACTCCGAGCTAGAGGAATTAACCAGATAAGGTTAAAATCCATGACCCTGCTGGAAATCTAACCGGGAGCCCTCCAAACCGAAGGGCACTACGCTAACCACTCAGGCAAAGAGCCGGATGTTACCAGTATAGTGTAACGTAATAAAGGTCTCGGGTATGCTGCATTTTAGGTAGAGGTGGGGCAACGTCCTTACAGTCAAATCCTGGAGTGTAATGTTCGTACTCCTCATGGAATTTTGTATAAAGCCTACTCCAATAATTCGTTACATCCGAGAAGATGAACTGAAATGTCTACTGGAGGATGCGTCTATGTGAAGACTGACCTAGTTAAACGCTGTAGTTGTCTGAGGCTATGCATGGATGCGTGAAGACATTTGATTTGTCTTAAGTCTACTTTTTCTTTGTTTTGCACAAAAAGTCAGAGCTATATGAACAAATAAAACTGTCTTTGGAATTTCTGGTAAACAATTGTAGATTCTGGTTCGACGGTTAGTTTATGCTGCGATCTGTCTCACGCATGGAGAAATGGCTTTTACAGTACCATAATTGCGCAGTATTATGAAGCCTCCATGGCTCAGGTGGCAGCGCGTCGGCCTCTCACCGCTGGGTTCCGTGGTTCAAATTCCGGCGACTCCATGCGAAATTTGTGCTGGACAAAGCGAAGGCGGGGCAGGATTTTCTCCGGGTACTCCGGTTTTTCCCGTCCTCTTTCATTCCAACAACACACTCCACTACCATTTCATCTGTTATTGATCATTGCCCCAGAGGAGTGCGACAGGCTTTGGCAGCCGGCACAATTCCTATCCTCATCCCTGACCCGGTCTTTGACTGGAAAACAGGTTTGTAGGTTTTCATTCATTGGCGCAATATATAATATGTACAAAATAATACATGTTAGATATCGCGGCTTTGATTAAAGCTATTATTACTAATCCCATTAAAGGGTTGTGTGTTGCTTTGGACATCAGTCCTCAGATTCATACAAGTAATCCTGCATGGGAAATGTGGTGCCGTCTTTGGCAGTCGCTGTCTGGAGATCTTGAACATTGTTGGACTTGACAATTTAAAATTCGCTGTGTTTTTATTTTTTTAATAGCTGTTACAAAATTTGATCATCCATGACGGATGATTGCGTGGTAACCGGCGTGAAGCATAGTTGCAGCAGCGCGGGTAATGAAAGCCTTGGAGTACCGGAAGTGGAACAGTTACCCACACGGGGCCCTTGCATGAGGGGACTGAAGGAATGTCTCGTGCAACTAGAAGTGCGTGATAACCACTCTATTTTCCTTTTGTAGTGTATACGGCGAACTTGACCTGTGGAACGTAAATTTCAGGTAATATGTGCGCATGATTATAGTGATAACCTCCCGAATAACATGAAATATGTGGGACATAACAGGGATATGCTACACGTGTTTAACAGTTCACTGTCGCTCACGTGGGTACCCTGGAAGGGTAGGTACTGAAAATCCTTAATGTATGAAAGCAGTTATTATTTTAAGTCGACAATCGTTTGGTTGTAAGCTTGCGTTGGGTAAATCTTGCGATCGAATCCCATCATTGCTAGCCATGTAAAAAATGGTTCCCTGTAGCTGTCAATTTTTATTCCAGGCAGATGTCGGGGTTGTTGCTTTCAGGTCACGGTCGCTACCTTCCCATTTTTTTAAAGCTTCTTCCTGTCCCATAATCATCGAAAAACATGTACGAGAATTACAACGTTAAACACTTCTATATAATATATTTAGCAAGGAAGAATTTATCGTAAACAGCTTGTATTAGTTGGCCGTGCAGTTAGGGGCGCGCAGCTTTGAGCTTTCTTCCGGGAAATAGTGGGTTCGACCTCCATTGTCGGCAGCCGTGAAGGTGGATTTCTGTAGTTTCCCATTTTCACGCCAGGCAAATGCTGTGGAGGCGCATAGTTAATCCACAGAGGGTTGCAGACTGTACACTGAACGACCATAGCAGTCAATAATTAGCTGTATGTATAATTTAAATACATCTCTAAACCAGTGGTCCACGAAATAAGATCCACATTTCCGAGCAGTTCTTAGTCTACTTCTGTTCCCGTCAGATTCCCATTATATTTGGTTTGCGACGTCTTCAGAATCCTTCAAATACCTCTTTTACGGACTTCCCCTTTTTCTAGCTGATACGTTCACTCTTCGAGGAGTCGGATCTGTTCCTGTCCCTTCTTTGATTAAAGTTATGAGAGACTGAATCTTGCAGTTTTATCAGACACCAACAAACATCACCATCCTCGAGCTCTAGAATATATAAGAATAAACGATGGTCCACTCATTGCTGAGCGTGATCTTATTTCTTTGCTCTGTTAAGGAAAGTTATGACTAAAACAGGTAAGTTACCGCCTATTTGATTTTTGTACCAAAAACAGTTTTGTGTTTAATGCTTAAAAATTAAGTACATTCCTTCCTCTATCAGATAACCGTATCAATTTAGTTGCTCCGCCATTTTTAAAGCCCTTAGCGACCAGTTAAAAGGAGGATGCCATGTAGTTAAAGACCTACGACACGCCCCGAAGCAGCCCAATATGTTATACGACCTTGCGGCTCAAGGCAGAAAGAGTAGCCGTGATCAAGAGAATGAGACATCAGACGTGGCAGAAAACATCCAAGAAAAAAAGAATTAGGTCTGAAGCGGAGACATGCTGCAAGGCGGTTCTGAAATAGTAGATATTCTTTTGCTTTTTTCTCGCTTTGCAATTTTTCAGTATTTTGCTCTGTACAAAATGCTCCTTGCGATGCAATTCTTACCAGAATTTGTTTTACTCGGCGAGATAGTTCTGAACGGTACACGTATTTACATTTGTAATGAGTTGTAAAATACACATTTTAATTTGAATTTCAATTTTATTGTTCAGCGTTGGATTCATACTGGATTTAAAAATAAACAGTTTTAAACATTTCTGGACAATAGTATTAATTTCATACTAAAATCATTTACCATTTCTACATGCATTAGGTTGAAGTCAACAAAATTCCAGCTTGATAGAATGAAAACTGATACACAAGGGGCTTATTTACGGGACTACTTAAGTATTAGAAAATAAAATAACATTTGAATCAATAAATAAAGCTACACACTTCTAATTTAGTAAACATGTGTTTATTTGTACCTAAATGCAACAACTAAATTTGGTAAAAATCGGATAAAACTGTAGAAGTTTCCAAATTCAGTCCTAATTCTCCTTTGTAGCACATCCTTGACAAGACGTCGCCATCCAGAGTAGTCTTCCGCTCCTCGTAGTGCGAGATGGAGGTGTAGGCCGGGGGTGGCGTGCCGCATGCGACCCGTGCCACTAGCGACCGCATAATCTGTAACCGTGCCGGCTGCGACCGGCGTTGACAAGCAAATTGTCATTTGATAAGTTGTGTTATCACCCAAAATAAGGCAAGCTAAACGAAGTGCAATGCCATTTCAATAAGTCCTATAAGCAGCTACTGCCCCTACTTTACATAGCACTTCTGGGGGAAACTCGTTTTACAACAAGAAACATGGTGATCCGTTTACGTCTTTTCCCATCGGGCGAGTTGGCCATGCGGTTAGGGGCGCGCGGCCCTGAGTTTGCATCCGGGAGATAGTGGGTTCGAACCCCACTGTCGGTAGCCCTGAAGATGGTTTTCCGTGGTTTCCCATTTTCACACCAGGCCAATGCTGGGGCTGTACTTTAAGACTAGGGCCGCTTCCTTTCCATTCCTCGCCCTTTCCTATTCCATCGTCACCTTAAGACCTGTCTGTGTCGGTGCGACGTAATGCCACTAGCAAAAAAAAAAAAAAATCCTAATTCTCTGAAATTATTTAAGACTTAGGCCTACTTACTTATCGTGTCCTATTAGTACCAGGAGTGTCAAGAGGACGTGTTCGGCTTGCCTGGTGCAGGTCTTTCTACCTGACTACCGTGGGCGGCCTGCGCGTCTGGTTGTGGGATTATGATAATGAAATAGGGAGAGATGAAACCCGGTTTCGGCACGTAGCCTACTCCTCTCGAATAATACCAAGGGGTCTGCTCAATGCTTTACGTCGCCATCTGACGGCCGAATCACCATAAACAGCATCATATGCCCTCACTCCATTTGAACACTGCGAAAAGGTTTGGATTTGAATCCAGGCTTTTGGCATTCAATCTAGTGATTACAAACTGTCTACCACCAACTTTCCTACCCTGCCGGGCAACATTCTGATGATTTTTTTTCCATCCAGGCTAAGTGGCTCGGACGGCTCAGTCGGTTGAGATGCTGGTCTTCCGACTCCTCCGACTTAGCAGGTTCAATCCTGGCTCAGTCCGGTGGTATTTGAACGTGCTCAAATATGTCAGCTTAGTGTCGGTGGATTTACTGGCACGTAAAATAAGTCCTGCGGAACTAAATTCCGGCACCTTGGCGTCTCCTTAAACCATAAAAGTAGTTACTGGGACGTAAAGCCAGCAACATATTTTTCTTTCGACCAGACCAACGGCACTCGAATCTGTTAACCACGGTGTCAGACCTTTATTTTAGAAAATACCAAGTTAGCTACTTAGCAATCTGCCACTTGGTGACAGCCCTTGATGCAGATCAATTGTAAGTGATTGATGGGTCGCATGCGGCATGGTGCTTATCCACTCGGTCGCTATTGGCACGATAATGGCCTGGTCGCATCCGGCACGGTCGCATGTGGCATGTAACCAGGCCGGGTGGTCTTTCTTTACTTGATCGAACCATTTCGAAGGAATTACCTTGCACTCGTTATGAGATGGTCGTTTAGCAATATTTAGTTTTTTCTATGAAGTACTTTTGTTATTCTCTCCGGCCATGCTGCTCGAAGCATCGTCCGCTAACGGTTCAGCTTTGACAGCCGTACAAAAATACTGTTAATACGAGATATTCATTCAGCCACATATATCTCTGTGGCTTTTGACATTGCCAGTTTCTGCCAGATCTTGAAAGAGTTCAGCCATGGTTGCTCAAATATTGTGAAGTTAGCAACACTGTTCCGTGATCTTAAACAGACTATTCACTACGCTCCCGTGTAATCACAGTTAGTTTTTTTATTTCCTCTCGTTGAGGGGGAAACTATCTGCTATTTTACTATCTCTCACACAATAAATGGTCCTCCATACAGGTTCTATAATGCAGTGTTCGACAAAGCATAGAATTATGCAGTAGCAAGTGCACTCTCTCATTGTGTTTGTTTTGAAGCAGCAATGTAAGTAGCATTTCATGTCTTATCTTTATGTATTCATCGCTGACACACGCTGTTTGTAGGCAGAATTCGCTATTCTTTTTTATCTTCGCCTGTAAAGTGCTCCGTTTCAGTTCTAAAAGAATGTTGTTTGAACAGTTGGTAATAAAACGCGCACTCGTCTCGTCTAGGACCATAATCAGCAGTTCGTTTATGTCGGTTGTTCCTTCTGTATGAAGTCAGAGGGAGGAAAAAGACAAGTAAACTTCTTTCAGAACTCTTCAAAACTATTTTAATTTCAAAACGTTACTAGATAAACTGCAAAACTTGCTTCATATCATTAAAATAAGAAATGATTTTGTTTCTGACAAAAAAAAGCTGCATGACACATATCGGTAATTGGTGCATCTACTTTCTCTCCGGATTTTTCCTCATTTTCGTGGGTCGGAACTAAGAGGATTAAGCTTAGTTTTACGGTCGGATGCCCTTCTGAGGGCGGCATCTATTGCATTTACCATTGCTTGTTTCTGTGATGGTTGGTACTGTGGAGTGTTGCATATAAATTAAGATGATTTACATTAAGAAATCAATCATTTTACCTCCGAGCTAGAGGAATTAACCAAATGCAGCTCAAATCCCCGGCTTGGAATCAAACCCCGGGCCCTCTGAACCGAAGGCCCACTACGCCGACCATTCAGCCTAGGTGCCGGACGGTATATATTAAATCTACATAATTGCTACTTGACGTTTCACTTGTCATCGTCACATAAAAGTGCAGTGATTTCGAAGAAATGCATGCTCACATCTTTGGAAGTTAAGAATGTGGAATAATTAACGCTGATTATCTTCAGGTTTGTGACTGAACAGCTGCCTCAGTCTATAAGAAGTATTTTCAGACTCGTGATCCTATGTTCACGGACTCGAGTCCTTGTCGAAATAGGGTTTAGGTGGCCAGGCAGAAATCTTGGCACTCCCTGTTGTTATTTTCGTTATGTTTCAACATCTCTGATGGCGCACTAGGGAACAGTCGTGTAGTGTTCTGTTTTGCTACTAGACAATAGCGACCCGGTAGCAGAAGTATTATTATTATTATTATTATTATTATTATTATTATTATTATTATTATTATTATTATTATTGTAGTGGTAACATAGTATCGCCTATTTCCTCACATATATGTTCGTTAGGTTATTTTCTAATGCATATATTCGTACATAAAGGGAACCTCGACACCTCGTAGTTGCCATAGATAGCTGAAGAGGATTGAGAAGTGAGTATTAATTTAAAATACAATTCAACGCCTCCATTTATTCGTAAAGCGCCCTACACACAGTAGAGGGAAATGCCAAGAAGGATCCGTCCAAGAAGTCATTTTCCCTTTGGATGCGGTCGAGATGAGTTGTTAGAAGTTTCTCATGTTTCTTAATGAAACCTGTCTTCTGTTGTCTGCTTATCGCTTTCTAAGCTATGTTATCAAGTAAACCACAAAACGTAAGGTATTCCACTTAAGTAAATGTCAATATTGCTTAAATTTCCGTGTTTTTTGAGTGTTATTGCTTAGTTAGGGTGAATTGTATTCATTGGCCTACGATGAAATGCATTTATCCCTGTTGTAATAAAATTTGAGTTGTGGGAGTTTCATACCTGTGATCGGCAATGAACGATAGGATGTCATAGTGCCACAGTGTGGCTTAAACTCACTATCCTCAGACGTACCAGATTTCATGGAGTCTTTTACCTTTCTCATTTCTCTTCGAAAACTTTGCTTTAGTGACTCAATTCCGTTTTTCAGAAACTTAATGTCAGCACTGGTAATAATTAGAATGTTATTCAAAGCTGTTCTCGTTACTTAGTGTTTTCCATAAACTGCCGATGGGCTTCAGTAAAATCGTTCAGAAAAGAATGGTGCATAAACTTAGCACCATCACTATCGGAAATTTTATCAGCGAGTAAAATAAAACAATGTACACACAACCAGACGACGATAGCCGTGAAACAATTTTTATCAGTCAAGTGTCAGCCTACAGATGTATTTACTTGGCCACATGAAACATTCTTTCCATCCGGTATCTAAGCAGTTGTTTCATTTGCACTGAAAAATGTGTTGTTTGATAGTATGCTTCTATGTTTACAGAAGAAGAGTGGCGTAAGTAACTATAATAGCGTATACTTCCACTTCCTAAATTATTTTCGAGATCGCTATCATATGAAATTGACATTTTTCTGAAATAAACATACCGGTACTTGCTGTACAAAACTAGGCCTTCCATATTCTGGCAGACAATACAGAGTGGAAGCTTTGTATTGAGAATTCCTTGTTGTAGTGGATCCTGTTGTCGAAGGGACATTTGAAATACTAGCCTAGTTTTGTGAGATTGGCAATTAGCCTTTTGAAATATCACGCCCGACCTTAATTGACCTTTTCTAGCGTATGCCCATCACGTCCGGATACACTTAGCGAGCGTGCTTCACTAGACAAGCTATGTAGTAAGATGGAATACAGAGTAGTGGCATGAACTCAAAAATCTAGTAGCGTTATTAAGAATTTCTTTCTTCATACGACTATTATTATTATTATTATTATTATTATTATTATTATTAGGCCTAATAATTCCTTGTGAGACTTGTTGCTTACAGTGCACTATCTTCTTGTATGTGCTAGAACAGATTTCTTACTTTCATTCACCAACCGCAGATTGTAAACGCAGTATCCAGTATTCGGGAGATAGTAGGTTCGAACCCCACTGTCGGCAGCCCTGAAAATGGTTTTCCGTGGTTTCCCATTTTCACACCAGGCAAATGCTGGGGCTGTACCTTAATTAAGGCCACGGCCGCTTCCATCCCACTCCTAGCCATTTCCTGTCCCATCGTCGCCGTAAGACCTATCTGTGTCGGTGCGACGTAAAACAACTAGCAAAAAAAAAAAGATTGTAAACGAAATCCCTTCTCGTAAAGGAGTATAAAGGTCGACAGTAGTAAGTCATGTTTGTTTTAGGACGACTCCCCGGCCTGACAAGATTATTGGAACCTTCCATATCCCGTCCCGCCCGGCCTTCCTGGATCGATATATAGAATGCGCCCACCTGGAGACCAGGTCACTCTCTGGTGGACGACCTGCTTCCTTTTATGTCTATTTACCCTGCGCGTCCCACATTAAGTATTCTTTTCGCGAAGCAACGTCATTCACTGGCTGCTCCCTCCTCATTCGCATTCAAGAGTTGCCCTTTAATTTAGGTCGTGAAATTTTAAGAGGATTCATTCTCTTGTAAATAATGTCCTTAAGAATTCTTGCCGCAAAAATGTTAATCTTTCAGGCTGGTTTTGTTTTCAGCAGTGATGAACTTCTCATTAAAAAGAAGAGGGTGTCCTTTAAGGCTACGGAGTGTTAAGAGGAAGAAGCTACTTACCTCTTTTGTACCAAACAAATGTTTATGCATGCAGAAGGGTTGCAGTAGGGTGAATTGGAAACGTACTTGGGGACTTCGGTTGACATCGGTGTACCTAGCACTGTTCTTCTGTTGTATATAAACTTAAGTTTTCTCTCCGTGCATGTGCTCCTTCGAACAAATATATTTTTATTAAATTAAGGCGGCCTGAACATGCCCGGCTCCTCGGCTGAATGGTCAGCGTAGTGGCCTTCTGTTCAGAAGACCCAGGATTCTATTCCCAGCTATGCCGTACGAATGAACCGAAGACCACTATATTTGACATTCAGCAAAAATGTCAGATTTTTGCAAATAGAGAGCTTGTAAATTGCTACATTTTGAATCGCTTCCACTTTCAGGACTAATTCATAGCTTGGAAGTTTAAGTATCAAACCTGGATTTAAAATATCATTGTTCTCTAATGAGAAGTATTTAGTAGGTTATATCTCACGGTTTCGTTGTGATTTTGTCTCGGTGGTAATTATTAGTGTGTTATCCAAATGTGTACTGTAGGCCTCGCTTTTGAAGTTGGTACCTAAGATTTGTCTGGAAATGTCCTCGAACTCTATTTCTGCCTCGTATTTTGGAGATGCGCTTGTTCTGCCCTGTTCTCGGCAATGAGGGGATGAGATGTAATACACTTTACGTAGTGATTTTTTTCAGAGTGCTTATTAGCAGTTTGTTCCGAAATGACCTCAAAGTTATTCATAGACAAAGACATACTAAATTGTTTTTTGTGCTGTGTTTTTAGGGAGCGAAGGCGAACAGAAATCTGTAGTCTACATACTTTTTACTTCTGATTGCATTTGCATGTTTCATTTATTTACATTATTGCTTTCGATACGGCGGCAAGCGAGTTACTGCAATTCCGTAGTGTTACGCGGCCAGCGGTTGTTTCTAGATTTGAAATTGCGAGAAAATTAAAATGTGGAATTGGTGTTCTCTCGTGCCGACAACTCATTCCTTGATTTTGCAGGAAATGGAATTTAAGTTAACACTTTATCATGTAAAGAAAGAAAGTACTAAGGTAGCTTAACTTAATAGCCTTTGCAAGATCGGTAGTTGTTGCCTTGCCTCGGTGAAATATTTCAGCATTAGTGATTGATTCCTTGATCTCTTCTTAAACTACAGCCATGCAGTATATCCCGGAATATTTTAACATTTTAACAGTCCTTTGTAACTCCTTTAGTGTTCCTCATTTTCTTAAGTTTGCTGAACACTTTGTATACATAACTCGATCTTCTTGTGCCGTTTGTCCACTTCCTAACGGGGTTGCGAACTGTCGCACATGTGAACTTGGCCCTATTTTATGGCCGGATGCCTTTTCTGGCTCCAACCATATATAGAGGGATGTATTCATTATAGCTCGTTTCTGTGGTGATTGGTCATTTGATATGTAGGCCTATATGAAATTTATGTTGGGACAAGCACAGGCACCCAGTCCTCGAGGCAGAGGAATTAACCAGACGTGATCAAAATTTCAAACTTTGCCAAGAATCGAACCCTGACCGTACAATTCAGCCAGGGAGCTGAGCAAACTCTCTCCAGTTTATTCCAAATATTTCTGGAGTCACTGGAGCCTCCTCTCATATCGGGTTTTGGGCGGGGTAAGACCACATTTTTCAGAATTGTTTTAACCGGGATTGACCGGCAATCGAACCTCGGGTCACTCATATTGAAAGAATGCACTAATCATTCCCAACCCCCACCCCAGGTAATATAATAAACTATTCTTCCTCAATCTCTTTAGGTGGCCGAATATGACAAAGCTCTTTGCGACGGTGCTCCGCAAAAAAATGGTAAATGCAAAACAATTAGCTGTGAGTTTCAAACTGATTGAATACCCAGTTATCTCGTGCAGATGAATTAGATTCGCTTGTTCAAAAACTTGTATGTCCTTATCAGAGACAGTGTTCTGGTGATACCAGCTTTGACTTTCCCGTACAATTGTCAGTTTTTCACTCTTACTTGCGGAACTTCAGGCAGTCTTGGTAGTTTTTACATGTTCTATTGAACACTGGCTGATCCTACATTTTTGAGATGCGTTAGGATGATAAAAACATTTCGAATTCTTGAAATATCAGTGGGAAAAGGAATGAGCATTGCGATGTTGCCACACCATATTGTCCTCATCACTACTAGTTTTATCCAATATAAAATAATGAGGGGGAGTGTGGTGGGTGCTGGGAAGGTTGTCCCAGAAAGTTGTTCCTTCTGTAACCCCCCTCCTCCCTAGCCACATTTGAATTTTGATACATGTAATTTCGAACTTGTTTCTTAAATTTTTATATTCATATCTCTACTCGCTGAATTTTTTTCTTCACAGAGCCGTAAATGGTGCTGAAATTTGAGCAGCATCGCCATGTAAATAAAATTGCGCAAGACGAAGTCGTATCAAAAATACGGGACTAGAAAGCGGGTGAAGCAAACGTTTAGAAAGGAACCTCAAAGAAAAGGTTAGGTAAACCCAAGACGCCAATTTTAATCAGATTGGTCAATTATAGCACAGTCACAGAAAATACAAGTAAATAAGGTTAGCACGAATGAAGAAATTTTTATACAGAAATTAAAGTATAAAAATACTTGAAATAGCACGACATTGTAAGTGAAAAAAAAAACCCGCTTCGACGCAAAGATCTTCGATGTTACTGCGGTGGAGGCGCTGTCCTTAACTCTTTTCTTTCTGAATTACAGTACAGTAGAAAACGTACGTGTGCTAACCACCGATGATTGTTCAGTGTCGGTACCTTGACCATGGCACTGGCTAGCTTACCTGGCGCTATGCCGTGTAGGTCTCCTAGCTATAATTACACAATTTGCCGCAACTACAGTCTCACGCGTGCGACAAGCTGGCTCGGGGTAAAAAACAACCTGCTTCGCGGGAGGTGACTTAACATCGGTCTCCAAACAACGAACCTTCCCTTTTTTGGCAATTGAATTATAGGAGCTGCATAACACCTGTACAACCGCTAAGCAAATAGGTTTTCAAATATGTGGGCAGTAAATTAGATCGTTTATGAGCCATAATCTTCAGCGTATCTCTTGGCAGGCTACAGATGTTCTGGGCTAGATTTAAGATTACCATTGCAAGAATGTTACATTCGCAAGTCTCGACACGATCGCACAGGATTGGTAGGGGATATTGGTAACTATGGTGGTTGCATATTAACCTCGGAGATTTTCTTTCCATTGTAATTCTGCTAGATTTCGTAGCATCAGCCACTGGTTTCACGGATCATTCTCATTGGAAGAGCTTCCTATTTCCTTAAAAGTAAACATTATCAGCCAAGACGCAGTTATACTTAACGAATTCTGGTTTAAAATGAAATATTCTTATAACAAACGTTGAGGATGTAATTGACATTGACGGAAAATGACACTGTAATAATTACTGTCCGCACTGTTTTATTTGAAATGGTTTCTGATTGGTTTAATGTAAACTCGGATAGTGAATCACAGAACATAGACTTAATCTTGTTGAATTGTCTTCACCTGATTGCAGCACTGTATCCAGCTGCAAGGCGAAATGGTTAGCGTGATGGCGTTTGGTCACAGGGGTCCTGGGTTCGATTCCTGGCAGGGTCGGGAATTTTCACTATCATTGGTTAATTTTGCTGTTACGGGGCTGGGTGTATGTTGTCTTCATCATTTCATCCTCATCACGACGCGCAGGTCGCCTGCAGTTGTCAAACCAAGACCTGCACCTGGCGAGCTGAACATGTCCTCGGACACTCCCGGCATTAAAAGCCGCACGCAATTTCATTTGCAGCACAGTGATTCCGTTCTCATAACAAAAATTGCGTCTCTGCATTTCCAGCTCAATCTGCCCCCCTCACCATGTTTGTATAGGTTAATCCATTTCAGACAGATAATCGCGTATATTACAGTATATAATAAATTCCGTATTACCTTCATTAATCCAGGGCCGGATGTCCATATTTAAGACTCCAGTAGCCTAGTGGACTGTTCACTGCCACAAATGACATGAGGTTTGATGCTTTATTATCATGTAACTCCATGTACACACCTTAAATCTTTCTTAGCAACATATTCACAACTAAAGTCACCACTGGATGATTTGCGTGACATGTTAGAATTACTTATATTTTTAAAATTTATAATGAGTTAGTTCACCATAGTATGAAAATAAAATATTGTACGCAATAGTCACGAACGTGATAAGTTTTAAGTTATTCGTTTCTAGATTCAATCAGTCGCAGGCGAGGACATAAACATCTCATTTGAAACGTAAAAAATAAGTTCCCGTGGCAGTGTCATAAATAATTTATATGAATATATTATAGACGTGATGATCCTTCATTCGTAGCATGCTGAGGGCATTGCGATTCATAGATTAAATAATAGTCGGTGTATCTGGCTACGTATTGCCGAAGGGTGCGTAATCGAATGTATATGCAGTCCGTCAGCATTCATAAAGAGTTAAAACGGTAAAGATCCGTCAACGAACCAACAAACCAATGGACCCACTGAGGTTGACAACTTTTCATGAGTCCATAGATAGTAGAAAACCCCTTGGTTGTCTAAAACATAATCTTATTTTCTATCGACGTTCCTGTAAAAATATACGCCTAACCCTGTTCTGAACGATCCTGTCACTAAATAAGTGTACAGTCTGTCAGCAGATACGTTCGTGTTCGGAATTTCACATGAATATATGAATATGGATGGAACATAAAGCATTTAAACGGGCGCCGCCGCGTTAAAATTAAGTTGCGCGATTGTGTTTATCTATGTGCATAAATTAATGGCACTTGAAACACGTGTTAAAGCTAAGCGGGCATACAGTAACTGACAACATCCCCGTGTCAGCTATTGGAATGAAGCCAAAGGAGTCGGTCGCAATATCGCAAACCCTTTCCTTGATCGTGGCTCACCTAGAAGGAAACAGAGCATGTACTGTAGCTATAGTGTGGAATTTGTCAATTTAGCCAAATCGAAACACATTTTTCCAGCGTATAAGAAAAATATAAAATATTTCTAAACTTAACATATTGAAGGTTGTTGCGTCGTTCGTTTTAAACTAATCCTGAACCTGATACTTTCTTCCACGGAGGAATGGAAGGTTGGCAATTAACAGATATACATAGAAACACCCCACCCCTTTTTTCCTTTTCTTTTAGGAGCGTGATTTGGTGACCACGGCTACCATGGTGGAGTCTGATACTGCTTCTACTTGCCAGGTTGCTAGACTTAACCTTTCCTATTCTATCTCCCTTGATCAACTAGCTTTATTAGGTTTTCGAAGCCTACGGAGTCTTTCATTTTCACATCCTTCGTGGCCCTTCTCTTTCTTTTGCCGATGTCGTCAGTCTTCGAAGTGCCGGGCCTCTTCAGTTTTTCTTCTGATTAGTGCTAATAGAGGGTGGTTACCCAGTTGTACTGTACTTGCTCTTAAAACAATCGTCGCCGCCGCCTCAAGTTGTGAGCATCGATTAATGAACACGCTGTCCGACTCGTTGGCAGAACGGTCAGCGTACTGGCCTTCCGTTCAGAGGGTCCCGGGTTCGATTCCCGGCCGGGTCGGGGATTTTAACCTTAATTGGTTAATTCCAATGGAACGGGGGCTGGGTGTATGCGTTGTCTTTATCATCATTTCATCCTCATCACGACGCGCAGGTCGCCTACGGGTGTCAAATACAAAGACCTGCACCTGGCGAGCCGAACCCGTCCTGGGATATCCCGGCACTAAAAGCCATACGACATTTCATTTCAGTGAACACGCTGCTCTTAGCCGAGGGTGACATTACTTGCACATACTTGTGCTCGGCTGCTCACGTTCATCTTACCTCTTGGTCACGTGTTGTGACCCCGTCGGTCGTAGGTTTGCTAGGGCTAGGGAGTCTTTCATTTCCGTGCTCTTCATTGCCTTTCCCTTTTCTAGACTTCTAGATTCTTAGACTGATTTGATTTTTTCTTTTCTGTATTCTCTTCCCGAAGATGGTTACCTAGTTGTACTGTCTCTTAAAACTATCACCACCACACGTGTGAAAAGCCTATTGAATTCTTACTGTGTACTGTAGATTCAGTTCGCAGGTTTCCTGCATATTAATTGTTGAGGAACCATTGTTGATGTTTTAATGGTGCTGAAGATCGAAGTCATTGGCTCCATTGAGAAGCTTGTTATTTTTCCTCAGACTTTCTTAGTGGTGGAACTAGCAGTTAGGACATAAAGGCTGTTACAAACGAATTCGATGAATGAAGCAATGGGTATTAACCGCCTTTGTTGGTGGGCTTGTGCGAAACATAGAGAGGACTGGTTACCAAGGTGGATAATGCACTCGACTAGAGGATAAGAGAAGCAGAGTGAGACGAAGGTGGCTTGATTACTCAGTTGATAATGGTTTAATTAGAGTTGTGGAACTGCACGAGGAAACTGGGCTAAAAGAGGGTTGTAAAGACCTTACTTAATTCACAGTATTGTTGACTGAATGCTGAAAGGCATTAGTCTATAATGGGCATACATTTATGTATAGCTCTTGTAAAAAGTCCATCCTGGAAAGTTATTTTTCTTTAAAAATAAATTTATGGGATGGTACAAGGATGGGAAAAGAGGAAGAGTACTTAAAACATATTTTTGCCACACGTATTCTTGAAAGGCACAATTGTGCTGGTTGGGTGTTTATTGAGGAACTTTTCCCATTATTCTGAGCCATATACCACCTCCTGATACTAGAAGGAAGAGTGCTCTCGTACGAGAATATCAGATCATGGATAATACTCAGCTGCATTTGTTAAACGATGTAGCCTATATGGAGCGAAAACTTTTCAGATAAAGACACCCTGCTATTTCCACAGCCAGAATTTCATCAGAAGAGAGGTTCGACGTTCGCCTCTTATGGAGCCATAATTGACAACACTGTCGTGAACGATGTCGTAGCATGCCATGTATCCTGAAAGAAAAGAAAAAAAAAACCCAGCAAGGATTTGATCAACCCCGTTTTGTGTGGACAGCCCTCAATCGTATCCGCACTGGCTATGGAATATGTTAACATGCTTTCAACAAGTGGGGAAAAGTCTCGTCACCAATCGAATTACTTGTGCGTATACAACGTTCTCTGTAAAAGGGCTAAGCACGTAACGTGCCTAATCCCACAATATTGCGAACTGTTTTTGAGGCGTATATTAACCCTCCAAGGTGTATTTAGTTGATGGTGAACGACCGATGAATTGTTAAGTAAACATCAAGCTAACCTCACTTCCGCTAGTATTCTGACCGCACGTATCTTACTTTGATATTCATAACACCGTGTTGGGAAGGGAAGAGCGTGTTCCTTAAAAGGTAGTGTTAAGTAACATAGTCGAACACTTCCTGAAGATCTACAGTACCGTGTAGGGCTAGAGTTCCCTTGTTCTCTTGGTCTTCCCATTAGTTTGACATGCGAGCTTTCACTCACCGTACAAGGGCACTCATCTAGTGTAAGACATACAGACATTGTGTTCTAATTGGTAACTCCAGCCTTTTATACATGTACCATGGTTTGAATAAACTGATAACTTGGCATCAAATGTTGTGTATGCGTGGTGATTAGAAATGTTAAAAGTCGCGTAATTGCAAGATCCTTGATGTACTCTGCGGTTCCTAAGATGAGTAGTTTGCCTTCTCTCAAATTTCAAAACAATACGTGTTTGGAGAGTTTTTGTGTTACAAAAGATGACTCATCCTCGCAAAACTTAAAACAGCCTGACGTACATAGGAACTATTACGGCTAATATGAAAGGTAGTGACCCAGTCATGAAAGTCAAACATTTCGGTCAAGGATGTCCTTGCTCTGAACACAATATGGCACTCTCATATAGACTGGCCATCGGATGGGTAGTAGCAGTCTTCGCTGACATTTTATTTTTATTTGTTACATATGTATCTGGTACAAGAGTAGTTATTTGCATTTTTATTTTAGTAAAGGCACTGTTCAAAGCCGTGAAGTGTCGGTGGGCTATCTGTTTTGTTACATTACTTCAACGATTTCCTTTATTGGCAACTCTGTAAATGGACTATCATAATGTAGACTGAATGTAGTGATGCATATTGGTTAATAAGTCATGTAATAAGCAGTTTTAATTAACTTTGAATCCGTTTTAACCCCCTGTGTCAGACGAAGAATACACCCACGATACCCCTTGTCTGTCGTAAGAGGCGACTGAAAGGGGTGACCAAAGGATGATGGATTTCGAACCATAAGATTACCTGTGATTAGTACCATTACGCGAGGAACACCATGGGTAGACTTTACTTGCGATTAGTACCACTATGTGAGGAACACCATGGATCTACTTTACCACTGATTAGTACCATTTTGAGGGGTCGGCGACATGGATTTTGGACCCCTTTGGACAAGCATAATCGATATTGGATTTTGCCTTGGAAACAGCCCCTTGTCCCGTTTATACCATTATTTCAAGTTATGGTTAAGTCGGGCATTGCGGCTCGGATCCACTGATTGTTTTAAGTTCATTATCATTTTTCATCGTCATTTTGAATTCTAGTCGATAGATGGATTTTGAAATTTAGATAATTAATGCGCTTCATCACGTATCATAAGGGGTCGATGACCTAGATGTTAGGCCACTTTAAACAACAATCATAATTCGTTTCAATTCGCATCGCCGCAGAAAGAGACGGTGACATGTACAGTTCCAGCATTTGCCTGGTGTGGAAATGGGAGACTACGAAAAACCACTTTCAGAGCTGTAGACAGTTTGGTTCGAATCCACTATCCCTGAAATGCAAACTCACAGCTAAGTGGCCCAAACCGCGTAGCCCGACGGTTTTAATCTGCTGGTGAGGAATACAAACTCATTTTTATTGCTAAAGATGAGAACGAAGTATTCAGCATCATGACCTAGAGCGCCATTTATCCTTAAAAGGACCGGGCGAGTTGGCCGTGCGATTAGGAGGGGGCGCGCAGGTCTGAGCTTGCATCCGAGAAATAGTGGGTTCGAACCCTACTGTAGGCAGCCCTGAAGATGATTTTCCGTGGTTAACCATTTTCACACCAGGCAAATGCTGGAGCTGTACCGTAAGGCCACGGCCGCTTCCTTCCCATTCATAGCCCTTTCGTATCCCATCGTCGCCATAAGACCTATTTATGTCGGTGCGACGTAAAGCAAGTCGTAAAAAATAAAATAAAAATAAAAAAATTCCTCCGAAGGTTTCATCGTCCTCCTATGAAGAACCTCTTCCGCTACTAATGTCTCACAGGTGACTAGCTAAGAGGAGCAGAAGTTCTTACCAGGATAAAACTTATATCAGTCAGAAAGTATTTTAGTTAACTTTTTTTTATTACAGCTTTGTGAGAAGGAATCGAAGATGTTGGCCTCATTGAGTAAGATAGTAATCATCTTCGTAGCAGTGTTACACTGCCCGAAGTCGCAAGTGAGGCACTGAATCGAGCAAGCCACCTTGCCGATTCCGATGTGTGCATTAGCGTGTGGGCGCGCAATAAATCGTTCGCTCCGTCCTGCTTCACTTGTGGA
Organism: Anabrus simplex; assembly: GCF_040414725.1. NCBI lineage: Eukaryota > Metazoa > Arthropoda > Insecta > Orthoptera > Tettigoniidae > Anabrus > Anabrus simplex. The sequence continues at coordinate 340,944,820 of NC_090268.1, read as the reverse complement.
GCGCCAGTGCAGTTCCACATCCCATCTATAACCGAGCTTGCTTTCAACAAGCGAACATTAGTTCCATTGAGACATTTTCTTTTGTGATAGCTTCTCCGCTTTCGAGCTCTGCGACGTTTTGTTTGAGTAGCAACTGCGTATATGAGCACATTAATCAGGTGATAAGGAATAAACCGTACTTTATCAATTCGGAGACTTGAGTGAGCTCTCGAGTAGAAGTATCCTCTCTCTGTCTGGGGTGTGTATAGAATAAAATAAGATATTATCTAGGAAATCCACAGCCTGTGTCCAGTTTCAACCGAGTCCGGAATGGAATGAATGAGGCCTCCATCTAGCGGCGAGGATAGCAACCGTGCCGGCTACCAAAGCCTGTCTCACTCCTGGGGAAAGTTCATTATCTAGATAGTTCGAAAATAAAGCATAAGAAAATATACGAAAAATGGGAGTCAAAAAGTTCTTGTCAGGCTAAGCTTGGGTGGCGCTTTTAAGAGTTGAAAAGATCACAAATTGGAATTTAAGAGGAGAGATTGGGGAAATACTCATTTATAGTAAGAGGAACTAGGGATTGGAGTAATTTATCAGGGAAAGTGCTTGATAATTATGAAGTTATTTGAAATCATTTAAGAAAAGACTAAGAAAACTGATAGGGAAAATACCACAGAGAGCAATCAGCCGTCCATTCAAGGAGATAGTGGGTTCGAACCCCAATGTCAGAAGACCGGTGGTTTCCAATTTTCACATCAGGAAAATGCTGGGACTGTACCTTACCTAAGGTCACGGTGGCTTCCTTCCTTCCTTCCTTCCCACTCCTAGCACTTTCCTGTCCCATCGTCGCCATAACATCTGTCGGTAAAGCAGTTTGTAAAAAGAATCTACCACGTGGGCAACAGCCCTAAATACAGCTCAGTGGTGATAAATTGTAAAGGCACGGCGCTGATTAGGAAGAGATCTGAAAACTATTCTAGAAAACGGATTAATTAATTGTTTAACTTACCTAGACGTTTAAAAAAAGTTAACTTGCTGTGTGAATTGGTCGATCGTATGGCTTCGCTCGCCCTCTGTCTTTCAAGATATTGTACTTGACAGCTGCTTCGCACGAAAGAAATGACTATAACCTCTAGAGGCCACGCTCGCGTGCAGTATTGAGTGATGTGGGTTTTCCGGTGTCGAAAGACTCTGTAGTTGCAGGGCATTTCTGAGATTATTGGAATTCCAGTCTCATACCAATCTATTTACGGAGTTGTAACGACCATTCAGCTGGTAACTTACATAATCTTCGTGTCGGTACCGGTACGTTTGGAACATAAGCTTGATAACTTACTTGGTTTTTATACCGAATCGAACAAAAATGGTCTATCGGTTTCTGTTTTGTCTGTTAAGGAATCACGAAAAGAGGAATTTAGTATTTAAGTTTAGGATAAGGGCAAGTAGGATCTTGGCTATGAGTTGTTCCGAAATAATTCAGCAGGATGAGTGGAAAGTGGGGCAGGGATGAGCTTTAAAGGCAGCCTAAAACGTATAACTCGATGAATGCCTTTTGCAGTTGGTTTCATTCGAAAATTGCTCCTGATCAAAATGTATCTAGAATATTGTTCGCGAACTTTGTTCCTGTATCTTTTTCCGGTACAGTGAAAACGAATCGAAATGTTAGTGGCGGTCGTGTGAGAGTTTGAGTCGAAGAGCCGGTAACTAACTGTATGGATAGTTGCTGTGGGCGTCAGCTTGTCTGTACTTTTTTTAATATTAACCTTTTACTCGGTTTCTATAATGGAAAACGTCAAATCAAGAGCCAATGATGAAAAGGGAAAGCGAACCTGCGAGGAGCCACGGAAACCCGGGAACAGAGCACCTCACAAGCCATTGATAGGGAGAGGCTAGCCTACCCACGTTCCTCAGAATCTCAGGAAGCAACATGAAGGATTGATAAAACTGTAATCGTGCAGATGGGGATTATCCCGTCAACAGGTACGCTAGTTGACTTTTGAGATGGCCGCACTTCATACGTTAATGGAAGTGATCTACTCTACTAACTATGGAAAGTAGAGTAATTCTCAATTTAGATAAATTACTTCATGTAGAACGCGACAACAGATTCCTTATGCTAACGCCTTAAGTGTGATTTCACCTGGTTTGACCATACTCATTTCCAGGAAGTGCCGAAATAGAACCTTACCTGCGTAGTACTCTATTTCTCAATTCTTCCCCACTGGTACAGTAATATAAACACGCTGTATGTTACAGTAGCACAGTATATTAACCCATGTACGTGCCAGGATATTTTGTTTGCAATTTTAATCGTATTGTACATTTCCACTGTTACACCTTAGTTTAGAAAACCTAATTTTACCTCCTGTGGATTGGGGGTGAATACACCCATTGTATCCCCTGTCTGTCGTAAGAGGCGACTAAATGACGTATGACTTTCAGCGCTGGGAGTGTCAGAGGACAAGGTGCAGGTATTTTGAATTGACACCTGTAGGCAACCTGCGCGTCGTGATAAGGATGAAATTGACGCATACACCCAGCCCCCGTGCCAGCGACCTGTGACCAGAGGTCAGCACGCTAACCATTTAGCCATGGAGCCGGACTTGAACCATGTGATTACCTGTGATTAGTACAATCACGCGAGGAACACCATGGGTCGACTTTACTTGCGATTTGTACCACTATATGCGGAACATCATTGGTTTACGTTGCGTGTGATTAGTACCACTGTGTGAGAAACACCATGGATCAGCGTTACCTGTGGTTAGTACCGTATCGCTATATGAGGGGCACCGTGGGTCTGCGTTGCCTATGATTAGTACCACTATGGGAGGAACATCGCGGTTCTGAGCAGCTCCTGTCACTACTACCGCTATGTGAGGAATTCACTGATACAGATCAGTGGAGGAACACCATGGGTCTGTGTTGCCTATGGGTGGCACCATAGTGTGTGATACGCCGTGGGTCTACATTGCCTATGATTAGTACCATTGACCTACACCATGTGTATACTTTTTTTTTTTCTAGTTGCTTTAAGTCTCACCGACACAGATAGGTCTTATGGCGACGATGGGAGAAGGAAGGGTTAGGAGTGGGAAGGAAGCAGCCGTGGCCTTAAGGTACAGCCCCAGCATTTGCTTGGTGTGAAAATGGAAACCACGCAAAACCATTTTCAGGGCTGCCGACAGTGGGGTTCGAACCTAGTATCTCTCCAATACTGGATACTGGCCGCACTTAAGCGACTGCAGCTCGGTATGTGTATACGTGGCCTGTGATTACTACCACTGTGAGAGGAACACCGCGGATCTAGCCGGCGCCCGTGATTAGTCCCACTAAGTGAGATACACAATCTGTCTGCATTGCTTGTGAGTAGAACTCTTACATGAGGAACGCCGTGGGTCTGTTACCTGTGAGTGGTGCCATTTTTGTGCGCGACATACCATGGGTCTACATTACCTGTGATCAGTACCACCATGCCAGGAGCACCACGAGTCTACTTTACCAGCGATTATTTGTACTCCATCGTTCTGCTTTAAAAGTGATTAGTACTATTATGAGCGTCCGATGACCTGGATTTTAGACCCCTTTGGACAACAATCTCAGAAACTAAGGTATTTTGAATTGAATCTACTGATTGTTTTGGATTCATCATAATTCGTTTTAGATTCTAGTCAGAGGATACATTTTGATGTTTTAATTATAGTTGCACCTTGTACCATTAGGGGCCGATGACCTGTTAGACCATTTTAAACAACAAATATCAAAACCTAATTTCAATATATTTTGCTCCGAATATGCTTCCCATGTTGATGGTACCTTAACTAATGTTATGTTTATTTGGATGTTGAATTATCTTAACATTGAAAAGCGTTCCATACAACGATATATTGTTAGTAAATTTCTCAATATATTTTTTAGGACAATGGAACAATACTCCTTGCTGTTACTGCTACCTTGTGTAAGTTGCCAAAGTTGTTACCAAAATCGAAGAACTAATTTGTTTTTCAAAAAACAAAGAAGCAAAGTTAATATTTTTCGTCTTCAACTTACCTCCATTTTCGTATCTTTGGTAGAATGCCACCTCGAAAACATTCCAGTTAACAGGGATAATATGAAAATCGGAACTGTAACAAAGTACACTGTACTGTCCTGACTTCATTGGTACCAATGTAAGACACTAAGAAGCAAATGTTTGTCCAACCCTTCTCCCGAGGTATGAGGTGAGATGAATCTGTCGCGGCGGAATTTTATGATCGGATGCCCTTCCTAACGTCAAACTCATCGGAGGAGTTAATGAGATGAAATGAATGGCGTGATGTATACGATAGTAGGGAGAGGGTGAAACCTGGTACCGGCGCATAGCCTACTCATGTCGAATAGCACCAAGGGGTCTGTACAAGGCTTAACGTCTCCATCCAAAGGAAGAATCACCAACAGCATCATATCCTATCACTTCATATGAGCACTGCGGATCCAGACTTTCGGCACGCAATCTTGTGACTAGAAACTGTATACCACCACCTGCCCTACCCTGCCGGCCAACATTCTGATCGTAAATTTTTTTTGTCCAACGAGACTCGACCCGCCTAATCACGGTGTCAGACTTCAACGCCTTAGCGATCATGGCCACTAGGCGGGCAATTAAATAGCAAATGTAATAATATTCAATACAGTAAAGTTCATGTTCCAAAAATGGAACTGGGGTAGATATGGGTTAAGTATGATGCATTATGTCTTTCACCGCATAATTAATCAGAAACAGCGTTAATAGGAAAGCTATCTTTCCCTAAAGTCTCTTAATTTGAACGAATGATCTTGTGGGAGAGACTGTATCACGAAGTTCATTTAGCTCACTAGTTACTTCACTGCTTGCTTGCACTGGAGTAATCATACTGTACACTTCATCTGCAAGTCGACCTCAAACTCTAAGAGTAGGTCGCAGTGAACATCTAACATTAATTTGCTGTTATTAGAGCGTATCTAATGAAATTGTGTCGCAGAGATTAACGAAACAAGATGTGGGTTAAATATAGGTCACATATGCATGGGTGTTCAGTAAATATACGGTTTAGTCCTGTAACAGTAGTGTCTGGAGTAGCCGATGTTATGACCTTCTGCTCCTGGCTAAGGTAGATAGCATTTAAGAGCATTTAGTAGTTTAGGGAAAAATGTAGATCGACCCCTGTATGAAATTTTTCTCTTCCACTTTGTGAAAATCATTTATGTATGCTGCTTATTGTGTATTGGCAAATGCAATGTGTTCCCAAAGTCTGTAAAGTAAACTGGGCGTGGATAATATACCCCAAAATGCAATCGTTTACGAAATAGACATTTCAGAGTTATAATTGAATTATTGGTAACAGCTCTACTGATACATCCCACTAAAAGTAGCTGTAGCCATGAATTCGTATATTAAGTGCTGAAATAGTGACACAAGTTTGATGGTTTTTTTAAAGGATCTTCATGAAGTTGTCAGTAAGAGAATCTTACCGTTATTTTGACTATGGAGGAAGATCATATCATCGAACTAATTCCTAGGTGGTAAATTAAATGAGACCTTATGACAGAATTCGTGACTCGAAGTTAATACGAAACATCCCCTCCATTCGAGGTGATAAACATAAACGGCCATAACTCGTAAACGATCGATGATAGAACGTATGTTCATAGGGGTGTTTTGTGTTTTTTCTGGAGTGTACTGCCGATAACCCGATTACGTTGGGAGCAAACACAATGTATATTTTTCATTTTTGTCGATATCGTACTTTGCATAAATCAGCTTTAACTTTTTCATTCTCATTCAGTAAGACGTATTCATTCGCTATTATAGTTTACAAAACAACCTTTTGCAATCATTTACTACTACTACTACTACTACTACTACTACTACTAAATGTTTTCATTCCACCGCTGAAGGGGGAGGCGGGCCTCCTAGACGGTAACGGCGTCTCTCAGGCCAGGAGATCTGCATCGGAGATGTGTGGTGAAGGTGAGAGGGTTGGCGGCCGTGGCGTATACTTGGCCTTAGTGTAGAAGAATGGAAAACCACGGAAAACCATTCTCAGGACAGCCGACGGTGGGGACCAGCCCCTCTCCGTCTCTCGAATTCAGAGGCGTAGAGCCACGGTAGAGCCGTGTTCACCGCTCAGTCATTCACAGAAGCTCCAAATATATATTTCAGACACTTCAGTGTATAGGCTATATCGATTTTTAGCACACCGGGCAAGTTGGCCATGTGGTTAGTGGCGCGCAGCTGTAGCTTGCTTCCGGAAGATAGTGGGCTCGAACCCCACCGTCGGCAGCCCTGAAGATGGTTTTCCGTGGTTTCCATTTTCACACCAGGCAAATGCTGTGGTTAAGACCACTTCCTTCCCACTCCTAGCCCTTTCCTCTCCCATCGTCGATGCGACGTAAAGCAACTAGCAAATATATATATATATATCATCATCTTAGAGCATAGTCCTGAAGTAGAAAGGCAGGGTCGTTTAACTACTATAATGCATGCATTAGTGAAGTTCTTATGAATCGAAACATCAAATAAGATTGATGTGAACTACCCATTGTTTCAAGGGGAAGTAAAACTAGAGGAATCAACAGTACTTAAGCCATTTAATAGGTGAAATAACTACTGGTACGTGCGTAGTAATCAAAAGGTTAATTGCGATCATTCCGAATTTTAGATGTGATAACTGGAGATTCATGAAGGTAATTATACTAAATTACAATTACGATAAAATTGTTTTGTTAGTGAAACGAAAATTCTTGTAAAGTAATATAAAAATTAGGATATATGTTACTGAGGTACTGAATGCATTGAATGATCTTAGATATTTTGAAAGGGTTTTTGGAAAACGGAGGGTTATTTTTTTATTCTAGAAGTCTCAACTTCTGGCTACAACAAAGTTTTCGAGATCAGAGTTGTAATGGAATGATGTTGAAGTCGTCAGCCGATAGACTGTTTTGATGCAGCTCTCCATGCCACACTCTCCTTTAAACTTTTCATTTCTACGCTGCTACTACTACACCCTGCATCTGCTTGTCATATACTGTACATGCCTTGGCGTACCCTACCATTCTTTACCGCCTGCACTTCCCTCAAAAACCAACTGATAAAATCCTGGGTGTCATTTAAGATGTGTCCTACCATTCTCTTCTCGTCAAATTTAGCCAAATCGCTCTCACCAATTCGAATTATTGCGTCTCATTCGTGATTTTATCTACAAATCTCACTTTCAACAATCTTTTATAACACCACATTTCAGAACCGTCTATTCTGTTTCTGAGCTACATATCGTCCGTACAATTCCAGTCGAAAGTCTTCAAAAACATCTTTCTCATTCCTATAGTGTATCATTTTTCGAAGAGAGCAAATTTATTTTCATGACCACCTTTTTTCTGCTATCGTTACTTATTTTACCACCCAAGTAACAATATTCATCTACTTCCTGACACGAAAGTTTTTTGCTTTTACTGCTTGGAATGATAGTAGTACCGGTAGTAATAATGTTGGTGTTACGTCCCACTTTATACTTCAGTAGTTCCCAGAGACGCCAGCGTGTCGATAATTCGAGCCTGCTAGGTGGAGTTCTTTTATGAGCTAGTAAATCTACAGATTTCTGGCTAGTAACCGTGTATATGAGCACCTTGAAATATCGCGGGACTGAGCCGAGGTGGAACATGCAAACTTCCGACTCGGAACACATCTAGTAGCTGATGTGCTCGGAGCTGGTCGCTCACGGTTTAGGCAGAGAGAGTGAGAGCGCTCCGCTTCGAAATGGAATTCAAATAATGCACAGTGAATTTTAATTTCCAGTGAGTGCCTTTCCTAAAACGGTGTTCTACAATGGCATATTTTTAAATAACTCGCATATCGGAAATGGAAACATGCCAGCTTCTGTTCCTTTATTGAATGCGAGGTCATTGAACTTTCAAGTCCAGGGATACTACGGTCCTCCTGTGAGCGAGGATATACATCAGCGGTCGCAAAATGATGTATTGTGAGACGTGCACCTGAAGAAAGACGAGCGGAAATTAGAAGTCACAACATATCCCTCCTCGCTTAACAACTTCGCTTTCATCAGCAACGGACTCTTTCTGCTTTACAGCTCTGTAGAGATTATACCATCTTCTGAAATGTCTGTTTAAAAACATAAACGTCCGTGAAAAATAGACCTACGCCTTGTGGAAATATGTTTAGATTGACCATAACACGTTGCTCATAGATGGCAGCTTGCATTCGGGAGATGATGGATCGAACCCCACAAGCAGTCTTAAATAGTTTTCCGTGGTTTTACCGTTTCACATCAAGGAAATGCTGGGGGTGGGGGCTGTACCTTAATTGTGGCCACTGTCGTTTACTTTCCAGTCCTAGCCCTTTCCTATCTCATCGTTGCCAGACCTATCTGTATGGTGCGACGTAAAACAAAAAGCAGAAAAAAAGAAAGTAGTTGCGCACCTGTAAAACTATATTTATAAAGTTTAAAGATTGTATAGGTGAAATGTTAAAAAAAATTCACCCAAGTAACCAATTACTTCTCGGATCATTCGCTGCCAGAATTACAGCTATGTTCTGGTATACCTACATTTGCATGTTTTTTATTTTTTTATTTTCTTTTATTCTTTTAAAATGAGCATCTTAAAATAACGAAATATAAGCTGCTTAACAGTTGTTAGCCTTCAAACATAGTATTAACAGTGGCTGCTTACTAGTTAACCTTTAATTTTGAAAACCTGATGAAGTAAGATGTATGGGTGGCGTGCCAGATGCGACCCTGCCACTAGCGACCGCATAATCTGTAACCGTGCCGGATGCGACCGGCGTTGACAAGCAAATTGTCATTTGGTAAGTTGTGTCCTCACCCAAGATAAGGTAAGCTAAACGGAGTGCAATGCCATTTCAATAAGTCCTATAAGCAGGTACTGCCCCTACTTTACATAACACTTCAGGGGGAAACTCGTTTTACAATATGAAACATGGTGATGCGTTTACGTTTTTACCGGGCGAGTTGGCCATGCGGTTAGAGGCGCGCGGCCCTGAGCTTGCATCCGGGAGATAGTGGGTTTGAATCCCACTGTCGGCAGCCGTGAAGATGGTTTCCCGTGGTTTCCAATTTTCATACCAGGTAAATGCTGGGGCTGTACTTTAAGACCAGGGCCACTTCCTTCCCATTCCTAGCTCTTTCCTATCCCATCGTCGCCTTAAGACCTGTCTGTGTCGGTGTGACGTAATGCCACTAGCAATAAAAATATCCTAATTCTCTGAAATTATTTACGACTTAGGCCTACTTATTTATCGTGTCCTATTAATACCAGGAGTGTCCGAGGACGTGTTCGGCTTGCCTGGTGCAGGTCTTTCTACCTGACTCCCTTGGGCGGTCTGCGCGTCTGGATGTGGAGTTATAATGAAGTAGGGAGAGATGAAACCAGGTTTCGGCACGTAGCCTACTCCTCTCGAATAATACCAAGGGGTCTGCTCAACGCTTTACATCTCCATCCAACGGCCGAATCACCATCAACAGCATCATATCCCCTCACTCCATTTGAACACTTCGAAAAGGTTTGTATTTGAATCCCGGCTTTTGGCATGCAATCTAGTGATTAGAAACTGTCTACCACCAACTTTCCTACCCTGCCGGCCAACATTCTGATGGTGAATTTTTTTCATCCAGGCGAAGTGGCTCAGACGGTTGAGATGCTGGTCTTCCGAATCGAACTTGGCAGGTTCAATCCTGGCTCAGTCCGGTGGTATTTGAACGTGCTCAAATACGTCAGCTTAGTGTCGGTGGATTTACTGGCACGTAAAACAAGTCCTGCGGGACTAAATTCCGGCACCTCGGAGTCTCCTTAAACCATAAAAGTAGACTGGGACGTAAAGCCAGCAACATTATTATATTTTTCTTTCGACCAATGGCACTCGAACCTGCTAACGGTGTCAGACCTTTATTTTAGAAAAGACCAAGTTAGCTACTTATAAGCAATCTGCCACTTGGTGACAGCCCTTAATGCAGATCAGTTGTAAGTGATAGATGGGTCGCATGCGGCACGGTGCTTATCCGCTCGGTCGCTATTGGCACGATAATGGCCGGGTCACATCTGGCACGTAACCTCCTACCCGGTATGTGCACCTATGAGTGAAGTGCACTGCTATGAGCACTGAGTGAGGAGTAATCCACTCGGCATGTTCGTACCCTAAGAAACTGACACTAAAGACACTGCCAGACTGACGAATGCGCGCGGGTGTATCGTTATCGAGGCTGGAATTCTAGTGTAGTGTAAATTTGATATAGTATTATGTAGTATAGTGTCATTTTAACACCATATCATTTACAGAACTCAAAATATTGCAACCCGTTCAGAGCGCCGCTAAACGAGACGATTTCTAATAGAACATTGCAGAAAATAATTACAGTACGGTACTTGATGTCATTTTTCGCACTCTTTTGAATACTGAAGGAAAAGGCAATTACCTCATAGTATGAAATAGTTATTCAACCGCATTTAAATTTAAATTATAATACTGGACATACAGACACAGAAAGAAAAACGAAACCTGCTGTAACGTTCTAATTATTTTATCCGGAATATCAACCAACTACAGGCGAGCAGTTTTAGCAGTCTTGGTAGCCTACCTGTGCTACTAGTGGCTATTATAAAATGTGTATTTTCCATAATACTGTGCATTGCCTGTTACGACGAAGTATACGAATTCATGTCTATTACAAAAATTAAGATACGATTGTAAAAGTAATTCAGTGCATGGGTAAGATTTATACAAATAAATTACATCTGAAAGTAACGTTACAGAAGTGGCCTTCATTAAAGGGGGATATCTAATAACTACCATACAAATGGCTCCTAAGTATTTGAAAATAGCCAAATCCAAACAGAATTTGGTACTCCTAAGATTAAGAAGTTTGTAATGTAACGCACGCCATTTAACAGTCCTATTACTTTTAATATTAATATGTAAAGTTATTTGAAGTATTGAACTCTAGACTCATTAATTGCCTCCTTTTCTATTTCACATACTCTGCTTGACTGGAGGTTAGGTAACTCAAATCTTAATTGAGCTGTCGTAGGCTTTAATAATTTAGTCACTTGTGTTCCGTGTTTTCCCATCAGTAGTTGAAAGCCGCCACGTGCAGTACGACAATCTTCTCCTAAGTTCATCAGTTAAATTAAGCTCGGAGCTCACATGACGCACGCACATATTATACTTGCTTGAAGGATGTCCTGTGTCAAGACACTGCTTCTTGTCTCCAGGTGAGTGCTGGAATAATCCATGCTCCGCGAATATACCTCGTGTACAATAGTGTATCTGCTGCTGTACTGAATTTGAGCTGTGAAGAGTTCTTCCTTTATTTAACTCATTGCCGGAAGAGTTCAGTGTTAGTTGCCATAATTGTGGAAGAAAAAAAGATATTCAACCTCTCTCCGAACTAGAAACGGAGAAAACGAAAACAACCGACGCAGAAACCAAGTGAAACATACGGGGGAGTCGAACCCACGACCATCGAATTACCAGTCCGAGCTCTTACCGCTACGCCAACAATTGCTCGGCGTGCGCACTAACGTAAGTGAATTTTACGGTGCGAGAGCCGCGTCAAAATTTTCTTTTTTATTTATTTTCTATACGCTTGGCCATTTGGAGTTCCCATTTCGGGTAGCCTACTTTCATTTCTAGCCAAGCCCTGCATGTTGTATAAATTTGAGCGAAATAGGTGGTGACGAGTAGGGAATGCCCCCTTGTCAGTGAGGAAAAACTGTGGCAAATCACCTCACTTCTTCTTGCCTTGTATAGTATGCCTCAGTAGGTGTTTGCCGTTTCTTCCTTTCGTAGTGTTAGGCGCTATCTGAGGATACAACTAGCGTCCGCGCTGATGACTTAACACTATTCTCTTACCTGTTAGTTCATAGGATATAAAAAGTTTCAGTTGCTGGAACTGACCGGGAGTTAGGTTTTTCCGACTAGGAGATATTTTTTGTAGAAGTTTCTTCCTGCGATTGCAATATATTTAAGTGTAGTGGTGCCATCTGGCCGTAAGCCCGTGGCAGTGAAGCATGCCAAGCGAGTGGGTGTATAGACGCACATTTCATGCTCCTCCTCACCCCGTCAAGATCAGTGCACCAGATCATGCTTAAAAATAGCAACACCACACCAATGGAATGGGCCAATGAGTGGCCCTTTTCTTTGTATCGCAATTACGAAACATTACAAAGGAAAAAAAGATATCAGAAAAGGAAGCTTTTAAACGGATACACCGAATTCACCGTTGTCTATTCGTGTTGTGACTTCATAATACAGTCAGGCTGTCTTGAGCAATAGGCTGACGTTCTGTGTTGTAGGAGTGACACAATAACAATCTCTGAGATTGCAACACCGTGGAGCCCTCGCACATGGACCTTCAAGGCTGGTATTATACTATCAACATATTTGTCAAAGATCTTTTATGAATTATGACAATGTTAGGAGAGGATATTTCATTAAAATTACTTTTTTGAGATTTAATAAAAGGACCATAGTGTTACCTTTTTTAACTTTCGCCGGTAAGGTTCTGTCCATTTTAAAGCTCAATATTGTGAAAGTAATTTAAAAATTCTCGTTCTTATGTGCTGCGGGTCAGTATTTCTTCAACAGTACTACCACATCGGTTTCCGCAAGCGCAACGACATATTTTTAAATAATTTGTGTAATCTTTTCAAATCCTCGTACTCCAGTTCTTTCATTAAGTTTTGATGGATGCCTTTCTTGTTACGTCTTGCAATCCATGGTTTCACTCGTAGACATACTCTCTTCAGTGTTTTCCTCTTCTTAAATAGAAATATTATGGCTATTGAACTAAAAGCAGCTTAACGAACAACCTTCATCCACTTTTGATAAAATATTTGATGTAGTGAGTGGTTCAGTTGTAACGTTCCAGACGTTACAGTGTAATTATGTTAATTTTATTATGTGTAATTAATTCAGGAATTTAACGTCATGATATTTATTTTGGTATGTAATTGTATTATAATTCATGTTTAATCATTTGCTCACTATCATTTCATTACTTTGTAACTACGACTTGTAAACGAGGGCTGAATATTCTAATATTCACTTAGATTCTTGCGACATTTGTTTAAAATTAACTTGCAGTAGATTTCCTCTATATTGCTACATCACCGAGGAAGGAGAAAGGACAAAATTAGACACCAAGTTCTGGGAAAGCGAGCACGTGTTCACGCGTCCTAACGTAAGCTACCGTATTTCGACCAGAATTATTCGAACTGATCAACGCCTATATTTTCAAAGGAGCGTCATGTTGCCATGGATACTGAGTGAAAGGACGAATAGAAGAACAGTTGATATCATGGTTTTAGACCCATCTACTCTAAAATCTAGAGTGGGGAGAGAAGTGTCATCTGATTGGACCACGTGTAGCGGCCTGTAATTAGCGCGAGAGAAGGTTATAAGAGGGCGTGTTGGAGCTCCTGGAGGGTCTCTCTACAACGTCTTATTCGCTTCTGCGAGTCTCTCTACATTATTCTACGATCTTCTACGAGGCTTCTACTTGATTTTCTACTTGATTCTGCGTCTCGATACTTAGAAATTCTGAATGAGGTGTGTATAGCCACTCTCATGAGGAAGTACGTACAGCACGGCTGCAAGACCGGTTTGAACCAGTCTAAGTCAATAGATAGTTTTAATCTAGATAGAAATGAAACTTCAGAGAACATTTTCAGTAAAGTTGGAAGGATTCTTAATTGAGTATCCTCTCCATATAACCCAAGGTGGTTCTTCTAACTATGACTTAGGGCTTATCTCCAATCTATGGGATAAAGCATAATAGGGAGTGTTAGTTTTGAAGTCATCTTCCAATTAGTGGTGGGTGCAATTTGCAAGGCAGGAATGGTACTGAACTGCAGATGAAGAGATATCAAAGAAGGCCGGTGATGTTCCCGCTACAAGGAGGGAAGCTTTCCAAGGACCAGCAGAACAAGACGACATGGTGAGCAAGCGAGTTAAAGATATTGCAAGTTTTCGCGAAGTAGAGTCATTCAATTTTTTTCTTAAATTCATTTTCTATTTTAAATTCAGTTCTCGTTAAACCGTCGTCATTTATATTAAATATAATAAATAGTATTTTTCTAGTTTACTTTAATCAATTTGCCTTAATTAGCCTTTTGATTTCTAATTCTCCTGCTTAATGATTAGTGCACTATCACCTCACCCCTGTGATAAGAGTCTGTCCAAGCTTGATTATAAATTTTATCTTTAAGTCCTCAACTTAAAGATTGGCGCCCTTTACTTGCTTGGTTGCATTTCTCATTTGATGATTGTTCTCCGAGAGGGGAAGTCACACAGTGACTGCTCTATATATTTTATAAAAGTTAACTTCATAAAATAGAGTGCAGATCTTTGACAATTTTGATTCTTAATACCAGCTCCGGAACAGATTCTACAGAATTCCTTGTGGTTGTTTCATAATTTAGTGAGAAAGTGAAATGGTTATAAAGTTTCGTGTGTAATACTGAAGAGTAAAGAACAACGCTTGGTTACTTTTTCTGATAAGACTGATAAATGTGACAGCTGTAATCTAGTGAAATTACGTAGTCGGCAGTTGTTTTGCTGGACTCTGGATAAAAACACACTTTTCAAGGATACAAGTAAAATTGTGGAAAGATACCTACCTGGGGTTGCACTACGAAACTGATACACTGCAGAATATTATGAACTCAACCGATCGTCCTATAATGTGAATTTTAGTTTCCTACCTATCATCATTAGTAGCTTTCTTATTAAATGGACAGTGCGGAAAATAGTTTAATTCATCGGTTTTTTTCAATCTTTTTTCTCAGTTTTTAAGATCTGCCGTACTGAGTTAGTTCCTTTTCTTCCTTTCACAGAGTACTCAAAATTCTACGATTTATTTTAATGATTTAAGTGTAAACTGTCTTTATTCCAGATCGTCTACTGATTTTTTATAATGGAGACATGTAACGGTCTGAAATGTACGGTATTTTTGGTTAGTGAGAAGTTTGACTGATGTTATTTAGTCACCTTTTTGACATACTGTATACTGCTGGAAACATTGGGGGAACAGGAGGAGGGGGTATTAGATTGTTTCGTCGGCTTATGGAAGTGTTCTTGATAATAGTAGTAGTATTCATTATATTTCATCTGAAACTTCCTTTGGAATTTCAGAGCAGTGTAGCGGGTTCATCGCTTCAGTTCAGTAAACAGTGTGCAGAATAAGGCAAGGAAGTGCTTGGAGAAATCTAGAGCGGTGGAGAAAGGGGAAAAGTTGTCGTGGGTAGGCAGTGTATTGTAGACCGCCTGGCACGAGCCCCGTTTAGTCACCCACACGGAGTGGTTAACCAATGACATGTAGCTAGGTAACCGGGTGTTAACTTACGTCACTCAAGCAACTGCGTCTTGTCCCAGTGTCTTGGGTTCCTCCATTGGTATTCCCAACTGATCTTAGCAATTGACACCGACCAGTGTTGAAGTGTGCGTTCTACCAGCTACTCGCTGGTGCGAATTTAGTGCTCTACGTTCGTGGGAAACGTTCTTCCAGTGTAAAGTGTTTAGCGCAACCTACACCATGTGATGTGACCCACAATGGCTCCGACAAATACTCAAGAGTACGTATATACTATCTGTGAAATGTTAGCTATCAGGGCTAGGATTTCTATGTAAACATTATTGCCTTTTCTTTAGCTACAGTAAAATTCAGATATTTGGAGTCATTAAAACACATTTCATTTTCCCTACTTGTCCAAATTTTCAGCTTTAGGGTACATGTTTTTACATTTTTACGGAAAACTCTCTTCAAGTCTTCTTTCTTCCATATTGTATGGTTTGAAATAAATTAAAATTTATTTTACTAGCATCAATAATTCAAAGCTGGATTAGAGTATTTCTGTGAAATATGGGAAGAAAGCTCCGGTCTATGCATATGTTTCTTTCTTGCTGAGACCTTGTCATTCAACCCAGTGTGACCTAACTTATATCCTAAACGTTAAACTTCTGTTCTGTGACTTAAATTTAAATTGTTATTTTCGTGACTTTAATGTTTAAGCAATAAATCTTTAACTGTAAAAGTATTAACATTTGACGCAATATAGATATTC
Organism: Anabrus simplex; assembly: GCF_040414725.1. Classification (NCBI taxonomy): domain Eukaryota; kingdom Metazoa; phylum Arthropoda; class Insecta; order Orthoptera; family Tettigoniidae; genus Anabrus; species Anabrus simplex. The sequence goes on along the minus strand of NC_090268.1, from coordinate 340,928,722 downwards.
TGTACTATATTTTTCACCCTTTCTATAAACAATGTAATCCATATTTTACTCTGATATATTTTAGCCCATAAGTATGTAGGCTACATATTTAGCAATTTGTTACATATAAATCCTAGCTTTGGTTATTATCTTGCATTGACTAAGTTATTAGCTTGCTGTTAATCTTGCATGTGAAGTAACATTTAATTTTCTTACTCTTTCTCTGTAAAATTATATGCGCTAAAGATCTGCTCTGAATCTGTTCTTTGCTTTGAGCCAAAGTAATTTCCGCTTCACTAATGCAATTTACTGTATGCAAAAGCCGTGTAGTGCAGACCTGTGCAATCCACTTAAGATAATGTTATTTTACGCAGAGTTGATTCATTGCATCGCCCGATAACCTCGACATTTGACCCCTTAAAAAACATTTGATTTATTGTATCCTTCATCTCAACTTTCGGAGTTTTATACATTTCAAGCGTAGGCCTAAACAATGCTATCGGTGACCTAATGCCTCCCTGTTTCCAAACATTTCAGATTGACCTTTTATATAATTAAGTTCGCATCGTTAGTGATTAAAAACTAAATTTCCTTTATAAAATGTATTTCCCAGCTTGAGAAATAGTTACCGAGAATAAATATTGTGACTTCCATTTCAAACTCCATATTACGAACATTGTTGGCTCAAATTTTCTTGTGCCGATGTAGAGAATTTAAATAAACTATTCAAATGGCATATGGATGTTCAGGAAATGAAGCGGTAAACGTCAATCCTATATAACGTACATACAGTAGCGCTTCTGGCTTCTTTCCTTCAAAACAGAGGATTCTTAACTCGAGTCCATGAAGTCCATGGCGGTGTGAATGAGTTCCAGGGGATCTAAGTCAAGTATTTTTATAGGTATCTATAATATCTTTAACTTGAGTGGCAGAAGAGTGCCTGAGAATGTTCAGCAATGGCTACTAGTAATTATAAAACATCACAGTGTAAACGGTAATCATTTGTCCCTGTTTTAACTGTGAACTAGTTTTAAATGCACTAATTCGTAACCGGGTGACCACAGTTCATAAATGCGTGGTATGTGAATCAGGCACCCGCGAGAATAGTCTAAATCGATTGGTTATCCTTGCTGCCTTGTCAAAGTACCTTCCACAGTTTTGATCTTCTATTAATGTCAAATTGCACGATAAAAACTGAAGAACTTGTTACCCTACACATACACTTATTTATGTATGTATATCATACACTATCCGAAACAAAATATAGGCCCATTCTTTGTCTATAAAGTTGTTGGCTTTTATGGGAAGGACGGTCCATATGTTTCACCAGATCCTATGGTCGCCACGAGACCATTCAGTGTCGGCGCGACGTGGGGTAAACAAAATGAATCTTGTTTTAATCACAATATTGCTGTGTTGTCATTTGTTGTTTAATTTCGTCCTAAACATCTCTAACACTAGGATTGTGGGTACGATGATTAAATACTTAAATACTGTAGGTGTGTGAAATACTGTTATGAAGTCGGTTATAATGCCATCATCGGGCTTCTAATTTTTATAACTTATTTATTTTATTTATTAATCGGGTTAAATTGGGTATAAATTGTTACTCTAAATTTGCCTGGGTATTAAAATACTGTATTCACTTGCTGAATGTTTCCTGTACGATATATACCCTAATTCTTGTTTCTTAGTTTCTTCTGAGACAGCTTTCCTTTTACTTCATTATATTATGTATTTATTTAATCTGTTTGTTGCAGCAAGTATGATATAAAAATTAGTATTTTTCAAGACTAAAGTGATGCCGGTTGGGAACAAACCTAAGAGGATTGAACGTCAGGTAGGGTCTACGGAACTGGAACACATGGATCATTTCACTTATTTAGGACGTACGGTATATTCTCGTAGGATTGTCGTATAGTAAGTAAACTCTGAAGTTACTACAAAGGTAATACCGAGAGTTCGTAGTTGCGATCAAAGCTATTCTGTAAAAAAATTGAAAGGAGCATTCTGGCGATATTATCTTTATCTCGATCTGTTTTCGACCAACTTTACGGGAGTGGAAGCTGGTCGAAGCCTTAGACCGTGGGATATCGCGAGGTGAATGGAGGATCTAGGATTATCCTATAAGGATAATGGACTCTGTCATGGAGGGCAAGACAAGCTGAAGGAGATGAAGGCGTTGATGGTTAGACTGTTTTCAATGAATGATGAAAGATTCGGGATGTCGAACTAAACGAAACCATACAACTCAGTCGCAAATGGAGAATTGTGGTGGTGCGTAGGTAATTCAGAGGCTTGCAGACTTGACTTCTGAAAGACAACTGTCAATAATAATAATAATAATAATAATAATAATAATAATAATAATAATAATAATAATGGCGTATGGCCTGATGCAGGTCTTCAGAGTTGACACCGTATAGGCGACCTGCGTGTCTGTGCGGATGGGGCCCTACCTGAAATGAATTCCAATGCTGACGACGGCTCAAACACCCAGCGCCCGAGCCATAGGAATGAAGTAATGATAGTTAAAATCCCCGACGACCCGGTCGGGAATTGAACACGGGACCCCTTGGATTGAGGGCTAGTATGCTAACCATTTAGCCATGGAGCCTATACTGTCTATTGAAGATGCACATTTTTATTTCGTGGGGCCCTCCTAAGCATCTGAGTTCGTCAGCACAAAGTATTACCTAACTTGGAAAACGTAACTTAAAATCCGGCAAAAGTAGAAAATACGGCTTCTAAATAATCTGTGAGGACAAGTTTTACTGCACCTGTGGACATCCATATTCGGAGATACCAATTCGGTATTCAGATTTGACCGTTAATGTGTTCGCTTCGCTATGCATATTCTGCTTGTTTCGCTTGTTTGTATAATGGATCCTTTCACGTCTAATTAGAGCTAAATGTACACCGACTGTTATTCATCTCTGTACAGTGAAATACTGCAACAAGATGCATCGTGGATAAAAACACTGTGCGCACGTCAATACAGGTATTTCAAGGCGGTATTTTAAACACATCGCGTGCATTAACGTAGTCTGCTGAATTAGTCACGTTCACTTGGGCTGTTTAGTTTATTTTCGGTCTGCTGACCGCTTTCGCTGCAACGTTTAGAATTACCAGCTTTCTTACCGCTTTCATTGTTAATTGTATTGACTTTTTTTATTATGCTACCTTGCATATATTTTAAATATTCGACAAGATAGAGATACTGTGCAGAGTTAAATCCCGCTGGATGCTTGAAAAAGGATAGTGAAAGGTGCATTCCGCTTTAGTCATTACATTTTATAGCCTGAAGTACGATCGAACTTGCACTTTCTTTTTTGTGAAGTTATTAACATTAACATTAGATACTTCCTTCCGGTGTACGTCCAACCAGTTTTGCCTGCCGAACCTGTTATAAAAAGCAGGAGATTCCATTATGAAAAATCAGGATATTGCAATCGAATTTCCTGCTAATAAAAGGAAAAATACAAATTACGGTTGGGTAATAGGGTAAATATCCATTTCAAACTATTCACCTGGTAATATAGGCTATAATTATTTAAAACATAAAATTGTAGATCGGTTGTCATTAGATTAGTAAAGCTGTTAATCACGGCCGACCTAAAACAACTTCCTTTTTCGATGATATCATTGTTAGCCTTCTGAAGTATCGAATTCGTCACGTTAAATAACACTAAGAAATCGCTGAAAGTGTGTTAGTGTGATATCTTAGTAGTGTGTTTCTTGTTCGTTTTTCATTAAAATTTTCGACCGCAGCATCACTTGACAAGAGAGGGAACACTTGTTTGGAATCTCCATATGCTTTATTCCTGAACAGTCTCCGACAACCGTAAAATAAGTTAGTGGCACGTAAAACCAAGAACATTATTCCAGAAATCTCATACTGTGCTTGTGCTGCAACTGCCGCACCCGGTGTCAGTGTTATGTAACATTCGTCATTGACTATCAGTTTTCTGGATTTCGTTCTGTTTTCTACTTTGGGAAAGAGAAGCCGTAGGAGGGCCAGTAGACTGGATTACCGTTCCCATTGCTTTCTGTGAAGTTCTGTTTCGAAAATGTGCTATAAGTGCTCAAGAAAAAGATTCCCCTCTTTTCCGTAGTAAATTTACTGCAAAATCAGTAGACGTACAATCGTAATATTAAAAGAAGTGTTCTAACAGCTAGCGCAGGGGGATCCGTTTACTGCCTGCCTGGCTGAACAGAAGGAAGCGGTGGTTGCCATGTGAACGAGTCCACTTGATTGTGATATTGTTTTAAAAGGAAATACAACTAGGCAACCATCCACACTAATAAAAGAAAAAATGTAAGGGATCAGACACTTCGAAAAATTAAGGTATCGCCAAAGGAAGTCGAGGGCAACGAAGGGCGCGAAAATGAGACTTCCTAGGATTTGCAAAATTAATACAGTCGGGGTCTAAAAGAACAAGAGTTGACCAAGGAAGGCCGGATAGGATAGATGAAAGTGAGGAGCCTGGCACAAGTGGAAGCAATACAGGACTCGGGTGAGGGCCCCGTGGTCGCCAACCCACGCTCCCAAGTTAAGAGCCCCCGAGGCCCCTTATAGTCGCCTGTTAGGACAGGCAGGGGATACGGTGGGCGTTATTATACCGTCCCCACCCACTTGGAGTAATTTCTCAGCAACATCACTACAGTAGCTCCTCCCTCCTTTGCTAGCTGTCAAAACTTCTTGTATTATTAGAACCATAGCAACACTGCGTCAAACTCGACAGACTGTTCAGTTTACACGCATGTACTGCCTTCGCGACAATTTCAGCCGGCATGTTCTCGTCGACTAATGGTATTTTTCAACCGTTGTCCCGTTTCTGTACGGGGTTGGGTATGAAGTGGTCAATCTTCGTAGCGAGTTTTTACAACCGGATGCCTTTCCCGACGTCATCAGGAGAGTTAGATGAAATGCATGGCTGAATGACATGATATATGATAGTAGGAAGGCAGATAGTGAAACCCGATGCCGACACATAACCTGCCCCTCTCGAATAGCTCAAAGGGAACTGCTGAAGATTTTACGTCCCCATCGGACGGCCGAATCACTATCCAGACACAGCATCATATGCCCTCACTCCACATGAGCACTGCGGAGAGGTTGAAATTAAATTGGCACGCAGTCTGATTAGACATTGTATACCACCACCTCTCCTCTCGAACCCTGCCAACCAACATTTTAATGGTGAAAATGTTTTCGACCATCGGGAATCGAACCGCCTAACCACGGTATGAGACCATCAAGAGTTCACGCCTTAATAATCGCGTGTAAAATACTTTTTGATTACACTTGTCTTTATTGGTATTAGTACAATTAATGTACAAAAACGTTAACTCCTGGCCTTTTCCGAATTGCCTGGGGTTAGCATTTAGTATAGATTTAGCCTAGTTTTACGGCGGTATGCCTTTCCTGACGCAAACCGTATGTGGAGGGAATGCTTCTGTGGTGGTTTGTGATATGTAAATTAAGATGTGTATTAAGAATGAATCCATTGATTACAGTATTTTGAATTCATAATCATTTTTCATCATTCATTTTAAATTAGACATTGGATATATTTTAAAATTTCAAGTATCATTTCACTTCGTTCCACTTCGTACCTAGATGTTATGCCCCTTTAAACGACGATGTGCATCATCTATATGTGCTAAGTCTATTTTAAACAGTTTAAAAAAGTCTGCAGCATTCGTCTCTCCTAGTGGTGGGGTGCTCTACGAGGATTCGTTGTCTCAGTTTGCAGTAGTTACGTCACGGGCCATGTCAGGGTGAAGATTGACGCCCTCAGATCTTCATGTGAAGAGTACCGGCCCATCGCTGTTTGTTCGTCCCTTTGGTCTCTTACCGATGACTTATAACTCGTCTTCGCGATAGTATTGACCCCTGTCCTTAGTGCATGTCCCCAAACCATCGTAGACTGTTCTCGCACATAATGGGTACAACGCCAAATCTCTCCCTGATGATTTCATTGGAGGTACGATCCAGTTTCCTGACTCCAATTGTTCACCTCAGCACCTCCATCTCTGACGCCCAATCGATGCTCTTTCTCAGTCGTAGTCGGCCAACATTCGCAACCATACAGTGCAACAAGTCGAATGACAGTACGATAGATTTTTGTTTTGATTATCTTTAATCCTCCGGTCGCAAGTGATGCTGGTCGTTGTTCGCAGTTTCATCCAGGCTGCGGCTATCCTTGCATTGACCTCTTCGACCATTTGAAATGCCAATTCTAACTTCCTTAAAGTAATTCCGCCCACACGTACTAACTAGTCTCCTAACGGTCACAAGTTAATTTGAGTTATAACCAAGAGCAGGAAAGTAAATTTCGTGAATCGAAGATAGAGATTAGCATCGTGTTGCCTTCAGTGCTGCCAACTGGCGTAAGGATATTTGCTTTCCGTCTCTCACGACCACACTGTGTCCCACTGCGCATTATCCGTCACCGAAAGTAGGCCACGAGTTATCTCTTGTTTTTACTGTCCCCGCTATATCGGCCTTTGTCTTAAACTCCACTGGTTTGATTAGCGCGTGTGTAGGAAGCCTTGGAAATCGGAATGCGCATTTTCTTACCTGTAAACGTCTCTCTTGGTTACTATGCTGGTTTCTTGTCTGAGTGATCTGATCATTGGTTCGATTGCAGCAGAGGTCTCTGCATTTTGAATGAAGAATCTTCAGTATGTCTCGTTATTCATGTTGGAATGTAAATTTTTGCTATGGTTTACGTCGTAGCGATTCACACTGGTTTTATAGCGACGATAGAATGAAGCAAGGCTAGGAAGAGACAGTGGCTTTAATTATGATATTTAGCCAAAGAATTTGACTTCCGTCTTATTGAATATATCCATATATCTGTGGCAACTGACAACGCCCGTTAGCAGTAGAGGATACAACCAAAATTCGAAAGTATTTTCCTCCTATGTAAATGCAAAACCGCAGAAAACATCAGGGGTGCCGATAGTGGGATTCGAACATACCATTTCTTGAATGCAGACTAACAGTTACACGGCCCGAAGTCACGCAGCCAACTAGTTCCTTAAATTTAAAATAACACTTAACTCATCAGCCGTTTATTTGGTGAAATTTCATAAAGACGGCTGGGATTCGAATCCCGTACGATGCATGTGAAAAACTTGAAGTGTTCAATTTTACGCGGAATCCCAATCACAGCGCCGCGACTGGGGAGTCTCATGGCTGTAATAGCGTTATCAACAGTCACTTACACCTGAAAATTTGCTTTGTTTTAATATGGTAAAATACTCCGTACTCTTTTTATAGCTTGTTTTACGTCACACCGACACAGATACGTATTCTGGCGTCGTTGGTATAGGAAATGGCTGGGAGTGGGAAGGAGGTGGTCATGGCCTTAATTAAGCTACAGCCCCAGCATTTGCCTGGTGTGAAAATGGTAAACCACGGAACGCAATCTTCATGGCTGCCGCCAGTGGGGTTCGAACCCACTATCTCCCGAATACTGGATACTGGCCGCACTTAAGCGACTGCAGCTACCGAGCTCGGTACTCCGTACTCTTATCTGATGACTTGTATAATTCAGTTTCACTCATAGGCGTTGCTTCAGCGTCCCGTTATAGATTACTGCTACTGCTAACTAACCCAGGTGACCTCAGATCCAAAATGCTTTATCAGCCGGAGTCGTGCGATATGTTGCTTGTTATTATTATTATTATTATTATTATTATTATTATTATTATTATTATTATTATTATTGGTCGGCGCCTTGGCTGATTAACCGACTTGTATTCTCTTCATAGGGCCCTGGGTTAGATGCCTCGACGAGTCGGAGATTCTTAGAGTATAACTCCTCAGGAATGGCTCAGGAACTAGATGTTTGTGTTTCTCAAATCTAGGTGTGCACGCAACACAGCACACTACTAAAAGAAACGTGCAGTAGTGATAGTGATCATCCACATAGGATTGGCATCAGGGAAGACATGACGTAAGTAGTTGTCGCCATGTTGCTGTACCAGCAGCAATATTGCATTAAAAAAAAAACTGCTCAAAATGTCCATGCACCTGAGTGCACGCCTGAACACGCCACCTCATTGATTGTCGGACACGTTTGAGCACTCGAGACATTGATCGCAACCTTGTTCTGCTCGCCGGTGAAGTACTGCAATGTTCGTAACGGGCTGCCTCACTCTAAACTTAATCCCGAATGCCAACCATCTCCCCCCCCCCCCCCATTCCAGATAATAACTTCAACAGGCGTAGCTCGTAAACGAAACAACCGTAGGACACATTTTCATAGGGACTTACTGTGTTTTGGGGTGTGCTACACACACACACACACACACACTTACTATATATATCATAATTCTTGTGCGAGTTTACTAATATCAACGATCAAGACAGTGCATCCAAAATACATTAAATACTGTCAAAATAATTTCAAAAATTTGGAGGTAGTTAATGCCCATAGTAAAAGGTGCGTTTGAAAAGTACGATGAATTGACTGATATCGTAATGGCAACGTGTGGTAACACTGGGTTTTGTGCATCTGACTACACATTTGGAGGAGGACCACCTAGCGTTGAACATACAGCTGAAGAAGGCTACTCTGCTGTGACCAGGCGAGAGTAGTGCGTGCAAAGAGACATGTCGTAGTGCAATGAAGCAACACACAGACATAAAATTTTGTTACAAAACGGCAACGGGGACTTGTGCTATGTTCGTGAAAGTGTACGAAACAGAAGCCGTAAGCAGACAATATGTTTACGACCTGTTCAGACGGAATGGGTCGGAAACTGCTGCGCCACGTCGTGAACACCCAGCTTATTCTCCGGATCTCACGCCCGGAGGCTTCTTTTTGTTTCTCTGCCTCAGGGGAATCCTAAAAGGCACACAGCGTGCTGACGTACCTGACATCGAGAGACGTGTGGCATGCGTGCTTCCATCGATTCCGTAAGACTCCTTCCCTGCCAGATTCCAGTACTTGTGTACACGTTGTCAAAAGTGTGTTGTGGCCAATGGAGGGCACTTTCAACGCAATTCCATGTATTTTATTTGTAACTGTTCTTTGTATTATGGTATTATTCACCAAACGTTTTAGACGCACTTTGTATTTATGCTTCAGGGACAAAAACGCATATTGTACAAGTACACTGGCGAAAAATGAAATGCAACATCAAGAAGACCTTTCTTAAGAGGAACGCTACTTAGGCTAAGCAGTTGTTAGGTAACTCATTTGATTAAAGTTTCCAGGTCACAGGTTCAAGTATGCGCGAGAGGACATGTGGCATGATACATTAATAACTGCTGTAGTCGCCACGATTTTCAACGTGCATGCATTGTGTCGTACAGGCGCCGTATGTCACTTTGTGGGATGGGGATCCACGCCTGTTGCACTTAATCAGTCAAATTGGCGACGGTTAATGCTGGCATTGGATGATGTTGGATCTATCGTGTCATACGTACTAAATGGCAAAAGGTCTGGCGATCTCGCAGGCCAAGACAGCTGGTCGACACTGTAGAGCACGTTGGGTGACAGCAGTGGTATGGCGACGAGTTATCCTGTAGATAGTGCGAATGAATGACAGCACAACCGCTCATTCGCCAGTCTGACTTACAAATCTGCTGTCAAGATTCTTGGGATAACGACGTGTGTGTTGCTTCTATAGTAGGAAATCGCTCCCCAGACCGTAACTCCTGGTGTGTAGGTCCAGTGTGTCGACGCCGCAGACAGCTTAGTTCAAAGCGCTCACTGACCTCCTCCTTACCAATCTATTGCTATCTCACTGGCGCAAACACAGAAACGGCTCTCATTTGGGAAAACAACAGATCTTCATTCCGCCCTCAGTGACCTCTAGCTTGACACCACTGAAGTAGCAGATGGCAGTGATTCGGAGTTAGTGGCATGGAATCTATTGGACGTCTGGCTCAAGTAATCTATTTAGTACCGTTAGCTGTGTCAATCTGGTGCCAGCTGAAGCTGTAATGACTGCTGGAGATGTAGTACGATCCACCAGAGCCACGCGTCGAGTACAGCGGTCTTCTCTCTCCGCAGTGGCCCGTATGCTGCCGGACCCCGGTCTTCTTGAGACAGTGCATTCCTGTGACCATTGTTGCGAGCATGTCAAGTCTCACCGCGCTATCATGTAAAGAACAATCCACATTCTTGTAGCCCTATTACACGGCCTCGTTCAAACTCTGTAAGCTGCTAATACTGCCTTCTTCGTTATGTTTTACTCACACCTGCCTCGCGTAAACACCGGACAATGATTAAACTCTTACGAAGTGGACAGCGCGTATTTAAAGCAAACTTGCTTTTCAAGGCCATAGTGACGTGGACTAGCGCGCAAATGAGTAATTTTCAGATGTGCAAACTGTCGTGAACGGCGGCTCACGACGCGCCTTCCGCGTATTAACGAGAGAGCGAAGGGCTTCGAATGGGATTCGAATCCGCGAACTCCAGGGTAGAAAGCCTGTGATTTAAAAGTAGCAGGCATATGAACGCATGTATATATGAAGGGAAATGATAGAGTTTGTGTATATTCGTAACTCATAATTCATAAATGACAGTAATAATAAGAGAAATAACAGAATATTTCAAAGAAGGATTTAGAATATTCGATGTTGCTTTGGGAGCTCGTAAGCCAAGAGCTTTGTGTCTCAATATTGTGAAACATTGTGTAAGTCAAATGCGCACTTCTTTTGGGTTAGAAATATACAAAGTCACGTGTAAGAGACGTAGAAACAGCTTCCAAATGTTCTAGAACAATGTGTGTAATGCAACGTGACAGGGTGGTTCCGTGCGAAACAACCAATTGGAGAACAGTGCAGTTGTGACGTGAACTAGTGACTTGCGGTGGTGGTATATGAATCAGTAGGATTATTCGAGAAAGAATAGAAGAAACTATATAACTGGGTAACTTGTAAACAACAGGGCTTTTTGACTCACGACACTCGAAGGCTTTTTGACTGTGATCCCTCGAAGACTTTTGTACTAGCAGACCTCAAAGGAGGCTTTTCGACGGTAGGCAGTATCGCGCAGGAGAGTGAATAGTTAATTAGGGAGAACTGTTGGAGTACTGGTAGACTTAGCATTCAGTCGCAAACGCAGTAAAGTGACAGTAAGATAGAGGGGTATCAGGCTCTTGAACTGAGTGTGACTTGTTGCTGAACAATCACAAAGATTCTCCACACCGATTGTCAAAGTAGGTGTTGGAATATCAGCTTATAGACTAGCAGCTTAATTGTAATTGGGATAATTCACGTCGCCGCGAAGATTAACGAGTTCCAGGGATACCTACGCAGAAGAGAAGACAAGAAGAGAAGAGTGAAGACGTCAGCTGTACAAGAATCAGCTATACTCCGTAAAGTATTCAACAGTAAATATATGCATTATAAGTATTCTTGTGTGTACTAGGAACAAGACTTAGACATTCTCATAGATCTGAAGTTGAGAAGGGATTGAGAGTAAATGGTGTCAGAGATTTTATATTGTATGTATTATTGTATATATTGATGTGTGAATATCCTGGGTTTAGAATATAATTAGTGTTTAAACTTTGCCAATCTGACTATACGCTCCCAGAACTCCGAACCCAAGTCCTCAGCCTGTTGTACATCCCTTAGGGTCACGACAAAACACGCCTTCCGAATTTCCTTTATTTAGCACAACTCCTTCTTGGTGTTTCGATGACATTTTCCGCCGGTGTATTTGTTGTAGTTATAAGGCAATTAGAGAAGAGTTCGGTGTGATTGTTCTATTTATTATGGTTCCTGAAAAATGTGTAACTGAAGACTGTTTAACAGTTGAGCGGTAGTGACATTGGTTTCGCCTCATTAGTCATTTAAAGTGCAATTTTTATCAGGAATATACACAAGGAATATACGTCTAGGGAGGCTTACTATTCTAGGAAGTGAAAGTCTTTCCACCTTAAATCGTTAAATCCAAAATTCCTAATTGTGGACTTTATGCGGCAAATGTAACCGTTCTGAATTTGTCACGGTACGGATTACACACGGAATGATCTCATTCAGAGATCGATAGTTGTAATCGCGGCTTGCATTAATTTTCTTGCTGGAGGAAATTAAAACGCCTGCTGAGATCTACAGTTAATTTAACCACAGCTGTTTATCGTGGTTTTTTTTACCTTAATTGGTAACATGCATGTAGAGATACTAGGTGCAGCCCCGCCCTGTCTCCATGCAGGGACTCTTGATAGCTGATATCACGATTTCACACAAGGTTATATGCACACACCCATTCATCATCGCTTCTTTATAGTACGTCATTACTAAAAATAAAATTGCGTAAGCTGTGTTACAGGCTCATGTGAATGCATGAAACGCTCTGTGGAAAGTTTCTCCACGAAGGAATATTTCAGGTTAGCTGACTGGTGTGAGTTCACTTTACCATGATGATGGTCATTATGCCTCGGCTACCGATTTGCAAACCTAAGGCCATCTAAGCGATATGGCGATTGTGCTGTTCCCTATCAATGAAACCGGAATTCTACTGGACGGTTCATGTGACGAGATCATTTAAATTTCCTTGACACTGATTTCGCCTTCAGATATTTAATATGCAACAGTAATATGAAGGGTCAATTTTTGACTGCCTTTCAAAAAACCTACCTCAGATGGGATTGAACCCACGAACTACTGTTCGGGAGTTGGACACATTTGTCTGCATAGTAAAAAATGTTTGAAAAATATCAACTATAATATATGTAACAAATGACCACGTCAACATTTGTTCTCAAGTTAGAGCCAGTCTGAGGCCGTCCAATGTAATCTCCTATGTTGTATTGACACTATGGGAAAAGTACTTAGGTATATTGGTGCAACACTCTACTGATGAGGGGGCTATGACTGTCACAGGTGGCCTTGACTAGCTAAGCTCTTGCAGGAATATGCTTTGCAATATTTATCATCGCTCGAAGGATTTGGTCGTTGTTCTATATTTCAGTTCTGATAAATTCGAAATAGGTTTTCATCTTGTGGGAAATCTATATCCAGTGTCTGCTTTACGCGTCCAGTGAAGTGGAAGAGGTGGAATTCCCTTGCGTCCACAATGCACTCTCCTCCCTTCAAAGTATAATTAACTTGGCGTTTCTTTACTTGCTCGTATGTTTTATACTTAAAACAGTATCACTTGTTAACTCCATATTATTTGGCATTTAGGCCTATTCAGTTACAGAAAAAATGTAGAACGTAAAAATTAATCTTTTATAAACAGATCAGTAAAATCCCCATGATTGGAATTGCAGAAGGAAAATCTAACCGAAGTTATTTTCCTTCATTAAGCTATTCACGTAGACAACTCTTCCTTCAGTTACGTGTAGGTGTCCTGTAAGCGTTTTAAGATTTTCCTGTTAGCCACACAAGCATTGCATCAAATAAACTTGTTGGTTGTTAAATTATTTAAAAAATACTCAAAGAAATCTTTATTTCTTGTATACTACCGAACTTGGCAAAAACAGGTTTTACTATGCTATAAGTGCTCCACATTCGCTTTCGAATTTCGGTTGTATCCTCTACTGCTAATTGACTTCGTCAGTTGCCGTACATATATGGAGATATTCAATAAGACGGAAGTCAGATTCTTTGGCTAAATAACAAGCGCACTGGCCTGTTGACTAGGTCCCAGCTTCGATTCCCTCCGAGGCCACTTCATTTAACCTTCGCACAATACAACAAACTGTACTGCAAACAGGCAAAGAAACGCTAAATAATTACGATCGGCGCGAGGAAAGGCATCCGGCCATAAAATTGGTCCAAATCTACATGCGTGGCACAGGTAGTAACCGCTTTGGAATATCTAAAAATGGTTTCAATTGTTATAAATTAAGACTAACATCATATGTATTTCACGGGATGAGCCTTCATACTTCTTTTCCTACCGCCTTTTGCACACCTCTGGGTTCACGGGTGCGAATTTTGTCGTCGCACATGAGGATTTGGCCATGTTTTACGGCCGGATGCCCTTCCCGACGACATTCTTATAGGGATGTAATCATTACTACGAATTTCTGTGGTGGTTCGTAGTGGTGTTGTGTGAATATAAGGAGGGTTGTTTTGGACAAACACAAACATCCAATCCCCAAGCCAGAATAATTAATCACTCGAGATAAAAATCTCCCATACAAACAGGTGGGAACAATGGCAGGAGGGTACTCGGAATGAGATAAAGGCTAATTTAGGAATGAACTCGATGGATGAAGCTGTACTCATAAACCGGCTTCGGTGGTGGGGTCATGTGAGGCGAATGGAGGAGGATAGGTTACCTAGGAGAATAATGGACTCTGTTATGGAGGGTAAGAGAAGTAGAGGGAGACCAAGACGACGATGGTTAGACTCGGTTTCTAACGATTTAAAGATAAGAGGTATAGAACTAAATGAGGCCACAACACTAGTTGCAAATCGAGGATTGTGGCGACGTTTAGTAAATTCTCAGAGGCTTGCAGACTGAACGCTGAAAGGCATAACAGTCTATAATGATTATGTATGAATGATAAAAATCTCCGACCCGGCCGGGAGTCGAACCCAGGACGCTATGAACCGAAGGCCTGAACGCTGACCATTCAGCCACTGAGTCACGAGCCACCGTACTAAAATCACTTGCACCACTGCAAGCAATGCTGTTAAATTTGTTCATGACTCTTGCGGTGGTTTATAAGTTTAAGTCTCTTGGAGAATTAATAAATCAACGTACAGTAGTATGGATTGAAATACTTTCACTTTTTAAAGTAACGAAATATTGACCTGTTGATCGCTGTTAAGATGCTCTCTTTTGAACGTGAAGTTTTTTGTGCGATGAAAGTGGAGAAAGATTTTAAGTTATTTCACACACCTTCGTCGTGAAATGTGTGTTGCCCGGCCGACTCTCACATGTCAGATTTCATTTTCGTTCTGTACGTCAGATTTCCCTTGCAGATCTCGTTATATGTAAACACAGCGGATACTGTAGAGATGATATAGGCTTTTGGGTTTATGCCGTGTCAACGAAACAAAGTGAGACTCTTTACGTTTTGCAGAGAACTGAAGACGCGGAGCAAACTTAGTGTTTCACCTTGTATTCTTGACGCAACATAAGCCCAAAAGCCCACATCATGTTTACAAGTACGGGCCGTGAAAGCATCAGTATTAACAGTGGACACTATTGCATACGGTTGTAATTACTGTTTCTTCTGAGCTCTAATTTCGCCCCTTACTAGAAGAAAAACAAAATATAACTTAGTGTCTTGTTACACTAAAGTAAAATTGTGAATATATATAATATGCTTCAATTTAGGATAGGGCCTCTCAAACGTCCAAAATCTCACGCGTGCAAACTGAGGCGCAGAGTTCCTGTGCACAGTGCATCGGTCCCACTCGGCTCGGTTCGGACCAACGCGTCGTCTCTGGGCTACTCGGCTAAGTTCGGCTCGGATTTGGAGCGGTACGGAGCAAGTGAGGAAGAGGGACAGGCAGAGCGAGCGAGACAGGCGTGGGGAAAGAGAGACAGCGCTATTGCTCCAAATCGAGGAGTGGGGGATCTGCACTCTGGTCAATCAAGTGAAGTAGTCTTTTGCACCGTAGACGTGCATGCACCCTGAGAGGCCCTGCCTTAGGAGTTCTGTTTGGCGCAATGATTACTTGCTGCCTTTCCACCCAAGTTGCCGAAGTTCGAAATCAGATGCATCCTAGGTAGTTATTTTCTCTTTAGGACTCATGAGGCATCAGGAAGGCAATCTTTCTTAAACGCCTGGCGAACGCAATGAGCCAGGGTGCCTTCGGTGGCCGTAGAATTAACTGGAAGTAGAAATGGTTTAAAATTATTAGTCGCTTTTACCATATTGGTGTCGTTTTGTTTATTCTTAGCATTATAAATAACAAAGGCCTGATCGAAAAACATGCCTAAGAAAGCAAAATTTTGAAAAATCTTAGGTCCTGTCAAAGACAATGTGGAGTATAGAACACTGCATATTGACGAACTAGACTCCCACGTAGAGAAGATTCCGGACACCGTCCGGAAAAAAATTACCTTTTATGGGAATGTGGCACGAATTCGCCCAACTTCACCATTACCTTCTTTCAGCTGAAGAAAACCGAAGGGGCTTGGTTCATTGAGGTGGATAGAGACCTTCAAGAAGTGGGAATCACACATAACATCCAGGAGTGTTCCAAGTTTTCAGAGACAAGCCGAAATTAAAAACAGGAAAGTCATGGAGCTGCAGAGGAAAGAACGACATCGAGAACGCATGCGAAAGTATGGCCAGACATTATTCACAACTTGCCAGTTCAAATGACGTGGTCCAAAGGTGCGCGATACAACATGAATGAATGAAATTGCCAACCAAAATTCTGTTTGCGGGAGTACATAAGTTCTAGTTAAAAATGACTTGCCCAAAGTAGACGTAGATTCATTCATAGAACAATGCTTAAAATTATTCAGTGTTTAGATTGCTGCTAATTAAACAAATGTGCAATATATATCGCATGATTTTACACAGCTCCTTCATTCTCAGTTGATTGACTTACCAGTTGCAATTGCTTTTTCATTGATATTGGTCTCTCATACTCCCTTTCAATTTACCATTGTTTCATTCGCGCATTCTCCCTTTCACTCATGGCTACATGCGGCAGTTCATTTACATAATGTTTTTCTGCATATAAATTTAAATTTTAGCAAAGGTGCAGTCGCTCCATAATGAAGCGAGCGCAAGGTATTGCAGAAGTTTAGTTCCTCGCAGGTACTCTTTTCTCGGAAACGATTGAACCTATAGATATGGTAGTGTATCGACAGGGTTTGTATCTGCATGGGAGGGGAATTATATTTTGATAATTAACATTGTTCCTCACATTTAATCTTTATTCAGACAGAGTTCCACATGTTGTGGATCGCCTTCTACATTTTTGGTAGTTTCCCATGCTGGTAGAGTTTATTAGGTTCTCCGTTCTGCCATAAATTTAAGACTGACTGGAGGTTCTACAATGGGGTTCGCCCAGTCTTGTGTGGACGTCTGATTGCGTGAAGGAAAAAGTTAAATTCTCGTTCCCAGCTTCCTTGAGAGCATATGCTTTCCTCTTCAACTCTAAGATAATTTGCAGTTTGTTACTGAAATGAATTGTGGCTTCACAGATTTAACATGTAATTAGCCAGATAATTAAATATAAATGAAATTGTAATGTATCTCATATATCGTATGTTTTGCAGAGGTGTAACATGGTGCACGTTTCACTTTTCCTGGTCTTTGGGCTGTATTAATTCAAAGATTGACTGTTTCTACCTTTTTTACTAACGCGTGTTCTATTCTCCAATCTGCCATTACATTCATACGTCAGTCTTTCCTTATATTTTCCAAGGCTGTTTACCGTGCTGTTTCATAAAGCTTATCATCACGGTGCTTCGCTCTTCTGTGTCACTTAGAATCTGCGAAAGCTAAGCCCTTCTTCTAACCCAGACTTACGCCAGTCGAGCCCTGCTATTGGCATTCTGTTCTCCTTCAATTACGCTATGCTGAGTGACTCAGACGGTTGAAGCGCTGGCCTTTTGACCCCAGCGTGGCAGTTCGATCCTGGCTCAGTCCGATGGTATTTGAAGGTGCTCAAATACGTCAGCCTCGTGTCCGTAGATTTACTGGCACGAAAAATAACTCCTGCGGGACTAAATTCCGGCACCTAAAAGTAGTTAGTGGGACGTAAAGCCAGTAACATTGTAATTCCTCATTTTTCCAGAACGAAGTTGAATAATATCGAGGAGAGGCAGTCGCCCTGTCCTTGCTTTTAGCTTTAATGTTCGTGGACGTTTCTAGTATCAAAGCTATGGCTTGCGGTCTGTACCGAATTTATCTAGTATGTTGAAGGAAGTTTGTCCACAGTCGCGAACCTTCCGGAAATTAACGATCACGATCGTATGTTTCTTAGTTTCCCTAATCTTCATGACGGACTTAAGGATGTATATCACTTCGACGCATGCTCTGCCCTTTGTGAACCCTGCTTGGTATTCACCAATCTGGCAGTCTGTGTGCTTTTTTCCCCTCGGTTTAACTGGATTTTTGAAACTATCTTTTATGCAATTCCTCCATAGTTGTTTACATCCTTGGGTCTCCTTTCTTTCAGAGAGGACATATGATTTCAGTCTTCCAATCCTCTGGTTTAGACTCCTTTTCCTAGATCTCCTGCGTGAGCCAGATCATGTTTGCTAGCATATTGGTACCTTCCTATTTAATCATTCCAGCTGAAATCTGATCTCCCTGCAGTCTTGTCATTCTTGAGCTCTAAGATCGCTCCTGCCGCCTATGGTGTGATCTCTTCCGGCGGTTTGCACTTGTTTAGTTCGGTCGTTTTTAAACTCTCGTTGGGAGTTCTGCAATTCAGTAGCTGCTGGAACTATTGCAGCTAGGATGACGCAGTTGTCTTTGTTTTTACCGCCACTATTTTGTCCTTCCCGCAAAGTTAAGGCTCTCGTTTTGTATTCTACTGCGCTTTTGAACACGCTGTAAAATATCTTGTTTTTTTTTAAGTTCTTTCCTAGTTTATTCAGTTCACCTTTATCCCTTTCCCATTTAACCCTAGTAGTAATCCCATTGTCCGTTTTCTAACTTCTTTGAAGTAATCTCGATTACTCAATCTTATTTAATTTCTTCCAGGCTTCTTGTCCATTTTCCAGCTCACTTTCGCACTCTGGGTTCCACCGTCTATGCTTTGTACACTTTTGTTCTGTTATATTTGTGCTACTTGCCTATTATTATTATTATTATTATTATTATTATTATTATTATTATTATTATTATTATTATTATTATTATTATTGTTGTTGTTGTTGTTACACGTATCAACGGACAGGAATTGTCTGATAAATGTTGAAGCAAGGACTTCATCTGCGAGAGCGAGCCTCCCTTAGGGAATCTGATAGACCTCATCTGGTCAAACGGAACAATAACTAGGCTATGGCAATGAACTTTATAGTGTACATTATTTTAATTATCATTTCTGTGCTTTTTTTGGCTATTTTTCTGACAAGCAGGTTCAGGATGTGTAGTGTCAAGAATGTTACCTGTTGGATTTCATGTCCTTCGTAATTTTTAGAATATTAGATAGGCACGTCGTGGAGTGCAGGTGATGTCTGACAATTGCTAACGATTGTTTTAGCACAGTGTCTGCTGTAGCCTAGATAGTGGCTTCAGGTGTTCCGATCTTCCTTAAAAAGACAAGAGTTTCTTTAGGCATAGTCCCTCCGGCGCCTATCGTCAAATCAACCGCTTCCCTCTTTCGGAAATGTTTCAGTTTTTAAGGTCTTCACATCATGGTTCGTAGCAGCTAATCTCTTTTTCTCATTATGTTCAGAAAAACCTAAATCTACTCGCTTATTTACTTGGTGTGCTACTCCTTCGCATTGTACGTTCAAGATTGAGGGATAAAGTCCAGGCACAGTCTGTTCATGTTAGTGATTAAATGCTAGTCCGTGTCGTTAGATTCATTGGCATTTTAATAAATCCCCTATTTAATGAGAATTCTTTTGTCAATATAGAGACTTTTTTAAAATCTACGACATCTGAAGGGACATTAACTCAATATTACTAAAGTTATTAAAACTTCTCTTTGTGGCGCGAGTTCGGAGAGAAAAGTAGGTATTTGAATTCTGACTGAAAGGAAATCATGGTAGAGTTAGCTAAAGAACTTTCTTGGTAGTCTCGTGGACCAGAGCTGCGTGGTCGATCAATTCGTCCCAAGGGAACTGAAGCGAGGGATTCTCGGGAGGGTGTATGGGCATGACATAGGGTGGGTGACCTCTTTCTCCTCGCGGGGAGAATATCTACTGTTGCTAGTCGTGTCAGTTCAAGACTTCATTTCGTAGAAGCAATTGTTCGACGTAATGTTATAAAATTGAATTCACGTAATTTCATAGACCACACTATTTCCGTTCTGTTAATGAAATGGTCTAATTCACCACACAAATCGATTAGTTTTAACACCAGCAGCTGTAAATGCTGGAACAAACGTTAAACTGTTCAAAATTCTGTGGATACCAACTGCGTTATGTGACTGAGGCATGGACATTCATTGTCAAGATGACAAAGCGGTGAATGTTTTCCAGCAGAGTTTCCTGTGAAAGTTCCTTGGTATCTAATATCGTAACGGGGTCTCAAGTTTAAGTGTTAAGATTAAGTCACAATGTCTATGGGCAATTGCGACTAAACATCAGATGAGGTTACTTGGCCATACCCTGCGCGTGCCTGACCGCAGAAATCGAAAAGCAGCGAAATGGTGAACGGAAGGCTGTCCTCGGAAGATATGGCGTCAAACGTGAACACCAGTGGAGTTTACTGGGACGGTATTGAAACTGTTGCGAACGACCAACACCTATCGAGAAAACTTAGCGCCATGTGTGCTTCACACATGATCAGATGATTTCACCATACGACAAATAGCATTCCAGGGAAGAGGTGCTTAAAGATGGTTCCCCAGAGATTTAATTTTTAATTAGACCCGTTTCCACAGCGAATATGAAGTTGTTTTTCTAGGATGCTATGCTACTAGCTTGGCTAATGACGTGACGTCATGTTGTCCGGTTCTTGTCTCCTAAGTGGGAAAAGGATTCTTCTTTGTTGAAAGAAATATGGTATCTCGTATGTGCTTGTAAAAATAAGTTGTACTTTGAATACTACCTCTTCATGATAGATGTGCCAATTACTGGCGGGCACGCACTTCCGGGTGGCGCTATCACTGGATCCTTCTCGCACAATTCAGAGTACACTTTCAAATACCTAGGAGTTATGTGGGTAGGGTGGGCATTTATACATTCTAAGAACTGGCCCAGGTAAATAAACCTACTCTTACTAATCATCCTTTTGGAATTCGTAAGTTTTAAGTCTCGTGAGTTGTGAGATGACACGTTGAATTAAGATGGAGCATTGTAATTTTCTCTTCTCTCCTAGGGCGTGTACATAAAGATGCGTATTGGTACATCTGTGACGGGCATTACCTAACCCTCTTGAAAACTATTAAACTGGTGCGAATTGCACTTACATTCTCCAATAATTTCTCCACTAATTTAAAATAACTACCGTACTATACAGTATTCTGATAGTATGCCTTTACTGGCGAGATTTCATTGACCAGTCTGTCTCATCCTTGGCCCTGACTATATGAAAGTGACCTAGGTATGAACGATGCTAGTAATACCATTCCTTATGCGGCCAGTCCCTTGTTATGAATTGTGTGAATATATCGCCCATAGGGTTCGTTTGTGCATGCATTTCGGTGGGCTTGGCAGACTGATATGTAATAGAAACTTCCGGCCCGACGATAAAAGCAACGGGAAACTACCTCACTCCTCATTTCCTTAGTATACCTCTTCAGTGACACGTAGGCTGTGACAGCTGTTGGTGGAGCTATGGAGGATCGAATTAGCCTTAGGGATGAACACCCCGCATACACATGCATATATGACAATCAGCACTTCAGCGCACAATACGTACACAATATACACACTCAAATATTAACAAATGCTGGAAGATTCTCCATGTACACAATAAAATAACTGTTACAAAAGCAGTAGGAAGATACAGGGAGAATTGAACTGTCATTTGTAGCGAGTCCGATGGCATGAAATAACGCACTGATATGATGCCTTTCACTGGTTTTGTTTTAGTCTAGCAATCGACTCATTGTATTGAGAAATTCATACCCTTACTGCACCTTTCTATATTCACTGATTCTTCACTTGGTTAAGTTGTACTTCCACTTTGAGCAAACACGCGCTGCTTATGTATGCATTCGAACTAGACTGTAAATTTAAACCACTTTTACCCTTGACCACGCAGATTTGGCTATCCATAGATAACATTGTCTACCCTGATAAACCTGCTGTAGAAAGTCCGAAGTAAAGCACATCATCTCAGAAAAGTTGTCAGTCCATAGACTGGTTTTATGCAGCCCACCATGCCACCCTATCCTGTGTTATTTTTATTTCTACATAACTGCTGCATCCTACATATGCTCTGATCTGCTTAAAACATTCAAACCTTGGTATACCCCTACCGTTCGTACCGTCCACACTTCCCTCAAAAACCTATTGAACAAGTCCTGAGTGTCTTAAGATACATCCTTTCATTCGAGCTCTTCTCGCCAGATTTAGCCAAATCGATTTCCTCTCACTAATTCGGTTCGGTATCTCTTCATTCGTAATTTTATCTATCCACCTCACCTTCAACATTCTCCTGTAACACCACATTTCAATTCTATTCTTTCTTTCTTTCTTTCTTTCTTTCTTTCTTTCTTTCTGAGCTAGTTATCGTCCGACAAGATATACGGCGAAATGCACAGGAGCATAATCGCCTGTCTCTTCACTTCTTCATCTCATGGTAGGTGGTATATCTGATTTAGCATCAGATCGTGAATATACTTGGTCCTTCGTCTTCATCACCCTTTCTTTTCTAGAACTTTTCCCTCAATGTTGATCAGTGATCACGAACCTGTTAGGTCTAGAGTTTGCCCAAGGAATTTGGCCCTTCTTTTCCTCATTATAGTGTGTAGTTCTCTTGCCTTTGATTTCATTCAGAACGCTTTAATTTAATCTATTTCCCGTCCAGCTAATCCTCAGCATTCGTCTCCAGATACACATTTCAATCGCTTCTAGCCGTTTCCTGTCTTCTTCAGTTAATGTCCAGGATTCACAACCGTATAATGGGACGCTCCAGACAAGATATTTTGCAAAGCTTTTCCTGACTTGGATGTCCAGGTGCTCACTTGCCAGTCAGTCTTTTATTGATGAACGCTTGTTTGGCCAGTACTATCCTTTTGATCTCAATGATATATCTGTTTTGTGTAAGTGTACTTCCAAGATAGGGGAATTTTGTGACTTGTTCTACCTTCTTGTTCGCAAGCTTGATATTAATACGAACTAGCTCAGGATGTATGCTGACAACTAACACCTGATTGATTTTCATATGTAATTCAGTTAGTACAGATAACACTTCTAGCATTTTAGATGGTTCCTTTACTGAATCGGCGACTATTGCTATATAATCTTCAAAACGAATGCAATGAATCTGCTGACTGTTTGACAATAAATCCAAAACGAAGGTAATGTATTGCAGTCAAGCGAAGTCAGGTGGTGCACAAAACATTAGATTAGGAAACGAAGTCTTAAAGGAAGTAGATCAATATTGTCACTTGGGTAGGGAGGTAACTAATGATGGCAGAAATAAGGAAGTCATAAAATGCAGACTAGCACAAGCAAGGAAGGATTTTCTGTAGAAAATAAATTTGTTCACTTCGAGCATTGATACAGGAATTTGAAAGATGCTTTTGCAGACGTTCGTCTGGGACGTGAGATTGTATGGAAGTGAAGCATAAACGAAAGCTAGGCCAGAAAGAAAGAGGATAGAAGCTTTTGAAATGTGGTATTAGAGGATAGTTGAGGGTAAGATTAGTAGGTCGAATCACGAATGAAGATACACTGAATCGAATTGATAAGAGGAGAAAGATTCAGCGAAGTTTGTCCACCTTACGACACACTGTATTTGTTCAGTTGGTTTTTAAGTGAAGTGTGGCGGTAAGAATGGTAGGAGTAGACAAAGATACGGATATTACAAACGGATTATTATTATTATTATTATTATTATTATTATTATTATTATTAGTATTAGTAGTAGTAGTAGTAGTAGTAGTAGTAGTAGTACTAGTAGTAGTAGTTCAGAAGTGGAAACTGTTAAGAGGATAGGGTGGCATAGAGAGCTGCATCAAACCAGTCTGTAAACGGATTACCTAAATAACAAACAGTTCTTAAAACGAGGTTAAACACTTAATGTTATTGCCTTTACGTCCCAGCAACTGTCACGGTTTTCATAGATTTCGATGTGCCGGAATTTAGTCCCGCATGGGTTCTTTTACGTGCCAGTAAATATACCGACACGAGGCTGACGTATTTGAGCACGTTCAAATACCACCAGACTGAGCCAGAATCGAACCTGCAAAGGTCGGGTCAGAAGGCCAGCGCCTCAACCGTCTGAGCCACTCAGTCCGGGGTTAAACACATGCCATTATAACGAATAATGAATGAATAATTATAGCATGGACAGGCAATATTAGTATGCGATGAGTATCCTGCGGCTTGTAAGAACTATGCTAATGAATTTTGGGACCCTGCTGGTACGTTCTGTGTGAGAGTGCTGTGCTGTTTCTAATTGTCTGTCGTGGTCAGCAGTGACGTCAGGGGGTGACCATCAGTTAGTCTGTCACTTGCAGGAGCGGGGGCTGTGTTTGCTGTATGCTGATGTTGAGACACTGCTGCAGAGCACGTCACTCCTAAACTTGACATATTATCGCTTTAAACTATATTGCCCTCATCACCATACATGAAGAGGGAGGGGGAAAATGTTGGACAGAAACATGTCCGCTGGAAAAGAATGTCAAGTTCCAGAGATGAAACTGGAAAGAAAAAACTGTTATAAAAAACGACCGTTCCGAATCTCGATAGAATTAAGACAGTCAAAAACTTCGATCTATAACTCAGTCTCCCTTGGCTGAATGGTTAGCGTTGAGGCCTTCGGTTCAGAGGGTACCGGGTTCGATTCCCGGCAATAAGAAGCGATGTATTGCAGTCAGTTTTGACTTTCTTAGACGTTTCCCTTTATTTTCTACATGAAACCAAAGTAGAGGTATAATAATAATAATAATAATAATAATAATAATAATAATAATAATACATGCCATTTCCAATTAAACGTTGATCAAATTAAGGCTGCTTTTATTTCAATGGTTAGATTCCATTAACATTTCTCATTTACATAGTTTAATGAAAACTATACATTTTCATTGTATAAATACCTAGGGAATTTATCGTGTTTAATAAGTTCTTTTGGATCGGGGACTAGGTGTTTGTCCTTAAGACTCTCCTCTTCGCATTCAGACACACTACTACCAAACATCACAGAAACGCGCAATAGTGAATACATTCCTCCAGATAGCGTTGGCGTCAGGAAGGGCCAAATCCATATGTGCGACACTGTTCACACCGCGAACCCACAGGTGTAGAAAATAATAATAATAATCGATATATCTATTGGTATTTCAGACCTAGATGTAAAATATTTTTGTGACTTGAGGTTGTCCAGAACATAGTACTTACGCGTACTCAATTATCCACAGATAAAACTAGTTCTTAAATTGGGAACCTAAACTTAAGTAGTCTCCTCATTAAAAAAAAAAAAAAGAGAGAACTCATTCTCTGCATAGCCACAGCACTTGTATTGACTAATTTTCATTATTGTGACGTTGTTTACAGGGACTCGGGTATCATGGTCTATCGTGTTTCTCTGCCGGGCTGAGTAGCTCAGACGGTTAAGGCGCTGGCCTTCTAACCCCAACTTGGCAGGTTCGATCCTGGTTCAGTCCGGTGGTATTTGAAGGTGCTCAAATACGACAGCCTCGTGTCGGTAGATTTACTGACACGTAAAAGAACTCTTGCGGGACTAAATTCCGGCACGTCGGCGTCTCCGAAGACCGTAAAAGTAGTGGGACGTAAAGCAAATAATATTATCGTTTTTCTTTCAAAGAATGGTCAATGTTATCGCGTCATTTGTCGGATTTTGGTTTTAAGTTTGACACGCATGGTGTATTACGAGATCAGGGGTAAACTTAGGTAAATTAGCATTTTTTGATAATGGCGAAAGCGAATTCGTCACGAGTTCATTTTCCACCAAATATTATTTTCTACAAACAATCAGTCTGTCTTGTGCGTGAGTGGGGGCTGTGTTTGCTGTATTCTGATGTTGACACACTACTGCAGAGCACGTCAATGCTAAACTAAAATGGATTTAAGACAGTGAAAGAAGGCCTTCTTAGTAAATTTGCTCACTTCATTGATATGTAAATTTAGAAATTTTTTGAAGTCCTTCATCTGAAACATGGCATTGTATAGAAGTGAAACATGGAAAATAACTAGCTCGGAAAGAAGAGAAAAAACACAAGCTTTCCAAATACGGTGTTCATCCTCGTACGCGCGCAGGTCGCCTATAGCGCTGTGAATTCGAAAGACCTATACCAGGCCTTTTCGGAGGTCGCACGCCATTAACAAAACTGGTGTTATTGAACTATACTTGAGATACGTAGGTCGGATCGCAAATCATGCTAAATCGATTTGGTGAGAGAATAACGATTTAGCGAAATTTGACTAGAAGAGGACATAGACATAGTTGGTTTTTGAGGGAAGTGTAGAGGGTATGAACGGTAGGGGTAGACAAATACATGAGTATGACATGCAGATTAGAGTAGGTGTAGTAGTCGCATAGAGATGAAAAGTTTAGCACAGAATAGTGGTATGGGAAGTTACATCAAACCAGTCTGTGGACTGATGACCCACACACATTCATGATAATACTTGACCTCTGAAATATTTGCTCCTGATTACTGATTCCTTCTTCGTACAAAGCCTCCGTGGATCAGGCGGCCTCTCACCGCTGGGTTCCATGGTTCAAATCCCGGTCATTCCATGTGAGATTTGTGCTGGGCATGCGGATGTGGAACATGTCATCTTTCATTCCAGCTACACTCTCCAGTATATAATTTCATGTCAGTCATTAATCATTGCCCCAGATGAGTGCGACAGGCTTCGTCACCTGGCACAATTCCTATCCTCGCCGCTAGTTGGGGCTTCATTCATTCCAATCCTGACCCGGTCAGATGACTGGAAACAGGCTATGGATTTTGATTATTTCCTTGTAATCGGTTGGTGCACCTTGCTGACTAGTTCCGCTCTCTTGATGGAAAGTAAAAGTGGAAAACTAGGTTGTTCTTCAGAGTGAAAACGCAGGCTTTGTGTTAATTGAGTTGCCTGGCCTCATGGAATATTCTAATTATATTTAAGACTAGCAAATGTACCCATGCTTCGCTACGGTACTCTACATTGTATACGGATATCGAAGTAAATTAGTGCACATGAAGTGAATAAGATTTTTAAATTGGGTTTGTCTTGGCTTTATCCGAGAATCAGTATTGTGAAATCCACAGACGTTGTTTCCAGTTGCCTAGTGCGCGGCCAAAATCGATTTGGAGAGGTTTCATTACAATGGCAGACTCCATTTCCTGCTTTCAGATAGATTACAGTTGAGGAACTTTTATTATATTTGCAAGGACCTTCCTTACTGCCAGTCACACGGAGTTGGTGAGAGTCCATTATAATGGCAGGCCACTATGCCTATCGTCAGTCACATTTTAGACGGGTCAATTTGTTTATAATGGAAGACACCCTTGCCTACTGACAAACAGGATCGGGTAAAATAGTTTTGAAGAAAATTGCACGCTCCCTAGAGTTCTGCTAGTCGAATCGAGAAGGGAAGTATGCATTAAAATAATGCACAAGAGATGGAGGACGACCCCATTCTTACTGCCTGTCAAAGTCGATCTGGGGAGGACTGAAAACAGCAGAAGCCCTCCTTCTGACAGTCACTATCGATTTACAATGTATTTAATACCAATGGCAGACAAACCCTTTCTAGATTGCTACAAATCGACGTCAATGAAAGAATATAGTCGTCATACGGAAGTATAAGGAAGTTAACCATCATTTACAGAATAACTGCTGCTAAACGGTACATCAAATCGAAAAACGGATTGTACGATAAGACGCACTTTTTGGCCATATCTTGGGATCATCAACTACTGCCGTACCAAGTTTCAAATTTCTGAGATTTCTCGTAGTGCCTCATTAATTCACGCCTTTTTTCATTTTTAAATATTTATATATACATCGCTCCAGCCCGACTTGCTTTTATATATATAGATGACGGGGATAAGCATGAGCACTTTGAAAAGTGCAGACTTCCACTTCGAGATTCATATCTCCTAAACGATGCATGATATTAAGAAACGGTTTGCGCCATCACACGCCTCATTTATCGCTCTAAATGTTTCTGCACCATTTCTTCGTATCTCCCATATTAAGGGGGTAAATTGAGTTCAAAGTTTGAATAGGGTGAAATTTGGGTACATTTTTAACATTTTACATTACTTTTTGCCTACTTATGTATAACCTAGAATCATGAAATTTGGACCACATATGGCCCTTAATCGTGCCAATGTGCGCACCCAACCTGATGATCCCATCATTCTTATAAGTGTGTCAAACAATGAAATATACTCGTAAAAATCACCAAATTTACGAAGAGTCCAAAAAATACGGCCAAATTTAACGTATAAGGGGGAGAGAGATACGACAAAATGTCACAGGACCAAAGTTGTAGACCACTCCGAATTGAAGCGACAGTGTGCCATCCGTTTTGTGATACGACTTATCGTTAAGCCAGAAAATAGCTCAAAAGGAATGTCTGCACAGTCATAAAAATTGCCTCCATATTTCGATACCTTTGGGAGTAAAAAGTGAGAAATTTGATCATCTTGGAATTTTCCCGTCGGTTAGGGACCAAAAGCTATAATTTCAGCAAATTACAATTGTCTACCTCGTCTGGCAGGTTGTACCGCCATCTTGATTTGGGGGACGGGGGATAAAAATTGGGAAATTCCCGAAAATTTTTAAGCCCACGAAACCTATAGGTTGTCGTTTCGGATATATTATACGACTGCGTTCTTATGCTGAGCCCAAAATTTGAGCTCCCCGCCAGCTTGCTCCCTTCAGGGAATTTTGAGATTTTCCGATTTTTCTAGGGATCCTGGGGTCATCAGATTCTCCCGTACCAAGTTTCAAATTTCTGAGATTTCTCGAAGTTCCTCATTAATTCATGTCTTCATGTTTAAATATTTATATATACATCGCTCCAGCCCGACTTGCTTTTATATAGATTGTCGTCATGCTTCTGGCGAAAGTTTAAGTTTCAACGCACCCTCAAAGACTGATTCTCTTACTGTATTATCCTGAAACTTTGAAGACAGGAATGAAATTCTTCAGCCTACCCCATACGTTTGTGTTCGTTGGAGCAACTGATTTATTATCTACGACCCATTAGTCAGCCTATATGAACGTGTAAATATAAGACATGTCTCTATTTGTTCGTGTACTGTGGGTAGACATTTGTGCCCTATTTTATGTCAGATTAAATTATGTCAATCCGGAGTGCTCTTCTTAACACTTTTTCCGGTGGAACTTCCACATCGCGCAATCGCCTAGATTCAAATTTCACTTAGTTAACAAGCTCACTGGTAGGCTACTCTGTGCTAATCAGGCAAAGAAAAGACGTACCGTCTGGCTAAATTGTAGACTTATGTCTTTTAGTGTTCAAATTTATTTTATTTAATTTATTTTTCTGCCACTTGTTCAACGTCGCACTAACGATTGTGAAGGTAGAGGTGGTGGCCTTAAGATACAGCCCTAGCAATTGCCTGGTGTGAAAACGGAAACAATAACCAGTTTGATCTGTATGGACGAATTGGTCTTGATGGCAGACTTTTCATGAACGCCTCCAGTCCAACATTTTGAGGCGCAAAGCAGTTCTCCTTGGTATGATGAAAAAGTTTTCAGCGCGTGAGATTTATTTACGAGCTTTAGACGGAAGTAAGGTGCGGCTGAATGTACAGAATACTTAGTAAATAATGTAACTAAGAGGTCAGAAAGAGTTGACGCATGCTCCCGAATAAATATCCCACAGTAGCTATTATAGAAGGAAACTTGTTCTCCGTGGATTTTCAAGATCGATTAGAGGACAATGGTTTTGCAAAGAAAGTGATTTTTAGTGATGAGGCTATTTGCCATGTGCCTGGTCCAGTGAAACGACTGTACGCATTTGGAGCAGTCAACATTTCTCACCTAATTGTGGAACACTCTTTGCTGCTAAATTTCTCTTCATAGCAGTAGAAAAACACCTTAAACCGTATCTTCTAATTGCACGTTTTTATCCAAAATAACGCGAAACCTCCATGTTCAAAGAGGGAAGTATATCGGTATATGTAATACGAGAGGAGTCAATTGAGGCATGTTTAGCTCTGTAGCTTAGCTGTGAGTTTCCACACAGAAGACAGAGGTTTGAATCCAGGATTGGAATTGTCTCCTGAAAATTCACTTGCGTCAGGAAGGCCTTAAATCTCTGGACAGCACCGAAATGAGCCAGGGTGATTCACCGACCCCAAAACTAACTTTTCAGAGGATTCTGCTTTAAAATGATCATTAACTCCTGGTGGGTTTTATTAAAATTGCTGGCGTGGCTTCATCTTTCTTCACCATAAACCACAAGCTGCCTCCGTGAATAAATGGTAGAGAGTAGGACTTAGGATCCCAAGATCGGCGGTTCAAACCTGGC
Organism: Anabrus simplex; assembly: GCF_040414725.1. Lineage (NCBI taxonomy): Eukaryota > Metazoa > Arthropoda > Insecta > Orthoptera > Tettigoniidae > Anabrus > Anabrus simplex. Next base: position 340,898,527 of record NC_090268.1, on the reverse strand, counting down.
AGTTGTAGTTGGCTTTTTGAAGGGCGGAAAAAGTCCATTCGGCACTCCATGTCGAACATGTCCGCATTTAAAATGCCTCTGGTCACACATTTTATTTTCGCCCGAAAAATAAATCAAAATACTCAGCCATAGATCTTTCAACAAGCATTAGTTTCTATGCAATCTGATAAGGAAAAACGGAACTTCGAAATTGTCATCCAGGCATCCTAGATAGCATATCATAGTCTGCACACAGTAGCCGTGACCGTATAATTTTAAAATTTTTATTTAATTACTTACTGTAAAGGAGGGGCTGTCTGGTCGAGGTGGTTAAGGCGTGCTCAGTTCACCCTGAAGGACGTCGGTACGATTCTCCGTCAGGAACTAGAAAATTTTAAGAAAAGAGATTTCCATTTTCGGAGGTGCACATGCCCCTGAGGTTCACTAAGCCTACACCAAAAATGAGTACCAAGTTAATTCCTGGGGTGAAAGGCGGCCGGGTGTACAGCAAAACACTCCCCCCCCCCCCCCCCCCCAAGTGCTGAGGTTACGAATAGTGGAAGCATTTACCTTCTACCTCTCCAAGGGTCTTCATGGCCTGCACAGAGATGACTTTGCTTTTACATACTATATAGGACGCTTGTGAAAGCAGATTAAATACTGGAGCAGACGAAAATACTAATCAATGAAGTGGTGCAGACTTGACTCTGTCTCAGAGTTGCGTAGAACACGGAGTTCTGTAAACATTGTGCACGATAAAAGAAACCTAATGGAATTTTAATTGTTCGATTGTTATTTCTCTTTTGTGTTTAGTCCTTACAAGTGGGCAGTCTTCAGTAGTCGCTGTATCGCGTACGTAGTCTAGCGCACCTTTGGTTGTAACAGAAAATTAAACTGCCGCGGTAGTTAATAGGATTAGATGCACTCATTTTACTGCGGGTCATTGTGGGGGTGCGTTGAGCATGCGCTCATTTTCTGATCATCGATCGCATTCTACTGCCTCGCTGTAAGAAAAATACCAGAGTACTCCACGACAATGCAGTATTCTTAACCAGCTTTACTTTTTGCAAAACAATAGTTTCTTTATATTAATACTAGACATATTCTGATTGCCTCAAACATCCGGAATGTTAGAAGTCAGAGACCGTTCTTTCAGATCACCTTCATGCCACTACAGCGCCTGGGTTCCAGCTTTGAGTTTTACCCGCTCCCCACGATATTCTTCTAATCTATCGTATACCTTTACTTAGCTTTCTTCCAATCTGGACCATGCAGCTTCAACTCAACGAAAGCAGTGCTGGTGAGCAGGCATCGGGAGACAGTTGTATATTAAGAGTGGTAGTGTTATAGTTTTTCGTCATACTAACTACTTTTACGGTTTTTGGAGGCGCCGTTGTGCCGGAATTTAGTACCGCAGGAGTTACTTTTCATCCCGGTAAATCTACCAACCCGAAGCTGACAATTGAGCGCCTTTAAATACCACCGAACTGACCCAGAATCTAACCTGCCAAATTGGGTCAAAAGGCCAGCGCCTCTGTATATTAGAGTGCGGCAACAGCGGACAGGATAACTAGAGCGGGGTGCCAGCTTTTGTACTATAATATGACAGAATGCGATGGAATTCTAAAATGTATTACTTCACTATATTCAGTTTTGCCGGCCCCGTGGGCTAGGGGTAAAGTGCCTGCCTCTTACAGGGAGACCCCGGTTCGATTCCCGGCCAGGTCAGGGATTTTTACCTTGACCTGAGGGCTGGTTCGAGGTCCACTCAGCCTACGTGATTAGATTTGAGGAGCTATCTGACGGTGAGATAGCGGCCCCGGTCTCGAAAGCCAAGAATAACGGCCGAGAGGATTCGTCGTGCTGACCACACCACACCTCGTAATCTGCAGGCCTTCAAGGGCTGTAGTTCCATGGGGTTTGGTTTTTATATTCAGTTTTATTTTCCCTTGTTAAGAGCAAATGATTGGCAGCTAGTAAAATTGTAAGAAAGAGTTTGTAACATTTAATGAGATGTAAAGATGTTGAATTGGTAATCATGAAAACATGATTTTATTTTATTACAAAAATGTTTAATATAGTTCAAATATAATTGGCATAATAATAAAATAATTTGCAAGCGTAATATTTTCAGCATCAACTAATCGGTTTGAATTACTGTGATGCATTGAACGTACTGCATGGGTACTGCTGTAAGTGCCTATAGTCTTAATATTGATGGACGTGTTCTGACAGTTCTTAGACGTAGGTCCGTTTCCTGTCTGTTCGATCCTGGCTCAGTCCTGTGGTATTTCAGTGTGTTCAAATATGTCAGCCTCGTGTTGGTAGATTTACTGGCACGTAAAAGAACTCCTGCGCGACAAAATGCTGGCACCTCGGCGTCTCCGAAAAGTCAGAGTAGTTAGTGGGACGTACAATTCGAATGCTGCCTGCCTGGGTGGGGAGAAGGGTGTAGGGGTATGGTTGCCATGGAAACGGAGAAAGGATGTGTCAACACCGTGCAATGGCACGTGCAATGCTCCTCCCTCCAGCCCTATCTGTCAAAACGCTTCTTTTAATATTACTCGTATAAGTGTTAATATAAGGAGAGACCTTCATTAACGAGGTTGTAAATAACAATTGCAGATTAATATGGTCATCAGGATATTGATGAAGTAGAGGAGAGGGCGTATAAGTCGCTAGCAAGACTCCCATTAGAGTATAGTTCCAGTTCACCAGGATAACTTGATTCTAGAACTTGAAAAGGTCCAAAGGATAGCAGCACGATTTGTTCTGGGTGATTTCCGATAAACTGGTAGTGTAGGCCTAATATGCTAGTCTTGGAAGTAAGGGGACAAGCTTCTCGACTAAGCGATATGTTCCGAGCTGTCGGTGGAGAGATGGTGTGGATTGATAGACGAATACGCTGGAGTCAAGTTTTAAATATAGGAATAATCATAAAATGGAGAAAGTATAAATTCAAAAGAAGTTGAGGCAAATAATTTTTTATAGGAAGATTGATTAGGGATCGGAATAATTTATCAAGTGAGGTTTGATCAATTTCAGACTTCCTTGAAATCATTTCAGATGGCTTGGTAAGCAATTCTACGGAATCTGCCTCCTGGATGACACCATACATGCAGATCATTAGTGAATGAATAATAATTATGTTCGTCTAATATTCCGTGCGTTCATCTCAAAACTTCCCACGTTGAATATATTTAATGGTTCTTATTTTAGATCTTTTTGGTTCTTATTGACGAAAAATACGTCAATTTAGTCTTAGAAGGGAAAGTTAAAAACCATTGCTGTTTGAATTGTATGCACCATCCCTTAATTGAAGTCCAAATTGCCTTCGACAACTTGAATCGAGGTCAAACTCCTGTTCCCCTGCGGTAGGATTTTGCTTGGCAATAATTCCCAGCTGACAGAAGCGATCAAATTTGTTCCTTGGGTCTCATCAGATGTCGCAGTGCTCTGCTGTCACACACAGTGATCACAGGGGCTGTGATTGAACGACATCGTTCACAAGAACAGTAGCATTTCATTGCCCGGCCCCCCTGGTATTTGATTGATGGTTCGTTACACTGACCTCGTGGACGTGTTTTCAGTTAATGTTGCCATGGAAATATGGAGGGTTTGTGTTAATGACTGAATTACAATAAGATTTGCGATGAAGATTTTGTTCGTCTGTCGCCTGAATTGTCTTATATACTGTGAACAAACTGATATCAGACCTTCGCACCATCCATAAGTTTTCATTAATTTGGAGGTAGGGGGGTCACGCAATGCGTCATTCCAATTTGAGAACTGTGGCAGAAGGCTTCACTGAATGAAGCGAGGAAGACCTAGAAATACAAATATTCTAATTGTCAACCAGACGCAGGATTATATTTCAATGAAAGAAGCGACAATAATCTGGAAATGTTTGATGGCAACTGATTAGTCTTAAGAAAGCAAATCAATGACTGTTAGGGCCTACATACGTACATAGTTATAGACCGTTAAGCTCGCAAGCTTGTGATTGACTAATCTCCTCCACAATCCTCTAGATCTCGCTCTGTGCCGTCGCTCCATTCGTCTTATCTTTTACTCGGTACAACTTAGTCTTGGGGTCTAACCATCGTCAGCTTACTAATCTTACCCTCCATAAGAGTCCACTATTCTCCTAGGTATTGTTTTATAAAACATAGACCTAATTTACAGCACGGTACACGGTAAACTTCTATAAAGGACACATCTGACAGAATAGGGTATAATACAAGTACAGTGTTAATCCAGATCCAGCAATGGGCTACTGTATTCTTCGTACTACTATAGATTACTGCAGACTATTTCGAGTCTCTACTGTAGTTGACCAATTACTGTATGTTTTGCACAAATGCATTCATGTTGAACATCTATTTAATGTATTTTTCTGTTCGCAGGTCCGAGCCTAGTAAGAGGGTGCGGGTTACCTTCTTCGAGTCCGAGAAGCCTCTTGTAGTGAGCTCGCCCGAGCCGTCCGACATTACCGACGACCTGGATGCTCCTGGCAGCATCACGATGACCACACCGAGCCCTGTGTCCGACCACGCGCCGCCATACAACCGTCAAGCCAGGTAAGTTACTGCACCTAAGTTTCTTTGCAAGTATTGCAGTAGGTTATTTTGTGTTTTCACATGGCCGAGACTTCCACCGAAACGACCAAGGAGTTAGGCCAACCTTAATAACTTCCCGTCAATATAGATTAGGGTAGTTTCCTGGCTCTGTTTCGAATTTAAGATAATTTTGACAGGCTGGAAGGAAGTACCCTCGATGATGAAACAAACCAATGGATCTCAATCGATGCTTTTACCCGAGAGGCCGGCCTATGGCTGCTATCCTCGCCACATCCATGGTCTCAAACACGTTTGATTTTCGAGCCTGGCACATCGCCGGCTATCCTGTAACTTGGACTGTGATTGGTTCTTTCAAGGTCACCCGCTCTCCCACTTTTCCTCTCTTCACACTCTATACACATTTTCAGTGATCACTTGTTCACTTGCACCTGCTATCTGAACCTGTCTTAGAACGCAATGCGATTTTGAACCAGCGGCATGCAGAGGTTCGTAAGATGTCAAAGGAGTGACGAAATGGCGAGGGCCAGTAGACCTCGTTCTGTCTTATGAGGGATAGTGGCCTCTTTTATAGTGTTGTTAAAGTTTCTATTTGTTTTTAATTTTTATCGTTAACTATTTTATTCTATTGCCAATGAGTTAATCTGTGTATTTTAATTTTAATTAAATATATTATTTTACTTCTATGTCAGTGCCTTATTCAATTTTATTACATTTTAGTCTTGATTTTAGAGGAAATTAGATACACTGATTATTTTGAATTCATAATAATTTCCCCATAATTTTTTCTAATCCTAGTCGGTGGGTTAATTATAACGTTCGATCCATTTCGTCTCACCTCGTATCAGGGGCCAATGACCTACATGTTAGCCAGTTTTAAACAACTAGCATCATCAAACTATGGAATGAATTGGAAAAAGAGTGCGGAACGATTGTCAACTTTGTTCTTTTATTCTTGCTGTATTCGGGGGATATGGGGTTCGAACCCTACTGTCGGCAGCCCTGACCAGGCAAGTGCTGGGGGCTGCCTTCCCACTCCTACCCTCTTCCTATCCCATCGTCGCCACAAGACCTAACTGTGTCGGTGCGACGTAAAGCAACTTGTAAAATAACTTTTGTTATAGTCCTCAGTATGGCTAACATCTTTTCTCTTGGCACTGTCACATGTAGTTTCTAGATCTGCGGAATATTGGTAAACGCTTATTCCTTTCGTCAAAATTTTCTGTAAGCTTACACTGATAATCTGGTCCAGATGTGGTCTGAAACCACACTGGTTTTCATCCGCCTTTCCAGAATTGTCCGTGAACACTTTACCTGTTATGCTGATAAATACTTCCTTACGACAAGGTTAAATTTGAATGTGTATAATGTATCCCACCTTCGAAGCTTATCTTGTGGATTATTAGCTTTATCAGAATATCGTAAGCCTTTCTTGCGTAAAGATCGTGCTGAGTACTTAGACAGTAGAACACTGCCGTATGATCTCCCCCCTTTTTTCCTTGGTTTTTTCAATCCCGGCTCAGGCCAGTGGCATTTGAAAGTGCTCGGATATGTCTCGTCTGTAGAGATACTGGCACGTAAAAAACTTCCTGTTTGCAAATTCTGGCTCCTCGCAGTCTTCGAAAAACATAGTTAGTGGTACGTAATTATTATTATTATTATTATTATTATTATTATTATTATTATTATTATTATTGTTTAGATTTAGTTCTTCCGGGTAGAACCGTGTTGTTTAGTTTCCTGACGTTTCGAATGCATTGCGATATTCTTTGTCAAGGCGACTGAAATACCCCTACTCGATCAGAGGTAATCTCTCCCAGGCGTTCATGTATTCGAAGCGTTGGCAGACTGCACGAAATATACAGAAAACACGGTTCAACCCGGAAGAACTGAATAACTCTACACATTGTGGAAACTTTACAACATGTAACATTATTACCGTGTGTGAAGAGACGCACTTATCAGTCCGATATGCATTTAAACCATTTAATTCCTACTTAGTGGTTGATGTACACTTTTAACTGCAGCACAGGTCACGTACTTAGTGAGCTCTTTCTCTGTAAATGACCTTAATTCTACTTAAACATGTGTTATGTAGTTAGCAATTAGTGATGTCAACAGTCGTAGGAAGAGCGACATGCTCATTTAAGAGTTACTTCACAGTTCGCGTCACAATTTAGGGTGAAGGGCGATGTTCTCATGAACTCCATTCATTGATACATTCATTCATCTCGTACTTGAATATTCTTCCTAGGCCATACTTATTCATTTCTGTTCTCGTCTACATCTTAGAATCGCTGCGGTAAGGAGGCTTTCAAGCCTGCAGGTGACATACTGTAAATATAAAATATTGTCTATAGCCTCGTTCATTGGATTTGACTACCATTGCTGTGTTCTGCTCTACTCAGTCGGCCTTCGGTGCAGACACGTTTCGTGACAGTGTCGTGGTCATTACGAACTTGCACGACAGTGCATTGTGCTGACTACCACTGGATTAGGCAACCGTATCTTCATCCTTTCTTGTTTCTTTTTCATTACGTGACTTGCAAAGGTGAATGTACATTACGGCTGTGTAAGTTTTTCTTATTTCCTGATACAGATAAAGTCGAGGGAGCTTTGCTCATCTATCTGTCTGTAGTTCTTTGCGATATTTGAGATTTCAATATTCGTCATGGAAGAAATACCAGGGAATTAGTTTCACTGTGGATGTTATCTAGGGATCAGTGTCTCTCTCTCTCTCTCTCTCTCTCTCTCTCTCTCTCTCTCGTTTTTGTTGGCCGATTTTTAATTCCTGTTTAGTGTAAAAAGAGACTAATATGACATTAATTATAGACTCCCGATGACAACGATGCAAAATTTCATTAATATAACAAGCATATTTCTTTAATAACCTTTCAGTTGTCTGGCTTCTTCACTGAATGGTCGGCTTGGTGGCCTTCGGTTTAGAGCGCATAGAGTTCAATTACCGAGCGGACCGGGGATTTTTTACCAGTCTGATTTTCTAACTCGGGGCTAGGTGTATGTTTGTCTTAATATACATCTTCGTTCGTATACAAAACAGGACATTATTAGTCAACGTTAGTCTCCGGATTTTAACCTTCAGAAGTCCATTCATCTGGCTAGGTGTGTGTGTGTCATCCAAATTCATAAAATGTAAGGGCCCAACCTTGCAGACACGCAGGTCACCTATTGGCGTAAATTCGTAGACCGTACGCCATTTTACTAACCAACACAGAAACTTGCAGTGGTGAATACATCCCTCTAAAAGGGGGTTGGCGTCGGCAAAAGCATCCGGTCGTGAGATGAAATAAAAGCTAAATTTTCAGTTGGAGAGATAAGAGAGGACAACTGTAACAGTCCGTGCCACTGAGATCGGTACACACCATCGTGTACAAATAAATGGACACGGGGCTGATAAACTCTAGTACCCCTATTACAAGGCAAAAATAGTTACAAACTTATCACGTAAGATGAAACTTGTTTAATAGTGCAAGGAAAGTTCACTTCTCGTGGAGCGAGAGAGATGTTAGTAGTCGTGCTACAGTTTTTGTCGTGTGTGTAACAGTATCAACACTCAGACTGCTGGAGCGTATGGCGTGCAAGTGCTCGTGCATTAATAAAAATAAAATGGTGAAAGCATTTCATTGCTTGTCGTAAGCATGTGTTCTTCGGACTGTTCCCACGGCGTTTCCTTACGACATATATGAGACTTAACGTTGGACCAAGGAAAGCTGATTTCAGTACGCAACGACATGTACTCGTTAATGCACTAACATTTCATGTTGTCACCATCTTTCTCACTAGGTGCCTGTTCTTTGAATTTCGGTTCTGCATACGGCACATTTAAAAAAATTAAAAAGTTCCATAAATGTTGTCAGAATTTCATGTAAAAGTAGAGATGCCGTGGATATTATTACAACATGAACAGTCGTGTAAAACTATACAAGCTTCCTTTTTGTCACCTCTCAATGTTTCAGAGAGATGGCTTGCATTCGTTAGCAATTGTTAATGATCTACACCGTGGTCTAAACCCTAGTGTGCCTCGTGTCGGTAGATTTACTGGCACGTAAAAGAACTTCTGCACGACTAAATTCCGGTAACTCGGCGTCGAGGAAAACCGTAAAAGTAGTGGGACGTGAAGCCAGTAACATATATACTGTATATAGTGCTGAACGTTAACCAATTTTCAACTTGATATCATCAAATTCTTCCTGGAATTGGATAATGAGCTTCTTAATTTGCGGTTCTATCCCTGGATCGTCGATACTCTCCTATAAGATTTTTCCATCTTGAGAGTATGGAGCCGTGAGTTAAGTCACAAATTACTTCCACTTGTGCAGAGTTTCTCACAATTATCCTTCCTATCTGACCTTCCTTGGTCAACTCCCGTTCTCTACCAACTCCAATGGTATTAGGTTTGCCAGGCTAGATATATTTTCACGTCCTTCATGGCACTTGTTTTTCTTTTGCACTTGCATTCATTTTTCGAAGATTCAGACCTCTTCCCTTTTCCTCATTAGGGTTGAGAGGATATGTTTATCTAGTTATACTTCCCCTTAACGCCACCACTACTACCATAATCGGTGCTAAGGTCCTATCTTCTATTTTGTAGTCGCCTTTATACGAATCATGTAACAACTTATAACGATGTTCATCCTTTCTTTCCACTATAATTCATTCTATAGCGAAGATTTTAGGCTTGCATTTCTGTAAGTTTCAAAAAATCACATGCGAGTTATTCCAGTTCCAAGTTTTCTTCGTTCATTTAATCAACAAATTGTTTTGCCGAACTTTCCTGGAACGTTGTCTTTGGTTGTAATAAAGAGAACCTCGACTATGAGCAATTTATCGGGAGCCGACAAGCATGTTTTGTATGAGACAGCGCTGCAAATTAAACGTTCATTTTCTCCGAACGCAGCCGCAGAGGTTTGTTTCAAACAGAGAGACAATATTTCCTGCGACAGCCGTTAAAACATGGCGAATTGCTCCGTGTCTAGGTTGTCCCATAAACTTCATCCTATCAAATTTGGCGTTGAACAAAATTTGTTTACAAAAAGTTTGTTTTCTGAAATATCAGTCGTAAACTCGGCGGTAGGCCTACAGGAGATATCTAGAACTTTTTCTCATGATCCTTTGTGATAAGACTTCAATAATAGCAGTGAAGCGTACTCAATTTCGCCACTAATTTATCTATTTACTTCGCTTGGAGATGAGCGGATCTCAAACGTACTAAAAATAGCGTTTAATTATCAGTTCTGGGGCAGATGGTGCTGTTTAGTTTCTCTGGTGACTGAACATTTGGAACCTAATTTTAGGCATGTTTAGGGCCATGTCAGACAGAATACCTTGTGCTCTGAATGTCATTACTCAGCACCACCCACACCCCAACAGCTTCCATATTGTCACAGCCATGGGTGAGACTGGGACTTCGGTGGAAGCTACACTTTGCTCTGGCCTGTGCCAAGAGATGGATGCAAAAGCACTGTACCCATCAAGAACTGACAGCAGGCAGCCCGTTCCTCATTAATAACAGTAATGTAGTCTACGGTATTGTATATATCGTCGCTAGGCAAAGGAAACCTTGGAACTCTTTCGGAGTAAACTTTACAGAAGCAGTCCAAAACTAAGCGGTGAGGAATGGCCGAAGAACTGTTCCTTCCATTTACAGTGTTTAATTCGACCATTGGAGTCTTCTGCCCCCTTCTCAGGTAACGCGTCAAGCCTTCACAAGGCAGATGGAGAAACGCGGTTATCTCATGAGTTTTCATTACCTAGCAACAGTATATTTTATAAGAGTATTATTTAAGCAAGAATTATTGAATAAAACTGAAGTGAATGAGTTGATTTCGAAACAAAATACTTTAAAAAGAGCATTGCAGCATAAGTAAGTAATTTTACATACCTAGTCAGTTAATGGTTGTGAAAGAGGACTCTGTGTAGCGGTATACAAAACACTTCATCAAAACAAAATGTTATTGAAAACGATTTGGCTCAACTTTCTGAACCGCTTACCAAAAACCGTTAGGAACCAAACCTCATGGCACTACAGCCCTTGAAGGGCCTTGGCCTACCAGGCGACCGCTGCTCATCCCGAAGGCCTGCAGTTTACGAGGTGTCGTGTGGTGAGCACGACGAATCCTCTCGGCCGTTATTCTTGGCTTTCTAGACTGGGGCCTCTATCTCACCGTCAGATAGCTCCTCAGTTCTAATCACGTAGGCTGAGTGGACCTCGAACCAGCCCTCAGGTCCAGGTAAAAATGTCTGACCTGGCCGGGAATCGATCCCGGGACCTCCGGTTAAGAGGCAGGCACGTTACCCCTACACCACGGGGCCGGCTCAAAAACCGTTAGGAATTAGGATGAATTTACGTACCCCTTGAGACGAAGCCGCGTACCACACTTTGAAAACCACTGCTGTATATGACGCAGAGGATGGTTGCACAGTTCTACTTCCTCTTAAAATAATAACCACTACCACCACTTTATGACTTATTGGCAGCTTCTGAAGTGGCAAATTAACGATAAGTTTGACTGGACAAGCCGTAGGTCTCGGTCACCTGCCAAATTTCATTCTCCTTTCGTTCTGACACGCAGCAAAAGATGATCTTGCTTGTAACCGTCTTGAATATTTCATGAAACGAGTTTGTTTAAAGGCGCTTCTTTAATAGTGTATTCTGTTCTTGCTTACACGTGGCTGCTTCGGCCTTATCTTCAGCACTCACCGCCAAAGTTCGCCGCTATCTATTATTCACGTCTATTTCAGTAAGGGCATGTGCGAGGTGTATGCACTAAACTCCATCAATACTAATTTAACGGCTCCCTAAGAGATTGTTTGCTATACATAGCCAGCAAGTGGGTGTGCTAATAAACCAGGACACAATCCTGTTCTTGTCCATGGCATTGCTAGTCTACGTAGCCACGTGAAGACCATGTAGGCCCACTTGACTGTCACGAAAGTCTTTATCGATTATGTTAGTCAAAACGATGGCTAAACAGAGGAAAATTGTTTGAAATAAATGCTGTACTTTTTTAGAACTTTCGACCATTTTCTGCTAATATTAAAATTTGTCAATTATTTGGCTGATGTCAAACACAAAACGTGAAACCTTTATTCATCCAATAAATGTGCTTGCGCGCGCGTACACACACACGCACACACACACACACACACACACACACACACACACACACACACACACACACACACACACACGAGAGAGAGAGAGAGAGAGAGAGAGAGAGAGAGAGAGAGAGAGATACTCTTTTTTTGCCCAGCTCTTTGGTTGGTCAGCGTAGTGAAATCCGGGTTCTAGCATTTGGTTAATTTTGCTGGGTATTTTTTTGTTAGCTTTAACGCACATCTTCGTTTTCCTATCATACCAGACAAATGCTGGGACTGTACCCTAATTAAGGCCACGGCGGCTTCTTCCCCACTCATATGCCTTTCCTATCCCTTCGTCGCCGTATGACCTAGCTGTGTAGTGCTACGTTAAAAAAATCCTATCATTGAAAATTTTTAGTGTTACGGTATGGAATTTCTACTATTTCTCACCTTCTGCAATCCTGAGAGACACACACACAATAGAAAGAAAAGCAGAATTTGCTCTTTAAATACTAAAATTTTGTTCCCACTCTCGTCAGAATATATGTTTATGGGTGGGTGATATGAGCTGTAGCGGCATTTTCGGCAAGATTCCTAACGATGTTGTCAGCATGTAAATAAATGTCATTGAGCACTGACATTTGAAGCAGCCAGTTCTCCATTCCCTTCATCTCCTCCTGGGATTGCTAGCCGTGTGGACGAGAGCTGCCTCAGCGTGCATAATAATTTGCCGCCCACAAACAGTCGCAATGTTTTTCATGTGCGCAATGTTTAATAGTGCAGGAGATAAGAAAAGTCAAGTTCAATGTACTTACGTAAAGGTCTGAGTTATCTCCCTCTATAAATTCAGCGCCTCGCAAGTGGAGAGCAAGATTTTTCTACTTATTGATTCGTTTTTGAAATGCCAGGATATCTTGATTGTGCTTTAAATTCATGTGTTTGAAAAGTATAAGAACTTGTGTTAACTGGCCCTTCACTGCTCACTTCTGTAGAAAGGTATGCGTTCTGTAATATTTTTTCGTCGCATCGACACAAATAGGTCTACCGTGCTGCTGTGGGGCGCGCATCTGCGAGCTTGCATTCGGGAGATAATGGGTTAGAATCCCAACGTCCGCAGTCTGAAGATGCTTTTCCGTTGTTTCCCCATTTTCACACCAGGCAAATGCTGCGACTGTACCTTAAGGCCACGGCCGCTACCTTCCCATCCTTCCGTCACCGAAAACCTTCTTCGATCTTTCAGTGCGACATTAAACAAGTAGAAAAAACAGGTCTTACGGTGACGGTGTCTTTATTATCGAAAAGGTCCGATCTCTTCCCTTCTGATTAATATTAAGGGAATGAATCGAATATATGGTGTACTTCCCCTTAAAATAACCACCACCATCACAAATCTAGGTCTGTTTAGTCTTCCCCTGCTTCTGTTACTTCTACGAGTCAGTCCTCGAAGACAATTTAGCTCTTCCTTCCACGTCAATGTTAGTCATTTACACAGATTTATATGCACGAATACAGCCTTTATTCGTTAATTCCCCTTCATTTTGTTACGAATATCCTCCTGATACTGGCCCTTCTGTTGATAACCGCAGCCCTTCTGACAGTCCATCGTGATATTGTGGTTGTACTAAACAGATGTTACAGGTAAATGCCGCTTCCTTCCTAGACCTATCTCCAGTTAATTAATACAGAATCTTGGGCGGGGGTTTGGGTGAATTTAAAATAATTCACTTCAGTCGACGTGGTAGGAGTGTTGAGCGTGCTAATACAACTTTCCCTTTGTTATTCTTAGAGTGATAAAATAGTATCTAACACAGCATCTACTTATCCATTACCTGACTTCAAATTTTTTAATTTGATCATTGCTGAAAAGGCATCTTCAGAGGACGCTCTTGTCCCGCCCAATTGTGTTCAGTCAGGTTAAACGCAGATCTGCAATGTAATTTAAAATAGCCGTTCAGTTACTTAGTTAAGAATAGTACAAAGGAAACAAGGTTCGAAGGGGAGAGGAAAAACTGACTTTCCGAAATTGTTTGATTTTATTCTAGTCTTCTGTAGTTAAACCTAAGTATAGCTGGTCATTCGTCTTTCTAATGTAATGTTGTAGGCTATATAAAAAAGCGTGTGTTTCCTTGATATGTCTTATGCTTTTAATTGCTTGGACTTTTGTTCTTCAGTCTTGTGAAGTCGCTATCTTCTGCAAAATATCTGTCCACGATTTGTTGCTTACCCTGGTAGTTAGTCCACGAGCCAAATTAATCAGATTTCGGTGGCCTGGTTGCGAAGATTGATACAGTATCAAGTTAATGGAAGCGAAAGAGAGACCACATCAGAAAAGAGTAAACAAATACTCGTATATGTTGTGTACGGTACTTGGAAGTAAGGGTGCCGTGTGAATAAATTTTCCACCTCCTTGTTCTTTCTCTTGAATTATTCGTCCGCTGTGCTTACGGGTAGAACACCGAGAACTTTGTTCCTGGAGCTGTAATACAGTAACTACACCGCTGTATTTGTATGTTTTGTTAGAAGATTCATTTACACCTCGCACAGTTGTCTTGTGTTGTATTTTAATGAACAAAGCGGTTATACTCTTCATTTGAACAATTAGTGTTCATTAGAACTTATTGAGGTGCAAAAAGCGTCTTGACACACTCACTGCGGGAGTTACAGTAGTGTTATTAGAGGGCGGTTCTAGCAAGTAAGCCAGTGCAGAGCTTGCTGATAATCTGCTTACTGAACATAATTTCCGTCCGAAAAAGAAATTGTAAACATAATACGGAGTACTCTGCCCTTGTCATTTCTGAGATTAATTTAGGAATAGTCCTTTCATATACTGTTTGAAGAGGAAAAGTAAGATATAATTCTTTGCACCTAGTTTTTAAACACGGAGATCAATATTGGTCTGACTCTTTGTTTTTGTTTACTTTGTGAATGGTAAGATAAGCACATACCTGCCAACTTTCCCGATTTAAGCGGGAGACTCCCGATTTTCGACAGTTTTTCCCGCCTCCCGATTATTCTATTATTTCTCCCGATTTTAGCTTATTTTTTGGTGAACTTCAGACATTTGTTTTCAAATCCCGCTGTTTCAGCTTTTTTTTACGCCAGTGGCCGGAAGTCCTTCACTCATTGGCCGCTTTCAAACGAAATATCGACGTTTATTAATGCGCGAAATGTGCGCGAATGTGCGATGTTTATTGAAACCTGTATATCGCGACGCGTATATCGATTGTCAATCTCTCGTTCTCGCGTGCTATTTTCGTGTTCGTTCACATCAGTCTAGACGATTCTAGAGACTAGTCGTTATATACGGAGTCTTTTTTAGTAATTTAGTGACAGAATTTCAATGATAACGACTAGTGACTTTTCTAGAGATTTTAGGAGCCATTTGGAGAAAATTCTGACTAATTTTATCTCAATATAAATAGAGAGTTTTGTCTGCACATTGCTCAGAATTAAAAAAGAATATCTCCGTACCAGCCGTGACCGCAGTAACAAGGGGAAATGCAAGTTTTAATTTTCCGTAATTTCTGTCTGTATGCATATATGTATGTATGTATGTACGTACGTACATATGTACGCCCATCACGAGAAAACGGCCGAAGGGAATTTAATGAAAATCGGTATATAAAGTCGGGGAATAGGTTGCTACAATCTAGGCCATAAATAATTTTATTCACGCCAAGTGAAATGGTAGTTTAGGGGAAGGCCTAAGATGTAATTCTCAAATATTTATATTTTTTTTTATTGGCCCTGTTGATAAATACTATATAACTAAAGTTATATATTATTAAATTTCGTATCGTTTATGTCTTATACATTTTTACCGTACCGGCTATGATAAGGGAGATTAATGAATTTGGGTTTTTGTTGCTAAGCCCATGTAAGCGCCGAGGTACGAGAAAATGGGAGAACAGAATTTAATGAAAAAGGGGTATGTTATGTCGGGGAATAAGGAACTACAGTCTATGCTATACATAATTTTATTCACCCTGTTCGAAATGGTAGTTAGGGGAAGGTGCCAGAAATTTAATTTTTGATTACCTATCTTAGTCTATCGAAAATTACTACGTAACTAAGTAATAGAGAATACAATTTCCGATTATTTATGTCTTATTCAGTTTTAGTGTACTGACTAAAATGAAATTAAATTGTGAAGATGATTATATGAATGAGAAAAAGGTCATGAAGGAACGATCGCTGGAATAATAACACAAGAGGGAGTCATGAAAGAAAGGAGGACTCTCTTTACATTAGATGCTCTAATATCACAGAGTCAGAAGAAAACTAAATGTGAAGGCCTGCAGTATAGAAAGCTCATAAAATTGATCAACAATAACATTACATTGGCCATTGTTTGATGTAATGTGCTTTGTGTATTCTTCTGCCATTTATCTCTGATGGATGGGATTACTGCTGCGTACTGTTATTGAGTATAACAGCCTGCCTGAATATTGGCGGAAAGTAACAGGGAAGTTAGATGTCGCTCTTCTTTAGCATGCTATTCCTCTGGTTCATAAATTTTCTGATACTACTGGTACGTAACACACTGGATCAGCATAGTATTCCAGCTATTCAATCCCTACTCTGGGGTAGTGATTGGAATGAGCAGTGTGCACACTTAAAGGAGTGTTCACGGCTGTCTGCGTCCTGGTCATTCTAGCTCTGGAACTTTGAACTGTTAGATCGACACCGTGTTTTTTTGGTTAAAAGTAAGAAAATGTGCTGTTTTTCATTTTTTCGAATATTTCATATGACAGCGTTGCTTTTAATCGCAACATTGGTACTGACGTCATTGTAATGACCTACGTTGACACTTCAGTTGGGAAAACTGTAAGGACAGTCTTTCTGAGAATTCCGTAGCAAAGCACGAGTACATCAGCTAGTTATTTGATACAGATAGTATTGCGCTTCGCATAATCGCACGGAAGCTTGATGCAATAATATATTAATCTATGCATTTGCTAAGTAATGGCATCTAAGTGCATGACTGATTCACACGTGTGGAGCATGAATTCATGCTATTTTGGGAAATATTATCAGAGACCGATCATCTCACTCACATACTTCCTGTGAGGGAATAGAGATGTGTAATTTTTAGCATTGTAGCTTCGTATGGCAACAGTCGGGCTTTGAGACAATAAGTGTTATAAATATATAATAGTGCTGTACTGTGCTAGACGTAGAATAAGCAGTTTTGACCAATAATGTATCTCCTGATTTCTCCTGATTTTTCCTGATTTTCATATCAAAATCTGATTTTTGGTTTTGTAAAGTTGGCAGGTATGTAAAGCAGATAAATAGAAACGGTGCATTGGTGTTAATCAGTGATGGGTGGTGGTGGTGGTGGTATTTTTTACTATTGCTTTTAGAGGAAGTAGATCTGGATTACCATCTCGTAACCGTAATTAGAGGAAAACAGGAAAAGTTCCGACCCTTCAGGAAGTTTTGGGTACTTGAAATGGCCTCTTAGTTCCATACTCGGATTTCTTAGCTAGGGTTCCGTGTTCTTAAGTATATTCTACTAGGGAAATGCACGACCTTTGCTCGCAGAGCCAGAAGATG
Organism: Anabrus simplex; assembly: GCF_040414725.1. Classification (NCBI taxonomy): domain Eukaryota; kingdom Metazoa; phylum Arthropoda; class Insecta; order Orthoptera; family Tettigoniidae; genus Anabrus; species Anabrus simplex. The sequence goes on along the minus strand of NC_090268.1, from coordinate 340,881,311 downwards.
CTGTTACACATCAGTCTGCCAACCCCACTGAAATGTACACACCAAACAGATTTTCGAACGAAAGTTTCTCTGCATGCAGAGAGACTGGCTGTTCTGGAATGTTATTAGGTTATTACTCATACTGTGACTTTCATATTGTCAAAGCCAAAGATGCCATTGATTAGATTATACAGTGTAAAAGCAACAAAACTGAGAGCCAATACCAAGAGCACAGTGCACTGTAAACACTGTCACCAGAAATGGATCCAGGCAATACTGGTTAGTTTCTTCCCTTGTAGGCTTCTTGAGTGCCATAATAGTATTGTAGGCTGCTCGGTTCGAGCCGTGTTGCTATTAGAGAGATGGTGGGTTCGAACCACACTTCCCACAGACCTTAAGGTGGCCTTGCGTGTAGTTTCTCATTTTTACACCAGGCAAATGTTGGGGGCGTTCCTTAAACAAGCCCACGGTCGCTTCTTTCCCAGTCTAGTCCTCTCCTATCTCATCGTTGCCTAAGAAAAGTATAACAAAAATACTGTCTTCTAAATTGGTATTTCTCCCCTGTATCTGTCACCCTGTGTAATACCTCTGTAATTTTCTGGTAATTGTACTTCATCGCAAGGGTAGTGTAGCAAGGGAGCTCGTAGCTTCGTGTTCTGCGAAAGTTGACCTGGAGGTAGCAGTGAAGGTTAATGAGCGAGGGGCGGATGGAACAGATAATGTTACACTTTAAGTGAGCCCCGCTGGAAGGGCTTAATGCGATATCGTCCTACGTGCATTAGCACACTTGTGATAACTTTCGAGGTGTGGGGGGGACTCGATAGTCGTTCTGGTTTTCGCGCCTATAATTTATTAGAAGCCAAGTGGTGTCTTGGAAATGAATTTGAAGAAGCTTCTCTGCAAATCATTGTTGCATTCGGGAGATGGTTGGTTCGAATCCCACCGTCGGCAGCCTTGTGAATGGTTTTCCGAAGTTTCCCATTTTCACACCAGACAAATGCTGGTGCTGTTCCTTAGTGAAGTCCACGACGGCGACATTACTCCACTAGGAAAAAAAAACCGGCCAACAACTATTCAGCGTCATGCAGTCTATTTATCCTGTGTCGTTCTCCTTGATAGGCTGATGGATTCGCAGCTAGAGTTGTGACCCTCGCATGTGACATTTCAAGATGGCTTAACTTCCTCCAGGTTTCTAAGAAGTGGAACTCCAGTTAGCGTGTGAAGATTGGCGCGTAATTCAGCTGCGGGCCTCCAGCACGCGTTGTTAATAATGAGCCATCCAGCGCTGCTGGCAATGGACTGAAACGGACCGTGACGTCAGACCTCGCCGCCCGATTCCTCCAGACACGGGATGGAATTAGGAGTATACTGATGACGATGACACTATGTTCGTGCATATCGTAACATTAAAGGGACCAAGTCCGCAGTCTAGCACAAAATAATCGAAATATGGCGTTTTGCATGTCTTATGTTACGAATTATATTCCCAAGTTGTATTCCAAAGAATACATTAAAAGTGCAATAGTTTTTTAGTATGCAGCGTTTCGCCTTATTTCATTCTTGCAGTGTGTTAGCTTTGTAACTCTGGAAACTTGTCTAGGTTGTACAAGTATCTCATATGGGAGTTTCATTCTTCCTTTTGATTGTACTGTCAAACACTCGCAGAAACCAAACAAAAGGATTCTGTCCAGCAAATTTTATGTTTTTATGCCTTAACTTGAACCTCGCTTTTCATAGTATGTGATTATCAAAACGTTGGTGCACTCAGCTCAGGAAGTACTGGAGGTATCACGTTCAGATTTTCAACATATACAGGATGATAAAAAAAACAAAAAAAACGACAAACAACGCTTAGTATGTTGTGCGAGACTGCAAACTCCAAGTTTTTCAAGAGGGAACCCATGCCCGGAAATGCATGGTTTGTGGTGCGTCAAATTTCGGCAACGCCTCGTATGGTGCGCGTTTCACATTTTGCCAAAGACACTTCGACTAGCCCAACAAGAGCATTATCATCATCATCATATTCTAAAGGCTAAGCCTTGTCGCTGCAGCCACAGTTGTCTATCTTGAGCCAGTCTCTTCAACTCAGCGTAGGTCTTGCACTCCATCTTCAGAAGCAGGTGCTTGAAGTAAGACACTCTGGGTCGTCCTCTTCCTCTTTTTCCTTCAATGATATTACAAAGGAACTCATCATGCCGCAGAATGTGACTAATAAATTTTATTTTCCGTTTTTCAATTTCGGTTATCAGACTCTCAGACTCCGTTCTTCTCTTATCTCTCTGAGGACTTCGGTATAGGCCGAGATTTTATAGATTTTCTTTCTGTTAGTAGGCTTCATGTGAAGAGGAAAATTGTCCAGCTATTAAATGTAAATTCATTGCATCATATGTGTAAGGAATGTGCCGATATTTTTATTGACAAGTGTCTTAATTTGCTGATACAATGTTTTTAAATGAGAAAAAAGACAAATCCAACCTTAAGAGTTCAGGCAGGAATGCTAAAGCTAAAAAAGTAATGCATAAATGAAAGATAAAGCCATTTCACAGCAGTCCATTTCACATCTTGTTTATATGTCTAATTTCAGTCTTTGAATAATAACCTTTTAAATAATTCTTCATTCATTTATCCAGAATTGCTTTAGCAACTTCGAAGTTAATATCTCAATAACACTTTCTTTCTAGACGTAATTTATTTATCCATTTCCGTATATACATTTCCATTGATATTTGAATTTAGTGCGATTTTTCAGGTCAAGTCACTAGGAGCGCCACCGTCGAATTGTCTCCCATTTTTAGCAAGGCTAAATCCGTAAGTGTCGCGTATTGTCTCTACTGTATTTGGTGATAGCCTGTCGTTCCAGTTCCACATAAACGTGCAGCTCTCGTGCGGATGACCACAGCGTAAACGTAAAACTGGGAGGTTGCTGCTTTCTTTGGTTTCCTGCCAAGCTGTGCTGTCGGATTTCCATCCCCATAATCTCCATGTAAGCCTATCAGTCTCCTTGGCTTCATGGTCATCTGTTCAGAGGGTCCCGGCTTCGATTCCCAACCGGGTCGAGGATTTTAACCGCTTCTGATTAATTCTTCCAGCTCGGGGACCGAGTGAGGAAGAGGAGGAGACGACTCTTTCTTGGTGGTGCAATATTTCTCCATCTCTTAGCCCTAGTCAGAGTAAAATGCAGCTTCCAATGAAGTCTGTCCCATGTATGGCTCTCACAGTATGGAAGCTGCCGAGGTAATGGGATGGTGCTAAGTAATGAGTTAGAACACGACTGGAATGTCTGAATGTTACAGAAAGCGTTCTACACAAGTTCAGTTGTGCCGCAATAGCACTTTCCGGCTCAATGAGGAAAGCAGTGGAAACTTTATTCCTTATGTAGTGCGCTTCTTTACTGTACCTCATAGAGATTTGCGGTTTCCTTTGGTGGTGCTATTTAGGTACTCAAGTAGCCTAGAACAGACGATTTAATATACAGAATGAACATGTATTGTAATGCTAAGGAGAGTTCTCTAGAATGTTTATCAGAATCTTTCGTCCGTAATGAATCGGATCGTCTGAAATCCTCTACATCTTTCTTGCTTTCAAGCAGTAATCATTGGTACTGTAGATGTTCTGCATAGTACTGGGAAGTAATGCGTATGCCGTTCCGTTCCAGTGCATGCAATGGCAATAACTTAATGCGGTTTCATTAACCTTGATCGCGGTTGAGGACAAAGTCAGTTCTTGTTACATAATGCTCTTCCCATGACCTTTCTTCTTGGTCCGTGACGGGTCATGCCATCGGCTGTGCTCGCAGGAAGTCATGGGTATAGTCGGCGTCACCAATGATTTGTCCTTAAGTAACCTGACCATTTCTCCGCCAGTACTACAAAAACTAGTAATTTATAGCTATTTCGTCCTAATTGTTGGCTTGCATTTTGTACACACCGTGCTTACCAGAATAAAATATTGCGATTACAATTTTTTAAACTCTGAAATCAACACTTCTCGCGGTTTGCGCAGGACAGTATTGTCACCGCTTTATAGTTTCGTATTATGCTATTTTGACGCTAAATTGTCTTGTGGCGTTTTCCTGGGTGATTTCAAAAGCACAGTTATAAGCATAGTATAAAATAGTTCTGTGTGTGTGTGTGTGTGTGTGTGTGTGTGTGTGTGTGTGTGTGTGTAAAATTCATTGCTCTGGTTAGTGTAGATATTAGTCACTATGCACGAGCAGTTTCGTAACGGTGGTTTTCTTAGTTTGTGAAATCAGTGGTTTGATATTCAAGATTACCGGGCGAGTTGGCCGTGCGGTTAGGGGCGCGCAGCTGTGAGCTTGCATCCGGGAGATAGTGGGTTCGAACCCCACTGTCGGCAGCCCTGAAGATGGTTTTCAGTGGTTTCCCATTTTCACACCAGGCAAATGCTGGGTCTGTACCTTAAGGCCACGGCTGCTTCCTTCCCACTCCTAGTCCTTCCCTGTCCCATCGTCGCCATAAGACCTATCTGTGTCCGTGCGACGTAAAACAGGTAGCAAAAAAAAAAGATATTCAAAATTAATGATAATAATCAAGGTAACTAGAATATAATGATAATGCCTTAGCGAAACTTGTACGTTGGCAATCTTATCAAAGCACCCAATTAGGCCAGAGGTCAGTGAGTTTGATTGCGGTAAGGGTGATCCGATCCTCGTCAAGCAAACTCCTCGTGATCACCAATCCAAGTAATGACCACATCCAGTTCCTTTAACTTTGGTGATAGCGAAAGACTCGGTGTTTCATTAGGGCTACACTGGCTCAAGGAACCTAAAAGGAAAATAAGAGCAATACTGTAAGTTCTTCATTGCAAAGTGGGAAGTGTTCCCAAAAAGGCTAGTTGCAGAAAGTTCTTCAAAATGTATAGTCGCTCAAAAAAGTGAATGGTATTGTAAAAGTTTCTCACAGGTACACTTTTCTCAAATCAACCTATAGATGTAACGTTCCTTGTTGGTGTCGGCAGGGTTTGTATCTACAGGGGAGGTGAATTGTATTTTGATAATTAAAATTTAAGTCTGATTACATATTTCTTGCGAGGAACTTAAAATACCATACGCATTTTTTGGAGCGGCTGTAAATCGTGTTTAAGGGAGAGGATGACGAGGCAGAAGAAATAAACCGTAGTGAAACAGGAGTCGTAATGCATGTTGCTCACGGTAACATTTTCTGTCAAATTTATTGTACAATAATTTAATTTTATAAAATTTTTGTTGCTCACGGTCAAATTCAAGTTTAGTAAAACTTCTATTAACATTTTTCATAAAATAGGACATGTTCTATTCCGTAAACTTAATTTTACGAAACGAACCAATCAGCGAAGCTGACATCACGATGATGCTGGCGCTACGCCGGGAGAAGTTTGTGAAGCTCGATTGTAAACAATCAAAATGGCAGGATCCGGGTGGACTAAGGAAGCTTAGTGTTTTACTGACGAATACCAGAAATATCTTTGTTTGTACGAAGTTAAAACGCCACTTTACCACAACAGAAATGCAAGAAGAGAGGCAGAAAAAACAATCGCCTAATTCCTATATGAATGCTGGTCTTCTAACCTCAACTAATCTTCGACCAAAGACAGCAATCCTCTACCTTCTCTTTTGATCCAATCCCGAGTCCAGCATTTCCTGGCATTTTTCTTCCTTTTTACCACTGTAGGCCTACAACATATAATTGCAGGTAAAGCAGCAAGTTTGCTTTGTTTGTTGGAGCCATAGTCTCACACACTGTAAGTTGAACAGCTGATTCTTGGTTTAAAAGTTTATCGATAGATGGCAACACATACACATCTCAGTTTAGAAGTGAGTTCATAGATGCCATCCTGATGCTTCCACCACTTCCACGGATTCTATAAAATTTTACCGTGAGCAACATAATTTGCCTCCACCAAATTTTCATAAAATTGTACAACAAATTTTACGAAACATTTTACCATGAGCAATAAGCATAACAATATTTGCTAAATGGGTGGCGAGAAGAATCTTCTGAAATGCTGCTAACCATATAACGGCGTAATTCAGAGGGAGTGCAAAATATTACGCTCTTAATTATAGATACTTCCATATGCGAGACGTTAAAATTAAAAGTTTGGCAGATATTACTACTGGATACTACCCCATTTCAGCCTGCATCTTTATTCATATTAATACAGTTGCCGATAAAGAACTGAAACAAAATCCAAAAGCAAGAGCGAAAAGTGCCTCGGTGAAGGGACAGTGGATCCCTTCATATATTGAATGCCTACCAAGTTATGTTCGCTTTTATGGGAAGGACGGACAGTAGGTTTCAGAAGATCCCATCGTCGCCATGAGACCAGTGTCGGTGCGACGTAGAGTGAACGAAATTAATTTAGTTTTAATTTACAATTTTTGCCATGTATTGTGGTCATTTGTTGTTAAATTTCGTCCTAAACATGTATAAAACACTAGGACTATAGCTACGATGATAAAATACTTTACTGGAGAACGCAGCTCGGCTTGTTCTAGGTGATTTACGACAAAAGAGTAGCGTTCCCAAGTTTGGGCTGGGAAGACTTGGGAGATGTGAGACGAGCTGCCCGTGTAAGTGATATGTTCCGAGCTGTCAGTGGAGAGCTGGCATGGAATGACATTAATAGACGAATAAGTTTGAATGGTGGTTTTTAAAAGTAGGAAAGATCACAAAACGAAATTAAAAATGGAATTCAAGAGGACGTATTGGGCCAAATATTAGTTTATAGGAAGAGGAGTTAGGTATTAGAATAATTCTCCACGGGAGATGTTCAATAAATTTCCAAATTGTTTGAAATTATTTAAGAAAAGACTAGATAAACAACAGATCAGGAATATGACACCTGGGCGACTGCCCTAAGTGCATATCAGTGGTGATAGTGACAGCTACGAGCGACGAGTGATCGGCGGCACGTGATGACGAAGTGGTAGCCAAAAGCCTCAACACATGCTCTTGTTCCTTTAGTCACGTTTTGTGAATCTATGTTCAGGGATATGTTTCTAAGTACTTTATTGCCAGAAGAGAAGTGTCAGATTTATTGGAACGATTTCCTTTCCGTGGGGACGAAATTTCGGCACTTCTTGGAAACTCATAACAGTAAAATGAAATTAAGTTTAATCTGATGTAGAACCTCCAGAGCTGAAGGCAAAGTCACTCCTGAACTGATCAGAATCGCTTCTTAATCTGAGACTTATGGAATAAATCCTCTATGTACTGCTTTTGAATGTGTGGTTTAAATGCTCCTCCAATACTTAAGACGCAGTCTCCATACGGAGGTTGGCGATCCACGTAGCCAGGTCTGATCTTGACTGTACAACATGAAAAGCTTCTGATACTCATCTGTGCCACCTTCGAATGTACTTTAGCCATGAATTTCTGTCTACCAACGGCCAGTTTCCCTTGTATCTTTCCTTTAGTAATCGGCTATAATAATGTATATAGTTCGCCCCTTATAACATGCCATGAGTATTGTTTTCCTTTGTTTTATAATAAGTAACATTTCTTTTTTGCCTTTTCATCCGACGAAGGACCTCGACATTTGAAATTTTCATTATCCAAGTTATGCGCTAGAGTCGGCGATGCAGATAAATTTCAAAGGCATCTATACTTTCGTCAGTGCTTGGATCCAGGGTCCAGCTTTCTCATCCATATAGAACAGCGAATGTGTGGCAGCGAACCATGCGGATTCGTAGTTTCAGACTGAGATGTAACCTGACAAAGAATTTCTTCATGGCAATGAATTGTTTCCTGGCCTGCTCAATTTTGGATTTCGTTTCTCGTTTGGAATCCCTTTGGTTGTTTTGCATGGTGCCAAAGTATTTGGAGGACACTTGCTCTACTATATGACCTTTCATTGTGATATTTGCTCTTATTGACTGTTACAACACACAATGTTTGTTTTAGAAGGGTTAATATATAGGCCAAATTCTTCACTACGCTGAATTAAGAGTTTTATCATGCACTGAAGAGTGTGTAAATCTGCTATGACAACAGTGTCATCCACATATCTGATGTTACTAACTAATCCATTTTCTTGATCCCACTATATTGCCTGTTTCCTTAAAAACTACCTTAATGGTAAATAAGAGGTGATACTACACAACCCTGACGGACACCTTTTCTGATAGCTGTTTCTGAAGTTCCTTGCTCGGTTTTGACGTCTGCAGTTTGATTCTAGTACAGATTACTGACTACGTGTAGATAATTATGGTCAATACCAATTTATTTAAGAATCTCAATCGGCTTTCCATGCCTGACACAATCAAAAACTTTTTTCAAATATATGAAACAAGCATAGGCTATACATAAACATTCATATCCCGGCATCTCCGCATCAGAAGAGTGCCTCACTTGTACAAACACCTTTTCGGAATTATTTTGCATTAAAAATTATTCCTTGTGCAGCAGACACGACAGACTGACAGTTACACTATTGGAACAAACTATTAACGTTCAAACATCATACTGCTAACATTCAGGAAGTATATCCCAAGATAGTGAATGAATTTCTCATGTTATTAATTCCTCTGGATAATAATTTCGTGTGGCTATTTCTAGCCGAGTGCAGCCCTTGTAAGGCAGGCCCTCTGATGAGGGTGGGTGGCATCTGCCATTTGTAGGTAACTGCGTGTTATTGTGGTGGAGGATAGTGTTATGTGTGGTGTGTGAGTTGCAGGGATGTTGGGGACAGCACAAACACCCAGCCCCCGGGCCACTGGAATTAACCAATTAAGGTTAAAATCCCCGACCCGGCCGGGAATCGAACCCGGGACCCTCTGAACCGAAGGCCAGTACGCTGACCATTCAGCCAACGAGTCGGACTATTCCTCTGGAAGGGTGGTAGGATAATCCGGGTTAATCACATTTCTTAGTTACTATTCATTTGAAGCACTCAAGCGAAAATAGAGGTAAATTCTGGATCACTTGCTAACCGAGGCACAATAAACCGTACACCTTTTTGCATACGCTGTACACGTCCGAAGGCAGAGCAGGCAATGGGCGTGAAATATTCCCGTCAGTAGACCGGTCGCACCAGCTGAGCAGAGTAAACCTGATCCCTGGAAGGTAGCCTTCAAAGCTAGACTGCCTCAACCAGACAAACTTGTCGAGAGTGAAAGCTGCTCAAGCTATTGAATGGGAGGGATCCTTTCCATTTCTTGCCTGTTGACTTCCATTCTAGTTTACGGCATGCATTCCTTCGTATTCCTTTCACCAAGGAGAACTTCTCTTGCCTGTTAGAATCCTAGCACATTTTTAATTGCACTTAGATCGTCGTAATATAATAACATGTCATTCTGTCGGCCATAAGCATCTGTTTTTTTTAACTTTTTCTTGTGTCGCTTGAGCCACCTGGCTCATTTTAGGGTTTGGTCGGCGGATTAAGGCCGTATGACCATTGGTGTGATATATTTAGGTTTTGAAGTATCACCAATATTTATTTTAGCGTGGGAGTGGGGAAGCGTGGCTCGGGTGGCAACGCGCCGGCATCTCAGTTGAGGTTTCATGGTTCAAATCCCAGTCACTCCCTGTGAGATTTGTGCGGGGACGGGTTTTTCTCCCGTTTTCCCCATCTTCAATCCAGCAAAACACTCCGGTATAATTTCATCTGTCAGTCATTAATCATTGCCCCGGAGGAGTGCGACAGGCTTCGGCGGCCGGCATAATTCCTATCCTCGCCGCTAGATAGGAGCTTCATTTATTTCCTGACCCGGTCGAATGACTGGAAACAGGCTGTGGATTTTCACTGGGGAAGCGTCCAGACACACAGCAAAGCATTGGGAAAAAACAATGATCGTGAAATTTGTTCTGGTTAACACGGTTCGACTGTTAACATTACAAGAGTCAAAGTAACAGTAACGTTTGTTTATGCTTTAGGAACACCCTTGCATATTCTAGCTTTGGTAGTAGTGTTAAGCATTATTAGTTCCATTTAATTTTGCCAACGCGTACAAATTGTCAATTACTGGAATGTGGAAATTTTTGTTATGGCAAAGAATAACTTTTATGAGCGAAAATGTGGTTTATATAAGTTACCTGTTGGTCGCTTTACTTTAAATATTAACATTGCATATACCTTATTTAAACAAATACAATATTATATTCTGCTTAGAAAGGAATTGAATTTCAAAGTTCGTGCGACGTGTACAATCTGACTCATTGTCGAGAAGTAGCTTGGCAAATCATATAGTTGTTGATGCACGTCTTCCATCTAAATGCTCTCTCAGCCCTTCAGAGTATGGCCCCGTACATATTCTTTGACCTAGCGAAACTTGTAATCGGGAGCACATATAGAATGTAACGACTTGCTTCAGATTATCAAATATTGTTATAGTCGAAGCCATCTCAGTTTCGACTTTACTACTGCGAGGTTTCAGTCTGTCGGAACTAGGACAAAATAAATTTAGAAAACATTTAGTAAGAAATTATGCCTGAATTAAATTAATCGGCATCATTTCAAATATCTAAATTCATTTTATCCTGAATTTGTTTTGACAGACCGAAGAACGTCGGTTATAGGTTTTATAAAACTATCCCAAAAATATATGCAGCGCATACATTTAAAACGATTTGGCCTGTTATTCTCAAATTAAATCTTTCCATTTTCTAATACAGTGATATACTATTGTTAGGGAAACGATATTTAAATCGTAATCCTGAAAAGATTTCAAAATCAAAATGTAAAAAGCATAATCTATTGTATATTAAGAGTTTCGTCTGTACATCGCTGAGAATTTAAAAAGAATGTTATTTCTGTACCGGTCGTATCCACAGTAATAAGGAAATGGACCTTTTAATTTTCCATTATGTATGTATGTATGTATGTATGTATGTATGTATGTATGTATGTATGGAAATCACGAGAAAATGGATGAAGATAATTTAATTAAAATCGGTACGTGAAGTCGGGGAATGATGCACTACAATCTAGGCTACAAATAATTATATTCTCGCCGAGTCAAATGGTAGTTTAGGGGAAGGCCTAAAATGTAATTCTAAGATATTTGTTATTGATGGTCTTATCGATAAATACTTCATAACTAAAGTTATGAAGAATTAAATTTCCGTTTGTCTTATACATATTTACCGTACCGGCTATAACAGACGTATTCGTGAATTTAGATTTTTGTTGCCAAGTTCGTATCAACACAACGCCGCTACGAGGAAATGGGTGAACAGAAATTAATGAAAATAGGTACCGGTATGTAAAGTCTGGGAATAAGGTGCTACAGTCCAGGATATAAAGAATTTTTATTCAGTTGGATGAAATGGTGGTTTAGAGGAAAGTGACTAAAATTTAGTTTTTAAAATTCTTCCGTTATTGGTCCTATCGAAAAGTATTACATACCGTAACAGAATTTGTAGAGAATACAATAATTCTTTTCTTAGCCAGTTTTACCGTAGCGACCGTGATAATAGAATTATGAATTTGGACTTTTGTTGCTAAGTCCATATCAACGTAACGCATCGTAACATGGAAATATTGTTCAATCGTGTTAACTGGCGATGTGTTCTGTCATAATTGTCTTAAGGTGTAAAACTGCATAGTCAACGGTCTGCATCGACAATGAAAAATGCGAGTTCATACCAAAAAAAAAAAAAAAAAAAAAAAAAAAAGCAAGAAACTCCCGTACAGGCCATGAAGGCCCTTGGAGGAGTGGAAGGTAAAGGCTTCCACCATTGTTAACCTCTGCACGTGATGGGGTAGAGTGGTTAGCTCTACGCCCGGCCGCCTTGCCCCCAGGAATTAACCTGGTCCTCATTTTTGGTGTAGGGTGAGTGAACCTCAGAGCCATATGCACCTCCGGAAGTGGAAATCTAGTTTCTTAAATTTTACGACTTCCTGACGGGGATTCGAACCCACGTCCTTCCGGGCGAACCGATCACGCCTTTACCGCCTCGACCACTCTAAGAAGGGACTGTTTTTACATTAGATGCTCTAATATCGCAGAGTCGGAAGAAAGCTAAATGTGAAAACCTAAAACATCGAAATCTCATAAAATTAACAATAACATTACATTGGCCATTGTTGTGATGTGATTTCTCTTTTGCTGCCACTCCCCTCCGATAGATGGGATTACTGCTGCGTCCCGAGTAAAAGAGCTTTCCTGAATATTGGAGGAAAGTAGCTGGGGAGTGAGATGATTTTGCACGTTCTGTATGATTCTCCCGTCATTGACGGTTACTGCAGGTAGTATTTCACTATTGTAAACTTCATATTGGCGTGCGCTCCGTCTGGAGTAAGATTAATTCTTATGGCTTTTGACACGGCATCGCGGTTGACAATCGCACGTGAAGCGTGCGTGACTGGTGACTGCAATCGTGCATTAATTGAATTGGTAAGAAAACAGCAATGGATTCTTATTTTATGTTCTTGTTTTCCTCTGAATGATCATTCAAGATGATTCTTGCCCAAGCTGGTGGGTTTCAGGTTTTCGAGTGTCACGTGGTCAGCGCGACATCTCCAGCTGTATTGTGTGGCTTCCGTGACCGGCTCCCACTGCCTCTTGTCAAAAGCGTTTCATTGAGCGGCTGATTATTATTATTATTATTATTATTATTATTATTATTATTATTATTATTATTATTATTCGCTTAGAGATAAAATGAGAAACGCGAGTATTATAGGTTGATAGAGAGGGTTTATAGACGACAGAATTAAAACTTGATTGATATCGGGTGGGCACGGTTTCGGAACCTTATGCCCAGTTACCTACACTATTCTTTAAGGGAGGAGGGGGACTCGTGAATTCTTCATGGATTATTTTTTTAAGCCTTACTCACGGGTGAGATTTGAACAGAATCTCTCTGTGGTCGTGTTGTATGTTGCCTAATGGAATTAGCGTCGTGTTGTAGGAAGCCCCTTCAGTACAAGCGTGGCTTCAGCTTACTGCTCTGAGATGAACTGCAGCAAAATACATTCCTTCCAGAGGACAGATTCACTACTGTGACTTCATCGCTCTCTTCAAGAGTACATCTGGGCCGCTCACGATGACGGGAACTGGAGCAGCAATGTCCCTTCAACTCTTTCCTTTCCTTTCATAAAAGCCATTTGGTGCTTACCGGTTAAGGGGTCACTTCGTTAATGGGAGGCAGTGCTGTTACATTTTAGTAGATAATTCAAACAGTCCACCCTTGTCGTAAACCTGTTATGTTGTTAAGGGCGTTACCTGACTATGATTTGTTGGTATAAAGTTTGTGGAAATTGCTTAGTCTCTGAAATATATTGCGGCACTGAAATCTATTTTGGTTTGGTTTTCCGTAGATTTGTATGTTTGTATATACGTTGTTGTATATTATTGGTTTGTGGCGCAGAGATCGCCGGACCCCCAGGTGTCACCCCAAGGAGAGACCCCCCCCCCCTTTATTGGATATTGTATATACAGTACATAAATTTACACATTTTTGTACAATGTATGTGTTTATTTATTTTTGTATGCCTCTTGTTTGGCGTTAGTCTGAATCCGTTCTTGAGGTAGATTTGTGTTTTTTGGCATTTGGTGATATTTCAATAACATTAACAGATTATTTACATTATGCATTAATTTAGATTTACGTAGTTTACATAGTATTATATACATTTTAAACATATAATTTTCACTGGTTTGTAAGCTTTTTATCTGACTTGAGTCTGTGTCCTTTTCTTGCAGTCAGTTTGCGTATTTTAAACGGTTGTAGTACTACTATTGAACATGTTTCTTAGGAATGTTATTCATGAGTCGTAGTGGTCACTGTTACTGGGTCGGTCAGTGTTGTCAACTAGCAGTGACATCTCCTGTTCAGATCTGCTTTAATTGCTAACGATGTGCTGGTGATCTGTCGCCTGTTAGTACGGATTTACCCTGCATCCTAGATTGCGTTACAATTGAGCTGCCGCATTAGCGAACTCGATTTATGCGACGTGAATTATTGTGAACCTATCAATGACTCGAATCTGTCGACTCATCAATGTCTTTTTCCAGACGTCTGAATCGTAAGCAGATTGATATGTAGTTTCGCAGCCATACCTAGATATATTGTGAGAATCTGAAACAAGAAAATGCTTCACTCTAGTTTTATTTAAAGGATTTATCTTGTGAGAACTCCCCTAGTTCTTTGTCCTGCACGACGACCGTTTTTTTTACGATTACTCCGGGCTTTCCTGTTCTCGGCCAAGGATCCTAATTTATCAGTGTCGGTTAAGTATGCCCGTTCCCTGCCTTCGAATAAATTTCAATTTCTTGGGAAACGAACCCATGGCCTCCCATACAGCAGCCTACAGTATAACCAAAACTTAGTAGATCGTAAAACTTCTTAAATCATTTACCGAGCAAATTGGACGTGTGGTTAGGAGCGCACAGCTGTGAGCTCGCATTCGGGAGATAGTGGGTTTGAACCCCACTGTTGACAACCCTGGAGATGGTTTTCCGTGGTTTCCCATTTTCACACCAGGCAAATGCAAATCGTCGTCATAAGACCTATCTGTGTCTGTGCGACGTAAACTTAAATGAATACGGATTTTGGTTTCTATATACAATTGTATAAAGAATATAGACTTATTTCTGATTCTGAATTTGGTATGCCGAATCAAAATACGGGAAGTAATTATTCCCTGTTTTTTTAAATTAGTGGGCATCAAACGCCTTACAGAACTTTACAGAGCCCTTCAGTCGCTGGAATTAGTCTTGAATGTTCTGGGTTATGAACAATGTTTTGTACTTAAATAATTAAAATACTTCATAAAACAATTTAAGAATTACTGTATATATTTCTGCTTGGGAGTACCGTTTAGTAAAAGGATATTTATTTCTGAAATTGTCAATCTTTGTCTACTGTCCTTTACCTTTGTAAGCACTGATATCTGAATCCAGATTTAGGTTATATTTCTTTCTTAAAATGTCTTCAGAAACGGAATGTTCCTGAATCGCCGTGTACCAGATATTTAAAACATATTTAACCAGAAAAAGTTTTCAATATACTAGATATTTCAATAGTTCCTTATTCAAGAGTCATATTAAAGACTTTCTGGACCGAGAGAGTTCGCCGTGCGGTTAGGGTCGCTCAGATGTGAGCTTTAATTCGGGAGATAGTGGGTTCGAACCTCCACTGTCGGCAGCCCTGAACGTGGTTTTCCGGGGTTTCCCATTTTCACACCAGGCACTTGGTGGGGCTGTACCTTAAGGCCACGGTCGCTTCTTTCCCACGCCTAGCCCTTTTCTATCCTATCGTCGCCATAAGACCTATCGGTGTCTGTGCGACGTAAAGCAGATTGTGTAAAAATAACACATTCGGGATAGAAAAGGTTACCTTCACGGTTTTTTTAACCATCCTTTTCAATCATTTCCCTTCCCGCAGTGAACAAAGGACGTGGCACAGTAAAATACTTCATAGCAGTTCTAACTTCGTTCTCCAACCGTTGTACTGGATTTGTACCAAATTATCGGATCAAATATTAGGCCATTAGTAGACATAAATCTGCTTTTCGATACTGTAAATAACTGTCGTTCGTGGACTGCGAAAGTCTGCCGTTCTATGGTCTCCGTAAGTGTAGGCTGCTGTTTTCATGCTATCATGAAGTCTGTTACCAAATTATTACTCTCAAGGAATTTCGACTTTTAAGGCGTGTCGTGGCCAAAATTTGAAACTTCTACAGTTTTCAAGCCATCGCCGCAAATTTTAATCTGATTTCCTTGAGAATTTCACGCAAGTTTGAGAATATTGGTCAATCAAGATTTCCCATACTGTATACCGTTGTTTTATTACATTTTTCCATGCTACACGGAGAAATGTTCCTTGCGTGTCAAAGTTTTATTTAAGAATTTGAAATTTAAACAGGTGGTCCTTAACACATACAATTGTTACTCAGCGTTTTATTTTAGGCAAAATGCGTGGGAGGACAAATTTTCAATTCTGACTTCCCTACAAAATATTTTAAAAAGTTGTTCATTATTATTTTAACAGGCAGTAAAGTGGTAATATTCACTTAGTCGTAAGAATGCATTGTAACTTTTAATTCGTTTACATACTGGAATTTTTTCTTAAGTATCACAGGTATATGATAGAAAATGTGATAAAAGCAGCATTGAGACAGGGAAATATTAAAAATGAGAAAATTGCTACTGAAGACGTGGACTTGCTCTAAACGCAAGACCACCTCCTTTTTAAAAACTATTCTTGGAACTTGAAAATTGGTGGCAGTGTGAAAGTAATTATAATTTTTGAAATAGGGAGGACAGAAATGGCCAAAAGTTTAGTACTGAGGCCTCTTTATGCCGGAAAACTGCTAACATTTATCGTCTATGACAGTTATTCTTCTGATCGTGAAAACCAAGGAATAAATCTGAAGATCTTACGCTGTTCAATTTCTGCAGAATACTTGCAGTCCTAAGGTATGCGGAACTTTTTTTAGAAGCAGTCCTAACTTTCCCTGAACATCAAAATTGTCTCCATGTTTCAATGTGGGCACATAGTGCTACGAATGAAAATCAAACGGTAAACAAATGTTTAAACATTTGAATGCATCTCTTGTTATTGTTCCTCAGAATCCAAATAAAACTTTCACTCCCGTTCAGCAAACCCCATTGTGTTGTATTTGCCACTTTTCCTTTGTTAAGCTGGTCCTTGCTACCAATGAATGACCTACTGTTGGACATTCCTGCGACTGTTCAGTCGACCTCTCTCCAACAGTTCACTGACCCTATTAAACTGGAGAGAAAGTCTCTCTATGCCTGAATTGGTGGCGGCGTAGTCCTTTGTGCTGCCCGCAAGCGCGTGCCATTTTAGTTGATCGGTATTCCGACCGGCAACCTGTTACCTGAATGTGAACTGAAATGTGAACACTCGTGTATTTCTAAAATATTCATCACAGATCTTGTTTTTTATTTGCTGTTGTGCCATCCACCGTAGACCTCGGTACTTCCTGTATGTATTACGTAATCGACGTTTCCTCCATATAGGTCATGCCACACCCGCGATTTAGGGTTAAGTGAGGCTCTTTGTTCGGTTCCCCGTCAGGTCAGGGATTCTTTTCCCCCTGAATCTGAGGTCCAGTTCGAGATTCACCCAGCCCAAGTGAGAAGAATATTGAGGTGCTGTCTGGCTTTGAAATAGCTGCTCCGGTCTTTAAAAGTCAAGAATAACGACCGCGAGGATTCATCGCATTGACCACGCGTCGCCTTCTACTCTGTAGGCTTTCGCGCTGAGCAGCGGGCACTTGGTAGGCCAAGACCGTTCTTCCTTCAACTTTGAAAACAGTGAAAATAATTAATGGGACGAGGAGAGGCAAGTGAAACTGGACAGATCAAAACCCAAGGTAAACGGACGGAACATGGGCACTTGAAGCCTTACATGGGGAAGACCTCACTATAGATACGTTGGTGAGATAAGGACGTTTGAGAAGTGCAAGGTGAAAAATATTGGGAGAGGTCGTGATGTGGAAGATATTGTTTTATTGGACTAATTTACTTTAAAATGACTCAATCAGTACACAAGCACATACTATTCTTTCATGCTAGGGAGTAAGATTATCCGGTTCTCATAGTACAAATTACCGATTTAGTTTTAAACAGCAGATAAAAAACTATTAAAATGAAAATATAATTTTCTGAAATATATTGATGCAGGCCTATTCATTTCGAAACCTCTGCAGTTAGTATAGTCTAGTTTTTTAACTTATGTCCTGAAATACAGAAATTTGTCTTACACTCTTTATCTCTGGCACGAAAGAATTATACTTCACAATGAATGACAACAGTTCACTAATTAGTGGCTGTTTACAATGCCCCTATCCCTCACAACAGTTCTTCCGTAATCTTGATAGACACCGTTCACTTCGCTACGCTCGCACCAGTCTCTTCGATCAGCAGTTGTCTGTAGTTAGATTCGAACACGGGTTTGTTGACTCCCACCACACGAATGCTGTTTACTTGGCTCGACTCCAGATAAGTCCGATATCTCGCAAAATCAGGTCGACACAACTAGGGAGACCGCTCCACACACTAAACTACTCAACACGTATCGCTTGACAATAACGCAGCACGGCAAACGCTAACAACACTACATTACTCGGTGAATCACTACTCCAATACACTCGACGACGACAACTCGAACATCGACCACGGCGACATTCTTTCAACACTCTGGCACTCCCTGTTCGCGGTGAGTCTCCTTTTCTATCACTCGTGATGAAGTACTAGAAATATCGGTGTGCGTCCGTCCGGGGTGGGAATATTCCATTTTCGTCTTCCAAAAGATCCGTGGGGACAAGAGACAAAGAACACAATGCAAGGAGATGGTGGCACATTCCCTCATGCCGGCTGGGAGGTCCCCGGTCTGACTCGTTCATCCTTTCCAGGAAATACCGAAGGGGCATCTAGAGGGCTGGCAGTCTCACGAGTACATTACTGTTTATTATTATTATTATTATTATTATTATTATTATTATTATTATTATTAGACCATGTATTTAGCGCCAAGGACTTGTCATTCCGGCTTTGACGCCCTGCCACTATTTTCTGGGCCCATCAACAAGCGTCTTTCCTGCTCTTCAGGCAGAGAGCGCTCCAGTCTTCTAGAGTTCGATGCAATCTTAAAACCTTCGTAGCAGTTCACCAAACATCTAAATTTGTTCCACTCATTAATTTCTCAGTCCAAGGTACTGATTTGCCTCTGATCCTTTTTGTATTCTTGGAACCACCTCGGCCTTAGGTTTAATTAAACTCCATTCTTACTTTTAAACGGTCACCCTGAAGATACGTCCGTAGAACAGCAGTTTTCTCTTCTTTATCAATGCTATGAATCCTTTTATCTTGCTCTGGAAGTCTTTATTTGATTTCAGTAGCACTTGCCCATGAACCCATTTATTACCTGGAATCTTCAATATCCTAAGTTAGTCGACTTGTCCCGGTCTAACCATGGTGAAGGCCTCTAAAGCATTTAATCCCTCAGGTTTAACAACAGTGTTGCAGTGTCTGAAATTGTTCTCTATACTCATTAACTTTTTGTTGTAAATGTTCTTTGTCATTTGGTATGCGCGGTCTGAGTTACTTGTCCTGACGTTAATTGCTTCCTTTTCTGATTCGTTCTGCTGGATCACTTCATCCAGGATCTGAAATTCTTTACTCGTCCAATCTTAATTCAACAATGATACAAAAGTTTATTAAGATCCACCTATTCAATACACATTGGGTTAATGAATATTGAATTTTCACGACCACATTGTAATCGAAAGCGACTTTCAACCTATTAGGTCGTGTTACGTACATTTAGTACGTGATGAAGAGATGTTAAGTACAGAACAAAAATGGCCAACCAGACACCAGTGGGATCCGAACCCACAACCTCCCGATTTCGCGTCGGTTGCTCTACCAATTGAGCTATGGTGGCCTAGGCCATCTTTGTTCTGTTGGAAAGGATCTAAGCTACAGGTCTGGTACTACTACCATCACACTGTAGAGTGCGTTCAAGTTGCCCGTTGAGGGCCAAGTCAATGAATATTGAATTTTCACGACCACATTACTCATTTATCATTTTTTTAACAATAATATTCAGACGCAAGATGTTTAAACAAAAATAAGAAGATTGTGGACTCGCCTCACAAATACGGGTCCAATAATAACTCTATCAATCACACAGCTGCACATTCTATGATAATAGCCCTACTATAAACTTTCTGAAAATATTTCTTTTTAAAAATGATTAAGCCACTTAAGGATCATTGTAACCATTCTAAGACTTCAAACTGGGTTGCCGTTAACCCTATTCCATTCATTTTGATTTTGTACCTCAAGGCCATAATTTTAGCCATAGACTTTATCGTCACACAAATAAGGACAGTTTGGCTATTTTAAAAATGTTTTAAGGATTTTTATGTAAGATTGCACCAGCATTACTCATTTTTCTCGTTCATATTTTTAAACATGTTTTAATTGTGTAAACTGTATTTTGGGAACTTGAAAGTTTTCCTCTTTTTTATAACACATATATTTCTTTAGTAACACTTTGGCTAGAGTAATCGGAATCCTGATCTTTATCTTTTAGGAATGAGATTATGGCTGATGATGCCCTTAATAAACTTTTGTTTCATTGTTGAATTAATGTACATTTCAATACGGACCAGTCATGAGATTTGTAACTTGTAATCATCCGATCTTCCCATCCGTTCAGGTCCATCACCGATGTTCATTTGTCTTCTGGATGGAAATCTCGGTTAGCCTGTATCTGTCAGTCTATTGATCTTATGACTGAGTCAATGTTAGCAGAAATGGCAGATTCATCCATAAAGGCGGAGTCATTGTTCAACCCCCTTTCAGTTTACGACAGTGTCTGAACCGATCCTTAGTTTGTTTCTTCTTGACCAAATAACTACCTCCACTAAAGACCTGACGCCTGTTGTTGTTGTTGTTGTTGTTTTTATTCGCGTTTGATGTTAGTCGTGGGTTGCAGTATTGAATGGGGTAAAACCCCGGGTATCCAGTGCTTAACCCTACAATATTACCCCCTGTGTGTTGAGGGGACGCAGACGAAGAATACACCTACGGTATCCCCTGCGACTAAAAGGGGCGACCAAGAGATGATCGAATTAGAACCATGAGGCTCCTTGTAATTAGTACCATCACGTAGAGAACACCATGGGTCGCTTTTACTTGCGCGTAGTACCACTGTTAGGTACAAAGTAGGTTTGTGATTAGTAGCGACAGTGTGTGCTTCCGGTTGGGTTTTACAGTACCTGTGATTAGTACCACTATATGAGCGACACCATGGCTCTGGCTTGCCTATGATTAGTACCAATTATGTGAGGAACACCACGGGATAGTAAGAGTTCCTGAGGTTAGTACACTTACCTGAGGATCACCATAGGTTTGAGTTGCCTCTAAATGGCGCCGCAATGTGTGAAACACCATAGGTCTGTGTTACATGTGCGCATTACATTACCTGTGAGTAGTAACATAATGTGTGGAATACCGCGAGTCTACGCTACTTTTGATTAGTACCGCAACATGATAAATACCATGGTTCTACTTTCTTAGCGATAAGTACCACTATGAGGGGCCGATGACCTGAATTTTGGACACCTTTAGACTACAAGCATCATCGATTCAGTATTGTGCTTTAGAAGCAGTCCCCTGGTCAGTAATACTGTTGTTTAAACGCTAGTTTTAGGGAATGTGGGGCATTGCGGGTCGTATCCACTGATTGTTTTAACTTCATATCCGTCCATTCATTCTTCGTCCTCACGCTTTGAATTCTGGTCAGTGAAGGATTTTGGACTTAGAAGACATTTCGTACCATTAGGGGCCGATGACCTAGATGGTAGGCCCCTTTAAACAAGCATCATCAACCCTACACTATTCATATCAATGATTACTCTATATGGGCTACCCCTCCCGAAAACAAGCATTCTGTTTAATTGCTGAACGACATATGTGGTACACGGGCTCTCTTGTCTGTTATTCTGAATGTACAGTTTCCATCTGTAGGTTACAAACTAAATTACGATGTCGATTTCAGTAACTGCTGATTAAGGATGCTGCACTTAACCTGCCGGAAACTATTCCCGATAGTCGTCAATCGAGTAATGAGAGTTCCGAGTTGTCT
The DNA here is from genome assembly GCF_040414725.1 of Anabrus simplex. Taxonomy (NCBI): domain Eukaryota; kingdom Metazoa; phylum Arthropoda; class Insecta; order Orthoptera; family Tettigoniidae; genus Anabrus; species Anabrus simplex. The sequence goes on along the minus strand of NC_090268.1, from coordinate 340,859,760 downwards.
GCAACCCGTGTTACAAGTAAGCCGAATGTTGGAGGTAGTGGTGGAATTAAAGGCGAACATTTCTTACTCTTCCGACTACCAGCTGATATTGCTCATCTAGGTTTGGAGGAAGTCTGAAGAATTAAATAACTAGTTAAACTCCTCCGAAGCAAAATGTTCATATTCCAGCGTCTCTTATATCTTCAGATTGAAAGGGATGTGAAATATTTAATAGCGGTAACAATGACTCCGCTAGGGGTTGTAGACCTGAAGCGATGCTACGTAAGCAACTTACATAGCTACCATTTTGGACTTTCCTGTTTTACTGCGCCATCTAGTAAAGGTGTAATTCTAAGTACGATTTCTAAGGCTGAGTTATTAATTGTATTTGGTGGATGCTGAGTGCACAGTCAGAAGTCTCTAACATATCAGTTTTCAGTATTGACAAGGTTCATGTCCGCTCTTTAAAAAAAAAACATTTCTGATGGGATCAAACATGCTGCCTTCTTATGAGTTTGACACTATACCTCTCATCCACCGAAGTATTTCAAATTTAGAAGTCTCAGTGTGATAAGTGTATACTGTACCTCACATTGTGAGCTTTTATGGGTCTGTCGTGCGTGTTTTTTCATCGCACCTTCGTTGCCGGTTCCATTGATCCGCAATTCGCCAGTCCTGAACGAAGTAACTCTCTCCCATTTCATTTCACAGAATTAGGATAAGTCCGCCTCTGTGCTGTAGTGGTTAGTGTGATTAGCTGCTACCCCCCGGAGGCCGGGGTTCGATTCCCGGCTCTGACACGAAATTTGAAAAGTGAAACGAGGGCTGGAACCGGGTCCACTCAGTCTCGGGAGATCAGCTGAGTAGAGGTGCGTTCGATTCCCACCTCAGCCATCCTGGAAGTGGTTTTCCGTGGTTTCCCCACTTCTCCAGGCAAATGCCGGGATGGTACCTAACTTAAAGGCCATGGCCGCTTCCTTCCCTCTTTCTTGTCTATCCCTTCCAATCTTCCCATGCCTCAGCAAGGCCCCTGTTCAGCATAGCAGGCGAGGCCGCCTGGGCGAGGTACTGGTCATTCTCCCCAGTTGTATCACCCGACCCAATGTCTCACGCTCTAGGGCACTGCCCTGAGGCGGTACAGGTGGGTTGCCTCGATGAGTCCGAGGGAAAAACCATCCCTGGAGGGTAAGCAGATTAAGAAAGAATTATGATAAACATTTCGGGACTTTGTTAGGATTCATAAACACTAATTGTATAAATTGTTGGGAAATGCCTAAATGGAAGGAGGAATACGTATTAGTGGCAGGAAACTAGTATATTCGAATTGCGGATGACATTGTGTTATTACAAGAGAGAGTTCTAAATGGAATGCTAGCAGACCTGAATGTAACCTGTGAGCAGTATGGAATGAGAATAACAAGAACAAAGACAAAGAGCATGGTAGTAAGCGGAAGAGGGAACAAGGCAAAGATAATATTGAACAAGTATCTGCTTTCAAATACGTAGGAAGCATAACAGATAATACAAGAAGCAGTACGGAAGTAATAAGAATTTTCGTTGGTGATGAAGCCTTCGACAGAAAGACTCTCCTGTGTGGGCAATGGGACTTGAGATTGAGGTTGGCGAAATGCATTGTTTGGGCTGTGCTGCTGTATGGAGCGGAGACCGGGACACTAAAAGGGTACGAACATGCCGAGTGGATTACTTCTCATTCAGCGCTCATCACTCCTGTGTCTTCACACAGGAAGCTGAGTGATGCAAAACAAACCCATACATTTCAATAGTGGCGTTCATGCAGGCACTTCACTCATCCCTATTCTCTCCGCTCCTCCCTCAAGAATCAAATCGGTTTGATTTTGGAGCGATGTGCTTCTTGCGCGCTGTTCTGTGATTTGTTGGCTCAAGGCCACGGCCGCCTACTCATACTATTATCGGCCTAAGTGCAACCACGGCAAATCTCAATAAAAAGCACAAGAACGGATACTGCACCCTTAGCCAAGAGGTCAAACACGCCCACTTCACCAAATCCAAAGCTCCCTCCTTTTAACTTCAAACCACACCAAATCCCCGAACCCCGCCAAATCTCCTGGCCAGAGAGAAGGCGTAACCTAGGTGGCCCGAATGAAAACATCCCCCTAGGTCCTAGGTCCTAAGTGCATTGAAGGTAAAATAGCAATAATAAATTAGTAGGCTACTTGTTGAATATTATCTTTATACTCTGTAAATTTAATGTTTCGATGAAGTACAGATTGCTATATTGAAATGGAGAATGATAATATATTACTACTGCTTACGTTATTGTAATGACCAATTCTTCAGTGCAAATATGATTTACATGGTAGTTCTTGTACTTATGTGCTTTCATATTGCCTTTAATTCCTTTCAGCAAATATTGAAATGTCTGCATTCTTCTTTTTCTTCTACCGCCTTTTGCCACACCTTGTGGGGCCACGGATGCGAACCGTATCATACATGTGGATTGACCCTGTTTGACCCTGACGTCAACACTATGTGGAGCGATGTAATTACTACTGCGTGCTTCGGTGGTAGTTGGTAGTTTGGTGTGTTGTCTGAGTATGAAGAGGAGAGTGTTGGGGCAAACGCAAACAACCAGTCCCCGAGCCAGGAGAATTAATGTCTCCATTAAAATCCCCGACCCGGTCGGGAATCGAACCCGGGATTCACTGAACCGAAGGGATCGACGTTGCCAAGGAGTCGGACGTTGAAATGTCTGCATTGATATTCTTCAATAGTCGTGAAATTTCTGTGGGGCTTTCTTCACTTCTTGGTATAAATGGTGGAATTCACCCAATCTCTGCCTTCTCTTATTAATTGGATGTGCGCTGTATCTTCTGTCAGAACTTGAAATAAAGCACAGTTTGCTTGCTATCGTAAGTTCATCACTTCTGCTACTGTACTTAACTAAAGCCCCAGAATTTGCCTGGTGTGAAAATGGGAAACCACGGAAAACCATCTTCAGGGCTGCCGACAGTGGGATTCGAACCCACTATCTCCCAGATGCAATCTCACAGCTGCGCGCACCTAACCGCACGGCCAACTCGCCCGGTGTTGCTAATTCTACTTTGTATTTTGACAGTTTTAAGCATCAAAGATATAACAAGTATTCTCGAGTGCTTGGTGTACAGGAGATAAGACGGTACTATAAGTGAGAAAGTGAACATTTGTTTTGCGTCCACTGTTCGAATCCCGACCAATACACATGGGATTTAAAAATGGCCTCATCCCTGTGATTCGGATTCCATATAAGAATGGAGATCTCAAAATATCATCAGCCTCATAAAACAGTGCGTGGTTTTAGTCCATGTGTAAAATGTTCTTTTGGGTTGAAGTGATATCTGTAAGGCACGGAGTAGCTAACTCTACCTATAACTTGTTTTTAAAACAGTATAAATGGGAGGAAATTTAAACTTGGTGTGATTGGTAGGGTAATACGAATAGTACGGTCATTCTGCAGCAACTGGACAATCCTCCATTGTATGTGCACTTAGCAGTATTTTGTACGGAAGAATCTCCGCCGAACTTCGTAAATCTAATTTTGTATTAGGCCCTACGATCTTTCGATATAGAATGTTTCTTATTCTTTAATAAACATTTGTCCCATACTCACTTTGCCAGTAAACTTGCATTGTTATCTTTTGTTAGAAAAATGACTAGAAGGGTTTAGCGAAATTATAACGAATGCTGGTAGTGTATGTACCGGATGATAGTGTAGAAAGGAAAATAGAAATACGTATATTATTATAAAATATCATAGCACGGGATGTCGTAAAGTTTGACAAGGGTTCTTCTGTACGAGAGTGCGCTCATTTTTGTGTCGATGTATGTTCACTGTGCAGAGTGACAGGCCTCCTTCTTTTGTGAACACTATCAGAGCTGACTACTGTTTGCTTACATTCCTGAAAGGGCTTCCGATATGCAGTAGGTAGATAAAGATAACCTTGGTTATTTTACTGAACTGTCAGAAATGATTGATCCTTGGGTAAGTTTTTCATGTCTGAAAAAAGAGTAATCTGTTGAAGAGTTTACAAAAAGTTAAGACTCCCGCGGTTGAGTAATACTTCAGTTTCCTCGAAAGGCTTCCAGAAAGCTGTAGCCATGTGTAGGTGAAAAAGTGAAGTAGCCATCTACTAGCAGTTTAGATCGAAGTGAGCAGTTGCTAATCTGTTGTAGAAAATTGTAGGTGTGTACGCTTCAGTTGCGAAGTAAACTCGCTATACTGTCACTGTCACATGGTGTAAAAACAAAAAATTAATTATTGTAGAGGTTTCCTTTCTTCACTGAAATATTTTACGTCTACTTTTAGTTAATATCTCTTTATAACCTAGTAAATAGCCGGCCTGAATGCCTCAAACGGTTGAGGTTCTGACCTTCTGACCCTAACTAGGCATGTTCGATCCTGGCTCATTCCAGTGGTATTTGAAAGTGCACAAATACGCCAGCCTCGTGTCGGTAGATTTACTGGCACACAAGAGCTCCTACGGGACTAAATTCCGGCACCTCGGCGTCTACGAAAACTGAAAGTTAGTAGGAGGTAAAGCCAATAACATTATTATAAACAAATGCCTGACTAACGCTCCGTTTCGGTACGCCGAAGTAAACTTAAACACTGTAACTTATTCATTCTGAAATTTCTCAAAGCGGGAGCCCATGCGAAAACGGTGGTTCCATGTGATTTACAGGAAGAACTTACGAAAAGTGTGACCCGCAATATAAAGGTCTGCTCAAACTGACTTGTCCTTTTAAAATTGCTGCATTGGATTATACTGAACACTTAGCACGTTCATTAAATCTCTGTATCCCGAATCACAGAATGTCGGGAGCACAATCAGTTGCAGACTTTTAAAAATCGAAATAATTAATAGATTTACTTATGTTCTATGAGCTGAAAGATAGTCTTGAAATTAGCAAAAAGCTGAAGGGCAAGTCCAGACAGACTAGTAGTAACCACTGTTAACTCAGTCGTACCAATGTCTTACTTGCTTCACATACAATAATAATGTTATTTGCTTTACGTCCCACTAACAACTTTTATGATTTTCGGCAACGCCGAGGTGCCAGAAATTTGTCCCGCAGGAGTTATTTTACGTGCCAGTAAATCTACCGACACGAGGCTGACGTATTTGAGCACCTTCAAATACCACCGGACTGAGTCAGGATCGAACCTGCCAAGTTGGGGTCAGAAGGCCAGCGCCTCAACCGTCCGAGCCACTCAGCCCGGCGCTTCACATACAGATTTAAAATCAATAAAAATAGTTTTCCTAGGAAAACTTCAATTCTGAATACTCCATATAAATAACATGCGAGATAAATACTACCTAGTGGACAAGATTGGCGTAACACATCCCTTTTGCAATCAGTCTAGCATCGTGTGTGGTGATACATAGTCGTTGTGTCTGCGAAAACCTCTCTGCGATAATATTTTTGGATAAATACTGACCCGCAACACACTTTCGAAGAGCGAGAATTCCTCGACAAAATTCGCACAATATTGAACCTTAGATGGGCAGAACATTACCGGCCAAAGTGTCCGACTCGTTGGCTGAATGGTCAGTGTACTGACCTTCGGTTCAGAGGTCCCGGGTTCAATTCCCGGTCGGGTCGGGGATTTTAACCTTCATTGTTAATTCCACTGGCTCAGGGGATGACTGTTCGTGCTGTCACACACCACACAACACTATCCACCACAATAACACGCAGTTATCTACACATGGCAGATGGTGTCCACCCTCTTCGGAGGGTCTGCATTACAAGGGCTGCACCTGGCTAGAAATAGCCACACGAAATTATTTATCGGCCCAAGTTCTAAGCTAAAATATTCCACATGTTTTTTTTCAGGCGCAACAACGTGTCTTGTAAGCTCCTCTTGTATGACTGGTACGAACTGACGGAAATAATGTCTCGCACAGCTGGAAACCAGCGATTGCTACACCCGCTTCAGATGACATAAACAATAGTGGTATGGGGCGGTGGGGGTGTGGGGGGGATGTTTGGAACGATAGCCATGATGGAGATATTAGTTTTGGTTGACATCAGTCTAAGCAGGGATACAAATATTGTAAACATTTTAAAAAACTTACTTGGACTACTCTTCATCTGTTGTCTGACTTTCTGTTACGACCTATTACTATATCACAGTAGAGTGCCATCTTAACCAGAAGCTCGAATCTGCGCGTTATAATACTGTTAATTTATTTCCACGTCGACTCTACTGCAATATGTTACCAGTTATGTGGAACCTATGATTTTACAAAATCTCATAATAATAATAATAATAATAATAATAATAATAATAATTATTATTATTATTATTATTATTATTATTATTATTATTATTATTATTATTAAATCCTTCTCGTTGAACTAACACAAAATTTCCTTGTGTTGTGAAGTATGACCTCTCCAGCTACTCTGCTAGTACTACACCGATCAGCAGTATTCATAATGCCTCGTAAAAACCAAACCCCATGGCACTACAGCCCTTGAAGTGCCTTGGCCTACCAAGCGACCGCTGCTCAGCCCGAAGGCCTGCAGATTGCGAGGTGTCGTGTGGTCAGCACGACGAATCCTCTCGGCCGTTATTCTTCGCTTTCGAGACCGCGGCCGCTATCTCACCGTCAGATAGCTCCTCAGTTCTAATCACGTAGACTGAGTGGACCTCGAACCAGCCCTCAGGTCCAGGTAAAAAATCCCTGACCTGGGCGGGAATCGAACCCGGGGCCTCCGGGTAAGAGGCAGTCACGCTACCCCTACACCACGTGGACGGCATAATGCTCGTAAAATATTTTACTTAATTTTTTTTGGCAGTCGGCGAAGTTCACCTAGGCGGCAAATTACCTTCATTAGGTTTTTCTCAGTTTAAATTCCTATTACAAGTTTCATCTGGTTGTACGAAGATCTCTAACTATGAACAAGTGTGTTCTTTGATCCACAGGACATGAAAACAACCCACATCCATAACCTAAGACGGATTCGACCCAGTGCAGGTTCAGTTAAAAACCGAACTTCTGCTACTTGAACTAGACGCGAAATTTACATGTATATATCGTGGCTTCTGACAGCCGTTCCTTGCATTTAGAGTGCCTGTGTCCTAGTCAACACTTGAAATCTAAAACTATAACGTGTTGTTTGAGTCATCAGTCAATATACTGGTTTGATGCAGCTGTACATGCCATCCTATCCTGTGCTAACTTTTTCATTTCTACAGAACTGCTGCATCCTACATCTTACCTAATGTGCTTGTCATATACCTTGGTCTACCCCTACCGTTCTTACTCCCTACACTTTCCTCAAAAACAAACTACACGAGTGCTGGGTGTCTTAAGATATGTCCTATCATTCTATCTCTTCTTCTCGTCAAATTTAGCCACAACGATCTCCTCTCACCAATTCGATTCAGTATCTCTTCATTCGTAATTCGATCTATCTCACCTTCAGCATTCTTCTGTAACACCACATTTCAAAAGCTTCTGTGCTCTTTCTTTCTGAGGGAGTTATCGTCCATGTTTCACTTCTGTGCAATGCCACGCTCCAAACGAAAGTCTTCAAAAACATTTTTCTAATTCCTATATCATTGTTCGAAGTGAGGAAATTTATTTTCTTAAGAAAGTCCTTGCTTGCTTGTGCTAGCCTGCATTTTATGTCCTTACTTGTGCCATAGTTATTTTGCTACCCAAGTAACAATATTCATCCACTTCCTTTAAGACTACATTTCCTAATCTAATATTTCCTGCATCACCTGACTCCGTACGACTGCACTCCATTACTTTTGTTTTGGACTTATTTATTTTCATCTTGTACTCCTCACCCAAGACTCCGTCCGTGCCATTCACCAACTTCTCCAGATCTTCTGCAGTCTCCGATAAAATAACATCGGCAAATCCTCAGGGTTTTGATTTCCTCTCCTTGGATTGTTAATCCCTTTCCAAATTATTCTTTGATAGCGTGTAAATACATATTGTCGTGTATCGAATTTGCATTTTTCTCATGTATGAGCTATCGTTGCTTCTCAGCAAATGTTTCCTCATGATACCCCTAAGTAGTATAAAAGATCTCAAAGAGTTCCGTTGGAAATTAATTTGTAAGCTTTTAGAATTAATAGTTGGGGGCGTACGACGACAGTAAACTTTTCAGAAACATTGTCCAATAATTGGATATCTAAACCTATACGGGAGGGTCTTTGGCTATACCAACCGTAGTCTAGCAAAGACGAAGGCTCATGCATGGCATACTGCGTGGTTCATTATAAGTTTTTGAGCAGTTTTGTTTAGTATATTAGCCTACCTGCTTCCGCATAATGAGACTTAACTGCGTGTCGGCATTATGCAACGTTTTACAGCAGGCATCTTCATACGCATTGTGCGCAGTTACGTGCAGTTGAATGGTTGTATTATGCAGACCACGTGCCAGAACGCACGCTGCACTGATTGCTGCATCACACCTGACGTGTTGTCATTGAGCTTCTTTACGCTCAGGCATGCAACTTTCTAAGGTAACATTTTAGTTCCCTGTAATAAACCACCTTTTAGAATGACTATGAATCAGCTGACACGTATTTCGCTTTAAAACGGCCAGTAAGTGCACTATTTCCTTTTCTCCGATAAACCCGCCCCTGAAAATCCTCGCAAAACGGTCTAAATTGAAACAAAAATTAATATAGCATTTCGATGTTTTCATTAGTTAACAAATATTTCCTCTCACCAAAGTTGACCACGTCATCTTCATCCGCCTCCCGTTCTCCAGTTGAGGGGCTGGGTTTCTGTCTTGTGCTAAGCTATCATTGTGCCAGTTTGCCAGAGTTTTTCTTTTCATGAAATAATAAATCACTGTTACCAGTCGCTTTTCAAGTTTTATTAAATAATTCACTCACGAGTTTGGGAGGAGACAGTGCTCCATTTCCATCATCGCCAAGACGTGAAGGTGAGGTTAGCTCACCGGTTCGAGTGTCGTTGGTGAAGGAAGGTAAAAAAAAATCACTATCAGAATGTTGACTGGCAAGTTAGAAGGGGTTGTCTTTGCGTTGAGCACTTAGTCTGCTATAGTTAGCTATCATACTGACAAGATATTTGAATATAGTCATTCGTGACAGCTCCTCGCTATCTAGACAAAGGTGAAAGATTACAGCGTTGTCTAACCCCTGTAAATGCCTTTAACCAAGAATTCATTTTACCGCAAATTCTCACTTGAGTCCAATTGTCAACATTGCTGATTGCTTTTATTCCCACAATCCCCAGTACGGTCATATTTTCCTCGATTGATTAATATTGTTGGGTAAACACTGCATGCCACAGCGGAAGACTTTCAAGTTACCATCAGTTATGATGTTTAACCGTTCTTCGAAAATCTCTCTTCGGCCATCCAGGACTGATCTCGGGATTGTCAGATGGATGCCAGTACCTCCGAACCTCAGCTTGTGTGTCAAGAATGAGGTTGCTCACGCTGAGGTAACAGATACTCGATCCGTTTTGTTTCTCGAATGATTAATGTTCAGGATTAATGGGATGGATTGAGGGGGGGGGGGAGGGGTTATTATGCAACTAGTGCGAAAGTAGAATGCTCGACATGTTTTTGTTAAATGGGAGCTCTTTGTGGTGTATTAGTAACCCACTTTCTTTTTACCAAGGCGCTGTTTAGCACCGACACTCGGCATCAGTAGTGTGCCATTAAACAATTCCATCTCCTACTGAAGACTCTCTTGGCGCACATTCATATTCCTCAATAACGTGCTACACAAAAGACCTCTCGACATGAAGTGAGCAGTGAAGCTAACAGAGCTCGCAGTTTATCGATTGCAAGTAGTGTAGTGCTTGCTGTGCAGATGTCAGCACTGCCCTAGTTCCGTGTCACGTGTTATGTATCGATCTTCCCGCCACCTTCCGGTTAGGTCACGCCTTTCCTCTTGTGACAACCGTGACGTAATGCTGGCATACTTACTTGCACTGAGCGACCTTGACATTTGTCTCCTATCATCGCCGGGTGATATGGCGTTAAAAGCAGGTCATCATTTGAGCCTTCTTTTGATGAGGAAGTTCCCATTTGTTTCCAGGAAGCCAGCTAATGTCTTCTCTTGTTAACTGCTCGTCGATGTCGACTAACCTCTCGCACTGGGATGTTGCCGGTACTTTCACTAATTGCGAGAGGAATCTGTTTACGGAAAATATAAGTTTAAACCCCTGCCCCAAACCTTCCGCCTCTTAAGAATATTGCAGATTAATCGAAGAACAGCAACAACAATGCCCACTTCCCTTTTTATAATGCGATCGTCCATCAATACGCTGACCACGTCGAATATTTTATTTTTTGTACTGTCTTATTTTATCGGTGAACTCAACCGCAAAAAATGACCGGCAAAGAAATATTTTATTTCATACTTTATCGAAACTTGAATATATTCGTAAATTGTGTTTATATTCGGGAGATAGTGGGTGCGAACCCCACTGTCGGCAGTCCTGAAGATTGTTTTCCGTAGTTTCCCATTTTCACACCACGTAGATGCTGGGGCTGTACCTTAAAGGCTACGACCGCTTCCCTCACACTCCTAACCCTTTCCTATCCCATCGTCGCCATAAGACCTATCTGTCGGTGCGACGTAAAGCCAATTGAAAAGTGTTTAGCCGGTGACCGAAGAGATGATGCTTGAAATCCTGTCTGCGGAATATGCCCATGCTATTTAAAACAAAAGTATCTTGAAAGAATTCCATCTTCAAAATGTGGAAGATGGAACTTACCGGTACTGTGATTACGTACGGCATTCAACTTCTGGTACATACTGTCAGAAACTTCTGTGTCTGTTAGGTCATCAGTTCAGAGGCTGGTTGGATCTTCACATACCACCAAAGGTTATGTAATTATAAAGAGAACGCAAAAACAGATGACGGTGCCAACATAAGGCGTAGTAGGCAAGATAGGGGTGTGTTAGTTTGCCATTGCTTACGTCACTGGGCCAGAAAGTGCTATTGCAGGACAACTACGAGAAACACCTTTCATAACAGTCAAACGCACGGGATGTGCTCAGATTGCCATCACTCAGCACTGCCCATACTTCAGCGGCTTGCATTCTTTCACAGCCATGTATGAGACTGGGACTTCGGTGGAAGCTACATTTTGCTCTTGTCTGTGTTGAGTACTGCATCTATCAAGAAGTGGCAGTAGGCGGAACTTTTATTTAATGAATGTAATACGGATACATAGACACCGTACTTAAGAGTTGGCTACACTGCGTTGTGCAAGGGAGTCAAATCTGTCGACTGATTCACGAATGACATCCATTCTTTCAAAGATGCCATAGATCAGGGATGGCAAAACGCTCACAGCCTAGAATGTCAGTTAAGGCCTTGTTTACTAATTTTTACTGTCCAGTGGGCCACCAGTTATTTTCCTTTTAAATCACCATGACACCCCTCATTTGACTTCATTTAATTATTAGATTCCATTACATATAAATCCATTCGACTGAATGTTTACTGATTTTATTTCGCAAACATCGCTTAAAATTAAAAAACTGGCAAATTTTAAGATTGAGGTATATTTTTGCTTTAACCTAAGAAAATTTGTAAAAAAAAAAAAAAAATGTCCATTAGAATTGACACACTTCTTTATTAAAGTGTAGGCCTAACGTTAAAATATGCTATGTTGCTAGAGGTTCGACCAATTAAATACCTGTTAAAAACATTAAAATGTGTTACTTTGTTGTCTGTCGTGTTTGTGTCACCTAGTGGCACGCTAGCATATATTCATCAGGTTTATTTGGTCATCGAGGAAGAACACCTAAACCGCGACAGACTCTTGAAAGCGAAAGGATAGGGGCCTACTGACTGGGACAAGTGAAGGCTCGCAGCCGGGCAGAAGATTAAGTTGAGGGCAACTACATAACTCTGCACAGGAAAAAAAGGAAAAAAAAATCTCAGATGAGGCTCATTTAGAGGTTTGACCCGTTTGTGCAAATTGGTGGAAACAATATCAAGAATAAATTGTTAAATTAGAAATAAACTCTATGGATGAAGCTGTGCTGTTTGTGATGGCATCAAGCTAGGCAAATAGAGTAGGCCTATAGGTTACCTGAAAGAATTGGATTCGGTCAAAAAGACGAAGACGATGAGGACTATTCCACCCTGTTAAAAAAACAGAAAGGATTCAGTGTAAAGGATGCAGAATTAGGGGCTACATTGCTAGTTGCACAATGAGCTTTGCGGAGGCGTTTAGTTCATTCTGAGACTTGCAGACTGAACGCCGAAAGCGTAATAGTCGGCAATGAACATTTATTTATGCAGGTTTCTGGCTTTGAAAGAAGAGAACTGATTTTCCACCATAAGAGAAAAGTCACTCCGGGAAATTGGTAAACTTGTAAAGAGGAGTCGTGCAACTGTACAGTGCGTTATAGATATGAAAGTACACGCAGCATTGAAAGTGAAGGCAAAGTGAGTGGGAGAGAAATTTTCACCAGGGAAGAGCGTTGGATAGTAAGACAATCCAGCGATTAGTGCTCCGGAACTGGCTGTGATGGCTGAGGAACATAAGATAGCACGTACAGAAGCTGTTTGACTTATCCTAAAAAAAAAGTACCAGGCATGGACGAATACCTAGGAAAAAACATTAAAGAGTATACAGAAAAATAGACTTTTGGAAAACCGCTATTTTTGCACATGAAAGCAGATTCCATCTCTTCGGATCAGGTGAAAGGTTAATGTCTTGAGAAAACCAAATGAGTTAAAATCTAGCAATCTACGTCCAAGTGTCAAACATGGCGGAAGAAGTGTAGGCCTAACTGTCTGGGGATGCATGTCAGTTAGTGGACCAGGAGAGTTGACCTTTAGTGATGGGACCATGGATCAGCATGTGTATGTAAATAGTTATGAACATTTACGAACTAGTGCCCACAAGCTTGGAATACCTGATCGATTTCAGTATTACCAAGACAACGACCCGAAGCACAAAGCTCGTACGGATGTGGCTTCTGTATAATTGCCCAGAAGTACTCGAGACACCTCCAGTCGCCAGACTTAAATGTGATAAGAAAATCTATGGCATTACTTGGAAATAGCAATAACGAAATACCAGATTTCGAACAAAGATCTTATTGCGAAAAGTTGGTACAATCTATGTCTAACCGTTTAAGAAGTGTGAAAAGTCCTAAAGGGTATCCTACAAAGTATTGCCTGTGATATTATGTAGATTGCTCAGGAACTACTTGAAGGTGTATGAGTTTTACTTTGACCTGTGTCATGCATGGTTAAGAATAATGTATTAATTTTCTTTGTAAGGATAAGGAATAGGAATTGATTTACTTTGTCCGTTAGGAGAGAAATGTGTATTTGTTAAACCAGAACCAAGACTAAAATAAAGTAATGGTTATATTTTTTGTTGAATCCAGATAAACAAGCTTTCCAGTAGTGTACGAGTTTCCTTTTTACTCACTGTACATAATAGGTATAAATAATTTCGTGTGGCTATTTCTAGCAGAGTGCAGCCCTTGTAATTCAGACCCTCCGATGAGGGTGGGCGGCATCTGCCATGTGTAGGTAACTGTGTGTTATTGTGGTGGAGGATAGTGTTATGTGTGGTGTGTGAGATGCAGGAATGTTGGGGACATCACAAACACCCAGCCCCCGGGCCACTGGAATTAACCAATTAAGGTTAAAATCCCGGAATCGAACCCGGGACCCTCTGAACGGAAGGCCAGTACGCTGACCATTCAGCCAACGAGTCGGACTACATAATAGGTTAAGATGTCATGTGTCTTAATTAATCATGAGACAGTATACGCATTTTGACCACTATCTTAATTTATTTAAATATAAATTGCGTTCCTCCAAATAATTCTCGAGCCAAACATTTCTCTAGAAGTAGAAATTCGTACTGTCGCAGAAATCTTTCACGGTGTGGGGTTAAAGATCGTCGTCTGTTACAGACGTTATCCTCGACTTCAGTTTGAGATTCGTTAAAATACTCTTGCGGGCAGTTTTGTCAGTGTTTCTGATTTTTTTAGATGATTCTGAAAAAAAAGCAGATTGCATAACTCTCATTTAATAATATTTTAGTAGAGCTTTACTCTTGCGTGAAGTTTATAAACAATAGTGAACTTGGCCCGCGCTCTTGCTGGCGCCAGAGCCTCGTTCATCGATCCATCCTCCTATGGGACTCCGCTGTTATTCGTACAAAGACGTTCTATAAAATGCCAGTTTTATGGCCTAGCAGTTCTTATTCCATGTAATTCGGCAGGATCTTCATTCCTGAGCCGTGACATTCGGATCCAGAAGCATTCTCTCTACCACTGATAATGATCCACAAAGGGAGCTATTCTAAGCTAAGAGGCGTAGAAGCAGAGGTCACGGTTATAGTTAAACCAAACCCTATAGCACAGCAGCCTTGAAAGCCCTTGGTGGCGTACTAAGTGACCACTGCTCAACCCTAAGGCCAGCAGATTATACAACGTGTCGTTTGGTCAGCACGACGAATACTCTTGGCCGATATTCTTGGCTTTCTAGACCGGGGCCTCTATCTCACCGTTAGATAGAACCTCAGTTGTAATCACGTAGGCTGAGTGGACCTCGAGCCACCTCTCTGATAAAGGTAAAAATCCCATACCTGTCTCCGAATCGAACGAGGTACCTTCGGGTTAGAGGCAGGCCTACACTTCGGGGCTGGTCACGATAAAGTTGCTAATGTAAAATGAAGTACTTAATTAGTTAAAAGAAGATACCTGACAGTGGAAAACAAGCTTGTAGCGTTAAATCTTTGACGACGTGACTTTTTAATACATAGTCGCCGGTAGAATAAGCATCAGACTTCGTACACTTAGTCTTTAATATACATTCATCCGATAAACACTTAGCAATACATTTGTGTAGTTCCTTTGTGTTAACCATTGCGTTTGGCCGATTTTAACATTAACTCTTTCTAAAACCATAGTATAGTTAAACCTGTGCATTAATCAGTACCTCGGACTGTAGAGCGCTTGTCTTCGGAGCTAAATTTGGCGGGTTCGATCCCGTCTCAGCCTGGTTGTATTTGAAGGCGCTCATATACTGTACTTCCGCCTCGTCTCCGTAGATTACTGGCACATAAGAGATCTGTTCATGATGTTTTTCCTGATGGATACAATGTTTTTCATCTGTCTCTGAGTAGGCCAGAGCAAAATGTAGCTTCTACTGAAGTCTGGTTCTCATTCATGGCTGTGACTATGGAAGCCGCTCAGACATGGGCGGTGCTGAGTAATGACATTCAGAGCGTGACTAGGTGTGTTGTTCCAAGTATTCGGATTCTCCCTTTTATTTCTCTGTGTTAACATTTGAGTCCTTATTGCCATATTTTCTCTTAATTGTACAAAATTCTTCTACCCTTATCGTTTTGTCTTTCTATGGCTTTCACTTTTTAGACAAGCTTCTTACACAAACTCCTGTCAGGGGGGTTCGAGTATTATCAGCCGATCACTTCGTGACAGGACGTAATTTCAATCCAGTTTATAATAAATTATCCATTACGGTCACGTAATTTTAAAATGAGAAAACATTTGCTGCTAGCATGTGGGTTGTGATAGATCAGTGGCATTGTACCTGACTCCTTGCCAAGACGGCTTCGGTTCGAATCCCAGCCAAAATAAACGGTGGTCGGAAACAACGTGAACCCAGCTTATGATGGTGGTGATTATTGTTTTAAGAGGAAGTACAACTGAGCAACCATCCTCTATGTAACACTAATCAGAGAGAAAAATGGAAGGGGTCCGACACTTCGAAAAATGAAGGTGTCGGCCAAAGGAAGACAAGGGCCATGAAGGGCGTGAAAATGAGACTCCCTAGCTCTAGCAAACCTAATAGCGTCGGGGTCGGAAAAGAACAAGAGTTGACCAAGAGAGGTCGGACAGGACAGATGAAAGTGAGGAGCCTGGCACAAGTGGAAGCAATGCCAGGACTCGGCTCAGGGCCCCGTGGTCGCCAACCCACGCTCCAAAGTTCAGAGCCCCTGAGGCCCCTTTTAGCCCAGCTTAGGAGCGTTAGTTTCATACTGACAAGTAATTTGAAAAAAAAAAAACTTCGATATCTCAAGCCGTTGTCATTTTATCACCTGCCGAACTTAACTAATCAGATCGCATCGCGGGCGAATTCAAATTAGCTCTACGAGGCGGTGTTGCCAAATCTGCTCGTGGCTTGGTCGAGCGTGAGAGCCATGTCGGGAAATGAGCATCAAACTCTAACACACCGTGGGTTTCAGCCAGTGCCACCGTAGCGTGCTTGCTGTGGGCTGAGCCTGTCAGTAGAGAGGACCTTGTTCAAATCCCTCCCGTGGAGAAGTTTTATTTCTTCTATTGGTGTTCTCAAGCCGATCATAAGCCCCGTGCAGATTTAGCAACACAGCTTCGCAAAGTCCATCTGAAGTCGTCCATGAAGCTAACTTCAGCAGCTAATACGTGAAATGACTACACGAGATATCTAATTATTCTTTTCCAATTATTTATCAGTATGACCAACCCTCTTAACACTCGTATACCCGGCTCGCGTTGTTTCCTTTGCATCCGGGAGATAGTTGGTTCGAACACCACTGTCGGCAGCCCTGAAGATGGTTTTCCGTGGTTTCCCATTTTCACACTAGGCACGGCCGCTTTCTTCCCATTCCTAGGCCCCTCCTATCTCGTCGCCATAAGACCTATCTGTGTCGGTGCGACGTAAAGCAAACAGCGTTGTTTCCGACCACCCTGTATATGGGATTTTCAGAACTAAATTCTTGTCCTTGATACGGATTCCACATTGATAAAGATATCAAGGCATATAAAACATGGGTTAACTTGAGTGCTTTACTTAGCGGAGCAGGGAAGTTTCCTCCTTCATGGTGCTGAAATTGTACTTCGGGCCCTAGCATCATCCTAACTGGTCCCGCAATGCAAAAGTATACATTATAAATGTAACCTTTTTTTATTTCTTACTAGTTTTAGTCTGTACGCTGTGGAAATTTTTCTTGGGACCTGATATTAGTGACTTCGTCGCTGCGTTCCTACCAGAGTAGTTACGGTGTGAATCCCGGTCAATGCACATGGCATTTTTTAAAATGAGTAGTGTCTGTGGTTCGGATTACACGTGAAATCAAAGGTCTTATGGATATGATCACATCGTATCAGATAAGTTAAACTGCAAGCTTGATTTCTCTTGGGAATGTCTGCATCTGTGAAGTTCAAATCTTTTCTATCAGTGCATATATTAACGACGTACATCAGGCCGGTATCGACCACACTGACCTCCGCCGACGCTCTTCCCCTGTCCTTATGGCTCATGTCAAGGGCGATGATAGCTGTCGCGCACTTAAAAGGCAAGCGTAGGGTACATAAACCTCTTGAAACGGGACTGTTTCATTTTGATAGTGCTGCATGCCCTTTAGCTAAAATCCATAAAGCAGGCCTGCAATAATCACGGTGTATGAGCCGACTTTCGGGCTCCCGGGAGCAAAGTGGGGAGAGCCGCGTTGTTGAGGGGTAGGGCAAACTACAGTAGCTCAGGGTGATTGAACATGAAATGTTCACGAAGAGCCTGACTTATATTGATAGGATATTGAATAACTCGGTGTTTAGCTGCTATTGAAGTAATATCTGCGCAGAGCAGTACTTGCTCATGATCCTTTTTAACATCATCTTGTTAGCGTAAAAGGCAATAGGGAAACTGACATAAAGGGTGTATCAGAAGTACACCGACAAAAAAAAATCAGGGCTGCTTCTTGTGTTATGTTAATAACGATAGTGCAATCGGATTGGCGGAGAAAATGTTTCTTTTTGAGAAAATTAGGTTACTGTGTTACTTCCGGGTGCGCGATTCAAATTGACGAACTTCCTGTATTTACTGTGCCAGAGAGCCAGCCGCTGCCTGTTGCTATGCGACAGAGGGAAGGGAAGTTGGAGACAGAGGTAATGCTCGGTGTGAATGCACAAGTTCCTCCTTTTCCCATAGTTTCTTCCCAGCCCCAGTAGGCAGAGTACAGTTTGTTCTGCATGAAGTGACTACTGTGCGAACCCCGTAGAAAGAGAACTTCTACCAAGAATACAGGCAGCTTTCCAGGTCGTTCACGACACACCACACATCCTGAAGAGTCCAAAATTCGCTACCACTTTGCATTGAAGTGGGAGGGCACATTGAACATCTACTGTAATCAAACCATTGGGCGTATTTTCTTCGTTCAGTATTTCAATGCATTTACAATGTTGCGAGTGAAGGAATACACAATCGTGCGGCGGCAGCATTACATCTTCGAGCATGTTAAATAATAAAGAACGTTACTGCTACCAGCGGACGAGAGGAGAAACGATCTGGTGCAGTTCTTGATTGACAAGTGTCTTAACTAGTGTTCTGGCACTGCAGATGCAGTTACGGGTGTTCAATAAACGAAGTGTGGATATTGCTTTTAAAAAAAGACGAGGTTATTCCTGTGCGAGTCGAACGAGGAAACTCATGCATACGCGCGGAGCATTATCTCTGTCTCCAGCATACACCCTAATTCCCCTTCTCTTCAGTGAAGCTCTGCAACGGCTTGTGCTCTAGCAAATATGACGAGTTCGCCATTTTGATTCGCGAGCCCGAAAGTAACAATGTAACGTAATTTCCTCGAAAATAGAAATTTTCTTCGCCAATCCGATTGCCCCATCGTTAACACTAAGAGCATCCTTGAGGTTTTTTGTCCGTATAGTTCTCATACACGGGTGTAGTGTCATCTCTTCACAGACCTCTTAGAACTTCATACTCTAATATGTTTTGCATCATTAAAAAACTTCAACATCTTAAGTGCCCACGGAGCGATAATACATTTTAGTTATTCTGCATTTGCTAATTTAAAAGGAAGGCTTTAACAGGATTCCAATATATTTTTATGAGACATAATTTCTAATATGTGACCACAGCTTTGGACAAAGAAGGCAATCATATTTTGATTCACGATGTTACAAAACATTCTAACTTTTCTGTGGCAAAGAAACAACTTAAATTTTTGTTAGGAAGAACGCTGTTTGAAGTTTGCAAGAGTTTGTTTCAGAACACGTATGTTGCTTCCCTCAAAGATTCTGAGCCTTCAGCTGTAAGTCAAGTCTGTGAAATATACGCAAACAAGTTGGCCTGTCACGTCCTCTTGGAAATTTACGATGGGGAACGGTCACTCTGCATCTGCAGTATTGGCGGTTTGCATCAAAGATCATGTTTCCGAAGAAACAAGAGCTGTTGCATAGATGTGAAATCAAGTGAAACCATCACGTTCCATATCCCCACTGGATGGATGACCACCGGTTTTTTCTACACAATTTTTTGTGTATATATTCAGAATGCGGCAGTATGAGGTTGTAAATGTTTTAAACTTTCAAACAAGTCTACGTCCTGTTAGCTTCAGTTCTGGCTCTCAAGCTGGAATGCTATTACTGGGAGTAATATTTTTATGATGGAGGGAGACGGCAGACTTCCAGGGTTCGAATTTCTGGAACTTAGACTTGGTTTGGACCGATAACCTACATGTTATGGCCATATAAAAATAATCGTATAGACTTAATTTTTCATCGAATCCAGCGCGTAGAGATTATTACTAGTCTCATTACTCCAGCTCCATGTAAACATAGGAAGAAAATATTGGAGAAAATAGGTCCTATTTCATATTAATGCAGTGATTTCAAAAATTTCGAGCTTTCAGTTTAACGTTGCTCTCAATCTTGTAATCATTAGTCACGTGATTTAACACAGTACCTGGAAATCGGAACTACTGCGACGTGGATTTACATTACAAAAACTACTTGTTCATTGGTCAGGGTGCAAACTATAGTCGCTTTCGTGGAGCCTTTCAAAGGCAGACCATCCCGAGAGTGGCCGTATATAGAAAACTGAGTGTTAGTGTGGTGGGAAGATATTGTGTGAGAGTTGCAGGAATGTTTGGATGGCACAAACGGCCATTCCCCGAGCTAGAGGAATTAAACACACGGAGTGAAAATCCCCGTTCCGGCTGGGAATCGAACCCAGGGCTCTCTGAACTGAAGGTCAGTACGCTGACAATTCAGGCAAAGGGCCAGATTCGCCTTGGTAAAAGTGCAGTGATACCATTATGCGACCATGGCCCTTAGGAGACTTACAAAATGTAGCCTACCACACATACCTCTCCTACCGACAGAGTTGCCTACGCAGTTCGGTTACCTAGCTATGAGCTTACTTTCGGAAGATAGTGGGTTCGAACCCCATTACCGGTAGCCATGAAAATGGTTTTGCGTGATTTCACATTTTCACACTAGGCTGTACATTAAAGCAAGAATCGCTTCCTTCCCAATCCTAGCACTTTCCTTTCCCATCGTCGCCGTAAGATCTGTCTCTGTGCGCCGTAAAGCAAATAATAAATAAATAAATAAATAAATAAATAAATAAATAAATAAATAAATGCATTACTTCCGAAATGTGTATGCATTTGCTACTTGGGGTCGGGCTGAGTGGCTCAAAACACTAAAAAAAAAAATCTAGCACCTCAGCGTCTCCGGAAGCCGAAAAAGTTCTTGCTGTTGTGCCTTGTCCATTACTAGGGGTTGGCCACAATCACAGCGAAGTCTGCATGATGTTGGACTGTCCTAATCAGTCTACACGAATCTAGTCCCGTAAGTTCCTCAGCCAAAAGTGTTTCCTTCGACCGTGACCTGTACGTCCATCAATTTTAGTAGGTTGTACTTAGCATTCTTCATAATATGCCCAAGGTAGAATGTCTTTTTTTCCCCTTGATTGTACACACCAACATTCTTTCCCTCCTTATGCGCCTGAGTAGCCTACGATAGCATTAGATACTTAGTCCATGAAATCGGTAACATCATGTGATGGTGGTGGTGATTATGTTTTAAGAGGACGTGCAACTAGGCAATCATCCTCCGTTAACACTTATCAGGGGGGGGGGGATGGGAGAGGTCCAACATTTCGACAAGTGAAAGTATGGGCCAAAGAAAGAAAAGGGCGACGAAGGGAGTTAAAATGAAACTCCATAGACCTCGGAAACCTAATGCCGTCTGGGTCAGGAAAGAACTGACCAAGGGAGGTCGGCTAGGAGAGATGAAAGTGAGGAGCATGGCACGAGTAAGCGGATGTAATGCTAGGACTCGGCTAAGGCCTCCGTGGTCACTAATTAACATTCCCAAGTTAAGAGGCCCTAGGGCCCCTTTATCAGTCTCTTAAGACAGGCAGGGAATGTCGTGCATGTTATTCTACCGCCCCCACCCACAGGGGGATGACATCCTTCGGAAAACCCACATCTAGAAGGAATTTCATCTCATACTGGTGTTACATTTCAGATTCTATGTTTCAGCGCCGTACTTCAAATACTTAGCTGGACTTAAAACCAATAACATTTTCCCACTGGCTGTACACATGTTGGAGTGTACGATGCAGTCGAGAGAGAGAGAGAGAGAGAGAGAGAGAGAGAGAGAGAGAGAGAGAGAGAGAGAAAAAAAATTTACTTCATTATTATTCATCATAATTTATTTTACGGCGAAGCGCAGCTTTAACACATTTGAATTACTTCAAAAGTCACTACTTACCGAGCTTGCTTTGTTCTCGCATGTTCAATAGAAGATTGAAAACTTCTTAAAACTCCTGTGTATTCTTTGCTACGAGACTGAATTTTCTCCCAGTATTGAATGAGCAAAATGAAATTTAATGAAACTTCGCGTGGTACCGAGCGTACAAAATAATTCCAACGAACAGCCGGGAAATTGTGCTCAGTGTGATTGACCGTATAATTTATTTTATCGTGTGAATCGGCTGTGTTACTGGACGCGAGGTTGCGATCTTGCATTCGAGAGATGGTGGGTTTGAACCCCACCATCGGCAGCCCTGAAGATGAGTTTCCCCACGGTTTTCCCAGTTTCACACCAGGCTTCACTTGAATTAAGGTCGCGGCCGCGTCCTTTTCATATCACCGAAACATAGAATTCTCTTGCGAGGCAAAATTTCGTCAACTCGCAATCTCCTAAAACTGTAAAAATAGTTGTTGGGACGTAAAACCAATAATATGCTTATTAAATAAATTAATAACCGCTATTAACACACTGCTTGTTACACATGTTCTGGCTATTCGGGGTTTCCCTCGAAAAACCATAGTCGTGTAATTGTCGAGAAGTGATATATATGCCAAGAAAGTTATGGGGTCTATGTCGGAGCCACGGCCGCAAGTCTCTTGGCCGTATGTGTTTAAGGTATATGTTAGAAATAGTGATCGCACAAAGTTAGGTTTGAATGAATAGCTTTATTAAACACACTGTGTACTAGAAAAGAAAATTAAACAATTCATATTTGCACCGAGTTTTCGTAGTTTCCATAAAAAGACAGGGGAGTATTCTTTTGGTGCAGTCCAGCAGGTGATACAGTGAGCAATGCTGCCCGCATAGTGAACGAAGGCAGAAGGGGTCCATGTTTTGCTTCTCATGTCGCAAGCAAATTCTGTAATGGAATCCTTGGATAGCCATTCTTGTGTACTGAATGGTGAAGTTCGAAATTGCTTTCTTTCCACACTCCGGTAGTCATGGCTGAAGTTAAGTAGAAAGCTGGCGGTATTTCATTCGGTTTCCTCTTATTCTCCTCTGCTACGAGTTTGACTTGCTCCTGTAGAGTGGAGCTTATGCGATGACAGCATCTCTTCATTGAATGAGGGAGTTCCAGTTACGGCGTAAACTAAACATGATATAACGAGTTTAGAAACTCTGAGGGTTCTTTGAAGATAGACCGTCCGACTCGTATGTCTTTCCAGATTTCTATAGGTCAGAAGGCCAAATGGTATTGATGGCATATAAAGCACTGAGGGCTGTCTTTAATTTTAAAAGTGTACAGGTCATTTCCAATGATAATTGGTAGTCTTTTAATAGCCCATGTGACAAATTTAGGTTTAGAAAAGGTGTTTGGTATTTTTGAGTGGTCTCTCCTTTAGTGAATGTTGTAAAATGACACTATGTTTATATCTTCATAGATTCAATTAAATCTTCCTGTATCTTCGGCCATATCTACCTCCCCAGACTAGACGGTAGCAGTAGATGTACTCGGTCGCAACTTGCGGCGCCTGACCGTCTCTGTTTTGTTACCTTTGTATCTTTTACGTTCAGCCTCGGATATTTTAGGCTTGTTAGATTCCTTTCGACTCTTTCTTCTTGTTTCTGTTTGCGGTAGGCTTGGAATTAGGATAATTGAGACATTTCGGAAATGTTTACGAACTTCACAACTTTTCAGGTACTTACAGTTCATTACATGCCTTTCAGTCTGCAAGCCTCTTGAGAATTCACTAAGCGCCTCCACAATCCTCTTTTTAACTAGTTATGTGCCCTCATTTAGTTCCATACCTCTTACCTTTGTCATTAGAAACTGGGTGTATCCATCGTCGTCTTTGTCTACTTCCCATACCCTCAATGGCTAGGGTCCCTTCTCCTAGGTAGCCTATTCTTTTCCATTCGCCTAATAAAGTTTTCCGACAGTTATGGATAGATCTCGCATAGATGAGACCTCGTACGTGGTATCAGGTCGCTGCCTCCCCCCCCCCCCCCCGAGATATACTGATATTACCGTTCAAAGTTCACATTTCACTACAAAATGGGCGCGCTGCTCACTGTTGAGCAAGCTATTTGGGCAGATTCTTATCAACTAATTTTTTCATAGTTTGTACAGTTTTGAACTCATTTAAGTACGGTATCCACTGGTTTGGGACACGAATTTTTACAGAAAGACTCTGTTCTGAAAGGAATCAATAGATTTATTCTACGTCAGAAAAAATCTTACCATTTTCCTAGAGCGTGGAAAACCCATTGATTATCTGATTATCCTGACAGTATGGTTTAATGGCAGTATCTGAATTTTTCTCCCTCGTTTCCAACCTAATAAATTACATGGAAGTTAAGTTTTATAATCCGACAATGCCTAACGTAGTTGGATAGGTGTTGGTCTCCTATGTTCAAGGTGCGGAATCAAATTGCTCAGTCGGTTGGAATAAGAGCTTAAATGTGGAACACTTGCATCAGCAGATTTTTTGAAATGTGAATACGAAAAATAGTCATACTGTCTTTTTTTCTTTCAGGTATGTTAATCATATTGTTCTTATCCCAATTCATAACTATGATGATGTTTAGTAATTCTCATTGACCTTAATTTTTGTTCAGTTATTGTTAGCATGATTTACTTATTTAACAGTGAATTGCCTGTATGGTACAGGATGCGAAGCCGTGAGCTTGCATTCGGGAGATGATGGATTCGAGCCCCACCGTCGACAACCCTGAAGATAGTTTCTTTAATGTTTCCCAATTTCACACCAGACTATATACTTCAGTAAAAGCCATGGCCGCTTCCTTCCCAGACCAAAGTTTCCTCTTAAATAGCCTTAACATTTCTGGTGAACATCGCATTCTAATTTAACATACGAAGAATAAATTGGTCTCTTGTCTAAATATCGTATTTTTATTTTTTTAATTTAAGTGTGTAAATTATGTTGAAGTTATTTTTCTTCTTTTTTAGGTGAGTTTTGCTGTGGCCTGAAGTGAGATCGTATGTCTGTGAGTTACTTATAATTATCTCTACATCCACGTAGTACCTATTCCTCGATTAATTTATGTAGATCATCTTTGAACATCAACAGTTTCATCTCGCAAAGTCTCTATTACACATTCGTTTTGCTTCCTAATATTACGATGTAGATACCAGCACCTCAGGGGTAGTGAAAACTTGCAGCAAATCTAAGTGGCAAACTAAGATCGTATATTACCTACCGCATAATTTAAGGAATTCTGCCATAAGAGAAACTTATTATCTCATGTGATTAATGAGAAATAAATGTTGCATTAAAGCTCAACGGAAAAATTACACAAAAATGGATTCCTCGTAGAGAAGGGAAAGTGTGCCATGGGTCCGGTAATGCATACTTGCAGAGTTATGCGACCTTTTAGAATGTTCATAATAAACAGCAGTAAAGGAACTTCCGCGGGATAAAATTTCGAAAACCAAAGTAGTTAGTGGGACGTAAAACAAAGCATGTTATTTTCGAACTATTATCATTATTCTAGACATTCACTCGCTGGCATATATAAAAATAATCTTCCGAATACATCCGTATCGCTGATTATGGATTTTTAAAAGCCTACAAGAGACAGTTCTGGAACCACAAACTCTACCACAGTGCTGGTACATTAAATCTGCCAAAGCTCTTCGTTGATGTAGAACCTGGCGCTCAGTTGCTGTATTCTGATTTTCGCGTTCTTTTCTTTATCGGTGTTCTGCTTTCGTCACTATTCAGAATGTTGTGACCAGGCTGAGTAGCTCAGAGGGTTGAGGCGCTGGCTGGCCCTCTGACCCAAACTTGGCAGGTTAGATTCTGGCTCAGTCCGGTGGTATTTGAAGGTGCTCAAATAAGACAGCCTCCAGTCGGTAAATTTACTGTCACGTAAAGGAAATCCTGCGTGGCGAAATTCCGGCACCTCGGTGTCTCTAAAAACCGGCAAAAGTAGTGGAATGTAAAATCAATAACATTGAAAAGTCCTTCCTTGACTAGCAAAACTGCCATACAGTCAAGCTTGATAGTTCAACTTTTCATATGAAAGAAGCCTTTATTATAATAATTTAATCAAATGTACATTGGCAGGGAAGGAACGCTGCTCCTCAACTTTCAAAATCTTCGTAAATTAATACATTTTGTACGGCTGTTCCTCCTGCACTGCTCGTGTTATGCATTTTGCATTGCACTATTGCGAAGGTAGCTGCCTATTTTCGTCAGCAGTGGCCACCTTGTGTTTTTGTAGTATTTTATTGAATTAGTTTCACTCAGTTCAGTTCCTTGGCTGATTGATCAGCGTACTGGCCTTCGGTTCAGATGGCCTTGGGTTCTATTTCCGGACGGGTCTAAGATTTTAACTGGATATAGTTAATTCCTCTGGGTCGGGGACTGGATGTTTCTCAGTACACATCTTTATCTACACATAACACATCACACTACAAACCACCGCAGAAGCTCTCAACAGGGTTGGCGTCAAGAGTGGCGCCGGTCTGAATGGCTCAGACTGTTGAGGCGCTGGCCTTCTGACCCCAACTTGGCAGGTTCGACCCTGGCTCAGTCCGGTGGTATTTGAAGGTGCTCATATACGACAGCCTCGTGTCGGTAGGTTTACTGGCGCGTAAAATAACTCCTGCGAGACTAAATTCCGGCACCTCGGCGTCTCCAAAAACCGTAAATGTAGTTAGACGTAAAGCAAATTATTATTACTATCATCGAATGGAGGAGAATAGGTTACCTAGGAGAATAATGGACAGTTATGGAGGGTAAGAGAAGTAGAGGGAGACCAAGACGACGATGGTTAGACTATATTTCTAACGATTTAAAGATAAGAGGTACAGAACTAAATGAGGCCACAACACTAGCTGCAAATAGAGGATTGTGGCGACGTTTAGTAAATTCACAGAGGCTTGCAGACTGAACGCTGAAAGGCAAAAAGGTATATAATGATCATGAATTATTATTATTATTATTATTATTATTATTATTATTATTATTATTATTATTATTAAGAGGTATCTGGCTACAAAACTGGGCTTAGTACATAATGTGCCGACCCTTCGTATCTGGGAAAAGACCAGGAATAATAATTTAGTTTCTTCGATACCTAAAATATAAAAGTACATACACCAGTATATACAAATATTTTAGTGATCTTGAAAAAAATATTGTACTTGTGCTTCAATGAATGGTGTATAGTTCTTTCACTTTTCAAGGAACATGGTTGCTATGGATACTACCCCGCAAAACAGTGCACCTACTGCAAACTTCCATGACTTTGTTTCACTGGGAGAACAGTTGGCTTTGTTTATGTTCGTTATTGAGGTCTTCGTGTTCTCATTGGCTACGGCGAAATCGATTGATCTGCTGAGCTTGGTTATAAATTCTTGGCCAGAGAGAGAGAGTGGCGTAGCGTGATCAGGTGGGGGAGGTGGGAATGCTTCCGGTCTTCTGTTCCTTGAGACAGCTTTGTTTACAGTATCGTCTCGACTCTTTCTAATACTCATCCCTACCTTTTGACTGAATAGAGGAAGCATGTGTTGAAGTACGTTCAACTATGATACAGTATATAAATTAAAACCATGTGGTTATACCCTGTAAGAGGGATTTTTGTTAACCCGGTGTTGCGCACACTCAGGCTGACCCTCAACATGTGACGGTAGGATTTTTTTTTTCCACTTCTGGCAGCTCTTTGGTGTCTCATTAGGACAGGTGGATATTCGGTGACTCGGGGATGACCAAAGGAAAATAGCGACCGTACCATCAACGGAAAGGCTCGACATTTTATCTGCATTTAGTGTGGCTTTTACCATGACGAATAGAATACCTAGTGAGATAGAGCTGAGCAAGCTCCCGCAGAGCGCCGCTGGTAGAGCCCAACACCAACGATACACGGTCAGATGTTTCAACGGAGGTTACGCTCAATCGCAAATGCCCAAATAAAAGACCCAATCGTTTAGACTTAGAACAATAATGTCCGAGAGTTGTAATTAATATTCTCAGTCCCCATGTAGAAATACCTTTCGACTTTAATCAGAGAATATACAAAATAAAATGGAATAGTACGAAACCTCGTGCCCCTGCCGGATCCGCAATCTTTTATTTCCGTAAGAACTGAAAAATTACTTTCACTTCCGTGACGGAGAGAACACACAGGATATACACTTGATACATGTTGAGGATTGCCTAACAACATACCCGGCCCCATGATAAACTAAACACTTTTCGATCGAAGGATGGGGAAAGGGCTCAACCCCGGCACATCAGTTTCCCAACCTTCAATATTTAAACAGTCTTGAATAAAGATATTTTAAATGGAAATTTGTACTGACTTTTTTACAGTCCTCTTGCGTACTTTCACATTCCTTGCCAATATTTGCATGTGGTTTATAAATGAAGTCAGCACTAATTCAGTTTTCGGCTCACAGCTTCTTGAAGGCGATAGTGCCTGCAAAGTGTCGCTCTAACGGATCCTGAACGAGTTTTCATGTCAATACATATGCATAACCTTTTTCCCAGAGCCATTCGCTCATCTTCGTGTAGTTCTAAGTGTTACCATTAAGGATTCCACGGTCCTAAATGAGGCAAACGTGTTACCTGTAAAATTTTAGAGCTGGAAGAAAAGTTATGGCAGTTCTGTGAGATGAGAGTCTTGGAATATGTTAATCGGATCAGAAACATTTTTGAAGTCGCATGTAAATGCGCGTCCTCACTGCCTACAAATCCTGTCAGTCCTGTTTCTCGATAAATTAATTCCTTTTCCTACTGGGTGCCTTTCGCAAAATTTGGAAAGATGACATACCGCACGTGGTTTTAATTTTTACCTCACACAAGGAAGATCTAAGTTTCCACCATTCAATACGAAACAGTCCGCCTTTATAATTAAATCTGCCGAAAAATGCACGTCATAAATTCTGCTTTTGGCCGACAATTGCTTATCTTTCTGCTGGGTAACTCTGGCCAGTTTCGCAAGATCATATTCATTTGGCGGTGTAAAAAAAATCGCCACTATCCCGCTTATTTACGTAACCAAATTTAAAACCAGGAACGAAACGGTACACTTTTCGAAACAATAGAAAACTAGTTGATTGCACACACAAAGCACTGCACGGATACTAATACAGACTGTCAGAAAATAATAAAATAAACAAATTTCCTCGATAGTAGTTAGAATTATCACAATGATTTCACGCACGCACATTTTGTCGATACTTTGGTGCACGTGTTGTTGAATCTGGTGCGTTGCGACTGCAGCGCCACACTCCGGCAGGGCCACAAACGACAATGTTGAGAGAGCGGAGTGATACCACTAGGTAAATAAATGGAAATGGCGTTTGGCTTTTAGTGCCGGGAGTGTCAGAGGACACCCGTAGGCGACGTGCGCGTCATGATGAGGATGAAATGATGACGAAGACGACACACACACCCAGCGCCATGCCAGGGAAATTAACCAATTATGGTTAAAATTTCTGACCCTGCCGGAATCGAACCCGGGACCCCCATGGCCAAAGGCCAGCACGCTAACCATTTAGACATGGAGCCAGACATACCACCGGACTGAACTGTGATCTGATCAGTCACCTAGGGCTTAAAATCAGAGCCACTCAGCCCAGTGATGCATGATCTGTTACGCAATACTAGAAGTACCTATTTAACAACAAACTTGAACAGAGCAAGCAAAGCCACTTCTGCGTAGGTCACGGAGATCCCTCAAGGACTAGAAGGTAACTTCATGTTGAAGTTAGCACTGTGTCTGGCTTCCTTTGTTCCCAGAAAATAACCTTGTACTCGCTTCTGTCGTTGGCTAAGTAAACCTTAGGGGGTATGAGCATATGCAGATGGGGACGTATCTTTTCTAAATATCTAGAAAGAGAGAGAGAACGCATTTCATTCTTGTTCTTCAGAGTTACATAACAAAAACTGCTGACAACCTTTTGTTCAGTTCATTGTACCTCGAATTAGGTATCCAATGTGAAGGATTCATCGTAATTAGCAGCTGCCAGCTCCACTCTCGATCAGCTATTGTAAGTCTTTCTCTGTATTTTCTGCCCCGCTAATTGCTGCTCCTCGAGGCAACATAATGTTTTCATCAATATTATGTTGTGAAGCAGATTATATGGCCTTCCCACCGATATGAATTCATTCTGCATTGAACCTATCTCGTGTTACCGGGCTGTTTTACAAAACTACATATTATGAGCAGTGATATTGTAATTAAAAGATGCAATGTCTCTCATAAGTGCCATTTCTTCCAAACAGTAAGACATTCAAGAAGCGAGTTCGTAGTGCATAGTAACTAATGACCTAAACCTGAGTAACCTCCGTTCTTTTTCCATAGTCTTTTCACGGTTAAAAGGGAATCTGCTCCTTATGTCGCTTTCTTCCAGTACTCCCTGTCCTGTACCCTAATAGAATCGGTATCGGAATGTTCAAAAGTCCAAACTCTCAATCTTGTTCCTTGTCGTCCTAGTGCTGATTCACCCTCTAACGCAACTATTTCAACTCGGTAAGCTTCTAGTCTTCTTTCAATATGACTAAACCATCAGTCTAGTTTCTTTTAATTTCCTGAAATTTGAGTTATTATCTAAGATTCGCGAAGAACGTCATTTGAGATTTTGTCCAGCCCGGTCACTGTGGGCATGTCGTAGCGTGCTCACTTCAGTCAGTTCATTTTCCTTCTCGCCTAATATTCAGAGCTTATAGCAAGGCTCGACGAACCGTTGTTTTGTATACAATATTTTTTCTTTTAGATGCAGTGGCAGTTTCACAGACAACCCCTATTGCTACTAGTTACTTATCCTTTTGGTGACAGTTTTATCAATATTTGCATTGTCTGGAGACTCGTCAAGGATACCGGAAGGTGAACGTATATATAGTCCTTCACAGGATAAATTACTGTGTAGATACTCCCGTTGGAATCTCGGAACTGCTTTTATTTTTCAACATTGTCTCCCTGTAGACCAATGCATTTGGTCCAGCGATGTTCCAATGCCTTGATCCCATCTCGAAAATGAGATTCCTCCAGGCTTGCAAATACCTCTCCAATTCGGCTGTCGGTTCTTTCCTTGTAGAAAATCTCCCTCCAGCGAGGAAAATTTTCAGCTTGGGGGAATAGATGAAAGTCTGATGGTGCCAAATCAGGTGAATAAGTTGGACGTGGCAACAATTCGTACCTCAGTTCATGAAGTTTTGCCATGGCAACACTTGTGATGAAAGATGACCTTTTTCCTTGCCAAACCGGCCTTGTTTCGCGTATCTTTTCCTGTAGTTGGTCTAGGAAGTTTGCATAGTATTGCCCCGTAATTGTTTGGTTAGTAGGAAGATAATCTATCAGCAGAATGCCTTTTGCATCCCAGAAAACTGAGGCCATGACCTTTCCGGCCGAACGCTTTCTTTAGTGGTGGTGAATCAGCAGGTTTCCACTGCTTTGACTGCTGTTTTGTCTCTGGGGTATACTAGTGAACCCAAGTTTCATCTGTAGTCACAAACCGGCGCAAAAAATCTTGTTGGTTGCATTGAAAAAGGTCCAGACTTTGTTCGGACATTTCCAATCTGGTGCGTTTATTGTCCAGTGTCAAGAGCCGCGGCACCTATCTTGCGGATAATTTTTTCATACCCAATTCTTCGGTTAAAATATAATATACCCGTTCAGAAGACATCCCTCCAGCTTCAGTAATCTCCCGCACTTTCAGTCGACGATCCTCCATGACCATTTTATGCACTTTTGCAATAAATTCTGGGGTCGTAACACTTTTTGGCCGTCCACTACGCGGATCATCCAAGCTCTCCCGACCAAATTTAAACTCGCTGGTCCACTTGGCAACAGTTGAAAATGGAGTAGAGTCCCCCGGTGTGTTATGAAAGTCGGCATGAATTTCCTTTGCTTTAATACCTTTCTTTACAAAGTATTTAATCACTGCTCGAATCTGTTTTTTCCATTGTCACAAATCACTACGCGGTAACAACAAAGGGTGTGTGATTATTGCGTGGGAACCTCGTTGCTCTAGCACTGACATCTAGCGGTGATTCCGAGAACTTTTCAAACCATCCTCGTATTAGAAGTAATGACCTCAGTCGAACGCCAGGCAATTGTCGGGATGATATTTGCCATATAGGCGCGTGTGCTGTGCTTCCACCCAGTCCTAGCCCCATTTTATTATCTGAGAGTCGCCATAATTTCATAGAGTTCATATGCACTGAGTATCAGGGATTGTTGACCGTGATTTCTCCAACTGATTATGTTAAACAATAACTTACGCTCCTCCCCCCCCCTTCCCCGATTTAGGGAGGAGACCTCAGATATTTTACATTACTTCCTGACCTCCCTATCAGTTAATTATTTCTCCCGACTTTAAGTTACGACTGCACAACTATAAATGTGTTTTGAAACTTCCATAGTTTAAGGATACCGAGCGAGTTGGTTGTGCGGTCAGGGGCACGCGGCTGTGAGTTTGCATCCGGGAGGTAGTGGGTCAGAATCCCACTGTCGGCAGCCCTGAAGTGGATTTTCCGTGGTTTCCCCATTTTCACACCAGGGAAATGCTGTGGTTGTGCCTTAAGGCCACGGCCGCCTCCTTCCAACTGCTAGGCCTTTCCTATCCCATCGTCGCTATAAGACCTATCTATGTCGGTGCGACGTAAAGCAAATAGACTTCCGTGGAAGGGAGTGGGTTCTAAAACCCAGAAACCCCCACTTGGCTACGCCCCTGGCTGAAGGAAATTCTCTTACGGGGTCACAGTATATGCCGAAAGTCGTCGTTCTACCAACCACTCTGTATAGCTGAAAATGCGTCTCTTATTAGCTGGCGCGTGACCAAAAGTGCTGTTCTTATTGTCAGCTTTAAAATGAAAAGTAAATAATGTCAGTGTTAAATCTGTTTTCTTTTCTTTTTTCTCCATTGCGGTGCATCGTGGTGTTTTTGCCGTGGTCGTCATTGTTTTACTGTTCCGGAGGTAAATCAGTAAGACTTGCGTAAGTTCAGCTATTGTGATCAGTTGCCAATATAGGTGTTTCTTTTTTTTTCTTTTTTTTTTTTCTACTGGCTTTAGGTCGCACCGACACAGATAGGTCTTATG
Organism: Anabrus simplex; assembly: GCF_040414725.1. Classification (NCBI taxonomy): domain Eukaryota; kingdom Metazoa; phylum Arthropoda; class Insecta; order Orthoptera; family Tettigoniidae; genus Anabrus; species Anabrus simplex. Next base: position 340,827,192 of record NC_090268.1, on the reverse strand, counting down.
GCGACGATGGGATAGGAAAAGCCTAGGAGTTTGAAGGAAGCGGCCGTGGCCTTAATTAAGGTACAGCTCCAGCATTTGCCTGGTGTGAAAATGGGAAACCACGGAAAACCATCTTCAGGGCTGCCGACAGTGAGATTGGAACCCATTCTCTCCCGGATGCAATCTCACCGCACGGCCAACGCGTCCCGTCAATATAGTTTTATTGTAACAAGTTTGTTCATCTAATGGTCAGATGCTGCTACTTTTGTTTTGAATTTACCGTATTGGTTGTAATTACGATACGGCGTTGGTGTGTTCATTCAAGATTTGATGTTTCCTTAGGACGAATAAATATTACTCGGAAACATTTTTGGAACAGCTTCCATTTATTACTGAATCGAAGAAAGTCATATTTTGTGTCCTATATTATTTACCGGTGTGATTTTTTTTGACATTACATAGCGGTAAAAGCGATGTTCCCATAATCTTCAGATTTTTTGTTTTCGGATGTTGGCAGGTATGTGTGGAAGGAAGTCTACATTTTATTCATTCTTGTACCTATAATTTCATCCAGGAGTTTAGAATAGGGAACGCTTAAGTGCGGCCAGTATCCAGTAATCGGGAGATAGTGGGTTCGAGCCCCACTGTCGGCAGCCCTGAAGATGGTTTTCCGTGGTTTTCCATTTTCACACCAGGCAAATGCCGGGGCTGTACCTTAAGGCCACGGCCGCTTCCTTCAACTTCATAGGCGTTTCCTATCCCATCGTCGCAATAAGACCTATCTGTGTCGGTGCGACGTAAAGCAAATAGGAAAAAAAAAAGAGAATAGGGAACGATGTTCTTGATGATTTTTATATATCATGATTCGGCAATAATTGAAAGAAATATTTGTTCCCAGTTTCTCACAACGAACGAGCATTCTTGACATTATTTCTTAAATAGCATACTTCCGCGTTAATAGTAGTTCGCTGATGCGGAAGAACAGGCTTTGTTTGAGTGCGTTGTGGGTGTAATTGTTGGTTGAATGTAACGTCAGTTTACTTGCAAGAGTTTTAAGAGCACTTGCAGGAGAGTCGTGGCCCTTCATCTGCACGTACATCAAGCCCTTTGTGGTCTGTCCGCGGCTTCCTCGTTTTGTTCACCCGGAGATACCACGCAAGGAACGATGATTAATAGCATGGCTTCCGCCCCATCCAATTATTTTTTAACAATCACGATTGCTTGCAGCATTCCACATATAAACTTGTATGTTCCAGAGATAATATAATCGGTCCGTGAAGTTGTCTTTTTACTCCCGAAACTCGCTATGCTAGAGGCAGATTGTTCCAGATCCTGAGTATGACAGATAATCTGTTAACAACTTGGAGAGATCGACTACAGTATACTGCTCTTCAAGGTTCACTATGTGCAATAAGGCGCTTTATCGTATGGCCTTAGCTGCTGTTCTAGAGATGTTTTGATTTCTCGCAATTGACGCTGTCATTCTGAACGTCCCGTTTAACTCGACATGAACTTCAAAGCTTTATTGGGCTACCCCTGGAAGAGTTTTATTTAACATAGTCGGGTGAACGACAAATGTCTCAAGAGATCTTTATGCTGACACCGCACTTTTCTCGCCCTTAAAAAGATCAGACTAACTCTATTAGCGTGAGATTCCGAGGCAGACACTGATCCACAGAGGGTAAAATAAAATTAATTATCTAGGAATACGTTGCTGATGAATATACAAGTTAGCGTCCGTAGAGAATTCATCCTGGACCTCTTTCCTCAAAGCATTTTCGAGTAGATTCCTTGTTCTCCTTTATCTTTTATCTTAATTATATTTTAGTTTCACTGCAAATCTTCCACTTGTTGGTTTTAAGATTAATGTCCGTGCTGGCTTATAACTGCTGCATGCATATGATTGAATTAATTTTCCTCTAAATTCATAAAATTATTTCCAGTCTCGAGATTTACCTTTCGGAGCTTGCGTTCATTTAACTTCAAATTCCATTATTTAAAAAAATGTAATGCTATTCGCGGAAGCACATAAAGGGTAGTCAACTTGTACAGTTTGCTAGTTGATAAAAACCAAATGGTCCGTTCACTGACAAAGCCAAGCCATTGAACTGAAGAAATCTCTAAGGAATACTTTATATTTTTCTCTCAAATGCCTCGAAAATGTTACTTTCCCCTTTGTATGAAAATAAATCAACGGTCCATACGTGTACTGTTGAAACTGTAAACTCATTTATAGGACGGCGTCATAAACTCCTGTGGAATAAACTCCGCTGCATACTTTCAGTACCTTACGTTTCTTTATCATTAACTTTACTCATGTACGGCTGAAGAAGATACAAAGAGATAAAGCTATAAAATGCAATTTTTCAAATTTTCAGCAGTGTGCGCAAGCGACAGTCCAAACAGTTAGAGTAAGAAAAGAATATTTGTTGAGAATATTCAGTATGGTCTTAAATTGAGGCATTACTTACTTGCAGCAAACTAAAGAACTTTAAAACACGCTTATGGCGATTTAATACAGTAATGTCGTATGGTACTTGTCAATCGTTCAGTGTCGGAAAGTTTTAGCAGTAGATCAGTAATAACAAACTGAAACGGTGATAGTTCTGCCAAGACGTCTTGAAACTTCAGACCCCTTAGGTCACTTACACAAAATATTAGACATTACCTTGCAAGTAAAGGAGGGCCTACTGTATGTAGATACATTTCGTCATTCGACTTCCAGATGTTTCGACCTTTTAATCTTTTGAACGAAATATTGAGAATTTTACTCGGTGGAAAAGGAGACGTCGTCTTAGTTTCTGTGTGGACGAGGTTTTCAGATTGCTGAATTAAAGTTGTTGAAATATATGGGGAATATTTTAATAAATATTGTTCTTTAATGCTTAAAGAACTTTTTAGATAACGCAGTATACAAATTATCGTGTGTTTTCGTAACTTGGGAACTGCCAATCATACAAAATATTTTGTGAAGAGAATGAGCGTTCCACGCCTAAAATTCGGTCTGAATTTTATGATTACGTTCAGTGGTACTTTCCCGAAAGAATAGTCTGTTCAGTATCATTACATATTCTGGTTAAAGATCAATCCATATCTCTGTACAGGCTATGAAGGCCCCTGCATGAATAGAAGATGCACGTTTCAATTATCCGCAACCCTGGGCACCGAATGAATAGTGTTGTATCCCAGTGTTTGGCCGTTTTCTTTTTTCTTTCTATGGGTTTTAAATCGCACCAACATAAAGGTCATGTGACGACGATGGCTGAATACAGAGCCAGGACTGGGAAAGTAGCGATTGTGGCCTTAATTAAGGTACAGCCCCCCCCCCCCCCCCAACCACCACCACCACTATCACCACCATTTGCCCGCTGTGAACATCGGATATCACGGAAAATAATCTTCAGGGCTGGATAGAGTAAGATTCGATCGAACCCGCATTTACCGAACGCTAGCTTACATCTACATAACTCAAACCGTATAGTCAAATCGCTCCCTAGCCTGCCATTTACCTGATGCTGCTTTGTAGTTCGAACTAAGTGGAACACAAGGTCGTATGCCTCACCAGAAATTGAAGTCCCATTCCTACACTTTTTTTTATTCCTGAGGCGGAAATCGAGCCCACATTCGCCGAGCATTCCTCTACAAAATTATAGTCAGACGTCCCTTTCATTGTGATGTCATTGGCTCGGCTAACATCATAATGTTAAATTGTTCTTCAATCTTCACTTACAATTTGTTCGTGGAATTCCCATCTTGCAGTCACTTCCAAGAACTGAGTTTGTAGGTTGAATTTTGTTTCTGGTTGGACAGCTGTATGATAGCTCGACTAATGACACAACGAGCTCTCTGTTTACCGATCTGGATAATATAATGACCTACGGCATGCACGAGTCAGACGGCCTACAGTACTATCAGTGCACTTTGATGTTGGTTTTTTTTATTCGTTTCAAGGATGTATACGGACTCATTACAGTAGACGGTATTGAACAGCAGTAATTGTATGCACTGTGCTCTTAATATAATGGTGTTTTATCACCCCCCAGAGTTGTTCAGTTTGAAAAGCAGAACGCTTTGCACTGTGATTTCTTCAGTATGTGTAGCCTGCTTCAAATACTGACCTCTTGGTGATTTATTGCTGGAGATTGGCTGAAAGGGAAAGGAACTTCTGTGGAAAAGTGTAATGATAGTGTACCTCAGAAAATTCATACACACCTTTTCCATCTGAGATTTGTCGGTACATTGCTCAGAATTTAAAAAAAGGTAATTCTGCATCAGTCGCGTCCACAATAAGAAGGAAATGCAATTTTGAAATTTCCGTCATGTCTGTCTCTGCGTGCATCATGAAAAGACTGAACAGAATTTGATGAAAATCGATATGTTAAGACGGGAAATTAGGTACTACAATCTGGGCTACAAATAATTTGATTACCAGTGGGTGAAATGGTAGTTTAGGGGAAGGACTATCTCCTATCGATCCTATTCGCCTATCGATAAACGCTACATAACAAAAGTTATCGAAAAATAATGCAATTCCCGATCATTTATCTGATACAGTTTTACCGTGACCACTATAAGAACAGATATTCATGAATTTAGACTTTTTCTTAGTCTATATCAACACCAGGTCACAAGAAAATGGCGGTATAGAACTGAATGCAAGTTAGTAGCCTATATAAAGTCTGGGAATGAGGCACTATAGTCTTATGCTGTGAGACTACTTGGCTGAATGGTCAGTGCCGAGGCCTTCAGTGCAGAGGGGCGGGGATTTTAATCGTGTTTGATTAATTCTTCTGGCTCGGAGACTGGGTATTTGTCCCAACACTTTTCTGCTCATTTTCAGACAACGCATTACACTACCAACCACCACAGAAACACGCAGTAGTGATTACATCCCTTCATGTAAGATTGGCGTAAGGAAGGGCACCCGGCTGTAAAACAAGGCCAAATCCACATGTGCGACACAGTTTACACTCGCGACTTAACGGAAGATGACTAGGCTGTAAACAATTTTATTCACGCTGGTTGAAATGGTAGTTTAGGGGAAGGCCTAAAATGCAATTGTGGTCCTATCGATAAATACTACATAACAAGTGTTACAGATAATACAGTTGCCGATTATTCGTCTTATACAGTTTTTAAACACAGTTTTGCCATACCGCCTATGATAACAGATGTATTCATAGGTTATGTAGACCAAAGATATCTACGAAATGTCACTGTAATATTTGTCCCAAATGGAATGAAAAATCTGAAAAATCTGTGGTAATACCGCCGTTACTAGAGAAATATGTATACGTACTTACGGGCTGTAGACAGGACTCCCTTATGTTGCATTCCGCTGCTCGTGCCGTCTTTTGTTTCTTTCTTGAGGTCCAGGGCTAGCACCGACGAATGGAGTGCTGTGTCTGTGAATTCTCATTATTTGTCCATATGACAAGCGTGGGAATTTCAGACAGCAAAATAGCATGATCCCTGGACCAATAAATGTCATTTAATAAATGAGTTGGGACACAAAACGTATGAGCAACATGAAGAAAACGACACCTAATGAATTCAAACAACTTCAGTGAGCAAAGACATCACACACGAAAGTGTTAGACAAACAAAACACATACGGAAGCGCTGCAACGTACCAGAAAAAATAGTAGAAAGGTAGTAAAGTATGTATCCATATTATTCTCAACTAAATTATTTCGTACTGTTTCTTAATTTACCGCGGTTTTTACACTTTATTTGAGTAAAACCAATTATCTTCCATTTGGGACAAATAATGCCTTTGCTGGCGGGACCTAGTGTTTATAGTGCACTACGTCTTCTGGTATGGGCTAGAGCAATTTTGTTACTTTCATTGATCTGTCTCAGCTTTATCCTTGGCTTTGACAAAATGAAGGTGACTGAGGTGTGAGTGATGCTAGTAATGCCATTCCTTCTGCAGCCAGTCCCTGCTATGAATGGTGTGAAGATATTGCTCATAGGGTCGGTTGGTGCATGCATTTCAGTGGGCTTGGCAAACTGATATGTAATAGCAACTTCTGGCTTGGTGAGGAAAGCAACGGGAAACTACCTCACTCCTCATTTCCCTAGTACGCCTCTTCAGTGATGCCTAGGCCATCTATAACAGCTGATGGCATGCTGTTGAGGATCCAACCAGCCTTCGGGCTGAGGACTAAACATACATACATGGGACAAATATTACTGTGACATTTCCTAGATATCTTTTGTCTACATAACCATATTCATAATTTGGACTTTTTGCTTAATCCATGCCAATGCCGAGAATCGCTAACATGAAAATATTGTTCAGTCATGTTAACTGGCGATGGTGGTCGTTTTTATCGATTCTTAATGGTGAAATATCGTGTGGTCATCATCACATACCGGCGAAGAAAATTGTAAAGATAACTATCAAAATTAGGGGAAATCGTGAAGGAACGTCATGAAAGGAGGAAGAACTCTTTTCATTGGATACCCTAATATCAGAGTCTGAAGAAAACTAAGTTATGGCCTGCAATATCGAAAGCTCATAAAATTGATCAGCAATAGCATTACATTGACTATTGTGTGGTTGTTTTGTGCTTTTTGTCCTCTGCTGCCAATCATCTCCGTTAGGTGGTATTACTGCCGAACAACCTGCCTGCGCATTGGCAGGAAGTGGCTAGGGAGATCAATAAAAATACCTTTTCTTTAGCATGCCATTCCTCTGGTACATTCATGTTCTAACTACTGGTACGTAACACACTGGTTCATCACAGTATTCCTTCTATGAGGCGCTGATAGGAATAGATGGAGTGCAAACTTAACGGAAAACGGCAGAGCAGTCTTTATCGCTGTCTGGCGTAGTCATTCCAGCTCGGAAACTTACCGTTGTTAGAACACCTATGTAGTACTATTCGTGAAGTGTGCCTTTTTTCATTTGATCGAGCATTTCGTAGGACGAAATTGCTTCTAAATGAGACAGTCTAGTTGGTTAATATTGTATTCTCACAAGAATACTGACGTCATGTCGAGTTCGGTTTAATATTTGCATCTATTACAGCATCACGGAAAAAATGGATGGGTGGGTTTATATGCCGCTTTGTATTTCGGTATAGAATAAGGTCGAGTGTGATCTTATCTATAAGTTGTTCAAAAATTTTCAGCAGGAGGGGATGCCTCGGTATGGGCCTAAAGCATAAAACTAGATGTCGCTTTTACAGTTGTTTTTACACGAAAATGGCTCATGCTGATTTTTTTCTGAGCCTTTTTTCGATACAGCCAAAAATAACGGGGAGAGAGAGAGAGAGAGAGAGAGAGAGAGAGAGAGATATTTAAGTGGAAGAACCGGTAACTAACTCTATAGACTGTAAAGAGTTGTCAAGAATATAGTTTCGGTTACATTTTAAACGTCTTGTACATCTGTCTGTATTTTTTTAGTATTAACACTGCAGTAGTCGCACACAATTATATGCCATAGAAGGTCGCGTGGCGTCTTGGGGACGCAATTTTGTTTCTTAGCCAATTATGCTATCTCTAGTTTCGAATGAAGATTTACATTCATTTCAGGACATTTTGAAGGGATGGATATAAATTACTGAATCTAATTTATTGATACAGAAACAGGTAACGGTGGACATTAGGCAGTAGAGTAGGAGCATAAAAAATTGACATACCACGTAGGTTATACACCCGATTTATTGCTAGCCAAGATGTCCTTGGAATTTGTGTGGCTATTTTTCCATGCAGCATATAAGTAATTAAGGCCTTTATTTCACATGTTAGTAGATCGAGCGCCCCTTTCTCTGCTGTAGTTTGAACCTGTTCTGTTTTCCCGTTTGTGCACTCCACTATAGTAGATAGCACTGTCATCAGAGAATAGTTCCCAGCTTACTTCAGGAATTTTAGCAAGTTCACCACACCAGGTAAACTCTTAACAATGTGTTATCGCCGGGTTTGAACATCTCTGGGAGATGCCACGTAGGAACTCCATTTTGCTTTACAAAATAGTCATTTTCTCCTGCTTTATCACTTTTGAGTCTTGCTCAATGACAATACTTTCGCTTCTGGTTTCTTGTACTATTCCTCCTCACCACTATACAATTCACCATCATAAACATTCTCTAGTAAACTGCACAATCCTTCTGTCGGCAAGGCTGTCAAGGTTATATCTCCTTCCCTTTCCACTCATATTCAGCCTTAAAAGTATGGGAGATTGAAGTTCTGGCAAGAAACAATGCAATCTGAGACATTCTGATGAATAATTGCTGTAGTAACATTGAAGATAATACTTCGAAACGAGAACTTGCTTTGTAGCAGTGAAGTTCGCGTGGCGTGTATCAGACGCCGTTGACACTTGTGTAACAATGACTCATAACCAAACAAGTTAGACTAACACTGATGCTTCATTATGTTGGTTGTGAATAGTTATTTGAACAGTAGATGGCATTTCTGGGCAGTGGCCTTGGTAGTTTCCTTTCAGTGACATAAATAAACTAAGTGTTGTCTCTGACGCCGCGCGACCCCTTCCGGGTTAACCCAATACTTCACTTTCTTTTATACGGGAAGGAAAAGATCAAGATCAGCAGTAATGCAATATATATATAGGCCTACGTCAGAAAAAGCCAGACAGGCATGCCCACTCACGTCCCAACTCTGGGGAACAGTATGAAGGGTGGACAAACATGTAATCACACGCATGCTGAGTGATTGTACTGTCAACGACGAGTACTGCAACTAGTTCTCAATAATAAGATTTATGGAAACACATCGAGAATAGAGAACTCATTCGTCAGTTCACATTAGAGGTGGTGAGAAACCGAAGGTCTCTTCATCTGTTAAGCCAAGCTTCTGAACTGAAGGAATGATGAATATTTTCGTTTCGAATATCTCAGACGCTTTAACAGTTTGTAAAACGTTACGGAAAATCGATCTAAGTCCCTTTTTTTAAAAAACATAATTAAGTTGGCGTAGCCATATCACACGGAAGTTCTTAATGGGAAATTTCGTGAACATCTCGCCGGCACGTTATGTTGATATTGACTCTCACGTGTTCTTTATTCCTCCTCTGGTGGAAGTCCAATGGTGAACAGTGAGGATGGTTGTGGGGATGGGAAATTAAAACTGTATTGATGGTGCGCAGAAATGTTAATTTCTGCCCGTATGTTAGCTGTTCATTTTAGCCGTTATGGCATTTCCGAGAGTTCGTTTTCCAATTGAATACCCATCTCCCTTCTGTCAGCGTTTGGTCTGGATCTTCTATTACCTGGTAGATGGGGGAGTTAATAGTGCTGGCGGAGATGGTACGGGTTTGGATGAGGGTGACGGTGAACGCCTCAGATCGATAAGACTGCTGAATAAAGGCTTCAAAGTCATCTTTCATTCCTGCACTGTACCACAAAGTTATAATATTCTGTTTAATTTAACCCTTTCAGTCCCAATTTTTATTTGCCCTTATGCATGACCCATCTCACGTTTTTCTGGATGTAATGCAATCTCAACTATTCGGTCGACTCATCCTGTGAGTCATGTGCTCTATTCGCGGCAGTTGATCTCAGTTGAACTATCGTCATATCAGTATCTCCTCAAGCCATGAAACCAACGTGATCTTGACCTTCCAGTTCCTCTTGTACCACCCACCACTCGGAGCCTGACGTCCTTTTTTTTCCCCATGGGAGGTACATCTCATTGTGATCGAAATAGGGTAGCTTGTGTATCACATAACTCCCTTCCTAAACGATTTTTGGCCTAAGATTTAATTATTTCTAATTCTTGTGCTCTACAGTATTTTCAGCACAAGTCTCCAATACCAAACCTGAAAGGCATAGGTCCTTACGCAAACTTTCTTATGGGTTCATGTTTCGCAGCTATATATGATAATATGGGAATCGATGGCACTGACAAAGTTTAATGACAGCAATGCAACGAAACCATTAACTATAGCTCTCTTAACTCTTTCACCAGAATTGATCACATTGTAATAAGCCTTCACAGATTCAGAATGAAACTCTTTCATCATGCTTTATTTTACACCTGTAAGCAGTCGTGTTGGAAGGGTTGTCGAAGCTAAACTTAAAGGCCCAGAAGTATTTAATAATAATAATAATAATAATATAATAATAATAATAATAATAATAATAATAATCCTAGTTCGAAAATCGAATTTGGATGAAAAAGAAACCACACGAAATTTTTCAATTCACAGAAAAAATCAGATACGATCAGAAAGAGACGACTAAAATTCTACGGACACCTACACGGAATGGATAACAGGCTGACAAAGAAAATTCTAAATCTAGCTCTAACCCTGAAAATCCGCAACAATTGGTTAGCAGAAATTCATGAAGATCTACAAGAAATGGGTATTGAGGACGAAACCATTCAAGATAGACTGAAATTTAAAAGCTTAGTAAACAAACATAAATTTGCAGAGAAACCAACAAGAAAAAATACAGGCTGGACAGAAACACGCAGAAAGGAACACAGTGAAAACATGAGATATTGGGAGGAAAAGAAGAAACATTGTGCGAGATAAGTTCGGACGCGCTCCACAGTTGGGCACAACGAATCAAAAAAAAATGATCGAGTTGGTTATGCAGTTTTGGTCCATAGTTGCCAGCTTGTATTCGGGAAATAGTGGGTTCGAATCCATCTGTTAGCAGCCCTGAAGATAGTTTTTCGTGGCTTCCTGTTGTCACGCCAGGAAAATGCTGGGGTTGTACCTTAAAGACATGGTCGCTTCCTTCCCACTCCCATCTCTTTCGTATACCATCGGCGCGACGTAAAACAAATAGAAAGTCATATGGCTTCAGCTGCATTGCATACATTTCAATGCGGTGCCATTTAAGTTGTCTCTGCAATACTTGTTACCAGAATACTTTGGCCAAAATGCCGCGACCGAAACTTGCGCTAACCGATGTAATAAGAAAATTTGGCTTTGCTTCGATCCAGGAGAAAATTCGCGAAACGACTAGACAACCATGGTTTGGATATAAACAGTGAATAGATGATAAATTGGTTGCAAAGCTGGGCTACTTACCAGAATTCTTCGGTAAGAGAAACTAGGGACGATCTAAGAAGAGAATACATTTCCTATACCGTCTCAAAATAATTCCTGCAGGACAATAATCCAGCACCTTGAAATCTCAAAGAACCGTAGGAATGCCTACCATGAATATCAACCCAGAAAACTCTTGACTGAACATTGTTGGGAAGCTGTAGGTCTATACTAGTTTTATCTCCAACCACCACGCTTCACGGGAACAGCGCTGTCCTGTTCCTTTCAGTATGTTGCGACCGAGCTCTACTTTGGTACTTTGGGATAGAATAAAGAATTTTACTCGCTCTAGTTCTGTCACTGACACAGACCATAACTTTGAAAAACGTTTGAGGCTTAATTGCTTGCGGACATAGAAGTCTTGAAAGGGAGGAGAAAGTTGTCGTGGAAGACATATATTCACGTTTAGGCCATATTTGTTGTTGCTCGTTTCCAAGACATGGGTCAATATGATAATCGGTCTTGTATAATGACGATGTGAACATTGCAAAATAAAATCAATCGGTATAAACGCTCTGCTGCTTCTAGTATTAGGAACTTAGATTAGGCTAGGGTTTGGCACTGTCTCAGGACTAGAAATAAGGAAACTTCCTAGCATTTACCTGGAGTAGTAAACCATAAAAGAAAAAAATCAATGTTCAAGGCATCAATCTATTATTCCAGACCACACCAACTTAGGTAACTTAACGTCAGACCATGAACGATGCTAGTAATGCCATTCCTTATGCAGCCAGTCCCTGCTATGAATGGTGGAAAAATGTCGCTTATAGGGTTGCTTGGTGCACGCATTTCAGTGGGCTTGGCAGACTGATATGCAGTGGCAACTTCTGGCTCAGTGAGGAAAGCAACGGGAAACTCACTCCTCATTTCCCTAGAACGCCTCTTCCGTGACACCTAAGCCATCTATGACAGCTAATGGTTGACCTGTTGAGGATCCAACCAGCCTTCGGGCTGAATACCCAATATACATAGTACGAAGACTGCGCTCTCGATAGAATCTGAAACCTAAACAGGAGCGAAGAATGCCATTAGCATAAACGTTGGCAATCTTTAAATGTACCAGAGTGCCGAAATGTTCTCGCATGCAAATACCACTGGATTGATCTGGGACTGAACCCACTAACTTGAGCTCAGAAATCCAGCGCTCTACAGCCTGACCCACTCAGCTCGACGTTGATAGTTCCTTCGCAGAGAACCTGCACTTGTTCTTATCGCTCCCATGGTCTCTCAATCCTGAGGATTGTGATATCTAAGAATATTTATAATTTGCGGCCAAATGAGTTGCTTTTGTGAGGGACGTACTAGTTGCATATTTCATGCAGTCTGTCCAATGTGTAAGAGTTCGTCCTGGTTTCCTCTTCCCATAAGCATTGCCTAGGATGTGTTCTTTGAAATTACCTTCTCCACGTCATATGTTGTGAATTAAGAATGGAGGAATTCTTTGTTGGCGTACTACAGATAGTGATAGACTCTTATCTCCTTGAGGATGGACTCATTAGCACGAAATGCCGTCCTAGGAATGTGAAGCTTACTACTCTAGCCCCACACCTCAAATAAATTACTCTTTCTCATACCTGTAGTTCCTAAGGTCTACGTTTCAGAACCATTGAAGGAAACGGACAATATTACTCTGTGCAGCCCCGAAGGCCCTTTCTCTACCAAGCGACTGTTGCTCAGAGCGAAGGTCTGAGAATTACGTGGTTTCGTTTGGTCGGCGCGATGAATTCTCTCTGCCATTGTTGGAATTCTAGACCGGGCCCGCTATCTGTCAGGTAGCTCCTCGGTTATAACCACGAAGTCTGAGTAGACCTCGAAATTCCTGACTGGCCAGGAATCGTACCCCGGGCTTGCGGGTGAGAGGTGGCTATGCTACTCCAATACAACGGGGTCGTCAACTGACATTATATTCAGCTTTACTAAATGGAGCAATCTTTCCAAAAATGAGGTGGTTGAGGCATTCTGTTCTTGGCCATGCCTATCCTCTTCTGGATCCACTTCGGAGTAGTTGTTGCTAGTTAAAGCACCGATACAGTAGATCGGAAACTTTTTCCATTGTTCTGAAAGCACTGGATTCATTCAGTTTCCCGGCCATATCAACTCTCATTTCTACGTCATCCACGGCAGTATGTACCTACTGTGTCGTCCATGTATCGGAGGTTCGGTGTGTTGGTGGCTCGTAAAAACACTTGCAAAGTCATGCAACTTATATCCACCGAGCAAGTAGCTGTGCGGTTTGAGTCCCGCAGTTATCAGCTTGCATTTGGGAGATAGTGGGTTCGAACCCCACTGTAGGCAGCCGTGAAGATGGTTTTCCGTGGTTTCCCATTTCCACACCAGGTTGCACCTTACTTAAAGCCATGGACGCTTCTCTCCCACTCCTAGCGCTTTTCTATTCCATCGTCGTCATTGGACCTATCTGTCATAGCGACGTAAAGCAAATTGTAAATAAATATTTTAAAAACTTTTCGAACCCCTGTTCAGTAAAAGCTTTGAGAATGTCGGGGATGGCATAATGAACTCTTATTTTATGTGTTTTTCCAAAATGCTCTGTAGAACAATTCGCGAAACATTATCGCTGCATTGTCACCTCTTAGTTGGCTAGAGATAGAGCATTTCAGAAATGAAAAATGCCTTGTTCGTTAGGTCGTAGCCGACATTCTCAGGCTTTCCCTTGCGCAGGGTTTCGTCGTACACTAATTTCGTGTGGCTATTTCTAGCCGGGTAAGGCAGACCCTCCGATGAGGGTGGGCGGCATCTGCCGTGTGCAGGTAACTGCGTGTTGTTGTGGGGGAGGATAGTGTTACGTGTGGTGTATGAGTTGCAGGGATGTTGGGGACAGCACAAACACCCAGCCTCCGAGCCATTGGAATTAACCAATGAACGTTAAAATCCCCGACCCAGCCGGGAATCGAACCCGGGACCCTCTGAACCGAAGGCCAGTACGCTGACCTTTCAGCCAACGAGTCGGACGTCTTACACTATACGTTCCTTTTTGAAAGTCTTATTTCGACCCCTCTATGGCCACTTCACTTCCTGCACAATCTTTTGAATCATCCTGTATGTTGGTGTACCTTGCAATCTGACATGATGCTGCATTCTCTAGTACCGGACATCAGTATTCACGCACAGTTAATTTCGACAATAGTGTCACGGTGTACACGACTCCTTAGTATACATGGGCTAACAACAATAGAGGGAGGGAAATGGCCCCTGATTTCCATTCAGTGAGGCATGTTCGCAGTGTTGACAAGGTACTATGCCCTCCTGACTGCGAGACCTCGGCGATCCATTATCCTGCTGTCTCAGGTCTTGACCTTGCCCTAGGACTCGGAGAGAGAAATTGTGGCTTGCGGTTAGACATATGGCAGCCTCCGTGTCACACATTATATCCTCCTGGCGTCAACATGTGTGAGAACAGATTGTTTACTGACCGCAACATTTGTCATATAACACGCATAATTCTATTCATAAAAAAACGAGAAAATGTAACACACGTGTGAGATATATTGTGTACGTTGTAACTTGAAATTACAATAAATGGTACACCGAGCGACTGGCTGCGTGGTTAGTGTCTCTTAGGTGTCTTGCTTGCTTTTGGGAGATTATGGGTTCGAATTACGGCCACTGTTACTTCCTTTCCGCTCCTAGCACTTTCCTACCCCAATTATAAGGAACAAAGAAAAGTGACGGTACCGTGAAACCGAAGTCTAGCCGTCCGAAGCTGATCCACGCCATTTTTAAGATACAAACCTGAAAGTTATGCGTTAAAATTCTACGAATCATTTTATATTATTACATAATATTACCAAACCAATCAGCTACGCGGTGCGATCATGGAGTTCTAAGCTTGCATTCAGAAGATCCGCCCGTTGCCAGCCCTTGGCCTCAGATTTTGACCCCGGACAAATGCAGAGTTTTTGACCTTCATTAAGATCAAAGCAATCTTAGTGTAGCTCTTCTCATCCCAGCGCCTCGCTTACCTATCATACGAAGTGCAACGTTGAAACACTGGTATTATTGTTGGATTGTCTGAACGATTTGTAGAAAGAAACTGCCAATCTTGCTAGTTGTTTTACGTCGCACCGACACAGATAGGTCTTACGGCGACGATGGGACAGGAAAGGGCTAGGAGTGGGAAGGAAGCGGCCGTGGCCTAATTAAGGTACAGCCCCAGCATTTGCCTGGTGTGAAAATGGGGAAACCACGGAAAACCATTTTCAGGACTGCCTACAGTGGGGTTCGAACCTACTATCTCCCGAATACTGGATACTGGCCGCACTTAAGCGACTGTAGCTATCGAGCTCGGCGCCAATCTTTGATATTGTGCATTTAAATGCTCTGTTGTCAGTATAGCTATACATACCCATTGATTGTCCGTGGTGCTTGGGACTGTTGTGGCTTTTCGTGGCTTCGTGAGCGGCTGACATTTTGCCACCCATGTTGTAGACTTTGTCAAAGTTGATACTTATAGCGCACGATTTTTTAAAAATCTACAGATCAATTCAAAATGATGTAGTCTCTTTCCAGTCGTCAGCATATGTTACCATGAATCCACGGCGTAGGTAAGGATTGGGAAAGCTATGTCAAAGACTTTATTAAACTCCCATTTCAACTAGTGTCCCGGGTTCAGATTTTGGTGAAATTGATCCGGACTTTAAATAATAGGTAGAGTATCCCATTTGTCCCATTTCAGCCTCCGTCCAAGTCCCGAATTGAAACGCTGATGCGGCGACCCCCATATAAACACGAGAAGAAAGTATCTTGGAGCATATTTGAAACTTAAATTTGGTCACAAAATTCCTTCCAGAGACGCGCGAACCAGCTGTCCTATATTTTCTTTGAAGATTTGCTCTACTTGCATCAATTTCTGACGTATTCATCCCCCAAGACTGCTGCGTATCCGAAATAATATGATGTCTGCATTCTTCAGCTTGTGTTATATATATATTAGAGATCTTCCTACAGCACTTGCAGACTGCCATAAGGACAAAGAGTGCTTTAACCAATGGAGATCATTTCTCAACAATTTTTAAAAATCTTTAAATGAAAATAGGGTAGCTTCAAGGTGGTTAAGGTCTAGAGGTGAGGTTTCTGAAGATGGCTATCTGCCTCTTTAATGCTGCTGTCACAGTTGAGTGGAGGTCAGCACTTAGTCCATCATGTCAGTACTTAGTCCATCTTTCAGGGAAGTTCACGAGTAGCCGAGGAAGGGTCTATCGAGTATCGATCTTGAAACTACTGATGCTTATGGACTCAAGCTTGTATTTGTCTTTGTAGTACGGTATTGTGATTTCACAGATTCAAGATCAGCTTCTTTAGGTTGGTCTTCATTTGTCTAGAACAGGATAGTCGGGTGGACTATGTAGCCTACTGTTGTGTGAGGGTCGATGGCGATGTCTATTCGTCTGTTGCTCCCGTCAGTTGAGAGAGAATGTACCTCTTGATGTGGGCAGTATCCCAGAATATGGGCAAGTGTTTTTATCTCTCTGTGACAGCGTCGACAGAGGCTGTTCTCCTGATATCTGCCCGGTACAGAGCGTACGGCTGACAAATTTGCTGTCATTCTTAACGCTTCTCCATTTCACTGCATGTCAAGCCCTTGTGGTCTCTAATCCATTCGTTAGCTGGTGTATGTTGCATAAAAATGATTACTCCCTTTCGCTTGAGGCTTATTACTCCAGCTCTCGAATGCCTTGAGTCGTAACTCTTGTCTTACTTCCCTCGTATCAACCCAACCGTGCTGCTTCGCCCGAATTCTTTCACTTTTTTAATGTTATGGATGATAACACAACCGAGAACTTGGACGATTATTTCTAAGGAGTGTCACTCTAAGAAGTTTTCTTGGGATAGTTCTGTTACTGGTATATGGGTGACCTTGTTCTTTTACTTTGTATACCGTGTAACATATAATCTTAAAATTTTTCAGTCTACTAATGCAAGTAATAAACCACTTGCAAATACCTGGCAAAGTAAATATTTTATTCATAGGACCTATTAAATTTCCGGATATTTTAGTGTTTTTTAAATCTTGTATTAGTTTCGACAGACTGTTACTTAAAGGTTATATGTTTACTAACGAGGGGAACCCGTTAAGTGTAACAAGCCGATTTGTCAGAAACTTCACTCAGTGAAAGAGGGATGAAATAAGTGAACACACGTTTCGGCTTACCCGTAGACAATGGACAGTTTCCGAGAAAATGACGTTCGAAGTTTCCGTCGTGCTTTATGTGCCTGTTAGTGTGTAGCAGGTTCAACGGATGCGGTGGCGCTGTGGCTTTCTCCCCGGCTGCACACCTTTGTGCCCCATGTTCAAATCCCGATGATTTGTTCATTTTTACTTTTCTCCATTGAGGATTACTTCACGCATGGTTTTTGTTCATTGTATTATGAAATATCGCCCTTCTTCGTCTATTAATGTTCTGTCTGGTAAGTGTATTTTAAAACATCAATTGTTCTGCACTCATTGCTCAGCAAAGGAATATCACGACTTGACGCGATGCAATTAATATCCACGCTTTGATTCATAATCAGTTGCAAGCGCCAATTTTTCAAAAATGATCCGTTATGCGTGGTTTGTCGCAAACTTATTGCCAATACGTAACATCTTGAGTAATGTCCGGTTCCATGGCTAAATGGTTAGCGTGCTGGCCTTTGGTCATAAGGGTCCCGGGTTCGATTCCCGGCAGGGTCGAGAATTTTGGTTAATTTCGCTGGCACGGGGGCTGAGTGTATGGGTCGTCTTCATCATTTCATCCTCATCAAATCAAAAGACCTGTACCTGGCGAGCCGAACTTGTCCTCGGACGCTTCCGGCACTAAAAGCCATACGCCATTTAATTTTTTTTTTTCATCTTGAGTAATGTTAGAGGTTCTTTTCCGATTGATATTCCCACCCAGAAATATAACTATGGCAAACCTGCCTTCGCGCAATGCTCGTGGTGTGTGTAATTTCTATATTTCGAATATTTCATTCCAAGGGAATGCACCGTATCTCCCTGAAGGGTTATTATAAGAACGAATATTTAGAAAACATTGTAATCCCTGAAAATCCTATATATAATAAATACATAACACAGTTGTAATTTTAGTCAACATAACGCCCTTGTATCAACCAACTTGATGAACTTTCGTGTAGTTGTTCCTGAGTCTCCGTGGATCACAGAACGATAAGAAGCGCCTTGGATGAATGGGGTGGACAAGGAATGACCTAGAGCAGAATTTAACACAAATTTTGAAATTTGATTTCTTTCCTTTCTTCGAGTTTGAAATTGGAGAAATAGAAAATCTGAATAACTGCCATATAATGAGCTCGTCAGCTCATCAGGTACAAAATTACAGAGAATTACAATCTTAATTTAAACAGAAAAGAACTGAATTGCTCTTGGCAGGTACAAAATTTACAAGATCACGATGTACTGTCATTCACAGTACAGGGGAGTCTGTGCTCCAAATATAGTCCAGCCTCGCAGAGACATCAATTTCATATGGTGCACGTAAGTTCCACCTGACAACCTATGTTATCCTCCATTACAGTATTTACATACAGTTGCTCCGATGTGGGCTTATCTGTTGCTCAACAGTTAAATACTTTACTGTTACCAAAGAGAGTTAACACCAGAATCACTTAGTGAATAAACAGAGGCATGGTTGCCCATACTAAATGGCCTTTATGACGAACTAAAGTTGGTTGTAACCGGCCATGAATAGAATGCAAGGAGGCGAAACATCTGCGCTCTTTCTAGAAATAGTTAATATCCTAAGTGGGCTTTAAGGGTACGGAGGCTAGTCCTATACATATTCAGGGTGACTAAATGAGAAACGTTAATGCTAAATAGTTAAGAAATTTAGAGGTTTCGAAACTTTGTCACCGCATGCCGAGTTGAATGGGAACCAACAGAGGGTTAATCACTTCTTGTTCCGTTACATTACATATTTCCCAGTAGGGAATAGAACAAAGTCCTCAGACTTGCCGAACATTCTACATTTAAACCCCATATTTAGACATTTACATTAAATAAGGTTTCCAACGTTCCCCTCAAACTATTCGCAGGAGCTATCACATGTTTATGAACATTCTGCCATTACCTTGAGTCGCTGGGCCTTCCCCACGCAGGCGGCCGCGCCCCTGCCTCCTGGTTCACGTCAATTTGCCCTACTCACACTGGAGTAATTCGGACAATATGGCCCGAAAGCGCCCAGCTATTACGGTATTTTAAGGGGAAGATTTCAGAACTCTTTACTGATACGTTGAATTCCTGTACACACGCCCAATTTTAATTTCTTAGAGAAAATATTTGCACGTTTCTGATAGGTTGATTACTGTTGAAGAAGGAACCAGCTGGAGTGTTGACAACTTTGATATATAAACAAAACAATCCTCAAAACCCAAGGTTTGCCAACTGAAAAAATACTCCTTTATAAAATAATTAAGAGTTCGTCCCGCTAGAGGGAGCAATTAAAGCGATGGACATCTAACAGTTGAATACCAAAGTGTCTTGTAGTACACCAGTTCAAGTTTGTTTACATAGACGGCCTTATAGAAGGTGCGCAGTTCAACTGGGCGGGGAAGGTGTACCCGCGGTACAGTAGTAATCATCAGTGGATATAAGTAGATAATGAACAAACAAAAATAAGTATTTGAACACGGGGAGGAAATGTATGAAGCCACAGCGATAGCCGCTGCGTAACTGCATCAGTTGAACATGTTACGCTCTAGAAGGCACGTAAAGCGCGTCGGAAACTTCGATAGTCATTTTCCCGGAAATGGTCGAATATCTACAGATTCCGAAACATGTGTTTGCTTATTTCGACTATTCTTTCACTGAGTGAAGTTTCTGGCAAGTGGGTTGTTTATACTTGACGGGTTCCCCTCGTAAGTCGAAACTGAAAAGAAAAATGGCTTCCACTGTAACAAATAATCACATTGCACTCGTAGGTGTAGTTCCAAGTACGAATACTCGGCATTATAATTTTCTTGTGCACATACACTCTGACCATTCAGTTCTAAGAAGTTGACTTCGATACTCCCAGGACGGTGTATTAGGATCTGATCAGCCGTGAAACTGTCCTGTGGAGTGGAGCAGAGAGTTGTTCCCGTTCATCGCTTCGCATTGTTCGGTCCAGTTGGTGTATCTTCCTGAAATAGAAGTTCATAAATGTGTTTGCCAGTAGCACCACGAGAGATGTAAGCAGTAGAACACAAAGCCTGAAGGTGGCTGCGTGTGTGCTTGGTTCACTGGGAAGGACGTGCGTCAGATTCCTTTCTGGAAGTCCAGACCTGATGTTCACGTAGTCTGTAATAGAAATGAGTACCAGATTAATACCTCAGGACAATGGCAGCGTACAGGGAGCTAACCTAAATAATAATAATAATAATAATAATAATAATAATAATAATAATAATAATAATAATAATAATAATAATAATAATAATAATTTAATTGTTCTACGTCCCAGTAACTACTTGGCGGTTTTCATAGACACTGAGGTGCCGGAATATTTTACGTTTCGGTCAATCTACAGACACGAAGCTGGCGTATAAAGCACCGTCAAATACCACCGAACTGAGCCCGGATCGAACTCTGCAACTTGGACAGGAAGAAGTCCCTTGTCCAGTTTATACCATTGTTTTAAGTTATTTTATGGGAAAGTGGGGCATTGTGGGTCGGATTCACTGTGTTTTTTTTTCATAACCATTGCTCATCGTCGTCTTTTTGAATTCTAGTCAGTGGATGGATTTTTTAATTATTTTAACTTTCAGTATTGTGGCAAACTGCCGTAGCCATGTTCAAACACCGGATCCCGTCAGATCTCCGAAGTTAAGCAACTTTGGGCGTGGACAAGATTTGGATGGGTTGCCACGCGCTGTTTGTGCGGGGTGGGGGGGGGGTGGGGGGGAGGGGTAAGGGAATGGTGGAGCGGAAAGGAACTGGCCACCTTACCGCACGTAAACTCCGGCTCAGGCACACCTCTGCGGAGGTTCGGACCTGCCTTGAGCAGAATACACCCTTACCTTCATTATGTCAGTTGAATCTGCTGATTATTTTGAATTCAAATGCATTCGTGTTTAAAATTCTGGTCGGTGGATGAACTTTGGAATTTTGTCATTACGTTTCGTCTCGTCACGTACCATTAGTGGCCGATGACCTAGATATTAGGCCCCTTTGAAGAACAAGCAACATAACAATGTTGGGCACAGACGGCCAGCGCTCTACTGTTCAAGCCACTCACTCAGTCTACCCCCCCCCCCCCCCCCCGGGGTTATGAATAACGGAAGCCTTAATCCTGCACTCTTCCAGAGATCGTAGTTACTCGTACCCAGATAATATTAGCATTGAGTTTAGAATTAAATTCATCAAAGCCGTACTCTCACTGGAGTAAACTTCCTCTGTTGATCAATTGTGGAGTGTCGGCCTCCCGTTCGCAAGATCGTGAGTTAAAACCCGGCAGACGTTATCGTATTTTTGAAGGGTACTCTTTGCCACAAATTTTGGCATGTAAAGATCTCCTGTGACATGGTGTTGACCCGACATTTTTTTAACTACGATATAACGTTGTCCAGCAGTGGTCTGTTTCTGTGCCATTTATAGTTGAGTAAAACGTAATTGACAGGCAGGTAACCATGTGCTAAATCAAACTGCAGTCGGTAACCAGGTTAATTATTATTATTATTATTATTATTATTATTATTATTATTATTATTATTATTATTATTATTATTATTGTAGTTGGTTAGTTTCCCTAGCTCGCAGTACAAATGAACTGTATCTTAAAATTTCGGAATACCAACGAAATATCGATGCAGTCGCGACAAACACGCACACATTCACTCTTTCTTCAACTTACCCGATTTCTTTCTGGGGTCACTGGAGCCTCTCAAGCTCTTCGGTTTTGATCGGGGGGTTTAACGAAGGATGCCCTTCCTGGCGCTCCATGATTTTTGAGGTGAAAATCTCAAGCCAGTGATACTGGGATTCGAACCTCGGCCTTCCGGGTGTGAAGCCAGGAGTTGAGCCATTGAACTAATCACGCTCGCATTACACTCTCGGCAACAAGTTTCATATTTCGTTGCTACTGGCACGTACTAGAACTCGTGTGAAACAAAATTTAGACTGTTCGAAGTCTTCAAAAACCGTGGAAGTTACTGGGGTGGAACTGGGGGAGTTGGCTAAGCTGTTCTGAGTCACGCAGCTAAGAGTTTGCATACGGATATGGTGTGTTCGAATCTTACCGTCGACAATCCTGAAGATGATTTTCTGGTTCAAATTTTCACATCCGGCACATGCTGGAACAGTGCCTTAACTGCGGCCACGGTCACTACATTTATTATTAGTACTAGCTGATGTACCCGTGCTTCGCTACGGGATTCTCACAAAGACTGACTTTTCAGTTTTCCTAACTGAAGTCACCATAGGTCATTACAAAAACGTCAGTAGGAATGTAGCAATTAAAGTCAATGTTATTATATAAAACACTTGATCAAATGAAAAACCGCACGATTTCTCACGTTTAACGAACAGTACTACAGTGCCGATCTAACAGTCCAAAGTTCCAGAGCTGGAATGACCAGGCTGCAGACAACGGTGAACACTCTTCTGCCCTTATTCCGTTAAATATGCACACTGCTCATTCCAGTCTGTGCCTCAGAGTAGGGATTGAATAACTCGAATGCTATGATGAACCAGTGTGTTACGTACCAGTACCGGTAGTATCAGAAAATTAATGAACCGGAGGAATGGCATGCTAAAGAAGGCAGTTATCTAACTTTCCAGCTACTTCCCGCCAATATTCAGGCAGTTACACTCGGTACGACCGGGCGAGTTGGCGTGTGCTTAGAGGCGCTCAACTGTGAGCTTGCATCCGGGAGATAGTGGAATCGAACCCCACTGTCGGCAGCCCAGAAGATGGCATTCCGTTTGCTTCCCTTTTTCATACCACGCAAATGCTTGGGCTGTACCTCAATTAACGTCAAGGCCGCTTCCTTCACACTCTTAGCCCTTTCCTATCCTTTCGTCGCCATTAGACCTGTGTGTTTCATTGAGACGTAAAGCAAATTGAAAAAAAAAATACGGTTCGCAGCCGTAATCCAATCTATCGGAGATGAGTGGCAACAGAAGATACAAAGCACATCACAACTCCGGTGATATTAGGGCGTCTTAAAAATATTTATAGCGTAGACTGTAGTTCATTATTTTCCGACTTTACATACCGATTTTCATTCAACTCTGTTTACCAACCTTCTTGTGACCCGGCGCTGATATAAACTTAGTAACAAAAATCCAAATTCCTGAATATCTCTGTGATCATAGCCGGTATGGTAACAATGTATAAGACATAAATGATAGGACATTTAATACTATGTAACTTTAGTTATGTACTATTTATCGATACGACCACTAATAACATAAATATTTGAGAATTAAATTTTCGGCTTTCTCCTGAACTACCACTTCACTCAGCGTGAATAAAATTATGTCGTAGATTATAGCGACTTACTTCCCGGCTTTGCCTACCGATTTTCATCAAGATAGGACCATTAATAACATAAATATTTCAGAATTAACTTTTAGGCCTTCCCCTAAACTACCATTTCACTCAGCGTGAATAAAATTATTTATAGCCTAGATTGTAGCGACTTATTTCCCGACCATGCATACAGATTTTCATTAAATTATCTTTAGCCGCTTTCTGGTGATGCGTATATATACATACATACATACAGAAATTACGGAAAATTAAAAAATGCATTTCCTTGTTACTGTGGACATGACTGATACAGAAATACCTTCCTTTTTAAATTTTGAGCAATGTACAGACAAAACTTTTATTTTATACTAGCAAATATACCCGTGCTTCGCTACGGTATTCTACATTGTATACGGATTTCTCCGTAAATTACTGTAAACGCAGTGAGTAATACTATATTAAATGCACCTACAAACGGACTTCACCATCAGATGACTCATTCAGTGTTCTACATGGTTGGTCCTGTGACATTTTCCCGTATCTCCTATATTTATGGTTTGATTGATTTAGTCATTGAATTGGGTGAAATTTTGTACAGTTTTCACATACTACTTTATATTTTTGATACTCATGTGACAGAATCATAAAATTTGGCTGTCACATGGCCACTGGCCATGTTAATGTGTGAGCCGAATGTCGTGATTCCATCTTTCCTATAAGTGGGCCAAATGATAACATATACGTGTAAAAGTACAAAATTAACTTGAAATCGAGAAATACAGCTCTATTTAACGTATAAGGGATAGAAATACGACAAAGTCATAGGACCAAAGTTGTAGATCTCTCCAGAAAGGCGATTGTGCTTTCTGATTTGTGATACGACTTACCGATTAGCCACCAATTATCCCGAAACGAAGGTCTGCACCGTCGTTAAAATTTCATCCATATTTAGTTATTTTACGGGGCCAAAAGTTACAAATTTGCATAGCTTAGAATATTTCCTCAATGAAAAGTGTCCAGCTTTTGGAATTAGCACTCGCATTCATGCGGAGTAATTAAGGAAGCAAAATAATACATCTAAGGAAGCTGACATTAATAGAAAATGGATTATAACTGAGTAAAGCCGGATGACAAATGTAAATACCATGTGAATGTATTGGAATATCAAATGCCCCACAAATTATGTTGGTGTGAGTTATGGATATAAGAAAGCGGTAATAGAGGAGAAATTTAGACGAAGGGATTCTTAGGTAAACAGATATGATGAGTAATGGTGTTATTACTTCAGCTATTCGAGGACGGTTATAACCTCCAACGATATTCCGCCAATATCCCGCAGAATGGCCGATTGACGCCTCTCTTGCCTTCTACCCAAGGAACAACCACGAATTTAAAGGCATGATGAGGAAAATGGCAATACGTGACTTCCCTGCTGGCATGCAGTTAGAGACGTTGCCAAGGTAACCTGTAGGTTCGTTGTCTGTCTGTCGGTCACTCAATTTAGAGCATGATACCCGCAGAATATAGGAAATTTCTCAATCATTTGAAGAGTAAGGTGAATTATGAACACAACGAAAGTTGTTTGTAATGACGATGCGTTTCACGTACGGTCCACGGAGTTTATAGAAAGTCAATAGTATAAGAGAAAATGGAGGAAAACCGTTCTGGTTTCCCTATAAACCTCCTGTCTATTCCAAGATTTTAATATGATATGCATATTGAAACCTTCCTCGGGGTGAGTATAATCTAAATATTAAGTTTGGTTGAGATCTATGCAGCAGTTTCGCCGTGATCGTGGGACAGACACGAAAAATAAAAACCACCGATTCGGTCTTGAGTTGACCTAAAACGGATAAATATCTGAAAAATTGGCAAAACAAACGAAATTACAGACAGCGGACCCCCTACAACTTTATGTAGATATATAGATTAGTAGTAGGAGTAAATCTTCCATGCTTTGCCTGGATCTGCATTTTATGCTCGATTTGGCACTGTTTTTGCGGTATAGTGATAGCTTTGTAACATCCCGATTTTAAATTCCATTACAGCACAATCACAGTTGCTCATCAAATTGCTGTGATTTTTCTTCAGCTTTCGTACGGACTTTACTTTGATGGAGAGAGACGTGGTTCGAATCCCGCCATTAGTCATGCTTTAGTTTCCAATGCTTTCGCAAATGAGTTTTAAACGGCTTCTCGTATAGTTCCTGAACTAGTCTCTTTTCTTCAAAACGCAACTGTAGCTGCGTAAATATAGCATGATCGTTTTTGCAAACAAACAAACAAACCCGGTAGAAGTACTGTAGTCTTTAGTTTTAATTTTTGAAGGGTTGAAATAAGTCCATTCGGCTATCGATGTGACATGTAGACAATCTCTGGTGACATAGGATTTTTCTACTCGATGACATTTACTTTTAAAAAGCTCAGAGAACGTCCAACAGATGAGTTTGTCATTTGGTAGAGTAAAACGGAACGTTGAGATTGGCACACAGGGAACGATGTGATGTCTGTAACTGAAGCCTGTGGGTTAAACGACCTACAAGCGAGGTAATTCTTATGCAACATCTTTTAGACTTGATTTACGATTAAAATGCACGTTGAAGTAGCCTTGAAATAGCCACTTTCTGGAATGCCTTCAGTAATCGAACTACGCGGTCCGACTTAAATGTTACTATTCAGTAACATTTTACTTAACAGTTTGTCATCATTGAAGTAGTAATACTTAATCATCACGGTCCGTATAAGGGAGGGGTAATATTCCAGAATGTGTAATGGAATCACGGGCTTCAGCCATAAACCATTTCTTGCACTCTTACACGACCAGCGAGAGAACACCTAAAGCGAGAATGCATTACATGTATTCAAAACGCTTACGGAAAAAAATTTAAGCAGTGGAGGACTTTTCATTAATTTCATATGAAAAAGTGGTGTTAACTGGGGCATACAGCATGGTGGAGTGTGAGCAGCCCATCTGTCCCGTGGTCGGCTGCCTTTCTTCGTTGAGCAGAGCTTGACATCTTAAAAGCTGCATTAACTTTGCCTTAATGGAGAGCTGATATTTCTGTGCCAGTCAACGTCGGCTCTATCTTCATTGTGCGTGGATCAGGCATCTGTGAAGTCGTAAATGCATCGAAGATACTTCAGTCCATGTACTTTCTTACACGACAGTGCATACTATAGAAGTGATTCGTTCACTAGATCTGCTGACTTCCAGGGGATACCTTATTTTACAATCGCCGTACAATTTCTTTGTGATGTTTTCTGTCCATGAGGCTAACGACAGTGAGTTTAAGTATAAGAAACTCAAGCATTTGTTATTGTATGTCTACTCTGTATAAATTAATGCCCGAGAGACTTAGTTAATAGATTCGGACAGTGTAGCTGTTGGCTTGTATTCGGGAGATTGTTTGTTCGAACCCGACTGTCGGCATCCCTGAAGATAGTTTTCACACCAGGCAAATGCTACGGCTGTACCTTAAACCCACGGGCGCTTCCTTCTTGGCCCTAGTCGTGTATTATCCCATCGAGCTAGTAGACATGTCTAAATCGATCTAACGTAAAACTAATAGCAATAAATGTGGTCGTTGTTAGACAAAACAAGAACCTCGTTTATCCGGCCGTCATTAATCCGGACCTCCGGTTTATCCGGATCGAAAATAAATTATTTTTACTTGTACAGGATTTCTTTAACGGGATCGACTCTTTTCTGCCAAGGCTAGTTAAGGAGAGGAATCAGAAATAATCCGGCCACGGTCTATCAAAGATACTGTCCAGGCATTCGCCTGGAATTGAGAATGGGAAGCCGTGGAAAACCATTACCAGGACGGCCGAGGTGTGATTCGAACCCACGCTCTTCTGAAAGCAACGCACTGCTAATTCACTGATGGTGAATTCGAAAATGAAACCGGCGATCCATCAGAAAAACAATGACTCCTGGAAAGGCAACAATGCAGCTGGACAAACTGATGGCCTATTTAGAATCCTTGACTGAAACCACACCGGCAGAACTGATGTTAGTAAAACGTCTTCGTGACCGTGCTGCGCGCAAACGATATACAAATGTAAAACACAAAGAACTCGCATTATTTTAGTGCATAAAACAGTCTTAAATGTAAGAAAAGTGTTCTTATATTCTTTTGTACAATTGAAAAAAAAAAAGGTATTAACTTACTGTACAACTTACGTTAATAGATTATATAACGTATACTATATTTGGATTTTAGTTTTTCCGGATTACCCGGTCCCACTTCATCCGGATAAACGAGGTTCTTGTGTACCACTACATTTTATATACCCTTATGGTTTAAATGTTTTAAACTCTATTGGAATTTTTTTTAAATTTACGTTGTATATGGAAGGACTATAAGTAGACTGTGGGACATAATTTGATCCTTGAATGATGACCAGCTCACTGAAATTCCTTGTTTATTTACAATTTTCTTTGTCACACCGACACTCGTAGTCTTACGGTGACGATGGGAAAGGAAATGGCTAGAAATGGGAGGGAAGCGGCCATGGCCTTAATTGAGGTACAGCGTGCTGAGAAAATGGGTAAACAACGAAAAATCATCTTCAGGGTTGCCGACAGTGGGGTTCAAACCCACTGTCTTCCGAATCCAAATTGATATCTTTGTGACCCAAACACGCAACTACTTGCTTGGCGTGTTTTCTTTCTTTCTTTCTTTCTTTGTCGTTTAGGCCTACTGAGGACCACGGGGCTCGTATCTACTCTTGGGTAAAGTTGTTGCTTTCTTCTTCTTCCAATACTCCTTCATTTGCTGACTATGAGCCAGCTTTCTCTCCTCGGTCCACTTAGTTCCTGTAGTCTTCTTACTTGTAAGGGACGTTGGGAAAACTCCGTGTCGGATGGCTTGACGGAACAGTAGTCGGTCATGAGTTTGTCCCGGTGGGATATCTAGTTGTTCCATATCTGACTTAACTGACGTGATCCATTTGTTCTTAGAAGCCTTGCCTCTTCCTGTTACTGTGAATATCCTGTTGGTGAGTCTTTTGGAATCCAGACGGGCCAAGTGTCCATAAAAGGTCAGGCGCCTTTTCCTTATAGACGTGACGATGTCCTGGTGTTCATACAGTTCATCATTATGGCGGATTCTGTAAGTGCCTCCTTCCTCTCTGATTGGTCCTAATATCCTCCTCAGGATCTTCCTCTCTTTTAACTCCAGCTTTCTGAGTGGGCCCTTTCTAGCCATTACAAGGCACTCAAAAGCATACAGAACAGATGGTTTGACTACCGAGTTGTAGTGTCTGAGCTTGAGGTTCTTGGAGAGGCACTTAGATGAATAGATACTACGACACGAGTGATAAGCCCTTTCAAACTTGGTACATCTGGCATCTATGGCTGGGTTCTCGCTCTGATTCGCAGAGATCCATTCTCCCAAGTACTTAACCGCAGGTACTTTTCGTATGGTAGCGTCTGTGAGAGGAATTGTAGAAGGGGCCTCCTTGATATTGGTCATAAATTCAGTCTTCTGGATGCCTTGGCGTGTTTTATAATATTGAATATTACCTATTGTGAGACAGCAGACTTGCTTCTTTTTCCACTGTTGCGACAAATCACAGGATGGACCAAATATATTCCTGTAACATTTATCTTCGTAAACTTTCTGTTGCTATTCTTTCTGTCCTAGTTCTTTACACAGGATAGACCACATAAAGTGTAAACAGCTAATTCGTCTTACATGAATAGACAAAACTGAATGCTTTATCATCCAAATCTTTTTGGTAAATAAATAAAATAATCGTATAGCCTCAACTACCGTGTGCAGACATTTAAATTTGACGCAATCTGGCTGTCTGCTCGATCTTATTGGTGAAAGGGGTATTCTAAACAGTGATATATGCAGTATTTTCCCGGGACCCCTTAATGTGGCGCTGGAGAGGAGCGGGGGGGGCAACTTAAGAATTTTAATTGGGACCATGATAAAACTGTTTAATATTCTGATCCTCCGTTATAAACCAAACAATCTTTAATAAATGGAAATAAGTTCCCTATGAGGGAATTGGATTTTTCACACCAATAAAGTATATCAAAAGTAGGTTGTAAGGCTTTCCAAGCGTTTGTTCCGTGAAACCAGCGTTTCGTCTTCGACCTGGCACTAGACTAATCAGAGTAGGATCTATGAGGCCCTGCAGGTGATCAGAAACGCATTAGTAGAGGCACAGTCTGATAACTGCATACGGGAGATCAGTCTCCACAATGGAATTGTAAAATTATAACGGATGAATAATACGGGTATCAGCTTCTAATTACTCACGTAACCAGGTATCCTTTGCCCAAGTATAAACCTGGAAAGGAAGGAAGTATGAAGTTTATTATGGTATGTTGTGTTTATCTGAAAAGGTTTCTAAGCCTTCTTATTCAGATGTGGTGTGGGTTCGCAACACTTTCATCTACACTTAATTTACTGGACAGGTTGTAGCTAACAGCCCTCTACAACCACGTTTTGTCCCCAAACTTATTTGGAATTATTTTCTTCGCTAAGCTCTCCGCCTTTATCTTGGTGGAATCTTCATAAATCCTCGGATATTAAAAATGCCGTGGAGCGAGCTGAAGTTATTTTCCGTAGAAGAATAAAGATGATTTAAATGTTTAATTAAGTTACAGAGGTCGTATTCGTGAGAGTCTTCATTCAGACTGTAGGATGTTCATCCTTACATATGGTAATGTCAAAGTTCGTGTTATAGCTAGAAGTTGTTCGGTTTTTCTCTTATAAATACGATACTGGATTCGACAAATTTTGATTTTATGCTGGGAAGCAAGTAGGACAAATTTAAGTTTGCAGTCAAAATGTTCAGTAATCCTAGTATTATAACGATTTTTATACTAACGAGGGGAAGTTGACAGTTGTAAAGGATAATTTCTGTTTAGTAAGACAGTTGTTCAAGGGTTGCATGTGTGCGGTATTAAGTCTCGTAATTGCCCATAGCTCCACAGCGCTCGAAAACTGGGTAGGGACGTGTTAAAATACGATTGCACTTGGCCATACTGGGAACTACTGCTTGTGTACGTCAGAAATGCTCAGCCATATGGCTCTGTCGCCAGGTACACTAGTGCGGACTGCTCAGTTACTCGGTCAGTTCCTGGTAATATAGATAGCAGTGCTTCCTTTCGCTCAAATTGTGCTAGCCCGTCAACCATCAACGTACTTTCCATTCTGAATTCGCCCATTTTTTTTTCATTTGCAGTCTTCACACATTCTCTAAAATTCATCTTGTCCTGTCGGTAAAGCGAGAGTCTCTACCCTCGGCGACAAACACTAGCGCCGCCTCATCAGAGTGTAAACCTATTTTAAATAGGTAAAGTTATTTGCCACATTTAATCTGTCACATTTAAATCCGCTATGAAAAGTATGATTAGGAAAAAATTATACTGGTTTATCAAAAGCCTTTTCAGTCTCATTACAAAGATTACAATTAAACTGTATAATTAATGGGTGGGTTCTTCTATCTTCAACAATATAAGTGGGAAGTAAATGATACTGCTGTTCTAATAACCAGTTGTGAATATTGCAGAACTATTCGCAGCAGAATAGTATGAACGATCATGCATTAGGCAACCAACCGTACAGAGTTGAGGAACCTGTGAGTTATGCAGCCAACCGTACTAGTAAGTGGGATGGATTGCCTATGTAAACTTGCACACACTGTTACGCTCGACTTCAGGGGCACGGACAGGAAATAACTAACCTTGTTCATTATTTTTGTTAATTAAAATTCCGTGATCGCTATGAGGGACGAATGAGACTACGGGGGGAGTATTTAAAATGTCATTACAGTTGTCAAGCCTCTATTCGTTGTACTTTAAAGACCTATCCCATAACAGTGGAAGGGGAATTGCTGTATTGAAAATTGTGTTCAGTACCGCATACTGTACTGATAACTGTGCAAAATGATTGCTTTTCGACATAAGAGTTGGTTGTTCATATGTCCTAAAGAATGTGTACTGGAGGGGGGGGGGCAGGGGGATGGAGTACGCGTACTAAAACTGCGGGTTGTCCTGTATATTCCTCTGGCATTGCTGTTTCCAGAAATCCACATGCAGTTAATACACGCTAATTGAGTCGTGTACTGTTAACATTATCTGTTGATTTTTTTTGTAATTGTATGATGTTTTTCGCTAACAAGACTAAAACTTGAGACAAATTTAGTTAACCTGGTTTTTTTGTTGTTGAGGACCCTCTCTCACCATCGTCTCTGATAGTAGGGAGAACACAATGGCTATTACTTCCCTCTTTAAGAGAATAATCATTCTTGAGAAAGTAACATAAGTAACCAGTATTTTTTTCAATCACACTACTGCATTGGATTTTTCCGCAGAGGATCACTGTCGGAAAACATCTTCGTAAAGGCTCCTCAGACTATTATTGACGACACTTCGCTTTTTGCGCAGTTATTGTATTGATGTTGCTTGCTGATAAGAATCGTTGGCTACCTTATGGAAAAGAATATTTTGAGATGGAATAAATCTGCCTTCCTTTTTCTCGGCATATGTTTTGAAGCGGTTTACACCTCGCTGGTATGGGGGTTAGAAATTCGGATGGTCTGAACAAATTGCAGTTCCTATGGAGACATCGTTATAGATCATTTTAGTTCCTTCCTAACGCTCTAGTATCTCAATTTGAATCTTCTTTAACCGTAAGTATCATAATGATATTACAATTCTGCTGTGAATGAAGAGGCGACTCCGCGGTGTAGTGATAGCCTGCCTGCCTCTTACCCGGAGGCGCCGGGTACGATTCTCGGCCAGGTCAGGGATTTGTACCTGGATCTGAGGGCTGGTTCGAGGTCCACTCAGACAACGTGATTTCAGTGAGAAGCTATCCGACTGTGAGATAGCGGCCCCGGTGTAGAAAGCCAAGAATGTCTGCCGAGAGGTTTAGTCATGCCGACCACACGACACCTCGTAATCTGCAGGACTGAGCAGCTGTCGCTTGGTAGGCTATGGCCCTTCGGGGCTGTTGCACCATACGGTTTTTGTTTGGTTTGGTTGTGAATGAAAGCTGATATTGCTGATGGTAAAAAAGAGTTGAATGAGCTCAGTTGATTGTTCCATACCGTTAACATTGATCATCGTCCCAGTGTACGAAGAGATAATTGAGACTTGTATCCCTTCCAGATCTAATGATAGAATTTTTACGGAAAATGTATTATGTGCTAGGAAAGAACTACAAATTACAAGAAAAAGTAACAGGCTTTTTACATAAATTTAAGACTCATATGTATGATCTGGTTCATAATCGTAATGCTTCTTTAAAATTCATTTGCCTTCGTCATAGGTTAATTTTAACAGAAATTATACAATACTTGCACAACTCGAGTCATTTACTTATTAAAGTGCTTCAGTTTTAAAAGTAACACGACTTTGCATTAAATCCGATTCCTTGGCTGAACGGTAATCATAAAGGCCTTTGATTTAGAGGGTCCTAGGTTAAATTTCCAGTCGGGTGGGGGCATTTTAATCGCATCTGATTAATTCTCTGGCTCAGGGACTGGGTGCTTGTGCTTGTCCCAACACTCTCATATTCATATGCCGATAGCACACCACATCACCAACCACCACAGAAACACGCAATAATGTTTACTATCTGCGCACTTTTTAGCGATAGATTTACACCTTAGAGCTGAAGCGGTCGACCTCGGCAATCTTCGAGATTCGTACTGGCAATCTTTGAAACACAAACTATGAATCGGCTTATGCATCGCTGTGCGACGTCTGGCGTACACTTTACGTACTAGTACTGTTGTTATTTACACAGCAAAGCCAAACTATAGAATTCACTCTAGGAATAAGATTCGCATCGAGAAATGTTATGTTGTATAATGTGTGTGTGACACAGTTATTGACTGAAAATAACAAAGATTCAGAAAATTCGTATCGATCGATCATATTATCGATTCATACCAGATTTCATTTCCATTCAGTTGGCAGTACTTACGGAACCGGAAGCGCTCCCTTCTTACTCCTCAAACCCGTACACAAATCTATCGCTAAAAAGTGCGCAGTTAGTACATCCCTCTACCATAGGGTTGGCGTCAAGAGGGGCATCCGGCGGTAAATCAGAGCTAAATCCACACGTGTGACAGTTCGGATCCGCGACCCCAGAAGTGTGGATGATGACGTGTTAGGCCTATTCTTTTTAATAGTTTGACATATTACATACTCTCTTTCATGAGCATGTTTGGAACATTTGCAGTCATAATAATGTTATTGGCTTTGCGTCCTACTAACTACTTTTACGGTTTCCGGAGACGCCGAAGTGCCGGAATTTAGTCACGCAAGAGTTCTACGTGCCAGTAAATCTATCGACACGAGGCTGACGTATCTGAGCACCTTCAAATACCACCGGACTGAGCCAGGATCGAACCTGCCTATTTGGGATCAGAAGACCAGCACCTCAACCGTCTGAGCCACTCAGCCCTGCCGTTTCCCGTCCTTGATTGGTACAGGTGTACTTATCGTTTCACGACGTGTTGCTGCCGATCCTTGGATATTATTGGAACATCAACCAATTGAAACGCAGGAAATCCTGCACAAATGTACTGTCTAGCAGGAAGTATGTTCCTGGCCTGGACGCCCTGCACTATTTGGTAGGAATAATGTCCTGTTCTTTTCTTATTCTGCTGTTTTTGCGCTAGCGTGATAGGTCATGCGCGTCATATGTTTGTCGCAGAGTATGAGGCAAGCCTTTTTTTATGAGTCATTTGTGCATTCATCTATGTTTAATATATGCATTGCAAGGTAAAGGTTACCAGAAAAGTTTTTTTGCTATTTGCTTTACGTCGCACCGACACAGATACATCTTACGGCGACGA
The DNA here is from genome assembly GCF_040414725.1 of Anabrus simplex. Taxonomy (NCBI): domain Eukaryota; kingdom Metazoa; phylum Arthropoda; class Insecta; order Orthoptera; family Tettigoniidae; genus Anabrus; species Anabrus simplex. Next base: position 340,792,888 of record NC_090268.1, on the reverse strand, counting down.
TGGGATAGGAAAGGCCTACGAATTGGAAGGAAGCGGCCGTGGCCTTAAGGTACAGCCCCGGCATTTTCCTGGTGTGAAAATGGAAAACCACGGAAACCATCTTCAGGGCTGCCGACAGTGGGGCTCGAACCCACTACCTCCCGATTACTGGATACTGGCCGCACTTAAGCGACTGCAGCTGTCGAGCTCGGTCAGAAAAGTTTGATAGACATCATATGAGCTTGGATATTACCAAGTAGCTAAAATTCTACCGTTGAAAGTGACGCACAGTATGATCGACTGGTAGGAGCTTGATAGCAGAGGGACATTGTCGCTGGCTTATCACGGCAGCGGTGATTCCAATCCCGGCGAACTGAAACGGAATTTTTGAAATGAGAAGTCTCATCCCTGTAGTTCGTATTGTGCGTAAAACTAGAGGTCCTATGTCTATCATGATATCACAGTCGGACAAAAACAGCTTCTTGATTGGCTGAAATAGTTGTATACTTCACTCGGGCCGGAAATGAGGTTTTATGTAGAAGTCGAGATGTTTCAGTCTCGAAACGAATACGTGAAACACATTCGCCACCGAGTTCGGAAGCTGCAGTCGCTCTAGTGCGGCCAGTATCCATATTCGGGAGATAGTTCGAACCCCACTGTCGGCAGCCCTAAAGAGTTTTCCGGGTTTCTCCATTTTCACACCAGGCAGATGCTGGGACTACGGTAGCTTCCTTCCGACTCCTAGACCTTTCCTTTCCCGTCGTCACCGTAAGACCTATCTGTGTCGGTGCGACGTAAAGCAACTTGTAAAAAAAAAACCACTTTCGCCTGTGTAACTTGCAAAATTTTAATTTCATACTGTGTGTGCCCAACACTTGTCCCGTTTCCTGCACAATCGGGTATGATGTGAAGTGAAGTGAATCTCCGTGGCGAGTTTTTACGACCGGATGACTTACCTGACGTCAACCTCATCAATGAAGTTAAGATGAAATGTATGGCGTGATATGACCCGTACCAACACATAACCTATTCCTATCGAATAACACCAACGTTCAACATCTCCATCCGGTAGACGAATCACCATCAACAACGCCATGTGCCTTTCCGAGCGAGGGCGTGCAGATTACGAGGTGACGCTATACTTGATTTTCTAGACCGGGCTGCTGTCTCGCAGTCAGGTAACTCCATATTGTTCTCGCATAGACGTCAGTGGGCCTCGAAGCATCCCTCATATCCAGGTAAAAATCTCTGACCTGGTCGTAAAATCGAACCTGGGCCCTAGGTCTAACTGGCAATCACGCTACCCCTACACCACGGGACAGCGTTCATTAATTTAAATGTCTTATTTATTGACTCTTTCCGAATGACCTTTGAAAAAAACACTTTTTTTCAACAACTGAGATTGAAATAGTGAAGGCTATGTATAGACGAAAACAGTGTTTATCGTATTAATGTCGGATGTGATATGCAAGCACTAGAACTGCAGGTGTTGTTAGTTTGCTAGGATGACGTAATGCAAAGTGACATCTTTCCCGTTCTTCGTTTGTTTGCAGAGCGGGCCAAGTCTCGAAATAAACTTGTGAGCAATTTCGTTATAGTAGTCATGACGGAAACCAACCGCTGAGTACCGCAGAACGTGTACGTTAATGCATCACAACTCAAGTCCGTGTTGTGGTTGTGTGTTATTTTTATATAGGTCTGCTTCTGTACTTCTGTATTCTTATTGAAGAAACGACTCTGCGCACCGGGCGAGTTGGCCGTGCAATTAGGGGTAGCTTGCATCCGGTAGATAGAGTTCGAGCCCCATTGTCGGTAACCCTGAAGATGGTTTTCCGTGGTTTCCCCATTTTCACACCAGGTAAATGCTGGGGCTGTACCTTAAGGCTATGGCCTCTTCCTTCCCACTCCTAGCCCTTTCCTATCCCATCGTCGCCATAAGACCTATCTGTGTCGGTGCGACGTAAAACAAATTGTAAAAGGCTATGTATAGACGAAAAGTGTTTATCGTATTAATGTCGGATGTGATATGCAAGCTAGGAAGACTGAATTTTTTGTACTGATTAATGCCTGAACACTTACATTCCGCAGGCAACGGTAGCAGTAGAAATATCAAAATACGTGGAAAAGGGTTATAGAAATGCAGCATATGTGGAAACTTCATTCTGTAACCACCCTTCCAATAATTTTATCGTGTTAATTGTGCTATACCCGCTATTCTGCACAGTTCATTAGCCGCACTCAGTCTACACCCATCCAGTTATTTAGGCCCTAAAATGGCTGTTCTGAATATTTGCCACACATGAGGAAGCTCCTGTGTAAAAGTTCTCTTATCCATGGGGCATATTCTCACAATGAGGATCCACTGATTAGCGAGAAGCAATAGTGAAACCCTACGCAAGTGCAAATGTATTGTACTTACATCTGTAAATGTAATCTATAATGAAGGATTCTATAGTACGGCGGAATCTTGTCTTGAAAGCGTACCGGTTTTATCCGCGAAAAAATAAAAGGATAAAAATATAACAAGCATAAATCTCCTTCCTGGCCTTTTCCCACTTTATTGGGGTTGGCAGTAGTGGCTTTGGTGAAGTTTTACGGTTGGATGCCCTTCCTGGCGCCAACAGGTGTATATTAATGTTGCGTGGCTCGTGGTGGATGTGGATGAAGAATAGTGAATTAAAACGAACAAGATTACACAGTCCCTGAACAAGACGAATTAACCATACCCAGTTATAACCCTCGCCCTGGTCGGGAATCGAACCAGAGGACCTATGAACCGTAAGCCAGTACACTTACCATTCAGTCACGGGACAATAACACAACAATATATTCTCAGATAAAGAATTTAGCTATTTCCTTGTTCTTCTTCGTAGTGGTTCAAAATAGTTGTCATCGATACTGGGTCTCTGGTTTTCCAGGTTAGCAGTTATCCTATAGTTCAGCAAACTTAATGATTTGACGCTCTACTTGTCGCGTTAAGTTCGTCGAGAGCCAGGAAATGTGGTGACGACATCGTTCTACGACTTGTCAGTCAGCAGGTGGCGTTCACTTTGCCAGCACCGAAATAACTCCCTGCTTAAGCATGCTTCGAATTTCTGACTCGAAGAGAAAATGCTATGCACCCTACTCCGCATCATATCATCGGCTGGAATTAATCTAGTCACATTAACCAACCCTAGCGTAGCAGACAGACAAGTGGGAACCGATTGGCCCTTGGATAAATTCTATTCTAAATATACACCACCGCTGGAGAGCGCTCTACTTCTTGGAGTGAAAATTCAGGTTCGAAGTCCGCCATGTAACATGTTTATTAGATAGATATTATCTCTCATGTTATTGACCCATATCCGTTATCAGGGTATCTCCGCACTGAATATCTGTGAATAGACAATTCCACATTAATTTCGATTTTAAAAATCGCGACGATTTTTTTTAACTTTCATGTTCCGTTTTCTCTTCAAAAATGTGTGAAAAGTGGAACATTACGATACTGTGGTCACTTAGCGCACTGAACTTCTACCATAATAAAAACACAGCATCAGGAACCTTTTTCAGTGCATGTAAAACAGTTGCTTAGATATTTACTAGATTGTGAACCGGCCCTGTGTCGTGTAGGGATAGCTTGCCTCGTTACCCGGAGGTCCCGACGTTCTATTCCCGGTCAGGTCCAGGATTTTTACCTGAACTTCAAGCGAGTGTACATTAAAGCATCTATTGTCTCTTTGATTGATTCTACATCCATTCACGAATTGAAATTTTTGAAGAGCTGGAAATTTACAGACCTCAAACCCGAACACCTGTTGAATTGGTGGTCAATGGAGACATCGTCTGAACAAGGAGTGAACATAAGACATGAGTGTGATATTCTCATATGTCAACCATCTATTAGAGAAGGGTCGGCCATACATTTGGGGAGCGGGATACTCGGGTTCGCGCCCCGAAGTTACTCATTTTCAGCTCTGGAAGACTAGGCAACACCTACTTTAAGAGAAACATTTTTTCTCTGGGACTACCGGCACTGAGGGGCCTTCGGCCCTAGGCACACAGCGCCGGGGCATACAAATTCTTTCCTGCTCGGTTCAGAGCCTCTTATTCATATTAAGCTCATCTGTAAATTATTCAAATAAAATACTGTATTGTACGTTACACAGGCGAGTGTTCCACGTGCTAGTTTTGAAATTCCGGCTTCGCATGACTGCCCGGCAGTAAAAAAAAAAACTCATACGTCAAACCTCACTTCCGCCCTTGTAGCGTAAATAACTATTATATATCGTGTTTTATTGCAGTTTCATTATCGCGTTGTTTTAATTATTCACGTTAATTTAAATGGTTCATACAGTCCGGTTTCGTGGCTGAGTGGTCAGCACAGTGACCTTCAGTTCAGAGGGCTCCAGGTTCAATTCGCGGGCATGTTGGGAATTTTCTGTTTAATTCCTATAGTTCGAGGGCTGGGTGTTCATGTTACTTCACACCTTCGTTCGCATACAACACATCTCACCACTAACCACTACAGAAATATAAAACAGTGAATGCATTCCTCGTCATAGGGTTGGCATAAGGAAGGACATCCGGCCTGAAACTAGGACAAATCCATGAAAACTCACGACCCCAGAAAACTGGAGAAAAGGGTGAGAAAGAAGAAACTGTTCATACTGTACTAAAGTAAATTAATGTACTGTATATCAAACTTGTATTATTGTACATTAAGTCATGTAAGGAATGATACTGTGTGAAAGCATTTTGTTTCATAGTACCTTCTTTCATTGCTCACTTTCGTTTTCTAAAAATCATACAAGGATTTTTGCATTAGCACATGCATAAATAACTAAAATCTATTTCAATACTGCAGGTGCGGCATTTTAAAAAGCAAGCAAACGATAACATCGTGATCATAGCCACAGAACCTCCTATTCTAAGTAGAATCATTACGACGAAAACGTAACATTTCAAGAATTCCACATCTTCGAATAATGAAGTTATTAGCAAGAGGGGTTGAAAGCGAGACTCCATAGACCTCACAAACTCAATACCGTCAGTGTTACAAAACAAGAGTTGACGGATAGAGGTCGGGTAGGAAACATGGTGTGGCTACTAGCACAAGTGGAAGCAATGTCAGACTCGGCTAGACGCCCTGCGATCGCCAGCCCACGCTCTCAAAAGACGTGGAGGTGTGACAATGAGCTTTAAGAGTTTGAATCTGATTTATGTTAGCACCCTTCTCGTGATGTTCGTCAGGCCCTTGGCCGGAGTTGCATTACCCTGAATAATTTGTATTACGAGTCTGAATAATGCCATGCTTCCTTCCAGATTGATTGACCTTGCTTTGGCGACGCCGCTGACCGTCAAGGTATCGGGGCGCCACACCATCAATATACTATGACACAAAGTTGAGTAACTCGATAGTCTTATTGATTTAAGTTACTCAGTCTCTTGTATTGACCATTCAGTAGAACATTGAAGACAAACGCTTCACGAAATTCTAGTATTTGTGTCGCCTTTCGCTTAAGTTATCATCGGACTATATTACGAACATGTTCGTGTTTGTAATACTTTATGAAAGGGAACACATTTTCCAACGATGGCTTCTCACAAAAGCGGCCACTGTACAAATCCCGGCGAACGCAAGACGGGTTTTTGAAATGAAAAGTTACACACGTGTGGTTTGGTTTCCAAGCAAAAACTTACGATACAGCTCTTTTTTCTTCAGCCGTTAAGTTTATATTTAGTTCGAACATGGACCATTTTAGGGGAAGAAGTCTCCAATTGTAGATGAGAATGACATGGCCCCTGAAATGATGTACCACATTAATACGGTCAGAAGGCCTTCAAATAAACCTGATTACATTGTCAGGTGCTAATTATTCATCCTGGGTTGATTCTGGTCACTAGCAGGGAGGTTTTAAAATCGATGACTTGTTTGGAATAGTGTAGACGTGTCTCACGAGGACTATTAGGGAGCTACTTGATATAAGCACGAGTGTTGCTAGGGTAAAGGGAAAGGTAAACGATTTAGGATGACCTTGCTCCTGTCACACGTCCCTCAGATATTATTCGTATGCCTTGAACTGGTGGCGCGAGCCTTAAAATATGCTAGTCAAGACACAAATAGCACCAGGGTCGCTCAGCAGATAACTGTCCTGGCTTTTCATTTTTGAAGAGACAAGTTCTGTCGCTTTTTATGCCTGGAAATGGATAAATGTGTATCAATACACGATTCCATCCCCGTACGTTCTGGGAGTGGAGATACATGATAGACGAGTAAAAGGACTGGAACTGCTTTAACTCGGCCTCTTGAGATCAGCTGAGGAGCTGTTGATACGAAAGACAGCGAACTTGGTTGCGGGAGAAAAACAGAAGATCGATGAATTAACACTGAACAGGTGATATGCCAATACCTGCAAGCCATCTGACTGGGCAGATGGCGTCTTGGCAGACAAAAGAACCTCGGCTTATACACGTCCTAGTTTTTGACGTGAATACGTCTTATAAATCAGGATGCAAGTTTGAAAAGTCATGAGAGATGAAAATAGGGGAGATATAAAAACGTTCAACTAAATATAAGCCACGCACAGTACAGTGTAGTTGCGTATACACATGCATAGGGCAAGAGTTTTAGCGTACACCAGTAAGAACGGTTCTCCAAAACATTTTGATGTTCACAATGAGAAATTAACGTAATTCTCTCGAGGGTTCGATCCTAGGTGGTCAGCCTACTTTGAGAGTAGGCCCTATGTATCGAACATACGCGTTAATCGATTTAAGTGAAATGTCTTTTTTTGGCAACAACGTCACGTTTAGAGAGCTATAACACGACGTATTTACTTTTTTTAAATCTTGGGCTTTCTCCCGATACATCCTAACCATTTTTGATATCATTCAAACCAGAATGGAGCCTTTACTGAACTTTCCGAAACGTTTTGCGTAAACGTATGTAAAGGGATACTTGCCGCTGTATCACTCCAATTTACTACTGTTACATGCTCATGCGTCTGCCAGAACTCTGCAAGCCACCCCCTCCTGGTATTTTTCTGAGACAAATGAGTGAGACTGGTGAGCTCCTGGCCACCTTTGTGCTTTTCGTCTGGTTTTTCCGTGAACTTGTATGGCGAAGGTAGAACATTCCTGTTCTGGGCGCACCACGAAGTTACTAGAACTTAATCACCAGGTTTATAAAAGCGGGCTCGCTGCGAACAGAGGGGTATGTTGGAGTGTTGGTCGCAGGTCAGTTGTGGTGTGTGATGTGTAATGAGTAGTTCGGTGAGTCTAACAGTCACGTGAGAGTTACCGGTCTTGCCTGGAATCGAGCCAAGTGTACAGTCTTAGTGCGTTTTGATAGCCAAAGTTCGTGTGTTCAAACCTGTCTGCATGGAGCTGCTGAGCGAAGTACCTGGTGCGTGCCAAGTAAGGTGAAAGCTATCAATCAAGATTATGGGAAGATCGTCCGTCCGTGCCAGCCAGCCAACCGGAGACCCGCTGTGAGGACAAACTACCTTTATAAATGGCTAGTAATTAGTGTAGACTATCGTATAAGGTCTCTCAGCGGATTGTACGCTACTTTAGACAACATGCGCCGAGATGGTAGTCTTAAAAAGCTGATTGTTGAGGGCGAAGTCCAGGGAACCAGACAACGAGGACGAATACCAACGCGATGGATTGACATGTTGAACGGCCCCCTACAGTGTTCTCTCAGAGTAACCACATTGAAAGCTTTAGGTAGGGAAGAATGGCGGAGTATGGTTCATACTCACGACGCCTCAGTCATGAGGCAAAACGAAGAAGAAGAAAATTAGTGTAGAGTCATTCAGAGAGAGAGAGAGAGAGAGAGAGAGAGAGAGAGAGAGAGAGAGAGAGAGAGTGTGTTTCTGTGTGTACTGATTGGGTTATCCTAGATTAAATTAGTCCTGTAAAACGGTCAGTTTTATTTATAACACTGCCACATCCCACCATAGTTAGATGCAGTAAAATTCGTGAATCGGATTGATACCGCGACTAATTAGTACTGTAGGTGTACCACGAGCATGCAAATCACGTTTTAAATATTATATGATTCTGGCCACATTGGAAATGCCTAGCGTGCTTGTTGCACTACGAAGGGTGAGTGGTTTGGTTCTAGAGCCGGAGGCTGTAATCACGTACCACCCAGCTCTGTACTGCTTAATTAATCTTGACTGGGGTTACTAAATGAGTTTCAAATCGAGCCTCTTCGCAGAGATCTACGCTAGTTACCAGACTTAATACACAAAAAATGAAAGTATGGTATAACTCTTGTATATTATAGAAACTGCCAAGCAATTCAATCAACTCAAATAAGCGGGAGTCCTTGAAGAAAATTATATTCGAGAATATCTCTGGCTGTTTAAATTTTCGATATTTTTTGCAACAAAGCATGAATTATATATTTGTGGAAGTGGTTCTTGTTTTAAGGGGAATTTGTTGGCAACCACCTCTTTTTAATCACAGAAATTAAGGTTTCGGCAAAAAGGAAAGAAAAACACAAAGCGTTTAATCCAAAGCCAGTCTATGCGTCGCAAACCTAATAACGTCGGGATCGGAACGAAAACATTACTGAACTATCACGCAATCTTTCACGGTGCGTGAGTTAGCCCGGCGGTGATTGGAGGGATGACAGGCAGATTAAATTAGATACAGGATGTTGAAGGTAATCTCTCCTAATCAGAGAAGTCGGAGCAATTCTTTCCTGTTTGATCTGGCTGTAGAAAGGCTCAGTGATAATAAAGGAAGAACTCCAGCCGTCTATAAACTAACACTCGCGTCCGCTAGCTTGTTCTGAAGTCTTCTGTTCATCTTGGCTTATAAAAGATGGTCGTTCTTCAGAACGTTTCAACATACTGGTGAAGGCGCTATTGTTTATGGAGCTTCCGCTTTTCTTCCGCTAAATAAGACTGTTTGAGCTACAAATACCTCAGAATATTCTTTTAGTTCTTGACTAGTTTAAAATTATTGCCTTTTCGAGTTCTTCGATAAAATATGTTTGACAGATTTGATCAGAAGAGAACAGAGAATGGTAGGACATCTTGGAATTGCTCAGTTAATTTTTGATGGAAGGTGGGCGGTAAGAATGGTAGCGGTACACAGGGCATGAGTATGACAGGCCGATTAGATTAGATATAGGATTAGGATGCAGTTACGTAGAAATGAAAAGGTTAGTACAGGATAGGGCGGCATGGAGAGGTGGATCAAATCAATGAACCGATTACCCAAACAGCAGTGATCGACAAACGTGAACATCGATGGGCCAGCCAAGACGTCTGTATTCCCAACACACGTTTTCCAAAGCAAGGGATGTATTCTCGGTCGAAGAATGGAAAAACGGGATGACAAGCGTCTAAACGAGGATGTTCTAAAATCGAATATGAAGTGCCCAATTGTCGTAGACAACTGGGAGGGTGTTGTCTGATCAGCGGTGTGGCGATGTATTATCCATGAGAGCCCGCAAATCGCTGAACTGCGACAAAGACAAGAGTATGCTAAAAAAAAAAAACGATAAAGCAAAGCAAGGTCACCTCCGTACAGGCCATGAAGGCCCTTGGAGGAGTGGAAGGTAAAGGCTTTCACCATTGTTAACCTCGGCACTTGATAGGGTAGAGTGGTTAGCTCTACGCCCGGCCGCCTTTGCCTCCAGGAATTAACCTGATCCTCATTTTTGGTGTAGGCTGAGTGAACCTCAGGGCCATATGCACCTCCGGAAGTGGAAATGAAATGAAATGAAATGGCGTATGGCTTTTAGTGCCGGGAGTGTCCAAGGACATGTTCGGCTCGCCAGGAGCAGGTCTTTTGATTTGACTTCCGTAGGCGACCTGCGCGTCATGATGAGGATGAAATGATGAAGACGACACATACACCCAGCCCCCGTGTCAGCGAAATTAACCAATCATGGTTAAAATTCCCGACCCTGCCGGGAATCGAACCCGGGACCCCTGTGGCCAAAGGCCAGCACGCAAACTATTTAGCCATGGAGCCGGACTCCAGGAGTGGAAATCTCGTTTCTTAATTTTTACGACTTCCTGACGGAGATTCGAACCCACGTCCTTCTGGGCGAACCGAGCACGCCTTTATCGCCTCGGCCAACTCCGAGAGGAAATGACCACCGGATTCAACTAGGAAATTGGACAGCACTGCAGCAGAATTTGACGCTCTGGGATTTTTCTTCCGTCATCCTATAATCGGAGACCTCGATGTACTCAGGAGACGAGTTTATACTTGTCAGCGAATGAGTACATGTATGTATGTATGTATGTATGTATGTAGGTAGGTAGGTAGGTAGGCCTGTATAATATGTATGTAAATGGGGTATTCAGCCCGAAGACTGGTTTGCTCCTCAACATCTCCACCATCAGCTATCATAGATGGCCTAGACATCATTGAAGAGGAATTTTACATAAATAAGGGGGGGGGGTAGCTTCTCGTTGCTTTCCTCAGCGAGCCTGAAGTTGCCGTTGCATATGTACGCCAAGCTCACTAACCAAACCCAATGACTAATAATTTTACATCATTCATGCGATAACAGCGACTGGCTGCATAAGAAATGGGATTAATAGCATTGGTGGTACCTCAGTCACTTGGGTATCGTCGAAGTCAAGGATGAGACTGAGAGTAGTCATTGAAAGTAACAAATTTAATCTAGCCCATACCAAAAAACATAGTGCACTGTAAACACTACATCCCGCCAGCAAAGGCGCCTGGTAAATATATATCTACCAAGCGAGTGGCTGCGTGGTTTGGGTCACGTAGCTGTCGGCTTGCATTCAGGAGATAGTGTGTTCGTGCCCCACTGTCAGCAACAATGAAGATAGTTTTCCGTGTTTCCAGTTTCACACCAGGAAAATGCTGGGGTGTACCTTAAGGCCACGTCCGCTTCCTTTCTGTTCCTAGCCCGTTCCTATCCCATACGACTTATGGGTCGGTGCGACGTAAAGCAAATTGAAATAAAGTTCTATTCCTTTCTTTTCAGTACTTCTACATTTTAACACTAACAACTTTGTCATCCTCACTTGACTTTCAGCTCCTTACAGATCACCGCTCCCTAGTCCACTCAGTTTCCCTGAATGTACACTCAACCGCACAAAACTTAGTCAGCGGAGAAATATTTAATTTTATAAATTCTCCAAATACGAGGTGATTCGTATTGAATAAAACAGTGGCCAAAGAGGTGATACTTGCAATCCTACCCCTCGCACAATATGTTCAATCTGTTGCTAACAAGAGAATTTTAAAATAAAGTAATCTCTGCGACGGCCATTTCTTGTGCTGCTCAGTGTACTTCCTTAGAACTTCTCCAAACAAACCCCTCTCATATACGTACTTTTTGCGGTTCATGTGAAGACCTGAGCGCAGATTCCTATCTCCTATCCACTCATTAGGATCTACATATTCAAGCACATTCCTTTGTCTCGTTTCCCTAGTTGGCTCAGACAATAGAGCACTGGCTTTCTAAAATGTCGGATTCGATCTCGCCTCAGACCAGCTAAATTTGAAGATGCTCATATACGCCCGTCTCGTGACTAGATTTACCGACACGTAAAAGAACACCTAGGGTTAAAATTCTGGCACCTCGTAGTTTCCGAAAACTTAATGGGACGTACACTAATATTAATTATTATGTATTATTATTTTATTATTATTAACCTTTTCGAATTGAAAACACGCCGGGTTTTTCACTTACATTGGTAAATGTACAGAACAGTCGAGTTAGGTGAAAACAGAAACTTGCTTCCATGTTATAAGCGCACGACCCGTTATTTTGCGGTGTGTTATTGTGATCGTTGAGTTATGAAACGTTGAAATAGAGGGCGTGAGGCATTATTGAAGTCTGCTGTGTATGGTAGCTACTGATATGATGCAACGCAATCGCTTATATAACACTTCTGTAGGTCGATGATTTTATTTTCTGATGTTCTAACACGACTAAGGGTTATCATATTCGTCCTTTCATCCAGTACTATAAAATTGTATCACTAAGCAGGAGATAAATCAGATTGATGGTGGCCCGTAACAGGTTGCTTGCGCTGGTTCAAATAGAGTTGGTGGGGGAGACGTTCAGGATTTTCCTCTACTTAACTTCACTGAATTTTGTACTCTTGTTTTCATACTCTACGTAATAGTGGCGCGAACGGGGTGACACCTTACATTGTATCTCATTACTAAACTTCAAGATGGAATAAATGCACAATTAGCAGTCCAGTACACGTGGAATTTTAAAAATTCGAATTCTGATAAAAGTACGGCATGTAAAATAATCTGACACAGTAGCCTTTGACCTGAAGTAAGGAAATCTCCGAACAACTACACGCAGAATGAATTGCGAATGCTTGATTGTATTGGCTTTGTAACGTTCAGCGTTAACAGAAAGAAAGGCATTTGCAGTCGACTCTTCCAGGATTTGGAAAGAATGCGCAGATTTTGTAAGTGATGGTGGTGGTGATTATTGTTTTAAGAGGAAGTACAACTAGGCAACCATCCTCTCTATAACACTAATTAGAGGGGGAAAATGGAAGGGATCTGACACTTCGAAAAATAAAGATATCGACCAAAGTAAGACAAGGGCCACGAAGGGCGTGAAAATGAGGCTCCCTAGCCCTCGCAAACCTAATAGCGTTGGGGTCGGAAAAGAAAGAGTTGACCAAGAGATGTCAGATAGGATAGATGAAAGTGAGGAGCTTGGCGCAAGTAAGTGGAAGCAATGCCAGGACTCGTGTAAGGGCCCCGTGGTCGCAAACTCACGATCGAAAGTTCAGATCCCCTGGGGCCCCTTTTAGTCGCCTCTTACGACAGGCAGGGGATACCGTGGGTGTTATTATATCGCCCCCACCCACAGGGGGAGCAGATTTTGTAAGAAGATTGTCCTTTGATCTTGCCATAGTCGACTCAGGATGGTCTGTCAGATGTAATTCCTGCTAGTGAAATATATGTCTAGCTACAATGAGCAAGCTTCATATTCCCTAGGAAGAAAACTCCGCTATCATGAGAAACTACAAATGGGGTGCAGAAAAGTATCTTGAAGTTATTTCTTAACGCCTGTGTCTTAGTTCCGCAAACAGTTCAATCGCTGCTCCCTTTCTCTCACTATGGGTCATTTCTTTTAAATCCAACCATTCAGCCTTCGTTCCATCAAATCACACATTCTTGAACGCTGGAATATTAAATGTTAATGCCCCTGTGTTTTAGTAATGCGAGCATAACCCATGGCATCGTCCCTATATCCTCAAGGAGATTTTCAAAATTGAATGCTTGTTGGGGGCGTGATAGCAGAGTGACATTGTCAGTTGCTTTTCACCAAGTTGGCCGTTGTAAATCCCTGACAAGGAAAGTGGAATTTTTGGAATTCGAATTGCCGTAAAAGAAAATGTTCAGGACACTTAAAATCACAAGCTTGCGTGTTTAAATTATCTCGATGCTTTGTGCTTAGAAAATAATAATAATAATAATAATAATAATAATAATAATAATAATAATAATATGGTTTTGTTTGTCGTATTTGTCTGGAAACTGAATTTAAACTGCAATGATATTTTACATGCATACATCAATACACTAATGTTACTTGCTTTACGTCCCACTAACCAAGTTTCTTACGGTTTTCGGAGACGCCGAGGTGCCGGAATGTAGTTCCGCAGGAGTTCTTTTACGTGCCAGTAAATCTACTGACACGAGACTGACGTATTTGAGCATCTTCAAATGCCACCGGACTGAGCCAAGATAGAACCTGCCAAGTTGGGGTCAGATGGCCAGTGCCTAAACCGTCTGAGCCACTCAGTCCGGCAACAGCAATACATCATAGACTATTACGCCTTCAAGCGTTCAGTCTGCAAGCTTCTGAGAATTGACAAAAGTGCCTTCACAAACATCTGTTAGCAACAACTAGCTCTATGGCCTCGTTTAGTTTCATACCTCTAAATCATTAGATAGTCTGCCTGTCGTAGGAAAGAAAATGGTTCGCGACATTCGGGCTAACACATTTCTCTTATGTTGGCTCCGAAGTGAAAGGTCCTTTTCTCTCTTTCCGTCGTAGGGAGATACCGTACCTTTAGTTAAACGTTCAGTCCCTTTCTCTACGGGTTTTGATCGTATCTGGGACCCAATTTCTTAACATGTGAAACAATTTTACATTGTCTGCCTTTTTATAGTAGTCTTCCTCATGTATGGCTGCGACAGTATGGGAGTTAGAGATATGGGTTGTTTCTGGATAATGAGATTTGGAGCAGGACTAGTTTTCCATTGTGAATTCGCCGGACTGTGGCTCGGACGGTTGAGGCGCTGGCCTTATGACCCCCAACATGGCAGGTTCGATCCTGGCTCAGTCCGGTGGTATTTGAAGGTGCTCGAATACGTCAGTCTCGTGTCGGTACATTTACTGGCACGTAAAAGAACTGCGAAACAAAATTCCGGTACCTCGGCGTCTCCGAAAACTGTAGATAGTAGTTAGTGGGACGTAAAGCCAATAACATTATTACATTGTGAATTTAACTTTAATTTTTTTCAGTTGATTTTTTCAAAGACACACTGTTACATCGCCTTCAGAACCGTTTTAATACATCTCTCCTTTTCTCCAGTCCACCTTCTGGAATTGCTAACGGAGGTATTTTTAGGACGAGAGAATTTTGAGAATACAGAAATACACTTGCTTGTTCTTGGAATCGATTTTCTACGCTAGAGTTAGCGCCTCGCCTCCATAGCAGCTCCTAGAGTCGTTGAGTACAAAGATTATGAAGTTGCTCTTAGCTTTCAGTTTGTAAATGACTCACTTCACTGCCGTCACTCAGCACAAGGACTGGTCAAAGGGTGTTGAGCCGGAAGATTGGAACTGCCGGTGAAGTGCTCTGAATGTGAATCAGTCTCCCACCCCCACTCTCGTTCTAGGAAAATGCTGGAATTGGAACATTTGAAGTCCTGTGGCATTTCCCCTAATCTTACATTTAATTGCCAAAACAAAAAAGAACTACACAGGATTGCTATTAGTAGTTACTCTAGTCCTTAACTGAAACATTATAAGCGGTTAATGGTATTTGGTTTCATGTTTCGGAATCTCGTAGATTTGCGTTAAAATTGTTTAAAAATAATACTTAACTTCTCTTGGTTGTCTCTCACTACTCCTTAATGAATATAGTAGTTTTGCATCTGTCTCTTGGCACAGGCCAGACCAAAATGTAGCTTCCACAGAAGTCTGCCTTATTTGTGCCTGTGACAGTATAGAACTTACTGTGATACGAGTGGTTTTCGGGTAATGACATTTGGAGCACCACTACTGCGAGTGGCATGAAAGGTATTAGTTATTGAGGTAGCCTTGCTGCTAAAGCACTTTCTGGTCGAGTGCGGAAAGCAATGGAAAAACACCTCATCATGCCTTGTCCGCCTTGCCATCGATTTTTGCTGTTTCTCTATAACCGTTCACCCTTTGGTGGTACATTTTGCGGATCCAACCTGCCTTTAGGTTGAGGGAAAAACTTCTTATTAATGTACTCGTTATTTTTAACATTGTATCTTTCAGGTATTGCTTTGTTAGTATTTTATTGGTGTTCTGTCTAATGTAAAGTGAAGAGGAAGAAGTCTTAAAACTCCTGCGGGACGGCGCCCGCGCATCCCGACGTATTACGTCGCGGCTTCTCTCAGCGAAATGTGTTCAGGGGGCCGAGGGAGACGTATTCCCCTCCTGCTCGTCCTCCCCTCATCTTGTCCGCCATTTTCGCGGCAGCAGCGCGGCCGGAGATCGATCGCAAGCGGACCGGCAGTAGTGCCGGTGTGCTGAAGTTGTCGAGGTCGGTAGCTCCTCGTTGGTTCGGTTAAAGGATGCTGATCTCTGACGGCTGAAGCGCTAAAAGAACCACTAGGTACCTGGGCCCGTGAGCATGCCGAGCATGGCCACCAGTCACGGAGGGATCCTCTACTATGTCGTCAAGGTGCCAAAAGAAACGAGGTGGGTGTGACCCGACTCCCCCCTGACCTACCTCAACTTCCAGAACCTGTGGAGCTACCTCGTACTCAATCGCGCCCCGCACAGTAAAGTTTTGATATTCGTACCGCAGGAAATGCATTGTTGTAAGGTTTTGTAAGTGCTATTGGCTTGGCAGTGCAGTGATAAGCTGTTCCGTAGAGTGTTGTTGCGATGAGTGTTAAATTAATTCACTTTTGCGGAATTTTAAAGTTTTAAAATTCTGTGCGGATTAAGTGTGAATGCAGAGTTGTGTGCAGCAGCTACTGAATACGGTATCGAGAATCTGTGAAGCTAAGTTGACCGGTGACACGTTCTTGTTGTGAGTTCGGATGTGTTCAAAGTGGCAGTGATGTTTGTATGTGAATGTGGACTGCTCCAAACTACTTCTGTTCATTTTGAATTCTTAAAAACAATTGCCACTCCATCTTAAACGAAAATGTTACCATGTGAAATCCGTGACACTATTTAGTTTTACTTTCATCTTTGAAAATCATCTGTTCTCGATGAAAGTAGGTCACCTCTCTCGAGTATACAAGTGCTGTAGAATTTTTCTTCCCGGGAAAACTGTTCTTAGTAAACATACGGTCTACTAACCTTACTGTTGATATCTAACGACATTCTTCGAGAAATTGTGTTGTTGGAAGATAGCCTGAAAGTATTGGAAATCTACTTTTGATTAGCTATTGTTCTTGTAATCATAAAATTTTCATAGTACATTTTATGCCCGTTTTACAATACAGTTTCACAACTACGTGAATGTTTCATTAAATTTCAGTTCCAAGTCACAGACTTGCTTCCATCGACGGTCATCATTGGTATATTCTCTTTTCTAAAAACTACGCTTGGAGATTGCATCGCAGGAACTAATTTTTATAAGCTTTTAATTTTCAGTTATAATTTGAGTGACAAACACATTGATCTACTTCATTTTGATGAAGATAGACGAAACTACTCCTTACTGGCGTGACGTTCTGTAAACCATCTTCGAATTGCGTAAAAATAGTGGTTTTAGGAAGAACATGCTAGCTTTGAGCATTTCGCCACTGAACAATAATTTAACGGGAAGTCCTCGAGTTAGTTTAGGAGTAAAACTCTCCAAAGATGAATTATATTTAAAATTATTTTTATTCGAATGTTGCCATCCGTGAACGGACTGTTGTTAGAACTCCTTCCTTCGGTTTAGAGGAGGTATTTTGGTTCCGTAAATAGTTCTTCGTTGCTATTTTCAGTGGGACCCATTCACTGTATAGCTGTCTAATCGAACGTTTTGTAAACATCACATCACGGATATCAGTTGCATGTTGCAGACTTCCATAACATGAAACCACTTGCGACATCCTTGGCTCTGTTGAATTAAAAATAAAAGCTGACGTGTGCTGCGGAACATAGGATCATGTTGGTCGCTGCTGGGCAGTATTGACGTCATCATTTCTACGTCACAAGTATCCTATTATTACTACCCGTGACCATTGTTTACAGAGCGAGTTGGCAGTGCGGTTAGGGTCGCGCAGCTGTGATCTTGAATTCGGGAGATAGTGCGTTCGAATCCCACCGTCGACAGCCCTGAAGGTAGTTTTACTTGGTTTAGTTTTTCCACACCAGGCAAATGCTGGGGCTGTACCTTAAGGCCACGACAGTCGCCGAAAACACTTCATATGTTAGTGCGACGTTAAACAAGCAGCGAGAAAATATGACCTTTGTTTAAGAATGAGGATGGTGAGCGTTCTAGATCTTCGTTTAAAAAACGTAGAACTTCATTTCAAACCCGAATATGTAATAACGCTGATTAGCAGACTATTCACTATGAAACATTCGAAGATGGCAGTGCTGTCCCTAATGCTTCACATGTATTGACACTGTACTAAAATGCAAAATGGCTCAAGAAAGCAAACTACTTTTGAAAATGTTACTGAAGTAATTTTTTAAAAAGATTTGTCAACGTGTTGAACGTTTGATCTTAATGTTCAGGAAAGATTTAGTTTACGCCTTTTAATATTTCAAATCTAATCCCTGGCCTGTTCTCAGTTTTGGAGTTAGTACTTGACATAGGCTTAGCCGAGTTTTACGCCGGATGAAATTCTTGACAACTCTGTGGAGGGATGTATTAACTACGGTGTGCTTAGTAGTGTGATGTGTTGTATGTAAATGTGAATTAAGACGAACATAAACATCCAATCTCTAAGCAAAAGAATTAACCACACTGTGAAAATCCCCGGCTGGTCGGAAATCGAAACCGGGGTCTTCTGAACCGAAGGTCAGTACGCTGACTATTCTGCCAAGAACCTGTACTCTTGATATTTACAGGTTCCTGCCCAATAAAATGTCGCTGTGCCGCCCTTAACGTTCTCTAACAGTTATAAGTCTACACGTTTGTACTAGTTGTTCGAATCATATAGAAGAATAATTGTGGACTTAAAACCTTCGTCCCCTATAGTGCTTCGAAAATTTAAGAACAACTTCAAAAGTAATCCTTAAAAATATTTTAGTCTACCATGGCCTATTTCTGTAGTACTAATGGATATCTCTACATCAGAATATGTCATTAAACATATTGTTTACATTGTCAGGGAAAACTGTAGGATAGGTGGAAGATTGACAGCCGCCATTTTGAATACCTGATTATGTTTATCGCTCTGTATTGTATATAAATGTTTTCACGTCTTGAAAAGCTAATTTGTTGACGTACAGAAATGTAAATTTACCCTATTTTCTTTTTCTCTGCTGCATATATTACATCGAAGGGAATTTTGGAGCGTGGGTGGTATGTACATTGTAACCTTGGGATCGTGGAGGTGTTCACCTTGGCGTCCAGTGTAAAATCTTCAACGGTGAAATTACACTGTCATAAAAGTTAACATGATTGTCGTGATGCGTAAGACAAAAGTACACTTCAGTGAAACTTAAAAGACAAATTATATTTTAAATTTTCAATTAGGTTGCTTAACCAAAGTGGTTATAGGGTGAACTTTCTTCTCCTGAATGAACGCAAGTTATATTCAGTCAGAAAGTCGAACAATTCAGAAATAAGACTCCTGGAGTACCCTGATATTCGCTTGGCCTTCGCCAGTAATAAGTGCCAAAACTAACCTCTCTTAATGCCGAGATTATGTATCTATCCGTAGACCGTCGAGCTGTACAGATTGTTCTACCTTTGTTTTTAGTCTCATTTTGAGAACGCGTGGATGGTATGTACAATGTACTCCTGAATACAAAACGTATGCCTCTAAACACAGCCTACCGTTCATGAAGAAATCTTTTATACGTATCTGTTCAATTATTTCTTGGTGCGGACCGTTCACTAACCTTGTGCCCTTTTCCGCCAGTAAATGTGTGTATCCAATGTTGAACTAACTACTGCGTAAATCAGACCATTTGACTCCCAATATCTGTCCATTATAGGCGCATTCTTCTTCTTAATCTCAACATACAAGTGTAATTAGTTGTGGCCAAGTTATATTTTTATATTTAGAATAAAACTACTCGTTTATCCATTTCGGACAAACTTTTAAACTAGATATCGAAGGTTCAGTCCCGGTGTTAATAAGCGACTCTTCCCAGTTGTTTTCGTGTCTACCACATCTCGTGCACACAGAGTTGGTTATGCTCAAGTTTGAAGAATCGAATCCCGATACATTCGGTTTGCATTTAATATCCCCGTGTCAGTAGTCTCATTAGCACATTGAAGAACCCTTCAGGATGTTCAAACCCAGCTTACTCGAGCTGTATGACTTATCCAAATCGCTCGGTTTATTTAATTTATTTATTTTTTATTTTATTTAAATCAGTTTAGGCCACGGGGCTGAGTAGCTCGGATGGTAGAACGCTGACCTTTTCAGCCCAACTTGGCAGATTCGATTTTGGTTCAGTCTGGTGGGATTTGAAGGTACTCAACATTCCGGCACCTCAGTCTCCAAAAACCAAAAAACGTATTTGGTGAGACGTAAAAAACAAATTATTATAGATTTTGGACAGCTATGGACTACGTAAACAACTCTTAGATTTCAGTTTTCTTTGACGCTAGTATTATTTCATTCCCTTGCTTAGTTTTCTTCTTTGTAGCTGCTTCTTGCTGCTGGAACCCGTTGAATGTTGGCATCTTATTTCTGTGTGTGGTTCTGTCGTGGATGTCTTGTTCCATGTTAATTTCTTGTAGACCCTTCTTGGTGTTAAACCATTTTTCATACGAGTTGCCTTTTCTGTTCAACTTCTCAAAAATGGTTGAATTTTTCTATTGAGCCTGTCCTTCATTCCTGAAATATGGCCGAAGAATTTAATCCCACAGATATGACAGATTGTCTTACTTTGTGTAAAAGAAAGAAAGAATCACAGTACGGAAAACCGAAGATCTCTTAAGATTAATTCCGTTCTGGTTAGAAATTAAGGGGGCCGTGTGGTTATTGGCGTAGGATATAGGGAGATGGTGGGTTCGAATTCCACTGTCGGCAGCCCTGAAGATGGTTTTCCGTGGTTTGCCATTTTTACACCAAGCACATGCTGGTGCTGTACTTCAAGGCCACGGCCGCTTCCTTCCAACTCTTAGCCCTTTCCTATCCCATCGTCGCCATAAGACCTATCAGTGTCAGTGCGATGTGAAGCCACTAGCAAAAAAAAAAAAAAGATCTGATGTGCACTTTTCACTAAACTATCTAGTTTACTTGATTTCAATTTTTGACTCTACCATTATAGTTTCGCGTAATAAAATTTTATCCCTAGATTGATAGAAATGGCCGTACCTTTTAATTATTCGTTCTCACAGTCTACTAGTTGACCGAACACATTGTGTTGGGCGCGGGGACATTTCAAGGTGAATGTGGAGGTGTATTTACTCTTGCACTGGATAGGATGACGTAATCCTAATGGATGGGCAAGGTTGGAACAGTTAGTGTGTGACTGGGTGTTGGCCCAGTAATAGCTTACGTCATTGTGTTACCCTAACTGGGAACTTTATAGGCTTTTCCAGTCATGATACGCCCTGTTGTGTAGATTTAGAGAAATGAATGGGAAATGTTTACTTCTTTAGCCTTACCATACATAGCATGGCTCATCAACAAGCACTGAACTTCCTAAAGAAATGACTAGATTAATTTGCTAGTCTTATTTTACAGTGTTCATTCCTAACTTGACCTTGTAGATAGACTTAAATTCAGTAAAGTCTCCATCGTCCCTGGAAATCGATTGAATAAGTGAATTTAAGTGCTTAGCGATAAATGAGATTTCATTCTCTTCTATGATATCGAAGTACTTCGTACGTCCGTAATATCCCAAGTGACATCGGCCCGCATTGATTAGCTCTTTGTTTGTTTGTTTGTTTGTTTGTTTGAAGATGGGCCCTTCATAACATGAATCAAAGGAGTAAGAGCAATAAAAAGCGACGTGTTGTTTTACGTGACAGTTAATACCGTAATCATAGCCATGGTACCTCCGGTCGTAGAGACGTGAATTTTCATTTCGAAAATCCAACATTCATTAGCCGGTATTCGAGTCACGGCTGGTCTCGCCTTCTTACGTTAGTGTTTTTACGCATCGATGAATGAAGATGCAAGGTAAAGAAACCGAAGAAGGATGAAATATCACAAAATCAGAATCGCTATCAGACCTCCCAAGAGAGGCCATGATTAACATGATCAGAGCATAAGTGTAAATATTTCCAGACTCTGCTTAAATTCACACGAGTGAGTTTAGACATGGATGCTCATGTACGCATATTGAACCTAATAAAAACACTGCAGTAACAACGAAAGGCTTTTTGCTAGTGGTTTAAAGGGACATTAATACAGGCATATTCCCAGCAATGCTCGGATAGGAAAATGGTTGAAAATAGGACCTAGTCTTACGGTATAGCCATTGCATTTGCTCAGTGTAATATAGTATAAATAATGGAAAACCGTCTTCTGGACTACAAACTGTGGGTTTCGAACCCACTAACCTCCGAATGCTAGCTTAGTTAGTCTTGTACCGCGTAACAAACTTACACAGTAACGAAATAGTGAGGATACCATTCAAATAGGTTTCTGGTAGGATGTCTCACTAATACGGTACAATAATTGTCCACCCGGAAAACTACCATACTCATCCTCGAATAGTCCTTGAAAATTGTGGCTCGTAATGTCTGTTGGTCCACTGCAGCTTACATGTCAATTTACGAAGCAAGATTAATGATAATGTAGCCTTAAGTACCGGTACCTTGCAATGTGGTAGGTTGATTCCCTTTATTATCTCTGATGTCGCGTGATCGGGTGTGAATTAAACTGCAATTTCTCATTTAACAGTGCGTAGCACTAAGCTGCTGTGTCACAAAGTAATTATCTTGTTTGAAATAAAATATCTCTGTTGAAATGTTATGGGGAAAGCTACAGGTATGCCTCTTTCCAATATGGCATAACACTAATTGTTTTATTTCTTCTTGTGAACTATTGTGGGGTCTCCTCTGCATGTGAACGTTGCCCTGTTTGGTGGCAGGATCCCTTTCTGGACGCCAGCCGTATGTGGAGGGATGTATTCACTAAAGAATGTCTCTGTGGTGGTTGGTAGTGTGGTGTGTTACGTGTAGGCCTATCTAGAAAAATGTGTTTTATTTCCCAGATGTTTTAATTTCCTAAACTAGAAGGTTCAGATGATAAATTGGTAGGATATCAGTTTTGATTCAAACCTTCAACGTCTCCGTATTAGTTAACAAAACAAACCCCATGTTGCAATGCCCCGAACGGCCTTGACCTACCAAGTGACCACAGCTCAGTCAGAAGGCATGCACATTACGAGGTGTCCTGTGATCAGTACGACGAATCCTCTCGGCCGTTATTCTTGGCCCTCTAGAGCTGGGCCGCAATCTCACTGGCAGATAGCTCCTCAGTTTTAATCACGTAGGCTGAGTGAACCTCGAACTAGCCCTCAGAATCAGGCCAAAGTCCCTAACCTGACCAGTAATCTAACCCTGGGCCTCCGGTTAAGAGGCAGGCACGCTACCCCTACACAGCGGGACCGTCCCGTTTTAGTAAACGAAAGTAAGATTTCATAAAATTGTATTTTTTGGGGGGATTTATTCCGTGATCTAATGAAAGAGCTAAATATACCTCCGTTACTCGAATTAATTTAAATTTTCCGGCCGTGTGTCCTATTCTTCACGTGTTTCTCTATTACTCAAAATTCGGTTACATGAATTTCTCGATTTCTCGAAGCAAAAATGTCCTCCCTTGAAGCAACACATACTCTAACTCGAATTTTGTGCAACATCTTAACTGTGCAATACGGCATTTGTGGTTCGTGAGGAACAGTTAACAAGTAAAGAAAGGGTTACAGTGATCCTGGGAGTTGATATGACGGGAACCGTAAAACTAAAACCTCTAGTAATCGGAAAATCGGCAAAGCCTCCCTATTTTCTCGGGTGTGAATTAAATGCCGGTCACATACGAAAATAACCCCCGAAGTCGCGGATGAAAAGCTCCATTTGCGAATCTCGGCTGCGTAGTATTGACGTGAAGTTTCAACGTGAATGGAGGAAAGATTATCAGTAACAAACAGAAGAGACTAACGGATTTTTTCCAAGGTGTTAACCGAGGTATGTTTCTTGTTTCTCTACTGTATGTACTGTATTGTCTTCTAAAAAGTTACTATAATAAGGGTTATAATTAGTAATGGCGTAAAATAGAGTGTGTATTTATTTTTTAAATACTGTTAAAAATAATGTATTCAGTATAAGCCCGTAGATACATATGATTCAGTTATGTATGCCTTTGCTGGTAGGACCTAGTGTTTACAGTGCACTGTGTCTTCTGGTATGGGCTAGAGCAATCTTGTTACTTTCATTGATCTGTCTCAGCTTTATCCTTGGCTTTGACAAAATGAAAGTGACTGAGGTGTGAGTGATGCTAGTAATGCCATTCCTTCTGCAGCCAGTCCCTGCTATGAATGGTGTGAAAATACTGCTCATAGGGTCGGTTGGTGCGTGCATTTCAGTGGGCTTGGCAGACTGATATGTAATAGCAACTTCTGGCTCAGTGAGGAAAGCAATGGGAAACTACCTCCTAATTTCCCTAGTACGCCTCTTCAGTGATGCCTAGGCCATCTATGACAGCTGATGGCGGAGCTTTTGAGGATCCAACCAGCCTTCGGGCTGAGAACTAAACACATGCTCAAAAAACCGTATTTTCTATATCTCGAAATTTCGATAACTCGAAATGAAATTTAGCTCCTGAGATGATTCGACATATCGAGGTTCCACTGTATTATGATATTTACAAAGTGAAATCGTATGTAGAGATCATTTTTGTTAGCTCTGCCCAAAGTGATTAATTTAACCTTTTTATTTTACTCGGTTCGTTTAATTCTTGTTCCTGGCCCTTTCCCAATTTCTTCGGAGAGGATTTGGCTCAGTTTTACAGCGTGATGTCCTTCCTGACGCCAAACATGTGTGTAGGGATTATTCACTCTTGCGTGTTTTTGTTGTGTTCTGTAGTGTAGTGTGTATTAAGACACTCATACACCCAGTCCCCAAGCTGGGGGAAATAACCACCGCAGTTGAAATCCCTTGAACCGCCCGGGAATCGAACGGGGAGGACCGAATGCTAATACACTGATCAGTCATAGAAGGTCCTGATGAAAGATGACGGAAAACTAAATCATTTACATTTCAGGAATATGACTCATTGTTTTAAGTGGTATGTTTGGCCTCAGAAATCGCTGTCGTACAGTTTTGAAGTTACTCAACATCCTGCCATTGAGCTTTGTTTCTAGAACTTAAGACTTTACTCCAAACGAGAGCTGCTTCAGTGCTGTCTAAAAAGCATGTTGACAATCAGGCTGGGTGAGTCAAGGGTAACGTTGTGCTTGCGACTTAGAAATGATGTGATCATAGTTTAGCTCTTTTGTGAAATAATTCGAAGGAAACTTCCAGTCTGACGAATTGGAAGTTATAACCGAAAAATGAAGATATGAGAGCTGTAACACGAACATCATAAATGAACTTGTTTCGGCTTTTGTCAACTCTTCGTTACCATTATACATTTTTTGGACAAACTGGATTTTCTCCGAAGGAATCTTAGAATTGTCGCCGGTTTTTACCTTAATTTGCCATCATTTGAGTTAGGTTTTCAAACCAAATAGTAGGGATACAGGTGTCTCAAACTTGTATCTGCGGCAAAAGTGACCCAAATAGGCAAGAGGATGTCTGGATGTTTGGAGATAAGTGGATTCAAATTGCAATTGCCAAAAACACGTCTAAGATATTAACTCTATGCAATTCTAGTGGCATGTGTCTAACGTTTCCGGGTTCGATCCCGACTGAGGTGATCTATTTCTGAAGGGTGGTCAGAAATCCTAGAACTCTTGCGATTATTACGTTAAATATCTCTGCTGATGTGTTAAAATTTCAACCGACAAAATTAAATAAACTCAACGGTAAGGACCGTCCAGTAGATTTCAGCTTTCTTTGCTAGACAGAAGCATTTCTAAATTGATGGAGAGGCCGCCTAGATGGCACCACATGAGAACGTCTGCAATTCGGTAGCTGAGGCTATATTATTATTATTATTATTATTATTATTATTATTATTATTATTATTATTATTGGCATACACTCCGGCTGCTCTCTCTCTAATTTATTATCAAAGCACCTAAGTTAAGGCTCTGATGACGGCGTCCCAGCAAAGACAACCTTTACTGCTAGCATTTTAATCCACTTCTGTTCTCAGTTTTATTCGACAAGTGGAGTGCATCTCATTCCAGACTTTTATACCAGATTTAATTTTCATCAGAGTTTGTTACTAGTCCACTTGCAGGCATAATTCTTCCGCCTCCAGTTACACTGACTGAGCAAATGTCATGGGATAGCGGAGCACTGATGCGCAGGTGTGTTGTCTGCGCACCACACGCCCTCTGTGCCAGCGGCAGTTGTATAGGAGACCTTGTGAGCAGTGGCTGTGCATGTGACAGGTGTAACATGGAACGTCGTCGTGAGCTGACACCGTTCGAACGAGGTATGGTGGTCGGTGCCCGACGGGTGGGAAGTGCGATTTCGGAAGTGGTGCGGGAATTCGGCTTCACACGATCAACTGTGTCCAGGGTGTATCGTGAATGGTTGAATGCGGGTGTCACCGTCCACAAAAGACGAACAACCGGCCGTCCAGCCACCCTCGATGACCGTGACCGGCGACATCTGAGACGGATTGTCATTAGTGACAGACGGGCAACCGTGCAACAAATCACGGCTCAATTCAACACAGGCCGTGCTAGACAAGTCTCCCAGTGGACAATCCGTAGGAACATGGGATCTATGTGGTATGGGAGCCGACGCTGCACACGGGTCCCACTGTTAACCCAACGTCATCGGGCACAACGACGCGCATTTGTCGCCAGTCACCAGGGATGGGCAGTGGAACACTGGCGTAACGTGATATGGTCGGACGAATCACGATTTCAACTGCACCATGCCGATGGGAGGCACCGTGTATGGCGCAGACCACGTGAAGCGATGGATCCCGCCTGCCTCGAAGGTGTGGTCCAGGGCGCTGGTGTCTGTTATGGTCCGGGGTGCATTTTCCTGGTATGGAATGGGCCCCCTAGTTGTTCTGGAAGAGACTTTGAATAGTACGCGGTATATTGAGCTGCTCGGAGACCATCTCCACCCATTTTTGGCATTCCAGCGCCCAAACGGTTCTGCGGTGTTTCAAGATGATAACGCGCCGCCACATCGCTCCCACGTCGCCCGAGAATAGTTCCAGGATGGTGGTGATTATTGTTTTAAGAGGAAGTACAACTAGGCAACCATCCTCTATATAACACTAATTAGAGAGAAAAAATGTAAGGGATCCGACGCTTCGAAAAATGAAGATATCGGCCAAAGGAAGACAAGGGCCACGAAGGGCGTGAAAATGAAAGACTCCCTAGCCCTCGCAAACCTAATAGCGTCGGGGTCGGAAAAGAACAAGAGTTGACCAAGGGAGGTCGGATAGGATCGATGAAAGTGAGGAGCCTGGCACAAGTGGAAGCAATGCCAGGACTCAGCTGAGGGCCCCGTGGTCGCCAACCCACGCTCCTAAGTTCAGAGCCCCTGGGGCGAATAGTTCCAGGAACATGCAGCGGATGTCTAACGACTGCCATGGCCACCCAGGAGCCCCGATATGAACCCTATCGAGCATATGTGGGATGTCCTGGAACGCAGACTCCGTGCCATGGATCCTGCACCCACGAACATACCAGCATTGGCGGCCGCTCTGTCAGCTGCGTCCAGAGGACTACCAGGGACTTGTCGACTCACTTCCACGGCGTCTCACTGCACTTCGGCCCCTCACGCTATTACGTGACTATCTCATGACATTTGCTAAGTCTGTGTACTCCTGTAGTGCGCAACCGGCAATGCATTTCAGAGCGGTAGGGGATGAGGTTATAAAGTGAAGGGGATTTGCACACACACTACCTACGAGGCAGTTAATTAGTATCTCTCGTACATATTTTTTTTTTTCTCACATAGAGGTTAGGGGTAGAAAAAGATTGTAGGGCCTATTCACTAGTACTGTGATGGTGACAGTGTACAGTGTTTTTGTGTATGAGAAGCAGAGTATTGAGACACACTAACACCCAATCCTTGAGTAGAAAAATTTACTAGATGCGGTTAAAATCTCCCATCGGACCGGGATCGAACCCAATACTCCCTAAACCGAAGGGTGCGACGCGGACTATTCAGCCAAGGAGCTCTGTTCTGTTATAGGCCTATATACGGCTTTTTAATAACTATGAAAGATTATTCCAAGTGCAAGACATTCGATCAAATTGGAATGATATAATGTTCACAATAGAATAGAGGAATAATTTTGTTTAGTTTTGTATTCTGCATAATAATGTACAGTAATTGTATTAGAAAAGGTTTTTGTATTTCCTTCTGTTGTAATGTACACAGATCGGGGACGCATTTTTATGATGCGGATATTCTAAATTATTGGTTATAGCCTACGTCTCACTAACTACTCTTACGGTTTCGGAGACTCCTAGGAGCCAAAATTGTATTCCACAGCAGTTCTTTTTCGTGCCGTTAAATCTGATATGAGGCTGGCGTATTTTAGCAGCTTCAAATATGCCTACCACCGGACTGAGCCGAGATCGAAGCCGCCATCTTTGGTTCAAAAGGCGAGCGCTTATACCGCCTGAGCCACTCAGCCAGACACTCTTCTTCTGCTTCTTCCTGGCCTTCTTCTGAGTTTATTGGCTCAGTTTTATGTTCGATTGCCTTTTCTGGCGTAAACCGTATAAGGAGAGATATAATTACAATTCCGTGTTTCTGTGGTGGGTTGGTAGGGTAACGTGTAGATAAAGCGATGTACATTGAATTGGGCGCACACATACGCACAATCCCTGAACCAGAAGAATTAACCGTACGCAATTAATATCCCCGGTCCGGACGGAAATCTGACTCGGAATCTTCTAAACCGAAGGCCATTACGCTGACTATTCAGCCAAATAGCCGAACTCGACTCATTATTGTTATTGTTATTATTATTATTATTATTATTATTATTATTACTTCTTCATTATCCCCATTCAAAGAGCGCGTTTGAACTTGTTCGCTGCGTGATGATGTCGGTCTTCTTATCTTCCCAAAATCTCTTCATGAATGCTCTGTTGCGTCTTGGAGGTCCGCCTTCGTTTCTTCTATTTATAGCCAGTTTATTTTGACCTCCTTGGAGTTGATTACATTTTAAAAACCTGTTGGTGACTCTGTCGATGTCCATGCTATAGATATGACCATAGAATTTCAGCTTATCATGCGTACGGCCCCAGTGAACCTGTCTGTTAATGTGTAGCGGTCCGCTGTTCTCTTAATCCACATTACATTTTATCTCGTGGGACCATAAATTTTCCGAAGAATTATCCTTTCTTGCTTTTCAATTTCTATAATTTTGGAGTGACCTCTGAGGTGTATAAAGCTTCTGGCAAAACAACTGTCCTGAGTAGTGTCGTCATCTGTACGCCTTATGGAGTTTGGTGGTTCTTTCTACGTTGGCCCTACTGTAGTCCCGATGGTAGTAAGATTTCTCCAAGGTATTTGAAGGACACTTGTGAAATTGTGCCGTTTTCCATCTCTAGTGGAGTTTTTCTTTTTTTGCGATGTTCATTTTCCATGTACTGGTTTTTCGTACGATATTATTGAAAATGAAAATCCACAGCCTGTTTCCAGTCATTCGACCGGGTCTGGAATGAATGAAGCCCTTATCTAGCGGCGAGGATAGGAACTGTGCCGGCTGCCGAAGCCTGTCGCACTCTTCTGGGACAATGATTAATGAATGCCAGGTGAAATGGAATAAGGGAGAGTGCTGCTGGAATGAAAGATGACAGGAAAAACCGGAGTACCCGGAGAAAAACCTGCCCCACCTCCGCTTTGTCCAGCACAAATCTCACATGGAGTGACCGGGATTTGAACCACGGAACCCAGCGGTGGGAGGCCGGCGCGCTGCCGCCTGAGCCACGGAGGCTCTACGATAATATTAGTTATTCTCCATTCGTAAAATAAGCACAGTAATGGTTGACTTCAGTTCTTTTCTCGACCCCTGTAGCTATTGAGGTAAATGTAACGTGAGCCCCTGCAGATGAGAGCAAACTGTTCCACTATTCATTGATTGCAGGCAGGCTCTTGCCAAGCCCGACTGGCCTCGACACCCCACTCCGCATTCGCTTTTGGTTTCCTTCGCAGACTCTAACACTGTTACGTTGACCTATTTAAATAGGTCATATACCGTTTTAGTTTTATTTATACCGAATGCTCGTTGCGCAACTATATTTCAGACACATTTCTGGTGGCCTCGTTCCTTTGACGGCTCTTTATGATTCACTTGCCAGATCTTCTGATATACAACAGACACAAAAAAAAAAAAAAGTTATCAAAACAGCGTTCCTCGCTATTGCTGTGTGCATGAGGTTTGAGACCTTGACAAACAACCACATGTGCCCTTGTGTTGCTTCGTATCTCATAACCTGCGACTGTGATTTAGGTATGTGTATTTGTAATTTCCTTTCTTGCTATGACCGAGCAAGCTGGCCGTGAGAGTCCCACAGTCAGCAGCCGTGAGGATGGCTTTCCGTAGTTTTCCATTTTCACACCAGGCAAATGCTGTAAGGCCACGGCCGCTACCTCCCCATTCCTACCCTTTTCCCATCATTGCGTCGCCGAAAATCTTCGATGTGTTGCTGCGACGTTTAACCACTAGCAAGAAAATAAATAAAATATCTGGCTATATTTTCGATGACTGACATAGGGAAGTATTAGGACTGGGTAAGGAGCAGCCGTGACCTTGAGTATTTGCCTGGTGTGATAATGAGAAGGCACGTAACACCATGTTAAGGGCTGCTGCCTCCCGAATGAAATAGTTACGTGGCCCATACCATTCGGTGTATTTGTAATTAGGAGTAAGTGTTCCTTAATGGAAGATCACGGCAATAGAACCAGCTTTTAATTGTTAGGCCGTGCAAATATGCAGCGTTTCGCCTAGAACGTGCCATTTGGGAACATCAGTTGGACCGGCACTACTTAGCAGTGGCAAACTGATCTTTTTTTTAAATAGGATACGGTGGCACTTCTAGAAGGTGACACCCTCTCTCTGGCCAGGAGATGTGCTGTGGTGATTTGAAGTGCGGAGAAGTGAGAGCGGAGTAGCCGTAACCTATGATAGGATTTGTCGCGGTATTTACCATGCTCAGGACAGCTAACGTTGGAATTAGCCCACCGTTCCCTAATGCAGAGCTGTTAAGGCGAAGCCACTCGGCTCGCTGTAGAGCTGACCTGGTTATCTGTATGTACCACCTATATCCGCAGAGATAGGTGATTGCGCTTCCGACGCTCCTCTGTCGGTCATTATGTAAGGGGGATTTGTTTATGAAATTTGAAAAAAAAAGTTTCAGGGATGTTAATAGTTCCAGATTTGATGTGATGTTTATAATGGCAGGGTTAAGTTAATGAAGTGTGACCAAGGAAACAAGACTATTTACGATTCGTTACAGTGCTGACACAAATTATTTGCAATACAGCATGTGGTTAGACCTGAATGGTGACCCATCCCAGTGTCACCATGCCAAATGTTTCTCTTCAGGATGCAACGGCGCATGCCGTATAGCCTATTCGGCGCTAATGTATACGTGGCTGTCAGGTGTTATCGAATGAGCGACTTCAGTATGGTCTGTATTGGCTAGAGGAGTGGGCGCGGGGGTCTGATTAGGCCTGTTGGTCGAGATATTGCGTAGGTAGGGAGTGTGGTGGTCTGTTTTGGATCGAGAGTAGGTTCAGTAGTATGGTGCAAAGGAGGGTAGTTATGTCTTCGGTGGGTGGAAGGGAGTGATGGTGGTTTCTAGTTTCCAGGGTGGTGTGACTGAGAGGTTGAATAGAGGGAGAGGTTAAATGTTGTTACTGAGATGATGTGCTTGTCTGTAGTGTGCTTTAATTGCCTCCTTAAGAAATGGACAGCCAGGAAACGAAGCGGCATGGGCTGCAGACTGAATGCACACTCCCGCCAAGTATAGCAAATAAAGATTGCTAACCTGCTAAAGGAGAAGCGAATTCTTGATTACAAAACTGTGTACTCCCTGTGGAGGTACAGTAAAAGTTAAGCCTTAATTGACGGTGTTTTTATCATGGCTACGCTGTCGGCGAAAAACTTTATTATCCATAAAATGCAGCGCGTGACAACTGTCCTGGCATAGCACAGGCATCGTCAATCGAGAACGAAATGCCTTCGGAGCCAGTTTGTTCCCCGCTCTTGAGGAACGAGAGCAGCTTAGCGAGCAAGTAGGGGAAGTGCATGACGTAGTACGCACTGAAGGTCAGTGGTGCAAAGGCATAGCACATCTTTCTGCACAGGTTAGATTGCGACACGATACGCGTGAACTCATGTGAGGTGACAGTGTGTTCCCGCCTTTATCCTCACGCCACACGACGTTCAAAGCCTAGTCTGTAAATGTTGCATTTACTATGGAAGAGAGTTAAGCGCATCGTAGGTCATCGACGCCAACAAGTTTCAATCCTTCTTGGGAAGAAGAGTATTTGATACTTCAAGAAAATAACACACAAAATGTTTAATATGTAATAAAATATTGAATAACATGAAAAATTTTATCAGCAGCGCCGTTGTTCCTTATGTCATTTCAACAAGTATGATAAACATGAAGGCCGGGAAAGCATAGCATTACTAGAAAAACTTAAAAATAACACATTTGAGGATTTACGTACATTTCATATTACGCTACTCAACTCTATAATGTTTGATAATTCCTCAGAGATAATGGTCCGGCTCCATGGCTAAATGGTTAGCGTGCTGGCCTTTGATCACAGGGGTCCTGGGTTCGATTCCCGGCAGGGTCGGGAATTTTAACCATAATTGGTTAATTCCGCTGACACTGGGGCTGGGTGTATGTGTCATAATCATTTCATCCTCATCACGACGCGCAGGTCGCATACGGGAGTCAAGTTAAAGACCTGCACCTGGCGGGACACTCCCGGCACTAAAAGCCATACGCCATTCATTTCCGATATAATTTATGTACCGGTATGTATTTCATTGCTGTTGTTCATATGGTAACATTTCTGAGCGGCAAATACAGTACCGCCACGGTATGCAGCCCGCCTGTCAGCTGGTCTCTTGTCACGTGACTGACATCCGTCCAGAGCGGAGCAAGTAACATCGGCTCCCTAGAGCAAGTACGTGATGACGTCTGCGCTAGTACACTGTTACTCAGTTAGGTTGGCAATGGATCCCGCTAGATTTAGCGACATACTGTATATACTTACTGTGAATGAACAGGTACTACATGAAATTAAATTACATTGACCGTTCCTCCCTATTGCTGTATGTATGAGGTTTGAGACCTTGACCAACAACCACATGTGCCCTTCTGTTGCTTCGTACCTCGTAACATTGCAACCGGTATGTATGCATGTACGCTGATGTTCATAAAAACAGAACACTTTGAAAGGCTAGACATAGGAAGTTCATATTTACAGGATATGTTCATTAATATGTTTTTGCAGAAACGCTTAGCATTTGTCACCTAGGTTCAGCAGGTGTCTTGTTGACTAGTAGGCACTGGGTCATAAATGGACACTGATAACTTGTTCCATGCGTGATGGCATCGACGCGTATAAGGCGCGAATGGCGAATGGCATCCACACTGCATTCACCTGGTCCCACAGTCCATCTTTGATGGTTGGCATTGCATCACAGCGCCATACCCGTCGTTCCACCATATCCCACACATTTTCGACTGGCGACAAGTCCGATGATCGGGCGGGCCAATGAAACAGTCTGACATCCTGTGACCACATGAAGGCACGTGGTCGCGCATTGTCCTGCTGAAATATGGCGTCTGGTGTGTCGTTCTGTAAGTGTATGGCTACGGGTCGCAGGATGTCATTCACATAGGTCAAACTGGTGACACGCACCAACTGTGATTTGTAGTTGTACCCAATAGCACCCACACACCGTAAATTGGCGCTGTGTGTCTTGTGCGAATGCAGTCAGTTTGATGCATCTCCTCCAATCGGCGGCGAACCAAAATGCGGTCATCATTTTCAAACAAACAGAACCTGGATTCGTCCGAAAACACTATCTGCTGTCATTCCTGTCCCCAGTGACGTTCCATACACTATTGCAGTCTAACATGTTCATGCAAATTAGTCAAAGGTAGGCGGAGTAGTGGACGACGCGCCAGAGCCGAGGAAGACGCAGATCTGTCCTGCAATGCCATTCGGACGAGGTGTGGATCT
The DNA here is from genome assembly GCF_040414725.1 of Anabrus simplex. Taxonomy (NCBI): domain Eukaryota; kingdom Metazoa; phylum Arthropoda; class Insecta; order Orthoptera; family Tettigoniidae; genus Anabrus; species Anabrus simplex. The sequence goes on along the minus strand of NC_090268.1, from coordinate 340,759,223 downwards.
TCTCGGGGAGTGGTCTGTGTGGTGCGACCAGACCCATCTCGTTGTGTTCTACGGCCTTCAGTGAACCATTCTGTAAACACCCGTTGCACTGCCGACACACTTCGTCCCACACGAGCAGCAATTTCCCTGATCGATGCATCACGTTCTCTCATGCCAATAATGCGCCCTCTTTCTAACTCTCATTTGACGGTACGGTTCTCGCATACGTCTGTGAGGTATCCTGCACGTCCGCTTAAGTCACACCGATCCATTACCTTCGGTTTACGACAAGGAGAGCCGCAGGCACATTTTACCAGTCGGTGGTGGTGCGCCGAGATATCGATGTGGACCTTCAATCTGAGGGCCGACTTGGTTCAAATGCTAATCATTTCTTCAGAACTTCATATCTCTAATATGTCAAGGTGTTCTGGCTTTTATGAACATGAGTATATGTATGTGTATTTTCCTTCCTTGCTATGACCGAGGGTGTTGGCCGTGCGGTTAGGGTCACGTAGCTATGAGTTTTGCATTCGGGAAGCCGTGGGTTCGAATCCCTGTCAGCAGCTCTGAATATGGTTTTCCGTGGTTTCCCATTTTCACACCGGGAAAATGCTTAGGCTGTACCTGAAGGCCACGGGTGCTATCTTACCACTGTTACAGGAGATGCTGGAAATGTCCTCTGCTTAAGGCTGAGTTACTCTTTTGCACTTAATTTCCGAACAGTTTGTGTCACATTTCCCGTATAATTCATTTCACGTAATTGGCGATTTCTCCCAGAGTTCATCAACCAAGAAGGTTAACATTTTAGGTCTCGCCTCCCGGATCGTCATGTACAGATCCGGTTTCAAGAATTTTATTACAAAACATTACTGACATCTCAGGCGGTCTTAAACGTTAATTTTTGTTGTAGTTGTAACAAATTTTTATAAGTAAATACTGTAGTATATTTTCCAAAATGTAAGCCATGAAAGAATGGTCCGCTTGATCCTGAATCTCCCACGAGAGCGCGAGGTGCTCTTAGATGTTGAACAACATAACTGCTGGGACGTGTACCCGGCAAGGATCGGATTATTATGACTGCACGTGAGACAAGAGTTCTCTCTAACAGCTATGTTTTGAAGCCGAGACGAAATAGATGAAAATGATAGCATTCGATATTCACCGGACTAAGGGAGGATTCAGGTTGCAGTACTAAAGCTTCACTCTTACGCAACTTTGGATTACCGTGCCCAATTTCTCTGCACGAAAATGTTCATTGTAGGTGGCGTGATAGTCAAATGGCCGGGCTGAGTGGCTCAGGCGGTTAAGGCGCTGGCCTTCTAACCCCAATTTGGCAGGTTCGATCCTGGCTCAGTCCAGTGGTATTTGAAGGTGCTCAAATGCGACAGCCCCGTGTCGGTAGATTTACTGGCACGTAAAAGAACTCCAGCGGGACCAAATTCCGGCACCTCGGCGTCTCCGAAGACCTTAAAAAGTACTTCGTGGGACGTAAAACAAATATTATTATAGTCAAATGACATAAATAATTTCTCACAAAGGTAGTTGGGTTCTGAAATGCAATGAAAAGTCGTGTGGTTTGAACTGCACGTAAAATTTGGCCGTCCCGTGGATATAATTACATAGCCTATATTCGGAAGACCGTTATACCTTTATCCGTTAAGTCTGGAATCCTCTGTGAATTAACTGTGCGCCTCCGCATGCATCTGTATGAAACTTGCTCCGTGGTATCGTTTAGTTTCACACCTCTTAAATAATTAAAAACTGAGACTAGCCATCGTTACCTTCGCATCCCTCTACTTCTTACCCTCCGTTGTTAATTTTGTTATTCTCCTCTGTAACCCACTCTCTTCCATTCGTCTCACATGACCCCACCACCGAAGCCTGTTTATACTTACAGCGCCATCCATAGAGTTTGTCTAGCTTTATCTTTATCGACAGTCGCATAAATATGCGAACTTTTTTTCTACATTCTTCATATTTCGATTTGAAATATTCGTCCTAGTTGTCGAAATTGTAGAGCTATTCTGAAGCAGCACATACGTACATTCACGAAACTTACCTAAAATTGTAGTTTGGAAATAATTTGTCGAGAATACTTCATCTCTTTTCCCCAACCTACTACGTAACCCAGTGACTTTCCTAGTCTCATGGGTCAAGTAGCAGATTATAGATCGAAATATGCAATCGATCGACTTCTTGTTTTGTCCCTATCCTAAACTTCTGCTTTAATTGTGTGATATGATCTGCCGCAGGTTACCCAGCCTTGTGAGGATAGTTACCCTCCATGTCACACACACAGTGATTATGGCAGACCCAATGTTATCTAAGGAATCCGGTCTTACAGGGTTGGTTGGTTGTCAAGTATCTCTTAAAGATATCTCAATTGAATATCAATCGATACACGACGACATTATTTTTATTTATCTTATTTATCTACGCTAATATAATAAGTTACGCGAGAAAATTTTTCGCATAAGTTCTTCCAGAAAATGATGGTTCATTCATCAAATATGGCATGGTCTTCACTGTTAAATGCACTCCATTGTATTGCGCGTCTATTTCGGCGTTCCGTTCTCGTGACCAATTAACACGTGCCAGAATGGACATAACAAAATACACGAGGCTGGTGACCGCAGTGTATGTAAGGATTTAATAACGTACCCAAAGCAGAGCATCCTGAAAAAAAACTTGTGAAATTATGTTGCCATTTCCCCTTAAATACAAAACTGTTCTATTATTGATTTAATTTCACTTGTCAAAATGAATGTGTTTCTTAGGGCGTGGCTGAGAAGGCGGTTTTATCTGTGTTACGCCCCTCAATTTGTGGCTATTGACCGGTGTAATGCGTCTTGTTGTTCCTGTGCCGTATTGTTTACGAAGCCATTACTGCTCGCTAGCTTTAAACCTCCAATGACACAAAATTGCCGACCTATAATCGCAGGATGGGTGGAACGATCATTAAGGGTGGTACAGGTGAGACTATAGTTTCCACAAGCATTTCCCTTCACGTGTGCAGTAAAAAAAAAGCATATGACAACTCTGTGCGTGAGACTATGCAATCTGACTTTTCTTTTCCAGCGCAGCGACAAGTTTACAATTTGTAAATACGCTTATGTATATTTTAATCGGTGTAGTCCGCTTGGTGCCGTTCCCGTGGTCGTCAGGTAATGAGCCTGCCCCCTTTCTCGAGGGCTTGACCAGGGCAGAGATTTTTACGTGGATGTGATTAGAGGTCCACTCAGCGTACGTGAGAGCAATTGAGGACCTATCTTAGCGATAATATAGGGGCACTGGTCTACAAAGCCAAGAATATAGACAGAGGATTCGACACAATTGACCACGCATCACTCCTTAACCTCCAGGCTTTCCGGATGAGCAGCGATCGCTTGGTAGGCTAAGATCTGTCTGGCTTATAGTGTCATGGATGGGTTGGTAGGGAATTCTTCCGCTTAATTAGACGAAACGTATCAGAACATTTATATCATAAACTAGCTGACTTAACCGTGCCTCGCTGCGGAATTCTATATTGTATACAGCATTCTACATGTGAAGTAGTGTACACGTAAGATTGTATTGAATTGCATAGCTCTTAGCGTTAAACAAGACTGAGAGGTCGCCATACATAGTTTATCATGTAAAGACCGGGTTAGGAAATTTTCGTTGTAATGGCAGGCGTCCTAGCCTACTACCAGTCACAATAGAGTTTGAGTTTTCGGTATGATGGCAGGCTCCCTTGCCTATTGCCGAGTTGGGCAGTTTTCATCATAATAACGGACAATTGCTCTCCACTTGCCTTTTTATATCCTCAGAAAGGCCTTCTCTGTGGCTCTCCGAAAGTCTAAAAGGAGCTGTTAATGGACAGAAAACCAATATGGATCTGCTTAAGTACAAATTGAAAGGAAAAAATATATTGATTAATATTGATGCAGTATCTCGCTGTGAACTTCCATATCGTGATAGCCTGACAGAGTATGTCCCTGTTTTTGTTTTGCCGTTTGTTTAATCTATTCATGGTCCTTGTCAATCAAAATAATTTAGAAAAAATACACGCGGCGCTAGTGTACGGTCCTCAAATTGGAGCATAGTCAGTTGATTATGGATTGTACTAGAGTTTTTGCGAAAATTAAAAAGCGAGAGCGTGAATGTGTGACATAGTTCTCGAATTAAGCTGTACAGATTCCGCTATTTTGTGGCTTATTTTATTCGTTCAAAGTAAGGGCATACCTTTTAACCCTCTTAAGTATACGCCGAAACACAGAAAAGCATTATTTTCCCGGAAATGATTATAGTTACGAAGCAAATGTAGGCTATATGAACTTTTTCTGGCAAACAGAATGTTACAGAGCTCGACAACTGCTGTCGCTTAAGTGCGGCCAGTGTCCAGTATTCGGGAGGTAGTGGGTTCGAATACCACTGTCAGCAGCCCTGATGATGGTTTTCCGTGGTTTCCCATTTTCACACCAGGCAAATACTGGGGCTGTACCGTAAGGCCACGGCCGCTTCCTTCCAACTCCTAGCCCTTTCCTGTCCCATCGTCGCCATTAGACCTGTCTGTGTCGGTGCGACGTAAAGCCAATAGAAAAAAAAATTAAAATCAGTCCAGCAGTTTGAGATTACCCGATATGTACAAACTCGCAGTATCTCTCTCATATATTGCGCTCTACCCACTGGTGTTCACTCTTTTACAATTTTTGTAATGCGCGGCAGGAGAACGTGACCTTCAGTAAATGCACAATATAGGTTGACACAATCAAGAAACATGCAAATCTTTTTCGCTGACATTGTATCACGTAACCCTTGACCTTTTGAAATTGTGGAACTTCATATTTGTATAAATATACAAAAACTCTTCAATACTTTCGAAAGTGATTGAACATTACATTTGTATTGTCTTTTGATTGATCCTGCAGTCCTCTAATCTCAACTCAACTCGAACTCCTTTTGAATGAGCAGTGTGCTATTCTCATACGTCGACCGTCTATCGGAGATGGGTTGGACATTCATCTGGAGAGTGGGATGTGGGGGGTCGCGTCGCCAACTTACTCTAATCTTCAAGAGTCTATATAACACCCGCCTTAAGAAAAGTCATTCTCCTCGTGGGCTGCCCGGCACCGAAAGGCCTTTGGCCTACCAAGCGACCGCTGCTGAGCCCGAATGCCTGCAGATTGAGGTGACGCTGGGTCAGCGCGCGATGAATCTTCTCAGCCGTCAGTCTTGGCTTTCTAGACCGGGGCCGCCATTTCTCTGCCAGATAGATCCTCGTTTGTAATCAGTTTATACTCCCTGGATCATTTTGCTTACAGGAAAGAATATGATAGTGAATTACGTGTGGAGGTTTCTTCGGACGCCACTTCTTAATTTCGTGAAATGTTAAAAAGGTATAAAAATCATATTTCATATCAGTTAAACCACAAACATTTGAATTTCATAAAATTTACCTAAAACAGCGGAATGTTTTGCTGAATATAACTAAACTTCGCGTTATTATAACTTTTTGGGGGGGAGGGTCATCAATCCATCGACTGGTTCAATGCCGCTCACATGCTACCCTATCCTGTATCAGCCTTTTCATTTCTTAGTAATTATTGCATCTAATGTAATCTGTTTTTCATACACTGGCCTACCCCTACCGTGCCTACCGCCTACACTTGTCTCAAAAACTGAACTAGTCTTGGTTGTCTTAAGGTGTGTCCTATCATTCTGTCTCTTCCTCTGGTCTACTTTCACCAAATCATTCTTCTTTCACCGATTCGATTCAGTATTTCATTCGTGATGCGATCTACCCATTTCGCCTTTAGTATTCTATAACGCCTCATTTCAAATGCTTGTATTATCTTTCTAATTGCAAGTTATAAGTCTTATTCTGTATTGACGGTTGTCACTTTACAAATAAAAGTATTTATAAAAATCCTCCTTATTAATACAAGGTAATTTCCATTCGAGACAACTTTCATTTACATGTACAGTGGCCACAGAAAGTATCGTACACCTGTGGAAAGTGATAGAACATCATTACGACTTACGAGTTGAAGTCAGATTTATAAACAGCAAAACGAAATGCATCAGATATACACGCTGAACATGCAAATCGTTTACAATGTAACATAATCGGCACGATACTGTATACAAACTGCAGATCGTACCGCCAAGAAAGTATTCGTACAGTGCAGACGTGATTGTTTAAATCAGTTGTCGCCACAGGTTTAGGCCCCTGTGTCTGCAGGAGAGGTTATCTCTTCAGTCATCACTGTGCTGTCGTTGCCGCAAGGTTATATGGTATGGGGGCGAAAGACGATGGAACTGTCATTGAGTCAAAGAGAGAATAGTGTTACTGTATAAACAAGGCAAAAGTTGTCAAGTAGGAAAACAGCTCTCATTAGCTTTACTACGGTGAGTTCAATAGTTAAGAAATACAAGCACAGCGGACAAACAGAAAACAAACCCAGATCTGGTCCTCCAGAAAAGCTGACAGTATGGGAACGACGCATTACTGTGCGATCGGCATGAAAGGGACCGTTCCGAAGTGTTGCATCCATCGCTACAGACCTCACTTCAAGGTCCAACAAAACGGTGAGTGTGCAAACTATAATGAACGTATTTCACAGTGCGAACCTGCGTAGTGGTTGTACACGAAAGAAGCCACTTATAAGCGAAATAAATAAGCAGAAGCTCCTACATTTCGCGAAAGGGTATTGTGGAAAGACAATGGACTTTTGGAACACCATTATTTTTTTTTTCTGATCAAGCGAAGTTTACAGTTTGGAACTGGTAGGAGCAGGAAAGTATATGGCGCAAGCCAAACATCGAACTTGTACCTCAATACGTAATCCCCACTGTAAAACACGGAGGAGCGAATGTGATGGTTTGGGGCTGCATGGCTGCGAATAGAGTGGGAAACCTGACATTTATTGATGATGTTATGGATGCCAGGAAGTACATAGATGTGTTGCATTATAATTTAAACAGCAGTACACACAAGCTTCATCTAGAAGTAGTCTTCCTCTTTCAACAGGAGAATGATACTAAGCACCGTGCAATGATAAGCCGTGAATGGTGGTTGTATAATGCCCGAAGAAGACTTCTCGCTCCACCGCAGAGTCCAGATCTCACTCCCACAGAGGACCTGTTGGATAATCTAGGCAAAGAAGTGCAAAAACGCCATGCTACTAATAAAGATCGTACAGAGATACTCTCAGATGCACGGTCCAGCATATCTGAAGAGTACACCAAACATTTATTTAACTCAATACCAAGAAGTCTGGAACAGATCATCAAAGCTAAAGGCATGCATACAAAGTATTAAGATTGTGTTTGAACAAAGACTTCGGCAAGTGTTTGAATTATCTAGTAGTGTACTAATACTTTTTGTTGTGTTAAAAGACTGGTTTAATTGTTTATTATGTTGAGTGATGTAAATCTGATAGCAAACGTAAAGCGAGGTGTCTTTTCTTTATACATATGTCTCACTGGATGTTTATATTAGTTCATGGTGCTTAATATATGAGCTATACGTTAAAATGTTGGTGTACGAATACTTTCTGTGGCTACTGTAATTTAAATGAGTTTTCTTATATTATTTTTTTTACTTGTTTTTCATCCACTCATAATTCATTTTCCCATTACAGAGGTTACATACGTTTTAATCCATGCTATTGACGGTCTCACTACACTGCTTAGCACAGGGTTTTCATTTTAACAGTCAGCAAGTTTTATTTGACAATCAAGAACGACCCATCAGACGAGAGGACTTTGTACCTCAATATGTTTTTAATTCATTAATCATGATCACTGTCATTTCACTTCAAGATTTTTAATTTGTTTGTGTGATGTAATAATTCATCTGCCACTGAAGATGGCCTTCAGAATAGGCTGAAACATGTGTAGACTTTGTTCGTCTAATAGATGAGTTGATTTGTATTGATAAGGAGGATTTTATAAATACTTGTATTTGTCAAGTTGTCTTTCTAATTTATATATCATTGATTTCTTTTAAGAAAGGCCTTCCTTGCTTGTATTAGTTACCATGTCATGTCCTGACTACTACTGCCATCGTTATTCTACTACCCAAGGAACAGTATTCATATACTTCCCTTTAAGACTTAATTTCCTAATCTCATATTTTCTGCATCACTTAACTTCGACTGCACTCTTTTACTTTTTAGATGTATTTATTTTCATCTTGTACTTAGTTTCCAAGACTGTGCCCATAGTATTCAGCAATTTCTCCAGATATTCTCGACATTCGGTTAAAACAATATCCTCGTCAAATCTGTTTTTATTTCTTCCAAATTCTTTTTCTATTTCCTTCACCACATTATCATTCAAAAAAAGGGGGCAAACTCAGCCTTGTCTTACCCCTTTTTGGATTGCTGCTTCTTTTTCATAGCCCTTCATTCTTAGCACTGCAGACTGAGTTTTGTACAGATTGTAGATAATTTAATCCTTTCTCGGTGATGCTGTGCCCCTTTTTTTAGTTCACTTTGTTTCATATGCAGCTTTTACCAAAACAGCTCAGTCATATTAATGATTGTCTTACGAGAAGAATTGCTGAGTTATTCGGTTCTGAGGCTTGGATTAAATTCCCAGGTCGCTAGTTCAGTGTTGTAACGGGAGTGATACGCAGATTTACTTTTAATTTTTTTCCCCCAAAGTTTCCCGATGCGGTCTGAACTTGAAGCCTATAATATTGCGTATTACTTGTAGTTCATTTTGTATGAACATTGGAGTATTTCATATTGTAACTTTTCTCGGCACTAATTTTCTCATGTCAGTGAATGAATCCTCCATTTGTGAGATATCTTCTGCTCTTCAAATTGTTCACTGGAAGTCTAATTGATATTGTGTTGTTTGTGTTTCAGCACCGACAGCGGCTGGGACAACCCGTTCCGGCCCGATGGTGACCTGAGCCGCGAGGCAGATGAGATTGTGGAGATGATCAAGGGCGGAAAGCCCATTACACCCACTCCCGGCAGTGTTGCCCCCAAGTTGCCGTCTGTAGGCGAGGACGACCAGGTCGACCGTCATAGTGGCGCTTCTTCACCAGTCGCGACACCTGACAGTACGGTGGGTGTGGCTACACCTCTGTCACAGTCCCCGCCTCCACAAGTGAACCAGCAAAGCAGTGAAGCTACCAAGGTGGGAGCCAACGGTACTGCTGCACCATGTGCCAACGATAAGGCGGCAGCCCCCGGAGCGGTGGAGGTGCAGCGGGCAACTGTCATAGTGCCCAATGACGCCTCGCAAGTGGAACATGTGGTGCTGAAGAAAAAGTCAAAGTGCAAGTGCTGTGTGATACAGTAACTCATACTGACTGTTAAAGAGCTTCCGCACACACACAAACACTCGCTAGCCACTCTCAAATACTCCTCTTCACGTTGCAAATAACAGTGGTGTTTGGCCTTGCAGCTTTCTTACCTACCAGACTTTGTCCTGCACACTGACATTATTTGTCTTATTCTTCATACCAGTTTCATTAATATATAGAACAGTGCTATCTGTCATACAATTTATTTGCTGTTGCTATAATTACTTAATATGGAAAGCATTTGATCACTTAATTTGAAAGAGGAGCAGAGGTGACTGCTCATTGTCTAATTGAGATGTTCCGGTAATGTGTGTTTGTGTGTGTGTTTGTGGGAAAGAGATGAAAGGAAAGTATATATATTTAAAAACAGGCTGCATTATGAGGCAGTTGTGCTATTATAAATGTGTAAAATATATCGGAGACTTTGTACAAGAATATTGAAAAGATGTACAGTTAATGTCTTGTCTGTGCAGCGCATTCTTTCTGCTTGTGCTTTTGATACGGACACATTCGCATAGTGTACAGACCCATAATGGAGGCCAGATTATTGGTTTTAGTATACTTTTTGTTCTGGTAGAAAAAATGACCATTTTTGCGACTTAATTTTTATCTGGTTTGAAGAGAACCTGTTGTGCACGCCAACGACTTTTTGGCAAAAGTCAATCTCCATCCCTCTGTGGTTCTTTGTGGTCCCCTATGGTGTGTAGCAGTGGTGCTTTACTGCATAGTAAAATAAACTAAGAGCAGAGTGGTAAACTACAAGAGAATGCTAGTGAATGGTGTCTTATAGTTCCTTTCTTAGAAAGAGATTGAAGAAGAAATGTAAGTTACTACATAGAATGCTGAAGAGTGAATTTGGAGAGAAAGAAATCCTGCTAAATACTGAACAATACTGTTGCTAACTATCAGAGCTAGGATCTGCGTCTATAAATATATATTTTAACTGTATATGTAGATAAATATGTGATTACATTTTATCATGAACAAAAAAGTAAAAAATTGTAAAACTACAAAGTGAAACTTATGAAATGATTTACTGACCTTGGTTTTATAAGCATTGTGTTGTTGAAAGTTGCATGTGGTTTTATTTCAATAGCTTATATATCATATATGTAATGCTCCTAAATTTCTTGTAATTATTTATGATTAATTTAAATTGCTGGAAAAAATCATTTTTGGACACTAAACAAGGTTGCTTATTAGACAAGTGATCCTTTCCCACCTCCCTACTTGTTTTGTACAGTTTACATTTTTCCAGATTAGCTAAATAGTCAATTCTTTTCCAAATTATGGTACCATATAAATTTAAAGAGAAATTTGTCAAAATTACATGCTCTGACATATTGTAACTCGGTGGAAAACAGTGGTTGCTTAAAATTTCTCGCCGCTTCTGTAAAGAGTGATCATTGTCTTGCTCCATCGGCAAATTTTCTCACCTAGGATAGGTTTCCTTTCATTTTCAGAAACTACTTCTTTTAGGCTATGACGTTCTCACGTAGGTTTATCATTTTCTTTCCTTGAGATTTAAACGTTTTATCACCTTTTAAAACTAAGTTAAATAACGTTGAGTTCACTGAAATTTCTGAAGAAAATTCTTTCATATCATATTTCTTTTTCGAGCTTGTCTGTTTAAGGAAATGAATATATAATTGTTGTTTGATGTTCACTGGAATTAACTTCATATCAGCACGTTAAAACATAGGTGAGAAGTGAATTCAAAATACTGTACTTAGTTTCTGTTTGTAACTATTAATGCCATTTTCTCCTTTCTGCATTATTTCATTTTCAAATGTAGGGTAAAAGTAAAATAAAAATTTGGTGTGGTATTAAGGCTGGAAGCAACCTTTGAAACATCTGATTACAGAACTAAATACAGTTAGTGTTCATTTCTGAATAGCTATTAATGCAGAAGTTTTAAGTTGATATTTTTTTTTCTTTTCTAAATATTAGCTAATTTTAAATGTATATTTTATAACCTACTCCAGCCCAATAAACATGAAAGTTGTAAATGATCAATGATATGAGGTTTTAGTGGCTTTAAATTTAAATATTAGTCTTCATAACATCTGCAAAAATTGGATTTCATTATGTTTCTGGTTATCAGGCTCGTTGGTTAATGGCAAGTCCATTTTAGTGAAAGATGCAATTGCAAGCAACTCGAACCATCAGGAAAAATAAAGGTCATACCATCAAGTTATAACAAGCCAAGAAGAAAATTATTCAATAGAGGGAGACATTGCATGGACAGAAAGGACTTCTTTCTTTCTTTCTTTCTTTCTTTCTTTCTTTCCTTACTTCAGTAGAATCTTACATTAAATGTGTTTAGAGCCTGTTCTGTGCACTTTTTATAAAATATGTCAAATATATTGTAAATGTGGTCATTTAAATTCCTTTTTTAAGTAATTTATTATGCATCATAGGTTTCTTGTAACTGATATTTCTATTTGCATGATATAAATATTAACAACATTGTGTTAAGGTAGGCTCTCCATTTCATTGTATTATGAGTAAATTTTGTATATGTACATAGATCCAATGGAGCCCGGTTTTGTGTATCCAACATGATACAGCTGTGAATAATAATACAAAGAAAGGGTCCGTTTTATCTGGTATATTTGTAATTTGCCTTTAACTTCCCTTATTTATCCTGAAATTTAGTTTTCTTAACTGTAACAAATTCTTCAAGGATATAAAATATGACTTCAATCAGAGCAAGAGTTGACACCATTTCTGTTCCTGTTACAGATGCCAGGTTCATAATTTATATGGAGCAATGAACACTCGATGACAGACTTTGCTTACCTGACTACGCCTGCTGCTTATTTACTGTAGTTCTCTGGGTAGTGAAACATGAACTTTATGAGAGTTACGGTTGTGACAGAAAAATGATGGGTGACCACTTGGCAAAGTTTTAAATTATTTTTAATTATATATTTCCAAAAGCTTCACATCTAGGGCATGTATGGGCAAACCTAGAGCCACTTGGTAAGCAACATACAAAGCGAACAAACACCACGCAGTGCGGAACGAACCGGCAGACAGAGGTACAAACAGACAAGGAGTAAAAGGGCAGTTGCTGATTCTTAGAGAGATACTGATAACAGTTCATAGTCCTATCTACTTTAGGCTGCATTAAACAAATAATAAATTGTAAGATGTTAATTTTAATTACATTTCTTTCACATTTGCATTTATTTCTTTATAAATCGGGCAAATTAACACTGACCATCCGCTGTGCCAACTCAATGTCAGAACGACTTGGCTTATATTTTAATATCCATGCTTGGTCTAAGCCAGTGGCGTACCCCCTGAGACTTTCTGTGCGGTATGCGAGCAGCTTTTAGGGGGAAAATGAAGAAAATAAATATGTATATATAGAGCCACGTTTCGCTTGAAAGTTTCGCCAGATTACGACATATTAGAAAACTGTCAAACCATGCAGGCACACCATCCCACTGAAATTTTGATGGTTCGCAATGTCTGAAATCCAGAATTAAGATACAGTTTTTCATTCTTATTTATTAATTTGATATTGAGGCTAAAATCTACCGTTTCGTGAAACTGCCATACAAACGGGGTGTCCTGTGTTACTTTATCATTGTTATACTTGATACAGACACAGACTTATATTTCTTGTGATGTGTTATAAATATGTATTTAATTTCACAATCTCGTCTTATTTACGATGTGTATTTAAAATGGTTTATAATCGGTTAACATGCCTTAATAATTATCCAGGTAGTCATTTTTTAAACCTATCATTTAGGGATTTTTTGTGGGGGTACATTGAACTTTTAGCCATGAGTGAGGGATACAGTCTCATAATAGAGAACCTCGGACGAGGCCATTGTCTCCGTAATTTAATCGATAGTTAATACGATTAGGAGAGGAGAGAAGTGAAGATGATGCAAGACAGGAAAATATATCGGTGACAGAGTTTTTTCCACGATTAATCGAAGGAGGAAGAAGAAAGTTTCCTGGCATGTTTTAAAGGTTACCCGTCACGTCACAGGAGTTACGGGGATGGTCATATTATAACAGCTTTGTGTTCGAGTGCGTAAACTGGGCAGTTATTTTGGAGTATGTCTGGAAACATAGATTGAAAGGACGACACGACGTTGGACAGGCATGAGCTAGGGAAACTATCAAGAGTTACCTTTTGCATTGGACGAAACTGAGGGGTTATATACAGAGTGAAACGAAATTCGCGCACTCGGGCGTCGCAGCGCGACTCCTCACATGCCAGCAATAAAAGAATGTCTCTCACAAAAGTTCGTCCTGCGAGTATATCCGGGAGAAAAAGGACGTTGATGAGTGACAATCTGGCAACATTGTAACCACATGTAGGGTAACTACCTCTGTCAGCACGTATTAGTCGTACTGCACAGTTGGTGCCGTGGATAGAGTTTTGGCTTAGCATGCAGGAGGTCGAGGGGTCGATCCTGGCGGGTCCTCTAGAAACCATTTGCACTTACATACTACGATCCTAGAAATGGACGAACAATCGTTTTCTTTGGTCAGCTTTGAAAGTCGCCCTTTCCACGTCGCGGGCGTGAATTTATTCGCACCACTTCATCTACTAGATGCGTTACAATGTATTCAGCGTTACTAAATTTTGTAAATGTAGGATACATGTGACCTAAGAAACGGTGTCGTACTGTATTACAATATGTAATCTCCGATGGAAATTAGCAAATAAAAAGATGAGCATCAACCTAGGATCGAGCCCTCGACCTCCTGCATGCGAACACAAACACTATCCACTGCACCAATTGTACAACACGATTCATACGTGCTGACAGAGGTAGTTACCCTACATGTGGTTACAGTGTTGCTAGATTGTCACTCTTCAACGTTCTTTTTCTGCCGGATATACTCACAGAACGAACTTTTTGTGAGAAACATTTTTTTTATTGCTGGCATGTGAGGAGTCGCGCTGCGACGCCCGAGTGCCCGAATTACGCTTCACTCTGTATAAGTTGTGGGCCGGAATTTCGAGATAGATGCGCAAAACACTTCCGCCGTTGTACAGTATTTTATTTCATACAATGTTCAATAATATTTGTTGCCATTGATGCTTTCACGGCCCGTACTTAGACTTAGGTATGTACTTTCTCGTGGACAGTCGAGATTTCTTCTGATGCACAGTTCTCTGCGAAACGTTAAGAATTTCACCTTATTTTCTTGACACGGCATAAGCCCGAAAGCCTATACAGTATCATGTCAATATTAAAATTCATATATCATGGTCCATGGTCAACCATTCAATGAACACATTATACTCATTTCAGAGCCCACCATTCAAACAACGTCATCCATGAAAGAATTGATATCATTAAAGAACCAGTCTATAGATGAATTGGCTCTCCCACATGATGCAATGTAATCCTCAATGCAACTATTTTACCTGTATTGAAAAAGATTTGTGGTATGTTATGTTGCCAGAAATTGAGTGCCACAAGTAACTACAGTATCGTAAAGTTCCATTTTTTCATTTTATTTTGAAGAACGTAAACGTATGAACTTTTACATAAAACGAAATAAAAGCATTTCACGGATGACCAGCGGCGAGCTTCGAACGCACCTGTTCCCTCTGTGCATAGGTTCCGTTAAAGCCTGTTTTCATTGAGTTACCTTGGTCGACTGGAACATATATATGTAATTTGAAACCGTGATACGTTAGGAAATTTGCCCCTCAATTTCAATCTGCGTAGTTGTGGTGGAAGTGTTGATTATTTTAAGGAGAACAAAACTCTATTACTCCCCCCCCCCCCAGAGCAGAAAATGGAACGGTTCAGACACTTTCAAAGGATAGAATTATCCGGGAAAAAAAAGATATGCTCAAAGGGTATGATCAGTATGGAGAGGAATGTTGTGTGTGAAAAATGTGTATTTTTAGGTGCTGGAAATCCTAAAAATATTTGATAAAAAGTTTAAAATATTCTTAATATCACAACCACTCACGTTTAAGATGTAAAGAAGTATAAAGTACCAAAATAAAATATGGTGCTACTAAACGAGCTGCTTCAGGTAAATGGATGTCTGTATGGAAAAGTGCAGTATCGTCTATTTATTTTTGGACGTGCCAGATTAGATATTATATTTACGAAAAAGTGTAATGTTTGTTTTTTTTGTTTTTTTTTTGTTTAAATATGGCAGAGACTACCCATCTCTTTGAAATATGTGTACCAGTTTGTACTCGCCAATCACACGCTGGAATATTAGTTGCTAGTAGTAGTATCAGAATTACAGTAAAGAAAAAAGGTAGTCTCCAAATTAACCATCAGATATGCATGCCAATTATCTCTAAAGAACGCATTATACTACGAAAACGATCGCTCCACTTCATAGGACGTCAGAAACGTATACCATTTTATGTGCACAGTAAGGAGAGGAATGTCGCAAACACTAATGCCATCAATTTCACTAACATGAGCACCCTCCATTACTTTAGGAACTTCGCACATTTTTAAAAACGCTCTGTTTCTTCTAATTTATATTGTTCAAATTTCTTCTAATTTTGATATTTGACCTTGTAAGTCCCCGTACTTGCGAAGCTGATTGTGAGAATGAATCTAGTTTATTTTCATCAGCACATACTTCCTAAACCGTTTTGTTCAACAGGTTAGTTGATTTTTCAAGCATGTCTATGGTTTTGCACAAACTTACATTGGTAGATTTAAACACCAAATCGATGTTCAGAGAGCTCTCTTTCAGTAACTCTTGAAAAATCTCAATTAAGAACGCGTCGGTTTTATCAGGTTCGTTCACAACGGATGCGAAACTTTCGAAATTGCCTGCGCAGTATACCACAGCGGTAAGTCAGGTACCCCACCGCGTGACCATAGGCAGAGGAGGAAGTGCAATATCAGAATTTTCCTCTTTACACCGATCGATTCTTGAGGATACTTTTTACGAAGATATTTTTTCTAGTGGTTTAACGTCACACTCACACACTGAAGGTTTTCGGCGACGGAAGGGTGGGAAAGGGCTAGGGTTGGGAAGGCTGTGGCCGTGGCCTTAATTAAGGTACAGTACTGGCATTTGCCTAGTGTTAAAATGGGAAACACTGGGGAGGGGTTCGAACCCACCACATCCCGAACA
Organism: Anabrus simplex; assembly: GCF_040414725.1. NCBI lineage: Eukaryota > Metazoa > Arthropoda > Insecta > Orthoptera > Tettigoniidae > Anabrus > Anabrus simplex. The sequence goes on along the minus strand of NC_090268.1, from coordinate 340,742,836 downwards.
AAGGCCCTCAGCTACGCGACACTAAGCTGCACGACGAAATCTCTCGCATTTTAGGATACAGAGTCCGTACAATTTCCCCCTAACCTTTGTACAGCAAGTTACGTGTATCATTTTGGGAAATCTTACAGAAAGAACTTTGGCTGCTTTTCTCATGTAAGCTGCACTATGAGTAAGTAGAAGCAATAATGAACCCTAGAACTTACCGTTCCATCGTTGGTCGGCTGCATCCGTAGAGCAATGTACTCTCGGATCTTGGGGTCGGTAAAAAAAATAAAAAAAATAAAAAAATTTTGTCACTTTATTGACCAAACTATAGGGTTTAGAGGAGAGCATACCTACTTCAAATGAGGAGCAAAAATGTGCTTACTAAAATATTTATTGAATGTAAGCCACGATAATTTATTAAATAGGCAAGAAAAGTCAGTTAAATTTTCTACAACATGTTATAACGCAGCCACAATGCATAACGTCAGTGGTAAAGTTATCTTGAAATTGCTTAAATAATTGTCTTCCAACGAATAAAACGCAATGTAAGGTTTGTGGACAACAAAAACCAGAAAAATAGAAAACCTGAAAATCGGGCAACATTGATCCATACGATGACTGGGAGTTAACCCACACGATCCGTGGAAAATCTTACCTTCAACAAGTAGGATTCCAAATTTACTTCTAACAAGTCTCCACCAGTCGACTATCCTTTCGGACATTGGAAAATCCCCCGAATGGATTCTTAATCGAACCAAATCGACTATCGGTTGCTTTGAAATGTGTACTTTTAGTTAACAGGAGAGAACCAGTGACCCTGGAACCTCAGAACGCAGTTAACGTACTTCAACAAAATTATTCGGACACAAGTCAGTTGCCATGCAGAGGTCGTGTACAGAAGAGCCATGGACAGTATGAACTAAATATTCAGTGAGTTAGAGTACTGTGTACAAATCAAGAGAAAATGGGCCGCAGAGGAAGATAGCACAATTGAACAGCGGCAGCTAGTAATTTTTCCACCACGCCAAAGGTAAAAGTTGTCGTCAAATTGCTGAAATGTTACAAATGAAGAAAAGTACAGTCTCTGATATTATCACAAGATTCCGGGAGGAAGATAGGATTGACTGTCTACCGCATATACGGGACGTCCAAAAACTTTCTCTGTGAGAGAAGAGTTATATCATCAGAAAGACAAAAAAGGAACCCAAGTCAAATGCTCCAAAACTCGTTACGTAGATTGACACAGACACCGGAAAGAAAGTGCATCCCTAAACAATACGGAGAGTGCACAGAAGAGGTAACTTTCACGGTCGTATTGCAAGAATGAAGCCCTTCATAAATCAAATAAATCTAAGAAAGAGAATGCTATTTGTCAAAGAGCATGTTAGAGAGGACAATGAGTGGTGGAATGACGTTATATTTGCTGATGAGAGTAGATTTAACATATTTCAGTCTTATGAGAGGATAACAGTTTGGCGGCGTCCTAATACTGAGCTTTAAGAAAACTCTGAAAGCAACTGTGAAGGATGGCGGTGGGCATGTAATAGTGTGGAGGTGCATGTCGACGAATGGAGTTGGTGAACTGGTTTTTATTGAAGGCAAAATTGACCACTTTCAATACCTTAGAATACATAGGGACAATATGAAAGAGAGTGCCGAAAAGACTGGGATTGGTGAACATTTTAATTTTTATCAACATAACGACCCAAAGCATATGCCCTGGAATGTAAGGATGTGGTTATTGTTTAATTGCCCAAAGGTGCTTCATCCTCCCCCTTAATCACCAAACTTGAATGTGATCGAGAACCTTTGGGACAAACTTGGTAAAGAAATAAGAAAAACAACAATCACATCCAGAGAACAGCTGAAAAACCGACTTCAAGAAGAGTGGCAGAAGATACCTCCCGATTACACCCGGAAATTAGTGGAGAGCATGCCAAATCGACTCAGGAAAGTAATTAAAATGAGAGGAAAGACAACCAGGTGCTGAACCTTTAGGATTATAAGTAAAAAGGAAAGTGTCCGAATAATTTTGTGCAATATTGGTTTTGGTTTTATTTTGTTTTTTAATTATTATATTTTCATTGACAGTGTTCATTAGAAGAACGATGGACGTTTAGTTTTTATATTTCTTACAGAAACTTGTATTCAATTTATATCCGTGATTTATTATTACTGAAATCACTAATACAAAGGAAAATGTAATAAATCATGTCTGTCCGAATAATTATGCGAGTCACTGTACCATTCGCCGTAATACTGTTGACCTTGATCGTATTGTTCTCGTTCTGTATTTTAATGTAAGATTTTGTAGTGTACTACAATCTATCAACATAATTCACTTGTATCAGTGTCCTTACAAAGACACTCATGCATGCGCACACCGCACACTCACAAGCACCTTCATTATGTTCTATCATCATTTTGTAACTATAACCCGCCCCTCATCGGGCGCTACTGACTTCTACAGTACAATGCTCATATATCCACTGTCGAGTAACTAGGAAAAAAATTAAATATGTAAATAGCTATTTGAACATGACAATTATAATACAGATCGCATGTATGTTGTATGTTAGGTATTCAGACCGAAGGCTGGTCTGATCCTCCACAGCTCCGCCATCGGCTGTCTTAGATAGCCTAGGCGTCACTGAAGAGACATACTGGGGAAATGTGTAAGGTAGTTTGCCTTCCTCACCGAGCCAGAAGTTGCTGTTACATATCTGTCTGCCAAGCCTACTGAAATGCATGGAAGAACCGACACTATGAGCGATATTTTCATACCATTCATAATAGGGACTGCCTGCATAAAAATAAAATGGCATATGGCTTTTTTTTAAGTTGCTTTACGTCGCACCGACACAGATAGGTCTTATAGCGTCGATGGGATAGGAAAGGCCTAGGAGTTGGAAGCGGCCGTGGCCTTAATTAAAGTACAGCTCCAGCATTTGCCTGGTGTGGAAATGGGAAACTACAGAAAACCAACTTCAGGGCTGCCGACAGTGGGATGGCGGAGAAATGGACGGCTTCAGAAACTTAGAAGCAAATATCGGAAATACGGCGGGTGAGAAAATATGAAGGAATTCTGAGAAACGAAAATGTCCTGGAAATGGTTAAGAAATAAGATGTCAATAAGGTAAAGTGTTCAAGGGGTCAATTGAAAATGGGTGTAGCGCGTGTGAGGTAGGCAACCCGCACAGCAAGGGTCAACGACCAGTATACTCTAGTGCGCATGCGTGATCATGTGATCGCTTTGAGCCAATCGGTAACCAGAACCAAACTTTGGATTTCTGGTCTGTTGATAAATGTAGGGCCAAGGGTCGGCTAGTGGTTGGGAACACGTCGAACGCAGCGGTCGACCGACCCGACCCCAGAGGGGAAACCGGAGCCATTACCCAGCTGTCTAGAATACAGGGAGGACTCTATGTCGGTTTGTTTGAAAGTAGGTCGTTGACCGTGTTGTGTGGGTTACCTACCTCACAGGCGCTACTCCCATTTTCAATTCAACCCATGAACAACTTCCCTTATTCATATTGTATTTCTTCTAAACCATTTCCTTGACATTGTCCTTTTTCCGAATGTTTTCCTTTGTTCTCACATCCGCCGTATTTCAGATACTTGGTTCTAAGTTTTCAAAGTCATTCATGTCGCCGCCATGACACCTTCTACTCAGCTGCTCTAACTTTTTCCTAATGGTTGCTCTGCTCCTCTGACTTCCTACTGGGATTCGAACTCCAATGCTCAGCAACCAAACGCCACCGCGTTACCCGAAGACCATACATCACTGTAGGACGTTGTCATTGAGATACTGGGTAATGAGTTCTAAAGAGAAGGGAGTTAGGAAGATCCATTCACTCAAGTGTAAGAGCCACGAAGTTGATTTAGTAGGCGAAACACCAGCACTCCTTATAGAAATTACTAAAAACCTAAGTGCGCTTACGGCCCAAAGATACAGAGGCTAATCCCATATTCAAGAGGGTGACTAAACGGGGAACATTTAAAACCAAGACAAGATTTACAAAATTTAGAGGCTGAAAACTTTGTCACCCAATTGCAAGGTTGTATGGAAGGCGGAAGAGGGTCATCACTCTTCGTTCCCTTACATTACATGTTTCCTAGTAGGGAATAGAACTGCAGTCCTCAGACTCCGCCACATTTAAACCACCAGTTTACAAAATTACATTAAAAGAAAACGGCTGAAACCTTCCACTCCAACCACCCCCAGGTGCTATCACATGTTTAAGTAAATTCTGCCATTACCTTGTATCGCTGAATGTTCAAGCAGGCCGCGCCCCTGCCTCCTAGGCCTCCCGTCAAGTCGCACTCCCAAACACTGCAGCAATTTAGACAAGACGGCCCTAAAGTGCCCTGCTTTTATAGTTCCGTAAGGGGAAGCTTCCAGAACACTTTGCTGATAGGCTGGATACCTGTACACACCCCCTGGTTTTGATAGGCTAGAGAACATCTTTACAAGCATCTGACAGGAGATTACAATCGAGGAGAAACCAGCTGATGTGTTGACAACTTCGGTACATTACAAAAGCAATCCTTAGAAAAAGGTTTACCAATTTCAAAAATAAATATTACTCTATCAAGTGTGAGCTAGCAAATCGATGGTAGAGCCTGTTGAAGATTCATAGAAAAGGACTCATACACACACACTAATATTACTTTGCCTAACTTCCATTCTCCTTAAAATGATGTCTTTCAAGATTGAATACGGGACGTATGATCGAGATATTGGCAATACTTCCGTTCGACCCCGGCAATCCAGATAAGCATAACGGTCATGTCTTAAACGAGGTAAGGCAGAGTACAAGAGAACAGGAAAGGAGCATATTGCAAATATAAATCATCAATTAATAGTAAATAACAGTGTATAAAGTAAAATACAAGTACAAAATCTAGAGACGGGCAGGGTGAAATTAGTGAGGTTAAGTAAGACGAGAAACAGATCATCCACCTGAAGAGAAAACGTTAGTGAAACACTCGGAGGAGAAACAAATAGATCGCCCACGTGAAGAGAAAATCTTAGTGAATCACTCGGGGGAGAAAACTCATAAGAGTTTCGAGGGTGGTGGAAGATTTTAATGCACACAGCAAAGAGGAAACGTAGTTGCACGTAGTGAATCACACGAGGAAGAGACCGCATACTTGTATCAAGGGTGGAGGAAAGTTCGACCCACACTGGAAAGAGAAAGCATAGTTGCACATAGCGAATCACAAGGAGAGGAGATCGCATACCTGCACAGTTGTATTAAATGCGGACAGACATTCTCTGATATATATGTATATAGTATATGGTAGTATATATAGTATAACTTAAACGTGCGCTCTCACGGCGGTAATACTAGTGCATGATATATCTGTCTATAAAAGAACTAAGTCTCTTTTGCTTCGTTTGTCGTCGTAGCCACGGCCACTTAGAGAGTTTTCAACATGCCAGAAATAGCTACACAGAGCGATCTAAAGGGTTTCTGCAGAACCTGCAAGAACGATTTTGATAGTGATTGCTATTCGGTGGAATGCGAAGGATGCGGAGCTTGGCATCATAAGAAATATGCTGGCTTAACGCAGGGGGAATTCGATACTTTAAAACGAACTAACTGCAAATTGGCATGGGTATGTGATGAATGTAAAGCAAAGATGAAAAGCTTGGGAAATTATGAGAGCACTCTGTTCAGAATGATGAAAGATATAGAAGATATGAAGCAATATATGAAGTTGATATTCGTAGAGAACAACTCCTCAAGAAACCGCGGAAGGGAGGCAGAAGTAGATATAGGCAAGAACTTAAGTGAAAAGGAGACCAGGCCAGCGGATGAAGTAGCGCACCCCCCGCAACATCGCAGAAACAGCGTGAATAATGAAAAACGATCACATGAGATCCCCCCAGCTGAGCAGATAATTATAAACACGTCCGCTGTAGCTGCTAAGATCAACACAAATGAAAAGAAAGGGAAGGGCGATCTTGATAAGTCATGGAAAAGTGGAAATCGAGACGGAGTGCAGATGAGGGGGGAAGTTTACCAGATAGTGGAAGAAGATAACAGTAGTTTTAAGCCTGACGCAAACAAACGTGGAAATAGGATTGTCTCTCAGATGACGAGACAACTTAGACCAACACCCAGACAGGACGCTAACGAAGCTCAGAAGGGAGTCATCAGACGATGGGAAAGGAAAGATACGGACGGCTATACAGATGCTGGCCCGCATGAAGTTACCGTGCGAAGAGAGGGCGACACTACCCCCTGGAGAAGCGATGGGACCGAACCTGCAAACGCTGAAAATACCAGACTCAAAATGACACAAAGAACACAAAGAGGGACAGCTATAACATCCAAAGGCAACTTAAAACTAAGGGCGGGAGACAGGATGGCTTGGATTTATATAGGCCGAGTACACCATGACATAACTCCAAATGATGTAATCGACTACTTGGGGGACAAGGGGAACTTCGAACCAAACGAGAAAATAAAGCCTTCAAGGTCGGAATTCCTCTAGAAAGCAAAGATAACGTCTACGAGCCAGCTTTCTGGCCAACGGGCGTAATTTTTCGGCCCTTTCGGTTCAGCTCAGAGAGACAGTGAAACTTCATGGCAAGTGAGAGTCACAGAAGTGAATCTTTTACTATGGAATGTTGAAGGCATGTTAAATGTTACCAACTTAGAGCCAGAGAATATCTTTGATCGCTACGACGCAGTGATAATGTTAGAAACCTTCCTGACCTCAGAGTGGACAGCAAACAAGCATTACACAGTTAACGTACTAGCAGAACAAGGACTAACAGGAAGACCAAAAGGAGGAATCACATGCCTCCTCACGCCGAAATTCTTGCCCTTTAAAGCTATATATAGAACTAATAATGTCTTAGTAGTAAAAACTAAACTGTGTATTTTCGTTTGTGCGTACTTCCAACCGGACTTCAACTCTCTCCAAATCATAGATGAAATAGGCACAGCCTTGAGCACAACAAACAGAAATGACGGCATCATCCTTGCGGGTGACTTCAACTGCAGAGTAGATGTTCCTTCGCAAAAATCAAGAGAAGTATTAGAATATTTGGAAGAGGAAGGACTATCCATGGTTAATAGAAGCGAAGACAAAACATACATATGTCATAATGGAGCCAGCACCATAGACCTGATCTTTACAAACCTGGGTAAACTAAAACCAATAGGACAGAAAATTATCTTAAACCCAGTAAGGAAATATCAGATGGTAGAAACCATGCTTCTGATTAAAGGTGATTATGATCGAGAGGAGATTGAAACCCGTAGGATATCGAGGAAATTCCTCCAGCACGATGTATGCGAGACAGATAATCAGGCAATTGTGAAAATGGTGGTGGAAGGCAACCTGAAGGAAGCGGCCAACAAGCTAGAAAATTTACTACAAGGCACAGTCATTTCAGAGCCTACATTTAAAAGGAAAGCAAAGCCTTGGTTTAGGAGAAATTGCTACATGGCAAGAAAGACTGCACGCAGCCCTTGAAGCCCCAAACACCAATCTACTGGAATATTACGCCAACAAGAGACGGACCTATAAGGCACTCGTAAAGCAGGAGAAAAAGCTATTTCAGGAGCAGGAAGAACAAAGATTGATAGAAAAAGCAGAGCAATGCCCGTATAAAGCTCTTAACCCAAGACGCCCAAAATATCCGCGAAATATTCCTATTGAGGTTTGGGAGAAGCATGTGGGCCACGTATTAAGTACAAGAGACACACGTCCTTGCAGTATTCTAACTCAAACCCCCACGGGAGAAAAAGACCTAGACACTGTACGGTTTACATTCAAGGAAGTCGAAGATGCTATAAACAGCTCCAAGAATAATAAGGCTTGCGGTCAGGATAATATCTACAATGAACACATCAAAATTGCTTTCCCAACACTAAAAGAAGCAATAACATATGTCTTGAACCAATGCCTCAGGCAAGGAACGATTCCAAGCAGCTGGAGAAAGTCCACAGTCAAAATGATATATAAAGGAAAGGGAAGCACTGAAGACCCAAACGCTTATAGAGGCGTTGCTCTCGAATGTACTATGCTAAAGATCCTAACAAAACTCCTATGTCAACGCCTTACTAGAGAAGTCGATTCCAAACTACCAGAAGAACAATTCGGTTTTAGAAGAGGGAGGAACACGATTCAGGCCATCAAGTGTCTAATGGATGATATTGAAGCAGGTACAACTAGAGCGGGAGGCAAGCTGTATACCATTATCGTCGACTTCTCCAAAGCCTTCGACTCTATCAGCCGAAAAATTATAATGGAGAAACTAGACAGATTAATGAGAAGCAATGCAAGTCTCAAACGACTAATTCAGAACATATTGCCCTCAAACTGCATAGAAATTAGTGACGGAATAGCGAAGTCCAACCCAATTCAACAAACCACCGGTGTACTACAAGGGGATCCACTAAGCCCACTACTATTTATAATTGCTACGGCGGACATCACAGAAGTAATCCCTGAAGAAACAAGCATATATATGTATGCAGACGATATCGTGATTGCCTCGAGGTCCAGCGAGAAACTGGAAGAGACACTTGACGCGCTGGTGAAATGGACAGAAGAGAATGAACTTCAGTTAAATGAGGAAAAGACAGTAACAATGACATTTAGGAAAGGAGGGAAAGCATCAGAGTTTCATAAACATGGGAGACCTCTAAAGAATGTATCGAACTTCAAGTATTTGGGGGTCACACTACAAACTAGAGGTCATGTTTTCTCTACCCACATCAATGACAGGACAAATGCAGCAATCAGAGCCATCAACGACATACAGAATTTGAATAAGCTATCTATCAAAACAGCCCTCAAAATATTTGACCTCAAAGTGTCACCAGTGATCACCTATGGATTAGAAATTGTATGGCCGCATCTAAAAATGAAACAGTTCGAGAAATTAGAAAAAGTGAAAGCTACGTTTCTGAAAAAGGCACTTTGTGTCTCGAAGTATACGCCTTCAAGGCTTGTATATGAGTTAACCCGCGAACCTTTCTATGTAGAAGATGTCCGTGTCACCTAGCACTACCAACTACACCAACATATCTACAGTTCATAGAGAAATTACGAGCAAAGAAGAGAGACATATGGAGCGAATTTTACTTGACGGACGCAATGGTTTACAAAGACTGGCAAGCAGGAGGATATGAGCTCAGACACATGATTACACTCTTTGCAATACACGGATTTCATTACAAGCTGTGTAAAACAAAGAAATTCCATCAACCAGACACGGACTGTGTATGTGAACGTTGTGGTAAGAGCTGTGAACGATATCATGCCATGAGCTGTACTTGTCGGCGCGAATCGATGATAGCCTTCTGCAGAGATGACTAATGTTGTGTATTAATGTAAATATCTTTTGGCCATTGGCTGCAATAAAATATTATTATTAATATCTATTCCTGTGCACGTAGTTTATATTTCACTCAAAAGATGTCACCAGAATATCCTCTTTCGACACTCCGCGTTGGAACAACAGATTCTTTCATTCATTAATGCAGCGTAGGAAACATAACTGATTAAACGCGATCTTTAACGAAAATAATGGAAACTACTATCAGCACAAATGTACATATAACCAAGTATACTACAGTACGCATAACATTTTGCCTATTTTTCGTGTACAGTATGGTCACACTCTCTTCTATTTTTTTTTTTTTCAAGACCGATTAAACCGTAGGAGTCGTATATGTTCGATATATTGGCATTCCTTACACTATCTAAACTTACATCTTCTTCTTCCGCTTCGACCACTTTTCCCACACTTGTGGGTTCGCGGGTGTGAACTGTTCCGCAAATGTGGATTTGGCCCTGTTTTATAATAAGTAATAATGTTACTGGCTTTACGTCCCACCAACTACATTTACGGTTTTCGGAGACGCCGAGGTGCCAGAATTTAGCCCCGCAGGGGTTCTTTTACGTGACCGTAAATCTACCGACACAAGGCTGACGCATTTGAGCACCTTCAAATACCACTGAACTGAGCCAGGATCGAACCTGCCAAGTTGGTGTCAGTAGGCCAGCGCCTCAACCGCTTGAGTCGCTCAGCCCGGCAGGATGTCCTTCCTGATGCTAACCTTATGCGGAGGGATGTAATCAATATTGCGTGTTTCTATGGTGGTTGGTATTATGGTGTGTTGTCTGAATATGAAGAGGAAAGTGTTGGGACAAACACAAACACCCAGTTCCCGAGCCAGAAGAATTAAATTCCCGACTTGGCCGAGAATCGAATCCGGGACCCTCTGCAGCGAAGGCCTCAGTGCTGACCATACAGCTAAGGAGTTGGACTTCTTGCACGTCAATAAATAATTATTTGAAAATGTACTGCGGTATACACTTTGGTATGAGTTATTTAGCCTATCTTTTAAAGCCAAAACTAGTGTTATTTTCTATTTGCCTTAATTCGATTTAAAACTACGGTATATTATTTTATTCACTGTACCGTAAAACCGAAAGATTTTGGCAATATGTTAATTCATAACTACCAGTGGCGTGTGCTGCAATCAAGACATGGGCTATCACTAGACTTAGATTACCCAGTTTCGATAGTTGGTTTAGTGAACGTCAAGCCTTAAGGGTTTTGAGCTGCAGCTAATAGCCATCGGAGTAGCCTGCTGTGTTAAGGATGGTTCACAAGACCTAGCCTCTGCTACTGCCAATACTCAACACCTGATCAATGTAGATGGTAGCCAACGAATCAGCCTCATCGTACTCTTAATTCCCCTAGCTCGGGGACTGGATGCTTATGACGTCTTCACCATTCATTTCATCAGGTCACCATCAAGCCTTTCCAGAAGCTATGCATTATTATTATTATTATTATTATTATTATTATTTATTTCTTAATCCGTTTGTCCTCCAGGCTTGGTTTTTCCCTCGGACTCAGCGAGAGATCCCACCTGTACACTCAAGGCCAGTGTCCTGGAACGTGAGACTTTGGGTCGGGGATCCAATTGGGAAGAGGACCAGTACCTCATCTGCTATGCTGAACAGGGACCTTGTGGGGGATGGGAAGATCGGAAGGGATAGACAAGGAAGAGGGATGGAAGCGGTCATGGCCTTAAGATAGTTACCAATCCGGCATTTGCCTGGAGGAGAATTGGGAAACCACGGAGAACCACTTCGAGGATGGCTGAGGTAGGAATCGAACCCTCCTCTACTTAGTTGACTTCCCGAGGCTGAGTGGACCCCGCTCCAGCCCTCGTACCACTTTTCAAATTTCGTTGGAGAGTCGGGATTCGAACCTGGGTCTTCGGGGGTGGCAGCTAAACACACTAACCACTACACCACAGAGGCGGATATTATTATTATTATTATTATTATTATTATTTTATTTTCTCAGTTGCGAACAATAAGCATGGCCAACAATAAAGTTTGTGAAGTTCGCATGAGCCACATAACCATAAATACTTTTCATACTTACTTAAGTTGAAATACCCCTTTGTATGGATTCTTGTTTTTCTCCTGTTCACACTGTAACTGTATAAGAGGTGGGGTAGGCTTATCAGTTTTAATTATCAGAAATTTATCTTCATGTTTCAGTTGCGAGAATGGATTATCCAACAACTTACGTACGGTTCAGCCATTTCACAAAAGTAACATCACAAGGTCACAGTCACGTTAAACACTATAACTTCAGATAAACTAAAATTGTTCTGAGATCGACTGAAATATACCAATAATTTCCAACCTTAAGCAACCCGTAAGATGTCCTGCACATGCAAAAACAAACTCGTGATACTGTAGCACATGGGTGAATCCCATCAATTCGGACACTTCCGGAGAACTTCGAATCTTTGGGCCTTCTCTTTCCACCGCTGTCTCTCTCGTTAGCGGCGGCGATTTGACGGACCGAAGCCTAGCCCAGCTCAAGGTTAGGATCCCCTCGTTCCCCGCACCATTGCGACATTCACCAGCAAGCCTTGCGCGGCGGGTCGAGGGGAGTGGGCCGAAGGCCTGGGCTGCGATGTTAGTCTTCGATGCCTTGCTCTCAGAAATACGAGCGACGTTCTTTCTCAATACTTTCAAGTTTTGTAAATGGAAGAATGTGTCAGATGCTTACATTACAATAAGATTTAGATTTCCATCGTTCTCATTTGAGGCTTGGGCTTCACTGATAGCCTTCGTAGCCCTCAGTATACGCCACTGATAACTACGAACGCATTTAAGAAACAGGTGAGGATTTGTCAGAATATTTCTTAATTATTTCAGACAGAATAAAACTACGCCGTTTCTACTTGCCGAGTGGTATATTCAGTATTCTGGATAGTGACTGTTTGTTCGTGCTTAGTTGAGGTTAGTTAACCCGAACTTCGTGTCGTTTATTTTCTCCTAACCTACTGGATCTATACTAGGACCTACATCCTTCATAGATTGAGTGCATACAGGAAGTGAACAGGTGAGTATTGCTCAATAACATGTTGTTTATTTCATTTCATTGTTTCGTTACGTTGCAAGTTGCCAGAACTATGGCACAAAAACATACCTAACAAACAGACCACAACCACTGCACTCAGAGCACCGTAGAGTAGGGTTGGGCAGACCGGAACATTCACTTGTTCCGCAACATTAGGAACTTGAGGCGGAGTGTTTCGGTACAGATGCCGAGACACGGGACACAGGACACAGGACTGTAACTGCGTCCTAGAGAGAACTTCGAGAGGCAACAGGACATGCTCCGCTTCAGCTGGAATGTGCCTGAACCGAACGTGCTGTGCCAAGGCCGCACTAGACAGATTAGTTGGCCTTGGCTGTGTCTGCCTGTCGATACCGGCTGTGTGCCGCCCTGTGTTGGAATGTCAACATTTTTTCATCCAGTTATATATTTAATTCCAAAGCGATGACCCGTATTTTTCTTGGGCTTAAAAGTTTCCTTAAAGTCCAAATTAATTTTTAACATCAATCCCCGAGAAAGTGTTGAGGGAAATTTTCGAGATATTGAAGAAAGTAAATGGAAGTTGAGAGGGAAGGAATTCGAAGTGCAGAGAGCATAAGGCACATTGGGACGCAGGCGAAGCAGCTAAAGCAGTGCAGTGCAGCGCAGAGCAGATTTTTGTAATCCACACAAATCATTGCACCATCGCAAGTTGACAGACAGGGCAGGATAGAGCAGAGCAGGCCGGTTTCTGCACGTACTTCCGCCTACCACGCGATGTCTTCGAAACCGTTTCCTGCGCACGTGTCACGCAGTTAAGAAATGGAGGAGAAAATTACCATAGCCATTCAGTCTCACCATGTTGACAGACAGGGCAGGATAGAGCAGAGCAGGCCGGTTTCTGCACGTACTTCCGCCTACCACGCGATGTCTTCGAAACCGTTTCCTGCGCACGTGTCACGCAGTTAAGAAATGGAGGAGAAAATTACCATAGCCATTCAGTCTCACCATGTTTTGTAGGTACTATGTGAATCATGTGGACTGCAATGCAGTATGTACGTATATATATATATGTATGTATATGTTCGTAAGAAAATGGCTGAACAGAATTTAATGAAAATCGGTATGTAAATTCGGGGAATAAGGCACTACAGTCCAGGCTATAAATCATTTTATTCACGCTGCGTAACAAGGTAGTTTAGAGAAAGGCCTAAAATGTAATCCACCGAGAAAGTGGTCGTGCGGTTAGGGTCGTGCATCTGTGAGCTTGCATTCGGGAGATAGTGGGTTCGAACTCCACTGCCGGCAGCCCAGAAGATGTTTTTCCGTGGTTTCCTATTTTCACACTAGGCAAATTCTGGGGCTGTACCTTAATTAAGGCCACGCCCGCTACCTTCCCAATCTTCCACCCTTCTTCCGTCGCCGAAAACCTTCGATATGTTAGTGCGACGTTAAACAAACAGCAAACAAAAGAATGTAATCCTCATATCTATGAAACAATCCGTGACTCAAGTTCTCGCAACATATAGAATTTAAGACAAAAATCTAATGCTGATTATGGAGAGCATCATCGCCGACTCCGTCGCCGTCATCCATCATCACATTTATGTGAAGAGATAAATACGGAAAATCATTTATCATGTCTTGTCAAATATAAATGCAAACGCGTTCACAACAGATTGTCAATGTTGATTGATTTTAGTATCTTGTGTCTTGAGACTAGATGAAAATCTAGCAGTACATTTGTAAATACATATTTTTCCCTCTCCCCCACTGTGATCCTATTAATGAATTTACCAATGCAAGTTGGTCGTGCGGTTACGATCGCCTTGCTATGAGCTTGCATTCGGGAGATAGGGGGTTCGAACCCCATTGTCGGCAGCCGTGAAGATAGTTTTCCGTGGTTTCCTATTTTCACACCAGGCTAATGCTGGGGGGGGGGGTTTGTACCTTAATTAAGGCCTCGGTCGCTTCCTTCCCATTCCTAGCCCTTTCCTATTCCATCGTTGCCATAAGAACTATCTGTGTCGGTGCGACGTAAAAAATATAAAAAATAATCATGAATTACATTCTTTGCTTAGTCCATATGAACGCCGAACATCGGTAACATAGAAATATTGTTCAGTCTTGTAAACTGGCGAAGGTGGTTGGTTTTATTGCGATTTTCTTAAGCTGAATAACCGCGTTGCCATCAGCACAAGGGAAATTGTGAAGATGACTAACAAAATGAGAAAAATCGCGAATGCTTGAAGAAAAAGAAAAAAGAGCCTCTTTATACTGGATGCCCCAGTATCACCGAGTCTAAAGAAAACATGTTATTTCTGAAAACCGACGAGACCCTGCGTGGCAATGTGCGCTCACGTCCACTTCGCAATTTCGTAAGCTTCGCGGTGTTCTGCTCTGCTCTTCCCTGCTCTGCGGCCAACTACTTCTCAATGTGCGCCCGGCCTAACAGCAGGAAAGTACAACAATGTATTCATCCAGTTATATTTTTAATTCCAAAGCGACGACCCATATTTTTCTTGGGCTTAAAAGTTTCCTTAAAGTCCAAATTAATGTTTAACGTCAATCCCCCAGAAAGAGGGAAATTTTCGAGATATTAATTACTCACTAATTACTCACAATACAGGCCAATACATTCAACTGGTGAAAATATTCTTGAATTGGTTACTTTTAAACACCTGCACTGCCATTGTAACCGTGTTATGTGTATTTTATATTGACCGGAAAAATCTTAACCTAATAGCAGCCTTTAACGTGATTATTGGGCGCGAATTTCAGTGTTCCGACTGTTCGTTCACGTTCCCTGCAGCTTTATGATGGACCATGGCCATAACTACACACAGGCACACACCACACAGCACGTTCCGTACAGGCACACTCCCAGTTCCCACTGGCGCGGAGCATGTAATGTTGCCTCTCGAAGTTCTCTCTACACTACGCAGTTGCAGTCCCGCGTCCCGTGCGCCCGCTGCACAGTTCAGCTAGTAGGCGAAGGGCAGTGCATAGTGGCGCTTCTGATGGGACAGCGAGTCAGTGTCTCCGGCTCGCTTGAGAATGTTTCGGAACAATTGACACTCGGTGTTCTGGAACAGCGGAACATAACTGTGCACCGGCACCTTGTGCCGAAACAGGGACATAGTGCCCAACCCTACCGTAGAGCACTGACTGAATGCGGGAAGAGGCTAGACTGGGCAGCCCAAGGATCATGTAAGAGCAACCTATAAAAAAGAAAGCGGCTTCTGTACGTCACGTGATTATCTGAGGAATGGCATTGGCTAGAAATGAACGAGAGTCGATGTGACGAGCTAGCTCTTTCTTGGAGTCGCTGTTGATAAGAGTCGGCTCGTGCTAGCTCTTACAAGAGTCGACTGAGCTAGCTCTCTCCAATGAGTCGTTCAAAAGAGTCAGTTCGTTCATGAACGACCCATCACTACTGCCTGCAGCACATTCATCCGCATCCCCTCCTCAGCCGTCATAAATCACTTTCACCATATCTCGCCCGTCTGTCACACCTTCAGCAATGTCTATACAAGATCTGTCCCATCTGAAAAGAAAGCGAACTACTCTGCGAGCAAATTTAACGCGCTTTGTCAATCTCTTAAACGACAAAACAAATACACCAGACTATGACGAAATAGAATATCTTCGTGATAGACTTCAGAACACTTTGCAATTATTAGTTTCCTCAGACGATCTTGTACACGACCAGTTACCCGACACAGATTATGAAACAGATGTACAGGCATGTGAAAACTAAGTCGACAGTGCAACAAGAGCTATACGCCATGCCAACAAAATTCTTACACGGAAACCAGCAGAGAAAAATGCGTCAACTTCCATTCCCAGTTCTAGCCATTATGTTCCATCCTCTGTTGTTCCAAAAGTTAAAACTCCCGACAATACACTTCGAGCCATTCTCAGGTGACATCGAGTCCTGGTCTTGTTTCTGGGAACAGTTCGAGACAGCAGTTGACAAGAACACCACGATTCCAGACATTAGCAGCACGTGTTATTACGAGGCTATCTACGAGGGGAACCCAAGCAACTCAATTGTTTCTAGATGGCGGAAGAAGCTGGAGGTGAGTTAGTGACTGTCTTACTAAATCATTTAGAAAAAGTGAAACAAGCGCTGAGCTCAAGGAGCAACATGGACAGAACATTAAAGGAAGAGGCAATAAAATCAGTGAGTGAGATGAACGTTCTATTAAATAGAATTAGTGGCATGTTTTCGGGCTTGGAACTCACAATAAAGAAAGTTATAACAACGGAAGACAGAAGCACTCCACGCTTGCATAGTGAAGAACTAGCGCATTCTCTCGGTGGACAGAGGAGCTATCACGCTCAGGCAAACCCACTACTCAGCCCATCTGCGACACCTAGCGGCCCCATCCAACAAGCATCTGCTTCCCTCATCATAGAACCGGTCGACCCAGGCATGAACGAACATGAAATAAAACAGCTGATTAAGGAATCCGTAGACCCCAAGGCACTGAAAGTTGGTATTCACAGGATGAAAAATTTGGCGAACAATAAGCTGCTACTCGAGTGCGACAATAATTCGGATTGTGAGTTTTAGAAATGGAATTTAAAAAATTGAGTACAGTCTCCGTAGAACACCCGAAGAAGAAACTTCCAACAGTACACCTAAAATTCGTCCCCAATAATATAGACAACTCCAAAATAAAAGAGATCATTCAGCAGAACAACTTGACTCGCCTTAAAGAACCAACACTGAAAACAAGATTTACGAAAGCAGAATTTGACGACCACAGGCATATTGTTGCGGAAGTGAGCGCGGATTTAAGGAGAGAATTGATTGCACTCCAAAGAATCAAACTAATCTGGACCATGTGCAGAGTTGAAGACTTCATAATGGTCACTAGATGCTTTAAATGCTTAAGATGTGGACACACTTCTAAATTCACCTATCAGCAACAGTGTTCAAAATGTGCCGGTGACCATCACTGGAAAGATTGTGATAACCCACGAATTCAACGCGGTGCTAACTTCGTCAGAGCCAATTCATTCGTACAAAACAACAACAAGAAGCTCGACATAAACCACAGCGCCTTTAACCAAGAATGACCCAGAATTCAAAGAATAAAGTCAATAATTAGCAGCAAAACCGATTTCTAACATGGATACTCTTGTATGTGCATAATTAAATACTCATCACTGTAAAGCTGCTATGGCGCATTTATCATTATTTTTAAATCACAACAATGTTGGCATATTATTCAACCAAGAACCCTATTGTTATAATGGAATACCCTGCTTTATTCCTTCAAATTACACATCCTACTAAATCACGTCTAATAATGACCCTAGGACCTGCATTCTTGTCAAAAGCAACATCTCACCAGTGGCGGCCGGTCAGTACGTGCTATCGGGCTCCAGCACGTAGCTTGGAACTGTAAGGAATATTATTTATGTACAGTACAATTATCCTGGTGTCTTTTCGTTGTTTTGAGTACGATATGAATTTGTGTTTTGTGAAAATCAGGACGAGATCTGTCGAACACCTAGCGCCGTTCTCCCGGGGAACAAGGTTCGTGCTCATGTGAAGTGAGCCCTTGCCTGTAGCCTGAAGGAAGCAATACGCAGGCGCAGCCAAACTTGCAACACTCCCCTTAGCCGGCGGAGTATACCGTAAACCGGGATCAACTTTCACTGATCCCGTTTATAGTTACTTCTTCTCCCGCAAGGGGGTAGAATTACTCGATGTCTCCAGCTACCCTTATGTTCACGGCCGACTTGATGCGTCGCTCTAGCTACCTCCTTGGAGCGCAGTGAGGGATCCAGTCGGCCGTGCTTATGTTGAACGTGGTAAGCGAATATGCCACTAGAGAGTAGCATCGTCTGGGCTCGAAAGTAAAGCGTAAGTGGAGGCAATCTATCTCACACATGCTTATTAAAATATCCATCTTCCTTTTGTGTCAAAAATAAGGAATTCGTAGGTGAGTCAAAGAATCTTTGACTGACCCTAAATGTTATCCCGCATTACAATGTAATTTACTCTGGTGAAATGAAATAGCGTATGGCTTTTAGTGCCGGAAGTATCCGAGGACATGTTCGACTCGCCAGATGCAGATCTTTTGATTTGACGCCCGTAGGCGACCTGCGAGTCGTGATGAGGATGAAATGATGATGAAGACAACACGTACACCCAATGATGGTTAAAATTCCAGACCCTGTCGGAATCGAACCCGGGATCCCTGTGACCAAAGGCCAGCGCGCTAACCATTTAGCCATGGAGCCGGACATTTACTCTGGTAATAGGGGAGGTCTCAATGAATCAGTCGGCAGCTCTTTCAGTTGCTTTGTGCGGTTTTGATTCCTGATATATGAATACAGCTTTTTCCATTTCCCTTTGTGGTCATTACCCTCTTGAAGTATGCCATTCATATAATTCTCTTTTGCTTCCTTTTTCACTCTATTCAGTTCCGTCATTAGCTGTTTTCTCGCGGTTATATTACTGGTGCGTGTTTTTCCTGTCGTTGTGTTAGTGCTAAAGTTTATACGAAGATTTATCAAATTATTTATCCACTGCAGTGTATATAAAGTGAAATTAAATTAGTGTTCTTAGTGGGGATCTATATTCCATGATTCTATTTGCACTGATGTAAGTTGCGCCATTAGGTTAGTAAAAACAATATTTCTCCAATGAATTATTTATCTCGTAGACAGTTGTCGAAGAATTCATCTGCTTCCAAATTAATGTTGTTTTTGTTTGTTCTGAGTTATAAATTGTGAGAAAAGTTGTATTATTATTATTATTATTATTATTATTATTATTATTATTATTATTATTATTATTACCAAGTTTGAAGTATGCGTTGTTCATCATGGCAATATGCAGATTTAAAACAGCGTATTTAGCTTGTTTTTTGTAGCACGTAGGACGATTTTTTCACGAGCCGCCACTGCATCTCACATAATTTTATTCTACTTCACAGTTTCTCCACTGCTGATAATGTTATCATTGCTTTGTCAGGCAATCAAGATATTTACATAGCCAGTTCATATCTGCCTCCGTATGATTCACTACAGCAAGCTCTCTCACCTATACAAGTCTTCCTGAACTCCATGCACCCAGCTAACTACATCTCGGGTGTAGACTCCAACTGTAAGCATAGTCTCTGGTTCAGCCCAATCACAGATGCTAGGGGCAGAATACTTGTGGAATTTCTTTCTGCGAACAGTCTGATCACAGTAAATGAAAAGGATGGTCCCACATTCTCTGGTGCTCAGGGGGATAGCTGGATTGATATTACTGTCACATCCACCAAATTAGCCCACATAATTCTGAATTGGCACGTCAGTGAAGAAGACACTCCATCGGATCATAACCTTATTTCCTTCGAATTATCTACTCACAGCTCCTCTAGAAACTTAATTCGTCAAGTCAGCAACTCTACTAGACAATTCGCCATGCAAGTAGGAAAATGGAAATTATTCCAACATAAAATCAGTCAAATCGGCAATCTATGGATGACGCAATTAATTAATGTTAACACAAGAACACACTTGGAAGACACTCTAGCATCCATATGGCAACAACTTAATGAAATAAATGAAATCTGTTTACCACCTTTCTTACCAACAAATAATTTCAAGCCTTGGTGGTCTCCCCACTTAAATGCCCTCAGGAAACATGTTAACGCAGCAAAAAGAAGATTGAAGAAAAGTAGAAACCCAACACTTAAAATGATCTATGAAAATAAATTTAAACCCCTCAGAAACCATTACAAATTGGAGTTAATTAACGCGAAACGTGAATCTTGGAAACAATTCTGTACGGAGAATATCAAAGAATCTCCTTGGAAAATTTACAAGGGTAGTAAAATAGGTTTTACCAAACGTATGATTTCAACAACTTTAACCCTAAGAGATGGATCCTCAACCTCGTCAGAGACAGACACAGCAAAGGCACTGCTCGAAAAATTCTTTCCGGATGATATCTCGGATTCTGATAATGGAATGGAATGAAATGAAATGAAATGACGTATGGCTTTTAGTGCCGGGAGTGTCCAGGGACATGTTCGGCTCGCCAGATGCAAGTCTTTTGATTTGACACCCGTAGGTGATCTGCGCGTCGTGATGAGGATGAAATGATGATGAAGACGACACATACACCCAGCCCCGTGCCAGCGAAATTAACCAATTAAAGTTAAAATTCCCGACCCTGCCGGGAATCGAACCCGGGACCCCTGTGACCAAAGGCCAGCACGCTAACCATTTAGCCATGGAGCCGGACATTCTGATAATGATGAACAACAGAACATCAGATTGATAAACTAGAACTTTAAGGCCCCTAACACACAATCGGAACTCGAATTTGCAGACCATGAAGTAGAGGATATTATAACCAAAATTAACGATAAAAAGTGCCCAGGACCCGATGGAATTGATGGAGCAATAGCTAAAAGTATACACAATAACTTACCAAATTTTTGGAAAACTATTTTCAATAATTGCTTGCATTTCGGATGCTTCCCTAAAATATGGAAAAACGCCTACGTAGTAGCAATTCCTAAAGCAGACAGAAGAAAACTGCAGTCAGTAGCAGGATACCGAGGGATCAGTTTACTATCAATCCCTGGTAAATATCTGGAAAAACTATATGGAGAGGTTAATGTACTTTCTTCAAGCCAACGGGCAGGTACCATCACAACAATGCGGTTTTACAGCAGGAAGATCCACTAAAGATGCAATAAAGCAGTGTCGGATTGTATTCATCAGTGAAAGAGACTTGGACTGTAAAGCTGTCTTCTTGCTCTAGATTTTGTAGGTGCTTTCGACAATGCATGGCACCCTAGTATTCTAGCACGCTTACGGGAACAAAACTGCCCTTCAAACATTTTTAACATCATTAAGGACTTCTTACAAGATCGCACAGACCACTTCACCCTAGGAAAGACTTAAACCTCAAAAAGCCATCACCAAAGGATGCCCCCAAGGTTCGGTCGCTGGTCCCACTCTATGGAACGTCATCATAAGCGGCTTAATCGTACAGCTATCAAATGAGCCCGATCTGGATATATTTGTTTATGCTGATGATGTTATGCTCATGTTCAGAGGCCCTTCTCATTCTCATATCCTTTCCTCGCTTCAGACAGCCCTCGAAATCGTGCGGGATTGGTGCGAAAAACATAAACTTGAAATAACTAAGGAAAACGTCAGCACTAATGCCAATGCATATCAGGAAGAAGGAAGAATATACCAGTCATCCTTCAGTTACAGCTTGGGATCACAACGTTGTGTCAAAAATGAAGTATTTGGGAGTAATGCTGGACAACAAAATGGACTGGTACCCGCATATGCAATACCTGGACATTAAAATAATGCAAATCCGGAACAACTTAGTCAGATGTTTCAAAGCGAGTTGGGGCATGTCTTATCATCATTTGATGACGATATATAATCATGCTATTCTACCCGTCATATTGTATGCCATAGAAGTATGGAGCATCTCCATATCAAAAAGAGCCAAATTGAAACTGCAACAAATACAAAGATATTTTATGACATTTGTATCAAAGGCATACAGAACAGTCTCCAACAATGTTTTGCAAGCTATAGCCTGCACATTGCCCATAGATGCAGCCATTCTTTTACATAACGTCATCAAAGCCATCTCCAGAGGTCAACCCACGAACGCAGTAGTTCCTTCACTGAAAGAAACTGAAATCCAAACAAGACCAAGAAGAAGCCATCCTAGAGAGAATCATATAAACATAAATACTTCAGGAGCTGTAGATAACGCAGGCGTCCTTATCTTCACAGACGGATCGAAAACGCAAAACCATGTCGGAGCAGGAATGGTAGTCGAGAAAAACTCGAAGGAAATCTTCATTGAAATGAAAAGGTTAGATATTAACTGCTTGGTATTCCAAGCCGAACTATTGGGCATCATCATGGCTGTGGAATGGATAGAACTACATAAAAACTATACTTCAACTTATGCTATTCATGCTGACTCAAAAGCTTCAATTTTTGCCGTAGATAATAAGAAAACTACCCATCCTCTCGCCAATCAGATCAGAGACAAACTTATTAGCCTCAACAAAACGAACAAAATTACTCTTCACTGGATTAAAGGAAACGCAGGACTTCGGGGGAACGAGAGAGCTGACTATCTTGCCAGGATTGCAGCCAGCTCTAAATCTACAATACACTACAAATCACCATCTCTAAATTTTGCCAAACAAGTATTAACTGAATACTATACAACAATTTTGAACTCCATATATACCAGCTCCGAAGATTCCTTCCAGACAAAATTATTCATTCCTAATGTACCACACAGACTGTCCTCATCTATCTGGCCCAACTTCATAACCACCCAGTTTATTACAAATCATGGTCGCTTTAAATCCTATCTCCATAAAATGAACATAATGGATTCACCACTCTGTAGCTGCCCGGAAAAATCTCCGCAGACTGCTCGACACCTGTTGACTGAATGCACCACGTACTCAAGAGAACGACCAGCTGTGCTACGATCAACTCCCCTGCCAAAGATTGTGAAATACCACTGGAACATGGTCGAAGTAAGAGAATTTCTCAAGAAAATCTTCCATTCACTTCAATAATAATTTATCCATATGTTGTTATCATAACTGTAAATATCCCGTGATATACCTGTAGATGAAACACGGGTTGTAAATATATTAGCTAAATAAAGTGATATAGTGATAAAGTGATACAGCACTTAGTTCAGAAACGTATGCCCAGATTAAGACTATACTTACTGAACGTTATGGCGACAAGGATAAAATAATTCAGGCTCATCTCAACTACCTGGAGAATTTACCACACACCTTATCAGAAAACCCTGATGATGTCAACGTGACATACCTGGAGTGCCACCATAGAGTTCAAGCCCTCAAGGCGCTCGGCGAAGACATTAATGTTTACGACCTTTTCCAGCGGAAATCTGCACACGTTGGCTACTTCACGCAAAGCGCAACAAAATCTCCGAAGGTCATATGATGTCTCTGATAGAATTTCTTCGTGAGGAGGTAGAAGCGGCCCTTAGCACTCAGAAACTCAGGGGAGAGACCAGCATCGCACTTCCACCACTTTATCCACCTACAGCAGCTGCTCTCCAAGTCAGTACTAGGCCACAAAAGTTTAGGAGGGAGCAGAACAAGCCCGCAATAACATCATTCTGTGCCTTATGCGAAAGCAGGGGTCACTGGGCACAGGGATGCACACAAGTAGTCCTACCCCAAGCTAGGGCGGAGAAGCTGCAACTCTCCAAAAGATGCTTTCTCTGCCTCAGTCGAGGTCACAACGTCCAGAACTGCAACGAGAAGGGAAGAGTGTCATGTTCTAAATGCAAACAACTTCACCACGTATCCATCTGCAACCAGAGCCAATCCCAGTCAACTTCTGTCGCAAAGATTGAAATTGGGCCACCCAGTTTTTCATTTCTGCAGACAGCCCGTGTTCAGATACAAGGACCTACAGGGGCACACAAAATCACGCGATGCCTCCTAGACGCTGGAAGTCAATCAAGTTTTATTGCCACGTCATTATTGGACACTCTACAGCTACCAGTAATATGTACTCGAGACCTAGGAGTCACAGCCTTCCAAACAACTAGCAATAGCTTTCAGCCACGTCGACTCACCCAATTTGAAATGATCGGATTTTCGACCAAAACCGCCGTCACTATCACAGCTTTCGACAGTGCCAACACTTATTCATCTCACCCAGCAGTCACTCTTAACCACAGCAATCTGACACTCGCTGATCCAAGAAACCAACGACGCTCATGACTTGCCGATTGAAATCCTTATTGGTGCAGACAATTATTGGCAACTCGTGAAACTAGATCCTCCACAGCCCATCACACCCTCCTTAGTCCTACTTCCAACAATCTTCGGTTGGGTCCTCACAGGTAACCGTTCTGGTACCACTAACATCATGTCATGACGAACCACGTCTCCGTCAACAATGACGAGATATCTGACGACTCCATGCGACGTTTTTGGGACCTTGAGACAATCGGCATTCGAGAGACGAAACACAGACAGTTAGACGACACGGATGCTGCCATTCTTCAAGAGTTCCATGACAATTAGCGCATCCATGACGGACGAAGAGTCGTGTCCCTTCCTCGCAAACGGGATACAGTCTTATCCGATAATTTCGCAACAACCGAGGCAAGGTTTCGAACACCACAGAGACGGCTACATCAAGACGCAACTTTCAAGAACATGTATCACACGCAAATGTTGGACTACGTGCTTCGAGAGCAAGTGGAACTAGTCCCCGATACCGCAATCCATGGAAATATGTTTTATCTGCCACACCATGCCGTCAAGAAGGAGAAACGAGATGCCACTAAATGGAGAATAGTGTACGACGCTTCCTCTCACGAACCAGGATTCCCATACCTCAACGAAGCCCTCCACATGGGTCCAAATCTCCTACCCGAAATTTTTACCACCCTTTTAAGGTTTCGATTGCACAGAAAGGCCATCGTATGTGCTGGTATCCAGGCATTTCTCCAGCTGGCTCTCGACAAAAAGGATAGAGATCTCACCAGGTTTCTTTGTTACCGCATCGACACTACTAGAGACGGAACCTACACGACAACAGAGGACGTCGTAACGTACCGATTCACCCGTCTACCCTTTGGCCTCACCTGTAGCCCGTTCCTCCTCTCAGCTACTCTCCGTGAACTGGCTACCCTACACCACAACACGTATCCCACGGCAGCGCCTCTCCTATATGTTTGCACATTTATGGATGTCTTCACTGCCAGTGTAGAAGACGACAATACGGCCGCTACTCTTTATTATGAACTAACAGCCCTCCTGCGCCACATTCGACTCCCACTCTCCAAATGGGTCACGAATTCCTTGCCATTAATGAACATTTGGAAAGCAGAAAGTCGAGAAGTCGTACTGCAGACACGAGTATTAGGTTTCGGCTGGAATGCGGAATCAGACCAACTCTTTACAACCTCAGGTGACGTCACTGCAAAACTATCCACACAGCCAGCAACTAAACGACCGTTACTGAAAGCCAGCGCACGCTTCTACAACCCACTTGGACTATTTTCACCCGTGTCGATCACTGCCAAAATTTCTTTCCAAGACACTTGGTGCCAAGGACTGGCATGGGAAGAAATTTTACCACCTGATCTCGCCCATAGATGGAACGATTGGCTCTCACACCTACAGTACCTCTCTCCAATACGGATACCACGATGGATTGCCATTTCGAATTCCGGCACAGATTTATCACTGGACGAGTTCTACGACGTCTCCGAAAGAGCATACGGTGCCGCATTGTACGTCCGGTCACTTGTCGACGACGCTTACACTGTTCGTTTAGTCTTCAGCAAGGCCAGACTGTCTCCTGTGAAGAAAGTGACCCTTCCCAGGCTCGAATTGTTAGCAGCCTTGGTCAGATCCCGACTTCTACATTATTTTCATGAAGCTACTGGAGTAACGTCCATCCCTGCCACGTTATGAAGTGATTCTACAGTCACACTAGGGTGGATAAGAAGTAACCCCAACATTTGTCTGTAACCGGGTGACTGATATTTTGACTCATACCACGTCCAGTCAGTGGAGACCCTATCCAGGAATCAACAACCCAGCTGACCACCTTTCTAGAGGACTTCAAGGACACCAACTAGAGTCCTTGGACCTTCGTGGTTGAATGGACCTTCCTACTTATGGCCCAGAGATGTCAACCCCACTAATATGAGTTTACCCAAGGAAAGGAAGATCACACAAGTTCTTGCAACCACCACTCCTTTTTTGCTATTTGTTTTACGTCGCACCGACACAGATATGTCTTATGGCGACGATGGGATAGGAAAGGCCTAGGAATGGGAAGGAAGTGGCCGTGGCCTTAATTAAGGTACAGCCCCAGCATTTGCCTGGCGTGAAAATCAGAAACCACGGAAAACCATCTTCAGGGCTGCTGACAGTGGCGTTCGAACCCACTATCTCCCGACTACTGGATACTGGACGCACTTAAGCGACTGTAGCTATCGGGTTCGATACCACCACTCCAGAACCATTGTTTGCTGCCTCACGATATTGTACATACTGGAAACTTTTACGAGTTACTGCGTGGATTCTACAATTCGTGAAATGCTTGAAGGAGAAAAGCAAGTATTGTCACAACTTCACAGCCTCAGAAATGAAGAAGCAATAACGTACTGGATAAAGCAAGTTCAATAGGAATGCTTTGCTTCTGAACTGCAAGCCCTGAAGAATAATCTTCCACTAGCACGAGCGTCGAAGATCTTTCGCTGTAATCCATTTCTACAACGTGGTATCCTCCGACTAGGCGGACGGCTACAACACGCAGACATCTCGAGCAACGAAAAGCACCCGATACTTCTGGATGGCTCACACGCTTTCTGTAAACTTCTGATAAAACAAACTCACATAAGACTTCACCATCTAGGTGTCTCCGCTATCGTAACTGAACTACGCACAGAATTCTGGATCGTGCGAGCACACCAAACAATCAAGAAGGTCTTACACACTTGCCTTCCGTGTAAAATTGTTCACCGGAGGAGACCGGCGGAATTAGAAGCACCACTTCCCCTGGATCGTCTACGTCCTTGCAGACCATTCGAAGTAACGGGATTAGACTTCGCAGGACCACTGTATGTTCCTTCTGGCAACCTCATGAAGAAAGCCTACATTGCATTATTTACCTGTGCAACAACGCGTGCATTACATTTGGAACTGTGCAGTGACATGTCAACAGACAAATTCCTACAGGCCTTGCAGAGGTTTATAGGCCGACGCGGTATACCACACACGATCTACAGCGACAACGCTCAGACATTCCATTCAGCGAACACAGAGTTAACAGTTAACCTGAATAAATGATAGATAAAATTAGATAAAATGAATGAACTGGAGGAGAGAACGTGTTAGTCATATGGTATAGGATATGAGACTTACCTCTCGTTGCGACATGTGGTGCGTGGCCTATTATCCTGCATTCACGGATGCTCTCATGGGAGATATATATAGTAAAATCATCAGCGTAAGACAAAACTCCAGCGTATGGTGAAATTATCCGTTCACGCATATAAAAAGCAAATAGAACACCGCTTAAAACGTCCCCTTGTAGTAAGCCGGTCGAAGTCTGTCGACCCGCGAGTGGAGTATGTGGTGTTTTAACGATAAGAGTGCGGTATGTAAGTAATTGATATAAAAGTGGTATGAACTTACACGGAAATCCATCTGATCCAAGTTTTAATGTAGTTAATGTAAGAGGACAGAATCATATGCACCTTTGATATTCTAAAAATAGAGCAATTGTACTATGTTTGCGATATCGAGCTAACAAAAGATCAACGATGAAAATATTAAGGGGGTCTTGTGTACACCTTCCTTTAAGGAAAGCATATTGTGATTTGGGTATGAGGTGATCATATTCCATAATCCAGACCAGACCAAACGGTTTAATAGTTTTAGGAATGTTTTTCTTACACATGAACCCAAAACGATTCCTCTATAATGCGCCGGGTCGGTTGGCGTTTTTCCAGGTTTAAGTATTGGTATAAGATGAAAGATGTTCCATTCTGTAGGGATATTTCCAGCAGCGAAGATATTATTAAAATATTCGAGTATTATCTTATGGGTTGAAGATGGCAACAATTGAAGCAGAGTATAGGTTATTGCATCTGGACAGGGAGCAGAACTTGTCGAAGATGCAAGTGTTTGAGTTAATTCATGAAGTTGAATAGGTTGTAATAAAGTTGAATAGACGTAATTTATTTATCCATTTCCGTAAATACATTTCCATTGATATTTGAATTTAGCGCGATTTGTTCAGGTCAAGTCACTAGGAGCGCCACCGTCGAATTGTCACCCATTTTAGCAAGGCGAAATCCGTAAGCGTCGCGTATTATCTCTACTGTATTTGCTTAGACTACCTCAATCACGACCTAAATTCTTATCTTCAAGAAGTAGCGCACTGTGCATACACGCTTTTCATTTGTTTCCGGTATTGTGCTTTTTACCATTTTTTTCTCTTCACAATTGTTTTTTACGCCAACTGTTCTAAAGAATCTACAAGATCCTGTTTACGTACTTAAATTATATTAAATTGTATTACTTAAATTATATTAAATTGTATTATATATATATATATATATATATATATATATATATATACACACATTTTCGTAACCAAAGCAATTACAGACTGGTTCATCAAGCTATTCACCGAGTTCAGTTGGCATTTGTAAGCACAGTGCCGGACATTGAGTGTGTTGCGCTGATTTTAAGGAGCTAGCAATTCGCTTCAATCAAGCGACTCGTCTTCGACTTCTAAACAATTTTGGGACTTCATATTCATTAATTATATTGTGACTTCGCGCCTCATTCGCTGGCTCATTTAACTTTTCACCTCTTCTTGTAAACATTATGAGACAGTGCTGAAATTTGCATGTGTTGTGCTACTATTCAGAAGATCGCGCCTTACTTCTTATAAGTGACTGACTTTCTACTTCTTGTAGATTTTACGATTTAAAATTGCACAGTGCCAATCCCCATTAACATATTTTGCCTCTTCAACTGTTTTTGTGAAAGACTCACTCTTTAATTTCTTATTTATCTTTGCATTGTTTTTTGCATTTTATTCGGCTGATGATGACCCAGATTAGGGTCGAAACCGGTACCGCTTCCGCTTTTAATTAAATAGAAATGTAATACTACATTTCATATTTATTTGTATTGAATAGGTTGAACTACCTTATTTATTATTTCAATTTCATTGTGATACATTTCAATATGGAACATTATGAAATTTTTATCTTTAGATCCACAGTAATCAAATATAAAATGCCAACATCACCTGAGACTAGGATTACTCCTTACTGTACCTAGTAATAACAATATGACTGACATCCTCAGTAGCAAGAAGTCCCAAAGAGGAATTATGGAAATGGTTAGGATCCGAACTATACGACAAGAGTTGCCTCTAGAAAACAGCCTCTCAGATGGCAACACACCAAGGAAAATGCTATTCAAGTGGCACCTAAGGAAATGAAAGGACAAGAACAAAAAATGCAGAGGGTACCGGTATCAGATCAAGAAGAAGTGTCATCTTATCCCAGTAAAGACTCGGTATCTCTCTCCAGTGTTGCTTCTCAAGTCGGTAATAACATTCCAAAATGGTATGAAGAGGCCAGATGGAGACATGGACCAAAGGGTCCACTAGCTCAGACCCCAACAATAATAGGAACAAGAAAGAAGACATTTATAGATGAAACAGAAACAAATAACTCAAAGCTGTTTCACGCTTTATATAGGCCGGATGGACCAGACTTTAACATCCGAAAAAAATAGAGACACACCTAAAGAATCTAAAAGTAACAAAGACCTCGAAGTATACAGAACTCTCATCAAAAAGAAACCTCGAAATCTTTTGAAATCGTCATTCCCTTTAGTGATCATCAAAAGATGACTGCCCCAGAACTCTGGCCTGAAGGAACCCTAATTAGAAGTTATCATCTTTTTTTGACACCAAGGTGCAAGGATCAAAGATTAATCTTCTTCTCTGGAATGTTGAAGGACATACAAGCATCCTGGATCTAACTCCGAAAAAAATTATTGACAAACAAGATATTCTCATCATAAAACTTTCAACAAATGAGGTCAACATCTTTGTTTTTTATTCAGAATAGGTACCTTCTACTCAAGGACCAAGAGGAAGATCCACAAGATGTATAACCTGTTTCTTTACGTCCACTATTGGAAAGCTATTATTTATTTACAAAGATGAAGAGACATTTATTTTTAAATCAGATAAATTAACGCTCACAGGACTGTATATTGAACCTCTGACAACCACTGAAGGCAAAATAACTACAATTATGACAGCCTTATCGAAGACAGACCCTGGATGTAATGGATGTAACGCAATTATAGCCGGAGACTTTAACTGCCAATTAGACAGCATCGACTGCAGAGGCAAAGAACTACTTCAAATAATGAATGAGGAAGGATACAACCTTATTAACAGGAAACAGGAAGAACGATAAGACATACTTCACTCACAATAGAAGTAGCACAATTGATCTGATATTCTTCAAGGGAACAGGACTTAAATTAGTGGATCATGAAAAATGTTACTCATCAGCTGAATTGCCACTAAAGAAGCACGGCCCTGTTTTGGCCAGTTTTTACTTAACAGACCATGTACACGCACAGAACAAGATGGCCCTCACACTTCGGAAGTTCAATGATAACCTCCTAAAGCAAATCATGCACAAAATATTTTATCTAAACAGTAAGATACAAGGAAATGAACTGGACTCTGCAATAACTAGTAACTACACTGGATAATATAATCAAATCTGGAACTATCACTGCAACAAAACGAAGATCGCACAAGTGGTTCAATCAGGCTTGCTATCTAGAGGAAAAACAGGTTCTACAAGCTCTTCAAGTAGCAAGAACAACCAATGCCATTGACAATCCAACCCACTATAGCCTCCTTAGGAGAAAATATAAAGAAGACCAAAAAGGATCACATAGAGCTTGAAGCAAACAGGATGGTAGTACAGACAAGGAAGGACCCGTACATAGCATTAAGAATATGGAAAACATCGACAGTTGGGAAAATTGATATGGCAATCTGGGAAGAGCACTTTACCAACATCTTGAACCAGCAGAGATTCATATCAGTATACCCATTGTTGCTGACAGCAGTACCACCCTGTTCACAACCGCAGAGGTCTACAGCTCACAATCAAGTTTGAAAGACAGAAAAGGATCTGAACCAGATGGGATTTTTAGCAAACACCTAAAGGCATCAGCTTGCATACTCCAACCAGCCATTACAAACCTCATGAACCTATGCCTGCAACTAGGCAATATTCCAATCGCAAAGAAAAATCCACAATTAAATTACTATACAAAGGAAAAGGTTATTTATATAACCCAAATTCATACAGAGAATCCCTCTGCTCACAAACATGGTGACAAAAAGACTTGCTACAGAGATTGATCATAAACTACCAGAAGAATTAATCAGCTTCAGAAAAGGAAGAAGTATGACACAAGCGATACAAAATCTACT
Source organism: Anabrus simplex (assembly GCF_040414725.1). Lineage (NCBI taxonomy): Eukaryota > Metazoa > Arthropoda > Insecta > Orthoptera > Tettigoniidae > Anabrus > Anabrus simplex. Next base: position 340,711,380 of record NC_090268.1, on the reverse strand, counting down.
GGACACCATAGAAAATGCTCTCAGACTGCCTCAAGGAAATTCCCATGCAGTATTCATAAACTTTTCAAAAGCTTTCGACTGACGTGATAGAAGTATCATTTCCTCAAAACTAGAGTTGTTAGTGGAAGACAATCAGGTACTCTCTGTCCTGGTGCACAACATGTTGAGGAACAAGAGTGTCATAATATCAGACAATGTAACAGTCTCACAATAAATTGTTCAGACCAATGGTGTAGTACAAGGTGATCGCCTCAGTCCTCTACTGTTTAATGTTACCACTTATGATATAGCTCAAGCAATAAGAGAATAAGAACAAGAGGTAGTACATCTACGCTGACGACATGGTTATTGCTTCTTATAACATCAAAGATCTACAAGCAAACATTTTAACGGCAAAGAACATCCCCCTTAAATATAAGCATACATATTTATTTTGATTATTCTAAAGAGTTTCTAAGTAAATATTTGCCTGGGAGATGTCAGAAGTGACTTCACAACCTTTACATTAACTACAACTTCAGAAAGTAATAATTCAGGTGGTTGTACAAATTTAGCACAGTTTTCTTTACTGCAATATTCTCAAAAAGCGAATAGCGATCCAGCGAGATGCACAAATTCTTTATTCAACTTTGTGGTTATTTACGATTTCTCATGCTTTTTCCAGTAACATTGGCTCATTCACAGTTTCTTTGTTCGATCACATTTCAACCATTCATATACCGCAATGTTCCCTTCTGCGAAAACTGACTTCCACTTTCTTTTCATTCCTCGATTCCTATTTTCCTGCCACTCACTTAAAATGCCATTTTTATTCTTCACAATTGTGTTGTCCCGCAGTTTATTTTTTCAGCGAGCTTTTCTCACTGAAAGTCCTTTCACACTACTTGTTTTCTTGTCTTGAGATCTAAACACGCTTGTCCCTACTACTCAGGTTTACTGGGTGATTGAAATGCTATGGTATTTCTGCCTCAACAATCAGCACATGAAAGTCTCTTCCTTATCAAGTTTTTCTGAACTATGTGACTTCGACCTTATCAGCGACAATCTTAGTTATGAATAGAATGGTGCAAGATATATTGGAAAATCCCTTCATAACTTGTGAGAAAGCAGTTAACGATAGCATTCCCGAGCAACTAGAATTCTCACAATGTGCATGAACACAAGACGACCCTAATGTAAGGTTTGGAAAGAGCGCTGTACAGAACAACTAACTTCATAGCTACTTCAGAATTCCTATGTTCGTTTCCTCCCTCTTTTCCTCGGACTTGAAATAGTGCAAAGTATTCAAAAGGAATTCCCGTATGTCTGCAGAATGATATTAAAAGAAAGAATGACATAACCTTGTGTAAAGAATGTCTTGGAATGTGTAAAGTGTCCGCTTAAGGCAAATGGACAAGACTAATGGCGATGTCCGCTGTCCGGAATTCAAAGTTTCCACTTAAATGAGGCTTATTAAACACATGTCTTATGTAAAATAAAATCAGTTCTGTGGAAAAATGTCTATGTAGGGAGGTGTCTGCTGAATAAAGATGTTCTTTAGGGCAGGATCAACTGTATTTGAACTTTATATGCACAAATTATGTGCTTTATTCTTCTTCTTCTTGCATTCTGGCCTTCTAAGGACCACGTTACAATTTCAATTCTTCCTCCTTTTCTTCCAGTATTCTTTCATTGTTTCGCTGTGCTTCTTTTTCCTGTCTTCACTCCACTTTGTGACTGTTTTCTTTTCGTTCCTCCCTTGGAATCCTTCCATTTGTAAGACTTTCTTCCTAAAAATCTTTCTTTCCAATAATTCTTCTTCTCATATGTTGTTCCTTTCCAGGTCTTTCTTGACTTCTTGAATCCAGGTGGTGGTTGATTTCTTTTCCCAAAGGTACTCAAAGATTTGTTTAGTTAGTCTATTGTCATCCATTCTGTAAATGTGTCCAAGAAATAGCAATCTCCTTAAATTTCTTATTATTTCTGATATATTTTCTATGTTCTGGTAAATTTCATTGTTACTTCTTAATTTCCAAAACTCTGCAATTCTTAGAGGACCTAATATTTTCTCTTATAATTCTTCTTTCTAATATTTCTAATTTATCAAGCTTGTAGTTCAGTGCTAGACATTCATTGGCATACAGGCATTCTGGTTTCATTACCGTGTTGTAGTGCTTTCCTTGAATTGTCTCACCCAAGTATTTGAATTTCTTTACCTTTTCTATTTGACCAATATCTGTCACTAAAAACTTCGGGGCACTTTTTATGTTCATCAAAAAATTTGTCTTCTTGGCAGAGATTCTCAAGCCTGTCATTATGACTGTCTTTTCAAGGAGATTAACTTGCATTGTTGCATCTGTAAGGCTTTCTCAAAGTATGACAAGTCATCTGCAAATGCTAGGCAATTTATTGCAACACCTTTGTTCTTTTTCCCCAGCACGAGTGGCAATATTTTGGATTCTTTCAGATTCTCATTGCAAATTATTAATTAATGCATATTTTACATATGTCTTTTAGTTTATCATAGAATAATTATTCTTTACCATTGTGTGTCAGCTAATAATGGCTTGAAACAAGCTGAAACATGTACTGACCAAAGGTAAGCCATCACACGTAATAGAAGTATTGATTAGGTTGACCTTGATTAAAAATTTATTTTGTAACTAATCAATAATGCCTTAGCAGCTGTTTAACAGGACCCAGGTATCTTCGAGGGGTTTTACCAGAGCATGTTCAGGCTGTTCATGGAGAACACTGTGAACATCTCCTGCGATGTACATACGTTTGTAGGGATATTTTTTTCTTGTTTTGATCCCAGGGATCACCCCCTGATGTTTGTTAAAAATATTTAGATACAATCTGTACATAAGCAAGACATGAGTACGAACCAAGTTTCTAGCTAGGCATGAAAACTAAAAACTAACATCATCATTTTTGTACTCAGTATTTGATAACAATGGTGGTGGCATTTGTGGTGGTGGTTTTTGTTTTAAGAAGAGGTACAACTAGGCAACCATCCTCCCTCTCTTAACACCAATTAAAGAGAAAATAGAAGAGGTCCGACCATTCAAAGAATGAAGGTTTCGACAAAAGAAAGGGAAGGGCCATGAAAGCCCTGAAAACAAAAGACTTCTTAGGTCTGCTACCATAATGTCGTGGTCAGAAAAGAATAAGAGTAGACCAAGGAAGGTCGGATGTGAAAGATGAAAATAAGGAGCATGGTACAAGTAAGTGGAAGTAATGTCAGGTTCAGCTAAGGGCCCTGTGGTTGCCAACACTCATTCTCAACCTAAGAGCTCCTGATGGCCTCTTAAATTGCAGGGGATACTGTGGATGCAATCTGCTGCCCCCACCCAGAGGGGATGATGATGCCAATGATGATTGCTGTTTTAAGGGGCCTAACATCTAGGTCATTTGTATAACATCATTTTTATACAGGTAATTTAGTTTATTAGTTCTCCACAGTCATAGAAATAACATTAATATTGTCAGTAATTGAACATTTAAATACAAAAGCATAAGAAAAAAACATTAGTAATATACTGCTTATGTAGCATTATTTTTGCTTTTTACCAGTATTCTGAGATATAACTAACTCTCTTTGAGGTCTCAAAGCAACAGTTGCTTGTACTGGCATATATGGTGGTCTTTGTGCATTTACTGGATGTGAAGTAATTGGCGTGCATAACAGTTGAAATGGAGACATTTTCTGTGAAGCAGGTGCCTTATCTCTTTTCACCTTATATGGGTACGGCTTGTTGTTCCTCAACTTCGATCTCATTGGGCCTTGCTTAATCAGTTTTGAAGGTACATCTTTTAAACTTCTCTTTTCAGTGGAATCAGAAATACTTTCAGTTTGCTGCATAGCATCACTAACATTGCAAGGTTCTCGATGTACAGGTGATGGAATCATCATAACATTTGAAACAGAATTAGTAGCTGAAGAAGGAAATTGTCTTAAGGTCTGTGAGTTCTCACCAAGCAGTTTAGGTTGAATCCGACATGTCCTTTTACAGTTTTCATACCAGTTGTCTCTTTTTGTACATTCTGTTGGTCTGTATGAAGTATCAACGGGTACTGGCTCATAGACTGAAGATCGAGCCAGACAAGGGATCTGTGCAACTGAAGTTGGAGACTGATTTGACATCACTTGTGAGCAAGTATCCAACGCCATACACAGTAGTTCTAAAGAGCGTTCATTAACAGAATTTCTTTGCATTTTTCTCGTTTCTTCTTGATAAATGGACCCTACATTTCTCTCCAAGGATGAAACAGTGCCCCTTTCATTCTCATGTGGAATACCAAGCTGAGATAGTGGCTTTATTTGTACAGATTTATGAACCTTATTGGGATTAGCTGAATTCACTGTTTGTAAGAAATTACCCTTTGTTGATTTTTTTTGTTTCTTGAAACATGGATCTTTATTTAATAGTTCTTGACAATAAGTACCTAAAAGTGAACCATCCACATTTAGAGCATGAGTTTGTAGAGCTGTTGCAAGAGGTGACTTTGTTCTTGAAGTGCGTTCAATACTTGGAAATTGGGTACTTTTGAAGGATTGAGAGGGATCAACTGTGTGATTTTTCCCCATAAGAGGTTTTTGACCCAATGGATTTACTAGTGAAGACATTTGTATGCTAGTAGTATCTGGCTGTTCAGAAAATTTCATTTTACTGAGACACTGAAGTGGAACTGGATTTCTTCCAGAGACTGGAATGCTTGTTGGTATCATACAAGGTGTAGTCATGTGTGGAAGTGATTTTTCAGAAGGAATAAGCAGATCAATACCGGCACTTGATATTGGACCTGCATTATTTATTGGTATTTTACTCTCAGTTTGTATGCATGCACTTTTGGCAGTTTGTAAATTACTGTTTCCTAGACTACTTGTCTGCACTGACTGGTTAAAAAATTGTCTACTGTCACTAGATGTTCTGAATTTCATAGAATGTGTCACAGGTATATTCTCATCATACAATGAATGGATATTATCAACCCTACCACCTTCACGAAGGAATGAAGATTTTGGAGTAATGCTACCTATTGATGATGCTAGAGGAAATACTCCTCCATTACCTAGACATATATTCTTCGGCATCAATTCATTGCCAGAATTTAAATGAAAACTTCTTCCATCCTGCAGGTCAAACTCATTTGTATCTGATTGTGTATGCAATCCTTTATCTGTTTGTAGTGCGACAGATGTCTGTAAATTAACATCATTCCTCACCAAACATGGTGTAAATGAAGTATTTTGGTCTGTCTGTGTCTCAATATTACTGAACTGGCCTCGATGTGGTGCTACCAAGTAGTTATATTCACTAAGGGGTGGCATAATATTTTTGAGCTGTGTACATAGTTTTTGATCTAACTGTTGCTTGTCAGTCTCAAAAATGGTTGTAGGTTGATATTTTATCTGTATAGGACACTGTTGTGTCAAAGATGATGAAGGGCTATCCAAAGGTTGTCTTTTTAAAGATGTAAGATCATTACCAATATTTGAGCTCACAGTTTTCTGTTTACTTGATGCTTGTGTACCTATCATTGAAGTAAGCGTAAGAGGAGATATCAATGAAGATATCCCATTATCAATATACTTCTCTTCAGATTGGACAGTTAATGGTCTATGAAGAGCTATAAATACATTAAATTTTCCTTGCTTTGCCTTTTCACCTGAATCTAAGGAAGTCTGCGATACAAATTCAGCCGCACTTCTTACATTACTGGAAAAATAATGAGAAGATGAATACAGATTCTTTTGTGTACTTTTATCATGACAAGATTTTAAATATTTTGGAGCAAATATTGTTGAGTTTTCTCCACTTGTAGAATGAGCATCTTCACAGCAACATGAGGATGGCTTTTCATGGATATGTTTACTCTGTAAGTTTGAATGATGAACTGCTGGTAAGTTTTCATCAGTCATCGTCCTAATATTTTGCTCTTGGTAGGTAGATACTGGTGTACTTTCATTGCTCGTGAAGCTACCGTTTTCCACGCAGCAAATATAAACCGGTGAGCATTTTGATGTCACTAAGCCAGTAGCTTGTAGTAAGCTTCTGGCATTCAACATGCTATCATTATCTAAACAATGGATAGATTTTGGTGAGCTTATAGGACTTACTACGTTACCCTTTTGTGAGTGGCTTATAGATTTAGGTAAGTTATTGACACTGATTATACCACCATTTTGCAGGTGGATTGGTGAACTTTCAGCACTCATTATGCTTCCATTTTCTAGGCAACAGATAGATACTGGTGGACTTTCAGCTATCACTATGCTATTCTTTTGTGACTGGCTTATAGATTTGGGTGAGCTTTTGACACTGATTATACCACCATCTTGCAGGTGGATTGGTGAACTTTCAGCACTCATTATGCTACCATTTTCTAGACAGCAGATGGACACTGGCAAACTTTTAGAACTCACTATGCTATGCCTTCGAAGACAGGAACATGATACTGGTAATTTTGAACTTTCGGCATTTACTTCATTACCATTCTGTAAGTGGTCAGTAGATACTGGTACACTATCAGCACTCACTATACTGCCATTTTCTAGGCAACAGATAGACGCTAGTGGATTTTCAACACTCGCTATGCTATTCTTTTGTGAGTGGCTTGTAGATTTGGGTGAACTTTTGACAGTGATCATACCACCATCTCGCAGATGGATTGGAGAACTTTCAGCACTCACTATACTGCCATTTTCTAGGCAACAGATAGATACTGGAGGACTTACAGCTCTCACTGAGCTATTCTTTTGTGACAGGCTTGTAGATTTGGGTGAGCTTTTGACACTGATTATACCACCATTTTGTTGGTGGATTGGTGAACTTTCAGCACTCATTATGCTACCATTTTCTAGACAGCAGATGGATACTGGCAAACTTTTAGTGCTCACTATGCTACCTCTTTGAAGACAGAAACAAGGCACTGGTAACTGTGAACTTTCAGCATTTACTGCACTACCATTCTGTAAGTGGTCAGTAGATACTGGTACACTTTCAGCACTCACTATACTGCCATTTTCTAGGCAACAGATAGATGCTAGTGGATTTTCAGCATTTGCTATGCTATTCTTTTGTGAGCGGTTTGTAGATTTGGGTGAGCTTTTGACACCGATTATACTATCATCTTGCTGGAAGATTGGTGAACTTTCGGCACTCATTATGCTACCATTTTCTAGGCAGCATGGAGATACTAGTAAGTTTTTAGTATTCAATATGCTACCATTCTGTAGATGACCAACAGCTAAAGGTGAGCTTCCAAGTCTTAATATGCTTAAGTCTTCTACACAATGGCAACCTAAACCTTTATTTTGTTCTATTTCCTCTTTTCCTTTGGAGTACTCCTGATGAACTGGTCCATTATAAAAGGCCATCAATGAATTTGGAGAGGAAAGATTATGTTCTTTCAAAAAATGTTCACTACTGTCACTAATGCTGGCAGTATGCATTTGTTCTATGGTGTATGACAGTGTGGGTGATATTTTATCACTTGGATGTTCATTACTTTTAGAAACAGAACCCTCTGACAGCTGGTGCACTAGGATGTCAGGACTAACTGAAGATATCTGTACATTTTCTAGATCTGTTTGCGTGAATTTAGAAGAAAGAGAGTATGGTTCTTTTTTGGCTCCATCTAGAAATGGTGAAATACAAATTGAAGGACAAGTTGGAATTGAAGACTGCTGATGCTTTGGTTCCTCTGAGTGTACCAGAAGTGGCATATTATACTTTTCGGTAGATGTTTGGGTTGATGCCATTCGCTGTAGAATATCACAATTCTCCATAGATGTTTGAGTTGATGCTATATTCTGAAAAACATTTAAACTGGCTAATTTTGAGGTCTGAGTTGATGCTGTTTTCAAGAGGCCTCCTACTGATCTCTGACCCGATGATATTTCCTGAAGATCCAATGGTTGTAGACCATTGTACTTTCCTATTTTTGGTATCTGAGTTGTTGCTATTTTCTGGTCAGGTACCGGTACTGTTCTATCACAGGGACATATTTGTGTGTTCTTTTGAGGATGAACATGAAGATCCTGTGTACCATTTGCAGTAGTATCAGGAGAAACTGGATTTGGGTCAGAGAATGTTAGTTTTGCATACTGTGATAGAGGTACAGCTATAAAAGTACTGTCCATTAGTCTTCCCCCAGCATTAGAGCCTTGTTGAACTAACTGAGGAAAGGCTAATATGTTTTTTTGTCCAGACATGTAGCCTTGATGAGAAGATGGGTCAAACACAAAACTTTTAGTGAATGGATAGCCTGTTATTGAGGATTGAGGATGTTTAGGTGAGGTCTTCTCATTTGATTGCAGGGGCATGTTTGGCAGTTTTTTTTTATCTTGCACTATATGGCTACTTTGAGTTGAAGACAAGTGCTGATAATGAGGTGAGGAAGTAATTGTATTAGTAAATATTATATTATCATTATTCTGTATGGTAGTGTCAGACAAGTTGTTCTGATCTAAAGAAATTTCCTTGTCTCTGAGTCTTTCATTATTCAGTACCGGTATGAAGTTTCCACATAGGGTATTTCCAGATAATAGTGAAGGAAAATCAGACAGATAGTTTAGATCATTGGGATCTTCCTTAATTGAATCTAATATTGCAATAGGTTCAATGAGTGATTTTCCTAGAGTTTGATGTGGGTGAGAATGAATGTAATTTGAATGAAATTTAGCAGAATGAATGTTAGTTACTTCTGGTTTATATACTGATTTATATGATGATGTTTGCCCATGAATGTTATGAAATATATCTTCAGGGTTAGTTCTTATTTTCTTAGTGATGACACTAGGAAATGATATACCTGTTTGATCCTCATCAGAATCTTCATTTTTATGGACAGAAGATAGCATATTCCCTTGTTCTTCATATTCATCTGTTAAGGAATCTTGGGATGATGAATTATTGGATACTTTCTCATCTTTGGAGGAACTTGCTTCTTGTATTATATCTGAATCTAAGCTGCTATCTTCAGGACCACTTAAAGGTTGGTCATCACCAGAGTTTGGTATCCATTCAGTAGGATTTCTGCTACAATTAACATCTTTCTTCTTTAGGTTAGTTTTAATCTTTGATGTGAATGATGTATTTTGAGTATCTATTTTAAAGGAATGTAGCTTTGAAATACAAGGGGAATTACCCTGATGATATCTTGAAGATGGTAAAGGAAGGTTTGTGTTTCTCTGATCAGCTTTGTTAGAATATAAATAATCTTTTGAATACTTTGTGTGGACAGGAAACAAATTATAACATTTGGACTTTGATGAAGATGGGTATTTTACACCGATATCATTGTTATAAGCATAGTGTTTTGTAAGAGATGAAGAGTTGGGAAAAGAATTCTGATGACATTGCAGTGAAAATGGCAAAGGAAAATTACTATATTTTTCATTCATTTCATTGATAAAGGAATATGGTTCTTGGAGGTTTGAAGGACCAGGAAAATAACATTCATGATTCTCTAATGACAATGATGGGAGTTTAGTGTTTATTGTGTTTTTCAATGGATGACTCACTTTCTTGTCTAGTATGTCATTCCTTCCTCTTTCCCGGTACTGAAGATTCTCAGAAAAGTAATTTACTTTGTATTTTGTCTTATACTGTTGAGTAGCTCTTTTATAAGAATGCTGGCTAGATTTTCCTGAAGTTTTGGTGAAAGAGTGAGGTGATTTTGTTTTCTTTGCTGTTGATGACAGTTTTTGATTTGAAATTTTCTCAGGAAGCTTCCTGCGGTCAACTTTCAAAGGAGACTGCTTTTTCATCTTATTTGTCTGTCTATTAATAGTTCTTCCTTCATTTGTAGATGCACTAGCTTTAGTCATTCTTCTCTTTGAAGAATGAATTTCTTTGGATGCCAGAGTAATGTTTGCTTTTGCAGAAGGATATGAACTTACTTTTCCTTGCTCTGGGTCTTGCCAACTTACATTTTGTGGCATTCCAGAACCAATCTCTTGTTCTATTTTTTGAGTAGGAACATCCTGTACATACTTTTCAACAAGAACCTCACTTTCTGTGGTATCAACATCACGTAAATTTTTCTCAGTCATTTCCATCTGAGGATAACTATAACATGGGCAAATATTCTCGGTTTGAAAATATGTTTCCTGTCTTGATGAAGAAATGTTGGCTGTTGCAGAATAATCATTTGGACTTGATGAGGATATGTCTTCAGTCTGTGGATAATCATCATTGCATGGGCAAACATTTTCTGTTTGAGAACAAATGTTTTGTCCTGATGAGGAAACATTCCTTAATGGGTAGTAATCATTTCTTCTTGATGGAAACACATTTTCTATCTGACTGTAATAATTCTTTCCTGGTAAGAAAATATTTTCTGTCTGAGAACAAACATTTTGTCCTAATGAGTAGTTTTTTTCCACCTGCGTATAATCATTTTGTCTTGATGGTAGAATGTTTTCTACCTGAGTGTAATCACTTTGTCTTGATGATGGACTGTTCTCTACCTGAGTGTAATCACTTCGTCTCGATGGTAGAGTGTTTTCTACTTGAGTGCAATCACTTCGTCTTGATGGTAGAGCGTTTTCTACCTGAGTGTAATCACTTCGTCTCGATGGTAGAGCGTTTTCTACCTGAGTGTAATCACTTCGTCTCGATGGTAGAGCGTTTTCTACCTGAGTGTAATCACTTCGTCTCGATGGTAGAGTGTTTTCTACCTGAGTGTAATCACTTCGTCTTGATGGTAGAGCGTTTTCTACCTGAGTGTAATCACTTTGAGTTGATGGGAGAATGTTTTCCATCTGTGTGTAATCACTTTGTTTTGATGGGAGAATATTTCCTACCTGAGTGTAATTGCTTTGGTATTTTGGGAGAATGTTTTCTACCTGAGTATAATCACTTCGCTTTGCTGGTGCCAGTTTCTCCATTTCTTTTTGTCTTGCTAGAAATATACTTTTTATTTGAGTGTTTTGTTCCTCAGGTATGTGTTTTGAAGCATTTCTACACTCACAGGCCACAGGCACTGTTGGAAGAGTGTTTTGCTGGCTGATTCCTTTCCTCCCCGACAAAAATAATTTCTGTGCAATGTCTTGCCGATACTTTTGTTGTAAAGTATCACTAGGAATCAGCTGCTGATTAGCATCTTTCTTGATGAATTGATTGTTGAATTCTTTAGGTGCAGATTCTTGAGCTGAAGAGCCCATTGTTGACAATGGTTGCATAGCAATTGGTCTTCGATTCCTCTTCCACCAAGACTGTACACAATCAAGAAGATCAACTAAAGAAGGGGTTGATGATAATATAGAAGACAATTGCTGGGCTAGATGAGCATCCTTATTTGGTGAAGAGCCATAGTTTTGCAAAAAGTGCTTGTTGTCCTGTGAACTCTGATCTGACTTAATTTTACCCATTAATTTGAGACACTGGCAGTTGTTTGACATTGGTATTCCTTCACTCCTTTGTAAAGTATCAGAAGCAGGCTTATTTGTGGTGGAAAGAGAGGGCTGTGGAACATCAGTTTTAACTGCTTTAATTGATTTAACTGTTGGACCATCAGGCTGAGGTGATTTTTTATCATCTGGAACAATAACTTTAACAGCAGGGCTAATTCCAGAATTCTGTTCATCATTCTGAATTGATATTTGTATATTAAATTGCCGACAGTCATTACATTCCTTAGGTATTGATTTGTGAGAAATGTCACATTCTAAAGATCTTTCTCCCTCTCTGCCTCCTACAATATGAGTTACTTTTGGAAGAGATGGTTCTTTAACAAGATTTCCTGTTTCAGATTCTGTACATTTCTTCTTATCTGATTCATCTTCACCCATTGTGTGCAGAAGAAATTGCTTTGATTTAAGACCTGAAGGAGAAATATGAATTAAATTAGACTTCGATTCCACATTACATTTGGGAAAATTCACAAATGTTACAAGTGCAGGAGGCACTTTCTCCAAGTTGCACCGGCATTCATTTTGCTTTTTAACTTGAGAAGTACATATCACCTCCTCAGACCTCTCTTCGGGTATCTGAGGATAATGAACAGTAATACATTCCTCGCAGGAGGAATCAACAGAATCAACAGGCTGATGGCAAGCACATGTCTTGTAGTCAACAGATTGATGATGGCACATTGATCGAATCAGGCCAATGGGTGAAAGTTTCCCATCTGCTGTTACCAATCGTAGCATTTGCTGCTCCGTGAAGCCAATGAATTGCTGCTTAGGTGAACATTGGCCTAAAGTCAGGGAAATATTACTGTGACAACTGCAATGCCGTTGTAGTCTTTTTCTTGGTATAGCAGAACATAAACCTTTTCTTTGATTTAGGAGACTTTTTATATCCTTCAGAGAATTGCATGGAGTGTCAAATAATGTTTGAAAATCACAGAAGTATTTATCACTGCATGGATCTGGACGACATTTAGTCTTCTGACGGGAGGATGTTCTGCACGAGTTCTGACACGATTGATAGAAATTCTGACATCCAGGATTCAAATTAGTAATTTTACATAATTTTGACTTGTTGCTTACTTTCTTCTTTTTTTTATTCATTTTCTTACATGGATTATAACTAACAAACCTAGTACACTCATAATCTGGAGACTTAATATGAGGAGTATTAAGACATTTCGCACAGCCACATAACCTTTTTACTTTCTTTTGACATTCTGTAACACGTGCACATTTAGGCTGAGGAAATGTGTGAATATTTTTTCTTGCCTGGCAAATATTGTGAATCAATACTGTTTTAGGACTATTACATCTGTGTTTTCCTATGATATACTCCTCCTCACTATCTAGACAGTTAGTTTCACTTTGTACATTCGTACATGTATCATAATGATGTATATGACAATTATGACAAATTCTATTACAGTTACTGGCATGATCACCCATTGTAAGCTTAGAATTACACTAAAAATTTAGAAACTGTGGAGTTAAGTCCAAATAAAAAAAATCTCTTTCAATCAAATCATGTCTTTTGTTTGCATTACCATGACAATGAGACAATGGAACAGTAACTACACTGTGATAAAAAATAATAATTGAAAACTCAAATATGTAAACAAAGGTCAGTTCATATACTGATAACAAGAACATTCTAAAAGCTTTCTATCAAACCTATTCATATTCCTTATTGCTGAATTAACAACCAAACGAATGAAGAGTTGCTATAGTAGCCCCAGTGCATAAAGGAAAGGGTGATAAACGTAAAGCCAAAAATTATAGGCCAGTCAGTTTGACAGATGTTGAATGTAAGCTTTGGGAAAGCATTCTTTCTGATTATATCTATATATATAAAAGAAAGTCGGTCTGGAGCGATCTATATATAATATTTAAAAATGAAAAAAGACGTGAATTATTGAGGCACTTCCAGAAATCTCAGAAATTTGAAACTTGGTACGGGAGAAGCTGATGACCCCAGGATCCCTAGAAAAATTGAAAATTCTCAAAATTCCCTCAAGGGGGCACGCTGTGGGGGGGGGGGCTCAAATTTTGGGCTCAGCATAAGAACGCAGTCGTATAATCTATCCAAAACAACAACCTATAGGTTTCGTGGGCTTAAAAATTTTCAGGAATTTCCCAATTTTTATCCCCCGTCCCCCCAAATCAAGATGGCGGCACAACCTGCCAGACGAGGTAGAAAATTGAAATTTGGTGAAATTATAGCTTTTGGTCCCTAACCAACAGAAAAATTCCAAGATGTTCAAATTTTTCACTTTTTACCCCCAAAGATATCAAAATATGGAGGCAATTTTAATGACTGTGCAGACATTCCTTTTGAACTATTTGTTGGCTAAACGGTAAGTCGTATCACAAAACAGATGGCACAATATCACTTCAATTCGGAGTGATCTACAACTTTGGTCCTATGACATTTTGTCGTATCTCTCTCCCTTATACGTTAGATTTGGCCGTATTTCTGGATTGCTTGTAAATTTGGTGATTTTTACAAGTATATTTCATTGTTTGACACACTTATATAAATGATAGGTGTTAATTTTACGTTAACCACGTATCAGTAAACGAAGGTTCATAGAAAAAATAAGTTGTATTTTGCTTACTACCGATATTTTTTTCAAAATATGCGAACAATATATTACCATAACAACATAAACATAGGAAGCCATTTTTTTACCCTGTCACAACCCCTCTGCCAACCCTGTGCATCCACACTTCTCTCACCATAGCATATGTACATTGAAAACACAACATCCTCCCACCTTGATTTTCTGGTTAACAAATCAAAAAAACAAGAAAAAAACGCACGTAAAAATGTATATACATACAAGTCGGAATACATACAAAAATGAGGGATATATACAATACAATGAAAACCCACTGAACAATAAGCTCAACCATTACAAATCTAATCTTTCAGGCACCTTTATCTGCCTGCCACTCCTGCTAGTCCTTGGCATTCCTTCACTCTCAGAAGGATCCTGGGATTCCTCAGTTTTATCTGATGACCTAACATCCTCTACCCAGTCAGACGAAACTTCTAGAGGGTATACCCTTTGAATGGGCCTAAGTAAGACAGATGTTGCAGTCTGCAACCGTACTAAACGAGTGACATTGTCTTTACCCGGCAAAATTTCAATAACTCGTCCCAAGGGCCAATCTATACGTTTGACATTATCGCTCCCTACAAGGACTATGTCTCCTAGTTTGATTTTGCTCTCTTCTTTCTTTACTCCTGGCCTCAGGATTAACAGCCCTAAATACTCTGATCTAAACTTTTTACGTAGATCTGCCTGTACTTTCTGGCGATATTTCAACCTTCTGTTGAGAGACGTTTCTTCAATAAAATCACAATCCGGCATTTGAGTTTCTTTAACATCCTGCAAGAACAGTGAGGGTGACAAGGGAAGAAGTTCACCATCATTCTCAGAAATATATGTTAAGGGTCTGGAATTCACAAGCGCTTCTGTGTCGCAGAGAACCGTAGACATTTCTTCATAAGAAAGCAGGGCTCTGCTTAGGACTTTTCGGAGAATCTGTTTCATCACACCAATCAACCGTTCCCAAAATCCCCCCACCAGGGGCTGCTGGAGGAATAAACTTCCACTCAATTTTCCTAACACTACTGTACTGCATAATTCTATTCCAATCAACTGCATTTAGCTCATTCGAGATTCCAGTAAAGTTCCGACCATTATCATAGTACATTATTGCGGGTCTCCCCCGGCGTGCAATGAATCGTCTGAACCCCTGCGTAAAGTTCTCTGTTGGCAATGCAGACAATAATTCAAGGTGTACTGCCCTATAGACGGCACATGTGAATAAACAAATCCAGGCTTTGGTAGTACCTTTCAGGTAGAGTGGCCCTGCAAGATCAACTGCTACCACTTCAAATACAGCTGAATCCTTAATTCGGTCCATTGGCGGCGATGCTGTAGGGGCATTTAAATTATGTCCCACCTGTCTTAAACATACCACACATTTTGAGAGTACATTTCGGATGGTTTTCCTGGCTTTCAAGATCCAAAACTGTTCCCTCAAAATGTTAATAAGTGTTTGGACTCGGACATGTGAGTTCTTCTTGCGTTCACTCATAATTAACCGGTGAACCACTGGATGAGAGGTTGGCAGGATCATGGGGGCACAAAAATATTCCTTATCTTGCCTATTAACTAGTTTTGTTTTAAGTCTCAGAATCCCTTCATCATCCTTAAATACCTTTAAAGCAGCGAGGCATTTGTCATCTTCTGCGATGAACGACTCCTTTTGTGTCAGATGTATTACTACTTTTTCCGCCACACGGATCTTTTCACCTGATAATTCTCCTCTCCTCATTGATCCTGTTTTCTGTGAGTTATGGATGAACCTCCTCATCCACGCAATAATACCTATAATACCAGCTAAAACCATGATACTTACACTGATTGTTGTGTGTCTCCTTGTGTGTATGACACCATTCACAGACAACCGATTGTTTCATAAGACAGCTCACCACCTGTGTTGACTCGACCATTTCTTGACGAATCACCTGCTCGTTCACAACTATCTCTCCCGAAGGCCAATCTCGTGGAGGTTCTTTCAGCCAATCTGGTCCCTCCTACCATTTCAAACTTAACAGTTTGTCTGCTCGGTACCCTCTGGAGACAAGATCTACGGGATTCTGGTGACCAGGCACGTATTTCCAGGATTTGGGAAGAGTCAGCCTTCGTATTTCCCAAACTCGGTTGTTTACAAACACTGTCCAATTGTCTTGTTTTTGGATCCAGGTCAAAACCGTGGAAGAATCTGTCCAGAAATAAAAGTCAATATCCTCCAATGTAAGCCCATCTCGCACAGATTTACATAATCTGGCTCCTACCACTGCAGCAATCAACTCCAATTGAGGAATGGAGACAGCTTTAATAGGAGCTACTCGTGCTTTGGCAGCTAGAAGACATACCTTCACTTCATCATTATTCTGTATTCTTATAAATACAAGCGCTCCATAGGCTAGCCCACTGGCATCACAGAAGGTGTGGATACTTACTTTATTGTCCCTTCTTACATAAAAGAACCAACGTGGTATCTTTAAGATCCTAAGAATTGAAAGATGTTGATTACACGTCAAAAATTCATTTCGAGTACCAGCATCAGTCTCCTCGTCCCACGACACCCCATTCTTCCAAAGTTTTTGCAACCATAGCTTAGGAATTAGTAATGCAGGACTGGCTATACCAATTGGGTCGAAGATCTTTTGAGCAACAGAAAGAATAGTACGTTTTGTCACCTCACCTACTACAAAATTTTCCATCCATTCTAAATTTAAAGTCAGAGTATCCGAACCAGTGTCCCAAAACATTCCTAACACCCCAACTTTTGCAGTGGAATCAAAACTGTAGTGATTGGACTGCCATCCCCTGAAATTACATATCCCAAGTTTCATAGTATCACGGGCTTCACTGATGAACTGCTTTAATTCAGACTCACATTCAACACTAGTGACCACATTGTCAACATACAAGCTTTGTTTCAGTTTCAACATGATTCCATTGTTGTAGTGAGGGCTTTGCATTGTTTCGTTAATGTGATAATTGAGAACCGCTCCCAAGATGAATGGACTACATCTCAATCCAAACACCACCCGTTTGTGTCGAAAAACTCTAACCTTTTCTCGGTCTTCTTTATCCCACCAGAAGAAGCGGACATTATCTCTGTCTTCTTTTCTAATACTAATTTGCAAGAAAGCCTTTTCTATATCCGCTGTTACACCAAACTTTCTTTCTCGAAATTTGAACAAGACAGAGGGAATGAGTTCAATGAGATTAGGTCCACTTTCTAAACACTGATTGAGGGAGGGCGAGGTTCCAGCCCCCTGGTGGGGGGGGGGGGGGGATTTTGGGAACGGTTGATTGGTGTGATGAAACAATGGTTACAGTTCTGGGGACAATTTGAAAAGATAGATAAGGACCCGGACATTGTACCAGAGGATAAATTTCAGTATCTAGTGCAAGCTACTGTTGAAGGTTCTCGTGCTAGATAAGTGGTAGAGAGTTTTCCACCTACTGGTGAAAATTATATTAAAGCTGTTGAAAGCCTGAAAAATAGATTTGGTAGAGATGATCTACTTGTAGAAGTGTATGTTAGAGAATTGTTGACTTTAGTTTTGAAGAATGCTTCCTCTGTAAATGATTCCACTTCATTGTGCAGTCTCTATGACAGTCTAGAATCACAAATTAGGTGACTTGAAACTTTGGGTGTCACTTCAGATAAGTGTGCTGCTATGCTATATCCTCCAGTTGAATCATGCTTACCTGAAGAACTGCTGAGGGTATGGCAAAGAAGCAGTACTTTTGTAACCACTGGTGATGGTAGAGATAGGTTAGAAAACATTATGAAATTTCTAAAACTCGAAGTTGAATCTGAAGAAAGAATCAGGTTAGCAGTAGCAGGGTTTGGTATTCACGATAATGGTTACAATAACGCTCAGACAGTATTGTCATGTAATAAGCCTACCACTGCTACTGAGTTGCTAATAAACAGCAGGATAGAAGATAAAAAACAGGGTTGCATTTTTTGTGATGGCCGACATGAGGCTTCAAGTTGTTTTAAGGCCCAGAAGCTCAGCCTACCAGATAAACAAAGGTTATTGAAAGATAAGGGTGGTTGTTTTTGTTGTTTTAAGAAGGGTCATTGCATAAACAGATGTAAAATTGCTGTGAGATGTTTGGTTTGTAGCAAGAATCACAATGTTTTAATGTGTCCTGTCACGGTTGCCACAATGTTAATTTTACATTAACCACGTATCAGTAAACGAAGGTTCATAGAAAAAATAAGTCGCATTTCGCTTACTACCGATATTTTATTCAAACTATGTGAACAATACATTACCATAACAACATAAACATAGGAAGCCATTTTTTACCCTGTCGCAACCCCTCTGCCAATCCTGTGCATCCACACTTCTCTCACCATAGCATATGTACATTGAAAACACAACAATAGGATCATCAAGTTGGGTTCGCACATTGGCACGATCAAGGGCCATATGTGGACCAAATTTCATGATTCTAGCTTATACATAAGTAGGCAAAAGGTAATGTAAAACGTTACAAATGTACCCAAATTTTACCGTTATCAAATTTTGAACTCAGTTTACCCACTAAATAGGGGAGATACGAGGAAATGGTTTAGAAACCAACATGTAGAGCGATAAATGAGGCGTCTGATGGCGCAAACCGTTTGTTTGCACCGTTTAGGAGTTATGAATCTCGAAGTGGAAGTCTGCACTTTTCAACGTGCTTTATCTCGTCATCTATATAAATAAAATCGTAACGACCGTGTGTCTCTACATTGATTATTTTGGCGAAATTTCCGTACAGTTATCCGTTTCAGGTGTAATAATGACCATCTGCATAATTTATAGCTTTGGTGTCTGCCTGTCTGTCTGTTTGTTTTTCTGTCCTTCTATAACTCTAAAACTACTGGATATATTTCCACCAAACTTCATATTTAGAATCCACCTGTCCTTGGGTAGGTTTTTGCGCATATATCGTTCCTAAATCCCTGAACTGAGTGGGGATTTTTACGAAACCAGAACTGTGATTTTGCACTCCTTAAAAGTATACACAACCGAACTTAATGGAAATCTACCTGCCATAATGAAAATTAATTCTCATGTGCATCATTTCGATAACAGGATTTAATAAGGGAGATATCATTAACGGACCGTTTTTCAGTACAAGTCCCGCCAGACTTAACGCAAGAGCGGGTGCGCGTAAAGCGTATTTCTTACAACTTGAAAACTAATGAGATATTTGAACCAAACTTTATATTCAGCATCCACCCCTCCAAGGGTAGGTTTTAAGGTTTATACCATTTCAAATTCCAGGAATGGACTGAAATGGTGATTTTTACTCTCCCACAATATATAAAGTACAAGACCAACCTGACTGGAAATCGATCAAACTGTTTGGAAAACCAATTCTAATTTCTTTTTCTCATGTCCATTTTTCAACGGGAGGATTAATAAGGGAGATAACATGAAAGGTCGGTTTTCAGGCTAAGTCTAGCGGACAAAGCCCAGAAGGTGTTATACGTGGAGCAGATTCCTTATCTATCTAGATAAATCATATCGTAACGACCGTGTGTCTGTGCATTGACTATTTTGGAGAAATTTTCGTACAGCATTCCGTTTAAGGGGTAATAATGACCACCTGCATATTTTTTAGCTATAGTTTCCTGGAAGTCCTAAATTTTACCCCCGCCCCCGCCCAAAATCAAGATTGCCTCAAAATTTGCCACACGAGCTGAAAAATTGAAATTAAGCAAATTTATACGTTTTAGCCGGTAACCTATGGAAAACTTCCAAGATCTTTAAATATTTCACTTTTTATGCCGAATAATATCGAAATATAGGCAATTTAATGACGGTGCAGACCTTCGTTTCGAGGTATTTTGCGGCTAAACGGTAAGTCCTATCACAAAATGGATGGCACGATCTCTGTTCAATTTCGAGTGATCTACAACTTTGGTCCTGTGATATTTTGTCGTCTCTCTCTCTCTCTCCCTTATAGGGTAGATTTGGCTGTATATTTCAATGATTCGTAAATTTTGTGCTTTTTACATGTGTATTACTTAGTTTGACACACTTATAGGAAAGGTAGAGTAATCAAATTTGGCACGCACATTGACACGACAAATGGCTATATGCGAACCCAATTTCATGATTCTAGCTTCCACATAAGTATGTGAAAAATAATGTAAAATGATAAAAATGTACCCAAATTTCACCCCATTCAAATATCGTAACTCAATCGAACCTATAAATATGTGAGATATACGAGGAAATATTTTAACACCAAACATATAGAGTGATAAAAGAGAGGTCTGAGGGTGAAAACCGTTTGTTGGTATGACGTACCATTTAGGAGCAGTAAATCTCGAAATGAAGGTTTGCACTTTCAAACGTGCCCATGCTTATCTGTCATCTATATAAATATAATCGCAACGACAGTCTGTCTATACATTGGCTATTTTGGCGGAATTTCCGTACAGTTATCCGTTTCAGTTGTAATAATGACCATCTGCATATTTCTTAACTTTGGTGTCTGTTTGTCGGTTTGATTGTAAGAGTTTTTATAACTTGAAAACTACTGAATATATTTCTACCAAACTTGATATTTAGAATCCACCTGTCCTTGTATAGGTTTTAGGGCCAATATTATTTCTGAATACCTAAATTTACTGGGGGTTTATCCGAAACCGGAACCATGATTTTGCACTTCCTCAAAATATGCATATCCGAAATTAATCGAAATCTACAATCCTTAATGGAAATCCATTTCCAAAACTTCTGTGAAATGTGAAATTTTCGACAGGAGGATTAATAAGTGAGATATCATGAATGGTTGGTTTTGCAGATTAAGTCCAGCCGACGTAGCCAAAATGTGTTGTACGTGGAGCATATTCCTAATCTATATAAATAAAATTGTACCGACTGTGTGTGCCTGTACATTGACTATTTTGGTGAAATTTTCGTACAGATACCCGTTTGAGGGTAATAATGATCGTCTGCATATTTTTTGGTTTAATTTCCTGAAATAAGATGTACAATATTATAGGTTAGGATCCACCTTTCAATACTCCGTAATAAGATGGTAAAAAGTAGTTATAACCTGTTTAATGGGACCGGTTTCAACACATTTTAAGTGTCATCATCAGCCAATTTGCGAAGATCTTAAAACAACTAGCACATTGAATACAGGCAAAAAATTAACATTGTATCATAACGTAGCAAATCAGTAAATGTTCAAAACACAATAATCACAGTCAAGAGAGTAAACAGAACATCACTATCTTGCGCCGAAAACAAATATAGCTGAAGTTCATAAGCAGGTCAAATATTCGCTTATGTAAAGTCGTTGCTAGGCAGGTCTTGTAGGCATTTGTTTCTCCGGCCGAAGAGCAAAAGGTGACGTGAATTAAGTCCTAGGAAAACAGTGTAGGATTTAATTTCGTCAAATTTCAAAGTGGATATATAGGTTTTTTAAAATAATTTAAAATGTTAAAAAAGAATAAAGCCAAATAAAAAATATATTTAAAAAATAGGAAGAAATAATGAAAGAAATAAGAGGTTCAACTCGAAACAACTTGCCGTAGTAATTGATAAAGAAATGATAAATAGAGAAAGGGGGGGGGGAACGTTAATTAGAGGGTGGTGATGGTGGTGGTGGTGGTGGTGGTTATTGTTATTAGTTTTTAACTTTAAATAATTTCCTGAAAGTCATAATTTTTACCCCCTCACCCAAAATCCAGATTGCAGCATAATCTGCCAGACAAGCAAGAAAATTGAAATTTGGCAAAATTATACGTTTCAGCCTGTAATGAATGAAAAACTTCACAGATCTTTAATTTTTCATTTTTTATCCCCGAAGAATATCGAAATATGGAAGCAATTTTAATGATGGTGCAGACCTTTGTTTCGAGGTATTTCGTGGGATAAACGGGAAGTCCTATTACATAGCAGATGGCACAATCTTCGTTGAATTATAGTGATCTTCAACCTTGGTCTTATGACTTTTTGTCGTATCTGTATCGCTTATACGTTAGATTTGTCTCTATGTCTCGAATTTAAGTACATTTGGACTCTTTACCTATATAATTCATACTTTCAATCACTTACAGGAAAGATAGTATGATCAAACTCTACATGAACATTGGCCCACCCAGTACCCATATGTGAGCCAAATGCTATGTCACATAATTATCTGAAAAGTAATGCAATGTAAGATAATCTTACACAAATTTCAAGCTATTCAACGTTTCTGACTCAATCTGACCCATGAATAGATGAGATGTGAGAAAATATCTTAGGACCAGCCATTTAGATTGCTAAATAGTGCACCTTACGGTACAATCCTTTGTCAATATACGTACCGTTTAGCAGTAGTTAATCTGTAAATGAAGGTCTGCAATATTGTAAACATGCATATACTTTCGTATGTTCATCTATATATATTCATTGATGTCGATTTGTAAGGATCGAGAAAGGGTGTGTCTGCTATTGTAATCAGTACTCCCTACATCGACTTTGACTGCTGGCAGTAGGAATGGGGTCCTTCTCCAACTCCTGTGTAACTGGTATTAGTAAGCAGGGCCTACCATTTTAATGAATAATTCACTTCTCGATTTGTCTTGCAGAAGGCAAGGGATCATGCAGTTTTGTACGAAAGTCCCCTACCCTATTGTGTTTGGTTCTAGGCCAGGGTGCCCGCCATTATAAACTAATGTTCCAATCTAAAATTTGGCTAGCATTAGGCATAGTGGCCTGCTATTTTCATGGAAACTCACTAATTCTGTGTGACTGGCAGTAAGCTGGCCGGCAGCAGTAAAAAGGGCCTGTCATTATAATGATAACTGCACAACTCAATTTTGACTGGTGGTAGGGAAGTTGCCTGATATTATAATAAAAACTCCTCAACTGTAATCTGTCTGAAAGTAGGAAATGGGTCAGCCATTGTAACTAAAACTCCCCAAATGGATTGTGACCACACAGTAGGCAATGGGGCCTGCAATTATAATGTAAACTTGCCAACTCGATTGTGAATGGCAGTAGGCAAGTGAGCCTGCCATTATCATCACAAATCCGCAACCCTCACTTTACATTGGAAACAACGTATGGGGACCTCCCCATGCTATTTCTCGGATAAGGCTAAGAGACATGTAATTTTAAAACAATCTCATTTACTGCACGCACAGTCTTTACGTCGATATCCGTATACAATGTAGAATACCATAGCGAAGCACGGGTACATTTGCTAGTTAGATATATTTGCAAAATTAATAACTGATTCGATAGAAGCAGTTCAGGTTTAGGAAAGGTTATTCCCCTGAAGCTCAACTTGTAGGATTCCCGCAAGATATAGCACATATTTTAAATTCAGGAGGTCAAATGGACTGTATTGCAATTGACCTATCTAAGGCACATGAAAGGGTAGATCATGGGAGAATAGTGGCAAAAATGAGTTCAGTTTGACTAAGCAACAGGGTGACTGAATGGGTGGCAATATTTCTAGAAAACAGATCTCAGAGAATTAGAGTAGTTGAAGCTTTATCTGATCCTGTAATCATTAAGAGGGAAATTCCTCAAGGCAGTATAATTGGAACTTTATATTTTCTTATGTATACAAATGATATGAGTAAAGAACTGGAAACAGAGATAAGGCTTCTTGAAGATGATGTTATTCTGTACCGAGTAATAAATAAGTTACAAGATTGTGAGCAACTGCAAAAAGACCTCGACAATGTTATGAGATGGACAACAGGCAATGGTATGATGATAAACAGGGTTAAAAGTCACGTTGTGAGTTTCAGTAATACAAAAAGCCCTCTCAGTTTTAATTATTCCGTTGATGGGGTGAATGTTCCTTATGGGAATCACTGTAAGTATCTATTAATAGGTGTTAATATAAGGAAAGATCTTCATTAGGATAATCACATAAATGGGACTGTAAATAAAGGGTATAGATTTCTGCACATGATTATGGGAATATTTAGGGGCTGTAGTAAGGATGTAAAGGAGAAGGCATATAAGTCTTTTGTAAGACCCCAAATAGAGTATGGTTTCAGTGTATAGGACCCTCGCCAGGATTACTTGATTCGAGAACTGGTAAAATTCCTAAGAAAAGCAGCTCGATTTGTTCTGGGTGATTTCCAACAAAACAGTAGTGTTACGGAAATGTTGCAAAGTTTGAGCTGAGATGACTTGGGACGAGCTGCTCAACTAAGTGGTATGTACTTCTTAAAATTACAAATTATTTATTATATCATCCACCTATTCAATACAATAAAATCCTTTTGATTAGGATTCAAACTCTGTTACATTTGTTTCTAATGGGACATGTTTCACCTGTATTTCAGGCATCATCAGCCAGCATATCACCTCTAAGTTAGATCTTTCTTCTTTCTTTCGCAAGTTGCTTTACGTCGCACCAACAGAGATAGGTCTTAAGGCGACGATGGACAGGAAAGGGCTAGGAGTGGGAAGGAAGCGGCCATGGCCTTAATTAAGGTACAGCCTCAGCATTTGCCTGGTGTGAAAATGGGAAACCACGGAAAACCATCTTCAGGGCTGCCGACAGTGGGATTCGAACCCACTATCTCCTGAATACTGGATACTGGCCGCAATTAAGCAACTGCAGCTATCGAGCTCAGTCTTAGTTAAATCAGGATCCTGATAGTGTTCTTACTGTGAATGAGACTGTCACATCGTTTAACCCTCAACTGGTATCATCTACGTTTCTAACGTAACTGGTATCATACGTCTGTCAGACTCCAGATATTTACTTTTAAATTAAACAATTTGTTCTTAATTTTTTGTTATTTATTCAACTTAATTCCTTTAAATATATGTTTGCAAATATGTCAGTGCAAAAATTAGAAGAAAAAATTACAAACCCAGAAAAAAAAAAAATATTAGAATGATGCTCCAAAAATGTGGACGTTTCTGCTTTTCTTAAAAATCTGGAAAATATGATTATTACGATTATTTCGCTGATATATCAGTATTATACAAAGACCATACAAACAAATAAAACATAAAATTACTGGAAAACTCCAAACATAAATTTAAATTTTAAGGTTCAAAGTCACTGTTTGTTAGAAAGCACAATTTTCCTTATCACAGGATATGTTACTTTTTTTTTGGCTCACTCCAAGCAGATCGGTTTTCCGCACTTCTGGCACTGGTACTTCGTTCTTCTTTTCAGTTGAGGATCGCAAAAGTAGCACGTTTTACGAACCTCGAAGAATTCAGGTTCCTCTTGTTCATCATCAATCTGATGAATCCTCCTCATCCAGAATGTCAGTTCGCGTGGAATTTTCTTCACCTCAGTAAGCTTCCGATGCATTTGAGGATAGACCAGTGACTTGGCAAGTGTCTTCATAAAATCAAGCCTAGCCATTATCTCAATAAACACTCAATACTGAATAACGGGTTCGCGAACAATAGTCACGGAACTGGTATCATACGTCTGTCAGACGGCGCAATAAGTTTAATATGCACTTATTCAAGGTGAAACAAAGCGAGCGGTACATCACCTTCCCTGCAGGGAAACAACATTCCAACTGAGAGGTACACAAGGGAAGAAAGCAGTAGGCTAAGTATAGGAGAGGGGATGGCCTTGGGAAAATTTTCGGCCGTCTCACAGACGTATGATACCAGTTGAGGGTTAAAATCTTACAAACTACTTACAAATTTATATAATAAAATTGCAAACAGTTCTGGTAAATTTAAAAATATAAACAATCCAGCAGCTAGGCTGTGATTGTGGACTGACTAGAAAAAGCACATTGAATAATTCTAATGTACAGTATTCTAAGGTATTATGAAATGTTAAAACTGAATAAATTACTCAGTGGCGTATCTTGGGTGTCGTGACCTACCTGTCCAGTGAGACGATCTCGTAGGTTGGTCACCAGGCCGTTGGATGTTGAAGTATTACCTGACCTGCCGAGCGGAATGTAGGGAGGTAATTTGTAGGTATGACTCGTCCCACAACTCCCGAAATAAAAGAAGAAGTTATTTCCCTGTCCTTTATTACTGAGGACACTAAAACTACTATGTACAGTATATTTACAAGTCTGAATGTGATGATCTAAAGAGAGAGCGAGCTTGCTACATGCGCCTACTTTTCTACTACGCGTATCTCTGAATCTTGCCCTGCAGCACTTGGGCTATGCTCGAAAAGAATATTGTTCTGACAAGTACGAACTATTAGCTGGAAGAAGGCCCCGCGCCATCTTGGCCAGGGATTATATCTCCGCTCCTCAACTCAAAGTTCTATCCCTACCTCCTACCAAGGGGTTGGGTCTCATGGGCATTACTAAACTGATCACCTTGTCACTAGCGCCCTCAAGTAGCTATTCTCAATAGTTGTTACAAGAAGTGCTGCTACCTAGGCACTACTGTCTTCTGTCTTGCTTTGTCCTCATCTATCCTTGTTTTTCTGAAGTGCATCTGTACTGGCCCTGACTAGCCTTGTACTCGGCTTTGTTCCTTTGTCGGTTATCAGGCGGGCTGCCTGGCCCGCTGGCATACTAGCTCTGTTTGTCGATACACAGTAAATATCCTGTTGTGATCAACAAGTCTCCGCTCTTGGTCAACAAATTTTGTAAGCGCACTTTGCAAGCTCTCTCCACTACATGTAACTTCTTGAAATATTTCCTTTTTCTTACAGTAACTACATCTGACTATAATTATTATTCAATTACCTTAATACTACAAGGTGTCTCCTGTCATTGATCATCATTCTAACACTAATTAATCTCCTCTGACACCTTGAGCTCGAGACTCGGCTGCGAACCCCGGCTGCCTTCCACCTGGCAGTCCGCCGGTTTGAGCCCCTGGGAGGTCGGTACACGACATCTCCCCCCTTAGGGAATAATGGATGCAACCATACGTTGCGTCCATTTCTGTCCCAAACTATTTACACTCTGATGTTACCGGTACGTAAGGATCGGCGACCCTGTGGTGAAGGGGAAGGTTGTTCTCTACTCTGATTAACACTTGTATCCATTTCTATTGCTTCTATAGATCTCACAGGCGTACTAGGGCGTCCCCCAGCAGGCCTGGAGTGTAATTCCATGATCTCCTCAGACATCTCCGGGCGTCCCCGGTTCCGCCTGGGACGTTGGAATATAGTTAAATCCTCATCTGAAGTCTTAACCTTATCTCCCTTCGTGATTACCATTTGTTTTATACATATATTAGGGCAATGAGCCTGTGCATCATCGAACCATCTCTTTGCTGGAAACCCTAGTTTCGGACAGCAACAATTACAACAATAACAAATTAAAATTAAACTTATGATACCAACAACTATCCACACAATATATTTGTACACATTAAGATGCTGATAGACCATTTGTCTTTGCAGTTCTTCTTCTTTTTGTCTCACCATATCTTCCACTTCTTGTGTCTTATGGGTAGCCCATTGTAAATTGTTAATGTGATTTAGCAAATTATTTAATGACAACTTATTCATTTCGGGTATCTGTTCTAACTTGATTTCACTACCTATCTGTTCACAACAGTCATAATCAAGTGTGACTTCTGGTACAAAGTCTTTACTTTGTGTAGTGTTCACTTCACCTACACCTTGTATTTTACTATGTGGCCCATATACTGTGCAACCTGCACTCAAAACAAGAATACCAGTGCCTGTTAACCTGATATCACTGGTGGTATCCTTATACATACATGTTACTTTAACTTCTTCTGGGGATACGTATATATATCTGTTAGCTCTGATAGGTATCCACATGAGCTGTTGAACGGGAAGCACTCTTTTATCACAATTATCTGGAATTTGACTAACTCCAATAATTAACTGGATCGTGCAACTCTTTTGAGTGTACACTGTATTAATAGGGAATTTAACATGACGTAGTTTCCAACTGGGTGTTACTACCTTACATTGATTTACCTGATGTTTGTCTAATTGAACATAAGTTTGTTTCTCTTTGTCCATAAGGATATAGTCCTTGGTCTCTTGAAGATAAAGAAAATGGTGTGGATTACTCTTCATATACGTGGGGAATGGAATCATGTGATACATTGTATAAGTTACCCTATCTGCTTTACTAAGCATTGTAAAAACTATCTGCAAGGGGTGTCTTGATGACGTACACTAGATAATTTTTGTTAGCGAACACTTCCACTGTGGCTACCTTGTAAATCAAGTAGCCGTAAGCTGATTTTAAATCAAATGGCAGGGACAATCCTTTAGGGAAATCTCCCTGAGCTTTCCTATAACCTTTAATGATATCATCTGGTGAGATTATTTGCACCTGAATGACTCCTACCTGAGCATTCATTATATCTGATAATACAACACTGTAATGCTCATATAGTTGTATGAGAAGGCCTTCAATCTCAATTAAATGCCTATTCACTGAGTTTTCTAATTCTACTTGCTTAAGTGCTTCTGTAATCTGAAGCGTGCTATTAGCAAGATAAGATCTAATTTCTGCAATGTTTTGAGTTAATTTCTGCTCATTGGCTGTGACATCGTAAATGGTGCTGTTCATAGATTGCAATGTTGATTTTACTACTATCATCTGGTCTTTTGCAATTTTCATAATTGAAAGCTGTTCCTGCTCTAACTCACTAATTTTTGACTCATATTTATCTGCATCATCTTGACTTAATGTTCCAAATAACGCCTTTGCGATGGAACCTACTGCATTAATTAGGCCTTGTTTTCGCCTAGTGTTATCTGTTTCCCCTATTGGTTTAGTAATCCTTGTAATTAATTCCTTCGATTCCTTAATTCTCTCTAATTGTGCACTTAGCATTCTAACATCCTGTTGACATGTTAGATTAGTACTTCTTTCTAACTGTGTACATATTAATTGAGTCCAGTGTATGTGTCTCTTGACATTTGAAAATATATCACTTAATTTATTCAGGTTTACATATGTAACTAGTGTCCATTCCGTATGGTATAACTGTGTCTCACCCTGACTGTCAAAGTATGCCCCTGGAGTACTCTCATATGGTGTCACCTTGACATCCAGTACTTCTCCGGCTATTCTGTAGCGGTGTGATGTCACGACTATCACTGCTACTACGATGGACAACAATCTTAGCATTCGTGTTATATCTGCTGTCTACCTGCAAGGTAAAGACAGGATATGTGTTACCCCGTCTATCTGTGAATACATTCGCTTCCCAATTCTCACTTCACTTATCTACAAATACAATTTCAATCGGTTTTTATGTACTTTAACCCTTTTTCCTTTCTTGTTCATTTGTAGGGTGCAATTCACCCCTGAAACATCTACTATCTCGTACGGACCTTCGAATGGTGGGCTTAGCTTTCTGGATTTTCCTCTTCGCAATGCGTCATTGCGCAAGAGAACCTTATCACCTACCTGAAAGGTGACCTCATTTTGCTTTTTGTCGAAGTGTTCTTTCTCTAATTCTTTTCGCTCTATTAAGGTCTTTCTGGCGGCCTCATGATTTCGCCTAAGCTGTGCCGTCAGTTCCTCCACCACGTTCTGATGTTCGTTGTAATTCATCTCAGGTGGCTTTTGCAGTACACCTGGGATATTTGCCTTCCTTCCGAAAATTAATTCGTAGGGTGTGAACCCTGTACTTGTGCTCTTCGTGGTGTTATACACAAAACTAGCTGTAGGCAAATACTTATCCCAGTCATTTTGCTCTCCTGAGCAGACATAATGCCTTAGGTACTCCGTGAGCACCTTATGGGATCTTTCTATGCTACCGTTCGATTGTGGCCTGAAGGCCGTAGTGTGTGTTTTCCGAATGCGCAACGTTTTACACAGCGTCTTAAACACATCACTCATGAAATTACTGCCCTGGTCAGTGAGAATCTGCTCTGGTATCCCGTAGATACTTATTACGTTATTGATTAGCGTTCGTGCCATAGTCTCTGCCTCCTGATTAGGCATGGCACTCGCTACTAGGTACTTTGACAGCTGGTCTTGGCATGTCAGAATGTACCTGTTTCCTGCCTCTGTCAACGGAAGAGGTCCAACTACGTCTAGGGATATCTTCTCAAAGACTGTGTTCGGGGTATCCGTGATTCTCATGGGAGCCCTGACGTCTGGTCTGGTCCCTTTATTCTTTTGGCAGGAGGGACATGTGCGTACATAGCACTCAATGTCCCCTTTCATGCCCTTCCACTGAATTCGTTCACGTACCCGGGCGTACGTGCGCGCTATTCCTCCCACCAAAGAATCATGACATTCTTTCAAAATGGCTAGCTTTTCAGCTTCGCCTAATTCGTTCTCTTCCTCAGATAAGCTACCCTCGGGCGAAATCTCCTCTGCGTTAGCGTCCTCGGAAACCTCGCTACCGTCCGCTTCAATTCCCTCTGCCGTAGCGTCCTCGGGTTTTGAAGACAGTACCTCCTCTCTATTCTCGTCTGAGGCCTGAGTTTGTACTGTTGTCTGTGAGTGAGACCTGTGCTGAGCCGAGTTAACCACTCGCGCTTGGCACTTGGGTTCAGTGGGATTCCTACTCAGGGCATCTGCATTGCAGTTCTGTTTGCCCTGCTTATATACGACGTCGAAGTCGTATTCCGCTAGCTTCAGCCTGAACTTTAGCAGGCGTGAAGACGGATCTTGCACGTTGAAGACCCACTTCAACGGCTTATGGTCTGTCACAACAGTAAATTTTCTACCAAACAAATACGGTCTAAAGTATTTTACTGCCCACACTATTGCCAACAGTTCCTTCTCAGTTACGCTATAATTCGTTTCTGCTTTATTAAGCGTTCTACTTGCAGAGGCAATTGGAAGGTCTTTTCCGATAGGTCCTTGTGACAATACTGCCCCAACCGCTTCGTTGCTCGCATCAGTGGTAATAACGAACGGTTTTTCGAAGTCCGGATAGTGCAATATAGGTTCCTCAATTAAATTTTGCTTGAGTGTCTGGAATGCTTGTTCCTGATCGTCTCCCCATACAAAGCGAACGTCCTTCTTCACTAACTGATACAGCGGTTTCGCGATTTTGCTGTAGTTAGTTATGAACTTCCTATAGTACCCACTCAGTCCGCAGAACTGCTTGATCTGGCGGCTAGTGGTAGGCCTCGGAAAGTCCTTAACGGCCTGTATTTTACGCGGGTCTGGCAAGACACCTTCGTCAGTGATTACATGCCCTAGGAATGCTACTTCGGTTCTTAGGAATTCACACTTATCTGGCTGGAGTTTCAACGTGTTCTCTCTCAGCCTTTGAAATACGTCTCTTAGTTTCGCATTGTGCTCCTGGATTGAACTCCCGTACACAATGACGTCATCCAGGTAACACAGACATTTTATACCTGTTAGCCCTGTGAGCACATTGTTCATCAGCCTCGTAAACGTGGTTGGCGCGTCCATCAAACCCATGGGCATTTTCCTGAATTCGTACTTGCGCCCTAGCGCAGAGAATGCTGTCTTTGGCCTGTCTTCAGGCTTCATCAACACCTGGTGATAGCCACTCGCGAGATCTAAAGTTCCGATCTACTTCTATAACAACGACCTTCTGGGTCCTTGGTTCGAGACGGATCACCTTCGTCTCTGGCGCCCCCATAGGGTATTGTCGCCCTCTTATGGTGACATGACCTTCCCTATAGTCAATCACGCTATCTGTCAGGAGGTCTCGCCCAACTATGCCATCCTGTGTTAATTGGAAATCACTCCCTACCACATGAAATGTGTGACTTGTGTTTCCAATGGCAAAACGTACAGTACCTTGTGTGTAAATTATTCCCTTACTTACACCCGCTAATTCAATTGATTTGCTCCCGTCAATCAGGCATTCCTTGGGTACCGATTGCCTCTTTACTAGGCTGACATCGGACCCAGTATCTATCAAAAATCTCAACGGTCTTCCTTGGTTTGTGACCTGAATTAGCACCGTACCTTCTACGTCAGAATTCTTGGGACCTTCTGGTCTGCGGGCCTCCGTAACTGTCCCCTTGCTATGGGCCCGTTCTAGTTTGCCGCCTGAGCCGCGGAGGCTTTCGTGGCGTGCGTACTGCCGCCCTTCTTTTTGAACCAACAGTCTTGGGTTCGGTGTGACCATCTATCACAATGTTCGCATTGGGCTCGGTATCTTACGGCCTTGCCCCTTATGCGACCAGCCTGAGCTTGGCCTTTCATGGCCCTACTGCCTATGAACTCACCTTGGGCTTTTCGACAGTTTCTCTGAATATGGCCTTGTTGGCCACACGAATAGCACCTACGGCTATCCGTTCGCATCACCGGAGTGCGTGCGACTTGTGTGCGTGCACCTCGTGTGTGTACACCTTGAGTGCGTGCACCTTGTTGACAATTCACTTGTATATGTCCTTCCCGGCCGCAACGATAACAAGTTCTGTTTTCCCTTGTCACTGTGTTTGGTTGTATGCATACTATGTGCACTGTTTCTCGTACCTCTGTTTCCTTATCCCTTTGTTTCTTTCTACATTCACGTTCCATGTGCCCTGTTTTCCCACAATAGCGACATTTTAATTTACTGAAGGTGCCCCCTGTAGTTGTATTGGAACTAGCGATCTGTGTGGTGTGAGCCCCCTGCGTTCCCGTACTCTTACAGTTCTTTGCTATGTGGCCTTCCTGGTTACAATTGTAACAGACCACCCTAACACTAGCATGTGTTGGCTTAGTATGCCACTTTGGTTGCTCCACTGCGCTCCTGTTCTGGTCTGTGCTTGCTAAACCCTGAACTATGTTTGTGTTGTAGGCCTTCTCGTGCCTTCTTTGACATGATTACTGTTTCTTCCTGTTGTGCGAGTGCAACTGCTTTCTCAAAAGTGATGCCCTTTTCTGACTGTACCCTAGCTTGTATTCTAGGGTTGGCTAACCCTTGTATGAAACTAGCTACACATATTTTTCTCGTTATTTTTAACTGCGCGTCACGATCTTCCTCTAGTTCATCCTCAAGTATTGCCTCTCGAAAAGAAGCTGACAATGTTTCTATCTTATGAGCCCAAAGTGCGACTGATTCTCGCGGGTCCTGCGCTGTTTGGAACATTTGACAAATGTACAGATCCAATGTGCCTTGCTGGCCATAATATTCAGTTAATGCCCGCTTGGCTTTCTCCCAATTATGTATATCACGTCTGTACAACAACTTATCTCGGGCTCTGCCCATAACCTTAGTTAAAATGTACTTGAAAAACAACTCTTGATCTTCATCCTTTATCATACGAACAGCAGCATCTACGTTAGCTATGAACTCATGCAATCTATCCTGTTGACTGCCATCAAACTCTCGTCCAATGAGACGATGTCCTTCTACTACTGTAACAAAAGGCCCACTCATACTTACTGATTCCACCTCGTCAAGCATCTCAGTGCCTTGGTCTGCTGGTACTGAACTTTCCTGTCGTGCCATTTGAAATAAATATTCAGCTTACCTTAATCTGCAATGCTGCTTCACTGCTGGACTGGATGAGTAGTCGGCTGTAGTGCTGCGTCTCCACCGGATGGCGTTGTCTGCTACTGGACTGCTACCCCTCTGCTGGGCTGGCTTAGTAGGCTGCGGTAGTGATGCTCCACTTCTGCAATGCGTGGCACACGAACGAAAATACGCGGTAGTGCGGTTCGGACAATCTTCTGCGAAGTCGCGATTTCTCACATGGAAATCTTCTGCGAAGTCGCGGTTCTCTCACGTTATTTCGGTGAGTTGACACTGTTCGAGGATCGAACTCGGGACCCTGCACTACCTGACACCAAATTCATATACGTGCCTGTCGTGACCTACCTGTCCAGTGAGACGATCTCGTAGGTTGGTCACCAGGCCGTTGGATGTTGAAGTATTACCTGACCTGCCGAGCGGAATGTAGGGAGGTAATTTGTAGGTATGACTCGTCCCACAACTCCCGAAATAAAAGAAGAAGTTATTTCCCTGTCCTTTATTACTGAGGACACTAAAACTACTATGTACAGTATATTTACATGTCTGAATGTGATGATCTAAAGAGAGAGCGAGCTTGCTACATGCGCCTACTTTTCTACTACGCGTATCTCTGAATCTTGCCCTGCGGCACTTGGGCTATGCTCGAAAAGAATATCGTTCTGACAAGTACGAACTATTAGCTGGAAGAAGGCCCCGCGCCATCTTGGCCAGGGATTATATCTCCGCTCCTCAACTCAAAGTTCTATCCCTACCTCCTACCAAGGGGTTGGGTCTCATGGGCATTACTAAACTGATCATCTTGTCACTAGCGCCCTCAAGTAGCTATTCTGAATAGTTGTTACAAGAAGTGCTGCTACCTAGGCACTACTGTCTTCTGTCTTGCTTTGTCCTCATCTATCCTTGTTTTTCTGAAGTGCATCTGTACTGGCCCTGACTAGTCTTATACTCGGCTTTGTTCCTTTGTCGGTTATCGGGCGGGCCGCGTGGCCCGCTGGCATACTAGCTCTGTTTGTCGATACATAGTAAATATCCTGTTGTGATCAACAAGTCTCCGCTCTTGGTCAACAAATTTTGTAAGCGCACTTTGCAAGCTCTCTCCACTACATGTAACTTTTTGAAATATTTCCTTTTTCTTACAGTAACTAAATCTGACTATAATTATTATTCAATTACCTTAATACTACAAGGTGTCTTCTGTCCTTGATCATCATTCTAACACTAATTAATCTCCTCTGACACCTTGAGCTCGAGACTCGGCTGCGAACCCCGGCTGCCTTCCACCTGGCAGTCCGCCGGTTTGAGCCCCTGGGAGGTCGGTACACGACATGGGATCAAGACGTGGGATACCACTAGACTTAGGTAACCACTTTTCGATGGTTGGTTTAGTGAACGTCAAGCCTTCAGCGTTTTGAACAGCGGCGGCTCGTGAAAAAATCGTCCTACGTGCTACAAAAACACGCTAAATACGCTGTTTTCAATCTGCAGTGCAAATAGGATCTTGGAAATGTAGATCCTCACTAAGAACACTAGTTTAATTTCACTTGATATACACTGCAGTGGATAAATAATTGGATAAATCTCCGTATGAGCTTTAACACTAACACAGTGATAGAAAAACACGCACCAACAATATAACCACGAGATCAAACACCGCACAAAGCCAAGGTCGGTTTAGGGAGGTCAAGTCACGAATGCTACTTATGGAGCCGCCATATTGGGTCTTTAAGCGAGTGTAACCAAACGCAAGTGTATTCGAATTTTGAGGATTTCGGTACCGTACATTGAGATAAAAACAAAATACCAACCAATTTTGATAAAGAATTTAATTGGGCATCTCCTGGCCATGTATATACCGGGTGGTACAGCTGCCCCTATTCACGCAGTTTTATGCAACCCGCGGATTATAGTCGAACCTAAAAATATTGACCTTGACTACTCACTACAATGTCTGCTCTTACAACGCTTTCCAAATCAGCACTAATGATAAAATACCGATTGATGGTAAAGAATCGTGAAAATTATGTGTCGCAGAAACGTCCTGTACAGAGAATATTATTGATGAATGACTAGAAGTAGCAGCAACACAACAGCGCTAAACAGCAGCCCGTGATAGCCGAGCTTGCTAAAAGTTAGAGGAGAGTACCTGTGTTCGTTAGTAGGCGGTTCCAGTCCTGTGTACGACGATTATTTTTAATACGTTGTTGATGTTCGTGAGAGTCGTGTTGTTGACGACAAATCTAAATCATGATCAGTTCTCATATTGCAGGTACTCAGCTATGTTTGTTTTTTAAGGAGCTCTGAAAAGAGCTATTTGCAATAAAGTGAGATTGTACCGACAGCGGTGCGATGGGCTTATGCATGGCCATTCGATTAATGAAGCAAATGTTCAAAATGACCACCTGCTTCGTTAATGCACATCTGAGCACGGCGGAGGAGAGACATTCTTGCTTGCTGCAACATATGTGGTGGAATATGCCTGCAGGCTTCCGTGATGAGCCGCCGTAAATGATTCAGGCTCTCAGGCTCCTGCTCATAGACTCTTTCCTTTAAATAACCCCAGAGGAAAAAGTCGAGTGGAGTAAGGTCAGGTGATCTAGCCGGCCATGTGACCGGACCCCCTCGTCCAATCCATCGTCCAGGATATATCCTATGCAAGTGGTTCCGTACTGCCAACGACCAGTGGGGGGGAGCTCCATCCTGCTGGAACCACATCCGTAACCGTATCATAATGGGCACATCCTCCAATAAGAGTGGGAGGTAGTCACGAAGAAACTCTAGATAGAGTCGTCCCGTGAGGTTTCCTTCGAAGAAATATGGTCAAATTATCTTGTCACCTAGTATCCCGCACCACACGTTGACGCCCCATTGTACCTGAAATCGAGCTCCCCTGATCCAGTGAGGATTTTCAACGCTCCAGTAATGGAAGTTGTGACGATTAACAGTTCCGCTGTTGTGAAATCTGGATTCATCACTAAAGAGAATGTCCATTAAGAAATTCGCATCAGCTTCAACTCTTTGTAATATCCATTGCGAAAATTCTATCCGTTTTGGAAAGTCATCTCCGTGAAGTTCCTGGTGCAGCTGTTGATGGAAAGAGTGGAATTTATGGCGGTGCAATATTCGCAGTACAGATACATGACTGATGTTCAGTTCATTTCCTATGGCCCGTGAGCTTGTGTGCGGGTTGTATGCAATTGCATTTTGAACAGCTTCGTCATTATTTCCAGACGTCACTGGAGCATCCTGAACGGGGGGTAATGTATGAAATGACCCCGTTGCACGCAACCGTCTTTCAACACGTCGAAATGTATCTGCAGTTGGCAGCCTTCGTCCAGAAAATCGTTCTTGATACAAGCGTCTGGCTTCCCGTGCATTTTGCCTTGCTTCTCCATAAAGTAGTACCATATTCACATAATCATCCCGTGAATACACAATGTTTGCTTTCGTGCTCACCGTACAGTACGTGCTCACACGTTGCTGCTAGGATTACGATATGCTGTTTCATGTGCCCTACGTATGAAGTGTAGACCGCTGTTAGTTGGTCTTCGAGTCGAACGTGCGCAGTTGCTTGGTTGAATGGGTGGGTCATGTTGTATGTCCGGCGCTCCCGTCTCGCTTCGCCAGCCAGCTGCACGCGCGCCTGTGTATCATTCTGCTAGCTTCGACGCGCAGCCCTCAGTGCGCGTGCCTGACCATCGAGTGTACTATAAATAGGAGCTCCCTTCCTGCTCAATCGCCCACTCGCCCCGGTGTCCAGCTCCAGAATACACCCTACGTCGAGCACGGAGGCTACTCCTCTTGAAAATGTGCTTCGACCAGGTGGACTGAATTTCTGGCAGTATGAGGTTTCACCTCTGGTCACCGCTCCCTTACCTGTTTCCGCTGCCTATGTTCCGTAATTCTTTTACAAGCCATTTTCATTCCCTAACTTATGCAAGCTCCCTTAGTTTCGCTAGGTGGAATTTCTTCAATCAATTGAACTTGCTTTTTAGGAATTCAGGCACTTCAACAAACAAGGACTCTCATGAACATTTATGTTAGTGTGCCAGATAGTTCTCGACTATCAACGTGTCAATTCACAAAGACTATCTTTTCAAGATAGAAGTGTATATAAAGACTGCAAACCTGTACATATTGTATAAAGACAGACTTTTCTCAAGATTCAATATTCCTTTTTGCTTCAAAATAAATTTCAGTTATTTGTGTAAATATCATAAAGTGAAGCAATAAAAGTTGTGTTCTGTAAACTTCAACCTTGGTTACAACAGGTCAGAATGTTGACAACACGTGCAATGCGCTTCATTCCCTGTAGTCGTTTGCCATATGGAAGTCGCATGTTATTATTCCTTTCGTATGTATGCTTTCTTTGTAAAGGTGGAAAATTACTTCTGAGACTTAAGAACGTTAAATATTTATTACGACTGGCCTTACAAGTATAATATGAAAATAAAATTGGAAAGCTCGTAACTAGATTCGAACTCTAAATGACTGCTAACATATCGAATGCTCGCTGCGATTGGTGCTAGGTAGCCACTGCAGGCGACAAAGAATTGGTCTCGTAGCTCTGTACTAATGGAATTACCTAGGCTATCGCTTCGATACTGATCGTTGATGTTAGAAGTTCTGAACTCGAATGTGCAAACACCACAGTGAACTAAAGAATCGCGTCTCTCTTACGCCCAAATTGTTGCAACCATTTTCTACGCGTTACTTGGTTGAATGAGTCCAGCGTTATGTTTCAGGTGGTATTCACAATCGGTGCGTATGTGGCGATATTTATGATACTTGTTTATTATAACTTCCGTAGAAGAATATCGGAGACTTCAGAAAGGTCTTCGTAAACGATGCCTAGGCGAATACGAAATGACATTAAAAAATGAATGACTCAAGAATGGTTGGAACCCTTCCTGCTTCAAGTAACTTATCGAGGTACGTCTTCCATACGTAATTCCGCGCAGCTATTTGCAACGTACAAGCGCCATCCTTGTAACTCTGTATTCACGAGGAGAGCGGAAGTTCCCGCTTCGACAAGTTACTGATAAGTTACAGCCTTATGGTCCCGTTTTATGCCTTTTTTGATCGCTCTAACGGTAGTAATTACATGGCGTAAGCTATCACATCTGCTGTACAGCATTTGCGTGCCACAGATTATAAACTACAGTGCAAAACACGTTTATATCAATTTCGATGTGATGAGACTGTACAAAATGGTGGTGCATTGACATGTCTGTAATTGGTCTTACCCTATCACGTTTTCTATGATACCACGACCGCCATTTCTATCAAAAGAAAATGGCCTCTTGGACCAATCAGGTGCGCAATTCTCTACCGACAGCTATAGGCGTGTTTATGGTTTGTGCAGTATAGTAACATTTCGTAAAAATTAGTAGAGTATTGGACACAGCTCTATATACAATGGTACAGTGTTTTTGAGATGGACCTCACTTACTGCCTCTTGTACCATTTTTCCATTGTGCGGAGAAGTCTACATCGGGTTAACTGCACATAACATTGCTGTAAGGTGTTGCGCAAGATGGGACTAAGAGGCATTTAAGTCCTAGCTGGTTGCATATATTCGGGAAAAATAGGGGCAGCTGTACCACCCGGTATAACTGTATAACACTTAAATGATATGAATACATTCACAGCTGTTTGAATAGGAAGATAATTAACAGAACCTGAAAGTCTATTTTTTTTTCTTTTTTGAGAAACAAGAATCAACAGAAAAGCTCATGTTCTTCTCTTTTACTTCTTTACAACTTGGTCTTACTGTGTTTCTTATTAATATCATCTGTCAAATACGTAATCTTCTTGACAGAAACATAGAAATTTGTACAGTACCTGTATCATATTATGATTACTGGTACATGAAATACTGAACTTGAAGTACTGTATTTAAAGGACTAAACGACGGTTGTAATAAATTACCTTTAGCGTTTTCTTTATTAAGAGAGTAATTTCCGATACTGCGTTTCTAAAAGGTTACCCCATATGTTGACAAACACTGAATGCCTCTTGAGTTAAGTGCATTAAATTATGTATGGTAACTGTTGTTAACCATTCGTGTGGTATTTCTTTCGGTTCTAAGGCAAAAATATTCTGCACGTACACAACAAGAGTGATGTTCTTAGCTACTCTTAACTAGTTTATTGATAACCCATGCAGTTATGTAGTACAAAGTGGTGATGGTGATTATTGTTTTAAGAGGAAGTACAACTGGACAACCATCCTCTATAAACACTAATCAGAAGAAAACAAATGGAAGGGGACCAAAACTTCGAAAAATGAAGGTATCGGCAAAAGAAAGATGAAGGCCACAAAGTGCGTGGAAATGAAAAACTTCCTAGGCCTCGATTGCGCTAATGCCGTCGAGGTCGGAAAAGAACAAGTGTTGACCAGGGAAGGTCGGATGGGCTAGAATAGTGAAAGCAGTGTCAAGACTCAGCTAAGGGCCTCGTAGTATCAACCCAAAATAGATTCCGCCCGTGGGTGGGGGCAATAGAACAACAACCACGGTATCCCCTGCCTGTCATAAGAGGCGACTGAAAGGGGCGTCAGGCTCTCCTAAAGAGCGAGCGTGAGTTGGCCACCACGGGGCTCTTAGCTGAGTCCTGATATTCGTGCATATAATAATAATAATAATAATAATAATAATAATAATAATAATAATAATAATAATAATAATAATGGTTAAGAAAATTAAAGCTACCGGTATTGGTAGACACGATTTCATAAGAAATAGAAATTCAGTCACTATTAAGTTGAGTTAACCTAGGTTAGGCTATTTTAGGGATTACATTAGGATATTATGTTAGGCTACGGTACATTAAATTACAGTAGTTGGTTAGTGCGAGTGAAGCGAGTGTTGTGATCTTTAAGTATTTGTCCAGCCATATAATGTACTCTATAGAGCATTTAAGGTGAATGAAATTTAGCTGTAAATAATAACTCCAGTACAGTATAAAACTGCTATTATAAATGCAATTGATGTAATGATGGCCAGGTGGACATAAATTGTTGGTTTGAAGTGATAGGCCTATTGTTTGTTGTGATTATAATTGGTAACTGAACAGGAACAAGCATTTCAAATATCTGTGAAACATTTCTACGTTGCATGTTGGCTTAGAATGACACTGTCTGTAGTTTACATGAAAAGGAATGGAATGAAATGGTTTTTGGCTTTTAGTGCCAGGAGCATCTGAGGACAAGTTCGACTCACCAGGTGCAGGTCTTTTGATCTGACACCCGTAGGCGACCTGTGCGTCGTGATGAGGATGAAACGAAGATGAAGACGACACATACACCCAGCTCCCGTGCCAGCGAAATTGACCAATTATGGTTAAAATTCCTGAACCTGTCGAGAATCGAATCTGGGACCCCTGTGATCAAAGGCCAGCACACTAACCATTTAGCCATGGAGCCAGACACATGAAAAGGAAATTTTCATAAACATCGATACTAGTATTACACATTTCCTGTTACTTTTCTTGCTTGTTTTGAAAGACAATTCTCTTTCTTTGGGAGGTTTCCTATTATATGTCAAAGACATAGGTGGATTAGGGACTTTGAAAATTGTTGGGATGGAATTCCACTTGAGTAGTTTCCGTCCATCTGCCCTCTTT
Organism: Anabrus simplex; assembly: GCF_040414725.1. NCBI lineage: Eukaryota > Metazoa > Arthropoda > Insecta > Orthoptera > Tettigoniidae > Anabrus > Anabrus simplex. The sequence continues at coordinate 340,670,435 of NC_090268.1, read as the reverse complement.
AGTTCAAATTGCGATTCTTCAAAATGATGCTAGAAGAAAATACACCGGGCAAGTTGGCCATGCGGTTAGAGGCGCGCGGCTGTGAGCTTGCATCCGGGAGATAGTGGGTTCGAACCCCACTGTTGGCAGCCCTGAATATGGTTTTCCGTGGTTTCCCATTTTCACACCAGGCAAATGCTGGGGCTGTACTTTAATTAAGACCACGGCAGCTTCCTTCCAACTCCTAGGCCTTTCCTCTCTCATCGTCGCCATAAGACCTATCTGTGTCGATGCGACGTAAAGCCACTAGCAAAAAAAAAACACACACAAAAACATAATAAGACCTATAAATATAAAACATCGTTCATATAAACATACTGTTATTCAGGAATAATACGAATGTATAACTTCACTAACCTCGCACAAGAACCAATTATCTGTAGGTTGCCATTTGTCACGCTTACAGTTTTGTACTCATTGAGCTCTCCTTTGCTTATCTCTCGGGAAGCGAAACACTCTAATTCCGTCAGTTGTCTTATTTTGACAATTTGGTGCGGCGCAGTATCCCGTTTTCCTTCACAATACAAGTAATAAATCACATCATTACATCGGGCACGCCCACGTAACACCGATATTTGAGACCCAATATGGCCGCCACCGCAAAGGATTGTGGTAGCGTGACCAGACCTCCCTATACAGACCTTGCACAAAGCAACTGAAAGTGCTGCCACCTGAATCATTGAGACCTCCTCTATTATAATTTACATTCTAATGCGGGATAACATTTAGGGTCAGTCCAAGATTGTTTGACTCGCGTACGAATTTCTTTTTTTTGACATAAAAGGAAGATGGATATTGGTTGGTTACCTTAATAACAACGTTATGTTTGCGATAGATTGCCCCCAGTTATGCTGTACATTTGAGCCCAGACGATGCTGCTCTCTAGTGGCAGAATCGCTTATCACGTTCAACATCAGGGTAGCAGGAAACATCGAGCACTTCTACCCCCTTGCGTAAGGACAAGTAACTATAGACGGGATCAGTGAAAGTTGATCCTGGTTGATGGTATACTCCACCGGCTACGGGGAGTGTTGCAAGCTTGGCTGCGCCTGCGTATTGCTTCCTCCAGGCTACAGGCCAGAGCTCATTTCACATAAGCACGAGAGGAGTTCCTCGGGAGAACAGAGCTAGGTGTTCGACAGATCTCGTCCTGATTTTCACAAAACACAAATTCATACCATACTCAAAACAAAGAAAAGGCACCAGGATAATTGTACTGATAATAATTAATTCCTTACAGTTCCAAACTACGTGCTGGAGCCCGGTAGCACGTATTGACCGGCTGCCACTGGTTTTGAACTGCAGCCAATAGCCAACGGAGAAGACTGCTGTGTTGTCAAGGCTGCTTCACAAGCTACTGCCCTGGCCTCTGCTACTGCTAATGCTGAACTCCTGATCAGTAGAGATGGTAACCTAAGGTTTAGCAAATTAAAGTTCTGCTTTGTGGCTAAATGGACAGAATGCTTGCCTTTGGTCCATGGCCCCAGTTCAATTCTCAGAATCAACCCCCTTATACTGTTAAATCCCCTGGCTTGGTGACTGGGTGTTTATGATGTCTTCGCCATTCATTTTATCCTCATTAGTTCACCACCAAGCCTATACAGATGCCATGCACCAATATTATTATTATTATTAATAAGTAAAAATGTTGAATTTTACAGCGGTCGTACCCACCGTTCACTGGTTAATTAGCTTCCTCGGGAGATCAGTGGTGGTGCCCGACCCATGATCACAGGTTTGATTCCAACCAACAAAAGAGAACACTAAACTTGATAGATTGCATTTCATTTTAACAGATCTATCAATTAAAAAAAAAAAAAAAAACTACATTGTTCCTATAACAGCAGCCCTGCAGTGTCTTCTTACATGGATGTAGAATTAAACGGGAATGGAATACTAGCACTGTTATCTATATAATTAAGTCAGAAGTATGAGGTGATGAAGTATATACAATGAGTAATGCATGGTTGATAGTTAGCAGTGGCGATCTGACGGACCGAAGCCTAGCACACCTATACCCCGTCCCCTCTCCTAATCTGATATACAGCAGCAAGCCACTTGAGGTGAGTCAAGGGGAGAGGACAAGAGTCTGGGCTGCAATATCAGTCTCCAATAGCTTGCTCTCAGAAATACGTGTGAAGTTTTTTCTCACATTTTCCAAGTTTTTAAAAATGGAACAATGTGTCAGATACATAATAATGTGTGCTTTAGACTTCCATCATTCTCAATTGAGGTTTGCGCTTCACTGATAGCCTTAGTAGCCCTCAGTATATGCCTCTGAAATGACTATGTCTAAACCTTTTAGGTAACTCATACCATCTCAACCTTTCAGAGGATGGTTGTTGTAAACATAGTACCATTTAATTGCAACTGTTGAGAAAATCTGATTAAAAACTTATGTTAATGTTTTTATAGCAACAATCTGTCATTAAAAGATATTTCTGAGTCACCATCGACGAGAATTATTTGTCGACACTTATGTCAGACTCCCTTCTTAGTTGTATTATTGATGCTGTGGAATTAGAAGAATAGATAAACACTGCCTAGTTTACATAGCTCCGGTACGTTGAAGATACGTTTGCAATATGGACAAACAACACAACAATAGTGAAAAAATCTTAGATTTTCTAAATAGTTTGGATAACAGTGTAAAGTTTACATAAGAGGACAAAGTTAACAACTCTTTAAATTTTCTAGACATGAACATAACACGCACCATTAATAAGTTCAAGTTTCAAATTTACAGAAAACCAACTTTTGCCCCACTGACAATAAAAAATGATTCTCTACATCCAAACTCCTACAAACAGCCAACCTTCTATAGTTTGGTCTACAGAGCATTAAAAATCCCTCTCTCGGCAAGCAATTTAAAAAAAGAACTTGATTATATAAAAGAGTTGGCAAAGTTTAACGGTTATAAGTTAGATATGATTAACAAAATTACTAACAAAGTCAAACTTAAGATAGCAACAAATCTCTTCCCGATTAAGCCCAAAAAATCTAAATTTGCTACTTTCACATACACAAATCCGGCCATATATATCAAATCTCTAATCCCATAAAAAACAAAAGGTCAATACTGCCTATAAGACTCAAAATACTAACCAGAATATTTTATTTAATCATAACAAAGTCAACTCGACCAATAACTATTATTCAGGCTCTGGGATCTATAGACTTGCGTGTTCGCAATGCAAATTTTCGTACATTGGGCAAACAGGCCGCAGTTTCCATACCAGGTATTTGGAACATTTCACTGAGTCAAAACATAATAAATACTCCGCTATGAGCTCCCACATGAAGTAAACTGGGCATCAATTTACCCAATAGAACAAGATTTGAAGATCATTAAAAGAATAGACAAAGGCAAACTAATGACTGAATTCAAAAACATATACATATACTGTATTTAGACCAGCATTTCAATAAGAACCAGAACTTAAATGATGTAATACAAATAAAAAGTCCGTTATATGAACATATTCTGGAATTACTACAAACATTTAATTTAAAGGATAAAGACTTTTATAAAGTATTTAATTCTATGTCTATAAACACTCCCACTACACCAGCCCCACTCACCCCTCCTTCCTCGACACACCCCCCGTTGCAACATTCACACTGCTATAACAAGAGAAGCAGAAGCGTAGCGACTGTCAGACTTTCTGGTGTGGTTAGCGCTGCAAGACAACACTGCAACAGTCAAGGGGGTAAGTGACAAAATATCAACATCACCAATTAAATCAGATATTCCTATTGACTCTTAAATTTACACAGCGTTCTTTTAATTGCAGAACTTCAACACGCATTCAGCAATCCTGTAGCAGACTATAGACTATAGCCATCATTTAAATTTGAAGTCCCCATATTAAAAGTAAGCGGCGTTAATCTGTCCTAATTCCACAGCATCAATAATACAACTAGGAAGGAAGTCTATTGGTTTCAACAAATAATTCTCATCAATGGTGACATGGAAATATCTTTTAACGACAGATTGTTACTATAAAACATTAACACGAGTTTTTAACCAGATTTTCACAACAGTTGCAATTGAATGGTACTATGTTCACAACAACCAACATTAGCAGACTAATAAGTTTGAATGTTGTTTTTAAAAGCAGGAAAGATTATAATATGAAGATAAAGTTAGAATTCAAGATGACAAATTGGGGCAAATATTTGTTTACAGGAAGGGGAGTTAGGGATTGGAATAATTTATCAAGAGAAATATTTAACAAATTTCCAAATTGTTTGCAATTATTTAAGGAAAGACCAGATAAACAACAGATAAGGAATCTGCCACGTGGGTGACTGCCCTAAATGCAGATCAGTGGTGACTGACCACATTCTTAAAAGATTGTTTGAATACTGTAAAGTGGCTACTGATGCACAGTAACACTGATTTTCTTCTGCCTGCTAATCACTTGCAACAACTAAAATACCAAGGGTGGAGCGTGGTATTGTTGCAGTGTTGCACAACTCCCAATAATGTTACACTTCACTTATCGTCTTTTCTTCTATTCTTTTAGTTTAATAAACCTGACATATACTCGAAAACACGTTAAAATTAACCATCTTTAGTTGTTTGCTGTACTAATGCTTTGTAACGGACCAATAAACGCTGCTGGTTTTGAATCAAACTCAGGGGGTGTGCTTTCCTACGGCAACTCCCTAGTGGACCGCGCGGCGCAGTGTACTTCAGCAAGGACGAGCCTAAGCCTGCATAGCATCAGGTAGCATGCGGTCTCAGGGAGTTGCACAAGACTAGCAAGTCCCCTACCGAGAAACAGTTCTAAATGTCCCTGTTAGATAGCGCTACTCTGTGCAGATTATTCATTCCTACTTTCTCTCCCCTCACAAAGGTAATTTCATTTCCATTTTTTAAATTTACAATTTTTGCTTTACATTGCACCGAAGCAGCAACGGTGGGAGAGAAAAGGGCTAGGAGTTGTACGGAAGCGACCGTGGCTTTAATTAAGGCACAGCCACAGCATTTGCCTTGTGTGAAATGGGAAACCGCAGAAAACCATCTTCAGGGCTTCCGACAGTGGTGTTCGAACCCACTATTCCCCGAATGCAAGCTCACAGCTATGCGACACTAACCGCACGATCAACTTACTGGGTGATTTCTTATCCACGCCATACCAGACCTCCCACAATATCGCTAACATCTTATTTCAGTGAAAAATGGGACGGTAAATTTTCAATTCAAGTTAGGCAAAAGTAACTGTGCCAGGCTAAGTGGCTCAGATGGTTCAAGCGCTGACCTTCTGACACCAACATGGCAGGTTCAATCCTGGCTCAGTCTGGTGGTACGTCAGCTTCGTGTCAGTAGATTTGCTGACATGTAAAAGAACTCATGCAAGACTAAATTCCGGCACCTCAGCGTCTCCGGAAACCGTAAAAAATGTTGTTAGTGGGATGTAAAGCCAAATACATTATTATTGAGTGTAACTGTAGTTATAGAGTATAATTAGCCTCTTATTTCCTGGGTTGAAATTGCCAGATATATTTCAGTTTTAGTAGGAATGTAGTTCATTGCTTAACGATAACACAGTCTCTTGTTATTTCTGTAAGCTATAAAAATTTTGGTGCAACACCCAGCTTCAGATACCACCAGCTGCCACTGTAAAATACACGCTTAATAGAAGGCTCTATTAACACTCGCTAGTCCAAAGAACATTGGCGGACTCATTGTTGTGTCAAGCAATTTCTTTTGCAGCACCGAATATTGTCTTGTTTGGTAACAGTGGAAAACAAACTGTTACCTAGCCCCAGCATTCAATTCTCCATTCTGGCAGTTTATGGTGTCAAAAGGTAAGCACTTATGGTAACTGAACAACACAATTTGATGCATTTTATTCAAATAGATTTTTCAGGGAATGGTTTTGTAATAAAAGTTGTCCTCAAAAACACTTTAGAAGAAATGAATAAAGGCAAGATAATGGTTCAGCAAGCCTCTGTATCATTAGTGCACCTAATACTCCATCCAACAGCAACTACTGTAGTTTATAAAGGTGAATGAACAAAGATTCCTTAGCTGTTCATGTTCTGTTGTTAGCTATGACATCTCTGAAAAACCAAAGAAAGCTCAAGGCCCTTAATGAGTTTTACTATATGAGCCCTAGAAGGGCAGGCATTGAGACTGCCTAAATGGTTGCTGCCCAACCAGATCTCTATACATATGTTTCACCACAAATCATTTTAATTTGTTTTGTTCGTAGCTCTGTAATAAAATAATTAAAAACAATGATGCTTATAGTCAATTAAGGGCGGGCACTGAGAGACTTTAGATAGTTGCTGCGCAACCAGTTCTCTATACATCTTTTTCACCACAAATCGTTTAAATTTTTTTGTCAGTTGTTGATATTGGGCATTCTGCAGGTTTTTTTAAAACATTCACGGTACTCGAAGTAACATTAAGTCAGAGAAAACTTTGTTTTTCGAATTGTTTATATGGTGACCAAAGTTACTCCAAAACATGGGGTAACTCTGGCCACATTTTCAATTCAAAAGCATTTCTACACCCCACAACAGCTGTACTACAATATAAGTGTGACAAGAAAATAGGATAATGTCACATCAAATATCTGAAGAATCTTTGAATAAGTTCGAAGTGAGAGCATGACTATGTAAGAACTTTTTTTGCATTTCTGTGATTCAAACAAGCAGTGAAATTACTGAACAAAGAAAATTGTGCAAAGTTCAATTCTTGCAAGATGGATGGAAAATTTCACTAAGAAATTAAACTGATGGAAAAATATTGTCTCCTGCAACTTGTCTGTGATGACAGAATACTATTGGATACTTTATCATGATGAAATATCAAGATGAAACTGAATTTTTTTTTTTTTTTTTTGAAATGGTGTTTTGAACCAGTTTCAATGGGTGTCTTTCATGTTCTTGCCCGTAAGTTACTCTTAATTGCCCCTGTTATGTTTATGATAGTGCAGTATTCTGCAGACCTGGACTGACCTTCTTGTCCACAGAAATCAGTTGAATTTAGAGTAATGAAATAAGTATACACTATAGTTCACTAAAAATTAGGGATTCCTAAAAGATATTTTCCTATGTTTATTTTCACTTGGTGTACACCTTGGACAGTAGAATTTCAGTGTACCATCACCCCAAGTGCTTTATGAGAGTAAGAAGTGTGCTATCTTTGTCATCTATCACCTACTGTACACATCAAGGCATGGAATTAAATCAGTCGATATTCAAGTGGTGTCCTGTGATTTGGTCAATCAGGCTATATTCAATGCCCTGTCCAATGTAAACTTCAAGACCTCATTCAAGTGACCAAAGATGGAACTGCTGTCACTGATTATTGGATGGATTCAGTGTGACTGCACAATTATATCTATATCTTTATTTTGTGTAATGTAATGTGTATGTTAAGTTCATGTATATTTGTATTGTATCAATGCTCTGACAAGAAATAATAATAAACCACATCTGAAGTTCATTAAGATATGCTGGTGGATGATCATACAGCCGCACCTGTCATTTAACCATATCCAACACATTTTCCGTGGGTGATAAATCAAGCGATCTTGCAGACAACATCAGCAGTGGTACATTGTTTCATGGAAGATAGTAGATGCTGGTGCTGCAATGATGTTTGGGGATGATCTGCTGAAATATGACCCCAGGCATGGCTTGAAGATGTTTACCAAGCCTTTTCTTAAATAATTTAGAAGTTGGAAATTTATTGAACATCTCATTTGGTACATGATTCCAATCGCCAACTCCTCTTCCAGTAAACAAATATTTACCCCAGTTTGTACCCTTTGAATTCAAAGTTTATCTTCATATTGTGGTCTTTTCTATTTTAAAAAATGCCACTAAAGCTTCTTCACTGACAGCTCTGAATATACCGCTTAGTTGAGCAGTTCATCTGCTTATTTGCAAGTCTTTCCAGCCCAAAATTTGTCTGTAGTTTCCCATGATCTACCCTATCAAAAGACTTGGATAGGTCAATATCGATACAGTCTGTTTGACCTGTGAATCTAAAATATATCTTGCTGGACTCCTAAAAGTTGAGCTTCAGTGGAATCATTTTTCTATCCGAACTGCCTTCTATCAAACCAGTTACTAATTTTGCAAAAATGTCTAATACAATCGGGAAGAATACTTTCCAAAAGCTTACATGCAACATGTCAAGCCGAATTATTAGCTTAATGTTTATCAGCCTGTCCTTTATACACAAGGGCTACTATAGCAACTTTCCTTTCATTTGGTATAGCTCCTTCATGCTAAAAGTAATCAAATAAGTACATCCGATACAATACCATATCCCAAATCATATATTATCAATTCCAACTGCTTTTCTAGTTTTCAACTTTTGTATCTTATTGTAAAAGTCTTTGTTATCGTAGGTAAATTTCAATACTGTTAGTATTAGTCGCCTCCTCTACCTGGACATTATCCTTGTAGCCAAGTATCTTTATGTACTGCTGACTGAAAACTTCTGCCTTCTGTAAATCATTACATGTACATTCTTTTTGCTCATTAATGATTCCTGGAATCTCCTTCTTGGAAACTGTTTTTACCTGAAAGTAACTATACATACGTTTCCATTTTTCACTAAAATTCGTATGACTGCCAATGATTCTGGTCATCATGTTATCTTTTACTGAGCTCTTCACTAGATTCAATTTCCTTCAATTTCTTCTTACTTTCACAAATGTTCTTAATCATATTTCTTTACAACCTGCACCTCCTTCTTAGTCTCTTTATTTCTAGATTCAATTTCCTTCAATTTCTTCTTACTTCCACAAACGTTCTTAATCATATTTCTTTACAACTTGCACCTCCTTCTTAGTCTCTTTATTTCTCTGTTAAAATACACCAGGTCTTTACCACTCCTTACCACCTTTAAAGATATACGCCTGTTTCCACATTGCTTTAGCCATCCCAGACTAGAATATTATATGCTGATGTAGTATGCTTGATACAAATACACTCTACCAGACACCTGCCCCTTGTCTGTGGACACACATCCTGCAATCATTTTCACCCAAACAGAAGCATAAATCATCCAAAAGGACAATATTGAGCCATTTATCACATCACTCACCTCTTATGCTTTGTTACTGTAGCCTAGTAGCCATGTGCTGGAATATCAATAGTAGCCTCCAAAGGCACCAATGTGTATGCAGTCCAGACAGTAATAAATGGTGACACGCTGAAATGGTAGTGGTGGGCAGTCTGAGACGAGGTCTCAAGATTTCTCAGGACTAGCCCAGGCACTATTTCTCACGAGAAATTTCGAGAGATCTCAAAAGCGGTGCCCCTGCATTGTGTGACGAGAAGCGTGCAGTAGGCCAACGGGTAGACGGAGCTGAATGTTGTTTGTGCAGAGTATGTGAATACGCAACCACGCACCTTCTCCATTCCATAAATATGTGCCAACATGTTACTAGTGGGACATTGATGATGATGCGACTAGTGCATTCATTTCTATCGAGATCTATTTTGGCACAGTATAACAATCATAAAGGATATGCATTCTGGTATTGTATGCAGTGGCAAGTACACGAATGAGTAGGCTAAATACAGAAACTGACGGCTACAGTAGGTACACCGACCTGGCTGGATACTAGAGGCGTACATTATTCGAACTCGAGATGGGGCAAGACGCCTTGCAGCATATGTAACCACCATTACGCATGAGTAAAACGTGTAATCTAAAATGCCTGATTGCACATAATAAATTTCATATTAGAGCCTGTATTGTCGAAGTATCAACTTGTGAATTTACAGTATTGTAAAGGTGGAATTATAAATTCAAATTTTCACAAGTCAAAATGCCTGAGTTTGCTCCAATTCTTTCAACAGGTCATCGTTATCAGATCTCATATTCAATATCCAATATCATATGACCACTGCTTGTGTTTATTGATATTTTGTGACGAAGGAAATAATTCCTTACAATGTCATAGAGTATTTTCATTTTCAATCAGGTACTTCGGTATATGATGGTGCAATGTGTAATTGTGTCTAATTGTACGCGACAACTTTAAGACGATGTCTGAAACGCAACGTAAGTTGTGGATGTCTGTTATTCTGAAGACATGCCACACAGCACAGTCCGCTGTGTTGTTTGTTCAAAAGAAGTAAAATACGTCGGCAGCAATACTTCTGGGATGATCCGGCACTTAAAAACACAACATCAATGAAGGGGAATCGTCACAGAAACCTCCGGCCCGGTCTACATCACAAGAAGCTACCCTGTCGACAACAATTGCGAGGTATCCAGGTAGGTATACTGCGCCCTGGTGGGGGTGTGATAAGCGTCATGCAATTGTAATTATGATGAATTATTGAGGAATATATATTTCATTGTCAGAATAAATAGTATCTTACTGTACATACAGTAAGAACAGGCCAGGCCGAGATGGCAGGTTTCACCATACCACAGACTGTTGTCTCCATTGAGATTAACAAACACAATGAGTGACAGAATTAGGTTTCTCAGAAATTGTGACAACGAGGAAAGAGAGAGGATAACTTGTTGCCAAAGTTTTCATAGCCCCGGGCAGTCTTGGTAGTAGCAACAGCGCAGAGAGCCGAGTGCAAATTTCTGAGAAATGACGTAGGGGTATCTCCATGTAACTAGCGGGAGTTGAACGCGGGGTTGGCACTGGAAGAAAAAAATGTGAGCCTTCCCGGTCACGTGGGTAAGGTGGACCAATGGAAAAATTCACTTGACCAAAGCAAGGCGACAACTTCGTATTGTAAGAAGCACTAGCGAGGCTAACTCCGTGGATTAAACTGATAGAAGGAAGTGAAGTATCGATTCAGAATAAAGTGGAATTTAGGAGCCTTACTATACCATAAAACTTATAAAAAGTTAATAATCCGAGGGATTCGGTACATTGATGGAATCTTATGAGACGGATGTGGTGATAGGAGTGGAATCGTGGTTGAGAGAAGGGGTGGGTAATACAGAAATATTTCCAGAAGGGTATACAGTCTATCGTAGAGACCGAGGAGATAAAAAGGGAGGAGGGGTATTTATTCTGGTGAAGGTAACTTATTGTTCGCATGAATGGTTTACTGATGAAAGGGATGAAATATTAGGGATAAAATTAGTTTGTGATAATATGAAGGAGGTGGGAATTATAGGAACATATAGGCCTGGAAGAGAGGAAAGAGACATGGAAATATTTGAGAAAATAATAGATTATACTCATAAAAACAATAATGATACGGTAATAATTGGGGGAGATCTAAACTTGCCTGAAGTTGAATGGAATGGAGCTGCAAGTGAAGCCCACGAACAGAAACTGGCAAATAAGTTAATTTGGGAGGGAGGATTTACACAAGTAGTACAAGAACCAACTCGTCTCAATAACTTGCTAGATGTATTCTTGGTTAAACCATGGGAAATTGTTGATAAAACTGAGGTAATTGAAGGAATAGGTGACCATAAGGCTGTAATAATGGATGTAGGACTTGTACCAAAAATGCTTAATAAGAGGGTCACAAAAGACAAGAAATTATACAGAAAAACTAAAGTTGATGAATTTGGGACTTACCTTAAATCACAATTCAGTTGTTGGATAAGTGAAGGGAATAATGTGGATACACTTTGGGCTAAATTTAAAGGAATCATTTGGGAAGGAGAGAAGAGATTTGTACCTGTTAAGAAGGGTAAAATGACCTCAGACCCTGTTTATTACACAAGGGAAATAAGAAAATTAAAAAGAAAATGTAGAGTAGTAAACAGGAAAATCAAAGAAGGTAGGGAGAGTAGAGAAAGTAGAAAACAGCTAATGAGGGAACTGGATAGAGTGAAAAAGGAAGCAAAAGAGAATTATATGAATGGCATTCTTCAAGAGGGTAATGACCACAAAGGGAAATGGAAAAAGCTGTATTCATATATTAGGAATCAAAAAGGAAAAGGAATCCAAATTCCTACAATGGTGGGAGAAGGGGGTGAACACTATTTAACAGATACTGAGAAAGCAAACCTATTTAGTAGGGAATTCCGAGATTCAGTAGAAGATTGTCAGGACTTGGAAACCGTAACAGAAGATAGAGAGGGAGAGACACAGAGGGAAACAAGAAGCTTCTCATTCACAAATGAAGATATTTTCAGAGAAATCCAACTGCTTCAGCAAGGAAAAGCAGCAGGAAGTGATCAAATTACTGGGAAGGTATTAAAGACAATGGGGTGGTATATAATGCCTTATTTAAAATTTCTCTTTGACTATGTCATAAATAATAGTGTGATACCAAAGGAATGGAAGGAATCTATAATAATACCAATTTATAAAGGAAAGGGTGATAAAAGGAAACCAGAGAACTACAGACCAATCAGCCTGACCAGTATAGTTTGTAAAATAGCAAAGTACATCAGAGGGATATGTGATGATAAAAATTGGTTCATGAGGAGCCAGTATGGATTTAGAAAGAAATTTTCTTGCGAGGCACAACTGGTGGGATTTTAGCAGGACATATCAGATCAGTTAGATTCAGGAGGCCAGTTAGATTGCATAGCCATAGATCTTTCCAAAGCCTTTGATAGAGTGGAACATGGAATATTATTAAAGAAATTGGAGGGAATAGGATTGGATGTAAGGGTTATACGTTGGATAAGAACATTTCTAAATTCAAGGGTTCAGAAAGTTAAAGTAGGAAAAAATATATATCACAGGAAGAGAAAGTCTGGAAGGGAATTGCACAGGGTAGTATAATCGGTCCGTTACTTTTCTTAATATACGCAAATGATTTAGGGAACAATATAACATCGAAAATAAGATTGTATGCAGATGACATAATTGTTTATAGGGAAATAAATAACATTGAGGATTGTTCAGAATTACAAAGGGACCTTGACAGTATCCAAGAATGGGTTGAAGAAAATAATATGAAGATTAATGGAGGCAAATCAACTGTTACAACATTTACAAACAGGAGCTTTAAAACTGAATTTGAATATACTTTGGATGAGGTAGTTATCCCAAAAGATGGCAAGTGCAAATACTTAGGTGTGAGATTTGAAAGTAATTTGCACTGGAAGGGTCATGTTGATGACATTGTTGGGAAAGCATACAGATCGTTACATGTCATAATGAGACTACTTAAAGGATGCAACAAAGAATTAAAAGAAAAAAGTTACTTAAGTATGGTTCGTCCATTATTGGAATATGCAAACAGTGTTTGGGATCCTCATCAAGAATACCTAATAAAAGAACTAGATGGTGTGCAGAGGAAAGCAGCAAGGTTTGTAACAGGGGATTTCAGGAGAAAGAGTAGTGTATCAGAAATGTTAAAGGAACTTGGGTGGGAAACTTTAAGTAAGAGAAGGGAGAAAACTAGACTTATAGGATTATATAGAGCCTATACAGGAGAAGAAGCATGGGGAGATATCCCAAAGAGGCTTCAGTTGGAAAATAATTATATTGGTAGAACTGACCACAAGTACAAAATTAGAAGGAATTTTAGCAGAAGCGATTGGGGTAAATTTTCTTTCATTGGGAAGGGCGTGAAGGAGTGGAACAGTTTACCAGGGGTAGTGTTTGATCCTTTTCCAAAATCTGTACAGATATTCAAGAAGAGAATGAACAACAACAGCGATAATAAATTAAATGTTAGAGGGCATTCGACCAGTGCAGGATATTGTAAATAATAAATGTGTGTGATTAAATTAATTCCATCCCCTGGTCTAAGGAGTTTGGACAGCCCAAGTAGGGGACTGCCTGTAGGGGTGAAGTACAGTGGGGACTTCGAGGGCCCTGGGACCGCTACGGTAGCTGTGAAGGCCCTTCAGGAACTCTGAAAAGTGGTGGCAAAAGGGGCAAAAGGAGCTCTGGTTAAGACGCAGCAGGTCGTTATGCTACTTAGGTTCCAAAATGGGTAAAATATAAATATGTAAATAAATTCAGTGTTAATTTTAATCTTATACCAGTTGTATAGTATTATTAGAAGTAATTTCACATACCGTACTATATATGAGTTGACTATGTTTGTAAGATATTATAAGTAGAATTTTGTAAACAATATAAATTTATTAAGGATGATGTGTGTGTTTAATAGAAAAAATTATTAGCGTAAATTGTATAATATTGTATTCTAGGAAAATTTTCTTCGTCTCCTGTTAATTTAAAATTTAGTGCTTGACAATAATGTATGTTAGTGTACCATTTGCCACCGAGGTAGACACCTCATTTGCAAATAAAGAGATTTTGATTTGAGATTGCATGGTGTAATTCTGAGAATTCATGGACGCTATTCGTTGATTGGCTGAAGGCAAAGGAAGCCACAAAAGAGCGCGAAACCCCGAGCCGGGATACGGCAGCTAAATTCGCGAATATATCCATTACCAGCGAACGATAATAGTTGAGAATTGGTATAGAGCATTTGAGAACATAATTACATCATTGGATCATATATTAAAGCCACGGGCCAAACCGCAAAGTGTCGTATGAAGATATCGGGACTGCGCGTCCTAAGATGAACTCCGTTGAACTCGGAAGAGAGGGGATACAAGTATAAATATGAGGTCGTAGACAAGGACTGGTAACTACTTTTGACAGTGTGTTCAAGCTGATAGCACGCCCGGGGTGCGCAAGTACTTCAGACAAAGTGTTCGGGCGGATACCACGCCCGTGGTGCGTAACTACTTTTGACAGTGTGTTCGAGCTGATACCACGCCAGGGGTGCGTGACAACTTCTGATATTTTGTTCGAGCCGTGGTTACGACAGGGGTGCGAGTGTGTACTTACTCGTGGAGTAGGGTTCGAAGTATTATATTATTACATAGTACAGTGATTCATGACGTGATGTAGCTCATATTACAGTTTTGAGCAGTATACTAGTATGAAGTGTTTCAAATAGACAGGACTCAGTAAAGCATAACTTACGGAGTGTGAGATTCTACCAACAGATTAGGAAGTGCGTTACATGAGAACGGTCCCGAGTGTTTATGTCACCTAGTAAACAGTCGATTCTAAACTGATACCTGGTCAGCTACACGAACGTGAGACGGGAAATTCAAGTGCGCGCACGGGCCGTTGTAAAGGGAATCCCGAGGTATCCCATGTTCCTAGTGTCCGGGAAAGGAATGAAGAATGTATATCTACATTAAGTGGGCTAGATACAAGGCCGAGAGTGTAAAATTTGTGAATAGAATTTAGGGTGGAAATTATTCCAAAGTGCAACAGTTAATTTATTTGTTTTTATTCAAAATGTGTAAAGTTGAAAAGGGTCAAGGATTAATTCTTCAAGCTGGCATGAATACCAGTGGAATGCATTGCTAAAAACCGGAGGGGCTATGGCTTCTCGTCCGGTTTTAGCAGACTACAATGGCAGAGTTGAGTAACCTTTTAACATATTTGTAGATTGCTATCGTTAGGGGGAGGAAATCATATTAATTTATCATGGTAACTTGATTGTGAAACGAGCCGTTTACGGCTCGTATAAATTCAAAGATAGATAGACAAAGGGACAAATTAATATGTAGATTAGATCGAGCAATCATCATAATTTTGATTATTAAATAGAGTATAGTAGGGTTGAGTTGTTCATTCAAGTGCTTGAGTTGTTTGCTATGATATGGAGCACGTTTCACGTAAAGATAATGTTAATATTCATTTAGAAGTGCTTCCAAAGTGTTTTTCCGTTATCGGAACTTTTATAGATATTAAGGCATGTTGTTAAGATAATCCAGAAGTAGGATTGCCAAGTGATTTAAAATTGTTGTGGGATGGAATTAAGTCCATTGATTTGTTTGTAAATATCGCGAAGTTCGCCAGTGGACAAAATAATAATAATCTGTACAAGTGTCGAAGTAGTACATTAAAATTTGGTAATGTGTAAAGGCGTGTTTAATAATAATCTTTGAGAATAAAGGCACGGGCCTAGTTGGATAGAATGATTGCAATTTAAAGTAATTTAAATGAGGAGATCACATGTGCCGTGAATAATTATAATTTGTGCAGTGAATCCGGTTTTAACACCAATTTTTGATTTTACGTTTTTGGACTCCATAATAATCATAAATAAATTTGGTAGAAACGAGATAGGCACTTTTATAATATGGTCACGCTATGTTTGAGATCCAGAGGGATTTGAGCCAAAAGTTGAGATTTGGAGTTTTGTGGGACATAAATCCGGCCCGAAATGAAAGTGAATTGTACTGATGTTGATGAAGAAATAGATGGATCTTAAGGCCCACATAGAGGTTGTATTTATATACCGGTGTATTGAGTGGCAGAATAGAGTCCACACACCGAGGGTTAATTAGTGAAAATGTTTTGAAGAGTTCCAATGGATAAATGGACTTCAAAATGGAAAAGGAAGGAATAATTTAACACTTGCAGAGATTGGAGGTATTTGTCCAACTGCGAGGTGTTACGGGATTTGAGAATTGTCTTAGGAGCATATGGTCTCCATGAATTAACGACAGTACGAAAATAAGGTTGCGGGTTCGAACACTATTATGTCCCGACCGATGTGAATTCGGATCTTGGTGATTTCTGTTTGGGAGAGAACGTATGTGACTAAATTATAAAGATGGGGAATAAAAATAAAGATTCTCGAAAGAATAATAATACTATTAATAATAATAATAATATTCCAAGTAAATCATATCTGGATTGATTAGTGCCAAAATAAATCGGAATTGTAAAAGGGGTTATGCGTTAAACATATTAAGAGTGGACTACCATGTAACAGGCGAAATTAATTTTTTTAAAATTAATAATAATAATAAATATAAAAAACTACTTTTTTAAGAAGAATTTACTTTTTTATATATTTTGGACATAATAATGATGTTGGGAGTTGAAATGAAAAAATTGAGATTTTAAACTAATGATAATAATAATGAGAATATTTGAAGAAGGAGAAGAAGAATAATCAAAGAAGCTACTTTTATTTATTTCAGATGAAAATAAAAATCGCGAAAAATTGAAATATTATTCCGAGGATGATTACGGGTTACGATAATCATGACCTCCACAAATAATAATAATAATAATAATAATAATAATAATAATAATATTTAATAAAATATTTTTTTAAATTTATTTTTCTTATTATTCGGATGATGATGATGGATGATACTAGGGAAGTCAGCTGGCGAATTAATGTAATAATGTCAAGTGGTTGTAAATAATAAGTTAAGTTAATATGTGTAAAATGAAGGCAAATCCCTACATCTGGACCATTAGGTTAGAGTCCCTTTGTCGTATTCCTTCAACTAACGATTAGCATATCTTGGTTAGGAACCCGGGGAGAGTTTGCAGTTTCCCGGGTTGGTCTCATCTCAATCAAAGTGGAGGCGATAACATGGTCCATGTGATCGCGCCTACTTAGCCAACAGGTAATTGGTCCATGATCAAAAATGGTCATGGTGTTAACGAAGGTAAATCTGATACCTTCAGATATCAACGGTTCCACCACCCAAGGGAAGGGTGGTCAAAAGTGATAAATATTATGTAATCATTTTTCAGGAATAATTTGCCAAATTACCGGCAAATCAATGGTCAACAGATTTTGATTGTGTGTAAAATTTCATTTGTTTACTTAAATAAAATGCTTTTTTAGAATTTGCAAGGAAACAGTTCCAGGTTCTTGTTCTTGTAGAATAGTAAACCCTTGGTGACCGTTTAAATATCCGTCCCTATCCCTAGGATGGTGCCTTCATAATTTCCCTTTGATCTGAATGTATATAATTTGTGTGTTTTATGATGAGCCTTAAAGATAAAGATTAGAGTGTCCCGTTCAACCCTGTAGTACTGACTGGATGGCGCCCTTACATTTAGTTTGAGATCTTATATCTCAAAATATTTTTTTTATTGAGTATTAGTTGCGAGGGATTCGGACCGTAACACTCCCTGAGATAAATGCTGGTTGGGACTCAGGCTTTGAGCGGGTACAATACATCCTATCTACAGTTATTAACAAATTATAAGGGTTATTCAGCTAATATGTCCACCTGAAATAACTCGTGAACCGTTAGAGATACGGTACTGACATTCCATTTTCACCTTCGTTAATAGTATTAAGAAGCTCGTAGTTCAACATGCAGTGCTTTCTTTTGACAATGTATCAGCACACAGGTTTCCATATGAGAACTGCTGATGATACACTATCAAGCTTACGCTTGTAGTTACCGGCACGTTGCACAGCTCAAAACACAGGAGACTCAGTCTCAAGAGCATTGCCCATCACTGGAGCCCTGCACGCATACACAAAATATTATCCGCATCCGAACTTCCTTCATCCACGAATTGTGATCCCCGATATTGTAAATATTTAACTAGAGTATATTACACCTAAGGTATTGAGACGGATAAATCTGTTAATGTAATACAATAGGCCTGATACATGGCACCAGAACCCCTACAGTCACAGGTTTATGAGGGATTTTCTCTTGCAACAACTACAGACGTTCCTTCCTTCCATTAATTGAGGGCAGGAGCCAGTTAGGCTTAGATCAGATTTATGGTTTTATGGTTTCAAGGCTCTTTATTTATACATCATCATTCCTCCATATCAATGTCACGGGTCACCTGACCACAAGCAAAAATAAGGGTATACCTGACTGAAAATCAATGAACTTCATTATTTAGAAATTATAAGCAAAATTATCCGCATTGCCATACAGTTTGCATTCGCCAAGACACTAACTTGGTGGATATCTGCATCTGTGCAGGGCTCCACCCATCACCCCTGTTGAAAGAACTGAGGCAAACACGGGCATTTTAGATTACACGTTCCACTCATGTGTAAAAGGTGGTTGCATACACGGCAAAATATATCTTGCCCCGTCTCAAGTTTGAATAATGATGCCTGTAGTATCTGGGTAGGTGTACATCCTATCTACAGTTATTCACAAATTATACAGGGTTATTCAGTTAAGATATCCACCTCAAATCCTTAACAGTTAAAGATACTTTTTTTTTTTTTAAGTTAATAATTTCATGAGTTCCGTACTGAATAGAGAAATATACAATATTAAATAGAAGGAAGGATCCACCTTTTCAAGACTCTGTTCTTAAGTTGAACCAAACAGAAGTTACAACCTGTTCATTTGGGACCGGTTTCAACACATTTGAAGTGTAATCATCAGCCAATTAACAAGGTAGAGCAAAAATTAAATCATAAAGTTCTAAAAACACATAATTGATAACAGTCAAAAAGAGTACATAGAATAATTAACACTATTTCGTGTCAAAGCAATTCAGTTGATGTTCATAACACACTGATCACAGTCAAAAGAGTAAAATAACGTTGTTTGTAGAACTTGTGGATGAAAGGAGAAAACACATAAATACAGATCACCTTCAATACAAAACTCTAAACAAAGTTGTATGCAGAAAGTGCAGAGAAGCCCGAGAATTATGGATGACAGACAGGTCAGATCCTTCAAGAGAAGCACGACTATTTTAACTTGCATAAGAAAGTGAAAGAACTTGGTAGTTTGCAATGGAGATGATATGGTCAAATTTTGAGAGATGCCAATAATGAAATCGCCTTGGGTGTAGAAGGGAAACTCAAACGATGCAAGGAATATACAGAAAATCTCTTCAAAGATGACAGAAATGATCCTCCTTCACCTGACGAGAGAATAATTAAAAATAGCCCTGAAATAACAAAAAGTGAAGTTGTACATGCCGTAAAACTTCAAAAGAATGGTAAAGCAACTGGACCTGGCGGTGTGTACGCTGAAGTTCTCAAAGTAATAACAGAACAGGAATCTACCGGCCTCAATATCGTAACATCATTATTTAATCGTGTAATAAGTTTGATGTCTCACGTGCTCAAAATTTTCTTGCGAACCGTTCACATTAGAATATACAAAAAATGTGAATCCTACATGGATCAGAATCAGTTTGGTTTCCGAAATGGCGCTGGTACACGTGAGGCACTCTTTTCGTTAAATGTGTTTTTACAGATGTGCAGAGATATGAATGTTGATGTCTATAAACCATAAGAAAGCTTTTGATTGTGTCAGGCACAATAAGCTGATAGAGATTCTGAGATCAACAGGTATTGACTTCGGTGACTTATGTATAATCAGTACCCTGTACTGGAATCAGTTTGCAAATGTCAAAACTGATCAAGGAACTTCAGAAACTGCTTCTATCAGCAAGGGCGTCCGCCAGGGTTGTGTACTGTTACCTCTGTTGTTTAACATTTACTCAGAGGCAATCTTTAAAGAAACATTGGCAGACTATGGTGGGATCAAAATTAACGGGACAATCATCAACAACATCAGATATGCAGATGATACTGTTGTCATAGCTGATGGCATGCCTGCCCTTCAATACATGATAAACTCCTTAGTTTAGCACAGTGAAGAGTTTGAATTATATGTTAACCCCTCAAAAATGAAACTGATGGTGTTCCCTAAGGAGACAATTCGGACAAATCTCACAATAAAAGATAAAATAGTTGAGCAAGTGTCTTAAATATCTGGGTAGCATCTTGGATGACCAATGTAACTCCAAACGGGAGATAATATTTAGAATTGAGCAGGCCAGGAAACAATTCATTACCATGAAGAAATTCTTTGTGAGGTCAGATCTCAGTCTCCAACTAAGAATTTGTATGATCTGCTGCTATATATTTTATGTTCTCCTATATGGATGTGAAAGCTGGACTCTGGATCCAATCACAGAAAACCGTATTAATGCCTTCGAAATGTTCCTGTATCGCCGTCTCTTGCGGGTATCCTGGATAATGAAAATCTCAAATGCCGAGGTCCTTTGGCGGATAAAAAAGCAAAAAGAACTACTGCTCACCATAAAACAGAGTAAAACATAATACCTAGGACATATCATGAAGGTATCAGTTATTACAGCTTATTATCGAAGGAAAGATACAGGGGAAGAGATTTGTTGGAAGAAGAAGAAATTCATTGCTGAAAGACCTTCAAAGATGGTATGGCTGTACTTCAGAAGTGGCATTCCATTCTGTGCTGTCAAGATCAGAGCTAGTTACGTGGATCGCCAACCTCCGCTTCGAGACGGCGTCTTAAGAAGAACAACTCCTTTTGACTGTTATCATTGAGTTATGTGTTTTTAGATCTTCATGATTTAATTTTTGCTCTGCCTTGCTAATTAGCTGATGACGATGCTTCAAATGTGTTGAAACTGGTCCCAAATGAACAGGTTTTAACTTCTATTTGGTTCGACTTAATAACAGAGTGATGTAGATGTTGATTCCCATACGGAACCTAAAATATTTGTCCCGAATGAGTGAATTTATAATACCAATATAATGGTCCGTTATTGGACATTATAAATTTTCCAGCTAACTCATTCTTGGTTGCCTGCGTTTCGCCCTCATGTGCTAAGTTAGGCTCGTCAGTTGGGACTTAGCACACCACCCAAGACGCAAGGCTAGTGCATACCGTGGAGGCCACTGCATAGGCTATTTGAAGCCACCAGCAGTGCCAATGCACTATGAGAGCTATGTCTCATTTCCAAAAATAGATGCCTGCCTGGCCATCAAATGATGTAGATGTTGATTCCCATAGGGAACCTAAAATATTTGTCCCGAATGGGTGAATTTATAATACCTATATAATGGTCCGTTATTGGACATTATAAATTTTCCAGCTAACTCATTCTTGGTTGCCTGCGTTTCGCCCTCGTGTGCTAAGTTAGGCTCGTCAGTTGGGACTTAGCACACCACCCAAGACGCAAGGCTAGTGCATACCGTGGAGGCCACTGCATAGGCTATTTGAAGCCACCAGCAGTGCCAATGCACTATGAGAGCTATGTCTCATTTCCAAAAATAAATGCCTGCCTGGCCATCAAATGATGTAGATGTTGATTCCCATAGGGAACCTAAAATATTTGTCCCGAATGGGTGAATTTATAATACCTATATAATGGTCCGTTATTGGACATTATAAATTTTCCAGCTAACTCATTCTTGGTTGCCTGCGTTTCGCCCTCGTGTGCTAAGTTAGGCTCGTCAGTTGGGACTTAGCACACCACCCAAGACGCAAGGCTAGTGCATACCGTGGAGGCCACTGCATAGGCTATTTGAAGCCACCAGCAGTGCCAATGCACTATGAGAGCTATGTCTCATTTCCAAAAATAGATGCCTGCCTGGCCATCAAATGATGTAGATGTTGATTCCCATAGGGAACCTAAAATATTTGTCCCGAATGAGTGAATTTATAATACCAATATAATGGTCCGTTATTGGACATTATAAATTTTCCAGCTAACTCATTCTTGGTTGCCTGCGTTTCGCCCTCGTGTGCTAAGTTAGGCTCGTCAGTTGGGACTTAGCACACCACCCAAGACGCAAGGCTAGTGCATACCGTGGAGGCCACTGCATAGGCTATTTGAAGCCACCAGCAGTGCCAATGCACTATGAGAGCTATGTCTCATTTCCAAAAATAGATGCCTGCCTGGCCAAAAATTAAAATTATAAAATTTATAATGTCCAATAACGGACCATTATATTGGTATTATAAATTCACTCATTCGGGACAAATATTTTAGGTTCCCTATGGGAATCAACATCTACATCATTTGATGGCCAGGCAGGCATCTATTTTTGGAAATGAGACATAGCTCTCATAGCGCATTGGCACTGCTGGTGGCTTCAAATAGCCTATGCAGTGGCCTCCACGGGATCTTCTTCTCTCCAGGATCTCAAATCTGGGTAAACCTCAAGTGAACTCCACAACTCGTCGCAGAAGACACTCCTGTTATTTTTGATCGGCCGGGTGGCTATACATCTTTACTTTCCACTCGCGCCGAGCCAACAAAGCATATAGGCCGACTCCTCGTTGGATGTCAGCCTCCCTACCACCAACCACCATGACGACCACCACCACGACCATCACCACTACCTTTGCGACCGCTGCTCACACCTTTTCCTCGCTTTCCATCACAACTGTTACGTCGTCCCATTCATCGCCGCTTCTATCCACCTCTCTCCCCGCGCTACCTCCTGTTGATCCACCTCGACTATTACGTATTCCTCCCCGCTACTTCACCCGCCCTTCTACGCTGTCTACATCTGCCTTGCCGACCACGACATCAACACCACCACTGTCCGTCGTAACAGCAGCAGCCGCTCATCAACCTCCAACACCGTCAGACACATCAGCCACAAACGAAGTCTTCAGTTGCGTCGTCCGCGGCGTAAGCCCACTCATCCCGGCAACTGACATTCAAGAACAACTTCGCCTTCAAGCCATACCCGTCAAGAGGGCATTCCGTATCTACAACTCCACCGGTCCGACGTATTTAATCAGACTTCAGCTTTCCAGTGCAGCAGCCGTCGCCCACCTGATCTCCAGCGGAGCACTTCTCTACGGCCGTCGTCATCCCGTCGAACCCTCTCGTTCACCTCCCCGCCCTAGATATCACCACTCCACCTCTCGTCGCCATACCCGGCCTGATCATCCTCCCTTCCAACGCTCTATCTATGTCCGTCCAACTCCTTCTTCTGCTAATATCTCCCTCCCACCACCACCGACCCTTGAACATCTCCGACACCTCACAACTGTCCTCTATCACATCGCTTCAACACTTTACCACCTTACACTTCCACGAAACTTCCTTCTCGACACTCCTGTATAAATCTCAATCCGTATAGCCAGTCATCCAAATTTTCACACCGTTTTTCCCTCTTCTTCATTTCAAACATCCCACTGTTCTCTCCACATCTCCCGGCCCGAGAGATCGCGACACGATCTAGGGGGCCCGCCCCGTCCTTCGGGCGGGGAATGAAAGCTCTGCAGCAGCAGCAGCCTCCACGGTATGCACTAGCCTTGCGTCTTGGGTGGTGTTCTAAGTCCCAACTGACGAGCCTAACTTAGCACACGAGGGCGAAACGCAAGCAACCAAGAATGAGTTAGCTGGAAAATTTATAATGTCCAATAACGGACCATTATATTGGTATTATAAATTCACTCATTCGGGACAAATATTTTAGGTTCCCTATGGGAATCAACATCTACATCATTTGATGGCCAGGCAGGCATCTATTTTTGGAAATGAGACATAGCTCTCATAGTGCATTGGCACTGCTGGTGGCTTCAAATAGCCTATGCAGTGGCCTCCACGGTATGCACTAGCCTTGCGTCTTGGGTAGTGTGCTAAATCCCAACTGATGAGCCTAACTTAGCACACGAGGACGAAACGCAGGCAACCAAGAATGAGTTAGCTGGAAAATTTATAATGTCCAATAACGGACCATTATATTGGTATTATAAATTCACTCATTCGGGACAAATATTTTAGGTTCCCTATGGGAATTAACATCTACATCATTTGATGGCCAGGCAGGCATCTATTTTTGGAAATGAGACATAGCTCTCATAGTGCATTGGCACTGCTGGTGGCTTCAAATAGCCTATGCAGTGGCCTCCACGGGGGACCGGGATCTCCAAGAGGCTTTTAACATTCAAGAGCTCTGGTTGGGGACACGACGACTGCTCTCCTCTGCTTCAACGCAACGCATATTTTTTCTTCGGCCGGGTGACTGCTCAACTTTACTTATCACCCTGCCGAGACAACAAAGCATATAGGCTGGCACCACGTAGGAGGTCGGCCTTCCCACAATGCTCTACACCTGCCTTGCCCGCAACGTTCCTCTCGTCTTCTCAGACCAAGATGTCCTCGCTGCTCTTCGTCCGGCGGGTGCCTATGGTGCCTGCCGGGTAGTCGACGACGAAGCTCAACCACTATCCGATGTACTTCTCTATTTATCCACTCCAGCCGACGTCTCTACCATCATCAAGAATGGCGCACGCATCCACAACCATCTCTATACAGTTGAACCTACTCCAGAGGATCTTTTGGCTGAGCTACCGGACACCGACGACCCTCCGCCTGGAACCATCGATCCGCCCGCTACGACCACACCACCTCCCTACTGCTCACCCCCGCCCCCTTTGTCCTTCCCTCCTGTTACCTCTGCCACTACTCTAACCACTGCTACCTCCACCATTACCACCTCAGTTCACACCTCCTCTTCCCTTCCTATCACTACTACTGTTACCACTCATCCTTCCCCTCTCATGACATTTCCTTTCCCCTTACCTCCCTCCACTGACCCCACACACCCCCAGCGCTCATCACTTCCGTCATCTGAAGAGGGATATTCCCATCAAGATACTCCTGGCAACTTGGCACAGCCACCATTGGTCCCACCGCCTTCCACCAGCACTACCACCTTTAGCTGTGTCGTCTGCGGTGTGGAGCCCAGTCTTCCATCAGCATCTATCATCCAAACACTCCGCCAGACAGGGATACCAGTGCGCCGAGCCTTTCGGATCTATAACTCCGCTGGACCCACCTATCTCGTCCGCCTTCATCTGCCGACTGCTGAAGACGTTGAACGCCTCATCGCCACCGGGATCCACCTCAACGGCCGTCATCATCGCATAGAACCATCTCGCTCACCTCCACCACCTTCATCTCATCCCTCCACACCTCGAAGTAGTCCCCGGCCGGCCCCACCTCCCCAACCACCTCCTCCATCATTTCATCCTTATCTCTTCCCGCCCCCACCTCCTTACTTTCCCCCACCTCCCTCTTTTGATATCCTTCGCCTTCTTCTAACTTCGCTTGTTAGCTTCTCCTCCTTTTATAACACCCTTGCCCTTCATTTATTTTCCTCTCACCTTGTATAACCCCTCTCCTCTTTGTTCACAGCTCATTTTGACATAATCACAACTGTATTCTCACTTCAATAAAGAATAAATACTTAGGAATAGACGCAATTCCCCTCCCATCTCCTAACTTTCCACATCCTTTACCCACCTCCTTCTTCCATCACATCTCCCCAACCCGCCCGCATCTCTTGGCCAGAGAGAGGGCGACACCCTCTAGGTGGCCCGCCCCACCCCTTCAGGGTGGGGAATGAAAGCATTTAAGCAGCAGCAGCCTCCACGGTATGCACTAGCCTTGCGTCTTGGGTGGTGTGCTAAGTCCCAACTGACGAGCCTAACTTAGCACACGAGGGCGAAACGCAGGCAACCAAGAATGAGTTAGCTGGAAAATTTATAATGTCCAATAACGGACCATTATATTGGTATTATTAATAACAGAGTATCGAAAAGATGGATCCTTCCTTCTATTTAATATTGTATAGTTTAAGATACTGACATTCTGTTTTCACTTTAGTTTATGGTACTAAGGGTTTCATAGTTAAACATGCAATACTTTTCCAGGCTTTTGACGAAATTTATGAATATATTATTATTATTATTATTTTGCTTTACGTCCTACTAACTTCTTTGACGGTTTTCAGAGATGCCGAGGCGCCAGAATTTTGTCCCGCAGGAGTTTTTACGTGCCAGTAAATCTACTGACATGAGATTTGACATATTTGAGCACCTTCAAATACTACCGGACTGCGCCAGGATTGAACCTGCCAAGTTGGGGTCAGAAGGCCAGCACCTCAACCGTCTGAGCCACTCAGCCCAGCGACGAAAGTTATTGGCTCACACGTTTCCATATGAGAATGTTATTTCACGCAATAACTGCTTATGATATACTACCAAGTTTACACTCATAGTTATTGGAATGCCACACAGATTGCAGCACAAGAGAATTGGTCTCGAGATCTGTGAAGTCAGTCTCGAGTCTCGAGCGAGAGCGTCGCCTATCACTATGTAATGGCTAACTGCTGCACTAATGGCATTAATAGTGCTGCCATGTCACCCAATGCCATCCTGTCAATAGGGTCTGCTTCTGATGACCTGATCCTTCTGTTCTTGAGTTCTGCCCTTTTCTGTACCATTCCCAACAGACTGTGGCTATGATGAACATGATGCATTCAACACTTCTGGACTACATCTCTGTAAGATATGTTGCAGTCTCTCACGCCAATAATGCAACCTCCATAGAGTTCTCAGACAATCAAGAGACAATTTCAATGCCAGCTAACCTTAACTGACCTTTCCATCAAGCAGTATGGCCTTGTTACTGAACGACAAGTGGCGATAGGTTTGTGATGCATTACTAACTGGCCTAGACTCTGTATGTACAGGCAAAACCGTATTGAAAAGCTATTTATTTATCCAGTATTTGACACTGTACTCATACTGTGAAAATACATATCAAAGAGCAGCTTATGTTAGATGTGTGATTTTGGTGAACAGTAGTGTATATTTAAACTAGCGATCTGCCTCGGCTTCACACAGAAGAAAATTTAAATTTATGGTGATAGGCTTTGTAAGGTTTTTATTTTAGGCATTAGTTGCCTCCCTCCCCCCAATGTACAGTATGTACGTGGTGAAGTATAAAATTTTTCCAAGGCTCTTCCAGATGCCTACCTGTTAGCTTGATTCTTCCTCCCTATGTGATATTTAAACCATTCCTGCACTTTCACTAAAATGATAAATCCTAATCCATTCATGCAAAATACATACTGTAAAGGGTGCAAATAAACAGGTGCCCACATGTTCCAGGAGTCTACGTTATTTCCACAGGCTCCTCAGATTCCAGTGCTGTACTTCTGTAGAATGTAAACTTTTTTGACTACCCACAATGAAAGTTTTGAATTTTTAAACATATTTTGTGATGTCTATTGCAAAATTATAACACCAAATTTCTGATATGCAAGTACGACCAGCTGCATACATCATTTTCCCTGCCAAGAATCTTGATTCACCAAGACCAAGTGAGCAGTGATAATGCATTGTTTATTTATAGTTCATTTGTGAGTTTTGTTTAGTAAATTACATATAACGAGTTTGTTTCATTAACCAGTGGTATGTCACAACAAAGAAATATTTTATCCTTCACTGGGAAAGGAAATAAGATTTATTTAAATTGAATAAAAACTACGCACAGAAGTACATTACTATTTGAAATAACAATTTAATTTCTAATGTTATGGTTGATTTTTAAAGTGAGAAGAAAAAGAAGCACTTAATAAGGGATTTGTTATGGATAGATACATACCATTGTAGACGTTTTTGACAGAGCATTTTATGCTCCATAATTCTTACATACCTATTTGGGGTCTATCATTAACACTTGGGCCGAGTATCCCAAGATAGCATTCGGATGGCAATGTTTTCTTTGACTACCTTCACTAAAATTGCCACTGCTCGGTTCCTTCTTTTACACCTAGAGCACACCCTAAACCCATACACTAAATAAACCATACACCTAAATCTTCCTTGATTAATGATCTATGCAATGGTGAAAAAACACACCAAAATCTGTTAGGTGGTTCTTGAGATAAGCCCACACAAGCACAAACAGACTATATGAAAATCCACAGCCTGTTTCCAGTAATTCAACCGGGTCAGTGATGGAATGAATGAAGCCCCATCTAGTGACGAGGATAGGAATTGTGCTGACTGCCGAAGCCTGTCGCACTCCTCTGGGGCAATGACAAATGACCGACAAATGAAATGAAATGAAATGAAATTGGAGAGTGTTGCTGGAATGAGTGATGACAGGGAACACCAGAGTACCCGGGATTTGAACCACGGAACCCAGCAGTGAGACGCCGGCGTGCTGCCGCCTGAGCCATGGAGGCTCCCCACAAACAGACTATATACCAGGGACTATTTTATAAAATGCATAGATGCATGTTTTTTTTCTTTTTTCAATTATTTCCATACTGGTAGTCATAATACAAATTTTGTCTCTGGAGATTTTGTACTGTGCTCATTTAATCACTGTTCTTAAAATCTTCTATTTTAACCTCCAAGATTATGGTCATTATTTAAACTGCAAAAATGATCTTCATGTCAATCACATCTGCTGCAATTTAATACAGTTATTATATTCTACTTCCACTATTACCTCAAACTTCCAATACTACCACGGTTGTAAGAAATGTATACGTACCTGAACTTTGTATATGAAGTCTGAAGAAAATGTTCCTAGTTTAGAGAAGTGAAACCAATGACAGGAATATCGGAACTAAAATTACTGACAAATGATATGCATCCCCACTTATATATCAGGTCAAAATTTTTTAATGACACATATTTTTAATTTTCATCAAATGCGCCACAAAACTAATTTTCCCTGATTTACATTTTTGAACATAGCAGACTGCTATTGAATATTGTAACTAACTACATGGCTTTAAAACCATACATATGTATATGAGAAGCAGAAATGAGCTTGTTGGGGCAGAGAAGAGATACAAGGTGTCCGGATTAAAGGCATGATAATATAAAATTTAATAACTTGAGAAATAATGGAGATATTTATTGGCGGTTTGTTTCTACAACTAGGGTAACTCAAAATGTTTTCTGTGTTCGCTTGCAGTGGTACTGCATGCGCGTGCGTGTAACTGCGTGAAGCACGCCGGTAACCATGTGGAATCCACAGCAGAAGGTATTCCGTGTGCTTTCTCTCGTGGAGATAAAATCCGTTACACTAGTACAAAGTATATTTTGGCGTGAGTATGAACTGTTACCAACTGATAATGTTCCCACTTACGTAACAATCATGAAATGGGACAGGCACCTTCGAGAATCTGGGACCTAGCTGTCGATGTCAGGCCGCCACGCCAAGCACGCAGTTTCAGAGGCTACTGTTGACTTAATCCATGAGTCCTTCAAGCAGAGCCATCGTAAGTCAATTCGACAAGCAAGTAGGCACTTACAGTTACCTCGTTCGACATTACACAATGTCATCCACAAAAGGTTGCGCCTACGGGCGTACAAAGTGCAGCTTTATCAGAAAATCAAACCTCAGGACAGGCCGCTACGGAATGCATTCACAAAAATTCTGGCAAAAATTGATGGAAATGAGGCGTTCCTCGATTCGGTCTGTTTCTCGGACGAGGCTACATTCCATATTTCCGGCACAGTAAACAAACACAATTGCTGCATATGGGGATCTGAACACCCCCCCCCCCACGTAGGGATAAGAGTTGGAACGGGACTCTCCGAAAGTGAACATGTGGTGTGGATTGTTGAAGGACAGCATTATTGGCCCATTATTCTTCGTGGAGCCTACAGTTAATGGAACACGTTACCTAGACATGTTGGAGCAGCATGTTGTGCCACAACTTCCTCGTAACATGATCTTTCAGCAAGATGGTGCACCATGCCATTATGCGGAAGTTGTGAGGGATTTCTTGAATCGCGAGTTCCCAGATTGCTGGATAGGGAGAGGTAGTCCATCAATTGCTTCGCTCCCTAGAAGCCCCAACATTATGCCACTTGATTTCTTCCTGTGGGGGTTTGTCAAGAATCAAGTGTACCAGACACCAGTTCGTGATTTACCAGATCTGCGTCATCGCATTTGTGCAGCTATCATAAATGTTACGCCGACAATGTTGCAGAACACTTGGAGAGAAGTGGAATACCGGTTAGATGTCTGTCGCGCCACTAATGGTGCGCATTTAGGTTTGTCAGGTAAGTAATCAAACATTTTGAGTTACCCTACTTGTAGAAACAAACAAGTAAATATCTCCACTGCTTCTCAAGTTATTAAATTTTATATTATTATACCTTTAACCCGGACACCATGTATATAAGAGACACAGATTGATGAGGGCAGAGTCCTTTTCTGAAGATGACAATACATGACGATATCAAGACTGTCTTCATCCTTTAATATTTTCTGTTTAAGATTGTCCCTTATTTATTCTATCACTTCCACTTCCCATCCTCACTAGTCATTGAGTGTATCAGTGTGTGTTATTATCCAAGTTACTATAATCCTATATATGAGTTTATTATCGCGTGTAGTTTCTTTCGTACATGATAATGATAGCTTTATTTTAATTTATTTTATATGGAACTTAAAATCTCTTCAATTAATATAGTTGTTTAATATATGCGAGAGTTCTGAAAATTTGTCCTGAACAGTTGTATTTTAACATATTTAAACCCAGTCCTTTTTTTTTTTTTCATCCGTTCGTTCCAAACAACTAGACCTTTTAGGACTCCTTCAAATCATTTTGTACACGATCCCTGCCAATATATTTTAAAAATACCAAATACTAAAAGAATGAAGATAAAAAATGATTTAGAAGGTAAGAATTTTATATCAACACCAATATTTATACTTCTAAATTTATATTTAAAAATATCAAAATATAAGAACATATCTGTGTAGTTGGAATTTCTATGACATCATGGTACTCGTAGCATATATATATATATAAAAAATTGGGCAAATAGCAACTGAGCAGTGGTCACTTGGTAGGCCAAGGCCCTTCAAGGGCTCTCTAGTGCTATGGGGTTTGGTTTTGGTTTTGTTTACCAAGAGAATACATGGAAAACAGCTGGTTTCATTTCTATTTAGATGACAGGAGATTTTGGCATGTAATGCTGTCAGTTTTCTTCTTTACTACTACCACTTTTCACCACACCTGGGGGGTTGCGTGGTGCACATGTGGATATTGCCCTGTTTTACAGCCAGAAGCCGTTCCTGATGCCAACCCTATGGAAGGATGTAATCACTATTGCATGCTTCTGTGGTGGTTGGTAGTGTGGTGTGTTGTGTTGTACGAATATGAAGAGTAAAGTGTTAAGAGAAACACAAACACCATGTCCCTAAGCCAGAAGAATTAATCATACGATTAAAATCTCGACCCGATCGGGAGTTGAATCCAGGACCCTCTGACCTGAAGGTTTCAATACAGACCATTCAGCCAAGGAGTTGGACCAATACTGCATTCTATTTCCTAAAAATTCTCTAACTAGTCAACAAAGGGTGATGCAAATCAACATCAAAGAGAAGAGATCAGTGAACATACCCACGGTAACCCAAACCCAAGTTACGGTCATACAAAGGAATTTTCTATACAGGAAACACGACCTTGACCTATACTCAGGCATGGGATATGCAAAAGTTTCACATAGCCCGAGTAACAGTTGAATGTGGGCTTCAATGTGTTGACATGCCACTAATCTACTGATATGGTTCTTTCAAGTTTAGGAGCTCCAAATTCAAATCAACTGTCAGTATTTGGTTCCTGAACCTTGAGCAAAGACTTGAGGATATCAGCACTGTATTATAAAGAAAGAGAACAAGGGTCAGAAAATAACTCAGATTATAATAATCGTCATATTCTTAGTAATTTTTTCATGAAAACATATTCAAACTGATTTACATATATTTACTGACAAAATGTACATATAAAGTGCGACAGTATAGTTCAGCACATAACATTCACTATTATTGCTTGTGGATTGCATATTAGAGTAAGGATTCTGAGAGAGTATTTAGAGTAAATATTCAATCATCAGTATTTAAAATACTAAACTTATTGGAAGCCATCCCAACAGATTTAGGAACTAAGTCATCATCGTCATCGTCATCGTCATCATCCTCCTCATAGTCTTCCTCTTCGTCTTCATCATCTGTCTGCGAATTCTCTGAATTCTCTTCATTTTCTTTCCCCCTTCTCTCCTGACTAGGTTGTGGTACATCATCTTCCGAAGACTCTGAATCATACTGAGCTTGATGAAATTGTTCTTCATTCCCAGCTCCAGTAGTTGCAGCCTGTATCCAGCGGACAAGTTCGACTTCCTCATGATGCTCCCATTGCTCTGGAGACAGAAGAGAAGAGTGGTTACAGGGAACAAGAACAAAATACATTAATTTAATCAATCCACTTACAGCAAATGACCAACTACAGTACTACCAAGTAACACATTCAATGTTATGCTTTGATATATTTTCATAACAAAGAAGTACTCTGACATTAAACAAGGTCCGATCACAGTAATGCATCAAAGATGTCCCCTGACCCATTTTCCCTTCCTTAACAAGCATCTATTGGTTTATTTACACATAAGACTACTCTACATCCACATCGTCACTACTGGTTTTTATACTCAAGAAGAAATATTTTAGACAAAAGACAGACATGGCATGCCGTTATTAATGTTTGAAGCGTATTTGTTGTTTCTCATCTCATTTTATCATGTTTTTATTACAGGTATGTGTTTACCGATTATATGAGTTTTAAGATACTATCACAATTATTTGTAGTTGATGATGATCCAATGTGGGTCAAAACATGTGTTACTTGTAAAATAATACTATAATTTCCATTTAATAATTAAGCGGACGGTCTAAATGTACTGAAAATATAATAGTTTCTTTTAAGAGAGACTTAATGTTAAAAAAATATTTGGCAAGTCGCCATGAAGTTCCTCCGTGTTCGGTGGTTCTTTACAGTAGTCTTCATTGCTGCATAGCTTTCTGCTCCTACGTCATTCGGTATTTGTTTGATGAACATGTATTTCGGTCGTCCGAGTGATGTCTTTCATTAAACAAAACCTTCTGCTATTGTCTGTGCACATTCTACAGTAAAAAGTACCCACCATGACAAATGCTGCTTTTCAAAGAGGTATATTAAAGATCTCCTCTAATTTACCATCTAAAAGGCATTTGATATTAGATATCTTATGCTTCCATGAGTTTTAATTTGCTGAGATTATATATGGAAAATGTGAATTCGGTGCTTCATGGCTTTCATTCACACCTGAAGAATTTAGGGGCTCTTTTCATCAAATTATTAACAGTACACATTGTCTGGTCAACATTTTAAAGCAATGTCCTAGGAAGAATGATTTTGC
This sequence comes from Anabrus simplex, assembly GCF_040414725.1. NCBI lineage: Eukaryota > Metazoa > Arthropoda > Insecta > Orthoptera > Tettigoniidae > Anabrus > Anabrus simplex. Next base: position 340,636,885 of record NC_090268.1, on the reverse strand, counting down.
AAACTTTGTCATAGTTTAAGGTAGTACCTTCAAGAGCCAAGTTAACTCAAATCATGGAAAAGGAAAATTATTTGTCAGAACAGTAGCACAGCACCTGATAAAATTTTGCTACAAGTTTGTTGGCCATTTTTGGTCTGGATTCAAAGCAGTAATTTCATGCAATAGAAAACTTATCCATTATATGGCACTAGCTTCAGATAGTGAAGATCAGTAGTGGCAATTTGTGGAGAAAACACTGCATTTTTATTCCATTTTAGCTGGCTGAAACTAGGAATTCTTAGAAAAAAAAAAAGCAATTTGTACAAGCCCTGTTGTCTTATCAGCTGTTACTCCCGTGGAGTAATAGTACTCCATCATTTGTAATAATCACATAACCGTATTTCAGTTGAGAATTGTAGTGTAGACACAGTATATTGGATAGTATTTTGCCTATTATATTCGTGTGTATCTTTGTGTACGGTAACCCATTTAATACTTGAGCATTTAACCAAACGGCAGGTTTAATTTCTCTTACGACATAGTAGGATAAAGTAGTACTAATATTAATCTGTCTATGCATTTAACTTTCATTTCTATTTGTGCTTAGTAATAACCTATTGTAATTAGGATATGTCTGAACGTAGTTTAAAAATTACTGTAGTGTATTGTAGAAACTTATTATAAATTAGAGTGCTTATTCTATTATTCTGAGTACGGTAGTCTTGCAAATTTCAAATTTTAATTGTAATTTCCATTTCTGTTTGTGCTTAGTAATAACCTGTTGTGATTAGGATACATCTGAACGTAGTTTAAAATTATTCTAGTGTATTATAGTATCTTATCAGAAATTAGTGTGTTTAGAGTTACTAGAATTCTGTTGTGGTAATTAGGGTAGACTTAACTGCAGCTTAGAATTGTGTAATTCTTGTGTATTATTTTTCGTTTTCAGTAATTAACATCAATTTTCATCTTGTTAGGGTGTTGTAAGAAAAAAAAAATCGTAAAACTAACTAGTATTGTAGTGTAATAGTAGCCCATATTAATTACATTATTTTGTCGTATGATCTTTGTGAACTATCCTAGATAATATTTCTTTCCTTTCATTTATATTTTGCACAGAATAAGTTATCTTATTTTTACTTTTCTTTTCATTATTCAGTAAAGAATGGCTAAGGAGTGCAACTGTAGGCACTGTGGGTGTGGCCAGGCATTAAGGAATATGAGGGAGGAGTTTGAGAGTTTGAGGGAGGAGTTTGAGAGTTTGAGGGAGATAATTAGGATTCTCTCAGAGGACAGGAAGGAAAGTAGGCCTCTCTCAAACAATGTACAGGATACAGTAGGTGTAAAAGAGGAATGGGAAGGAAAGGGGGAAAATGAAGAAGACAGGGGGTCTAATGTTTTAAGGGGAAGGAGACTGCAGGCTAAGGGCTACATTCAGGATCAGAATTCAGGACAGGTGTCTGTAAGAAATTGGTAAGAGTCACTGCAGACAGAGCAACTGAGGGAAGATGAGGAACAGGGAACTGTTGCTGAGAAGTGTGGAAGTAGGAGGAAGGAAAACGGTAGGAAAGGGAATTGTGCAGTAGTGGATAGGAAAAGACAGGTGGAACAGGGTCATAGAATGGAGAAAAGGGAGGAGGAAGTAGCTTCTGCAGCAGTCAGGAAAGATAAGACTGACCAGGAGGGGAGGGGACCCAATGAGGTGGGTAGGGTTGAGGCTCTGGTCATGGGCGATTCCATTGTTAGACATGTGGGGAAAGTGTGTGGAGGAAAGGGAACCAGGGTAGAGTGTTATCCAGGAATTAGGTTAAGGCAGATGTTGAGGAAAGTAGAAGAGCAGGAGGAGGGAAAGGAGAAGGTGGTAGTGTTTCATGTTGGTACCAACAATGCAAGACAAGCAGGTATAAGTACAAACATAGTTGGGGATCTGTGGGATCTAGTAAATGCAGCACAGGTGAAGTTTAAGGAAGCGGAGATTGATATCATTGGAATAGTGTGTAGGAGGGATACTGACTAGAAGGTGATTGGGGATTTAAATAAGACTATGGAGTACCGGGCGAGTTGGCCGTACGCGTAGAGGCGCACGGCTGTGAGCTTGCATCCGGGAGATAGTAGGTTCGAATCCCACTATCGGCAGCCCTGAAGATGGTTTTCCGTGGTTTCCCATTTTCACACCAGGCAAATGCTGGGGCTGTACCTTAATTAAGGCCACGGCCGCTTCCTTCCAACTCCTAGGCCTTTCCTATCCCATCGTCGCCATAAGACCTATCTGTGTCGGTGCGACGTAAAGACCATAGCAAAAAAAAAAAACAACTATGGAGTGGGTACGTGGGAACTGGGAGTGAGATTTCTAGATCCTATTCGGTGGGTAGGAGATAGGGATCTGCGTTCAGATGGCCTTCACTTAAACCACAGTGGTACATTCAGGGAAACTGGGTGGCCTAGGGAGCGGTGATAAGGGAACAGGGAACTGGAAGTCAAGTAGGGAAGACATAAAAATGTTAGTGCTCAACTCTAGAAGTATTGTAAAGAACGGAATAGAATTAAGCAATTTAATAGATATATATAGTTACCTGATATTGTAACAGGAGTTGAATCATGGCTGAGAAATGATATAATGGATGCAGAAATTTTCTCATGGAACTGGAATGCGTATCGTAGAGATAGGATAGAATGGTAGGAGGGGGGAGTATTCATTCTGGTGAAAGAAGAATTTGTAAGCTACGAAAAAGTTAAAGATGACAAACATGAAATTCTAGGTACAAGACTCATCTCTAAAGATAATAGGCAGCTTGATAGATTTGGAGTGTACAGACCGAGAAAGGGTAGCGCTGACGCTGATTCAGAATTATTTGATAAGGTAATAATTAATCAGCTATAAGAAACAATATGGAAAGGAACGTGTTTGGAATAATTTACCAAGGGAGATGTTCAATAAATTTCCAATTTCTTTGCAATCATTTAAGAAAAGGGTAGGAAAACAACAAATGTGCCACCTGGGCGTCTGTATAAATGCAGATCAATAATGATTGATTGATTTCCTTTATTTTCTTAAGTTATTCACAAAATTATCGGTGGAAATATGCAAAAAATGTTGTTCATCGTGGCCAACTGATTTATATAGCGCCACAGTAAGTAGTGAAGACTTTGCATGTACTGTGAGGAAGGGTAGCAAGGGTATCGTGTGATTTGATCTCTTTTTTTTTTTTGCCAATGTTATGAACACTGAGATATGATTCACCCGCTTGCCGCATGCATTCGTCAGTCTGACAGTCTCTTCAGTGTGTGTTAGTTTTGTGTGTAGTCAAATACTAAATGATTTTTAATATTATAATTACACCGTGCTTCTACTTATTTGTAATACTTATGTAATATTGTTCCTTTGGTGAAAATTATATTGTATAGTATTGAAGAAAAATCCCAAGAACACTATTATTATAACACTTAAGTTGGTAAACTGTCACCTTTCTGTCAAAATTCGCCCAGGGAGCATTAAAAAACTTACCATTTTGTAGCTTTTCCCCAGTTTTGATTTTTGTACACCCCCTCCCCGCCACCGGCCGCAATATGCCACAAACCTGGGTACCTTTAGTTGTCTGTACACTTTTCACTTCTCCCCCACACACTTCTAATTCCCAATCACCACTCCTGGTTAAACTGAGCAACGTATTGCAAGAATTCAATTACTGCATGGACAGAGGAAAATGATGAAATGGATCTGAATACCAGCAAGACAGTACTGTTAGTCTTCAGAAAGGGAGGAAAATTAGCAGGTAGTAACTTCCTCCTTACATAAAAGGAACAATGAATGAAAATTAATAACCAGTTTAAGTGTCTAGGGATCACTATCCAGGTAACAGGATTAATTTCTCGATCAATCTGAGACAGACAAGCACACTGATTCTCTCTCTCTCTCTCTCTCTCTCTCTCTCTCTCTGATTGTATTGGCCATGAGATCCATTTGTACAATTAAACATCCTCCACACTTGTCATTAGACATAGCTATGACAATGTTCAAAGTGAAAGTGCTGTTGATAGCCACATATGGCATGGAATTAATATGGGAAGTACAAGAATCTGAAAACCTGAATGCAAGGTTCCATAAACGAGTTTTGAATGTGTCAAAGTATATGCTATCCCAATAGAATTATGTTCTTGCGAAGGAGATATTCTTAGTGGACGATGTTAAACTCCAATTCCTCTTGACATCTACAGTGAACTATAAAGAGCTACTACAGGAGTTTCATACAAAGAAAGCTACTATGGGACAATTTCTACAGGAAACATGTGATGATATACTGAGACTGGATATGAGCAGGATATGACTTACAGCACATGGTCACCAGGTTCACTGTACATGGATTTCACCACGAAGAATGTAAAACAGAAGGATTACATGATCCGGGATCTAACTGTATGTGCAAATGATGCGAGCATGCATGTGAAAGTTATCATGCTATGAACTGTATAATGTATGGCCATTGGCTGCAATAAAGATTGTTTTCCAGTATTCATTGTTCAATTTATTTGTCCTCAAAAATATTCCATAGAAACTAATGTTACATTTCCACGCATCTATTCTTCCTCAAACTATCGTTTTATCGCATCGATCATCAAAAAATATTTGTCCTCGGCCACAATTTCCCGCAATGATTGATCATTTGTAAGAAAATTATACACAAACTTTTTTGAATTGAAACTGTCAACTCAATACTTCAGCTTAGAATAGCAGCAACCTGTTATGGAAGAATGTATGAGCGATTCCGAACTGATAGTCTTGAGCAAGGATCTTGTAGGCTGGAGTGCAATGCACGCACAACCACACTACGAGATTCCTGGCTTTAACACTTCTCCTCAACCCACTAACCGACCCCTAGTAGTATTCTTATTTACAAGAATTAAAAAGGAGGCACTGTAAAACTCAGATTTGCCACCATTTTCCGTGTTGCTATTAGATTGGAATAATAACAGTAAGTTATTTGTTAAATAGACCACCTAATCAATACAAAGTCTAGTCTTGGATGATTTACATAGATCTGTTAACTAATAGTGGTACATGTTTTGCCTTGTATGAAGGCATCATCAGCCATTGTCTTAACCTTAGATTGAAAATAAGCATCTAATTAACATGTAATAATGAAAATTTTAAAAACCTTGAAGAGATTTGAAGTAAAATAACATTAAAAATAACAATGATGGTTTAAAAAATGTAAGATGTTATGAGTTACAATGGTGGAAGTATTAACAAAATTAACATTAAAAGGCTGCTATAATAAGTACAATGGATAAAACATCAGACTGTTATTGCTATAAAAATAAAGTTGACTGTCCGGCGGTTACAATTAGAAGATGGCGAAAAATCATATATATTCAAAACAAAGAAGAGAGAATAAAAGTCGAAGGTTGGTCGAGAGAACGAAATTAATCATAATCTTGAAGATAAAAGACTAAAGTCAGAGGCATATGGTGAAGTTGTAGAACACATTGAAGATATGAAGTTGTAGAATAGAAGTTGAAGAACAGTTTTAAATTGGATCTCTATGGACCATCTCAATTTGAAGCAATGCTCAAATGTTGCAAAAATGTGAGTTTGTTGATATTCTAGTAGAAAAGGCATATAACAGTGGAATCTGTAAAAGGAAACAAGAAACGTAGAGTTAATTGTGAGAAAAGATGTTTTAAAATTATTGAAGTAGAATCGTGTACACTTACCATTTGACGATGACGAAGATAACTTGTAACGCTATGAGTCAGAAGTATTTGCAACAATAGACTTCTTACTACGTGTGTTATAGCTGAAGGTTTGTGTTGGAGGGGGATCTGTTTGCGGTAACGTAACTATTGGCTTGTTTGTAGTACTTGGAGGGGGGCTGCTATTAGTGGGAGGGAAGGAGGAGAGTGTATTACTGCGCGTGTTGTATCGGTGTATCTGTTCATGAACAGATTCTTATTCTATTACAAAAATCAACTCCCCTCACCAATATATTCTTAAAAATCTTCAACCTCACATCAATTAGCGTTCCCACCTCCTCTACAGCTAATACACTCCCCTCCCTTCCCCTCACAGCTAGTACTTCTAATTCAAATGCAACCAATAAACCCATAGCCACACCCACTGTAACATCGCTCCCTCCAATGGCCTTACACCGATACAACACGCGCAGTAATACACTCTCCTCCTTCCCTCCCACTAATAGCAGCCCCCGTCCAAGTACTACAAACAAGCCAATAGTTACGTCACTGTAAACAGATCCCCCTCCAACACAAACCTTCAGCTATAACACACGTAGTAAGAAGTCTACTGTTGCAAATACTTCTAACTCATAACGTAACGAGTTATCTTCGTCATCGTCAAATGGTAAGTATACACGATTCTACTTCAATAATTTTAAAACATCTTTTCACACAATTAACTCTACGTTTCTTGTTTCCTTTTACAGATTCCACTGTTATATGCCTTTGCCACTAGAATATCAACAAACATTTTTGCAAACATTTGAGCATTGCTTCAAATTGAGATGGTCCATAGAGATCCAATTTAAAACTGTTCTTCAACTTCTATTCTACAACTTCATATCTTCAATGTGTTCTACAACTTCACCATATGCCTCTGACTTTAGTCTTTTATCTTCAAGATTATGATTAATTTTGGATCTCTCGACCAACCTTCGACTTTTATTCTCTCTTCTTTATTTTGAATATATATGATTTTTCGCCATCTTCTAATTGTAACTGCCGGACAGTCAACTTTATTTTTATAGCAATAACAGTCTGATGTTTTATCATACATTACATACATACATACATACATACATACATTATCATTATAGACTGTTATGCCTTTCAGCGTTCAGTCTGCAAGCCTCTGTGAATTTACTAAACGTCTCCACAATCCTCGATTTGCAACTAGTGTTGTGGCCTCATTTAGTTCTATACCTCTTATCTTTAAATCGTTAGAAACCGAGTCTAACCATCGTCGCCTTGGTCTACCTCTACTTCTCTTACCCTCCATAGCAGAGTCCATTATTCTCCTAGGTAACCTATCCTCCTCCATTCGCCTCACATGACCCCACCACCGAAGCCGGTTTATGCGTACAGCTTCATCCATCGAGTTCATTCCTAAATTAGCCTTTATTTCTTCATTCCGAGTGCCCTCCTGCCATTGTTCCCACCTGTTTGTACCAGCAATCATTCTTGCTACTTTCATGTCTGTTACTTCTAACTTATGAATAAGATATCCTGAGTCCACCCGGCTTTCGCTCCCGTAAAGCAAAGTTGGTCTGAAAACAGACCGATGTAAAGATAGTTTCGTCTGGGAGCTGACTTCCTTCTTACAGAATACAGTCGACTGCAGCTGCGAGCTCACTGCATTAGCTTTACGGCACCTTGATTCAATCTCACTTACTATATTACCATCCTGGGAGAACACACAACCTAAATACTTGAAATTATCGACCTGTTCTAGCTTTGTATCACCAATCTGACATTCAATTCTGTTGAATTTCTTACCTACTGACATCAATTTAGTCTTCGAGAGGCTAATTTTCATACCATACTCATTGCACCTATTTTCAAGTTCCACGATATTAGACTGTAGGCTTTCGGCACAATCTGCCATTAAGACCAAGTCATCAGCATAGGCCAGACTGCTTATTACATTTCCACCTAATTGAATCCCTCCCTGCCATTTTATACCTTTCAGCAGATGATCCATGTAAACTACAAACAGCAAAGGTGAAAGATTACAGCCTTGTCTAACCCCTGTAAGTACCCTGAACCAAGAACTCATTCTGCCATCAATTCTCACTGAAGCCCAATTGTCAACATAAATGCCTTTGATTGCTTTTAATAATCTGCCTTTAATTCCATAGTCCCCCAGTATGGCGAACATCTTTTCCCTCGGTACCCTGTCATATGCTTTCTCTAGATCTACGAAACATAAACACAACTGCCTATTCCTCTCGTAGCATTTTTCAATTACCTGGCGCATACTGAAAATCTGATCCTGACAGCCTCTCTGTGGTCTGAAACCACACTGGTTTTCATCCAACTTCCTTTCAACGACTGATTGCACCCTCCCTGCCAAGATGCCAGTGAATACTTTGCCTGGTATACTAATCAGTGAGATACCTCGATAGTTGTTGCAATCCTTCCTGTTCCCTTGCTTATAGATAGGGGCAATTACTGCTTTTGCCCAATCTGAAGGTACCTTACCAACACTCCACGCTAATTTTACTACTCTATGAAGCCATTTCATCCCTGCCTTCCCACTATACTTCACCATTTCAGGTCTAATTTCATCTATTCCTGCTGCTTTATGACAATGGAGTTTATTTACCATCCTTTCCACTTCCTCAAGCATAATTTCACCAACATCATTTTCCTCCTCCCCTTGAGCTTTGCTGTTCACAACACCACCAGGATGATTTCCTTTTACATTGAGAAGATGTTCAAAATATTCCCTCCACCTCTCCAGTGATTCCCTGGGATCTATTATGAGTTCACCTGAATTACTCAAAACACTGTTCATTTCCTTTTTCCCTCCCTTCCTAAGATTCTTTATTACTGTCCAGAAAGGTTTCCCTGCTGCTTGACCTAGCCTTTCCAGGTTGTTACCAAAATCTTCCCATGACTTCTTTTTGGATTCAACAATTATTTGTTTCGTTCTGTTTCTTTCATCTACATACAACTCCCTATCTGCCTCGGCCCTTGTTTGGAGCCATTTCTTATAAGCCTTCTTTTTACGTTTACAAGCTGCTCTCACTTCATCATTCCACCAAGATGTTCGCCTTTTCCTGTCTTTACACACAGTTGTTCCAAGGCATTCCCTGGCTGTTTCTACTACAGCATCCCTATATGCCATCCATTCACTTTCTATATCCTGAACCTGCTTAATGTCTACTGTTGGAAACTTCTCACTAATCATATCCATGTACTTCCGTCTAATTTCCTTGTCCTGGAGATTTTCTACCCTTATTCGTTTGCAGACAGATTTCACTTTCTCTACCTTAGGCCTAGAGATACTTAGTTCACTACAGATCAGATAGTGGTCTGTATCATCGAAAAATCCCCGGAAAACACGTACATTCCTAACAGATTTCCTGAATTCGAAGTCTGTTAAGATATAGTCTATTATGGATCTGGTACCCCTAGTCTCCCACGTGTAGCGGTGAATAGCCTTATGCTTGAAGAATGTATTTGTAACAGCTAAACCCATACTAGCACAGAAGTCCAGCAAACGCTTCCCATTCCCATTAGCTTCCATATCTTCCCCACATTTACCAATCACCCTTTCGTATCCTTCAGTTCTATTCCCAACTCTCGCATTGAAATCGCCCATTAGCACTATTCTATCCTTGCTGTTTACCCTGACAACGATGTCACTCAATGCTTCATAAAACTTGTCAACTTCATCCTCATCTGCACCCTCACATGGTGAATACACGGACACAATTCTAGTCCTAATTCCTCCAACTGACAAATCTACCCACATCATTCGCTCATTTATGTGCCTAACAGAAACTATGTTCCGTGCAATGGTATTCCTGGTAAAGAGCCCTACCCCAGACTCTGCCCTTCCCTTTCTAACACCCGTCAAGTACACTTTATAATCTCCTATCTCTTCTTCGTTATCTCCCCTTACCCGAATATCACTTACTCCTAGCACATCCAGATGCATCCTCTTTGCTGACTCAGCCAGTTCTACTTTCTTTCTTCCATAAGCCCCATTAATATTGATAGCTCCCCATCGAATTCCATTTCGTTCGCCAAGTTGTTTCCAAGGAGTCCCTCGCCTGTCAAATGGGAGTGGGACTCCGTTACTCCCATAGGTCCGAGGCTTGCTTAAAATGTTCTGAGCTCGGTCGATTCATGAAGCAGGATGCTGCCCTACTTGCACATGGTCCAAGTGAGGATCTCTCCTCTAACCGGTTATGGACCACCGGTGGATTGTATAGTCCTAGCTGCCTGAGCACAAGGAGGACCACGACTCAGAATATGTCCGAGATGTCCACTCCCATTCCATAGCAACTGGTATCCCGACTCTCAGGACCACTTACTAGGCCACTCAGCCGTTGCCCATGGTTCACGAACTAGGATGTGACTACAGTAACCCACAAACATGAACCATTGTACTTATTATAGCAGCCTTCTAATGTTAATTTTGTTAATACTTCCACCATTGTAACTCATCACATTGTACATTTTTTAAACCATCATTGTTATTTTTAATGTTATTTTACTTCAAATCTCTTCAAGATTTTAAAAATTAATTTCATTATTACATGTTAATTAGATGCTTATTTTCAATTTAAGGTTAAGACAATGGCTGATGATGCCTTCATACAAGGAGAAATATGTACCACTATTAGTTAACAGATCTATGTAAATCATTCAAGACTAGACTTTGTATTGATTAGGTGGTCTATTTAACAAATAACTTACTGTTGTTATTCCAATCAAATATCATCAATACGGACCAAAAATGATATTTATTACATGTAATATTACATGTACTGTTGCTATTAGCCGGCTAGGGCTGCCACCTTCATTGTAAATGAGAAAATTATTCAGTTTAAAATTGTCATGGTGTGCGCTGGGTACTTTTTAATTAGTCACAGGGTGATTAATTGTACCTTGTGGAGTGTGTGGGCTGCTAGAGGCCTGTTGACTGCTTTGTTGCGTCGTTACAAGCCAGACCAATAGTCTTTTCATTAGACTGGTCTTGTAACTAGTTCCTAAGCTCACAGCCTCGCATAACCTGCTGTGACACCTTCAGAGACACACCGTGTTGAATTTCTAACCTCTGTAATATCGTCCGAGCCGCAACGTGTTGGATATCTAACCTAACGTCCGCAAAGGGCCTATGGAACCTTTACAAAAATGCATGTTATCGCCGTAATATCCACGTATATAATTAATTTGCAATAAGAGAACCGACCTTCAATTATTTAAGATATAAAAAAATTGAAACAAAATGGCGTAAAAGTTATGCTTTTTATGTTCATTGCATATATTGTGACGTCAATATGTTGATGCCGTTATGTATAGCGTGAGCATGTCCAGCTCCATGGCTAAATGGTTACCGCATACTGGCCTTTGGTCCAAGGGGTCCTGATTGGGTCAGGGATTTTAAATTTCCTTGGTTAATTCTGACAGTTCGGGGGCTGTGCGTATGTGCAGGCACACGTTCAGCATTAAAATTCATCTTAGGTAGGGCCACAATTTCATAGATGCACAGATCGCCCATCACGCGTCAACTCTAAAGAACTGCACCTGGCCTCTCTGGAGGCCACACATTGTTGTTGTTGTTCTTGTTATGAAATTTACATAAAGAAAAATGTCCAAATACAGTACCCATGTTTTATTATTTTGATTTCCCCCTATTATTTTATGTTACCCAGATTTATCATTTTCCCCACATCCATTGTCAATCCCCCTTGAAAAACGATGCCTCGAGGTTTTACTGTTTATCTCCAGAACTGGAGTTCATAAATTGTCGATTTTATATGATAAACTAGATTTTTGTTTTGCAATAATCAGTCAATTGTTACACGAAACAAACCAACATGCACATTTTCAACCGAGGAAAGGGCACGAAGATCGGAGCGCCTGAAGAAGTACTGGGAGGACTGCAAGCCCGAACAATCCTTTCAAAGAGACCTGAACAATGTACTGACTAAAGTGATTCTCTGCGGTCATAAAACAAGAAGAAGAAGAAGAAGAAGAAGAAGAAGAAACTAGATTTTTAAGAATATAAATATCAACCAAATTTACATTACATACTGAACTGATTACTAGGATGTTTTAAGCATTTACTGTAAGGCAATATAACAAACCTTTCTTCACAGTGTAAAAGGGAGGATAGAAACAAAGGCAGATCTTTCCCTCCAAAGCCATACGCAATATATGGTTTGCAGCTCGATAAGCATCCAATCTTGCAGCTCTAGCTGTACGGAATCCACGTTTTAAGGCCCAGCCTAAAACAGATGTGAAATAGATCTTTACATCTAATTACAGAGTCAATAATATTAGAATGTCAGAGTGAAACAGACAGACAAATGTTTCAACAACAAAAAAGGCTCTGGATTAAATGGGATACCCACAAAAAACACAAAAGAAAGAGTAAGTGAATTCTCCAAGTACTTCAAGATGGTAATAAATTAAACTCTTACTTTCACAAATATCCATTGATGTCCACTCATCTTCTCTTTCAATATGCTGCAATGCCAGAAGATGAGGTAAATCGAGTCTTTCAGCAAGGAAACGAACAGTTGAGAATGGTTCTCTTACTTGAGCAATGGGAAAGCTACCCATTAAAATCTGCAACAGGAAATACAGTAATTCTTGTACTAGTACTCTTTCGAGCAATAAAGTAGCATGAAGTCAGAAGTTAGTTCTGGATGAAATTTTATTTTCATGTTAAAGTGAAATCTAGTCTTTTAGTATTGTATAAGTCAAGAAATTTTTTTATTGAAATATATTTTTATTCTCAGACACACTTGTAAAAGGTAAGTTTAAATATCACAGTGAAATACACGAACGAAAGAAACTGCCATCTGAATATAAAATGAACATTACAGTTTCAGCTCAGAAATGAATATGGATTCTTTCCCTTCTACTTCCAAGCATTTTCCGGTCGATTTGGCCGTGTGGTTAGGAGCACGCAGCTGTGAGCTCACATCTGGGAGATAGTGGGTTTGAACCCCACTGTCGGCAGCCCTGAAGATGGTTTCCCATTTTCACACCAGGCAAATGCTGGCGCTGTACCTTAATTAAGGCCATGGCCGCTTCCTTCCCATTCCTAGGCCTTTCCTGTCCCAACATCGCCATAAGACCTATCTGTGTCGGTGCGAGGTAAAGCAAAAAAAAAAAAAAAAAGAAAAATTTCCAAGCATTTTCTCTTTATTAACATAAAATTTAAGCAAGTCTTACCTGTAGGGGTTTGGGGACTCTTGAGGGAAATACAAGACCAGGACAATCACACAATCTGACATTTGAAGTCAAAAAGATAGTCTGGAAATGTTTTGTATGGCCTGGTGTTTTAGACACACTCACAACCTGGAAAACAAATTACAGATAAGATGAATACTCAGTTTCTGCAGTATCTATTCATTCTAAAATAACTCTTGTATTGAGAATTTACCTTCTTTCCCATTATTGCATTCATAAGAGATGATTTGCCAACATTCGGCTGCCCAACACATCCGATGGTAAGAACCCCACCTAGGAATTTTTCATGCTCAACAAAACTTGTATCGACTTTTTTCATCTACAACAAATAGGTAGTATATATGAAATATAAACAATTTACAGCAGGATCATGTAAAAGTTATCCTAATAATAATAATAATAATAATAATAATAATAATAATAATAATAATAATAATAATAATAATAATAATGATGATGATAAAAACATGCAGCTGCTATACTAACATGAATGGTTTCTTCAATTTCTATTTCTTCATCTTCATATTCAACGTTCATTTCTTCCATTATTTTATTATGCCACGAGCTCAAGTCCACTGGAAAGAGATTTGTACATAAGTATAAATAGAGATTAATATACTCTACAACACACTGTACAATAAAGAAATAGACTATTAAGGGTTCCAAAATTAAAAAGACATCTGACACACACTTCAGTCACTACTGATCTGCATTTAGGGCAGTTGCCCAGGTGGCAGATTCCCTATCTGTTGTTTTTCTAGCCTTTTCTTAAATGATAGCAAAGAAATTGGAAAATTATTGAACATCTCCCTTGGTAAGTTATTCCAATCCCTAACTCCCCTTCCTACCATATCCTACTACTTAATAAACTAGCAAATGCAGGAATTAGAGGAATAGCCTTTGAGTGGTTTAAAAATTACTTAACTGATAGGAAGCAATATGTTAATATCAATGAAACTAAAGGGCCCATCTACAATGTTAAACATGGTGTCCCACAAGGGTCAGTGCTGGGACCATTACTGTTTCTAATATTTATTAGATATAGGTTATCTTGAGTTTATTGGTAAGATATTTCCGTTTTCAGATGATATATTTTGGCCTATATTTTATGACAGCAGTTGCGAACAAAAGATTATGGAGTATATGCAAAAAGATATGGACATACTAACATCATGGCTGAACAAAAAATATAGTAATCAGCACCTCAAAAACAAAATAGGCCTACATGATATTCCATAAACAAACACAAATTATAAATACATGTAATGTAGTAAAAACTGGCAATGAGCCCATTGAAAGAATAAAGCAGTTTTCATATTTAGGCCTGGCTTTAGACAATGGGTGGTGTGAATAAAAATGAGTCTAAGCGAGTGACCGTGTGCTCGCTGAGTGCCCAAGTGTCTTCCTGACAATGAGCTTCCACTCTGCATTTGCGGCGAATAAAATTATAGAGCGGAAGCACAGCGTACACTCGAGTGTCTGCAGCAGCCACTCAGTGTCACTGATCAAGGTCGTACACGTGCCATGTATATAACACCTTAGACTGTCATAACACTTCGATGACTTCCGGGTAGTTCAATGCTTAACATGGCAGACGACAGTGTGGAATTCCAGTCTGCTTTTATCTCCATTTTAAAGGAACATACAATTATGTTTTCAAAGTCACAGTTACCGGATGAGAAGCACAAGAAAACAGGTGCAATAAATGCAGTTCAATGTGAACTACTCGCTAAATTTAACATTTCCGTCCAACAACTGTCTGACTGGCCGAATGGTCAGCATTGAGGCCTTCGGTTCAGAGCGGTTCAGAGGGGTCCCGGCTGGGTCGGGGATTTGAATTGCCTCTGATTAATTCTTCTGGCCCGGAGACTGGGTGTTTGTGTTTGTCCCAATATTTTCCTCTTCATATTCGCACAACACACCATGCTACCAACCATCACAGAAACACGCAATAGTGATTAGCTGATTACATCCCTTTATCTAGGATTGGCATCAGGAAGAGCATCCGGCCGTAAAACAGGGCCAAATCCACATGTACGACACAATTCGCACCCAGGACCCCACAGAGGTGGGAAAAGTGGCAGAAGGAGAAGAAGAATTTCCGTCCAACAACTGTTAATAAAAAATTACAAAACATGAAAATAAGACTGAAATATAAAGTAGAATTAAAGCGTACGGGAAACAAATGTATATTGTTAAAATAATGGGAGATGTGGCTGATGAATCTGATGCAGGGCGAGAATAACCCTACCATCGGCCGTCTGAAAGGTAGGAAACCATAGCCTGAATATTACGACATTAATAAATTGAGGAAAATGGTAGGCCTATAACGTAAATAACAAACATTAATTATGATGAAAATAATATATTGACAATTGAATGAAATTTTTAAAGAGCCAGATCTGCAGGACCGGATGAGTAGCCGTGCGGTTAAGGCGCGCAGCTATGAGCTTGCATCCGGGAGATAGCGGGTTCGATCCCCACTGTCAGCAGCCTTGAAGATGGTTTTCTGTGGTTTCCCGTTTTCACACTAGGCAAATGCTGGGTTTGTACTTTAATTAAGGCCACGGCCATTCCCTTCCTACTCCTACGCCATTCCTATTCCATCGTCGCCATAAGACCTATCCTCACCGCAAGATGGGGCTTCATCTGACCCGGTCAGATGACTGGAAACAGGCTGTGGATTTTCAAGGAGCATGCTGAATGGTTAGCGGAGCATTTCCTTGGGCACTCCCCATATTATATTCATGTACATAAGATGTGAATGAATGAGGGAGGTATATATGATTTTAAGTGTTGGTTGTTTATTCCATAGTCCTTCAATATTTTTTAGTACCCCAATTACACTAATAATTTTTTCTTTACATCTGAGTTATGCTCATTCCAACTTAAGTTATTGGGTGGTGTGAATAAAAATGAGCACACACTCTTTACTCGCAAATTTAGAGCAGGCACTTGCAATGAGGTGAGTAAAAACCGCCTGTCGGAAGCACTCACTCACAGCAGACCTGTGACCTTGTGCACACACTCCAGTCGCTCGAGTAGCAGAGTGGGCGCTCCAGATTTCTGGTGAATAAAGATAAAACAGACACACTTTCCGGTAAGCGCCTGCTCATGTTTCCTTGAGCTAACTCAGTAGGTGATTCCAAGTGATAGTGTCAAGTTCAATAGCAAGGCAGAGGTAATGGTGGTGGTTAATCAGAAAAGAAAATTATATAACCTTTGCAGAGAATCATCTCAACTTCATTACAGAGTGTTATAAAGGTCCAGTAAGGTGCATGCTGAAGAGCCTCCGTGGCTCAGACGGCAGCGCGCCGGCCTTTCACCTTTGGGTTCCGTGGTTCAAATTTCGGCCACTCCATGTGGTATTTGTGCTGGACAAAGCGGAGGTGGGACAGGTTTTTCTCCGGGTACTCCAGTTTTTCCTATCATCTTTCATTCCAGCAACACTCTCCAATATCACTTCATTTCATCTATCAGTCTTTAATCATTGCCCAAGAGAAGTGGACAGGCCTCAGCAGCCGGCACAATTCCACTCCAAAGAAACAAGAGGTGGTGCACTAACAAATGAAGAAAAAATGTATATCTTCTTGCGTTATATTGGTGAACCTGGGTTTCAGAGTGGAGTTGGTGAAGACATCTCGGAGAACTGTGTCAAAAACATTTTTGCAGGTTTTGACAATTATCAGAAATGAAAGAAGATTATTAGATAAAATTACAACAAATGTTGCTTAGATGCAGGAAGCACGGGCTAAGTAAATAAAGTAATAAATAATCTTCCATGTAAATCGCAGGGAGGGATTCAGCGAAGTGGAAAAGAGTAAGCAGTTTGGCTTATGCCATGGCCTGACAACTAAAATAATTTCATACAAAAATTATCCCCTTGCACCATCCTCTAACACTTGTACTTGAGGAAACTTGTGTTTGCTGGGGCAATGTTGGACATGCAAGCAGGCACTAACCGCACGTGTGCCAAATACTGCTTTATTTCCAGCTCATGACCCCTGAGGGATAAGGAAGTGAGAGAAGAGGGCAACAGAGCGAGATGCATGAGGGAAGCATGTGCGGAGTGATAATTCTGGATTACAAGTACATACACATTGCACAGAAGTGCTGTCCTTCTCTCTCTTCAGTTTGGTTGTTGACTCTCAACCACTGGAATAGGGTAAGTAAAATGTTTCTTTTACCTGAGCTAGTAGTAGCAGAACTGTCACCTGCCTGTCATTTCGGGCTGTTAACACTTCCTCGTGACAATTCCCTGCATTCTTACAATTCCTATTTCCATTGCCTAATTCGTCTGTTTGTATCAAAATATCAATGTTCACTTTGTATTTATATGGGATGGTGAATGACAAGCAAGCTGCACACTAAGGAAAATACACTTTCTCATACCTCACTGCAAAATACATTTTCATGTACCCAAATGTATGATATTAGAGCCTGCAGCATAAATTATAACTGAAGGGATTAACAGTTACTCAACATTGCCAAATCCGGTTTACAAGCAGAAAACTGAACATAATCAATTCTGAGCCAGTGGACACCTGTGTCCATCGTGACTAAGCAGGAACATTCAAAGCCGACAGCGGTGTCTGTTGTAGTGCTTATTAATGGCAGACTGTGCTGAAAGCTTGCAATCCAATTTCTTTGAGCTTGTAAAGGAATGCAGGTGACATGACAATAGAGATCTAGTACAGGGCTTTTGAGTTGATGCCATATCTTTATTTTATAACTGTACGCTCTTCAGTCTGCTGAATCTAACTTTGAGTAAATACATTTATAAACAACCTGAAAGAGAAAACATATGCTAACAGAATTACATCTGAAAAAGAGAAAACATATGGTAACATAATTACACTTGAAAAAGAAAAAGGCGTAATACTGTTACCATATGATTTCTCTTTCAGGTAGTTTATAAATTTATTTACTCAAAGTTAAGTTTTGGCAGAATGAAGAGCCTAACAATTATAAATTAACCGAGTCAAAACTGAAAAGAGTTGGCTTCAGATATTACAAATTGATGCCATATAGGCGCCTCTGTGAGGATGGGGCCGACAAGGCGAATTCTAATGATGAAGACGGCACAAATACCCAGCCCCTGCGGCAGAGGAATTAGCCAATGAAAGTTAAAATCCCCAACCCGGCCAGGAAATGAACTCAGGACCCCTTAAGCCAAAGGCCAACATGCTAACCATTTAGCCATGGAGTCCGGCAGTGATATGATATGTTGTTGTTGTTGTTGGATATTCAGCCCGAAGGCTGGTTCGATCCTCCACAGTTCCACCAACAGCTGTCATAGATAGCCTAGGCGTCACTGAATGAAAATAAGAATTTCAAAGACTCAAGTGATGTTAACTGGAAAGAAACCTAGGACTGAATATTATGTAGGAAATGAAATAATTTATCATTTCAAGTTTTTTGGGTGTGTATTCAAATCAAATCAAAATCAAAATCTCTTTATTTGCAAATGAGGTGTCTACCTCGGTGGCAAATGGTACACTAAAATACATTATTGTCAAGCACTAAATATTAAATTAACAAGAGAAGAAAATTTTTCCTATAATACAATATTATACAATTTACGCTAACAATGTTTTCTATTAAACACACAGCTCATCCTTAATAAATTTATATTGTTTACAAAATTCTAATTATAATATCTCCTGTACTACTTACAAATATAGTCAACTGATATACAGTATGTGGAATTGCTTCAAATGATACCATAAAACTGGTATAACATTAATATTTACATTGCATTTATTTATTTACTATTTTTTTTTTTTTTTTTTACCCGTTCTGGATCCTAAGTAGCATAACGACCTGCTGCGTCTTAACCAGAGCCCCTTTTGCCACCACTTTTCAGAGTTCCTGAAGGGCCTTCACAGCTACCGTAGCGGTCCCAGGGCCCTCGAAGTCCCCACTGTACTTCACCCCTACAGGCAGTCCACTACTTTGGCTGTCCAAACTCCTTAGACCAGGGGATGGAATTAATTTATTCACACACATTTTTTTATTTACAATAACCTGCACCGGTCGAATGCCCTCTAACACTTCATTTAATTTCTCTGTTGCTGTTTATTCTCTTCTTGAATATCTGTACAGATTTTGGAAAAGGATCAAACACTACCCCTGGTAAACTGTTCCACTCCTTCACACCCTTCCCAATGAATGAATATCTACCCCAATCGCTTCTGCTAAAATTCCTTCTAATTTTATATTTGTGGTCAGTCCTGCCGATATAATTATTTTCCAACTGAAGCCTCTCACGGATATCTCCCCATGCTGCTTCTCCTGTATAGGCTCTATATAATCCTGTAAGTCTAGTTTTCTCCCTTCTCTTACTTAAAGTTTCCCACCCAAGTTCCTTTAACATTTCTGATACACTACTCTTTCTCCTGAAATCCCCTGTTACAAATCTTGCTGCTTTCCTCTGCACACCATCTATTTCTTTTATTAGGTATTCTTGGTGAGGATCCCAAACACTGTTTGCATATTCCAATAATGGACGAACCATACTCAAGTAACTTTTTTCTTTTAATTCTTTGTTGCATCCTTTAAGTAGCCTCATTATGACATGTAATGATCTGTATGCTTTCCCAACAATGTCATCAATATGACCCTTCCAGTGCAAATTACTTTCAAATCTCACACCTAAGTATTTGCACTTGCCATCTTTTGGGATAACTACCTCATCCAAAGTATATTCAAATTCAGTTTTAAAGCTCCTGTTTGTAAAAGTTATAACAGTTGATTTGCCTCCATTAACCTTCATATTATTTTCTTCAACCCATTGTTGGATACTTTCAAGGTCCCTTTGTAATTCTGAACAATCCTCAATGTTGTTTATTTCTCTATAAACAATTATGTCATCTGCATACAATCTTATTTTTGATGTTATATTGTTCCCTAAATCATTTGCGTATATTAAGAAAAGTAACGGACCGATTATACTACCCTGTGCAATTCCCTTCCAAACTTTCTCTTCCTGCGATACATTATTTCCTACTTTGACTTTCTGAACCCTTGAATTTAGAAATGCTTTTATCCAACGTGTAACCCTTACGTCCAATCCTATTCCCTCCAATTTCTTTAATAATATTCCATGTTCCACTCTATCAAAGGCTTTGGAAAGATCTATGGCTATGCAATCTAACTGACCTCCTGAATCCAACTGATCTGATATGTCCTGCTGAAATCCCACCAGTTGTGCCTCACAAGAAAATTTCTTTCTAAATCCCAGGAAGGTAGTGGAGAGAGTGAAATGCATTTATTTCTGTTTCCCCCATTTAGTAAGTGAAGTCAAACTGAGTTGTAGCAAAGTTAACAAAATGAGCTAGCACCTGAAATCAACAGTATTCTGTAAGACAGAAGGGAGCTCTCAGACAACATTCTTTCATCACTATGTTCACAGACCGAATTTGCTGTACAGAAGTGAAAGCTATGTAGACTCAGGATATCTTATTCATGAGCTAGAAACCTGTCTGTTATGTTACTGGCTGGATCCTCAAATAGCACCGCCATAGGTCATATGGTTATTTAAAAACAAACTGTAAAAACCAATGGCAGTGCCATAACAAGGTGTATAAGGCAAAAGGAGTGAGGTAGTTTGCCACTGTTTTCCTGGCTGGGCCAGAAAGTGCTACTGCAGCACAATCAGTCCTATTAATAGCATCTTTTCAACAGTAGATGCTCGTTTGCACCATGCAAGATTTAGTGAAGGCCACACCAAATGGTCGAGATCTTGCCAAATTCTGGTCCGATATGGTATAATTGTTATTTTGAATGTACCTCTAGTACGTTTTTATTTTTTTATTTTTACCAGTTAGCCTTCATCATTAATTTATATGATGTATTGCTTCTGATAGAAATAAATAAATAAATAAATAAATAAATAAATAAATAAATAAATAAATAAATAAATAAATAAATAAATAGATAAATAAATAAATAAATAAATAAATAAACAGTAGATGGAGGCACAAGTGGACAATGATTGTGGTGGTTCCTGATTCTTAAGACAAATACCGATTATGGTCTACATATAACTTAGAATACAGTAAAGAAACAATAAATGACAAGATTTTTTTAAATTAAAGAATTTGGCCAATTGTAAACCATTTGGAACCTAAGATTGTCTGTTAGGTCATCAGCCCAGAGGCTGGTTGGATCCTCAAATAGAATCACCAAAGGCTATGCAGTTATAGGGAAACAAAAAAAACCAATGGCAGTACCAAAATGAGGCGTACTAGGCAAGACGAGGAGTGAGATAGTTTGCCATTGCTTTCCTCACTGTGCCAGACAGTGCTATTGTAGCACAACTAACCCTATGAGCAACACCTTTCAAGACACTCAGACACACTGGTTGTGCTCTGAATGTCATTAATCAGCACCACCCATACCCCAGCAGCTTCCATATTGTCACAGCCATGGATGAGATTGGGACTTCAGTGGAAGCTACACTTTGCTCTGGCCTGTGCCAATGGTATAGTATTTTTCTTTTCTTCCCAGAACTACTTCATATGTTGGCTCGTAACCTGTCTCTGTTCCTCCGATAACACTCTACAAGGTTGACGTCAAATTTGGAAAAGAGAAAAATCCGCAGAAGTGATCTGTCGCCAAAAGTCCGCCCTGTTAGTTATGATGTCATCTGTGATCTTCAGTCTTCATACATCCCATCATATCTTTTCCAGCCAACCAGGGGTGTGTTTTAATTTGGAGATTTAATGAAAATTTGTCTTAGCTTGTCGTCATTCGTTCTGTATAGGACCATAAAATTGTAGTCTTCGTCTTTTAATAGTGTCTGTAATTTTCTCCATAGCATGGTAGAAGTCTCCATTTTTTTCTCTTCATCCAAATATCTTTGTTCTTTTGGCGTCCCAAAACTACTAAGTATTTTCCTTTCTCTTCCAGTTCTCTTGTTCACCTCTTTTGTTCAATAAAAACATTCTGATCCGTATAATACCTCTAGTTTATTTACAGTTGTATAGGGCCTGATTTTTGCCTGGAACAATACTGATTGTTTGTCGTAATGGTGTTGAGTGAGTTTATAAGCCATGCTCATCTTCAATCTCTCTTTGCAGGTTGAGTTACTGAGTCCATTTAACTGGATCCATTCTCTCAGATATTTAAATTTATGAACTCTTTGAATATCTACATGTTGTGTTGTTAGGTACTTTTCTCCATTGTGTCTATGTTCAACATATGTAGTTTTTCACCTGAAATTTGAAGACCCATTTTAATGGCTGTCATGTAGAATTTCCACCATTATTGGGGCTTGATTTTTTGTTTTTGTTTTGCTAGTGGCTTTACGGCACACCGACACACAAAGGTCTTATGGCGAGGATGGGACAGGAAAGGCCTAGGAATGGGAAGGAGCGGCCGTGGCCTTAATTAAGGTACAGCCCCAGCATTTGCCTGGTGTGAAAATGGGGAAACCATGGAAAACCATCTTCAGGGCTGCAGACAGTGGGGTTCGAACCCAGTATTTCCTGGATGCAAGCTCACAGCTGTTCGCCCCTAACCGCACGGTCAACTCGCCTGGTGCTTGTAATTTGTTTTCTGAAATTACTGCTATATCACCAGCAAAGGCAAAACATTTCATCTCAAATCTATCTTTTCCTTGCCACAAATGGATCCCTTTAATGTTTCTTTCATGTAATCCTATTCCTTATTCCCTCATGATTTTGTATACCATTAAAGAGAATTGGTGAAAGTCCATCACCTTGTTGAACTACAGTCTTGGCTTTGAAAGGGTTGGAAAGTTCCTTCAGAAACTTACTCTTGAGGTTTTATCTGAGAGTGTTCGTTCAACCAGTTTTCTAATTTTTTTATCTAATTCTGTTAAAGAGTACAGACTGCCTATCTATTGAATCATAAGCCTTCCTGAAGTCAATGAAAGAGAAAACCGTTGAGGTTACATATTGTTCTGATTCTAAGGATTGGTTTATGCCTGAAAATTTGCTCTGAACAAGATCGACCTTTTTGAAATCCAGTTTGGTATTCGCCGACAGTGCATTCTGCTTTTATTATGAAACAATGCTTTAGAAAGAATTCTGTAAGTTATTGGCTGTAAGGAAATACCTCTAATTGTTGGGGTCTGTCTTATCCCCTTTCTTGTGCAAGGGATGGATTATGTCCTGTTTCCAATCATGCAGTATTGTTTGTTTTTCCCAGCAATCTGTGATAACTTTATGTAAAGCTTTAGCTGCTGATTTATCACAGAGTTTCCAGATTTCAGTTAGTACCCCATCTTCATCATATGTCTTATTATTTTTAAGATGGTCAATATATTGTTCTATCTGCTGTACAGTTTGTGGTTCTGAGAAAGAGTTCTCCTCATCTGGCAATATAAAATGTAATCTTTCTAAAGGTTCTTCACAACTGAAGAGTATAACCCAAAAACCTGCTAAGTGCTAACTAAAAAGTTGTTTAGGAGTTATATTTAAAAAAATGTATCCCTGGAGTTTCCATTTCAAAATTTATATTTAATATAGTGTACACTGAATAGAAGGACAATTGCAGCTAGATTGTAATGTTTAATTAATGACATTGTATGTCACATAAATAGTAAGTTACAAATTGTTAAAGTCAGAAATGATAAACATAGCTAAGTGTCAAAAGGTAGTTCCAGTCTTAGTACCAGTTGGCTATTTGAAAGAAACTCAAATACAAATCATTCCACATTAGTTTGACACAAGTTCTTATGTAGCCGTGGCCGGATACTAAGAACTTTTATTCAATGATGTCAAAGACTCCAAGTGACACAAGATAAACGAAAAGGAAGATCATCATCCTGTTTTTATTCTGCACCATGCAATTGTTACTCCACAGTGTCAAGTGTTTTTCTAAGTCAATACAATTTAGTACTTGAGGAGGACAGGACACTACCTCTCCAGCCTGCAGAAAGTTCATGCCACATGCGCACATAGGCTTTGTGAAATCACACACATGGACACAAAAATTATAGCAGGATAACTGTCTCTTATAAAACATATCAGTGTACAAATATCAGAACAAATAAAACCAGCTCATTCTTATGTTTTGTATGCTTTCCTACTAATTCTCAGTTTCTTCTGAACATTTAACTTATACCCAGTACCTTTCTTCTTTTCTCCCTCATTTCAAACTTATTTGCATGCAAAGCGCCTGAACTGTTTCCCTCCACTTCTGAAATCAGCTATTAGTACTTAGCAGACTTCTGGGTTAACTAGTGAGCAACATAGCAGAGCTTCCATCTTGCAATGAGTGTATGAACTAAACTAACCAGTGTGGCACATAGCCATGTCTTGGGTGAATTGGCAGGGGTACATAGATGGGTTGTAATGCAAAAACAATTTTTTTTAAAATGGCACATAGCAGATTTTTGGGTTACACTCTTCAATTAAGGAGTACCTTGAAATACTGTGCAAGCAACTAACAGTTGCCTTTATTATTAGTGATCAGCCTCCCTGTTGAATACTTGAAGTTAAGATTCAATGGTTTGTAACCATGTATTTCCACTCAAAATACTTTGTAGAATTCTCTAGTATTTTTTAAAAATCTACATCTATTTCTTCCAATCACTTCCTATCATAATTACGTCTATCTAAATGATTTTGGATGTTTGTTTTCTGATCTCTACAAAATTAGTCTGGTTATCTGCTTTTCTCCCCATCGAATTCCAAAGCTGCCAGGCTGTGAGTCTACATTCAATCGCTGAATCACATGTTGTATTCCAACACTGGTGTTTCCTTTTTCTTGGTGGCTGTCCAAATTCTTTTGCTAATTCTATTATTACATCTCTGACCAATTGCTAATACATTTCTTATGGAGTTTGTTGGTGAATTTATTCTTATTTTCTGATAAAACTTTTGTGTCTATTTTAGGGATTTATGAAAGTTTTGGTTTGGATTTAATTGTTGGAATTTTGTTTTGATCTCTGTAAAAAAAAAAAAAAAAAAAAAAAAAAAGTCAGAGTAAATGTTCAGTCTTCTTCTTACTCTAACATTTATGATTTCTCTATAATTCTATTTCATAATTGCCACATGATCTAAGTAATATGAACCTGTATGTGTATTTGGAAAGGACCAAGTTTTCTTTATTCTTGGCAATTTTCTGAAAAAGAAGGTTGACATAAATTTAAAATCAAATAGTCTGCAAAAACCTATGAGACTTTCCATTTTCATTTGTACAGTTGTGAGCTGGAAAGTCGCCCATTATGTCTCTGCGTTTCTTTCCTCTGGCACTCTGTGTATTAAAGTCTCCTACTAGTAATTTACATGATGAGGTATCTTGGATGATTCATGCTCTAGCATTTCCCAAAATTCCTTAACATTTTCTGGAATTTTCTTATTATCTTCATTGGTAGGAGCATGTGCACTGATGATGGTATAACCTTTGTTTTCTGATCTAAACGAGAGAACTGAAATTCATTTTGATGGCGACATAAAATTTGTTAGTACAATTTACGAACTTCATGTGTATTGATTGGGTGGACCAAAACCTAACATTGTTTCTTAATACAATTTGTTGTTGATTCTGTCAGATTTTCTTTAATCATAAAAGCTGTACCAAGTATTATATTGTTTTTTTTTTTGTTTTGATGCCTGGTTTTCCTTTGAAAATTCTGTATCTCTCTGACTTACAAGCATCTTCATCTATACATCTAGTTTTCTATTATATTTGTTCAGCACATTTATTAGCGGTTTTGACTGATCGGTTTCCATGAAGAGTATTGATATTCAGTGTGCCTAGCATATGTTTTTGCTTAGGTCTTATGCATGAAGTTCTAGGAAAGTCTGACTCTTCTCACAAAGAACTTCGCGGACCAAAACGCGGCTAGTTTCCGAAAGTAGAGGAGGATCTGCTTAAATATATCATTTCATTACACAACACTGGATATGCCGTTTCTCACAAAATGCTGTATTTTAAACGACAAGAAATAGCTGGTGCACATGAAATCAGAGTCTCCGATTTGAAGGTTAGCCGAGGCTGGATGATTAATTTTATGAAGAGAAATCGACTGCGTTGTGAGACTTGTTGGTCACTTGAAGTGCACTTCTCTGTAGCCGTGATAGTGCACGCTGCATTCGTACACTGAATACCTGCAGCCCGCTGCCCTATGCTCGTATGTTCCGGCGTAACTGATCACCACGAGTCGCTTCCTTCCTAGTCCTATCCCATCATGCCATAAGACTTGCCTGTGTCTGTGCGACTTAAAACAAACAGCAATAATAAGAACAACAGACCAGGCAATAGAGATAAGAAAGCAGAGAGACTACAAGCCAACAATTGTTAGCTTTTAATGATTTAAAGCATGCATGGACATTTACTTGTTCTGGAACAATGTCCTTGTACCGATACTTGGTTCATCATATCCGAGAAGAAGAAAGGGCCTACTGTTCAGTTTGCTGAGACTGCACACCAAACTCCGACTTTCTATGGGTGCATAGGTCTTCTATGAATACCGCGTGGTTGGGAAGGTAGCGGCCATTGCCTTAACTACAGCACAGCTGCAGCATTTGTCTGGTGTGAAAATGGGAAACCATGGAACACCATCTTCAGAGCTGCTGACAGTGGAATTTGAACCCACTATCCCCTGAAAGCAAGCTCATAGCTGTGCGACTGTAACCACATGGCCAACTCACTCAGTGTGTAAAATTTATATTTGTACCTTTATCTCCTCCCTCAATAATTGTTACAAGTGAACTATGTAGCATGAGTGGAATGTAATTTTTTTAAAGACTTTATTGGCGAAGTACTATATAATATTTTATTTATCATGACCTAACCTGTACTGTATAATGTTGTAACATAGGCATTTGTAAATAGTAGAATTCTGTCTATAGTTCCTGGAAAGATCCAGAAAGTTACATAACTTTTGTACAGGGTGTGTTACTGTGTTGGTATGTGTTCTAGAAAGTGTGTTCTGTCTATTCTGGAAAAATACGACTTTCGCGATCATGCGTATTCTAGGATGTTAGTCAAAGTTCGCGATCGAAAGTAAGGTTGTGATTGGTGAGTCTAGGTGGCGATAGGGAACACGTGCACGCTGATTGGTTGCCTCCAAGGCCAGTAATTCCTATATATAGTGAGCGAGGCAGTGTTCGAATCAATTCTGTATCCTGAATTCTGTCGGTCTCGGTTTATCTGTCTGCGAGCAGCCTATCTGGTTGACGTCCCCCGGCTTCGGGGATGGCACTCTGCTCGGGTAAGCACTCTTGAATTCCGTTCCTGCTAAAATTTCCGTAATGTACCGATTTGCTTTTCATACAGGAGTCTGCCCTAACCTCGCCTAGATTCACCAAATTAGTTACTTATGACGCCTTAGTTTTTCAGATAACATACCTGTTCGCTCTCCTCCGTACCGGTTGTCACCTCCCAAAATGAAAGCCCTGAAGGCTATCATTGATCAAATGCTCGCTGATGGAGTGATACGCCCGTCCAAGTCAGCCTATTCTTCTCCCATGTTTCTGGTCCCTAAACCACAAGGTGGTTATCGGCCTGTAGTGGACTATCGGATGTTGAACCGTAAGGTAGTCCTCCAATCTGTCCCACTTCCTGATTTGCACTCTTGTTTTTCTTGGTTTGCCAATGCAAAAATTTTCACCACTTTCGATTTAAATCAGGCTTATTACCAGATACCCCTTGCCGAAGAATCCAAGCATCTCACTGCATTTGCAACTGATTGGAACCTATATGAATTCGTAAGCGTCCCTTTTGGCCTAGCAACTGGAGCGGCTGTCCTTACACGGTTACTAGATTATGTCTTATCGGACATTAAGTTCAAGTTTGTTTATAATTACCTTGACGATCTCGTAATTTTTAGCGAAACCTTCGAGGAACACCTACTCCATCTCAAGGAAGTGCTTGAAAGACTGCGTAAGGCAGGTCTAACCCTCAAGGCATCCAAGGTTTCCTTCGCACAACCCCAGATGTCCTTCTTAGGACATATCGTGTCGGGGAGGGGTGTCTCAATCGATCAGTCTCGTACTGCCGCCATCCAGAATTTTCCCCCTCCAAAGGACGTCAAGGCTGTAGCCAGATTCATTGGCATGGTGAATTTCTTTCGCAAGTTCATTCCTAATTTTGCTGAACGTGTAGCCCCATTAAATGATTTGAGAAGAAAGGACGCCAAATTTGTGTGGGGTAATGCCCAACGAGAAGCCTTCATGAACTTGAAATCCGCTTTATGTAATGCTCCTGTACTGGCTATGCCAGACTTTTCTAAACGCTTCATCCTTCAGACTGACGCCTCTTCCTCAGGCATATCCGGAGTTCTTCTACAGGAATTTCAAGAAGGGCGTCATCCTATTTCTTATGCCTCCCGTGCCCTGAATCCTGCTGAGCGCA
Organism: Anabrus simplex; assembly: GCF_040414725.1. Lineage (NCBI taxonomy): Eukaryota > Metazoa > Arthropoda > Insecta > Orthoptera > Tettigoniidae > Anabrus > Anabrus simplex. Next base: position 340,608,622 of record NC_090268.1, on the reverse strand, counting down.
ATTATTCCATTTATGAGCTGGAAGCCCTCGCTGTTGCCTTCTCCTTAGAACGCTTCAGAATGTACCTGGAACATCTCCCTTTCGATCTGGAAACTGACAATCAGGCGTTGAGTTGGGTACTGGCCAAGCCGCGAAAGACCGGTCGTCTAGCACGATGGGCAGTGCGCATCTCAGCCTTCCAATTTGAAGCCCGCCACATTCGTGGCACGGAAAACGTTGTGGCTGATGGCCTCAGTAGAATGTTCCATCCAGACAGCTCTGACCCTCAATCCGAGCCAGTAGACTCATCTCCCGAACAAGTATCAGCTTTTGTCAATGTTGTTCTCACTGACTCTCCCTTCCTTTTCAAGGATATTGCCAAACATCAAGAGGATGATCCTGAGTTAAAAGCCATTGTCGACAGGATTAAATCCGGTGAGCATGTTAAGCCCTATATTCTTAAGAATGGTGTCTTGTGTTGTCCTGCTCGTGGTCGCAGAGACCCCAAAATTGTAGTCCCAACTAACCTGGTCCCGGCTCTCTTCAAATACTTTCATGAATCCCCAGTGGGCGGTCATCTGGGCGTTTTCAAAACAAGAGAAAAAATCCGTAACCACTTTATTTGGAAATCCATGGATAGTGAGTTCTGTACCCTTGTCAAGTCCTGTAAGATTTGCAACATCAGTAAACCTGCCCCGAATACTCGTCTAGGTCTCTTGTCTTCTGAGCAAGCTTCTCGCCCCATGGAAAGACTGTTCATAGACTATATTGGTCCTTTCCCGAGATCTCGGAATGGTCATTGTTTCATACTCGTGTGTGTTGACGCCTTTTCGCGTTTTACGTGGCTGTTCCCCACTCGGATGGCTAACGCCAACACCACCATCTCGTGCTTGAAACAGATATTCGCCTCGTTTGGACCCTGTCAGTTCTTGGTAAGTGATAACGCAAGAGCCTTTACTTCTGCCAGTTCCGGAATTTCTGTTTTGATCTATCCATTGCTCATGTAACCACTACCCCGTATTACCCGAAGCCCAATTATGCTGAGAGAGTGAATCGTAACCTGCGATCTGCCCTAATCGTTTATCACTCCTCAGACCACTCCAAGTGGGATTCCTCATTGAATTGGTTGTCATTTGCATTTAACACTGCTGTTCATGAAAGCCACAAGCAAACCCCTGCTTCGTTGATGTTGGCTTTTACTCCAAATTATCCTCTATCTAACCTATGGTCAATTAATGATCTTCTGCCCGACGATGCCAGCCCAGAAAAGATCCGAGTTAATTGGCACCGTGCACGAAAGAACTTGAATGTTTATTACGCTAAGGTCCAGCGTAATTACAACCACGGCCGAAGACCGCACGATCTCTCTGTGGGTGACCAGGTATTTATTAGAACACATCCCGTCAGTAGTGCTGCGGACCATGTTATCAGTAAGTTGGCCCCCAGATTTCGAGGTCCCTGCACCATCTTAAAGTTCCTTACCCCGGTGACATTATTGGTGAGTGATCCTGAAAGGAAAAGGATCAGCAGAGTACATCTCTCCCAGATCAAGGTACCTTAAGTCTGGTAGGGAAGGGTAAATACCATTGTTGGTGACCTTGTAGATTTAGTTGTAAGTTATTTGTAAGAATTTAGTTATAAAATAAGTTTATTGTGAGGTTATTTATAAGGTTTTAGTTATAAGATAATAATAAGTTTTATTGTTAGTTGTAAGTAATTGTGTAAGTGAATACTTTAGGTATCCTCTAGTGTAATCGATTTAGTATTATAAGTTAGATAAGTTTTAGTTTAGGGTCACTACTTGGAATTTTCTTCCTTTTATGGTCAGGTTTAGGGCACCCTCCTGTAGTTTCTTTTCACCCCCACCATAATCTTGTCACGTGAATTGTAGATAGCAGTGCTTACCCCGGGGCTAGTGCCCTAATATCCCTGGTGTGTGAGGGAGAGTCCCTACTGCATACTTATTAAGCCACCCAACAGGTGACTCTACGCGAGATCTTGAGCCCAGCAGCATACTTTTAACTCAAAGTATTCCCCTGTCTGCTGCGGTTTGTGTGTGTTACAGTGGCTGCAGTGACCAGTTTCTTCGGACAGCAACCTGAAGTGCCAAATTGGGAGGCACACTGTGTGCCTTGGACGTCAACATCCGGCACCACTATCCTGCGGGGAACATCCTATTGGTGGCAGGTGGACTGGACGGTGTCTCACCCCGGCTTATTTGGTGCAAGAGTTCACTGAACTGCATCTCATTTAGGTGTCGGGTTTGGACTGACATTGAATGGAGGCTGGCGACAAACGGCCGTGTCGGCAGCCGCATCATCAGCAAGAACCTGTGGCCTAGCTGTGCTGTGACTGTTGTGGGAAAGTAGTGCAAAAGTGTTAGCAACAAGTGAGAAGTTTTGGTATTTCTAACATTCGAAGTAAGTATGGTGTACATGATTCGGTAGACAGACTACAAATTGTCTAATCATCTGTGAAAGAAGGCATTTTGAAGTGCAATGTGACAATCCATGTGGATTTTGTGATATTTATTCAAGAGGTGGATCTATATTATTTTTGAAAATTATGTGACAGTTTGTGTTGTTGGTTATGACAAAATTAACTTCAAGAAATTAGGTGTGTTAAAGTAATGTACCTTTACTATCGGTACTGTGTGAAAACGTTCTATCGCTTGCTCCCCAGTGAGGTTATATTATTGGTCGAGCTGGGCTCGATTTTCGGGGGGGAGGAAGATGTTACAAGTGAACTATGTAGCATGAGTGGAATGTAATTTTTTTAAAGACTTTATTGGCGAAGTACTATATAATGTTTTATTTATCATGACCTAACCTGTACTGTTATTTGTAGAGCATAAGATAATTTAATGACCTAACCTGTACTGTATAATGTTGTAACATAGGCATTTGTAAATAGTAGAATTCTGTCTATAGTTCCTGGAAAGATCCAGAAAGTTACATAACTTTTGTACAGGGTGTGTTACTTTGTTGGTATGTGTTCTAGAAAGTGTGTTCTGTCTATTCTGGAAAAATACGACTTTCGCGATCATGCGTATTCTAGGATGTTAGTCAAAGTTCGCGATCGAAAGTAAGGTTGTGATTGGTGAGTCTAGGTGGCGATAGGGAACACGTGCACGCTGATTGGTTGCCTCCAAGGCCAGTAATTCCTATATATAGTGAGCGAGGCAGTGTTCGAATCAATTCTGTATCCTGAATTCTGTCGGTCTCGGTTTATCTGCCTGCGAGCAGCCTATCTGGTTGACGTCCCCCGGCTTCGGGGATGGCACTCTGCTCGGGTAAGCACTCTTGAATTCCGTTCCTGCTAAAATTTCCGTAATGTACCGATTTGCTTTTCATACAGGAGTCTGCCCTAACCTCGCCTAGATTCACCAAATTAGTTACTTATGACGCCTTAGTTTTTCAGCTGGACTTACCTGTTCGTTTCCGAGGCATTCCCGTTTTGTTTCACTAAAATATGTATATTGTAGTTTAATAGTATTTCCCTTGGGGTTTGCCTCTGATAGTTCTGTATCACTTTAGGTACGCTAGATTTTGGATAACCTGTAAATTGCATTGTACTACTGCATTGGTAACTAGATGTACAGTTGATTTGTAATTTGAATTTACACGGCTACGAATAACCTATGTATATCACTGAACTTATAGCTCATAACTTGGAATGTACTTGTAGAATTATCTTGTAAATAATATTTTTAAAAACTAAGGATCACGGTGATTCATTTCGGAATCCGCTATCTAAGCCATGTCCATGCCTTTGGTAGGTTCCCAGCCCTTCCTTCTTCCCGTTTTGTCGTTCACTAGTTGGCCCTACTAATAGTTACGTACTTGTTTGGTTGGAGATCCGCGTAATGCTAGCTACTGTTTTTCCGAGTGTGTAGTGTTTTCTTATATTGTGTATTGTACTCTTACCTTCCAATTTTTAACTGTGTTTGTGCCTTGTTTGGTGTTACCACTGTAGTAGAGGTAACAATAATAATCTTATTCTATTGCCTTTTATTGACCCAGGAATTAAATTATTTCAAACAATGATGCTGCAGCACTTTTGTGATGTGCTTTGATGCACTGCATTCCTGTGCATCCAAGTGAGCTAATTCAAACAAGCAAACAAACGCTTTCCATAGGTTGCACAAGCTAATTTCCAAAATAAATGTTTTGTCTGTGTGTGCAAAATTTACACAAGATTGGTGATTCTCCAGTAGCAAATGTCTTGTGTACAACGGAAGAGCTTAAAGTGCGACTTGAATCACAATCCCACACTGAGATTAGAGTGGTTCTGAGCAAGAGAGTATAGCAACCAATTACCATTAATGTCACTTCAGGTATTATATTCATTTGCTGTATGAAAAATCACAGGACGACAGCTATCAGGCTGAAATAAGATTTACTACTTATCAATTTGTTCTCTACAGTATGAGGAATAGTTTCTTCTGAAGTCAATACATACTCTCCATCAAGTCATACATAAAAAGTTACAAAAACAAAATGATGATAAGTCAGCTTCAAAAGAGGGAACAATAGAAAAGGAGACGAGAACAAACATGGAAACACAGAAGGACATTCATTCATATCCTGCCGTCTTTGAATAGATAGCTCCCTCATCATCAAACTCAGTTCTACATCAATTTCTTCTCAGCCTCAGATGAGCTCGTTTCCGCTTCCCAGTTTAACCAGGAGGGTGGACTTCAACAATCAGCGAAGGTCCATCTTGACAGATGTTCAGACATGATATGGGAAGAGTAGGGTAAGAAGAAAGCTGGCTGAACGCAGGAAAAAAGAAGAGACAAAAAGAAAAAGATGAACACAGGTGGCAACAAACTGTATGCCTTAGTTTGACACTTGTTACTTCCTTTCCATTACTTATATCGACCCACTGGGTTCCTTTTCTCCTTTGGTGTTTGTCCTGTATTGCTAGTCTTTTATCACATAACATATTAGGGCAATCACCGAGTGAAATTTTAACTTCCTACATTATTCAGAGATCCAGTGATGTCTCTGAAAGATACTTGACTTATATACATACATATTAATGTTTTTTTCTTGTTAAGGCTAAAACTTAATAGGAATAACCAGCTTTTAACTGGTAACAATCCATGATGAAAATAAAATATTTACCCTTGTCTTCAACAATAGCTTGGCAAGCTTCAAACAGTTTTTGAGCTCCTTCAGCAGACATTCGTAATCGTCCCTTTCTTCGTCGTATCTTCAGGCCTAAATGCAGAAGAAAAAGAAAAGTTGATACACCATGTCCAGAACCACAGTTACTTTCAATACAAAGTAGAATGGACAAGACTTCACATATTCAGTTTGCTGATAACCATCCTGATGAATGACTGTAAATGACTGAAATGAAACTTAAAAATTACGTCACTTGAACCATTACAAGAAATGAATTTCATTTTAGGCCCTTATTGTCAACAGTACAATCTTAAAAATCCTTAATAAAAAATTCCACCTTTACAATACCAATAGTTATTTATTATTCAAGACAACATAAATATGTTGATTCAGGACATGTTTTGTCCACATTATGGACATCCTCAGCTGATAAGCAAAGGACAAGTTAAAATACAACAAGGATATTATTAACTCATTTAAAAAAATCAAAATATGATTCGGTTGGCAAATACGTCAGAATAAAACGAGACATTTTTTAAAGAGAATGTCAAGTGAGAATGTTTAAAACTGTAAAAGTGATGATGTGCACCACTTCTTGAGCCAGAAGTTGTTGGCTTGATTATTGTTAGCCCACACAAATTTTTTTTTTTTGAAAATATGGCTGTTGGATGGACTCTTTGATGTGTTGTACTTGAAAATCGGTACAATTCTTTGTAATTAGTCTTGTTACAAGATGATTTGTAGGAGGAACTTTTGTTTAAAAAACACAGACTGGAACCCAAGTTGTGCCGATAGAAGAAAGACAGGCGTATTTGCCGGTTTTTATGAGGTTCAACTTCACCCATGTGCTAAGGATCTTAAAGATTATGACTTAAACCCTGTTCTTCATGCAGTGAATTTATACTATTTCCTTTACAATAAAGAATGCTTTTGAATGATATTTATAAATTCCATATCTATCTATATATATATAAAATAACATGTTCTGACTGACTGACTGACTGACTGACTGACTGACTGATTCATCATCGCCGAGCCAAAACTACAGGACATAAAGAAATGAAATTTTGAGGATACATTTATATTATAATGTAGGTGCTCGCTAAGAGAGGATTTTTGGATATTCCGTCACTAAGGGGGTGAAAAGGGGGGTGAATTTTTAAAATGAGTGTATCTATATCTCAAAACTTTAAAAGTTTACGGATTTAAAAATTGGTATTTAGAATCTCCTTTAAAAATAAAGAAACATGTATTTTTTTTGTTTATGGAAAATCCCAATAGGAGGGCTGAGAAAGGGTGAAAAATGGGTTGAATGCCTTTAATGAGGATACTTATATCTCAGAAACCGAATAAATTACAGACCTGAAAATTGGTATTTGGTATCTCCTTTAAATATAAAGACGCACGTACTTTTTGTTTTTGGAAAATTCAAATAATGGGGGTAAAAAGGGGGGTGAATTTTTAAAATGAGTGTATCTATATCTCAAATCTTTAACAGTTTACAGATGTAAAACTCTGTATTTAGAATCTCCTTTCAAAATAAAGAAATACTTATTTTTTTGTTTTCGGAAAATCCCAATAGGAGGGGTGAAAAAGGATGAAAAATCGGTTGAATGCCTTTAATGAGGATTCTTATATCTCAGAAACTGAAGATATTACAGACCTGAAAATTGGTATTTGGGATCTCCTTTAAAAATAAAGAAATACATATTTTTTGTTTTTGGAAAATCCAAATAATGGGGGTTAAACAGGAGTGACAAATTGGGGTGAATTTTTAGAAAGACTATATCAACAGTATATCTCAGAAACGTAAAATGTTAGAGATGTAAAAATTAGTATTTTGAATCTCCTGTAAAAGTAAAGAAACATAGGTGATTTGTTTTTGGAAACTCCACTTAAGGGGAACTAAAAAGGGGGTGAAATATTAAAATGAGCATTTCTACAGTATATCTCAAATACTTTACATGATACAGAAGTGAAAAATGGTATTTTTATCTCTATTAAAATAAAGAAGCATGTATTTTTTGTTTTCAGTAAAACCACTTGGGTGGGGGGTAAAAGTGACTGAAAATGGGGTTGAATTATTTTAATTAGGCTACTGATATCTCAAAAACTGAAGATGTTACAGACGTGAAAATTGGTATTTGGATCTCCTTTAAAAGTGAAGAAAAACGCGTTTTGGAGGGGGGGGGGGGAATCATCTTGGGGGCGGGGGTGAAAAGGAGCTGAATTCCTTTCATGAGGACACATCTCAAAAACTGAAGAAGTTCGTGTCGTAATAATTGGTATTTAGAAGATCCTTTACTATTAGAGAAACAGGTATTTTTTGTCGGAAAATTCACTTGGGGGGGGGGGGGGGTGTGAAAGGAAGTGAAAAAAAAGTTGATTCTTTTTATAGGGATACTTATATCTCAAAACTGAGGGTAACAGACGTGAACATTGGTATTTGGATCTCCTTTAAACATAAAGAAACACACCTTCCTTTTTGGGGGTGCGGGGTAAATCAACGGCGGTGGGGTGAAAAAGGAGTTGAGACTAATTGATTTTGCTGTTCATAATGTACTTATTCTAATCATAAACCGATCATTTTTAATTTTTCCCGAGTTTGTTTTCCAGAGCCATCTTTTCCTTTGGAGAATTTAGTTAGATCACAGTAGATTCTCCTGGCATATAAATAAAAAATTAAACACACTTGAAATAAATGATTGGAATGATGCAATTGTTCACCTCTATAATAAGGTTAATAATGCATGGAAGTAAATCATTCATATCGCCAGAAATCCCGCGCACTTGCCAACGTGCGACAATGATGCTGGTCACATTATCAGCAATGACAATGGCAAGAGATGTAATTTACCGCCAAGTAGCGGTCTTGCACCTTGCTTCGGGGTCCAGGACATCAATAATAATACTAATAATAATAATAATAATTTTTAAAATCTAAATTCAACTAATGTCACCCACCCTACTATAATAATGTTCCGGACCGTCGTCAAAATGTGTGCACTCACGCTGGAAACAGGTCCTGGCCGGATAATGACCACAAATGCAGTCCGGCCTTGGGTTCAGTACCACCAAGGCACCCAAGAAAACACCACGCTGGATCTCCCAAGGATTTCATCCATATTAGAAATGCTTATAGGAAAAGATGGGAAAGATTGGGGACCCAACTGACCGGGCGGAATACCTGGAGCTAGCCCAGGAAGTACTAAATCGATTGCTGGAAAGATAGAATGACAAATGGGAGGAGCTTTCCCGTTAGACTGCGAATTTTGGTGGATTATATATAAAATGTTAAGCATTCAATTATAAATTACAGCATAATACCGTAGCGAAGCACGGATATCTTGCTAGTATATAATAAAGTACAAGAAAAAGAATCAAGGAAAAGAAGGCAGCAGGAAAAGAATGGAAAATAACTTCGATCAAAGAAAGTAGGCAGAAATATATAGATGCAAAGAAAATGACCAAAGTTGTGAAGAAGAGAAAATTGGACACTGTGCACACAGAAACCAGAAGATGATGTACACAGCGGAAAGAAACTACTGAACAGAATCCTAAGAAAACAAGAAAAGGGAGAATGTAACCACCAGATTTGGGAGATATGAAGATGAAGTATTAAAAGCAAAATTAGAAGAAATAAAGTACAGATAGCAAGGATATTTCCAGAAGCTACAGAAATGTCAGAGCTGACAAGAATCAAATAACAGGAAAGAAGACAAACAGAAGAATTGGGGGAAAAAATTACAACGCAAGAAGTTGAAACGGCAGTTCAGAACATGAAAATGGGGAATTTATACAGTGCAGATGTTAAAGGCAGCTAGAGCAGTAGGTTTGCAATGGACTTATTCTATGCTCAGAACCGTATGGAAAGCAAAGTAGGTCCCGGAAGTCTTACAGGAATTAGACAAAAGTGTACGATAATTTCGGTGGTGGTGGGGGGGGGGGGGGGGGAGGGAGCAGGGACTATGAAAATACATACGTTTGTCAGCTTTTTCGTTATTAACTGGTTTGCAAAATCCAAATGAGCTTTCATTTCTTGGCACCTTCCATATATGTTTTTATTCTGGCTAAACATAGACAAGTCTGCCATCTTTTTTTCTTCTTTTGTTGTTGATATTGATATCTCTTGGAAAAACATTATGATCACTTTTGAGACAAGTCTAACAAATGCAAATTCTAATAGTAATAAATTATGAAGAATAAAATGGATGTACATTTACCTTCACAATTTCCTTCATTAGGAAATTCACACCATTTTACATTATACATTGCCTAAAATGCCTGTATAAAAACCTTTATGTTCATAACCTCAGAGTCTGGTAGGAAGTTTTCCGAATGCACATCAAAACCAGTCCGAGTCGGGGTGATGAAACGTTGATCATCTGCATAACTTACGGTGAAAACCATGCATTGCGAACCTAGTCACAGTGTACCGCAACTCGTAATTTTCTCATTTCCGGTCTTGAGAGAACATCGCATCAGTGGTAAAGAAGTCGTCCCAGATTTCCACTCTCTTTGCCAATAAATCTTGTAGGGCATTAATGTAGCTGGAAGTGGCTGTTCCTCTATGTAGTATGATTTCCTGGCTAGCACGTGTACAAGATAGGATGGCATGAATTTTGACAAGCAAAGGGCCTTTTTGAGAAAAGTTGATTTTACACTTTTGATATCAATTGTTTCTTTGTGAGATAATTCCAAACATTTTCTAGAGCATATGTAACGACTGGTGATACCATCACAGCTTAATAGCTGTTTCACGGGATAATTTGCTGAGCTGGTTTATGTCATTCATTGATTGTACTGCTGCATTTACCTTGCTTTTCACTTGTAGGGTAAATACGTTGCCCTGGCTTTGGAATGTTACGCCTAGGTATTTAAACTTGATCACTGTAGATACCTGATGTGACATGTATAGAAAGACTGCTTGCTCTCCACCTCTTCTAAAGGATATTGACACAGTCTTTCCCTCGTTTAGGAGGAGTTTATTTCTTTCCATCCAACCTGTCAGTTGACTGAAGGTTGTTTGAAGCGTTTCCTGCGACGTTGACGTTAACACCATTATCACCTTAGATGTACAGTTGCAGTTTATCTGGATTTTCCGACTATACGGACTGAATAACATCTGCTGTGGCCATTATGAATAAAAGGGGACTCAAAGGGTCACCCTGCAGGACTCCAATATTCTGTCTTATAGGTTTCAAGTGAGAAAGACCATCACTGATTTCAATAAAATTGTCGTTTAGAATATTCCTAATGATCCTGCATAGAAAATTCTGATCACCAACCAAAGTTTCCAATTTCTCTATGATTATATTTCTATTGATAGTATCAAATGCTTTTGTGAAATCAATGAAAATGGCATGTAGTTTTCCTTTGGGCCTTGACAGGGCTGTCTCTTTATTTTCCTGAAGACACTGAAACTGTTCTTCCGGAAGATTTTTTTTTTTTTGCTCGTGGCTTTACATTGCACCAACACTGATTGGTCTTATGGCGACGATGGGATAGGAAAGGCCTAGGAGTTGGAAGGAAGATCAAAGGCGGGCATTTATACGAATGGAGGCACATGCTTCCCCTAGTGCACCGTCACTGCATTGTCCTACATAAGAGGCTTGTAGTGGTGTCTCAGTGGCGCACTAGCTGCCAGCGCTTTGGAAAGGTGTAGCAATTCAACTGATGAGCCCACTGCTACACTGGGGCAAAACGCTGGTAATTTCACGATTGAAAAAGACTAAAGAGCTTAAATGTTTTTAATATTCTTTATTGTTCACTGGGAAGTTGGTATTATATTCTCATATTTGTAAAAACTAAATCCATGGAGCTGGTACCATTGTAGTTAACATGTCTTCATTTTACTATCGTTAAGTAATGATAATCCCTCATTCTGTAAATAGTCCAAAACTGTGGTTGATTCGTGGTCTGGAATGCCGATACGACAGTTTAGATCTCCCACTAAGATTACTGTGACGTCATTACGAATTTTATTTGAACATACAGTAGATTGATCACATTAATAATAAACTGTGTTATATTGTAATCTTGAAAGTATGCACAGACAAATGAGAATTGCTTCGTTTTTACTAATAATATATCCGATGAATTGTGTATCACTCCAAAGGGGGATAGATTTGCTTTAAGTAAGCATGAGATGCCACCCTTTGGTCTACCAAGTGGACCTTGTTCTATGTAGGAGCATGTGGTGTAGAATCCATCAATATTCCAGTCTGTCGTTAAGAATGTTTCAGTTAAAATTATTATATCAAAGGACTTAAACATATTTGCTGGCATTAAAGTGAGAGCGTTCTTCAGGCCTTCGATGTTCCATAATAGCAGCTTTAAGCAACTGTCCTGACTATTTTCCTAGGCCTGATTAATAGCTACACAGGTCGACAGCTTTGGGTTCAATCCCAGTCTTCCGAAAAACATAGCAACGAGTTTTCAATCCCTGTGGCCAGAACTCTTCTTGGTGGGCCAATTCGTGGTATTTGAATAGCAATCCTAACCTAAAGGCTTTATTGTTTCCTTTCACTTGGAGCTCCTCACATTCCATCTCTCTTTTAATACAGTTTCTCCTAAGGAACTCAATAATGATTTCAGCTGTTGCGCTATTCTGCAGTCTTTTTACATAAATCCAGGCTTTACCTTCAGCTGCTCTCAATTCCCCATTTGCTTCTTGTCTTATACCTATTTACCTGCCTATTTTTTCGTTTGCGTTCTTGTGTATACCATACCTCTGGCTGTATGTGACTATCTCTCTCTCTTTTATGATAAATCAGCATATTGAGTTATTGTATTGCAAGGTTCTGTTCCTTTTCTTCTTTTGGCAATTGGATTTGTGGCTGAGGATGGTACTGTGAATTTCCTTGGGCTGGTCTCGAATGGCTGTCGGGCTCGGAGGTATGCCTTTCTTTTCAAGTTTTATGTCTGTTAGAGTTTCTACGTTGTTTAACAACAATTCCTGGAATGCCTCAAGCTGGTTCTTGATTTGCATGTTTGATTCCTCCGTCTCTCTTGTGACTGCTGACATTTCATCCATCTTTTGTTTTGTAGTCTGATGTGGTGGTGGTGGTGATTATTGTTTTAAGAGGAAGTACAACTAGGCAACCATCCTCTATATAACACTAATCAGGGATAAAAAATGGAAGGGGTCCGACCCTTCGAAAAATGAAGGTATCGGCCAAAGAAAGACAAGGGCCACGAAGGGCGTGAAAATGAAAGACTCCCTAGCCCTCGCAAACCTAATAGCGTCGGGGTCGGATAAGAACAAGAGTTGACCAAGAGAGGTCCGATAGGATAGATGAAAGTGAGGAGACTGGCACAAGTAAGTGGAAGCAATGCTAGTACTCAGCTGAGGGCCCCGTGGTCGCCAACCCACTCTCCAAAGTTCAGAGCCCCTGGGGCCCCTTTTAGTCGCCTAGATTGTGTGTGCTTCGTTTTAAGAAGTCAAATTCCCCTTTGGTAATGCCCGCACATTCCTTATGGAACCTGTACCGGGTGGTACATCTCTACGCCGCACGTTTAAATTTTGCACCAATTAGAACCCCTCTACTGGAGAAACACTGAACTTGGAACTAGACCAACTTAAATTTTTCCTCAGAAGATGTCACTACCGTAAATTTTGTGATTATGAAGTTGTCAGTACTGTGTGGTTTTCAACTTGTTTTGTTTTCCATTGATCAAGAAGTGTGGACATTCTCTCATAGATGTCTCGGCTAAAAAACTATGATCATGCACCCTGGTGCGAAGTGAAGGAACTTTATTCAAAGAAATTTTGTACTCATAAGTTTTTTTCTTTACTAAATTTCATTCATTTGTTTGTGGGTTGGCAATGTTTATCTTTTCTTTCCGCCAGTTTTGAATTTAGCCAATCCCGAATTTCTGTAAATAATTTCCCACCAATCATGTATTTCTTCTTCGACTTGGAGTGTACCTTCAAGATTGACCAATAAAGTAAGAGGGTGTGGCTTGATTATTCATGAAAGGTCTCGAACTTCCCCCGAGGGTTTATAAACTGCTGATTTTCACGTCTCGTGGCCACATGATTAACATCTAACCTAGTGTATGGACGTGTAGCAGGAGGCGGGAGGTGCCTCTTTCATCAGGCAGCAGGTCTTAGGTAAGGTAATGGCCATGTAACATATTATTTCTTGCTAGCTCAGCAGTTTAACCCGCGGGAAAGGTCCGAAACTTTAATATGTAACCTACCTTTCTGTAATGTAAATTTCTGTCGGCTTATGTAAATATCTTTAATTGTAATAATAATGTTATTTGTTTTACGTCCCACTAACTACTTTTTAAGGTCTTCGGAGACGCTCTTTAATTGTAAATCAGGGATAGAGAGTGCTTTACCCTCTCGAGCTCCCCTTCATTTTGGTTTGAGGTGACTACGTTTTGGTAACCGATTTTCTTCTCTTCCTTAATGTTTTAAAATTTCTTTCTTATACGGGTCACCTCCATAGTTTGGGAATAGCCCCTGTTTCATTGGCCTAGTGCCTTTTAGGTTTCAAGAAGCTACATAGAGGAGTGCAAATATCCGCCTCCTTCCTTTTTTGTTTGGGCCATTTATTTAACGGTTATTTCTTTTACTCGAAGGCCCTGTAGGTTGGGTACGAGATACCCCTGTTTCAATTTGTAAGCTGGGCCATGGAAGGCCAGAAAGTGTAAGACATTTTTGATGTTGCCTTGACTAGGCTTGGAAAACTGAGAGCGGGTCTGCTCTTTTCTAGTATTGTAAAAGTGCCTCTAATAATAATAATAATAATGCTATTTGCTTTACGTCCCACTAACTACTTTTACGGTCTTCGGGGACGCCGAGGTGCCGGAATTTAGTCCCGCAGGAGTTCTTTTACGTGCCAGTAAATCTACCGACCCGAGGCTGTCGTATTTGAACACCTTCAAATACCACCGGACTGAGCAGGATCGAACCTGCCAAGTTGGGGTTAGAAGGCCAGCACCTTAACCGCCTGAGCCACTCAGCCCGGCAAAAGTGCCTCTAGGAGGCTTGACCTTGTAATTCACAGAGCTAGTGCTCCACGTATGAAGGGGTTTTCTACCCTTGAAAGTATTGTGCTTGGTATATTCGAGCTAGAAGCTCAAGGAAATTGTAAAGCGAGGGGTGTAAGGCCCAGAATTGTTCTGAATCTTGGCTTTTCCTGGTCTTGTACCTGATTGTCGGTTATTTGTCGACTCATTATTTGTTAAATTTTAAAATTCTATGTGAAAATTGTTAAGTTTTGTTATTTTCAAAAATATAACCTTTAATGAAACTTTAATTCATATCTCGGCTTTGTAGTTGGACCCACTCACCCCGGCACCTTCTTTCACCTCTGCTGATCCACCAAATCACGGTAACAGAACCAATTCTGGCATTCTCCTTCACAGCCTACAGCATCTTCAGCAGTTATTGGATTTGTGCATTTGCCGCAGTTTATTTGCGCGCTGGTCTCGGTAGAATTAGAAGATGATGGTGAGATATCCACTTTTATTTATTGTTTTGCTGACATCAATTGCCCGTGTTTTATAGGGCGAAAAATTCGTAGATACCCTATCCTATGACCTTAGTAGCCATGAATTTCTATTGACTCTCAATACGAATATGTGACTTACGAAAATTAACGGTGTGTGAAAAGGAAACTTTATTTGTGTAATGTGAGGAACTTACTCACTTCCAAGCAAAGATATATTTATAGACTTACGGTTTTCCTGATAACTGTGACTTGACTGTAATGTTGCGGAGCACATTTATCAACTAAATATTCACCGCCATCTTGTTATGTTTAATATTATAAAGCTGGGAAAGCATCAATACTTACTGACAGATAAGGTAAGTCACACACCTAATACATCTATTGAAGTATTCATTACATGATCTTTTTTTGTTTACAAATTAATTTCAATTTAATTGTTATTACACATTATTAACATAACAAATGGTAATATGTGAAATTAATTTCATTATGGTCCGTATAGACAATTATCACTTCAATACTGTAAATTATATGTTATAATTATTTATTTAATCATATATTAGCAGAGGTGCCAACGTTTGAAGTGGCTTTTCAGTAATCCACACCTCCCCTCAGAAAATTTTTGAGTCATATCCAAATCATCCTCATCCCTTCTCGATAAAGACACCCCCTTTGCCCTTTCCGACAGCAATCCATTCTGAAGTATATCGTACTACACACTAACATTTGCACATTACCATTCAGTTGTACCATAAATCATTCTTTATGGTTTATTTTTGCACCCAGCAGCTGCTTTTCAATGTGACTTTCCTTGAAGCATCCTTCCCCCTGTGATGAATTTTTCACCTTCTGAACAATATGCGATTCCAGTGTAGACATGCTTAATGTAGGCTGTTTTTTTCCTATGAACACTAAAAACTCTTTCTGTGGGAGAGATACTATCAGGTACACTTAATACAGTACTAACACAACATTACATTTTACAGTGGAGAAGAGCAGAGTAGAGTTCCTTCATTCACAATGAATAACATAATGCTCATGAGTAGTAAAAGGAAGTGATGATTGAAGTATCGTTGCCAACTCAAAAGCATTGAAACGAGGAGGATTGAGCCGTAATACATAAAATAATTCATTTTTCCTTCTTTATTTTTTTCCGGAGAATATTTTCGATAATGTCGCTTTTCCGTAATAAATGATTTCCTCTTTTACCATAACACCGTAACTGTGAGGAGAAACCCGTAATAATTGTGGCTAATCCGTAATAGTTAGCACCTCTGTATTAGTGATTAGTTTCAACCATTCCACTGGGGCATCGTCAGCCTCAATCACAATTGGAAAATGATGATGCATGTTGTTTAAAGGGGCCTAACATCTAGGTCATCGGCCCCTAATGGCACGAATTGAGATGAAATGTAATGACAATTAAAAGTCCAAAATCCTCCACTGACCAGAATTCAGAACGTTAAGACGAAGAATGAATGGATGGATATGAACAATCAGTGGATCTGACTCGTAATGCCTCACATTCACAGAAACTGACGTAAAACAATAGTATTACTGACCAAGGGACTGCTTCTATAGCACAATACTGAATCGATGATGCTTGTAGTCTAAAGGGGTTCAAAATCCAAGTCACTGGCCCCTCATAATTGTACTTATCACTAGGAAAGTAGAACCATGCTATTTGTCATGTTGCGGTACTAATCAAAAGTAGCGTAGACTCACGGTATTCCGCACATGATGGTACTACTCACAGGTAATGAAAATCGCACATGTAACGCAGACCTATGGTGTTTCGCACACTGCGGCACCATTTACAGGCAACGCAAACCTATAGTAACCACAGGGACTCATACTATCCTGTGGTGTTCCTGACATAGTGGGTACTAATCATAGCCAAGCCAGAACCATGGTGTCGCTCAAATAGTGGTCCTAATCACATGTACTGTAAAAGCCGACAGCGCACTCTATTGCTACTAATCACAAACTTATGTTGTACCTAACACTGTGGTACTACGTGCAAGTAAAAGTGACCCATGGTGTTCCCCGCATGGTGGTACTAATTACAAGTAGTCTCATGGTTCTAATTCGATCATCCCTTGCTCGCCCCTTTTAGTCACCTCTTATGACAGGCAGGGGATACCGTGGGTGTATTCTTCGTCTGCGTCCCCCACCCACAGGGGGTAGAGAGAAAGGAAAAAAGAAGAAAAGAGAGTGGATCGGTCACTTCGAAGAATGAAGTAATGGACAAAGAAAGGCAAGGGCCACGAAGGGCGTGAAAATGAAAGACTCTGTAGGCCTCGAATGCTCTAATACCGTTGGGGTAAGAAAAGAACAAGAGTTGACCAAGGGAGGTTGGACAGGATAGATGAAAGTGAGGAGCCTGGCACAAGTGGAAGCAAAGCCCGGGCTCAGCTAACGGCCCCGTGGTCGCCAAACCACGCTCCCAAGTGGAGAGTCCCAGGGACCCCTTTTAGTCACCTCTTACGACAGGCAGGGGATACCGTGGGTGTATTCTTCGTCTGCATCCCCCACCCACAGGGGGTACATTTGGATAAGACGTTATATGCAACTTTAACACTAGAACGGCCGAACATTCCTCATACCTATAAAGGCCGCAGGCGGTCATTTTGACCGCTGCCGCTTACTGACATATACCTAGGATCCAGGATCTGAGAAACATGCGAATGTTCAATTATTTATTTTAAAACAACATAGTTAACCATTAGGATGTATTGTATACAGGTCAATCCATTGTTATTAATAATTGTTCATATTATCTCACTTCTGATAGTTAACAATGAAATATTTCGGCGGACTTGCTATTGAATGCCTTTGTGAAATATTATGATTAAAATAACGGTCTCTATTTGTTTACAAGCCTATTTAGGCACTTGACAAGCAATTCATGCAAGTTATTACCTTACACGAACATTTGCCACAGACTACTTTGTTGCACGAAGAACATGTGTCAGAGGTTTTGTTCTGTTTACAATTGGAGTTCACTTGACATTGTCGTCGCTTTCGACTGGCATACTGAACCTGAATCTGAGGCTCAGGCTGAAGTATAGGGAGTTCAATCAACCGGGATCTTGTCTTCACAAAATCAGATCTTAGTTCTTGTATTACTTCAAGAATATAATCATGTCGAGAGATTCTCTGTCCCGTAACTTCCTTGTAGACTATCCATGAATTTATTGCTGCTAGATCAAGTACGTTGTAATATACATGTACAGGCCACCTTCGGCATCCAGCTCTAGTGGAGTATTTACGCGCCATTTGATCAACTACATCCACACCATACTTAGTTTCGTTATAAAATTCAGTAGTACTAGGAAGCTTCTTGTTATCTTCACTGACTTGAACGCTTGGATGTAGAGTGCTTAGCAGAAGCACATTCTTGTTCACTTTTCCTTGATATACTGTGAGAGTGGTGTGATCTTCCTTCTGAAGTACGACAGTCTCGTACAGATTCATACGTAGTGCTTTGATTGACACCGGGATTTCCTTCCTCACTCGATTGATTGTTCCAACAATACTAGTTTTCTTCTCTTTCAGTCTCTCAGCCAACTTTACCGATGTAAAGAAGTTATCAGTGGTCACGTTACGTCCTTTCGTGAGGTATGGGTCCATAAGTTTCATGACAACATTTTCAGGCAGTGACTCATTGGCGGGTCGCATTTCGTCTTTCCCAAGATAAGGAAACCCATTGCACACATACTTAGAATCAACGTCTACCAGTAGCCAGAATTTTATGCCAAATTTATCTGGCTTGTTGGCCATATACTGCGTGAACCTGCACCGAGCTTTGCTGGGGAAGAGTTGTTCATCAGCTGTGACATTCGCTCCTGGTTTATAGCATGCATAACAATTCTCAATAAATCTATTCCAAATAGCCGAAGCCAAAGCAAATTTATCTGTCTGCAAACGAGTGGATCTAGTTTTACGGAGATCAAAGCGCAAATACCTTAGAATTTCTTTGAACCTGTTTCTTGCCATAGTGTTAGTGAAAACAGGGGGACCCCATAAAGAAGACCACATATGATCTACAGCTAGACTAGTAAGTTTATAAGCTCCACGGGCGTATAACAAAGCAATAAAAGCATCTAATTCTTCCAAAGAAATAGACCAATCATTATCCGTTGTCTGTCTACGAGCTTCGGTCTCTGTACACATCTTTATATGCTTCAACATGGATGCGTCAATGAATAAACGCCAGGCACTAACCTTGCTATTAATCTCTACGTTACGCTTAGCATGAGAAGTAGGCCCTGCTGCCTCTTTCAGTACATTCTGAGCAGCCATCCTTCCAGGGGGGTTCCCACTACTGTCGACAACAGTCCAAATAGTTGTTCCATCATTACCACATAACTGATCCCCTGGTGCAAATGAAGAAGACTTTACCAGTTCATGACCTCTCCCACCTCGTTCCCTTCCTCTTCGAACAGGTTGCCTGCTGCTAAGAGATCGTCCTCTGCTGCAAGATTGATCACGGCTGGTTGAAGGAGTAACTGCGTCTATCGTAGGTGCGAAGTCCACTGTGTGCATATTTTCATCAGGCGAATCACCATCACTATCCGACATATTATCACACTGTTGAGTTATAAAATCCTCATCGTCACTCATTGCGTCTATATCTGATAATGTATCTTCGTCACCTGATTCGTCTTCTCCTAGCTTGTCAAGTTCTGCTAATAATTGAACAGGAGTAAGTTTTTGCCGCCGAGCCATTATTACGCACTATACGACACAAGGGACAGGCACTAACTCGTCCACTTGCAACCACTGCTGAAGGCATACTATTTAGTTACATCATACGCCCATATAGCGCCACTTGTAAATATATCACAGGAAGCAAGCAGTGAGCAGAATAGAGCTCACCGTATCAAGGAAGTGAAGCGGTCAAAATGACCGCTTATGGCCTTCCTAGGTATAAGGGACAATATCGGTGTTCCCTTATTATCTACGGATGTAATTTTTGGCGTGAATGTACATAACCCTAAAATATTAAAAGTCACAAAAGAACAACCTCGTGCGTAAAAAATTACGAGCGTGGAAATACCTTGAAATTCGCTAACGGTCAAAATGACCGCTCTGGCCGTTCTAGTGTTAAGAATTTAATGTCTATTCCAATTTTTGTGATCTTAGTTTTTAGGCTAATAAACAGAATAATGACTAATCACACAGTTATATACACTAGTTCATCAGCTCTAATACAAACCTGTTCTTGCTCAGAACCTCCTCACAGTGCACATTAGTACAGTAATATACACTTATTTAATACACATTGCATGTTTTATTGAAATAACACCATTAGTAATAATGTACAGTACTGTCAATTTACTTCTTCCAGTAATCCAGAATTGTATGTTGGGCACAGCTATCCTTGGTAGAAGGCTTCTCAAATTATGGGCACGGCAAATAATGTTGAACAATTCAGCGTCGTTTTTCGTTAGCGAAATAGACAATGTTCTTTATGGCTGATAGGGCATATCGGTAAGACGTCATGTTACATAAACCATCTTCTCCATAGTCTTTGTTCTTGTCTTCATTGCCATCAATGTCTGTTTCCTTTTCTTGGAGGTGATGGGTGACAGAATCTTCTATGTTTCCTAATGCTGCCTATGTCTCGACTTCTAGATCAACGACCATTATCTTCTGCACTGACACTACCATAACTACACTGTTTGAGAGTTTGTTGTAGCAATCAGTATCTCGGCCATACTAGATCCAATTGGAACACATGTACTGAAAAGGATCAGGAAGGAAATTTACATTTCTTCCGTTTTAGTCGCAAAATTTCCTTCTGTTTCCACAACAGAGAGGTTCCACTAATTACAGGTAAACTTGTATGAATATTAAACCATAATTCACAGGACCAGGAAAATTTTCCGATATGGACAGTTTTCCGGCTTATACAGTTCTGCTAAAGACAGCGGTTTATGTACATAGATCTGCAATTCTCGAACAAAAAACACCAAATGTCCAAAATAAAGTTGTCTTACATAAGTAAAAATTTTCCATTTTACAAAAAATGTCAAATTTTTATTAAGAAATGATAACTTCAAATCAATTTTTAGTTTTAAATCAACATTTATTGATATAAATACTTTTACACCTAGTTTATTGCAGACAGGACTAATGTTATTTTATTTTACAGGCCAGTCAAGTAAAACCAATACTCAAGTTCAACATCTGAAATCAGCATTACTGAGACTAATGCACCTTCAAAAGAAACAAATACAGTAAAACCTTGTTAAGACGTTTCTTCGGGGGATAACAAAAAAGAACGTGTTAAGCGAGAAAACATACTACTAAATATACAAATAAAAACTATCCAACATAGATATGGAAAGATGAGATATGATTTTTTCCGACATGAGGGAATTTAAAGTCAAATAAATATGAAAGTTCATTTGTTCCACCTTTTCAATACATGAAAGGAATTTTAAAAAAGAATTAAAACTGTAGGGACATGTTTCGCCCTTCAATCAAGAGCATCATCAGCCTATATCTCAAACTGAAAGGTAAATAATCAGGTACCTGATTGCAATTAAATTAAATATAAATGTGAAGATGATGTTACAAATGGTGAGCGAAATGGTTGACAATAGTTTAAAAATTAAAATATGGATAGTCGTAAAATTTATACACCCTCCGGAACGTCCTTGTTTAAATATAGCAAATAGGACTTCTCGAGGACTACAATTTTATTTCTTCACATAATATTATAAACCTCACTTAAAATGGACCACAGAAGCATCTCTACGCTGTAAAAAAATCTTAAGAATTGGATCTGAACTCCACTCTGATTTATTCCCGACGTTCGAAATATTTAACACTGATAAATTTTCTCTACTACTCTTCTTGTTTCAACATAGCAATTTACTGTAGACCTCACTTAAAGTGAGCAATGTATTAATGCACCATTTGGAATTGTCAGCTACATTTTATTCATTAATGTGTTAATCAATATGTTTAGGATCTATTAGTTTTCTATTACGCCCTCAACCTCCACAGGACACCTATTTGCTATATTTAAACAAGGACTTTCAGGAGGGTGTATAAATTTTACGACTATCCATATTTTAATTTTTAAACTATTGTCAACCATTTCGCTTACCATTTGTAACATCATTTTCACATTTATATTTAATTTAATTACAATCAGGTACCTGATTATTTACCTTTCAGTTTGAGATATATGCTGATGATGCTCTTGATTGAAGAGCGAAACATGTCCCTACAGTTTTAATTCTTTTTTTAAAATTCTTTTTATGTATTGAAAAGATGGAACAAATAAACTTTCATATTTATTTGACTTTATTGTACATTTCAATACGGACCAAAATATGAGAATCATAACATGTAATGAGGGAATTTTACGTTGTTATCTGCGGGAACAGTGAAAACTATATCTGCCCTTTCTAAAGACGAGAGGAAAGTATTAAAAGGTGTGAAAAACACAAGAGAACAAATATGAAAACCTTTTCCAAAGGGGCTTATAAAATAAGTGCACTGAAAGGTGTGAAAAACACCAAGCAACAAATATGAAAACAAGTGCAGTATGGCCAATAAAAATATCAAAGTATTATTGCACATCACACTCTTTCTAAAACAAATATTAGTAGAAGCTTTTTATTATGGAGCAGTGAGTTATTAAACATTATTTTTTGGTCACACTCTTACGCAATAAATTGGTTGTTATGCTCAACCATGTGCGACTGGGAAGAATGATTTTGGCCGCCATTTCGAATAAACTTCAACCAACTTGAGAGATTGAGTCGAAACTCAAAGGTGCGAGTTCGACATTCGCGACCTCTGTACGCTTTAAGATGCAGATGCTAGTCCATTTTCTGAGAGATTTTAAATTTATCTGCATTGGTAAGGAATTTCACGACTTTTTTCCGTATCCATAACTAGGCTATCACAAGACAAATATGCACCACGCTGGTGAATTAAAAAAAATTAGGTCTCTAATCCAGATATAGGCTACTGTATCACGCGACAAATATTTGCTACACTTCACTGTACCACTCAACACAAAATACATTTATAACTTCTGAATGGAACGTGAAATACAAGCATCAATATGCTCATTGTGTTATTCAGCAATCTTGGTGCTAACCATCAATGAAAACTGAACAGTCTCGAGGCAATGGCTTGCTCCCCGAAGGAATTTAAGGCCCTTTTCCGTAATCACACAACTGTGGCGACGGCTCTCACCGAGTTGGAAATCACATTTCTTTCACAAGGGATGACAACATTTTCAGGGGCAGGAAAAATGTGATCGTAATAAGCGGTAATAGTGAAAATTCATGATCAATTGTCAATACGGACCATAATGAAATTCATAACTTATGAAAATTTGTGACGCGATAAGAGAGGTATTTTTACATAGATTTAATACAAGTAGAAACGGTGACTTCAAATTTGCGACATATTAAGCGGGAAAAACTTGTCAATGAGGAACGCACTAATGAGGTTTCACTGTATTCCAACCAGGAGTTTAAACGTTTTGGACGAAGGAAAGGATAGCGGAAAAAATAACAGTGTGTAAAACTCCCACCCAAATCTCTGAACGAGTAAAGAGTTAGACCAAGGAACTTGATGAAGCTCGTAAAAAACTAATTACTCTAGAGAGGCCAGGAATGTGCAAATAAGAGTAGAGCTGCCATGAAAAGAAAAATCCAACAAATAATACAAGACAATCCATATGCTGAAAAGATTCTCAAACCTGATAACACTGTGAAGCACTGTATTGAACTTATAAAATGATGAGATAGCCACATGTAAAAAAGTACAAAATGCCTGGTTTAGGTCAGAGATGTAGTGGTATTCACGTTTCTGAGAACAGATGAGTCACGTTTGGAAGAACTTGGCAGAAAGTGAAGAGAAGGAGGAGAATCACAAACTCTCTTCATTTGTTTGTCATCAGGTCTACTGCGTCCTTTGGGAATAGAAAAAAAAAAAAAAAAAATTGGCAGAAATATTTGGAGTACACACTACCACTTCATCCTTAAAAAATGAAAGAAGTGGATCCCACTGATCTAATAATCTGTCTAAACACTTGGCAAGGGATAACCATCCTGTGCACACATGCTTCAACAACTTCTTCGTTTCTTTTCCATGCATACTTTGAAATTTCTGAAAACATTCTTTTCTTTTAGCATTCTTCTCAAGTAACAGAAAATATCAACAAGAATATCACAGATTCAAACTGGTAAAGTTTTAGCAGCTTTTTCAGCAGCTAAGTTCATTCAATGGCAGCTGCAACCAATACCAAAGCATTATGATGAGCTTCTTTCAAAAATGTTAGAACTCCATTTTTCTATCCAATCATACCAGGAGCATTGTCAGAACAGAATGCCAGACAGTTCTTAATTGGTACTTTATTTAATTCCAACTGTGACAATAGTAGCTTTCCTATGTTGCACCCTGTCGAATTCACGATAAAACAGTACTTATAAATACGTTCTCGAGCAGCATAATAAAAAGTTATCACTATGAGATACAACTTGGAATTGATAACATCCATCTGTCGACAAAGAAAACAAACTATTCCGTAAACGAGTAACAATGTCCTGTGTTGCAGAACATCCCATTTCGTTTATGACACACGTTGCTTTTGTGCGACCACAACCATAATTTTTTTTGCAATTTCCAACGTAGAAAACATCTTGCTGAACAAAGCTCCTGCAAGATCAGCTGCACTCAATTGAATGTTGTGTTCCACTGAAAAAGAAGTAAACAAACACTCTGCTTATATTACATCTTAAACATTATCTCTAGCTTTGCCAAAGAAACCTGTTTATTTTCTGATTTTCTTCCTTAGATTTCAAATTACCAAGATTATTAACACACTTTACATGATTGGTCGGGTTGTTTTGCCACCATCATCAATGTCCCACTCCAGTCCCCCGGGTGTGGTTAACAAGCCTCCTCCACTCCTTTCTGTCCCTCCACTTTTCCTGCTCCATTAATTCCGCCACATCCAATCCAGCTTCTCTAATGTCCTTCCAAATCTGATCCACCCACCTTCTTCTCGGTCTTCCACCTGGTCTCTTTCCCTTAACTTCTCTTTCTGATTCCCTTCTTGCTACCCGTTCTTTTCCCATTCTTTTTACATGTCCGAACCATCTCAGTCTTGTGTTCTGTACTAAGGGTTCTATATTTAGCTCTTCTCCGATTTTAATATTTTGTATTTTATCTCTTCTTGTCTTTTTAACCGATGTTCTTAAAAATTTCATTTCTACTGCTTGGATCTTACTCTCTTATTAGTTGGCAGCGTTTCTAGCCTGTATTGGTATGAAATACTGTTTATATAATGTTAATTTCATTCTCTTGGGTACTCTGTCATCCCATAAAAGCTCTCTGACTTGATGATAAAATGCTATACCTTTACTTAGTCTGTTATTAATTTCAGGGTTGATTTCATTACTTCCATTAATAATGCTACCCAGATATGTAAACTGTTCTACATTCTCTAACTGTTCTCCATCTATGTTCACTTGGCTTCTCTTTTTCTCTTTTCCACAATGCATGACTACAGTTTTTTTACTAATTACCATTCCAAACTCCTACAGACTAACATTCCAAATGGCCAGTCTCCTTTGTGCTTCCTTTTCTCCCTTTCCTCAAATCACCACATCATCTGCAAATACCAAAGCATTCACTTCATCACTACTATTATTCTGTTTTACACGTTTTATGATTTCATCCATCAATATAATAAACAATAATGGCGACAGTGCACTTCCTTGCTTGAGACTTTTTTTGTATAAAATGTTTCCGAGTCACCACTTCCCACTTGTACACTGCTTTTACTCTCATGATACAACATTTTTATCTTGTTAATTAATGATTTTGGTACATTCCTTTTCAATACGCATTCCCATACATGTTTTCTCGTAACTGTATCATAAGCTTTTTCAAATCAAAAATATGAAGATGATTTCCTTGTTCCTTTCCAGATATTTTTCAATTATCGTTCGCACTGTAAATATCAAGTCTATTGCTGATCTATTTGGTCTAAAGCCACTCTGTTCTTTCTCTAACTGGGTTTCTATTATATCCCTCAGTCTTTTGTCTATGACTTTCTCCATTATTATTATTATTATTATTATTATTATTATTATTATTATTATTATTATTATTATTAGCCCATGTGATAATAGGGTTACACCTCTATAATTTTCACATTTTACTATTTCCTTTTTTGAACAATGGTACAATGCTTCATTGTTGCCAATCTTTAGGTATCCTTTCATCCTTCCATATGGCATTGAGGGCTCTGTAGTATAGCCACTGTAGTCCAATGCTTCCTGCTGCCTTAATTGTATCAGCATTAAATTAGTCTTTTCCACTTGCTTTACCTTTGGTCATTGCTTTCACTGCCCTTTAAAGTTCCAACCATGTTATCGGGTTCTCTTCTTTTTCTCCATCTATTATTTCCATTTTCTTATCTCCTTCTTCCTCCAAGCAGTCATCCTCATTATGAAGTTTTTCAAAATATTTTGCCATCACCTTCTGAAGAGCCTTTTTGTAATGTACTATGGATCCATTTTCTCTCTCTAATGTCTTGAATTTTTCTTGATTTATTATTTTCAATTTTATTACTCTGTATAATAGTTTCTGATTTCCTCAACTATCTTGCTCAATTTTGTTCTTAAACTCTCCCCAACATTTCTTCTTTTCTTCCTTGATACTCCTCTTTACTTGTAGTTTCAATATTTTGTATTCCACATGTAATCTTTCTATCTTATTCTCATCCCTCTGATATGTTTTTTGCTTTTCCTTATCCATTTCTTTCTTCACCTTGTTCCTTACTTTTATTTCTTTATTTTGTCTGTCCACCACCGTGTCTCCTTTCCCTTAACCTTTGCTTTTGTTTTCGCGCATATCTCAATTGCTGCTTCCACAAATGTCTGTCTGAAATTGTCCCTCTCTTCTTCTCCACTTCGTATTTCTGTGTTAGGCAACTTCCTTTTTACACAATCTTGGAATGCCATTCTTTTATCCTCCTCCTTCAACTCCCAAATTCTGACCTTTGGTTTCTTCTTCAGTACAATTTTAAGGGTTTTTACTTGTTTTAATTCCACAATTAATAATCTATGATCACCATGTGCTATGTTAATATCATAAGAGCACATGGTACAAAAGGTAAAATTGTCACCTTTTCTCGATTTCAGTATACATGGGAAAATCAGACACCTGATGTTTTTTCATAGATTTACTCATGATTACTGATAAACAATGATCATAAGGCTTATTTTTAAGCAACAAACACAATTCATGTTACTCCACAACTACATAACCCCAGCTTTGCCGTATGCGGCAATAAAAATGAAGCAAATTAAGTGACGAACATAATTCACTTTTTTTTTTTTTGTAACTACATGACCTATACTTTGTAATTAATAGTGAAGAACAAAAGAACTATTTTTTTAAATACAGGACGGTAAAGGTTATTACTGAACGAATCAATGCAAATAACAAGCGAACAATTATCCTATAGTCAGTCTCTTTCAACACAAACAAATCGATATTGATAGACTGGGATACAGGACGCATTTTGTATTCCCAGTCGAAGACTGTAACGATTGCATGAATAAAAATTAGAGTGATGTATCGAATATTCGCTGATCACACAGCATATATCGGCGGCTTGCAGAAGATTGTTCTGGCACAAACTTTAAGAAGATCTTTGTACGTAAAATATTATAGTTCATCCATAAAACACACCGTCTTTCCATAAATTTGACGGACAAACCATAAAAGTTGTATGGACGTATAACTGGCTAAGCGAAGTCCAGAGCTCCAATGAGATAAAGCGCTTTGTAGTGTAAAATTTGTTTGCTGGATAACATATTGTGGAGCAAATAATTACTGCACTGTTTGTGCTGCTGGGGTTGACCCCAAGATAACGTTCACCTGTATTGATGCTGGTTTTGAACTTGAACATGGCACGATGTTTGAAGAGAAGTCTCATAAATGTTCAAATTTTGTGTTATTTTAGTTTTGCCCTCTAAATTTTAAGAATAAAGGGGAAAATTATGCAAGTAAATACAATATTTGTTTACTTCAAGAAGGTATACGACTCAATTGACAGGCTAACTTTATTCAAGGCCCTAGAGGAGTTAGGGATTGATAGGAAGACAAGAGTGATAACAAACCCTGATGGATACCATCTTGAAAGTCAAGTTCTTCGGAGAAATCTCTAGTCCTTTTGAAATAAAGACAAGAGTCTGACTAGGAGATGGCCTATCACCGATCCTCTTCAACACTGTTCTGGAGAAAATCATGAGAACCTGGGAGAAAACTTTAGAAATGGAGGGAATAAAGGGAGCAAAGGACAGAACCCAAAAGTTAAATCTTTACCATCTTAGCCAATAACAGAGAAGATTATAAAAAACCTGCTGGATAGTCCTCATGAAATCGCTGAGAAAACCAGTCTTAAATTCTCCTGTGAGAAGACAGAGTACATTGAATACAGACACTAAAGAGAGAGAGGCATGGAAGTTCAAACATCTGGGGGAATGAATACAACCAAATGGGCTGGATAAAAAGGCAAATAAGGTAAGAGCTA
Source organism: Anabrus simplex (assembly GCF_040414725.1). Lineage (NCBI taxonomy): Eukaryota > Metazoa > Arthropoda > Insecta > Orthoptera > Tettigoniidae > Anabrus > Anabrus simplex. The sequence goes on along the minus strand of NC_090268.1, from coordinate 340,580,456 downwards.
GAAAAATGGCTCAGAGTGCCTGAAACTGAATAAGAAAGGAGAACTGTGGGAAATAAAAAATAATTAAGAAAAAAGGAAAGGAAAATCTTGAGAAATATTCTAGGAGCACTGAGAGATACTGATAGTGATAGGATATGGAAGAAAAGAAAGAACAAGGTCCTTTACAAACACATTAAAAATACATCAGTCTCAATGCAGAAATGAAGGTTGAAAATAATAACACAGTCTAATATATACAGTCGCGAAGCTCTAATAAGAGGAAGGTTCATCCACTTGACAGCTGGAGCAACATTAGCACCTCTAGCGGCGAGGTAGAGGCAACTTGCTAGCAGACAACAGAGAACGAATTACCACCACAGTCTAAAATGGTCATAACTTCTGAACCATTCATGCAAATAATGTCCGGACAAGGTTATTGTAATCCTTATGAAATAGTGGAGGATATCAAACAATTTATTTTGATGGGGAGTTCGAGGATAATATCGAAATATTTATTTAATCCTAAGGAGTTATGTTTTTTCACCGCGGACTATAACATCGAAATAAATTGTTTTACCTCCTTCACTATTTCATAAGGATTACAATAACCTTGTCAGGACATTGTTTGCATGAATGGTTCAGAAGTTATGACCATTTTAGACTGTAGTGGTAATTCGTTCCCTGTTGTCTGCTAGCAAGTTGCCTCTACCTCGCCGCTTGGAGCGCTGTAGTCGCCTCAGATGAAAAATATCATCAGAGCTTGGGGACTATATATATTAGACTGTGATAATAATAACAACAATTATTATTATTATTATTATTATTATTATTATTATTTTGAGTGGGCCGACTAAGGACCACAACATCAAATATTTTTGCATAGAGCAAGCCTTGATAGTTGCCCAGTAATCTGTCCAGTTTGTCCTGGAACATCTTTCATCTCAGAATCCTTTCAAGAGGCGATTGGTCTCTGATGTCACTTCCCGTTACTTCCAGCTCCTGCAGATCTTTAAAGCCCTTCCATTAACCATGGTGTCCTCACTCTTCCTGTTTTTTCAGTAGGTGAGAACCTAGTTGGTCAGCCTGGAGGAGTAATGTACATCCTCAAGATATGTCTGAAGGTTAGACGTCTCTTCCTAATCATATCTGTGATTTTTTCCATGTAATTGTACAGCATTTAGTTGTGTTGCCTCTTATATTCACCCCTTTCCTTGATTCATCCAGTATCATCCTGGGTATCTTAGTTTTCTTGACCTCCAGTTTATCAATCAGTATTTTCCTGTTAAGGATTAGCCACTAAGAGGTGTACAAAGCTTCTGGGAGGATTTCTGTACGAATGTCCAAGACACTTCTTGTGTGTTCTTCGAGAGTTTGCATGCCAGCTCTAGTTTGTTGATATGAGTTGTTAGTGCTACCTCTTCTGAGAGATTGGTCAGCCTGGAGCAGTACTATACATTTGTACATTGCAAGAACTACTACTACTACTACTACTACTACTACTACTTTTTTTTTTTTTTGTTATGGCAGGGGAAAATCTTTTAAAGACACCACTCTGTGTGGGAGTTGGATTTCCACCAACTAAAAACCCCTGCCCTCTTCACTCAAACCATTCTGGAACTGCTTGTCGGCATGACATCAGAATGGAGTGATGTATGTTATTAAGTTCTTCCTTTCTCTTCTTTCTCCTTCATCCCCATAATGCTTGTCGCCATTGCCTTTACTGTGTTCCAGGCAAACGGGCTCTCTAACATAATCTGAACCAGATTCCCTGGCGTGAGTTGTCGGCCAATTTGTTGGCAGGCTTTTCTTCGTTCTTCTTCCCATCGAACACAGTAGAAAAAGGTGTGTTCTACTGTATCCCTTTCAGAACAGTACCAACAACCATCTCCCTGCGTCTTTCCCATCTTCATGGCGTATACGCCGAATCTTCCATGTCCTGTCAGGATCTGCGACAGATAGTAATCTACCTGCCGATGTCTACATTTAAGCCAGTCTCCTATGTTGGGTATTAGCTTTTTTGTCCATTGGCCAACATCGGTTGTGCCATCCCATCGCTACTACTACTACTACTACTACTACTACTACTACTACTACTACTACTACTACTACTACTACTACTACTACTACTACTACTACCATATTCATTTAATCAGGATGGAGTAAATGACCTGCAAAGCCTGTATTCATGTCTCACCCACTGGAGAGAGATAATTGAGACTCATGCAAGAAAGAAGGTGCTGATAACTATCCCGGATACCCTTGATCGGAATTATATAAGGAAAATCTTGGAATGGATGTTTCGTAAGAGTGATATTGAAATAGGGTGCTTGGAATCGGGTAAAATGCAGGTAAAACAGGCTGTTTCTGTGGGATTAACATCGAAAAAGAAATCCTTAAATGATAATACTCAGGAAACAGTTACGTGCAAAGCTGCAGGGAAAAACGTACGCCGAATTGCTTAAAACAGTAAAGGAAGGAGTAAACATCGAAAAAATTGGTGTTAAAATAAAACGAATAAGGAAAACAGCAAAGGATGACCTTATACTTACTGTAGAAGGCAAAGGAAAGGCTGACATATTACAACGTGAGATAACTAAAAACGTCAAGGAAATAGAGGTTTCAACAAAAAGGAAGGAGACAACAATTCTAGTGTACGGTATGGATCTGGATTTAAATGAAAACTATCTTAGAGCAGCACTCTCCTTAGAAGCTGCTGTCGAAAAATCTCAGATCAATATTATGTCCGTAAGACCGGGGAGGTTCGGAAATCTAAATCGATGGCCTAGATTGAATACCTCGTATCTCAAAAAATTCTTCCTATCCATTATTTCCCTTAAGACTGGTGACACCTCCCAGCCACATTTGGATATGCAGCCCATCAGAACAACGTTCGTTGGGTTTATTTTCCTATGTGGGTGGCTAAAGGAAAATGAACCTTATACAAATTATAATCTAGGAGTTAGTAAATAAGTCACGCAGACATACTTTCCTATAGTACGGTACGGTAAGGTTCATTTTCCTTCACACATCGGCAGAGGAAAAAAGAACATAACGAACATTGTTCTGATGGACTGCATGTTCATGTGTGGCTGGGAGACGTAACCAGTCTTAAGGGAAATAATGGATAGGAAGAACTTTGTGAGATACGAGGTTTTCATTCTAGGCCATCGAAATGCTACCTTAATATTGCCAACGGAACCATCGAAAATACTGTTAAGGAAAAAGAAAATAAATGTGGGATGGGCAACGTGTATGGTGAAGGAAAGAGTTACAGTTGCAAGGTGTTTTAAATGTCTTGGATTTGGACATAAAGCGCCACACTGCGACGTTAAGGATGACCGGTCACCGAGCTGTCTAAATTGTGGACAAGAAGGCCATTTGGCGAAGGATTGTGGAAACATTTTGTTTTGCACCATGTGCCAAGTGGAGGGCCACCGCTCAGATCAAATGAAATGCCCTACTTACAGGAAGCTAATATTAGAGGCAAGGAAGTTGAATTTAAACGACCAATAATGGACATACTGCAGGCGAATCTCATGAGGAAATCCGACAGTCACGACATCATGTATGCGACAGCCTTGGAAAAGAAAGTAGACTTAGTGCTTGTTAGCGAGCCAATCAGAAGGCGAGTAGCTGAAGGTGGTTGGTTCACGGACAAAAGATGTGATGTAGCTGCATATTTTTTAAATGATAAGTTGGAGGTTCTAAGCATAAGGGCAGAAGAAGGATATTTGTGTATTCAACTTCAGCAATATCAGATTTATTGTTGTTATATCTCTCCTAACATCCCTTTTGATATTTTCAAAGCTGAAGTAGATGCAATAGTTCAGGACTGCATGGCGTCAGGTATTGAATCTATCATTCTCGGAGACCTAAATGTCAAGTTGCCTCTGTGGGGGGGGGCACCAACTGCAGATCGTAGGGGAGAATATTGGGCAGAATGGATAGCGACCCTAGACTTGGTGGTTCATAACACGGGAATCTTACCAACTTTTTCCAGAGGGAACTCAGAGTCTTTCATAGACGTCACCTGCTCAACGCAGGGTATAGCATCATTCATTGTTGACTGAGAAGTTATGGAAGATGAATCTCTCAGCGACCATCGTTTTATTTACTTTCAAGTTAAGGGATCGAAGAAGCTTAATGATATCACGAAAACGGTGTGGAACTATAATTGGGAAATTTTTAAAAATGCAATCGAGTGGATGTCACAAACTGTAGATACAGTGCAACATACTCTAAAAGATGTAACTGCTGTTCTTAAAGATGCTTGTAGGACCAGCCGATTGAGGGGATCAACAAAATATAAAACACGAGTCCCTTACTGGTGGAACAATGAAATAGACATGCAAAGGAAAGACTGCAATTGCAAGAGACGAATTCTTACAAGATCCAGGAAAAAAATCAGCCAGGTCAACTTAATACAATTAGAAGCTGACTATAAGGCATCAAAGAGGCAACTAATGAAGCTAATAAAGGATTCTAAGAGAAATCTCTGGCAAAAGCTATCCGAAGATCTAGACAGTGATATCTGGGGAGCAGGATATAAGATAGTGACCGGTCGAATAATCAACAGGGTACCAGTTCAGCTCCCAGCTGATAGAAGGAAAGCCATAGCAATGGAGTTGTTCCCTTGTACTGATGACAGACTTGAAACGGAATCAGATTTTTGTGTTGCAGAACCGTTTACTGTGGTTGAGTTACAAGAGGTAGCACGCAATATGAAGACTGGTAAGGCACCAGGTGTAGATGGAATCCCACCAGAAGCCATCAAGTATGCAGTTGAAGTGGCACCTGGTTGGATCTTATCAGTCTTCAATGATTTATTAAAAAAGCGTGAATTCCCCGATGAGTGGAAAGTAGCCAAGCTAGTGCTGTTATTGAAGGCAGGGAAACTATCATTAGATCCATCAGCGTACAGGCCACTTTGCTTATTAAACACCTTGAGCAAACTTTACGAAGGATTGATTAAAACTAGACTGGAGAAAGAACTTGAACAACAGGGAGGACTTTCTTCGAACCAGTTTGGATTTAGAAAGGGCAGAACCACAACCCAAGCTATTGACAGGGTGATTCAAATACAGGCAGAAAGCAGTGAGAAATGGGCTGCCTTGATAACGCTAGATGTCAAAAATGCTTTTAACACTGCTTCTTGGAGCATTATTTTGAGAGAACTTCGTAGGATGAACATTTCTCAGTATCTTCAACAAATAATCGTTAAGTACTTCAAAGGGCGAAGAATACGATTTCATGATTTAGAAGATCTTGAAATGAGTGCTGGCGTTCCACAGGGATCTGTCCTAGGACCCACCTTGTAGAACATTCTATATGATGGTGTCTTACGCCTGCAGCTGACAAAAGGGACAACATCTATTGGTTATGCAGATGACCTTGCAATAGTGGTAATAGCAGAGAATGTAGAAAAACTGACCTTCCGAGTAAATGAATCACTGAGACGAGTTAACCTTTGGATGGTAAATAATAAGTTGAGATTGGCTCCACATAAGACTGAGGCTGTAATTTTGAAAGGTTCCAGGAATTGGAAAAATGTCCATTTCTTATTAAATGATACAGTGATTATCCCAGGGAAGTCTGTATGATACCTTGGGGTTCTTATTGACAGGAATTGCACATTTGGTGCACATGTGAAGGCAGTAACCCAAAAGGCAGAGAAGAAGGCATCGGCATTAGCCAGACTTATGCCTAACATCGAGGGACCAAGAACAGTTAAGAGACAGATTATGTGCTCTGCAGTATATTCCATTTTACTTTATGCTGCACCTATCTGGCACAATGCACTCAGGAGGAAGATTCACCGAAGAGCTATGGAAAGAGTACAGAGGAAAATGCTGCTCAGAGTTACCTGTGCATATCGAACTGTTTCGACAGCAGCTTTACAAGTTGTAGCTGCCAGTATTCCCATTGACCTCCTCGTTGTAGAGAGAAAACTTTGGCATGAAAGGGGTGCGACTATATCTGCTGAAGAAAAGAAAGCCTTGAGGAACCAACTCTTACTACACTGGCAAGACCGATGGGATGGCACAACCAATGTTGGCCAGTGGACAAAAAAGCTAATACCCAACATACGAGACTGGCTTAAATGAAGACATCGGCAGGTAGATTACTATCTGTCGCAGATCCTGACAGGACATGGAAGATTCGGCATATACGCCATGAAGATGGGAAAGACGCAGGGAGATGGTTGTCGGTACTGTTCTGAAAGGGATACAGTAGAACACACTTTTTTCTACTGTGTTCGATGGGAAGAAGAACGAAGGAAAGCCTGCCAACAACTTGGCCGACGACTCACGCCAGGGAATCTGGTTCAGATTATGTTAGAGAGCCCGTTTGCCTGGAACACAGTAAAGGCAATGGCGACAAGCATTATGGGGATGAAGGAGAAAGAAGAGAAAGGAAGAACTTAATAATATACATCACTCCATTCTGATGTCATGCCGACAAGCAGTTCCAGAATGGTCTGAGTGAAGAGGGCAGGGTTTTTAGTTGGTGGAAATCCAACTCCCACACAGAGTGGTGTCTTTAAAAGATTTTCCCCTGCCATAACTACTACTACTACTACTACTACTACTACTACTACTACTACTTCCTAGTCTTCTGTAATTGTTACACTACAAAATAAAATTTATGAACTTTATTCCAAATGTTTCATTTTAGCTTACCTAATTTGATTACTGAATACAAACTTACCAGCCTTGTTATCTTGATTACCCCGTAGGTTATAGCTTGGATAGGAAGTGAACATAAGAACATGTAGTTCTGGAAACTTTTCCTTAAAATAGTGTTTCCATGCTACAACTAATGGAGCAGGAGCCAAATCTATTTTGTTGAGTACTAAGATCATATCTTTTTTCAGTTCTTCTGTCACATACTTGTAAAGAGATGGTGGAAACATAAGAGCCTGTAACATAAGAATGAAATTCAAAAATAAATAAATATACATATATACCCAATTACTGTCACTGAAAAGCATTACTGTAAATTTAATCAGAGGAAATTCAACAATCGAGTGCCTAATAACAGGACAAATTTATATGTTTAACAGAACAGTAAAATACACCTGCAGCCAGAAAAGGAGTTTAACACATAGGAAAAGATAAGTTTCTGAAATGTATTTTACAATTACTCTCATTATAACTTAATTTTTATTAATTCTATACTGATTATATGTCCAGCTCCTTGGCTGAAATGGTCAGCATTGTTGCCTTCAGTTCAGAAGGTCCCAGTTTTGATTCCTGGCAGGTTGGAGCATTTTAACCATGCCTTGCTAACTCCTCTGGCTTGGGGACTGGGTGTACAAAGCTTCTGGGAGACTGGGTTCAATCCACTCTCCTAGGTGGCGGCGGCGGCGGTGGTGGTTATTGCAGTATTATTGCATATTACGTGTATGTCCCTATAACTAGAGCCCTGCACAGATGCGAATATCCGTGGATTTCCGCTAAGTTAGCGTGTTGGCAGATGCAAACTATGTGCTGTGAAGATAATTTTGTTATTTATAAATAATGAAGTTTATTGATTTTCACTCAGGTATACTCTTATTTTTGCTTGTGGTTCGGCGACCCTTGACAGTGGTATGGGAGAATGGTGATATATAAAGAGCCTTGAGACCATAAAACCGTAAATCTGACCTAAGCCTAACTGGTTCCTGTCCGCAATTAGTGGAAGGAAGAAACAAAGGTCAATAGTTGTCGCAAGAGAAAATCCTTCATAAACCGGTGACTGTAGGGGTTCTGGTGCTACCTATCACGCCTATTCTATGATAACATCTATCCGTTTCAATATCTTGGGTGTAATATACTGTAGTTAAATATTTCCAATATCCGCAGATAACTATTTGCGGATGCAGATGCGGGTGCGTATGAAGGAAGTGCGGTTACGGATAATATTCTCTATATCCGAGCAGGGCTCTACCTATAACCCCCTTTTTGTATATGCATAACACACCACACACTACCAATCATCACACTGAATACATACCTCCACAAAGGGTTTGTGTTAGGAACAGCATCCAGCCGTAAAACAGAGTCAAGACAACTAGTTTGACACAATTTGCACCCCTGACCCTATCAGGAGGAGGAGGAGCAGCAGTGCCTCAGCTACCTAGTGCAAGTGGAAGCTGTCCTGCAACAGATTAGTGCCCTTGTTGCCCTACAAATCAATGGCAACCCTTATATTTTGGGAAGTAGGAATCTCTCTGAGGAGAGTAGCAAATGCCTACAAAACCTGCATATTTTGCCTTGCGCTAGCTTATTAAATTCCAAAAATGGACGTTTGGATTCCAAGAAAATAAGACAATTACTGAGAGATCCAGAATCCCAAAAATGGTGTCAGCTTCCTCAAAAGGGAAAAGATGTTATCTTATTTAAAGAAAACCTTACAGTGAACAGTTGGATAATACACCATGATGGCCTGTCTAGCAGAGACTGGCGTGATGCTCTCAAGATGACCGCTAACGTCGCAGCCGTCCGAGCCGCGCTAAGCAGGTCCCAGGACAATAACCAATGTCGGGATTGCCACAACAAAATAGAAACCCTTTCTCATGTCCTGAGATACTGTCCCTAAAGCGAAACCCTGCGACTTACTAGACACCATCACATACGAAGATCCATCGCTTAGTCTTTGCGAGACGCTGGTTACACAGTTCACGAAGAGGTGCATGGATTGAAGGAAAACAGCAGTACCTGTAGGACTGATATGATAGCCTTCAAAAATAACAATGGATATATTATTGATCATATGGTTTGGTTTGAATAGCACGCTAATCAGCCCAGTGAAGTACACAAGGAAAAGAAAAGCATCTACGAACCAACTGTCCCCTTCTACCGACGTGAATTCGGACTGGATAACATCGAGGTTATAGGCCTCATGATTGGTGCAAGAGGAAAAATTCCTAAGTTCTTCGAAGAATTCTGCTCAAGGTTCAATCTATCAGAGACGTTAATAAAAAATGTGGTCCTCAAAAGCCTTGAAAGGTTCATTATCCATACTGAGAAATCATTTATTTAGTCATAAACGTATATAGTATGCCGGCCCCGTGGTGTAGGGGTAGCGTGCCTGCCTCTTACCCGGAGGCCCCGGGTTCGATTCCCGGCCAGGTCGGGGATTTTTACCTGGGCCTGAGGGCTGGTTCGAGGTCCACTCAGCCTATGTGATTAGAATTGAGGAGCTATCTGACGGTGAGATAGCGGCCCCGGTCTAGAAAGCCAAGAATAATGGCCGAGAGGATTCATCGTGCTGACCACACAACATCTCATAATCTGCAGGCCTTCGGGCTGAGCAGCGGCCACTTGGTAGGCCAAGGCCCTTCAAGGGTTGTAGTGCCATGGGTTTTTTTATTTTTTATTTTGTTTTGTGTATGGTATACTCTGTCCTCATGGGCAATCTCCTTACAGGGAAAGTGTTTATTCTCTCTGAATAAATGTATATATCTGATACCACCTAGGATTGCTATGTGTCAATTTTGACATTCCATTTTACTCTAGCAGACGGCAGAGTAAACGAGACATCTGTTGGGCAATCTGTGGATGAGTTTTAATTAATTTTGTAAGGTAAACACTAATTTTTTACATGCCAACATCTTATGATATGGGAGTGCCAAATGAACTTTTTTTCACCTTTCAAAACTCTGACTACTGTTGATGGTTGCCCAGTTTACTTCATCTTAAAACAATAATCACCATCACTACCATGATCCTGGACTCCAGGGGCCAACATTTTACTACCGATTCACAGAAGTAGCTATGTCGCTAGATGAACAATAGCCTTGTAAACACTCACTCACTCCATAGGCTTCCGAGGGACGTGAAGTTCCCGTGCTGATCTCACAATCCTCTTCTACCCTTTTCGTTCTTTAGCCCCAGTTATCAATTTGGAGGGTCTGGAATACGTTGTTGATCTCCCTCATCCAGGTGCTTCGGGGTCTTCCTGAAGGTCTTGTCTCCTTAAGAGATCCCTTGTATAAATCTACTGGTGCTCTGTTATCCTGCATCCTCAGTACATGTCCAGCCCAGCACGGTCTGTTGGATTCTACCACACCCATTATAGTGTGTTGTTGAGAGAGAGGGTATAAATATCATCATTAGATCTTTTCTGCCAGCTTTGAGAGATAGGATCAAACCATGGGCCAAATATTTTTCTATAAACTTTATTCTCTAAAAACTTGCAACTGCTGCTGCTCTTTCTTGGTTATACTCCATGTCTTGGAACCATACAGAAGTACTGGTCGAATGATTGTATTGTAGATAATCATTTTTGAATTCCTTGTTAAAAACTTGGAGCCTAATATAGGGCGCATACAGTAAAATGCTTTATTTGCATTCTTAATTCTACATAGTTTGGTGTTCCTGTTTCCTTTCAGTTTTGATCATTCGATTAACACACCAAGGAATTTAAACTCCTCTACTCTTTTAAATATATATTTCCCAATCTTCAAAGGCAATCTGTCAACCTCCTGAACAACCATGTAATGTCTCTTTTTATCATTCATCTGTAAGCCAATTTTTGCTACCATTTCTTCTAGTTCCACAAATAACTGCCTAATTTCTAATTCATTGTAGCCAATAAGAACAATATCATCCTCATATACAAGAACTTTATGCTGTCTCTCCAATATGATGCCAGCAGGTACAAGAGCTAGTTTCCTGATAATCATCTCCAGTGCAATGTTGAATAGAAGAGGAGATAGTGCATCCCCTTGTCTCAATCCAGTTTTATTCTGGAAGGAACTTTATTTTCTACCCTTGAGCAAAACACAGCTAACATTACCATCCATACACAGTTTGCGCATGTTAATTAATTTTATGCGAAAGCCAAACTCCATCCATATGTTCTACAGCCCTTCTCTCTGGATTGAATCATATCCATTGAAGAAATCTATAGAGATAATGAACCGATTCCTTGTGTTCCCATAATTTATCATTAACAGTCTTAATTGTAAATATGTTATCTGTAGTGGATCTGTTACGACGAAAACTGTTCTGATAGTCCCCAATAATATTTTCAACAAATGGTTTTAAACGCTGTAAAAGAATAAGACAGAATTTTGTAGGGCATGTTTACAAGAGATATACCACAGTAACTTTGAAGTACAGTTGAACCTGCTTTATACGTAACTCTGTTCTGCGTAATTCGTATTTGTACGTAATTTCCTTTAGGTCCCGGCAAAATGTAATTTAAAAGCGTGTTAATTAAATCTTATTTATACGTAATCCGTTTATACGTAATTCGCTTTCATACATATTAATTGTCAGTGAAATATAACTGAGTTTTGCGTAATTGTAATGATCGCGTGCTTTTAAAAAAGAAACTACTGTATTTACGTAGATTCCTCTTTGTCGGCGTAGGCGGAAGTGAGCGGTCGTGTTTTGGTGCTGAAACAGAACACAGAGTTTTGCCGAGCGACATTGTTAACCCTTACTTATTGGCGGCGTAACAGAGGCCGACCCAGAGGTCCCCTTCGCTCTCTATCTCGCTCCTCTTCTACCTTCGTCGTTTTCGACCTTCACAATGCCGCCGTCCGACTCATTGGCTGAATGGTCAGCGTACTGGCCTTCGGTTCCGAGGGTCCCGGGTTCGATTCCTGGTCGGGTCGGGGATTTTAACTTTCATTGATTAATTCCAATGGCTCGGGGGCTGGGTGTTTGTGCTGTCCCCAACATCCCTGCAACTCACACACCACACATAACACTATCCTCTACCACAGTAACACGCAGTTACCTACACATGGCAGATGTCGCCTACCCTCATCGGAGGGTCTGCCTTACAAGGGCAGCACTCGGCTAGAAATAGCCACACGAAATTATTATACAATGCCGCCAAAGATTAAGATACATTACAAGCAAAATGGGAGGTTTCGGTACGGAAACAAAAGAAAATACAGAAAATTTGTTTGATTATCAGAATTTCTTTCGTGGGAATAACGGAGAAGTAAAATGTCCATGGTACCATATCTGGTGTTTAATACTGAACAGTAGTTTTGATATTCAGTTGCTTTTGATTTGCCATGGAGAACAGTAAAAAGGAAAAGTTATACCCTACATGAAAAAGTAAAATTTATACGAGAAGTGGACGCTAATGCACACAAAACAAAAACTGAAATTGCTTCAGACTTAGGGATTGCTTATACCACGCTATGTACAGTCATCAGTAAAAGAAACATTTTGCATGAGTTCTTAAAACTGGGTTGAAAATCAGCAAAGCGCAACTGTCAGCAAGAAGGAAGATACGTAGATTTGGAGAAAGCACTTTTCACATGGTTCCAGCAAAAGCGGGCTGCAGCTCTACCAAGTAGTGGAGACATGCTGAAAGCAAAAGCGACAGATTTAGCTAAAATGATGAGTATCACTGCAACACTGGAAAGAAGAGGTTCTGCCGGGTATCGTAAGCGACGATCGGCCTCCAAACATCTACACTTTGCTACAAGACATGGACTTCATTTCGGCTGCCTGGATGTAGATGTCATCCTCCACAATAAGCAACTGTTTCCGCAAAGCTGGTGCCTTACTAGAAGAAGCTGCCTCTAATGATGGTTATGGTGACGAAGTTTTGTCTGGCAATGAGCTAACACTACCGGAGGGTGTAGAATTCGATACTTTTGTGCATTTCGATGATAATCTGGCTGTATGTGGAGAACTACCGGATGAAGAGATTATTGCTGATGTATGCCAACAATGCGGTGGTGATGGACCAGCTGCAAGCGATAGTGACAGTGATGGGGATAACGACTTGAATCTTGAAACACCTGAACTGAGTGAAGTGTTAAGTGAAATCAATGTGTGTAGGCGTTACATCAGTGCAAAAAGTTGTAGTGAAAATGCTTTGAATTCATTACTAAGATTGCAAAAGGAGTCTTATACTGTTAATGCAAGAAAAGTGAAACAAGCCAACCTATCTGATTTCTTTAAGGCTTGACCAAGTTCAAAATAATATTTTCTGTCTTAATGTGTTTATTATTTGCAAGGATTTACACATGTAGGTCTATTCCATTGGTTTTTCAGTAAATATGTGATATATTGTGGAAGTCTGATTTCTAAGTAATTCTGAGTTACAAGTAGTTTCTTCTCTTCCCCTTGATGTACATATAAGTCAGGTTCAACTGTACTTCCTTATCCCCACCTTTATGAATTGGGACCATAAGTGATTCCCGCCATTCTTTCGGAATAACTTCATCGCGCCATATCCTTAGAATGATCTTATATATGTATTTATGTAATCTTTCTCCACCATATTAAATAAGCTCAGCAGTAATGTTGTCACTGCCTGAAGCTTTCTCGTTTTCTAAACGTATACAGTAAAACCTCGTTAATTCAAAGTCGTTGGGACGCAAAAATCGGACTTCGAATTACGTGATTTCGAATTAACCGCCAACACGCACTTCGGAAATGCCAACCCTTGTGGCGGCACAATATATTCTAAGACCTGTTACTGCATGCAATTAACCTTGATTCACGTTTAAAGCTCTCAAATGTCATGGAAAAAAAAACTATTTCCAAAATGTATCCAACAAGGTGCACATAGAGTATTCAAATAATGCACTTGGATAACTAACCAGCAAACATAACCTCACGCAATTTAATCAAAAGAAAACGTGATTCAAAGACGAGGAGAAATCTATACTGGCTCCCCTGTGCAAGTGCTTTATTCATTGAATTACTATACTGTATGCATTTTAGATGCCTTGTGTTTGCACGGAATGTACCCGATGCCCTTATCAAACTTTCCTATGATGAGGGGAGAAAGTCTCTCGCTTCCGTCCACATTACAACAACAGTACAACGACTATACTTGTACAATTTCCTGCCATTAATGCATGCAATCACCTTGATTCTCAGTTTAAACTTTTCAAATACCATAGAAAACACTATTTCAGAATTTTATCCAACAAAGTGCATTTACATTATTCAAATAATGCTCTTGTATAAAACAATGACAAACATAACCTCACGCAATGAAAGGAAGAAAAACACGATTCAAAGACGAGGAAAAATTATGCTGGCTCCCCTGTGTAAATGCTTTATCTTTTGGATTACTGTACTGTCTGCATTTTTAGATGCCTTGTACTGGCATGGAAAGTGCCCGATGCCCTTAAAAAAATCGTGGCTTTTCGAACTTTCCTACGACAGGGGAAGGAAGTCTCTTGCTTCCGTGTGGAGTGTGCAATGCATAGCAACTAGTGATGGGACATTCGATTATTCATTTTAATGAATCAATTCATTTGATTCCGTTCACGTTACTGAATCGATACGATTCGATTCACGGCACATTAGTCACCGCTCCTACTGCATCTGTGTAGTATGTACTGGTAAGACAGCAGCAACAGCATTCAGTGCTCGCAGCTGCCATCTGGTCTTCATACTATGAACTCCTTTCTTTAAAAAAAAAAAAATGCTAGTCACTCTAATACATCGAAGGTTTCCGGCGACGCAGGATGGGAAAAGTCTAGGATTAGGAAGGTAGCAGCCATGGCCTTAATTAAGGTACAGTCCCCGCATTTCCTGGTATGAAAATGGGGAAACTACGGAAAACCATCTTAACAGCTGCCGACGGTGGGATTCGAACCCACCATCACCCGAATGCAAACTCATAGCTATGCGATAATAACCGCACGTCCAACTCGCTCAGTCATTTTTGAAAATATGTATTTTTCTATTAGCTGAGGATTTTTTTAAATCCTCATATTTTGTATAGGCTACCCGAGATGTACAGTAGCCCACTGGTTTTCTGATTCAACATACTGTTGGTTACGTTATTGCGTCAGTCATCTCACTTACTGTCCACATATGATTGAAGATGTGACATATCAACTGACAGAATACTGAGCTGTTCTTCCCAATATAAAACAGGTACTTTTGAGTGGTTATGAGCATGACTCATAGTCATACGGCAGGCTAGAGTCGAGTTTAATTGCCAAATGTCAAATAAGTTATAATACTAAGATTCATTAAACTAATAAACAGTATAACCTAATAGCCTACCTACTTACTAGCTACTTCAGAATTATGTTTTGACTACCTTTTTAACACTGCAAATAAATCCATCTATTATTTAAACCTCCCTGTAAGAAGAGGACAGTGAATGCAAGTGGGTATTATTTTCAAATGAGCTGAGCTCGAGAGTCCATTATAGCATACGATTCTTTCAGTGTACCATGGCTCACTGTATGTCTCGCTGCAGCAGAAGCTCGGCTCTCCTCCAGTGTCCAGTGTACCAATAAGGAGCCATGTTTATCTTGTGTCTCACTGAGCCGTGCTCGTTCACGATTCTTTCGGTGTGCCATGGCTTACTGTATGTCTCGCTGCAGCGGAAGCTCGGCTCTCCTCCAGTGTCCAGTGTACCGATAAGGAGCCATGTTTATCTTGTGTCTCACTGAGCCGTGCTCGTTCACGATTCTTTTGATGTGCCATGATTCACTGTCTCGCTGCAGCAGAAGCTCGGCTCCCCGTCAATGTCCAGTGAGACAGTTAAATTGAAATAATAAATATGGTAGTTCAACCTATTCAATACAAGTATTCAATACAAGTATTCAATAGGTTGAACTACCATATTTATTATTTCAATTCAACTGTGATACTTTTCAATACGGGACAATGAAATTTTAATCTTTAAATGTCCAGTGAGTGCGCCACTCAGCACTGTCCGCTGAGAGTAAGCTGAATCATGTGCCGTGAGCTCGACGTTCCTGTAAATCGATTCACTCAGACACTTGAATGAATAGATATACTGCTTTGAATCATGCATTCAGTAGCCAACACTAATAGCAACACAGTACATTTCCCGGCTGGCAATTCTCTCCTTTAAAACCACAAGTCCGTTTGGCCTCAGCATTTAAAAACATAAAACAAACAAACAATGCAGTTTCATCGGCACTGACAATATTGTTTGGTGCGTACGAATTGATACCATGCTTTTTCGCCAACCGTCGGTATCGCCAGTGTTCGTGGATTCTACCTCTTCGCACACTGCCTGTTACGTGATATTGTGGCGTTCCTAAAAACGCCGAATACAAAATAATATTACAATTCCGCTCGAACACAGCAGATATGAAGCACACTGTAGACATGCCGACGTAGGTGAAAGTGCGCAAAGTTACCCCTTCACGTTTCGGAAGACGCGTTCTTTCATGACACGGAGAAATTTTGAATTTAAATTACTCTAGGCATAGATATCAAGGATAATTAAATAAAAAACCACCTATTCAATACTTTCCACGTTTAATGTGGTTATTATCTACATGATTTTATGTAGACTCATTTGGTCAGGTACATGTTTCACCCATTATTTTGGACATCTTCAGCCTGTAAACAACCTTTAGGTCAAGGTTTGGGACCTTTTTAACTAATATAAACATACTAATATATACACTATATACAACATATACATTATATACAATATATACAAACATAAGTCAATACAGTAAAGTTTTTTGGTCCTAATCTATTTAATATGGAAAAATGTCCAAAACTAAAATGGATCTTCTTTTCGGTGAAGAGGATTGCAAATCGGGGTTTATGTGACCCCTATATCATATTAAGTACTTGACGTATTGTGTCTGGTGACAGGATGTGTCGTCAATAATAAGTGGAGATTTAAACTGATTGTAGGTTGGTCAAGATTGAAAATATAAATTTAAATTGAATGTGTTTTAACTTGGCAGTTCTGGTTAACTTAAAATGTTCAAAACTAAAAATAAAATGAAACGGATCTTCTTTTTTCTTCTTGAGAAGGGGTGATATT
Source organism: Anabrus simplex (assembly GCF_040414725.1). Lineage (NCBI taxonomy): Eukaryota > Metazoa > Arthropoda > Insecta > Orthoptera > Tettigoniidae > Anabrus > Anabrus simplex. The sequence goes on along the minus strand of NC_090268.1, from coordinate 340,563,728 downwards.
AAAACTGGAGCTTGTTTGACCCACGATTTTCATTTTCATGTTCTTGACGTAACTAATATTTAAATGTGTTGTCGTGTACAAGTGGAGATTCAAAAGCCGATTGTTGTAGGTAGACTGGTCAAAAACATTGTGAATGAAACTGTTAGCGTCTTGACTTTGGGTCTCATGTAACGTCAAGGAATTGACAAGAGTACAATATTTAGCTGTTTCATAGTTTTAGGCTGCTGCTTAATTGGGAAGAGACATCCTAGACACTTGATACAGTCTTGTGTGAAAATTGTTCCCGTTGATGTGTTGCTTGGTCTATGGGAGGGATCTTAAGAATATCTGTAATGAAGTAGAAAATAATTTTGAATTAAAAATTTTTTGAGCACGCGTTGTGATAAAATGTATTAAATTAACACCTCTTAACTGTAAAATGACTTACTTGTTCAGTTAATACTAGATGGATCTGTCAGTTCCGGCAGCGCCTGTCTTGTCACCATTTCTACTCCTGGTGTTGTAATGGTGCGGTAATGGAGGGGCGGGGTATGGAGGGAGAGTGGGGGTAGGCTGGTCTATGGGCGTGTGTGCTGTTGCTGGAGGGGAGTTTCTAGAAGCAATATGGGCGGGTTTAACTTATGGCATGATGGATGAAGCATTTGAGTGTGGAGAATTAAATAAATGAGGGATTTTGTTTTGATCTGAATTCACGATATTAATTAATCTAGGTGTTAATTCGTACAAAGGATTTTTAATTTCATTGACGTCGTTGAGATTTTTATTTTTATTGTAGGTTTGGTCTAAAAAGATGTGTAGGTTTTCCAGTTCATTCATTAATTTCCCTTTACCTATGCTTCTAATGATGGTAAGATCTTTCTCTATGGATGTAAAGTGATGGCCCGTTTCTCTCATATGTTGGCTCATCGCTGAGTACTTATTGTGTTTTTGAGCGTTATAATGTTCCAGATATCTTGTGTTAAAGCTGCGGCCAGTCTGTCCGATATAAGAAAAACCACATTGTGTACATGTTAGTTTATATATGCCGGACCTTGAATAATGGTTGCTATTGTGATTGACCTTGTTGTGGTTAAAAAACATGTTTCGATTAGTGTTAACTGTCCTGAAGGCTATATTGATATTGTGCTTCTTTAAAGTATTTGCGATCTGATGGACGGCTGGGTTGTTATATGTAAATGTGGCGAAACTGGTTTTTTTAGGTTTTTCTGGGATGAGGTTAGTGGACAATTTAATTTTGATTTTATTAATCAAACGGTTGACCATATCTATTTTAAACCCGTTCAGTTGAGCAAGATTCCTTATGTACTTCAGTTCAATTTTTAAATTGTTGGGAGAAAGAGGAATTTTGAAAGCTCTATAAATTAAATTATAGAAAGAGGCTTGTTTTTGGGACTTGGGGTGTATGGATGAATTCATAATAGTTAAGGGAGAGTGTGTAGGTTTCCTGTATATTCGAAAATCGAAGGTATTATGTCCGCGTGTAATAGTTAAGTCCAAAAAGTTTAATGAGTTCCTAACCTCATCCTCTTTAGTAAACTTAACATTGGGGTCAATTTTGTTTAGGGACTCCAAGATCTCGTCACTATTAGTGACATTTTTGTCGAAAATTATGAAGGTATCGTCTACAAATCTCAGCCATAAACATACGCCTTTTATTTGTGTTATAATTTTTGTGTGTTCTATTGTGTCCATATAAATGTCTGCTAAGATGCCAGAAAGAGGGTCGCCCATCGCTAAGCCTTTTTGTTGGTAAAACTTTCCATTGAAAGAGAAAAAGTTGTTGCTTAAGACAAAATTTAATATCTTCATGAATTCTTCAATTTCCATCTTACTAAGGCCGCTGTGTTTATTGATATTATCACTGATAATTCTTACAGTTTCTTTGGTAGGGATGTTTGGGTACATATTTACGACGTCATAGGAGCACATTGAGTGATTGGGGCGCAGCTTAAACTTGTTTAAAATTTCGCAAAAAGTGAATGAATTTTTTAAAGGGTGTTTATTATTGAATACGTAATGTTTTTTTAGAAAGCCGTGAATGAATTTTGATACTTTATAGGTGGGGCTGTTTCTACAGTTTATGATAGGGCGTATTGGAATGTCCTTCTTATGAATCTTTGGTAAGGCTCTGGCTGTCGGAATGCTAGGGTTCATGTTAAAAAGTTTTTGTTGTTCTTGTTCATTGAAAAGAAAGTTAGAACTTCTTATTAGAGTTTTTAGATTTCGCTGAATTCTCGTGGTTGGGATCTTTGTTGACTATTGTGTATATTTTGTCCTTAAAAAAGTCTTCTGTTTTTTGAATGTATGTGTTTTGATCTAGGAGAACTGTGGATCCTCCTTTGTCCGCTTTTGTGACAATAATGTTGTTGTCGTCTATTTTCTTTTTTACGTTCTGGATCAATTTTTTGTGGTCGAAATTTGAATATGCGTTTATTTCTTCCGCTAGTTTTGGTAGTTTCTTTTTTACCTCAAATCTGGTATCATTTTGTGTTTCTAAAGGGAGTTTAGAAATGTTAGCCTCGATCTCAGCTACTGTGTTGATAATATCCGTTTCTTTTTTCTTGCTAGGCCAGTTATGTTTTAAGCCTTTATTCAAGATCCACATTTCTTCTTCAGAGAACTGTACGTCTGTCAAATTAACTACTGTGGGTGTATTGTTCTGTGAGGGAGCCGCTTTTTGCGTGTCTGAACTGCGTTTTGGTAATCGTGATTGGGATGCTTTTAATTGAGATAGTTTCTTGTCGAGAGTAACTTGCTTCCTATCCAATAAAGCAATCAGTTTATTGTCCACATGTAGCTGGAAAGAGTTCCATTCTAACGGATGTAAAGCCTGAGCTAACGCTAAATGAACTCTATATAACTGCAGATTTAAAAGCGACTTCTTTTTATATGACGCTTTAATTTCATTTCTTAACCAAATGTCGTTGACCTTGTTTTGAACTCTAATCAAACTTTGGTTAGATAAGTTTTTTCGCTGTGTAGGTTTCAAAAATTTTGGGATCAATTTTAGTTCTAGACACTGTTTTAGAAAGGCTATGTCTTTAGTTAGTTTACAGTGTCTAGAACTAAAATTGATCCCAAAATTTTTGAAACCTACACAGCGAAAAAACTTATCTAACCAAAGTTTGATTAGAGTTCAAAACAAGGTCAACGACATTTGGTTAAGAAATGAAATTAAAGCGTCATATAAAAAGAAGTCGCTTTTAAATCTGCAGTTATATAGAGTTCATTTAGCGTTAGCTCAGGCTTTACATCCGTTAGAATGGAACTCTTTCCAGCTACATGTGGACAATAAACTGATTGCTTTATTGGATAGGAAGCAAGTTACTCTCGACAAGAAACTATCTCAATTAAAAGCATCCCAATCACGATTACCAAAACGCAGTTCAGACACGCAAAAAGCGGCTCCCTCACAGAACAATACACCCACAGTAGTTAATTTGACAGACGTACAGTTCTCTGAAGAAGAAATGGGGATCTTGAATAAAGGCTTAAAACATAACTGGCCTAGCAAGAAAAAAGAAACGGATATTATCAACACAGTAGCTGAGATCGAGGCTAACATTTCTAAACTCCCTTTAGAAACACAAAATGATACCAGATTTGAGGTAAAAAAGAAACTACCAAAACTAGCGGAAGAAATAAACGCATATTCAAATTTCGACCACAAAAAATTGATCCAGAACGTAAAAAAGAAAATAGACGACAACAACATTATTGTCACAAAAGCGGACAAAGGAGGATCCACAGTTCTCCTAGATCAAAACACATACATTCAAAAAACAGAAGACTTTTTTAAGGACAAAATATACACAATAGTCAACAAAGATCCCAACCACGAGAATTCAGCGAAATCTAAAAACTCTAATAAGAAGTTTTAACTTTCTTTTCAATGAACAAGAACAACAAAAACTTTTTAACATGAACCCTAGCATTCCGACAGCCAGAGCCTTACCAAAGATTCATAAGAAGGACATTCCAATACGCCCTATCATAAACTGTAGAAACAGCCCCACCTATAAAGTATCAAAATTCATTCACGGCTTTCTAAAAAAACATTACGTATTCAATAATAAACACCCTTTAAAAAATTCATTCACTTTTTGCGAAATTTTAAACAAGTTTAAGCTGCGCCCCAATCACTCAATGTGCTCCTATGACGTCGTAAATATGTACCCAAACATCCCTACCAAAGAAACTGTAAGAATTATCAGTGATAATATCAATAAACACAGCAGCCTTAGTAAGATGGAAATTGAAGAATTCATGAAGATATTAAATTTTGTCTTAAGCAACAACTTTTTCTCTTTCAATGGAAAGTTTTACCAACAAAAAGGCTTAGCGATGGGCGACCCTCTTTCTGGCATCTTAGCAGACATTTATATGGACACAATAGAACACACAAAAATTATAACACAAATAAAAGGCGTATGTTTATGGCTGAGATTTGTAGACGATACCTTCATAATTTTCGACAAAAATGTCACTAATAGTGACGAGATCTTGGAGTCCCTAAACAAAATTGACCCCAATGTTAAGTTTACTAAAGAGGATGAGGTTAGGAACTCATTAAACTTTTTGGACTTAACTATTACACGCGGACATAATACCTTCGATTTTCGAATATACAGGAAACCTACACACTCTGCCTTAACTATTATGAATTCATCCATACACCCCAAGTCCCCAAAACAAGCCTCTTTCTATAATTTAATTTATAGAGCTTTCAAAATTCCTCTTTCTCCCAACAATTTAAAAATTGAACTGAAGTACATAAGGAATCTTGCTCAACTGAACGGGTTTAAAATAGATATGGTCAACCGTTTGATTAATAAAATCAAAATTAAATTGTCCACTAACCTCATCCCAGAAAAACCTAAAAAAACCAGTTTCGCCACATTTACATATAACAACCCAGCCGTCCATCAGATCGCAAATACTTTAAAGAAGCACAATATCAATATAGCCTTCAGGACAGTTAACACTAATCGAAACATGTTTTTTAACCACAACAAGGTCAATCACAATAGCAACCATTATTCAAGGTCCGGCATATATAAACTAACATGTACACAATGTGGTTTTTCTTATATCGGACAGACTGGCCGCAGCTTTAACACGAGATATCTGGAACATTATAACGCTCAAAAACACAATAAGTACTCAGCGATGAGCCAACATATGAGAGAAACGGGCCATCACTTTACATCCATTGAGAAAGATCTTACCATCATTAGAAGCATAGGTAAAGGGAAATTAATGAATGAACTGGAAAACCTACACATCTTTTTAGACCAAACCTACAATAAAAATAAAAATCTCAACGACGTCAATGAAATTAAAAATCCTTTGTACGAATTAACACCTAGATTAATTAATATCGTGAATTCAGATCAAAACAAAATCCCTCATTTATTTAATTCTCCACACTCAAATGCTTCATCCATCATGCCAAAAGTTAAACCCGCCCATATTGCTTCTAGAAACTCCCCTCCAGCAACAGCACACACGCCCATAGACCAGCCTACCCCCACTCTCCCTCCATGCCCCGCCCCTCCATTACCGCACCATTACAACACCAGGAGTAGAAATGGTGACAAGACAGGCGCTGCCGGAACTGACAGATCCATCTAGTATTAACTGAACAAGTAAGTCATTTTACAGTTAAGAGGTGTTAATTTAATACATTTTATCACAACGCGTGCTCAAAAAATTTTTAATTCAAAATTATTTTCTACTTCATTACAGATATTCTTAAGATCCCTCCCATAGACCAAGCAACACATCAACGGGAACAATTTTCACACAAGACTGTATCAAGTGTCTAGGATGTCTCTTCCCAATTAAGCAGCAGCCTAAAACTATGAAACAGCTAAATATTGTACTCTTGTCAATTCCTTGACGTTACATGAGACCCAAAGTCAAGACGCTAACAGTTTCATTCACAACGTTTTTGACCAGTCTACCTACAACAATCGGCTTTTGAATCTCCACTTGTACACGACAACACATTTAAATATTAGTTACGTCAAGAACATGAAAATGAAAATCGTGGGTCAAACAAGCTCCAGTTTTAATATCACCCCTTCTCAAGAAGAAAAAAGAAGATCCGTTTCATTTTATTTTTAGTTTTGAACATTTTAAGTTAACCAGAACTGCCAAGTTAAAACACATTCAATTTAAATTTATATTTTCAATCTTGACCAACCTACAATCAGTTTAAATCTCCACTTATTGTTGACGACACATCCTGTCACCAGACACAATACGTCAAGTACTTAATATGATATAGGGGTCACATAAACCCCGATTTGCAATCCTCTTCACCGAAAAGAAGATCCATTTTAGTTTTGGACATTTTTCCATATTAAATAGATTAGGACCAAAAAACTTTACTGTATTGACTTATGTTTGTATATATTGTATATAATGTATATGTTGTATATAGTGTATATATTAGTATGTTTATATTAGTTAAAAAGGTCCCAAACCTTGACCTAAAGGTTGTTTACAGGCTGAAGATGTCCAAAATAATGGGTGAAACATGTACCTGACCAAATGAGTCTACATAAAATCATGTAGATAATAACCACATTAAACGTGGAAAGTATTGAATAGGTGGTTTTTTATTTAATTATCCTTGATATCTATGCCTAACGTCATCTTCAATACGGAACAATAATGAGAGTTGTTACTTGTAATTTAAATTACTCTGTAAAATACCATTTTTTTCAAAATATAAAGGCATTTTTGAATTAAAAATCTGAATTTCAGTAACGAAACCGACATTGTTCTTCGAATGACGAATTATCCGTATTTCGAATTAAACGATTTAAATAATAATAATAATAATAATAATAATAATAAGTAATAATAATAATAATGTTATTTGTTTTACGTCCCACTAACTACTTTTAAGGTCTTCGGAGACGCCGAGGTGCCGGAATTTAGTCCCGCAGGAGTTCTTTTATGTGCCAGTAAATCTACCGACACGGGGCTGTCGTATTTGAGCACCTTCAAATACCACCGGACTGAGCCAGGATCGAACCTGCCAAGTTGGGGTTAGAAGGCCAGCCCCTTAACCGTCTGAGCCACTCAGCCCGGCAAACGATTTAAATAACATGCAAAACCGTACCTCATGTTTCCGGGAACGAGGCCTGCTTCGAATTAGGCGAGATTTTGAATTAACCAATTTTGAATTATCGAGATTCTACTGTAATACTTTGTACTACCCCTTGATATGATGGCACTGGTATTTGTTCTTCTGATGAGGACAGAGTTAAATTATTGTTGAAATGCAAAATGAAGGAATACAATCACTCAAATCATTATATTGATTTATTGCAGTGGTCTTCAAACTAATTTATGTTGTAACTTCTTCCCAAAATCAAAAAATAAATTCCCTCAACTTCTCTCTTCCTTCTTAATGAATGTACATTTTACCTCTGATCATGTTATAGTAAATTAATGCATTTCTTATAGAAAACAGCAAATCCAGTAATTCTACTAAACCAAAAAAAAAAAAAAAATGTCCTCATATCATTATAAACTTCAACTATTTTGTGCAATATGATGCTAAAGTGACATTGCTCAAAGAGACTAATGAATTTTATAGTACAAATGACTTGAAATGGTAAAAGTTATACACAATCTGTTGGTGAACAAATGTGATTGAGTTGCCTGTTACACTATGAAAGTATAGTTTTGAATAGAAATGAAAGTACTTCTTGCTAATATTCAATGTTTTGATAATCTGAGAAATGCAATGATTTTCTACAAAAGGAATGAAATTCATAAGATAATATGAATGTTTCATCACAGTCATACCCTACAGTATTCCTCTCCATGCTTTACAAAACACACTACTTACTGAGTAACGAATATCCACGATGATAAGAATGATATCAGACATTTCAATGACTCTCCAGAGCTGCCGCCATGTCTCCAAGTTTAATTCAAAGTAACTCAGATCTTTGATGTTTTGCTCAAGGATCTTCTGAACATATTCCTGAAAACAAGAAAGAATATCAAGTCAATAACTATTAAGATTCTATGGAGGACACAGCCCCACCCATGAAAATGAGTATGGACCAAGAAGAAGAGGAGTTCATATGCCAGTTACAATTCCATTCTTTCGCATTGAATGTAGTCATTGAAATGACAGCGATCGCGGATGGGTGGCTCTGAGACAGACCATGTCACATCATGATAGACACTGGGGTGGCATCCACAGTTGCTAGGCCGGACATCACCATGGGGCAAATAGGGAGAGAGCCGAACCACTCTTATGTGCTCCGGATGCTCATCTCTGTCCATAAGGAGGCGCTTCTGGACTTGATGTTGGAGCAGAGATGTCTACGGTCTGGACGTTCATCGCTGATTTACTTTTTACAAAAACTTTACCGTATAATCCCGAATACCACCCGCAACCGAATAAGACCTGCACCCAAAATTTGAGACGGCAAAATACGGAAAAAATAAAAAAATAAAATAACTTACATACCTATTTAATTTTTTTCAAATATAAAACAAATATAAATTCAAACAGCTTACAATTAATAAAATCATCACAAAAATTGTAAATAAAATCATTCCAATACCCAGATCATTCACAATTCACCATCGTCGCCTGAAGTTTCACCGTAGCAACTTTCGTCGCTGGCATCTTTCCACAAATAGTCATCCTCACTACCGTCCACTGAATTTGAAATTCCACATTTCTTAAAGCTTTTGGACACCAGATCGTTGGGAATGCACTCCCATACGGTCTTGATCTAGCTGCATATTAGTCCCACTTCAGGCCTCTTCACCTGTCCGATTGGTGTTAACGCGTGATCACCATCAGACATCCATTCGGTGTACAACTGTTTCATTGCAGTTTTGAAAGTCCAGTTCAAGCACACATCCAACGGCTGTAGCATAGAAGTGAGTCCTCCGGGAATTATCACAAGATCGGGTTTTCCTTTCCTCATCATATCTTTTACGGCATCAGCTGTATGTCCTCGGTAACTGTCCAACACAAGCATGTTTCGTTTTTGTAACAAAGCTCCCGGGCGACGTTGCCAAACGCACTTCACCCAGTCCTCAACTAACACACTGTCCATCCAGCCGGACTCCTGTGTTCTAATAGCAACACCGGATACGGAGAGACTTTGGTTCCATCCGCTAATACGCACAACATTACCGCTCATTGTTGCTTTTCGTTACCATCTGTTCTAATGGTTACACTTTTAGAACCCTTCGTATCCACTGTATTTTCCAACGGCATTTCAAAATAGACAGGTGTCTGGTCAGCATTCCCAATTTACGACAGCAAATAAGAATTTTGCTTCCTCAAATGAATGTGACGCTGAAAGGCTGTTAATTTTTCTCCATACACCCCAGGGATACATAGAACTAAGTTATACTTAGTGTCTGAAAACTGAAAAAGTAGAAAATTAAATCCTATTTGGAATTATTTCCAAATAGGTTTTGATTTTATATCCTTTTAGAGTTTCTTTGCAAAAGTTTGTATAAAATGTGTTCCCTACGCTACCGACGTGAGAGGCTGGTGTGACCGTTGCAACTCAAAGGAAGCATTAATGTTCAAAATCCTGCAATACAATACAATTTATTTATTTATTTATTCACGAAGCACAAGATACAGCTACACTGAGCAAATTTCACTTGCACTGTCAACAGACTATTTAACAAACATAAACTTTCATAATAAAATATAACAATCATAACAAAATATAACAAGATCAGGTACGCATCCTACTAATAACTGTCCAAATCGAAAACCATTAGAATGTCCATGTTCATAGCAAAGTCGTCGTGGGTCAAGATGGCGGTATAATCCCTTCACATCAACTTATCTTTAAGATACTATTTACACACCTCTCGAATACACTTTTATTTGATGCTATATCAAGCTCTTGTCTCCTATTAATATTGTTAAAGAGTGTTGGGAGGCGGATAAGGAAAGATCGTTGAAGTATTGAGTGCTGAGTGTGGGGAATGTGGAGAAGGTCCTTGGTTCTAGTGGAGCAGGAAGAAACGCGGAGAGAGAAGAGAGAAACAAGATGTTCCGAGCGGTAATGTCCATTTAAGATCTCGTGGAGGAAACACAGGTCAGCTACCTGTCGCCTGATGTGCAGCGGTAACACACTAATTGCCATTAATACCTGCTGTGTAGACAGATTTCTGAGCTTGGGGTTTCTGTTCCTTACAATTGCAGCAAAGAAGGACACTGCTCTGTCTAACTGCTTAGTATTGGAGGGGGCGGCTGTTGTCCAAATCGGAGAGCAGTAGTTTAAGAGAGGTTGAACGATCGTGAGGAAGAAGTGCCGAAGAGCAATGGGGTCAGAAATGTCTGTGAAGCGATAGAGAATGCCTAGTAATTTCATAGCCTTGGTTGTATATGTTTCTATATGGGTCTTAAATTGTAATTTTGTATCGAATATTACACCTAGGTCACGCTGTTGCGTAACCACGGTGATGGGCTTGTCGAGTAGGTAATATGATGTCGGTAGAGGAGATTTACGCAGTGTTATGGTGATGTGGCTTCATTTTTGTGGATTGGGGATAAGTTTCCAAGTACGGCACCAGTTCGAGAGGGCATTAAGTGAGGACTGTAGCAGAGCTGCATCTGCTGGATTCCTGATCTCCCTAAATATCTTGCAGTCGTCAGCAAAGAGTAGGATATTCGCTGTTTCGTTGAGTTCGGACGGCAGATCGTCCATAAACAAAGAAAACAGCAAGGGGCCAAGAGTACTGCCTTGTGGGACACCGGAGGTGACTGGTAACCATGAGGATGAAGTGCCTGATATTACCACTCTCTGCCAACGGTTATGTAGGAAGCCAGCAAGAAGGGTCAGAAGACTGCCATGTATATTAAATCGTTCGGAGAGTTTATGGAGCAACAGAGTATGGTCAACAGAATCGAAAGCTTTCGAAATGTCTACGTAGCAGATATCCAGCTGTGATTTAGCTGCAATGGCGTGTGATGCAAAGCTATGCAGAGTGGCCAGGTTTGTTAGACAAGAGCCACCTGGTTGAAAACCATGTTGCTTGGTTGAGATATACGGCAAAGTGAATGCGAGGAGACGCTGGTGTATAATTTTTTCAAAGATAAAGGATAGTGTGGGAAGAATAGAGATTGGTCGGTAAGATGAAACATTAAATTTGTTGCCTGATTTGAGAAGTGGAACAATATTTGCCTGTTTCCAGGTAATAGGAAAATAGCCCGCAGCAAAACATCTGTTAAATAATTTAGAGAGAGGGACGCAAAGAGTGCTGGCAGTATTTTTTAGGAAAAGAGGACCTATAGTGTCAGCACCGGTAGCTTTGTTGGTACGAAGAGTTTGAAGAAGGTTATGAACTTCACTTGGTGTGGTAGTTATGCTTGATAGGGTTCTGTTTGAAGCTGTACCAACGGGAGGGAGTGGTTGGTTTTGTAAGGGAGGGGAGAGGTTGGAGAAGAAATGAAATGAAATGAAGAAATACCTGTTGAACAGTTCATTGCGATCGGCGCCATCTGCTGTTGCATCGTTGTGGTTCTCGCTGACAGGAATCCGCTCCGTCCTTCTCCATGTGTTGATGAGACTCCAGACAATGCAATACAATATCCATCACTGTTACAGTATAATGCTGTTTTCAGTATAGTAAGCTAATTTGTGTTGTATGTCTCCAGAAATACAACTAATAATGTTCACTCAAAACTTGCCCGGCAGGTAAAGTCTTAAAGGGTTTATTGTGTCACCTATTCAATACATATAAAATTATAAAGGCCGAATGCAGCAATAATGCTAAGGAAAGATAACTATGTTGCAGATGTAAGAATGTGAACGGGGCCAGCAACGGGCAAATACTTTGTACCAACCAAAATCACAATTTTCCTATTCAGAGTTGAGACTTTGTGGAAAGTAGACTTCGGTTGAGACTTTGCTTCAAAGTCGTCAATGCCCCATACTTTGACTTCATAGAGTTGACTGTACAGGATAATACAATGGCAGTCATTCTAAACACAATCCAGTTTGTGAAAGGTCTTAAAGATAACCAGATTATCCAAGATTATCAACACCTTATTGAGTTATACGAGATGCGCAAAACCAGATTGAGTTGTACAGGGACAGCAAATTCAAAATTAGGTACAGATTGGATAAATGAACTGTATTAGACATCTTTGCTATGTTCAAAGATGTACTAATGACAGAAAATCAAAGAGGAATACCTATTCTCCAATGATACAACAGCTAATTGCTTTAAGAATTATGCTACAGGTAAGTGTTAATTAATACTTATTAATTTATTGTTTATTGTAAAGCTTTTATAGGCAACTGATATAGAGGTTAAGTTACATGAATAGGTGCAATGTTTTACTTAAAGGCCTAAGTAATTTTTCTGTTATAGGCAAGTTTCAACTAGTTTCTGCTGACTTATGAAGTGTATGCCAGCCAACAATCAGCAGAATAATTAGAAGGGTTGTACTGATTGCAGGAAAAGACTAATTTGTCAAGTTTTCATGACCTGAAAAGCTTTTTCTTTTCTTCCACAGTTGAGCAATAAAACACAAAAAATTACGATACGTTGCATCTGATCAGAAATAACTAAAAATGCTTGACGGAAGTTACTCTTCTCGTTTCCTATTATTATTATTATTATTATTAGACAGTATTATTGCCAACTTCAAATACAGTGCAAAAAACTCAACTTTGCAAAGTCTACTTCAGCCAAAGTCGACAGACTTAAAGCAAAGCGAGACTTTCCTGTCAAAGTACACTTTGTAAAGTATCCACTTTAGGCCTTGTTCTTGAATGCGACCATTAAGACTTCTTCCTGCTGGATCTACTGCCACTCTTACTTCGTGTTTTATATTGGTCTCCCAATCTCAAGTTGCCTCTCCGGTCATTCTTCGACTGTTCTATGTCCATCCTCTTCAAATCGACAAACCATCTTAATTTAGCTTCGGCTTCAGTTTCAGGGAGGGATTGCTCTGTATATGCTTGGTGTTGTATCACTTCATTTCTGATTTTGCTAGGTTTCTGGACCACTGTTTCCCCAGAACTTCATTTCCAGAGTTTGTAGCTTGCTGATATCATTAGTAAAAAAACAATACTGGATCCAATGTCTTGTAAAATAGATACTGATAGATAAAATATTTAAAAACTGAGATAATAAGAGTGATAATTCATGTGTCAAGAAGCCCAACTGCCCCCCATTTTTACAAGTAAAAATAATACAAAGAGAAGAGTACAGTATATACACTCGTGCTCATAAATGAAGGATAATTGCCACACAACGTGGCACTACGCAAAACTGGTGCTAATAGCATAGGCACATAGTGAACACAAATAAAACATATCTGTAAGTCCACGGTATTGGTGATAAGTTGAGAAAACCATCTCAGAACACATGTGTTACAAAATGCCACTGTTTCCTGCGCATGTACCCCGACATCAATATGGGATATGATCATTATGCACACGTACACAGGCCGCACAACGGGTTGGCATACTCTGGATCAGGTGGTCGAGCAGCTGCTGGGGTATAGCCTCCCATTCTTGCACCAGTGCCCGTCAATTTGAAGATGTCCAGCAGTACGTTGACCGAGAGCATCCCAGACGTGCTTGATGGGGTTTATGTCTGGAGAACAGGCAGGCCACTCCATTCGCCGGATATCTTCTGTTTCACGGTACTCCTCCACGATGGCAGCTTGGTGGGGACGTGCGTTATCATCCATCAGGAGGAAGGTGGGACCCACTGCACCCCTGAAAAGGCGGGCATACTGGTGCAAAATGACGTCCCGATAGACCTGACCTGTTACAGTTCCTCTGTCAAAGACATGCAAGGGTGTACATGCACCAATCATAATACCACCCACCATCAAATCACTACCTCCATACAGGTCCCTTTCAAGGACATTACGGGGTTGGCATCTGGTTCCTGGTTCACGCCAGATGAGAACCCGGCGAGAATCACAGTTCAGACTATACCTGGACTCGTCCATGAACATAACCTGGGACCACTGTTCCAATGACCCTGTACTGTGTTCTTGACACCAGGCTTTACGGGCTCTCCTGTGAACAGGGGTCAGTGGAATGCACCTTGCAGGTCTCCGGGTGAATAAACCATGTCTGTTCAGTTGTCTGTAGACTGTGTGTCTGGAGACAAGTGTTCCAGTGGCTGTGGCAAGGTCCCGAGCAAGGCTACCTGCAGTACTCCGTAGCCGGCTGCGGCAATGATGGTGAGATATCGGTCTTCTTGTGGTGTTGTACACTGCGGACATCCCGTATTGTAGCGCCTGGACACGTTTCCTGTCTGCTGGAATCATTCCCATAATATTGAGATCACACTTTGTGGAACACGGAGGGCCCGTGCTACGACCTGCTGTGTTTGACCAGCCTCCAGTCGCCCTATTATTCTACCCCTCATAACGTCATCAATATCTGTTCGTTGAGCCATTTTCACCACACAGTCACCATTAGCATGTCTGAAAACATCTGCACACTTACTCGCTGCACCGTACTCTGACATGCACCAACACACCTCTGCGTATTTGGACTGTTGCCAGCGCCACCGTGCGACGACCGCAGGTCAAATGCATCACATGGTCATACCCCGAGGTGATTTAACACCGCAAACCGCCCACCATGGCGTTATTTCACCATGTATCAGCATTATCCTTAATTTCTGAGCATGAGTGTAATATTAAACACAAATATTAGATACAAAATTAGAAATAATAAATAATTTTAAAACAGGAAAAAGCTAGAGAATTGGACATGCTGGAATAAAGATTTTATAATTATTCAAAGAATTCTTGCATCAAAGGAAAACTGCAAGGTTACTGCCATAATTTTGCACTCTAGTAATAAGTGGAGGAATATTAAAATTTAAAAGAAATCTTGAACTTTACCCTGAAATATCGTTGTTCTCTTGCTTCGAATTCTTCTCGTGACATATCAAAATTCCATGGTGGTCTCTTAGGGAAGTCCAATTCTGGAGGGAAATACTGATCAATGTCAATTTCTAAACTTTCCTCAGGAACTGGCTGTAAACTATGCATGGCAGTTTGCTTCAGTCGACGAACTTCAGCATCTGATTCACGGTAGAACTGAAGAGCATACCTAGAATGAAAAGTAATTTTTACCATATGTTTTTATCATGAAACCCATGTAATTTCATGTACAAAAGTGATTTGGAAAGTAAAAAATATTAAGCCATAAAAGTTGTATAGTTATTATATTAAAGAAACTGAATTTACAAGTACTGCCCCATGCCTTAACCATTTTCAGGTAGTCATCTTTCACATCAGTTTACATAATCCCTCATTACAAAGAGTTGCTGCCTGTAACTTTTACCAGTCCATGACAACATCCTTCATGTCGTCACTGTCAAATAGTTTTCCAGTGATCTGCTCAGCTTTATCTTGGGAAAAGGGTTTTCCCTGAGGGTGGGTATAGAAAAGTCTTTCAAATTCATGTAGCAAGTCCTGTGTCTTCCTAGCATTATGGGTTTGAACACTGTCACAGAGAAGAACTATAGCCCGATGAAGATGTCAGAGTAGCACACTATGCATCAGCATTTATGGTGATGTTTCTTGGTGCAAGTTCAATGAGTAAGACTCCTCTACAGTCCCAGAAACCAGATGCCATGAGTTTCTGTAATGACATAGTTTGACTTTGCATGACTGTTTTGGAGAGTTTGAATGATGCCACCCAAGTGACCACCATTGTACTTTTAGAAGTTTTGTGTGAAACCCATGGTTCATCCCCTCTAGCAATCTGTTCAACAAACTTATTGTCATAATGATGATAATGCTCCAAGAAAGTCAATGCAGAACCCATTCCTTCAGCTTTGTGCCCAATGTGAGCATCAGTGGTACCCACTTTAAACAGAGTTTGCGATACTGCAGATATTCAGTGAAAATTTCAAAGACAACTGTACATGACACTTACAGACATTGCATGACCTCTCTCAAAAGATACAATCAACCATTTTTTTTTCAGTTCGTCAGTGATGATAGAAGGGCGACCTAACCACTCAGTGCCATTAAAGTTTCTTCTCCCATTTTAAAACTGCATACACCACTTCCTAACTTGGCCTTGTTCATAACACCTTTGCCATAGACTGCAACAAGTCCTCTAGAGATGTCAACTGGTCTGTTTTCAGCATTCAAAAAAATAAAAAATAAATTTAAAAAAGGGGTAATCTAAACTTTACAGTCGGCAGTATTATCAACATGTATGTTCATTTTTAACCTTTTGCACTCGTACAATAGCTTGTACTTTCAGTCTCGTATGATCACTGCCCTGTGTTACAGTATTGTAGAGCTATCTAAAGGTCTTCGAGAGAACACCTTTCCCTATTTACTATAGTTTGCGGGAATCGTAATGATTTTGTAACCTCTGTTATTCTCAAATGTTTATGATGATAAACATTGAATGTAAACATGGCTTCTGCTTCATCTTCGCTCATGGAAGTTCATATTTTAGAACAGTTAGTGAACAATGATGGAGATGATGAAGCAACAACTAACTTGGATGATTTAATAGTGAATAATCCAAATCCATGGCGCAAGTGGAGAGCTGGCGATCCTGATTTACCTGTGTTCTTATTCAACGAAACACTTTGTGGATATAAAGCATCACGTAGGAACAATGTAACTGTAAATATATTTTGCGTAACATATTTATATTTGTGTTAGATTGTTTTGCAGCGTTCGCTTCCTACAGTTCATAGTGCACATATTAATTAGGAGTGGAGTACGAAGCATACGTTATAGGTAATGGAGTTCAAAAGGTTGAAGGTCACTTACATTCCACTGAATACATTCTGCACTACCAACTGCACCAGGCAAATAACAACATCTCACTTAACACAGCTCACGTGAGACTAGTTGCTGCACGGTCTATATGCACAAAAGTTTCTTATTTTCTGTCTGCTCTCATATGCTATTGTGATTTAATTTACCTATTTTTAGCCCTATTAGTTCTTGAAGAAATATGAACTTTGGAAAGGAAAATACAAAAAAATAAAAATAAAAATTAAAAAATACAGAGACAGGGTCCTGAGCGAGGAATGGAGGAGAAAGAGAGAGAGATCAACTGTTGCTAGTTCCATAAAACAGGGTGAACATCAATTACCTACCTGTCATATGCTAGTGTGTAGACCATCTAAGCAACTTGCCAACCATCTCAAACCCTGCCCACTGGCATTTCATGACAAGTCACCCCAGTTGGTAGAATTAAGGAGGGTTTGTCAGGTGCTGAGAAAAAATGAACTCTCTTCAGAAGAAACACAATGAGGAGAGCCCATCTATATGAAGCCGGCAGAATAAGATGAGAATGTTTTTGTTTTATTGTGTTTTCGTGATTGTCCTTCCCTCTACTTTCTAATGCTCCCACTTTCTATACTGACGTATCATTCTGTTCAGCACTCAAATCAATCAATCATCACTGATCTGAATTTAGGGCTACCACCCAGGTGGCATTTTCTAATCCCTCTTCTTATAAATGAATAATTGCCTTGTTTTTTACTCTTGAATTCCAACTTTTATCTTCATACTATGATCTTTTCCATCTTTAAGAGGTCCATTCAACCTTATTTGTCTACTAATGTCATTACACGCCTTCTCTCCGTTGTCAGCACTTAGCCCAAAGTTTACAACATTTTCACAACAGAACTCCTTTGTTGGGAGTCACCTATGACAAATTGTGCTGCTTTCCTTTAGATCATTCCCAGTTCTCATATTACGTAATCCTAGTGTGGGTCCCATACATTAAAACCATACTGTTATGAATAAAACACCATCTGTTTTATCACTCCAATTTATTCCAGGATGACCCAATAAATGCACACACGCATGCACAATTTGATTCAATCATGAATGACCACGCTCATTAATTGCTGACTATTTAAAGTTTCTCACAGCTGGACAGTCTCTACCTGAAGCAGGCCATAATCTTAGGTTTGTTCCAACAAGCAGTTTGCGTACGGTTTTGTACCGATTCATGGACTGATGTAAGCGCATGCGCGAGCTACGTACTCTTTGGGAACCGTCGCTAAACAGCAGTCGACTGGAAAGGTTCATGAAGGTCAAGAAAAACTAAAATGCGGATGTGTTGATGATTACGCAGGAGACTCGCGGAAAATAAGTTTATGAGAAAAAATTAACAGTTCTTGTTCTTCTGCTTCTTGATAGATATATTATGGAGAATACAAGCTGCTCTAATCAAATGTGCAATGAGTTGAATATCTCTCAAATTTATGTGATACAATCGTCTGAATTTTTGTTTTAATATTCCAGTGACATATCTGCTTCTAGCCAGTCTCACGTTATAATTAATTTGATGTTCACTCAATTGGTCTCTGTCTCTGAAGGGGGTTAGTAGGATTCTATTCAGAGGATAGCCACTGTCACCTAAAAGATAAAATTTTTCACCAGTGGTCACAAACAGCTTACATCTGAAAATTAAAAATACTATAAATAATCAAATGATGTACCAGTATATTGATTCATTAACATTAACATCGGGCGAATTGGCCGTGCGGTCAGGGGCACGCGGCTGTGAGCTTGCATCCGGGAGATAGTGGGTTCAAATCCCACTGTCGGCAGCCCTGAAGATGGTTTTCTGTGGTTTCCCATTTTCATACCAGGCAAATGCTGGGGCTGTACCTTAATTAAGGCCACGGCCGCTTCCTTCCAACTCCTAGTCCTTTCCTATCCCATCATCGCCATAAGACCTATCTGTGTCGGTGCGACGTAAAGCAACTAGCATTAACATTAACTGTGGTTTACTATGAAGACATAGCCTATTTTGATGAATAAATAAACAAAGATGATGATGATGATGCTTGTTGTTTAAAGGGGCCTAACAACTAGGTCATTGGCCCCAAATAATAAAAAACATTCCTGTACGGAATAGTGTAGTTTTCTGTTTAGGTATGAGTCGGGATCATTTGCAGGTTTATCAATTTCAATGTGACAACCAACTATGGCACCTATGACTTTTGGAAATCCACTTTCTCTCAAATATTACTCGGTATTCATTTTTTCACCTTCTGTAGATCATGTTAGCACTTGAGGAGATAAGTTGCTAATAAAGACTCTCAGGCGTTTGACAATTCTATACAGACACCTCAGAAAAATTACAATTATGTCTGCTTTTTTTTTTAAAACAAATTTTCTTTACATTGCACCCCGATACACGTAGGTCCTACAGCAACGATGGGATAGGAAAGGGCTAGGAAGAGAAAGGATGCGGCCGTGGTCTTAATTAAGGAACATCACCAGCAGCTGCCTGGTGTGAAAATGGGGAAACAGAAAACCATCTTCAAAGCTGCCATCAGTGGGGTTCGAACCTTCTATCTCCCATATGCAAGCTCACAGCTGCGTGCCCCTAACAGCACAGCCAACTCACTCGGTAAAACTATCTGCAACATCCTGGAAACTTGCAGTCTGATGCCCAATGAACCATAGGAAAAGTTGGAAATGATATAGATGTTGATTCCCATAGGGAATCTGAAATATTTGTCCTGAATGAGCAAATTTATAATACCAATATAAATGGTCCGTTATTGGACATTATAAATTTTCCAGCTAGCTCATTCTTGGTTGCCAACGTTTCGCCCTCGTGTGCTAGGGTGGGCTCATCAGTTGGTACCTAGCACACCTACCAATACGCTGGCTAGTGCATACCGTGGAGGCCACTGCGTAGGCTAACTGGAGCCACCGGCAGTGCCAATGCACTAAGAGACTTTGTCTCATCACTAAAAATTGATGCCTGCTTGGCCATCAGATGATATAGATGTTGATTCCCATAGGGAATCTGAAATATTTGTCCTGAATGAGCAAATTTATAATATAAATGGTCCGTTATTGGACATTATAAATTTTCCAGCTAGCTCATTCTTGGTTGCCAGCGTTTCGCCCTCGTGTGCTAGGGTGGGCTCATCAGTTGGTACCTAGCACACCTACCAATACGCTGGCTAGTGCATACCGTGGAGGCCACTGCGTAGGCTAACCAAGAATGAGCTAGCTGGAAAATTTATAATGTCCAATAACGGACCATTTATATTGGTATTATAAATTTGCTCATTCAGGACAAATATTTCAGATTCCCTATGGGAATCAACATCTATATCATCTGATGGCCAAGCAGGCATCAATTTTTAGTGATGAGACAAAGTCTCTTAGTGCATTGGCACTGCCGGTGGCTCCAGTTAGCCTACGCAGTGGCCTCCACGGTATGCACTAGCCAGCGTATTGGTAGGTATGCTAGGTACCAACTGATGAGCCCACCCTAGCACACGAGGGCGAAACGCTGGCAACCAAGAATGAGCTAGCTGGAAAATTTATAATGTCCAATAACGGACCATTTATATTGGTATTAAAAGTTGGAAAAACAAAACTAATGATTATTGTTGTTAATTTATTATTATTATTATTATTATTATTATTATTATTATTATTATTATTGCAGCAGACAAACCTAACTCAGTGCAGAAAATTTTCCATATTGGCCAGACTGATGTTTGTACTGATCACTTTCTTCATATCTTTCTGAAATATTCTCAATTATCTCCCTACCGACACAAAAATGCTCCTTAAACATTTCATTATTATGGCGGAGTATTGTTTTTTCTAGAGAAAGAGAGAGAGAGAGAGAGAGAGAGAGTTTTGGTTACTAAATTATTTATATATGTAATTTTGAAACATAACTGCAAACAAGTAAAAATTATAAATAAATAACAACTTGCCTAAATAATGTTCATTTTTCACTTTTGGGATATTGTGATGTATCTACAGATCATCTTCACTGGTTTCCGAGTCCATAAAAACATCACAATTGTCATTTATCATTGTTATTTGAATTTAATATGTCATCTGCTCCCGCCAGCTGTTGATGACCGATCAGCTGTTCACAGCTATGGACCACAATGCACAGCTCACCATTATTTTGGTGTACTGCGCATGTCTCTGACGAACAGCTCTTGCTCTTGACTACGAACCTCTTTGCCAGCAGCAAACTGGTTCATGAACGGTCTACAGTCTGTTAGAACGACCGACTGAGACAATGTTTGTGTTTGAAGAAAGTTGGAACACTCTTTTCTTACTGCGCATGCATCAGACGGTTTGCAAACCATTTCTGATAATGTTGGAACAAACCTCTTGATTGACAGGGCTTTCACTTGCGCTCACCAGTCCAGTCATCCCACACCGCAGGTGCATGCTGATGGCTTGGTTTGAACACAGGTCTACTGGCCATACAACAAGACAACTGTTCCTTGGTTCGACTCCAGTAATTTACAGTCACATCCAGTGAACAAATAAAGAGCAACAGTTCTACAGTGCTAAACAGCAGGACAACACTCCTCACAAAATTACCATTACCACTGTTTCAATTACACTCATGACAGCTGCTCCAGTCGCTGACTCTACGATGGCCCTCATTCCACAGAAAAAAAGAAAAAACACACACAGCACTCCGTACTGTACCCGACTTACCCTAACTCCAGTGGTACAATGACGGCAGGTAACAACGGTCTTCAGTCCAGCTACTCACTAAACATTCCAATGCAACAACAAGAACTACTCGTTGTTCAGATTCCAATGACACACTAGCGGCAACTCATACCAACTCCAACATACCGAGTTCAACGCTGACTCCACCTTCTAGTCCCACAGCAACTGACTGTTGGCAGCTAGTCTCCTTTTTATAGCTCGGGTGGTGTGTACCGGAGTATTCGCGATGTGGCTAGAAATGGAACATTCTTGATGCAACTCGGAGTATCTCACAGGGAAACCCTACGAATAGAACAATACGTAGCAAGGTCAGCCACGTCCTCCAGGTAGGCTGGTGGCTTACCGGTCATCTGACTCACTAGCCCCTTCCAGGAAGTACCAAAAGTTCTACCACAGGGCTGGTAATACTCTACTCTGGATCTTATCAAAGACTTTTACACCCTCTCCTTTATATCCTTACCTATAGTCATCATTTTCCAACTCCAGTTTGCCGGGTGTGGTGTACAAGCACTCACTATCTCTTCTTGCCTGCATAAATCTTCTGTTCCAGGACATCTTCCCATTTGAGACTTCTCTCTTCCACATCCGATTTCACCATGTGTATCCAGCATTTTCTTGGCCTTCCCCTTGGAAGGTTGGGTCGAAGTATTTTCTGGCAGATCGCTCGCTCTTCATTCTCAAAATGTGCCTATGCCACTAAAATCTATACTTCTTTATTATATTGGTAATAAGGACGTGAATTCCCGCTACTTTCCTGATTACTTCATTCCTGATTTCGTCCTTTCGAGTAGTTTGATTCATAGTTCTAATGAATCTCATTTCTGTTGCCTGAATTTTGCTGTGGTCATTGTTTAGTAGAGTAGATGCCTCTCTAAACCATATGTGAGAATCGGTACGAAGTAGGTGTGGTACGGGGTTGTTTTTGCTTTTTGTGGTATTTTGCAGTCCCAGAGTAGATTTCCGACTTGATTGTAACAGTTTGATGCTTTCTGTGTCCTGCTGAGTATTTCCTGCTTGATAGGGTTGTCTTTGGAGATTGTGTTTCCGAGGTACTTGAAATGAGAAACTGATTTTAGTTTAGCTCCTTCCAAAAAGAGGTTTGAGTTTGTTCCTTTCCTGTTGATAGTCATTTCTACAGTCTTTGATTTATTTATCTTCATCTCAACTTTAGTGAACATATTGTTTCACTCAGCCAGTTTTTTCTGTACTTCAGCTTTTGTTGCTCCCCGTATATCTTTACTACAACCCTTAAATAAACTCATAATCATATGAAAAGATATGTAACTTTTATTTACAACCTCATTAATGTGATTACCCAATGAAGATCTTTCCTCTCACTAAAACCTAAGTACATACAGTGACCATCATAAGGTTCTATCACCACATCAACTCAGTAATTAAAACAAAGAGAATTTTTCCTTTTGGCAAAACTTACAAATGAATTTTTCATCCAGTTTACTATCATACCATTATCTGCTGTCCATCTTACAACATTGAGGTAGTGTTTATGTCCACCCTCCAGATGAAGTTGAGAAGCAGTAACGAACTTATCTGAGATTGAGAAGAAAAAATTTTCCTCCTTCTCGCTTCAACTATGTATTATGGGATCCAAAAGTGAACATAACAGTGAAATTAAAACTTCAAATAGGTATAAATTCTTACGGCTATGGAAGTTCCTCACCTGTTGGCATTCCTTCGACCTCCCTGGCTTGGCTGTTGGTTTACTTTCAAGACATCTTTCTCTGTTTCATCCTCTTCCTCGTCATCATTGCGGAGACCACCTTTTTTCACAAAAGGTGCACCAGCTGGGGAAAAAAATAAATAAAATAATACACATAATATTGTACGAATATTACAGTGATATGCAGACCCTCCGATAAAGATGAGGGCATGTGCCATGTATGAAAAACTGAGTTACTGTGGTGGAGGACAGAATTATGTGTGGTGTGTAAGAGTTCCAGGAATGTTCAATCAGTCATTATTGATCTGTATTTAGCACTGTCACCCAGGTGGCAGATTCTCTATTAATTGTTTACCTAGTCTTTCTTAAGGCCAGGGGTAGCGTGCCTGCCTCTCGCCCGGAGGCCCTGGGTTCGATTCCCAGCCAGGTCAGGGATTTTTCTCTCGACCTGAGGGCTGGTTCGAGGTCCACTCAGCCTAAGTGATTAGAATTGAGGAGCAATCTGACGGTGAGATGGCGGCCCCGGTCTCGAAAGCCCAGAATAACGGCCGAGAGGATGCGTTGTGTTGACCACACGGTCCCTCGTAATCTGCAGGCCTTTGGGCTGAGCAGCGGCTGCTGGGCAGGCCAAGGCCCTTTCAAGGGCGTTAAGTGCTGTGGGGTTTGGGGTAGTCTTTCTTAAATGATTTCAAAGAACTTGGAAATTTATCAAACATTTCCCTTGATCCAATCCCTAATTCCTTTTCCTATTGTTGCCTTTGTGAGAATCGGTTTAACATAGGAATCTCTAGAAAACTATCTTGTAAATCTTGTTACAACTTACTAAGAAACTGTACAAACACATTCGTGTAAATATTAATCACTGAATCAAATAACATAGAACAATCTTCACTGTGCTTACATTCATGAGTACATAAATTTTCTTTTCACCACTTCCAATATGGCACTCAACAACAAGAGACAAAAGACTACCCTCACTTCTACCGCACATTTTGTCTCGTCTGTTCATGTGTACCGACCATCACTTGCCTTCCGGTCTAGCTGAGGGAGGCAGGCATTATTAGACCTGTAACACTATAAATTAATATTTGCCTAACTTCTCCTCTCCTCCTGCAGGTACTGCCACCTTGACGAAGGCAATATGGCATTGCCGGGTGTTTTTGGAGGCTTGCGTGCTCAAATGACCCTTAGAGCTATGCCAGCGGGAGCTATGGCTCCTGGTAGGGCCACCCAAGCTGGACAGGTCTAAGGCGATGGGCCAGACTAAGAGCAGTACGCTGGTCCTCCAGGTTGGGGGTTGGGCGTGGGGTCAACAACTCTACCCCGGAAAAAACTCTCGTTACGGAACCAATGGACAAAGGAAACCGGATGAATGTAATGGATAAATGACCCTGGCAACGAAAACGGCATATGAATTGATATTGCGCGACATGGAATGTGAGAACACTGAATAAATCTGGAGGATTACTGAACCTGAAAAACAAAATGAAGAAATATGTGATGGTGGTAGCATTACAAGAGGTAAAATGGAATGGAAGTGGAGTACTTACAATTGGGACACACACCTTGTTCTATAGCTGTGGAAACAGAGGATATGGAAGTACAGGGTTCTTTGTTGATAATTCATATAATAAGTGTGTAATATTGAACTTTAAGCCCGTTAATGACAGAATTTGTCTTCTACGAGTAAAAGCCCACTTTTTCAATATATCTTTCATATGTGTATATGCACCAACAGAAGATGCAGAGTCAGGGGAGAAGAATATCTTTTATGAACAACTAGAACAAGAATTAGCACTAGTGGCAAAGCATGATGTTAAAGTGGTTATGGGGGGGCTTTAACGCCCAAGTGGAAAGAGAAATTGCTTACAGGAAAACAGCTGGTAAGGAGAATTTGTATGATGTTTCGAACGATAATGGTATAAGGTTGATTGACTTGCTTATTAAAAGCACATGGATGCAAAGGAAGAATATAAGGAAAGTAACATGGTGCTCCCCTGATGGGATCACAAACAGCCAAATTGATCATGTGCTTATAGATAGAAGGCATGCTTCAGATATCTTGGAAGTGGGTAGCTGTCGATGTGCAGATGGAGATAGTCATCATTATCTGGTAAGAGTCAAATACAGACAAAGGATAGCCAACTACAGAGAGATGAAGAGAGTTGTTGCACCCAGGTTTGATGATGCTAAGTTAAGAAAGGATGAAAATATAGCACAATAATATGCAATGGTTTTGACAAATAGCCTTAGTGAAATGGAAGATTGGACAGAAGAGAGTATTGAAGAAATATGGCAAATGGTTAAAGGTAATAATATACAAAACGGCCGAAACTGTTTTGGGCAGAAAGAAGCAATCAAGGATTCAGCACTGGTTTGATGAAGATTGTAGGAAGAAGATTGAAGAAAGGAACGAGGCAAGAAGGAGAAGAATACAGAGAGAAGAGAAAGGAAGCGGACAAGGAATGTAGGAAGAAAAAGAGAGAATTTGAGAAACAGTGGATTGAAGAATTAGAAGAGAGAAAGACTGCTCAGGAAACTAGACAGTTTTATATAAGGGTAAAAGATATAAAGAAAGGCTTTCAACCCAGTGCAGTTTTCTGTAAAGATAAGGAGGGAAATCTGATTGGAGGTAAAGATCAGATGTTTGACAGATGGGTGGAATATTTTAGTGAACTGCTGAATAAGGAGTCAGGATTTGAAGGTGAGGACGAAGAGGTGCAGACAGAAGAGAGTGGGCAGGAACAAAGTAGAGAAGAGGTGGACCTGGAATCAATCAAGGAACCTACATTGCAAGAAGTTAAAGATGGAATCAATGCTCTTAAAAGCAATAAGGCGCCAGGAGAAGACAACATTACTGCAGAAATGATAAAATATGGAGGAGAGAAACTAACAAGGTGGTTGCATGAAATTATGGTAGAGATATGGCAAAAGGAGAAAATGCCAGAGCAATGGAATAAAGCAATACTCTGCCCTATACATAAGAAACATGATAAAGCAGACTGTGGGAATTATAGAGGAATAGCATTGCTATGTATTGCTTATAAAACCTTAGCAAAAATCATAGCTGGAAGGCTGAGACCATACATTGAAGAATATCTAGGAGATTACCAGTGCGGCTTCAGAATTAACAGATCCAATACGGACCAGATATTTTACTATCAGACAGATCCTTGAAAAATGTTACAAGTATAACATTGATGTTCATCAACTGTTTATTGATTTTAAACAGGCATACGATAGTATCAGAAGGGATCAGTTATGGAAAGCAATGAAAGAGGCAACAAACTTACAGGATTGGTCCAAATGACTCTAGCGACAACAATATGTAAAGTAAAGTTTGAGGGTACTTTATCTAAAGCTTTTGAAGTTAACCAAGGATTATGACAGGGTGATGTACTTTCCACCCTTCTGTTTAACATTGCTTTGGAGAGGGTAATGCAAATAATACAAGGGAGCAACCCTGGTGGAACATTGTTAAATGGAGTGACACAAGACCTTGCATATGCAGACGATATTGATTTGCTATCCAGGAGGATACTGGATCTGGAAGAAAAGTTGAGAAAACTAGAAAAATATGGGGCTGAGAAGGGACTGATGATTAATCAGTCAAAAACTAAGTACATGCTAATGTCTAGGAAAAAGTATAATGAAGCAAAAAAATAATAATATGAATTTAAATGGGAAAGAATATGAATGCAGCAAAAGCTTTAAATATCTAGGGTCAACAGTAGCTGAAAACAATGATGTGAAGGAAGAAATACATGCTAGGATAGCAGCTGGTAATAGGAGTTACTTTGCCTTAGGCAAGGTATTTAAAGCAACGAGTCTTAGTAGGAATCTAGACCTGACTGTTTATCGCACAGTAGTCAGACCTGTGGTGATGTATGGTGCGAAAACTTGGACTATGACACAAGGTGATGAGGAGTTGCTATGGAGATGGGAAAGGAACATACTTAGGAAAGTCTACGGACCAATAAAGGATGGTCAACTCTGGCGAATCAGAAATAATAAGGAAATCAGAGAGCTGTATAATAAACCAGATATGGTAGCGGAAATAAAGAATAGTAGACTGCGATGGTTGGGACATGTAGAAAGAATGACAGAACAGGACAGTAAAGAAAGTCTTTGATGGGAAACCAGAAGGACGTCATATGATGGGAAGACCGAGGATCAGATGGTTGGACAGCGTGGAGGAGGATTTGAGACGGATGGGAATTAGAAGATGGAGAACCAGAGCAGTCAACAGAGAAGAGTGGGTGGAGATTGTCCAGGAGGCCAAGGCCCTACAGGGGCTGTAGCACCAAGGAGTAACTTGTCCTCTTGAATTCCTATTTTATCCGCATATTACGATCATTTCTATTTTTAAAAGCTCCACTCAAGCTCGTTCATCTACTAGCATCATTCCACGCCATCTTTCCACCGACACCTTGGAACATAAGCAGTTCATCTCCTTACTCTCAAAGTTTGCAATATTTTTGTAACCCTACTCATTTGTCAGAAACCACCCAGAACAAATCGTGCTGCTTTCCTCGGGATCTTTTCCAGTTCTCATACACTAGAACCATACTCTAAAATTTCCCACTCTCCTTTACATCCCTACTACAATCCCTAAATACCTTCGTAAACATAAGAAGAGATCTGTAACATTTAATCATAACCTTGTTAATGTGATTAGCCATCTGAAGATCTTTCCTTATATTAACACCTAAATACTTAGTGATCCCCAGAGGTACTTTCACCTCGTCAACACAGTAATTAAAATTGAGAGGACTTTTCCTCTTGGTGAAACCAAATTAAACTTGCAACCCGTATGTTGTCCATGATACAATATTGCGAAGGTCTTGTTATGCTCAGTACAAAGCATCCAGTCCCCAAGCAAAGGGAATTAACCATTTCCTATTAAATTTAGTGACACAGCTGGGAACCAAACACAGGACCTGAGACCTGAAGGCCAAGACAATGACCACTCGGCCATGGAACTGGACATGATAATAATGATAGTAATAATAGCAACAACAATAACAATGAAATATGAAAAAAAAATTAAAATTTTTATTTTCTCATTTACACCTGTTGCTGTTTGAGTCATCAGTCCATAGAACGGTCTGATGCAGCCCTCCGTGCCATCCTACCAGTGCTACCCGTAACTAGTGCATCCTACATCTGCTCAGTCATATTAATACCTTGGTCTAGCCCTACAGTTTTTACTGCCTAAACTTCCTTAAAAAAAATAAAAAAAATGAACAGGTCCTGGGTGTCTTAAGATGTGTCCTATCATTCTCCTCTCTCTTCTTCTCATCAAATTTAGCCAAATCAATCTCCTCCCACCAATTTGATTCAGAATCTCTTCATTCATGATTCGATCTATCTCACCTTCAGCATTCTTCTGCAACACCACATTTCAAAAGCTTCTGTTTCTTTCTGAGCTAGTTATCGTCCATGTTTCACTTCCATACAATGCCCCGCTCATCACAAAAGTCTTCAAAAATATCTTTCTAATTCCTATATCATTGTTTGAAATGAGCAACTTCCTTTTCTTAAGAAAGCTCTTCCTTGCTTGTTCTAGTCTGCATTTTATGTCCTCCTTCTGCCATCGTTAGTTATTTTATTACCCAAGTAACAATATTCATCTACTTCCTTTAAGACTTAATTTCCTAATCTAATAATTCCTGCATCACCTGCCTTCATTCGACTGCACTCTATTACTTTTGTTTTGGACATTTATTTTCATCTTGTACTCCTTACTCAAGACTTCGTCCATACCATTCAGCAGCTTCTCGAGATCTTCTGCAGTCTCAGATAAAATAACAATATCATTGGTAAATCTCAAGAGTTTGATTTCCTCTCCTTGGAAAGTGATTCCCTTTCAACATTCCTCTTTGATTTCCTTTACTGCCTGTTCTATGTAAACACTGAAAAGCAGGGAGGAAAACTGCAGCTTTGCCTCACTCCTTTCTGGATTGCTGCTTCTTTTTCAAAGCCCTCTATTATTATCATTGCAGACTGATTTTTATACAGATTGTAGATAATTCTTCGTTCTCAGTATCTGATCCCAATCACCTTCAGAATCTTAAATAGCTTGGTCCAATCAACATTATCGAATGCCTTTTCTAGATTTATGAACACCATGTACGTGGGCTTGTCCTTCTTAATTCGATCCTCTCAGAAGAAAAGTCAGGATTGCTTCATGTGTTCTTACATTTCTTCTGAAGCCAAATTGATCTTCTCTCAACTCAGCTTCAACTTGTCTTTCCATTCTTCTGTAAATAATACGTGTTAAAATTTTGCAGGCATGAGATATTAAACTAATGTGCGGTAGTTTTCACATTTGTCAGCACCGGCTTTCTTGGGAATAGGTATAACAACATTCTGCCAAAAAGCGGATGGCACTTCTCCTGTCTCATAAATCTTACACACTAAATGGAATAACCTTGCCATGCTGGTTTCTCCTAAGGCGGTCAGTAATTCAGTGGGAATATCATAAATTCCAGGTGACTTGTTCCTATTTAGGTCTCTCACAGCTCTGTCAAACTCTGACCTCGAAATTGGATCTCCCATTTCATCAGCATCAACAGCCTCTGCTTGTTCCAGAACCAAATTATCTACATCTTTACCTTGATACAACTGTTGGATATGTTCCTACCATCTTTCTGCTTTGTCTTCTTTCCCTAGAAGTGACTTTCTATCTGAGCTCTTAATATTCATACACCTAGATTTCCTTTCTCCAAAGGTCTCCTCGATTTTCCTGTATGCAGCATCTACCTTTCCTAGGACAATACAACCTTCGACATCCTTGCACTTCTCCTTCAGCCATTCTTCCTTAGCTACCTTGCACTTTCTATCCACTTCATTCTGTAATCGCCTGTATTCTTTTATGCCCTCTTCATTTCTAGCATTCTTGTATTTTCGTCGTTCATCAATCAGGTCTAGTATCTCCTGAGTTATCCACTGATTCTTAGTTGATCTTTTCTTCCTTCCTAACATTTCCTCAGCAGCCCTACCAACTTCATTTTTCATGGCTATCCACTCTTCCTCTATTGTGTCTCCTTTAGCCTTTTCATTTAGTCCTTGTGCAACATGTTCCTTGAAGCAATCCCTCACACTCTTTTCTTTCAAATTGTCTAGATCCCATCTTTTCGCATTCTTTCCTTTCTTCAATTTCTTCAACTTCAGATGGCATTTCATGACCAACAAGTTGTGGCCAGAGTCCACGTCTGCTCCTGGGAAAGTTTTGCAATCCAACACCTGGTTTCTGAATCTCTGCCTAATCATAATAAAGTCTATTTAATACCTTCCAATGTCTCCAGGTCTCGTCCAAGTATACAGCTATTGTTTGTGTGTTTGAACCAAGTATTGGCAATGACTAAATTATGATCAGTGCAGAATTCAACCAGCTGACTTCCTCTTTCGTTCCTTTGCCCCAATCCGAATTCTCCTACTGTATTACCTTCTCTTCCTTGGCCTACCACTGCATTCCAGTCTCCCATCACAATTTGATTCTTGTCACCTTTTACATATTGCATTAAAACTTCAATCTCTTCATATATTCTTTCAATATCCTCATCATCCGCCGAACTAGTAGGCATCTAGACCTGCACTATTGTGGTGGGCATTGGTTTGGTGTCTATCTTGATGACAATAATTCTTTCACTATGCTGGTCATAGTAGCTTACCCACTGCCCTATTTTCTTATTCATTATTAAACCAACTCGTGCATTTCCCCTGATACGTACTTCACTTATACCAACTACATCTAACTTTAGTCTATACATCTCCCTTTTCAGATTCTCTAACCTACCACAATGATTCAAACTTCTAACATTCCACGCTTCGACTCGCAGAATGTCAGTATCCATCTTCCTGATGATTGCCCCCTTTCGTGTAGTCCCCACCCGGAGATCCGAATGGGGGACTGGTTTACCTCCGGAATATTTTACCCGGGAGGAAGCTATCATCATTACATCATTCATACAGAGAGAACTGCATGTCCTCAGAAGTTAGTTACGGCTGTAGTTTCCCGTTACTTTCAGCCATGAAGCAGTATCAACACAGCTAAGCCATGCTGAGTATTATTACAAGGTAATATCAGTCATCATCTAGACTGCCGCCCTTGCAACTTCCGAAAGACTGCTACCCCCCCTTTCGATAAACAATTCCTTAGCCTGGTCTCTCAACAGATACCCATCTGATATGGTTGTACCTGCGGCTCTGCTATCTGCTTCATTGGGACATGCAAGCCTCCCCACCGAGGCAAGGTCACATGGTTCGCAGGGGAGGCATTTACGCCTATCCCTTTCAAACTGTTCCTTTAAACATAATTCTAAAAACAGAAAATACTGATCAACTGATTTAATTCATGGTGTGGGTTACTGTAGTCACGTCCTAGTTCGTGAACCATGTGCAACGACTGAGTGGCCTAGTAAGTGGTCCTGAGAGTCGGGATACCAGTTGCTATGGAATGGGAGTGGGAATCTCGGACATATTCTGAGTCATGGCCCTCATGGCTCAGGCGGCTAGGACTATACAATTCACCGGTGGTCCATAACCCATTAGAGGAGAGATCCTCACTTGGACTATGCTTCATGAATTTACCGAGCTCAGAACATTTTAAGCCAGCCTCGGACCTATGGGAGTAACGGAGTCCCACTCCCATTTGACAGGGAAGGGACTCCTTGGAAACAACTTGGCGAACGAAATGGAATTCGATGGGGAGCTATCAATATTAATGGGGCTTATGGAAGAAAGAAAGTAGAACTGGCTGAGTCAGCAAAGAAGATGCATCTGGATGTGCTAGGAGTAAGTGATATTCGGGTAAGGGGAGATAACTAGGAAGAGATAGGAGATTATAAAGTGTACTTGATGGGTATAAGAAAGCGAAGGGCAGAATCTGGGGTAGGGCTCTTAATCAGGAATACTACTGCACGCAACATAGTTTCTGTTAGGCACGAAAATGAGCGAATGATGTGGGTAGATTTGTCAGCTGGAGGAATTAGGACTATAATTGTCTCCGTGTATTCACCATGTGAGGGTGCAGATGAGAATGAACTTGACAAGTTTTATGAAGCACTGAGTGACATCGTTGTCAGGGTCAACAGCAAGGACAGAATAGTGCCAATGGGTGATTTCAATGCGAGAGTTGGAAATAGAACTGAAGGATACGAAAGGCTGATTGGTAAATGTGGGCAAGATATGGAAGCTAATGGGAATGGGAATCGTTTGCTGGACTTCTGTGCTAGTATGCGTTTAGCTGTTACTAATACATTCTTCAAGCACAAGGCTATTCACTGCTACACATGGGAGGCTAGGGGTACCAGATCCATAATAGACGATATCTTACAGACTTCGAATTCAGGAAATCTGTTAGGATTGTACGAGTTTTCCGGGGATTTTTCGATGATACAGACCACTATCTGATCTGTAGTGAACTAAATATCTCTAGGACTAGGGTAGAGAAAGTGAAGTATGTCTGCAAACGAATAAGGGTAGAAAATCTCCAGGACGAGGAAATTAGATAGAAGTACATGGATATGATTATTGAGAAGTTTCGAACAGTAGATAGTAAGCAGGTTCAGGATATAGAAAGTGAATGGGTGGCATACAGGGATGCTGTAGTAGAAACAGCAAGGGAATGCCTAGGAACAACTGTGTGTAAAGATGGGAAAAGTCGAACATCTTGGTGGAATGATGCAGTGAGGGCAGCTTGTAAACGTAAAAAGAAGGCTTATCAGAAATGGCTCCAAACAAGGGCCAAGGCAGACAGGGATTTGTACGTAGATGAAAGAAACAGAGCGAAACAAATAGTTGTTGAATCAAAAAAGAAGTCGTGGGAAGATTGCGGTAATAACCTGGAAAGGCTAGGTCAAGCAGCAGGGAAACCTTTCTGGACAGTAATAAAGAATCTTAGGAAGGGAGGGAAAAGGGAAATGAACAGTGTTTTGAGTAATTCAGGTGAACTCAAAATAGATGCCAGGGAATCACTGAAGAGATGGAGGGAATATTTTGAACATCTTCTCAAGGTAAAAGGAAATCATCCTGGTGGTGTTGCAAAGAGCCAAGCTCATGGGGAGAAGGAAAATAATGTTGGTGAAATTACACTTGAGGAAGTGGGAAGGATGGTAAATAAACTCCATTGTCAATAAAGCAGCAGGAATAGATGTAATAAGACCTGAAATGGTGAAGAATAGTGGGAAGGCAGGGATGAAATGGCTTCATAGAGTAGTAAAATTAGCATGGAGTGTTGGTAAGGTACATTCAGATTGGACAAAAGCAGTAATTGCACCTATCTATAAACAAGGGAACAGGAAGGATTGCAACAACTATCAAGGTATCTCATTGATTAGTATACCAGGCAAAGTATTCACTGGCATCTTGGAAGGGAGGGTGCGATCAGTCGTAAAGAGGAAGTTGGATGAAAACCAGTGTGGTTTCAGACCACAGAGAGGCTGTCAGGATCAGATTTTCAGTATGCGCCAGGTAATTGAACAATGCTACGAGAGGAATAGACAGTTGTGTTTATGTTTCATAGATCTAGAGCAAGCATATGACAGGGTACCGAGGGAAAAGGTGTTCGCTATACTGGGGGACTACGGAATTAAAGGTAGATTATTAAAATCAAAGGCATTTATGTTGACAATTGGGCTTCAGTGAGAATTGATGGTAGAATGAGTTCTTGGTTCAGGGTACTTACAGGGGTTAGACAAGGTTGTAATCTTTCACCTTTACTGTTCGTAGTTTACATGGATCATCTGCTGAAAGCTATAAAATGGCAGGGAGGGATTCAGTTAGGTGGAAATGTAATAAGCAGTCTGGCCTATGCTGACGACTTGGTCTTAATGGCAGATTGTGCTGAAAACCTGCAGTCTAATATCTTGGAACTTGAAAATAGGTGCAATGAGTATGGTATGAAAATTACCCTTTCGAAGACTAAATTGATGTCAGTAGGTAAGAAATTCAACAGAATTGAATGTCAGATTGGTAATACAAAGCTAGAACAGGTCGATAATTTCAAGTATTTAGGTTGTGTGTTCTCCCAGGATGGTAATATAGTAAGTGAGATTGAATCAAGGTGTCGTAAAGCTAATGCAGTGAGCTCGCAGTTGCGATCAACAGCATTCTGCAAGAAGGAAGTCAGCTCGCAGATGAAACTATCTTTACATCGGTCTGTTTTCGGACCAACTTTGCCTTACGGGAGTGAAAGCTGGGTGGACTCAGGATATCTTATTCATAAGTTAGAAGTAACAGACATGAAAGTAGCAAGAATGCTAGTACAAACAGGTGGGAACAATGGCAGGAGGGTACTCAAAATGAGGAGATCAAAGCTAATTTAGGAATGAACTTTATGGATGAAGCTGTACGCATAAACCGGCTTCGGTGGTGGGGTCATGTGAGGCGAATGGAGGAGGATAGGTTACCTAGGAGAATAATGGACTCTGTTATGGTGGGTAAGAGAAGTAGAGGTAGACCAAGATGACGATGGTTAGACTCGGTTTCTAACGATTTAAAGATAAGAGGTATAGAACTAAATGAGGCCACAACACTAGTTGCAAATCGAGGATTGTGGTGACGTTCAGTAAATTCACAGAGGCTTGCAGACTGAATGCTGAAAGTCATAACAGTCTATAATGATAATGTATGTGATGTATGTATGTAAAAAGCAATCTTACAATAATTAGAGCTTAGAAGAACATATGGATTGTGAAAATTAGGTAGTAATGGGAGATTTTAATGCTCAGGTTGGATCAGACTGATTGGGCTATGAATCCTCCCTTGGTCCTCATGGAATGGTGAATAGGACGACAGAGGGCGGAACATCTTCTAGATCTTTGTATGAGGAACAATATGGTTGTAAGTAACACTTGGTTCAAGAAAAGGGACACGCATAAGATCACAAGATATAGCTGGGGACGATCAATATGGAACTGTGATTGATTATATAGTCGCCGACCAAGAAGTCTGGAAGTTTGTAAATGATGTCAAAGTAATTCCTAACGAAAATCTGGATGGAGACCACAGGCTGTTGGTTGCAGATATCACCTCCTAAAGTCTACAACAAAAGAACAACAAAAATAAAAACTTGGACACTTTCTGAACCAAGGGTGAAGGAAATGTTTCGAGAAAATGTTCGGAAGATGTTACCAAAAGAAGATCTGAGATTTTCAAATGAGGAATGGGATAACCTGACGAGAGTATTGGTGAAGACAGCTGAGAGAATATGTGGAAGGCAGAGCCAAATAAGAAAATACAAAGAAACAGCATGGTGGAATGAGGATGTAAAAGCTGCTGTCAAAGCTACTGTAGAAATGGCACAAGAAGAGCTTTGTACCCTGCCAGAGTGCGAGGAAATCCAAGTGAAATCTAGGATAAACTATCCTTTTACAGAGAGAAAAGATTTCAGGTCAAAAGAATAATTGACATTAAGAAACAGAAATGCAAAGAAGATCTTGCTAATAGAATAGGGCAAGACAAACACAAGAAGCTCCTGTATAGCATTGTTAAAAATAAAAGAAATGATAATAGTACTATCAACACAGTTGAGCTTCCAAACGGAGAGGTAACTAGAAATGAACATGAAATATTACAGGAGTTCAGTAGATATTTCAATCTTGCTGAATTATAATACAACTGACGATACACAAGATGACCCTCTAAACCATGCCAGGCAGGCATCTATTTTTTGGAAATGAGACATAGCTCTCATAGTGCATTGGCACTGCTGGTGGCTTCAAATAGCCTATGCAGTGGCCTCCACGGTATGCACTAGCCTTGCGTCTTGGGTGGTGTGCTAAGTCCCAACTGACGAGACTAACTTAGCACACGAGAGCGAAACGCAGGCAACCAAGAATGAGTTAGCTGGAAAATTTATAATGTCCAATAACGGACCATTATATTGGTATTATAGATTTACTCATTCAGGACAAATATTTTACGTTCCCTATGGGAATCAACATCTACATAAAACAACTATATCGAGAGACAAAGAGCTGTGTGCAAATTCAAGGAGGCAGGTCAAACT
This sequence comes from Anabrus simplex, assembly GCF_040414725.1. Taxonomy (NCBI): domain Eukaryota; kingdom Metazoa; phylum Arthropoda; class Insecta; order Orthoptera; family Tettigoniidae; genus Anabrus; species Anabrus simplex. The sequence goes on along the minus strand of NC_090268.1, from coordinate 340,527,521 downwards.
CTTCTGAAACCATGAGAGGAGTCCAACAAGGAAGTTATCTATCACTACTTCTCTTCATTACTATACTGGATGAGGTTATAAACCAGTGAAAATGAAGGATCAGACAACAAATGCAATTGTATTTGCTGATGATGTTATGGTATGGGGTGAGACAGAAGCAGAAATTCAAGCTAAACTAGATCTTTGGCAAGAAGAATTTTAAAGAATGGGAATGATCATCAGCCAACTAAAACCGTTGGTTTAGTGATGAGTCGAAATCCTGAAGCAGTCCACCTGCGAGTGCAAAATGAAGAAGTAGACATTATCAATAACTTCAAATACTTAGAAAGCTTCGTTTCTTCTGACAATACCATAAACCAAGAAATAGGCAATAGAATACAAGCTGCATTAAAATTCTACCACTCCGTACGTCTACTACTTTGGGATGACTATTTCCCCAAGCTTGCAAGCTCACACTGTACAAAATATATCTTGTATCAATTCTAACATAAGGACTGAAAGCAGCAACGTTGCCTAGATCTGCACAAAGTCGCCTACAGGCCACTGAAATGAAGTTCCTCCAGTCATGTCTCCAAAAGACAAGGAGAAACAAAATAAGGAATGAAAGATTTTGGCAACAAATTGGATTGGACAGGAGCCTGTTGGAAACCTTAGAATTAAGCAGATTACGATAGTATGGACATATGAGAATGTGACTCCAATTAGGACCCCAAGAGCATACTATGAAAGGAATCTTGTTGGTAAGAGGCCCAGAGGGTGGCCTCGTGATTGTTGGGAAAAGCAAAATTTCAAAGACCTTGCCAAACTTGATGTAAATTGGCAGTAAAAGGTAGAACATCAGCTCTGGATGGACAGGACGAACTGGAAGAGGCTCGAAAACACTGGCATCCGGCTTGCTGGAGCGGAAAATCGATGATGATGATGATGATGATGATGATGATAAGTACAGCAAAAAAAATGGGGGGGGGTCCCCAGTTTTTTTTCTGATTACTGTCCAGTTTCTTGGCTGAATAGTTAGTGTCGCAGTCGTAGTTTCAGAGAATCCCCTAGGTTTGATTCCTCGCCAGGTCGAGGATTTTTTTTTTTTTTTTTTTTTGCTGGGGGCTTTACGTCGCACCGACACAGATAGGTCTTATGGCGACGATGGGATAGGAAAGGCCTAGGAGTTGGAAGGAAGCGGCCGTGGCCTTAATTAAGGTACAGCCCCAGCATTTGCCTGGTGTGAAAATGGGAAACCACGGAAAACCATCTTCAGGGCTGCCGATAGTGGGATTCGAACCTACTATCTCCCGGATGCAAGCTCACAGCCGCGCGCCTCTACACGCACGGCCAACTCGCCCGGTCGAGGATTTTAGCCATTTCTGGTTAATTCCTCTTGCTCCATGACGTGATGTTTCTGTTTGTCTCAATGCTCACCTTTTCAGCATTCATAAAGTGATCATGATAACATAGGTTTAGTAATGGTATTAAATAGCGCTGAAAAAAAAATGTTGATCTTGCATGCTGATTTTTTTAAAACATTTTACAAAGTGGTGGTGGTTTTTGTTTTAATAGGAAGTACTACGAGGTAACCATCATCTCTGAACAAATGAAGTGGAAGATAAATTTAAAATAAAAGAACATTATTTATTCAGCAAAGGAATTTCAAAATGAATTACAAAATAAAATAAAATTATTGTCAGAACACTTGAGTAGTGGTGGTGGGGATTTTTGTTTTAAGAGGAAGTACAATAGGTACAATTAAGTGGGAAATAAATTTAAAATAAAACAAATCAAAACAATCCACTCAACAGAGCAATTTTACAATGAATTTAAAAAATAAAACCAAAATTATTGTATTAAGCCTAAAAAGTCACAAACGAATCAAAAGGGAACGCAAGTTCTCTGAGTCAAAGAACTAACATTTTACAAGTCTCATTTGTGTAAGTTATGTAACCAACAGTAGGATGATAGAGGAATAGCCTGCTACCAATTACCACAGAAACACACAACAGTGGACACATTCCTTCACATACAGTTGATGTCAGGAAGGACATTTGGTGGTAAAACACAGCCACATCCACCAGGGTGTTGGAAAAGAGGAGGAGGAAGACATTGAAGCCCAGATGGGGGGAAAAGGGAAGACTTGTGATTGGGGCTGTGGCAGGAAGCAAGAGCACGCGTAGTTTCCTATGTTAACCTTATTTGTTTGTAATTTTAAAGAGAACTTTTCTTTCAAGACATCACCAAACTGTGCCCTGTGTTTAGTATATTTGTGAGACCATTTTCTTTAAATGCAGCAAATGTGCCCAAACATTTGTAATTAGAACTCTTGGATTTGTAGTATAATACTCTGCAACAGGACATATTTTATGCAGAGAACAGCTTGTCTGCATTTTATTGTACTTTCCCCAGGCTAGGCTATGGCACATGTGAATTTTTTCCCATCCTCAAAAATATGAAGCCAAGACCAGTTGGAAAGCTATCTGTCATTCAGACAAATGTTCCTGATGTCACGGCACCACGATGAAACTAAAAATAAAGAAAGGAAATTTTAAAAAGCTGCTAAGTTATAGTTTTGATATTCAATGCAACATACGGTATACAAAATAGACAATGCCTACAGTTTAGGTTGGGCACCATGTGCTTCTACACAGCTAGCCCAGAGCTAGGTGGGTGGAAAGGAGAGAGCAAGAAAGAGATAGACTAGGGTGACCAGACGTCCGTTATTTTATGGTACTGTCCCTTATTTCTCCAAGGTGTCCCATTGTCCCGGCATAAAAATTAAAGATCACATAGGTTATTGTCCCGTTTTTTTTTGTGAACCTTCCTGTACATTTTAAAATACCGTGTTTCAACATTATTTATCACAAAGCTCTGATTTATATTTCTCACTGTGTAAAAGTAATTAGGCCTACAGTTTGTTTGGTTCACAGTGAATGTAACAAACCAGTGAGACAGACATATAAAGAATGTAAAAATGGCAACTTATAATCCTGCATAGGGAACATTGTTTTTATAGTACCATACTTTATGTACTTGAATTGAGCTGCATCCATTTTGAATATACTACTACTACTACTACTACTACTACTACTACTACTACTACTACTACTACTACTACTACTAGTTTTCCCACACCTTGTGGGGTCACACATATGTGAATCTGGCTTTGTTTTACGGCTGGATGACCTTGCTGACGCCAACCCTGTGTGGAGGGATGTAATCACTATTGCGTGTTTCTGTGGTGTTTGGTAGTGTGGTGTGTTGTCTGAATATGAAGAGGAGAGAGTTGGGACAAACACAAACAACCAGTCGCATAGTCAGAAGAATTAATCACATGTTAAAGTCCCCCTCCCCAGCTGGGAATTGAATCCGGGACCCTCTGAACCGAAAGCCTCAACGCTGAACATTCAGCCAAGCACTTATTATTATTATTATTATTATTATTATTATTATTATTGTTATTATTATTATTAGTACTGGTTTTCTATAAATAAATGGTACTCTTTGCGAGTTCTGTGCCTCGTGTTAAGAAATTCTAATTTTAAATAGGGCCTAATAATCAGTGGCAGTCAAAGTGTTCCATATTTTCATGTTTGTAATCTGGTCACCATAAGACATTATTATTATTATTATTATTATTATTATTATTATTATTATTAGGCTTTGACTTGACATGCATCCAATTGGAAGTGCATTTTCAAGTGATTGTGCAGTGATTTGTGTTGAAAAACTGTGGGTTTTCTACGGCATATACTGTTTATAACAATAAATGTAATACGGTCCGACTCATTGGCTGAACGGTCAGCGTACTGGCCTTCGGTTCAGAGGGTCCCGGGTTCGATTCCCGGCCGGGTCGGGGATTTTAACCTTAATTGGTTAATTCCAATGGCACGGAGGCTGGGTATATGTGTTGTCTTCATCATCATTTCCTCCTCATCACGACGCGCAGGTCGCCTACAGGCATCAAATAGAAAGACCTGCACCTGGCGATCCGAACCCGTCCTGGGACATCCCGGCACTAAAAGCCATACGACATTTCATTTCAATGTAATACGAAAGAGTCTATAGGAAGAAATTTCTTACAATCCCACGCCAATAAGAGGACGCCATATTGGTTAAGTATCGGAAATTTGTAGTTATCGAATAACAGCGACATAATCTGTCAAGGAGTAAATAGCTCCCTTTTAATGTTTCAGAAGGTAGGAAATTAAAAGAAGTGGAATAACAGATGAGTAGGATAATTATGTCACCAATCATGGCCCGGTTGTTCACTAGGAGGCAAAGATCCCTAGTGAATAACTGCAACGCACAGAGAATTAGCGAAGACAACATGACAACCATCAGAGAAGATGAATCCCAAGGAGAAAAGATGTGCGGACAGTGTAATAAGGTAATCATAAATGGCAAACAGGTCATAGAATGCGAAGGAGCATGTGACAGGTGGTATCATAAAGAATGTGCAGGCCTTAAACAGGGCGAGTTTGACATAATGCACAAAGCTAACTTGCAACCTAACATGGTTATGCAGCTCATGCAAGAGAAGAATGAAAGATTCGAACAGAGAAAATAACATGGCTCAGCAACAATTTTAGAGAAAATAGAGAATGTCATAAAGCCCACCACTAGAATGGAAGAGCTTTACTGGAAAGTAGACAAATTGAAAGATTATATTATAAACAAACTGGACTTAGAGCTGGAGAACAAAACTGATAAAGCACTACAGCAGAGGTGTCAAGGAGACACGTGAACTCCAATAGAAAAGGAAAGACAACAAGTCGTGCAGAGACCATCACAGATCAATAAAACCTCCAGGGTACGGAAATCCGTACTGAGCCCCAATAAAGGACACTTTGAAGAATATACGGACACCAACACAGCAGGACAACAATGAAGTGCGAAAGATAGGTAACACCATGCCCCGAACGCTATGATAATGGAGGACGAGAGAGAAGACAAGGTAGAATATGGATCACAATAAGGGACGAGCATAGAGCCAAGAAGAAGAAGAATAATTCAAAGAGCCTTGATTGGCACAAAGGAAGAGGAGAGTGACATTCAAGCAGCAGATAGGAAAATTAAAATCAAGCAAACAGCAACACATCTGAAAAGTTTCCTGGAGAAACAAGGGATCAGAGGTTTAGTAACATGCGAAGAACTAAGAACACAGGGAGAGAATAAAGCATTCAAAATAGGTATCCCTTTTGGATATCTACAAACACTATCAGAGCCTAAGTTTTGGGCAAAAGGTATACAAATGAGACAAGTTTTGTTTCTATCAGGGACAAAGAAGAACAGGGGAAGTTTCTCTTGACTAAAGCAATACACAACAGAAATCAAACCAAGGATCATATACAAATAAGGACTCTTTTATGGAATGTGGAAGGGTTAAAGACAGTTATTAACAGGGCACCAGACAACATATTTAATGATAATGATATTATAATGGCAACGGAAACCTTTTTCACTGACGAATTAAAAATAAGGGGATCCTATGGAATACATGCTCTAGGTACACAGGAGAATGAAGGAAGACCCATGGGAGGAGTGGCGTGCTTCCTAAAACCAACAGTGGGACAAAATCAACACATTCGTGGATCACAGAGGAAAATGTCGTTGTCGTGAAAAAACAAGAATTAACAATCATGGGAACATACATAAACCCAACAACTTCAATTGAAGATGCAATAGGAATGACCCTGAGTGCAATCCACCATATAGGACTGGAAGAACAAACAATTCTCGGCGGGGATCTCAACTGCCGAATAGACAAACCAGACAGAAAGTGTAAAATCATACTGGGTATACTGGAAGAAGGAGGTCTTCATCTGATAAATAGTCCAAGACTAATAACTTACATTGCCCACAACGGTACTAGTGCGATTGATCGAATGTTTTACAGAGGAAGGAATATTGTAGAACTGCAGCAACAAGGATCCTGGAACTCGGGGACAACGCCAATCAGGAAACATGTTCCAATTATAACTAAGTTATATAGGAACACTCAAGCAGTTAAATACTCAAAGCCATTCAACATAAAGACATTATGAACTCTGGACAAAAACAAACTAAAAATCATAGTAGTTAAGGAGAAAGCAGTACTACAGGAAACCAGCAGAATATTAAGGACCTAGAGCGGACTATAAGAAACACAATCAACTGAACATAAAAAAGATAGGAGAGCAAAAGCTTGGTTTGACAGTGAATGCTACGAGGAAAGAAGAAACACTCTCAAGGCATTGCATAATGCAAGATATATGAAGTCGATGGAAGACCTCAGTTTCTACCACAGAGTGAGAAGGAAATACAAACAACTGCTGAAAAACAAGAAGGCAGCCTACAATGAACAACAAGTTGATCAGCTAGCAAAAGGAGCTGAAGAAGACATATTCACAGCCCTCAAGCCAAGGAAATTATCATCACCAAACCATATATACAGATGAGCACGTGGGAAGAACACTTTAAAACAATACTACCTGGAAACACACTCCCAAAAAAGAATAGGACTATCACAAGTGAATCCAGTATGGTACAAATAACGGAGGAAGAAATCAAGTAGGCCATATACTCTATAAAGTCTAATAAAGCAGCAGATAAACATGGTATACATGCTGAACACTTACGGCAAGACCTAAAGGAAATTTGGTCAGAACTTTTGAACAAATGCTAACAAGAGAGGCATATACCAGAGAGCTGGAAAACATAAATTCCGAATGTTTCGTATAAGGGAAAAGGGGACATTAATAACCCTAACAACTACAGGGGATAGCCATAGAGGATGCTACTATGAAAATTCTAACTAGAGTTCTTACCAAAAGAATATATATCAGCTATCACACAAACATATCCCGGAAGAACAATGTGGGTTTTGAAAAGGAACGTCAACAAACAACGCGATAAAACACTCCTAGAAGATATCCAGGTAGCACTAGCAACTCCAAAAGGGAAATACTTTATTGACTTAGAGCAGGCTTTCAATTCAGTAAATAGGGGGATCATACTGCAGAAGTTGGAAGCCACAACTGGACAACACAATGAGCTAATACCCATCATGAGCAGTATTCTAGCCCCGAACAATATAAAATTCATAGCAGACAAGTTCAAACCGATCACCCAAGCCAAAGGAGTCTTACAAGGGGATCCACTTAGCCCCATTTTATTTAACATATTCACTGCGGATATAATGGAAAGCAAAAGGAAAAAGGAAGTAAACACGTACATGTACGCTGACAACATAGCCATAGGCTCAACTAACAAAGAAAACCTACAGGAGGCACTCAATAAAATCTCAGTATGGACAGAGAAGAATTAATTACAAATAAGTAAAAACAAAACAGTGCCGACGGTTATCCGTAAAGGTGGTAAATTAGCACACAAAGATCGCACACCTCAGGAATAAACATGGACAGTAAACACTGCAGGTACTATATTCACAGGAATTTATACAGATTTTAAATGGTAGAGGACATTTATGGGAAGGAAATAATAAGTTCTGTTGAGATCCAGTGTGATACTATAGAAAATTATAAATTACAAACTAGGAATCAAGCTCTAAACTCTAAATTTAAATGCATCTATATCAATGCACGAAGTGTTAGGAATAAGTATGAAGATATTATGCTTATTATTGATGAGGTTACAGAACTTGACATTATATTTATAACAGAAAATTGGTTATAGGATGAAGAAATATCCTATTATAATATAACTAGCTCGGAAACTTACCATCTAGCTAGAGAGTGTACTGGAGGGGGACTGTCAGTGAATGTATCCAGAAAATGGACAACTAAAGTCATTAAGATCATTAACAGTTATAACAGTATTCTCCAAATAGAAGAATTTAGCAAAAACCGGAGATATAACGTAATTTCATCTTACAACCCAAAGGAGAGTAATACTACTAATTTTATGATAGACCTTGAACTTGTTTTGTGCAATACACAAAACCAAACTCATTGCTTATAGGAGACGATAACATAGATTTTTTAAAAGATAGCAATATTTATAGGAACTATACATCTTTACTGAATTGTTACAATTTTTACCCCTGCATTACAAGGCTACCAACAAGAATAACACCCACATCCTCAACTTTAATTGATCATATACACTCGAACTTTGCCACTGCTGATTACTATTTATATAATGTAATAAGTGACTCTTCCTCTATGAACCATGTGACCTTGCCGCGGTGGGGAGACTTGCGTGTCCCAATGATGCAGATAGCCGAGCCGCGGGTGCAACCATATCGGATGGGTATCTGTTGAGAGACCAGACTAACGAATGGTTCATCGAAAGGGGGGTAGCAGCCTTTCGGTAGTTGCAAGGGCAGCAGTCTAGATGATTGACTGATACGGCCTTGTAATAATACTCAACATGGCTTAGCTGTGTCGATACTGCTACACGGCTGAAAGCAACGGGAAACTACAGCCGTAACTAACTCCCGAGGACATGCAGCTCTCTCTGTATGAATGATGTACTGATGATGGCTTCCTCCCGGGTAAAATATTCCGGAGGTAAACTAGTCCCCCATTCGGATCTCCGGGTGGGGACTACACGAGAGGGGGCGATCATCAGGAAGATGGATACTGACATTCTGCGAGTCGGAGCGTGGAATGTTAGAAGTTTGAATCGTTGTGGTAGGTTAGAGAATTTTTTTTTTTTGCTAGGGGCTTTACGTCGCACCGACACAGATAGATCTTATGGCGACGATGGGATAGGATAGGATAGGATAGGCCTGGGAGTTGGAAGGAAGCAGCCGTGGCCTTAATTAAGGTACAGCCCCAGCATTTGCCTGATGTGAAAATGGGAAACCACGGAAAGGTTAGAGAATCTGAAAAGGGACATGGATAGGCTAAAGTTAGATGTAGTTGGTATAAGTGAAGTACGTTGGCAGGAAGAACAAAATTTTTGGTCAGGCGACTACCGAATTATCAACACAAAATCAAACAGGGGAAATGCAGGAGTTGGTTTAATAATGAATAAGAAAATAGGGCAGCGGATAAGCTACTACGACCAGCATAGTGAAAGAATTATTGTCGTCAAGATAGACACCAAACCAATACCCACCACAATAGTGCAGGTCTATATGCCTACTACTTCAGCGAATGATGAAGAAATCGAAAGAATATATGAGGAGATAGAAGATTTAATACAACATGTAAAAGGTAAAATGTAGATGCTGCATACAGGAAAATCAAGGAAACTTTTGGAGAAAGGAAATCTAGGTGCATGAATATTAAGAGCTCAGATGGAAAGCCACTTCTAGGGAAAGAAGACAAAGCAGAAAGATGGCAGGAGCATATCCAACCGTTGTATCAAGGTAACGATGTAGATAATTTGGTTCTGGAACATGAAGAGGCTGTTGATGCTGATGAAATGGGAGACCCAATTTTGAGGTCAGAGTTTGACAGAGGTGTGAGTGACCTAAATAGGAACACGGCACCTGGAATTGATGACATTCCCTCTGAATTACTGACTGCCTTAGGAGAAACCAGCATGGCAAGGTTATTTCATTTAGTGTGCAAGATGTATGAGACAGGAGAAGTCCCATCCGATTTTCGTCAGAATGTTGTTATACCTATTCCCAAGAAAGCCGGTGCTGACAGGTGTGAAAACTACCGCACCATTAGTTTAGTATCTCATGCCTGCAAAATTTTAACACGTATTCTTTACAGAAGAATGGAAAAACAAGTTGAAGCTGAGTTGGGAGAAGATCAATTTGGCTTCAGAAGAAATGTAGGAAGACGTGAAGCAATCCTGACTTTACGTCTGATCTTAGAGGATCGAATCAAGAAGGACAAGCCCACGTACATGGCATTTGTAGATCTAGAAAAGGCATTCGATAATGTTGATTGGACCAAGCTATTTATGATTCTGAAGATGATAACGGTCAGATACCGAGAACGAAGAATTATCTACAATCTGTATAAAAATCAGTCTGCAGTGATAAGAATCGAGGGCTTTGAAAAAGAAGCAGCAATCCAGAAAGGAGTGAGGCAAGGCTGCGGTTTGTCCCCTCTCCTTTTCAATGTTTACATAGAACAGGCAGTAAAGGAAATCAAAGAGAAATTTGGAAAGGGAATCACAGTCCAAGGAGAGGAAATCAAAACCTTGAGATTTGCCGATGATATTGTTATTTTATCTGAGACTGCAGAAGATCTCGAGAAGTTGCTGAATGGTATGGATGAAGTCTTGGGTAAGGAGTACAAGATGAAAACAAATAAGTCCAAAACAAAAGTAATGGCGTGCAGTCGAACGAAGGCAGGTGATGCAGGAAATATTAGATTAGGAAATGAAGTCTTAAAGGAAGTAGATGAATATTGTTACCTGGGTAGTAAAATAACTAACGATGGCAGAAGTAAGGAGGACATAAAATGCAGACTAGCACAAGCAAGGAATAGCTTTCTTAAGAAAAGAAATTTGCTCACTTCAAATATTGATATCGGAATTAGAAAAATGTTTTTGAAGACTTTCGTGTGGAGCGTGGCATTGTATCGAAGTGAAACATGGACGATAACTAGCTCAGAAAGAAAGAGAATAGAAGCTTTTGAAATGTGGTGTTACAGAAAAATGCTGAAGGTGAGATGGATAGATCGAATCACGAATGAAGAGATACTGAATCGAATTGGTGAGAGGAGATCGATTTGGCTAAATTTGACGAGAAGAAGAGGTAGAATGATAGGACACATCTTAAGACACCCAGGCCTTGTTCAGTTGGTTTTTGAAGGAAGTGTAGGTGGTAAGAACGGTAGGGGTAGACCAAGGTATGAATATGACAAGCAGAATAGAGCTGATGTAGGATGCAATAGTTACGTAGAAATGAAAAGGTTAGCACATGATAGGGTGGCATGGAGAGCTGCATCAAACTAGTCTATGGACTGATGACTCAAACACAATAAGTGACTTTAGTGATCATAATATTCTAATTCTAGAAGTAACAACACAAATTAAAGAGAGTACTCCATTAAGTAGTGACGGAAATGTACAAACAAACATGAAAATAAATTACACTAAGATAAATGATTTTTTCACAAGAAATACATGTACAAATCTATGTAGTGACATGAACGAAGCTTATACCAGCTGTGTGCTTTTATTAGTGAGGGACTTAGATTAGCTAGTTCAAATATTAGGCAAAAACCACCAGGAAAAGATACGCATTAGCCACGGATAACACAAAAATTCCTAGAAGTGGTAAAAAGAAAAAACATCCTATACGCAAAAACTAAAGCTAAAAACCCTTCAATTGAAACAATCGAACAGTACACAAGATGTTGCAAGGATGTAATTAAAATGAAAGATTGCTAAAACGGTCATATTATAATGTAATTAGAAAAGGGGATACTAATAAAGAAATGATGATTGATTGATGCTTGTTGTTTAAAGGGGCCTAACATCTAGGTCATTGGCCCCTAATGGTACAAAATGAGACGACATGGAATGACAAATTAAAAACCCCAAATGCTCCACTGACCACAATTCAAAATGTGAGGACGAAGAATGAATGGATATGAATTTAAAACGATCAGTGGAACCACAGTGCCTCACATGCACAGAAGGTGGTGTAAAACAATAGTATTACTGACCAAGGGACTGCTTCTATAGAACGATACTGAATCGATGATGCTTGTAGTCAAAAGGAGACCAAAGTCCAAGTCATCGGCCCCTCATAATGATACTTATTGCTAGAAAGGTAGAACCATAGGTCATGTTGCGGTACTAATCAAGAGTAGCGTAGACTCGCAGCATTCCATACATTATGGTACTACTCACAGGTAATGAAATTCGCACCTCTATTACAGACCTACAGTGTTTCGCACATTGCGGCGCCATTGACAGGCAACGCAAACCTATGGTGTTCATCACCTAAGTGTATTAACCACAGGGACTCGTACTATCCCGTGGTGTTCCTCATATAGTGGGTACTAATCATAGGCAAGCCAGAGCCATGGCCTCCATCATCCCATGGTGTCGCTCATATAGTGCTACAAATCACAGGTACTGTAAAAGCCGTCGCGCTCTCGTTTGCTACTACCGTAATCACAAACCTATTTGGTACCTAACATAGTGGTATTACGCGCAAGTAAATGCGACCCATGGTGTTCCTCGCCTGGTGGTACTAATATTGCAAGTAGTCCACTTCATGACCGTATCGACGAGTATAATCAACAAGAATAATTAAAGAACCAACTAATCGATACTTAATTTTTTGCGTTGGGCAAAATTAAATAAACATTATTACTCACAGAACATGTTTCGACCACTTAGTGGTCATCATCAGCTGTATCAGAAAACTTAGATGAAAAATATTGGACAATAAGCACAATCGTTAATCTTTAGGTTATGGAAAAAATATTTGCTGTGTTGATTGTTTGACTGGTAAAAGTTCTTTGGTATCTTCTTAGTTAAAAATGGCGGTCATCTGGTTAGGGCAGCTTGCCTCACGTTATATATCATATCTTGGAAAGATGTTTAATCTGCGCTGCCTTGGGGATTTGTCTTTGTGCACAACCTAGTGTAGTAGCGATGTGACACGGTTTGATTGTTCATGCAATCCATAGGAGAAAAGGGAAGTGGAGTGTCAATGAAATAATAAAAAATCAATAATAAAGCACGACGTCGCGGATGCACAGCTAAGTCTCCCTCCTCCCTCACGTGACGTACTAGATGACGACACAACTCCACTTCCCTTTTCTCCTATGGATTGCACGAACAATCAAACCGTGTCACATCGCTACTACACTAGGTTGTGCACAAAGACAGATCCCCAAGGCAGCGCAGATTAAACATCTTTCCAAGATATGATATATAACGTGAGGCAAGCTGCCCTAACCAGATGACTGCCATTTTTAACTAAGAAGATACCAAAGAACTTTTACCAGTCAAACAATCAACACAGCAAATATTTTGTCCATAACCTAAAGATTAACGATTGTGCTTATTGTCCAATATTTTTCATCTAAGTTTTCTGATACAGCTGATGATGACCACTAAGTGGTCGAAACATGTTCTGTGAGTAATAATGTTTATTTAATTTTGCCCAACGCAAAAAATAAAGTATCGATTAGGTGGTTCTTTAATTATTCTTGTTGGTGGTACTAATTACAAAGAGTTTCATGGTTCTAATATAATCATCCCTTGGTTGTCCCTTTTAGTCGCATCTTACGACAGTCAGGGGATACTGTGGATGTATTCTTTGACTGCATCCCCCACCCACAGGGGGTTGTGTGTTTGGTCTGCGAGAGGTATTTTATTTCCCTCAAGTCCGCCGACAAGCCAGTTAGGACCCCCCTATCCACCACCTGGGATGCGCCACGTGGGAGTATCACCTCTCCCGCCCTGCTACGCCAGCATAGTAGTTCATGGATTAATAAAGAAATGTGGAAGGCAGTAAACCAGATACTTGGTAGAACTAATAGTAAATCAAAAGTTATAGAACTTGTGTCTGAATTTGTTCAAGATATTTGTAAAGCTTTTAACACATTTTTCGTTAATTTAGTTGAAAACTTGGTTAAAGATCTTGGTCCATGTAACCCATCTTTGCTATCTAATCATACGATCTGCAACTCTCTGTACTTAGGCCAACAGATGTTAAGGAAGTTACACAAATTATAGAAACACCAGCCAAGAAGAATAACTACACAGATGACGGAATAAATAACATACTCCTCAAGAAGTGTATAAATCATCTGGCCCCCTTGCTCACTGAGATAATTAATTTGTCATTGCAAACAGGAGTAATACCAGATAAATGAAAAATTGCAAGAGTGGTACCAGTTCTTAAGAAAGTAACACAGTCTGACCCCAGTAATTACAGGCCACTATGTATAGTATCTTCACTAGCAAAAGTACTTGAAGTAGTAATTTAAAAAAGTATTGAATTTCCTAATAAAAACACATTTCTTCTTCAAACTTCAGTATGGATTCCTACCCAAACATAGTACACTTTCAGTTGCTTTTGACATAGTGTCCCTTATACAGAATGCATTAGATAATAAAATAGCAGCTGGACTTTTCATAGATCTTGCAAAGACATCTGACACAGTTCAGTCACTACTGATCTGCATTTAGGGCAGTTGCCCAGATGGCAGATTCCCTATCTGTTGTTTTCCTAGCCTTTTCTTAAATGATCGCAAAGAAATTGGAAAATTATTGAACATCTCCCTTGGTAAGTTATTCCAATCCCTAACTCCCCTTCCTACCATATCCTACTACTTAATAAACTAGCAAATGCAGGAATTAGAGGAATAGCCTTTGAGTGGTTTAAACATTACTTAACTGATAGGAAGCAATATGTTAATATCAATGAAACTAAAGGGCCCATCTACAATGTTAAACATGGTGTCCCACAAGGGTCAGTGCTGGGACCATTACTGTTTCTAATATTTATTAAAGATATAGGTTATCTTGAGTTTATTGGTAAGATGATATATTTAGGCCTATATTTTATATTTTATGACAGCAGTTGTAAACAAGAGATTATGGAGTATGTGCAAAAAGATATGGACATACTAACATCATGGCTGAACAAAAATATAGTAATAAGCACCTCAAAAACAAAATAGGCCTACATGATATTCCATAAACCAACACAAATTATCAATACATGTAATTTAGTAAAAACTGGCAATGAGCCCATTGAAAGAATAAAGCAGTTTTCATATTTAGGCCTGGCTTTAGACAATGGGTGGTGTGAATAAAAATGAGTCTAAGCGAGTGACCGTGTGCTCGCTGAGTGCCCAAGTGTCTTCCTGACGATGAGCTTCCACTCTGCATTTGCGGCGAATAAAAATATAGAGCGGAAGCACAGCGTACACTCGAGTGTCTGCAACAGCCACTCAGTGTCACTGATCATGGTCATACACGTGCCATGTATATAACACCTTAGACTGTGATAACACTTCGATGACTTCCGGGTAGTTCAATGCTTAACATGGCAGACGACAGTGTGGAATTCCAGTCCGCTTTTATCTCCATTTTAAAGGAACATACAATTATGTTTCCAAAGTCACAGTTACCGGATAAGAAGCACAAGAAAACAGGTGCAATAAATGCAGTTCAATGTGAACTACTCGCTAAATTTAACTTAAACATTTCCGTCCAACAACTGTCTGATTGGCCGAATGGTCAGCATTGAAGCCTTCGGTTCAGAGGGTCCCGGCTGGGTCGGGGATTTTAATCGCCTCTGATTAATTCTTCTGGCCCGGAGAATGGGTGTTTGTGTTTGTCCCAACACTTTCCTCTTCATATTTGCACAACACACCACGCTACCAACCATCACAGAAACGCGCAATAGTGATTAGCTGATTACATCCCTCTAACTAGGATTGGCATCAGGAAGAGATAGCCGTAAAACAGGGCCAAATCCACATGTACGACACAATTCGCACCCAGGACCCCACAGAGGTGGGAAAAGCGGTAAAAGGAGAAGAAGAATTTCTGTCCAACAACTGTTGGTAAAAAATTACAAAACATGAAAACAAGACTGAAATATAAAGTAGAATTAAAGCGTACAGGAAACAATTGTATATTGTTAAAATAATGGGAGAAGCGGCTGATGAATCTGATGCAGGGCGAGAATAACCCTACCATCGGCCGTCTGAAAGGTAGGAAATCATAGCCTGAATATTACGACATTAATAAATTGAGGAAAATGGTAGGCCTATAACGTAAATAACAAACATTATGATGAAAATAATATATTGACAATTGAATGAAAGTTTTAATGAGCCAGATCTGCAGGACTGGATGAGTTGGCTGTGCGGTTAAGGGCGCGCAGCTATGAGCTTGCATCCGGGAGATAGCGGGTTCGATCCCGACTGTCAGCAGCCTTGAAGATGGTTTTGCTGTGGTTTCCCATTTTCACACTAGGCAAATGCTGGGTTTGTACTTTAATTAAGGCCACGGCCATTCCCTTTCTACTCCTACGCCATTCCTATTCCATCGTCGCCATAAGACCTATCCTCGCCGCAAGATGGGGAATAATTAATTTCATCCCTGACCCAGTCAGATGACTGGAAACAGGCTGTGGATTTTCAAGGAGCATGCTGAATGGTTAGCGGAGCATTTCCTTGGGCACTCCCCATATTATATTCATGTACATAAGATGTGAATGAATGAGGGAGGTATATATGATTCTTAAGTGTTGGTTGTTTATTCCATAGTCCTTCGATTTTTTTTAGTACTCCAATTACACTAATAATTTTTTTCTTTACATCTGAGTTATGCTCATTCCAACTTAAGTTATTGGGTGGTGTGAATAAAAATGAGCACACACTCTTTACTCGCAAATTTAGAGCAGGCACTTGCAATGAGGTGAGCAAAAACCGCCTGTCGGAAGCACTCACTCACAGCAGACCTGTGACCTTGTGCACACACTCCAGTCGCTCGAGTAGCAGAGTGGGCGCTCCAGATTTCTGGTGAATAAAGATAAAACAGACACTCTTTCCGGTAAGCGCCTGCTCATGTTTCCTTGAGCTAACTCAGTAGGTGACTCCAAATGATAGTGTCAAGTTCAATAGCATGGCAGAGGTAATGGTGGTGGTTAATCAGAAAAGAAAATTATATAACCTTTGCAGAGAATCATCTCAACTTCATTACAGAGTGTTATAAAGGTCCAGTAAGGTGCATGCTGAAGAGCCTCTGTGGCTCAGACGCAGCGCGCCGGCCTTTCACCTTTGGGTTCCGTGGCTCAAATCTCAGCCACTCCATGTGGTATTTGTGCTGGACAAAGCCGGAGGTGAGACAGGTTTTTCTCCGGGTACTCCAGTTTTTCTTATCATCTTTCATTCCAGCAGCACTCTCCAATATCACTTCATTTCATCTATGTCTTTAATCATTGCCCCAGAGAAGTGGACAGGCCTCAGCAGCCGGCACAATTCCACTCCAAAGAAACAAGAGGTGGTGCATTAACAAATGAAGTAAAAATGTAAATCTTCTTGTGTTATGTTGGTGAACCTGGGTTTCAGAGTGGAGTTGGTGAAGACATCTCTGAGAACTGTGTCAAAAACATTTTCGCAGGTTTTGACATGAACAAAAATGAAAGAAGATTATTAGATAAAATTCCAACAAATGTTGCTCAGATGCAGGAAGCTCGGGCTAAGTGGCAAGAACGTTTGAGCTTCCCTTATGCTGTCGGAACTGTAGACCGTACTCGTGTACAAATTCACAACCCACATGTTCATGGGAATGACTTTCATCACAAATTATGTACAAGACCAGGATATCACAAACTAACAGAGGAATGGGTGTGTGCATTATGTCAAAGCAAGTGCGAGCGTTATCATTTTGAGAAATGTCAGAGGAGAACGAACGAATACAGTACTGAATAGAATGTATGTAAATATGCTGTATTATTATACAGATTCATTTCTAAATGGAATATGTCATATATACCACTATGGCCATTCGACTGCAATAAAATCTTTATTTATAAGATAGACAAACAGTGAACAGTGGTATTGAGGGTTGCATTTTCAAGGCAAGCACTTTGCAACTTCACAATGATGATGATGATGATGATGATACAACAGTGAATGGCCCTGATCAAATACAACAATCAATAGCCAATAATGTACCTACTACTGAAATGACCTTGTTATTGTCTTCCTTTGGGTAAGAGTGATCAGGTAAAGTGCAGATCATTAGATGCTCCATATCCTGGGGTAGTAATGCACTCACTTAAGACATTCACTTCAGCTAATGAAGCTCGTCTTCTGCAAGTTCATTCTGCATTTCAGCACACCTACTCTCAAGCAATTTAGCTCTCCAAACAGTACACGACTAATCACAGTCAAGGGCCAATTTTAATTTAATCCAGATGTTGTTTCCCAATTCGTGCCTACATTTATTTAAGAATACATTTCTTGGTTCCTCCAATGCTAAGTAGCATATCAAGCAACAAGTTCCTTCGGTGAATCTATCAGCCACCAAACTTTTACGCTTCATTACGGTTGAAGTCTATCCGTTCAAAATCAAATACAAATGTTTGTTTCCAGGTATTATGTGGTCTTCCTCTACTACTATTTTCATTCGGTGGTACCCACAACAGTGTCGTTTTTTGGAGTTAACTTTTTCATTGGCTGTGCACAGAACATGGTTAACTTATATGGGAGAAGAAAAAATGTCATAAGAGCTCCATAGACCGATTGATCTGTCTAAAACTTGTGATTATTTTATGCAACTTCAATTTGAGATCATAAGAACAAATTGTCAAAGTAAGTAAACCAGTAACGAAAGGAGCTCCAGCAAGATGTTAAGAGTAATTTCGGGCAACGATTAGAGCCAACAGACCTCGTTGCTGGAATGTTCGTAGGTCTAGTTAGATTTCGACACTAAGCAATTTACTGTATATTTGGATAGCATACCTACCTTTACGTTGTCTTTTAGCCTTGAGCTGCAACTTTTTCGCTTTTCCACTGAACGGTGTTTTCTTCCTACCTTGTGGCATTTTGATTTATCACTTATTTCGCCGATAGCATCAATGCACACGAAACGCTTTGAAACTATACTTGTACGAGTCAGAGATGTATGAAATACAGCAGCTCGATAACACCCAGCCAAGAACAAACTAAAGTAAGAACCTCGTCCTCGATTATCTCTACTTTGCCCGCACAAATTCAAGCTCAAATCCACTTCAAATCTGATCAAAATAAACACAATTATCCTCCCCACTCCTCGCCGTGATGACCAAAAATGAAAAGATATACCATACCATATACGTTTCTCTTTCTCTCAATAACTGAACATTTGAAACGGAATAACTGAAAAAATTATCAAGAATAAAATATACTTCAGAGTTTATCTAGTGAGTAATAATTCAACAAATGTTATAAGAGTCCAATAAAACAT
Source organism: Anabrus simplex (assembly GCF_040414725.1). Lineage (NCBI taxonomy): Eukaryota > Metazoa > Arthropoda > Insecta > Orthoptera > Tettigoniidae > Anabrus > Anabrus simplex. Next base: position 340,508,687 of record NC_090268.1, on the reverse strand, counting down.
CAAACCCGACGATCATGCAATATAATGTTGTGATATATTCTTCGATCCGGCATCTTTGGTTTCACTCAGCTGTTGCCCAGGTTGTCCTTTGTTTACAATAATGTCAGGCGATGTCAGGTGTCAGGAAATGATGTTTTTCATATATATTACTATTTAATCACAGAAGAATGATTTTTTGACCTCTTTAAATTATTTGTTCATTCTGTATAGTACAAAAATGGATAATGCAGAAACTATTGTAAGCTACCGACCATCAAGTTCCAGAGATCCGATATGGACGCGAGCTGCAGGTGATCCAGAAAGAGACAATTCATGGAAACGATATGTAAGTTGTCATATTTTGTTATTAAATATTATTTTATGAGTCAGTGTTTAAAAAGTCAGAAAAGTTACACAGAGGGCAACTCTGTGACGTTTACCCTTACCATTCTTTTCTTTTCCTTTGCACACTGTGGCAGCTTTTCCTCTCATCAGTTCACTTTTCCTGATTTAAAATAAATGAGCATTGTGTTATTAATTTTTGACCCCGAAGTTTTCTCATCTATCAGAGTTTTAATTGACTACACGTGGTTGGCACTGACATTTAAAATGTAGACTTAAGTTTGTTCTCTCTATAGCATGTTCTTTGAATGGTCATTATCAGTAAATTGGATCTGAGTCAGTCTGTCATTCATCGTTTGTTTTTGAGAGGAAGTTGTTTGCTTATAGTCAGTCAGTGATCGGTCAGTGATCATAATGGACGTTGTAAGTAAACACAGTAATTACCAGTCTACTGCTTCATCAGATGTTGATCAACAGTGGGATATCACAAATGAAAGTGAAACAAAGGTTAGATTTCTTTGTCTTCTTTTTTATATTTGTGTGAGTATATGATTTTATTGTATTGTTAATAATTATTTGTTTTCCGTACAAGCCTGTGAAGTGGCATGAATTGCATTCTGAGGTAGTGATGTTGGGACTTAATAAAGCCAAATAACCATTAGGCTATTGTACGGTGTATAATGATTGATAGCCTACAATTAAAATAAAGAATATCTGGGATATCTTGTAGGCTGTATAAGAATTTTCATTCTCTAATTCATTTGGGTATTGCACCATATACATCCATGACAATACAGGATAGCTCAAATTTATACTTTAGTCTTACACTTTTTTATGGCTTAAGTACTCGAAACAACTAGAACTTAGTTCTGTATAATAGTACAAAATGTGCATAAAATAAACCACCAGTGTTCCTTAGGCATTGGTGTAGTTGCTTTTTTGCCTTGTTGGCCCTGTTTCATCTTCTGGTTCTGCTGTGGTGGGTTTTAATCTTTGACAGGGTAATTGAAAAGAGAAATAAGTTTGAACTCTTGTCCTACAAGAAGTGGTTTCCTCATTTTAGTTACGGTCAAATATCAGGAAGTTTCTTAAAAAAAGGGTCACATGTACTTCTTTCCCAATCTTTACCCCAGTCAATTACAAATACACACACAACAGTATGCACCATAACTACACAAATTATTTGACAAACTTCACTAAGTGCTATTAGTTTTCTTATCACTGCAACTCAGAGAGGTTGTGTGGTAACTGTGCGATAGGGCAGGGCTAGAACTGGAAAGGAAGCGATAGTGGCCTTAATTGAGGTAAGTTAAAGCCCCATCGTTTGCTTAGTGTGAAAATGGGAAACAGCAGAAAACCATCTTCAGGGCTGCCGACTGTGGGGTTCGACCCACAAACTCCCAAATGCAATCAAACAGCTACATGGCCCAAAGCGCTCAACCAAATTGCTCGATGGACAAAGTTTATTTTAATTATTCAGTCCTATTTTCCACAATGTCTTAAGTGCTTAAAATCAAGTAAAATAATAATAAACTTAAGTCATTTAATCCATGGAAAAATTTTCAGCATCCTATTTGATGAATGATACTGGTTACAATTTTCTGCTCAAAAAATTCCATCAACTTAACAATGACATGCAAATTTATGATGAAAGTCATGGATTTTGTGTACTCAATAGCAGAGGTTCTCAGACATTTTTTAAGATTGTACCCCTTACTCATGTCTAGAAGTTTAATCTATCTCCAATAAAAAAATCCTAAATAACATGTTTAAAAAACATGAGTACTTGGCAGTTTAATAAAGCAGTTTTTAATTGATTAAAATAGTTCTATTAAACACACATTGTAAATAATGTGATGCAGTAGCTCTCAATTTGGAATGCACCAGCCACTAAATCGGAAGTTTGTGGGTTCGGTTTCAATCAGTGTAAGTTTTTGGCTATTTTTGTTTTGTACTTAACATATCGTTGACACGGACTAATCAACAAAATCTATTTTAAGTCACTGAAGTGTTTTAAAATAATTGTTTACTGATAGTATTGCATATAAAATATTGCTTACAAGCTAGCAAACTCAACACAGGTTTCCTAACTTTGAAATATCATGTCCCCCTTAAGCACTTGTTACATTGATAAATGCTGTCCATTATCATGACTTGTGAAAGAATCTTGTAGGCCATGACTGAATCAAACATAGGATGTTGAAACTTCACTTAATATGTTAAGTTCAAAACAAGGATGGGAAAGTGTGGCAAAAGTCTCACTCATCCCTATAGGGGTATGCATATGCTATAGGGGTATGTGAATTGAGAACTGCTGTTCTACAGCATTTATGATAACGTAGATGGTTTCTATGTAAGATGGCTCTCTAAATAAGTCATAGAGAATTCTTGACTTCATATGCGTAAGAATTGCAGATAACCTCTTTAGGAAAATTGGTTTAACTCCCTTGATGCCCACCTCCACAACATAAAAATTGAGGTGTGTTTTTTCAAAACACGATAAATGCAAACATTTTCAAAATTGAGTTATGCATGCTAATGTTATCAGTTTGACCTTGCTCACCATCCTGTGCAATAATCTTTTGCATAAGGCAATATTTGCCATGTAGCCTATAGAAGTGGTTGAAATCGCTAGGTTTTTGCAAAAGTCGATATATGCTCTCGGAAAGTTAAACAAAACTTGATAAATCGAGTTAACTAATAATCACGTGGCATTTTCATGGATAATCAGAAGTGTTACTCTGTGGTACAATGGAGCGCTGGACTCCGTTATTGAAAGGATGTATTCTTGGAACTAAAATCCTTTGCTTTACCAAAGAAAAATATGGTGAGCAAAGAAAAGGATGATGTTCAAGCTCTGCTGAAATTTTTTGAAATACCGGATGATGCTGTGAACTTCTACAGGGTCGTGTTAGAAGACAAGTAACAGCCTTCTGATGGCTACAGTATGTGTTTTGATAAGTTCTTAAATATTAATTGAGTAGACTTTATTTTGTAAGACTAAATTTTAATTTAACCTGTGTGATATTAATGTGTTCATTCATCACAATAGGATTGATAATATAGGTTAATACCTTATTTTGTTTTATGTTACCATTCAGTTAGAGTATTAATGTGAAGTTCCATTTTACCAGAATATTTGCTTACGTCGATTTTTGAAAAAACTTGAGAAAATTATATTCTAATCTTACCTAATCCACCTTAAGTTTTAACAAATTCTATTGAGGTACCGTGCTTGTCTCTATCAGTACTAATATCGACAAAAATTTGAAATGATTCATGTGTATACTTCTAAATGAAAATTTTAAAAACCTGAAAATTGATGTTTGCTGCAAATGTCAAGTTTTGAAAAAACACTTCTCAATTAGCGCTGTTAGCTGCCGACCTTGAAGGACTGTGAGTACGGTACTGCCAGAAATGGTACCTAGCCTGTGTAGTTGAAAAGGTACATGCAGCTGCGTCACTTCAGGATGACAGCTTAAATATCAATTTTTATTTTCTTGATAGAAAGGCGGTCCTGTTTGAAACTGAAATTGTACATGATGAGTGGCACTATTTGAATATCTTTTAAAGCAGAACTCTGCCTCTGGGAGCTACTTTGATCTTCTTTTTGTGCTGGTCCTCCTAGATTTAAAAGGAAGGTGACTAGCTGGTAATTTAGCTTTGGAAGGTGTACACTGCTGGTACTGAATAGATGTAAGAGTCCAAAAATGCCTTTCAGTGGCGTTGTCAGCAAACAGTACTCTTAGGGGAGGGTGAGTACCTTTTACCTTAAAACTGTCCTCCTCCGTAGTGTAACAGCACTATCAGCTGGAGATGTGCCTGAAAATAGGGCACTTCCTATGGGATGAGGACACAAATTTACATTTTTACCTGACAACTGGGTTCTCTTTGCTGACAAAAGAGTCTCTGATCCTAGGCTGGGGGTTGAGTGTGAGGCTGACAACCCCACCCTATAAAGAGCAGTCTGTTCAGAAAACACGTGAAACAAGTTAGCTGGAAAATTTATAATGTCCAATAATGGACCATTTATATTGGTATTATAAATTTACTCATTCGGGACAAATATTTCAGATTCCCTATGGGAGTCAACATCTATATCATCTGATAGCCAAGCAAGCATCAACTTTTTGTAAAGAGACGAGGTCTCTCATAGTGCATTGGCGCTGCCGGTGGCTCCAAGTAGCCTACGCAGTGGCCTCCACGGTGTGCACTAGGCAGCATCTTGGTGTGCTAGGTACCAACTGATGAGCCCAACCTAGCACACGAGAGCGAAACACTGGCAACCAGGAATGAGTTAGCTGGAAAATTTATAATGTCCAATAACGGACCATTTATATTGGTGTTATAAATTTACTCATTCGGGACAAATATTTCAGATTCCCTATGGGAGTCAACATCTGTATCATCTTAAACCCTTGTTTTTATGTAGGCCTTGTCCGTTGTGAACCACTTGGTGGGTAGGCCTAAATCGTTAATAAAATTGTGACTGGTAACAGCTTTTATTACACTGATGGGGGAAAAAAAAAATCCAAACACCATGAAGTAAGGAATGTAGAATACGAACATTTTGGCAATATATTTGTCGAGATAACATATTTAATTGATTAAAGGTACAAGACTTCAGGTTAATATCCACACGAGAAAAGCCATCACAAATGTAGTCCATTAATAACTGGTGTAATCACTAGAGCCCTGGGAGAGATATACGACATAATATCTGCATCCATGAATGGTTATCTGCAGATAATTTAAATATTTAACTACAGTATATTACACCCAAGGTATGGAAACAGATAGATCTGTTAACATAATACAATAGGTCTGATACGTGGCACCAGAACCCCTACAGTCACAGGTTCATGAGGGATTTATATTGCTACAACTACTGACGTATTGACCTTTGTTCCTTCCATTAATTGCGGACAGGAGCCAGTTAGGCTTAGGTCAAGTTTAAGGCTTTTTGGTCTCAAGGCTGTTTATATATCACTGTTCTCCCATACCAATGTCAAGGGTCACCTAAACACAAGCAAAAACAAGAGTATACCTAAGTGAAAATAAAATAAACGTCATTATTTAGAAATTATCAGCAAAATTATCCGCACTGCCATACAGTTTGTATCCGCCAAGACACTAACTCCACATCCGTGCAGGGCTCTAGTAATCACCTGATTGTTGAATGCAAGCATGCAAACATGCATGCATTGTGTCATTCGGGTGCTGAAAGTTGGCCTGTGGGATGGAGTTCCATACCTTTTGTACTTGGTCGGTCAATACAGGGACGATTAATGGTGGTTGTGGATGACGCTGGAGTTGTTATCCAATGATGTTCCATATGTGCTCGATTGGGGACAGATCAGGGGATTGAGCAGGCGAAGGCAACATGTCGACACTCTGTAGAGCATGTTGTGTTACAACAGCGGCATGGGGGTGTGCATTATCCTATTGGAAAACACCCCCGGGAATGCTGTTCATGAATGGCAGCACAATAGGTCGGATCACCAGACGGACGTACACATCTGCAGTCAGGATGTGTGGGATAACCACGAGAGTGCTCCTGCTATCATAGGAAATTGCTCCCCAAACCAGAACTCCCGGTGTAGGTCCAGTGTGTCGATGCCGCAGACAGGTGTAATGCAGGTGCTCAACTGGCCTCCTCCTAACCAACACATGGCCATCACTGGCACCAAGGCAGAACTGGAAAACACACCGGACCTCCACTCCATTCTCCAATGAGCTCTCACTTGACAACACTGAAGTCGCAGGCGGCAGTGGTTTGGGCTAAGTGCAATACATGTCGCAGGATGTCTGGCTCGGAACTGTCCTTCATATAACCGATTTTGAACAGTTTGTTGCATCACTGCGGTGCCAACTGCCGCTCGAATCGCTGCTGCAGACTCAGTCCGCTGCACCACAGCCATACGCCAAATGTGGTGGTCTTCTCTCTTGGTGGTATCATGGGGACGTCCGTAGCCCGGTCTTTTTGAGCATACCTTCTCGTGACCACTGCTCCCAGAATGCATGCACAGTGGAGACATTCCTGCCAAGTCATTCTGCAATAGTGCAGAAGGAAAATCCACCTTCACGTGGCCCTATTATACGGCCTCGTTCAACCGCAGTGAGCTGTTGATATTGGCGTCTTCGTCGTCGTAAAGGCATTCTTGACCCACTCGCAGTCACTCCATCCAATCTCACAGGTCACTAATGATCTCGCACAGTACAGCCCGTATTTAAAGCAAACCTGATGTGCAACATCATGGGGCCGCTACTAGAGCCATGCTAATGTGATTTTTGGGAAATTTGAATCATCTTTCATCTTTCAGATTTTTTTTTTTTTTCCTACTTGCTTTTCGTTGCACCATCACAGAGAGGTCTTATAGCGACGATGGGATAGGAAAGGCCTGGGAGTGGGAAGGAAGCGGCAGTGGGCTTAATTAAGGTGTGAAAATGGGAAACCACGGAAAACCATCTTCAGGGCTGCCGACATTGGGGTTCAAACCCATTATCTCACAGCTGCACGCTCCTAACCGCACAGCCAACTCTCCCGGTTTTCAGATGTATAAACACGCCTACCAACGTTCGTTAATCTAGCACAACCCCTTTTTGGTGTTTAATCTTTTTTTTCTGCCATTGTATTATATTAGAAGTTAAAGATGCCAGGCTGCTTTTTGGAGATAGCAGACAAAATACGTGGAATATTTTCAGAAACACAGCTCTATTAGAGACATGAGAATCCTAAAGAAATTACCAGTGTGTGCAGCTTGTCTTTTGCTTATGATAGTCATGTGGAGAGGCTTTTATGTTTAATATAAGGAACATATTCTGATAAGAAATAATCCCTGGTGGTTGCATGATTAGTATAGTGGCTTAGTCACTGGCTTTCTAGCCATATAACTGAGGCTCAATTCCTGGTTGATCTCGGACTGAAATTTTCACCTGAAAAATTGATGTGATGTCAAGATGGGCATCCGGCCTTAAACCCGTGGCCAAGACCGAAAATTAGCTAGGTAGCTCCAGCGACCCCGATGATCATTTAAATGCGTGATTGGATGGGGGCATACAGAGCATCAAAACTCGTCACACTGACCTGCAGGACAAGGGAAGGAGTTGGAAAGAAGATTGTTTTTTAAGCAGCTTTGTATGTTTTGAGTAATTTTTTCGTTTAGGTCATAGAGGTTGAAGCTGTATTTTGTTACATTGGAGAAAGTTAGTCTGCGGAGAAAGTCTTTGATCATTTTGCTAGAGATATTGTCTGGGCAGCACTATGACATAGAAAAGTCCCTGAGGTGTAAGACATGTACCTACGTCCACCTACTAAGGTGAAAATTCCCGCAGGTGTTTGAGACAGTTTCCATGTTGATGTCTGTGTACATCACAGGTCAGCACTGAGCCCAGTGCTATTCAACATTGTTATCAACTTTCTGATGGAGCAATTAATGACAGACCTGCCATGGACCATACTGTATGCAGATGACATTGTTTTGGTTAGTGAGTCATGTGAGGTGTTTGAGGTAGTCTTGGAACGATGGTGAGCTATGCTAGAGGTAAATGGATTCAGAATAAGTTGCAAGAAGACAGAGCACATGTTCTTCAACTTTGCACAGCCCGGGCAAGCGGGCTCACACAACACTGTCTTCGTTGCTGGAGAACCGCTAATGATGACCGACAAGTTGAAGTATCTCAGATCATTCATCACAACTAATGGTAATTTACATTAAATCAATAAAAGTAAACTTCCACCTGTTTGATACTATATATTTGCTTTAAGCAAATTAATTAATTGTAGAACATGTTTCATTCCTTAAGAACATCCTCAACTACATAACATAGCTTAGGTGAAATTACATATAATTATCTTTTCACCAAATTTGATGGTCATTAAATCAAATGACAATACTCACTTCAGAAAAGAAGAGTAGCTGAAGAAAACAGTTTTTTAATTAAGATGGAACATCGACATGAAAAAGTCCTTTACAAAAACATTTTTAAAAATGAACAGCGTAGAAAAACATACACATCACATATGAACAAAAGTGCTGTATACTAACAAATTTTTAACATTTATGTAAGTGAAGAGGAAATTGTTTTAAATTAGTTAGAACATAAGTAGATCCATCTTTCCTTACTACCATTTCACTGCTGCACTCAACCCTCCCCACATATTTTAATTATTTTTATCGTTTTAAAGTTAGTTTTGTTTTAAGCATAACAAAGGTACTATTTTAAGGTGGTTTTTTGAAAAGAAGAAAATTCATTGTAATTTCACCTAAGCAATGTTATGTAGGTGAAGATGTTCCTAAGGAATGAAACATGTTCTAAAAAAAAGCCCAAAGCAAACCCTACGGCATTTAATGCCCTTGAAAGGGCCTTGGCCTGCCCAGCGACCGCTGCTCAGCCCGAAGACTTGCAGATTACAAGGGGTCGTGTGGTCAGCACGACGCATCCTCTCGGCCGTTATTCTGGGCTTTCGAGACCGGGGCCGCCATCTCACCGTCAATAGCTCATCAATTCTAATCACGTAGGCTGAGTGGACCTCGAGCCAGCCCTCAGGTCAAGAGAAAAATCCCTGACCTGGCCTGGAATCAAACCCGGGGCCTCCAGGCGAGAGGCAGGCACGCTACTCCTACTCCACAGGGCCGGCAACGAAACAACTAATCATTAATTTGCTTAAAGCAAATATATAGTATCAAACAGGTGGAAGTTTACTTTTATTGATTTAGGGCCTAATGTAAATAAGAGTAAATATCGAAGTAGACGACAGGCACCGCATCAGTGTGGGTTGGACGAAATGGCAGTCCCTTACTGGTATTTTGCCCGACTCATTGGCTGAATGGTCAGCATACTGGTCTTTGGTTCAGAGGGTCCCAGGTTCGATTCCTGACAGGGCCGGGGATTTTAACCTTCATTGGTTAATTCCTGTGGCTCGGGGGCTGGGTGTTTGTACTGCCCCCAACATCCCTGCAACTAGCACACCACACATAACACTATCATCCACCACAATAACACGCAGTTACCTATACATGGCAGATACCGCCCACCCTCATCGGAGGGTCTGCCTTACAAGGGCTGCACCTGGCTAGAAATAGCCACACAAAATTATTATTATTATTACTGGTATTTTATGTGATAAGTGGATGCCAGTCAAACTGAAAGACAAAGTGTACAAAACCACTATCCGACCTGCCCTCATGTATGGCTCCGAACCTTGGGCAAGATAGAAGAAGCATGATCATTGAATGCATGTCACAGAGATGCAGGTGCTGCGATGGTCGGCGGGCGTCGCTCTGCATTACAAAGTGTGTAATGAGCATGTGTGAGGATCTTTAAAAGTTGTGCCCATCATTGGCAAGATTGAGGAGAAACAACTCCACTGGTATGGCCATGTCAGAAGACTTGATGAACACAGTCTAGTACAGAAAGCTCTTGCGATCCAAGAGCCAAAGAGAGGCAGAGGGCATCGTAAGGCAACATGGAAACTAACTGCTGAGGATGCTTTAAGTGAAGTGCTGCTATATCTACTGCTAGAACATCGGACATACTCTTTCTGAGTCATACGAGCCGACTCTGAGTGAACTCAGGAGTGCCTGCTTTATGTGTACATATATGACCAGGAAAGGAGGAGGAAGAGGTGGTGGTGGTGGTAGAGGTTCATCTACCTCTAGTTTTGATTGTAAAATTGTATTGTTTTTTTTAAATTGTTGTTTAAAATTAATTTCATGTTTAATTTGTGCAGTTTATGTAAATTTCTTCACTTCTATGGTATATTAACAGCCTTCTGACCAACATTTGAATTCTTTGTCAGTTTTACATGTCACATAATATCATCTCCTTCATCTTCCTGACCTATTCCCCAATTTATTGGGGTCAGAACTTGATATGGATTTGGCCCATTTTCTTTATGACAACTGTATGTGGAGGGATGTATTCAGTATTGTGTTTTTCTGCAGTGGTTAGTCGTGTGTTAAGACAAACACAAAGACCCACTCCCCAGGATTGAAGAATTAACTACACACAGTTAAAATCCCCAGTCTGGCTGGGAATCAAAGCCAGGGCCCTCTGAACCGGAAGCCAGTGGGCTGAACATTCAGCCAAGAAGTTGGACTATCACATAGCCAGTATGACAACACATTTATCTTTCTTTTCTCTTTCTGCCTATTGCCATTTCTTGATGGAAACAGTATTTTTGCATCTGTCTCTTGGTTCAGGCCATAGCAAAATGTAGCTTCCATCAAAATTTCAATCTTATTTGTAACTGCAACAGTATAAAAGGTGTGGAGGTATGGGTGATGCTGAGAAATTACATTTAGATCACAAATCAATGTTATGAAAGGTGCACTCTGTGATCTGGTCATGCTGAATTTGCACTTTCTGGCCTAGTCAGTAAATCCATGGTAGACTACATAGTCCTCGTCATGCCTCAATTATGGTGCTTCATGTAGCTAATCAAGTTGCATTCAGGAGATAGTGGGTTTGAAGCCCCACTGTCAGCAGCCCTGAAGATGATTTTCAAGGTTTCCTATTTTCACACCAGGCAGGTGCTGAGGCTCCACCTTAAGGCCATGGTCGCTTCCTTCCCACTCCTAGTCCTTTCCTGTCCCATCGTCACCATAAGACCTATGTGTGGTGGTGTGTTAATAAGAACTGTGTAACTTTCAGTGGTGCTATTTGAGGATCCAGCCAGCCTCTGAGCTGAAGATATAACAGACAAACCCTTCATCCATTCAGTTGCGTATGGCTCTTGGTCATCCTATGATCATGTGTCTCCATTTAGTTCAACAATCGTCATGCCAGTATCTCCTTGATACCAACTAACCAATGTGATCTTTGCCTTCTAGTTCCTCTTTTGCTACCCACCATTCTGAGCAAGACATCCTTTTCCAGGGAGATACTTCTTATTATGTGGCCAAGGTTGAATAGCTTTAGTCTCACTGTACTCCGTTCAAGATTTTCTTATTACTAATTCTGGCTGTCCGCGGTATTCTTCATAGACACCGCCAACACCAAAGCTCAAATTCATTGATTTTTCTGTCAGCAGGGTCCATGTTTTCCAGCAATAAGTTGCTATAGGGAAAACAACGTTATTGATTGGTCTACATTTGGTTCCCTCACTGATATTTTTCAAGCATATCATTGCATTCTTTCCAAGTGCCAACTGCTGCTTTATTTCAGGGTTGTAATTACCTTCATGGTTACTTTTAAAACCAAGGAAGATGAAAACCTTAATCACCACTATTTCATCATTGTTAACTTTAAACTTAAAATCTATGATTTCTGCTGTCACCATGCTGTCAGTGATATTATCACTGAATTTTATTTTTAGGTTTTCTTTCCAGTATTTTTTATTTTTACATTAGCACTTTCTTCATTATAGCACATTTGTTAGGCAATTTCATTGTCCTCAATACAAGAAGGAAATCATTCATTGAAATAAGGGTTAGAGTTGTGCATGTGCTATGTTGGTGGATCTAGGAGAGGCAGTTTGACGGCAAAAAGGTGTAATTTCTTGTTTTTCTATACTGCCATGCTTCTGATATTGTCAGTTCTTATTAGTTCTCTTTCTTTATCCACTGTAAGAAAATTATATGTATAGACAGATAGGAGGAACAAGAAAAGGAACACAAAATAGTGGTTCTTAACTTGGGAGTGTGGGTTGGTGATCACAGGGCCCGTAGCTGAGTCCCTGCATTGCTTCCACTTACTCGTGCCAGGCTCCTCACTTTCATCCATCCTATCTGACCTCCCTTGATCAACCCCTGTTCTTTTCTGACCCTGATGATATTAGGTATCAAGGCCTAGGGGGCTTTCATTTTCACGCCTTTCGTGGCCCTAGTCTTTCTTTGGCCGATCATTTTTCGAAGTGTCAGATCCCTTCCATTTTTTCTCTCTTGATTAGTGTTCATAAAGGATGGTTGCCTAGTTGTACTTGCTTTTAAAACAATAATCACAATAATCACCACCACCACCTCAACAAATATAGGTTCTCTTATCATTAATTCCAGTTCTTCTACATCCACTTTTCTCAGCTCCTGAGAAGCTCATTTCTGCTTCCCAGTTTCATGAGGAGGGCAGGCATCAACACTCATTTAAACATGAAAACACAAAAGGACAAGGATAATTGCTGCATCTTCATACACTGCCATCTTCAAACAGGCTCTCTCCTCATCAATCCCTGTTCTTCTACGTCCATCTCTTCTCATCCCCCGAAGAGCTTGTTTCTGCTTCCCAGCTTCATCAGGAGGGCAGCATAAATACTCACTGAGGATCCATCTTGACATATCTTTAGTCTTGACCAGGAAAGTGTAGGATACAGAGAAATCTGCATAAATACAAGAAATGGGAAGAAACAAAAGACAAAGCTGAAGACAGGTGGTCAGATTAGGAACACAGGACAAACACCAAAAACATGAAAAGGGAGAAAAACAAGGATTGATGAGAAGCAGCCTATCTATTTGAAGATGCAGAGACTGACCTTGTCCTTGTCTTCTCTTTTTGTTGCTCACTCTTCCTACTCTGACTTGTCATTGTGTTCATCCTGTTATGTGTTCTTTTCATGCTCTTATCTTTATGCAACTTGATTTGACTCTCGTTTGTTTCTTTCCAATACACGGTGTATCCATGATGATGTTACAAACTTTCAGGGATGATGGTGGACGCAAATGGACCAATTTGAGATAAGGAATTGTAGTCCGGAAACATTAGTGTCAAAAGTTATTAATAATTAATCGTTTCAATAATTTCTTCTTCCCCCCTCCTAAATGCAGCTGTGTACACAGTGGTGCTCAGAGATGTACTACCTACATTCCTGGAACACATCCCACATGCCCTTCATCAATGGATGTGGTTCCAACATGATGGAACCCCACCTCACTTTGGACTGAGGGTTCATGAACACCTGGATCAGACATTCCTTGCAAAATGGATAGGAAGAGGAGGTCCTGTTTCATGGCCCACTCATTCATCTGATCTCACTCCACTTGGTTTCTTCTATTGGGGCCATGTGAAAAGCCTTGTGTATGAGACACCTGTTGAGACTAAAGAGGATCTCTTGGCAAGAATCTCACTACCTGTGATGCTGTTCAGACGACACTGGGGGGGGGGGGGGGGGGGGATTTGAACGGGTACATTAGAACTTTGTGCAATGATGCCATGCCTGCGTTGATGCAGGGGGATGCCATTTCAAACATTTGTTGTAAATGGAACAGCTTGTGAAACTTGTGCAGGTAAACGGACTTAAATGAGTAGAATTTTGCTTAACTTTTGACTCAATTGTTTCCGGATTACGGTTCCTTATCTCAAATTGACCATTAATAATAATAAATAATGTTATTTTGCTTTACGTCCCACTAATGACTTTTTACGGTCTTTGGAAATGCCGAGGTGCCGGAATTTAGTCCCGCAGGAGTTCTTTTACGTGCCAGTAAATCTACCGACACAAGGCTGTCGAATTTGAGCACCTTCAAATACCACCAGACTGAGCCAGGATCGAACCTGCCAAGTTGGGGTTAGAAGGCCAGCGCCTTAACCGTCTGAGCCACTCAGCCCGGCAAAATTGACCATTTGCCGTCCTCCATCATCCCTTAAAGTTTGTAACATCATCACAGATACACCCTGTATAATGACAGGTCAGTGTTGGAAAAAGGAGAAATAGAAAGAAAACGGAAAGGATATTCTCCATGTCTTCACACTCTGATGTCCTTTCTTTCCACCTGTATTCATCTTTATCTTTTTATCTCTTCCCTTTTCCTACATATTTACCTGGCTCTCTTTTTATCCTACACTTCCTACATCAAGAATGAAGATCTGTCAAGATGGCCCTTCAATGAGTGGTGAAGCCTGCTCTCCTGATGAAGCTAGAAAGCAGAAACAGGCTCATCAGGGCCTGAAAAAATATGGATGTTGATGAACTGTTCTCAGGCAACAAGCATCCGGCCTCACCAACCAAATTCCACAATTACCTGAGAGCTCAAAACTAAGACAACTTACATAATAGAACACGACCAGTCTTCACAAGCCAATGTGTACCAATTTAGAAGGGTAAACAAAACCAATGTAAGCCATTTTGGCTTCAGGACAGCCTGCTAGCACTAAATGTAACGTAGCTCATTAGCATATTTGAAAAATTCGTACTTCGCCGGCGTAAGCATTACACAAGATAGGAAGTGTTCCATTAGTAACATACAAGGACCTTTCAAACGCAGTTTAATCATGAAGAAGATACAGAACTCCAACACAAAAGTGTAACAAACCTTATAAGGGATCTGTGGACATGACAATCAAATCTTATTGGTTTTAACCTGTTATTAATGTTGTTTACTATGTTTTTTAACTACATTCTTAGATTAAGTGATGTTCAATGGTTTGTATATGTTATTTTATCTTATGTTCTCAACTAGCTGAGGATGATCGATTGTAGATCAAAATTGGTCCTGCAGATATATTGTACTTGTAACAAGTAGTATTGATTAGGTGGATTTATCTCCATTATATAATTGTCAGATTCATCAGTACGGATATGAAAATAAGAAAATATAATGACGGTTTCCACTTGCAATATTTTTCTTTCAGGTGAATATATTACATTCATTGCACTGAAAGAATGTTCACATTCTTGTGTCAAATCTGGATGCATACAGTCTAAAATCTGTTACTGTTTCTGTGTAGAAAGGTAAACACAATCTCTTGTGTAAGTATCTTATCTTACTGTATCCAAAACAGTTTATCAGTAACCATGTTTTTGTATGACAAAAATAAAAGGATTATATATATCTGTGCAGATCTTGACAACAGTGGCCACCATAAAAACTTGATTGTTACAAACTTCAAAAAAAAAAAAAAAAAAAAAAAAAATTGTCTTCGAATATATTTTAGGACAGAGATAATACTGACCAAACTATGCACTTAAACAAATTCAATTTTACTCTCAAAAGCTGCTGTTAAAAGTAGGCCTGTATGAGCAACAAAAATGTTTAGAGCAAAGAAGCAGACAGTGGTCTGTGCATTATGCTTGTTTCTGTGAAGGTACCACCACATTTCATTTTCCAGTGATGGAATGTTCTCTGGCCGAAAAAACCCGTGGCGGTATTGCACTCCTTCTCACTTCTCACACTGCTTATATTGACCTGTTGGGTTCCTTCACTTTGTCTTGCATTCCTAGTCGTTTACCACCTTTTCTCTCTGCCCCTTTTCCTGTGTTTATCTGGCTTTTTCTTATGCTGCACTTCCCACACTAAAGATCAGTCAGATGGTCCCTCAGTTCATGTTACAGCCTGCTCTCCTGATGAAACTGGGAAACGGACACAAGCTCATCAGGGGCTGAGAAGAAACGTGTGTTAAAAAACTGGCACTGATGAGAGAGAGAGAGAGAGAGAGAGAGAGAGTGAGTGTGAGTGTGTGTCTACCTAGGTATATGAAGAGGACAGTGTATGAAGATACAGAGATTGTCTTTGTCCTTTCTCTTTTTTCTGTAGCTCCTTCCCACACTGCCTCTGCTGGAAAGACCTGGAGTTTATGGTGCACTATGTCTTCTTGTATGGGCTAGATCAGATTTGTTTCTTCATTGATTTGTCTCAGTTTCATCCTTGACTTTGTGGATATGAAGTGACTTGAGGTATGGGGGATGCTAGTAAAGTCATTTGTATGCAGCCAGTCCCTATTGTGAATGGTGTGAAAATGTTGCTCATAGGGTCGGTTGGTGCTTTCATTTCAGTGGGCTTGACAGACTGATATGTAAAGTAACTTCTGGCTCAGTGATGAAAACAACGGAGAAACTATCTTACTCCTCATTTCCTTAGTATGCCTCTTCAGTGATGTCTCGTCCATCTATGACAGCTGATGGCAGAGCTGTTGAGGATAAAAAACCAGCCTCTGGGCTAAATATTGAAGATACTTCCCATACTGATTATAATCATGATAATTATTATGATGTTTATCCCATTATTTTTTTCTGTGTTGCTATCTTTCTATGTATGATTACATCTCATTACAGATATGTATTTAACTGATATGGAATTATTTATTTCAGGAAGCAATTCATCTCAATAAAAGTAATGCCAATCAGCGGACATCGAAGGGCCTTTCAGTCCTGTCAGCAGCTGTTTTTATAGCCGGTGAAATGGCAGGAAGTGGTGTTTTGGCCCTTCCACGTGCTGTTGTTGATGCTGGTAACACACCATACTTAATTTGGAGTAATGTTATGTGCATGTTTCAACTTTTACATGGATTTAGGTAGTGATGTGCATGTTTCAACTTTTACATGGATTTAGGTGGTGGGTTTTTATTTATTTATTTATTTATTTATTTATTTATTTATTTATTTATTTATTTATTTATTTATTTATTTATTTATTTATTTATTTATTTATTTATTTATTTATTTATTTATTTATTTATTTATTTATTTATTTGTTTATTTGTTTGTTTGTTTATTTATTTGTTTATTTGTTTGTTTGTTTATTTATTTATTTATTTGTTTGTTTGTTTATTTATTTTTTTTTTATTTTTTTTTTTTTTTTAAGAATCTATGCAATTTCTGTAAGGTTTATCATCAATAGAATGCTTGCTAGCTTCTGGTTACTTTATTTAATTACATGTTTCATTGAACGCTTTACTTTAATGTATATTACCTTATGTTGTGTCAATCATATCATACTTTATTTAACCAAGTCTGTTCATAGAGGAGTTTTTAATTTTTTTAGAGTGATTAATAATGTCAACAATAGGTCTGGATTTTGGAGGCTTGGCACCTGACTTATCAATAAAGCATACAGGATAGTTATAAAACTCTATAGTTAAGAATTATGGATGGTTAATTATTGATCTACAAAAATCAGCCTTTGCAAGTGAATTTAGAAAACTGGTACAGTAATTATTACTCTATGTAAAGCTGTTCATTGTAACTTGAATATTTAATTAACTCATTGAGCAGGAAATCTAGGATCTGTGTGTGAGCAGCATAGGAATGGTGCATATGTATTGGTATTCGTACTTCAGAAGCATTGATGGGCATCATAACATCGCTTGTATTCGTAATGTTAGTAAGTTCTGGAGGGGGATACACAGTTCAAATCAGTGGAAAGCAGTACTACACTAAGTTAACTCAAACTTCAAATCTCGCTCAATATCAGGACTAACCACCTCTCAGCGTGTCTTTTCATATTTAATAGCACAAAATATTTCAGGAATTTTCTCAGAATATTGTCCTAAAATGATTAAATGTTCTGGAAATATTCTAAAATGTTTAGAAATATCCCTGGTGGCTTCCAGAAATATTCAAATGTCCAGGATAAATAACATTCCTAGTATATTACTAGAAATATATTTGAAATGAATGTTTTAGGATACTCATGGAACATAAGTAAATTTTTAATAATCAAGTTTTATAAATACATCTAAAACAAAGAGCTGTTGTTATGTTGAATTGAACTTAAATCCTCCTGGTTTGAAGTCCCATGCCAAGGCACCAGAAATACTTTTTAATAATATGATAGTGTTTATTGTTTTTTTTTTTTCTTTCCGTTGTTTACTAGCAAGATACAGATGCTGTGCTACAGTTCTAAACTTGATGTTCTCCTTCAACGTTTTCAATTTTGGAGATATCTGTGTCAGTGGAGCTTACAGAACACACCCTCAGTTCGTACGTCAAACAATTTCGGAACAATGATATTTTAGTTTGTGAAGGTAAACTCCACTTAAACCTCTTAAGAGTGAAATGTTTTAAATTCAAACTGTTCTTTATTAACATGTAGGATGTAACACAGCAGCTATCATGTAAAATTTGAACATCAATAGTTTTGTGTTTTTTTAAAATTTTTTTTAATTTTTTTTTTTTTTTTTTTTTTTTTTAAGCTTACCGCTTTTTCAACTCCTTGAAATATTTCATATTTAACATGTGATGATAATCTAATCTACCATAATGTGAAATTTCAGTTTTGAACATCAACAGATTTGGAGGAATTAATATATTTGTTCTAGGAGCTAACCCTAATTTAAACCCATAATGGATGGAATGTTTAAAAATATTTCACATGCAGTATACACAAAAGGAACCTTGATGTGGAATTTCAATATTGATGTCAAACAAATTTGGAGTGCAAAGTTCAACATCAACCCGACTGGAACAGCTTATCCAATGGGGAGACAGCAAAAATCTGCTTAACATATTTAATCCTCATTGAAGAAACACGGAATTTAAATTTCACACTCCGTTCCGACATTGACGATTGATCACATCAGACATTTCTATTGTCAATAGTCTACTAATACCAGTGATACTCCTGTAGCCAAGCACCTTTTAATCCAACTAACCTAGATGTTAGGCTCCTTTAAACAACATTGCATCATCAAGTACATTTCTAGTCAAATCACCATTATTAATCACAACAAGATTGTAAAACTTTGTTAAATATTTTAAGCCTTTTTCCTTGTAAATTTTTTTGTATACTAGAAAAACTTTTGTTTCTCATTAGTTTTATTTAAATGTGCATACTATTTTTTTAAGTGTATGTCGAATCTCTTATATCATAAGCTGGTGATGACCTTAACATAGGTCGAAACATTTCTTTTAGACATCATGTTTGTACAAGAGCCATTATTTGACGTGATGTATATTTTATTGTATTGAATAGGTGGACAAATATATGTAAACTAGCAGTTACCTGTGGCTTCGCTCGCATGGATTTCGTAATTTGATAATAGTAATCGTTCCTCGATACTGTATTAAGACATTATCTGAAAAATTCCTGAAGTATAAAAACTCACCAAAAAATTGAGTTTCATTTACCCAGAAACTCTTTGTATACCACGTTTCTGGTTTTGCCTTTTGGGGCTAAGATGACAATGTGGCATAGAACTGTACATGTGAGAAACAGTCTTCTCCCAAGTCGAAAAAGAATAAATGTTTCTTTATTTAGGAGATTCCAAATACCTATTTCCACGTCTGTAACATCTTCAGTTTTTGAGATATAATTACCTCATAAAAATAATTAGATTTCTTTCCACCCCCTTCCCCCCCTTAAGTGGACTTTCTGAAAACAAAAGAATACTCGTTTCTTTATTTTTAAAGGAGATTCAAAATGCCAACTTTCATGTCTGTAACATCTTTAGTTTTCTTAGATAAAGTATCCTCATACAAATAATTCACCCCCTTAAGTGGATTTTCCAAAAGCAAAAAAAAAAAGTATTTCTTTATTTTTAAAGGAGAGTCCAAATACCGATTTTCACTTCTGTAACATCTTCAGTGTTTATGATATCTGTATCCTAATAAAAATAATTCAACCCCCTTTTCAGTCCTTTTTACCCCTCCCCCTTAATTGGATTTTCCAAAAAAACAAAAAAATACATGTTTCTTTACTTTTAAAGAATATTCCAAATACTAATTTTCACGTCTGTAACATGTTACATTTCTGATGTATACTGTAGATAGTCTTTTTTTAAATTCACCCACTTTGTCTCTCCTGTTCACCCCCATTAATTGGATTTTCCAAAAACAAAACAAATGTGTTTCTTTATTTTTAAAGGAGATTCCAAATACCAATTTTAATCAAAAAATAAGTTTCCTATGAGGAAACCATAATTTAATTTCATCAATTGAAAATGTTAAAACATTCAAGCTCTGTCTTCAGGATTTTTCAATCGTGAAATTACCAGCGTTTCGCCCCAGTGCAGCATTGGACTCCAATTTTAATGTAGGGGCCGATGACCTTCGATGTTAGGCCCCTTTAAACAACAAGCATCATCATCATCATCCAATTTTAATGTCTGTAACATCTTCAGTTTTTTGAGATATAAGTATCCTCAGAAAAGGTATCAACCTCTTTTTCATCTTTTCTCAACCCCTTAAGGGGATTTTTCAAAAACCTTTATTTTTAATAAATAGTAATGTACTCTTTCACGGTTTTCGGAGATGCCGAGGTGCCAGAATTTAGTCCCGCAGGAGTTCTTTTACTTGCCAGTAAATCTACCGACACGAGGCTGACGTATTTGAGCACCTTCAAATAGTACCAGACTGAGCCAGGATCGAACCTGTCAAGTTGGGGTCAGAAGGCCAGCGCCTCAACCATCTGAGCCACTCAGCCCAGCCTGTTTATTTTTAAAGGAGACTCCACATGCCAACTTTTACGTCTATAAACGTTTCGGTTTTTGAGATATATCTATACTCATTTAAACAATTCACCCCTTAGCAATGGAATATCAAAAATCCTTCCTTAGTGAGCACCTACACTCAAATACATATATATAAACGTATCCCCAAAATTTCATTTCTTTATGTCCAGTAGTTTTGGCTCGGCATTGATGAATCGGTCAATCGAGACATGTTATTTTATATATATAGATTCTTAGGGGTTGTAGTAAAGATGTAAAGGAGAGTGCATATAAGAGTCTGGTAAGACCCCAACTAGAGTATGGTTCCAGTGTATGGGACCCTCACCAGGATTACCCGATTCAAGAACTGGAAAAAATCCAAAGAAAAGCAGCTCGATTTGTTCTGGGTGATTTCCGACAAAAGAGTAGCGTTACAAAAATGTTGCAATGTTTGGGTTGGGAAGAATTGAGAGAAAGAAGAAGAGCTGCTTGACTAAGTGGTATGTTCCGAGCTGTCAGCGGAGAGATGGCTTGGAATGACATTAGTAGACGAATAAGTTTGAATGGTGTTTATAAAAGTAGGAAAGATCACAATATGAAAATAAAGTTGGAATTCAAGAGGACAAACTGGGGCAAATATTCATTTATAGGAAGGGGAGTTAGGGATTGGAATAACTTACCAAGGGAGATGTTCAATAAATTTCCAATTTCTTTGAAATCATTTAGGAAAAGGCTAGGAAAGCAACAGATAGGGAATCTGCCACCTGGGCGACTGCCCTAAATGCAGATCAGGACTTGATTGATTGATTGATTGATTGATTGATTGATTGATTGCTAAGAATTTGTAACTGTAAGAATATTTTTGTTTCTGCATCTTAACTTCCATTTTTTTCCCCTAGGGAGTAAGCATTTTTCAAACTTTTCTTATTCAACATCTAGGACATGGAATCGAACTTCATGTAATATTTTAATTTGATATGCCAGGCAGTTTTGGAGGAATGAGTATTGTTTTAAACTGAGAATTAGTAATACCTATTAGAATGGCCGAGATATGTCTTTGCTTAGTTGACATCTAATATATGCACCAAAGTTATTTTTGATTCTGATATGCATGGCATTTTGGGTTTTGGATTGATGTAACCACAATGACGCACACAAAATACTGTCAACTTGCGTACACGGATTTATTCACAATTATTTACAAATTAAATACACATAACCTAAATCACTGCCGTCACAACAAAACACTTCACTCCGAAAACATCAACAACCCACCATTTTAACAGCTGCCTACCAATTCAACATGGAGACTGCAACCACTGCATGTCAACGACCAACTTTACTAAATTAATTCACATGCATCAAACACTCGTTAGCACGACGCACGTCTGATCAGAACAACTCTTGTTAAACCATGACTCTTGCTAACAATAACTCGTGGCTACCGGCAAGACCGCCTCCTTATATAGGTGCCTGGCCAGGCTTCTAGAAAGATACGTTACAAAAATACCTTTTAAAGTTAAAAACTTCATGATCGTTCCGTATTGAATAGAGAAATAAGATGTGCAATATTAGAAGGATCCACCTTTCAACTTACAACGGAGTATTGAAAGGTGGATCCTTCTAACATTGCACATCTTCTTACAAAAATACCTTCTCGTAAATTCTAGAGTTCCTAACATGGTTATAATGTACAGAATATTCTACCACCATCTCGTCTGATCTAGTGCCATTCTGATTGTTACAGTGTGTTACACAGTTCTATAGCGGATAACAAATCCCATATACAGGTAATAATAAATTATATACATGTTCTTACATTAATTGAACTCATATAAATGTCTATATACAGTGCATGTTTCATGACATAACCTCACAAACACTGCGATCATTCGACCACGTAAATAATAATAATAATACTAATGCTAATTGGATGCAAACACTTCATAGCCATACATTACAAGTAATAATAATAATAATAATAATAATAATAATAATAATAATAATAATAATAATAATAATAACAATAATAATAATAACAATAATAATAATAATTCGAGCTCAATACTTGCATTATTTACCCTTGGGTGAGAGAATATTGTTTTCAAGTTATATCAGTTTATCGCATTTGCGTCAGGATATTCTTGCCTTAAAAAAGTGATTGGTTGATTAACACAAAAATGTGCTGCCCTCAGCCAGCATTGAACATGCTATATTGAGCACAAGAAAATAGCTTACTGAGCTCTTGCTCATGAGGGTTGAGTTCACTCACATTGTATCTCGTGCTCTATCTCACCATTATATAATCTTACTTTTCTCTGTAATCCAAAATATACACCTCACTGTCATCTCAATATGTAACTACCGGGCGAGTTGGCTGTGCGGTTAGAGGCGCGCGGCTGTGAGCTTGCATCCGGGAGATAGTGGGTTCAAATCCCACTGTCAGCAGCCCTGACGATGGTTTTCCATGGTTTCCCATTTTCACACCAGGCAAATGCTGGGGTTGTACCTTAATTAAGGCCACGGCCGCTTCCTTCCCATTCCTAGGCCTTTCCTCTCCCATTGTCGCCAAAAGGCCTATGTGTGTCAGTGCGACGTAAAGCAACTAGCTAAAAAAATTAATAATTATGCCTCGTAGCAATTTCAACTGTTGAAATGTTCTCATTTTTTCAATATCACTGTGAATGACGGATTTTAAAATTTTCTCTTCCTGGAACAAATGCTTGTGTAGAAAGAGTTTTCTCGCATTTGTACAAATTCCAGGTATTGGCTGAATGGTCAGTATCAACTATCAAAGGGTAGGAAGGGTCCGCCTATTCAATACTATTAGTTTGTATATTGTCTTATAACACTGGGACTACTGTAGTTTCGACCCCATCTATATTGGGTCATCTTCAGCCATGCTCCAATTGGAAGACATAAGCACACATATAACCAGTAATGATATAAACACTGATATGACACAATTTATAGTCTTAATTTAAACCATTGATGAAGTCCGAATAACATATCCACACTTTAAAGTGAATAACACATCAAAAATGTTTTGGTTGATGGCAAACTATTTTGTCGTTTCTACAGCAGCCATTGTTTTTGAGTTGATCTGGGAGTTGGTATCCTTTTCTGTGTAGATGAGCAACTTGACTGATATTCATGTTTGTTCAATAGTAATATGGGTCAAGACCAGTGGCGTATCCTGGAATCTCCACTGAGGCATGCAACTAGTAACCATGCAGGTAACACAGTGTATTAAGTAAATTTCAATTCTACTCACCCTAATTACATGTAAGTGAATTCGAGCCGAACAGCTTTACTGTAAGTTTCTGGATCGAATGTGCGTACACAATTCCTGTTTTCTGTTTTTAAATTTATATCCGTTTTAGACTCGTCCATCGTTGATACCACATGTGCACAAAATATAATAAAACACCAAAAACAACGAATAGCACAGGAACAGCACACACAGAATGAACTCGCTAAATCAGCAAAACACACAGTGAATTAACTCACTAGTTAGCCACAACTCAAGCACTGGAGGTAAGTCACCCCAGTGGCATTGGTCAGTTTCGTCACGTTGGGTTCTCGCTGGGGGGTAATCTGTGGGTCCCGTTCGCTGCAAACTTATACATGCCAACTTTCTCCAAGTTGCTAACAGATGGCAGAGGGTAGCACAGGTATGGGGTGACAAATTCTGACCAAGTTTCAATTGCAGCGACATCATTCGGAGGATTTCAGAACTACGTCTGCCACCGAATGCAGTTTTAAGATTGAATGCCTTACATCCTTAACTCCTCCATTTGCTGTCTCTTTCTTTCTAGAGTGGAATAGACGGCGAGACAACACCAGCACCACACGTAGTCAAGCAATGGAACTAGTACAATTGCGCGGACCTTTTGAACTTCTGAGAGATGAAATTGTTAATATTTGACTTGAAACAACCTAAAATCGTACATCAGACAGTTCTTTGTGTTATCATAACGCATGCAATGAATGCCTTGCATTCAAGGAGAATATGCCCCTGGTCAAGACTTATGTAGCTTTAAGGGGAACATTCGTACTTTGAATAGGTTTTTCTTTATCAGTGTAGTGATGTATTGTTTAATTTATTTGGAGGCAATATTGATTACATTCCTCCACATAGGGTTGATGTCAGGAAGGATATCCGCCCATAAAACATGGACAACTTTATATGTGCGACACAGTTTGCACCTGCGACTCCACATGTGTGGGATATGGCGTTAGAAGAAGAACAAACTCTGGACATCTGAAAAATCCCACGTAACAGCTGATGCGTTTAAAGCTTTGTTAATACCAAGATGAATTTTTCACATAATTGTTTGCATTTCTGTGAATATGAAAGCATTTTCAGAATTGTTAAAATAAATTGTGTCTAGTGATATGATGAGTCAAAGTGACAGTTTGCTTCTGACTGCACTGAAAATGAAAATCCACAGCCTGTTTCCAGTCATTTGACTAGGTCAGGATAGGAATTGTGCTGGCTGCTGAAACCTGTCGCACTCCTCTGGGGCAATGATTAATGACTGACAGATGAAATTAAATGATATTGGAGAGTGTTGCTGAATGAAAGATGACAGGAAAAACTGGAGTACCTGGAGAAAAAGTGTCCCACCTCAACTTTGTCCAGCACAAATCTCACATGGAGTGACCGGGATTTGAACCACGGAACTCAGTGGTGAGAGGCCGGTGCGCTGCCGCCTGAGCCACGGAGGCTTCTTTCTGACTGCACTATAATTATAAATTTTATAATAAATAAAAATTCTTTGTGCTGAAATATTTTTCAATTTTTAAAGCTCTCAAAATATAACTTACTCACTCTGTTCCTCTTAAAATTGTCAGTTTCACCAAATATCCCACTTTGAGTCCAATAAAAATGGTCAGTTTAGTTGTGAGCAACAAAATGCGTGTTCTTCGTGTGGAATTTTTGTCTGTAATGCACAGTGAAGTTTCTTCATAAATTTTAACGATAGGTTACACGTATGCATATTAGTGAGAGAAATTAAGTGGATGCCAATTGAAAATGTGGGAACAATTCACTTTGCAGTATTTATTATTATTATTATTATTATTATTATTATTATTATTATTATTATTATTATTATTATCATCATCATCATCATCATCATTATTGGGCGGCGAGGGAGAGGCACGATTAGCTCAGTGGATTATTTGCCGGCTGGCTTTCCACTTCAAATCTCTCCATTCACAAATCATGTGGTGTCAGGAAGGGCATCAGGCCTGTATTATAGTTGTTCCCGCCTATGGTCCATATGGCCTGACAACGTTGTTTGCTGGTTTGAATCTTGTTGGGGAGGGGAGAAATTGGCCATCAGAATGTTGGGCAGGAAAGTAAGAGAGGTGGTGTTATAGAATTTCTAATGACTAGATTACGTGCCAAAAATCTGGGTTCAATTCCAAACCTATCTGCAGTGTTCATATGGAGTTAAGGCGTATGATGCTTTTGATGGAGATTCGCCAGTCTGATGGCGATGCTAAGCACTGAGCAGACTCCTTGGTGCAGGAGTAGGTTATGTACCGACTCTGGGTTTCACCCTAGCCCTACATTATTGTTGTTGTTGTTGTTGTTGTTGTTGTTGTTGTTGTTGTTGTTGTTGTTGTTGTTGTTGTTGTTGTTGTTGTTGTTGTTGTTGTTGTTGTTGTTGTTGTTGTTGTTGTTGTTGTTGTTGTTGTTGTTGTTGTTGTTGTTGTTGTTGTTGTTGGCAGTCACCACTGATCTGCATTTAGGGCAGTCCCCCAGGTGGCACCTTCCCTGTCTGTTGTTTACCTAGTCTTTTCTTAAATAATTGCAAAGAATTTGGGAATTAATTGAATATCTCCCTTGGTAAATCATTCCAAACCCTATCTCCTCTTCCTATTAATGAATATTTGCCCCAATTTGTCCTCTTGAATTCCAACTTTATCTTCCTATTATGATCTTTCCTACTTTTAAAAACATCACTCAAACTTGTCTGTTAATGTCATTCCACACCACCTCTCCACTGACAGCTCAGAACATTTTATGATACTGCTTAGTCAAGCAGATTGTCTCCTTTCTCCTTTCTACCAAGTCTTCCCAGCCCAGACTTTGCAACATTTTCGTAACGCTACTCTTTTACAAGTTGTCCATTTCATAACCGTATCAATGTTTAATCAAGAAGTAAGTATAAATAACCACCTAATCGATACTTTATTTATACTTTACTACTCTTTTGTCAGAAATCGCCCAGAACAAATAAAGGTGCTTTTCTTTGGATTCTTTTCCAATTCTCGAATCAAGTAATCCTGGTGAGGGTTCCATACACTGGAACCATACTCTAGTTGAGGTCTTACCAGAGACTGATATGCCTTTATATCCTTACTACAATCCTCGTAACCATGTGCAGATGTGCAGAAATTAATATGAGTGGGTATATAATAAATTTAGTTACATGTTGCAATTTACATTTCTGTTTCAGTCACATCTTGTAAGTTACTGTACTATTATGATTTTTTTTATTTATTCTGCATTATTCTCCGTTATGTTTCTGAGCAAAAATATTTGTAATAGTGGTATGCGGTGGGGGGGAGGATTCATTGGTCTCTATTCATTTCTTCTCAGTCCCCAATGAGTTCATTTCCACTTTCCAGCGCTTCGTCTGGAGGGCGGGCTTTAACAGTCATTAAGGGGTCGTCTCTACAGATCTTCAGTCTTGACATGGGAAACGTAGGATAAGAAGGTAGCCTGAAAAACACTACAAAAGGGAGGAGACAAAATAATAAAGATGAATATAAGTGGTGAAAGACTAGGAACTCAGGATGAACACAAAAGAGAAAAGGAACCCAGTGGGTCAATATAAGTAATGGAAAGGAACAAACAAGTGTCAAATGTAAATACCATTGGAGATAATTTGAGAGAGAGCTTTTAGTAGCTGATGAAATAATACTAAAACTTGCATGCATGTAAACATGTGTGTGTCAAGGTTATTGTTAAAGTTCAAGATTAGTAACTTGTTTTGTGGACTTTCAGTAAACAAAATGAAAAAAAAAACCTCACCTCCAAAGATTTTTTCACATTGAGTGAAGTGAAATGGAACAATTCTTGTAGACTCTTCAAGAATTCACTCATTTTTGGTGATAATTAATGGAGAGAGAGAGAAATCAAGAGGAAGTGCTGTAAAGTAGAAAACATTCAGGGCACGTTGAGTCATATTTTTGCAATTGATCAGAGGTCTTACTGTGAAGGTCATTTCAGCTTCAAGGAAGAGAACACTTTTTTTTTTTTTTTTTTTTTTTTTTACAAGTATGAGGTCACTGCTTATCTTTCTTCTGGTATTCAGACAGGAAGCAGCCTTGTCTAACTGGAGTCTGAAGTATTCTCCCACATTATGAATCATTGCCATTATAAGATATCCAGTCTGAGAAACATGTTATGTCATTCCTGAATCATGCATCCCAGAGTTCAGCAGAAAATAGTTTTCCAGTACTAGAAGTGACTTTGGACTTTAATCCCCAAAACATTCATCATTCGCAATCATACCTCTGTTTCTCTTCCTGACCTTTTTCCCAATTTATTGGGGTCGGTACTTGGTGTGGATTTGGTCCAGGTTTTCGGCCAGATGCCCTTTATTGATGCCTACCTTATGTTGGGGGAGATAATCACTCTTGCATGCTTCTGTGGTGGTTGATAGTGTGGTGTGTTTTATGTAGATGAATATAAGCGTATTAAGATGAATCCAAACACCCACTGCCACGAGCCAGAGAAATTAACCATACACAGTTAAAAATCCCTGGTCTGGTGGGAGTCGGACTTGCAACCCATTCCTGTTTAGAAATATTTTGATATACATATTAAGATATTTGGTTAAACTTGATCTCTATAAATAATAATAATAATAATAATAATAATAATAATAATAATGATTTATTTATTTTATTATTTTATATTTTATGGCATTCATTGGACCACTCTAGTCAATTATACAAAGGATTTGTCTATTTCCTTTGGGCCGATGACTTAGATGTTAGGCCCCTTTAAACAAAAAGCATCATCATCAGGCATATCTATTTCCTATCAGCCCAATCTTCATTCTGAGAGGTAATGCCTTCCTTTCTTCAATTGAAAACTCCTTGCCATTAGACCTCTTGTTGATCTTGGTCTTCAGCCTGGTGTGTATGTACGTCTTGAGGTATCTTAATTTTGTTTGTTTTGTTTTTATGATCATCTATTATTTGTAGGTTTTTAATATCATCCTTAATTTCCATAATCCATTTAATCTTAGCCTTGCTATTCAAATATTCTTCTGCTAATTCTGGTGTCAGGTGTTCTGATAAGATGTTCAAAGAATTATATACTTTTTTTTCGTAATTGTGCTCAATACCGATTCAGTTTCCTTATGAACTGGTTTATTTGATGCTATTCTCCAATGTCCATTAACTTCATATTAAAAATTTTTGAAAAAAATTATATGGCCTCAGCTACCATGTGCAAACATTTGTAATTCAATGCCTTTGGCTGCTTGCTCATCAGTTTCGATGTTCCGTTTTACTCTGGGCTTACCTAGATGGCAGAGTAAACCAAATCTCTGTTGGGCATCTGTGGCTGAGTTTAATGAATTTTGTTGTGTGAACACCAAATGTGTTACCACAGATCTTTCTGATGCTGACATTGTACGACATCGTTTGTTGAATGGACTTATTCCGCCCTTCAAAAATCCGACTACCTTTGGTGGGTTTCAACTCCACCATCTTGAGATACAGAGGCTGACACACTACCACTGATCCACAGAGGGAACCATAATAATAATAATAATAATAATAATAATAATAATAATAATAATAATAATAATATAATATGATTCCTGAATCATGCATCCCAGAGTTCAGCAGAAAATAGTTTTCTAGTACTAGAAGTGACTTTGGACTTTAATCCCCAAAACATTCATCATTCGCAATCATACCTCTGTTTCTCTTCCTGACCTTTTTCCCAATTTATTGGGGTCGGTACTTGGTGTATATTATTATTATTATTATTATTATTATTATTATTATTATTATTATTTTACATCCTGCTTATTTATTTATTCATTATAGAACATCGCAACTTGGAAGCATAAAACAGGGGTAAGCAATATAAAGTATGATATTAATCAAACAGTAAAACTTTGCATTATGCTACGTTGGCCCAGTCCTGCGCTGCTTGCAAAACTACGTCCATACCATACATTAATCTTCCTGAGTGCAGGTTACAGGAGCCAAAGGACATTGAATAAGATGGCTCATAGTCTATGTTTTGCCACATGCACATAGCGCAGTATTTTTGCAAATTTCATCTACATCCTGATCAGTTTAGGGTTTCCCTTGTTTTTCAGGTTTTCCAATCGTACTTGTGACATGGAGGAAACTGTTCTTCCGGTAGTAACTATGTAGACCAAGCGCTCCAAACTTCTGCTTTTTCTAAAAACTTTCATTGAGAATGAGTATTTGGGAAGAAACTCCTTCAACATGTGGCATATCCATAGAGGGTGCTTTACATTTGTTATGGCCGTACTTTTCTCCTGACACAAGAGCAAGAAAAGAAACACAGGATAAGATGAACACAATGGCACATCAGTGTGGAAAATGGTGAGCAACAGAAAGAGGACACAAGGATAAACATGAAAACACAAAAGGACGAGGACAATCTTGACATCTTCATACATCGCCATATTCAAATAGGCTCTTTCCTCATTAATCCCAGTTCTTTCACATCCA
This sequence comes from Anabrus simplex, assembly GCF_040414725.1. Taxonomy (NCBI): domain Eukaryota; kingdom Metazoa; phylum Arthropoda; class Insecta; order Orthoptera; family Tettigoniidae; genus Anabrus; species Anabrus simplex. Next base: position 340,478,540 of record NC_090268.1, on the reverse strand, counting down.
TCTCTTCTGAACACCTGACGAGCTTGTTACTGCTTCCCAGCTTCATTAGGAAGGTGGGCATCGACACTTGTTGAGGGGCCATCTTAACAGATCTTCATGCGGGAAGTGTGGTATAAAAAGAAAGGTGCAGAGAATTACAGGTAGAAACACATGGCACCTACTATATTTATCGTAATTTGAAGACAGCGTTATGTATGTGTGTGAAGATATGCAGTTTGTCCTAGTCCTTTTGTGTTTTCATGTTTTTCCTTGTCCTCCTTCTGCTGCTCCCTCTTCCCACACTGACCCCTGCCATCGTGTTTGTCGTATTGCGTGTTCCTTTTCTCGTTCTCTCTCTGTGTGACTTGATTTAACTCTTATTTGTCCCTTTTCAATACTTACATTATCCCATTGGGATCCTTTTCTCCTTTTGTGTTTATTTTTCACTACCTGTATTTATTTTTGTCATTTCTTTTAATGTAGCCACCTATCCTCTAATATCATTTAGACTTTCACGGCCTGTGTAGCTATTCACGAGTAATATTTTGGGGTTAAGCCGTGTAATAAACTATATAAACACATTCGGCAATTGCTGATCATGCTATAATACCCGGTCATGATGTCATGTTCCACGGAGTGGATGTTCATGCCCATATAAAACAATATCACCCCAGAATCATCGGGAAGGTGGTTGAAATACATAAATGCCCAGATCATTTCAACCACGATAAAGGCTACAACCTTAGTGAATCATGGCTACCTATTATCAGAACCATCAGAAAGTGATGCTTTACTGCTGCCGTTTGTTTTCCCTAGCATGGGGCTAAAATGGCGGCCCTGTTAGGGCACCATCTTAAGTTCTTTGTTACTTTCTCTTAGTAACCATTGATGCATCGTGTTTCTGTTTTCTCCTGATGGAGAAAGGTAAGGTACCTTTTGAAACGTGCACTGAGTGCCTTTATATAGTTTATTACATGGCATAATCCCATAGTATTACATTGTGAATACGTATCTTCTTATCTTACGCTTCCTACATGAAGACTGAAAATCTATCAAGATAGCCCTTCAGTGAGTATTCTGCCCACCCTCCTCATAAGCTGAGACGAGCGGAAACAAGCTCGTCTGAGATTTAGAAGAGATGGATGTGGAAGCACTGGTATTGATGAGAACAGAGCCTAACTATTTGAAGATGGCAGTGTGTAGAGATGTGGAGATTGTCCTAGTCTTTTTTGTGTTTTCATGTTTGTGCTTGTCCTCTTTCTGTTGCTCCCTCTTCCTACATGACCTTACATTGTGTTCATCATAGTATGTATTCCTTTTCCCTTCTCTCTCTCTCTCTCTCTGGCATGATTTGACGCTGGTTTGTTTCTTTACAATAGAATGGAGATCAAGTATTTCATCTCTCTCCTTCCAGTTCTGTTTAGCTTCACTTACCAAGGAAGGGAACTTCTAGATGTCATACTCCTTGCTGTGAATTACAGTTTGTTATTTGCCCAGGTAAAAGAGTTTGTTTTGTTTTTGCTTTGATTGATTCTTTTTTTCCTTCATATGATTTGTCGGTCGGTCACCATACTGGACTGTTGGTTTGGCCGTCTTCTCATATGACCGAGGTTGGTGGATAGAATCCCAGTCAGTTGACTTTGAAGAGTGCTTAAATATGAGTGAGCCATGTCGCTAGAATTACTGGCATGTTAAATAATGTCTTTCCAGGGCATAATTCTAGTACTAGGGCAATTCTGAAAACTGATGGCATTCAACGGATGTTAAACATACAGAATTATTATTCTGTCTCTAATACAACCCTTTGGTATTGTTACTTCCTATTTGCACCAGCAGTAGTTTATTTTCATGTCTGTTGCTTCCACCTTTCTGCCCAGGACCTGCTGTTATCTTCAGTCACCTTCCAAGGACTTAGCCTGGGAGAATGTAGAGCTGACCATGATGTGCTACCTGAGTCTATATTTCTTGCACTCGCTTGTTCCCAGCTCCTTTCCTTCATCATCCCCATTCAAACTCACTTAATCAACTGTCCTCTTCAAAGCCTGACCTGTATCTTATCATTTCGTATTGACAGGAGTTACCAAAGAGTAGTTGAAACGTTGACATATGTAAAATGTCAACACGGCCTAACATCCCAGAGAAAGATCAAAGCTTGTTAGGCTTTGATTACTCAGATAACAGGAAACAAACATATCGGTACTGTAATCTCATGAAGGACAATACACAACAAAGAACTGGTGTTGTCACATGTATTCTTAGACATTCTTCTCTCTCTCTCTCTCTCCCTCTCTCTCTCTCTCTCTCAAGAGGGTAAACTCTTCTTTTAGCAGCTTTCCTGAGGAATTATTTCAATTATGGAATTATTGTCTGAACAGCTAGTCACAATCTTAACCCATTAATTCCAGATTTTTTGTGTGTGTGTGTGTGTGTATATTTCTTTTCTATAAGACCCTAATAAGAATTGTATGGCCTCAGCTACGCGCAAGCATTTAAATTTGATGTCATCTGGCTGCTTGCTCGTCAATTTCAACGTTCCGTTTTACACTAAGCCTACTAGATTGCACAGTAAACCAAATCTTTCTTGGGTGCCTATGGCTGAGCTTTTAATGAATTTTGTTGGGTGAACACCAAATGTGTTACCAGAGATCTTTTACACACTACATCTTAGACATGGTTGATTGATTTTTTTTTTTCCACCCTAAAAGATCCAACTACCTCTGCTGGGTTTGAACCCACTATTTTGAGATCCAGCCTGCACTCTACCACTTGATCCACAGAGAAAGCTTCTATTAGACCTGATGATACTATTTATATTTGACATTCAGACTTTCGGTTTGGAAATGTTTGCGCATGCCATTTGTCATACCTAGACGCTAGGATTCTGGCTTTTTGATGACTTTCATTTTTTTTTTCTTGACCTATTTACAGTATACTGATAATTTGTATACTATGCCAGAGTTAAATAACGACCTGTACAAGAGAAGTAGCCATGATTAATGCAATGTATAATTATGAAATTATGATTTTCTAGAATGATAAAGATGAGATGACTGCATAAAATTAATGTGGTGTTTCGTTTGGACATAAAGTACATTGGGTCTTGAATATTACTGTGTACGAGAAGTGACATAGAAAGGACATTACCTCCATAAATGCTTGTAGGCTCGGTGTATCATTAGGGTACCAAATGTGTCACAATATGAACACCAACGAGTATAGAATGTAATGAAACAATTAATACACAGTCTTACTTTATATTTGGAGCTCTAGTTTGTTACAATTGATTTGCAGTTACTAGGACCATATTTTCTTCCTTTGTTTTCTTCCGTGTGTTCCATGAGGTGATCACTGCGATCAAATCTCATGAATGCTGAGGTGCAGCTATTTGAACATGTCGGTGAGAGAGACTGTCATCCCACTGCCTGGGGAACACCTAGTATATTCTCAAATAATCATTCATCACTTCTCTAGAAATCCAGTACAGGGTCTTTTGTCTGTTGGCTTTGTTGTACCATGTACAGGTATTCTGCTAGACTATGTAGAACATCCGCATAATCCAACACCAGTACCAGTTTTTACCCCAGACTCCGATGTAATAAGTTCTCATTTTGAATCATCTGATCAGTACCACCTGTAAACGAGTTGTACTTCATAATTAGTTTAGGTGTCGAAACCATAAAACGCTGCTTTTTTTCTTTTCCCTCTCTGTTATCCACGATTTTTCGTGAGGTGGTGGAAGGCGAGTTGTACCTGTACTTAGTGGGGATATTGGTTGATGTGAGCCACTGTTTCCTTTGTAGTTAACTCCATTTGGCAGTCTGATTTCAGTATTTACTTGTAACTGCCAGGATGTCAGATTTTCAACCATTCTGTAATCAGAAAAATTCCTCGAAATATTGTTTTAAAACTACAATATGTAGAGCTGAATATAACTACTCTCCTTCAGTTCCACCTTGAAGCTCTCATCCACGTCAATATATTATTCTGGAGGCTCATTAAAATTGCCAACATCACCTTTGATGTCCTTATATTGTCAAGCACTTAGCCAGCGAGGAACCTTACCTAATAATACAAAAAGAAAAATCCGTTATACAGGGTCACTAAGTACAAACACCTAGGGCTGCCATATGGCAATTACCTGAATAAAACACACTTTGACTAATAATGGCTCAAATTACTGCAGTTTTTTCACATAAGATGCAATGATATCCATAACAATAATTTGAAGCAGAAAGCTAAGAAGACTGTAATAAGTGCAAATAAATATACTTACGCAAAAGCCAGGCTGATTAGCTCCGGTAGTATAGCACTGATTTTCTGATTTCAAGTGGGCAGGTTCGATCCTGGCTGAGTTCAGCCTTGTATCTATAGATTTATCGGCATGTAAAAGAACTCCTGCGGGACCTCAGCATCTCCAAAAAATGCAGAAATAACATTATTATTTACCTAAATAAAACCAATATCCATTGTTTTGCATCTTGCCACAGAATTGAATGTTTGCCCATCAGCACACATTACAGTAAGATGGACCAAATGAAACTGACAATCATCCTGCATTTTTGACATGTTTGCACACAGAACAATAGCTTTTGTGCCATTCTAACAGTAGGTATATGTTGTGTAGGAATTATTAAAAACTTGTATCTGCTTAGTGACCATGGTCGTTAAGGCATCAATTCTACTCTGTATATGCTCCGACACTGTGGTTAGCTGTTTCAAGTCCTGTTAGTCGAAATAAATTTCACCATCAGAATGTTAACTGGCAGGGTAAGAGAGGTGGTGGTATGCAATTTTTAATCACTAGATCACATGCCAATAATCTCAATTCAGTTCAAAACCTCTCTGTAGTGTTCATATGGAGTGAAGGCATATGACTCTGTTGGTGATTTGTCTGTTGTATGGGGACGTTAAGCCTTGAGTAGCCATTGATGTTTTGGCTATGTGCCAACAGCTTCACCCTCACATCATCATCATCACTCATCCAGATGTGCAGGTCGCCCATGGGTGTTACATAGAAATCCTACACCAGGCCAGCCGGACATGTCCTCGGATACTCCCAGCACTAAGAGCCATACAATAAAAAAAAAAATTAAAACTAGTCATTTATAATTGCCATACGACAGCCATAGGTATTGATGGGTTATCAGAGGTTCATATCCATAGTGAAGTGACTTATTCCAAATCTTTTCACATAATCTTATACTGAAAGTAAAATATTAGTAAAAAATCTAACCTGGAGGAAAAATTAATGTGCTTTTGATAATGTAGTAGGCTGTGTGCCAAAAAGCAGTACTGAAAATTGATATTGAACTTAGGAAAAATAAACACGACTCATATTATTATTTAAAGTTTTCATTATTTTTCACTAATGTTCTTTATTTAAAAAATGTTCAAAACGTGTTCCATGATGTTCCAATCAGTACTCATAACATTTGCATAGATTCTGAAGTATGTACGTAAATTATGGTTTCTGCAAGGTGCAAAAAGCGCTATGATGTTTTCTTGCAATTCCACAGTTGTTGGCAGTTTCTCCTGTAAAATGGACTTCTTTAACACAACGCATACATACACTTCAGGTTGTGGAAGGACGGGTGAATGCAACAGATAAGGAAAAATCTGTTACCCGGGAAATTGTCCCTTCACCAAAATGTTCCAGTGGAAAAGTGAACAAGTTTCTCGCTTTGTCGCAGGTGGGTCCATCTTGTTGGAACCATTGAGTATGATGTGCATTGTTTTGTGCATAACAAACTCTTTGCAGATCCCTCAGAAATCAATATATTAAAATTGCCTGGAAACAGCTTTGGCAAATCCATCTGTTCGTTCTACTGGACCAATTTGCTTCATTTTTGTTTTATTCTCTCTGGAATTACCTGCCAGTGAATCATGAGATATTGATAGGTCTCCAAGTTCACCCAGATTTGAGTAATAATAAATTCAAATCATTAAATGATAACTCCAATAATTGCAGGCGAAGGCTTTGCCTAGCCCGCAATACATTCTGTACTTAGCGAGTTTCTAAGTGACTAACACTTTCATTAATATTTTCATATGTGTCATTGCATGCAGCCAGCCATGTTTGATTCCTACCTGTGAAGACAGAGTGTATACACTTCCCCTGATGATGGAAGAATAGTATTCTCTGCTAGATGGGCCTACTCTTTGATTCTCTGACCTTCCTCAACTTCTGAATGAACTCAACAGATGGCAGAACATTCCTAATAACTTACATGCTGTTAAGAGAAAACAATCTACTGTACGTATGCACAAATGAGAAGGTATCAAGTCGACTAGCCTTCTGTATGCCATTAATAAAGTGCAACAACAAACTCTTTAAAAAAAAAGTGGGTAGTCTACTTACCCGAACCAGTATTCAGCCACTTCCAATTGTTTGTTGCTCTATCTCCAGGAAGATCATTTGAAAATGTTAAGATCCAGATATGGCCGAATGAAGTTTAATATTTATTCACTCTGGATGAAGGTAAACATGGCTAAATAAATGCACTGAAGAATTGCTGTCAGATGTAGGTCATTATTCAGATCACTGAGTTAATGTATGACGTTACTTCCAAGCAAGGAGCTTCAGAATTTTCTGTAATTTTTAGGAAAGGCTTTGTCTTCCAATTTAATGTTGAATGAAAATATGTATGTGTTGATTTTCCAATTTGGTATCATTACAACTCCATTTAGAACTGACATTTCTAAAACTAATATCGCTTATTGAATTTTATCCTACAGGATGGATAGGATTGGTGCTTATATTGTATTTCTGTGTAAATGCGGGTTATGGTGGCACACGATTGGGTGCCTGTTGGGCTATTCTGGAAGAGCGATATCCTGAACACAGGGATCCAGTGAGAAATCCATATGCCACAATTGCTTATAGAGCATTTGGCAGAAAGACCAGGTATGATTACTATTTCATTTCAATTTCTATGTTCAATACCGAATGAGACTGCTTAATTTATTATTTGAGTGCTTCTTATTTAAAAAAGGAAATTAAGTACCTATGCAGTAAATTTGTTCATGTTTTTAAAAGATTTGATTTATATGATTGTTACATTGTGAGTCCATAATTTGGGAATGCCTTGTGAAATTTGTGTTGCACTTCATTATAATGATTCTTTGTCATCACCCCAACTATCGGTGTGACAGGCCATTGCAGGCTGGCACATTCATGTATGTTGCCGCTAGTTGGCACTTAAAAAATCACTTGGCCTGATACTAGTCATGAATAAGGTGAAAAAGATTATTGTTAAATTTCTATCCCTCGGATATGTTATGTTTTAATTAAAAGAGAAAGAAATTCATATTCAGCCGTATTGGTTAACTAATCTTAAATAAAAGTTAGTATTCAGACAGCCAGTCAGTACTATTTATTACATATTTATACATGTTTCGTTCTGTTTTAAGAGCTTCTTCAGTTGTAATGAATGAACTGTGTCAATGCACATGTTAATTAACATTGAATTATTTATGATGTTGATACAAAAATCTAACCCACTGAATCAGGACAAAGCACACATGAATAAGAAGGTGTAATAAATAGTATTGATTGGCTGTTTCGTTTTGTTTTATTTTCGATATTTTATTTCTCTAGTGGTAGTGTGTATTAGACGTTGAACCAAGGACCTAGAGGTTAGGCCCCTTAAAACAAATAATAATCATCATCATCATCACCCTGTAGTAGTTGTCATATAGTCTATATTTTTATCTTGTATTCTTGTAGCTTGGTTGTGTCAGGATGTATCCAGTTCACATTGTTCGGTGCAGGCACTGTGTACCTCCTTCTTGCCTCGCAGATAATCCAAGAACTTCTTGAAGATTTTGTTCCAAACATCAGCTTTTGTATTTGGTTTTTGGTTATTGCATTGGTGGTTTGCCCAGCAATGTGGTTAGGTTCACCCAAGGATTTCAGGTATTGTATTATAATAATTTTCATATTATAATGACTGCATAAATATTAATTAATAAATGGTTACTATAATTGAGTCAGTTATAGGCAAGCCATATTTTAAATAGAGGCAAGAATTCAGAAAAGTTAAACTTAATCAGTGCCGGTATAATGGCTGTAATATTGTGGCGGGTTGTCAGGGTTCAGAAAACTAAAATGGCTACACTGAGAGGTACTATGGACTAAATTTATTAAACTTCTATTTACAGTTATTTGCAAGTTTACTCGTGTTCCAGTTTTCCACTTCACACAGCTGGTACTCATAAACATGGTTTAACACTCACATTGTTACCCAAAGAGTATTGTTATTCACATTAGAATTAACCTTTTTATTAACTGTTTTGAGCACTTTTTAAAAAAATATTGTACCGTATTCTTTTCCTACATGCGCAATTATACCCATCAGTTGTATTATTCTGGTTTATATAACTTGCATTTTATTCTCTAGATATTTCATTTCTTAATAATTGTGATTGTGTATGTTTTATCTTACCCCAAGTGCGGCATTATTTGTTATAACTGACACGGCATAAGCCCAAAAGCCTATACAGTATCATGTCTATAAGTACGGGCCGTGGAAGCATTAATGGCAACATAACTGTATTAGTTCAGATTTTATAATGCGAATTTTATTCTGAATGCAAGGATGGGTTAGTGTGATTCTGTTCTAGCGTATTGTGTATCAGCTGATCGTTCTCGTTAACCACTTGGCGTCACTGCTCCAACTTCTGGTGAACTGTCAAGTCGAATATGAAGGGCCTGCTGATGCGCTCAGAGCTGCTTTCCTTCTAGTGTTGAGTCAGTGTGACTCAACCCTGAGGGGTGTCAGGTGATTTGGACACATCATAGGGAGTTGTTTTCCATCTCAAACGCAATCAGACCATTCCATCTGACAAGAAGATTCCCCCTTTCCATTCACATCAAGTGTTGAATGTTACAAAAATTTGCTTAGTTGTACACTGCTATTTCATTTATTCATCAAGAAACTTTAAGATCCCTTTATCTTGGGAAAATTTTCCAAGTGGTATTTTAGGAATAACACATCTTTTACATCAAGAGATGTCAAATAATGACAGTGAAGGAAAAACCAAAGACTCTTTAGACGTTTAGACCTTTTATCCTTTCAAGGACAGGTTGTTTTTAATAAGAGTGGTTAATGTGTTTTACTTATTTAACCTGTGTTTTTATGCATATTTTAACTGTCAGTCAAGATCACGGAAGATGTCCCGACTAATTTTAAAACCAACTAATGTTATTTTAATTTAAGAAAAATCTTAAGATTTTAAAGTGGTGGAAAGGTGGAACTTCTCAAACGCACAAGTTGGAATTTGTTATATATGATAATTCCACCATGGACCGAGCTCGATAGCTGCAGTCGCTTAAGTGCGGCCAGTATCCAGTATTCGGGGGAGAGTGGGTTCGAACCCCACTGTCGGCAGCCCTGAAGATGGTTTTCCGTGGTTTCCCATTTTCACACCAAGCAAATGCTGGGGCTGTACCTTAATTAAGGCCACGGCCGCTTCCTTCCCATTCCTAGCCCTTTCCTGTCCCATCGTCGCCATAAGACCTATCTGTGTCGGTGCGACGTAAAGCAACATGCAAAAAAAAAAAAATCCACCATGGACCAAGATGAAATTCATTACTTGTAATAAGTCATATGTTCCGAGCTGTCAGTGGAGAGATGCTGTGGAATAATATTAGTAGGTGAATAAGCTTGAGTGGAGCTTCTAAAATTAGGAAAGATCATAATATGAAAATAAAGTTGGAATTCAAGAGGACAAATTTTGGCAAATATTCATTTATAGGACGAGGTGTAAGGGATTGGAATCATTTATTAAGGGAAATGTTCGATAAATTTCAAAGTTCTTTGAAAATATTTAAGAAAAGACTAGGTAAACATTTGATAGGGAATCTGCCACTTGGGCAATGGCCCTAAAAGCAGTTAGTTGATTGATTGATTGATTGATTGATTCACTCATTCATTCATTCATTCATTCATTCATTCATTGATTCTTTCTATTTAAGCCTAAAACAATCTATTCAATGCAGAGAAATATATCTTCATTCAAGTTTTATGTTTAAAACAACATTATTTTCAGAGAAAAGAATTACAGATAGATTGAAGAATGTTAACTTAAAAATACATTAAACTGTCCTATTGTTTTAATTTGTGTATGCTGAAGTGCATGCATTATGTTATATTCATGGAACCAATCTATATTACCTCCTAACGCATAACTTCATTTTGCAGACAACAGTCAACTTCGTTGCTGTCTTCATAAGTACATGCAAAATTTAACTTAGATGTTTCATTGCTGCTTCAGTTAATAATTAGTAACCAGTGTTTTGATTTTATGCCTTAGAATACTATACATGTAGTTCATATCTCAATGTTTTCGTGGAAGTTTATATTTTCTCAGCAGAGAGTTTGACACATGGATAGGGTTATATAATAGTATGAAACATAATGAGCTCATTAGCCTAGAAAAAGAAGGAAGATTTTATGAAAAATAGAATACCATGTTTATTCGCCTATAACAACCTGGTTTTGTTTCTCCTTCTAATTTTCAACTTCAAAAATAGGGGACAGTATAGTGCGTAAAAATTTCACATAATGTTAGGTTGCCATGGTTTAAAAGCAGAAAAAGAAATGCCTAACATCTTTAAATCTACACACAATATAGTTATTTAAATCTACAGTATATTTCTGCAAAAAAGTTATATTAGCACAGTTTAACAGTTTTGTGTCAGCCCCATCTTGCATGACTGAGCACCCCGCCACAGCCACGCAACACAGCACGGAGTTCAAAGCTGCGCAGCGTTGCAATGTCCAAAGTCTTACAGCAAAGCGGTGAAATTCAATCACTTTGTTGGTATAATCTGATGTGAGCTGTTGGCACATTGATGTCCTTCTCAGCAAACTTAGTCCATTCCGGCACATGTTCTGAACAACCTCTACTTTTTTTTTTTAATCCGTCCCCTCTATATAAAGACATCGGGCAATTTCATGCACTTTAAAGTGCATCATTTCAGGATTTACAGCATTGCCATTGTCTCTTGGTTCTCTAACCCACTCCAGAACTGTTATGTTCACATTTTCATATTTTCCTCTCTACATCACAGATGGAATTAGATGTTTTCTTTACTCCCAATAATTTATCTTTCTGGTTATGCCAATAATGAATCATACTCGGCTGCACTTCGTATTTACAACTTGGCGTTCTCACTCCATTTTCTGCAGCATATTCTAACATATTCAACTCAAAGGTTGCCACATAGCGTGTTCTCTTGGTCATTTTCACTCCCGCTTGTGTATTAGACGCTTTCATAATTTCATACTACACACAGCCGTGCAGGGCGTGGAGCTCGGAAGCTGGAAGTGCATTGAGTAATCTAGGGTAAGGATGAGAGAGCAGCCAAGGCCAATGCACTGCTGGTGCAGAAGCGTGGGTTTATCATTAACTGAAATGTTGCACTGGAAAGATTTTTGCAACATTTTTTTTTTTTTTTTTCTTTTCAATTTCCCCCTTGATAATAGTAAAAACTTACGGGGGTGGGTGTGTTCGGTGTTATAGGCAAATAAATTCAGTAAATAAATAACATCAAGCTGCACTGAGAATTGACGGTAAAGTGAGTTCTTGTTTCATAGTACTTACAGTAGTCTGGCAAGGCTGTAATTCTTCACCTTTGTTTTTCATGGATCATTTACTGAAAGGTATAAAATGGCAGGAAGGGAATCTATTGGGTGGAAATGTAATAAAAAGTTTGGCTATGCTGACGACTTGTCTTAATGATAGACTATGCTAAAAGCCTGCAATCTAGTATATTGGGGAATTAAAAAGAGGTGCAGCGAGTATGATTGAAAATGAACATTTCCAAAACTAAAGTGATGTCAGTAGGGAAGAAATCTAATTGGATTGAATGTCAGATCAGAAGCTCAAAACTAGATCATTACTAAATGCAAATATCAACAACAAATTAAACTTAAACAGCAATCACAAAAGGCAAAGGGATATGTCAAATTCACCTTTAATAACCCGAGGATTTATGAGATCACCAACTTATTCAAGGAACACAACACCAAAGTAGCTTTCTCTACCAACAACATGAAACATAGGTTCTTTAATCACAATAAAGCTAATAAACTTAAGGATGACGAATTCCAGGAATCTGGCATTTATAAGCTAACATGTACTTAGTGTAAAAAAACTTACGTGGGACAATCAGGAAGGAACTTCTTAATTAGATATCAAGAACACGTCAATGCAGAAAAATACAGAAGATTCTCTGCCATGGGAACTCATATGAAAGAGACTAACTACAAATTCACTAATATCAGACAGGACCTTCAAATCATCTGTATGATCAATAAAGGAAATCTAATGAACAACCTGGAAAACATCCACATCGTTCTTGATAAATTAGAAAACGGTGAACAGAATCTTAACAAAAACAACGAGCAAAAAACATCTTATACGAGCATATCAGTAAATACTTGGAATGGGTAGACAGGAAACAGACGAGACAGACAAGAGATATAATCAAACACGACATCGCAGAAGCACAGCCTAATCTTCCTCCTCCCTCACATGATATATTAGATGATGACAGAACTCTACTTCCCTTCTCTCCAGAGTATTGCACGAACTGTCAGACTGTGTCACATCGCTACTACACTAGGTCGCGCTCAAAGACAGACCATCTGGACAGCGCAGAATAAACTTCTTTTCCAAATAAGAACGAGAGGCAAGATGTCCTGATCAGGTGACCGCCATTTTATAACAAAGGAGTCACCAAAGAACTTTTACCTAACAGTCAACACAGCAATTTTTTTCATTATAACCTAAGAGTATCACTTGTGCTTATTTTCCTAATGTTTTTTCATCTTAGTTTTTTTCTTTATACAGCTGAAGATGGCCACTAAGTGGTCGAAACATGTTCTGTAAGTGTTAATATATATTCAATTTTGCCTGAGGCATAAAATAAAGTATCGATTAGGTGGTTCTTTATATTAACTTCTTGATTATACTCATCGATACGGTCATGAAATGGACGACTTGTAATAAAATGATTGCATGACAGACTATCAGCTGAAACCAAAGAAACGAAAATTTATTCTCCTGGTCGATAACTGCCTTGCTAGTCCAGTAGTCCTCAATCTGCATTGCATAAAGCTTGTAGTTTTACCTCCAAACGTCACTTCAGTTTTACAATCTATGGACCAAGGACTTATAAAATTTATTAAAATGCAGTACAGGAATCTTGAAGTGATGAACATGTTACAAAAAATTTAGGAAGGTAAAGAAACAGGGTTTCAACATTCTTGATGCAGTGTTAAAAGATATCAGAAGCATGGGAAAATGTCATACAAAGGTCCATTGGCAATTGTTTTAAACATGCAGGTCTCAAAGATCTTTCTTCACCTTCCCACAGTGAGGGCAACATGTTTTCAGAAACAGCTGATAGTGCTTATTGTGATGAGGAGGAGGAGGAGGAGGAGAACATTCCTTTGGTGTGATTAGTGCAAGAACTTGGTCCATCTTTTGTCAACCTGTGAAACAGAGGACTTCGCTGAGGTAGACAACAATCTAGCCGTGCGCACCTCCGCGAGTGAAGAAGAAATTATAGCTGCCATCCAAAGTAAACACATGATTGACAAGAATGAAAACAAAGAAGAAGAACAGTTTTGTTTTGCTGTCACTTAACGAAGCTCTCAGTGCAGTGACAACTTAACAAAAATGTCTTGCTTTTAAAGAAGAGTTTAATACAAATGACAATGATGAGGAATTAAAATGAATGCAAAATGTGTATGCACGCCTGAAGTGCACAAAGCAAACAAAGATAACTGATTACCTTAAATATTACAGTATATTGTGGAATGCGTTACTACATTGTAATTCATAGTTACGGAAACTAAACAACACCCTTTGCTAAAATAATAATTGTACCAGAGGTACACCCGCTACGCCCTGCGCATTTAAATTAAGCACCTTGTAGAAATATAAACCTTGCAACAAGTAGTATAAGAAGATTGAACATTTCTCAACAGATGTCGCTACTATAAACTTATGTTGTGCCCTCTGCTGTGAAGATGAACTATTAAAATTCAAGAGTAATTTTGTATGTAGAGGTTTCCTGAACTGGAATGCTTAGCTTTGCTTTTATTATTATTATTATTTTTTTTTTTTTTGATGTGCATAAGTTATCAACACTTCTAGCTCTTCCTGCCAATTTTTGAACCAGGTTGTCTTTGTGATCGCTCCAGTCTAAGTATGTTTTCGTAAAGGAGGCGGGGGCCGCCTTATCCATCTTCGGGAGGTCCACCAGCTGAAGGTAATGGCAGATCCTGTTTAAAATCTGATAGTCTTTGAAAGCTAGCTCGAGGGGAAGGTTTCATATCTTTGGTAATGTAACTTTATTTTCTAAAATGTAAATTACAAACCTTAAATGTAAATTTCTATCAATCCGAAAGAACTTAACTGAAATCAGGGAATAGAGAGTGAGGTACCCTCTCATATTCCCTCTTAACTTGATCTTGAGGTGACTATGTTTTTGTAACCTTTAATATCTATCTTGTAATTTCTGCATCTTAAATATTTTTCTCCATCTAGTCACCTCCGTAGTATAGGCTTAGCCTCTGTAATGTCGGGCCATCAACCCAAATAGGATTGTATTTATTTAATGTAAAATTTAAGAAATGCAAGTGTTCGCCTCCTCACCGTTTTGGTTGTTGGGCCAGTAAATTTAACCTTTTGTTTTTACTGAAGGCCTTGTAGAATGTGTTACGTAAGTTTTGGGTATCTAAACAACATTGCGGTACAATTTTGTAACGTCGCCTAAGAAGTAACGCTAATGCAGACAAAAACTAACTATCAATAAAGTCCCAGTAAATGTATATTAATGTATATTAGTGCGCAGTGGAATGATAAGAGGGCCATCAGGACTGATGATTATAAGGGCAAATCAAGACATGTATGGTATATATAAATAAATATAAATATTTTTTTATTTTTGAACCAGCAGAAAGATACCAATATATACTCTAGCAAGAACAATTTGAAAGGGATTTTTTTTTTTTTTTAATAAATACCCCCTGTGGGTGGGGGACGCAGATGAAGAATACACCCACGGTAACCCCTGACTGTCTTAAGAGGCGACTAAAATGGGCCCAAGGGGCTCTGAACTTGGGAGTGTGGATTGGCGACCACGGGGCCCTTAGCTGAGTCTTGTCATTGCTTCCACTTACTTGTGCCAGGCTCCTCACTTTCGTCTATCCTGTCTGACCTCCCTTGGTCAACTCTTGTTCTTTTCTAACCCCGATGGTATTAGAGCTTTTGAGGCCTAGGGTGTCTTTCATTTTCACACCCTTCGTGGCCCTTGCCTTTCTTCGTCCGTTACTTCATCTTTCGAAGTGACAGGTCCCTTCTTTCTTCTTCTTTTCTCTCTCTCTTTACCCCTTGTGGGTGGGGGACGCAGAGGAATAATACACCCACGGTATCCCCTGCCCGTCGTGAGAGGCAACTAAAAGGGGCGACAAAGGGATGATTGAATTAGAACCATGAAACTACTTTTGATTCGTACCATCACGCGGGGAACACCCTGGGTTGCCTGTACTTGCGAGTAGTACCACTATATTAGGTACAAAATAGGTTTGTGATTAGTAGCAGCAAAGAGATTGGTCTGTGGGTTTCCAATACCGGTGCGTCATACCCATGTGAGCAACACCGCAGGTCTGGGCGTTGCCTGTGAGTTGTACCACTATGTTAAAAATTAAATAATTGATTAGTACCCACTATGTGAGGAACACCACGGGAATACCGGCACCCGTGACTAGTACACCTAGGTGAGGAACCTCATCGGTTTGCGTTGGCTATGAGTGGCGCCATTGTGTGAGAAACACCATAGGTCTGCTTTACCTGTACGAAGTACAATACTTGTGAGTAGTACCATCTTGTGTGGAACACTGTGAGTCTTTGCTACTTTTGATTAGTACCCCAACGTGACAAATACCATGGTTCTACTTTACTCGCGACATGTACCATTCTGTGGGGCCTTAGACACGGATTTTGGACCCCTTTAGACATCAAGCATCCTCGATTCAGGATTATGCTTTATAAGTGGTCCCTTGATCAGTAATACTATTATTTCTGATCTTTTTTGCGTGGATCCACTGTTTGTTTGTTTATTATTATTAATTTTTTTTTTTTGTTTTTTTTTGTTCATGTCCATCCATTCATTCTTCATGACATTTTCTTTGTTGCCATTTCATTTCGTACCATTAGGGGCCAATGACCTCGATGTTAGGCCCCTTTAAACTACAAGCATCATCATCTTTTTAATAAAAAGAAAGACCGTATAGTATGAAAAGGGAGTGTAGAAATAAATTAATATTTGGTAAGATTGAGAAAATGGAATGTACGAATAAATATAATTAAATTTAGATCATAACAATTAAAGAAGAATCAACTACAAATTGAAAAACTGTATAGAGAAAATGGAATATACAAATAGATTTTAATTAATACTTGGGAAGATGTTTTGAGTGTAGATGGTGAAAAAGGAAGTGTACAAATAGATACAAATAAATTTAGAGTAAAACAATTAAAGTAGATTAGACTGCAAATTAAAAGGCTGTATAGTGAGAATGGGTACAAATAGATATCAGTAAATTTAGGATATACATGAATTCTCAAAACGTGGCTGATAACCAACTTGAAGAAAGTTAATATTTTTTAAAGCTTGTAGGTGAATAATAAATCTTGCAAATATAATAATTAAACCTAACAGCGATGCTAAGGGTAAACATGTGCAAAATAAACGCAATGGTGGACAAATACGTGATATACACAAAAAGCATTATAAGCAATTCCAAGTACATATTCAGAAGAAATAGATTATAAGAAAATTCATTAACATAAAGATGTGAGACGTGATTTAAAAAAAAAAAAAAAAGTTGATCGAAGGGATCATAGCACATACTTAGAATTTATAATGATTGTAACAAGTTCCATAACAACATGAGTGTGCCTTAAAATGTGAAACATTAATAGCAAACTAGTTCCAAGGGATCATAGTACATGCTTAGGATTGTAGTGATAGTCACACATTCGATGAAAATACAAGTATGCATAAAAATATGAAATATGATGGGAAATCTTATACACGGTACAAAGCTAGTACAACCTATGGTATAAAGTGTCGGGATGGGAGAAATAGGATACCAAAAGAACACAACGCGAAGTGTACATGGTAAATGACCATCCAGTTGCATAATTGCAAGTTGACATGAATAAAGGTAAGTTCTCAGCAGAAGTATCTTGATTGTCGACAAAGTGTAGAGCACTCCCCCAACTCCTGCCAAGATGCCCGTAGAAAAGTAAAGTTAAATTTAAATTTAAATAGGAAGGTCTCCATATCTTCATATCTCTCACCTCAAGGTAGCAGCAGCGAAGTGATAGGCAGATAAAATCTCATGCCTCAACAAGGTCTTGTGGTATTTCTAGTTCTCGATTCCACCTGCCGAAATAGGCAGGGTGGCGAGAATATATAGACGGAGAGATTATTCTAGAAAGTGTATCGTGACAAACAGCTGAGCTGGTGACGTATGATGTCAGCACAGGAAACAGATGAGGATTAAATATGGCGACCAGACGAATATTAGCGGAAGGGAGTGAGGGATTAAACGTGAAAACATATGCAGGGTAGAGATGAAGAGGTAAGTTCACCAAAACTGTGAAGTCAGTATATATACAGTAGCACACCAAGTAGGATGGCACAAATGGGTACTGGTTACCCCTGTTAAACTCTATATTATTCTTTTATGTTAAAGATATCTGACTAGACAGCAGACCTAAAGTGTCGGACAAATGGTTCAGGGAGGTGAGAAAGGATCTCAGACAGGTGGGACTAAATTCGGAAGACATCTCAAACCGAACAAAGTTTAGGTCAGTGATCGACAGATTTCAGGGATTCCATGACGAACCAAAACTTAACCGTGGGTGGACGGACGAAAGAAGACAGGCTGCCAGAGAGAGGATGCTGAAGTTCTGGGCTGTGAGGAAGGCTTCCAGAAACATGTAATTGTTATCTAACGTGGTCTCTAATGGCCGTAAACGAATATATATATATATATATATATCTGACTGTTGAGTATTTAAGACAGTGAATATTGTTTGATTTTGTTAAATGTAGGTTGTGCTTTTGATAGGCCTGGAAAGTGCACATTTTTGAAAATAGTTTTCTAAGTCTAAATTGATAGAGCAATAATGCTCTTCCTGTTGATGTAAAAGAAATTGGGAGATCCGTTTCCTTGACTGTTGGTTGAAAGGAGCCGCAGTGATCATGTATAATTGGTAATTAGGGAGGTGCCAGCTCAAGCTTGCTAATTTGTTATTAGTTGATTGTTTCGATTTTCTAAAAGTTGTTACCTAGCTTATGAGCTTAACTTGTGAAGTCTAACTTTTGAAAAGAAACCAGAAAGATATAAGGAAGAAATGTAGCTCAAATTTTCAAGTTTTAAATTAATCTTCTGACTTCTATATCCACCCATTCATGCCCGCACCTTCTTTCACCTCTGTGATCCACACAATCCCCGGAACAATAATAATCGTATGGCCTCAGCTGCCATGTGCAGACATTTGAATTTGACACCATGTGGCTGTCTGTTCATCAGTTTCGATGTTCCGTTATACTCTAGGACTACTTGATGGCAGACAGAGTAAACCGAATCTCCCTTGAGCATCTGTGGTTGAGATTTAGTTCATTTTGTTGGATAAATGCCATTTGTGTCGCCAGAGATCTTTTACATGCTGACATTGTACGACATGGAGTGTCGAATGGACTTTTTTCCGCCCTTTAAAAATCCGACTAAGTCTGCTGGGTTTGACCTGCTATCTTGGGATCCGCAGGCTGACACTATACCATTGATCCACAGAGGCAGTCTCTCTTATACTGCATTATGTTTTCACAACCTCATTGTTACTCATTATCCTGTTGGGAATCTTTTTCTCCTTTTGTGTTTGTCCTCCTTTCTTGATCTTTTACCACCTATATTTATTTTTATCTTATGTTTCTTTCCTTTTCTTGTATTTATCCAGCTTTCTTCTTATCTTCCACCACCTGTATCAAGACTTAAAAATGTGAATGTTGATCCCGATGAAGCTGGAAAGCAGAAACGAGCCTGTCAGGTTCTGAGAAATGATTAATGTGAACACAACTGAGATTGATGAGGAGAGACCCTATTGTTCAAAGATGGCAGTGTATGAAGATGTGGAAAATGTCCTTGTGATTTTGTTTTTTCATGCTTGTCCTTGTTTCCTCTTACTGTTGCTCCCCTTTCCCACACTGACCTGCCACTTTGTTTATCCTATTATGTGTTCCTTTTCTTGTTTCTCACTCTATACATATGCCATGGACTGTGGCCCATGCATAAATATGGCCTTACCTGTCATTGTATTAATTCTATTAAATTAATTAATTAATTAAATAAATAAATAAAAGAAATAGCCTTGTAAATCCCCTATGGGCTATGGCCTCATGCAATGCTGGGATAATGCTTAGTTTAACAGGTGCACAGCTTCTGAGGAGCATTATTATATAGATTACTAGCTGATGTACCCATGCTTCGCTACGGAATTCTACATTTTATACAGAATTGTAGGTTAGGTAGAGTACACGTTGTGAGCAAAACTGTATTAAATTGCATAGTTCTTAACGTTACCTTGGAAAATCGACAGAGAAATCACCAAACATCTTTTCTCATATGAAGACTGCGTTAGAGAATTTTCAATGTAATGGTAGGCCCGCTTGCCTACCATCAGTCACAATCAGGTTGGGGAATTGCATTATAATGGCAGACACTCACTCTCCACCTGCCTTTTTACATCCTCAGAAAGAATGTCTTTGTGGTTTTCCCAACTGAAATGAACATAGGCCATTACTATGACGTCAATAGGAATGGCGCAAGTAAAAGCAATGATTTCACATGAAATACTCGATCAAATGAAAAACCACACATTTTCTCACTGTTAATGAACAGTACTACGCTGCTGATCTAACAGTCCAAAGTTCCAGGGCTGGAATGACCAAGCCACAGACAGCCGTGATCTGTGAACACCCTTGGTCTTTTTTTGGGTGGTTGAATAGTGGAGAGTGCCAGGCAAAAAACTATGTCCTCCTACTAATCTGTTTCCTAGGAGTACCCGATGAATCGGAAAATCTCAATTCACTACACTGGCAGTGGAGAAATCTACCTGACTTGGAGGCAATTTCTTCCTCTAAGACAGAGGAGAAACCCCCTCTTCACTGCTAATTTTGAATAAAATGAATGTAGAATTGAATAAAAATGAATAGGAAGAAGCTCTTTTAACACTAGGTTTACAGCAGCGGTCAAAATGACCGTTTTCAGTTTTGTTTTCTCTGTCACTCTCGTTATACGGCTAGAACATACAAAACCTTTGGTGGCTTTTATTGATATTAAGTGTACTTTTCGGCATATAGCTTCAAAAACCCGTAACTCCTTTCTAGTTAACGCTATGAGGTCATATACTTACTTTTACCGGACGGTCATTTTGACCGGTATTGCAGTAGCTACCCGATCAGACTTTTGTGGCATTCATTTAGAACGGGATATCATTTTAACAAGCCGTTACAGTGTACTTTATTACCGTAGTATCGAATAGAACTTATTGTTGTGCTGCAATGGGACAGCTATTGGCTCCTTTCAAACAATGATACAAGTACACTGACAGGAAAGTATAGTCAGTATTTGTTCAGTAATGAAAGGTGTGCAATCGTAACGAGCAATCAATTGCCGTGTTCACTCATTACAAACATTCAAACTAGATTTCCAGATTGTTTGTAATTACACCGAAGAAACATATTTTCGCGTAGTCTGCAAATAGATGCCGAAATTCTGAAGCATAAGCATATACTTTCCCCATCACAATCCAGCGATGAATCTTTGACTGATTTACACCTCGATAATTGCGAAGACGTGTGTAACTTGACACACAGAAATAGAATTTCCATGTGAACATGAAATCACACAGCATCCTTCGACCTGAAATGTTAAGGAACTACCCGCCAAATGGCGACGTACGCACACTAGCAAAGCAGCTGATGACAAAGGTAAGCCTATTTGAAGTTAGTTATTTTGTATTTACGTAATTCTGTGTACAGTGTAAGTAAGTATTGTATTATATTTTGCAGGTGAAGGAAACACTAAGGAAGATAAAATACTAGCAAGGAGCACGATATCAACACATGACGGTCGGCGAGGAAGAAGTCGCTTTGGTTGGAACAGTGCGGACTCTTGTTGATCTACAAAGCCTGCCAGGTCGTCGAGGACAGTAAAATATACTGAGGGAAGTCCGAGGTCCCACAGGACATGCAAAACGCCACATTGAAGGAACTTGTGCCGCTACAGCTTGTCATCTTTTTATTGACGAATCCAAACTGCACCACATCGAATGATATACTGCGGTTGGAGCCCGCGAAGTTCTGAACAATCCTGAACGGACACTTTATTTGGAAGAATTGGACGCTGTCATTGACATTTTATATGCACGCGGAACTTATGAAGCTGGCACGAACATTCTCGATCTGTGGTCACAGAAGCGGGGGTCCTGGAATTTTCTCCCAAACTATGGCACAAAACCGTTTCCCGAATATCATGAGGTTTCTTTGATTCGAAGAAAACTCTACCAGCAGGGATCACCTGAAAATTGATAGATTGGCGCTTATATCTGTTGTGTGGGACAAATTTATATTTAATTTTACTATTTGCGTCAGACCAAGTGAGATCATTACCGTGGATGAACAACTCTTTCCATCGAAAGCTAGATGCCATTTATGCAGTATATGGCCAATAAACCAGAAAAGTTTGGTATGAAATTTTAGTTGGCTGTCGATGTGGAATCCAATTACTGTATGTTGTAAACGGTTTTCCCTATCTTGGAAAAGATGAAACGCGACCCACCGATCGGACCCTAAGTGAACACGTATTATTGTGTCTTGCTGAGTTTTTCATCAATCAGGGAAGAAGTGTGCAATGGGAACAAGACAATTGAAAGGTATGCAATCTGTAGAAAACTGGCCTGTGGTTAAGTTCACTTCAAAGGTGACCAAGCAGAGTGTGTGTGTACAGTGCGACAAATAAGTTGAAAAGTAGAAAGTGACATTCATGCAGATATGTATATAATGTAAGCTAAAATGTGTAAGAACATTCTGCCTTACTAGTGTACTTATTTGTTTATTTACTTATTCATAATAGTGTTTACAAATCAGCCATGATATTAATTAAATTATGGTCTATGATGTTTTTATACTCAATTCGAACCTTTTTCCGGCACCAATATCCTCAAGAAACGAATACGTGCCACTATCGGTCAAAATGACCGCTTCGGTAAAAGTAGGTAGAAAGAGTGTTTGGTAATCCTAGTGTTAACACATTCACGCCCATATCAGAGTTATTGCCTATAGCGCGTGACCATGCTATGGACTGTATCCGAGTTAGCCCGGATAAGCGCATCCTTGATTTGGAGCCGTTCCTATGCAGCTGAAATCTATTTTGGTCACAAATATGTACGAGACAGATGAAGGTAATACCCTTATGAATGCTTCTACTCACCAAAAACCACATGGCCACGGCGATTTTCCCTCCCAATGCACTTTTTGTTTTGTTTTATTTTGTTTCTGAAGGTAGCCTAGCGCTGGCCCAACTAGCTGCGTAGTTGGTTTGTGATTGCACAAGTGTGTGTATAATGGCGATCTGAAGTGTAACCATGGGGTGTAGGGACAATGTAAATGATGCAAGTGGTGCAAATTTACAAAGCACAGTTTTTCAGCTGCTTGAAAATTATCTTGGCCAGGGGTATACAGTCTATATGGACAATTATTACAACAGCGTTGGACTCGCGGAACAATTACGGGAACAGAACACTGCCGTATGTGGAACAATACGGTCAAATAGGGGTGTACCAAAAGATCTAAAGGAACACCAGGCAATTCTCAAACAGGGGGGGAAATGACTTTCAGGTGGGACGAGGATGTATTGCCTGTTTCTTGGAGGGACAAGAAGGTTATTACTATGGTAACTACCATCCATTCGGCAGAAATGGTTAAAACAAACAAATCTGGAAAAATACAAATGAAACCAGAGTCGGTGACCGACTATAATCAACACATGCATGGTGTTGATACTGCAGACCAGTACTTCGCACTCTATCTTTTCATGAGGAAAACCATAAAGTGGCCAAAAAGGTTTGTTTTATTTACTATACTGCTCACTTTTTAATGCATTTTGGCTCTTCCAGAACTCAAATCCTCAAATCAAAAACATTTCTGAATTTCATGCAGACAGTAGTTAGTAACATGCTCCAGGAAAAAAGTGAACCCGGCATACAAGTACAGTCACCTCTCTCTGACATCTCAGCTCCATCCACTTCATCGGCTCCAAGTCAACGTCCCGCGATTTTGCCGCCAAAAGAACACCAGCTAAGGATCCACCATTTAGGTTAGATGGGAAGAGAAAAGAACCATCAAATACAGTCAAGTTCCCCTCAAGAAGGTGCAAAGTGTGGTTCAAAAATAAAATTGTTAGTGAAACACGCTATGTTTGTGGAAAGTGTGATGTTCCCATTCACCCAGGACAGTGTGACATTATCTACCACACCCTACAGAGATACTAGAGGAATTCATTGAGGTATGTGGAAAATTTTGTTTCCATATCTTATTTAGTTTAGAACTTATTGTGAAACGAATTAGTTGTTGTTTGCTCTGCCACTAACAGCTGGAATAGCTTGGCCAGCCCTTTAAATAGCCATCTCAGATTATGGGCATGAATATGTTAAGAAACGGCTCTTGGAATGTATCTAAATTGTAATTCTAGGCCAGGTCGTACTACTACTACCACGTGTGCCTCTGCCTTCAGAGTGCATACTGCTCATTCAAAACAGCACGTCAGAGTAGGGATCGTACAGCTGGAATACTGATGAACCCGTGAGTTAAGTACCAGCAGTACGGTATCAGAAAATGTATGAGCCAGAGCAATGACATGCTTAAGAAGAAAGTTTTCTGACTCCCCAGCTATTTTCCACCAATATCGGAGTTGAGCGGCAGCATAAGAGACAAAGAACGTCACCACAAACAATGGTCAATGTAATGTTATTGTTGATCAATGTTATGCGCTTTCAGTATTGTAGGCCTTCACATTTAGTTTTCTTCCAACTCTGAAATACCACTCTTATCATAGTCAGTACGGTAAAATTGAATAAAACATAAATGGTTGGAAATTGTATTCTCTATAACTTTTGTTATGTAGTATTTTTCAATAGGATCAATAACATAGGTATTTAAAAATTTAATTTTAGGCGCCTTCGCCTAAACTAAAATTTCATACAGGGCACATAAAATTGTTTATAACTTAGACTGTAGTTACTTATTCCCCGACTCTATATAATGACTTCATTAAATTCTGTTAACCCATTTTCTCGTGGCTCGGCGTTGATATGGACTTGGCAGCTAAAATACATATTCATGAATCTCTGTGTTATCAAAGCCGGTACGGTAACGATGTACAATATAAATGATCGGAAATTTAATTCTATATAACTTTAGTTACGCAGTATTTATCGATAAGACCACTAATAAATAAATATTTGAGAATTCGATTTTAGACTTTCCCCTAAACTACCATTTCACTCAGCGTGAATAAAATGATTTATAGCCTAGATTGTAGTGGTTCATCCCCCGACTTCACATACCGATTTTCATTATATTCTCTTCAGCCGTTTTCTCATGATGCATGTACATACATACATACATACATACATACATACATACATACATACATACATACATACATACATACAGACAGACAGAAATTATGGAAAAAGTATTTATTTATTTATTTCTTCCTTTCTTTCTTTCTTTCTTTCTTTCCTAGTTTGTTTCGTTAGAACGTATTACTGCTTACTGCATGTTGTACACATTTACCCCTAGTGGATGCAATTGTGTCTTTCGAGATCAACAATTCGCAAAAACGTATTATTGTATTATTGACACTTGTACAGTTTTTCCCTCAAGGAGGGTTGAGGGTTCTTTGTGAAAGCACACCTCTGGACATTTCCTTCTTGCATAGCTTCTCCTCAGAATGTTTGTGGAGGTGTCTTTTAAGCTTGTGCTTTTCCCCACATGGAAATTCTATTATGTGTTCTTATTCATGTTTCTATTGTTCTGTGAACTATTTGATTGGTCACTTTTTCTTTTCTTTTCTTTTCTTTCTGATAACTGTTGCTACAAAGTTCATTGAATAACTCTAACATTTAATTTTTTTATTTAAAGTCTTTGTATGTAAAAAGTAAATGATATTTGACTTTTTTTAAATTTCATTATTTCAGCATTGTTGGTGTTGGTGCTCTTCTCACAACTGCGTTCGCTTGTGTTTTGATTTTTACCGAAATAGTCATGGACGGCTTACGAAATGTGAATCCTGTTAAGCATAAAATACCTGATTTCAAGAGCTTTTTCCTAGCATTTGGAACTATTTTGTTCTCATTTGGTGGTGCTTCTACGTTCCCAACCATTCAGAATGATATGCTACAGAAGAATAAGTTCTCTACTAGTGTAACTATTGGATTTGCAGGTAATAGATCACTATATTCTTTAACAACTTCATCTTCTGTTAAGTCTTTTTTGTAAACATACATGTAAAGATATCCCTTTGCCTAGCTATTTATTAAGTAGGGTTGGTAAAAGCATTCTTTTTAAAGAAAACAAAAAACTGGATGTTTTGGTTAAAACTGATTTTTGTTTAAACTACCTTTTCTCCGCATTGATATTGTATTATAGAAAAAATTAAAAAATCTTGCTTTCCATATTAAACTTTATTTAATTCAAAACCTGTTTATTTAAAAACATTATTTAAAATAATTGTGATTAATAATAATAAATACAGCACTGTTAGTAAGATGGCTTTGATATTTTATAATGTACTTTCTTCATAACCGTAACAATTTTACAGGAAGAAATACTTTTCTGTATTAAGGTGCTTGCTTTATCAGATGAAAACCAAATAAACAGGTAAACTTTCAAATATACAGGGTTGAAAAAGACTATTATCTAAATATGTGCATTTTCTTCATAACTCTTAACGGTTTACAAGTGTCACTTTTGTATTCGGAAGATAGTGGGATGAAACCTCACTGTCAGCAGTTCTGAAGATGGTTTTCTGTGGTTTCCCATTCTCACACAAGGCTGTAATGTAATTAAGGCCATGGTTGCTTCCTGCCCAACCCACTCTCAGCCCTTATTATATCATCTCCATAAGACCTATCTCTGTCAGTGCAAAAAGCAAAGTGAAAAAAAAAAAAAAAAAGAAGAAGTCACTTTCACCATCTTAAAAGAGCATTGTGAGCATGTGGGGGTGCTCACATCGTATATGACTGGAAATGCTATTTATAAATTGTACTTATTAATGATACAGAACTAGATATACAATATTGTGGCATTAGTGTACTAACATGTTGTACTTATGTTTTGTTTCTTTCAGTTATAATATTGTTGTATCTCCCTGTTGCTGCTGGAGGTTATTTGGTTTATGGGGAAGCTGTAGATCCCAACATTGCGCTGAGTGTAAATAAGACAACTTTGATTGTAATTGCCAACATTTTGATGGCAGTTCATCTTATATTAGCATTTCTTATAGTCATCAATCCTGTTTGCCAAGAACTGGAAGAAATTAGTGGAGTGCCACACCGTAAGTCAAACATTTTATGAAATACAGTGTAGTATTCTGTTATTCTTAGACATTATTTTTTTATTAGTTTAGATAGCAGTAGGTAGTTCTAGGTGAATAACAATAAAGGGCATGTGAACATGCAGTGTATTTCCCCTGCTTTAATAGGCACAGCAGCAGTGGTATAAAATTACTTTTCTTTTTCTCAAATGGAATGATACCCATTTCTGTCCCATGCATAGTTGGCTGTAGACAGCCACATTCCAGCCATGCAGTAATTTCCAGTCAGGCATGTAGCACTGGTGTAAATGAGTAATGAAGTATGCGCATTTTCAAATGTGCAGCTATCAGGAGTTAGTGGCCACTCTTTATACTTTTTATACTATGTGTTACTGTAGTCACGACCTAATATTGATGTCACAGGGGAGTGTGAACATGATGCATTGCTGATGCATCTCTCTCCTCATGTCTTTGACATTATGAATGTTAACTTCAGATGTGAAGGTCATGTGGCTCATAGAATGTTACACTCCTGAAATGTTTTAACTTTTTAACTTTTTGATCAGCAAGTTTTTGGTGAGTTTTTCTTGAAAATTTTGAATTCTTATTTTGAAGTTATTTTGATTCTAACTTTTCTCCATTAATATATTTACATAATTTACACTTATGGTACATAACTGATATCTTCAATTTAATTGAAATTTGTGGCGTAGAAAATATTTTTCTCAAAATAATGAAAGGAACAGTAAAATTGACAAAAATATAATTACTCTGTATATATGGTCAAGTTTGTACTCTTTAGAACATACTGACTTGATTTTACAACAGTTTCACCGATCAAAATATGTTTAGGGTAAGGTACTGACCCAGACACTAGAGTTTTTCATCGTGTTTGATTTCTGTATCCTTTTTAGTATAAACAATAAAATCAAGGATAAACCCAGTTTCATAGTCGCGAATTATAAACATCTTTATACCAAACCTGTGTCGTTTTGATGGAATGAATTGTTTCCATTTTAGGCGACCTTTCCAAGCAACTAGGCTGTCATCAATACGGATATTTTGGATGGGATAGAATATAGATGGGAATTTCTCCCTTAGGCCTAATTTTTAAAGTCTGTTATCTGGATGTTGTAGATTGTCAGAAAAGTGAATCAGCCTTAGAATGAGGGAGAAATTGTCGAGAGGTCACTTTACCGAACATTGCAGTTTCGATCAATTTATTTGTTAACCAGTAGTCTTTCATCCTGGGTTTTTTTTTTTTTTTTTTTTTTTTTTTTTTTTTTTTTTTTTTTTTTTTTCACATGGCATATCAACAAAACAGTTGCCAGGAAAACATAAGAGTCTCTACGGTTATGCCTTGCCACTTATGTAACTTTGACTTTTCCTTTATGTGTGTATTTTCCATAACAAAGAAGCCGTACTTCTTCATTTCTAATAATATTATGATCAACAACTTCTTTGAAAATCGACACTTCAAGTCCTGAATTATTGTCATTATCATTCAAATGAATATTATCACTAACCTCTGAACTTGATGGATCAAAATGAGCAGAAAGCATAGAAAGAAACCTGCCTACAGAACTCCACCTTCTTCCTTCAGTTTGAACAGCTGACAGCTAAGCCTTCTTTGCGACAGCGGAGCGCTGTACTTTGTCCTCAATTTCCACGTTGTCGTCTTCTGAAGAATAACCAATTTCACTCCCATTGGATACAATACAATCGCTATCGCTATCATAAATATCAATTTTATCGTCAGACTCCTCGTTAGTCAAAATATTACTTATCTCTTTCGGGACAAGCCCGCATCCTCTACTCGATCCTGCCATTACCACGTGTATTTGTTTACTATCAGAGAGTGTTTGTTTGTGCAGAAACTAGAGATGAAGGAAATGAAAAATAATGTGTATTGTCAAGGAATAGTCATGCAATGCACTCACAGGAAACAACAGTAGAAAACCGTTCCCGGGTGTTGTCGTAATTTATAGCACAATCACGTAAGAAGTTAGGTTATGTAACTACGGATGCTGCAACAGAACTTCATCACAGAATATATGAGGTGTGTTAAAACACGGAATAAAGTTCGCTGAACATGTGTAACATCCCCCAACGTTGTTCTGAAAACCCGTCAGTATGATGTTGGGAAACAATTTCAAACATTCAACATGAAACGTGAATAGGCAGCGGTACTATTCAGGCACACACTTTGAGAACGTAAATAGACGGCAGTACTCCCGTGGGCCACACGCAACACTGCCGTAAATGGATGGTAGTACTGCTCATTGGGTTAAGGTAACAGATAGATACAGTATCGTATTTTGTTAAAAAGTAACTTGGTATTAACCGCCTCAGTGCTTATTAAAGCATTGGACACATTTTGCATGTTCTTGTATGTGCCTTTTATTATTATTATTATTATTATTATTATTATTATTATTATTATTATTATTATTATTATTATTATTATTATTATTATTATTATTATTATTATTATTTAGTAGTAGTCGTCAGTGACCTAGATATTAGGCCCCTTTAAACAACAAACATATTCATCATCATTATTATTCACCTAGCTTGATGAAAACTGCCTATCACTATCTCCAACTTGTCAGGAGATATTTGAGGAGAAAAATTTAGTTGGGCCACCCAGAGAGAGAGAGAGAGAGAGAGTTTTTAAGTGTTTCGTTTATGACCCCAGGGAATGTGCAGTCACTAACTATGGTATTTTTTTCTAACGTGGGTTACTTTAGTCATGTCCTAGTTCAAGAACCTTCGGCAATGGCTGGGTGGCTTAGTAAGTGGTCCTGAGAGTCGGTATACCAGTTTCTATGGAATAGGGGTGGTCGTCTCGGACATATTTTTGTAACTGTTAGGCTCTTCATTCTGCCGAAACTAACTTATTTCTTGTTTGTTTCTTTTGCAGGTGTGATACTGTTACCATTTGTTTTCTCTTTCAGGTAGTTTATAAATTTATTTACTCAAAGTTAGTTTTGGCAGAATGAAGAGCCTACAGTTATAAATTAACTAAATCGAAACTGAAAAGAGATGGCTTCAGATATTACCAAAAAGAAGGGAAAAAATATCTTGGACATATTCTGAATTGAGGCCTGCCTTATGCTCATGCGGCTACGACCATACAATCCATCGTTGTTCCTAACTCATTCTAGGAGAAATTCTTACTGGGACCAAATGTAAGTAGGATAACATCCTACTTCACATAAATTTTCCGAGCATGCTCAGAATATTGTAAGCATGATTTGGACTTGTGGAAGTGACCGAATCTCACTTCCATTTGAGAGGCAAAGACTCCTTGGTGATGCTCAGGTAAGGGGGGCTAACGAAGAAAAGAGAGGAAATTGTATCCGTTACTTCAGCGGCTACACAATCCACAGTAAATAGGGAGGAAAATAAATGCAATTACACGGTACCTTAAACTCTACACACACAATAAACATCAGATGAACTGCGCTGCACTACGATGAATACAATTCAAGTAAATATCAGGGAGGGCAACTTGACGGCAGTAAACAAGGAACGTGGAAAGGAGACTGGGAAACCTTACCAAAGGCCATGGAGATGCGAAGGTTGTGGTTTTCAGAAAAATCAACGGTGATCTCTGGTTTTCAAAATATTATTTACAAAAATCGACATTACAATGTAAATTCTGAAACAAATTCAGCTGTACACCAAATCTAGATACACACGACACACTGATTAGACGTTCTTTGACAAATACAAATTAGATGTTCCTTGACAAGAGCTTTGCCTTAAGTCCAAAGAGTTAAGCAAATGCATCCTAGCACAAATCAAATTCTACAAGTACAAATCTTGAAGGTAAGAGGAAACACAATATGCTATTACAATTTAGAGTGAAACTAAACGTGCTTTTCACAACATCTGTTCAATAGAGTGGCAATTAGGGCAATCTCCTGTGTGATACACCAACGGAAATTAAATGCAAATTAAAGTGGGACTGACAACAACAGTGCTTACCCTAAAGCAGCCCATGCTGAAAACGAGGAGGCACCGACGACGTCAAAACTTCGGCAGACGAGAGGCCAAAGACAGACAGACAAAAGACACACTTCAGACAGACAGTCTTCAGACCGACCACGAAATGCTGCCTTGCTCCCTTTTAAAGGGAAATCTGGCCTTGGAGTAGCCAGTCAAAACGCAGGAGCTTGCCTGTCGTCACCCGGATTTACCAATCACAACTCTTTCTGCAGTTGCGATCTTTAACCAACATTCTCAAACACATGTATAGACATCAGTCACGAACTTTCCATATTCCAGAATAGAAGGGACATGTTTCTAGAATTCATAACTGACAAAGGGCGACACACCCTGTTCCAAAAGTCCGCGTTACAACCTTTCTGGACTGTTCCAGAAAATATAGAGCACTAATCTAGTAGTTACAAATAAACTATGCTACAACAATATTTTACACTGTACAGGTTAGGTAGCTAAATGGAATACGAATAAAATATTCTAGCACAACACTCCAGATCATACAGTAAGTCTTACTTAAAAGGATTTACAAATAAAATCTGCAAACACTTTCCTCCTCCAAGAGATTCTACACATGTCTCAGAAATTATAAGGTTTTCTTAACATGTATTAAAAGGTATGGGCAGAGTATGGGGTAGGAATGTTCATCAGCATAATACACAATGTAGTTTCTGTTAGACATGTAAATGATATGGATAGATTCTGCGGTTGGAGGAATTAGTACGAGAATGGTCTCAGTGTATTTACCATGTGAGCGAGCAGATGAGAATGAATTAGGTGAAACACTGAGTGACATCCTACTCAGCTTCAACAGTAAGGGCAGGATAGTGCTAAGGGAAATTTCAATGCAAGAATTGGAAATAGGGCTGAAGGAAATGAAAAGGTGATTGGTAAATGTAGAGAGGACATGAAATCAGATCAGGATGGGAAACATTTACATACTGGACTTCTATGCTGGTATGGGATTAGAGTAAGGAGCACGTAGGAAGGCGGGTGAGTGAGAGCTTTTTCCGTAGTGTGAGGCAGTCATTCGATGCGATGTCACCAGACTGCTGTCGTGCACTCTTCGTTTCTTTCTTCCAGCACTAGGCTCTTCATTCATGGACAAGGACACGAGTGGCTATGAAGCAAGCAAACAAGGTTGTAGGTTTACGGCGCTTACAATCTTCTTAGCGGAAGTCACGGTACCTACAATTAACACAAAATCGGACCACAGGCCATAGTTTCAATATAGAAAAATCTGTCATGCATTAACGGCTAAGCCAGTTGCTCTGACACAAGTCGATTATGAAATAATTTTAATTCGTAGTGAATTAAACAGTGAGCACCCTGAAATTATTCTCCAAGAATAATATATACGGTATAAGAATGACAATAATAATAGCATACTTGCATAGTTCACACTAAGGCCTCCACGCCAACATCTTCACTTTCCAACTCTGTGAATCATATTCACGATTACTGATTATGAAAGGCTCCGTAAATAAGACCCTGCCGATTTCTCTGTCGTAGTTTCCTGCCTGCAATCTTTGTGCATGTTGTACGCAATCTGCCCAAGCAGAAGTTGTAATGCTGTCGATCGCCTTGTTTATGAGTATGTCAGCATCTGCTATTCGGAACATATTATTTCTTTCTCCTATATACGATTTCACCTGTGCCCACATAAGGTCAATTGGATTGTACTGACAGTGATACAGTGGCAAACTAACTACAATCAGACACCTCCCTACCGAATCTGCAGAAGAGATCAGACAGGGTATATAATGTCTACTGAGAACCGCAAAGCCGCCGCCATCCAATTTGACCAAAGAAGAAATTCATGCCCTGAAAACACTACATCAAGATATGGAAACAATAATCCTACCCGCAGATAAAGGCAACGCTATGGTGATAATGACGCACTGACTACACACTGAAAATAGAACAGTTACTCACCGATTCTACATACAGGAAAATAAGGAACCCTACCAACTGCATTAAGAACAAACTCCACAGACTAGTAAAAAATTCCAGTATTCCAGCCGAAATACAGAAGAAACTGATTTCCTCAGACCTGATACCTCCTAAATTATATGGCCTCCCAAAAATCTATAAAGAAGGCATACCTCTGCAACCTATCATGAGTGCTATAGGATCTCCGATGCACGATATTGCCCGTTACCTAGCCGGACTACTTCAGCCACATACAGGACACGCTGAAACCTACATGAAGGACTCCTGACATTTCATATAGCTCCTTAAGGACCGGTCACAATCAAAAATAAGTACATATTAGTAAGTTTTGACGTCGCATCACTTTTCACCAAGGTGCCGCTAACAGAAGTATCTCTGCTATTAGACCAGAAACTTCCAAAAGGCCTGTCAACACTAGCTAAAGAATGCCTTAATGCCAATTATTTCTACTTTAATGGGGAGTTCTACGAACAGACAGAAGGGCCCATGATTGGGTCGCTGCTCTCTCCAATAATAGCAAACATGTATGTGGAACACTTTGAACAGAAAGCCTTAGCCACATCTGACCTGAAATCGAAATGTTTTCTCCGTTATGTGGATGACATTTTTGTGATCTGGCCTCACAGGAGCAATAACCTGCAGCTATTTCTCGACCATCTCAACTCTATTCGCGTAAATATTCAGTTCACCATGAAAATCGAGGTAAACGGAAAACTACCGTTCTTGGATGTCGTAGTAAAACGCAACACCAATGGGACTCTGAGTAACGCAGTATACAGGAAACACACACAGACTGGTAGCTGCATGCCTCTTCTCATCACCACCCATCACAAAAGCAAGCTGTTCTAACATCACTGGCTAATAGGGCCATACCGATATCAAACGCAGAACACCTTGAAGAAGAGAAAGAACACCTCACGAGTACCTTCAGAGAAATGGCTACTTACTCAATAACATCCAACGAGTCTTTAAAAAATCAGAAGAAAACAAAGAAAAGGCCGCTGTTGAAGAAAACAACGGGAAAGAAGAGCTGACCCACCCGAAAACAGCGATACTTCCATACAATAGAAACACTACAGATAGGATTGGCACGATACTGGATAAATACGACATAAAAACCATCTGTAAATCACACACCAGAAGCTAGCCCGTTATCTACCACCAGTAAAAGACGCAATAGAACTACAGGCTCCTGGAGTATACCACGTTGAGTATAGCTGCGGAACGTGCTATGTTGGTGAAACGAAACATCTGATCTCTACCCGCCTAAAAGAACACATCCGTCACACCAAGACCAAAAGACAGGTATTTCAGCTGTAGCCAAGCATTCCTACATAACAAGACATGGAATATAATTTGACAAGACCAAGATCCTAGTAACTATCCCTTGGAATCTGGAAAAGAAAATCCGTGAGGCTATCGAAACAAGAAAAACCTGAACAATATGAATTTAGAAGAAGGATACGAAATCAGCAATTCTTGGATGCCTATCGTACATAGATTAAGACATACAGACCACAACATAAACATGCAGGACGAACCTCTGATTACATAACAGCGCGAGCAAGTCCCACTACCTGGCTATGACACATGCTTTCTAGAATTCTCACGAGACAGCCAGGGGGGCTTACGTCAGCCAGAAAGGGTAGGATATATAAGACCAAGGTCAGGAACCACTCTCATAGTGTGATTGCTGCCTGGGAGACTGATAACCTCAGATCGAGTAGGGGTATTTCAGTTGCCTTGACAAAGAATACTGCAATGTATTCCAAACGTCGGAAAACTGTATGTAATGTACAGAAAACAGCAACACGCTTCAACCCGGAAAAATAACAAAATAATTCTACACACCGTGGAAGCTTCACTTCTAAGATGTTGTCTTGCTATTTCATCTATTTCATTCGTACAGTGCACAGGTTTGTGAGCATTAACCAGAAATAGCAATTCATCTCTGATTTGTGCTGGGTTGTGGGGAATGTCATTAGAAGACAACCATTTGATAATGTCAGCCTTTCTGGTATTTGAGCTCGGAGCTTTGTTAATTTGCACCAAATGAATGCTCTCATTGTCCATAACAATAACAATGTGGATGGAGGTACAGTTCAAATCACTGTTTAAAATGACCATAAGTCATTTCTGAATTGTAATCATCCGATTTTTTACACTTTGATCATTTGAAAGTTAATTTACTCTCAGGAATAAAGCCACTATATTGCCGATCTGGCATGAAGCACAATAAGCCTACCACCTTTACCAATGGGAACTTTCAGTCCTCCAGAACCATTGCTGATTTTCCATCACGTTGACCAGTGTATGGTTTTGATTCACGTAAGTTTCATCAAGGTAATAAATGCTATAAGTCCTTCCAGCATCTTCTGGCCGTCTTCCGGCTCTTTCTGGCTGTCATCCGTCTTTTTCTGGTCATCTTCCATTTTCTTCTGACCATCTTCTGTCTTCTCTTCGTCTTCTGACTACTTCTGGCCATCCTCCATCTTATTCTGATCGTCTTCCTTCGGCCGCCTCATCTTACGGTCATCTTTCATCATCTTCTTCTTGCCATCTTCTGTCTTCTCTTGGTCGTCTTCTGTCTTCTCTTGGTAGTCTTTTTCCATCTTTTTCTGACCATGTATTATTTCCCTTATCATCCTCTCCTGGCTTTCTACTATTCTCTGCTGGCTTTCTTCCATCTTCTTATAGCCTTCTTCCAACTTCTTCCTCATCATTTTCTGGCCATCTTCCATCTTCTTTACTGTCTTCTGCATCTCCTTTCGGCCTTCGTTTTTCTTCTGGTCATCCTCCGTCTTTTCCTGGATGTCTTCCATCATTTTCTGGCTGCCTTCTGTCTTCATCTGGCCTTCTTCAATCTTCTTGTGATGGTCGTCCTTTGTCTCTGTCTGGTCATCTTCCATCTTTTTTATCCATCTCTCCTGGTTTTCTACTATCTTCTTCATAAACCAAATAAAATATTAAGTTATTCCACCTTTTCAACACAAATTAAATAGTTTTTATTAATTAAACATGCAATTG
Organism: Anabrus simplex; assembly: GCF_040414725.1. NCBI lineage: Eukaryota > Metazoa > Arthropoda > Insecta > Orthoptera > Tettigoniidae > Anabrus > Anabrus simplex. The sequence continues at coordinate 340,442,886 of NC_090268.1, read as the reverse complement.
CATATATGCTCAATTCTACATCTCATCAAGATTATGAATGATTTTAAAGTGTATCTACGCTTTGCAGTGAGAAGAAGAATATCATAAGACTACTTCTGCTGTACCACAACACCACTATGCATATATGCCCATTTCCACATCTCATCAAGACTGTGAATTGTATCTATGTTCTTGAATACTACTAAGAATATATTAAGACTTCTTCTTCTCATATATTCCTACAGCTAAGTGAACTAATTTCTTACAACAAGTGTGTTTTCAGGAAATTCTATAAACAATTTTTCATAGTGTCAAACTTACAGGTTTTAAGATCATCTCTAAAATAACTGTTTTTTCAAATACTTTGTTCTACTCGCGATATGGCTGAAGATGACCTTTAAATAGGTCGAAACTAGTCCCATTAAATGTTCAACTAATAAACACTATTTAGTTTGTATTGAAAAGGTTTAACAACTCACTTATTATTTTATTTGATTAATCAAAGTTCAATACGGACCCATCAGATGAAATTCATTTCTCTAGATTTTCTTCATAGACTCAGAGATCGTATTTAATAATTGAGCTTCCACTTACTTGTGACCTCTGGTCTCAACTGGCATGCAGAAATTATTGCAAGAAGAAAATCAAAAAGTTACACCTCGGCTAGTGTCATGCGGAGATGCAAAAAATTCCACTCTAGGGACGTGCGGGTTGGGACACAGAATCGCATCGCTGGCTCTATGTTGATTTGACCGACGTATAAAGACGTTTCTTAATAGTAGTATAATTGGATGGTTCGGCGGCCACCACCACCACCGGGCTCCCAGAGGCCTCCTCCACCACCACCACAGCCAGAGGCCTTCCCAGGGGCCTCCTCCACCACAGCCAGAGGCCTCTTCCAGTGCTGCCAAATTAACCTAACTAGCGCGAAGAAATTTGAATTGGTAAACAAAGCCACATGCATTTTTTGACAGCCACGTGCTTTTTGACAGACAACAACGCATCGCTAACCTCAGTGCTGCCATCTTGATGGGCCAAAACCTCACTGGTACCAACTTAACCTCACAAGCGCGAGATTTGAATTTGTAAACAAAGCCACGTGTTTTTTGACAGCCACGTGCTTTTTGACAGACAACGTATCGCTAACCTCAGTGCTGCCATCTTGACGGGCCTAAACCTTAGTGCTACCAACTTAACCTTACTAGCGCGAGATTTGAATCGGTAAACAAATCCGCGTGCTTTTTGACAGCTGTCATCCGCCATCTTTAATCAACAGAGCACAGTGCTGCCCTCTTTAGCTACTTACCTTTGAAATGTGGTGGCGGATAATTTGAAAAATGCTTTTTGACAGCAGCCATCTTTAATCTAGAGAGCACCTGCTGCCTTCTTAAACAAACTCACGTGCTTTTTTCTGACAGCTATCATCCGCCATCTTGCATCACAAACCTCAGTGCTGCTCTCTTTAGCTAGATACCTTTGAAATGTGGTGGCGGCAATTTGAAAAATTCTACATTCTCTTGTTTGGAAACAAACCCATGCGCTTTTTTGACAGCTATCATCCGCCATCTTTAATCCAGAGAGCACCGTGCTGCCCTCTTTAGCTACTTACCTTTGAAATGTGGTGGCGGCAAATTCCACGTGCTCTTGTTTGGAAACAAATTCCACGTGCTCTTGTTTGGAAACAAACTCGCGTGCTTTTTTCTGACAGCTGTCATCCGCCATCTTGCATCACAAACCTCAGTGCTGCAGTCTTTAGCTAGATACCTTTGAAATGTGGTGGCGGCAATTTGAAAAAATTCTATGTGCTCTTGCTTGCAAACAAAGCCACGTGCTTTTTTGACAACTGTTATCCGCCATCTTTAATCAATAGAGCACTGTGCTGCTATCATGCGGGCAATTTCGTCAGCTGTCATCCGCCATCTTTAATCTACAGAACACTGTGCTGCCCTCTAGTAGCGGGCAATTTGAAAAGTTCTGTTAGCTGTCATCCGCCATCTTTAATCAAGAGAGCACCATGCTGCCATCTTTAGCTAGATACCTTTGAAATGTGGTGGCGGCAAATTGAAAATTCCCACGTGCTCTTGTTTGGAAACAAACAGCTGTCACCCGCCATCTTACATCGCAAACCTCAGTGCTACACTCTTTAGGTACATACCTTTGAAATATGGTGGCGGATAATTTAAAAAGAAAAATTCCACAGCAGCCATCTCTCGACGCTAATTGCACAAGATGGTGGCTATACATGACTCCTTAAAGGTGCTTATGCAAGATGGACGCTATACATAGGTTCTTATGAGACTCCCTCTTCCGAAACGTGACCCTTTTAATGCTTTAGAATCTTTCAACAAAACTGTAATCTTCTCTTTTTTTTTAGAAACAAAATCTAATATTAACCCCTTAACTGGGTTCGACGCCTAAAGGCGTCAACAGCTGTCGCACGAGTTTTGGGTTTGATGCCTTTAGGCGTTCTTGTAATTCTAAATGTGATCTTACATAGGGTTAGCAGCCTATAGGCGTCTGCCTGTTCTTAATCACTTCTGCCATCTACTATCGTAAATTAAAACTAATTCCATTCATATTAGATGTGATTATTGCTGTCCTATTCATTTTTATCCGGTCTCACGCCAGTCGGGTAGTTCGCGCCTAGGTGGCAGTCCAACAGCTGTCTCGTATTGGCTCGTGCGGTCCGCGTTTAATTTTTTGTAAATAATTTATTTGTGCATATGTACATTTAAATTACTAAATTTGCAAGTTGTCATCGTCGTTGTTGTTACGATACAGTATTTCCGCGAACTCCATTGTCCATTTCTGATAATTTTTTTGTAAATTGGTCTGTGTATCGTAGAAAACTGTTCTGTGTGACATGAACATGGCTTGATTAGGAAAGACGTTGAATTATCTTAGAACCCGCCAGCCGGAAGTGGGAATCACTCAAGAAAACGTTGTGTTGTGTGCCTGTCAACCAGAGGCGACGGGAAATTGTTTACTGCTGTGAGGAATGTGACGTGGCACTTTGTGCTTGTCCATGCTTCCATATCAACTACACTGTGGCGCAGTTTCCGAATGACCCGTAAACCAGAAAGTATGTAGAACCTTTTGATGCATATCTGAAAACTTGAAAAATGTCATCATAATAATGAAAGGAACACTTTTTACATTCACTTTTGTATGAACACACTGCGTATATATGTATATATTTGCGGGTTTACAAGAAAAACGGTAATAACATAATGCTATTGAATTTCTACTATATCGCTAATAATTCAAGTAAATCAAGTAAAATATATTTTTCTGTTGAGTATTTACATCTGCCGCACGCTACTGTAGCCGGCCCCGTGGTGTAGGGGTAGCGTGCCTGCCTCTTACCCGGAGGCTCCGGGTTCGATTCCCGGCCAGGTCGGGGATTTTTACCTGGACCTTAGGGCTGGTTCGATGTCCACTCAGCCTACATGATTAGAAGCCTACATGATTAGAATTGAGGAGCTATCTGACGGTGAGATAGCGGCCCCGGTCTAGAAAGCCAAAAATAACGGCGGAGAGGATTCGTCGTGCTGACCACACAATACCTCGTAATCTGTAGGCCTTCCGGCTGAGCAGCGGTCGCTAGGTAGGCCAAGGCCCTTCAAGGGCCGTAGTGCTATGGGGGAGGGGGCACGCTATTGTACCCATTCCAAAAGTGCACGTTGCGCTGAATAATTACTCACTGGCTGGTTGACGTTATGAAACTATTCCCCAGTTAAGGGGTTAAACTGCAATAATAACAGTCGGTTTGCTTTTTTAATACTTCTCCATGTTTCCGTAGCTTCCCATATGTTTTTGACGTTAAACACCTGACTTCTTGTTATAGAGTACTCCTACACAATCATTAATATTGGCAAAGGAATTCAATTAACAATCCGTCGCATAATATTTTGGTTTACCAATCAACTATTTCATCACCAGTCTCGATTCTCAAATCATATCAGACTAGATAGGCAAGGTATGGCCTCCTCCTACAGATTGAACTTGGCCCCTTTAATCCAACTCATTCCATGGCCTCCGATACATTTCTGTGTTGATTTTTCTCGCCATTTATTTACTTATTTCTTTATTTATATTTTGCTCGAAGAAACTGCAATGTTTATTTAACTCTGTATTTCGTACTATGACATACTATCGTCAACCATCATTTAACGAGATACCACAGGGTTCTGAGTTTTTTAATTTTTTTTGCCAGTTCCTTCAATCCATTGCCTGTTATTTATGTTGTTGAGAGAGTTATTTGAACTTCTGACATACTTGGACATACGATTTCATTAACTTTCATTTTACCATAAACTTCCAATGTCTCCAGTGACGCTAATCCAACTCTCTCTCTTTTTTTTTTTTTTTTTTTTTTTTCCCAACCATGAATGGCCATACATACTAATTGCTGGCTATTTTTGACACCCTAATCTGAAATGTTAGTTGTTTTATTTATAGTTTAGTGCATTCATTTTGCCTATGGCTTGCGTTGGCGTTATCCGAATCAAAACAAATATTCATATTGTCCAATCTGTTGAAGGAGGAGTAGATATTGGTCCTGATATCGATGTTCTACTGACAGGCATGTTTCCCAAGGCTAAGATCAAGGTCAATTATGTTTATGTATAGACAACAATAGGTTCACTTAGTGTCGAGTGAGGACCTACCACTCACGGAAGTGTTTGAGGACAGATGAAAGTAGCCGCGTTAACTGACGAAAACTCTGGATTGGAAGATTTTTAGTAAATTTTAAGTGACACTCGTTTTAATAAACTGATTATATTTGTAGATAGCATAATGTAGTTTAGTGTTCATTTATGATATACAGTAGAAGTCCGATATAGAGAGTACGGCATATATTAAACTGTGTATTATCCATTTCATGACCGTATCGATGTTTAATCAAGAAGTAAGTATAAATAACCACCTAATCGATACTTTATTAATGCCTCAGGCAAAATTGAATAAAATTAAAACTTACAGGACATGTTTCGACCACTTAGTGGTCCTCTTCAGCTGTATAAATAAAGAACTGAAAAGAAAAACATTGACAATAAGCACAAATAAAAGTTCTTTGGAGTCTCCAAGCTGAAGAGGACCACTAAGTGGTCGAAACATGTCCTGTAAGTTTTAATTTTATTCAATTTTGCCTGAGGCATTAATAAAGTATCGATTAGGTGGTTATTTATACTTACTTCTTGTGTATTATCCTTCGGTTACAGAGAGACCCTATCACTGACGCATCCGTTATTACGAGGGATTAAGCGCGCACGATTTCTTTTCAGTTACCGATATTTGTGCACCCCAGCGATTATGTTTCATTCGATTATCTTTGGTATCGTGTCCTCACTATAGCGAGTTCTCTTGTAGACATTCAAAGGCGATGTCGGAGTCTGTTAGTAATACCCGTCGACTCCTGTTCCGTAAAGAAAATTTGAAATGAAAGAGAACATATTATCGTAAAAAATTCATAAATAACATGTACGATAACAGTTCTTAACTCGTTGAAAATAAAGGCTGACTAAGCAATTGATTAATTTTAATGCTAAATACCGCACTTAAGTAAAAATGGGATGCACCTCGAGATATGGCAGAGTACAGAATTTATTGATTTCACAGGTTAGTGTACATTTTCTCGCATCTGGTTAAATTACGGAAAGGTTATTATCATGTAAATTTATAGTGAGAAGGTTATTTCTCTACTGGTGCTTGAAGTATGTTTTCATCATATGTAATAGTACAGTTAAGTTAGGGTAGGTGATACAGTTTGAAGAAGGAAACTGAAACGTTTCCCACAAAATGCGATTGATCATCTTTGGTACTTATTTAAAGATAAAAATTTCATAATGTTCCATATTGAACTGTATCACAATTAAATTGAAATAAAATGGTTCAATCTATTCAATACTATTAAATAAGAAATGTAGTGTTGCATTCTTATTTGATTAAAAGCGGTACCGGTTTCGACCACCAATCTAGGTCATCATCAACCGATTAAAAATGCAAAAACAATGCATAGGAAAACAAGAAATTAAAGGACAGGTCTTTCAAAAGCAGTTGAAGAGATAATATAAGACAATAAGGATTAGCACTGTGTGATTTTAAATCATAAAATCTAGAAGAAATTGAAGATCAGTCACGTATATGAAGCACGGCGCAAGCCTTTGAAGAGTAGCACAACACACGCAATGTCCGGCACTGTGCCTCAAAATGTTTACGAGAAGAGGTGAACAGTTCAGTCAACCAGCCTGCATACACTGTCAGGCGTGAAGTCACACACGATTTAATAAATATGAAGTCTCAGAAATGTACGGAAGTCTTGCAACCAACAACGCATAAACTTAACGCTCCGCCTAACCCCTCCCCTCCACCACACCCTCCTCTGCCAATCTCACATCGATACAATACTGGAAGCACAAGTGTCAGGCATTCAACGCTACCATAGCAACTGCATAACAGTCAAAGAAATAAATGAACCTACACATAACGTTGTTTTTCTTCAACTAACCTTTCCATAACTAATTTACATCTTTACAGACGAAAGGGTAAGTGTTTTATACATTTTCCATGTTTTACATTTTTAAACCCACATTCTCTTCAAAAATACCTTCCTAAGCATTCACTCTCCTCTTGTTACAGACTTCACACCAAAGAGCTCTATCAGTGTCGATAAACCTTCGACTTTTGCTCCTTCAAACAAGATAAATACATCTATAGACAACCGAATGCTTTTTCCTTGCTCCCACAATTACTTAAGGAAGACAGTTATCTTATCATAATGCATTCGACTTTCACTCCTTCAGCCAGTTAAATAGACTATAGGCAGCTTAACAGCCACTTAAGAAGGCTGTTGTCTTTTCACAACATACGAAATTGGCATCTGTGACAGTTTATCAGCTTTGCTTTTTCTTATCCTCTAACAGGAGTATTCAAGGAGGCACATTTCTGTTTCATTATAAAGACTGAGCTGTTTATTGCTCTACCCCCAACAAGTTTTTCAACGCTCCGGAAAGTATAATCGTGTGAACTTTTGACATGCAGCTTGTTACTGCAATTTTAGCCAAGGACATTCTAACAGTTCGTATGTTTGGACAGACACCTACAATGATATAATCTTTTTATGACTTGTAAGAGCAATCAGGATTCTGATTTTTCACCATACAGGTTTGAGTTTAAGGCTGATGATGCCCTTAATATGGGCGAAACATGTCCCTTAACATTTTATAATAATATTTAATTTCTAAAAAGATCTCTTTGTATTGAATAGGTGGATATAAAAAATAATAACACTTGTAACATACTTTGTATTTTAGTCGAAGACAAGTATTTAATTGAAGTAAAATGCTAGCTCCGGAAGATCAGCACAACATAGGCTTACTCAGTGTCCGGCACTGTGCTTTTAAATGCCGACGAAACTCGGTGAATAGCTTAATGATCATGGCTGCTTGTTTTTTACGTCAACTATCTCTTAAGAATCTACAAGATCCTATTAACATTGATACATACATCAATTATATTAAATTGCATTATATATATTTTTTGACTGAGGCATTAGCAGCCTTGATCATTAAGCTATTCACCGAGTTTTGTCGCCATCAGCCCAGTCACCGAACCCCAACATGCTGGCTCCAACTTCGACTCCAACACTGACTCTAATACCGAGTCCCACAGTGACCCACTTACTGTCCGCGGCTAGCTTCCCCTTTTATAACTCAGGTGATGTGCACCAGAATATTTGTGATGTGGCTAGAGATGGAATAAATACCGGGAAAGTTGGCCGTGCGGTTAGGGGCATGCGTCTGTGAGCTTGCATCCGGGAGATTGGATTTGGGTCCTACTGTCAGCAGCCCTGAAGATGGTTTTCCGTTGTTTCCCATTTTCATACCAGGCAAATGCTGGGGCTGTACCTTAATTAAGGCCACGGCTGCTTCCTTTCCTATCCCATCGTCGGCATAAGACCTATCTCTGTCAGTGCAACATAAAGACACTAGCAAAAAAAAAAAAAAAAAAAGATGGAAAGTTTTGTTTCATCTCCCAGAAACTCTCAGGTAAACCAGCCAACGATAACCGAAAGGGGCTACCACAGTGCTGGCACGTAACAATATATTAGATGGTGGTGGTGGTGGTGTTAGTAAGGCATTTAATGAATTATCAGTGGCAGCGGCAGAAACTACTTGCTGTAAACAGAGTGACGTCAGTACAGTCACGTACTTATGAAACATTAGTGAATTATTGTCTTAGTAATAGTATTACTGTTATTCATGTGCAGTGCACTGCTGTCAGATATCAGTTATTTTGGATAATCAAGCAAGTTGGCTGCTTGGTTTGGGTTATGTAGCTGTGAGCTTGCTTTTGGGAGATTGTGGGTCCGAACCCCACCATCAGTTTACTGCTGTGCACATTTCTCGTATAGTCCACTAACTCAATGATGGTGAGAAATCATTATTCGAGAAGGCAGGAGGATATTACTCTGAGGGGCAGATAATTTTTCTATATGCACTTAAGAAAATGGAAATTGCAACACCATGAAGGCATTGGTCGTTTGTGTTGATTTTCAAGGCATGGAACGATGCCATGTAGGTATGTAAATGATCAAAGTTTCAGACCCATTGGATTGTTGCTATAGGTCTCCCCACATGATTGGTCGCGGAGGAATCAACTCCAGTATACGGACTCTAGTGTAGCGTAGTTGACTTGCAGTCTGTGCAGTGAAGTGTTCCCCGTCAAACATGCCTCCACGACAGAGAAGAGCACGCTATCAACAACTGTCGCCATTTGAGAGGGCTTGGATAATTGGGCTGTGTGAGGCTGGATTATCGCTAAGGACTGTCGCTGCACGTGTTGGCCAACAGGCATCTACGGTACAACGTGTATGGGAGCAGTGGTCAAATGAAGGTACCCACACTTGTAGACCTGGCACAGGCCCAGGGCGACAGACAGCTGTGAGAGAGGATCGTCGCCTCATTCGGATGGCCCGGATGGAACCCCATGCAACAGCAGCGCAAATTCGAGCAGCTGTGGCACCCCACGTTACACAACAAACAGTTGGTAATTGCCTGCACGCAGCTGGCTTACGAGCCCGTGTCCCTGCAGAAGGTGTTCCCTTGACCCCACAACAGCGACGTGTAAGGCTGGCCTGGTGTCGAGAAAGATCGACGTGGGTCGACGAATGGCATAGAGTCGTCTTTAGTGATGAATCACGCTTCTGTCTTGCCCACAATGATTGCCGGAATCGTGTGCGCCGACGTACCGGGGAGAGGGGCCACCCAGATCTTATTGTCGAGAGGCACACAGGGTCAACACCAAACATTGTGGTCTGGGGAGCTATTGGCTTTAATTTGAAATCACAATTAGTGCTTGTTGAGGGCACTATGACTGCTCGACAGTACGTTGATAGGATACTCAATCCAGTGGTTGTCCCTATGATGGCGAACATTGCTAATGGAATGTTTCAGCAGGAAAATGCCTGGGTTCACACTGCACGCATCTCCAGAGAAGCTCTCCACGACATCACAACCTTAGAATGGCCCACGAGATCCCTGGACCTCAGTCCTGTAGAGCATGTGTGGGGCATGATGGGTCGACAACTGGCCAACTGTCCTCAGCAACCCACAACTCTGGAACAACTGACCCGTGCAGTGCAGCAAACATGGGCCACAATTCCTCAGGAGGCGATCCTGGGCCTTATTGATCCATGCCTCGACGAATTCATCAATGTATTGCAACTCGTGGTGGGCACATCCTGTATTGATTGTTGTCCAAACTTGCGGTCAGAGGGACCTGAAAGTGTAATCATCGAATCACAACCGAACATTCGTCCTTCATGTTCAATTGCAGCAATGTAGCACCACTTCTTCTGGGTGTTGTAATTTCCACTTTCTTCAGTGTAATTGCTTGTTCCTCCACTCTTGTTTATAAAACATTTAGAAATAACTTCCCTGTGAATTCAAATGTTATGAAAACGTGAAAACAGTTCTCTTTCAGGTGAAAAGTGAATGTGTTAATTCTTAACAAAACTTCTTGTCTTTATCTTCATTGAGATAGTTTAAATGGAAATATTTTATGGCTTAGTCATAGGGCATCTTTTGTTTGTTATTATAGAGGAGAGGCTGTACTGCACTATGCAGTAAGATTTCCAATGTGTATATTGTATGCTCCTCTTTTTCAGACTTCCATTGGAAACGTTGTTTGTTACGTACTATCATGATCTGCATGATGGTATTTGTTGGTGAAAGTATACCACATTTTGGAAAGATTTTATCCCTAGTGGGAGGTTCAACTATTACTCTACTTACATTCGTCTTTCCATCACTTTTCTACATGAAACTGTGTGATCAGAAAAATACTGAGTGGCCTGAAAGGTATGTTAAAATCAAAAATATTGATATGAAGTTCAGATTTTTAAACCTTTTGTTGGTTATTGTTTATTAGAAAAATATTAATGAATGAGTTAGAATTACTTATATTTGACCATACATTTTTCCAGTTTGTCACATAACTATGCCCCTGTATTTATTTTTGTATGCCTTCCTTTCACACTCTTATCTCCCATTTTCTTCTGCAACAGACTTACTTCTTAGAAATTTATTTCTGTTGCCTCTATTCTGTTTTCATCCTACTTTTCCATTACAGTCCTCTTGCAGTATGTTATCGTTATAGATATGTAGTACATTGATGAGTAATTGAATTAGAGATACCTGGCTAAGTAGCATGTAGGAACCCTTTTGGCCTGATGACAGTGGCAATGTGACGTGGCGTGTCATGGGTTCCACAAGATACCAAAAGATTTGGAAAGCCATACTGATCCAGAACTGCTGTGTAGCCTTCCATAATGCACAGATTGGCCAGAGCAGGGTACAGGGAACACGTCCCTTTCTCAGATATGCTCAGTAGGATTGAAATTTCGTAACCTTTTGGAACCAGGCCAGCATCCTCATGTTTGTGGAGTGTCTATCGAACCAGTCGGCCACAGTTTGCGAACGACGGACCGGTGCATTGTTTTGCTTTAGGTACAGGTCTCTTGCAGCATGCTGGAGGCGAACAAATGGGTAGACATGACCTGTGAGAAGGTTCCTTTATCTTTCGCTTGTGAGGAACATCGGCAGATGTACCAGGGATCCATGTGAACAGTCCCCATACAAGAGTACTAATGCTACTGGCCTGCGCTGTTCTCAGCTTGCAAGAGGGATTCTTGGCCTCATGTGTTGCATATATGGATTCTGTAGTAGAAATAGCAAGGGAATGCCTAGAACAACACAATTGTGTGTAAAGATAGGAAAAAGCAACATCTTCGAATAATAAAGTCAGGGCAGCTTGTTCACAGAAAAAGAAGGCATATAAAAAATGGCTCCAAACAAGAACAGATGCAGATATGTAATTGTACGTAGATGAAACAGAGTGAAACAATTTAGAGTCCAAGAAGAAATCATGAGAAGATTTTAGTAATAACTTGAAAAGGCTTGGTCGAGCAGCAGGGAAACCTTCTTGGACTGTACCGGTAATAATCTCAGAAAGGGAGGGTAAGGAAATGAATAGTGTATTGGGTAAATCAGGTGATCTCATTATGGGGAATCTCTGGGCAGATGGAAGGAATATTTAAAACATTTTCTCAGCGTAAAGGGAAGTCTTTCTATTGAAGTCCTGAACAACGGAGTTCATGAAATGAATTTCACTATGGTTTCATATTGACGATTATGTTATATAAATTTTTAAAAAAATAACTACAGTAGAACACTGGTAATTCGAAATTGGTTAATTCAAAATCTCACCTAATTCGAAGCAGCTCATGTTCTCCGAAACATGAGGTACGGTTTTGCATGTTATTTAAATCGTTTAATTCGAAATACGGATAATTCGTAATTCGAAGAACAGTGTTGGTCCCGTTACCGAAATTCAAACTTTTAATTCAAAACTGCCTTTACATTTTGAAAGAACGCGCCTTCCGGAACGTGCAGGGGTAACTTTGTGCACTTTCACCTACTTCGGCGTGTCTACAATGTGCTTCATTTTCTATGTTCGATCAGAATCGTAATTATTTTTTATTCGGCATTTTAAGGAACACCACAATATCACGTAGCAGACAGTGTGCAGAGAGGTAGAATCTGCGAACACTGGGCGATGCCGACAATTGGCGACAAAGCATAGCTTATAGCCTATAATCAATTCGTATGCACCAAAAATTATTGTCATTGCCGATGAAACTGCATTGTTTGTTTTTATTTTTTTAAATGCTGCAGCCACACTGACTTACGGTTTTAAAGGAGAGAATTGCCAGCTGGGAAATCTACTGTGTTGCTATGCAGTGCACACGGAAGCAAGAGACTTCCTTCCTCCATCATAGGAAAGTTTGAAAAGCCACGATGCTTTAAGGGCGTCGGGTACTTTCCGTGCAAGCACAAGACATCTAAAATGCATACAGTACAGCAATCGAATGAATAAAGCACTTGCACAGGGGAGCCAGTATAGATTTCTCCTCATCTTTGAAACATGTTTTCTTTCTTTTCATTTCATTGCATGACGTTATGTTTGCTGGTGAGTTATCCAGGTGCATTATTTGAATACTGTAAATGCACCTTGTTGGATACATTTTGGAAATAGTTTTTTCCAAGGCATTTGAGAGCTTTAAATTGTGAATCAAGGTTAATTGCATGCAGTAACGGGTCTTAGAATATATTGTGACGCCGCAAGGGTTGGCATTTCCGAAGTACGTGTTGGCGGTTAATTCGAAATCACGTAATGTGAAGTCTGATTTTTGCGTCCCAACGACTTCAAATTAACGAGGTTTTACTGTAGTATAATTGTTCCAGCTAGTCAGTATAAATTTATTCCTAATTCAAGATTGCAGTAAATTAAATTAAATTCTTTCAAGGTCCACCTATTCATTACAATGATGTTTTATTGCGATTCAATCACATGTCAAATGGTCAAATGGTCAAATGGTACTAGTTTCGGCATCTAAGTGCCATCATCAGCCTTAAGTACAAATTAAACAATTATATATATATATTCCTAAAACATCTAAAACACATTTTAACACATTATAAAATACATTACTATAATGAGACATGAGATTATTTAAAATTATGTTACAATTGATTGTTGTAATATAAAATTCTTAAAATTCTGGCTGTTCGTTATATAGTTCAGTCTGTGTACATCCTGGATAAGTGAATTTGTGCTGTTGTATGCTGACCATGTGAGTGACACTTATTCATTTGATATTAGGTGGTTCCGGGGAAGTTTACTTTGATCATGTAAGATCGTGATATAAATAAAGATGAATTCCTACTTCAATTTAAACCTCAAGAAGAAAATAGCCAAGTTAGACGTTGGAAGCAATGTATAGAAGTTACTAGAATCATTAGAATCATTGAATGATGATTAACTCACCTTGAGCAGCATGTTAAACGTGTTGTTACATAGACAAAGCCGGACGAAGTGTGCGGGCAGCGGTAAAGGAGGCGAGGGGAAGGAAGGAGGCAGAGCACCTGCGGGAGAATGGAACTAAGATGGGACAGAAGGATAGGGTAGTGGGGGTAATTGACGAGAGTGTTTATTACAGATTACTTGGAAAATTGAACTGTTTTTCGATAGTTTGGTATTTTTAAGCCAATTGATTAAAAGATCGAAAAGGATGTTGGGTTTCTCGTAAATTTTGTTGAAATTATAATTGGGGTTGAAGTATTGATCCTAGTTAATATAACAACCTTTGATAATATTCATGATGGGTCCCTTCTTTGCTGTTTGAAGAACTTCCCTATCTTGTTCAATGTCGGTAAATTTATGATTAGTGTCATGCACATGTAGACCCATGGCGGAGAACTTATTGTGCCTCATCGCGTTGACATGTTCTGAATATCTAATCATAACATTACGTCCTGTTTGATCCATGTAAGAGCTGCTGCACTCATTACATTTTAGTGTATATATTCCAGATTTGGAGTAGATATTGGAGGTATTGTTTCATGCAGAGTTATGTAAAATTTCGGAGGTTCTGTTGTTAGTTTTGAATAAAATTCTTACATTGTGTTTCCGGAAGAGGTTGGTGATTTTTGTGGACGTCATTATTGTAAGTAAAGGTGGTTGAAATAGGAGGTGTTTTTTTTTTTTATGAGTTTGGTTTTAGGCCGGTACCTATATTTGTTTATTATTAGTTCTATAAATAGCCTTTTGTACCCATTGAACTTGGCGGTTGCCCTTATGGTATTGAGTTCATTATTAAGATCTTTCTGTGCCATGGGTATGGCAAAAGCTCGATATACCATGCTATTGTATGCTGCACGTTTGTACATTAGGGGATGTATGGAATATTTGTGGATCGTGTTAGCGGTTTGTGTAGATTTCCTGTATATTTTGTAAGACAGACCAGAGATATTTCTAATAATGGTTATATCTAGAAAATTGATTGCTTTATTGATTTCTGACATTGTATTGAATAGGTGGACCTTGAAAGAATTTAATTTACTGTAATCCCACTTCAATACGCAACCCAATGAAATTCATAACTATAAGTAATTCAAGATTGACTGTGCAGTTGAGGAGGTGAGGGGCAGCCATGACCTTGAATTCGAAAGATAGTGGGTTCGAACCCCACTGTCGGCAGCCCTGAAGTTGGTTTTCTGTGGTTTCCCATTTTTCACACCAGGCAAATACTGGGGCTTTACCTTAATCAAGGTCACGGCCACTTCCTTCCCACTCCTAGCCCTTTCCTATCCCAACATCACCGTAAGACCTGTCTTTGTCAGTGCAACGTAAAGCAACTCGTAAAAACATTAAAAAATCAAGTTTGCCAAAACGTCAGATTAAAAATAACAGTACATGTTTCGGCCTCATTAGGCCATCTTCAGCTGCATAGAAATACCATTGGCTTATAATTAATCCTCTTGCACTCAGCCTATATGCAGGGGTTGAGCAGCTCAATTAATTTTTATGAATTTTGCAACCAAATTACAAAAATCAACACGTAAGCAGTTTAACACATATTAAAATGAAATAATTAAATAAATCACAATAATATAGGAAACTATGAGCATTTCGGAAATGAATATACCTTGTACATATTATTATTGGTAAAGCTGTCATTGAAAACCATAATTTATTTTTCAAAAATTATTCTCAAAATTTAATTTTTTTTTCAGCTTTACTCTTAAACCTGGAGGAAAAAAAAAAAAAGGAATATTTAGTTCCAAATAATTTGATATCACTATGATGTGTGTGCGTGTGCTGCAATTCACTCATGAAGTATGGTACAGAGTTATTCACTGTACACATAACTGTCACCGATGTCAAGTTCTTCACGGTCCGATGCCCTGCGAACAACTATGACTGTGCGAAAATCTTCAGGGGTAAAATAGTCACTTCCCACATAATGGGAATGACTTCCGACAAAAAAGTCCCTATTACTGTCTAAATCTGAAAATTCAAGGATATTGAAATCATTCGGCTTCCTATATTAAGCCATTACGAGAAAAACATGATGAGTAATGAGAAGATGTATAATTATAGTCAGGATGTTCAGCAAACACATACCAATGAAACGAAATTAACTCTAAACTGAACTGATAGCAAGCTCAAACTGTTGTATTCATAAGCAAACCAAAAACAGATCCGTGTAATAACAACTTTCAACAACCACAACACAAACATTCATGGTCAACAGATTTCATTTGTCGCAATTAAAAAAATATTTCATAGGGCTGGTGGATCTAGAAGGCTATGAATTAGTTCCAAAACTTGATATCATATGTAGTGTTTACTGATGCTGATCACTAAAATTATGACTTCCCTAATGCCATTCAATCAAAATTAGGATGCAAGAATATGTTCTAAGTAAGTAGTAGTTTTGTCTGTCTTATGCGATCTTCCTGTTAAGAGATTCTTCATTTAATTGTGAAGTTAAGTTAGTGCCAAAGTCAACAGCCATCTTTATTTTATTGCTTGGCATTGATTGCACATAGTTCTTCTCAGGGCAGACTAATTTAAACATTACCAAATCTTGGAAGTATGATATTATCATATGGAGTGGATATATCTACCCGTATGTATACTCTACTTACTTCGTATAAATTAGATTTACAATGTTGCCATCGATGCTTTCATGGCCCGTACTTACAGACATGATATAGACTTTTGGGCTTATGCCGTGTCAAGAAAAAAAAAGGTGAAATTCTTTACGTTTCGCAGAGAACTGTGCTCTGCGTCATCAGGAGAAAATCTCGACTGTCCACGGGAAAGGTTTCTTAAACAACGAGCTTTTGAATTTAGACGTTATAATAGAAGTGGAAATGGTATGTTCATTCATACCAGATGGTTCCCCGGACGCGGTACAGCACTAGCGTTCGAAGTGGAAGCTGACAGAACCATCATAGAAAGTCTAAGAGGGTCACATAACATGTGTACGTAACATATGACATTGACAGGTGTATGACATTGACACAAGCCTGGAATGAAACATCTGGCGATGAGGAACATACGGATTTGGAAAACACCGAGATGAAATAACAGTAGTGAACGGACAGGGAAGGGAACTACCTACGTAAATCCTAATGGCTGGCAACCAGGTATTACTTAATTGATAGCCAGTGTCCCTGTTGAAATTCTTACCTGGCTACTCAGCCAGAGAACGAGAGTCTCAGTCGTAGACCGTTCGTTTTCTAGCTTTGCAAAAATTTTAAGGGCAGGAATAGAAATAAGGACTAGCGACAATAAAATCAACTATCAAATATTAGGTTTTAACTTTTATTATAAATCAACACTCTTAAACAACAAATTTAAATTGAACAAAATCTTGGAATTCAAACACCTTCTCTGCCAGTCTATTCGGTACAACGTAAATATTCTTCCCATAATTCTGGTAACATAATTTCTGGAAATACACAGACGAGTATTAGCCTACATCTGACATAATAAAATAATAAAAGTATTTTTATGAGAAGACCTTTCTCTAATGTTAACATGATTATTTACAAATTAAATTTTTGATAAATATTTTTCTGATTCATCTATCATCAGCGATTAAATTATATCCCTTCCTGTTTAATGTGTTAAATTAACGTTACTTCAAGTAGATTGAAAATGAGAAAAATTTAAAATTAAAATTTCTGTCGAAATTTCATTCAACATGTCTTCCTCAGATTTAATTTTATAAAATGAAATTTTTTCCATAATTATTACTTCAAAATTTCCCATAATAATTACTCAATCTAACGCAATATCCTTCTTCAGTACTACACACATTGAAAATTCTAGTATTGTAGGCTTTACAATAAATTGTTCGTGACTCCTGTCCACGGACATAACACTTGCTTATTCATTTTTATCTAAGACATTAAACCCTTCTCTATCTAATTTCGGAATAAAATCCACTAAAGATTCACTTCTCAACAAATGGGAGCAACACAAATAATGATATTTTCAATCAGAACTCGCGCAACGAACAAGTAATTGAGTCAAATTGTAATCACAAGAAATATCACTATCCACTATCCATAGAAATAATGACTAATCACACACACAGCATTCACACTAGGGTACACGGTAACAGTTTACAATGTTTACGATGATTTCTAATCCATGAGTATAATAATAATAATAATAATAATAATAATAATAATAATAATAATAATAATCGTATGGCCTCAGCTACCGTGTGCAGACATTTCGATTTGACGCCATCTGGCTGTCTGCTCGTCAATTTCGACGTTCCGATTACTCTAGGTCCGTTAGATGGCAGACAGAGTAAACCGGATCTCTCTTGGACATCTATGGCTGAGATTTAATTTTGTCGGGTAAATACCAAATGTATCACCAGAGATCTTTTACATGCCGACATCGTATGACATGGAGTGTCAAATGGATTTTTTTCCGCCCTTCAAAAATCCGACTACCTCTGTCGGGTTTGAACCCGCTATCTTGGGATCCGGAGGCTGACACTCTACCACGGATCCACAGAGGCAGCTATGAGTATTATATTTTAATTTTAATCTAAGTCATAGAAAATTTTTTATGATGTTATCGGGTAAAGAAATACCATTGCATCAACTAGGAATATGATGATGTCAGGATTATCACTTAAATAAAGAAGCTAGGTTCAGCAACAATGTTCATGAGAATATCAGTGATAGATATCATCGGAAAAATTATCGCTACAGAAACGCACATAACGCAGGTCAAATATAAACGTACACGTTTATGGTTCATGAGTCACAACATTATTATTATTTAGATACAATAGCTATCTACTAACACGTGCTCCACCCGAAGAAATTATGTTCAACAACACATATTCTTCACATATTTATTTATTATTTATCGTGTCAGAAGTACAAAGTAAGAGAGACAAAAATTAAACAAAGAAATTTTAAACATTGATTGACCAAAAATTGGCCACGACAAACGCATTTGGAGTTGCCCTCATTAGATCTTTAATGGTACAAGTGGCTGGAGAAGATGGACACAGTAGAATATGTTCGTTAGTCTGCTTAGTACCACACTTGCAGTAAACTGTCTCCACAGGAAGGCCCCATTTCTGTAGGTTGGTCTTGCATCTCGTGGTACTGGAGCGTAATCGATTGAGAGCCTTCCATGTTGTCCACTTTTCAGAATGTCCAGGAGGAAGTTCTTCCTTTGGAACCATCCATTCTCTCAAATGTTGACATTTTTCCCGCCACATTGAGATTCTTGCTTGTTGTGGAGTTCCTTTAAGAGCTTCAGTGGTTGTCAAGAAGCTCTTTCTTGATTTCAACCTAGGATGTGCTGGTTGACAGGCATACAGAGGATGAGACTCAATAAATGGATTCACAAATCAAACACATAATAACTGATCCATTCCTAAGTCCATAAATGCAATAAATAATCCGTCAAGATTCGGCCGTCTTCCAGGCTCACATTTATCCTACTAGAGCGCATATTAATATTTCACGCAAGAATAAACAATATTTACACTCATGACCCTTAATTTCTTATTTAACCCGTGATGAAATTTTATTATTATTATTATTATTATTATTAAATGTGCGAGATCACAAATCCGCGTAAGCTAAGGTTCGATAAAATTACCAGATGACACTAACATGCTTGAAATCCACATAAAGACAATAATAACGTATAGGGAAAATTCGACGTAATAAATGTACCGACAATCTGTCCCACATGACTTTAAAAAAAATTATTAATTATTTCAAAATTAAATTATTATTATCGGAGAGGTCAATGATTTTTAAATTGCTCCTATACTACTGAATGGGACAGCCAGAATAAATGTTGAAGACACTCACACATCACTAACTATCTAATAGGAACCAATAATCATTCACACTCAATTAACAACTACCTTACACCATGGAAAGAAGAAATGAAATATCAAACTAGGGCAAGACTAGAAGGAAATTACGTCAAATGAATAAGGAAGTATTATCTCTACATTATCTCTACAAAGATGAACAGATAGATGTTATAAAATTGTACTTAAATGATTGATGAAACTGGATTTCTGCCGATGACCCTGGACATGTGGTAGGTCATCCACCGCCAGTCGTCATCTCCTCCATGTCGGAGATTGCCTTACATTTTAATATACCATTGTAGCTGCGATGATGAACATGGAATAGTAGTAGGCTTCCTCTTCCTGATGTATTGGCATCTTGAATTTATCTCGATCCGCATGCAGTATTCCTCTTATTTCTGACAAATAAGTTTTAAGATGTGCCCAGTACACACACATGATGAATTATATTGTTGAATTATACGTAACTTCATCCGTAAAATCTGCTAAACTCGTAGATCTAGGATGGATAATGAGTCTGTTCTGCCGAGTGATCGAACCCAAGAGTGTCTGCGACGTGAATCTCAGCGTAGAATTCCCAAGACATTCGTCCAAGAAAGACTCAAATCAAAAAAGAGACAATTCCTTCTGGAAACATCATTATATAATCATCTTAAGGTGAGGGTGTGTCGTCATAATCGTCTGTGATTGGTCAATGACTTGCATCCGATAGGCTGTTACATTTTATTAAAATACTGTCAGGTGTAGCGCGGCCTTGCTCGCTATCGATCGGACGGCTTTGGTTTCTCCCAGTAGGTCACGTGGGGACAGCTGGCATCCTGACACACAAAAAATCCATAGCTCACCCCCTCGCTTGGAAAATCCGGTTTCGTGCAAGCACTTCTCTCTGTAACACGGAGTTGTGAAAAATTTCCGCCCGTGCTAATGAAATGATAATCTTACACTCGTAGATATTACAAATATTTCTTATATGCCGAATTTGAAGGGGACAGCATTGATTGCACATAGTTCTTCTCGGGGCAGACTAATTTAAACGTTACCAAATCTTGGAAGTATGATATCATCATATGGAGTGGATATATCTACCCGTATGTATACTCTACTTACCTCGTATAAATTAGATTTACAATGTTGCCATTGATGCTTTCATGGCCCGTACTTACAGACATGATATAGGCTTTTGGGCTTATGCTGTGTCAAGAAAAAAAAGGTGAAATTCTTTACGTTTCACAGAGAACTGTGCTCTGCGTCATCAGGAGAAAATTTCTTTACAGAAAAACAATATATATACAAATCTCCACCTTATCAATACAAATTTATTTTACATTAAGCAAGTAAATATAGTCAAATAGTCAAGACTAGTTTCGACCCCTAGGGGGTCATCCTCAGTTGACATGCAATAAAAATTGTATTGTTCATAAAAACATCACATATAGTGGTAAAAATTTGGACTAATTTAGACTGATCATTAATGTTGGTATGTCTAATGCATGACTAGTGTGCATCGTTCATGAAGACACATATCACCTTACTGCTACTACCATCCAATTTTTAGGTTATATAATATGGAACACACATATGTTTGTGTAACTCAACAGTGGCAAGTTCAACTATGTACACAATTGGCTATTGATTAGTCACATGAAAGTACAGAACACTGGCTTGAACATTTCTGGTTGAGGTATCAATGCAACACCTTACTTGCATACATCCTAGAAGCTAAATTCAGTTTGTAAGGCCCATTACTTCTGATTGAAACTTAGTATGAAGTTAAAATTTGAATAAAAATATTTGCTAATGTAGACATTAAAATGTTGTTAAAATGGGCATATAGTCAAAAACAGTGGTATGTATGCCACACATGTCTAGTTAAAAATACATTACATTGATGTTGTTTATGTGCGGTACAACATGTACACTGATTTGGAATAAATGAGGTTTGTATATATAGTGTTCCAACAAAATGGATCCATAAAAATATTATATGTAAAGACAATTGGTATTATAATGATCCGCTGCAGATCAGGTAATGCTGTTTATTTATCTGGAGATATTATTGGCAGCTACAGATGTTGGAGTTATTAGAAATGTTAATGGAGCATGTTTTCTTCCGTAGTCGCGATGTTTATAGTTGGTGGCATTAGTCAAATATGTTGAAAGTTATGCGTCTTGGTGCACGTTGATTTGTCCTGGAAGCTTATATGTTGTAAAAAAAAAAAAAACAAGGTGGAGTGTCTGGAAATAGAAATAATAGTGTGATAATGTTGTGGATAGAAAGTGTAATAGTGAATCGTATGTCGTTTTACTTACGTAAAGTGTTGGAACCGTGCGTTCTTTGTAGCTGCCTGTTGGGATCTGATACGTGTAGCTCTGAGATTGTAGTTAGCGGCGGTAGAGGGGAGGTTTGGGGGGATGGGTGGAGTGTTAGTGATGGGAGTGGGGTTGGAGGGGAGAGGGTTTTGGGGCGGTTGATTTGAACATATCGATTTTTGTTTGCTTATTCTTTTGATATAGAAATCTTTTAATAAGGGAATTACTGCATGAAAAAGAATATTGTTTCTGTCTATACTTTCATTTAGGTTGGAGTTTGGATTCACGTATTTGTCTAAATTTATGTAAAATTCTTCTATTATACTGAGCAAGGGACTTTTTGGATTCATATTAAGGATTTGCATGTCGTTCTTAATGTCCGTGAAATTATGTTTTTGATCGTCAATATGCTGACCCATAGCTGAGAAATGTCTGTGTTTGACGGCGTTTACATGTTCATTATATCGTATTAAAAAACTTCTACCGGTAAGTCCTATATAGCTGGCTCGGCAGTCGTTGCATTTTAGGCGATAGACTCCTGAGTAATTGTATTTATTTATGTTATTAACTGATTTGGAATTGTATAGTATGTTGGTGTTATTGCGTGCCGTTTTATATGCTATTTTTAGGCCTTGTTTTTTGAAGATATTTGTTATGGGATGTATATGGTTATTGTTGTAAGTAAACAGTGCATATTCTTTTTTATTTTTAGTGATTCTGGTTAGCTTGGTTTTAGGTTGGTTTTTGACTTTATTGATGATCCGGTTTATCATTTCTCTTTTATATCCGTTTTGTTTTGCTATTTCATGGATTGTGTTTAGTTCTTTATTTAGATTTTCCTTTGAAAGTGGAATGTTGTATGCTCTATGAATCATACTATAGTATGCAGCTCTTTTATGGGCATGTGGGTGGGTGGAGTCTATCTTTATTGTATTTGATGTGTGGGTAGGTTTTCTATATATATTGTATGTTAGGTGGTTGTTATGTCTGGTTATGGATATGTCTAAGTAGTTTATAGTATTGTTGTGTTCAGTGTCCATGGTAAATTTAATGTGGGGATCTATTCTATTTAGTTGTTCTAGGATTATGTTTTCATTAGTATGTCTATTGTCCATGATTATAAATGCATCATCGACAAACCTGCACCAATAGATGATATTTTCTATTTTTTTAATTTCTTGGTGTTCTAAGTAATCCATATATATATCAGCTATTATGCCTGATATTGGTGATCCCATGGGTAATCCTTTTTGTTGATAGATAGTGTCATGGAACTTGAAATAATTGTTATTGATAGCGAATTGTAAAAGTTTAATAAATTCATCTATTTCCAATTTGCTTAGCTTACTGTGGTTATAAAGGTTGGATTCTATGATAGTGATAGTTTTTTGTGTGGGTATATTGGGATACATGTTTGTTATATCATATGTTGCTAGCTTGTAGAAGTGTTCTATTCTTATATTCTTAGTAATGTTGCAGAAATCTATTGAGTTTTTTATGGTTTTGTTTGCTTGAAAAACGTAATGTTTTTTAAGGAATTTTTGTATGTATTTGGATAATTTATAAATAGGGCTTGGTCTATAATTTATTATGGGTCTCATAGGAATATTGTTTTTATGGATCTTAGGATAAGCTTTAGCTGTAGGTATCCCTGGATTCATGGTGGTTAATTTTGCAGTTTCCTGTTCGTTCAAAAGAAAATTGGTGTTTTTTAGGAGAATTTTTAAGTTTTTCTGGATACTGTTAGTAGGATCTTTAGTCTTGATTTGAAAAGTTTCATCTTGAAAGCAGGTTTTTGTTTTTGTTATATATTCCTCTTTATCCATAATAACTGTAGTGTTTCCTTTATCTGCCTTTGTTACTATTAGGTTATTTTGCTGGATTTTATTTTTGAGTACCTTAATTTGTGTTTGGTTTGTGATATCTTGATTCTGAGGTTTTTGAGTGATCTTATCAACATATTGTGGTAGTGTTTTTTTAATTTCATATCTAATTTCATTTTGTTTTTCTTGGGGTATTTTGTTTAGAGCATCTTCTGTTTCAGTAATAATAGTGGCTATGTTTTCAAATACTGAATTGTTTTTCCAGTTATGTTTTGGTCCTTTGCTCAGTATAGTTGTTTCTTTTTCATTGAATGTTGTGTTAGTTAGGTTTTGGAGTGGGGGATGGAAAATATGTTGGTTGTTATCTGTAGAAACAGTAATATGTTGTCTATACTGTGTATGGTTGGTTTGGTTTAGTGATGCCTTGAGTGCGTTAAGTTTCTTGTTTAAGGTATTCTGCTTCTGTATGGCTATGTTTTCTATCTTTTCGTTAGTTATTTGTTGGAAGTTGCTCCAGTATGTGTGTGGTAGCTCATGTGAGGCTTTAAGGTGTGCTTCATACATTTGTATGTTGAGGTGTTGTTTTTTCCTATACATGAATTTAATTTCTTCTTTAAGCCATATTCGATTGGTTTTGTTTTGGGTATTTTGGGTTTGATATGTGCTTCTATGTTTATTATTATATTTCCTAAGAAATTTAGGAGTTAGATTATTAAGTAGGCATTGTTTTAAGAAAGTGATGTTTTTGACAATATTTGTGATCTTAATCTTCAGATTTTGGTATCTGTGTGCCATTTTTCTTGCCTGGTTGGCTTTTCTACTGTTATTTATAAGTTTCATTTCCGTATTGATGGATATTACTTTACACATCAAATACAATAAAGATAGACTCCACCCACCCACATGCCCATAAAAGAGCTGCATACTATAGTATGATTCATAGAGCATACAACATTCCACTTTCAAAGGAAAATCTAAATAAAGAACTAAACACAATCCATGAAATAGCAAAACAAAACGGATATAAAAGAGAAATGATAAACCGGATCATCAATAAAGTCAAAAACCAACCTAAAACCAAGCTAACCAGAATCACTAAAAATAAAAAAGAATATGCACTGTTTACTTACAACAATAACCATATACATCCCATAACAAATATCTTCAAAAAACAAGGCCTAAAAATAGCATATAAAACGGCACGCAATAACACCAACATACTATACAATTCCAAATCAGTTAATAACATAAATAAATACAATTACTCAGGAGTCTATCGCCTAAAATGCAACGACTGCCGAGCCAGCTATATAGGACTTACCGGTAGAAGTTTTTTAATACGATATAATGAACATGTAAACGCCGTCAAACACAGACATTTCTCAGCTATGGGTCAGCATATTGACGATCAAAAACATAATTTCACGGACATTAAGAACGACATGCAAATCCTTAATATGAATCCAAAAAGTCCCTTGCTCAGTATAATAGAAGAATTTTACATAAATTTAGACAAATACGTGAATCCAAACTCCAACCTAAATGAAAGTATAGACAGAAACAATATTCTTTTTCATGCAGTAATTCCCTTATTAAAAGATTTCTATATCAAAAGAATAAGCAAACAAAAATCGATATGTTCAAATCAACCGCCCCAAAACCCTCTCCCCTCCAACCCCACTCCCATCACTAACACTCCACCCATCCCCCCAAACCTCCCCTCTACCGCCGCTAACTACAATCTCAGAGCTACACGTATCAGATCCCAACAGGCAGCTACAAAGAACGCACGGTTCCAACACTTTACGTAAGTAAAACGACATACGATTCACTATTACACTTTCTATCCACAACATTATCACACTATTATTTCTATTTCCAGACACTCCACCTTGTTTTTTTTTTTTTTACAACATATAAGCTTCCAGGACAAATCAACGTGCACCAAGACGCATAACTTTCAACATATTTGACTAATGCCACCAACTATAAACATCGCGACTACGGAAGAAAACATGCTCCATTAACATTTCTAATAACTCCAACATCTGTAGCTGCCAATAATATCTCCAGATAAATAAACAGCATTACCTGATCTGCAGCGGATCATTATAATACCAATTGTCTTTACATATAATATTTTTATGGATCCATTTTGTTGGAACACTATATATACAAACCTCATTTATTCCAAATCAGTGTACATGTTGTACCGCACATAAACAACATCAATGTAATGTATTTTTAACTAGACATGTGTGGCATACATACCACTGTTTTTGACTATATGCCCATTTTAACAACATTTTAATGTCTACATTAGCAAATATTTTTATTCAAATTTTAACTTCATACTAAGTTTCAATCAGAAGTAATGGGCCTTACAAACTGAATTTAGCTTCTAGGATGTATGCAAGTAAGGTGTTGCATTGATACCTCAACCAGAAATGTTCAAGCCAGTGTTCTGTACTTTCATGTGACTAATCAATAGCCAATTGTGTACATAGTTGAACTTGCCACTGTTGAGTTACACAAACATATGTGTGTTCCATATTATATAACCTAAAAATTGGATGGTAGTAGCAGTAAGGTGATATGTGTCTTCATGAACGATGCACACTAGTCATGCATTAGACATACCAACATTAATGATCAGTCTAAATTAGTCCAAATTTTTACCACTATATGTGATGTTTTTATGAACAATACAATTTTTATTGCATGTCAACTGAGGATGACCCCCTAGGGGTCGAAACTAGTCTTGACTATTTGACTATATTTACTTGCTTAATGTAAAATAAATTTGTATTGATAAGGTGGAGATTTGTATATATATTGTTTTTCTGTAAAGTAATATCCATCAATACGGAAATGAAACTTATAAATAACATCAGGAGAAAATCTCGACTGTCCACGGGAAAGGTTTCTTAAACAATGAGCTTTTGAATTTAGACGTTATAATAGAAGTGGAAATGGTACGTTCATTCATACCAGATGGCTCCCCGGACGCGATACAGCACTAGCGTTTGAAGTGGAAGCTGACAGAACCATCATAGAAAGTCTAAGAGGGTCACATAACATGTGTATGTAACATATGACATTGACAGGTGTATGGCATTGACACAAGCCTGGAATGAAACATCTGGCAATGAGGAACATACGAATTTGGAAAACACTGAGATGAAATAACAGTAGTGAATGGACAGGGAAGGGAACTACCTACGTAAATCCTAATGGCTGGCAACCAGGTATTACTTAATTGATAGCCAGTGTCCCTGTTGAAATTGTTAGGAATTCTACGTATTTCCACAGCTTCCCATATAATCCTGGAGCTGTAGTGTCTAGTGTAGGTAGGAGCTCGAGTACCTTGGAACATGACATCATGACCCGACGATAGACTATGCTCAGCTATTGCTGATTTGTTTGGCTGGTTGAGACAAATATTACGTTCATGTTCCTTGATACGGGTACCAATGGACCGGCATGTTTGGCTGATGTATACCCTACCGCAAGTACAGGGAATTTCGTATACCCCAGGAAGTAAAAGTGGGGACAATTTGTCCTTGATTTTACTGTGAGCAATTTTAGTGGCGGTGCCAAATACGGTTTTTATATTGTGTTTGCAGAGGGCCTTGGCAATTCGATCTGTGGTGTTGTGAATGTAAGGCAAGTAGGCAGTTCCCTTCACTTCTTCCTTCTGCGAGCTTTGCTTGGTCGTTTCTCTGGGATGCAGTCCTCTATGAACCTGCGAATTGCTGTAACCATTACCCTTGAATGTGACTTTGAGCGTGTCCATCTCCACCTGGATATTTGATGGCTCACAAATTTGTCTCGCCCTCTTGGTGAGTGTCATGAGAATGCCTTGATTTTATGCTGGATGGTGGTGAGAGTCTGCTTGAAGATATCGATTTGTGTGGGTAGGCTTATGATAGATGGTATGTCCTAAGGAGCCGTCCGGTTTCTTTCTTACTAGAACATCCAAGAAAGGAAGACTTCCGTCCTACTCCATCTCCATAGTGAATTTAATTGAAGGATGTTGCTGATTTAGGTGGTTTAGAAATAGATGAAGTTTCTTAGGACCTACTGCCCAGACCACAAATGCATCATTAACATACCTCCACCATATCATAGGTTTGACAGGCGCCAAAGCAATAGCCTCCTTCTCAAAATGCTCCATAAAGAAATTAGCCACTACGGGTGAAAGTGGACTTCCCATATCCACACCGTCAGTCTGTTCGTAAAAATTCCCACCCCACAAGAAATAGTTGCAAGTCATGCAGTGGTAAAATAGCTTAATAATGTCCTCAGGGAACAGTTGTTCAATGAGAGACATGACCGAGTCAGTCGGCACTTTAGTGAACAAGGACTCCACATTGAAACTCACCAAAAGTGCATTAGGTTGAAGGGTTAAGGTTTACAGCGTGTTAATACGAATATAAATGGTCCGTTATTGGACATCATAGATTTTCCAGCTAACTGATTCCTGGTTGCCTGGCCATCAGATGATGTAAATGTTGATTCCCATTGGGAACCTGAAATATTTGCCCGAATGAGTAAATTTATAATACCAATGTAAATGGTCTGTTATTGGACATTATAAATTTTCCAGCTAACTCATTCCTGGTTTCGCTAGCTTTGACACAACATTTTATCATTAGCAACGCCTCCACAAGAAGTTCCTTTTTTTTTTTTCCACGACTTTACGATATATTAACCGTACACATTTTAACATATTTGTTACGTTTATACTTCTGTTTGAAATAACTGACAGTGATTTTACTATCTTGGACTCGTGCTACGGGAATGGAACAGACATCCCCGTTTGATGATTGTGCTTACACTCAAGGCCATCACAGTCTTAATGATATATGAGAAGAGGATCCATTTTGGTTTTAAACGCTCAAATATTCATGATTAACCATGTTTTAATCTTCAGAAACTGTTAATTCACTTTTTTTTAAACATACTTTGGTGCAATATCGTTATTTTAGACGTTATAGTATAATATTTCATGAAATCATTGTCCAACATTTTACTCTATAGTTTATAAAGATTGGAAAGATTCCATATCCATTAATTTTTAAGATTGATATAGGCTGATGGTGCCTGTAAAAAAAGGGGGTGAAACATGTACCATTGACTTTTATGTATTATGCATAAATTTTAACCACATGAAATAGTGGATTATATTGTATTGTATTGAACAGGTGGATCTATAAATATTATAATAATATTTAAGATATACATCAGCTTCAATACAGAACCAAAATGAGAATAGTTGCTTGTAATACAGAATAACCGTGAAAATGAACTAAAACAGGAAGGCTATACTGTATTAATATGCAAGAGGCACCCTCCCTAGTCAGACACTGACCTTCCTACAAAATTTGAAAGTTCCTGTGTGCGAAATAGAAGAAATAGTAATACAGATAATGAGGGACTCTACAAAATCATTCATTTCCATCTATACCTGAGAACGTGATTAACATTCCTCCCCAACTAACCCTGGAAAAAAATCATGTAACAGCATTAACGATTAAATTTCCACTTTTTGATATTGTTAAACTCCATTGACATTGTAACTGTATTCTGTATCCAAATGGTCACCCTCATTGGAGGACGGATGATTTATTTCTTTAATAAATCTCTTTCTCTCTCTCTCTTGAGTAAAAGGCAAATTGAATGCTTTAAGTTACTGTCATGATCATCTGTTACCATTTAACAGCCACACAAATGAAAAAAACCCCTAAATAAGACAGAGCCGATGTATCGGCACCATGAGCTTTCTCACCGTAATCTCTTGTGCCGATAGATTGGTGCACTGAGTGCAAGAGAGTTAATGTATTGAAAGTTACAAAATATAAGTAAACTTAACGCGCGAGAGGTCGCACCCGCGACAGTTTGCCGCACTTTTAAAATATTTGTTAATAATTTCGTTGCTAACCGCTGTAAAGCTTAGGGAGCTTGTTTCATCACTCCCCTCCGCTCCCTCTCTCTCGCCTCACGTTGATTATCGTCAGTGTATTGCCTGCTGCATTTCGGAGTAGTTTAAATTTTCTTTCACTCTCGCATCTGCCACGGGAAATTGCCTTCGTGTGACCCCTCGCGTAGTGCATTCTTACATGACTGCATTTCCAAGAAAGTTTCTTGAGTAAAGTTCACGAGGTTTATGTGGCTTTCAGTGAAGTGTGGTGCTGTAGTTTTATCTTGAATTGTGACCAAATCATGCATTGAAATGGACAAATGCAAACGTTGAGGCAATTTGCTCACGCGCGACCACTCGCGCTCTTTAAAAACTCGCGTAATTTTACCAGTTTTTGCAAAAAAGAAACATTAATTTTTTACTTTGAGAAAATATTGTTACTGGGTAATTACGTTAGTGCTAGTTGAAAGGCAGTTAAACGAGGTACATCTTTTTATTTTTACCAGAGCATTCACTGCAAAAGGAAAATAGCAGCTCATTAAAATATTAAGCATGAGCAATTTGCCTTCGCGCGACCTCTCGCTTTCTAAAACAGTCGCAACCTCTCACATTCGTATGATACACATGAAGATAAAAATTAGATCAATGCTAAAACATCATTAGATGGGAAAGTCGCTCAATATGGTAATTTAATGAAGGGCTGACAATGAGCAATGGTTTCACTATTATAACAACCCCTCTAGATAGAGGCAGTACCATAACCATTAGTTAGCTAGAAAATAACTTGTTTCAAAAGAAATTTTGAAAAGTGGAATAATTCTCAAAGATGTCTTATGTATTAGCAATTTAATACAATGAATACAATTATTTACAGAATAAGTAGCAGTAGGAAGACTATAGTTTAATTTTTTTTAAAGATGATAATAAATTATGTTGTCTTGGTAATTACAGTTTGATTCCATTAATTTCTCTTATCACTTTATATTTCTGTTGTTATTTGGTTTCATAGTTAACTGGTTAGTATGCTGTGAATCGTGTTGACGAAAGTATTAGTAAAATAAATCTAGATATAGAAAGTCTACATCAATACACTCCAAGTCATAATTTACTATTGAATGAAAACAAAACTTTAGCTATTTTTTCTAGGATATTGAAGAAATTTATCAAATCTTTTCAGCAGGGACATTCCTCCAGTAACTGTAAACGGTTCTGTAGTCAAGTATCAGGAATGTGTTAAGAATTTAGGTATTCTAATGGATAACACTCTGTCCTGGACCTTCCATGCCAAGCATTTGGTCAAGAAAGTGTCTGGCATCTTGCATCAGTTTCGACTAAACTTGCCGTATCTGCCTTTTTCAATAAGAAAGATATTGATCCAAACTATGGTAATACCTATTTTAGATTACGATGCTGTAATTTCCAGCTATATCTCAGAGAAATATAATAGCAAACTCCAGCGTATTCAGAATGCCTGTGTGCGATTCGTCTTCAGTATTCGTAAAGACTGTCACGTAACATCTTATTCTTAATTCACCCTCGGCATTAAAATTCTTAGGTTCCTCTTATGTCTTCTCTTCCTTGTTAGTATAGTCTGTTTATAAAATAGTAAAAGTATTATTGTAATCTCTTAGATGTTTAGTTTTTAATCTTATTCTTATATCCTCAGTAGGAAAATGTATCTTATGATTTTTGTGTATTCTTTTTATTAGATTGTGTATGTTAGTTGATATATTTAAGTTAAAGTGGCAGTTAGTTACAGCCTAGTCCTACTTGTAACTAGCTTTAAATAAATATATTTCTATTTCTATGCTGGCCTGTAGTCCAAGGGGTCTGGTTTTGATTCCTAGCTAGGTCAGGGATTTTTACCTTGAGGACTGGGTGTTTGTGCTGTCTTCAATCAACATTAGATTTTACCCTAATTTTTACCCATGGCATTAACTCCTGCTCCAGGCCTCTCTGGAGGTCACACACCATTATTGATGTTATAATATAATTTTGAAGTTAGTTTTAAAATTAATTCTTCTTTTCTTTTTGTTTCCAGATACATTCCACCTTACATTCGTATTTATTTATGGGAGTTGATTTTAATTGGTATTGCTGGAGGAACGGCATCTACTTACAGTGCTATAACAGAAATATTTGGTGGAGAAAGTTTGTCTATGCCTTGTTATTTACATTCGTATGTGAAGTAATATTTTAATTTCTTAATTTATTGTTATGAGTTAGATACAGGCCCAGTCATCAATTCATCATAATTTCTTTCTTATTCATTTGTATACTACTGAACTGCAGCTGATATAGGTACCTTATTTCTGTGAATAACCTCATGTTTCGTTTCTAGAATTTCATTCTGTGTTACTTTATAATCTGCATTTTATATTTAGCATAAACTACAGCATTTAGAAAACATTCATAATGATTAATACCAGTAATAACATGTAACAATTTGCCAGGCTATTAACTATCTAGTTCAACCCTGTAAATAACAAAAATGACAACACAAAACAACAGGAATAGAAATATTTCATTGTAATCTTCTGATTGTTTAATTATTCTTGCATTTTATTATTATTGAATTGCATTGGGATATATTTTATAGATCATGAAGATGCAAGATAGTTTAAATAATCAAATATAATTTCTAGTATGAGAATTTACTGTGTTACGCTACATATGCACAAATGATCCTTGGTAATAAAATAGTAGTTATATACGTTTTCTTCAAATGATATTAGCATTTTATACCTTAAGTGGAATATTAATGTAATGTTACATAAGATTATTATATTTTATTGTTTCGAGAATATTTTTAATGCACTACACTTTAATTTATGTGCTGACCTAATTGCACAATGTGCATATGCTATTCTGAATAGTAATTAGTTAATATTTTTCTAGTATTAATCTAGAATGTTTGTCTTCTATTGTCTCTGAAAATGTGATAAATATTTTCAGCTGTACATGGTAACCATTCCAGTCTTATTGGTAAGTTGCACTCAACTTCTTTTAAATGTTGAAAACAATTCTTAGCAGATAAAGTAGGGGTCCCCGTACTATGAAAAACTTAAAATTAAGCAATTTCCTCAATTGTGCTGAAAGTTGAAAGGCTAAAGGGCCAGAAAAATGTCAAATTGTGAGTTTTGGGTGACTCTATCAAACTGAAAAAACAAATTTTGAAAATCACTTCCAGTCTAAATGCAGTTCTGGATAAACAGCCTAAAATCACTTGTTTCTTTACTTGTTTTCTTTTTTATTCATATCCTAGTCAAATTAACTTATTTACATATTTCTTTCTGTAATGAGTTCCTTGGTTCAATACCATAAGGGCTTAAGTGAAGCTCTGCATTGACTCACATTAGCGCTCATAGTGCTGCTGTGAAACAATGCATTGACTCACATTAACGCTCTAAGTGTTAGATAAAGGCAATCTGCTAATCTAATCGACTGGATATCGATGATTAAAAAGGATTGCTATTTTCAGGAATAAAGAATATATTCTCATACTTCATTATATTTACCTAAAATTTGTAGCTCATATCCCTAGGATGTTTTCAACATTGAGTTGAAGGGCTAGAACTGTGTTTTTTATTTATGAAATATTTATCAATAGTTTCCTTTGGGGAAAGTTTTCTTCAGCTTATGGGGCTGGTTGAATAATATACTGTCCAGTGTCTAAATAGTGTAATGTTAGTGCATGATAAAGTATAGCAATATGTCTGTAGAGAATCTCAAAAAGATGAGAATTGTGTACCTGACAGATATTAACTTAAAGAAAATTACTTTGTAGCTTGGAATCATGTTACACCAAAGTGCCGATATTTTTACTCATAATTTAGTAATAATCAAAAGTGACCTACACATTCTCTTTAAATATTTGTTGTTTGCCAGTGATTTCAAGCTCATTGTAATCGGGAGTGTGAATCTGGCTGTGAATGTTGACAATCATAAGATTCTTCCTGTTGGTATAACACAATAGAAAACTATAGCAAAGTTGTATTAAGCCAGCATATGTAAATCTTAGAGAGCCATGTGTAGGTTTTATTCCTACTTAGAATATGTGGTTGAATGGTATACGAACTTGATGTAGATAATATTGGCAAAAAAAGTTTGTTTTAATGTGATATTATATTTTATATATATACATTTTTTTTTTAGAAGTTCAGATGAATTTTACCACATGACTTTTGTTATATCAGTGTATAGTACGTGAACCTTTTCTTAATACCAAGTTCTCATTCAGCACTAGGGAGCTCAGGTATCAAGAAAAGCTTCGTGTACACAAGTTGAAAAATTGCTTATTACCCACGTTAATAACTTAAGCTGTTAAATACTCATTCTTAGGTATTATTTGTTTATGGAGTTCAACATCATTGTTTACATCTTTGAAAGTGAACTTGGTAGGTTTCTAAATGTTATAGAACAAAGTTTTAGATGCAGTTTTTACCACAAATTACTCCAATTCAGGAACTTAAGTTTTGACTTTATTCAAAGCCATCCTTCACTTACAAATATTACAGAAAAAAACATACTAAGTTTTTGGTATATATCATCATTACAGACTCATATATCAAGTATTACAAACTAAGGTAGATTAAAATATTTTAAAAGAATTAAATTTAAAAAGAACAAAAACCAGCTGGAAATACCTTGAGCAATGGCAAGGTTTGACGTTAATACAAGTTACCAACAAAGACAAACTCAGCAGCAGAAGTAAGCTACAGGATCCATGCCTTGGGTGCCTGTCCTCACAGAGAGACAAGGAGAAATTTCTGCTATAATTTGATGTGGCACATGATCATGAACTTGCTGTGAGATCACGGTTTCACAGTCCACAAAGGGGTTTCTGGCCTGGCTACTGGAAAGAGTAATAGGCGTATTGACTTGATAGCCTTTCATCCAGCTAACAAACAAGGACTGATCTTGGGTCCTACATTACGCTTGAGCCACACATTAGCTAGCCTTGAAGAGATGGATGCCGAGACGGATACCAGCCAACCATTAACTGTTATAAATGCAAATATCACCTAGATAAAATCTCTGTTCATGGACTGATGATCGGTGCTCAGGGCACAATCCCGAAATTTTGTGTACAGCTATGGAATTCTCTTGGACTCAGCTGGACATGACTTCACAACATCGCTATTGCCACAATACAAGGTTTATTAATTATAATCCACAATCAATTGTATGCATTTGACAAACTTTATATCATACTGTATTTCCTCAATTATTTCAGAACTTTCTGTTCTCTTCTATCTGAGACATTCTATTATTTTCACCAATGACTTTCAGAGATGTACAAGTTTTTGTAATCGATATACTTCATCTTTGTGGCAGTCTCCTCATGGGGGAAAGTTTTATTAAGACAGTAATTGTTATTAATCACTGAGTGGCCAGGATAGAAAGTTTGTTCATTTATACATGTTTCTTTGTTTTTGTAACCGCATTCAGTATTTCTATTATTTCTAATATTTAATATGAAGAATTTTGAGATGCTGATCGGAATTGCAGAAATGATTGTTACACAGTGCTTGGTGAACTGTGACTCTGTGGACTTATGTAATTTCCATGACTTAATATGTTCTTTCATCCTAATTTTATGGTTTGATCCTGTTTGACCAGTGTAAATGGAGTTGCAGTCACAGCACTCTAATTTGTTTACACCACTTTTATTTTCTTTACTGATGGTATCCTTTGTTTTCAATTTTAGAATTGTCCACCATCTCTTCTCATGATGTACTGATCAGTGCACTGAAATATTATTTAATTTCTGCTGTTTCTACTCATTTTTTCAATAAGATTTGCCTTGTAGCCATTATTCACTGCAATTTCTTTAATGATCTGAAGCTCTTTATTGAAATCTGACTGATTTCGGGGTACAAAATGAAGTCTGTAAATCATGCAATGAAAAGTAGCTAACTTGTATAGGAAGGGGTGGGGCCGATGACCTTAGATGTTAGGCCCCTTTAAACAACAAGCATCATCATCATCATCATCATCATCATCATCATAGGAAGGGGTAACACGTGAATTATACCTCTCAGATGCCTTTCATGGAACTGTACCATTATAATGAACAACTGACAATCTTTACCTGGGAAACACCCTGTCACCTCATCTTGTTGAGATATTTATGGACAGCCGGGCTGAGTGACTCAGACGGTTGATGATATAGATGTTGATTTCAACTGTCAAAGTCAAAGCGGATTACAACATCAATGAATAAAAACAACGTAATCATTTTCATTTGTTTAGCCTAAATTTAAAGAATTACTAGCTGATGTACCCGTGCTTCACTACAGAATTTTCAGAAAGACTGTCTTTGTGGTTTTCCCAACTGAAGTCAACATAGATCATTACAAAGACATCAGTATTAATGTAGTGATTAAAAGCAATGTTATATAAAATACGCAATCAAATGAAAAACCGCATATTTTCTCACTTTTAACGAGCAGTACTAAGCTGCCGATCTAACAGTCCAAAGTTCCAGTGCTGGAATGACCAGGCTGCAGACAGCCGCGAACAATTCTCTGCCATTATTCTGTTAAATGTGCACACTGCTCATTCTAATCATTGCCTCAGAGTAGGGATTGAATAGCTGAAATGCTAATGATGAACCAGTGTGTTACATACCAGTAGTATCAGAAAATTTATGAACCAGAAGAAAGCAATGGCATGCTAAAGAAGAGAAAGATCTAACTGCCCAGCTACTTTCCGCCAATATTCAGGCAAGCTGTTATACTAGGTACGCAGCAGTAATCCCATCTATCGAAGATGAGTGGCAGCAGAAGGCACAAAGCACGTCACAGTAGAATAGGGATTGAATGGTCACTGTAATGCTATTGTTGATCAATTTGATGAGCTTTCTATATTGTAGGCCTTCACATTTACAGTAGTTTTCTTCTGTTTCTGTGATATTAGGGCATCTTATAAATTTATTTTTAGCCTAGACTTAGTTCCTTTACATACCGATTTTTATTAAAATCTGTTTTCTCGTGATTCAGGACTAGTATGAACTTGTTAACAAAAATCTAAATTCATGAATATCTCTATCATAGCCGTAAAAATGTAGAAGACCGGGCAAGTTGGCCGTGCGCGTAGAGGCGCGCAGCTGTGAGCTTGCATCCGGGAGATAGTAGGTTCGAATCCCACTATCGGCAGCCCTGAAGATGGTTTTCCGTGGTTTCCCATTTTCACACCAGGCAAATGCTGGGGCTGTACCTTAATTAAGGCCACGGCCGCTTCCTTCCAACTCCTAGGCCTTTCCTATCCCATCGTTGCCATAAGACCTATCTGTGTCGGTGCGACGTAAAGCCCCTAGCAAAAAAAAAAAAAAAAAAATGTAGAAGATATAAATGATCAGAAATTTAATTCTATATAACTTTAGTTATGTAGTATTTATCGATAGGAAGACTAATAACATAAATATACATACATACATTACATACATTATCATTATAGACTGTTATGCCTTTCAGCATTCAGTCTGCAAGCCTCTGAGAATTTACTAAACGTCGCCACAATCCTCGATTTACAGCTAGTGTTGTGGCCTAATTTAGTTCATACCTCTTATCTTTAAATCATTAGAAACTGAGTCTAACCATTGTCGTCTTGGTCTACCTCTACTTCTCTTACCCTCCATACCAGAGTCCATTATTCTCCTAGGTAACCTATCCTCCTCCATTCGCCTCACATGACCCCACCACCGAAGGCGGTTTATGCGTACAGCTTCATCCGTCGAGTTCATTCCTAAATTAGCCTTTATCTCCTCATTTTGAGTACCCTCCTGTCATTGTTCCCACCTGTTTCTACCAGCAATCATTCTTGCTACTTTCATGTCTGTTACTTCTAAATTATAAGATATCCTGAGTCCACCCAGCTTTCGCTCCCATAAAGCAAAGTTGGTCTGAAATCAGACCGATGTAAAGATAGTTTCGTCTGGGAGCTGACTTCCTTCTTACAGAATACTGTTGATTGCAACTGCAAGCTCACAGCATTAGCTTTACGACACCTTGATTTGATCTCACTTACTATATTACCATCCTGGGAGAATACACAACTTAAATACTTGAAATTATCGACCTGTTCTAGCTTTGTATCACCAATCTGACATTCAATTCTGTTTAATTTCTTACCTACTGACATCAGTTTAGTTTTCGAGAGGCTAATTTTCATACCATACTTATTGCACCTATTTTCAAGTTCCAAGATATTAGACTGCAGGCTTTCGGCACAATCTGCCATTAAGACCAAGTCGTCAGCATAGGCCAGACTGCTTACTACATTTCTACCTAACTGAATCCCTCCCTGCCACTTTATACATTTCAGCAGATGGTCCATGTAAACTACGAACAGCAAAGGTGAAAGATTACAGCCTTGTCTAACCCCTGTAAGTACCCTGAACTAAGAACTCGTTCTACCATCAATTCTAACTGAAGCGCAATTGTCAACATAAATGCCTTGGATTGATTTTAATAATCTGCCTTTAATTCCATAGTCCCCCAGTATAGCGAACATCTTTTCCCTCAGTACCCTTGTCATATGCTTTCTCTAGATCTACGAAACAAACACAACTGCCTATTCCTCTCGTAGCATTTTTCAATTACCTGGCGCATACTGAAAATGTGATCCTGACAGCCTCTCTGTGGTCTGAAACCACACTGGTTTTCATCCAGCTTCCTCTCAACGACTGATCGCACCGTCCCTTCCAAGATGCTAGTGAATACTTTGCCTGGTATACTAATCAATGAGATACCTCGATAGTTGTTGCAATCCTTCCTGTTCCATTGCTTATAGATAGGTGCAATTACTGCTTTTGTCCAATCTGAGGGTACCTTACCAACGCTCCATGCTTGTCATACAGGATGAAATTTTAAGGTTAGGACAAAAGAACATTCTAGATCATGGAAATAATATAAGCCCACAGAGTCACAGTTTGCCAAATGCCTTATAACAAACAATCATTTCTTCAGTCTGGATAAGCATCCCAAAATTCTTTGTATTAAAACTAAGGGTTGCATATAAAATACTTAAAAAATAATGTAAATGCTAAAGTGTGTTAAAAATAACTAAGAAACCTGTATAAATGAACAAACTTCATTTCCTGACCACTGTGTGATTAGTAAATAGCTTAGCTTATTTCTGCTGTCTGATTTTCCTCTGCCTGTACCTTGTATTGAAGTCAAACCTTCATACTGCAGACGGCATGTCAAGCTGCCCTTTTTATATTTAAAAAAAAATTAATGTACCTTAGTTTGTAATACTTGATATATGGTATCTGAAAAGATGATATGTACCAAAAACTCGTGGCATGTTGTTTTGTAGAATGAGGATAACTTTGAATAAAGTCAAAACTTAAGTTTCTAAATTGGAGTAATTTTAGTAAAAACTACATCTCAAACTTACCATAATGAGTAAATACACTACTACTACTTCATCTCTTCTACAACCTTTATTTATTTAGTCACACAACACTGTAGTATAGAATTGTACACGCTTGCATTTTACAAGTACAATAAAAGTATTGCTTTTTTTTCTTTCTTTTTTTTTCTCCATATTTGTACTCTCTTCTTCTCAACCTCTCATACATTTAAGTTCATTTTATGCTCCTGCTACAACAAATAGAAACTGTAAGAGTAGGTGCAGCCTTTTGTGTAACCTCTTCCTTATTGTGTATGTGAATACCATGTATCATTGTGGTATCTGTACCAGTTTTTGTAACTGACCGTGGCTAGGTTTTGGCAAGTTTATGGGGACTGCAAAATAGGTGCCATTCAGATATCTCTCTCAGGATGAGAACTGTTGTCAGCCATCATAGGTGTAGATACTTCTGTATTTTTACATTTCTCTCTAATTATTTTTTTCAAGTCCTGAACTGTTTTATCTTTTCCCAGACTAATGTTACAAATGTTTGTACAGATCACAGTGACATGAATTATCAGACAAATTTTATACTACAGGAAGTATTTGGATATGATGACCACATTTTTCCTCACAGTAAAATAACTGTCAGAAATTTTCAGTGTTATTGCTTACTATTTGTGTATATGTCTGTGCTACAAATACATGCTTGTGTATAGTATATGTTGATCAGTTATGTTTGTAAACATGTGTAAGTACTCATCTGCCTTTAGCCTGTACAATTCTGCATTCCACAAACCTTAAGTAGGCCTACTAGGTCCATAGATGTATTAATATACTTGTAATTTTATATATTGCTTATGTAATGTTTGTAATATTTAGCATTTTTCATGTTCTATAGAATTCAAATATCCCTTACTGATGTCATTTGAAATATGCATAAGGTGGATGCCCTCTTAACTGGCCTGCTCATGACCACATCCTTGGTCAGGTAACAAAATGGCTGGATAAAGCGACAGTATTAAAATAAAGGCCTTTCCAGCAATTATAATACTATAATTTAACATGGTTTGTTTCACTATGTTTTAAACAAAAAGTTTATTTAATTACCGTAATCTATAGTATTACTTATTTAACCCGTTGTTGATCACACTCAGGTTTGTCCCGCGATTGGTCACGGGCAAGTGCGGCGCTCACCATTGAAATTATTGCAGTTATTTCTTTTTATTTCTCTTGTTTTGTTATATTTTATCTGTGAATTTATTGCATCATAATATTGGGTAGGGTTCAGGGCTATCTCTATTAGAAGGCAATAAGAAAAACATTAAAATAATATACTTTTAGGTTACATGAAAAGGCAGGGTGCAATAGCTTTTATTGAATATATTGAACCAATTATTACAAATTATTCATTAGGTTATATTTGAGCATTCATTATTACCAGTCATGCTGCAATAGACCTTCACCTACTATGTATTCTTGGCACAATAAAAGTATCTCTTAAGTATTTACAGCAAAATAAAGCAAAACTAGTGTCATGACACTGCCAAATCAAAGAACAAAATGTCAAAGTGAAATTAAGGTGTCTCCAGTCCTAACCACTCTCGCTATTATCGTCATGTCCACTGTTCCTGTGACATTGCTTACATACTGGAATGGTGTGCTCACCACATATAGATTTCAGACAGTCTGCTTACCTTGATGTTGTTTTTCTGTTCTTTTTAGGACAGAAATAGCACTTGTCTCTATCCTACGTAATACTTTCCTCAGGCACTGCTTCAGCTCTACGATTGTTCTCTTCATGTTCAGGTTCTCCCAACAGCCTGAATCACAGTTCTCTGTGTATTCCTGGCCCCTAGATGCAAGCTGGGATCTGATGAGTTCTAGAGCTAAAGTCTTTAGGTAAGGTCTATGCTTCATGTTTTTGCCTGTTTGTAACTGGCAAATAATCTTGGAGTTAATGCCAGCAGTATCCATTATCTTGAAGAACTGTCAGTGGCCACCTGAAATTTACCTTTGCAACAGTGCACTTTCATCATAACTCGTCCACCACATCCATTCCACTCTTTATCAGGTTGTCAAATTCTTTAGTTCTGGCTTCTGATTTTCACCTGTGCTGTCATCTATTTCATCTCCATCATGCATAAATGATATCATCGAAACATTTCTGTACTTCTTTGGAACATATGATGAGGAGCATATTATTTTCTCCGAAAGCAAACAAACCGGTGTAAACTTCCCTTTTCCTTGTATTTAGCATCTCCGCTGGAACTTCCCATTTATACTTCCGAATAGTACTGACAACCGTGATATTCTTCTTACTTTCCAGTCCGTTCACCAAGTCAACAGAGGTAAACCAGTTGTCCATTGTTATATTTCTACCAATTCCCATAATTGGCTCCGCTAGCCTTTTGATGATACTACCAGGTTTGTTCTCAGTACAAAATGGACGTTTGGACTTTTTGCCTGTGTACATCTCCGTATTTTCAGTGTAATACATGCGCGCATCAACCATGGACATGATTTGTATGCCATATTTTGATGGCTTGCTCGGCATGAACTGCCTGAAACTACAGCGCCAATGGAAGCTCACCATCATTTCATCCACAATTACATATTCTCAAACACTGAACATGTGCTGGCAGTGCTTCACGAACTCCTGTAAAATTTCCCTGATAGCTGCGAACTTACCTAATCTCTTTCTCTTGGCCTTAGTTGCTTGGTCATCGACCAAAGTGCATACATTAACAAATACAAACAGTTACACCTCATCACTAGCCGAAAATGTTCAGAAGCTGTCCCATTCGTGTCCCAGAGGTATTGAAGATTCCGATGAGAAGATTTCATGACACCCACTAGGTACAATGCTGGCCCTGTGGTGTAGGGGTAGCATGCCTGCCTCTTACCTGGAGGCCCTGGGTTCGATTCCCAGCCAGGTCAGGGATTTTTACCTGGACCTGAGGGCTGGTTCGAGGTCCACTCAGCCTATGTGATTAGAATTGAGGAGCTATCTGATGGTGAGATAGTGGCCCCGGTCTTGAAAGCCAAATAACGGCCGAGAGGATTTGCCATGCTGACCACAAAACACCTCATAATCTGCAGGCCTTCGGGCTGAGCAGAGGTCGCTAGGTAGGCCAAGGCCCTTCAAGGACTGTAGTGCCATGGGGGGGACTAGGTGCAATAGTCCAAGAAGAGCCTTTACGTCTTCTACATTTGTCTCTAACACGTCACTTGGGTGATTAAGTCATCCTTATTTTCTGTAGCTGCACATTTGTGAATTTTATGATACACTCTAGCATTTCATCGGGGAAGAACAACTTCTAGCAGTTCATAATGGTATTGGCACCCTTCCCTGCACTTTTTACCCCTGGTGGATGGAGAACAATATTCTGTTTTCTCTGCCACCTGTTTCTTTCGGGAGCATGAATTTTACAAGTAGTCTTGTTGTCACGTTATATATACTGTGGCCCAGGATTTGAATTAACATCAAAGTCATCTTCATCCTCCGAAACTTCACTCGCACCATCACGGTTGCTTTCTTGTAGAGCTTCATTATTGGAGCAATCCATCTCATGACTCACATTTACACGAGATAAATTATCATCAGTATCTGGCAAGGTTACAATTTATTAAAATTCGTATCTACCTTAAAGTAAATACGAATTTTAATAAATTGTAATCTTGGTTCAATACGGACGAATAATGAAATTTATATACTTATCTGGCAAGGTGACATAATCATCTAATGTCCAGCTTCATGGCTAAATGTTTAGTGTGCTGGCGTTTGGTCACAGGAGTCCTAGATTTGATTCCTGGCAGGGTCGGGAATTTTAACCATAATTGGTTAATTTCGCTGACACGGGGGCTGGGTGTATGTGTTATCTTCGTCATCATTTCATCCTCACCACGACGCGCAGGTCACCTATGGGAGTCAAATCAAAAGACGTAGCATCTGGCTAGCCGAACTTGTCCTCGGACACTCCCGGCACTAAAAGCCATACGCCATTTCATTTTTTCATCATGTAATGAATCCTGAAGCCACCTGCATATATCACTTTCTTGAACATTCATAATATTGACAAATAAACCAACTAATTATAGAGTTCTCACCAAGAGCAGAGCTTGCTAACAATGTAACTTGGTTGGATGCGGCTGAGTGCTGCACTCAATTGAGAGACAGAAGATTGTATGTGGCAGTCTGCAGGTAATTGTTTAACACTTGGGCTCCAACAATCTGCATTTATTGCTTCATAACACTGTAAAGGAAGGTAGATGAGAGTTCAAGTTTCTAGCCCAATAACTATTGATTCCAAATATATTTGAAATTGCAGGTGAGTGTGGCGCTAAACCCGCAACCAATTGCCGGTTAAACATGAAAAATTAATACTGTATGCTGGTACACAGCATACATACCAAAGTCATTGTATGCCATGATATAAAAAATTAGTCTGGTTCATGGTCTTAACAAGTGTATTTTTGACTTCACAACACAATCACTTTAGTGAATAAGTAGACGTTTGAAAAACAAATTATATTCTATCTTTCATTAAACTATTAACATTTATTATACCAATAATATGAACTCAACATATGAAACCGAAGCTGGTTAATGTGAGGCTGGTTAAGGTGACATTTACTTTATCTGCATATGTGTTTATCGTATTGTCTTAAATTCTGAAGTACATTTCTGTGAGGTAAGGCAGGATTATTGCAAAGTCATATGTGGGGTCCTGGAGCAGGAAATGAAAATATTATAGAACATAAATATGTAGCGGTACATATCCTTTGTTTTAATGAAAATTAATCCATGTATAAGAATATAATGTTCTCAAGTGGTTGTTTGCTGATTGTTTGCATAAGTATACCTACTGAACGAGGTAATCTCTTTCAGCTCTTATGGAACATCTATTGAAATGATTGATTCGGTAACATTCCTTTCACTGTTGTCAGCAGAAGTGGTGCACCTGTGAACTAGATAAAGGACACCACATACACTTAAGTGCCAATAGTTTTAGGATAGGTACCTAGTTGATATATTTGATTTGGTATATGTTGGACATACATTGTAGCTACATTGTTCATGGGAACTGACCAGAATGCTCCTCAAACTAAATCTAGACAACGTGGACCTGATGATACAGCACATTATGCTGTTAGATGGGTGTGCATGCAATCCATGAAGGGCTACTGATGATCACAAAGCAGTCAAATGAGGCAGTTACTGGTCAGTGATGTTTCCAGGACCCGCTTAACCACGTCATGCTATAATAATAATAATAATAATAATAATAATAATAATAATAATAATAATAATAATAATGGTGGTGTGTGACCTCCAGAGAGGCCTGGTGCTTGTTTTTCGAGTTGACGCTGTCCCATGCTATATGAGGACATCTAACACTGATGCTGCTGCAGTAAAACCTTTATCTGTCACTTTCTGTCAGTTGCTGAGAAATTTATACGAGGAGTGGTGAGAATATCCTAGAAAATGAAAAAATATTAAACTTGAAATTGCTACAACTATCATGCTT
This sequence comes from Anabrus simplex, assembly GCF_040414725.1. Classification (NCBI taxonomy): domain Eukaryota; kingdom Metazoa; phylum Arthropoda; class Insecta; order Orthoptera; family Tettigoniidae; genus Anabrus; species Anabrus simplex. The sequence goes on along the minus strand of NC_090268.1, from coordinate 340,398,675 downwards.
ATTTGGCGAACAACAGTTGGTGATATTGGACGTTATGCTGACAAAATTGAAAGTTATGTTTCAAAAATGCAAACCACTGGTGGTAAAGTAAAAGCTTGCAAAACTATGAAACAGGTGGAAAATGATCAGTTGGACACTGTAACATATGAATGGTTCATTCAAGTCCCCAGTTAAGGGATTCTCTTTTCAGGACCAATAATAAAATCAGAAAAGCTGTTGATATGAGTTACAACCTGGTGCAGATAAATCTTTCAAAGCAAGCATTGGGTAGCTAGATAAATTTAAGTTTCATTGTGGTATTAAACAGTCTGACATAATGGGTCCCTTTCAGGACTAGTAATTACTGCAAAAGCTGTTAACTGAGCAAGTTGGACGTACAGTTAGGAGCGTGCAGATGTGAGCTGGCATCCAGGAGATAGTGGGTTCAAACCTCACTGTCGGCAGCCCTGAAGATGGTTTTCCGTGGTTTCCCATTTTCACACCAGGCAAATACTGGAGCCATACCTTAACTAAGGCCATGCCTGTTTCCTTCCCAGTTCTAGCTAGCCGTTTCCTATCCCATCGTCACCATAAGACCTATCTGTGTCGGCATGACGTAAAGCAAATTCTAAAATTAAAAAAAATTAAAAAGCTGCTGATATGAGCTATAAGCTTGGTGGTGATACTTCTTTCAAAGCAAGCAGAGACTGGCTAGATAAATTTAGTTTTGTTAATGCAGTGGTTGTTTTTTAATTTTATTCTTTTAATCCATATATTCTCATATCCGGCACAGTCCCAGTCCTGACTCCTACCAGATAATCAGAGTTTCTACTGTACCTCTCACCAGCAGGATTTCCTCATGAATGACACTCGCTCACTAACTTACTCATTCACTACTTACTTACGTACTTACTTCTGCTGCATGCTTTTTTCAGAAACTATGGCTTTTGTCACTCGTTTAGAGCTCAAGCTGAACACACTACAGTTTAAAGTTCCTCAAGTTGTCTTTTGGGACATGTTTGAATTCTTATGAATATTCACATTAGATAAAGAGTTTAGTATATTTTAATGGAATTCCTGCATTAAATTTTATTGTCCTGAGCATTATGAGAATTCCATATACTGGTACTGTAATGTACTGTATCGTCAGGTCAAAACAAGTGGTACTTGACTCATTGTGTGCATTCCCAGGTGTCTCTTTTCTAGATCAAATTAGTGACTTTACAAACCCAGCTGAATAAGGGCTATCAAATACACTTCATTGGGTATGCTGCTCTGATATTCTACAGCATCATTACACTGGCCTGGTGGTTATACTTTGAATTAGTGTGTGTGATTTAAGTTAGCGTTACTTTTCTTTTGTCAGTGACAAAGCCAGATGCCATGAGTTATGATTATTATGGAAGCTTGGGTCAGTCACTTTGCTGTTCACAATGAGTGTCACTGCCTTTCAGAAGATGATGCAGTAGATGTGGGAAGTTTGAATATTATGCAGTGTTGGCAATTGAAAATCTCAATTGTCTCGACATCCGTTGTCATGCCTTCTTTATACTTGGATAATTACATCAACGCCTTGAGTTAGTTGTTGTTCAATCTTATTTACAGTATAACAGCTCTCAACTGATAGAGAATGGTGTGTTCCCAAGGAATCAAAAAATCAATCAAATCAAACAATCAATACTGATCTGCATTTAGGGCAGTCGCCCAGGTGGCAGATACCCTATCTGTTGTTTTCCTAGCCTTTTCCTAAATGATTTCAAAGAAATTGGAAATTTATTGAACATCTCCCTTGGTAAGTTATTCCAATCCCTAACTCCCCTTCCTATAAATGAATATGGAGTTGCCTTTAAGGGCAGAAACTGATGAGTGAATCTGTGCCGCTACTCTATGATGTGTGGAAAAGAGGGATGCACTGCAAAGATGTGCCACAGCAGAACCCTCATTCTGGTATGAATTCTGATGAGTACGATATTTAACTAGTGTTATTTCAAAATATAGGCTGCTTTGTTTCTGTTTCTAGTATATATTTTCTGAAAGTTTGGAATGAATATTGAGCACAACTCTTCGCACACATTTCCTCTTGAAAACATGTTGATATGCATCATATCTAGATTCCCAAATTGCAGAGCATACTTCTGTTTCTACAACTAATAGAATGGAAAGAAACAATTACAAACACTTGTGTACTGTGGGGTCCTCAGTTGAGCAAGTCACTCAAGTGGGGGGAGGGTAAGTCACTCGAGTGGGGGAGGGTACCTTGTGACATTGTGTTGCCACTGTCCGTCACCACTGTTGTCTTTGTGAAGACTATGCACAAGAAGTAGAACACACTACTTCATGTCATTTCATAACACCACAGAGTCACCTGACTCTTTGGCTAAATGGTCAGCGTACTGGCCTTCGGTTCACCACAATAACACGCAGTTACCTACACATGGCAGATGCCGCCCACCCTCATCGGAGGGTCTGCCTTACAAGGGCTGCACTCGGCTAGAAATAGCCACACGAAATTAAATTAAATTAACGACAGAGTCATTTGTGTTTTTATCCTGCCATAACAATTTACATACTGCTAACATATGACTCGTGGTATTTGAGTGTATAAATAGTCCTGTGCAACTGAATGCTTGATTTTGGTATAGTTGATTTGTGTATATTTATAGCTTCCTTGATACTTCAGTAAACACTGACCCTGAGGTGTCCACAGTAGGCCTATTGCTGTAGTTTATGGTGGTTAACTTTTTTGTATGCTATCTTAATAATCATGAGTTACAGTATTTCAGATTATGTGGAACAAGATATACATGTAAAAGTCAGATTAGAAATGAGTTTAGTGTATTTAAAGAGAGTTCTTGCATGAAATTGTGTTGAATTCCTTGGTATTATCAGAAGTCAAATTCATTGTGTTTTGCATCATTTACTGACAGTATTCTCATGGCAAAAGTCTTCATTTTAGTCACATTTTATGCCATCTGCATTTTCTTTAATCCAAGATTGTAGTTCTTTCTCATTTCAGTATTCTTCAAACTAGTTGTATAATTTCTAATATCAATACTAACTTGGCTAATGAAATGCTTACATCCAAGAAGTAAAAATATTACAGTATAAACAATATGTCCAGCCTTAATGTTGAAACTATTAGTTAACTGTGTGCTTACAAAGTGACTGCACTTCACAATTTAAAGGTTAATGTTAACCTGTTACCATTCAACCTTAATTGTAGCATTTTAAATTGTATTGTATTGTATGAATAAATAAAGTAACAGAAGCTATTAGGGGAATTCATTTTATAACTTAAAAACAATTTTTTTGGAATGTATGTTTGTTTCCTAAATAAATGTTGGGATGTGTGTGATGTAATAAGAATCAAACTATGTATATTGATTAATTTTAATGACAGCAAAGTGATATTATGACATGCTGTTGAAAGGTCTACATGAGATGTGCTTATTTGTCTATTCGATAGGTGATTTTCAACTTCACATGTCAGATTATGAGGGGTCAGTTTTGGGAGAAGTTATCTGATTTAATTGTTGTTTAATTCCATTATTTTTATATGCTATAAAAATGTTCTCTGTTGTATGCTTTGATTTTCAAATGTTCCTTTATTATGAAAAAACATTTTGTCTGCTCTGCTTGTGTTGAGAATGATTTATTAAAACAAGATACAGAGTTATTTGACATATCTGTGTTTAGTTTATGGATTGTTAAATATTTTGTACTTAGGTATTATACATTAGTTTACGTTCTTCATAATATTATTTCTATTTCATCGGAATTAAGGTAGCTAGGTGTGCTGGCGCACCATTAACCTCCTTAATGCCCTTTCTTAAGTATGTGAACAAACAAGAAATTATCCTCTGACATACTCATTCTGTTATGCACAGCCATATCAAATCAATTACAGAAGTGCCTTGATTTATTGAAGGGTAATAGGCCTAGTTTAGAATATTTTGAATTGTATTGTATGTGACTACAATTTTGTATATGTTAAAATTGTACACTTTTGGTGCATGAAAATTTGGCTATTTGTGAACAGTACTAAATAAAGATATATTGGAGTGTACATATATTATGTTCTCTTTTATCTTTTTAATGGAACCAATCTTCATCATATTCTCCAGACTCTAGATATTGATGGTGCAAATTCGTTTGATGATGTAGCCACCAAATTTATTGTTCATATTTATACTGCTGGCCATTAAGATTGCAATACCAAGAAGGATATGAACCATCACAACCAGATGTATTAGACCATAGCCCAGTACGATGTCCTTTAAGCCTCAGGAATATGCCTGCTCGCTTGTTATAGGTATTAGTTACAGATTTCTCAGTTTCGCGCTAATAACTGACCTCTGCAGCATGTCTTGGCTTGAAGCAACAATTTCACACACTCAGAACATTGTGGGTTGAGTTTTTTATTTAAGTATTTTGGTTTTTTGAGCACTTCCATTGTTGCTGAAGGTATACATCTCAAAATACCTGGAATTAAATTCTTGAGGATCAGTTCACTAAATGAAGCAGAATGCATTTCATTTTCTGTGCATATGAGGAAGTTGTGGTACTCTTTCAAAGCAGTTAGTAAATATTTCTCCAAGTTCTTTCTCTTATGTCTTGTAACTTAGAGACAGAACTTTCTATAAACTTCCGTATTACACACAAAAGTACTATAAACCTAGAGGATGGGTAATGTACTGTAGAGTTCTTGTCGCACTTTAAAATGAGACTAGAGGACAGAACGGCGGTTTGTAGTGATCAGTTTGCCTTTACAAGTAGCACAGGGTACCTCAACCACGATCTTCTTCACCACGACACTTACATACGACAGGGAAGATAACTGTGTGGTAGTCTGTGTAGGAACTGAAACAAGTGGAATACTTTCACTAAACTTTCGAGCTAAACAAAAAGGAATTAAATGAAATTATAAATATTTATTTTAGTATACACCCTGGATATCATACAGGTCATCCAAGATAAACAGTGTGGAATTCGGTAAGGATGCTTCAGGAATCTCTCGAGCACTACCTGTTGTCACTTGTTGGGTCCATATTGGTACAGTTTTCTCTGTGATTTTGATGTTTGTAGAGAAGGCAGAGAAAAAATACCTGCCTTTATAACTTTACTCATACCAAACATAGCAGTTCTGCAGTCCAGCATGTCGTTTGCTCCTGACATTTCTCCACTGAAGAACATTTCAACAGAATCAGAATACATCATCTTGTTAAAATGTAGTTATAAACGTTCTTACCTTACGTAGATTACTGTTAACTCTCTTTCAACCATGACCGCTCCATATGTTTCAGTACTTACGAAATCCTTTCCTGATTCTTCACTTTGTATTTTGATATTGTAGAGATATTCGAGAAACTGGTTCTAACCATTGAAGCCTCTCGTCGCTAATGGAGGAAAACGACATACGGTCTCCATTCCATGCCCTAACATGATGAGTAATCTTACTTACATCATGAAAAGCGAACCATTTATCCTTTAGTGCCTGAATGTGGCTTGAAATGTCTTCTCTAAAATATACGTCAAGTTAGGCATCATACAGAGCTGCTATTTGATTGACATTTCATCAATAACTAGCCTGCATAATAATTTGGCCTTATTGCGATTTTCAGCTTCAGCTCTGAGCCTAGTTTTAATTAGATGCGTAACTCAAGTTTCAAGATGGATATCTCCTAGGAAACTAGACAGATTTCTTTTTCTAGGCAATTTAATGATGTGTTCTCTTGCAAATTTATATACTTTCATCTGGCAGTAATACCAAAGCATGCATTGTTTTATGAAGTTTTTGACCGTCTTGGGGTTAATTTTCTCAAATTTAGTATCTCTTCCAATAAAAATAAACACTCCTAATTTTCTTTACAGTATTCTGAAAGCAAAAACTCGACAGTTTTGTGATACTCATGCTCTTTGAAATACTTCAGCTTCTTAGCTGATTCCACATACTTTCTTAAAACTCATCTGAGTTTGTAATTGGACCGCTACAGCTTACAACTTACGGCATTGTTTTCCTTTCTGTGTGTACACTAACTGAACTGAAGTTAGGTTGGTCATTCCCTTGTACTGTAGGAGTGCAGCATCATTTAGTGAAAGAGAAGTAGACCTATAATTGTGTTGTTCCTGGGCAGGAGTGCACTTTCGTTTCCCATTTCTCACTGGCATATTTTGGTTATTTTGTTTAATTAATTCCCATCTTGGTGTTACTATTGTAGTCACTTTATGAGGTGGATGGTTTTGAGGAAATACTTGGCACTCTGCCTACTTCTAAAACTCTAACTGTATTCTGCAATTGTATTCCAAAAAATGTTTGCTACAAACTACAGATAAGTGAAGACTGTCTGGTTCAAACTTATCTGCTGCAATTAGCCATTTTTTTTCAGTTCCGGATCCACAGGAATTTTGTGGTAACTTATACCGATACTGCTAATTTTTGCCTTTTTTTTATTTTTATAAACTGGAACACAACAGTACACCATTTGAGGAGATAGTATTTTTTCAGTGTGGCATTTGTAATGTACGGTAGCTACTATGAGCACAGATAACTGTCTCAAACATTCAATACGAATGATCTAGAACATTTCTATTGCAAAATATAATCATAATTATTTAGCTAACCTTCAAAAGTACAGGGAAACTTAGATTGAAAAACAAAGAAACTCAAAGTTTCAACAATTTGTTTCTCGAGCACACGTACATCACAGTAAACCTCGTCATAATGCACTGGCGGGTGCTTCCAAGAGGATATGGCTATCAGAGCTCCTAGCAACATGAAACAGAATAACTCTCATTCGCTAGCTCCCGTAAGATCTGGCGAACTGCCGAGGCTTAAAGAACATTGCAGCGGGTTATTTACATGGGTAAACAAATACAATGAATGCTTCCGGCACACAAAAATAATTGTATTTGTATAAAATGAAAAGTAGAGTATAATCTTAAACAATGCACTTTTTCCCCACAAAAATAATAGGTAATTTTACAGCCGCTCAAGTTGTACAGACGTGCACATTAATATAAACAATCAACACTGCCCCACTCTATTACTGGAAAGGAGGGGTGAGAGTGAAGGGGTAGTGTTGAAGGCCACTGCAGTACAAAACAAGACTGAAGGGGTAGTGCCGAAGGCACAATGACTCACCTTCTCGCTTAACGCATTGATGCATGTAGACAGTCCGCTAGAAGACTTTGTTGTGATTGAAATGGGCACAGTGGCGAATGTATTGAAGTACAGCATTTACTCTGATAATTACAGTATCAAGAGGTAAATGAGGTTTTTAACCGAAAAGTATTTTATACTAGATAGGAATATTTTGTAGCTGCGTTATATTGGGTCGTAATTTGAAAATACCTTTTACTGGTTCGTAACTTTGGTCTGGATTTTACTGAAGTTATATTATCATAATTTACCATCTCGGATATAGAATTACGATCAATTCTAGAAACAGAAAATTAATATGCTAAAATAAGATATTGAAGTATAACTGTGTAAGCATTTCTTTATAAAAATAACTGAAGATACATTTTACTTCTTGAGCAATAAGAAAATACATATAAAAATAATGTAATATTCAAATTCATCATCATCATCATCATCTTCCTTCCAAGTATTGGGCCATGTGACCCGTTACGGTCTTGCATTTTACTTTTTGCAAGACTTGAAAGCAATCAAATGTTCTTCCGACGGGTTGCTAGCCTGAAGAAAGTAAGACCAATGGTGGGGCTGCCACCTCTCAAGTAATGGACTAGCTGAAATCACAGCATTTCCTCCATAATGGATGTAACGGTTATACCGCCGTGACTCTGTCAACAGGGCCTCATCTGTGGGAACAGGTTTCTTCATCTCGGGAAGGTGGGGTTGGCCTTTGGGCAGGAGAGGTTATGTCATAATCATCATCATCATCATCATCATCCTTCCAAGTACTGGGCCATGTGGCCCGTTACGGTCTTGCATTTTCTTTCCATCTCTTCATTGGACGTCCTATAGATCTCTGTCCTCCTGGTTGATAGCGTAGGATCTCCTTTTGTAGTCTTCCAGATTCCATCCTTCATTCAAATTCAATTTCCGTAAAATACAAAGTCGTGTCTTTACAACAAAATTGCTATTATTGCAACATCTCAACATAGGTAATTAATTATTATAAGATTAACACATTTTTACAGAAATATCTTATAAAAAATGTGAACGTATCGCATCTTCCTCGAAAATATATAAATAAAATAAACGTGCGGTAAAATACTGTACACCTGTTTGGAACCCTTCTCATCAGAACTCTATCCATAGATTAGATTCAGTACAACATAAATCTCTTCGTTTATATTCATTTAGAGCAGGATTCTCATATGATGATGATTATACATCCTTATAACAGTCCTTAAATATGCATAACCTGTCACAACGCGTGAATTATTGGATACACTCTTCATTTTTAAATTGCTTCATTCCTTGGTGAATTGTCCACAACTCCTTGCAAAAATTAACGTACATGTGGTACCGGTACCAGACAGACGCACAAGGTTCAAGAATACATTGTCTACAAATTGGCATAGAACTGACTATACATTCAATGGGCTAATTGAACGAATGTCAAGATCTATAAACAAACTGGATATTGATATATTTAACTGCTCATTGTCAAAATTGAGAAATCACTTACATAATCTCCAAATTTGACTATTACTTTCCTGTGATTACTTGTAATAAAACCTGTGTATATATCTGTACATACTGTATTTTTCTACTTATACTCCATTGAACTTTCTTTTTTAGTGTGTTTTGTTTTGTTTATTCTCCTCTAGTGTTATGTAAAATGGTATTACAGTTAATAAAGTAATAATGAATGAATTAATGCCCTGTCCCTGTTTATCACTTGCTCTAGCCGTTGGGAATGGAATCTATTATATGTTGGAAAAAATCTGGTTCATTCCTTGGATTCACCCAAACTTGATGGCAGTGCATTAACATAGCCGCTCTTGTCTTCTCCTGACCTGGAGCCCACATATTTACCATTCGTGCCCAAACATGTTCTATTATATTTAAGTCAGCCGACTTGGAAGGCCAGTCAGTTAAGCACGTGAACGTCAGAATGCTGTTTGAAGAAAGCTTCGGTTACATGTGCAGTGTTAACAGAGCAGTTATCTTGCACAAACCTGATAACGGGAACTTCTTCTATGGGGTAAATAGCTCGAACACTAGGAAGAACGGCACCTTCTAAAATATCAACATATTCACAAGCACTCATGTGGAGTGACCTCTATCAACTCTCCTGGATCAGCACCACTTAACCACCCCAATACGTCACATGTGACGCAACCCGACTGATTAGTTACCTGGAAAAAGGGCTTCCAACTGGATGCCAGCACTTCAGCTATTTACTTGGTTCGGAGCAAAATTCCTTTTCACACAACCAAATTGTAATTTCCCATTCCTGTCGTGGAGTAACACTTTCTTGTAGTGTAAAGCCTACGCGAAGTTCTCTCTGGATAAGAAGAAGTCGCCCCTTTTCGCAGCTCGGTGATTTTAAATACCTGTTGCGTGGAGTCGGAGACTCATGGTAGTCCGGCTTACTGGCAATTCCAATGGGGCAATTGCATTATCGATAGTTGCAAACGGAGAATTGTCCATAGTATGGATGATATCAGCATCCTGTTCCGGAGTAGTTCTTCTACGAGCCTTGTTATGTGTGCTATGATCTACCAATCCTTCTTCACCTCGTTCTTGCCATATTTCTACCCATCTCCAAACTGTCTTAAGACTGCATGATATTGCTTGAGCTATTGCTTGGGGACCATGTGAACCTTACACATGCCAAAAATACGGCCTCGATTCACATGTGATAGGATATGAGCCATCGTACAATGTTACAGTATAACGAAATGTAGGCCAGAATGCACACACTGTGTATTCAATACTACCTGTACACTACCTTCCCCTCCTTTTTGGTACTGGAGTGGCCTTCAACACTACCCCTTCACTCTCTCCCCTCCTTTTCAGTACTGGAGTGGGGCAGTGTTGATTGTTTATGTCGGGACACCATTAATGTGCGTGTGTGTACTGGGAGGTATACCTCAATGCCGCGCATTCAAAATTAGCGCCTAAATGAACTCCTCTATTGGTCAAACAGTGAAACTGATAACACATCAAGTTGGAAATTTAATCAGAAGATGTCAGCACTGAAAAATTAAGTAATTGTTTTGTTGTGAAGTTTCCTAAACTGAGTGAATTTCTCCTTGTTTTGTTTCCCTTTCGTCAAGAAGTTTGGACATTCTTCCATAGATGACACTACCAAAAAAAAAAAAAAAAAACTATGATCATGCACCCTGGTACAAGGTGTAAGAACTTATAATTTAAAGGAGTTTTGTATTTCTAGGTTGTCCAAAACTGATCTATGTTCATTTATTTTTGGGTTGGCAAGACTTCCTTTTTCCTTCCGCCAGTTTTGAATCTGGCCAATGAAAAATTTCTGTAATTAATTTTCAACCTATCACAGGCTTGGAAGTGAAGCTTCCACGGTGTGAAGAATTATTTAATTTTTTAATTTAAATTCCCGGTTGAACCGTGTTGTACTTGTACGCACATCACGTACAGTTTGCCGACGTTTCGAATACATTGCAGTATTCTTTGTCAAGGCTACTGAAATACCCCTACTCGATCCGAGGTAATCAGTCTCCCAGGCAGAAATATATTCGAAACGTCGGCAAACTGTACGTGATGTGCGTACAAGTAAAACACGGTTCAACCCGGAAATTAAATTAAATAATATCACAGGCTTGTTCGATTTTGAGTGTTACTTTTGAACTTAACCAATAAAATTAAAGAGGGTGTGTCTTGATTAGCGTGAATGATCTCGAACCTTCCCTGAAGGTTTATAAACTGCGGATTTTCACGATTCCTTGCCAATTGATCGTCGTCTTTCTGAGTTTGTGTGTTTAAGCAGGAGGCTCTGTTAGTTTTGTAACTGTAAAGTGTGCCTCTGGGAGACTTGATATTGTATTTAGGGAGCAAATGCTCTTGAATTAAGGGGATTTCTTCCCTTGGATAAACAATTCCTTAGGTTGAATTAAAGTGAATTGAATCCGGTATCTCTGACATTGTAAACTAGGGGCTTGAAGCCCAACATTGTTAAAGTTCTGAATCTTGGATTTGCCTAGTCTTGTTTCAAGATTGCTTTGTACCTGATATGTTGTAGATTTGTTTTTGGAAAATAAATATAACCTTTTAAAGTTTTAATTCAATTTTCATATTGTAGATAGACCCATTCACCCCGGCACCTTCTTTAACTTCTTTCTGCTCCACGGGTAATCCCGGAACAAGTGGTAGCAGAGCATGGTTGAATGGGTCTCAATTAAGCCCTTTTTGATGGTTAAACATAGAATCCGCATCGAACTCTAAGAATTTTCCCAGTTGCTGGGATTTTTTTTCTAAATTTGTAAATTTTCTATCATCATGTCTGGCCCTCGTGAAGTCCTCCATCCCGGGTACTTGCGCAAGGAGGAATTAATTTATGAATAACTTATTAGAAATGTTCAATCTGGAGGCACGGTTGCAGCAGATACTGCCAAACTTAAGGAATCCCTAGTAATTAGTACCCCAATTTTGGGAGAGAGGAAATTGATGAGGCTCTATCCACTATCACTGACAATACCACTGAACTAGCATCGGTAGTAAGTTTTTTTGAAGTAAGCGATCCATCTCCTAATCAGCTTAAGAGAGTAAGGCTAGACTGTTCCATTTTTATAACAGGATTAGCGATCTATTGTCTCTAAAGTTAAAAGAAGACCATGCCAAAGAGGCTAGTAATCTTGTTGAACACCTTTCAGAAATGTGTAATAGAGTCAATCAATGGTTGACTGGGGCAGCTGCTCCCAAAACCGACCAAGCCCCTGTGATAAACATTGTGAGTGAGGAAGATTCTTCCAAAATGGTAGAAAGTAGAAAATCTGTAGCAACTCAACAAACATCAGCCCCCTTGGAAACCGAGCTGGGTCATTCAACACAACTTCCACCTTTCTTTCTAAATAATGCGGTGTTAGAGACTTCTCAACCTTCTAGGCCGTTACCTATTATGTCACCTGGGTTAAGTAGTTTGCCTCATCCATTGGCTATGTTGCTTAGGGGGACTTATAAATTTTCAGTAAACTCCACCAATGATGTTATTTCATTTCTAAAATTCCTAGTTGAATTTCAGGATCACGCACTAGTGTTTTCCCTCTCTCACTTTCAAATTCTTCAAATTATTTACACTTACTGTGTAGGTGTCCTCTCGGTCAAGATAGTTAAAGCCATAGCTGAGCAATCTTCCATAGAAGACTTCCACGCCCATCTGCTGGCTAACTTCATTTCGGCTCGAGCCATGTCTTCCTTAATCCAAAAGTACTATTTCAGAGTACAGTGACTGGATGAAAATCTGGCAGACTGCATCCAAGATATTAAGTTTTACGCCAGGGTATTCGCCCTTCATTTTCCTGAAGATCAAATCGTGCAAACGATTGTTGAAGGGATTTCCTCGCCTTACAGGTTGTATTTGTGTTTCACGTCGCGCCCTCAAAGCTTTTCAGAATTAGAGCCTATGGCGGTCTCAGCCGAAGGAGTTAGGTATGCCGACACCTTACGAGTCGCTAAGGAACCCCCTCCGTCTTCTAAAAATTTTCGGCCTTCACCTCGCCGAATTTTCACCACCCGTAAGTGCTACACTTGCGGGTCTACGGAACATCTCCATAACAAGTGCCCAGTGATAAAATCGAGTGGGACAAAGAATGGAGCAGGGTCATCACAAGGATGTTTCAAATGCAGCTCTTTTTCTCATCTAGCCAAAAATTGCCCTAATGCCAATAGCACCCCCTCCTGCTCAAATTCTGGTGCAATCTCCGCGAACCCTAATAACTGAAAGTGACTAGTGTCATCGGCTGAGTCGGCAAATCCATCTTCCCAATGCTTAGCCCCTGTCAAACCCACCAAAAGCTCGGGTAAGGAAAAAGTTCTTCTAATACAGCATTTGAATGCCCTAAAGAATGCCTCAGAATTACGGCGGAGACCCCTGCATCCGTACCATTTCTTAAAGTTGAATTGAATAGTGAACTGCTCTATTAGACTCAGGGAGCCTGTGTTCTATAATTTCGGCTGAGTGGTATTCCAAATTAAAGTCTGTTTGTAAGTTTCCTGATTATCGTTCGTCTTCCGTCCAATGCGTTTCGACTAATTCCTCTCCATTAGAAATTTTAGGTTTCATCTTTTCCAAAATTCGTATTTCTAAATTCACTTGGAAAATAAAATTGTTTGTAGCTAAGCACTTGCACCATAATATTAGGAGCGGATTTCATGTCTTCTACTGGTCTGGTGCTCAACATTCAGAGCAAATCGTGCACCTTCAAATTTGCTAATAATTGTAAAATTGCCTTGCTAAAATGTAACTCTGTATCATGTTCACCTGTTCGAAACTCTGACATTTACGCAGATATTGTGTCGAAATAATCAATTCTTTCCAAATGGCGAATTCTTATTGCGTGACAAAGCATATCCTGTATTGAATTGGCTCATTCCACCGTACATTGACAGAGGTAACCTCAATAGAACTGAACGAAATTTCAACCTGATACTTTCCAAATCTAGGCAAGTGATAGAAAGAGCATTCGCCCTGCTGAAAGGCAGATTCAGAAGGTTAACATATTTGGACATGAATAGGACAGATTTAATTCCTGCAACAGTTCTGGCCACTTGCGTCTTGCACAATATCTGTATTGACCACGACCCTTTGGTAGAAGAGTACATACGTGAAGGACAGGAACGAAATGATCAGACTGAAATTGAAGATGATGACCGTTGTCTTCAGGATGTACGAGATGGGAATGAAAAGAGACGAGATTTAGCCCAGCAGCTTTATTTTAATTGAGGAATTTCATCTTGGCAAGATGTTTGAACTCTATTTCGAACACTACAATTTTTAGTTTACTTCCCTCTCTACTTATTAACGGACTGACCTTCAATTAAGAAATGACACCAAATAAACACACACAAGAAAGAAACATGAATAATTAAGAAAATAATTTGTTGTAAATAAACTTTTTCCGAAAATTAAAATATTAAACCTTTCGATTAATTTGTCCATTTTTTCACTAAAAACCCGTATGACATCTATCTGCACCTAGATTAATTCCTTGTGACTTCTTTCCTTTTCTTTCTCCCTTTCGGCACTTAATTGTGAAAAATGTGAAAGCACTGAATCTAATTTCGCATTCTCTTTCGGAGGCTGCTTGGACGCCTTATTGAGTATTGGATAGTCAGTATTATCCATATTTTCATCTTCGCCACTGGAATCTAACAATTCGACATTTTTATCACCAGACACATTAATGTTACCACCCCTGCTTGAAGAAGCCAATGCCACAGGAACGACATTGGGTTTCTTCCCAAATAACTCGTGGAACTGATCAAAATAATCGAATTTAAATTTTGAAGCTCCAGACTGCGTGGATTTCATATTGTCCACTTTAAGTTTTTGAATTTAAATTTACACAGTTTTCGTGAGAAATGAAATCCTTCTGACATTAACTGAGTGGCAATTTTATTCCACACGACGTCATTTCGCACAGCAGAGGATGCGAACGGTTCCATGTTATTACTGTATCCATCTAACAGCAGTAAGACCGCATTGTGTGACCATAGTATGATCTCCTTTAAGGTCTTCAGTTACTTCAGATGAATTCTCATTCAGAAGGACATCTAAAATAAACAAAGTTACATATACATTTACAAAATAAACCTTAGGAATTTGAGGTTAATAAATCGGCTGATCATTCATAACATGAGTATCATTATAAAAAAGTAATCATGTTATTTCCGCCAGTTATGAAATTGGTACCTACTTTCCCTGTTTTGGACGCAAATATCTCCTTCCTCATTCAGTATATAACGTCCTTCTTTGTCAACAACTAGGTAATAATTGGAATTGGAATTCATTTCCATGTCAATATACTCGTGTTTTAAAGTTAAAGTTATTCACCGCCACCAATGAATGCATTACTTCTCATGTCGAGTTAAATTGACCTACCTATTTATGCGGAGTAAAAAGAGTATACTCTGAGTTAACTCGAATGGATTTTCTGAACACCCTGTAGAGTTAACTCTTTGATTTTGTGAACGGATAGAGTGAACTCCGAGTTAACTTGGAGTTGGAGAGTAGTATTTTGCGAACCCAACCAAGGGATATCTCCTCCCTGGTCAACATGTCAGTCAGAAACAAACATCAAGTCGTGTTCGAGCTCTCATTGAGTGCGGTCGTTCACAGCGAAGGCAAGTGTTATTCATGTTAGCGTGTGCAAGTTGCTGCCTTGGTAGCATAGTGGCTTAGTATTAAACATCGTGTGCTATATTTTGAGTGGTATTGTGTTTTTCATGTAATTTATTCACTATGGCATTTGACAGTGGGGGAGGAGGAACTAACCGTAGTCCGAACCTCCTAGAGGGTGGCGATTAATTGGTAGATGGTCTAGTTGATATGGCTGATTCAATTATTCTCAATTCAGATAATGGCGAAGATGACTCCATGGATTCTCTTGAGGATAGACCCCCCAACCCAACCCAATACAAACACCAAGCACCGCCCATTCAACAGTCTTACAACCCACCAATTGGGGATGAACAAAATACTAATTCACATTCGATTCCCAGAAGTAAAATTCCACCAGCGACAAGATACCCTAGCAATCATATGGGACCCTATCTTGTGTTTGTTGAAGCAAATGACAACAAAAACATGGGCAACTTACACCCAGTGGCATTGGGTAGGCTCTTTTATGAGCGGAAATTCCGGGTATCAAAGCTATCCATAGAAAAGGGAAACATCGGATCCAATTAACTTGTTTCACAGCTGACGCTGCTAATCATTTTATACAACACCCCATTCTCAGTGAGAAAAATCTGAAAGCTTATATACCTTCCTCCAATGTCTACATGATCGGTTTAGTAAGGGGAACTGATTTGACGTTATCTGAAGGTGAAATTAAGCAATTTATAAATTCACCTGTGCCTGTTATAGGTGTCCAGCGCCTTAAACGAAGGAAATCTGACGCTGATTCATTCGAGTATGTTCCGACTGGAACTATGAAGATCACTTTTGAAACTCAAGCTCTCCCTCAGCAGATTTCTATTTTTAGCGTCATTTTGGACGTTCAGGTTTTCATCTTTAATCCTATTATTTGCAAACATTGTCAACGTTACGGACATACAGCTCCCAATTGTCGGGCGAAAACTCCTCGTTGTGGCCGATGCAGCAATAAACATGTCACTAAAGACTGTCAACAAATGCTTGTCAAATCCCTCCACTGTGATCAGAATCACCAGGTAGGATCCTCTCGATGTGCTGTACACCAACAACAGACGACTATTAAGAAGGATATGTGTACTGAAAACGTTTCCTTTGAAGAAGCCAAAAATAGACTGCAGCCCGTTACCTATAATCCTACCATAATACCCCATCATTTTCCGTCCTTAGCTGAAACTCTGGTAACCAGACCTGGTAATTTCAACCCGCGTAAACGCGAATATGTACACAGGGAAACTCGTCCACCCCCATGTCCGGGTTATGATAGGGAGACCTATCCCAATATAATACGAACCCCCCTAACGGAAAAATCACCAGCTACCCAAACTCCGACCACCCATACTATTACACCGGCGGTCCCTACTAATCTTGCTAGCGAAAACGATCAGGGAATAACCCCTTCCACATCACAAGTAACCCCTGTTGAAGATATACGTAAAGAGATCCAGGATGACTTTGTTAATGTGATGGAACTAATGGGTACAAATGTCCAATGGGGACACTTATTAAAATTGATACTTGAAAAATTTTAGATACTAAGAATGCAGATACTGCAATGGAACTGTAGGAGTGTGGTAAATAAGCGACATGAGTTAATCTTACTCATTAACGAATACCAACCAGATATTATCTTCTTACAAGAAACACGGTTTCCAAATTGTATTAACTTTAGCATCAAGGGATACACTATCGAACGATTAGATGGTCCAGGATATGGTGGCATTGCAATTTTAATTAAACCTCGAGAGCTCGCGTTCTTTTTCATCACTCGAGCACTAGCGTGGCGTACTGAGTGCTCCATTAAGTATGTTAATGTTTTCATCGAAGTTAAGTAAATTCAGAGCCTATATTCTATGTTTTATCGTTCATCAATTAATTCTTGAAATATTTTTCATAATATTAGCCTTTAATTTACCTGCCTAATTACATTACAATATAATATTGTTATTCCAGCCTGGTAGCTATGTACAAATTCGTGTTTACAATATTGTAAATCATATTTACGTCAATAATTTTGTGAAAAGGAGACAGTTCACTTGTTACACCCCGAGCTTCACCGTTTGGTCCTGGAATATTTTGACAATATTTTTTCTTTAGTCTTAGAGGATCCACTAGAACATTGTTTCTTCCATACACAAACTTTGTCTCTTCCTATGAATCAATCACTTTTAGCTAATACAACTTCACCAGAACTTTCATCACTTGTCCCCGAGTCATAATCCTGTTCAGTTTCTGAGTTATGCTCACTGAAAATGATTTCCTCATTTTCAATTTCAGAATTTCCTTGTTTAATTTTTGTCTCTCTTACTTTGTACTTCTGACACGATAAATAAATAAATAAATAAATTTCAGAATTGTCTTCCTCATTTTCACAGTCATCTGCTTTGTCGAAATCAGGATCATCATTCAATAACCAATTCAGCTGTGGGCTTGACAGATATCTTGCAGCCCTAAATAAACGGAACGATTATTGGAGACTCACGTAGAAATCAACAAACAGTCCACAGAAAACTAATGCAAGACAATTCTAGTGAATACAGAAGTAATTTTTAAATAAAAATATACTTACATGATGACGCGCGTGGCGCACTGAGTGCGCCAGTTGTGGCACGGTGAACTTAAAACGTAGTTTAATTCGCTTCTGTTGGAGAAATATTTATTTGACTTTTCACACAGATAGTTAAAACTGTACTGGAGGAATACCTAACAACACAGGTCAGCAGATTGTTGGTGTGACAGTGGACATCCGTTTATTTAAAATGGCGCACTCAGTGCGCCAGCGCGAGTGCTCGAGGCTTAAGATTTGCATACCCTATCATCTTCTACAATCGGAAAAGATCCAGCTCAGTGTCAGAAGAGACGGACTTTGCTTGGTGCCAGTGCAGTAATATTCAACTAACTGTTAGAAGAGATCCAACGGGTATTCACTGCCTGGAGTTGGCAACAGTCTGTCTATCAGCTTTGATGGTGGCGATGTGCTGCAGTAGATTTCTCGGGACACGTCCTGGCGAAGAAACAAAAATATTAGTATTAAACAATACCAGTGGCGGCTCGTGAAAAAATCGTCCTACGTGCTACAAAAAACAAGCTAAATACGCTGTTTTAAATCTGCATATTGCCATGATGAACAACGCATACTTCAAACTTGGTAATAATAATAATAATAATAATAATAATAATAATAATAATAATAATAATAATAATAATAATAATAATAATAATAATACAACTTTTCTCACAATTTATAACTCAGAACAAACAAAAACAACATTAATTTGGAAGCAGATGAATTATTCGACAACTGTCTACGAGATAAATAATTCATTCGAGAAATATTGTTTTTACTAACCTAATGGCGCAACTTACATCAGTGCAAATAGAATCGTGGGAATATAGATCCCCACTAAGAACACTAATTTAATTTCACTTTATATACACTGCAGTGGATAAATAATTTGATAAATCTCCGTATAAACTTGAGCACTAACACAATGACAGAAAAAACACGCACCAGTAATATAACCGCTAGATTAAAAACCGCACAAAGCAACTGAAAGAGCTGCCAACTGATTCATTGAGACCTCCCGTATTACCAGAGTAAATGTCCGGCTCCATGGCTAAATGGTTAGCGCGCTGGCCTTTGGTCACAGGGATCCCGGTTTCAATTCCCGGCTGGGTCTGGAATTTTAACCATCATTGGGTTTATGTGTTGTCTTCATCATCATTTCATCCTCATCACGACTCGCAGGTCGCCTACGGGCGTCAAATCAAAAGACCTGCATCTGGCGAGTCGAACATGTCCTCGGATACTTCCGGCACTAAAAGCCATACGCTATTTCATTTCACCAGAGTAAATTACATTGTAATGCGGGATAATATTTAGGGTCACTCAAAGATTCTTTGACTCACCTACGAATTCCTTATTTTTGACACAAAAGGAAGATGTGTATTTTAATAAGCATGTGTGAGATAGATTGCCTCCGCTTACGCTTTACTTTCGAGCCCAGACGATGCTACTCTCTAGTGGCAGACTCGCTTACCACGTTCAACATCACACGGCCGACTTGATGCGTCGCTCTAGCTAGCTAAGGAGCGCAGCGAGGGATCCAGTCGGCCGTGAACATCAAGGTAGCAGGAGACATCGAGTACTTCTACCCCCTTGCGGGAGAGGAAGTAACTATTGACGGGAGCAGTGAAAGTTGATCCCGGTTTATGGTATACTCCGCCGGCTAGGGGGAATGTTGCAAGCTTGGCTGCGCCTGCGTATTGCTTCCTTCAGGCTACAGGCAAGGGCTCACTTCACATGAGCACGAGCCTTGTTCCCCGGGAGAACGGCGCTAGGTGTTCGACAGATCTCGTCCTGATTTTCACAAAACACAAATTCATATCGTACTCAAAACGAAAAGGCACCAGGATAATTTTACTGTACATAAATAATATTCCTTACAGTTTCAAGCTACGTGCTGGAGCCCGGTAGCACGTACTGACCGGCCGCCACTGAACAATACTAACGGTTCGCTACTACTGCTGGGGAGCCATTCTGAATTGAAGATATAAGAATCAGTTGTGTCCTTCCTTCTACGGAGAATTGGAGAAAAGCTATTCGAAGAAAGAGGAATAAAAAGATAGGACATCTGGCCTGTGTTTTCAACGGCAGAAGCCATGATGAATAAGGCGTGGCAGATGCGATCCAGGACCTGCGATATTTCGTCAATTCTTTGGCAGTACATTGCTACCGCCATAGAGTCTGCAATCCGAAGTTTTTCTACGATCCCGAATCTAACCTTGTCTGTGAACTATATGTCCAATTTTGTGGTCGCTACCATATTGTCGAGTCTACACAGTGCGAGAGACCAGTACTAGTGTTTTGCACTAATTGATAGTGTATGAACTTCATGCACAAATTGTGTGCTTTATCATTGTAATTACTATTATACGGAAATATTTTCCACTATGAGATAAAATTAATATCGGTATGGTCATACATTTGTGATACTCTAAATTATTGTCAATATGCATATAAACCCACCGACATAACTTTAAAACCACCACGGTTAGCTTGATACTGCTCCTAACCGATTAGACATACAACTGAAAGATTATTCATGATCGCTACTGAGAACTGTGCGCGAATGAAACACCACGTAAAGCAGCGGTATTTCTCGGCATTTCCACCAGTCGCTCACTGGATCTAACCCCATCACTCCCATTATAAACAACAGTGGATTTGGGTGCGAGTTCCCGCCGGTACACACGAACTAAGTGCGGTACGTAACTCCCAAGCGGTGTCGAACAAAGCGAGTTTGTTCTCAACTCACTGTGTAGTAACTGTAACTGCTAAAATAAGTAATATTGTACAATCCACTGTGTTGAATATCAAATTATAATTTCACGTCAAACAATGCATCTTCTAACTGAAGGCGTGCGCCACGTGTATCGCGCCTTAAGGCCGTACGCTCTTGGTGTTGTTCCTCTTTTGCTGGAGC
The DNA here is from genome assembly GCF_040414725.1 of Anabrus simplex. Classification (NCBI taxonomy): domain Eukaryota; kingdom Metazoa; phylum Arthropoda; class Insecta; order Orthoptera; family Tettigoniidae; genus Anabrus; species Anabrus simplex. Next base: position 340,377,890 of record NC_090268.1, on the reverse strand, counting down.
TCTTATGGAAGTTCCTCAAAGGTCTTTCCACGCATTGCAGTTTTAATGTGTCATATTATACACACGGCCTGACAGAAGATCAGCTACCCAATTTAACACACGAGGCCGTACAGGTTGTTGTAGGCTGTATTCCAAGTCATCCAAATTTTTACAGACACGTGTCAAGTCAGTATCGCCATGTTTTCAAAATCTGTAGTTACTCTGTCATCAGTTTTATTGCCAATGATAGTTGGATATTTAATACATACGATATAGGAGAAGAAGGAACTAGCTGTAACGTTTCTTTCTACAGAAAATATTCTTACCTGAAACTGATATTCCTGCAGTATGTTTAATCCATTTTCAAGACACGGGAAGCTTAAGGTACTCTAACACTTTCTTCAGGGCTTTAATACAAATGTGTTACGATTTTGTTAATGACGCCGTACACTACCTATCTCCCGAGATATACCCACTATCTGAAAGACATGTTTTTAAGAAAACTCATGTACGAGATCTGCAGTAACGAAACATTGCCACTATTGTTGCTGCAGAAACTACTCAATCATTTGTTGGACAACATTGCTAGGAATATTTCATCAACGTATGAAAATACTGCGATTCCGGACCGAAGACCTTTGAACACAAAAGGGTCTAAGAAATGCATGACGTGAGGTTCAAATGAAGACTCTGAACTGGAGACCCATTTCTTTACAAACTCTCTTTTTAAATATTAGCTTTTATGTGTGGAGTAGTGGACTACACCAAGCATTTTAAGTATAGATGTTTGCTGCTGTAAATATTTCATAAAAGGCCTATACAGACTCACAGACACTTTTTAAAACACCTTTGTATACCAGTATAAGTTATGTATAATTTTGGGTTGACTGTGTAGCCATACATTTTAACATCATATTAGCACTAAAACAAAATATATATTTATAAGGATCACTCGAATGAGTATTACATTTGTTGTGTTAATTTACATTTTGCTGTATTCTGTTAGAGTTTTTAGTCGGTTTTTGCATTTTAGCAGACGGTAGCGATCGCACTTTTCCTTACACAGTGTACAAACACAGTCATCAGTTAAGGACGGTTTCCACTGATTGGCATTTAAAAACACGTTAAAAGTTAAAAGTGTTAAATGTTAACTAATGACACCATTAACATGTTAAATGTTTAATATTGTATAATTTAACATTGTGTCCATACTTAATGAACATGTTAAAATTGGCTTTCTTTTTTTATATGTAGGTTGTTCATCATATTAATTTGCGGTAATATATTTAGGTGGTGTCTAGTATTTTCAAACAAGGACAATGGACTAAGATGAAGAGGATTGGCCTTTGATATTGCCATTGTTGCTTCTTGTTATGATTTAGAAATGCAGTTTTATTAGACACATTTCCTCCCCTCATCCTGCTCATTGCTTCAAAAGCAAACCTCTATGAAGTATAAACTTCTTCCGCTCCCGCCCTCCCCCCCCCCCGACTTCTGGCTTTTCTGATTTTTTTTTACAATACTCGACTGTACTGGGACCGGAGGGACGCTAGGTTTTTTCGATGCACTCGCGGGAATAATTATAGATAATGTGGAGTTCCTAGAAACTGTCGGCTTTCTTCGCTTTATCTGTAGATTCCTTTGATGAGACATCCCAAAAACAAGGCCTTTCTATTACGGCATGTCATAAATTAAGTCCAAAGTAATCTTACTCCACTCCATTTCTGACTATAAATTTTAGTATAGTTTAGAGAGACGGCACGCGTACCGGTACTGTATTTGTAGCAAATACAGTAGAGATAATACGCGACACTGAGCGAGATATCGAGGGACATCTACTGGAGCTCACTCTAGCGTATAGACCTGAACAGTACTGATTCTCTCATAAGAGCACTTGTATTTTTATGTGAAGTTTTTGGTGTTATATATGCGTTTTCAGTGAGTTGACATAAATAAATAATAGTGTGTGTCATTCCTTGATATCTCCTCTCAGCATGAGGAAATAGGTATGTGCTGTGTTTGGCTGCAATAATTACGAAGTAGAGAAAAATGCGCGGTCGTTCTTCAGGTTCCCTCGTGACAAGAACATGTAAGTAGTATTGTGTTTGCATATATATTCTTCCAGTGACAGAGATTTTTATAGTACTTCATAATCTTCTGACCTGCTCGACCCATATTTTAACTGGCATAAATTGTAATACGCATATTTTATTCTGAAGTTCAGCAGTTGACCTTCAATATCGATGTGTTGTTGTAGGTGTGATCTGTGGGTGTTGAAATGTCACAGAAGCGATTTGGATAAGGTGTACAAGAAAGAAGGGACGTTACGCTTATATAAGAAATATAAGATCTGTTCAGATCATTTCCAGGCCACCGACTTTAGAAATCCTCGATAATACAGCCAAGGGTATATTTTTGCTCTAATTGTACGTAAATATTCCTTAAAACACTATCGACAACATTTTCATACTTTTCTTTCTTTATCCCCCTTCTCAGATTAAAGCCGGGATTTTATAGATTATCTTTCTGTTAGTAGGCTTCATGTTAGGAGGAAAATTGTCCAGCTATTAAATATTAATTCGCCGGGCTGAGTAGCTCAGACGGATAAGGCGCTGGCCATCTGACCCCAACTTGGCAGATTCGATCCTGGCCCAGTCCGGTGGTATTTGAAGGTGCTTAAATACGTCAGCGTCGTGTCGGTAGATTTATTGGCACGTAAAAGAACTCCTGCGGGACTAAATTCCGGCACCTCGGCGTCTCCGAAAACCATAAAGAGTAGTTAGTGGGACGTAAAACAAAAACATTATTATTATTATTATTATTATTATTATTATTATTATTATTATTATTATTATTATTATTAAATGTTAATTCATTGCATCATATGTGCAAGGAATATCTTTCTGTTAGTAGGCTTCATGTTAAGAGGAAAATTGTCCAGGTATTAAATGTTAATTCATTGCATCACATGTGTAAGGAATGTGCCGATATTTTTATTGACAAGTATCTTAATGTGATAATACAGTGTTTTTAAATGAGAAAACAGACAAAACCAACCGTAAGAGTTCAGGCAGGAATGCTAAAGCTGAAAAAGTAGTGCACAAATGAAAGATCAAGCCATTTCACACCAGTCCATTTCACTTCTTGTTTATATGTCTAATTTCAGTCTTTGAATAATAATCTTTTAAATAATTCTTCATTCATTTATCCAGAATTGCTTTAGCAACTTCGAAGTTAATATCTGAATAACACTTTCTTTCTAGACGTAATTTATTTATCCATTTCCGTATATATACATTTCCATTGATATTTGAATTTAGCGGATTTGTTCAGGTCAAGTCACTAGGAACGCCACCGTCGAATTGTCTCCCATTTTAGCAAGGCGAAATCCGTTAGTGTCGAGTATTATCTCTACTGTATTTGCAAAAACTCCGCCAAGAACAGAACGGAAACCTGATACCTAGCGGCCAAACCGTGAACACGGTCGGGCCGCTTTTTCAGCGACAAATTAGTAGCTATGTCCCGGCCTAGTGTATCTCGTAGACAACGCCACGGCCGACTTGATGCGTCGCTCTAGCTAGCTCCTTACTGGCCTTGACAATCGGGTCCACGCACTGTAATCGGAGTTGTTACACAGCTCGAACGTGGCGCTGGCGGCCGGCCCATTTGCGGTAGAAATGCATACTTCTTTATGGAAAATATACCTCCTTTGAATGCCGATTTATCGTAATTTAAGCCGAGTTTACACGAGGACAGTATGCAAGACAGGACAATATTGTATTGTCCTGTGCTCCGTGAACAGTTCCATTGCGCAGGACAAGCCAATATCAAGTCGTCCGCTTTCCATCATCAAAATGGATCCACGACGCCGTGCTCCTCAAGGAAAATTAAGGAAATTGATTCATAACTTATACGAAGATGTGTTAGATATAGTTGAAGACGTTATAACTAAAAATAAGAAGAGATTGTGGTTACGGAAAAGGTTGTCACGCAGATCTTCATTAGGATCGTCTGTTTTATTATTAAAAGAATTAGAAGATTCTCAAGAATATACAATGTGCATGAAGATGTCAACTGAATGTTTTGAAGGCCTTCCAAGGTCTCACAGATGATTCAGCGTAACGATACATTAATGAGAGAAGCAATACCCGCCAGAGAAAAACTACAAATTACACTAACATACTTATCAACAGGACAACAAGAGCGATGGTGGGGGGAAGGCATTGTCCCGATAGATAGGAAGCGAGGCTAACTCGTAAGACAGTAGCTTATTCATTGTCCTGTCCTCGGCTAGTTCGTTCGCACGAGAACAATATTGTCTTGGCTCACTGTATTGTCCAGTCTACTGTCCTCGTGTAAACTCTGTTTTAGAGTTATGGAGAATGTTGCACGGGTTAATACTGTTAAAATGATTATTTCTAAAGGTTACTTTCGTTGATATTTGCCAAAATGATGTCGTGGAATGAAACTGCGGGGAGATGACTTAGTCCAGCTGACTTTCAGATATTGACTCTGATTGTCGATGTATCTTAATTTAGGGAATAAAATAGTACGTTACATTGACTATTATTGTTAAAATGATTGATCCTAAAGGCTACTTTCATTGATATGTGCCAAAATAACGCCGTGAAATGAAACCGCGAAGGATGGAGTAGTCCAACTGACGTTCCGTTCCTTAATTGTGAGGAATAATAGTAATCGTTTTTATCATCATGGCATTTAGATACATAGCAGAACTTACCACAATACTTTTGTTTTCTGATGTTAATATTGAGATTAAGAGTCATTGGTCAGTTAGCGTTTTAAAATTCTTCAAGCGCTGCTCTCAGGAAGAGGGCTGGACAAAACATAAAAGTCTTACTTTTACCATATTATTTGTAAGTTATGCATAACATAAATATTTTGACTCAAACATGTTTAAATTTTAATTTCAATATATATATAGTTTCAGATTACCGGTACATTTCATACACACCTTTCACTAGAATATTAAACACCGGGCAAGTTGGCCGTGCTAAATTCAGACAATAAATTTTACTTGAAATGCAGTAGGGTGGAATAAGTTGACCGCGCGGAGTGCAGCTGTGAGCTTGCATCCGGGAGATGGTGGGTTCGAACCCCACTGCCGGCAGCCCTGAAGATGCTTTTCTGTGATTTCCCATTTTCACATCAGGCTGTACCTTAATTAAGGCCACGGCCGGTTCCTTCCCACTGCTAGCCCTTTCCTATTCCACCGGCATCATAAGACCAATCTGTGTCGGTGCGACGTAAAACAAATAGCGAAAAAAGAAGAAGATTTTAAAAATTCCGCGAGAGAAAAGTATTTTTGAGTAAATAAATTGTAAACTGTTCTCTGCTCGACGATGATGATGATGATGCTTGTTGTCTAAAGGAGCCTAACATCTAGGTCATCGGCCCCAATTTTCAGGTAACAACACTTCATACGTTGGCCTTATCGTCATAGCAGTAGCGTCAATGTTTAAATGTTAAAGTTCAGATTATCTTGGATAAAAATGTGTTGTGTTGCTGTCATATGGCAAATATAACACCGCCTAAAGGATTATTCTATGAAAGAAAATTCATGGGTAAAAATACCTTATTAGCGTGATTAGCTGCCACTCCCGGAGGCCCGGGTTCGATTCCTGGCCCTGGCACGAAATTTCAAAAGTGGTACGAAGGCTGGAACGGGGTCCACTCAGCCTTGGGAGGTCAACTGTATAGAGGGGGGTATCGATTCCCACCTCAGACATCCTCGAATTGATTTTCCATAGTTTCTTACTTCTCCTCCAAGCAAATGCCGGGATGGTAACTATCGTAAGGCCACGGCTGCTTCCTTCCCTCTTCCTTGTCTATTACCTTCCAATCTTCCCATCCCCAACTTAAGGCCCCTGTTCAGCATAGAATTTGCGGCTGCCTGGGCGAAATACTGGTCATCCTTCCCAGTTGTATCCCCGACCCGCATTCTCACGCTCCGGGACAATACCCTTGAGGTGGAAGAGGTGGGATCCCTCACTGAGTCCGAGAGAAAAGCCAACCCTGGAGGGGTAAACAGAGTAAAGAAAGAAAGAAGGTAAATAACCGAAATAGAAACGGAAAACTAAGAGTGAGAGTGCTACGTGCTTTTAGCCACTCCGTAGTTTTGTCCAGGTCTACAGAGAATTTCTGAAATGATAGTGTCCCTTTGCTCTTTTTTTCCTGTTCGGAGTACAAAAAAGGCACATAGCAATATATATTCGAATATTTCCGAACACAGTTAAAAAAAGCAAATCACCAAACCATTAAAAAACGAATTAGCGCATAAATTAAAATCCTTTCAACGTATTAGGTCATGTTACGTACATGTAGTACGTGTTGAAGAGATGTTAAGTACAGAACAAAAATGGCCATCCGGATACCAGTGGGATCCGAACCCACAACCTCCCGATTTCGCGTCGGTTGCTCTACCAATTGAGCTATGGTGGCCTAGGCCATCTTTGTTCTTCTTGTTCTTCTTGTTCTTGTTCTTCTTGATGGTGTGGGTTGGACTCTGTGAATTTCGTCCAGTCACTATATTTATGGTATAAACTCAAGTGTCTTGGATACGAAATTTTGTAATATGCGTTTTATTTTGAATGTGAGATAAATAATGTTATGGGACCATTTATTGTAAAAAAATAATAAAAATTACACGCTTTGTTATGATTCGCTTGTATTTATCTGTAGAGGTTGGAATAAATTTTACAGTGGAAACAAGAAGCATATTTTGACTATATGAAGGAGGGAATAGCTCACCTTTTATAAATGCAATTTGGACTCATCAATAAATTTATTTAATGTATCAATTAAAGTGGGAGTGAGGGTTGACAATAAACAGGAATCACTTGTAGGAAGGGGGATGGATAAATTTAGAAGGCGTTGCATAAATTGACGACGGGGAGAATCAAATTGTGGACACTGAAATAAAATGTGATTACTGTCACCATGTGGGTGGCCACACACGCAGGTAGAGAGGTTAGAAAGGTGGAAATGGTACTTGTATTGTGGTGTAAGTACGTGGTTAAAACGAAGACGTATGATATTTGTGATATGCCTACGAGTGTATGATCCATAAAAAAACCAAGATTTATGAGGAATATGCGGCTGAATTTGATAAAAAAAATTGCCTTTTGTATGAGTGGAATATTGCCAATTCTCTTGCCACGAACTGTATGCTACATCGTAAAGTACTGGACGGAAGTCAAGGGGAGGAAGGGCTACAAGAATTGGTGCTGTATTTTGAGTACTAGCTGCCTTAGCTGCAGAATCAGCTTGCACATTTCCAAAAATACCGGAATGCCCTGGGATCCACACTACTGTTATGTACACGCCTGATTGTTCGAGTTGATACAATAAATATTTCACATTGTATAAATACCAATTATAAGAGAGTTTGGGAGAGGTTAATGCGCGAAGTATACTTTGAGCATCCGTATATATAGTTGTTCGTTTATAATGCTGTTGCTGAACGTGAATTAATGCTTGTCTAACTGTAAATAACTCTGCAGAAAATATAGAAAATTTCTTTTGTAAATTGAAAGTTTCAATTATATTGAAATTGGGAATAAAGAATGCTGCTCCTACGCCTTTTTCGGACTTAGAACCGTCAGTGTATATACTGATTTCGTTCTCAGATAAGGAAATTTTAATTTTTTGGATTCGGAAGGACTATGAAGAACATTGTGTTCTAAAGGAGAAAGGTGAGTTGTAGATGATATTATGATCTTAGGTTGGAAAAGTAGGCTATTATAAGGGATAGAATATATAGGAAATTTTGGCAAACGTAGAAATTTATCGCTGTGCGTGCACAACAGTTTGTATGCCTGATAGGTAGCAGGGGTTCGTTCTCCTCTTGGGGGATGTTTCGTATAATGTTCATGTAGAAGCTGTAATTTTGGAATTAATGGTGACCGAGCCAAAGCAAATTTCTTTAGAAGGTATTTACCTGCTAAAGACTTTCTACGAATCCACAAAGGATATTCACCTGTTTCTACAAGTAAGGCATTTGTAGGAGTAGTTTTTAATGCACCTATACATATTCGAAGCGCTTTGTATTGTATGGGATTGAGATGTGAAATTATGGAAGGTGCGGCCATATCTATAAAAAATGCACAATAATCTAATACAGAGCGAATTGTAGCACGATAAAGCGATAAAGCTACTAATGGATCTGCTCCCCAACTTCTACGTGTCATTGTTTTAAGGATTTGGATATACCCGTCCGTTTTTTTGCCGAATTGCATTAATATGATGTTTCCACGAGGGCTTATCATCAAATATGATACCGAGGTATGTGTGTTGAAGTGAGAAGGGAACTAGAAATTCATCAAGTATTAAGGGGGAGTAGTCATACGATCTCTTGTGCGTAAAAAGCATTGCTGTGCATTTAGGAATTGATAGAGTTAGACCATGGGTATCCAACCACTTAATTACGTCACGCATTACACTAGCTAAGATCCTCCTGCATTCAGGGATGCTATCATGGGAGATATATATAGTAAAATAATCAGCGTAAGGCAAAACTCTAGCGTATGTTGAAATTATCTGTTCTAATTCACGCATATAAAAAGTAAATAGAACACCTCTTAAAACGTCCCCCTGTGGTAAACCGGTCGAAGTCTGTCTACCCTCAAGTGGAGTATGTAGTGTTTTAACGGTAAGGGTGCGGTATGTAAGTAATTGATATAAAAGTAATATGAACTTATACGGAAATCCATCTGATCCAAGTTTTTCCCATAGTAAATGTAAGAGGACTGAATCATATGCACCTTTGATATCTAAAAATAGAGCAATTGTACTATGTTTGCGATATCTAGCTAACAAAAGATCAACGATGAAAATATTAAGGGGGTCTTGTGTACACCTTCCTTTAAGGAAAGCATATTGTGATTTGGGTATGAGGTGATAATATTCCATAATCCAGACCAAACGATTTAATAGTATTTTTAGGAATGTTTTTCTTACACATGAACCCAACACGATTCCTCTATAACGCGCCGGGTTGGTTGGCGTTTTTCCAGGTTTAAGTATTGGTATAAGATGATAGATGTTCCATTCTGTAGGGATATTTCCAGCAGCTAAGATATTATTAAAATATTCGAGTATTATCTTATGGGTTGAAGATGGCAACAATTGAAGCATAGCATAGGTTATTGAATCTGGACCGGGAGCAGAACTTGTCGAAGATATAAGTGTTTGAGTTAATTCATGAAGTTGAATAGGTTGTAATAAAGTTGAATATAGAGTAGATTGGGAAACATTTTGAGGAAAAGGGAAGGGAACGGTATAATCTGGAGTAAGAGGAATGAGAAACGGATCTGAGCTACAGGTCTGGCACTGCTGCTAGCACACTGTAGAGTGCGTTTAAGTCACCCGTTGTGGGCCATGTCAATGAATATTGAATTTTCAACATATTAGGTCGTGTTACGTACATGTAGTACGTGTTGAAGAGATGTTAAGTAGTAGTACGTGTAGTACGTGTTGAAGAGATGTTAAGTACGTAACACGACCTAATACGTTGGAAGTCTGTTTCGATTACAATGCGGTCGTGATTTTTCAATATTCAATTAAAATCCTTGTTCAGGACGAAGTTACAGCAAGAAATCACTTTGTTCTTGTTTCCATAAAATTTCTGCTCGAAGTACGAAAAGGTGCACAAGAATATCACAAATACCAAGATTTGTAAACACTAAAAAAAAATATTATCACCACACTATACAATAAAAAATTAACTCACTAGCGCATAACTATCAGATCCCAATATCAAGCCAACAAGCACTTCATTGCGAACACATTGCCAACATTTACGACAGCAAAACCATATAAATAAAACTGGAAATGCGGCAATTTGCGGTATACACCTTCCTGTCAATGGGTAGTAGGCCAGCGCTCCAGCGGCATTACGGTGAAACGTTCCGATTACAGCTTTATTTGTGCTTCACAAGCGATTGTCATGGGCGGTATAAAGAGCTCAGCGAGTGATCCAGTTGGCCGTGGCAACGCAGACGACTCGATACCTCCTGACGACTGCTTGTTGGCGAACCTGATGGTTGTCATGGAATACAATATATTCCTTGGAATAAAAGCACGTTGTTCGTATATGTTGTGTTGGGTGTAATTCGTAAACAGATATTATTGACAGGAAGATGTATTTTTTCTTACCCCTTTTATATTACTGTTTCTTTCCACTCTAAATTATTTTATAGTCCCTATAAGTAGGGGGGAGGTTCAGGAAAGGCCCTTTCTGAAATTGGTGCGAATATTTCGGTAAGGAAAATAGACCACTAAAAGAGACATTTAAACGTCATAAATTGTCTGCAATTCTACCCTGTTACTTGGAATGCATTAGCAGTTGTATATTTATGTCCGTCCATTCCTCGGGAGTTCTTGATCTCGCTTAATTGGACCATCGTGGCTTGTACATTTTTCTGACCACTGCTCCGTTCCCATGTTCTCGAGGACTGTACAGTAATGTATGCATCTCTTATCTTTCGAAGTGTATTTTTTCAGCGTTTTGATCTTTGGTTCTGGGGGCTCCCGGTTCGATACCCTGTAGGTCTGAGGGATTTTAATCTTAAAAAAACATTACTTGAACATGGCTCGTACACTTATAACTTACTGCCAGTTTTAGGACAAATGCCTGTTTCTTTTAAAACAGTAAGCAGTGAAATCGTTTTTATTTATGTCTAATTCTTATAATCATTGTGTAAAAAAATATCGTTGATGGATTTAATTTTGGTGTGTATAGTTAAATGTCAGTTTGGACTATAATTTCTGGAAGACTTTGGAGAGATAGTATGAACTAGTGTTATTCTCGCAGGTGAATCGAAAAATATACCATGCAATTTTTCACCCAGTTTTAGAGTTAATTTTCAGGTGTGTGCATTGTATTGATCCTAGGCTCAGCTTATTTTAAAATTTGAGATCCTAATCCCATCCTTCAAAATTCTGCATTACAATTTAGCTCACCAGACTCTGACAAATAAAGAAACTGAATCTGTACAAACTGTAAATATCAGACCTTCATGGTAAAAGTAAAGGGAAATAAACTGTCCTATATATAGGAGAGTTATAAATAGTGGGCACATTTACTGTTACAAGTATCTGGCTCCATGGCTGAGTTGTCAGCATCTTGATCTTTAGTCCTTGCGGTTTCCAGTTTGATTGCCAGTAGGCTTGAGGGAATTTTATTCTTAAAATAGTTACTGCCATTGGTTCGGAGACTGGTTGTTTTAAGTGCTCCCCAGCATTCCTGCTACTCTCACACCACACCAAACATAACACTATTTTCTACCACAGTAACACACCGTTGCCCATACATGGCAGATGCTGCCCGCTGTCAGAGGGTCTGGTTTACAACGCCTGCACCAGTCTAGCAGTTCTTCTTCTTCTTCTGTGAATCTGTCTTGAGACAGGTATCAACTGGACAGCCTCCATGATTATCCTGAGCATCTTGTTTCAGTTGTTCATAGCTTCTCCCTTGTTTGATATCTGTTAACATTCCAAACCTTCTTCTTCCTCTTCCTTTTCTTCCATCTATTTTTCTTTGTATCACCCTCTGTTGAAGACAATTTCTACATAGTATGTGACCCAACCACGATGTTTTCTTCTTCCTTATTTTCATCAGGTGTCTCATCTCTCCTTTTCTTAGCACTTCATCATTTCTCACTTTATCTGTCCACTTCACTTTTCCATTCTTCTCCACAACCATATTTCAAAACTTTCCCAATAGTCTGATTTTTTCTTTCTTAATGTCCATGTTTCAGCTCCATATGACACTACAGTACACTCCATACAAAACACTTTGCAAACCTCTTTCTTAAATCAGTAGCTGCACAGAATTAAATACTGTGTAGCTTTGTTTAAAGGTTGGTAAATTACCTTGCTTGATGATTGGTGACCATTTCTTTGAAGTTTCTGGAATAAACTTGTGTTTTGTTGTCTTTTATCTCCGTTTATTCATGAACTTCTTTTGTTTTTACCTACTTTTATTGATGAACTTCATAGAGTAGTAATTTTGATTTCTTGTATGACAGCAGATTGGCTACTTTAACCCTAGAAACTTAACAATAAGCCTCACAGACGTACACGCAATTCAAGTTTCAGAAAGAAAATATAATTGAATTAACCTCTATACTTGGTGATGTGGTTAACACAAAGAACCTTGGAGAAAAGAAACATAGGAGACAGTACAGACGTTGTTTGTGCCATGTACGCCTTGGAAGCGTATAGTTACCAATAAGCGTTAAATTTCCTTGTTACCATTCTAGGGTTAAAGCATTTAGTAGTATTGAATTCTGTTGTCACAGAGATAAGTTAGACTGATATTGATGAAATCTAGCAACAAAATTGACAGGAGTAGATTCATACATTATACTAAGACCAACATTGTTGAAATATATTAACAAAATTGACAGGAGTAGATTCATACATTATACTCCTGAAATGGAAGTCAACTGCGGACCAGCTGAGTGTCAAGGTCAGTTCTCCTGTTCAACAAGTCCTCATACAAGAGTGAAACTTTGTAGAGTACCTGTAGTAATATTCCATGCAAGTATTAAACTATATCTATTAAATAAGAGACTCAAAGCCTTTTTATTCAAACTGGTCCCAACTCTGTGGGGCCCATGTCCCTCTAGCCCCTCCCGCCTCCCAAAATATTTTGGTGGGTATGTGCCTTCCAAATTAGGCAATTAAGTGAATGAAGACCCTGCTTTCGGAATTGTTGAAGTTCGTTAGATTCATACGAATGATCCGTATATCAACTTCTGTTGCAGAAAGATTGTTTTCAAGTCTTAAGAGACTGAAGAACTACCCCTGCACCTGAACCATTTTGCAGTCCTGCGTGTCATTGTGACATCAATTTTATAACCATTGACTTCATTTCTAAGGCACAGATATGTAAGTCCACCTTTGCTGTAAAAATAAAAACTGAATTTTATTTATGAGCCAACCAGTCTATTACTTTCATTATACCAACATAAATAATAATAATTCTAAAGCAAATGAATTAATGGAAAAACTGTATTCATTTCTGTTTATTTGTTCGGATGTTTTCTGTTAACAAGATTACGGAGATTACAGCTAAGACCCATCACTTGAGACTGAAAGCTAAGCCTAAGGAATGGGATGAGATCCGGGCTTGCTTGGGTCCCCCGAATGTGTTATTAAAGTTGGTAAGTTATGTCTATTTAAACTGAAGAACAGAGAACTTCTGTATCGTAAAAGGAGCTAGAGAACAAATAGTGAATATCAGATAATTTGTAGAAAAAGCTCACGAATTTAGTGTTAAAACATTGTTTTGTTGAGTGTTTGTATGGATAATTCATTTTATGGCAGGTAATGACAAGGATAGGTACACCAAAACATATTGTAAATATGATGAAAACTGAGCGAGTTGGCCATATGGTTAGGGTCGCGCAGCTGTGAGCTTGCATTCAGCAGATAGCGGGTTCGAATCACACCATCGTCAGCCCTGAAGATGGTTTTCGATGGTTTCCCATTTTCACACCTGGCAAATGTTGGGGCTGTACCCTAATTAAAGTTATGACCACTACCTTTCCATCCTTCTGTTGCCAACATCTTCCATGTATTAGTGCAACATTAAACAAGTAGAAAAGTATGTGATTAAAAGAGAATTCAATATCAGGACTGATGTATAGAAGTGCTTTGTTATTAATGTTCAGTTTTGTATTTTTCTTTGGCGAGTAAGTGGCTGCACGGTTTGGGTCACGTAACCTGCATTCGGGAAATAATGAGTTTGAACCCTGCTGTCGGCTTGTCGGCACTCCTGAAGATTATTTTCAGTGGTTTCCCATTTTGACACCAAGCAGATACTGGGGCTATACCTTAATTAAGGCCATGGTTGCTTCCTTCCCACTCCTAGCCCTTTCCTATACCATCGTTACCATAAGACCTAAATCTGTGTTGGTATGAAGTAAAAAATATACCAAAAAGCCTGCATTATTTTGTTATGTAATGTTGCTTAATAAAAATACCTATTTTCTTTTTGTTTTAGATTTTTTTTTTGTGAGATGGCACATCAGTCAAGAGGATGGTGTAATGGATCCCATTCAACCGACAGGTCATTTGACCTGGAAAAATGTTATAGAGAGCCAGAGTTTCCTCTCGATGATGCTATTCTTGAATGGCTCAATCATCTGAAGTATGTGTGGGGAACTTGTAAGTAATATTTTCTGGTCATACTGAATATTTGTTTATTTTAAGAATGCAATTAAGATGCTAGTTTTCCATGGTTCTTCGTTTTAATGTAGGTGAGTGCTAGCATGGTGTTAGTGAAAAAAACATTACAATCACCACAAGCCAGACTTTTTATGCATTAAGTACACAAAGCTATTGAGCATATTATCTTAAACACTGTAAAATGAAGCAGCAACAATTATTTTTATGCATATAGACCTAAAATAAATTCATTCAACAACAATCATAGATCAGTGTGCTTGCTTGTTGTTTAAAGGGACCTAACATCCAGGTCATCAGCCCCATTGATCAATATATACATACTGTATATAAATATAAGTTGCGACTATTAATAAACGGGACTGATAGCATCTCACACTTCACTTAAATCAATTTCTCTGCCTATACACTACTGTATATGGATCTTCCACTGTTTGTGACAGTGCTATAAGTAATTAATGTCAACCCATGCAGTATCTTTGGCATTTTTGCTTTAGACTCTTCTGTGGACTAAAAATGAGTTCCCTTGATCGTTTTGGGGAGAAGGAAAAATATCACAGTGGGCCAAATCTCTTGAGTATGGAGGATGGTCAAGGATTGGAATGCATATATCGACCAAAAATGTCTACACAGAATGGGTATTGTGAGCTGGTGCTTTGTCCCAATGCAGAATCTGTGTGTTGTTTTTCCAGAGATCTGGCTGCTTCTTCCTCACTCATTCTCTCAGTCTTCCCAAAACCTCAAGATAATAGTGTTGATTAACTTTTTGACCCCCAAGCACCCCCATTCAATCATAATATCCAGAGTATTAAAAAAAGAAAAAAAACCAGCATTTCCTTGCATTTTGACCTGTTCATTCTTCCGTTTTTCATTCTTGGAGAGCCAGGAATCTTCCAGTACATTGCTTGCCGCTTTATTTCAGGATCATATTGAAAGATTCATGTTTTGTCACATGTTATGACTTTTCCCAGAATGTCTTGTTGCTCTTGGATGTTCTGCAAGATGTTGCAGTAGAGCGAATTGCTTTCCTGCTGTCCTTTTGTTCTGGATTGAGATTTCTAGGGACCAGTTTTGAACACACTTTTCTCTTGTTCAATTTGTCATGCAAAATTTCTCTTAAAAGTCTTTTCATCAATGTTCACCATATCTGCTATTATCCTGATACTCAGTTGGTGATCTGCATGCACAATTTCACTAATTTTTTCATCAGTTTATGATGTGATTAGATGACCCGGATGCTCATTATCTTTCACCTCCTCCCAACCCTCACTAAACCTTTCGTGCCACTCTAAACTCGTGTATGTGACATAGAAGAATCTATGTAGAATTCCTTCATTAAGTTAAAGTCCTCTTTGGGCATTTTTCATTTTCACAAGGTATTTCAAATTCACACTCTGCTTGGCTGGCAACTGGGCGAGACAGCATTCATTTCAAACTGAGCTTAAAAGCAGACTAACTGAGACTGCAGAACAAAGCCACCTACACTGGTTCCTGTTCATTCTTGGAGAGCCAGGAATCTTCCAGTGCATTGGTTGCCTCTTTATTCCTCAATGCCCTTTCCCGCTACACCCGTGAAGGCAGAAGAGCAGTCCCGTTTATTAATAACCACACTTTGTATGTACTGAAAATACATATATACATCTTCATTATAGACTGTTATGCCTTTCAGTGTTAAGTCTGCAAGTGCCTGTCAATTAACTACCGGTACACTTCTCCATAACCTTCTGTTTATAACTAGCTCAGTAGCTTCATACAGTTGCACATCTATTTATCATTAAAATCTGAGTAACCATTGTCGCTTTGGTCTCCCTCATTTCCTCCATGGCTGACTTAATTATTCTCTTATATAACCTTTCCTCCTCCAGTTTACCCCACTACCAAAGCTGGTTTGTACATACAACTTTATCCATCAAGTTCTATCTCTACCTTAGCTTTTATCCCCTCATTCTCAGTACCCTTGTGCAATATTTCCATCTGTTTGTACCAGCAGTTATTCTTCGTATTTTCATTTCTGTTACTTCCAACTTACGAATAAGACATCCTCAGTCCATCCAGCTTTCACTCCCATACAGTTAAGTTGGTCTGAAAACAGACCATTGTAAGGATACTGTAGTTTGGTTCAGGAGCTAACTTCTTTCTTACAGAATACCATTGACTGTGTTACAAGCTCATTGCGTTAGCTTTGCTACACCTTGACTTTGTTTCACTTAACATCCTGCGAGAATACACATCCTAAATACTTGGAATAATTCACCTGTTCTAGTTTTGAATTCCTGATGTGACATTCAATCCTTTCATGTTTCTTCCCTACTGACATAACTTTTGTCGTGGGAATACTAATTTTCTTATACATTTTTTAAATGTAGGTAATGCCTTCTAATGACAGTAGCCAGTAAGACTTGGTATACATTCATAAGTTTCTTACGGAATAGTGTAGAATAATAGCTATGCTACAGTTAACTAGACTAAAATGATGGTCCAAAATTTGGCATGACTTTTTCTGTACAGATAGTGCAATTTAATCTCTTAAATTGCCAGGCTTAGTGGCTCAGATGGTCAAGGCACTGGCCTTCTAACCCCAGCTTGGCAGGTTCGATCCTGGCTCAGTCCGGTGGTATGTAAAAGAACTCCTGCGGGACTAAATTCCGGCACCTTGGCGTCTCCAAAGACCGTAAAAGTAGTTAGTGGGACGTAAAGCAAATAACATTATTATTAGTCTCTTAAATTAATGGGTAAGTTAAACTGAAACGCTTCCAAAATTCTTAATTTGGAGTAGTTTCTCGTGTTTCTACCAGGATATTCAACAATTCGATGTTAGCTAAATTTAATTTCTTCTTGAAGTATGGAATGGTGGGGTTATAAATTATCTTCTTTTCATTGTCCACATTACCAGGTTGATCACCATCTAATTCAGTCCGACCCCGCTGTGTAGTGGGCAACGCGTCTGCCTGTCACCCGGCGGCTCCCGGTTCGATTCCCGGCTGGGTCAGGGGTTTTGAATTGTAAATGATTAATATCCCTGGCCTGGGGACTGGGTGTTTGTGTCGTCCTTACCGTTCCTTTCCTCACATTCAACACTCTACAGTTCCTCCATTCCGATTACGTGCTGGTTCATATTACATGTAGGGGTAAAAGACCTCTATAGCATTAAAAAAAAAAAATTCTAATTCAAAGCAAATTGTTGGATCAATAATAAACCCCTGTCTAGTTATGGTACTGTAATCTAGAATGTCAACATGTTGTAGTGACTCATTCCCAGCAACACAAGCGTGTTCCTCAACTTCCCTAACTTTAGTTTTTAGAGCTGCGGCAGTCTTAGATCATACAGTATGATGACGGGCATTTCACAGGAGCATTCCATGGCCGTATTGTCCTACGATGTGTCCAAGGAGTTCATAAAAAGTTATTTTCCTTTATTGGAAAATAGTACCTTGTTCTACGTATTCAATATAATTTCAACTCTACTTTTTCTTGTATTTCAGTTTTAATTACAGATTTCAATCTATAATGTAGACCTCCTTCAGCTATAAGATATTGTTCATGTATATATGTTACTCTGATGATGTACCTTAAAAATCTTGAAAAATCCTCAATAAAAACTGAGTGGGCTGCCTGGCCAAGGCAGTAAAGACATAACTTGGTTCACCCGGAAGGACGTGGGTTCAGTTCCCCGTCAGGAAGTCTGAAAAAAATTAAGAAACAAGATTACCACATCTAGAAGTGCACATGGCCCTGAAGTTCACTCAGCCTACACCAAAAATGAGTACCAGATTAATTCCTGGGGCAAAGACAGCCGGGCGTAGAGCTAACCACTCTACCCCACTAAGTGCCGAGGTTACGGCTAGTGGAAACAGTACAAGATGTCTTCTTACACAGTTCTATCAGTTAAACTTCTGGCAACAATTTATAGAAGGCCAGATATTTTTCCTTGTTGACCAGGCAGTTGTAAAACCAGGCCAACATGATATAGAAGGCTGTGGATGACAAAGTCAAACATTCGACTACGTAGGCAGATTTACAGTCACATGTTTGATTACACATATCTTCTATAATTTTCATTAAATCTAAATGAAATTTGGTACACTCATTTAAAATAATGTAATGAGTTGCTGTGTATGTTTAAGGGACACTCTTGTAATTTTCTCTTAAGTTATTGAAGTATTGATTTTGGTACACATTTTGAGTAAGTTATGACATCAAATTTCAAATTTAAAATATATTAATAATCTACACAAGTATAGAGACTTGAAAGTGCAGTAACACTTTCCTAAATATTTTTGTTGATTTTCTGTAATTTTGTGCACTTGATGGTAATTTTTTCTTATTTTCAAAAAGTAGTTTAATGTATAAATTTTTCTTATTCAACATATTAAAATTCTACTCCACTTCAAGCTTTGTATGGTTGACTGGTGTTCAGAATTGTATGAAATTACATCAAGTAGTTCTTGAGATAATTGTACCTAAAGTATGAAAAATGTGAAATTCAGAAAATCAAAGAAAACTTTGCATAATGAAGTTTCAAGACTACACCTCTCCTAAAAATGCCCATAACCATACTCCTCTTCTTCATTAGCATCCTCTGCTGCTCTCTTGTCTGCTCTGCTTCTCTGCCTAGCTGCCTGTTGAATGGTCTGCATTGATGCCTCTGCCTTTGCAACTCGTTGTTCATCAGCGGACCTCAGTATCTGTTCTGTGAAGACTCCAGGTGTAAGTCCCAGCCTCCTAAGAATGTGAAACCTGGTCAAATTCCCATCATTAAATACTGCTGCAGCATCCAAAGCAACAATCTTCACCACCAAGTGGGAAACAAACACTGTCTTAGGACCCCTCTTCCAAATGAGAGCTTTGAAGCTTTCATTTGGATTTTGAGTTTTGCTGTGTAAACATCTTTTCAACAACTCTGGTGCAGCTAGAACCCTAAAAGTTGGTTTTATAGCCAGCAAAATAGCTTCAGGAAGATTGTTTTTATGTCTGTCTCACCAGCTTCCATGGCTTTCAAAATCTTGCACCACTTATCAGAACACAGGAAATGCTGAGGTGTAGTTGTCACAAAGTAATGAAACAAGATATTAGGATCCACCTATTCAATACTAAATTATGTGAGAGATTATTAAATCATCACATATTCATTTATTTATTCTCATGGTACTGGTTTCGGCAAAGTAATTGCCATCAACCTAGGGAATTTCTACAAAGACATTCAAAATTATTTTAACATATGACTTATAGTTAATATATACTTAATAACTTAAAATGGATATCCATGTATAAGCTGAATAATGTTATTACAAGTGTTACATGATAGTCGTTGAGGATGTACATTTTCAGGTTTACACCTTAACAATCATATTTTATTTATTTATTTATTTACAGAGTTTACGCCCACATTGGAGCACTTAAATCAGACTACAACAAATTTGTCTTCCTTTTCTTCTCCCAAAAAGTCTTGATTCTGGTTGACCTGGCTGCCCTCTCTGCATCTGTTATAACATATTGTTTCCTCTGTACAGTGGTCAGAGGAAGCCTGATGCATTTATTCTTCAAAATACTTTTCTCGCCTCTGTTTTCTATGGTTTGCATGGTAATATTCAACTCCTCCAAATCACTTTGAACTTCTTTAAACCAATTGTTTTTTGATTAACTATTCCAAAAGTAATTAAATAATTGTTTTAAAACTCTGTTATCACTTAGTCGAAATATATGACAAAAAAAGGCAATTCTTCTTTTTTCTCATCGTGTCTGTGATGGACTCTCTTTCCCGATAGATAACCTCATTCGGCAACAATCTCCACTGTCCATCCACCTGATGTTTCTTGTTTATGATCGTCCTGAATATCCTTCGATCAACTCGTTGTAAGCGTTCTGTTGTTGATCTAGTATTGAGTTTAAATAATGTTTCACAAGTATAAGTTCCTTCTGGTTTAATAACAGAGTTATAATGCCTAAATTTAGCATTAATCGAAAGACATTTCTTTTTGTATGTAGGCCAAGTTATCCGTTGTGCCTGCTTCAGTTTATATATTCTGCTCTCTATTGATGGTTTTTCATTGCAATTCCAAGTGAGATTTTCACCCAAATATTTAAATGTACTTACAATTTCAATTCGTTTATTATTATTTAATAATAATAGCTCTGAATTTAAAGTTCTGAAAGTAGGCATTATTTTTGTTTTATCATACGAAATTTGCAATCCAACTTTTTTCACTACATTTGCAAGTTCTTCCAGTTGAACTTTAGCCTCTTCGAAACCATTTGCCAGTATCGCAAGATCATCCGCGAATGCCAAGCAATTTAGTTTGATATTTTTTCCAATTTTGACTTTTGGAGGACATACCTTAGTCCACTCTCGCATGACCTTTTCCAATACACAATTGAACAATAATGGCGAAAGTCCATCTCCCTGGCGGAGGCCTGTTGTAATTGCAAATGATTTAGATAACTCATTTCTGAATCTAACTTTAGATTGAGTATTCTTAAGAGTCATACCAATCAGGCTAATAAGTTTGGAATGTAGACCAAATTCCTGAAGGACATTCAACAGTGATTCACGATGTATACTATCATACGCCTTTTGAAAATCAACAAACGTAATAACTAAATTTTTGTTTCTAGATCTATGATGTTTCATAATCAATTTTAAACTGATGATTTGGTCAGGGCAGCTTCTTCCTGGATGAAATCCACCTTGATATTCCCCTAGTTCACAGTCAAGATGTCCCTGTATTCTGTTATAGATAATCTTAGATAAAATCTTATATGTAATATCCAATAATGATACTCCCCGATAATTATTTGGATCAGATCTATCGCCTTTTTTATGCAATGGTTGAATTATTGCCATATTCCACTCTTCAGGCATTGTAGCAGTATTCCAAATATCTATAAGATGTTTATGTAGATTCTGAATGGTTTGGTCATTAGCATTCTTCCATACCTCTGCGACGATTTGGTTCTCTCCCGGTGCTTTATAATTTTTAAGGGAATCAATTGCTGCTCGTACTTCATTATAAACGGGTGGTGTAATCTTTTCTAAAGGTATCCTATTTTTTGGATGTGTGTCATATTGCAGATATTCTGAAGGTTCCTCACTGTTAAGCAAGTTCTCAAAGTATCTAGCTAAAATTTCCGCATTATCTTGATTAGTATGTGCCTGTTTTCCATTAGTATCTCTCATTAGGAGTGTTGGGGGAGTATAATTTGTTTGGTATTGCCGAAATGTTTTATAGTAATCTCTTGTCTTATGTTGAGTAAATGCTTCGTCAATAGAGTGTAACATCTCCGTGTGATAATTTCTCTTAACCCTTCGGATGATTTTAGCCGTATGTCGTCTAGCAGTAACAAGTTCTTCGCGTGACTGTTCTGTTTTCCGTTGTTGATCAATCAACCATGCTTTGTGTCGGTGTTGAATCGCTGCATCGCACTCCTTATTCCACCAAGCATGTTTTTTCCTCTTTTTAACGGGAGCGTTTTCCTCAGCCATGGTTTTTAGCTTGTTAATTACCCTTCCCAAATCATCACTTAGATAGGTTTTAGATTGTTCATAATATAATTTATTTGCATCCGGGAGATAGTAGGTTCTAATCCCACTATCGGCAGCCCTGAAGATGGTTTTCCGTGGTTTCCCATTTTCACACCAGGCAAATGCTGGGGCTGTACCTTAATTAAGGCCACGGCCGCTTCCTTCCAACTCCTAGGCCTTTCCCATCCCATCGTCGCCATAAGACCTAACTGTGTCGGTGCGACGTAAAGCCCCTAGCAAAAAAAAAAAAATATAATTTATTATTAATGAGATAGCTAGGGTCATATGTTTTCTTCCTATTACATTTGGAGAGAATGCGTTTATTTTTTGGAGTTAATTTTATTTTAATTTTGGACAAATAATGATCTGAATCTATGTCCACTCCACGGAGGACCCTCACATTGTAAATTTCCTTATGATAGTTCTTATCCATAGCTACATCATCAATTTGGAACTCCCCTGATTTAACATTAGGGCACTTCCAAGTCATCAGTTTATGTGGTCGTCGTTTGAATCGTGTGGTTTCCAAAAGTAGCCCATGATCAATACAAAGATCGATCAATCTCTGACCATTCCTGTTAGTTAGATGATGAGCTGGCCACTTACCTACAACATTACGAAACTTTTTCTCACGGCCTATTTTAGCATTGAAATCGCCAAGCATGATTTTAATATGGTTATCGGAAATGGATGATAATGGGAAATTAAAAGACTAAAATTTCTGAGTGATTGATTGAAAATATACACTTTGTGATTAAAATATAACTTATCACTTATAACTTTTAATCACAGAGTGTATATTTTAAATCAGTCACTTAGAAATTTTAGTCTGTCAATTTCTTTTTAATTATATGATTGTCAAGGTGTAAACCTGAAAATGTAAATGCTCAACGACTATCATGTAACACTTGTTAATAACATTATTCAGCTTTTACATGGATATCCATTTTAACCCCTTCAGACATGAATTATTTTTACAGGCACTAAAAATTATTTGGTTGTAATTGCCACCTTAAAATAATCTAAACAAATTGTACAAGTAGATTTACATTATAAGTTACTTTAATTCAAGTTATATGACCAAGGTTCATAATATAGAATTATTTGATACATTACATAGGTTTCTTATGTATGAAATGCATTTTTCCCCTCATGATTTTTGAATCTAAGAACTTTTCCAGTGGAAAGACATGAAGCAGTTGTGCTACATACATACATACATACATACATACATATATACATACATACATACATACATTATCATTATAGACTGTTATGCCTTTCAGCGTTCAGTCTGCAAGCCTCTGTGAATTTACTAAACGTCGCCACAATCCTCTATTTACAACTAGTGCTGTGGCCTCATTTAGTTCTTTCCCTCTTATCTTTAAATCGTTAGAAACTTAGTCTAACCATCGTCGTCTCTTGTCTCCCTCTACTTCTCTTACCCTCCATAGCAGAGTCCATTATTCTCCTAGGTAACCTATCCTCCTCCATTCACCTCACATGACCCCATCATCGAAGCCGGTTTGTGCGTACAGCTTCATCCATAGAGTTCATTCCTAAATGAGCATTTATTTCCTCATTCTGAATACCCTCCTGCCATTGTGCCCACCTGTTTGTACCAGCAATCATTCCCGCTACTTTCATGTCTGTTGCTTCTAACTTATGAATAAGATATCCTGAGTCAATCCAGCTTTCGCTCCCGTAAAGCAAAGTTGGTCTGAAAACAGACCGATATAAAGACAGTTTGGTCTGGGAGCTGACTTCCTTCTTACAGAATACTGTTGATCGCAACTGCGAGCTAACTGCATTAGCTTTACTACATCTTGATTCAAACTCTCTCACTATATTACCATCCTGGGAGAACACATAACCTAAATACTTGAAATTATCGACCTGTTCTAGCTTTGTATCACCAATCTGACATTCAATTCTGTTGAATTTCTTACCTACGGACATCAGTTTAGTCTTCGAGAGGCTAATTTTCATACCATACTCATTGCACCTATTTTCCAGTTCCAAGATATTAGACTGCAGGCTTTCGGCACAATCTGCCATTAAGACCAAGTTGTCAGCATAAGCCAGACTGCTTACTACATTTCCACCTAACTGAATCCCTCCCTGCCAATTTATACTTTTCAGCAGATGATCCATGTAAACTACAAACAGCAAAGGTGAAAGATTACAGCCTTGTCTAACCCCTGTAAGTACCCTGAACCTAGAACTCATTCTACCATCAATTCTCACGGAAGCCCAATTGTCAACATAAATACCTTGGATTGATTTTAATAATCTACCTTTAATTCTATAGTCCCGCAGTATGGCGAACATCTTTTCCCTCGGTACCCTGTCATATGCTTTCTCTAGATCAACAAAACATAAACACAACTGCCTATTCCTCTCGTAGCATTTTTCAATTACCTATCGCATACTGAAAATCTGATCCTGACAGCCCCTCTGTGGTCTGAAACCACACTGGTTTTCATCCAACTTCCTCTCAACGACTGATCGCACCCTCTCTTCCAAGATGCCAGTGAATACCTTGCCTGGTATACTAATCAATGAGATACCTCAATAGTTGTTGCAATCCTTCCTGTTCCCTTGCTTATAGATAGGTCCAATCTGATGGTACCTTACCAACACTCCATGCTAATCTTACTACTCTATGAAGCCATTTCATCCCTGCCTTCCCACTATACTTCACCATATCAGGTCAAAATTCGATGCTGCTTTATGACAATGGAGTTTATTTACTATCCTTTCTACTTCCTCAAGTGTAATTTCACCAACCTCATTTTCCTCCTCCTCATGAGCTTGGCTGTTCGCAACATGACCAGGAAGATTTCCTTTTACGTTGAGAAGATGTTCAAAATATTCCCTCCACCTCTCCAATGATTCCCTGGGATCTATTATGAGTTCATCTGAATTACTCAGAACACTGTTCATTTCCTTTTTCCCTCCCTTCCTGAGATTCTTTATTACTGTCCTGAAAGGTTTCCCTGCTGCTTGACCTAGTCTTTCTATTTTATTACCAAAATCCTCCCACGATTTCTTTTTGGATTCAACAACTATTTGTTTCGCTCTTTTTCTTTCATCTACGTACAATTCCCTGTCTGCCTAGGCCCTTGTCTGGAGCCATTTCTGATAAGCCTTCTTTTTATGTTTAATAGCTTCTCTCACTTCATCATTCCACCAAGATGTTCGCCTTTTCCCATCTTTACACACAGTTGTTCCTAGGAATTCCCTTGCTGTTTCTGCTACAGCATCTCTGTATGCCACTCATTCTCTTTCTATATCCTGAACCTGCTTACTGTCTACTGTTCGAAACTTCTCACTAATCATATCCGTGTACTTCTGTCATGGAGATTTTCTACCCTTATTCGTTTGCAGACAGATTTCACTTTCTCTATCCTAGGCCTAGAGATACTTAGTTCACTACAGATCAGATAGTGGTCTGTATCATCGAAAAATCCCCGGAAAACTTGTACATTCCTAACAGATTTCCTGAATTCGAAGTCAGTTAAGATATAGTCTATTATGGATCTGTTACCCCTAGCCTCCCATGTGTAGCGGTGAATAGCCTAATGCTTGAAGAATGTATTCGTAACTGCTAAACACATACTAGCACAGAAGTCCAGCAAACGCTTCCCATTCCCATTAGCTTCCATGTCTTCCCCACATTTACCAATCACCCTTTCGTATCCTTCAGTTCTATTTCCAACTCTTGCATTGAATTCGCCCATTAGCACTATCCTATCCTTGCAGTTGACCCTGACCACGATGTCACTCAATGCTTCATAAAACATATCAACTTCGTCATCTGCACCCTCACATGGTGAATACAGAGACAGTTCTCGTCCTAATTCCTCCAACTGCCAAATCTCATTTACGTGCCTAACAGAAACTATGTTTCATGCAATGGTATTCCTGATAAAGAGCCCTACCCCATACTCTGCCCTTCCCTTTCTAACACCCGTCAAGTACACTTTATAATATCCTATTTCTTCCTCGTTATCTCCCCTTACCCGAATATCACTTACTCCTAGCACATTCAAACGCATCCTCTTTGCTGTCTCTGCTAGTTCTACTTTCTTTTTCCATAAGCCCCATTAATATTTACAGTTCCCCATCGAATTCCATTTTGTTCGCCAAATTGTTTCCAAGGAGTCCCTCGCCTGTCAAATGGGAGTGGGACTCCGTTACTCCCGTAGGTCTGAGGCTTGCTTAAAATGTTCTGAGCTCAGTAAATTCATGAAGCAGGATGCTACCCTACTTACACATAGTCCAAGTGCGGATCTCTCCTCTAACGGGTTATGGATCACCGGTGGATTGTATAGTCCTAGCCGCCTGAGCAGAAGGAGAGCCATGACTCCGAATATGTCCGAGATGCCAACTCCCATTCCATAGCAACTGGTATCCCGACTCTCAGGACCACTTACTAGGCCACTCGGCCGTTGCCCATGGTTCACAAACTAGGACGTGACTACAGTAACCCACACCATGAACCATTCACGAAGCAAAGATGGATATTATATTTATCACAATACACATGGGTTTTCTTTTTGCACACGTTGTTCTTACATTGCGTTGCTTCTTCTTTTCCATCATAATTGGGCATGTGATATGTCAAATCTCTCTGGATCTCAACTGTTAATTATATAGATGATGTCCAATAACGGACCATTTATATTGATATCTCAACTGTTGGTCAAACTTCAGCCTTTTGCTTTTTCATAGATGGCGGAGTTTTGATGTCACTGGAGCTGTGGCGACCTCGTCTTAGGAGATTTGCTCTTTTATTCATTCTGACGAGGGCTTCTCCAATCCTCATTCTGAAATGCAGCAGGTTCAGGATCTTCTTGGATTGGATCTCATTTTTTTCACAATCACGTTTGTATTCTAGCCAGCTATTGACGCAAGCAATATCAATTGCATGAAAGAACATACGCAATGTCCATTTCCTTGATTTTATAAAAATTCTCTAAAGTTCAAGTAGATGATCCATCTTGTCGACACCACCCATCCTATGGTTATACAACTTTACAATTTCTGGTCTCCTCGCCGTAATGTATTTTCTAGTTTTCTTGTCCCATCTCTGTACCTCATCTTCTTCACCAACTCCAACAGGCCAGTACTACAGATCTGTCATCAACCCATTTGAACAGCACAAGATTTCCATCCCAGCTTCTCACCTGGTCCTTATAGCCTCTTTCTTTCTTGCTTCTTTGTCTGTCACTAACGGAGGACTGGCAAATCAGTTTACCTTAAACACAAAAATCTTTACACCCCTTTCTTTGCCCTTAACATACTGCTTGATAGATAGCTGTCCTCTAAATGGAACTATCTGTTCATCTATACATAGCTCTTGTTCCATTTGTAGTTCAAGGCAGCGTTTCCTTATGCTGTCATAAATAGGTCTCACTTTGAATAGTCTATCACTGCAGTTCTCTGAAATATACAGGTTATTTACCACATGCAGATTGAACATCAGCATGAAGAATCGATCCCTTGACATTGTATCTGAATATAAGTCTATATGAAGAGCATTGTCACAATATAAACGAGCTCTTGGAAATTTTAAACACCTTATTACAATGTGCAGTCCAATTAGAGAATGCATTTCTTTAGCCCTTGTCATCTTGAAAGAAATATTCTTTTGCAGCACATATATGTTTGTTTTTTGTGCCATTAATTCGAAGTCCTTTTCAGGTACATACCAACTGAAGTATGTGATAGGAGTCAATTCATCAGCATCGAACAAGTCCTCAAGAGGTTCCCAGCAAATATCTGGTGGCACGAACGGTCTGTCTCCAACTAATTTCACTCCTCTGTGTGTATGAACACTCTCCTGGTAATCCTATACTGTCAGCCTTCATCATCTGCAGGGGTCGCCTCTTCATCCTTATTATCAGGCTCTTCAAATTCTTCTTCTAATTCTCCCCTTTGCAGTACATCAGCACCTAAACAGAAGAATGATCTAAATCATCCACAGAAACTGAAAAGATATATTACTCTCAACAGCTCCATATCAACAAATTAAAATTCAGGACATTGTTTGGAAATAAATTTATTTGCTTACCAATTCTTGCATTGCAACCACATTGTTATTTTTACTATTAAAGGCAGCCAAGTCGTCTTTTTCAATTGAACAGCATAAATGTAGTGATTAAGTTACATAAAATAACACCTGAAGAGTCATTGTATGGTTATGTGTCTGCCACAGTCACAGCAACAACTCAGACGTAATGTCCGTTATAGTGGACATATTTTGACAACTCACCATATATTCTCAAGTGGAAAAACAGATGAAGAATTACAAGAAAATGTTTTCCTATATATTCCTAACTTAAATACTGATAAAACAAAAGATGGTCTAGATCATTTAAACACTTAGAATAGAAAGATAAACATAGCATACCTTCATTGCCTCTGGAAGGGGCAGCCATCTTGCACAAAATGTTTATTCCTGTAGTTATAGCTGCCAACACTGGCTGCAGCACTGTATGTATATTGAGTATACGTGTCAAATGAGATGGAAAAACAGTCAAAAATGCTGCAAAAGCCTTTACATTTCTATGATAAGAGAAAATATGTTGTGTCCACTGTAATGGACACTGGGTCTGAAGGGGTTAAGTTATTAAGTATATATTAACTATAAGAGTCACATGTTAATCTAATTTCAAATGTCTTTGTAGAAATTCCCTAGGCTGATGGTGGCAATCACTTTGCTGAAACCGGTACTATGAGAATAAATAAATGAATATGTGATGATTTAATAATCTCTCACATAATTTAGTATTGAATAGGAGGATCCTAATACCTTGTTTCATTACTTTGCAAATTTCAATTCAATACGGACCTAAAAATGAAATTTTTGATGTGTAGTGTCAGTTGACAGGTAATGAAACCATGTAGCCCACACAGCTCTTCTCATCTTCTCCAAGTCATTTTCATTATTTCTAATGTCACTGCCATAATAAACTTGCAGGCTATCATTTCTCTTCTTGGTCTGCCTATTTTTCCTCCAAGTGACTTACCATCTTCCAACTACTTGCCTTTATTTTCTCCAACAAGTCTCCTCAACCATCCACCCATCCTTTTCTGAACATGACCAATGCACTCCAGCTTTTCTAAACTACAGTCTTTCCCATAGGGTTGGATTTCAGCTACAGTCTTGAAAGCACTTGAGTCACCATCCTCCAAGTACTTTACATATCTTATATCATATTTCTGTAGGGAGCAATTGAAAATTAGCTTCATATCTGCAGCTTTCATCCCACCACTTGAACCTGAATAATTCCTGTTGCACACACTTTTATGAGCATCTTGCCAATCCTTTTCCTTTTCACTGTCCATGTCTTTCTTGTGCAAACATACAGGGCAATATTTTGACATAACTTGTAAATCTAACACTTTCCCAGTGTTAACACTAATGACAGATGACACTCCATGTAACCATGTATGTTCCCTCTTTATCCAGGAGCTCTCACAGGAAGCAGCCAAGTCTTTTAGGTTCTGCTTCATTATTCTCTAGAACAGCTTCCTGAACAGCTACTTTCATGCTCTCTTCACTAACCTCTTCCACTGCATTCAAAAATGACATGTTCATAGCAGTGAATCTTGCTGTTGGAGCAGGCACGTTCATAATACCACATAACAAGTTCCCACCTTCTCTACCAAGATCAACACACCTTAGGCCATAAGCAAACCTAATGTTTGTTTCATAAATTCTGTTATTGGCCTTGGATGCTTTGAATGGTATATCACTGTTGCAATTTTCACACAAAATGTGTAATATACATACTAAACCTTCTCTCTTCTCATCATCCATCAAAATCACCTTTCCACCACAAGCAGAACACCTACAAGCTTTCTGTGTTACTTCTGCTAAAAATTCAATATCAATAATTCTAAACCTACTTCTTCCTCCTCCATTTTCTTCTGGCAGAATGCTTGGTCTGTCCGTCCCTAACCTCACCATATCTTCTTGACATTGTGTTGTTTATATGTGATTGTTTATACTTCTTACACACTTTACCAATCCTAAGCATTGTGTAAATACTTATAGGGATCACTAAACCACTGAATTACACCAATTATAAAACTCTCATACACATACAATTATTGAATGAAGTCCTTTGTCATGCACCAGCCTTCTGTATCATGCTGGCTTGTCTGGTCGACAAGGAAAAAATATCTGACCTTCTATAAATTGTTGCCAGAAGTTTAACTGACAGAACTGTGTAAGAAAACATCTTGTACTGCCACAGAGGCTGAGTAGTGGGCATGTGATACTGCAGTGCATGATTCTTTATATTTTTTAATGCCATTTGTAGTTTAAATTTCAATATAAAATTTTTGGGATTATATTCTCCTTGATATATACCTTCAAGAAAAACAATACAAATAAACTGTGATTTTTTTTTCATGTTTTCTGCTTTCAGTTTGACACATATTGAAGAATTTTAAAATATGTTATTTTTATGACTGATCAGTTTTATAAGAATTTTTTGAGACTTTGTAATGTACTACATCATTATAGTAACCGCATACAATTGACAATATCTTAATAGCTCAAGGAGGTTTACATTATAGACCAAAACGTACTATTTTTTGTATTTCAATTTTAATTAGAATTGAAATTATATTTAATTGAAGAGGTGGTACAAAATGTTATTTTCCAATCAAGAATTTCCTATTTACTTTTTGTGTGTGTGAATTCTATAAAAAAAAACCTGAAATTCATAAATCGTGTCCAAGGTTTTTTTTAAAAAGAAATTGCAATGTTTCAGTAAAATCATTATTACTTGATTATTATTGAAGATATACCTTCGAAATTTTTACGTATCATAGAAAAGAAGTTGCTTTACATGTTTTTAAATTCGCAAGCTATGTTATACTAACGCTATAAAATATAAAAAAATAATAGTTTAATAATTATCAAAATGAAAATTGAAAAGTCAAAATTGAGATAAAGAAACACAAATCAAAATTAAAATTATACACTGAAAAATATTATTGTCTGCAAATACATGCTCTTGGTTCACTATTTGCAAAATTTCAATATCCTAGGCACTAAAGTTTCTAATTTAAAAAATATTTTATTTCACTATACAAATGTACACATTTAATGCTGGTTCACTGTTAACACTTGTGATACCCTATGCAGATGCCACGAAGACCCTTCATACACTTGGAACAGGCAGTTTGTGATCTTTTTACTGGCCCTCCATCTTTTTTGCTGCACACAACGCATCTTTTCAATAACCTGCCATCTAATTTCACCAAAAGTTCAGAATTAACTGAAATCTATTGCGGGAAAACATGGTACCAAACCAATGAATCTGTCTTGAATTAGTCGACCAGTATGAAAGTATATTTGGCCTTCTTGTAATACCCATTTCCAATAATACTGCCACAAAGGCTTTTATTTCTATGACAGTAACAGGTCTCCATTGGCGTGCTGTTGAATGGGGCGACAGTGGCTTTAGAGAAGAGAGGAACTGATTTGCGTACCTGTTCGTTTCCTTCACAATTAAATTCAAAATATATACAGTAAAGAACAGGTCAAAATACTGCACAGGCTCTGCATCAGCGGGAGGGACATGTTTAGGACCGGGTGTTTCGAGATACAGCGAGGAGGGCTCGAACCGAGTGTCATTTCCAACTGAAACTTCACTAAACACTGTATTATGCATATAGGCATTGTTGTTATTACTGCCTGCATCACGGCCTACACTGTCTTCATTTACGTCACTTTCCGAATCAGCATCATTGTCACTTTCGCTAATCAAGAAGTTAATATAAACCACCACCTAATCGATACTTTATTTTATGCCTTAGGCAAAATAGAATATATATTAACACTTACAGGACATGTTTCGACCACTTAGTGGTCATCATCAGCTGTATAAAGAAGAAACTAAGATGAAAAAACATTAGGACAATAAGCACAAGTAATACTCTTAGGTTATAAAGAAAAAAAAAACATGTCCTGTAAGTGTTAATATATATTCGATTTTGCCTAAGGCATAAAATAAAGTATCGATTAGGTGGTTCTTTATATTAACTTGATTATATTCATTGATATGGTCATGAAATGGACAACTTATAATACTTTCGCTAATGACAATACCACGAGGTTTATTGTACTGTGGAATGTCATCGCTACACTCACTTCCTGTCTCTGAAATAACATCACCAACAACATAATTACATGACCCTGATATAGCTACATCTTCATCAGACTCAATATAATTGTCATCGGCACAGAC
Organism: Anabrus simplex; assembly: GCF_040414725.1. Classification (NCBI taxonomy): domain Eukaryota; kingdom Metazoa; phylum Arthropoda; class Insecta; order Orthoptera; family Tettigoniidae; genus Anabrus; species Anabrus simplex. Next base: position 340,345,904 of record NC_090268.1, on the reverse strand, counting down.
TCTGTTAACATATTCAGCTAAATCGTCATCGTTCTGGAACACATCGCGCGCGGCAGAGTCCATTTTCCCACTCACAAACTTTTACGGTGTACAGAATATAGGTCGCTTTGAAAAAGTCATATCTCTGTAAATACAGTGATTGGTGCGATAGTTGTGGTAGATTTAGAAACTACAGGTTCCAAAGAATCTAGATCACCTGTACTGTGCTGCTATCTGTCTGAAAACTGAGAACTACAAGCAAATATAGAACTGCTTGCGTAAGGAGCACTATTGCGTTCCCAGCAATTTTCGCTTGCTCGCCGAGGAGCGCTTTTGCGCTCTCTGGTATTCTAAGAGTTAATGAATAAGTTACAAGATTGTGAGAAACTGCAAACTGACCTCGATAATGTTGTGAGATGGACAGTGGGCAATGGTATGATGATAAATCGGGTTAAAAGTCCTTTTGGGGATATTGTAAATACAAAGGGCATGTGCCTTCTCTAGATCTGCGAAACATGAACATAACTGACTGTTCCTCTAGTAGTAAAGAACAAAGCAAGCTATGGTATGATGATCATAGCCATGGGACTTGTAGTTGTACGTGGGATCCGTAGCACATGGATGTGACTTAATTGTTCAGTTCTTATTCTTCCTCCCAGCGTTATTCTCACGTCAGATTGCAGAATCCGCTTTTCTGCACCTTGCTTTCCATTTCATCTGTTTTGCGACATCAGCAAGGCAGACACCAACAGCTTATATGTCTTCTCACAAGCAGTCCATCCATCTCTTCCTTGGCTGACCAGGGGGTCTCTGTCCTATTGGACTGAGTGTGAGAATGCATTTTGCAATGCTTTCAGTATCTGCTCTGACCACGTAACCATACCAGCACAACCTTGCTTCCCTCATTTTATCAATTAGTTGTTGCATATTGAAAATTTGGTCCTGACAAGCCTCTCTTTAGTCTGAAACCACGCTGGTTTTCATCCAGTGTATTACGTTCTCCTTTCCAAAATGCCTTTGAACACCTTGACTTGTTTACTGAGTTATGAAATACCTTGATAGCTGTTGCAGTCTTTTCTGTTACTTTGCTTATACACTCTTTTCCAAAAAATATCCCCACTACATCTACTGGCCCAATATTTCAATTTCAACCTCATTTTCTAACAGACTTGCATTGGTACCAGCATTTTCGTGCTATCAGTTTATTTCCTAAGAAGTTAAGACACTCTTCAAATGTTATTTGTTATTAAAAGCTCAGTTTTGATTGGTTAATTGGAGGTATGTGAATGATAGAACAACGTGATAAGATTTATCTTGATATTGGCCATGTTCACGGTACCAGTTTCCGAGGCACTAAGATTGATATTTGTTTTTTAGATCATGGGGAGAAAGAAAGACCTATCTCCAAGGAAGCATGGCATGATTCTTGCATTCAGTTCCCAAAGAATAATCAACAGGAAAATTGCTAGGAGGTTATTCATTGACCATAAAACAGTGGGTAATGTTTTTTTTTGTTTTGTTTTTTCTATTGGCTTTATGTCGCACTGACACAGATAGGTCTTGTGGTGACGATGGGACAGGAAAGGGCTAGGACGGGGAAGGAAACGGCCATGGCCTTAATTACGGTACAGCCCCAGCATTTGCCTGGTGTGAAAATGGGAACCCACAGAAAACCATCTTCAGGGCTGCTGACAGTGGGGTTCGAACCCACTATCTCCAGAATACTGGATACTACGTTAAAAATTAAATAATTGAAAAAGAGGTTCAACCTATTCAATACATAAGAGAAAGAAATGTAGTGATTACATTCTTATTTAATAGTAATTAGAGATGGGACCGGTTTCAACCCTAGTCCAGGTCATCGTCAGCCGTTCAAAACATAAAAAACATGAAAAACAATGCATATGAAAAAGAAAAAGATTTAAGTGAATTCTGGATCGGTATAAGATGAAATATAAATTGATGATGGGGGTAGAAATTGTGAGTATGTAATATTATGAATGGTAGTACGGCACACGCAATGATAGGTAAAGTCTCACAATGTTTATGAATAGTGGAGAACGGTCAAATGGGTCAGTTTTTACACTCTGTCAGGTACAAAGTCACAACACTATCGAACAACATATGAAGATCCATAAATATGTTGAAGTCGCAGACGAATAGATTTATAGACCGTTCTCCACTATTCATAAACATTGTGAGACTTTACCTATCATTGCGTGTGCCGTACTACCATTCATAATATTACGTACTGTTTTTCTTTTAAGTGACTCACAATTTCTACCCCCATCATCAATTTATATTTCATCTTATACCGATCCAGAATTCACTTAATCTTTTTCTTTTTCATATGCATTGTTTTTCATGTTTTTAATGTTTTGAACGGCTGACGATGACCTGGACTAGGGTCGAAACCGGTCCATCTCTAATTACTATTAAATAAGAATGTAATCACTACATTTCTTTCTCTTATGTATTGAATAGGTTGAACCTCTTTTTCAATTATTTAATTTTTAACGTTAATACTTTCAATACGGAACAATGAAATTTTTATCTTTAAATACTGGATACTAGCCGGACTTAAGCGACTGCAGCTATCAAGCTCGGTGGGTAATGTTTTAAAGAAACAAAAAGAGACAGGGACGGCAAGTTTGAGGCATAAATGTGGTTGGAAAAAGAATGCCAGCCCAAGATTGTGCAGGGCGCTGTAAGAAATGGCGAAACAAGGACGAATATTGAGTTCGAGGCAGCTTTCGTGCAAATTGCAACACCAAACAATGTTAAGACGTCTCTCAGATATGAACATGAAAAAGAAAAGGCCTGCAAAGAAGCCACTCCTGACAAAAAAACGTATACAAGACAGAATTTTTGTTGTTGAGATGTATGAAAATTGGACAACTGAGGATTGGTGTAGGGTGATTTTTTCACACGAAAAAGAAATTTAATGTATTTGGTAATGATGGTGGTGTAAAACTCCGGATGGAGCCCAGAGAGAAGTTAAAAAAAGAATGTGTTGTGGAAACTAAGAAATTTAGTGAAAGTGTTATGCTGTGGAGAACAGTAACTTCCAAAGGGGTGGGAAGAATTAAAGTTTGCACGGGTTCAATCAGTGGAACGGCATACTGTGACATCAGTAAGAAGGAAGTTTTTAATACTGCTAGGGACCATTTTAGTTGTGCAAACCTAGGACCGTTCATTTTCCAAGACGACAATGCCAGTTGTCTCCAATCCAAGTTTGTCCAGCATTGTGTCTCAGATCTCGGCATTCACTGGTTATGGTGGGCCCCAAATTCCCTCGATATGAACCCCATTGAGAATTTATGGGCTATTATGTCTGCAAAACTCAGGAAACATTGTTACACTACCATAAAATAATTAATTGAAAAAATTGTTGAAGTGTGGTATCATGAAATTGAGCCTGCTACTTGTGAAAAACTTGTTCAGTCAATGCCACAAAGAGTACAAGCCCTCAAAATGCTAAAGGTGGTCACACAAAGTACTGAAGCATCTCATATATATTGTAGAAATCCTGTTTATTGCTATTCTAAAATAAAACATTCAAATTATTTCTCAATACTCTCATAAAATATGTTTTTCCTTAAAACATGCAGGTGGGGATATTTTTTGGACCAGAGTGTAGAATAATATTACCAATATTCAAGAAAGGAGATAGGAAGATATGTGGTAATTACCGAGGAATCACAATCAACCCACATATTGCCGAAGTAATGGAAAGAATACTAGAAAAAAGAATTAGAGTAAAGGTAGAAAGCCAAATACTAGAAGAACAATTTGGATTTAGAGGAGGCAGGTCAACAATGGAACCCATTTTCATCCTGAGACAAAATATTTATTTATTTATTTATTTATTTATTTATTTATTTATTTATTTATTTATTTATTTATTTATTTATTTTTTTTTAGTTCCGTTTGGGCCTGCTATGGACCACGTGGTTCTTATCTCTAGCAGCTTTCTTCTTTGACCAGTACTCCTTCATTCTTGCACTGTGAATGTCTTTTCGCTCCTGAGTCCATTTCACACCTCCTCCCGGACGTACTGTTTTTTCTGTTAGTGATTGGAGAGAGTTTGATGTTCTGATCAACGTTCTGTACCTATTCCTGTCATAAATTTCACTGGGAGCAATGTCCAATTCTTGAAGGTCTTTTCTGACGAGTCTTGCCCACTTGGCATTAGTCGCTTTCCCTCTAGAGATGGTGTGAAAGATTCTGGAGGTGAGCCTCTGATTGTCCATTCTCATGACATGACCGTAGAAGTTCAATCTCCTCTTCCTCATAGATGTTGTAATGCTCTCCAATTGTTGGTACAGTTCGTTGTTGTGCCTGATTCTGTACTTGCCTTCTTCTTTAATGGGGCCCATGATTTTTCTCAGGATCTTCCTTTCCTTCAGCTCCAGTTTTCTAAGTTGCCCTTTTCTTACCATGTTTAGGCATTCTGAGGCATATAGTACTGACGGTCTCACTACAGTAGTGTAATGCCTGATTTTGAGGTTAAGGGAGAGGGATTTGGATTTGTACATACTCTTACATAGGTGGTAGGCATTTTCCAATTTGATGCATCTGCTGTTCATGGCCTGATCTTCATTCATGTTTGGGGTTATCCATTCTCCTAGGTATTTGAAGGAGTTAGTCCTTTGTATTGTTTTGTCCCCCAGTGGGATTGATTTGGGTGCATCTTTGATGTTGGTGATAAACTGTGTTTTGTTGATGGCGATCTTCAGCCCTACTTTAGCTGCTATGTGGTCGAGAGAGGATAGTTGATGGATAGCTTCCTCCACACTGGATGCCAGGAGTGTAAGGTCGTCTGCGAAGGCTAAACAGTTGACTGTTAACTTGTCTTTCTTGTAGCCAATTCTCAATCCAGAGTCATCCTGTAGCATTTTCGTCCACTCACGAATGACTTTTTCAAGTAGGCAATTAAAGAGGATTGGAGATAGGCCATCCCCTTGTCTAACACCTGTTTTGATCTCAAATCTCTGGGACAGTTCCCCTCTGAATTTGATTCTGGCAGTAGTGTTGGTAAGAGTTGCTTTCACTAGATTCAAGGTTTTCTTATCTATTATTTATTTATTTATTTAATTAATTAATTTATTTATTTATTTATTTGTGTTTTTATTAAGTGGTGAAGTTAGGGCTCTTGGCCCTCTCTTACACTTAACCACATACAATTTTTTTTCTTTTTAATATGGAAAAAAGTTGGGAATATGGGAAGGATATGATAATGACCTTTATCAATTTGGAGAAGGCTTATCATAGCATCCCTAGCACAAAAGTTTGGAAATACGTAATAAACAGAGGAATTGACAAGGAATTGAGAAACCTGATAAACACATTGTACAAAGATTGCTACAGTAGTGAGAAGACTGCAGTTGGGGGATCAGAATGGTTTAGAATTGGACTAAAACAAGGAAGTGTGTTGTCACCCTTACTGTTCTTAATGCTGATGGATGACATCATGAAGGCAGCCATGAAAGATTACCGTAGGAAGAAGATGAAGGTGATGTTTGCAGATGATGTGGTGATTTGGGGTGAGGGTGAAGTGGAGGTTCAAGAACAGTTAGACACAATAAATAAAAATATTGAAAAATGGGGATTGAAGATAAATGTGGAGAAGAGTAAAACAGTGGTGATGAGTAGAGGCGAGAAAGAAGGAAAAGGAATTATCAATGTGGGAGATAAGAAATTGGAAGTAGTAAAACACTTCAAATACTTGGGAAGTGTACTGTCTGAAGATGGAAGAATAGATTTGGAAATTAACAGAAGAATACAATTGGGGAGTGCTTTCTATCAACAGGTGAGAGGACTAGTATGGAACAAGGATATACCAATGAAGGCTAAAGAAGTTATGTATAAAGCTTATTATGTTCCTATAATGACATACACAGCAGAAACTTGGACAATGACTTAGAGGGATGAGAACAGAGTACAAGCTGCTGAAATGAAATTCCTGAGAAGTATGGTACAAAAAACGAGGAAAGACAGAATAAGAAACAAAGATATACGGAAAGAACTGGGAGTACAGAAATTAAAGGACAAACTGGAGCAAAACAGATTGAAATGGTTTGGACATGTAAAATGGATGAATGAAGTAAGACTACCAAGATGAGCACTGGAAGCACAGATGACAGGGAAGAGAGGATGAGGAAGACCAAGAATGCAGTGGATGGACTTGGGGAAAAGTAGTTAGAAAACGAAACATGGATCGGAACATCGTGTTGAAAGAAGAATGGTGGAACGACAGAACAAAGTGGAGAGGAATCATATTTACTCCCACCCGGTGTCATCTGGAATGGGAAAATAATGATGATGATGATGATGATGATGATGATGATGCAGATAGGTGCATTTTCTGATCAGAAGTTACCTTGCTCACATTCCATGCTGATCCTATTACTCTGTAAAGTCATTTCATCTCTGTCTTCCCACTGTATTTCAAAATTTCAGGTCTGATTTCATCTCTTCCTGCTGCTTTATGATGATGATGATGATGATGATGAGGTTTCTTTACTATCCTTTTCTCTTATTTAAACATGCCAGGCTGAGTGACACAGACGGTTGAGGCACTGGTCTTCTGACCCCAACTTGACAGGTTCAATCCTGGCTCAGTCTGGTGGTATTTGAAACTGCTTCAATACGTCAGCCTCGTTTCGGTAGATTTACTGGCATGTAAAAGAACTCGTGTGGGACTAAATTCTGGCACCTCAGCGTCTCTGAAAACTGCAAAAGTAGTTAATGGGACATAAAGCCAATAACATTATTATTATTATTATTATTATTATTATTATTATTATTATTATTATTATTATTATTATTATTATTATTATTACTTATTTGAATGTATTTTCAGTGCCATCATTGTTCTTCTCCCCATGATCTCTTCCATTTGGGACTTCAGTTGAAAGATTTCCTTTTATGTTGAGAAAATTTGGTTAAACCTCAGAAGACTCCCTTAGCTAAAAATGTGCAAATTAGGAAGTTGAATGTTATCCGTCTTACCTTAGAAGTAGAAGTGTTCATTGTGACTGCTGGGGATTCTAACCCATCCTAAGAAGTATTTTTACTTTTATGGTAAAATATCACAAACTGATAAACATTTTCTAAAATAGGCTGCTGAAGGAGCTCTACTGGTGGCTGTGAATGAATTCAGTAGGGTGTTACTCCCATAATTCAGTACATATACTTACCTAGATAGATGTCATTAGCAGTTACGGCACAATAAAAACTCCTAAACCATTGTCGATAAATTAATATACACATTTCTAAACATGGTCTAACCCCCTTAAGCCTCGCTTCGCATGGCATATTTATTGAAAATAATCTAATGGTGAAGTGCACCGAGTTGCAGTGTTGTGACATTGTGCTTGAGTATATGAGTCAACAAGTGTTTGATTATAACATATTGCTGACGAGGAAAATATGTAATGTGAGAAAATGTTAAAACCCTCATACAAATATACATTACACAGTATTTTTCAAAGTAAATGCTTTCTTGCTTTGTTTTAAAAAATCCTAATATGATGTCAAATTTTTCATTGAATTCTGCTATCCGTATGTTTTGATGTATGTTCTCCCCATCATTAGCCCAAATAACTGGGGGTTTACTATATTAATTTTAGCTTGTACTTCATTAGTGCCTTTTACAATTTATCCTGTCGTGTTATGAAGGGTTTACTGAATATATATGCAATATTTATACAAAGACGTCATTTTTATAATCAGAAGTAGCTCAGATCAATTCCTGAAGAGATATCATGTTTACAGTGTAGAGTCTTGTGATTTGGGCTAGAGTAAGAAGCTTGGTTTAGTTGAGAGTGGGTTCACTTACCTTCTTGAAGGTCAGATTACAGGAACACTGCATATTCGGACTGCCTTTTGAACGAGGAGTCCAACCATCATCTCAACAATGAGAGAACAATTGTTTAGACTTCATCATCTCGCGCCAAGCAAGAGATTACGTAATCTGGTCTCTCCTGTAAGGAAGCTTGCTATCTTTTATCATCATTCCAAAATGTTCTTGTTGTTGTTGTTGTTGTTCTAAGCTCCTGCATTATTATTATTATTATTATTATTATTATTATTATTATTATTATTATTATTATTATTATTAAGTTTAGAACTCATTTTACTTTCATTCTTTAATAAAAATATTCAGCATAATATTATTACATACACAGCTGAGACCTAGTCAGAGGCAAAGAAGAATGAAAATCAAGTAAAGGTAGCAGAAATTAAATTTCTGGGAACATTTTGCTAAAGGAGGGCTGAAAGCAGGGAGACATGACGAGCTGTTGCCAACCAATGTGTGGGTTGGTGACAAAAGAAGAAATTACCAAAGACAAAGACAGAGAATGTAAGGAATGAGAACATTGGAAAAGAATTGAATGTGGAAAAGATATCGTCCCTACTCTGGCAAACTAACGAATCTGCAAATTGTCAAAAGGTTAGAGGAGCTTAAAGAAGTTGTAATTACTCATGTCAAATCGATTTTTATATTTAATGATTGGTTTTATGTGTTAGGCATACAGAACGAGTTGCAGATGTGAGACTTTGTCACAGGGTAGACAGTATATAACCAACAAAATCTACACCAAAACTTCAGAAGTCCAGATTCCCTAGTTTGTCACTTTCGCTAGTTTGCCAGAGTGAGGACGATATGTGATAAAATGTAGAATGCCTGTAAGGGTTGGAAGTATTAAGTAAGTGAATGAAGAAAGAATACCAAAAGAAATGACAGAACTTTACGAAGGATTGCATAGAGAGACCAAGGAAGACCCAGATTATGATTGATTGGTTTGTTTATGAAGCAGCAAGATCTGGTGTGGAATATGGTGATGGATGGTGAGTGGTGAAAAAGAAAAGTAATATGAACTGCAACTTGGTTGCACCTATTTAATACTGTAGGAATCTAGGTATTCATAGTGTTGTGAAGTTTCTCAGCTACCATACAAAGGTTTTTTGACTTGACATCATCCTTTTTTAAATTATCATTATTATTGAACTGCTTGTTTCTGATTGTTGCATACTCGTAATTAAAATTTGATGAGGTGTTGTATTAAATATACTCTGTATTTTCTTCATTTCAGGGAAAAAGTGTGAGACTGTTAAGCAGATGCTTCATGAATATTTTGCCTCTGCACCAAACCCATACATTGCAGCTCTTGATATTTTGGTCAACTGTGATGACTTCAGGCAGGCTAAACCGAATTCTTTGGCTTTTACAGGTATATTTTTCTAGTGCATTTAAAATATTTATTAACCTGGATAAGTTTTTGTTCTGGGGGTCAGTCTCCAGTTAGCGTCATCAGCTTAGCATTGACAATTTTCTGACACTGTGGTAAGTATCAGTTGGAATGTTCAGCTATGTTTCTTTGGTAACATTCATATAAAAACAGAATATTCAGTGATAGGTTCATGCCCAGGGAAGTATTTAATGTTTATACCCTCATAATATGTATCTTGCGAATATTTACGGCCATAAAATTGTGTGCTAAATCAGCGACCATTTTGTTGGATGTAGGTATTGATATGGGGCTATCTTGTGACTTGGCATGGGGTTGTCGTGTGCTGGATCAGCTGCCATATTGTTGGATGTGCAGTAGGTCATGATGCTACATTCTTTTTTTTCATTGCAAAAAATTCTTTACTGAACCTTTATACACCTGTACTCTAGTACTCTAGTACAGACACTCATACTTTGAACATGTACATTTTCTCTGCTACGTGGAAAAGCATAGAATTGTGGGTATGAACTTGCTCTCTCGTCTTTTAAGCCCAGAAATGTATCCATGATTTTTACATTTTCTGTCGAGTGGAGAAAATTAGTGATAATTTTTTAAAATTTAGAACAGTATACATCATATTAGTCAATTTTAGCTAGACAAATTATTAACATTGATCCTGTAATGGTCTGCAGTGTTGTTCATGTATCACTCTTCTCAGATTTTTATTTGGTTTATCTCTCATCTTGTGTCAGAAGTTTATTTTGTATGTTTTCATGGATTATCTACATTTTTCATCAAATGGCTCATTGACAAGAATGTAAAGTTAGTTTTAGAATTATATCTTCCCTTATTTTTTTAATCCATAAAAAGTCATTGCTTATTTTCCTTCTAACATATTATCTATATATACAAAGCAAGATGTCCTGACCGACAGGCAGGCAGACAGACAGACAGACAGACAGACAGACAGACAGACAGACAGACAGACAGACAGACAGACAATGCACAGCAAAACCTACTGGAGATAACTGCATGATAATTTGGTGACGTGTTCCTACCGTAGTGTAGATGCGCACTAAGAAAGGATTTTTTAAAATTCCTATTTTAAAGGGGTGGAAAGGGGTGAAATGTGATTTTATATTTTTGTTGAATATCTCCGTTTTTGTAAAAAATATTGTACTTATATTCATTCAGATATAAGAGGCGGTCCGTTCCAAAACTCGTATTATCCATTTTTTTAAAGAAATTGAGTTGGAGGTAGCATTGCCTTCTTGGTGATGTTTGTGATAGTTCTGTCACAAAATTAAGCACCAAAACTCGCCTTTTCCCAAACTTAGGCTGTTGTTCCATAACTCGCCTTATCCACGACGCTTGTCGTTCCAAAACTCGCCTTATACAATCAACCAATAGGAAGGGATAATTTCAGCACGTGACTCACGCTACAACTTACCCGCGTTTTATGCCATTCTTTCCACTCTTTGAGTTGTTCTTGAACTGTGTTAGTCTTTCATGCAGTTTTGTGCTGTGAATAGAGTGTATTAAGATGACGGAAAATGTTGCTCCGGTTGCGGAAGGTAAAGGGAGAAGAAGGAAGAGTGATCCTGATTCATGGAGAAAAACTAAGGGAAAAAAAGACAGGTTTGCTATGAATGTTACATCCTAATAGTTTAGTTGAGAGCTGCTACTTTTAAAATACAGTGAAACCTCATAACATGTTTCCTCAGGGAACAATCTTGTCTACTGGAAGTATTTTAATTTTGTCTTCATTAGTTAAAGATATAACAATTTCTCTTCTACATCTCAACTTTCTTGTCAGAACACTGAATACACAAACCCATAGGAACAAGGTGTTATAGTATTCACAAACTCGACGAGCTTCAAGGTCAAGCTACCTGCTTGTTATCTCGCAAACTTCGTCCGTCCTGTGGCTTAGACAAGAGATCAAGGGAGGTTCACATTCCACAAGGGATGGTCAAAGAATGCTTTCAGGGCTGCGTAAAATGTTATCACACTAAGCAATAAAACGTATGAGGAAGGAACGAGGTTTCACTGTAATGAGAAGTTGCATATTGTTGTATTATGAAATCTTAAACATCAGCAATTTTGCGATATACAGTACCTTGATGAGAAATCATTCATTTTCATTGCAGGCATAGGCCTACTAGTCCTCCAGACTACCCACAATGTAGTCACAATGGTCCAACCTTCAAATGTCGTAAATTGCGGATGATTGACATTCAGCAGTTTCATGGAAACGTTTATGAATGTAACAATAAGATTCAACAAGAGAAGCACAAAAGGGAAAGAACTGTCAAGGAGGGAAGTTCAAGAAAAGGTGTCAGTGTTCAGTACTATATAAAACTTGCTAATACAGGACAATTTCACATTCAGGTCTGCAAAAGACATTCTTGAATGTATTGCATGTCAGCAAAGATCGGGTTCAGAGGATTGCCAGAAATCACTTCACGACAGGGAAACTTCCAACAGAAAAGAGGGGAGGGGCGAGGATCAAACCAGAGTACACTGAAAAGAGGCATTCCGTGAAACGTTTCATTGAAAGTTTGCAGTGTTGTGAAAGTCACTATTGCCGCGGAAAGTCACCGGTCAGACAGTATCTACCCGGAAATTTAAGCATCGCTAAGCTTTACAAAATGTATAACAACAAATCGCCTGAAGAACTCGGGTGAAGCGGTGGTTCTTCCATGAAATTTTTACGCGTTGCTACAACATAGGATTCGGAACACCAGTTACTGACGCTTGCTCAAAGTGCATAGAGTTCAAGGACAATATTAAACTTGAAAGTTCGAACGTAGCACTGAAGAATGATTTAATCTTGGAACTTAGAGTACACAAACTAAGGGCTGCAGCTTTCTTCAAAAAGCTCCAAGAAGAAAGGGACAGCATGGCAATATTTTCATTTGACTGCCAAAAGAATCTTGTGAATCCAAAAGTTCCAGATCAAATTGCATATTACAGTCGTCAATTGTACACCTATAATTTTACCATTGTGAGGGGTACCTCACATGCCAAGTTGACAAAGGAGAATGTTTTTACATACACATGGATGGAGCATGAATTCAAGAAGGGGTCTAATGAAACGTCATCTGCAGTTTACCATCGGTTATCACAAACTGATTTGTCAAACTTCACAACTATACGACTTTGTGCGGATGGCTGCGGAGGACAGAACCGCAATTCTACAATGATTGCAATGTGCTCATATTTTTTGACACACACAGCTCCGCCTAATATAGAAAGTGTTGAATTGGTCTTTCCTATGACAGGCCACTCATTTCTGCCCTCTGACAGGGTATTTGCTCAAGTCGAGAGAGAGAGATACGAAAATGCCCTATAATCTGTAATCCAGCAGAATATGAAGACATCTTTAGCAAACATGCTGAAGTCTTCAAGTTTGGCAGAGACTGCTCGGTGAACAATTGGAAAATGTTTTCTGAAAATATGATGAAAAAACCTGCATCTTGGCACTTTAAATTTTCTTCAGTGAAACGATTTGTTATTAGCAAAGACTCACTGGGAAATGTCACCCTTAGAGGAGAACCTCATTACAACTCAGACATCGGTTTAGGAAAATCGGTTATGAAAAAGGGAAAACGCCTGCGAGATATGCTAATGCCACCTGAATTATTGCCAGGAGTAAACTTGAATCCCGCCAAAGTAAAGGACGTAAAATTTTGCTTGAAAAGCATTTTGGAATGGATTGGGAAAGTAATAAGTTGCTTTCTTGTTATAAGAATCTGTTCACCTCAATTTCTGTAGACGAAAACAATCTTGTTGAAGAAACAGAAGTTCTTTGTGATGGATTTCAAGAGGAGGGAACAGATTTGAGAGTTTGATTAACAACAAAGTTATGTTTTATTGTTCAAGTTACTTCTATTGTGAGTGCAGTATAGCCTATAAAGGAAGAATTCTCTCCAAATACTATGGATGGGATGTAAATATGATAAATCACACTGGTGTGTTTAATTTATTAGTGAATATCATTATTCTGGTAGCAAACAAGTGGAATAGTGTACTGGTGAGTTTTATTACAACATTATATTCCCAGTTCTTTCATTTTCCTTGTTTTAAAATAAGTTATGTGAGGTAATATATTTTGATTTTTTTTTGGATGCTCCAAAACTTGTCTTATCCAAAATACAAATGTAATTTATTGACGTTCTACTAATTATATTTATAATTCTTCAGTAAGGCGACCCTATGACATTGGACTTGAACGCGTCGTAATACATTTAAGCAAGTGAGACTTATATTACAAAAATTTCAGGTTTTTCGCTTTTCCTGAAAAATCACTTATGGTGGATAAGACGAGTTTTGGAACGGACCGCCTCATTTCTTTCTCATGGCATAAATACTATTTTAAAAGACATTTTTAAAAATCCGATTTTAAAGTGGTGAAGAAGGGTGAAATGTGGTTTTACATTTGAGGGGCTGAGAACAAAAATCAGGTAAGTGACATTTTATGAAAAAATGAGTTAAGTGCAGGTTGTGGTAGTCCAATACGATATCTCTTAGGATAAAAAGCAGGTAAGTGATCACACTGTTCAGTGCTGCTATCTAGGCACCATTCACTTGTTCTCTTTGTAAAATATGTTTCCTGTTTAGAGCAAAAACCAGGTAAGTGATCTCATGGGCATTGTTTGTTTGTTACATCGTAAGGTTGTGATTCTACAGAAAATGGAAAATAAAGAAAAAGGAAGGTTGTTATCCTGATTTAAAGGTATGTTAATATATAATTGGTATATATGTTTTGTGCTTTATGTGGATGAATTTCTTGTTTGTTTAGAAGCATTAATATTACTCTAGTTTGAATGATAGTTATGCTCCTATTTGAATTGTAATTGAATAATTTTAACACTTCAAAAAGGAAAGAATGCTTTCTAATGGATTATCCAAGCTATCTCAAATTCATTTTTGACCCATTGTAAATGGAATATACAGTATTTTAGCTTTCATTTTAACATAACTTTCAGAGTGTTACTCCGAATCAGAAACTTATGCGGATGACTGGGATACAGATTATGATCCAGGAAATAATTCATCAAGCACAGAAAGTGAAGACACCGAACTGAAAATACGTAAACCGAACCTAAAGAGAACAGAAAAATAGAACTCTTACGGAACACTGTGGACGGCTCTGCATCATTTGACCTTCATTCTAAAGGTCATGACACAATATCAGCAAATGGAATGAAAAGCAGGGGTATGTACTCGTAGTGATAAAATTTGCTGTGAACGTGAACATAAAAATATTTCTCTTACAAAAGCCTACAAAGTTGACCAAGTGAACTGTATAAAATGTACAATAATAATAATAATAATAATAATAATAATAATAATAATAATAATAATAATAATAATAATAATAATAATAAGAATAGCCTCCTAATAATAATAATAATAATAATAATAATAATAATAATAATAATAATAATAATAATAATAATAATAATAATAAGTATTATCATTGTTTCAGTTGATATGCCAGAACCAAATAACGAGAATGGAGACGACCATCCTCGAGAGTCTTCATCACCATTGAAAGGCAATGACACTGGATCTACAGACTTTCCTACTGTCCTACCTAGGGGGCGTAAGCGACAGAGAACACCAAGGAAGTCAATGGAGAAGGAACTTTTACGGAATTCTGGGAAGGAGTATGTCGGTCATAGAGGTATTGTGAAAAAGGTCAAAGTCTTGAAGGATGTTGGCAATCATAGGTCATGTCGCTTTAAATGCACAGAAAATATCAATAAGGAAAGTGGGGAAAGCATTTTCGCAAAGTTTTATATGCTCCCGTGTAACTTTAAAGGTACCGAAAAGATAGTAAAATGTGGGGTCGGCAGATCATCAGAGGTAATACTCTCAAAGCTCTATCTAGGAGATGTGCCTATAACGGCTGCAAAATTACAAGAACCTCCAGGAACTTAAACCGCTGACACTTACTGTTCATCGTACTTTCTTTGACAGTCTGCCTCATCATAGTGTTCCAGAAACTCGACAAAGGGGATGTTCCCTCACTGAAATTCCGGTCGTGGTCCCTGAAGAAGTTTCAAACAATGAAGAAAATAGTTAACTTTCCAGTGACTCTCATTATCATGAAAGTACTAATGCCATTGTTACTATGTTAAAGTCACTTACCTTGTTTTTGCATTAAATAAAAATTTATTCAATAACAGTTAAGTATTTTTGGATAATTATTACCAAGTCTGTAATGAATGCTGGAACTTAATTTCACCTCAGTATTAATGCTTATGATATAATAAATTGATACAAAAATAAAGGAACTCAACCAAACTATTGTGTAATATTTTATGCCATGTACAACTTTAACTGCAATTTCCTCAAAACTATGTTTCCGTCACTTACCTGGTTTTTGTTCTCAGCCCCTCATTTGTGTTCAATATCTCCGTTTTTGTGAAAAATATTGTACATACATATTCATTCAATCTTCCAAATCGTCTCAATAGTACAGCAAAAGTCTTGCATTTCTTGAAAAGTCAATGGAAATATATTTATTTTGAAGATTTTCCAGACGAAATACTTCCCTTGCCCGCATGTATCTTTGGCTTTTGCCAATCAAAAATGGCCGTGGCATGTATCTTTGGCTTTTGCCAATCAAAAATGGCCGTGGCACTTTCCAACATGTAAGTGTACGCACCAATTCACTCCGCTTCCGTGTATTTCAAGACGGTAATCAACCAAATCCGTAATAAAAATAAAATACAGTTAACAGTATATAGGCCTACATATATGAATCTTTGACAGTGAACTAATGAGTAGCTGTTGTACGCAGCACTGATAGTTCAACGGTTAAGTCAACGGACTGCAGACTGCAAGAAGGTAGGTTCAAATCTGCCTC
Source organism: Anabrus simplex (assembly GCF_040414725.1). NCBI lineage: Eukaryota > Metazoa > Arthropoda > Insecta > Orthoptera > Tettigoniidae > Anabrus > Anabrus simplex. Next base: position 340,329,806 of record NC_090268.1, on the reverse strand, counting down.
TTGGCAGCTTTCTTTTTAACACGTTAATATTCTTTTATCACAGAGAATTATTACTGTTTTATATTTTGTTAGTGAGTTATGCAGCCGCTCACAGTTTAAAGGAATTATTTCATCCGTACGACTGGTAAAACTAGGCGAAAGCAATACCCTTTCTTCCTTCATTATGATCGGCGTGCGCATGCGTCATTAGCTAAGCTGTCTAAGGTTCGAAGATATGTCAATCATATTGACGAAGGAGAGACCGGAGGAACTTGCATCATAGAGTTAGTAAATGATTAATTTACTAACTCTATGACTTGCATATTGTTGACCAGTAATGAAGTGGGTGTGATGGATGGAAGTCTTGAGCAAGAAGGCTTTGGACCTTGGCGGTCCTTGGTAATAACTGTTCCTCCTCAGAAGAGTACCGACTTTTCATATCAGAAGATTCAAACTACTGGTGTGTGATATTGAAGGAGACAGCTAAATAACAGACTGCAGCGTGAAAACATCTTTTTCACGTGCACACCATAATGGCAGTAGCTTATCTAAACATTAATGGTGAAGTGTTGCCACATAACATTGTTTCTATTGTAGGTGATGGTGCGTGTCCATTTAGATCTCTTTCTTACATTTTATGCGATTTACTTTTAATCTTTCTGATGGACATTTTGAAGTATATGAATGTCTGTGTGAAGAAACAAGTGCTTCATTTGTTGTTACAAAAGTATCCAAAAAATGTCATACTCGATACTCAAATGCTACAAGAAAAATACAATTAAAAAAAGCAGCAGCTACATTTTTACAGAATAATCCTTCTGCACATACCATTGCTGCAAGTAAATACCAAATACCAAGAGAAGAATTCCTAAGTCGATAGAGCAGCAGCAGACACGTACAGGTAGACCTCGTTATACGCGATAGTTACGTTCCGTGGAATTGCCGCGCATACCGAATTCGCATAAATTGAGAGTCATTTTATATGTAAAATATAGGGTTAGGTTTCCGTTTACTCACATATTAAGTTTAAAATAGCAGAGATTCTTAGTATTTTTACAAAGAAAAAACATTATCATGTTTCTGAAACGCATTTTATTGCAAACTTTATACACTTAAAAATTTAACACTGAAACACACAATAATATAACTTAACTCTGCATACAAGCTCTTGGCTTTCGCTTGAATAGCAGCTCCAGAGAGAGGCATGTGGTGTTGGTTGTGATGCTCAATCCAATCCATTCTCGCCATCGCTTCCGAGCAAGATTTGGTCACTCTAGTCACATGTAAGTTAGCAGAAAACTGAGCAGCTTTTTGAACTAATTCCACATTGTCATTAATAGTTCTCACATGGGAGTCACTAAGTTCCAAAGTATGCTGAATGTCAACAATATGCTCACCTTTCTGATAGCGATCCAAACCTTCTTTGTTTCTAACTAATACAACTTTGGCACACGCTTCTTTCCTTCGACAGGCACACATTATTTCCTTTTAACCGGCGTCTTAAATACGAAATCTGTGAAGTCCAACTTCACCGCTCTGCTGATCAGAACTGACGATTCATGTCTCGACAAACACGACAGAAGATGCGCGTAGATTGCGCTTGCTGCGTTTAACCTTGGTGAGCAACGTAGTGTACGGTACGTTACAGATTTCAGCACGCATGGGTGTACACGCCTTAAGGCATTACAGCTTCTGCATACTGTTAACAGATAGAAGCAATATACTTAAAACCAAATCACGTATATGCGAAATCGCGGATAATGAATCCGCATATAACAGGGATTATAATCCCAAGGTTCATAGAGCAGCGGCAGCTACATACTAGCAAAATAATAGCATAAATCACAGAACAATTCAAACGCGATATGAGCAACATCACCCTGCTGTCCAAAAAGAAAGACGATTGCGTCCATGGAAAATTAAGTTTGGTTCTGGGATGTCTCACGATCCTGAAATTAATTACGAAGATAACCATTACAATGATCTATGAATGTCAATTCTGCAATGCTCTCAAGTGGAAAGATGAAACACCAGCATGTGTTGCGATTCTGTCAAGGTTCAGCTGCCACCGCTCCAGTCTCCACCTGAACCATTGTACAGTTTACTAATGGGTGCCCATCCAGATCATAGACATTTTTTGGATCGAATTAGAAAATATAACAGCTGTTCTCAAATGACATATTTTGGTCCTAAACTAGTCATCCAACACGGCTTTATGCCAACTTTCAGAGTTTAAGGTCAAATTTATCATTCAGTATATTGCCAAATGCTCATCAAGATCCTGTATTTTTGCAGATTTACTTTGTTGATGAAGATGAAAGAGAAGCACTAATACGATGTTCTAAGATACCAGATGTAAAGCCGGCTTTGGTTAAACAGTTGCAAACAACTGCTCCCATGATATTAACTGTTATGTGAAGAACTTGAAAACAGCTCTTGAGAAGGTGCCTTCAGGATGTCAAGATTTTAAAGTTGTTAATTCATGCGAACAGAAAGCCGGCTGACGCTCAAAGTGTACGATATAATGCTCCAACTTCTAATGAGATTGCTTTAGTAATCATTGGCGAACAATTTGAAAAACAAGATATAGTTATTCAGAGCCACAATGATAAACTTAAATGTATCAGTGAAATTCATCCGTCTTATGCTGCACTTCAGTATCCTATGATGTTTTGTTATGGCTATTCATTAAATATTCCTCAACGAGATCCTGTAAAAATATTTTTTTTTGAACAAAAAGGTATCAAAAATTGGATGTATGGCTTTTCAGGCGTTTGCTCTATTAACCAGCATTTCGTCTTAGGTCTGACACTAGACTCGTATTACCATTTGGAATTGCTAGGCGGGCATTAATTCCATTGTGGAGTTTTATCTCCCGTATGCAGTTATCAGACTGTGCTACATAAGAAGCTTCTGATAAGTTCACCTGCATACACCCCAGCATCAGTGGGTAGGGTCTGACACATCCCACTCTGACGAGTCTAGTGTCAGACCTAAGACGAAATGCTGGTTAATAGAGCAAACGCCTGAAAAGCCATACATCCAATTTTTGATCTGATTTTTGATATGCTCTATTGGTGGAAAAATATCTAATTCCCTTCATGGGAATTTAGTATTACCATTTCAAAAAGGTATCAGCGGCGTGATATTATGCCTTTTGAATAATGGTGCGAGGGGGCGAAGATAATTTACTCTTATGTTTTGGTGCTTTGTTAAATCAATATTTAGTTGATATGTATGGAAAAATAGAAACTGAGAGGCTAAATTCCATTCGCAACAATCAAAAGCATCTAAGAACAGAAAATTATATTCATTTAAGAGATGCAGTAAGCAGGCAAGATATAAGTGCTGATCAACTCGGACAAAGAGTAATTTTACCTTCATTATTTACCGGAGGACCTCAATACATGCACGAACGCACGCAAGTTGCAATTACGTACGTCATTACGGAAGTCCTGATCTTTTTGTTACATTTATGTGCATTCCAAAATGGGTAGAATTTCAGAAGCAATCTGGAAAATGCAAAAGCTCTACAATCGTCACGATATAATTTCTAGGGTGTTCCGATTGAAGGTGAAAAAACAAATGGACCTTTTCAATAAAACAGGAATTTTTGGTTATGTGCATAGTTACATGTACTCAGTAGATTGGCAGAAAAGTGGATTGCCTCACATTCATATATTACTGTAGTTGGTGGAAAGCATACCGTCCAACAAAATCGATAACATCATTTGTGCGTAATTTCCTGATCCAGATAAAGATCATATTTTACACGATATTATCAAGTCTACAATGATTCAAGGTCCTTGCGGTAGTTTGAATCCCAATGAACCTTGCATGAAAGATGGATGTTGCAGTAAGAGATACCCATGACCACTTCTTCGTCAAACACAAACTGGCCATGCTGGTTATCCACTGTATAAAATATTGGCTCCACAAGATGGAGAATTCACAGTACAGATCAACGATGTAGAGCTTGACAACAGATGGGTAGTGCCTTTCAATCCTGTTTTATCTCGGTTATTAAAAGCTCACGTTAGTGTGGAACACGGAAGATCTGTTAAGTTGGATTAATATGCATGCAAGTACATCAAAAAAGCTGCGACCAAGTAGCTTTTTCACTACAAAATGAAGAACTTGATGAGGTAAAATTATATGAAACAGGAAGGAATATTAGTAGCTCATAGGCAGTGTGGCGAATTCTGGGATTTCCTATTCATAGACAGTTTTCCATCTCGATGTACATCTTGAGAACGGGCAACGTGTCTATTTCACTTCTAATAATTTTACAGAAATAGTCACGAATCCTTCAAAAACTACTCTTTTGGCTTTCTTTGGTTTATTTGATGCGGATTCTTTTTCAAAAATTCTCCTGTACCATGAGCTTCCATCATACTATGTATGGCAGAACAATAAATTCGAAAGAAGAAAACAAGGCTATTACGTTGAAGGTTGGCCAGGAGTTAAAAAAGATTCTGCATTAGCAAGGGTATATACTATTCACCCAAATAATACACAATACTACCACCTCTGACTCCTTCTTCACGCAGTTAGAGGACCAACAACGTTTTCTTCAATAAAAACTGTAGATGGTGTCCTACATCCTACATTCGAAGGTGCATGCAAGCTCTGGGATTATTAGAAAATGACAGACATTGGGAGTTAACTCTTGAAGAAGCGGCAATGAGTAAATCTCCTTATAAAGTACGTGAACTTTTCATTATTATGTTAGCGTTTTGTCAAATTTCTGATTCCGCCAATCTTTGGGGAAAGTTCTAAGATTTTTTGTCAGAGAACATCTTATGGCAAACAGAAAAGCAGGTGGAAGATTGTACTCTAAATCGCAGTGAAGTATACAACCATTGTCTATTATTAATCGAAGACGCAGTGTTATCTGTAGGAGGACAGAATTTAAATCAGTATGGTTTACATCAACCTGTAAGGTCAGGAAATGAAAAGAATAGAGAATACTTAAAGGAAACCAATTATGATATTCAATCTTTGGAACAAATGATAACTACCAGCAAAAATCTTTAATTACAGAACAACTTGCAGTATATCATAAAATCCTGAGTAGCATAGAGTCTGAATGTGGAAAAATCTTCTCCTTAGATGCTCCAGGGGGTACGGGAAAAACATTCCTGATAAATTTGCTATTGGCAAAAGTCAGAAGTACTAGAAACATTGCTGTAGCTGCCGCATCATCTGAGATTGCTGAAACATTACTGGAGGGAGGTTAAACAGCGCACGAAACCTTCAAGCTGCCTCATTATCTTTCTCGCTCTCAGAATCCCTTCTGTTATATTTCGAAACAATCTAGCACGGTTTAGATTTTGCGAAAGTGTAAACTCATTATTTGGGACGAAAGTACAATGGGACATAAATGCGAGTTTGAGGCTCTCGATAATACTCTACAAGACTTAAGGAGAGACAAAGATATAACGGGTGGAGTTACTGTACTACTTGCCTGAGATTTTCGTCAAACTTTACCTCTCATACCAAGAGGGACACGTGCTGATGAGGCAAAGGCATGTGTAAAAATGTCGTACTTAATGTCTAAAGTACACAAACTTACTGTGAGAAAAAAATGTGAGGGTCCATTTGAGTGTTGATCTGTTAGCTGGCGAATTTTCAGAACTTCTTCTGAAAATCGGAAATGAAGAATTATCACAAGTCGTTGGGAAAAATTTGATTCCTGGAGGTTTAGGTTCAGTAGTAAACTCTTGAGTGGTTCATGGTGTGGGTTACTGTAGTCACGTCCTAGTTCGTGAACCATGGGCAACGGCTGAGTGGCCTAGTAAGTGGTCCTGAGAGTCAGGATACCAGTTGCTGTGGAATGGGAATGGGCATCTCGGACATATTCTGAGTCATGGCCCCCCTTGTGCTCAGGCGGCTAGGACTATACAATCCACCGGTGGTCCATAACCCGTTAGAGGAGGGATCTTCACTTGGACTATGTGTAAGTAGGGTAGCATCCTGCTTCATGAATTTACTGAGCTCAGAACATTTTAAGCAAGCCTCGGACCTATGGGAGTAACAGAGTTCCACTTCCATTTGACAGGAGAGGAACTCCTTGGAAACAACTTGGCGAACAAAATGGATTTTTATGGGGAGCTATCAATATTAATGGGGCTTATGGAAGAAAGAAAGTAGAACTGGCTGAGTCAGAAAAGAGGATGCATCTGGATGTGCTAGGAGTAAGTGATATTCAGGTATTTACATTGTTCAATTATCTCAACTGTTCAATTGAACAATGTAAATACTGTATAGTTACCAACCTTTGACATTAATTTTTGGTTACAAACATTGACGCCGAACACTACGCCTTTTCTCCCTTAATTGTTATAATGTAAATATTTTTAAACTTTTTATTTTCCTATGATTGCGTCAACTGTTTCTCCAGAGCACCACTGCCGAATTCTACTATGTTAATTTTAGGCATTGGTGCTGACTTTTCATCTATAAACCTATATGTTCAACCATCACTTTTGTACAACTATTTCCCATACTTAATTTTTGTAATATTGTATTAATAATATGTATTAATTTGTACATGTCAACTACTAACCATTTACCTGATTTTTTACCTTGAGGTGATATTTTGACTCAATGAAGGGCGAAACATGTCTCAAGTGGAATCAATAATAAATTCCTAATTTATAGAATTTATATGTATTGAATAGGTGGAAAAAACAAACCTTTTAGCATCCTACATTCAGTATCTTCAATACGGATAGCAATGATTTTTATCACTTGCAAGCTAGAACTGGTCGATAATTTCAAGTATTTAGGTTGTGTATTCTCCCAGGATGGTAATATAGTAAGTGAGATCGAATCAATGTGTTGTAAAGCTAATGCAGTGAGCTCGCAGTGTGATCAAGAGTATTCTGTAAGAAGGAAGTCAGCTCCCAGACAAAACTAGCTTTACATCGGTCTGTTTTTAGACCAACTTTGCTTTATGGGAGTGAAAGCTGGGTGGACTCAGGATATCTTATACATAAGTTAGAAGTAACAGACATGAAAGTAGCGAGAATGATTGCTGGTACAAATAGGTGGGAACAATGGCAAGGGGGTACTCGGAATGAGGAGATAAAGGCTAATTTAGGAATGAACTCGATGGATGAAGCTGTACGCACAAACCGGCTTCAGTGGTGTGGTCATGTGAGGCGAATGGAGGATGATAGGTTACCTAGGAGAATAATGGACTCTGTTATGGAGGGTAAGAGAAGTAGATGTAGACCAAGGCGACGATGGTTAGGCTCAGTTTCTAATGATTTAAAGATAAGAGGTATAGAACTAAATGAGGCCACAGCACTAGTTGCAAATAGAGGATTGTGGCGACGTTTAGTAAATTCACAGAGGCTTGCAGACTGAATGCTGAAAGGCATAACAGTCTTTAATGATAATGTGTGTGTGTATGTATGTATGTATGTATCAGTGTTCTCCCCAGAAATTTTTGTCAGCTGGGTGGCAGGAATGAGTAGCCGGGCGGAGAATACTACGTAAAAAATGAACATGCTAAAAATTCAGTTTATTCCTCCCAGGTATTGACAATAATATCAGACAGGTATACATTAACTGAAAAATATAACTATTTTAGTGTTATTATCACGAACAAGATATAACAGTATTTCGAACTTCTAGCGTTCTACTGCTCGCTCTTTTTATATTTGATTTACAAGTAGCTTTACGTCACACCGACTCAGATATGTCTTATGGCGACGATGGGATAGTAAGGAGCTAGGAGTGGGAAGGAAGTGACCGTGGCCTTAATTAAGGTGCAGCCCCAACATTTGCCTGGTGTGAAAAAGGGAAACCGCGGAAAACCATTTTCAGGGCCGCCGAAAGTGGGGTTCGAATACTGCTCTTTCATAATTGTACCGGGCGGTACACCTCTACGCCGCAAAATTAAATCTTCCGCCAATAAATCCTCCTCTACTGGAGAAACTGTGAACTTTTAGAACTGTATTAATTCATGAGTTTTCTCAGAAGAGGTCTCTACTATAAATTTTGGGATTACAAAGTTGTCTATACTGTGTGGATTTCAGCGTGTTTTGTTTTCTATGGATCAAGATGTGTGGACATTCGCTAACAGATGTCTCTACCCAAAAAACTAAGATCATGCACCCTGGTGCGAAGTGAAGGAACTTTTGTTGAAGAAATTTTGTATTTATAAGTTTTGGTCTTTACTAAATTTTGTTCTTTCATTTGTGGGTTGGCAATATTAAGCTTTCTTTCCGCCTGTTTTGAACTTAGCCAATCGGTAATTTCTGTAATTAATTTTCCACCTATCAGAGGTTTCTTCTTCGAATTTCCATGTGTAACTCTTAGCTACCCAATAAAGTTGAGTGGATGTGTCTTTATTATTCATGAAAGGTCTCGAATCATCCACGAGGGTTTAAAAACTGCTGATTTTCTTGGCTCTTCGTCACTTCAACAACATCTAGCTTAGTGTATGGAAGTATAGCAGGGGGCGGGTTGCGCCTCTTCCTTCGAGCAGCAGCTCTTCAGCAAAGGTAATGGCCTCTTAACATCTTTATTTCTTTCTTGGTCAGCAGTTTAACCCCCGGGGAAGGTTCGAAACCTTTTCAAAGTATCCTACCTGTTCAAAAATGTAACTTAGTGCCGGCTTATGTAAACATTTTCTTATTACTTTAACTGTAAATCGGGGATAGAGAGTACTTTACCCTCTCGAGCTCCCCTTCAATTTGGATTTGAGGTGACTACGTTTTCATAACCGACTTTCTTCTCTTCATTAATGTGTTAAATTATTTTTCTTAGTATGGGAATAGCCCATGTGTATCGGCTTAGCGCCACTTAGGTTTTAACAAGCTTTCATGTAGGAGTGCTAGTACTCGCCTCCATTCAGTTTTGTATTTTGGGCCATTAACTTAACCCGTTTTTGTTTTCCTTCCTGCGAAGGCCCAGTAGATTGGGTACGAGGTACCCCTGTTCCATTATAAGTTGTGCCTTGATGGCAGTTAAGTGTAATAATCTGTTATTGCCTTTAATAGGCTTGGACGATTGAGAGCGGGTCAGCTCTTTCTTGTGTTTGAAAGGTGCCTCTAGGAGGCTTGACATTACGAGGTGGGAGCAAATGCTCCATGTAATTAGGAGTTTTCTGCCCTTTGGCAATTTGTGGTTGTGAGCTGAGAGCTCAGAAATTGTTAAACTTTGGGGCTCGTAGCCCAGAATTGTAAAAACCCCTTAACTTGTGCTTTCGTTTGTAAAGTTGCATTGTACCTGATTTTTCTTTGTTATTTCACCTAGTGAAAATTGTTAAATCTTGTTATCAGTTGAAAATATAACCTTTATTTAAATTTTAAATTCATCTTTCGGACTTGTAGTTAGATCCATTCCAGCCCGCACCTTCTTTCACCTCTGCTGATCCACCAAAACACGGTAACAATAATCATATAGGCCGAACACCGGGGCTTACCACTTGGTTGCTGTGGAGTGCCATACGGGTTTTGTGACGTCATGCAAAGTCGAATGCACGCATGCGATTCCACGTTAATCCAGACAACTGCTCGAGTACTACACTACCTGACAGTCAAGCTAAACATTTAACCTCCGATGTAATTGGAGCAGTTATGCTGATAAAGGTGATATATCGTGTAAATAAACAGTTTTACAGTATGTACAATTTAATTTGGAGCAACCAGTGATTCAAATATGTATAAATATTATGTAATTAGCAATTACCTAGGTTATGTTAGCCGGGCGGCCTGTAAAAACGGCAGGGCGGTGCGCCCATCAAAAAGGTCCTAGGGAGAACACTGTACGTATGTGTGTATGTATGTATGTATGTATGTATGTATGTATGTATGTATGTATGTATGTATGTATGTATGTATGTATGTATGTATGTATGTATGTATGTATTGTAATTGTTATGGCGTCCGCCATGCCAACTCGCTACGCACCGGGGGCGTCATCGTATCAGCCTCACGCCCCTTATGCTAGAGTGCGCCAATGCTGAGTAACACTTGGTGCCAGGCTGGCCCTTTCGCCTCCATCCGTGGCCCCACAGCAGAGGACGATGGAAATTACTTGACTATTAATCTGGAGTCTTCTATCTCGCGAGGTTCCTGGATACATCTAGCATCTGGACTGTTCTGAAAGGCCCAGAGCAGGTATATAAGGAGAGGAGTAACTTGGAGTGACAGTCAGTCAGTGAGAGACGGAGGTAGTGAGTAAAAATTAGTGAGAGCGAGATTGAGTTCGCTGGAGCGCAGTCAGTGATGGCCTGGGAGAGTGCAGCCTGATGGAGCATCTGCCTGTTGCAGCCGAGGGCTCGTTCCTGTTTCTCTGATGTCGTGTGTGTGTGTATCCCTTGAGGCTGGCTGCTGGAGGAGAACCTGGAGTGTTCTGGAGCAGCGCGAAGGGAACTGTGGGTGCTGACTTGTGCGGACTGCTGGCGAGTGTGGCTGAGTGAGTGTAGTGTACATAATCGATGACTCTGTGTGTGTGTGTCATTGTAGATGGAACATGAGAAACTAAGATAGAGAGCACGAACCGTGTGAGTGTACTTGCATAAGTTGTAATCTCGGCTGTCATCTGTGTGTGTGTGTGTGTGTGTGTGTGTGTGCAAATCTGTAATTGTAGTGCTAAGTTAATCAATCTTAGAAATAGGTTGCTACCAGGTTCTGTACTCATTTATTCATTTATTTACCCCGCCAACACGTTACAGCATGTAAACTTTTAGGAAGTCTTATTTGAAAGATGTATCCTGATGTCGCTAATCTGAAAGACAAATCTATGGACTGGCTATGCGGGCGAGCAATTCTCACACCAAAAAATGAGACGGCTAATGAAATAAATGAAGCATTGCTTACATATATTGATGCAGAAGAAATAGAGTATAAATCAATCGTCACGTATTACTAACAGACGATGCTGTGAATTATCCAGTAGAATTCCTAAATACTCTTAATTCTCCAGGATCCCCATCTCACAAACTTCGTTTGAAAGTAGGAGCACCTGTAATGTTGTTACATAACCTCAAACCACCTAAGTTGTGCAATGGCACTAGATTATGTGTGATGTGTTTAACAATAATAATAGAAGCCACTGTTATTACAGGGTGTGCTCGATGAGAATCAGTCTTCATTTCACGAATACCACTTATACCATCAGATTCTCTGTTTGAGTTTAAAAGACTGGAATTTTTCCAATTAGGGTATGCTTTGCTATGACAATTAATAAATGCCAAGGCCAGAGTTTAACATTTGCAGGAATCGACCTACACGAAGATTGTTTTTCCCACGGACATTTTTATGTTGCCTGTTCCAGAGTAAGTCCTCCAAGTAGCTTAATCCTTTTGGCACCAGAAGGAAGAACTGCCAGTATTGTATATAAAGAAGTTCTGAACTGAATGATAATATTTAAAATTCTTTTATTTCCTTTTATGTGATACATACGATTTTATGTTACCTATTCATTGACTAAATATATAAAATTCATGTTTTCTAAATATATTTAAGTTAATTGATGCTTAGGTTTTAGATATAGTTCATTATAATGCGTTTCTTTAAATATTTAAAATTATAATTTAGTTCGATAGCAAATATTTGTATTTTAACTCTGTATTTTGATTTCATAATTAAAAGATAATTTTTAAGATTAAGACGATTTAAATAAGCTCATTCATATCTTTAATATTTCATTATTATTTCATTCCATTCATAAAGCAGGCAAAGAAATTGATACAAAAGAAGTAATGTAAAATATTCATATATTTACATTTCATTTAACAGCGAACTTGGAATACACGTGAAACTTTTCAATTCCGGCCGAAGCTGGTACAGGAAAACACATCATTTACCTTCACGTCTTACATTTCTTACGAAAGTCGATGAACGCATAAGGTTGGTTTGGTGGCGTTCAAAAGAAAATGGGAAATAAAAAAATATAACGGGAATAACTCAACTATGACGCGAGTGAAGGCACGGGCAAAGCGCTAGTATTTATATGTAGAAAGATAAGAAAATCAATAGGAACATATAACAATGGAAAAAATAGTAGGTTAACATCAGAAGAGGGAGCAGTAGAAAAGTAGCCGAGGACAAATATGATAAAGCAAAAGGACGAGGTCAGTCGCCACATCTTCATACTCTGGCATCTTCAGGTAGATGGGCTCTCTCTTCATCGATCCTAGTTCTTCTACATTGATTTGTTTTTCAGTCCCTGACGAGCTTGTATCTGCTTCCCAGCTTCATCAGGAGGGTGGGCTTGAACACTCATTGAAAAATCATCTCAGTAGGTCAGTATTTCAGAGTATGCACAAAGTAATGCTTTTACATCTGCACTGAGTGAGTTGGCTATGCGGTTACGGTTGCATAGCTGTAAGCTTTCATTAGGGAAATGGTGGGTTTGAATCCCACTGCATTAGGGAAATGGTGGGTTTGAATCCCACTGCCAGCAGCTCTGAAGATGGTTTACTGTGGTTTCGCATTTTTACACCAGGCAAGTTCTGGGGCTGTAGCTTAATTAAGGCCAAAACTGCTTCCTTTCAGATCCTAGTTCTTTCCAATCCTTGCATCATTGAAAACCTTCAGTGTGTTAGTGCAATGTTAAATCACTAGCAAAAAGCAAAATAATACATCTGCTTTCAGTAAGCTGCACTAATACAGTGCATTACTTAGGCTACAAAACTCCCCGTGTACCAAGCTCGATAGCTGCTGTTGCTTAAATGCGGCCAGTATTCAGGAGATAGTGGGTTCGAATCCCACTGTCAGCAGCCCTGAAGATGGTTTTCCGTGGTTTCCCATTTTCACACCAGGCAAATGCTGGGGCTGTACCTTAATTAAGGCCATGGCCGCTTCCTTCCCACTCCTAGCCCTGTCCTGTCATCACCATAAGACCTGTCTGTGTCGGCATGACATAAAGCCAATTTGTATAAATAAATATATATTTATACAAATTGGCTCTATGTTATATATATATATATATATATATAAACTCCCTGTATAGTCAGTTGAAGTTTAGGACGCTACCTCATTGGTTCACCATACTTACACCATCATAGGTACCATTTTGTCAGTTTTCATACACTTGTTGTACGTGAATCTCTAATTGATGTTTATGGTATTGTTAGTTCGACTAGTTGGCTGAATGGTCAGCATACTGCCCTTCGGTTCAGAGGATCCCGGGTTCGATTCCCCGCCGGGTCGGGGATTTTAATCATTTCGGATTAATTCTTCTGACTCGGGGACTGGGTGTTTGTGTTTGTACCAATTCTTTCCTCTTCATATTCAGACAACATACTACACAACCAACCACTACAGAAACACACAATATTGATTACATCCCTCCATATAGGGTTAGTGTCAGGAAGGGCACCTGACCATAAAACAAGGCCGAAACCACTTGTGCGATGCAGTTTGCATCGCCGACCCACAGCTATGGGAAAAGTGGCAGAATAAGAATAAGATAATGTTTTGTTAGTTCATTTGAAATTCAAGTGTACAACTTCTTCACCTTGCTTGATTATTGGAGATTTTCAGGCTGTGGGCAATCATACACAAATTATTTTGGAGATTTCTTTGATGTGACATAAGCATATTGTACCAGGAACCATTAATGGCCTGGAACATTATTTTGTAATGTCAGTTAGCTGCAATGACACGGCCTAGCGTGCGAGGGACAGAAACGGTATGGCTTAGGCAGCCAAAAAGTGAGCTATCTACATCAGAACTTCCACGTTAGAGACTGACGTAATGATCACATGAACAACGCACGATAGCTCTAGAACATACGAGAAGTGTTTTTACTAACTTTTTATCCCATGGAGATATCAAATAATGACTTACACCATCTTGTAGCCCATGATTTAAAAGTCAACATGTGTAATTTTCATTAAAATCAGCCCACAGAGTTAACAGAAAGGCAATTTTATCAGAAGGGGAGGAAAGCTAACCCAGCTACACAGTATAAAAGAGCAGGCATTTGACCTGGTAAGACAGTTCTCAACTCACAGCAGTCGCGTAAGCATGTTGTAGAACGCGGATATACACGTTGAGAATCGAACTTACTTATCACGTGGCGGTACTATGCATCAATTATCTTCAAGCTTGTAGTCCGGTGAGCAGTGTCAGACTTGGAAAATTTTCAAGACTTGATAAATCTCACCATTTTAAAAGTATTTAACAGTGCTGTGATAATAATTTACTTTACATTTTTGACTTTAACTCGAGTGAACGTAACTGTTTGAAACTTGTAATACTCTTAGAGGCAGAATAACTTAAAAACATTTACAGCTGATAAACGTGTGCAAGTTAAGGACATTTTCTTGTGAGTATTTCATTTACTGAAACAGACTCTCTCATAATAGTGTTTTAAAATACATGCCTAATGACAATTTTGAACTATCAGCATATTTAATCTTTCGTCGCGAGTGCGTGAAGTTGTTCTTCATTCTACTCTACCGCAATCCGTACTTACAAACTTTCACGAGATATAACATTTTGTCATTCTGAATAGACTGTGATTTACGTGTGAAGACACTTGTAAATATTCTCACTGCGCTATTATTATAAAATTGCGATTTCTAGAGCAGTGATCATTAATAATTTACTGCCAGACTTTGTACATGTGCACTTAACATGATACTGTGTTCATCATTTGATTCATAAAAAATCTGAAATAGGTTAGATAGGACACTCAAAAATGATTACTAGTCAGTTGAACTTTTTTGTGTTTTTAAACTCAACAAAAACATGTTAAAACCTGACGAGAGCCTATTATAATCATATCTATCTGTTAACGTGGGTTTGGAGATGTGATTTCAATGTGGGATTGGAAATGCGGTTTCAGCGAGGGACATGGGACATGATCTCAACAAGGGAGTTGGACGTGGTACCATGGGTGATGACATCACGACACTGGCTGCCAAGCATGTTAACATGTGCTTCGCTTAACCGCATATATTTACAATCCAGTCCTGAGTTCCAGATTACAGGTGATAGGAGTGTTTTTTGGACTCTCTTTAAAATTCCACAAAACTAACTTTTCATTGGTGGAATATTAGAATCAGTGACTCCTGATAGCAACTCATCAAACAATTTATTGACTCTTACTGAGAATCGTAGTATTCTAACAGTATTATCACAGTGTTCAAATTTCAATTCGGAAAGAAATAATAAGACCGAACTTTGAAAAAATGAATTATTTTGCAATATTTTGTGAAGTTTTAAGTGTTAAACATTTAAACAAACTATAGAAGAGACTTTCACAATTTTAAGTGTTAGATTTTTAGAAAAGACTAGGAAAAATTTCCATATTTCCGAGTGAAAGAAATTTGATTTAAATTAAATGGTTTTCTTTTGTTTCAAATGAATTCAAGAAAGAACTTTGAAGAAAAAATTATACCTTGAAAGAAAATTTATTTTTGGAAGGGCAAACATTCATTATAATTTATTTGAAAGCAACTTCAAGATGAAAGTGAATCCGTTTATTTTATTTTATTTTATTTTATTTTCCTGATCAAGTATATAATAGGGAAAGTCAAGTCATGCTCAAGGAAATGAATAAATTTTGTTTAAAAAAATCAACTGTGATTTTGATCAGCATACCTCTCACTGTACCTGCTCCATAAGGACCTTTCACCCCTTTGTTGACTCTCGTGCCCTTATCCCTTAAACTCTGTCTTTTCCTGGTACAATATATCTCCATGGAAGGATTATACAGGTTAGGAGGTTGCCCTCGGCCCTTCTTATTGTATAGGTTCATGTGGCAAGAGTACAAATTTTCAAACCAGTGATGGACAGTATGTTCAGATGGTGTCTCTTTCTTTGCCTTATTGCCTCATTCACATTACGGTAAGTTTGTACCTTTGTTGTACACTACATGTGGTCTGAAACATATTCACTCACTCATAGATAGGCTGTTATCAATCAGACATCAATGATCTGCATTTAGGGTGGTTGTCCAGGTGGAAGATTCCCTGTCAATTGTTTACCTCATTTACATTTATTTAAAATTGTTTACCTAGCTTTTAAATATTTTCAACAAACTTGAAAATTTATTGAACTTTCTCCTTGATAATTTATAAGTAATAATAATAATAACTTAAATGTTTCCACCTTTTCAATACAATATATTCACAAATTTACAAAATATATTGTATTGAAAAGGTGGAAACATTTAAGTTATTATTATTATTACTTATATATTGTTCAATACGGACCAAAAACATGAAATTCATAACCATCATTGATAATTTATGCCAATCCCTTACTCCTCATCCTATAAATGAACATTTTCCCCAACCTGTCCTCTTGAATTCCAACTTTATCTTCATATTATGATCTTTCCTACTTTTAAAAGCTCCACTCAAGCTCATTTTTCTACTTGCATCATTCCACGTAAACTCGTCACCAGCAGCTCGAAACATACCACATATTGCATGTTACAAATCTCATATTATGGTCCATATTGAAGTGTAGTTAAAGTCGAA
This sequence comes from Anabrus simplex, assembly GCF_040414725.1. Taxonomy (NCBI): domain Eukaryota; kingdom Metazoa; phylum Arthropoda; class Insecta; order Orthoptera; family Tettigoniidae; genus Anabrus; species Anabrus simplex. Next base: position 340,313,368 of record NC_090268.1, on the reverse strand, counting down.
GAATAATATTATTATAATAATTTGACTTTACATACCACGTAGTCAAGCATCTTGTCTCATTTCTCCCAAGTCTTCCCAGCCCAAAGTTTGCAACATTTTAGTAACATTACTCCTTTGTTGGAAATCATCCAGAAGAAATCGTGCTGCTTTCCTTTGAAGTTTTTCCAATTGTCGTGTCAAGTAGTCCTGGTGAAAGTCCCATACACTGGAGCCATACTCTAACTGTGGTCGTACCAGACACTTATACGCCCTCTCCTTTACATCCTTACTACAACCCCTAAATATTCTCATAACCATGTGAAGAGACCTGTGACCTTTCTTAACTACCTCGTTAATATGATTAGCCCAATGAAGATCATTCCTTATATTAACACCTAGGTACTTACATTGTTCCCCATGAGATGCTATCACCCCATCAACACAATAATTACAACTGAGAGGACTTTTCCTCTTGGTGAAACTTACAACTTGACTTTTCACCCCATTTACATTCATACCATTGTCTGCTGTCCATCTCACTACATTGTTTAAGTCCCCCTGCAGTCACTCACAGTCCTGCACGTCATTTACTACTATATACAGTATAACATCATCCGTAAATATTCTTATCTGTGATTCCAGATCTTTGACTCATATCATTTATATATATAAGAACACATAAAGCTGCAACAATACTGCCCTGTGGGACCTCCATCTTAATCATTACAGGATCAGATGATGCTTCACCTACTCAAATTCTCTTAGTTCTGTTGCCTAGAAATGTAGCCTCCCATTCGGCCACCCTTTTGTCTAGTCCAGTTGCCCTTTTTTTCGTCAGTAATCTCCCATGATCTACCTTATCAAAAGCCTTCGATAGGTCAATAGTGATACAGTCCATTTGGCCTCCTGAATCTAAAATATCTGCTGTATCTTGCTGGAATTCTACAAGTTGAGTTTCACTGGAATAATTTTTCCTAAACCCAAATTGCCTTCTATCAAACCAGTTAGTAATTTTGCAAATGTGTCTAATATAATCAGAAAGAATGCTTCCCCAGAGCTTACAAACTCCACATGTCAAACTGACTGGCCTGTAATTTTCCACTTTATGGTTATCACCCTTTCGCTTGTACACTGGGCTACTTTTGCAACTCTCCATTCATTTGGTATAGCTCCTTCATGAAAACAGCAGTCAAATAAGTATTTCAGAAATGGCACTATATCCCAACTCATAGCCTTTAATATATCCTTAATTGGGGCTGGTGATTGAGGTGACGGCTTACTGTGGGATTCTGGAACCAACACATCACTTTGCTCTATGTAGCCTGGAAGAGCCGTGGGTTGGGAAAGGGGCGATCCCAACCTAGGGGGAAAGTCATGACTGTGAACTCAGTCATGATAATGCCAAGTGGAGATCATGTGAGTAGGCCTACTGAAGGGGGGGAACAAACCTGGCTAGGTTTGGGCCAGGGACGGACCGCTGGATGGATGACTGAGGGGCGTGGTCTCTGCTACGGAGAGTCTGAGTTGCGTGAGGACAATGTCTGGCTGTATGCCTCACCACGGATGGTGAGAATGACGCTCAGGACCCTAGAAGGGGCAAAAACCCTATGATTGATTGAGATATGAATGTTTATAAAGAACCAATTTCAAAAACTTCGACATCGAGGGAAGCCATGGGAGCTCCAGTAGAGCAGAACTGGACAGGTTGTTGCTGACTCAAAACAAAAAATGGCAACAGAAGCTCCAGTAGAGCAGACTGCTACCACAAGCAAACCAGGAATGTCCGTAGAGAGAGAACTGAAGATTTCTGCATCGAAAATCAACAGATTTCATATCGACAGACCACCTCGCAACAGTGCATATTTCAAGGAAAGGAAGAGGGCAAGGAAGGAAGCCAAAATAGCGGCTGGAACTTGGATGGAGAAGAAGCCAAGGAACAGGGATCGGCGAGAGGCTATCCCTCCGACAACTCCCAAAAGGCCAAGGTCGGGGGGATAGTACGCCATCAAGTTCGGCTACAAAGCTGTCTGCCAAGAAACAGAAAGAAGAGACGGTCATGTCCTTTTCAGAATGACTAACTTCAGTCAAGGTAGCAATAATACCTAAAACTTTTCCAGATGGGAAACTGAAGGTGGAAGATGTGAAGGAACTTTCATCTGCTCTGATGATAGCGCAAATTAAACCGCTGTCGATGCCTTCCAGGCTTTCTCGAGTCTCCAAGGCAGGAAAGTGGAGCAATGGTACTGGTCTGTACAAATCCAGAAACTAAAAGCTGGCTGGAACAGACAGTGGCCAATTGCAACCCTTGGGAAGGGGAGAATTTGGAGGTGGCAGAAGCCAAGAAGATGCTGAATACTACAAAGGTCATCACCAAGTTTCCTCCTCCATTTGACAAGATGAAGGTTGATGATGTGCTTGTCAGGATACATCAGCATGACTCCAAACTTCCGACGAAAGAGTGGAGAGTGCTGAATGCAACAACTACTGATGACACAGGAAGGACAATTGTTTTGGCCCTTAATGAAAGAGATTTTGAAGAGCTCAAGAGGAGAGGCCTTAAGGCCAAGCTTGGACTTGGGCAAATAAAATTTCAAGTAATTAAGGGAAAAACAAACCCGAGCGTTGGCAAGGATAGTACTGAAAGTTGTACAGGCCAGCCTACAACATAAAAAATCAGCTGTGGCCAATTTCGTCAGGAAGTTAAAGTCCGAGGCTATCAATGTGGCTCTTATACAAGAGCCTTGGGTAGTTAAGGGCAGAGTAGCAGGACTGGCGAAATCTGGAGGTAAGCTAATGTATGATACTACATCAAATATGCCTAGAACATGGTTGTGAGCAGAAAACTAAAACGCCTCCTGTTGCAGGAACATTGTTGAAAGGACTTAGTGGCAGCCAAGATAAAACTTGGATATTGGGAAGGTCTCAGAGAAATAACTATAGGCTCTGCATACCTTCCATATGACTCAACTAATCTGCCCTATCAGAAGAAGTTGAGAACCTAATTTACAACACAAAGAGGAAAGGCAAACACCTAGTCCTTAGAGCAGATGCAAATTCACACCACACGGCATGGGGCAGCACGAACTGCAATGCAAGAGGTGAGTCTTTACTAGAGTTTATTATTGGAACTGAGTTGACGATACTAAACCTAGGAAACAAGCCTACATTTATAAATAGAATTGTAGGGAGGCAGTAGACATTACACTAAGCACTACGCATATTGCAAACTTTATAAAGACTGGAAGGTGCTGGAGGAGCCATCATTGGCAGACCACCAGCACATCCAATTTGCAATAGATGTGAGACTATGTGGGATTGAGATGTATAGAGACTGGGATAGATACAGAGAAGTTCTAGGGAAGGCTGAACAAAAAATTCCAACTAACGTGAGAGGACAGGAAGAATTGGATGAGGCAGTGGAAGTATTAGAAGATGCCATTATAGACTCATTCCATGACAACTGTCCTCTCAAAGAAAAGAAAAACACCAAAGAGTAAGGTGGTTGAACAACAAACTAGCCAAAATGAAAAAAGAGGTTAGGATGTTGTATAGAATATCATCTAGAAATGGTATGTGGGAATTATATCATAGGAAACTCACCGAGTATAACCTAGAGATACGGAAAGCAAAAATAAAATCTTGGAGACTTCTGTGAGAAAGTGGAATCATACACTGAAACAGCAAGGCTCCAGGAGGTTCTTAAAGCAACCCATATAAATCAGGTGGGGACACTGGAGAAACCAGATGGGTCGTTTACTCAGTCAGGGAAGGACACTCTGGAGATGCTAATGGTGTGTCACTTTCCTGAGACTGAGGAGATGACAGAAGAAGAAACGGTTGAAACAGAGACTGGGGCTCAAAGAGCAGACTGGAACTGTGCCAACAGAATAATAATACACAACCATTTAAAATGGGCAATTGACACACTTCACCCTATAAAGGCTCCGGGGCCAGACAAGATACTTCCGATACTCCTACATGAAGGACGGGAGATACTCGTCGATGCCCTGATGGACCTCTTCAGAGCTGGTCTAGCTTTAGGGTACGTGCCGAAATCATGGTCTGAAGCTACAGCAGTATTCATACCTAAACCTGGAAGGGCAAACTATGCCCAAGCCAAAGCATACAGACCATTATGTTTAACCTCCTTCAGGCTGAAAGCAATGAAGAAAATTCTGGATAAAAATATAGAAGAACAGTGCAACTGAACTCAACGTTACATGAAAATCAGTTTGCATATAGACCTGGCAGATCCAGTGAAGTAGCACTCCACCAGTTGGTTTGTAAACTAGAGGAAAACCTAGAATATAAAGAAATTACACTGGCAGCATTTCTAGATATAGAAGGAGCCTTCAGCAATACAACCTATGACTCGATGATCAAAGCATTGGAAAAGAGCAAGGTGAATAAAACTATCGTCAAATGGATTAAATCCATGTTAGACGGAAGGAAGATAAAAGCAGCCCTGTTTGAAGAAACGCTGACAGTTAGGGCCACCCGAGACTGTGCTCAGGGAGGAGTTCTTCGCCTCTGCTGTGGAACCTCGTGGTGAACAAAATCATAGCTATACTCAACGAACAGAGTTTCTATACACAAGGATACGCAGATGACCTAGTGATTGTGGTACGAGGTAAGGTGATGAGTGTTATCCAGGACCTCATGCAAAGATCACTGAACCTTGTGGAGAACTGGTGTCGGGAAGAATAACTATCAGTCAACCCGAACAAGATAACTCTGGTCCCTTTTACAAGAAGGAGAAAATTAGAGGTAAAGAGATCACTGAAGCTCTTTGGTGCAAGATATATATATATATATATATATATTAAAGAACAGGTTCTGCACTTAGGTGTAGTGTTAGATAAAAATCTAACCTGGAATCCACATATAGAAAGGAACATAACCCGGGCCAAGAATTTGCTGTATGCATGTAAAAGAGCCATTGGGAAGACATGGGGTCTAGACCATACATAATGATCATTAGACCGTTGATGGCCTATGCTGCAATCATCTGGTGGCAGAAAGTAAGTCAAGGAAAAGTCGACAGTAGATTGGATAGCCTACAGAGAATGGCATGCATAGCCATAACTGGGGCTATGAGAACTACGCCGACAGAAGCCTTGAATACTTTTCTAGACTTCCCATCACTATGGAAGTTATAAAGGGACAGGCTAGAATGAGTTCATATAGATTGACACAATCAGAGTGCTGGAATGCACAAAGACCCAATCTAGGACTGTAAAATTAACAGAGTAATAACAGAGGAAGTTCTACACATGCCTTCTGATCATATGATACCAAAGTACAACTTTGAAAAACTGTTTGAGACCCAGATAATAAAAAAGACCCAGATAATAAAAAAAGAAGACTGGGATATCAACAAATGGAATACTGAAAAAGAAGATATACTGTGGGGGACTGATGGCACAGGCAGAGGGATCAACGGGGAAAGACCTGAGAGATCAATCCAGATGAGCCTGGGCAGACACACTACAGTCTTTCAAGCTGAATTGATAGCTATCACAATATGTCTTGAAGAAAATCTGAAAATGAACTATAGGAATTTTTACGGACAGCCAAGCGGACATTAAGCCACTAGAGGCAGTTCGGATAATATCCAGAATTGTCTGGTATTGCCACTCACTTCTCCTGAAGCTCTCAAAGTAAAACATTGTCAAAATAATATGGGTACCAGGGCATGCAGGTATAGAAGGAAATGAAAAGGCAGATAAACTGGCGAGGAAAGGGGCAGAAACACATTTTGTATGCCCAGAACCTGTATGCGGGATTTCCTATGGACAAGCCCGATACTACATAGGAAAATGGGTACAAAAGAAACAAATGGAAAACTGAAAAAATACTCCAGGATGCAGGCTTGCAAAGGAACTGATAAAAGTACCAAACAAGAAGCATACCAAAGAACTGTTGAAACTCAGCAGAGAAAATATAAGATGGGTAGTAGGACTGTTGACAAGACACTGCCATCTGAAAAAACACCTACATAGAATTGGAGTAATAAGAGACAGCATATATAGGAAATGCAATGAAGCAGAGGAATCAGCTGAACACATACTTTTCGAATGTGAGGCGCTGGGTAGAATCAGACTCTCCACTCTAGGACTACCAGGTGAAAAGAGAGAAAAAAATATCCAAGAAGACCCAATAAGAACAACCTGCAGCTTTGTGAAGGGAGCAGGTATATCTAGGTGGGAATGAAGGAAAAACATGGTAGCCAAAGATCTTAGAGGTCGACGCTAATTGGGAACTAATATTTAGGGGCCCCATGAAGAAAATAAGAAGAAGAAGAATATAACCCCAGAAATCTTATCAACCCCAGCTGCCTTTCTAAGCTTTCAACCTTAGTAACGTTTTATAAATGTCTTTATTATAATAGGTAAATTTCAGTATTTTGCCATTATTAGTCGCTCCTCTATGAGGACATTATTTTTATATCCAACTACCTTTACATATTGCTGACTGAATACTTCTGCCTTCTCCCATATATCCTCCCCTTGTTCATTAATGATCCCAAGAATGTCCTTCCTGGAACCTGTTTCTGCTCCCCCTGTGGGTGGGGGCAGTAGAATAACACCCACGGTATCCCTTGCCTGTAGTAAGAGACGACTAAAATGGGCCTCAGGGGCTCTGAACTTTGGAGCATGGATTGGCGACCACGGGGCCCTCAGCTGAGTCCTGGTATTGCTTCCACTTACTTGTGACAGGCTCCTCACTTTCATCTATCCTATCCGACCTCCCTCGGTCAACTCTTGTTCTTTTCTGACCCTGACGGTATTACGTATGGAGGCCTAGGGAGTCTTTAATTTTCATACCCTTCGTGGCCCTTGTCTTCCTTTGGCCGATACCTTCATTTTTCGAAGTGTCGGACCCCTTCCATTTTTTCTCTCTGATTAGTGTTATATAGAGGATGGGTGGCCTAGTTGTACTTCCTCTTAAAACAATAATCACCACCACCTGTTTCTGCCTTAAAGTATCTAGACATGTCCTTCCTTTGCTCCCTAAATTTCATGTTCTCCCAATTATGTTTGCATTGTGTTATCCTTAGCTGATTTTTTCTCTGAATTCAATTTCCTAGTGAACTCCTTCAATCTGTCCTTATTCCCGCAACCATTCTTTCTAAATATGCACTTCCTTCTTAATCTCGTTATTTTCGTGATATAATATAATGGGTCCTTACTTTTCCTTACTGCTTTTAAAGGTACATATCTGTTTTTACACTCCTCAACAATTGCTTTGAACTCATCCCATAGGCTGTTTACATTTTTTTTTTCCATTGATCATAATTGCTTTTAAAAATTTCCCCATACCATCATAAATGATTCTCTCACATTTTCACAGGGATTGGGGCCACACCAAATGCCATCTGAACATCCTCATTTCTGTTGTGGTCCAATCTAGTGAGTCCCATTGGCCAGTGAAGCATCTTCATCTCCATGACATGCAGCTGTTGTTCGTGTCTCCTTGTAACTGGCCAACACTTGTTTCCATACAGTGCCACTGGTGTAATGATGGTTCTATAGATTTTGGATTTCAGGTACATTGACACCTTCTGATAAAAAAGGACTCCTGTGACTTGACGCCACTTCATCCAGGCAGTGTTGATTCTGCTTCAAACATCTTGGAGCATGTCACCATCTGATTGGATAAGTGATCCCAGATATTTAAATTGAGATGTTTTCAGAATATCAACGCTGTCGATGTTAATTGACCCATCACTTTGTACCCCATATTCTAGGTACTCAGTCTTCTAGACATTAAGTTGCAGGCCATATCTATCCAAGGAGTTGATAACGTCATCAGCATAGAGTAGAATCCATGGATGTGGTGTTATCACCTCTGTGCCAGATGGCATCAAATCGAAATGTCTGCACACGGTAGCTGAGGCCATACGATTGTTATTATTACCTCTGTGCTGATGGTGTCGAGACAGAGGATGAACAAAAGTGGAGATAGAGCCAATCCCTGATGAACGCCAACTTGAAATGGTGCAGACATTCCAGCAGTACATCGGACAGAGCTGGTGGCATTCTGATACCTCCCTATAACTCTTCCAAACAAACCTATCTTATATACAGTATACCATTGCAGTTCAAATGAAGGCCATCTGAGCATAGATCCCTATCTCCTACCCAGCCATTCGGATCTACAAATCTCACTCCCAATTTCCCACATACCCATTCTATAGTCTCATTTAAATCCCCAATTACCCTCCATTCAGTATCCCTCCCATGCAGTATCCCACTGATAACAATCTCTGCTTCCTTAAACTACTTCTGTGCTGCCGTAACCAGATCCTTAACATCTCCAACTATGTTAGTACCAATTCCTGCTTGCCTTGCCTTGTTGGTCCCATCATCATCATCATCATCATCATCATCATCATCATCATCATCATCATCATTATTATCATCATCATCAGGATTTCCTTCCAGCAAGCTGGGTAGGAACTTTGTGAATGATATGCCTGCACTGAATTCTATCCTGGTATAGTTTTTTTCCTCTCCACTGCATCCCATGTTACTCCTCTCCTCTTGAGATCTTCATTAATCTGGTCTGTCCATCTCTTTCTAGGCCATCCAATAGGTCTTCTTCCGGGCACCTCCATCTCCAGATACTGGCGTAGAGTTCGAGTTGGGTGCATTCGCTTCACATGACCTAACCATTTCAATCTCACAGCACCTATCCTTTCCTCCAAGGTCAAGTTCACCTGTAGGTCTCACCTTACATATTCATTCTTGACTCTGTCTCTCCTGGTTTTTTATAGAGCTGACCTAACAAACTTCATTTCACATGCTTGCATTTGACTCACTTCTCTCTTATTTATGACACAGGTCTCCAGACTATACATCATGATTGACAGGAGATAGGTTTTATACATTGTCTGTTTAGCTCTTAGAGGGACTCCTTTGTCCCAGATTAGGTTTCACACTTGATGGAAGAAGCTGGATCTTGCTACTCTGTTTAATACTTCTAGTTATTGCTTTTAATGTTGGTACAACGTGGAAAATTACCACCTTCTCCTTACCCTCCTCCCTTCCTCCCTCCTTACCTTCTATTTTCATTGGCATCTGCCTTAACCTAATTCCTGGATAATTTCTCTGGCTCCTGTAGAGCTCACTTCCTCCTTCCTTTTTCTCCCTCTCACTGCCCTGTTCCACCTCCCTCTTCCTTTCCTGTGTTCTATGTTTCCCTTTCCTATTGGTCATCATCATCATCATCATCATCAATGTACCACTCCAGTCGCCCAGGTGTGGTTAACAAGCCTCCTCCACTCTTTTCTGTCCTTCCACTTTTCCTGCTCCATTACTTTCCTATTGGTCCCTTTCCTTTTTATTTATCTTCTGACCCCAGATTTAAAGTCCTCTCTTCATTGACTGACCTGCATACTTTCCTCCCAGAATAAAAGAAAGGGGAGAAGGAAGCAGGCTCTGCAGCTGTCAGAAAAGATGAGGGAAATGAGGTGGATGGAGTTGAGGCTCTGGTCATGTGGGACCCCATTGTTAGGCATGTGGGGAAAGTGTGTGGAGGAAAGGGAACCAGGGTGGAGTATTATCCAGGAATTAGGTTTAGGCAGATGTTGAGGAAAGTAGATGGGAAGGAGAAGGTGGTAGTTTTTCATGTTGGTACCAATATTGAAAGGGAAGCAGGTATAAGTTATAGGTACCAACATTGTTGGTGATGTTTGGTATCTTGTTAATGCAGCATGGGAGAAGTTCAAGGGAGCAGCAACTTTTGTCGGTGGGATACTGACTGGAGGCTGATAGGGGATTTAAGTGAGGCTATGGGCTGGGTATATGAGAAGTTGGGAATGAGATTTGTGGAAGCTAATGGGTGGATAGAAGATAAGATGGCCTTCACATGAATCACATTGGTACATATAAGCTAGGGGGTTTGTTTAGAAGGCTAACAGAGCAGTACATTTAGGGAAATGGGTGGACTAGGGAGCAGCAATAAGAGTATAGGAAGCTTGAAAAATCTTTAATCATGCCTACACATTCTGGCAGACGTGTGGAGTTTGTGAATGCTGACTGCTTCATTGCACCAGTGTGTTTTGGCAAATATTGTTTGCGCTATACAATGTAGCATTGTTCCCCATATAGTGGTAATGAAATGGCGTGTGGCTTTTAGTGCCGGGAGTGTCCGAGGACATGTTCGGCTCGCCAGGTGCAGGTCTTTCGATTTGACACCCGTAGGTGACCTGCGCGTCGTGATGAGGATGAAATGATGATGAAGACGACACATACACCCAGCCCCAGTGCCAGTGAAATTAACCAATGATGGTTAAAATTCCCGACCCTGCCGGGAATTGAACCCGGGACCTCTGTGACCAAAGGCCAGCACGCTAACCATTTAGCCATGGAGCCGGACCATATAGTGGTTATATCTATAGATAAGACCTTGTTAAAGTTTTTTTTTTTGTGGGTATATTCACAGGCAAGTGAATTCTGCTTGGAGGGGTTTCACATGAATGATAAAGAAGATATTTATATGTACATTTTGTGACAAAAAGCTTTAGCTCAAAGGATGGGACGTGGTAATGAAACACATTGCTATAATTTTTTTTCTATATTGACTGCAGACGGCCTACATGCTGTCAGGGGAAGTGTCGAGTGTGGGGGGTACCAATCCAGTATGATGTAAGAGGCTGGTAAGGGAAAGAGACAGAGCACATTACTACAATGTTGCCGAGATTGCATGTGCATTAAAGTTGGGTTGAAATCAAATAACATTACAAGAAATGAAATTCATATTTCAAGGTCTGTATTGACTGCAATATCTTAATTATTGCTACTAATTCTTATTCACAAGATTTTACTGTCATTACATCATATTTTACTGCTCTAGCTTTTAATACATATTTTATGCTAAATTATTTTATTTAAGACTTATATAGACATGTATTCAAAAATGTACACTCATTTGTATGTCTTCTCCGAAGCTGATGATGGATCCTCATTGAGCTGAAACATGTCATTTAAAAGAATGTAATATGTAAATCAAGTAATCTATAAGGTTATATTATATAGTATTGAATAGGTTGAAACTTTATATACCGGGCGAGTTGGCCGTGCGCGTAGAGGCGCGCGGCTGTGAGCTTGCATCCGGGAGATAGTAGGTTCGAATCCCACTATCGGCAGCCCTGAAGATGGTTTTCCATGGTTTCCCATTTTCACACCAGGCAAATGCTGGGGCTGTACCTTAATTAAGGCCACGGCCGCTTCCTTCCAACTCCTAGGCCTTTCCTATCCCATCGTCGCCATAAGACCTATCTGTGTCGGTGCAACGTAAAGCCCCTAGCAAAAAAAACAAAACTTTATATTTTAATTAAGATCTACGTAACATGAAATACAGAGGTTCATATGTTCTAATTCAAGAATGGCCTATGGATTAGTTTTACTCTATCTTGGATGTAGTGTAACACAAGTTAACTAATAATACATACAAAAATTGCATTGACAAGAGACCGAAAGCAATTAGTTCAAAAGTACAGAGTTATACAACACACTTTCTTACCTTACCTTACTCCAGCTGAAGTATCCCTGGTATGGCACTCCGACACTCGTCATTGTCACTGGAAATATCCTCATCACTTGACTCCTCTCTGTGGCCATTGTCTCTTAGAGTTATGACAATCTGATCCTTGACTGTGTCCAATAGCATGTCTTTTTCATAATTGTCCTCTTGAAATTTCTGAGAATGTGACACACAAGCCTTGCACTCCTCTTTGGTTACTTTATCCAGCTTCTCTTCTATTAAAGATTGGATGTTGATTAGTTTGAACGTTTTGTTCATTTTCCCTACAGTACTTTTAATGTTCCCCCAAATCAGCTGTATTGGATTGTACTTGCAATGATAGGACAGTAGGCGAACATCAATATGACTTTGTCGTTCAGCAAGTGTATCATTTTCGTTTTTTTTTTTTTTTTTTTGCTTTACGTCGCACCAACACAGATAGGTCTTATGGCGACGGTGGGACAGGAAAGGCTTAGGAATGTGAAGGAAGCGGCTGTGGCCTTAATTAAGGTACAGCCCCAGCATTTGCCTGGTGTGAAAATGGGAAACCACGGAAAACCATCTTCAGGGCTGCCAACAGTGGGGTTCGAATCCACTATCTCCCGGATGCGAGCTCACAGCTGCGCGCCCCTGCTGCAAGGCCAACTTGCCCAGTCGTACAATTTTTGCCTTTGGTTTGGCTAGCTTCACAAGAGACAACAGTTCGCCTGTGGTGTAATTGCTGTTGTGAGGAGTATTCATAGCAGATAACCATGATATAATGTCAGCTTTCTATGTTTTTGTTGTAGGTATTCGTTCCAGCTGTATTGAATGGTAGCTGGCATTGTCCATTACAATCACTCCACATACACGCTAACCGGAGGACGCAATAAAAGACGTGGCAACAATTACTCACACAGGTACAAAATGACGACTGTCTTAAAACAAACTTGTGAACCAAGCTCCTTGTAATACCCATATGCACACTGCAAGACTACTCAGCAACACAGCAGTTTGTAGAGCAAAGTGAGCGCAGCAAACTCCTCAAGCGACTGAGTAGTTTTCAGCGCTGCTGCTAGGCGATATCTTGTCTGTTTGGGCAGTTGCATATTACCTACACCCCACTTCCTCTAAAGCATGTAGGCCGCCTGCCGTCTGTGTATAAATGGTAGTGAGGATACTTGCCATCCGCTGGTTGCATTAGGGAATATTACTTTCCTATTGTAGGGGATAAAAAGCAAGAAGAGCTGAAGATGAGCATTCAAGATAAGAAACCTTTTGTTTTTGTGACGAAAGTACAGACAAGTCAGCGAACTTAGTTTTTAATGTGTTATTTCACCGTTTGGATGTAAGGAACAGACAGATGTGTTTTTAGCTGCCAGTGAGGTGTTAGATAAAGCCATGGGTGCCACGTGCTCACAAGGTGTTGTGAACACCCTGAACAAGTACAGTGTTGAATTTGACAGTGTTTTAGGGCATAGTTACTGATTCAGCTCATTATACAGGAGCATGTGTGAGTACCTTAAAGAGGCTTCTTGGTGACGGTCATGGTCATGTGCAATGCTAGGCTCAATGTAGGCCATATCTGGCAGTGCAACCTCGATGAACTTGGCAGTTGCAAAAACCAAGACAGCTTTCCTAAACAGTAAATGAAGGACACACATATACACTGAAGAAAATGGAAATTGCAACACCCAGAAGGACTGGTGCTACATTGCTGCAGTTGAACATGCAAGATGAGTGTTCGGTTGTGATTCGATGATTACACTTTCAGGTCCCTCTGACCGCAAATTTGGACAACAATCAATACAGGATGTGCCCACCACGAGCTGCAATACATTGATGAATTCGTCGAGGCATTGAGTCAATAAGGCCCTGGATCACTTCCTAAATAATTGTGGCCCATGCTTGCTGCACTGCATGGGTCAGTTGTTCCAGAGTTGTGGATGGCTGAGGACGGTTGGCCAGTTGTCGACCCATCATGTCCCACACATGCTCAATAGGACTGAGGTCCGGGGATCTGGCGGGCCATTCTAAGGTTGTGATGTCGTGGACAGCTTCTCTGGAGATGAGTGCAGTGTGAACCTGGGCATTGTCCTGCTGAAACATATCATTAGCAATGTTCGCCATCATAGGGACAACCACTGGATTGAGTACCCTATCAAGCACTAATTGTGATTTCACATTAAAGCCAATAGCTCCCCAGACCATAAGGCTTGGTGTTGGCCCTGTGTACCTCTCGACAGTAAGATCGGGTCAGCTCTTCTCCCCGGTACGTCGGCGCACACGATTCCGGCAATCACTGTGGGCAAGACAGAAGCGTGATTCATCACTAAAGACGACCCTATGCTATTCGTTGACCCACGTCGATCTTTCTCGACACCAGGCCTGCCTTACACGTCGCTGTTGTGGGGTAAATGGAACACCTTCTGCAGGGACACGGGCTCGTAAGCCAGCTGCATGCAGGCGATTACCAACTGTTTGTTGTGTAACGTGGGGTGCCAAAGCTGCTCGAATTTGTGCTGCTGTTGCATGGGGTTCCATCCGGGCCATCCAAATGATGCGGCGATCCTCTCTCACAATTGTCTGTCACGCTGGGCCAGTGCCAGGTCTATGAGTGTGGGTACCTTCATTTGACCACTGCTGTCATACACGTTGTACCGTAGATGCCTGTCGGCCAACACGTGCAGCGACAGTCCTTAGCGATAATCCAGCCTCACACAGCCCAATTATCCGAGCCCTCTCAAACGGCGACAGTTGTTGATAGCGTGCTCTTCTCTGTCGTCGAGGCATGATTGACGGGGAACACTTCACTGCACAGACTGCAAGTCAACTATGTCCGTATACTGGAGTTGATTCCTCCCGCGACCAATCACGTTGGGAGACCTGTAGCAACAATCCAATGGATCTGAAACTTTGATCATTTACATACCTATATGGCATCGTTCCATATCTTGAAAATCAACACAATGACCAGTGCCTTCATAGTGTTGCAATTTCCATTTTCTTAAGTGTATCTTGAATTTCTTCACAAGAGATATGATGACGATGACTCAGGGAAGATCATATTATTTCCAATTCCTGTTCAGACGAGGCGGAATGCTTGTTTCGAGTCAACATTTGAATGACATTGATGACTTCATGGATAAGATGAATGAAGAGAACAATAGTGTTGCATTTACGAATAATATGAATAAATTTCTGAATAATGTGAGTAGCAGGGAGCTAGCAGTGACAAGAGCACAAGCTCAGCTTGTAGCAGACAATTGTAATTGGATTGTGGATTACGTTATGTTGTTAGGAGGTAATAGCTACCCTACAGCTCGTACTGTGTATTCTTAGCTCAGAGTATTGCAGAACATGCTGGACCTGCTGATTACGATGTGTTTCCCCCTAATCGTATTGCTTGCCTCAGTGAATGAGTGCTGAAGCAGTGAACACTCTTAAGACAAAAGAGCAGAAGAGTTTGCTGTCAGACGACCCTTCAAAGGCTGTTTTTGAAGCCCTCAGAAACCTGTTTGTCCCAAAAAATATGCGCAGCAAGATTCTAACTCTAGATGGTGTAGAGAAAAAACTCTCCAATTGGTCAGCAAGTACTCTTTGAGGGTACATTCAGAAAATGTTAAAAGAAGAAATGTCCCGGTTGGATACCTCTCCATTGAACACTTGCAGTCTTTTGTTCTCCCTGAAAGACGACTATCCCGTATTTTCAATGACTGCTCTGCAAGCTATGGTACATTACGTCATATGTGACTGCTGAGCTATCTCGCAATATGGTGTGATGGTGAGTGACCATAGGAGACTGTTGAGACCAGAGAATGCAGAAATTCTGATGGTGATTGCATTTTCCTACTCCACTTCCTACATCTCTACTTGTCCAGTTCATTGACTGAATGGTCAGTGTAGTCGCCTTCAGTTCAGAGGACCTTGGGTGCGTTTCCCGGCAGGGTCAATGATTTTAACTTAAATGGCTAATACCCCTCCCCAACATTCCTGCAACTCACACACACCACACACAACTACAATAACACTCAGTTTCCCGCACATGGCAGATACCGCCTACCCTTGTCAGAGGGTATGCCTTACAAGGGTTGCACCAGGCTAGAAATTATATTATTATAATCTCTTTCATCTGCAATAAGTATGCAATTTGTTGACATGTAATAACACCGCCAAATTTCCTATTACGGATCTCTGTCAATAACCATTGGTAAGTGAATAAATGTGTACTGAGCGAGTGGCCGCGTGTTTTGGGGTATGTAGTTGTTAGCTTGCATTGGGAGACAGGGGTTCGAATCGCACTTCAGCAGCCCTGAATATAGTTTTCCATGGTTTTCCATGGTTTCCCATTTTCATGTCCTTTCGTCGCTACAAGACCTATCTGTGTCAGTGCAACGTAAAGCAGATTTAAAAAAAGGAATAAATGCACAGATATATGCTACTTTTGTATTAGCTATTGATTTTATTGCATCACTTTTATTTCAGTGATGGATGAGTTTTCTGGTTGGATCAGTGACAAACATACAACCTTTCAACGCTGCCTCTCTGAACAAGTGAAGTTGACTGCCTTTGATCGCATGATTAAACAGCGCAATATTTCTTTGATGAAAATGATATGCAATGTATATAAAATGGCAGAGGATAGAGACATATTTTTAGAACCTCTAAAGCGTCTTATATGGAGTAAACAGTACAAGGAGGTATGTATGTTTATTTTTAATCTCTATACGGATTATAATCTGTGAAATCTATTACATTGTAATGTGTACCTTTCTGTAGTGGATTGTTTTGTAGTTGTTCTTCTTCTGGTGGCATCTCCTCACAGCAGATTGTTGAACATCATGGATAATTTTTTCCTATTTTGTGTTCCCCGTTTTAGATTTGCTGTGTTGTGGATATCGGACCTCTGTCTGAGTATCTGCATCCAGGATAATCTTTTCTACCCACACCTTGGTTTGCCTTCTATGATCGGTTGTGTCAGACTCTATGGCCTGGTTTCTTCAACAGTGTGTTAAATTTTACTTAAATGTTAACTAACAGTTGTTATTAATTTAACACTTTGTTTAAAAGTAGCCTGATTCACAAACACATTTCCAACATTTGTTATGAAACAATTGTTAAAGAAAAATTAACATGTTTCCATGCAATTTCTGAACACATTTGGCAGTGAGCGTCTTTTGTTTCTTTACATAAAGCACTCCTAGCAATATGTTGGAATAGTATTTTGTCACTCATGGTTGACATTATTATAGGTTATGGTTAGCAGTGACCGCTAAGACATAAACATTTCAAGTAAGAGGCAACAAAAGCGTTATTATGATGAATGCGAGACAAATGATGTTGTAGACTTAATTTGAAAGCATGCGAGTGTGATTGAAAAATGAAATAACAGACTGTTATATCACATCATTCAATATATTCTTATATGAATGCAATCTAAGGCTCCTACAACACCGGAAAAATGTGATAATTGATATGTCATGAATGATTTTTGGGTATTCTTTTAATGAGGGGAAATAATATAATGCCTTGTTAATGCTGCAATGGCGGTAGGATTTCTTGGCAGAATTCTACACACTCTTGCACTCGTGAACATAGTCACTTACAATTACATGAAAAGAGTCTGAAGCATAATATTTCAGAATTATAAAGCAACTGATGCACTGGAGACACTGATAAGTTTCAGTCTGTGGGAAACTCTAAAATATTTTCACTTTCTTCTAGTATCTTGTTCATTATGGCTTTTGTAATTAGGTACCTTTGTAGAAAACTTGTATCTGACAACTCAAAAAAGTAGTTTCTTTTTAGTATGGGTCGTCCCTTGCCTAATTCAGTTTATAAATAGTCTTCATACAGCAGTAAAGCTTCAGACTTAGGTCTTCTGCATGGTACCATTTTGACATATAAAGCTGTTAAGAGGTTTAACACACAGCTGCTGCCATGTTAATTTAACACAAGTAGTAACAATTTGTTAGAGTTAATAATTCCTGAACCGAGCTCGATAGCTGCAGTCGCTTAAGTGCGGCCAGTATCCAGTATTCGGGAGATGGTAGGTTCGAACCCCACTGTCGGCAGCCCTGAAAATGGTTTTCTGTGGTTTCCCATTTTCACACCAGGCCAATGCTGGGGCTGTACCTTAATTAAGGCCACGGCCGCTTCCTTCCAACTCCTAGGCCTTTCCTATCTCATTGTCGCCATAAGACCTATCTGTGTCGGTGCGACGTAAAGCAACTAGGAAAAAAAAAAAATTCTTGATGCGACTGCCATTTTGTTAAATTATGTGTTAAGTCTTCTTAATAGCAGTGTTATACTAAAAGTCAACGCAAGAGCTGAGGAAAAGTATCCTTCCGCATGTGAGCTCGTCCCCTGTTCCCCCTTCCTGTCTCGGTTCTCTTTCTCAGCCACAACCAGCTTGTTATTAACATCATGCATCTATCTGACAAGTAGTTCATTCTCAAATAGTGTAGCATCAAAAGAAATCACTTCCTTTCACATAGTTGTACCTTGATTACATGCCATACCTATTTATTCCTTTATTGATCATGTAAAACCTACAGATTACTTATGAATACTGAGGCAAGAGAAGCAAGGTTTATTTTTATTTCATAATGCAGTTTGTGTGAGCCAGGCACATGGGAACTTACAACGAAAAGTTTGACGACATAAGTATACAATTCCTCTCTCGTGCAACGACTGTCAGTGTCAGTTTCTCACAGTTCAACAAGCTGTGAGTGGGATTGCAAAACACAGTGTTTCCAGGAATGTTGTAAATATCGTAGTCTCTTCATTCAGCAGGTAAAAATGAACTCATGATCCCCTCATGACAACATTTCTGCAGATGGAGGGCAGTTACGAAAGTAAAGAATACATTTTTATTATTATTATTATTATTATTATTATTATTATTATTATTATTATTATTATTATTTCAAGTACGCTAAGGATCCTATACCCATACCGTGCTAAGGCCCTTCCTGTTTTACGGCGAGTGCATAGTTCGAACTGAGCTGACACATAGGCCTACTGACGAACATTCAAACGAACAAACGTTTTCTGTCACATAAATCTGGCATGCAGCTTAGTTGAGTTACGTTTTGTTTCACTTCCCTTATCGCCTTGATTGCTTGTTTACATAATTCATACACTTTCTTAAAACAAAGTTTTCAGTGACTTTAGGGAGACATATCATCAGAAACCCTCACGACATATATAAACAACCACAAGCCAGCATATATGATATGGTACCACAAGAAAGCACAAAAATTCCTTTAAATTCCGCGCGAGCCGTGTAAACACTGTATGCCTACGTAGAAACGCCAGTAAGCTGCACGGTTTCTTTCACCACTTCTTCCACAGTCCACAGCAGATTTTCATCTCGTAGGTTACTATAAACGTTCATAACAATTTGTTTAGACTTCCTACTTAATCCACCCCACCCCCCAAACCCCCTTCCCCCAATTTTATTAGTTTTAAAGTATTTCACTTGTGACTCAAGCATCACGGCATCACCCACGTGTTGCTCATGGCTGACAGCCATTGTGAATATTGAGCATGGTATTGCAGCCAGTACTGCCAACAGTTTTCTTGGATCCTTTTTCAACGCCGTAAAAATTATGCGAACTAAACAGCAATGGAATGAACTCGAACAAAGCTTAAAAGTACACATTGCAGTAAGATATCAAACTCATGTTAAATAATGATTTATTTTGCTACATAGACCACCGAGAACAACCACCAACAGCCATGTATGTAAGAGTTGGTAACGAACCCGAATAACATACAACTTGTGAAATATTTTCCATATATTTTTACAGTGCAAAAATTTTTAATTGGTCAAGTCAGTTCACCAGAATATCTAACCAAACTGAGGGAAGCTCCTGACTGCAGCAACAAGCAACAAACATAGGAACTATTCACCGTTGCGGAAGCCTCTTCACTTACCAGAAGTCTGGCTAACATCAAAGGGACCGCTCAGGTTTTGAGTTGATTCTCAGTATAGCACTTAATGTAACCCTTGAGTGAAATTCAAAAGTCCTAAACTATCAAAGCTATATTTTTTCAAATGTATACCAAAGATGTAATATGAGATCAGAAGACTGTTTATAAGTTTTCAATTCAGTAGCTTTAATGGTTCAGAAGATATGGTCAAATTACTTCATTTTTATGGCTCACCATAGAAAAAGTCCCTCGCATTGTAAATTTGATTTTATCAACTCCATATTTTGTTAGCATGTTCACCATACATGCACTTTTTAAAATTGCCCTTGATTTTAATGTGCTAATGATAGAATATTTTAAATTTATGCACTCATAATTTCTTTGTTAAATATCAGCCAAAAAAAAAAAAAAGATTAAAAAGTAGTATTTATTTTTCCAGAAGAAAATCAAATGCAATTTCAATTCACCATATATCTGTGAACTAATGTAGCAAGATTGAACTGCCTGTCTCAAAAACTGTAACGCAAGGGACATTTTATATACAGGAAGGTACTGAAAATTTGAAGTATGAAAAAACTGCGATTAAAGATCTGCATGCACTACTCGCACTAAAATCCTCCTGGTACATATGTAGGGCCCTCAGATTTCTTTTTCTCCTGCTCTCCTGATGCTGCTCTTCTTCTTTGTCTGGTCCTTTCCACTGGTAGAACTTTGCTTCTTGCTATGGTATATCCGACTCTTGTCACGTTGCACAAAAGAAGTGGGCGTAGCGTATGCAGAGATTAAAGCTCCACGAGACATTTAAATTGCTACAGGGACTTCAAAAATGGCGGTTGCAGTTCGGCGATGCAATATTTCAATAGATGAAGGCCTGAGGTATTTTATGATGTCAGAATTTAAATTTTAAATTTTTCAGCGTTTTTCACGAAAATTCTCTCATGGTTACTTTAACATTGTTGAAGAAACTGGGCCTATTTGTCATTTCAGAAATGCAACCAAAATAGGTTGCTTTCTTACATTTTGCAACTGACTCTGCTGCAATCCTGTCTTCTTGGTTCAAGAGAAAGGGAACTAACTACCTGCTGCACACGGACGTTTTAAGCATGTCATTTTAAACGTTATTGGAAGTACACAAGAACTTCATTTATCTGGATTAAGTGGGACCAGAACTGATCCAGATTATCGAAAATCCGGATAATCCAAAAAAACTAAAAAACAAATACAGTACATATTCATGAAGTATATTTTGGGCTTATGCCGTGTAATTAATTATAAAAACACTCTACGTGTTTCCAAAGGAACCTTGCCTTTCTTCATCAGGAGACAACAGAGAAATGAAACGACGCATTAAAGGTTGCTAGGAGAAATCAACAAGGAACTT
Organism: Anabrus simplex; assembly: GCF_040414725.1. NCBI lineage: Eukaryota > Metazoa > Arthropoda > Insecta > Orthoptera > Tettigoniidae > Anabrus > Anabrus simplex. Next base: position 340,292,562 of record NC_090268.1, on the reverse strand, counting down.
AAAATGATGCCCTAAGATGTAAAAGGAACGCCATTTTAGCCCCATGCTAGAGACAACAAATGGCAACAGCATACCTGCCAACTTTCCCGACTTGACAGTTTTTCCCGCCTCCCGATTACTGTATTATTTCTCCCGATTTTTGCTTACTTTTTTGGTGAACTCAAACATTTGTTTTCAAATACCGCCAATTCAGCTATTTTACGCCAGTGGCCAGAAATCCTTCGCTCACTGGCTGCTTTCAAACGAAGAAGCAGCATTTATTAATGAGAGAAATGTGCGGGAATGTGCGATGTTTATTGAAACCTGTATATCGCGACGTGTATTTCGATGGTCAATCTCTCGTTCTTGCGTGCTATGTTCGTTTTCGTTCACATCAGTCTAGTCGATTCTAGAGAGTAGTCACTAGATATGGAGTCTTTTTTAGTAATTTAGTGACAGAATTTCAATGATAACGACTAGTGACTTTTCTAGAGATTTTAGGAGCCATTTGGAGACAATTCTGACTAATTTATCTCAATATAAATAAAATAAGTGTGTCTGTACATTGCTCATAATTAAAAAGAATGATATTTCTATACCAGTCGTGACCACAGTAACAAGGAGAAGTGCACGTTTTAATTTTCCGTAATGTATGTCTGTCTGTCTGTATGTATGTACGTACGTACGTACGCGCATCACGAGAAAACGGTTGGAGATAACTGAATGAAAATCGGTACATAAAAAGTTGGGGAATAAGTCGCTACAATCTAGGCCATAAATAATTGTATTCACGCTGAATAAAATAGTAGTTTAGGGGAAGGCCTAAAATTTAATTCTCAAATATTTATGTTATTATTGGCCCTATCAATAAATACTACATAATTAAAGTTATATATTATTAAATTTCCTATCATGTATGCCTTATACATTTTTACCATACCGGCTATGATAACAGAGATATTCATGAATTTGGATTTTTGTTGCTGAGTCCATATCAGTGCCGAGGTACAAGAAAATGGGTGAACAGAATTTAATGAAAATCAGTATGCAAAGTCGGAGAATAAGGAACTACCATCTACGCTATAAATAATCATATTCACCTGGTTCTAAATGGTAGTTTCGGGGAAGGTGCCAAAAATTAATTTTTAATTACCTATCTTATTGGTCATATCGAAAAGTACTACATAACAAAAGTTATATAGTGTACAATTTCTGATTATTTATGTTTTACTCAGTTTTACCTTACTGACTGCAATAATATTGGTGGTGATGGTGATTAAATTGTGAAAATGATTATAAGAATGAGAAAAAAACCACGAAGGAACGGTAATTTGAATAATAACACAAGAGGGAGTCATGAAAGAGGGGAGAACTCACTTTACATTAGATGCTCTATTATCACAGAGTCGGAAGAAAACTCAATGTGAAGGAATGCAATACAGAAAGCTCATAAAAATGATCAACAATAACATTACATTGACCATTGTTTGTTGTGCTGTGCTTTGTTTATGTCATTTATCTCCGATAGATGGGATTACTGCTGCGTATCTAGTATAACAGCCTGCCTGAATATTGGCGGGAAGTAGCTGGAGAGTTAGATATCTCTCTTCTTTAGCATGCTGTTTCTCTAGTTCGTAAATTTTCTGGTACTACTGGTTCGTAACACACTGGATCATCACAGTATTCCAGCTATTCGATCCCTACTCTGAGGCAGTGATTAGAATGAGCAGTGTGCACACTTAAATGGAATAACCACGAACCTGCTACGCTGGCGTAGCAGGGGGAGGGATGATACTCCCGCATGGGGGATAAGGGGGGTCCTAACCGGCTTGCCGGCAGACTTGAGCGAGATAAAATAGCTCTCGCGGACCAAACACGCATCCCCCTGAGGGTAGGAAACGCAGTCAAAGAATACACCCACGGTATACCCTGCCTGTCGTAAGAGGCGGCTAAAAGGGGCGACCAAGGGATGATCGAATTAGAATCATGAGACTACTTGTAATTAGTTACCACTTCGCGAGAAACACCATGGGTCACTTTTACTTGCGTAAAGTACTACTATTACATAAAATCAGCTTCATGGTCCCTATCGCACTTACACAGATTTACAACTAAGTATTTATTTTCCACCTTGTCGATACACTAAATTGCTTAAGGCAACTTATTGGTTAAAAGTGGTACATGTTTTGTATATTGTAAACAACTTCATCCACATAACATTGTTTAGATGAAAAATTCATATAATGACAAAGTATCAATGCTTTAGAGGATGTGTCGTTAAAATTAACATAAGATTGACAATCTTGCCTTAAGCAGTTTAGTGTATCGACAAGGTGGAAAATAAAAAAGACTTGGTTGTGAATTTTAGTACTACTATGTTACATACACAATAGGTTTGTGATTAGTAGCGACTGTGTGTGAATCAGGGTGAATTTTACAGTACCTGTGATTAGTACCACTCTACGAGCGACACCACGGGTCTCGCTTGCCTATGATTAGTACAGACTATGTAAGGATCACCGCAGGATAGTATGAGTCCCTGTGATTAGTATGCCTATGTGAGGAACAACATAGGTTTGTGTTGCCTGTAAATGGCGCTGCAATGTGAGAAACACCATAGGTCTGTGTTACATGTGCGCATTACATTACCTGTGAGTAGTACCATGATGTGTGGAATACCGCGAGTCTACGCGACTTTTGATTAGTACCGCAACATCACAGATACCATGTTTCTACTTTCCTAGCGATAAGTACCATTATGAGGGGCCGATGACCTGGATTTTGGACCCCTTTAGACTACAACCATCATCGATTCACGATTGTGCATTAGAAGCAGTCCCGTGGTCAGTAATACTATCGTTTAACGCTAGTTTTTGGGAATGTGGGCATTGCAGGTTGGATCCACTGATTGTTTTAAATTCATATCCATTCATTCATTCTTCGTCATCACTAGAGCCCAGATTATATGTAATATAAAAATGAGAAACATGTACACAAATATGTAGCTAAAATTGACAAAATATGTAGTTAAATATGTAATACATAAAAAATATGTACTTAATATCTAAGCTTTATTTGGTGTATTTTTGTACACAGAAAAGGAAACACAACCGAAAAAAGTTAAAAGTGCAGATATTATTGTTATTATTATTATTATTATTTTGCTAGTGGCTTTACGTCACACCGACCAGATATTATCCAACATCTAATATTCATTTGCAGGCACTAAATATTTTTCCAAATTTTTTGTGGTCATCAAATGCCTTCTGTCTATTAGGATGTTCTTATATATACAAAAAGACCCTTCAGCTTCACATGAAGTCACTGACGCGTATTTCAAATTGCTTGGCAAAGAAATATTCAATTGTAGACTTGCTCAAGCAAGGAAGGTCCTTATCTAGAGAGAAGAAATTTGATTTCATCAAACACAAATATGCTTACTAGGAAAATGTTTCTGAAGACTTCTTTTATGGAGTGTAGCCCTTTATGGAAGTGAAGCATGGGCAATAAAAGGCGCTTTTGACATATTACATTAAGCCGAGGACTGGCGAAGAGATCACAAAAGAAGAGTCACTAAATGTGGGAGAAGGACAATATGACGAAGTTTGTGCAAGGGAAGATTGATAGACTCAGCTCGAGACACCCAAGACTTGCATCGACAACACAGCTAAGTAATGCGATTCTTTGACAGAATACCTCACTTTAAATTATGAAATTATTTATAGATGTTGGAGACCTACAGGCTTTTTGAACTATTTTCAAGTGTTTAATTAGAAAACTTAAATTAGTAAAATTAGTGAAAAAAGTATTGTTTTCTTTCAAATGTACTATATCTTTCAAAATATGTAAAATATGTATTATTCATCAAAATATTTATTATACATCGAAATATGTAAAAATACGTAACTTTAAACTCCTGAAATAATGATCCTCTTTGTGTGATTCGCCGACATTTTAGCTTTTCTTATAGCTACATATTTGAGAACAGAATATGTAATTACATATAATCTGGGCTATAGTCATTATGTTTTGAATTTTGGTCAGTGGATAATTTGGACTTTTAAATTGTTATTACATTTCGTCACATTTCGTACCATTAGGTAGGGGCTGATGACCTAGATGTTAGGCTCATTTAAACAAGAAGCATCATCTTAAATGGAATAATGACACAGGGGTGTTCGCGGCTGTCTGTGGCCTGGTCATTCTAGCTCTGGAACTTTGAACTGTTAGATCGACATCATAGTACTTTCCTTTAAAAGTGAGAATATGTGCTGTTTTTCATTCTATCGAATATTTCATATGACAGCAGTACTTTTAATCTTGACATTCGTACTGATGTCATTGTAATGATCTATGTGGACTTCATTTGGGAAAACTATAAGGACAGTCTTTCTGAGAATTCCGTAGCAAAGCACGGATACAACAGCTAGTTATTTGATAGAAATAGCATTGCGCTTCACATAATCGCGCGGGGGCTTGATGCATTTGATGCTATTTTCAGAAGGCTTATCAGAAACCGATCATCTCACTCACGTGCTCCCTGTGAGCCAATAGAGTTGTGTAATTTTTAGCCTTGTAGCCTCGTATAGGAACAGTCGGGCTTTGAGACAATAGGTGTTATAAATATATCGTAGTACTGTATTGTGCAAGACATGTAGAATAAGCAGTTTTGACCAATTGTAACTCCTGATTTTTGCTGATTTTCATATCAAAATATCCTGATTTTTGTTTTTGTAAAGTTGGCAGGTATGCAACAGTAAAGTAGCATTCTCTAATGGTTCTGATAATAGGTAGCCATGATTCACTGAGGTTGTAGCCTGTATCACGGTTGAAATTATCTGGGTATTTACATATTTCATCCGCCTCCCTGATAATTCTTGGGCGATATTGCTTTATACGGGCAAGAACATCCACTTCTTGGAACAAGACATCATGACCAGGTGTTAAGGCATGATCAGCAACAGTTGATTTATCAGGTTGGTTGAGTCTGATACACCTGGTATGTTCTTTGATGCAAGTACATACCTTTCTCGAAGTCTGCCCAATATAAACCTTGCCACAAGTACGGACTTCGAGAAAGGTATGTACTCGCATCGAAGAACATACCAGGTGTATCAGACTCAACCAATCTGATCAATCAGCTGTTGGTGATCATGCCTTAACACTTGGCCATGATGTCTTGTTCCAAGAAGTGGATGTTCTTGCCTGTATAAAGCAATATCGCCCAAGAATTATCAGGGAGGCGGTTGAAATACGTAAACACCCAGATAATTTCAACTGCGATACAGGCTGTGGAAAGTGAAAATGAAAGTGACGATATTTCAGGAAATGACGACGTACACATGCGTGATGACATAGATTTCAGGCCTAACTTTCAGTGGACAAATACATTGTCTTACGTCGAACCGGCGGACTTTACTGAAGAGGCAGGACCTTGCCATTCTCTTCCTGTGGCTAGTACAGCATTAGAGTATTTCTCCCTTATATTTGATGAAAACATTTTCGATTTAATTGTTCATTAGTTTTTGTACAATATACATTTTTATAAATATCTGCATTATCATAATGATGGCTGAAAAGAATTGCTTTAATTCTGGGGAAAACATGCATTTTAATATGGGCAGGAAAGGGTTAAAATTAATTACACGGCATAAGCCCAAAATATACTTCTTGAATAGTTACACGGGCCGTGAAAGTGTAAATTATAATAAAATACAGTATATGTTATATAATCTATTAACATAAGTTTTACAGTAATACCTTCTTTCAATTGTACAAAAAAATATAAGAACGCTTTTCTTACATTTACGACTGTTTTATGCACTAAAATAATGTGAGTTTTTTTCTGTTTTACATTTGAATCTTTGATTGCAGAAATGGCTTAAGTCCACATTTTTATGAAAATGTGCTAAGACTATCATCAGTGAGCACAGAAAGGAACCCGAGTCCAGCATGTCTATGGTATTAAATGCTATGCTCATTTTCCTGTTGAGTGCAGAAAAGTCTGCAGTCCAGAACTGGAGTACTTTTCTGCAATCAATTATTGTCATCCATGTAAATTAAATTATTTACTCTCATATAATAATACTCTGTTTCATTTTTGATATTTCTTACTTTGTAATTTCATTGGTAGAATACTATTTCAATAGGTGATCGGTATACAACAGTGCAAACATTACCATATCTCACTTTCTCCAGTTCGAATTCTGTTCTGATAAGAAGGGCATTGTCGTGGCATCTCAATACATCAGAGGATTATATTCTCATACATTCTTGCTACAATTATCAGAGCAACCCATCAAACTACCACTCAGTTTGCCTGTCCTGAAAACTCTGTACCATTACCAAAAAGAAGTCAGTCCATTATGTTCCAGAAGAACAACAATTCTGGCGCTCTGTTCGTCAGTGGCCAACAGTGGCATAAACAATATGCGGGTGAATCATGCTTGGCTGCTGTAGATTTGTTCTTTTTTTTTTTTTGTACTAGTGATTTACATTGGTGTTTTTATATTCCTTGAGTTTTGTAGGAGATATTCAATATTGGACATTCCTATGTCAAAGTGTTTCTGTTCAAGATGATCTTGATATTAGCACTGCTGTTGTGTCCGTTTTGATTTAAAGTTGGTATCAATACTGAAAAATAAATATTTTATTCTGTGTGTTGTGGACAAAAGTGACTATTAATGTTAGAAAACAATGTGTTGAATTAACTACATTGTTAAAAAATGGATTTATTATGGTTGAATGAATTTTCATTGGATATTTCATGACACTTAATATCTCACATAATTAATTAACTGAGCAGTTTAAACTGTTGATGGCTGTTGATTTGAGAAAGGACTTAAGTCAAGCAGTTTAAAAAATTGATAGCACATACATTACACATGAAATTACTATTATTTCATGTTTATTCAGTGAGTATATATGTATATTTTTAAACTAATAACAACAAAGTTATTTTAATGAGACCCAGAAATTCCTAAACAGTTATTTTTAGTTTTCTCAAAAGTAGGTTTTCTGGACTTAAGTCCTTTCTGCAATCAACCATTCATTTATATAGCGTTTGCGCGCAGCACAATCACGAAGATGTTTTAAACAACAGTTCTGCTGGTGTGGTTTCAGGCAAGGATTTTAAATAGGCCACCAGTTTGTCCAGCTGCATTGTTGCCTCTCCATGAGTCATTGCTGCTTCTGATGGAGTGCTGGTTTCATTTTTGAATTCACCATCAGTGAATTAGTAGTGCGTTGTATTCAGAAGAGACATGTTTCGCCTTATGTCTCATATGGAAATAAAGATAGATTCCTAATGTTTAAAATTTTAATGTATTGAATAGGTGATATTATAAACTAATTCGCATCCTACATATAGTATCTTCAATACGGATACATAATTATATTTATCACTTGCTACGTCAAAGCCAACCAGGCTACAGTGAAAACCAACATGATGCCTTCAATGAAAGGCGAAACATGTCTCATATGGAAATAAAGATAGATTCCTAATTGTTTAAAATTTTAATGTTTTAATAGGTAATATTATAAACTAATTAGCATCTTACATATAGTATCTTCAATACGGATCCATAATTATATTTATCACTTGCAACGTCAGAGCCAACCAGGCTACAGTGAAAACCAACATGATGCCTTCAATGAAAGGCAAAACATGTCTCATATGGAAATAAAGATAGATTCCTAATTGTTTAAAATTTTAATGTATTGAATAGGTGATATTATAAACAAATTAGCATCCTACAAAAGAGTAGCATTACAAAAATGTTTGTAAAGTTTGGGCTGGGAAGACTTGGGTTCCGAGCTGTCAGTGGAGGGATGGCGTGGAATGACATCAGTAGACGAATAAGTTTGAGTGGTGTCTTTAAAAGTAGGAAAGATCACAAGATAAAGCTGGAATTCAAGAGGACAAATTGGGGCAAATATTTGTTTATAGGAAGGGGAGTTAGGGATTGGAATAACTTACCAAGGGAGATGTTCAATACATTTCCAATTTCTTTACAATCATTTAAGAAAATGCTAGGAGAACAACAAATAGGGAATATGCCACCTGGGCGACTGTTCTAAATGCAGATCAGTAGTGATTGGATGATTGATTGACATGTTCGGCTCGCCAGGTGCAAATCTTTTGATTTGACACCCATAGGCGACCTGCACGTCGTGATGAGGATGAAATGATGATGAAGACATGTTACCAAACATATTTCCCCGTCCCAGCGAAATTAACCAATGATGGTTAAAATTTCCGACCCTGCCGGGAATCGAACCCGGGGCCCCTATGACCAAAGGCCAGCACGCTAATCATTTAGCTGTAGGGCCAGACAGCCTTAAGGAGACCCCGTGGTATTATTTGACAGGAGTAGGCTCTGTGATAATACCAGGTTTCACCTTCTCTGTACCTCATTATCACAATCATTTCACACCCAGACGCGCAGTTTGCCCATGGGCTTCAAATAGAAAGACCTGCACCAGGTGAGCCAAGCATGTTCTCGGACACTCCCAACTCTTAAAGCAAATCATAAAAATGAAAAGAATTATGTGGAAGTTGGAGAAAATATTATATGCAATTCATGACTTAGGGAGTATTGACCAGTCTTATACTTTATTGCCAACTCTAGGTATTGCTAGGATGTAAAATCATCCTCAACTGGTACTCTTTACTTCCCTTATGAGGTAAATAACTACATTCTTTTGCCCATCATTTTCTCTTGTTAATAAGCAATCTGTTTTAGAAATGTGTTACAAGAAGCAATAACATGAAAGCTTTTAACTACCAAACAGAGCATTGCCAGACATGGTTTCCTCAATGAAAATTGTTCATACTGATCCTCTCTATCATCCCTGGAAATTTAAAACATATTCACAGGTACATCCTTTATTTTCCTATGTAATATGTATGGAATATAATGTTACAATTTATGATTCAGTCGCAAAACTACATGGAATGAGTTGGCTGTACAAATATTCATAAACTAATACGCAGGAATCTGTGTTACCAAACATATTTTTTAGCTTTCTAAACAGACCTAATGAGAATTTTGCTAATTGTAGAACTTAAAACTATGGTATCATGCTTCAAAATCTTTTTTCTTTGCATGTGCTTTAATTTTTTCATTAGGTTCTGCTCTGAAACATAACACAGAAAAGCTATAATATGCAAATGAGTAGTTTCATAGATGTCTTGGGTTTAGAGAATTTGGTGGATACTCAAAATGTTTCATACTTTGTTTCTTTTTTTCTAGGCTTGTCAGATTGCAGCCCTACTTAATCTGCATAGTCATTTCACTGTAGAAGATTTCTTAATACCCCTTGTTTTCCAAGACAAGTTGACTGTGGCCGAGGAATTCCTGAGTAATAGTACCAGTCACCAACAGGATTTAGTAGCTTTTCTTGACAACCTTTTGGGGAAGAGAAATATCAGAAATGAGGCTGATATCATTGTTAGGTAACCATTTCATATATATTATTTATTTTTATTTTTAATTTATAAAAATGTTTTCATGTAGACTATGTAGAAAGGAATTTATATATTAACCCTAATAGCAGACATCAAGTATAACAGCCAGTGTGCACCATATGATACTGAGAATTATATCCTGTGGCTGCAGAACAGTTGTGTCCTTCACCATCTTCCAATTATTCACGAGAAAACTCTCTTTCTATTCCATTTAGCCCAGTCACAAAAAATATGATGGCAGGATTGCACATTACTTCTTGTTTCAAAGGATGTCAGTGCACATTTGTAATGCTTAGATATGAAAATTAATTGGTAAGAACTCTGTGAAAGTTTCCTGAACTGGCAAGGCAAGAAACATTTAATTAAAAATGACCATTCTGAAACATGATAAAAGTTTATAAATGGAGGCTCTCAGAGGTTGTGTTTGACACAGATAAGGCAACCTACATTTAACCCATTGTCTTACTAATTATTAAGGAGAAAATATGCCAATAGTTTTTTTCTTCTTTGCAAAAATAAATACCTATATTATAATGTGGCATGATTAATATTGATCAGTGGTTTCCTGTTTTCACACCAGGCAAATGCTGGGTCTGTACCTTAATTGAAGCTACAGCCTCTACCTTCCCTATCCTAGCCCTTTTGCATCTCTCCATCGCTGAAAACCTTTTATGTATTAGTGCGATGTTAAACAAAAAAACCCACCTAATGTTCAAAATTTTTAGCAATAACCTTAAAAGTTAACTTAAGTGTGGAAGTCTTTGAAGTACTCGGGAGTATCGAGTGGTATTTTACAGTAATCTCAATGCTACACTGATTCTCTTATTTTCTCTTACTTTGGGCACACAATTAATCTCTTTGTAGATTGTTTCTTTAATACTGTAGAAGGACTTTTCTCAGGAAATGACAGTACTGTTTTTCCTGAATCCTCAGTAGGCTTGGTCCATTGGAAGATTGCCCTCTTGCCTTATAGTAGGGTAATGCCACACTTTTCCTAGTTTGTTCACCATAATTTAGATGAAAACCTACCAATGAAATGTTCTTTTCTAATCGTAGTTTTTGATAAAGCACTAACAAGTGTAACAGGGCATTTCAAACAAGTAAAATATTATTTTCTTTTGATTTTTTTGCGTACTGTACCTTCTCATTGCCGGCCCCGTGGTGTAGGGGTAGCGCACCTGCCTCTTACCCGGAGGCCTCAGATTTGATTTCCGGCCAGGTCAGGGATTTTTACCTGGATGTGAGGGCTGGTTCGAGGCCCACGCAGCCTACGTGATTAGAATTGAGGAGCTATCTCATGGTGAGATAGCAGCCCCGGTCTAGAAAGCCAAGAATAACGGCCGAGAGGATTCGTTGTGCTGATCACACAACACCTCGTAATCAGTAGGCCTCCGGGTTGAGCAGCGTCAGTTGGTAGGCTAAAGCCTAAATAGCACTTGATCCTGCTGGTCCTTGGTTGATCATTCTGTGACATGGTTTTTTCCCTCTTTTCACCCTCTGAACTTTCCTGTGGCAATCAGGGTGCAGTGTGGACAGAATATATTATATATAATATATAGAAAATATATAGAATATTGTCGTTCCAGCGATAGCTCCTATGAACAAACCACTAAATTTTTCAGAAGTAAAAAAACAAGTTTGTTGGTAGAATATTGCACATTTATTGAACAAATCATTTTAATAACATTTGTTTGCACTAAGATATAATAATTAACAACATTGTTCAATGAAACATGTAGATATTTACAGTAATGGAAGTATATTCATAGAACGCACATAGAAGGTTTTGCCTGTTCCTTTTCACCACAGAAGAGAAAATGCACCTAAATAAAATGCTAAGCTTCATCATTAATTTACGTTATTGCACACACAAAATGTGTTAATGCTTATGCTGTTGTGTAACAAAATCTAATTAACTTTTAGAAAAATACATTTGAGTTTGAAAAGATAAATACTGAGAAAATAGATAAGGTTGAAAAATTATTAAATTATTTTCATTTTTTATCCAACATTTGCTGGTTTCTCATCTTCACTTGTATTTTGAGAGTTGTAAAATGAGTGATGATCTTTTTCTATTACTGACTTAAGTTCTTGAAGATGCTTGAATTTAGATTCCATGATTGGAATTAGTGATGTGTACAGTGGTTGAACCACAGTGTGATGACATTCATTACGTCTGTGAGGCAACAGTTTCCACTCCTCGAAATATGCTACCTTGTAAGATATTTTGCCACATGGATTGTATTTTAACATCATTATATCATGGACAGTGTGATCCCCAACCTTCTTACCAGGTTTCAGGGAGGGTAGGATGCAATTCAAACCTTCAAAATTTCTGAAAAATGAAAATTCATTGACAATAATGTTGTATGGCTACTTAGGCCTGGCCATTCTCATTGATCTAATGTAGTCCATGGGTGAATATATTGGTGGTTTGAAGTACTGCTCTAGAGTATACTATCTGCTTCCATCATTGTATGGCCCTTTTCAAGGAAGACTTGCTCAGTAATAATGAAATTTGTCTTAGAAACATCGCTCGGTGCACTGGCCAGAGTTTTGTTCGGGTTCTAGTAGGCGCATCCATCAGAAATTAAGACAATATGCTTGTACTGTTTTGTTATATGTTCCAAGTAATGGACTATGCAAGACACAAACTCATTTAATGAAACACCCCCATTACCTTTATGTCATACATAGTGTGTAACATCTTGGTTGTTTAATTCATAAATAGTAAAGTTATGAAGTTTCATTGTTTTTTAAAAATAGGCTTTGAAAGCAGCTAGTTTTGGACACAAGAGCACACTTTGGAGGTCCATTGTGATTACCAATTTCTCTTTGGAGGCAGTTTCTTTAACCTGATTCTTCATTTCTCTTGCTTCATTCTTCCTCATCATATGTGCCTGATAAACTTCCTCACTGACCATTTTAATTTTATAACCACAGCATATGTCACATTGGTCTTTCCTTGGAGAATGTATGGGTATATTGTTTATCTTCATAATTTTGGAAAAAGACCTCCCTCCTACATGCTGTACACTATTCCTTTCACCATACCATGTACACTTCATACATGTGAAAGAACGGAATGAGGACTCTACATATATCTTCTTGGAACTGGCCCTGCAGTAGTGACTAGGAACTTTAAGCAGATGATCTAGCCACTCTTTCACTTTTCCATACTCACTAACCTGTTTTTTCTTTGCAACTGGTTCATTTGAGTCTACTGCATGCCCACTGTCATTGAACTGAGAACAATCGTTGTTGCTTGTCCACCTTTTAAACGTATCTTCGCCAATCGCTGGTGTGTTTATAAATAAGGTTCTGCATACCTTCACATCTGATGGTTTTTGTAAAAATACATTATGTCCTGTGTTCTTCCTAGTTTCTTTTTCTCTGTTGATTTCCTCCTCCTCAAAACATTTCTTGTTGTTACCCAGCTACGAATGAATGTTTTCTTTTCACTCCAAGAATTTAAGTTCCAGAATGTGCTAAATACTTTACTCTTCATCTGTTATTTCAGCGCATCGTAAACTGCACTCAGATTTCTTAGTAGTGGTTGTGTGTTTGCATCTACACAGAACTTGCTTGGATTCCCTTAAACGATTTTGAACCACCTTATCCTCATTCTTCTGAAATCCTATATATTCCATTCCCTTGAGTCTTTTATGTTTATTAATCTTCCTTTTCGAACCACATTCTATAATGTTTGGATTGTCAATGTCCTCACAGTTCTCCCTTTTCTCTTCTTCCGTATCATGACTGCTTTTTCCTTTCTTTGTAGCATCTTGTGTATTTCTTTCTTCTATGCCATACTCTTCATTTAGATGTCCACTTTGCAGAATATCTTTCACACACAGTTCACCAGTAACTTGTAAAAGTCTTTATTGACACGCGTTTGAATAGTTTGTTCCCTATCACAGCCACCATTCACATTGCTGTTTTTCTCACCTATATCCCCTACATCACTAACATTTTGAACGGGAATATTTAATAACTCAGTAAGCTCGGGACCTAGTTCAAACAGTATAGTATCACTGGGACAATGCTGCAAGTCATAGTCTGTCACTGTGTTATTGGCATTTTGTTTATTCTGCTCCTGGACCATTTACACCATCAATTTCCCTCGTGAAAGCATTCTGGGAGAGAGCAAAGGCGCAATTTAGACTGAATCGTTTAGCTATGCATCACTTTGCAACAGTAATAATTGACTTTTGATGTATTACATTGCTCCAAGACTTGGAATTCCCTCCAATTTATCATATACATTGAATCTAAATTGACATAATACTTACTTGGTAATATGATGTCTGACAGTTTCTCTTACAATGATAATGCACTCAAAACACAATAATTCAGACTAACGGAAGGTACTAAGGTTTGACGTTCCACAGTAACTGCGAACAATACACTAATCCACTACTCATAAAAATACCATGAAACACATGCTGAACAGTTCAGAAGTAAAGCAACAGGTAAAACAAAATCTCCTATGTGACACTCAGACGTAGAATCATGTCGTTGCAAAATCATCTATGTGCACGCCTTGTTACATAGGAGGTATTGCAGACCTAATATGTGACACGAGCACATGGGAGATATTGTTTTCATTAAAATTGATTGGTAAAATATTTATTTTCACATAGGAGGTTTTTCTGTGTATGTGGCATGGCTCCTACTGTTTAACAAAGCAATAATCTGAAAATGGACAAAAATGTCACATAGGAAGTTTTGCAGGAACAATGACGTATGTAGAATATAATTCCTTGTTCTGTGAATTCATATATAATATGTTTGCACTCTGATATGTCACAGCCCCTCTATTCAGTTCATATATCGCTGGGCTGAGTGGCTCAGACGGTTGAGGCGCTGACCTTCTGACCTCAAATTGGCAGTTTCGATCCAGACTCAGTCCGGTGGTATTTGAAGGTGCTCATATACATGAACCTTCTGTCGGTAGATTTACTGGCACGTAAAAGAACTCCTGCGGGACTAAATTCCGGCACCTTGGCTTCTCCAAAAACTGTAATAGTAGTTAGTGGGACATAAAGCCAATATTATTACTATTATTATTATTTCATGTAGTCAATCAATTAATCAATTGCCACTAATCTGTATTTAAGGCTGTCACCCAGATGATTCTCTGTCAGTTGTTTACAGCCTTTTCTTAAATGATGTTAAATAAGTTGTAAATTTATCAAACATCTCACTTGGAAAATTATTCCAATCCCTAATTCTTCTTCCTTGGCAATAAGGGATGAAATGGAGAATTTCACGAATTGGAACGGTTATTCCCTTACAAGGTTACGTAGCACATACCTATCGACAAAATGTCAATGTAATATTTGTCCCAAATGAACATAATAATTTCTTTTACACAAATAAAGTTGAAAATCTGCGGTAAATTAAGAAATAGTACGAAATATTTTACTACCTGAGGAAAGCAACGAGAAACTACCTCACTCCTCATTTCCCTAGTATGCCTCTTCAGTGACACCTAGGCTATTTATGACAGCTATTGGCAGAGCTGCAGAGGATCAAACCAGCCTTCGGGCTGAATACCCAACAACATACTTTACTACCTTACAACTATTTTTTCTGCTACGTTGTAGCGCTTCCATATGTGTATTGTTTGTCTAACACTTTGTGTGTGATGTCTTTGCTCAATGAAGTTGTTTGCATTAATTAGGTGTCGTTTTCTTCATGTTGCTCATTCATTTTGTGCCCTAACTCATTCATTAAATGATATATTTATTGGTCCACGGATCATGCTATTTTCTTTTCAACGATGCTGTTTTCCTTTCAACAAAAAAGTAATATATTTATTGGTCCAGGGATCATGCTATTTTGCTGTTTGAACAGCCCGCGCTAGTCATATGGACAAAGATAATGAGAATTCACAGACATAGCACTCCCATTCATTGGTGATAGCCCTGGATCTCAAGAAAGAAACAAAAGACGGCACAAGCAGCAGAATACAACATAAGGGAGTCCTGTCTACAGCCTGTAAGTACGTATACATATTTCTCTAGTAACGACGGTATTTCGTAATTGCAAGTGACGAAATTGAAATAAGAAATCCGTTACACGAACAATTACCAAAACTATTAAAGACGCTTAATCTAGAAAAAAGTAATTTTGCCAAAGTTTTCATACCCAAAACAACTAATAATCATCCAACATTAAAGAACTCAACCCCTCCCTGTGCTCCAAAACCACACCCACAAACATTTCTCCTCCTACCCCTACCCCTACTCCCTCCCCTCAACCCCCACCACCTCACTCTTACAACACAAGGAGTAGACACAGAATAGACAGTCACCACATAACCTCGGAAAACTCCAAACCGACAAACAGCAATTGGAGGGGTAAGTGAAGTTTCTAGAAGCCCACTTTTAACTAGCAACACAAATTCCGATTACTTACAAAATTCCTTTTCTTGTTACAGACATTCAACAAGATAAACCAACCAGCAGCTTTCAATACAAACGTTGATTTACGTCCCTTTCAATCATCCTTATCAAATCCATTAGTTCAACGAACGGTCATTGACATCTATAAGAACATATCTTTTCAACAGCATTCGCCGAGGTCATATGACAACAAGCATTTAAATTTCTTGAAGACCAACATTTATCCTGTTACAAGTTCAATCATCAAATTGACGATAAATGAATCTTTATAGACTCTTATCCACAAGGGATAAATAACTTTTTTACCAGATCTCATTGCCAAGAAAATCCTCAAATTTAGCTCCTAAGATTGATTTTCACGTCTTTCTAAGATTTTGGACATGATATATATATTTTTATTTTATATTTTAGTACTCTCTCTTCCATAATTTTAATGTATCTTCCTATTAAGCACATGTAATTAAGCCATGTATACAAAGATTTTATATTTTATGATATTCTAATAGAATAAGTTTTAAGTTTGTCAAAAATGTTCTAATAGTTCTTAAGTCATTATTTACATAAATAACAATTATTCGAGATTCAGATTTGGCTGATAATGCTCTATAAAGGAGCGAAACATGTCCCATATATAACTTTTTAACTAATGAAGTTATTTTAAATGTGAGAACATTGTAATGTATTGAACAGGTGGATTCATAATAAAACTTTATTATTGTATATTTCGTAATTTACCACAGATTTTTCACTTCATTTGTGTAAAAGGAATTATTATGTTCCATTTGGGACAAATATTACAGTGACATTTCGTAGATAGGTATGCACTAAATAACCCTCTTACAATATTGTATCTAACTCTTTAAACTAATTTTTAAAACACTAGGACAGAAACAGAACTAGATTAATATCCACTACAAAAATCATCATCATCATAGGCATTTATTCGTCAAACCTATAAAAAGATGTCTTTTGGAACATCAATTGTGTGTCTTCTCAAGCGGCTGATTAGTCTAATTCTATACCCAGTGATAGCACCCATTAGTTGTAGCATCAGAGTGTCATAAGAGAGCACCATCCTTCATTCTTCCTCATTCTTTCCTGCGATTCTATCTCTCAGATTCTAATCTTCTTCTGTCCTGTTCAAAATTTTGAACTCCCATCATATATGATTTGGTGCCATTTTGCCTTATCATTGGCTACAGTTTCCCAGTTGACAGTGTCATTTTGACATTTCTTCAGGTTAAATTTCAAAATATCTTTACATTGATTTGGCTGCCATCATAGAAATACATGATTTGCTTTGGGAGGCATGTTTCTGGCATGCAAACAATATGTTACCGAGCAAGTTGGCCGTGTGGTTAGGGGTGGGCAGGTGTGAGCTTGCATTCGGGAAATAGTGGGTTTGAACCCCACTGTCGGCAACTCTGAATATGGTTTTCTATGGTTTCCTATTTTCACAGCAGGCAAATGCTGGAGCTGTACCTTAATTAAGGCCACGGCCGCTTCCTTCCCACTCCTAGCTCTTTCCTATTCCATTGTCGCCATAAGACCTATCTGTGTCGGTGCGACGTAAAACAGCTTGTAAAAATAACAATAAAAAAAGAAGAGATTCCTTACTATCTTTGCCTCCATGCTTGTAATGTTGGATTCCTCGAGGATATTAATGTTTGTCTGATGATCTTGCATTTAATTTTCATTATCCTCTGCAAGCATAGTTTTTATATCTCTCCAGGCATTTTAGGTGTCTTCTATAAGTAGTCCAAGTGTCACAGCCATAGATATGTGTTTGAATTATAATGGCATTGTAGATATAAAGCTTTGTTCTACTTATATCATGATTATCAAAGACTCTTTTCAGGAGACGGCCAAAACCGCCACTAGTGCATCTTAAACAATGTTGGATTTCTGCATCAGTGTTTGCACATGTTGAAGGGTGGCTACCAAGATAAAGAAAATGATTTATGTTGTGCAAAGTCTGTTCACTGATTGTGATTTTGGAGTATTCTTATTAGAATTTGGCACAGCCTGGTAAAGGATCTGAGTCTTAGCAATATTAATTTCTTGTTGGTACCACATGCGCTGATGATTATCATATAGATAGTTTTTTGGCAGCTGAGATATTGAAATGAGATCTCAAAAGTTGTAGATTTTTCTTTTTAAACAGACTGCAGCAGGTATGGCCTTATCAGATAATCACACAGTATTCTAGTCCATGCATTGCCGAAAATTGCACAGTCGGGCAGAGACAGGCTGGTGGAGGAGGTGTGATGAACTGGGGAATATTTTCATTGGACACTCTGGGGCCTGTTATACTGGTATACCAATCCCTAACAGCTCTCTGGTGTCTGGATGTTATTGGGAATCAAGTCCATCTATTCATGTCAACAGTGTTTCCTGATGGTGATGGCAGTATTGGTCTAGGTGTATGTAGTAATTTTCCATTATGTTGAGTAAAGGGCCCTTGTTTGCTAATACGAGGATGTCCATGTCTTGTTCAATATTGGTGAAATTATGGTTATAATCTTGCATGTGTTGGAAAATTACTACATACACCTAGACCAATACTTTAATGCCAGTCACAATTTCAATGAAATCTCAGAGAAACCCAACATACTCTTCGATCTATTTATCACTTTCCTCAGAAACAATAATGCAGCCAACCTAAACTCAATCCCAAATTTAATCAAATGTACTTTTCCAAGACAATTACACTTTCTCCCGCACCCTTCAGCCCCACCTTAAGCCCTCTTCCTAAGCCCTATATAATTTTATATATGTCATTTCAATACAAGAACTTACTGATTTCCATGATTATAATTTTTACAACACCCCATTTATACTTTATTCTTTGTTAAAAACCTCTTAGTATGTATATTCCTTGTATTATTAACTATTACCATAATAACATCTCATTTCACTTGTTATTCTTTAAAATAACATTTTCTTAGGATTTCGCCAAAAGTGATCTTTGCTCCAATACGGCTGATGATGACCCCTAGATGAGTCGAAACTAGTACCGTGTAATTTATAATTTTGTGAATGTATTTTAGTATTGAAAAGGTGGAAACGTTTACGTTGTTATTATTATTACTTATATATTATTCTCAGTTCAATACGGACCAAAAACATGAAATTCATAACCATTAATTACCTTGGTCTGTCGTTAGGAATCAGACGCCGCTAATAATTATATTCAGCCGCCAAACTTAATTGTGAAGTAAGTATAAATAACCACCTAATCGATATAAATAAAGCTGAAGAGGACCACTAAGTGGTCGAAACATGTCCTGTAAGTTTTAATTTTATTCAATTTTGCCTGAGGCATTAATAAAGTATCGATTAGGTGGTTATTTATACTTACTTCTTGATTAAACATCGATACGGTCATGAAATGGACAACTTGTAAACTTAATTGTTACGAAATTGCAAACTCTGCATGAATTTTTAAAATGGTGTCAAGAGAAATGAAGTTATTCATTTTGAAGGAAATGGAAAGATATTCTTTTCGGTGCATTCAGTGAGAGTCTGAAAAAACAAGACAAAAATTGTTAGATGGAAATATTTGACTTCGGAAAAGCTCTTGGAGCTTTTGAGGGGAAAAGTTGGACGTATGTAAGAGATATTCTGCTCATTAATGATTTCAGGAATGTCCTTCTTGGAACATGTTTGTTCAGTTTGTTCAGTATTTTCAGGCCAACGAACAATTTGAGGAAATTCTATATCATTTATTGCAGCTATCTGCAAACTGAAGATTTTGCCATCCCATGCATATCTGTAATACCATGGTACTGACCACCATTTCTTAGCCGATGTAGTGTTGTTAGTAACTGTTGTTTAGCAGAGAGAGATTTATTTCTGTTCGTAGGATGTTTTAACCCATCCCCATTATCTGTCAAAAGTTCTTCCACTTGTATTATGCTTAACCTAAAACGTTCATTGTATTCAAATTCAGTGTTAAACTGGAAGTTTATTCTTTCCCTGTACAGACAGTAGTTTTCATTTTCATCACCATCACTATCACTACTGCTAATTACATACTTATCAAAATGTATCTGAAATAAGCATATTTAAATAGCACCAGTACATTTATATATTATTGGCCTTTTACTGGTAGAGAATACTTCTCAATTCACCAGTAAGTTACATGTACTAGTAATTTCGTGGAACACACCCATAGAAATTCACTGGTAATTTGTAAATATGGAGTAGTAAAGTACCAACTGTAGAAAATTCTTTTGTGGAACAGAAACTCTGGTATTTGTACTAGTTACCGTCAAACGGGGTGATTTTGGACACAGAGGTGGTTTCAGACAGTATGGTAGATTTGCCGTATTTTGTCGCATAGCAACGAGCCGCCGGTGCTTTGCATTTCCGCGCGTGTTTTACTTTGACCTTGAGGTTATGTTTCCCGCGTTCTGTGCTTTTTATTACGAATCGACTTCATACTTTGGAAAATTTCCCATGAGCACTGGCAATGTTCAAAGTTCATGCATTATCATTAAGTGGATATTTTCGATTGTCGCGGCCGGAAGGAATGCATTATAACTATGGTTTTTAGTGAGTTCAACTGACTGAAGTGTTATAAACGATTGCTGTGGAATTTTGGTGTAATTTAGTGAAAAAAAAAAGTGTTTTACGTACATTTTACTGAAAATTGAAAGCAGTCTGGGTGATTTTGGACAATACCTAGAAATTGTCAGAAGCAGAAAGAAGCTGCTTCGAGGGGTAATTACGAACCAAAATTATTAGAAAAAGCCGTATGTGATATTAAAAGTGGCAAGTTTTCTTATAGGAAAGCATTTGATTTCTATGGTAGGCCTATGCCTTGGTCCACCCTACAAAATAAAGTGCGGAATGTTCATCCTAAAAATGGGAAGACAACCAATGCTAAATGAGGAAGAAGAAAACCCTCCGACCATGCTCCAATCCAACACAACCTGCTACTTCCCTCCGCCGCCGCAAATAAAATGTTCTTCCTGGGAAGTCGATTTTTGGCCGTGACTTCCGCCGAGATGAAAGCAGTGCAGAAACAAGTGATGGGGCTGGCAGCAGCAGTGAAAATGAATGCGATGAAACACACAATGAATGTAATGACGTTCTTGTGTTGCAAGAAGAGGCTTTCCTTGTTGCAGATTATAAATACATGTTGAGGAACAAAGAGCATACAGGCAATAATTTGGCCTGGCCTGAAATATTCGTTCAAGGGATGTGGATGTCAAATCTTGCGCCCATATAAAAACAGCAGAAAAGTGTTTGTGTTCTCTAACATCCCTGTTGAGGATAAAATTGCTAAAGAACAAATTTCAAAAATATTTCCAGTCCAAGTTGAGAAGAGAGGAATGTTTATTTTCAAAGAAAACGTACTTTAGATTTATAGGCCGTGGCAACTACATGTTCATTTTATCGACCTTTGTTTGCTCTGAGATTTGTATCATTTTTAAGAAAAATGATTAAGATTTCTCAGTAGGATCTCTGTACAGTTTATAACTATTAATATTTCAATTTAGACCAGAAAACTTTACTTTTACCTTGTCAGCAAAAAAGATCGATCAGTAACACATCAATCATTACAATGATTTTAACCAGCTAGTCATATTTTGGACACCCTCAGAACACTTTAAATATCATAAAACTAAAGCAAAAAGAATGAGGAATTGAATAAAGGACTATTTATGTCCGAAATCACCTAATACGCTCTGAAAATTCGGACAGCGGTTTAAAATGCATGTGCATCCGAAATCACCGAAGTACATTGTTTATACTGTACCGTATCACCAAGGGCCTATTCCACAAAAGTATGGTCTTGTACATTACAAGTAAATATATATATTTGTCACTACATATAGTATTGATTAGGTGGAAACGTCAAACCTTTATAATTGAGAACTGCAGAATTATTGATACAGAAAATATCATATGAGATTGGAGAAGCGGGTTCGTGCTGCATCACTACTGCTCAGCAGTGTATGCCAACTGGAGGAACTACTATTGTGTTTGTGATACCAGATACCTCAGGATACCTTCCACCACCTTGTTGAATCGACGCGTCACTAAGTTGCCATGGTTCTGCGGACAAAACGTGGTCCTACATCATATTGGGTAGATGGTCATAATGTAATGGCTCATTGGTGTAATAGCTTAGTTTAGATGTCTGGTATTGTACTCTAGTTGTGTAGAATGTTTTCTTCATATTTTTATGTATTAAGTGGTTCTTATGCTCTTTCTTGTTTTTTCTTAGCAATCTGGAAATTCCTGAAGTTCATGCTAGCAAACTGTACTACAAGCCTTTGAGTAAACTTGTAGCGAGGTTAACAAAACAGTATGATCTTCCACCTACAGTGTGTCCTAATTTAAACCAAAAAAGAAACGAAGGTGCACTTCAGTTTCTTATTCACAAGAGGTTTCAGGAGAATAGCTTAGGTAAGTTCATTTTGTAATCATAGAGAATATAGGCAGAAATTGCAAGCTTTGTGTGTATGGTGGAATTAACCCCTTAACTGAGTTTGACACCTAAAGGCGTCAACAGCTGTCGCACGAGTATTGGGTTTGATGCCTTTAGGCGTTCTTCTACTTCTAAATGTGTTCTTACGTAGGGTTAGCTGCCTACAGGCGTCTTGCTATTCTTAATCACTTCTGCCATATACTATCATAATTTAAAACAAATTTCATTCATATTAGATGTGATTATTGGTGTCCTATTCATTTTTATCTGGTCTCACGCCAGTCAGGTAGTTCGCGCCTAGGCGGCAGTCCGACAGCTGTCTCGTGTTGCCTCGTGCGGTCCACGCCAAATTCTTCGTAAAGAATTTACTTGTGTACATGTACATTGAAATTACTAAATTTGCGAGTTGTTGTCGTCATCGTTGTTGTTATGATACAGTTGTTCTGCAAACTCCATTGTCCATGTTCTGATAACTTTTTGTAAATTGGTCTGTGTATGGTGGTAAACTGTTCCGTGTGACATGAACATGGCTTGGTTAGGAAAGACGTTGAATTATCTGAGAACCCGCCAACTGGAAGAAGGAATCACTCAAGAAAACGTTGTGTTGTGTGCCTGTCAAACCAGAGGCGACGGGAAACTGTCTACTGCTGTGAGGAATGTGACGTGGCACATTGTGCTTGCCGTGCTTCGTATTTACCACACTGTGCGCAATTTCTGAATGACCTATGAACCAGAAAGTATGTAGAACCTATTGATGCATACCTGAAAACTTGAAAAATGTCATCATAAGAATGAAAGGAACACTTTTTATATTCACTTTTGTATGAACACAATGTGTACATATGTATGTATTTACGGGTTTACAAGAAAAACGGTAATAACATAATGCTATTGAATTTCTACTATATCACTAATAATTTGAATAAATCAAATAAAATATAGCTTTCTGTTGAGTATTTACATCTGCCGCACGCTACTGTACCCATTCCAAAAGTGCACGTTGTACTGAATAATTACCCACTGGCTGGTTGACGTTATGAAACTATTCCCCATTTAAAGGGTTAAGGATAGAAAATGACTTCTGAATTAGTTATTGGCTCTTTAGATCTTTTAATATTTAACACAATCTTAACTTTCCCAGATGTTTTATACACTGACTGACAGAGCAAATGCAACACCAAGAAGGAGTGGTTCGAAAGGGATGAAAGTTGGGGAAAAAACAGACACGGCACGGACGAATAATTGATGTTTATTTCAAACCGATATGCAGGTTACACAATGCGCACGGCATCGACTCAGTAGGATGTAGGACCACCGCGAGCGGCGATGCACGCAGAAACACGTCGAGGTACAGAGTCAATAAGAGTGCGGATGGTGTCCTGAGGGTTGGTTCTCCATTCTCTGTCAACCATTTGCCACAGTTGGTCGTCCGTACGAGGCTGGGGCAAAGTTTGCAAACGGCGTCCAATGAGATCCCACATGTGTTCGATTGGTGAGAGATCCGGAGAGTACGCTGGCCACAGAAGCATCTGTACACCTCGTAGAGCCTGTTGGGAGATGCGAGCAGTGTGTGGGCGGGCATTATCCTGCTGAAACAGAGCATTGGGCAGCCCCTGAAGGTACGGGAGTGCCACCGGCCGCAGCACATGCTGCACGTAGCGGTGGGCATTTAACGTGCCTTGAATACGCACTAGAGGTGACGTGGAATCATACGCAATAGCGCCCCAAACCATGATGCCGCGTTGTCTAGCGGTAGGGCGCTCCACAGTTACTGCCGGATTTGACCTTTCTCCACGCCGACGCCACACTCGTCTGCGGTGACTATCACTGACAGAACAGAAGCGTGACTCATCGGAGAACACGACGTCTGCCATTCCCTCATCCAAGTCGCTCTAGCCCGGCACCATGCCAGGCGTGCACGTCTATGCTGTGGAGTCAATGGTAGTCTTCTGAGCGGACGCCGGGAGTGCAGGTCTCCTTCAACCAATCGACGGGAAATTGTTGTGGTCGATATTGGAACAGCCAGGGTGTCTTGCACATGCTGAAGAATGGCGGTTGACGTGGCGTGCGGGGCTGCCACCGCTTGGCGGCGGATGCGCCGATCCTCGCGTGCTGACGTCACTCGGGCTGCGCCTGGACCCCTCGCACGTGCCACATGTCCCTGCGCCAACCATCTTCGCCACAGGCGCTGCACCGTGGACACATCCCTATGGGTATCGGCTGCGATTTGACGAAGCGACCAACCTGCCCTTCTCAGCCCGATCACCATACCCCTCGTAAAGTCATCTGTCTGCTGGAAATGCCTCCGTTGACGGCGGCCTGGCATTCTTAGCTATACACGTGTCCTGTGGCACACGACAACACGTTCTACAATGACTGTCGGCTGAGAAATCACGGTACAAAGTGGGCCATTCGCCAACGCCGTGTCCCATTTATTGTTCGCTACGTGCGCAGCACAGCGGCGCATTTCACATCATGAGCATACCTCAGTGACGTCAGTCTACCCTGCAATTGGCATAAAGTTCTGACCACTCCTTCTTGGTGTTGCATTTGCTCTGTCAGTCAGTGTACTTGTGTAAGTTCTTGTTTTCTTTGCCCTAGAAAAGTAGATGTCAAAATACCCCATCAAGTCATAATTTTAAATTTTTTGTCACTCATGTAGTGAATGTAGGTTGATGTGTCTCTTCAGTGTACACCTGTCTGTAATATTATTAGAGTTCTATCTGCAGTATGTGTCTGTGCTCATTGAAGGAGTTGTGTAAGGAAGTATTGTGGAAGAGAGGCTGTAACAACTTAAAAACACTTCCAGTTACGGTGCACTCCTAACACTTCACATTGTATTGTAAGACACACTAGAGAAAAATTGCAAAATGCCATGTGGATTACTGTATGCCAACATTTGTGTCTAACGAAAAAAGTCGGTCATCACATTTTGTTTCTTAGATGATTGTTCATTTTTTCTAATTTTGGGTCGTACATTTCTCAAGAAAACAATATCTGAAAATTAAAATTCATCTCTATTTTCTATGTAAGAGATAAGTGTAGAGACACTAGCTTGGCTGTGGGAAACTTTCGGAGTTTCCGTTGCATCACTCCTGCACTCGATATCATCTGAATCTCTGTCTTCCTCACCAACCGTCAAATTCCGTACAATATCCTCCTCACTTTCATGTCTGAAACCATAATCGTCCTTATCGACGTCTAACCACTCAGTGATGTCACTTTCTTCTGCATCTTGGAATTTATCCAGGTTTTTCAGTAATGATATCATCGTACCCGTTCGAAATATCATCGTCACTGAAGCTGGCAAATGCTTGCTCTTCATCTAGAACAGATTTCCATGATCGTGCGAGCGTAGTAGCCGTAATTTTGTCTCATGACTTATTGACTGCATGAAGAGCATCTAATAAATTGAAGTCCTACCAAAATGTTGGAATATCGATGCTTTCCTCAACTAGTTGCTGTAAAGCAGCAATAACGCCTTGGTCCATAGGTTGGAGAATAGAAGTTACATTAGGGGGAAGGTATTTCACATAAATATCACCTTCTTTAAGTTCACTTTCGTGTGGATGAGAAGGCGAATTGTCAATCAAGAGCACTGCTTTGATTGGCAGTGACTGCTTAATTAGGTACGCCGTCACTTGTTTCACAAAATGATTGTGAAACCAGTCCTTAAATATCTGTGTGTCCATCCACGCTTCTTTTTGATGCTAGTACTGCAAAGGTACATTCTCTCGTGTAAAACAACAAGGTTGTCTGGATTTCCCTATCGCTAATAATTTTAATTTATGATCACCACTTGCATTAGCACACGCCATAATTGTTATTCTTTCCTTGGATGTTTTGCAGCCTGGAGCTTGCTGTTCTTGTTGCATCACTAATGTTTGGGACGGTAAACATTTCCAATACAACCCTGTTTCATCTGCATTGTAAAGTTGTCCAAGGTCAAGCTGTTCTTTTTCAATGAATGATTGAAATTCCTGTGCGAACTTTTCAGCAGCACCCGTGTCTGTGCTGAGACACTCTCCGTGAATAGCAGTTTCTCGTATTTCATAGTGTTTCTTAAACCGCGTAAGCCAGCCAGAAGATGCTTTAAAATCACCTTCTAAGCCAAGAGCATCGTGAAAATGTTTTGCTTTGCTTGATTAAACCACCGTATCATGGCTTCTTCTAGATTTGCATAGTCCGATGTTCTCATTGATTTCCAGGACGATGAACGATCACAATTATCAGAAAATTTGATGAGGGTTTCCTTTTGCTTCTTCATGTCTCTCACTGTTGTTTCACCCACACCAAACTCGCAGGCTAACTTTGATAATGCCTCGCCTTTCTCCAGTCTTTCTGTAATTTTGAGTTTTTCACTGACAGTTAACCGTTTATATTTCATTTTTCGACCACTCATATTGAAAACTCTTACTACTGACTTATTCGAAACTTCGAAAAGACTTCTGCACTCCGTTCACACTTCTCAAGTACTGTACAGTAGCCTACAATACACTCGCTGCCAGCGCACCTACCCTCCACTTCACTTCAAGTTCAGCGACCTTGGGCTGTGGGGAAAGGGAGGGTAAATTCTGAGTGCATTCCTCTTTCATTGTCTCTGCTTCCAAGATTACGGTAATCTGTGCTGTGCCACGGGCAGCAACATCCTTGAATGTTTCCAAGTTTTGCAGCATTCTGGCAGCAGTGTGCATATAGGCCTACTGCTACATCGTAGAGAAACGAAGTCCAGTCTCCTCTAATATCAATAATTTCGTCTCCACTCATCACATTAAAATTCTTTTAAACTAGGCAGAGATAATTTTACTCAGTGTGATGATTAGTGGATGTAAGAATTACTACTATAAAAAATAACTCTCTGAGACCCGCAAATTAACCGCAAGTAACTAATCTCATCTGTGTTCCGTATTGAAGATAACAATAAGTAAAATCCTTTCAAGAATAAAATTTATTTTGTCCACCTATTCAATACAATTATATTAATATAATACATTTATTTCAGCCAGTGGCCATAGAGAAACCTAGCAAATGTACCCGTGCTTCGCTACGGTATTCTACATTGTATACGGATATCGACGTAAAGACTGTGCGTGTAGTAAATGAGATTGTTTTAAAATTCCATGTCTCTTAGCCTTATCCGAGAAATATCATGGGGAGGTTCCCATACGTTGTTTCCAATGTAAAGTGAGGGTTGCGGAGTTGTGATGATAATGGCAGGCTCACTTGCCTACTGCCATTCACAATTGAGTTGGCAAGTTTACATTATATTTGCAGGCCCCATTGCCTACTGCGTGGTCACGATCCATTTGGGGAGTTTTAGTTACAATGGCTGACCCATTTCCTACTTTCAGACAGATTACAGTTGAGGAGTTTTTATTACAATAGCAGGCAACTTCCCTACCACCAGTCAAAATTGAGTTGTGCAGTTATCATTATAATGACAGGCCCTTTTTACAGCTGCCAGCCAGCTTACTGCCAGTCACACAGAATTAGTGAGTTTCCATGAAAATAGCAGGCCACTATACCTAATGCTAGTCAAATTTTAGATTAGAACATTTGTTTATAATGGCGGGCACCCTGGCCTAGAGCCAAACACAATAGGGTAGGGGACTTTCGTACAAAACTGCATGATCCCTTGCCTTCTGCAAGACAAATCGAGAAGTGAATTATTCATTAAAATGGTAGGCCCTGCTTACTAATGCCAGTTACACAGGAGTTGGAGAAGGACCCCATTCCTACTGCCAGCAGTCAAAGTCGATGTAGGGAGTACTGATTACAATAGCAGACACACCCTTTCTCGATCGCTACAAATCGACATCATTGAATATATATAGATGGACATACGAAAGTATATGCATGTTTACAATATTGCAGACCTTCATTTACAGATTAACTACTGCTAAACGGTACGTATATTGACAAAGGATTGTACCGTAAGGCGCAGTATTTAGCAATCTAAATGGCTGGTCCTATGATATTTTGAGTCAGAAACATTGAATAGGTTGAAATTTGTGTAAGATTATCTTACATTGCATTACTTTTCGGATAATTATGTGACATAGCATTTGGCTCACATATGGGTACTGGGTGGGCCAATGTTCGTGTAGAGTTTGATCATACTATCTTTCCTGTAAGTGATTGAAAGTATGAATTATATAGGTAAAGAGTCCAAATTTACTTAAAATCGAGAAATAGAGACAAATCTAACGTATAAGCGATACACATACGACAAAAAGTCATAAGACCAAGGTTGAAGATCACTCCTAATTCAATGAAGATTGTGCCATCCGTTATGTGATAGGACTTCCCGTTTATCCAACGAAATACCTCGAAACGAAGGTCTGCACCATCATTAAAATTGCTTCCATATTAAGATATTCTTCGGGGATAAAAGTGAAAAAATTAAGGATCTGTGAAGTTTTTCGTTCGTTACAGGCTGAAACGTATAATTTTGCCAAATTTCAATTTTCTTGCTTGTCTGGCAGATTATGCTGCAATCTGGATTTTGGGTGAGGGGGTAAAAATTATGACTTTCAGGAAATTAAACCAAAAAATATGCAGACGATCATTATTACCCCTCAAACGGGTATCTGTACGAAAATTTCACCAAAATAGTCAATGTACAGGCACACACAGTCGTTACGATTTTATTTATATAGATAATTAAGGAATCTGGTCCACGTACAACACATTTTGGCTACGTTGGCTGGACTTAATCTGCAAAAACCAACCATTCATGATATCTCACTTATTAATCCTCCTGTCGAAAAATTCACATGAGAACAAAAGTTTTAGAAATGGATTTCCATTAAGGATTGTAGATTTCGATTAATTTCAGATGTGCATATTTTGAGGAAGTGCAAAATCATGGTTCCGGTTTCGGATAAACCCCCAGTAAATTTAGGTATTCAGAAATAATATTGGCCCTAAAACCTACACAAGGACAGGTGGATTCTAAATATCAAGTTTGGTAGAAATATATTCAGTAGTTTTCAAGTTATAAAAATTCTTACAATCAAACCGACAAACAGACACCAAAGTTAAGAAATATGCAAGTGGTCATTATTACAACTGAAACGGATAACTGTACGGAAATTCCGCCAAAATAGCCAATGTATAGACTGACGGTCGTTGCGATTATATTTATATAGATGACAGATAAGCATGGGCACGTTTGAAAGTGCAAACCTTCATTTCGAGATTTACTGCTCCTAAATGGTACGTCATACCAACAAACGGTTTGCACCCTCCGACGCCTCTTTTATCACTCTACATGTTTGGTGTTAAAATATTTTCTCCTATATCTCACATATTTATGGGTTCGATTGAGTTACGATATTTGAATGGGGGTGAAATTTGGGTACATTTTCATCATTTTACATTATTTTTCACATACTTATGTGGAAGCTAGAATCATGAAATTGGGTTTGCATATAGCCATTGGTCGTGTCAATGTGCGTGCCAAATTCGATGACTCTACCTTTCCTATAAGTGTGTCAAACTAAGTAATACACATGTAAAAAGCACAAAATTTATGAACCATCAAAATATACAGCCAAATCTACCCTATAAGGGAGAGCGACAGAGACGACAAAATATCACAGGACCAAAGTTGTAGATCACGCGAGATTGAACGGAGATCGTGCCATCCGTTTTGTGATAGGACTTACCGTTTAGCCGCGAAATACCTCGAAACGAAGGTCTGCACCGTCATTAAATTGCCTATATTTCGATATTATTCGGCATAAAAAGTGAAATATTTAAAGATCTTGGAAGTTTTCCGTAGGTTACCGGCTAAAACGTATAAATTTGCTTAATTTCAATTTTTCAGCTCTTGTGGCAGATTTTGAGGCAATCTTGATTTTGGGCGGGGGGTAAAATTTAGGAGTTCCAGGAAACTATAGCTAAAAAATATGCAGGTGGTCATTATTACTCCTTAAACGGAAAGCCGTACGAAAATTTCGCCAAAATAGTCAATGCACAGACACACGGTCGTTACGATATGATTTATCTAGTTAGATAAGGAATCTGCTCCACGTATAACACCTTCTGGGCTTTGTCCGCTAGACTTAGCCTGAAAACCGATCTTTCATGTTATCTCCCTTATTAATCCTCCCGTTGAAAAATGCACATGAGAAAAAGAAATTAGAATTGGTTTTCCAAACAGTTTGAACGATTTCCAGTCAGGTTGGTCTTGTACTTTATATATTGTGTGAGAGTAAAAATCACCATTTCAGTCCCCTATAAAACCCCAGTCCATTCCTGGAATTTGAAATGGTATAAACCTTAAAACCTACCCTTGGAGGGGTGGATGCTGAATATAAAGTTTGGTTCAAATATCTCAGTAGTTTTCAAGTTGTAAGAAGTACGCTTTACGCTCACCCGCTCTTGCATTAAGTCCGGTGGGAATTGTACCGAAAAACGGTCCGTTAATGATATCTCCGTTATTAATCCTGGTATCGAAATGATGCACATGAGAAAAAAAGGTTTAGAAATTAATTTCCATTAAGTTTGGTTGTGTATATTTTGAGGGAGTGCAAAATCACGGTTTCGGTTTTGTATAAACCCCCAATTAGTTCAGGGATTTAGAAACAATATTTGCCCTAAAACCTACTCAAGGACAGGTGGATTCTAAATATGAAGTTTGGTGGAAATATATCCAGTAGTTTTCAAGTTATAGAAAGACAGACAAACAAACAAACAAACACCAAGGAAACCTACCCTTGGACAGATGGATGCTATATATAAAGTTTGGTTCAAATATCTTCAGTAGTTTTCAAGTTGTAAGAAATACGCTTTACACGCACCCGCTGAAGACCGCTGGGATTTGTACCGAAAAACGGTCCGTTAATGATATCTCCCTTATTAAATCCTGTTATCGAAATGATGCACATAAGGAAAAAAGGTTTAGAAATTAAATTTCATTAAGGCAGGTAGATTTCCATTAAGTTTGGTTGTGTATACTTTGAGGGAGTGCAAAATCACGGTTCCGGTTTCGTAAAAGTCCCCACTCAGTTCAGCGATTTAGGAACGATATATGCGCAAAAACCTACCCAAGGACAGGTGGATTCTAAATATGAAGTTTGGTGGAAATATATCCAGTAGTTTTAGAGTTATAGAAGGACAGAGAAACAAACAGACAGACAGGCAGACTCCAAAGCTATAAATTATGCAGATGGTCATTATTACACCTGAAACGTTAACTGTACGGAAATTTCGCCAAAATAATCAATGTACAGACACACGGCCGTTACGATTTTATTTATATAGACTAGCAAATGTACCCGTGCTTCGCTACGGTATTCTGCCTTGTATACGAATATTGAAGTAAATACTGTACATGCAGTAAATAAGATTGTTTTAAAATAGCATGTCTCTTAGCGTTATCCGAGAAACAGCATGGAGAGGTCCCCATACCTTGTTTCCAATGTAAAATGCTTGTTACGGATTTGTGATGATAACGGCAGGCTCACTTGCCTACTGCCATTCACAGTCGAGTTGGGAAGTTTACATTATAATTGCAGGCCCCATTGCCTACTGCGTGGTCACAATCGATTTGGGGATTTTCCGTTACAATGGCAGCCCCACTTTCCTACTTCCAGACATATTACAAATTGAGGAGTTTTTATTATAATGGCAGGAAACTTCCCTACAACCAGTCAAAATTGAGTTGTGTAGTTATCATTATAATGACAGGCCCTTTTCCAACTGCCAGCCAGCTTACTGCCAGTCACACCAAGTTGGTGAGTTTCCATCAAAATAGCAGGCCAGTTTGCCTAATGCCAGTCACATTTTAGATGGGTACATCTGTTTATAACTGCGGGAACGCTTGTTTCACATTACTTTTGCCTACTTATGTATAAGCTAGAATCATGAAATTTGGTCCACATATGGCCCTCGATTGTGCCAATGTGCGCACCCAACTTGATGATCCTATCATTCCTATAAGTGTGTCAAACAATGAAATATACTTGTAAAAATCATCAAATTTATGAACAATCCAGAAATATGGACAAATCTAACGTATAAGGGAGAGAGGTACGACAACATGTCATAGGACCATAGTTGTAGATCACTCCGAATTGAAGGAGATTGTGCCATCTGTTTTGTGCTACGACCTACCGTTTAGCCGACAAATAGCTCAAAAGGAATGTCTGCACAGTCATTAACCTTTACACTGCTACGCCCGAGATATCTCGGGCGCGGTAATGCGTCACGTCCTTGCTGCGCCCGAGATATCTTGTCGGTAACTTTAGCTAAAGTTCTGAACAGGAAATATATACCTTTGGAGTTTACTTTGTTTTTCAAACTTGAGAAGCAGCAAGCTACATCTTTTAGCAGTATAATGGGCCGTCAGTCAAAACGGAGACTGCATTTTAACGCTATCTACGGTCAAATATCTGAAATAATGCACTCAGCTCAGCGCGCAAACTAAGTTGGCAGTCCCACAAAGCACCTGTATCCAGGGTTTGCAAAAATGGCTTCAAGTAGCGGACGGCGCGTTCTTTCCGAGTTCGAGCTTATAGAAGCTGTGAATACCCTTGAATCGGAAGATGAGTACTCAGATATCAGTGATTTGGGTAGTGATTACAGTTCTAGTGACAGTGATGACAGTGATAGTGCTGAGTCTCAAGTACCAGCTCCACAAGCCAGGAAAAGAATTCGTTCCGAACCTGATTTATTTCAATGGCGCATGGGTAATATGTTTAGTCCTGTAATACACACTTTTGATGACAGTTCATCGGGTATACCATTCGGTTTGATTCATGATGAACCAGCGGTTTTAGATGTACTTCAGTGCTTCTTTTCACGAGAAATCATGGAGCATATAGCAGTTGAAACAAACAAGTACTTTGTATTTGTTACGCAAACAATGCCACCGTCTCCAAGTTCAAGGCTACAGAAATGGAGGGAAACCACACCTGAAGAACTGTACGTCTTTTTCGCCGTGACAATGCTTATGGCAAGAATGAAGAAACTTACAATTCTTGAATACTGGTCAACTGATCCTCTAATAATGACCCCGCAGTTCTCGGATTTCATGTCTAGAGACAGGTATCTCTTATTATTGCGGTTGTTATATTTCAATGACAAAAACAGTCAGCCTGAAGGTGACCGGCTATATAAAATAAAACCTGTAATTGACCATCTCAGAAACAAATTCAGAGAAACATTCACCCCGTTTGAAAACATTTGCATTGATGAAAGTTTGACGCTTTTCAAAGGCAGGCTTTCATTCATTCAGTTTATCCCATCTAAGAGACACAGATTTGGAATAAAGGCATTTGTTATCTGCGATTGTGAGACCGGTTACGTGTTGGATTTTATTGTTTACACAGGGTCAACTACAGAAATAATTCCTGAACGTGAATTTGGGGTATCAGGTGCAGTTGTCTTGACGCTAATTGAAAGGTACTTGCAGAAAGGACATACACTGTGGATAGATAACTGGTATTCAAGTCCACAACTGTACGATCATCACACAAAAACAAAACCAACACATGTGGTACTGTCAGGAGAAACAGGAGGGGTATGCCGAAATTTACTACAAAATTGAAGAAAGGACAAACTGAATCAAAAGCGACAGATAACATGATTGCCATCAGGTGGTTCGATCGTAGGGAAGTTTGTATGCTGACCACGCGACATACAGACAAAATAATACCTACAGGGAAGACGGACAGACAGACAAGACTGCCTGTAGAGAAACCCATTGCGTTGTTGAGTATAATAAGTATATGGGTCCTGTTGACCGGTCAGACATGATGATCAGTTCTATAGAATGTGTGCGGAAGTCAATGAAATGGTACCTAAAGTTCTTTTTCCACCAGCTGGACATCACTGTTCTAAATTCTCATGCCCTCTTCAATGTCAAAACAGGACAGAACATATCATTAGGAGATTTGCAGCTACAGCTTATAAGGGAACTCATCCAGAAGTACCATGTATCTAGACAAACCAGTAAAAGAGGACGTCCTACATCTGGTGACCAGCCACTCAGACTAACGGAAAGACATTTTCCATCCCCAGTACAGCCTACTCCAAAGAAGAAATTTCCTACAAGATGCTGCCATGTCTGCTCCAACACAACAACTGGCGAAAAGAAGAGGCGAGAAACCCGGTACATGTGCATCAAATGTGACGTGGCCCTCTGTGTTCACCCCTGCTTCGAAATATACCACACAGTAGTGAAGTTTTGAAGACGGTACATTGGAGTGTCTGTTGTAAATTATGAAACAATTTGGTTTAAATTAGGTGAGTTGATGTTTTAGAACTTGGTGTTTTCACTACATTTCTTATTTTGGTCAACCCTGGCTTAAATTGAATTTTTGTTACATTACTGTAATAGTGAAATGTTCCTTGATTGCTTTTTATTATGAAATAATTAGTCATAACCGATCTATTCAAGGCGATGACCAGTGAGTACTTTGACTATTATGGACAACCCTGATTTGAAAAATAGCTAAAATGTCTCACATTCGTAACTGTTGGAAGAGTGTTGTCTAATTTGGTGAGAATTTAGCGCTTGTGCAAATGGAATATAGAATTTTTTTAATACGAAAGTGTATTTTTGGCTCACATGGACAACCGTGATTTTTTGTGTTGTTAATTTTTGTGAAAAAAGTAAAAATGAAATCTGTTCTGGAATTATTTGCCAGTTCATGTGAAATATCTTGCACAATTTTTTTTATTTTTCATGTATTGTGAGGCATTTTATTTTTAAAAAATAATTCAGCACCGAGGGTTCGGATAGTCGCTCACAATATTAGCAGCGAAAAGGTTAAAATTGCCTCCATATTCCGATATCTTTGGGGGTAAAAAGTGAAAAATTTGAACATTTTGGAATTTTTCCGTCGGTTAGGGACCAAAACTATAATTTCACCAAATTTTAATTTTCTACCTCGTCTGGCAGGTTGTGCCCCATCTTGATATGGGGGGACGGGGGATAAAAATACGAAATTCCCGAAAATTTTTAAGCCCACGAAACTTATAGGTTGTCGTTTTGGATAAATTATACGACTGCGTTCTTATGCTGAGCCCAAAATTTGAGCCCCCCCAGCATGCCCCCTTGAGGGAATTTTGAGAATTTTCGATTTTTCTAGGGATCCTGGGGTCATCAGCTTCTCCTGTACCAAGTTTCATATTTCTGAGATTTCTCCAAGTTACTCATTAATTCACGTCCTTTTTCATTTTTAAATATTTAAATATACATCGCTCCAGACCGACTTGCTTTTATATATTGTAGATTACATACTGTATAAAGTAGATGATTACAAATTACAATTTCATCAAATAATTCTCAGTCTGCACAATATTAACTCTCTTCCGAGCAGAATTTCTTAAGCGACATATGCCGGTTCTCACAAAATTGCACGTGGTATCGATCGCATAGCTTGCCACACAATGAACAACTACAGTCTACACATGGTTCATGGAATCGATCCGTGCAACAGACTTTGAAGTGAAAGCCGTGGATCGCAAACCTTGTCACGAGTGCCTCAGCTCGTAGTTCGCTTCCTTCCAGTCATTTGTCATCATCGCGTCTGTGCTGTAGAAGTCAATCCAGATGTCTTTCTTTTTCCTCTGGTGTTCGGAGACTATTTCTTCGTAAGCTGGCGTGGATGGCAGTCCAAGCTGTAGGCGGAGATCTTCCAAAAGCATCGTTTCGCTGCATAACTCGTAGATCAATCTGGATGGGGAAAATTTGGAGACGCCGAGGACTCGCTTCATATACGTGGTCTTAACATTTTCGATGTCCTTCAAGTTCGTTTTTGTAAGGCATTCCCAGATTAACTGTAACCCATACGTAGCTACGGGTATGATCTTAAATTTAAATAGTTCCATCGCTGTTCGGAGTGAAATCTTCCTGATATGTCTGATATCATTTATTGCAATCAGAGATGCGGCCACTCTATCTTTATCATGTGCAGAAAATGTTCTCCCTTGTGCCTGAAGAGTTATTCCCAGATATTTGAATCTGTTTACGTTGCTTCTCCCTGTTTGGCCGAGATATGTGAACCCACACTGTGTACACGTTAACCTATAAACACCAGATCTTGAGTTAACGTTGTTATTATTATTGACCTTAGTGTGGCTGAGGAATATGTTCTGGTTATTATTTACTGTCCTGAAGGCTTTTACACAAGGTATGTGGAACATTACAATGCTTCCAAACATAACAAGTATTCAGCCATGAGCCAGCATATGAGTGAAACCAGACATAAATTCACCTCAATAGAGAAAGATTTGACGATTGTAGAAGCCTAGGTAAAGGGAAATTATTGAGTGAGACGGAAAACTTGTACATTTATTTGGAGGAGACTTATAATAAAAATAATAATCTTAACGACATCATTGACAACAAAAATCTGTTATATGAGGCAGCTCCAAGGTTAATCCAGGCTGTAAATCAGAATAAAGTCCCCAGTATGTTTCAGTCACACCACGCATGCGCTCCAATTACCACGCCTAATGCTAGGCTCACCCAATCCAATTCGAGTAATGCCTTTCTAGCAACAACACAGGCGCACAAGTTAAAACGCACTCCCCTTTCCCCTCTACGCTCCACCCCTCCGTTACCGCATCAATACTTCACTAGGAGTAACAAGGTTAGTCGTTCAGACACAACCGGAACTAGGGATCCAGCTAACATCTGACTGGACAAGTAAGTTCATCCACACTTTTCGGGTATAACACTTTCATCTTTACAATTATTATGTGGGCTCTACATTCATCATTCTAAATTCCTTTTGTTCTCTTATTCAGTTACAGACAATATTCATAAATCCTCCCAAAGGTAGAACAATGTACTAACGGGAACATTAATCCAACAAGAATGGCACAAAATTCCAAGAAACATTTTATCAGATGAGCACCTGACTAATGAATGATATTGACAATATGTTCCAACATACACGTTTTTAACCTCTAAAATATTACCATCCAACCATGCTTCTTTCTAATGGGATATCCAAGCCCAACAAGATCAACATTATACCACGGTTCCGGTTTTGTAGCTGTGTACTTACGACATAGGTGACCATAACCATCTTTGGATGGTCACAGTTGTATAAACTATCAACCTAATGATTCATCCATACAGTTGGTTACGCTTTGGACAATTTCTAGTCATTTATGATAATTTTAATTGCTCCCCTGTCACAAATTCTGGGTTTTAATTGATGTACACATTATAAATCTATGTAAATATCACCTAAAGCACAACTTTTTGTAAAAAAAAAAATTAAGCATAAGACCACAGTATTTAGTTTTAAGTTCTAATGTTTAACTGGTTTAAAGACTTGACCTTAAGATTATTATTAGGCTGAAGATGCCAAAACTAGGGCAAAACATGTTCCTAATTAGTATACGTAATTCATGTAGGATTTATTCACTACAGAATATAATTGTATTGAATAGGTGGACACAGTAAATTTTATTCTTGAAAGAATTTTACTTAATTAACCGCAAAGTGAATTATCCGCACGTGAATTATCGGGAGTGCACTCTACTTCCTAAATTGCTTGGATGATTGATTTCCTTTAGATCCATACCTACTGCATAAAGATTTTAAGATTTTTTTAAAAATCACTGTATGATACATGTAATTCTGTTCTATTCCATAAGATTTTTTTAATCACTGTGTTTGATACATCATTGTATTCCATTCCATATATCATATTCTTGCTTTAGTACATACATACATACATACATACATACATACATACATACATACATACATACATACATACATACATACATACATACATTATCATTATAGACTGTTACGACTTTCAGCGTTCAGTCTGCAAGCTTCTGTGAATTTACTAAACGTCGCCACAATCCTCAATTTGCAACTAGTGTTGTGGCCTCATTTAGTCCTATACCTCTTATCTTTAAATCGTTAGAAACCGAGTCTAACCATCGTCGTCTTGGTCTCCCTCTACTTCTCTTACCCTCCATAGGAGAGTCCATTATTCTCCTAGGTAACCTATCCTTCTCCATTCGCCTCACATGACCCCACCACCGAAGCCGGTTTATGCGTACAGCGAGTTCATTCCTAAATTAGCCTTTATCTCCTCATTCCAAGTACCCTCCTGCCATTGTTCCCATCTGTTTGTACCAGCAATCATTCTTGCTACTTTCATGTCTGTTACTTCTAACTTATGAATAAGATATCCTGAGTCCACCCAGCTTTCGCTTCCGTAAAGCAAAGTTAGTCTGGAAACAGACCGATGTAAAGATAGTTTCGTCTGGGAGCTGACTTCCTTCTTACAGAATACTGATGATCGCAACTGCGAGCTCACTGCATTAGCTTTACTACACCTTGATTCAATCTCACTTACAATATTACCATCCTGGGAAAACACACAACCTAAATACTTGAAATTATCTACCTGTTCTAGCTTTGTATCACCAATCTGACATTCAGTTCTGTTGAATTTCTTACCTACTGACATCAATTTAGTCTTCGAGAGGCTAATTTTCATACCATACTCATTGCACCTATTTTCCAGTTCCAAGATATTAGACTGCAGGTTTTCGGCACAGAGTGCCATTAAGACCAAGTCGTCAGCATAGGCCAAACTGCTTACTATATTTTCCGCCTAACTGAATCGCTCCCTGCTATTTTATACCTTTCAGCAGATGATCCATGTAAACTACGAACAGCAAGGGTAAAAGATTACAGCCTTGTCTAACCCCTGTAAGTACCCTGAACCAAGAACTCATTCTACCATCAATTCTCACGGAACCCCAATTGTCAATATAAATGCCTTTGATTGATTTTAATAATCTACCTTTAATTCCATAGTCCCCCAGTATAGTGAACATCTTTTCCCTCGGTACCCTGTCATATGCTTTCTCTAGATCTACGAAACATAAACACAACTGCTTATTCCTCTTGTAGCATTTTTCAGTTACCTGTCGCATACTGAAAATCTGATCCTGACAGCCTCTCTGTGGTCTGAAACCACACTGGTTTTCATCCAACTACCTCTCAACGACTGATCGCACCCTCCCTTCCAGGATGCCAGTGAATACTTTGCCTGGTAAGCTAATCAATGAGATACCTCGATAGTTGTTGCAATTGTTCCTGTTCCCTTGCTTATAGATAGGTGCAATTACTGCTTTTGTCCAATCTGAAGATACCTTACCAACACTCCACGCTAATTTTACTACTCTATGAAGCCATTTCATCCCTGCCTTCCCACTATACTTCACCATTTCAGGTCTAATTTCATCTATTCCTGCTGCCTTATGACAATGGAGTTTATTTACCATCCTTTCCACTTCCTCAAGCATAATTTCACCCTTCCTCAAGCATAATTTCACCAATATCACTTTCCTCCTCCCCATGAGCTTGGCTGTTTGAAATACCACCTGGATAATTTCCTTTTACATTGAGAAGATGTTCAAAATATTCCCTCCACCTCTCCAGTGATTCCCTGGGATCTATTATGAGTTCACCTGAATTACTAAAAACACCGTTCATTTCCTTTTTCCCTCCCTTCCTAAGATTCTTTATTACTGTCCAGAAAGGTTTCCCTGCTGCTTGACCTAGCCTTTCCAGGTTATGACCAAAATCTTCCCGTGACTTCTTTTTGGATTCAACAACTATTTGTTTCGCTCTGTTTCTTTCATCTACATACAAATCCCTGTCTGTCTCGGTCCTTGTTTGGAGCCATTTCTGATAAGCCTTCTTTTTACGTTTACAAGCTGTTCTCACTTCATCATTCCACCAAGATGTTCGCCTTTTCCCATCTTTACACACAGTTGTTCCTAGGCATTCCCTTGCTGTTTCTACTACAGCATCCCTGTATGCCACCCATTCACTTTCTATATCCTGAACTTGCTTACTGTCTACTGTTTGGAACTTCTCACTAATCATATCCATGTACTGCTGTCGTGGAGATTTTCTACCCTTATTCGTTTGCAGACAGATTTCACTTTCTCTACCCTAGGCCTAGAGATACTTAGTTCACTACAGATCAGATAGTGGTCTGTATCATCGAAAAATCCGCCAAAAACTTACATTCCTAACAGATTTCCTGAATTCGAAGTCTATTAAGATATAGTCTATTATGGATCTGGTATCCCTAGCCTCCCATGTGTAGCGGTGAATAGCCTTATGCTTGAAGAATATATTCGTTACAGCTAAACCCATACTAGCACAGAAGTCCAGCAAACGCTTCCCATTCCCATTAGCTTCCATACCTTCCCCACATTTACCAATCACCCTTTTGTATCCTTGAGTTCTATTCCCAACTCTTGCATTGAAATCACCCATTAGCACTATTCTATACTTGCTGTTGACCCTGACCACGATGTCACTCAATGCTTCATAAAACTTTTCAACTTCATCCTCATCTTCACCCTCACATGGTGAATACACGGAGACAATTCTAGTCCTAATTCCTCCAGCTGACAAATCTACCCACATCATTCACTCATTTACATGCCTAACAGAAACTATGTTGGGTGCAATGGTACTCCTGATAAAGAGCCCTACCCCAGACTCTGCCCTACCCTTTCTAATGCCCGTCAAGTACACTTTATAATCTCCTATCTCTTCCTCGTTATCTCCCCTTACCCAAATATCACTTACTCCTAGCACATCCAGATGCATCCTCTTTGCTGACTCAGCCAGTTCTACCTTCTTTCTTCCATAAGCCCCATTAATATTGATAGCTCCCCATCAAATTCCATTTCGTTCGCCAAGTTGTTTACAAGGAGTCCCTCGCCTATCAAATGGGAGTGGGACTCCATTACTCCCATAGGTCCGAGGCTTGCTTAAAATGTTCTGAGCTCGGTAAATTCATGAAGCAGGATGCTACCCTACTTGCTCAAAATCCATGTGAGGATTTCTCCTCTAACGGGTTATGGACCACCGGTGAATTGTATAGTCCTAGCCGCCTGAGCACAAGGAGGGCCATGACTCAGAATATGTCCGAGATGCCCACTCCCTTCCATAGCAACTGGTATCCTGACTCTCAGGACCACTTACTAGGCCACTCAACCGTTGCCCATAGTTCACGAACTAGTACGTGACTACAGTAACCCACAAACATGAACCATTTGCTTTAGTAAATTTGTCTAATTTTCTGCTTCCTGTTTGACGTAGGTTGCTTTTAATAGTACTTTGTCGTAATCTTTCTGAGTAATTAGATTGATTACTTTTTTTACCAGGTGAAGAAAGTTGGCGAGAGATGGCACGTGAAGCAGTTGGAAATAATCCTCGGTTACAGCATGATCTAGTTTCAGTTGTTGGAAATTATGACCCTAGAGAAGCATATTACTTTGTAAATGAATTTAATATTCCTCGGAGCAGATGGCCATATTCCATAGAAAATTATTTCAAGTTCACTGTTGAAGCAAGGTAAGGTGGTTCTGTATTTTTTTATTTCTACTTGTAACTGATCTATAAATTGTACTAAAGCCATAACTTATTTATTGCACTTGGGATAACAGCTGAAGTCTTGACCTACAGCCAGAATTGTTCTAGGAGCTGCAAAACGTATTATATGAGTAGGGAGGCAGTGCCAAATACATATGCAGATGTGCTAAGTCTCCTGATTTTTCATCGTTCTTCCCGATCTCCCGATTGCCGGGACCAATCTTCCGATTTTCAGAGCTGCAAGATCTAGTGTGCTGTAAGAGCATCAAATATCTATATATAAGGGGAACTGTGCTTTGTTAGCAGCTTCCTGGCAGTATTTATGACACTGTGGCATATATTTACTGTATGCGAGTGTTGTCTAGTGAATTTGTGATCATTTTACATTTATTTTTTAATGTAAGTCTATTGTGTTTTTTATGCCATAGGCGATAGTCATCTTGTTTTGCCCTCAATCCGTAGATAACATTACTAAGAGAGCCACTCGATATATTTATTTACTATATTTGCATTTGCCCTAAGTGTCAGCTGTTTTGTTCTATCTGCCATCAATGCCATGGAAACTATGACAAAGACAGAAACTATGCATGCTCTTATTGACGTATTTTGGACCATCTTTAAAACGGGCAAATCAGCAGCGTCTGTACTCCAGTGGAACGACTGCGAATGACATCTGTTCTCCATATTAGGGGCGGCCTAAATATCACTTGGCAGTAGGTATAAAATGCCCTCAATGACAGGCTAAGCAACCAGCCGGTTGAGGTAGTTTTCGTCGCATCTGTGGCTACATCTTCTCGAAATTCGGAACATGCTAGGGCTTCCCCCAAAGCAACGTGCGCCACTTGCGCTTGAGTGACGTGAGAAATGTGCAAGGGTTACCTTCCCATGGATGGGGTAGGTTAAAGAAGTTAGTCCAACAAGGGCAATTAAAAGTAAGATTTGCTACACTAAATATTGGAACTTTGACTGGCCGACGTTGTGAGCTAGCAGAAATGTTGGAGAACAGACATGTTGATATTGCCTGCATACAGGAGACCAAGTGGAGAGGTTCCAAGGTGAAAGAAATTGGAGATGACTACAAACTCATCTATCATGACACCAGCACAACATCGAATGGTGTGGCAATAGTGGTTGGCTTACGCTACCGCAACAACATCACAAGTGTCGTCAGAATGTCGGATAGGCTCATGTCTGTCAAGATTGATTTAGTATCAATAACTGCCCATATCATATCTTGCTATGCACCTCAAACTGGATGCACAGAAGATGAGAAGGATGAGTTCTGGAAGAGTCTTGATGTCCATCTTGGAACAATTCCTCCAGATGAGTTCATTTTCCTTGGAGGGGAATTAAATGGACATGTCGGATCTCAACGAGATGGATACGGGCGATGTCGTGGAGGAGATGGTCTTGGCATGCGAAACAATGAGGGATATCGTATACTTGATTGTGCAGAGGCTCATGACCTAGTTGTGACCAACACATTTTTCAAGAAAAGGATAACACATCTAGCTACATATACCAGTTGTTGGAGATTCATAGAAAAGGACTCGTACACACTCTAACGGCGTTATGTGATTTGGATATGCAATCTCCCTGTACATAGTTTAGTATTTCAAGTATGAGCTCCTGCTATCTAGCGGAGCTACTGGGAACTGCCATATCGCTTGTATTTATGCTTTTGTTTTGTACTGGTTTGTAGTAAGTAAGAATAAAGATGGCAGCCATGACGAAGTAAAGTGATTCAGTGTTTTATTTATAAGTGATATCCCCAACATTTATGGTGCCGAAATAACCCATCTGTTCAAGTTACGATACGTTTCATCACGAACTTTCAAGATTTGGAGAACTTTCACGCCAAGTAACCACGGTTCTCCTGTAAGGGGAATATTTCATCACGCCACTCGACCCAGGATCA
The DNA here is from genome assembly GCF_040414725.1 of Anabrus simplex. Lineage (NCBI taxonomy): Eukaryota > Metazoa > Arthropoda > Insecta > Orthoptera > Tettigoniidae > Anabrus > Anabrus simplex. The sequence goes on along the minus strand of NC_090268.1, from coordinate 340,248,948 downwards.
CGATGAGTAGAACAGTTATTTCTTCTGAGATACAATGTACTGAATCACTAACGTAGCATGCTATATGGGGATTATACGGCATTATTGCATTGGTGTAGATATTATTTCTGCATGCTTCAAGAATATCGTTCTTCTAAAACAACCTCACGCCGGTCTGTGTGACAAGTGCTGCCATCTACTGGAAACAAGGCGGACTATTACCGGCCCAACTACCTACTGTCACGGGAACAAAGCCCTGCCTGCAGCACGTTCATCTGCACCCCCTCCTCAGCCGTCATAAATTGCCCGTCTGTCACACCCTCAGCGATGTCTATACAAGACCTGTCCCTTCTGAAAAGAAAGCGAACTACTCTGCGAGCTAATTTAACGCGCTTTGTCAATCTTTTAAAAGACAAAACAAGTACACCAGACTATGACGAAATAGAATATCTTCGTGATAGACTTCAGAACACTTTGCAATTATTAGTTTCCTCAGATGATGTTATACACGACCAGTTACCCGACACAGATTATGAAACAGATGTACAGGCATGTGAAAACTATGTCGACAGTGCAACAAGAGCTATACAGCATGCCAACAAAGTTCTTACACGGAAACCGGCAGAGACAAATGCGTCAGCATCCATTCCCAGTTCTAGCTATTACGTTCCACCCCCAGTTGTTCCAGAATTTAAACTCCCGACAATACACATTGAGCCATTCTCAGGTGACATAGAGTCCTGGTCTCGTTTCTGGGAACAGTTCGAGACAGCAGTTGACAACAACACCACGATTCCAGACATTAGCAAGCACGTGTTATTACGAGGATATCTACGAGGGGAACCCAAGCAACTCGTCGATGGTATAGCACTTAGTTCAGAAACGTACGCCCAGGTCAAGACTCTACTTACTGAACGTTATGGCGACAAGGATAAAATAATTCAGGCTCATCTGAACTACCTGGAGAATTTACCACCCACATTATCAGAGAATCCTGATGATCTCAACGTGACATACCTGGAGTGCCACCGTAGAGTTCAAGCCCTCAAGGCGCTCGGCGAAGACATTAATGTTTACGGACGCGTGATTGCCCCGAAGATTTTACGAGCTTTCCCAGCGGCAATCTGCACACGTTGGCTAATTCACGCAAAGCGCAACAAAATCTCCGAAGGTCATATGATGTCTCTGATAGAATTTCTTCGTGAGGAGGTAGAAGCGGCCCTTAGCACTCAGAAACTCAGGGGAGAGACCAGCATCGCACTTCCATCACTTTACCAACCTACAGCAGCTGCTCTCCAAGTCAGTACTAAGCCACAAAAGTTAAGAAGGGAGCAGAACAAGCCCACAATAACACCATTCTGTGCCTTCTGCGAAAGCAGAGGTCACTGGGCACAGGGATGCACACAAGTAGTCCTACCCCAAGCTAGGGTGGAGAAGCTGAAACTCTCCAAAAGATGCTTTCTCTGCCTCAATCGAGGTCACAACGTCCAGAACTGCAACAAGAAGGGCAGAGTGTCATGCTCTAAATGCAAACAACTTCACCACGTGTCCATCTGCAACCAGAGCCAATCCCAGTCAACTTCTGTCGGAAAGATTGAAACAGGGCCACCCAGTTTTTCATTTCTGCAGACAGCCCGTGTTCAGATACAAGGACCAACAGGGACACACAAAATCACACGATGCCTCCTAGACGCTGGAAGTCAATCAAGTTTTATTGCCACGTCATTATTGGACACTCTACAGCTACCAGTAATCTGTACTCGAGACCTAGCAGTCACAGCCTTCGAAACAACTAGCAATAGCTTTCAGCCACGTCGACTCACCCAATTTGAAATTATCGGATTGTCGACAAAAACCGCCGTCACTATCACAGCTTTCGAAAGTGCCAACACTTATTCATCTCACCCAGCAGTCACTCTTAACCACAGCAATCTGCCACTCGCTGATCCAAAAACCAACGACGCAGATGACTTGCCGATTGAAATCCTTATTGGTGCAGACAATTATTGGAAATTCGTGAAACTAGATCCACCACAGCCCATCACACCCTCCTTAGTCCTACTTCCAACAATCTTCGGTTGGGTCCTCACAGGCAACCGTTCTGGTACCACTGTCAATCATGTCATGACGAACCACGTCTCAGTCAACAATGACGAGATATCTGACGACTCCATGCGACGTTTTTGGGACCTCGAGACAATCGGCATTCGAGAGACGAAACACAGACAACTAGACGACACGGATGCTGCTATTCTTCCAGAGTTCCACGACAATTACTGCATCCACGACGGACGAAGAGTCGTATCCCTTCCTCGCAAACGGGATATAGTCTTATCCGATAATTTGGCAACAACCGAGGCAAGGTTTCGAACACTACAGAGACGGCTACATCAAGACGCAACTTTCAAGAACATGTATCAGACGCAAATGTTGGACTGCGTGCTTCGAGAGCAAGTGGAGCTAGCCCCCGATACCGCAATCCCTGGAAATATGTTTTATCTGCCACACCATGCCGTCAAGAAGGAGAAACGAGATGCCACTAAATGGAGGATAGTGTACGACGCTTCCTCTCACGAACCAGGATTCCCATCCCTCAACGATACCCTCCACATGGGTCCAAATCTCCTACCCGAAATTTTTGCCACTCTCTTAAGGTTTCGATTGCATCGAAAGGCCATCGCATGTGACGGTACCCAGGCGTTCCTCCAGCTAGCCCTAGACGAAAAAGATAGAGATCTCACCAGATTTCTTTGGTACCGCATCGACACCACTACAGACGGAACCTACACGACGACAGAGGACGTCGTAACGTACCGATTCACCCGCCTACCCTTTGGCCTCACCTGTAGCCCGTTCCTCCTCTCAGCCACTCTCCGTGAACTAGCTACCCTACACTACAACACTTATCCCACGGCAGCGCCTCTCCTAGATGCTTGCACATTTATGGATGACTTCACTGCCAGCGTAGAAGACGACAATACGGCCGTTACTCTTTATTATGAACTGACAGCCCTCCTGCGCCACATTTGACTCCCACTCTCCAAATGGGTCACGAATTCCTTGCCATTAATGAACATTTGGAAAGCAGAAACTCGAGAAGTCGTACTGCAGACACGAGTATTAGGTATCGACTGGAATGCGGAATCAGACCAACTCTTTACAACCCCAGGTGACGTCACTGCAAAACTATCCACACAGCCAGCAACTAAACGACAGTTACTGAAAGCCACCGCACGCTTCTACGACCCACTTGGACTATTTTCACCCGTGTCAATCACTGCCAAAATCCTTTTCCAAGATACTTGGTGCCAAGGACTGGCATGGGAAGAAATTTTACCGCCTAATCTCGCCCATCGATGGAACGATTGGCTCTCACACCTACAGTACCTCTCTCCAATCCGGATACCACGATGGATTGCCATTTCAAATTCCGGTACAGACATATCACTGCACGTGTTTTGCGACGCCTCCGAAAGAGCATACGGCGCCGCATTGTACGTCCGGTCACTTGTCAATGACGCTTACACTGTTCGCTTAGTTTGCAGCAAGGCCAGACTGTCCCCTGTGAAGAAAGTGACTCTTCCCAGGCTCGAATTGTTAGCAGCCTTGGTCGGTTCCCGACTTCTACATTATTTTTACGAAGCCACTGGAGTAACGTCCATCCCTGCCACGTTATGGAGCGATTCTACAGTCACACTGGGGTGGATAAGAAGTAATCCCAACCGTTGGAAGACATTTGTCTGTAACCGAGTGACTGAAATTTTGACTCATACCACGTCCAGTCAGTGGAGACACTGTCCCGGAATCAATAACCCAGCTGACCACCTTTCTAGAGGACTTCAAGCACACCAACTGGAGTCCTTGGACTCATGGTGGCACGGACCTTCGTGGTTGAATGGACCTTCCTATATGGCCCAGCAAGGTATCACATGGAAGTTCATTGCCCCACGTGCCGCTTGGTGAGGAGGATGGTGGGAAAGACTAATTGGCCTCACCAAGCGATGTCTACGGAAAATACTTGGACGTTCCACTATTGATGATGAAGGGCTACGGACTGTTTTGACCAGCATAGAAGCCGTATTAAACACAAGACCCTTGACGCAACATGATGACAATGGTGGTGTATTGACTCTAGCCCACTTCCTCGTTGGCGATCGACTCACCACGATACCTACTGGACCAGAACCACCCAGGCGAGACCTTGTTAGAACCTTCAGACTACTCCAGCGAATGACTGACGACTTCTGGAAGCGTTGGAGTAAAGAGTATTTGCTACTATTACGGAATTTTCACGAAGTTCGCCAGCCCAGAGACCACGGGTCAAGAATCAGAGTCGGTGACGTAGTTTTACTACAAGAGGATACACGCCCAAGACACATGTGGAATAAAGCACGGGTCGAAGAATTACGCGAAGGACGTGACGGGAGAACTAGAACGGTTATTCTTCGCACCTCGGACGGAAACAATGTGACACGACCTGTCCAGCTGGTCATCCCACTCGAGATAGACCAGGGTGGGGAGGATGTTGGAGATTCATAGAAAAGGACTCGTACACACTCTAACGGCGTTATGTGATTTGGATATGCAATCTCCCTGTACATAGTTTAGTATTTCAAGTATGAGCTCCTGCTATCTAGCGGAGCTACTGGGAACTGCCATATCGCTTGTATTTATGCTTTTGTTTTGTACTGGTTTGTAGTAAGTAAGAATAAAGATGGCAGCCATGACGAAGTAAAGTGATTCAGTGTTTTATTTATAAGTGATATCCCCAACACCAGTGGAGGTCATGCAACTCAAATCGATTACTGGACGGTTCGACAACAAGATCTAAAGATGGTAATGGATACCAAAGTGATCCCAAATAACAGCATTGTCCCCCAACACCGCTTGCTTGTTCTGATATTCGAAGAACTGTCAAACGTTCTAAGACACCTAAAACTGGACCTGAGCATATCAAGTGGTGGAAAATGAATTTTCACAAGAACGAAATGAAGACAGCATTAACCAACTTCTTAGTGAAGCCTGATCAGTCAGTTGAGGACATGTAGGAAGATGCTGTAAAACAGATACATCAGGCAGCAACAGTAACTGTGGGAAAAACAAAACCCAGGCGAAAGTACATTGATAAACAGACTTGGTGGTGGGATGATGAAGTCCAACAAGCTATCAAGGAGAAAAAGACTTGGTGGAAGACACACCTGGATACTGACCTTCAGAGGTATAAAGTGCTGAAATCAGCAGCGAAAAGAGCAGTGGCTGCTGCAAAAGATCGTTGTTACCAAGATCTGTACGACCAGCTTGACACACCAGCAGGAGAAAATAACGTTTATCGCTTTGCGAAGTCCTGTAAGCGTTCAACCCAGGACATTGGATACGACATGCATATCAAGGAAGCTGACAACAAATTACTATGAGACCAACAAGCTATCCTTCAACGATGATCAGACTATTTTGCAGATATCAGCAATAAAGAATTTGATCATCCACCGATTGCAAGCTCTGATCCCGTCTATGGACCCGTGCCCTTGATTATGGCAGAGGAAGTAATGATTACCATAAAGAACATGAAAAATGGTAAAGCAATTGGCCCAGATGACATACCAGCAGAAATCTGGAAAATTCTTGGCAAGTCTGCTGCAGAATTCCTTGCCGCACTCTTCAACCAGATCATCATCGAGAACAAACTTCCCTGTGCATGGACAACTGGCACGACAGTCCCAATCTGGAAGGGTAAAGGAGACGTGAGCGACTGCTCAACATACTGCCCTATTCGACTCCTCTGCCATACACTGAAGATATTTGAACGAGTGTTGGACAACAGGCTCAGAAACATTGTCACAGTAACATCCAACCAGTGTGGGTTTGTTAAGGGCTGCAGCACAATCGATGCCATCCATGCCACACATCTATTGATGGAAAAACATAGGGAGAGGCAGAAGAGTGTACACATGGGATTTCTGGACCTAGAAAAAGCATTTGACCGAGTCCCGCATGACCTCATCTGGTGAGCTCTTCGTAGTCATGAAGTCCCGGAAGCCTATGTAAGCTGGGTACAACTTATGTATCATAATACAACTAGTGTGGTCCGGAGTCCAGCTGAAATCTCTCTGCCTTTTGATATCACCGTGGGTGTACATTAGGGCTAAGCTCTATTGCCTTTATTATTTATCCTCTGATTGGATACAGAAGCGGCTGACATACAGACATTGCATCCCTGGACCGTTCTTTATGCGGATGATGTGGTACTTGCCCAGCAAACACGCCTTGGACTCCAACGCCAGACACAAACTTGGAACGACAAATTAGCTGAGAGTGGTCTGCGCCTCAACACCCAGAAAACCGAATACCTAGAATGTGGCCCCCAAACTTGTAGGACCATAAGGATCAATAATCAGGACTTGCAGAAAACCATGCATTTTAAATACCTAGGGTCAGTTGTCACTTCGAACTGTGATCCCACTTTTGATACCCGAGCGTGAGTAAATGCAGCTTGGCTCAAGTGGAGACAAGTCACCGGAGTCCTCTGCGGTCCATCCAATCCAATCCAATCCAATCCATTCCAGTCCAATCCAATCCAATCCAGTCCAGTCCAGTCCAATCCAGTCCAATCCAATCCAATCCAGAAGCCTCTATGAATTTACTAATTGCCACCACAATCCTCTATTTGTGAATAGTTCTGTGGCCTCGTTTAGTTCTACAGGATTGGGGCAAAAGTCATGGCAACTATTTTTTTTCTTGTAGATATGTGAACGGATCACAAACGTATATGTGTCGTGTGGAAGTTCTGCAGGCATAATGTGTATGCAGAACAACAGATGGCTCTGTGATAGCTGGTAGTAGCGCAGAGAGGGCTGTGAAATCAGTCACTTGGTGAGTGTCGTGCGAGATGGAAGTAACCCCTGTTGAGCAGTGCGCTTACATCAAAATAGCCGTTCTCCGAGGGAGCAATGTGATGGAATGTCACAGTGAATTAGTGGAAGCCCTTGGGAATAATGCCCTACCATACCATACAGTAACATGGTGGGTAGGAAAGTTTCAGCAAGGACGTGTTTCAACCAGTGATGAGCAACGTTTGGGACCACCTGTCACTGTGTGGACCGACGTGGTATGTGCCTTCATCGAGCAGCTCCTGGATGAAGACAGTTGGTGGACGCTACTGGAGTTAAAGAGGGCAAGTGGCATCGAGAAACGCACCATCCACAGGATATTGCGTAATGAGCTGTAACTGCGCAAAGTCGCATCGTGGTGGGTACCGCATGCACTGATGGAAGTTCAAAGGTGGGTGCGCTATGCAATATGCTCTGACCACCTTGCATGCTGGCAACAGGACTGCGATCAATTCTTGTCACGAATAATAGCCATCGATGAATTTTGGGCCAGGGTATACGAACCAGAACTGACACATCAGTCTGCAAAGTGGCAACATGCTGGATCACCAAGGAGGCAGAAGGTCCGTCAGAATCCTTCCCCAGTCAAATTGATGGTGATCGTTGCGTATGACGTCAGGGGTGTCATTGTTTGCCACTTTATTCCACATGGTAGAACAGTGACCGCACAGTACTACAGGGACTTTGTGGTGTGACAGGTACGATGTGGCATTTAGGAGAAATGTCCAGATCTTGTTGACAGTGCAATAATCCTGCACGACAATGCAAAACCACATAAAGCAGATTGTGTAGGGCAGCTACTGCGACGTTGGGGATAAGAAGAATTGGAGCACCCACTGTACTCTCCAGACATTTCGCCCTGTGACTTTGATATCAATCGAAAGATTAAGGAACCACTACGTGGTAGGCGGTTTGCAACATCAGAGGACATTGCTAATGCTGTGCACCAACAGGTGACCCGATTCTCACATGGTGCGTCAAATGCTGAGGCAGATGGTACTCGGTGCCTCCCACATTGTTGGCAGCGTGTGGTGTCAGTAGCAGGGGACTACTTTGATGGTCTTTGGGCCCAGGTTTGTCATGTCAACTTTATGTGTACTGTGTTGTCATTCTTTTGCACCAGGAAGGCCATATTGCCCTGTATACTACCGTAATAAATTAGTGTGTTACGATATTTCAGTGCTATTCATTGTCCACACATGTAGTTAACACCTTGTCCTTTCATCTGTATAAGTCACATTTTCCAACCGGACTGGTATCTTCAACAAAAAAAAATTAGTTGCCATGACTTTTGCCCCAACTCTCATATATCTCTTATCTTTAAATTGTTAGAAACTGAGTCTAACCATCATCGTCTAGACCTCCCTCTACTCCTCTTACACTCCATAACAGAGTTCATTCTTTTCCTAGGTAACCTGTCCTCCTCCATTCGCCTCACATGACCCCATCACCAAAGCCAGTTAATGCAAACAGCTTCATCCATCAAATTCATTCCTGACTTGGCCTTTATTTCCTCATTCCGAGTACCATCCTGCCATTGTTCCCACCTGTTTGTACCAGCAATCATTCTTGCTACTTTTATGTCTGTTAATTCTTACTACTTTTATGTCTGTTACTTCTAGCTTATGAATAAGATATCCTGAGTCCACCCAGCTTTCACTCCCATAAAGTAAAGTTGGTCTGAAAACGGGCTGATGTAAAGATAGTTTTACCGGGCGAGTTGGCTATGCGGTTAGGAGTGTGCAGCTGTGAGCTTAAATACAGGAGATAGTGGGTTCGAACTCCACTGTCAGCAGCCCCGAAGATGGTTTTCCATGGTTTCCCATTTTCACACCAGGCAACGGCCACTTTCTTCCCACCCCTAGGCCTCCCCTATCCCATCATGGTCATAAGACCTATCTGTGTCAGTGCAATATAAAGCAAATTATTTAAAAAAGAGAGAAAAAAATACTGTTGATTTCAACTGCAAACTCACTGCGATAACTTTTCTGCACCTTGATTCAATCTCACCTACTATCCTGGAAGAATACATCCTAAATACTTGAAATTACCTACCTATTCCAACTTTGTATCCCCTGTCTAACATTCAGTTCTCTTGGATTTCTTACCTACTGACATCAATTTCGTCTTAGAAAGGCTAACTTTTATACCATACTCATTGTACCTATTTTCAAGTTCCATGATATTAGACTGCAGGCTTTTGGCACAATTTGCCATTAAGTCATCAGCATAGGCCAAACTGCTTACTACATTTTCACCTTACTGAATCCCTCCCTGCCTTTTTTTGCAGATGATCCATGTAAACTATGAACAACAAAGGTCAAAGATTACAGCCTTGTCTAACACCTGTAAGTACCCTGAACCAAGAACTCATTCTACCATCAATTCTCACTGCAGCCCAATTATCAGCATAAATGGCTTTGATTGATTGTAATAACCTACTCTTAATCCCATAGTCCCCCAGTATGGCGAACATCTTTTTCCTCGTCACTCTGTCATATGTTTTCTCTAGATCTATGAAACATAAACATAATTCTCTATTCCTTTCGTAGCATTTTACAATTATCTGGCACATACTTAAAATCTAATCCTGACAGCCCCTCTGTGGTCTGAAACCACTCAACCACTCTCAACCACTAATCGCACCCTCACTTACAAGATGCCAGAAAACTCCTTGCCTGGTACACTGATCAGTGAGATACCTCGATAGTTGTTGTAATCCATCTTTTTCCCTTGCTTATAGGTAGGTGCAACTATTGCTTTTTCTCACAGCATTTCCTTGCTGTTTCTACTACAGCATCCCTGCCTTCCCCCTTATACTTCATCATTTCAGGTCTAATTTCATCTGTTCCTGCTGCTTTATGACAATGGAGGTTATTTACATCCTTTCGACTTCCTCAAGTGTGATTTCACCAACATCATTGTCCTCCTCCCCATGGGCTCGACTGTTTGCTATGTCACCAGGAAGATTTCCTTTTACATTGAGAAGATTTTCAAAATATTCCCTCCAACTCTCCAGTGATTCCCTGTAATATATCTACCCAAAATGCTATTCGTTTCCTTTTTTCCCCTCCCTTCCTCAGATTCTTTATTACTATTCAGAACGGTTTCCCTGCTTCTTGACCTAGCCTTTCCAGGTCATTACCAAAATCTTCCCACGACTTCTTCTTGGATACAGTAACCATTTGTTTCTCTCTGTTTCTTTCCTCTACGTACAATTTTCTGTCTGCATCAGTCCTTGTTTGGAACCATTTCTGATAGGCCTTCTTTTTACGTTTACTGTCTGCCCTCACTTTTATCATTCCATCAAGATGTTCGCTTTTTTCGATTACACACAATTGTTCCTAGGCTTTTCCTTGCTGTTTCTACTACAGCATCCCTGTGTGCCATCCATTCTCTTTCTATATTCTGATCGGCCTTACTGTCCATTGTTTGGAACATTTCACTAATCATATCCATGTATTTCTGTCTAATTTCCTCATCCTAGAGATTTTCTACCCTTATTCTTCTGCAGACAGATTCCACTTTCTCTATCCTAGACCTAGAGATACTTTGTTCACTACAGATCAGTTAGTGGTCTGTATCGTCAAAAAATCACTAGAATACCCGCACATTCCTAAGAGATTTCCTGATTATGATATAGTTTATTATGAATCTGGTACCCCTAACCTCCCATGTGTAGCAGTGAATAGCCTTATGCTTGTAGAACATTCATAAATGCTAATCCCATACTAGCAGAGAAGTTCAGCAAACGCTTCCTATTCCTGTTAGCTTCCATATTTACCAACCACCCTTTTGTATCCTTCAGTTCATTCCAATTCTCGCATTGAAATCGCCCATTAACACTTACTGTTGACCCTGACTATGTCACTCAATGCTTCATAAAACTTGAAAACTTCATCCTCATCTGCACCCTCACATGGTGAATACACTGAGACAATTCTCATCCTAATTCCTCCAGCTGCCAAATCTACCCATATCATTCGCTCATTTACGTGCCTCCCAGAAACTATGTTGCGTGCAATATTATTCCTGATAAGCAGCCCTTCCCCGCACTCTGCCCTTCCCTTTTTAACTCCCGTCAAGTACACTTTATAATCTCTGCCTCGTTAACTCCCCTTACCCGAATATCACTTACTCCTAGCTCATCCAGATGCATCCTCTTTGCTGACTCAGCCATTTCTACTTTCTTCCATAAGCCCCAGCTCTCTATCAAATTCCATTTTGTTCGCCAAGTTGTTTCCAAGGAATCTCTCGCCTCTCAAATGCAAGTGGGACTCCATTACTCCCATAGGACTTGCTTAACCCGCCATTGGTCGAGCCTTATTTTTATTATTTCATTATTATTTTTTTCACTAATTTTTATTAAGTTTTTAATACAATACACCTTTCTTTTTCAAGGAAGTATGTAAATGTTAATTTCTTACAATTTCATATTACATTGAGTTTATAACATGCAAGGAAAAGAGAGGGAAACTACCAATGTATTAATATAAACTGAAGTATATACAAACATTTTAGACTTAACAATAAAGCATACTACTGTTTCAACATTATATTTGTCTATGATTAGTAGTGGCAGTTTTGTGTTATTATTTTTACAAATGACCTATTACACAGTGTTTATTAAACAAAGTAATAAATAAAATAAATATTACCACTAATCTAAGCTAACAACTAACAGTTCAAACACATCAGTAGTCTCTCAAAGTCCCATTTCTCTAAGATCCAGCTGTCTCATTCAGAGTTGCTATTTTCTGTGGCTGCCCCATTGTTGCCATTGCACAGATGACAGATTTTTATTGTGTGCTGTCCACAAATGGGTGATATACATTTTATATATCTGACAGTCAAAAATATATATTTTTTTCTCTTTGGGCAAAAACCACATTTTTTCCTTTCACCAGTTCTCACACACTGCGATGGTGCTAGCGTCCCGTTTTCAATTCCAAGATACTTCCTATTTTTAAGTCGAAGATCGTTTTTCAGACTGTTGTATGAGGCTCTTATGGTCATGTGTGCCTTTATGAGATCTAGACCTAAGGTTTTTAAGTATTTTCTTCTTGAGGGCTTTACTCCAGTATTGCAACTTAGAATGATTTGTGAATTTATCCCACCAATGTCAAGAAGAGAAAAAAATATTCTAAGAGGCCACCTAATGAGATTCTTGCAACTGAGTATTCAGACTTAATGCCATCGACAACATCCACTCCGTCTTTGGTAAAGTTATAGAAAGTCACAACAATAGGTTTTTTAGGTCCCCGGAAGCTTCATCAATGTCATCAGAATCTTGCATCGTCGATAAAAGGATGACATTCCGATATTTCTTAGGAGCATAAGATACGACCATTGCGTTCTCACCAAATGCAAAGAGACTACTATAAGGAGGCCTTTGCCTAGTGTTTACAGTTTCTAAAGATAATTCCTCTTGTTTTTCTTTAATGTCGCTACGACCGTCAAATTATTTTGAGTAGCCAACTCGTTTGCAACAGGCACGGAGGAGAACAAATGTCCATTGTCATGGGTTGACCAGAGCCTTGAATCGGTAAAGTCATCCTCTTCACAACAGCACTTGGTTGACATCCACAATACACTTCAATATTGTGTGTATAAAACATTCTGGCATCTACTACAGCAAACATCTTGAAACCGTATTTTGCCGGCTTGTTTGGCATGTATTGCCGAAAAGAACACCTTACTCGAAAAGACTAACATTTTGTCCAGTGTCACATATTCTCCTACGCTATAGTTATTCAAACATCTCTGTACAAATCCATCAAATACATTCCTTATGGGCACCAGTTTGTCAAGTGCTTTCCTCCTTTGTCTTGTGATTTCATCATCAAAGCAAAGGGCTCCAAGCAATAAATAAAATCATCTGTAGCTCATGACAAGACAAAATATTTTAGGTGCAGTTGCACCATTTGTCCACAAATCTAACATGTTTACGTAGGAAGATTTCATCATCCCAGCCAGATATAGCAAACCGAATTCTAAGAATTTCACAATTAAGTATTTATTTATTTTCCACCTAGTCGATACAATGATTGCTTAAGGCAATTTTTAATGGTCAAAAGTGGTACATGTTTCGTATATTATCAACATCTTCAGCCACATAACACTGTTTAGATGAAAAATATATAAAATTGACGAAGTAATGCTTTAGAGGAAGTGTCCTTAAAATTAACATAAGATTGACAAGATTAAAACAAACAAATAACTCAAGAGAAAATATATAAATTATTTCTACAATAGAAAGCAGTCGTCAAGGAAACACTTGTACAATATTCCATAGAGAAATTGTCCTAATAAATAATCTTTTCTTAATAATTCATGAAACAAGATCAATTTATAAATTAAAAATTATAGGTACAATTTATAAGTAATTATCGAAATGAAGAAATCCTGATATCACAGTGCGGCTCTTATTATTAACGTAGATGAAAATATAACTAATTCCTAGTTATCAAATCTTATTAAGCCTGCTTTCCTTTGGAACAGTAACTCCTGTCATTCTTTCACAGTTTTGCGCCGGGTGTAATATTGATGATGCGTTCTTCCTTGCCCTTGCACCTGAGGAGGTGGAGGAGCAGGGGATATAGGTGTGTCAAGAATTTCCTTGCTGTCACTTATAGCTTCAACTGAGGAGGAATAAGTTGTAGGGCTATCTGTAGGTGGAGAAATTCCAATTCTTTTTTCTTGATCCTTCTTGACACACCTATATCCCCCGCTCCTCCACCTCCTCAGGTGCAAGAGCAAGGAAGAACGCATCATCAATATTACACCCGGCGCAAAACTGTGAAAGAATGACAGGAGTTACTGTTCCAAAGGAAAGCAGGCTTAATAAGATTTGACAACTAGGAATTAGTTATATTTTCATCTACGTTAATAATAAGAGCCGCACTGTGATATCAGGATTTCTTCATTTCGATAATTACTTATAAATTGTACCTATAATTTTTAATTTATAAATTGATCTTTTTTCATGAATTATTAAGAAAAGAATATTTATTAGGACAATTTCTCTATGGAATATTGTACAAGTGTTTCCTTGACGACTGCTTTCTATTGTAGAAATAATTTATATATTTTCTCTTGAGTTATTTGTTTGTTTTAATCTTGTCAATCTTATGTTAATTTTAAGGACACTTCCTCTAAAGCATTACTTTGTCAATTTTATATATTTTTCATCTAAACAGTGTTATGTGGCTGAAGATGTTGATAATATACGAAACATGTACCACTTTTGACCATTAAAAATTGCCTTAAGCAATCATTGTATCGACTAGGTGGAAAATAAATAAATACTTAATTGTGAATCTATTGAAGTGCGATACGGACCATGAAGCTGATTTTATGTAATTCTAAGAATTTGACAAGCTAAACACACAATACGAAGATCGAAATTCAAACAAAATCAGTAAAAATGGTCGAGGGTGAGCGTTCCGCTCACTAGCATGTAGTAATGGCACTAAACTCACTGAAGGTGAGGCAGCTGCACGCTGACTAATCCCCCCACTCCTGACATTGCATCAAACAGCTTTCAAAGGCTTTTGGCCTTTTATAGCAAAATTATTTTGAAAGTGAGCGCTGTGCTCATCCCTCGACCAATGGCGGGTTAAAACGTTCTAAGCATGCTCGGCGAAAATTCTGTGAAGCAAGATGCTACCCATACTTACACATAGTCCAAGTGAGGATCTCTCCTCTGACAGGTTAGGGACCACTAGGGGATTATTATTATTTCTTGTGATCTGCCCAGAACTTTTTCATTCGTTCTGATCATAATCCTCTCAATTGTCTGTCATCGCAATAGCCCTTCTTTTTGTAATTTCTGCTAAAAATTTGTGAATCTTAAGAAGGTGTTAGTTTTATTTTTGTTTTCTGCATCTTCTGTCTCTGGTCCAACTGCTGTGAGATCTTGCTGAATTTCGTGGACGTATTGTCCTCCTGTCTTTATTCCGTGATTTCTCATCACTGGTTGTTGTAAAATCTGGTTTCCTGGCAGTAGTGTCGGGGTGACGACAGGATAATATTTATAGTTTGATATACCACAATGAAATAAAATGTACCATAATTGATAAGATAACGTTTGGTGATCAAACGTGCTTAATAAAATATAATAAGAAGTAGGCTCTGATGAGGAAAATCGTGCAGTAAGGAAGGAACTAGGTCCAAAAGAAGATGACCAGAATAACAGTGCAAAATAATATATAAATATATTTTAACAACCATAAGTTAACAACCAGATAAAAATTTGGAAATGTAGGAAAAATCTAAAAAAAAAGATGTGCCACATTTACAAAAGTATACAATATGCATCGAAACCAGAACCCTGAAAAGAAAACGGACGCATGGGAAGGGAAAGGGGACTAGGATGAGAAAGGATCTTCTTCACCGGGTAGTTGAATAGTTTAGCAGTAGCAATAGATCATAAATGAGAACTGAAGAAGCTTTCTTTTTGCAAATAGTCCGTAGCACAGTTCATAAGTAGAAAGAGTCTATGTGAAAGTTTTAAAGCGAAGCATTGCCACTCGACTGAGTAAAGTATTTATAATGGGCAAATGCCAGAATGAAGGTAAAGTCCAAATGTAAACAAATGTGTTATAAGCCTTGCTCACCGAGTTGTAGCAGATAATGTCCAGCTGAAGTTGACATAATAGCACAGCACACAGTTGTTAGCGTGTGTAAATCCACCACTCCGACTCAAGGATGGATGGGCGAAGAGAGCAATTTAAAGAGGAAAGGAAGTTTCCAGAAACGAAGCAAAGGCTATACACACTAGCGAGGTCTAGAAAGAATAAAGTCACGTGGTGCACAGTACACAAGCACGGCAAAGTGTAGCACAGCTGACGTAATCAGTCAAGTTGACAGTAGGTGAGCAGAGTACATCATGCGGCGAGCGTAGAATTGAAGCAATCAGCGCCAAGCAAGGTAGGGAAACGTAGAGTATATAGGGAGATCGTAATAGTAGCAAGATGTGAAAGAAATAAGAGATTCTTTTCTTCTTCATTGTGGTGGTGATTGGGTCAATCTCTCAATAGACAGTTTCATTAGGAAGGTTTCTTCAGACTCCTTTGACCTGGAATTTTTTCTTTGTGCAAGTTCTGATGATTCTTCTTTCAGTTTTGAGGAGCTGATCAGTTCTTCTTTTGTTTTTAATTTGGAACAGGGTTTACAAATGTAAGTAGCTTCCAGGACAGTTTTATAGTGTTGGATGTTAGTGTCTATTGACATGCATTTCTTATTATACGGTGACCTGATTAGAAATTGGGCTTTTTTAAATTTGTTAATTCTATTTCTTTCTTTAAGTCGTGTGTGATGATTTCTCCAAGATATTTAAATTGTAGAACTATGTTCATTTTTTTATCATTTATGAAGACTTTATTTATGCTCAGGTGTTTCAGGGCATGATCTCAGTTTTCTTGAAGGATATTTGTAATCCTATTTTTAGGGTGATTTTTGGAGACTGGTTTTCTGGACACGAACTTCTTCCAAATCAAGGACTACGACAGCTAAGTCCTCTGCAAATTTCAGGTTTTGCTCCAGTTTTGATTGTAGATGTTTGTTTTTTTTTGCCTAAGTTTCATGATCTAATTGAAAGCCATATTGAAAAGCAGTGGGGATAATCCGTTGCCTTCTCTGAGGCCAAATTTTATAGTGAAAGCTTTTGACACTTCTCCCCTGAACTTTCTTAACCTTTGTTGGTTGAAGTTGGTTTGATGATTTTTTATTAATTTGGGATGAAGACAGTATGATTGGAGGATTTTAAAAAGTTTGAGTCTATGGATACATATTGAAATCTGTGAATGAGATAAAGCGCTGTTTATTTCTATATTTGTAATATTCCATTTCTAGTTTCAGGCTGAGAATTTGGGCTGGGCAGCTTCTGTATGAAAATCCTCCTTGGTATTCTCCAAGTTGTGGTTCCCGAGTGTTTTTTGATCCTGTTGTAAATTATGCAAGATAAAATTTTGTACATGCAGTCCAGAAGGGTTATTCCTCTGTAATTATCTGGGTTGGTTTTATCTCCTTTTTTAGATAATGGATGGATTATTCCTGTGGTCCATTGCTCTGGACTTTTCTCCGTGATCCACTTTTCTACTAGATGTTGATGGAGATTTATCATCACAGGTATTCCTGCGTTTTTCCAGATTACTGCAAAGACTATATCGTCACCACATGCCTTGTAATTTTTTTAGTTCCTTAATTGTGAGTTCTGCTTTGTTGATGGTTAAAGGATCTATTAGATTAAGGTGTGTGTTGGTGTTTACTTGACATGTTTCTCGTGGGTCGTTGCAATTTAGAAGTTTATTGAAATTTTCTGTGAGGATCTCTGCATTTACATGGTTGCTATGGGCTAATTTTCCTGATTTATCTCTCAGAATTAATGTTGGGGGTTTATATTGTTGAAGATATCTGCAGAAAGTTTTTGTGATAATCTCGCGATTGTTTTTTTCTGGAAATTCTTTTCTATCATTTCTAGGGTGTTTTTAAGATGTTTATGTTTTGTTCAATGTTTTTATGGGTTGACTTTCTTTGTTTTTTTTAGTTCTAAATTTGTTTCTTGTGACTTGATAGTTTATCCAAGCTTGGTGTTTTCTCTCGATCATGTTGTCTCATTCTTGATCTATTTATTATAAACAACTCATAACAGGATTCAAGATTTAAGACCCATTAGACAAAGCAGTGTGGATTCAGATTAATAAGCGGAGAATGGGTGTACTGGTACTGACCCAGCTTCAGTCCGTGTTCCTCAATATAAATCCTGCAATGCAGCAGTCAACGCACTTACATTTTAGAATCCTGAATCTTCCATCACATAACTGCAGCATCACAACAAACTCCAACTGCTGCTACTAAGGAAATGAACTAAAACCAAAGTGAAGCTAGGAAATCATTCCCTTGTAGCAGTATGGACATAAATAATTATCCATACATAGACTGATTTATTTATTATATTATGTTAATAAAATAAATGGAGAATAAACTGCCTTGTAACATAATTGGACAAATAGACATTCCAAGAAAACTTATCAGGATTCCCGATTGTAAAATAGTACTGTTGTATAAAGTAGGGCTGTGAACAGTTCTATATTTTATGTATTTTTCAAACATTATTATATGGTTATAAAATAGTGTCTAAATTGTTATTAAATCTTGTAACATTTATTATAATATGAGCAAAAACTTTTAACTTTCTGACTCATAAAACATTGATTTTTGGTTTTAGGCATTTCTTATTTATATCACTTCAAGTAAGTTTTTGTTTATTATTGTTTTGAATAATTCACAGTCAGTTATTTAAATACCATGAATTGTAGCTTGCAAAACATATTAACATTAATTTCCTCTCTTTTTATGTACTGTATTTACCAGATTTATTATGCTTTTGTAGACAAACTGAAGAGCCTTCTCAGAACAGTCGTCCTAAAGTATTTCAAGAGGATAGAGAGGAGAATTGGGATGCAGAAGTAACTTTGGAGTACCACACTCTAAGCCTACCTGCAGATCAGATCATCTTAGTGAATACTGACAGAATATTCCACCGCTTCTTGCAGGATATTTCAACTAGTGTATGTGTCTTAATTTATGATATCTCCTTAAATCATTGTACAGTAGTGTCTTACTTATACTGTTTCTACATCTTTACTAAGAAATCCATGCTAGATACAATAATTGATCTTAAAAATATTACACATCACACAATTTTCAGTTTAAGCTGTTTAAATAACGTTTAAAAGTTATATTGTCTCTCTTCATAAAAAGTTCCTATTGTGTTCGGCATTATCAGTATTGTCATTATTCTGTTTGGAGATAGGAGAGACAATGCTTGAATTGAAAATATCATCATGTATAATATTCTGGGCTGTGAAAGATTTAAAATCTGTTTAATGTTGTTTGAAAAAGTCCCCCCTCTGCATCTGATATAATTTCACATCGGACTTCTACCACTACTGCCTTGTAGGACGAGGAAGGCATCCTCAAAGGCTAAGGGAGTAAACCCTGAAAGAAAATCCTCTTATGCGTTAGGCCTAGCAAGTCAGCAGGAGAGTATTGAGTATAGTTGCTTTCAATAAGAAAAAGAGCCTCGGAAAGAATATTATAGACCGGACTGACACGTCCTCTCAGACAATTGTAAAGTATGATGACCGTAAGGCTGATGATATACAATGTTCTGAAAGGAAACCCCAAATAAAAAAGAGACCCAAATACCGAATTGGAACTATGAACATTCTATCATTAACTGGAAAGTTAGAAGAACTCCTAGACATGATGGATAGAAGAAAAATATCAATATTGGGATTAAGTGAGACCAAATGGAAAGGGATTGGAAGTAAAACACTTCGTGGAGGTTATAAATTATACTGGAGTGGACAGGAGAAGGTAGCGAAAAATGGTGTTGGATTCTTAATTAACGAAAGGACTGATGCTACAGCTGAAGTTATCTGCAAAAGTGATAGAATCATTAAAATGTCCATGAAACTGGAGAACACTAAGTATACCATCATACAAGTGTATGCCCCACAGACAGGCTGCAGTGAGGAAGACAAAGAGAAATTTCAGCAAGACCTGGAAGATACAGTTAATGAGGAAAATGTTATTATTATTGGAAATCTAAATGCGCAAGTTGGGGTAGACAGACTTGGGTACGAGAACATCATTGGTCCACATGGATTTGGACAAAGGAACCCAGAAGGAGAACAACTATTAGATCTGTGCAGAAGAAATGATCTTATAATCAAAAATACATTCTTCAAAAAAAGAGACAGTCACAGAATAACAAGGTACAGTTGGGATGGCCAGTATAGAACATTGATTGACTACGTAATCACAAATAAAGATGGGGGCAGGTACATCACAGATGTAAAGGTCATCCCTAGTGAAAGCATGGACAGTGACCACAGATTGTTGGTAGTAGACTTCAAACATAAGACAAATGAAACGCAGAAACTTATTACGAAAAAAACAAGGATTAAAACTTGGAAGTTGCAAGAAGTCCAAATAAAGGAAGAATACAAACTAAGGATTCAACAGAGTTTGCCGAAGTGTGAAGTAACCAGCGTTAATGAAGAATGGAAGGCCTTCAAAGACACCTTTGTGGGAGAAGCCAAAAACCTATGTGGAGTTACAAGTTCTATCAAAAGGAAAAAAGGAGACACCATGGTGGAATGATAGAGTGAAAACAGCGGTGAAAGAAAGAAACCAAATAAAGAAGGCACTAGACAAGGAGAAACAAAAACAGGGACAAGAACGAAATGAACAAGAAATACAAAGACTTCAAGGAGTATACAGGAACAAGAAACTTGCTGTAAAGAACATTGTAAGGGAAGAAAAAGAGAAGAAATGGAATGAGTTTGCAGACAAACTGGAAGAGGACAGTAGAGGAAATATGAAATTGCTATACAGAGTAGTGAAAAACAAGCGAAGGGATCAAGAGACCATAAAAGCAATAGAAGGTGATGATGGAACTCTGGCACAAGAAGAGGGAGAAATTAAACAAGAACTCAAGATCTATTTCGAAAAGCTGCTGAATGGAGATACAGAAAACATAACAACGGATAGAGGAGAGCCAAGTCGAGGAACCACAACTGAACCACCAATTACATGGCTTGAGGTTGAAAATGCGCTCAAGAGCACGAAGAAAGGAAAGGCAGTGGGCGTAGATGAACTAAGTGCAGATATGCTGAAAGCAGCGGGAGTTCCAGGAATCCAATGGCTCTATAGACTGCTCAACAAGATATGGGAGGAAAATACTATTCCTGAGGACTGGAAGATGGGCATCATTGTACCTCTGTTCAAGAAAGGAAGCCGACGAAAATGTATTAATTACCGTGGTATCACACTACTGTCTCATGTCCTGAAAATATTGGAAAAAAGAATAGAGACCAGAATCAGAGATATTGTTGAACCAATTTTGGAAGAAGAGCAGTATGGTTTCAGACCAGGAAGGTCAACTACAGACCTTATATTTGCAATTAGGATGCTAATGGAAAAATACTGGGAGAAGAACAAGCCTTTATTCCTAATATTTTTGGACATTGAGAAAGCATACGATAGTGTACCAAGGGAAAGAATTTGGCAATGCATGAAAGAACTTCAAGTGCGAGACAGCCTCATAGACAAAGTGAAAATGTTGTATAGTGGGAACAGAAGCTGTATTCAAGTAGGATGTGGTTTGTCGGACTGGTTTGAAACAAAGAGAGGAGTGCAGCAGGGCAGCTCATTGTCACCACTTCTATTTATTATTGTAATGGATGTAGTTATGAAATCTATTAAAAGGAAAGAACATGGAGATATCAAAGCCTTCACATTTGCAGATGATGTTGCGATCTGGAGTGACTCAGAAGATGAATTGGGAGAGAGAATACAAAGCTGGAATGAGGAGTTTAAGAAATATGGTTTAAACATCAGCAAGACCAAGACGATGGTGATGAAAGTGTATGGGGAAAGAGCAGAACCAATAGTCATGTTAAATGAAGCCCAACTGGACAGCGTTCCAGTTTTCAAATACTTGGGTAGCGTTATATCAAATGACAACCTAGCAAAACACGAGGTGAACAATCGAATCAATAAGGCAACACAATTTTACCACCAGGTAAGACACCTGCTGTGGGATGAGCAAATACCCATGAAAACAAAAATGACATTGTACAAGTCCTATTACTCACCAATTCTTACATACAGTCTCGAAACCACAACACTAACCAATAGAGATAATTCCAAACTTCAGGCAGCTGAAATGAAATTCCTATGCACTATGATCCAGAAAACCAGGAAAGACAAGATTAGGAATGAGAAAATTAGAGAAGAAGTAGGAATAGACAATTCTCTCCTAAATAAGATTCAGATATCAAGACTGAAGTGGTTTGGTCACATGGAGAGGATGCCAGTAAACAGAACTGCAAGGAAGGAATTTGACAGAAAGGTAGAAGGAAGACGACCCGTGGGAAGGCCACGAAGGAAATGGATAGATTTAGTTAAGAGCGATGTAATGCTGAGAGGTCATGATTGGGACAAGTTGGTGGAGGAAGAATGGTACAAGGACAGGATGAGATGGAGGAGGCTCATATACCACACCCGGGAAACTGGAGATGGTTTAGGATGATGATGACTTCTACCACTCCATCCCTCTTTCAAGTATAAGTTCATTTAAAGTAGTGTATGTGCTGGCAGAGCAGACAGATCTCCTGTTTTCTGTCTTCTCTGATCACTTTTATTCCAGTATTACTCTAAAATCATCCTTCCCTAAGATATGACAAGACTTATGAACCAACATGTTTTAATGGCCTGATGTTTGTAGAGGGTTCAGCATATGAACTGGTCATCATCATCATCATCTGGAGCAGTTACAAGCAGACCACATATGCCTCTCCATCGTTTTCTGTCCATCCACCACTTCCCTTCGGTCACTGTCGTTCAGTTCCCTCCTCTTGCCTCGATGCTCTTCTTTATACGTTTCAGCCATCTGTCCTTCAGTCTTCCTTTAGGTCTCCTTCCCTTCAACTCCATTTCTAACATCTTTCTTGATATCCTCTCTTCTCCCATTCTCTTGTATGTACACACTGTGTTTAATATTAACTATTATTATTAACATGTCCATACAACTGCAGCCTTGATTTTTGTATCTTTTCATGTAGGGGTACCTCATTTACCATTTCCTGAACTCTCTCATTTCTTACTCTGTCCATTCTTGTTAAACCTGCTCGACACCTTTGAAACTTCCACTGCTTTTATTCTACTTTTATGCTATGTAACTAAAATCAGGATTAGATCATCATCATCATCATCATCATCATCATCATCTTTTCCCCTTGTTCAGTTCACTTCAGGTTGGGGCTAATATGATTCCTTCCACTTTCTTGGTTGTTTCACCACTCCTCATTCAATACTGTGGTCCAGTCCATGGTGCATTTTCTAAGATTGTTCTTCACTATATTAATTCAGCTTGCTTGTTCTTCCTCAACCTCTCTTTCCATCCAGCTGCAGTTCCAAAAATCTGTTTTGTCTTTCTTTCATAGCTCATCAGTTCAGTGTGTTCAAATCACCTCAGCCTGTTCTTCTTTATCTTATGATTTAGCTTCTCCACTTTAATTACTTTTCTAATGTTTTTAATTTTACTCTGGCACTTTTTGTCTTCTGAATCATACTTCCTGAAAACTTCAATTTGTTGGTTGACATGATAATAAGCTTTTGGGCTTATGCCTTGTCAGAAAACAAGGTGAAATTCATTACATTTTGCAGAGAACTTTGTTCCTAATCTTCAGAAGAAAATAATGCAACACCCGTTTATTTGGTTATAATACACGTCTACATGCCAACCTCGAGCATTGTAGATGAGGATGTAACTATATGAACAAGTAGATGATTTCATCATGTCTGCAAGGGAGATTAATAATGTGATACTAATGGGAAATTTCATTAAAGTAGTCTGAGTAGGTAGTGAAGGAAACATAGTGGGAAAATTTAATCTAGGCAAAAGAAAAAAATGGGGGCAATGACTGGTTGAATTCTGTCATGACAAGAAGTTTGTTATTGGTAACACTTGGTTTGAGGTGCACTGTGAAAGGAAGATATACTGTACCTGGAAAAATTCTGTTATATTATGCCGGTTTAGTGGCATGATGAGCCATGTTCCAGACAATATCTCATAGTGTACACAGACTTAGGTTTGTTTTTTCAATTAGGGAGAGGGACCATGTATTTCAGAATTGTAGTAAACTCAGTGAAAATGAAAATCTACAGTCTGTTTTCCAGTAATTTGACCGGATCAGGGATGGAATGAATGAAGCCCCCATCTTGTGGCAAGGATAGGAATTGTGCCGGCTGCCAAGGCCTGTCACACTCCTCTGGGGCAATGATTAATGACTGACAGATGAAATGAAATGATACTGGAGGGTGTTGCTGGAATGAAAGATGACAGGGAAAACTGGAGAACCCGGAGAAAAACCTGTCCCGCCTCCGCTTTGTCCAGCACAAATCTCACGTGGAGTGACCAGGATTTGAACCACGGAACCCAGCGGTGAGAGGCCAACACGCTGCCATCCGAGCCACGGAGGCTTTTGTAGTAAACTCAGTGGATTGCAGAAAACTAGATTGCAAGTGGTGGGGGTTTTAGATTCTGGGAAGTTGTAAGAAGACCAGGAGGTAGAACATTGAAGCACTTCACAGCCCAATGAAAAAATGAAATGGCGTATGGCTTTTAGTGCCGGAAGTGTCCAAGGACAAGTTCGGCTCGCCAGGTACAGGTCTTTTGATTTGACGCCCGTAGACGACCTGCGCGTCCTGATGAGGATGAAATGATGATGAAGACGACACATACACCCAGCCCCCGTGCCAGCGAAATTAACCAATTATGGTTAAAATTCCCGACCCTACCGGGAATCGAATCCAGGACCCCTGTGACCAAAGGCCAGCACGCTAACCATTTAGCCATGGAGCCGGACCACAACCCAATAGAAAGGGAAAATTATCAGGAGTAAATTAACAGGAAACTGCAGGAAAACCTCATAACAACTCATGAGGTAGATTGAAGTCTGTGTAGACTATGAGATATTGTCTGGAACATGGCTCATCATACATGCCACTAAGATACTGTTAGATATTCTGAAATTTGATTGAATGGATCGTTAGACCATTGCTTGTATGATTCCCAGTTTGGGTTTTGAAAACAGAAATCCACAAGATATGCAGTCAATTGTTTTCAGATCTTAGCAGAACTGTTAATTAACCTCCAGAACCAGCTGCAAGAAAATCTTGGGTCACTGCATAAATCTGGGCAAAGATCAAAGATGAACAGAAATGAAAACTGGTAAACACAGAAAAGGGTGAAAGGAACTATAAGAAACTTAGGAACAAAGTTTGAAGATTATGTTAAGAAGCAGAGTCGCTGGTATGATGAACACTGCAAAGAAGTGGAGAAACTAATAAAAAGCAGTAGGGCAGACCAAGTCTATTAAAAAATTCAAACTTCTTATCCTCGAGGACTAGAACCTCAAGTGTACAGGGCAAAAATAGTGAACAGATGGTGGATCTAAGAGAATGGCAACACGACGGAAGCAGTGTATTGAAGAACTGCTCAGAAATAGAACAAGTATTTCTGATTACATGCCAGCAGAAGAACATGAAAACTCTAATTCTCCAAGAAAAAATTTGATAGGACAGTTCAAGAGAATAATGGAAGAAAATCTCCAGGGAATGATAACATTCCAATAGAGTTAAGGAAAGCGAGAGAAAAAGCATTATAGACAGAACTGTATGAACTTCTAAATCAGGTGTACATAACCGGAAGATGGCCAGATGAACACTGTATGATAGTAATAATCCGCATACTGAAGAAAGCCAATGCCCTAGAGTGCGAGAACTAGCATACTATAAAGCTTGTTATGCATGCATCTAAAATACTATTAGAGATTCTGAAATTTTGATTGAATAGATCTTTAGACCATTATTTGTATGATTCCCAGTTTGAGATGCAGTCAGTTGTTTTCAAATCCTAAAAGAATGGTTAATTTACCCATACTGCACCCTGTATGCCTATTTATTAATATTTTAAGAGGGGAAAGCCATTCTTTTCAGCGTGTTGACTTTCATTAATTCGGGCAACCTACAGCCTCAATTAGTCCAGATTAATGAGGTCCTACTGTATACTTCACATGAGTTGGGTTGATGATACCAGAACATTTGCGGGGACTAAATTGTTACAGTTGGCCAAGGATTGTAGATTATGGAAGAGGTTGGAAGAGGGCTTTATCCAGCAGTGGATTGAGAGTGGCTGATTTTTATATAATACTTCCTCTGTCCCAAAATAATAGTCGCATTTCTTTCGCAAGTAATTTATTGACAATAAACAATGCAGAAAGGAAGATACTTATAACACTAATACAGCACACCAAACCGATGCTATTGACAGTACTCACAACTGCACCTAATCACTTAACATGTTCTAAGGCAACACGAAGTGATATGACAATATTGGAATCACACTGTAGAACAAGAGGTATAAAGCCCTGTCATTGCAGTTTCTGTTTCCCCATGTAAGGCAGGTTGTAACAGTTTTTTCCATGAACCTTCATGCATTCAACCATAACTTGTTGCAGGGTCAGGAAAACATTATTCAGTGTCTCAGCAGGAAGGTCGTTGAAGGCTTTTTCAACAGCAGTAACAAGTTCATCTACTGTGGACGTTGCCTCTTGATATTGGAGAGACTGTATGGCATGGAAGAAGCCGAGATCTAGGACATTCATATCTATACTATTTGGAGGCTGACAGTACAATTGTATGGTTAGACCAGTATTAAAAGCGGCAGGTTTAAACTCAGGATCAGACGGATCAATGTGCGGTTTTGCATTATCCTGTTGTATATGGATGGGTTTTTGATGCTGTCCATGAAGGCCATTTTAACTAGATAGCAGGAAGAACTTTCTCGATGAGCATCTTTCTGTATTTGTCCTTTGTAACGGATTGGATAGGTTTCGTAAGTCTCCCTAGGCCTATTTTTGCTACTGCGTTTTGCTGGTTCCTGGACGATGAATGGAAATACCCCAAGTTTACCATCAAAGTACTGGTTACGCATTGAATCAGGGCGGGGACGTGCCACTGCTGCTAGAAACATCACCTTCGTAATGAAGCATTTATTCTGACAGGTTCGATGTGGATAGGGTTCTTCAGCAGAAGGTAAAATCATCCTTTTTCTGCAGTCATGTAAAACCATTTTTCATCAACATGAATTGATTGAACATGTCGTGAAATCCTGCTCTGCGTATCGAAATTGCTGGATCCAACATTGACAAACAAAATTGCAAATGCTTCTGTTCTCCTATGAAGTTCATTGTTGGTTTTAGTCTTGATGAATGTCGTCGAACAGCTTTTTCTTGGATTCTGCCATGCACTGTTGATTTTGCCATACCCAAAGCGACAGTTACAGATCTGATAGTCTTTCTTTGACGCAATGAAATGTTATTAAGTCTGTTCTGATCTATGAATTTCTTCTTTCTACCGACTCTCCCTTTCATTCTAGCGGAGACATCAGCAACAATGTTGTCATTCATTATGGAGTTCTCACCTTATTTCCATATGCGCTCTACGGATCGCCTATGAATGGCAAATTTCACAGCTCTTTCCTTTATTACACCTCTTTGCAAGATGCCATTATTACTTACACGAAGTAAATGCTCATAAATGGCCCTCCTCTGATCATCATCAATATTTTTCACTCTTCCCATTTCTTCAATGGCACTTTATCACTGCAAGTACAATATGTAAACGGTACATACTTCATATTGACATCTATTGCACAAATCGTCTGACTCACGTCACTACCACTGCATTCACTGATAGCTTGCGTTGATCTTAACACCTCGGTTCATGCGACCTTCTACCAAGGTCATGCGCATATGTCCCAGACTGCTAAACCAGTTTATATGCTCTGCGACAGAGCAAACATCACTGTTCTGTGCTTAAATTGCTATTATGTTGCCGTTGTTAACAATAAAAGCTCGTTGACGGAATGCGACTGTTATTTTGGGACAGAGGAAGTATTAAGATGTGAAATATGTCCTGTACATTTAATGTAACAAAAATAGGCAACATATGTACATACATACGTACATACATTATTATTATTATAGACTGTTATGCCTTTCAGCGTTCAGTCTGCAAGCCTCTGTGAATTTACTAAATGTCACCACAATCCTCTATTTGTAACTAATGCTGTGACTTCGTTTAGTTCTATACCTCTAATCTTTAAATTGTTAGAAACTGAGTCTAACCATCATCGTCTTGGTCTCCCTCTACTTCTCTTACCCTCCGTAACAGACTCCATTATTCTCCTAGGTAACCTATCCTCTTCCATTCGCCTCACATGACCTCACCACCGAAGCCGGTTTATGCGTACAGCTTCATCCATCGAGTTCAATCCTAAAATAGCCTTTATCTCCTCGTTCCGAGTACCCTCCTGCCATTGTTCCCACCCGTTTGTACCAGCAATCATTCTCGCTACTTTCATGTCTGTTACTTCTAACTTATGAAGAAGATATCCAGAGTCCACCCAGCTTTCGCTCCCGTAAAGCAAAGTTGGCCTGAAAACAGACCAATGTAAGGATAGTTTTGTCTGGGAGCTGACTTCCTTCTTACAGAATACTGTTGATCGCAACTGCGAGCTCATTGCATTAGCTTTACTACACCTTGATTCAATCTCACTATATTACCATCCTGGGAGAACACACAACCTAAATACTTGAAATTATCGAACTGTTCTAGCTTTGTATCACCAATCTGACATTCATTTCTGTTGAGTTTCTTACCTACTGACATCAATTTAGTCTTCGAGAGGCTAATTTTCATACCATACTCATTGAACCTATTTTCAAGTTGCAAGATATTAGACTGCAGGCTTTCAGCACACTCTGCCATTAAGACCAACTCGTCAGCATAGGACAGACTGCTTACTACATTTCCACCTAACTGAATCCCTCCCTGCCACTTTATACCTTTCAGCAGATGATCCATGTAAACTACGAACAGCAAAAGTGAAAGATTACAGTCTTGTCTAACCCCTGTAAGTACCCTGGACCAAGAACTCATTCTACCATCAATTCTCACTAAAGCCCAATTGTCAACATAAATGCCTTGGATTGATTTTAATAATCTACCTTTAATTCCTTAGTCCCCCAGTATGGCAAACATCTTTTCCCTCGGTACCCTGTCATGTGCTTTCTCTAGATCTACGAAATAAACACAACTGCCTATTCTTCTTGTAGCAGTTTACAATTACCTGCTGCATACTGAAAATCTGATCCTGACAGCCCCTCTGTGGTCTGAAACCACACTGGTTTTCATCCAACTACCTCTCAACGACTGATCGCACCCTCCCTTCCAAGATGCCAGTGAATACTTTGCCTGGTACATTAATCAATGAGATACCTCGATAGTTGTTGCAATCCTTCCTGTTCCCTTGCT
The DNA here is from genome assembly GCF_040414725.1 of Anabrus simplex. Classification (NCBI taxonomy): domain Eukaryota; kingdom Metazoa; phylum Arthropoda; class Insecta; order Orthoptera; family Tettigoniidae; genus Anabrus; species Anabrus simplex. The sequence goes on along the minus strand of NC_090268.1, from coordinate 340,220,125 downwards.
TATATATAGGTGCAATTACTGTTTTTGTCCAATCCAAAGGTACCTTACCAACACCATGCTAATCTTATTATTCTATGAAGCCATTTCATCCTTGCCTTCCCACTATACTTCACCATTTCAGGTCTGATTTCATCTGTTCCTGCTGCTTTATGACAATGGAGTTTATTTACCATCCTTTCCACTTCCTCAAGCGTAATTTCACCAACATTATTTTCCTCCTCCTCATGAGCTTGGCTGTTCGCAACACCACCAGAAAGATTTCCTGTTACGTTGAGAAGATGTTCAGAATATACCCTCCACCTCTCCAGTAATTCCCTGGGATCTATTATGAGTTCACCCGAATTACTCAAAACACTGTTCATTTCCTTTTTCCCTCCCTTCCTAAGATTCTTTATTACTGTCCAGAAACGTTTCCCTGCTGTTTGACCTAGCCTTTCCAGGTTATTACCAAAATCTTTCCAAGACTTCTTTTTGGATTCAACAACTATTTGTTTCGCTCTGTTTCTTTCACCTACATACAATTCCCTGTCTGCCTCGGCCCTTGTTTGGAGCCATTTCTGATAAGCCTTCTTTTTACGTTTACAAGCTGCTCTCACTTCATCGTTCCACCAAGATGTTCGCCTTTTCCCATCTTTACACACAGTTGTTCCTAGACATTCCCTTGCTGTTTCTACTACAGCATCCCTGTATGCCACCCATTCTCTTTCTATATCCTGAACCTGCTTACTGTCTACTGTTCGAAACTTTTCACTAATCACATCCATGTACTTCTGTCTAATTTCCTCGTCCTGGAGATTTTCTACCGTTATCCATTTACAGACAGATTTCACTTTCTCTATCCTAGGCCTAGAGATACTTAGTTCACTACAGATGAGATAGTTAATATCAGAAAAATAATATTTAATATTGACAGCCCGCAGATTGAAGTTACGTTTTTAGTGAAGCTTGCGTACATGCCAGACATTTACTTTTCAATTATTTGCTTGTAAAAATCTATACATCAAGTTATAGCGTGCCTAGGAAATGTGAAATTATTGTCTTACATTAATGAAGTAGATGAATATTGTTACTGTGTTAGTAAAATAACAAATGATGCCAGAAGTAAGGATGTCATAGAATGCAGCAAGAAAGGCCTTCTTTAAGAAAACAAATTTGCTCACTTCGATCATTGGTATAGGAATTATAAAGATGTTTTTAAGACTTTCGTGTGGAGCATGGCATTATATGGAAATGAAACATGGATGATGCCTAGCTCAGAAAGAAAGAGAATAGAAGCTTTTGAAATATGGTATTATAGAAGAATGCTTAAGGTGAGATGGGTAGATCAAATCACAAATGAAGACTTAATCACGAATCGAATTGGTGAGAGGACATCAATTTTTCCAAATTTGACAAGAAGAAGAGATAAAATGATAGGACCCCTCTTAACCCTTTCCGCTCGTGTGTCGACCTGAGGTCGACAGCCGTTACTTAGCGTTATAGCTCGTGTGTCGACAATGTTTCGCCGCTCGTTGCTAGGTTACCTGGGATGCCAGGGCTTTTGTACTTCATTTTGTATGTGCTGGTCCCTTCTGGAAACCAAAAGAAACCAAATAGGTGTGTTTTAGTTTCTCTTTATTTGGCAAAATTGCTTCATTTCCTTGACAATGGAAAGCAGTCGCGTGAAGCAACATGGTGGCGCACGGCCTGACCGAAGGAGAGTTTCTTGCGTCTCCTTCGGCTGATTTTGATAATAGTAACCATGAAAATGATTAAAATTTTGAACCTGGCGATGAAAGTGATATATCCATTAGTGATTCAAATGACATTATTGATATCAGCATCACAAGAAATCATGGAGGAGGCAACAGTATTGTGACTCGTCTCGGTCCCAGTCATACAGTGCTGATTTCACATATACCTTGGAGATCGCGGAGAACGGCTGATGCAGGATTAGCCATACTTCCTTACAGGTTAGTCAGTGGATTCATATGTTGTGGCAATAGACCTAAAATAGAACTAGAGCACTGGTAGCTATTTTTTACTGTTCAGTTGATAAACTCTATAGTCCATGAGACAAACAAATTTACCGAAATTAAAATACAGCAAAAAAACTCCACTTCAGAAGAGATCTATCTGGTTTTCTTGGAAAGCTGTGACTTTAGAAGAGTTGAAGGCATTTATTAGTGTAATTATCAACATGCGGATGAACAGTAAGACAGAAGTGCAGGATTATTTTAGTGAAGACTGGTTGGATAAGCAAGCAGGGCTCCATCCAGGCATTTGCTTTGAAGGCTTCCACACACTCAAGACATACCATTAAGAAAGTGAAAAACATGATTTTGTGTCATGTAAATACCACACATTCATTAATTTTGTAGTTCCTTCCTGTATATATTGCTAAATAAGTACTTAATACCAGGTTTAAAAATATGAAGAATGCTGACAGAAATAAATATGAGTTGGGAGAAATCAGGACTAATAAATAATTCGAGTGGAAAGGGTTAAGACACCCAGGACTTTTTCAGTTGGCTTTTTAGGGAAGTGTAGGCAGTAAGAATGGTAGGTATGAATATGACAAGCAGATCAGAACAGATGTAGGATGTAGTAGCAGGACCGACTACAATGTATCAGACTGTATTATCGGAACCAAAATGGTGGGCGTCGTGGGCACAGCAGGTGCCGACTGATGAAGGTTAGGTAGCACGTAATAACTTCATTTCAACAATAAACTGCTGCATATCAATAATAATAATAATAATAATAATAATAATAATAATAATAATAATAATAATAATAATAATAATAATAATAATAATAATAATAATAATAATAATATCTTTTACGTCCCTCTAACTACTGTTCACGTCTTTGAAGATGTCAGAATTTTGTCCCGCAGGAGTTCTTTTACGTGCATAAAAATACCGATATGAGACTGACGTATTTGAACACCTTCATGTTAAAATTAATGTTAAAACGTACTTACTTAGAAAAAAATAAATTAAATAATGTATGTTAAAGAACAAGTACCTAAGAGGCTGCTGAAGATAAATACACACATACATGTAGCCTACAGTTATGTCAAATCAGTTCCTTTAGCATCAGGTACGTTATGACTAACACAACACTGACATACAGAAATATGCAAGTAAATAAATACTACGTGCAGTAGGCTTCTTTCTGATGATCAACTTTGCTTAAATAAATAGTAACAAGACTATTAAGAGAGAACAGGTAGAAAATAGAAAGTAATGTTATGTAAAGAGCAGTTTACCTTGGTAAGTTTACATGCTGTTGAGCTTAAGACCCTTGTGCTTACTCCTAAGTCCTCAGTATTGCTCCTCTTAATCTGTTGAATGTGAATATTTTAGCAATGCCATGGAGACATTTTTGTCATGCAGAAGTTCTGAGTATTTTTTGACACAAATGCTGGCCGGGACTTTAATGCACTTCTTCAAAATTTTTATTAATGGCATGCGACACTTGCAGACATAGTCTGCATTAAGGTATTTTCAGTCATTTGGGGACCTAGTTTCACTACAGCATCTCTCTGTTTGTCTAATTTTAAAAAAAGTGGTTCATATTCAACACTGATAAGGGTTTGGAAAAGGCAATACACATCAAAAGTAAGGGATAGAAGGAAAACTGTAGGATGCTTCAATCCACTTCTGTTTAGCTGATTGAAGTATGAATAAGGTTCCATATTATCACAGTCAACACTTCAATAAATGCGTGTTGTAAAATAGAAGAAACAGAGACTTGGAAGGATTAGGATTAGCTGGATTAGGGACACAAGTTTTTAGGATCCTGCCGCTTAAGATCTATTCCTGTTCCTATTTGTTCGATGATTAACAGAGACTAAGCACACTACATCAAAGTTAAGTTCATTCATGACTTTGAGAACTATTGTTAGTTTCAGTATTGTCTCAGCATTCATATTTTTTACTGGGAAGAGACCTATGACATTCTTGTACTTTGAATGTAAGGATGAACACATAAAAACCTGCATAGTGGTGGCTGCTTCATACTCAGACCCATTTTCAGCAATCCCTATTATCTTTCCTGCTTTATATGTCAGCTTGGCATTAACATAAATTTCATCCATCATGACTGTAACAACTTCATCCTCATCATTCAAAAGTTTAGACTTCTCCATTAGGAAACATTTTTGAGAAGATCCAATACCACAGCCTTTTGGACCTATTCTACCTAATAATTGACCAAGATATACATGATGAGATAGAGTCATAAGGATAGTTTTACGAATGGACTTTGGACTCCTGGATATGATTAAGAAATTGTGGCAGCCTATATAAGAAGCTCTGACAAATACCGTACATGACTTACTACAGACAGTTCCAACTGTTCTAGAGCAAATTTAATTTTTCTGCGTATTACTATATCCAGATCAATGTCAAGAACCAAGGCCTCCCTTAAAAAAATCATTAGGACAGAAATTCTATCAGATACGGAACCATGTTCATCACTGTAATTTGAAAGATAACTCACCAAATTGTCTAGCTTACTCCACCTATTACACTTCAGGTCACCGTTTCCTTCACACTGCAGTATCCACTTAAACTTCTCAGTAGCCACACGCAGATTTTTATAAAATACTTTTACATCTAAGGAACTCGATACTTTGAAACACACATTCATTGAAGGCACATCGTTAAATTTACCACCATCAACTATTGTAATAAAAAGAATACTATTTTCACTCGTAATTGCTGTGAACGGAGCCTCCTGTTTGCTGCCGAGAATTATTCTGAAGTCTTCAAAAGGTGGTATTAAATCCTGCTCACACCACTTAGAGCAAAATTCTTCTCCTCCCTGTCGATCACTTGTTATAATCGTTCCTCTGGATTTCTCCTACGTTTGGGGAGTCTAATTGTATGGTAAGAAGGTTGATTTGGGAAAATTGTAGGAACTGCATCAGGAGTTAATATAGAAATTTTGCGAGGGATAGGAATAGGCTCACCATTTTCGGTTGGAAAGAGAACTACCCTAACCACAAATTTTGGTCCAAAATGTTTCACACATACAACAGATTGGTCTTTGACTTCCAAATTTTCCCGATGAATATTCCTTATCCATTTCTCCCGTAAAGCTCTATCTTTAGGGAATTTAAAAGATGAATTATCTGCAACGGTATAGTTCGATCTACAACCAAGAACGCAGCAGGAACGACCTGTTTCATGAAATGTTACAGTACGGCAATATATACACAATAATATACTAACAATACCATTATATACACTCGTAACTATGCACTATACTAATAATCCATTATAGATTACTATTTCACCAAATATATACTTTATACTTCAATTCTTGATCAAAATAACACTTTTAACACAATGTAAACATAGCCATGAACCAACCACATGTCTCAAACGTTTGCCTACCCAAGCGCCATTTTCCTGCCAATCGTTAGTAGTATTAAGGTCTGATATATTTTAGTCGGTCTTGGTAGTAGTTATATAGAAATGAAAAGGTTAGCACTGGCTAGGATGGCATGTAGAGCTGCATCAGACCAGTCTATGGACTGATGACTCAAACAGCCACCACAAAAACATTATTATTTTGTTGTGCATTGAAGTACCAAGTATTTGTTGAAATTTTCGAGGGGTTCGTCAAATATTCCTGGCCAGACAGTATCCATTTATATGCTGAAAATGACTTCTCTGCATCACAGGATGATGCTAAAGCAAATTCCAAGAGATAGAATTTTCTTGGGACAGTATCGTCAAAAGGATCTAATTGTTCTCCATTCAGTATTTTGCAGACCAAGCTGAAAGTGGATTTGTTTCCATAACTGCGTGGAATAATGCAGCAACTTCTGTCCTACATCTTCCCATACTCTACCAACTCTCATCTTGATATCGTTGAGAATATCCAATGACTCTTAGAGAAAGTGCAACAGCCTCTGACTTGTTTATACTCCCAGCAATAAAACTGAAATTGCTTTTAATATATGCATTGAAGCATTCTAATTTAGTTCATCAAGCCATTGTTGTGGCTTATACACAGAATCGGCTGATTCTTTTGAATTCACTACAGATTTTACTCTTGCAAATTGTCAGTGTAAAAATGCACTGGTTCAGGAGGTAAGAGGATGTTGTAAAATTGATTTTTGTAATGCTTCATGTACTCTGAAACTTTACCAAATGCTTTCTTTATTGTCAGACTAAGCTTATTGACTTGAGAATAGTCACCTCACACTTCTTAAATGAGTCATTGAAGTCCATAAGCTAGACAGGTGAAATGGATTATGTTAGGATTGAATACCTTTACTATACCTTTTTATCTGAATTGCTATAGTCGCTGCCTTCGTGATGTACAGGCTGTACTGTAGGAAGCGCGCCAAGCCAATCAGCTGATTGATTAGGGCAGCCTACATGAATGTTCTGAATGGTACTTGTGAATGTAAAACATAGTAATTGAAAGATTCTTTGGATAATTTTGACTATTGAAAGACAGACCTTTATTTTTAAGTATATTGCATGCCTGTACTCTAAATTTATCACATCAGCATTTACACAAACAGCTCTTACTGAGATAATAAGACCTAGTAGTTTAGATTAGGTACATTATTTTCATGTGGTGAGTAATGTAAATCAAGGAACTGTACCATTATGTTAAAGTCCAGATGTAAATACGAAGGAAAAAGGGACAGGCAAAATGGCGCACGGCAACATCAGGCAAAATGAATATATGAAAAATGTCACCGAAACTCAGATTGCAATGGCCATGTATAAGAATGTTGGAACAGATATTGTTTTAAAAAATAATTGAAACCTAATTCATTTTTTACGGGAAGGAAAAAAGATTGCATTACATAAAAATATCAGCGAAGAAGGAGGTAGTTCCAGAGGAGTGACGAGATACAAGATAAGTTTCTTGTTTAAACTTAGGTACCTATCATTAGGTAGAAATATTTTCTTTCAACAAAATTCTCAGTCAGATTTAATCTATATGCCAAATTCTAACCATCAATAGCAGATCTCGGTCATAAAAACCACAAATATTATTTTTATTGATATGTATACTGACATGTGAAGTGATATGGTTATGTTGATGCTTTTAGCGAGTATATTACATATCGCCTCCTCTGCGAACCATGTGATCTTGCCGCGGTGGGGAGGCTTGCGTGTCCCAATGATGCAGATAGCCGAGCCGCAGGTGCAACCATATCGGATGGGTATCTGTTGAGAGACCAGACTAACGAATGGTTCATCGAAAGGGCGGTAGCAGCCTTTCGGTAGTTGCAAGGGCGGCAGTCTGGATGATTGACTGATACGGCCTTGTAATAATACTCAACATGGCTTAGCTGTGTTGATACTGCTACACGGCTGAAAGCAACGGGAAACTACAGCCGTAACTAACTCCCGAGGACATGCAGCTCTCTCTGTATGAATGATGTACTGATGATGGCTTCCTCCCGGGTAAAATATTCCGGAGGTAAACTAGTCCCCCATTCAGATCTCCGGGTGGGGACTACACGAGAGGGGGCGATCATCAGGAAGATGGATACTGACATTCTGCGAGTCGGAGCGTGGAATGTTAGAAGTTTGAATCGTTGTGGTAGGTTAGAGAATGGATAGGGAGATGGATAGGCTAAAGTTAGATGTAGTTGGCATAAGTGAAGTACGATGGCAGGAAGAACAAGATTTTTGGTCAGGCGACTACCGAATTATCAACACAAAATCAAACAGAGGAAATGCAGGAGTTGGTTTAATAATGAATAAGAAAATAGGGCAAGCGGGTAAGCTACTACGACCAGCATAGTGAAAGAATTATTGTCGTCAAGATAGACACCAAACCAATGTCCACCACAATAGTGCAGGTCTATATGCGTACTAGTTCAGCGGATGATGAAGAATCGAAAGAATATATGAGGAGATAGAAGATTTAATACAATATGTAAAAGGTGACGAGAATCTAATTGTGATGGGAGACTGGAATGCAGTGGTAGGCCAAGGAAGAGAAGGTAGTACAGTAGGAGAATTTGGATTGGGACGAAGGAACGAAAGAGGAAGTCGTCTGGTTGAATTCTGCACTGATCATAATTTAGTCCTTGCCAATACTTGGTTCAAACACCACAAACGACGGCTGTATACGTGGACGAGACCTGGAGTCACTGGAAGGTATCAAATAGACTTCATTATGATTAGGCAGAGATTCAGAAACCAGGTGTTGGATTGCAAAACTTTCCCAGGAGCAGACGTGGACTCTGACCACAACTTGTTGGTCATGAAATGCCATCTGAAGTTGAAGAAATTGAAGAAAGGAAAGAATGCAAAAAGATGGGATCTAGACAAGTTGAAAGAAAAGAATGTGAGGGATTGTTTCAAGGAACATGTTGCACAAGGACTAAATGAAAAGGCTGAAAGAAACACTATAGAGGAAGAGTGGAGAGTCATGAAAAATGAAGTCAGTAGGGCTGCTGAAGAAATGTTAGGAAGGAAGAAAAGATCAACTAAGAATCAGTGGATAACTCAGGAGATACTAGACCTGATTGATGAACGACGAAAATACAAGAATGCTAGAAATGAAGAGGGCAGAAAAGAATACAGGCGATTAAAGAATGAAGTGGATAGAAAGTGCAAGGTAGCTAAGGAAGAATGGCTGAAGGAGAAATGCAAGGATGTCGAAGGCTGTATGGTCCTGGGAAAGGTAGATGCTGCATACAGGAAAATCAAGGAAACCTTTGGAGAAAGGAAATCTAGGTGTATGAATATTAAGAGCTCAGATGGAAAACCACTTCTAGGGAAAGAAGACAAAGCAGAAAGATGGCAGGAACATATCCAACAGTTGTATCAAGGTAAAGATGTAGATAATTTGGTTCTGGAACATGAAGAGGCTGTTGATGTTGATGAAAAGGGAGACCCAATTTTGAGGTCAGAGTTTGACAGAGCTGTGAGTGACCTCAATAGGAACAAGGCACCTGGAATTGATGACATTCCCTCTGAATTACTGACTGCCTTAGGAGAAACCAGCATGGCAAGGTTATTTCATTTAGTCTGCAAGATGTATGAGACAGGAGAAGTCCCATCCAATTTTCAGCAGAATGTGGTTATACCTATTCCCAAGAAAGCCGGTGCTGACAGGTGTGAAAACTACCGCACCATTAGTTTAGTATCTCATGCCTGCAAAATTTTAACACGTATTATTTACAGAAGAATGGAAAAACAAGTTGAAGCTGAGTTGGGAGAAGATCAGTTTGGCTTCAGAAGAAATGTAGGAACACGTGAAGCTATCCTGACTTTACGTCTGATCTTAGAGGATCGAATCAAGAAGGACAAGCCCACGTACATGGCATTTGTAGATCTAGAAAAGGCATTCGATAATGTTGATTGGACCAAGCTATTTATGATTTTGAAGATGATAGGGATCAGATACCGAGAACGAAGAATTATCTACAATCTGTATAAAAATCAGTCTGCAGTGATAAGAATCGAGGGCTTTGAAAAAGAAGCAGCAATCCAGAAAGGAGTGAGGCAAGGCTGCAGTTTGTCCCCTCTCCTTTTCAATGTTTACATAGAACAGGCAGTAAAGGAAATCAAAGAGAAATTTGGAAAGGGAATCACAGTCCAAGGAGAGGAAATCAAAACCTTGAGATTTGCCGATGATATTGTTATTTTATCTGAGACTGCAGAAGATCTCGAGAAGTTGCTGAATGGTATGGATGAAGTCTTGGGTAAGGAGTACAAGATGAAAATAAATAAGTTCAAAACAAAAGTAATGGAGTGCAGTCGAACGAAGGCAGATGATGCAGGAAATATTAGATTAGGAAATGAAGTCTTAAAGGAAGTAGATGAATATTGTTACTTGGGTAGTAAAATAACTAACGATGGCAGAAGTAAGGAGGACATAAAATGCAGACTAGCACAAGCAAGGAAGAGCTTTCTTAAGAAAAGAAATTTGCTCACTTCAAACATTGATATCGGAATTAGAAAGATGTTTTTGAAGACCTTCGTGTGGAGCGTGGCATTGTATGGAAGTGAAACATGGACGATAACTGGCTCAGAAAGAAAGAGAATAGAAGCTTTTGAAATGTGGTGTTACAGAAGAATGCTGAAGGTGAGATGGATAGATCAAATCACGAATGAAGAGATACTGAATCGAATTGGTGAGAGGAGATCGATTTGGCTAAATTTGACGAGAAGAAGAGATAGAATGATAGGACACATCTTAAGACACCCAGGACTTGTTCAGTTGGTTTTTGAAGGAAGTGTAGGGGGTAAGAACGGTAGGGGTAGACCAAGATATGAATATGACAAGCAGATTAGAGCAGATGTAGGATGCAATAGTTACGTAGAAATGAAAAGGTTAGCACAGGATAGGGTGTCATGGAGAGCTGCATCAAACCAGTCTATGGACTGATGACTCAAACACACAACAACACATTACATATCGATACATGATACCAATCTACTTTAAAAGGCTATTCAGTTATGATTCAGAAAACATCGGAAAGAATGCATGTTTCATTAGACATAGATGAGCTCTAGGAGGCAGTTATATTGACAAACATACCACGCCTATAAGAATTAAAGGGAAAGGTGGATCTTACCTGAATTATATGAATATTGTAGAAGTAATATCGTCGAGGGAGATTATTATCGTAACAAATGAAATGTTATAAGGAGGAATAATGAAATGAGAAGAATGATGGCTAAGAAGAGATAGGTTTCAATTTTGTATTAGTGGAAATATTGAGATTTAAGTGTTTATATTTCGAGAGGTTATATGTAAGAAGAAGATATTACGAAGTTAATGAACGTAGGTTTTCGTGGCTCATTGTATTAACATAAAGAAATAAATGAACTGGATTAAAGCCACTATATATATATTTATTTATTTAATAATAAAGCCAAGCTTTCAGCCAAATTGCATTGGCCTTCATCAGGGCATGTGAAGTTTTGCCTCCGACAGTGAGCAAAGAAATTCTCCCAAGGAACGTGGAAGTCATGCCCGTACTATCCACGGCCTACCCCACTAACTGGACTCAAGGATCGTTGCGCTGTGCTGTGGTGGTTGGGAGGGAAGTTACTGATTCACCGCCCTCTGTCGACAGTTTGAGTGCATCCCGCTGTGCCATGGGGGTGTTATACATGTATTTCTGCAGTACAGGTCTCCATGTATTTGATAACTTGAAGCCGTCTTACCTGTTGATGTTATTTGGGCGAGCTCTATCTCTATGGCTTCCCTCAGAAGATGAGCATAGAAATCTTTTACAGGCGCAATGACCTTCGCCTGGTCAAAGAGGATTTCATGGTCTGTACTGCAGAAATGTTCTGCTATGGCAGACTGGCTTATAGCGTTCTCCGTGGAGGATGAAAGAGCGACATTCTTTACCAACCTGACGTGCTCTTTCACCCTGGTGCTAACAAGCCTTTTTGTCATGTCAGTGCAACCAATTACTTGCATTCCATTTAAACTTGACTTCACGTAAGTGGCTATTCCATATTGTGGATGGTGGATAGCTTCGACCAGTGTATAACCGGGTATTCGTCCTCTACGCTGGAGATCCTCTTCATCTTTGGTATGGGTTTCTTGAATGTTAACATCAGTGTTAAAGTCATGCAGTTGTTTTTGCAGATACTCGCATTTGGCAGAACTTATGCCTTCAATATTAAGTTGCATAATGTGGACTGGGTGTTTCTCACCTCTAGTTTGATTGTTCTGAAAAGAACCGTTACTTGTTATGTTTTCTGGGCATATTGTATGTCACCTTTAATTCCAAGTCACTGGTTACCTGTGCTGAGTCACATCCCTCCACCTCACTTAAGGTGGAAGCAGTCTCTACTAAGGGAAGCTAAGAAAATCTTTGCATCACCCTGTTTGCCACTGCACCAAGAATTCTGCCATCCATCACATCAGCAATCAAGAAGACCAGCAAGTGTCACTGCAGGGCAACTCATTGCGGATGGATTTGACCTAAATGAAAGCTGGAAGCATGAGTGGTCAACAAAAACATTGGGAACAAGTGCCCACCATCTTGATTTCACAAAGAAGCCAAATGGTTTTGACTTATCGAGGAACCTCTGGTGCCGTATCAACAGATTAAAGACTGGACATGGTTGTTGCAATTATTTCAGGTACAAGTAGGGTTAGATCAGTTCACCAATGTGTGATTGTAACCTGGAAGAACAGACGATTGAACACCTGGTCGAACGCTGTCCTCTTCATTCGTACCCTGGCACTCCTGATGATTTGTTCGCTCTCACACCCGGTTTATCTGAATGGCTGAGAAGGATGGACTTTAAAAGTTTGATTTTGCTGTGTATATAAATTGTATAAAATCACCATACGACTAAATAAATAATATACCTTTAATACAGAGTGAGTTGGCCGTGCTGTGAGGTGCGTGCAGCTGTGAGCTTGCACTTGGGAGATAGTGGGTTCGAACTCCACTGTCTGCAGCCCTGAAGATGGCTTTCCATGGTTTCCCATTTTCACACCAGGCAAATGCTGGGGCTGTACATTAATTAAGGCCATGGGTGCTTTCTTGCCACTCCTAGGTCTTTCCTATCCTATCATTGCCATAAGGTCTATCTGTGTCAGTGCGACGTAAAGCAAATTGTAAAAAAAAGAAGAAAAAAATTAAAAATACAGGATTACAAATGATTGAAGCAATTTCATAAATTCACTGTAGCTCCATGAATTGACATATGGTCACAAAACTCAACAGTCATGTAGAAAAACTCAAGAAGTTTTGGTCTGCTGAAGTCGCACTTCAGATTTTTGCCACGAGAGCGCAGCAGCAGTGAGCAGTGAAACAAGATGGCGACACGAGCCGAGAAAGCGTTTGTTGTGTTTGAAATACACTCACATCAGTTTGTCATAACAGTGCAGCAACACTTCAGGACGAAGTACCACAAAGATCCATCAACTGCTAACTCCATTTGGCAATAGTATATGAAGTTTAAAGCTTCAGGATGCCTCTGTAAAGGGAAATAAACAGGTCGGCCTGCAGTGACTGAAGAAACAGTTGATCGTGTGCGGGCAAATTTCACGTGTAGCCCACAGAAGTCGACAGAGAGAGCAAGCAGAGAGCTGAACATACCACAGCCGACCGTTTGGAAAATCTTACGGAAACGACTAAAGCAGAATCCTTACCACTTACAATTGCTACAAGCCCTGACTCCCGATGACAAAGTGAAACGCCTTGAATTTTCGGCGTGGTTGCAACAGTGTATGGAAGGGGATTATGAAACTTGTCTCAGTGTTGAAGCAACCTTTTTTGTTAATGATGCAGGTGAACAGACACAATGTGCGAATCTGGGGGGTAGAGAATCCTTACGTTATCGTGCAGCACATTTGAAATTCACCAAAAGTTAATGTGTTTTGTGCAGTTTCACTGTTTAAAGTGTACGGCCCCTTTTTTTCTGCAAAAATTCCATTATAGGACACATGTATCTGGACATGCTGGAAAATTGGCTCATGCTGCAACTGGAGGACACCATGGACTTCATCTTCCAACAGGATGGTGCTCCACCCCACTTCCATGGTGATGTTTGTCAATTCTTAAACAGGAGATTGCCAAACCGATGGATCGGTCGTGGTGGAGCTGATGATCAGCAATTCCTGTCATGGCCTCCATGCTCTCCTGACCTAATCCCATGTGATTTCTTTGTGTGAGGTTTTGTGAAAAACTCACTGTTTACACCTTCTCTTCCAACAAACCTGCCAGAACTGCGAGTTTGCATCAACTGTGCTTTCAAATCCATGGATAGGGATATGCTGCGCCGAGTGTGGGACAAAATTTATTATAGGCTTGATGTCTGCAGAATCACTGAAGGGGCACTTATCGAACATTTGTGAAGGTCAAAAAAAACTTTTTGAGTTTTTCTATGTGTGTGCAAAGCCTTGAGACATTATGTCAAATAATAGTGTTATTGTAGAGTTTTGGAATCGCTCAAATCATTTGTAATAACCCTGTGTATTCTGAAGATGTATAACATCAGAATATAATACATGCACCTTTTCCTGGTGAATGCCCGCAAGCATTTACAAACGGTGCGACGTTTTTATGATTGGTACATTTCAGAACTCTATTGAACTAGAGAAATGACTATGACAGAACACTATTGCAGTTTCAGAAATGGGAAGTGGAAGGGGTGAAACTGGTGAAATGGGGACATTCCTCTCTTGTTTGAAGGAGTAAGGAACAGTACAGCTAGGGTCCACTGAGCTTTAGATAGAGAGTTGTTCAGTCGCTCACCTCTCACTTACTGGTAGTCTGGAACTATTCAGAAGAATAGGTGAGAGAAAGAAGGAATACAGTTTTGCGAGCGGTTTTTCAGCTGAATATTAGTTCATCTGAACCATTATCCTTTTCCAAGAAACAGAAAGTTAGGTACTAGTAACTCGGCCAAAGGAAGTAAAATGGTAAAAAAGAAAACCAAGTACTGTATGTAGTTTATGTAATATCAAGCCATTATATGTAATATGGGGCAAACATGTAATAATATGTAAAATGGAAATTTAGTATATGGTGGTAATAACATAACTCATAAAGATTACTCGTTTTTATGGATAGGTAGATTGAAAGGAATAGTATATGTCATTACATACAAATCCTAACCCTACTGACGATGACTTGTTAACCCTAGTTTTATGACTCGCCTGCTGTGCTGAATTCTCCAAAGCGCTATTCACACTCACGGTCATTAGAAGTGTGTTGATGGAAATATTGAAGCGAGTTAACCGTGCGGTTTGAGGTGCGCAGCTTTGAGCTTGCATTTGGGAGTTAGTAGGTTCGTACCCCACTGTTGGTAGTCCTGAAGATGGTTTTCCATTGTTTCCTATTTTCACATCAGGCAAAAGCTGGGGTACCTTAATTAAGGCTACTGTCGCTTCCTTCCAACTCGTAGACCTTTCCTATCTCAGTCTCAGAGCGATGTAAAGCAACTTGTACATACGGTCTCGAAAAACCACGGTGCATACGCATGACTCACAAACTCTCAAGCACCTTGTTGACAGTCTTTCCTGTGCATATTTCAAAAGCAGATCTAGTTTATAAACGTCATATTCCAGTCAGATTACTTATTGTGGAAAAATGTCACAAGGTTTGAAAGTATGCAAAATTGGAGTATGTTTGAAATTAGTGGAGATAGTAAACTTTCTAGTAGAGGTTCAGAATAATATTCTGATGAATGTAGAAGTGATAACAATTCCAGGAATCATGATAAACGTGAACATATATTGTGCGAAGACCGAGGGACAGGGCTGAAGAGAAATGTTACTCGTGATATCACGATAATCGTTCTAATGAACTGGAAATATGAGTAAACAATGCTGGTTTAAATCATAATTTACCTTATTGGAGTTCAGAAATATATTTTTTTCCATTATTTGTGGGATGGAAATTTTTTGAGCTTGTAGTAATGCAGACGAATATTCATGCCAAATATTTACAAAGAAAAGCAGGCACTGTTGATACTATCTGGCAAAACATTATGCTGACATTATAAGGACATATGTAGGTGTTCTAATTTATATGGGTGTTGTTGTTTTACCTGAAATTGACGATTACTTCCTAGGAGACTAGTGTGTGCTCATTAGTAAGGCAGGCAATGACACTGAAAAGACACGTGTCTTTGACAACTGGATCAGGTATCACACAGCGACCCCCATTTAATGCCCTTAAGGACAGATGCAAACTCACTTTAAGAACTTCGGGATATCCTTAAAACATTCCATCTTTGATGATCGATCATTTTGACTACTTAGCTGTTTTATGAACTACATACACCGGATTCATACTATGGATCATCAATAGACGGTGATATACATGTTACTCACATAAGACTTAATGTGTTCCAGACAAAATAATTTCTTCATAAGGGAGTTCAGAAATATTTTTTTTTTCAATTATTTGTGAGATGGAAATTTTTTGAGCTTGTACTAATGCAGATGAATATTCATGCCAAATATTGTTTTTAAGCATCTCAACAATCATTATCAGATCGTTTTACCTGTAATTTGAACATAATCTTTTGACTATATTTAAAACATTTGTTATTTTGTATGACACAACCTGTACACAGTTGGAATATTCCTATTAAGTTTTATTTAATTAGTCCATTTTCATTATTTCAGAAGACTAGTGTCAAGTGAAATCCAAGAATTTTAATGTGGAGTAAAGTGTTTCACAATGTATTTATTTATTTAATAAATGCATTAATTTATTTTAGTTTAGCTTGTGTAAATGAATAGCTGAAGATGACAGAGTCAAACGGTCTAAACTAGTCCTATTCGTAAATATCATTTACATATTGATTAGGTGGAATAAAACGAAGTTACAAACCAAGATTGTAAAAAGGTGAGTTACATCCGTCAATACAAGCAAAAAAGGAAAATGATTGCTTACACTTCTTGATGCCCTATCGATAGAGCCCAAGATCTTCTCATCATTTCTCTTCGCATTCATATCTCCCACTGCCATTATTTTCTTGACTTGGACGTCTTACCGCTTTCTTCTAGAAACTGCTCTAGGTTGCCAACATTTTTGGTTTATGGGGTATAACTTATATTTGAAAAAAATTACTTGTTCTTACTCCAACTGAATGATCTGTTAACAAGAGCTCTCAAATTTGTCTAGAGAGAATCTGGAACTCGAGTTGTATTTATTTTGACTGTTTAGCAAATAACTGCAAAATTAAATAAGTAAATAATAAGGGAACATAAATATAAAACAAATTAAGGTATTCATAGCATATACAGAGAACACAACTTATTTTTATTTTTGCATTTAAACTCTTTGAGCTACAGTGTCCAAAGACAGAGTGGGCACAAAGTTGCTTTCCCCAAACTAGTAAGAACAGGCATCAGCAAGCATATTGTTTTTGTGTACTAGGACTGGCACTATTGTGTCTTCTCCGTGTGGCTTGGACTGGTAACACTCATACACTGTTTTTGTATGTCTTTTGTTGTTGTTGTTTGTTGTTTTGGAGCACCGTCTCACTTTGGTGTTGTTTTGAGGGAGTTCTTAGATCACTATTTCAATTAATTGATTGGTTGTCACGGTACGACAGATTGGCCACCATGTTCATATGACCTTACCCCTTGCGACTTCTCCACATGGGACATTGTCAAAGACAAAATGTCTTGGGAAAAACCACAGGGCTTGGGTCACGTGAAACAGCTAATGAGACAATCATTCGAGAGATTGGATGACAATCCTCGATAGTGTCATGATATCAATGCTGAGGAGATGTGTATCTGGTGCATTGAACATGGTAGGGGACAGTTTGAACAGTATTCAAAGTAGAAATGACAGTTTGAACAGTTTGAAGTACAATGAAGATTGTCAAGTTTTGTCACAGTCACCTAGGTTTTTTTAACCCATTCACTGCCAAACCCGTATATGTGCGTTATTGAATGCTGTGCCTCGTCCGCCAAACCCGTATATATACGTTATTGAATGCCGTGCCTCGTCCGCCAAACCCGTGTAGTGTATACTTCACCGATCTCACAAATGAACGTGATATAGTGTCTTGCTTTGAGATTCTATGGAAATGCTCAAAGAAGTTCTCTACAGCATTAATACCACTCCATTTCGTGTGTTTTAAAAGCAATCTGGTGTTATTCAGCTTTGTTGGAGTGGAACATCTTTCCCACTAATGTGTAGCCATCATGCCATCTTGAAGTATACATTCATCTCTTGTTGACGAAGAAATTGAATGTTTCCTCATAAATAGTGATTCAGGAGAGCTCTATTTTGATAATGAAGATGGAGAATATCTAAGTGGCGATATTGAATTTGCAAGAAAGTGTGAGACAAAGTAGTAATCTTGTGTGGAATTGTCACCCCCTCCTCAGATAAATACTTTTTTCCACAAATTTAAATGATTTTGATAATACCTGTTCTTGGATCAACAATTTTACATTAAATTTCAGTAACAGTATCACTGAGCAGAGTAGCCATGTGTATTAACATGATACGGCTATGGAGCCAAGCTCTGCACTTGGCAGGCGAGTGGGTTTAAACCCCATTGTCAGTTGTCCTGAGAATTTTTTTGGTGGTTTTTCCTTTTGCACTCCCAAGCAAATGCCGGGACAGTTCCTGTTCATAAGCCACAGCCGATTCCTTCCACTTCCTTACCCAGTTTCATTCGCCATCTTTTATTTAATATTCATTATCTTCTCAACTGAGGTTTGCATCAGGAAGGGCATCCAGCCATAAAAATATGGTGTAAAATATAACCACACTTCATCCCTGACCCCGTATTGGGCTACGGGCCTAAGAGGTTGATATGCATTCCATTAATAGTAAAAATGTATCTGTAGAAGTGCTTCTTCCTTTTAAAAAACCCGGCCCAAAGGGCTCGCCTGGTCATCAAAACTCGACAGTGAAAAGGTTAATTTTATTTCTTCACATACTGGGGGAAGCATCTTTGTGCCCACCCTGTATGTCGGACATTGGCTTCATCAGAATAACACAATTATGTATCACTGATGACAACTAAAGCACTATATTAGAGCAAAGAAGTTATATATATGTTTCTTATGAACGTGTGATAATATGAAAACATAATATTGTGGCGATGACAGTTGTTGATTGGTTGAAGTTCCTGACATTCTTATACTGGATTGGGCATTGGAGCCATGAGCTAAATAGTCTGTATAATTATCATGTCACTTAGATACTTTAAGTCTGCCCTGTATTCTTATAATTCCTTCCTCAATATTGTGTGTGTTGTTGAGTTGTCAGCCTTAAGGCTGGTTGGATCCTCCACAGATCCACAATCACCTGTCATAGATGGCATATTGAAGAGGTATTCAAGGGAAATGGGTAGTGAGGTAGTTTCCCAAGCATGGTCTCCTCACTCAGCCAGAAGGTGTTGTTACATATCAGTCTGCTAACCCCACTGAAATGCATACCCAGCTGACCCTCTGCGCAACACTTTCACACTATTCATCACAGGGTCTAGCTGCATAAAGAAGGGTGGAATGCTGCTCATGTCTTCAGTCAGATTCATATTTTCAGTCACAGATGAGACCAAGACAGAAAAATGAAACTAACAAACTTGTTCTAGTCCATTTCTTCTCCTTTAGATCATCTTGTACATTGTCTGTACACCTCCTTCTTGGTCTCCCCCTATTTCTAGTCCCATCCAGAGTCATATCCATCATTCTCCTCCCTACATAGGAGACACGGTACACTCTGCGCACTGTATCGGACCCGAGATGGATCTGGGCTTACCCACTACATTTCTGTTTTTGTTGTAAAACAGCCTGTAGCTTGTAGACATGATATGGGCTTTTGGGCTTATGCCGTATCAAGAAAACAAGATGAAACTCTTTACGTTTCGCAGAGATCTTGGCTCTGCATCTTCAGAAGAAAATCTTGACTGTTCACGAGGAAGACTTCTACAATAATGAGGGTTTGAATTTAAGAATGCTTAACCATTGGAGCTGTAGAGGTATGCTCATTCGTCACCAGGTGGCTCATTGTATGCTGGCACAGCGCCCCAAGCGGGAGCTGATGACAACATTTAGCTCCAATTAAGATGTTCTATCACACCATGTGTGTGTGAGAAGTAACAGGGAGGACATCAGATGAATCAGAGACGAATGTGGTAGAAGAAATAAATATAAATGAATAAAATAAAATGCAGTGAAAGACACCAGAATAGAATAGAACAGAGCTGAAACATGGAAAGAAAGTATGTGGAGAAAATCAGAGGATGGTGATGATGACGTGAGATTGTGTGGAAAAGGGTACAACTATTGTACACACGTTATGAAAGTATGACAGCACATAATACATAGCTTGTAATGAACCATGTGGTGATGTGTGTGGCCTGTAGCTTGTTTCAATCTGTCTCACTTCTTCCTAGAAGGAGTATATCTTTTATTTTTTTCAAAAATTGTCCAATTCTTCAGTCTTTCTTGGGAAGACGTGAGGTCGTGGATGTTCACAAAGAAAGAAACTCAAGGAGAAAACTTTGCCATCAACAAGAGCATTGCATTACTGACACCATATGTTTATAGTGTTCGTTATCACACCATAAAATGATGCAGTGCTGACCAATCCTACCTTGATCTGCCTTCACCATTAAACATTGGCTGAGAATTGAAAGAGAAAAATGTCCATTGTGCTCCTGTTACATATATGCTACCATGTGCTACAGAGATGGTTCTTCATCTTATTAGATACTCTTGTGTTTAAAAAAATGTGGGCTCCACCATGTAAATGTCTTTCCCACAATCTAAAGTGCACTAAATAGAGAGAGATAGAGAGAGAGAGAGAGAGAGTGCGGAGACAAATATATGTGTGACAGCTGTGATGACCATACAAACCATGAAGATTCATCAGACGACTTAGATGGTGATGATAATTTGTACATAATACATTTTATACTACTACTACTTTATTATGTGATGGAGTTAAATTTGCTTTATGCAGAACAATGTCATATCATTATCATTTGTTCATTAATGTTAATCATTAATGTTTGTTCCATATCATTGTATTAATAAAGTTATTGTTAGTAATTAATAAAACAATCATATTTTTCATCCCTTAATAAATAACAGATGGTAACATATATTCTAAAACAATAGTGACAAATTTAAAGGACCATAACTCACAAATGGTAGAAGATATGAAAAATTTGATAAGGGCTAAATTTGTTCTTTGGCCCATGTACAACAGAAAATCTTTTATGCCCCTATTATATATGAGCACTCTGGAAGTAGTTATTCTTAATGTAATGAATAAATGTCACATATGGTTGCCATCTTGGATTTATGATATAAAAACCAAACAGCACAGTTTGAAAGTAAACACCCGGTACTACATCATATGTAGCATACAGTAAAGTCACATAGTCACACCTCCCCTTCACAAAAAATTCCATGGAATAGGTAAATGTGCATTATGCTTCTAGACAAATCTTCTTCTCTTCACAGAGCTCGATAGCTGCAGTCGCTTAAGTGCGGCCAGTATCCAGTATTCGGGAGATAGTAAATTCGAACCCCACTGTCAGCAGCCCTGAAAATGGTTTTCTGTGGTTTCCCATTTTCACACCAGGCAAATGCTGGGGCTGTACCTTAATTAAGGCCATGGCCGCTTCCTTCCCACTCCTAGCCCTTTCCTGTCCCATCATCGCCATAAGACCTATCCATGTCGGTGCGACGTAAAAACTGGAAAAATTCTTCTTTCTCTTCTCCCGCTTCAGGCAGGGTCGATGTTTCTGGTAAGTCTTTTCCACTTTATCCTATCCCACATATCATCTCTCCTAATTTCTTCTCCTTCAGATCTTCTCGTACATTGTCTGTACACCTCCTTCTTGGTCTCTCCCTATTTCTAGTCCTATCCATCACTCTCCTCCCTATATAGCTTTCATCCCTTTGCATTATATGTCCATACTATAGCAGTCTTCTCTCCTGTACTTTCTTAGATACTTCTGTCACTGTAACTGTTCCTCTGATTTTCTCATTTTTGATGTGATTCATTCTGGTGAGACCACTCATCCATCTTAGCATCTTCATCTCTGTAACATCTAATTTATTGCATTGTGCCTTTGTTTTTGCCCAAGTCTCTGCACCATACTGCTGTCTTGTAGGTTTTTCCTTTTAAATTGATGCCAAGCCTTTTGTCACATAGGATGCCAGACATTCTTTACCAGTTCATCGAGGCAGACTGCACTCTGTGGTTAATCTCCATGTTTAGGTTGCCATCCTTAGACACAAAAGATCCTAAATACTTGAAACCATCCACTGTTTTTAAGCATGTACCATCCACCTCTAACAAATTCATTCCCCTCATCTCCAAGGCACAGGTATTCGGTTTTCTTTCTATTAATTTTTAGGCCTCTGTCTTCCAAGGATTTTCTCAAGCTTTCCAGCCTCTCTTTCAATTCTATCTTATTAGACTACTATGCTTCTAGACTAATATCTGTTAAATTACTTCATTCTATAGCTTTCCTTTCAATACTTCTACAGTTTGTCGATACGATACCTGAAGAGTGGCGTTTTTGCCTTAAGTTTGCCTTAATCTTTTCCACATTATTGTGTATTTATTTGTTTCACATGTCAAAGAAAGCAAATTGTTTTTATTTGTTTTTAGAACTTTAAATACTGTATTTATGATTGGGTTCTGTAGATTCTTAAGATAGTTAATTTCATATTTCGTTGCCTTAAGTTTGCCTATCTTTTCCACATTATTGTGTATTTATTTGTTTCACATGTCAAAGAAAGCAAATTGTTTTTATTTGTTTTTAGAGCTTAAAATACTGTATTTATGATTGGGTTCTGTAGATTCTTAAAATAGTTGATTTCATATTTCTTCTAAATTCATTCTTCTAGGTCATACCTATGGTGGGAATTGATTCTGAGTGGAAGCCTTACTTTGGTACAAAGAAGAATGAATTGGCTCTCATACAGATAGCAACAAAGTGCAAAGTCTATATTTTGGATGTAATGGTCATAGGGAATATTTATCAAGATATGTGGAAACAGCTTGGCAGTGAACTCTTTGGAAATGGAGGAATCATGAAAATAGGTGTGTGAAAACATTTTTTATTTTGTTTTGATAAATTTATTACTGAGATTTTAATATTAGTTTAGTTGAAGACCATAAGGGGCATGAAGCTTTACCAATTCAGGTGGCCATACTATATCGTTACATATGTGAGGAGCTCTATATTAGTACTTTTATAATTCTGTTTTTTTTTTGAATTGGTATAGATTTGATGCTGTTGTCATGAAAAAAGTCATCTTTGAAATATACAGTTACTGGTGTCCTGAATTTTATAGTAGCTTCTAGGAAAATATGAAAATTATGGTGCTATGCAGGATTAGTGACAGTTCCTATGGTTATTATAAACAAGGTAAGGTAAGGGTTGTTCTGCCCGAAGGCAGGTCCCAACCTCCGCAGAGGTGTTCCTGAGCTGGAGTTTACGTGCGGTAGGGTGGCCAGTTCCTTTCCGCTCCTCCATTCCCTTACCCCCCACCAACAGCGCGCGGCAACCCATCCAACTCCTGACCACGCCCAATGTTCCTTAACTTCGGAGATCTCACAGGATCCGGTGTTTTAACATGGCTACGGCCGTTGGCATTATAAACAAGAAGATTAAAGTTTCCTTATAGAGTGAATATTTTAAAATCATGAAATTTTATACATTTTATGTGTATTTTATCTATACCATGAAGAACTTGGCATATTAATCCTTTTGTTATTGTTTTGTATAACGTCCAACATTAACTTTATATGGAATACGTAACCCCTCCTGGCAAGGAAAGGACAATGAAATGGACAAAGAAAGCTTGAGGGATCAAAAGAGACAGTAAATTATTTACAGTTTTACAGTGGGGTTGACAGAGATACTAGAGCACAGGCGGGTGTACTGCTCATGGTACAGAAAAGATTAAGAACAACAATTGGTAGCTACACTTTTTGGAATGAAAGGATTATCCAGTTAAGACTAAAACTATCCATGGGTTATCTCACAGTTATAGGGGTATATGCTCCAGTGGAGGCCAACTCAACAGAAAGTGATGGGTTCTATAATGATCTGCAGAAGATAGTCAATAAAATTAACAAACAAGATATGCTACTATTACTGGGAGACTTCATTGCTAGAGTCGGTAATGGGAAAATTCAGAATCACATTGGAATCCATGGAGAAACAACCTGTAATAACAATGGAACAAAATTAATAGATTTCACTGTCTTCAATAAGTTAGAGATCATGAACACCGTATTCCCACACAAAGACAGCCACAAGTACACGTGGTGTGCACGTAATCAGAAATCAATTATAGATTATGTAATTTGTAATGGTAAATTGGCAGATTTAGTCTTGGATACACGAGTCTATCAAGGCCCTGAATTGGAAACTGATAGCTATCTATTAGTAGTACCTATTCGTCTGAGACCTAGATGGTATAAAAAAAAGAAACAAACAACACAAGAAATTAAAACTTGTCAGTATAAAATGGCTGTAGCAGAACAGACTTAATAATCTTACACACATGACACCAGTTAGTGTCAACATGGAAATGGAGTGATCTAATTTGTGTTCAAATTTAAAGCAGTCTGCTTTTGAGAGTTAAGAAAAAATGACAGAGGAAAAAGGGTTTAAGAATCTGGGATGAAGAAATTGAAAAAGTTATTTCAGACAAAAGAAATGCTTAAATTTTTTTTGTCAACTAGTAAATTAGAAGATAAAATAGAATATCACCACAAGAGAGCAATAGCAAAAAGGGAAGTGCAGAAAAAGCACAGAAAGAGCTGGGAAAACTTTGTTTCACACCTGGAGACTGATGTAACAAGACCACAACCACAGACTTATAAAATACTCAAGAAACTTAATAATGATGTAAAAGAAGACATACACATTAATGCATTTACCTCTAACGGAGTGGCACATTTATTTTTGGAATCTTTGGAGGGTTCAAATATTGAGCCATTTCTTCTGCCAACATCTCTTAACAAGTCTTTGGAAAGCATTACACTCTGAAGAACTGGAGCTAGTACTCAGAAAACTTAGAAATGGAAAAGCATCTGGAGAAGACTCAATAAATTCAGACCTATTCAAGTACTCCAGTGACATCTTCAAGCAATGATTTCTCAAATTCATCAATTTAATTTGGAATGGCAACAGACCACCAGAGAATTGGCAAAAAGCTATAGTTATTGACATGATATAGGCTTTTGGGGTATGCGGAATTCCTTGTACTTGCGGCAAGGTATACATTGGTCAAACATGCCAGTCCATTGGCACTCGCATCAAGGAACATGAATGTAATATTCGTCTCAACCAGCCGGACAAATCAGCAATAGCTGAACACGCTCTATCATTGGGTCATGATGTCATGTTCCAAGATGCTTGAGCTCTTACTCACACAAGACACTACAGGTCCAGGATTATACGGGAAGCTGTGAAAATGCGTAGAAATCCTAACAATTTCAAATGGGACACTGGCTATCAATTAAGTAATACCTGGTTGCCAGCCATTAAGGATTTAAATAGGTCGTTCCCTTCCCTGTCCCTTCACTATTGTTATTTTGTTTCGGTGTTTTCCAAATTCGTACGTTCCTCCTCGCCAGATGTTTCATTCCAGACTTGTGTCAATGTCATACCTTCATACATGCTTACGCTTGTTATATTATATGACCCTCTCAGAATGATCCTGATGGTTCTGTCAGCCTCCGCTTCGAATGCTAGCAATGTACCGCGTCCGAGGAGTCATCTGGTGATGAACGAACGTACCATTTCCACTTCTATTGGGTAACGTCTAAATTTCTAAGATAGTTCATTGTTTTAGAAGCCTTTCTCGAGGACAGTCAAGATTTTCTTCTGATGACACAGAACATAGTTCTCCGCAAAACGTAAAGAATTTCACCTTATTTTCTTGACATGGCATAAGCCCAAAAGCCTGTATCATGTCTATAAGTACGGGCCATGAAAGCATCAATGGCAGATATAGTTATTTCTCTTCATAAGAAGGGCAGTGTGAAAGATTGTGGAAATTACAGAGGGATAAGTATACTTAACTCAGGTTACAAAATTTACTCTAATATTGTCAAAGAAAAATTATTTTATTATGGAAATGTGATTGTAGAAATGAACAACATGGATTTCGAAAGGGACGCTCATGTACTGATGCTTACTTTACCTTGAAAATCTTGGTAGAAAAACACAGGGAATTTAACTTGGAAACTCACATAGCATTTGTTGATTTTAAGAAAGCCTTTAACTTAGTTAACAGGAACAGGCTTCTTAATATCGTAGCAGAAGATAACGTCACAATAATAATAATTAAATTAATGTCATAATGGTCCACCTTTTCAACACTATAATATGCAATATTTTTTAATTACATTTTACGTATCCACAAAGACGCACACGAAATGCTGTCAGTTGGTACAATTATTTTTATTTACACGTATTTACAAATTAAACACACACATAACCTTAATCACTGTTGTCAAAACAAAACACTTACATCACAAGCCACCATTTTAAAAACAACTGAATAACACAGCACATAGAGGTTACAACCTTGGAACACAAATAAAACAGTTGACTGCTTTAAAAGCATGTCGACACTTGATAAATATTCTTGCTACACCATAACTCTCTTCCAACAACTCACTTAACAGTAACTCCCAATAACTAACTGTCTCGCCAAGATCATATCCTTATATATATATCCTGGCCAGGCATCCAGAAAGATACGTTACAAGAAATACCTTCGTGAAAATTCCAGAGTGCTCAATGCATAGGAATAGTGTACAGAATATTCTCAATTCTCTACCTATTACCATTCTGGACAGTGTGTTTCACAATTATGGTTTACAAAATACAGGTAACTTATATAATATTAATGTACAGGTATTTACATTACTGAACTCATATGAATATTTACATATAGCACATGTTTCATGACATAACCTCGCCAGCAGCGCGATCATATCGTTATGTACATATGATGTAATAATACTAAATGTGACACAGGTGTAGAATATATGGGAAGTGGAAAGTGTTTGTAGAAAATTTTATTTGTATTCCATTCAGCTACCTAACCTGTACAGTGTAAGAAATATTGTTCTACATAGGTTGGTTGTAACTAGTAGATTGAATTTCTATATTAACTGGAACAGTCCAAAAAGTTTGTGACACAAATTTTTGACAGGGTGTGTTGGCTTTTGTTAGTTATGCATTCTAGAAATATGTTCTTACTATTCTGGAAATGGAAGGATTGTGATCAGGTGTGCTCGAGAAAATAGTTCAAAGATCGCGACCACAGAAAGTGTTGTGATTGGTCAATCTGGGCAAGCTCCTGTGTTCTGATTGGCTACTCCAAGGCCAGATTTCCCTTTAAAAGGGGGCTAGTCTATGAGCCGTCTTGGTCTGGGCCTGCCGAGCCTGCCGAAGTTTTGACGTGGTCGGCGTCATCTCGCTACCAGAATGGGCTGCCTTAGGGTAAGCGCTGTTGTTTTCTGTCCGGTTTTAAGTTCCATTTAGTTTTTGTTGGTGTTTCACAGGAGATTGCCCTAATCACCACTATTATGTTGTTCTAATGTTTTGAAAGGTTAGTTTAACTTCACTCTGTATTGTAATAGTGTATTGTGTTCCTCTTACCTTCAAGATTGTATTGCCAAGTTGGTTTGTAA
The DNA here is from genome assembly GCF_040414725.1 of Anabrus simplex. NCBI lineage: Eukaryota > Metazoa > Arthropoda > Insecta > Orthoptera > Tettigoniidae > Anabrus > Anabrus simplex. Next base: position 340,193,001 of record NC_090268.1, on the reverse strand, counting down.
TTTGATGTACCGTATTCGTTTGACTCTTTGAACTTATAGGAAGCTCTTGTCAAGGAATATCTAACTTGTGTGTCTCTAAGAACATGTAATCTGTGTTTTACAGCTGTTATTGGTACTTTCCGCATTGCTGAAACTGTTCGTAATTTATGCTATAAGATACGTTTGGTAAATAATAATTTTGAAAATGTTGAAAATCCAAGATCACGTTGATTTTTCCGAAAACCGCAACCTAGACATCTCCGTGCCTTTGGTGGGTTCCCAGCACCGTCACGCGTTCCTTGTTTGTTATCGCCAAGTTGCCCTCACTGATATTTACTTCTCCTGGTTTTCGCCGCAGTTCATTATGTGGTCATGGTGTGTATAGTGTTTAGATACCTTGTAATTTTGTTTGCTTTCCTCCCTTTAACTGTGTTGCATAATCCCTGAAGTAGTGGTTACAAAATGGATGTAGCACTTCATAGCTATACATTACAAGTAATAATAACAATAACCATAATAACCATAATTAAATTAGAATCTAGCAGGTTCCACCTTTTCAATACAAAATACAATGTTGTTGGATGGTATTTACAACATTATTTATTACAGAACATGTTTCGGTGTTCAATTTTTGACACCATCATCAGCTGCTCAGAAAGTGCGAAAAAAACTTGGCAATCTAAACATTAAACAACATATTGTCATACGTAACTCCTTAAAATACATATATACAAACAATAGAATATTGCACTAGTTAAATCCTAAAACATCTACAGTAAATTATGCTATATTAAAACTCTAATATGTAACAAGAGAATTCTTGTAAGTCATAAATATAAAATTTCTCGTCTGTTTGATGAGTTGTCTTCACATTCCTTAATGTCTGTGATTTTGTACTATCGTACTATCGAATTCAAATGCAAACTTAAGCTTGAGGATTTAAAATTGTATGCAGTCCATTTGATGTTAAAATGTTCATTTCATGTATATAATAACCACTTAGATGGATTAAAAGCTCATTATATACAATATGATTGTTAAAACTGGGCCGTCTTCTTAAATTTATTAAGTACAAAAAACTTCGTATTTTTAATGCTGTATGCGTGGTTGGAACTGTAATTTCATTTGTCCTACAGTTGTTAGGCGGACATGTCTTCTCAGTTCAATAGAACCCTGCAATAATGAAACCCAATATTAAGAGAAAAGCGAGAATATTGATAAAGAAAACTAATTGAATCTAACTGTTGATACGACTGACTCGCCTCTAAAGCTGTGTAATTCGCGTGACGGCTGCGGCGCGATGAATGTGTCTGCTAGTATCTTGTGCTCTGTGATGAAGCGGAGGGAAGGAGAAGTAGGGGCGGCAAAGGGGAAGTTTCTAGAACGTGGAACTTTTTGGGAGAGAGTCCGGGGGGCGTTGTGGACGAAGACAGTAGTAAGCAAAGTTGTTACGTAGAGTTCGGAATACGCTCGAATTTTCTGGAATCTTTAACTTGTTAAGTAAAAGAATCAAACAATCAAATAAAATCTTGGGTTTTTCCGAGATTTCATTCAAATTCAGGTTAGCGTTATAGTATTGGTCTAGATGTATTAGACATGCCTCCGTAATGTCAAGCTTCTGTCCCTTAGACAGTGTTTCCATGATCTCGAGGTCTTTATCTATGTCTGTGAATTTATGTTTGTACTCATGGATATGCTGGCCTACCGCTGAGAATCTGTGATATTTTACAGCGTTAAGGTGTTCTTGATACCTGACATTAAAGCTACGCACAGTTTGCCCTATGTATCCGCTTCCACAGTCCCTACATTCGAACCTATATACCCCTGATTTAGAATATGGATTGACTTTGTTGACAACCGAAACATTATGTAAAACTGTTGTACTTCTATTATCTACAATGTAATTATTAAATTAATGTAGTAATGGTCCACCTTTCAATACTATAATATGTAATACTCTAAATTACATTAAGTAGGGACTAGTTTTGGCCTGGGCTGGCCATCTTCAGCCTTAATGTAAAACACCTAATAACTAAACAAATGTACATGCACACGATTGACATAAAAACAAATGAAAACAAATATATACAAAGTGACATTAAAAACTGGGATGGAATATGAATAAATTTGAAAATGAACTAGGTTCTAACATCTTGAGTATGTTCATCATTGAGAATAATTTCAAGTATTAAGTATTAATTTATATACACAGAACTGTTAGTTCTAATACTGCTGATCATTTCAATAGGAACTGGTAAATGTTGATGCTGTAGTTTGTCATCAAATCTATATGTGTGGTGTTAGCTATATGTAATCCATTGGACACTGCTGTAAATAACCACTAGCTGACAGGGAACTGTTAGATGTTGTTTCATCTTCAATCAAAATAATAAATGAGATGCTCTCATGGTGCTTGTTAAATCTTGCTGAAATGTTGTTGGACATTGTCAGGTCAGCACATGAAGATGTGGTTAACACAGATCATTGTGTCTGGTGTAAAATTTTTGCGATTCATTGCGGTGCCCATGAAGTTAACCTGATAAATTATATAAAATTAAATTAATGAATTGAATGAGAGAATGTGTTAGTTTGATGGCATAGGTTATATGAGACTTACCTCTCAATACAGCATGAGGTGTGTGGTCCATTGTTGAGTGTGCTTCAGACTAACTGTTGTGAAATTCAAATGAAAAGGAAGGAGAGGGGAGGGGAAGGTCAGAAGGAGAGGGGGTTGGGGAAGGGGGTGGGGGAGGGGGGTTAAGGTGGGGCTGAAGGATGTGGGAAAAAGGATGGTTGTTGAGGAAATGTGCTGTGAATATTATGAAAAACTGAATTATGACTTGTTGGATTGACATTGCTGAAAATGGGAATTAGAAGGTCAAAAAGGATATTTGGTTTTTCTGAAATTTCATTAAGATTATGATTTGGGTTGAAATATTGATCTAAATGTATGAAGCAGCTTTCGGTAATGTTAAGGAGGGGTCCTTTACTGATGATAATATTTCAACCCAAATCATAATCTTAATGAAATTTCAGAAAAACCAAATATCCTTTTTGACCTTCTAATTCCCATTTTCAGCAATGTCAAACCAACAAGTCATAATTCAGTTTTTCATAATATTCACAGCACATTTCCTCAACAACCATCCTTTTTCCCACATCCTTCAGCCCCACCTTAACCCCCCCACCCCACCCCCTTTCCCAACCCCCTCTCCTTCTGACCTTCCCCTCCCCTCTCCTTCCTTTTCATTTGAATTTCACAACAGTTAGTCTGAAGCACACTCAACAATGGACCACACACCTCATGCTGTATTGAGAGGTAAGTCTCATATAACCTATGCCATCTAACACATTCTCTCATTCAATTCATTAATTTAATTTTATATAATTTATCAGGTTAACTTCATGGGCACCGCAATGAATCGCAAAAATTTTATACGAGACACAATGATCTGTGTTAACCACATCTTCATGTGCTGACCTGACAATGTCCAACAACATTTCAGCAAGATTTAACAAGCACCATGAGAGCATCTCATTTATTATGTTGATTGAAGATGAAACAACATCTAACAGTTCCCTGTCAGCTAGTGGTTATTTACAGCAGTGTCCAATGGATTACATATAGCTAACACCACACATATAGATTTGATGACAAACTACAGGATCAACATTTACCAGTTCCTATTGAAATGATCAGCAGTATTAGAACTAACAGTTCTGTGTATATAAATTAATACTTAATACTTGAAATTATTCTCAATGATGAACATACTCAAGATGTTAGAACCTAGTTCATTTTCAAATTTATTCATATTCCATCCCAGTTTTTAATGTCACTTTGTATATATTTGTTTTCATTTGTTTTTATGTCAATTGTGTGCATGTACATTTGTTTAGTTATTAGGTGTTTTACATTAAGGGTGAAGATGGCCAGCCCAGGCCAAAACTAGTCCCTACTTAATGTAATTTAGAGTATTACATATTATAGTATTGAAAGGTGGACCATTACTACATTAATTTAATAATTACATTGTACTTGCAATTCAAAACGGATCAGAACCATGAAGTTTATAACCTTCTATTATCTGTCTTGAATGCGATCCTAATGTTACGTTTCCTGAAAATATTTGTAATTCTGTATACATCTTTATTAAACGTGAAGGTTGCAATTTCCTTTGCTTCTATTTTATTTTTCATCAGACTTGTGTGAGGGCGATATTTGAATTTGCTTATTATTCGTTCTATAAAATTCTCTTTAAAACCATTAGCTTTAGCCATAGCTTGGATAATGTTCAGTTCCTTGTCCAAGTTTTGTTTGGACATTGGTATACTAAGAGCGTGATTCACCAAGCTGTTATAGGTCTCGCATTTATGAGCTGAGGGGTGTATCGAATCATCACGTATTGTAACTGCAGTTTGTGTGGGTTTTCTGTAAATACTAAAAGAAAATGAAGAAGCGTGTCTATTGATCTTTAGGTCTAGATAATTAATGGGTATTTCTATTTCAGATTCTAAAGTAAATTTTATATCCGTATCTATTGTGTTAAGATTATTAAGAGTCGTAGAGGCGTTGGTTATGCGTTCATCCAAGATAACAAATGCATCGTCTACATACCTAGACCAAAATAGAACATTCTTGAATTTTTCATTATTAATTATTTGTGTGTCCTCTAGAAAATGTAAATAAATTTCTGCCAAAATTCCTGAGGCCGGAGACCCCATTGCAAGGCCGTTTTGTTTATAAATGATCTGGTCGAAAGTGAAATAGTTGTTATTGATCAGCAATTTTAAAACCGTCATGAATTCATCAATTTCAAGCTTGCTTAAGTGACTGTATTTTTTCAAATTTTTGGCAATAATGGGGAACAATTTATTAGTTTTGATATTAGGAAACATATTTACTATATCAAAAGAATGTATTGTGTGGTGACCCTGTAATCGAAATTTAATTAATTCTTTAGTGAATTCTACGGCATTCTTTACGGATTTATTTGCAGTGAATCTGTAATGTTGTTTTAAGAATTTCTGAATATACTGCGCTAATTTATAAAGGGGGCAGCAATTATATGAGTCTCACCTCAAAGCTACATTCTTGCTCTCTGCATCACAATGGAACTTTTTTCAAAATAAAGTTCAATTCAAATTATCTAATGTACTTGCAAGTAAACAATTAACATTGGAGAAAAAGCTAGAAAAACTAAGAAAGGAAGCAGAAAAAGGTCGAACCCAATATTCATCCCCGATTCAAAGGTCCAATTTTACACATAACGAAGATCCATTGAAACAGTTTCATACTCCACTCATTAATATTTCCAATGTCAACTTGAACGAAGAGGAAAGACTTATCCTTGAGAAAGGTCCTAAACATAATTGGCCGACCTTCAATCAAGCTAAAGTAACTAAAAATCTGATTATAGAAACAGAAATCGCACTCGGAAAATTGCCACTCGACTTACAGGATGAAGTCAGAATAGAAGTAAAGAAACAGCTGAACAAAACGGTTAATAATAATAGTAATAATGCTAATAATAATAATAATAATATTAATAATAATAATAAGTTTGTCATCCCTAAAGATTCTTTCAAGGATAGGAAACAAATATTTGAACTTATAAAGAAAATAAAAAACGAAGAGCTTATAGTCACTAAAGCAGATAAAGGCAACGTAACCTTTATCATGCATAAAGCTGATTACATCCAAAAAACAAAAACTTTTTTAAATGATGACTCTTTTTCTATTATTAAGAAGGACCCGACTCAGTCATTGCAGAAGCAATTGAAACAAACATTGAAAACATCTTCTTTCCTCTTTAATGAATATGAGAAGCAGAAATTAATTAGCATGAACCCCGGCCTTCCTATCGCTAAAGCGCTGCCAAAAATCCACAAGGCCGGAGTCCCCATTAGGCCAAATATCAATTACAGACCTAGCCCCCTTTATAAATTAGCGCAGTATATTCAAAAATTCTTAAAACAACATTACAGATTCACTGCAAATAAATCCGTAAAGAATGCCGTAGAATTCACTAAAGATTTAATTAAATTTCGATTACAGGATCACCACACAATACATTCTTTTGATATAGTAAATATGTTTCCTAATATCAAAACTAATAAATTGCTCCCCATTATTGCCAAAAATTTGAAAAAATAGTGTCACTTAAGAGAGCTTGAAATTGATGAATTCATGACGGTTTTAAAATTGCCGATCAATAACAACTATTTCACTTTCGACCAGATCATTTATAAACAAAACGGCCTTGCAATGGGGTTTCCGGCCTCAGGAATTTTGGCAGAAATTTATTTAGATTTTCTAGAGGACACACAAATAATTAATAATGAAAAATTCAAGAATGTTCTATTTTGGTCTAGGTATGTAGACGATGCATTTGTTATCTTGGATGAACGCATAACCAACGCCTCTACGACTCTTAATAATCTTAACACAATAGATACGGATATAAAATTTACTTTAGAATCTGAAATAGAAAAATCCATTAATTATCTAGACCTAAAGATCAATAGACACGCTTCTTCATTTTCTTTTAGTATTTACAGAAAACCCACACAAACTGCAGTTACAATACGTAATGATTCGATACACCCCTTAGCTCATGCGAGACCTATAACAGCTTGGTGAATCGCGCTTTCAGTATACCAATGTCCAAACAAAACTTGGACAAGGAACTGAACATTATCCGAGCTATGGCTAAAGCTAATGGTTTTAAAGAGAATTTTATAGAACGAATAATAAGCAAATTCAAATATCGCCCTCACACAAGTCTGATGAAAAATAAAATAGAAGCAAAGGAAATTGCAACCTTCACGTTTAATAAAGATGTATACAGAATTACAAATATTTTCAGGAAACGTAACATTAGGATCGCATTCAAGACAGATAATAGAAGTACAACAGTTTTACATAATGTTTCGGTTGTCAACAAAGTCAATCCATATTCTAAATCAGGGGTATATAGGTGCGAATGTAGGGATTGTGGAAGCGGATACATAGGGCAAACTGGGCATAGCTTTAATGTCAGGTATCAAGAACACCTTAACGCTGTAAAATATCACAGATTCTCAGCGGTAGGCCAGCATATCCATGAGAACAAACATAAATTCACAGACATTGATACAGACCTCGAGATCATGGAAACACTGTCTAAGGGACAGAAGCTTGACATTACAGATGCATGTCTAATACATCTAGACCAATACTATAACACCAACCTGAATTTGAATGAAATCTCGGAAAAACCCAAGATTTTATTTGATTGTTTGATTCTTTTACTTAACAAGTTAAAGATTCCAGAAAATTCGAGCGTATTCCGAACTCTACATAACAACTTTGTTTACTACTGTCTTCGTCCACAACGCCCCCCGGACTCTCTCCCAAAAAGTTCCACGTTCTAAAAACTTCCCCTTTGCCGCCCCTACTTCTCCTTCCCTGCGCTTCATCACAGAGCACAAGATACTAGCAGACACATTCATCACGCCGCAGCCGTCACGCGAATTACATAGCTTTAGAGGTGAGTCAGCCGTATCAACAGTTAGATTCAATTAGTTTTCTTTATCAATATTCTCGCTTTTCTCTTAACATTGGGTTTCATTATTGCAGGGTTCTATTGAACTGAGAAGACATGTCCGCCTAACAACTGTAGGACAAATGAAATTACAGTTCCAACCACGCATACAGCATTAAAAATACGAAGTTTTTTGTACTTAATAAATTTAAGAAGACAGCCCAGTTTTAACAATCATATTGTATATAACGAGCTTTTAATCCATCTAAGTGGTTATTATATACATGAAATGAACATTTTAACATCAAATGGACTGCATACAATTTTAAATCCTCAAGCTTAAGTTCGCATTTGAATTCGATAGTACGATAGTACAAAATCACAAACATTAAGGAATGTGAAGACAACTCAACAAACAGACGAGACATTTTATATTTATGACTTACAAGAATTCTCTTGTTACATATTAGAGTTTTAATATAGCATAATTTACTGTAGATGTTTTAGGATTTAACTAGTGCAATATTCTATTGTTTGTATATATGTATTTTAAGGAGTTACGTATGACAATATGTTGTTTAATGTTTAGATTGCCAAGTTTTTTTCGCACTTTCTGAGCAGCTGATGATGGTGTCAAAAATTGAACACCGAAACATGTTCTGTAATAAATAATGTTGTAAATACCATCCAACAACATTGTATTTTGTATTGAAAAGTTGGAACCCGCTAGATTCTAATTTAATTGTGATCTCAGTTCAATACGGTCCAAAAGATGAAGTTCCTTACGTTTAATAATAACCATAATAGTAAAATAATAATAATAATAATAATAATAATAATAATAATAATAATAATAATAATAATAATAATAATAATAATAAGAAGAAGAAGAAGAAGAAGAAGAAGAAGAAGAAGAATTCGAGCTTGATATTTGCATTAGTTACCCATGGGTGATAGAATATTGTTTTCAAGTTATAACTGTTTATCGCACTTGCGTCACATTACTAAACTATTGACTAGTTTCGGCCTTCGCTGGCCATCTTCAGCCTTAATGTAATACATCTAATAGCTAAACAAATGTACAAACTCACAATTGACATTAAAATCTGGGATGAACCATGTGTAAAATTTGAAACATAAATTAGGCTCTAAATTCTTAGTATCTGGAGTATGCTCATCATCCAGACTCTTTCTTGCATTAATATTCATAGAATTGTTAGTTCTGTCACTGCTAATTATTACCATTTCAATTGCAAAACGGGAACTGGTAAATGTTGATTCTGTAGTCAGATCATCAATCACCAAATCTACTTGAGTGGTTTTTAGCAGTATGTATTTGCACAAAACATAACTGTGATATCCTACTGGTTCAGGAGACACATAGAAGATCAAATGATCGCCGACCAAAGGTGAACGGAATGAAACTTGTCCTGGAAATACTAATGAATAACATGGGAGTGCAGTTTTCATTAAACAAAGCACCAATATTTATCTGCAGACTAGACCTGTGTAGATGACATTGAAATCCTGACCATTGAAATTCTATCCTGCACTATTACATCTTTCTATAAGCCACCAAATAAGGAATATAAATTTACAGAAACTTGCAGTTTCCATTCTCAAACAACAAAGCTAGTCATCGGTGACTTCAATTGTCATAGTGCGTCTTGGCGATACAAAGAGACTGGCACAAATGGCCAAAACTTAGAAAAATGGGCCGAATGCATGGTTCTTAAACTAATACATGACTCAAAGTTACCCCATTCCTTTTAACAGTGGTCAGTGGAGTCACTGAACACATTGCTCAACAAACCAAGAAACAAATTGCAGATCCATTTCCAAGAATACAGCATCAAGCTCTTATATGTACCATACAGGCAGTTGTTAAACCAGAGAAAGTTATTTTTAAAAGACAGTTCAACTTCGAAAAAGCTCAGTGGAATACTTTCTCTCAAAATCTGGATGATGAAGTAGCAAAAATCAAGCCTTATCCAGTAAATTACCCAGATTTTGCAGAATTAGTAAAAAGCATCTCCCTTAAACACATCCCTAGGGGTTGTAGAACAATGTACAAACCTGGACTTGATAAGGACTCAAAATCCCTCCATAATAAATATGAACAGCTATTTGAAATTGATCCATTCGCAGAAATGAAATGAAATGGCTTATGGCTTTTAGAGCCGGGAATGTCCGAGGACATGTTCGGCTCGCCAGGTGCAGGTCTTTTTATTTGACTCCCGTAGGCGACCTGCGCTTCGTGATGAGGATGAAGACTGCACATACACCCAGTCCCCGTGCCAGTGAAATTAACCAATGATGATTAAAATTCCCGACCCTGCCGGGAATCGAACCCGGGACCCCTGTGATCAAAGGCCAACATGCTAACCATTTAGCCATGGAACAATACAAACAGGAGAACACCTCCTCAAAGCTATATCAACATCAAGAAAAGAAAAATGGTGTAACCTTCTCGAAAATTTGGATATGAAACGCCCAATTCGATAAGCCTGGAAATTACTAAAAAATCTTAACTGTGATCCTACAGTCTCGCCCTGGGAGTTGAGTAAAGTTACTCCTGATCATATAGCCCATCAACTATTGCTGAATGGCAAAACCATGACAAGATCCAGAGAAATAAAAATCCAACGGTATGAAGAGGAGAATGACCACCTTGGCACACCATTTACGGAAGAAGAACTGGGAACTGCTATCAAATATATGAAGAATAACAAAGCTGCCGGCTTGGATGACATAAGATCAGAGCAAATAAAACATTTTGGCCCATAACTATTACTTGAGTTTTGAAACTGATGAACACGTATTTGACTAGAATGTTGATTCCAAAGTTCTGGTGCAAAGCAAAATTTGTGGTCTTGCTTAAACCAGGAAAAGAGCCAAATGACCCCAAGAACTTCAGATCTGTATCTCTTCTCTGTCATCGTTTCAAAATTCTGGAGAGGATGATATTGAATCGTATTTCTGATTCTATCGATAGAAAGATTATAAAGGAACAATCAGGTATCAGACCAGGGAAGTCATGTTCTGGTCAGATACATAATCTAACCCAGCATATCGAGGATGGATATGAGAGGAAATAAATAACAGAAGTTGATTTTATTGATTTCGCAGCTGCTTATGATACAGTGAATCATAAGAGAATGACAAGGGAGCTGTATTCAACAACCAGTCAACTGACTCATTTTATTCAATGCCTGCTCCAGAACAGACTTCTTTTTGTCACTCTGAAGGACAAGAAAAGCCAATGGAGATGTCAAAAGAATGGCCTCACCCAAGGAAATGTGTTGGCTCCAATATTATATAACATCTATACCAACGATCAGCCACTTAACATGGGAACTACGGCTTTCATCTATGCAGACGACACAGCTCTTGCTGCTCAAGGAGTGACATTTGAAGAAGTAGAATTAAAACTGACATCTGCTCTTGACTAACTAGCTCTCTACTATGACGAGAATCACCTGAAAACCAATCCGGAGAAAACTCAGGTATGTGCATTCCATCTACGCAACAAGGAAGCAAGAGAGGAGTTGAACGTAACTTGGAAAGGACACAAATTAAGCCATTGTGATCAACCCATATATCTAGGGGTAAACTTACAAACAGCACTGTATAGATACCAAACAGAAGGTTTGCAGCAGGAATAATCTCATTCACAAACTCACACACACAACATGGGGAGCACAGCCTAACGTCCCCCGTACATCTGCCCGTGTCCCATGTTTCTCTGCTGCAGAGTATGCTGCTCCAGTCTGGTGTAATTCCGATCATACAAACCAAGTGGATGTTGCCCCCCACGAGACAGGTCGCATTGTTACAGGCGGCTTACGACCAACTCCTGTTAATAAGATCTTTCCACTTATGGGAGTAGCACCTCCAGATGTTAGGAGACAAGTTGCATCAGAGATTGAGAAGAAGCAGCAAGAAACAGATCCAAGACACCCAATGTTGGGACTTCACGCCCACCCATCAAGATTGAAATCGAGGAAGAGCTTCCTCCAAACAACAACATCAATCCCATCATCAGCCGAATTTTGGCGAAAGGAACTCTGGAGAATGAAGTTGCCTGTAAGATTATGGGAAGTGAAAGAGAAGCCAGCCGCAGGACATGATCTTCAATATGGGCATTGGAAGACGCTTAACAGATTATGATCTGGAGTGACACGATGTAAAACCAACCTGAAAAGGTGGGGGTATGGTGATCAAGATTTGTGTGAGTGTGGTGAAAAGCAAGATCATGGACACCTTCTCATCTGTAGAAATCTGCCTAAACCATGTAGTATGAAGGATTTGGTGGAAGCCAGTGAATGTGCCACCTCAACAGTTGAATACTGGAAATACAAAGTGTAAATAGAGTAGTTGTAAATATATTGTAGTGATTTCGGACACGGATAAATAAATAAAGAAAGAAATAAATTAATAAAATAAAGCAGTATGCAAGCCACTGGCCGCCACTGTAAATAACCACCAGCTGACGCAGAACTGCTATATGGTGTTTCTACATCAGCCAACGTAAATAAAATGAGATGTTTCCGTAGTGCTTGTTAAAATTGTGCTGAAATGCTGTTGAACATTGTCAGGGTGGCACATGAAGATATGGTTAAAATTGACATATTTTTAATTTGTAGCTGTTATAAATTTGCAATTCATTGCGGTGTCCATGAAGTTAACCTGAATAAATGATAGATAACATGAGATAAAATTAATGAATTGAAGGAGAGAGCGTGTTAGTTAAATGGCATAGGTTATATGAGACTTACCTCTCGTTGCGGCATGTGGTGCGTGGCCTATTGTTGTGTGCCTCATACTAACGGTTGTGAGATTCAAAGGAAAAGGAAGGGGCGGTGCAAGGGGAGAGGTTGGGAAAGGAGACAGGGTGGAGGGAGAAGGGGGGGAATTAAGGCGGGGCCGATGTATGTAGGAAAAGAGATGGCTGCCCCGAGGAAAGGTGCTGTAAATATTATGAAAAACTGAATTATGACTTGTCAGTTTGACATTTTTATAAATAGGAATCAGAAGGTCAAATAGGATATTTTGCTTTTCTGAAATGTCATTACGATTATGATTTGGGTTAAAATATTGATCTATATGTATGAAGCAGCTTTCGGTAATGTTGAGGAGGGGTCCTTTATTGATGATTTTGAGAATTTCCAAGTCTTGTTTTATGTCTGTGAATTTGTGATTATAATCATGCATATGCTGTTCTACAGCTGAAAATTTATTGTACTTCAGGGCATTGACATGTTGCGAGTGCCTTATATTAAAATTCCTCCCAGTTTGTCTGACGTAAGAAGAATTACAACTGTTGCGAATAATCCTGTATACTCCTGATTTTGAAATACTATTGAACTTGTTTATGGATGTGGCATTATGTAAGACTTGTGCATTCCTATTGTTGGTTTTGAAGACTGCTTTTACATCGTGCTTTTTAAAGATGTTTGTGACTTTGTAAATTTGTTCGTTGAACGTAAAGATAGAAAGGGAGGAGTTGTTTTGTTTATCTTTTTTCAAAATGGTAGAGGGGTGATATTTATATTTTTGATTATTTTTTCAATAAAGAAATTGTTGTATTTAGCTGTATTACGAGTGGTGTTCAACTCATTTTTGGGGTCTCTTTTAGACATTGAAACATTGAAGGCCCGGTACACCATGCTGCTGTATGCTGCTCGTTTGTGAATTTGGGGGTGTGAAGAATTTTATCTATCATTTATTCAGGTTAACTTCATGGACACCGCAATGGATTGCAAATTTATACCGGCCACAAATTAAGAATGTGTCAGTTTTAACCATATCTTCATGTGCTGCCCTGACAATATCCAACAGCATTTCCACGATTTTAACAAGCACTATGGGAACATTCCATTTTATTTACATTGGTTGATGTGGAAACACCATCTAGCAGTTCTGCATCAGCTGGTGGTTATTTACAGTGGTGTCCAGTGGCTTGCATACTGCTAACACCACCTCAAGTAGATTTGGTGATTGATGATCTGACTACAGAATCAACATTTACCAATTCTCGTTTTGCAATTAAAATTGTAATGATTACCAGTGATGGAACTAACAGTTTTATGAATATTATTGCAAGAAAGAGTCTGGATGATGAGCGTACTTCAGATGCTAAGAATTTCGAGCCTAATTTATTTTTCAAATTTTACATATAGTTAATTCCAGATGTTAATGTCAATTGTGTGTTTGTACATTTTTTTAGTTATTAGATGTATTACATTAAGGCTGAAGATGGCCAGCCAAGGCCGAAAGTAGTCCCTAGTTTAGTATTAAAAATATTGCTTATTATAGGATTGAAAAGGTGGACCATTACGACATAAATTTAATAATTATTATTGTGATCACAATTCAGTATGGATCAAAACCATGAAGTTTATATCCTATGAGAAGATAATGTCCCACAGCAGTTAATAGATAACATATCCAACATGTACAGTGACAACCTTATTGCAGTAAAGTTTGATAATCATCAGACTGAATGGGAACCGATCAGCAGAGGTGTGAGACAAGGTTGTGGACTTTCTTCTTTGTTGTTCATAATGTTGCATTGGTAGCATCATCAGAAGATGATCTTCAGTGGTCAGTATTTAATCTCCAGAAAGTCTGTTCAAAATTCGACATGATCATTTCACCATAAAAGAGCAAAATAATGCCCTTTGAGGGGAAGGACCCTATCCCCAGTAAAATATGTTTAGATAATCAAATTTTGGAAAGAGTCAATGAATTTAATTATCTGGGATACATTTTATCTTACCAGGGGGAAATTGATGTCTCTGTAAAAATAACCAAATTTACCTGAACAACAGGAATTATAAATCACATCATGAAGCCATCTCTTGTCCAAAAACACACTCGCTTATGTCTTTATAACACTTTAACCAGACCAACCCTTTGCTACGACAGTGAGGCATGGGCAATAAGAACTCAAGACATTTCCAGAATTACAGCACATGAAATGACGTTCATGCGCAGAACAGCAGGCTATACAAAATGGGATCATATAAGAAAAATGAAGATGTGCTTAAGGGACTAAATGTTAAACCAGTAATCAGTTACATCTGTGATTACCAAGTAAACTGGAAACGTCGCGTTCAAAGGATGGAATCTGGAAGACTACCAAAGGAGGTCCTACACTATCAACCAAGAGGACAGAGATCTATAGGACGTCCAATGAAGCGATGGAAAGAAAATGCAAGACCGTAACGGGCCACATGGCCCAATACTTGGAAGGATGATGATGATGATGATGATGATGATGATGATGATGATGACATAATCTCTCCTGCCCAAATGCCAACCTCACCTTTCGGGGATGAACAAACCTGTTTCCACAGACGAGGCTCTGTCGACTGAGTCACGGCGGTATAACCGTCACATCAATTACGGAGGAAATGCTGTAATTTCAGCTAGTCCATTAGCTAAGAGGTGGCAGTCCCACCAATGGTCTTACTTCCTTCAGGCTAGCAACCCGTCGGAAGAACATTTAATTGCTTTCAAGTCTTGCAAAAAAAAAAAATACAAGACCGTAACGGGACACATGGCCCAATACTTGGAAGGAAGAAGAAGAAGAAGAAGATGATATAGATGTTGATTCCCATAGGGAATCTGAAATATTTGTCCTGAATGAGCAAATGCCAAGCAGGCATCAATTTTTAGTGATGAGACAAAGTCTCTTAGTGCATTGGCACTGCCGGTGGCTCCAGTTAGCCTACGCAGTGGCCTCCACGGTATGCACTAGCCAGCGTATTGGTAGGTGTGCTAGGTACCAACTGATGAGCCCACCATAGCACACGAGGGCGAAACGCTGGCAACCAAGAATGAGCTAGCTGGAAAATTTATAATGTCCAATAACGGACCATTTATATTGGTATTATAAATTTGCTCATTCAGGACAAATATTTCAGATTCCCTATGGGAATCAACATCTATATCATCTGATGGCCAAGCAGGCATCAATTTTTAGTGATGAGACAAAGTCTCTTAGTGCATTGGCACTGCCGGTGGCTCCAGTTAGCCTACGCAGTGGCCTCCACGGTATGCACTAGCCAGCGTATTGGTAGGTGTGCTAGGTACCAACTGATGAGCCCACCCTAGCACACAAGGGCGAAACGCTGGCAACCAAGAATGAGCTAGCTGGAAAATTTATAATGTCCAATAACGGACCATTTATATTGGTATTATAAATTTGCTCATTCAGGACAAATATTTCAGATTCCCTATGGGAATCAACATCTATAAGATCTGAATTTGCCAGATGTCAATTGGGAAGGAAATGCGAACGACAGGAAGCATGACCAACAAATGGCAAATAAGTTAATATGGGAAGGACAGCTGATTCAGAAAGTGATGGAAGCAACCAGAGGGAAAAATATCCTGGATGTGGTGCTGATAAAACCAGATGAGCTCTATAGGGAAACTGAAGTAATAGATGGTATTAGTGATCATAAAGCTGTTTTTGTGATAGTTAAAAATAAATGTGATAGAAAGGAAGGTCTTAAAAGTAGGACTATTAGGCAGTACCATATGGCTGATAAAGCAGGCATGAGGCAGTTTCTAAAAAGTAACTATGATCGGTGGAAAACGGTAAATAAAAATGTAAACAGACTCTGGGATGGGTTTAAAGAAATTGTTGAGGAATGCGAAAACAGGTTTGTACCTTTAAGGGTGGTAAGGAATGGTAAAGACCCACCTTATTATAATAGAGAAATAAAGAGACTAAGAAGGAGGTGCAGACTGGAAAGAAATAGAGTTACAAATGGCTGTGGAAGTAAGGAGAAATTGAAGGAACTTACTAGAAAATTGAATCTAGCAAAGAAGGCAGCTAAGGATAACATGATGGCAAGCATAATTGGCAGTCATACAAATTTTAATGAAAAATGGAATGGTATGTATAGGTATTTTAAGGCAGAAACAGGTTCCAAGAAGGACATTCCAGGAATAACGAATGAACAAGGGGAGTGTGTATGTGAGGATCCTCAAACGGCAGAAGTATTCAGTCAGCAGTTTGTAAAGATTGTTGGCTACAAGGATAATGTCGAGATAGAGGAGGAGACTAAGGCCAAAGAAGTAAGAAAATTTACATATGATAACAATGACATTTACAATAAGTTACAAAAGTTGAAAACTAGAAAAGCGGCTGGAATTGATCAGATTTCTGGGGATATACTAAAGACAATGGGTTGGGATATAGTACCATATCTGAAGTACTTATTTGATTATTGTTTGGTCGGAGGAGCTATACCAGATGAATGGAGAGTTGCTATAGTAGCCCCTGTGTATAAAGGAAAGGGTGATAGACATAAAGCTGAAAATTAAAGGCCAGTAAGTTTGACATGCATTGTATGTAAGTTTGGGAAGGCATTCTTTCTGATTATATTAGACATGTTTGTGAAATTAATAACTGGTTTGATAGAAGGCAATTCGGTTTTAGGAAAGGTTATTCCACTGAAGCTCAACTTGTAGGATTCCAGCAAGATATAGCAGATATCTTGGATTCTGGAGGTCAAATGGACTGTATCGCGATTGACCTGTCTAAAGCATTTGATAGGGGGGATCATGGGAGACTACTGGCAAAAATGAGTGCAATTGGATTAGACAAAAGAGTGACTGAATGGGTTGCTATATTTCTAGAAAATAGATCTCGGAGAATTAGAGTAGGTGAAGCTTTATCTGACCCTGTAATAATTAAGTGGGGAATTCCTCAAGGCAGTATTATCGGACCTTTATGTTTTCTTATATATATAAATGATATGAGTAAAGGAGTGGAATCGGAGGTAAGGCTTTATGCAGAGAATGTTATTCTCTATAGAGTGATAAATAAGTTACAAGATTGTGAGTAACTGCAACGTGACCTTGAAAATGTTGTGAGATGGACAGCAGGCAATGGTATGTTGATAAACGGGGTTAAAAGTCAGGTTGTGAGTCTCGCAAATAGGAAAAGTCCTCTCAGTTTTAATTACTGCGTTGATGGGGTGAAAGTTCCTTTTGGGGATCATTGTAAGTATCTAGGTGTTAATATAAGGAAAGATCTTCATTGGGGTAATCACATAAATACGATTGTAAATAAAGGGTACAGATCTATGCACATGGTTATGAGGGTGTTTAGGGGTTGTAGTAAGGATGTAAAGGAGAGGGCATATAAGTCTCTGGTAAGACCCCAACTAGAGTATGGTTCCAGTGTATGGGACCCTCACCAGGATTACCTGATTCAAAAACTGGAAAAAATCCAAAGAAAAGCAGCTCGATTTGTTCTGGGTGATTTCCGACAAAAGAGTAGCGTTACAAAAATGTTGCAAAGTTTGGGTTGGGAAGAATTGAGAGAAAGAAGAAGACCTGCTCGACTAAGTATGTTCCGAGCTGTCATCGGAGAGATGGCGTGGAATGACATTAGTAGACGAATAAGTTTGAATGGCATTTATAAAAGTAGAAAAGATCACAATATGAAGATAAAGTTGGAATTCAGTAGGACAAACTGGGGCAAATATTCATTTATAGGAAGGGGAGTTAGGGATTGGAATAACTTACCAAGGGAGACGTTCAATAAATTTCCAATTTCTTTGAAATCATTTAGGAAAAGGCTAGGAAAGCAACAGAAAGGGAATCTGCCACCTGGGCGACTGCCCTAAATGCAGATCAGTAGGGATTGATTGATTTTCTTCTGAATTGTTTCATATTTTGTTGCTTGGCCCCCTTATGGGACAGCTTGATAATAAGTAGCCAGTATGTTATCCTAGGCCATACATCGTGTGTGAATTTTAATCCAGATACATCAAGTTCAGATGTAATAGTTCAACAAACATTCAAACACATTTTTACATTTAGTTTATTAATAGGGATATGCCACAGGATACTAAATCACTGCTACAAGTTGGTGGAAGACTTTACAATTTTCTCAGAAAATAATCTCTCATGACTGGATCAGGAATCCATTTCCTGATCGAAATGCTTAGCCACTAGTTTTGGAAGATGAAGAAACGGAACAATTGATTGACATTTCATTTAATACTGGGCTGAAAACCTCCTCTTCCTGATAGTTGATTTAAAACCAGATATTTTATGCTGAGCTTGCTGACAGAGCCACCAAATTACAGGTGCCCTTTTCAACAACATACTTGTGTGAATATGATGTTTCTACACTTGTTTAAATGAAAAACATCAGGAACAGTTTGGCATGTGGAGGCTAAGCTGAGGCTCCAACTGAGTAAGATTCAACCAATATCTCATAATGTAATGTCAAAGCCAAAATGGTGGAAGTCATAGAGCATGAGCTGCTGATTGTTTGAGATTAAAGCATCATCTAAATAACTTCCTTTTGATGTGAAACCATTGAATATTAGATTGCATTCCTTTAAGAAATCCAATATTGGTGTTAAAACTTGTTGTTTGTTGAAAATTATTGAAGTAATGTACCAGTAAACAAGAAGTAGGTTATCAAGGATTGAATTACATTTGCATTGTTTAGAGTATGAATAATTCAATACTGACATTAAAACAAACATTAAGTAAATAAATGAAAAAATAAATAAATAAATAAATAAATAAATAAAAACCACATGCAATAGATGAATCTTCTCTAACAAACAGCTTTGCCTAAATGAGCAGTTACAAAAATATTATGACAGAAATACAAAGTAATGTGAGGATATAGCCACATCTCTATTTATCCACTATTTAGAGATTTCATTCGGAAATTGCATAGTTCCATCAGAAATAAGGGCACTGTCGTTATGTGACATCTCTAACGGCACAATAATTTTATGATCAAGAATGCTCAAAGCTACTTTCTGCCTCTCGATATTCATGGAATACTAGGCATCCTTGGTTAAATTTGGAGCTAGCTTCAATAGCATTCTCTTCTTAGAATGAAAAAAAGGTTTCTCAAGTCTGAAAATAATTAGCCTGAACAGTAGAGAATTGGCATGTTAGCCTGTAAGAAAGTTCAAATATTTTCAATCATGAATATCTATTTCACATTTGATACAACAAATTTCACTAGGTCAGTTTAAACAGTTATTTCGAACATATTTCAATAAATCCACATTGTCAAACAGAAGAAAGAGATTAGCATGGAATGTTACTAAGGTACCTTCTAATTGGATGAAAGCAGTTATTACACTTGTATATAAACGAGGGTACAGGAAGGATTTCAACAACCGTCAAGGTATTCCATTGATCAGTATACCAGACAAGGTATTTACTGGCATTTTGAAAGAGAGGGTGCAATTAATGCTTGAGATTAAGTTGCATGGAAATCAGTGTGGTTTCAGACCACAGAGAGGCTGTCAGGATCACATTTTCAGTATGTGCCAAGTAATTGAAAAATGCTATGAGAGGAATAGATGATTCATGTTTTGTATATCTATAGAAGGCGTATGACAGAGTACAATGGGAAAAAGTGTTAGCCATACTGAGGTAATATGGGATAAAGGTTAGATTATTAACACGTTCACTGCGTATTAGCAGAGCGTGACATACCCTCCAACCTGAGCAAAATATTTGTGTAGAACTCTTTCATAGTTGTAATTATCGAAGTTTTGCACATTGGTAGGACGAGTTCTCGTGGACTTGTCCCACTCACGCGCCTGGTGCGTGACCCGTACAGTGGTTGAAATCGAGAAATAATACTGGTCATCAGATGGATCATGCGCCACGCGCGTTGGTAGATTACTGTGCATTATTTACCGCGGATAGCAAACAAATGCTTAAAGTATATTACATACGTAAATATATTCATATTTACACTTCTCTATTACAGAATTTGACGAACAAAAATGAAATATTTCGGCTAATTGGGTGGGTCTTGTGATGTTGAAGGAACCACATTGTCAGCCATCTGAAAAATATAAATAAAATGATAACATAAGCATCACGAAGCAGTCAAAAATGATTACTGCACGTTCTGTCAAGTTACTTATAAATGTGATGCAGGAATAAATGACAGTTAGAAGTTCTTTCGTGTTATACACATATATGATGCAAGAATAAGTGACAATTACAAGTTCAGTTCTTTTACTGAACATATTGCAGTAGTGGAATTTCTTTATTTCAAAAATGGAATCACTCTTATTTCTCTTGAAGAATTAATAAACATAAAATGCAGTGTCTTACCTCGCATTGAAGTGAATGATAACATATGATGACAACTCTGGAGAGGAAATATGCGGGAAACGGAATACGCATGCGCAAATATGGCTAGTAGACTGGACTTACACGATGTGCGGGATGACAATTAGAGCCTTTCTTACAATGCGGGAAACCTGTGATTCACATCTCCTAGCAACCGTCCCATGACACGCTAGGCGCATGCTCCGCACGTGCTTTATAAAGTAGCGGCACATGCCCAGCACGTGATCCGCACTGAACATGTTAAAAGCAATCACAGTCATTTATGTTGATAATTGGGCTATGGTGAGAATTGATGGTAGAATGAGTTCTTGGTTCAAGGTTCTTACGAGGGTCAGGCAAGGCTGTAATCTTTCACCTTTGTTATTCATAGTTTACATAGATCATCTACTGAAAGATATAAAGTGGTTTGGCGTATGCCGATGACTTGGTCTTAATGGCAGACTGTGCTGAAAGCCTCAATCTATCTTGGAACATGAAAATATGTGCAATGGGTATGATAACGAAAAATAGCATTCTCAAGACTAAAGTGATGTCAGTAGAGAAGAAATCTACAAGCATTGAATGTCAGGTTGGGAATGCAAAACTGGAACAAGTAGAAAATTTCAAGTTGTTAGGATGTGTATTCTCCCAAGGTGGTAGTATAGTGAGTGAGTGAGATTGAATCAAGGTGCAGCAAAGCTAATGCAATGAGTTTACAGTTCTGTTCAACAGTATTCTGTAAGAAAGAAGTCAGCTCCCAGACAAAACTATGATACACCAGGCTGTTTTCAGACAACTTTGCTGTATGGGAGTGAAAGCTGGTGTTGTAAAGTGTTGTAGGATAAAAATATAGTACGACTAAGTAGTATTGTAGTGTAGTAGTATACTAATTACCTTATTGTCATGTGATCTATATGTCCTAACCTTTTCTTTTGTCTTTTCTTTTCATTATTCCATAAAGAATGGCTAAGAAGTGCAAGTGTGGGAACTGTGGGTGTGGCCAGGCAATAAGGAGTGTGAGGGAGGAGTAGGAGAGTTTGAGGGAGATAATTAGGATTCTCTCAGAGGACAGGAAGGAAAGTAGGCCTCTCTCAAACAGTGTACGGGATACAGCATGTGTAGAAGAGGGATGGGAAGGAAAGGGGGGGGGGGGCGAGGAGGAATTATAGAAGACAGGTGGTTGAATGTTTTAAGGGGAAGGACATTGCAGGCTAAGGGCTCTATTCAGGACCATAATTCAAGACAGGTGTCTGCAAGAAATCAGTACAAGTCACTGCAGTTAGAACAGAAGGGGGAAGATGAACAGGGAACTGTTGCTGAGAAGTAGGAGGAAAGGAAAAGGTAGGAAAGGGAAACTTAGAACAGAGGATAGAAAAAGACAGGTGGAACAGGGTCATGGGAGTAAGAAAAGGGAAGAGGAAGTAGCTTCTGCCGCCATCAGAAAAGATATGGCTGACCAGGAGGGGAGGGGAACAAATGAGGTGGGTAGGATTGAAGATCTGGTCATGGGGGATTCCATTGTTAGACATGTGGGGAAAGTGTGTGGAGGAAAGGGAACCAGGGTAGAGTGTTATCCAGGAATTAGATTAAAGCAGATGTTGAGGAAAGTAGAAGAGAAAGAGGAGTTAAAGGAGAAGGTAATAGTGTTTCACGTTGGAACCAACAATGTAAGGCAAGCAGGTATAAGTACCAACATAGTTGGGGATGTGTAGGATCTGGTAAATGCAGCACAGATGAAGTTTAAGGAAGTGGAGATTGTTATCAGTAGAATACTGTGTAGGAGGGATACGGACTGGAAGGTGATTGGGGATTTAAATGAGACTATGGAGTAGATATGTGGGAAACTTGGAGTGAGATTTGTAGATCCAAATGAGTGGGTATGAGATAGAGATCTGTGCTCAGATGGCTTTCACTTAAACCGCAGCTGTACGCATAAGTTAGGAATTTTTTTTAGAAGGGTTAAATAGGGAGGTACATTCAGGAAAACGGGGTGGACTAGGGAATAGTGATAAGAGTACACGAATCTGGAAGTCAAGTAGGGATGACATAAAAATGTTAGTGTTGAACTGTAGAAGTAATGTAAAGAAAGGAATAGAATTAAGTAATTTAATAGATATATACTTACCAGATATTGTAATAGGAGTTGAGTCGTGGCTGAGAAATTATATAACGGATGCAGAAATTTTCTTGCGGATCTGGAGTGTGTATTGTAGAGATAGGATAGGAATGGTGGGAGGGGGAGTATTCATTCTGGTGAAAGAAGAATTTGTAAGCTATGAAAAAGTTAAAGATGACAAACATGAAATTCTAGGTGTAAGGCTCATCTCTAAAGATAATGGGCAACTTGATTTCTTTGGAGTGTACAGACCGGGAAAGGGTAGTGCCGATGCTGATTTGGAATTATTTGATAAGATAATCAGCTATGTGGGAAACGATATCGAAAAGAACGTGATTATAGCGGGTGATCTCAATGTACCAAATGTCAGTTGGTAAGGTAATGCGAACGACAGGAAGCATGACCAACAAATGGCATATAAGTTAATTCCTCAAGCTGGCAATTTAATCCAGAGCTGCTCATTTCTCAGGCAGTATTTAAATTGAAGCTCAGCAAGGTTTAGACACCATCAAGTTAAAAAATTCATAATGTTAAATCTACGAAATATAACATAATGGAAATTTTAGGACGACTAACAGAGATCGAGTCCAGTGTTTCTGAGCAATATATGTGATGGCTACTGTTCAGAGCTGTCCATATTCACACGCAATATTTACAACAATATGTAAGGGAATATAAATTTTTATTCCAAGTCTGTCTTTCCAGAGTGTAAGGGACTCGTCCACAGAAATATTTTTGGTGGGCATGTATTGTAGGCCGTCTGAAAATTTCCCGGAAAGGTTGAATTTTGAAAATTTTAGGTTCCATGAATGTATCCCGTGTAGAATTATCAACAAAGTGTAAATATCACAAGATGAGTTCAAACCTGTCCCTTGCCATTTTTAAGGGAATGTAGAGGTTTCCATTCCTGGTGAAATAGCTCTTCAGGGTTGGTTTCTGATTACAAGCCCCAAGAACACACAAATTTCCTCCCCCCTGTCACTGGCTTCCACTTCCGGGCACACAACCTTTGTTTCAAGGGCGCGCCAAGTTATACACTCTGCCGCGTACCTATTTGTTTCTCAAACATTTAGATCAGTCACTTTGTTGTCTAAAAATAGCAAGAAAAAACCATCTAAAATAGACGGAAAATGCTTTCTTGTGCCTGGCACACCCGTGAAAGGGATCTTGTGTGTGCTTGTGACGGCATCTACCTCTCGCCACAACCACTGAACAGCGGACAAAGTTATTATGGCTGAAGCTATTTCCTCTTCATCTGTGCTGTCTGCCACTTCTCCAGCAACCTCTTTCTATGCATAGTCACTGTCCGTATCACTACCGGAAAAATCGCTTCCCGATACATCACTTCCATGACTGTCATCTATCAAACCAATAATCTCCGCGCTCATAAGAGAATGAGATGGCCCAGCCATTCCTCTGCAGTAGCTGCTAGCCTGTGAAGCAAAAAGTATCTGCACAGTATTTGCTTTTGGTGCTTCCCCTTCATAATTGGCAAGAATTTTCAAATTAGGTATAGTTCACAAAATATTCTCGAGATGGCAAGAAAGGACGTGATACCTTTCAAAGCAAATACCTTGAAACTAAATAGAGCATGTCTCATGTTCTATCCCTTATCGATATGATTCAAAAGCAACAGATATCGGTCAATTTCGTATTAGTTGTAATTATGAAACAGAGATGGCATGAAGGTACGTAACTTCTCGATTCATAAGGTGAAAACAAATCCCGCAAAGCAGCAGTGTTACATGAGTAATAGGCATTCTAACTTCCTCCTCCACCGGCCGTTTGTGGTACGTCAAACCGGCTGAATGAGGTGATATGTACGTCAAATCAGCCTGATTGGTTATGAGGAGGATAGCTGATTCAGAAAGTGGCGGAACCAACTAGAGGGAAGAAAAACCAGATGAGCTCTATAGAAAAAGCGAAGTAATAGATGAGATTAGTGATCATGAAGCTGTTTTTGTCGTAGTTAAAAATAAATGTGTTAGAAAAGAAGGTCTTAAACGTAGGACTGTTAGGCAGTACCATATGGCTGATAAAACAGGCATGAGGGAGTTTTTAAAACGTAACTATAATTGGTGGAAAACAGTAAGTAAAAATGTAAACAGACTCTGGGATGGGTTTAAAGTAATTGTTGAGGAATGTGAAAACAGGTTTGTACCTTTAAAGGTGGTAAGGAATGGTAAAGACCCACTATATTATAACAGAGAAATGAAGAGACTAAGAAGGAGGTGCAGGTTGGAAAGAAATAGAGTTAGAAATGGCTGTGGAAGTAAGGAGAAATTGAAAGAACTTACTAGGAAATTGAATCTAGCAAAGAACACAGCTAAGGATAACATGATGGCAAGCATGATTGGCAGTCATACAAATTTTATGAAAGATGGAAGGGTATGTACAGGTACTTTAAGGCAGAAACAGGTTCCAAGAAGGATACTCCAGGAATCATTGATGAACAAGGGGAGTGTGTATGCGAGGATCTTCAGAATTATTCAGTATTCAGAAGTATTCAGTCAGCAGTATGTTTGGTTGTTGGTATGTTTGTTGTTGGTTAAAAGGATAATGTCCAGATAGGGGAGGTGACTAATACTAAAGAAGTATTAAAATTTACCTATAATAACAGCGACATTTACAATAAGATACAAAAGTTGAAAACTAGAAAAGCAGCTGGAATTGATAAGGTTACAGGGGATATACTAAAGACAATGGGTTGGAATTTAGTACCGTACTGTATCTGAAGTAGTGATAGGATAATCGATTTATTTTACTGAATTGATTCATTTGATTCTGTTCACTTTACTGAATCGATACAGTGAGCCGATTCACGGCTCATTAGATTCACCGATCCTATTGCATCTGTGTAGTGTGTACTGATGAGATAGCAGCAACAACATTCAGTGCTTGCTGCTGCCATCTGGTCTTCATTCTATGAACTGCTTTCCTATGCGTCATCTACCTATCTGTAGTGATTTAAAGAAGGAAAGAAAATGTGATTTGGACTCGCAAGACTGTGGGGAATTTTATAAATGAGGGCAGATCAGAAAATAAGTTGCACTTCCCAGTTATGGCCATTTATTACACCACCTATACAACAGCAACATGACTATAATGACATACACTGTAACGTCACTTTTCCACATAGTTTCCAAGAGACTCCAAACATTTCTGTCGATGCCATATGCATAGAAATTTCCACCAGCGTTCTGCAACCACTCGAAGACAACATCCTTCACCTCCTCATCGGCCTGGAAACATCGACCACCGAGCTCCATTTTGAGCTTACCGAACAGATGAAAGTCACATGGTGTTAGGTCGGGACTGTAGGGTGGATGTTGCCAGACCTCCCACTTGAAACGCTGCAGCAGTTCTCTTGTTTGGCGGGCCTTGTCAGGTGTTGCGTTTTTGTGCAACAAAATCACACCGGTGCTCAATTTCCTCCGGCGCTTCTGTTTAATCGCTTTACACAACCAGTGCAACGTTTGACAATACGACGCTGCGTTGATCGTCATTCCTTTCGGCATGAATTCCACGTGCGGCAAACCCTCCATGTCAAAGAACTCTGTCGCAATAAACTTACCAGCTGAAGGTTGAACCTTGACTTTCTTTTGTTGTGGTGATGAGGGGTGCACCCATTCCATTGATGTTCGCTTCGTTTCGGGGGTGAAGTGGTGGACCCACGTTTCGTCGCCTGTGATGATTCGCCGCAGATACCCATTGCCGTCTGCAGCATAGCGTTGAAAAAATGCTAGGGAGGATTGGAAATGTCCCTTGTGCTCATCGGTGAGAAGAAGTGGGACCCATCTTTGACACAGCTTACGATATCCAAGGTCCTCGTGAACAATGGCGAGCACACTGCCATATAACATGCTCAGCTGCGTCGCGATTTCTCCTAGTTTAATACGCTGGGTCTGTCTAATGATTACATTCACACTGTTGACCTTTGCATGGGTCCTGGACATTGTGGTCCTGCCTTTGCAATGGTTATCCGTGATGTCCGTGCATCTGGCTTTGAATTGCTGACACCACTTTACAATACCTTGCCGGGAAATGGCCCGCTCCCCATACACAGCACTAATTTCACGATGAATGTCCGTGCAGTTCTTCCTTTTGACCCATAGGAATCGGATTTTCGCATGCACCTCATATTTGGAGTTCATAGGAATCGGATTCTCACATGCACCTCATATTTGGAGTGAACGTCCAGTTGATGTGCCATTGCATTTGGCCGCTATTCACACAATACTAGATGAGACACCACAGCGACCTGCCTAACAGACGTGTGGGCAGTGTCTGTCCATTTCACCGCTGTGCCCACGTTTGCGACACACAGCGTGCTGCTGCGGCGCGTTTGTGCAACTAACCGTTTGATCCACCTACGTATTAATTTGGTATGATCATGTGTTTATTTATTGGTTTGTTTGTTTATATTTTCTATGTGGTAATATTTGGAATTGTTTGTGACACTGCTTCAAGATTGTTTGGTTGTTGTAAAAAAATTAATCTTAAAAAAACGTTTAGAGATATTTGAGATATTTGTGGGACATACTGTAATACACGTACTAAATCGGGTGTAGGATGCTTCCAGGAGTTTCCGGTTGCATCATATTGCATCAATTTCGAAACTTCTTGATGCTACTCGATGTTCTTTATCAGCACTTATTGCTGGGATATGATTGGTTATTATAAAATAATTTGTGATTGGCAGATGAAGGAAAATAACGGACGCTCATTGTTTGTTTTTACAATTTCCTAATTTCCGGAGAGGAGCTCTTCGCTAGAGCAAAGCTCTTCCGAGGCGTCTTTGAATTGTGACCACTGAAGGGAGAGGTTGCCTTCTTCAGGTGACGGGTCTTCTTGGCCCCTCCAACAGGTAATCACTTTGCTTTTTCATCTTTCTGGTAGTTATCTTCAAATGTAGTGTTCCGTTTAATTTCTTTTTGCTGGAGCTTACCTGTTTTTCCTTCAGTCGCCAAATTTTCTTAATATGACTTAGCCTTTACGGCAAGTCACGTCATATTGGTTAAGAGACAGTTCCCATTTCTTTTCCTTTCGTAAATTATATGTTCAACGCCTCTTGATGTAATTGTAAACTTTAAATTTTCCCTTTGGGGCTGTCTCATTTGTTCTGTGTCATCTTGGAGTATTCACATTTAGGACGGGCACCCTTTCTCAGAAGTGTTTTTGAGGGGGCTGCCTCCTAAAGGTGCTCTGCGCTGAGATTATCATTTTAAAAGTTGTATTTTATTCCTTCCATGTTGCTTAAATTTTATTCAATCTGATAGTTTTAACTCACTTAAATGTTGTGCCATGAAGTTTGTACATTGTGTGAGATTTTCCTTATCACTGAATTTGACCTTGCTAGGTAATTTGTAATTATTGTTCGAATTGTTTCAGTTTATTTAAAAGTGTAATTTTGTTGAATATTTGCGCTATTATTTCCATCTAAATTGTTAAGTATACTATTTATTAATTTGTAATCACCATTGATTTCGCTTCTTCAGCAATGCCAATACCTTTCAGCGCCTGGATATGGTTACTACCCGCTTCCCACATATCCTTCCTTAGCCGTCATGTTGTTTAACCTGATCGTTACTGTTTTGTCTTCTGTGCTAAAAATGCGTATGGTTTTAGGTTGTCTTTAAATTGTGTCTAACATTTCATGTATGCCTTTATTATTATTATTATTATTATTATTATTATTATTATTATTATCATGTCTCATTGCGTAATTTGTGTTGGTGTGTAACAATGAGGTTACATAATGGTAGCAGGTATTATTATTATAATTATAATTATTATTATTATTATTATCATCATCATCATCATCATGATCATCATCATCATCGCTTGTAGACGTATTATGCCAATTATGGCTACAGAATGGTACCTGGGTTGTGGAAGAAGGGAAGTTGATGGTGATTATAACCTAAGATTTTATTAAAGTATTATCTCGTAGTGCTTTTGGTCAACATGTCTCGTGCTATACCTGTCCCATTCCATTTGAGGAAGGAGGAATTAGTTTACGAACCTCGTATTCGTAAATTGCATTCAACAGAAAATGTTAGATAAAGATGACACGAGCTTGTTAAAACAGTTGTTAAATTTACCAGTCTTCATCCCCGGTTTATCAACAGATGAAGTGTGCGCATCTTTGTCGATTGTTAGAGGCAAAATAATTGAATTCAACGCCGTTATTTTGTCATTTTGTTCCTCTGAACCATCTAATGTTCAGTTAACACGTGTGAAAGCCCAGGTGCAGCATTCCGTGGACAGGATTTGCAACCTGTTAGCTCATTATTTATCTGTAAACAAGCGACACGAGTGCGAGTTGTTATTATCACAGTTTTCTGGTATTCTCGATAAAATAGTTGGCTTGCTGGAAGGCAATGCATTGCCTAGCTCCAGTTCTGTAGTTAATGTGTCTGTTCCATCTGAAACGTGTGATACACTATATCAGTATCAACTGCTTCACAAATTAATACAGTGGTAACCTGTGATAATGTTCCCCTGCAATCTTCTCCTACTATAGTTACAAGTGCTTTTCTGCCCGTGAGTAATGCCAGTGGTGCTTCTTTTACACAATTTGGTATGTCTATCATTCCTAGGTGAACTGTTAATTCAACTGTGTCTTTATCTCAACCTTCTGTTGCAACCCAAGCTGTTTCTCTTCCAATAATGCAAAGATATCCCCATGTCCAAGTGTCACCTGTATCAAATGCTGCGGTGGTTTCACAAATGGGCAAAAATGTTTTTCAGATGTGAATATCTGTGCCGGTTTCGTTGCAATACAACTGCAGTCCTAACCTCACTTTCAGTACTCCCACCTTTTCCCAAGGGTGTTCGAATCATGATTACTATACTACTGTGATGCCGTCCCTTAACCAATCCAGTCCTGTTCAAGTATCTACTGCACCTACTGTTTCTCAAAATTTTTCTAATTTACCTCACCCATTAATTGCTATATTTAAGGGTGTATCAAAGTTCACCACTAATTCAATTGATAAAATGATTGTCTTTCTACGTTTCTTGGTTGAATTTAAAGATCAGGGTATAGAGTATTCTTTAAGTAGTGACAATTTCTTCCAAGTCTTATATCCACATGTATCTGGACCTCTTTCTTAGCATGTCATAAGAACCATTTCTGAAAAGTGGACAGTTGACCAATTTCATGCGCATGTGCTTGAGTTCTTTATTCCTTCCCATGCATTGTCTTCTTTGGTGCAAAGTTATTATTTCCGTGTGCAGCATTTGAATGAAACATTGTCTGAATACATTCAGGACATTAAGTTCAGTGCTAGGATTTTTATGCTCAACTATTCTGAATCTCAAATGGTTGCTAGCATTGTTGAGGGCCTTGCACCTAATTATCGGTTGTATCTTGCTCTGTCACCATGACCAGCTACTTTTGCTCAGTTGGAAGCTATCACTGTTTCTGCTGAAGGCATTAGGTATGCCGACCAGCTATGCATTGCGTTAGCTCCTCCTCCTATGAGCATGTCTTCTCAGGTCACTAGTACCGTTTGAACTTCTTCTAAGTCACGTAATTCGTGTGCATGCTATAGTTGTGGCCCCACTGATCATTTCCTGCGGAATTGTCCTATGATTTAGGCCCTTAGGCAATTCAAAACCTGCCATGGGTGCTCAACTAGAAAATTTCCAGAGGAATTGTCCAAAGATTGAGCCCTTAGGCAATTCAAATCCTAATGTGGATAAGAGTTTCTTCCTCGACTAATTCTTGCAGATACTGTGGGTCAAATAGACATTTTTCTAGACAGTGTCCTCACAATTCTTCCGGGTCTGGGCATTCTGGTAATGGCAATTCCACATGACTAACGCCAATTCTTATGCCAAACCTCATAGTGTAGCTTCATGTTTTGTCTGTTATTGCTGTCAATTCGATGATGACTTACCCAATCCTGTAATTGATTATAGGCCTCTGTCTGACCCTAGTGTCAATTTCCCACAATCTTG
The DNA here is from genome assembly GCF_040414725.1 of Anabrus simplex. Taxonomy (NCBI): domain Eukaryota; kingdom Metazoa; phylum Arthropoda; class Insecta; order Orthoptera; family Tettigoniidae; genus Anabrus; species Anabrus simplex. The sequence goes on along the minus strand of NC_090268.1, from coordinate 340,162,281 downwards.
TGGCATTTCTGCTATTCCTCCATATAAATTACCTTATATATGCGTAGAAGTGAACAATGAACCTGTTTTTGCTTTAGTGGATTCTGGAAGTAGCCGCACCTTGATGAGCGAAAATTGGTATAGCTCTGTAAAATCTGTTTATAAGTTCCCTGCCTTAAAACCGGTGTCTTTAACCTGCCATACGGCTAATTCTAATTCCTTGAATGTGATTGGAAGTCTGAATGTCAAAATTAGAATCCGTAATTTCATGTGGAAAATGCCTGTTCTAGTGGCGAAAGATTTATCTTGTCCTTTCATCCCGGGTGCAAATTTTATTGCCAAAACTGGTATGATATTGGACCTCCAGTACGACAAGTTCCATTTTAAATTTTCTGTTAGGATTTTTATCTTGTGTAATCGTTCTTCCATTCTTCCTTACCATGTCAACACTGTCTTTGAGGACACAAGTGAACCCAAAGCTTTTGACTTTAATCATTTGCCTGATGACCAGGTCAACCAACTTAGGAATCTTTGTGATAAATTTCCTGATGTGTTTACAGATAAGTTGGGTGTGACCAATGTTTTGGAATATAAAATTGAAGTAACTGATAATCTACCTGTTCGTTCTCCTCCGTATCGGTTATCACCTCCCAAGGTAAAAGCCCTTAAGGCTATCATCGACCAAATGCTTGCTGATGGTGTAATACATCCCTCTAAATCTGCGTACTCCTCTCCCATATTCTGGTCCCTAAACCACAGGGTGGCTTTAGGCCCGTTATTGTTTATAGGATGTTGCTTGATGCTTGTTGTTTTAAGGGGCCTAACATCGAAGGTCATCGGCCCTATAGGATGTTGAATAGGCAAGTTGTGCTTCAATCCGTTCCTCTTCCTGACTTACACTCTTGTTTCTCTTGGTTTGCTAATGCCAAAATTTTTACCACTTTCGATTTGAATCAGGCGTATTATCAGATACCTCTTGCTGAGGAATCCAAGCATCTCATGGCTTTTGCCACTGACTGGAACCTCTATGAATTTTAGCATGTACCGTTTGGCTTAGCCACAGGAGCTGCGGTCCTTACTTGGCTGCTGGATAACGTTTTGTCAGACATTAAATTCAAATTTATTTATAATTATTTGGATGATTTAGTAGATTTTAGCAGAACGTTTGAAGAGCACGTTGTTCATCTCAGTGAAGTCCTTGAAGGACTCCATAAAGCAGGACTAACCCTTAAGGCTATCAAAGTTACTTTCGCACAGCCCCAGATGTCCTTCCTAGGGCATATCGTGTCCGAGAAAGGTGTTTCTATTGACCAATCTCGTACTGCAGCTATTCAAAATTTTCCAACTCCTAAAGATGTCAAGGCTGTAGTTAGGTTCGTTGGCATGGTTAATTTCTTCCATAAATTCATCCTCAATTTCTCTGAAAGAGCAGCCCCATTAAACACCTTGAGGAGCAAAGATGCTAAATTTGAGTGGGATGATGCTCAACTTGAAGCTTTCTATGATCTGAAATCTGCCTTATGTAACGCTCCTGTGCTGGCGATGCCAGATTTTTCTAAACGTTTCATTCTCCGAACTGATGTCTCATCTACAGGTATGTCTGGTGTGCTCCTTCAGGAATTTGAAGATGGACGTTGTCCAATTTCTTATGCTTGCCGTAGTCTCAATCCTGCTGAATGTAATTATTCGATCTATGAATTAGAAGCCTTAGCTGTTGTTTTCTCTCTAGAAAGATTTAGAATGTATCTCGAACACCTCCTATTTGATCTCGAAACGGATAATCAGGCGTTGAGTTGGGTACTGGCCAAGCCAAGAAGAACTGGTCTTCTTGTGTGTTGGACAGTATGTATCTCAGCTTTTCAATTTGAAGCTCATCACAGTCATGGAACTCAAAATGTTGTTGCTGACACTCTCAGTAGGATGTTCTATCCTGGCAGTTCTGATCCTCAATCAGAGCCTGCTGATCCCTCTCCTGAACAAGTTTTGGTCTTTGTTAATGTAGTTTTGACCAATTCTCTTTTTCTTATCAAAGATATTTCTAAACATCAGGAAGACGATCCTGAATTGAAGAGTATTATCGACAGGATTAAGTCTGGTGAACATGTCAAACCACATGTCATTAAAAATGGTGTTCTGTGTTGTCCTGCTCGTGGTCGCAGAGACCCCAAAATTGTAGTTCCAGCTAATTTAGTTCCTGCTCTTTTCAAATATTTCCATGAATCCCCTGTCGGTGGACACCTTGGTGTGTTCAAAACTAGAGAGAAAATTCACAAACGCTTCATTTGGAAATCTATGGATGGTGAAATCCGCACCATGCTTAAATCATGTAAAACCTGTAACATTAGTAAACCTGCTCCTAATATCCACCTTGGTCTGTTGTCATCTGAGCAAGCTTCTCGCCCGATGGAGAGACTGTTTATAGACTACATTGGTCCCTTCCCACGATCACGGACCAGCCATCGTTTCATACTTGTGTGTGTTGATGCGTTCTCGCGTTTTACATGGCTGTTTCCTATTCGTATGTCTAATGCTAGTACTACCATCTCTTGCGTGAAACAGAACTTTGCTTCATTTGGACCCTGTCAGTTTTTGGTGAGTGATAATGCTAGAGCTTTTACATCTGTACAATTCCGTAATTTCTGTTTTGACCTATCTATTTCTCATGTGACTACCACCCCTTATTATCCCAGGCCTAATTATGTTGAAAGAGTAAGTTGGAATCTAAGATCTGCTCTTATTGCATACCATTCTTCTGACCACTCCAAGTGGGATTCTTCACTTAATTGTCTATCATTTGCTTTCAATACTGCTGTTCATGAAAGTCATAAGCAAACTCCTGCTTTGTTGATGTTAGCGTTCATACTTAATTCTCCACTTTCTAATCTGTGGTCCATTAACAATCTTCTGCCTGATGTCGCTAATCCGGAAACAATACGTACTGCTTGGCACCGTGCGCATAAAAATTTGAAGGTTTATTATGCTAAAGTTCAACGTAACTATAATCACGTGCGAAGACCGCACAATCTGTCTGTGGGTGACCAGGTCTATGTAAAGACTCATCCCATTAATAGTGCTGCGGACCACGTAATTAGTAAGTTATCCCCCAGATTTCGAGGTCCCTGAACGATTTTGAAATTTTTATCCCCTGCGTCATTGTTAGTCAGTGATCCTGAAAGAAAGAGGAGCATACGTGTGCATTTATCGCAAGTAAAAATACCCTAGTTATGAGATGATCCTTTAGAAACTATTTTTGTTTCGGGGTAGTTATAAGGAATTAGTTGTAAGCAGAATTCTAGTTAATGGGCTGCGCAGCTATTTTTCGGGTTCTGTAGTTAATAATTTAGTTAAGAGTTACCTTAGTTGTAATGGGATTAGTCATTTATGATCATATTAGGTATAATTTAGTATGTATTTGGGGTAGAATTAAGATCTTCATAACTAGGGATTGTAGTAACATTTTTGGAATTAGGGTAAACTGGTGGAATTGTCTTTAGTTTTTTCCCCACCATTTTCTAAATTATATGTTGAAATTATCTATCCTGCTTGCCTAAAGTGGGGGCTAAGTTAGTCCCAAATCTGTGGGAGGGGGGATCTCCAAAATGGAGTTCGTGGAGACACCAGTTGGGTGCCTCCAAGCTCTTGTCCACCAGGGTGGCTTTAGCTTGTGAAATTCCTTGTCCGCTGTGGATAAATTTATGTTGCAGTGGCTGGAGGGGGATGCTATCCCTGTTTCTACTGTCTTGCCTAGAGGAGAGATACGTTATGTCTGGGCTCTGCCATTCTGCACCGCAACCCAATGACCAGATGTCCAGGTGACAACTACCGTTCCTACCTGACAACTGGACGTGCCTATTAAGGGGCACCTACTACATGTTGGTGACCATCGTCCCATGCCAAATATCCTGATAGTGACTACATTTACCGGACAGAAACTGACGTGCCTATTGGTGGTGCACAATATCGTCATATGTTTTAGATATGTCAATCAACATCGCAAGCTTGTAGCCAGATGTTTTGATGATGCCATTTGTGATAGACTGTGCTCTGTTTCTCATTGGTTCAAAGTATGGAGGAACCATGTAACAACGTGTTTGTGAACCCAGTTTGGACTGGAATAATGTGGAGGCTGGAGACTACGGCCGAGTCATCAGTCACATAATCAGCGAAAACTAGTGGTCCTACCGTGTAAATAAATGAACAAACTCAAAACTCAGTGCAGAAGATATTCTTATTTTGTTTTCCATAATATGTTTTTTCTAGGGGACATTTTTTTAAATTTCAGTGTTGTGCTTTTTGTGGATACGAAAGTGACAGTTTAAATTTTTTGATCTTTTTCACAGTGTATATTTCATGTCTTTTATTTTTTCAGTGAACATTAAGTTGGTAAATTGTTTTTAAAACTTACGCAGAAACTGGACTGCTAAATAAAGGGTAACAAATTTTTTTTATTGGAGCTATGCTCCAAATTAAAGGGTGTGTGTATGTAGTGATTTAAAGAAGGAAAGAAAATGTGATTTGGACTCACAAGACTGTGGGGAATTTTATATATTAATTTTGTATGATCATGTGTTTATTTATTGGCTTGTTATTTATATTTTCTGTGTGGGAATATTTGGATTTGTTTATGACACTGCTTCAAGATTGTTTGGTTGTAAAAAAAAAAAAAAAAAAAAGTTTAGAGATATTTGTGGGACATACTGTAGTACATGCACTAGATCGGGTGTACGATGCTTCCAGGAGTTTCCGGTTGCATCATATTCCATCAATTTCGAAACTTCTCGATGCTATTCGATGTTCTTTATCAGCACTTATTGCTGGGATATGATTGGTTATTATAAAATTATTTGTGATTGGCGGACGAAGGAAAATAACGGACGCTCATTGGTTGTTTTACGATTTCCTAATTTCTGGAGAGGAGCTCTTCGCTAGAGCCAAGTTCTTCTGAGGCGTCTTTGAATTGTGCCACTGAAGGGAGGTGACGGGTCTTCTTGGTCCCTCCAACAGGTAAGCACTTTGCTTTATCATCATTCTGGTAGTTATCTTCAAATGTAGTGTTCCATTTAATTTCTTTTTGCCGGAGCTTACCTGTTTTTCCTTCAGTCACCAAATTTTCTTAATATGGCTTAGCCTTTACAGCAAGTCACGTCATATTTGTTAAGAGACAGTTCCCATTTCTTTTCCTTTCGTAAATTATATGTTCAACGCCTCTTGATGTAATTGTAAACTGTAAATTTCCTCTTTGGGGCTGTCTCATTTGTTCTGCGTCATCTTGGAGTATTCACATTTAGGATGGACACCCTTTCTCAGAAAAGATTTTGAGGGGGCTGCCTCCTAAAAGTGCTCTGCGCTAAGATTATCATTTTAAAAGTTGTATTTTATTTCTTCCGTGTTGCTTAAATTTTATTCATTCTGACAGTTTTAACTCACTTAAATGTTGTGCCATGAAGTTTGTACATTGTGTGAGATTTTCCTTATCACTGAATTTGACCTTGCTAGGTAATTTGTAATTATTGTTCAAATTGTTTCAGTTTATTTAAAAGTGTAATTTTGTTGAATATTTGCGCTTATTTCCATCTAAATTGTTATGTATACTATTTGTAAATTTGTAATCACCATTGATTTCGCTTCACGGTCAGTATCCAGTATTCGGGAGATAGTAGGTTCGAGCCCCACTGTCGGCAGCCCTGAAAATGGTTTTCCGTTAACCTGATCGTTACTGTTTGTCTTCTGTGCTAAATATGCATATGGTTTTAGGTTGTCTTTAAATTGCGTCTAACATTTCATGTATGCCTTTATGATTATTATTATTATTATTATTATTATTATTATTATTATTATTATTATTATTATTATCATCATTATTATTGCTTGTAGACGTATTATCCCGGTTATGGCTACACTTTCAGATTCTCGTTCCTCCAGCCACTTCTTTGCGTCAAGTTTTGATGTTACAAAGCCTTTTCCGACAGTGACAACTCCATTAATTAAGTATATAGAGTTAGATGAAAAATATTTATAGACTCAATCATCAATGATCTGCTTTTAGCGCTGTCACTCAGGTTGGAGATTTTGTATTAATTGTTTGCCTTGTCTTTTCTTAAATGATTTCAAAGAACTTAGAAATGTCATTATATTCTCGATAAATACATAATACAAAATAAATAAGTTAAAAATTGAAATGCAGGGGGGAAAAAAAGGTACTTGCAAAATACTATACACGCTTATTACAGCACAAACTTATGTAGTTAATAATATTAATAATATTAATTTATATAACTCAAATTTTATACACTACCGCATGGTTTCCCACAGTTCTCTGAAAGTCACAACTCTACTATATATACAGAATTAGATGTAGAAGTACCTGTGTCCACAATAAATAGCCGACATATTAAATATAAATCAAATAAGTTACCGTATTTCATACCGACACAGATAAGTCTTATGGCAACAATGAGATAGGAAAGGGCTAGAAGTGAAAAGGAAGTGGCCATGGTCTTAATTAAGGTACAGCACCAGCATTTGGCTGGTGTGAAAATGGGAAACCACGGAAAATCATTTTGGCGGCAGACGACGGCAGGTTTCGAATCCACCATCCCCCAAATGCAAGCTCATAACTATGGTTTACAAATAAAAAGTATTTATAAAATCTTCCATATCAATACAAATCAAATCATCTGTTGGATGGAACAGAGTCTATACATGTTTCAGCCTATTCTCAAGGCCATCTTCAGTAGCAGAACAATTATTACATAACACAAAACAAATTAAAAATCTTGATGAAGTGAAATGACAATGATCATGATTAATGAATTAAAAAACATATTGAGGTACAAAGTCCTCTCGTCTGATAGGTCGTTCTTGATTGACAAAACTTGCTGACTGTTAAAATGAAACACTTTGCTGGGCAGTGTAGTGAGACCATCAATAACGTGGCTTAACAAGCTTAGTTGTCAATGTGACTTGCGAATGACAAGGTCGTTCCACTCGAGATGACAACTTTTTATTACAAATGTTACACACTTTTTAATCCAAACGCCCAAAAGCCTATACAGTATCATATTTTGTAATTTATTTAGGCAAGTAAAAGCTGCCAGATATGGCTGCTATGAAAAGATTAAACATTGCCCGTTCTCCTTGTCCTTGCCTACACTCACATACATGCCTACTTTGAACACCAGGCCTGTATTCTAGAGCCCTTGAGGTGACGTTGCCATGATTACAGCTGGTCATACTGGGCGAATTGGCCGTGCGGTTAGGAGCGCGCGGCTGTGAGCTTGCATCCAGGAGATAGTGGGTTCGAATCCCACTGTCGGCAGCCCTGAAGATGGTTTTCCCTTATTTCCCAATTAATACCAGGCAAATGCTGGGGCTGTACCTTAATTAAGGCCACGACCACTTCCTTCCCACTGTTAGCTCTTTACTATCCCATCGTCGCCATAAGATCTATTTGTGTCTGTGCGACGTTAAACCAATTGTAAAAAAACCCAGCTGGTCATTTCTTCATCAGATTCCTATAGCGGGGTAGTGTGGTACCAGTGACACTTTGGCCCCTGTTGTAGTGGCACTGTTGAATATTTGACGTGTTCATATTTCATCACATAATTTCCTCTTAAAAGGCAACATTTTACAGCTTAATAAATAGAGCTAGGAAGAATTATAATAGAGAGATAAATACAATCCACCAAATTGCTCGTAACAATGGATACTCCAGAAAATTTATTAATAGAATGATAACTAAAATGAAAAATGAACAATGAACTTAAAACAACTTTAATTAAAGAGCAAAAGGAGAAAAAGAAATTAACATTTCTAACTTTTCAAAATAAGCTCTCTTATCAACTGGCTAAAATTTACAAAAAAAAAGGAACATCAATATCGCATCCAAAACCAATAATAATACTAACAAGATAACTTTCAATTCAGATGAAATAGAGATAAATGTGTATTTAATAAATCAGCAATTTACAAAATGATATGTCAAACATGTAGACAACGATACATAGGACAGTCTAGAAGAAGTTTGCCTATAAGGTATAAAGAACATATTAATGCAGTCAAACATAAAAGATATTCGGCAATGGGAGAGCATATGGTAGAAAAGAATCATAACTTTACAGACATTTCTAATGACATGGAGTTAATACATTCAGCCAAAAAGGGAAAATTCATGAATGTTTTGGAAAGTTTAGAAATTTATCTTGCACAAAAAAAATGACTTTGAATCAAGTTTAAATGAAAGAAGTACAGAAGAGAACCCATTGTATAGACTAGCGTTTGATCATTTAAGGAAGAAAAAGAAAAAAAAAGAAGAAGAAATACTTGAAGATCTGAAATTCCCATTTCAGTTCATCAAAATATTAAATTTTATGTAATCATCATTTTCATAATATTTCATTAGTTTCTTTATTCATTGATATGGTGAATTAGGATACAATACTCCTTTAAATTGTAAGAAAAACAAAATATAGTGTTATATTGTTTTATTCCTTGAATTGACATCACTGATGAAGGGAATGGATATTTTTCCTGAAACATGTATGATAAAATAAATAATTTTCAATCATTAAAAGTGTATTGACAAGGTGGACCCAACATAAACTATTTTAAATAGTTTCTTTAATAGATTCAGGCAGGATCAAATAAATACCTATTACAGTTAAGTTCATCAACAGTAAGTGGTATGTTCCAAGCTGTCAATGGAAAGATGGCGTGGAATGACATCAGTAGATGAATAAGTTTGAGTGGTGTCTTTAAATGTAGGAAAGATCACAATATGAAGATAAAGCTGGAATTCAAGAGGACAAATTGGGGTAAATATTCATTTATAGGAAGGGGAGTTATTGATTGGAATAACTTGCCAAGGGAGATGTTCAATAAATTTCCAATTTCTTTGCAGCCATTTAAGAAAAGGCTAGGAAAACAACAGTTAGGCTCCTTTCACACTACACGGTTTCGACCGTACGGCAAAAAAACCGTACGGCGACATTCCTTTAGTGGCGTGAAGAAGAGCATTAGACCTTTCACATTACACGGCACGACAACGGCACGGCTGCCGTGCCATGTAGCAGCCGTGTCTTGCCACTGGAATGAACGGCTGCCGTTGACTCAGTGGCGCACGCAGCTAAACGCATACTTTCACACTGCACGGTTTTTTAATTGTACGGCAGCTCTCGAGCAGCTGTAGAGGAGATAACGCGAGGGTATCTAGACACAAGTTATACGTATTGGTATAGTCGTGTTTTATTGTTTTACTTTGTTATTAAAATGTTCATTGCATTGCTTTGTAGGATTTATCGTTGGTTTTGTGAAATGGCTGACGCAGATTCTGAAATTCTTATTACTCTGGTCCATACTGGGACATAACGCTAGACATTTTTACAGTAGTGGCGATTGTATTGGACATGTGTGTTAGGGTGGGGGGGGGGGGGAGGGGGCGAAATGTACAAACAACAAAACGTACCCGGGTTTGTGGTGTATAGCGTGGGGGTGTGTATATACACCAAAACTTTTAAGAAAAGCTCAAAGTGGTAGGCTAATTTCGACAGAGAGGTAAAGATTGTCAGACTACCAACTTAAGTGCGGTAATAGGTTTTTCTTCTTTTTTTTTTTAGATTTTGATTCAGTACCACACAATAAAACTTTCATCAAAGGAACAATTTTACACATGCACTACAATTAAACACAAGTACGGTGTGATAATACAATTAAAATTCGTTTAGAATTTGACTACACACTATGAAACTAACACACTAACGAGATTGCCAGATAGACGAAAACGCGCGGCAAGCGAGTGAATCATACCTCAGCGTCCATGACCTTGGCAATAAAATATACCCCTGCCACCCTTCCTCACAGGACATGCAAAGTCTCCACTACTTGGTATGGCGCTACACAAATTGGTTAGCCGCGACAAACTACATTCTGTGCGTATTCCCGCTAATAATTTTATTGATAATTATCATCATCATCATCATCATCATCATCATCTCTTTACCCTCCAGGTTCGGCTTTTCCCTCGGACTCAGCGAGGGATCCCACCTCTACCGCCTCAAGGGCAGTGTCCTGGAGCTTCAGACTCTTGAACGGGGGATACAACTGGGGAGAATGACCAGTACCTCGCCCAGGCGGCCTCACCTGCTATGCTGAACAGGGGCCTTGTGGAGGGATGGGAAGATTGGAAGGGATAGGCAAGGAAGAGGGAAGAAAGCGGCCGTGGCCTTAAGTTAGGTACCATCCCGGCATTCGCCTGGAGGAGAAGTGGGAAACCACGGAAAACCACTTCCAGGATGGCTGAGGAGGGAATCGAACCCACCTCTACTCAGTTGACCTCCCGAGGCTGAGTGGACCCCATTCCAGCCCTCGTACCACTTTTCAAATTTCGTGGCAGAGCCGGGAATCGAACCCGAGCCTCCGGGGGTGGCAGCTAATCACGCTAACCACTACACCACAGAGGCGGACTTATTGATAATTAAAGAAAATGAAAGAAAGATTTATCTGATAAGACAACAGGGCTTGTACAAATTGCTTTTTATAAATAATTAAATTAAGTCCTAGTTTCAGCCACCTAAAATGGAATAATAATGTAATGTTTTCTCCACTAAGGGACTGCCTGGCCGAGGCGGTAAAGGCGTTCTCGGTCCGCCCGGAAGGACGTGGGTTCGAATCCCCGCTAGGAAGTTGTAAAATTTAAGACACGAGATTTTCAGTTCGGGAGGTGCATATGGCCCAGAGGTTCACTCAGCCTACTCCAAAAATGAGTACCAGGTTAATTCCTGGGGGCAAAGGCGGCCGGCCGTAGAGCTAACCACTCTACCCCATCACGTGCCGCGGTTAACAATGGTGGAAGCCTTTACCTTCCACTCCTCCAAAGGCCTTCATGGCCTGTACGGAGGTGTCTTTGTCTTTTTCCTCCACAAAGTGGGGCGGGGGCGATCGCACCCCCTAATCGCCGCTGCTGCATTTATAAAGATCGGAATGCGACAAGAAAAGCCTGGCGTGAAGTTTACTTAGAAATAAAACCAGATTTTGATCTAATTTAAGACAAAGAAAAAGGTGTGTTTGGTAACTTAAGTGTATTTTCAGTATATATAGTGTATATTATTACATAATTCAGATTCACAAATATATACTTATGATACAATTTCACAGTTTAATATTCAGCCACAAACTACTATTATTAAGAAATCATCCTATTATTAAAATGACTCTCTTGTATGACTAGCATCAAGACATGCACTGAGCTTCCCACGGCAAAAAAAGCGTTGCAGTGTGAAAGCAACATCCACAGCAAAAGAGCCGTACGGTTTTTTTGCCGTACGGTCGAAACCGTGTAGTGTGAAAGGAGCCTTAGGGTATCTGCCACCTGGGCGACTGTCCTAAATGCAGATCAGTAGTAAATGATTGACTTAGATAACATACTTCTAAAAAAAACCTCACATTATTAAACAAGGAATAAAAATACACACTATGCATATAGATAATGTCTCTGGTTGATCCCTGTAATGCTGTGGGGACAACAATGCAGATGAGATCTCTGATTTTTCTGAATCTATTGCAGAAGTCTACAAACAAGATGTAATCATGTGCCTGACCATATGTCCCACAAACCTCAAGGTTTTTGAGGTGATATTTATTAATATTACTAAGGGATACATGCATTGTTGTACCGTATATATTCTATTTCTCTTTGTTGATTTCTACTGGCTTTCACATCAGTCTCTAATCTGATGGTTGAGTTTTTAATCCTGTTTGTTTTTTCAATGAAGGTGATGATCTATTCAACAAGCAATTAAAAGCAATTTAAAAGCAATTGTTGAGGAATGTGCAAATAGCTTTGTTCCTTTAAAGGTGGTAAGGAATCGTAAGGATCCACTATATTATAACAGAGAAGTAAAGAGACTAAGAAGGAGGTGCAGACTGGAAAGAAATAGAGTTAGAAATGGTTATGGAAGTAAGGAGAAATTGAAGGAAATTACTAGGAAATTGTATCTAGCAAAGAAGTCAGCTAAGGATAACACGATGGCAAGCATAATTGGTGGTCATACAAATTTTAGTGAAAAATGGAAGAGTATGTATAGGTACTTTAAGGCAGAAACAGGTTCAAAGCAGGACATTCCAGGAATCATTAATGAACAAGGGGAGTGTGTATGTGAGGATCTTCAGAAGGCAGAAGTATTCAGTCAGCAGTATGTAAAGATTGTTGGTTACAAGGATAATGTCCAGATAGGAGATGTGAGTAACATTAAAGAAGTATTAAAATTTACCTATGATAACAATGACATTTACAGTAAGATACAAAAGTTGAAAACTAGAAAAGCAGCTGGAATTGAAAAGATTTCTGGGAATATACTAAAGGCAATGGGTTGAGATAATTATAGTACCATATTTAAAATACTTATTTGATTATTGTTTGGTTGAAGGAGCTATACCAAATGAATGGAGTGTTGCTATAGTAGCCCCTGTGTATAATGGAAAGGGTGATAGACGTGAAGCTGAAAATTACAGGCCAGTCAGTTTGACATGCATTGTATGTAAGCTTTGGGAAGGCATTCTTTCTGATTATATTAAGACATGTTTGTGAAATTAATAACTGGTTTGACAGAAGGCTGTTTGGGTTTATGAAAAGTTATTCGACTGAAGCTCAGCTTTATTATTATTATTATTTATTTTCCACTAATTGTAGTTACAATTTAGGGATGGTGAATGGAGAAAGGGCATAGCCCCATATACACAAAAGTGCCTCCATCACCACTTAAAAATTATAATATACAAATATACAATTACATTCTACATGATGTTCTTATATACAGTTAAAATAATTACATAGGCATATTTACATACAGTAATACTCACAAGACCTGTTCAACATTCAAGTCATGACGACTCACACACACACACACACACACACACACACACACACACACACACACACACACACACACACACACTCTCTCTCTCTCTCTCTCTCTCTCTCTCTCTCTCTCTCTCTCTAGAAACCCCACATATATTTTAGCTAGGCCGGCTCACTCATACACATTTACCGTCTCAATCACTCGGGACCCCATAACTTTCATCCATCCTCCCACTCATGCTGAACATTCTCACAGTAGATAAATTATGTTTTGTACAGAGGGTTTCGTTATATATACAGATATAGCAGATATCCTGAATTCAGGAGGCCAAATGGACTGTATTGAGATTGACCTATCTAAGGTATTTGATAGGGTAGATCATGGAAGACTACTGGCAAAAATGAGTGCAATTGGACTAGAAAAAAGAGTGACTGAATGGGTGGCTATATTTCTAGATAATAGAACTCAGAGAATTAGAGTAGGCGAAGCTTTATCTGACCCTCTGATAATATTAAGAGGGGAATTCCTCAAGGCAGTATTATTGGACCTTGATGTTTTGTTATATATATATCAATGATATGTGTAAAGAAGTGGAATCAGAGATAAGGCTGTTTGCAGATGATGTTATTTTGTAAAGAGTAATAAATAAGTTACAAGATTGTGAGCGACTGCAGGGTGACCTCTATAGTGTTGTGAGATGGACGGTGGACAATGGTATGATGATAAACGGGGTTAAAAGTCAGGTCGTGAGTTTCACAAATAGGAAAAGTCCTCTCAGTTTTAATTACTGCGTTGATGGGGTGAAAGTTCCTTTTGGGGATCATTGTAAGTACCTAGGTGTTAATAAAAGAAAAGACCTTAATTGGAGTAATCACATAAATATGATTGTTAATAAAGGGTACAGATCGCTGCACATGGTTATGAGGGTATTTAGGGGTTGTAGTAAGGATGTAAAGGAGAGGGCATGTAAGTCTCTGGTAAGACCCCAACTAGAGTATGGTTCAAGTGTATGGGACCTTCACCAGGATTACTTGATTCAAGAACTGGAAAAAATCCAAAAAAAATAGCAGCTCGATTTGTTCTGGGTGATTTCCGACAAAAGAGTAGCTGGGAAGATTTGGGAGAAAGGAGACGAGCTGCTCGATTAAATGGTATGTTCTGAGCTGTCAGAGGGGAGATGGCGGGGGAGGACATCAGTAGACGAATAAGTTTGAGTGGTGTCTTTAAAAGTAGGAAAGATCACAATATGAAGATAAAGTTGGAATTCAAGAGGACAAATTGGGGCAAATATTTGTTTATAGGAAGGGGAGTTAGGGATTGGAATAACTTACCAAGGGAAATGTTCAATAATTTTCCAATTTCTTTGCGAAGACTAGGAAAACAACAGATAGGGAATCTGCCACCTGGGCAACTGCCCTAAATGCGGATCAGTAGTGACTGATTGATTGATTGATTGATTGATTGATTGATTGATTGATTGAACTACGGTGTAATTACTATGTAAATAGGTAATAGGTGATTATTTGTAATTACAGTCTGCAATAATTATTTGGTTTGTGAAACAGATAATGGCCTGCAACCTATCAGATGCAATTTTTAAAAGATTCTTTGAGCGCATAGAACATGATTCAGATTTTGGTTTAATAGAGAACTGTTTGAATTTATTCATTTTATTTTATTTAACCATTCCTAACCTGTGTGAAAGCCTTCTTTATCAAACACTACTGTTTTATTTCCAGGATTTGGACTTCAAACTGACATGGTGATGATAAAACATTCCCTTCCCTTCCTCGGAGCTGTTCTTCAGAGTGCATCCAACTGCTTGGATATTTTATTACTGTGGAAGAAACTCATCAAGGATTATTCATTTGTATTCCCTTATTCTGGTAAGATGGTTGTTCAAGGCAATTAAGTTCCTTTCTTTTGTATTCTGTTACCGAACTCTCTGATGTGCTGAAAATGAAAAGTATTGATATCAACTACATCGGTGCTGTGAATTCAAGTTTAGACTTAGACTAACCTCACTTTTTAATCTCATTAAAATATTACGTATTTGTTCCATAAAAGTTTTCAGCTTGCTTCATTTACTGTTTGTAACCTAGTGGTACATTTTGGGAAGTATGTTTGTCATTACATTAAACACTTTCTTCTCTCCAAAAGTCAATTCTAATTTAGTATTGCCTTTAATCTGCTTCAGAGATTCATAACAGGTAAGGCAAAATCAGGTGACGCGCTGCATGTTTCTATAAAGCGTGTGTATTTTTTAATAAGGGCTTGGGATTGACAAGTTTTTGCAGAACGGGAAGAACAACATATTATATGCTTGATTATTTAACAATTAGTTTGCTATATAAAATTCACTTAGGACCATTCTGAACTAAAGAATAGAAGTGTACGTAATGGGAGAGTTGCTGCAAGGATGGCTAGCTGATATGCTGCACATCTGAGAGGGATGACGTAATGAGGTAGAAATGATAAGACTACTTATAGAAATAAATACTTTCATAGCATCTAGTGTGGAGAATATGTTCAAAACATTTGTTAAAAATGTTGCGTACTATCCTATTAGAGAATGATTAAATGTAACTTCAGCAAACAAATTCAATTCTAATTTAACTTAATGACTGTAAATTTTTCATAGTTCCAATGATTTATAAAAAATCACACTATTACTTTTTATTACTTACAAATTTTTGGTGCAGTGTGTACCTTCCACAATCACCACAAGTTCCTCCATAAACTCTTGTGTAGTCAGTGTTTTCAGACTGTACGCTGTCTTCTTTGTTCTATGTTACAAAAGAGTTCTTCCAACTTTCTACACATTTATTACTGTCAACTTCAGAACATTGTTTTCCTCTTAATTTTTCATAGAACTCAACTTCTTTATCAGTCTTGTATCCACTTTAGAGGCAGTTCTTTTTTTTTATTTACTGGTGTTGTCAGCACTTCAATTGACTTCTTCCTTGATCGATTTCTTTTCTCAAGAGTGGTAATATGACTATTGCATGAAGGTATCTTGAAGGAGTGTCTGGTGTCTTTGAATTTGAAGATTTTTGGGATCCATTCTCACTGTTTGGGAACTTTGGGGGTTCTGTGGCCTTGGATGTTGAGGTTTCTGGTGAAGGATTGTCTTTGTATGGGAATTTGGACAGAGTTTCTGGGGTCCTTGATGACGAAGGCTTTTGGGAAGCATTCTCCTCCTCTCTTGAGTCAGCAGATGAAGAGGTACATGGAATCTCTAAAACTTTTATGGAAAGTGAGAAAAAAATGATATGGAACTGCACTGGGATCAAAAGGAAATATACCTGTTGCTTTGAATCCATTTTCTCAACAGATGCTGCCTTCTCGCAAGCTCCATCGATCAAAGGCCCCTATTTGGTATCCCGTCAGCTTTCTGTTGGGATGTGTCCTAATCTAGATGTCAGCCGCCAACTGGAAATACTGCTTAAATGGTGCAAAGAATGGGCAGTCTAGAGATAGCAGTGCATGCGTTGAATGTAGTGGCAAACAAAGCAGGATTATTTAGTTTTCCTGTGCTAAAGACAGTAATTCCAGAGTTGATATGGCTGCAGTGCCCAACCAGAATCAGCACATTAGTTCTGGGCATGCATTGGGTTTTAAACCAATGCAGAAAGAAGTCAGTACTGATGTAACCAGGTTAGAGTATCACGAAAACTTCTTACTCTGGAGACAAACCATCCTTGAACTCAGCCTTCTTGTTGGTCCCTTTCAAAATCATGACTGGAGGCAAACGCCTTCCATCTGCAAATGAGCAGGCAAAGTCACAGTTTCTACCTTTGAAGAGCTGGTTACCTTCTGTACGGCAGTGATTTTGCCAGTCTTGTTGATGCGACGTGTCACCCATGAGAGCATTGCATCTTGTGTCCCACAGGTCAGATGCAAAACCTTCTTTCAAGGCTGTATTGATGTAGTAATGGTGAACTCCTCATGCAGAACCTTCAAACAATCCAGTACTGTCCATTAAAATTACTAAATGCAAAGTAATTGAGTACAGCACTGATAACAAAACAATAGATTAAGGATTCCTTAAAACTTAAGCAAGGGAAGTATTATACTTACTTGTTTAAAACCACCAAAACATTGAAAATATATGAGAAAATGTGAACACAAGCAATGGAAACTATTGCTACTGAGTGAACTCAATTACTGTCAGCACATAGTGACATCTAACGTCAAACTTTAAAATTAAAGGGGTTGTGGCAATTCTACCAGTGCGGCACGTCACCTGGTCTTGCCTTAAGTTGTGTAAAGTGACCAGCCTGAGCTGATTTCTTTTTATTTTCTCAGTTACTGCATAGTATTTTCTTTTTAATCTTTGTCCACCTTTATTTGATCAATATTTGTTCTCTTCTAATACCAGCACTATTAGGTTCTCAAATGTTAGTGTATCTTTCATTTTCTTTTCATAACACTTAACATATTTCTGCATTCTTATCTTGATTGATTGATTGATTGATTGATTCATTCATTCATTCATTCATTCATTCATTCATTCAGTCAGTCAGTCAGTCAGTCAGTCAGTCATTCAGTCATTCATGTTTCATATGGGCCGACTAAGGACCACGATATTCAACTATTGTGTTTGGGGTGGGATTTGATGTTTGCCCAGTAATTGTGAATCCATTGGCTGTGTTGTTCTGTCCTCTCCTTTGTCCAGAGGGTATCTGTCTTCTTTCATGATGGTTTGTCCTGGAACCTCATTTGTTTATTCATTCTAATTTATTTATTTAGTTAGCATATAGCCTAATATCACATCATAACAGTTAAACAGGAAAAATACAGTATTAATCAAAAGGAAAATAAAAATAAGTAAATTAGATCCTTAACTAATACTATAGATAACCACCGCGCTGCTGCCACCACCACCACCATCATTTCCTATTATTCATCCGTAGCCGGGTAGGGGCAAATATGGTTCCTCTCCACTTTCTTTGGTCTTTCCTCCAACACTGTGTCTCAGTCCACGTTTCTTTCTCTAATACTGCATTCTATTGTGTCCTTCCATCTTAATCGTGGTCATCCGCAGCCTCTCCTTCCTTGCATTTGCATTTCCATCATCTTTTTTGGCATTCTTTCATCACTCATTCGCTTTATGTGCCCAAACCATTTTAGTCGGCTCTTTTGTATTCTACCATTCATTTTTTCCACTCCAATTTCTTCCCGGATTTTCTTATTCCATATTTTTCTCTTATAGTCTTCTGTATCATACTCCTCAAGAACTTCATTTTGCCTACCTGTATTCGACTCTCATCCTCCTGTGTCATTGTCCAAGTTTCTGCTCCGTAAGTTGTTATGGGTATGTAATACATCTTTGCTTCCATTGGCACATCTTTGTCCCATAAATGTGTCTTACACTATGATAGAAACAGCTTCCAGCTTGAATCCTCTTGCTAATTTCAGCATCCAGTCGAGCATTCTCCATTTATTCACTCCCCATGTATTTGAACGTCTCCACTACTTACAGGGGCTTGTCTGCAAGTCTAATCTGACCTTTCCCTTCTATTTTTAATTTTTATTTTATTTATGTTCTTTGCTTTGGATGAATCATGTCGTCGTTCTTTGTACGTTGTATACAGGTGGCCGACGTTTAGGATACATCACAGCATTTTTTATTAAGACAACTGACGTATAAGTCACTACTGATCTGCATTTAGGGCAGTCGCCCAGGTGACAGATTTCCTATCTGCTGTCTTCCTAGCCTTTTCTTAAATTATTGTGAAGAAACTGGAAATATATTGAACTTCTCCCTTGGTAATTTATTCCAATCCCTAACTCCCCTTCCTATAAATGAATATTTGCCCTAATTTATCCTCTTGAATTCCAGCTTTATCTTCATATTGTGATCTTTCCTACGTTTAAAGTCACCACTTACACTTATTCCCTTAAACTTTCTCCCCTCTAGTCGTAACAAGAGTTTTACTCTTTTCTACACATATTTTCAATCCTCATTCTTCGATCTTCCCATTCGCCACATCCAACTGTTCTTGAACATTCATGTCCTCTTCTCCCCAAATCACAATATTATCTGCAAATAACATGTTCATTCCTCTTCCTCCATATGCTGCTTTTGGTGTTCTCATGATGTCATACATTACTACAGTAAAATGTCATTGTAACAAACACCAGTTTAACGAAATGTTCAGAATAGCGTCATTATTTTTAGACCCCTTCCCTTTTCCCTATTTAATGTGTGTTAAAATATTTCATTGTAATGAATTTCGAACTTTCAGTATAATGAATTAAAATGTAGTCTTTTTCTTCAAAATATAGTTGAAGTTCATCCTGTTTTAATCACTGGGTATTTCGCACAGCATGTCTCTATGCAGCTAATACTAGATGGCACACACTATACAAGACACAGGCGAAACTACCCGATTACAAATCAGGGAAAAGTAAGCAAACGCATCACAATTCTGATGAGTGGGTTGCCTACATAACAGGACGTGAAGATTATCTTATTCAGTTTTGGTGTACCAGTACTGAATGTCATTACAGTAAAGCCTTGTTAATTCAAAGTCATTGGGACACAAAAATCGGACTTTGAATTAACCGTCAACTCGTAATTCAAGAAATACCAAACCTTGCCGCATCACAAAATATTCTAAGACCTGTTACTGCAGTATTCACAGTTTAAACCTTTCAGATGTCATGGAAAAAACTACTTCCAAAATCTGTCCAACAAGGTGCATTTATAGTATTCAGATAATGCACTCAGATAACTCATTGACAAACATAACCTCATGCAACGAAAGAAAAACAAAGCATGATTCAAAATGTTCAGAATAGCGTAATTATCTATGCTGGCTCCTGTGTGCAAATGCTTTATTCATTGGATTACTGTATTGTATGCATTTTATATACTCTGTACTTACCCGGAAAGTGCCCGATGCCCTTAAAACATCGTGGCTTATCAAAGTTTCCTATAACGAAGGGATAAAGACTCTCGCTTTGCAACTCAGTACAATGACCCCAACCCTTGTACGATTTCCTGGCTGGCACTTCTCTCCTTTAAAATCATAAGTCAGTTTGAGCTCAGCATTAAAAGAAACAATGCAGTTTTCATTGACATGGACAGTATAGTTCAGTGTGTACGAATTGATTATATGAACCACGGTTTTTCGCCAACTGTTGGCATTTCCAGTGTTCGCGGATTCTGCTTCTCCGTACATTGCCTGCTACGTGATATTGTGGCGTTCCTTAAAACGCTGAATACAAAATAATTACGGTTCACTCGAACCTAGCAAATACGAAGCACACTGTAGACACACCAAAGTGAGTGAAAGTGTGGAAAGCTACCCTGTACGTTCCCGAAATGCATTCTGTCATGACGTGGATAAATGTTCACTTTACTCTGTAGAATAATATTTTTTTAAACGTAGAGGCAGTTTTGAATTAAATTTGTGTTAAGTTCAAGTACAGTGGTTGCTGACTACCTTGAATATTCGTTTGTGTCTGGGAGTGTTCAGGAGAAAATCACAGACTGTTTCAAAAAATAAAGTCAAGGAGATAATGTACCAGTACAGGGAAAAATTTGAGATGCTGAAAATTTCTTGCAAGTACCTGTACTTTATATAATTACTTCATGTAAATATCTGTATCCTAATTTTCCTCTCATTTAATAAATACAGTATTAAGGTTTTTTATGTTTAAATTCATCTTGAAATAATGCAGATTCTTCAACAGGTTTGTGAGTTCTTAAGAATTGACTTATTTCAGTATACCGAATTTCACTATAACAAATTAATTTCTCAGATCCCCAAAATTTTGTTATTCTGGTATTTATACTCATTCTTCATACTTGTGTGCTTGAACTATCAATACAGACTATGAAGCTAATAGATTACAGTACTGGTATTTTACTGTATTGTAAACAGGATTGGCAATAGAACACTTCCCTGTCTCAGCCCACTAGTTATTTTGAACCAACTTGTCCTGCCAACTTGTGTTTGTACACAACTAAAACATTCCTTGTGCATTGCCTTGATCATTTTTATTAATCCCTGTCCAATTCCTTTTTGCACCAGACTGTCCCAAACTTTAGTACTGGGGACACTGTCATATGCATTTTCAGTGTCAATGAATGTCATAACCATATCATTCCCATACTCCCATTGCTTTTTCATCAGTTGTCTCATAATGAAAATGGGCTCTATTGTTGAACTTCCACTTCTGAAACCAAACTGATTTTCCTGTATCTGATTTTCAACCCTCAACCTTATCCTACTTTTCAGTATCCTCCCAGTATCCTCTCCATTATCATAGCAACATGGGATATCAAGAGTGCATTTAGATCTCCCATCAATAGCACTTCCTTATCTTCTTTCTCCACTTCCTCTAAAAAGTCCTCTAGATATTCATCTGTGCACCCCATTTGTGGGGCATACAACTGAAATAGATCTTTCATGCCATTTTCGAACCAGAGTCTCATCACCATCATCCTATCGCTGATGCGTTTTGTAGATTCCACATATTCTTATATTTCTTTTCTAAGTATCATGGCCACTCCATTTTTTGCTTCAGGTCCTCTGCTGTAATACGGCCTGTATCATTCTTTCAGAGGAATCTTTCCCATACCTCTCTTCTTGCAGTAAAAATAGGTATTTTTTGGTTTCACCTTTTTCAATACAAATAGTTTTGATGTGAATTACATCACAAGTCATTCACAAATAGATGGTACTAGTTTCAGCAACAAGTCTGTGTCATCTTCAGCCAGTGATACAAAAGGTACAAGTTTCAAATTCCTAAAATCAGTATAAAAACACATAACAGGAAATGTACATTAGCTAATGTTAAGTTAAAATAAGTACGATAAAAGTTTGGCACAACTTGAATTTGAATGAGGTGCATTAGACCATTGTGTTAAAAGTCTGTTTTTGATCTTCATGTATAGTCTTATACACACATATTTGGTACATTAGCTTGAGGAATCTAAGCCTATAAATGTATTAAGGCTTATGTCTTGTTATGAGAGAAAAGTCAAAATAAATCATGTATGTGATGAATAAAATTCTGCTTCCGGAAACATATGCCAACAATGGACAAGCCCTGGTGGGGGCGGTAGAATAACACCCACGGTATCCCCTGCCTGTCGTAAGAGGCGACTAAAAGGGGCTCCAGGGGCTCTGAACTTTGGAGCGTGGGTTGGCGACCACGGGGCCCTCAGCTGAGTCCTGGCATTGCTTTCACTTACTTGTGCAGGCTCCTCACTTTCATCTATCCTATCCGACCTCTCTTGGTCAACTCTTGTTCTTTTCCGACCCCGACGCTATTAGGTTTGCGAGGGCTAGGGAGTCTTTCATTTTCATACCTTCATTTTTCGAAGTGTCGGACCCCTTCCATATTTTCCCTCTGATTAGTGTTATATGGAGGATGGTTGCCTAGTTGTACTTCCTCTTAAAACAATAATCACCACCACCCTGGTCAAAATGGAGTCTGTGACTCTCTCTCTCTCTCTCTCTCTCTCTCTCTCTCTCTCTCTCTCTCCACTTCCTGTAAAAAGTCCTCTAGATGTTCATCTGTGCACCCCATTTGTGGGGCATACAATTGAAAATCGGTATTTTTTGGTTCCACCTTTTTCAATACAAATAGTTTTGATGTGAATTACATCACAAGTCATTCACAAATAGATGGTACTAGTTTCAGCAAGAAGTCTGTGTCATCACTCACAGCAGGCACCCAGTCGTCAGCATATCTAAATTTTCTTTAAGTGGTTTCAGACATGTCTCCTATTTAGAGGCAGAACAGTAGAAGAGCCAGTACGGATCCTTATGGTAGACCGTTGTTCTTCATTGACTTCCTCATCCGATTACCAAGCAATATGATATATGATATAGATGTTGATTCCCATACGGAACTTGAAATATTTGTCCCAAATGAGTAAATTTATTATTATATTATATTATATTATATTATATTATATTATATTATATTATATTATATTATATTATATTATATTATATTATATTATATTATATTATATTATATTATATTATATTATATTATATTATATTATATTATTATAAATTTACTCATTCAGTGTTAAATATTTCAGGTTCCCTATGGAAATCAATATCTATATCATCTGATGGCAAAGCAGGCATCTTTTTTTGGTAATGAGACAAAGTCTCTCATAGTGCTTTGGCATTGCCGGTGGCTCCAAGTAGCCTATGCAGTGGCCCCTATGGTATGCACTAGCCATGCGTCTTGGTGGATGTGCTATGTACCAACTAGGAATGAGTTAGCTGGAAAATTTATAATATCCAATAACGGACCATTTATATTGGTATTACCAAGCAGTACTTGGAAACTTCTGTTACTGAGTGTGGCACTGATGAGGCTGCTAACTCTTAAGCATGGGATGACTCTGAGAAGTATTACACTTTACCTCTACAGAGTATCGTAGGCTGCTGTAAGATCAATGAATGTGACTGATGCCTTGTTGCTCCTGGAAACTGGCTGCGATGAAAGTTGTTAATGATAGCACTTGATGATTGTACCTGATGTGTGCAACTGTGATTGGAATGGAATTGTGCCTGTTCAATGGGTTTGTTTTAAAAGATTTTAAGGCTAATTCTTTTGTAAAGTATCCTCTCTAGAAGCTTGTAGATCATGCTGAGTAAGGTGATGGGGTGATAATTTTGTTGATCACTCTTTGTTTTACCAGATTTTAGCAGTTTTAAGTTCATGTGGAATATTACCAGATTGGAGGATGTCCACCGTACTGAGTGAGCCATGTTTTGGTAAATTTGCCACAGTGTTTGAAGAATTCTGTATGGATGACGTCAAAACCCGGAGTTTTTCCAGCTTTCATTTGTTTCAAGGACTGAATCCAGCACTGAATGGTTTAGAGTACTCATTCTCGGTTTTGGTGTTTTCTTTAAGTACTTTTAGTTTTTTTTTAAATAGCAATCATATGTGCATGAACTTCTGTGCATGCTCATATGTGTTTTGCAATGCTTGGCAGGAATATACAAGGATGATCTGTAGACTGTCTTAGTACATGGATAATACAGGTCTAATAACCTTCTCATGGTCTGTGATTAGTCCTGCCTAAGTCGAGTCTAACTTTAGTATGGCCAAAGGCACGATTAGTAGATGTTTTTGAATAGCACCCTATGAGATTACAGCAGGTAAATATACAATCTACACAATTCCACATATTTCAGCTACAATTGAGGCTGTGTAGCTATTAGCTTGCACTTGGGAGAGGGTGGGTTCGAAGCTCACGGTAGGCTTTTCCCCCCATTTTCATACTAAGCAAATGCTGGGGTTATACCTTAATTAAGGCTACTGTCACTTCCTTCTCAGTTCTAAATCTGTCCTATCCCATCATAGCCATAATAGATGTCTAAGTCTGCAGAATGTAAACCTAACAAAAAAAAATCAGGTAATATACACAGTTGCTCTTTTTAATCAAAAACCTAATAATTTGAAATTAGTGCTATTGTTTTGTTCGAAGTTCCAAGACTTCAGATTAAAGTAATGATAAATGCCCACCCCTGCAGTATAATGGTTAGCTCTATTACCTGCCATCCTTGGAAGCCCAGGTTCAATTCCTGGTACTGCCAATGATTTTAAAATGACAGGAGGGCTGGTACATGCATCTCACCTCCACTGAGAGTGCACTTGAAAAAAGCTGCACCACTTTGGGACACAAATTTACTTACTTAATATTTCTAAATGTGCTTACAGACAGCACAACTGTTGATCAGATATGGTAAATATTAAATTGTAAATTGGGGAATTGATGACTGGAATGCATTACCTGCAGCTGTCTTAGAGCCTTTTCCCAAAAATGTAAGATGCTTCAAGAATAGACTCCAGCATTCTGTAAACTGTGAGTAAATTTCTATGTGATGAACACTCAACCCATTATTTAAGGTATGTGTGAATTTGTATATGAACTTGATAATTTTTATTTAAACAGGTTCTCACTATTCTCCTTTTTTAACTTGAGTATCTATTGCAACTGTGTTTGTTGTTTTGAATAATGTTCCACAAACATATGTAATTTGTGGCTGGGTGACTGTTTTGTAGTGTTTCAATTTGGTTGCTATTGAGAGACCCTTTTTATTATATGTATTCTTGGTAACATGCTGTGCTGTAACCAGTTTATCTATTCTATTTTGCCATGCTGGTTTCTCGTTCAGGTTATATGTGATTATTTTGCCTAAATATTTAAATTTTTCTACAATTTTTATTTTCTGGTCTTCCAGCTTAATTTTGTTTACAAGCAGAAGTTGAGTTAGCATAATTTCTGTTTTTTCAAATGAAATTTTCAAACCAATATTTTGAGCTATTCCCTGTAAAGATTTTATTTGTTGTTTTGTTTCCTGAGTATCATTGGCCAGAAGAGCTAGATCATCAGCAAATCCTAGACAGTTCAAATGTATGTTATCCTTCTGGGTTCCAATCTTTATATTTTTTGAGTTGTTCTTGTACCATTCCCTCATAACGTACCCTAGAGCACAGTTAAAAAGAAGAGATGACAATCCATCACCCTGTCTTAAACCAGTTGTTACCAAGAATGGGTCAGAAAGTTCCTCTCCGAACTTAATTTTAGTAATTGTGTTAGTTAGAGTAAGTCCAATCAATTTGATTAGCTTTGGGTGAAGTCCGAAATGTCATAAAATTTTTAATAATGATGGTCTGTGGATGGTGTCATAAGCTTTCTTGAAATCCATAAATGTTATTGAAAGGGGCTTGTTTCGTTTTCTTAATATGCCATGACTAGCTTCAAAGTTATTATTTGTTCAGAGCAGCTTTTCTTTTAAAATATGTAAATTTGGAGATTATTCCATGGGTTCTGCAAATTTCTATGAGTCTTTGGCCATTTCTGTTAGTATATTTATGACGAGCCCACTTTCCTACTACATCTTGATTCTTCTTTTCCTTACCCAGTTGAGTGTTTAAGTCCCCCATAAGGATCTTGATGTTATTCATGATTATTTTATTCACTGTCTGATCAAGGAGATCCCAGAAGTTATCGACTTCTTGCAGAGTTTTTGTTGGGACATTTTTTCATTGGTATAGGCATGAGCATTTATGATGGTGTAAAGTTTGATTGTGGTTTGTAAAGTTAGAATTGTAGTTCTCGGTGAGATGGCTTGAAAATCAATTACAAAATCTATTGTTTTCAAATTTACTATAAATCCAGTATCAAATTGGGGGCAATGTTTCATGACCCTTTGGCTTGGCTTCCCATTGTACACTCCATAACCTTGAGATTCAATTGGATCTGTTAAATTTCTAATTTTTTTGACCCCTACCACAAGAATATTTTACCTATCTAATTCATCTGTGAAGTTCTTGAGCTTTCCGGTTTTCAGTAAGGAGTTAATATTGTGCGTCACAATGTAGTTAATATGCTTATGTTTGATTCTGTGTTTGTATGTTTGGTTATATGTATGTATTTTTGAGTGTTCAAATTCATTCTTGTCTTTTAGGTGACTATCCACCAAATCCAATGTAGTCTTCTCCATCATTAAGGGGTTGGACGGTGGAATTCTTTTACTAAAAAACTCTCCCATATTATCTGACTATCAAAGGTTATCAGTTTTAAGTGGAGCAAGCTCCAATTTATAACTACAGTTGTTAGCTGCGGAGGATATTTATTCAGCCGCCACTAACATGTGAAATAGACACTGTTGGGGTACCGACATTAACATGTGGAACCGTCATGCCTTTATTGCATCAAGATGTTTATTTTCGGCTGTAATTTTACGGCTTTAAGCCAACCCTCCTTTTTTTTTTTCAGGACTTGGGAGTGGCAGCAGCAACTACTGAGCTACTCAATCCACCCAGTAGATACTGCAGGCAGAGTTATTCTGTATAGAGTAATATATATACACTAGAGTCCTGTTAATCCAAACCCCGTTAATCCAAAAGTCCAGTTAATCCGAACTGAAATATTCAATTTTTTTTAAATTCTCCTTATTGAAATGAAAGAACATGTTATAGAATGAAGATTTACTTGCATTTTATTAGTCATATTTTACTTAATCTAAACATAATTACACATCATAAATCTTCAATCACTGGCCGTTTATCTTTACAAAGTCTGTTAGTTTCTTTTGCCGTTGTGATTATTTCAATTTTAACTGTGATTGGAACCTACTCGAAGATGCAGTGTTAAACCAGCATCTCATAAACATCACATCAGTGGGCATAGCAGCGGAGTGTATTTATTTTATACAGTATTGTATTAATGTAACTGCTAAAGAATGGATATTTCAAATTACAGTATGTACTGTACTGTATTTTAGAAACTATTTTCCTCAGACGGTTAAGTCCCTGGCCTTCTGACCTCAACTTGGCAGGTTCGATCCTGACTCAGTCCAGTGGTATTTGAAGGTGCTCAAATACATCAGCCTCGTGTAAGTAGATTTACTGGCACGTAAAAGAACTCTTGCGGGAGGAAATCCCGGCAGCTAGGCGTCTCCGGAAACGGTAAAGGTATTTAGCGAGACATAAAAACAATAACATTATTTTTAGAAAATATTTTCCAGTTAATCCGAAAATTTCATAATCCGAACAGGGTCCGGTCCCAATTAATTTGGATTAACGGGACTCTACTGTATATATATTTTACAAGTTGCTTTACATCGCACCAACACAGACAGATCTTATGGCAACGATAGGACAGGAAGGGGCTAGGAGTGGGAAGGAAGCGGCCATGGGCTTAATTGAGGTACAGTACCAGCATTTGCCTGGTGTGAAAATGGGAAACCATGGAAAACCATTTTCAGGGCTGCTGACAGTGGGGTTCGAACCCACTATTTCCTGAATACTGGATACTGGCTGCACTTAAGCAACTGCAGCTATCGAGCTCAGTATATAGAGTAATAAATAAGTTACAAGATTGTTAGCAACTGCAAAATGACCTCGATAATGTTGTGAGATGGACAGCAGGCAATGGTATGACGATAAACGGGATTAAAAGTCAGGTTGTGAGTTTCACAAATAGGAAAGTCCACTCATTTTAATTACTGCGTTGATGGGTTGAAAGTTCCTTATGGGGATTAATTCTTAATTCAATTCGTCAGGTGTAAAAAGGTAATATGCTTGAATACAGCTGTATAAGCTCTTATAATGTTGTGTTAAGGCTTTATACCTTGTCAAGTGAAGAAACATGTGTTGGAAGTTCGATTGACATATACATAATGAAACGTATTACGTTCATAATAATAGTAAAATAGGTAACTTAAAAACTGTGTTGATTGACAAGTTAAATATAAACCATGTAAAACACATTAATTGCACACAAGGTAAAAGTACACTCCAAGATGCAAACATCTTTTGATGAATCAAATGAAAAGAATAACATAAACTTGTTTTATCTGTATAACTTGAAAGGTGATAGTACAAATGTACATAGCAATGTGTTTTTACCATATAATGTAAACTTTTAATGTGTTTCAAAATAGTTATCTTTTTAATATTAGTCTTCAAACAAACTTAAATATATGAACAGGATAACCACTCGAAAACATGACTACTTGATGTCATTCAATACAAAATTGTTTTAAATTTGGCAAGGTATTACTATTGAGAATATGTAGTCTAAGGTAAATGTATGACAGCTGAAGATGACTTTGTGAGGAGTCGAAACCGATCCTGCTTTAAAAAAAAAATTAATAAATAAGTATTGATCAGGTGGATCTCTCTTTCTTTCTATGATATAAGTGTCTCGCTTGTCGTTAACGAGGATCAAATAGGGGACTACTCAATTTGTTATGTTAAAGATGGAATTTTGTAGCTTTGATCTGAAGGAGATCATAACCTACGATTGAAGAACGAAGTTGAGTGTCTGGAATGAGAAGAAATTTATTCTTAATATTGAAGTGTGCATTATAATTTAATGGGGAACCATGCTCGATCTATTACTTACCCCTCGTCTCTCTTGCGGCTGGTTTGTCTTTATGACACTCCAACAGTGAGCTTTGAACCCACCCTCTTCAAAGTGTAAGCTAACAGCTACACAGCCTCAGTCATAGCTGAAATATGTGGGATTGTGTAGATTGTATATTTACCTTCTGTAATCTCATAGGATGCTATTCAAAAACATCTACTAGTTGTGCCTTTGGCCATACGAAAGTTAGACTCGACATAGGCGGGACTAATCACAGACCATGAGAAGGTTATTTATAGACCTGTATTATCCATGTACTAAGATAGTCTGTAGATCATCCTTGTATATTCCTGCCAAGCATTGCAAAACACACGTGAGCATGCACAAAGCACAGATCATAGCATGTTTGAGATGTCTACAACAACTTGTGTTTGTTTTCTATTGACATTTGACTCACAAGCACTGATAATGGTTGGTGTTAAAAGGATTCAGGAAGCTAATTGGAGTTGAACATTATTTATAATGTTAGAAAGACATCAGAATCTTCCCTTCCAATGACCAGAACAACGTTCTGCAACATTGTGAATCTGTGGATTGTAAGCTATAAGAGAAAATTGAAAAACCTCTTTGGGTCTTCCTACAAACCCCCAGTCTGTGCAGGGATTTTTAAATGACATTCATTTTAAAACCTGCTCCTGGATGAGTAGACTCTTAATATAAAGGTTTGGTTGAGATCTGTTCAGCCATTTACCCGTGATGGTGGAACAAAGAAACAAAACAAACAGACACAAAAGCTAAAAACCACTGATACGGTCTTGAGTGCACCTAAAATGGCTAAATATATAAAAATATGGCAAAATAAATGAAATTACAGACAGCGATCCTCCACAACTTTATTTATATCTCATGTATATAACATATCAATGAAAATTAGTTTTTGTTAAACTATTGTTGCGGCCACCAAATTAGGTGGGTCAGAGAAATTATGCTGTTGCCAAAGTTATGTAGCAACTGGCGAAGAAATGTCTAACTGAACATATCATTTCGGAGCGCGAGGCAAGTTGTTCTCTCTCAAGCTCCTGATGTTACTTCATACAAAGTTTCAAAACAAATTATACTACAAGCTTCAGAAAAGACAGCTGATTTCAGTGGTATAATTATTTTCCATACAAACCACTTTAAATAATTATTAAAAATAAAATCTTGAATGAGTAAATTTAAATCCGTAGAATCATGAATTGAAAATTTCAGTAAGCGGCCAAGTTTTTATTTCTTCAGCCAATAAAATTGTGTGTGCGGAAAAAATGTAAAAAATCGCCTGACTTATATTTTTTATCTGAAACATATTTCCGTGCATCTTGTAGTTTTCCTGGAAAACAGTTCGGAAAGCGATCATGTAAATGTTGCTGAGACAGTTCGGGGTGCGCGCGCCAGCTCGGGCTACAGGACGCCGTAAATACTTTCGAATTACATATTAATCTGCATCAATTTTATTACATTATAAATTTAAATATTTGAATAATGTATATTGTACTAAGTAATATAGAACTACTTTAATGAATAGGTTTACAATAATTTACAATGAATTAAGAATCTGTTTCTGCCTTCAAGGCAGTCTAATATTTCTTAGACATTGTCATCACTCATCTCATTGAATGTCTTGTTACTCTCTGCCACTTCTCTCTTGACTTGAGTCCAAATCAATTCACTTTCACTATCCATCTTTAACTACACTTACGGTACGAACTCAACAGCTGCATGACAGGGAATGACTCGGGTAAGGTGGCCTGGAGCGGATGGGGTTCAGCTAGATAGCACTGCACGATCAGCGTTGCCAATCCGTGCTAAGAGGTAAGCAACTTTCGACCATCTGTCGCTTCGCCGTTCCCATATCTGACGACAGAGCAGTTTTCCTCACCCGCCTAATTTGGTGGCCACGACAATAGTATTAATCCAGAATTTATTTTATCAAGAAATTCTCTGCATGAAGCGAACTTTATTCTTTGGTTACAACTGTTGGTTGTGAAAATTGGTAATTAGTAATTCCACGATGACCTTAACTGAGTTTGTCTTTCTCTTGCAGTGACCTTTAAACAGACCACTGTATTTCTTTACTGGATTTGGCATTAACAATATTTTAGGTTTGAATGCCTTAAGGTTCATGTCTTCAATGCTGTTAAAGTTGTGTTTCTTTTGCTGCCAAATTGTCAAAATTGAAAGCTTTATTTAACTGAAGAAGTACTGATTTTAACTGTTTTATTTGCAGAAAATACTGTCTCATCCGGCGAGAGTCTGACTCATCTTGTGGAGTTATGTCTGGGTCGACAACTAAACAAGTCGGACCAGTTCTCTAATTGGGAGAGAAGGCCTTTGCGCCCAAGTCAGATTACCTATGCGGGTAATTAATTTGATATGTTATGTAATCATTTATTCAATTGAACTGGTATCTGAGAGATCTTATGTTTTCTGATAGCTTTGTAATCTTGCATGAAAATGTCAAGTACTTAGCCTAAGTTTTTAAGTATAACTCATACAATAGAAACAAGATCCTGCATGGCTCAGGTGGCAGCATGCAGCATGGTTCCAGGATTCAAATCCCAGTCACTCCATGTGAGAGAGATTCCTCAATAATTATCGCATACTTTTTGTCCTCCTTCTTAAATACTGCTATTATTATTCCCTTTCCCCATTCTTCAGGCACACTTTTCAGTATCTACATACAACAGGTCCAACTGCCTCTATTATCTCCATGCTTGCTTCTCTCCCAGCTACTTTTCCCATTTTCTTTCTTTTGACTACTATCTCCACTTCTAACATTGTAATGTGTCCCTTCTTCATGAAGCAAACTCTATTCTTTGGTTACAGATGTTGGTTGTGGGAATTGGTAATTGGTAATTCCATGATGACCTTAGCTGAGTTTGTCCTGAGTTTGTCCTGAATGCTGTTAAAGTTCTGTTTCTTTTCCTACCAAATTGTCAAAGTTGAAAGCTTTGTTTAACTGTTTCTCTGTACAGCTTGTACTTCCAACATCTTTTCTGTACAATTTTTCACATATAATATTTTGTCAAAATACTCTTCCCACGTTTCCCTTATCGCTTCTGGCTATGTTAATAACTCTCCACCCTTCACTTGGTGTATACTCTTACTTCTTGTAAGTCCATTCAGCATCCTTTTATCCCTGTTAACATCCTCTTCCATCTTGTGAGAGTCCCTCCCAGCTTTTCTTCAGCTACCATTTCTTTTATATTTGTATTTACTTTCGTGTTTTGTTTTTCTCCATCCTTCTTTTCTCCTGCTTCACCTCCTCATTCCACTATTGAAGTTTTGCCACTGATCTTCTCTGCTCAACTTACAAATGCCCTCGTAAATATGGACCATTCCTCTTCCATACTTCCTAATTCTTTGACTCGAATGTCATGTTTCAGGATCTCCTGAAATTGCTCCTGTATTTTCTTTTTAGTTTCCATACCTTCTCCCCCCCACTTTCATCCTTGTTACGATGCTTGATGGTCCCATTAAAAGCTTTTCCCAGAAGAGCTGTTATTTCCTATAACTGTCTACGATTTTCTTTTTCGACCCAAAAAAAAAAATCAGCCTCTTCCTTTCTCTTTTATTTATGAATGTCTAGTTCTTTATGACATCATCCTTTGTCCTTTCTCTAGCTGCAATGTCAGTCTTGAATATATACTTCCAGCAGGTTCTACGTCTTCCAACCAAGCATTTTTCTTCTACCTCTCTTTCCATATGCACTCAGACTACTGAGCGAGTTGGCTACACCGTTTAAGTGACATAACTGTGAACTTGCATTCAGCAGATAGTAGGTTCGAACCTCACTGTCGGGAGCCCTGAAGATGGTTTTCCATGGTAACCCATTTTCACACTAGGCAACTGCTGGGGCTGTACCTTAATTAAGGTATACTTCCTTCCCATACCTAGCCCAGTCGTGTACCATTGTTGCCAGACCTGTCTGTGTCAGTGGAATGTAAAACAAATAGCAAAAAAATTCCACTCTGATTATCGTCATTGGTTTCACATTCATGTGTCTGAAACACCATAGTCTGGATGTGTTGACTCTGTCTGGGAGAGATGACTTGATCCCAGCTTTCTGCCACATCTCCTTATTTCTTAACTCGTCAATCCTGGTTTTCTGATTGGTGGGCCGCAAGAACTTTATCTCTGATGATTTCTGCTCTCTTGATGGGTCTTTGTGAGGGTGAATGTTTCTTTACCATAGGCAGACATGCCAACTATTATGGATTGCCCATAATTATTACGGATTTCAGCTCACAATTACGGAATTACAGTCAAAGGGGAAATTATTACAGAAAAGCTGACATTATCTGGAAAAATTAATTTTCTATGGAAAGAAAGAAAAGGAAAAAAAGGGTCAAAAGGATTGATCATTTCTCCTAAATCATCCTTTTTTCAATGCTTGTGAGTTGGCAACGATATTTATTCTATCGTGACTTCCTTTTGCTACCCATAAGCGTTGTAAAATTCATTGTGAATGAAGGAGCTCAGGTGCTACTCTTCTCCACTATAAATCCTTCAATAATGTTGTATTTGCTGTATTAAGTGTACCTGATGGTTGACAGAAAGATTGAGAAAGAAGTGAGGCCTACTTAAGCACATCTGCACTGGAATCACTTATGGTTCAGAAGACGAAAATGTCATCACAGTGGGAAGGATGCTTCAAGAAAAACTACACTGAAAAGCAGCTGCTGCATGAGAAACAAACTACAAGGAATGTTTTATCACAGAACTAACTGGTTGTGTGCAAATGTTATTGTGTAATATGAAGGGCAAAAGGGGTGTCAGTATCGAGAAGGAAAGAGCGTGTTTTGGACTTGACTTGAAATTTTTCTTGCTGGCAGAGGGCAATTACTGATAATCCACTTCAAAGGTTGGCACCTCTGCATGGGTCAAGATTGATATGAAGTAGCTGTTGAACATTGCTAATTTAGCTCTCTTTTGGAATTTAAACATCGTATAGAAGAGTTCTCTCTTGTTGGTAGAAGAGGGAGCTCTTTTTCACCCTGTTGGTTCTCTAGTAGATAAATTGTCTCTGGAAACTATTCTGCCAAGGTACTATTCAGCTGGTGGTCTCCTAGTTTAATGCTTGCTGGTCTGCCATCTCTGTTCACTGCCATCACCTCTGTCTGTCTCATTGATCTTCAGGTTGAACTCCTGGAACTTCACCTTCCAGATGTCTAGTGTTACCTTCACCTCTTCTTCTGTTTCTTCCCAAATCATGACATCATCAACAAAGGCAACTGTGTTTTTGAGTTCATTCAATTTTCCCTTAATACTCTTCATTATTTCATTCATAACTGCTAAATGGTAATGGGGACAGTGCACTGTCCTCCTGGACTCCAGTGATGGTTGCAAACCATTATGAGTCTCCGCCCCCCCCTTTCCTC
This sequence comes from Anabrus simplex, assembly GCF_040414725.1. Classification (NCBI taxonomy): domain Eukaryota; kingdom Metazoa; phylum Arthropoda; class Insecta; order Orthoptera; family Tettigoniidae; genus Anabrus; species Anabrus simplex. The sequence continues at coordinate 340,128,157 of NC_090268.1, read as the reverse complement.
TCCAACTCGCACGGAGCTGGTACAGTGCAGTATCTGGAGTTTTCTAACCAGTCCTTCAGGCACCTTGAGACACTGTTGTATGCCTTTTCAGTATCCAAAAATACCATTGACAAGTTCTTGCCTTTCTCCCATTGCTTTGCCATCAGCATATTTACAGTTGGCCCGTTTTCTGAAATTGAAGAATATTGTTCAAATAATAGGAAGATATTGAATCAGAGAACATAAATGCAAGCTTTAACAGTGTTATGTCACCTAATACTATTTATTTGGTGTCTGCATTCTCTCTTTGATTACAATTAAAGTAAAAATATATTGGGGTTCCACCTATTCAATACAAGAAAACTTATTAATGCAAGGTTACATTATAAGTCAATCACATTTTGGATCGGTTCGGACCTCTAGTCAGGGTCAAAAGGTGCAAGGTAAAAATTCATTGGCAAATAATAAGAGTGTGTAGAAAACAAAAAACTTTTTTCACATGGCGAAAGTTCATTATCGTATAAGAAAGATGCACTGGGTATTCAAAAGTCTTTTAAATTTTTCAAACAGTGCAAGGTAAAAAATTCACTAGCAAATAAAAGACGTAGAAAACATGAACTTTTTCACAAGACGAAAGTTCAATATCACATAAGAAAGATGCACTGGGTATTCAAAGTTCTTATAAATCTTCATGTGGAGATAATTATCTCGATGTTGGATCTTGTAGCCATTTTTATAGATTAACTAGCTGATGTACCTGTGCTTTGCTACGGAATTCTACATTGTGTACAGAATTCTAGGTTAGGTAGTGTACACGTGAGTAAGATTGTATTAAATTACATAGCTTTTAACGTTACTGTAGAAACGCGATGGGGAAGTCACCAAACTTTTTTTTATGTGAAGACTGGGTTCGGGAATTTTCATTGTAATGGTAGGCCCTCTTGCCTACCGTCAGTCACAATCAAGTTGGGGAATTTTCATTGTAATAGCAGGCTCTCACTCACCACCTTTATTTTTACATTCTCAAAAAGACTGCCTTAGTGGTTTTCCCAACTGAAATCAACATAGGTCATTACAGTGACGGCAGTAGGAATGTTGCAATTAAAAACAATGCTATCATATGAAATAATCGATCAAATGAAAAACCACACATTTTCTCACTTTTAACAAACAGTAGTACGCAGCCGGTCTAACCATCCAAAGTTTCAGAGCTGGAATGACCAGGCCGCAGACAGCTGTGAGCTGCGAAAACTCTTTTATTTTGGGGAAGGGGGTGAAGAGTGGAAAGTCCCAGAGCTAAAAACTAAAAACTATGCCCTTTTACTCATCTGTTTTCTTGGAGTACCCGATGAGTTGGAAAATCTCAATTCACTACACTGGTGGGGGGAAATCTATCTGACTTGGATGCAAATTTTTCCTCCAAGCCAGAGGAGAAACCCCCCTCTTGGCTGCTAATTTGGAATAAAATTAATGTAGAATTTAATAAAAATGAAGAGGAAGAAACTTTTCTTAAGAAACGGGTCATTTCAGGGTTGAATTTTGAGTTATTTAGTGAATTATGGTGCTATAATTTGGAATAGGCTGAAATTGTAATTCTAGATCATGTCATAAGTGAGCCTCTGCATTATTCCGTTAATTGTGCACACTGATCAATCCAATATGCACGTCAGAGTAGGGATCGAATAGCTGGAATACTATGATGAACCAGTGTGTTACGTACGAGCAGTATCAGAAAATGTATGAACCAGAGGAACAGTATGCTAGAGAAGAAAGTTCTCTAACTCCCCTGGTACTTCCCACCAACATTCAAGCAGGCTGTTATACTCGGTACGCAACAGTAATCCCATCTATTGGAGATGAGTGGCAGCATAAAAGACAATGAACATCACAACAAACAGTGGTCAACGTAATGTTATTGTTGATCAAATTTGTGAGCTATCGATATTGCAGGCCTTCACATTCAGTTTTCTTCCGACCCTGAAATACCACTTTTATCACAGTCGGTACAGTAAAACTGAATAAAACATAAATGATTGGAAATTGTACACTCTATAAATTCTGTTATGTAGTATTTTTCAATAGGACCAATAACATAGGTATTTAAAAATTAAATTTTAGGTGCCTTCCCCTAAACTACCATTTCATCCAGCACGAATAAAATTGTTTATAACTTTGACTGTACTTTTTTATTCCCCACTCTATATACCAATTTTCATTAAATTCTGTTTACCCATGTTCTTGTGGCTCGGTGGTGATACGGACTTAGCAACAAAAGTACAAATTCAAAAATATCTCTGTTATCATTACTGGTACGGTAAAAATGTATAAGACATAAATGATCAAAAATTTAATCCTATATAACTTTAATTACGCATTATTTATCGACAGGACCACTAATAAATATTTGAAAATTAAATTTTAGGCCTTCCCCTAAACTACCATTTTGCTCAGCGTGAATAAAATGATGTATAGCCTAGATTGTAGTGGCTCATTCCCTGACTTTACATACCAATTTTCATTAAATTATCTTCAGCAGTTTTTTCGTGATGCATGTACGGACAGACAGACAGACAGACAGACAGACAGAAATTGGGGAAAAGTAAAAAGTGCATTTCCTTGTTACTTTGGACATGACCAATGCATAAATACCATCCTTTTAAATTCTGAGCAATGTACAGACAAAACTCGTATTTTATATACAGTATATAGATTAACAAATAGCTGGTTGTTATTGTTTATGTGTAGAGAAGTTGAAATTAAGCACCAGTGAGAAGAGAAATAAGTGCAGTATTGGAACAATTAAGTATCACAGAAGATGAATGAAGGTATCATTAAATGAATGCTCAAAGAGTTCTTAAGGCAGTGAAGTGGTCAATCTGAAGGTCAATATTTAAATTGGTGGAACCACAGTATATTTTTAATTTAATTGTAATCTCAGTTCAATACAGACCAAATGAAATTCTTATCATTCTCTCTTTGATGTTTTTAAACAGTAGCAGATTGACAACAAACAACAATTTTGATGAAAATCTATTTAAAAAACATCCAGTAAGAAATTTGAATCAGTATTTTTATGCATATTATATGAAGTTATGTATTTGTTTTCAGCCCTGGATGCATACTGCCTTCTAGAAGTGTATGATGTAATACAGCAGTGCTGTATTCAACAAGAAATTCCATTTGATGAAGTAGTTCAAGAAGTCTTGTCTACTGCCAAGCCAGCTAAAAAGAGTACAAAAAACCATAAAAGAAATATGAATGATGCGGTTAGTATTCCATCTTTATTCATCTTGATCAGTTCGAGCATATTGAATAACAACAACAACAACACTGGCTGTCTTCGATCTAATCGAATTTAGAGTAATCCAGTTAGTACACACACATACATATATATATAAATTTACTTGACTTGTTTCCTTACACACATAATAAACTTCATGATGGTTCCGGATCAAATTACAAATGCTCCTGAGAGATTAATTATAATGTTTCACCTATTTAGTACACCTTAACAATGAGGAGGAGGAAGACGAAGAGGAATATATTGTTTTATTGCTCGTGGCAAAGTTAGGGTTCTTACTCTCCTTTGACACTTAACTACATAAGCCTTTCTGTCATATATTGGGAAGACAACTTGCAGAATAGGGAGGCTACTGGAGTCCCACGGTGTAAAAGCCATGTATAGGCCAACAAAAAAATCCAGGAACTACTAAGGTCTGCTAAAGATAAGTGTCATCCTCTCTCCACAGCAGGTGTCTACAAGATCACATGCAGCTGTGGCCAGGTATACATAGGCACAATCAAATGCAGCATCGCCACACGACTGAAGGAGCATAACAGACCTAGCCAGCTGGGACAAACAGAAAGATCATCAGTCGCTGAACACTCGCTGCTAGTAGGCCATGACATACAGTACAGCAACACCAAAGTGCTGTCAACTACTGTATCGCTTCATGCCCGGCTACAAAGGGATGCCATTGAAATCCTAAAGCACACCAACAACTTCAACCGTGAGGAGGAATCTGAATGAGTAAACGGAGCCTGGTTTCCAGTCTTGAAAACCCTGGAGGATACGAGAGCTGTGGCAGACTAGAAAAAGCAACAGGTAATCAGTTTCCTATCTCCGCCAAGGCAGGTCGACGTATATCGGGCTCCTTAATGCTGCAATCAAAGTCAGTCAGAACCATTGATAATGCTGAATACAGTCTTCGGTGAAATGTCGGGACCATCACGTGTTCCTGGACCACGGCCTGCAAGCCCGGAAAACACTGACGTGATTTGATTAGTAAATAACCTGTTCCCCTAAAATGACCAATGGCTTTAGGCAGATGAGTTTTCTTAGATGGGGTGGTGGTCCCCTCGGTGTAGGAAATGACACTGGAACCTGTCAGGTAGCTAGCATCTGACCCCAGGTTAGGGGTGATTGCAAAACATGTCTGTACGCCACGTTAGAAGTGTCCTGATCACCTGCTGGGAGTGGTGACCACATCGTAATAACAGCCTTTTAAACCAACCTTGGCAAAGCTACGACATGCAGTTCTTAAGGTCTACACACTCCAATACGGGAAGCAGGAAGCAGGAGCAAAACCTACAATCCCGTGGTCGCTGTGAAGTTTGTCCTTGTTTTCACACTGGAGTGGGAAACAGTAGCTTAAATGGATTCGTCTGATGAGGAAGTGCTTCTGCTTCTAGCAGTTGCTGAGGATGATGACGGCAGGTTCGTATTATTTTTAATTACTACTACTACTTTCTTTAGCTTATCCCAGTTGTTTCTGGGGTTATTTCTGTGACCCTGCATTGTCCAGCAATAAAACTGCTTTAATAGGCAAACCCTTCTTTTTAAAAAACGTTTCAGTTTCAGGCATGACAACAAATGCATGTGATCTCAGTAGAGGGGAGCCTCAGTACAATGATGTGGCAAGAATAAGCGGGGAATGAAATGCTGTAGAAAAATCATTTAAAATTAGCAAAAAGAAAAATTCAAATAACACTCAGATTTAACAGAGCCTTAGCTTTCAGAGTCTCTACTGTACGTATTTTTTTTCCAGATTTCTGGCTGCTGGAGATTCCTATTCTACAATTGGTCATAGTTTCCGGGTCAGATTCACAGCAGTTGGTGCTGTTATGCGAGATGTTTACCAAGCTATTTGTGACAGAATGCAAGGAATATACATGCCAGAACCATCTACCGAAACATGGATAGAATCAGCTCAAGGATATTACAGTATGTGGCAATTCCCAAACTGTATTGGTAGAATTGATGGGAAGCATGTCACTATAAAATGTACGAGGAACAGTGGATCAAATTAATTTTGTTATCTGAAGAAATTCTCTATTGTGCTTTTATCAATTGTTGGTCAAGATTACAAGTTCCTATGTGTGGATATCAGAGCGTATGGAGAGAACAGTGATGGTGGTATTTTCCAGAACTCTGTAATGGGACAACGGTTGTAGCGGGTTCTTCTGGTGTTCCAAAAGACAAATATCTTCCTGGAGAGAATGTGCCTGCACTTTATTTCATAATCGGTGACGAAGCATTTCCCCTGAAAAGACTTGATGAGATTGCAAGCAAAAGGAGACAAGCGCAAAGAAAATTACAACTGTCGACTATGTAGAGTAAGAAGGGTCATAGAAAATGCCTTCGGCATATTGGCACAGAAATGGAGGATTTATTACGGACTCATGGAAGTTAATGTGGACACAACTAACCTTATCACTAGAACTACGTACATTCTGCACAACTACCTGACAGAATATTCAACATATTATGAAGATTGAGATCCACCAGAATCAGAACTCGGAGCCTTTGAAAATGTTGACAATGATGTTCAACGAGCATCCGCTGTGGCTTTCACTGATCGTGAGAATTTTGTGGAGTTCATTGGCATGCATAAGAACAGTATATAGGTAGTTTTACTATACATCTTACATGTATGTGGAAGTTTATGAACGGAAAAATGTATGTAAAATAAAAAAGTCGCAGACAGTGATAAAGAATTGATACTTACCAGGTATATGCAGTTCTTTTCCTGTTTCATCTCACAATATGTCTTTCTTCCTTACATTCTTATGATCTTTATTACTCATGTCGTAAAGCATTGGAGGTTTTCTTAATGCAACAGTTCAGTCACCATTATCATTGTTCACAATGAATGCGTGACGCGGGAAAAATGGTGTGCTGCAATCCCACCATGTGGGCAAGAGAGTGATGCTCCGGTGTGAGTGGATTCATATCCCCCTGTGCTCATAATAGTTCACAATGGGATCGCTCCTGCATCCTGCATTGGTGTGTGCAGACCTCTAAGCTGAGGTAGCTGTGAGAAGTGGACAACCAGTAGAGAACATTATGAAGGTAGCAGTTATCACCAAATTCACCAAAAGATTATTTAAAGTAATCAACTCAAAGAAGGTCAAAATAAACTGGCTAGAAGAAACTAAGACGGACCTCCAAGAAATGAATATTACAAGTATCATAGAAGATGGTGGAGCCTTTATTACAACAACAGCCAAGCACAGATTCATGGAGAAACCAAAAAAGAAAACTGGTAGGAAGTGGTCCACAGAATGCAAGATGCAACACAGTGCATTCATGAAGGGATTTTGGGAGGATAAGAAGGTGAAAACCATCAGGCCAACGAACAAATTCAAACAGCTCTTTTCAGGCACACTCCAAATGGAGGTGAAATGCATGTACCATTTCAAACACAATTTCTGGCAGTACCGGGAATCGAATCTGGGCCCCAAGGATGGCAGCTAATAATGCTAACCATTATGCTACAGAGGCGGACATGATAATAGTAATAAAGTATTAGATATAATGGCAGGATGCAAAAAAAAAAATTTTTTTTAATGAAGAAACCTTTTGAATATGGAAAGAGGAATGAAGAGAAATGAGTGAAATATGGGGCAATATGTGGTTCAGGAAGAAGAGTAGTACGAAGATTTTTATAAGATATGGATGGGGAAACAGAAGGGCGAAGACAGTAATGGATTACTTCTTGGTGGAAAGGGCGAATATAGATAGTTGTTATGTAACGGCCTTGCCAGCTTACCAGAAGCAGCTTTTGATGGAGACCATGGAGTAGTGGTAGCAAAATTGAAAAGAATGAAAATAAAAGAAATAAGGGAGAAGAAAATAAAAGTGTGGGAATTATGGGACTAAAAGATGAATTGTAATATGAAATGTTACAATACACACAGTGCTGAGGTGAAAAGTGTGAAAGTGGAATGGGCATTTGTAAGCTGTGCAATGTGTGCTTGTGGCAGAATGAGAAGGTAAAGAAAGCAGTGAAAAATAAGAAAGCAGGGCAAGTATGAGATAAGGATGAAATGGAAGAAGGAAAAAAAAAGGAACAGGAAATGAAAGGAAGGTGTAAGAAAGTAGTAAATGAAGCAAAGAAGAATAGCTGGGAAGAATTTGCATGGGAGTTGGAAGATAATGTGGATAGTGGTAAAAGGATGCTATATGGACTTGTAAGAAGGAAGAGAAAAGAAAGTGTCCACACAAAGAAGGTGAAAGACAAAAAAGGAGAGATAATAATGCAACCAAAGGAGATAAGGAAAAGATGGAAGGATTATTTTGATGAACTCCTGAATATGAGAAGGGGTGTAGACGAGATGATAGACGTAGAGTGACGGAGTGAGTTGGCCATGTGGTTAGACACGCAGCTGTGAGCTTGCATTTAGGAGATAGGGGGTTCGAACCCCGCTTTTGGCAGCCCTGAAGATTGTTTTCCTGTTGTTTCCCATTTTCACACCAGGCAAATACTGGGGCTGTACCTATATTAAGGCCATGGACACTTCCTTCCCTCTCCTATTCAATCGTTGCCATAAGACCTATCTGTGTCGTTGCGATGTAAAGCAACTTGTAAAAAAAGAAATGGCAGAGGTAGAATGTGAGTAGACAGAATCCAAAAGTGAAATCACAGTGGAAGATTTGGAAACTGCAGTCAAACGAATGAAAGTAGGAAAAGCAGCGGAATTGGATGAATTGTGTGTGTGTAAATGAAAACAGCAGCAGGACCTGTTGGTCTACAGTGGCTGTATAGGCTATTTAGATGTACACAAGAACCTCGTTAATCTGGATCTCTGGTTTATCCGGATCAAAAATAATAAAAAATATATTTTTACTTGTACAGTATTTCTTTTACGGCATCGACTCTTTTTGAATATCCTTCCGCCAAGGATAGTTAAGGACAGGAATTGGAAGTAATTTGGCCACAATCTATCAAAGGTACTGTCCTGGCTTTTGCCTGGAATTGAGAATGGTAAAGCATGGAAAACCATTCCAGGACGACCGAGATGGAATTTGAACCCACGCTCTTCTGAATGCAACGCCCTATTAATTCACTGATGGTGAATTCGAAAATGAAACCGGCGCCCGATCAGAAGAACCAGTGACTCATGGAGAGGCAACAATGCAGCTGGACAAATTGACAGCCTATTTAGAATCTTTGACTGAAACCACACCGGCAGAACTGTTGTTAGTAAAATGTTTTTGTGATCGTGTTGCGCGCAAACATTATACAGACGTAAAACAGAAAAAATTCTCACGCATTATTTTAGTGCATGAAACAGAGTCGGTCCCTGCCTCTGTGGTGTAGTGGTTAGTGTGATTAGCTGCCACCCCCGGAGGGCCAGATTCGATTCCCGGCTCTGCCACGAAATTTGTAAAAGTGGTACGAGGGCTGGAACGGGGTCTACTCTGCCTTGGGAGGTCAACTGAGTAGAGGTGGGTTTGATTCCCACCTCAGCCATCCTGGAAGTGGTTTTCCGTGTTTCCCACTTGTCATCCAGGCAAATGCCGGGATGGTACCTAACTTAAGGCCACGGCCGCTTCCTTCCCTCTTCCTTTTCTATCCCTTCCAATCTTCCCATCCCCCCTGTAAGGCCCCTGTTCAGCATAGCAGGTGAGGCCGCCTGGGTGAGGTACTGGTCATCCTCCCCAGTTGTATCCCCTGACCCAATGTCTCACGCTCCAGGACACTGCCCTTGAGGTGATAAGAGGTGGGATCCCTCACTGAGTTCGAAGGAAAAACCAACCCTGGAGGGTAAATGGATTAAGAAAGAAGAAGAAAACAGTCGTAAATGTACGAAAAGTGTTCTTATATATTTTTGTACAATGGAAAAAAGGTATTCCTATAAAACTTATGTTATCGTCGCCATAAGACCTATCTGTGTCGGTGCGACGTAAAGCTCCTAGCAAAAAAAAAAAAAAACTTATGTTAATAGATTATATATGTGTACTGTATTTGTTATTTAGTTTTATCTGGATTTTCGATAATCCGGATCAGTTCTGGTCCCACTTAATACGGATAAACGAGGTTCTTGTGTATTTGGAAAGAAAAAATTGTACCAAATGACTGAAGTAAAGGAGTAATAATACTCAAATTTAGGCAATTAATGGAAAAACATTGGGAATATCAATGGGGTATGGTGATAACGTGCCTTGATTTATAAAAGGCTTATGATGGTGTACACCTAGCAAAGGAATGGAAAGTAATGCAACAAAAGGATTTGGAAAATAAATGATTGAACATGTGCAAGCAGTGTACAAAAATTGTTGCAGCAGTGTCCAGAGACAGAGTGGTTTTGGATTGAAACTGGACTACGACAAGGAAGTGTGCTATCACCACTGTTATTCGTGATGGTTATGGATGAAAGTGTGAAGGAGGCAAAGGTAAAATATAGGAACAGGGAGCTGAAGGTAATACTGTTGCAGATGATATTGTGGTGTGGGAAGCAGAGAGGCAGAACAAGGCAACTAGACATGTTGAGTGAAATTATTGAAAATATGGAATGGAATCAGCATAGAAAAAAATAAGACAAAGGTGTTGACAAGAGGAGAAAGGGAGGGGAAAAGAATTATAAAAATAAAGGGACGAAATCTTGACATTTTGAAGAGCTTCAAGTATTTGGGAAGTGAACTAAGCAGGGCTGGACATGTAAATCAGTTAAAGGATTCAACAGGGAAATGCATTCTAGCAGAGTGTGAGAAACCTGGTGTGGAGGAAGGAAGTACTAGTGAAGTGTAAAGAGGTGATGCATAAATATACTACTGCCCAGTACTGACGTATACAGAAGAGACCTGGACACTGACAACAAAGACAGGAGAATTACGTTTTTAAGAAGTATGGTAGAGAAGACTAAGGACAGAGTAAGAAATGAGGATGTCAGGAAGGAAAGTGGAGTATAAGATTTACGGCAAAATGAAGCAGGATAAACTCCCGGCCTATTTCTGCTAGTGTATTATTGGACTCTTAACTGTTATTACAAACTGTGTTCAAATTCAATTTCTGATTCTGACTTCAATGCGAGCAAAGCCACGGGTACTGATGAACAAGAATGAGAAAAATTATTTGCTGCTAATGGCTGGCTCACAGAGATAATTATGATCTACAAAGGGAACACTCCGCATTCCACTAATCCTCTATTAATATATCACTGTCACAGATGCCAATTCCTAAAGAGGGCTAAATTTTCTATGGAGTGCTCCAATAAATCTGTTTATTTTCCCATGCCTTAGGTGTCTCTCAGATGTTGGACCACTGAATTATTTGTTACTATTGTTGAAGACTTGTCATGAATGACAGAATGCTAGAGAACGTTGTGCATTATTATACTGATCCTGTACTTAAGGCCATGGTCACTTCCTTTCAACTCCTAGACCTTACCTATCCCATCGTCACCATAAGACCTATCTGTGTCAATGCGATGTAAAGAAAATTGAAAAAAAAATGTGTGTGGTTAAGTGTAAGAGAGGGCCAGGAGCCCTTACTTTGCCATGGACAATATATGATTTGTCTATCTAACAGCTGCAAATATGCTAAAGTAAAACTGTAATCGGATCATCTAGTCGGTATAGGAATCACATAAAACATGTTTTGTTACGTTACGTTAAGGTCTTCTTGGTGTAACCCTTCCCATTTCTGCTAGTATATTATTGGACTGTTCACTGTTGTTACCATCTGTGTTCAAATTCAATTTCTGATTCTGACTTCAATGCGAGCAGAGCCACGGGTACTGATACACAACAGTGAGTAAAATTATTTGCTGCTAATGGCCGGCTCACAGAGATAATTATGATCTACAAAGGGAACACTCTGCATTCCACTAATCCTCTATTAATATATCACTGTCACAGATGCCAATTCCTAAAGAGGGCTGAATTCTATGGATTGCTCCAATACATCGTTTATTTTCCCATGCCTTAGGTGTCTCTCAGATGTTGGACCACCGACTTACTTGTTACTATTGTTGGAGACTTGTCATGAATGACAGAATGCTAGAGAATGTTGTGCATTATTATACTGATCCTGTACCCTTCATAACCACATATCTCCCTGGTCTACACAAAATAAATCCCATTTTAAAACAAGCATTCTATCTTGTTTCACCCTCCCCCATACCCAGGATCTTATTCCAAAAAGCCCCACAGTCATTTTTAGGCACCCACCTAACCTCAAAAACATTCTCACTCATTATGAACCATAAGAATTCCCACCCCCTTGTGGGTATTTCCCACATGAACACAGCCACTGTAAGACCTGCTGTTTACATACACCAAGCACCAGCAGCATCACCATCAAGTCTTACCACATACAAGGTCATCATGATTGTACTTCAACATTATCTACCACCTTCAATGAAGACTCTGCCCAGTTTTCTGTATTGGCTTAACTAGCAATACACTAGCTAAATGGATATGTGGCCACCGCAGTACCTTCAAAAACCCCAACATAGATCTTTTTGTCCTCATTCACACCAGGCACCATAAAACCATGTTCGATGAATGTTTCACAGTTAAAGTCTTCAGACATTCACCCCTTACTTCCCACTCTTTCGCTCATAGAGATTCGGAAATGGGACATCAACTGGCACTCAGGCGCAGGGAAGCACCCAGCCTTAACATTAGATAACTGCTCCTTTTTCCATTCTCTTGTCTGTTAGTCTCCCCATTTCCTTCATCTCGCACAGTGTATACTTACCAACAATGACCATCATCATTCTATCCTCCACTGACGAAGGCCGCAGCTGAAAATTTTGGACCCGTGTTTTTCTTTTATATGTATTCTATTCATGCTGTCTTATATGGTAAGTTGCTGCTCTCCATCTGTTTCCTTTCACTTCTGCTAACCCGAGCATTTATGACTTGCAAAAGAAAGTAGATAAATCAAAGTTTAATGAAAAATCATATTTATTTATCTGAACTGTTTTTTATTGATTACACAGCACATTGCATAGACTATGCACAGTGCACATTATTCATAATGTCAAAGGTCGGTGTTAAATTGTTCTTACAACATTTTATGACATTTTTCAAAAAGTTGCAAATTTTTGCATGGTCACTGAATTTCATTACATACATACTGTAACCGTAACACCCATACTTTAACTTCAACTGAGAGCATAGGTTGACGCCAGGGCGTGTACGGTCCATGCTAGGAACTACAGAGAGAAGGGTATTTGAATACGACCTTTTTAATTAAACTCCTTGTTTATTCATATTAGACAAGAAATATATCACCTTTTACAGATGTGAAGGGTGTATTTGAAAAAGTCCAAACAAAGGTCGGAAGACACTGTCCCTCGGTGTCTGTGTCGGCGATGTCCCGCGTCATCGGACTCCTTCCCCCTCACCATGGATCTCCTCTCAGCACCATGGCACCACGTTATTCCATGGCAGTTGACAGATCTTGAAGTACCGGTGAGGATAGGGATCGAACCTGAGAGTCTGGCGTCTATAATATTTATTCAAAACAATCTTTGAAGGTGTCAACCTTTTCAATACAATTTATTTTTCTTTACAAATAGAATCTTTAATTTAACATCGATTCAATTGTTGGTGTATATATATATATATATATATTAATATACAGATTCTATTTGTAAAGAAAAATAAATTGTATTGAAAAGGTTGACACCTTCAAAGATTGTTTTGAATAAATATTATATGACAGCTCAATACGGACCAAGAAAATGAGATTTATAGTCTGACGCCTGACAATCGTTTGTGTGCAACATGGAATAATTAATTTAGAATTTAATTCCACTGAGATCCCATGAAGGGAGTAAAGAAGTGTATAGGCATCGCACAGAATGTCAACAAGATCTGACATGACACTTCTCTACCGCACTGCACTGAATATTTGCACATAACACAGTTCGTAGGATCTGCAAGTTCCACAGTTTATCATGAAGGAAAGAGACTAACAACGTTCAACGTAGATAAAATGATAGTCGTTCAATGCATTGTCGACGTAACTCAAATTAATAGAGTATCACAGTTTGTAATAAAAAAGAAGATTAACACAGTTCAAAAAATGAAATAACGGTCATTCGATACACTTGTCGACATGCTCAAATTAATAGAGTATCACAGTTCACAAAATCTTGAACCTTTTCTGACACTAAGGCACAGTCTTATGAAAATAAATTAAAGCACAGTTTTTGCGAAACAGGTTCTGTCATTGAGGCACAGTTTTGTGAAAAAAGCACAGTTTTTACGGAATAAATACAGTTACTATTATGTTATGGTTTATGCAAGTCAATAATAATTCACGATTATTTGTGTAACAATTTGACGACTACCAATTGTTACCTACTACTACAGTGGTAACACAAACAAGGCACAAACACAGTTAAAAGGGAAGGTAAGAGTACAATACACAATATAAGAAAACACTACACACTCGGAAAAACAGTAGCTGGCATCACGCGGGTCTCCAACAAAACATGTATGTAAACATCAGTAGGGCCAACTAGTGAACAACAAACCGGGAAGATGAAAAGGCTGGGAACCTACCAAAGGCATGGACATGGCTTAGATAGCGGATTCCGAATAAATCACCGTGATCCTTAGATTTTAAAAATATTATTTACAAGATAATTTTACAAATACATTCCAAGTTATGAGCTATAAGTTCAGTGATATACATAGGTTATTTCGTAGCAGTGTAAATTCAAATTTCAAATCAACTATACATCTATTTACCAATGTAGTTGTACAATGCAATATACAGTGATGTGAAAAAGGTTATCCAAAACTTAGCGTACCTAAAGTGATACAGAACTACCAGAGGCAAACCCCAAGGGAAATAATATTAAACTACATTCTACATATTTTAGTGAAACAAGAAATGGGAATGCCTCGGAAACGAACAGGTAAGTCTAGCTGAAAAACTAAGGCGTCATAAGTAACTAATTTGGTGAATCTAGGTGAGGTTAGGGCAGGCTCCTGTATGAAAAGCAAATCGGAACATTACAGAATTTTTTAGCAGGAACGGAATTCAAGAGTGCTTACGCAAGGAGAGTGCCATCCCGAAAACCGGGGGGCGTCAACCAGATAGGTTGCTCGCAGTCAGATAAACCGAGACCGACAGAATTCAGGATACAGAATTCATTCGAACACTGCCTCGCTCACTATATATAGGAATTACTGGACTTGGAGGCAGCCAATCAGCGTGCACGAGTTCCCTATCGCCACCTAGACTCACCAATCACAACCTTACTTTCGATCGCGAACTTGGACTAACATTCTAGAATACGCATGATCGCGAAAGTCGTATTTTTCCAGAATAGACAGAACACATTTTCTAGAACACATACCAACAAAGTAACACACCCTGTACAAAAGTTATGTAGCTTTCTGGATCTTTCCAGGAACTATAGACAGAATTCTACTATTTACAAATGCCTATGTTACAACATTATACAGTGCAAGTTAGGTTTACCGGGCTGAGTGGCTCAGACGGTTAAGGCGCTGGCCTTCTGGCCCCAACTTGGCAGGTTCGATCCTGGCTCAGTCCGGTGGTATTTGAAGGTGCTCAAATACGTCAGCCTCGTGTCGGTAGATTTACTGGCACGTAAAAGAACTCCTGCGGGACTAAATTCCGGCACCTCGGCGTCTCCGAAAACCGTAAAAGAGTAGTTAGTGGGACGTAAAACAAATAACATTATAACATTATTATTATACAAGTTAGGTCAATAAAAATAAAACCATATCGTATTTTTCAAACAAGGTCTTCAAAAAAATACATTCCACTCGCATTACATAGTTCACCTGTAACACCAATAAATAATAAACATATATATCAATTAACGGTGAGTGAAATAAGTATAAATTCCAAGGCAATGGGCGCCACCTGTAAAACAATTACAGGAATATATAACTGTGTAGAGCAATGAGTACCTCCCTCTCCCAAGGCGACGGTCATCAGGCTGACGAAGCTCCAGACTTACTTTATAACCTTACCTGTTTACCCCTGAAATTAGATGTAGGTAGCATGCCAATTTCATCCTCACTCCACTGATAAAAGATTTACTGCGAGTTTGATACCAGGACTTTACTCCCAAAATAATAAACAAAATATAAAGAATACCACAATAATCATCACTTAAAGAGACCCCCTCCTGATTGCCGTCCACAAAGGCAACGTACAAACAACTACGACCAACATTAATCATTACTTCACGAGACCTACTTGTTTGTCGTTTACAAAGGCAAATATACACACTACTAACATCAACCAAATCATTACTTGACGAGACCTACTCGTTTGTCGTTTATAAAGGCAAATACACACACTACTAACAACAACCAAATCATTACTTGACGAGACCTACTCGTTTGTCATTTACAAAGGCAAATATACACACTACAAACCATCAACAAAATTATTAATATTATATATACATTTCCTAACATACCTCCAGGTAAGAGTCCCACTACACTCACTACTGTTACAGAACAAAAATCGTATTCTGGTAGAGAAAAGTACGACGACTTTCTCTACGTATGGATGCAACCTTCTTTACGAAGAGCATCCCTAACCTTATTTACACACTTCATCGACGTCGTGAGTCCTTCTTGAGTGCCGCACAGGTTAGTGTGGCGCCTCACATTTCTCCAACCGTAACTGGATACTCGGCCGACGATCTTCTTTATCCAGAATTAGCTCTGTGCACAACCACACATCCACTACCGAATGTAGATTCGGTACGCTTTGGTGCCACCAGAAACTTGTAGCATCAGCGATATTTAGCCTGCTCACTCCGTAGGTAAAATATACTTAAGACCAATAGAGCATCGCCTAGGAATCTGCGCAAAGTAGCTCCCGCGCGCCGGTCCGAGTGAGAAACACAGAATCAAAAACACAAACACAATCAGTATCAGAGTCAGAAACAGCATTAGAATGACTTGCCGCACACGCGTACCTGCTTATATAGGCTTGCTGCACTTGGTTATAGCGTCCTGGAAAGTTTACTGGTAGCAACGCTCTCACAGGCACTTCTTGACGCGTCACTCAGTCAACCCAACCTCGCTTAAAAACAAAGCCCTCATATTGGCTATCGTGCGTCTGATGTGACATTGAACGTCCACTCACGTACATCCACATTGATCCACGCCAATTCTTCAGCCTATACTACCTGCCGTACCCCGTGTTTCCAAGCCACTTGTTGCAACACATCCAACTGACTTCAACCGTCCTTCCCAATATAGTCGCAGTTTTCCCAGTTGCACAATCCTTACGGCTAGGCCATATTTACAGACTCTTACCCAAACGGAAATTTATACAAAATATAATGATGCACATATGCAATATTCCCTAACTACACATTCTTCTCATAATATTACATTTTTACATTCTCAATAAACAATATTACATGATTTTAACATTACCAACTATATACGAAAATTTCCTAACCTAAAAATTCAGGGATCGTACATACGTACGGTTACATTTGCTCGAAGAAAGAATGTTAATTACTCGAGCTTTTCCAGTTCAACACACAAGTCTATTAACTATTGACGACTCGAGATAGTCTTATCACCTCCTGTCTCACACAAAATAGAGTCCACAGTTCTCGCCTCCGGCACTTAGAAATTTAGACATGAACACTTGTACAGTACTTTTTACACAACTATCGTCGGCAGTCTGCCGGACAGAGTAATGGCCTCAAATAGATACCGTGGCAGCTGGGAATACACGCAGACACTGACTTATGCTAGCTCAATGAGCTCCTTTTATATCCGTAGACCGGGCAGTGTGGTTTCAAATTCTAACTTCAATTACTCGGCTATCCCACTGCCGATTTTGATGAAATTTGGTATATTACCCTTTTTTTTATTAGGGGCTATACTATGGAGTGGTCAAAATTTTTATATCACATTCGGTACTGGAGATAATGAGATGGAAGGAACGGAATGTACGATGACTATGTCATCTGTCCTTGGCTGGCTCTCCTGCAGCGAGCGAGTTCTGTGCATAGCTGCTACATCCGTCACCCGCGCACAGCACAGTGGTCTTTTCAAATCTCTCGTACAGGTAACAAGTTGTGCCAGAAATACTTTTATAGTGAATAACGTGGTGACATTCCCGTTTCAATACATACATACATTATCATTATAGACCGTTATGCCTCTCAGCATTCAGTCTGCAAGCCTCTGTGAAATTACTGAACGTCGCCACAATCCTCTATTTGCAACTTGTGCTGTGGCCTCATTTAGTTCTATCCCTCTTATCCTTAAATCATTAGAAACTGAGTCTAACCATCGTCGTCGTGGTCTCCCTCTACTCCTCTTACCCTCCATAACAGAGTCCATTATTTTCCTAGGTATAACCTATCCTCCTCCATTCGTTTCACATGACCCCACCACCGAAGCCAATTTATGCGTACACCTTCATCCATTGAGTTTTTCCTAAATTAGCCTTTATCGACTCATTCCAAGTACCCTCCTGCCAATGTTCCCACATGTTTATACCGCCAATCATTTTCGCTACTTTCATGTCTGTTACTTCTAACTTATGAATAAGATATCCTGAGTCACTCCCATAAAGCAAAGTTGGTCTGAAAACAGACCGATGTAAAGATAGTTTCATCCAGGAGCTGACTTCCTTCTTACAGAACACTGTTGATCGCAACTGCGAGCTCGTTGCATTAGATTTACTACACCTTAATTCAATCTCACTTACTATATTACCATTCTGGAGGAACGAAGGCGCAACCTAAATACTTAAAATTATCTACCTGTTCCAGCTTTGTATCACCAATCTGATATTCAATTCTGTTGAATTCCTTACCTTCTGACATCAGTTTAGTCTTCGAGAGGCTAAATTTCATACCATACTTGCTGCTAATGGCTGGCTCACAGAGATAATTGTGATCTTTACAGGGAACACTCCGCACCTGTTTTCAAGTTCCAAGATATTAGACTGCAGGCTTTCGGTAAAATCTGCCTTTAAACCAAGTCATCAGCATAGGCCAGACTCCTTACTACATTTCCACCTAACTGAACCCCTCCCTGCCACTTTATACCTTTCAGCAGATGATCCATGTAAACTACGAACAATAAAGGTGACAGATTACAGCCTTGTCTAACCCCTGTAAGTACCCTGAACCAAGAACTCATTCTACCATCAATTCTCACTGCAGCCCAGTTGTCAACATAAATGCCTTTGATTGATTTTAATAATTGACCCTTAATTCCATAGTCCCCCAGTATGGTGAACATCTTTTCCCCCAGTACCCTGTCATATGCTTTCTCTAGGTCTACGAAACATAAACACAACTATTCCTCTTGTAACATTTTTCAATTACCGGGCAAGTTGGCCGTGTGGTTATGAGCGAACAGCTGTGAGCTTCCATCCGGGAGATGGGGTTTGAACTCCACTATCGGCAGCCCTGAAGATGGTTTTCCGTGGTCCATTTTCACAGCAGGCAAATGCTGGGGCTGTACCCTAATTCAGGCCATGGCCGCTTCCTTCCCATTCCTAGGCCTTTCCTATCCCATCATCACCATAAGATCTATCTGTATCGATGCAACGTAAAACAAATAGAGAAGGAAAAAAAAATTTTTTCAATTACCTGCCGCATACTGAAATAACCTCACTCCTTGTGGGTGGAATTAACTTCCAATAAGTAACCAGGGGAACCTGACCCCTACAGAGTTCGTCCCCAGGTGTCGGATAGGGGCCCCTACGGAATGTAGGGCTGATTGAAATAACCAATACAACCCGCGGACCAACAGGTAGCCCAATTCCTGGGGGTTTTAAAATACTGGGACACCCTCTCTCCAGGGTCATAAATATGGAGGGCCCTTGCCCTGGGTTAAGGGTGGGGACCTCGAACGGCATCTACAGCGGAGAAGATGGACTTCAGTACGGTGGAGATGGCGGAAGAGGCAACCCATCCTTCTGGGGTGTACAGATGGAATCTACTGCCTTGTAGGACAAGGAAGGCATCCTCAAAGGCTAAGGGAGTAAACCCTGAAACAAAATCCTCTTATGCATTAGGCCTAGCAAGTCTGCAGGAGAGTATTTGAGTACAGTCGCTTTCGATAAGAAAACGAGCCTCGGAAAGAAGATTATAGACCGGACTGACACGTCCTCTCAGACAATTGTAAAGTATGATGACCGTAAGGCTGATGATATACGTTGTTCTGAAAGGAAACCCCAAATAAAAAAGAGACCCAAATACCGAATTGGAACTATGAACATTCTATCATTAACTGGAAAGGTAGAAGAACTCCTAGACATGATGGATAGAAGAAAAATATCAATATTGGGATTAAGTGAGACCAAATGGAAAGGGATTGGATCTAAGACACTTCATGGAGGATATAAATTATACTGGAGTGGATAGGAGGAGGTAGCGAAAAATGGTGTTGGATTCTTAATCAACGAAAGGACTGATGCTACAGCTGAAGTTATCTGCAAAAGTGATAGAATCATTAAAATGTTCATGAAACTGGAGAACACTAAGTACACCGTCATACAAGTGTATGCCCCACAGACAGGCTGCAGTGAGGAAGACAAAGAGAAATTTCGGCAAGACCTGGAAGATACAGTTAATGAGGAAAATGTTGTTATTATTGGAGATCTAAATGCGCAAGTTGGGGTAGACAGACTTGGGTACAAGAACATCATTGGTCCAGATGGATTTGGACAAAGGAACCCAGAAGGAGAACAACTATTAGATCTGTGCAGAAGAAATGATCTTATAATCAAAAACACATTCTTCAAAAAAAGAGACAGTCACAGAATAACAAGGTACAGTTGGGATGGCCAGTATAGAACATTGATTGACTACGTAATCACGAATAAAGATAGTGGCAGGTACATCACAGATGTGAAAGCATGGACAGTGACCACAGATTGTTGGTAGTAGACTTCAAACATAAGACTAATGAAACTCAGAAAATTATTATGAAAAAACCAAGGGTTAAAACTTGGAAGTTGCAAGACGTCCAAATAAAGGAATAATACAGACTAAGGATTCAACAGAGTTTGCCGAAGGGTGAAGTAACCAGCGTTAATGAAGAGTGGAAGGCCTTCAAAGACACCTTTGTGGGAGAAGCCAAAAACCTATGTGGAGTTACAAGTTCTATCAAAAGAAAAAGGGAGACACCATGGTGGAATGATAGAGAGTGAAAACAGCGGTGAAAGAAAGAAACCAAATAAAGAAGGCACTGGACAAGGAAAAACAAAAGCAGGGACAAGAACGAAATGAACAAGAAATACAAAGACTTCAAGGAGTATACAGGAACAGGAAACTTGCTGTAAAGAACATTGTAAGGGAAGAAAAAGAAATGAGTTTGCAGACAAACTGGAAGAGGACAATAGAGGAAATATGAAATTGCTATACAGAGTAGTGAAAAACAAGCGAAGGGATCAAGAGACCATAAAAGCAATAGAAGGTGATGATGGAACTCTGGCACAAGAAGAGGGAGAAATTAAACAAGAACTCAAGATCTATTTCAAAAAGCTGCTGAATGGAGATACAGAAAACATAACAACGGATAGAGAAGAGCCAAGTCGAGGAACCACAACTGAACCACCAATTACATGGCTTGAGGTTGAAAATGCGCTCAAGAACATGAAGAAAGGAAAGGCAGTGGGCATAGATGAACTAAGTGCCGAAATACTGAAAGCAGCGGGAATTCCAGGAATCCAATGGCTCTACAGATTGCTCAACAAGATATGGGAGGAAAATACTATTCCAGAGGACTGGAAGATGGGCATCATTGTACCTCTGTTCAAGAAAGAAAACTGACGAAAATGTACTAATTACCGTGGTATCACACTACTCTCTCATGTACTGAAAATATTGGAAAAATAATAGAGACCAGAATCAGAGATATTGTTGAACCAATTTTGGAAGAAGAGCAGCATGGTTTCAGACCAGGAAGGTCAACTACAGACCTTATATTTGCAATTAGGATGCTAATGGAAAAATACTGGGAGAAGAACAAGCCTTTGTTTCTAATATTTTTGGACATTGAGAAAACATACGACAGTGTACCAAGGGAAAGAATTTGACAATGCATGAAAGAACTTCAAGAGCGAGACAGCCTCAAGACAAAGTGAAAATGTTGTATAGTGGGAATAGAAGCTGTATTCAAGTGGGAGTGGTTTGTCGGACTGGTTTGAAACAAAGAGAGGAGTGCAGCAGGGCAGCTCATTGTCACCACTTCTATTATTTTTGTAATGGATGTAGTAATGAAATCTATTAAAAGGAAAGAACATGGAGATATCAAAGCCTTCACATTTGCAGATGATGTTGCGATCTGGAGTGACTCAGAAGAGGAATTGGGAGAGAGAATGCAAAGCTGGAATGAGGAGTTTAAGAAATATGGTTTAAACATAAGCAAGACCAAGACGGTGGTGATGGAAGTGTATGGGGAAGGAGCAGAACCAATAGTCATGTTAAATGAAGCCCAACTGGACAGTGTTCCAGTTTTCAAATACTTGGGTAGCGTTATATCAAATGACAACCTAGCAAAACATGAGGTGAACAATTGAATGAATAAGGCAACACAATTTTACCACCAGGTAAGACATCTGCTGTGGGATGAGCAAATACCCATGAAAACAAAAATGACATTGTACAAGTCCTATTATACACCAATTCTTACATACAGTCTCAAAATCACAACACTGACCAATAGAGATAATTCCAAACTTCAGGCAGCTGAAATGAAATTCCTATGTACTATGATCCAGAAAACCAGGAAAGACAAGATTAGGAATGAGAAAATTAGAGAAGTAGGAATAGATGATTCTCTCCTCAATAAGATTCAGATATCAAGACTGAAGTGGTTTGGTCACATGAAGAGGATGCTAGTAAACAGAACTGCAAGGAAGGAATTTGACAGAAAAGTAGAAAGAAGACGACCCGTGGGAAGGCCACGAAGGAAATGGATAGATTTAGTTAAGAACGATGTACTGCTGAGAGGTCATGATTGGAGGAAGAATGGTACAAGGACAGGATGAGATGGAGGAGGCTCATTACCACACCCGGGAAACTGGAGATGGTTTAGGATGATGATGATGACGATGATGATACTGAAAATCTGATCCTGAATTTCATTGAATAGAATTAAAGGAACGCTGACTTACCTTCATTCACAATCTTGCAATTGACCATTCTCTTTCTGTCACTGACCACTTTCCTCAACCAGTAATGTATGTTCCACCCCCGGCGACAAAAACAAACTCCATGAGCCACGGAGCCACGACATGCTACCTCATCATTGTGAAGGAATTGACATCACGGTGGGCGTTGTCATGTGTCGGTCTAAAGTTTTCACTGAGAAATGGAACAAAGAGGAGTACACTCTCTGTTAACACCTCCGCCATGTATCGGTGTTCACTCAGAGCACCTCTATTAATGTTTACAAACTCTGTTCATGCTTCAAAGCTGAAATAACCCTAAACCATTATGGAACTTCCTCAAATGGTGTCCTGTTGTAGATATTGCAGGGTGAATATTGCTCCCCAGTCCTCTTTACCATCAGGTGATCGGAGACAAAATCATCACTCATCTGTGAAAAGCACCATTGACCATTGGCCTGCAGTCCAGTTTCAGTATCGAAACACAAATTCTAATCATGCTGCTTGGTGTTGGAGAGTAAGCTGCTCATCAGTGGCAGGTTTTCTTTATTTCGAACTGACTTTGTCTTACAGTCCTCTAACTTACAATGATGTTTTGCCCCTATGTGCTAAGTTGGGCTTATCAGTTGGTACTTAGCACACTCACCAAGACGCATGGCTAGTGCATACCGTGGAGGCTACTGCATAGGCTACTTGAAGCCACCAGCAGTACCAATGCACTATGAGAAACTTTGTCTCACTTCCAAAAAGAATGAGTTAGCTGGAAAATTTATAATGTCCAATAATGGTTCATTAAATTGGTATTATAAATTTACTCATTCAGGACAGATATTTCATATTCCCTGTGGGAATCAACATCTATATCATGTGGCAGTGTTCATCGTGTTGTGGCAGTTCTGAGTTCTTTTGGACCTGAACACACACAGACAGTGAGGTATGAATTCATTTGCTATACCAGTATCCAGTACAATCATTCTTACCCATTTTCCAATGGGCACTGCCATTATACCTTCCAGAAAATAATCTGTCCATTCCTTTCCAGGGACCAGGCGAGTTGGCTGTGTGGTTAGAGGCCAACTTGCATCCGGTAGACATTGGGCTCGAATCCCACTTTCGGCACGAACCCACTGTTGGCAGCCCTGAAGATGGTTTTCTGTGGTTTCCTGTTTTTACACCAGGCAAATGTTGGGGCTGTACCTTAATTAAGGCCACAGCCGCTTCCTTCCAACTCTTCTTCTTGTTCTTGTTATTTGCTTTATGTCGCACCGACACAGATAGGTCTTATGGCGACGATGGGATAGGAATGGCCTAGGAGTTGGAAGGAAGCGGCCGTGGCCTTAATTAAGGTACAGCCCCAGCATTTGCCTGGTGTGAAAATGGGAAACCACGGAAAACCATCTTCAGGGCTGCCGACAGTGGGATTCGAACCCCCTATCTCCCGGATGCAAGCTCAACAGCCGCGCGCCTCTACGCGCACGGCCAACTCGCCCGGTCTTCCAACTCTTAGGCCTTTCCTATCGCATCATCGCCATAAGGCCTATCTGTGTCGGTGCGACGTAAAGCCACTAACCTTTCCAGGGAATGGTTCATATAGAGCCACTTTCCACACAGGCTCAGTATGATAGCTTAACCATGCAGTGAATATAAACAAGAGAGTCAGCAGTCAGGTTTCGATATTGTGTCCTGTCGATAACAATCAATACAGTATTAATGAGAAGATAAAGGCTAATTTAGGAATGAGCTCGATGGATGAAGCTGTACGCATAAACTGGCTTCGGTGGCGGGGTCATGTGAGGCGAATGGAGGAGGATAGGTTACCTAGGAGAATAATGGACTTTGCTATGGAGGGTAAGAGAAGTAGAGGTAGACCAAGATGACGATGGTTAGACTCGGTTTCTAACGATTTAAAGATAAGAGGTATAGAACTAAATGAGGCCACAACACTAGTTGCAAATCGAGGATTGTGGCGACATTTAGTAAATTCACAGAGGCTTGCAGACTGAATGCTGAAAGGCATAACAGTCTATAATGATAATGTATGTATGTAATGTATGTATATTAATGGTAGCTAGGATTTGTAAGATATCTGTGCTTCCAGCCATAACCACTAGGCAGCACGGAAATGTCAAATGAAAACTTTTGATGTTTAGACCACGAAGCCGGATCTAAATTTCTAAGATCATAACTCCCCTGGCAGTAACATATGGTATGTTGATGGAAACTTAATTTAATGAGAAATACTGATTGATTTTGATGCCAACCAGACCTGTATGTGAGATTTGCTTGAGAGGGGAGGGGTGGATTGGGAAAGCGACAAAGAAATATTTTTGGATAGAGGAGAGATGGATTGGGAAAGATACAAAGGAATGTTTTAGGAATACAAGCAAATGCCAGACTACCAAAAAATAAAAAATACCTTGCAGAAGTAAAATAACTTACTTTAGCATATGAAAAGCTGATGAGTCTAGGCTTCTATAGGAGCTACACCATCCATCCACTTTGGAAATACTAGGTACTAAGACTGTGAAGTTCGAAAATATAAGGCACATTTTCTCTTCATTTGCAGTTATACCATTATCCTCCAGATTAGTTTGAAACTCTGTTGAAATTTGCTTTTGACTTCAGTGGAATAATAATTGTGACGTGAAGAGTTTTTCATTGAATTCTTGTGGTATAAAAAATTTTGTTCTTGATATGTTTTAAAAAATTTGCTTGATAATCACATTTGTAAATGTAATTATTATACCCCCAAATTGATTATGGAGGTTGCCCAGCTGACGCGGTAAAGGCATACTCTGTTCATCTGGAAGGACGTGGATTTGATTCCTTGTCAGGAAGTCGAAAAATTCAGAAATTCAAGACTTCCATTTCTGAAGTTGACCTCAGTGGCACAGATGGTTAGTCATTGTCTCCATGTATCCAAATAGCAGGTTAGATCCTGACTGAAATCAATAGTATTTGAGGATGATTGAAATGTATTAACATTATTATGAGTAACATGGGATGGAAAAAAAGATAACTTAAATACTATCAGTATGTATGCAACATTCATGGAATGAATTTACAGGTAGTGAATTAAATATATAAGTATCCACAGAAGAATTCCAAAATGGCCCAGGAAGATTACAGGACTTACATGCCTGTGGCCTCAGGCATAATTACACAATACACAGTTCATGAGGAGGTCCATGGTTTCTCAGTTGACCAGTCATATTGCAGAATAGACATGCTAGCTATTCCTCCTGGTCTAACATCTGCCTGCATTATGGACTCCACTATTATTTCCTGTTTCCTTCAAACAAAGCCAGAAGAGGTCCATAGAGAAAAGTGCAGAATCTGTGAGCCCGCCATCCCCTACTATTTGGAAAAATATCACCTCCTGTCCATTCAAATGATAGCTTTGATGGTGAGAATGAGAAGAACAATACCCTGCCTTTTTGCACATTTCTAAAAGAAGTTCTCTTTGGGTAACACCTTTATGACTGCTATTGCCATTGCTGCTCTGAAAGGACCTCTGGCATTCTGTGTAATCAAATACGTGATCTATGATTTCATAGAATTCTATTTGAAATTTCATAGATTATGTATGGTAAGTAGACTGTCAGAGTTTAATTTCTTTTGATTGTTTCTCCTGTCTTTGTTGAGTCTGCTTTGTTTGAAGGAATCAGAAAATAAAAACTCTTTACGAAATGAAATGTTATATACATGTTTTATGTTAAGAAAACTCATATTAGTAATTTTACTGTTATTTCATATGTTTTAGGGCCCTATAGAAGTTGGACCACCTCCATTTCCTGAACCAATTCCCCCCAGTAAGCTTAAAGTGGTTTGTGATATTACAGTAGAAGGACTAGGCAAACACCTAAGGATTTGTGGTGTGGATACAGTATTCATTCGTCAAAATGAACACCATGATAGGTGTGTCAGAATAGCAAACCAACAAGGTAGAATGGTCATCACTCGAGGACGACATGTATGGAGAAAGGTATGGGTTGAGTATGTGGTTATTTTCGTTCATTCATTCATTCATTCATTCATTCATTCAGTAGTAGTAAGATTTATTTAAAAAATCATCCATCCTCCAGCGAGGGTGACCATAAAGGCCTGGAATACATAACTTACAGTATATAATTACAATAATGAAATATTTTTTTCTGGGAAATTCATCGTAAAGAGAATACAATTTCAGGTATAAATGCAACTGTATAATTTGTAGAGAATCTCTTATGGTCTGTAATAAGATTTTCTGTATGTCATAAGGAATTTTTAAATTTTGAAGGATCGTGGCTGTGTTGTTCTGCAGGGTACCTCTGAATCTAAACAGGAGGCCTTTGACAACCCCTTGGCCAAGAGGAATATTATATTTGGCTGACAGATATGGCAGACATGGCATATAATTTGCTTATTTTTCCAGGTAAATATCCTGAGCCTGTTGCAGGTCCCTCTCAAAGCGAATGGTAGGATCTTTCTTATCGATGGCTATAATGTCCACTCTTATCGTTGAGTCATCGGTAGAGACGCATTGAACTTCTTCATGCACCTCTCATCCACGGTGTCTCAGGCCTTGAGCAATTGATGGCCTTACTCGACAGTGACGATTGTTACACAGTAATTCGGTGCTCCTGAAGAACCCCAGTACATATCCAAGCACAGAAAAAGGTTATACAATGTTTTGTAATACAATATGAGGTTTTGGGACAATAGTTACTTGCCATGTGCAGATTTCAGTGGAAACATACCTATTTTTAAAACTGTGATGCTAATAAAGAAATATGACCATATATATGGTCATAATTAATCCCATTGGTTGTGAAACAATTGAACTCTTTGTAATCTTCATGCCTTCATTGCCTAACAGCCAAATGTTGTTCATGTTCGATTTTGTACTGTATATTAGCTAGCGTCCTACCGGAGCATGAGGATCACAACGTTGATCGCTTGCCTGGGAGTTGGATTAACAATGTAACTCTATTGCATGGTGAACTCAAAATTTTTAATGCAGGAAGGGGTACAGTTAAACACATAATAAAAATAAGTAAACAAAATGTTGGAACATTGAGATATCAGAACATAACAGTCAAGAAACTGAAAACAATTTATTAACAAAGGATTGAGATATCAGAACATAACAGTCAAGAAACTGAAAACAATTTATTAACAAAGGATAAGAAAAGGGAGGACATTAAAAAAAAAAGAGGAGAGAAATATATGACTTACGCTCAACAAGAGTGTGAGAAATAACTTTCAAAGGCAGTTAGACTATTAATTTCCCAGCTCCGTATAAAATTTAGAAAGCAAGAATAATGTAAAGAATTACAATAAAATAAAATTCCAGTAACTGATAAAACAGTAAACAGCAACTCTACAGAAAACATGGACATAAATTTACTGAGCAAAGACACTAGGTCCCGATCTAGAAAACCAAGAATGACGGCTGAGTGGATTCGTCATGCCAACCACATATCATCTTGTAATCTGCAGGCCTTTAGGCTGAGCAGTGGTTGCTTGATACGCCATGGCACTTCAGGGCTGTTGCACAATGGGATTTGATTTTAAAGACATGAGGTGATCAGGAATGTAACAACATAACCACTTGAAAATCAAAATAATTTAGAAATTAAAAAGGTAGTGTTTAGAATTGACCAAGGTAATTGCATAACTCTTTACAAAGGTACATTTTAATTATATAGAGAGGCACAAAGCCTTACACCTAGATGAAACAGAAGGTCCCTTTTTTGGAATCCGCTTTGGAGTGGTGTTTGGAGTTTGGTTCACGTTTTCAAGCACTTGATGATATGCTTCCTCTGTTTTCCACTGTTATATTCAGCATGGATACAGAGAGCTGCAACTCGCATGCCAGTGCAATACGTGTTCTGCGGAACAAATCAACTTCTTCCAAGATTCAAACCTTCTCTTCCATAGTAAAAGTTTTCATTTCTCTCTTTTTATTCTTCTTCTTTTTTTTTTTTTTTTTTTTTTTTGTTAGTTGTTTTACGTCGCACCAACACAGATAGGTCTTACGGCGACGATGGGACAGGAAAGGGCTAGGTGTGGGAAGGAAGCGGCCGTGGCCTTAATTAAGGTACAGCCCCAGCATTTGCCTGGTGTGAAAATGGGAAACCACGGAAAACCATTTTCAGGGCTGCCGACAGTGGGGTTCGAACCTACTATCTCCCGAATACTGGATACTGGCCGCACTTAAGCGACTGCAGCTATCGAGCTCGGTTTTTTATTCTTCATTATAAGCCAGAAGAGCAATAAACAATAACAAAGAAGGATTAACAAATATGTACGAGCATAAACAAATGATGCGACAAGATGATTGCGGCAAATGACTTTGGCTGCTCAACTCAGATAACAAGAACAAGAAACGTAACACATAACAGAAATACTGTAATATATGCCAATAATCCATGCACCCTAATTTTAGAAGAGAATTTAAGGGAAAAAAGAATTGGCTTTAATTTGTGTTTTATTTGCAAGAAATTAATCCTACATAAGTATCTACTCCAAAACTGATTTTATAAAATATGTACAGTAGTTAGGTAGGTATTCCGCTTTGTCAGAATTATCAGGCAGTTTGCTTACCTTCCGCTGATATTTGTAATCAGCTAGTTTCGCTCATGTGTTGCTATCTGGGGCAAGAGAGGGGAAAGAAAGCGATGTAAAATGGCATTGAAACTAACTTAAAATGCTTTGAGTAACCACAGTATGCTGACCAACCACTTTGCACTTTTCAGTTCAGATTTTGTTCCACCATCACTTTTCAGATTTGTCTTGCAAAGTGAAAAGTTAGGAATCTTTTCACTTTTCAAACTTATGTTCCTCCATCGGTACAGAAATGCAAAGTGCAAAGAAAAGAAGTGAAAAGCTTTCAGAAATCTTGCAGAGAGTCAGTTCCCTTTCTAGCTGTTAATTAACAAGTATCTACACTAGAATTTAATTTAGTGATATAAACATGTTACAATGAGAGCTTTTATTATCATCAAGTGAGGATAGTGATGAAAAATCCAGAAAGAGAATGTACAAAAATAGGATTAATTTTCATAACCTCACTTCGATGGAGACCCTCTGTGGCTCAGGCGGCAGCGCACCGGTCTCTCACCGCTGGGTTCTGTGGTTCAAATCCCGGTCACTCCATGTGAGATTTGTGCTGGACAAAGTGGAGGCGGGGCAAGTTTTTCTCTGGGTATTCCGGTTTTCCCTGTCTATTTCATTCCAGCAACATTCTCCAATATCATTTCTTTTCATCTGTCATTCATTAATCATCACCCCAGAGCCACTAGATGGGGGCTCCATTCATTCCATTTCTGACCCGGTCGAATGACTGGAAACAGGCTATGGGTTTTCATTTCACTTCAACAGAATTTCGCGACTGTTTTCGTGTTACCCTAATAACAAGCTGCCTCTATTCTTTAAATGATTGGTCATTTATTGAAACCTGCAGCAAAAAGAAGTCAATCCGTTTCGGAAAAAATATATATATATATTGCGCCGTTCCCGCGTCCAGGCATGGACTCAAGAGATCCTGACTAGCTCTAAATTCAATTAATCTGGTGACTGAGTCCTACGGGTGTGAGTTCCGTAATAGAAAAACGTCCAGGTCGATTAATGGTAGTTTCTAACTAACGCAGAAAGACGTCTCTAACTCGTAACTAGTTAGATACCATACTCTTATTAACTCTTATAGAAATTATCGTCGCTTGAAACTACTACAGTCTTACAACTAATTCTTATTCTAAGAACACAGAGAAAGAGTGTTTAGGTTTCACTATTCCATATTTATTTTAAATATTAAGTCAAATATTCAAGAAAATTATCTCAAATTTTTACCAATGAAGTCGTTCTTGAAATGAGTGACTCATTGTCAACCCTATAGTCTATATCCGTCAACAACTTTCAGAAAAATTACATCTTCCGAATTCATCCTAAATAAATGTCTTCTCGGATCATATTATTTCCTTTCATAAGCCCATCAATCTCCAAAATCATAAATTATTAGCATAAATTCCATGTAACATCTGGGAAATTTTTGAAAAAGCTATGTTTTCCTTCGTATACAACTCACCTACAAAGCTGGGTGATAACAAAATAAATTAATGTGAATACAGATAATGGTATTTACATGTGCCATACTGGCAAAAAAATAAACATTAAAATCAAGTATACTAAGAATATAGGATGCATCCTCAAAGAAGAAAATAAAAATTGTATTAACTACTATTTACAGTATTTCTAGTGACACTCTCTTGAGAAAATAAAGAAACGCTAGTAGAATTGCCGATTTTTAATGTTCAGTCAAGAAATGGAGTTCAAGTTGTCTGAATCAATTATTCTTGGGATTCTGTTAGTTACCACCTAATCCTTACTCTATAAACTGTCACATTCCTTAATTTTCACTGACTGTTTGTCTAGATGCAGGTTTAGGACTCTCAATGAGGCTATCACCAAGCTCTTCTTCAGATTTGATTTGACAAGTACTCTCTTGTATGTTTTACATTTTAAACATTCACTTCTGCCTACTTAGTTGCCTCTTAGACGCTCATATTTCCTTGTGTCACACATCATGAGCCAAGCTACGTCCCTTGTAAGTCGTAATCACCCTACAAGTAACATTATCGCAAGATTTAATTTATGAACTTAAGGTAATATGACCTTAGCTTATTGATTATCAGACTACGTGCGTACATGGTTGCAAAAAAAACAAAAAAAAACGTCACCACACATATCATATGTAGCTATCATAACACATACTATCAACGGAAAATCTACATGGTCAGATGACACTATCTCCGACTAAAAAAATTAATTCTCTTTTGAAAATCTAGGTCACCAGTGATCAGCCTATGGGTTGAAATTTATCCAGAAATAAAGTTATACACCGTGAGAATTTTCAAGATCATCCTAAGTAAATCAGTGAAAGCTCAAATCTATCTTGAGTACATATATGATTCTCTAGGTAATCCTAACATGGATGAAAAAAAAACATTGCACTACTCGTCTCGAGATCATATCCTAAGCTATGTACAATGCGAAAGATCCAGAATTATTACATGGAATTGGCGAGAATTCTGTGACACCCTCCGAAACATCATTTGAAATGACTAGATCTCACTTCGCACCACTATGACTATTTCTCTCTCGAAGAAAACAATAACTACCACCATCATAAATCATTAACATCCATATATCATATCTATGACGCGTTAATATACACATATTTCATATATAACAACTCTTTCACTTCATCATATGTAAATCACCACCTTAA
This sequence comes from Anabrus simplex, assembly GCF_040414725.1. Taxonomy (NCBI): domain Eukaryota; kingdom Metazoa; phylum Arthropoda; class Insecta; order Orthoptera; family Tettigoniidae; genus Anabrus; species Anabrus simplex. The sequence goes on along the minus strand of NC_090268.1, from coordinate 340,096,513 downwards.
CTTACACATCAACGTGCCGTGACATTCATAAAATGCCTACTTTACTTACTACTGTCATAGTGCCAAATTTAACATGAGCTTGGAGTAGTCTACTGCCATATTCCTTCATAAAACACATCCTATATACGATCTCGAACTGATTGACATTGCTTAAATTAGGACACACAGGTATTAATGCCAACTTCACGCACTACTCAACACTGGTAATAATAATAACTCTCGCTGTCTCTCCTCACATATCACTGGAAAACATTACGATCGCACAATCACTTGGTGACCACGCCTACAAGTGGAATTAACATACCATATGGATGAATACCTACTTCCAATCACATCAGCAATATGTTTATCCACGCACAGTCTTAGCACAAAACAAACATCAACATGCAATAAAAGAAATAATATACTCTTACTTACGAAAACGACTTAGGTAATGGACTTAGCTTTGCTCAAGATGGTCTCGATGTTTCCTCATCTCCGGTCATCTGAGATTAGGATCTCGTCATCTGGTTCCTCCAGAAGTGGTCGGGTACATCGTAGCTTCTCAACACTGATCACAGGTCATCCGGGACAGCCAACATCGTATCGCCTCATCAGGATCCAAGCAGCATCGCCTTGCTCCCTTACAGACCCATGGTGAAGACTCGTGCGTATGAAACAGAACAATAATAGAATATTTGATTCATTGCTGACATCTTCCAATTAATATATCTCTTGCGTTGCTCAGATTGCATAGATTTCGTTGGGGTACAGTTGATCTAATAAACTAGTTCAAAATCGACTAAGATGTTCTGTATATATTCCAATTTGAAAATAAATTTCTTTCCGCTATCTTTTTATTGGCGTAAATGCACTCAACAACTGGTCAGTAGGTGTCCTTCAACATTAAACAGTATCGGGAAAATTTTATTGAGGACCTGCGCCACTTCGTGACGTAGTTCTACTGTAGTCTATTTATCTCTTCTTTTTGCGTATTTAATCTCCCGCGCAGCGTTTAAATCTTGATATCAGCAGATTGGCGTGTAGTCGCAAATTATCTTTCGTTTCCAATTTATAGTATTTAGCTCCGCTGGATAATCCCTTTCAAATCTAGTCTTGCGTCTTCTTAACACATCGAAGTCAGATTATATAATAAGTGATGAGCATTTTTTTTCTTGAATAATGGTTTTAAATAATGTCCATTTGTCATTTTTTCTGCGCCTTCTATACGCGGTCATTTCCGTAACCGACCGACGAAAAGACTTACATTTCGGCCCGTACTGACGTTAAATGCATTTTATTTGACATTTTGATCGCAGAGACTCCATCTTTGTTACTACAGCTCTTAAAAAGAACTGTGAAACGGCACAATATATGCTTATTCTTATATGCTTACATTGGTGACGAAATGGCGCCATGCTGCACTGTGCAATGTTAAATGTCACTGCATACCTACACACGAGGGAAAGCAGAAGTTCCATGTTAAGAGTAGATCATGTTCGTTTGATTTGGTCAGCATACTTTGGTTACTCAAAGCGTTTTAAGTTAGTTGCAATGCCATTTTACATCACTTTCTTTCCCCTCTCTTGAACAGTGTGACGTGCCTTCTATGAAACAATGTGAAGCTGACTTGACCTGTAATTATCAACTTTATGTTTACCACCTTTTCCCTTGTACACTTCGGCTACTACAGCAACTCTCCATTCATTTTGTATAGTTCCTACAAGCAAACAGTAATCATATATTTCAGATCGGCACTTTATCTCAACCAACTGCCGTTAGTATATCCCCAGAAGTCTTATCAATCCCAGCTGCTTTTCTATCTTTCAACTTTTGCATCTTTTTGCAAAGAACTTTATTATCATAGATAAATTTCAGTACTTTGATAGTATTTGTAACCTCCTCTACCTGAATATTTCCCCTATATCCAACTATCTTTACTGAATACATCTGCATTCTGTAAGTCCTCGCATATACACTCCCCTTGTTGATTATTGATTCCTGGAATGTCCTTCCTATAACTTGTTTCTGCCTTACTTAAAGTACCTATACTTCAATTATTCCATAAAATTTATATGATTGCCAGTTTGCTATCATGTTATTTTTTGCTGAGATTTTTGCTAAATTCGGTATCTTAGTATGTTCCTTCAATTTCTCCTTACTTCCACAACCATTACTAACTCATTTCTTTCTAACCTGCATCTTCTTCTTGATTTATTTATTTCTCTGTTGTAATATAGAGGGTCCTTCCTATTCCTTACCATATTTAACCTTTCCACTCCAGTGGACTGCTGCAGAAGTCAGAAGAGGGCTGCATTGGGTAGCTGGTGGATTGATGTAGCAGTCATGCGGTAGAAATGCCACTCGGTCTTAGCAGCCATGTATTGTTTGGCTTTTCTATGCTTCGTTATGGTAGACTGCTGGAGAAGTTTGACCTTGATGATATCTAGCAGTTGTCTTGTGAGTCTTTTCAGCACGTAAGATACATCTTGACGGATTTCCTCCGCCTTGTTTAATGGCAAATCTGATTGCACACTCTACCCCACAGACAATCTTCTCTACTGGGATTCTTCTCAGTGCCACAGCGAAGTTAAAACCTTTCTTTAGCCCATAATGCAAATTAAAATTTTTAAGCATCTTCCTAATGGATGAAAGTTTTGCCATCTTTTGTGGATTACAAGTTGTCCATTTCATGACCGTATCGATGTTTAATCAAGAAGTAAGTATAAATAACCACCTAATCGATACTTTATTAATGCCTCAGGCAAAATTGAATAAAATTAAAACTTACAGGACATGTTTCGACCACTTAGTGGTCCTCTTCAGCTGTATAAATAAAGAACTGAAAAGAAAAACATTGACAATAAGCACAAATAAAAGTTCTTTGGAGACTCCTTTGATAAAAATGGAGGTCGTCAGAATAGGTCATCTTGCCTTTCGTTCTTGTTTGGAAAAGATGTTTATTCTGCGCTGTCTAGAGGGTCTGTCTTTGAGCGCGACCTGGTGAAGTAACGATGTGATACAGTTTGACAGTTCATGGAAAGCTCTGGAGAGAAGGGAAGTAGAGTTTCATCGTCATCTAAAATAACATGTGAGGGAGGAGGGAGATTGGGCTGTGCTTCTGCGATGTCGTGTTTGATTATATCTCTTGTTCGTCTAGTCTGTTTCATGTCTACCCATTCTAAGTATTTGCTAATATTCTCATATAAGTTTTTATGCTCGTTGTTTTCGTTGAGATTCTCTTCACCGTTTTCCAATTTATCAAGAACGATGTGGATGTTTTCCAGGTTGTTCATAAGATTACCTTTATTAATCATACAGATAATTTGAAGGTCCTGTTTTATATTGGTGAATTTGTGGTTGGACTCTTTCATATGGGATCCCATGGCAGAGAATCTTTTGTATCTTTCAGCATTGACGTGTTCTTGATATCTAATTGAGAAGTTCCTTCCAGATTGTCCCACGTAAGTTTTTTTACATTGAGCACAAGTCAGCTTATAAATACCCGATTCCTGGAATTCGTCATCTTTAGTCATAATAAAGCTAATAAACTTAAGTCATAATAAAGCTAATAAACTTAAAGATGACGAATTCCAGGAATCGGGTATTTATAAGCTGACTTGTGCTCAATGTAAAAAAACTTACGTGGGACAATCTGGAAGGAACTTCTCAATTAGATATCAAGAACACGTCAATGCTGAAAGATACAAAAGATTCTCTGCCATGGGATCCCATATGAAAGAGTCCAACCACAAATTCACCAATATAAAACAGGACCTTCAAATTATCTGTATGATTAATAAAGGTAATCTTATGAACAACCTGGAAAACATCCACATCGTTCTTGATAAATTGGAAAACGGTGAAGAGAATCTCAACGAAAACAACGAGCATAAAAGCTTATATGAGAATATTAGCAAATACTTAGAATGGGTAGACATGAAACAGACTAGACGAACAAGAGATATAATCAAACACGACATCGCAGAAGCACAGCCCAATCTCCCTCCTCCCTCACATGTTATTTTAGATGACGATGAAACTCTACTTCCCTTCTCTCCAGAGCTTTCCATGAACTGTCAAACTGTATCACATCGTTACTTCACCAGGTCGCGCTCAAAGACAGACCCTCTAGACAGCGCAGAATAAACATCTTTTCCAAACAAGAACGAAAGGCAAGATGACCTATTCTGACGACCTCCATTTTTATCAAAGGAGTCTCCAAAGAACTTTTATTTGTGCTTATTGTCAATGTTTTTCTTTTCAGTTCTTTATTTATACAGCTGAAGAGGACCACTAAGTGGTCGAAACATGTCCTGTAAGTTTTAATTTTATTCAATTTTGCCTGAGGCATTAATAAAGTATCGATTAGGTGGTTATTTATACTTACTTCTTGATCTTTTGTGGAATCGCACTGATATTGAATTTTGGTTTAGTACTTTATCAGACATATTTACTATGACCTTGTTATAATCTAATTCCTGTGGTTTGCATTGTACCATTATCTGAAATTTCTTTTCTTGATTTGCTCTACTATAGTCTTTAACACGTTCAGCCTGCTCATATGTTATCCTGTCTACCAAGGCCCAATGTTCAGTTTGCAAGTTAATGCTAATCTCCATGAAAAGACTGAGTGTAGTTCTGTTGTACTTATCCAAATGTCTCCTAGTTTGTTGAATTTGATTTCGCAGCAAACGTCTGCTGGCTTCCGCCAGAATCTTCTTGGCTCCAGTAGTTTTCAGATGATGTTTAATCTTGATCCATGAAGATATGATGTCACTGTCACAGCATCTCTTCAAGAAGGCTAGTCTAGCGATTGACTTAGATATTTTCTTTCTCAATTCACCGAACTTTCTAACCTTCAAGTATATATCCCAGCTCTTTTAGTCATTCCCAGATACGCTTCCTTGATATGCTATCATAAGCCTTTTCGATGTCTAGGAATAGTAGGAAAATTGGTTTCCCTTTCTTCTTCTTCTTCTTCTTCTTAATCTGTTTATCGTCCAGGGTTGGCTTTTCCCTCGGACTTAGCGAGGGATCCCACCTCTACCGCCTCAAGGGCAGTGTCCTGGAGCATCAGACATCGGGCCGTGGGATACAGCTGGGGAGAATGACCAGTACCTCGCCCAAGCGGCCTCACCTGCTATACTGAACAGGGGCCTTGGTGGGGGATGGGAAGATTGGAAGGGTTAGACAAGGAAGAGGGAAGGAAGCAGCCGTGGCCTTAAGTTAGGTACTATCCCGGCATTTGCCTGGAGGAGAAGTGGGAAACCACGGAAAACCACTTCCAGGATGGCTGAGGTGGGAATCGAACCCACCTCTACTCAGTTGACCTCCCGAGGCTGAGTGGACCCCGTTCCAGCCCTCGTACCACTTTTCAAATTTCGTGGCAGAGCCGGGAATCGAACCCGGACCTCCGGGGGTGGCAGCTAATCACGCTAACCACTACACCACAGAGGCGGACTGGTTTCCCTTTACCACTTTAAATTAAAAGGATACATCAAGTGTGATCATAAAAAAAAGGCAGCAGGAGTGAAGCTTTGTTGCACGGTGATAGTGGTTATAACTGTGGATGGGAGAAAACTTCCACTGAACATCATATTTAAGTGAAAAACACTTCTGAGAGGAGGGCTTCCTCAAGGAATTCATGTGCATGCTCAGGAAATGGGTTGGATGACAGTAGATTTTTATGAAGGACCGAGTTCGAGTAGTGTGGGTGCGGCACCCAGGGGCTTTGTTGCATAAGAAAGCTATGCTATTGCTGGACAGTTTTAATGGGCATCTAATGGAGATGGTTAGACAGGAGTTGGATAAACAAAAAACAGTAAACAGTACTTGCCATAATTTCAGGTGGAATAACCTTTTTGCTTCAACTGTTGGACTTGTCTGTAAACAAACCCTTCAGGGACCACCTTCACCACTTTTACTCTGGCTCAGTAGTCTCCAGACAGCACACATTGATGATCAGCAGGAAAATAAAGTTATTGCTTGAATTTTTATGTTTATACATCCTCATTATTTTCTGTAAAAACGAGTTTCAAGAAGACTGGCATCTGTAATGCCTTTGACGGATTTGAATACAATCTGATGTGGGGCAATGACTACAACTGCTGTGATGACAATGATCTAGATTGGGTAATATTTGCCGATATATCAGCATCTGCAGCACTGTAATAAAAAATGTCCCCAATCATTTGCCATCCTCCGAAGCCACATTTTCATTCTTTAGAATGTGGTATTACCTAATTATCAAGAGTTATTTTCTCCATTTTCTTTTTATGAATCATTCTATATACCTTCAGGTGCATTCCTTAATTTTTTTTCTTGGTAAGCTTTGCCTCGCAAGGTAACCCTGGAATCAAGGAAGCATTGAAATAAAATACAAAGTTTGAGGAAGACTCAGATTATTATTGGTCTGTGGTCCATCTCCATTAGCTGGAGGCTAGCATTATTAGCCACCGTCCTTGGAGGCCCAGATTCGATTCTCAGTACTGCCAGAGATTTAAGAATGCAGGAGGCCTGATATGTGGTAAAAATGGTACAGTGCAGCTCACCTCTATTGGGGGTATTCCTGAAAAGAGCTGAACCACCTCAGGATGAGACATGGGTTAACTTTTCACTAGTCTGCAACAGCTTAAGAGCCGGCCATGTTCAAGGGTACCAAACCTGCCTCTTACTGAGAGGCTCCAGGTGAGATATCCAGCTAGGTCGGGGATTTTTACCTTGATTTGGTGGCTGGTTTGAGGTCCATTCAGCCTATGTGAAAACAGTAATTGAGGAGCTATCTGATGGTGAAATAGCAGCCCCAGTCTAGAAAGCCAAGAATAACAATTAAGAGTTTTTGTTGTACTGACCACACATCACCTCTAATCTAGAGGCCTTTGGACTGAGCTGTAGCCACTTGGTAGGCCAAGACGTATCAGGGCTGTAGCGCCACGGAGTTTAGTTCTTACAACAGCTTAAAACAATGGAATCTAACATGAAACAACATGATTGAGAGAGAAAGTGAAGAAGAACCTTTCCTTGATTCAGCTATATCTGTGTAAGAAATGCTCATTATCGTCATTCATAGTCCAAGACTAAAAAATGATAGCCATACTGTCACTGACCTAATATCAAGAGATTATGAAACAGTTTCACTGTCTTAAATACAGTAAAAACTTGTGAAGACATTTCTGGAGGGAACGTGGAAAAAGAACCTATTAAGCGAGGAAACGTACTACTGAATATACAAATAAAAACTATCCAGCAGGGATATAGAAACACTAATACGATTTTTCTGACATCAGGGCATTTTATCCACGGGCACAGTGAAAACAATATCCACCATAGTGTCCACATTCAGGAAAGTCAGGGGAAAATATTTTGGTTAGGGAAATAGATAAAAATCTGGAAAGTCAGAGAAATCTTCCCCAATGATGGATTTGAGGGGATATATATATATATTTTTTTAAATTTTTTTTTTGATAGTTGCTTTACGTCGCACTGACACAGATAGGTCTTATGGCGACGATAGGACAAGAAAGGACTGGGAGTGGGAAGGAAGCGGCCGTGGCCTTAATTAAGGTACAGCCCCAGCATTTGCCTGGTGTGAAAATGAGAAACCACGGAAAACCATCTTCAGGGCTGCCGACAGTGGGGTTCAAACCTACTATCTCCTGAATACTGGATACTGGCCGCACTTAAGTGACTGCAGCTATCGAGCTCGGTGGCAATATATTTAGGCTCTGCTTTTGGGAGTGGCGACTCCATCATAATAATAGCCTATATATGATATGGTACTAGTAAATCAACCTCGGAAAAGTTTAGGGCATCCCCCTCCTTAAGGCGACGTGCAGTTCTCAGGGTACTGGGGGAACTGTGATTAATGGGTGACCAGTAACCAACATTAAGATAGGAATAGTAAATCTTATGGCCCTGACAGGAAAGACAGAGGAAGTAGTAGATTTCATGGAGAAGGAGTAGGTGGAAATGATGGGGCTGAGTGAAGTGAAATGGGAAAACAATGGAAGGAAGAAAATAAGGAAAGGGTACACATTATACTAGAGTGATGGCCAAGTAGCAATAAACAGAGTGGGACTAATCATTTCGAAGCAATTTGAGGAGTATGTTGAAGTGGTAGAATGTGTGAGTGACAGAATACTGAAGATTAGACTAAAGATGAAGGATGAAGTGATGGACTTCATACAAGAGTTTGCACCACAGATGGGAAACAGGGAAGAAGATGTTGAAGGATTCTTGGAGAAAGTAGAAATTTCAGGTGTGGAAGTGGTTATTATGGGAGATCTGAATAGACAGATTGGAAACGAGAGACAAGAAAAGGAAGAAGTCATTGGACCTTATAGATATGGGAAAAAGAATCGTGAAGGAGAGGAACTAATGGACTTCTGTGAAAGGAATGGACTTATAGTGGGGAATACATGGTTTCAAAAGAAAAACAGCAGGATCAAACAGAAGAACAGAATCAGTAATTGACTACTTTTTGGTGGAAAGGACAAATCACAGGAAGTTGGTGGATGTGGCAGACAGCTTTACCAGGAGAAGCATTTGATGGGGACCATAGAGTTGTGGTGGCAAAATTACAGTTGGGAAAAATGGAAAAACTATAGAGATAAGTGAAAGCAAAATAAAAGTATGGAAATTGAAAGACAAAAATGTACAGGAAGATTTTCAGGAGAGATTGAAGCAACAGATCCCAGTTACTGAAGTGGAAAATGTAGAAGAGGAGTGGGCCAGTTTTAAAAAGGCATTTGTTAGTGCAGCAGAGAGTGCTTGTGGCAGGGCATCTACAAGAATGAAAGAAAAGGAGACACCGTGGTGGAATGAGGAAGTGAGGAAAGTGGTGGAAGAAAAGAAGACAGCCTGGCGAGAATGGAACAGAGTTCAAAGAGAAGAAAGCAAAAGGAAGTATCTAAACAGCAAACGGAGATGTAAGAAGGTGGTAGGAGAAGAAAAGAAGAGTTGGGAAGAATTTACACAAAAAATGGAAGTGGATGTAAGTGGCAGTAAAAGTATGCTGTATGGACTTACAAGAAATAAGAGGACAGAAAGAGTTATCACAAAGCTAGTGAAAAAGGAAGATGGGGAATTGTTAATACATCCAGAAGTGATAAAGAGAAGATGGAAGGAGTATTTTGATAAGCTATTGAATGTGAACAACTGTACAGGGGAGAGAGAAGCAATACAATGTGAGAACTCAAACAACAGAGGATGATATAACAATGCTGGAGGTGGAGTTAGTGGTACAAAAGATGAAGATGGGAAAAGCGACAGGGATGGATGAAATCAATGTGGAAATGATAAAGGCTGCTGGACCTGGTGGTATGCAATGGTTGTACTGACTACTAAACTGTATGTGGAAACACAAATATGTATCAGAAGACTGAAAAAAAAGGGGGATGATGATGATGATGATGATGAATACCAGTGTTTAAGATAAGGGACGAGAAAGTTTCTGGTAACTATAGAAGAATCATACTTATATCATAGGTAGTTAAAGTACTGGAAAGGATATTAGAAAGAAGAACGAGAAGAAAGATTGAAGAAGAGTTACAAGAGGAACACTATGGTTTCAGGAGTAAATCTACAGTGGACCCATCTTTAGCATGAGACAGCTGATGAAAAAGAATTGGGAATATGGAAAGGATCTGGTCATGATTTTCATAGATATAGAAAAGGTATATGATAGTGTCCCCAAAGAGAAGGTTTGGGAAAACATGGTTAAAAAGAGACTCGGAAGAGAAATGTTAGAAATGGTGCAAGCATTGTACAACAGCTGTGTTCGCAGAGTACTGACCCCAGTTGGAAAGACAGAATGGTTTAGGAATAAGACTGGACTGAGAGGGGAGTGTACTGTCACTTCTTCTGTTTATTATGGTCATGCACGAAATTGTAAAGGAAACAAAGGAAGTCTATGGGGATAAAGAGATGAAGATACTACTGTTTGCAGATGATGATGTGATCTGGAGAAAAAACAGCAAACAAGTGCAACAACAACTAGATGCACTGAATGAAAAAACTGAGAAGTATGTCATGAAAATCAGTACAGAGAAAAACAAGACTATGTTGATGTCGAGAGGGGAAAGGCAAGGAAATGTCACTGTGAAAATTGGAAGTCAGAGTCTGGAAATTGTGGACAGCTTTAAATACCTAGGAAGTGAATTAATGCAAAATGCTAGGCTGGTCATGGAGATTAGCAGAAGGGTAGAGCAGGGTAATGCGTTCTACCAGAGTATAAGAAAACTTGTTTGGAGCAAAGAAGTACCAAGGAAAAGTAATGAGATAATGTACAAAATGTACTTTGTACCCATACTGACTTATGCAGCTGAGGGTTGGACTTTGACTAGCAGGCAAGAGAGTAGAGTTCAGGCCAGTGAGATGAAATTCCTAAGAATTATGATAGGAAAGACAAGGAAAGACAGAGTGAGAAATGAAGATGTTAGCAAGGAAGTTGGGATAGGAGAGCTAAATGAGAGAGTTGAAAAGAATAAACTAAGGTGGTTTGGACATGTAAAGAGGATGGGGAGAATAGAATTCCAAGACAGATGGCGGGAGGCAAAGTGCGAGGGCAAGAGAGCAAGTGGAAGACCTAGAACAAGGTGGATTGAATCATTGAAGAGCGGCATAAGAAGACGAAATTTATACTGGGACAAGATTGTGGAAGAGGAATGGTGGAAGGAAAGAGGAAGATGGAGAAGTGCCATAAATACCGCGAACCGGCAGGAGCTGGATAAGGGGAAATGATGATGATGATGATTTTTAGGCTCTAGTCTACTGTAACCCAGGCTATTGTAGCATTTCTTTTTCAGGTATTTTTTCACAAGAAGTACACAACAATTGTACAATTTTTGTTGTGCCTTGTGTAATTTCTTTCAATCATTTTAATGTTATTTTTTATTTATTTCAGTTCTAGGATGCTTTCTTAAAACTCATGACAATGGCTAATAAGCGATGTACTTTTAATAAACTTTGGCTAGACAGTAAAGTGTTTCCCGAACTTAGTGGTTGGTTGGACATACAGTATTGGTAAATGATGCAACTTCAGCATATTGTAAAGTGTGTTGTAAATCGTTCAAACTTAGTAATATGGGTAAACAAGCAGTCACTTCTCATACTAAAGGACCTACTCATATAAAATACATGAAAGCTAAGTCTTCCCAGCCAACAATTTCTTTCTTTGCAAAGAATACCTCTACTCCATTTTCACTTGAAGATACGCAGCCGAGAGTTAGCACTATATCCACAGCTACAAAGGAATTAGCAGTGCTAGTGACAAGTAAATCGAGTTTAAAGACTTCCAGTGTGAATGAAGATGTTGTTACATTGGCTGAAGCCATATGGCCTCTTCAGGTTGTCACTGGAAAGATGTCTCTCAACTCTTGTGATACAATCTCTGCAGCATTCAAAACAATGTTCTAAGACAATAAAATTGCTCAAACCTTTACTATGGGCAAGACTAAGACTTCCTATATTATAAATAATGGATTAGCCCCATGTTTTAAAGAAAGTTTGTAAAATGACGTAAAACATTGCTCTGACTACATTGTTTGTTTTGATGAATCGTTAATCAAATTCGTCCAAAGAGGACAAATGGACTTGTGTGTAAAGTTTTGGGATATAAATCTTCAAAAATTTGCAACAAGGTATTGAAATAGTGTATTTTTAGACAGGGCAACTGCGGATCACTTATTAGATGGGTTTACACATGGACTCTCCTTACCTTTAGGAAATATTTTACAAGTCAAATTGGCTCCATGGCTAAATGGTTAGCGTGCTGGCCTTTGGTCACAGGAGTCTCGGGTTCAATACCCAGCAGGATCGAGAATTTTAACCATCATTGGTTAATTTCGCTGGCACGGGGGCTGGGTGTATGTGTCGTCTTCATGATCATTTCATCTTCATCATGACGCGCAGGGTGCCTACGGGCGTCAAATAAAAAGACCTGCACCTGGCAAGCCGAACTTGTCCTCGGACACTCCCGGCACTAAAAGCCATACGCCATTTCACTTTTACAAGTCGAAATGGATGGGCCGAATGTTAACTTCAGTTTTATTTAAAAATTGAAAATCATTTGCAGGTGCTAAACCCAGAGGGAAAATCTCTTCTTGATATTGGCATATGCAGTTTGCATACTGTTGTGTGTAGAGCCATGTTTATTTTCATATAAAAACATAAGAATAACAAGATGCAAATAAATAAAATAAATAACAATCCAAAGAACATGTATCAGTCTCAGATTGTATCACCAACATGCCGCCCACCTAATTTGAGGAACAAATTACGTAACCAGAATCAATAAAACTTCAAACAAATAACAAGGAAGGAACATGCAAGAGCAAGAAAATGGTTCAGGATATTTGAAAAGTTGAAGGAACAATTTTAAATGTTATTGAACAAATTATTCTTGAGGAAACACACAAAATTTTGTAATAGGGCGTTGGTACACGCCCTTTGGAGTGCGCACTGATACAACACAGACTTGCCCATCATCCCCAGGATGAACTGCCTCAATTACCCCAGTCTGCCACACAAGTGGGGGTAAATTGTCATCCTTCATGGTTACCAATGTACCAGCTTGTAGACTGGGTAGTTTTGTAGACCATTTACTGCGTTGCTGAAGTTGAGACAGATAGTCGCTAGACCATATTTTCCACACCTGTTGTCTGCATCGCTGAATGAGTTCCCATCTTGACAAACGTGACACTGGACCTGGAAGCAAATCTCGCTCTGGCATGGAAATAAGAGGTTTACCTACTAAGAAGTGGCCAGGTGTTAAGAAGGAAAATTCATCAGTGCTGTTAGGTAAAGGAGTGATGGGTCTGGAATTGAGGCAAGCTTCAATCTGTGTGAGGAGTGTGTACATTTTTTCAAATGTCAGAACTGTGTTCCCCACTGCTCTCCTTAAATGGTACTTCACTGATTTTATCCGGGCTTCCCACAATCCACCAAAGTGTGGTGCTTGAGGGGGGACAAAATGCCACTCAATTCCTTCTTGAGAGGCAAAGGCCAGTACTTCACTTTGATGACTCCATGACTTAAGTAGAGGATTCAATTCTTTGAGTTCATTTTTTTGCACCCACGAAGCAGGTAGCATTGTCACTGTAAATGTTACTACATCTACCTCTCCGTGCTAAAAATCTTCGTAGTGCAGCCATGAAAGCCTCTGTAGTAAGGCTGCTAACCAACTCAAGGTGAATTGCTTTAATAGCCAAGCCTATAAATAAGGCAATATAACATTTTATCTTCACCTTGCTGCGTACCGTGCCTTGCTTGATGTACAATGGTCCACCAGTGTCTATACCACAATTAAAAAATGGCTTACTTGGTTCAACTCTTGCAGGAGGCAACTGACCCATGAGCTGTTCTGTTGTAGTAGCCTTCAGTCTGAAACAACAAAGACATTTATGGATGGTCTTTTGGATGACAGATCGCCCGTTGGGTATCCAAAAGCGTTGTCTTAGAGATGCAAGGAGCAATTGGGGGCCAGCATGTAATAACCTTTGATGTTCATACAATATCAACAGTTTTGTTACATGGTGCTTTGGAGGCATTATCAGTGGATGTCTTTGATCATAGGGTGCTGATGAGTTCTTTAACCTACTGCCCACCTTGAGCACGTTATTGGTATCCAGGAAAGGATGCAGAGATTTTAACTTGCTATCAACGGGAACTGACCGACCATGTTTCAGCGTTTTGATTTCTTTATAAGTACTTAGCTGAACATTATGGACAGTGACGTTCATAGGTTTATTAAGCTCTGTGGTTGTCTCGTATCACTGCATTTGAGATTTATATAAATTATCGTTCTGCATTGAGATTTTATTTTACGTAAGTGTATATCAAACGAGACCATGTTCACTTCCTTCTATAAATTACTTTATTTACACTGTACGTCATAACACACAATTATACACGGTAGTAAATGATGCTGTATACAACACTCAATAGCGGAGTACCGTGAAGTCGATTCTGACCAGTACAGATATCAACAACACTGACTCGCGCACTCTCTTGAATTCCCCGCCTCACTCACTCGAGTCCAATACTCAGACTGTCTCACTGACTTGACAGCTCGATATTTATACTATTCGATCAACTATCTAGAATGATCGACTTCTGGAAGAGTTCTTACAACACTCTAATGGAACACACTCGAAACATTGATCGACCAGCTAGTCGAATGGGTACTCGAACTTTCCTTCAGTACTGACAAACACCCATGGAAATATCTACAACATTTGTAATGTCTCTACATGTATCTGGATAATAAAACCTTACAGTAAGTTTTCAGAACCCTTCATATATACCAAATATAGTACAATAAGTCTAACATACAAACATTATGGAATTTTCTACTGCTTTCGACTATCTAGATTTTGAGGTTAAACAATACGTATTTGAGGTTATACAATTTTACACCACACATTCACAGAAAAACCATATACCAGTCATGTCTAACACTTAATAAAAGATAATTTAGCATCAAATAAACTATAATTAAAATATATTAAACATAATAATTGAAGGTTTTACGCCAGTTACAGCGTCATACGTACGACAATTTTTCCCCCTAAAGCCTCCAATATCTACCCTGTACATTCCTTACTCTAGGTCTTAAATTATGTCTAGGTGTCCTTATATCTATTTCTACGTCTGTCTTAGTCCTCACTATTTAAATTACCCCTAGACTACCTCAATCACACTGTTTTCTCGTTGGCGTTGTTGAAGTCCATATATCGCAACTAGATAGTTCAATCGATGGCCACCACCTTCCCACGGGGGATCCGCTGGGTCTGGCTGACGGTGTCCCTGTTCTCCGTAGCAGTGATCCGCAGGTCCTCGCATGGCACTTGACACTCCTCTGACTTTCCCCTTGGTCGTGCCTTCGTGTTCTGCCAGGACATACGCATCTTCGTAGTTCACCGGTGTGATGCATGGGAGAGGCTCGCACGTCATGGTCTTGGTCCTGTTGAGTCTCCTCGTTTTCCGGGGTGCTGAATTCAATGTTCCTACCGGCATATGATTTCATGCCAGGACTAGTGTGCTGGTTAGGTGGCACCCTCGTTTGTCGGCTGCTGTCACCACAATGATCCCGTCGTCCCGTGGAGTTGCCATCTTCACGATGCCAGAGCCGTCATCACTGCTTGCAGGCTAGACCTGTGTCTACACAGCTGTCGTACTTTCACACAGCACACTCGCTGTTTTCACTGGGCCTTGAACTACGGACTCCACCATTACTGCAATGATCCCATCGTCCCGTGGAGTTGCCATCTTCACGACGCCGGAGCCGCCATCACTGCTTGCAGGCTTCACCCGTGTCTCCAGAGCTGTCGTACTTTCACACAGCGCACTCGCTGTTTCCGCTGGGCCTTGAACTACGGACTCCACCATCGCTACAAGGATCCCATCGTCCCGTGGAGTTGCCATCTTCACAACGCCGGAGCCGCCGTCATTGCTGGCAGGCTTCACCCGTGTCTCCATAGCTGTCGTACTTTCACACGGCGCACTCGCTGTTTTCGCTGGGCCTTGAACTGTGGACTCCACCGAGGCTTGTACTTCGTTGTCCAACAACTTGATTTGGTCCTTTATTCCTTGAAACTGGGCCTCAGTTTTACCCTCGAGTTTTCCGGATTGGGCCTTGATTTTACCCTCAAGTTTTTCGAACTGGGCCTGAATCAACACAGTTTTTGTGCGAAAATACTGCATACCCGGTCGTTGGTTTCATCCTCCGAGGTGACTTCGAAGTCAAAACTGTCTGGGTCCTCTCTGTTGCCTATCAAATCCTGGCACAGCATCTCTTGTAAGTTCGCTTTTCTTCCAGCCGTCGGTAAACCTCGGGATGTCAGCCCTTTCCGTAACATCACCAAGCTCATTTGGTCGATCTTCATTGCTGAAGTTTTGAAGTGTCCTGTCACGGTCGCCAATTTATCGTTCTGCGTTGCGATTTTATTTTACGTAAATAAATATGTCTCGTACTTATTTTTTTAAAATAACGGTTCCCTTCCATATTCTCTCTCTGACCCCGTGTTTTGGGGACGCAGATTAAGAATACACTCACGGTATCTCCTGCCTGTCATAAGACGTGACTAAAAGGAGTGACCAGAGGATGATGGAACTGGAACCATGCGATTACTTGTGATTACTACTATTAAATGAAGAACACTATGGGTCGACGTTACTTATGATTGATTCATTCATGCATTCATTCATTCATTCATTCATTCATTATTTATTTACCATAAACCTTTACAGTATCTATGGAAGGCCAAGGGAAAAGGACAAACCCCCTACATGTAGTGCCCCCTGACCTTTGAAATAATTACCTAAATCCTAAACTAAAACAGTCAAATACACTATTTACAGGTAAAGTAACAAAGTATAGCCTAATGTATACATATTTCTCATTTATACAATCTTTTCCTCGCTCGTTCACTCTTCCACATATTCACATGCATTTTCTCACCGTATGTGCTTCCTAACATAACATTTAACTATATTTACATTTCTACATTTAATGTTGGCGGGTAGATCGTTCCAAAGCCACGCTGATCGAGCAAAGAAACCTAGTGTGTAGGACTTAGTTCGCACGAAGGGGAGTATAAGACACACACACGGAGCTGTAGGATAAGGAGAGTCAAGGGAATAGTGAAAGGTGAATGGGCCCTGTGATTGGTGGTGGTGGTGATTATTGTTTTAAGAGGAAGTACAACGAGGCAACCATCCTCAGGGCCCTGTGAGGGACTTGTGTAAGAAGGTGACGTCGCTTTGTTTATACAAGAAGGCGATTGATGGGAGGGAAGGCAGGCAGCTGTTCTTGTTAATTAGTCATTCAGCGCAACATTGGATTCCTGGAAAATTTATAATTTATAACGGACCATTATATTGGTATTATAAATTTACTCATTCAGGACAAATATTTTAGGTTCCCTATGGGAATCAACATCTACATCATTTGATGGCCAGGCAGGCATCTATTTTTGGAAATGAGACATAGCTCTCATAGTGCATTGGCACTGCTGGTGGCTTCAAATAGCCTATGCAGTGGCCTCCACGGTATGCACTAGCCTTGCGTCTTGGGTGGTGCGCTAAGTCCCAACTGATGAGCCTAACTTAGCACACGAGGGCGAAATGCAGGCAACCAAGAATGAGTTAGCTGGAAAATTTATAATGTCCAATAACGGACCATTATATTGGTATTAGGTACTCCTTGTCGCATACTTTCTGATAGCGGACCACAGTTTACTTCGAGAAAATGGAAGTCAGTTATGAAAGATTTAGGGATTACTCATGTTCAGTCATCTGTTAGAAATCCTCAAGGTAACGTGAGTGAATGGGTCATGCGTGAATTAGGCCGTATGTTTAGAGCTCTCGTACATGAAAAACATTCTGCCTGGGTGGCACAACTATCACTCATCAAGACATGGATTAATGCTGTTCAACACGATAGTATCAGACTTACACCTCTACAGGTTCATTTCGCTAGGAAACCCCAAAATGAACTGGTGAGGGTATTAGGCATTACTGAGGAACCTCAGCGGGACGCCGAATTTTACGTGAGACTGGCCAGGAAAAACATCGTAAAATCTGGTGAGGCGCATAAGAAACAGCAGAAATGCAGGGTATTGGATGAGTTTGAAGTAGGTGACCTTGTGCTTTTGAGAGTACCCATGCAGTCGTGCAGTGAGGAAAAAGTCATCAAGAAGTTATTTCTGTTCTATCAGGGGCCGTACAGTATTCATAAGAGGTTGGGACCTTGTGCCTATAAACTAGCTGACAGGGAAAATGTTTTACTTGGGTCCTACAACATTCGTAGTTTGCGGAGGTGTGTGACAAGCGAAGGTGAGCATATAGAATGTAGATAATGGGAAGCCAGCCTGGTTTATTTTTTGAAGTGTTTGTGTATTGGTGTATCAGCTGTGTTTGAATGAAGTGGATTTTCTGGATTATGTCTGTAGACATGTGTGGGGCGTGGTGTGCTTTCTGGAGTGAGCTCACTGTACTGCTGCGCACGTGAGTCATGTTAATTAATCGGTGCATATGTGATGCCATGGGTGTTTTTTGTTTGTTTGTAAATGTAAAAGGGATAATTCAGACTTGCCCAATAGGAAGGCCATATAAAAAAGTTTGTTTTTGTAAAATATAGTCATCGCAGGCGGATATGTACCATAAGAGGACTTGCGGTAGCATGGTGTCGGGGCGACGACATGATAAAGTTATAGTTTGATATACCACAGTGAAATAAAATGTACCATAATTGATAAGATAACGTTCGGTGATCAAACGTGCTTAATAAAATATAATAAGAAGTAGGCTCTGATGAGGAAAATTGCGCAGTAAGGAAGGAACTAGGCCCAAAAGAAGATGACCAGAATAACAGTGCAAAATAATATATAAATATATTTTAACAACCATAAGTTAACAACCAGATAAAAATTTGGAAATGGAAGAAAAATCTAAAAAAAGATGTGCCACATTTACAAAAGTATACAATATGCATCGAAACCAGAACCCTGAAAAGAAAAAGGACGCATGGGAAGGGAAAGGGGACTTCTTCACCGGGTAATTGAATAGTTTAGCAGTAGCAATAGATCATAAATGAGAACTGAAGAAGCTTTCTTTTTGCAAATAGTCCGTAGCGCAGTTCATAAGTAGAAAGAGGCTATGTGAAAGTTTTAAAGTGAAGCATTGCCACACGACTGAGTAAAGTATTTATAATAGGCAAATGCCAGAATGAAGGTAAAGTCCAAATGTAAACAAATGTGTTATAAGCCTTGCTCACCGAGTTGTAGCAGATAATGTCCAGCTGAAGTTGACATAATAGCACAGCACACAGTTGTTAGCGTGTGTAAATCCACCACTCCGCCACGAAAGCCCGACTCAAGGATGGATGGGCGGAGAGAGCAATTTAAAGAGGAAAGGAAGTTTCCAGAAACGAAGCGAAGGCTATACACACTAGCGAGTTCTAGAAAGAATAAAGGCACGTGATGCACAGTACACAAGCACGGCAAAGTGTAGCACAGCTGACGTAATCAGTCGAGTTGACAGTAGGTGAGCAGAGTACATCATGTGGCGAGCGTAGAATTGAAGCAAGCAGCGCCAAGCAAGGTAGGGAAATGTAGAGTATATAGGGAGATCGTAATAACGGTTACATGTTCCAACGGCGTGTGGGTGAATATGTGTAACAGTGCTTGTAGAGTCATATGTGGGGGTACACTTGGTATTAGATGACACCAGGTGAAATGATGCCATCACATATCGAATAGCATGTGGTTGTACTATATGTTTTTTGTGCCATTTTAATCTGGTGAATACAATTTTAAAACTGATGAATGCTTCAGTGTGAAGAAATCAGAGATGTTGTATAGTGGTATTTTTAGGTATTGTTTTAGTAATTGTGTAATGTGTGATTTTCGATGGAAGTTGGACAGTTGGACACACCAGAGCGTGAAGGCTGAGATATATATATATACATGGTTGGCATGTTAAAGGTGGATAAATAATGTGTGTCAATCTAGATAGAGATGATACCACATGGAATGCAAGATGAACTGTATGATACGTCGAGAGGAGTGTTGATGATTCGATGTATTACACACTAGTGATTTTTCTATGTTATATATAGATATGTTGTGGGTGATTCCGACACTATGTGTTACACAGGTCAGAATCAAGGGGGCAAATGTAATATCGTGGTCGCCACAACATTTACATAATTTGATTGCCCACGCGAATTAATTGTATATATATATGTATCCTGTATCATATGTAATTTTATTCACTATTAACGTCCATCATCATCATTTATGTAATTGGTACATAAGAACGAGAAATAATTTTTAATTGTAATATAATATATTATTCTGTTGAAATGTTAAGACAGTAGGTCTTGCGCTAACAGGCTACTTGGTGTCTTGCAATAGTCCAGGAACAGTAGGTTAATTTTGGACGGTTCTTGGAAACGTATGCAACAGCAAGAGGGAGATACATAATTTTGTTGTTAGGATGCTAAATCACCTCACATCACGTGCTCCTATCAGAAGGGCTTTTTCTGTCAATGACAGACACTACATCTATGTATCGACAGGGTGGCGACGTACATCAGCTCTCATTGGAACGACATGTCATGTGACATCGAGGGAGTAAGTGGGAATGTGAGGAGGATTTATATAGATCTATACTGCATGGTGAAGATTATTCTGCATCCAGCTTTCTTGAGTCTCCATTCTCAGGTAGTCCCCATTTTTTAGAGAGTCACTCTGCTATCTGAGTGCATCACTTATGATGTACTTACACTCAATATTTCTTTTCGGCTCTGTGAGACTTACTCAGATTATTTAGAAAGCCAAGTTTATATAATATAGGACTGGAAGTTTTCAGTCCTCTCTATCCAATTAATTCCGATGTGGAATTTCATATTGTAAGGCTGGTACTAAGTTTTTGGTGCTTAGCACAATAGGGAGATAGATTCAGGGTGGAATCCAGTCCATGAAGCAGATGCCGAGGATGATGCTGTTGGAGGAAGGATGAAAAGGTCCACGGAAGCAGACAACAAGATCAACTGGGATCACGACCGGGATAGTCTCATTAAATTAAGTTTTGTATTTTTTTTTAGATCTAAATTTGGTTTCAAATTGCATTTAATTTCGAAGCCTGAAGCCCAGCTTGCATGTTGTTAATTATATATTTCGTAACTCATGGGCATGTTAATTACGATTGCCATTGTGGAGCAAGGTCATAATGACAATTTATCTTGCCTGAATTTAGTTTGTTCTGGTGTTTGATCCATTACAAGCTCCCATTCTTCCATAACCTTGTCTAGGACGACGTTGAACAGAATAGGAGAGAGTCCATCACCTTGTTGTGTTCTATGCAAGAGACAGGTTGATAGTATTTTGTATGTGACTGATACAAGTGAGATTCCTCTGTAATTGTTTACGTCTAACTTGCTGCCTTTTTTATGTAGTGGATGGATTAAAGCAATCTTCCAGTCATCTGGGAGCTTTTCGGTTTGCCAAATGTTTTGGATTATTTGTGTAATTTCTCTGAGTGAATTTGGGCCTAAATTTCTCAGAAGTTCAGCTACAATTCCGTCTTCCCCTGATGCTTTGTTGTCTTTAAGTTTCTTGATATGTGAATAAATTTCTTCTTGAGTTGGTGGTGACGAATTTTCCAGTATGATTTCTGGCTGTACTTTTGGGAATCTCTTTTTGGGTTCTGGACAATTTAAAAGCTGTGAAAAATATGTAGCTAATTCTTGGCAGTTTTCCTTATTTGTCAAGGCTAGTTTACCATCGTGCTTCCGAAAGCAAAGGTTCTGTGGGGAATATCCTTTAATTTGGTTCGCAAAGGTCTTGTAGAAATCGTGTGTGTTGTAATTTTTGAAGTTGTCTTCAATTGACTTCAGTTGGACATTGACGTATTTCCATTTATTTTGTCTTAAAATCTTGGATACATGCTTGCGAACGTCGAAGAATTTCTTCTGTGTTTCTTCTGATTTGTTACAATTGTAGTTTCGAAATGCCTTTTTCCTTTCCTCTAGTGCGGTCTCACATTCTTGATTCCACCAAGGATGTTTTGGTTTCTTGCGAAGAGGGATTAGGTCCTTCGCCGTTTCAATGATTTTAGTCTGGAAATTCTCCCAGCTCTCTGCAGGTCGTTTTTCCCATTCTTCTGAAATTTTGGAGTCCTTGATTTTGTGCAGATCAAATTTTGGAATCACCGATGTTTTCCTGTTGAATTTCCCTTTGGGTGTGAATTTAATTTTGATTCTGCTTAAATAATGATCCGAATCGATGTTAACACCTCTGCGCACTTGCACATCATGAATTTCCTTTTGGTAATCATATGATATTGCCACATGATCAATCTGAAATTCTCCTAAATGATGGATGGGTGATCGCCAAGTTTTTTGCTTTTTGGGATTCTTCCGGAGTGATGTTGACATAATTTTGAGGTTATTTTGTTGGCATAACTCAGTGAGACGTGTGCCATTTTTATTGGTGAATCTGTGGGCTGGATAGTCTCCCACTGTCCTCCTGTATTTGTATTCCCTGCCAAGCTGTGCATTGAAATCACCGAGTAGAATTTTCACCTCATTTTTAGGGATTTTGGCCATTTCTGTTTCAAGTTCTTCCCAGAATCTTTCTGTTTTTTCAGGCTCCTTTTTATTGTCTCCATTTGTTGGTGCATGCACATTAATAAAGGTGTATTTTTTGTTTGTATGCCTGATTCTTAAGGTCATAAGCCTATTGTTGATGGGTTTCACCTCTATTACTGAATCCAAAACTTTTTTGTCTACACAGAAGGCCATTCCTAACAATGCTGCTCCTTTACCAATTTTCTTGTTTGTTCCACTTTTGAAGATCCTATATAATTATTGTAATCCATCGTTTCTGAATCGGTGAAGCGTGTTTCTTGCAGGGCCAGAATTTGGATTTTCTGCTTTGTAAGTTCTGTTGTGAGATTGTGCAGTTTTCCTGTTTGAATCAGTGTCTGAATGTTGAATGTGCCAATGAAAGTGTGAGTCTTTCGTGGAAGTTTATCAGAGCACTCTGACTTGCTCTCTCATATTCGCCCAAGCTCCCCAGAATCCGAATGCTTGATTGCCACGTTAGAGTGGGTGGATTGTCCACCTGGGGTAATTTTGTCTTTACTTGTACGAGTCATGTCTGCTTGTAAGCAATCTTCTAGCTTTCGCTAGTGGTGTAGAACCAGGGATTGTTAGTTCCTGGAGCATATTTACAGCCGCACCTCTGGTGATCAGACGCTGACCACTTGCCGCTTGCTACAAGTCAGACGCGAAGTGGATTTGATTCGGTTCTTCTGCCCTCTCTGCCATTGGGATATGTCCTCTTCTGCCGTCGAGGCCGTTGACCATTTCTCTGTTTACCTCAGTTGATCCGCGGGTGCTTATTTGGCTAAGCCTTATTCACACCTGTCCTGCACATCTACAGGAGCTTCCCCTATGAGCCATATGGGACGCGCCGTGTCGGGGTTGAGGGCCCCCACTTTATTATTATTATTATTATTATTATTATTATTATTATTATTATTATTATTATTATTATTATTATTATTATTATTATTATTATCATCATCATCTCTTGTCCATAATGGAACTTTGTTTCATTTTATCCCATGGTAATGCATTTGTTGAAACAGGCTTTTCTGTCAATAAACATTTACGAGTAAAATATCTTTTAGAAGAACCCGTTGTGTTCCAGAGAATAATTTTTGATAGTGTGAAACACGTTGGTAGTTTGAGGAATGTTATTATCAATAGAAGTATGTTGATCTTGATCCGAGCTTCAAGAAAAAGGTATCGGTCATACCTGGAAAATAAAAAAGAAAGGCAGTCGGAAGAGGAAAAGAAGAAAATGGAGAAAAGGAAAATTGAATTACAATTGAAAGATTTGGAGGAAAAACAGAAAAAGTTGAAAACTGAAAGATAAAACCAGGATGCTGAAAATGAAAGGAAGAAGATAGTTCTAGAAAACATAAAACAACAACAGTAATCTTTTCGATATGTGCATACTTTTATTTTTCATTCCTATGTTTCCTCACTGATTTGTCTTCAAATTTGAAAACTGTTTTGAATATAGACCTAGACTAATTGAAATTCATTATATTCACCTACATTAGAAACAAAACTTAATTGCTTTTGATCTCAAGAGTGCTTTAAATCCACATGAAATAGTATTAAATTGCTGAGGTAATATTTTATTTTCATATTTGAATTACTCCTTGGAAATGATAAGGTAATTGTACATGTTAGGCCTACATGTTACCTTTAAACAATGTGTCTATATATAAAATGCCATCAGTGTAATTGTTTTTCCATAAATAATTGAAAAAAAGGAAGTGGATAGAGAATTAGGCCAGCTATGGGTATGGTGGAGGCTGGAATTTTCTTTTTTTGTTCTTTGTAAAACATACTGTTCAGTGAATTAACTTGTCGCTCAGTTTTCGTGAGTCAGGGAAATTTTTTGTAGTAGGTCAGGGAAAGTCAGGGAAACTTGAGAGAACATTTCTGTGAACACTATGAATATCTACCATTTCTAAAATGAGAGGAAAGTATTTTAAAAAATCCACAAGAGAAGAAATATGAAAACCTTTTTGCTGGGGCTTATAAAATAACAACAGTGCCCTGAAAGGCATAAAAAACACCAGACAACAGATACAAAAACATTTTCATCCGGGCCCATAAAAATATCAAAGTATTATTGCAGATCACACTCTTCTAAAACAAATGTTACTGGTGGTAGAATCCTTGCATTTTGGACCATTGGTTTTGTTTTAAACATTATTTTTTGGTCACACTCTTAGGTAACGAATTGGAGGTTCACTCGATCATGTGTGTCTGCGAGGAATGACTGTGGCCACCATTTTGAATCTGACAAGACTTTGACCAGCTCATGATCGAGTCAAAATTCAAAGGTGCAAGTTTCAATATTCATGCCACCTCTGCCCTCTTAAAATTGCCGATGCTAGTCCGGTCCATTTTGACAGATTTTAATTTTGTCTTCATTAGCAAGGAATTTTACGACTTTTTCCATATCCATAATTAGGCTATCACAAGACAAATAGGCACCACGCTAGTCAACTTCACAAGATTACGTTCCTAATCCAGATATAGGTTATCGCATATCACTACCCGTCACTACCACTCAACATAAAATAAATTTCTGACTTCTGAATGGAATGTGAAATACAAGCACAAATAGGCTCACTGTGTTATTCTGCAACCTCGCTACTAACCGGCAAGCAAAACTGAACATTCCTGAGGCTAACGGCTTGCTAACATCCTGTGAATTTCAAGTTTTCCCCGTAATCAAGCAACTGTGGCGACGGCCTTACTCGAGTTAGAAATCACGTTTCTTTTACGGGGGTGACAAGTAAAATTTTCAGGGCTATGAAAAATGTAATTGTACTAAGCAGTAATAACGAAAATTCGTGACGCGATAAGCGAGGTATTTTTATATAGATTTAATACAATGAGAATTGGGACTTCAAATTCACGACGTGCTAAGCAGGAAAACATGTTAATGAGGAATGCACTAATGAACTTTCCCTGTACTTAGCATTTATTACCAAGGTTGCAGGTGCCTAAAACTATTCAGCCATCTCAGCCATCATTTTTAGATAATAATAATAGTTCTAAGGCTTATATACAAATAGATATTTTTGTACAAGGTCTGGTGAAAAGATGTGATTTTTGAAATTAATACAAAAAGATGTACTTAAATGAATGTTGATGTTTACTCATTCATTGAAAAGAGACATTGTTGCCATTTAATAATAACCGGGAAGAAATGTATTGGAACAATAATTAAGTTTTGAAAAATAATACCTTCCAAATGATGTGCGTTTCTCACATATTGTACCATATCTTCTGATATCGTCAAAAGTTTGTGACAAATTGCTTCATTGTATGGGGTTTGGCATTGTAGACTTTCCCAAAAGAAAATAGCCACACACACACTGAGATTGGGCAAACGAGCAGGCCACGGAACATCACGATGATGGTAAATGACACGTCCAGTGAACATATTGTTTAAAACTGCCATTAAAGCCCTAGATGTGTGTGCTGTTGCACCATCTTGCAGGAACCGAAGTTGACCTGTATCAGTGCAGTGTCTGTGTAGTTCTGGTGCCAGGAAGTTGCTTAATATTTGCAGTGTAGCGATGCTCATGCAGGATGTGTGAGTTCATGTCTGACCAAAATTGAAAGTTCTGCTTATTCACATAACCGGAGATATGGAAATATGCCTCATCACGCATCATGATAATCACTCATCATTCCAGAATTTTCACTGAGAAAGCTTTTTGATCTTTGTAATCACAAGGACTCAACTTCTGCACAGCCACCAGTTTGTAGGGGAGGGGGGGACTTTAAATCCATATGTAGGATTCTTCCCTTTGACTGTTCAGATGTTGACTGTTTGACTGTTTAGATGCCGATGCAGTTGTCTGAAATTGTTAATCCATAGCAGTATCATGTTGTGGCAGGAAACTTGGCCATGTCAACCCGTATAGAAATGTTGCTGGAATTTTCACTGTGTAACAGTTAGTGTCAACTGTCTTAAAAAATATCTCCACTGCAAAAACCTGATGTCTAGCATTCCACAGCTTCCTCACAAATAAATTGCATGGAGTGTAGAGTCCATCCCCTCTTCTCCCGTCTGCGTGCGCCTTCCTAGCCAAAGCTACAGCCAGTCTAAAAATGTTGGATCTTTTGTCAAACCCTGTGTTATTAAAATAGGAAAAGTTGTGGTTTACCTTTGAGGAAGTGTGGTGAGGTCTTCATGAATAATTACGTTTTGTTGGTTTTTTTAAGTTAGTCTCATTTCACTTGGCATAAATCTGGAAAACTTTTGTGTTAATTGTAATACTGTAAGGCTTTTTGGAGCATACCTTGCTTTCTTCTCTTGCAACTTTTTTACTAGTTCAGCAGGAAAAGCAAATAGCTGTTTAGATTTTTTGTTTTGCCTGCTATATACACTGCATGCTAAAGTCACGGGATAGCTTTATTTAAATGAAATAGTTGGTGGCTCCACTGTACCGTGAGATCTTGGAAGTGTCCAGACCTGTATCAGATGTGATCTGACATCTCAAGAGCGAATATAAACACCGTCTGTGCTGATCAAGGCATGGCAACATGAATTATTGCCTTTCGAATGGGGCATGATAGCGTGGGCCAGATTGATGGAATATTCCATTGTTGAAGTTGTGCAGACATTTAACATTCCTCAGTTGATATTGTTCTGTCTATTTGGAATACCTCATGGAAGGCATTACCACCCACAGTGAACAGTGCGGTGGCTGACCACGGATGTTAAATTATCATGATTTGCGGCATCTGGCTAGAATTATCCATGGTAACACACAAGCCACACTGGCTGAAATCATATCTGCATTCAATGCAGGAGGTACCAGACATAAATCAGCAGGTCAGTGCAGCTTTCTTTAACGTCAGTGGGTTATGGTACCAATATAAATGGTCCATTATTGGACATTATAAATTTTCCAGCTAACTCATTCCTGTTTGCCAGCGTTTCGCCCCTGTGTGCTAGGCTGGGCTCATCAGTTGGTACCTAGCACACCTACCAAGACGCTGGCTAGTGCATACCGTGGAGGCCACTGAGTAGGCTAATTTTAGCCACCGGCAGTGCCAATGCACTATGAGAGACTTTGTCTCCTTATTATAAATTGATGCCTGCTTGGCCATCAGATGATATAGATGTTGATTCCCATAGGTGTGCTAGGTACCAACTGATGAGCCCAGCCTAGCACACGGGGGCGAAACGCTGGCAAACAGGAATGAGTTAGCTGGAAAATTTATAATGTCCAATAACGGACCATTTATATTGGTATTATAAATTTACTCATTCGGAACAAATATTTCAGATTCCCTATGGGAATCAACATCTATATCATCAGTGGGTTATGGAGCAAAAGTCCTACCAAAGTGCCTTTGTTAATACCACAGCACCGAGCACAGCATCTCACCTGGGCATGTGACGTTGCCAATTGGACCCTGGAAAACTAGCAACGTGTAGCTGGTCCAGTGAGTCTGTTCCAGTTGTTTCGAGCTTATGGTAGGGTTCGGATTTGGCACAGGTCCCATGAAACCATGGACTCCAGTCATCCATAAGGCACCGTTCAGGCTGGTGGCAGCTCCATAATGGTGTAGGGTGTGTTCATGTTGCATGTATTGAACCTGCTCATCTGCCTGAACAGATCAATGACCAGTGACTGCTACGTTGAACTGCTCGGTAACCACTTGCAACCCTTCATGGATTTCACGTACCCCTGAGATATTCTAGCAGGATAAGGTACCGTTTCATCGGGCCCAGGTTGTCCAGAATTAGTTTGTGGAGTGTTCTGGAGAGTCTCAAAGACATCTGCAGCTACCTTGTTCGCCTGATATGGATCCTGTCAAACATTTGTAGGACGTGGTGGTGAGACCCTGCATCTACAAATAGCAGCAAGCTGTGGGTAGCTATTCAGATGGCATGGGTCAGAATCTCTCCAACCAAACTCAATAGCTGCAGTCACTTAAGTGCGGCCAGTATCCAGTATTAAGGAGATAGTGGGTTCAAACCCCACTGTCGGCAGCCCTGAAGATGGTTTTCCATTTTCACACCAGGCAAATGCTGGGGCTGTACCTTAACTAAGGCCACAGCCACTTCCTTCCCACTCCTAACCCTTTCCTTCCCCATCGTTGCCATAAGACCTATCTGTGTCAGTGTTACGTTAAGCAAATAAGCAAATTGTAAAAAAAAAAAAAAAAAAAAAGACCCCTATCCCATGACTTTAGGCATGTCATTGTAAAAGTATGAATCCTTAATTTCCCCCCTTATAATATTAAAAAATTACTGTAATTGTTTTTGTTCTTTCCTAGATTTCTAAACATCTGCCTCCAGGCCATTGTTATGCAGTTACATCTGATCATTTGGATGAGCAGCTGAAAGAAGTTCTGCAGTATTTCAATGTTGTGTTATCAAAAGAAGATGTGTTCAGCAGATGCAAGGTAATAAATAGATGTTATAATAATGACTTTTGCTGGATAAAAGGCACATTTGCCCAAATCACAAATTGAAAAAAGTGTAACTTAAGATTAAAAGTATTAGCAATTGAGATGTGAAGCACATACTCTGCACTTTATTAGGAATGATTTATCATAAATTATACATTGCTCCGATAAACAGTAAACCTTAACCAGTAGTTTGAAGAGTATTCCTGAAAGTAGGGTCGATAAACTTCTCTGTCCTTGTGGTAAATCTATCAATTGTAACTACTTGGCAAAATTGAAATGCAAAATGAATTATTTGTAACTGGAATAAAATATAAATAACGAAATTGGGCACCACCTGCAAAAAATGTACGTGAAAGAATGCTTTCTTCCAAGGTGACAGTCATCAGGCTGATGAGGCTCCAAATTTGCTTCATTACTTTACATGCTACTATTTAACACTGAAAATAAATTTTGGTAGCATGCCAGGTTTTTCCTGACTTGACCAATAAAAGATTTATTATAAGTTTCACTACTAAAATTTACTCCCAAAACAAAGTAAAACAAAACAAACACCAACAATAATCATAATGTGATGAAACCAACTCGTTTTGCCGCTTACGAAAATAAACACCCATAAAAATCTACAAACATACATATTTCTGAAGGCCATGCTTCAGATTGATGATTTCATATGGGTTAGATGACTGTTCATTCTTAACCTTATTTACATGAGAAAAATAGCACCATTTAATTGCGGCCAGTATCCAGTATTCGGGAGATAGTAGGTTCGAACCCCACTATCGACAGCCCTGAAAATGGTTTTCCGTGGTTTCCCATTTTCACACCAGGCAAATGTTGGGGCTGTACCTTAATTAAGGCCATGGCCGCTTCCTTCCCACTCCTAGCCATTTCCTGTCCCATCGTCGCCATAAGACCTATGTGTGTCGGTGCGATGTAAAGCAAAAAAAAATAAAATAGCACCATTACCATGAAATCAATTTACCGAGTGTTGTAACTACACAAACAAACAATCCCAGTCACCTCACTATACTCGGTTATTTTTTTTTTTTAGAATTTATTTTACCGACACAGATAGGTTTGTGATTATTTTAATCATGTTGGTTCAGTCTTGTCCGTATTGACTTATATTCAATTTCTATGAAACACTTTTCCACCTTGTCAATTTTATTATTTTTATCTACCGTACATGTTTCGAGAGCTACTGCTCTCTTCTTGAGCGGTGCCAAACCATCAGACTAAATCCTTGAACTTGATACATTTGTACAATACAGTCATCAACAAAGCAAATTATACACAAATCTTGAAATCGTTAAAATATCTTTTGTGTCTAGACTGTTCACTTACACTTACTACGTCATTTAGTAAAAACTCGAAAAATATAATAATTTTCAAATCATAAAATGAATAAAACCTATTTAGTCACTATATACTAAAATTTAAAATCTGCTCTGCTCTTGAAACTTCTCCTTTCCTTAAATCCTTATTTACACCTAAAAAATAAAAATATTTCCTTGTGTCTAAACTGTTCACTTACACTTACTATGTCATTTAGTAAAAACTTAAAAAATAGAATAATTTTCAAATCATAAATTGAATAAAACCTATTAAGTTAGTCACTACTAGGTATATGCTAAAATTTAAAATACTTTCTGCACTGTTCTTGAAACTTCTCCTTTCCTATAGTCCTTATTTACACTGCTAAGTTCTAATACCTTTCATATAAATTGGAATTTCTCCTCTTAATCCTGAACCTAATGGAGAAAAGAAGAGTCAATAAAGGAAAACCTGCAGAATACAGAAAGATAAATGCAGACATCAGAAGAAAGATCAGGGAGGCAAAAGAAAAAGAAAAAGTGGAGCAATGTGAGGAGATTGAGTTCTATCAAAGTAGGTATGACAGCTTCAATGTACACAGGAAAGTAAGAGAAGTAACAGGGAAATACAGGAATGGCACTGGTGGAAAGTTAATAGATGAAGCCGGGAACTTGATGGTGGATTTAGAAGACAAGAAAAAGATCTGGGAATAAAATATAGAAAAGATTTATTTCGTGACACTAGATGTGCTTTTACACAAAATACAAATGAAATAAGCGGCACAGATATATTAGAAGAAGAAGTTCAAACAGCCATCAATCAGATGAAGGACGGAAAGGCAGTGGGACCAGATAAAGTAGAAGCAGAGTTCTTAAAACTGATGGATGAACATCATGTAAAATGGTTGACCAAAATTTTCAACCGAATTTATGTATCCGGGAATATTCCATCGGAATGGCTCAAATCAGAGTTCATCACCTTGCCAAAAAAGCAAAACACAAACCAATGTGGAGATTACCGCACAATAAGCTTGATGAGTCATCTCTTGAAAGTGTTCTTGAGAGTGATACACAGAAGAATATACAGACTATGTGAAGATCAGATAGCCCCTAATCAATTTAGGTTTATTAAAGCAGTAGGTACGAGAGAAGCTTTGTTCAGTGTGCAGGTCCTCTTTCAGAGATGTAGAGATGTAAATAAGAATGTATTTGCTTGTTTAATAGACTACCAGAAAGCCTTTGACTGTGTAAAACATGAAAAATTGATGGACATTTTGAGAAATATTGGAATGGAGGAAAGAGATCTGCGAATTATCAAGGCGCTGTACTGGAATCAAACAGCGGTGTTGCGTGTTGAAGGAGAACACACCGAAGCAGTCAAAATCCTGAGAGGAGTGAGGCAGGGATGTATCTTGTCACCTATACTATTTAATTTGTATTCAGAATACATATTTAGAGAAGCCTTGGAAGATATAGAAGAAGGAATTTTGATAAATGGAGTGAGATTAAACAACATCCGGTATGCTGATGATACAATTGTATTTGCTGATACTATCCAAGTGCTACAATCACTAATGGATAGAATTGTAAGAGTCAGCAGCCAATACGGGCTTGAAATAAACACCGCAAAGACAAAACTCATGGTTATAAGTAAGGAAAATATTTCCGGAATAAACTTGGTTATAAATCAAAAGAGTATAGAAAGGGTAAAACAATATTCATACCTTGGAACCATAATAAATGAAGACTGGGATTGCTCACAAGAAGTCAAGGTACGCATTGGAAAAGCAAGAAGTGTGTTCCAGAAAATGAGTAATGTGTTTAAAAGCCACAATCTAACTTTAGAGACTAAAATCAGACTTCTGCACTGTTATGTATTTCCTGTTCTTTTATATGGTGTAGAGACATGGATCTTAAATAAAAACACAGAGAAGAAGCTGGAGGCCTTTGAAACATGGCTTTATAGGCAGATCCTGAGAATATCTTGGACCCAGAGAATTACAAACGTGGAAGTAATGAGAAGGATGAACACAACACCTCAGTTGTTCAAGATAGTGAAATGCCGAAAGCTGCAGTATCTGGGACATATAATGCGCAACACAGATAGATACAACCTACTCCAAAAAATACTCCAGGGGAAAATCAACAGCAAAAGAGGTCCTGGAAGAAGAAGAATATCTTGGCTTGATAATCTTAGAGGCTGGTGCAATATGTCATCAGTTGAACTGTTCCGCGCTGCCACAAATAAGACGAAAATAGCCATCATGATCGCCAACATCCGAAACGGATAGGCACTGAAAGAAGAAGAATCCTGTCTGACCATGTGAGCCATTTTTAACCGTCAAGTTTCTGCTGGTAGCAAGCAGAGAAGCAAGGACATGTTTGTTTGATTCAGACAAGTGTAATGTTTTAATTTTGACAAATTTGTTACCAGCATGTTCATGGATTGAGTGTCAGCCACCTCGTGCTTGGTGTCACCTCGGGATGGCTCGTCCACAATCACGCTGCCTTGTCGCTCAGTCTTGGCTTCAAATACCCATGGCATTCTATTCGTGCGCCACGTCCTTCCTGCAGTTGGACTCAGTAGACGGCTCTCAGTTGGTGGACATGCCGTGTTCATCGAATTCTCCCACAACCTCCTTGCAGGTCAAACATGGTTGGGGGCTGTGTCGTACTTCCACCTTCTGTCCACGTAGTCTGGTGATCGGGTTCTCCATTCTCTTCTCTGTCATCAATCTGGTTTAGAACTGGGTCCAGCATGTTCTGCAGGAAGTGATTTCATCGTCCTGTGAGGTTTCCACAATCATGACACGGAAGCTGCTGCTCGTAGGGCTTCATTCATGTCTCCACGGCGGTCTTACACTCATGCAGGGCACTTGCTTCCTCCGCTGGGCCTTGAATTCCACAACCGCGAGCATCACTTTGGAGCACTTCTCATACAGTTCGTTGTCGCCCTGCACGACATCACTCTTCATGTCGGTTTTGAGAGAGCTCACTTCATTTTCTGACTTTAACAATTCGCCCTTCAGTTCACTTAATTTACGCTTAAGTTCGCACACAATCATATGTCTGAGTTCATCATAGCTGAATTTGATTTCACTTATGATTTCCCTCTGGAATTGCAAGATAAGAGCCTGGAACTGTTTTGCATCCATTTTGTCACACTCTGGAGATTTCTCTAAGTTCCAAAATACGCTACCAGAATCTTGACTCTGACACCAGTTTTACCCTAACAGTTTATCCACTAGTTTATCATACTTGTCAGTCCCACTTCTGACACCAGTTGCAATGTGTTGGCTGGTTAAATAAATGAAGGCAGAACCTGGTAACATTCTACTTCTAAAATTTATTACCTATTTACTAAGTCTACACATTAACAAACAGCACTACCGAGCTCACAGCTTACACTCATGACACACAATTTCACATTACGCGCTCTCTCTTATTCTCACTGTTTATTTACACTAATGCACACAGTCTCTGATCACTCGAACTAAAAGTCACTCAGTCAAAGTCCTCTCATTGCCGCTATCACAGCCCACCATTCGTAGCCTACGCACGACAGCCTCACCGCTCAGGATGATGTGCTCTGCCCGCACTCTGCAATAGAACTCTGTTCACAGCCCCATACCGACCTTCCAGTGTTCTCTTCTACCCTATTCTAGAACACTCGATGTTCTCTTCCATCAGCTGGTCCAAGAGACACACAAACACATCGCCAGGAATACAGAACGAGTCCTCAGCTTCATATTTTATTGGTTTTAAGTTGAATTTTATTATCTGGTTCGTAAATCTGCGCTTTTTAGAGTAAATTTTAGAAAATTGGGAGTTAGATTATTGGTTATGATTTGTTTGAGAAACTTAATATATTTTCCAGTTTTGACAATCTTAGTTTATAGGCCTAAGTATAAATAAGCCTTTTTTTCTTGCCTGGTTGGCTTTCAAATCATAAGTTATGTAATAGTTTGTGAATACCAATAAATAATACTAATAATTAACTATAATCATTGCCCCATGCTTGGTTGCAATTTGTAACTTTACTGTTAATAATAATAAAATAAATGACTGAATAAATTAAATTACTCAAAAACTTAATAAAAATAATTAATCGAAATGTCAGTAGTATGGGCGCCAGAGTTCACCAGAATGGATCCCTTGAATTTAAATAGACCATGATAATTCTTTATCTCCTATGGCATGTACATAATGTTGCGTGCTGATACATCTGCTACAGGCCTTACCTAACCTTCTGAAAATGACTAAATAGGTAGGAACTGCACCTAGGTTCATCAATAACTCCACTGATTCTAAAATAACTAATTATATTCTCAATAAAATCCGTGCATGAGCACCTCATCAACACACCACAATATACATATAACACACACACAAAACATTGCTGGAAGACTCCATATTTACAACAACAAGAACAATGAAAACAATGGGAAAACTAAGGCACCATTTGTAGTTAGTCCGTTGAACAATGTACATATATGTAGATAAGAACCCTTCACTGTCTCTGTATCAACACGACTTGCCGATTCTCATAATCGGCACTTATTATTTCACACAGATACTGTACCTCTTAATACTGTGTTCACTGACTTTAACACTTGTTTTCAAGATATATACATTTGAGCAACACACGCTTGTCGTTCCTGAACATAAATTATGGAAAGTCTGAGATATAGCACCTCCCAGTTTTCAACATCATGTAATACGAGACTGCCACAAGTGCTACAATACATAGTGCCTAAGTACTCCACAATTGCCGGTCAGCCACGTTCCACAAACATAAAAAGACTATCTTCCACAAACAATGGAAGTCTAGTCCAGTATAGTGCAGCAGTGTCACTCCAGTACCGTATATCCAGTTTCACTCCCGTATCGTGTGTCAGCCCTACATCATTCCCGTACAGTGTGTCTTCCTTCCCGCCATTTGATCACATGCTAAATAGACATCAGCATTCCCCTTCCTCTTACATAATACGTCAAGATTGATCCTGGCCATCCAATCATGGTAGATCCTCTTGTCAAGACCACGCCCTGAACTTCTTCTTGGTCCCAAGACAATAACAGGCTCTGGGGTGTTTCACATGAGTCATAGAACTTTCCGACTACAACAACAAGTCCATCTCATCAAACACTGGGATATACACATGACTCATGCAAAGTTTCCAAGTTCAATATAGCAATGTTTTCCCAGCCGTTGTACAAAACCAATTACTCATACCACATATGGAGACCTTCCAGCTTACAAATATTAATGACAAAATATACAACTGAATAATAATAATAATAATAATAAATCAAATACTGACAATAATATCTCTCACTTCTACATATAGTGCGAGGGTGTGATATATGTACTATCACAGTTATGAATTTCATTATGGTCCGTATTGACAATTGATCACTATCAAAGTGTAGAAAAGGGTCCACCTATTCAGTACTATTAGTTTAATATAGTGTCCTGTATAACTGGAACTAGTTTCGACCCCACAGACATTGGGTCATCTTCAGCCGTGGTCCAATTGGAAAACATATGCTCACATACAACCAATAATAAAGAAAACAATCTGGTATGTCTCAATTTAAAATCCAAGTCTAAAACATTGATGAAGTCCAACAACACATCCAAAATTGAAACCAAATAACACATCAAAACTGCTGCGGCTTGTGGCGAACTATGTCTTCGCTCCTACAGCAACCAAACATTCCTGAGTTGATCTGGGAGTTGGCATTCCCCATCTGTATAGTTGAGCTACTTGATTAATAAATATTATGACTCATATTATTCTTGAAAGCAACTTGATCAATAATCCCTCTGTTGTCCTGCTGAGCCTAACACAGAGGGAGATTTTCTTTCAGGTTTTCTCACTTAGCCTTTGAGGTCCAGTCACCTCAACCTACAAGGCATCAGGTTATACTCTTACTAATCCCTGAATACAGGGCCGCTTCTTCCACCATCTCCACCGTACCAAAGTCTATCTTCTCTGCTGTAGATGTTGAAGTATTCATTCATAACCCTGAGCTGAGCTGGGACCCTTACCATATGCTTCATACAGATCAGTATGCACTGGGACTCGTGTAGACAGGGGCACCACTCCCTGGGCAGGACTGCCTCCGAAAAAGGTCCCTACCCGCTACCAAAATTACACATATTGTTTTGTTATGTTTTGTCCCTTGTCACAACCTTTAGCTGTGAGAAGTTTTTGTAAATAAAATGGAATTCATTCCTGAAGTTTTGCCCAAGGGTTTTGTTACATTTTGTATGTAATGGAAGTGAAACAATGATGTGTAGATATATTCCAAATGCTTATTTGTTTCATTTCCATTACTTGAAATAAGTATGTTTTCCCCCCACACTATTTTGGATGGACAAGAGATGATAATGCTGCCTTTGTTTCTGAACAGTATCCTCTCTCCTACATTATTTGATTTTGAAAACTGCTTCCCATCGGAGATAGTCCCATGGGACTCCGTATACTCTCAAAAATTATTTATGATCCATGTACATTCGTTTCATTTATGAATGGGATGAATTAATATTTGGTATGATTTTTTCAGCACTACTGTGACAATTTCGCCTTCTAAAGATTGGGATAATTCAAATTTCTTCCAAAACAATTCAAAGAATTTAGGAATCACACTGCGAAAACCTATTAGAAGTCCTATTATTTCTAGGTGTTTCAGATAATATTTTTCCTTTGAAATATCCAGTTGTTGGCTCATACTGCACCTGCGCAAGAATAGTGACACAACTCAAAAATGAACGTTTTCGAGAAAACAAATTTAAAAAATAATTAAAACACCATATCAAATCAGGGATAATATTTTATCAAACTATTTGTACATGATAATATTTAGCATATGTTACATCATATTTTCACAGTTTCAATGAAATAAATCACAACTAAGAAGTGTCAATGTTCTTGACTGACGATGTTCAGTATGCTGAAGTGGTATAATGCCGTTTGTGATATTTTGCAAGAAAGGAAGAAATTACACTTATGACAGTTTTCTAGATTGAAAGAGTGATTGTTTATGCATATTGTGCAGTGGCAGCTGGTGATATCTGAAGCTGACTGTTGCACCAAAATTTTCAGTGTAACGTTTTAATATGAGAAGCTTACAGAAATAACAAGAAACTCTATTATCATTAAGTAATGAACTTCATTCCTATTAAAACTGAAATATATCTGACAGTTAAAACACAGAAAATAAGAGGCTAATTATACAGTATAACTACAGTTATTTTTTATCTCACTTGAATTTAAAATTTGCTCTCCTGTTTTCATTGAAGCAAAATGTTGGTCCACGAACCTACTGTGCTGGCGTAGCAGGGGAAGAGGTGATACTCCCACATGGCACGTCTCAGGTGGTGGATAGGGGGATACTAACCGGCTTGCCGGAGGACTTGAGGGAAATAAAATACCTCTCACGGACCAAACACACAACCCCCTGTGGGTGGGGGACGCAGGCGAAGAATACACCCACGGTATCCCCTGCCTGTTGTAAGAGGCGACTAAAAGGAGCGACCAAGGGATGATTGTATTAGTTCCATGAAACTACTTGTGATTAGTACCACCATGCGGGGAAGACCATGGGTCGCTTTTACTTGCGTGTAGTACCACTATGTTAGGTTCAAAATAGGTTTGTGATTAGTAGCTACAGAGTGCATTGCCGGCTTTTACAGTACCTGTGATTAGTACCACTTTAGGAGCAACGCCATGGGTAAGCGACACCATGGTTCTGGCTTGCCTATAATTAGTACCCTCTATATGAGGAACACCATGGGGTAGTGCAGGTCCCTATGATTAGTACTCGTATGTGATGAACACCATAGGTTTGCGTTGCCTGTAAATGGCGCTGCAATGTGAAAAACACCATAGGTCTGTATTACATGTGCAAATTTCATTACCTGTGAGTAGTACCATAATGTGTGGAATACCGCGAGTCTACGCTACTTTCGATTAGTACCGCAACATGACAAATACCATGGTTCTACTTTCCTAGCGATAAGTACCATTATGAAGGGCCGATGACTTGGATTTTGGACTCCTTTAGACTACAAGCATCATCGATTCAGTATTCTGCTATAGAGGCAGTCCCTTGGTCAGTAATACTGTTGTTTTACGCCAGTTTCTCTGACTGTGAGGCGTTGCGGGTTTGATCCACTGATTGTTTTAAATTCATATCCATCCATTCATTCCTCATCCTCATGTTTTGAATTCTAGTCAGTGGAGGATTATGGACTTTTAATTTTTCATTACATTTCGTCTCATTTCATACCATTAGGGGCTGATGACCTAAATGTTAGGCCCCTTTAAACAACAAGCATCATCATCAGCATCAAAATATTGGTAATATTGTGGTTGGTCCAGTATGGCGTATCCTAGTAGCATGGAAAAGAAATTACTGTTGGGAGAGGGGAGAAAGCAGGAATGAAACCATACTACTTATTTGTACAATCCATTGGGGACATTTGGAATTGTTTCTTGATAGTGGGTTTACTGGTCTTGTGCAACACCCGAGGATCGATACTGGTGTGTGTGCTATCTGATGCTACGTACAGGCTTAGGTTTGTCCCTGCTGAAACTATATGGCGCCACACTGTCCGCCAGAAGTTGCCGTAGGAAAGCAAACCCCCTGAGTTTGATTCAAAG
This sequence comes from Anabrus simplex, assembly GCF_040414725.1. Classification (NCBI taxonomy): domain Eukaryota; kingdom Metazoa; phylum Arthropoda; class Insecta; order Orthoptera; family Tettigoniidae; genus Anabrus; species Anabrus simplex. The sequence goes on along the minus strand of NC_090268.1, from coordinate 340,058,015 downwards.
CTGGCAGCGTTTATTGGTCCATTATGAAGCATTAGTACAACATCGAACGACCCAAGATGATTTTAACATATACAGTATATGTTAGGTTTATTAAACTAAAAAATTAGAAGAAAAGATGACAAATGTAGTGTAAAATTATTGGGAGTTGTGCAGCACTGCAACAACACCACACACCATCCCTGACATGGTGCATGTCATAACTAAAGAACAACATTTTCTTGAGTTGTGCCACTATTCTTGCAGGGGTGCTACATGTTTTTCTTTTCAGCATTTACTTCTTCTAGCTGATTTCTTTAATGACATTTTCTGCGACTTGCAGAAATTCATAATAGCTTAGGCTTTTTGTTTCAGTTGTGCAATGGAAATGAATTTGCAAAAGTGTCCCAAGCAACGATGAAGAAACTGGTAGCAGCATCTCAAAGACTCTCAAATTCTCTTACGGTTGATGAAGCAGACTCTAAGTGGGATGGTGATGGGTTCTCTAGTGAAAGTGATGCTTGTTCAGATGAAGGCTTAGCAGGTCCAAGTATCCGTTACGATCAACGGCAGACTCCAGAAATAATTGAAGGTGTTGATATTAATAGGTGTCTTACAAAGAAAGGTGTTTCCATTCAGGTAACTGGCATTCCTTCACAAAGGCTTGAAGAACTATCTGAGTTTAATATATGTGAAACGTGTGGAAAATGCTACTGGGATGGGACTCACTTACATAGGTACATGAATTCTACACTACGAGATCTTGTCTGAATCATTTGCAGTACTATTTTGAACTTTGCTACCGATATAAAGCTCTATGAGTATTTACTACATAGAATTACAGTTTATGTTTATTTAGTTTTATAATGCAGTCTTGTTGTAAACTGCAGTTCATATGACTTGTAAACATACATACGTTTAGTGTATTTTGTTTACAAATAATAAAGGGAAGACATTCATGAAGAATAGAACAGTAGTTGTTCAACAGGTATGTTTGAATATGTCTTATTGAAAGCTTCAACAAACTGGGAAGTCCTGATTTTTGTTTCCTAATGTCTTTTTAGTTAATTTAGTATGAAAATATATTATACCAAATATGAGACATAAAATATGATTAGAATGTGTGTGAATGGGTTTAATACTTTATACACTTTATATTTTCATTTTTATTTGCTGTGAATTTATGGATATTTGACTTTTTTAATATTTGTATACTGTGCAGACATTAGGTTATGTAATTAAATTTTTTATAGAGATGACTTTGTTTTATTGATGTATGTGTTGGACTTATATTGTTCTATTCTTTTCTGTGTCACTTCGTTGAATATTATGCATTCACCCAAGATTACTTGCTCCTTTTGTAAACTTTCCTTTTAGCATTATCATTTTCTCCATACCTTTTTTCTTTTTTTTTTTTTTTACATCTTATAGAAGTAGGGGATGTAAAGGTTGGCCTTTAATAGGATATGCCATTTAAATTGTATTTGTAAGGAAGAAAAACATTTAGAGATTGCAGTGAATATGAACTTTAAATTTCTATCTTATCTACTTTGCTTTATTGACTTGATCATATAAATACAGATCTTTCAATTTTAATCATCCTGTTTTGAATGGCCACTCTTTCCTATGTTGTAATGATGGAGTACTTGATGATGCATATTTTCGATAATATACATCTTCATATAAGCATAAGACTCAGAAAGAATTATTTTGCCCAGATAACAGACATCTGTCAGTGGTGTCACAGTATCAACATCTCTCAGGTTCCGTTGTGACAATTCAGCTGAACCGCTCATTGACACCAGGCGGGTAGACAGTTCTTTAGGGAGTGAGTTGGGCAATTTTTTTTGACAAGGTTAAGTCATGGAAATTTTGTGCAAAAACAGAGCTGGCATATTTCTTTTCTGTATATATACATTAGTAGATTTTTCCAATCCTTTATTTATATGTGTCAAATCAGGTTGCAGCAAGTTAAAATGCACTGTACTTTGTTGTTGCTCCTTTATTCACAGTGCCCAAGATGAAAAGATCTGTTGGTGAGATATGAAGCGTCTTCTTCTTCTTCTTCTTCTTCTTCTTCTTCTTCTTCTTCTTCTTCTTCTTCTTCTTCTTCTTCTTCTTCTTCTTCTTGAGACTCCGTCCAGCCACTGAACCCGATTGATAAATACAGTGCTTATATTAAAGGCCTTATAGAATAAATTATTCAACTAGGGAAGGACATAACCATTAAAGTCGGGTCAGATGACTGGCTAGATAGTAAAAAATAGCAGTAGCATCACAATGCACAGGGATACAGGGTATTATATCTTCCCACCAGTGTGATTCATCATGGCATTTAACTACCTGAAGGCAATGGACAAGTGACTCTGCCAGTTGATCTGTAGGGCTATATAATAGGCAAGAGACACTGAAGGGCAGTTGAAAACCCATTTCATTATTTTCTGAAGAAAATTGTTCCACTGATGATTGAATTTCTCACACTGGAACAAAATATGATTGGAAGTACCGACTTCTTTACCACATTCACAGATATTCGAATCGAATCAATTACCTTTTTTCTAAATAAATGTTGGGGAGTACAGGCATGATTGAGTCTTATCTTATTATGTATTGTGGTTATATGTTGTCTTGTGTAGGAACCAGGTATGTTCCCCGCTGTCAGCAGAGAGATGGCGTGGAATGACATTAGTAGACGAATAAGTTTGAGTGGCGTTTATAAAAGTAGGAAAGATCACAAAATGAAGATAAAGTTGGAATTCAAGAGGACAAACTGGGGCAAATATTCATTTATAGGAAGGGGAGTTACGGATTGGAATAACTTACCAAGGGAGACGTTCAATAAATTTCCAATTTCTTTGAAATCATTTAGGAAAAGGCTAGGAAAACAACAGATGGGGAATCTGCCACCTGGGCGACTGCTCTAAATGCAGATCAGTATTTATTTATTGGTTGGTTGGTTGGTTGGTTGGTTGGTTGGTTGGTTGGTTGGTTGGTTGGTTGGTTGGTTGGTTGGTTGGTTGGTTGGTTGGTTGGTTGGTTGGTTGGTTGGTTGGTTGGTTGGTTGGTTGGTTGGTTGGTTGGTTGGTTGGTTGGTTGGTTGGTTGGTTGGTTGGTTGGTTGGTTGGTTGGTTGGTTGGTTGGTTGGTTGGTTGGTTGGTTGGTTGGTTGGTTGGTTGGTTGGTTGGTTGGTTGGTTGGTTGGTTGGTTGGTTGGTTGGTTGGTTGGTTGGTTGGTTGGTTGGTTGGTTGGTTGGTTGGTTGGTTGGTTGGTTGGTTGGTTGGTTGGTTGGTTGGTTGGTTGGTTGGTTGGTTGGTTGGTTGGTTGGTTGGTTGGTTGGTTGGTTGGTTGGTTGGTTGGTTGGTTGGTTGGTTGGTTGGTTGGTTGGTTGGTTGGTTGGTTGGTTGGTTGGTTGGTTGGTTGGTTGGTTGGTTGGTTGGTTGGTTGGTTGGTTGGTTGGTTGGTTGGTTGGTTGGTTGGTTGGTTGGTTGGTTGGTTGGTTGGTTGGTTGGTTGGTTGGTTGGTTGGTTGGTTGGTTGGTTGGTTGGTTGGTTGGTTGGTTGGTTGGTTGGTTGGTTGGTTGGTTGGTTGGTTGGTTGGTTGGTTGGTTGGTTGGTTGGTTGGTTGGTTGGTTGGTTGGTTGGTTGGTTGGTTGGTTGGTTGGTTGGTTGGTTGGTTGGTTGGTTGGTTGGTTGGTTGGTTGGTTGGTTGGTTGGTTGGTTGGTTGGTTGGTTGGTTGGTTGGTTGGTTGGTTGGTTGGTTGGTTGGTTGGTTGGTTGGTTGGTTGGTTGGTTGGTTGGTTGGTTGGTTGGTTGGTTGGTTGGTTGGTTGGTTGGTTGGTTGGTTGGTTGGTTGGTTGGTTGGTTGGTTGGTTGGTTGGTTGGTTGGTTGGTTGGTTGGTTGGTTGGTTGGTTGGTTGGTTGGTTGGTTGGTTGGTTGGTTGGTTGGTTGGTTGGTTGGTTGGTTGGTTGGTTGGTTGGTTGGTTGGTTGGTTGGTTGGTTGGTTGGTTGGTTGGTTGGTTGGTTGGTTGGTTGGTTGGTTGGTTGGTTGGTTGGTTGGTTGGTTGGTTGGTTGGTTGGTTGGTTGGTTGGTTGGTTGGTTGGTTGGTTGGTTGGTTGGTTGGTTGGTTGGTTGGTTGGTTGGTTGGTTGGTTGGTTGGTTGGTTGGTTGGTTGGTTGGTTGGTTGGTTGGTTGGTTGGTTGGTTGGTTGGTTGGTTGGTTGGTTGGTTGGTTGGTTGGTTGGTTGGTTGGTTGGTTGGTTGGTTGGTTGGTTGGTTGGTTGGTTGGTTGGTTGGTTGGTTGGTTGGTTGGTTGGTTGGTTGGTTGGTTGGTTGGTTGGTTGGTTGGTTGGTTGGTTGGTTGGTTGGTTGGTTGGTTGGTTGGTTGGTTGGTTGGTTGGTTGGTTGGTTGGTTGGTTGGTTGGTTGGTTGGTTGGTTGGTTGGTTGGTTGGTTGGTTGGTTGGTTGGTTGGTTGGTTGGTTGGTTGGTTGGTTGGTTGGTTGGTTGGTTGGTTGGTTGGTTGGTTGGTTGGTTGGTTGGTTGGTTGGTTGGTTGGTTGGTTGGTTGGTTGGTTGGTTGGTTGGTTGGTTGGTTGGTTGGTTGGTTGGTTGGTTGGTTGGTTGGTTGGTTGGTTGGTTGGTTGGTTGGTTGGTTGGTTGGTTGGTTGGTTGGTTGGTTGGTTGGTTGGTTGGTTGGTTGGTTGGTTGGTTGGTTGGTTGGTTGGTTGGTTGGTTGGTTGGTTGGTTGGTTGGTTGGTTGGTTGGTTGGTTGGTTGGTTGGTTGGTTGGTTGGTTGGTTGGTTGGTTGGTTGGTTGGTTGGTTGGTTGGTTGGTTGGTTGGTTGGTTGGTTGGTTGGTTGGTTGGTTGGTTGGTTGGTTGGTTGGTTGGTTGGTTGGTTGGTTGGTTGGTTGGTTGGTTGGTTGGTTGGTTGGTTGGTTGGTTGGTTGGTTGGTTGGTTGGTTGGTTGGTTGGTTGGTTGGTTGGTTGGTTGGTTGGTTGGTTGGTTGGTTGGTTGGTTGGTTGGTTGGTTGGTTGGTTGGTTGGTTGGTTGGTTGGTTGGTTGGTTGGTTGGTTGGTTGGTTGGTTGGTTGGTTGGTTGGTTGGTTGTAGTCTCCAAAATATAAAAAAAATGTTTGCCTTTATACTGAGACGCACGTTTTCAGTTTTCAATCCAGAGCTTCCATAACTGTTCCACCACTTCTTCCCATAAATCTGGTACTGCTAAATGATATGCTAAGCCTGTTGAGAGGATCCTGATAGTTTTCACCTTTTTAAGAATGGGGATAGTTATAAATTCATTCCATGAAGGCAAGAATGGTTTGATATTCAAGGATGTTATTAAATTTCTCAATAATGGACTGTTCTGCCTTCTGAGGCAGGTCTTGTAACATATTGTAGGAAATGTTGTCTGGACCAGGGAAGAATTATTTATAGAATTTAATGCTAAATTAAATTCACTCTCGGTTATGGGAATTAATAATGTGGAAAATCTGTCAGAAAAATTGGACACACAATATTGGAAGGAGGGTTCGATGAAATCTGGTGTTATGTTTCGATAAAACTGAATTAATACTGGGCTATTGTATGCAGGAGAAAGGTTTGAGTCTATCAGATTATTATGCATATTTGTAATTGCTGCCCAAATTTCTCTTGTAGATTTTTGCCTATTTAAGGATGATGCGTACTGTTTCCAGGAATTTCTGCATTTTTGATTTTAAATATTTGGATTTTTGCTACTGTACTTTATATGTTAAGTATGTAGTCAACGTCCCCTCTCTTTTGTAATTGTTAAAAGCTTGTTTTCTATTCCTAACTAAGGGTTGTATTCATGAACGAGACTTTGACTTCGACTTACGTAAGTTCACTTAGTTGAGTTTCGTGGAAGTCTGTTTCATAGACGCAACTTTTACAAAGTAGACTCTGGCGTAAGTAGACTTTGGTAGGTTACGATGTGAAGAATTAGATATGAAGTTGGCAATGAAAACAATGGAAGAGCACTGTAGCATCTCCCATCACTCAATGTTTTTTCTTAATAAAGAGGCAGAAGAAGAAATTCACCTGTTTCCTGCGTTATAGATCGCGTTATAGACTCTAAACTCAATCCAATCCAGTTAATACAGTTAATTTTTATTTCTCGACGATGGATGGAAAGAAAAAAAATTGCCAGCCTTCAACAACTATGAAAGGGAGGTGTTACTAGAACTAGTGAAAGAGAAGAAAGGTAGCCTATAGTTGAAGTCGAAATCAATAAACTTCATCTCGTGGTTGACTATGCCCTGACAATTGAAACTAAAAATCCCTTTCCTATTACGGAATACCTCAGCATGGTTGCCACCTGGACTTATTATTGGTATATGGGTGCAATCTATAGCTCCAACCACTCCAGGGAAACGGGATCTTTCATACACACGTCGCGCATTATTTCGACATTCAGCTTCATTTGGGAACGAAACAAACTGTGGTCTCTTTCGGGCAGTCAGGATCGATATTCTTCTGATTATTCTACATACTGAGGGCTGGCTTACTCCTCGTAAATCAGCGGAATCAATTTGGAATTTACCTGAAAACCATGGAAGTGTGAAAGGCTATTGTATTTACCATAAGAATGCATTAATCTGTACTGATCATCCCTTAACCTAACTAGATAACACGATGCGTAGAAAGTGCAAAATGTGCGCTATAGTAACAATAATTCTACTCTTACCTGTAGCATAATGTCTTAACGACCGGGCGATTTGTCCGTGCGGTTACGGGCGCGCGGCTGTGAGCTTGCATCTGGGACATAGTAGGTTCGAACCCCACTGTCGGCAGCCCTGAAGATTGTTTCCCGTGGTTTCCCATTTTCAAACCAGGCAAATGCTGGAGGGCTGCACCTTTATTAAGGCCACGGCAGCTTCCTACCCATTCCTTGGTCTTTCCTATCCCATCGTCGCCATAAGACATCTGTATCGATGTGACGTAAAGCAAATAGAAAAAAAATCTTGACGAAATTAGCAACTGTATCATTGGAGGTATGAGTGATCCTTGATTATTATGTTTCTGTAATTCGTCTTCAAACATCGTTAGTACATCTAATACTGTACGTTTGTCGAATCTATATCGTTTTCTGAACTCATTTTCTATATAAAATTGAACTGGGTTCCGTGCATCTCTTATAATACGCCGAGGATTTGGCACAACGTACCTACTGAATAATTTCCTGGATCTCTTCAATTTCGTCTACAAAATGAACTGCATCGGCAATACCTGCCATTTTATTATTTTTCTGATCTCAGAGTCTACTTAAGTACGGAACATCGGCGACTTGGAAATAAAGTCGCCATCTAAGTTTACTTACCTCCAAGTAGCGATCATGAAATGGAAATGGCGACTTACCGCCTTCTAAGTCTAAGTCTAAGTCAAAGTCTTGTTCATGAATACGACCCTTTTAAAGTATCACATTCTTTATCCCACCAATGAATTTTGTTTGTCCTGGGTTTTATAAATTTTTGGTCAGTGGGATGATACCTGTTTAGATACATCTGTATCACCTTTAATACATCCTCATATGTAAAGATATCCTTTTTTTGAATTAGAAATTTGTTCACTGGCAAATTGTTTAAAAAAGTCATAATCTAATGACCGTGTATTTCTTACGGCCTGAACTAATCTTGATTGATTACAACCTGTTCTAGTCATATCGATGATAATAGGAAAATGGTCACTTCGGCATGGATCAGTAGTGACCCTCCATGTTAATTTATGCATAAGATCTACTGTACAAACAGATCAACTGCACTTTTTTTTAACATTAGGGGCAGTAAGTCTTGTCGGTGATCCATCATTGAGTAAAGACAGATTACGTTGAAAAATTATTTTTCCGATATTATTACCTTTCGGACAACATACTTCACTACCCCATACAGTGTTATGGGCATTGATAAGTTAGAGAATTATGAATTAAAATGCATGTACCACCTGCACAAGCACCATTTGCCCATATGATTGAAAAACTTTTTAAATTAAATATAAAATGTGGTTTCAACCATGTTTCACTTAAGAGAAGTATCTGTGGATTAAACAGTTTTATTAGTCCTATTAATTCGTGTCTCTTACCTAAAATACTCATACAGTTCCACTGTAGAATTCTCATGCTTCTACCTCAAATGAGTGACCTAATAATTGAATAATGTCATCATGTAGAGCCTCGAGTAAATGGGTCCATTGGCTATTATGCCCTAGCTGCTCCATTAACAGCTCAAATTTCTTGGAACATTCGTGAAGTTGCAGATTTACCTTCTTACTTTGACTAACAGAGTGTGCAAGATTGATACTCTATGCTACATCTGGAGTGTAATCACCCCTCCCCTGAGCTTCCTGCTCTAGAGCTCGTACAAAAGGTGATGCAGTTAATTCCATATTAGAATGGGCACATTTATTAACCATTGAGCTGTTAAAATCAGTCCTATGTATTTTGGGTGTTGCTAAGATGTTCTGATACGCCTTTCTGTCCTACTCTGGTTTCGTAAGTTGACTGGTTATGATTGCTGTAAATTTCCTTTTCCTACTAGAAATTCCTTCCACTTGACTGGAAGAACTACAAGGTAGGGGAGGAAATTGTTGCAGAACACTTAACGGATGGACCTGGTTTAAAATATTACCAAAAATTTATTAGGATCAACCTATTCAATACAATTGAATTAAAGTGATGTACATTTCAATACGGACCAAACATGAAATTTGCAACATGTAAAGTGAACCTGGTTTATAAATGCATCGGACTGAAGTATCTCAAGAGAATGACTTGTTCTCAATATTCATTCCTTTTGGAACTTCTTTTGCTTTTGGTGTTCCGAACATCCTTCTGCCCCAGATGGATGATTACCTGCACAGTGTATGTATTTGAAAAATTGTTGAGAACAATCTATTGTATCATGAGGTAAAAGCACATTTTGCATAACGTGGTTCATGAGCTCTCCAATTTCTAGCCACATGGCCATAATGGTGGTGAAAATACAAAGGCCTTAACTTCCAAAATTACATTAAATATAGACACTTTATGTGGTAGCTGTTGACTTTGAAAAATGATCTTGAAGCTGTAGGGACACAATCTACTTGATCGTTAGTGAAAACCTTTCTCTTCAATCGTTTTAACAGCTATGACAGGGAAAGGGGGACTCAATATACTACAGTATTTCTACTTCACTAAGAGAACAATGAACACCTCGAGTAACCTCAATTCTGTTCACTCTAGAGGAAGGAACAAATGCTTTTAACTTTCTGCCAGTTAGTATTGGGTGAAACAGAAAATCATTTGCAGCTTTCCTCCTGTGGAAGGTGACCTGAATTCTATTTCGCCCTTTCCTATAAATCTCTTTCACATCTGAAATGTTATTTTCATAGGAAAGGCGCCCTAGCGCCATAGGGTGCAAACTACCATTGTTCCTTTTTTTTTTCAATTGACGTGTGCATGTTCATGGTAGGAGTGTTCGAACTGGATTGCTCTGTTTCATCAGAATTCTGCTGTGTTTGATTGCCATTTAACACCACCATACCTTCTATCAAAACTTCATCCTCCAACACACAATCACTCCTGACCTCCACTGGAGGCCTGCCTAATACAGGCCCCCCTGCTATCACTCACCATAAGTCAAAAGGAGAACTGCTACGCTTACCTCACCAAAGTGTAAATGTCTACTTCGTATACTAAGAGGTTATGCCACCGCCAACTATACACTCACACTACGAGAGGCCAGTGACTGGACGATCATGTAAGCTTCACAAGACATTAGCTACCTGGGAGCTAAACAAATGATATTCAATGTATATGTACTTGAGTTTTAAAGATTTTTCAGCAGATGCATAGGTTTTGTTCTACAAATTCTATTACAACATAGGCCTATAACTTAAGGCAAGTAAAAAGGCATCAATTTTTCAACAGCATCTCCAAGTGATTAGGCATAAGAAACTGAAAGGTGTTAAATATAAACAATGGAGAGGAACAGATAAGTGATGATCAAATAATTTATAGAAAACTAGGAAGATGAGTTGGAATACGCAATTCCTGTCCAGTTATGTATTTCTCTGTAATTCTCTCTTTCTATCATCTTCATCTTCTTCCTCTGTCACCCTTATCCAGGGAGCTCCTGATGTGACTAAGTTAGGGTATGTACCGAATGTACCATGATATGCAGAGATTATTTTCAGAGTATGAAATAGGTGTGGGATTATGTTTGTGCACTTGTTACATCATGCGGTGATCAGTATTTTAAAGAAACAAACAAGCACATCAGATGTTCATTATGAACCCTTGCACAGTTTACAAAAGGATTTGTAATATGAGGAAGAATAACGTCAATAATACGTTTATGCAAGTTTTGGATAGTTTGATCATTGGCATTCTTCCATTATTCTGCAACCGACTGATTTTCTCCTGCTGCTTTATAATTCTTGATCAAGTTAATGGTTTTGATCACTTCCTCATATGTTGGTGGTATAACCTTTTCTAATGGTGTTTTGGTTTAGGGTCAAACTCCAAATATTCTCTTAGGTCTTTGCAGTTGAGTAATTTCTTGAAGTAGACTGCCAAGATATTTCCATTGTCTTTGTTGTTATGTGCCATTTTCCCATTTTCATTTCTCAGCATAAGTGTTAGTGGAGTATACTTGAACTGATACTGTTTAAACTTCTTGTAATAATCCCTTGTTTTATGTTGCTTGAATGATTCATCTAATGTTCTGAGTATTTCATTCTGATGATTACTTTTAATTCTTCGAATTTCTTTAGCCACTTGTCTTCTCGTTCCACCAGACATGTTTCTTCCTCCTTTTAATGGGAGCAAGTTCTTCAGCTACTGATTTCAATTTATTAATTATCACCTCTAAGTTATCACTTAGTTGTATTTTAGATCTCTCCAAGTATACTTCATTATTCATTAAATAAGTAGGGTCATAATTTTTCTTCCTGTGGGACTGGGCAGGCTTACATTTTCTCTTTGGTGTCAACTTGATTTTTATTTTGGACTAGCAATTACCCGTGGCTTCGCTCGCGTGGATTTCGTAATTTGATCAAAGTAATCGTTCCTCGGCATTGTACTAAGGCATTATCAGAAAATTACTATAGTATAAAAACTCACCCAAAAATTTAGTTTCATTTACCCCCAGAAATTCTTTGTAAACCATGCTTGTGGTGTTACTTTTTGGGGCTAAGACGACCATGCAGCATAGAACTGTACATGTGAGAAACGGTCTTCTCTCAAGTCGAAAAAATAAATATGTTTCTTTATTTCTAAAGGAGATTCCAAATACCTATTCTCACATCTGTAACATCTTCAGTTTTTGAGATATACATAAGTATCCCCATAAAAAGAATTAAACCCCTTGGTCATGCCTTCCCCCACCCTCACCCCCATCTAAGTGTATTTTCCAAAAACAAAAGTAAATGTTTCTTTATTTTTAAAGGTGATTCCAAATACCAAATTTCACGTCTGTAACATCTTCAGTTTTTAAGATATAAGTATCCTCATAAAAAAATACTTCAACTAATTTTCACTTCTTTTCACCCCCAGTTAAATGCCTTCTCGGAAAACAAAAAGGTTCATGTTCCTGTATTTTTAAAGGACTTTCCAAATACCAAGATTCTTGTCTCTAATATGTTAAGTTTTTGACATATAATGTAGATATACCGGTTCTCATTTTAAAAATTCACCCACTTCTCCAATTCTTTACAGCCCCTTAACTGGATTTTCCGAAAACAAAAAAGTACGTGTTTCATTATTTTTAAAGGAGATTCCAAATACCAGTTTTCATGCCTGTACGTCTGTAACACCTTTAGTTTTTGACATAAATGTATACACAGAAGAATAATTCAACTTCTTCTTCTTCTTCACTTCTTTCCACCCCTCTCCTGCCTTAAGTGGACTTTCCAAAAAAGTACGTGTTTCTTTATTTTGAAAGGAAATTCAAAATACCAACTTTCACGTCTGTAACAGTTTCAGTTTATAAGATAAATTATCCTCATAAACATATTTCAATTCCTTATTTAGTTATTTTCAACCTCCCAACCTTTACGTCGATTTTCCGAAGAAAAAATAAAACTAAATGCGTGTTTCTTCATTTTTAAAGAAGATTCCAAATACTAATTTTCACGTCTGTAACATCTTCAGTTTTTGAGATATCAAATGTAATTCAACTCACTTTTCACCCCAGCCCGTTAAGTTGTCCCTCCCCACCACCAAAAATGTGCATTTCTTTGTTTTTAAAGGAGATTCCAAATACAAATTTTCACGTCTTTATCGTCTTTAGTTTTTGAGATATAAGTCTCCTCATACAAAGAATTCAACAACCGAGCTCGATAGCTGCAGTCGCTTAAGTGCGGCCAGTATCCAGTAAGTGATAAAAATCATTGTTATCCGCATTGAAGATACTGAATGTAGGATGCTAAAAGGTTTGTTTTGTCACCTATTCAGTACCGTACATATAAAATTTTACAATTTAGGAATTTATTATTGATTCCACTTGAGACATGTTTCGCCCTTCATTGAGGGCATCATCAGTCAAATTATCTCCTCAAGGCAAAAATCAGGTACCTGGTTAATAGTTGACATGCACAAATTAATACACATTACAAAAATTAAGTATGAGAAACAGTTGTACAATAGTGATGGTTGAACATATAAGTTTATAGAATAAGAAGTCTGCGCCAAGCGTAAAATTAAAATAGTAGAGTTCGGCAGTGGTGCTCTGGAGAATAATTGACGCACTCATAGGAAAATATAAAGTTTTAAAAATATTTACATTATAACAATCAGGGGTGAAAGGGTGTAGTGCTCGGCGTCGATGTTTGTAACCAAAAATTAATGTCAATGTTTGGTAACTATACAGTATTTACATTGTCCAATTGAACAGTTGAGAATCAATATTGGTAGAAATATAAAATTAAACTGCTTAGCATTTGCAGACGATCTTGCACTACTGGCAAATAATGTGGAAGAGGCTAAAGTCCAAATTGAATAACTAAAAAAGTGGAATTACAAATTTCATTTGAAAATACGGAAATTATGCCAACCTTTGAAGTGGACACTCCTGTCATTCAACTAAACAGTAACAAACAAATTAAGATTGTAAAAAAGTTCAAGTATCTTGGGGAGATTATAACTTAGAAAATGCCATAATATCATCTAGATAAATTAAAAAACGAACTTATTTCAGATATTTCCAAATACTTGAGTTAATATTCTAGAATGAGCTTAAGTTCCAATGCTCATTCCAAAGGGAAGTTTATGATACTAGTACAATCCAAAAGGAGTAATAAAGGAATACACTCCTTGCCAACATCATCTAAGGACAGTTAATGGTAAGCTGAGTTTAAAGCCGAGTTTACACGAGGACAGTATGCAAGACAGGACAATATTGTATTGTCCTGTTATTGTCCTGTGCTCCGTAAACAGTTCCCTTGCGCAGGACAAGACAATATCAAGTCGTCCGCTTTCCATCGTCAAAATGGATCCACGACGCCGTGCTCTTCAAGGAAAATTAAGAAAATTGATTCATATCTTATACGAAGATGTGTTAGATATAGGTGAAGACGTTATAACTAAAAATAAGAGGAGACTGTGGTTACGGAAATGGTCGTCACGCAGATCTTCGTTAGGATCGTCTGTTTTATTATTAAAAGAATTAGAAGAAGAAGATCCTCAAGAATATAAAATGTGCATGAGGATGTCAACTGAATGTTTTGAAGACCTTCTGAGGAAGGTCTCACCGATGATCCAACGTAACGATACATTAATGAGAGAAGCAATATCCGCCAGAGAAAAACTACAAATTACTCTAACATGCTTATCAACAGGACAATAAGAGCGATGGTGGGGGGAAGGCATTGTCCCGATAGATAGGAAGCGAGGCTAACTCGTAAGACAGTAGCTTATTCATTGTCCTGCCCTCAGCTAGTTCGTTCACACGAGGACAATATTGTCTTGGCTCACTGTATTGTCCAGTCTACTGTCCTCGTGTAAACTCTGTGTTAATCATAGAAAATGCCTTAGCTCCAGACAAGTGCATGAAAGTCTATTCCAAATGTAGTAAAAGTTTGTTGGTGGCTTTGGAACTGACTAGATGGAAAGTGATGATGCTTCCTATATTTGAGATGCTATAAGGTTAAGGTTGGTTATTTTTTAATATTTTGCCATTTAAGGCATGCCAGTCATCTCAAGAAAGTTTGTGAGTGTTATCTACATTTTTCTTATTGTGAAACAGAAATTTGCATCATAATTTTATATTGAAGATTTCTTGATTCAACAGTTTTTTGTTATCCTGTATATATTTTTGCATATCCCACTTTTTCATGGAATGATAAAGCTAGCTAGGTATAGATCGATACGGAAGAACCATCTGGCGCGGAAGTTATACAAATATTTTATATTCTTTTTCTTCAGTAGCTGCTAGAACGGAAGTAACAATCAAAACGAGATTAAGACAGAAATTATATATACATTTTTTTAGGTATTCCTTCATTTCGTAACAACTCCAATGAGCTTAGCAACAAAATATTTGATATATAAATGGCAACTAACGAGATAAAGCAACACATAACCTCTCATTACTCACAAACGCTCGTTGACACATTTATTAGTTCCGAGATCTTTAATTTCGTTCTGTGTTATCCTTTATATATGACTGGTATTACCTGTGACAGTTATAAAGACCAGAAAATTCCTTGTTACTATTGTGGTAAACAGTACAAAGGACTTCAAATTCATATTAGCAAAGCCCATCTAGAAAAATATCGTAAATCCCTCGTAAATACGATCTCTTTGACTCCTACACCTGACCCAAATGTTAGCTTGGAAGATGTTGATGTTGACTCATCTTTATCGTCGCCCCATTTACAAGAACCCGATGAACGTGGAGACATAAATAATACATGTGGGGGAGAAATTGCTGTACACGTAAGGTGCGCACATCCCGACCACAGCATGACATCAAGCACGCACATCGTGTCTTATGCAACCGAACAACATTCTATATTAACACCTAACAAACGCCTTGATGATTATTTTCACCATGTTGGTCCGTATTGACAGCAAGCAAGCAAAGAGCAAGAACATGTTTGTTTATTCAGACTAGCGAAATAATATTTCGTTCGTGGATAAATTTGGTAACCAGTTGAAACTGAAGAATTTAACGGTAAAATGGCTAGCATAGTCATTACGTAACCGGCAGCATAGTAGCCGCTCGCCCCGTAAGGTCATTGACAGCCAGCGAGGACATATTGTTTGGTTCAGACCAGTGTTATGTCACTTTAATTTGTGGATAAATTTAGTTGAAACTGAAGAATTGGACGGTCGAACGGGATTAAGAGGAGGAAATTCCGATGTATGTGAGGTCTCAGAAATATAGCAGACTAATAATACAAGCTATTATCGCAAAGTAGCAACCAGAATGCTACAAACTGGCGAAATTCCTGAATGTCTGTGGAATTTTGTTATATACAAAAGGTGATCCGAAGGCTATGTCGAACTGGCGACCCATCACTATCTGTTCAGTCATTAGGAGAATACTAGAAAGAGTATTCGACAGTGAGTACGTCCACTATAATGAACACCAGCGAGGATTGTGTTTAACTCCAGGCACTGTTATAAGTACTTCCATTCTCGGCGCATTGTTAAAATCTACTAAACAGAGGAAAGAAGACATAATGGTATTTTTTTGGACATTCGAAAGGCGTTTGATAATATCAGTCACAGCCATCTTCTAAAAATCCTGCAGTCCGAAGGAATACCTTCAAAATTCGGGGACGTAATTTCCAGCCTTCAGACTGGGAACGTCACTCAAATCGAAACGCAGAAGGGTAGAAAAACCTACACTCATAAAGAGAGGCATGATGCAGGCATCTCCATTATCACTAGCCCTCTAAAATCTAGCCAGCCGTAGATCATATCTTAGACGAGCTAAGCGAAGATAGTCTCTCGCGGCATTACGGGTTATCCCTGTCACCCGAACTACCACCTATAACCATAATGGGCTTTAGTGACGACACCTTCATCGTCGGGAAGAACAAAGAAGCCACTTTATCTTACTCGGCCAGCCTGCAGGAGGTTTGAAGAAATTGGACTTGATAACAATCCTCAGAAGTGTACAGGGACATGTGTAATCCGAGGCATGTTGAAGCAAGGGTCGCTATCCGTGGAGGAAGACTGTAGGATTGACTTAATTGGAGACAGCGAACAAATTAGTTACCTTGGAACTACCTTCAGGGAGGAATACACTAGTGTTCGACGAGGCTGCTGTAATGAATAAATAATAATACTTTATTAACAGTAATACCATTTTACATAACAGTAGAGAAGAATAGACAAAACAAAACTCACTAAAAAGAAAGTTCAATGGAATATAAGTAGAAAAATATGTACAGATATATACACAGGTTATATTACAAGTAAGCACAGGAAAGTAATCGTTCAATTGGCCCATTGAATGCGTCGTTACTTCTATGCCAATTTGTAGACAATGTATTCTTGAACCTCGTGCGTCTGTCTGGTACATGTACGTTAATTTTTGCAAGGAGTTGTGGACAATTCACCAAGGAATGAAGCAATTTAAAAATGAAGAGTGTATCCAATAATTCACGGCGTTGTGACAGGCTATGCAGATTTAAGGACTGTTGTAGGGATGTATAATCAACATTATCATATTAGAATCCTGCTCTAAATGAATATAGACGTAGAAATTTATGTTGAACTGAATCTAATATATGGATAGAGGACTGATGAGAAAGGTTCCAAACAGGTGTACAGGGCGTACCATAGATCCGTACACCAATCGATAGGTAGCTAAGTTTGAAAATTCTCTAGAATATCTAGTAATGCAACCCAATCTGTGAAATGCTTTCTTACAAATATTTTCAATATGTTCATTAAACGATAGGTTATAACTGAATAAAACACTAAGGTCATTGACTTGTGAAACAGGAGTTATAATGTTGTTATTACTAAATTTGTACGGAAATGATATTTTCTTCTTGTTTTTAAAAAACGATACTATTTTACATTTCTCATGATTAAGTTTCAACCCATTTTGAATACAATACTTTTCCAGATGATGTAAATCTTCTTGAAGTTTTAAACAATCAAGTGGACTATTAATTTGCATAAAATTGTTTACATCGTCAGCAAACAAAAGCAATTCAGAATTCTTAAGAATATTTTTAATGTCATATATGTAGAGAGTAAAAAGTAAGGGCGCAAGGTGAGACCCTTGAGAAACTCCACTGGTAACAATAATAGGCGCAGAAAAATGATTCCTTATTTTAACAATCTGCAGGCGAATTTTAAGATATGATTCAAACCATGAGAGGAGGGGCCCATTAATTCCGTATCCCGTTAGTTTTTGCAGCAAGATATCGTGGTCGACAGTGTCAAAAGCTTTTGAGAAGTCTGTATAAATGCAGTCCACTTTGGGGTGGTTCTCTATTGCATCCAAGAAGAACTGATAGAATAAAAGAAGATTGCTACAGGTTGACCATCCTGAAAAGAATCCATGCTGCTCATCAATGATGATGTTTCTAAAGAGAGGTGTGATTTTGTCAAGAATTATTGAGTCAAAAATTGTGGAAATATGAGAAGAAATTATAACTGGTCTATATTGTTTTATGTCAGTTTTATCACCATTTTTGAAAACTGGACTAACAAATCCTTTCTTCCATTCCACTGGAAAAACGCCTTGGTTTAATGATAAGTTGAACAGATAAAAGAGTGCTTCACATGAGCAGTACTTGAGCAGGTAAGTTGAAACACCATCAGGTCCTACAGTTTTCTTTAATTCCAGAGATATCAGTTTGTTGTAAGTTTCTGCCTTACTAATGTTTATAACTGACAGATTGACAGAGAAAGCATAATCATATGACATACTACTACTATTCTGATAAGAAGAATAAACAGATGAAAAGTGGTTAGCAAAAAGATTGACAATATTTTCTCCAGTATCTGCTGTAACTTCATTAAGATGCATTGTTGAAGGAATATTATTACATGATCTTTTAGAACTTAGATATTGCCAGAATTTTTGTGGATTGGAAGTAATACTTCGTTCACATTTGGAGGCATACATTGTATAGCAAGATTTAGCTTCAGACTTGCATTCATTTCTTAATTTCGAAAAATGCTGATAATCACTATTGAGACCTGATATTTTGTATCGCTTGTGTGCTTTCTTCTTTTCAATATTCAGCGACTTCAATTTATGACTAAACCACTTTGTGAATTTGGGAGTCTTAAAATTCCGTATAGGGATGTAAACTTCCATGCCATAATGTAGTACTGAAGAGAATGTTTCTACTGCTTTATCAATTGATACATTTTGAAACATCACCGTACAGCTGAACTGTGACAGATAATAATTTAGTCTATTATAGTCACCATTTAAAAAAGTCAAAATAAAAACTATCAGCAGGCAAGGGATTGTATAGCTCATTTATAGGTAAAGAAATCTCTAATGCTGGGTGGTGTCTATCGACGGGGACAATACTTTCGTTACTAGATGTTACTCCAATGGAACTGGAGTTAGTGAAAACCAAATCAAGAAAGTGATTCAGTAAATTTGGGATAGCATTAAACTGATTTAAACAGAGATAAGAAAAAGTGTCTATAACTAAACTGGACTGCATAGTGTGGTTACCTACTAACATAAGGCCTGAAGATGTTTCTTCATATCCTATCCAATTAAGATGGGGTAGATTGTAGTCACCAACAATGAGCAATAAATGGTTGTCGAGATTTGACACAATTTTTTCAACAGCACTGCAATGTTCGAAATATTATTGGACAGGAGACTTTGGTGGAATGTATACAGCGCCAAAAGTCAGGGACACAAACAACAGTTCAACTGTGTTAACGCACGATATCAGAGTAGGTTTAAAACTCTTGCTAAGATCATCATAATAAGCTCCAACTTCTAACATCGTTGCCACTGCTTCAAGAAGACCAAAGGCTCATAGTCCTGAACTCTTCAGTTTGTCCCACCCTCACATATCCTTTCCTGACATGCAGTATCAAGAAAATCGCACAAAGGAGATATTGGAGTTGTCGATGGATACTCCAGATGACATTCTGAACACCGAAAAGAAATACAAGGGGCTCGTTCTTTTTTTGACTTTGTGGGAAGTCTATCTACAATGCATTAATGCCTGCAACATCTTGCTTAAGATTAAAAATCCACTCGGTGTTGCTTCGCGGGATTCTTACGCGGAAAGTCGGGAATATATAAAAACCAAACCCCATGGCGCAACAGCCCCGAAGGGCCAAGGCCTACAAGGCGACCGCTGCTCAGCCCAAAGGCCTGAAGATTATGAGGTGTCTTGTGGTCAGCACGATGGATCCTCATCATCATCATTTATGTCCCACTCCAGTCGCCCGGGTGTAGTTAACAACCCCACTCCTTTCTGTCTTTCCACATTTCCTGCTCCATTACTTCCGCCACATCCAATCCAGCTTCTCTAATGACCTTCCAAATCTGATCCATCCACCTTCTTCTCGGTCTTCCAACTGGTCTCTTTCCCTTAACTTACCTTTCCAATTCCCTTCTTGCTACCCGTTCCTTTCCCATTCTTTTTACATGTCCAAACCATTTCAGTCCTGCTTTCTGTATCTTCTGTACTAACGGTTCTATATTTTGCTCTTCTCTGATTTTAATATTTTGAATTTTATCTCTTCTTGTCTTTTTAACCGATGTTCTTAAAAATTTCATTTCTGCTGCTTGGATCTTATCTCGTCTCTTATTAGTTACCAGCGTTTCTAGTCCATATGTTACAATTGGTATGAAATACTGTTTATATAATGATGATTTCGTTCTCTTGGGTACTTTGTCATCCCATAAAAGCTCACTGACTTGATAAAATGTTGTACATTTACTAAGTCTGTTATTAATTTCAGGGTCGATTTCATTACTTCCTTTAATAATGCTACCCAGATAATGTAAACTGTTCTATATTCTCTAACCATTCTCCGTCTATGTTCACGTGGCTTCTTTTTTTCTCTTTTCCACAGTGCATGACTACAGTCTTCTTTTTACTCCAGTTTTTCATTCCGAATGTCCAGTCTACTGTGTACTCCCCAAATCACCACATCATCTGCAAATACCAAAGCATTCACTTCATCACTACTGATACTCTTCTTTACACATTTATGATTTCATCCATAAATATTATAAACAATAATGGTGACAGTGCACTTTCCTTGCTTGAGACATTTTTTGTATAAAATGTTTCAGTCACCACTCCCCACTTGTAAACTGCTTTTACTCTCATGATACAACATTTTTATTGTGTTAATTAATGATTTTCGTACATTGCTTTAAGTAGGCATCCCTATACATGTTTTCTCTTAACTGTATAATCAGCGTTTTCCAAATCCAAAAATACAAAGATGATTTCCTTGTTCCTTTCCAGATGTTTTTCCATTATCGTGCGCACTTTAAATATCAAGTCTATTGTTGATCTCTAACTGTGTTTCTATTATATCCCTCAGTGTTTTGTCTGACTTTCTCCATTATTTTTAGCCTGTGTGATAATACGGTTATACCTCTATAATTTTCACATTTCTTCTTATTTCCTTTTTTGAACGATGGAACAATACTTCCTTGTCGCTCATCTTCAGGTATCCTTTCATCCTTCCATATGGCACTGAGGGCTCGGTATAGCCACTGTAGTCCAGTGTTTCCTGCTGCCTTAATCATATCCGCATTGAATTCGTCTTTTCCAATTGCTTTACATTTGATCATTGCTTTCACTGCCCTTTCATGTTCCAACCATGTTATCAGGTTCTCTTCTTTTTCTCCATCTATTATTTCCATTTTCTTATCTCCTTCTTCCTCCGAGCAGTCATCCTCATTATAAAGTTTTTCAAAATAATTTGCCATCACCTTCTGAAGACCCTTTTCACCATGTGCTATGGATCCATCTTCTCTCTCTCTCTATTGTATTGATTTGTTCTTTTCGATTTTATTACTCTGTATAACAGTTTATGGTTTTCTTGACTATCTTGCTCAAATTTGTCGGTAATTCTCCCCAGCATTTCTCCTTTTCTTCCTTGATAGTCCTCTTTACTTGTAGTTTCAATCTTTTGTATTCCACGTGTAACCTTTCTATCTTATTCTCATCCCTCTGATACTTTTTTTGCTTTTCCTTAACCGTTTCTTTCTTCACCTTGTTCCTTTCTTTTATTTATTTTTTATTTTGTCTGTCCAACACCGTGTCTCCTTTCCCTTAACCCTTTTTCTGCATACCTCAATTGCTCTTTCCTCAAATGTCTGTCTTAAATTGTCCCACTGTTCTTCTCCACTTAGTATTTCCGTGTTACGGAACTTCCTTTTTATACAATCTTGGAATGCCATTCTTTTATCTTCCTCCTCCAATTCCCAAATCATCATCTTCGGTTTCTGCTTCAATACAATTTTAAAGATTTTTTACTTGTTTTAATTCCACAATTAATAATATATGATCACCCTCCATACATGCACTGGGGATTATCTTCGTATTCATGACGTATCTTCCCCATTGTCGGTCTGTTATTATAAAATCGATGAGTGTTCCACACTGTCCATCCCAACTATATCGGCTGATCTTATGGCTATTCCTCTTTATAAACCATGTGTTCTTTATTATCAGGTTAGTTCTGATACAATAGGCCAACCTAGCACACGGCGCGAAATGCTGGCAACCAAGAATGAGTTAGCTGGAAAATTTATAATGTCCAATAATGGACCATTTATATTGGTATTATAAATGTACTCATTCGGGACAAATATTTCAGATTCCCTATGGGAATCAACATCTATATCATCAGATGGCCAAGCAGGCATCAATTTTTGGTAGTGAGACGAAGTCTCTCATAGTGCATTGGCACTGCCGGTGGCTTCAAGTAGCCTACGCAGTGGCCTCCACGGTATGCACTTGTCATGCGTCTTGGTAAGTGTGCTAGGTACCAACTGACGAGCCCAACCTAGCACACGGCAACCAGGAATGAGTTAGCTGGAAAATTTATAATGTCCAATAACGGACCATTTATAATGGTATTATAAATTTATTCCTTTGAGACAAATATTTCAGATTCCCTATGGGAATCAACATCTATATCATCTTCATTTCTATCGCCATACCCATGTGGGCCCAGAACATTCTCATATCCCATTCTATCAGTTATCATATGAACATTCAGATCTCCTATTATCATTATCCCATCTCCAACAATGCGTGTTTCCAGTTCATTGAGGAATTCTTTTTTCATCCACGCCACATCCTGTCTGTGGAGCATACACCTGTACTATCTTCAGTAGTTCCTTGTTTACATGTATGTGTATTATTATAATTCTTTCATTTACATACTCAACTTCAGCTATTGGTTCAATATTCTGATTAACTACAAACCCAACTTCATTTCTTTTCTCTTTACTGTTACCCATCCAGTACAAGGTGTACCCATTTCTTAGTTTCTTCATTCCTTTCCCTTTCCATTTTACTTCACTTAATCCCAGGATGTCGAGTTTTCATCTCTCCATTAGGTCAATCAATTCGTTTTCCTTCCCATTCATTGTTAAAATATGAATTGTTCCAAATCAGGTTTTGTTCTCTGATCTAACACTTGCATGAACATCAGGATTACCATCATACTGTGCAACTGTAGCCAGAGACTCGCCAATTCCATTTCCATTTTTAAACTTCCATCTGAGGCTTGTATTATAGTTGAAAAAAGTACTGATTTACTCATCTGCTGACCTGCTAAGCTTAACGCATCTGAAGATTTTCTTTCGGGGTTTACTCCCTTAGCCTTTGAACATCCCTCTTCTCCACAAGGTAGTGGTGTCCTCTTCTAATTTTCCCCAGAGAGAATGGGTTGCCTCACCCACCATCGTCATTCAGTATGTATCTTTCTCTGCCTAAGATGCCGTTAAGGTCTTCACCCGTAACCCTGGGCATGGGTTCCGCGTTATACCCCGTGAGACTGGGTCCCTGCCTGAACTTAACTCTTCTTCACACCGGCCTACTGATGTGGAGGATACAAACCCCCGCAATGGGGATGCGCGAGACAAGATTTATTCAAGTGAAGGGTAGGGAAGAGGACTCGCATCTCCCTTGATCCGGGTTAATGGTTGTGTATGTTGCCACAACCAATGGCTCCTCTCGGCCGTTATTCTTGGTTTTCTAGACTGGGGCCGCCATTTCACGTCAGATAGCTCCTCAGTTGTAATCACGTAGGCTGAGTGGACCCCGAACCAACCCTCAGATGCAGGTAAAAATCCCTGACCTGGCCAGGACTCGAACCCGGGGCCTCAGAATAAGAGGCAGGTGCGCCACCCTTACACCGCGAGGCCGGTACCGGGAATGTATAGAACGTCTAAAATTAAAAAACGTTGATACTCGCAAAATAACCGCCAAGAACGGCCTGTACGATACTAAGAAGATCCGTCAAGAGCTACGAAAACGTGAATTCACTTTCTGGTGTTCACTACCGCAAAAAGGACTCGGAGTACAACTTTACGAAGCAAACTCTTGGGTGCGAGATCATACTGGACTATCTTGTAATGAGTGGAGTGAGGCTATAAAGATGACTGCTAATGTTTCTGCAGTGGACTTGGTGCCAGGTAGATCCCTGGACAGCAACCTCTGTCGAAAGAAACTCTTGGTCATGTCCTGGGATTCTGCAAACGCGGGGAACTCCTAAGAAACACGCGGCACCACCAGATCAGATACTTCATTGCTGAAGAACTGAGAAAGAAGGGATTCAATGTACATGATAAGGTACACGGACTGGCAATAAACGATAGTTTGCAGAAAATTGACATCATAGACTTTAAAGACAACAGTTCTCAGGGATTCATCTTAGATCGGTAACGTGCTCCCCTACATATTTATTACTTCAAGATTTCTACTTTACCATCTGTCAACTTCTCCGGCCTGCCGTCACTACACCGTGTGCTTCGTCTGCTCACCCAACCCGCTACGCACTCTACTACTGCTCCCTCCGTCCACTCCCCTCTTCCGCTGCATGTGTACGTCATGCCTATTTCTCGTACATTCTGACTCTGCTATCTTCCACTATAAATGCCTCTCCTGGCCTCGAACAGGCAATCAGACATCCAGTGACAAACTGTGGGGAATGAGGCGTTCGGACTCACATTACGGCTGGCCCGTATGCGAAATCATATTCTAATTGCTACATTACCCTGTACATCTGAACTTTCGACGTCTGGCTGGATGAGCAAAAATTAATCGCATTGTGCTTTTCTACTCATAAGGAAGAACTATTAATCTCTCCCATTATGACCTTCAGGCATGATTCGCAGTATTACATTTTGTGTATCAACTAAAATTATCTACGACTGTGTTCATTCTGAACTTGATTTATAATTTTCAAACAGTTCTTGCTACTAGAATTACTTCGTGTACAGACGCTTGAAGAGTTAATCATATCTGTGATTTCCTTCGTTATTGAAGAGTATATACGCCTACTAAATTCTGGAAACTTTATGCAGGCTGAAAATCTTCCCCACACCTCCCCTCGCCAGCCCTTTGATTTTTCTCCCCTATTGCTCCTTTTTTCTTTCTAGGTGACCCTGGTGGTATTCTTATTGTACAGTGGCCTTCGTGTTTCTATATATATCGTTCTAAACATAGTGCTGTTTTTTAAATAGTGTTTGTCATACTGCAATCTAGTCGCGATTTGCAGGATCTAACTTTTTACATTCGTTCTGCGTATTAAATTTTGTAATTTTTTTCTCTTCTCTTCCAGACTGAATCTATATTATTACGAATTTCCCCCTTTTAATGGTGTTAAAATTTCTATTATATTGGTCTCAATTAAATCTCGTGGCCTACTCTGTAAAAATCAATTCATTAATAACACTAACACTTGCTTATGTAACTGTATTTTTGATTGGTATTTCTAATATACTAGTGTTGTGCAAATATAAGTGATTGTATGTTCCTGATTGTCCTCTCACCTTTCCCTTTTCTCTTGCCAATTTGTACTTACCACGTAAGACTTCTGGAAGGGTCGCAGCAAACCACTTCGCGCAAAACTCTGCCCACTAGCAGCAATTTGGATTTTGAATCATAACTAAGTCTCCAAATGTATTAATCAGTATGAGCATCTTGTTAAATGCTGGGCACTCGCAGTGTATAAGTGTCCACGGCCTTTACTGTTTATATTGGTAAACTGCAGTCGTTTGCCCATTTCGCCATCGACAACTACACTACTCAGACTGGTGCCTCAATTTTGCAGTCTTCACCTATCTGAGTACACAACTGTGAGTAAGCGTAATCAACCATAAAGCCACATTTTTCTAAATTCAATCAAACATAATCAATAACTACAACCCAAATTACATCACAAATATTATTTTTAATACGTCACAGATCCGACCGCCAGGTTCGAGCAACATAGCGGTCAGCCAGAGGAGATTAATCTAGAAAAGATTAAAAAATACAAACCCACAATCCCTTACTACAAATCAAAATACCGCCTTCAGAAAAATTAATAATAATAGGGTTAATGATCGGAGCGCGTGGTACCGTACCTCGTAACTTTGTCACCACGTGGAAGCTTATCCCTGAAATTGTGACTCTCATCCTCCGAGGTTCCATCAAGTTCCTGAGACACCACCTCTACAGCTACAGCTCTGAAATGCCACACTAATTATATTCTTTCTTTATAATTTAGAGTTTTCTTCAATTAATAGAACTGTACAGAAAATGTTACATGTTTTACCTTGTACTTAGTGGCAGCTTGTAAATACAGAAGGTAGTTCCTGAATAAATGAAAATGTGTATGTATATAGGATAGCTATTTTGAATTATTTTCCTACCGACCGTACGATAATCAATAACTAGTCAGTTTTGTCATCTTTCTTTGGAATTAAGAAAGCTGGTGTTGCATACAGAGAATGTGAGGGCCCAATTGAATCTTGTTTTAACAATTCCCTTACATGCTACTTCATTTGGCATAATTTTGGTGGAGATAACAGATAAGGAGGGGTTCTAAATGGAATTTAATCTGTTAATTCCATACGGTACTTCAAATATTTATAATCTCCTAATTTATCATTTAAAACATCTGTAAACTTGGATAATAAATGCAACATTTTATTCTTTTCAATTCCAGTTTAGTGATTCAGACTCAATTCTTTTAAAGGATATTCATAAAATTGTTTAATTCAGGGGAAACGTAAAGCTCACCGAGTTATCATTACATTTGATAGACATTTTTGTAGAATTCATGAAATCACATCCTAAGAAAACAACAGGCTTTGATAATTCTTTCATGATTAGAAATGTATGACATTCTTTTTATACGGGTAACACAGTTGAAAACATACCAATAATAAATGTCCCATTGGCATATATACTGTTAACATTGCAATCATAAACTGTTTTATTACCAATTTTGTCAATTTACTTATAAATTCATTTGTTACGATAGAAAAACAGCAGAAGTCCGTTATGGCGAGAATTCATAACAACTGGAAATTACTCGCTATAGCGGATTGTCGTTATAAACGATTTTTTCCAAAAGTCGCGAAAACCCCCATACGCATTAAAGCCAGTATGAAACGGCAATCAGTTTTTACAAAATTTGCATTTCCGCGGATTATATCCACATATCCACATATCAGTTGACAGGGAAGATATAAGCTAAAATGTACTGCTCGATACACTCCACAAGTATACAAACACACCCAAGCCGTTTTATTACTGCCCTTCTCCATCTTGAGGTATAGCGGCCCTGCTAAATCAACACCAGTAGCTTCAAATATCTTAGCATTTCGCACTCTATCTTCAGGAAGAGGTGCCGGATTAACTTCTAAATGCTTGACTGTTTGCTTCTTACATTGAAGACATTTGTCCAGAACTGGTCGAACAGTCAGTCTTCCACGAAGGATCCAACATTTTTCCCAAAAGAGTGTCATCATCATCTGTGGACCTGCGTGACACGATTCTTTATGTACATCCATTGTCAGGCGAAATACAACAGGATGCTCGGTACAAGACATAACAGCTTGTTGACAAAATCGTTTAGATCCTTCATATGCGAGACTTTTGTCATTAGGCACAGAATTCCATTACTATCAATGAATGGGACCAAATTAGATAACTTAGGGTAATTCACTCCAGAGAAGGCCTGTTTCTGAGCCATATTTATAACTTTAAGCTCAGCCACCACTAATTCTTCTGTTGTCAAGTTACCATGGAATCTGCCATGTTCTTTCGTTCGACAGTTCTTCACAAAGCGATATAACCAACCAATTAAACGTAGTCGTTGCTTAAGAGTAGAGAAGCGGGCAAAAAACCAATCAGACTCATCTGTAGCTGAGACCATGGACTACACTTTTCTTCTTGCCGCGGGTAATATCTTCTTCGTCAAATTGTACGTCTACCTTGTGCCATGTAGTTGGTTGTTCTCGAAGCAAGTTAGGTCTCTCACACCATCTTGATTCTAACAACTTCTTAGCAGTAGCGCCACGGGACGGCAGGTCTGCAGCATTCGTGTTGCCTGGAACGTGCCTCCATTCCTGTCTTTTAGTCAGTTCCCTGAATTCTTTAACTCGGTTGGATAGGAACACATCCCATTAATCTTGTCTTTGAATCCACGCTAAGACCGTAGTTGCATCACTCCAAAATATTGTCTTAACACCAGGGATGTTGAAATAATGAATAATATTAGAGTACATCCTAAAAGCTATTGTTGCAGCTAACAACTCTAACCTCGGGATTGTAATTTTCTTGTTAGGCTTACTAATTGGAGAGACTCTTGTTATAGCGAGGATTAGCTGGACATGAACATGATCCTGATGTTCAACACGTAGGTAAGCCATAGCTGCATCCGAGAGTTGACTTGCGTCGCAGAAGATATGAAGTGTCCAATCTTCTTGCGAATCTGACCCCGGTGGCCATCTGGGAATTTTGATTTCTTCTAAGTATGGCAAATCCCTCATCCAGGTCAAGAATTGTTATTTGAGGTCTTCATTAACTTCCTGATCCCAACCTATACCTGATTCCCATGTCTGGTGCAAGAGAAGTTTGGGAAGCAAGGTGCCAGTACAAGCTAGTCCAATGGGGTAAAAAATCCGATGTGCTGCTGAGAGAATAATCTTCTTGGTGATTTTCTCCAGAGATGGGAATTTGCCTTTTCTACACTTATGAATAGGATATCTTCTGATTTAGGCATTGTAGCCTTTGCTGATGGCAAAGAAGAGTTTGTGAACTCCCACCCCCGAAGATCGAAATTTCTTTCAGTCATGATGGAAGTTGCTTCGTCAATGAACTGCTGAAACTGGTTTATATCACCTACACTGGTCAAAGAATTGTCAACATAAAAACTCTGATCTAACAGTTCTGCCAAATCTTGAGAATAAGATGTTGTACCTTCTTTACACTGGTCTAGTACAGTCTGAAGGTGGTACTTGATTATTGCTCCAAGATGATATGGGCTACATGTCACTCCAAACACTACACGGCAGTGTTTATAGATCTTCACGGTACCCCGACGGTTAATCCACAGGAATCTCAAAAATGGACGGCCCCCTTTACAGATACTGATCTGGAGGAAAGCACGCCGGATGTTAGCGATTACTCCAATACTCTTCAACCGGAAACGAGCCAATACTGAAGGAAGTAGTTATATGAGATTCGGTCCCTTTTCAACACAACTGTTAGCACTGGGAGTCTTATTTTCACATGCAGATCTTGTCCTCTGGTGATCCCACAATGTTCAACGAATTGGAATTAGTAGTATGGCATGTTAAGGACACGAGTTATAAAGTAGGTAACTTGCAAACAGTTTTCATAGGTCTCACTCATCAAGTTGACACCACTCCCAGAGTCTAGTAACGCGCAGACAGGTTCATTATTTACTTCTATGCATAATACGGTAATTTACAGGAAGGTATGGCAGAAATCCTACAAGATTGCAAGAAATTAGCACCAGAGTCAAACTCGGAGGAATCATTAGCCTCAGAATTAAGTACATCTTCCTCGAAGGTACAGTCATGATTGACAAAACACGGGGGTAGTTTTGCACCATTGCATCAGAACCGGACTGAATAACAATAGAGGGCAGACACTGAGGCACAACAGAATTACCAGTTACCACAGGAATGTTGCTGGTCGGGGTAAAAGAGCTAGATATGATCTGTAGTTCGGTGCGAGACCTTCAATTATGTTGGCAACCATCTGGGCCTATGAATAGTGGAGCCGGAAAATCTTAGCCTGGAGCTTAATATCTTGAACATATTCAGCTAATGACTCTTTGAGATGTTGTACTCTGAAATAGTACTGCTTCACTAGTGCAGACAAGGCACGAGCAGGAATGAAAAATGCAAGCTCGTGTGCATGAAATGGATCTACAGACCATCTTTCGGAAATGGCCCTGACGATATGCTCAGAAAGAGCTCCAGATACATGCGGGTATAGAATTTGAAATGTGTGGTCGTTGCTGAGATTATACAATATTGCCTGATCCTTGAACTCGGTTAGGAACCGAAGGAAGGAAATAACCTCATCAACGGAGTTAGCTGAACATTTAGAGACTTCCTTAAACACAGTAGTCAACGGGTGAGGCAAGTTAGAGGAAATCTGGGGAGAAACAGGTGTAGGGGGTGCCTGGGAAGGCCTAGAATGGTCCAGAGGGTTTAGTAAGAAATCGTACCTTTGATTCGTGTGCCCTTGTGAAAAGGACGGAATACAGGTTAGGTTAGGACTAACATTAGCCTGCAACGTTACGGGCGCAGACAACCTCATTTGTAAAAGTTTCTCACTAATCTGAGAGACCATCGGGGCTTTAACCGCTTGTGTAGAACACTTGGTACCCGTGGCGCTAAAACAGGTGGGTAGCTTTGCACCATTGCATCAGAACCGGGATGATTAACAATAGAGGGCAGACACTGACGCACAACAGAATTACCAGTTACCACAGGAAAATTTGTACGGGTACTGATATGCAAACGAGATAGGTCTTTTGAATGACAGGTGTCCTAGTTCCAGACAAAGAAACAGAAGGTCCCAGGGCAGCATTAGTCACCTCAGAATCCTGAATAACACCACTAGGTTTCTGAGTGCACGCTTGAGCAGCAACAGATGCAGCACCAGAGTTAACACTTTCACACATTAACATATGGGATAGACACTTGAACTTCAGACACTGTGTTATTCAACTTATTCCCTTCAAGCAAACCACTGATTCCGTCGAAAATTCTCGAAAACTCTACTAGTAAGGCTTGACATTCCTGCTGCTCAACTTGCGGCAATTCGAGAGACAGCAAATCCCAAATTCTGTCCAGGTAATGTAGTAACTTCGCCTAAACCCGCGCTAATTGGGCATGCGAGGGCTCAGAAGCGGAAAAGAACACAAGAATGGCATTAAATTCAGCTAACCTATCTTTAACCACGGGTAAAACTCACGCAACTCGTCCGTAGTTAACTCTGACATGGCTATCGGCAAATTAAGGGAACGTTTAAACAGGCTAGTGTCATCTCTGACGTTGCCTGTAGAATTCGTTTTGCGTATTCTTAAGTCGTAATTTGGTTCTGCCTTTCTTAAATGGAACGGTTTGGGAAAACCACGACCCATCCTGACGGGTAGAAACAAAATTTCAATGCGATATACAACTTTCGAACTTTACCTAGTTTAAGGTTAAGTACGATCACCGGTCCCCTTTCCTCCATCTGCAACCACGCTCTGCTACCAATATGTAACCGGCAGCTACCGCGGCTACAAAAACACGGTAATGGGAGGAAAGTAAGTGCAATTACACGGTACCTAAGACACTACACACACAATAAAACATCTGATGAACTACGCGGAACTCCGCCGATAACAACACTGGTAAATATCAGTAGGGGCAACTTGATGATAATAAACCAGGAACGTGGAAAGGTGACTGGGAAAACTTACGAAGGGCCATGGAGTGGCGAAGGTTGC
The DNA here is from genome assembly GCF_040414725.1 of Anabrus simplex. Taxonomy (NCBI): domain Eukaryota; kingdom Metazoa; phylum Arthropoda; class Insecta; order Orthoptera; family Tettigoniidae; genus Anabrus; species Anabrus simplex. Next base: position 340,027,095 of record NC_090268.1, on the reverse strand, counting down.
GGTTTCCGAAAAGCCTACGGTGATCTCTGGTTTTCTAGTATTTACAAAATCGGCAGTACAAATTCCGAAACAAATTCAGCTGTACACCAAATCTAGATACACACTACACATGATATGCATGTTCTTTGACGAACTACAGTATAGATCTTCCTAGAGAAGAGTTAAGCAAATACATCTCAGTACAAATCAAATTCCACAAATACAATATTGAAGGTAAGAGGAAGCACAAAATACTATTACATTTTAGAGTGAAATCAAAACTTGCTTTCCACATCTGATCAAAAGAGTGGTGATTAGGGCAAACTCCTGTGATACACCAACAAAAACTAAATGGGACTTAAATTCGGACAGGAAGCAACAGCGCTTACCCTTAAGCAGCCCATGCTGGTACCGAGGAGACGTTCACGACGTCAAAAACTTCGGCAGACTCGGCAGGCCCAGACCAAGACGGCTCAGAGACTTAAGACCTTAGAACTCCACGAAATGCTGCCTAGAACCTTTTAAAGGGAACCCTGGCCTTGGAGTAGCCAATCAGAACACAGGTGCTTCCCGGATTGACCAATCACCACACTTTCTTCGATCGCGATGTTTAAATAACTTTCTCGAATACACACAATCTCGAATCTTCCATTTGCAGATTATTAAGAACATATTTCTCAAATACCTAAATAACCAAGGCCAACACACCGTGTTCAAAAATTCGCGTCAAACTTTCTGAACAGTTCCAGTACATATAGAAATGAAATCTACTAGTTACAAACACAAAATGTTACCAAAACGCTTACACTGTACAGGTTAGGTACCTGAATGGGATACAAATAAAATATTGTAGCACAACACCCCAGATCATACAGTAAGTACTACTTAGAAAGATTTACAAGTAAAATCTTCTACAAACACTTTCCACTTCATATATATTCTACAACTGTGTCACACTCATCCATTACAGACTGATATGCATCATAGTAGCCTTCAGATTTTAATCTTTTAACTGTGGAATGGACTTGATGTGCTGAATGTATGGCACCACAAATTCTTGTTTGGTCTAATGCTTCAAAGTGACAGTTGTAGCTACCATACAGACTAGAGAGATAAATAGTGTACACACAATAATGGTATACTCCAGTGGTTGTACCTCCAAAGAGCGAGTGTTGGATATTTTCCTGTCTGCCAGTTTGATATCCCATTTCCGTGGCTGTACTCTTCATAATGTAGGAATGTTGCCATGCTGAATCAATTATTAATAATTTTCTTACAGTCCGCTGAAGTCGTTGGCCCCGAACCTTGAAAACTAAAGTTTTGCATCAACACTCCACAATGGTTCGACAAACTAGCTAAAGCCTCATCTTCCTGGGCTTGCGCAGTAGAAGCCATTTTGTCTCCTGTTGAGTTCGGTCTCTCTACAGCTGAGTCTACCCGGGTTTGTGGCAACTTATCACACATAACCATAAAATATCCTCGACCACAAATGATGCACATATGCCTATTTCTGCATTTATTTGCTGGATGTCCGACCTTGAGACAAGAAAGCATATTTTAGTCTCAAGTGCAAGATAACGTTCTTGCAAAGTCATCTTCTGGGCCTTAATACAGTCTTGAGACTTGTGATCAGACGAACAATATACACACCCTGTTGTTTCTCTATTAGATGCAGTGAGGAGACCTGCCGCTGTACGAATGTTCTCATTCGGATTAGTGGTGTAATTCGAGCTCTTTCCCTTCTTCTTTAGACTTCCCTTGTCAGCTACCGAAGGCAAAACAACAAACCCTGACATATCGAAAGCAATCTTCTGTTCCTGTTCCACTTCACATCTAAGAAATTGCACCAAGCTGTCTAAACGATTCTTGGAATTCACACTCTGGACACTGACACCAGCGCCCCCTGGTTCAACAGCTGAACAACTTGAAGAAGACTGGCGAATGGGTGCGATTGAAGAAGTTCTCTCCCAAATTCTTAGAATGTCCTCGGGCAAACATAACTCTACTAATGGTAAAAGCATGGAATTGCACTTATCCGGTGTGACATCTAAGATTTCTAGGGCTCCTATGTGGCTCTGAAGCTTATCATAAAGGATGATAAGCACACCTCATTAGGGCTCATAACATTCTGTAAGATTAAACTTAACAACTCCGTAATATACACTTCTACAAGCAAATCATCCTTCCCATAGCCTGCTTTGAGACTTGATATTGCTTTACAATAGTTTTCTCTAGTAGCAGGAGAGCCCTCAACTAAATCTATTGCTTTGGATCCAGAATGCCTGTATGAGGTACTGGAATGTATCACTAGGGTCTAAAGGAGGCTCCTCGTCAATTTTCTTAAATTGTGACTAAAAAGGAAGCCAATCTTTTAGTTCACCTCCGAACTTCTTTAATTCCAACAAAGGCAGTTTGTATGAATGCTTAACTTGGAGTGACGAGTTAGAATTAACTGATACTGCAGTAGCTGCTGAGTTCCGATCTTCATTTAATAATTTCGTAACAACAGTCTTAACCTCATACAATTTGAACTTATACTTGTCTGCCATACTGACTTCTTTGTCTAACTCGTCAACCCTAACGGCCGGTCTCCACTGATTAACATTTAACACCAACATGTTAAATTTAACATGTTACAATTGACATGTATATTGTGATTGTGTCTTCTAATTGACTTTGCATGTTAACTCAGAGGTTAACACTTTTAACATATTGGCGTGTTGGAAAACATATCAAGTCAATTGGTTGTTCGTGAGATGTTGGCACGGCTTCGGCAACTTCCGTGCTGTTTCAATTCCAACAGATAGCCTAAACGACACAAACGACGTACTTCTCGTGAAGTAGGATTATAATTACAACACTCCGCAATACTCATTCTCTTTGTTATATTATAACCTACAAACACAGTACGCGCACGTATGTTGTTCTCTCTGCACTATATCGGTAAAATTTATAGTCAGAAATGGAGTGGAGCAAGGAGATTACTCTGGACTTAATTAATGATATAATAGAAAGGCCTTGTTTGTGGAATGTCTCATCAAAGGAATGCAGAGATAAAGCGAAGAAAGCCGACAGTTTCCAGGAACTCGAAATTATCTATAATTGTTCTCGCGAGTGCATCGAAAAAAAACTAGCATCCCTCCGCTCCCAGTACAGTACAGTCGAGATTTGTAAAAAGTTCAGAAAAGTCGGGGGCAGGAGCGGACGAAGTTTATACTTCAATGTGATTTGTGTTTGAAACAATGAGCAGGATGAGGGGAGGAAGTGTGCCTAATAAAACAAAATTTCTAAATCATAACAAGAAGCAACAGTGGCAATAACAAAGGCCAAATACTCTTCATCCTTTTTTCTTTTTGCTAGTGGCTTTACGTCGCACCAACAGAGATAGATGTTATGGCGACGATGGGATAGGAAAGGCCTAGGAATTGGAAGGAAGTGATCTTGGCCTTAATTAAAGTACTGCCCCAGTATTTGTCTGGTGTGAAAATGGGAAACCATGGGAAACCATGGAAAACCTTCTTCAGGGCTGCCGACAGTGGGATTCGACCCCACTATCTCCCGGATACAAGCTCACAGCCGCGTGCCCCTAACCGCACGGCCAACTTGCCCGGTAATCCTCTTCATCTGAGTCCATTGCCCTTGTTTGAAAATACTAGATACCACCCAAATGTATTACCACAAACTGATATAATGAACTACCTGTATATAGAAAAAGGAAGTCAAGTTTAACATGTTTATTAAGTGTGGACACAATGTTAAATGAAACAGTATTCAACATGTAACATTTAACAGGTTGATGGTGTCACCAGTTAACATTTAACATGTTGTTGTTAAATGTTAATCAGTGGAGACCGGCCTTTACGTCCACGTTCTCAATCGTATTAGTGAAGATACGAGTATCCATACTTTTAGTTGATGATATTTCATTTCTAATAGATCCATATGTGCACTAATACTTTCCATATCTTTCTCCGGCATCTGTAGTAACGCGTCGAGCTCATCGTAGATCTTGGTTACTGATCGCCGTAACACCGCTCTTGATTTCTTTGTCACTGCTATATTCACTTTCATGTTTGAGATACTACTTATGATACTGTTTCTATGATTATATAACTGTCTCTTGTCCTATCACGGTCGCCAAATGTTGGAAATGCACTTCAAAAACGATAAAACACGGGTACAATTCCTCAATAGTCGAACACATTTATTTTAACACTCACACATAGAAGACATCTTGTGAACAACAACAACAAAAACATTCAATCCAAAGGTATTCTACACATACACAGTTGTGACACACAGCCATATCTTAAGGTGTATCCAGTGGCGTGCGGTGGTTTTGAAAAGTGGGTATGCTGTCCAAGGTAGGACGTACTAATTACCGGACGTAGGAAGTATAATTTAAAGTGCATCATTATATAAACGAATGTAACCAAGCTTAACCATATAGACTTACCTATGTGTAATCTCATGAAAATTGAAGAACTTCTAACCAGAGCGTACGGTATCATGTTAAATCCTTGGCTCTTCAGGAAACACAAAATAACTAGTGACATCACATCTATAGATTTAAACAATCAATATAATTTTTAAAGCTGCAATTAACTTATTGAGATGTATATAAATAGTTTATTTATGCGCAATGACATTGCATAATCCGTTAGAAAAAGGAAGACAAACGTGTCATTGTTGCGTTTTTGTATAAAAATTGTTATTTTATTCAGTTTCCTACATCAAAGTATTATCGGCACACTTTATCTTGGTGCATTTGTGTACGGGGGTGAGTAGTAAGGAGGGAGTTGTCCCGGTTCCGATAGTGCTGCCAACTGAATGAAAATGAAATCTGAATTGAATCGAGAATATGATCGATCGATATGACGTTTCTAAACCGTTATTATCTTAAGCCAACAACTATGTCACATTACACATTATATACGTATAACATTATATAACATTTCTCGATGCGAATCTTGTTCCTAGCATGAATTCTACAGTTTGGCTTTGCTGTGTAAACAACAACAGTACTAGTACGTAAAGCGTACGCCAGATGTCGCACAACGATTTTTAAGGGATTCATAGTTTGTGTTTCAAAGGTTGCCAGTTCGAATCTCGAAGATTGCCGAGGTCGACCGATTCAGCACTAGGGTGTAAATGCATCAAGATAAAGTGTGCCGATAATACATATATTACTAGAAATCACGTCTATTTCATGTATCACCCCTCACTATTCAGTTAAAAAACTCTTTGATCTCGTATGTATGTATCAGAAAACTCTCTGTCCTGTTACACTTTTCACCCTTCAGCATTGAAGCCAACTTGAAACACCTCTGAAACTATTGCAACAATATCATGCATATTACATTGTACACATAGGCCTATCAAAAATTGATAGTAACTTATTTGCTAGGTTTTTGTGAGAAGTTCTTCTATTGTCCACTGTATGCTCTACTACTAACAAAACTGTGCATTAAGTCCCTCCACAAGATTTTTGGTTGCTTTGAGTCTACTTTAAGGTGAAATCTAGTCATCTCTCTTGTTTTGTGAATGTTGTGATGACATTATCATAAAATGTGTCTGTGCTTTTCAGTTGTTGCAGAACTTCCTTTTCCATGGACAGAACTGCGAAGCCTGATAGCCGCTCTTGACTCTGTGTTGACCTCTGATAAGTCTTAATCCTCCTGAGGGCGGAATACGATCTTTCAACTGACGCTGTTGTGCTTGGAACAGTTACTTTATGTACACCCAATTTGTACACTTCAGGCAGGGCTGTGTCTAATTGTTTGCTTTTCAGAGAACACACTAACTGATGAGGGTGTTGACCATAAAATTCATCAAACGAATACAGCACGGTAAGTTCATTCTTCAATCGGATAAAATCAAACAAGTCTTTATAGGACAGTTTAAGACTTTCAAAAGCAGAATGAGGAAAAGTAGCTTTGTACGCTTCATACTTCAGAGGATTCAACAAGGAAGTAAACTGTAATTGGTTTAATGACCCAAATCGTTCGTCTAATTGTAAAATAATGCTGTCAAAAATAGAGTGGTGAAGGAATTTCTTTGACATTATTAGATCTTCTTCCCGACATTGTCGTTTAGTTGGTAGAGAGTCTTCGACACCACGATAGACCAGAGTCACGGCCCAAATTACGTCGCACTTTTTCCTGAGGTTTAGTATCTCTCTTTTGATTTCCTGAACTTTTTGGGAGCAATATAGGACGTCTAAATGCTTGGATTGAAGGATATTGAAAAGGATATCAGTGAAGGTGAAAATGTTGCTAAAATCAGTAACAAAGAGGAAGTTTCAGTGCTGGTTATAAATTTCATGAAACCTTGTGCCGCTACAACTGTTACACTGTCCCAGTTTAAGCTCTCATCTAAAACATTCCGAAAGAATTCAAGGAATTAAGTGAGATGTTCTTTCACTGTGTGAACAAGACGAGATGAAAAATTCCACCGTGTTGAAGCATTTCTAGGCATCCTCTTTGCGGTAAATTCTTTCAGTTCATGAGATCGTTTAGAGGACTTGTGTAAAAATTATCCTAATCCCGTTAAGACCTGAAAAAATATTCTACATTCCTTGATACAGAAAAATGACTGTGATAAAATCATATTAAGCTTGTGACTAAATAAATATGGATAAATATGGACTTCGGAAAGAGTTCTTGTACTTGTGTGGCCGGCCATCACAGCTGCTCCATCGAACGTTTTTTGCAACCAACATGTAGTTTAAGTCAAACTCAGTAACAATGTTTTTCACATGTACAAACAAACCACTGGCTATTCGATCTGCGCTGACATCAGTGAAAGAAATGAACCTTTCGTGAACTTTACCACTTTCAGAATCAACGTATCTCAGAGTGGTTGATAGTTGAGACAAATTCATAATGTCTGAAGTCTCGTCAAGAAAAAGGGCAACGTAAATAGCGTGTTTTATTTCTGACTTCACTTTTTCCAAAACTAAATCACTGACTGCCCTTATTAAGTCATTTTGTATCCTGTTTGAAGTCCCGCAGAACACGGTCGATGTTTCTAGATGTGTACTTAACGTCGCATCGTAAGTGGCGAGTAAGTTCAATGCACCCAAATAAGCACTCCTGTTCAAATAATCTTCACCCTCAGAATGTCCACGGAATGGTAATTCGTGAGTAGCTAAAAAACACACAACATCAATCAATCAATCAATCAATCAATCGCTTGAGCACCTTTCTGTTTTTCCGAACGGTCTCATTATATTGCACAGTGCTTGCACGCAATTGAGCAACAAGCTGAATATCAATTTTAGATTTTCCAAACGTAATAGTGCAGAAATGTGTGACTGCGATTTCTCATGCTTTTGAATGGCATTGTACAAGTTACTCAGATTATCATAACCAGTGTCAGACCAAACAGTTCGGTCTCTTGCAAAGAGTAAACATGGCCAGCAATCAGTTTATTAAATTTGGAACTTCCAGCAATCCATTCTATTTTACTGTACTGTGAAATTTGGAAATGACGTACGTACTCTTGAGTTTTGTTTTTATGCGTCCCTTTAATGTTAGGCATATCTGGAGAAGGTTTTCCAGATTGAACAAATTCTAGTTTCTCACATGGCAAATATTACGATAGTTGAAACTAATAAGAAATTACCGTACCGTATATTTCACTAATACTTCTACGTAAATACACAATTATGCACTCACGACACAGCACTGTCCACGTTTCATGTTATTATTATGAAAATTATTAGAACGTACGCCCCTACAAACACGCCACATGGTCCACAACAACGCTGGTACCTACTATATAGTAGGCAAGTTTTTCTCACACTGTTACATTTAAGAAAAAATAATTTTCATTTCTAAAATGAACTGGGTATACATAAACCAGCACAAAGTTGCTTCACACTGCTACACTATGCGATCAAGCCGGGCAGCGTTGAGTCTTCGGCTTACCAAGCTCGCTTAAGGCCGGTCTCCACTGTTTAACATTTAACACCAACATGTTAAATTTAACATGTTACAGTTGACATGTATATTGTGATTGTGTCTTCCAATTGACTTTGCATGTTAACTCAGAATGTTGAGTTAACACTTTTAACATGTTGGCGTGTTTTCCGCTCCAAGTGGAAAACATGTCAAATCAATTCGTTGTTCGTGCGATGTCGGCACAGCTTCGGCAACTTCCATGATGTTTCCATGCCAACACATAACGTAAACGACACAAACGACGTGCTCCTCATATAGTAGGATTATAATTACAACACTCCGCAACACTCCTTCTCTTTGTTATAAGCTACAAATACAGTACACGCACGTGTGTCGTTCTCTCTGCACTATACTAAAATGTATAGTCAGAAATGGAGTAGAGCAAGGAGATTACTCTGGACTTAATTAATGATATAATAGGAATGCCTTATTTGTGGGATGTCTCATCAGAGGAATACAGATATAAATCGAAGAAAGCCGACAGTTTCCTGGAACTCGAAAATATCTATAATTGTTCTCGCGAGTAAATCGAAAAAAAACTAGCGTCCCTCCGCTCCCAGTACAGTCGAGAATTGCAGCAAGTTCAGAAAATTCGGTAGTCGGGAACGCACGAAGTTTATACTTCAAAGTGGTTTGCTTTTGAAGCAATGAGCAGAGTGAGGGGAGAAAATGTGCCTAATAAAACTGCATTTCTAAATCATAACAAGAAGCAACAGTGGCAATAACAAAGGCCAATACCTCTTCATCTGAGTCCATTGTCCTTATTTAAAAATACTAGACACCATCTAAATGTATTACCATAAACTGATATGATGAACTACCTGTATATAAACAAAGGATGTCAAGTTTAACATGTTTATTAAGTGTGGACACAATGTTAAATGAAACAGTTTTTGACATTTAACATGCTAATGGTGTCACCAGTTAACATTTAACATGTTGTTGTTAAATGTTAATCAGTGGAGACCGACCTTTACTGGCGCGGTTACTACGCATGCGTCACTTTGAACTCAACGCTAGGCGAGCCAAGCGGTAGTTGTGTCGCGTACCCTCGCTAATGCAGAAATTCGTACTGCAGGATAATCTTCCTGCATACTGCAGAAAACCATACTGCAGTAAATGCTCTTAGTTAAAAAAATAGTATGGCCAACTGACAAGATAAAATTATTTGTTGCACTTACAGTTGCATTACTGCTTACTTTGCTTCTCCAAGTCCAACGGGTTAGCCCGGCTTAGCCTGCATACCCACAATGCACGCCACTGGGTGTATCCCATTCTTACTTATTGCAGTATTTAGCATTAAAATAAAGCTATCTTTTATTCAGCCTTTATTTTTAACATATTTATTTTAACCCACACACATAGACCATCTTGTGACAACAACAACAAAAACATTCAATCCAAAGATATTCTACACATGCACAGTTCCTACACACAGCCATATCTTGAGGTGTATCCCCTTCTTAGTTAATTGCAGTATTTAGCATTAAAATTAAGCGATCGTTTATTCAGCCTATATTTTTTAACGAGTTAACAACTGTTATCGAACACATTTAAGCATTTATTACGAAAAAAATTATCTTTCATTTCGAATTTTTTGTACGGAACACTTTCCTGGAAAAGCCATATTGATTATGTAATCAGCAAAATTACCCCTTTGATAGGAATAATGCACATATTAAGATACAGTAATTTTTCTCATCAACAATTGAAGTGTATATATTATGCAATGATCCATCCACATCTAACATACGCAAGCTTTATTTGGGGAAGATGTAGGAAAGATTACATTAATAATTTGGAAATCCTACAAAAAAGAGCCATCAAAATCATGAATGGATTCCCCTTCCTCAAACCGTCACATGAAGTTTTTTCAGAGTCAAATATTCTGCCATTCCATAAACAAATTGCATTTTCATCAGCAGTCTTTATGTATAAGCTAGACAGGAAATTAACCCATTTTACTGTTAACTTCTCCCATTTTAGTGAAATTCATGGATATGAAACTAGAGGATCATTAAGGATATATCCCTGTCACTCAAATTCAGTAAAGTACGGAGTGAAAGGCATAGAATCATCAATGTTTAGGGAATATAATGTGTTGCCTCCTGTTATAAAGAACTCTAAATCGGGTATATGTTTTAAGAAAAAACTGAAGGAATATTACTCTTTTACAGATATCTTAATATAATCTCTATATAACTTGCATTAATTAATACAATAATATATATATATTGTCCATATTTAGTATAGTACAGCCATGTAATATCTGAATATACGTCTGAAAAACTATGATCCTTACATGTAAAAAAAAATGTACTTGTCACTTTATAGAAAAGCCATTGTATATGAAATGTAATTATTGTGTTGCCTTAAAAAAGTATGTACTGTATTGTCCCTATCACGAGCCAGAGACTCATGGGACCTTTTGTCACCAATAAATAAATAAATAGTCGACGGGAACTACTAATCGACTCCGACATCGCCTCTGAACAAGGCCTGTCTAGGGAGGTCAAGTCATGGATGCTACTTATGGAGTCGCCATATTGGGTCTTTAAGCGAGCTTAACCAAAGGCAAGTGTATTGGAATTTAGAGGATTAGGTACCGTACACTGAAATAAAAACAAAATACCAACTATTTTTCATATAGAATTCAATTGGGCATCTACAGTTCATATATATATAACTGTATAGCACTTAAATGACTTTAATACATTCACAGCTATTTGAGTAGGAAGAAAATAGCCTGAATTTCTTTCTTTTATTTAAAAAAACAAGTATAAACATAAAAGCTCATGTCGTACTCTTTTATTTCCTTACAACTTGGTCTTACTGTGTTTCTTATTAATATAATCTGTCAAATACGTAATCTTATTGACAGAAACATAGACATCTATACAGTACATGTGTCATATTATAATTACCGCTACATGAAATAGGTACTGAACTTGAAGTACTGTAAGTTACTTAAAAGTACTAAAAGACAGTTGTAGTAAATTACATTCAGCGTTTTCTTTATTAAGAAAGTAATTACCGATACTGCGTTTCTAAAAGGTTACCCCAATACACTGAGTGCCTCTTGAGTTGAGTGCATTAAATTATGTATGGTAACTATTGTTATCTATTCATATGGCCATTTCTTTGTGTTCTAAGGCAAAAATACTCTGCACATATGCAACAAGAGTGATGTTCCTGGCTACTCTTAACTAGTTTATTGATATCCTATGCAGCTATTTGGGGGCTGCCTGGCCGAGGCCGTAAAGGCGTGCTCGGTTAGCCCGGAAGGACGTGGGTTCGAATCCCCGTCAGGAAGTCGTAAAATTTAAGAAACGAGATTTCCAATCCGGAGGTGCATATGACCCTGAGGTTCACTCAGCCTACACCAAAAATGAGTACCAGGTTAATTCCTGGGGCGTCCGGGCGTAGAGCTAACCACTCTACCCCATCTCGTGCCAAGGTTAAAAATGGTGGAAGACTTTACCTTCCACCCCTCCAAGGGCCTTCATGGCCTGTACGGAGGTGACTTTGCTTTGCTATGCAGCTATATAGTACAAAGTGGTGGTGGTGATTATTGTTTTAAAAGGAAGTATAATTGGGCAACCACTAATCAGAAGAAAACAAATGGAAGGGGCCCAACACTTCAAAAATGAAGGTATCGGCCAAAGAAACATGAAGGCCACAAAGTGCGTGAAATTGAAAAACATTCTAGGCCTCGAATGCGCTAAAAGCCGTTGCGGTCGGAAAAGGACACATGTTAACAAGGGGAGATCGGATAGGATAGATGAAAGTGAGAGCCTGACACAAGTAAGTGAAAGCAATTTCAAGACTCAGCTAAGGCCTCGTGGTCATAACCCAGAATATATTTCCCTTTGTGGGTGGGGGTAGTAGAATAACACCCACGGTATCCCCTGCCTGATATAAGAGGCGACTGAAAGGGGTCTCAGGAACTCCTAACTTGAGAGCGTGGGTTGGTGACCGCGGGGCTCTTAGCTGAGTCCCGGCATTGCTTACACTTACTTGTGCCAGGCTCCTCATTTTCATCCATCCTATCAGACCTCCCTTGGTCAACTCTTGTTCTTAATCAATCAATCAATCAATCAATCAATCAATCAATCAATCAATCAATCAATCAATCAATCAATCAATCAATCAATCAATCAATCAATCAATCAATCAATCAATCAATCAATCAATCAATCAATCAATCAATCAATCAATCAATCACCTACCACTGATCTGCATTTAGGGCAGTCGCCCAGGTGACAGATTCCCTATCTGTGTTTTTCTTACGTTAGGATAGGATCTGGACAAGACCTGTCCAGATCCTATCTTAACGTCCTCTTGCGCTTTTATTGTGCTGGGGTTGGTTACGGATTATGATTAACGTTACTGACGGGAACGAGATCACGTATCGTACCACTTTACACTGTTCAATAGGAATGCAAGTAGCTACTTCAGAAATGAAAATGGCGCGTAATATTCTTCATTAGGTTATAAAAGTACATTTACTTCTAGGAACGGGATGGTGGGTTCCTGGATATCGCAATGAACACATATCTCTTCTGAGACGCTCTCCAAGTAAGATTTCATTTATTTCCACTTTCTTATACCGTAACATTAGAAATATGTTGTTGACCGGGCTGGAGTAATACCAAATACATAATAAGACCCATACATATAAAACATCGTTCATATAACCATATTATTCTTCAGGAATAATACGAATGTATAACTTCATTAACCTCGCACAAGACGGAATTGTCTGTAGGTTGCCACTTGTCACGCCTACAGTTCTGTACCCACTGAGCTCTTCATTGCTTATCTCCCGGGAAGCGAAACAGTCTAATTCCGTCAGTTGTCTTATTTTGACAATTTGGTGCAGCAGAGTATCCCATTTTTCGTCAAAATGCAAGTAATAAGTCACATCATCACGTCGGGCACGCCCACATAACAACGATATTTAAGAACCAATATGGCCGCCACCGCAAAGGATTGTGGTAGCGTGACCAGACCTTCCTGGAATGACCTTGCCTTTGAGAGAACTCCCTAGCGGACAAAGTGAGAAAACGATGCCGAAGATGATCGATTGCATGCAACATAATCTCTGGGTGTGTAAATATCAGTAACGGAAAAAATTGCACGCGTTTAATCGCTCATAATAACGGATGCATCAGTAATAGGGTTCTCGCTGTAACCGAAATATAATGCACAGCTTACCATAGGAATTTAGAAGGGACAGACAAATTGATGTCGTTATAACGAGGTTCTCGTTATATACCGTATTCGTTATAGTGGACGTCTACTGTATTTTCACCTGTATTCAATGATATAGAAATTCTAACCTCATTAATTTCCCCTCATAGAACAAGACACTGTCTGAATAAGTTTGGGATTTTGAAAACCTAGAGCAAAGCACCCAAAAGATTTTGTATCTTTGTCCTCTATTAGTTTAAACTATCAATCATATTTTTAATACATAAAAAAGGCTTTAACTGAACATGCCCTGTTTTCCTACAATAATAGCATGTCTCAGTAGGAAATTTCCTTTCATTTCTTTCAGTGTGGTGACTGTTTTATAATCTCCTTTCTTGTTTACCTTCCTGTTAAATTTTAGTAACTTTTTATGCTTTCTGCAAGTAGTGTTTCTTGCACTTGAATACCTGATACTTTTAATCCTTAAATCAACACTGGCGCTTGTTGAAATTATAAATGCGTTTTGACACTTGGAAGAGTATTTTGAATAATCAGCGTACAGTAACAAAATTTTGCTCTCTTTCTTCATAATTTATATTTTGCTATTTTGCTTTACATCAGACCGACACAGATAGGTCTTATGGCGTTGATGGAATAGGAAAGGCCTAGGAATTAGAAGGAAGCGGCCTTGGCCTTAATTAAGGTACAGCCCAGGCATTTGCCTGGTGTGAAAATGGGAAACCACGAAAAACCATCTTCAGGCCTGCCGACAGTGGGGCTCGAACACACTATCTCTCGATTACTGGATACTGGCCGCACTTAAGCACCTGCAGCTATCGAGTTCAGTTCTTCATAATTTAAAATAGCATTCAACACTATTTTATGTATGAAATCAAGCAATAATTGATCTACACTCTGGAAATGTAAACTAATTCATAGCCCTTTTTAATTCTTCTAATTGTCTCTTCAGAATTAATGTTGTTAAGATAACATTGTTTACTTTCTCTCAAGAACCTACATCATCATTTAATAATATTATTAAAAGACAATTTAACCTCTCTTTGGTCTTCGTTAGACCGTTTAAAAGTATTTCTTCCACAGGCATAATTGCACTTCTGATCTCTTGTAATACTTCCTCAAGGAAATTAATTAATTCCTCGATATGATTCCAATCACCAGGTGTATGTATAAGTTTTTGCCGGTTTTTGTGGGAAAGAAAACACGTAATTTTGAAGGGAAATTCATTTTTTGTTTATTCAAAATATTGGTCATCAGCTTCTACACACTTGCCCATCTTTCAGGTAAATTATGAATACCATGCCAGAAAAACAAATACGCTATCTTCAAGAACTTGCACCTTGCTTCATTTAAGTGACTGATCTTCGACTTCTTCTGGATTTTAGGATCTCACATCACGCATTGCTAATCCGTAAAGTGTTATAGTGCTTCTGAATGTGCTTTTAGTGAAAGACATCCTTTACTCATTGTTTTCCTATGCATTGTTTTATATTTTTATTTAATTGGCTGATGATGATCCAGAGTAGTGGTCGAAACCGGTACCGCTTTTAATCAAATAAGAATGTAACATTACATTTCTTATTTTCCTGGTATTGAAGAGGTTGAACCACTTTATTTCTTGTTTCAGTTTAATTGTTATCGAACCAAGTCAGGGCGATTTGTTTCCTTGATGCCATACTTGTAAATAGATTTTTAATTTGGCATTGTTAAACTACTGTATTTAAGACCGTACCCTCAGCATGTACACCTTTAATGCTACTTTTTCTCTGGGCTGATGCACCATTCACTGGTACTCTTTCTTTTGAAATAATATACTTATCTAGTTAGGCTCCAATTTACACACAATAAATTTATTCCCTAACTAATTTTTAAATCCACGCAGGCAGCAAGAAGAAGGTACCAATTTTCATAAATTAAAATGCACACATATATTCTTGAGGAAGAAATAAGTGGTACAAATAGGCAAAAATAATTTATACAATATCCGAGAACATTAAAACATTTTTTGGGGGTAATATCTGAAGCCATATTTGTTTTTGTTTTGATTCAGTTAATTTATAACTGTTAGGTTCTCCAGTCTGCCAAAACTAATTTTGAATAAATAAACTTATAAACTATCTGCACAAGAAAACAGAGTAACAAAATTATACCTGAAAAAGAAACATACATACTGAAATCTTTTACCACCCTAGAAGGATACCTACCTTCCTTACCTATCAGCATCTGCAAGATTTCTTTTTCATCAAACAGGGTTGCTGGTGGGTCTTTAATCACTTGCTGAGGTATTAGGTAGGGTTCTAGTAATCTACTGTCCAATTTCTACAAAATGACTCAACTCTGAGATTGGATATTTAGAGTCAATATTTACTGGAAAAAAAATCTTCTTAATACACTTAAACTTGACGGCCATGACAAATGAAATTTTCACATAGATGTTCATTATGCTGAAATGACTTGGACGCTGTTGCAAAATTCGTGACTTATCTACCTGAAGGGGATCCTTTATGAGAAACCAGTCTTTAAATTGTGCTGATTATAAAAGAAAATCCTGGAAATTCCTAACATTGACTTCCATGTAAGTTCACTTGTGATGCCATAGTGACTCATGCAACACGAGTTCTGGGTTCTTAATATAATTAAGGCCATTCAGTCAATGTACTGTAGGTCACGTAGGATTGGTATATCATCAAAATCAAAATCTCTTTATTTGCAAATGAGGTGTCTCTACCTCGGTGGAAAATGGTACACTAAAATACATTATTGTCAAACAATAAATTAACAAGAGAAGAAAATTTTTCTAGAATACAATAATATACAATTTACGTTAACAATTTTTTCTATTAAACAAACAGCTCATCCTTAATAAATTTATATTGTTTACAAAATTCTACTTATAATATCTCCTACACTTACAAACATAGTCAACTCATATATAGTATGTGGAATTACTTCAAATAATACTATACAACTGGTATAAGATTAAAATTTACATTGAATTTATTTACTTATTTTTTTAAACCCATTTTGGAACCTAAGTAGCATAACGACCTGCTGCGTCTTAACCAGAGCCCCTTTTGCCACCACTTTTCAGAGTTCCTGAAGGGCCTTCGCAGCTACCGTAGCGGTCCCAGGGTCCTGAAAGTCCCCACTGTACTTCACCCCTACAGTCCCCTACTTTGGCTGTCCAAACTCCATGGACCAGGGGTTGGAATTAATATTTTCACACACATTTTTTATTTACAATAGCCTGCACTGGTCGAATGCCCTCTAACATTTCATTTATTTTCACTGTTGCTGTTTATTCTCTCTTCTTGAATATCTGTACAGATTTTGGAAAAGGATCAAACACTACCCCTGGTAAACTGTTCCACTCCTTCACGCGCTTCCCAATGAATGAAAATTTACCCTAATCGCTTCTGCTAAAATTCCTTCTAATTTTATACTTGTGGTCAGTTCCGCTGATATAAAATTATTTTCCAACTGAAGCCTCTCACGGATTTCTCCCCATGCTTCTTCTCCTGTATAGGCTTTATATAATTGTATAAGTCTAGTTTTCTCCATTCTCTTACTTCAAGTTTCCCACCCAAGTTGCTCTAATATTTCTGATACACTACTTTTTCCCCTGAAATCCCCTGTTAGAAATCTTGCTGCTTTTCTCTGCACACTATCTATTGCTTTTATTAGGTATTCTTGGTGAGGATCCCAAACACTGTTTGCATATTCCAATAATGGACGAACCATACTTAAGTAACTTTTTTCCTTTAATTCTTTGTTGCATCCTTTAAGTAGCCTCATTATGATATGTAACGATCTGTATGCTTTCCCAACAATGTCATCAACATGACCCTTCCAGTGCAAATTATTTTCAAATCTCACACCTAAGTATTTGCACTTGCCATCTTTTGGGATAACTACCTCATCCAAAGTGTATTCAAATTCAGTTTTAAAGCTCCTGTTTGTAAATGTTGTAACAGTTGATTTGCCCCCATTAACCTTCATATTATTTTCTTCAACCCATTGTTCGATACTCTCAAGGTCCGTTTGTAATTCTGAACAATCATCAATGTTATTTATTTCCCTATAAACAATTATGTTATCTGCATACAATCTTATTTTTGATGTTATATTGTTCCCTAAATCATTTGTGTAGGCCTATATTAAGAAAAGTAATGGGCCGATTATACTACCCTGTGAATCCTTAATTGAGTCGGCATAACCCACGACAAGGTCATGGATTGATATCTATCCTTAAATTAATTGTTCAAGTCAGTGTGGTTGATGACCAAAGGAAATAAATTACTGCGGCTGATGGCCCTAATCTCAAGTCACTGAGGCTGACAGCCCAAAATAAATCTAAGTTAATGTGGCTGATGGACAAAATACAGTTAAGTTATGGTGGCTGATGGCCAAGGTTTATTAAATCCCCAACACATCTGGTGCTCTACAATTCAAAATCCAAAGGCGACAACAACATGCTCGCGTCACATGTGGTAGCGAAGTTCCTTGCAATCAGACATGTCCCCTTAATCGTTATGTTGACAAATTAACTTTCTTTTCTTGAGATATTCTATTTCGTTAGCCATATGTAGTCAAGCACTAACCTACTACAAGGAACAAACGCAAACTAAGAACATGCAACAAAACGATCCTAACCTCCAATTGTATCAACTGATTAATGAACTAATATTATGAGTGTATAAATCTTTATGAAACAGAATTTGGTTAACTAATACTTACTTTTATGAGTTTTAATATTATTAGTTAGTTCTATGAAACGGCCCCCTGGTTATAAACCAAAATGAACTCACATTACAGAACACTTTCGGTGCTGTACCTGTTTATGTATCTGCATCATAGATGGTGCTACTAGTTCCTCGGAATCAGGGTACCCGATTCCCCAGGCATAACGAATTGACTCTTTGCGATTCCAGTCGCACCCCATCACTACTGTCCACACTGAATCACGTGATTTTTTGAACAGTCCTAACCTCCCAAACTGAACAGCTACCTGGGTACTATGTTTATGAACGATGTCACAGAGGTTCGTGTTTGGCACGTTTCATAGTGTCTTTTCCAGATATTCCTTATTTTAGCACCTAGAGATTTTCTTCATTAACAAGGAATTACTTACACTTATAGACCTTGTAACTTTCCTTATGTCAGTTTCGTAACAATTCCACTGCAGATCAAATGCAATTGGCATAAAATCCTGCTAAACATTCTGTATTCTTACACCCTGTCCACATGTGTACATGACGTCACTAGCTCATCCGTGGAAAGCTACAACACTCTCTGATTTCTCCACGTGCCAAACAAATGTGAGTTGAGCTCTTCATGACATTTGCCCACCTGATTCAAACGTATCCCAGCTCCTCGGTTCAGGACTCTGGTTCATTCTAGCTCAAAGGTTATACTGTAGGTTCAATACAATCATCTTCATTCTAGACTGTTATGCCTTTCAGCATTCAGTCTGCAAGCCTCTGTGAATTTACTAACCGCCGCCACAGTCATCGGTTTGTAACTAGTTCTTTGCCTCATTTAGTTCTATACCTCTTATCATTAAACTGTTACAAACTGAATCCAACCATCATCATCATCATCATCATCATCATCTTGGTCTCCCTCTACTTCTCTTTCCCTTCATAACAGAGTTCATTATTCACCTAGGTAACCTACACTACTCCATTCACCTCATATGACACCACCACCAAAGGTGGTTTATGCGTTCAGCTTCATCCATGGGGTTCAATCCTAACTTATCCTTTATCCTGTCATTCTGAGTACCCTCCTGTAATTGTTCCCACCAGTGTGTACCAGCAATTATTCTCGCTACTTTCATGTCTGTTAGTTCTAACTTATGAATAGGATATCCTGAGTCCAACCCGCTTTCACTCCAGTAGAGCAAAGTTGGTCTGAAAACTGACCGATGGAAAAATAGTTTCCTTCTTACAAAATACTGTTGATCACAAATGCGAGCTCACTGCATTAGCTTTGCTGCACCTGGATTCAAACTCACCACCTTACAGTACCATCCTGGGAGAACACACATCCTAAATATTTGAAATTATCTACCCGTTCCAGCTTTGTATCCACAATCTGACATTTAGTTCTCTTGGATTTCTTACCTACCGACATCAATTTAGTCTT
This sequence comes from Anabrus simplex, assembly GCF_040414725.1. Taxonomy (NCBI): domain Eukaryota; kingdom Metazoa; phylum Arthropoda; class Insecta; order Orthoptera; family Tettigoniidae; genus Anabrus; species Anabrus simplex. Next base: position 340,007,794 of record NC_090268.1, on the reverse strand, counting down.
GGAAAGACTAATTTTCATACCATACTCATTGCACCTATTTTCAAGTTCCAAGATATTAGGCTGCAGGCTTTTGGCACAATCTGCCATTAAGACCAAGTCCGCATAGGCCAAACTGTTTACTACATTTTCACCTAACTGAATCCCTCCCTACCACTTAATACCTTTCAGTAAATGAAAGGTAGAAAAAGTAGACTCGTTGGCTGAATGGTCAGCGTACTGGCCTTTGGTTCAGGGGATTAACCGTTATTGGTTAATTCCAATGGCCCGGGGACTGGGTGTTTGTGCTGTCCGCAACATCGCTGCAGCTCGCACACCACACATAACACTATCCTCCACCACAATAACACGCAGTTACCTACACATGGCAGATGCCGCCCACCCTCATAGGAGGATCTGCCTTACAAGGGCTGCAATCGGCTAGAAATAGCCACAAAATTTAAGTAGATGATGCATGTAAACTATGAACGACAAAGATGAAACATTACACAGTTGTCTAACCCCTGTTAAGTACCTTGAACCAAGAACTCATTCTATCATCAATTCTCACTGTAGCCCAATTATTAACATAAATGTCTTTTAGACATGATATAGGCTTTTGGGCTTATGCCGTGTCAAGAAAAAAAGGTGAAATTTTTTATGTTTCGCAGAGAACTGTGCTCTGTGTCATCAGAAGAAAATCTTGACTGTCCACGAGAAAGGCTTCTTAAATGATGAGACTTTTGAAATGTCGACGTTATAATAGAAGTGGAAATGGTATGTTCATTTGTCACCAGATGGGTCCCCAGACGCGGCACAGCACTAGCATTCGAAGCTGACCAAACCATCAGAATCAGTCCACGTCCGACTGGATCCCTCGCTGCGCAAGTCGGCCGTGATCAGTCTAAGAGGGTCACATAACATGTGTACATAACATATGACATTGACAGGTGTATGACATAGACACAAGCCTGGAAAGAAACATCTGGCGATGAGGAACGTATGAATTTGCAAAACACCAACACAAAATTACAATAGTGAAGGGACAGGGAAGGGAACTACCTATGTAAATCGTTAATGGCTGGCAACCAGGAATTACTTAATTGATAGCCAGTGTCCCTGTTGAAATTGTTAGGATTTCTACGTATTTCCACAGCTTCCTCTATAATCTTGGACCTGTAGTGTCTAGTGTGGCTAAGAGCTTGAGCATCTTGGAACAAGGCATCATGACCAGCTCAGCTATTGCCAATTTGTCTGGCTGGTTGACATGAATATTACGTTTCTATTCCTTGATATGGGTACCAATGGACCAGCATGTTTAGCCGATGTACACCTTACTGCAAGTACAGGGAATTTTGTATACCCCAGGATGTAAAAGTGGGGACAATTTGTCCTTGGTTTTACCCAGACTGTGAGCAATTTTAGTGGCGGTGCCAAACACGGTTTTTATGTTGTGTTTGCGGAGGACCTTGGCAATTCGATCTGTGGTGTTGTGAATATAAAGCATGTAGGCAGTCCCTTTCACTGCTTCCCTCTGTGAACTTTGCTTGGTCGTTTCTCTGGGATGCAGGGCTCTATGAATCTGCAAATCGCTGTAACCATTATCCTTGAACGTGACTTTGAGTGTCCCCATCTCCACCTGGATATTTGTTGGCTCACAAATTTGTCTCGCCTTCTTGGCAAGTGTCGTCAGAATCCCTTGTTTTTGTGCTGGATGGTGGTGAGAATCTGCATGAAGACAGCGATTTGTGTGGGTAGGCTTACGATAGACGGTATGTCCTAAGGAGCCGCCCAGTTTCTTTCTTACTAGAACATCCAAACCAAGGACAAACTGCATTATTATTAAATTATTCTGTTTCTAATCTTTTAAAAGAAAAAGAAAAGGAGGACACATTTCCACTTACTGAAGTTGATCTAAAACTGGTATCTTATTTCCATATATGGAATATTTAGAAGGTTTCATTAATTTTCTCATAATATCAGATCAACAATAATATGTCGAGAGATTATTAATCTAAACAAAAGATCATACTGTTCCATATTGGAGTTAGGCTGGAAAATGAAGTGTTCTCTACAAAACCATTTTCCAGCCTATTCACTGAATTAAAAAGCTCCATCATTAGACTTTGGGTGGCAGCAGATTCTGTTGATTTCTAAGAATAATGTAATACTACAAAACCTGAACTACACTACCTGATCAAAAATATCCAGACACTCCTATGCAATGCGGAATTGAACCTTAGATGTCATGAGAGGCGGACCCGCTAATATAAAAGGAGGCAGGGAATATTGTGTTGTCAGTAGATAAGCAGTAATAGCAGAATGGGTTGGTCAAGAGAGCTCGGTGACTTGGAACGTGGACTTAGTCGCTGGATGTCACCTGAGTAAGAAATTCAACAGGGACTATTCAACCCTTCTAAAGCTGTCCAAGTTGATTGTCGGTGATGTGATTGTGAAGTGGAAACGCGAAGGAACAACTGCAGCTAAACCAAGACCATGCAGACCTCATTTAATGATGGACAGGGATTGTCGAATGTTGCGGAGGGTAGTTGTAAAAAATCACAACAAACCAGCATAAGGAATCACTTGCGAGTTCCAAAGTGCCATCAGCAGTCCAGCCAGCACAATGACTGTGCACTGGGAGTTAAATGGGGTATAATGGTAGAATTGCTGCTCATAAGCCAAATATTTCTGTAGTCAATGCAAAGCAACGCTTGAGGTGGTGTAAAGAGTGATGCCACTGGACAGTGGATGACTGGAAATGAATGATTTGGAATGATGAATTACGCTATACCCTGTGGCAATCAGATGGAAGGGTCTGGGTTTTGCAAATGCCTGGAGAACTTTGCCTGCAATCATGTGTAGTGCCAACAGTGAAGTATGGAGGAAGTGTGTTATGTTATTTTAAAATTTTTTTGTCATTAGGGTGTGGTCCTCTTATTGCGCTTAAGATAACTGTAAATGCAGAATGATATGAATGCATTTTAAACCATTGTATACTGCATACAGTAGAAGACCAGTTCAGAGACAATGATTTTATTAGCTGAAAATGCAGTCATAAAGCTGCATCTAGAGGCAATGGTTTGTGAACAATAACATTCCTAAAATGGACTGGCCTGCCCAGCTCTTGAGGAAGAATGGGCTGCCATTCCTCTACTCCATTGAAAGTGTCCCCAGCAGAGTTAAAGCAGTCATCAAGGCAAAGGGTGGACCTATCCCCATATTAAATGTTCAATAATAGGGAACATGACACAGGTAAAAATCTAAGTGCAATAATTTCAGATATAACCCATATAACTACATAGCACTTCCTCTCTATTCAACCAAGTTATTACCTTCCCCCATATGGTAAACCAACGCCATGACATATATTCACACTATTTTATTTAGTGCTTAATGAATGTCACAGGAGGCTATTCTGACGCTAAACATCTGGAATGTGGGTTATTTTTATCTTATTTGAACTTAGACAGCGTTCTTGTTACTTAAGACATTCTTAGCAAGTTATTGTCAATAAAATAATGTCTTGCAAGATACTCCTTAATTCAGTTCCACTCTTTTCTTTCATCAAAACCATTTCCATGCATCTACTCTCTAATACACAACAAGACAAATATAAGATGGCCTACCAGCACTTTCCCTCCCCTCTCTGCTGAACAGTTATAGCCTACAACATTGTCCTACATAGCAAACATGAGTGGAGCAAGAAAACTGGCTTCAATCCAAATATACAGTAGTCACTGGAGGTACCGTATAATTAGCAGCTTACGTTAGTACAGTGGAGGACTACAGCAATCATATCCCCCTGTGGGTATAATAACACCCATGGTATCCTCTGCCGGTTGGAAGATGCGACTAAAGGAGTCCCAGGGGCTCTGAACTTTAGAGCGTGGGTTGGTGAACACGGGGCCCTTAGCTGATCCCTGGCATTGCTTCCACATACTTATACCAGGCTTCTCACTTTCATCTATCCTATCCGAACACCCTTGGTCAACTCTTGTTCTTTTCTGACCCCGACGGTATTAGAGCACATGAGGCCTAGGGAGTCTTTCATTTTCATGCCCTTCGTGGCCCCTGTCTTTCTTTGGAGCGTGGGTTGGCGACCACGGACCCTTAGCTGAGGCCTGGTATTCTTCCACTTATTTGTGCCAGGTTCCTCACTTTCATCTATCCTATCCGACCTCCCTTGGTCAACTCTTGGTTTTCCGACCCCAGCAGTATTAAGTATGGAGGCCTAGGGAGTATGTCATTTCCACGCCCTTCGTGGCCTTTGTCCTTCTTTGGCCGATACCTTCGTTTTTCGAAGTGTCGGATACCTTCCATTTTCTCTCTCTGATTAGTGTTATATAGGGGATGGTTGTCTAGTTGTACATCCTCTTAAAGCAATAATCACCACCACTACGGCAATCATCATTCATCTCACTTGTTCATAACATCACCAATTCAGAATCATTGACAAGTTTACACAACATAAACAATACTGTACATATATACACATAGTTTAAAGTGATTTGATAGAATTTGAGAATGTTCATTAATGCTGTTTTACAGGTAATTTATAGTGTTATAATTAGTGTTTTCAACAGAGTGAAAAGCTTAAAAGTTACATTAACTGAGTCAACACGGGAAAGTATGGCTTCCTTCCTGACAATATTAAAGAAGGAACTAAAATGTCTGGATGCAGCAAAAGTAGTCATGAGAGTATCAAAGTAATAGCCTCATTTTCTAGGAGATGTAAAAGTTGCTCCTCATGTGGATCATTTTATATTGATACATATTTTTGGGTTTTAAAAGAAATCATCTGCATTTCAGTTTTTCCATATGGGAAAATTTGCTTTGATATATGAGTGCTTTGGATTACAAGCACATTTACAGAATGAATTATGCTCATAATCCAAGACTTTACTGTGATTTTCAATTCCTTGTTTAGGTACAAATTTATTTCAATGAATGGCAAGGATAGGGGAAAAGGCATGGCTATTAATTTTGAAATGAACAAAACAAAACAACTTGAAACTGTTTACTATAAAAACCTTTAGAAATTTTCTGTACAAATAATGTTAGTTAACATTATTATCAGTCTGAATTTGTTTCATCTGAACTATCATCAGGAGAATGTTTACTCTTTTTGTGGCTCTTGTGAGAATGTTTTTTTCTTTTTCTATTCTTCTTATGTTTCTTCTTCTTCCTCTTTTCATCTTCACTATCATCATCGCTATCACTGTCTTTACTTGACCTACTTCGTGATCTATCACGAGACTTAGATTTCTTCTTCTCTTTTTTAACTTTACTTTTTTTTGATTTCTTTGCTTTCTTTAACTTTTTCTTGAGCTCCTTCTCCCGAAGTTCTGTTAGAGGGGTGAGGTAATTCTCTTCACTATCACTGCTAGTACTACTAACGTCAAGTACAATCTCTTTATTAGGATCAATTTTTATAAAATTACGACACTGATAAGTAAGATGACCAGCATAACCACATTTCTTGCATGCCGGAGAGATTGTTTCTTTTCCTTGAGGTATCAATCGAGCTAGAATCTCTGGATCCATAGTTAGGTGGTTAAGAATGATGGCAACCTGGAACAAAAAATATACAATTAAATTGATGAATTCCCTAACAATGGAGTATACATTTAATACATACATGCAACCATGTTACAAGCCAGCTGCATATATAAATGAACCATTATCATCTGCAAAATTCAATAAGGGAAACAAGAGGATGAAGATCTGCATAAAGGCAGACCACAGGTGTAAATGGTTCAACAGTAATGGATTAGCAGAAGAAGTACAAAATAAGATGTTGGGATGTACAGGATAAACTCCAATCCGTGATATTGGAAAATGTTTATTGATGAAGAAGTAAGCTAGGAAAATAAAAGAGACAAATATACAGATGAATTCAGGTGGTAAAACACCAGAAACAGGGCAAATGGAGAAGGAGAAGAGGAACCCAACAGATCAATATAAGAAATGGAAAGGAGCAAATGTTTGACAAGTCAAATGATATTCAGGAAAAAAAGAGGATCATGAATAAGAACCTAATAAAAATAAAAATGGCAATTTATCTGTTCACTTCAAATTTTTGCCTCATATATTTATTTTTTACCTCGGATTAGGCATACAAAAGTCGATAGTGGATTCGGTTCAGTTCGATTTCTGTCTGTTTGGATGTTTGTGTGAACATCATGGGAAAATGGATACACAAAATTTCTTTAAACTGTATTTAAGTTAGGGAGATCCAGAGAATGCACTAGCTATATATTATTTGATTAGTATACAGTGGCTTAGAAATATTGGTGAAAAAAAAAAAAACTAACTAATTCAGTTAGTTTTTTATTTTATTTTACTACATATGGTATTTATATGATAATGTTCTAATTACCCCGGATTTCCCTAGTGTAAAATATAATTTCCAATCTTTTATGTTTTTTACCCCCCTTGCGAACCATATGACCTTCAAGGGTTATGAATTTCATGTTGTTGGTCCGTACTGAACTGAGAATAACATATTAATTATAACACAGTAGAGATTTCCACCTATTCAATATTAAGATGTATTTACAATATTCATATTACATGGGACTAGTTTCAACCCTCCTCGGGGTCATCATCAGCCATATTAAAACAAACAATTTATGGCGAAATCCTAAAACATGTTTTTTAACGGTAAGAATCTTATGGATATACAATTTACAATATGAAGTGTGGTTGAAATGTTGCAAATGAAAATGAGAGATATTACGTGTGATGCAGGTGAGTAATAATTAATACAAGTAAATAATACATACTAAGAAGTCTGGAATAAAAGTACAAATAGGTGCTCTGTGTTGTAAAAATTTATACACTTATGGAATTCAGTAGGTCCTGGTAATACTGAACACAATGTAAAATGACACATATAAAAATATACAAGTATGTACAATGTCTGGGTAGTAAAATGTGATACTCTCTAGATGAAGAGTTGACTTTACACTGTATCAGCTTAAGCCGAGAATTTGGCAGTTGGTGTATTTAACCAAGCTGTGTTGATGGGCTGGATTGTTGATTGTTGGAGTTGTGCAGAATGTGAAGCTATTTTGAATTCTTGTTAAGAAGAAAGTAGACACTGCGCATGGAGATATTAATTGGTGGAATTCTCAGTTCATAGCGGAAACCAAATTAGACCTATTAAAATTGAGAAAAGCCAGTAAAAAGCAAAGTATGCAGAAAGAGGAAAAGATTACCATAAAGTGAAAGGACACTTACCTCACGCTGCGGTGTGTGTAGTTTGGCTGAAAGTGTGCAATTGGTGGCAGGAAGAGAAATATGGGCAGGGAGGAGGGCTCGCGCCTGCTGGTTAGGTAGAGTGCAGGTGGCTTGAAAAGGCGGGGGTTAAGGCGGAGCTGAAGGGTGCGGGAGAAAGGGTAATTGTTTCGGAAAAGTACCTTTAATTAAACTTAGGATTGAGTTCTGGTTGGCTGCATTATTGTTTCTGAGAAAAGTGATAAATAAATCGAAAAGTGTGTTGGGTTGCTCTGAGATTTCATTAAGATTGTAATTAGTGTTAAAATATTGATCTAGGTGTATGTAGTAATTTTCCATTATGTTGAGTAAAGGGCCCTTGTTTGCTAATTCAAAGATGATCATGTCCTGTTTGATATTGGTAAAATTATGGTTATAATCTTGCATGTGTTGGCCGATAGCTGAAAACTTATTGTATTTTATTGCGTTAGTGTGTTCATGGTATCTTATATTGAAGTTTCTTCCGGTTTGCCCAATGTAGGATTTTTTACAGGTATTGCATTTGATCCTATAAACTCCTGATTTTAAAAAGCTGCCGGTCTTGTTGATATGTGAAGTATTGTGTAAAACGTTCATGTTTTTGTTGTTGGTTTTGAAGGCTGTTTCAACGCCCTGTTTCTTGAAGATATTGGTTAATTTGTGAATATCATTGTTGAACGTGAAGGTGGAAAATGTTAGAGGTTTATTTCTTTTTTGAGGGTAGTTTTAGGGCGATGTTTGTGTTTATTGATTATCCTTTCTACAAAATGATTGCTGAAGCCGTTGAATTTTGCAATTCCGCGGATTGTGTTAAGTTCATTCTTTAGATCTTTCTTGAACATAGGTATGCTAAAGGGTTGAGGAACTAGGTTATTGTATGTAGCTCGTTTGTGGGACTGGGGTTGCAATGAATCTTGGCGAATGGTGGAGGCTGTTTGAGTAGGTTTTCTGAATATTTTATAACTGAAAGAATCTGAGTTTCTAGTGATAGTTAAATCTAGAAAGTTGATTTTTTGATTTGATTTGGATTCTAGTGTGAATTTGATATGAGGATCAATATTGTTGAGTTTTAAGAGGGTGGTGGAAGCGTTAACTGATTTTTTGTCCATGATTACAAAAACATCAACATATCTGGCCCAGAAGTGAATGTTTTCAAATTCATTGTCAATTTTGGTGTATTCGAGGAAGTCTAGATATATTTCTGCCAAGATGCCTGAGGCCGGTGATCCTATTGCCAAACTATCCTGTTGATATATGACATTGTCGAAAGTGAAAAAGTTATTGTTGACGATTAGTTTTAATACTGTGATAAAGTCTTGTATCTCTAGTTTGCTTAAATGGCTGTTTTTGTTTAAATTGTTATTAATTATTGGAATTAATTTTGATACTTGTATGCTTGGGTACATATTTACAATATTGAAAGAGTGGATCGAGTAATCAGGTTGCATACTGAACTTGTTTAGTTTTTCTACTAGCTCTGATGTGTTTTTAATATACTTTTTTGATTAAAAAATATTTTTTTCTTAAGAAACTTTGGATGAATTGTGATATTTTATATAAGGAGCTTGGTCTATACTTGATAATTGGGCGAATGGGAACTCTGGCTTTGTGTATTTTGGGGAGAGCTTCAGCAGTGGGGAGACCTGGTTTCATATGTATGAGTTTGGATTTTTCCTGTTCGGTAAATAAAAATAAAGTGTATTCGAGGAAGTCTAGGCATATTTCTGTCAAGATGCCTGAGGCCGGAACATATCCAACAGTTGATGCTGATGAAATGGGAGACCTAATTTTGAGTCAGAATTCGACAGATCTTTAAGAGACCTAAATAGGAACAAGGCACCTGGAATTAATGATATTTCCTCTGAATTACTGACTGCCTTGGGTGAAGTGCCATCTGATTATGGGCAGAATGTTGTTATACCTATTCCGAAGAAAGCTGGTGCTAACAAGTGTGAAACCTACCACACCATTAGTTTAGTATCTCATGCCTGCAAACTTTCAACACATTACTTACAGAAGAATATGGAAAGATAAGGTGAAAACGAGTTGGGAGAAGATCAATTTGGCTTCAGAAGAAGTGTAGGAACATGTGAAGCAATCCTGACTTTAGATCTGATTCTACAGGATTGAGTTAAGAAGGAGAAGGCCACATACATGGCGTTCGTAGATCTAGAAAAGGTATTCGATAATACTGACTGGACCAAGTCTTTTGAGATTCTGAAGGTGAACAAGATCAGATAGCAAGAACGAAGAATGATTTACAATCTGTATAAAAATCAATCTGCAGTGATAAGAATAGAGCGCTTTGAAAAAGAAGCAGCAATCTGTAAAGGAGTGAGGCAAGGCTGCAGTTTATCCCCCCTCCTTTTGAATGTTTATACAGAACAAGCAGTAAAGGAAATCAAAACCCTGAGATTTTTCGATGATATTGTTATTTTATCTGAGACTGCAGAAATTCTAGAGAAATTGCTGAATGGCACGGGCAGAGTCTTGGATAAGGAGTACAAGATGAAAATAACCAAAAGTAATGGAGTACAGTCGAACGAAGTCAGGTGTTGCAGGTAATATTAGATTAGGAAATGAAGTCTTGAAGGAAGAAGATGAATATTGTTACATGGGCAGTAAAATAACTAACAATGGCAGAACTAAGGAGGACATAAAATGGAGACTAGCGCAAGCAAGGAAGAGTTTTCTTAAGAAAAGAAATTTGCTCACTTCGAACATTAATATAGGAATTAGAATGATATTTTTGAAGACCTTTGTATGGAGCGTGGCATTGTATGGAAGTGAAACATGGACGATAACTAGCTCAGAAAGAAAGAGAACATAAGCTTTGGAAATGTGGTGTTACAGAAGAATGCTGAAGGTGAAATGGATAGATCAAATCACAAATGAAGAGAGAGATTTGGCTAAATTTGATGATAGAAGGGACAGAATGATAGGACACATCTTAAGACATCCAGGACCTGTTCAGTTGGTTTTTGAGGGAAGTGTAGGCAGTAAGAACGGCAGGGGTAGATCAAGGTATGAATATAACAAGCAGATTAGAGCAGATGAAGGATGAAGTACATATGTACAAATGAAAAGGTCTGCCTAGGATAGGGTGGCATAGAGAGCTGCATCAAACCAGTCTATGGACTGATGACTCAAACAACACAACACGTTTTATGCTTTTTTGCCTTACGGATACTACTAAAAATAATGATACAAATAATGGAGATATTTACGATTATTATATTTTTTTACAAACTTCCCAATATCATACCTCCGCAGGAATAGTGACACAACTCAAAAATGTAGGTTTCCAAGAAAACAAAGTTTAACAGTCTAAGACACCACATCAAATCATGGATAATATTTTATCAGACTAATAATACACGATAAAAAATTGAGCATATTTATATTACATCACATTTTCACAGAGTTGCAATGAAATTAATTGCACTTATGACAGTTTTCTAGATCAAAGGAGTGATTATTTTTGCACATGGTGCATGTCATGACATTTTTTAAGTTGTGTCACTATTTTTGTGAGGGTGTGATATCTCCGGAATATTTGTGCCATTTTAAACTCTTACATAACAAAAGTAGAAACTCAATTCCTGACTATTGATGTTTCATACATTTTTACTGCTAGGCCTTTAATAACAGAGATATTCACAAATTTAGATTTTTAGTGCCAAGTCCATCAACACTGAAGATTGCTGACAAAATAATACAAGAAAAGGGAGTTGCGAAAGGAGGTAAAGTAAACTCGTGTCCTCATCCCGAGCTGGTTCAGCTCTTTTTGGGCACAACCCCATTCGAGGTAAGCTGCATGTACCGTTTCACCCACATACCAGCCCTCCTGCCATTCTTAAATTTCTGGCAGTACCGGCAATCGAACCCAGGACCCCGATGACGGCAGCTAATAACACTAACCGTTACACTACGGAGGCGGACGCGAAAGTAGGTGGAAATAAGAGACTCTCTTGACCTCGGATGCCCTAATATCACTGATCCAGAAGAAAATGAAATGTGGTGACCTACAATGTCCTAAGCTCATATAACCAACCAACAATTATATTATACTGACTGTTGTTAACTGAGTAGTGTTCTCACTCTCTTTCTCTGTGGCTGCCACTCATCTCTGCTAAATGGCTTTTCTCCTGCAATTGTATAAAAACTAACCTGTAAATGACGGGTCCAGTAGCTAGTATATAATAAATACATAGGAAGAGGGAGTAACAGAAAGAGGAGAGAAGGAGAACCAAGAAAATACAAAAGAACAATCTCCACTTCTTCATCTACTGCCAGATCTTTTATAGCCATTTCTTCTCCGTCACTGATGAGCTTTTTTCTGCTTTCCAGTTACAGCAGGAAGACAGGCATCAATCACTAAAGGGTCATCTTGACAGGTCTTCAGATTTGATGTGGGAAGTGAAGGGTAAGGGTAAGAAATAAGTGTAGAAATAACAAAATACTAAGTAAAAGACAAAACAGCTTGTCCATTATCATTATACAACGTACCAACAGAGAGACAAAATACAAAGAACCATCTCATAATGAACAGTATGATTTAAAAAAAAAAAAAAAAAAATTAGACTAAGATAAAAACAGAGAGAACAAAGAACACTAGGGTTATCGGCTTGTTGGTTGTTAATGACCTTAATGTGGAACACCATGAGTCTTTCACTTATTCCATGAAGAAGAACAATAATAATAATTTAGGTAACTGTGTATAATGTAGTACATATTGCAGTTAACTAAGCAACATTGAAAAGATAATCATCACACTTTTCACTGGTGAAAACAGCCCAGTTCAATCTGTGTTCTGGTGGTAATTATTAATAAGAAAATGAAAAATGAAAGTTACCTCTAGTTTTCATTGTACGCGAGTATTAAAACGAAAATTACAGGGCGAGTTGGCCATGCGGATAGGGGCGCACAGCTGTGAGCTTACACCCGGGAGATAGTGGGTTCGAGCCCCACTGTCGGCAGCCCTGAAGATGGTTTTCCACGGTTTCCCATTTTCACGCCAGGCAAATGCTGGCGCTATACCTTAATTTAGGCAACGGCTGTTTCCTTCCCATTCCTAGGCCTTTCCTATTCCATCGTCGCCATACGACCTATCTGTGTCGTTGCAACGTAAAGAAAAAAAAAACTTCTCAGATTTTCACGACTGTGATTTATTCAGACTTCTATTTTCAGCTGTGCTTCCAAGGATGTGTTCACCTTTTTCAAGATCTTTAAACGGGAAGAGTTGGGAAAGAAACTTGAGTCAATAAGGCAGAACGTCTGGGTGATATGTATATGAGCACTCACTTCCTCGCCTAGTTAGCCTGTATGCGGCCTTGTGTTGAACTGTGGACAGCTGATCACCTGTTTGGAGTAGCAAGTATGTAGGGGAAGGAGTGAGGGGGTTGTAAAAGTGAAGTGGGAGTATACAGATTGTGCGTAATTGTTGCAGTGTTAATGAAAAATGTATTAATGATCTCTTCAAACAGGAAGCTGAAACTTTCAGGTATTTTGTTCAAATTACAATTCAGGTTATTCCTTTGGTCTATATTAATAAAAATGTTCTCAAAGATGTATAAAAGAATACTTTTGTTAGCTTTATGAAGAATGGATAAATATTGTTTGATTAATGAAAATGAATCTTTTCCAGTTGTAAATCAGAAAGCATCACATATAACTCAGATTAATCAAATGAAAGTCAGATGTAATTCAGATTAGTCAAGTGTGGTTCAGGAATACATTAGATGTAATTCAGGTCAATCAACTGTAATACAGAAAGTGTTGTATGTATTTCAGACAAATAAACTGTAATTCAGAAAACATCAAATGTAATTCAGATTAATCAACTGTAATTCAGAAGACGTCATATGTATTTCAGATTAACCAATTGTAATTAAAAAAGAATCACATGTATTTCATAAAACATGAATTGTAATTCAAGAAACAACTGTAAATCAAATTGTGGAACAAAGAGGATATATGACGCTGGTGGTGGTGCTTTGTCCATCGGATGATGACTTTAAGCCTTGAGCAGACCCCTCGGTGCTATTCGACAGGAGTAGGCTATGCGCCGGTACCAAGTTTAAATTTTTAGTGAAAATTATTATTTAGTAATTATAACAACATATTTGTTTTCTGTATATGTATGTTACAAAGGTCTGTGTGAAAAATTCAGTAGGGATGGAGTTTAAAGGTAATTGCGCAATTTGTCGTGTATATGTGGCACGAGATGAATTAGTACGAATACTTCCATGTCACCATTTATTGCACACAAAGTGTTTTTGAAATGCAAATGAACCGCAAGTCAACTGTCCTATTTGCTGGACTGATATAGCAGAAAACGAGCCTGTTTTGCAAAAACCTACAAGGAACATTCCAGAGAATACAGAAAAAGAATTGTACAATGTTCCAATAGAGGAGATGACTATGTGACATTGGCAGGTATATTAGGTATAAAATACAAAACAGCATTTCACTGGATTTGATCTGGTTGACCCACAATGCTACAAAAAGGAGGGATCAGGTCAAGAATTTTAAGTGAAGAGGAAGTAGATACTTTAGGATGAATGTCACACAATGCTCAAACAACTACGTGAGAAAATAAGACAAAACTTTAATAAGGAAGTCGTCACTATCTACAGTTGAACATTATTTGGAAGATTATTTACACTAAAGCAAGTATAACATGTACCAACAACCATGAATTCAATCAAAAGTAAATACAAGAGGGCTGAATATGTATGCAATTAAACAAATTTATTCAAGAGGGTAAATAAATTGTTTGAATAGATCAAACTAATTTGAATTTGTTTTGTTGGCGAAGTAGGTGCCGTGCCCTTGCTGCTTTGAGAGCTGTCTAGCAAATGCTGCCAGCAAGAGGACCAATTGTTCACCTCACTGCAGCCATTTCAGCAGTAGGCATTGTGATAATGAAGACAAGGAGGAGTTCATTCACGGCTGTGTCAGAGAATAATTGGGTTGCATCCCCTGCATCGTTGGGAAGAGATGGGCAACCGACTCAAAGAGTTAGTGGTAGTGTGTGATAATGCACCATGCCACTTGAGATTGGAAACAGTGTTTTACAGCACTGGAGCAACACTGTTGCAGCTAGCACCATATGCACCCATGCTCAATCCCACTGAGGTGATATGGGCCAAAGTAAAATCCTATGCAAAACCCATCTCATAGTACCTCGTGCTGCAGCTCCTGGAATTCAAGATAAAGACTCATTTACTTGGAGGAAGTCACTGACCAAGCGAAAAATACCATTGTGGAGCGGGGGAGAGATTGTGGTCGTGCAGCACAGCATACTACCGCTCACCACTCTGCAGCTTTGGTAATGGAAAACAAGCCAGCAGGTTGTTAAAAGCTTTGAATAACTTGCATTTATCCCCATGTAATTATCTACATGGCAACTATCTTTAATGAGTAGATATATTAGCGATCATGTCTTAGAAAAATGTTACTTGGCAACAATGATGATATGGTAGAAGTGTCTCGGAAGTGAGACAGGAAGTGACCGGAGTGCACTAAGTTTGGAATACGAAGAAGAAAGGACAAAATCCAAAGAAGAATATGAAATAGTATTGGGATTTGAATTAGGTAATATGTCTTCCTTTTCAGATCTAACTAAGAACTGTTTGCAAGAGAATGATTATGTATAACATTTATTCTTTAAGGTAATTCAAAACACATCCTTGTTTTAATACTAAGTTATCCTGTATTAAAACTACAGTAGTGAGTGATTGCCTATGTGATATGCAAGAACATAGTTTAAGATTCAGTGTACTTAACTTCTTATGAGTTACATGAATAATGATACTAGGTAGTACTAATGGTTTATGACTGATGTTTTCTGAAATACATTAAATGTTTTCTGAATTTCAATTGATTAATCTGAATTACATATGGCATGTTCTGAATAATTTGATTAATATGAAATACATCTGATGCATTCTGAATTATACCTGACTATTCTCATTTACATCTGACATTTTCTGAAAATCATTTGATTAATCTGAATTACAATTGACATTTTCTGATTTGCAACTCGAAAGTGTAGTACGGCAGGGTGTTTTACAATGCTTTCTTGCCAAACACACTCAAGAACATGTGCCTGAAGAAGGAATAATGTGTGTGAATTCCTGGCCACTAACAATGCAACTGTGATGCAGTGTGTGATGGACTCCTTGAAATTATCATGGCCACCTGGTATCAAGTATGACCGGCTACTTTTATTTCTTACAGATGCAGGTACTTATAATGGTAAAATCAGGACAAACACTCCAAGATATTTTTTCCAACTTTATTCATATAAATTGCTTAGCACATGTTCTTCATCGCATTGCTGAGATAATATGCAATTCATTCCCATTGGTAGACTGATTTGTAGCCTCTACAAAGAAAATTTTTCTTAAATCTCCATCGAGAGTACAGGAGAGTACAGTCGTTTAGATCAATAGTACCTAATAACTCGCTTCCTCCTGCACCAATGTTAACTTGTTGAGGAACGTGGCTGGATGCAGCATTGTATTATGCTCATCACATAGAATTAGACAAAGAGATTGTTAATTCATTGGACTTGAATGATGCTGTATCAATAGAAACAGTTCAAAATATTCTGCCAGGGATAGAGTTGGAAGATAACCATTTTTCTTTCTTACTAAGGGTCATAATATCACTGGTAGCTGTAGGATCTCCCTTAAATGAATCACTTACTGTTTTTGAAAAAACAGTATGTAATCAAAGATCTGTTCTTGGTAGTATAGGACAAAAAGTGAAAGAGAAAGTGAATTATGTAATTTCAAAAAATCTGTCTTATAAACAGATCTGCGATATTCGAAGCATTCTTGAAGGAAACTGTCTGGCATTCCAAGAGACTCGCCTCTCTCTGTGAAGCAGTTAACATCGTTTAAATATGCCCTAATAACCTCCTCTAACGTGGAGAGAAGTTTTACACGTTACAAAAGTGTTTTTCGAGACAAAAGACTAAGTTTTCCAATTGAAAATTTGTGCAAAATGATTGCTGTGAACTGCAATTTATCAGTCAATATTGGCAATCGGACTACTTCTGCTTCAACCTCAAGGGAATAACGTAAGTTCATTAATTTAATACAACTCGTCTTTTCTACTTGCAAGGGGCATTAATTCTTTCAATTTAATAGTGAATGGGCATATTGTCAGTTTTTTTTAAAGAGCATATGTGCATTCATATTTCCTGGATTTTTAGGGCATGAACTTTTTGGCCCTACTAATAACAATTATTACTCCAAGCAACACTGGTATGAATTCATCACATGAATTACATCGAAACCTTTTATGTACTTTCATATATCTTATAGTTGAAGTTAGAAGCAGTAGTACTGTAATGTTATGTTAGTAAATTATCATTATTTTAAAAATTGCTTTACGTTACGTTGCGCTGACACAGACAATGGGACAGGAGAGGGCTAGGAGTGTGAAGGAAGCAGCAGTGGCCTTAATTGAGGTACAACCCCAGCATTTGTCTGGTGTGAAAATGGGAAACCATAGAAAACCACCTTCAGAGGTGCCGACAGTAGGGTTCAAACCCACTATTTCCCGAATACTGGACACTGGTCACACTTAAGTGACTGCAGCTATTGAGCTCGGTGGTAAACCTTCTACCTTGGTTGAAGACAAACTCATATTAACTGCACCAACATCACAAGCATGTCTCGATTAGATGTATATAAAAGGCAAATACCACTCAGGGATCAAGAAATCTTCAGATCCAAAAGACCTGGAAAGGTAAAATTAGGAATATAGGTTCATCTCTTGCCCTAGAGCTGCACTAAGAAAGTATTTTTTTAAATTCAGCTTCTGTCCTAGATTTAGGCCCTTTGCCACAGTAGGATAGGGTAATATAAGTGAAAATCAAATCTGTCCTACAAGGACAAGACAAAGCTCATTTTAAGTCTTATAACGTGAGAGAAGTCCCACAGGGACACCGAAACAACGTTCTGAGGCCCTAAAACCAACTGTTTTTGAGATATGGACACCACACTGCCACCAGTCTACAGTCAGTACTGGAGAGCAGATGTTGATAGGCTCACAAAGAGGCGATTGGAAGCATGAAAACTTCTGCTTGGGCAGACTGCGTAAGACACGCAGGAAGAAGATGTTGTTCTGTGAGAGAATTTCACGGTGCTCACTGTCAGTTGTCTCATTTACAGCAATACAATCAGACATGGTTCTGTATTCTATCAGACAGCTTTATACTGTTCACTGTACTAACTCTTATTCGTCATATCCCTTTCAGACTGTGTACGCACAACTGTGCGGGTTTGTATTTTATTTATGTCTGAGCTTATTTGACGTTTTCTTGGCGCTAGACTGGACTGCAGTGCTTGTGCGGGACATGTAGCATGTACTTCAGCTGTTTTTATTTAGTACTTGACCATCAGGGGGCAGGAAGAAGAGTTTAAAAATACAGTTCATTAGCAATATGGCAGGAAGCAGTAATGCCTAAAGTAAGTGTTTATTGCATTCATATTAATCTAGAACCTTTACTGAATATCAGAATATAATCAATGAGGTGTGTAGATTGTGTAGCAAACGTAAATTGTGAACTTACAACATCGTACGTAATACCATGAGGTTTTGAATGTTGATATGCACATATGTGCGGGCTAGGTTTCCTTACAGGCAATGCATGCAGGAGTGCTGGGTGCTGTCACAAAAAGGACTGTGAAAGAAAAACTCGTACTCTACATGAGAAATGTAATGTATACGATTTTAATTGTTTAAAATCGTTCCACACTGTAAAATAGAACATTTGATCATGTACATGTGCATATTCACATGTACTGAGTCAAATTTTTTATTTTTTGCAAGTAGTAATGAAGTCCTGACACACACAATTGTGTGGGTTCTGTTTTTCAGCTGATAGTTCTTATTTTGTAAAATAAACTGTAAAAACATGTATTTGAGAGCATTTTAGTAAGTTTTTGACGTTTTGACACGTCCAGATTTCTTTCAGGTCTGTGTTTGAACGAAGATTTAATTGTTTTTAAATTATTCCCCACTGTAAAATAGAACATTTGATCATGTACATATGTATATTCACATGCATTGAGGTAATTTTTCTTTTTTGTAAGTAGTGAAGTAAGTCCTGACACGCACAATTGTGCGGGTGCTTTTTTTTCAGATGTTAATTTTTATTTTGCAGAATAAACTAAAAATATATCCGCCAGGTTTCTTTCAGGTCTGAAAGGGATAAACTATGTCTTTTCATATCTATCTATCTATCTATCTATCTATCTATCTATCTATCTATCTATCTATCTATCTATCTATCTATCTTCTTCTACTCTTAATACTTTCCAGTTTTACAGACTTATCCGTGTCACAATACTATAGTTATTCTACCAGGCTTTCCTAGAGCTCCTGAATACTGTAGTTCCTGTTACTCATAGCTGACTCTATTTTCCTTTCCTTTCCCACATCTATCTTCTATACACAGAAAAGCACATATAAGCTTTTGCGGTGCAGCCGTCTCATTTACAGCAGTATGATCAGATGCGCTTCTGCATTCTATCATACAGCTCAGTGAACTAACTTTTATTCATCGTATACATCTTCTCTTCTTTTATTCTTAATACTTTCCACTTTTCCAGACTCATTTTGGTCACTACGCTATAGTTGTCCTGACAGGTTTACCTTTCTGTTTACCTACAGCTCCTTTATACTGTAGTTCCTGTTTCTCATAAGTGACTCGATTTTCCTTTTGTTTTCCATAATAATAGGATTTGTTAGGCATGGAGATCATTGCTATTGGAGGTGTAATGGTACCTCACCGTGCTGTAGCTACGAAGGGAGACGGGTCCAGTATTTTCTATTGCCTATCTTACTTAGTACACATTACCAACTCCTAGGCGCCTCAGGTACGGCTTAGTGTCGTACGAGGACGGTTTGAAAAGTTCTCGGAATCACCGCTAGATGTCAGTGCTAGAGCGAGGTTCCCGCGCAATAATCACACATCCTTTGTGAGTGAACACGTGGCGCGTCAGTGCTCTAGCTGTAGGAGTGTGGTAGTGACGACTCTTTGTTGTTGTTCCCACGTAGTGATTTGTGACAATGGAAAAAACTGAGATTCGAGCAGTGATTAAATACTTTGTAAAGAAAGGTATGAAAGCAAAGGAAATTCATGCCGACTTTCAGAACACACTGGGGGAACTCTGCTCCTTCATTTTCAACTGTTGCCAAGCGGACCAGCGAGTTTAAATTTGGTTGGGAGAGCTTGGATGATGATCCGCTTAGTGGACGGCCAAAAAGTGTTACGATCCCAGAATTTATCGCAAAAGTGCATAAAATGGTCATGGGGGATCGTCGACTGAAAGTGCGGGAGATTGCTGAAGCTGTAGGGATGTCTTCTGAACGGGTATATTATATTTTAACTGAAGAATTGGGTATGAAAAAATTATCCACAAGATGGGTGCCGCGACTCTTGACATTGGACAATAAACGCACCAGATTGGAAATGTCTGAACAAAGTCTGGCTCGTTTTCAGTGCAACCAACAAGATTTTTTGCGCCGGTTTGTGACTACAGATGAAACTTGGGTCCACTACTATACCCCAGAGACAAAACAGCAGTCAAAGCAGTGGAAACATGCTGATTCACCACCACCAAAGAAAGCAAAGGCAGTGCGTTCGGTCAGAAAGGTCATGGCCACAGTTTTCTGGGATGCAAATGGCATTCTGCTGATAGATTATCTTCCTATTGGCCAAACAATTACGGGGCAATACTATGCAAACCTCCTAAACCAACTACAGGAAAAGATACGTGAAACAAGGCCTGGTTTGGCAAGGAAAAAGGTCATCTTTCATCAGGACAACGCTCTGCAGCACACAATTGTTATTGCCATGGCAAAACTTCATGAACTGGGGTACAAATTGTTGCCACATCCACCTTATTCACCTGATTTGGCACCATCAGACTTTCATCTATTCCTCAAGCTGAAAATTTCCATCGGTGGATGGAGATTTTCTACAAGGGAAGAACTGACAGCCGAATTGGAGAGGCTTTTTGCAGGCCTGGAGGAATCTCATTTTCGAGATGGGATCAAGGCATTGGAACATCGCTGGAACAAATGCATTAGTCTACAGGGAGACTATGTTGAAAAATAAAAGCAGTTCCACCGAGGTAAGATACTTAATTCTAGTACATTCCGAGAACTTTCCAAACCACCTACGTACAGCACAGCACTGGCAACAGTTTCAAGTGTTTACTATGATGCCATGTGGAAAAATGTACAGAACCATGATTGAGTACCAGGCTTACATGCCCCTTCCTACCTCATACTCTACCCAATGCACAATTGTCGTTGTGGGTGAAATATACCCTTACCATCTACAGAGTTTCTCATATAAACTAAGACCATCGAAGCAGTGTTTTTACTCTGCATTACGTAAGCTGCAGTATGGGAGGCGCGCTCATATTTCTTGACCTTGCAAGCAGCCTGCAAGTGTTCGATCTGGCAAGCATCACACCCCAGTCTGAATCTCAGCTGTTAACATGGTGAGACAGTTATCATTGCAACACCACATTTTGGTATGTAAAAGTTCTGGTTTTGTCTTAATCGTGGTGTGAACAGTCATAACTCTCACTATTGGTGTACAGAAATTCTTAATGATGTTTACAAAGTCCCCCATTACCACAGGAAGATTGGTGTCTGGTGTGCTGTTAGTGCAAGACAAATAACTGGACTTTTTTTTTTTCCAGACGACAGAAAATGCGGAGAGGTACCGAGATGACATTTCGACGCCGTACTTCCATCAGTTAACGGAAGAAGAAAATTTGTGAGGGTAGTTTAAACAAGATTCAGCTCCTGCTCATAGAGCAGAAGATTCCCTTCTTACAATCTCAGAAGTGTTTGCAGACAGAGTGATCAGTGCTGGTCTATTTCGCCCTTGTTCTCCAGATCTAACAGTGTGCGATTTTTACTTGTGGGGTACACTGAGAGGAAAAGTGTATAGAACAAATCCTCACACATTGGAGTAACTGAAAGAAAACATTACGAATTAAATCCGAAACATTAGAGGGGCAGAACTCACTTGCGTCAGTCAGAATGTGGTTACCAGATTCATTGTCAGTATAACCCAGGAAGGACAACACAGCATCTTTTATAAGGTAAGATTTCATATAAGTTTGTATACACACTTAAGCCAGGGCAGCCGTGCACGACTTAAGTTTGGTTGAGGAAGCTGCCATAGTGCAGAGTACAAACACTGTGATAATACAGCCTGAAGAGCCTATCGAGGGAAGGGCCATATTATGTTTTAAGTGTTCTAGTCCCATGATGTCATTGCATTTTGAACCATCAATACCTCAACATGTCCCTTCTCATCAACCACCACCTGCTGTTGATAGCCCTGCCCTTACATCATTTAATGTAATCAGCCCTGGAAGCTGTTTTATCCAGTGCTCTGCCAATGACAAAACAAACAATGAATTTCCATTCACTGATTATCATCCTCTTCCTAAAAACAGGGGCCTTTCTGCTGTGCCTGATAATAATCTAAATTCTCCCACTAAATCAGAAAACAGTTCAAAAGTTCTATCATCCAATGAAAATCAAAGAGGGAGAAAAAAAAAAAATCACACCATGCAAGATACACCAATGGATTAAGATAAGTTTTGGTTGCAAGTTGCTTTACGTTGCAGCAACACAGATAGGTCTTACAGTGATGATGGGATACAAAAGGGCTAGGAGTGGGAAGGAAGTGACCGTGGCTTTAATTAATGTACAGGCCCAGCATCTGCCTAGTGAGAATATGGGAAACCATGGAAAACCATGTTTAGGGCTGCCAACAGCAGGGTTCAAATCCACTATCTCCTAAATGCAAGCTGACAACTATGTGATCCACCCCTGCGCAGCCACTTGCTCGGTGAATTAAGATAAAAAAACATAGGAATTCCGAGGAAAAAAAAAAAAAAAAAAAAAAAAAAAACCACCTGATGTTAATATGAAGGCTGTTACAAGTAATAAATCTCATTGTAGACTGTATTGGACATTATTCTTGTTTTAATGAAGGCTGTTATGAAATACTCTAAGAACAATCACAAAGACAATCAAAAAGCTGTTATGAAATACAATGAAAATAAACAACTAATCCCGTGGACAACAAAATCTTTATCAGGATTCAAGTATGACCAATGACCACAGTACAGATTGCAGTGATAACAGGGTTGTTACTACTGGCCAGAAAGTTGAATGCAAGAGGTGCCATCCAAAACAATAGAAAGAAGAAAGCCCTGGTCTGTGTTATAGGAACTGAAAGGTACATCTCCCTCTTACTGAAGAGTCTCCCCATCATCTACACAGCCTCCTTACTAATGACCATCCCGAGTCCGAGCATTTTTGAGGAACATTAGGAAGTATAATGGATGTTTTCAAAAGATGCCTTTGGAGCTACGGAGGTACTAAATGAGGGAAATTTTATGCAAACTTTTAATGTTCAAGCAAGTTTACCATAGAATAGGAAGTTTGTTACCTTCATTCTATGAAAAACACCCATTTTTACAAATATATTTTGTTGAAACTCCAAAAATTGATTGTGACTGGCAGTAGGCAGGGGGCCTGCCATTGTAGGCCCTAATCTAAACTTCCAAATTTGACTGTCATTGGCAGTACACAAATGGGACCTGCCATTATAATGAAAACTCCCCAACCCGGACTTTACATGAGAAACGACGTATGAGGACCTCCCATTGTTGTTTCATGGGTAATGCTAGGAGCAATGCAATGTAATAAAAATCTTACTCACAAGGTGTATATAGAACTAGAATTCCGTAGCGAAGCACGGGTATGTGAGCTAGTACGTTTAGGCCTATAGTCTTATTTTATGCACGTTGTGCGTACTTCTGTTTAAAGAATACTTATAATCTTACCTTTCTTTAACAAACACTCAAACTTTCCTGTGCAAAAACATGGAAATCAACTCTGATGCTACGACACTTTTAGTCACATGGTCCTTACGATAAACACTATGACTCACGCAATTAGGTTATGAATGCCTTCCAGTATGTCCAGGAACGAAGTATAGAACAAAAATATAAATAGGTTCTTTTCGTTATTTTCTCTCACTCATCCTCCTGGAACTTGCTGAAGAGTATAATTCAAGTGTTAATATGCACATTACGCTTAACCTGACACCAAAACCAAGCACTCAATAAACCAAAGCGAGTACTGTCGTACCAAAGAGGTGTAGTACTGTACCCAAGAAGTTTGTAAACAAAACAGCCCAGCTGTACAGAATCTCGCACAACGCGCAGGTGTAAGATATTTTCGATACTGCACAATCGACTTGAGCGCTGACACATACAAAGTCCCCTATCTTATTCGCATGCTCTCATAATCCACTATCCAAGATATACGGGGTAGTTAAAATTCATACTGGTATTGATGCACGGCTGAAGTATAAAATTTAAAGTGGGCGAAAATGTGGATTCTTCGACTTGTTGGTTGATATATCTTTTTCCTTTTATGATAACGTTCATTTCGATGATCGACTCAATGGCTCTTTGACTCGATGAATGTTATGTTACGATTGTAAACAGAGTTATGTTTCTGGAATGTTGTGAATCTGTTGATATTGTTGTATTTGGAATAATGGAGATGTGTTCGAATGTTAACTAGACAAAGTAATAATGGCTGCTTCAAAAATGCCAGGAACTGGGTTGGAGGACGTTGGTGTTCCTGGCCAGAGTTACCTACGAGATGCTTTGACAAGTTGTACGGATCCTTTAAAGGCTATTGAGGAGTTTCAGGCAAGCACAATTTTTATAAGATTTATTTTGCCAGTCGGTAAACCAGGTCAAACAGTCAATAAATAATTAAGGTTATGCTATAGTGTTTTATTAATTATTGGTTGTTTAAGCACATTATGTAGTGCAAACATAACCTTATGTCTAGATTTTTTTTTCCAATTTATTAAGGCCGTTTGAAGCCCTTTGCATAGTTAATTTCTGTGAATAATTGCTTGTTTAATTGAACATCATTCTTCTACTCGTACTTCTTCTTCAAGTACCATATGCGGTCCCCAGACGTTGACGATCACCCTGGACCCTCGCGAGGCAGTGTAACGTCAGTCGTCGCGTGCGGTGGAAAAGACCGCGCAAGAATTCCATATCCTTTTTGTTTTTCAATTTGCTATTTGTTTTTGTTATGTTGCTATATTTTTGTTTACTCTTTTTCATAATTAAAAATACGAATATTATTTATTTACATTTAAACAGTGCTTTAAAATAATACAATAACTAACGTTACGTTCTGCTTAACACACATCAAAAAACAGTGAAATGGGAAGAACATAGATTTACAGAATTCACAAAAGTAAACTGGTAAAAGAAGTATAGTGCGAGTAATTTACAACTATCAGTAAAAATATGTACAAAACAAAACTACACCAGTATAAATAAGGTATAATGTCCAATGGTAAGAGCAAGGCTACAACAGATAGAAGGGTAACAGCAATTAGAGATTTACTGTTCACTAAAGAAAATTTATTTGTCATTCTTCATTATATTCGTGAGCTGACTGTGTCCTTACATAACAAAATGGTCATCTTCACTTTCTTCATCTTCACCTGCTGTTCCCACACTGCAGGCTTGACAGGTGAAGACAGTGTGCTCCCAACATATGCACAGAAAGCAGGTAGCACACGAAGTCTTCGTCTTTCTGTTTCTAGAGCCTAAGAAGAACACGAAGTAGTACACAACAAGCTCGCATATCAAACACAAGTCAGCCACACCAATAACAATAATATAACATCACTGCACAGCTACAAATGGGAAAGGAGCCACTACTTTGAACCCAATGTCACTCAAATTTTATGGACGTCACAGGACAACATGATTCGATTTTAACATAAGGCAACAGATTCAACACACAGCAGAGCTGAACATATTTTAGCCTATTTCTATCCATACGTCTGGCACCTTTTAAAATTGGAAAGTGTTTTATTCTATGTATATACATGAAGACAAAATCTTTTATTCATACAACGTGACTGTTTTACAAACAAATCATATCATTTAAACTCCAGGAACAGCAACCAAGTGTACAACTATGTAAACAAGACTTGAACACAGAAGTCAACAGATGAATTGAACAACACACAAGACGTGAACGTTCATGTGCATGAAATGTTCTTATATATTGTATTCATCTTATATATATAAGTTAGTTTTAAGTAGAGATGTATTTTATAAACTAATTTTAAGACCTTAAACATTATTTTATACTTACAATTGCAGTGTTGCACATAGTGACATATATGCCAGTTAACGTTACGACATGCCCCATTTGGATGTGACCAAATGTTTATCATCATATGGCATTCCCTAGAAAACATAATCTTAATCATAGCTTCATGACATAGATATGAATGTATGGTTCAGCTGAAGAAGACCCTATGTAAGAGGTCGAAACCGGTCCTGTAGCATAATAAGTACAATAAATAAGTATTGATAGGTGGAAATCCTTTCCTATTTCTAATTGTGTAATTCGTCGGTACGGAAATGAAGATTATAGATTACGACACCTTTTGTTTGGTATTCTGACAGTGTTGTTTGAAAGATAATGTTCTGTCCAGTTTCACACCAAGGTACTTTGGTGTATAACAGTGTACAAGGACTACTCCTCTCCATTCCACATGCAGTTTTCTACTGACTTCTTTATTACGTAGACGAAATGCGCAAACTCGAGTTTTGCTGGGGTTGGGTTTCAAATGATTGTTCTCTTAGTATTGTAACCATTCACCAACATGCTAATAGACATGTCATGAAGCCCAACAAATAATATATGCCATTTTCCATGTCATTCTACAACATATTTGGTCATAATGAGCATTTTTCGTCTAGTCCGGGATATGAGCAGCACTGCACCAGCTCAGAGGGCGAAGGTCTAGTTACGCGTACAGAGAGAAAGAGAGCTCAGTACAGCGTAACCTTGAAATCACACTCTGTATTTGCTGATAGAGAACAGCCACGCCAAGCGCAAATAACATTTAGGTCAGAAGCGGAGTCTATTTACTGTGTTTTAACCCAAGAATGGGAGATTCTCAGCTATTTCCCTGTATATTCATGGATACCAACTCATAATGCACTTGTTAATAATAATAATAATAATAATAATAATAATAATAAAATTTTTGATACAAGCTTGTGATATCTACGAGTAAGGATTTGTTGGAAGCTGTGTAATTTCTGCTATTCAGTGATGTCAGAAGATGTCTTGCTTAATGAATGTATTGGTAATGACGCACCTTAGACAGATGTGCATAATAGGAAACAGATGTTGGGTGCGCGTAGCCTGATGGAGGCGAGGGAGTACCAGTTGGATTATGACTGGCGTGCAAATTTATGAAATTACTAGAGATTCAGCAATCGGATCTACATGAAATTAGATCAGTGTAAAGTGGAATTCAAGAGCTGGAAAATGACTGTTCACACGACTAAGAGAGATCATTATTAGCGGAGCGATTTC
Organism: Anabrus simplex; assembly: GCF_040414725.1. Taxonomy (NCBI): domain Eukaryota; kingdom Metazoa; phylum Arthropoda; class Insecta; order Orthoptera; family Tettigoniidae; genus Anabrus; species Anabrus simplex. The sequence continues at coordinate 339,981,052 of NC_090268.1, read as the reverse complement.
TCATAGGTGATTCACAACTAAGTATTTTTTATTTTCCACCTTGTCGATACATTAGTTGCTTAAGGCAACTTATTGGTTAAAAGTAGTACATGTTTCGTATATTATTAACATCTTCAGCCACATAACACTGTTTAGATGAAAAATTCATATATTGACAAAGTATCAGTGCTTTGAGAGAAAGTGTCCTTAAAGTAATAATAATAATTGGCCGGAATCAAGGCCGGTACAGTAGTAGGAGACGCTAATCGAACTAATAGAAATTGCTAGATTAGCTCTGATGTCTGATTTGGTAAGGGGCGCTCACATAAAAATAACGGCAATCATTAACTGTAAGTATTTTTTAAGGACACTTTCTCTTAAAGCATTGATACTTTGTCAATATATGAATTTTTCATCTGAACAGTGTTATGTGGCTGAAGATGTTAGTAATATACGAAACATGTACCACTTTTAACCAATAAGTTGCCTTAAGCAACTAATGTATCGACAAGGTGGAAAATAAAAAATACTTAGTTGTGAATCTGTTAAAGTGCGATACGGACTATGAAGTTGATTTTATGTAATTCTCACAGGTGGGCGGAGCCTACCACCTCTGCAGCCAGCAACCCGGATTCACTATAAAAGAAACCGTCAAACGAGCCCTAGTACCCAGTCTGATCTATTCTACCGCAGTTTTTACTCATTCGTTGTGAAACTTCGTCAGTCAGTGTGAACCAGTCAGTCAGTCCTCGGGCATTTTGATTCAGTGCTACTGAAAAATATTGAGTGTTCTTCATTTCTAACTGTTAAACAGAAGTCTGTTCCGTGTGACATCAATACACGTATAATATAATTAGACCGTATGGTGTAAAATAACAATTGTGGTGTGCGAATATAAGTGCTTATAGTTCCCGTGTTCTCATATTAAGGGGATGCAGAATGTTAACTCACTGGCAGCTCGCGTGAATAATATTTAAAGAATGGGTGAAACTTATGATAATCGCTTAGACGTAGTGAGATGCTGACTACATTCTACTAATAATTATTGGCCGGAATCAAGGCCAGTGCAGTAGTAGGAGACGCTAATCGAAGTAATATAAATTGCTAGATTAGCTAGGATTGCCTGATTGGGCAAGGGGCGCTCACATAAAAATAACGCCAATCATTAACTGTAAGTAAAATTCTTTCGAGAATTTGCGTGATTGACAACACACCACAGTTCTGGTTTTGTTGCTGCCAAACGTACAACATAGGTGATTAAAAAACACCTTCGGATGAACATACTTTTTACTAACTTTATTAACCTAATGATTCATCCAATGAAGATCCAGTTTTTTGCTTTGGACAATTTTAGTTAAAAGCAGATAATTGTTATTGTATTCATGTCACAAATTTTGGTTTTATTCAATGTACACATTTTAAACCCATGTACACAGCATCTAAGGAAAAGCGTTTTTATAAAAAAAAAAAAATAGAATAAGATCATTTTGTATAGCATTAAGTTCAAATGTTTAACTCAAACAAGGCCTTGGACTGATGATGATGATGATGCTTGTTGTTTAAAGGGGCCTAACATCGAGGTCATCGGCCCAGGCCTTGGACTTGACCTTAAGATTGTCAATAGACTGAAGATGCCCTAAAAGGGCGAAATATGTACCTAAAAAGTGTATGTAATTCATGTAGATTTTTAATCACTATAAATTGTGAATTGTATTGAAGGTAGTACAGTAAATTTTATTCTTGAAAGAATTTTACTTATTGTTATCTTCAATACGGAACAGACGTGAGATTTGTTACTTCTATTACATTGAATCCAATCAATACGGAATATGAAACTTATAAATAATAATTTGTTACTTGTAAAATAAAATCATTAACTGTGTCGTGTTGCAAAAGGGAAATGCACCAGCTCACAGGGTGAAGGTCTAGTTACGCATACAGAGAGAAAGAGAGCTCAGTACAGCGGAACCTTGAAATCACATTGTATTTACCGAGAGAGAACAGCCATGCCGAGCGCAGTTAACATTTAGGTGAGAAGGCAGAGTCTATTTACAGTGTTTTAACTCAAGAATGGGAGATTCTCAGCGATTTCCCTGTATATTCATTGATACCAATTCAGTGTTCACTTGTTAATAATGGTAATAATAATAAAATTTTTGATACAAGCTTGTGAAATCTACGAGTAAGAACTCGTTGGAATCTGCGTAATTTCTGCTATTCAGTGATTTCAGAAGATGTCTTACTTAATGAATCGGTAATGACGCACCTTAGACAGATGTGCGTAATAGGAAACAGATGTTGGGCGCGCATAGCCTGATGGAAACGAGGGCGTCCCCATTGAATTATAACTGGCGCACAAATTTATGAAAGGAAGCTTAAGAGATTGCTAGAGATTCAGCAATCAGATCTACATGAAATTAGATCAATGTAAAGTGGAATTCAAGAGTTACAAAATGACTATTCACACGACTATGAGAGATCATTATTAGCGAAGCGATTTCTCACAGGTGGGCAGAGACTACCACTTCTCCATCCGCAACCTGGATTCACTATAAAAGAAACCGTCAAACTAGCCCTAGTATCCAGTCTGATCTATTCTACCGCAGTTTTTACTAATTTGTTGTGAAACTTCGTCAGTCAGTGTGAACCATTGTGCTCAGTTATTTTGATTCAGTGCTACTGAAAAATATTGAGGGATGTTAAGTACAGAAAAAAAATGGCCAACCGGACACCAGTGGGATCCGAACCCACAACCTCCCGATTAACATCCCTTCTACATGTACTAAATGTACGTAACACAACCTAATAGGTTGAAAGTCTGTTTCGATTACAATGCGGTTGTGGAAATTCAATATTCAACACACTCCCCTGTTGTAGCCCAGTTTGTCTTTCCAAGTGGAGTCTGAATGCTGCTCACATAGTTTTTGTACATTGCTTGCACATTTCTACAGTTTGTGTACCCAGCCTCTTTTTGACAATGGTTTCCCGTACCTTCTCTCTGGGAACACTATCGTGTGCATTTGTCAGATCTTCGAATGTCATGATCTGATCCTTTCTATATTCCCAACTCTTTTCCATTAATTGCCTCATGCTGAAGATTGGGTCCACTGTAGCCTAGATCTTCCACTTCTAAAGCGATACTGTTCTTCTTGCAACTCTCCTTTTACCTTTAAGACATCTTATATCAGACAAACAACATGGTTTCCTTTCACGATGTTCCACAGTCACAAACTTGGGTTAACTTCATTCAGCGAGTGTCCACAGAACTTGACACGGGTGGACAAATGGACGTAGTATTTACAGATTTCGCAAAAGAATTCGATAAAATTAATCACAATGCCCTAGTAAGTAAGTTAAACCTGTTCAGTTTCTCGAAACAACTGTTGCTTTTTTCAGTTCCTATCTGGGTGATAGGAAGCAGTTCGTTTCTTTCCAGAGACATTCTTCTCAGGAATACCCTGTAAATTCAGGAATAATTCAGTGGTAAAATTTAAGCCCTTTAGTTTTTCTCGCATTCATCAGTGACTTGCCTGAACAAGTGAAATTCAAAGTGTTCAAAGCCATTGAAAACATAAACGACTGTGAACAGCTTCAGCTAGACTTGAAAAGTGTACTGGAGTGGGCGACTGAAAATAAACTATACTTAAATGTAGAAAAATGTGTATCTATGTCGTTCACCAGAAGGAAAACTCCCGTCCACTACATGTACAAGCTAGGTAACAGTGATTTACAATCAGTTTGCGAGACGAAAGACCTCGGGGTTTTATTTGACCACGAACTTACATTCAATTCGCATATAGGGGAGACCGGGGCAAGATGACGAATCAGCCATAACTTTTGTAGTATTCTGTTCACTAAGTTGGGTACCATGTGACCTTGGGCCCGATATCTCACACGTATAACTTACACATAGAAGGAAATTCCTTTCAGTCTGAGACATGCAGTGGTAGGGGGGTGTCTGTCTAGCGCTGTCGCACTAAAATATCTGAGGTATGTGCAGGAAGCTTCTACTACTAGTGTGCTCACAATATGAATTAACTGTTTTATTTTCTTTAAATGTCAATGTATTTCTTACTTACTTCAGTGTTAACTGAATCTTGATTGTAAGATGTCTGTCGATTATAAGGACGAACCGCTTCCTAAGCAACCTGGGGCAAGATGACGGGGGCTAGTTGACGAATTCGTCATCTTACCCCAAGCCAGGTATAGGCTACACGTAGTCTAATTACAGAAATACCTAGAAATTTTCGACGGAAGATGGATGGACGGGACAGGAATGAAGTAAGCATAATACCTGCAATGCATGCTGTCAAGAATCTCATATGTCTTGTAATGCAACTATGAGCAACGCCATCGAAAGATTTGAAGCTTGTGCGATTGACTCATTCAACCCACAAATATTTGATGAGGAAATTGCTCTTCAGCAGTGACAACAGAAATATATTATGAAGAACAGTGAATTAAATTAGCCTATGTTCATCATCTAAATGAAGACTGGATCAGTGTATGATAATTGTAAAGTATGGTGGCATGAAGACTGCTCAGTTATGAAGGTAGTTGACGGTTTCTCTGTGATATGTGCTGAGTATATTCCAGTTTAAAACGGTTAGAGTTTTTGTATTTAATGTAGTGCACAGTAGGCCTAGTCATTAATTTTAGCAGGAACTTCTAAAAGTTATTTTCAATTTATTTTAAAGTATTTTAACATTTTTCAAATTTATGTTCTTTAGAAATGTATGTCCTTGTGCAGTACATTATTAAAATTAAGTTACTCCACGTGTTGATTGTGTGTTGAACAAATTTCAGTGAAGTTCCGAGTTGAAACAGTTGAGAAGAATGCTCGTCATCTTACCCCAATAGGTTCGTCAACTTACCCTGGGCATGGGACAAGATGACGAAATTTACATAATTATAAACTTTACTACTTTATGAAAAAGCAATTTAAACAAGAACTTTGAATATTGCAGTACTGTTTCACGAAAAGGTAAGCGGTAAATAATCATGTCATCACAGCCGTAAAACACGCCATTTTCCGGCGGAATGTCGAAAGAAAGCTTATCGTCAACTTGCCCTGGTCTCCCCTACTGAAAGTGGTAGCTGAGTCATACAAGACCCTAGGATTCATTATCAGGAATATAAAACCCTTCAAAAACACACAAACTTGCATTCATCTGTTCAGTACCATAGTAAGACCAAAAGTAGAATATGCCAGCATCGTTTGGAGCCCTAGGTATCAATCATATGTCTATCAGATTGAAAAATTACAAAAAAGAATTTTAAAATACTTACAATATAAAAAACTGGCTGCTATCCCTGTATGGTACCCTATAGTGATATCCTTTTAAATTTCGGAGTGGGGAGTTTAGAAATTCGCAGACGGAAGGATGCAGTAAAATTTCTTTTTAAAGTTGCAAACTATGCTATTGATAATCCTGAATTACTTTCTCTCCTAAATTTCCATGTACCTCGCTTCAATTCCAGAAATAACATAACATTTTTAAATGAAAAAACCAGGACATGTGCCCATGATAACTTTCTGGTAAACACTCTCTGCAGTATCTTCAACAGTGCCATTCAGAAAAATAATGGCCTTGACTTCAGTTTGCCATTGCGTGAGTTTGTAACTGAACTTCATCGCGCAATTGTATGAAGTCATAAAAAAAGGGGAAATTGTAAGGTGAAGTTGTATAATATTATGCAATATAATGTATTGCTTCATTTATTTTATCATTTTACTTTGTCGTGTGTTGTTCCACCGCATTAACATAAGGTTCTTTAGTCTTTAGGAAAATACTTTGATATTTTATATCAATATTATAGGAGATTTGATAAAATTGTAGAATATAGTTTAGATATAAGTTTCACCATGTTAATTGTAGGTTATCTATCGTAGTTGCCACTGTAATTGGGACACTAAGTCCTGTAGTGTGAAATAAATAAATGAATGAATAAGTAAGTAAATAAATAAATGAATGAATGTTGAGCCATCATACTGTATTACTCCCATCTTCTCTGCACAATTTCTCACATTCAGCACTTTGTCATACTCCTTCCATCTTCATTTCTTCTGGGTATGTTATAAACTCTCCACCTTCTTCTTTCATCAGCTTTGAATTTATAAACTCTTTCATTCCTATTACTTTGTATAATTCCATTCAGCCTTCTTTTACTGCCAGCTCAATCTTGTTTCCATCTTTTGTGCAAATTCTTCCCAACTTTTCTCTCTTACCATATTCTTACATTTCCTTTTATTATCAAGATACTTCCTTTTGCCTTCTTCTTTCATCTCTTTTCCATTAATGCTATCCCTTCTTCTTTTCTTTCACTGCTTCTTTCACCTTCTCATTCCACCATAGTGTCTCCTTTTCTTTCACTCTCCTCAATGTTCTACCACAGGCCCTCTCTGCTTCACTTACAAATGCCCTTTTGAATTTGGACCATTCATTTTTTATATTTCCTACTCCAGTAACTGGAATTTATTGTTTCAGTCTCTCCAGAAATTCTTATTGTACATTCTTATCTTTAAATTTCCACACTTTTATTTTACTATCTCATATCTCCTTCAATTTTTACATTTTCTTCCCTCTCAGTTTTGCTATCACAACTCTGTGAACTCCATCGAATGCTTCTCCTGTTAAAGCTGTTATATCCATCAACTGTCTGTGATTTGTCCGTTCCACCAGAAATTAATCAATTTCAATCTTCTGTCCCCCAGCCATATCTTATAATTTTCCTGTTGTTTTTCTTCTGAAACCATGTGTTGCCCACTATCATTCCATTCCTGTCACGAAACTCACTCAACTAGTTTCTCTTTCTTTATTCCTTTTCCCATATCCATATGGTTTGATTTCTTCTTCCTTTCCTTCTCTTTCACTTCCCACCTGTGCATGTAAGTCTCTGATGATAATCACTTCCACATCAGTTATCTCCTTTTCGTGTTTCTCCAGGAATTCCTCAATATCCTCCTCTATGTTCCCTGTCTGTGGTGTGAACACTTGTGTAGTCCTTCACCGTTCTTCATTTTCAGTCTAATTTTCATTTTCCTGTCGCTGATGTACTTTACCATATCCACACACTCTTCCAGATGTTTTGAGATAATTTTTCGCCTCTTGCCACCATTCCTCGCTCTCTTCTTTTGTTTCTCCTTCCATTTAACTTCACTCAACCCCATAATTTCTATCCCCTCTTTCTCCATAAAATCCACCACTTTTTCTTCCTCTCCTGTTAGGGTTCTCCCAGTGCCCAAGGAACTGCCCGTCGCTTGCAGCAGGGTATGCCCTAAGCTTTTCCGAGACAGGTTCTTAAGTGCCATATCATATATAGGCTATTATTATGGTGGCGTTGCCACTCCCAGAGGCATTTTATATCTACTGCCAGGTGTAACTTTAGGCCGCTCCTCAGGAGTACAGATGCCTTTTACAACCGTTTATCTGACAGACGTTGCTGACAGGAGAAAGTTCTTCCGTTTTATCTGCCTTTAGGGCTGGGGTCCTTTTCTGCCATCTAAACCGTTTATTTGGCCAAAATAATAATAATAATAATAATAATAATAATAATAATAATAATAATAATAATAATAATAATAATAATAATAATAATAATAATATTAATAATATCACAACTTTAGCATTGTAGTATGATAAATAATAGGTTTACCAACATATTGATGTACTGTAGTTCTAATATTTAATTTTTTGTACAATCCCACTCAATTCTTCATTATTGCACTCGTTTTAAGAATAATGCAGAATCCATAAACACAGCAGTAAATTACTTGTACCGAGAGACATGGCGCAATTTTGATGGGACCAAAGTATTTAAGGAGCTGTAATACATTAGTTTCCATATTGCTAAGACAAACTTTTTGCACATTACGTATGTTCCCTTTTTTCTAAACTGTGGTCATGCCAAGTTATCCACCCTTGCAGAAAAAATATCATGGAGCCCCAGAACCAGTTCTGCAGAACTCAGTTTGAGAACTACTATTTTGGAATATGTGCCTGATATAAAGTTTTTTTAAAATCTTGGCAGAATGAGGTCGAGTTAATTAGTCCAAGAAAGGAAAATTATCAGGGCCTTGCATACCGTAATTGAAAATATCAGAGTTGACTTACAGTATGTAGGTTTGGCACAAATAGGTGAAAGAGAAAAGCCTAACTTTAAGTAATTAAGATAAATAAGGTCTTAATTATCTTGAGGTCCTGTGGTTACTAGATTTTTCTTATGTGGAAATAAATTATGCTTCATACTCCTAGTTTGTTATGAATGTAATTGTATTTTTGGACATAGCTGATGTAAATACAGTATATTGTCTTGTTAATCATTATGTATCTTCTTTTATGTTCTAGTTGGAGAATGGAATTTTACTTCCCTCCTTGAGACCAATGTTGCCACTTTTGGATCTCCACGGAGTGAGGCGATTGGATTTTCACACTTCTGTCCTGGAGGTTTGCTCTCATATTTTTTGTTACATTTTTTTACCCCTCCTAAGTGTTGTATACATTTCATCATACATATTTGTGTAAAGATCCTCTGTTATAATTTATTGCAGTAAAATGAAGAAATATCTCACTCGAGGACCTGCACTTGACCTTAAGTTCTGCAAACTGGATCATAATTGTAGGATATTGTTCATGTGGAAAGCATGCCTTGCATAGATTAAATTTGTATTTATTGGAATAATATTGTATAGCGTTATACCATTTCAGTGTTGTGTTAGGATCTTCCTTCAGAAATCTGAGTAATTAATGTGTAATAGAAAAGATAAATATTATTTACATACATAACCAGAATATATATTCCTTTTTTTATTTATAGGAATTGCGAGATCGGTTGGTTGCTCACATTAATGAAATTGGACAAAAGGAAGGAAAAGAGAGGGACCGGAAATTGAAGGACTTATTAGCTAAAAGTTTTCCTGTCGTGCGAGTGAAGGCTCTGCGACCAGTTGTCATGTGTATTCTGAGAAACACGCCTCACATAGATGATAAGTACCTGAAAGTCTTGGTAAGTATTCTGCCATATTGAAGAAAAAAAATTAGAGAAGGATTTTAGGAGAAATATATATTTTTTTGTCATGGTATCACCATCTGCTATACTTATAATGCCTAGCCACTTCAGTTGGAACATTGCACACACAATAATGTTACAGTCCTTCACTTCACAGCTCAGAGCACTGAAAGGATGTCCTTCAAGTACCTCACTGTTTTTGCATCTGCTGCAGGCAGCTTAAACTCTTCCGACTTAAAGGTTTTCCACTTAGGTACTAATAATATTTTTTTTTTTTTTTTTTTTACTTAGGTACTTAACATATTCAGATCGTTCTGTTTCGCCAACAGTTTTGTGAAGAAAGATTGGAATTCTGTGTTACAAATCAGCTTGCTGAACTGCTCGTTACGATGATGAGGTGTACAGTAGCAAAGGGGATTCTTTTCAGTACAGGCAGAACAATTTCAGTTCATGCCTGAACATTTCTTTGAGTAGAAATAAGGTCTCAGGAATTCGATATATTAGGTTGATAAGCCATTTATAGAAAACACATTAAATGATTCTCAAGTACTGTCATATTTTCTCTTGCACTTTGAAGAATAGGTTAATCATTGAGTTTGATTCACTAGAAAAGTTTTTTGTGCATGCTGAAATGTCCTTGCGATCAAAAATGTATCTAGCTTTTTAGTGTACTGTAGCTACTGTTTTGTAGACATCTCTTCAATAGTTAGAGAACATATTCTTTTGGCTAAACCCCTTAATAACCCGGCGAGTTGGCCGTGCGGTTAGGAGCGCGCTGCTGTGAGCTTGCATCCAGGAGATAGTAGGTTCGAACCCCACTGTCTGCAGCCCTGAAGATGGTTTTCCGTAGTTTCCCATTTTCACACCAGGCAAATGCAGGGGCTGTATCTTAATTAAGGCCACGGCCGCTTCCTTCCAACTCCTAGCCCTTTCCTATCCCATCGTCGCCATAAGACTGATCTGTGTTGGTGCGACTTAAAGTCACTAGCAAAAAAAAAAAAAAAAACCCTTAATTTGCAGTTCTCACAGGGTTATGCCAGAAAGATGAGTTCTTTTCTGAGTAAATAATATATTTATAGGAAGCAAGGAGTGAATGGAAGTTACTATGACGAAATAATTACAGGTAATTTTCAGTGGTTAATAAAAGCTTACGTTACAATTTTTTTTTTTTTACAATAGGCATTTCTTTTTTGTGAGTTTTATTGTTGTTTTGAGAGTAATGTCTTGTGACCAATACATATTTATCTCTGGCTTTTGAATTATTCCCAGAACAAAACAAGCGCGATAAACTGCCGAATTTCAAAAGAGTAGGTTTCTTTCCAAAATCATACCTGCCAAGTATTCCGGTTTTTCCATAAAATGTACGGATTTTGAGTGTGTTTTATGGTTGTACAGATGAACAACGTTATTGTACGTATTTTGAATATCCGCGCTGGAGTTTTATCTCCCGTATGCAGTTATCATACTCTGCCTCTTATAATGGGCTTCTGATAAGTTCACCTGCATACACCCCAGCGTCAGTGGGTAGGGTCTGACACATCCCACTCTGACAAGTCTAGTGTCAGACCTAAGACGAAACGCTGGTTAATAGAGCAAACGCCTGAAAAGCCATACATCTAAATTTTTTATCTGGTTTTGCTTTCTGGGGTCAAATCGGATTTACAAAGATTTACGACAATAAAAATCTTTATTGTTATAAGTCTTTGTGAATAGGATTTGATACGGAAAATGAAACTGATTTCTTGCTATCAAATCGGATTTGTCGATTTTCACCGTGCTTTTGTCACCTATTCGACCTCAACTGCTACTTCATTCAATTAGATGTTCCCAAACAAATAGTAGGCTGCGATTTTGAAGAAAAGAAATCCATGGAAAGTAGCAGGCTGTGAATTTATATAAAACAACTTTAGTAACTGCATCGTGCTTCGTAGTGGCTGAAAGGCTTAGTTTGTGTGCGTGTGTAACATTGGCGGTAGTTCTGAAACTCGTGTAATTGTGTGACGAACTTCTAAGTGATTTAGTATTTTTAGTGGTGTTTGTAATGAGTTACTAAGAAACGATATTATCAGTCTTTTCGTGAGGCATATTCTGCTTAATTTCCTTGGTATATACGATCATGGAAAGTGTTTCCAGTGTAAAGTGAAAACAGATGAGCACTCATCAAGATGTAACTTTGTGTATTTAATTTCAGGGTTGATCATAATATACTCAGTAAAACCTCGATGCATTGTTTTTCAGGAGGCAAGGGGAAAATGACGACGGATGTGGGAAATGACTATAAATGCGGGCAACATAAAAATAGCGGGATAGCTAAATAATAAAATATGGGTACTGTATTGGGACATTTCTCGTTATGTAGATATTTGGAAAATAAGTAAAATAACTCCGATCCTTAAATCTGGTGTTAGTTCGAAAATTGAGAACTACAGAGCTGTTTCAATAATATGTGCTCCAGCGAAGCTCTTTGAACAAATACTCTATGTTAGAATATTTAATCATATCAAACCATACGTATCAGAATTTCAGCATGGGTTTTATCCCAAGCGTTCTACTAATCTTATGAAGTTTATTCAGGATATTTCTGATTCATTGAATGAAGGGCTTCCTGTCGATGCAGTTTATACTGATTTTGCAAAAGCTTTTGATAAAATTGATCATGGTATTCTTTTGAGAAAATTATCATTATTTGGTTTATCTTCTGAATTTCTGAAATTAATTTCTTCATATCTGTTAGACAGAAAACAGTTTGTATCTTACGCACAAAATACTTCATTCAAGTTCAAAGTTAATTCTGGAGTCCCTCAGGGCTCAAACTTTGGTCCATTGTTCTTTTTATTATTTATAAATGACTTATCGAATGTAATAAAATATTCAAAATGCTTACTCTTTGCTGACGACTTAAAGATTTATAAGCAAATTACCGGGTATGATGATGCTATGGAATTGCAAGCCGATCTGAACAACTGTTACAAATGGTGTGTTGCAAACAGGCTTTTTTTTCAATATTAAAAAGTGTTTTCTGACCACATTTTCTCGTAATAAGAATGTGACTGTAAATAACTACAGTATAAATGGTGAGATCTTGCAGAGGTGTAATTTAGTAAATGATCTGGGTGTTATGGTTGATTCAAAACTTTCATTCAACAGTCACATTCACAAAATTACAAATGATGGATTTAGACAATTAGGGTTTATTATTAGAAATACTCGGGAACTTAGCGATGAATATACTTTAAAAATCTTATTCAGTCATCTTGTTAGAAGTAAACTTGAATATGCATGTGTAGTGTGGTCTCCTCAGTACATGTGTACAATTAACGAAATAGAAAAAATACAAAACAAATTTCTGCGGTATTTATATTTTAAAAAATATAACCGATCATCATATCACCAAAGAGTTTCTTATAGAACTCTATTAAATGAATTTGGTTTAATGCAGCTCAGTACACGTAGAATATTAGCTCAACAGATATTTCTTTACAAGACAGTTAATGGAATATTAGATAACCAAGAGTTTCTTAAAAGAATCAACTTCAATACCAAGGGGGTAACTCTTCGTTTGAGACAAACATTTTACTGCCCCTTCTCAAGCACCTCACATCATAAAAATTCACCTGTTGTAAAAATGTGTGAAGTATATAACAAAATATCTTCAGACAGCAGACAAATAGATTTTGCTTTATCACTTCCTTTATTTTCAAAAATGTTAAAACAATATTTACGTTATAATGAATAATTTATTGGAGAAAATTCAGCACTGAAATATGATGTATGTAATGCCACTATTATTTTTCAAATGTATATGTGTTCGTGTATTTGCTGTTCTTTTGAATATCTTTTTTCTCTGCTTATTTGTTTTATCTTCCTTAACTTTAATACTTTATATGTTTGTATGTTTTATTGAAAATGTGTTTAAATTATTCTTAATTTAGTCAAGGCAATCTCGGTTTTTTAATTGTTATATATTATTTTGTACATATAGGTACCATTTATATATTGAATGTATTTTGTACCATCCATTGTAATTGGGGATATACCCTGTTATGGATGTATTAATAAATAAATAAATAAATAAATAAATAAATAAATAAATAAATAATAATAATAATTATTATTATTATTATTATTATTATAAGAACAACAATAATGGCACGTGACCTTCAGAGCCGGGTGCATGTCTTTCGAGTTGTCGCATGATAGGCGATCTACGCGCATATTAAAATGTGGCCCTACCTAATACGAATATTAATGTTTAAATCGGCAGGCAGGCAGCCCCGAACCGTTGGAATTAACCAAGGAAAGTTAAAATTCTCGACCCAATCAAGACCCCTTGAACGAAAAGCCAACACATGCTAACCATTTAGCTCATACTATATATAACGGTATCAAAATATTGCAACCATGATATAGGCCTACGAGGTGAAAAGAAAAAGCGTGATATTACTCCGTTTCGTTTCACTTTTCTTTACACATTCCATAGTAATTGAAAACCTTTGTAAACCTTCAGGTTCAGTTCTCTTATTGCAAGTTCAATATATACGTGGATATTACGGCGATAACCTGTATTTAGGAAAAGATTCCGTAGACTCTTTGCGAACAGTAGGTTAGATACCCAACACGGCGCGGCTCCTGCAGCTCAGTTCAGACTATGTCACAGAGGTTAGAAATTCAACGCAGTGTGTCTTGAATGATGTCACAGCGGCTTGAGCGAAGCTGCCAACTTAGGAACTAGTTACAAGACTAGGCTATGAGAAAAGATTATTGGTCTGGCTTGGTTAGGTTCGGTTTGTAACAAGACTATTGTGCTGAGGGCAGGAAAGTGGTCAACAGGCCTCTAGCGTCCCACACACTCCACAAGGTGACGTGATTAATCACCCTGTGAGTGATTAAAACGAATCTGGCACACGGCACGATTTTCTCTTTTTTTCAACGAAGTTGGCAGCCCTAGCCAGCCTATACAAATGCAGAAAATGGTGGCAAATTTGACTTTTACGCTTTCTACGTTTTAATTCTTGTAAATAAGAATACTTCTGGGGTCGGTTAGTGGATCAAGGAGAAGCGTTGCCACCACAAGGCTCGTAGTGAGGTTGCGCGTGAATAACCTGCGCACACACTCCGGCCTACAAGATCCTTGTTCAAGACTAGCAACTCCGAATCGCTCATACATTCTCACAACAGGTTGCCGCTATTATATGCTAAGAGTATTGAGGAGTCTCTCTAAATTAAAAAAAAAAAAAGTTGCGTGTATTTTTCATACGTATGATCGATCAATGCGGGAAAATTGTGACCGAGTACAAATATATTTTTTTGACTCTCGATGCGATAAAATGATAGTTTGAGAAACGGTGGATGTGGAGAAATTTAACATTGGTTTATATGGAACATTTTTTGGACCGAATGAATTCAACAATGAATGCGGGAAAACGACAGTTCCGGGAACGGTGCATCAAGGTTCTGCTGTATAAGAACAACAATAATGGCACGTGACCTCTGGAGCCGGGTGCATGTCTTTCGAGTTGTCGCATGATAGGCGATCTATGCGCATATTAAAATGCAGCCCCCCACCACCATGCCGTCCTTTCTCATTATGTCTGAAGACTGTTACGCATGCGCGTGTTGTTAAAAAATTTTCACTTAAGGATCTTCCAGATTTCTCTTTTCGAAAGTTGGCAGGTATGCAAAATTGTGTCCTTGTATGTACAGGTTTCGATTACTACCAAACTTATATCATCATCCATTAGAAATAGTTCAAAACAGTCAATCGCACTAACCCTTACATTAGGTTTCCAGTAAATGTAATAATATTAGATCGTGCTGTATTTCCAGGATAAATTTTTTTCCCAGACAAATTTACATTCTACATCTTTTACCATAACCATTGCTTCTGCCGTATTATCTTCTTAAGTTTTCTAGAAATACCAACAAGGTCATCATTCGAAGAATCATTATCACTACTCTCAGAAATACTCACTTAGGGATTAATCTTCGATGTAGTTCTTTATTTTATTTTTAGACAAACATCTCTTCTGTTTCGCTCTCACCATTCCTGTTTACCTCGTCAGCTGATCAGAGATTGTACATAAAGGAGAGAAGGTAAGGTTTATGTTAGGCCAAAGGTTTCATGTGAAAAACCTCCTGCCATCTGTTGAGAATGCTGGAAAACATTTTCCACAAAGATTATGATACCTAAGAAAATATTGGGTGACCGTGAAATGAACGCTTCAGCTAAACGAGAATTTCTTGGACGGTCACGTATTGAAAGTTGTCATTTTTTTTTGGTTTTCTACAATTGCTCTTGCCAGCAATAGCTGCTTACAAGGAGCAGCTCCTACAAGAGGTGCAAACGAAAAGGAATAACATAGACAAAGAATTCTACACCACCACGGCTATGCAATCCAAAGACTGGATGAAGGTAGAATACGAGGTGAGGCACTTAGTGACATGTTTGGCAAAGCATGGTTTCCACCACCGAATTTGCAGTCTGAAGTCATTCCATGAGGCAGCGGATGAGTGTATTTGCGGTTTGTGCAGAAAAAAGTGAAAAATATCATGTCATGAAATGTACCAACAGAACAGCATCACTGACACAGTTCTGTTTATAGTAAGTTGTAATGTACTCCCGTGTCCATTGGACGCACCTTCATTATTATTATTATTATTATTATTATTATTATTATTATTATTATTATTATTATTATTATTATTATTATTCTTGTGTACAGTGCTATTAAGATGTTTGTCACACAAATCTTTTCTTTCCCATGTGACTCTCGTATGAGATTTTGCACATCATCACTTTGCGTTTTGCATAAAAAACATAGAAGCTTTCTTTCGCATATTCTAAAGCACAATGTACAGTAACCGTGGGATGATTTTTCGATGTTGAAATTTACATGAAAATGGGAATTTCATTTTATAATTTCCCCACACGTATACTCCTGTGATATGCTCTCAACCTATGCCTGTCTTTCACAGGAACTGGATACACATCGCTGCTTCACTGAAATAGCTACTTTGACGCCATTGTGGTCAAGAGTGTTCCATTCTACTGCGATTGTGTGGTGCTATTGAGAAGAAAAGAAACAAGAAAAAGAAAAAAAGAAAGAAAAAAACCTGACTCTTAACTTTCTTGAACTGGTAGCAGCCTAGTTGCACTGCTCTCTGGATGTCAGTTCTGAAACTTACGTTTCCATCATTGGCAGTTGGAACATGTTGCTAATGATGAGAGAGTCGGATAGAAACTTTCTTGTACTTTTTTATGAGTAGGCTTACATCATCATCATCTTTGACCATCTCCAGTTGCCCGGGTGTGGTGTACGAGCCCCCTCTATCTTTGTCTGTCCATGAACCAGTATTCTCTCATAATCTTCTCCCAGTCTTGTCCTCTCTCCTCGACATCTTTCTTTACCAGATCTGTCCATTTTCCTCTGGGTCTGCCCACTGGTCTTTTTTCTTTTACTTCTCTTTCATATTCTCTTCTTGCAGTCCAACGTACTTCCTGCAATCTTGACACTGTATTATCAGATGCATGCTGGCCTTGAATGTTTCATTCCATGCCCGAGCAAGCATGTTTTGTAAACAAACCTTCCACCAGCTGAACCCGATAAGATAACTGTTCAATGTTTGTCTCTGTCACCTGTCTAAATATTGTTAGAGAATTTCGGACAGTTGCATTCAAGAGTCTTTTGAACAGCTTTATATGCCATTTAGTCGTTTTCTTTCTTTCGACTAAAAACATGTAATAACTGATCTTTGAGATCTATGCGTCTCCTGCTATGGTTGTAATCTATTGCGCACAAAGGCTTTACCGTTTCTTTTCCCTTCTTAGTAACACTTTTGTGTTTCTGCATTGTGGTATGTAGACACGAATGTCCTTTTTTTTTTTTTTTTTGGTCACACCAGTTTAGCACAGTGACTGGACCAGAATGCATAGCTATTATTTACTCATTCTTAAATTTTTTCCTTTTACTTCGATGGGAACGTTTTTTCTGTTCACAATCTGTCTAATTATGTTTTAGAAGTCTTGCTAACTCTGGACTGTTGTAGTAATTGTCTAACGTAAAGTGTGTCCTTGGCCTAACAAAGGTTCTAACAATTTTAAGACAATTGCTGCAATTTTCGGAGTTTCTGGAGTGATAAGAGTTGATTCAATGAGAGTTCCTTTCCCTGTGTACACAAGAAAACACAAAAATTGAGTACTTGACTCACATAATTCAAATGTTTTTATACCAAAATTTGAGGCCTTTAGTGGTAAGTATTGCCAAAACGAGAGGCGTCCTTTAATAACCAGGCAAATGCTTGCGTGGTGGAACTCAGAAGGCTGACAAGAGTGATGTCCTACTATAGATCATTCCATGTTAAGAAAACAGTATTGCTCTTATGATAACAGGGTTGCAATATCGAACAGCTCTGCTCGACAGCATCACGGAGATGTGGCGGCACATACAGTATATTGCTGGAGCTCATTACTTAAGTTCAAAATAAAAGAAGGAAGAAACTAAGCTGCATTAAAAAATCTAAGGTATAGGGCTGTAAAAGGGGGGGAGGGCAGTACTATTTAGGTTTTTACAGCGACATGGGTACACTACTGCACACACACAAAACCTCAGTACTAAAGTTCAAGGTGAACTGGGAGAAAATAGACAACAGATCATTCTTATAGGCTCTAGGGGAGTGAGGGAGGAGGAAGGCTGTTAAGTGCATTTAATAAATTTGCCTAGAAAACACTGGGTACTACTGTGCCGTCATATCACCCCACGAAAAGATTGGTAACAATTAAATGCACTCATGAAAAAGTGGTAAGAAAGTGGCAAACATAAATTGCACTTAAGAAACAAAAACTAAGTAACAAAACCAAGCACAGATAAAAATCACTGTGAATTTCTGTATAAGTCATCCCAATATGTATCGCTGAACACCACAGCATCAACATTTTCAGCAATAACTGTTGTACAGTACAAGAATATTAGAACACACACACAAGTAAATAAATACAGTAAATAAGGAGAATTCATAAACGTAAAAATTTTACTCCCTATAACGGATTGTCGTTATATCCGATTTTTGTATAAAAGTCGGGAAACCCCCATATACATTAAAATCGGTATGAAACGGCAATAAGTTTGTTCAAAACTTGCGTTTCCGCATATGATATCCACACCGGCTTACTTGTTTGTTATTTTTCGAAATCTGGTACTACGTGAAAGTGTATGTTTAATTTCATTCTGTAAAAATATAGTACCTATTTCTCCGAATCCAAGACGAACCCCACTTTTTCCTTCAAAAAATTTAAATCAGGCTCAAAAAGTACTTTGTAAAATCATATGAATGCCTTTGTTGTACAGTAGGCCTACACATTTTAGACTATTTTTAGATGCAGAACATTAAATTTCGTCATGCCGTATTTTTTTTTTTGTTTTGGCGGCTGCACAATTATTCTTTATTCCCGTGGATTTAAGGACCATTAACTTAAAATTGGCATCATAATACCGAAGAGAACCCGTTGAAAATTTGCCGGCAATACCTGTTCCATGCATCTCTACAATACGACGATCCATCAGGAAATTATTCTTGCTGTCTCTAAAACTGTTACTTTTACTCAGTGTCAGATATAACCGGCTACCGCTACACGCACGTCTCGCTTGCCGGGTTCGGCCAAATTCAGCGGCTAGCGATGTATAGGCCTAATCGCGGACGTTGAAAGTCAACGAATGAGTTTATTGTGCCACGGTATGGCCATTCCGCCCTTGCGTTTTTCGTGCACATACCTCACAATTTTATCTTCGACTTCTTTAAAGCCTCCTTGTTGCGGACCACTGAATGCATTTTTTGTACAGTATGCATTTTTTTTACCTTTTGTCTTCACGCTAATACCAAATATTGGCTTTAGTTAGGCCTATGCCGTATTTTCTTGCGGCTGCACAATTATTCTACATTTACGAGTGTTTAATAACCATTAACTTACAGTAAAATTGGCATCATAATATCGACTACAACCCGTTGAAAATTTGCCGGCAATGCCTTTTCCACGTATCTTTACAATACGACTATCCATCACGAAAATATTCCTGCTGTCTATGAAACTTAATTTTACTAAGCGTCAAGTACAATAGACGCGTTATAACTCTGCCACTGAGTAGCCGTGGTCTTTCTATGAATTCGAAGGCTCGCATGTTTTGATGCCATTCTGCAGATTTGAGAAACGTTTTTGTAGAAGCTAATAGAACGCCATACTCTCTTCACTATTTACTGAGATCCATTGACATTACACACAAGCACTGTACAACTGGTTGTCGCGGATAGCGATGTAGGCTTTAGTAAAGAGCCGGTCGTTTATTGTCAACGAGTTTTGTGCGCGTGTGAAAAGCAGCAGCGTGGTTACCGCGGTAGTTGCCAGTGGTATCCATTAACTTACTGTTAGGCCGCGAATGCAAGACAACCCTTGAGTTTTCGCATGAGATTCTGAGAAAAAAAAGGTCTTGGATTCGGAGAAATACAGTATCACTCCAGAGGTTTCTCTGGCAAACACTTCAGTTTTCTTCTTCAAACGGCGTCACCTAACGTAACTGTGTATGTATCATGAAAACATATTTGAAACTCATGTAGAGAAATGATAACCTACTCGCGAAAAATTTACATGTAAATAGCCTTTCCAAAATTTAACTAGACGCGAGAAGATATGAAATATCCTCTGAAATAGGTGATGTACTCTGCAATATCTTGAGGTGTATCACATTCTTACTTAATTTCTGTATAGGCTATAACGTTCAGATCAAGATATCGTTTACTTCAGTCATTATTTTTAACGAATTAACAAATGCTATCGGCCACGTTATTTACACATTTATTACGAAAACATGTTATCCTCTTTCATTTCGAATTTTCTTTAGAGAACAGCAATCGACAGGTATTAGTAATCAATTCCAACATCGCCTTTGAATGTCGACGAGAGAGCTTGCAAATGCACAAAGTGAGAAAACTACTGTACCGAGGATGATCGATCGCATTTTGTTGCAAACGTTTCAGTTTTCTTATTCAAATAGCGTCACCTATCCAAACTTAACTGTTCTATGCGTATGATGAAAACACACTTCAAGCGCCAGTAGAGAAATGATAACCTTCTCGCCATAAATTTTCATAATAGCCTTTCCGTAATTTAACCAGAAGCGAGAAAATATAAACCAACATCTGAAATCAATTAAGCACTCTGCTATATCTTGAGGTGTATCCCATTCTTACTTAATTGCAGTATTTAGCCTCAAAATTAAGCAGTCGTTTATCAGCCTTAATTTTTAATGAGTTAACAACCGTTAATGGACACATTATTTATGTATTTATTACGAAAATATGTTCTCTTTCATTTCGAATTTTCTTTACGGAACAGCAGTTGACGGGTATTACTAATCGACTCCGACATCGCCTTCGAATGTCGATGAGAGAACTCGCTAGTGCACATAGTGAGGAAACGATGCCGAAAGTAATCGAACGCATGCAATATCATCGCTGGGGTGCATAAATATTGGTAATGGAAAAAAATCGTGCGCGCTTAATCGCTCGTAATAATGGATGCGTCAGTGATAGGGCTCTCGCTGTAACCGAAGGACGATACACAGTTTAATATAGGAAATTTGAAGGAACAGAAATCAGTCGTAGCTATAGCGGAGTTCTCGATATATGCCGTACTCGTTATAGCGGACTTCTACTGTAAATGATTTATCTACAACAGTGATAAGCTGCCGGCAATTCACAGCGTAATGAATTATGTATTGCATACACCAGAGCAACTCAGAAGGAAAATGAAAGATGGCAACAAAGCGATGGCTGTTCCTGCCATTGTGCTTCCTCCCTGCAAATGTATTTATTAAATAGAGAATGTTAAATAGTTATTTTAATAACTCATGGGTAAAAGCATGCCCCATCCATTTTCTTTCTTTCATAATACAATGTAAAGTGCATTATAATATTCCTTAATCGCAAGGAATTGTGGATGTCTAAGAGGGGGTGTGGTCACTCCTTGTAGGTCCATAAGAGCAATACTGTTTTCTTAACATGGAATGACCTGTAGCGCTCCTGTGAGAAAAACATCAACTACGTGCTGCTTGCTGTTTAGCATGGAAGTGGAGGCAAATGGCAAGGCGTTATGCGCATAGCAGATGGCGATGGTCATGCTATTACCATACACTTGATTTGTTATACATCCATTCTTTATGAGCTCCTAAAAACATGTTTACAGTGCAAGAATTTGTAAATTTTGAGTCCTGTCCTTTTTTTTTTTTTTTTGGTAACAATTATCCGTTCTGTTTCTAGGTTCGTGATCGTGAGTTGTATAGCGATACAGATACAGAAGTGAAGAGACAGATCTGGAAGGATAATCAGTCTTTGTTCGGCGATGAAGTGTCTCCACTCTTGAGTCAGTATATTAGGGAAAAGGAGCATATTCTATTTGACCACTTGAATCTCACAAATTTGTTCTTTACACCTTCTCCAAAGGTATGTATATCGATTTATATTTGAACGGTAATTTAGGTGTGGCTACTTTGCATTGTAATGATTTGCCAAGAATGGATCTGTGCATGTCTCATTTCTCTTTTTTTTGTGTCAGTATTGGCTATTAGACATAGTTTACTGCCAAAATTATGAAAGCAAGAAGCATTTCTTCAGATGAATTCTCTTAATTATGATGATTGCTGCTTGTAATGTGGAAATGATGTGATTAGTCAAGAATTTTGTATCGATTATGCAGGTCTGATGAATCTAGGCTATATTAAACCTCATCATTGACATACTAGGTTTTCTTTGGTTACAGCAGTAAAAATGTTCTAGTTTGTCTCATTTTGTTTTCTTTTGGCTTGGTGACATAAGCTCATCCAGGCCTACAAAGTCTTCCATTCTTCCCTTTATGATTTGTTTCTTCCTCATTCTTCAAGTTTATCAGTTGTCATTTTCATTATCTTTCTGAACAATAGGGGCTGCTGGCAATGCAGTTTTGCACTTTATAAAACAGTCAATACACCAACCACCACCATTGTCACAATACTGTTAATGATGCTCACTGTTGATGGACTTGGCAATAAAAATCTAAATTTCTTAATATCTCCATCATCATAGCTTGTAAGGTAAAGTGTATGAGATAAGAGATTTAAAATAGTATTTTACACTACTTTTATTATGTACAGCTTTTCAATACACCTCATATTAACGGAGAAATTTGACATATTATGTTTTTTTCCCCCCCCTGATATTGCTATGCCACTGTGTATTGTAACGTGACAGGCCCGCAAATAAACACACAACTAGTAACTATACCCTACCTGGGAGTTAAAGTAAATGCCAAAAACACATGGTAAATGTGGTGGTACTGTCTATCTTTTGGTAAGGCGTTAAAAATACTTTACATGTGTTAAGTAATGTTATTTCCACGTAAAAGTTATGTACGTCATCTAAATATGTTCATCTTCACTTTTCACTTTTAAAAAGCTGTGTAGTTTCAATTTATAATTGATACTCATGCGTTAAAGTGCCTTTTGAGAGGGGCGATGTGTCAAAAGTGGAACAGCCAATGCAGTATTCAGTAGTGGCTCATTTAGCTAACATACAACCCACGTGCTTTCTGTTTACTGCTGTGTTCCAGGTGTTATTGGCACGCCAGTGACTCTGCATATTCTTACGAGTTTCTTTCGTGCTAATATTTAATGATATATCATTATTAAGTTGATAGTCAGTCTTTGTCTTTGTGTTTAGGATTTAGTCAACTGTTTTAATTTGCATTTACGTTTGTTAAAGTTCTGTGTGGAGTGAAGATGGATGAGCCCAGCATTTCTCATGTAAAGCATAAGAAAGGAAGAGCATTGAGAGGTGGAGAAAAACAGTTGTTTTCTCAATGTTTTTAAGAAGTTTAGAGACGCAAATCCTGGTAGTACTCTCAGAAATGTGACGAGGTTAGTAGTTGCTACTACTGACATTTCTAGGACTAGTATTTATCGTGCTAGAAAGAAACTTAAAACTACAGAAAGCTTCGGGAGGGGGGAAGACGAATTTATTACTTGGGTGAGATGTGGGTAAATTCAGGACATACCTGTGCGAAAGTATGGGGTAAAACTATCAAATCCAGTAAGGACGCATTCTTGAAGGGATTATTAAGCGGCTTAAAGAATCCTTTGGGGAAGGGGAAACACTTGATAATTATGCATATCGGCAGTGAGAAAGGTTTAGTGGAAGGAGGGTTACTATGTTTTGAATCTTAACTCCACGAAAGACTATCACGAGGAAATGAATGGAGATGTATTCGAAGAATGGTTTGTGAATGTTCTTACTCGTCTTGAAGCCAATGCAAGAACCTTTCTTATCTGACGCAAATAACGTCTTTGCCACAAAACTATTTCCTCCCTTTTAATGAGCAGTGGTTGGCGACTACGCAACATAAACTTGAAATTTAGAGTTTTTAAAAGCTTATGAAGCGTTTCACATGAAAACAAAGGCAGGGTTTCAGCACTCTTCACAGATTCTAATATCGTGTTGATTGTTGGTATTTCACTTCTGAAGAAAAACTTGTGAACGATCTATGATGGCTGATGCCCTGAGAGAAAAGCATTACAGTAAAACTTCGTTAATTCGAAGTCATTGGGACGCAAAATTCAGACTTCGAATTAACCACAAACTCTTAATTCAGAAATGCCAACCCTTGCTGCATCAAAAAATATTCTAAGATCTGTACTGCATGAAATTAACCTTGTTTCAAAGTTTAAACCTTTGAAATGCCAAGGAAAAAACCGATTTCCAAAATGTATCCAAGAAGGTGCATTTGCAGTATTCAAATTCACAATACAGTATTCACTTGGATAACTCACTGACAAACATAACCTCATACAACGAAAGAAAACAAAAGCATGATTCTTTTTTTTTTTTGCTTTACGTCGCACCGACACAGACAGGTCTTATGGCGACGATGGAATAGGATAGGCCTAGGAACTGGAAGGAAGTGGCCGTGGCCTTAATTAAGGTACAGCCCAGGCATTTGCCTGGTGTGAAAATGGGAAACCACGGAAAACCATCTTCAGGGCTGCCAACAGTGGGGCTCGAACCCACTATCTCCCGATTACTGGATACTGGCCGCACTTAAGCGACTGCAACTATCGAGCTCGGTTAAAGCATGATTCAAAGACGAGGGGAAATCTAAGCTGGCTTCCCTGAGCAAGTCCTTTACTCATTGGATTACTGAACTTTCCTATCACGAGGGGATAAAGTCTCTCACTTCTGTCTGCATTCGAACACAGTACAGTGACTCACCTATCTTTGTATGATTTTCTGCCATGGTACTTATCTCGTAACTCAGAAATGCGAACGCTTGCCACGTCACAAAGTATACTAAGAAGCATTAATGTATGCAATCACCTTGATTCACAGTTTAAGCCTTTGAAAAAATCTATTCCCAAAATGTATCCAACAAGGTGCATTTATATAATTCAAATAATGCACTTGAGTAAGTCAATGGCAAACATAACCTCACGCATCAAAAGAAAAAGAACACACGATTCAAAGACGAGGACAAATTATGCTGGCTCCCTTGTGAAAGTCCTTTATTCATAGGATTACTATACTGAATGCATTTTAGATGTCCTGTACTTGCACGGAAAGTGCCCGACGCCCTTATAGCATAGTGGCTCTACCGCACCATATCATTTTATGGTACGTTTACTTTTCTGATGTCTTCACGTTCCTAGCGAACTCTAGTATCTATCAACTATTACTCTTTCCCATCATGTGTCCTTACCACTATGTAATCCTTCTCTATTCCGACAGATGGCGTCTTATACGATAGGATAGGTCAAAGCATTTCTTTCTGCCCCGTCTTGTGGAATTATCTTTCTGATGGATTTTTTTGAGATCTTTTCGACGTGAGAAGATGGAGGGATTCGATTTTCAAGTCGCCTTTATGGCTTATAAAATATATTTTAAGAAATTCAAGATGTCTTTGGACACATCTCAACCTTTTGAGTATGCTGTTTGCTTATATTATCGAGGTATTTATTTTTCTTTAATCTTCTTTTAGTTGAGTTATAAAGGCTTCCCTCATTACGTGTTTTTCTGATTTATTCGTGTGTTAACCTTGATTTCTTTTACTGATTCACTATGTTTGAGAATAGAAGGTAGTACGGATTCATGTGTATGTATGAGATTGTCTGCTGTGTGCGACCGAGACCTTTTTCCCATGTCGCTTTATTAACATTCCGCTTGAGCTCATGTCGTATTATTTTATCACGTGTTCTGTATAATTCATATCCATTTCATTGATCTGGTATGAATTCAAGCTAACTACGCGATTTGCCTGCTTCTGTGTGTTTTGATGGACCACTTTCTGTTTCATATTGTCTGAGCTCGAGAGCGGTTGTTTATTTATTATGTGCTGTTCGTCGACACTCTTATATGTTCCTTTATTTGCGACAACCTAACCTCTTGGTCTCTGTGTGAGCGTGGGTGGTTCTGACTTTTGATTCGTGCTACCTTTTGTGCTTAATTTACCTGTTTATTGATCGTTTCATATCACCGTCATTGGCTTTCCTTTCTTATTTTCTAGTTTAATATGTTTTATTCCTTGAGGGTTGCCTTTCTATATTTTCTTGTTGTGTTGCGTGAAACTATGGTAACCGCCCCTTTTGCTTTTCCTCTCTGGTTGAATTTTAAGAGCTCGGTGCACCCTTCCCTCTTCTCTATTTATTCTCTTTTTACTTAATGTTATTCTATTCTCGGGGGATGTGATTATTATTGTTGAGAGTCTTGATGCCTTGACGGTAGAATCGAATGAGAGTACGTTATGATGTGAGGCTATTACTCTCTAATCTTATGATTGTCTTGACCTGACGTGCTATAAAGAAATGTTTTGTACTGTCTAAACTCATATGCTTCAGCTAATTGGTATAGATGCCATATCTTTATGCTAAACTTTTCTTCACGTCCTTTACGAAGGTAAGTTTTTGCGAAGGTATTATTATCATTGTGTCTGGTGTATTTCAATCATGGGCCACATATTATTAATATTGCCCATTTGATTTTCGGCCCCCGTTTTACTTATGCTATTTTCTTTTGATTTTATTTTCATAATAAATTTAAGTTCTTACCCTTGTCACTGTTATGTTTTATTTTCTTTGCGTCTCTTATATGTTTCTTTTACCTATAAGAGGCCCGAGTCCAGTTCCTGGCAGTTTTCTTTTCGCTAGTTTTGACCAAATCCACTGCACTGGGTCTTCATCGTATCCTTAGTGTCAGTTCATGGCTTCTCGAACTTCCCTGTGATGAGGGGAAGAAATCTCTCGCTTCCGTGTGCATTGCAACACAGTGCAATGACCCCCGTTGTACGATTTCCCGGCTGGCACTTCCCTCCTATAAAACTGTAAATCCGTTTGGGCTCGGCATTAGAAAAACAATGCAGTTTCATCGGCATTGACAATGTTCAGTTCGTACCAATTGATTATATGAGCCAGGCTTTTTCGCCAACCAATGGCATCGCTGGTGTTCGCGGATTCTGCTTCTCCGCACACTGCCTGCTAAGTGATAATATGGTGTTCCTTAAAATGCAGAATACAAAAGAATGACAATTTTACTCAAACTTAGCAAATATGAAGCACACTGTAGACACACCGAAGTGAGTGAAAATACTGAATGAAATCTACCCCAGCATGTTCTGGAAGATGCGTTCTATCATGACGCGGGTAAATTTCTAATTTAAATTACTCTGAAAAAAAAAAAAAAAAAAAAAATATATATATATATATTTTTAATATAAAGGCAGTTTGAATTAAAAGTCTGAATTTCGGTAATGGGACCGACATTATTCTTCGATTACATAAAATCAGCTTCATGGTCCGTATCGCACTTCAATAGATTCACAATTAAATATTTATTTTCCACCTAGTCGATACAATGATTGCTTAAGGCAATTTTTAATGGTCAAAAGTGGTACATGTTTCGTATATTATCAACATCTTCAGCCACATAACACTGTTTAGATGAAAAATGTATAAAATTGACAAAGTAATGTCCTCTAAAGCATTACTTTGTCAATTTTATACATTTTTCATCTAAACAGTGTTATGTGGCTGAAGATGTTGATAATATACAAAACATGTACCACTTTTGACCATTAAAAATTGCCTTAAGCAATCATTGTATCGACTAGGTGGAAAATAAATATTTAATTGTGAATTATTCTTCGAATTACGAATTATCCATATTTCGAATTAATTTAAATAACATGCAAAACCGTACCTCATGTTTCCAGGAACGGGAGCTTCTTCGTATTAGCCGGGACTTTGAATTAACCGATTTTGAATTATCGAGGTTCTACTGTATGAGGAGGTACATGGATTGTCTCAGACAGGGTCAAGCCGACGGATTGACATGTTAGCTATACCACCGGGCTCAAGTAGAGTGTTCATAATAGACCCCACAATTAGAACCAAAGCATCATCCACTCAACCGCCCGACTCGTTGGCTGAACGGTCAGCGTACTGGCCTTCGATTCAGAGGGTCCCGGGTTCGATTCCCGGCTGGGTCGGAGATTTTAACCTTAATTGGTTAATTCCAATGGCACGGGGGCTAGATGTATGTGTTGTCTTCATCATCATTTCATCCTCATCATGACGCCCAGGTCGCCTACGGGCGTCAAATAGAAAGACCTGCAACTGGCGAGCCGAACCCGTCCTGGGATATCCCGGCACTAAAAGCCATACGATATTTTATTTATCCACTCAACCACATGATGTACACAAGGAGAAATGAATCACGAAATGCAGAAACACCCTCTGTCCATTCGAGTGTTTTTTTCAGGAGGAACTAAAAACTTAATAATTATGTTGTATTATGCAGCAGGACACTGAAGTTTTGCAGGTTAATAGAATTTTCCTACAGGAGTATTACTACAAAGTTTCAAGTTGATATTTGTAGCACATATTGAGAAAAGTATTAAATAATGCCGTGGACATACGGGGTTTCTGCAATGCATGAAGCAACCTCAGTTATTAAGGACAATAAGTGGCAAATATACTGTTTATTGTGCCAAACTATACTATTTCAAGAATACAGTGAATATATTTTCCCATATACTAACTGCATTTATCTTCTGATGATGGGCTTAAGCACAAAGCAACCAAATGATTAATATTCATTGTCAATCACATTCATGTTGATAGTTCTCCTCCCCGCTATGGGTAGGCCATGTCATGATGTCAACATAAAATTCTTGAATATCGGAACTGTGAGGTAGATATGGAAGGAAACGTTGCAGATCAGTACGTTTAGGTGTCCAAGATAGGAAGGCGGCTTGGATAAGCTAATGTTGCCGGTGGT
Source organism: Anabrus simplex (assembly GCF_040414725.1). Lineage (NCBI taxonomy): Eukaryota > Metazoa > Arthropoda > Insecta > Orthoptera > Tettigoniidae > Anabrus > Anabrus simplex. Next base: position 339,952,723 of record NC_090268.1, on the reverse strand, counting down.
GAAGGGATGATGTTTGTGGACGCCAGCCTGAATGTATGTTGCAGCAGTCCACCAATCACTACTGATCCTATGTGTTCTCGGGAGTAGTGGAATTCCTTAAATTGTGAGATAGAAAAATGACAGTCCCCTTCCCATTCACATATTGTGCATTTTCTGCCATGGTACTTATCTCGTAACTCAGAAATGCGAACGCTTGCCACGTCACAAAGTATACTAAGAAGCATTAATGTATGCAATCACCTTGATTCACAGTTTAAGCCTTTGAAAAAATCTATTTTTTTTTTTTCACTGTTTATTTCTTATACAACTTGCATTTAACTCCTTTTTCTCTTCTTTTTAACCCCTCAGCGTCGCAGCCATTTAAATAGCTTCCTACCCCGCGGCCGGATGAGATTTCAACTACGCGCGACTGCAATACATCGATTCACTTAAAGCGTTACTACAAGTATAAGAGTAGCCCGATTTTCGCGAAATTTGGAATACCTTATGATAGAACTATGTACATGCAGATAATTACATAATTGTTTCACATTTCCTTAGTAATTTAGTTCCGTGTGATAGAGTTCGAACACTCTTTGAGACAGGGACTCAAGTCACACTCCTGGAAGCAGTACACTGACGTCTTCTTTTCGCTGTGTTTTGAACACAGGATACAATGTCTCTGAGGTTTGGATTTCCAACACTTGGGTGCTAATTTCCTGATAAAATGTCTTTCCTCCAACCTTAGAACTGTATTATCTGATGCGCGCCGGCCTTAAATATTTCGTTCCCCTCCCGAGCGAGCGTATTTTGTAAACAAACCTTTCACCAGCTGAACCCGATAAGGTAATTGCTCAATATTTGTCTCTGTGACCTGTGTGAGTATTATTAGAGAATTTAGCAATCAGAATTCACCGTTGAAAACTTCTCTTTGACCTGTATAATTATCTAGTCTCTTATACGAAATTTCCAAGTACTGTTTCCTCCTCATCGTCACTCTCATCATTTACCACTGCTACATCATCTATTTCATTATCACTGCTGCTTATACTGTCACTACTACTTCCGACTAAACTTTCATCTGAATTATACAATATTTCAAGCACGGTACTGACCACGGCTGAGCGTGGCGCGTCACACGGACTGATGAAGCTGCAGCGAGACCGAAAGCAACAGGACGAAACTGAATGAGGGGAATAACATTTATGACAAAACAAACCAACTCGATACATATTTCAGATAAAAGGTCGAGACATTTTCTTTCAAGCGAGATGTATACCATGAACAACTGGTTCTCGTATCGTATGACAGAAAGCAGCACTAACTGATGCCTACACAGAGCGCTCGTGGAGAGTTACGAAAATATTACAAGCTGAGAAATAAAGACAAATATAATAAATAAACCGCACTCCCAATGTACAAATAGAGCAAAGAACATCACACGAAAAGACAAACTTCTCAGATCATCTTTTCTTTATTTTATTCTGTGGGAAAGAATTAAGCAAACAGACTTTTAAAAAAAGCAAGAGATTAGTGCTCAGACTAATTTGACAAATAATTATCCTTGCAAAAACAACTACATCATAACAATTTTTCAGTTCTTGTTTACAACGCTGATAAACCTGAAAATGTCTTCTTGGAAACAAAACAATTTGCATATCAATAACTCCAAAACTCTTCGCGCTATAGCCGTAAATGTGAAACAATGTATGGGTCTATACCACGTATAGAGGTCGGCGGCTACGGAAGAAAAGAGGGTCTATACCACGTATAGAGGTCGGCGCTGAGGGGTTAACTGTATCAAGATCCATTAAAGTACCCTCAGATACACACGTTGCTTTGTCAGACATAAACTCAGATTAAACAACAGGAAACACTAAAAATCAATCAGGTCATAGAAACAAGATGGCTGACAATGCGTGTTGTGTGCTCTGCAGAAATCCCCTATGTCCAGGACATAAGGGGTTTCTGTACTTCATGAAAACTTCATTGTTCGATATTTCGGCTAAGGGAGTCTGGACGTACGGCACTTCTGCACAGTTTGTGCGCCGTGGTATAACAAGCCCATAACGGCCATAAACTCATTTTGGCCAAAAAGTGGACATAGGGGGTTTCTGCATTTCGTGATTCAAATGTGATGTATATAAACCTACAATTCCATACTATGCAGAGAAATATAATCTGGACTCCATAGATGTTTTAGGATTGATGATAGGAGCACGAGTAACCATTACTCGCACGTTTCACAACTTTTGTAAGAAATTTAATTTGCATAACCAATTTATTAAGGACATTGGGGTATCAGCTCTGAAAGGATCGTTAGCAATAGTAAAAAAAAATATCTATACTCTTAGCTAATCTTTGTCCTATGAGGAATTCCTCATGGATTTCAAAATTATTGACTGATGAACAATTTTTTAAAATTATTAAGTAGGCCTTATTATAGTACACATCATTTATGGACATATTTTAAACGAACCTTGTTTTTATGAATCAAATTTTCATGTAAGCTTTGTCTTTTTGGCAGCCTCCAAATGGGGGAAGCAGAAATGAAATGGCGTATGGCTTTTAGTGCCGAGAGTGTCCAAGGACAAGTTCGGCTCGCTAGATGCAGGTCTTTTGATTTGACACCCGTAGGTGACCTGCTCGTCATGATGAGGATGAAATGATGATGAAGACGACACATCCACCCAGCCCCCATGCCAGTGAAATTAACCAATTAAGATTAAAATTCCTGACCCTGCCGGGAATCAAACCCGGGACCCCTGTGACCAAAGGCCAGCACGCTAACCATTTAGCCATGGAGCCGGACTGGGGGAAGTAGAAATAAATGCATTTCTCTCTCTATAGACAATGCTTCTTACCATTCAGTTAGAACTGAGAAACTGCCCAAGTAGCTGTGGAGAAAGGGAGATATAATTACGTGTCTGGACGGGAAGGGAATCCCTTATGAACCGAACAGTTTCAAGTCGGAACTTCTTCTTAATGTCATCCCACAGCATAATGTAAAACAAAAGCTAAAGGTTTCCACTTATTCAATTCAAATTCATGAAGCAAACATGTTGTTGAAATTCATTGCAAGAGAAGTAAAGATTTGGATGTTAAACACTCGTCACAATCACATATCATGAGTAAGTTCTCACTTTTCTTCCACTTTGAAGAATGCACTTCACAGAAGACCAGGTAAGACACTTAAAATACTAGCATTTGAAGAATTTTCTAGAACAAATGTGAGGAGAATGATGTTGATGGGAAAGTGTTGAGATGTTCACTTATTTCCAATATGGATCATTGAAAAAGTTGAAAAAACAAAAGCAAACAAATAGAATAGAGCTGAGTTGTAGATAGAAGGTATAGTGTAGCCTAAGGTTGGGCTGAGGGATGTGGAATGGTGGGTGATTGCTGGAGGGAATTTGGAGAAAAATAATTTGATCTGTAATTCACATCTTGCCTTAACTCTTGATTTTGACTGATGATGGTCTCTAGTAAGACCGAAACTAGTTTCATCAAATATATGTAATTTTTTTTTTTTTAAGGTGGAAACCTTTAGCTTTTGTTTTACATTATATTGCTCTTCAATATGGAATAATATGAAAGTTATTACCTATGAATCCACAGCATATTAAGGACTCGTGTGGTGTGTATCGAGTAGATGATATCACATTGCAATCGGGAAGGCAAATTTTAAGGTTACCTCTTTACCATTGTCTTTAAATCCAATTGAAAGTGTGTGGAGCCAAGTTAAGGGCCGTGTGGCTTGGAACAACAAAACTTTCACCCTTGCGGAAGTAAGAAAACTGCTGCTGGAAGGGATTGAACTAGTGACCCCTCAACGTTGGGAAATGTGTGTAAAACACGTCATCGAGACTGAAGAAAAACAGATGTGGGAGACAGGGGCGTATTCTCTTTGAATGCAAGGCATTCATTGCATGCGTTATGATAACACAAAGAACTGTCTGATGTACGATTTTAGGTTGTTTCAAGTCAAATATTAACGATTTCATCTCTCAGAAGTTCAAAAGGTCCACGCAACTGTACTGGTTCCATTGCTTGACTACGTGTGGTGCTGGTGTAGTCTCGCCGTCTACTCCACTCTAGGAAGAAAGAGACAGTGAATGGAACAGTTAAGGATGTAAGGCATTCAATCTTAAAATTGCATTCGGTGGCAGATGTAGTTCTGAAACCCTCCGAACGATGTCGCTGCAATTGAAACTTGGTCAGAATTTGTCACCCCATACCCGTGCTACCCTCTGCCATCTGTTAGCAACTTGGAGGAAGTCGGCATCTTTACAGCGAACGGGACCCACAGATTACCCCCCAGCGAGAACCCAACGTGACGAAACTGACCAATGCCACTGGGGGACTTACCTCCAGTGCTTGAGTTGTGGCTAACTAGTGAGTTAATTCATTGTGTTTTCGGTGTTTTATTATATTTTGCGCACATGTGGTATTAACGATGAATGAGTCTAAAACGGATATAATTGTAAATCAGTTTGAAAAGCCATTTACTGGCCGTTCGTTTGATGAAAAGATTCAAATAGTTAAAGCCGGGAGACCTCTACCTTCCCTCATAAATTTCTTCTTCTTCTTCTTCTTCTTAATCTGCTTACCCTCCAGGGTTGGCTTTTCCCTCGGACTCAGCGAGGGATCCCTCCTCTACCGCCTCAAGGGCAGTGTACTGGAGCTTCAGACTCTGGGTCGGGGGATACAACTGGGGAGGATGACCAGTACCTCGCCCAGGCTGCCTCACCTGCTATGCTGAACATGGATCTTGCGGGGGATGGTATGATTGGAAGGGATAGACAAGGAAGAGGGAAGGAAGCGGCCGTGGCCTTATGTTAGGTACCATCCTGGCATTTGCCTGGAGGAGAAGTGGGAAATCACGGAAAACCACTTCGAGGATGGCTGAGGTGGGAATCGAACCCACCTCTACTTAGTTGACCTCCCGAGGCTGAATGGACCCCGTTCCAGCCCTCGTACCACTTTTCAAATTTCGTGGCAGAGCCGGGAATCGAACCCGGGCCTCCGGGGGTGGCAGCTAATCACACTAACCACTACACCACTGAGGCAGACCCTCGTAAATGTAAAAACAGAAAAACAAGAATTGTGTACGCACGTTCAATCCAGAAACTTACAGTAAAACTGTTTGGCTTGAGTTCACCTACATGTAATTTGGGTGAGTAGAATTGAAATATACTTAATACATTGTGTTAACTGCATCATTACTAGTTGCATGCCTCAGTGGAGATTCCAGGATATGCCACTGGTGGGAGACCAGTTAGTAGATGATACCATTGAACGGATAGTGGTAAATGTGAACGGCTCTGACAATGATGGGAGGTGATTGAGTAGCCCATCTTTCTTCCGCAGGCGACATTGAGTACAATAATCTTCAGAATGGTATTCAGTATCATCTTGATTCATTCTGGTGATTGTGTAAATGTTGTATGCTTCTTATAACATGTTAGTTACAGATGGTTTGAACTAGTTATCGATCTCGCGGATTCTGGACTGATGTTTTTATGCGACTAGTACTGTAATGCGCATGTGGCTGGGTTATTTGAGATAGGGTATAGTAGCATTTTACTCTATGACTTATTTAACTACTGTTATTGCCGGGCTGAGTGGCTCAGACGGTTGAGGCGCTGGCCTTCTGACCCCAATGTGGCAGGTTCGATCCTGGCTCAGTCCGGTGGTATTTGAAGGTGCTCAAATACGCCAGCCTCGTGTCGGTAGATTTACTGGCACGTAAAAGAACTCTTGCAGGACTAAATTCCGGCACCTTGGCGTCTCCGAAAACCGTAAAAGAGTAGTTAGTGGGACGTAAAGCAAATAGCATTATTATTATTATTATTATTATTATTATTATTATTATTATTATTATTATTATTATTATTATTAACTACTGTTATTTATACATAAACACAGACACACTAGTTCACAGTTTATGCTTATGCACCTACACAATCACACTGGCTCCACAGTTACACACAACACATTTTCCAGTATTGCACATTGTGCACTGTCTGTCTCAATGAGCCTTTGACGTTCATTCATTGGTCGCACATACCAGCAGTCTCTGCTCATTGTTACTGCTAGTCTTTGTCAGACTCCCACACTGACGTTTAAAGCCCAGGCCTCTCAACTCCACGTCAGAACTCACTTCATTTCAGAACTCCATCTGAACTCTGACTGACTACCTGCCTGTTTGGATTATATTGTTCAGGTCAGCAGCTCTAGATATTTCCATAAAGGGGTCGTCTCCAGAACTCTTTTCGGTCCGAGCAATCCAGAGGTTTCTAGGATGATGTCGGAGGGAGGGTGGCCTCCCACTTCAGGCTCGCCCTTCCTGGCTGGTAGACCGTACATACAGCGGGTGGGGCAGATAGTCTAGCCATGACATCAATTGTTCATGGACTGGGCAAAATCAGCTTGCTTCTCCTCAAGACCCCCTCAAAGCCTACAAATAAAATGGCAGACATTCCATTATATTCCTCACCATGCAAGTGTAAATTACTTTCAAAGTATTTTAGTCCTTTCAGATATTTCTGGACTAAATTACTACAAGAGTAAAATGTTGAAGAGCACCATCTTGTAGTATATTACTAAAGAAGTAAATAACTTACGAATATAGGTTAAATTTTACTCTCACGTCGTGCATGGAGTAAGCTAAGTTTAGACTTGTTGACTAATGATAATATCGTGCCGTATGAGAGGAAAGACGTTTCAAATGTGTTTATGGATTACTTAGATTATATTGAGGATCTTGACTCAGAAAATGATGGGAAATATAATAGTGTGTAGGCCTACAGTGCGTGAAAGGCGAGAGCTGCGTAATGTGCACACGGCGAGTTTCAGGAACGTTTTTGGTCTTAGGAAGGAATCCTTTATTTTCCTTCTAAATCCACTCGGATATCACTTACAGCTGAATTCTTGTTTTAATTTTGTTGTATCTCTCAGTTTACAGTTGCTGTGTGCCCTACGAGTGTGTCGTACCGGAACATTTCAGTACAGTTGCCGGTGATCTAATTAACGTTTACCGCACAACTGCTGGCTGTATCTTTCATCGCGTGGTTAAAGCACTAGTTGAGGCCAAATACAGTCTCTACTGTATTTGTTGAGGCTAAGAGGGAGGTACGCCTGCAAATGGTGATGATTGTTCGGAAAACAAAAGGATATTCTTCACGTTGGCAGGTTTCCGCACATCGTGGGTGCAATTGACTGTGATTGCGCGCATATTTCCATTTTTTGCCCTCTCGGTGACAACGGTGAACTTTTCAGAAATCGGAAAAGGTACCGGTATTTATCTTTTTTAAAAAATTTGCTTAACGTCGCACCGGCACAGATAGGTCTTATAGCAACGATAGGGCAGGAAAGGCCTAGGGATTGGGAAGCGGAAGTGGCCTTAAGGTAGGGCCTACAGACCCGCCATTTGCCTGGTGTGAAAATGGGAAAATTTCGCTGTGGATGTAGGCGATCTGTATGAAGAAACCACCATCAGATTTAATTTTTCCTGCATGTCCATGACTTTCTGCATTGCTTCCGCCTTCGCTTTTAAGTCCTTCTACAGAATCTTAACTTGCTCTTCACTGCGTTTTCCGTCACTCGAAGCATTGAATTCTTCTGTCATGACTTTCCATGAATTTCTTTTCTTATCAGTTATCCAGCATCTTTATGTTGTGTTTCTTACACCCTATATCCTTTGCATAGATCGTCATTATCTCTATTAAGATGCATTTATCTTTTTTGCTTACGTTTTTCCCCGTTTCCTATTGCACATAACCTTATCCATTTAGATTTCTTTAAAGAAGATACACGAACACAACACTACTCCGCGAATAAGGAACGCTACTTCTTTAGTAGTAACTAAAAGAGTAAATTGTACTTCAACTCTCCGACGTTACTTCTGGAGTAAATAACTCCCGTAGTAATTTACTTCTGTAGTATGGACTTCTTTAGTAAACGAACTTCCGTAGTAATTTACTCCAAGATGGTGCACGCCACCCTACTCTTTCTCCTAGATTAAAAATGGAGGTAGTAAAATGAAATGGCGTATGGCTTTTAGTGCTGGGATGTGTCTGAGGACTTAGGCTCGCCAGGTGCAGGTCTTTTGATTTGACCCCCATAGGCAACCTGTGCGTCATGATGAGGATGAAATGATGATGAAGACGACACATACAGCTAGTGCCCGTGCCAGGGTAATTAACCAATTATGGTTAAAATTCCCAACCCTGCTGGGAATCGAACCCGGGACCCCTTTGACCAAAGGCTAGCACGCTCCCCATTTAGCCATGGAGCCGGACAATGAAGGTAGTGATTTATAGTTATTTTCTAACTTTTGGGTGTGATTCAGTGTCACTTACTATACAGTGTAGTGACCCTGCTCACCAATACGACATCTTACTGTTACCGTTCATCTCACACGGCACTATGTAGTAACTTTTGAGATTATATGCCCTGCCACTGCCATGTTGTGAAAAATCACTACTATTACTTTTGCGAGAATAAGTAATGCATATTTTCTTTTTCTGTAGGATTATAAATTAATTTAGATAATATCACGTAAGTAGAATCGTGGCATGATCGAATAATGCATTTAATAACGTAGTTGGTGTGAAATGACAAATGTACAAATTTATTAATAACGGTCTTATTTCGCCCACTTCCTATGTAGAATTTAATTATGATGTCTAAGAAGCAAGGAAAATATGCAAGAACTTCTCCAAAAAGGGAACCGACGTCCTCTCTTTTACAAAGCTCTGTTCAGAAGGCTATTATAAATATCTATGAGGAATTGAAAAAGGAAGACATAGCAAACACAAACATACAGTGCAGTGATATGACAGTGATAACAAGAGTTGCAACATTATCGGAGGTAAGAATGTATTTCAATCTTGTTTCAATGATAAGTTTCTGACGTAATGAGAATCAGTTGAAATGGAAAGAAATGTTTTTATCAATCTAACCTAACCTAACCTAACCTAACCTAACCTAACCTAACCTAACCTTGTATTGCCTTCATGGTGTTACTGTTTGAAGACTTCGCCTTTGTGTATTCTTATTGACTTACGGCATATGTGTATTTAATATGTATATATACATACAATATTCTGTATTTACCTATGTGTATTATTACAGCATGGTTTCACTTCAGTCCAAAGAATAATAACAAATTACAGGAAGAATAAACCACAGAAATCTGGACATGATATTGGAGAATTGATTTTCAACCTATTTCTAAGGGAGGATGACTAGTTATTGTTCATGCTGGAATGAAAAGGAGCTTTGTACCTGGTATGTTTTTACTTCATGTTATTCTGAACTGAAATTGACTGGCACAGTATTTTGCTTTCTATCAGTTGTTTTTGATTTTTCCCTTCTCCCCTGTTAAGGGGTCTCTTGGTCATTCCAAAGACCTGTAGGTATTTCACTTTAGGTCAAAGATTAACTTTAGAGAGGTACTTAACTTAAAACTTCTCCAATGCATTTTCATTGGTATCAGCATCCGACTCCATGGCTAAATGGTTAGCCTGCTGGCCTTTGGTTACAGGGGTCCCGGGTTCGATTCGCTGCAGGGTCGGGAATTTTAACTCTCATTGGTTAATTTCCCTGGCACAGTGGGCTGGGTGTATGTGTTGTCTTCATCATTATTTCATCATCACGGCACGCAGGTCGCCTACAGGCGTCAAATCAAAAGACCTGCACTTGGCGAGCCGAACGCGTCCTGGGATTTCTCAGCACTAAAAGCCATACGCCATTTCATTTCATTTGTATCAGCAAATTACTTGTAAACTTAGGCTTATGTATTAGGTTTGTTCTGTATTGGTAATCTTCTCCTGAGTCAGTGTATGAGCTGGTTGTTAGATAGTAACTTAACATCCCTGAAGAAGGTGATATATTTTTAGGGAATACATTTTTAGAACAGATATGGTAAATTCATGCTAAAACTAAAAATTCTTGCAGGTGTTGATTTATTATTTAAAACAAATTTGAAGAGAAATCAGGACTACCATGGTGATATTAATAGTGAAATATTTCAGATGTATGTGGAAACACGATTGAGAAATACTAGACTGTGTGTCGTGATGAATGGACAATGCAGCCTATCACTGTAAGCTTGTAGAGCATCAACCAATGAAGAAATGGAGGAAAGATCAGTTAGTGGGAGTTATACTAGATGGAATATTTTCTTCTACTGAATGATATTATAGAATTTAATTTTAATTAGTCGGAGCCTCCGTGGCTCAGGCAGTACGCTGGCCTCTCACCTCTGGGTTCCGTGGCTCAAATCCCGGTCACTCCATGTGCGATTTGTGCTGGACAAAGCGGTACAGATTTTTCTCCGCATACTCCGGTTTTCCCTGTCAAATTTCATTCCAGCAACACTCTCCAATATCATTTCATCTGTCATTCATTAATCATTGCCCCAGAGGAGTGTGACAGGCTTCGGCAGCCGGTACAATGCCTATCCTTACCGCTAGATGCGGGCTTCATTCATTCCATTCCATTCCTGACCTGGTTGAATGACTGGAAACAGGCTGTGGATTTTCATTCATTTTCATTGTATAGGCAGAAAGGTGTGTGCTCACAAGAAAATGCAACAAAAGATGAGCTTCAGAGGTTGTGTCATATGAATTGAAGTCACTTAAAGGGGTGTAGTAGCATCTAAACATGAGTTTAGCTAATGTTGTTTACTTACATGTATGCATAATAATATTCTGTTATTTTTCTTAACCAGGGGCATTGTTGATGAGATGATGCACTATAAAGGCCATACTGTCCTACGACCTCCTCCATATCTCTCAATTTTCATTTTTCGAATTAGTATGGTCTGTGGCAAAGCAGTATTATAACAAAACAGTGGCTTCAAGACCAGGCCATGGAAAGAATCTCTTGATCAGGTAAGCCAAGTGATAATGTTATTTTTTGGATATAGGCAAGTGAACTTTATCATATACTTGCAGACTGTGATACTTAAATATATCTTACAGGTTACAGCAGAAGGAGAAATGAAGTGAAACATGCCGAGGAGAAGATTTTGAAGTTCTACAATAATGAGGTGAGAAGTGATTCTGAAGTGGAAGAACTTGTCATTAATCATGGAAGCAGTGAATTTGAGGTGGAAGAACAGAAGAAGTGGAGGAGTTAGCTGTACCATTGTAAAAGCCATTCTGTGAGATTAAGGGCATTCCAGCTTTGCCGGGAAATAATACATTTTTAACTGTCTTGTCCTGATATAAAAATTTACATTTGAAAATTATAGGGAAATGCTATCTTTTTGCTAAACATAGCTACTTTATGCTGGTACCTCAGTTTGTTTGTAGCAAGCTTGGCTCTTACTACTGGGAAGATCTGGGTTCAATTCCCAGGCATGTTGGGAATTTTAACCTGGATGAGGGGGGGGTTGGTTCTAAGTCCATTCAGCCTATGTGAGAATAACTGAGGAGCCATTGAATGGTGAGATATTGGCCCCGGTCTAGAAAGTCAAGAATAATGGCTGAGAGTTTTTGCGCTGACTATGTGCCACCTCATAATCTGCAAGCTTTGAGGCTGAGCAGTGGTCACTTGAAAGACAAAGACCCAACAAGTCTGTAGCACGAAGTTGGGGGGAAGAGGGGCGTGAAAAATAGAGTTCTTACTCAAAATTATGCTCAAGAGCATGAGCTCTGATTAGGAGTATGTTCTCAGCCAAAGGTAGTATGTACTCCATTTGGTAAGAATAAGAAGGTTCTCCTTCAATGTAGTAGATACTCAAGCAAACTGCCATGTGGATCATTTCAAATTTCTTCATCAACTTTAGGTACAATTTCCAAATAAGATACCATATTTACCCGCCCGCCGTCGAAAAATGTCCGCACCCTCATTTTAGAAAGGCTCATTATGAAAAAAATGAAATAAACTAAAATTCCTTTGATCGGAGGAGTAACTTAGGCATAAACAAATATTTCATATCACTCCGCGAGGTCCACGTCTTTACGCAAATATCACTGCTATGAAATATATTTTCCATGAAAATGAGCAAGTAGGTCTACTTACGTGACAGGTATTTCATTAATCTGAACTTGCAATAGGCTCGATTCAAAGATTCATTGTCTCTTGCATCACTAGAATCCTCTCCTAAATTACTTACAAGTTCGTCACACTCCACGTCTAACGCCCGTAGGCAGCTGGAATATCTAACTGAAAGATAAAATCACAGTGACGAGTAATATGATCAAGATTATGCAATTAATAAACGTCAGACACATTTTAATGGTTATGAATTTCATGTTTTTGGTCCGTATTGAACTGAGAATAATATACCGTATTTCACGGCATAATCGTCGCACTTTTTATACCAAAATTTTCGAAAAAAATTGTAGGGTGCGACCATTATACGATGAATATTTAATACCAGTATTTGTATTACTCAAAAAATGTATTTATAACTAAATTGTATTTGATACAAATTTAAGATGCACGTAATACTCGCGTTTATACATCAAAATAATTAAAATAGTCTAAAACAAAATTCATAATTTTTCGCAACAATTCGGCGAACGTTTTTCCAACCTGAAAATAAAAATGAACGTATTAAGTTAATTTGTCATTAATTTGAGTATTAAAGTTAAAATATTACACTTGCAAAAAATTATCGCTTTGTTGTGAAATGCGGACTTACCGGTACGCAATTTATTCCAAATCTTAGGTGTCGCTATCGCAGGTTTCCCTATCTGATGCGCCGTCCTCGCCTCTGTTAATACCAGTATCAGATTCTTCGTCTCCCTGCCACACTGCGTCATCTTCGGAACCGTCTAGTGCATTCGAAATCCCAGTCCTTTTGAAGCTCTTGGAGACTAGTTCAGGTGGTATGAGATCCCAACTCTTCTTCACCCACGAGCATAACAAGTCCAAGGGTGGACGCCTGATATTTCCGGCGGGCGTCAATTGCTGATCGCCGCTCATCATCCACTCGTAAAATCGACGTAAGTGGTCTTTAAAGGGTTTATTAACACATACGTCTAGTGGCTGCAAAGCAGATGTTAGGCCACCAGGAATGACTATCTGTCGTGTCTTATTTGTAGTGAGAATTTGCTTCACTTCGTTTACGAGGTGACCTCGGAAACTATCTAAAATAAGCAGAGCTGGTTGTTTTAGTAGGACACCAGGTCTTCTATTTCACACAGTTTTAACCCAGTCCAGCATGAGTTCTACGTCCATCCAACCCTTTGGTTGCACTCGTACATGAATTCCACGGGGAAACTGTATATTCTTAGGCATCGTTTTCCTCTTGAAAATGATGTAAGGCGGCAACTTTCTCCCGTCAGCTGTAATGGCTAGCATTGCCGTGCATCGCAACTTCTCACTACCGCTGGTTTTCATTAATACACTCCGTGATCCTTTTAGCGCAATAGTGCTGTTGCGAGGCATATCAAAAAAGATTGGAGTCTGATCGGCATTACCGATTTGAGAAAGCAAGTACGAAGTTTCCTTGCGCAAACGTATGACAAATCGGTGAAAATTTACAATCTTGTCCGTGTAATCAGCAGGCAACTTTTGGCTTAGTGTTGTTCTCCTTCGCACTGACAGATTGTGTCGTCGCATGAACCCCTTAATCCACCCACGAATCGCCTTAAACTGAGTTACCGGTATGTTGTGTTTGCGCGCTACCTCCTGTCCCTTAATTTGTAACATTTCATATGATACACTGCAGCCATTGTTACGTATTTCACTGACGTACCTAAACACTTCTTCGTCAATTATAGGAAACTTCCCTGTTTTAGGACCTCTAAACGCGCGTCTAGAAGGGTTTGTGCTTTTTAGCTTGTTTACTTTCCTCCAGTCACGCACCATCTTTTCACTCACAGAAAATTTTCTTTCTGCCGCTCTGTTCCCGTGCTGTTCAGCGAAGGCAATTACGCTTAGCTTGAAGCCCGCAGAATAGTTTCTATATTTACCCATAATCGCTTATAAATGCTTCACACGTTAATGTTTTGCGATATAAATGACTTTCCGTAATTGTTCACTGTTAAAACAAATTATTTCTGCAAACACCCAAAACACAAATTAAAAACTTAAATTCTCACGCACACATGTCTACAGTAATCACGTAAATCTGAAACAAATAAATGCATCTGTGATCTGTCCATTCCAGAGCAGCCAATACTGTTAGGCAGCAAAGAAGCATGCAACAATTTATCAGTTTAGCTCGTTGGTTGCGACACACTACTGCGCTTGCGCAAAGCTTGCAAACCGGAGCTCTAGCTAGCGCGGTGTAGATCTACTGTATAGTTGACTGTATTCCGAGACGTCAGTAACAAACATTCATTTTTTTCAATTTCTTTTAAACATACGGTAATTAGGTTAATATTTCTTCCCAGTTATTGATGATTTTACATTACATTACTGACGAGTTTCTAAAATAAAACTTTAATAGCATTGGATAATAATTATCTTGACTGCTTGGATAAAAGTTTTCATCCCATGCCCGGACACGTATGACGTAGTAGTAAGATAAGAGTCTAGCGATGACAACTGAGACATCGTAAATAATTCGGCTGAATAATTCCGTGGAAATCTGCGTTATCGTCTTGGATTTCACTTCGTGCGCAATAACACAGGAGCCGGCCCCATGGTGTAGGGGTAGCGTGCTTGCCTCTTACACGGAGGCCTCGGGTTCAATTCACGGCCGGGTCAAGGAATTTTACCTGTATCTGAGGGCTGGTTCGAGGTCCATTCAACCTACCTAGCCGGTATTTCCTGGCGACGTTGCCGATAAGCGATAACTTACAGCCTTACGTATTTCAAATGGGAACTCCTAATATGTACAGTAGGTGGTGAATAAATAGTACACTGCCTCGCGACCACGTTGTCAAACTGCCGATAGCCTACCGGTAAGCATAATATGTAGGTGGTGAATAAATAGTACACTGTCTCGCGACCACGTTGTCAAACTGCCGATAGTCTACCGGTAATCCATGCATCGTACATATACCGGTATTATGTATTTATACGTTGTGCAACATGTCGCAAACGTGACTGTGTTGCCAATTTGTCCATAAACCATACACGTATTTAAATTGCGCATTCATGTGCAACTTACGTTGCAGTTCCATTTACCTTTTAACCAGATTAGTGAACAAAATTTGGACGTGCGACGATTATGTAATTAAAGGTTTTAAGTCCGATTTTTGTATTGAAAATAAAGGATGCGACGATTACGCGGTGGCGACGATTATGCCGTGAAATACGGTATAAGTAATAATAATAACAACGTAAACGTTTCCACCTTGTCAATACTAAAATATATTCACAAAATTATAAATTACACGGTACTAGTTTCGACCTATCTAGGGGTCATCATCAGCCGTATTGGAGCAAAGATCACTTTTGGTGAAATCCTAAGAAAATGTTATTTTAAAGAATAACAAGTGAAATGAGATGTTATTATGGTAATAGTTAATAATACAAGGAATATACATACTAAGAGGTTTTTAACAAAGAATAAAGTATAAATGGGGTGTTGTAAAAATTATAATCATGGAAATCAGTAAGTTCTTGTATTGAAATGACATATATAAAATTATATATGGCTTAGGAAGAGGGCTTAAGGTGGGGCTGAAGGGTGCGGGAGAAAGTGTAATTGTCGGAAGGTGAGCTAGGAGCGTGTTGGCAACCTTGACAAAATAAAACTCGCACTCCAATTTCGTGCCTCGAATTTAAAAAAAAAAAAAGGGGATTATTCGCGTAAATACGGTTACTTTTATTCTTTTTATGCAAGTCATTGACAGTATTACTAGGACTGGAAAGGAAACTACTATGGTCTTGAATCAAACTGTGAAAATGGGAAAGCATAAGAAAAACTATCGTCCAGGAGGATGACTGTGGGGATCAAACCCCTGTCTCCCAATTCCACCATGATAGTTATGAGACCCAAAACCCATAGTGAACTTGCTCGGTAAATAAATAATATGACAGTGAAAAACCTAGTTTTCAAACAAAACATCTGTTCGGCATTCCAGGTGACCATGAAGGTCCAGAAGGAAAATATTCATTGGCTTTCTTATTTATATACACACTACCTCTTAACATGAGTGCAGTGAAAAGCAGCTACTGCTGCTGAAAATTCATACTTCTTCTGCCACTCTTGTTTTGTCACATCAAATTTTGAGTCATTTCAAGGAAATTTAATCCACACTGCAGCTTTAGTCATGATGAAGTAGTACCTAACTTCAACAACATTTTTAGACAGTTGTTTGCTGGATACCAAGTCCCCTATACCACACTGAAATTCAGGTGAACTGTGCGTTGTGATGAGGATGAAATGATAATGAAGACGAAACATACTCCCAGCCCCCATGCCAGCGGAATTAACCAGTTATGGTTAAAATTCCTGACCCTGCTTGGAACTGAACCCAGGAACCATGTAACTAAAGGCCAGCATGCTAACCATTTAACCAAAGAGCCTTAATTAAGGTCCATTTGTGTGGTGTTAAAATGGGAAACCACAGGAAACCACATTCAGGGTTGCCAACATTGGGGTTTAACCCACCATCTCCCGAATGCAAGTTGACAGCTACGTGGACCAAACCACGCAGCCACTTGCTCGGTAAAGTTATTTTCATTTAACTATAGTCTTTATTAGCACTTCTTGTTTCCAGTTTCCCTGATCCCAGTAAGTTCAGTTTAAAAAAAAAAAATGATACAGAATTTTTGGGTTTTTAGAATTTGCATATATGTCCCTCACTGGCAAATGATACAAGAACCTTCAGCACCCTACAGGAGACCTCCACTTACAGCAAGTTTATTCACTCACGTATCACACCTGAATTGTGGTCATTTGCTTGGATTAACACCCATTAATGCTCAGAATTTTTTTTTTTTAAATCTTATAATATTTTCAGCATTGTATCTATAACCAATCCTTCAAACAAGGATATAAGAAATTGCTGATTTTGTCCATTTTAAGGAAACTTTTTTAGCATATGATATACTCTGGGCAGTAACAGGTGATGTATTACACCAGTCACATTTATGATTTACCATATTTTTCGGGGCATAAGGCATACTTTCTGTTTACAAAAAAATACAGCCTAAAATAAGGCTATGTCTTATGGTCCAAAAGGTCTATCATACTTAGACACTGAATATATATGATTTGCTACACCAATGCTCAAAATATTCCTTACAGTACTCTCAGCAGTTGACGCCTTTTATTACTTCAGGTAAGAAACAGCAGCTATGTTATACCTGTATTTGTCTGACAGGAATATGAGTTGCCAGGGAATTCCTAACAAGAAGGCTCACAATTCCATCCCCGCCCGCCTCCTTATTGTATCAGGCAAACACAAAGAGCTACCACCGTCACTACCATTATAGGTAACTTTGAAGGAAGGGTAGAAAGAAAATCTTGCACTTTGTAAGCGGTAGCAAGTTACAGTAGTGACAAGTTCCAGTAGTGATACACTGAAGAAAATGGAAATTGCAACACCCAGAAGGAGTGGTGCTACATTGCTGCAATTGAACATGCAGTGTTCAGTTGTGATTCGATGATTACACTTTCAGGTCCCTCTGACCACAAGTTTGGACAACAATGAATACAAGATGTGCCCACCACGAGCTGCAATACATTGATGAATTCGTTGAGGCATGGAGTCAGTAAGGCCCTGGATCGCTTCCTGAGGAATTGTGGCCCATGCTTGCTGCACTGCACGGGTCAGTTGTTCCAGAGTTGTGGGTGGCTGAGGACGGTTGGCCAGTTGTCGACCCATCATGTCCCCCACATGCTCAAAAGGACTGAGGTCCGGGGATCTGGCGGGCCATTTTAAGGTTGTGATGTTGTGGAGAGCTTCTCTGGAGATGCGTGCAGTGTGAACCTTGGCATTGTCCTGCTGAAACATCCCATTAGCAATGTTCGCCATCATAGGAACAACCACTGGATTGAGTATCCTATCAACGTACTGTCGAGCAGTCATAGTGCCCTCAAACAAGCACTAATTGTGATTTCACATTAAAGCCAATAGCTCCCCAGACCATAATGCTTGGTGTGGCCCTGTGTGCCTCTCGACAATAAGATCTGGGCGGCCCGTCTCCCCGGTACGTCTGCGCACACGATTCCGGCGATCGCTGTGGGCAAGACAGAAGCGCGATTCATCACTAAAAACGACCCTATGCCATTCGTCAACCCACGTTGATCTTTCTCAACACCAGGCCAGCCATACACGTCGCTGTTGTGAGGTCAATGAAACACCTTCTGCGGGGACATGGGCTCGTAAGCCAGCTGCACGCAGGCGATTACCAACTGTTTGTTGTGTAACGTGGGGTGTCACAGCTGCTCGAATTTGCGCTGCTGTTGCATGGGGTTCCATTCGGGCCATCCGAATGATGCGGCGATCCTCTCTCACAGTTGTCTGTCGTGCTGGGCCTGTGCCAGGTCTACGAGTGTGGGTACCTTCATTTGACCACTGCTGCCATACACGTTGTACCGTAGATGCCTGTAGGCCAACACGTACAGCGACAGTCCTTAGCGATAATCCAGCCTCACACAGCCCAATTATCCGAGCCCTCTCAAACGGCGACAGTTGTTGATAGCGTGCTCTTCTCTGTCGTCGAGGCATGTTTGACGGGGAACACTTCACTGCACAGACTGTAAGTCAACTACGCTACACTAGAGTCCGTATACTGGAGTTGATTCCTCCACGACCAATCACGTGGGGAGACCTGTAGCAACAAACCAATGGGTCTGAAACTTTGATCGTTGACATACCTACATGGAATCATTCCATATCTTGAAAATCAACACAAACGACCAATGCCTTCATGGTGTTGCAATTTCCATTTTCTTAACTGTAATACAGAAGAGGTTTCTTTATGACTTAGCATTCAAATTAAAAGTTACGGAATACACAAAATTACATGATAATAGGGCAGCAGGAAGACTATACCTATTTGTGATTTGTAACACTATTGCACTACCTACCAGTAATTTGTGTATGTACACCTGACATTGTATCTATAACCAATCCTTCAAACAAGAATATAAGAAATTGCTGAATTTGTCCATTTTAAGGAAACTTTTTTAGCATATGTAAAATTTTTTTTGAAAATACAGTGAAGTGATATTTTTCCTTAAATTTTCATCAAAATATGAAGGTGTGTCTTACCCTTGGCGCGAATCCTGTGGTTTTTTTTTTTTTCCCCATGGCACCACAGCCCTTGAAGGGCCTTGACCTACCAAGCGACCGCTGCTCAGCCTGAAGGCCTTCTGATTACGAGGTGTCCTGTGGTCAGCACAACTAATTCTCTTGGCCATTATTCTTGGATTTCTAGACAGGGGAAAAATGCGATACATGGAACAATATGATTTAATGTGACAGTAATTAACTCTAAAAACATAATACTGTACTGATCTTATAGATAGGATTTAAATAATCCATAATCCTCTGCAGACGGGCAGGGGCAAATACTCGCGAGTGAAGCATGATGTCCCTTATTCCCAACTTGTCATATTGATGATTTCATATTGAAACCTCGTAAATGTGATCTGATCAGTGGGTTATAATTTGAGTTGTCATTTAAATGAAAAATATCTGTGAATTTGTTCAAATTTATTCCTTGTCATTGCGCAAGGATTCGCTAAGGGTATGAAGCCAAGGATAGGACGCAGCTTCTCGTGATTACTGGTTGAGATTTAGATAATCGAGTACTATGTGGACGAGAAGGGAGATGAAGTAAACATGACGGCAAAGGGATTAAGGAATTTCTATTCCTCTAATTGAAGAAACATTTTGAATTAGTCAGTCTTGAAAATAATTAAATAATGAAAGCATGACTGTGACATGTAAATTTTTCCTGTGAGTAATTATTTGGAAGTTGTTTTTATTCTCACTTAGTGGTGATAGCCATTTAATGTCTTTATGCTAAAAACCACAGAATGGAGTACTGTAGTGTCTTTTCCCCTGCAAACTTTGGTCTCACTCCATTCCCATGTGAAAAAAAAAAATCAGTTATTTCTTAAAGACTCTAATTCTGAGAAGTGATTGTAATTGAGTACAGTAAAATATTTCTTAAGTAAATGTAATTTAGCCCAATTAGTTTTATTTTGTACTTTTCCCATCACTGATTAATGGCGACCCTCATGCTTTAAATGATGGCTTTAACATTTACAAAGCACTTACGGTGACAGTGTTATAACATAATTTTTAAAGCATGTTTTGTGTATACCATTTGGTAGGTATTAGTGAGTTAACACCCCCATGGGCATGAGGATGCTTGCCTAGAACCCAGGGACATCTGATCTCACTTCGATGGAGCACATCTGGGATGGTGTCGAAAGTGATGTGCTTGCCTTGGTTATTTTCCAACGAACGTCTGTTTATTATGTGAGACTGTGCAGTGGCTGTGGATCAGGATGACTTCCCAACATTTCCAGTATCTTTCCAAAACCTTGCTACTCCACATTGCCACCATGATCGGGGGAAAGGAGGTCCTACATGCTACTAGCCAGTTATCACTGATTGAGTTGCTCATCAGTGTATGTTTCAGTATACTCTCCATTAGTCATACTACCATAACTGAGTATCTGCTCTGAGACTGTTCGAAATGTCGGTTTATACTACACCAACTCCATAAATACATGCTGAGCTAAGAGGTACAATCTCAGGAACTTAATTCTTATGAAACGGAGTATTTGCTCAGAAAAGTTTATACTGTATTAAATATTGCTGTTAGGGGATGCCTGGCCGAGGTGGTAAATGCACGCTCGTTTTGCCCACCTAGGACATGGGTTCCATTCCATGTCAAAAAGTCGAAAATTTAAGAAACAATATTTCCACTTCTGGAGGTGCACATGGCCCCAAGGTTCACTCAGTCTACACCAAAAATAAGTACCAGGTTAATTCCTTGGGACAAAGGTGGCTGGGCATAGAGCTAACCACTTTACCCCACCAAGTGCTGAGGTTTACCTTCCACCCCTTCAAGGGCCTTCATCGCTTATACAGAGATGACTTTGCTCTTTAAATACCAGTACACATTATTATGTTTGTTTATTCATACCTCCAGTTTGTAATTCAGTGACCATGGAATGGCTCTTAATGTTGTAAATTATATTTATTTCTTAATTGCATACTTTTGTTGTTGTTTTTATTATACATATTGTATTCCTTGAAATGTAAATAAACTAATATTTTATGTAGTAAATTATGCTTATCTTTTTGTATTAATTTATTTTCTTGTATATTGCTATGACAGCATGCATTCTTTATGATGTAAATATACCAGTATAAATATACAAGTATTTCTTCCAAAACATATTTTTTTTATATCTGCACCAAACAGGCAAGGGACTAGGGAAGTATCTTTTATTAAGGTTCATAATGTTCTTATGCATATGTATAATTGAAGAACTGAAGATCTATATACAGGTAACTGAGTTGCCCTTTGGTTGAAGTCCAAACTATGTCCAATTTGGGTCAGTAAGTCCAAGATAGTCAATGAAATCAGAAACTATTATACAGAGTAATAAAATCGAAAAGAATAAATCAAGAGAAAATCAAGGCATTAGAGAGAGAAGATGGATCCATAGTACATGACGAAAAGGGACTTCAGGAAGCGATGGCAAAATATTTTGAAAAACTTTATAATGAGGATGAATGCTCGGAGGAAGAAGGAGATATGAAAATGGAAATAATAGCTGGAGAAAAAGAAGAGAACCTGATATGATTAAGGCAGCAGGGAGCAGTGGACTACAGTGGCTATACCGAGCCCTCAGTGCCATATGGAAGGATGAAAAGATACCTGAAGATTGGCAACAAGGAAGCATTGTACCATTGTTCAAAAAAGGAAATAGGAAGAAATGTGAAAAATAGAGGTATAACTGTATTATCACATGGGCTAAAAATAATGGAGAAAGTCGTAGACAGAAGACTGAGGGATATAATAGAAACACAGTTAGAGGAAGGACAATATGGCTTTAGACTGAATAGATCAACAATAGATTTGATATTTACAGTGTGACCGATAATGGAAAAAAACCTGGAAAGGAACAAGGAAATTATCTTTGTATTTTTGGATTTGGAAAAAGCTTATGATACACTTAAGAGGAAACATGTATGGGAATGCCTACGGAAAAGGAATGTACCCAAATCATTAATTAACAAGATAAAAATGTTGTATCGTGAGTGTACAAGCATTGTACTAGTGGGGAGTAGTGACTCTGAAACATTTTATACAAAGAAAGGTCTGAAACAAGGAAGTGCACTGTCACCATTATTGTTTATTATATTGATGGACTAGCAACATACCCGTACTTCGCTATGGTATTATACTGAAATTTACAATTGAATGCTTATTGTTTTAGATATATAATCTGCCGAAATTCGCGATCTGACTCGTTTTCTGTGAGAATCCGCCAAAATTCGCGATCTGACTTGTTTTATAATAGATTATGGTATGTTTCCTCCCATTTTTCAATCTTTCTTTCCAGCAATCGATTTCGTATTTCCCGGGCTAGGTCCAGATATTCCACCCGGTCAGTTGGGTCCCTAAATCTTTGCCATCTTTTCCTATAAGCATTTTTAATGTGGATCAAATCCTTCAGGAGATCCGGTGTGGTGTCGTCTTGGGTGCCTTGGTGGTACTGAACCCGCGGCCGGACTGCATTCTTAGTCATTACCCGTCCAGGACCCGTTTCCAGGGTGGTCTGCACATTTGACAACGGTCCAGAACATTATTTTTATTATTATTATTATTATTATTATTATTATTAAAAGATATTATGGACCCCACAGCAAGATGCAAGACCGCTACTTAGCGGTAAATTACATCTGCTGCCAGTGTCATTGTTACAATGTGACCAGCACCATCGTCGCGCGTAGGCAAGTGTGCGGGATTTCTGGCGAAACGAATGACATACTTCCGTGCATTATTGACCTTATTATAGAGGTGAACAATTTGACGGTCCATCTCATTCCTATCGTTTATTTCAAATGTGTTTAATTTTTTATTTATATTCCAGGAGAATCTCCTGTAATCTAAGAACGTTATCCGAATGAAAAGATGGCTGTTGAAAACGAACCCAGGAAAGATTAAAAATGATCGGTTTATGATCAGAATAAGTACATCGAAGATCTACAGCCTGTTTCCAGTCATTCGACAGCGTCAAGAATGGAATGAATAAAGCCACATCTAGCAGTGAAAATAGGAATTGTGCCGGCTGCTGAAACCTGTCGCACTCCTCTGGGGCAGTGATTAATGAATGACAAATGAAATGAAATTTGGACAGTGTTGCTGGAATGAATGATGACAGGGAAAATCAGAGTATCCGGAGAAAAACCTGTCCCGCCTCCGTTTTGTCCAGCACGAATATCACATGGGGTGACCGGGATTTGAACCGTGGAACCCAGCTGTGAGAGGCCGGTGCGCTGCCGCCTAAGCAACGGAGGCTCCTTATAAGTACATTATGAACAGTAAAATCAATTGGTCTCGCCTCCTTTTACACCCACCGCTGTTAAGTTTATTTACCCCCCCCGAAAAAAAATAATTAATAGACGGCGTGTTTATGTTTAAAGGAGATTCCGAACAACAATGTTCACGTCTGTTACCTTCAGTTTTTAGATATAAGTATCCCCATAAAAATAATACATTTTTTTTTCACTTCCTTTCACACTCCCACCCCCCGTAAGTGAATTTTCCGGCAAAAAATACTTGTTCCTTTAATAGTAAAGGATCTTCTAAATAGCAATTATCATGACTCTTACTTCTTCAGTTTTTGATTTATGTGTCTTCATGAAAGGAATTCAACTCCTTTTCACTCCCGCCCCCCCCCCCCCAAGATGGTTCACCCCCCCTCCCTCCAAACACGTTTTTCTTTGTTTAAGGAGATTCAAATACCAATTTTCACGTCCGTAACAACTTTAGTTTTTATTAGATGTATGTATTTTCATACAATTAAGTCAATGAATTTTTCAATTCTTTCACCGCCCCCCCCCCCATTCATTGGATTTTCCGAGAATACGTGTTTCTTTACTTTTAAAACAGATTCCAAGTGTCTAATTTCACGTCTGTAATATCTTCATTTTTGAGATATCATTAGCCTAATTAAAAGAATTCAACACCATTTTCAGTCACTTTTACCCTCCCCCTTCCACCCAAGTGGTATTTCCGAAAGCAAAAAATACACGTTTCTTTATTTTTAATAGAGATAAAAAAATACCATTTTTCACTTCTGTAACATGTTAAGTTTTTTAGATATACTGTAGAAATTCTCTTTTTAAAATTTCACCCCTTTTTAGTTCCCCTTAAGTGGAGTTTCCAAAAACAAATCACCTATCTTTCTTTATATTTACAGGAGATTCCAAATACCCACTTTTTACGTCTGTAACATTTTATGTTTCTCAGATATTCTGTAGATATAGTCTTTCAAAAAATTCACCCCAGTTTGTCACTCCTGTTTAACCGCCATTAATTGGTTTTTCCAAAAACAAAAAAAAAATACGTGTTTCTTTATTTTTAAAGGAGCTCCCATATACAAATTTTCAGTTCTGTAACATCTTCAGTTTCTGAGATATATGTATCCTCATTAAAGGCATTCAACCCATTATTCACCCTTTTACACCCCTCCTATTGGGATTTAAAGAAAGCAAAAAATACGTGTTCTTGTATTTTTAAAGGAGATTCTAAATACCAATTTTTTACATCTGTAAACTTTTAAAGTTTTAAGATGTAGACCCCCCCTTTTCACCCCCATTATTTGGATTTTCCAAAAATGAAAAATACCTGTTTCTTTATTTTTAAAGTAGATCCCAAATACCAATTTTCAGGTCTGTAATATCTTCAGGTTCTGAAATATAAGTAGCCTCGTTAAAGGCATTCAACCGCTTTTTCACCCTTTTCTACCCTTTTCCACCCTTCCTATTGGGATTTTCCGGAAACAAAAGAATACATGTTTCTTTATTTTTAAAGGAGATTCTAAATGCCAATTTTTACATCTTTAAACTTTAAAAGTTTTGAGATATAGATACACTCATTTTAAAATTTCACCCCCTTTTCACACCCCCATTAATTGGATTTTCCAAAAACAAAAAAGTATGTATTTTTTTATTTTTAAAGGAGATCCCAAACGCTAATTTTCAGGTTTGTAATATCTTCAGTTTCTGAGATATAAGTATCCTCATTAAAGTCATTTAACCACTTTTTCACCCCTTTTCACCCCTCCTATTGGGATTTTCCGAAAACAAAAAAATACATGTTTCTTTGTTTTTAATGAAGATTCTAAGTACCAATTTTTACATCTGTAAACTTTAAAAGTTTTGAGATATAGATGCACTCATTTTAAAAATTCACCCCCTTTTCGCCCTCCCATTAATTGGATTTCCCAAAAACAAAAAATACGTGTTTCTTTATTTTTAAAAGAGATCAAAAGTACCAATTTTCATGTCTGTAATATCTTCAGTTTCTGAGATATAAGTACCGGTATCCTGATTAAAGGCATTCAACCCTTTTTTCACCTTTTTCGGCCCTCCTGTTGGGATTTTCTGAAAACAAAAAAATACGTGTTTCCTTATTTTTAAAGAAGATTCTAAATACCAATTTTTTACATTTGTAAACTTTAAAAGTTTAGAGATATAGATACACTCATTTTAAAATTCCAGCCCCCCCCCCCCTTTTCACCCCCTTAGCGATGGAATATCCAAGAATCCTCTCTTAGCGAGCACCTATATCTTAATATAAATACATCCCCAAAATTTCATTTCTTTATGTCCAGTAGTTTTGGCTCGGCGATGATGAATCAGTCAGTCAGTCAGTCAGTCAGTCAGTCAGGACAAGTTATTTTATATATAGATTACATTTCAGGCCTTCCCGTAAACTACCATTTCACTCAGTGTGAATAACATTATTGATAGCCTAGATTATAGTGACTTATTCCCCGACTTTGCATACCAATTTTCGTGAAGATACGACCACTAATATAATAAAAATTTGACAATTAAATTTTAGGCCTTCCTCTAAACTACCATTTTTTTCAGCGTGTATAGCCTATATTGTAGCAACTTATTTCCAATCTTTGTCTACCGATTTTCATTAAGACACGACCACTAATAACATAAATATTTGAGAATTAAATTTTAGGCCTTCCCCTAAACTACCATTTCACTCAGCGTGATTAAAATAATTTTTAGCCTAGATTGTAGTGGTTCATCACCCGACTTTACATTCCGATTTTCATTAAATTCTCTTCAGCCGTTTTCTCGTCATCCGTGTACATACATACAGACAGACAAACAGACAGACAGACAGACAGACAGACAGACAGACAGACAGACAGACAGACAGACAGACAGACAGACAGACAGACAGACAGACAGAAATTACGGAAAAGTAAAAAATGCATTTTCTTGTTACTGTGGACATGACCGATACAGAAATACCATTCTTTTCAAATTCGGAGGAATGTACAGACAAAACTCTTATTTTATATATATAGATGAAATCATAAAACGTGTGATACAGAGTGTCAGTAGTGATGAAGAGAATGCTTTGGTATTTGCAAATGATGTGGTGATTTGGGGAAAGGGAGAAAAGGAAGTCCAAAGGAGACTGGGCATTTGAAATGAAAATCTGAAGGAGTTTGGAATGGTAATTAGTAAAAAGAAAACTGTAGTTATGCACCGTGGAAAAGAGAAACCAAGTGAACATAGACGGAGAACTTTACATATCTGGGTAGCATTATTAATGAAAGTAATGAAATCAACCCTGAAATTAATAACAGACTAAGTAAAGGTACAACACACCGGGCGAGTTGGCCGTGCGCGTAGAGGCGCGCGGCTGTGAGCTTGCATCCGGGAGATAGTAGGTTCGAATCCCACTATCGGCAGCCCTGAAAATGGTTTTCCGTGGTTTCCCATTTTCACACCAGGCAAATGCTGGGGCTGTACCGTAATTAAGGCCACGGCCGCTTCCTTCCAACTCCTAGACCTTTCCTATCCCATCGTCGCCATAAGACCTATCTGTGTCGGTGCGACGTAAAGCCCCTTGCAAAAAAAAAAAGGTACAACATTTTATCATCAAGTCAGAGAGCTTTTATGGGATGACAAAGTACCCAAGAGAACAAGGTTTTTTTTTTCTATTTTGCTTTATGCCGCACCAACACAGGTAGGTCTTATGGCGATGATGGGACGGGAATGTGAAGGAAGCGGCCGTGGCCTTAATTAAGGTACAGCCCCAGCATTTGCCTGGTGTGAAAATGGCCAACCATGGAAAACAATCTTCAGGGCTTCCGACAGTGAGGTTCGAACCCACTATCTCCCGGATGCGAGCTCTCAGGTGCGCGCCCCTAACCGTACGGCAAATTGCCAGGTAGAGAACTAAATTAACATTATATAAACAGTATTTCATACCAGTTGTAATGTACAGACTAAAAATGCTGGTAACTATTAAGAGACAAGATTGTAAGATCCAAGCGGTAGAAATGAAATTTTTAAGAACATCGGTTAAAAAGACAAGAAGAGATAGAATCCAAAATATTAAAATGAGAGAAGAGCTCAGTATAAAACTGTTAGTACAGAAGATATAGAAAGCAAGACTGAGATGCTTCGGACATGTAAAAATATTGGGAAAGGAATGGGTAGCAAGATGGGAATTAGAAAGAGAAGTTGAGGGAAGGAGACCAGTTGGAAGACCGAGAAAAAGGTGGATGGATCAGATTTGGAAGGACATTAGGTAAGCTGGATTGGCTGTATCGGAAGTAATGGAGCAGGGAAAGTGAAAGGACAGAAAGAAGTGGAGGAGGCTTATTAACCACACCCGGGCGATGAGTGGGACATTGTTGATGATGATGATGATGATGAAGAAGAAGTCCATATGGTATTATAAATCACAAGGAAGTGAGTGAATTGGCTGTGCAGTTCGGTCACATCGGTGCGAGCTTGAAAGGGAGATGGTAGATTCGAACCCCAAAGTTTACAGATCTGAAGTTGTTTTTTCGTGGTTTCTTCATTTTCACTCCAGGCTAATACTGTGGCTGTACCCTTATTAAGGCAACAATCACTTCCTTCCGTTCTAGTCCTAGCCCTCTGTCCTATCCCATTATTGCTATATGACCTTTCTTCAGTTGGTGTGACTTAGGCCAATAGGAAAAATACAAATCTACTTATGAAAAAAAAACCAGCCAAGCAAAAAGCAAAAGGAAGGGCAGAGGGGTCCTACAAAGTAACCAAGTTCTTGAACTTTTGGAAATCATAATAAAACATACAATTGAGATCTCTCTCCCCTTTTAAGAATATGGTTAAAGAAGTGGGTACATCCAAATAAAGGGAGGAAATGTTTAAAATTACTTTAAGCAAGTGATGGAGAGTGTATGACTATCTCAGATGGTAGAGTGCTGACCACCTGAGCTCAGGTTGATGTTTTCAATCCTGGCACAGTCCGGCGGTATTTGAAGGTGCTCAAATACACCAGTCTCTTGACTGTAGATTTATTGGTATGTAAAAGAACTCTTGCAGGATGAAATTCCAGCCGTAGAAGTAGTTGGTGGGGCATTAAACCAATAACATTTTTTTTCTCAATTCCTCAATTTGTGTTCACGTAGCTTTGCTCAGTAGTGCTCCTATAAGTTTTTTGGATAAGCTTGAAAATATAACCAGCCTGCAAGCTGAAAATATGCTCAGAAATCTCTATCCTTTACTGCTTATTAACACGATGAGTGTCAGATCGAAATTCATGGGATTGCTGTCTAGTGCCATGAGCTAATAATATCGAGTTACTCCCTGGTGCCAAAACGTTCACAGGCTTAACCAAGCAAGTGATCGCTGAAATGAGGATATATTAGGTTAACTTATTATCTATATTAGGTCAAATATTTCGACCCCATATGGGGTATTGTTCATTACAAACTGTACATGCACCCCCATATGGGGTCACACTTCTACAGTAGTTAATGTCCCGACGGTTGGCCATACTTACTGTTCCCTTTGCAGGGATACATATATCTTTGATTATGAGAGACGTGTTAGCTTGTTCATACTGGAGCCTACAAAAGTACGATCCCCGATTTTAGGTTAGGAAATGTTTGTAAATGACGATCTCCCGATTTTAGGTAAGGAAATTTTCGTATAAAGTTCTCTTACATAAAGTAGTGAAAATCTTTGAATTTGGTAAATTACAATGTAAGAGCGTAATATTAGAAGCATAATTTGTAGTTAGGGAGTATTGAGTATGTAAATCATTATGTTTGTATAACTTTTAATTTGAATAAGAGTCTGTACACATACGTAGCCTAGCAGTGATGATTTGGCAGCATGGGAAACGGTGACTATATCGTTGAAGTTGGTTGAAAGTTTTGCGACAGGTTGCTTGGAAACCTGGAGTGCAGTCGGGAGGTATATGCTGAAGATTATAATTCATCAATGTGGATGAACGTGTGAGATCACTATTTTCTCTGTACTGTGTTCAAAATCACTGTAACTATATTCTTCGTCTACATCATTATTGTCGACTTGTTCAATAAATCGTCCAGACTATCTGCACTAAGGTTTCTACTGCTCAATTTACTCATATTGATTCAAAGGAAACGGAAACTCACGGCACTGCAGAGTTACATAAACAATCCGTGCGCGAGATAGACAATGACTTTGTGACCCTACAAAACATGCCTGACGTACCCATATGAGGTTGTTCTACAACAGGAATTGACAAATGAAAGGTGGACTATGCACGTACTTAACAGATGGCAGGAACAGGCTATATGCAGTTTTGAAATGCACACTTACTGCGCACCCAAATGGATTCGCACAACTCTCGATTCCGAACGAACGTATGACCCCATATGGGGACGTGAAATTCAAAAACTTGACTACTGTCACGTACCCAGATGGGGTCGCTTGGTACTCATCTTGTTAAAGAGAGAAGAAAACATTTGTGCAAAAGAAAGAAAAACCATTAAGTAATTTCTGGAACTTTCGAAAATCACACTACAAAGATTTTTATTAAATAAATTGCATTGTTCAAGAATGCGGTTATAGTAATGCATGTATCAATATAAAAGCAGAAATATATATTAAGGAATGAGGGTGAGAGAGTAGTGAGAGTAGTGTAAATTGCTGCCTGGAGACTGATTACCTCGGATTGAGTAGGGGTATTTGTCGCCTTGACAAAGAATACTGCAATGTATTCGAAACGTCAGCAAACTGTACGTGATGTACAGACAACTACAACACGGTTCAACCTAGAAATTGACCTAAATAATTCTTCACACCGTGGAAGCTTCACGTCTAAGAGGGTGAGAGAATTTGTTTATTTCCTTAATTCGTCATTGAGCTTGAAAACTGACTTCATTATGAATGTCTTGATTTATTTAATCTTTTACCATTTTCTGGATAAGAGACCTCCATTTTTGATGCTTACATTGAGGGTAGTTTGTTATGGTTTTGTCTGGTGATTTTAATATGTAACTAGTGAAGTTGGGACCAGTGATGAAACAAAAAAGAATATGGCAGCAGCTGTATTATATTATTCAAATAGTATATAGTGTAGTGCAGAACCCTGCTATCCCCGGTATTAAATACTGAATTTCAAAAATTCTGTTAGGCCTTTTTCCCATGATGTCATAACAAAGAGACAGGGCAAAAATTGAACCGAATCTGCTTGTTTTGACATATGTGCACCTCATCTGAGAGAAAACAAAGGAGGAAAAAAATTTGAAGTGTAGAGACAAATTTGTAATTTTATATTCTGTAGAAATTCACAGGTGTTTATACACTTTTCCCTGAACAAATAGGTTTTAAAACTGTTTCATAATTAAAATTACAGAAAAAAATGTGGTAATCCCTTTGCAATGCAGCCGTCCAAGTGAATAAACACTGAAATCGGTTTGATAGTTCAGTTTAAACTTGCGCGTGAAATGTTGAGGACGGTATGTATCAATAATGATTACAATACCATTAAGTTCCAAAATATATTTTTAAAAAAAAGTCTGAACACTGAAAACAAAAAATATCAAATTTCAAAAATAGCAATAAAAAATTTCATAATTAAAATTACAGAAAAAATGTGGTAATCTCTCTGCAATGCAGTCGTCCAAGTGAATAAACACTGAAATCTGTTTGGTAGTTCAGTAGGTAATTACCGTTATGTAACTGCCAATAGTCACATGACCAGAGAAACTCGTGAAATTCAGAAATCCAATGTACATAAATAAGTGAACAAATGAGCCATGTAGTGATAAAATTAGAAACTATGTTCTTTACTTTATGGAAACGAAACATAAGATATTGCCATCTGCCATTCTTCATTGTGCTAAATGCAGATAATAAAGTGCACTGTTCAAGCGACGATATATCGTTGCTAGCACTTTATGCACAAGTACCAAACAACGATATATTGTCTGGCATTCTAAAGGTTAAGGAAGCCTAAAATGTTACTAAATTTATTTTGATCTACCTAAGTGGAGGGATTAAATTTCTCTGAATATTAATGGTTATTTGTGAGTGATAATACACACAGTAATAACATTCATAATCATGCACTGAGTATTGTTTTCAAATAGCTTCAATAGACAGAACTAAACCAGACTTCTTACAATTTTTTCAAGGCACCTTCAGCAGCTATTAATGCTTTGATTTGCTTTGGCATACTGTTAATGTATGCTTGCACCATCTCCTGCATTTGTGGGTGATAATTCCACACTTGAATTACCTCCTCAGTGAGCTGAATATTGGCAGTGATGGCTTCCTTTATCAACTCGGTCGTCAACAACTCCCAAACAGTGTCAGTTGGTTTCATGTCTGGTGAATATCCTGGCCGGGATACAGAGGGACATTTTGTTCTTGCAAAAAGGCTTTCACTAATTAGGAGGTATGGTATGGAGGAGATCCATTGTCCATATAAACAAACGGTTCTCCATTAAGGAATCGTTCTTTTATTTGTGGTAGGAGCCTCTTCCTTAGCACTTCCTTGTATTGGTCCTGTCGCATCAATCACCATTGATTTGCATTCAGGGCTATCATCCAGGTGACAGACTCCTTATCAGTTGTTTATCTAGAATTTTCTTAAATGATTTCAAAGAAATTGGAAATTCCTTGAAGATGTCCCATGGTAAATTATTTGAATTCCTAATTTCTCTTCCTATAAATAAATATTTGCCCCAGTTTACCTTCTTGAATTTCTACTTTATCCTCTTATTATGACCTTTCCTACTTTTAAAATCTCCATTCAAGCGTATTTCTGTTGACAGCTCGGAACATTCCTCTTAATGTAACAAATTGACAGTAATTATTATTCCACATTATCGATACAGTATGTTGTAGTACATGTTTCGTTTTATTTAAACATCATCAGCTACAAATACACTGAGTGGCCAAAAGTCACGGGAAGGGGTGTCCCATTAGAAAACATGCCGAGTATGACCCCTGAGCGTTGCGGCTAGGTGCTGTGTAGCTGAGCAGTCTGTCACAGACACCAGTGTCATGAAGATGAAAACACGTCGCGAGTTAACCATTTTTGAACGTGCTATGATCATCGGCGCACAACGCATGGGTCATACCGTTGTGGAGCTTGTGTGCGAATTCAGGTTTCCAAGGTCAGCGGTGTCGAGGGTGGATCTTCAATATTGCAGAGAGAATGTTACCACCCACGTAAACCACCGCATGGGAAGACTTCTTCTTCTTTCCCTTTGTGCCATTAGGCGTCGGGACATTTCAGCCATTTACTAAAGTTTCTTTTGTCGCGCGCCATTCTCTGAACCTCACCCAGGGTCTTCCCTCGCTTCCTGATCAGTCCCAAGATGTACTCCTCCGATTCAATCCGTGGCCTCCCACGTGTTCTTCTTCCTGTTGGTCTGGCTCGCCACACCTGCTTCACTTTCATCTTCCATTCTTTCTAGGTGACCAATCCAGCCCAATCCTCTCCTCTCAATGACATCCATTATTGGCTCCTGCTGAAGCTCATCTCTTACTGTGGTGTTTCTAACATGGTCTCTTCGAGTTTTCCCAGCAACTTTCCGTAAATATCTCATCTCAGCGGCAACCAGACGGCTCTCCAGTTTTTTATGCACTGTCCAACTCTCTGGACCATACAGGAGGGTTGGCAGGTACACAGCATGATATACCCGCATTTTTGTGTTTCTAATATTTCTTTCTTTCCTATGACTGTGTTGTTTATACCATAGTAAACTTTATTAGCTTTTCTAATTCTGTTGTTTATTTCTGCCTCTAATTTTCCGTCCTCTCTGAAAATGGTGCCCAGATACTCAATTTGTTCTACTTGCTCAATATCCTCATTGTTCCACTTGATTTGAAGCTGTACTCTTTCTCCTTTGGTGAACTGCATGACCTTGGTTTTGCTCGCATTCACTTCCATCACACGGTCCTGGAAGGCATAAGCCCATTCAGTAAGAGCTTGTTGAAGATCCTCCTATTTCCCAGCCAAAATCAGAATGTTGTCTGCATAGACCAGGGATTGGACATATATTGGTCTCATGTTCCAGTTGCCAACCTTAATTCTTTTACACTGCTTAATGACTTGGTTCATGAAGATCACAAAGAGAAGAGGACTCAAGCTGTCACCCTGCTTTACTCCCTTCACCATTTCAAATTCCCTAGAGCATTCACCAGCTATTCTCACTACTCCTTGGACTCTATTGTACATACTCCTAATGCGGCATAAGAGAGTCTTGGTTACCTTTTCGTCTTCAAGTGCTGCCCAAAACTGTATATCTTTCCGGCCACACTGGAAAGACAAATTGCTTGATAGTTTGCACAGTCCAGAGTGCTGCCCTTCTTATGGATAGGAACAATAATGCTCTTCTCCCAATCCTTTGGAATCTTCTGAATGCTCCATGCCTGTTGGCATATACTTGTCATCCATTTCACCACAGCCTCTCCTCCATACTTCATCAATTCCGGTGAAATTCCATCCCAACAGCTGCCTTGCCCACCTTCATTTCAGTGATAGCCTCTCTTCACTCTGCATAATTGTCTCCCCTACTTCTAGTTCTTCTTCTGCCCCGTTACCGGCGTCGTCTTGTAAATTCTGGTCTGCGCGGAACACATTCTCATAGTACGTGCTCCATGTATCAAGGATGTCCCGTGGCCTCGTTTGGATCTTCTGGTTCCTGTCTTCAATGTTCGTGATTCCCTTTCCAGTTTTGCCTTGGAGGGATCTTAGTATCTTCCAAAACTTCTTCTGATTAATTCTGTATTCTGATTCTATTTCCTCATCAAATTCCTGCCAGTTCCTTTCTTTTGCCTCTTGTACTTGCTGCTTTGCTTCATTACGTGCTTCAACATAGTTCCTCCAGTCCTCTACCCTTCTTGTTCTCATGTACTCCTTCCAAGCTACCTTTTTCCTCCCTACAGCTTCCTTGACTTCCTCAGTCCACCACTTTGTTCGTTTCCTTCGTGTGTTTACTGTAGTTTTCCCACAGACCTCGTCTGCTACTTTGATAATATTTGTCTTAAATTCACTCCAACTCTCTTCTAAGTTCCAACCTCTCTCAGGTTCTTCTCTTTCTGTTTGCTGAAGAATTTCCCCCAACTTCTGAACATAATTCTGCCTTACCTCTTCCTCTCTAAATGCAGAAATTCTTATTTTCTCAAGTCGAAGATGAGAGGGTGTGGGTGTAGCCTTGAATCTTGTTTTCATATTCAGAAGCCGATGTTCTGTACTCATTTCTGCACTGCGGAAGACCCTTACATCTAGTGCTGCATAAGTCATGTTCTTAGTGTAACAAAAGTAGTCAATGCAACTCTTTGCTCCTCGGCCTACTGCTTCAGAAGTTATTTTATGGATACTTTTATGGGGGAAGAAGGTGTTGCCAATCCTTAGCTCATTATCAATACAGAATTCCAGCATTTTTTCACCATTGGTATTGACGGTTCGTTCTGCTCCATGTTGGCCCATACATCCATGTCCTCGACGTAACCTATTTCCGATCCTAGCATTCCAGTCCCCCATCACAGTAACATGTCTACTTCTTTCCTTGGCTTTGTCTATAGCTTTTTGCATTTGAACATAAAATTGCTCCTTATCTACTTCTTGCATATCTTCCGTGGGGGCATAGATCTGCATTAGCATAATACTTTCTTCTAGTTCCACATCCACTGTGATAAGCCTGGAGTTAATAGGTTCCCATCCTGTCACTTTGTCCTGCTTCGGACATAATGATGGCCACACCTTCTTTTGCCCGTTCATTCCTGCTGACTCCTGAGTATCTCATTACATATCCCTTATCCAAATTTATTTGGCCATTACCTTTTGTCTTGGTTTCACTGACTCCAAGTATGGCAAGCTTGTACTTTTCCATTTCTTCGACTATTTCTAGCTTCTTCCCTGACAGAGAGGTCACATTCCAAGTACCAGTTCTCATATACCTTTTCGCGCCAGGTTGTTCCCTTGTTATCCGTCCGGCTACTCTCATGTTTCTCTGAATAGTTAATTTTGCTCCACGTGGGATATTAGTCCTACGGAAGCTAGCATGATTGGGGGGGGGGGGGGGCCTCTTAGCTGTCATGCCAGCCCATTTTCTGTAAGGGTATCTTCCCTTAGCCTTTGGGGTCCACTCCCTATCTGCAAGGCAGCAGTTTGTGGTTAGCAGTTCCTCTGCCTACTCTGCCATTGAGGTGTTTACAAGGTTCCTTCTTCCATCTTCGTAGCCATTGACTGCCAACTTCTGATGAATTTATGTGCCATTTCCTGCACAAAGGCTTCATCTGACCTCCAAAAGGGGAACTCCTCCGCCCGTAGCCGTTGGCCCCCCTTCTGATTGTCAGGTTTGGTAATGGCCGCCTGACCCTCGGCCAGACAGTCGCAGGTTGTACC
Source organism: Anabrus simplex (assembly GCF_040414725.1). Lineage (NCBI taxonomy): Eukaryota > Metazoa > Arthropoda > Insecta > Orthoptera > Tettigoniidae > Anabrus > Anabrus simplex. Next base: position 339,916,954 of record NC_090268.1, on the reverse strand, counting down.
GTCTACTGTCACATACGGTAGCAGGATATTCCTGACCTGATCGGGGCATGGGAAGACTACAGGTGTTTAATGAACGGACATCACGTTGCCTCTGCAGAACCATACTAGGCGCTTGACGGGCTACTGTTAGTCAGACCACTGCCCAGTTGAATGTTGTGAGTCAGGAACCCATTTCTACCAGGACTGTTCGGAGGCAACTGCACTGCATAGGTTTCACCAGCCGACGACCAACTCGTGTCCCTTTGCTGACACCTCAACACAAAGCTCAATGACGTGCATGTGCCTGCAAACATCGGCAATGGACCAGGGAACAGTGGCGGCGTATGGTGTGGTCTGATGAATCCTAGTACCAGTTGTATCGAGCTGATGGGCGCATGAGAGTGTAGCGTATACCCCATGAAGCTATGTATCCTGCATGTCAACAAGGTTGTGTCTAGGTGGGAGGTGGCTCAGTTCTGGTCTGAGTGGCGGTCGCATGGTTGCAATTAGGCCCCATTGTCCGGCTGTAGGGAGCGCTGACGTGCATGTTATGTAGACATTATTTCAGACCATCTGCATCCCTTTCTGGCCCTAGAGTACCCTGATAGAGATGCCGTGTTTCAACAGGATAATGCGCCATGTCAGTGCTCAGTGGTGGCACGCAGGTGGATGGAGGAGCACTCCAGGGAAGTTACGAACATGGATTGGCCCTCTAGATCCCCGATCTTAATACAGTTCGAGCATTTATGGGATGCTGTCAATGCTGGTGTGTGCTCCATTAACCCCGCATCAACTACATAAGACGAGTTGTGGGTAGCAGTGCAAGGTGTGTGGGTCCAGATCCCTCCAGAACAATTCCAATACCTTGTAGAGTTTATGCCTCGCCGTATTGCTACCATTTTGAGGGCTCGCGGAGGAGCGACTCGTTTTTAACATGACATTCATTGTCTTTCCATGACTTTTGGCCATTCATTGTGTCTTTCTTTAGGTAAAAATATTAAATGTGCAAAGACATAGTCTTCTCAAGATGATTTTAAAAACATACTTGAATACTTAAAAAATATTGGCTAAGGGGGAGGAAGTGAAAGATGGGACTTGAAAACAATTACTAACTACAAATTTTAAAAAATCCTTTGTGAATTGAGACAATTTGTTGCAGTGTTCATATAGAAAGTCTTTGTATACACTTATACACCATGATCAATAAGAAACGAGGGTAAAATGTGTCTTCTTTGCAATGTGTTTTTGAAAAACTCATTAGCAGACCTCAAAATTGATGAGGCTCATAATATTCCTTTGTAGAAAAACATAAAGGTTCATGACAGCTATAAGTGTGGGACCTTCCATAATTGGTCATTATGAAGTTGATATTTTGCAATTCGAATTGTGACCTCAAAATTAAAGTGTCCCAATATTTTTTGCTAGTCTTGGAGCAGTCTCCTTGCCGTTAATATGGCTTTATGTCTAGTCTATCTAGACTAATCTGTCTTGGGACACTTTAATTTTGAGGCCACAATTGCAAAATATAGTTTAGCGCCTATTTTAAAGCTATACAGTGGCTGCAAACAAGATTTTTCTCAATAAAATAACTTATTTTGTACCCCTTGTATATAATAATCTGCCAGTTTTCCACATGCTAGTTTAAATAGGATAGTCTTGTGAATCTCTTCCCCATCATGATGTGTAGTAAATTGGATCATGTAAATTGACAGTAATTTATGAAAGTGTGGAAGGCAAAATATGTTTGAAAAATATTTGTCAGAATTGTGTTTGTTGATGTACGTGTAGTATGGTACGTATCATGAATTAATGATCAGTCATAGCCTAATTTGCTTTTGTTGGACTTGTCTTTTCAGATCCGTCGCCAGGGGGAGGTTGTTCAGAAATTGGCTCACATGATTGGTAATAGTGTTAAGCTTTATGACATGGTACTTCAGTTCCTGAGAACTCTATTCCTTCGAACTCGTAATGTTCATTATTGTACTCTTCGAGCAGAGTTGCTAATGGCTCTCCATGATTTGGAAGTTCAGGTGTGTTCGTGTTTTATTGATGCATAAGACAATCTAAGAATTCATGGGTAGGAAAGATTTTAATGGCAGATGTTCAAGAAACATGTTTAAATTTGCCCAACATGTACCGGTAAATATTCTACAGGATGTTGCCAAGTAACCTGGACTAAACTTCAATGCTTACATAGCTGCATGCTCCGCATGATATCCATCATTGTTCACTATGTCCTCCACGTGGTCAATAATTTATTTATTTATTTTTTTATTTATTTATTATGGCTTCTTTCATGTGGCGAAGTTAGGGCACACGGCCCTCTCTTACACTTAACCACAATACAATAAATAATATTAAGGTTGCCTGTTACTGATTATACTAATCCATGCAACCATATCAGCAGTCTGATCTGGAGTTATAGTAATTATTATGGACTCAATGATTACCCTGCCTGCTGTCATTTCTTGATGGATACAGTACTTTGCATCCATCTCTTGGCACAGGCCAGAGTAAAGTGTAGCTTCCACCGAAGTCCCAGTCAACATCCATGGCTGTGACAATATGGAAGTTGCTGGGGTATGCATAGTGCTGAGTAATGACATTCAGAGCATGACTAGTGCATCTGAGTGTTATGTAAGGTGCTGCTCATAGGGTCAGTCGTGCTGCAGTAGTACTTTCTGACCCAGTGAGGAAAGCAATGGCAAACTACCTCACTCCTCATCTTGCCTAGTACACCTCATTTTGGTGCTGCCATTGGTTTTTGGGGTTTCCTTATAACCGCATAACCTTTGGTGGTGCTATTTGAGGATCCAATCAGCCTATGGGCTGATGACGTAACAGACAGACAATGATTACATATACTGTAGTTCAACAAGGGTACATGTTACTGGGGTGAAAGACAATTCCTTTACCTTATCCCACAAAAGAAGTGTCGTACACTCTGTGAGGTCTGGGCTTCTGGCAGGATAGGTAAAGGCATATCCTCTGGACATGACTTCGTTCAGAAAGAGTTCCTTGAGGAACACCAGGTTACAATTGCCAATATGGGGAGCTGTGTCCTGCTGAAAGACTTGCTACTCAAAATCCAAATCATTGATTCACAAAAGATCTGTAAATCAGCATGGAAACGGGTAAGGACCTGTGCATTTCAGTGGTGACAGTTGTTTTAAGGGGAAGCACAACTAGACAACCACTCTTTTGAATGTTTTAAGGCCATTCTAACTTCATGATAGAGGATGTACCCTAGTATCTCAGAATCCAGACAATTGTGAAGACATGCCTTTTCAAAAATCTGTTAAAAACGTAGGTGTCGTTTTGAATGGCATATTAAGCTGGAATGATCACATAACAAGTGTCTGTAGAAAAGTACAGTACTGTATATGCATCTCTTCATCCCCTAAAAATTAAACAATCCATTCTTTCACATAATATGAAAATAACACTTATTCAAACATTAATTTTTCCAGTGATTAATTACTGTGATAATGTACTAACCGGCACAAGTGTAGACTAAACAAAGAAACAAACCGAAAGGCATTTTGCAAAATGAGTTATACCAATATTTTCCTTTGTTTAATTCTGCGCTAGAGTGTATAAGACAAATTATTTTTGAAGTACATTATTTTTTAAAATTTCTGGTTGTAGTAAATATTGTCCAGGTTTTTGGCTTCTGCTCTAGGAACCATTCACTTAAAAATATATACATGGAAAACTACTTATCTGATGGTAATGACATTTTTATATGTTAATATAGCCACATTTGCGACAGACTTAGGAAGCTGGCACAATTCCTATCCTCGCCGCTAGATGGGGGCTTCGTTCATTCCATTCCTGACCCGATCAAATGACTGGAAACAGGCTGTTGATATTCATATATTCAATATAGCCACATGTATTCGTAGTGTAATACTCAAGTTACAGTTTTATTCAATCACTCCAGAAAAAGTTCTTATCATTTTTGTACAGCAACTTTTTCTCAGCCCAGGATAAGCATTCAACAGGAAAGTTGGGTTTGTTTTGAAGCACTTATTTATGGCTACCAGAAACTAGAACCTTTTTACCGGGTGAGTTGGCCGTGCGGTTAGGGGCGCACAGCTCTGAGCTTGCATCCGGGAGATAGTGGGTTCGTAAAGCCACTAGAAAAAAAAACTTTTGTAACCATACAGTGTGATACTGAATTTATGAAGAGTAATATTGATGTGTGCATGCTGGACCGTGCAATTAACAGCAGGGGAAGCCTCACCAAAAACACGCAGCAAAGAATAATGACATTCTTTGACACTTAAAATTCTTTTTATAATAAAAAAAAAAAATCAAGGCGCAAAAATTGGGGTGCGACAGATCCATCCTGTACCGTGTCTGACCCAGCACTGTCTGTAGTTTCTTCCTGTGCTGTGGAGGAACCACCGCTGGGAGGGGTTGTGTGTGCTTGTTCTAAGGTCGAGAAAAATCACTCGTTCAAATGAAAAGAATCCTCTAGTCTTCAGAATTACTGTGTACGGACTGCTAAAAACTTTCGGCATAGCCTTCATATATTGTGGTTAAGTGTAAGAGAGGGCTTTGAGCCTAAGTTTACTACTGTACACATACAAAGGCATAAAATAAATAAATAAATAAATTGAAAAGAAGGTACAGCATGGTGATACTGTCAGTATGGTAAGTGCTTGAGCCGGTTGGTGGTTAACGATGATGATGACGAGGTTGTCAAGAGGCAGGAATACACATATGGCCCCAGCATTTGTCATTGTAAGGCCACGGAGACCCTAATCCAACTTAAGTGGTCAACAGGGACATCCCATGTATCCTCTGTGGCTGTGGTGCAGTCGCACTTGGCAGGACTATCTTCTGAAACAGTAGTGAAACTGCCGAATAAGGATAGCTTGAAGAGAACAGTGAGGAGAGTGATGAACCAGCACCTCCCACCAGAATCAAAATCTGTTGATCTCCACAAATTGCTGGACAAATTCAGACTGTACTCTGGTGAAGGTTGCTGACAGAAAACTTGAGGGAAGTATATGGTATTTGCAGGAAGGAAATGAAGGCATCCGAGATGACTTTCTCAGCCTGATTGTGGTCACCTTCATACCGGAAGAGGATGTCGTCGTGGTAATGCTGATAATGCTCATAACTCGTATGCACTCGAATTCAGCCACATTGAAGACACTTCTGAATGTGGCAGGAGGCTCGGGTGAGGTTGAGGAGCGCTACCTTTTCCTCTTGGAACGTGGAACTGCTATAATTGATCTGTGCAAGGTCTTCTTTGGACAACAAATACTTTTGAGGCCTGGCATCACTTGCTGAACACCCTGATAGGAAAAGCTCATCCAACTCTCTTCACTTTCCTCAATCATCTTCAGGATGGGCAGAGAGCAGCAAATACACCCTCGCCCCAGAAAAGGGGGAAGAAAGTATGTGTTGACGGATGCACGCACAGGCTGGGTGGTTGGACGATATCACACTTATAAAGATAATGATGACATTCTGTCCTACCTGCAGACCATTGGGCACAATATTGCCAATGTGGAGTAAGTAAATAATTGGCAACAAAGTCCTGACAACCTTGAAATTATCTAAAACACCTAACTAAATAAGTTATTAAAATGATGTAATTGGGAATAAATAACGCTAAGTTCGCATTGTCTTTGGAACCAATTTCAACAGGGACCAAAATGTTTGCAACCAGTTTCCTGGACGTTATTGTCCAGGGACAGAATATCATGGACAAATTGTTGTAGATCTGTGTAACATTATCACTGACTTCACTCCCAAGTTGCCCACTGTTTGGACCCTGACCTGTATACGTGCAATTTTTGGAATGAAAAGTCTGTCCATGTGATTCAGATTGTTCATTAACTGGAGATCCTGTGGCTATGGCCAGCAGTAACGTAAAACTACAAGCTTGCTTTTAAATTCATATTAGGTCCTGTAGGGGGTATTAGCCTGCCTTTGCTGATGAGACCCAGTGATTGCTGTGCATGATGTTTTTGTGTATGGGCTAGAACAAATTTTTTACTTTCATTGACCTATCTCAGTGTCATCCTTGGCTTTGGCCACAGAAATCATTCCCAAAATTGTTCCAAATTAAGTTCTCTCTTTTTTTCTTTTCTGTATTTGTGAAACTGCAGTACTTGAGCGCACACGTTCTCACTCTCTCCATTACTAAGTTACTATCGCCTTCTTGATAGCTAATATCTTCCTGTTATAGTCAAACTTTAGTTTTCTCAGTTCTCTTTTCACTGTAACATTAACTAAGTTATGTCACAACCTTCCTTCACCGAGTCCGATAGCTGCAGTCGCTTAAGTGCGGCCAGTATCCAGTATTCGGGAGATAGTAGGTTCGAATCCCACTGTTGGCAGCCCTGAAAATGGTTTTCCGTGGTTTCCCATTTTCACACCAGGCAAATGCTGGGGCTGTACCTTAATTAAGGCAACGGCCGCTTCCTTCCCACTCCTAGCCCTTTCCTGTCCCATCGTTGCCGTAAGGCCTATCTGTGTCGATGCGACGTAAAACAACTAGCAAAAAAAAAAAAAACAACCTTCCTTCCTTGACTCAAGTTCACAGCGACTCTTAACCATCTCTCTCATAAGACTCTCCTAAGTTAAGATGGACTAAGTCTTAATCACATATGATACAGTAAAGTAAGACTGAATCACCACCTATGATCAAATAAAGACAAGACTCCACTAATGTAAGATCTGATAACTTGAGATGCCTGACAGTCCGTCTTTGATCTATTTATCACTTCTTTAGATCCTACTTTCTGAATTTCACCCATCTTAGTTTTGGGCTCTTAATCAGTCACCGCTGAAGATTCATGTTGACACCCCTCCGAATTGGATATCAGAATTCGCATTTCCTATCCCCAGTTTGCCTCTCAAACTTTCTATATTCTTCACGCGAATTAGAAATCTCCGTTCAAAACCCTTTGTTGTTCGTCTTCTGTCTTGCCTGTCTAATACTTTATTTATGGTTCGTAATATCTCTACTCTGATGTTTACTTCTTTATGATGTTTAGTGCAATTTTTTACAATATTCACCAAGTGTTTTGAGAGCCTAGCCGTCTTCTCCAGCTGCCTAGTATTAAGGCATTGTCTCAAGGGTTTATTGGACCTGTAATGTCCTCAATCAGCAACCTGCATGTCCTTCTTCTACACTTCATTTCATTTTTTTAAATGACGGCTCAGTCACTAGCTGGCTGATTTATGACCTCATTGTGGCTCACCTCCACTGTCTTATCATCCCTTAGTTTCAAAAGTTGTAAAGGCTCCTCGGGTCCCACATATTGTTTAACTCCACTGGACACATGTTCTTTCTGTACAATTCATTCATTATTACATTTTTCATATTATTGAATTTAAATTACATTGGACTATAATCACTGAGCACATTGTCTAGTTAGTGAAATTGAATTGATAATACTATTCCTTTGGAGAAATTGAATTCCAGCCATTCTCTCAGGTACTTAAACATGTTTGTTTTCTTCATTGTTCTCTGCTCCAGGTGCAGTGTACAAGGAGATTCACTGATGTTCGTGATGTATTGTGTTTTCTCAAGTGAAATGTAAAATTTCTAATTATTATTATTATTATTATTATTATTATTATTATTATTATTATTATTATTATCATCATCATCATTATTATTATTATCTGATCAATGATCAAGAGTCTGACTGTGGTCAGGGTGTTTGCTATAGAATAGAATTCTAGATTCCATTAATGATTTTTCCTCAGATTCATCAAGAGTAGCATTATTAACAATTAAAGTGGAAAACAAGATCTCTACATTGATAAATGTTCATGCTCCAACAAATGAAAAGAACAGAACTGACAGAGAGGGAACAGATCAATTTTGGGATGAACTTGACCAGTTAGTAACAAATATACTTGATACTAACATTAAAATTCTTCTTGGAGATTTTAATGCAAAGATTGGACATGAGAGAAAATTTTGTGTTGTGGTGGAATGACGACCAGCACATAAATTAACGAACAAGAATGGCGAACGATTAATAGAATTTTGTATTAACCATGGACTAATTTTAGAAACAACAAGGTTTAAAAGAAAACCGCATAAATTAATGACTTGAAAAAGTCCTATCACGACCGTGTGTCATGATGCATCCCCTTTCATGTCTCAGTGCCGAGTGAATGGACTTGAGCGAGTCTGGAATCTGCGACCTCTGAGACCAAGGATATTGAGTATTGATTTAGAGTTTATATGATCATGTAACAGTGACAAGGAGTCATAATGTTTCAAATGTTTGAGTGATAATCTTATTAAGGGGAAGAGAATGATAAGTATTCAAAGCGTAAGATTTCATACAAGTTTTATTTGAAGCAAGCTTGTGTAATGCTAAGTTAGTGCATGTGTAATGTTGTGAAATAGCCGACAACATAGCGTCATTGTAAAACGGAAAATGCAATGGAAAGTTCTGAAAGGGTTTCTGGAAGCCTGTAGAAGAAAGTGTTGCGTAGAACTTCTGATGCAGTAAGAAGCAAGTCGTTCGAGTAAATTCGATGACACTCCCCATCAGTTAGTGGGAGGAACACATGAACCAAACAGACTCAAAAACGGGATACTTCTGTAGAAGGAGAGGGAAAAACTTTGAGAGGCTTCGAACAGAAGATAAAGGGAAGAGTACTTGGACAGATCGGGGAGAATCTGTCCGACTACTGTGCAAACAACATGTGTGTGGCTGTGCGCCACAAAGAGGGAGAATCTAGCCAGCTTCCGTGCAAGCATCGTGTGTATGGCTGTGAGCCAGAACAGTACAGAATTTGTAGGTTATGTGTGAGGCAGTAAGCTGCGAAACAAATAGTACGTGGGCGCATGCCATTGAGAGAAACAGTCCAGAAATTGTAAAGGGTTACGCAAATCAGTGAAGGTATCTCTGTGTACAGCATAGTTAGCAGGTTGCTGGAGAAGGACTTACAGTTGCAACGACTAAGTTACTTGTTGTAGCTATGAGCCTAAAGACTGGGAACGAACATGGAATTGTTTGCTAGGAAGGCCGAGTGTTATAATGCGCCTTTCCTATCAGTAAACTTAACTTTACAGTCAGTACTGTTAGGAGATAGGCCATTCTGATTGACGGCAGAGTTTGAGGGTGTTGTGTTCAAGCCCTGGAGATACACATCCACTTTAACTAAACATCGCATCGCTTGAGACGCCAGCACAGAGAATAAGTTAAGAAGGAAGACGGATGCAGATGGAAGAAGAAGTCTTCAATCACAAGCTAATTAATTACCAAGTTTTGCAGGGTTTGGAGATAGACTATCTAACCAAGAGCTATAATTGTACTTGTACAAAGATTTCAAGAGTCTTAATTGAATATTTTGTAAATGTACAGTGTAAATACAGGTGAAGGGAATTGGTGTGTTGTAAAGTTGGACTTATTATTGTTTAATAATAGCTCCCGAAAAAAAAGAAAAAGAAAAAAAAAAAAAAAAAACCTGAATCCAGTCCCTAGCCTGCTGAATCCCTAGGATCATGACAGTCCAAATGTTAAATTGGGTGAATCCCAGATAGATCATGTGGCCATGGATCGTAAATTTCATAAAGAAATTTATAATGTTAAGGTTCTGCATGGTGTCGATATTGATTCAGACCGTTACATCTCCAAGATAAAAATTTAAATAAACTCCTAAAAGGGAATATAAACCACATAACCTTATTAGGAAAAGATTGTATGATCATAGTTAAGTCATTAATAATCAAATATTCTTTGAGAAATCCACAACACTTTTAAGTGATAGCTTAGGAACCACTATTAACAAACTAAAAGCCATAGCGGAGGAAGTTGCTCCCATTAAAGAAAAAAAAAAAAAAAAACACCATGCTTGGTGGAATGAAGCGTGTGATACAGCAATACTGTGCCGGCATAAAGCCTGGATGAATGATCAACAACAACAAAAAAACAAACAGAAAGCTCTAGAGAAGAACTAATTAATGCTAGATGATTAACGGCTAAAGAAATCAGGAGAGTTATAAGAAATTATCAGAAGGAAACATTAAAATCTATTGATGAGGCTTTCATTTGAAATAAAACAAGAGACTATTATAGGATATTTAAACAATACAAAAAATTACACTCCCCCTACTCTCCTGATGAAAGATAAGAATGGAAGCGTGGCCCATAATTAATATGACAATGCGATAATTTTGGCTGAACACTTCAAAACATTACTTAATAGTGATGAACCTGAAAATTATTTTGAATTTAATCTATTTCCCAGAAATAAAACACCGGGCGAGTTGGCCGTGCGCGTAGAGGCGCGCTGCTGTTAGCTTGCATCCGGGAGATAGTAGGTTCGAATCCCACTATCGGCAGCCCTGAAAATAGTTTTCCGTGGTTTCCCATTTTCACACCAGGCAAATGCTGGGGCTGTACCTTAATTAAGGCCACGGCCGCTTCCTTCCAACTCCTAGGCCTTTCCTATCCCATCATCGCCATAAGACCTATCTGTGTCGGCGTGACGTAAAGCCCCTAGCAAAAAAAAAAAAAAAAGAAATAAAACACCTTTGGAGAAAGTCATACCACCAGTTTACGATGAAGTAAGTGCAGCTATTGATTCACTGAAAAATTTTAAAGCAGCAGGAGAAAATCAACTACCAGCTCTGAAGATGGTATTCCGTAGTTTCCCCCTCAAATAAGGCCAAGATCGCTTTCTTCACACTCCTGTAGAGCATCCAGCGTTAAGAAAAGATTATAGGTCTTATGGGCTTTTACTTCTATTGGTGTTACCCACTTCAGTTCTACATGTATATAAGAATTATAATGAATTCCTATCAAAACGTATATTTTTTCTCATGAAACAAGCATTGGTTGTGCCATACAATACTGAAGAAGATGTAAAATCATTTTGATATCTTTGAGTTTATCCTTTTAAATATTGTATATGCGGTTCAGTACATGGAACAGCCGGCCATGCTTGTCGCATCGCGTGCCACATTTCAGCGTGTAGTGCGGAAGTGTGTACAGTAGTCAACACATGTAATAACACAGCTTAACTACTGCGAATCATCATTTGTGAGGTAAGCGCAGCATGTTTCCTGTTTTGTGTGTGTCACTCATTACAGTGATTGCTTATGTAAGGGAGATGTTCGACAGATTGAAGTGATCGTCTTTCTGGGGCGCATAGTGTTTTGTTTGTGTTTCGTTTTTCGTGTAGGCCTATTGCATTGATTTTGGTTGTGTATCTTGTATTGTTTTTGTCTGTTTAGTATTTTATATAATCAATCAGCAAGTAATAAATTTAAATTATGGCTTAACATGTGCAAAGAAGTGGTGAAGTTGTCAGGAGAAAGGAACCGCAAATGGTGCTTAACACATATTCATATTTGAAAACAAAGCATCCAGGACAAAGTGTAAGCTGGGTAGTAGATGAAACCGCAAAGTTTTTAGGAATTTCGAGGTCTTCCTTCTTCAAAATAAGGAAGGAAGCCAGCGAAAGGACACTCCAGCGTCCCAGCAAGAAGCGGGAAAGGAAAAAGTTAATTCGGAATAATTGCAGACTCATTAAATACGATGATTTTGTCAGAAGTGGAATACAGCGCATTGATCATGAATTCTATTTCAGAGATGAACAGTGAACTCGGAATACAATCCTCACTTCCGAAAAACAGTAACCCCGAACAACCTGATTTTTAGAAATCATAAGAATAGGTCATTCAGCATTCTGTGTTGCAGAAGAATATTTAAGTTATCGTATTTTGTGATAAACACGAAGCCCTTGCATCTGTTGTCACTTACGAGTAAATTTATCTGAAGTGAGCCGAAGGATACATCACCGAGATGGAGATACCTCCCCGCCAGTTTCCTGTGTTGTGATCACAAAGTATTGCCTTAATAGTGAAATGTTTCTGGGGGCTAACCATACTCAGCACTGTGCTCCCTTAAAGCAACAGCGATCATGAAACTTTCTCAGATATAAGAAACAAGTCAATCATTTTGGTTTCTGGACACGCATATTATTATTATTATTATTATTATTATTATTATTATTATTATTATTATTATTATTATTATTATTATTATTATTATTCTGTTGTTTAGGCCTACTGAGGACCACGGGGCTCGTATCTACTCTTGGGTAAAGTTGTTGCTTTCTTCTTCTTCCAATACTCCTTCATTTGCTGACTATGAGACATCTTTCTCTCCTCGGTCCACTTAGTTCCTGTAGTCTTCTTACTTGTAAGGGACGTTGGGAAAACTCTGTGTCGGATGGCTTGACGGAACAGTAGTCGGTCATGAGTTTGTCCCAGTGGGATATCTAGTTGTTCCATATCTGACTTAACTGTCGTGATCCATTTGTTTTTAGAAGCCTTGCCTCTTCCTGTTACTGTAAATATCCTGTTGGTGAGTCTTTTGGAATCCAGACGGGCCAAGTGTCCATAAAAGGTCAGGCGCTTTTTCCTTATAGACCTGACGATGTCCTCCTGGTGTTCATACAGTTCATCATTATGGCGGATTCTGTAAGTGCCTCCTTCCTCTCTGATTGGTCCTAATATCCTCCTCAGGATCTTCCTCTCTTTTAACTCCAGCTTTCTGAGTGGGCCCTTCCTAGCCATTACAAGGCACTCAGAAGCATACAGAACAGATGGTTTGACTACCGAGTTATAGTGTCTGAGTTTGAGGTTCTTGGAGAGGCACTTAGATGAATAGATACTACGACACGAGTGATAAGCCCTTTCAAACTTGGTACATTATTATTATTATTATTATTATTATTATTATTATTATTATTATTATTATTATTATTATTATTATTATTAATAATAAAGTTCGCATCCCTACATGTTCAAACTCTTACTCTATTTCTAATGATACTGTCAGTGGGCTGTTATCCTTAGAAACATTATGGCAAAATGAAATTTCATGACTGTAATACATTAATGATTGGAGATAATCTGGCATTTATATTATCATTATTATTATTATTATTATTATTATTATTATTATTATTATTTTTGCAGCAGCTGTACCAAGTGATGTATAATTTTATGTCGTCATTGTATTTTACAAGCGGTGAGTGAGCGGGTATGGCAACAGTGGAAGGTAGCAGGCCCATAAGGCCTGTAGTCTTTTCTTAACTCTGGATGCTCTCTATATACCCTTTGTTATCCCATTGTCGCCATAAGACTTATCTGTGTCGGTACAACATAAAGCAAAAAAAAAAAAAAAAAAGAAAATTACTCGGTACTCTATCGGAGATGAGTGGCAACAGAAGACACAAAGTACACCACAACAAACAATGGTCCATGTAATGTTATAGTCCCCTTTCCTATCCCATCATTGCCATAAGACCTATCTGTGCTGGTGTGACGCAAAGCAAATATTAAAAAAAAATATTCGGTACGCAGCAGTAATCCTATCTATGGGAGATGAGTGACAACAGAAGACACAATACACATCACAACAAACAATGGTCAATTTATAGTGCAGACTGTAGTTCCTTACCGTACCGATTTTCATTAAATTCTGTTTGCCCATTTTCTTGTGCTCGGCGCTGATATAGACTTAGTAATGAAAATCCAAATTAATGAATATTTTTGTATAAAAAGACATAAATGATCAGAAATTTGTGTAATACTTATTGATATGGCCACTAACAACATAAATATTTGAGAATTACATTTTAGGCCGTCCCCTAAACTACCATTTCACTCAGCGTGAATACAATTATTTATGGCCTAGATTATAGTGACTTATTCCCCGACTTTTCATTAAGATATGACCACTAATAATATAAATACTTGAAAAGTAAATTTTAGGTCTTCCCCTAAACTACCATTTCACTCAGCAAGAATAAAATTACTTATGGCCTAGATTGTAGCGACTTATTCCCTGACTTCGCATACTGATTTTCATTTAATTCTCTCCTGCCATTTTCATGTGATGTGTGTACATACATACATACATACATACATACAGATAGAAATTACGGAAAATTAAAAAGTGCAATTCCTTGTTACTGTGGACACGACTGATACAGATTTACCATCCTTTGTAATACTGAGCAATGTACAGAAAAAAACTCTTGTTTTATATATATGTCGACAAATAAACTTGGCAGATATTTACAGGATATTTACTATACATAAATAGTCAAAATTATTATTAAATGATTTTCATTAGTCCTCTGTATATGGTGGATGGTTCATGCCAATAAACTTCCTTACTATATGGCAGGTGGCCAGGATTGCTGCTTTTTATAATTCTCTGTAAGTGAGAGGGTGGAGATTAAGTGCTTCAGTGTTCCCTGTGCAGTGTCTTCTGTATAATACAGTTGAACCTGCTTTATACATAATTCTGTTCTGTATAATTCATATTTGTACGTAATTTCCTTTAGGTCCCGGCAAAATGTAATTTAAAAGCGCGTCAATTAAATCTTATTTTGCCGAACTCGATAGCTGCAGTCGCTTAAGTGCGGCCAGTATCCAGTAATCGGGAGATTGTGGGTTCGAGTCCCACTGTCGGCAGCCTTGAAGATGGTTTTCCATGGTTTCCCATTTTCACACCAGGCAAATGTTGGGGCTGTACCATAATTAAGGCCACGGTCGCTTCCTTCCAACTCCTAGGCCTTTCCTATCCCATCGTCGCCATAAGACCTATTTGTGTCAGTGCGACGTAAAACAAAAAAAAATCTTATTTATACGTAATCCGCTGTTATACGTATTAAGTGTCAGAGAAATATAACTGAGTTTTGCGTAATTGTAATGAGCAGGTGCTTTTTTAAAAGGAACTACTGTATTCACGAAGTTTCCTCTTTATCAGCATAGGCTGAAGTAGAGCGGCCGGGTTTCAGAGCTGAAACAGAGCACAAAGAGTTGACCCTTACTTACTGGTGGCTTAACAAAGGCCAACCGAGCAAGTCCCCTTCGCTCTCTATCTCGCTCCTCCTCTACCTTCGTCGTTTTTCACCTTCACAATGCTGCCAAAGATTAAGATACATTGCAAGCAAAGTGGGCGTTTTTGGTGCGGAAACAAAAGAAAATACAGTAAATTTGTTTGAATATGAGAATTTCTTTCGTGGGAACAATGGAGAAGTAAAATGTCCACAGTGCTGGTATCTGGTGTTTACGTTTGAACAGTAGTTTTGTCATTCAGTTGCTTTTGATTAGCCACGGAGAACAGAAGAAGGAAAAATAATACCCTAGATGAAGAAATAAAATTTATACAAGAAGTGGACACTAATTCACATAAAACAAAAACTGAAATTGCTTCAGACTTAGGGATTGCGTATACCATGCTATGTACAGTCATCAGTAAAAGAAGTGCTATTTTGGATGAGCTCATAAAACTGGGTTCAAAATCAGCAAAGCACAACCATCAACAAGAGAGAAGGTATGTAGATTTGGAGAAAGCACTTTTCACATTGTTCCAGCAAAAGCAGGTTGCAGCTCTACCAATTCGTGACAACATGCTGAAGGCAAAGGCGGTAGATTTAGCTAAAATGATTAGTATCACTGCTGATTTCAAGGCTTCATCAAGATGGTTGCAAGGATTTAAAGATCGTCATGGAATCACAGGGAGAAGAATTTGCGCTGGCGCAAAAGCTGTGGATGACGTCATGGTGCAGCACTGGAAAGAAGAGGTTGTGGTACTATTAGGAGCCTCCAAACATCTACAATTGTGATGAGATCGGCCTATTCTACAATTTCCTTCCTAATAAAACATTATGAGGGAAGAAGGGTAAAATTCGTGTAACAGTACTTCTCATCACCAATGCACGACCAATCCTCCACTTGTGATAGGAAAATCAAAGAATCCGAGGTGTTTTAAGGGTGCGAAAACAAAACCTACGGAATATGAATCCAACAGAAATTCTTGGATGATTGTGCTTGTAATGGAACAGTGGTTGAAAAAACTGGACATTAAAAGGAAAAAGAAACAGAAGAAGATCCTTCTTCTTATGGATGGAAGTGCAGCACATCCACCGCAAATCGTTCTGGAGAATGTCCGAGTGGAATTTTCCCCTCTTATCTGTACCAGGGTTCTACATCTGCTCGATTTGGGCATCATTGCAAATTTCAAAGTGCATAATAGAAAAATGCTGGTTCAACATTTAATAACGCTGAGTGATGCAGGAAATGAACTTCTCTCCATTAATTTGGTACAAGCCATGGACTTTATTTTGGCTGCCTGGAAGCAGGTGTCACCCTCCACAATCAGCAACTGTTTCCGGAAATCTGGTGTCTTACTAGAAGGGGCTGCCTCTAATGATGATTATGGGGAGGAAGTTTTGTCTGGCAATGAGTTAACGCTACCGGAGGGTGTAGAATTCAATACTTTTGTGCTTTTAGATGATAATCCGGCTGTATGTGGAGAACTACTGGATGAAGAGATTTTTGCTGATATATGCCAACAACGTGGTGGTGATGGACCGGCTACAGGCAATAGTGAAGGAGATGGAGATAATGACTTGAATCTTGAAATACCTGAACTGAGTGAAGTGTTAAGTGCAATCGATGTGTGTAGGCATTACACCAGTGCGAAAAGTTGTAGTGAAAATGCTTCGAATTCATTACTAAGTTTGCAAAAGGAGGTTTATACTCTTAATGCAAGAAAAGTGAAACAAGCCAAACTATCCGATTTCTTTAAGGCTAGACCAAGTTCAAAATAATATTTTCTGTCTTAATGTATTTATTATTGCAAGGATTTACACATGTAGGTCTGTTCCATTGGTTTTTCACTAAATTGTGTAAGTCTGATATCTAAGTAATTCTGAGTTACACGTAGTTTTTTCTCTTCCCCTTGATATACATATAAGTCAGGTCAACTGTACCATTACATCCAAATCACTACTGGAATGGTGATAATATTGTTGAGGTACCACATGGTTTTTATTTCTATGGCAAAATCTGTGTACTTATCTATTTTCTCTGTATGTGTTGAGTGGATGTTGTGAGGATTAGGGCAGACTATATCAATTATGAAGCAGATTTTCTTGTTCGTATCTACAAAAGTTATATCCGGTCTATTGCAGGTAATAGTTTTATCAGTGATGGTACTTCTATCCTAGTAAAGTTTGTAATTTTCACTTTCCATGACTGATTGTAGTTTGTACTTCCAACATGCTGTAGTACAATGGACTAGGTTATTTTGTTGGGCGAATTCCTGATTAATGATTTTTGCAATTTTGTTGTGTCTGTATTTGTAGTCTGTATTTGCCATTAATCGACAACCTGAGGTTATGTGTTGGATGGTTTGTGAAGATGTATTACATTGTTGGCACTGACCTGAATACTGTAGACAGATCTATCATGCAGTATATGCTTTCTGTAGTTCCTTGTGGCAATGACTTGCTTGTGTGGTGAACATAAAGTCCTCTGTTTCTGGGTATATATTATTATTATTATTATTATTATTATTATTATTATTATTATTATTATTATTATTATTATTATTATTATTATTATTATTATTATTAAACTGGTTAAAAACGTATATAATTTTTTGGACATCTTACATGAACACCTGACACCAAAATTAGCAGAAAAGTAATTAAAAAATTATGTAATAGCAAGACCAAGATTTAATGCATTACAGGAGTTAAGGATGTTATTAAAGTCTATAGGCCTGTTGCTATTTCTTGATGGATGCAGTATTTTTGTATCCATCTCTTGGCACAGGCCAGAGCAAAGTGTAGCTTCCACCGAAGTCGCAGTCTCAATCATGGCTGTGACAGTATGGAAGCTGCTGGCATATGGGTGATGCTGAGTAATGACATGTGGAGCACAACTAGTGTCTGAGTGTTATGACAGGTGTTGCTCATAGGATCAGCCGTGCTGCAGTACCACCTTCTGGTCCCATGAGGAAAGCAATGGCAAACTACCGCACTCCTCATGTTGCCTAGTACGCCTCATTTGGGCTCTGCCATTGGTTTTTGCGGTTTCCCTATAACTGCGTAGCCTTTGGTGGTGCTATTTTAGGATCCAACCAGCCCCTGGGCTGATGACTTAACAGACAGACATTAAAGTCTAATGGAAGGGTGTCTTCATTTGACGAAAGAAAGGCAGCATCTTTCAGAATGAAGAAATATTGGGTTGATAGAAAGGCAAAAATTCCTCTCCACAGTTGACTAGAGTGGTCCAATGTAGGCCATAAAATGTAAAATAAAATATATGATGATGATGATGATGATGATGATTATGATGAAGATGATTATGATGATGATTACGATGATTTTGATTAATATAGACTGACCCTTTAACAACTAAAGTTTGACTGGTTTTGTTGCAGGATATTATTTCTGTTGATCCTTGCCACAAGTTCACCTGGTGTCTTGATGCTTGTATTCGGGAAAAGAATGTTGATATCAAAAGATCAAGGGAATTGCAGGTAATTTTGTTGACTGTAATTAGTAGTTTGCAGATACTATTTTATAATCCATCGTTTGAGTGTTTGCTATGAAAAATACATTTTTACTGCCTTTAATAGGTAGGCCATGTAACAAATTAAGTGGTAAGAAATTGGTTTTGCTGATACTTCTTTTCTTGCTTGACTGTCTTTGAAGTGATTAAATATGTTAATTGTAATGTCTTTACAGGGTTTCTTGGACAGTATTAAGAGAGGGCAGGAACAAGTTCTTGGTGATTTATCCATGACGCTTTGTGATCCGTACGCAATCAATTTCCTTGCTACTTCAGCTACAAAAATCTTACAACACTTGATAACCGTCGAGGGAATGCCCAGGGTAATGTGGCATGGAATACTTTTTTAACCATAAAATATTACTGATGCATATAAGGATATTTTCATCCACTTCTATCTCTTAAATTTTCCCCTGTTATTCCATATAAAATCTACATAATTGGTAGGCTACGTGAGATTTTTAAAAATGAAAAGTTGCACCCGTGGTTTGAATTCTGTGTAAAACTACGTATTTGTGGCTATGAACATAACGTCATGCAAGACTATAAGCTTACTTTACCTGGCTGACAGATAAGGAAGGATAAATATACACTGAGTTTTCAAAAGTCATGGCAAGACACTGAATGTGATTTTAATAACGAGTTGCTCCTCCACGAGCTCTCAAAACAGCAATAATACGGCGAGGCATCAACTCTACTAGGCATTGGAATCGTTCTGGAGGGATCTGGACCCACGCATCTTGCACTGCTACCCACAATTGGTCTTCTGTAGTTGGTGCAGGGTTCATGGAGTGTACACCAGCGTCGATAGCATCCAATAAATGCTCAATTGGATTAAGATTGGGGGATTTGGAGGCCCAGTCCATGGTCGTAACTTCACTGGAGTGTTCCTCTAACCACCTGCGTGCCACCACAGAGTGGCGACATGGTGCGTTGTCCTGTTGACTCATGGCATCTCCGTCAGCATACTCTAGGACCAGAAAGGGAAGCAGATGGTCTGAAAGAATGTCCACATAACATGCACCTGTCAGTGATCCCTGCAGCTGGACGATGGGGCCTAATTGCGACCATGCGAACGCCACTCAGACCAGAAAAGAGCCACCTCCTGCGTGGACACAATCTTGTTGACACATAGGAACCATAGCTTCATGGGGCATATGCCACACTCTCACGTGCCCATCAGCTTGATACAACTGGAACCAGGATTCATCGGACCATACCACACCTGCCTCTGTTCCATGGTCCATGTTTGCGGGCCCATGCATGTTGTTTAGCTCTGTGTTGAGGTGTCAGCAAAGGGACATGAGTTGGTCGTCTGCTGGTGAAGCCTGTGCAGTGCAGTTGCCTCCTTACAATCCTGATAGAAATGGGTTGACTCCCATCATTCAACCGGGCGGTGATCTGACTCACAGTAGCCCGTTGAGCGCCCAGTATAATTCTGCGGAGGTGACATGTTGTCCGTGTGTTAAAGCCATGGGGTCTTCTCGTGCCCCTGTTTACGCGGTTGGTAATATTCTCTCTGGGATATTGAAGATCCACCCTCGACACTGTTGACCTTGGAAATCTGAATTTGCGTGTAATCTCCGCAATGCTATGTCCCATGCGCCGTGCGCTGACGATCATCCCATGTTCAAAGTCGGTTAACTCGCGACGTGTTTTCATCTTCACAACGCTGGTGTCTGTGACAGACTGCTCAGCTACGCACCTGCTAGCTGCAATGCTCAGGGATCATGCACAGCGCATTTTCTAATGGGTACCCCTTCCTGTGTCTTTTTGCCACTCAATGTGTGTATGTGTATGTGTGTATATATTGTACCGGGAACGCCATTACGGAAGCGAAGTTCGAAGTATGTTTATTGAACTTCGCGCGAGGCGGAAGATATGCATTCCGCCGAACTCAATGACGTATGCAGCGAGTGACGTAGCCGCCTCGGGTGTCCTCTACATGACCATATATGGTCGTGTTCCAGCCTACCTGCAAAATTCTATTTTGCGTTAAAATATTGCTATTTTGACACTGCCATCGTAAAGACCATTATAATGGACGCAACCTGTCAACATTTCAGGGAAATCCACCGTATACTTTAAGAGTTATAAGGGTCGATAATACCCATGTTCTAGATACTTACCCACATTCGGGTATAAAAGGAGGACGACCCGGACTACAAATTCAGTATCTGTCACTCCACCGTCTCTGCAGCACGGGTGACGGGAGGAGCGCTGTGAGTGCAGACCGAACCTATAGTTGGAAAAGTCTTTGAAATCTGAGAGTTGGAACTTTGTTATTTTCTTAAAGTGCCACGTCGGGACTTTGTTATTTTCTTAAAGTATCGCGTCGGGACTTTATTTTCTTCAAGTGCCACATTGGAACTTTGTCATTTTCTTCAAGTGCCGCATTGGGACTTTGTTATTTTCTTCAAGTGTCACGTTGGGACTTTCTTATCCAGCGACTATTGAAGAACCTTAGAATTCTCGCGAGTGTCGTGACTTCTGCAAGTACCACGTTTGAACTTATATTTCGAACTTGTGCTTTCGTGGATCAATTTCAGGAACATAGGAATTCTCCGAATGTGTAAAGTTGGACTTGTGTTCTATGACAAGCTGTGTCAACGTAAAGTTTCGTGTGAATGGTACGATTTTTCTTCCAAGTATCATATTGAACTTATGTCTTACGACAAACTGTGGAACTTAAGGTATTTTTAAACATTGCGTTCGATTGTGAAAATATGAAATACTTTCCGAGTACTGCATCAGGACTTGTGCTTAGGCTCGTGTCAACATAATAGACTGTGACAACTTAGAATACACATGCCATGTTCCGAGGGAACATAAAACGTTCCAGCGTTATAAGTAAACTCACAATTTATGGAGTTAGACTTTTTCCAAGTACCATTTTTCTTTAATGATTATTTACTTTGCTTAGTGACGGAATAAGACATTTTCCGAGTGCTATTTCATTTACTAAGCTTATTGCAAATGTGCCAGTGTATTCCGAACCTTCATAAACTGTGCATTAAGAACTGTGATGACTATAAACGGCAATCCTATAAAACATTCTAGTTTACCGTGCCTGTGTTAGTAAGCTCACGTCACGAACTTAACATTTTACACATTATTTCCACCAGTACAAGATCAAATATTTAATGCAATCATCCTGTTTTTCAAGGGACTGTTTAGGAACATTTTTGATTCAATGAAGTGTCTGAATCAAGGATTTAGTAACACTTGTCACATTTCATTGTACGAGTAGATGCAATCATTGCAAGGTCATATCTATTTAACAGTGCCACAAATAAACGGAGTGCCGTACAGGAACTTGCACGTGAATCATGTCTTAAAAATCGAACCCCGGAACGTGTGCGTCCAAAACTTCAAGAAATTCCAGAACTTCGAGAAATTCCAGAACTTCACATCTAGGCGGGCGTGTTTCCTACCCAGGCCGTATCCAGCGCCATCCCAGGACCCGGAGTTACCAACCAGCCACGACGCTTCAATTCTACTGTATGAAGGTGATATTAACTTTTTTTCAATGGTCAATAAACTCAGATTATCCAAAAAATCTCTCTAAGTTCGATGAACTATACCCCTCTCTGTACCAACTCCAATGTTTTAAGCCACACTCTAAGATATAGTCCATGCTCATCTGTGGATCGGTGGTAGAGTGTCGGCCTCCGGATCGCAAGATAGCGGGTTCAAACCCGGCAGAGGTAGTCGGATTTTTGAAGGGCGGAAAAAAGTCCAATCGACACTTCATGTCGTACGATGTCGGCATGTAAAAGATCTCTAGTGATACATTTGGTATTTACCCGACAAAATTAATTAAATCTCAGCCATAGACGCCCAAGAGAGATCCGGTTTACTCTAGGTCCGCTAGATGGCAGACAGGGTAAACCGGAACGTCGAAATTGACGAGCAGACAGCCAGATGGCGTCAAATCGAAATGTCTGCAAACGGTAGCTGAGGCCATACGATTATTATTATTATTATC
Organism: Anabrus simplex; assembly: GCF_040414725.1. Taxonomy (NCBI): domain Eukaryota; kingdom Metazoa; phylum Arthropoda; class Insecta; order Orthoptera; family Tettigoniidae; genus Anabrus; species Anabrus simplex. Next base: position 339,894,605 of record NC_090268.1, on the reverse strand, counting down.
AATTGAGTGTTAAGCGCCTCTAAGATAAACATCTTTTCCTGGTACGGAGAAGAGGTTGAATACGTGGCGCCCAAGCTTCAAGGGCTCGATTCCATTGGAGTGTTAACATAAGACATTAACCTACAGCCCAAGCTAAGGTGACCAGTTTCAATCAGAATAGGAATGCTAACAAATTTCAGTGGACGCCATCCTAACTAAAAGTGTATAATTTAAGTGACTTGGTAGGAGTGATTTGCATTAATTTCAAAAGACCTGGTTTAAATAATTTAAGTTGAAATATTGGCACTAGGACTTATGAACTTTTTGAACTTTTGACTGAATGCAAGTTCCGAAAAATCTTTAATTTTTTTTAATTGTGTCAATCATTATTTCTGTACTTGGTACTAGCGTTATATATTTTAATAAATGGAGGAGATTATGGCAGCGATCGAAGCTCTTAGGCTCAGTATGAAAGTGGCAAATGAGAACTTGGAACGTAGGATCGTTGAGACCAGTGCTCAACTTAATGAGTCTAGTTCTAATCTTGAACATCGACTTAATGAGTCTAGTTCTAATCTTGAACGGTCTTTGAGAGAACAACTTAATGAGTCTAGTTCTAATCTTGAACGTCAACTTAAGGGATCCGTAGTTCAGATCAGTGCCGAAATAGACAAGAAATTTGTAGAAGCGAATGCCACTTTAGAATAAAAACTTACTCAGGCTGGTGCTCGCATTGAACAAAAATTTAAAGAGTCCAATGATAGGATAGATGGAAAAATTTTTGAAATAAATGACCAATTGAAAAATTACATGGAGGTCATGAAAGAAGAAATTAAAACCCAAGTTGTAGCCCTTCTCAAAGATGACATCAAAGCTATTCTTCCAAGTTCTCAGGAAATTACTGAAGAGGTAGAAGACTTAAGAACTCAGTTTCAAGAATCACTCTCACAATTATCCTTAGCCCAGGTTAAGATAGCCTCCATTCAGGAGAATCTTAGAGACACGCTTAAAACTGACATTCAAAGAGTAAATAATGAAGTCAGTCTTATAAAGAGTAAACAGGGAGAGTTTGATAAAAAGTTTTCATCTCAATTAGATACTACGCATACTCAGGTTACGTGTATATGCAGAGATGTATCTGAGCTAAAAAGGGACCTTCAAGAAGAAGTTAAGGTGGTAGAAGGCACTATTAAACAAAAGTGGAAGACGTTAAAACAGAACTACAGGGACAAATAGAAACTCTTGGTAGTAAGGTCTCTAATTTAGAACTAAAAGAGATTCCCTCATTTTCATCAAGTTTACTGAAAACTAACGAGAACACAAATTTTACCACTACCATCCGAATGGCAGATGAACAGCCTGCTAAATTCTAATGGAAGGAGGAATACACCGCTAGGGAATATTTACTCAACACTGAAGAATATTTTCAGGAGAACAAAATCGGTCCTGATCGACAGCTCCGTGTCGTTTCCAAGTTACTAGAGGGACGCGCCCTATCATGGTATTCCGCTTTTAAATCTTGCTTTAACACTTATTCCGAGTTCAAAGAAGCTCTACTGAAGCGTTTCTGGAATTCAGAGACGCAACATTTAATTAAGTTGCTGTTATATGCTAAGAAGTATAATAATTCTATAAATACGTCCCGTTACTCAGATTATTTCATCGGGCAACTTAAGAAGATGCAATTTTTGGACCCACCATTGCCTGAACAAGAGCTGATCCAAGTGATCACATTACAATTCCCAGCCCTAGTCCAGGAGATTTTGGTAGCTGCTAATATACAATCTTTAGAACAAATGGATGCGATACTTCATAGATTAGACACAGCCCATGCTCAATCTTTACCCAAAGGGGGTAAGACTAAAGAAATGACTACCAGTCCTGTCGCTATTGTGACACAAGGACGTCCAGATCTAAAAATACCAGAGGAGCGGCCTACAAAACGACACACACCTATCCGATATCGAGGGTATAAAGGACGGCCGGACCGAGGGAAAGTGCCATACTGGTAAGAGAAACGAAACACCTGCCCCGAACCCTAACGCAACGGGTGGAAAAAAAAAAAAAAAAGAAAACTCCAATGTTCTCTTAGGAAGATTGCGTGATAACGGAAGGAGGGAGGAGCCGCTCTGCGTAACTCAGGTACATTATTGGCATGTAGAGGACTCGGAACTACTCCATGAGAACATGACACCATCTAGGCCAAGAATCCAACGTAGCCTGCCAGTAATCACCATTAGGATTGGCAACATCAAAGTTATGTCGTTGGTAGATTCAGGAGCTCAAGCCTCCCTCATTTCAGCTAGACTATTGGAAACCATAAAGGAAAGACATGATGTACTTGTGATGCCTGTTTCCCAACTTAGGACTAAAGGGATTGTTCCAGATAAGTGCATTAAATGTAAATTACAGACTTTTGTGGAATTCATCGTGGGACATGTTCAATTTGAGCACGTTTTTCTAGTGATTTCTCAGATGAAATTCAATGTTATCCTTGGTTCTGATTTCCTTATCAAACATGGAGGAGTGATTGATTATACTGCAAACGTCATTACGTTTTATAATGTTGACCCTGTAGAATTACAGCTGATCGAAGGAGACGATGGTCGGATACAAGGGATAGATACCCCACAAGAAGAATTCGATGGCGGAAATAGCGATGTTGCACCAGTCGAAAATGAAGAGGATGATTCCGATGAAGTGCGATCCGTCGAAGATGTACCCCTGATAGATGAGATGTACGACGACGGTCCAGACTATGTCAGCTCCATGTATGTATGTATGTTGGGTATTCAGCCCGAAGGCTGGTTTGATCCCCTGCAGCTCCGCCAACAGCTGTCATAAATAGCCTAGGCGTCACTGAAGAGGCGTACTAGGGAAATGAGGTGTGAGGTAGTTTCCAGTTGCTTTCCTCACTGAGCCAGAAGTTGCTATTACATATTAGTCTGCCAAGCCCACTGAAATGCATGCACCAACCGAACCTATGAGCAATATTTTCACACCATTCATAGCAGGGACTGGCTGCATAAGCAATGGTATTACCAGCACCACTCATACCTCAGTCACTTTCATATTGTCAAAGCCAAGGATGAGACTGTGACAGATCAATGAAAGTAACAAATTTGATATAGCCCATACCAGAAGACATAGTGCACTGTAAACACTACATCTCGCCAGCAAAGGCATGTCAGCTCCATAGTCAGTGTAATTGAAGAACCAGCGGCCGACAAAGACGTTACAGATTCAGTCCAGGAAATTTTCAAAACTTATCCAGACGTGTTCAATGACAAGCCCGGAGAGATCTGAGATTTTACATATCATCTGGATGTCAAGGATACTTCCACATACAAGAAACGACCCTATCCTATAGTAGGAAGATGCAGAGCAGAAGCAAGAGCGCACATCAAACAGATGGAACAACCAAAGGCATATATAATGCTTCCAGCTTAAAAACATACTTCGAAAGAGAAGCATAAAGAAAATCCTGATCGAATTTTCTTTGCCCTGAGAGGGGGGACATGTACCGGGAACGCCACTACGGAAGTGAAGTTCGAAATATGTTTATTGAACTTCGTGTGAGGCGGAAGATATGCAGCCCGCCGAACTCAATGACGTACACAGCGAGTGTCGTAGCCGCCTCGGGTGTCCTCTACATGACCATATATGGTCGTGTTCCAGCCTACCTGCAAAATTCTATTTTGCGTTAAAATATTGCTATTTTGACACTGCCATCGTAAAGACCATTATAATGGACGCAACCTGTCAACATTTCAGGGAAATCCACCGTATACTTTAAGAGTTATAAGGGTCGATAATACCCATGTTCTAGATACTTACCCACATTCGGGTATAAAAGGAGGACGACCCGGACTACAAATTCAGTATCTGTCACTCCACCGTCTCTGCAGCATGGGTGACGGGAGGAGCGCTGTGAGTGCAGACCGAACCTATAGTTGGAAAAGTCTTTGAAATCTGAGAGTTGGAACTTTGTTATTTTCTTAAAGTGCCACTTCGGGATTTTGTTATTTTCTTAAAGTATCGCGTCGGGACTTTATTTTCTTCAAGTGCCACATTGGAACTTTGTCATTTTCTTCAAGTGCCGCATTGGGACTTTGTTATTTTCTTCAAGTGTCGCGTTGGGACTTTCTTATCCAGTGACTATTGAAGAAACTTAGAATTCTCGCGAGTGTCGTGACTTCTGCAAGTACCACGTTTGAACTTATATTTCGAACTTGTGCTTTCGTGGATCAATTTCAGGAACATAGGAATTCTCCGAGTGTGTAAGTTGGACTTGTGTTCTATGACAAGCTGTGTCAACGTAAAGTTTCGTGTGAATGATACGATTTTTCTTCCAAGTATCATATTGAACTTATGTCTTACGACAAACTGTGGAACTTAAGGTATTTTTAAACATTGCGTTCGATTGTGAAAATATGAAATACTTTCCGAGTACTGCATCAGGACTTGTGCTTAGGCTCGTGTCAACATAATAGACTGTGACAACTTAGAATACACATGCCATGTTCCGAGGGAACATAGAACGTTCCAGCGTTATAAGTGAACTCACAATTTATGGAGTTAGACTTTTTCCAAGTACCATTTTTCTTTAATGATTATTTACTTTGCTTAGTGACGGAATAAGACATTTTCCGAGTGCTATTTCATTTACTAAGCTTATTGCAAATGTGCCAGTCTGTTCCGAACCTTCATAAACTGTGCATTAAGAACTGTGGTGACTATAAACGGCAATCCTATAAAACATTCTAGTTTACCGTGCCTGTGTTAGTAAGCTCACGTCACAAACTTAACATTTTACACATTATTTCCACCAGTACAAGGTCAAATATTTAATGCAATCATCCTGTTTTTCAAAGGACTGTTTAGGAACATTTTCGATTCAATGAAGTGTCTGAATCAAGGATTTACTAACACTTGTCGTATTTCATTGTACGAGTAGATGCAATCATTGAAAGGTCATATCTATTTAACAGTGCCACAAATAAACGGAGTGCTGTACAGGAACTTGCACGTGAATCATGTCTTAAAAATCGAACCCCGGAACGTGTGCGTCCAGAACTTCGAGAAATTCCAGAACTTCACATCCAGGCGGGCGTGGTTCCTACTCAGGCCGTATCCAGCGCCATTCCAGGACCCGGAGTTACCAACCAGCCATGACGCTTCAATTCTACTGTATGAAGGTGATATTAACTTGTTTTCAATGGTCAATAAACTCAGATTATCCAAAAAATCTCTAAGTTCGATGAACTATACCCCTCTCTGTACCAACTCCAATGTTTTAAGCCACACCCTACGATATAGTCTATGCTCATCAATTTAGTGTCAAGCGCCTCTAAGATAAACATCTTTTCCTGGTACAATATATATACATTTTTAAAATTCAGCTACTGTAAATCAAGTGAGGTATATAATGAAGGTATGCAACTTTTTTTTTTTAAAAGGAATATGCGAATGGTATTGATGTTATTAATATAATAGTTGTTTATAAGCTTCTTAACGTTTTAAGTTGTTTTAAATAATTGAATATCTTCTCATAAGTTTTACCTGTCATGAAACCAGATAGTGGATGTGAATGTCTTTTTAAATAAATTAAAATAAACAGCTGATATTGTGTGTTCTACTGGAAAAACAGTAAACCCTGTTTCTCCGTGAATTTTGTAGATATCGTTTTAATGTATGTATACATGTAGCCTACATTAGATAAATGACTTTTTTCTGGGATAGGTCTTTCTGTCATATAATAATGGATTGTGTTTAAACTTTTTTCCAGGACAATACTGTCCTCATCCTCTTGCTAAGAATGTTGGCACTAGGACTTAGTGCATGGGTCATGATTGATTCTCAGGTAAGGGAAGTTAGAGCATATATTATTAATTTCCTGTATTAGTACATACAGTATACTTATAAAACTCCATTAGTAATCCTTGATTTGAATTGGCCTGTTGTGTCTATACTCAGACTGGTATGTTTTTTAATCACCTAGGTTGTACATGCAATGAAAAATAATTATATATATAAAACTGGGGTTTCCAAATGGCGGCCTGCTAAGGCTTTCACAAACAAATATTTTAAGAAATGTGAGAAAAATTTACAAAAATAGTTTCATAGCTCATTCAAAAATGTATTAATTTAGACACCCAAGTCAGAACTATTTCATTCTTTATTATTATTTCCTTTTTTTAAGTATCATTAGGTCTGAACAGATAATTTTTGATTGATAAAATTGTAAAATCCAAACTTCGGCAGAAAATGAGACCTCACAAACGTCAGTGCTAAGTCTTAACCATTATAAAAGTGGTTATGGGATCCATACTAAATCTTGAACTCCATGCTAACCTCACTGTGGATATTTGATGTACCGTAACATGCGGTGAATACCTAGAAATACTTTAATTGCCATTGGTGTAAGAAGTGGTTTCAGTTCTTTATTCTTCTCTCATTGGTAGCACTGGATGGTACACAGTGCCACACACTCGTAATGTTCAGGGAAGTACTCCTGGAAGAACACTGCGGGAATTTTAGGCTTTTAGAACTGTATATCATTGTTCCCTTCACGCTACTCCTGCTAAATTGTCCTCTTTTAACCCTCGAATCGGTAGCTGACGATAGATCGGCAGGTGTGCGCCTATCTCAACCTCCGCTGACAATAGATCGTCAGGTCCACTTTACCAGTAAATACAGCTAGAAGAAGTTGTGAATATTTCTGTTAGATGGCTGCATTCACCAGGCATGTTTTCTCCTTGGAATGTGGAATGTTTCGTTTTAAAATACATCCATTTATGTGTGATATCTTTGAAACAATTGAAGGTCGCAATTCGCACAGCTTTGAAACACGTGTTGATTTTGTCGTGACTTGCTTTCATTGTTTACTGTGTGTTATGCACACACGACGGCTACATTTTCGGATTTAAATGATGAAGATATTGTAATAGAATTAAATTCATCTGTAAATTCAAGGCCTACTCCAGCAGAATGGATGTGTTGTGCCAACTGATTTAGATTATGAACGCCCACCGGTTAGAGTTCTATCAAATGCCGTACTTTTTATTGAATAATTCCTGAAGTATTAACACTATTCACTTAAAATTTCCAGTCTTGCCTAAACCACGGACGAGTGAGGTCGCATTGAGTGGAGGGTCCCGGGAGTGGGAGGTGTGGGTGAAAGTGCTGAGAGCTGGAAGGTTGTGGAGAAGTGTGCCGACAATGATTAGTGTAGAGCAGTTCAGGGCGACGGTAGGAAGATGGCAGGGAAGAATGAAGAAAGAAGAAATGAAATTAGGAAGGTGTAATATGGATTTGGAGAGAAAAGGTGAATTACTGCTATCAGCGGCGGTGATTATAATTTTGCTATGCATTGGGGGGGTCGAGTTGAACCCAGGCCCGACCCCTAGTAGAAATGAAGAAAGGGAAAATATGGACGCATTCAGAAGAGCTGTAAAAGAGGTGGTAGAAGAAGCTGGCCCTTTTGAGCAAATTAAAAATATGATTAAGGAACAAACCAGGGAATTTGGAAAAATGGAGGTATGGTTAAGAGAAAGAACGGAAGATATAACAGCACAAGTGAGACATAACACCGGAGAAGTTGTATCATTAAGGGAAAAAATAAATCGATTAGAAAAGGAGAACTTGAAGCTGAAAGTAGAAGTGGAAGCCAATACTTTATATCGAAGAAAGAAGTGCTTATTTATCTATGGTGTGCCTGAAGAGTTGAGAGAAGACAAAGTACTGACAACTTACAAAGTTGTAGACTTAATACAGGGGAATTTGAAACTTAATTTTAGTGAAGTAGATATAGATGATGTGCAGAGGGTGGAAAAAATTGGGGGCAATAGGCCTATCAAACTAGAACTGTTTTCTACGTTGATGGCTGATGCTGTGATAAGAAATGCGAGTAATATGCAGAGAGAGAGAAAATATGGATCAAGAGAGACGTGGGATGGGAGGCGATGAGGAACGAGAAAATACTTAGAAAACACAAGATTCGTGCAATAAATCAAGGGTTGAGAGCGACTATTAAGGGACAAGACCTAGTGGTAGCAGGCAGAAATTGGAAGAAAATCTGGACTGTAAATAGACTGATGGACTTAGACAGGAGGATAAAAGAAGACGAAGAAAAAGTGAGTAGTGCAACGAAAGGTGGGGAAGTGAGGAGAGATATCAGTAACAGTGTGCAGTGTGAAGAGGGTCAGGGAGAGGCGCCATGGGAAAATGTGATCATAAACAGGGAAGAAGCCCAAGTTCAGGAGGAGAGGACAAGTGAAAGGGTGACCATAAGAAGTGAGGAAGAAAGGCAGGGGAGGGAAAGCAGTGAAGAGGGCAGGCAAGGAAGGGAAAGCAGTGAAATAAGGGAAACTCAAAGATTCGGAAGTGAAAACAGTAGAGTAAGGCAAGATCAGGGTAAACAAGTAAGGACAGAGGTAACCCGGCAGAGTCTCGGGCAGAATTTCGATCTGAGCCCGGGGCGGACAGAGAGAGAGAGACTTTAGGGCCATGTTGGAAGCTATTTATAGAAGCAATAACAATAATAAAGTGAGGAAGTAAGTAATTAAGGGCATGATTGTCGAGGAAGCAAGAGATGTAGGTGGTGTTGTGGAGTTGGAAGTTATGATGGTATTCATTTGTGAAGGCTGAAATGTGGTGATGGAGAAGTGGTATGTAAGTTATGATGTGTTATGGGGCTGAAATGAGGTATTGGAGAAGTGGTGGTATAAGGTGGTGGAGGGCAGAAGGAGAGTGTAATGGTCGAAGAAGTGGAGGTGGTATATGAGGTGGAGTTGGTGTTATATTGCTGAAATGTGGTGTTGGAAGTTTTTGAGGGCTTGGTATGTATGCGTATGTGTTATGATTAAATTAGGAGGTGTTATATTGTTGAGATGAGGTGTTGGAGAAGTGGTGATACAAGATGGTGGATGACAGAAGGCAAGTTGTTATTGTCGAGGCATGGTTGAATATGTAGGTAATGAAGTGTGTTTATTTATTGTTGATATTTGGAGATGGAGGAGTGGCGGTACACGTAATAGCAGAATTTATGAGGTGTTATATCGTTGGAATGTGGTGTGGGAGAAGTGGTGATATAAGATAGTGGAAGGCAGAAGGTGAGTGCAATTGTCGGAGAAGTAGAATTGGTATATATAGAAATGAGGTGTTGGAAATGTGGATATGAGGTGATGTATGGTTTGGTATTGAGATGGTTTATTTACGGTTGAATTCGTGGGAGTTGGGAGGTGGTATTATTGTATTGGTGTCTGGTATGAGTATTGAATTTTTGGAGTTGGAGAGAGGTGATTTTATTATCATTTTGTAAATTTTGGTTTGTTTGTAGGGAGAGGACGAAGAAATGTGATGTTGGAGAGGTGTTGGTATATGCGTGATTGGTAATTGTTATTCATTGCCGAAATTTTTGGAGATGGAGAGGTAATTTTATTATGGAGTGTTATGGCGGAATGAAATGAAATAGGGCAGAAGGTGAGTGTAATGGTAGAAGAAGTAAAGGTGGTATATGAGGTGGAGTTGGTGTTGTATTGCTGAAATGTGGTGTTGGAAAATATTGAGGGCTTGGTATTTATGATTATGTGTTATGATTAATTTAGGAGGTGTTATATCGTTGGAATGTGGTGTGGGAGAAGTGGTGATATACTGAATTACGGAGATAGAGAGGTGGTATATGAGGTGATGCGCGAAGATGGTTTGGTATTGAGATGGTTTATTTACGGCTGAATTCGTGGGAGTTGGGAGATGATATTATTGTATTGGTGTCTGGTATGAGTATTGAATTTTTGGAGTTTGAGAGAGGTGATTTTATTATCATTTTGTAAATTTTGGTTTATTTGTATGGAGAGGACGAAGAAATGTGATGTTGGAGAGGTGTTGGTATATGCGTGATTGGTATTTGTTATTCATTGCCAAAATTTTTGGAGATGGAGAGGTAATTTTATTATGGAGTGTTATGGCGGAATGAAATGAAATGAAGCAATGTTAACGCGGATTGGTAAAAGTTGTGGTATGGTGGATTGGAATGCAATGACGGAATATTGTTGTTATTATTTAGCCTTCTACTATAGGAGGGGGAATCTGAAAGATTGAATGCAATGTTAGTGTTATGGCTGGTTTGGTATGCATTCGTGTAATGTTGCTGTTGTAGCTTATTTTGGAGTAGGTCAGGGAACAATAAAGGTGATGAAAATGCTGAAGCAAGAAGGTTGCGTGATGAGTGGGTACGTGTGAGTGATAACAAGGAGAAAGTTGCAACACCAGCTGTAGAATGTAAACATAGATCCGGCTGAGGAGGTAAGATAGTTTGGGACCAGCAATAAGAAATGGGATAGTTGTTATTCTTAGTCTTATTTTTACTTTTACGTTTATTAATTTTGTTAGTTATTGATATTTAGCTATTCATTTGTTTATTTATTCAGCTATTTATTTAAGTGACGTGATAGTTGTAGGGTGGCTTAGGTAGAACTCTATTGTGAACATGTATTGGGGCTAAACGCCTGTGTTGTTCATTAATAAATAAATTTAAACTTAAAATTTGCATACCTATAATCGGAATTAATTTCTCTACAAAATATATATATTTTAGAAATTTTATGAAAAAAATATTCGTTATTTATATTTGTGTAAGTAAAAAACATTTCCTGATTTTTTTGAGGGGGCATTTAACGGGGCGGAAAATAAAATAATATTACATTAAGTGTAACTGCAAAACACTTTTCAAATAGTCCAGTTCCTGCTGAATGTTTTGGTATATTATTAGTGCATATTCTGTGAATAATACATTTGTCAAAGTGACATACACCAGGTACTGCAAATTTGTGGTGCACACCCACCGGTTAGAGCTATTTCAACTACCGGTTTGAGGGTTAAGTTTTGTTTTGACTACATTATTCATTTCAGTTTGTCTTTACGCTTTTTCCCGCCCTTTTGTTATTTGTCTAATATTAATTCAAATGAACTGTCATTGTTTGGTGCTCTTTCCAAATTCAGTTGTCCTGGATATAATAATGCTCATTTTTAATTTCACTCTTTAATGCAATTGTAAAATAGTGTTTTAAGCAAGTAAAACTTAATTTCAATTGAACTATGCATGTATTTCATACTGGTACTTCTTTTTGTGGAATGTTAAAAAAATTGGCCTGCGATTATGCCTAAGGTTTCCAATATGGCCCTCGAGCCCTTACTAGCTATAAAATAACATGCCCCGACCGACCGACCGACCGACCGACCGACCGACCGGGATGAAGTCTTGAAGCAGTAGTGGTCCATGAATAGACTAAAATGGAGAGCGCTCATAAACCACACCTAGGAAACTGGAGTGGAAACTTGATGATGATGATGATGATGATGATGAAAATAAGATCTCTGATATACATATATTGTACATTACATTATTGTTCAGAGTTCTTCAAATTCATAAGAGTATGAGTCACCCTCTCATGAACTCCAGTGCTGAATATCACCATAACATAAGAGCATTCAGAAGATTCATTAGATTGTGGCTGCCTCAGTGAATCAGAAGTATGCCCGGCTTAGATCTTCGGGTTTTCAGGTTTGATTCCAGCCAAGTTATTAGCATGGTAAAACCTCTGGTGGCCTCAGCCTTAGGAACTGTACAGTAAAATTCTGCTTTGCTACCTGGTGGCGTCCATGTCCGTAGCATAACAGTTAGCATTATTATTTGCTATCCTCGGTGGCCTGGGTTCAATTTCAGGTACTGCCAGAAATTTAAGAATAACAGGAGGGCTGGGAGCTGGTATGTGGTTAAATTGGTGCATATAGCTCACCTCTTTTGGGGGTGTGTCTGAAAAGAACTGCACCACCTCAGGAGAAGGAGAGCACTTTAGAAGGTTTGCAATCTGGTAGCTGAAGACATTATTGTTATTATTAATACTAACAGCTTTCTTATTAGTAGCAATGAACTACCAATTAAAATGTTGATCTAGAGACATTTGCCAACTAATTTGTCCATTAGTTTTCATTATATATTGATTTGTAAGAGATGACAAATTACTGTGCGGTTTCCATCTCAGTGACTCTGGTCGCTGGGATATTAGGGGTGAAAGAGTGCTTGCGGGGTGAGGAGACTGCTGTTATCCTAGTGTCACAGAGACCAGGAAATATTGTCCTGGCTCCCGGCTGCCTGTCTTGACATTGCAGGGTTGCAGAGCTGGGAACCACACAGTATGTATCTCTTTTCATCTTCAAAAAGCCATTGAAGTGGGCTTGGATCAAGCCTGTTGCCTAGAAAATAAAATCCAGCTTGGTCTCGTAATTTCCGCATTACTCTCCTCCGTAATATTTTGTTTCAGAATGGTTATTTTTTCAAGTGTGAACCACGTAAAAACTAGTAGTCCTGGGTAAACTATGCTAGATAGTATAGAACAGTTTAACCCATTTAAAGATGTCTTATTAGGCTGTACATTTGCAGATTGTCTCTCTACTAAGCACTCACATGTATTCATACACAATGCCTATGCCTCTAAGGGTGGTTTTTGCATAGAGAGGACCGCTATGTCATGTAGGTACAACAGTTAGGTGAAGAATGGATGATGATAGGGATATAGTTGATTATGAATCTCAAGGTAGTATGTTGTAGATATTTACTATTTTTAAGTAAGTTAGCTCATCAAGTTGATAGTTATTTCTTTTGTTTTGTTGAACCTTTAACAAAATGTTGAATGTAAGGTATTTATTATTCATTTATAACTAATTTTTTGATGAACTCTTCTTTGTTATTAGGAATTCAAAGAACCCAAATTAGACAGTCAAATTGTGACAAAGTTTCTTCCAGCATTAATGTCTCTTATGGTTGATGATCAAGTTCGTGCTCTGAATGCAAAGTTGCCTCCTGATGAGCGAGAATCTGCTATAACTATAATTGAACATTCAGGTAAAGTATCTTATTTGCTACAGTGGAAACCCACTTTTAACTTCTCAGGAGATCAGTGAAACAAAGAATGGTAGTATTCAGGAAAGTGTGATTAACTCTATAAAATGTTGTTATTAGAGTTTGGATTGACTGGGAATATGCTTGGACTTGTGCACTAAAAGATAACAAAAAATTTGGAAATAAGATGCGAAAGAAATTACTGTAAATATTGTCCAAAAATTGGTAGGGACATTTTCTATTAATCATTAAAAAAAAAAAGAGATGAGTATTAACTTCTAGTAGACTGTTATCCCTACAAAAAAATCACAATAAACTTAATATTTTCCCCCCTGTGTAACAAGAAAATGTGTTTGAATTCACACCTCACTGTAGAGAAGGCATAGAAAAAAAAGAGAAAAATGTTGAACGCCTGTTCTCTGCACAACTAATACTTTCACGGGTATCTTAACAAAATCACTGACTACTCAGAATTACTACCTGGCAACAACAGCGTTGGAACTACGTAACAGAGAATGTTTGGGAGAGGTGAAGGGGATATACGTGAGGTCGAACAGCAGCAAACTGGCAATATTCCTAACATTTTTTTGTCATTTTTTATTTTGACAGGTTACTGCTTGGAAAACCCATTGCCTTCAAACTTCATTCAAGTTCAGAATGTTAAAAAAACAAAACAAACACCACCTTGGTATTATCAGCACAAATCATATTAATAATACTTGGAGGATGGCTAAAACAAGTATAGAATAACCAAATATCTTTTATATAATTCTTTTGTCACATATGATTTAGTGATAAAATTCAGTAAAATATACATTTATATGACGAATAAAAGCTGTGTTATTGTGTTTGCATCAGCTAGAACTGTGTTTAATTTAACTTACGAGATCAGGATAAAAATATGAGCCCTTGTTAATACTCTTTTGAGTTTGAAAGCAGATCATACTGGAGTCCCTAAACAAATAGAACTGAACTACAGTACAAATCATTAGTAAATGTACAACAATTTACAGTTCATATGCAGACTGAAAAAGTATATCATTATGAGGAAGACTTGCTGAACACGATTGAAAGATTCTATCGAAGTAGAAGTGGTTCAAAATCATTGTTTCCTAATTGTTTTTCTCAAGAGCTGAAATAGCTTAATCTTATAGAATTTGCCTGAAACATCCTTTCATCTTTCGTGAATATTGTGTCAGATCTTGAAATAAAACTCGTACTTTTTCATGAAGTATTTATTAGGATTAAACTATTCAGTACAATTGTATTGAATTCAGTATCTATTCAATACAATATCTATTCAGTATCAATTGTATTGAATTCAATACGATATCTATTCAATATCAATTGTATTGAATAGGTTGATCCTAATAAATTTTAGTAATATTTTTTAAACCGATGTACATTTCAATACGGACCAGACATGAAATTTGTAACATGTAATGAAATATAATGTTATAACATACCTGCAAAAAATGAACAATTATTATAATTTTTTGCAGGTATGTTATGGTGTTCTAAGTGTCAAGTGTTGTGTTGTGTTATGTTATGTTATGTTATGTTATGTTATGTTATGTTATGTTATGTTATGTTATGTTATGTTATGTTATGTTATGTTATGTTATGTTATGTTATGTTATGTTTCAACAGACAGAAAATCTCATAAGTTGTTTTAACTGGGTCGACACTGAAAAACATACAAGTTGTATCAACTGAGTCAACACTGAAGAAGAATAGATTCCTTCTTAACAAATTTTAAAATAATCATTGTAGTTTCTATGGGCTTGCACCACTTGTGAATAAGCTGTTATATTCTGATCTCATAAATTCCTTGATGCAGTTCCGGGTATTGGAACGATTCTTTCTGTTCTTCTTTGTGTCTAGCTCCATGGCTAAATTGTTAGCAAGTTGGTCTGTTGTTCAAGGGGTCCTGGGTTTGATTCCCATTCGAGTTCTGAATTTTAATCTTCGGTGGTTAATTCATGTGGCTCAGCGGCTGGGTGTTTGTGCCTTCTTCAGCATTAGAATTCATCTTAGATATGGCTCCATCCTTACTGACATGCAGGTTGCCTACAGGCATCAGATTGATAGACCTGCACCAGGCCTTTCTGGAGGCCATACGCTGCTGCTGTTATTATTATTATTATTATTATTATTATTATTATTATTATTATTATTATTATTATTATTATTATTATTATTATTATTATTATTTTGTCAGTACAATGTTAGGTCACTCCACGACTTGCATTTGCTTTTCTTGTGTGCTGACCAACATTAAGTATTGTAAGGTCACCCCACAACTTGCAATTGCTTTTCTTGTGTGCTGACCAATATTAAGTATTGTATTGTCATGGAGAAGCAAATATTACCCATATTTTTGCAGGTCAAACTCTGTGAATGGTTATTTTCTTCTTCTTCATTGCTTCCACATACTGCTCTGAGTTAATTGTGCTTGCTTTATTCGTAAAATCCACAAGCAACACTTATTCTTTGTCCCAGAACACCATTACCATGACTTTAGTGGAAGAATGCTTGATTTTGAATTTCTTCTTCTGCGGTGTATTATTGTGCCATCCTATGTGCTGCCTCTTCTTCTCCATGTTGTAATGGTGGACCTATGTTTCATCATCTGTCACGTTGCACTACAGAAAATTTTCCCTGTTGTTTGTGTACCGTTCCAGAATTTTGGAGCAGATGTCTCCCAGGGCGCTGTCCTTATCAGTCAACATTTAGAGGACTCACCAGGAGCAAACCTTTCCATTACCATGCTCCTTTATGGTATTGGTCAGTGCTGGTTTTCGAATATCTACTACTGTACACGACAGACTTCACATGTTGTTATATGGCAGTCTTCACTGATGAATGTGACAGTTTGATCCATATTGTGTCATTTTGACACTTGTATCCTGTTCCTGACTAGCCACTTCTATTATACAGACACCAATCGTATTGTCACCATAGTTTGTTGTTGATCTTAGTTGAAAGTAATTTCTTCTGCTCTGCGAACCATGTGACCTTGCCGCGGTGGGGAGGCTTGCGTGTCCCAATGATGCAGATAGCCGAGCCGCAGGTGCAACCATATCGGATGGGTATCTGTTGAGAGACCAGACTAACGAATGGTTCATCGAAAGGGGGGTAGCAGCCTTTCGGTAGTTGCAAGGGCGGCAGTCTAGATGTTTGACTGATATGGCCTTGTAATAATACTCATCATGGCTTAGCTGTGTTGATACTGCTACACGGCTGAAAGCAACGGGAAACTACAGCCGTAACTAACTCCCGAGGACATGCAGCTCTCTCTGTATGAATGATGTACTGATGATGGCTTCCTCCCGGGTAAAATATTCCGGAGGTAAACTAGTCCCCCATTCGGATCTCCGGGTGGGGACTACACGAGAGGGGGCAATCATCAGGAAGATGGATACTGACATTCTGCGAGTCGGAGCGTGGAATGTTAGAAGTTTGAATCGTTGTGGCAGGTTAGAGAATCTGAAAAAGGAGATGGATAGGCTAAAGTTAGATGTAGTTGGTATAAGTGAAGTAAGTTGGCAGGAAGAACAAGATTTTTGGTCAGGCGACTACCGAATTATCAACACAAAATCAAACAGGGGAAATGCAGGAGTTGGTTTAACACTTTAGCGTCGACGTGTACATTTGCTTTTTCTGCGGTAAACTGCTGAAATGCCGTATACATTTTTCAGATTGTTGTGGGCTACGGATGTTCGTAATTTCATTCGTAGATGATAATCAAAGACATATTTTATGTTCAAAGTTACTATTTTTGTGTCCCCCCATTGGGGTGACATATGGTTATTAGGTTGACTATGCAACAGAGAAAGCGCATGTCACCCCTACAGGGGTGACGGCCTTTTTACCTTTGTTGTTGTGGAACACTGTGCTCTGTACTGTGAGCTGTTGATTTACGCGCCTTTCAACGAGTTCCTTGTAATTTACAGTTTTGTGACAAGAAATTAATTCATGTTATGTGTTTCTGTGTTGAGTAAGCCATGATTACTGATAGAGAGATAGAAGAACAACCTGAAAAGGGCTCGAGTGTTGAATCAAGAGATGTTGACATTTAGGATTTGCAATGTGATGCCACCTTTTCTGAGTCAGAATTCAACAATAGTTTGTGTAGTGAGGACACTAGCAAAGATTCCGGTGCTGCATCGGGCTATGATTCAACCAAATCATCAGCCAGTGATAATTACTGGGGAACATTCCCAGGTTTGCAGAAACATTTCTTTTATTCACACGTAGCCCCGGTTTACAATTTCATCTGAGTGCTAAATCTCAACCAGTATGTAAGAATAAAGCAATAATAGACTCCAATCCACATTATTTTCCTTACCATTAATAATTGAATTCTGATGGTTGCGTATGTCACCCCATATGGGGTGACAAATGTCAGAGAAATTCCACTGTTTGTTGCACAGTGCCCAGCATGCTGAGAAAGGAATGGGCACTGTGCTGCACTCTATGAACACCTTACGTGAACAAGCAATGCAATACAACAGCGAATGGTAGCGCTAGTTTCGTGCGACAGCCTAAAGTTGAAAGGCCTGGACACACTGCCGTGTCACCCCATGAGGGGTGACATACTATATTTTGTATGAGGGTCCGTCACCCCACATGGGGTGACATCGTCTTCAAATTCTTAATAATGAATAAGAAAATAGGGCAGCGGGTAAGCTACTACGACCAGCATAGTGAAAGAATTATTGTCGTCAAGATAGACACCAAACCAATGCCCACCACAATAGTGCAGGTCTATATGCCTACTAGTTCAGCGGATGATGAAGTAATCGAAAGAATATATGAGGAGATAGAAGATTTAATACAATATGCAAGAGGTGACGAGAATCTAATTGTGATGGGAGACTGGAATGCAGTGGTAGGCCAAGGAAGAGAAGGTAGTACAGTAGGAGAATTTGGATTGGGACAAAGGAACGAAAGAGGAAGTCGGCTGGTTGAATTCTGCGCTGATCATAATTTAGTCCTTGCTAATACTTGGTTCAAACACCACAAACGACGGCTGTATACGTGGACGAGACCTGGAGACACTGGAAGGTATCAAATAGACTTCATTATGATTAGGCAGAGATTCAGAAACCAGGTGTTGGATTGCAAAACTTTCCCAGGAGCAGACGTGGACTCTGACCACAACTTGTTGGTCATGAAATGCCATCTGAAGTTGAAGAAATTGAAGAAAGGAAAGAATGCAAAAAGATGGGATCTAGACAAGTTGAAAGAAAAGAGTGTGAGGTATTGTTTCAAGGAACATGTTGCACAAGGACTAAATGAAAAGGCTGAAGGGAACACTATAGAGGAAGAGTGGAGAGTCATGAAAAATGAAGTCAGTAGAGCTGCTGAAGAAATGTTAGGAAGGAAGAAAAGATCAACTAAGAATCAGTGGATAACTCAGGAGATACTAGACCTGATTGATGAACGACGAAAATACAAGAATGCTAGAAATGAAGAGGGCAGAAAAGAACACAGGCGACTAAAGAATGAAGTGGATAGAAAGTGCAAGGTAGCTAAGGAATAATGGCTGAAGGAGAAGTGCAAGGATGTCGAAGGCTGTATGGTCCTGGGAAAGGTAGATGCTGCATACAGGAAAATCAAGGAAAGCTTTGGAGAATATTAAGAGCTGAGATGGAAAGCCACTTCTAGGGAAAGAAGACAAAGCAGAAAGATGGCAGGAGCATATCCAACAGTTGTATGAAGGTAAAGATGTAGATAATTTGGTTCTGGAACACGAAGAGGCTGTTGATGCTGATGAAATGGGAGACCCAATTTTGAGGTCAGAGTTTGACAGAGCTGTGAGTGACCTAAATAAGAACAAGGCACCTGGAATTGATGACATTCCCTCTGAATTACTGACTGCCTTAGGAGAAACCAGCATGGCAAGGTTATTTCATTTAGTGTGCAAGATGTATGAGACAGGAGAAGTCCCATCCGATTTTCGGAAGAATGTTATTATACCTATTCCCAAGAAAGCCGGTGCTGACAGGTGTGAAAACTACCGCACCATTAGTTTAGTATCTCATGCCTGCAAGATTTTAACACGTATTATTTACAGAAGAATGGAAAAACAAGTTGAAGCTGAGTTGGGAGAAGATCAATTTGGCTTCAGAAGAAATGTAGGAACACTTGAAGCAACCCTGACTTTACGTCTGATCTTAGAGGATCGAATCAAGGAGGACAAGCCCACGTACATGGCATTCGTAGATCTAGAGAAGGCATTCGATAATGTTGATTGGACCAAGCTATTTATGATTCTGAAGATGATAGGGATCAGATACCGAGAACGAAGAATTATCTACAATCTGTATAAAAATCAGTCTGCAGTGATAAGAATGGAGGGCTTTGAAAAAGAAGCAGCAATCCAGAAAGGAGTGAGGCAAGGCTGCAGTTTGTCCCCTCTCCTTTTCAATGTTTACATAGAACAGGCAGTAAAGGAAATCAAAGAGAAATTTGGAAAGGGAATCACAGTCCAAGGAGAGGAAATCAAAACCTTGAGATTTGCCAATGGTATTGTTATTTTATCTGAGACTGCAGAAGATACAAATTATGTTACAAGTGTTTATTTATATATCCACCTATTCAATACAAAGAGATCTTTTTAGAAATTAAATATTATTATAAAATGTTAAGGGACATGTTTTGCCCATATTAAGGGCATCATCAGTCTCAAATTCAAACCTGTATGGTGAAAAATCAGGATCCTGATTGCTCTTACAAGCCATAAAAAGAGGATATCATTATAGGTGTCAGTCTAAACATACAAAATATTAGAATGTCCTTGGCTAAAATTGCAGTATCAAGCTGCATGTCATAAGTTCACATGAATATACTTTCCGGAGCGTTGAAAAACTTGTTGGGGTAGGGCAGTAAACAGCTCAGTCTTTATAATGAAACAGAAATGTGCCTCCTTGAAGATGATAAGAAAAAGCAAAGCTGATACACTGTTACAGATGTCAATATCGTATGTTGTGATAAGACAACAGATCTCTTAAATGGCTGTTCAGCTGCCTATAGTCTATTTAACTGGCTGAAGGAGTGAAAGTCGAATGTGTTATGATAAGATAACAGTCTTCCTTACGTAATTGTGGGAGCAAGGAAAAAGCATTCAGTTGTCTATAGATGTATTTATCTTATTTGAAGGACGAAAGTCGATAGTTTATCGACGTTGATAGAGCTCTTTGGTGTGAAGTCTGTAACAAGAGGAGAGTGAATGCTTAGGAAGGTATTTTTGAAGAGAATGTGGGTTTAAAGAAAGGTAAAACATGGAAGATGTATAAAAACACTTACCCTTTCGTCTGTGAAGATGTAAATCAGTTATGGAAAGGTTAGTTGAAGAAAAATAACGTTATGTGTAGGTTCATTTATTTCTTTGACTGTTAATGCAGTTGCTATGGTAGCGCTGAATGACTTGACACTTTTACTTCTGGTATTGTATCGATGTGTGATTGGCGGAGGAGGGTGTGGTTGAGGGGAGGGGGTAGGCGTAGCGTTAAGTTTATGTGTTGTTGGTTGCAAGAGATTTACATGGTCGGACAGGGAGGGAGTCGTGTTGGGTTGCGGGAGAATTGTGGGGGTGGGCATGAAGGGAGTCAAGTTAGTTAAAGTAGTGGAGGTTCTAGAAGATGTTAACTTAAGATTTTTAAGAATGTAGTTATGTTTTGAATTTAGAGTTTGCAATAATTTGGGTAAACTTTCGTATAATGGATTCTTGACTTCATTTAAATCATTGAAGTTTAGATTTTTGTTGTAGTGTTGGTCCAAAAATATATAGATGGTTTCAAGTTCATTCATCAACTTTCCTTTGTCTACTCTTTTAATAATTGTGAGGTCTCTTTCTATTGTTGTGAAGTGATGTCCTGTTTCTTTCATATGGGAGCTCATTGCTGAAAATTTATTGTGCTTAATGGCATTATAGTGTTCTAAGTACCTAGTTTGAAAACTCCGGCCTGTTTGACCAATATAAGAGGCGTTGCATTGCGTGCATGTGAGCCTGTATATGCCTGATCCTGAGTAAATGTTTTTGCTTGAATTGACTGTGTTGTGATTAAAAAATAATTTTTGGTTAGTGTTTGTTGTTCTAAAAGCTATACTGGTATTTTTTTTTTATTTTTTTATTGGGTTCAAGATCTGGTGAACGTTTGGATTGTTGTAGGTGAAGGTTAACGAATTTGGATTTTTTGGGTTTGTTAGGGATGAGGTTTGTTGTTAATTTGAATTTGACCTTATTTATTAAACCGTTAATCATTTCAGGTTTATATCCATTGATTTTTGCTAAATCCTTTATATAATTTAGTTCTGTTTGAAGGTTCTTGTGTGTTAGAGGGATTTTTAAAGCTCTGTAAATTAAACTGTGAAATGTGGCCAATTTATGGGAATTAGGATGTAAAGAAGTATTTTTGATTGTTAATGGGGTGTGAGTAGGTTTTCTGTAAATTTTAAAATCAAGTTGCCATTAATATTAGTTACTGTGAGATCTAGGAAATTTAAGGATCCACTGACTTCATCTTCCTTGGTGAATTTAATATTTTGGTCTAGGTTGTTTAAATAATTTAAAATATCGGTACTGTTATTGAGATCTTTATTGATTATTACGAATGTGCCGTCTACATACCTAAGCCATAAGCTAAGGCCTTTTATTTTATGATGTTCTAAAGAATCTAAATAGATGTCAACTAAGATGCCTGATAAGGGATCACCCATCTTGGTGGTAAATTTTACCATTAAAGGTGAAATAGTTGTTTTTTAGCACAAAATTTAGGATTTTTATGAATTCTTCTAACTCAAGCTTGCTGAGGTTGCTGTGTTTTGCGAGGTTGTCTTTGATAATATTTACAGTTTCCTTTCTTGGTACATTAGAATACATATTAGTAATGTCAAAAGAGCACATAATGTGATTTGGTAGTAAGGTGAATTTTTTAAAAATTTCGCAGAAGTCTATTGAATTTTTTAAGGGGGATTTATTGTTGAACCTGTAATGTCTTTTTAGAGAATAGTGGATATATTTTGAGGTTTTATATGTCGGACTACTTCTACAGTTGATGATTGGGCGTATGGGTGTGTTTTTCTTATGTAATTTAGGCAATGCTCTGGCTGTGGGGGTTTTAGGGTTCATAAGGATTAGTTTTTGCTGTTCTTGCTCCGCCTACCCCCTCCCCTCAACCGCACCCTCCTCCGCCAATCTCACATCGATACAATACCAGAAGTACAGTGTCAGTCATTCAACGCTACCATAGCAACTGCATTAACTGTCAAAGAAATAAATGAACCTACACATAACGTTATTTTTCTTCAACTAACCTTTCCATAACTGATTTACATCTTCACAGACGAAAGGGTAAGTGTTTTTATACATTTTCCATGTTTTACCTTTCTTTAAACCCACATTCTCTTCAAAAATACCTTTCTAAGCATTCACTCTCCTCTTGTTACAGACTTCACACCAAAGAGCTCTATCAACGTCGATAAACCATCGACTTTTGTCCTTCAAATAAGATAAATACATCTATAGACAACCGAATGCTTTTTCCTTGCTCCCACAATTACGTAAGGAAGACTGTTATCTTATCATAACACATTCGACTTTCACTCCTTCAGCCAGTTAAATAGACTATAGGCAGCTGAACAGCCATTTAAGAGATCTGTTGTCTTATCACAACATACGATATTGACATCTGTAACAGTGTATCAGCTTTGCTTTTTCTTATCATCTTCAAGGAGGCACATTTCTGTTTCATTATAAAGACTGAGCTGTTTACTGCCCTACCCCCACAAGTTTTTCAACACTCCGGAAAGTATATTCATGTGAACTTATGACATGCAGCTTGATACTGCAATTTTAGCCAAGGACATTCTAATATTTTGTATGTTTAGACTGACACCTATAATGATATCCTCTTTTTATGGCTTGTAAGAGCAATCAGGATCCTGATTTTTCACCATACAGGTTTGAATTTGAGGCTGATGATGTCCTTAATATGGGCAAAACATGTCCCTTAACATTTTATAATAATATTTAATTTCTAAAAAGATCTCTTTGTATTGAATAGGTGGATATATAAATAAACACTTGTAACATACTTTGTATTTACGTACATTTCAATACGGACCTAACATGAGAATTATAACATGTACTGCAGAAGATCTCGAGAAGTTTCTGAATGGTATGGATGAAGTCTTGGGTAAGGAGTACAAGATGAAAATAAATAAGTCCAAAACAAAAGTAATGGAGTGCAGTCGAACGAAGGCAGGTGATGCAGGAAATATTAGATTAGGAAATGAAGTCTTAAAGGAAGTAGATGAATATTGTTACTTGGGTAGTAAAATAAGTAACGATGGCAGAAGTAAGGAAGACATAAAATGCAGACTAGCACAAGCAAGGAAGAGCTTTCTTAAGAAAAGAAATTTGCTCACTTCAAATATTGATATCGGAATTAGAAAGATTTTTTGAAGACTTTCGTGTGGAGCGTGGCATTGTATGGAAGTGAAACATGGACGATAACTAGCTCAGAAAGTAAGAGAATAGAAGCTTTTGAAATGTGGTGTTACAGAAGAATGCTGAAGGTGAGATGGATAGATCGAATCACGAATGAAGAGATACTGAATCGAATTGGTGAGAGGAGATCGATTTGGCTAAATTTGATGAGAAGAAGAGATAGAATGATAGGACACATCTTAAGACACCCAGGACTTGTTCAGTTGGTTTTTGAAGGAAGTGTAGGTGGTAAGAATGGTAGGGGTAGACCAAGGTATGAATATGACAAGCAGATTAGAGCAGATGTAGGATGCAATAGTTACGTAGAAATGAAAAGGTTAGCACAGGATAGGGTGGCATGGAGAGCTGCATCAAACCAGTCTATGGACTGATTACTCAAACAACAACATGAGGAATTCAGTCATAATTTTTTGTTTTATATGATTATCTGATACATTTGTAATTTTGAAATGTTGCTACATATTATTCTCAGGATATGTCTCATTGCTGCTTGGTACAGTGAAGTTCAAGCATTTAGTGAGCATCTAGTACACATAACATCATAATGGAGTGCCAGGTTTCAAAGGAAAAGGAAATAGAAGGCATTATTTTTGTATTGCTGTACTATATGAAAATATTATGTTAAAAGTTATTTACTTACATCATTTTCTGTATTTTTAGCATTCTTAAACTCAAAAGATGGAGGGGGGAGGGAGGAATAATTTTGTGTAGTTTACTTTGAATCTATAATATCGATGGAAGGTATGGTTCTTTGGCATAGAGATGTCTTTCTTTGAAGAGAAAGGTTGTTTCTTTTCATCAATCTATTGTACACAGCCACTCTCTGCTTGCTTTAATGTATGAGATTCCGATACTTGGTTTATCTTGTTACAAGTGACTATTCTCATTTTGGTTCCGTATTGAAGTTGACGTATGTCTCAAGTGTTATTACAATATTATAAGTCCACCTGTCAGGATCTTTAACTGTAGCATCATCATTTATAACCTATGATATGCAGCATCTTGTGAAAAATTGAATAGCCGTTGTTTCTTAATCCAGTTACATAATTTAACAGTTCTTTTTCAGTTTTTCAGTACTGGACTGATTTGGGTCCCTGAAATAATAAGGCTCCCTTCTTGGCACACTACAACTGTTCTTTTTGTTTACACTAGTACATGTGAGGGTTCTACACAAAACTCATCTGCTGCAGCCTGATGGCCGTTATTTTCTGTGTATATGATCACTCTTAATTTAAAATGTTCGTTGTAAATCCCATTTTTCTCACCCATTGCTAACCACTTTTCACCTTTATTTGTAAAATAATTAGCACAGAGATTGATATATGGTGTAGACCTAGTGCGCGCCTCTCTCTCTGTTACTACAAGCATACTAAACACTATGAATAGCTTGCCGAGCAGTACCATTACTACAATGTTGCTGCTTGCACTTCTCAGTTAACATGTGTGAACTGATGACTGGCTGTTGAAACACTTGATGTTTTTATTACCACAAGTAACAAAAAAAAAACCACACATCGATGATAGAAAACTTGTATGTAATCATGGTGGGAAAATAATGAAATTTTTATTTTATACTAATTTCCATTTTAAAATTAAATAATTTGAAATAATTTTGGGAAAAATTATGTGAGGGGATGAACTACATGGGTAAATATGGTACGCTATATGACTTGTCATCTTTTTGTTCCTATCCATTACTTAGTTTGAGAATGTTGTTATGGGGAATACTGCATTTAGACCCCCCTCCCTGGCTTTTTGAGACAAAGAAACTGAAAAAAAAAAAAGTCTCACATACAAGGCTCCCCAACGTAATTCGTCGGAGAAGAATGATGATTCCACTTCGAAGCAGGTACAAGCCTTACTGCAGTTCCGATGACATCACACAGATTTGTAAATAGTTTCGTCTGTGTGACCTGCACAATGAAAACACATGTCAAAGTCCTGCGGTACATCTGTGTTTCGTTGTTAAATGTCCGCCTCCGTAGCGTCGGCCTACTGCAGCTCTGATGACGTTGCACAAATAGGTGAATAGTTTTGGACATTGCAAGCACGCATCAGTCATACTGTATGTCTGTGTTTTATAGTTAATAATGTCTGCCAGCATAATGGTTAGCACACTTAGCTGCTGTTTT
This sequence comes from Anabrus simplex, assembly GCF_040414725.1. NCBI lineage: Eukaryota > Metazoa > Arthropoda > Insecta > Orthoptera > Tettigoniidae > Anabrus > Anabrus simplex. The sequence continues at coordinate 339,869,074 of NC_090268.1, read as the reverse complement.
CGGTGGACTGAGTTTGATTCCTGGTACCAAACTGCCAGATTTAAGAATGGCAAGAAGGTTGATATTCGGTAAAAATGGTACATAACAGCTCCCCTCCATTGGGGGTGTGCTTAAAAGAGCTGTACCACCACGAGTTTACTTTAGTTAAGAAATATTCATTGTTGTATTAATATAGCAGACAGGATCATTAACAAAGTGATCGTTTAATATCTTGTAACTCAGGCCAGTATAGGTAATTCTTGGAGAGTTGTAGGTTTAGAATGTGATTAAAAAAACAATCCAGTCGTAACGCTTGTTTTACTCGCCAACATACCTAGCAAATAATAATAATACTCTAATAATAATATTGATTTTACGTCCCCACTAACTACTTTTATGATTTTTGGAGATGCCAAACAGAACGTACTATGCATTAATAAAAAAAAATGGAGGCAATGAACTTATGAAATTGTACATTATGATTTATTATTTAGTGTATGGAAAAGAAAACATGCTTACGAGATAAAGGTACAAAATTACCTATATACATATGTAGAAAGTAACTTCACAATTACAAGCTCCTATGGATAAGACACATGACAATTCACAGCCCAATATCCAAAGCATCTATCCATGCAAGTGATGCCAGCAAAGCACTGAGGAAGTCTGTCCAGTTCCCACGATAGGCTCGTAAGTTGCACTTGTGCACAATATGTTGGATTGTCTGAGCAGGGGCACCACAATCACACTGAGAGTATGTAATCTTTTCCCACTTGAATGGGAAGTAGGCACAGACTCCCTGCCCAGAACGGATCCTATTCAGTGTACTCCACGTTTTTCTTGAAAGTTCAGCCTCCGAGGAACTAAAATCTTTCATGATGCTGAATATTGGCCAGTGCTGAGGGTCAGTTTTTGATGTCCAATCTTCCTTCCACTGTGCAGTGAGGCAGAAACTGCTTGCAGATAGCATCTGGGTACATCGGATCGGTGAAGATCTTCATTTAAGCTGATTCATTTCAACAATAGGAATGTCATTATGAATAGGCAGCTTGGAATTCCTTAGAATTTTATTATAGTCCCTTAAGCGCTCGTGTCCTGCGAAGGGAAGGTGGCATGATATTACTGAGCACAGGAAGCCAGTAGGAAAGTGTGGATCTTATTAAGCCTGAGATCATCCTCATTGTGTTGTTCAGCTGGGTGTCGACAAGCTTAACGTGACTACTGTTGAGCCATACTGGGCAACAATATTCAGCTGCAGAGAAGACTGAGCTCAGTCCAGAACACCTCAAAGTTGTGGCAGAGGCACCCCAAGTTGTTCCACAAAGCCTCTGTAAGATGTTTCGGCTCTATATTTTCGCTGCAGTGTTTGAAAGGTGCTGCTTAAAGGAGAGTGTCCAGTCAAGCACTAAACCCAAATACAGTAGAACCTTGATTATACGTTCCCGGAAACTACGTTTTCCCATATTATTCGTTCATATTACGTGGTCCTGCGAGCATCCGAATTAAATCACTTTAAAATCCCGCAGTATCCGTTCCTCGAAGAAACGATTTCCCGAATCAACTGTCCAGAAATTTCAGTCCCATCAACGCTAAATCCTTGATCACGTGTTTTTCAAGAAACTGTATCTCACGAAAGGATGGCTGCTGCATGGATCTTGAGGTTAATGTCCCGTCATTGCGGTAATTGGAGGAAGTACTATACTGGAAAAGCAGTTGACGGTGAAGTTGCATAAGGGACCATCTTAGCATCGCAATCGCGTGGTATTGTTTAGAGAATCCTCGGAAATCATAAAGCAGAGTGTGTTCACAACAATTAGGAGGAGACAGAGCACATTTCGACAGCTCTACTTGAAGACGAAACGAGTTTCGTCAAATGTTCGTACTTGCAAAAATCTACATTATGTCCAGGGTTAGATCTTCCCCCCCAAGTGTATCGCCGAACAGGTTTTCAACACTTTCCTCAGGGCACTGTATGTATAGTCACTGGACTTTCAGGCAGGAATCAGAACTGCTCCTTCTTAAGTAACACAGATTTAGTATTTTAATATTATCGTATACGATTATGTTATCAAGACCAGAACAGATGTTGCACCTTACATACATAAAGCCATGGGAGATTTTGGGATTGCCTATTACTGTTTTAGTCCTATTATAAGACTGGGAATTTCACGTTTCTTGTGTTAAAATGTTATAAAAACCTCAGTGGTTTTATTTGCGTATGTTACATTCTAAAACTTTGTATAATTTTGCACTCGTGGAGACTTGCACAGCGAGCACGCTTTCCAGCTGAGCTCAAGGTTGCAAATAACTTTAATTTCAGAAGTGTTAATGATATTTTTTCTCTTTCCAGTTTTATTGTTATTAGTGACGGGCAGAATGGAATATAATGCATTCGAGAACTTGAGGATCGACACTTACATTCAAAACCATATTCTCGAGTTCAGACATAACCTTTAAAAGTCGATGTAGGCCTAATTTATGCGGTACAAGATTTCCATCAACTGACTACGAACAGTAGTATACCGGTGACCAAATTACAATGGAAGATTAAAAAAGGGGGATTTCGCTATCATGTTGGGCACTTTTGTATCTAATGTGCTTTATTTTATTAGATTAGAAAATTGAAAACTACTTGTGTTTGATTGTTGTTTGGCTTGGTGTTATGGTATTAGATTTTTCAAAGATCAAAGCTGATCAAAGTTGTTGAACTGAAAGAAATTTTCAGAGGAAACTGACAAAGTTTCCCTGGTAAAACTGAATGTAAAGTTTCGAGATTTTTAATGTGCATACCGGTAATTAATGTTTGAAGCCGGCCGCGTGGTCTAACTTGCCTGCCTCTCAGCCAGAGGACCCGGGTTCAATTCCCGGCCAGGTCAGGCATTTTTACCTGGATATGAGGGCTGGTTCCAGGTTCACTCATTCTACGATTACCTTTCACTGAGGAGATATTTAATTGTGAGATGGTGACCCAGGTCTAGAGAGCCAGGAATAATGGCCGAGAAGATTCGTTACACTGACCATATGTCACCTTGTAATCTGCAGGCCTTCGGACCGAGCAGCGGTCGCTTGGTAGGTGGAAGGCTGTAGTTTGGTTTGGTTTAGGAGTGTTTGTAAGATTATAAGTATACATATTTCATTTTTGTTATGTTTAGCCAAATTGTTGATGGTTCATTCGTTCCTGGATTTTCTGCTTTCTCGTGTTGTACACTTTTTTTCCGTGGTCCCTCCAAAAACGGAGAATCGAGGTTCCACTGTACTTAGGAAACCTGTTATGTCTGAGAACTTTTCCTTCGACAGGTATTTGAAGAGTACATTGGGACATTTTGTGATTTAAGTGGAAGCAAGACACTTCAGTTTTGCTTGCACTTGGTTGAAGCCTCTTCTTTTTAAAGTAGTTCCCAAGGATGGCTAAGTTTTGGTGAGTACTTTCTCCGTTTTGTTAAAGCTGCTATGTCTTATGGCCAACGCTATGTCATCAGCATAGCCGAATTTCTTAGATAGAGTTTGAGGCAAGTCAGGTGTGTAGAGGTTAAAGAGGAGGGGAGCCAGTACCGATCCGTGTGGAAGGCTGTAGCTTAATTTTCTCAGTTTGCTCATTTTGGTTCCTAAAACAACTGTTAAGAGTCTATTACTGAGCATGTTTCCAATGAGGTTTACTGTCGTCTTACAGGGTATAACCTGAAGTAGTTTGTACAGTAGTCCATCTCTTCACACTGCATCATATGCTGCAGTCAGATCTAAGAAAATTACAGACGTTTTCAGCTGTAGTTGGAAGCCTGATTCAGTATATGTCACGAGGGAAAGAACTTGGTCGCAACAGCTGCGGTTCTGCCTGAAGCTCACTTACTCTACAGGAATGTGTGCATCTATGGTAAAACTGATCCTGTTATAAATAGGTCTTTCAAGAAGTTTGTAGCAGCAGCTAAGCAGAGCAATTGGTCTGTAACTTTGGGGCTGATGTTTAGATTTCCCAGGCTTTAAGATGGCGAGAATATTTGTCTTCTTGAAATGGTTTGAAAGGATACCGGTTTGCAATATCTGTGTGAAGAAGCAAGCTAACCATCTCCTAGTATTTTGTAAGGAACTAAGGGTGTATGCCATCAAAGCCAGCAGCCTTGCCAGCTTTCATAGACTTTATTGCATCATTGACTGCTTCTAAAGTGAAAGTCTCAGAGTACGAAGAAGACGATGGAGATGAAGATTTGAGTATTTGCATATTTTCCACTATCTAGTGTGATCCTTGACCTCTGTAGCACTAGAAGTTGACACAATATGACCCACAGTCTTATTTGGTGAGATCTCAGAGTATTTCTTGGTCACTGATGAACTGCCTCCAAGCTTTTCTGTTTGAATGACGGAAATCCAGCCCTTCCCCGTGAGGTATCCAAACTGTGTAACAGCTCCTCACCAGTTTCATGGTCACCTGTTTCTAGGAATTCATTATAGAGGGTATCACTTTCCTCATTTCACCCAGGAACATAATCTTTCCTGTAACCCTTGGAATATACAAAGGGCACTAGGAAAGTTTTGCAATACGCAGAAATGGTTGGCTGGACACCCCTGTTGTGGTGAGGGATGAAAAGGGTGAAAACCGGTCTAGGAGACAGTAAGGCGCGACCTTCACACCACTTGTTACCAAGCAGTGGGATTGAAAGCAAGTTAAGATATCAGTGTGGTCTAAAGGTGAATATCGCGCAATTATCCGCTACAGTTTTGCTCGTGGATTAACTGTTGACCAGTGCCTGGAGGAAATGACTCCTGTGCTGGGGAAATTTTGGGGTTGAAGACGATCCTCGTTCTGGGTGACCGTCTGAATCAGTGACTGAGGAAAACATTGAAGCTGTGAGGAAAATGTTGCGGCAAGAGAGGTGGTTGACATATTGGCAGGTAGAAGAGACCCTCCACATCTCTGCACCAGCTATTCATTCAGTTCTACATGACCATCTCCATGTTAGAAAGGTTTGTTCCCTTTGGGTACTCCATTCACTTTCAGAGGAACAAAGGGCACATCAAGTGAAATGGTGCCAAAAAATGTTAAAACAGTTTGAAAATGGGACTTCGCGTAACGTCTTTAGCATCGTTATAGATGACGAAACTTGGCTTTATTATTACGATGTCCCAACAGAATCCCAGAACAAGGTGTGGCTGTTTGAAGATGAGGGTACTCCTGTGACTGTGCAAAAGTCAAGGTCAGTGAAGAAAATGACAATTGCAGTATTTTTCACTAAACGGGGCATCCTGACTCGGGTTGTGCTAGAAACACAAAGGACAGTTACTGTGAAGTGGTACAGTGAGACTTGTCTGCCTCAGGTCATCCAGGCTCTCAAGCAGCTCTGTCCAAGGTCACGGCTCAACACTTGGCTCTTGCATCACAACAATGCTCTAGGACATCGTGCTAATGTAACAGTGGATTTTCTTGCCACATCAGGGTTGACTGTGCTTGATCAGCCTCCATACAGTCCTGATCTTGCCCCATGTGACTTCGCACTCTTCCCAGAAGTGAAGATAAAGCTGAAAGGGCGGCGTTTTGCATCCGACGAGGAGCTTCTGGCAGCATGGGATCAAGAGTGTGAAAATGTAACCGAATAAAAGTGGCAGAGTTGGTTTTGACGTATGGAGAAGTGTATTGAGTGTGGTGGAAATTATTTTGAAAAAGTCTAAAGCATTCACTCACATTGCAAAACTTTCCTAGTGCTCTTTGTACTTTTTGGTTATTGATGTAACAAGGGCCACACATCTCTGATAGTTACTGTTACTTGCAGGGACAGGGATCCACCTGATGCATTTGTCTAGTTGAGATGAAAATTTTGTCCAGTCTGCCTTTTTTTCTATTTACTTTATGTCGCACTGACACACGATAGGTCTTATGGCGACGATGGGATAGGCAAAAGCCTAGGAGTGGGAAGGAAGTGGTCGTGGCCTTAATTATGACACAGCCCCAGCATTTGCCTGGTGTGAAAATGGGAAACCACGGAAAACCATCTTCAGGGCTGCCAATAGTGCGGTTCGAACCAACTATCTGTCGGATGCAAGCTCACTGCTGCGCGACCCTAACCGCGCGGCCAACTCGCCCGGTAGTTTGCCTTTTGAAAGTTCCATCTGGGATGGGGGAATGATTGAATTAAAGGGATGGAGATATTGTTTTCTATGAGTACTAGTCTGTGTTGACTTCTTGGGAAATCTTCCATTACCTTTCTCAAGATGGCAAAGGGATAGCCTGCATTATTACTAGTGACAAAACAGAGGTCTGGTTTGTATTCATGTTTCCAACTAGCTGATCTGAATGTTCCCCTATCGTTAGCATTGGAAATAAGTTGTAGATTAAGATCTTCAGCCCATGCAACAAGAGCACTATTATACTCATAATTTTTTTTTGCATACTTCCAACTTTCGTGATGACTGTTGAACTCTCCAGCGTGGATGGCAGGATGATTAAAAGCTGGGAGAACTGGGGTAGGCCAGGGGATCATTGGTGGTTTATAGACATTAACTACTGTTAAGTCTTGGATTCTTACAACAGCAGTATGGATGCTGTTATCTGCATTACAAGAGAGGAGCTCCACATGATCTAGATTTTTACGAGCATATGTTGCTACTCCGTACACACTATCATAGTTTGCTCCAGTGACGTCATAGTCATAAATTCTTCCTCTCCTCTTAAGTTCCTCCCCACTGGCTACATGAGTTTCCTGGAGGAGTACTAAGTCCCTGTTATCCCGGAGCATTCTGGAGAGATATTCACATGTACATTGAAGCCTTCAACATTAAGTTGGCAGATTTTGATGCCATTTCCCAGTTTGACAGAGAAACATTATGATGAATATTGAATTTTCACGACCGCATTGTAATAGAAACCCACTTTCAACCTATTAGGTCGTGTTACATACATTTAGTACGTGTCGAAGAGATGTTAAATACAGAACTAAAATGGCCAACCGGACACCAGTGGGATCCGAACTCAAACCTCCCGATTTCGTGTCGGTTGCTCTATCAATTGAGCTATGGTGGCCTATGCCATCTTTGTTCTGTTGGAAAGGATTTAAGCTACAGGTCTGGCACTGCTGCCATCATACTGTAGAGTGCCTTATAAGTTGCCCGTTGACGGCCAAGTCAATGAATATTGAATTTTCACAACCACATTGTAATCAAAACCGACTTTTAACCTATTAGGTGGGTTCATCCCACTGGTGTCCGGTTGGCCATTTTTGTTCTGTACTTAACCTCTTTTAAACACGTACTAAATGTACGTAACATGACCTAATAGGTTGAAAGTCGGTTTCAATTACAATGTGGTTGTGAAAATTCAATATTCATTGACTTGGCCCTCAGTGGGCAACTTAAACGCACTCTACACTGTGATGGCAGTAGTGCCAGACCTGTAGCTTCAACCGTCCAAAAATTTCAGTCCCATCAATGCTAAATCCTCAATCAAGCGTTTTCAATAAACTGTATCTCACGAAAGGACGACTATGGCATATTTATGGATCTTGGTGTTAAAGCCTCGTCATTGCGGTAATTAGAGCAAGTACTATACTGGAAAAGCGATCAGCAGTGAACTCTTATATGGACTTGACTTTTAACACAAAACGTAAAATTCCCAGTCTTATATAAGGACCAAAGCAGTAACAGGCATCGAATTTAGGTGATATTGTTTAGAGAATCTCGGAAATTATAAAGCGGAGACTGGCCACAATAATTGTAAGGAGATACAGAGCATTTTGACAGCTCTACCGGTACATGAAGATGGAATGAGTGTCATCAAATGTTCATACTTATAAAACGTCCACATTATGTCCAGGGTTCGATGTTTATATTTTTACTTTTTTCTATTGTATTACCGAACAGGTTTTCGGCACTTTCCTCAGGGCACTGTACAGTAACTGGGTTTTTGCCCATTAATTTCAAAGGCGTGGGTGAAATTGGCTACTGTTCCAGGTGCAGCACTCAGGATGTGACCATACCGTTGGAGATGTTTTTCCCGTACCTTCTCAGTGGTGGGTGCAATGCCCATTTGCTGGTGAATGGTGTCGTTTTTGACATGATGTAGGAGTGTGATGCCCATCAGCTAACGGAACATGCACATTTCCATGGTGTGTAATTGGCGCTCTGTAGCTTTGTCAGCTGGTCAACATTCAACACCGTTTAAAGCAACAGGACATACTACCATGCGGTATATTTTGGACTTCAGATGTAGTGGCATCCTTCTGTCGCAGAGTATGCCTGTGACTTCCCTCCATCTCATCCATGCTGCCAGTATCCTACTTCGCACTTCATTATGTATTCCATCATCAGTCTGTAGGTGAGATCCTAGATACCTGAAGCTTATGGTCTTCATTAAGGTCTCTCCATCAACTTGAATTGAGCTGTTGCTTGGGATGCTTTCCAGGTATTCAGTCTTCTTTTTGTTCAGTCTAAGACCATACTGTGAGAGACGACTGTTCCAATCTTCAACTTGACGCTGTAATCCAATTCTGGTGGTATCAGTAAGTGCAACATCATCTGCGTATAAGAGAGTCCAAGGGACACTCCTCTGCAGGTCCCGTTTAATTGTGTCCATGACGAGAACAAGAGCAATGGGGACAATGCGGAGCCTTGATGTACACCGACTTTCAGTAGGAAGCTCTCCGAGATGCCGACAGCGCAACATACACGACTTGTGATGTACGTGTAAAGCATCTTGATCCATCCAATTGATAAACATTTCTGGTACACCATGGTCACGAAATGCACACCAGCTCACACAGTGTAGAACACGGTCGAAAGCCTTTTCAAGATCAAGGAAGGCAATATGCAGTGGCTGTTGTTTCTCTCGATGCTTTTCAATGAGCATTCTGGCAGCAAAGATGGCGTCAGTTGTTCCAGCATCCTTGACGAATCCACACTGTTTGGTACTAATGCTGACAATATCACACAGTCGATTGATGATTCTCTCAAAAATCTTCATTGTGTGCGACAGGTGGTGAATTGGATGGTAATTTGCATATTCTGCTGGGTCACCTTTTTGCTTAAAGATAAGCACAGTGATGTGTGTAGCCCAATCACTGGGAACAGAGCCAGAGTCAGCTATGGCATTGAAAATGTTGGTCAGTCAGGTGATCGTGGGTTCTTTTAATTCCTGCAATTTCCAAAAGTCTGCCAGAAGATCATTGGGTCCTGGTGCTTTTTGGTTCTTCATACTACTGATGGCATTGGTGACTTCCTGTGGTGTGATGTGTGAGATAAGACCTCTTGTTAGATTACTTTCTGGAATAGGAGGATGTGGGAACTCAGTATTGGAAATCTCTTCAAAATGTTGTTGCCAACATTGGAAATGTCCTGTTTGTCTTCTAATCGCTGACCATTAGTGCAATATCACGTTTGAAAATATCTTTCTCAAGCTACAATTCAGCATGTTATATTGCCCTGGTACATGACTTTTAAAGAAATTTATTATAGCCTTGCTTTCCATATACTGTGCCCAAATTGGAGGGTTTTCATTTGTTTTTATTAAAAATATTTTTACCTCTCCTTCTTGGTAGTTCTGTTGTTATTATTATGAATGTGATTCATTATTTCATAATGTACAATGTATATTTAAAGGTATTACAGGAATACTATCCCCAGTGAGACTCATTATTTATATTAAGATTTAAATTGGACTGAGCGAGTTGGCTGCATGGTTTGGGTCATGTAGCTGCCAGCTTGCATTCAGAAGACTGTAGATTTGAGCCCCACTATCGACAGTTCCAAAGATGATTTTCCATGGTTTCCTATTTTCACACCAGGCAAATGCTGGGACTGCATCTTAAGGCCATGATTGCTTTCTTCCCAGTCTTACCCCTGTCCTGTCTCATCATCACCATAAGATCTGTCTGTTGGTGCAAAAAAGAGCTTTATATTATGGAAGATGATAGGCTATTTAAATTTGGTTTTCAAAAAATATTAGATTAGAGCAAAAAACAAGTTAATTTGTTGTGTTTTTGACCAAGTGTTTTGTTCTCATATTTGAGAGGTATATATACATATTTTTCAAACTTGAATTTCTGTGTTCTAGAAATCTAATGCACATTTGTTTTTACAGGACCTCCTCCTGATGCTTGTCAAGCTTATGTTCAAGAAAGTAGCGTTGCAAGTATTTTGGCCATGTATTATACCTTGCACACAGCAAGGCATAAGGATCGAGTGGGACTAATGCGTGTCTTAGGAACTCTAGCAAACTGTAAAAATGATAGGGCCTTCGAAGATCCATTTCTTCATTCACTGGTTAGTATGAAAAAAAATTCATATATAAGGGATAATTTTTTTTAACAATTAAAAATATATAATGCATTTTTGAATCTTGTTCATTACTTCCTCAGATTTTATATGAAAAGTCTCTGCAGTGTAGAGAACTTACAAAAATTTTGTACCACTTGTGCTTCTATTGTCTATTACAATACATACCTAACATTTCTACAGCACTAAACAAATTGGAGTGTGAATTTGACAATTTATACCTGTGTGTATGAACTGAGCAAAAGTCCTGCACATTAAGGAAAGCAAAGTGGTTAAGTTACCCTAATTCAAACTCCACTGTCATCAGCCCTGAAGGTTGTTTTCCTTCTTTTGCCTTTTTTTTATCAGGGAAATATTAACACTGTGCTTTAATTGAGGACACAGTCACTTCCTTCCCTGAAAACCTGTTGGTCTGAGTGCAACTTTAAACAGTGTGAGAAACAAAAGCCCTTCAGAGTGGAAATATTTCAGGGTTGTCTTTTTATCCAACTTGTCTAATCATTTTGTGAATGTGGTTTAGTAATCCATGATCTGATAGAGTGTTCACATTGTTAATACAGAATGAGAAGTCAAAAGCCATCTCCATACAGGTCATGAAAGTCTTTGGAGGAGTGGAAAGTAAAGGACAGAACAGAGTATCCACTCAGCCAAAGGGTTGATTCCCTTAACCATTTGCACTTGTATATCAGATATGTTCCGATGCATATTTATTCCAAGAACATTGTGCATTAAAGCATCATTTAAACTTGTAGCAACTGTTGGACAGTATCGCATCTGTAAATTATCAGTTTACGGTGTGTGGAATGTATTTGTTTTCAGTCAAGATGAAGGCCACTGAGCAGAGAGCCACACTTCATCTAGGCAGAAACTCTGAAAATTACAAAGGACTGTGCTAGGTGCAGTAATAGGTAGAACAATGAAAGGCAAAGAGAAACCCAATGAAACTTTCATTGAGATGTTTGCTTTGAGGTGTGCTATACCGAGAGTAAAAGTAAATAACGAAGCATACCTACAGATTTTTCATTTCCAGATTTACATAATCATGTAAAGAACTTCATTTCAATTTTCTTCGGTTTTAGACTTAAGAATAGATAGCACTTCACCCATACTTTTCCAGAAAAATAAATACAAGTAGAGTTGTATAACCAGACAAACTTATTCGACTGCTAAGGGTTAATTATAGCTCACAGTCTGGCTCCATGGCTAAATGGTTAGCATGCTGGCCTTTGTTCGCAGGGGTCCTAAGTTTGATTCCCAGCAGGGTCGGGAATTTTAACCATCGTTGGTTAATTTCGCTGGCGCGGGGACTGGGTGTATGTGTCATCTTCATTATCATTTCATCCTCGTCCCGACGTGCAGGTCGCCTACGGCAGTCAAATCAGAAAACCTGCAACTGGTGAGCCAAACATGTCCTCGAACACTCCTGGCACTAAAAGCCATACGCCATTTCATTTTTCAATTCTAACTCACAGTCCTGTATACTTCTCTGACATATTACATGCATTGTCATATGACTGTCCTCTGCAGTTGGCGATGTCAATTTGAACGTGCTCTGCTAAGTCCGAAGTTTTGTGGCCAGCGTTTGGTAAAATCTGAAGAAATCGCTCTACAGGAGAGAGTTTTCCATTCCCTCGAGAAATATACCATATTATGAGAGCTAATTGGTCCACATGGGATAAGTCCATAGATGAATCAACAGTTATTGAAAAATACTTTGCAGTCTTAATCTCCTAACTCCTTAACAGTCTCCTTCTGTACTCGATAAGCAATGATAAAAATAAACTCGACACATATTTCAGTTGATAAATACGATGTACTACCACTTCCTGTGGACCCATACCTCCATAGTTGCTTGGAAAGGAAGGAATCAAATTCTGCTATGAGCTCCTGTGAGCTTATGAAATTTCCACAAGAAGATGAACCAAAATATTCATTAGAGCCTCACAGCAGTAAACCGCGACAACCGAGTGACTTGACCACAGTGACAACATGCTTGATGACATCCCACCAATGCTGTTTTTCCTTCTAAAGCTCTTCCTATAGTTTGCTGTTGATCTGCATTGTCATCTTGGACATTTTGTCGTGCTGAATTTTCATGCTCAGCAAAACATTCCGCTGTATTTTTCCAGTCGTCATAACCCTTTTCTCTGGGCGTGGAATTCCCTTGACATTTTTTGTAAATTTTTACAGGTTGCTTTACGTTGCACTGACACACATAGGTCGTATGGCGAAAATAGGACAGAGAAGGGCGAGGAGTGGGAAGGAAGCAGCTGTGGCCTTAATTAAGGTACAACCGGGTGAGTTGGCCGTGCGCGTAGAGGCGCGCGGCTGTGAGCTTGCATCCGGGAGATAGTAGGTTCGAATCCCACTATCGGCAGCCCTGAAAATGGTTTTCCGTGGTGTCCCATGCTGGGGCTGTACCTTCATTAAGGCCACGGCTGCTTCCTTCCAACTCCTAGGCCTTTCCTGTCCCATCATCGCCATAAGACCTATCTGTGTCGGTGTGACGTAAAGCCCCTAGCAAAAAAAAAAAAAATTAAGGTACAGCCCCAGCATTTGCCTGGTGTGAAAACGGGAAACCACGGAAAATCATCTTCAGGGCTGCCGACAGGGGGTTTGAATCCACTTTCTCCAGAATACTGGATACTGGTCGCACTCAAGTGACTGCAGCTATCAAGCTCAGTCCCTTGAAAAAAGAACATGGCAATGTGACCAAATATTCTCTTTATTAAGTCAATAATTTACTAAGTACATTGCCATCATTTTTCACTAAAAAGAAAGTTTATAATATAGTGCAGGTGGAGAAAAGTGGAAAACACTGTGTTAAGGCTGAAATGGGAATAAATAATAGTTTTTGAAAAATATTAAAAAGCTTTGATTTATTTAAGTATTCTTTTTATTATTTTTGAACTTAATGTACTATTACCAAACAGTCTGCAAGAGCAGCAAAACACCAATCTCATTTTCGGAGATAAAACTAGTAGTTGTCTCAGCTTCTTTTTTCCATTCCCTAGCTTGCAGTAGAATGGAGTTTTTGATGAGTGGCAGATGCGGACTGAATATTCTCGTTTTGACTTTGCAAAATCGCAGTCAATGTTTTGCTGAGCACCATGAACAGCAATTGCAGAGCACTGTGAACAACAATAAACTCTTAGGTAGCATCATTTAATAACCCATTCCGCTGTATCATTGAATGTTTTGGGCCGATTGCAGAAACGATGACTAGTTTTAAGCCTTAGGCATCGTCTACCTAAACAACGTCTAAATCATTCACGATCTTCCATTGCATAAACAATGTTCAGTCGATGTTTAACTAGACATCCCTTAAAGTTTCAATTTTGGTTTGAAAATGGAGACTGAAGTATCTTTCATGTGCTTGTCGCAACCAATGAAATTCGTCGGTGCGCACGCCGAACGCCAGTCAGCTGTTTGTCTTCCTACACATTACTCAAATATGGCTGAGCATGACTTGCCCACAGATAAGAGTATCGCTTTCGGTGCAAATTAAATCTCATAATATTATCGACACTAAAGCGACACGCCACCGTACGGGGAAGTGTAGCTTTCATTATAATGTTGTTGCAGTGAGTGTAATCTACTCATAAATACGGTAGCTTCGACGAAGGGAAGATGAAGCAATAGTAATGTGTAACCGAGTGTGTTGTACGGGCCATATAGATGTAGCTTGCATTCTGGAGATCGTAGATTCGAAACGCATCATCGACAGCCGTGAAGATTGTTTTCCGTAGTTTCCCCATTCTTACACCAGGCAAATACTAGGGCTATTATGGCCACGGCTCTTCTTCCCCAGTCCTCTTTAAACGATAATTACCACCACTTGCCTTTTCCTATCTGATAGTTACCAAAAACCTATGCGATTATATATGTAAAAATCCCATACAACCTACTTTTTAGTTTTCACTATTATGTGTGTTTACTTGGCAGTAAATATAAGTGAATATCTCCCGGTTGATGTATGTGACAGCCCTCAGACGATCGGGACACGTAATTGTGATATGTATGTAGTCGAAGTGACCTATAATTCCATGGAAATTACCCCATGTATATAATAAAATATATCGATTGCCAAGAATTGTATTCAAGTTGACAGTTACCGGCCTGTCACTTTGTCAGTCTCAAGAAACAAGTCTCTCGTAAAGCGGAACCTTATTTTTTATTATCTCCCCGTGCATGTCAAACGAATTGCTGCGATTTAGCAGCGGGCGACCCACAGAGAGGCCGTCGGACTAACCTTTCTTCCCGGAATCGTCTCAACATGATAACACAAATTACATATTTCATGGTACATAACCTCTGATTGTAATTCACTCCTGTCATTTGAGGTTAAACAGTGCTCTCGGCAGTGTTTAAACATGACCGGTTGAACATCGGTTTTAGACAGTGTCTAAGTGATAAATAACGTCTCTGCAATGCGGCAGCCATACTTAGGCATTGTTTAACCGTAGACATCGTCTAAATGCCGTTTCTGCAATCGGCCCTTTGTTTTCATTGTTCACATCCTTAGCACACAGTTTTATCTCAGCGTCCACACTTCTTGTTGCATCTACATACATCATTTGTTCTTTTTCCTCACTCTGTTAATGACTTTTCTTGTCACTGACACCACCCTCCTCTATTTCTTTGTTTCCAAATGTCGGAAGCATTGCTACCACCTCGGGCCCCTGTCTTTAATGCCTCTTCAGCAATGCCACTCTTATTCCCAACCCAACTGTTGCCACACATTTCACCACCATCACTGCTTTCACCAAATGTTAAAATTTCACATTGACTGTTAATGTCACTACTAATGTTTGGGCTGTTCAAATATGCATTTTCATGTTTTGAAAAATATTTGCCAAATCCTTTAGCTTGAACATCATCTTCCTTTTTTCATTCAGTAGTTCGTTTTCTAATCTGTGCACTAGAGTACTTAACTTCTTCAGACTGCTCATCGTGTTTGACAGACTGTATTAAAAAAAAGGAAAGAATAATAGGTAACACATGCAGTACTGACAACTGACCATCAAAGCCATGTTGATCTTTATATGAATCGATACAAAACACAACTATACAGCAGCTGTGACCAGCAACATTCTAAATGAATAACTGATAACTTTATTTTCAAATTGCATGCAATTCATTTTTAAATTTGTTTTTATGACCATGTGTACCAAAACTGCAAGTGCCAGTCGAGGTCTCTTGGCATCTCTTGGACTATGCGTAAAACTGTCCCTCCAACTCCACTCAAGGACAAACAAATGCTACACTAGTGACAGTGCTGCTGGCTTGGAAGTCCCTGCCTGCTCAATGGGTGCACTTGTGCTCGTCAAGTCACTGTCTAACTGTCCTGCCAGCCTCAGTGACACTTGTGCAAGTGCAAATGGTCTAAGGAAATAGGGAGATGAGAGTGGGTAGCATGTGCAGTCGTGGTTGTGCTATGTTATCAGGTTTGGCTTGGGTTAAACAGGAGTGGCAAGAAAATGATGATGATTTATGGTTGTAGTAGATAGGAGTCAGTTTACACATGATCGGGAATGGCAACTAGTGCCTAAATATTGTAGGTTAAAGAAAATCCTGTGCATTGCGGAAGACAAAAATGTTGTGAATTTCATTTATTAAAGTAATTATTCATTAAGAAAAATTGTACCGAGCTCGATAGCTGCAGTCGCTTAAGTGCGGCCAGTATCCAGTATTCGGGAGATAGTGGGTTCGAACCCCACCTTAATTAAGGCCATGGATGCTTCCTTCCCACTCCCAGGCCTTTCCCATCCCATCGTCACCATAAGACTTATCTGTGTCGGTGTGACGTAAAAAAAATTGTGATATTGTAAAAAATATTCATATAATTCTAAATGAATAACTGATAACTTATGTATTTTCAAATTGCATGCAATTCATTAAAAAAATTTTTTTTATGACCATGTGTACCAAAACTGCAAGTGTCAGTCAAGGTCTCTTGGCATCTGTTGGACTATGCGTAAAACTGTCCCTGAGCATTTAGTTGTTCAGAGTTTGAATTTAGAGGATGACTAATAAAATTAATAAAATTAATTTCAAATGTAATACGAAAAATCAAGGAAAAACAGAGTGAGAAATGAATATGTCAGGAAGAGGAAGAAAAATTGGAGTAGAAATTTTGAATGACAGAAGTAAGAAGAATAGACTAAGATGGTTTGGATATGTAAAGAGAATGGAGGAGGGAAGGATACCAAAACAGATGATGGAGGCTAAGTTTGAGGTAAAGGGAGCAAGTGGGAGATGCAGAGCAAGATGGATACACATGATCAAGACCATTATAAGATGAAGGAACCTGGAATGGAAGAGAAAAGTGTTACAGAAAAAGAATGGTGAAAGGAGAGAGGTAAATAGAGAAATACCATAAAAGTCCCAACCGGCTGTGGCTGCATAAGGAGAAATTATAATTATAAGGGTGAGAACTTATGATATAAAGTGTATTGAATTGCTGAAATCTGTGAAGGAACCAATAACAATTTTTACTTCTTGTAATGTTAGATAATGTTTAATTGAATTATGATTTGATGAAATTTCTGTTGTTGAAGTGAAATGTTTTATTATTCTTATATTTCTTTTTACAGGTATCCCTTCTAATTCATCTGGCTGATGAGTTTTCTGCAGAAGATTTTTGTACTGTTATTTTTGATGAATTTTTCTTTGCTGGACTCTCTCGTGATAATGTACCTAAACATTTACTCAAGCTGTTATGGTACATTTATCCCAAACTACCAGCTAATCGTCTTCAAACTCTTGTCAAGGCCTTACAACCTACAAGTCAGGTAAATTATAATTTTAACCCTCGAAAATTTTGCTGCCTGTACCCCTCCATCAACTTCTTTAAACTACCATATTTAAGAGTTGTGCTCCTTAAGTGCAGAAAATTCACTACAGTAAACTTTGTTCACATTCCAATATAATATGCTATCCTGCATGATACACTCCTTTTCTGAGACTCCTTCAACTCTTCCATAAGAAACATGCAAGAATATTCTCTTTTAAAACACACAGTTTTACAGGTTGTAACAGATAAATACTCAGTTAAGAGATTTAAAATTTTTTTTGTTTTGTGTGTCTGTAATTTTTAGAATAATTTGAACTGGAGCTTGTTACAAAAGTAACCATCCACAATATGTGTTATTCATAGGCACAAGACCTGACATAAATACATCTACTTCACAAGAATCGAGATTGTTGAGTAAAAATATGAAGATTAGAAGTAATCATGACCTCAATCATTTGCTAATACATCCAGGAAAGCAATTAATAAACATGCATTATTCTTTTTAAAATGGTGATTTCACTTAAAATAGTACAATTTCAAAGTGGTCTTATTCTGTGGTGATGGTACGTACTTTCAATAAAGCAGTCTGGAGGCTGATGACCCATACAACAGCAGTTCCTATTCTGTAAGTTATATAAATTGGGATTTTCTTTAATGAAGTAATAATTTGACTAGGTCGTGCAAGTAACATTGTTATCTAAATGCATTGGCGAGAGCCAGTGATCCCCCTGTAGGTGGGAGCAGTAGAATACACGTACGGTATCCCCTGCCTGTTATAAAAGACAGCTGAAGGGGGACCAAAGAGCTTTCATCTTGGGAACATGGATTGGTAACCACAGGTCCCCTAATGTGAATCTGGCATTGTTTCCACTTATGTCAGACTCCTCACTTCTTTCTTTCCTTCCTTCCTTCCTTCCTTCCTTCTTTCTTTCTTTCTTTCTTTCTTTCTTTCTTTCTTTTTCTTCCTGTTTGACTGCCCTTGGTCAACTGTTGCTTTCTTCTGAGCCCAATAATATTATACCAATATAAATGGTCCGTTATTGGACATTATAAATTTTCCAGCTAACTCTTTCTGGTTGTCCAATAACGGACCATTTATATTGGTATTAAAAATTTACTCATTCAGGACAAATATTTCAGGTTCCCTAGGGGAATCAGCATCTATATCAACCACTAACACAAGTTGTTGATTCAGTTTGAGGAAAGTTATTAATTTTAAGGTTGTCTGTTCTAATGGTGTAGTAATTCATTAAACACTTGTAATGAGTGCAAGTGAAGTACAATAATCTAATGATGTGCCAAATATATTTAACATGGACTCAATTCTTACAACAGTTTTTTGCATTTCAAGTTACCTTGGATAGTGTCTGATGTATCTTTGGACATTTTCTTCAAAAGTCCTTGCTTCTATTGGTACCTGAATACAGGACACGAAATGTAATGTGATAATGTTATTGAGCAGATACAGATCCTTGAGGTCTTTTATATGTACCAGGGGCAAGAATCCTGTGATGTACTGTCGGTTGGTTTGTACAATATTCAGCCGTAACTAAGGTACACTTTCCAACCAGATTGTAAGTTGCACTATTACACACAGCAATTTTTGTAAGCACAGCAAGCCTTTATACTGAGTATGGTATTAAGGAACTCAAATCTTCTTGGCTCTTCACATTAATATCAAGGGAAAGATCAAGAGTCCTTTTTCACCGAGCGAGTTGGTAGCACTATTCGTGTCAGGTAGGTGTGAGCTTGCACTTGAGAGATGGTGGGTTTGAATCCCACCGTCAGCAGCCCTGAAGATGGTTTTCTGTGGTTTCCCATTTTCACACCAGGCAAATGCTGGGGCTGTAATGCACCCATCAACATGCCCAATTAAGTGTTCTGGCTAAGTTCAGGGTCGCTCTCAGTTCAAGGTAAAAATATGGTATTCAAAACTTACAGGCATAAGGGCAGGAGAAAGGAAGCAGCTAACCTACTATGAATGACAAACCATGTATCTAATAAAATGAAAGTTTATTGCCTCTTGATGAATATATGCAAATCTAGAAACCAAAATGAATACATAGGTCAATAGGACCTTGACACAAGGATTGATCCTTGATCTAAGAAAGTTGATCTTGTGAATTATATGAGTTTGAAGGTGAGACCAAATACTACCATAGTAAACATTCTTGCCTTAACCATGTGTGTGCAGGACAAGTTACTTAATCCATTTTACAACGTGAATATATTTACAAAAAACACTATGAAAATTTGAGTGGGACCTAAATTAAGAATCTGTTCCCCTCTAGAACACACTACAATATCACTAGTCAAGGCAACCTAACATCATCGCAACACGCTAGGTCAGGACACAAGCACAGAATACATAAGAAAGGCCACAGGGCAGCCCCCGCTACTGAGGACAGGATCCTGTAAACCCTACTAGTTCATCATTAAGAGTTGGGCTACACACTGCCTGACCTGCTATACTATGCATAATTAGGTTATACTGTAAAATAATAACCTCCTATTCTGAATCATTTTACAGATTGACTCCCAACTACTTTGGGCTTGTGAAACAGCTCTGTAATGTGCTGTGCCTGGCTTAAAATAATCCACTACTCTGGTAAGCTGCATTAATTGCCTCAGTGTGACTTTGGCTGTCTACCAGAAAAGCACTTCATTTCATGGAATTAATGTATACAAATATCTCGACAGCACAATGTTACTCCGTACTTCATCAACAGGCCATTTTACATATTGCCTAACATTCGTGTAGCATCCATATTTCACATTTAAGTCCATTATTCATTCAGTGAGGCAATACACATTAAATCATACCCTTCACAGCGTTCACCAAGCTTTCCACACTACGATCCTGGCTTCAGAACTTACTACATTACAGAACAACTATATTCCTCTTATTTTAAAGTAATTTGATTCTTTTATAATAATAATATTTTATTGCAGCCAATGGCCAAAAGATATTTACATTAATACACAACATTAGTCATCTCTGCAGAAGGCTATCATCGATTCGCGCCGACAATTACAGCTCATGGCATGATATCGTTCACAGCTCTTACCACAACGTTTACATACACAGTCCATGTCTGGTTGATGGAATTTCTTTGTTTTACACAGCTTGTAATGAAATCCGTGTATTGCAAAGCGTGTAATTATGTGTCTGAGCTCATATCCTCCTGCTTGCCAGTCTTTGTAAACCATTGCGTCTGTCGAGTAAAATTCGCTCCATATGTCTCTCTTCTTTGCTCGTAATTTCTCTATGAACTGTAGATATGTTGGTGTAGTTGGTAGTGGTAGGTGACAACGGACATCTTCTACATAGAAAGGTTCGTGGGTTAACTCATATACAAGACTTGAAGGTGTATACTTCGAGAGACAAAGTGCCTTTTTCAGAAACGTAGCTTTCACTTTTTCTAATTGCTCGAACTGTTTCATTTTTAGATGCGGCCATACAATTTCTAATCCATAGGTAATCACTGGTGACACTTTGAGGTCAAATATTTTCAGGGCTGTTTTGATAGATAGCTTATTCAAATTCTGTATGTCGTTGATGGCTCTGATTGCTGCATTTGTCCTGTCATTGATGTGGGTAGAGAAAACATTACCTCTAGTTTGTAGTGTGACCCCCAAATACTTGAAGTTCGATACATTCTTTAGAGGTCTCCCATGTATATGAAACTCTGATGCTTTACCTCCTTTCCTAAATGTCATTGTTACTGTCTTTTCCTCATTTAACTGAAGTTCATTCTCTTCTGTCCATTTCACCAGCGCGTCAAGTGTCTCTTGCAGTTTCTCGCTGGACCTCGAGGCAATCACGATATCGTCTGCATACATATATATGCTTGTTTCTTCAGGGATTACTTCTGTGATGTCCGCCGTAGCAATTATAAATAGTAGTGGGCTTAGTGGATCCCCTTGTAGTACACTGGTGGTTTGTTGAATTGGGTTGGACTTCGCTATTCCGTCACTAATTTCTATGCAGTTTGAGGCCAGTGCTAGTTGCTTTATATTGCACTGAATGGGAAGGAAGCAGCTGTGGCGTTAATTAAGATACAGCCCCAGCATTTGCCTGGTATGAAAATGGGAAACCATGGAAAACCATCTTCAGGGCTGCTGACAGTGGGGTTCGAACCCACTATCTCCCAGATGCGAGCTTACAGTTGCGCGCTCCTAACCGCACGGCTAACTCGCCTGGTACTTGATTCTTTCTTTACGGATGATCGTTATTATACAAGTAGAGTAAAACAAACATTTGGTCACCTGTAGATGGACACCCAAGTGGTCATATTTTCTTTTATTTTAATGAAAATAATACAGCACAGAACTAGTCTCCAGTTACAGTATATAAATTCAAAATATAACACTACATATGCTAATTAATTGTACTGATGATGATGATCTTAGAATGATCAGGTTGATGTAACGAGATGTGGGTTAATGATAATGAAAAAAAGAACATAATGATGGCAAGAATGGTAACAACTTCGTGTAATAATTTCTAGCTAATCAATCATATTATAAATTTTTGTTAGTGCCTAAATCATGAGCCTGAGCTGATGCAGAAAATTTTGTTTGTTGCAGCTGAAATCTAGCTTCATATTGTTCATGACTATTCTGTGTTATACTTATTGCATATTCTGTGAAGTGGTGAGTTGTTGTTGCATTGGTTCCATATAAGAGTAGTATATTCAAGTCTAGAGAGCACTAACGTGTGTGTAATAATTGTTATCCCATTAAATTGTTTTACATTGTGTTCCTTTGTTCGGTTATCCCATTAAATGGTTGTACATTGTATTTCTGTGTTCAAACCTCAGTCACAGGTCATCTTCACACCATTTCACAGACAAATAAGTACTCTACTATTCAACAAAACCACATTCACGTTATATTGAGACCTTGAGTGTTGGTCTTGTTTCCATGTTCTCTTGAAAACATGCCCTTATGTGTATTCACTATGACAATGGGCAACATGCTACTATAATCAAGCCCCGCATGGAGAACCTAGCTGAAAGTATGTGAATTGAAATATTAAAAAAATAAACATGCATCTTTACATAAGTTATACCCACTCAGATTGCTATTTAAATTACACTTGTACCCCACGCTGTAGGCACATTCAACATCAGCCCTATCATCTAGTATTTACAGTATTTATTAAATTTATCTGCCACGCTACTTGATCATACAAGAAAAATATGATTAGTACTCGGCCTTCATCCTTCTGTGTGTCTCAGATTGAGTACTGAGAACTCCATATTGGGATTTAGTCAGCCATCTCAGCCGGATTGGTCTCTGTGTAGTGCAGGTTTCAGATCTCATTTATAGCTCGTAAATTCATAGTCTGTATGATTCCAGTCTCCACTCCTAAGGTCTTGTACAAGGAACACACTAGTTATTTCCCATCCCGACCATCTCCATCCAGCACACACTTTAGCCAGTTGGGTTTCTTCCCGACTCAGTGTTCTGAATTTGGGTTCTCAGACTAAGAATCCCGCGCATTCATTCCTGTTTTATTTCACTGAAATTGTTAATAATGTTACTGATAATATAGCTCCTCTAATTTATCATCCTTCCTATTATGCACAGCATGGTCTCTCTCATGGGATGACTTCCACAGTTTTACTTAGGCACAGAGCTGTACAGCAGAACCTCGATAATTCAAAATCGATTAATTCAAAATCCTTCCCAATTCGAAGAAGCTCTCATTCTCGGAAACATAAGGTACGGTTTTGCATGTTATTTAAATTGTTTAATTTGAAATATGGATAATTCGTAATTCGAAGAACAATGTTGGTCCCATTACTGAAATTCAGACTTTTAATTCAAAACTGTCTTTACATTAAAAGAAAAATTTGTTTAAGAGTAATTTAAATTTGAAATTTATCCGTGTCATGATAGAACGCATCTTCCAGAATGTGCTGGGGTAGCTTTCAGTACTTTCACTCACTTTGGTGTGTCTACAGTGTGCTTCATATTTGCTAAGTTTGAGTAAAATCATAATTCTTTTGTATTCAGCATTTTAAGGAACACCACAATATCACTTAGCAGGCAGTGTGCAGAAAAGCAGAATCTGCGAACACCGGTGATGCTAACAATTGGCGAAAAACCGTGGCTCATATAATCAATTCGCATGCACCGAATAATATTGTCAATGCCGATGAAACTGCATTGTTTTTTTTATTTTTATTTTTATGCCGAGCCCAAACGGTCTTACGGTTTTATAGGGAAGTGACAGCTGGGAAATCGTACAAGGGAGTTCATAGTTCATGCACTGTTTTGCAATGCAGACGGAAGCAAGAGACTTCTTCCCCTCGTCGTAGGGAAGTTCGACAAGCTACGATGTTTTAAGGGCGTCAGGCACTTTCCGTGCAAGTACAAGACATCTAAAATGTATTCAGTATAGTAATCCAATGAATAACGGACTTGTACAAGGGACCCAGCATAATTTGTCCTCGTCTTTGAATCGTGCGTTTTTTCTTTTGATGCGTGAGGTTATGTTTGACAGTGATTTATCCAAGTACATTATTTGAATGCCGGTAATGTAAATGAACCTTGTTGGATTCATCTCGGGAATAGTTTTTTCCAAGGCAGTTGAAAGGCTGAAACAGTGAATCAAGGTGATTGCGTACATTAATGTGTGTTAGAATACTTTGTGGCATGGCAAGGGTTCGCATTTCTGAATTGCGAGAGAAGTACCATGGCATGAAATCATACAAGGATAGAGTCACTGTATTGTGTTCTAATGCAGACGGAAGCGAGAGACTTTCTCCCCTTGTTATAGGTAAATTTGATAAACCATGATGTTTTAAGGGCATTGGGTATACTTTCCGTTCAAGTACAGGACATTTAAAATGCATTCAGTTCAGTAATCCAATGAATAAAGGACTTGCTCAGGGGAGCTAACATATGATTTCTCCTCGTCTATGAATCATGCTTTTTTTTTTTTTTCCTTTCATTGTGTGAGGTTGTGTTTGTCAGTGAGTTATCCAAGTGAATACTGTATTGTGAATTTGAATACTGCAAATGCACCTTGTTGGATACATATTGGAATTTTTTTTTTTTTTTCATGGCATTTACAAGGTTTGAACTGTGAATCAATGTTAATTGCATGCAGTACCGGTCTTAGAATATTAATTTCTGAATTAAGAGTTGGCGGTTAATTCGAAATCACGTAATTCGAAGTTTGATTTTTGCATCTCAACGACTTCGAATTAATGGGATTTTACTGTACCGTGTATGCAGATCTTCTCTTAAATATTAATTGAATTACATGTTCTGATATTTATCCCTATGTTCACCTGTTCTGTACTGATAACAGTTCAAAACTCCATCCATCTACCACAGTCTACATTGTGCATAAATAATAATAGTAATAATAATTTTTATGTATTACGAGGGATTGTGGAAAATCTTGCATGAAACACTTGTGAAGGGTTCGCACTTTGCAAACATGTGGGATCCTTACCCACTAAAAACCACACATTCTTTTCCTTTTCCCATGACGTGTACCTCCGTCCTGGAACTGCTCTCGCAGTACTTCAAGGCAGCATCGTGTTTGTACCCTCTGAGGGTTCTTCTTCTTCTTCCTTCATTTCTCCTTTACTGGCATTCGTGTGCATCCAGATCCCTCTTTTACCGTCATAGGATTTTTTCTGCATATACAGCTATCTGATCCCAACATTCTTGGCTCCGTAACATCACTAGAACAATAGATTTTGGTGTCAGTTCTCCTTGCTCGACTTCTAAATACCTTCTTTGTGCAGATCATTGCTCACATACAAAAAAAGTGTGAAGTACATTGTCAGCATCATTGCAATAAATACACACTGGATCGCTCTCTCTGCCTATTCTGTGTAGAAATTTTCGAAAATATCCAAGTCCTGTCAAGAGCTGCGTAAGGTAGTAGTTAACTTACATGTGCCCATGCTATCCAGTTTGCCAAACATGGTATTAGCTGCTTAGTCCATTTCCCTTGCAGATCTTCCTTCCATCTTTGTTCCCATTGATCCATTCGTTGGCCGTAAGTCAGCATCTTAACACGTTTTTTCCCTAATTCTCCTTGAGTACGCCAGGCTTCCTGCCTCTCTAAGGCAAGTGTCAATCGGCAGTATTGCTGCTACCGTAAGAATCACAGGTTCGGATGCAGTACGATATTCTCAAAGATGGTCTCCACTGTACTACGGCTGTCTTTCACTGGTATGTTTTGAACTTCAGAGACTCGGACAAAATTTCTGAACCATATAGGAGTATCGATTGAACTATTGGCATCAAAAGTGCCGGGCTGAGTGGCTCAGAAGGTTGACGCGCTGGACTTCTGACCCCAATTTGGCAGGTTCGATCCTGGCCCAGTCGGGTGGTATTTGAAGGTGCTCAAACACGTCAGCCTCGTGCTGATAGATTTACTGGCACGTTAAAGATCTCCTGCGGGACTAAATTTCGACACCTCAGAGTCTCCAAAAACCGTAAAAGTAGTTAGTGCAACGTAAAGCCAGTAACATTATTATTATGACATCAAAAGTTATTTCTTGCTAGATTTTGGACCTTTTATATTGCTTATTAATCTTCTTAGCAGAATCGTTGATTTCTCTGCCTTATCTGTCACATGTTTAATATGATCCCAGAATTTAAGTTTGGTATAAAGTGTCACGCCAAGATACTTTATGCTTCTAGACATCTTGATCACTATTTGTCCAACCTGCATTAGAATGAGGGTCGTAATTCTTTTTTTTTTTTTCTTCAAAAGAACAATCTCTGTTTGATGATTTGCCAGATGTAATCTGTGATTTGCCATCCATTCTTTTACGCATTACATTACTTGATTTAGCTTAAACAGAGCCAACTCCAACTTTTGAGTTACTATCAAAACAGCTACATTATCAGCATAACCCACTAGTATAGTATCTTCCGACATCTCCAATCACAACAAGCAATCATTCACGATGTTCCAGAGATTTGGGCCAAGGATAGACCCTTGTGCTGCACCTGCTATGAGATGTTTCGTTTTCTGACCATCTTGTGTACAATATAATAGAGTATGATCTTTCAAACAGTTTCTCATTATGCACATGAGATGCTCGGGTAGTTGGAAGGTTTTTTGAAGCGCTTCCAACATGTCATTCCACCTTGCCAAATTTAAAACTTTCTTAACATCCAAGGTCACAAGAAGTGTAATTTTTCAAGAATCATGGTTATCCGTTTGTCCACTTTTCGTAGTGTTCACCACTTTTAAATTGAAATAAGAAATAATGTGGTTCAACCTATTCAGTACAAGTAAATAAGAAATGTAGTGTTACATTCTTATTTGATTATGAGCGGAAGCGGTACCGGTTTCGACCACCAATTTGGCTCATCATCAGCCGAATAAAAATACAAAAACAGTGCAGAGGAAAACAAGAAATTAAAGGATGAGTCTTTCACAAAAACAGTTGAAGAAGCAATATAAGATAATAGAGATTAGCACTACACAATTTTAAATCATAAAATCTAGAAGAAGTTGAAGGTCAGTCACTTATATGAAGTAAGGTGCAATCCTCTGAAGAGTAGCACTACACACGCAATGTTCGGCACTGTGCCTTAAAATGTTTACGAGAAGAGATGAACAGTTAAGCGAGCCAGCCTGCATATACTATCAGGTGCAGTCACAACACGATTTAATAAATATGAAGTCCCAAAATTGTGTAGAAGTCAAAGACAAGTTGCTTGAAGCAAGATGCTAGCTCCTGAAGATCAGCGCAACATACTCAATGTCCAGCACCATGCTTTCAGCTGCTGACAAAACTCGGTGAATAGCTTAACGATCAAGCCTGTAATTGTTTTGGTTGCAAAAATATATATAATACAATTTAATATAATTTAGTATAATTGAAGTATGTAAATAGGATCTTGTAGATTCTTTCGAACAGTTGACTTAAAAAACAATCGTGAAGAGAAAATGGTAAAAAGCGCAATACCGGAAACAAATGAAAAACACATATGCACAGCGCGCTACTTCTTGAAGATAAGAGTTCAGGTTGTAATTGAGGTAGTCCAAGGCAGCGCAAGGCATGAGTCTAAATATGAATGTTGCAAATACCCAAAATGCAGGTGGCACAATAGTATACAGTTCAATTTGGAAAGTAGGTGGTGTTTTTTTTTTAATCGAGAGGAGAGGTGAAAAGAAAAGATAGGATAAATTAATATAGGAGGAGGATTAGTAGATAAGAGAAAATTAAAAGGACATAAAAATACTTAAAATTAATAACAAAGGCCCCGTTCTAAACACTACTGAAAATTTTTATTCACCTTGACCAAAACTTCAACCCTAATTTCAATTTAAATGACATTTCTGAAAAACCCAATATTCTGTTTGACTTCCTAATTCTTCTTCTCAAAATTGCTAAATTTTAAAACCGAAATTCAATTTTCCGTGCCTTACACAGTTCCTACCCATGTTTTTTTACCTCCAATAATCCACCCTTCTACCCACCCTAAACTACCCCTCCTTTATTTCCCTGTCCTATCCTTTCCCATCCTCTTTTAACTTCCCCACATACATTCAGTGCTCTGATCTATCGGTGTGCAAGGTAATTGCCAAAACACTTGCCGCCCCGATCCATCAGTGTTAAATTATACAGCTACTGTAAGTATGAAATGTTGCTCATAGACTACAGCACGATACAACTATAGTATCTTTAGGTTTTAATTCATAGTTTACTCAGCAGATAATGCTCTGGGAAATAATTTGTTTGAGACGAAATATGCACACTGTGAAAGTTTACATCTTGGCAGTAGGAAGTTTGTATGCAAGAACTGTCCTTGTGTTTTGCTTCGTATTACGAAATCAGCTAAGCGATTTTGTTTCCATTGTTAACTTTATTTAGTTTTCTGTGAGATTCTGTTAATTTTTCTAAGTTTTATTCATCATTTTCCAGTGAAGTGTAGTTAATTATTCTCTCATACCAAGTGTTTGTTAGTGTTTATTTTTGGTGCGCATTTTCGATGGTTGGGCCAAATTCATTGGTAAATGATACTGAGGTATTAGATTATTTAGATGAACTACATAGTGACATGGATTTTATTACCGAAAGTGACTCGGACTACGTGGATGATGATGACAGTGCTTCGGAAATTAGGCCTGCTGCTGCTCGTGCCATATCTGGCAGTGAAGATGATGAGATCAATGATGACTGCAGGGAAGTTCTGCCACCTGAGCAATTTCTCCCACATCCAGTCCAATAGCAAGAATTACCTGGACCAAAGCACAAGCCATTTTCTGATTCCCCTCCAATAGCATATTTCTACCTGTTTTTCACAGATTTCATTCTTTCCCTCATGGTCACAGAATCAAACAGGTATGCCCAGCAAATTATTTCTGGTAAGGTAAGTGTACCTACCTCTCTAAAGAAATGGACTAAAATTTCTACTGCATGCATCCTCAACATGTGAAAAGTAAAAAAAAATGCCAACCTTTACATCATATTGGAGTACACTACCTTCTCTAGCCAGCTCATGGTTTGGAAAAATGTTCACTAAGCATAGGTTCTCTCTTTTGTTGCAATTCTTTAATCTTATATTGAGGGATTACCAGGTCCTGGAGAAGTAGGTTATGATGCATGTGCAAAGTATAAACCTTTATGGGATCATGCCAACAGAATTTTCAGGCACTACTACACTTCACACCAGCAAATTGGTGTAGATGAGAGTTCAGTAAGCACTAAAAATAAAATTAGCCTCATGCAGTACCTACCCAACAAACACCACCAGAGATGGGGGATCAAATTTTGGCTGATACGTGACTCAATATCCAACTATTGTCTGGGATTGTTTACTTATCAAGATGCAAAATCCCAAGAAGATAAAGGCAACATTGTAAAAAGTATTGTGGGCTACACTGTTGTTAAGAAGCTTCTGGTCATGGGGGAGGGGTTACCTGAACAAAAGCTGTCATGTTTTCGTTGACATTTATTTCATGTCAGTGCCACTTGTTCACCATTTCTATCAGCTGTGTACATTTTTATAACTGGAACTGTTAGGAGGAACAGAAAACGTTTGCCACAACAATTTAAAAATACATTTTCTATTGGGCAGAAAATGTACTACAGTATAGGTCTGGTCCAATTCTAGCATGTGCTCTCTGTGAAAAGAAGTCTCAAAAGAACTCTGTCATTCTTCTGTCCAGTCATGCAACAGCTAAAGGTCAAGAAATTCGGGAGATAGTAGGTTTGAACCCCACTGTTGGCAGCCCTGAAAATGGTTTTCCGTGGTTTCCCATTTTCACACCAGGCAAATGCTGGGGCTGTACCTTAATTAAGGCCACGGCCGTTTCCTTCCCACTCCTAGCCCTTTCCTGTCCCATCGTCGCCATAAGACCTATCTGTGTCGGTGCGACATAAAGCAAAAAAAAAAAAGAGTCAAGAAATTCCAGTATCCCACAATCATTTCAATAGGAAGATCAAACCTGAAATAA
Organism: Anabrus simplex; assembly: GCF_040414725.1. NCBI lineage: Eukaryota > Metazoa > Arthropoda > Insecta > Orthoptera > Tettigoniidae > Anabrus > Anabrus simplex. The sequence continues at coordinate 339,839,591 of NC_090268.1, read as the reverse complement.
TTGCAAATTATCATGAATTCATGGGAGGAATAGACACGTCTGACATGATGTTATATAGCTATCTGGATGAAAATGGTATTGGAAGAAGGTGGCTTTTAATGTTTTAGCTAGGATGGTGTTGAACAGCTACATTCTGTACAAGGAGAATCATAAGGGAACTGGGAAAATTAAATCTATGCTCAGTTACACAGTGGTCACAGTGATCACTTGGGGGAGATGTGGATGGCTACAAAGTCATCAGTCATCAGTGATATATGAGGACCATTGGAGTTAGGAAGCTTCTTGGGAAAAAAGGAATCTCAGTGTGTAGTTTGTAGCACTAAAAAGACTAGGAAGAGAGCAAGAACAGTGTGCCAAAGGTGCAGTAAGGGCCTCCATGGAAAGTGCTCCCCTGGGCATAAATGCTGAACTCCCAGGTGTGGCATGTGCAGTGTATCACTAAAACTTTTATAATATTTTATCAACTCATAGTACTTTACACTGCATTATGTCAAATTAAATAGAAATTTGTGTTCTTTCTTTCATGGTAGTTCACAAAGGGCAAGGCAATCAGTATTTCAAGTTTTTCAACTTTAAAATTGACTTATTTTCAGTTTTTTCTTCTTTCAAAATTTGGTTAATTTTTTGTGAGTGCCATGTGCTGTTGAGTGATGTGAGATATTTGTTTTCAAAATGCATAGTCATAAATATATAAGTATACAGTTTTTCATTTGAATGTAATTCAGATTGTCAGTGTAGGAATTTTTCAAACATTTTGATGTAAAATCATGAAACTAAGTGTGAGCAGTATGGCGTATGCAGTGTAGCACTAAAATATGTCTAGTATTTGATCGACTCGCAGTACTTTCAACTGCGTTGTGTCAACTTAAAGAGAAATTCCTGTGGGTTTTTTTAGGGTAAGTTTACACAGAGCAAGACAATTAGAAATTCAAGTTTTTAAACATTAAAACTGACATTTTTAATCAATTTTTTCACATTTGCTTATTGTTTGTGAGTGCCATCAGCTATTAAGGATGTGTGAAATTTATTTTAAAAATGTATAGTCATAAGTGTATTTTTTTTTTTCATCAAACCTAGAAAGGCTAGGTCAAGCAGCAGGGAAACCATTCTGCACAATAATGAAGAATCTTAGGAAGGGAGGGATAAAGGAAATGAACAGTGTTTTGGGTAATTCAGGTGAACTCATAATAGATCCCAGGGAATCACTGACCAGGTATCCATAGCGTAACGGTTAGCACTGTTAGCTGCCGTCCTCGGAGGCCCGGGTTCGATTCCCGGTACTGTCAGAAATTTAAGAATGGCATTGGGGTGTGTGCCTGGAAAGAGCTGCACCACCTCAGGATGAGGGCATAAGTTTAATTTACTTACTGGATGGGTGGAGGGAATATTTTGAAAATCTTCTCAACGTAAGAGGAAATCTTCCTGGTGGTGTCGCGAACAACCAAGCTCATGGGGAGGAGGAAAATGATAGTGAAATTACGCTTGAGAAAGTGGAAAGGATGGTAAATAAACTCCACTGTCATTAAGCAGGAGGAATAGATCAAAGTAGACCTGAAATAGTGAAGTATAAAGGGAAGGCAGGGATGAAATGGCATGGAGTATTGATAAGGTACCTTCAGATTGGACAAAAGCAGTAATTGCTCCTATCTATAAGCAAGGGAACAGGAAGAATTGGAGCAACTATTGAGGTATCTCATTGATTAGCAAAGTATTCACTGGCTTCTTGGAAGGGAGGGTGCGATCAGAGGTTGAGAGGAAGTTGGACGAAAACCAGTGTAGTTTCAGACCACAGAGGGGCTGTCAGGATCAGATTTTGAGTATGCGGCTGGTAATTGAAAAACACTACGAGAGGAATAGACAGTTGTGTTAATGTTTTGTACATCAAGAGAAAGCATATGACAGGGTACCGAGGGATAAGATGTTCATCATACTGGGGGACTATGGGATCAAGGGTAGATTATTAAAATCAATCAAAGGCATTTATGTTCACAATTTGGCTGCAGTGAGAGTTGATGGTAGAATGAGCTCTTGGTTCAGGGTACATACAGGGGTTAGACAAGGCTGTAATCTCTCACCTTTTTTTATTTGTAGTTTACCTGATCATCTGCTGAAAGGTATAAAGACCGAGCTCGATAGCTGCAGTCGCTTAAGTCCGGCCAGTATCCAGTATTTGGGAGATAGTAGGTTCGAACCCCACTGTTGGCAGCCCTGAAAATGGTTTTCTGTGGTTTCCCATTTTCACACCAGGCAAATGCTGGGGCTGTACCTTAATTAAGGCCACGGCCGCTTTCTTCCCACTCCTAGCCCTTTCCTGTCCCATCGTCACCGTAAGACCTATATTTGTCGGTGCGACGTAAAACAACTAGGGGAAAAAAAAAAAAGGTATAAAGTGGTAGGGAGGGATTCAGTTAGGTGGAAATGTAGTAAGCAGTCTGGTCTGGCCTATGCTGACGACTTGGTCTTAATGGAAGATTGTGCTGAAAGCCTGCAGTATAATATCTTGGAACTTGAAAATAGGTGCGATGAGTATGGTATAAAAATTAGCCTTTCGAAGACTAAATTGATGTCAGTACGTAAAAAAACCAACAGAATTGAATGTCAGATTGGTGATACAAAGCTGGAACAAGTATTTAGGTTGTGTATTCTTCCAGGATGGTAATGTAGTAAGTGAGATTGAATCAAGGTGTAATAAAGCTAATGCAATGAGTTTCCAGTTGCAATCAACACTACAGTATTTTGTAAGAAGGAAGTCAGCTTCTGGACGAAATTCTTTACATTGGTCTGTTTTCAGACCAACTTTGCTTTACGGGAGCAAAAGCTGGGTGGACTCAGGATATCTTATTCGTAAGTTAGAAGTAACAGGCATGAAAGTAGTGAGAATGGTTGCTGGTACAAACAGGTGGGAACAATGACAGGAGGGTACTCGAAATAAGGGGATAAAGGTTAAGTTAGGAATGAACTCGATGGATGAAGCAGTATGCATAAAGCGGCTTTGCTGGTGGGTCATGTGAGGCGAATGGAGAAGGATAGATTACCTAGGAGAATAATGGACTCTGTTATGGAGGGTAAGAGAAATAGAGGGAGACTAAGACGACGATGGTTAGACTCATTTTCTAACGATTTAAAGATAAGAGGTATAGACCTAAATGAGGCCACACCACTAGTTGTAAATAGAGGATTGTGGCGACATTTAGTATATTCATAGAGGCTTGCAGACTGAACACTGAAAGGCATAATGGTGCATAATGATGATGTATGTATGTATGTAATTTAAATTGTTGTTATAGGAAATTTTGAAACATTTAGGTGTAAAATCATGAAAATAAGGGTGAATGTTGTGGGTTGCTTTAGTAGAAAGAGACCGAGTGCAAAAGGGTTAAGTTGTCTAGCATTTTGAAGGACTTGTTGATATACATCTCAAAATGCGGCCAGCGATCAAGTATAATGAATCTACATTAACAACAGAAACCTCACACTGACATATCTCAAGTGTGAAAACAAATATAGATTATAGACAATGTTGAACTCCTAAGTTTTGTTCAGATAGTTGTAATTTAAAATAACCATACAGGAGAGAAAGACAATGAACACATATACAAATATTCTCTCTCTTTTCCCTCCCTGATTTGACATAATGTTTTTATTTTATGACATTACAGCACAGCGAGTCCGTGCACAGACTGTACGAGTCTCTTCAAGAGAAGACTGGCAGTTCACAAGATCTACCTCACATTCCAACAACTATGGAACATCTGGACTCTCCACTCATGAGTGTTCCTACTCCTGCACCTCTTTGAGAGAAGAGAAATTAGTGCTTTCAAGTGAATGGATAACTCATGCCTGCAGATGGCATTGAATTTATGAACTAGATCTAAATGAATATCGGACGTCTTGATATTCTTTTAGTTTACAACAGTAACTTAATCCATTTAATGGATAAATATGATCTTCCCTCAGGTCACCTCTTCCAGGCTAGAAGATTTGTTGCTATAAGAATTAGGGAAGTATTAAATGTTCATCATGTTTTAATGATGTGATGTATATGATGCAATATATTATGTTTGTTTGTCCTATGTGTGCCATTAGATTCTGATGACATTTTTTGCATAATGTTGTATTTTACAGAACATAATTGTGTATAAATTTTCTGGGGTGTAATTTCTTTTACTATCTGTTTGTTTTGTCTTTTTCTACAGTAAACCTTTGTAAAGTCATTTTCTGTAATCCACTTCCTAAATATAGAAGGAAAATGATTTTAATGTAGTGAAATAAATTTCATGAATTGTAGTGTTTTTAGTGTTGACATACAGAATTGAAGGGGTTAGTGGAGTAAGGAAGAATTCCACAAAAACAAAGACTCCAAGATATTTCAAATTTTATTAAATTTCTTAAAAGTTCCTATATCAGCTAACTATCTGAGAGTATGTTATACATTGAAGTAATGTTTGCAAATGTAAAGACATTTTAACTACCTTTGGTAATTTTTTTTTAAACTTGGAAATACAAATCTATATATATATAAAAGAGTTTTGTCTGTACATTGCTCGGAATTCGAAAAGAATGGTATTTCTGTATCGGTCATGTCCACAGTAACAAGGAAATGCACTTTTTACTTTTCCGTAATTTCTGTCTGTCTGTCTGTCTGTCTGTCTGCCTGTCTGTCTGTCTGTCTGTCTGTCTGTATTGTTGGGAGATCAGAAGAATGCACACGCCCGGTGAAGCACGGGGCAAAGGGGTTTCCACCAGCAGAGCCAGTGACGTAGTGGTTACCATAGCAACTCCGCTACTACCCTGGCGACTTTATATTGTCTTCTACTGGCAGCTCTTCGCTCTTGTCAGTTGTAATCCAGCAAATTGCAAAGTGAGGGTCAATGTTTTCGTGTAGCAGATAAGAGCAGATAAGAGCCTATCTGTCTGGGCAGGACAGGAAGTTCGTGCTTGCAGGCCACATTCCACATTCTTGCATTCTTCTCATCTCTACACAGTATGTATGTACACGCATCACTAGAAAACGGCTAAAAAGAATTTAATAAAAATCGGTATGCTAAGTCGGGGAATAAGTCGCTACAATCTAGGTCATAAATAATTTTATTCATGCTAATGGAAATGGTAGTTTAAGGGAAGGCCTAAAATTTAATTTTCAAATATTTATGTTATTAGTGGTCCTATCGTAATAAAAATGGGTATGCAAAGTCGAGAAATAAGTCGCTACAATCTAGGATATAAATAATTTTATTCACCCTGAGTGAAATGGTAGTTTAGGGGAAGGCATAAAATTTAATTCTCAAATATTTATGTTATTAGTGGTCGTATCGTAATGGAAATTGGTAAACAAAGTCGGGGAATAAGTCAATACAATATAGGCTATAAATAATTGTATTCACACTGAGTGAAATGGTAATTTAGGGGAAGACCTAAAATTTAATTCTCAAATAATTACTAGTGGTCGTATGTTAATGCAAATCGGTAGCCAAAGTCGGGGAATAAGTCGCCACAATCGAGGCTATAAATAATTCTATTCATGCTAAGTATAATTGTACGTTAGGGAAGGCTTAAAATTTAATTCTCAATTATTTATGTTATTAGTGGCCCTTTTGTAATGAAAATCGGTATGAGAAGTCATGGAATAAGTCGCTATAATCTAGGCCATAAATAATTTTATTCATGCTGAGTGAAATGGTAGTTTAGGGGAAGGACTAAAATTTAATTCTCAAATATTTGTTATTAGAGGTCGTATCGATGAAAGTTATACAGTATTAAATTTCCGATCATTTATGTCTTATAAATTTTTACCGTACCTGCTATGATCACAGAGATATTCATGAATTTGGACTTTTGTTACTAAGTCCATATCAGCGCCGAGTCACGAGAAAATGGGTAAACAGATTTGAATGAAAATCGGTATGTAAAGTCAGAGAATAAGGAACTACAGTCTATGCTATAAATAATGTTATAAGATGCATCGAAGAGTCGAAAGAAAACTAAATGTGAAGGCCTACAATATAGAAAACTCATACAATTGATCAAAAATAACATTACATTGACCATTGTTTGTTGTGATATGCTTTATGTCTTCTGTTGCCATTCATCTCTGATAAATAGGACTACTGCTGCATACCGAGTATTTTTTTTAAATTTGCTTTATTTCGCACCGACACAAATAGGCCTTATGGTGACGATGGGATAGGAAAGGCCTAGGAGTGTGAAGGTACAGCCCCAGAATTTTCCTGATGTTAAAATGGGAAACCATGGAATACCATCTTCAGGGCTACCGACAGTGGGGTTTGAATCCTCTATCTCCCGGATGCAAGCTCACAGCTGTGCACCCCTAACCACACGGCCAACTCGCCTGGTCGTACCGAGTGTAACAGCCTGCCTGAATATTGGCGGAAGTAGCTGGGGAGTTAGATAACTTTCTTCTTTAGTATGCCATTCCTCAGGTTCATACATTTTCTGATACTACTGGTACGTAACACATTGGTTCATCATAGCATTCGAGCTATTCATTTTCTACTCTGAGGCACTGATTGGAATGAGCAGTGTACATATTTAACGGAATAAGGGCAGAGGAGTGTTCACGGCTGTCTGCAGCCTGGTCATTCCAGCTCTGGAACTTTGGGCTGTTAGATTGGCACCGTAGTACTGTTCATTAAAAGTGAGAGAATGTGGGGATTTTCATTTGATCGAGTATTTTATATGATAACATTGCTTTTAATTGCTACATTCCTACTGACATTTTTGTAATGACCTATGTTGACTTCAGTTAGGAAAACCACGAAGTCAGCCTTTATGAGAATCCCGTAGCGAAGCACGGGTACATCAGCTAGTTTATAAATATATTTGCTAAAAACCTTAGAACACCTATGAACATACTCCTGAAATAAATACAACCACTTTCTAATCTTTGTCATGTCCATTAATGTCTTCTACTCCTATATCTGTGTCATTAGTGAATTTCAGATTCAAATTATTTCCATGGTAAAAACTTCAAGGAGTAAGGAAGTGCCAATGCAATGCAAGGAAATCATAAACAAGATCTTCTTTCTACCAGTCTTGACATACAGGGCTGAAACTTGGGTAAGGACCAAAGCAGAGGAAAGTAAAATCCCAGCAAGTGAGATGAAATTTCTAAGAAGGATGCTGGCTAAGATACGGGTATACAAACTGTAGAAATGGTGCAAGCAATGCACAACATCTGTGTCAACAGCGTACAGAATCATTTGGAAAGACAGAATGGTTTAGAAATGAAACTGGACTGAGACAGGGGAATGGCTATCGTCTCTTTTGTTTCTAATGGTTATGGACGAAATTGTAAAGGAGACAAAGGAAGCATATGGGAATAGGGAGATGGAGTTATTACTGTTTGCAGATGATATTGTGGTCTGGGGAGCAAACAGTAAAGAAGCACAACAACAACTTGATGCACTGAACAAGAAAATTGAAATGTGTGGTACAAAAATCAGTGCAGAGAAAAGCAAGACCATGGTGATATCAAGAGGAGAAAAACAAGGGAAAGTCATTGTGAAAATTGGTGGGCTTTTCATATGTCTAGGGAATGAATTAATGCATATTACAAGGCTGGACGTGGAGATTGGCAAGAGGGTGCAACAGGGTAATGCATTCCACCAGAGTGTAAGAAAACTTATATGGAATAAGGAAGTACCAAGAAAGTGTAAATAGATAGTCTACAAAATGTATTATGCACCCATAGTGACTTATGGGGCTGAGAGCTAGACAGTGACAAGTATGGAGGCGAGTAGAATTCAAACGAGTGAAGTGAAATACCTAAAAATTATGATAGGAAAGACAGATTGAGAAATGAAAATGTGTAAAAAGGAGGTTGGATTGGAAAACCTGAATAAGAGAACTAGGGGTAAACTTAGATGGTTTGGACATGTAAAGAGGATGGAGGAGGAAAGAATACCAAAACAGATGATGGAGATGAAGTTCAAGATAAAGAGAGTTAAAGGGAGACCTAGAACAAGGTGGATCAATTCAATAAAGAAGAAGCCTTGGCTGGGACAAAATGATGGAAGAGGAATGGTGGAAGGAGAGAGGAAGATGGAGAAATGCCATAAATGCCCCAATTTGGCAGGAGCTGGATAAGGGGAAAGGATGATAATGATGATGATGATGATGATGATGATGATGATGGCTAAGGCAAGACGGGACCGAATATGGTAATACAAGGAACAGTATGTATATGCGGAGTGGAAGAGAGAATAGAATGATTGCGACAGGTGGTATGGGCACGTGAAAAGAACGGGAGGCATGGGGATCCCAAAGTCGATGCTGGAACTGGATGTTGGAGTTAAAAGATCTAGAGTTAGACTGAGGGAATGTTGGAGAGAATGAATTGAATAAGACCTAAGGAAGAGAGTGGTAAACTTTCAAGATATCTTTGATGAAGAATGGTGGAAAGACAGGCAGAGATGGAGATCAGTGATCGACAACCTAATCTAAGAACAAATTGGACAAGGGGAATAATGTTGATGATGATTATGACAAGGAAGACTATGATGATTAATTTAGAGCACAATAAGTAATTCTTTTTATAAGTCTCAAAACTGAGAATATATTTTGTAGTTAGAATTGAAATTTAAAATATTCTTGGCTAAAGAAAAATATCAGTGCCGGGCTGAGTGGCTCAGACGGTTGAGGTGCTGGACTTCTGACCCCAACTTGGCAGGTTCGATCCTGGCTCAGTCCGGTGGTATTTGAAGGTGCTCAAATACGTCATCCTCGTGTCGGTAGATTTACTGGCACATAAAAGAACTCTTGCGGGTCTAAATTCCAGCACCTCAGCATCTCTGAAAACCATAAAAGTAGTTGGTGGGAAGTAAAGCAAATAACATTGTTATTATTTATAAAAATTTCAGTAATTTTAAGGATCCAAAACATAAAGTTTGCATTTCAAGTGTACAAAAATTTTGATCATGTACAGGATCTACTTTCTACCAATCTTGATGTATGGAGCTGAAACTTGGGTAACAATCACAGCAGAGGAAAGTAAAATCCAGGCAGGTGAGATGAAATTCTTAAGAAGTTTGCTGGCCATGACAAGACAGGACCAAATAAGAAATATGGTAATATAAGAAACACTAGGTATATGTTGAGTGGGAGAGTGAGTAAAATGATTGAGACTGAGGTGGTATGGGTGAGGATCCTGAAGTCAGTGCTTGGAGGAAAAGGACTTAATTGCAGACTGAGGGAACTATAGAAAGAATAAATTGAACAAGACCCAAAGAATAGTGTGACAAACTTTCAAGGTGTCTTTGAAGAAAAATGGAGGAAAGACAGGCAGAGATAGAGATATGATCCACAATCCAATCCAGGATTTAATTGGATGAGGGGGACGATGATTATGTTTCAAGATGGACAAAATGTCCAAGTTTGACAGCTTTAATGGGCTTCCCATAAGGGCATTTTGGTATTGTTGCTTCAGTAAGTTTTGAAGACTTTAGTTTTGTCGTACGTACTGTACTGTACACGTTTTTTCACTGTATGTTTGTCATATGTCAAATTTATGGCCTCGAAATCTCAGAATCGACACCTTCCTAAGGTCTACCTTCAAGCTAAGAGAAGTTTTTATTCTCCTTGTCAGCTTACTATATCCTCTGTCTACATTTCAATTTCATTAAATGGTTTCTACTTTTTTTGGCTTTTTGATTAGATTTGCTCGTTCCTGACAACTTGTATTTGAACGTGACTATTCTGTCCTTTATTTCTTGTCATTGCCAATAATTACTCCACACACTATAGAAATACTGCACAGTCATCCCTTTCGTGCATATGCTAAGGAAATAATTACTATGATTCGTGGCCACGGTATTGTGCGTTAAGCACAACAGCATTTGACGCCATTTACTAGTTTTATTCCATACAGCAATCCATTCAGTTTTAAGATTTTAACTGTACCTGTCCGGCTTCCTTCATATCCTATACTAACCGCATCAAGACTCAAGATCTGTCAAGATGGCCCCTCTATGAGAGTTGATGCCTGCCCTCCTCATGAAGCTGGAAAGCAGAAACGAGCTTGCCGAGGGCTGGGAAGAGGTGGATGTAGAACTGGGATTGATGAGGAGAGAGCCTATATATTTGTCCTAGTCTTGTTTGTGTTTTCATGTTTGCCCTTATCTCCTCTGCTGCTCCCTCTTCCCACATTGACCTGCCATTACGTTCATCCTATTTTGTGTTCCTTTTCAACGAGCAAGTTAGCCGTGCGGTTAGGGGCATGCAACTGTGAGCTTGCGTTCAGGAGATAGCAGGTTTGAACCCCACTGTCGGCGGTCCTGAAGATGGTTTTTCCGCGTGGTTTTCCATTTTCACACAAGGCAAATGCTGGGGGTGTACCTTAATTAAGGCTATGGCCGCTTCCTTCCCACTCCTATAGCCCATTCCTATCCCTCCGACGCCATAAGACCTATCTGTGTTGGTGTGACATAAAGCAACTTGTAAAAGAAAAAAAAAAAAAGTTTCTTCAGGTTATATTCTGTCTTTTAGATATTTTTGTTTGTATGAGATAGTTTTCAGTTGGCTGAACAGGTGGACATTTTGCACATTGTGATCTTCAAGTTTCTTCTTCTGAACAGTGTTAATAGCAACATCAGTCTGAATATTCATATGAAATTCGGAAGGGATTGCTTTACCATTCCTAGACTTATAGTGCCCACTATTATGTATATTCTTTCTACTGTTGTCCTCCCAATTTTCATTTTCCCCCTTGCATTTCACCATCATCATCATCATTAATTTTCCTAGTCCTTGCATTTATTATCCTTAATTTTGTTATTTTAGGACATAACTATCATCTGGTATTTCATCAGCCATATTATTTACTACTAGTCTGTTCAGAAATTCATTCCCCTATTAGTCAGTTAGCAAATCAGAGTCAAAGTTTCAAAGAAATATGGGATTGCTCCATTTTTTAACTGAGATTTTGGAAGAATCTAATTACCTGCGTATAGTTATGTGGAAACGAGGCTCTCCCTCTCGGGAATACAGTAGCTTGACAAAATGATGAGGTTACAGAAAATGTAGCAAGTCTTTTTTTTTTTTTCATCTGGAAGAAGGATCCCTTGATGGTGTTGAGTAGAGCCATTCGATAAGGTAACCCTGCTGTCATAAGAGCAATACTGTTTTCTTAGCATGGAATGAACTATAGAAGTGGGAAGACTGGGCAAGTGGCTGTGCGGTTTGGGTCACGTCGCTATCAGCTTGCATTCGGAAGATAGTGGGTTCAAATGCCGCTGTTGGTAGCCCTGAAGATGGTTTTCCTTAGTTTCCCATTTTCACACCAGGCAAATGCTGGGGCTGTACCTTAATTAAGGCCATGGTCGCTTCCTTCCCACTCCTAGCCATTTCCTATCCCATCGTCGCCATAAGACCTATCCGTGTCTGTGCGATGTAAAGCAGATTGAAAAAAAAGTGGGAAGGAAGTGACCGTGGTCTTAATTAAACTACAGCCACAGCATTTGCCTGGTGTGAAAATAGGAAACCACGGAAAACCATCTGGCTGCCGACAGTGGAGTTCGACACTACTATCTCCTGAATGCAAGCTGATAGCTACGTGACCCAAACCACGCAGCCACTTGCTCGGTGCATTCCGTGTACAATTAGCTTTTGGCACTATTTCAACTTTACAATGTCTCTCTCTTTACATTGCAACTTTTAACTGGTCATGGCTGAAAACTGGCTGATGTAAATAGAGACCTACATGTCCCTTGAGGTTTATTGATCATGATACGAAAAGCCAAGTGAATTGGAAATTGGTGCCTCTTGAAATAAAATGGAAGTGTTTTATCGGATGTTGTTAAGTCAATTCGAGGGATTATATCTCTCTGTCCACCTTTATCTTATTATTTCCAAATATAAACAATTTTCGTACATACTTCTTAGAATTAGGCCCTAATCTGGTTCTGGTTAGGAGCCGTTGGGAAACGTTCAGATTTCTAAGGCACATAATTATGGCTCAAGTTTTAGAATAAGAATATGTGGAAGCGAACCACTAATTCCAAGGAATTCAAGAGTTATGTAGGAAATTGAAGTAGCTAGTTTTCATCTTCAGTATTAATCTGTTGACGCTAGTGTATGGTTTTGGATTACCGGGTATTAATCCAATGACTTCCAAATTAATTATGAATGGCATCTTTCGAGAAAATATCTTTTCAGAAGCGAACATTTTGCTATAAATATCAATTACAATATTATCATGTGCTAAAATTCTGGCTGGTAACTCAATAACATTTAATCCATCACCATCTACAGAGAGGCAGTCACCGTTACCGATTTCTTGCAAAACAAACCAGCGAATTCCATTTCTTTTGTGGTTTTGCCCGCATATTAAGTGGCGTATTTTGAAAAAGGTTCAACGAGGAGATTATGTAATACAGTTATAAATAAATAGGTCTAGAAAGTAAAAAATAACGACCGAGAGGATTCGTCGTGCTGACCACACGATACCTCGTAATCTGCAGGCCTTCGGGCTGTATAGCGGTCACTTGGTAGGCCATGGCCCTTCCGGGCTCTTATACCATGGGGTTTGGTTTTAGAGGTAAATAATTGTTTGGCTATAAGCATGTAGCAAAAAAGACAAAACCTTTGTGAAATCTCTCCCAAGAACAATAATTTTCCCACCGGAAGGAATGGAATGACGTTATCTATTATATATTTTAGAAGACGATTCACACACATTAATGAATGACTATTTGCCATGGGGGCATAATTCCATATTGAGCAGTGCTAATGGAATATCGCCAGCTGCTTTGGAATTTCATTTTAAACGAGACACCGAATTTTCTTTTAAATTTAGAGGAATGCTGAACGTAACGTGCACTGTTCAACAGCTGGGCAGCGAAGCAGCGGGTTTTCCTGTCGAGTGTCCAGGAAGTACCAGCTGACCAGGAAGACACTGACTGCGCATTCGTGCCTACTAACCCTCGACCTCCCTTATCGTGCCTGCTGTTCAGCGCTCTTAACGGTTCAGGCGGGTTTGAGCTCGCCGGTACGCGAGCGCATTTGCCAATCAGAATGATACATTTTAGTTAATAATGTAAGAATATACGGCAAGAAATGTTAATGCTTTTAAAGAAACCATGCAAATCTATAGGCCAAGAGCTTTCGTCAGAAAGGGCTGCACTACCTCGGGATGAGGACACGAGTTTATTCCACCAAGATGTTCGCTTTTTCCCGTCTTTACACACAGTCGTTCCTAGACATTTCCTTGCTGTTTCTACTACAGCATCCCTGTATGACACCCATTCTCATTCTATATCGTGAACCTGCTTCGAAACTTCTCTAATCATATCCATGTACTTCTGTCTAATTTCCTCGTCATGGAGATTTTCTACCCTTATTCGTTTGCAGAATGATTTCACACTCTCTGCCCTAGGCCTAGAGATACTTAGTTCACTACAGATCATATAGTGGTCTGTATCATCGAAAAATCCCCGAAATACCCGTACATTCCTAACAGACTTCCTGAATTCGAAGTCGGTTAGATATAATTTCTTATAGATTTAGTACCCCTAGCCTCCCATGTGTAGCGGTGAATAGCCTTATGCTTGAAGAATGTGTTCGTAATTGCTAAACCTATACTAGCACAGAAGTCCAGCAAACGCTTACCATTCCCATTAGCTTCCACATCTTCCCCACATTTACCAATCACCCTTTCGTATCCTTCAGTTCTATTTCCAACTCTTACATTGAGATTGCCCATTAGCACTATCCTATCCTTGCTGTTGGCCCTGACTACGGTGTCACTTAATGCTTCATAAAACTTGTTAACTTCATCCTCATTTGCACCCTCACATGGTGAATACACTGAGACAATTCTCGTCCTAATTCCTCCAGCTACCCACATCATTCGCTCATTTACGTGCCTAACAGAAACGATGTTGCGTGCAATAGTATTCCTGATAAACAGTCCTACCCCATACTCTGCCCTTCCCTTTTTAACACCCGTCAAGTACAGGGCAAAAGAGAGCGCTACAAAAATGTTGCAGAGTTTGGGCCGGGAAGACTTGGGAGAAAGGAGAAGAGCTGCTCGACTAAGTGGTATGTTCAGAGCTGTCAGTGGAGAGATGGCGTGGAATGACATCAGCAGACGAATAAGTTTGAGTGGTGTCTTTAAAAGTAGGAAAAACCACAGTATGAAGATAAAGCTGGAATACAAGGGGTCAAATATTCGTTTATAGGAAGAGGAGTTAGGGAATAGAATAACTTACCAAGGGAGATGTTCAATAAATTTCCAGTTTCTTTGCAATCATTTAAGAAAAGGCTAGGAAAACAGATAAAGAATCTGCCACCTGTGCCACTGCCCTAAATGCAAATCAATAGTGATTGATTGATTGATTGATTGATTGATTGATTGATTGATTGGTATCAAAGAACATGAAGTCCATGTCTTCGCATAAAATAATACAACAAAATTTGAGCAGTTTTGAGACTTATGTTCAAACGCCGTGCCATGTCCAAGTTCGAAATTGGCCTTGACCTTGGAGTCGACCCTATCGACACAAACATCGCAGAGTTAATTATCACGCGTAAAATGCGCGTATCAATTAGCTCATTAAGTGCAGATTAAAAATAAGCTTACCTGCATTTTAGTTTCTACAATATTTGTTCTATGTTTAGAATGCGGCTGATATCTACCAGTACTGACCGAAGCGGAGCACAGAATTAGTCGCACATTACGGGTAATTGTGTCCTGAATACAAGTACCCCGTAAGTGCGACTAATTTGCAAAGGAGGAACGTTGTGAGATGGACAGCAGGCAACGCCAAGACCAACTACAATATCTCAGACTTTAATGCTACTATCGAGCGACTGCAAGAAACCTGCGTGATGTAACAGGTTACTGGAACGTTTTATCTCCGGACCCCACTGTGGCACTTTTTAATTATTTTTTTGCGCGGTTCGAATAATACTGGAAGATATCTGCTGTATTCTAAACATTCTATTTGTTACTATAGGTTTTGATATTACATTGTTATTATTGTTATAATTGTAATGTATGGGAAAACCTAACTTGATGCTTGGGCGGCACTTATAACCCGGTCCTTTAAAAATAGCCATAAAAGCCTGAATTGGAGAGTAGCTCATACAGTGAAAATGAATTGAGACATAAATGAGGCGAAGTAGCCGTTCCTGTAATTTGGTTATGTATAGTTTTTAGATTAAAGATATTTTCTCGGATATTTGGAAATTTGTAAAAAGTATGATAATCGTGAAAATTAATGTTATTTTTCCTCACACGGTAAAATCGCTCGACCGGGCGAGTTGGCCGTGCGGTTAGAGGTGCGCGGCTGTGAGCTTGGATCCTGGACATAGTGGATTCGAATCCCACTGTCGCCAGCCCTGAAGATAATTTTCGGTGGTCTCCCATGTACCTTAATTAAGGCCACGGCTGCTTCCTTCCAACTCCTAGGCCTTTCCTAGCCCATCGTCGCCATAAGACCTATCTGTGTCGGTGCGACGTAAAGCCACTAGAAAAAAATCGCCCGAAACGTAAAATATCGGAAATTGCATTCCAAACAACTTCAGATATGTACAGGTTTTCGATACGGCTAATATTAACGGTGAATTAGACATTTACTGCCTTGGCCTCCTCAAAATTACTATACCATTTTGTTATTATCGTTACGATTATAAAGAAAATCTCTATTCGTTGCTAGGTGCATCTTGTAACACGGTACTTTAATAGCTAAAAAAAAGCAGTTGTTCAATTTCATTTTCAAACCCTTTTCGGATCTGCTTCTCCAAAGCACAGCAGCCTGGTGTGCTTTTTCTTCAAAATTCAGACCTCGGAAACACGTAAATTCGCCCATATTTCAAAACTAATAATACCTAATAACGCCTCGTGCTTCACAAAAGTTATTTTCGGTACTATTACATTTTAACAGCTAGCCTATACTTCACTGAAATTGCATAAAGAGTTGATCTTACTCTGAGCAGAATACATACGTTTAAATCAGCTGGCGGAACATTTTGCTAAACGATGGTGGAGACAATCAGAATAAAGCACTCGTTGCCACACTGTTCATTTATACAGTCACTATAACTTATATGACACCAATAAGTGACTATTATGATCTCTGATGCTTGAATATTTCAATTAATTATATTATAATCACAATAGAAACAGTCACAGCCTGAAAATTACGGAAGTACATAAATATACATAATTTGCTAGCACAGTAGACAACTTTTCTCAAATTTTAGAGTATTTTTTACAGTAATGGTATTAAGAAGTTATAAAATAGTCACTCCGAATGAACAGTAGTTGCAATATGTTTCACAGGAGACGTTTGCAATCGACACACACCATCGTTCGGTGACCGCCAGAATGGTTTTGCACACTGCGAATAGATTGCGTTGGTTTTTCTGTCACTCTGCCGTGGACAGATGTCACATCAAAGCATCCTCCGAACATCGCGTTGAATAGCCACTTGGTTAATCACCCCAATGTTCAAAATTTGAGCAGTTAGTTGAGGCCCAACGACACCTCTTTCCTTCTTGCAATCCTTAATTGACTAAATTCAACATAATTTATTCCATATCAATGAAATAATTGACTTCACCAGCGTCCAAAATTTCGAACATGACACGAAGTGATCACCGCTTATTTCTTCTACAAGTAGAGTATGTTTTAAACATGTCTATCTCACCGTGGGAAAGCTCCTCGATCTCAAGACAAGCGACAATGACCATAAGTCCGTTCGTATCACCTTTTAGAACGCCTGTAAGGTATGCATGCCCACTTAACGACACGGATGGAAAGATTGCCGACGTAACTCCTAGCCATTCCATTGTAAGAACGCCTGTGTTTATGTTTACGTTTCCTCTATGTTAATAGGATAGAAGGAAGTAGGTTAGTAGAGCAACACCATCGGTGCAATGGGAAGCATCGATAATCTACCAAAGTAAACTTTATTTTAGTAGACTGTCAGAGAAGCAGGTAAAAGGAAATATTAATGATTTATTGACATTACATCAGGGGGTATGGATATAGATTCTCTTAGAAAACCTGAATTATTTGCCCCGAATGAGTAAATTTATCATAAATTTATAAATTTCAACTTCATCGAAGAAACCATACCTTAAGCCAATCCTCGCGGACGCGCATTTGGAAGTTAAGAATTCAGTCATTTCCTGGACTTGGTTGTAGTCTCGTAACCAAAGAAAAATGAATATGGAGGCATAAGCACTCCACTGACAGTCCGACTCCTTGGCTGAATGGTCAACGTTGAGGCCTTCGGTTCAGAGGGTCCCGGGTTCGATTCCCGGCCGGTTCGGTGATTTTAATCGCGTCTAATTAATTCCTCTGACTCGGGGATTGGGTATTTGTGTTTGTCCCAACACTTTCATATTCATACTACACTACCAACCACCACAGGAAACACGCAATAGTGATTACATCCCTCCATGCAGGGTTAGCGTCAGTTTCTCGTCAGGGAACTGGTGATTTAGGCAGAGAAATACTCTCCTTTGGCGTCAGAAAGGGTATCCGGCTGCAAAACAGGTTCGGATCGACATGTGCGACATAGTTCGCACCTGCGACCTCACATGTGTGGGAAAAAGCGGTAGAAAAAGAAGAAGAACTCAGCTGACAGGTCTTGTACCTAAAATCAACCGAGGAGAACTCATCCAGTTCTAGACTAACTGACTAATGCAGTAAAATCTTGTATTGGTGACGACCATGCAAAGAATGGGTGCGCTTTGTAGCCCTCGAAATACTCTCGGGCTCGCACCATACCCAATACTTATTTGCTGATATCTCCGAGGGACTGCACCCTGAGGACATCATCAAATACGATGAGGGGATGTTGCTTCCTTGGCCTAACACAGGAAGCTTTTATACTGTAGCAGTGACGGTCCCTCCCCGCCGTTACCCTTGGCGACATCCAAAAAGTCGGTGCGCTTTGTCGCCTCCGGAATCCTTTAGGACACCTTACCTCGAATAACAAGTACAGTGAACAACATAGCAACCATCCATAGTGGCGATGGCACCTCCCCAGCAATACCCCTGACGACCATCCAGATAGTTGGTGCGTTTCGTCGTCTCCGGAATGCTTTTGGACGCGCACCGCCCCTATGAATGCTTGCTTCGTTGTTCCCCACCAGAACACAGAATCCTTGCCTCCTTGTATAAAATGAATGCGGACTGCACAGTAAACGACCTATTCAACGTTAACACGTCTCTGTTTTGTATTATTGTTAACCGTAAAACATCGAATTGGTTCTGACTTTAGAACAGAATGAAAGCTTCTCCTATTCCTACTATTTCCTATGAGAACTTATGAATATATAACTCGAAGGAGTAAGGTCGTTAGAAACAAAAACTGAGTTTATCTCGTATATTATATTGTTTCTCGTCAGAGAATTGGCGATTTAGACAGAGAAATACTCTCCTCTGGCAGTCCATCCTGAACATGCGTACATTTTGGAATATCCAGCGTCACTATCTCATTCATGTCGATGACGTATCACGCTCAGATAATATAGTATTGTACATAGCATGTATTAAAAGCCGTCTTATTTGTACACAATGATATATTTTGTGACAATAATAAATTAGTACGTTACCTTAGAAACAGTTTCGATATTTCAAACTTCGAAAAACTGACTGTAACTATATTCAGTTATTCGTCTATGCGGGTCATATTATGACTTTCACCGGCCTAAACGTCCATAAATATTTGTCTCATATAATCAAAACAGCTACAAGGAATGTACCTAACTTCATATATCACATGTAATCGTAAATAACATGTTACATTTAACATAACATGTCGGGGGTTGAGTTATCCTTTATTGCCGTTAGAGCCCGACGGTATTAGGGTTGCGAACCCTAGGGAGTCTTTTCATTTTCACGCCCTTCGTGTCCCTTATCTTCGTTTGGCCGATACCTCCATTTTCGAATTTTAGGATTTCTTCCATTTTCCCCTCTGATCAGTGTTAATAGGGGATGGTTAGGTCAGGTTTCTCTTAAAATAATAATCACCACAACTACTTTATTACGGTTAAATTCAAGAAGCATCAACTGACATACATTAATGACTTTCTTTCGTTAATCTTGTTTATGTAAATCTTTGATATTAACGAATAACACGAAAGTAATTAACTACGTTGGTACAGAGTCACTATTCTGTTCCATTCTTTGGCTGGTACAACTATTTCAAGGTCTAGAACAGGAATTTCTTAACATGAGCTCCTTGGATGGGCTTCAGCGGGTCCTTAAAGTCAAATAAGAATTTAACATTTTCATTGACTATAATTTTGTTTTATTTTTGGGAGTGCATGGTAATAATATTATTCTTTATTAAATAATAAAAACTGTTAACAGTCAGGTTTTATTACATGACTACCAAATGTACTCGTACTTCGCTACGGTATTCTATATTGTATACGGATTTCTACGTAAATTACTGTACACGTAAGGCTATATTAAATTGCATGTCTCTTAGCGTTAACCGAGAAACACCATGGGAGGTCCCCATACGTTCCGATGTAAGGAGCGCGTTGGGGAGTTTTGATGGTAATGGCAGGCCACGTTCCCTACTGCCATTTAAATTGAGTGTGTGAGTCTCTACCACATACATTAATGCCTACTGTCATTCACTATGGAGATGAGAAGTTTTCATTATAAAGCCAGGCCCCGTTTCCTAATGCCTGTCACAGTCGAGTTGGGGAGCTTTGATTATAATCGTGAAATGCAGCTCTATCTAACTTATAAGGGATCGAGATAAGTCAAAAAGTCATAGGACCAAATTTCTAGATCTCTCCAAATTGAGCCGCGATTGTGCTATCTGTTTTGTGATTCGACTTACCGTTTAGCCAGCAATTACCTCGAAATGAAGGTCTGCACGGTCATTAAAATTGCCTCCATATTTCGAAATTTTTCTGGTCCAGAAAGTCACACATTTGAAGATCTTGGAATGTGTCCTCAAAGGAAAGTGTCCAGGTTTCGGCTTAGCACTCGCATACACACGGAGAAATTAAGGAAGAAATTAATACAGTTTAAAAAGTTGACGTTAATTGAAGATAGGATGAAAACTGAGGACGGCCGTATAGGACAAAATAATATGTAAATACCAAGTGACTGTATTGGAAAATGAAATGCCTCTCACTAAATTGCGATGATATGAGTTACAGATTTAAGAAGGCAGTAACAGAGGAGAAATTTAGGCGCAGGGATTCCTAGGTAATCAGATAAGAAGATTACTTATGGTGTTATTACTTAAGCCTAAAGAAGCAAAGCAGAGGTAAGAAATGAAAGCAGAAAACGGAAGTAGAAGAGAAATAGAGTGAAAATTATAGCAAATGCCAAGACGCCCTACGGTTTGAAATAATGGGCTACACTCCTTGGTACTGTTGAAGTATTAACAGCCGTCTTTAGTGCTATTCGAGGACGATTGTAACTTTTAACGGTATTCCATAAATATCCCACAGAATATCGTCTCTCTTACCTTCTACCCAACCAACAACCACATGAGTTTACAGGAATGATGACGAAAATGGCATTACGTTACTTCCCTGCTAGCAAGCAGCCAGAGACGTTGCCATGGTAACCGGTAGATTCGTTGTCGGTCTGCGAAGGTGTCCGTTATCCAACGCAGAGCACGAAATGCGCAGGAAATAATAATTGTATCCGTCGTTTGAAGAGTAAGCGAAATTATGTAGATAACAAAACACATTTAAAATGAAAGGACGTTTCACATACAAGGAGCAGATTTTACATAATGAGAAAATATCAAATAACCTACGTGATCTCCCTATAAACCTCTAGTTTGTTCCTTGATTTTTAAATCATATGCATATAAAAACCTAGTCCTGGATGAGTATATTCTATAATCAGCAGTTTTGCCGTGATGGTGGAACAGACAAACAGACACGAAAGCTAATAACCATTGATTCGGTCTTGAGTTAAAACGGATAAATATCTGAAAAATTGGCAAAATAAACGAAATTACAGACAGCGGACCCGCTACAAGTTTATTTACATAGATGTGTAATTCTCATCCTTGTCCAGCTCCATGGCTAAATGGTTAGCTTGCTGGCCTTTGGTCACAGGAGTCTCGGGTTCGATTCTCGGTAGGGTCGGGAATTTTAACCATAATTAATTCCGCTGGCAAAAAAATAGATAGCCTACTCTTTGATTCTCTGACGTTTCCCACCTTCGAAATATACTCAACCGATGGCAGAAGGTTCCTAATAACTTACATGTTGCTAAGAGAAAACAGTCGACGTACGCCCAGACGGAAGTCGACTAGCCTTCTGTATGTATGACCATTAATAAAGAGCAGGGCAAACTTTTGAAGAAATGCCTTTCTACTTACCCGAACTATTAGGCTATTCAGTCACGGGCAACTGTACGTTGCACTATCTCGGGCAAGATCGTTTGAAAATATTAAGATCCAGATACGTCCGAATGGTTGAAGCGTAATGAATATTGTATGGAAAGAAGTGTTCTACACTTGATTACGAATCGACCAAATTATTATTGACCGGTATTAAATGTTCATAAAACTATTGAGAAAGGCAGACAAAACGATATGACTATGACAGGCAAATCAAGACGAGTTATCTGACCTATTTATAACGAATGCTGCGGGTCTACTAATTAATATATATTTAGTTTATCTTATTACTGACAGTTTCTTTTCTTTTCGGAATATCTGTGCAGATAATCTCCATTCTCTCCTTATCACTGTCATTATCATCAGCTACAGAAATATATCATACCGATATCCGTTCTTTCGAGCAAAGAGCTAGTTTGAGAACATTTTGTGGTGCGTGTCCAGACTCTCCTTATTTTAAATGGTTGTGCAATAATTATTGTGGGATAGCAACAGCTTGGCTTTAATGGTACGCTATTGGTATTGGCGAGTCTTTTGTAGTCGCATTTGTGGATTACCGTTCCCCGTTACGCCACGGTCAAATGGCTATTCGCTTATCCTTGGAGTGGGCGAGTAAATGGAGAGGATTTTTAGATGAACAGCAGAACAAAAAGGCAGAGATGTATTTAAGGAATTGCGGCAGACGATTTGGCGAGGATTATAAACTTTGTTGGAGTCCTGTATTGTGAAGTTAATTCTGACCATCTGTGGCTATAACGTTAATTCGGCTTTGTTGTTTTCGAAAATGTCCATTTATTTGACCAAAAACATATTGTTCAATAGATCATATATTTCGATTGTATCGCGGCTGTTTTTGGCAGTACCTACATTTAGATAATAGATCAAGTTACATTGTTGATACTACCTGTTAACAAGTTAAGTGTATCCAACAATCCAATACAATCTCTTCATAAATGACATTTTTACTGTAACTAAGTTACAAGCTGCTTTACGTCGCACCGACTCAGATAGGTCGTATGGCGACGATGGGATCGGAATAGGCTAAAGTAGGAACGAAGCGGCCGTGGCTTTAACTAAGGCACAACCCCAGCATTTGCCTGGTGTAAAAATGGGAAACCACGGAAAACCATCTTCAGGTCTGAGGACTGTGGGGTTTGAACCCACTATCTGCCGATGCAAGCTCACAGCTGTGCACCCCTAACCGTTGTAGTGAAGTTGTGCTGCATAATATATCGAACTAAATGCAAGAAGTATGCTTCTGTTGTGATTTCTGTTGGATGTTTATGGCTTATTTTGATGTGCTGACCTAGTGTTGGTGTTATTTAGTAGTTTTACGATCTCTATTTGCTGTTATTAGGGTTATATTTGTGAAAGTTTTACGCCCTAAGTGATAGCCTTATTGGATTTCCCACAATCATTCCAGAGATAACACTAGATAGAACGGCAATTTATTATATCTATTTATAGTCTCTTGTCCTAAGTGTCAGCCATCTTGTCCGATTCAACATAATTGCCATAGAAACCACGATTCATATAGGAACTTCACACTACATATCCGGTGTTACCTAGACCACAGAATCTGTTATGATATATGGAGTAGACCGTACAGCTAGTGTCTCAACGCCGAATGTTGGGCGGCGGGAAATAACCTGACCAACCTGAAAGGCCAACCGCTTCGGGCGGTTGAACTTTTAGGGAGGGATATGGTCCTCAGTGGAGGAAATGCCACTGGAATCCATAATGACGGAGGGCAGCAGCTTCGCCATTAGTGCACGTTGGCGTCAGCCAAGGTATCGGCTGATACGGTGATGTGACACACATTTGGGAGCGTAACCATAATGATGTAAGCGGTCTCAAAACTGCGCGAGGAAGGCAACGGGAAAACACCTCGTATTTTTCCCCAGGAAAATCTTTAGCATGACTGGAAAACATGAAACCAAGGCCCCCAGTCCCCGGCAGCCCTTCAGTGGGCAGGGGGTGCTAAGAATCTCCGGGCCAGTCATGAGAAGGATAGCAACGTGGAATGTTCGCAGCTTGTTTCATAGTGGAAAGACTCATAACGCCATCAGAGAGATGGAGAGACTCAAGATCGACGTTCTTGGCATTAGCGAAATGCGTTGGCCTCATTCAGGAAAGAGTGTGGTCAGTGGTTATCAAGTATACTATTCTGGTAATGACGATCCTCGCCATCTTAATGGCATGGGTTTCATTGTACATCGAGATATCAGTGAGTCTGTGAAAAATTTTATACCAGTATCAGATAGGGTATGTTTACTACAGCTTAATGCACGACCAATTTTAGTGAATATCATCCAAGTATATGCTCCAACATGTGATGCGTCAGACGTTGATGTCGAAGATTTTTACACGAAAATCGAAGCAGCCCTGTCATATATCAAACCATCTGAGATAAACATTGTGATGGGCGATTTCAATGCTAAAGTCGGCCATGGTCGACGGGCTGATGTAGTCGGTGACTACGGATTAGGAACAATCAATATTGGGTGTTCGACTGGTCCAGATGTGCCAAGAGCAGAGCCTTATTATAACAAACACGTATTTTCAGCTACCTCCACGTCGCATCTATACGTGGACCTTTAATGCTGACAACAGTATTAGGAACCAGATTGATTACATCACAATTAACAAGCGGTTCAGAAATTCCATCAAATGTGTGAAAACATACCCAGGTGCTGATATCAACTCAGACCATAGCCTACTGTTTGCTTCCATGAATCTCAGGCTGAAGAAATGTCATTTAAAGGGGAGTTTTAGTCGGATTGAGATCCAGAAGCTTCAAGATCAAGCACTGAAGGATGAAGTTCAGTCAGCTCTACGTGTAAAACTTGCGGAAGTTCAAAACAGCGTTAATACAAATGAGGTTGAAGGCACTTGGAATCACATCAAATGTGCAATTAACGACGTAAGTCAAGTAAAATTAATGAATGCTGGAAGAAGGAAAAACAAGCCGTGGATGACAGAAGAAATCTTGAATCTGATGGACCAGAGAAGGTCTTTTAAAAACAAAGATCCTGTAAAGTACAAAAGTTTGCAGAATTTAATACGACAAAGAATAAGGAATGCAAAAGAACAACAACTCTCTGAGGAATACAACGAAATTGAATTAATGAATTCCAAACATGATTTTTTCAACATGTACAATAAAGTGAAACAAGTAACTGGTGCATATAACAGGAAGGGTAGTGGAGTCCTCCTTAATAAGAATGGTGACATCTTAGGGAGCACAGAAGAGAAACTGAAGGAATGGATGGAATATGTACAAAATCTCATCTTGGATCGCAGAAATCTGGATCATGGTGCTTGGGCAGACGATGGTGTGGATATCACACGTGCAGAAGTAGAATATGCCATAAGAACAGCGAAGAATGGGAAGGCTTCAGGCCCTGATGAGATGTATGCTGAGATACTGAAACTCCTTGAGAAAGAAAAATCCCTTTCATTATTAGTTGACCTATTCAACAGTATTCACCGCAGTGGAACCATTCCTCGAGACTGGCTCAAATCGACTTTCGTAATATTGCCTAAGAGAGCCAATGCAAAATTCTGCAATGAATATAGAACAATTAGTTTGATGAGCCACGTTCTGAAAGTATTCCTAAAAGTCTTGCATGCGAGAATTTATCATAAATGTGAGGAGAATATCGGAACCTCGCAGTTTGGCTTCAGACATGGTTTTGGTACTAGAGGGGCATTATTCAGTCTGCAGGTATTAGTACAACGGTGCCGAGATGTCAATGTCGATGTTTTTGCTTGTTTCATCGATTACGAAAAGGCTTTCGATACAGTCCGCCATGATGAACTTATGAACATTCTTCGGGAATTAGGACTTGATGGACGGGACATTGGTATTATTGGTAATCTCTACTGGAACCAGTGTGCTGGCATAAGAGTTGATGGTCGTATCTCGGAAGAAGTCTCAATTATGAAAGGAGTTCGCCAAGGCTGTATTCTTTCCCCCATGCTTTTCTATTCAGAAAAGATTTTTCGAGATGCTCTTTACGGAAAGACTCAAGGAATTGTGGTTAATGGTTTCATCATAAATAACATCAGGTACGCCGATGACACTGTGCTACTTGCAACCAATCTCCAGGATCTACAGGAACTACTTAATGCTGTCACTGAAGCCAGCAGCGCAATGGGCTTGAAGCTTAATGTAAAGAAGACCAAGTGGATGATTATAAGTAGGAAAGAAGATGGCAGTCGATGTAATCTCACAACAGCGAAGGAACAGATCGCGAGAGTGGCAACATTTAAATACCTGGGATGTCACATCAATGATGACTGGGACCTTACTCACGAGATCCGATGCAGAATTGAGCAGGCCAGAACTTCTTTTCAGAGACTTAGGAAACTTTTGACAAGCCGTGACCTTTCCATTTCACTACAGACACGACTACTCCGGTGCTACGTTTTCAGCATTCTGTTGTACGGCGTTGAGGCATGGACACTAACTGAGACCATGTGCAAGAGATTGCAAGCATTTGAAATGTGGATGTACCGAAGGATGCTGAAGATACCTTGGACAGCTAAAATGACCAATATAGACGTTTTGCACCGTATGAACAAAGAACCAGAAATTCTCACTACCATCAAGAGAAGGAAACTAGAATACTTTGGTCATATGATGCGGAACTCTAAATACCACCTTCTGTAAGCAATACTCCAAGGGAAAATTAATGGAAAACGTGGTCCAGGGAGAAGTAGGACATCATGGCTCGGCAACTTGAGCCAGTGGTTTGGGGTGACAAAGCTTACTCTGTTCAGAACAGCTATGAACAAACAACAGATCATGCTACTGATCGCCAACGTTCTGCGAGGACATGGCACATGAAGAAGAAGATCGGTCATTATAACTCAAGACTTGGGAGAAATAAATGTGGCTTCGTAGGGTTTCAGCACAAAAACGTCATACACTAATCTCCTTGTGGTTGGAGGTGGTAGAATAACACCCACGATATCCCATGCCTGTCGTAAGAGGCGACTGAAAGGGGCCCCAGGGGCTCTGAACTTCGGAGCGTGGGTTGGCGACCATTGGGCCCTTAGCTGAATTATGACATTGCTTCCACTTACTTGTGCCAGCTCCTCACTTTCATCTATCCTATCCGACCTTCCTTGGTCAACTCTTGTTCTTTTCCGACCCCGACGCTATTAGGTTTGCGGGGGCTAGGGAGACTTTCATTTTCACGCCCTTCGTGGCCCTTGCCTTTCTTTGGCCCATACCTTCAATTTTCGAGGTGTCTGATCTCTTCCCTCTTTGCTCTCTAATTAGTGTTCTATAGAGGATGGTTGCCCTTAAAACAGTAATCACCACCACCACTACCACCACCACGTGTCATACACTAAAAGCATATTATTTGTACTTCGTCCCCTATGGATCGGAGCGGTAGAATGACAAAACGGTATCCCATGCCTGTCGTAACAGGTGACTAGAAGGGGGACCAGGGTCTCTCAGTTTGGGTCCCTATGGGTGGGGGCGGTAGAATAAAAACCACGGTATCCCCTGTCTGCCGTAAGAGGCGACTAAAAGGCGGACCAGGAGCTCTCAGTTTGGGAGCGTGGGATGTTGATTGAATACTAAAAAGCAAAGCAAAGACATCTCCGTACAGGCCATGAAGGCCCTTGGAGGAGTGGAAGGTAAAGGCTTCCACCATTGTTAACCTCGGCACGTGATGGGGTAGAGTGGTTAGCTCTACGCCCGGCTGCCTTTGCCCCCAGGAATTAATCTGGTACTCATTTTTTGTGTAGGCTGAGTGAACCTCAGGGCCGTATGCACCTCCGGAAGTGGAAATCTCGTTTCTTAAATTTTACAACTTCCTGACGGGGATTCGAAACCACGACCTTCCGGGCGAACCGAGCACGCCTTTACCGCCTCGGCCAGCCAGCCCCTTGATTGAATACTAGACTACAGAATAAAACTTTCACCAAAGGAACAATATACATATGCATTACAATTAAATAGAAGTATGGCGTGTTTATACAATCAAAAAATCATTTAGTATTTGATTACACACTAAGAAACTAACAGACACTAAGAGACTGCCAGATGGATGAATGCGCGCGACAATCAGTGAATCATACCTCAGTGTCCTTGATCTCGCCAAAAAGACATACCCCTGCTACCTTTTCCCATAGCACATGCAACGTCTCCACTACTTAATGAGGCGCTATGCATATCGGTTAGCCGCGACGAACGACATTTTGTACGTATTTCCGCTAATAATTAAAGAAAATAAACTAAAGAGCTAGCTGATAAGATAACAGGGCTCGTACAATTTTTAAAAATAATTCCAATAATTCTTAGTTTCAGTCAGCTAAAATGGATTAACAATCTAATATTTTCTTCACAAAGTGGGGTGGGGGTTGAGGTGTGACTGGCCCCTTCGCCCCCCTTAGTCGCCGCTTACTGGTGGACCTTCCCTTTTATTGTTTGCTGCCACCACCAACTTGCACTTCGTTCTCTGGGGGAATACATTTCTTAAAGTTGGTAGATGTAATTTTCTTTTTGAGTTATGATATAACAGTGTTCTTGGACTATCTGAGGTAGCGTACTTGTCGTTGAGGTTTTAATGTTTATGCAATTTCAGCAATGCAGTAATATAATATAGCGGAGGTGAGTGGCAGTAGAAGAGAGAGTGCACGTCAATTGAACATAGTTTAATTGTAGGCATGGGCGTAGCAGTTACTTTAGGGGAACGGGTACAAGTGAAACGATTACCCAAAAATATTTGTTAACCATAACGTTTAATAATAACCACTAGTACAAGGGCGGGCCAATATTCCAGGTGAAAGTTCGCTGGACTATGGAATGAGTGCATGTGTAACGACCGAGGGATAGAACCACTCTGCAATATCAATTTCGATGTTTACTGACAATATTAATGGGTACAGTTGGATAGTGCCGGAATTTTTTCCTTGACAAGATAATCTTTAATATACCAGTAAATTTGCTGAGTGGTTCTCTTGCATTTAAGCCTTTCAAATGCAAAGTGATGCACCTGGATTCGATCATACCATATTGAGCATAGAAAGAGAGAGAAATACAATATCCGTAGAACACTTTTACGCTCGTCCACTTCATCTAAGTTGCTTACATTAAAAAAAGTGTGAACATGAAATAGGTTTTCTTCTTATACATAGGTTCGACTACTGGAACTGCTGCTTCTAGAATAATTGTTGGGTGACCCCTTTCCAAGTGTTTTTTAAATGTGATGTTAAAGACTTGAGTGAGCATTTTCCACACCTACAGCATTTTGCGAATTCGTTATCTGTCACAGACACATATGAGAACTTAGAACTCGTCTTTGTGTCCTGTTTATAACTCCAGTGATGTTAAAAAGCGCGTTAAAGCCTCAACACTTGTTAGTAAAATTCTGGTTGCCCAGTCGGTTCACTGCAAAGATGACATGTAATTTTCCTTCATGCTTTTCGATTTCGTCCGCCTCTGTGGTGTAGTTGTTAGTGTGATTAGGCCAGGGTTCGATTTCCGATTCTGCCACAAAATTTGAAAAGCGGTACGAGGGCTGGAACGGGGTCCACTCAGTCTCTGGAGGTCAACTGAGTAGAGGGGGGTTCGATTCCCACCTCAGCCGTCCTCGAAGTCGTTTTCTGTGGTTTCCCACTTCTCCTCCATGCAAATGCCGGGATGGTACCTAACTTACGGCCACGGCTGCTTCCTTCCCTCTTCGTTGTATATCCCTTGCAATCTTCTCATCCTTCCCATGGCCCCTGTTCAGCATATCAGGTGAGGCCACCTCGGCGATGAACTGGTCCTCCTTCTCACTTGTATCCCCCGACCTAAACTCTCAAGCTCTAGGACACTGCTCTTGAGGCGAAATAGGTGTGATCTCTCGCCAAGTCCGAGGGAAAAACCAACACTGGAGTGTAAACAGATTAAGAAAAGAAGAAGAAGACTTTTGAATTGTGCAGTATATTAGAATATACTGATATTATGTTTCGATATTACTTCGTTAGCCCTCCCGGTGGCCATGATCCTTAGGGCGTGCACCCTATATGGTGTGACACCGTGGTTAGCCGGTTCGAGTCCCGTTGGCGAAAAAATGTTCACCATCAGAATGTTGGCTAGCAGGCTACGATAGGTGGTGATATACAATTTCTAATCATTAAATTGCGTGCCAAAAGCCTCGATTCAGTTCCTAACTTCTCCGCAGTGCTCATATAGAGTGAGGACGTATGACGCTGTTGATGGTGAATCGTCCGTCGGATGAGGGCATGAAGCCTTGAGCAGAGCCTTTGGTGCTATTCGACAGGAGTAGGCTATGTGCCGGCACCGGGTTTCACTCTCTCCCTACTATCAAACATCACGCCAACCGGGTGAGTCGGCCGTGCGGTTAGGAGCGCGCAGCTGTGAGCTCGCATCCGGGAGATAGTGGGTTCGAACCCCACTGTCGGCAGCCCTGAAGATGGATGGTTTTCCGTGATTTCCCATTTTCACACCAGGCAAATGCTGGGGTTGTACCTTAATTAAGGTTACTGCCGCTTCCTTCCCATTCCAAAGCCTTTCCTGACCCATCGTCGCCATAAGACCTATCTTTGTCGGTGCGACGTAAAGCAACTAGCAAAAAAAAAAAAAAAAAAAAAAAAGAAAACATCACGCCATTCATTTCATCTCATTAACTCCTCTGATGAGGTTGACGTCAGGGAGGGCATCCGGTCGTAAAAATCTGCGAGGAAGATTCATCTCGCTTCTTACCCGACCCCGCAGAGAAACGGGATAGGGGTTGGATATACACACTGTATATGTTTATATGTTTTGTTATTTCAGTGGTTTAAAAATGATTAGTCATTGCTTTATATATTTGTGTTCTGTGCTATAGTACGCGCTACCCTCGTCAGCCGAGGTCACACGAGCATGGCTCTACCACCTCGGCTAGGCAGCGACCCTTGCCCCAACATATCATAAATCAGTGATTCTCACCTCTGTGGCAAAATGAAAGAAGTTGACTGGGGCGAGTGACGAAGAAGTATGGCCCAATACATTACTCCTGTTTGTTAATTACAGTTCATCAAAGAGGAGAACGTGCATCGTGTTGCGTTGACTCTAGCTAGCGAAACAGGATCTTCTCAGCGTTGACTACTGGGGAAGCTACCACCGCACAACACAACCGTACGCACCGCCAGGTCATACTCTCAAAGATGACATAAACAACTTCGCTATGCCGTGCGCCGCCAGCCAGACGCGACTTAATACAGGCTCACTAGGCATGTGTCTAGGGGCAGCGGCAAATTTTGGCTATATTTTTATTAGTACCTACAGTAATATTTCGGCATGTTTTGAATAATCACAAGTAAAAGTTGTTGCCTTAAATTATCGCTGATTTATTCTTAGAACAATACAGCACCTGTGTGTTTTACATTTCTAACCGCCCCATGCAGTTCAAGTGAAGGCCATCTGAGCCCAGATCTCCATCTCCTACCCAACAAATCTCACTCCCAGTTTCCCCACATACCCACGCCATAGTCTCATTTAAATCCCAGATCACAGAATGTATCCTCTTATACATTATCCCGCTGATAATAATTTACGCTCCCTTAAACTTCTTCCGCGATGCATAACCAGATCCCACATATCCTCATTTCACTTATTCCTGGATAACACTCCACCTTGGTTCCCTTTCCTCCACGTACTCTCCCCACATGCCTAACAATAGAGTCACCCATTACCAGAGCGTCAACCCCAAACACCTTCCGTTCTGTTCCCTTGTCTTCGCTGACGGTTGCAGAGCCCATTTTACCCTTCCTTTTGTCCTTCTCATGACCCTTTTCCACATTCCTCTTTCTATGCTCAACTCTACGTTTCCCGTTTCCCTTTCCTCTTACCTTCACCTCCACTGTAAACACTTTCGTGCTGCCCGTCTTCTATATGCTGTTCTATTTGTTGTAACTCATACTTATTTCTTATCGATATCTCTCCTTTACTCTCCCCCTGACTAAGTACCTTAGATCTCAATTTCCTTCCCCTTAATACATTACCCAGCCTGTCCTCTACATCTTCTCTCCTTCTTCCCCATATTGTCTACTTACCGTACCCTGTAAATTGCTTGAGGGAGACCTACATTCCCGTCCTTCGTTATAAGCCTAATTGCCTCCATCAATCTATCTCTTCACTCATATTTCTTAATACCCACTCACACATGCAGTATGTACATCTGCATCTCTCAAGCTTTCTCAAGACTTAATCCCTTTCTTTTTTACAGAAATATAAGTATAACTCAAATGTCAACAAAAATGAAGTAGGTATTGTGCGAATAAAAAACAAAGGAAAGAAATAAGACTCACGCTTTTGGCTCTGTCTGGAGAACCTTCATTCTGTATGATATTCCTCCTATCCGTATATATTTTTAGTAACCCTCTGGGCTGGAATGGTGGGGAATACTTTGTTTGGACCCTACGTGCTGGAAGGACGTCTCGATGGTAATAACCACTTCCTTGAAGATATATCTATTGCCCGGAGGTTACTCTCAATGTACAACCCAGCTTGCGATTTCAATTTGGTGATTATCTCTCCATTACTCCCGCCGTATTCGTTAATGGATGAACACGAACTATCCCGGAATCACACCACGGACTTCCGCTCCGGTGAAGGCCTACACAATCGCGTACGGAATGCTGTAGGTAACATCAGACGTTGTCCGTCCATCAGAAGGCGTTGTCAAGCGTAACAAATAGTGGTGGTGAGAACCTTGATGATAATAATGATAGTGCTGAACACTATGTGGGTGAGGAGGAGTCCAGAAATTGTAGTGTGGGAGACGATGTATGTGAAGGAAGTTCAGGAAGCAGTATATAAAGACATTAAGCAAATAGTCACAATGTGTGACAAAGGACAAAACCTCTTCATAATATACCTACTTGGGAGGAAGCAATACCAAGGACGATGATCAAGAGCGTTAAAATTGCACGAAGGCGTGGACTAATACAAGGTCTTTATTTATGCTTGGCAGGGACTTCATAGCTCGAACTTGGCCGCCGATGACAGGCCACTGCCGGCCGCTGGCGCGCGCGGTTTCCGGCACTTCTGCAGTTCCTAAGAGCTGAGCTTCGAGATAGTAGGGTGTTGAATGAAGCTACTGCGTACAGCATGTCGTATTGTATAGTGTTTTATTGTGATTTTGTATAACGCGTATATCTGCACAATACGAACATTAAGTGCAGAAAATCGTGTGCTAGGACAAGACGAAAGTTTCGAGCGAAATTTTTTAGGGAGACCCATTCCTATCAATCGGACAAAGAAAAAACAACTGGCCAAAAGATACAAACCTACAGGTCCAGTAAACAATAAAATAGACGTAAAGGTCGTTATCTCCTTACTGAAGCGTGTTTGGTACGAGGATCAAAAGTAAAAATCTGTGGCCCCTTCGTAGCCCAGATTTAACGGCATGTGTTTTTTATTTGTGGGGAATGTTAAAAAACTAGATGAACTTATAGACAATATAAGAGTTGCAATTACATCCATCAGTGCTGAAGAACTTGGTAGAGTAACCGAAAACTTCATTAGGAGATGCCGATTATTTTGCCAGCACATGGGAAACATTTTCAGTATAAACTGTAAAAATGGTGAGTATAATGCATGACACCTCCTCTGCGAACCATGTGACCTTGCCGCGGTGGGGAGGCTTGCGTGTCCCAATGATGCAGATAGCCGAGCCGCAGGTGCAACCATATCGGATGGGTATCTGTTGAGAGACCAGACTAACGAATGGTTCATCGAAAGGGGGTAGCAGCCTTTCGGTAGTTGCAGGGGCGGAAGTGTAGATGATTGACAGATACGGCCTTGTAATAATACTCAACAAGGCTTAGCTGTGTTGATACTGCTACACGGCTGAAAGCAACGGGAAAATACAGCCGTAATTACCTCCCGAGGACATGCAGCTCTCTCTGTATGAATGATGTACTGATGATGGCTTCCTCCCGGGTAAAATATTCCGGAGGTAAACTAGTCTCCTATTCGGATCTCCGGGTGAGGACTACACGAGAGGGGGCAATCATCAGGAAGATGGATACTGACATTCTGCGAGTCGGAGCGTGGAATGTTAGAAGTTTGAATCGTTGCGGTAGGTTAGAGAATCTGAAAAGGGAGATGGATAGGCTAAAGTTAGATGTAGTTGGTATAAGTGAAGTACGTTGGCAGAAGAACAAGATTTTTGGTCAGGCGACTACCGAATTACCAACACAAAATCAAACAGGGAAAATGCAGGAGTTGGTTTAATAATGAATAATAGGGCAGCGGGTAAGCTACTACGACCAGCACAGTGAAAGAATTATTGTTGTCAAGATAGACACCAAACCAATGCCCACCACAATAGTGCAAGTCTATATGCCTACTAGATCAGCGGATGATGAAGAAATCGAAAGAATATATGAGGAGATAGAAGATTTAATACAATATGTAAAAGGTGACGAGAATCTAATTGTGATGGGAGACTGGAATGCAGTGGTAGGCCAAGGAAGAGAAGGTAGTAAGTAGGAGAATTTTGATTGGGACAAAGGAACGAAAGAGGAAGTCGGCTGGTTGAATTCTGCACTGATCATAATTTAGTCCTTGCCAGTACTTGGTTCAAACACCACAAACGACGGTTGTATACGTGGTCGAGACCTGGAGACACTGGAAGGTATCAAATAGACTTCGTTATGATTAGGCAGAGATTCAGAAACCAGGTGTTGGATTGCAAAACTTTCCCAGGAGCAGACGTGGACTCTGACCACAACTTGTTGGTCATGAAATGCCATCTGAAGTTGAAGAAATTGAAGAGAGGAAAGAATGAAAAAAGATGGGATCTAGACAAGTTGAAAGAAACGAGTGTGAGGGATTGTTTCAAGGAACATGTTGCACAAGGACTAAATGAACAGGCTGAAGGAAACACTATAGAGGAAGAGTGGAGAGTCATGAAAAATGAAGTCAGTAGGGCTGCTGAAGAAATGTTAGGAAGGAAGAAAAGATCAACTAAGAATCAGTGGATAACTCAGGAGATACTAGACCTGATTGATGAACGACGAAAACACAAGAATGCTAGAAATGAAGGGGGCAGAAAAGAATACAGGCGATGAAAGAATGAAGTGGATAGAAAGTGCAAGATAGCTAAGGAAGAATGGCTGAAGGAGAAGTGCAAGGATGTCGAAGGCTGTATGGTCCTGGGAAAGGTAGATGCTGCATTCAGGAAAATCAAGGAAACCTTTGGAGAAAGGAAATCTAGTTGTATAAATATTAAGAGCTCAAATGGAAAGCCACTTCTAGGGAAAGAAGACAAAGCAGAAAGATGGCAGGAGCATATCCAACAGTTGTATGAAGGTAAAGATGTAGATAATTTGGTTCTGGAACATGAAGAGGCTGTTGATGCTGATGAAATGGGAGACCCAATTTTGAGGTCAGAGTTTGACAGGGCTGTGAGTGACCTAAATAAGAACAAGGCACCTGGAATTGATGACATTCCCTCTGAATTACTGACTGCCTCAGGAGAAACCGGCATGACAAGGTTATTTCATTTAGTGTGCAAGATGCATGAGACAGGAGAAGTCCCATCCGATTTTCGGCAGAATGTTGTTATACCTATTCCCAAGAAAGCCGGTGCTGACAGGTGTGAAAACTACCGCACCATTAGTTTAGTATCTCATGCCTGCAAAATTTTAACGCGTATTATTTACAGAAGAATGGAAAAACAAGTTGAAGCTGAGTTGGGAGAAGATCAATTTGGCTTCAGAAGAAATGTAGGAACACGTGAAGCAATTCTGACTTTACGTCTGATCTTAGAGGATCGACTCAAGAAGGACAAGTCCACGTACATGGCATTCGTAGATCTAGAAAAGGCATTCGATAATGTTGATTGGACCAAGCTATTTATGATTCTGAAGACGATAGGGATCAGATACCGAGAACGAAGAATTATCTACAATCTGTATAAAAATCAGTCTGCAGTGATAAGAATCGAGGGGTTTGAAAAAGAAACAGCAATCCAGAAAGGAGTGAGGCAAGGCTGCAGTTTGTCCCCTCTCCTTTTCAATGTTTACATAGAACAGGCAGTGAAGGAAATCAAAGAGAAATTTGGAAAGTTAATCACAGTCCAAGGAGAGGAAATCAAAACCTTGAGATTTGCCGATGATATTGTTATTTTATCTGAGACTGCAGAAGATCTCGAGAAGTTGCTGAATGGTATGGATGCAGTCTTGGGTAAGGATTACAAGATGAAAATAAATAAGTCCAAAACAAAAGTAATGGAGTGCAGTCGAACGAAGGCAGGTGATGTAGGAAATATTAGATTAGGAAATGAAGTCTTAAAGAAAGTAGATGAATATTGTTACTTGGGTAGTAAAATAACTAACGATGGCAGAAGTAAGGAGGACATAAAATGCAGACTAGCACAAGCAAGGAAGAGCTTTCTTAAGAAAAGAAATTTGCTCACTTCAAACATTGATATAGGAATTAGAAAGATGTTTTTGAAGACCTTCGTGTGGAGCGTGGCATTGTATGGAAGTGAAACATGGACGATAACTATTTCAGAAAGAAAGAGAATAGAAGCTTTTGAAATGTGGTGTTACAGAAGAATGCTGAAGGTGAGATGGATAGATCGAATCACGAATGAAGAGATACTGAATCGAATTGGTGGGAGAAGATCGATTTGGCTAAATTTGACGAGAAGAAGAGATAGAATGATAGGACACATCTTAAGAC
This sequence comes from Anabrus simplex, assembly GCF_040414725.1. Classification (NCBI taxonomy): domain Eukaryota; kingdom Metazoa; phylum Arthropoda; class Insecta; order Orthoptera; family Tettigoniidae; genus Anabrus; species Anabrus simplex. Next base: position 339,803,528 of record NC_090268.1, on the reverse strand, counting down.
ACCCAGGACTTGTTCAGTTGGTTTTTGAAGGAAGTGTAGGTGGTAAGAACGGTAGGGGTAGACCAAGGTATGAACATGACAAGCAGATTAGAGCAGATGTAGAATGCAATAGTTACGTAGAAATGATAATGTTAGCACAGGATAGGGTGTCATGGAGAGCTGCATCAAACCAGTCTATGGACTGATGAGTCAAACAACAATGCATGACAATGATTTTTGAGCATAAACTGTAAACATGGTGAGTAAAATGCATGATAATGATTTTGAGCACCGTATTCTGCCGTACATACGCACGCGCGGTAGCCGGCAACTGAACCGTCGCTGGCGGCCAAGGTCGAGCTAGAAAGTCCCTGCCAAGCATAAATAAAGACCCTGTATATATAAATTGCGTAGCTTTAATTCTTATGCATATTTTTAATGTGTTAGACTCTGGTAATTGGAGTAAACGTGACAACAGCGCTTAGCAGCTTGGCCGGTCGGCACCTGTCCACAAACAGCCTTTGTTTTAGGCGTACTCTTCAACAGCCTGCCCGCAAATTGCAGTACGATAACGTCTCGTACACACCTACTGTTCACACTTGCGCTTAAATTGGGAGTGTTATGTGAGTTGTAATCGTGCAGGCGAAGAGGAAAGTTGTATAGTAGGGTTGGGCAGGCCGGAACATTCACTTGTTCCGCAACATTAGGAGCTTGAGGCGGAGTGTTTCGGTACAGAGTGCCGGGACACGGGACACAGGACTGTAACTGCGTCCTAGAGAGAACTTCGAGAGGCAACAGGACATGCTCCGCTTCAGATGGAATGTGCCTGAACCGAACGTGCTGTGTCAAGGCCGCACTTAGTTGGCCTTGGCTGTGTCTGCCTGTCGATACCGGCTGTGTGTCGCCCTGTGCTGGAGTGTCAACATTTTTTCATCCAGTTATATCTTTAATTCCAAAGCGATGACATATTTTTCTTGGGCTTAAAATTTTCCTTAAAGTCCAAATTAATGTTTAACATAAATCCCCGAGAAAGTGTTGAGGGAAATTTTCGAGATATTGAAGAAAGTAAATGGAAGTTGAGAGGGAAGGAATTAGAAGTGCAGAGAGCATAACAGCACGAAAGTACATCAATGTTTTCATCCGGTTATATTTTTAATTCCAAAGCGACGACCTATATTTTCCTTGGGCTTAACGGTTTCCTTAAAGTCCAAATTAATTTTTAACGTCAATCCCCGAGAAAGTGTTGAGGGAAATTTTCGAGATATTGAAGAAAGTAAATGGAAGTTGAGAGGGAAGGAATTAGAAGTGCAGAGAGCATAACAGCACGAAAGTACAACAATGTATTCATCCAGTTATATTTTTAATTCCAAAGCGATGACCTATATTTTTCTGGGGCTTAAAAGTTTCCTTAAAGTCCAAATTAATTTTAACGTCAATCCCCGAGGAATTGTTCAGGGAAATTTTCGAGATATTGAAGAAAGTAAAGGGAAGTTGAGAGAGAAGGAATTAGAAGTGAAGAGAGCATAATAGCACGAAAGTACAACACTGTATTCATCCAGTTATATTTTTAATTCCAAAGCGATGACCTATATTTTTCTGGGGCTTAAAAGTTTCCTTAAAGTCCAAATTAATTTTTAACGTGAATCCCCGAGGAAGTGTTGAGGAAAATGTTCGAGATATTGAAGAAAGTAAAGGGAAGTTGAGAGGGAAGAAATTCGAAGTGCAGAGAGCATAACAGCACGAAAGTACAACATTGCATTCATCCAGTTATATTTTTAATTCCAAAGCGATCACCTATATTTTTCTTGGGTTTAAAAGTTTCGTTAAAGTCCAAATTAATTTTTAACGTCAATCCCCGAGAAAGTGTTGAGGGAAATTTTCGAGATAGTGAAGAAAGTAAATGGAAGTTGAGAGGGAAGGAATTAGAAGTGCAGAGAGCATAACAGCACGAAAGTACAATGTATTCATCCAGTTATATTTTTAATTCCAAAGCGATAACCTATATTTTTCTTAGGCTTAAACGTTTCCTTAAAGTCCAAATTAATTTTTACGTCAATCCCCGAGGAAGTGTTGAGGAAAATTTTCGAGATATTGAAGAAAGTATATGGAAGTTGAGAGGGAAGGAATTAGAAGTGCAGAGAGAGCATAACAGCACGAAAGTACAACAATGTATTCATCCAGTTATATTTTTAATTCCAAAGCGATAACCTATATTTTTCTTAGGCTTAAAAGTTTCCTTAAAGTCCAAATTAATTTTTAACGTCAATCCCCGAGGAAGTGTTGAGGGAAATTTTCGAGATATTGAAGAAAGTAAATGGAAGTTGAGAGGGAAGAAATTCGAAGTGCAGAGATCATAACAGCACGAAAGTACAACAATGTATTCATCCAGTGATATTTTTAATTCCAAAGCGATGACCTATATTTTTCTTGGGCTTAACAGTTTCTTTAAAGTCCAAATTAATTTTTGACGTTAATCCCCGAGAAAGTGTCGAGGGAAATTTTCGAGATATTAATTACTCAGTAATTACTCACAATACAGGCCAATACATTCAATTGGTGAAAATATTCATAAATTGGTTACTTTTAAACACCTGCACTGCCATTGTAACCGTGTTATGTGTATTTTATATTGACCGGAAAAATCTTAACCTAAAAGCAGCCTTTAAACGTGATTATTGGGCGCGAATTTCAGTGTTCCGACTGTTCGTTCACGTTCCCTGCAGCTTTATGCTGGACCATGGCCATAACTACACACAGGCACACACCGCACAGCACGTTCCGTACAGGCACATTCCCACTGGCGCGGAGCATGTAATGCTGCCTCTCGAAGTTCTCTCTACACTGCGCAGTTACAATCCCGCGTCCCGTGCGCCCGCTGCACAGTTCAGCTAGTAGGCGAAGGGCAGTGCATAGTGGCGCTTCTGACGGGACAGCAAGTCAGTGTCTCCGGTTCGCTTGAGAATGTTTCGGAACAATTGACAATCGGTGTTCTGAAACAGCGGAACATAACTGTGCACCGGCACAGTGTGTCGAAACAGGGACATAGTGCCCAACCATATTGTGTAGTAAGCGAGTGCTGACATGGGGATCGCTATTCAGCAGTACCGAGTGGCGACAGGTCGTTGGTATAGGCGAGGAAGGCTCGTCTTACGTGCTACATAATACAGTAACGGGCAGCAGGTGGGGTTCACCACAATTTTGATGGCAGCCTCGGTAGTGGCGGTGCTGTTGGTCATTGGGAGCGTGGAAATGAACCCTGGATGCGGTCCTACTGGTGCCGTTGGGTGGGAACAACTGAAAAACTTAGCAGAAATTCCCAAGAACGTTTGCCAATCATAACAGACCAGAAAGCTTCTACAGGTGCATCAGCTAGTGAATAATGTATATGAAAGTACCTACTACGTAAATATTGTGAGCATATTCATTCAAAAATGTTCGCTCAGTTGTGGTATAATGTCATTAAGGATTTCACGGCCGTAGATAAACAAATCGTAGTTATAAGAACATTTTGGGTTATTAAGATAATGGAGAAATCGATTCGAGCACTGATAAAGATACAAAGGAAAGCACCACGATTTGTTCTGGGTGATTTCCAACAAAAGAATAGTGTTACGAAGGTGTTGTAAACTTTGGGATGGGAAGACTCGGAAGTAAAAAGATGAGCTGCTCGACTAAGCGGCATATTCAAAGCTGTCGGTGGAGATATGACGTGGCTAATAAATTCATAATATGAAGATAAATTTGGAATCCAAGAAAGGAAAATGGGGCGAATATGTGTTTATAGGAAGAGGAATTAAGAATTGTAATAATGTTCGAAAATCTTTTAACTTCTTTGAAATAATTTAAGAAAAGACTAGGTACGAAAACCAAAAGCGAATGTACCACCTAGGAGACAGCCCTAAATGCATTACAATGGTGATTCATGAGAATCTCTCCTCCTCTATCAGGTTAGCAACCTTCATTTACAGACTAGGAGGAATTAGGTAAACCTGGTAGGAAATCTGCCACCTAGGAGATGGTCCCAAATATAGATCAGTGATGATTGATTAGGACTGTGTAGACGGTCTGCTTGTGCAAGGCATTGTCTTCGAATAGTGTGCCAGTCTAAACGACGAGGTCAGTGACACGCTGTGGACGAAACACTGCACTCACAGGTTCTTATTGCTGTGATAATTTTGTTACTCGGCCATAAAAGCCTTAATTGGCAACTTTAATAATGTTCGAGAGTTAATCCGCCTGTCAGTATCATGTCATTTTATTTCAATATCGTACATATACACTAATGAGCAATTGAACTAGTCATAGCTGCCGTTTCATTGTGGCTAGAATGTCAGTACCAGACGTATATGACACTTAGTAGGGGAAAAAAAGCCGAGCTGACGCAGGGGCTAATGTGCAAAATGGCGGCTATACACGGACTCTTATGGGACCAACTCTAGGGAGCTGGCGCAGGGCAAGTGTGCAAGATGGCCCCCACACGCTATCCACTTCTTTTTTTGCTAGGGGCTTTACGTCGCACCGACATAGATAGGTCTTATGGCGATGATGGGATAGGAAAGGCCGTGGCCTTAATTAAGGTACAGCCCCAGCATTTGCCTGGTGTAAAAATGGGAAACCACGGAAAACCATCTTCAGGGCTGCCGATATTGGAATTCGAACCTACTATCTCCAGGATGCAAGCTCACAGCCGCGCGCCTCTACGCGCACGGCCAACTCGCCCGGTCAATCCACCTCTAGTCACGCGCTACGGCCTCTGACACCCTAAGACAATACAATGTCGTCATCTTATGCAATACTGTCGAAAAAGGCTACTAAAAGGGAACCTGACTTGCGAGAGCATGGGTTAGCGAACCCGGGGTCTTTAGCTGAGTCAAGTCACGATGTGTTCTAAGCTGTTGTCTATCTAACTTCCCTTGGCCAACTCTTGTGGGGACACTTCATTCCGAGGTGGTTGGGGTTGAGCAGATTGAAGCTCCTCCAGGGGCACCCTTGCCTTATGTAGGAGCCGAACAACCTGTGCTGTTGTTGTGTCTGCATTGGCGAACTAGGGGTCTTTAGCTGAGTCTAGACATGTTGTGGGCTAAGCTCTCGTCTATCTAACCTTCGACTACAGTAAATGTGGAGACATGCACATCTCAGCAGAAAAAGAATGACTTTGCGAGCTAAGCTGTATTTCCCGATCTGGTGTAGTGAAGGAATACCGACAATGTATTATGACGTAACACACCTCACTTGAGAGAACTCTGGGTTTTAAGCTGCAGGTCAAAGCTTGTTAGGGGGAAGGGGGGGGGGGCTAACTTGAACTAGAGGCCTAGCTGGGTAAAGGTCCTCCAGAGGCACCCTTGCCTTAGGCAGGAGTCGAGCAACCTGCGGTGTTGTTGTGTCTACATTGGTGAACTCGGGGTCTTTAACTGAGTCTAGACATGTTATATGGTAAGCTGTCGTCTATCTAGCCTCCTCAGCGAACTCTTGTGAGGCACCTCCGCCCTAGTGGAGCAGAGTAAAGGCTACTTCTAAGGATTCAAACGTGGAGTTGACATAAACTGAAAACTAAAGAGCTTAAGTGCAATTCAAATATCCTCACCCTGATTGAAATGTGTATACGATGAAGGTGTACTGACTACAGTAAATGTAGAGACATGTAAATCTCAGCAGAAAAAGAATGACTTTGCCAGCTAAGCTGTATTTCCCGATCCGGTGTAGTGAAATAATGCCGACAATGTGTTATGACGCAAGACATCTGACTTGAGAGAATTGTAGGTCTTTAGCTACAGGTCAAAGCTTGTTAGCGGTGACGTTACTACAGTTCTCGCTACTATGATGACGTTACTCTCAGGCCTAACTCTACAGAGCTACTTCGGGGGCTTACAACTTGTAACTTATGATCTATAGAACCAAGCGCTACGATATCTGACAGCTATACATAAGCTCTTATGGAGAAAGCTGGCCCAGGGGAGACATAGGACTTAAGGAGACGGCCTAGGGGCGAATGCACAAGTTGGCGGCCATGTGCAACTTCTAGTGCTAGGTTCCCCGAGGCAAGATGGCGGCTATACATAGGTTCTTATGGAGAAAGCTGGTCAAGGGGGAATATAGGACTTAAGGAGACGGCCTAGGGGTGACTACACAAGGTGGCGACTATGTGCAGCTTCCTAGTGCTAGGGTCTCCGAGGCAAGATGGCGGCTATACGTAGGCACTTTTGGAGAAAGCTGGCCCAGGGGAGACTTAGGATTTTAGGAGACGGCCGAGGGGCGATTGCGCAAGATGGCGACGATGTGCAGCTTCCTAGTGCTAGGGTCCCCGAGGCAAGGTAGCGGCTGTACATAGGCTCTTACTGAGAAAGCTGGCCTGTGGGAGACATAGGAATTAGGGAGGCGGCCTAGGGTCGATTGCGCAAGATGGCGACCATGAGCAACTTCCTAGTGCTAGGTTCCCCGAGGCAATATGGTGGCTATAAATAGGCTCTTATGGAGAAAGCCGGCCCAGGGGAGACATAGGACTTAAGGAGACGGCCTAGGGGCGACTGCACAAGATGGCGACCATGTGCAGCTTTCTAGTGCTACGGTCTCCGAGGCAAGATGGCGATTATACATGGGCTTTTATGGAGAAAGCTGGCCCAGGGGAGATACAACTTAAGGAGACGGCCTAGCGGCAAATGCGCAAGTGGCGGCCTCGTACAAGTTCCTAGTGCAAGGGTCCTTGAGGCAAGATGGTTACTATACGTTGGTTATATGAGACTAACTTTAAGGAGATGGAAGAGGGGCTAATGGCGGTACATTGTTCTTATAGGCCAAACTCTACAGAACAGCCTTAGGGGCTTACTACTTGTAACTTATGACTTATTAGTTTGATCAGCCTGACATTCGAGAACTGAGGCAAGGACTACTATGCATGATAGCTACTATACTGTATTCGTTTAGACTTAACTAGAGGGTCGCCTCAGGGGCTCACAACTTGTAACTTATGACCTACTAGTATGATCAGCCTGACATTCGATAACTGAGGCAAGGGGGACTATAAAAAATGGCTGCCATACTCTATTCGTATAGACCTTAACTAGAGAGCTCCCTCATGGGCTCACAACGTTTTACTTATGACCTATTAGTTTTATCAGCTTGACATTCCAGAATGCGGCAAGGGCTCTATGTGAGATGCTCTATTCGTATAGATCTAACTGCAGAGCTACCTCACGGGCTCACAATTTATAACTTATGACCTATTAGTTACGACCTATTAGTTTTATCAGCCTGAAATTCGAGATGTCGGATACACAATGGTTACCGTCTAGAACATGGTAAGTTAAGAAAAACATTTAAGAGTCAAAGAGCAAATTTGGGGATTAAGTGCAAAATGTCAAATATCTTGAAAACGGTGCGTCGTAGAACAAAACGGACAAAAGTTTAGCCCCCTATCACCTCAGGACCGTCTGTCTGGTACATGATAGCATAAGATAAAAGTGGCCTAAAGATAGGATCAACTATCTGCCTGGAACATGATAGCATAAGAAAAAGTGAGCTAACAATGGGATCAACGGTCGGTTTCTACTTAGACCCTTTGACATCGGTCTGCTTTAGCATGTTATGTTGTGTCTTGGAACAACTTTCCTAACTTGATCTGTTCTTGCCATGGCATAGGTCATTAGGCACAACGGTACGAGTCATCAAATTGCGGCTTAAATGCAAAATGTCAAATATCTCAAAAACGGTACGTCGTAGAGCAAAACGGACAAAATTTTAGCCCTCTAATTACGTGGTACGTCCTGTCCAGAACATGACGGCTTAAGAAAAAGTGACGAAGTGACCTAATGATTTGATCAACGGTGCGCAAGATGGCCGCTATACAGAGGCTCTTACGGGGCTAACTCCTGGGATCTGGGCCAGGAGCAAATGCCCAAGAAGGCTGCTATATATAGGCTCTCATGGAAAAAGCTGGCTCAGGATAGGATAGGTGGTATACATATGACATAAGGAGATGGCCTAGGGACTAATGCGTAAGATGGCGGCCGCGTGCAACTTCCTAGTGCTAGGATCCCCGAGGTAAGATGGCCGCTAGACATTGGTTATTTGAGGCTAACTTTAAGGAGATGGACCAAGAGCTAATGGTGATACATTGTTGTTACTGACCTAACTCCACAGAGCTACATCAGGGGCTCACAACTTGTCACTTATGACCTATTAGTTTTATCAGCCTGACTTTAGGGAACTGAGGCAAGGGCTACCATGCAAGATGACTGTAATACTCTATTCGTTTAGACTTAACTACAGATCTGATTAGGGCTTGCAACTTGTAACTTATGACCTATTAGTTTTACCAGCCTAACTTTCGGGACTGGGGCAAGGGCTACTATGCAAGATGGATGCTATTCTCTATTCGTATAGACTTAACTAGAGAACAGCCTCAGGGGCTCACAACTTGTGACTTTTGTACGACGATTGTCTCTCCCTACACCAGCTAGACAAGACATCCTATCTAATTGTGCAGGCTTAACCTCACGCTTATCAGGTGTTAACCAACCCGCTTGCCTTTCCTTCACCACGAGTTTAGCAGCTAAACCTTGTAGTATTAGAACTAGGGAGATGATGTAAGACTTAATGCATATGCTATATTAATCATGGGCAAAAGGGCAAAGGGGTTAAAGGGATCCTCCTCCTCAATCGTATGGAAAAAGGGCTGAATGGCTAATGGGCTAAAGGTCTCCTCCTCCTTATCCGTGTGGCCAAAGAGCTGACGTGCTAAAGGGCTAATGGCCTAAAGGGCTTCTACTCCTCATCCGTATGGCAAAAGTGCTGAAGGGCTGCAGGACTAAAGTGCTAAAGGGTTAATAATCTACAGGGCTAAAGGAAAAATCCCGACGGGTAAAGTGTAGGAGGGAAATTAGAAGGAGGAATAGGAGGAGCCCTTTAGTCCGTTAGCCCTTTCGCCATACGGATAAAGAGGAGGAGCCCTTTAGCCTTTCTGCCCTTTTGCCATACGGATGAGGAGGAGGAGCCCTTTAGCCCGTTAGCCTTTTAGCCCATTAGCTTGTGCTTGTTGTTTAAAGGGGTCTAACATCGAAATCGAAGGTCATCAGCCCTAGCCCATTAGCATTTTAGCCCTTTTTACCCTTTTGCTACTAAGCCTTTTTTCCCCTTTTGTCCTTTAGCCATATTGTCTTAATGCGGTTGCTCAGCTCCAAGACATAAGGTCGCCTTTCAGCGTTACGCCTGATGAATAAAGCATATGAATTAGGTCTTACATCATCTCCCTAGTTCTAATACTACAAAGTGTAGCTGCTAAACTCGTGGTGGGGACGGGCAAGCGGCTAAGTTAACACCTGATCAGCCTGAGATTAACCCTGCACAGTTAGCTAGGATGTAAAGTTATGTCCTAGCTGGTGTAGGGAGGGACAATCGTACGAAAGTTACAAGTTGTGAGCCCTCGAGGCTGCTCTCTAGTTATGTCTATACGAATAGAATATCGCATCCATCTTGCATAGTAGATAAATCTAATAGGTCATAAGTTTGACCCATGCTTAAATGGCATGTTCACGAATGTGACGTTTCTCATATGCATATGGCTTCTTACGGCCTCTATTCCTATGACTTATGTATTTCTGGTAATGTACTAGAGAGGACAGCACCCTCAGTTGTAAACCCAGAAGATCGTTCATTTTACGAGAGGAGTTCTATTATCTCTTTGAAGCGACTCTTTGCCTTGTTTATGTGAGAGGTAATAACAATTGAGGCCGCGCTGATCGAAGTAGCCTTTCTGTGTTTTAAATGGGTTTTTAATATATTCAAGCTTGGCCCATACATGCATGTTGCCTTTTATTTTGACCATTGATATTACAGGTATGTTGATCTTGGTTCTCGTTTTTGGTATTGTGATGATTCATAACTTTCCATTCATAGTAGATTGCAATGCATCTTTTCTGCTCCACTGCATGGAAATGCCGCGTGTGTGTGGTTGTTATTGTGATCATGAAATGTTGGTAACTGGGTCTCAGATTGATTCTATTTGTGTGCTCTGCGTTCTATGGTACTTTACCATCAGATGTGTTTATGCCCTCCGTCTCGACTTAAAGTTACATTCTTGTCGTACGAAGCGCGTGACCTGATGGATTTGAGCACGGGTGACTTTCAATCCCGTAGAAAAATTGTTTGCGTGGTGCACGCTGCTGCTCTGTATATGCGAGACCTGTTGTGTGTGGCCATGTGAGTCACGCTATATAAATTTATTTTGACATTAGTAACTGGAACGGCCGTTCATATTGCTTCCAGATACCTTCATATGTATCAATGCTTGGATGTGTGTTGCTGAGCGAGGGGAGAGGAAGATGCTATGTCGATCGGCCCCATTTGCATTTTTAGTCTGGTGTCTGTACCTTATGTTTTTCTGGGTACAGTTTTATTTATCCTTGCCATGTCTCTGTCTTGGACGTTTGCTAGCTCGGGAGACCGCCATGTTTTCTTTCATATATTTAGGATATGTGCAAGCCTGTGATACTCTGTGATTTTATTATTGTTCGCTTGGTGCAGAAATGTTTCTCTCTGTCCCATCCCGATTTCGGCTTTTGATTTTTACCTGCTCGGTTTTATCTCTGTGACGCGTGGGTCTTTGTCTGCTATGGGTATTGTTGAGTGGATAATGGAGTGAGAAGAGTCGTGTTATGAATGAGACGTATCTCGTAAAAAGGACGACCTAAATTGGGCCGTGATAATGATAATAAAATTGGCATATGATGTAATGGAGGTATTTCTGAGACGGTTAGCTTGTAATTATATCTGTTTGGGTCTTGAAATAATAGTAATGCTGCGCTCACGCGTCGAGGTGATGACATTCATTCGGGAAGGTACGTTTATGTAAATATCCACTTGGATTTTTTTAAATTATTGGCTTCCTTTTTCTTGTTTAATGTTTTTTCTTTAATTTTATCTTATCAATAAACCCTCATTTAATTTATTCTGCATTTCATTGATTGTAGTATTTGGTTCATATCCTTATTCAGCAACAATGAGGGTCATTTCCAGCTCAAGGCTGTGTTCTCTTAGCTTTTCCTAGTCGCGCTTCAGCCTCAGTTTTCCCTATGTGTGTGTTACGTTTGGTGTTATATTTTTATACATTATCGCTGAGGGAGTTAGGGTTCGGCACAAGTTACAAGTTGTGAGTCCCTAAAACAGCCCTCTATTTAGGTCTATTCGAATTGAGTATAGCATCCATCTTGCTTAGTAGCCCTTGCCTCAGTTCCCGAAAGTTAGGCTGGTAAAACTAATAGATCATAAGTTACAAGTTGTAAGCCCTAAGGCAGCTCTCTAGTTAGGTCTACCGAGCTCGATAGCTGCAGTCGCTTAAGTGTGGCCAGTATCCGGTATTCGGGAGATAGTGGGTTCGAACCCCACTGTCGGCAGCCCTGAAGACGGTTTTCCGTGATTTCCCATTTTCACACCAGGCAAATGCTGGGGCTCTACCTTAATAAGGCCACGGACGCTTCCTTCCAACTCTTAGCCCTTTCCCGTCCATCGTCACCGTAAAACCTATCTGTGTCGGTGCGACGTAAAGCAACTTGCAAAAAAAGTTATGTCTAAACGAATAGAGTTTTACAGTCATCTTGCATGGTAGCCCTTGCCCCAGTTCCCGAAAGTCAGGCTGATAAAACTAATAGGTCATAAGTGACAAGTTGTGAGCCCCTGATGTAGCTCTGTGGAGTTAGGTCAGTAACAACAATGTATCACCATTAGCTCTTGGTCCATCTCCTTAAAGTTAGCCTCAAATAACCAATGTCTAGCGGCCATCTTACCTCGGGGGTCCTAGCACTAGGAAGTTGCACGCGGCCGCCATCTTACGCATTAGTCCCTAGGCCATCTCCTTATGTCATATGTATACCACCTATCCTATCTTGAGCCAGCTTTCTCCATGAGAGCCTATGTATAGCAGAAACCTTGCGCATTTGTCGGTGGCCCAGGTCCCAGGAGTTAGCCCCATAAGAGCCTCTGTATAGCGGTCATCTTGCGCACCGTTGATCAAATCATTAGGTCACTTTTTCTTAAGCCACCATGTTCTGGACAGGCCGTACCACATTATTAAATGGCTAAAATTTTGTCCGTTTTACTCTTCGACGTACCGTTTTCGAGATATTTGACATTTTGCATTTAAGCCGAAATTTGATGACTCGAACCGTTGTGCCTAATGACCTATGCCATGGCAAGAACAGATCAAGTTAGGCAAGTTGTTCCAAGACACAACATAACATGCTAAAGCGGACCGATGTCAAAGAGTCTAAGTAGAAACCGAACCATTCATTCCATTGTTAGCTCACTTTTTCTTATGCTATCATGTTCCAGGCAGATAGTTGATCCCATTTTAGGTCACTTTTATCTTATGCTATCATGTTCCAGACAGGCGGTCCTGAGGTGATAGGGGGCTAACATTTTGTCCGTTTTTTTCTACGACGCACCGTTTTCGAGATATTTGACATTTTGCATTTAAGCTCCATATTCGCTTTCTGACTCTTAAATGTTTTTCTTAAATTATCGTGTTCTAGACGGTAACCATTGTGTATACGGCATCTCGAATAAAAGGCTGATAAAACTAATAGGTCATAAGTTACAAGTTGTGAGCCCCTGAGGTGGCTCTGCAGTTAGGTCTATACGAATGGAGCATAGCAGCTATCTTGCATAGCAGCTCTTACCGCATTTTCGAATGCCAGGCTGATAAAACTAATAGGTCATAAGTTACAAGTTGTGAGCCCCTGAGGGAGCTCTCTAGTTAAGGTCTATAGGAATAGAGTATAGCAGTCATCTTGCATAGCAGCCATTGCCTCAGTTATCGAATGTCAGGCTGATGAAACTAATATGTCATAAATTAAAAGTTATGAGCCCCTGAGGCGACCCCTAGTTAAGTGTAAACGAATACAATATAGCAGCCATCTTGCATAGTAGCCCTTGCCTCAATTCTCGAATGTCAGGCCGATCAAACTAATAAATCATAAGTTACAAGTAGTAAGCCCCTATGGCTGCAATGTAGAGTTCGGCCTATAAGAACAATGTACCGCCATTAGCTTCTGGTCCATCTCCTTAAATTTAGTCTCATATAACCAATGTATAGCAACCATCTTGCCTCGAGGACGCTAGCACTAGGAAGTTGTACGCGGCCTCCATCTTGCGCAATAACTCCTAGGCCGTCTCCTTAAGCCCTATATCTCCCCTGGACCAGCTTTCTCCATACGAACCTATGTATAACCGCTATTTTTGCCTCGGAGACCATACCACTAGGAAGTTGCACAGGGTCGTCACCTTTCGCAATCGTCCCTAGGCCGTCTCCGTATGTCCTATGTCTCCCCTGGGACAGCTTTATCCATAAAAGCCTATGTATAGCCGCCATCTTGCCTCGGGGACCCTAACACTGGGAAGTTGCACAGGGTCGCCATCTTGCGCAATCGTTCCTAGGCCGTCTCCTTAAGTCCTATGTCTCCCCTGGGCCAGCTTTCTCCAAAAGTGCCTACGTATAGCCGCCATCTTGCCTCGGAGACCCTAGCACTAGGAAGCTGCACATAGTCGCCACCTTGTGTAGTCACCCCTAGGCCGTCTCCTTAAGTCCTATGTCTCCCCTGGGCCGGCTTTCTCCATAAGAGCCTATTTATAGCCACCATATTGCCTCGGGGAACCTAGCACTAGGAAGTTGCTCATGGTCGCCATCTTGCGCAATCGACCCTAGGCCGCCTCCCTAATTCCTATGTCTCCCACAGGCCAGCTTTCTCAGTAAGAGCCTATGTACAGCCGCTACCTTGCCTCGGGGACCCTAGCACTAGGAAGCTGCACATCGTCGCCATCTTGCGCAATCGCCCCTCGGCCGTCTCCTAAAATCCTAAGTCTCCCCTGGGCCAGCTTTCTCCAAAAGTGCCTACGTATAGCCGCCATCTTGCCTCGGAGACCCTAGCACTAGGAAGCTGCACATAGTCGCCACCTTGTGTAGTCACCCCTAGGCCGTCTCCTTAAGTCCTATATTCCCCCTTGACCAGCTTTCTCCATAAGAACCTATGTATAGCCGCCATCTTGCCTCGGGGAACCTAGCCGCCAACTTGTGCATTCGCCCCTAGGCCGTCTCCTTAAGTCCTATGTCTCCCCTGGGCCAGCTTTCTCCATAAGAGCTTATGTATAGCTGTCAGATATCGTAGCGCTTGGTTCTATAGATCATACGTTACAAGTTGTAAGCCCCCGAAGTAGCTCTGTAGAGTTAGGCCTGAGAGTAACGTCATCATAGTAGCGAGAGCTGTAGAAACGTCACCGCTAACAAGCTTTGACCTGTAGCTAAAGACCTACAATTCTCTCAAGTCAGATGTCTTGCGTCATAACACATTGTCGGCATTATTTCACTACACCGGATCGGGAAATACAGCTTAGCTCGCAAAGTCATTCTTTTTCTGCTGAGATTTACATGTCTCCACATTTACTGTAGTCAGTACACCTTCATCGTACACACATTTCAATCAGGGTGAGGATATTTTAATTGCACTTAAGCTCTTTAGTTTCCAGTTTATGTCAACTCCACGTTTGAATCCTTAGGAGTAGCCTTTACTCTGCTCCACTAGGGCGGAGGTGCCTCACAAGAGTTCGCTGAGGAGGCTAGATAGACGACAGCTTAGCATATGACATGTCTAGACTCAGTTAAAGACTCCGAGTTCACCAATGTAGACACAACAACACCGCAGGTTGCTCGACTCCTGCCTAAGGCAAGGGTGCCTCTGGAGGACCTTTACCCAGCTAGGCCTCTAGTGCAATTTCCCCCCACCCCCGAGCTGTAGTAACGTCACCGCTAACAAGCTTTGACCTGTAGCTTAAAACCCAGAGTTTTCTCAAGTGAGGTGTGTTACGTCATAATACATTGCCAGTATTCCTTCACTACACGAGATCGGGAAATACAGCTTAGCTCGCAAAGTCATTCTTTTTCTGCTGAGATGTACATGTCTCCACATTTACTGTAGTCGAAGGTTAGATAGACGAGAGCTTAGCACACAACATGTCTAGACTCAGCTAAAGACCCCCTAATTCACCAATGCAGACACAACAACAGCACAGGTTGTTCGGCTCCTACCTAAGGCAAGGGTACCCCTTGGAGGAGCTTCAATCTGCTCAACCCCAACTACCCCGGAATGAAGTGTCCCCACAAGAGTTGGCCAGGGGAAGTTAGATAGACAACAGCTTAGAACACATCACGCCTAAACTCAGCTAAATACCCCGAGTTCGCTAACTCATGCTCTCTCAAGTAGGTGTCCCTTTTAGTAGGCTCTTTCGATAGTATTGCATAAGATGACGACATCCTATTGTCTCAGGGTGTCAGAGATCGTAGCGCGTGGCTAGATGTGGTTTGCGCGTGGGGCCCATCTTGCACACTTGCCCTGCACCAGCTTCCCAGTGTTAGTCCCATAAGTGTCCGTGTACAGCCGCCATCTTGCACATTAGTCCCTGCGCCAGCTCCGGCTCTTTTTCCCTACTACTCTAACACCTCAAACGTCGTGCAGTCAATGGAATTTCCACGGACCAATGTGTCAAGAGTGTGGCGTGAGTACCTATATCCGGAAGAAATCACCGCTGCCAAGATCAAATGTCGTGATGCACAGCGTGTTAATGACAGGGGCCACCGTCGTATAGTTTGGATGGTCAGAGTGGATAGACGGTCTACAAAGCAGCAGGTCACTCACAAATGCACTGCTGGGCAACAGTGATGTTTGAGCAGCAGTATCATCCAGAATCACTTCCTCGCAATGCTATACAGATGCCACTGTCCCAGTAGTGTGCCCCTGCTCACCGCATGTCACAAATCACAAAGACTGGCATCGGTAAAGAACCCTACCGTTGGATTGTCGAAGCGTGGGAAAAGGTTGTCTGGACAGATGAGTCGAGGTACCAGTTGTACAATGGTGGCAGGGTACGAGTGCTTCGACAAATATATGATTCAATGGTTCCCTCCTGCCATCAGAGTAGTATTCAGTCTGCTGGAGGTGGTATTCTCGCAGGGTTACTGTTCAGGTGGGGTGAAACAGGATCTCTGCTCTCATCTAGCAACGTCTCTCTTCGGTGAACGATACATGAATCTGTTATCAGATCATGTCCACTCATTTATTTGCCTCCAGCCTCCTGTCAAAGACCTGCACCTACAGCAAGACAATACACTGGCCAATAGTGGCCGATTGGTTTGATGAACAGTCCATCGACGTGACGATGTTTTTCTGGCCCCCAAGGTCACTTGACTTTGCTCCCATTGAGCGTGTCTGGGATCGTTCCGCGAGGAATGTGCGAACCTTGTTCCTACCAATTTCCGTGTATAATGGGAGAATGTGCAGTCGTCATGGCTCTCTAACGCTTCCAGTGACTTGTGGAATCCATGCCATGCTTCATTGCTGCCACCATTAGGGTGAAAGCGGGTGCTCTACGCTACTAGCCAGGCATCTCTAATTCAATTGCTCATGTGTATGTTTCGCTCTTTTTAAAAGCCCCTTCAGTGCGATTCTTTAAATCAACGTCATATTCAAACAATGAACAAACTAAAGGTATTATTAAGGCTGTGAAGATGTATTCAAATCCTCGAACGAGTTCTTTGCTACCCCATTTTGTGCTTTTAAATGTTGTTTCAATTTTATGTTTTCTACAATTTTGATTTACATTGCACCGACACAGATAGGTCTTATCGCGAGGACAAAATTTTATTCTGTGAGTTCGTTTGAAATGGTCAGTACGCGGTCTAGGGGTTGCGAACTGCACCTTGTCGGGCGTCTTGAGTTCGTTTCACAGACATGTCAGGTTCTTTTTTACTTGGATCTGAGGGCTGGTTCTAGGTCCAAGCAGCCTGCGTGAGAACTGTTGAAGAGCTGTGTGACAGTGGGATAGCAGCCAAGGTCTAGAAAGTCAAGAATACCGACCAAGAGGATATTCATCGGGCTGAGAAGCGGTTGCTTGGTAGGCCAAGTCACATCAGGGTTATAGAGCCATGATGTTAGCTCTTTAAAAAACTAAATGATTGTATCCTAGTATAGTTCGATCATTTATACTGTTAATTAGTTTTTAATATATCAACGATCTAAAACTCGCACTGAGGAATCCGTAAGAAGGGCGAACCTATCTATCTATCTATCTATCTATCTATCTATCTATCTATCTATCTATCTATCTATCTATCTATCTATCTATCTATCTATCTATCTATCTATCTATCTATCTATCTATCAATAAATAGGCGTGTGTGTCCGTATATTTCACCTCGTAGCCAAAACTACCAACCGCAAATGACTGGTGTTTGCATGTGGTAGTAACCTCGAGTTTCCCATCGTGCACTATGGTGGTTGCGTGTCGGTAGTGTGATGGTGTGGTAGACATGGGGGTTGAAAGCGTCCAAATATATTTTACCTTACAGCCACAACTATCCACCACAAACCACTGATGATTGTGTGTGGTATTAGCCTCGAGTCTTCCAGCGTGCACTATGCTTGTTGCGTGTCGTTATCTGTAGTGGTGTGGTAGATGTGCGGGTTGAAAGTGGCGACTATATATAAAAATAGACGCGTATGTTCGTATATTTCACTTTGGAGCCACAAGTACTCACCGTAGATATCAATAAATTATTAATTAATGTACCTTCTCTATAATTAATATTATATATATATATATATATATATATATATATATATATATATATCCACTGGTGGTTGTGTGTGGTAGTAGCCCCGAGTTTCCAATCGTGCATTATGATGATTTTGTGTCACTAACTGTGGTGATGTGGGAGATGTTGGGATTGAAATTGTCCGACTTCATATAAAAATAGACGCGTGTGTCCCTATATTTCACCTTGGAGCCACAAATACCCACCGCAGACCACTGGTGTTTGGTGTGTTTAGTAGCGTCAAATCCCCTATCATACACTATAGTGGTTGTGTGTCGGTAGCTGTGGTGTTGTGGGAAATGTGGGTATAGGAAGTGACCGACTATATATAAAAATTAATTGACGTGAGTGTTCCTATATTTCACGTTGCAGCCTTAAATACCCACCGTAGACCACTGGCGGATGTGTGTGATAGTAGCCTAGAGTCTCCCATCGTACAAAGTAGGCCTAGTGGTTGTTTGTCTGTAACTGTGGTGGTGTGGGAGATGTGGGGGTTGAAATTGACGGACTATATATCAATAGACGTGTGTGTTCGTATATTTCACCTTGCAGCCACAACTACCCTTCGCAGACCACTGGGGTTTAGTGTGTTTAGTAGCGTCAAATCCCCTATCATACACTATAGTGGTTGTGTGTCAGATGTGGGGATTGAAATTGGCCGACTACTTATAAAACTAGACTTGTGTGTTCGTATATTTCACCTTGCAGCCACAAACACCCTCTGTAGACCACTGGTGGTTGTATGTGGTAGTAGCCTCGAGTCTACCTTGCAGCAACAACTACCCTTCGCAGACCACTGATGCTTGTGTGTGCTGGTATCTGGAGTCTCTCATCATGGACTGTGGTGTTTTCATATCTGTAACTGTCGTGGTGTGGGAAATGTCGGGGTTGAAATTGGCTGACTATATATGTTAATAGACTCGTGTGTTCGTAATTCCACCTCGCAGCCACAACTACCCATCGCTGACCACTGGTGTTTAGTATGTAGTTGTAGCCTCGAGACTCCCGCCATGCATTATAAGGGTTGCGTGTCTGTAGATGTGGTGGTGTGGAAGATGTGGGGGTTGAAAATAGCCGACTATACATATAAACAGACGTGTGTATATGTCCGTATATTTCGCCTTGAAGCCACAACTACCCACTGCAGACCACTGGTGTTTGTGTGTGGTATTAGCCTCGATTCTCCCACCGTACACTATAATGGTTGCGTCTCTGTAGCTGTGGTGGTGTGGGGATGTGGACTTGAAAGTGGTTGGGTATATACTCTAAAAGGATGTGATGTGTACTCCTTGGTTTTATATACCACCTTTGATTTTTCTCGCAGGAGTATTGTGATCTCAGAACCATAACAGTTTGCTGCTTGGGTTCATCTGTGAGTATTTTCTGTAATTCTTGAATATGAAGCAGATAATTACTGAAACAGCTCCTTAACAATATCAATGAGGCAGTAATCTAACCAGCAAAGAAAAAGGAAAATCGGTTTTCATACTAAGAATTCCATGGATCTCAAATGATTTGTCATTTTGTTTCAAACGATTACAATTTTCAGTGAGATTAGCTTATAGTATGACTATCAATACGGCTCAGGGTAAAACGTTCCACAATTGCGGAGTTAATTTGAAGGATTCCTGTTTCACACATGGTCTGTTCTACGTTGCTTTCTCCCGTGTCGGACAAGCAGAAAATCTGCTTGCGCATGCATCAGAGAACAAGACATCAAATGTAGTGTATACGGATATATTTTTATGAAATGACTTAGAATGTAAGATATTTATATACCCCCGAAAAAGCAAAAAGCACGTTTTCTGTAGAGTAAACCGCACGGATGTACGAAACCCCCAGCGAAGCGGGTTGTTCTCAGCTAGTACTGAAATAAAATTGCAAGTATTGATTGGAGGATTAACTATTTAACTTCATTAAGAAATGCAGCTTTAAAGATTTTCAGTCTGCGGGAACACTAATTATAACACATATAGCACTATACATACCTGCACCTGTTACAATAACTAAGTCGACACTGGAAAATATGGCTTCTTTCCTAAAAATAAAATAAAAAGAAAGGTAATTTGTATCATAAGGCAACATGTTACAGCGATCTACTCAATTAGACTCTTCTTAAAACAGGCTGGGTTTATTGTGGCTGTCTTCAAACCACTGTCTGCAAGTAATATGGAAAAGGAGAAGGGTTCTGACCCTTTACAATTTGCTACGTAAAAAGGTTAGAATAATGGAAGGTGACATGAAAACAACCTTAGACTTGGGATGTAGCGTACCATCAATGTGGAGAGAGGAAAAGAGTAAACCAGAGGAAGCCGGAGAGGAAGAGAAAGAGGCAAGTAAGAAGGTTCAGCACAAGGGCCCTGTGCTCACCAAGCACGTCTCACAGTTGTGGGACCTTGGAGGCACATTGCAATCAATTTCCCCTATGAGCGGGGGCGGTGAAATACATCCACTGTATCCACTATCTGTCTTAAGAGGCAACTGAAAGGGGAACTCGCATGGGTTATCTTCTTGGGAGGATGGGAAGGTGACAGGGGGCATCTAGCTGAGTCTGTTAGTGCTTCTCTTTTACTTGTGCCAGGCTCTTCACTTTTATTTCCTATCTGACCTCCTATTGTCAACTCTTCCAACTGCGACGGAATTAGGTTTGCGAGGCCTAGAAAGTCTTTCATTTTCATACCATTCGTGGCCCTTCTCTGTGTTTTGCCGATATCTTAATTCCTCGAAGGGTCAGACTCTTCTTTTTTTAATGCACAATGTGATTTTTTCTTGGAGGACCTGCTTGGTGAAAATCAAAACAAGGGCAGCGTTATTAACAGCCCTAATATGCATGTGTGTACCTTGCCAGTTACCATATCATTTCAAAGTGTGAAAAATACATCTATTTATACTGTGTATCACATTAGCTATTTTACCCGCCTGTGCATGATTACATTCACATTTATTTCATTCCTTCTTCACTCCTCCTTTCTCTAGAATGCCTCTTCAGGAACGACTAGGACATCTATGACACCTGATGGCAGAGGTGTTGAGGGTTAAGCCAGCTTACGGCCTGAGTACCCAACATTTGTAAAAGCACAAGCCTCTCCATCCCTTCTTTAGCTCACTCGTCATAAACACGCTGCAAACCCAAAGTATGCATCACATCGTATTTATGAGACATGGTCCGACTCGTTGGCTGAATGGTCAGCGTACTGGCCTTCGGTTCAGAGGGTCCCGGGTTCGATTCCCGGCAGGGTCGGGAATTTTAACCACCAGTGGTTAATTTCTCTGGCACGGGGGCTGGGTGTATGTGCTGTCTTCATCATCATTTCATCCTCATCACGCCGCGCAGGTCGCCTACGGGAGTCAAATCAAAAGACCTGCGCCTGGCACTAAAAGCCATACGCCATTTCATTTTTTTACGAGACATGCTTGTATGTACTGTAAAATAGCAGTTGTGTAACTGAGATCACAACAAGAAGACAACTTGCGCCAGGGAACGCCGTCTGATACGGAAAGACCAGTACCCGCTCTCAGCCTCTAGAATCGTAGGTTGAAGTATTATCGATATTGTCTGATATATGAATTAATTGATCATAATAAAGCAAAATTGTTTTCGATATCTCCGTTATTAGAAATCCCACGGCAAACGTAGCTCAAGATTTCACGATCCCTTAAATAATGCCATTTAAGAATATGCTATTTTTTTGCTATTGGCTTTACGTCGCACCGACACAGATATGTCTTATGGCGACGATGGGACAAGAAAGGGCTAGGTCTGGGAAGGAAGCGGCCGTGGCCTTAATTAAGGTACAGCCCCAGCATTTGCCTGGTGTGAAAATTGGAAACCGCGGAAAACCATCTTAAGGGCTGCCGACAGTGGGGTTCGAACCTACTATCTCCCGAATACTGGATACTGGCCGCACTTAAGCGACTGCAGCTATCGAGCTCGGTTTTAAGAATATGAAAACAGAATGTCGATATCTTCAATGGATTATACATCTTTTCGGTATAAATATAGATGTTTTGGTTTTCTTCTGCTGAAAGAAGGTAATAATATTAATATTATTAATAATAATAACAACAATAATCTATACCTATATACGTAAGAAAAATAGACGTGTGTGTCCGTATATTTCACCTTGCAGCCAAAACTACCCACCGCAGACCACTGATGTTTGTTTGTGGTAGTAGCCTCGAGTTTCCCATCGTGCACTATGGTGGTTGCGTGTCTGTAGCTATGGTGGAGTGGTAGATGGGGGTTGAAAGTGACCAACTACATATAAGAATAGACGTGTGTGTTCGTATATTTCACCTTGCAGCCTCAACTATCCACCGCATACCACTGGTGTTTATGTGTGGTAATAGCATCGGGTCTCCCATCGTGCACTATAGTTTTTGCGTGTTGGTAGCTGTAGTGGTGTGGTAGATGTGGGGGTTGAAATTGGCCGACTATACATAAAAATAGATGCGTGTGTCCGTATATTTCACTTTAGAGCCACAAATACCCACCGCGGACCACTAGTGTTTGTGTGCGGTAGTAACCTCCAATCTCCTGTCATGCACCATAAATGTTGCATGTCGGTAGCTGCAATGGTGTGAAGCTGCGGGGGTTGAAAGTGGCCGACTACATATAAACATAGATGTGTGTGTCCCTATATTTCATCTTGGTGTCACAAATACCCACAGCAGACCACTGATATTTGTGTGTGGTAGTAGCTTCGGGTCTCCCGTCGCGCACTATAGTTGTCGCGTGTCGGTAGCTGTAGTGGTGTGGTAGATGTGGAAATTGACACTGGCCGACTATATATAAAAATAGACGCCTGTGTCCCTATATTTCACCTTACAGCCACAACTCCCAATCGCAGACCCCCGGATGTTTTTGTGTGTAGCAGCCTCGAGTCTCCCATCATATACTATAGGGGTTGGGTGTCAGATGTGGGGGTTGAAATTGGCCGACCACATATAAAATTGACTTGTGTGTTCGTATATGTCACCTTACAGCCACAACTCCTCATCGCAGACCACTGGTTTTTGTATGTGGTAGCAGCCTAAAGTCTCCCATCGTGCACTATATTAGTTGCGTGTCAGTAGCTGTGGTGGTGTGGGAAAAGTGGGGGTTGAAACTGGCCGACCAACTTCGTCATTGAATGTATTAAAATGACTGATAATATACTGGAAGGATAGGCGTGAGAATGTACTCTAGAATGTTGTGATGTGTACTCCTTTGTTTTATATACCATCTTGATTCTTCTCGCAGGAGTATTTATGATCTCAAAACCATAAAAGTTTGCTGCTTGAGTACATCTGTGAGTAATTTCTGTAACTCTTTACTATAAATCAGATAGTTACTGAAACAGCTCCGTAACAGTATCATTGAGGCAGTAATCCTAATCGACAAAGAAAAAGGGAAATCGGTTTTCATACCTAGAATTCCATTGATCTCGAATGATTTGTCATTTTGTTTCAAACTATCACAATTTGCAGTGAAATTGGCTTAGAGCAATGAAGCATGACTATCAGTAAGGCTCATGGTCAAATGTTCCAAAAAACTGTTGAGTTAATTTGAAGGATTTCTGGTTCACACATGGTCGGCTCTACGTTGTTTTCTCCCGTGTCGGACAAGCAGATAATCTGCTTGTGCATACGCCAAACGACAAGACATCAAATGTGGTGTACAAGAATGTATTTGTATATAATGACTTATTATGTAAGCTATTTATGTCGCCCGAAGAAATAAAAATAAAAGAAGAATCAGAAAAAGAGTGATCTTTTAATTCTCGTCTTGTGTGTTCATATAGATAATATCGCACGGATGTACAAAGAAACCCCAGCGAAGCGGGTTTTCTTCAGCTAATAATAATATCGTGTGGTTATTGTTAGTCTGGTGCAGCCCTTGTAATTCAGACCCTCCGATTAGGGTGGGTGGCATGTGCCGTGCATGGGAAACTGCGTGTTATTGTAGTGGAGGATAGTGTGTTCCAGGGACGTTGAGGGCATTATAAACCCTCAGTACCCGAGCCAACGGAATTAAGGTTAAATATCCGACCCGGTCGGGAATCAAATCCGGGAACTCTGAACCGAAGACGACTAACCCCCTGTGGGTGGGCGCGGTGGAATAACACCCATGGCATCCCTGCTTGTTGTAAGAGGCGACTACAAGGGGCCCCAGGGGCTCTGAGCTTTGGAGCGTAGGTTGGTGACCACGGGACCATTAACTAAGTCCTGGCATTGCTTATACTTACTTGTACTACGCTCTTCACTTTCATCTATCCTATCTGACACGCGTTGGTCAAATCTTGTTTTTTTCCGACCCTGATGGTATTAGGTGCCGAGGCCTAGGGAGTCTTTAATTTTCACGCACTTCGTGACCCTTGTCTTTCTTTGATCGATATCTTTTTTCCGAAGTGTGTCGGACCCATTGCAGCTTTTCCTCTGAATGTGTTAATAGAGGATGGTTACCCAATTGGATTTCCTCTTAAAACAGTAATCACCACCACCACTGAAGACGACTACGCTGACCATTCAGCCAAGGAGCCAAACAATATAACATTAATAAAACAACTAGTGGACCCGCGTTACTCCACAGCACTCGTTACAAACAGCCAGATAACTCATCTTGATATGCCTATCGTGGTCATATTGTTTACCTGCCCTTTTCAATAGTTTTATGAACATTTAGAACCGGTACCTAATAACTGATTCATTCGTAACGTAGTTTATAAAACTTCTTGCCATACAATATTCACTGCGCTTCGGCGTATCTGGATCTTAACGTTTTTAAACGACCTTGCCCGAGATAGTGCAACATACAATTGGCTGTGACTGAATACTGGTTCGGGTAAGTAGACGAGAAGGCTAGCCGTCTTAATACCTTCCTGTAGAGGCGGAAAACTATCGATAGTGCGGTTGATAGTTATCGATAGCGACCACTATCGTTTGATATCGATAGTCAGTTGCCTATTATCGATAGTCAACGATAGTTTATTTCCTCATTGACTTATTTTTCGCGCTAACAAAAATTGTACAGCTCTTTGCAGTTAACTGGTGAGGCGTTTGTTCCAATTCATAGGTGTGCATTTAACTATCTCTGTGTACCTGCGAGTTGATGCCAATATGGGGCAAAACATGAGATTTATAAGTTGTCAGAGATTGTATGTAGGCAAGAGAAGATAAGGCACATTTTAGGTAAAAGACTTCATGAAAGGAACTGAAAACTCTCCTGTCATCTGTTGAGAATGCTGTAAAACATTTTTCCAAAGATAGTACAATACCCGAGAAAATGTCGGGCGATCGCAAAATGAACACTGCAGCCACTGCAGCTGAAAGAGAATTTCTCGGGCGGTCACGTTATGGGCAAGCGCGTGCAGTCCGAGAATGTCTCGGACGTGCCACCGAAGAGATTTATGAGTGATTGCGATTTGAATGTCAGAAATTACATAGCATGAAATAGTTGTGCTTTCTACTGATTGTGTTCAATAAATGTTCTATTTTCAGGCCACTTTTTGAAACTATCGATTTCTATCGATAGTAGAACTCATAATATCGGAAAAAATTGTCGGCGATTACTATCGATAGTTGCGGCCTCTTCTTTCCTGTCTGTGCGTACGTCGATGTTTTCTGTTAGTGGCACGCGTTGCTTACGGTATTATACAAGGCTGGGAAATACAAGGCTTTGCTGGTCGTGAAACTGGTTCCCGCTCGGGCTTGCGAAACGCAACGTTTTGCCGCTAGGTGCGCTCTTCTTAGACATAAAATTGCGCGGGCGAGGTACTCATTCAAATATTCACGAGCGTTTGAAGCGTATTTTTGTATTTTATGAGCTTTCTTGTGCTAGTGCAGGTGATTATAATTGAGTGATTTAAATTAATCACCGTATTTACGTAATATGAACATCGGATAAACTTAAAAAACATGGTGTACTGCAGTGTTCCTTATTGCAGATCAAAGATCTCCAAAGGGTGTGGTATTTCATTTCAAAGATTTTCTAAAGACGAGAAACTTAAAACTAAATAGTGTTTGGCAATTTCTCGTCAGAGAAATAGACTGGGATCTCTGTGGAAACCTAGTGTACATTCCACTGTTTGCAGTAGGCATTTTAAGGACTCAGATTACAGTGTGAGCACAGCACTAAAAATCCTACTTCCGAACGTCGTTCCATCCGTATTTTAAGACTTTTCAGGACACAAACAAACACAATCACATACAGGAAGACCACTTAAGAGGAAGGCTCTAGAAGTGGGAAATGAAGCTAAACCCTACAAAAAAATTGAACTTCATGTGGAACCAAGCACATCTACAGCCAGTGAAGAGAATGACCCTCCACCTGTACTTATCAGTGAACCATTATATAAAACCACAGCCACACAGTGTTCTATTAAACATAAACTACCGTATACTGCACTAAATTAGGTTTGAAACTGCAAAGAATAGCCAGGAAATGTAGGAAACAAAGGGCACTTATAGCAAAGCAGAAACACATTATTACAGCTTTAAAAGAAAGGGTGCATCAACTCAAAAATAAAAAAAATAAACATGGACTTGACAGTCAACTAAATAAAATTACAGGACTAGCTGAACAAGGTGATTTAAAAGCAAATTTCTTGATTGAGCAGATTCAGGCTTTTTGTAAACAAAAGTGTAAATTCAGAGAGAACACTATAAAGGCCTGCATATTACTGTCCAATGGGTCATCTACAGGCTAATTTGATAAACGTTTTTAAAAGTGCTTACAAATGATTAATTTTGATCCTTAACTCAGCAGTGATAATTACTTTATTCTGTTTTCAGAATCTGTAGTTACTCTGTCATCAATTTCACTGGCGATGACAGCTGGATATTTGATACATGTAGCAGAAGAAGAAACTAGCCGTGACAGTTGTCTACAGATAATATCCTTACCTGCAACCGATAGTCCTGCAGTATGCTTAATCCGTTTTCAAGACAGGGGAGGGTTAAGGTACCCTAACGCTTTCTTTAGGGCTATGATACAAATGTGTTACGATTTCGTTATTGAAGCAGTACACTATCTCCAAAGAAAACACTCTCTACCGATCTGGACGGTACTCACTACCTGAAAAACAGGTTGTTAAGGGAACTCATGTGCAGGACCTGCAATAACGGAACATTGCCACTATTGTTGCTGCAGAAATTACTCAAGCCTTTGTTGGACAATATTGCAAGGAATGTTTCATCAACGTGCCAAAATATTCCGAATATGGACCGAAAACCTTTGAACAGAAAAGTGTTTAAGTTAAGTTAGGCTAGGCAGTGATGGTGACTCTGAACTGGAGACCCATTACAAATACTACATTTTAAGTAACAGCTTTTACGTGAGTATAAACTGACTATATATTTCCCAAACACTTTAAAACACTTTTGTAAATATGTATAAATTCGTGTTGACTGTGGGTCCATAATACGACGACTCATAACCTCAGGATACTGATGTAAATAATTTGCCAACAGGACACGTTAATATCATATTGACGGGATTATTTGCACCACAACAAAAATGGATCACGAGCAACATTCAAAACACGTGGTTCTCCGTAAGTATCATAATTGGCTGTATATTAGTGAATTTCCACGAGCACTTGTCACAAAATCCATGCTGAACATACGAAGACATTTAAAACTTGTGTCTAAGAAAGGCGATCTTAGTGGGAGAACTGAAAACTAAATTCCGTGTCTCCACTTCTCATGGCTCATTTTCCAGCCTTATATAATTGCGTAAGCAATGGTAGCACGTGAAGGACGAGGTGACTGCCGAAGGGAAAGGACGTACGTGCCTCTCGCTGCGCTCTCTCTCTCTCCTTGCCAGGCGCTCTGTACTTTTCAAGTATCAGCCAGGCTCTTGTACTTATTAGTACATCTTCGAAAGAGCATTTGTCAGAGCTGAGCACTTTTCAGTGCTCGCTATTTCTCTTTCAGGAGCTTTATTTTCAGGAGGACCAGGATGGAGAAGCTAACTGTTCCAGCGAGACCGGCCGACTACGACTGCGGGAGAGCCGTAGCGAAACTACAAGCGGCGCTCATAGCTGTGGACGCCCCCGATCTCCGACGCCCGGCGCTGTTGGTGTACAACCGATGGGGGAAGCACACCTACGAGGAGACGATTTATATAATCGACCTCCTTAAAGCCATCGCGGAGTTTATCGGAGAGTCGCTCTTCGAGATCATCAGCGAGGTGATCCCTGGCTGTGCGGTCATCATCCGCCCTAGGGATGCAACCAGCCTCAGGAGATACGAAGAGCTGGCGTCCCAGCAGCACCAAGTAGTCCGACTACCAGGACTCAGGGAGCACCTGGACGTCTCGGGCTACCAGGAGGCAGCCACGCAGGCGGAGCCAAGGACCGAGGACGACGGCGGCGCTCCCGAGCGCCGCGACGGCGCGACTTCAGTTGGAATGCGGTACTTTACGAAGTACACGCAGACCAACAAGGCCGCCATCCAGGATCGTCGACCACCTACCAAGGCGAAGTGGTCGCAGATGCAGGCCTACCAGGAGGGGCCTGTAACCCGGGCGCAAACCAGGAGAGCGCCCGTGATGGTGGATAGCAGCACGGCAGTGGACAAGGACGCCCC
Organism: Anabrus simplex; assembly: GCF_040414725.1. Lineage (NCBI taxonomy): Eukaryota > Metazoa > Arthropoda > Insecta > Orthoptera > Tettigoniidae > Anabrus > Anabrus simplex. Next base: position 339,775,348 of record NC_090268.1, on the reverse strand, counting down.
TTGGCGTGCTGAGGCCGCCGTCCAAGCCCTGCCAGTCAACATGTCGTTCGAGATGCAGACCTCGATGTGCGCCCCACAGGACAGGGAACGCAGTCGAGTGTTAGCACCGACCGACGCCGCCGCCGCAACCCAGGAGGAAGAAGCAGATGGCAACGCAGCGGAACCACCAGTCACCCCGGGGTCACCAGGTCGGGAGGAGGGCCACCAGGACGAGGCCTCCCCCCCAGCCGAGAAGCAGCCCCAGGGAAGAAGAAGAAGACGACGCCGCACCAGGAACCAGAAGGCGACGCTGGCTCATCAGGAGAGGACCGCCCAGCCGCAACCCAAGACTGCTCCCAGGACAGCAGTCAACCGAGGAGCCAATCAGGAGAGGACCTCAGCGGGTAGCGGCAGACAGGTGAGACTAAAACGTCCCCCTCAGCAGCTCTTGCAGTGTTTCCGCTGTTTGAGGTGGGGCCACCGTCAAGTTAGCTGTGGACTCCAAGTGAAGTGCAACCGCTGTGGTGGTGATCACCACTACACGGCCTGCGCAACACTTAAGGAGGCGCCGGTGTGCGCCAATTGCGCGGGAGGCCATCCGGCCTCCCACCGCAGTTGCCCAGTCTACAGGGCCATGGCGCGGGCAGAGAGGAGGGAGGCCCGGCGGCATGACCCACCCCCTTCCAGGAGGCCCCCGCCTCGGCGGGCTTGGCCTCACTCTCCGGGATCGGAGACTGGGTACGAGGTACCCCAAGGAGGTGGAGCTGTGCGACAGGCCCTAGTGGTACTTGACGCATGGCTCCGCAGCCGGCAAGGACCGTGCTAGTCACAGCAGTGCCCAGACGGACTGATCCCCAGATGATGGAATGGCAAGGAATTGGTTTATGTTTTGTGCATGTTACCTGTTCCTAACTAACCCAACCTCTGGTCTTTCTCCAGCCCACATCCTTGCATGTGCTATCAAAAGATGTCAGGTTTTACATGTAGGCTCTTTCTTCTTTCTGCCTATGTGGTTTTTCCCTGACCCTTCAATACCATACTTCAATACCATATACCTAACACAAACTCTTGCCGTGGTAGCGAGTCTGACTCGGAAACCGGCAGATACTCCTTGTATCACTTCCCACTCCTCCCTGCTATCTCTTTCTTCTTCTTAGAAATAATAGCATATCGGAGGCCATGTAGATTGAGTCGTTGGTCACGCGGGGAGAGCGGGCTTCGGCCCCCCCCCCCGATTAAAAAAAAAAAAGGTAGCAGGTACCATTCGAGAGCCAGCGCCTGACCTGAGCAGACGTCTCTCCAAGCTAGCACCCTGCCAACCGCCAGCTCACCGTCGTCGCCCGCCAAGAGCCAGCCCAGCCCACTCGCTCTCGCCTTCGCCACGAGCCCTTGCCCGCACTCCCGGCCAGCCAATCATCGTCGAGCCTGCCAAGTTCTCAGCGCGGTCCGTCTTCCCAGATGTACTCTGGGACCAGTCTTTCTGCGGTCTGCCATTTCACCACCGGCTCTTCGTGCAGCTACTGGTCCAGCCCAGCACGGTGAAGATCTCTTCAAGAAAAAAAAGAGCAATTTGTCTGCACTCTGCGGGTACCTGTTCGTGCCTTGTCCCGGCGCGATCGTTAAAACTACACCTGGTGCGACTGGTGCCCGCCGAGTGCCCCTACGCTGGTCCTCCTAGGAGTTTGACCGTTTAGTGCTTCACCCCCCCCTCCCACACACCCTGCCTCCACCGGGACCCCCTTGGTGGATTGAGTAGCCAAGACCCCGGTACTCCCAGCTATGGCCTCCGACTCTGACTCCTCCTTCAGCTCCTACTCTGAACTTCTTCTTCCGGACTCCCCACATCACCAACCATTGCTATTTCAAACCAACCTACCCGATTCCGAATACTTGCCTTTCATCCTACCATACATCAGTGAACCCAACCAAAATGCACTCCAGCAACTTCAGGCTCTCCATGCACACCGCTACGTCATTTCCACTGCCACCTCCCCAGTCCTGGACCACATCCAACTCATGCAGGAAATCAACAACGGCTATGTCCTCATCTTCGCTCATAGCCAAGAGGGATTTTTCAAAATCAGAGAACAGCTCATCAAGCACAATATTTCCTACCAATGTTGTGCTAATGATGCTGCTACCGTCGACACCTCCTGCCAAACCTCTCCTTCCGCCAACCATCTCACAATTCGCTCTCAACCTGCCGTCAACTACACTCCGCCACCCACCAAGTCCAAACATAAACTAACTCAAACCATGCGACCTCGTCCTACCATTTCCAGACCAAACCAAACCGATATCACCCTCTCTCCAGAGTCTGTCACCACCCTCACTTCACCACCTACCACTTCACAAGACACACAAACCACCTCACCCCCCCCTCTTACATCCTAATACCGAACCCGGAAGCGAGACTCCCTTAACCTCGCAACCGAGTAAGGTCACTCGCACCAAGCACACTCAGACGCGGAGTAGGCATGGAAAACCTGCTCCGCAGTCTCCCACCACAACAACATCTCACACTCGCAGAACAGAGACTCGGACCCGTCCCCCTACCCACCATGCTCTAGTGACTCAGTGCTACAACTGCCTTCAGCTGTATCATTCAGCGGCTTCCTGCCCTAATGATACACGCTGCAACAGATGTGCGGGTGCACACCGCCACACTGTCTGCACTGTGCCAAAGGCCCAGGCGAGGTGCGCGAACTGCGAAGGCAGTCACGCAGCCTCTTACCCTGGTTGCCCTTTTCTGAAGAAGGCTATTCGAGCTCACTACAGGCAAGCACGACACTTGCACACTGCTCCTCCACCAGACCTCCAAGTCCCTCCTCCACCAAGACAAGATAATTCTACACTACTCAACCTGCACCTCATCAGACTTCTCACGTCCCTCACCCCTCCCTCCATGCCAACCAGACAACTCCTCGTCAATTAACCCTGTCATGATCGCCAACTGTACCAAGCTTACTCCTCATGATCCTCCTCACCACTCCTCAAGCACTAAACTCTTGCGTAGCAACGAGAAGTGCTGCAGCAACATCGGCCATGGTCAACTAGTGGATGGGTGACCGCCATTCACCGCCTTGCCCACCTACCAAACATTCCCTCCTAAGAACATCTCCTCTCACTTCGTCCTGACAACATTTCTTTTTCTTTCTTCCTCCTCTTCTTCTCTTTCTCACAATTGCCCCTCGGGGCCCAGGGCATATCCTGCCCAGTCATGAAGATGAAAAGAAGATTGCCACCACCATCAACAAGCCAAGCAGCAGGAAGACATACATACACCAAGAAAAAGCACTCAAGACCTGCAATAGTGGCCGATGGGCTAAAATCCTCACGGAGCAGGCCCTGTCTGCTCCAATGAGATGGCTCTGACTGACGTAAGTTATTAGGAAAGTTCTGCCACCTGTTGAGTATTTAGAAACTGGGGAAGGTCAGAGAATCAAAGAGTATACAGCACAGAATAATATTCTTTCGTGATCAGAGGATGTGAATACTCTCTGGCTTGACAGGTAGTAATCAAACATGATTGCCTGCAATGATATTACTAAGGATGAAAATCATATATATCAGAATATTAATGAAAGTTTTGGTCGCTTAGCAACCTGCTGTATTGCGGTTAGGGTAGGCCTTCGCCTGTAATTGTTGGATTGATCATTTAATGATTTGATTTTATGATTACTCAAAGCTGGCTAAACTTAGAGACCTATCAGTGTCTTATGGTTCACTGGCAGGTAATTCTGGAGAGATTAAAACAAATAAAGCAAATTGGTCCAGTAGAACGGATGGACGGATTTTCCAAGGCTGTTTTTAGTAGTAGGTAAGGTAAGGGTTGTTCTGCCCGAAGGCAGGTCCGAACCTCCGCAGAGGTGTTCCTGAGCCGGAGTTTACGTGCGGTAGGGTGGCCAGTTCCTCTCCGCTCCTCCATTCCCTTACCCCCACCAACAGCGCGTGACAACTCATTCAACTCCTGACCACGCCCAATGTTGCTTAACTTCGGAGATCTCACGGGGTCCGGTGTTTCAACTCTTTTAATATATAGATAACGTTAGAGCTTAATCTGATTGTATTTAATACTTTAGGTAAGTGAAAGTTTCTCTAAAATTGAGTGAGTAAAGTTCGATGATATTTTAAAAATTTATTTGTGTTGTATCATTTCATCGTTATGAAAGAACGTATTCTACACATGGTGTTTTCATGAAAATTGTTTTTGTTTTGTTTTAGTGAGAGCAGTGTAATTATGTACTTGGAAAGTTGAAGAACCTGCACACATAACGTTACTTTCTTATCATTCATCGTGAAGGGGGAGCTCATGATAGCTGTTATCTGTCCGTTGAAAATTGACTAGAACCAGCGAAGATCTCGTTAGAATGAAGCACATCGTTACAACACCGCGATATCTTCTAAGTACTCTACTTTCTAACAAAAAATGTTGATTGTATGATACGTACACTACGTAGCTGGAAAAGTTTATCCTGTGTTCACCGACAAACTCGATAGTTGTAATTATTAAGCGTAGCAATAGCATTGTTCTTCTTGCTTGGAAACTGTAAAACAAGGCTGCAGCTTTTTTGCTGGACAAGAGCTGTTGAACGAAACTGTGGCGTTAGGAGGTTAGAGAGAAGAGGGAAACCTTGTTTTTTCCGTGCAATCTCCAGAGGGTGGCAGTAGCCAATTAAAGGAAATGTCCTCTCATTTAATCTCCCTGGTAGACTCAACAGAGCTGATTAACTGATGCGGGGGATAGATAATCCTTCCTTCGCCTTAATGTTGTCCTCTTTCACTTTTATCACCTGTTTTTCTCGTCTCCTTTCCAATCCGTTCTCCTGGAGTTGTTTAGAAGTAAATCTGATATTAGGTTATTTATAAGATTTTCCACAACACTGTTACCAGTATAGTCTCTGTAGGCAGGCACATGTGCGTATTAAAACGAAATGAGCAAGTGTAACTATTTCAAATACATCCCCTACATTTCTACATGGATACATCTTTCTTGTTGTGAATGACATATAAATAAAGTGTGGGTTTTTGGTTCAAAAAAATGAGAGAAATTCACCTTTGTTCAAAATTGAGTTAAAGCAGCAATTTTTAACCAGTGGTACGTGTGATATGCGTACCACCTGTGGTACTTGAGATGTCGTCCGGTGGTACGCAGCGAGATGGGTGGATAAAATGTTTAAACATCTCTAAAAACTTAAACTGTTGCTAGAAATTATTATTTTCATACTAGAGAATGTAATAGCCTAATGTTATTGTTCTTTACGTCCCAGGAACTACTTTTGATGGTTTTGGGAGATTCTGAGGTGTCAGAATTTTGTCCCGCAGGGGCTCTTTTACCTACCAATAAATCTACCGACATGAGGCTGACATATTTGAACACCTTCAAATACCACTGTACTGAGCCAGGATCGAACCTGCCAAGTTGGGGTCAGAAGGCCAGCTCCTCAACCATCTGAACCATTCAGCCCGGCATCAAAGAATGGACGCCTAATTGATCCCAATGTGCTGATAGGCATAAGAAACCACTGGAACAACCTGGTTTAAGACTTCACTGCTTACTTTACTGAAAATATTGACTCTCAAGACTGGATTAGGGATCCGTTTTCTGATCGAGACGTTTGACCAGAAATGCTAACGGATCTAGAAAGAGAAGAAATAATTGAACTTGCATATGATATGCAACGAAACAAGTATTTCTTTCTAAATATCCCGTTTTTGACTCTTGAAGTAAACACGATGTGACTACCCAGACATCTTCGAGTGCGCTATCAAGATTTATGTGATCAAGGATTTTCAAGACTTGTGTTCATCAAAGACTGGTAACAGATTGCGTGTGAATGCCGACCTAAGACTTATACTGAGAAAAATTTAGCTTGATATAAAAAAATCTGGTTTCTGTGTTGCAAGCTCAAGTATCTCATTAGTAGACTTATTGCTCTTTGTATTCACGAAAAACTTCTTAGGCTTCAGTTAAACTAATATCTTCGAGCTAGAAGAAAGCAAAAATTCAGCAAGGAGGACCGATGGCAAACATGACAGGAGGAAGTAGAAGAAAGGTAAGTAAGCCCTTCTAGGTTCCGTTGATGAACAATAACATTACTGACTGACTATTGTTAATAAAATTGAGATTAACTTCGTCTCTCCTCGCGCTTCTCATCTCTGGTAGATTGTATTATTGCTTCAGTTCAACGACGGGTACGACGTCTAGTCGAATGACAAAATCTTTGTTCTACAATTGGGAACATGCATCATTTTCAAAAATATTTTTTTTGAAAAGTACACCAATGAAATAGTACGTAAACGTATTACATTGCGGTATGTTGCCTTCTTTTCTACCATTAAAAAAATATTTAATAGTGCCTTTCCGCAAGGCGAGTGAAACGACCTCTGACGTAAGCGGCGCGCTGTGACGTCACGATCCAGTACCGCATGGAGCTCTACCAGCCGTTGTGCATCAGCCGTTGCTAAAAGCCGATTGTTTATTATTCATGATCGCGAATAACTTCAAAATGACAGAAGGAAGGTTCAAAACAGCACAATCAGACAATCTATCATGTGTAAATGTCATCATTCTTGAAAAATAGTGACTTTTGTGGCCGCAGAAATTCGCGGATAACAAACAAGTTTGTAAGTGGCGTCTTTTATATACGTGCAATGTACTGTAACCCATAGTATTAGGATAACAACGAACCTGGATAGAAATCACACCACTTTCAACATTTCCTTCTAGACTGATTCCCCTATTAAAGAATAACATTACATTTTCGGGCTTTCAGCATTAGTAAATTAAGAAATCGGATTTCAGCACTAACATAAACGTATAGGTAGAATTATAGTACTAGTCCGCTTCTGTGGTGTAGTGGTTAATGTGTGCCACTCCCGGAGGCCCGGTATCGATTCCCGGCTCTGCCATGAAATCTGAAAACAAATAGTACGAGGGCTGGAACGGGGTCTACTCAGCCTCGGGAGGTCAACTGAGTAGAAGGGTTTCGAATCCCACCTCAGCCATCCTCGAAGTGGCTTTTCGTATTTTCCTACTTCTCCTCCAGGCACCTAAGGTCACGGCCGTTTCCTTCCCTCTTCCTTGTCTATCCCTTCCGATCCTCCCATCCTCCAACAAGGCCCCTGTTGAGCATAACAGGCGAGGCCGCTGGGCGAGGTAATGGCCCTCCTCACCAGTTTCATCACCATACTCAAAGTCTCACGTTCCAGGACACTGCCCTTGAAGTGGTAGAGGTGAAATCCCTCGCTGAGTCCGAGAGAAAACCAACCCTGAAGGATAAACTGATTAAGAAAGAAAGAAAGAAGGAAAGAAAGAAAGAAGGAAAGAAAGAAAGATCATAGTACTATAGGGCTATAATCTATCATTCCCAAAAAAATATATATTTATGGTTGGGACAACTGGCCTACCCACTTCCGGGGCCCATGAAAGAGAATTAAATATCTTTGTGGAGGGAAAAAGTTAAACATGATAAAGATAAATATGACTTCATCTAGTTTTCACAAGTCGGGCTGAGTGGTTCAGACTGTTGAGGTGCTGGCCTTCTGACCCCAACTTGGCAGGTTCGATCCTGGTTCAGTCCGGTGGTAGTTGAAGGTGCTCAAATACGTCAGCCTCGTGTCGGTAGATTTACTGGCACGTAAAATAACTCCTGCAGGACTACATTCCTGCACATCGGCGTCTCCGAAAATCGTAGAAGTAGTTGGCGGGGCGTGAAGCCAGTAACATTAATTACATTTGGCTTTTAACAAGCTGAGCATATCAGAAAAGAAAAGTGTCCTGGTGACATTTTAGTCGCTCAATACAGGAATGTCTTTGGGTGCTGTGACTTTTACTTTTTTTTTTTTTTTTTTTTTTTTTTGCTGTTTGCTTTACGTCACACCGTCACATATAGGTCTTATGGCGACGATGGGACAGGAAAGGCCTAGGAATTGGAACAAAGCGGCCGTGGCCTTAGGTACAGCCTCAGCATTTGCCTGGTGTGAAAATGGGAAACCACGGAAAACCATCTTCAGGGCTGCCGGCAGTGGGGTTCATAACGCACTATCTCCCGGATGCGAGCTCACAGCTGCGCGCTCCTAACCGCACGGCCAACTCGCGAGGTATTTTTACCCTTCGGTTTATTGACTTGGCTTGTATAACCTAAAACTTAGGCTAAGTTGGATAATATTTTAAACACCTACATCACTATTTTCACCTGTGTGCAATTATGTTATTTATTTCATTAATATTATGATCATTATTATAATTGAGCATTGTTAACTTATAAGACCCCAACAGACAAGCATTGGTTTTGTGTAGAGTTATACATTTGTTAAATTCACGTTGTTTCCTTTCATGATGTACACGCCTATTCTTTGTTACATTATAGAGTATTTAGACATAGCCTAAATTTCTTTACCAAGTAAGCTCTTCAATAATGACATACATAACTGTCCCATGCCAAGATATATTGGTAGAATTAGAGCTGTCAAAATGGTTCATAACCCCTTTCATTTATTATCTTGACATGGATCACCCAAAACATAGGTTAGGTTTGGAGAATACTTTAATAATCAGCATTATTTAATGCACTGTTTATTACTTTCATATTCCAAGATGTAATTGAAGCATTTAAATAAAGCATCATACATTAAAATTTAAAGTTTTACCACTAGAACAGTTGACATGGAAAAGTGATTTGAAAATTCAAACAAATTCATCTTACGTTAAAATCTTCAAAAAATAAACTGTAGACTTTTCCGATATATCACCAGCATTTCTCCAGGTCGCCAAAATCCATTTCTCCCTAGTTTTAGCGTCTTTGGAACGTTTATAAACAATTTGTTTGGTATGGTATGCGATGTGCTATTGCACATCGGAACTCTACACCATTTATAAGTTTTCTGCCTCACTGTCTGCGCAGGATTCATTTTAAGTCTAAAATACACCACTGAGATTATTATCCAATGTGTAGACCTCGAATTTAACCATACTAGACACTAACGTAAAGTAGAAATACGCGAAGTGTATCCTGCTTCTCACAGCACACTATGTGTTATTTCGTCTGCTAATTCAGCCAACCTGTACGATGACGTCAGGCCAATGAGATCGCGTACTTGCGTGACGTGACATTTTCGTAGATTTTTATCATGTTTGGAGTTATTATTTGTACATTCTGATCACATTTTTGAATTCTGCATGCAATTTTGAATCAGATTAGCATATTTTTAATTAAAACCCCGGATCATGCATGTCCCCTATTACTTCAGTATACTGCAATATCATTTTCGCAATGTATCCCGTGAAGCGATTTTGTGAGGCTTACATAAAAAAAAACCTATAGTACTGGTTTACACCTTTATAAGTGTATAACGCATGTACTGCTACATTTTTCAGGTTGAATATACAAAGAAAACACAATAAATTTTTGTGTGTGATAGGTCATGGCTTCGCTTGAACTTAAACAACTCTTTTGCACCTCTTTTGCGCACCACATATTATCCTAACTTTTCGGAACTATGTGTTACTAAGTTAAATTTCATTTTGTGGGTTGGTATCCCTCGCGATCAGCAGGGTGGTACTCGTAGCTATAAAAGAGCCGTGTTTTTCCTCAGTTTTATTCTTTTGTTTTATTTCTCTGCGCCAGAAATAAAACAATAATAAAACTTTTACGTATGTTCTAACATACACATCTAATAGGTTCAATCTCCAAACAGTTCAAATTCTAAGGCCCAAGAGCTACCCCACAATAGGATAGAACTCGAAATAACTCCATCCGCTCGGATAGTGAACTTGACGTGCCCCCCATGTAGAGCAAAACACGGCAGTTCTTACGTTATGGATATATATATACAAACTAAGACATTTTCTCAGAAGTAGGGAAACTTCGAATCGCACAATTACGTATGTAGGGAAACATTGAATCACACAATTACGTATAATCGTTTTCAAAATAACACGGCGATTAACTATAACAAAATTCTTTGGCCAGCAGACCTATTAATGATTTATTACTAAGCTCTACAGAAGCGTTTCTCATGACTCGCAGGCTTAAATCCACTCTCTTACTAGTTGACTATCGGCACTATGAATTGAGTATCTCAAAAACAGGAGATTTAACTCTTCATCAGATATCGGTTAAGACAAGGAGTAGGTTATTAATAACGGCATATCGCAGTCTGAATGCTTGAGGGGTATGTGTAATAGATCACCAAACTGGGCTTAGCAACATTGTTTACTGCATATTTTAGAGTGGTGGTGGTTGTGGTGATCATTGTTTTAATGGAAAGTACAATCATCAAGTAAAACATCCTCTAATAACAATAATCAGAGGGAAAAAATGGAAGAGGTCCAATACTTAGAAAAATGAAGGTATTTGCCAAAGAAAGACAAGGGCCACGAAGGGCGTGAAAATGTGACTCCGTAGACCTCCAAACGTAATACCGTCAGTGTTGGAAAAGATAAAGGGAGGTTGTATAGGATACATGAGAGTGATGAGTCTGACACTAGTGGAAACAATGGAGGACTCGAGCTAAGGGCCCGGTGGTCGCCAACCCACACTCCAAAGTTAAGAGCCCGATGGGCCCCTTTTAGTTGCCTTTTACGACAGACAGGAGATACCGTGGGTTTTTCTACCACCACCACCACCACCACAACGGGATACATATTTCAGAGGTGGTAAGTCTAACCTACAAATTCTTACGAAATGTGGACGGTGGTTATGGGACTCCGAGATACTAGCACAATAACAATGGAAGTAATATAATATACTGCACTACATATTATACGCCACACTTAGAATATTATCATTCTGTCAAATTCCATTCCAGGAATATTTTTGGTTTTCTGATTCGTGCAACCGCAGCACAACACGCCATTACAATAGCTACAACACCAACTTAATATTAGTAGATTCGACAAATTTGATCATTTTCGGTCCCTTAGTCCGTGTTGACTAGGTTCGTATAATATATACGGCGGACCAAACAATCACCCGTAGTACATTATACAACCTGTGACAATAACGTTCGGTGAATAGTCCTGTACTACCGGGCTAGTTGGCCGTGCGGTTAGGAGCGCGCAGCTGTGAGCTCGCATCCGGGAGATAGTGGGTTCGAACCCCACTGTCGGCAGCCCTGAAGATGGTTTTCCGTGGTTTCCCATGTTCACACCAGGCAAATGCTGGGGCTGTACCTTAATTAAGGCCACGGCCACTTCCTTCTCATTCCTAGGCCTTTCCTGTCGCATCGTCGCCATAAGACCTATCTGTGTCGGTGCGACGTAAAACAACTAGCAGAAAAAAATAGTCCTGTACTATCAACATAGATTAACAATGCCCGACAGAGACCTTACTGTCCTTCGAAATAGCCCCCTCCCATAACTATGCACTGCTGAGATCGGCGATACATGTCCTGGAAACTTTGCAAGAAGGCTTCCTTTGGGATGATGTTCAAAAGCCTCGTCACGTTTCGTTAGATGTCAGGAATATCATCAAATCTCTTTCCTTTCAAAGCGAGTTTGAGACGTGGGAATAGGAAGAAGTCTGGGGGATTGAGATCTGGCGAGTATGGGGGATCTTCAAGTTGCACCACCCCCTTTTTGCCATGAACTGATTGACGATATTGGCTGTGTGTGTATTACTATTAGTATCTCTTTTACGTTTTAATGTGTAGTGCAGTGTTCATGTCTGAACATTCCCGCAATTACAGTTTGCGTTTACCGTATTCACTTCATTGAGCTGTGATTGGTTCGACTGTCAAAAAAACAACATGCATTCTCGCGCCTATATACGACCACGCCCCCTATGTAGAGCACTGTCATTGGTCTTCACTCTCAGAGCTCCAAGGCATCTCCCTGTACTGCCTGATTACAATGTGGCTGTACACATGCCATATGACGGCTTAACGAACGTTTCCGTAAATGACCGATCGCCTTGGAGCTACCGACGATGAGAAATCAGCATGAAACACAAACACACGATGGGTTTCAGCCGTTGTCACCGTGCGTACATGCTATGGTGCGATCCTGTCAGTTCGGAAGTCCGTATTCAAATCCCTTCCCTAGCGAAGTTTTTCTTCGATTGGTGCTCACAAGCGGGTCTTGAGCCACGTGCAGATTTAGCAACATCACCTTGCAATGCCCATTTGAATTCGCCCGCGAAGCGTTCTGATTGGCTAACTTCAACACCTGATAAAATGACAACGGAGTGAGTTATGGAATTATTTTTTTCATATTATTTATCAGTATGACCAACCCTCTAATGCACATATACCCGGTTCACGTTGTTTCTGACCACCCTGTAGTATAATCCACAAGACTCTAAATATGTAGCATCAAATTCCGTGTCCATAAAAATGGACACTATGTCCCAAAGAACTAAGAAACATTATCTTCGGTTTAGAATGTGTCCTAGAAGCTCTCTTGGGTTGTCCAACAAGGGACACAACATTTGAATATTACAACCGTGTGACAGCTAACGAACACAGGGCAATAGCCAAAGTAAAATCTGGGCATGTATTACAGTTGTTAATCTTTTAAACATTTCGCTTAATTTTGATATCGTGCTAAAAATTACCTACCTGGTTTAATGTTTAAATCCAGTTTGCACCGGTAACATGTTCTTTCAGTTATCTGTACGATGTGATTAGAGAGAAAGCAACTTTTAAAGGTAAATAACGCAACTCAAAGCTTTAGCTAGAGATATTAATACCCGAACTCATCCGTCACGCGGATGAAGCCGTAAGCCGGCTTGGACGCTGCCATGATGGATGGCCGGCCAATTATCCTTTGAAACAGCTCAGACATCTTTCAGCTTGTTTGGAAAAAAATACGCGGATTTGAATAAATAAAGTATTAGGTAGTGACAGTTACGATTTCAGAAAGCGGATCAAATCTTCTTCCGAGAGACAGAGAGCGAATGAGAGAGAACGGACGCTGTGTAAATTATGAATTATTATTGGAAAAATTGATTGATTGTTTTGAATATTTGAATAAGCTTCGAACTTCAGGTATTAATGCGGGTGTTTGTGTATGTGTGTTTCTCGTATGGATTTTCAACTGTCACCGCCAAATTAAGACCTTTAGAGGCCTCTTATTCCTGTGACCGACGAGATTATGAATAAAGGTTTTAATGAATGGTATATTTACTACATTGTCCGGCTCCATGGCTAAATGGTTAACGTGCTGGCCTTTGGTCACAGGGGTCCCGAGTTCGATTCCCGGCAGGGTCGGGAATTTTAACCACAATTGGTTAATTCCGCTGACACGGGGGCTGGGTGTATGTGTCGTCTTCATCCTAATTTCATCCTCATCACGATGCGCAGGTCACCAACGGGTGTCGAATCAATAGAGCTGCATCTGTTGAGCCGAATTTTTCCTCAGCACCAAAAGCCATTTCATTTTCATTACTACATTTGTACGGTATAATGCATGTTTTAGGCCTATGTTATTGGTTATTTATTTGCAATGAACTAGCAGTACCCGTGCGAATTACTACACGTACAAAAAACATTGAGGTTTAAAATAAAGAAATTGGCTGTATTAGATAACTGAAAAAGAACAAGTAAACCAGGTCCATCATTGTCTTCAAATTACAGCACCAAAAATTCATTCAGAATAATATATATATGAATATTTCTTTCCAATGGATTTACTCAACACTACCTTTTGCCCATGGCTTCACAAGACCGACAGAGGAGCGCCAAGGGCGCACCGGTATCGGTACTGTTCAAACCACTTATCTCTTCGGAGATAGGTGACGCATACGGACCTATAGTATGCTGGAAAGTATATCAAAATGTGTTAAATATATTTTTTTAGTAATTTTGGAATGTGTTGTCTGCTGTTGATGTGTTCATAGAATTTGAAATTTTCAGCAAGACGTGAGTAGGTGAGTAGATAAATATAATATTGTGGTGAATTCTTAAGGTTCTTTAAAACTAAAATTACTACTAAAAGAGGTAGCGTGTTTTATTATCCACTAAATCTTTTGAACTACTATTTACAGTTATTTACAAGATCACTCGCGTTTGATTTTTCCACCCAACACAGGCAGGCTAACCGAACGAGTGGGCCAAGCGGTTAGGGGCGCGCAGCTGCGAGCTTGCATTTGGGAGATAGTGGATTCGAATTTTCACACCAGGAAAATGCTGGGACTGTACCTTAATTAAGGCCACGACCGCTTTCTTACTACTCCTAGCCTTTTCCTGTCCCATCGTCGCCGTAAGACTTACCTGTATCGGTGCGACGTAAAGCCAATTGAAAAAATAAACAGGTAGGCTATTACTCATGATCGTGGTCGAAGAGACTGCACACCAGCGCGTCGAACTTCTGTTCTCCAGGCGGCTGCTTGCAGCAGAGTGTCATTCCAGAACAGTCACTTCCCAGCTCAACGCACGCCGTGTAATCAAGACCATCTTGATTCGCTACAATACCGCACTCACTGACGTACACGACTCACGATTGACTGATAACTCACTCGCGAACGACGCAAAACTGACTCTCTCAAGACTGAGGGACTCGCGGCTGTCGTAGCTCGCTCGCGGACATACTGACTCATGACCGACTCTGCGTTTACCGCGTCCATTTTTCATATAGTCCCACCGAAGATTCTCGAAATTTCCTTTTTCAGGTAATTCTCGACCTTTGCTCCATTATTAATAAAATTACAGCTTCTTCTAAGAAATTCCTTGTTGTGAGCATCAACAGTTCGCCGGCGCTATTGTTTTCCTTCCTGCTGCTGGTCCGCCCACATTGTCGCTACTCTGCTAGTAGGCTACTGTCTGTCGGGTTCCCGTACACTTTTGGATTTTAAAGCTGCTCGTCCCGAGTGGGTAAGATGCCAGTAGGTCTAGGTGTACGACCATCAGTTTCCCTCGGGGAGACCGATGGATCCTGTAGATTACTCGTTAATCCTGGTAATAGTGGTGTAGGGACCTTCCAACATCAACTGAAGCTTCGGTGACTTCTTCATCTGCACGGTTCGATATAGCTGCACCCAGCTACCTACTTCACCTGCAGGTCCTACCGGACCTCCATCCGATCGCTAGCTACCTTCGGATGTCGTCAGGCATCCCGTGGATGTTGCCGAGCCTCTCCACCGGCTACCATGTGTAGTCTGTCGCTAGTTGTTCTTACTCCGAGGCTGATCCAAATATTAAGTCACATGACAGATGTAGTTCTCTCCCGAAGACCATGGTGGCGGGTATCATGTTTGTCGTCTCGTGAATGAATCACGGTAGGCCATTAGGGAGAAGGGCATTCTCTCATTCCAGTCCTTCTGGTATGCGAAGGTCACCTTCCTCAGATGATTCTTAACGGTCTTCGCGAACCACTTTACCATGCTATTCGACAGTTGGTGGAGAGGAGTCGTTCAGGTCTTGCGTACAACGAGACGCTGTAGTACTTCCTTCATCAGTGTTGATTCGAAAATCCTGCCCTAGTTAGTGTGAAGATCCTTTGGGCCACCAAACCGATAGGAGTTCCTTACTAGGGCATCGGCCACTGTTCATACCCTCTGATTGGGAATGTCATAGAACTGAAAGCGCTTAGTGAAATGGTCCATGCATAGTAGAGGGTAACGATTTTCAGTATCCGGTTCGTGAAATGGTCCAGTGATACCGATGATACATCTGACCCCTACTCCAGTCAGCTTTGGGAGGGAATAACAGGGCCTTCCAGCCCTCAAACGCTGAATTGGAATGGCTTGCCCTAAGTGTTCGCAAAGTTCTGTAGGACCAAATATAAAAACAAATTTGCAAGCTATGATTGTGTACTGAAGACGAACTAATAAGTTGAAAGTATATTTTCGACTAACTTCCATGTTGAAAGTTTCACTTCCTATATTTTGAAAAACTTACGAAACTGGACACTATTAAAAATAGCAACAATAAATAGCTTCCTTTACTTGTGCTAGTCTGAATTTTATGTCCTTACTTTTGTCATCATTACTGGGTACGATGCGCATTGGTATCACCCAAATATCACTGTAAAATTTGTCACAAATGGAACATAATAATTGCTTTTACACATATCAAGCGAAAAATCCCTGGCAAATTAAGAAATACCGTCGTTATTTGAGAAATATGAAAACATACTTAAGGCTTGTAGACAGGACTGGTTTATGACGTACTGCGCTGCTGGTGCCGTCTTTTGTTACTTTCTTCAGGTCCAGGGCTCGCACCGTGGAATGGGAGGGCTATGTCTGTGGATTCTCATTATCTTTGTCCATTCGCTGCTGGCGCCGTCTTTTGTTACTTTCTTCAGGTCCAGGGCTAGCACCGGGGAATGGGAGTGCTATGTCTGTAGATTCTCATTATCTTTGTCAATTCGCTGCTGGTGCCGTCTTTTGTTACTTTCTTCAGGTCCAGGGAATGGGAGTGCTATGTCTGTAGATTCTCATTATCTTTGTCCATATGACTAGAGCGGCCAGTTCAAACAGCAAAATGGTCAACAGAAAAATAGCATGATCCCTGGACCAATAAATATTTTTATTTCTGTTCGAACGAAAGTAGCTCGATCCCTGGACCAATAAATCACTAGTCCACTGAATTTTTCTTATGTACATTGGCCATACCATTTTGTCGCCTATTAAATATTGCACATCGCGATACAGTTCATGAAACGATGATGTTTGACAAGTGAAGCAATGAAACGAAAGCAAAGAAAAAGCAAAGAACTTCAGTGAACACAGATATCACACACGAAATCGATGAAAGTGTAAGACAAAGGACATACGTGTGTCACTGTGAGCGCAACACCAAATGTACTTGTAAAGTGGTAAAGTACGTATTCATAATATTCTCCAAACATCAAATATTTCTTAATTTGCCAGGGATTTTTCACTTGATATGTGTAAAAGCAATTATTATGTTCCATTTGTGACAAATTTTATAGTGATATTTGGGTGATACCAATGCGCACTATACCCTCATTACTTATACTACCATCTCGCTGATTGAGGACTTAATAATAAGGAACGATTAAATGTGCCTTTCGTTCATAGAGATGTAAAGTATGAAAAACCGAGATGAATGGCCATTGATTGTTTGAAAGTATTAGAAGTGTTTTCTACCAAGAAGAGTGTCAACAAACCGCAAATCTGTGCTGTTCATATTGAAGGAAATATTGTAAGCTACAACTGTCTGCAAAGTAATGGCAAGTGAGGTTGTGACGTAAATTGCTAAAGTTGAAGCAAGTAACTTGATTGGCCATTAACGCATGAATAGAAGCAAACATGCAACATACGAGGTTATCCACGTGTGCTACCGTAAATACCTGACAAACTTTGCGGAAGGTTCCGCAAATCTTTTACGTAGGAAAGTAATTAGTAATTCCTCACACAGTTGGTTAAGAGTTTGTGGTATCTTGAAGATCTTCTCTTTTAATAATAATAATAATAATAATAATAATAATAATAATAATAATAATAATAATAATAATAATAATAATAATAATAACAATACAAAGCGAAACGAAAACCCATGGCGCGAAAGCTCCGAAGGGCCACAGCCTACCAAGCGACTGCTGCTCAGCCCGAAGGAGCGGCTGGAGTCGTGTGGTCGGCACGAAGAATCCTCTCAGTCGTTACTCTTGGATTTCTAAGGCGGGGCCGCTATCTCACTGTCAGATAGCCCTCAGTTGTAATCACGTTTACTGAGTGGAGCTTTACCACATTCTCTTTGATTCATCCGATGACGTTGCTGTTTATTTCGCAATACGTATTGTACAAGAAACAACTTAACTGGAGCTAAGATGGCGTCGTCACTTCCCACTCGAAAGGCAAGCGTACAGTGAGCCACTTGGCGAACAAGAGTACCACTTTCAATAGACCACGGCCGTGATTAGACCAACGGTGCCGGGCTGAGTGGCGCTGACCCCAACTTGGCAGGTTCGATTCTGGCTCAGTCCGATGGTATTTGAAGGTGCTCAAATACGTCAGCCTCGTGTCGGTTGATGTACTGGCACGTAAAAGAACTCCTGTGGGACTTAATTCCGGCACCTCCGCGTCTCCGTTAACCGGAAAAGTAGTTAGTGGGACGTAAAGGCAGGCAATAACATTATTATTATTATTATTATTATTATTATTATTAGATCAACGGTAAAGTATTCTCGAACAGTGTACCGTTACGTATTTTAATGTTTCCTTCGAAGTAAATTAAATTCAAAGCCTAAATTCTATGTTTTATCGTTGATGAATCGATTCCTGACATATTTTAGAAATATTAGCTTTATTTTCCGGCCTCTCACCGCTGGATACCGTGGTTCAAATCCCGGTCACTTCTTGTGAGATTTGTGCTGGACAAAGCGGAGGCAGGACATGTTTTTCTCCGGGTACTCCGATTTTCCCTGTCATCGTTCATTCCAGCAACACGCTCCATTAACATTTCATTTCATTTGTCAGTCATTTAATCATTGCTCCAGAGGAGTGAGGCAGGCTTCGCCACTAGTTGGGGGCTTCGATCATTCCATTCCTGACCCAGTCAAATGACTGGAAACAGGCTGTGGATTTTCATTCATTAGCTTTATTTTACCTCACTATATTACATTACAACATAATATTGTCATTGAAATCATTAACCCTCTACTTGGACGTTATGTTTACTTAATAAACTAAAATTAACAAGTGGATTTTTAAGACAATGAATACATTCAAATCTGACATCAATTCAGTCTATTTTTATGTGTCAACAATTACAAGTATATATTATTACGGCATATGGAAGCGCATAAATTTAAATTTGGCATTAGCGCAGTTCGCTGTTTTGTCCCGTTTATTCTGTATCGCACTGGCAGCTGCACTCTTGCAATTCTCACATGTGTATGCGATATTAGCATGTTGCTTGCAGACGAAGCTGTGACATGAACTGCATCTTATAGTTGTTTATATTTAGCACGTTCACAAGTCACACATCTTCGTCATTTCTTCGGAGAAGGCTCCCCAACATTTGTTTCTTTATGGCTCTTGAAATGTTGGAGAAAAACGTGGCCGGTTTTTATGACCGGATGCCGTTCCTGACGTCAACCTCATCAGAGGAGTTAATGAGATGAAATGAATGACGTGATATATAATAGTAGGGGGAGGGTGAAACCCGTTGCCGGCACATAGCCTACTCCTGTCGAATAGCACCAAGGGGTCTGCTCAAGGCTTAACGTCCCCATCTGACGGACGAATCACCATCAACAGCGTCATTGCCCTCACTCCATATGAGCACTGCGGAAAGGTTTGGAATTTAATCCAGGCTTTTGGCACGTAATCTAGTGATTAGAAATTGTATACCACCACCTCCCCTACCATGCCGGCCAACATTCTGATGGTGAAAGTTTTTTCGACCAGCGGGAGTCGAACCGGCTAACCTCGGTATCAGACCGTTTAGACTTCAGCCCTTTAACGATCATGGCCACCAGGCGGGCTAATAACTTTCCTCATATTAACCATACTTATTACAGGATATAACGATGGTTCCTCAGAATAAGAATAGATCATTTCAAGGAAGTGAGAGCAATTGAATTGAGCAGTTCCTTATCCAAACCTTGGCTCATTCAAAAACGGTATAACAGTTTCGGCACCGTTCCCCACGCACCAATCACGAGTCCTATAACGGTTAAATCTTTAAGACCATACTGTTTTGAATTTTGACGTGCATCTATGAGCTCGTGATCCGCGATTATCTCTAAAAATTGCGTGTGAATTTTATCTACGATTCACTTAAAACCAGACTAATTCTGTATTAAGATGCATCTCATGGATGGTTTTATTGAATCTGTCTTATCCCCACACCAACCCCTATACATTAATCTCAATTAACATTATTAATTATTGATAGCCGAGAGATAACTCTTGCTATTTGGACACATTGATGACCGGAAGCTAATCATGTCGATGCTATTGAAATGGAAATGCTCTCCAGATGGGGGATGCGTGGTTCTCGCCCACCAGCTGGGTATCTGTATCAACACAGCCCTTGTTTGGAAGTTAACCGTTAGCTCTTCATTAACCTTTAGATATTATTCGCTGTTCTCTCTTGATTGCACTTGTGAATAGTTTAGCCACAGGAGTTATGTTATTGTTATGTCCGTCGTTCGTTATCATAGTGAACTAGGACTAGAACCTAGAGATTAACTGCGTGGTCCACAGTAACATTACTTTTTGCTTTATTGGTCACATAGTCGTGTGTTAGACCAGCAAGGCTGTTGGTAGTCATTTTTGAATTCTCGGAGCAGAAGTACTTTCAATATACCATTTCGTAAATTCGAATTTACATGTAGGCTATATTCTAAGTTGGATATATCACACTATTTTTCTGACTAATAACATACATACATAGATACATATATACTCCCATATTGGGCCGATGCATAAGTTCGTGCGGTTCTTATATTTTATATTATTTTACTTTATTGTCACGCACTGTAACTCACAATCACTCAGTGATGTATTCACCTCCACTCTCGATGACCGTCTGCCAACGTTCAGGTAACAGTTGAATGCCTCGCCTGTAGAGCTGTTTTGGTTTCGACTGGAAGAAATCTGTTAGCCATTGGTGAAGAGAAGCTTCGTCAGGAAACACTTGTCCCTGAATGTGGTTAGAAAGAGAGCGGAAAAGATGGAAATCTGAGGGGGCAAGGTCAGAGAAATACGGAGGATCAAGAAGAGGTTCCCAGCCAAGTTCAACAATCACACCTTTGGTCAATTGCGCAGTATGCGGACGCGCGTTATCATTGAGCAATAAGACTGATTGTTGTCTTTTGTTTATTTATTTATTCAGGATCAGCAACAGCATAACGCCGAATTACAACGATCTGAGCTATGTACAACAGATATGAATCTAAAATGAAAGATATATAAATACTTACAAAGGACACGAATATACACAATCAAAACTGTACAATCATATATAATACATATTTACATAAACAACGTTATTAAAAAAGAAAAATACATTTACAGTAAATACAGGAGCAGAACGGGAAAGACCAAGAAGGAAAATTAAGTTATATGATAAATATCATGACAGAAGGAAGGAAACGTTACGAAGAGATCTAGGTTGTTGTTGATAGATAATGTATTAAACATTGCTGGAATACGTACCGAAAGGGACCTTTGGGTGAGAGAAAGCCGGGAGTAAGGAGTATGGAATAGGGTCTTCATTCTGGTATTACGGGATGGGACGTGGAGGGGAAATAAGGAAGCTAAATCTGGAGACCTAAACAGACCATTAACTGCTTTGTATAGCAGCTTTAGGTCGGCTACTTTCCTCCGAGCAGAAAGAGTCTTGAGGTTCAGTTTCCCAAGCACTTGGATAGTGCTTAGATTGCGACATGCAGGGACCCTGGCTCTGACGATAACACAGAAAAAAGATTGTACACGGTCAAGGTGGCAGAGGTTTGAAGAAGCAGAAATGGACCAGACTGGAGAGGCGTATTCAACAATAGGTAAGATACAGGAAACGTAGAATGCTCGGAGGGCATTCACATCTGTGATGTCAGAAAACCTGTACAGTAAACCAAGGAGTGACATAGCACGTGAGGTAACCCTGTTTATGTGCGAGACAAACAACAATTTACTGTCAAAATGCACTCCTAAGTCTTTTTGATTGTCAACAAGAGCAATCGGTTGGTTCAGTAGGTGATATTGTTGTAGAACGGGGGATTTACGAAGTGTGAACGAAATGGTGGAACACTTGGAGGGATGAGGTTTAAGACGCCATGTAGTACACCAACCTGATAGTGAATCAAGTGCATTTTGCAATTGGATCGTATCTGTAGGAGAATCGATCTGCTTGAAGATTTTACAATCATCAGCAAAGAGCAGTATTTCACATGAATGGTGGGAAACAGTATCGATAAGGTCATCAATAAACAGGGCAAAAAGAAGTGGACCAAGGACACTACCCTGCGGGACACCAGAGAGGGTGGTGGTGAGAGAAGAACTGCATCCATCAAGAACAACGCGCTGTAGTCTTTCGCTCAGAAAGCTATTAATTAGAGCTAGGAGTCTCCCATGCACGTTAAACCGTTCAGAAAGTTTGTGCACAAGAAGAGTGTGATCCACGGTATCAAAGGCCTTCGCGATGTCGATATAGCATACATCAAGTTGAGAGCCCGCGTGGATGGCAGACGTGGCATGATGGAGGAGGATAGCCAAGTTAGTTACGCAGGAGCTTCCAGGAAGGAAACCATGCTGCTGAGGGGATATATAGGGATTTGTAAACGCAAGCAAATGCTGATGGATGATCCTTTCACAAATGATTGATAAAGCAGGTAATATAGAGACCGGGCGATAATTTGCAATATCCGACCTCTGTCCACCTTTAAGAACTGGTGTGATATACGCAAGTTTCCAGGAGCTCGGAAAGTAGCCGACTGAGAAGCACCGATTGAATATCACACTAATAGGGTATGAAAGACTTACTGCTGTATTCCTAAGGAAGATAGGACTGAGACCATCAGGACCAGTGGGTTTATTTTCTGACAAAGACGAAAGTAGGGAGTACACTTCAGATTCAGTGGTAGAAATATTACTGAGGCTATGGGAAGTAACAGGTTTACATTTAGGAAACTCAACATATTGCACAGGTTTAACAAAATTAGAGGTAAAATATTCATTAAATAATTCAGATCTATCTGCTCCACTGGCTACAGACTGGTCCCAGGTTACTACTTCCGGTATTCGTTTATTGTCTCTTCTGTTATTTATAAGTGACCAGAACCTTTTACTGTTGTGTTTTACTTCAATGCAGGCTCCGTTAATATAGTCAGAGTAATCCCGCCTTAATAAGTACTTGTGGTGTTTGCGAAGGTCCGAGAATATTTTATAATTACTCTCGGAAGGTGCATTCTTCCATTGTCTCCAGGCTACCGATTTTTGTAGTTCAGCACTTTTTGTATCACTCTTCTTCCATGGAGGGAATTTTCTGGACATCGAACGAGTAGGAATGAGGTCCCGAATCACAGCAAGCGTCCAATCATAAAATAAGTCCACCGCATCTTGAACTTCACCCACATGCAACAAATGCCATGGTAACAGGGACAGGGTACGATTCACAGTCTGCCAGTCAACTTTACGCCACACAGGCACAGAGCTCCTAAGGACAGGTCGATGACATCTCGGAGCACGGGGAGGGGTGAGAGTGAAAGTTGCTTCAAAGGACTTGTGGTTGGATTTAAAAATATTTCGTCCCACAGAAACAGATGAGGGCTCGTTATAGGAAAGCAGGTAGTCAAGAAGACTATTTCCGCAGGTGTTTTCCAAGACATGCTGTTTGAAGTTCAGTCCAGTAATATAGTGGTCCATATACCATTTGTCAAGGCTACTAGAAGGCTGACCTAATGAAGGGGAAATCCAGGAGACAGACAGATTAAAGTCTCCTAGTATGACAATGTTATCTTTGGAATGAACGGCTTTAAGCACAGAGGAAAGAAAAGCTTCAGAATAGCTGAGATAAGAACGAGGTGGTCTATAGAAACATGCAAAAAGATATTTTATGTTATGAAATGTAACTTCAACCCAAACAGCTTCACAGTCATTCATCAGGTCGGCGCGTAGGGTCGCATGCCATTTAGATTTGACAGCGATTAAAACACCCCCTCCCCGGGATCCTGTTCTACGATCGGCCCTGAATAACGAAAACTCTTTTGAGAGTGGGATTTCAGAGTCTAACACAAAATCCGTCAACCAAGTTTCACTTAAGGCGATAACGTCGAAAGCAGCTAATTCTTGAACATGAAGTTCACAGTCTGTAATCTTATTTTTTACTAGCGAATGTACCCGTGCTTCGCTACGGTATTCTACATTGTATTCGAATATCGAAGTAAATAGTGTACATGCAGTAAATAAGATAGTTTTAAAATTGCATGTCTCTTAGCGTTATCCGAGAAAGAGCATGGGGAGGTCCCCGTACGTTTCCAATATAAAGTGTTTGTTACGGATTTGTGATATAACGGCAGGCTCACTTGCCTACTGGCATTCACAATCAGGTTGGGAAGTTTACATTATAATTGCAGGCCCCATTGCCTACTATGCGGACAGAATCGATTTGGGGAGTTTTCGTTAAAATGGCAGCCCCCCTTTCCTACCTCCAGACAGATTACAGTTTTTATTATAATGGCAGGCAATTACCCTACTATCACTCGAAATTGAGTTGTGCAGTTATCATTATAATGACAGGCCCCTTTTCCTACTGCCAGCCAGCGTACTGCCAGTCACACCAAGTTGGTGAGTTTCCATCAAAATAGCAGGCCACTATGCCTAATGCCAGTCACATTTTAGATGAGTACATTTCTTTATAATGGCGGGCACCCTTGCCTACTGCCAAACACAATCGGGTAGGGGAGTTTTAAACAAAACTGCATGCTCACTTACCTTCTGCAAGTCAAATCGAGAAGGGAACTATTCATTACAATTGTAGGCCTTCCTTACTAATGACAGTTACACAGGAGTTGGAGAAGGAACCCTTTCCTACTGCCAGTCAAAGTCGGTGTGGGGAGTACTGATTACAATAGCAGACCGACCCTTTCTCGATCGCTAAATCGACATCAGTGAATATATATAGATCGACATACGAAAGTATATGCGTGTTTACAATATTGAAGACCTTCATTTACAGATTAACTGCTACTAAACGTACGTCATATCGACAAAGGATTATACCATAAGACACGCCGGATTTAGTGGCCTAAATGGCTGGTCCAATGATATGTCATCTATTCTTGGGTCAGATTTAGAAACGTGGAACAGGGTAAAGGTTTTGTAAGATCATCTCACATTACATTACTTTTCGGATAATAATGTGACAGCTACATACGTAGCATTTGGCTCACATATGGCTACTGAGTGGGCCAATTTTCGTGAAGAGTTTGATGATTCTGTATTTCATATAAGTAATTGAAAGTATGAATAATGCATGTGAAAATTCCAAATTGACTTAACATCGATTAATAGAGAAAAATCAAACGTAAAAGGGATACAGATACGGCATAAAGTCATAAGACCAAGGTTGTAGATCATTCCAAATTGAACGGAGATTGTGCAATCCGTTACGTGATAGGAATTTCCGAAGGTCTGCACCATCATTAAAATTGCCTGCATATTTTGATATTCTTCGGGGATAAAAAATGAAAAATTTAATGATATAGGATTTTTCATTCGTTACAGGCTAAAACGTATAATTTTGTCAAATTTCAATTATCTTCTTATTCTTCTGGCAGATTATGCCACAATGTGGATTTTGGGCGAGGCGGGTAAAAATTAGGACTTTCAGGAAATCAAAAATTATGGAGATTGTTATTATTACCCCTTAAACGGAAAGCTGTAGGGAAATTTCGCCAAAATAGTCAGTGTAGAGGTACACAGTCGTTACGATTTGATTTATATAGATAAGGAATCTGCTCCATGTAAAACACCTTTTGGGCTATGTCCGCTGGACTTAACCTGCAAAAGTGACCATTCATGATATCTCCCTTATTAATCCTCCTGACGAAAAAATGCACATGAAAAAAAAGGTTTAGAGGTGGAATTCCATCAGGTTTGGTCGATTTCCAGTCAGGTTGGTCTTGTTCTGTATATATTGTGGAAGAGTAAAATCACCATTTCGGTTCCTTATAAACCGCCAGTCCATTCCGGAACATGAAATGTTATTTACGTTTAAAACCTACCTTTGGACAGGTGGATGCTAAATATAAATTTTGTTTCGAATGTCTTCAGTAGTTTTCAAGTTGTAAGGAATACGCTTTACACGCACCCGCTCGTGAATTAAGTCCGATGGGACTTGTACAGAAAAACGGTCCTTTAATGATATCTCCCTTATTGATCCTCGTATCGAAATGATGCACATGAGAAAAAAAGGTTTAGACATTAATTTATACCAAGGTAGGTAGACTTCCATAAACTTTTGTTGTGTATATTTTTTGGAAGTGCAAAATCACTGTTTCGGTTTCGTATAAACCCCCAGTTAGTTCAGGGATTTAGAAACAATATTTGCCCTGAAACCTATCAAGGACAGGTGTATTCTAAATACGAATCTTGGTGGAAATGCATCCAGTAGTTTCTAGCATTCACGTACATACGGCGTAATTAAGGAAGAAAATAATACAGTTAAGAATGTTGAAACTAATAGAAAATGGATTATAACTGAGGACAGCCGGATAACGACAAATAAATAAATGCCGTGAGTTATGGATATAATAAAGCGCTAACAGAGGAGAAATTTAGGTTCAGTGATTCTTAGGTAAACAAATATGAAGATGACTAATGGTGTTATTACTTAATCTATTCGAGGGCGGTTATAACCTCCAACGATATTCCGCCAATATCCCGCAGATGAGCCGATTGATGCCTCTCTTGCCATCTACCCAAGGAACAACCACGAATTTAAAAGCATGATGAGGAAAATGGCAATACGTTACTTCCCTACTGGCATGCAGTCAGAGACGTTGCCATGGTAACCTGTAGGTTCGTTGTCGGTCTGTCGGTCACTAAATGCAGAGCATGATACCAGCAGAAAATTGTAAATTTCTCCGTCATGTGAAGAGTAAGGTAAATTATGAACATAACGAAAGTTGTTTATAATGAAGAGACGTTTCACGTACGGTAAACGAAGTTTACAGAAAATCAATAGTATAAGAGAAAATAGAGGAAAACCACTGTGGTTTTCCTATAAACACCCCGTCTATTCAAAGATTTTAAAATTATATGCATATCGGAACCTTTCCTGGGATGAGTATACTCTAAATATGAAGTTTGGCTGAGATCTATCCAGCCGTTTCGACGTGATGGTGGGAAAACCACTCTGGTTTTCCTATAAACCCCCCGTCTATTCAAGGATTTTAAAATGATATGCATATCTAAACCTTCCCCGGGATTAGTATACTCTAAATACAATGTTTGGTTGAGATCCATCCAGCCGTTTCGACGTGATGGTGGAAAAACCATTCTGATTTTCCTATAAACCCCCCATATATTCAAATATTTTAAAATGATATGCATATGGAAAACTTCCCCGCGATGAGTATCCTCTAAATATGAAGTTTGGTTGAGATCTATCCAGCCGTTTCGACGTGATGGTGGGAAAACCACTCTGGTTTTCCTATAAACCCCCCGTCTATTCAAGGATTTTAAAATGATATGCATATCTAAACCTTCCCCGGGATTAGTATACTCTAAATACAATGTTTGGTTGAGATCCATCCAGCCGTTTCGACGTGATGGTGGAAAAACCATTCTGATTTTCCTATAAACCCCCCATATATTCAAATATTTTAAAATGATATGCATATGGAAAACTTCCCCGCGATGAGTATCCTCTAAATATGAAGTTTGGTTGAGATCTATCCAGCCGTTTCGACGTGATGGTGGAAAAACCATTCTGGTTTTCCTATAAACCCCCTGTCTATTCAAGGATTTTAAAATGATATGCATATCAAAACCTTCTCCGGGATGAGTATACCCTAAATATGAAGTTTGGTTGAGACCTATCCAGCCGTTTCGACGTGATGGTGGAACAGACAAACAGACAGACAAACAGAAACAATTTTATTTATATAGATGGACCTGATATTTTGACAGTACACGGAGAACTCATTATTCATTGTCGGCCCAGGATTAATTTGCACATCACCAGACAGTAGTAACAGTGTTAGTAAGACACTTAACGGGGAACGGCGCGCATGACAGCGTAATTTCAACGAATCGTGAGTCGATGTTGGGACCTTAAGAAAACAAGACAGGTTAGCCGTCGGTAAGGAAGGAAAATAAAACTTACGATCCGAAGTTAACCAGACTCCTGCCTGTGAGAGAGCGAAGGAAGTTTCCACGTTCCATTGTGTACCTGCAGGCCCTGCTGGCGGATCACTCGCAGCAGTTGAGGACGCCGGCCCCGTAGTGTGCGTAAGCTTGTCACACCCCGACCACGTGGCGCACAAACACAATCTCATTGTTTTCACCATTATATCGTCACACATCGCACACTCACTACACTCCACATCATCACTAAATTCCTCGGAAGAAATTCCAACACAATTCGAGACAGCAAATCCTTGATTAACCACACATATTACTAAAGTAGCACAGAGGATACCCACACTGAGATATTCGCTCGCCGCCATCTTACAGCACTTAATTTCAGTATATAACATTAAAAGTAAATGATAGTTTACTTCAACATGCCACATCTGACCAATAAATTGTCACCATATTGTCAAAGACAATCAACATTGCATTTTTAACACGTTCAATGCTGAGGGACCGGATCCAGCCCGCGTTGCCATGACATTTCTAAGCAGTGAGTGTCAGCCCAGCCCTTGAAGACACATCGTATGTCGTACGCACCTTGAGTAGTAGTGGCGTGATATATTTTCGCTTGTCATTCATCGCTCACATCTTGTGGTGATTTTTTTACGATTGTGGCAGTAGTGAGCCTATATGTTACAATTTTGAATTATATTTAAATTGTTTTTATCGTGAGTGTGTGATGGCTCATTGTTGCGTTGATTTGTCCAGCAGTGATGAGTTTACGAGTGAAGGAAGTGCTGATTCTGAAACGGAACGTTCAGACAAACCCGGAACTCAACCCAACCTGGTCAAATAGAACATTTGACTTGATGAATATACCATTTAGCAAAGAAAACAAACTAGCCATCGTTTTAAGATGTGTCCTATAATGTACAGCGATGCAGTGGTGCTGAATGCACCGGAACCAGTGGTGGTGATAAGGACCCCGTTGACCACGCGGGGAGCGAGAGGGGTACCATGACTGCTTCTTAATTCAGTAGCTGAAGAGTGATTTTACGTATTGATACAGCTACAGCACATAACACAGTATTATTTGTATTACAGAGGGTTATTCCAAACTTAGTCCCTCGCAGTGTAGAGCTTCTTTCGTCAACAGGAGTACGGTAGTTATTTCTGAAAGAATATGGGTTTTGTTGTCAATAGCAACGGCAAGCCGTCTTAGCTGGTCACTATACACAGCAGAGGTAATCGTTACGTTTTCGGAAGAAGTTAATGGTGAAGAATGCCATCTTCGTTCCACCAAACATACAACATGATTTTCTGTGGATGGATACTATCCTTGGCACGGGGAGTTGCTTTTTTTGATGGGCTGAGCCACTCTTTCCTCTTCTTCATGCTGACATACAGGTACCATTTGTCGTCACCGGTGACAATGTTTGAAAGGAATGCTTCGTGCCTATCACAAGTCAACCGGTGCCGGGCAAGCAATGACGAACAGATGTTTACTCCTTGATTTTTGTTACTATCACTTAGCATATGTGGTACCCATATACTCAATTTATATCCCTTACCCATCGAATGCAAATGACGTAAAATAGTTGACTGATCACATTCAAAAACTTGCGATATTTCCCGCGTTGTTTGACGAGGATTCTCGTGAAGCAGCTCATTCAAGCGTTTTTCGTCAAAACCTGAAGGTCTTCCAGAAAGTGGATCATCAGACTAGTCAAACCGTCCTGCTCGAAAGCGCGAAAACCATTTTTGTGCTGTTCTTTCAACAATTGCTTCATTCCCGTACACTTCACAAATTGTTTTTTCAGTTCCTGATCCACTGGATCCTCGGTTAAACTCAAAGAGTGAAATGTGTCGGAAATGCTCACTTTTCTCAGCTTGACATTCCATGTCCGTTTGTCTGAAATATACACAAATAATACGTTCACAATCAAGAAAACCGTCCGACTCGTTAGCTGAACGGTCAGCGTACTGGCCTTCGGTTCAGAGGGTCCCGGGTTCGATTCCCGGCCGGGTCGGGGATTTTAACCTTAATTGGTTAATTCCAATGGCACGGGGGCTGGGTGTGTGTGCTGTCTTCATAATCATTTCATCCTCATCACGACGCGCAGGTCACCTACGGGTGTCAAATAGAAAGACCTGCACCTGGCGAGCCGAACCCGTCCTGGGATATCCCGGCACTAAAAGCCATACGACATTTCAATCAAGAAAACCCGTGTTTCACAACACACAAACTCGAAACTCAGTTAAAACAACGGAATAACGATAAGCAATCCCTTCACGCCGCACTGTTGTCAACCCAAAAGAATACCGCACCAACTTATGCATCGACATACATACATACATACTGAAACGGGAACGCCCTACGAGCATTCACGTTTCGTTCTTTTATTAAGAGGAGCTCGCTAACACCCGGCCGTAAGCATTTAAAACTTGCGCCGAGCGCACAGGCATAGTGGGAACTGCAAGCAAGCTCGCGATGTTCTAGAACACCGGCCAAGGACAAGCGACGTCACGCAGGAGGTTCTTTCGTGTTCCATAGCATTGCTGCATGAACGAAATATAATATCAATATTTCAATAACGTCACCTTGCAGGCAGGAATAATGAACGCTGCTAGCCGAAATTTCGTGTCAATCGGTGTAAAGATGGCCAAGATATAAAATTTTCTTGGGGCCCACATGTGTAGCCACGCCCACCGGCCTTCGGCAGTATAAGCGAGTCGCCAGCCTGGGGTAAAGCAGAATGTGTGCAGTGTGCAGCTGCAGTGTGCTGTAGGCAGAGAGTGAGGGGAGCCGGCAGTAAGCCGTGAGTTCAGTGTGTGTGTGTGCAAGTAAGCACGTCGCGACATAATTCGTCACTCGGTCCGGCTGTATACTTGAGTTCAGAAACGTTAGTGTTAAAAGCTTTCTCCGTGGGCTTGACTTTATTTAAAGACTGTGTTTCTAACATAAACTGTGCCAGCCTTCACTTCATTTAAAGACTGTGTGAAAACAGCGATGGTGTTTCTAGCATGAACTGTGCCAGCCTTGACTTCATTTACAGACTGTGTTTCTAGCATAAACTGTGCCAACCTCGATTTCATTTAAAGACTGTGTGAAAACAGCGATAGTGTTCCTAGCCAGCCTCGATTTCATTTAAAGACTGTGTGAAAACAGCGATAGTGTTTCTAGCCAACCTTGATTTCATTTAAAGACTGTGTGAAAACAGCGATAGTGTTTCTAGCATAGACTGTGCCGACCTTCATTTCATTTAAAGACTGTGTCTATCCGTTGAACTGTGTTCGTAATAAACTGTGCCAACATTCCCTCTTAAAGACAGTATTAACTTGTGGAATACAGTATCGTGATTTCTTTCCGAGGAACCATGCCAATTCCCATCATAACCTGTTCAGAATCACGTATGATCTTAAGTGCCAATGATAATCTTCTGAACTTGGACTGTCATTCATTTCAACAAGTGTGTGAATATTGTGCTCATGGAGTACAGTGCAGAGACTGTACCCGGTAAATTTAATTTTCTTTATGAAGTGCTTAATCACTGCACCTCGGAAGGTCCTAGATTGTTTTCGTTTGTTTATTATTCCAAATACGATAATTCCTTCCATCTTATCCTCGTGGAACTGTGACTCTAAGTTTATCCTTGCTGCTAAAGTTCGTTCAACATCATTGGCTGTGGGAACTATTTCGGCGTGCTTCGCCTTAGAGAGGTGTCACACCAGTGTCCCATGACGTCCAATGTGGAAGCTCCGCATTTCCCCGTTCCTGCCTCAGGTTCGAGTCATCAACACTAATACAGAGAAAACACCAACGACGGAAGACAACGCCGACGCCGACCGCAAGACGACGCAGCCGCCGCAGGACGACGTCCCCTCCACGCCTTCAGGGACAACTCCACGATTCAGCTGTAAAAGGTGACAATTCTTTGCATATCTATTGAATAAACTGAAGGATCCACTTAATCATGAAATTTTTTTTTCACTACCCTTCTCTCTCTCTCTCTCTCTCTTAGCATGGGCCGTACACGCCTTGTCGTTCCTCATGCTCTCCGATAAACTGAAGTACGGGCGTTCCTGTTTCAGAGAGAAGGTAGTGAATAGTGGCACCCATGACGTTGGGGCCCGATTAAAGAGAGTGAATAGTGGCACCCATGACGTTGGGGCCCGATTAAAGAGAGTGAATAGTGGCACCCGTGACGTTGGGGCCAGATTAAAGAGAGTAAAGTGATAAAAATTAACTTTGAAATCAGTGATATCTTAACTTACCAATTCAAATAAAAGTGCATAGTACATACGTTAATTCCAGTTCAGTGAATGTGTTAAAATTTTACGAAGTTCAATTCAATGACTTTGGCGAAATTTTAAACTTTTGGCACAGAACTCTGATTAAGTTTATGGCACAAGTGATTATTTTTTTCTCTTTCTCTTTCTCTTGCTATGTAAAACATTTCAGGCACAATATTTATGCACAGTCTCATATCAATTTTTGATATTTATGTCAGTGAAACATTGAACTTTACCATTGGACAATAATGGTGATATTTAATTTTATGCACAAGTGTTTGATATTTTGTGTTGGTGAAATATTGAACTTTACCATTGGACAATAATGGTGATTTTACGTATGAAGTGAATGATTGTATTTTCTGCATTTTGTGAAAATAACGACATTAATATGGAAAATATACTAGCTGCCATTGAGGCTTTAAAAATCAGTCTAAATGACAGGATTACGGAAAGTAACACTAATCTCGGGCGTAGGATTGCTGAATCTAATAATACTTTAGGAGCTCAACTTAGAGAATCTAACGCGGCCTTGGAAAGTCGTATGGAAGCCACTAAGGCTAGTATAGGTCAGCTTAGGGAGGCTAATGAAGTAACTAATCGTAATATCACTCAACTAAGGGAGGCTAATGATGCCAACATTGTAAAATTGACAGAATCTGTTGATGAAAAGTTTGCAGAAGTTAATAATAATTTGGAACGTAGGCTCAATAGTGCAGGTGCCGAAATTGAAAAACGATTTAAGGAATCTAACAAAAGAATGGATTCTAAGTTTACGGAAATAAAATGAAAGATTAACACGTGACTTAGAAACCATTAAGCAAGATATAAAATCACAAGTGGCGGAGGACTTAAAAAACTTGCTTTCCCGTCTTCTTCTCAGGAAGTCCTTAAAGAAGTAGAAAGCTTAAAGGAAGAATTTCAAGAGTCCCATGCTCAATTATCTCTTGCGCAAACTAAAATCGCTTCTATTCAAGACAAACTTCATGAATCTGTTAAAAATAATTTCATGAAGTTGGGAAACGAAATTACTCTTCTGAAAAGTCAGCAAGAGGAGGCCGATAAATGTGTCAAGACTCAGTTAGATAATGCTCACACGCAGATTACTCGTATTTGTCGCGATGTAGCAGAAGTCAAGACCGACATAGAAAAGGAGGTCAAGGAAATTGAGAATTCCGTACAGGGGAAAATTAAAACCCTAAAACTTGAACTCCAAGGATGTATAGAAGCTCTCAACAGCAAAGTATCGCAAATTGAACAGGATGTTTCATCATCTAGCCTTCACAACACTAGTGGAGAATCCATGAATGTTTCCACAGTTTTTAAAATAACTGAGGAAAAACCAGCCAAATTTTCGGGGAAGGAGGAGTATACTGCTAAGGAGTTTCTCCTCAACCTCGAAGAGTTCTTTCAAGAAAATCACGTTAAGACCGACCGCCGTTTACGAATAGCGTCTCGATTGTTAGAAGGCAGGGCGTTAATGTGGATTACCGCTTTTAAATTCAGTATTAACACTTACGAAGAGTTTAAGGAAGCCTTACTTAGACGATTTTGGAGTGCTGAGGCTCAGCACCTGATAAAACTTCAATTATACTCCAGAAAGTATAACACTTCCGTTAATTCCTCGCGATATTCAGATTATCTCATATCTCAGCTTAAAAAGATGCAGTTTTTCGACCCTCCTTTGCCGGAGCAAGAACTTATTCAGGTCATAACGCTGCAATTTCCACCAAATGTTCAGGAAATATTGGTGGCAGCAAACGTCCAGGACTTGGAGCAGCTCGATGATGTCCTGAGGAGACTCGATACTGCGGACACTCAGAGCGCAGCAAAAGCAGGTCGAACCAAAGAAACTACGACCAACTTTACGGAAATGAAGACTCCGGTTCAAGTAAATCCAGAACCGTGAGAAGAAAGAGAAACTCGCCGAGATATTCCGTTTCGGTACAGAAGATCTAGGAATCGTCCCTACGAAGGGAGGGCTAAGTTTCAACCTGGACCTTCATGGAGACAGGCAGCTAACCAACCCAATGATAATAGGAACTCCCAGTGGGAAGAATTAGAGAAACGTTGGAGAGAGACTACGGAATATGTAAGGAATAAGAACAGGGAAGAGGGCTTACCTGGAGCAGCTTCTTTGGAATACCAGGCAGAGATGCAGAGAAGAAATGAGAGAACGGAAATGGATCCAAGAGCTACGGGTACCAAAAAAAAACTTTGACGAAGCAATAAAGAGATTGCCTGAAAACCCGGAGGGAGGAGAGGTAATATGTAGCGCACTCATTAACCATTGGTATTTAGAGGATGCAGATTTACTATATGAGGATTCAACACCACGACAGCCTCAGATACAACGCGGCTTACCGATCATTATCATTAAGTTAAGCAATATGATTGTCCACTCTTTAGTAGACTCAGGATCGCAAGCCTCACTAATTTCGCAGAAATTAATAGATGTGGCGCAGGAGACGACCTACATCTCCATCTTGCCGGTTGCTCAAGTTAAGGTTAAAGGCATAGTTCCTGACAAAGCTATTAAATGCAAATTCCAAGCGTTTCTTGAGTTAGAAATTGGTGGTGTTAAGTTCCAACATCTATTTTTGATTTTGACGCAAATGAAATTTGACTTAATCCTTGGATCAGACTTTCTCATTCAACATGGGGGAATCACTGATTATCCCGCTAATGTGATTAAATTTTTCCACGTCGAATCTGTAGGGCTACAGTTGGTTACTTATAATGACGTGAAGAATCCGGAATGTGAGACCCCGGTGGACATAGTAGAAGGCAAGATGAGCGAGGCTCCGCCTGTCGAAGAAAGCGTCCACGAAGAGGGGCGACCCGAGGAAGTGGGACCCGTAGAGGACCAGATGGCGTCCATCATCGATGATGAGTTGAACGAGGACCACTACAACTTCACGCTTTACGCCAATGTAGCTGAAAGCCCAGATTACGATGATGACGAAGTAACAAAGGCAATCCAAGAGCTTTTCAAGAAGTTTCCAGATGTATTTTCCGAGAAACCTGGAGTCATTAAGGGTTTCAAGCACCACTTAGATGTTACTGACACTTCACCTTATAAGAAACGGCCTTATCCGATACCCATGAAGTACTTGGAAGGAGCCCGGGTCATCATTAAACAGATGGAGAATGATGGAATCATATCAAAATGCGTCACACCTTACATTAATCCTCTGGCTATAGTGAGAAGACTGTTCAAGTTTAAGAAATACTTTACTAGGAGATGAGCGAAAAGAAAATCGCCCAGCAATTTTCTTTTTCCCGAGCAGGGGGGGGGAGATGAAACGGGAACGCCCTACGAGCATTCACTTTTCATTCTTTTATTAAGAGGAGCTCGCTAACACCCGGCCGTAAGTATTTAAAACTTGCGCCGAGCGCACAGGCATAGTGGGAACTGCAAGCAAGCTCGCGATGTTCTAGAACACCGGCCAAGGACAAGCGACGTCACGCAGAAGGTTCTTTCGTGTTCCATAGCATTGCTGCATGAACGAAATGTAATATCAATATTTCAATAACGTCACCTTGCAGACAGGAATAATGAACGCTGCTAGCCGAAATTTCGTGTCAATCGGTGTAAAGATGGCCAAGATATAACATTTTCTTGGGATGTGTAGCCACGCCCACCGGCCTTCGGCAATATAAGCGAGTCGCCAGCCTGGGGTAAAGCAGAATGTGTGCAGTGTGCAGCTGCAGTGTGCTGTAGGCAGAGAGTGAGGGGAGTCGGCAGTAAGCCGTGAGTTCAGTGTGTGTGTGCAAGTAAGCACGTCGCGACAAAATTCGTCACTCGGTCCGGCTGTATACTTGAGTTCAGAAACGTTAGTGTTAAAAGCTTTCTCCGTGGGCTTGACTTTATTTAAAGACTGTGTTTCTAACATAAACTGTGCCAGCCTTCACTTCATTTAAAGACTGTGTGAAAACAGCGATGGTGTTTCTAGCATGAACTGTGCCAGCCTTGACTTCATTTACAGACTGTGTTTCTAGCATAAACTGTGCCAACCTCGATTTCATTTAAAGACTGTGTGAAAACAGCGACAGTGTTTCTAGCCAACCGTGATTTCATTTAAAGACTGTGTGAAAACAGCGATGGTGTTTCTAGCATGAACTGTGCCAGCCTTGACTTCATTTACAGACTGTGTTTCTAGCATAAACTGTGCCAGCCTTCACTTCATTTAAAGACTGTGTGAAAACAGCGATGGTGTTTCTAGCATGAACTGTGCCAGCCTTGACTTCATTTACAGACTGTGTTTCTAGCATAAACTGTGCCAACCTCGATTTCATTTAAAGACTGTGTGAAAACAGCGATAGTGTTTCTAGCCAACCTTGATTTCATTTAAAGACTGTGTGAAAACAGCGATAGTGTTTCTAGCCAACCTTGATTTCATTTAAAGACTGTGTGAAAACAGCGATAGTGTTTCTAGCATAGACTGTGCCGACCTTCATTTCATTTAAAGACTGTGTCTATCCGTTGAACTGTGTTCGTAATAAACTGTGCCAACATTCCCTCTTAAAGACAGTATTAACTTGTGGAATACAGTATCGTGATTTCTTTCCGAGGAACCATGCCAATTCCCATCATAACCTGTTCAGAATCACGTATGATCTTAAGTGCCAATGATAATCTTCTGAACTTGGACTGTCATTCATTTCAACAAGTGTGTGAATATTGTGCTCATGGAGTACAGTGCAGAAACTGTACCCGGTAAATTTAATTTTCTTTATGAAGTGCTTAATCACTGCACCTCGGAAGGTCCTAGATTGTTTTCGTTTGTTTATTATTCCAAATACGATAATTCCTTCCATCTTATCCTCGTGGAACTGTGACTCTAACTTTATCCTTGCTGCTAAAGTTCGTTCAACATCATTGACTGTGGGAACTATTTCGGCGTGCTTCGCCTTAGAGAGGTGTCACACCAGTGTCCCATGACGTCCAATGTGGAAGCTCCGCATTTCCCCGTTCCTGCCTCAGGTTCGAGTCATCAGCACTAATACAGAGAAAACACCAACGACGGAAGACAACGCCGACGCCGACCGCAAGACGACGCAGCCGCCGCAGGACGACGTCCCCTCTACGCCTTCAGGGACAACTCCACGATTCAGCTGTAAAAGGTGACAATTCTTTGCATATCTATTGAATAAACTGAAGGATCCACTTAATCATGAAAATTTTTTTTTTCACTACCCTTCTCTCTCTCACTCTCTTAGCATGGGCCGTACACGCCTTGTCGTTCCTCATGCTCTCCGATAAACTGAAGTACGGGCGTTCCTGTTTCAATACATACATACATACATACATACAAAAAGCAAAGCAAAGTCACCTCCGTACAGGCCATGAAGGCCCTTGGAGGAGTGGAAGGTAAAGGCTTCCGCCATTGTTAACCTCGGCACGTGATGGGGTAGAGTGTTTAGCTTTACGCCCGGCCGCCTTTGCCCCCAGGAATTAACCTGGTACTCATTTTTGGTGTAGGCTGAGTGAACCTCAGGGCCATATGCATCTCCGGAAGTGGAAATCTCGTTTCTTAAATTTTACGACTTCCTGACGGGGATTCGAACCCACGTCCTTCCGGGCAAACCGAGCACGCCTTTACCGCCTCGGCCAAGCAGCCCCTATTGACGTCAGAAAAGTTGGATGGCGCAGCCACGCGGTAGAATGTTGAAGCTGCAACATAGTGACTGGTGAGGTTTATTTACATGGCGAAGCATTGACGTCGTGATGGAAACAGAAAGAAAATTGTCAAATTTGAGGAGGTACTGCTCTGTATAAGGTTGCAAATCGTACAAAACGGATGCGAAATCTGGTCACTACTTTCCTGTACAAAAAGTTCAGAGAGAAAGATGGGTTTCCGCGCTGTCAATTGGAAAACGCGTTGCGCGATACATGACAGTGCGCAGTCTGCATTCTCGTGAAGACGACTTCTTTCCACAGCGTAGGTACCGGTACTGTTTATTGTACTCATTGATAGTTATTATCTCTAATTTGTATTCACAAAGATTTAGCTACATCAAAAATACTGATAAACTTGTAGCCTAATACTTCTGTGCCGCACATAGAATGTTATCCGCTCTTTGTAAACTTCTTCATATGTGTAACAGCAGACAGTAAATTAACTATCTACATGTGAGTAACATCTTTAACTGATAGTAATTAAGCACTGAATTTAAATTGCCTATATAATACTTCTATCAATGAAAGAAAATATGTAGTATTTTGCCGTCATAAATGAGCTTTTTTTGCTATTTGTTTTACGTTACACCGACACAGAGAGGTCTTATGACGACGATGTGACGGGAAAGGTCTAGGAATTGGAAGAAAGCGGCCGTGGCCTTAATTAAGGTACAGCCCCAGCATTTGCCTGGTGAGAAAATGGGATACCACGGAAAACCATCTTCAGGGCTGCCGACAGTGGGGTTCGAACCCACTATCTCCCGGATGCGAGCTCACAGCTGCACGCTCCTAACCGCACGGCCAACTCGCCCGGTCATCATAAATTAGAAGCCATAACCTAATTATTTGGTAGAATTGGACAAAGCAAGTATTCTTCAACCCCAAACAGCTGTGACTGTAGAGGTTATAGTACTCTTAAATTATAATTTTCCAACTTTGCTCTGCATATTCTGTAGGTACTTATAATTTTTTATACTTATTATTGTCGGTTCTAAGTTCTAACTTTTGTGCTGATGGTAAAAATGGAAGAACATTTAAGTTTATGTGGGCTTTTCCAACACAAGCCTGTATAAAGCCTAGATTTATTTGCTTTACAACATTTACTTAGTAGAATGATTATTTTCTTTCTTCCCCAAGATTACAGTTTACAAAACAGGCAACTCCCCCGTCACCTGGCTAAGAAATTACTCCATAACCTCTAATAGTGGAAAATTACAGTAGCTTAACTGTTAAGGTGAATTAGCGTGTCAGCGGTAACATTTCTCTGACAAACCCGCTTTACATATACAGTTGCACTTCACATTTTCACCCCCTTGTTCAAGACAACATTAACTTTGTGCTGTTTTGAATCGATGTGGGATGATTGTAAACACAACCAGTTTCATCTTCTGTTTCAAACTTTTTACCTACACATATCAAGTAATTACGCTTGAATATTTCTTCCCCTTCCACTAATGGACGCATGAAATCTCCGATAACTCTCAACAGTTGCGCATACGACACCAAAGACATTTTGAACACTTAATAAATCCTACAGACGCACACCCGATCACTGTCGTGTTTACATCCCGTCACTATCTCGCCGCCATATTGGAAACAGCTGACGGTAAGCTCCTCCCCCGTTTCGGACGTCAATACATACGCACAGAGACCTAAATTCATAGCTGACCTTCTTACACCATGTTCTACGGCAAGCTGTTTTGATCAAATGTCCGAGATTCGAACCACGGATCTGACAACGTACGAAGGTTAGAACTTAAATAGTGGCAACTATTTATTTACAGATACAAAAGGGTTACATGTTAGCAACCTTTACTGTCCTTCAATGTAGTCACCAGCGTTGTGTATAACCCGTTGCCAACGGTGTGGAAGTCGTGGTATACCTTTTGCAGAGCCTGTTCTGTTGATGGTGCGAATGGAGCGGTCGAGAAGCATGGGCCTTTCCGAAATGAGACCTTCAGAAGCTGAAAGTCTCCCAGATGATGCCTCCGCCAGATTATCCGCATTACTCTCCGTGACTATATACGAAATGAAACCATTGAAGAAGCAATTCCGATGAGGAGACTTCAGTGGTTTGGCCATCCATGTTTGCCGTATGGATGACAATATGATACCGTATAGACTTCTTTGGCGGCAGTGACAAGCACGGGTACAAAGGACAGCACCCAAGAAGACCTGGGCTAAACGGATTGAGTGTGACCTGATATTTCGCTATAATTGAAGACCTCCCCGAAATAAGGATGTAACCAACAGATTTTAGAAAAATGTGATTTCATTGGAATTAGGGTATATCATCACGCCTGTATGCTGTGGTGTAATGTTATATCTTACATTTGAAGAAGCTGGTTTAGAGCCAGCATAACTTAATCCTCCGTGGTGTAAGGACGGAACATCAGTCAGGATAATGGGCAGTGCTTGTATTGATTCATTATTAGGTGTAATAGATGATTAACGACAGCCTTTGTGGTGTAGTGGCTAGTGTGATTAGCTGCCACCCCCCGTAGGCCCGAGTTTGATTGCCGGCTTTGCAACGAAATTTGAAAGGTGGTACGAGGGCTGGAACGGGGTACACTCAGCCTCGGGCTGTCAACTGCGTAGAGGGGTTTCGATTCCCACTTCAGCACACCTGGAAGTGGTTTACCGTGATTTCCCACTTCTCCTCCTAACTTAAGGCCACGGCCGCTTCCTTTCCTCTTCCTTGTATATCCATCTTCTCATTCCCCTACACTTCCCCTGTTCAGCATAGCAGGTGCGACCGCCTGGGCGACATACTGGTCCTCCTTCCCAATTGTATACCCAAACCCATTCACGCTCTAGCACACTGCCCTTGAGGCAGTAGAGGTAGGATCCCTCACAGAATCCGAGGGAGAAACTCTGGAGGGTAAACGGATTAAGAAAGAAAGAAAGAAAGAAAGAAAGAAAGAAAGAACGAAAGAAAGAAAAAGATCTTTAAGTCTTTAGGCTTTTTAAGCGTGAGATGACCAGCTTTTCGCCCCAGTGTAGCACTGGGCTCATCAGTTGAAATGCTTCACCTTTTCAAGAAGCTGGCGCTAGCAAGCCTCCTATGTAGGACAATGTTGTGACGGTTTAGTAAGGGAAGCATGTGCCTCCACTTGTATAAATGCCTGCTTGGCGCCAGCATTTTGGAAAGGTGTAGCATTCCAACTGATGAGCCCAGTGCTACACTGTGGTGAAACGTTAGTAATTTCACGGTTGAAAAGCCTAAAGACTTAAAGAGCTGAAATGTTTTTAACATTCGCAATCGATGAAATTAAATTATGGTTTCCTTCTAGAAACTTTTTTTGAAAGGAAAAGCTCATTTAAATAAAGGCCATTGAGGAAATCACATCTATATTTTGAATTTTTCTTGACATTTTTTGTTATTGTTGTTATTTTTATTAGTGCACTAATATTATTTGCTATCATTTTTGTTCCAGGTACATGTACAGGATTTCTCTTCAGTTATATACAAACGTACCTGCAGATTATTTTCCATGTTATCACTTCCACTTCATACATTATTGTAAAAGCCTTAACTTATAACAATACATTATTATTTTTAATAGATGAACTCATTTGCAAATTTGCATATGCAATTGGTTCAAGTATTGTACAACATGAAATAAACCCCCAAAATAATTTTCCTCTCTTCTGAAAAGTTACAGATTTGTTGGTTACATCCTTATTCCGGGGAGGTCTTCAATTTAAGCCCGTCTCACAATTAAAGGCAATAAAATCCGAAGAAAAAACCTGTTAATACATTCCTAAAACTACCAGCGCACAGAGCAGCGTACTGGCTTCTGAGCATACCCCGCTCTGTCGTCAGCAATAGGAACGGAGCAGAAGGAGAAGAATAAGAAGCTTACTCCTAGAGCAGAGTGGTAGACATGACAGCTGTGATGAAGACAGAATTCTGGAGTATTCCTGTGCTACAGACATAACTCGGACAGTCGTAAGTTTTAACGTCAGTCTGCGGGTAGAGGTTTTATCCACCCCTTCTAATCTAACCACATGGTTTTTACACGTCCATGCAATATTGCAATGCGGTGTTACTGAATACTTTGTTAGCCCAGTGTTGCCCAATCCCTCCCCCTCCCTCAACCCTGCCTATTCTACCCTTCCTACATCCCCTCCCTTCATTAATCGGATCAAGGTTTAATTCCAACTGTGGAGCATAATAACTGCAGTTTAGCCGGAAGTGGTGGGCGGGCGTGTGTTTTAGCTGGGGAAAGCCTTTGCTAGCCAACAAAGTCGCGGTTCGCACTTGGTATCATTACTTTAAGTCTCTGTACAGTCAGGCACAAAGCGTTTACCTCAAACAGTAATTTATCTCCTGGTACCAAAGTTGGGAACTTGCTATGGGGACTTCTACAAAAGTGTCACGAAAGTGAACGTATTTCTGGCTTCCCTGTCTCTTTTGTTTCTTGAGTTTATTCCGTGAAAGCTTAACTTAGAATGGAGACACTCTGACAAGGAATCTGTTTGGATTTGACTGGACAGATTTCAATGACATTTGGGTGAATTTTTAATTAGAATATCATAAATTTAATGGCAATGATTATTTTACCGCAAAAGGAGCTGTAGTGTTATCATTAATTTCTGAAAAAATAGCTGGGTGGCGCGAAGCAGTTAATTGATACGTATGCACTGTAGAACTAGTACCGATAGTTCCGTTTTAAAGTTTCACCAAACAGTTGTCCGACTCGTTGGCTGAACGGTCAGCGTACTGGCCTTCGGTTCAGAGGGTCCCGGGTTCGATTCCCGGCCGGGTCGGGGATTTTAACCTTAATTGGTTAATTCCAATGGCACGGGGGTCATTTCATTTCATTCTCATCCTGACGCGCAGGTCGCCTACAGGAGTCAAATAGAAAGACCTGCACCTGGCGAGCCGAACCCGTTCTGGGATATCCCGGCACAAAAAGCCATACGCCATTTCATTTTTACCAAACACTTAATAGCAAAATTGAGATTTTGACAACACGAACAGAATTTCACTCTATACCAGGGCCTCTCAGGGTGCATGCGCGTGGTGCATGCACTGTGCACGGTGCAAAAGACGACTTGGCTTGGTTGACCAGAGTGCAGACCCCCCACTCCTCGATTTGGAGCAATAGCGCTTACTCTCTCTTTCCTCACGCCTCTCTCGCTCGCTCCGCCTGTCTCCCTCTGCCCCACTTGCGCCGTAGCGCTGCAAATCCGGGCTGAGTTGAGCCGAGTTTAGCCGAATAGAGCCGAGCTTAGCCGAGTAGCCAAGAGACGAAGCGTTGATCCGAGCTATACCGAGCGGCACCGATGCACAGTGAACGGAGCTCTTGCGCCTCGCTCTGCATGCGTGAGATTTTGGGCGTTTGAGAGGCCCTGCTCTATACTAACCTATTTTCATGACACATGCAGTATACAGGGTGAGTTTTAAGTCCACTGACAAACTTCAGAGGGTAATTTCTGTCTGAAAATGGAGCACAAATGTTCATATCAGATTATGCCCGGAAGCGCACAGTTTCCACAGTAGATGGCACTAACGACATTCTCACATACCTTGCTGTGTGCTGTAGATAGTGTGATTTAAGCAACGTAGAAGCACAATGGTCCGGTATTCATTCCAGGAACAAGCCGAGATGGTGATCGTGTATGGCCAAGCGGGAGGAGGCAGCACGGATGTACCGAGCCACGTATCCTCACAGACATTGCCACCCACATCACACAACATTTGGAGCTATTTTTCGACATTTGTGTGAACATGGGTCCTTTGTGAAAGAAGAACGCGCAGTCTGTGCGTACACCAGATGTGAATGAACACTTTTCTCCATGATTTTGAGAACGTGTGAACGCGTGCATTGCATCCCATGGAGGCCACTTGTGGCATGGATGGGATTTAGGCCATGCACCGTGTGCCAAGGCTCTTTGCTTGAGCCATCTACCGTGGATACTGTGTATTTTCGGGCACAAGGTCATGTGAACTTATGTTCCATTTTCAGTCAGAAATCACCCCATGAAGTTCGTCGGTGGACTTAAAAACTCATCTTGTATACAAATGTCAAAATATTACACCATCGCTAATCACTAGCCAACGATGAAAAACTTTTAAAATGAATTTGCCATATTCTTATGATTTTTAGCGTGCTGAATCCTAATATGACAATAAAAACGCTGTTTCTCCCA
Source organism: Anabrus simplex (assembly GCF_040414725.1). Lineage (NCBI taxonomy): Eukaryota > Metazoa > Arthropoda > Insecta > Orthoptera > Tettigoniidae > Anabrus > Anabrus simplex. Next base: position 339,731,524 of record NC_090268.1, on the reverse strand, counting down.
TCATATTTTTACATTTAAAAACTAAATATTTAAGGAAAATTAAATTTGTAGCAAATTCAAAGTATTTTATACACTTTGAAAATAGGTAGAAATGGGTTTAAATTAAGATGACAGTGGTTACAGTGGTGTGTAGTATATAATATGGACAGTTAGATCGTGGTCCTCTTGATTTTTATTTTGTTTGTAGCTGTATCCTCGTTGACTAAGCAGTGCATTCTACCCTTGCATATCAAAATAGGCCTAATGAAACAGTTCGCGAAAGCCTTACCCAAAGATGGGCAATGTTTCAAGTATCTCTGCGAGACGTTTCCTCATTTATCAGAAGTGAAATTAATGAAGGTGTGTTTGTTGGACCTGATATCCGAAAAAATGATGTTTGATTCCAACTTTGAATCAAAATTGAAAGTCAATGATAGGGAAGGCTTGGGTGTCATTAAAGCAGGTTGTTACCAATGTCTCGGGCAACAAAAAGGACCCATATTTGGCGGTGGTATGGTTGTATGAGGAGAATGATTTTAAACAGAACCCTATGAGCATATTTTTAACGAATTGCCAGGAAAAAAAAGGACTTATGGGAAGACCCCCCCATGGTGCTTAGGAGGAACAAATTTGCAACGACGATGAGTAAAACTTGTGTGTGGGTTCCTCAGGCGAGTTCTAGCTGGTCCACTCCACTGCTCACCGCAGCTTTCTTCCTACCAACTGTTGCCAAATGAGTCAACCAGGCACCGGGTACATTAATGTATCGCCGTTGATTTGTTTAGATCATTAGGGGGTTAGAATTCGTTCAGGTGAGTGCATATTAAGTTATCAGTATTGGTTTCTTTTCAGTGCCGAGTGAAATGAGGTAGAGGCGGTTATACTTCCGTTTGGGTATGTGTGTATACTAATTTATTCCGGTTAGTTTGGCTACACTAAGGGGTTAGGCTTCGTTTAGGAGTTTTTATTGCGCTGTAGTTGGTAATTGTATCTGTGCTGAATTCTGGGAGTGACGCCATAATCTACGAAATTTAGCTAATAGCAGTGGTAAATGATGAGGAATTTATGGAAAATGTCACACCATTTATGACAGGTTATTAAAGTAAATATCTAGGGCTCGAATGCTGGATCCCTAGCTTAGTATTGAACATGTCATACTCCTACAAGTAGGATTTGTATCGTATATCTTCCGGAATAGTGTCCTTTATGCTACGAAGTCCTCAGCAAGTTTTACCAAGAAATGAACTTATTGGCATACTATAATGGGCAGAACAAACGCAGCCACCTTGCAAGAGGGATTAACTGATCTTGGTGATAATGATAAATACCCTAACATTGAGATGAAACTAGAAATTGGGTTGCACTTTCATAGGAATAAGCTCAGCTAAGTGTTAGATCAACAGGCTGTTTGATTTAAGTTGTTAAAGTGTTGGGCCTCAATCGATCTGTTGGCCTAGCCGAGCCTCAAGGCGCCCCGTTAATGAAGCACAGGGGCTCCAAGACGGCCTTCTTAAGTGCTTGTGGTCCATCAGGTCATCTTGCACCTGACATTCTCTCACCGCTATCGACAGCAGAGAGAAACAACACCTAGGAATAATTTCCAAAGAGCAAGGCGAAGCTCCTTTATCCTGGAATAAGTTATTTTCGTTAAACTAATCAGAATTAAGAACTATACAGTTGTAGCAAAAATTATTAATAGAGTACGAAAGCATTTTAAATGCTGATGATATTTGAGTATTATTCTGAGGGCAGGCGGCATTTACCGTCTATATGTGGTGGAGAAATGCGATGATCGCCAGCTGGGGAGAGAGTATTCGTTTATTGTAATCATAACAATTACATGCAGTTAGTTTTGTTAGCATTACAAAATACCAGAGATATTCCAATTAACGAAGTATTACAAGAACTAATTAAAATATAACACTTTTGAGAAAAAGAGCCCCAGGGACTCTGAACTTTGGAGCGTGGGTTGGCGACCACGGGGCCCTTAGCTGAGTCCTAGCATTGCTTCTACTTATTTCTGTCAGGCTCCTCACTTTCATCTATCCTATCTGACCTCCCTTGGCCACATCTTGTTCTTTTCCGACCCCGACGCTACTAGGTTTGCGAGGGCTAGGGAGTCTTTCATTTTCACGCCCTTCGTGGCCCTTGCCTTTCTTTGGGCGATACCTTCATTTTTCGAAGTGTCGGATCCCTTCCCTATTTTCTCTCTGATTAGTGTTATATAGAGGGTGGTTGCCTAGTTGTACTTCCTCTTAAAACAATAATATCCACCACCATTTTGAGAAAATACTGCAAAGTTTGGGTCCTATTGTGAATTCTGGTGGATGTTAATCAAAACATTGTGAATATAACGTTAATATTGATGCTTTCACGGCCTGTATTTGTGGACATGATATAGGCTGTTGGGCTTATGCCATGTCTAGAAAACAAGGTGAAATCCCTTACGTTTCCCCGAGAACTTTACTTCGCGTCTTCCGAAGAAAATCTCTACTATCCACGGGGAAGACTTCTTCAATAATGACAGAATTTAAGAATGCTTTATAGTTGGTCATAGTAAGTGGTACGCTCATTCGTCACCAGATGGCTCGCTATCAGTTGGCACAGCGCTCCAAGCGGGAGCTGACGACACTATCTAAGCTCCAATTAAGATGTACCTAGTTACATTGTATGTGACGAAGTAACTGAAAGGGCATCAGACGAATCAGGGACGAATGTGGTAGAAGAAGTAAATAGAAATAAAAATAATAAAATCAAATAAAGTGCAATGAAAGACACCCAGGATAGAAGAATAGAACATAGCTGAAGAATGGAAAAAAAGTGTACAGAAAAACAAAGGATAATGAGTGTGAGTCGGTCTGTGTATGGCACTCAACACATGGCCTGGAATGAAGCAGCTTTATGTGCACGTCCTGGGAGAGAGAATTATCATGCACTATTAAAATTTGAGGCATCCATTCTGTGAACTCTGGCACTACGGGCATTTCGATTAATTATTTTATTTCAGTTATTTTATTAAGTTATTTTAGTTATTTATTCACAAATAATAAGGTGGCAATCTTCAGGCTTTACCTAACCTTCTGAAACGACTAAATCGGTAGGAACTGCACCTAGGTTCATCAATAACTCCACTGATTCTAAAATAACAAACCATATTCTGAATAATACCCTTGAATGAGCACCTCATCAACACACCAAAATATACATAAAATACACTCAAAATACTGCTGGAAGACTCTATATTTACAAAATTATCCAACAACAACAACAACAACAACAAAACAGTGGAAAACGAAAAGCGAGGATCAATCTACAATTTGTAGTCAGCCCGATGAATATTAATTACAAAACATATCTATCTAGATATCAACACACTTGCATATTCTCATTATTGGCACTGGTTATGTCACATTGATACTGTACCTTTATAATTCTGTGTTCACTGATTCTAATACTTGGTTACATTGGAGACGCCGCTCGTAGAAACTACGGGCGCGCTATATCATTGCTGCTGACAGAGCTCGGAGAATCTAAGGGCACCTTTTCACTATACCTATAAATAGTAGCTGCCGTTTCAGCGACCTTTGACTCACTAGGATACTGTTGAATGATTCTATCAGCATAAAATGAGGATAAGTCTGGAGCTCTTCTTTCAAGGCATTGATAACACAGCCACGTTTCTACACAACCTGGGGCTGCATCATCGTTGATTCTCAGCTGTGAAATTGGCGGAAAAGTACGCACAGTACATGCGGACAGGAAGAGTGTGTGTTCGAGGAGCAGACTTGTTTGTGTAATTTTTGTGAATATTTAGCATGTCTAATTCAAGTGTACAAAATTTCGACAACGAATCCATAATGGATATTCTTGTGGAAGACACGAATTCTGAAACTGAAGATGAGGATAACAATTACACACTAACTAAACATGATGATTCTGGCGCTTCAGGCAAGAAAATGTAGATAATGAGCTAATTTTAAATTGGTGTGAATTGTAACGTAGTTTTATACCGCTTCCTGAAGTGGGTTCTGTAATATTGTTTTATACCGTTTCCTAAAAATGTGGGTGTTTCCCGTGTACAGATGACGACCTGCAGCAACTCGATGCACCCCCGTCGTCAAACAACGAACAGTGGGAAAGCAAATTCCTGGTTGCAAACAAGAATACCGGTGCCAATTGACCAATTACGTTAGAATCTGTATTAGTGTGTTTCAGTAGATGTGTCCACAATATTAGACAGATACAGATTTCGAAATATTAACCGAACTGGCATCGATAGCTGCGTCAGATTTTTTCGTTTGTAAGACTTATTATTTTATTAAATTTATATTTAAAAATTGTTGCAATATTATGATAATAAAAACTAATATTTGTGTAGAAGAAAGTGTGATCTTTCTAAATATTCCAAAAGTTGTTATAATCATGGCTTACCCTAGCATTGAAAAATAATTCAAAAACCATTAAAAATCCTGCGATTTCTGGAGGATAGTACATTCAAATATGGCCGTCTCCAATCAGAACATAAATTATGGAAAGTCTGAAGTACAGCACCCAATAGCTTTCACCAAAATATAAGACACCAAGCCTCCATAAGTGATATAATGTCAAATGCCTAAGCACTCCACAATTTGTAGGCCAGTACCACACTTCACATTCCACAAAAAATTCACGTTAACCACGTTCCACAAAAGCTTTAACGCAAGTCCCTCCACCGTTTTCTCACATGTCTAAATAGACCTCAGCTTGCCCCTACTCTCACATTGTACGTGTAGATTGATCCTGGCCATCCAGTCACGAGTGGAAGACCCTCTTGCCATACCAAGACCACGCCCCGAACCTCTTCCGAGTCTCAAGACAATAACAACCAGGCCACGTCATCGGACTGTGGGCTGTTCCACATAACTCAGACCATAAGGTGGATAAGGCTCGCAAGATTATGTGGGCCTGTCGCAGGGCCGTCGGTAAGACTTGGGGCCTAGGACCTAGGGTGGTCCAATGGCTTTATATTTCTATTATACGGCCCACGATCACCTACGCATCTTTAGTCTGGTGGGCAGGTTCTGAGAGTAAAACTGTGACCACCAAGTTAAACAGTGTCCAAAGACTTGCGTGTCTAGGAATAACAGGGGCACTGGATACTGCACCATTATGTACAATGGAGACCATCCTATGTCTTCCCCCCTCCTTACATTTATATGTTAAGGAGATGGTGGGAATGAGTGCTTACCACCTCTGGTCACTCGGAGGATGGTCTTTCAAGAATCCGAATAGAGGTCATGCTTCTATTCTTACAAGGCTTCACCAGACCTGGTCTTCGACAATGATGAACGGGGACCTGATGAAGCCCAGTTTTAATCTGAACTATAAGTTCACAGTAGTGATACCTACAAGAGAGGTGTGGGTTGCGGATGCTGGGGCCCGGCTTAGGTCTGTGGGCTGTACATGGTACACAGATGGCTCGCGGACGGAGACGGGCACGGGTGCAGGGGTCTGGGGGCCTAAGACAAGACTCTCCCTTCCCATGGGTAAATATGCTATTCTCCAGGCCGAAGTATATGCAATACTGGCATGTGCTGTACATGTATGGAATATGCCTGGGCGTAGAAGATGCATCACCATTTGCAGCGACAGCCAGGCAGCGTTGAAAGCACTATGTGCAGTTAGAACAACATCCAAAATGGTATGGGAGTTCTAAAGGATATTATATAAGCTGTGTGAAATTAGCCCAGTTACCCTGTTATGGGTTCCTGGGCACACAGGAATCAGTGGAAATGAAGAAGCTGGCAAACTAGCGAAACAAGGCCCAAAAGGTCCTTTCATAGGACCAGAGCCCTTCCTGGGAGCATCACTCCGAAGTGTGAAACTGGTAATATCCCAGTGGATAAACCAGTCTCACTTAGGCATTTGGAAGAGGTTAACCACAGCAAGGCAGGCACGTGAACTTATCGAAGGGCCCAGCCAAAGATATAAAAAGGTCCTAATAAATTTGAATAGGACCAGAATACGAATGGTAGTTGGACTGTTGACAGGCCACAATACCTTACAGAGACACCTACACATCATGAAAATCAGTCAAGATCCGATATGTAGAAGATGCGGTAGGGAGGAAGAGACCTCCGCGCATGTGTTGTGTCAGTGCGAGGCTCTTGCAAGCACTAGACATCGATATCTTGGCTCACACATTGTGAACCTGGAAGACATCAGGAATGCCAACATGCGGACACTGGTACCCTTTATAGGAGCACTAGGGCTGGACTAGGTAAACCCGTTTAAAGGACACAAAGGGTCTTCATATACCTACGTGTGGGGCCCGGCGAAGGCAGGGCTCACCCATTCCTTATTGCACCCTTCGGATCAGGGTGACCACAGTTATTTTCCCAACTAGTCAGATAAACGTCTCAGGGTATCCATGTTTCCAGAAAAATGGTTAATTTTTCTATAATTCCGTTTAACGTGCGTCCAAAGAGAAATAATGACACCCTACGCAGTTCAAATTCTGTAATTCAGCGCTCAATTGTGAATTCCGCATACGTATACTTCAATCAACATTTCCTAAGACATATCCGCTTATCGAGTACCTTATTCACTAAATACAACTATAGTCTATCACTACAAATGAGAACTCATTCAATTATATAAAACATAATCAAGAAACATATTTATTAAATTACTGAGAATCGCGAAAGAAATGGTTAAATGTCAAAAATAGTTTGTGAACTTCCAATCATTAACCTAATAAACAAGCATTTTAACTCCTGAATCAATTATTTTAAGTCAGCGCTGGCTTATTTCTAATCTACGTTTGCATATCACAACACTTTGGGTTGAGTATTCCTGAAATGAATTCACATTTTGTTTCATCTTCCTATCAAAACTTAAGTTTGGTCGTTTATGTACACAAATATATCATAATCTTCTGACCACAGTCAAAGTTCAGTATTTCAATAAATAATTCTATCACTTGCGGTGTTAACTATTCACCATCATCAAAAATGTTACCATTACATTATTCATATTATTGTGGGAATGATCTGAATTTCAATAAAAGTGTCCTGAATTCTAATATCAGTGATCTGAATTATATTAAAAATTATCTGAGTTCGTTGCTGCTGAATAAAGTGAAGAAAACGAGAAATCGAATGACGTACTAAGTTTCTTGGTCCGATTGCCATTTAAAATACGGCTCCTAGCTTAATATTCGCTCTTATAGTATTTCAAATTAAAAACATCGATGATATCCTACGTAAATCTCATATTATTTCCCTACTCTAGCTAGATAATTTCTTATGTAACGTATTCCAGCTCAATATGCACACAGCCAATAAGCATTTGTCATATATATATGCAAGTGCCTTCATTACGATATCTCAGTATTATATTATCATACTGGTTACATACTAATTCCATCTTCCATGCAATCAACATTCACTCAGAATACGACATACACTGACTGACAGAGCAAATGCAACACCAAGAAGGAGTGGTCAGAACTTTATGCCAATTGCAGGGTAGACTGACGTCACTGAGGTATGCTCATGATGTGAAATGCGCCGCTGTGCTGCGCACGTAGCGAACGATAAATGGGACACGGCGTTGGCGAATGGCCCACTTCGTACCGTGATTTTTCAGCCGACAGTCATTGTAGAACGTGTTGTCGTGTGCCACAGGACACGTGTATAGCTAAGAATGCCAGGCCGCCGTCAACGGAGGCATTTCCAGCAGACAGACGACTTTACGAGGGGTATGGTGATCGGGCTGAGAAGGGCAGGTTGGTCGCTTCGTCAAATCGCAGCCGATACCCATAGGGATGTGTCCACGGTGCAGCGCCTGTGGCGAAGATGGTTGGCGCAGGGGCATGTGGCACGTGCGAGGGGTCCAGGCGCAGCCCGAGTGACGTCAGCACGCGAGGATCGGCGCATCCGCCGCCAAGCGGTGGCAGCCCCGCACGCCACGTCAACCGCCATTCTTCAGCATGTGCAAGACACCCTGGCTGTTCCAATATCGACCAGAACAATTTCCCGTCGATTGGTTGAAGGAGGCCTGCACTCCCGGCGTCCGCTCAGAAGACTACCATTGACTCCACAGCATAGACGTGCACGCCTGGCATGGTGCCGGGCTAGAGCGACTTGGATGAGGGAATGGCGGAACGTCGTGTTCTCCGATGAGTCACGCTTCTGTTCTGTCAGTGATAGTCACCGCAGACGAGTGTGGCGTCGGCGTGGAGAAAGGTCAAATCCGGCAGTAACTGTGGAGCGCCCTACCGCTAGACAACGCGGCATCATGGTTTGGGGCGCTATTGCGTATGATTCCACGTCACCTCTAGTGCGTATTCAAGGCACGTTAAATGCCCACCGCTACGTGCAGCTTGTGCTGCGGCCGGTGGCACTCCCGTACCTTCAGGGGCTGCCCAATGCTCTGTTTCAGCAGGATAATGCCCGCCCACACACTGCTCGCATCTCCCAACAGGCTCTACGAGGTGTACAGATGCTTCCGTGGCCAGCGTACTCTCCGGATCTCTCACCAATCGAACACGTGTGGGATCTCATTGGACGCCGTTTGCAAACTCTGCCCCAGTCTCGTACGGACGACCAACTGTGGCAAATGGTTGACAGAGAATGGAGAACCATCCCTCAGGACACCATCCGCACTCTTATTGACTCTGTACCTCGACGTGTTTCTGCGTGCATCGCCGCTCGCGGTGGTCCTACATCCTACTGAGTCGATGCCGTGCGCATTGTGTAACCTGCATATCGGTTTGAAATAAACAACAATTATTCGTCCGTGCCGTCTCTGTTTTTTTCCCAACTTTCATCCCTTTCGAACCACTCCTTCTTGGTGTTGCATTTGCTCTGTCAGTCAGTGTAATCATGCATAAATCTACCCATCACCAGTTGTTACTACTGTCAAACCACTCTCAAACTTCATCTAAATATATATAATTTTACTATCCATACCTTGCTATAGTTCTTCCCTGGGGCATATTTCCTTTCCGTAGTTGCATTACTTGTGCCCTTATATCGCCCATTATTTATATCATATACGTCTCATTTCTTATCAATCTGCGCAATATTTCACTTAAAACATCACATACACTCCATTATTTCATCTATAACCTTCATTTCAACCTATATTTAACTTATTCAACATCTACCATTAACGCATTTAACCTCCAATATTCATTAAATATAACGAGACGTGACATTCTTTTAGCGCAGAATTCATTTCTTACAACACGACTTATCGTACAATTCAACACATAACCCCAAATACGGTATCTACTCTTCCAATATAATCATTCAGCAAAGAGTATGGTAACTTAAATTAAACAATTCAAAACATGCGTCCCTCTATGACGTAATCTGGGTTCGGATGGTACTAAATCATTCTTGGATCTTTTTAGCTAACCGGGATTCTTTGTAAACATCTGTTACACTATGTCACTTTTAAAATCGTATTCTCACTCCTCTGGTTAAGATAATATAGTAAATATGTAACCATTATATCACGAGATATCGTCTTAAGTTCACACTGACTTAATATATGTTAATACCATCTTAAATATTTCACACTGCACTTCCTTATATTAATTGGACACTCAATTATTTTACGCTCAGGATATTCAGTTCTATTGCATATTCTGGTAATACTCTACATAAGAAATTCTACTACTTATTACTATTACTTAGCTCGCCATTCAATATCTCGGGCCATAGTTGCTCTTCTTCAACTGCTCCACGGTCTGGTCACAGGCCTTGGATCGAGAATTGGACGGGTCCTTCATCTCTGGTAGATCGGGTTGAGTGACCTCCTCCTCTCGGGTCGGGTGGTTTTAACTGCCAGGACGACATCTCTCTCCAGGTTGGTCTATGCCGATTTAGCAAGCCATCATTTCCTCAGGAATACTGTAGATAATATACATCAATTCTGAAACATATGTATTCATCATGGTTCTGTGAAGTCTTAGTATTTATCGTTGATAACTGTATATATATTTGCTAGCCTTCTTCTGCAGAAATATTTTCTTATTCCTTGAGGCCAGTAGAAGATTATTTGCTTCGTCTAATCGTATATTCAAAGTCAGCTTATTTTCCTTTGTGAAGTATAATTTTTCAATGATCGCCTCTTTATTTACGATATCGTTGCTATTATTTTCCCCTGTTGTAGTTCAATCTCCAGCTCTCGCGTCTCGGTCAACCTTTTGCTTCAAGACGATTAGCGTATAAGTATCCGGACGAACGTTTCCGAATTTCCGGGGTTTATATCCTCCTTACTGTATTTCAGGGTTTAGCACTTCGTTTCCTTCAATATTACCGTTGTCTCAACTTTATATTCTCGTTAGAAACTATCAGTCTTGCTTAATTCTTGAGAGCTATGTTCAGCACGTCTTGTCGTTACGAAGTCAATTTTTTAAGTAAGTTTTTATAATAATCCGTTCGATCCTTCTTTTAAAAAAAAATCAGTCGATTCTACTCTGTTGTACCTTGCCTTCATAGTGGTAGGTTTAAATCAGTCATGGCCTTCTAACATACATGAATATCGATACTCTGCTACACATTCCTTTGCCTTGGCTGGTCTCTACCTTCCGTAGGCGCCATTTTGGAATACGTCTAGTAAATGCATCGGGTACATTATCTACCTATCTATATTCACATGACTCACGGAAACTTTCCGAGCTGTAATTAGCATTTTTTTCCCATTCGTTTGTACAAATCAAATTACTCATATCACATATGAAGACCTTCCAGCTTAAAATATTAAGAATATACAAACGGAATAATAATAATAATAATAATAATAATAATAATAATAATAATAATAATAATAATAATAATAATAATAATAATAATAATAATAATAACAATACGAATAATGGCAACGATATCTCTTACTTCTGAATACAGTGCGAGGGTGTGATATATGTACTATCACACCTGTTAGTAAAAGAAAAAGAGTGACCTAAAACAGCACTATTCATTAATGAACATTTTAAAACAAATTAGATACTTACTGACTCTTATCACTACTTGGTCCGACTCGTTGGCTGAACGGTCAGTGTACTGGCCTTCCGTTCAGAGGGTCCCGGCTTCGATTCCCGGCCGGGCCGGGGATTTTAACCTTAATTGGTTAATTCCAATGGCACGGGGGCTGGGTATATGTGTTGTCTTCATCATCATTTCATCCTCATCACGACGCGCAGGTCGCCTACGGGAGTCAAATAGAAAGACCTGCACCTGGCGAGCCGAACCCGTCCTGGGATATCCCGGCACTAAAAGCCATACGACATTTCATTTCATCACTACTTGGAAGCGTTAGAGAAAAGGAGGAGTTCTTTTGCATTTCGTTTTATAGCAGACATCAATTGTACACAATTTTCCAGCCATTGTTATTCTAATTCTTCATTAAGGCGAAACAATACATTGTGGGGGTCTCAAGCTTTCTTGTTTGTGAAGAAGAGGTAAGAGATTTAATTTCCTCAAAATCAGCTGAAAAGATTTGTCAGAGGGTGGATAATATAGCGTTGAGTAGAGATATACCACAAAATGTCCCGTATTTATCTCTAGTGTATTTGCTTCTGTGGTAAGTTGTATCAGACTGTAGTGTCATTTCGGTAGATTTGATCGAAATATGTTGCTTTGCTGCCAAGATTTCACAGTAATAATAAGTCATGATCACAAGTAATAGCGCATGTACTTTCGAAGTATCAAAGAGAGAGTTATTACTCAATTAAGTTAAAGTAAATTCACTTCAGTTAATTATACAGACATTCTGGCTCTGTCCCCAATTCCCTAATGTGAGGTGACGGGACGCTGGTTGGCAGTAGAGAAGATTACTTGACCGCTTCTTCAGCAAGCCCTTGTGGAGAATGTTTTGCTAGTGATCAAAGGCAGTTGGGCGGTAATTGGAGCGTAGGGACTGATAGCGAAGTGGGACATTACCATGCCTAGCTAATGGAAGCAACCCAACCCGTCCCGTGATGAATGGCAGGATGGGGACAACGCATGCATATGCAGACCGGAATCGAACCGGAGTATCGCCTGACAAGTAACGTAGTCCACCCCGTCACGTGGAGCCGGTCTGGTGACTAATGACGTCATATCTTATTCCACGTGGACTAGGTTGTTTGATAGCAGTAAAGAGCTTCACGTGGAGGAAGTGTGTGGCTTATCCTTTAACTGGGTACAATGTAAGGGAGGTACTCTTGTGAAACAGACGATTAATTACGAGAACTTCATTTGCTGTATTGTGAGTTAAACCTGTTGTACACGATCAGATGTTTGTCCAATTCAAAACCTCACAACATTTCACAAGAAATTCTTCACACCGGGCGAGTTGGCCGTGCGGTTAGACGCGCATGGCTGTGAGCTTGCATCCGGGAGATAGTGGGTTCGAATCCTACTGTCGGCAGCCCTTTCCTATCCCATCGTCGCCATAAGACCTATCTGTGTCGGTGCGACGTAAAGCCATCAGCAAAAGAAATACTTTACAAGTTTCCTTGTCAAATCCCTTGTAATACTTGACAAGTCTTGAGAAGTCTTCAAAAGCCTTGAAAGTGAATAGAACATGTTCTAATCGATGAAAGAATTGCCAAGTCCTTGACAGAATCGACCAGTGGAATTTGAGTATTAACGGTGCCCGGTAAGCCATTAGGGATGCTGGGATTGCCGGGAATCAAAACAACAAATATGGCTTTGTATTCATGACCGAGGGACGTTGTGTGTGTTTTAATTGCTAATTAATGAGGCATTTCCCTGCCTATATTCAATGGGCTCTATAGAATACCATTATAAAATGCATAAAACGTCAGCGTACGAGGAGATTGCAAGAGAAATATCACAAAGAAGTGGAGAGCTTTTATATTTATTACCGTATGGTAACCTATCCGTGGTGTAGGGGTAGCGTGCCTGCCTCTCACCCGGAGGCCCCGGGTTCGATTCCCGGCCAGGTCAGGGATTTTTACCTGGACCTGAGGGCTGGTTCGAGGTCCACTCAGCCTACGTGATTAGAATTGAGGAGCTATCTGACGGTGAGATAGCGGCTCCGGTCTAGAAAGCCAAGAATAACGACCGAGAGGATTCGTCGTGTTGACCACACGACACCTCGTAATCTGCAGGCCTTCGGGCTGAGCAGCGGTCACTTGGTAGGCCAAGGCCCTTCAAAGGCTGTAGTGCCATGGGGTTTGTTTTTTTGGTTTTGGTTATAATTAATCACGGCCGACTTGATGCGTCGCTCTAGCTAGCTCCTTACCGGCCTTGACAATCGGGTCCACGCACTGTAATCGGAGTAGTTACACAGGTCGACACGTGGCGCTGGCGGCCGACCTATTTGCGGTAGAAATGCATACTTCTTTATGGAAAATATATTGACTTTGATTGCCAATTTACCGTAATTTAGAGCTATGGAGAATGTTACATAACTTAATACTGTTAAAATGATTAATTCTAAAGGTTACTTTCGTTGATATTTGCCAAAATGATGTGAAATGAAACTGCTGGGAGATGACTTAGTCCAGCTGACGTTCTGATATTGACTCTGATTGCCGATGTATCTTAATTTAGGGAATAAAATAGTATGTTACATTGACTAATATTGTTAAAATGATTAATCCTGAAGGCTACTTTCATTGATATGTGCCAAAATAATGTCGTGAAATGAAACTGCGGAGGATGGAGTAGTCCAACTGACGTTCCTTAATTGTGAGGAATAATAGTAATCGTTTTTATTATCGTGGCATTTAGATACATAGCAGAACTTACCACAATACTTTTGTCTTCTGATGTTAATACTGAGATTAAGAGTCATTGTTCAAGTAGAGTTTTTAAATTATTCAAGCGCTGCTCTCAGGAAGGGGGCTGGACAAAACATAAGTCTTACTTTTTCCATATTCGTTGTATGCATAACATACATATATATTTTGACTCAAACATGTTTAAATTTTAATTTATATATGTATAGTTTTAGATTACATTTCATTCATACCTTTCACTAGAATATTAAACACCGGGTAAGTTGGCCGTGCTAAATTTAGACAATAATTTTTACTTGAAATGCAGTAGGGTGGAACAAGTCGGCCGTACGGTGTGCAGCTGAGAGCTGTGAGCTTGCATTCGGGAGATAGTGGGTTCGAACCCCACTGTCGCCAGCCCTGGAGATGCTTTTCCGTGGTTTCCTTTCCACTGCTAGCCCTTTCTTATTCCAGCGGCGTCATAAGACCTATCTGTGTCGGTGCGCGGTAAAACAAATAGCGAAAAAAGAAGAATTTAAATAAACATTCAGTGAGAGAAAAGTATTTTGAGTAAATAAATTGTAAACTGTTCTCTGCTCGATGATGATGATGATGATGATGATGGTTGTTGTCTAAAGCGACCTAACATCTGGGTCATCGGCCCCATTGCTCAGGTAACAACACTTCATACGTTGGCCTTACCATCAAAGCAGTAGTGATTCTTACTTGTCAATGTTTAAATGTTAAAGTTCAGATTATCTTGGATAAAAATGTGTTGTGTTGCTGTCATATGGCAAATACGACACCACCTAAAGGATTATTCTTTGAAAGAAAATTCATGGGTAAAAATACCTGATTAGCGTGATTAGCTGCCACTCCCAGAGGCCCGGGTTCGATTCCGGGCCCTGCCACGAAATTTCAAAAGTGGTACGAAGGCTGGAACGGAGTCCACTCAGCCTTGGGAGGTCAACTGTGTAGAGGGGGTATCGATTCCCACCTCAGACATCCTCGAAGTGGTTTTCCATAGTTTCCCACTTCTCCTCCAAGTAGATGCCGGGATGGTAACTAAAGGCTACGGCTGCTTCCTTCCCTCTTCCTTGTCTATGCCTTCCAATCTTCCCATTCCCTATTCAGCATAGAAGTTGCGGCCGCCTGGGCGAGGTACTGGTCATCCTTCCCAGTTGTATCCCCCGATCCGCAGTCTCACGCTCCAGGACACTACCCTTGAGATGGTAGAGGTGGGATCCCTCACTGAGTCCGAGAGAAAAGCCAACCCTGGAGGGGTAAACAGAGTAAGAAAGAAAGAAAGAAAGAAAGAAAGAAAGAAAGAAAGAAAGAAGGTAAATACCCGAAAAAGAAACGGAAAACTAAGATGAGAGTGCTACCTGCTTTTAGCCACTCCGTAGTTTTTCCTGGTCTACAGAGAATTCGTAAAATGATAGTGTCCCTTTGCTCTATTTTTCCTGTTCGGAATACAAAAAAGGCACACAGCAATATATATTCGAATATTTCCTAACAAGTTAAAGAAAAGCAAATCACCACACCATTAAAAAACGAATTAGCGCATAAATTAAAATTCTTGTTCAGGATGAATTTACAGCGAGAAATCACTTTGTTTTTGTTTCCATAAAATTTCTGCTCGAAGTACGAAAAGGTGCACAAGAATGTCACAAATTCCAAGATTTGTAAACACAATTTAAAAAATATAATCACCACACTACACAATAAAGAATAAACTCACTAGCTCATAACTATCAGATCTCAATATCAAGCCAACAAGCACCTCAATGCGAACACATTGCAAGCATTTACGACAGCAAAACCATATAAATAAAACTGGAAATGCGGCAATTTGCGGAATACAGCTTCCTGCCAGTGGGTAGTAGGCCAGCGCTCCAGTGGCATTACGGTGAAACTTTCCAATTACAGCTTTATGCTGGGGTTCACAAGCGATTGTCAAGGCCGGTATAAGGAGCGCAGCGAGGGATCCAGTCGGCCATGAATTAATTAAACACAATCAGCAATGTTCGATTTATGACGATATTTGCATACAATAATAATAATAATAATAATAATAATAATAATAATAATAATAATAATAATAATAATAATAATAATAATAATAATAATAAGTTTTCATACAATATATGAATTTCCGTTGTATTGCTATAATTTTTATTCAGTTCATGTGAGTAAATGAAATATAACATAACCTCTGCAAATGTTGTTATGGCAGTGAACACATTGCAAAAATGATGTTGAATATAACCACATTAATATTTTTCCCATGTAAATTATGCTTCGTTGCGCGTTTTTCTTCTTTTTAAGAATATATCTCGCTTCTAGTCCAAGAACCACATCTGCTGCTTGCATTTCCTCCATGTTAAAACAAAATGCTATCAAACCTTGCCAAATTTTTTCAAATCTTGCCAAACTTTCAACAATGTTTCGACAAGGTATGACAATTTTTCTTGTGTACCATTGGACTGAAAGAAAAATTTGATGTTGCACAACAGGTATTAGACAAGTGGTACACAATATTTTGCCATACAAGTCGTGCACTTGGGACGCTGTTAGAATGAAAATTCTATTTTTTAAATCAAGAAGTTTCTACAATTCAGTAGTTTCTCCACGATCTATAGGTTCCCTATCCTCTTTCTCACTTCAACATATTCTAGTCAGGCTCCTTCTTTGTATATCACACATCCAATGTTCCGTAGCTTTCCCCGTTTCATTCTGCCCTCAGCCTTCCAATTTAGCATTATCTTGGAAATTCTGTCATTTGTCATTCTTTCTACGTGTCTAAACGAACGAGGCTTGCAGTGGTGACTTACCGACGCACTAGGTACCAACGTCTTGAAAAGGGTGTGTTGTTCACACTTATGAACCCACTGCCACATTTGGGCGAAACGTTGGTAATTTTACGATTCAAAAGGTATGGCAAACTTGAATAGGCTACTTAATATTCGAATTCGGTGAACGTTAATTATGGTTCCCTTCTAGGAATTCATTTCTTTGATAAAAAAAAATGTCAGGTATACCTCGCCCCTGGAGCACTGTGCTACAACGGAGGTTTGTAGTGGTCTCTCGACGACACAGCTAGAGTCTTGGGGAAGGTGTGGCAATCTGAATGCTGAGCTCACTGTCACACTGGGGTGAAACGTTGGTAATTTCAAGATTGAACAATTCTAAGGGGCTTGAATATATTTTAATTATCTTTGAACATTCACGTCCGACATATTCTTCTCTACCTACATAGTTTCTATGATTTTAGTGCTCTTTATTTTATTCAGCCTTGACTTTCTAGTTGTTCTTAACCAGAAATCCATCTCTGCGGCTAAAGATATGTTAACTATAAATTGATTTATAGTAAACCTCCACACCTGTCTGTTCTGTAATGAGAGTCTGCACATATAATCAATCGTCAAAGTCAACGCTCAGGGTCTTCAAGAGATTAGTACAATCGATATTATCAAAAGTATATTCCTGATCTAAAGGATGCAATCCTTATGTCATACGATAAATCGTTTGGCCTACAGGTTTACATCGATTCCAAATCACTGGAAATATTCGAAAATTTCAAATCCATTAATCAGTGTTCGACCAAGGTCTCAAAAGCATGGAGCTGGCAGTAACGTCACCGAACGATCAAGTCCACATTTTGTATGTTCACTAATGATTTTAACAAGTAATTGTTCTTCGTTAATTGGTCTTTCAAAGGATCAGTATTGTCTAAATCCCCCTAGAGTTTTGGGAAACCAAGTTGATCTTCCTTTAGTTCAACTTCCACTTTTCCCTCCCATCTTCTAAAAACAATACTTGTGAAATACTAAACTAATTTCACACCAAGAATATGGAGGGACTGTACCTTCGTCAAGGCCACGGTCGATTCTTTCCCACTCATAGCCCTTTCCCGCCCGTTGTCACCCTACGACGTTAAGCAAGTTGAAACAAGAGCTAAACTATTTGGTACTGTACTTTTTCCAATCGGCAGTATTTGTTTTCTTCGGCGTGGAAATAATGCTTCTTGAAACTATATCGCTCTCCGCCCATCTCATACATTCAATAATAATGTACATTTAAAATGAAATGGCTTTGCAATGGCTACTTTACCCAAGATATTCGGTTACTCTGAGATCATAAAATAAATTGCAGAGACGTTATTCTTTTTTCGAGCCTTTCATGCTCGGTGAGTTTCTGGTAAAAATGCGTTTTACTAACCTGAAACATTTTCTCTCCATAACGAAATAATCTAGTTCCTTCCCTTTATACAGTTACTCAGTGAGGTTCTTTATCTAGACCGAGATCGATAGCTGCAGTCGCTTAAGTGCGGCCAGTATCCAGTATTCGGGAGATAGTGGGTTCGAACCCCACTGTCGGCAGCTCTGAAGATGGTTTTCCTTGTTTTCCCATTTTCACACCAGGAAAATGCTGGGGCTGTACCTTAATTAAGACCACGGCCACTTATTTCCCACTCCTAGCCCTTTCCTATACATCGTCGCCGTAAGACCTAGCTGTGTCGGTGCGACATAGAAAGAAAACTTGTCTTTATCTAGATTTTTCATTATTTCAAGGACTTGTTTCTCTTACCTCCATTCATACGAACAGACAGCACCGTCACACGATATCAACTGAGCTTCAAAGTACTAAAAATTGCGTGTGGCTATTGCTAGCCTGGTACAGTCCTTATAAGGCAGACCCTCACTGGAAGGTGGGCGATATCTTCCGTGCGTGGGAAACTGTGTATTATTATTGTTGGAGGGTAGTTTTGTGTGTGGTGTATGAGTTGCAGAAATGTTGGGGTCAGTAAAAGGCACCCTGCCTCCGAGTCAAGGGAAATCATTTCAGATTAAAATCCTCAATACGGTAGGTAATCGAGCCCGGGGCTCTCTGAACCGAAGCCACTTCGCTGACCATTTAGCTAATGAGCCGGAATAGCTTCAGTTATCAGTCAAGTGAGAGTCTTCTATAGTGATTTATACACGTTACAACCGAACTGGCTGCAGGTCATGTACCTATAAACTTGGATCTCAAATCCCACTGACGGCAGCGCTTAAGGAGGTGGTTACCTCTGCTTTCCCAATTTTCACACCAGGCGCATGTTGTAATTGTACCTTACTAGGACATGAAATGCTGAACATAGAGAAGACACATAGTTAGATTTTCGTCCCACAAAATCTTATAAAATATTATGGTGAAATTAAGAAACTCGAATTTGAAACTGGTTTCTGGCATTAAATAACCTAGAATTAAAATTAATTCATTGTTTATGGGGCTTTGTTAAAATCTCCCCATTTCCTGAAGCAATTGAAGCTGAAGGCTTTAATTTCCACGAAATTGTATAGAAAACGTTGGTGGTGTATTTGTAACATGTTTGACTGCCTAGAGTGCAGTACTTGGTCAGTAATTACATGGTTCATTGTAGGATAATTCAGAACGAATTACGTTGATCGTTCTATAATTCTACCAACACATATTTTCACAGTGATGTGTTGTCCGGCTGAAGGTCTGTAATGCCAGGTAAGTGTTTAGTTTCTTAGTTTGACTGTTAAAAATGGGCGATGTTGAAAGGCAAGGTAGGTGCAAAAAATCTCTCTCACAATAAAATAACTATAGGAGAACATTCGACAAGTTATAATAGAACACCTCACAGATTGAGTTTTGCCTAGTATCTGCAAACCTCTTTAGGAGGTGAGGGATGTAATGATATAAGGAGACCACTTATATTCTGGACCACGGCCTACAATCCTGAAGAGCTTGTATGTAGACTGACGGATGTCGTTCTTCGGTTTAGACGGTTCCGTGTTCGATTCCGGCCAGGCTGGAGATTTTAACTTTGTACTAGAGGACCCGGGTGCGAACCATTCGTTAAAAATAAGTCAGATAATGTATCTTGATACAAAATTGCTCTATGCACTGTCCGAGTACTGTTTTGTATGTTTATATTTAGGATTTTTTAAATTTCCTGTTAATTATTAGTGAAGTGAATTTTTATAAATGTCCTTATTGTGACGTTGACTGACATTTTACGAACTAATTTTTAGTTTGAAGTTATTTGTTTAATTAAAATTTTTAGGTAAAATTCAACTATTGACGTTCAATTAAAAAAAGCTCTTGTGATGAATTCTATTTCCCGAGGGCTGAGTTTGGTGAGCTGCACGTCATCTCTTATCCTATCCAGCCAGTCTGTTTGAGGTCGCCCCCGAGGTCGGCGAACCTCCACGTTTGGTTGAAGGGCAGTGTTTGCAACTGAGGTTTCGCTGCTAGGAGGACGTGTTCATACCATCGCAGGCGTGATTCAAGCATTTTCTCCGCGAGTGGGGCAACCTTGCATTTCTTCCGCAAAGAACTAACATGGCATCGTGGAAGAAGATTTGATTCCCGGCCAGGTTAAGGATTTTACTTAGATCTACGTGCTGGTTCGAGCCCCACTCAACCTGTGTAAGAACATCTGAGGAGCTATCTGACGGTGAGATGGTGGCCCCGGTCTTGAAAGCCAAGAATATCAGCCGAGAGGATTAATCGGACTGACCACGCGTCATTTAGTAATCTACAAGCCTTCGGGCTGAGCAGCGGTCGCTCGATAGGCTAATCTACGTCAGGGCTGTAGTACAATGGGAGTTGTTTTATTTAAGGTATGCTAAGTTAAACTGATGTCGAATTCAATACATCAAAATGAGACACATTTACCCCCTGTGGGTGGGGTAGCCAGGCAAAAGGAACACCATGGATCAACTTTACTTGTGATTAGTACCACTATGTGAAGAACACCATGGGTCAACTTTACTTGCGATTAGGAAGAACACCATTGGTCAACTTTACTTGCGATTAGTACCACTATGTGAAGAACACTATGGGTCTGTGATTAGTATCATTCGGGGAGGAGCACCATGGTTTTACATTACCTGTGATTAGTACCACTATGTAAGGAACACCATGGATCAACTTTACTTGTGATTAGTACGACTATGTGAGGAACACCATGGGTCACCATTACTTGGGATTAGTACCACTATGTGAGGAACACCATGGGTCTGCGTTACGTGTGAGTAGAACCACTATGCGAGGAACGGCATGAGTCCACGTTACCTGTGATTAGTACCACTGTATGAGGACCACCACGGGTCCGCGTTTGCTGTGATTAGTACCGCAATGTGAGAAACACGACGGGTCTAGTTGTTGTCTGTGATTAGTACCACTATGCAAGGAAAACCATGGGTTTACATTATCTGTGATTAGTTACCGCTATATGAAGAACACCATGGGACTACTTTGCCACTGATTAGTAGCATTATCAGGAGCCGGCGACCTGGATTTTGGATACCTTTAGACAACAAGCACCATCGGTATAGGAGTTTGCTTTGGAGGAAGTTACTTGTTCCGTTTATACCATTGTTTTGATTTTTTGGGGAAGGTGGGGCATTGCGGGTCGAATCCACTGATTGTCTTAAGTTGGTAACTATTTTTCATCGTCGTCTTTTTGAATTCTAGTCAGTGGATGGATTTTGGAATTTTGATAGTTATATCATTGCGCTTCATTACGTACCAGTAGGGGCCAATGATCCAGATGTTTGGCCCCTTAAAAAATCATCATGACACACATTAAGTTTAGCTCATTTGAACGGTTGTCCTGTTACTGAAAATATGGTTACATAACGGTGAAACAGCAATCTGATCACCTTTTGGCATAGGAATGACATACAACAAATTTCGTTACAACACTTTAAGGTCTTCATGGTGCAACGCTTTCCATTTCCTCTAGTGTATATTGTCTAATGTGAAGAACAAATAATTTTGAAAAATCTATAAACAAATAAAGCCTGTACAGACTCTGAGTGGTGGAAATAGTAAATTGTAAAGTTACTCACCTTTTAACTCAATTTACGCGTATACAGACCCTAGGAAACATACATTACCCAGTTTCTGCTCAGCTTGTGTAATAAGTGTCTCTGAGAGGCCCTCACTCAGACACGTGGGAGACATGCAATTAAATGATCACCTAGAGGAATTTGGCTTTGTAAACAAGCTTAATTTGTATGCTAATGGTGTGAATATATCTACTATTAACACTGTACATGCAGTTTGCGTTGCAACATGAAATGTAGCAGACCTATGCAATATTTTTTGCAATGGTTGCGTTTTGTTGATAACCACTTATCAGCCAGTAAAGCATTGCAGGGACGCGACTGTGCAATAAACACATAGCGGTTAATAGTCGATAAATAGCCGGCACGTCGAATATGTCTCATCGGGGGTTAATTTCTACCCTACGTTCTGAAAATACAAACAACGAAACTTTTATGGCCATATACCACCCACTCAACATACTGCATATCAGTTATTATTTACATTTACATCAATATATTGACTGCTTGCGTAGCGTTCAAGCGTTAACCTTGAAGCGTGTACAGGAACACTACAAAGAACTAAATAGAATGAAAATGAAATTCATAAATCGACATATTGAGGTCGATTATGAACCACAGAGGCGCTATTTTGCATTTGAAAAATTCCACATGCACAAGCTAGGATTCGAACCGTGGCAGCCTTGGTGAGAAGCCAGCGAAGCCAGCGACAATGCCACTCAGATATCACGACCTTGGTAATAATAATAATAATAATAACAATAATAATAATAATAATAATAATAATAATAATAATAATAATAATAATAATAATAATAATAATAATAATATAAGCGTTCTAAAACAGTGATTAAACCAGAAGTACTATATACAGCAGAAACACTAAATATGAATTTCAAAGGACAGATGGAGAAGCTCAAGCTACAAGAAAGAATTTTAAGAAAAATCATAGGACAAAAATATCATATTAATAAGAAAATACATACAGAAAATAAAACACTCTACGAGAAAATTGAAAAACTCTCAGATACTATGCGAAAATGGATGCATTTTTAAGAATACGTTTTACGGTCATCTTCTCAGAATGAATAATAGGTTAACCAAACAAATCTTTGACTTCTTCCGTAACGGCAAAACAAAACCCAATTGGTTAAAGAAACTGTAAAAGACCTAGTAGAATAAAAAAATACAGAAAATTCACTATTCTATCGAGCAGCTAAAGTACTAAAGAAGAAAATATAAAGTTCCAAGGCAAATCTGCATTAAAAGCCAAACTTATTATCTCGGAAGACGAGAGAAAACGAAGATCAGAAAGAATGAAGAAATAATGAGCACCAAGAAAAGAACAACACACGGAGAAATTATTGATTCAGCGTACCCCAGAGAGGGTGGAGCGAAATGATGATGATGATAATAATAATAATAATAATAATAATAATAATAATAATAATAATAATAATAATAATAATAATAATGTAAAATGTGGATTTCTTCAGTGATCAGCTGTACATTGGAAATCACACCTTCACCCGTTTTCGAAAAGCATTCATACAAGCTTCTATAGGATCGACATGTTATAACCGATATCACGCTTAGCAACAACAGGCCAGACATTATTCTAATCGATAAAGCAAATGATCCGCATCCCTTACGTCCAGACACCAGCGCTGTAGTCTCAAAATTCGCACAGTGTATACTCTAAGTCAGGGCATGACAAATCCTGGACCACCCTTGCGATTAAAATTGATGGGTTACAAGAAACTGCCCCTCAATTTGGCACAATCAGGCATATAGAAGACATTTTAGGATGACAAGAAGAAATCCATATTTTAGTGCACAAATTTGAAAAATCTTGATTTGCTTTACACAGTAGTTTTCTACTGGACGTACTTCCAGCTATTTATTAAAAAGCAATCCAAGGTGCCGCTTTTGATTTGGGATCACACTTTTCACTGGAACAAACTCTTGAATTGGTTTGTGTTGCACTACGGTAGTTTTTTAGCCACGTCTTTATGTATTCTTCAGGCTTAAAAATTGGTCAGCTGGTGAGCCATTTGAATGAATGAACATAAGGCTGGAGATGTAAACAACGAACAGTGATGACATGCAGTAGGTAAAGAAAAGTAAAGAAACTAAAGTAGAAGGTATACGTAAGAAAGCAGAAGGCATACTCTAATGAGTGGATTTAATCAGGGGTCATACGGCGTATACTCGCGTGTACCCTCGACTACAGCCCTGTCAAACACCTCTAATCTGCAAACAACAGCCCCTAAGATATCAAAATACATAGAACTGGCAATAGAAAAACAGTGCCTGTGGAAACTAGAATCAGTCACCACACTTCCACTAGTGATATCATGTACTGGTGTTATTCCGAAAAGCTTGGACAGATCTCTGGCTTCAATAAACCTGCGTCATCACACGTACGATGAACCAGGAACGTTAAACTAAACAGCATGAAGATCCAGGTCCTACTTCCTATTATACCGAAGGACAGACTCCAAAATTGGTTAATGATAAACGCGTTTAGGGATATCATTTATGCACATTTGCTGTGTATACCGTATGTATTTTGTAATGATTTCTGCTATAAATATTTATAGATATCTGTTTAATTTAATAATCAAGAGGGTGATCCATTGCTTAGTCCAAGTCATCCCATTATGTTACCGGCACATGGCGAGCCTTCCTAAATGGATGTTAGGAAAAAAATTAATGGAAAAACAAGCGGACAAGCCATACTCCAAATTTCCTTTGAGGAAACAAAATGTATGAAAAGAAATTCATAACAAGACTCAAATAGTAGAACGTTTAAGGCAGTGGCGAATATTGAATATATTTTTTGGGGGGAGGGGGCCAAGATTAATGTAAGGTTAGGTTAAGTAAATTTAAGAGGTCAGACGATTTCAATCACTTTAGAAAGGAAAAAAGGAAACATTGATTTGGGCTGATACATACATACATACATACATACATACATACATACATACATACATACATACATACATACACACATACACACATACATACATACATACATACATACATACATACATACATACATACATACATACATACATACAGTACACCAATGGTTACAAAACGAAGTCCAGGTTTCTTGATACACTTGCAAACTTATCAAGAACTTCTTCGTCACTAACTATAATGTCTCTGTGGATAGAGAGTAAATCAAGCCCGTTAAGCCTACTTTCAGATGTGCTGTTCCTTAAGTAAGTCTTCAGTCTCCTTGGGCTAGAGAATGTTTTTTCTACGGTTGCGATAGAAACAGGAAGAACTGCGAATAACTTGAGAAGATTTAAAGGATTTTCCCGACTCCACTTTTCTTTCCACAACATTAACTCACTTTGCAAAATCTCTTTATGTGACAGATCTTCTTCGTAGTAGAAACTAAAAGCAGCCTCCAGTGAACCGAAATCGGTTATGATACACAATTGTGGAAGGATGTTTTGTAAGGATGCAACTGTTTCCTTGTGAGATTCAAAGCGTTCTTTTAGTGAGTTACAAAAAATCGTCCAGGTATGGCACATAAACAGCTACTCAATAGTATTCTTCTTCTGTGGTGTAAGGGACGTTGCTACATGCTGTTTGAAGGCAGCAAATTCTTGGAATCTCTTCTTTAATGTCAAGTTTGGCAGCGAATGACTTTGCTTGATTATACAAGGCTTTAAATGAGTCATCAGCATTTTCCCTCTCCTTCGATGGAAGGTGGAAGACACTCATGACGTTAGTCAAGGCTTGTGGAAGATCTATATTTTTGTTTTGAAACTGCTCAGATAAGTTATGCATGGTTGACAACATCCAGCTCAAAACCAAAAGATTAATAAGAAATGCAAATTGACTAATAGCACTACTTAGAGTGTGAGTCTTAGATGCTGAATCACTCAATTCCACTTCTATATTGCAAAGGGAGAGAAAGGCTCCGAAATATCTTCAAATAAAATTACTGAGTCGTGCCTTTCTACCCATCGGGTTTCGCACATTGAAATAAGTTTCTGTTTCTTTTGTTCTGGACAACATTCAGAAATCATTGATTTCAATATTTCTGTTCTTTTGGCTGATATATGAAAGAATCCACAGATTTCATTTATGACACCCATACAGTTTCTTATAGAGGGTATTTTGTTCGCATCTGACAAACATAAATTTAGAGTGTGTGAAGAACAATGTGTATGCAGGACCAACGGTAGCTTTTCTCTGATGGAAGCTTGTACTCCTCTGAATTGCCCGCTCATCGTGGCAGCACCATCGTACCCTTGCCCTCTCATTTTGTTTAGGTCAAGCCCTAATATTGACAAGGTCTCCAATATTGTGTTGGCCAAACCTGCTCCAGTGACGTCATAAACGGGGACGAATGTCAGAAAATCTCTGATTTTGAAAGTTTGGTCCTCTACGTAACGTACACAGAGAGAAAACTGTTTGATTTGGCTGATGTCAGTGGTTTCATCTGCTAAAATGGAATAAAAAACAGACTTTCTGACATTTTCTACAAGTTTTGATTGCATTAAGTGACCGAATGTGTAAATAAGTTCGTTTTGATTGAAAGAACTTGTGTACATCGTCTTCCCACCACTAGTCGTTAATTGGTCTTTAAGAATATTATCTCCACTGTTGGCTCGGTATCTCAACAACGATCGAAAATTCGCATCATTTTGGTCCGGTTCTTCAAGGCTTATTCATTATTTCGGGGGGGGGGCCCAGGCCCCCTGCCCCCCTTATATACGCCCCTGGTTTAAGGTATCTCGGTGTGATTATCCAGTAAAAGGGAAGCCAACAGGAACAGGCGAGAAAAGATGGCCAATGGTTTTCGTAGAACACACAACCTATAAAGAAAGTTTTTTAGGTGAACTGAGCCCAGACACTACAACATAGATTTTAAACCGAAGTTTTATATGTAAGTGAGTGCTCCGAATAGCTGGAATAACTGGGCACTGGCTAAGAGAAGCCGAGAAGTTTGAAGGAGAGATTCTTCACAAGATAATGGACCCTAATATCGTGGATGGTGGCTATAGGTTAATAGGAAGCACATGATGGTATCAAGGAAAGGAGAGATAGATGGAATCAATAAAAAAACGAAAACTGTAATTCAATGGACATCTGTTCAGAATGCACGAAGAACACATTTTTAAAAGACTGGACAGAAGACCTTAAGTTTCGGATAAGTATTTACAGGAGGTCAGAGAGGACTTCAACAAGGTTGGACTAAAGCGGAAAGACATTTCACTTGTTAGTTCGAGTACAGTATATATATGTATGTATGTATGTATGTATGTATGTATGTATGTATGTATGTATGTATGTATGTATGTATGTATGTATGTATGTTGACTACTCAGCCCGAAGGTTGGTTGGATCCTAAACAGCTCCGCCATCAGCTATTATAGCTGGTCTAGGCGTAACTGAAGAGGTGTAATAGGTAAGTGAGGAGGGGAGAAGTTGTTTCCCGCTACTTTCCTCATCGATTCAAAAGTTGCTGTTACATGTAAGACTGAAATGCATGCACCAACTGACCATTTGAGTTACACTTTCACACTATTCATAATAGGGTCTGACTGCGTAAGGTTTGGCACTATAATCATCGCTCATATCTCCGTCACTTTCACATAATCAAAGCCAAAGACGAGACTGAGACAGGTCAATGAAAGTAACAAATTTGTTCTAGACCATACCTGAAGACGTACAGTAGTTCACTGTAAACGCAAGGTCTCGCCAGCAAAGACACTGCACAGATTGCATAAAGAACACAACCAGGGCAGCGGATGAACGGGTAAAGAAGACATGGAGCAAGAGAAGGAATGCAGCAATTATGGGCTACAAGAAAAGCGCCCAGAAATGTTTTACCAGTTGCATGACGTAGTCTCTGAATAAATTGAATATTAAAATCACTTAAGCTCTTTAGGCTTTTCAATCGTTAAATTACCAGCGGTTCGCCCCAGTGTAGCAGTGGGCTCATCAGTTGGATTGCTACACCTTTCCAAGACGGTGGCGGCTGGTGAGCCGTTGAGACTCCACTACAAGCCTCCTATGTAGGACAATGTAATGACGGTGCACTAGGGGTAGCATGTGCCTCCACTTGTATAAATGCCTGCCGTTGGTGTCTCAACGGCGCACTAGCCACCAGCGTCTTGGAAAGGTGTAGCAATCCAATTAATGAGCCTACTGCTACACTGGGACGAAACGATGGCAATTTCACAAGGGACAGACCTAAAGAGTTTAAGTGATTTTAACAGTTGCAATCGGTGAAATTAAATTACCGGTATGGGAACTTAATTTTTGAAATGAATAACACTAGCCTGCAAAAAACTTTTTTTGTGCGGTAAAAAACGAAAATAGGTGGGTTTTATGAATTTCTTAACGCAGAATTCGAGAAAAAAGTTTTGGCGTATCACGTCTGGTTTAGTGGCAAGTTTACAAAATATTATTTTGTTCTTACGTAAAATTTTTGATACTTAGTATTGATTAAATTTGATGTATTAATATAAATTTCAGCTTGCAAAACGTAATCATATTTTGCATGCTTTGAATACACATAAATGCTGCTTTGTAAGCAAGTAGATGGTTTGTGTTATATTTTTTATGTATATTGAAATTAGTGAAACTGAAGCATAAAACGCCTATTTAGTTTCGGCTGTACAGTTGCTTTTAAATTAATATAACCGTACCTTGAATAAAAATTGCATGGTTAATCATACATAGTTTTGTTACTTACATTATATGCAGGTAAGATTCACACCTCTATCTTTTCCCGTTTTCCGTGGAATTTCCGGATTTTTGAAGTTCTTGAATGATCTCTAGAAGGGTTGTCTCGTGCAGTCGACCAGCAGTAATCGGCCATCATATTCACATCCCAACATCCCTGATAGCGTCGTTCTGCATCTTTGAGATCCTGGTGAAACCTTTCACCTTGTTCTTCACTGACAGTTCCTAAATTTGGAGGGAAATAATCCAGATGCGAAGCTAAGAAATGAAGCTTAAGGTTCATATTACAACCGAGTTCCTTAAACTTTACCAACATTTTCCTTACAATTTCTTTGTATTGAGGGTCCTTAATGTTGCCAAGGAATTTATTCACTACATCTTTGAATGCGTTCCATGCCTCTTTCTCAATTTTGGTCATCGTGTCTGTGAAATTTTTATCCTTTGATCAGTTTACGAATCTGTGGTCCATCAAATATGCCTTCTTTGATTTTTTCATCTGATAATGGGGGAAATTTAGTGGATAAATATTGGAAGCATATGCTAATTTTATCTAATGCCTTGACATACAGTTTCATCAATCCTAATTTGATGTGCAAGGGTTGAAGTAGAATTTTTTCACGGTCAATAAGACTTACATTCAAGAAATTTTTGGATCCTGGTTGTAGTTGTTTCCTTTCTGGCCAATTCACTGTATCCCAATGTTTATCCCGTGCCCTGCTCTCCCATTATTGGCATAGGAAACAGGGAAATTTTGTATAGCCTTTTTGTTGTCCCAGCAACAATCCAATGATCTTCAAATCACCGCAAATTTGCCACCCATGCTCATGATATGTAAATTTTTCAAGCACCAACTTTAAGGTCTCGTATGTTTCAGACATTTTTGTGGAGTGTGCAAGTGGACGGATGCCAGAACATTTGTATTATGAAGCAAAACAGCCTCCAAACTTATTTTGGAAGAGTCAATAAAAACACGCCAGATACTAGGATCATACTCTTTCTCTCTCAATTGACATAGATTTGAAACATCCGTACAAAATACAAGTTCATCTTCTTGAGTATAATACTTTCGGGCTGTTATCTTTCAAAGGAAACAGCTTTATCAGTCCATCATAAACATTGCATAAGGGCTGGGGCTTTTAACACGTCTGTTTATTCAAGTGGTCTAAGATGAAAGACAAACTCTCAACTGTCTTATTTTCAATCCTACATATCTCGCGGTCTATTGCGTATCTGGGGAAGTTTGTTATGAATTTACCAGGAAACCCCCAACTACAAAAATGAAAATTTAGACAGCAATAAACCTATAATAAAATGCAAATAACAAATCAAATCACATAATTGTTTTCTAAAAATAGTTGTGCGAGAACATCTCTCAACATTACATCTTACGAATTCATGCAGATACTAAACAACCGAATTGCGTCAAAAAAAGACGTGATAGGAAAAAATAGCATAATTTTCGGAATCAGCGCAGTGATTTCCATAAGAATTATGTATTTTCTATTTTACCGCAAAATCATGTTGGCTAGTGTAATAATAATAATGATAATATAATAACAACAACAATTTCTGCCTCTGTGGTGTAGTGGTTAGTGTGGTTAGCTGCCATCCCCGGAGTTCCGGGTTCGATTTCCGGCTCTGCCACGAAATTTTGAAAAGTGGAACGGTGTCCTTTCAGCCTCGGGAGGTCAGCTGAGTAGAGGAGGGTTCGATTCTCTCCTCAACCATCGAAGTGGCTTTCCGTGGTTTCCCCACTTCTCCTGCAGGCAAATGCTGGGATGGTACCTAACTTACGGCCACGGCCGCTTCCTTCCCTCTTCCTTGTCTATCCCTTCTGATCTTCCCATCCCCCACAAGGGCCCCGTTCAGCATAGCAGGTGTGGCCACCTGGGCGAGGCTAGTTGTATCCCCCGACCCAAAGTCCCATGCTAAAGGATACTGCCCTTGAGGCGGTAGAAGTGGGATCACTCGCCCATTCCGATGGAAAAACCAACCCTGGTGGGTAAACGAATTAAGAAAGAAGGAATACTACTACTACTACTACTACTACTACTACTACTAATATTAATAATAATAATACTCTTTGGCGGATTTATCAGCGTAGTGACCTTCGGTGTAGAAGGCCCTGGGTTAGATTTCCGACTGGGCTGAAAATCTGGTTAATTCCTCTGGCTCTTTTCATTTCGATAAAACATGTCACACTACCAACCACCACAAAACCACGGAATTGCATCGCCAAAAACCTTTGATATGCTATTGCAACGTTAAACCATTAAAGAAAGAACAAACAAAACGAACAAAAACATAAATAAAAAAACACGCACAAAGACACGAAAAATAGAACAGTAATATATCCCTCCACATAGGGGTTGTGTTAGAAGCATCCGGCCTGAAAACAGGCCTTAATCTATACTCTGTGCCGATCCTCAGGTAATTAGGAAACGAAGGTAATAATAATAATAATAATAATAATAATAATAATAATAATAATAATATGGACGTTACCCTTCGTGGGACACTGGGACGGAGGACCTCAACCCCGACACGGCGCGTCCCAATGGCTGATAGGCTGATAGGAGAAGTTCTTATAGATATATAGGACAGGTGAGAATAAGGCTTAGCCAAATAAGCACCCGCGGGTCGGCTGAGGTAAAGAGAAAAATGGTCAAAGACCTCAATAGCGGAGGAGGAATAATCTCCCAACGGCAGAGGGAGCGGATAAAGCAGCTCTGCGGCTCACATCCTTAGTTCTGATGGTGGAAAGAGGAATCTGTTCCACCAAATTTATATGAAGTAACAGTTTGCATGACGGAAACGCCTTTGGAAAGAACTACCCCAGGTGGTAGCCGGCAACAGAAATCCACCGTCGCTGTAGGCGACGCACACGAGCCTTTGGATTCCGGGGAGCCTGTACCAACATGCAGGATGGGGACGGAGACATCCACAATCCTCACACACAATGCGATTCAGACCCACAAAACAGTGTATTTACCCAAAATGTAACCTGCAAACTAAACAGCGTCACTATTTTGGAACAATCGATATACAAACATTATTCCAGACAGGGAAACTAAAACGAACATTCGATGCAATGGAGAAGCAGAAAATGTTGATACTTGCACTACAAGAGACACGTTTCAAATAATCAGATACTTTTGTTTCAGGGAATTTTAGAATATGCAAAGGTAAACATGGACAGAGAATCGGAAGGAATCTGCAATAGGTAGGTACAGCTTCCTGTGTAAACAAGCGAATAATTGACTCGATAATAGATTCCAGTTCCCCCTCTGACAGATTATCCACACTAACTCTGTAGTGTGCAAACAAACGATACACACTATTCAGTGCACATGCTACCATAAATGAATACAACTGAAGAATCCCTGAAAAGATGGAATTGTTTTTGGACGAACTTGAGAACGAATTGCATAAAACCCCACGTAACTATGCCAAAATTTAAATGGGCGATTTCAATGCTCAAGCCGAAAAGGAATGGCAGTTTCGGAAGACAGTGGGCTATTATCCTCCCCATAATAGAACAAACACAAATGGTAAAAGACGTCGAAGTGTGTGAAACCTTTGGTCTTAAACTTATGTCTACATAATTCAAAAGATTTCCTCAGAAAAAGAAAACATGGTGCTCTCCTCGGGATAACCTCGGTGAATTTCAACTAGATTATGTTGCAATCTCACAGAAGAATATTAGAGATGTTATGAATGTAGAAGTACGGAAGGGAGTCAGTCTTGACTCGGACAACTTCTTAACTCGCATCCAATTTAGACCTCTTCCTTTAAATAAGAAAAGACTAAATCAACAGGAGGCAATAAAGTTTGACCATGAAAAAAGCTATTACACAATGAACGTGGTTTTCATGAACTTCTAAAAGAAAGAAAGAAAAATGGGGACCGGGGAGGAAATCCCGAACAATGTGGTTCATACTGCAAGGGAAATAGCACCGTTACGACGACCACGCAAACACAGATGGTGGAATGAAGATTGTGATAAAGGGATAGGTCACAGAGCAGTGGGCTTCAAAGCACGGCATGCTGACAAAAAAGGATATATTTGATAGAGAGAATAGAGAAAACAAACAGCTAAACCCTCCGACAAGCCAAACGAAAAAAAAGAACGTATTAATGAAAGAAATTCGAGTCACTGAATCGGAATTTACGAAAAACAACAGTCGGAAGTTTTATAAAACCTTCAAACAGCACTTAAAAGGTTATCAGGCAAAAAAGCTTAAACTTTCGGAGAATGGATGGGGAATTGGCTGTGAGCAATAAAGAAAACTATGAGATCCTAGCAAGGTATTTTGATGAACTGTTGGACTGTGATGAACCCAGGGGTGAATGGCCAAAAGTTCTTCCAGTACAATAACACCGACAGCTCGACTTAAAACTTGCTCCCTCTAATCAAACTCTTGTAAGTACTAATGATGACCGAGCAAGTGGCCACCTGGTTTGGGTCAAGTAGGTATCAGCTTGCATCCGGAGATAGTGGGTTCGAACCCCACTGACAGCAGCCCCGAAGGTGGTTTTCCGTGGTTTTCCATTTTCACACCAGGCAAATGCTGGGTCTGTGCCTTAATTACGGCGACGGGCGCCTCCTTTCCACTCCTAGCGCCTTCCTATCCCATCGTCGCAATAAGATCTATCTGTGTCGGTGCGGTGTAAAGCAGGTTGTAAAATGAAAAACTACTGTTGATGAAAAGCAGACTCAATCTTGCCGATATACTGCACTTCCTCCCTGGTTTTTGTTTTTCGATGTTCGATACTACCTCTTGTGTTCAATTTATCGCATTGCGTTTTTCGAGTCACAAATTCCCTGTGTGGACGAATGACACCATGATGAAATAGTTCGCAAGTAATAAAGAAATAACTATTTTGCTTCCACTCTCGTTTTTCAACCTGTGTGTTAAGAATTTCAGAGAAAAACAGATTTTTCGTTGCGTACTTTGCTTATTCAAATTAAATACGCTTTGAATTAAAAAAATACAAGTGATTTTTATTAAGCTCTTTTGGGAAGTTTCGAATGACGCAGTCAATATAATAAGAAATTAAAAGCGGGATCAGATATAGAATGCGAAGAAACTTTGTTTCACAAATTGAAGGAGTGCCATAATAATTTCGTGTGGCTATTTCTAGCCGAGTGCAGCCCTTGTAAGGCAGACCCTCCGATGAGGGTGGGCGGCATCTGCCATGTGTAGATAACTGCGTGTTATTGTGGTGGAGGATAGTGTTATATGTGGTGTGTGAGTTGCAGGGATGTTGGGGACAACACAAACACCCAGTCCGCGGGCCATTAGAATTAACCAATGGAGGTAAATCCCCGACCCGGCCTGGAATCGAACGAGGGACCCTCTGAACCGAAGGCCAGTACGCTGACCATTCAGCCAACGAGTCGGACGAAGGAGAGTCAATAGGTACAAATACAGGCATTATGAACGAAGGAACCGTAGATCTGCGGTGAAATTTCGGCTGCCTACCTCCCAGGCGCTCGACATCTGCTCGAAGGTACTGTACGTTTGTCCCTTTTCTTTGTCTGCAGCTGAAATGTAAACAACAAGCAAACACCGTAACACCTTTACGCTCGATTTCCTGGAATACTGTCAGCCGATCTTAAATCTTTAAGCGTGTGTAGCGCTGAAACTAATCACCGCATACCTACGGTTGCCATGTTCACGGTACCGTACTTATATTTGTACTTTCTAACATTCCTTTAATTTATGAAATAAAGTTTTTTTTTCGCATTCGATAGATTTATTTTTCACGCTGGTTCAACTTCACTACGTGACAATGGTGTGTCGGAAACGTTTTGCCGAGTTTGTAAGGTCGATTGTGTCCAGAACCACTTCAAACTGTGCATCTAATATCGAGTCTTCGATTAGGGAATCTATAAAATCATCCGATTTTCCTCAGACACTTTTTTTAAAAGAAAAATGTGCTGTAGTTAATGTAGGGACTTACTTTAGAATTTCTGAAGTACGGTATGTTTTTCTATTTTCTTTTCTCACTTCTCGTTTATATGCTCCACTTGCACTATGCATTTCACCACACTAATAGTCCGCTATAAGAAGAGAAACCAACATAACATTACTATCCACTCTACAATATAAAGCAAAAATGAAACTAATCTACTAGATATCCTATTTCTACTCATCGTGTGCTCAAGCATCTGAAAGCTGTGAGTTGATTGGTTGGCTAAAAGCGAGTACCAGAGTAACACCAGTAAACCGCTACGTGACAAGTTGTGTATATATGTTCTTAAAGCTACCAAATCACCTGATTTTAGATGTAATAAACATTATCATATCATGAAAAAACTGCTTCCACTCTGAGATAATCGTGCGTGCTTAGAAGCGCTTTTAGAAAGTCAGACGACCAGGCGCCTACAGTAACAAAATCCTTCTAAGCTGGTACCTGCGTTTAAAAACTACGAACAACAGGGAAGCCACCGCCTCATTGACTACTTCGTTAACATGTATCCTTCGAGCTTAACTGCTCTTTCGAAATTGTGCTTCTGTTTTAGTCTGCCATGCAGACATATACTCTCGTTGAAGTATGGGCTGGGCTGGTACAATACAAATGGTATTTTGATATAGGAACTTGTTTAAACGCAAAACAGTCGATTTTCCAGTGCCTCTTTTAACATTGATAGTATGTTTTAATGTTGAAATAATTTCTTGGCAGGCAAAGTAGGGGTCTCCATTCTACGAAAAACGTAACATTAAGCAATTTCCTCGATTGAACCGAAAGTTGATGGGCTATAGGGCCCGGAAAAGTTTCGAATTGTGAGTTTTGGAAATATCTATCAAACTAAACAAAACAAATTTCGAAAATCACTTCCGGCCTACATACAGTTCCGGAAAACTGTCTAAAATCGCTTGTTTCTTTACTCGCTTTCCTTTTTATTCAAATCATAGACAAATGAACTTATTTACATAATTCTCTCCGTAATGTGTTCCTTGGTTCAATAACCTCAGGCATTTTTTGATTTTTTGAGAAATGTCCACACCTAATGTAGTTATAAGGCTTAAGTGACACTTTGCAGGGACTCACATTAGCGCTCGTAGTGGTGCTTAAGTGACACAATGCATTGACTCACATTAGCGCTCGTAATGCTGCTTAAGTGACACTTTGCACTGACTCACATTAGCGCTCGTAATGCTGCTTAAGCGACACTTTGCACTGACTCACATTAGCGCTCGTAATGCTGCTTAAATGAAACAATGCATTGACTCACATTAGCGCTCGTAATGCTGCTTAAATGAAACAATGCATTGACTCACATTAGCGCTCGTAATGCTGCTTAAATGAAACAATGCATTGACTCACATTAGCGCTCGTAATGCTGCTTAAGTGACACTCTGCATTGACTCACATTAGCGCTCGTAATGCTGCTTAAATGAAACAATGCATTGACTCACATTAGCGCTCGTAATGCTGCTTAAGTGAAACAATGCATTGACTCACATTAACGCTCGTAATGCTGCTTATGTATAACAATACATTGACTCACATTAGCGCTCGTAATGCTGCTTAAGTGACACTTTGCATTGACTCACATTAGCGCTCGTAATGCTGCTTAAGTGAAACAATGCATTGACTCACATTAACGCTCGTAATGCTGCTTAAGTGAAACAATGCATTGACTCACATTAGCGCTCGTAATGCTGCTTAAGTGTAACAATGCATTGACTCACATTAGCGCTCGTAATGCTGCTTAAGTGACACTTTGCATTGACTCACATTAACGCTCGTAGTGGTGCTTAAGTGAAACAATGCATTGACTCACATTAGCGCTCGTAATGCTGCTGAAGTGTAACAATGCATTGACTCACATTAGCGCTCGTAATGCTGCTTAAGTGACACTTTGCATTGACTCACATTAGCGCTCGTAGTGGTGCTTAAGTGAAACAATGCATTGACTCACATTAGCGCTCGTAATGCTGCTTAAGTGACACTTTGCATTGACTCACATTAACGCTCGTAATGCTGCTTATGTATAACAATACATTGACTCACATTAGCGCTCGTAATGCTGCTTAAGTGACACTTTGCATTGACTCACATTAGCGCTCGTAATGCTGCTTAAATGAAACAATGCATTGACTCACATTAGCGCTCGTTATGCTGCTTATGTATAATAATACATTGACTCACATTAGCGCTCGTAATGCTGCTTAAGTGACACTTTGCATTGACTCACATTAGCGCTCGTAATGCTGCTTAAATGAAACAATGCATTGACTCACATTAGCGCTCGTTATGCTGCTTAAGTGAAACAATGCATTGACTCACATTAACGGCTCGTAATGCTGCTTATGTATAACAATACATTGACTCACATTAGCGCTCGTAATGCTGCTTAAGTGACACTTTGCATTGACTCACATTAGCGCTCGTAGTGTTGCTTAAGTGACACTTTGAATTGATTCACATTAGCGCTTGTAATGCTGCTTAAGTGACACTTTCCATTGACTCACATTAGCGCTCGTAGTGTTGCTTAAGTGACACTTTGAATTGACTCACATTAGCGCTCGTAATGCTCCTTAAGTGAAATAATGCATTGACTCACATTAGCTCTCGTAATGCAGCTTAAGTGACACTTTGCATTGACTCATATTAGCGCTCGTAGTGGTGCTTAAGTGAAATAATGCATTGACTCACATTAACGCTCGTAATGCTGCTTAAGTGAATCAACGCACTGACTCACATTGACGCACGTAATGCTGCTTAAGTGAAACAATACATTGACTCACATTAGCGCTCGTTATGCTGATTAAGTGACATTTTGCATTGATTCACATTAGCGGTCGTAGTGGTGCTTAAGTGAAACAATGCATTGACTCACATTAGCGCTCGTAGTGATAGAAAAAAGCAAACTGCTAATCTAATCGACCGGATAACGATGATTAGGAAAAGGATTGTAATTCTTAGGAATAAATAAGGTATATATTCACATATTATATTTTATTTACCTAAAATTCGTAGCTCATATTCCTAGGATGTTTTCAACATTGAGTTGCTTGTCTGAAAGGCTAGAACTGTGTATTTTTTGGGATGGGGTCTATCTGAAATTGCCGTCATCAATTTAGCGTTGACAGTTTTGCGTGGACAAAACCGACACCGTGACAACCAGGTAATCATCTATCTATACTAAATCTGCGTCATCTTTTTACTCACATTATTACCATGTGCCAGAACTCGGCCTTCTATATACAGTAGATACAAATGGCGCCGTAATTTAAACGAGTTTCGACTGTCTTTGACTGGCGTTTTGTCCAGGTCACAGCAAAGCTCCTTACACGCGATAACGTCACCGAAGGCAGCAAATTTTTTTCCGTAATACGTATCTTGCAAATACTACTTCTTTTTCTTTTTCTTAATCTGTTTACCCTCCATGTTTGGTCTTCCTCTCGGACTCAGCGAGGGATACCACCTCTACCGCCTCAAGGGTAGTGTCCTGGAGCGTGAGACTTTGGGTCGGGGATACAACTGGGGAGGATGACCAGTACCTCACCCAGGCTGCCTCACTTGCTATGCTGAACAGGGGCCTTGTGGTGGGACGGAAAGATTGGAAAGGATAGACAAGGAAGAGGGAAGGAAGCGGCCGTGGCCTTAACTTAGGTGCCATCCCGCCATTTGCCTGGAGGAGAAGTAGGAAACCACGGAAAACCGCTTTCAAGATGGCTGAGGTGGGAATCGAACACCCTATACTCTGTTGACCTCCCGAGGCTGAGTGAACCCCGTTCTAGCCCTCGTACCCGTTTTCAAATTTCGTGGCAGAGCCGGGAATCGAACCCGGACCTCTGCGGGTGGCAGCTAATAATGCTAACCACTACACCACAGAGGCGGACTTGCAAATATTTATGATCATAACATTGTGTGCTAAATCAGCTACCATTTTGTTGGACGTAGATCGTGATAGGTGGGACTACCTTGTAACGTGGCATGGGAATGTTGTGTGTTGTATTAGCTGCCATATTATTCGACGTAGATAATTATGCTATATCTCCCTCAATTTATCGGAACTCTTGGAGTGGAGTGAAAGAATGCATACCGAGCAAGTGGCTGTGCGGCTTGGATCACGTAGCTATCAACTTGCATTCGGGAAATAGTAGGTTCGAACCCCACTGTCGGCGGATCGGAAAATGATTTCCGTGGTTTCCCATTTTCACGCCAGGCAAATGCTGGGACTGTATCTTAAGTCCGTGGTCGCTTCCTTCCCACTCCAAGCTTTTTTCTATTCCATCGTCGCCATTAGAGAAAGAATGCATTATCTGTACCCCTGCATGTCGTAAGTGGCTAATAAGAGGGGAGGGGAGCAATCAAAGAATCTGTGTTCACTCTCTCGTCTTCTAAGCACAAACACATATCCGAGCAGTGGAGAAATGTACATACAGGTAGACCTAGTTATACGCGATAGTTACGTTGCGCAGAATTGCCGCGCATACCGAATTCGCGTAAATCGAGAGTCATTTTATATGTGAAATATAGGATTAGGTTTATGTTTACTCGCGTATTAAGTTTAAAATAGCAGATATTCTTACTATTTTTACAAAAGACAGCCATTATGTTTCTGAAACGCATTTTAATGCAAATTTTATATAAACTTTATTTTCTAACACTGAAACACAATAATAAACTAAATTCTGCATACAAGCTCTTGCCTTTAGCTTGAATAGCAGCTCCAGAGAGAGGCATGTGTTGGTTGGGGTTGGTTGTGATGCTCAATCCAATCCATTATTTCCATCGCTTCCGAGCGAGATTTGATCACTTTAGCCACACTTAAGTTAGTAGAAGATTGAGCAGTTTTTCGAATTGATTTCTCATTGTCACGAATAGTTCTCACAGTGGGTTCAGTAAGTCGCAAAGCACGTTGAGTATCAATAAAACGCTCATCTTTTTCATAGCGATCGAAAACTTTTAACTTTGTTTCTAACGAATACGACTTTGGTACACGTTTCTTTCCTTCGACAGGTAGACTTCCTTTCCTTTTACCCGGCGTTTTAAAATAGGAAACCTGTCAAGTACTACTTCACAGCTCTACTGACCGAAACTGACGATTCACGTCTCGACAAATACGACAGAACATACGCTTGCTCCGTTTAACCTTGGCGCGCGACGTAGTGTACGTTACAGAGTTCGGCACGCATCTCTGTACCCGCCTTAAGGCATTGCAGCTTCCATGTACTGTTAACAGATGGCAACACTAGACTTAAAACCAAAATCGCGTATACGCGAAATCGCGGATAATGAATCCACGTGTAACGGGGTTTACCTGTATTTATTTTTTTGTGCGGGCCCACTGGACTTCCGATCCCTAAGTCATAGACTAGGATAGCGTAATCATAAATCCTCCCCGGCTCAAATGAGTGACAAACATGAACAAAATAATAGAGAAGACAATGAAATAAATGAATGGTTTACTCTTTTCATTTCTGCAAACGACAGTTTTAGGACGAGAAAATTAAGGGGTTCTTGCAGCGTAGAATTCAATTGATCATCCCAAACACTTTTTTAAAAAATTTCATTTTTCTTCTTCTTCTTCTTAATCTGTTTATCCTCCAGGGTCGGTTTTTCCCTCGGACTAAGCGAGGGATCCCACCTCTACCGCCTCAAGGGCAGTGTCCTGGAGTTTCAGACTTTGGGTCGGGGGATACAACTGGGGAGAATGACCAGTACCTCGCCCAGGCGGCCTCACCTGCTATGCTGAACAGGGGCCTTGTGGAGGGATGGGGCGATTGGATGGGACAGGCAAGGAAGAGGGAAGGAAGCGGCCGTGGCCTTAAGTTAGGTACCATCCTGGCATTTACCTGGAGGAGAAGTGGGAAACCACGGAAAACCACTTCCAGGATGGCTGAGGTGGGAATCGAACCTTCCTCTACTCAGTTGACCTCCCAACGCCGAGTGGACCCCGTTCCAGCCCTCGTACCACTTTTCAAATTTCGTGGCAGAGCCGGGAATCGAACCCGGACCTCCGGGGGTGGCAGGTAATCACGCTAACCACTACACCACAGACGCGGACAATTTTTCATTAACCAAAACAAATTTTAAAGTAACAAAATACTTCTTGTAAATTAATGTTAAAAGAATTAATTAAGAAGATTGCACGCTAATTCAAATTATACCTTACAAATTTAATTTAATACTGAAAATAACAATTTGCTTTACATAGCACCGACACAGATAGGTCTTATGGCGACGATGGGATAGAATAGGCCTAGGACTGGGAAGGAAGCGGCCGTGGCCTTGATTAGGGTACAGCCCCAGCATTTGCCTGGCGTGAAAATGGGAAACCACGGAAAACCATCTTCAGGGCTGCCGACAGCGGGGTTCGAACCCACTATCTCCCGGATGCAAAGTACTGAAAATAAATTAAATATACTACATTGGTTTCAAGCTACTTCAGACAATATTTTTACAAACATACAGTCAATTTAATGTCCAAAGGAATTAAACAATATGACTCCAAGCTGTTTCAGTTTCAAAACTCAACATATTGCGCAAGGTTGTTTGTATTTTATTTACTTGTTCACTCTGTTCTGTGCTCTTCAAATCAAGGTGTTTGGGCCGATGATCTTCGATGTTAGGCCCCTTAAAACAACAAGCATCATCATCATCAATCAAGGTGTTTCTTCTCCTTCATCTTCTAAAAAGATTTCTCTTGAGTTACGGGTATCAAGCTACGTATTTATTTATTGTATTGAATAAGTGATCGTAAATTTATTTTTTGGCATTTTTCTCGCAAGCCACTGAAGGTAACGAATCATTTGGGCTTCTTGCAGTAACCCCCTAAGTGATCGTCAGTTATAATGTACAATTCTGCGGTCTACTTAAATGGCAGAATTTTCTAAATTCTTACGATATCGTAGGGATTAAGAGGTAGTCAGTGATGAAGGAAACGAAAAGAAATGCCAGTTCAGGGTTACTGGGTCCTTCTAGCGAATTCCTAGTTGGCATGAGCAGGTTTGAAATGCTCACACAGCAAATGCAGAGCTGTTGAAGGTTTGAAATGCTTGGATAGGAAATGCAGTGCTGTTGAATGTCGGTAAGATTTGTTTAACGAACACAATTTAAAAAAAAGGAATCTAAGTGCTGTAACGAACTAGGACTATGTTCAAAAGTTCGATATTTTTTCTGGAAAAAAGAACTGAACCAGAATGCTTATAAATTATAGGTGATGTTTTGTCGGATCCGGTCAGATTGTATTATTATGTGTAAAATGTTAATTATTCCAATACTAACACAGTGATCTTAACGTTTATTAAGAACTGCAAGATAAATGTTGGTTAACTTCAGAAAATATCACGGGATACGAAGCTGCAAGTTGCTGGGAAATTAAACAACTGTTGAAGACCTCGCTGCATGCTCTTTAGACAGCGTGGTACTGCCCAAACGGAAAAGATAGCCCGAGTGTTCACAAGCAACTTATTGGACACTGACCACGCTCCAATACGATGCGTTTAACTGAACGTAGAAACACTGACACAAGCAGGCTGCCACACTCTTCCCGCGTGAGGTGGTTTGGCCTCTCTAACTCGGTTAAAGATAGCAGCAACTAACGGTAGCTGCACCATACACATATGTAAGAATTTTGTAGAAAAGGTTCTCTTGACCTCAGAACTTCTTATTTTTTAACGTGACAAATATTTATTTGTGACTCCTGT
Organism: Anabrus simplex; assembly: GCF_040414725.1. Classification (NCBI taxonomy): domain Eukaryota; kingdom Metazoa; phylum Arthropoda; class Insecta; order Orthoptera; family Tettigoniidae; genus Anabrus; species Anabrus simplex. The sequence goes on along the minus strand of NC_090268.1, from coordinate 339,689,567 downwards.
CCTACACCAACCGAAAATCAAGTTTTTATTATCTTCCTCATAAAACTGCAACTAACTTTAGTTCTATATTTCTTAGAAGAATGAAATGTTCGCAGATAAGATGGGCTGCTTGGTTAAAGAACTCTGCAGGCAATTTGCAAGATTGTCGCTTTGTAATTCGTTTGAATTGTTTAAAAAAGAGATTAGGAATGGTTGCTCTATTCTGTATTTTCTTCCTTAGTCTTTATTTTTTCTTCTCTTCTTGAAAGCTGCTGCGGTCGTTCTAAGTAATCCAATAATCGATTCTTTCCGATGATTCATTTACATATCGAGTTACGCAAGAGGAGGGAGCAGGAGAAAAGGAAGGCTTCCTTCCGTCTGGCTTAGCACGCACACTTGAAGAGCACGCTAACTGCACTGCATGCGAACACTCCAGTCCGCAGTGTTGCCAAGTAATTTTCAGCTGATCTCGTGAGATATATTTTAAAAGATCTATGATTATGGATCAAGAAAAGCTATGTTTACAAGGAGACATAAATTAAACGGACAAGCTCCGACAGATAGCAGAGGACATACGATGACCGCACCTGGTTACTGTAAGGGACTTCGTTTGGAAACCGAGGAACTGATAATTGATAACAACGCATCAGCCGAGTTATTCAAAATTTCGTCAATAGTTTTTGAAACAAATTGAACTAATTTCATTATTTTGTTTTACGTCGCACCGACACAGGCAGATCTTATGACGATAATAGGATAGGACAGGGTTAGGACTGGGAAGGAAGCGACCAACAACATAATTTAAGGTACAGCCCCAGCATTTTGTGTGAAAATGGGAAATCACGGAAAGCGATCTTTATACCAACAACTGGGTTCGAACCCACTATCTCCGATATGCAAGCTAACAGCTAAGTGACCCAAGGCAATGTTGAAAACTCATTGGCTAAAGATGAATTTTTGGAGAATGAGCAACAAACTTATGACTGAGGTGGTGGTTGTGATTATTGTTTTAAGAGAAATTACAATTGCGCAACCATCCTCTGTTAACACTAATCAGAGGGAAAATGGAAGAGGCACTACACTTCGACAAAGGAAAGGAAAGAGCCACGAAGGATGTGAAAATGAAAGACTCCCTACACCTTGAAAACCTAATTAACGTCGCGGTTGGAAAAGGACAAGACATAACCAAGGGAGGGTTAGATAGGTAAGATAAGAGCGAGGAGACTGGTTCTAGTAAATGGAAGCAATGCCAGACTCAGGTAGGGGAACCGTGGTCTCTAACCCAAGCTCTCAGATTGAGAGGCCCTGATCCCCCTTTTAGTCGCCCCTTACGACAGGCAAGCAAGGGATACCGTGGATATATTCTAAAGCTTCCACCCACAGGGGAGACATATGACTCATATATACTTCTTCTCCTAGTCTTTTCCCCAATGTTTTACGGCCGGATGTCCTTCCTGACGTTGACCCAATGTGAAGGGATGCATTTTCTATTGTGTGCTTCTGTGCTGGTTGGTAGTGTGGTGTGTTGTTGGTAAATGTGTATTAGTCCTCGAGATAGAGGAATTAACCACACGCAGTTAAAATCCTCAACCCGGCTGGGAGTCGTACCCGGGGCCTTCTGAACCGAAGGCCACTACACTGACCATTCAGACAAGAACTCGGACAGCAAGAAGCATACGTTTTCCCTAAGTAAGTCAATCTACCATAAATCTTAGTATTAATGTGTTGGAAATATTTAAGACGGAAGGTACACATTTCACTCACTCAACTATGGTAAATTTCAAATTTCCAAAGCTCAGCAGTTACAATTTCTATTAAAAAAATCGTGCGAGAATAATTCAAGAAATATTGTTCATATTTGTAAAATGTCTAGTAACTAGTGGTAAAAAAATACCAAATTTGCCTTTTAATTTGTTGCAGCTAAATGGGGTCTGCTCTATTAAATTCTATAATACATAGTACATTGAATAATCACAAGATTATTTTTCGAATATGATTTAGAGATTTATATTAACAAGATAATCTAGAATCTTTGATGTATATTTCAGAATTTCATTTCCTTTAATCATCACCGTTACCTTTCATATATTATTTTCCAATAATTTTTACAATACTAATAATTTAAATACATTACTTGTGTAAATGAAAATAACCTAGACTTCGAGCATGTTATTCATATAAATAATGAGAACAAAATTATTTACAGTCTGCTTTACGTCTCACCGAGAGAGACAGGTCATATGACGACGATGGGATAGAAACGGGCCAAGAATGGGAAAGAAGCGACCGTGGTCTTAATCAAGGTACAGTCGTAGCATTTACCTGGTGTGAAAATTGGAAACCACGAGATATCATCTTCAGGGCTGCCGACATTGGGGTTCGAACCCACTATCTCCCAAATACAAGGTGATAACTACGAGACTCAAACCGCACAGCCACTTGCTCGGTGAATAAAGAGAACCATGCACATTTAATGGATATATACTCCTTTTCCTTCTCCTAATCTGCCCTTTTCTCCCAGTTATCTGGGTCCTGTACTAATGTGGATAAAACACTGTTTTATAAACGGATGCTCTTCTTTATGCTAAATCTATTTGGAGGGATGTATCCGCTATCGCGTGTTTCTGCGATGACTAGTAGTGTGTAAATTAATACGGGTATTGAGACAATAAATCACGCCCAACCTCCGAGCAAGAGAAATTAACGAAAAGTGATTAAAATCCCCGATCCAGCCTTGAGTCGATCACGGTGCCCTTTGAACCTAAAGCTTCTAACAGGAGCTGGATATTTATGCAAATATACCCTAGTCATTTCATTTCCCGACTGTATTTCCTGCGCTCATATAAAACACTGTTTTCATTGTTATACGCCAAAAGCAGTGCCGTCTTGCTATGACGAGCCAGCACGCTTAAAATCAGCTTAGTTTGTGTATCGAGATGGACGATACATTTGTAATCTCCGCGAATAGTGAAATGGAGGATTTACGTGAACAGAGTGTTTATATCAAATTCTAATTCAGGCTAATGAAAATAGCTTCAGAATGTTATGAAATGTTGAAGACCGGGGTATCAGGCTATGGAACGTTGTTAAACATTTGAGTGGAGCAGAACATTGATTAATGATGATGTGCATCATGGTCGCCCAGTGCCCTTTTCAACTCCAGAAATGATCGCAAAATTGCGTTAGACTATCTCCGAAGATAGTCGTCGAACCGTTGGTGAAGCGGAAATCACTACTGAAATGCACATTGATTTCTTTATTCTTCTTCTAAGCGTCTATCCTACTGGTGTAGGGTCCACTTGATGGATCAAGGAACGCCATTTCCCGCGATCGAAAACATCATTACGCCGTAGGTTGAGAGCTCTTATGTCGACGTTAATGGCATCCTACCATCTTTATTTTGGCCTTCCAATTGGTCGAGTTCTGCTGACATTAAGGTGTTAGGCAGTATTGGCGACGGTGTGAGGTGGTGCGTGCAAGATGTGGTCATACCATTGGAGACGTCTCCAACGCATTTTCTCGTGTATTAGGGCGATGCCATTCTTCGTCCGAACAGCGTCGTTGTAATGTGGTCAAGGCGAGAGATTCCCATCGACCAACGAAACATACGCATCTCCATAACGTGAAGTTGGTGCTCTACTCATCTTGTAACCGGCCAGCACTTAGCTCCATAGATAGCGACTGAATGAACAACTGTACGGTATATTTTCGATTTCAGGCGTATCGGCATTCTCTTGTCACAGAGCACTCCCGTTACCTCCATCCATTGCATCCATCCAGCATTTATCCTTGCTCGCACTTCGGCGTTACTGCTGGTGTTGCTACATAAATTAGATCCTAAGTAACGAAAAATATCGGTTTTCGGTAGGTTTTCTCCATTGACTTCAATACCACAGTCACTCTGTCTTCTTGATTTAAATGTGAAGACTAAATCTGCTGACCATAAAGGAATAAATACGTATACTTTTTTGCGATAGAGCCTTCCGGTACACCAATGCATAATTGAAAACAAAAAACTTACATTTGTGGCACATTTTGGCTATTGACTGCTTTCACTGTGTCTTCAGACAAGGAACGATAACCAATTGTTGCTAGCCGTTGACTTCTCCGTGGTCTGACAACATCAGCGTGGTGGTGGTGGCGGCGGCGGCGGCGGCGGCGGCGGCGGATTGTTGTTGTTGGTTCCTTGTGATATTACAGGACAGTATTAGAATTGTGCTCTGTCTTGAATGGTTTCGTTCTGCGGGTGTTAGAATGGGACGCTAGATGTCGCTCAGTTAATACCCATAATTTCTGCTCATGATGAACGAATTGCGTTGAATTGCTATTGCTTCCATCATGAGTCTTGATCGATAGTTGTTTTCGATTTTTACAAACCGGCACACCATCGAAATTGATGTCGTGTACTGTGGAGATGGCTTGCTTTGCTAATCTTGACAGAGGTTTCTCATCTAAATAGTTCTATAAGCCTAGTTTTTACTGGTTTGACTGTGGTTTAGATGCAGAGTGGATCTCTGTCCATAAGTGGCCACGGCTGGTGCGTGGTCCAATAGCTCTGCACTCTGACCCGCCAACCGAGCAGAGGAGGGGTGGCCACAGCTCTACCGGTGGCTCTACGCCTCTGTATTCGGGAGATGGGACAGGGCTGCACTTCACGTTTGGCCCCAACCGTCGGCTGTCCTGAGAATGTTTTTCCGTGGTTTTCCATTCTCCTGCACTATGGCGAATGCCGGGATAGTTCCTAGTATAGGCCACGGTCGCCAAACCCCTCACTTTCCCCGAGCATCTCCTTCACCGTAACAAATCTCTCGGCCTGAGAAACGGCGTCAACGCCTGAGAGGCCCGCCTTCCCCTTCCGGAGAGGAACGGAAACATTTTAGTAATAGTAGTGTACCAATTCCTGTCCTTTGTGCCGACTAGACCCCGGGTTCAGTAGAGCGGTGGTCCTGCTCGATGAGTACGGGCGAATCAAAACTAATTTGACTTATACCAATAAGTATCTTAACAGGAAGAATGGGCATATACCTTGAAATGAGAAACAAATGTGGGGTAAAATGGATTTATTTATCCAAAAAAAAACATAGAAAATTATCCATGCTAAATGCAGTTCGTATCAAAATATATCAATTCGGCCTCAAGTTGGTCGCATAAAAAATAAAAATGCAAGAAACGCTTACATGAAACATTATAATTACGAACAAGCTAAACAAAGTCGGGATACGACCTGTAAAATTTACTTAGAATATATCGTGTTTATACAGGGGATAAGTCGTAGATATAATTACGTTGATTAAGTAACAGTTGACTAATTGTGTATGTATCTTTAGTCATCAGCCCGAAGGCTGGTTGGATCCTCAACAGTTCCGCCATGAGCTGTCATAGATGGCCTAGGCATCACTGAAGAGGCGTACTAGGGAAATGAGGAGTGAGGTAGTTTCCCGTTGCTTTCCTCACCGAGCCAGACGTTGCTATTACATATCAGTCTGCCAAGCCCACTGAAATGCATGCACCAACCGACCCTATGAGCAATATTTTCACACCATTCATAGCAGGGACTGGCTGCGTAAGGAATGGCATTACTAGCATCGCTCATACCTCAGTCACTTTCATTTTGTCAAAGCATAGGATAAGACAGAGACAGATCAATGAAAGTAACAAAATTGCTCTAGCCCATACCAGAAGACTTAGTACACTGTAAACACTAGGTCTCGCCAGCAAAGGCATATTGACTAATTACAATTGACTAATTAAGAGTTGACCCGTAGTATTTGAATGTTTAATTGCGCCAGATAAGTACAAGAACAATCCAATAATATTGCCCGTAAGCATCGTGGTAAACAACGTCTCTATGATGAACCGGTAGTACTAATACATTAGTAAAATAGCTAAGACAATATATTTACAATCCGTCCAACAGCGGATACAAACATGTGAAAACACTATGGCATAGGGTGGTTCCCCAACATCACTTACAACTTGCACTGACTCGACTTATGAGCTCGTGGGCTCACACATATACAGTCTAGGCAGAACTGGATGACAATAAAATCAGCTGACGAGCTGACATGCCCAAATTACCTCAACAAGACACAACAATACAAGAAATCACACAAAAATAGATCACATCTGTGGAGAGAAACAAACACACACACACACACACACACACACACACACACCGAACGTATTAGCCTGTGCCAAATTCATGTCATTTGAATGGATTTTTGTACTTATCTTTTGCAATTAGTGGTCACTCATCCCGGATTCCACAGCCACTGTTCTGGGCTGCTTAATTGCTCGTGACTCCAGAAATGAACGTTGGTTGTCAGGTCCTCTTGTTGATACCACGTCCATCCATAATGTCTCCTTTATTCCTGGGATTCTGCAGAAAGGAAGTAGATTACAACCAGCCTCTTCACCGCTTTGTGTGTACGATTGCACTATGCCGATCCTGATGTTAGGCTGTAATTGGCTCAACCTACACACAGATTTTAGTTCGAAATGCGTGTCATCAGATCAAGGGTTCACACCAATCGGCATAAGTTTTTCAAGTGGCTTGTACACGTACGACACGCACATGATTCACAAACAACCCGCGTACGCGAACCGAAGTGAGATACAGGTCGCTGCTCGAATGCACATTTATCTCACGCGTGGTTCTCGTGCTATAATTAATTGAAATTGTCAGTCAAAGATTCGCGTGTCCAAATCTTGGTCTATAAAATAACGGCGAATAAAAATCAGGACATGATATTTATCCTGCAATTGTCTTGCTCGAGATAAGTAGATAAGAAAATTATAAACGCGCACAGACGTGTAACGGTTTTTGTTATCACAGAGAAAGATTCACATACGCGCACTCCGTACTGCTCGCACCACAAACTTCAGAAGAATGAGAAAGCTTCCCACTCCAGGGGTCCTTAATAAACTGTCTGTCTCTTTGTAGCGCGAGGTGAATCCCCGCCTAACATTGGCTGCGTGACGGCTAACAGATTCTCGCCTGCCTAACGACTTTCCATTCAAATAAAATTATTAGATGAGGACTCAAGTAAACATTATTCTGATCTAGGAGTGAATAATAAATATATCTGCAGGTGATATTTAGTTTTGAACTGTGGAATTCTATTTTATAGGCGAATTAATCGATGCAAATTTTGAGATACCAGTACTGTGAGTACGAAGTTGGTCAACCTGAAATCTTGTTGTAGGGTTCCCTTCGTTCAAATATAACCACTCCCACACTCACGTCGCTTGAATTTGAAAGTTGGCGTGAGGCTGGCGTGCCTAGTAACCAAGGCAACGACTCGCTTTGAATGCAAACTGGCTCACTACCTTCTGGAAAATTCCATGTTGCACCGCACCTAGATCGGCCTATAACGGACCCTCAGAGTTCATACCCTGCTTCTTGCATGCGATTAAATGGATGCATTGATCTGATTACCATATTTATATATTGAGGCATCCAGGGGATGGCTCATTAGTTCAACTTCCCCGCTAAGTCACAAATTCTCACTTCTTCCTAAAAATCCATCAAGTCTATCTTAACACCAAAACTCCTAAATCCACCTGACGTCCCTGGAGCACTAGAACGATAGGAGTTCGCGGAGCCGGGGTGTACCTCTATTAGCTGAAATATTACGCTGAATTTTCCGTTAATATCTGTAATTAACGTAATCCAAAATAAATAGCGTAAAATATGCGGCATAGTCCCGTTGCATATTCAAAAGCAACATCGGGCGTGGCCTATACCTAGACGGGTGACCGCACAGATCTACCACATTCCGAATTACTCAAAATATTGAGTCATGTCATGTTACGTGTAAACATGTTCGCGACTCTACGACGACACACTTAAATTTAACATCCACCCAAAACATACACACAACACATTAAAATGACCTAAAACTCGAATTTACCTTAAACTGAATACAATTCTCAAACTTAAACACACACACAAACACGACCGACAAAGGAGAGCTCTGAGGAACACCGGTATCGGTACTAATCATCCCCCTCCTCCCAGGAGGGGCACACCCTCAGGTAGGGTCAAACTGATGACATGGCACACGTAAACTCCAGGTTGATCAATGGTGGAGACTGGATCTTTTACATTCCGTATCAACTGTCCCATTTTCTTTGAAGGGTGGAAGTGGGTGGTAACGTTCCTTCTCTTCAGTTACTCACTCCGCTCGGTGGACTAGAGTGCTCAGGATACTTTGCAGATGATGTGGAGGATGCTGCGAACGAGCATTCAGATATCTCACACTGCCGTCCAATTCACCATCGAAGTTGATGCTTTTACATAGGGAAGAATTTGTGTCTCGTGGATTGGTCTCCACAGTCGCCTAAGAACCCATAGCCTATCATCATATCATCACATATGGTAATATCGTATGTTTCAGGCTTTCATCTGTCGAACATCCAAGAACGGGGATTGTGCATTTTCCCAGCTTCGATGGTGAATAGGACGGCAGTGTGACATATTTGAATGCCCGTTCGCAGCATCCTCCACCTCAGCTGCAAAGTGTCCTGAGCACTCTTGTCCACCGAGCAGAGAGAGTATCTGCACCGGAACATGTGGTAGAAGAGAAACACAGTAAGACTAATACAGCAGTCATCATTGATCTGCGTTTAGGGCTGACACCGAAGTGGCAAGTTTGCTATTAGTTGTTTAGCAAGTCTTCTTAAATGATTTCCAAGAACTTTGAAATATATCGAGCATTTCCCGTGATAAATTATTCAAATCTCTAATTCCTCTCGCTATAAGTTAATATTTGCTCCAATTTGTTCTCTTGAATTCCAACTCTATCTTCATATCATGATCTTCCGTTCCTTTACAAGATCCAATAAAGAATATTCTTCTACTGAAATTATCCCGTGCCATCTCTCCAGTGACAGCTTGGAGCAGCTCATCTCCTACTCCCAAATCTTCCCATCCCACAATTTGCAACATTTTTGTAGGAAATCACCCAGAATAAATCATGCTGCTTTACTTTGGATCATTTTACAGTTCTGAAATCAAGTAATCCTGGTGTGGGCCCCATACGCAGGAATCATACTCTAATTGTGGTCTTATCAGAGATATATAGCCCTCTCTTTTACATCCTTTCTGAAACCCCTAATAACTTTATGAAGAGATCTGTAATCTTTATTTACAACCTCGTTGATGTGATTACCACAACGAAGATATTTCTTTATATTAACACCTAAGTACTTACAGTGATCCGCATGAGGTAATATCATCCCATCAACACAGTAATAAAGACTGAGAGGACGTTTCCTCTTGTTGAAACTTACAACCTGACTTCTCATCCCGTTCACCATTATGTATTGTCTACTGTCCATCTCACAACCTTGCCAATGTCTTTTTGTAATCACTCACAATCCTGTAACTTATTTACCTCACTTTACAGTATAAACATCATCCGCAAATGCCTTATCATCCCGAACAAAGTTGTTCTCATACTGGCGAAAAGGTACATCACCAGCCGGCTCCACCCTTCAAGTAAAATAAGCAGTTGATGCTCAATATGAAAGATCCAATATCCACCACTAATCATCCTGGAGTTTATGATCCATGTCATCAGTTTGACCGCAGTCAAACCCATAAAACTAGGCTTACAGACGATTTTGGACGAGAAACCTCTGTCACGATTAGCAGAGCAAGCTATCTTCACAGGACTCGAACATCAACTTCGATGGCGCTGAGGTTGTTAAGATCGGAACCAACTATCCATCACGACTCGTGACGGAGGAAACTGAAATTCACTGCAATCCCTTCAAAATGGCAGAAATGATGCGTATACAGAGTGACATCTGATGTCTCGTTCTAACACATGCGGAAATTAAACCACTCAAGACAGAACACAATTCCATTCCCACCATCATCATCTTCCTTCCAAGTATTGGGCCATGTGACCCGTTACGGTCTTGCATTTTACTTTTTGCAAGACTTGAAAGCAACCAAATGCCCTTCCGACGGGTTGCTAGCCTGAAGGAAGTAAGACCATTGGTGGGGCTGCCACCTCTCAGCTAATGGACTAGCTGAAATCACAGCATTTCCTCCATAATGGATGTAACGGTTATACCGCCGTGACTCTGTCAACAGGGCTGGGAACAGGTTTCTTTTATCTCGGGAAGGTGAGGTTGGCCTTTGGGCAGGAGAGGTTATGTCATAATCATCATCATCCTTCCAAGTACTGGGCCATGTGGCCTGTTACGGTCTTGCATTTTCTTTCTATCGCTTCATTGGACGTCCTATAGATCTCTGTCCTCTTGGTTGATAGCGTAGGATCTCCTTTGGTAGTCTTCCAGATTCCATCCTTTGAACATGACGTTTCCAGTTTTCTTGGTAATCATAGATGCAATTGATTACTGATTTCACATTCAGTCCCTTAAGCACATCTTCATTTCTTATACGATCCCATTTCGTATAGCCTGCTGTTCTGCGCATGAATGTCATTTCACGTGCTGTAATTCTGGAAATGTCTTGAGTTCTTATTGTCCATGCCTCACTGCCGTAGCAAAGCGTTGGTCTGGCTAAAGTGTTATAAAGACGTAAGCGAGTGTGTTTTTGGACAAGAGATGACTTCATGATTTATGATTCCTGTTGTTCTGGTAAATTTGGTTATTTTTGCAGAGATATAAATTTCCTCTTGGTAAGATAAATTGTATCCCAGATAATTGAATTCGTTGACTCTTTCCAAAATTTTATTATCTAAACAGATTTTACTCGGGATAGGGTCCTTCCCCTTAAAGGCCATTATTTTGCACTTTTGTGGTGAAATTATCATGTCGAATTTTGAAGAGACTTTCTGGAGATTAAATACTGACCACTGAAGATCATCTTCTGATGATGCTACCAATGCAACATCATCAGCAAAGAGTATGGCATCTAGACATGTGAGATATCTGCTGACTGGGATTGATCCATGCCTTTCATGCCTCCATTCCTGTATTATGTTGTTCATATAGATTATGAACAACAAAGGAGAAAGTCCACAACCTTGTCTCACAATTCCATTCCCATCCTGTAATATTCCAAGAACCAACAACAAGCGTCAGTAAGCGCTAATCACCACTTTGATGATGTTACAAGATCAAAGAGAAGTCAACGACCAGCAACAATTGGTCATCGTTTCATGTCTGAAGACCCGGCTGCGAAGTTGTGAAAGTATTCACAGGCCAAAAAACTTGCCGCAAATGTAAGGATTTTTATTATGTCGTGTTGTAACGAAAGGTTTAGTAGACAGAAAGGAATTGCTCACAACATGTTTCTTTCACAAGGTCAAACGGTTAAGCTCTTCCTGCGTGGAAGTTCTGAAATGTTTACGGAATGATATGAGGGTCGGTGGCGAAACAAAACGTATCTCATTAGCTCTCTCTGTGGATGGGCTGTTCAGCGTCGGGCGTCGGGTCCGAATTTCACGGGTTCAAACCTGGCAGAGGTAGTCAGAATTTTGAAGGGCGGAAAATTATCCAGTTAGTACGTCGGCATGCAGAAGATCTCTGGTGACACTTGAGAGGGTACTAGCATAAGGGCCATACGGAGAAAAATAACAGTGGGGAACCGAAGGTGGGACGAAAGTATGGTACATCCATAAGGCGGTTTATCATCTGTAATTCATAAGGCTTATTTACACAAACTCAGCAACAAAATGTTGCACGGAGCAAACTCAAGCATATTACAAGGTCAGTCCTGTTCAACATACTCTTCAACAAAGTTAATGTTTTGTCGAACCCATTTTCAATTTTATTACATGAAACATCCAAGAAATTAATAGAGTAAAGGGCATACTGGCCCAACCGAAAAAATGAGAACAAAGGAGCATACTGGGCTACGAGCCGACACATATGCACAGCACACACAGACACCACAAACACTTATCCATTCACACGCCCGTTCCCTGCCACAACCATCAACCTTTCATTCAACACACTCAAGACTTACACTCCCATGCTCACAGCCCAGCAGCCTTGGGTTTGAAAACAACCCCTAACGAGACAAGTGACTTTTCTGGCGAATAAAGCGAATAAAGCTGGAGGCAGCCAGCCACCAAGACAACGTTTGAGAAAGGAAGGGGGAGGAACAAGAGGGAGAACAACCAATACGGAAACAGAAAAGTAACAATCCAGTAATAGAACAGAATACTCAAATTATTACGCAGGCCCACTTCATGTGTTTGTCGAGCGTCTTTAGAGTTACAAATAGTATTTCGGAGGTTATGTCTTGTTATTGAAATAATAACAGTCGTGGAAAATATATCCATGATACACTTTAATGTTTATCCGACGAAATGGATCAAATCTGAGGCATAGACGCCGAAGAGAAAGTCGGTTTACACTCTCATATAATACGCATACAGTAAAACGGAACTTTAAAATTGACGAGCAGGCAGCCAGATGACGTCAAATTATGAGCAAAATGACTACACATGGTATGTGATACCATATTATTATTATTATTATTATTATTATTATTATTATTATTATTATTATTATTATTATTATTATGTAGCCCTAACTTATTCATCATGACAATACACCTACCCATATCGTTCTCCTCACTTGACGGGTTTAGGCCAAGAACAATACGACCTTGGTACCACGTTCTCTCTCTTTTCACCCAATTTACACCCTGCGACTTCTTACTAATCCAAGAACTGAAAATGTAGCTGAAGGGGCGAACATTTCAGTCGGTGAAGGAAATTCAAACTGTTTCGCAGGCCGTTTTAAATAAGCTGCGAGAAAATGACCTGGAATGCTTCCGATTATGGCAGCGCCTCTAGAACAGATGTCTAGCCTGAAACTACTTCAAAGATGACAGGATCAATAATGTCTAAGGTTCACAAGGAACTATTCATGAAATCAGCCCGGTAAGTTACTGATATATAAGTATTGAATTATAACGAAAATCGTACTTAAAATAAGCAACAAACCTATGACCGAGTGGGACATAGCATGTGTCATACTAGGACATACTCAAATATAATTCTGAAGCAGTGAAAATAATGTAAATGCATCATAACAGTTATTCCACAAAAAAAAAAAGGGTAATGAAAAATGCATTTTTAAACCATAAAGTGGTAACTTCATCCTACGTTACCTGTGATTTTATATGTGATTCAATTGAAATGATTATGGTACATAATGACATTTTAAAAGTTATATTTTGTAAATCCTGAGTTACCTGAGTTACTGCGTTGTAATGATGTTACGATGCTTAAATTATTTTGTGTATATTTTTCATGAACCTCTCTGTGATTGCTTGTAATTATACAGTATTGTTACATTACATGTCCATGAATTATTTATTTCAACATTTTATGTATTTCTTTTATATATTTCTTGCGTTATCAGTCCTTTTTTGTTTTGATTGTGATATTTTGTTTTCATTTATTACAATTTTGCTGTTATGTAATTTGGTACCGAGCAAGTGGCTGCGCGGTTTGAGTCACGTAGCTATCGGCTTGCATTCAGGGGATAGTGGATTCGAATCCCATTGTCGACAACCCTGAAGATGGCTTTCCATGGTTTTCCTTTTTTAAACCAGGCACCTTAATTAAGGCCACGGTCGATTAATTCCCACTCCTAGCGAATTTCCTATCCCATCGTCACCATAAGACCTATCTCTGTCGGTGCGAAGTAAAGCAATTTGTACAATTCTATATGTAATTTGTTTTCATGTAACTACATTGATATACAACTGTGCCAGGTTGTCTCTCTGTTCACCCGACCTTGCACCTTGAGACGACTTCCTATTCCTAAAACTGAAAATGTAGCTGAAGGGGCGAAGATATAATTCTCCTATTGTATTGTATTTAATAATAATAATAATAATAATAATAATAATAATAATAATAATAATAATAATAATAATAATAATAATAATAATAATGGTTTTACGTTCCACTAACCATATTCACGGATTCCAGTGACGCCGAGGATCTGGAATTTTGTCCCGCAGGCGTTATTTTATGTGTCGCTAAATTTATCGATATGAGATTGGAGTATTTGAGCACATTCAGATACCACCAGACTGAGCCAAGTTCGAACAATCCAACTTGAGTCCGATCCTCCAGCTTAGCAAATGAACCCAGCAGAAAAATGTATGTTTAGTCCTCACCCCGAAGGCGAATTGTATCCTCAACAGCTTCACCTTTAGCTGCCATAGATAGTCTAGGCATCAGTGAAGAGGTAATATGGAAATGAGGAGGCAGGTAGTTTTCTCGTTGCTTTGCTCACTGAGCCAAATGTTGCTATTACATACCAGTCTAACAATCCCACTAAAGTGCATGCACCATCCGACCCTATGAGCAACATTTTCACACCATTCATAGCAGGGACTGGCTGCATAAGGAATGGCATCACTAGCAACACTCATACCTCAGTCACTTTCAAATTGTCAAAGCCAAGGGTAAGACTGAGACAGATCAATGAAAGTAACAAAATTGCTCTAGCCCATAACAGAGGACATAGTGCACTATAAACACTAGGTCTCGACAGTAATGGCATATCAGAAACATATTAGAGTGAAAATGTTTTAGATATGCTTCATGAAGTGATAGAAGAACTGAAACGTCCAAAGGGACATGCAGGATTTAAGGGATATTCTCGGAGTGACTTCAACAGTCTGAGTAACATGAAATGATAGTCTGCCTGTCTCCGATTTGTCGTATTTGTCCGAATCACTTCTTTACATCCTTTCATTATTTTAAATTTCTCTTTAAGTTACAAATGTTTGCGGCTTGTAAAACGATTTCTGGCTGTACACCTGTCCTGGCTTTTATTTTCCAACTGTTTGTGTAGTGGGCGGGACGTCCCCTTTCAGTTAACGTAACAAGGTAGGATGTGCTAGGGGAAGGCCAAAGGACGGACTTGAAGCCATGCTCATAATTCCAGCTCACGTCGACAACCAATTACAGCCAATTACGAGTCCGGCCGGGACCTGCAGGTCCTTCTATTGAGCGTGCAACGCCTTGTCGACCTTTAGCCACTCAGGCGCTTCTGAAAGCAGCCTTGTCAAAATCAACGTGAACACCGAATACTATACTAAAATAAACTCACAAAGTTTGCCATCAAGGAAGAATTATGTGGTTTCTTTCCAAAACTTACAACCTTACAGAAATTGGATACTCAACAGTAGAAACGTACAAAAATTATAAACAGTAAGTTATTGATTAAAATTGTCTTTGGCAAGCAATTTAATACATTTATTTTTTAGAATATGTTCAAAGGAACAATGGATAGCTTTTTATCGATATTAAGTAATAAATGCAATATGCAGTTAAAATTATCACTTTGAAAAATAAGCAAAGAACACAGTTAATGAAAGATGCTGCAAACATTTCAAATGTACTATGTTATATTTATTATTCACACATCTGAAAATTGTATTCTTTATGTTGTTCCTTGGAAAAATTTGGAATCATGGTCTTCAAGTTGTGCTTTCTTTCAGAGTGACATAGTGTTTTAGAGGAGCTAAATCCTAACATTTCTGATCGTAATTATTTTACGTGCTTCCCTTTCTTCAGAACTTAGCAGTCACTCTCAATCTCACTGGATAATTCTTTCTTATGGACACATTCTAATTATTGTGAAGAGTCACAGGTGATGCTGATAGCTTTGTAAATAATCTGAGATTTTGCGTTTTCTTATCTGCCATAGTTTGAGTGAAAATAAATTATTTGAAAAATTGTATTGCACTATCAAACGCAGGTAAAGGAAGAGAATCAAAGAAAATGAACGGTACATTTCACTTTTCATATGTGAGAGCTTGGGAAATTAGCACCACTGTAGTCTTTTTGTGGCCTTCTCTTCACAAACTTCTCTGCACCTAGGCTCTGGTGCTTTGAAATCTAGCTAAAAATGTACTTAAAATGTAACTTTGCACCTTACTACTAATAAGTATCCAATTCATTTTCAAGGATTGAACCTGTGCTGGTACGCAGCTACTCAGAAACGAAAATGAAAGCGACATTTTGGGAAAATGAACAGATAGAAGATATCGAAATAAATCTTATGGTATGTGCCCACTGGGAAGAAATCTATTGGACGTCTATTGAACACTCAATTATATGTTTTAATGTCGTATGTATATTCATTTCTCAGTTCATTGGGTCAGATATTCTTTTCTTGTTCTGATTAAAAGTTATCTGTGCCCTCTTTGCAAATCACATAAGACCCCATCCGCCATTTTGGAAATCAATGGAATAAGTATATCTTCTTATCCCTCTTCTACTACCGCTTTCCCCAGATCTGTGGGGTGGCGGGTGCGAACTGTGTCGCACAAGTTGATTTGGCCCTATGGAGAGTTGCTATAGTAGCCCCTGTGTATAAAGGAAAGGGTGATAGACATAAAGCTGAGAATTATAGGCCAGTCAGTTTGACATGCATTGCATGTAAATTTTGGGAAAGCATTATTTTTGATTATATTAGACATGTTTGCAAAATTTTTGCAAGTTGCTTTATGTCGCACCGACATAGATAAGTCTTACGGCGACGATGGACAGGAAAGGGCTAGGAGTGGGAAGGAAGCGTCTGTGGCTTTTATTGAGGTACAGCCCCAGCATTTGCCTGCTGTGGAAATGGGAAACCACGGTAAACCATCTTCAGGGCTGCCGACAGTGGGGTTCGAACCCACTATCTCTCGAATACTGGCCGCACTTAAGCGACTGCAGCTATCGAGCTCGGCGTTTGCAAAATTAATAACTGTCTCGATAGAAAGCAGTTCAGTTTTAGGAAAGGTTATTCCACTGAAGCTCAACTTGTAGGTTTCCAGCAAGATATAGCAGTTATCTTGGATTCAGGAGGTCAAATGGACTGTATCGCGATTGACCTATCTAAGGCATTTGATAGGGTAGATCATGGGAGACTACTGGCAAAAATGAGTGCAATTGGACTTGACAAAAGAGTGATTGAATGGGTGGCTATATTTCTAGAAAATAGATCTCAGAGAATTAGCGTAGGTGAAGCTTTATCTGTCCCTGTAATAATTAAAGAGTGGGATTCCTCAAGGCAGTATTATTGGACCTTTATGTTTTCTTATATATATCAATGATATATGTAAAGAAGTGGAATCAGAGATAAGGCTTTTTGCGGACGGTGTTATTCTGTAAAGAGTAATAAATAAGTTACAAGATTGTGAGCAACTGCAAAATGACCTCGATAATGTTGTGAGATGGACAGTAGGCAATGGTATGATGATAAACGGGGTTAAAAGTCAGGTTGTGAGTTTCACAAATAGGCATATCAGTTTGAACTACTGCGTTGATGGGGTGAAAGTTTCTTTTGGGGATCATTGTAAGTACCTAGGTGTTAATGTAAGGTAAGTTCTACATTGGGGTAATCACATACATATGATGGTAAATAAAGGGTACAGATCTTTGCACATGGTTATGAGGGTAGGATGTAAAGGAGAGGGCATATAAGTAAGTCTCTGGTAAGACCTCAACTAGAGCATGGTTGCAGTGTATGGGACCCTCACCTGGATTACTTGATTCATGAACTGAAAATATCCAAACAAAAGCAGCTCGATTTGTTCTGGGTGATTTCGGACAAAAGAGTAGCGTTACAAAAACGTTGCAAAATTTGGGCTGGGAAGACTTGGGAGAAAGGAGACGAGCTGTTCGACTAAGTGGTATGTTACAAGTTACAACTCTCATATTTGTTCCGTATTGAAGTTGACCATATGATATGTATTGAATAGGTGGTCTTATTAACTATTCTTGTAATATTCTTGATGTAAGTGGTATGTTCCGAGCTGTCAGTGGAGAGATGGCGTGGAATGACAACAGTAGACGAATAAGTTTGAGTTGTCTTTAAACGTAGGAAAGATCACAATATGAAGATAAAGTTGGAATTCAAGAGGACAAATTGGGGCAAATATTCGTTTATAGGGAGGGGAGTTAGAGATTGGAATAACTTACCAAGGGAGATGTTCAATAAATTTCCAATTTCTTTGCAATCATTAAAAAAAAGTCTAGGAAAACAGCAAATAGGGATTTTGCCACCTGGGCGAATGCCCTAAATGCAGATCAGTAGTGACTGATTGATTGAGCTGGATGCCCTTCCTGACACCAAACCTATATGTGGTGGTTTGCAGTGTAGTGTGTTGTCTGAACATGAAGAGGAAAGTGTTGGGACAAACACAAACACCCAGTTTCAGGGTCAGTAGAATTAATATGACGCAATTAAAATTCTCTACCTGTCCGGAAATCGAACCCGGGATCCCCCTGAACCGAAGGATTCAACGCTGACCATTCAGCCGATGAGTCGGACTCACTGCAACAAACAAATCACTGATGATATTGCATAACCGAACAAAAAATGTTAAAAGTAACTTACAATTACTCTTATTACTGACAATATCCACACATTTTTTTGAAGAAAAGTATGTTATTTCTATTCTTTCTGTCCTCAGCAGAACGCTGTTAAGTAAACCCAGTTCACAAACGAACATTTTCCCAGTTTTACGAATTACAGTTTAATATTCAAGCTTATGGAAACTCTTGTGTTCCCTATATTTTTATACGGTGCAGATTCCTGGGCATTGAAAGCATATAATGTTGAACAAATTAACGCCTTTGACACTTGGAACTGGCGGCAGTTGCTCCGCATCTCTTGGGCAGTATGAAGAACGAATTTCTCCATTTCAGAAGAACTTGGCATGTATGTTAGGCTCTCGACGACTTATCGACGTCGCTTTCTGCAGTACTTTGGTCATGTGGTACGACGTCATAGTAATAGCTTTGACAAACTGATAATCCAAGCAAAAGTTAATGTACAGTGGTACAGAGGTAGAGAACCGTTGCAATTGTTGGACCAAATTAAGCACTTCACTGGGGAAACTGTTCGTCTGCCAGATGGAAGAAAAGTGATATCAGAATTGCAGAAATTAATAAAACGAAAGCCTGGAAAGACTGGAAAAGGTCTCCTCCTGAAACCTGCTATAAAACATTTTCTGACCTTCGAAAACACCATAAACAGCTTCTAAAACGGGATTACCATGATTACATAAACTTTGCCTGCCTAGAAGTGAGAAGTAATTACAAGAAATTTTGGTCTCCGACAAACAAGAGGAAAATACAAAGCGTGTGCGAGACACAGTGACTTGGGGTGATAATTTAGCCAGTGTTAGTAATTGAACAAAAATTTTCAACGATTACTTTGCGTCTAATTTTTTTGCACCTGTTCAGTTCCCAGATTTTTCGTGTATTGATTCTGTTCCTTCTCATAGTCTCAGTAATCTTTCCACCTCTGAGTCAGAAGTCTATTCTTTACTTTCCTCCCTGCCAGAAAATAAACCTACTGGTCCGGATGGTCTCAGCCCTGTCTTCCTTAAGAATACCGCTACGACTCTTGCCCATCCTATTGCTGTTATATTTAACCATTGCTTCTTAGCTGGCTACTTTCCTGACGACTGGAAAATCGCTAACATTACTCCGGTTTTTAAAACAAATGGATTGTATCAGATAGATTTGCACTATTAACTTTGAAATAATAAAAAAATACACTTCGATTGGTTTCGACAAATAATGCTTCAAATTGTCCTCGAGAGATCATTATTAAGAGATAATAACATTTAAAAATCCTGGAATTGTGCCGGACCATCGGGCGTTCCGGACTAATGGAATTATACTGTAAATAAATAAATAAATAAATAAATAAATAAATAAATAAATAAATAAATAAATAAATAAATAAATAAATAAATAAATAAATAGATCTCTCTCAGAATAGCAGAAGATCGACACAACCATAGTTTACACTAGGCAGTTCAGTTACGGGATCATGACTTCTCAGTAATGAGAAAAATTTAGTTAGAGGAAGATTCAAATATCTTTAAATGACTGAAATTAATGACAACTGTTAATACCTCAAAATACCAAGTGATATGACGTACATAACTTATGCTCTCTCGAGGACACATATCTCACCTTTAGATAGCACAGTTAACATAATACCCTAATGTTCCTTCCTCATGGCGCAACAGCCCCGAAGGGCCTTAGCCTACCACACGACCGCTGCTCAGCCTGAAAACCTACAGATTTCGAGGTGTCATGTGTTCAGGACGACGAATCCTCTCGGCAGTTATTCTTGGCTTTCTAGACCGGGGCAGCTATCTCGCCATCAATTAGCTCCTCAATTGTAATTGCGTAGGTTGAGTGGACCTCGAACCAGCCCTCAGATCCAGGTTAAATTCCCTGACCTGGCCGGGAATCAAACCTGAGACCTCCCGGGTAAGAGGCCGGCACGCTACCACTACGCCGTGGGGTAATTCCCTAATATACTTGACATAAATAGACGTGATATTTTTTGGGTTTTTGTCTAATAAAAGAGGCAAATTTTATAAGAAATGTGAAGAATTTTGACCCCTCAAAACGAGGGTATCGACTAAAGAAAGATAAGGATCGTGGAAATAAAGTCTCCTGAGTAAGTACTTCACACAAGCAAATATTCAGGAATGTATGTTGTTTCGAGGTGAAACTTTGAATTCTGAAATGATTCAAGAAAATAAACAAAAGTGGTCGAGTTCATAGCTGTGAGATCTCCAGTTTTATGTGGAACACAAACCACAGGGACGTGGGGTTTTATTTGAAAAATCTTACATCAGTTGACTGGGAATGAAATCCGTCCACCCTGGTGGAAAGACAGCGACAATATTAAAGAAAAGATAATGGTTTCCTGAGTTCCAGAGAGTTTCAGTTGATCGAAGTCGTAAAACTATTTCGTTGAATACTTATTTATTACTGGGGCTCACATTTAGCATGTACCTGATTCACATAATATAAACTGCGGGGCTAATCAATAAACAGGAATTTTCCTCACACTTTTTACAGACTTGAACCTGTTTTCATATATTACGTGTATGCAGTACAAGTAGGTATGTTTCAAAACTGTATTCAGTGAAAGGAAGAATGAGTCCATACAAAATATAATTAAATATTTGTTATAAGTTATAGTCTTGTCGAGAATGTTACTTTGCTTGGTATTTTCTAACCCATAATTATACCTGATATATACTAGGTAATTAATACGCTTTATATTTATTCCACATTTTTAGTGACTCTCCTATTCTCTTTCAGATTTCAGTTTCATTTTGTTTATTAGCTGTGTATTTACCGAGTTAAATTTAAAAAAATCTCTTCTGAACTTTTTAGTAACCTGTAGAACATAGCGTATGCTAGGGTGTGTAAAACAAAATTGTTTACTAAGATCATTGTGGAACGATTCTGCTCCATTTATCGTGCAAAACCCCTCTTCAGTGGGTGATGCAGCTCAAGGGTAATTGCAGTCTTGCGTTACTCAAGAATCCAAAATATAATCTGAAGGTATATGCACTTGTTCTGACACAATGTCCAGTAGATCGACAAATCAATCGCCAACTTCCTCTGGTAGCCACGAATGCTGAATTCTTTCTTTTTTTTTGCTATGTATTTAAGCGATGTACCAGGTGGGAAAAATAACACTGGCGCGGAAAATATTTACGATAGTACTGACGTAGGATTGGGCCTTGTAAATGAACATCACATACGATGCTGGAAATGGCCTCATCTGAAGACATGAAAAACTGAGGATACAAAAGTTCTGACTCCTCTTCGCTCAGAAACCACCGGCAGAACTCAACACGCGAAAGTTCGTCTGGACACTTTAATGCATGAACAACAGTAAATTTGTAAGGATACAGATGTAGGTCCATTTTCATAACGTTGCGACGCGACGGTCTCTTTATTCCCACTTGCACAGATAAAAGGCGTTGAGATTTCGTCGAACTTTGTTCCTGGCTTTCTTTCAACTGAGCAATGTTTTCTGGTGTTCGAACTCTTTTCGGATAGTTACGGTTTTTATTCGCTACAGAGCCAATTTCGCGCCATTTTACCACTAAGTTTTGCATTGCAGACTTTGTTGGAGGTTTTACCAAAACACTCTTGCGCAAAAAGAAATTCCGCACAGGTTTTCTACGAATCGTGCTTCGCAATAACACTCGACAATGAACAGGCGCTGTTTCATCGTGAGGACCACTTTGTGTTGCATTCAACTGGTCACTAAACACGTCTGCTCCTCTCACTCAATCACTTACTCACACGAAATGACACAGCGACGTACTTGGGAGATGCGCACGCGCAGACATGTGACAGCAACCTATTGGAGCATCGAAATCACGGTTTACAGCATTTCCTGTGATGGACAGTTCTCCTCTTCATTAACAAGGGTCAATTCAGCGCCAGTCTTATAAATATTTTCCGGGCAAACCTCCTCAGAGGTGTGCCTGAGCCGGAGTTTACGTACAGTAGGGTGGCCAGTTCCTTTCCGCTCCTCCATTCCCTTACCCCCACCAGCAGCGCGTGGCAACCCATCCAAATCTTGACCACGCCCAATGTTGCTTAACTTCGGAGATCTTACGGGATCCGGTGTTTCAACACGACTACGCCCAAATAATTTACCTCCACTGCATCGCACTCGCTGGCTGGGTATTTTATGTGTGACGTATTAGTCAAATCACTCGATTCGAATACCAACGCCCAGACTGGGCCAGAGTGTTTTGTGGATGGCATATAACTTTAGGATGAGAAGGGTAACACTGAAAAAAATAGAGAGGTTAACTTCAAGGGACATGTTTCCTCTCAGAATTGTGAAGAGAAGAGGAAATTCGGTGAAGGAGAGAAAATAAAGAAGGAGTAGTAGACATAGTTCTTGACTTCAGTTAGCTCCTGTAATTTACACTCGGTATTACAGGTGGCGCTGGGAGAAGAAACGGTCGTTCCGCCACTATGTTACGTGCACGAGCGGAAAGATCGGCTTCATATTTCACTCACGGCTCTAAATGGGGAGATAGGTTTAAAGTAATCTGCGTTCTGAATGAGGCAATATGAAGACCAGTCACGCTGGATAATAGAAGGATAAGCTGCTAGAGATGAGACCTTGTTAGGGATGACAAGAATTTACACTTTGTTTCACTCAGAACTAAGGTAAGTAAGGCCGGAATTCAGACAAGAAGTGTTCATAATACCACGGTTACTTATTTTTATGCCCTATCTAGTATTAGGCAATGCATATTGAAGTCTGCTAAATATATTAAAAACAAATACAGCAAGAATGAGATAATGAAATGAGTTGCAGGAGGAAGGATATTGGATTACTGTGCGGCAGTAAAGCTCCAAAGGAAAATGGTAAGAAATTATGAAACTTTTGTACGGGTAGAGTATTAGAGAAGTTACGTTAAGAAATTGAAGCAATCTATTCAATGAAAAGAGATTATCCAGTAACTTAATATACTTATCTTCACTGCCGTAGTAATAATAATAATCATCATCATCATCATCTGTTTACCCTCCAGGTTCGGTTTTTCCCTCGGACTTAGCGAGGGATCCCACCTCTACCGCCTCAAGGGCAGTGTCCTGGAGCTTCAGACTCTTGGTCGGGGGATACAACTGGGGAGTATGACCAGTACCTCGCCCAGGCGGCCTCACCTGCTATGCTGAACAGGGGCCTTGTGGAGGGATGGGAAGATTGGAAGGGATAGGCAAGGAAGAGGGAAGGAAGCGGCCGTGGCCTTAAGTTACGTACCATCCCGGCATTCGCCTGGAGGAGAAGTGGGAAACCACGGAAAACCACTTCCAGGATGGCTGAGGTGGGAATCGAACCCACCTCTACTCAGTTGACCTCCCGAGGCTGAGTGGACCCCGTTCCAGCCCTCGTACCACTTTTCAAATTTCGTGGCAGAGCCGGGAATCGAACCCGGGCCTCCGGGGGTGGCAGCTAATCACGCTAACCACTACACCATAGAGGCGGACAGTAATAATAATGAGAAATGAAATGCAGTCTTTTTCCAGTCATTCGATCGGGTAAAGAATGGAAAGAATGAAACCCTCATCTAGCGGCGAGGATAGGAATTGTGCCAGCTGACGAAGCCTGTCGCACTCCTCTGGGGCAATTATTAATTACTGACATATGAAATGAAACGATATTGAAGAGTGTTGCTGGAATGAGGATGCCAGGGAAAACCGGTTACTCTAAGAAAAACCTGTCCCGCCTCCGCTTTATCCAGTACAAATCTCAAATAAAGTGACCGGGATTTGAACCACGGAACCCAGCGGTGAACGGTCGGCGCGCTGCCACCTGAGCCACGGAGGATCTAATAATAATAATAATACCGAGCAAGTTGGCCGTACGATTAGGGTCGCGCAGCTGTGAGCTTGCATTCGGGAGATAGTGGGTTCGAATCCCACCGTCTGCAGACCTGAAGATGGTTTACCGTTTTTCCCCATATTCACACCATAAAATGCTGGGATTGTACCTTAATTAAGGCCACGGCCGCTACCTTCCCAGTCTTAGCTCTTCCCCATCCTTCCGTCGCCAAAATCCTTTGATTTGTTAGTGTGACTTTAAACAAATAGCAATAAATAAATAAATAAATAAATAAATAAATAAATAAATAAATAAATAAATAAATAAATAAATAAATAAATAAATAAATAAATAAATAAAAAGAAAACCTACAACCTGTTTTCCAGTCAATGACCGGGTCAGGGATGAAATGAAATGAATCTTATTTAGGCTATGAGTACGATGCGGTTGCCACTTCCAAAGTGATTTATTAATGACTGATAGATGCTATGAAATGAGAATGGAGAGTGTTGCTGGAATGAAAGATGACAGGGAGAACCGGAGTACCCGGAGAAAAACCTGTCCCACCTTCGCTTTGTCCAGCACTAATCTCACATGGGGTGACCAGGATTTGAACCACGGTATCCAGCGATGAGGGGCCGACGGGCTGCCATCTGAGCCACGGAGGCTCTAAATAAATAAATAAATAAATAAATAAATAAATAAATAAATAAATAAATAAATAAATAAATACATACATACATAAATAAATAAACAAAATAAATAAAATTACGATTTTTCTTCAGCTGATCTGAGTTATTTCTGTAGTGACTGGAGCCACCCAGAAAGGCACTCGGAATCAGGAGATAAAGGCTAATTTAGGAATTAACTCGATGGATGAAGCTGTACGATTAATTCGGCTTCGGTGATTGTTGTGAGTCGAATGAAGGAAGATAGGTTACCTCGAAAAAGAATATATATATATTTTTTGCTAGTTGCTTTACGTCGCGCTGATAGGTCTTATGGCGACGATGGGACAGGGAAGGGCTAGGAGTGGGAAGGAAGTGGCCGTGGCCTTAATTAAGATACAGCCCCAGCATTTGTCTGGTGTGAAAATGGGAAACCACGGAAAACCATTTTCAGGGCTGCTGACAGTGGGGTTCGAACCTACTATCTCCCGAATACTGGATACTGGCCGCACTTAAGCGACTGCAGCTATCGAGCTCGGTGGAAAAGAATATACTCGGCCATGGAGTGTCAGAGAAGTAGAGGGAAACTAAAACGATGTGGGTGAAACTAGGTTTCTAATGATTTAAAAACGAAATGTATCCAACTAAACGAGGCCGCAGGACTAGTTACAAATAGAGGATTGTGGAGGCGTTTAGTAAATTCACTTTACGCTGGAAAACATAAACATAACAGCCCATGATGAATAACCGTGAATAATAATAATAATAATAATAATAATAATAATAATAATAATAATAATAATAATAATAATAATAATAATAATAATAATAATAATAATAATAATAATAATAATAATAATAATAATAATAATAATAATAATAATAATAATAATAATCTGTCACTTTCTCCCACACCTTGGTGGTGTTCTGCTCCCAGTAATATAATAAAATCAGGTGCCTTATCCAGTTCTGAACGTTAGTTTTTAATCAGGATCCTCATCAAAGTGTAGTGATAAAGATCTCTGAGATGAAGCTAATCTGCAGTTGGCTGGCCACTTCTCTTTCACTCTCGCAATAGAACCCTGTTCTCTTTCGGAGATCTACGGTGTCCGGTGTTTCAGCTCAGCAATACTGTTGGTAGTGTGTAGAAGTTAAAAAGAAAGGTTTCTATCACCCTCTTCCTCTCCTTCACAGTACATGAATTTGACTCGCTGTTACAATCTACGAGTACTATCACAAAACTAGACCGAGAAGGTGCACGATAACTTTCATGGAAAGTTAGTCATGTACAATCGGAACTGTTCGAAAGCCGTTCACAGAAACCTTGCCAAGAAAGTTGTCCTTCATAAAATCAAACTTTAACATGATGTCGAAGTTCGGCACTTTCCCTGAAGCCGAGGGCACGAGGATATTTATGGCATTAAATATTGTAAAGCAAACTTTAACTGAATTAAAAGGACCATAGGGATAAGGATTACTAAATAAAACAGAAGCAAAATGTATTGCAACAAAACCAACATTTAATACACACGGTCAAACACTCCTCTAGTTACGTGAACGAATCATATCCATGACATTTCATTGTAATTTTTATCCTAAATGGATGATGATAATAGCTTTCACGCAAATAAAGAGTAAATTTAGCGGCAAGTTCATAACTACCAATATTACGAGGGGAGATCAAATATAAACGGGATTTTATTTTTTATTTAAATTCATTTATTGAATAACTCACGGCAACTACGGTGTGTTTTTCCACATAGTTTCCTGCTTCGGAAATGCATTTGTCCCCGCGTATGGACAGCTTTTTGATGCCCTCATCGTAAAAGAACAGGGTCGTGTCATCAGCCAGTTGCGCACAAAGTTTTCCACACTCTCGCCATCTTCACATCGCTGCCCCTCTAGAGCTTCTTTAAGCGGTCCGAACAAATGGAAGTCGCAGGGCAGTAAGTACGGGCTGTAAGGAGGATGATCAAGTGTAGTCCAGTGCATTTTCTGAAGCTTGGAGACAGAGCTGCAGTATGGGGCCGCGCATCGTCGTGGAGGAGGATGATCTGTCGAATTGGTTGGTCTCGTCTTTTGCGGCGATATGCAACCCTCGCCTTGTTCAACAGCTCGCAGTAGTAAGCAGCATTGATTGTGTGTCGCTCGTGCCCGTCGATCGTCGTCAATAATGCCTTTAACCGCACGAATGTTTTCGTCTGTAATGCTGGTCCGAGGACGGCGTTCTCGTCCTTCCTTGAACTTGTTATGCCAGGCAAACACACGCGTCCTTGACAATGTTTGATCGCCGAACTCTACAGTCAATTTCCGCCGCTGAAACTCCTTCACGAGCAAGAAATTTTATAATAATGCGTTGTGCAGTGGAGGGGTGCACCTGTTGCTCCGACATCGTGAGCATTACTGACAAAACGGCGGGAAATACTAACAGCACGCTCTCCCCACTCGTATCGGTCCTGGCTAAGCATAGCAGAAGCGTGGGGCCAGTCCTACCAACTGTTGATGTTCAGGAACATAAATCCCGTTTGTATTTGATCGACCTTCGTACTAGAGAAATATACGTACTGTGTAGAGATGAGAAGAATGCAAGAATGAGGAATGTGGCCTGCAAGCACGAACTTCCTGTTCTGCCCAGACAGATAGGCTCTTATCTGCTCTTTTCTGCTACACGAAAACATTGACTCACACTTTGCAATTTGCTGGATTACAACTGACAAGAGCGAAGAGCTGCCAGTAGAAGACAATATAAAGTCGCCTGGGCAGTAGCGGAGTTGCTATGGTAACCACTACGTCACTGGCTCTGCTGGTGGAAACCCCTTCGCCCCGTGCCTCACCGGGCGTGTGCATTCTTCTGATCTCCCAACAATACGTACCTACGGCGACTATTTCACTGTAGACACGACTCTCTGACATTCCGCTTCATCGTACCGTTTCCTTCCTGAGCTCCAGGGCTAGCACCGACGAATGGGAGTGCTATGCCTGTGAATTCTGAATATCTTCGTCCATCATGACAAGCGCGGGTAGTTCAAACGGGAAAATGGAGGTGGAAAGTATATCGTAACACAAAAATGATTCTTGTTGAAAGAAAAATATCATGATTCCTGGACAATTATATTCATGAATGAGTTACGAGAACAAGTCAACAAATCGCCCCAAGTAACATCACCCAAAGCAAAGTAAAGAAGTTCAAACAAGGTAAGTGAGCAAAGACTTCACACACATAAGTGTTACATGAACAAAAGACATAATGAAGTGCTGTGTCGTAATGTAGCAAAGTAGGGTATGTATTTTTTTTCTCTAGTAATAATGGTATTTATTAATTTACCGTTAATTTTACTCTTGATTTGCGTAAAAACAATTATTATCTTCCATTTAGGATAAAAATTATAGTGGAATTTAATGGATACGATTCATTCATGTAACCCACGACATTCATTCTGGACAGGAATTAGAATAGGATGACTGAAAACATCAAATTTACAGCACCATAAGGACTGTTTTAAAAAAATTGCTCCTTTTACATCAGGCGTAGTACTGTAGTAGATGAGTGCGCGGACCTGGTCAGTTCCCGCCATAGTCTAAAACTTCCGAGCACAATCAATGTCCCTCATTCTATGAAACGACGAGCAGTAGAGTTCGTTATACGTTTTATGAGGGACTATGTGTAGTACCCGTCGATAACTCTCCAGCTATTTTCCGCTAACATTCAGGCTTGCTGATTTAGTCGGGACGCATCAGCAATCCCATCTATCGGAGATGAGAGGCAGCAGAAGAGACAAATCACATCACAACAATGGTCAATGTAGTGTTATTGTTTATCTGTTTTATGAGCTTTCCATATTGTAGGCCTTCACAATTCCAACTCTGTGATTTTAAGGCATCTAATGTAAAGGCAGTGCTTCCTTCTTTCATGACTCCATCTCGTTTTATTCTTCAAGCCATCGCACCTTTACGCTTTTTCTCAATTTTATAATCATCTTCATGATTTCCCTTGTTAATACGGACCGATAATCATTTTACGCATTAAGACAATCATGACTAAAACCACTTCCATGTTCCATACTTCCATGTTAACAATGCTCGGCGTTGATATGGACTAAGAAAAAAAAAGAATAAATTAATCAGTTCTGTTATCATAGTCGGTACGGTAAAACTGTATAAAAGATAGATGATTGGAACATTTTTATTCTCTATAACTTTTGTTATGTAGGCCTAATAGTTTTCGATAGGACCAATAATATAGGTATTTAAACCAAGACATTTTAGGGACCTTCCACTAAATTACCATTTTATACAGCGTGAATAAACATTATTTATAGCTTAGACTGTAGTACCTTATTCCCGTACTTTACATACCGATATTCACTGAATGTTGTTCAGCCATTTACTCGTAGTTCAGCGTTGATGTGGATTAATTTTTTTTTTTTAATTCATGAATATCTCTGTTATCATATCCGGTACGGTAAAAATGTAGAAGTCATAACTGATCGGAAATTTATTTCTATATAATTTTAGTTATGTAACTACCGAGCTCGATGGCTGCAGTCACTTAAGTGCAGCCAGTATCCAGTAATCGGGAGATAGTGGGTTCGAGCCCCACTGTCGGCAGCCCTGAAGATGGTTTCCCATTTTCACACCAGGCAAATGCAGGGGCTGTACCTTAATTAAGGCCACGGCCGCTTCCTTCCAATTCCTAGGCCTTTCCTATCCCATCGTCGCCATAAGACCTATCTGTGTCGATGCGACGTACAGTAAATAGCAATAATAATAGTTATGTAACTTTTTTGTTTTTGTTTTTGAATGTCTGAATTGTCACAAATGAAGCCAATAATGCATTGATTGACTGCTAATTCAAAAGAATAACACACAATTAACAACACGGTATTTCATTGTCACCTTCGCGCGGGGAGTTTCTGCACTCTCAAATAACAGACGAGGCATGCCTCTCTGGGGTCAAGACCTTGCGGAGAGAGGAGCGCGGGCGGTAACCTATCTTTCCTCCGCCACCCCGCTCCAGTCGCCAAGTTGAAGGGAGAAAAACAAAACAAGAATTCCTGGGTGAGACAAGTTACAGACTGCCTCCCGGTCAGAACAAGTAGTCTGCTGTCGCCATCTAGCGGGGCGATCAGCGAAGCACATCATCTGCTGTCATCATGTAGCACATATCAAATAGAGATCTTTGTTGATTTAACGCAATAGCAACAGCAGACAAATTTGTTACGATATTTATGTGTAATCGTATTTCCTAGGGTAGGCATTGCCTCAAACGACTCCAAGTAATTTCGCCACTGGTATTTACATATGTACTTAATGCGCAGATTACTTTAAAGAATACATTTATTTTGCGAGAAATGTAATCTGTTTTATGAGAGTGCCTTGCTTTCTATATAAGTAGGGATCGGAAGTTGAATACATATAAATTGCATAAAAAAGACCTGTAAAAATACCTACAAAACCCAAGATAGGACCTAAAAACTGGCAAAACGGACGTAACAATGCGATCCAAATTAATTCATGTTATATTTAATGGCGTATTTAATGAACGATATAATGTTTAAAAAGGCAAAATTCTGATGGTATGCAACATACATTGCAAAAATATTTGAGTGAAATATTTGTTATATCGGTCATTATATATTTTCAGATTATAATTAAAAAGTAACTCCGTGTTTGTTAAAAAACGTACTTGGAAAATTTAGAATAAAATTATTTTTCCACCTTGAATGAATTCAGCGAACCCGCAAAGGACATCCTGGAGAAAGACATTGAAATTAGTTATAACTGGAATCGTATTTGGCTTAACCACGCTAGGGTCTCAGAAATTGGAATTCGGAAACTTTACCTTAGCTGGCTTTGCAGAGTATCACATTAGATATAAAGGATCGTCGGTTTTCAGACAGCACTTTGCGAAACATTGAGAAACTTCTCTCCACTTAGATGGATGTTAAGGGTTCATACTTGAAGCAATGACATCTTACTCTTCAAACACACTCACATCAAAATGTTCTTTTAATATTTCATTAACTTGCACATAATTTGATACCCTTGATTTTTTCAAGTACTAGTTTCATTCTTTCATTTCATCTCCTTTCCATTTGATGTTATTTTCATTTAATTTTCTCTCCTGTCAGACATGGTTTAAACTGTTTAAACCGTCGGCTGTCCTGAGAATGGTTTTCCGTGGTTTCCTATTCTCTTGCACTAAGGCGAATGCCGGGGCAGTTGCTAGTATAGACCACGGCCGCCAACCCCCTCACCTTCTCCGAGCATCTCCTTCACCGTAACAAATCTCCCGGCCTGAGAGACGGCGTCACCGTCTAAAAGGCCCGCCTACCCCTTTAGGGGTGGAATGAAAACATTGTAGTAGCAGTAGGTCGGTCGGCTGATGGAGAGTGGGTCTCGGCCCACAAGTGGCAATGGCTGGTCCGTCATCCGACAGCTCTGCCCCGCGACCGGCTAACCGAGGAGAGAAGGGGTGGTCACGGCTCTACCGTGGCTCTGCACCTCTGTATTCGGGACACGGAGAAGGGCTGGTCCGTCATCCGACAGCTCTGCCGCGCGACCGGCTAACCGAGCAGAGAAGGGGTGGTCACGGCTCTACCGTGGCTCTGCACCTCTGTATTCGGGACACGGAGAAGGGCTGGTCCGTCATCCGACAGCTCTGCCGCGCGACCGGCTAACCGAGCAGAGAAGGGGTGGTCACGGCTCTACCGTGGCTCTGCACCTCTGTATTCGGGACACGGAGAAGGGCTGGTCCGTCATCCGACAGCTCTGCCCCGCGACCGGCTAACCGAGCAGAGAAGGGGTGGTCACGGCTCTACTGTGGCTCTGCACCTCTGTATTCGGGACACGAAGAAGGGCTGGTCCCCATCGTCGGCTGTCCTGAGAATGGTTTTCCGTGGTGTTCTATTCTCCTGCACTAAGGCGAATGCCGAAATAGGTCCTAGTACAGGCCGCGGCCGCCAACCCTCTCAACTTCTTCGCACATCTCCTTCTTCGATACAAATCTCCTGGCCTTCAGGGGAGGAATGCAAATATTTAGTAGTAGTTTTTGGGTCTGTGCGTTCTTCCGGACATGCTTACCGGACATAACTACACAGATTTCTTGCGTACTACATTATCTAATTACGTGGAAGATGTACCACTAGCATCCCGTCAACACCTATATTTGATGCATGACGGTGCTCCCGCAAATTTCGGTCATTTTGCCCGCAGGCAGCTTAATGCGTATTGTCATGCACTGGATAGGTACAGGTGGACCAATTGCTTGGCCAAAAGCCCCCCTGATTGAACCTCCTCGTATTTTCATTACAGGCATCGGTTCTGTTGTGTAAAGTTCCATGGCTAAATTGTTAGAATGCTGGTCTTTGGTCCATAGGTCTCGGGTTTTATTCCCGGCCGGGTTGGGGATTTGAAACTTACTTGGGTAATTTGTCTGGCACGGGAACCGGGTGGTTGCGATTTCTGAAACATTAGACATCGTCTTAGGTAAGGCCCCATCCTCACAAAAGCGCAGGTCACCTGTAGACCCTATACTAGAAAAGGACCTGCACCAGGCCTCTCCGGAGGCCATACGCCATTATATTTATTTCTGTTGTGTATTAGACTACTGTTGATTATGTATCAACCAACAGGTCGGGTAGCTGCAATTATTCACTTCCGGATCTATGTTGTCATGTCCTTTTTTTCTCTCTATACGATGAATCCATTTCTAAAAATTACTTTTGAGTTTTGATACACCGTGTATATGATCCATTTTAATTGTTGGAAACATTCGCATGCCTTTTACGGCGTGATATTAATTTCGCTGACACAATTATAATTGTAAAATTGAATTTCTGGAGCACTCAGGAAAGATTTAGAACTATATGATCTTTATAAAAGGAATGCATACAAAGTACTGCAGAATAAGAATATTCTTGAACAAAAATCCTCGTCCGAATCCTTTCAAACTGGCATTACGAAATGGTTTTATGAAACAGAATAATGCTTGCAAACTGAAAAGACTGTCGGAAGTTTGACGGATCATATTTGTGTTTTCAATGGCGATGAGAGAAATTTGGATGACTGCAGGACGTACCTCACTTTTCGGTTGAAAGAACTGTGCTCAGAATCCTTTGTTTACTGTGTATTGTGACCGTTCACCATCATGCCGTGGACATGTTAGGAGGTCAGGCTAATTATATATGCCGTTTTCTGCAACATCCTGTGACATATAATGCAGTAGTTAGCATTCTGTATGTCGAACCGGGGTATGATTCGCGATACGCCAGCCCGAAGGGAGCAGTTTTCTGCGCTGTAACAAGAGAAGGATAGCGCAGTATTGCTAAACCTTGAAACCGCGCTCTCTTACCGAGCGAGCGAGAAGAGAAGATAACGCTACGCATGGAGATGGAGGTTATTGGAGACTGGGCTGAATTAAGGTGTGTTAACCTTTGAAAAATAAACGCCCGCTGTAAATTCAACACCGCATTCATTAGTACCACTTCACCATAATTTACGAAAAAGAGGAAGAAGAAGAATACTTCTATATGAAATAATTTTTCTAAATTTATAAATCAGGTCCCATTCGAACCAATGTATTTTATGCTGACTGTCAATGCATATAAATACAATACTTCAATAATGGATCAGTAATGACGCCTATCATACAGTAGTAAGCAGATGAAAGGTGACTACTGAAATCTGACAACATGTGGGAAAAAGTGGGAGATATTGCATGATGAAACATGACGCGTGATTTTCCAAAAGGACGCTTTGGAAATTACGAATGACCTACTGATCGCTTTGGTTTCACATATGTTCAGTAGAAAGTAGAGGTCATAAGCTTTAATTCGACTGTTATCACGTCGTTCAAAGACTCCGATTTCCGGACCGTCATTTTCAACAGGAACATAATTCATCTCCCCCCTGACCATTTGTCCGGAGGTTATAAGTATAGCCAGGACCCAGATACTGTATCTCATTCTCATCCGTGTAGCTATAGTGGTAACACGTCACCTTGTTGTCGTCTGTGTAGTTGCAGCTCAACATATTAGAAGTGGACCTGGATTATCAGTGACTTGGATATCAGTGTACCAAGTGTTGTGCCATTGAAGAAACACATCAATGTGATGTAAATATTTTTACGGAATAAGCCGTGTGGTACAAGTTAATGTACATAATTGCCGAATAGAAGCCTTAATTTGGCATTTTAACATCACAATCGTTGAAGATAGTCAGTTATGACTTATGGTGCAATCACCAACGGAGGGCAAACGCTTCAGGTTATTTGGCGTGGTGAGACAGTTAATTAATATACAAGGGTTAATTATCACCGCTCCTGAGCATTTAAGAACGAGTGGCATTTAGTAAAAATTAAATAACTGTTCTTGACAAAATTAATATTCGCATCCTCCAGGGACATTCGTTGTGATAGTCTGTGTGACGGTCAGGGAATGAACAGTGATTTTTACAACTTATCTTTACTTGCGTTAATCTATTTCAACTTAAGAGTGGATCTTGTTACATGTAGGCCCCCTTTTTGAGAGTGCATAAACAGTACTTAACAATTCATTCTCCATTTTTTGGTGTGTTCGTGGGTGGTCGTCGAACCCAAGACTCGGAGCCTACAAGAGTCGCGCCTGAGTGCCTGCGATCAGCTTTACAGGGAACGTCCAGAAATTCAACTGAGAAGACAACAGTTTGAGACATGGATCGTCGTATGAAGAGGAATCGAGGACTACCAGGAACAAGAATATTCATCATGTTCGTGTAAAGATCTATGATGTACCCTGGATGACAGCAAGCCTTACTCACCATGTGTTAAGTAAATGCTTTTATATACCCTAAACACGAGAGATGCATGCCAGTAATCATTCTATTTTGTAAATATTATAATGTCATAATTAAACATTAGAGAACATTATGCGCGTATGACTGGGAAATATTTATTATTATTAGTTAGGATCATCAAGTGATTTTTAAGATAATCATTGATATTTAACAACATTCATTTGTATGAATTATTATATAGACTCCAAAGTTCTTAGAGTATATGAACTATCTTTGGGAAGAACGGCAAGTTAGCTAGATTTATATTTCTTCGTCTGGTAAAGATCTTCAGAGCAGTTTGGATATAGATTATACGTTTGTGATTCAGGTATTTGTAATCCCGGATAATATTGAAAAATCATTGGAGTTGATCCAAACCGAGGTATAATTAATTTATAATTATATATGAAAATGTGAGAAAAATTAAATAGCCTAAAAAATGGAGTCTTCTCTGTGAATTAAATGAACGGATTGAGATACGATGGCTTGATATGAGAGGGCGAAGCAGTAACATGTCATGTTGTTGGAGTGGTAAGGAATAATAAATAATTATAGCTGTTGTGAGATATTGAATTGGGCTGAATATATAGCCAAATAACAAGCAATAAGACATAATGGCTTTCAAGTGAGTGCATACTTGACAATAAGCCGAGATGATATGTAAGGAAAATGAAAGAAAGAGTGAAGGACGATTTATGGTGTCCGCAGCCTAGGGCTAGTTACGCAGCTGTTATAGTGATTGACAACTTTATCCGGTCGACTGTAGACCGAGCGAACCCTTGCAGTTTTTAGCAAAGCGATGTTAACGGGCCAAGCTCTTTTCATTCACCAGAGTAATCTCAATCCCATTCTAATTATACGCTGCGAGTAACACGGATAATTTCCTGATTTTGTGAAGGATAGATCCCTTTTCATGCTAGGTATTAAATTAGTCTCTGATTGGAGTTCAAATTTTTTACCTTGGAAGCCGAAGCCAGTTGGTTCGAATGATGCTGGAGCGAAGATTTAACCAGATATTATGGCTTGGTTAAGCCATATCTTCAAGATGTGTTGTGTAAATATATTTGATATTTTTTTATATGTATGTTTCTGTGTGTTTTATTATTTCCCAAGGTGTTCTATGGTTATGGGTTCGATTCCAGCTTGGGCTGATTTTTTAAAATATATAATTAGTTAGGTAAACCCAGGATACGCGCATATATGTTCAACGTGTATGTTCATCGTAAGTGTTCAATGTAAATATATATTTGTCGTGGTCAAATGGATCACATGTTCGATACTCGGCAATGCAATCTCGTGCGTATAACAGATGTGCTTATATTGTGTTATATTTTTTTTCTTTCTCTATCCAAATCATGACCAGTAAATAAAGGATACCTGGTTCTTACCCAGGAGGCTCGAGTTCGATCTCCGGTACCGGAACCATATTTGATATCCATTGTGATGAGAGTTTAATAAATAAAGGATACCATTTAATATCCATTTTTTATAAATAAATAAACTCATATATCAGTGTATGTTGATCGAGTGAATTGATATACGCCAAGAATGAATTATTCCAGGACAATTTCAACAAAGAAGGCATACAATGTATATAATTGTGTCAGTTTGTTTTCTTTTGCTCATATGTTGAGATAGGACATTATTTGTGTGGTTCACATCAGTATAAATAAAATGTTTAGAATATATACTTGAACGGAGATTCTTCTCATTTAACAATATTAGCATATTCCTCTCATATTATAGAATCCTACTTTCATTATTTTAGATAGTGCCTATTTTATTTCTTTATCGAACATTCAATTACCCGTATTGCTCTCCGAATTCAGCCGGTGATGCTATGAAAGTAGGGAGGATGAGACTTCAAGCCTGGTAAGTGACTTCTGGCGGTTCTCATCCAAATGTTCCATTTGTACATCTGTTTGTAAAACCATATTAAGAAATATTGCCCTAATTATACTCAAGGTAAGCCTCATAATGTTGCCCAATTAATGGGGCCAGTTTCAGTTTTTTTTTTCTTTCGCCCGATGTGCTCAGGGCTGGTTCATACTTAGTTTTTGTGCGACGACATATGCCCTAACGGTTACAGTATTCTAATATCGTATCCGGCCAAGGTAAGCGTCAGGACCTACTAGAAGAGAGCCACAGTACCAGGAAAGCGATAGATAATCCACCTCACGCTCTGACCCGAGAAGTCTTTGTACCAATTCTGCAACAAGTGCCGAGAATTTAAATCAGATTTGAATCACTCAGGAAGGATTTAGAACTATATGATCTATGTGCACGGAATAGTAACGCATTTGATTACAGTAACTGCTTATGAGACAATATGACTAATGATGTAGTAACTACTGCTTGCAAAGTTGATGCCACTACAAGATATTTGACACATTTTCAATTGAAGGAAGTAATTGAAGAAGACTTAATCCCAAAATTTGAAACTGTGCTGGAAAGTACATAAATATTTCCATGGGATACAGTGGAATTACGGCATCGTACTGACTGTGGTTTGAGTTACTCATTTCTGTCAAGAGTGTAGATGAAAATAAAAAGTAAGTCAAGATCAAAGAAAGGCAGAAAAACAATAAAATGTAAGCCTGATTTTCAGCCTGAGGGTGTTCTTCCAGTTTTATCTGAAAACAATATGGCAAACTTCCCCAGCTTAGTAAGTAAACTTTTCACTTTGAAAGTTATTGTCATTGTTGAAAAAGGACAATCATAATGGCCAGTATACCATAGCAAATGTTCTTAGGTGATCAGATACGCCGAAAGGAAAGGGAAAAGGAAGCACATAAACGACGCCATTCTGAGTAAAATCAGAAATGTGGACAACATGTAGAGCGAGAAGTCTCAAAAGAAGGCAGCAAGCGTAAACAAGAAGATTAAAGGAAGCAGCACCGGAAAGAGAAGATGGAAGAAAAACAAAATAGAACTCAAAGTAAAACAAAGGACTCGAAGTGAGTAACTTTAAATATAAATCTGACTAATCCAAACGAGGGAAAGTGAAATATATCAGTCTTACAGTAAGCGTTAGCAGGTAGATTCTTCGTGAAGTAATTTATGACTGTGATGAAAATACGAGGATTGACGGAGTCGAAACATTTTCGGAGGACCGAGCAAGTTGACCGTGCGGTTGGGGGCGCCCAGCTGTGAGCCTCTATCCGGGAGATAGAGGGTTCGAGCCCTACTGTCGACAGCCCTGAAGCTAGTTTTCTGTGGTTTGCAATTTTCACACCAGGGCTGGGGCTGTATCTTAATTAAGGCCATGGCCGCTTCCTTCACAATCCTGGCCGTTTCCTATCCCATCGCCGCCATAAGACCTACCTGTGACGGTGCGACGTAAAGCCAATTATAAAAAAGACAATTTCGGAGAGTAAATTAAACCGGAAAGTGGAAGAACTATGCTTTCAGTGCACTAATAGAGTGAAAGAAGATACTGTAATTTTCGAGAAAGTTTGCGCTATACTTGCCTTCTCAATCAGTAGCCAGACTCATACTTGAGAAGCTTATTTACAAAAAACCAGAGCCTCCGTGGCTCAGGCGGCAGCGCGCCGGCGTCCCGCCGCTGGATTCCGTGGTTCAAATCCCTTGTGCTGGTCAGAGTGGAGGCGAGACAGGATTTTCTCTGAGCACTCCGGTTTTTCCTGTCATCATTCATTCCAGCGACACTCTCCAATATCATTTCATTTCTTTTGTCAGCCATTAATCATTGCCCCAGAGGAGTGCGACAGGCTTCGGCAGCCGGCACAATTCCTATCCTTGCCGCTAGATGGTGACTTCATTCCTTCCATTCCTGACTCGGTCGAATGACTGCAGCCCCAGCCCCAGCATTTTCCTGGTGTGAAAATGGGAAACCACGGAAAACCATCTTCAGGGCTCCCGACAGTGGGGTTCGAACATACTATCTCCCGAATACTGGATACTGGCCGCACTTAAGCGACTGCAGCTATCGAGCTCGGTGAATGCACAAATTTCTCGGTCGTTCAGCGCGGTCACTTCCCAGCTCCAGTAGGCAATATACAGTTGTTGCTGTTTTTTGTCCATATTAGCTACAAAGTTTGCGATATGAATTGGTAAGAATGGGTCCATTTCGGTACACCAACGAATAAATTGCTGATATGCACTTGGTGCAGCAGCAAATGGCGACGGAAGAGAAGCTGCACTGATTTATGGCACCCGGCACCCTGATCCCCACCAAGCTCATAATTCAACCTTCGTGTCCGTTGGAAGGCGACTGCGTGAAGGAGGGCGGAAGAAATGCCTCATGTTGTGCGCACATTTCAACATCGGTTTAGCGTCAATATTTGGGCCGGCATTGTTGGTGACTATTTACTTGGGCCATATGTCCTTCTTCCTCGCCTGATCGATGAGGAATGCTACCGTGTATCGGTAGAATGATAGCCTGTATTATTGGAAGATGTTCCTCTGGATGTTCCATCGCATTTCACTCGTGTCACGTAGCACTTAAAAATTATCATTATCTATGGAGATGGGTAGGCCGTGATGGGCCAGTTAAATGGTCCCCGCTCTCGGCCGATTTAACTCATATGGACTTTTCTTGTTACGTGAAGATCGAAGTAGAAGGAGGAGGGGGAGGGGTATTGCAAGTTTACCGTAATCAAAACCATTCGGCGCTTTGTTTCTTTCGTTCAGTATTTCATTCCTTGTACAATGTTGTGAGTAACGGAATGCACGATCGTGTGGCTGCAACGATGCACCTTCACGTATATATATATATTTTTAAAGGAACGTTACTGAGACCAACGCCGGCCCCGTGGTGTAGGGGTAGCGTGGCTCTCTCTTACCCGGAGGCCCCGGGTTCGATTGCCGGCCAAGTCAGGAATTTTTACCTATATCTGAGGGCTGGTTCGAGGTCCACTCAGCCTACGTGATTAGAATTGAGGAGCTCTCTGACAGTGAGATATATGCCTCGGTCTAGAAAACCAAGAATAACGGCCGAGAGGATTAGTCGTGCTGACCATACGACACCTCGTAAATTGCAGGCTTTCGGGCTGAGCAGCGGTCGCTTGGTAGGCCAAGGCCCTTCAGGGCTGTAGAGCTATAGGGTTATGGTTGCTGAGACCAACAGACGAGAGGAGAATGATCGGTTGCATTTCTTGATTGACAAGTGTGTCTTAATTACTGTGTGTTCTTGTTCTGTGTGTGCAACTACAGCTGCTTAATAAACAAACTGTGAATATTGCTTCTAAGAGACATGGACAATATTCTATGCGAATCAAACGAGGAAACTAGTGAATTCTCGCGGGGCATTATCTCTGTCTCCGTCTATTATACATCCCTCTTTCCCTCCCTTCCATGAAGCTCAGCAGCGGGCAACGATTTGCGATCTCGCACAGAAAATACGCCAGGTTTGTCGATTTGAATCCTACGCCCGAAACTAAGCAACCGCATTTTCTCGAAAAGAAACATTTTCTCCGCCAATTCGATTGCGCCATCGTTCTTTATATAACACGGAGAGCATCCCTGATATTTTTGTCGGTGCAATTTAGATACAACCTGTGTACTTTTATTTTCTTTGTGTTTATAGACACTGCCTTATTTCATCATCATCATCATCTGTTTACCCTCCAGGTTCGGCTTTTCCCTCGGACTCAGCGAGGGATCCCACCTCTACCGCCTCAAGGGCAGTGTCCTGGAGCTTCAGACTCTTGGTCGGGGATACAACTGGGGAGAATGACCAGTACCTCGCCCAGGCGGCCTCACCTGCTATACTGAACAGGGGCCTTGTGGAGGGATGGGAAGATTGGAAGGGATAGACAAGGAAGAGGGAAGGAAGAGGCCGTGGCCTTAAGTTAGGTACCATCCCGGCATTCGCCTGGATGAGAAGTGGGAAACCACGGAAAACCACTTCGAGGATGGCTGAGGTGGGAATCGAACCCACCTCTACTCAGTTGACCTCCCGAGGCTGAGTGGACCCCGTTCCAGCCCTCGTACCACTTTTCAAATTTTCGTGGCAGAGCCGGGAATCGAACCCGGACCTCCGGGGGTGGCAGCTAATCACGCTAACCACTACACCACAGAGGCGGCACTGCCTTATTTACGAAACTTAAACTTAGAGATCGAAGACCACTTTCCGAGCAATGTTTGAATCACTATATGGACTACATCTGTGAACGCTTGTAAGTATTTCAATTCAGGGAAGAAAGAAAACCGCATCAGTTGTCCATCTCGTTTTGGAAATATTCACGGTGATGCTTAACCCTATGTATGCTGTTTCAATATCCTAATATTACAGCACTTATAGGACAAAACAAGGTACAATTTTAAAGTAAAATGCTAATAGTCTACATACCGAACTAACGCATCACCCGATCTACTATACGTCATCACTCATCAGTAGGGCCCGGATGTTTATGCAGTACTAGGTTAGAATGCAAACTTACTGAAGCGAGTAGCAAGTATAGTCTACCTTCACAACGATCATGCTATGAGATTTGCATAAACATTAGGGATATGGCCCATCAGAACCCCTATAATTTATGTTACTCTTGCTACATTATGGAAGAGCAGGTTGCCGACACTTCCTACTAACCAAATTAGTTTGCAATCTAACCTGTTACTGCATAAAAATCCGGGCTTTACGTCATCAGTTACATGAGACAGTCAGTGGTATTCAGCAAGAAATCTCTGCTTTCAGTCTTATATTTTGTGATTGTCTTAGTATTCTTGACATCAATACTTTTCACGGACAATTGTATCTTTCGTGTAATCCCCATTTCTCATTCAGCTTCGTTACGGGCGTTAAATTATTCATCATCTGAGGAAAGAATTAAATTATTGTTTTTAATTCGAGCTAGTTTTCTCGCTAAATGTTCAAGGGCCTCTCACAGACAATCGAGATGTTCGTCTAGAGAGTTAAGATAGCGACTCCTAATGCTAGGAAGAAATTCTCGTAGAATTGTTTTAGTGGAACGGCTGGGGGGGAATGAGCTGAAGGACTGAGTTGAATTAAGACTGACGAAAACTTGAGTAAATATAAGGAAGTTGTCGAGTGATAGAACTCGAGCTTGTAACTGATTACACAAGGGTCGCTCCGGTACGGGTGAGGTGGGGGGCAATAATGATTCATTCATAATTAAGAGAAAATATTGAACCTCATTAGTAGAACATTGGATTGCCCTTGGCCATGTTGTTCTTGTCGAGTGGATGTGCCTGATGTAGCGTAACAAAAGACGGGAGACCAAGTTTTAAAGTTCGTCAAAAGCAGAGATGATGCATTTCCTCTCTGGAAAAGTTTGAAGTGTTATGGGAGCAAAGTAGCAAAGTGAGAAAATAAATATAACTAAATGAATAAATAAATAATTAAATATTTTTGCAGCTATCTAAGGGAGTGAGATCGTGAAAATAATTTTAGTCCGTTGAATATAAAAAGATGCAAGCGCCTACATTTTTACCCCACATATCTTAAGATATTTTTAAACGGAGCCTCCGGGGAGCAGACGGCAGCGCGCCGGCGTTTCACTGCTGAGAGAGGTGGTTCAAATCCCGGTCACTCCATAAGAGATTTTTGTCGGACAAAGCGGAGACGGGACAGGTTTTTTTCCGGGCACTCCGGTTTTTCCTATTACCTTTCATTCCAACAACACTCTCCACTATAATTTAATTTCATCTGTCAGTCATCAATCATTGCCTCAGAGGACTGTGACAGGCTTCGGCAGCCGGCAGAATTCCTACCCTCGCCGTTAAATGGGGGCTTCACTCATTACATTTCTGACCCGGTTGAATGGCTGGAAACAGGCTGAGGATTTTCATTTTACGTATCTTTTAAAACGTTGAAGATACTGATGTTCTGTTTCCATCACGATTAATGATACCAAGAGGCGCATACTAAGCTACTATTGCTGGAGTCGGGCTTCGATTTCGAGGCCTTGCAGTTTACAATTTGTTTACGTCGCATCGACGCACATATGCCTCATGGTAACGATGAGTGTGAGAAGGGGCTAGGAGTCGGATGGAATCGACTGTGTCATTAATTAAGGTACTTGCCTGGTATGAAAATGTGAAACCATGGAAAACAATATTCAGGGCTGCCGACAGATGGAGTTCGAATCCACCATCTCCCGAATGCATGCTCAGCCACGTGACCCTAATTGCAAGGCCAACTCACTCGGTCACAAGGAGATTGCAAATGATAAACGATGAATGTGTACCTTGAACATTTTAACCCCGGAATGGAAACATGGGGCATACATTGCCCGAGAGAAATTTATTTTCGCTGTCATTTTATGTTGATACTATACGTGAATGGCGTATGATGTGACTTTTCTTCTGAGGGAGTCAGAATTCGAATATAACGAATTGTTAGTGTGCAGAGATTTGATACCGTGCTCTGTGGTAGCTTTGGTAGGTAGGTTGCTTTACGTCGCACTGGTACAGCCCCAGCATTTGCTTGGTGTGAAAATGGGAAACCACGGAAAACCATCTTCAGGGCTACCGACAGTGGGGTTCGAACACACTACCTCTCGAATACTGGATACTGGCCACACTTAAGCGACTGCAGCTATCGAGCTCGGTGGTAGTTTTGGGCCATGCAGCATCCCATGTCTCAGTTTACATTAGTTTCTTGTTCTTCCAAGTATTTTTATTTTTGTAGAACCGTCATGTCCGCCTCTGTGGTGTAGTGGTTAGTGTGGTTATTGCCAGCCCCGGAGGCCTGGGATCGATTCCCGAAATTTGAAAAGTGGTACGAGGGCTGGAACGGGGTCCACTCAGCCTCGCGAGATCAAATAATTAGAGATGGGTTCGATTCCAACCTCAGCCATCCTGGAAGTGTTTTTCCGTGGTTTCCCACTTCTCCAGGCAAATGCCGGGACGGTACCTAACTTAAGGCCACGGCTGCTTCCTTCCCTCTTCCTTGTCTATCCCTTCCAATCTTCCCATCCCCCCAAAATACCCCAGTTCAGCATAGCAGGTGAGGATGCTTGGCGAGGTACTGGTCCTCCTCCCCAGTTTCATCCCGCGAACCAATGTGTCACACTCCAGGACACTGCACTTGAGGCGGTAGAAGTGGGATCCCTCGCTGAGCCCGAGGGAAAAACCGACCCTGGAGGGTAAACAGATTAAGAAGAAGAAGTAGAACTGCCATTGTTTCTCCGACAAGTAAAATAATGCATTTGTTTTCTGTGACTCTTCCATTACTTATGGGGTAATGATAATTATGCCTGTAAAATATTGATATTATTGGCAAAAATGATGACTGGGTTCGAGACGAACTGATGAAATCAGACGGAGGGAAGAGTGTAGATGGAACGTCTAATGATGAAGAGGAGCACACTGTGATTGAGGACTACGAGGAATAGTACTGCATATACACTATATTCCGGATGCACGTTAAATAAAAGGATAAAATCGATGGTCATCTAAGCCTCATATGAAAGGTGGAAGAACACCGAGCCGTGACACAGTGTTCATTCGACCCGGTCCTAAAGGCCGTGCTAAGCTCGTGAAAACAACATCTGATGCTTTAGGAATGTCTATCGATGCTATTCATATTCTTCTTCTTCTTTATCTCTTTACCGTCCAGGGTCGGTTTTTCCTTCGGACTCAGCGAGAGATCCACC
The DNA here is from genome assembly GCF_040414725.1 of Anabrus simplex. Taxonomy (NCBI): domain Eukaryota; kingdom Metazoa; phylum Arthropoda; class Insecta; order Orthoptera; family Tettigoniidae; genus Anabrus; species Anabrus simplex. Next base: position 339,645,400 of record NC_090268.1, on the reverse strand, counting down.
TCTACCGCCTCAAGTGCAATGTCCTGGAGCTTCAGACTCTGGGTCGTATGGGAAGTATGACCAGTATCTCGCCCAGGTGGCCTCGCCTGCTATGCTGAACAATGGCCTTGCGAGGGATGGGAAGATTGGAAGGGATAGACAAGGAAGCCGGAAGGAAGCGGCCGTGGCCTTAAGTTAGGTACCATCCCGGCATTTGCTTGGAGAAGAAGTGGGAAACCATGAAAACCACTTCGAGAATGGCTGAGGTGAGAATCGAACCCACCGATACTCATTTGACCTCCCGAGGCTGAGTGGACCCCGTTCCAGCCCTCGTACTACTTTTCAAATTTCGTGGCAGAGCCGGGAATCGAACCCGGGCCTTCGTGGGTGGCAGCTAATCACACTAACCACTACTCCACAGAGGCGGACTAGCTTACTTCATCAAAACAGGAAATCATTGTATGCTACAGTCTGCCTCTGTGGATCAGCGGTAGAGTGTCGGCCTCCCGATCCCAAGATAGCGGGTTCAAACCCGGCAGAGGTAGTCGGATTTTTGAAGGGCGGAAAAAGTCCATTCGACACTCCATGTCGTACGATGTCGGCATGTAAAAGATCTCTGGTGACACAATTGGTGTTTACCCGACAAAATTCATTAAATCTCAGCCATAGACGCCCAAGAGAGTTTCGGTTTACTCGGTCTGCCATCTAGTGGGGGCCTAGAGTAAAACGGAACGTCAAAATTGACGAGCAGACAGCCAGATGGCGTCAAATTGAAATGTCTGCACACGGTAGCTGAGGCCATACGATTATTATTATTATTATTATTATTATTATTATTATTATTATTATTATTATTATTATTATTATTATTATTATTGTATGCTACCATCGAATGTGACACATCAGGCCGAGTATATTTCTGTTTGGTCCTTTCCGTCTGTAATATGTGTCCCCTCGGAATTTTCCTTGTTAGCCGTAGAATTGTACTTCTATCATCACCACAAACAACGTAATCATACTTTAATTCATATGACTACTTCAATTGCCATTATGCGTGAGAAAATAATTTAATTTGTCCGCCTCCGTAGCGTAACGGTTAGTGTTATTAGCTGCCGTTCTCGGGGGACCGGGTTCGATTTACGGTATTGCGTGAAATTTAAGAATGTCGGGAGGGCTGGTATGTGGTTGGAATGGTAGATCCAGCTCACCTCCATTGGGGGTGTGCGTGAAAAGAGCTGCACCACCTCAGGATGATGACACGAGTTTACCTCTTACTCGTTAATGAATACACTGTTATTTTGTTTGCTAACACAATGAGAATATTGTGAGAATACAAATTGTCCAATACTTAAATCATTTCAAACTAATAGGTTCCCCGTTTATAGCATAAATGTTTTTTTTTTTTTTTTGCTAGGGGCTTTACGTCGCACCGAGCATAAATTTTATAGTCAGGCGACACTACTGGCAAATTCCTATGGGTACTATCTATGTTGTCCCTTAAGAACCCGTAGACTACTACAATTGGACAAAATGAAAAAAAAAAATGGCGTATGGCTTTTAGTGCCGGGAGTGTCGGAGGACATGTTCGGTTCACCAGGTGCAGGTCTTCTGATTTGACACTCGTAGGCGACCTGCGCCTCGTGATGAGGATGAAATGATGATGAAGGTAACACATACACCCAACCCCCGTGCCAGCGAAATTAACCAATGAAGGTTAAAATTCCCGGCCCTGCCGGAAATCGAACACGGGACTCCTGTGACCAAAGGCCAGCACGCTAACCATCTAGCCATGGAACCGGACGACAAAATGAAAATTTTATACCAGACGGAAGAAAAATTTTAAAAATCCTTTAAAAATGGTCCAGCATTCTTTGGAATTTGGTCTTTATAAGAAAATATTTATGATTTTTCAAGTATGAGAAAATACAAATTTTCTGTACATATTTGTGCATGTTATTTTTTAATTTTTTTACAGCCGGGCTGAGTGGCTCAGACGGTTAAGGCGCTGGCCTTCTAACCCCAACTTGGCAGGTTCGATCCTGGCTCAGTACGGTGGTATTTGAAGGTGCTCAAATACGACAGCCCCGTGTCGGTAGATTTACTGGCACGTAAAAGAACTCCTGCGGGACCAAATTGCGGCACCTCGGCGTCTCCGAAGACCTTAAAAAGTAGTTAGTGGGACGTTAAACAAATAACATTATTATTATTATTAATTTTTTTACAGTCTCTTTTACGTCTCACTGACACAGATAGCTCTTATGGCGACGATGGAATAGGAAAGCGCTAGAAGAGGAAAGGAAGCGATCGTGGCCCTAATTAAGGTAACCCCGGGGATTTGCCTGGTGTGAAAATGGGAAACTACGAAAAACCATCTCCAGAATTGCTGACAGTGGGGATCGAACCCACTGATAGCCACGTGACCCAAACAGCACAGCAACTTGCTCGGTGTTGTCCATGTTAGAGTAGTTACGTGATATTGAACCTGTGAGTTTGGCTGTATTGTGTTTCTCAAGCTGCAGGGGGAAAGATTGGACAGTTATGAAATGTTCGACTGAGTAAAACAATCGCTTAATGTTCGCTGATCGGTCGCAGTTGAACAGATTCTAGTGAGAAGAAAGTAATGAATTAGTGCAAAAATTCGACATCGGGTTTTCGACGGTTCTCGACGATTTATGAGCATTAGGCACCGAAAAAATAGCTTTCACAACGTAACTGTACCTTTTAGATATTATAGGGGATCCTGTTGTTGCTTTTGGGCCGCAGAGCCCTTTTAAAACGGCATCACATTAGTTGCCTTATTTGACTCTAGATAAAAATTGCGAATTAATTATTATTTTTCCTAATCCACTTTATAAATAATTGTTATTAATGGAAGGCAATTTTCAGGGAATAACAACATCATTGTTAAATAAAATCTGAATTTAAAATCCACAGAAAGAAATTGCTTGCAATCATCTAAATTATTTATGTAAAAAAAATTGATTTTTCTTTCGCCACTAGAAACTAAGATCTCCAGAAATGCTTGCAGAGGACATATCCAAGCTTTCTGCACAACTTGTGTTTCAGTACCGCAGTAGCAGCTTGGTGAAGATGTTTCACCCCACTTAATGCAGCTCGTAAGCACATCTGCCACAGTTTGTCCTAATTGTGTTGAAAACAGACCAGACTTTACGGCTTAGTTCAAAGCCCGGAGGTTTTGCTTATATACAGGGCTTTGTGAGCTGGTCAGATGTAACGTTGGTTTGCTATTTTCTTTTCAAGTGGTCAGTTGTGCTGAATCCATCTCTATTGACATTCCTCGCAGTTTTGAGTGGTGACTCGAGAATATAGCCTGTTCCTATCAATAACAAGAATAGCAGCACAGAAACCGGGCACGTGGGTGCTTGTTTAGGATCATGTAGCTATCGGCTTACATTCTGGAGATAGTGGGTTCGAACACCATTGTCGGCAGCCCTGAAGGTGGTTTTCCGTGGTTACACATTTTCTCGTCAGGCAAATACTGATTCTGTACTTAATTAAGGAAACGGTCACTTCATTCCCACTCCTAGCCCGGGTTTGATGTTTCCTCAGCCTAGGGGAGAACAGTTGAGGAGCTATCTGACGGCGTGATAGCGCCCTTGTCTACAAAGCCAAGAATAACGGCCGAGAGTACTCGCCACTGCCTTATCCGCAGGTCTTCGTAGTGTGCAGCGGTCACGTGGTGGGCTAAGGCTCATAAGAGCTGTAGTGCGATGGTGTTTGTTTTTCCGTTTATTTATTTGCGAAAAGGAAATGCATACATACATACATACATACATACATACATACATACATACATACATACATACATACATACATACATACTGTGCCCTACTGCACTATAAAGTTCCGTCCAGGCGAAGGCCGGTCTCGAACCTAGAGTACAGTAGTGAACGAACTCTCACAGACGTGAGCTGGTGCACATAGTCTTACCTGAACACTGTCCTCTTCAATCAGCCGGGAGAGCGCTCTTCTCAGGGATAATATGGGTATAATGGGGCAACATAAAGCTCAAACACTAGGACATGTGCCTACTCAGGTAAGAATTCGACTAAGTAAAAAGAATTAAAATAAATATCTAACAGAAAACACCGCTGCATTCAAATTTTAACAAATAGGGATTTATTACATAAAATTGAATTATTTACAAATAAAAAAGCATTTTAATATGAGATGGAAAAATGACGCTGAGCCGATGACTATCAGTTCACTGCCTTCACGAGAATCCGTGAGCTGCAACAAGCATGTAACCATAGGGTAAGTAACAAAGTTTAGAAAGATGGATATCTGCTTACTGACACAAAAACAATGATTCCCATAAAAATTTACAATGCCTCGCGCCGTCGAACCCCGGTGTAAACAAAATCACTACAAAATTTACAATGACCTGACTTGGTCACAAACCCTAGTCCTATGACAGGTAAGGCGTCCAAGATACCTATGCAAACAATATAAAAGGATCCAATCAACACCTACAAGGGTGTCAGTCAAAAAAAACGGGCCGGTGTTAAAAGATTACGTAAAACAAATATGACATAAAACAAATCTCTCCCTGCTCTCAAACCATGAAGGTCGTTTCTTCCCCTTCTGGCATACTTGAAATACTGCAGACGACCAACACACCCGCCTGTGACGTCAAGCTCAATGACCTCCATTCTCACCCCACCCCTGGCGGCAGTCCCCTAATTTATGAGCTCTACCAGGGAGCCAGACTAAAATCTTGCCTTTCAAAAGAACACTTCACGTAGTCAGCTGCTACAGCCCTCATTTAAATATACCTGGGCGATCTGCCCTCGTCTCGATACCTTCCGCAATCTCGCTCATCTTACTTATGCCTCTCATGGGCTAAATCCACGTGCTACAAAACTCTAATCATTAAGCGATCGTCACATTGCCATCCTAGGCATTTCCAAAATATATTCAATAAACTTTCAATGGTTGGGCTCTCTCAGGCCGACTGCAAATCTTACTTTTGCCTCTTATGGGCTCAAATCTCTTACATACCTGGACTCGCTCGCTCTATCAATGAATCTGGGTGAATTACTGGTCACGGCTTGGTCACAACTTGGTCATAATTATACACTTCTACGTCTGCAGAAACAAATGCCTGAATGTGATCTAATAAAAGTACCTATCTGTAGACTAACCTCCTATGACAAAATGAGTTCAATCAGACCCTTACAAAAACACGTACATTAAAATAACGCAATCAAAATGAACTATAAATACGCTAACAAGGACTCTACCAATAACATCTACCTTAAAGTACGGGGTTCGAGTTTGAGGCCTAGCTCTAAATTACAAGGGAAATTCTCCTATTCCCACAAATTTCTGCTGACTGACGGCCCCCATATACCTATCTAAATTTAAATGACATGCTTGAAACAGAATTGGAAAGCTCTAACCTTAATTTAGCATTCTGAAGAGGACATAGCGGAGCGGCCATCCCTGTGGACCACTGGATCTACCACATTCTGATAGACTGCAGAGCTTGCATCAGATACTGCTGACCATTTGGAGACATTCTTGCTGGTGTGGCGTCTTCGTACAGCTCCCTCTGTAGTCGGAAGGTGTCCTCTTCGATGTTGTACTGGTCAGGTGCTCCCAACGTTCTTGGATCGATGCCCGTTGTGGTGTTGGCTTCAGCTCCCGGTTGTGGCTTCTTTGGAATGATGCTGTCACACACTCGTTCTGACTTGATGCTGGGGTAACTGAAAATAAATTCATATATTACAGACTGTTCAAACTCGATGCCTGTCTTCACTGTTAGCGTGTCTCACACGTTACACTGACCAAGTCTCGTTCAGAGTTTTAACCTGGTACACAAGAGTTTCTTCACTACACTCCGTCACTGTTCTATCACCCTATCACATGGACAACATATAGTTTTAGGATTCCTAACCTGAGCCAATATTAATTCTAGCATTTCGTCCGAAATCCCTTGACCTCACAGAAATATGAAGCTCCTAGCTCATTAGTCTCTTATAAGCAGTGCCTCATCTCCCCATAGCATAATCTCACAGGTAAAATCTTCAATTCATCTGAATATTCAAGTTGATTACTTACATCTTTGCAGAAATCGCAGTACAGGTAGTCGTTGTAGCTTGAAGACAAAGCGTTGTTCTCAGTACCAACACGCCGTATGACGATTCGTTCCTGCAGCCTCTCGGTCTACGAATGACTCTGATATGCCCTGGCGGCCTTAATTTATAATTCCGGGTCGCGTCATCAAGCCACTTGGCTGCGTGCAATCTTAGCGTGCCCGGGAAAATTTTCCCGCATTAATTATCATGAGCGCAACTTAGCGAATGCATTAATTAATGCAGCCCTAATGCCTATCAAAATAAAGCAGATATAATACAGGTTGCAATTCTTGTCTCAAATCCAATGCAACTCTTCTGTAACCAAAGATATTCATTTATTTCATTCTTCCCTCCTCGAATAAGTTTAGCCGGGAACTGGAAAGCGTCCCCAAGCTTCATCAAGAGGCTTCGCTTTGGACATAACTCCTTCTAATGAGTTCTGGAGATTTCTCATAATGACGCTCGCGCTCACTTCACATAAGAACGCTTCTTCTGGACCCCTTTATGACATATACTGTAAGACATCGGCTTCGTGGGTGGCCTAGTATGATTCCAATATCCAATACTCAAATTAATACAATTGCTCCATGAACAGAATGGTTCAATACATACATACATACATACATACATACATACATACATACATACATACATACATACATACATACATTATCATTATATACTGTTATGCCTCTCAGCGTTCGGCCTCCAAGCCTCTGTGAATTTACTAAACGTCGCCACAATCCTCGATTTGCAACTAGTGCTGTGGCCTCATTTAGTCTATACCTCTTATCTTTAAATCGTTAGAAACCGAGTCTAACCATCGTCGTCTTGGTCTCACTCTACTTCTCTTACCCTCCATAGCAGAGTCCATTATTATCCTAGGTAACCTATCCTCCTCCATTCGCCTCACATAACCCCACCAACGAAGCCGGTTTATGCGTACAGCTTCATCCATTGAGTTCATTCCTAAATAAGCCTTTATCTCATCATTCCGAATACCCTCCTGCCATTGTTCTCACCTGTTTGTACCAGCAATCATTCTTGCTACTTTCATCTTTGTTACTTCTAACTTATGAATAAGATATTCTGAGTCCACCCAGCTTTAGCTCCCGTAAAGCGAAGTTGGTCTGAAAACAGACCGATGTAAAGATAGTTTCGTCTGGGAGCTGACTTCCTTCTTACAGAATACTGCTGATCGCAACTGCAAGCTCACTGCATTAGCTTTACTGCACCTTGATTCAATCTCACTTACTATATTACCATCCTGGGAGAACACACAACCTAAATACTTGAAATTATCGACCTGTTCTAGCTTTGTATCACCAATCTGACATTCAATTCTGTTGAATTTCTTACCTACTGACATCAGTTTAGTCTTCGAGAGGCTAATTTTCATACCATACTCATTGCATCTATTTTCAAGTTCCAAGATATTAGACTGCAGGCTTTCGGCACAATCTGTTATTAAGACCAAGCGTCAGCTTAGGCCAGACTGCTTACTACATTTCCACCTAAGTGAATCCCTCCCTGCCATTTTATACCTTTCAGCAGATGATCCATGTGAACTACGAACAGCAAAGGTGAAAGATTACAGCCTTGTCTAACCCCTGTAAGTACCCTGAACCAAGAACTCATTCTACCATCAATTCTCATTGAAGCCCAATTGTCAACATAAATGCCTTTGATTGATTTTAATAATCTACCTTTAATTCCATAGTCCCCCAGTATAGCGAACATCTTTTCTCTCGGTATCCTGTAATATGCTTTCTCTAGATCTACGAAACAGAAACACAACTGCCTATTCCTCTCGTAGCATTTTACACTAATAATAATGGCGTATGGCCTCCGGAGAGGCCTGGCGCAGGTCTTTTTCTAGTAGACGGCCCTTTAGGCGACTTGCATGTCTGTGAAGATGAAGGCCCTACCTAGGATGATTTCTGATGTTGAATACGCCACACATACGCAGCTCTCGAGCCATTGGAATTAACCAGTTAAGGTGAAAATCCCCGACCCGGCCGGGAATCGAACCCGGGACCCTCTGAACCGAAGGCCAGTACGCTGACCATTCAGCCAACGAGTCAGACAATTTCACACTGAATTCTTACGATGATTATACATGCAACATTACAATGTATTTTTGTAACATATGGACCAAAGATTGAAGATACGCGAAGGAGAGAATTATGGCTTTGAAAGAACATTGATATGCAGATGCTGGAGGAGGTGAAGGATGTACGATCTTGTTACTCCGAGTTGCTTGATCAAAGCAGAAGGCGCACCGTGTACCGTTTTAATCAAGCACGATAATGTGAATAGCCAGACAGCGCAACGAAGCAGCACTAAGGTTAAACACGTTCCTTGTAGTTGGGGCACGAATCCTTCACTTTTACTTGCTGAAATATTCCACTCCCTTGTCGGATTAATTATTGCGACAAGCACACTAGGTTGCGAAACGAGATTTGAACCAGAATATCTACTTTCTTTACTACAGAGGAGCACAGTAAAACTCTAAATTCATATTATTTACTTTTATTAGATAAAGTATGATGTTCTTACAGCCAATAAATACTACTAATTACGGTACTATTTATTCAGGAACATTTATTGTCCGCCTCTGTGGTGTAGTGGTTAGTGTGATTAGCTGCCACCCCCGGAGGCCCGGGTTCGATTCCCGGCTCTGCCACGAAATTTAAAAGTGGTATGAGGGCTGGAACTGGGTATACTCAGCCTCGGGAGGTCAACTGAGTAGAGGTGGGTTCGATTCCCACCTCAGCCATCCTGGAAGTGGTTTTCCGTGGTTTCCACTTCTCCTCCAGGCAAATGCCGGGATGGTACCTCACTTAAGGCCACGGCCGCTTCCTTCCCTCTTCCTTGTCTATCCCTTCCAATCTTCCCATTCCTCCGCAAGGCCCCTGTTCAGCATAGCAGGTGAGGCCGCCTGGGTGAGGTACTGGTCATTCTCCCCATTTGTATTCCCCGACTCAGAGTCTGAAACTCCAGGACACTGCCCTTGAGGCGGTAGAGGTGGGATCCCTCGCTGAGCCCGAGGGAAAAACCGACTCTGGAGGGGAAACGGATTAAGAAGGAGAAGAAGGAACATTTGTTTCGTCTTTTAAGTCTTCTTCAGCATAGTTCAATCATATCAAGAAAGCATTTTAAATTCTCAATAAAACCACTTAAATAAAATATAGAATACCGTCAAAGGAAGTAAACAGATCGAGAGCAAGAAAACTGGAATTAGTGTACCAACTGACTAAAGATATCTACCATCTCTCACGGAAAACTAAAATCAAACACTACAACAATCAAACCAGAGAATCTGCATGCCACACAATGCATGTTCTCTTTGAAAACCGGTGGAATAGACTGGATAGAGAAAAAGGAAAGGAAAGTATTGAGGAAAATCTGGTGGCCATTGTAAAAGGAGTAAGGAGAGGGATTTAGTCATAAGAGAAATAAAGGTCTATACAAGGACGAAGAAAAAGAAAGGATGTCAGACACTATCAGAAAGAGGAGAATTTGGTTACATAATGAGGATGGATAACAGCAGATTGACAAAACAAATCGGAGAATACCAAGGTGAGTTCAGAAAAGGCAGATCATGTGCATAACAAATTCTAAACCTGAAAACTATAATACGACACAGGGTTATAAAGAACAAAAACTATGTCATAGATTTTGTGGACTTCAAGAAAAGCATACGATTCGGAAGACAGAGTTCTGCTACTGAACATTTTAGAGGAATTTTAGAGTTGACACAAAATAAATCAACATAATTAGCCAGACTCTCACTGAAACAAAGTCCAAGATGAAATTTATGGGAAATAACTCAGATGAATTTGGAAATTTACCGGTATCAGACTTTCCTCGATTTTTTTCAATAGTGCCCTGGAAACAGGTAATAAGAGCATGAGAAGAAAACCTCGAAAAAGAGGACACCATCATGAGATAAGATCAGCTTCAAAACACAAAGGGGTTAATGTAAACTGTTTGGCCTTTCCTGATGACATAGCAATCCTCTCTAGAAGTACAGAGACTGCCTTAGAACAAATCAACCATCTGAAAGAAATAGCAGGAAAAGTTCTACTTTATATATCTTTTAAAAATACTAAATGCATGACCAATATTAGAGATTCGCCCACAGTGCTAGAAAAAATAATACGGGAACATCAAAAATGTTAATAAATTTAATTACCTAGCTGAAACAATGGACTCGATAAGGAAGTAAACAGATCGAGAGCAAGAAAACTGGAATTAGTGTACCAACTGACTAAAGATATCTACCATCTCTCACGGAAAACTAAAATCAAACACTACAACAATCAAACCAGAGAATCTGCATGCCACACAATGCATGTTCTCTTTGAAAACCGGTGGAATAGACTGGATAGAGAAAAAGGAAAGGAAAGTATTGAGGAAAATCTGGTGGCCATTGTAAAAGGAGTAAGGAGAGGGATTTAGTCATAAGAGAAATAAAGGTCTATACAAGGACGAAGAAAAAGAAAGGATGTTAGACACTATCAGAAAGAGGAGAATTTGGTTACATAATGAGGATCGATAACAGCAGATTGACAAAACGAGTGTTTAATTATGTTTACAAGAGCGAGCAATCAGTGGATTCAAGGAGTAGAAAAATATAAGACAGAGAGTGGGATAACAGATGATATAATACAAGATAGTACAACTTTCAGAAGACTGATAAAAAACTTCAGGGGTTTCCAGGGGAAGAAGAGAAAAGGTAATAATATCTGGACACAAGAGAGAAGGAAACAGTAAAGTGAAGGTATGAAGAACTATTTGAAGTCCAGGAAAGAAGGGTCAAGATGAATGCACAAGGTTATGTTCCATGGTTCTTAGCTGGCCAAAATCGGAAAGAAGGAGAAACGAAATTGTAATTACATTTGGAGTGAGACGTTAATAAACCATGTTAAAAATTGCAATGAAATTTAAATCAAAATATAAATATGGACCACTGTAAAGTCTATATAACATTTATTAAATAAAATGAAACTGAAAAGTTATTAAAACGAATTGACATGTGAAATTAAATTTCAATCAGAAATAGAAAACTGAAGAACTATAACACATCTTATACTCTTTAGATACCTGTTTGAAAATTGTACATCATAACTTACTACATATAGTGTACACATACCCACTGAAATAGGATACTTCCTATAGTTTTGTCCAAATATATTATTGAGGGCTTAAACGGCTGATGATATTATATGACCAAAACTCGTCAACAATGCTAAAGAATTACGTTTTAGTACAATATATCAATGATTGTACAATGGAATTAGCAACTGCTGTGTTGAAGAAACAAATCTTTGATACCATACGATGTCGAAGAGAATTCAACGTTGAAACATCAGCCACAATGGATGGTAGATGCATGGTCATAAAACATACTGCTATCAAATAAAATATTAGGCTTAGACGCTAAGATTTTATTGATATTTTCAAACATGTTATTGAATTCAGTGGAGCATATTATATTAAGGAATAAACGAAGTATTTGAGGCTATTTCACATTATTCCAGACGACGAGGTAAATATTATCTGTTCCGTCGCTAGGCCATTGTTGATGTTGATTGTTGCTCTTGAATTCCAGAGTGATTTCCATGTTTTGAATGTTTATCTGGAGAAATTAAATTAAAATCCTTGGATATGTGCCGTATTCATTGGCACTGAATTACTTACATGGCATATTTGGTGTAGCAAAAATTATAGAGTTCTCTTTACGGGTTGAACCGTGTTGAATCGTGATTGCTGCCTGGGAGACTGATTACCTCGGATCGAATAGGGATATTTCAGTCGCCTTGACAAGGAATACTGTAGTACACTACACTACGGAATGTACAGAAAACAACAACACGGTTCAACCCGGAAAAAGAACTAAATAATTCTACACACCGTGAAAGCTTTACTTAGCAGAAATCACGATTTTCTATTATTTTTTATCCTGAAGTATAATATAAATAGGTTGTAGGAAAAATGACGTCCAATAATAACAGTATATGTTAAAGTGGATCAGGACAATTAAAATATGGATAGAAACCAACCCTCTTCCATTTTCATCCCGATTCAAATGAAGCAAGCAGACGAAGTCTGCAGCCCAGATGCCTCGAAAGGAGCCCCCAACAACATTTTAAATCACTGTTATATTACGGAGGGTGGAAGGGTTCGAAATGCAGTGTTACAGGAGAATGCTGAAGGTGAGATAAGTAGACCGTAAAACGAATGTAGAGATACTGAATCGAATTGGTGAGAGGGGAACGTTTTGGCGAAACTTGACCAAAAGAAGAGAGAGAATGATAGGACACATCTTAAGAGCCCCCAGGTCTTGTTTAGTTGGTTTTTGAGGGAAGTGTAGACCAAGGTGTGAATATGACAAACCGATTAGAGTAGATGTAGGATGTAGTAGTTATGTAGAAATGAAAAGTTAGTACAGGTTATGGTGGCACGGAGAGATGCATCAAACCAGTCTATGGACTGATGACTCGGGCAACAACATTGCAAAATCCACTTTTTCGGTAAATGAAATGGCGTATGACTTCTAGTACCGGGAGTGTCCGAGGGCAAGTTCGGCTTGCCATATGCAGATCTTTGGATTTGACACCCGTAGGCGACCTGCGCGTCGTGATGAGGATGAAATGGTGATGAAGACGTCACATACACCCAGCCTCCGTGCCAGCGGAATTAACCAATATTGGTTAAATTCCCATCACTGTCGGGAATCGAACCCGGGACCCCTGTGAGCATAGGCCAGCACGCTAACAATTTAGCCACGAAGCCGAACCACCTTTTCGGTGTCTCGTAGTCATGAAGGTTTTCGGCGACGGAAGGATCGGAAAGATCTAGTATTGGGAAGGTAGCGGCCGTGGCCTTAATTAAGGTACAGCCCCATCTATTGCCTGGTGTGAAAATGGGAAACCACGGAAAACTATCTTTAGGGCTGCCGACGGTGGGATTCAAATACACTATCTCCTGAATGCAAGGTCACAGCTTTGCGACCCTAACCGCTCGGTCAACTCGGTCGGTGGGGTTGGATTTGTGAAGTGGTACCAGATGATACGAATTTAAGAGACACACTTATCAACATGGATAATTCGGTCTAATATGGTTCTCCATGAATGAGACATAAAAAAAAAGTTTCAACTAGCTTCAGGAAACAATGATTGTTGGTACCGTTTCCGCAGTTGTCACAAATGCAATTGTTCAGTTCTACTTGAAGTTTCATACACAGCTCAATTATGTTTAATAAATGGCATAAGACAAGGCTATGGCGAAAGAATACCTCCAACCCCTACAACACAACAAATAACTTTCCAGTTAATTTCTCACCCACATTATTGGTCAGTGTAATTACATAGCAAAGCGGAAAGGTAATGACGCTAGCTGTCCTCAAGGAAACAATTTTTGTACCTTTTAACATCCAGGATTCATTTGTGATGCATTTCCTTTTCAAATTAGCATTGACCAACTTATACATACCTTCCTTGCAGAATTGAGAATTAAGATGTTTTACGTCATTTATAAATTCATGGGCTTAACTTATAATGTAATTTTTATCTACGTGCTGTTATTTCATCTGAAATTTGCTGCCTTATGTTTTCTTTGCTATTTGCTTTTCACGTCACACCGACACAAATAGGTTTTACGGCGACGATGGGAAGGAAAAGAGCTAGTAGCGGGAAGGAAGTGACCGTGGCCTTAATTAAGGTACAGTCCCAGCATTTGCTTCGTGTGAAAATGAGGAACCACGGAAAACTATCTTCAAGACTGCCGACAGTGGAGTTCGAACCCACTATCCCCCAAATGCAAGTTGCAGCTACGTCACCCAAACAATGCAGCTACTCGCAATGATTGTAGGAATTCGTTCGACTTAGTGGAATTTCAAGTAGGGAACCAGAACGGTTACTAATTTCATGGAATGAGGAAAGGAAACGAAAATTAGAATAGAGGTAAGTAGGAGTGTTCGTCGAGAGCACTTGGTAAACAAGTGTCATTAGGTGAAAATTCCTTCGTTCATTTATGCGTAGCCATCCCAATATTTTGAAATATGGTGACATGACGCAGTTGGAAGGCATATCGTATGCATGAGTTTTGTGCTCACTGAAGTCTCAAAGCTTGTTCAGCATTTACAGTAGATTGACTAGTACCGTATCACAGTAGTCTAAAATTGGGAATAGTAGTGCTTGGATTAAATTTAATTTAAGATTTTGAGGAAAAGAATTCTTGTGACGTTTCAGGGGATATAGAACTGCATGAACCTTTCTACATACATTTGTTACGTGTTCATTCCAGGTCAGATTCTCATTGATGGAGATTCCAAGATTAGTTACATTTTTAAGGTACGGTACAGCAATGTCATTGATTATGATTGGAGGAGGATTGATATTGCTTATTACATGTAATAATTTAGAGTTTCCTATGATAATACTTTGTGTTTTACGAGGATTTAGGGGTAAGTGATTGTTTTTAGCATAGGCGGTAAGCCTTTCAATATCCAAATTAATATGCTGAACTATTTCATGTAAATTGTTTGTAGTAGTGTGTTTATATACCGTATCTATATATCATCAGCATATAAGTGGTAGTTGCAATACTGAAGTGTGGAAGATATGTCATTAATATGCAAGACGAACAGTAAGGGCGATAGAACAGACACTTGAGGGACACCGGATGATTTTACAGTCCATTGGGATTTTTGATTGTTTACCAGTACGCACTGGGGACGATTTGTAAGGTACGACTTAAAAAATTAAGGGCTATCGGGCGGATATGCAGAGAGCGTAGCTTGGATAATAGTATGTCTATATTTACCGTGTCGAACGCACTATTAAAGTCAAGGAGTGTCAGTATCGTCACCTGCCGTTTGTCCATTGCTAGTCTTATGTCATCTGTTACCCGAAGAAGTCCAGTCGTAGTACTGTGTCCCTTTCTGAAGCCTGATTGCAATGGGTCAAAAAGAGAATGTCTGGTTAAGAATTCTACGAGCTGTTCGTGTACAACTCGTTCAAGAACTTTCCAGAGAGGAGGAAGAATCGAAATAGGCCGGTAATCAGATGGCGCATTTGCTGTGGTACCGGTATGCTTTAATATTGGGGTTACTAGAGCATCCTTCCATGCAGCTGGAAACGTCCCTGTGGTGAGACAGTGGTTTACAATGTGGGTAATAATTGGTAGGACCGCGCCAATAATGTTTTTATAAAGCCTATTGGGATGTTATCTGCTCCTTTAGCTTGTGACTTAAGTGAATTCAAAATACGCTTTACATCATTTACACTGACAGGGTGAAAAGAGAAATAATGTTCGTTTTCTGTAGGGTCACTGATTCTTTTATTTAGATTGATATGATTTTGAGGTTGAGATTCCTTTATTGGGTTAGTTACGAAGTGAGAGTTAAGTGTATCGAGAGATATAGTTGGCACATGTGTCTCTTTGCACTTTCCAACTCCCATAGCTCAAAGTTCGTTCCAGGTTTCACGTGCATTTAAGTTCCTTGTTACATTTTTAATGTGATTACATTTTGCTATTGCGAATTAATTGCTTTGTTCTGTTACGTAAAAGACGATACTGTTCAAAATCTATTTCATTATTTGTTTCCTTGTATCGGCGGAACATTGCGTCACGGCGAGCCCTTGTTGCTATTATATCGCTTGTTAACCAAGGTGCAGGCTAGGGAGTGACTCTAGCTTGTCTAACTGGAGCATGCTTGTCATATAGTCATATGAGTAAGGAGTTAAATCTTCTCACTTTCATATCTGTGTCGTGCAACTGCTTTATATCTTCCCAAGGTAAACTGTACGCATCATTTTGGAGTTGTTGTAGATCGATATTTTTCAGATCCCTGTAACTAATGTATTTAGCTTTGTATTTTGGTACACGTAGAGAGTAGCACAGGTAAACTAAGTCATGAGTTGAGATGCCAGGTACAGGAAATTGACCGTGCTTAAGAACTTTATGCGGGTTGTATATGATTAGTTGCATCTAGTGGTAAGATCGTCATGTTGATGGAGGTAAGTAGGTTGCTGATTCGTTCTGATTTGCCAGTCAGGGCTAAAATATTTGAGTTAAAGTCACCAAGAAGTAGTATATGCTCGTAGTTTGGTACTAGTTTGAGAAGGTCAGATTCAAGGTCAGAGATGTTAGTAACATTCGGTGGTTTATAGAGAACTCCCATCAATACTTTTTGACGGTTAATTATGGTCTCAGCAAACATATATTCCATATGTGGAGTGGTGCCAGATGATGATTTGATAATTATTCTACATTCAATATCATCTCTACACAACCTAGCATTTGCTTAGTGTGAAAAAGGGAAACACAGAAAACCATCTTCAGTGCTGCCGACAGTGGGGTTTCGAATGGACTATCTCCCCAATGCAAGCTCACAGCTGCGTGCCCCTAACCGCACAGCCAACTCGCTCAGTAGGTCAAGGAAGTCAAGGAAGATTTGGACAGACACTATACAGGAGGAGAAGAAGAAGAAGAAGCACCAGAAGTACAGAGATAGATTTTTAAAAGGACATTATTAAACAATTCAACATGGAATGATCCCAAGGTCGGAAGGGAAAGAAAACAGGCTCCAAATAGTCCGCTGAGAGGAAAAGGAGACATAGTGAGAATGTAAAAATGAAATAGCGTATGGCTTTTAGTACCGGTGGTGTCCGTGGAAAAGTTCGGCTCGCCAGGTGCAGGTCTTTCGACTTGACTCCCGCAGGCAACCTGCGCACCGTGATGAGGATGAAATGATGATGAAGACGTCACATACACCCAGCCCCCGTGCCAGAGAAATTAACCAATTATGGTTAAAATTCCCGACCCTGCCGGGAATCGAACTCGGGGCCCCTGTGACCAAAGGCCAGCATGCTATTTAGCCATGGAGCCGGACATAGTGAGAAGGTGAAAGAGTAGTAGGGAAAGAAGAAAGAAAGGATGAAGCATTGAAATTGGCACGTGGTCCCTAGAAGACCCGAACGGAGAAAGTAGAAGAATACAAGTTCAGGTGCCGTGGTGCAGATATTATGATTTGCCAACGTTTAGGCAGTCTGTCAATTTCGACGTTCCATTTTACTCTTCCCGATTGTAGCGGGGACGGGAACTCTGTTGGTCTACCTATGGCTGAGTTCTGATGTGGGGTAAACATTCTAGAATGGCGCAAATACCAGTCGACCTAACAGGTTAGACTTCCTTCATTGGCAATCTGACCGTTTGCTAATCTGACATCTGTTCACAATAGCTCCCCTACTATGTGTCGAATATTCATTAATTTCTGCTTACTGTGTTTTATGTGCGGACTTCACTTGCTCGTTCAAGGAGGTATTGTTGCTTATGAGCTCGACGATAACCCACTACATACTTGTGTTCGAGGTTTGCATCTGGGTGTTCGTGTTCATCTTCATTGCAGAGATCCATTGTTTTGAATATTAGGTCATGCGAACTCTACTTTAATTGATGAGATGTATAGCAAGGCAAGAAGGGATAGGGGGCATGATTTAACAAGGTTCTTGTTTACCTTATATGAAAATAAAGATTATTATTATTATTATTATTATTATTATTATTATTATTATTATTATTATTATTATTATTATTCTCGGTCTAGAAAGCCAAGAATAATGACCCATATTATACATCTCTTCAATCCACTCTAGAAACACGCAATGGGTTTTCGCTATTTGGAATAACTTACCAAGGGAGAATGGTTAGCGTGCTGGCCTTTGATCACAGCAGTTCCAGGTTCGATTAACCATAATTGGTTAATTTCGCTGACACGGGGGCGAGGTGTATGTTTCGTCTTCATCATCATGACATCCTCATCACGACGTGCATGTCGCCTACGGGAGTCAAATCAAAGGAACTGCATCTGGCGAGCCGAACTTGCCCTCGGACACTCCCGGCACCAAAAGCCATATGCCATTTCATTTCACCAAGGGAGATGTTCAATACATTTCTAATTTCTTTGAAATCGTTTAGGAAAAGGCTAGGAAACAACAGACAGGGAATGTCCCACCTGGGCCACTGCCCTAAATGCAGATCAGTATTGGTTGATTGATGTGTTTTACGTCCCACTGACCCATACACGTCTTATGGTGACGATGGGATAGAGCAGGGTTAACTAAGGTACAGTCCTAGTATTTGCTTGATGTGAAACGGTGAAACAGCAGCGCATAATTATTACCATGGAAAGCTCCCACTTCCCATACTCATTGTATACCAGCATGACATGAGCCATACTTATCAGTCTTAAATAATAAACCATGTTGAGCAACGACACGGAGGCAAGAGATTTATGCAGAGTAAAATCACAGTGGTCCGCCTCTGTGGTGTAGTGGTTAGCGTGATTAGCTGCCACCCCCGGAGGTCCGGGTTCGATTCCCGGCTCTGCCACGAAAATTTGAAAAGTGGTACGAGGGCTGGAACGGGGTCCACTCAGCCTCGGGAGGTCAACTGAGTAGAGGTGGGTTCGATTCCCACCTCAGCCATCCTCGAGGTGGTTTTCCGTGGTTTCCCACTTCTCCTCCAGGCGAATGCCGGGATGGTACCTAACTTAAGGCTACGGCCGCTTCCTTCCCTCTTCCTTGTCTATCCCTTCCAATCTTCCCATCCCCCCACAAGGCCCCTGTTCAGCAGAGCAGATGAGGCCGCCTGGGCGAGGTACTGGTCATTCTTCC
The DNA here is from genome assembly GCF_040414725.1 of Anabrus simplex. Classification (NCBI taxonomy): domain Eukaryota; kingdom Metazoa; phylum Arthropoda; class Insecta; order Orthoptera; family Tettigoniidae; genus Anabrus; species Anabrus simplex. The sequence goes on along the minus strand of NC_090268.1, from coordinate 339,626,634 downwards.
CAGTTGTATCCCCCGACCAAGAGTCTGAAGCTCCAGAACACTGCCCTTGAGGCGGTAGAGGTGGGATCCCTCGCTGAGTCCGAGGGAAAAGCCGAACCTGGAGGGTAAACAGATGATGATGATGATGATGATGATGATGATGAAAATCACAGTGGAAATGTTGGGAAAATAGGCCTGGAACTTTTAAATTGAGCACGCTGACAACCGCGTGTATTCGACAGTCCTATTTACCCAAAGTAAGAGTTATTTAAAAAAAAATGCTATTTGTTCGGGGCGTCGACCTATAGAGATCTTTTGCCCCTACTTGCAACATGTGATATGAACCTGCGTGTAATTGGAATGGAGGAAGTGTAGAGTATTGCATGTGTGGAAAGGAACGTCAAGAACGACACAAGCACCCATTACCTAGGCCAGGGATATTAATAATTTACAATTAAAACATCTGACTCAGCCGGGAATCGAACCCGGGGCCGCCGGGTGACAGGCGGACGCGTTACTCCCTACACCGCGGGGCCGGACAAAGTAAGAGATACTAATTATTAAGATCTCAATATACCAAGTAAAATACGGACAACTGAGATTCAAATTTATTATAACACAGACACCTCAGAAGGTATATTTTTAAAACGTTAAGATATAAATCGATATGTGCTGTCATCTATCGACTGAGCAATGTTAATCTTTTAACAATGACAGCGCCGGGCTGAGTGGCTCAGACGGTTAAGGGGCTGGCCTTCTGACCCCAACTTGGCAGGTTCGATCCTGGCTCAGTCCGGTGGTATTTGAAGGTGCTCAAATACGTCAGCCTCGTGTCGGTAGATTTACTGGCACGTAAAAGAACTCCTGCAGGACTAAATTCCGGCACCTCGGCGTCTTCGAAAACCGTAAAAGAGTAGTTAGTGGGACGTAAAACATATAACATTATTATTATTAACAATGTCCGCCTCTGTGGTGTAGTGGTTAGCGTGATTAGCTGCCACCTCCGGAGGTCCGGGTTCGATTCCCGGCTCTGCCACGAAATTTGAAAAGTGGTACGAGGGCTGGAACGGGGTCCACTCAGCCTCGGGAGGTCAACTGATTAGAGGTGGGTTCGATTCCCACCTCAGCCATCCTCGAAGTGGTTTTCCGTAGTTTCCCACTTCACCTCCAGGCAAATGCCGGGATGGTACCTAACTTAAGGCCACGGCCGCTTCCTTCCCTCATCCTTGCCTATCCCTTCCAATCTTCCCATCCCCCTACAAGGCCCCTGTTCACCATAGCAGATGAGGCCGCCTGGGCGAGGTACTGGTCATTCTCCCCAGTTGTATCCCCCGACCAAGAGTCTGACGCTCCAGGACACTGCCCTTGAGGCAGTAGAGGTGGGATCCCTCGCTGAGTCCGAGGGAAAAGCCGAACCTGGAGGGTAAACAGATGATGATGATGATGATGATTATTAACAATGACAGCTTTTAAGTTCCGCCAGGGAGACGTAAATACTCACAATAATCAGAAAATATAACCAAAACATGACGTACAGTCAAACTCTAAAAGGTAGTTTAGTTGAACAGGAAACAATGGAAAACCATCTTTAGGGTTGTAGACAATGGGGTTCGAACTCAATATCGCCCTAAGGAAGGCTCACCTAAGCCACAAACCCAATTCGCCCGATACACGCAATAGCGAATACATCCCTTCGCATAGGGTTGGGGTCAGGAAGGGCATCCAGCAGTAACACTAGGGCAAATCCACATGAAGTGCCCAACCGGAGAAAGTGGGAAAAAGTTCAGGAATGAAAACTAGAAGCTCAGAATCACCTCTGAACTGGGGAAATCTACCAGTGCAAATACTACTACTAATAAACAAACCCTATGGCACTACAGCATTGAGGTGTCTTAGCCTACCAAGCGACCGCTGTTCAGCCCAAAGGCCTGCAGATTACGATGTGACGCGTGGTCAATGTGACGAATCATCTGGGCCACTATTCTTGGCTTTCTAGACCGGGAATAATAATTTTAAACATCCATATTTTCATATAAGGTAAACAAGAACCTTGTTAAATTATGTCCTCTAACCCTTCCTGCCTTGCTATTCATCTCATCAATGAAGGTAGAGTCCGTATGACCCAATATTCATAAGAATGGCGTCTGCCAGGAAGAAGGAAATGATACAGGCAGCGTTGAATCAACAAGTAGACTTGAGATTGCCGCTGATTCCTTTGTGCCTCCGCCTTTCTGAACCGCCTGAGGAATTGAAACTTGCGTGTATTTGGTTTGGAGGAAGGAAGGAAGTGACAGACAGCACTTATGTTGAATGTGTGTACATAAAGTAGATAGATCTGTACTTCACTGTCCTGGAACTTTCTTGGGCCGAGATGGGTTGGCCGGGGGTGGGGAAGGGGGGCGTTCTGTCTACATGAACTTGTAAGTCTTGTACTCCTACCGGGAGAAGAGTGATATTACTGGAGAGAAGGAATTTATTACGTTGAGACGTGCAATCCTGTGCGTAGCTTGCAGAGAAATAGATCTAGTCTACAGCAGTAGTCTTCAACGTACTTTATGTAAGAGGAAGTCAATTCGACCATAGAAGTTCAGGAAGCATAGCGTGTCCGCACCTGGAAGAACTACAGTTTAAGATTTCAACTAATTCTCAATTAATATATAACTACAGGGAGGTCGGAATCAATGTGAACTGGGTATATAAACGTTGGAGGGTTGTTTATATTGTTAAAAAATGAAAACAATGTGATATGACGCTCAGAGTTAGCCAATCAGATCGCTTCGCGGGTGAATTCAAATGGGCTTTGCAATCTGGTGTCGCTAAATCTGCATGTGGCTTAAGACCGGCTTTAGATCCATGTCGAGAAATCAGCATCAATTACAAACACAATGGTGTCATCGTAGCGTACCTTAAATGGTTAATTCTCTTGGCTCGGGGACTGGGTATTTGTGCTGTCCCCAACATCGCTGCAATCACACACCACACATAACACTATCCTGCTCCACAATATCACGCAGTTACCTATACATGGCAGATGCCGCCCACCCTCGGAGGGTTTAAGGTTAAAATCTGCGACACGGCCGGGAATCGAACCCGGGACGCTTATGACCAAAGGCCAGTACGCTAACCATTGAGCCATGGGGCCGGACCGTACGCTACGGTGACACCGGTGTGTTTGTAATTGATGCCGATTTATCGACATGGATCTCGACATGGGCTGCACGCGGCTAGAAATATTCATTAAAACCGTAGCGTACTTGCTGTGGCGAGAGGGAGATGATGGCAGAAAAATTTGCAAATACGGTTTTTGAACTCATCATTGAACCACTGTCATCTTTTATCTTCCGGTGAATAGAAATGTATACAATCTGGTTTATTTTACCACTAGCATTTACCCGCGGTTTCACTTGCGTGAATTTCGTAATTTGATACAAGTAATCGTTCCTCGTCATTGTACTAAGACATTATCTGAAAATGCCTAAAGTATAAAAACTCCTTCGGTGACGTTACAAAGAAACTCTTCGTGTCGCAGAATGGGATCAATACATTTTATTTTCCGTTTATCAATTTCAGTTACCAGAGTCCGTTTTTCTCCTAAATGCATGTACCATGATTTAATAGCTATGTCGCATGAAAAAGGCCTGAAATGAGCATTTGAATTCGTGCTCCATATTATGACTCCAAGCCTTTCATTCATCCTCCATATTTCATCATCATCATCATCTGTTTACCCTCCAGGTTCGGTTTTTCCCTCGGACTTAGCGAGGGATCCCACCTCTACCGCCTCAAGGGCAGTGTCCTGGAGCTTCAGACTCTTGGTCGGGGGATACAACTGGGGAGTATGACCAGTACCTCGCCCAGGCGGCCTCACCTGCTATGCTGAACAGGGGCCTTGCGGAGGGATGGGAAGATTGGAAGGGATAGGCAAGGAAGAGGGAAGGAAGCGGCCGTGGCCTTAAGTTAGGTACCATCCCGGCATTTGCCTGGAGGAGAAGTGGGAAACCACGGAAAACCACTTCCAGGATGGCTGAGGTGGGAATCGAACCCACCTCTACTCAGTTGACCTCCCGAGGCTGAGTGGACCCCGTTCCAGCCCTCGTACCACTTTTCAAATTTCGTGGCAGAGCCGGGAATCGAACCCGGGCCTCCGGGGGTGGCAGCTAATCACGCTAACCACTACACCACAGAGGCGGACCTCCATATTTGTCTGACGTAATCATAAAATGGCGTATGGCTTTTAGTGCCGGGAGTGTCCGAGGACAAGTTCGGCTCGCCTGGTGCAGGTCTTTTGAGTTGAATCCCTTAGGCGACCTGCGCGTCGTGATGAGGATGAAATGATGATGAAGACGACACATACACCCAGCTCCCGTGTCAGCGAAATTAACCAATTATGGTTAAAATACCCGACCCTGCCGGGAATTGTAATATAAAACAGAGAACACCCATACGTTGCTCAAAACATTAGAGAATTGGCCTAAGCAGATGGGTAGAACTTACTTTTGAGAGACAGTAGTCACCGCACACAAAATATTAATGCTTTTGTTCACCAGCTTGCTGCCATGGTTTGTTATTCATTATTCACTAATGAAAAAGTCAAGACGCACCACAGTATTTCTCTTCCAAGACGATGGCCCGCCAGCTGAATAATGAGATCTTATTTGTTGTAATGATGTCAAACTCTTGGAGATATTCTCGAAGTTTGATACGAAAATTGGAGGAAGTTGAATATTTTAATGGCATAAACGACCTATGTTATTCAGTGTCCCCTTTTATAGTAACACTAAGAAAGATACATATCGCTGTGAATTTCATAAGTTTTGTTCCCTATTATTCCTGTCTGAAAGCGAATAACGTAACGACAATAGTGCAGGAGAATATAATAATGCATATGCTTTCTAGGAAGATGTTTGCTTTTTTGAAGTGAATATTTCACTGAATATGTTTCGTAGCCGCCTCTGTGGTGTAGTGGTTAGCGTGATTTGCTGCCACTCCCGGAGGTCCGGGTTCGATTCCCGGCTCTACCACGAAATTTGAAAAGTGGTACGAGGGCTGGAACGGGGTCCACTCAGCCTCGGGAGGTCAACTGAGTAGAGGTGGGTTCGATTCTCACCTCAGCCATCCTGGAAGTGGTTTTCCGTGGTTTCCCACTTCTCCTCCAGGCAAATGCCGGGATGGTACCTAACTTAAGGCCACGGCCGCTTCCTTCCCTCTTCCTTGCCTGTCCCATCCAATCGCCCCATCCCTCCACAAGGCCCCTGTTCAGCATAGCAGGTGAGGCCGCCTGGGCGAGGTACTGGTCATTCTCCCCAGTTGTATCCCCCGACCCAAAGGCTGAAACTCCAGGACACTGCCCTTGAGGCGGTAGAGGTGGGATCCCTCGCTTAGTCCGAGGGAAAAACCGACCCTGGAGGATAAATAGATTAAGAAGAAGAAGAAGATATGTTTCGTAGACAAAGGGGCGAAGGCTGGTGTTCTAAACCTGACGTCAGCAATCCAGTATTAATTTCAGACATAAGTCTTTATGGTAAAGCCGGGGCTGTATCTTAATTAAGGCCACGGCCGTTTCCTTCCCACTCATAGCCCTTTCCAGTCCCATTGTCGCTATAAGACCTATCTGTGTCGGTGCACTGTAAAGCAACTTGTGAAAAATAAAATAAAAAGTAAAATGAAATAAATACAAGTAAATAAATAAATAAAAATATAAAATGAAAAGGTGAATTTTATTGTATTATGATATCAAATCCCCCTGTAGTAGGGAGCGGTAGAATGCATCTACGGTAACCCCTACCTGTTGTAAGAGGCGACTAAAAGGGTGGAGACCACAGGCACCCCAGCTGAGTCTGAAGTTGATTCCACGTACTTGTGCCGGGCTCTTCAGTTTTAACTTTCTGAGCTCAAGTTGGCGGTTTCGATTTCGGCTCAGACTGGTGGTAACTGAAGGTGTTCAAATACGTCTGCCTCGAGTCGGTAGAATTACCCTTAAGTTAAAGAACTGCGGGACAACGTTCCCGCACCTCGGTGTCTCCGTAGTTACTGGGTTCTAAAGACACATCCAAATCAAGAATTTAAAAAGAAAAAAACCCAAGGCACTATAGCCCTTGAAGGGCCTTTTCCTACCAAGCGACCGCTGCTCAGCCCGAAGGCCTGCAGATTACGAGGTGTCGTGTGGTTAGCACGACGAATCCTCTCGGCAGTTAAATTAAAAAGCAGTGATCTTAAAACTATTTTAAATGCGTAATATTGACTGATTAAAAAGGGGAATACCTCTGTTTAGCGATACTAATGATTTATGAGGACAATGATGACTGCGTATGGCTGATGACGAAGTTCAGTGCGGACTGTACGCGATACTGGCATTTAGGAATGGCTATTTCATTTGAGTCCTGTTATACGAAACGAAAGATTTTAATTTTGACTACCGAGAAAGTGACTGTGCGGTTTCGGTCATGTAGCTATTAGCTTGCATTCGGGAGATAGTGGGTTCGAACCCCACTGTCGTCAGCCCTGAATATGGTTTTCCGTAGTTTTCATTTTCACGCCAGGCAAATGCTGGGGTTGTACCTTAATTAAGGCCACAGTCACTTCCTTCCCACTCCTAGCCTTTTCCTATTCCATCGTCGCCATAAGACCTATCTGTATCGGTGCGACAAAGCGCACAAAAAAAAAAAAATAGAAAAAAGAAAAAAGAAATGTTGACCGTCCTCAGGACTCAGAACCGTATATATTGTTCACCGAACGAGTGTGGTGATAGTCGACGTATACAATAACCACATTCAAGTTTTTGATGTTAATTAGGATGTCCATGGAGATATCTGCGTGACGCGAACGGAATTCGTTCTGAATCTATCCAGTGATACAAGGGAACATTCTTGCATCTATAATAGTTACTGTTGTGTGACGTGAAACATGCATTATTATTATTATTATTATTATTATTATTATTATTATTATTATTATTATTATTATTATTATTATTATTATTATTATTATTATTATTATTATTATTATTTTCTTACATGTCATCAACTTGCTCTGCTATTGGTGGTGGTGGTAGAATACATCTACTGTAATCCCCGCCTGTCGTAACTGGCGACTAAAGGGATTCTAGCTTAAGAGTTTGGGTTTTAAACCACACGTACATGAGCTGAGTCTCGAATTGTTTTTACTTTCATACGCCAGTCGGGCCGATAACCTTAGATGTTAGGCCCCTTTAAACATCAATCGTCATCATCATCATCATCATCATCATCATCATCATCATACACCAATCTCCTCTCTTTCATCATTCCTGTCCGACCTTCTTTGATCAACTCTTGTTGTTTTCCGACCCCGTCCGAAGCCTACACAATCTTCGATTTTCACGTCCTTCGAGGTCCTTTTCTTTATTTTCCCGATTCCCTTCATTCTTGGCAATGTCGGACTCAGGCTTGGATCTATGGCCCGCAAATCTCCGCGTTGAGGAGGTATCCCGGGGCTTGATTATGTCATTAGTAAGTTCTCAGTTATTTTCTGATGGTGTTAGTTGAATTGTCAGATGAAGAACTGATGTGAAACGCACCGAGCTCGGCAGCGGCAATCGCTTAAGTGCGGCCAGTATCCAGTATTCGGGAGATAGTGGGTTCGATCCCCAATCTCGGCAGCCCTGAAGATGGTTTCCCGTGGTTTCCCATTTTCACACCAGGCAAATGTTGGGGCTGTACCTTAATTAAGGCCACGGTTGCTTCCTTCCCACTCCTAGCCCTTTCCTGTACCATCGTCGTCATAAGACCTATCTGTGTCGGTGCGACGTAAAGCAACTTGTAAACAATATATCTATTTTATACATCGAGTTGAGCCTCTATGGACTGCGTGGTAACAACCAACTTCATTTCAGTGTCTAGGTCTTGTTCTTGTTCCGGCTTTGACTTCCTGCCAGTATCTTCTGAGCCCAGCGACGAATGCCTGTTTATGCTCACCAGACAAAGGTCCTTTCCGTCTTCTGGAAGTTAATGCCATTTGGAAACCTTGATAGTTGTTCACCAATCTTCTGAATGCGTTCCTGTCATGAATTTCTTGGTCTGAAATACCAATCTGCCTCAGATCTTTTTCGCATTCCTGGAACCATCTCGGCCTTGTTGCCTTAGATTGAATAAAATTCCCTACTTTTTTTGTTAGCCGATCATCAGTCATACTCAAGGGATGACCGTAAAATAATAGCCGTCTCTGCTTAATTGACGCTGTGAGAGGTTCTGTCTTGCTGTACAAATCCTCATTTGGTCTCATTCGCCACTGGTTTGAACAATATATATATTTAAATGAGAAATAACTGAGATATGAAGACGATAATGGTCTCATTCGTAGGTAAAATATTTTCGTTTTAAACAGCTCTCAGAAGTGTGATATCAAATATATTAACTTCTGTGTATAATTTTTATTATTTTGCTTTACGTCGCTCCAACACACACACACATATATATATATCTTATTGCGACGATGGGACCGAGCTCGATAGCTGCAGTCGCTTAAGTGCGGCCAGTATCAGTATTCGGGAGATGGTAGGTTCGAACTCCACTGTCGAAAGTGGGGTTTCTTGCTAGACAGAAAGAACGAAAGAAATATGGGCTCAAAGGAATGCAAATGCCTCTAAGTACTTGGCGTAGTCCTAATGGGCATATTCGCGTATATAATAATAATAATAATAATAATAATAATAATAATAATAATAATAATAATAATAATAATAATAATAATAATAATAATAATAATAATAATAATTGTACCGGGTGGTACACCTCCACGTCGCTAATTCACACTTTGCGCCAGTTGAAACTCCCCTACTGGAGGAAGCCTGAACTTTATCTACTGTGTTAATTTTCAAGTTTCTCAGAAGATGTCACTACTTGGAAATTTTGAAGTTTCTGAACTGGGTCGTTTTCGATGTATTTTTGTTTTGCCTGTAGTAAGAAGTGTGGACATTCTCTTCCAGATGGCACTACTGAAGAAATACAATTATGCACCTTAGTGCGAAGTGAAAGAACTATGTTTTTGAAGAAATTTTGTGTTCATAAGTTTGTTCTTTGTTAAATTTCTTTCAGTTATTGTTTATGTTGGCAATATTAACCCCTTCCTTCCGCCAGGTTTGAATTTAGCCAATCCCGAATTTCTTTAATTAATTTATGACCAATCAGGTGTATCTTCTTCAACTTGGATATGTTGCTTAACCCTAGCCAATAAAATTCTTGCGGGAGGGTGTTCTCATTCCTGAAACGCCTCGAACTTTCCGCGAGGGTTTATAAACTGCTGATTTTCGGGTCTCCGGGCCACTTCAGTAACATCTTTCAGTGTGTAAAGTACGTAGCAGGGGGCGGGAAGCGCCTCTTTCTTCGGGCAGCAGTTCATCCACAAGATAATGGCCGTTTAATAACTTCTTTTCTTGCTAGCTCAGCAGTTTAACTCTCGGGGCATGTAACTTTCCCTTAAAATGTAAAGACACTCGGTATCAATCCTATCTGTTTAAACTATAAATTGGGATAGAGAGTGCTTAACGCTCTCGAGCTCCCACTCATATTGCTTTGAGGTGAACTTATTTTCTCAACCGTTTCTTCCAGTCTAGCGTAATGTAAATTGTCTTCTCATATAAGTCACCTCTTTAGTATGGGATAAGCCCTTGCATTAACGGCCTAGTGCCAAGTAGGTTTTAAACAAAATGTATTAGGAGTGCAGCTTCGCCTCCTCTCAAATTGGTATTGTCGAGGCCATGTAATATTTCTGTTTCTTCACTTAATAGGCCTCAGTAGGTTGGGTATTTTACCCCTGTTTTCATGTCCTGGGAGGACAACTTGAAAGTGGAGTTTGGTGTGGCCTTTGATAGGCTGGAACTTAAGAGCGGGTTGCTCTTTCTAAAATTTTGTTTTCTGCGCGCCTCGAGCAGGCTTTACTGTGTAATTGGGAGCAAGTGCTCCTGGGCATGATTGGGGTCTTCTGCCCCTTTGTTGAATTCTGTATATCGTAAGGTTGGGCTTATAGCTCAAGAATTAGGTGTCTGGCTCTCGGAGCCCAATTCCTGTAATCATTGTAATTGTACATTTTCGAATTGTGTTTCGGCTACTGAGTACCTATTCTATTTGTTATTTCTTAATCTTTAAAAGAAAATATAACCTTGTTAAATTTTATCTTAACTTTAATTTCGTATTTTGGGACCTGTTCACCCCCGCACCTTCTTTTCCACAGATACCTCGGAACAACAACAACAACAACAACAACAACAACAACAACAACAACAACAACAACAATAATAATAATAATAATAATAATAATAATAATAATAAAATAGTCGGGCTGAGTGGCTCAGACGGTTAAGGCGCTGGCCTTATAACCCCAACTTGGCAGGTTCGATCCTGGCTCAGTCCGGTGGTATTTGAAGGTGCTCAAATACGACAGCCCCGTGTCGGTAGATTTACTGGCACGTAAAAGAACTCCTGCGGGACTAAATTCCGGCACCTCGGCGTCTCCGAAGACCTTAAAAAGTAGATAGTGGGACGTAACGCAAATAACATTCATTATTATTAATAATAAAGTAATAATAATAATAATAATAATATTTTACACTCCACTAACAACTTTGGTGGTTTTCGGAGACGCCGAGGTTCCAGAAATTTTCCCCGTAGGAGTTCTTTTACGTACCAGTAAATCTACCAACACGAGACTGACATATTTGAAGATCTTCAAATACCATTGGACTGAGCCAGGATCGAACCCACCAAGTTGGGATCAGAAGGCTAGCACCTCAACCGCCTGAGCCAATGAGCCCGGAAACTTTACTATAAAACTAGCAAATGTACACGCGCTTCGCTACGGTATTCTACATTGTATACGGATTTTTCCGTAAATTACTGTAAAGGCAGTGAGTGAGATAGTAATTTTCTCCGTCACTTGAATAGTAAGGAAAATTATGAACATAACAAAAGTTGTTTATAATGAAGAGGCGTTTTACATAGAGTCCACGGTGTTTACAGAAAGACAATAGTATAAGAGAAAATGGAGGAAAACCGTTCGGTTTTTGCTATAAACACCCAGTCTATTCAAAGATTTTAAAATGATATGCATATCAAAACCTTCCCTGGGATGTGTATACACTAAATATGACGTTTGGTCGAGATATATCAAGCCGTTTTGCCGTGATAGTGGAACAAACAGACAAACAAACAGACAGACAAAGACAAACAGACACGAAAAATAAAAAAACACCGATTCCGTATTGAAAAATTGGGAAAACAAACGAAATTACAGACAGCGGACCCCCTACAACTTTATTTATACAGATTTAGAGTAAAATATATTGAAATCACATGTCAAACAAAAAAATCATTGTGCAATTTAATGATATTTATCACACTGAAGCTGGATTGGAAGTATTTTCATCCCGAAGCCAGTCAAGGTATATTAATTTATATTTGGAGAGTAGAGAATGGCGCAGCAGTTATATATGTTGCAAACGTTATTGAAATTTATACAGCACTGGTATATAAAATTATACGTGTTTAGACGCACATTTTAATTTAAATATACAGACTTCATAAAATGTGTATATTTAGACCACCACGCATAATTACGTAATATAAACAGAGTATGTTTATTTATCCTCATACAGTACATAATGTTATGCACTCTTTAACATTCCAACATGGTTCACCAATTTGTTTTAAAAATGGACGATTTCTTCGCATCTAACAACCCTTTGTTACTTTATACCTAGTTCAAAAGATCGTTACTTAGATTAAATTCTGCTGTTGATTTTTAGTAATGCGAGATATGTGCTGTATTACACTGAGTAAAATAGTTTTAACAATATAATTTAATCTTTCAGTTGTTAACGTCTAGGGCAAAAATAAATACAATACGTTTAATGTAGTAGTAGATAAATTAATTGTTGTAAAAAAAGCATGCATGTGCCAAAAATAATTTGGATTGCAATAAATTATTACCCTCTCCTCAGTTCCAGGTGATCCGGAACTAGTGGATGGAATTATTCTATTCTATTCTATTCTATTCTATTCTATTCTATTCTATTCTATTCTATTCTATTCTATTCTATTCTATTCTAATATTTTAGCTCACAGTCCTACGGGACTGCTCAACCTAAAATGGTACAATCTAGCAACCGGAGATTGGTCTGTTTGAGCACATTCATATACTACCGGAATGAACTGACGTCAAACCCACTGCTTGGGCCCAGTAAACCAGCATCTCACTATCCGAACCACTCATCCTGAATAATAATAATAATAATAATAATAATAATAATAATAATAATAATAATAATAATAATAATAATAATAATAATAATAATAATAATAATATTAATAATAATAATTGTACCGGGAGGTACACCCCTATCCCGCGCATTCTAATTCTGCGCCTAATAGTACTCCCCTACTGACAAAAATGTGCAACTGATAATGGAATAAATTTGAACTTTCGTCCCAAGGTGTCACTACTAAAACCTAGGATCCTGCACCCTGGTGCGAAGTGAATGAACCTTTGATTTGAAGAAGTTTTGTATCTCTAGATTTCTGGTAACTAAGTGATGTTCATTTATTTCTGGGTTGGCAATATTTCCCTCCTTTTCGCCAGTTTTGAATGTAGCCAATGCCGAAATTTTATAATTAATTTCTAACCTACCCTGTGTTTCTTCTCCATTCTGTATCAGCCAATAAAATTTATGTGGGCGTATTCTGAGGATTCATGAAAGATCTCGAATCTTCCCTGAGGGTTTAAAAACTACGGATTTTCACGTCTCTTGGCCACTTCATCGTCGTCTTTCTGAGAGTGATGGTGTAAAGCAGGAGGCGGGAGGCGCCTCTTTCATCAGGCAGCAGTACACCGTCAAGGTAATGGCCACATAACATCTTTATTTCTTGCTAGCTCCGCAGTTTAACCTGAGGGAAAGGTCCGAGTCATTAGCTATGTAAACTGGTTTCCTAAAGATGCAACTTTCTGCCGACTTATTGTAATAACCTCATAAATCTTTAAGTGTAATTCGGGGATAGAGAGTGATGCACCTTCTCGAGCTCCCTTTCACTTTGGTTTTGAGGTGACTACGTCTTTTCAACTTTCTTCTTTCTGTAATGCGGTAAAGTAATTCCTATACGAGTCACCTCAGTAGGTTGGGAATAGCCCCTGTTTCATAGGCCTAGAGCCTCCGTGGTTGTTTTAATGTTCATATTAGGGAGTGCAAGCATAACCCTCCATTCATGTTGTGTTCGGGCCATTTAATTACTTAGCCTGTTCTTTCTGTAAAGGCCCTGTAGGTTGGGTACGAGATACCCCTGTTTCAAAGTTTGAGATTGGGCCATATAAGGCCAAGGAGTGTGTAAGTTTTTTGTTATTGCCTGGAATAAGCCTTAAGGTACCCCAGAGCCTACTAGCCCTGTTTCAAGTTTTGTAAGGGTAAAGTGGGTCTTGGGAGGCTAAATATTGTAATTTGGAGCAAGTGCTCCTTGAATGAAGGGGTTTTCTTCCCTTGAAAGTATTGTGCTTGGTACATTCGAGCTAGGAGCTCAAGGGAATTGTAAAGTGAGGGGCGTAAGGCCCAGAATTGTTCTGAATCTTGGCTTTTCCTGGTCTTGTACCCGATTGTCGGTTATTTGTTGACTTGTTCTTCTTTATTAAATTTTGAAATTCTATGTGAAAATTGTTAAGTTTTGTCATTTTCGAAAATATAACCTTTAATGAAATTTTAATTCATATCTCGGCTTTGTAGTTAGACCCATTCACCCTGGCACCTTCTTTCACCTATGCTGATCCACCAAACCACCGTAACAAGTGGTAGCAGAGCGTGGTTGAATTGGTCTCAATTAAGCCCTTTTTGACGGCTGAACATAGGTTTCGATTCGAACACTCAGAATTTTCCTGGTTGCTGGAATTTGTTCTCTTCTTATCTAAATTTATAACCTTTTCTATCTAGTCTGGCCCTCGCGAAGTCCTCCATCCTGGCCACTGGCGCAAGTAGGAATTTATCTATAAACTCCTCATAACGAAGGCCTGAATCTGGTGGCATGGTTGTTCAAGATATTGTGAATCTTAAGGTTCCGTGGGGTTGTCCCCTTCTAGTGGTTTCTTTTGAGTGATGATTATCGTTTTGGTTGTTTGACCCCGATCTTGTCATTCGTCTCGAGTGCTTCTTGACTGCACTTTTCCTACCGGTCGCCCCTTTAAGATGTAGTTTTTTGGGCGGTGCCGTTGGGTATGGCCGGGGGCTAAATTCTTCACCGTTGACCTACACTCTTTGTATAGGTACTAGGCCTTCAGACCAACTACTCCTTAACTCTCTAGTTAAGCCTTGCTGGATGTCAATTCTAACGGTTGTCTGCTATGGTAAAATGTGCGTATTTTATTGCTCATTTAATTTTTCTTCCGGGGTGGGCATTTCTCAGCCCAATTCTTCCTGTGTATCTAATGGGCTTCGGGGCGTTTAGGTGTCGCCGACGTCCTCCTGCTCAAGTTCACCCATGATGTCTTTTGTATTTGTTTTGTCATTTTCGAAAATATAACCTTTAATGAAATTTTAATTCATATCTCAGCTTTGTAGTCAGACCCATTCACCCCGGCACCTTCTTTCACCTCTGCTGATCCACCAACCCCCGTAATAATAATAATAATAATAATAATAATAATAATAATAATAATAATAATAATAATAATAATAATAATAATAATAATAATCACTCACGGAGCGAGTGGATATACGGTTTGGATCACGTAGCTGTATTCCGGAGGTAGTGGGTTCGAACCCCACTGTCAGCTGCCTTGAAGGTGGTTTATCGTGGTTTTCCATTTTCACACCAGACAAGGCCACAGTCGCTTCATTCCCAGTCCACACTCTTTCCTATCCTATGGACGTCATAAAATCGTCTGGGTCTGTGTGACATAAAATAAATAGTTAAAAAATGCTGAGCGTAGGGTGTTGTATATTTCCAAACAGTGGTGTTAGGAAGCGGTCGTGTGTTCATGAATAACAGTCGTAAAAGTAGGCAAATCCCTTTCAGATTTGATATACAAATTCTTTGTACACAGGAATAATAATAATATAAATAATGATAATAATAGTGATAATAATAATATTTGTGTGGGCCTCAGCTAGTGTGGTATTCTGATTGTGCTGCTGTCTAGCTACGAAAGCTAATTTCTACTGGCACGGATACTATGGCTGAGTTAGTTTTATTTTGTCGGGTGACGCTTTAAGTACGCCATCAGCGATCTTTCCAACAACATTGATATGGCGTGTCAAGGTCCCTGACCGTCCTTCAAAAATCGACGACCTCAGCTGGGACTGAACTCACGAACATCGCATCATGAGTCGGACTCTACCATTGATCCGCCGAGAAGTTAATTTAAATATACACCTGTTTGCTAATCTCTCCCCTTAGTACTGTCTTGCTTCCACTTACACTAGGCGTTTCACTTCCCTCTTTCCTGTCTGGTCTTCCTTGGAAACTCTTGTTCTCTTACGACCACGACGGTATTTGGTTTGCAATGCCTAGGGAATCATGTTGATGCCCTTTCTTTTTCCGATTCCTTCATTATTCTTATGGTCGGTCCTTTTCCATTTTTCAGTCAGATTAGTTTTACGAGAGAATGGTTGCCTAGTTCTACTTCCTGTTAGAAAAGTAATCACCCCCCTCCCTGATATATACCTTTCCTGAGGGAGAATAGCGGGAGGAGGAGGAGGAGAACGAGGAGTTTGGTTCCGGACCTGGTGAAAGAAATCCTGCTCTTCCAGTGTTTGAATAGGAAAATATTATTGTCCAACAGACGACCATTATGGAGTCTGCACTGTAGGATCTACGTGATAGTATCTATCTGTATATTTGAAAAGTTTACTAAAATTGCTTTGTCCAATCGTCTGGCCATTCTACGGGATTTATTTGCTTCATTCCTTTTTTAATCTCTCCGGAATTACCTGGCGGTGAATTATCAGACATTTATAGGTCTCTAAGTTCAGTCAACATTGAGTAATCCTAAAATCAAATTAATACTAAATTACCGCTCCAGTAACTACTGGCGAAGGCTTGCCTCAAGTCCGCAATACATTCTGTACTTAGCGGGTTGCATACAGTTAAGGAGATACCTTTAGGTAAACATATCTGAGAACCTGCATGATTAAATCTGACAGGTGGCTACAGACAAACCTGCAACTACAAGTAAACTTAGTACACATATGGTTGAAAAATATCTGGAGAGAAAATTTGTGTTGGGGAAGACAGGCAATGGGTGGAATGGGGAGGGAGTGTCATGCAAAGAGAATCGAAAATGACCTATATTAGTATTTAATCCATAGTTTTCAGGCCTGCCATTTAAGTCCAAGTTCAGCCACCATCGCCATGGGGGTGGGGATGGGGGGCAGTAAGGGTGAAAAAGAAAATGTCCAAAATAACCGAACCGGCTGAGTTGGCCGTGCCGTTAGGGACGCGCGGCTGTGAGTGACATAGTGGGTTCGAACCCCACTGTCGGCAGCCCTGAAGATGGTTTTCCGTGGTTTCGCATTTTCATACCAGGAAAATGCTGGCGTTGTACCTTAATGAAGGCCACGGTCGCTTCATTCTCACTCCTAGGCTTTTCCTATCCCATCGTCGCTATAAGACCTATCTGTGTCGGTGCGACGTAAAAGAAACAAAAAACGAAAAAACAAACAACAGCACCGAGTTTATGGACGTATGTTTGTATGCTCCAGCATAACTCTAAACCAAACTTGATATACATTTGACTTACTGTCTGGAAAATAATGCTATTAGGGTAAGACGTCCCTAGCACCCCTACGGCTGGGGTTTGGGAGGGAGTGACATGAAGAAATAATCGAAAAAGACCAAAATTAGTGTGAAATCCATCTTTTCCAGGATCTATGAGATGAATAGTGACACTCTGGGTGACATGTAAGTCCAAGTTCAGCCACCATCGGCATGGTAAGGGGCAGGGGGTGATGAGAAGGGGTGGAGAATGAAATGTCAAAAAACCGAGGTTATTGATGTACGTGTGTTTGTTTCAGCATAGCTCTCGACCAAAATTCGTACACATATGACTTACTATCTGGAGAAAAATACTGTGGCAGTAGAACAACCCTAACACTACAAATGTTGAGCGCTGGGAGAGAGTGAAATGAAAAAAAAAGTCGAAAACGATCAAGATTAGTGTTGAATCTATAGTTTTCGGGGTCGCTGATAATAAGTAGTGACACTCCGGACGCCGTTTATGTCTCCATCGGCATTGGGGGTGACAAGGGATGAAAACGAAAATATTAAAATCAGCGAGATTATGGATTTTTGTGTCTAGGTTTCAACACAGCTCTCAACAAGACTTGGTACACGTATGACTTACTACCTGGAGAAAAATAATGTGGGGGTAAGACTTGAACAAAATAATCGAAAACGAGCCAGATATTTTTCGGGATGGCTGAGTTGAACAGTGACACATTCGTATTATTTATTTGAAAGGATCGGCAATTTCATAGACAATATGGGCTGCAACAAGGACAAAATTCCACGCGAAACGAAATAATCTAAAACATTTTAAATTAAATACACAGCAATAATTAGTGGGAAATATACCTATTATCGCCATAATGAAGAAATTTACAACAGTTCACTTCACTCATAAGTAACAGGTAATATAAATCCTAAACGTAAACATTAAAAAGGTACCCTGACAACGCATGGAGCAATTTTATATCAAGACACGTCATCTAACCTATTTATAACGAATGTTGCGGATCAGCACGGGTTCTCAAGATAATTACACTGGTGTGCAAAACTTAAGGACGAGATATATTGAAACGGGAATGCCCTACGAGCATTCACGTTTCATTGATTAAGAGGAACTCGCTAACACTCGGCCGTAAGCATTTAAAACTTGCGCCGAGCGCACAGGCATTGTGGGAACTGCAAGCAAGCTCGCGCTGTTCCAGAACACCGGCCAAGGTCAAGCGACGTCACGCAGAAGGTTCTTTCGTGTTCCATAGCATTGCAGCATGAACGAAATGTGATATCAATATTTCAATAACGTCAACTTGCAGGCAGGAATAATGAACGCTGCTAGCCGAAATTTCATGTCAATCGGTGTAAAGATGGCCAAGATATAAAATTTTCTTGGGGCCCACATGTGTAGCCACGCCCACCGACCTTCGGCAATATAAGCGAATCGCCAGCCTGGGGTAAATCAGAGAGTGTGCAGTGTGTGCAGTGTGCAGCTGCAGTGTGCCATAGGCAGAGAGAGTGAGAGGAGTCGGCAGTAAGCCGTGAGCTCAGTGTGTGTGCAAGTAAGCACGTCGCGATATAATTCGTCACTCGGTCCGGCTGTGTACTTGAGTTCGGAAACGTTAGTGTTGGAAGCCTTCTTCGTGGGCTTGAACTTTGTGCATGAACAAAAACATAATTTCGTTTTTATCAGTCTGTACGACTGGGCGATTATATTTCGTTTGTGGACTATGAATGTGCGTTATGAACTGTGCCAGCCTTCATTTCATTTAAAGACTGTGTCTATCCATTTTTCAGAACTGTGTTCGTAATAAAACTGTGCCAGCCTTCATTTCATTTAAAGACTGTGTGAAAACAGCGATAACGTTTCTAACATAAACTGTGCCAGTCTTCATTTCATTTAAAGACTGTGTCTATCCATTTTTCAGAACTGTGTTCGTAATAAAACTGTGCCAGCCTTCATTTCATTTAAAGACTGTGTGAAAACAGCGATAACGTTTCTAACATAAAACTGTGCCGACCTTCATTTCATTTAAAGACTGTGTCTATCCATTTTTCGGAACTGTGTTCGTAATAAAACTGTGCCAGCCTTCATTTCATTTAAAGACTGTGTGAAAACAGCGATAACGTTTCTAACATAAAACTGTGCCGACCTTCATTTCATTTAAAGACTGTGTCTATCCATTTTTCGGAACTGTGTTCGTAATAAAACTGTGCCGACATTCCCTCTTAAAGACAGTATTAACTTGTGGAATACGGTATCGTCATTTCTTTCCGAGGGACCATGCCAATTCCCATCATAATCTGTTCAGAATCACGTATGATCTTAAGTGTCAGTGATAATCTTCTGAAAATTACGACGTAACAGAATTTGGACTATCGTTTATTTCAACAAGTGTGTGAATATTGTGCTCATGGTGTACAGTGCAGAGACTGTACCCGGTGAATTTAATTTTCTTTGTGAAGTGCTTAATCACTGCATCTCGGAAGGTCCTAGATTGTTTTCGTTTGTTTATTATTCCAAATACGATTGTGCTGTATGTTTTAGGCAATTCTCCTGCCCCCTTTGGGCTTTGTTGGCTGCCTGGTTGCGCCTTTAAGATTGACTTTTGGTTTTTCCATTTATTATTATTATTACTATTAATAGCTATGTTCGGCCTTTTATGGGTTAATATTTATCTTCTTTCGACGTATTTCTAAAAGTTGATTTTCTCCCTTCATCCTGCCGCCGCGCTGCTATGGCAACGTGCCTTCCCCTCTTTTCCAGCCAATTGGGCTGGCCTTCCTCCCCTCCCTCCCGGCAGGCCGCTCGCTTGTCGATTTTTTTTTTTTTAGATACGGGGGGCCCCCGTAGCCCGCTCCCCCGCCGTGACCATCGACTCAATCTACATGGCCTCCGACATGCTATTAATTTCTAAGTAGAAAAGAGATAGCTGGGTAGAGTGGGAAGTGATACAAGGAGTATCTGCCGGTTTCCGAGTCAGACTCGCTACCACGGCAAAGTTTGTATTGGTTGGATAGTGTTAAGGTATGGTATTGAAGGGTCAGGGAAAAACCACATAGGCAGAAGGAAGAAAGAGCCTACATGTAAAACCTGACATCTTTTGATAGCACATGCAAGGATGTGGGCTGGAAAAAGACCAGAGGTTATGTTAGTTAGGAACAGGTAACATGCACAAAACATAAACCAATTCCTTGCAATTTTTGTTATTATGGGGATCAGTCCTTCTTGTCACTGCCGGGTCGGCTCGGGTCTGCTAGCGTCTGGGCTTTGGGCCACAGGTTCGTCCCATTGTCCAGCAGCCAGCAGTCCCTGGTGCCAAGTCTCCTTTTGGAGAGGGGGGAATTAGAGCCAAGCCTTGCATGCAAGGGTCTATCTTCTTCCTCCTGTCGATGTCCCTCTATGCGGTGTTGTTTGAACACACTTGTCACTGCAGATCTAAAACTAAGATTATTAATAACATATGTATATACAAGTTCTCATTGGAGTGCCGGCTGTTTGCCTGCTCTCATGTCCAGCTTACAACCTAGATAGGAAAGAGATAACAGATAGATATTAGTGCTGTTTATAGGGCGCGGGCTGGTGTTCCGCTCCCATGTCTCTGTAGGGGGGCGGGGGTGGATTGACACGTCCTTGGCCGTCTGGCTGCGTTGCCGTCGTCTTCTTAAGTTGTACTTTTTGTCAATCTTCCTCGCCTGGTCCCTGGGTCTAGGACAGCTGAAACATATTTACATATTTACATAGGTGTCTGCAGTGTGTGGGTGTGTGTGGTATATAGGTGTCAGCTTGGCGGGAGTGGGTTGGCTATCGGCCCCTCGCCCACCCAACCCTGTGGCTGAACAGAATGTTTTTCGGTGTAGGATACTTTTTGTACAGATCAACGTCGTAGCGTCCGATCCCGCTTATTAACGGGTTGATCTTATTACTCCATGACTTTCTGTACATGTTTAGTGTCTGTTTACGTATTTGGTGCCTTATTGAGCTGACTTTCGCTATACTGCGTAGTTGGCGTATTGGCGTGTCGAAAGGGAGTCTGGTCGCTGCTCGTAGGCATTTATTTTGTATTAATTCCAGTTTATCCAGGTTCGTCATTGCAGTGAACCCCCACGCTGGGGCTGCGTACATGATTATTGGTCTGATTAAGGCCTTATACATGTTTATGGCTACTTCCGTTTTAATACTGGACTTTTTGTTCAGTATAGGATATAGCTGGTTAAGTCGTATGTGTGCTTTTCTTTGAATATCATTGATGTGGTGTAGCATGGTGAGCTTTCTGTCTAGGACTACTCCTAGGTATTTGACTTTGTCATGCCACACTATATCTTCGTTGAAAAGCTTTAGCGCTTTTATGTTGACTGTTTTGCGTGTGAGTCTGTTCTTCTTAGTGAACAGCACTGCTTGGCACTTGTCAACATTGACCTTGATGCGCCATTTCGTTAGCCAAGGCTCGAGAGTTCTTAGTGCTACTTGGAGCCTCTTTCGAGCGCACGCTAGTTGTGGATGTTGAACTGAGATAGCGGTGTCATCAGCGTAGAGGTGTGTGGTAGTGAGTTCTGTCGTAGGCATGTCGTTTGTATACAGGACGAAGAGGATTGGGCCGATAAGGGACCCTTGGGCTACGCCCGCTCTAATCCTGCGAGTACTTGACAGCGTGTTATGTACGTCTACTTTGAACTCTCGGCCCTCCAGATATGATTTAATAAGTCTTATATAGCCTGGGTGGAATTCGTGGTCTATTAGTTTCGCTAGTAGGCCTTCGTGCCAGACTTTGTCAAATGCTTTCTGGATATCAAGGAAAACCGTTCCTGTGTCTCTTCGTTTGTTGAGACCTATGGTGGCTTGTTCTATGAATCGAGTGAGCAGTTGTGGGGCAGAATGTGCGTTCCTAAAGCCAAACTGCTCGTTGCGAATTATACCTTTTTCCTTGATATGCCCTATTAACCTTTTCAGTAGTATTTTCTCGAATACTTTACTGAGGGCGTCCAGAAGGCTGATGGGTCTGTAGTTGTTGGGGTCTGACTTGTCTTTGACTGGTTTTCCAAATACGAGGATCCTAGCCCTTTTCCATTGTTCAGGGTAGTATTGTAGTCTGAACATTGCATTGAAGATGCTGGTAAGTAGTGTTAGGGCTTTGTGAGTTAATTTCTTAATTATTATGTTCTGGATCTCGTCTGGGCCTGGCGCCTTCTTGGAGTTAAGATGACCTATAATCCACTTAATTTCATGTATATTTGTCCTCTTAACTTCCGGCTTAGGTGCGTTTTCAAGGAATTCTGCTACCTTTGCCTCAGTTTGCCTGATGAAGGCTGGGTCAGATGGTATTTCGTTTGGGGTGAAAGCCGCCTCTATGGAGTCCGCTATGATTTCGGCTTTGTCACGGTTCTCGTATACCGGGCCGTTAGGTCCCTTGATGGTAGGGATGTTGTGTGGTTCTCGCGTGAAGTGTCTCGCTAAGTTCCACACTGGCCTGGTGTTGGTGTCGAAACGTTTGAGGTGGTTGTTCCACTTTTCCGACCTGTATTCGAGTAGTTGCTTTTGTATTTCCGTGTTTAATTCGTTTTTCATCTCGCGGTCTTCGTCTCTGTGATGTCGAGCCCAGTTACGCCTGTGACTGTTGCGCCTGCGTATTAACTCTTTAATGTGCGCTGGAATCTCGAAAAGAGGTGTTTCTCTGTGTTTGCTTAGCGGTATGCTCGCAGTTGTGGCTGTTTGAATTGCTTCTACGAGGGTTTTGACTGCTTCGTCAATTTGGGCTGTGCTGTCTATTAGCATGCCTTCGCTTCCCTGTAGGAGTGTGTCTAGCTTGCGTTCGAATTTGCCCCAGTTGGCTGCTTTATAGTTGAGCCGGCGTCTGGGGTTTTTCTCATATTCCTCTGGGTTCGCATCTAGTGTAAATATCACTGGTTGGTGCCTCGACCCCAGGTCGTTCACTACCTTAATGCTATGCCTTTGAGGAATATGTCGCAATAGGGCTATGTCAAGTATGTCGGATACGTGATCGTTCGGTGCTAGGAACGTGGGCTCACTGGGGGCTGTTACCACATAGTCCTGGGATAGCATGTGGTCATACAGCCTTGTGCCTGCTGGGTTTGGTTTCAGGCATCCCCAGGTGGCGTGTTTCGAGTTTAAGTCGCCTCCTAGCACTGTGTTTCGATTTAGCCCTAGTACTGTTTCTATGTCCTGAGTGTTAAGGCTTGTCGGTCTGGAGTATGCTGCTATTACATTTATGAGTGTTCCCTGCACTGGTAGGGCTATTCCACATGCCTCTAGCGTGACCAGCTCTGGTATGTCTACCTCCATGTGCTTGATGTCCTTCCTTACCAGGACTGCCACTCCTCCAACTTTGTTAGCCTTATCGCTTCTGTGCATTTTGTAGCCTCTTATAGTGAACTTCCTCCCCGGAGGGAGGAAGGTCTCTGTTAGGAGAGCTACGTGTATTGAGTTCGCGGCTAGGAAGGCTTCGAGTTCATATTTCCTGGACCTGACGCCCTGGCAATTCCATATTAGAACTCGAAGCTCCTGCGTGTTATTGTTATTATTATTATTATTATTATTATCTTCGTTGGGTTGTTCAGCCATCCAGGGTTAGGAGTTCGGAGATTGCATTAGCCAGGTCCCTTAGCCAGGGGTAGGGGAGCATGTTGGCCATCATAACCCCAGTGGTTATGGCTACCGACAGGTTCAGGTTCGGAAAGAAGGTTTTCAGGATTTCTTCTATCCTTTCCCTGAACGCCTTTACTGCCATGTTCCCCGCTGGCTGTTGTGCCTGTAGCTGTGTTGTTGGTGAGATTGGTGTGGTGAGAGGTGAGGGCGAGGGGGGTGGTGGTGCGGATGCCGGCTGACTATCGGCAGGTTCTCTGCGGGGGGTGGAGCTGGCCTGGGGTGGGCCTTCTAGTAGCTCGGGAAGTGCTGGCGTGGACTTAACCTGCCTTTGTTTGGTTTCTTGGGGCTGGGCCTTCTTGTTGTTCTTACTTGAGGTCTTAGCTCGGACGGTGGTGGGGGCTGGTTGGGCTGAGGGCCCGTGGTTTTGCTTGCCTACCGTCCGTACGGGCTTGAAATTTAAAATGCCTCCGCCTGATGGGCGCTGGTTGTCTGAAGGACCTTGCTTTTGGCCCTTTGTGCCTGACGGGCCTGCGAGACCTGAAGGGTCCTTTGTACCTGATGGGCCTGGGTTCTTCTTGCGTGAAGCGCCTGTGCGTGAGGGGCCTGCTTGGGCCTTAGGGTTGCCACGCTTATTACCCTTTGGCCCTTTGCCTTGATGGGCGGCTTCGTAGTCCTTGCGGCTAGGACAGTCTTTAAAGTTGGCCGCGTGTTTTCCCCCGCAGTTAGCGCACTTAGAGTACGCGGGGTCGTTGCCGTGGGGGCAGTCGCGGGACAAGTGGGAGGCGGCGCATCTGCGGCATCTGGGCTCCAGTCGGCACGCCGCCCCTGGACGGCCATGCCTCTGACACACTCCACATTGGGGGCCAGTGGCTGGGGGGCGGTATGGCTCGACCGACACCAGCATGTTCGCGAGCATCCGCATTTTCCGCAGATTGTCCGCGTCTGGGGTGTCCGCCACTGCAACTAGGAATAGGTTGCCCTTGGCTGGCCTATTCCCTGCCCGCATCCGCACAACGGAGAATGCGGGGATATCCTGAGCTTTCAATGCAAGCTGGATTTCGTCCGCATTACTTCCGTTAACGGGGGTCCTCACTACGAACCGCTTCATAGTGCTATTGGGCAATATTCTTACAAATGTAATATTCAGCCGTTTTAGCACCTCGATAGCGGTTTCGTAGCTCTCAAAGCTCGTCATGTGCAGCCGAATCGCTATATGTGCGTCTACTCTCGGCCTAGAGAAATAATATTTTCTCTCTTCATGCGGCAGCTTTTTGAGGAGCTCCGTTTCGAGTGTCTTGGTGTTGGTGGTGTATACCGTAAGGGGCGGGGGGGTTGACCCCTTACGGGTGATCTGTTTCTTTTGTTGTGGTGGTGGAGGTGGGCTCTGACGAGTCTGCCTCTTGTGTGTGGAGTGCTGGGGTTGGGTTGAGCCGATAGATGTTTCGGTGCTACTATCGACTCGGGTACTTGGCTTATTTCTCCCGCCTGCCTGGGCCTTGCGGCTCAGGGGCTGGGTTACTTTTCCTTTCCCCTTTCCCTTCCCCCTCTTCCTCCCTTTTGCCTCCCTGAAGCCGTCACCCTGGTTTCCCGGCTGGGTGGCTGGGACCTCGGGTTCGGTCACCCCGTGCTGGCTGGGTCCCTCTCCCTCGGAGCTCTCAGATTCGGCCTCCCGGGATGCGCCTGAAAGGTCGATCACCAGTGGGGCCTCGTCCGACTCCGAGTCCGAGTTTCCCGCTCGCCCGGGTGGGGGTTGGACTGTAGTTGGCGCCATCTGCCGAGTCCGTTTCCCCCTCTTATTCCTTCCCTTGTGCGCTGTTGTCTTCGCGCTCGGGTTTGCGGAACTGGGTCCCGCTTTCCCGGCGTCCGACTGGCTGACCACTGGGTTGGGTTCGAGGGTTCGGTTCGTGTTGGGGGGAGGAGTAGCCTCCATTTTGTTTTCGTGTTCCTCCTCAGCCGCTAGCTCAGTGGAGCCATACGACTGTTCCTTCCCGCGTTCGGGTTCCGGCACATCAGGGGCTAGCCCCGGTTCCCGGTCGCCCGAGCACAGCGTCACGCACTCCAGCTCCGCTTCCAGGCTTCGCCTGCTCTTATTTCGGGGGTCAGCCCTGTGGCTGGCCGGCCGATTGGGGAGCGGCTGCACTGGTACGTGCGAGCTGGCTTGTACTGACGGGGTGGTAATCGGAGATGTCGTGGTGTATGTAGTAGTGGTGGTGGTGGCGCACGCATAGTTACGCACAGCTTGCCCCGTCAGGTAAACGTTTCCCGTCAGGTTTATTTGCTGGGAGTCAGGGGTAAAGTCTGCTCCCAGCTCCTGCACATTTCGTTTCCTGCTCTCGGAGCACGCTAGGCGCTGAGTCACCTCCAGCTCCCGCTCGGCCGGGTCATTGACCCGAGCGAGGACTGGTAGCGACAAGCTATGCGCGCTTGTAGCATTCCACCCTGCAGACAAGTGCAATATATTATTATTAAACAATATATTGCCAGTTGGGGTATTTGGCGGGGGGCGGCGCTGTGATAACTGCTCTATGCCCTCCGCTGATGTACTGACGGCCGTAGAGTGGTCAGAGTGCCGTAATAACGACAGCTCCTCACTCTCCGTCATTTCTAGAAGTTCTCGGAGTTTTGTCTGTGTGGTTCCAGGCTTGCCGACAAATTGCTCTTTCCGAAGCGTGACATTGCTCTTTTCTGAATAACAAGCCTGGTTCCGTGTGTGTAGCTGTTGGGACATACGAATTCGAGCTAGTAGACGCGGGATGATCCGTTGTTAAGCGGGTCCCTGGCCTACAGATTCCCTATCTAACCCTAGGTACCGAGAGGCGGTAACCGGCTGGGACAGGTAGTGTATTCTCTCGAAGTTCTCGGTGAAAGGAGTCGCTTGTCGAGCTACGGACAGAGGTGAGGGACTGGACTTGCCTGATAGCCAGCAGCGGCAGATGTACTCGGTGCCTTGAGTTGTGGCGGCTAGTCCGTTTGGGTTTCGAACCCTGTCTTGTCCTCGGTGTGGAGGTAAGCTCTTCTACTAGATAAAACTGAAGTACTAGCGCGGGGTAGAACGAAGGGAGGATGTCACTATTGGGACTCCGAAATATTCAGTCCTACGATATGAGTGTAACCCAGTGCCTTTTAATGTTATTGTATACGGGCAGGCACCTTCAAAATTAGCTGCCACCTCCATCGTCATTGGTTAAGGATAATAGATTCTCTGCTATTGTATGTACTGAGTGCTTTTGAACGGAGGGCAGTTGAATGGTTAAATTTTGTTTTTAATGTTCTGGCTCAATGCCCAGTATGAATGTACTTAGTTCACAGCCTGAGGCTGTTTTGAGATTTAAACTATATTGTACGTGTTAACACGCTAAAAGGAAAACCCACTAAGGGGATTTGTATTGAAAATAAATGTGGTTATTTGCTAAAAGGACTGTTAACTTGAAACAGGCCCAGGCCCGTGCGCTTTTTCCTTCATTCCTTCCCCTGTGGGGATGTTTGTAAACCTACGCAGGGGTACAACGATAATTCCTTCCATCTTATTCTCATGGAACTGTGACTCTGACTTTATCCTTGTTGCTAAAGTGCGTTCAACATCATTGACTGTGGGAACTATTTCGGTGTGCTTCGCCTTAGAAAGGTGTCACGCCAGAGTCCCATGACGTCCGATGCGGAAGCTCCACATTTCCCCGTTCCTGCCTCAGGTTCGAGTCGCCATCAACGCTAATACAGAGAAAACACCAACGACGGAAGACAACGCCGACGCCGACCGCAAGACGACGTCCCCTCCACGCCTTCAAGGACAACCCCACGATTCAGCTGTAAAAGGTGACATAATTCTTTGCATATCTATTGAATAAACTGAAGGATCCACTTTAATAATTTTTTTTTCACTACCCTTCTCTCTCACTCTCTTAGCATGGGCCATACACGCCTTGTCGTTTCTCATGCTCTCCGATGAACTGAAGTACGGGTGTTCCTGTTTCAATATATAAAGCAACATAACATATCAAATACTCGGTAGAAATTAATGAAAGTGCGGTTACATGTTGCCAGATGTCTCCCACACGTGCATAGAAACCTGGTGTGAGGTCAGTGGGACAAAAGCACAGTGATCGCTATCGCCAGCAACACAATTTAAAGAAATGTATTCCACGTTTTAGTCCACATTCCTGGTATGTTACGCGGTCGATGACCGCCCGGTAGAGTTCAGTGCCTATTCCCATTTCCCTTACACAACTTAGCACTCAGCACTCCCGCACACACGTCCGTTTCGCTTGCAGGGTTCCAATCGACTACAACAACAATTACACTACCCTTCATTAAACAATATTGGTTGCGGTTACCATACACATCACAATGACAGTCTGGAAAAGAAATAGGACTCTCCCAATACACTGCTATACAAAACTTATGTCGAAAGTAACTTTCACATGTTGTGTCACCGCCAAGTAACATAGCTTGATGAAACTAAAACTATACATAGGAAGAACTGCTACAGCATGGTACGGTAGGCAACTGAAGGGAATGTGCGATGAGACGAACAGAAGTGACACTTTTATTCTGATACAATACATTACACGCAAGTCACTGCGGCTCCTGATAGTTCCCTGGGCATCCTAAAACAGGGGACAAGGTTCTTAAAAGGGCGTGTGATCACTACGGACAGCGATGCATGCTCTGCAACGTGTTCCCATGCTGGCCACATGATTGGTAAGGAGTTCGATGCGGTCGTGCATTGTCATCCATAAAAATAAAGTCAAGGCCGAATGCCTCCCAGAAAAGACGCACATGGGAATGGAGTACACTGTCAAAATAATGTTGACCGGTGAGTGTACTCCGTTCAAAGGTCTCGAGGTCGATACGCCCATGCAACATTATGCCTCCCCACACTATAATACTTCGGCCACCAAAATGATCATGTTCGACAATGTTCCTGGGTGCGTTACGTGTTCCCACCTCTCGCCAGATGGGAGAACGTCTGGAATCACTACTCAGACTGAATCTGCTCTCATGTGAGAATAGCACGCGACCCCACTCCTCGTCGGTCCAGACCTGATGCTCTTGATACCATCGCAAACGATGCCGCCGATGTGCAGGTGTCAAGGGAACACAATATAATGGTCATCAGGCAAACAGACCACCCCCATAGAGTCACCGTGCCACTGTGGAGCGTGAGATTGGGTGCATTGTAGTCCTGATAAATGTGGTTGGATTTGCACTCGTTGTTTGACGTGTGTCTCTTCTTGCCTGTTGCACAATGTAGCAGTCATCTGCTGCTGTAGTTGACCATGGTCGACCCTCTCCCCTTCTTCGGGCAGCAGTGCCTGTGGTTCAGAATGCTCTCCATGCATGTGAAACAATGCATGGTGTTGGAGCAGCACACACGAGAACTGGAAATACAGATCTGAAGATCAACGCTTGTTGAACGTAGCAGATGCCTCATCATTTATGGAATTAGAGAGAATTGTGGCGAGAGTAAATTGTCATTATTATCTTCTGTGTTGGAAGTGGCTACGGCAGGCGTGAAAGTGACGTGCAGAGAATTGGAAGGACTCAAGGATGTAGTCTGATTAAGTTGCAAATGCTTAACATCTGATGTTGTTCTGAAGATGGATTTCCAGGTTTTTCTCATGTGCACACCAGGCATGTGCTGCGGCTGTACCTTACTTAAGGCCACGACCGCTTCTTTCCCACTCCTTGGATGAATGGTCAGCGTGGCAACCTTCGGTTCAGAGAATCTGGGTTCTACTCGCGGCCGTGTCGGGGATGTTATCCGCATCTATTTGATTCCTTTCACTCAGGGTCAGGGTGTTCGTTTTCTCTAGTTGTTTAACATCGTTCTAACACCTGGAAGGTTTCAAGCAACACTAAGGTGAGAACAGGGTAGGTTTGGGAAGGAGGCAGCCGTAGCCTTAATTAACCTACAGCCTGGCGTGAAAATTAGAAAACAAGGAGATCAGGGTTTCCAATGGTATTTGTGACTGAAGGTATCAGTTTCTAAATAATACGCGCGGGAGAACAATGCTGTTCTCGAAGTGAGCGAGCAGGAGCCCAGGCAGGTTGGCGGGGATACTCAGGGATTAAGCTTATGAAACCGCTGCCTGCCGGAGTGACTACACATCTCCTTGATCGCAAATATCTTGTAGCGGGCACGCTGGTGTCCAGACATTTGCGGTCACCACAAAATCACGGACATGTGCGGTCACTGAGATATACTTGTGTACACTCACAGTAATTTCCCAGCAGTCACAGGAGATTTGCGGTCCCTGCAACAGGGGGTGGGCCTCATTAGCATAATCTCAGGGTATCCCCACTAACCTGCCTGGGTTCCTCCTCGTTCGTTATAGATGAACATTTTTCTCTCGCGCGCATTATTTACAGACTGATACCTTTAGCCACAAATACCATTCTATATCGAAACTTCCTGGTGTAGGTATTTATTGTTGTGTGTTGTAACGGATTGACACTTACTAATAATCGTTGTGCACAATGGAATGGTTAAATGTACAGAAAGTACAGGGAAAGTCAATATGAAACCGTCACCTGGGTGTGCCTGAAGGAGAACAAGTTATGCCATGTTTTTTGGAAACATGTAATTCTATAATTTATAAACAAAGTATAAAACATTCCAATGCATATTTTGTTGAAAGTTGGATTAGATCAGATGACTGATTTTTGAGTAACAGTGTCTTGAAATTGACGCATACTTGAAACACGTTTAAAAACGGGCATATTTTGCGTTTCACCTGCGATAAAAATATTAAAATAATTACAAATTCAAAACCTAACGTAAAATAAAACTTAAAATGAACAACCTCCAAACTTTCGTACATATAATAATTAGGTCGACGGGAAATTATATGTTTCAAAATGATGATTTCCATCACACTTTATCCAGAATGTTAATCTTGATGGGGCGAGAAGGAGCCCCGGCAGGTTAGTGGGGATACCCTGAGATTAAAGAAATGAGGCCCACCCCGTGCTGCAGTGACTGCAAACCTCCTGTGACTGCTGGGGAATTTCTGTGACTGGGCACAAGTATATCTCAGTGACCCACAAATGTCCGGTGACCGGCACTCTACCCTGGACAGCGGGGCCGGCTAACTATTGTATTACCTTACTGTATATGAACGTAACGTTTTTTATAACTTCTTGCCCGTACCGTGACAGTATCTACGGAATGTCCGAAAAATAAACTGAATCCTAATATTCTGAAAATCTGTATCAAGTAACACTAACCCTATTACTATTTTCTTCTCATGAATTATTCAGAAACGGGTAAAATTCAGCTTCTTGGAGGATTTTCTTCGGAACATTGGACAACTAACTCCAGATCATGAAGAATGTTAGGTTTCCATATCTGTGTTTGTGCGACGTTATACTAGTAGGTTGGCGGGTGCAGAGACGATGTGGCCACGGCTGGTGCGCTGCTCTACAACTCTGCATTCCGACCGACCAACCTGGCAGAGGACCGGTGGCCACAGCTCAACCATGACTGTATAGCTCTGCATTCGGGAGATGGAGAGCAGGTGGTCACCACCGTCAGCTGTCTTGAGAATGGTTTTACGTGGTTTTCCATTCCGCTACACTAAGGTAAATGTCCGGGCACATCCTTTTACAGGCCCTGGCCGCTTTCCCCCATATCCTTCTCCGCATCACCTTCATCGTAAAAATAAATTCTCCTGAATTGAGAGAGGTCATCACTCTCTAATAATTAAGAATGGCCGTGCGGTTAGGGGCGCGCAGCTGTGAGCTCGCATCCGGGAGATAGTGGGTTCGAGCCCCACTGTCTGCAGGCCTGAAGATGGTTTTCCGTGGTTTCCCATTTTCACGCAAGACAAATGATGGGGCTGTACCTTAATGAAGGCCACGGCCGATTCCTTCCTACTCGTAGCCCTTTCCTATCCCATCGTCGCCTTAAGACCTATCAGTGTCGGTGCGACGTTAAGCCAATTGTAATTAATAATGTTATTGTTTATTACATCCCACTAACTAGGTAATTTTTGACGGTTTCCGGAGACAACGAGGTGCCGGAATTTTGTCCCACACAAATTCTTTTACGTGCTAGTAAATTTGTGGACACGAGGCTGATGTAATTGAGCACCTTCAAATACCACCGGTCTGAGCCAGGATCGAACCTGCCAGTTGGGGTCAGCATCACAACCGGCTGAGCCACTCAGCCCGACATGCCACCCTGTAAGAGGACTGTCCTACTCCTTCGGGGTAGAGAGTGAAGACTTGAATATTTAGTTATACTAATAGAAAAATAAAAATACATTTTGTAGACACTGTGTTACACTGGAGATATTTACTGACAGTCTACAGAGCATGCCTTTTGGATATGAAACAATAATTTATTGCCCCTTGTTAGTAGATTGTACAGTACAACTGAACAGTCGGCTATTTAACTTAAACATATAAAGTGCAGTAAAATTTCGATCATAAATCTGAACTTAACTGCTCACCACATTTATTGTAATGTCTGGCTATTGTAGGCATGTACTGTTATTACTTGATAGCGTATTAATTGTCCTCACGAAGGTGTGTTAAGACCTAATCCCGTGCGGAACGGAAATATGACTCATTTGACTATATTCCACTGAAGTTACTCTTTACGACACAATCTATGAATGAGGGTGTTATAAAAGTACGTCCGATAATACATACTCTAAAGCTTGTTTCTTTTGTTGTCCAATCTTATCATTGAAATGGAAATTAAACTTTTAACTGGCACATTATCTACGACAATACCAGCTTTGTTCTTTACCTATTGTTATTGGTGAAACTAATTTATGTCTCCACTTCAAGATAGTGAAAGGCAATTTTCTCTTCCCTTCATCTCTTTTCTCTCCTCCGTTTTGTTCCCCATTGAGAAATCACAACCACTACTCTGTGCTGACATGCAAATTCATTTAAGTATCGCATAGCACATAGCAGATGAAAGCGTATCAAGTTAATGATCATAGGATACCTACTACATTTTTAGTGTATGGCCAGGGAAAGAGGATATCTTTCCCTGCTGTGGACAAAGAGGATATAGTCAGCCGTTCCACTTGGTGGACACGGCTTTTTAAATTGCATTTGTAATGGTACGCTTTACATTAGTACGGTATAGCTGGCTGCTGGTGTTTTAATACCGTAAGCCATTAATGTGGCCATCCCAGCTGGGAAATAAAATCACTTTGTCCGTCTGTATGTTCACTCCACGAAGTTAAATAGAGTATTAATAGAAGGTTGTACGAACTACCTCTGTGTACTGAATGGATTGTTTGAAAGATCAATAAGTTCTCTGCTGCTAATAGTTTGTTTATGAGTCCATTCATGACTCGTAGAGAGGATAAACCAACATTATCGTTGACATCGATGTAACTGCTTATTCTAGGGAACTGGAAATTACATGATCCCTCCGTGGATCACTCATGAAATGTTGGCTTCTGGATCCCAGGTTTGTAGATTCAGATCCGACAGAGGTAGTTGGATTTTTGAAATACAGGCCTTAAAGTTCTTCCGACACCACCATTTGGTAATACAAACAGTGTTCAGCCTACAAAATTAAATATCCTCTTAATTTAAAAACTGGGGATGTCGCAGGATTTTATCCTGTAAGAAAAATTAAAATATTAGTATAGTTTAATAGTATGCTGTAAATAAACTTAATACCTTGAATATGAACGTACGAGGGTTGTAAATAAAGTGATCATCATCATCATCATCATCTGTTTACCCTCCAGGTTCGGTTTTTCCCTCGGACTTAGCGGGGGATCCCACCTCTACCGCCTCAAGGGCAGTGTCCTGGAGCTTCAGACTCTTGGTCGGGGGATACAACTGGGGAGTATGACCAGTACCTCGCCCAGGCGGCCTCACCTGCTATGCTGAACAGGGGCCTTGTGGAGGGATGGGAAGATTGGAAGGGATAGGCAAGGAAGAGGGAAGGAAGCGGCCGTGGCCTTAAGTTAGGTACCATCCCGGCATTCGCCTGGAGGAGAAGTGGGAAACCACGGAACACAACTTCGAGGATGGCTGAGGTGGGAATCGAACCCACCTCTACTCAGTTGACCTCCCGAGGCTGAGTGGACCCCGTTCCAGCCCTCGTACCACTTTTCAAATTTCGTGGCAGAGCCGGGAATC
The DNA here is from genome assembly GCF_040414725.1 of Anabrus simplex. Taxonomy (NCBI): domain Eukaryota; kingdom Metazoa; phylum Arthropoda; class Insecta; order Orthoptera; family Tettigoniidae; genus Anabrus; species Anabrus simplex. Next base: position 339,593,211 of record NC_090268.1, on the reverse strand, counting down.
GAATCCGGGCCTCCGGGGGTGGCAGCTAATCACGCTAACCACTACACCACAGAGGCGGACAAATAAAGTGATACAACGCAATATTTAATGAACTTATGAGTACAATTGCATTACACTCCTTCAGTATAGTCACCCGCAAAGTCTATTAACTTTTGCCAATGTGAAGCCGTTCGCAACCGTTGGCAAGGCGTTCATGTTGATGACAGCGACGGAGCGCCCCACTGCGTGGAGTACATTCGCTACGTTAGGAAATCGGCGGCTTCGGAGGGGTTCCATGAACTTCGGAAACAGGTCGAAATCACAAGGACTCATGTCTGGTGAGTACGGAGGGTGTTCCAAGACCTCCCAATGCCACCGTTCAATACGAGCGTGCGTTGACATGCCAGGCAACAGAGCGATCGTCTCGCAATAAACGTGGCCGTTTGTGTCGCATAGCCTGACGCAGATGTCGCTCCAGAAGTCGGCAATAATAGTCACTGTTTGAAGATTTGTCCTTCAGGCACAGCTTGCGTAATAATAACAACACCCTCGTAGTCGTATGACACAATCAATATTAGCTTCGCCCGACTGGGTTGCTGTCGAAATTTCAGTGGACGTGGCGAACCTGCGTGACGCCATTCATTCGATAGACACCTTATATTCATGCTCATAGGCTCGTGCGCACGTTTCATTAAAGGCGACAATACGCTACAGAAACGCGTCTCCTTCGTTGTGGAATCTGTCCAGGTGGATGCTAACCAGTGCATAACGGTGTCATTTCTGAACGTCGTTGAGTTGATGTGGAATCCAGCGGGACGCAATTTTCCTCACGTTAAGACATTTCGTCAGTACGAGTATGTGCCACACCGTTTGATGACTGAGACCAACCTCTACGGATAATTCGCACACAGTGCATCGATGGTCTGCGGAAACGAGACCACTCACTATATAAATCAGTCTGATCTTGAGGAATGTACGGCCGACCTGTGCGGTGCAAATCCGCAGTCTCATTCCGACTCGCACGAAACGCCTTGACTCATCGCACAACCGCCCTTTACGGTAATGCATTCTCTCCACAGATTTCACGTAATCCTCGATAACATTCTGGTGCATTTTTGCCACGGGCAACCTCTATTTGAGTGGTGAAATTGACACTCTTCACTTCAACGTCATTGAGCAACAACACTCCCAACTGGGTGCCCGTCAATTGCACACTGCACATTGACAACAGAGCCACCTGACCGCTCCCATATGCTATTTGCGTATGCCCGATTTCCTGCGAGTGTCTGGAATACGTTGCCATCAACTTAATTTACAGCCCTCGTATCTTGTCACCAGTTCCATAAGGTGCCACAAGATGGCTTATAACCTTAATTTTACTTTTCGAATTCTTAGACATATTTCTGTCAAAGTGCGAGGGTGCCAGCACGTTACGTTGCATTGCACCCACTGACAACAAGAAGCGGGAAACGTGCTTGGAGAAACAGGAAATTTGTCACTTATATAACATTATTGTTTCCCTCTTATTTATTTCGAGATGGAAAGTGATGAAGAATGTGATTTAGAGCAGGGCCTCTCAAACGCTCAAAATCTCACGCGTGCAAACTGAAGCGCAGATGTCCTGTGCGCAGTGCATTGCTCCCACTCGGCTCGGCTCGGACCAGCGCTTCGCCTCGGAGCTACTCGGCTAAGCTCGGCTCAACTCTGCTCGGATTTAGAGCGCTACGGAGCAAGTGAGGAAGGGGTAGACAGGCGGAGCGAGCGAGACAGGCGTGGGGAAAGCGAGAGACAGCGCTATTACTCCAAATCGAGGAGTGGGGGTCTGCACTCTGGTCAACCAAGCGAAGTCGTCTTTTGCACCTTGCAACGCGCAATTCACTGGTGCATGCACCCTGAGAGGTCCTGGTTTAGAGTGTAATGGATCCGAGACATGTTACTGGCAGTTGTCGTCCTCGGAGGACGAAAGTGATTCCGACTTTAGTTTTTCGACCATCTGAGTGTAGCAGGAAATGTGCATGAATGCAAGACTGTTTAGCACTGTCTTTGGATTTGACTCCCGTAGGCGACCTGCGCGTCGTTATGAGGATGAAATGATGATGAAGACGGAACATGCACCCAGTCCCCGTGCAGGAGAATTAACCAATTATGGTTAAATTTCCCGACCTTGCTGGGAATCGAAACCAGGATCCCCTGTGACCAAAGGCCAGCACGCTAACCATTTAGCCATGGAACCGAGCAAAGTAAAGTCATGTCCTCATCCCGAGGTGGTGCAGCTCTTTTCAAGCACCCTCCCCTCCCCCACACGATGGAGGTGATCTTCATGTACCATTTCAACCACATACCAGCCCTCCTGCCATTTTTAAATTTCTGGCGGTACCAGGAATTTAACTCCGGCCCCCAAGGACGGCAACTAATAATGCTAACCATTACACTACGGAGGTTACTGCGATGATGGTGTAGGAAAGGGAAGGACTAGGGATGGGAAGGAAGCGATCGTGGCTTTAATCAAGGTACAGTCACAGCATTTTCCTGGCGTGAAAAGTGGAAACATCGTGCAAGTGGCCGCGCTGTTAGGGGAGCGCAGATATGAACTTGCATTCGGGAGACGGTGGGTTCGAACATCAATGTCGGCAGCTCTTTCATATCCCATCGTCACCATAAGACGTCGGTGCAACGTAAAGCCAATTGCGAAAAAAATTATTATTATTATTATTATTATTATTATTATTATTATTATTATTATTATTATTATTATTATTATTGTACATCTCCCTGGATGATTGGTCAGCGTCGCGGCCTTCAGTTCGGAGAATCGGGAATCTAATCGCGGCCGTGCCGGGAAGTTATCCGCATCTGTTTAATTCATTTTACTCAGGATCTGACCGAGTGAGTTGGCCGTCCGGTTAGAGGCGCGCAGCTGTGAGCTTGCATTTAGGAGATAGTGGGTTCGAACCCCACTGTGGGCAACCCGGAATATATTTTTCCGTGGTTTTCCATTTTCACACCAGGCAAAGGCTCACGGGCTCATCGCCCTGTCTATTAGAAGAGGTGACTTCCAGGAGATCTCGGCTTAGGAGCGTGGATTAGCACCCATAGGGCCCTTAAGCTGTGTCTAACATTGCTTCCACTTACTCGTGCCACGTTACTAGATACTAGATATTTCTTATTCTTACTTACGTCCCGGCACTTCAAACTCTTGCTGGACTAAATTCTGGGAGTACAAAGCCGGATGCTCTTCCTATGCTACGTGATTTTGCAGTGGCAAATTCTGTCCTAGCATTTACCAGGATTGCAACTTCGGCTGGTAAGCAAACAGCTGGGTCCTTTTCCCACTCCTGATGGTGTCGTAGGTGCGAACTCTGTCGCACATGTGGACTTGGCCCTGTTTCACGGAAGGATGTTCTACCTGACAACATCCTTCTGTAGAGGGATGTATTTATAATTACGAATTCCTGTGGTGGTTGGTTTTGTAGTACGTTTAGTGTGTGTGTGTGTGTGTGTGTGTGTGTGTGTGTGTGTGTGTGTGTGTGTGTGTGTGTGTGAAAAGTTGTCCATCATGACAAACACAAACACAAAGTGCCGAGCGAATTGGCTGCGAAGTTCGCGTCAGGTAGCTGTGAGATGGCTTCAAGAAGATGATCGATTCGAACCCCATCATTGGAAACCCTGATCTCCTTGGTTTCTAAGTTACACAGTAGGCTGTACGTTATTTAAAGCTACGGCTACTTCCTTCCCAATCCTACCTAATCCTACCTAGTGTCGTTTAAAATCTTCCAGGTGACAGAAAGGTGTTAAACAACTAGAGAAAACAAACACCCAGACCCTGAGTTTTTCTTTTATTTTTACAATTTGCTTTACGTCGCACGACACAGATATATCTTGTGGCAACGATGGGACAGGAAAGAACTAGGAGTGGGAAGGGAACAGCCGTGGCCTTAATTAACGTACAGCCCCAGCATTTGCCTGGAGTGAAAATGCAAAACCCGGAAAACCATCTTGAGGGCTGCCGACAGTGGGGTTCGAACCCACTATCTATCGAATAATAATAATAATAATAATAATAATAATAATAATAATAATAATAATAATAATAATAATGTCCGACTCGTTAGCTGAACGGTCAGCGTACTGGCCTTCGGTTCAGAGGGTCCCGGGTTCGATTCCCGGCCGGGTCGGGGATTTTAACCTTAATTGATTAATTCCAATGGCACGGGGGCTGGGTGTATGTGCTGTCTTCATCATCATTTCATCCTCATCACGACGCGCAAGTCGCCTACGAGGGTCAAATAGAAAGACCTGCACCTGGCGAGCCGAACCCGTCCTGGGATATCCTGGCACTAAAAGCCATACGACATTTCATAATAATAACAATAATAATAATAATAATAATAATAATAATAATAATAATAATAATAATAATAATAATAACAACCTTCGAGGCTGCCGACAGTGCGGTTCGAACTCACTATCTCCTAAATTCAAGCTCACAGCTGCGCGCCTCTAAACGCACGGCCAACTCGCTCGGTGAGATCCTGAGTGAAATGAATTAAACAAATGCGGATAACTTCCCTGGCACGGCCGCGTGTATAACCCAGATTCTCTGAACCGAAGGCCGCGACGCTGACGAATCATCAAAGGAGATGGACAATAGTAATACTATTTTTTTTTGCAATTGGCTTTACGTCGCACCGATGCCTTCTGGCGACGATGGGATAGGAAAGGGCTAGAAGTGGAAGGAAGCGGCCGTGGCCTTAATTAAGATACAGCCCCAGCATTTGCTTGGTGTGAAAATGGGAAACCACTGAAACCCATCTTCAGGGCTGTTGACAATGGGGTTCGAATCCACTATCTCTCGAATAATAATAATAATAATAATAATAATAATAATAATAATAATAATAATAATAATAATAATAATAATAAATAATAATAATAATAAATAATAAATTTCGCAATAATAAAGGAATTTTGTTGAAACTGTCCACTTGACGCCATTCAGTACTCACTGGAGACGTATTTCTGTGGTCTTAGTAGTAACATTAAGATCTGTGTGATTAACAGGCATCAGATAATCCTCCCTACACCAATGTATACAGCAGCAAATGGAGCGGAACGCGTGCCTAATGTGCGTCCAGTATAATGACTTATGTTGGCAAATGATTCAGACTACACTGTGAAGTTAAAGACACGAATATCTAAGCATGTCCCATTCCAAGTGAGGTGAGATTTCTTCCATCCTGGACATATAGCTCTGCAATACTTATATAACTGAATACTTCTTGCTTTACACATTCTTCAGAAGTAAATAAACATTTACCTTGAAATGACAATTTCGTTTGCGCTATTTAAACTACATTCGCCGTGAGCTTGCACCCGGGAGATAGTAGGTTCGAATCCCACTATCGGCAGCCCTGAAGATGGTTTTCCGTGCTTTCCCATTTTCACACCAGGCAAATGCTGGGGCTGTACCTTAATTAAGGCCACGGCCGCTTCCTTCCAATTCCTAGGCCTTTCCTATCCCATCGTCGCTATAAGACCTATCTGTGTCGGTGCGACGTAAAGCCAATCAGGCAAAATCGCCGTGAGAATTGAGCTACTCATCCCACCGACACACCAGGTTGAAGATCCCCGAGTGGTAAAACACCGTGTCCTGCTACGTGAAGAAGTCCGTAACTGTCTGCTGCACATCCTCGTCCTACAAGAAGCATCGACACTTCAAGGCGCTACCGGAGCTGATGTCGATATCCATTGCTAGCGTACGAATGGTTATGCGCCGTTCCTCCCTAATCGCCTCATCCATCGCCCGCTTGTTGTTGTCCGTAATTAATGTGGCTGGCCTTCCAGTTCGACCAACGTGACCCGCACGGAACTTGGTGTACCATTCCACAACTGTGGTTTTCGACAGATACGCTGTCCAATACACAATCTTCATTCTCCGAACGATGTCCATCGGTGTTTGTACTTCAGCAGCCAAGAACAGAATAACAGTAGGTTGGCCCTCTTTCGACGCATTTGGTAATAATGTCGCCATAGTCCATGTGGCTGTATTTAACGTACGCACCTCGGCGCGACACGACTGCTACATTAATCCATTTGCCTACATATCTGTGCTTATATACCCGCGCTACGTTGCATGCCTGCACCTCGCCCTCAAATGGAAACTTTTTGAGCACGCCTTATACTTTTGAATTCTTCACTGCTAGGTGAAATATAGCTCAATGTAAGTGCTCTATGAACTACATTTTCGATTGGTGCAAGTATTTACCCTAGAACTCCGAAGTTAGTTTTTGTAAGATGACTCCGAAAGGGGGATCCGTCGAACTCACTACACAAAATGATTTTAAGGAAAGAAAATTAAAATTAAAATGTGTCTGTGGTGGAAGAATTCTGAATCCGGACAAGGTACCTTCAGTCGATTGGTGAAGCCTACCTTTAGACTCGTCGCTAAAAGCAGTGGTATTATAGAGAAGATTGCCTTAGACGTAGAGGGAAGGTTAATGGGAAGAGATCTAGAAGGTACCTCCAATTCTATGGGTGGCCGAACTACTGCCTCTGATAGGAATATCTCCCCTTGAGGTTACTCAAATCGCACTAGATCGCCAGACCAGATTTTATCAAATCAGAAGTGGCAGTAAAGCATGGGACACTATCATCCATGGCTGAATGGTTAGCGTGCTGGCCTTTGATCTCAGGGGTTCCGGGTTCGATTCCCAGCAGGGTCGGGAATTTCAGCCACCATTGGTTAATTCCGCTGGCACGGGGGCTGGGTGTACGTGTTGTAGTCATCATTTCATTCTCATCACGACGCGCAGGGCTCTTATGGGAGTCAAATCAAAAGATCTGCACCTGGTGAGCCTAACATGTCCTCGGACACTCCTGGCATCAAAGGACATTCGCCATTTCATTTCATTTTATGCTCTGTCAAGGGTGGGTAGAATTGCGATTAAAAATACCACTGCCTTCTACGACACAATACCAAGCTTTACATCAAAAACTGCAGCTTAAAAGAGGGAATATATGGATAGATTTTTACCAAACAGATGGCAAGAAGACGTCAGAATGGATGAATTCTGACTACGCACCGCGGCATACTATAACACGCTTCTTATTAAATGTCCATTAAACCATTTGAAATGGCGGGCAAAACAATATGACTACAATAGGCTTATCAAGAGGAGTTATCAGACCTATTTATAACGAATGCTGCGAAGTAGCACTGGTCCTCTAGTATATATTTATGTACGATTGTACCTCATTCTTATATTGAGCCCTGAGCCTTCATTGGGCTGCATTTCAATAATGTCGTCATATTAGACTGGAGTAATGGAGCAATATAAACTAGATATAGCCGTAGATTGTCGATACAGTGCCCATCACTGAAGCTTCCTTTAAATGAAAGCATTTTTGGCATAGGTACGTGTATCTCTTGTTAGATACAACGACAATGAACAGCTATGCACCCCTTGCCGGGTATATCGTTTCGAGTTTGTTTTTCACGAGGTAACTATACATAGAGGGCCTCGTAATCAGCAATTCAAATCAAGAGAGAATGGGCTGGAGGAAGGGGGATGTATGCTGTATGAACTTAATTTGCTATAACAAGCATTCTGCCGGCTCGCCGTAAATGTAAGCTGCTGTCCAAGCTAACAGTATAATCAGAGGCCTAATCATGAGAAATTCCGTGGACAATATGCGTTATCTCTTTGAGCATTTCATTTTACAATTTCAAATTTTTTCTACATGTTTTCGACGTTTATTGAAAAAAATCCAAGTCTCTAATCAGTGACGTATATTAAATAGCTGTAGGGTAGGAAGGGGGAACATGGATATACATAAGAGAATGGAGTTCATAGTTTTCGGTATTACATTATTTAAGAATTGGCGTTGTGCTGAATGCAGAAAGAAAATGACACTAGCAGTAACGCAAAAAAAAAAAAAAAGCGATGACTTGGCGGACATCAACAAAAAATTAAGAATAGTTGTGAACTTGAAAGATGCAGTGAATGAAATGAAGGAAGAACTGAGGGAAAGTGTTAAAAGTCAGAAGTTCATTTGTGAACAGTATGAGGACATTAGGCAGGAATGCAGAGCATGGTTAAACAGATAAAGGAGTTGGAAAAGAAAGTGGAGTGTTTAACAGATGCATGCAAAGAAAAGGATGATATAATTCATGAACAGGAAATTAGAATACAAGAACTTGAACAATATTCCAGAAATAGAAACCTTTTGCTACATGGTATTGCAGAGAAAGACGAGGAACATGTTGAAGAAATAACATGCAGAATTGCAGCCGAGCTGAATGTTCCTCCGTGTAAAACTGAAATAGATGCAGCACACAGAGTTCCAACCAGGAAAGAAGGAGTACCCAAACCCATCATAATTCAGCTACCAAGGAAGAAGAGAGACTTAATGCTCGCAAGAAGAAAAAGCAAGACCATCCTTAACTCCAAAGTTATTGGACCAACTGAAGGAGGAAAGGTACTTGTCATGGAGCAACTGTCCCCTTACATTGCTAATCTTCGCTGGGAGGCATGGAGACAGGCGGACATCAAAGGATGGAAGTGCGTATGGGTGAAGCAGCGAAAGCTGTTCGCTAGAAAGGAAGAGAAAACTACCCCGGTAAGAATTCTTTCAAAGAAAAGACATTGAAAAAATCCAGTAACTGGCTGAAAGTATCAATATTTAATTTTACTCTAGTGTACCTTACATTTACTTAAGGATGTTAGTTACATTGATAGTTGTAATTTATTACTAGACTCAAAAGTATACAATAATTGTGATGAATGGCTACAGATGACAAAGAAACAAGAAAATGAAATGTCTCTACTTCATATGAATATAAGATCAATTAGAAAATATTGGGATCAGATGGTTGTAATATTAAGACACAGCAGGCCACTGGTAGATGTGCTTAATATTTAGCGAAATAAATGTAAATAATGAAATGGAAATTGAGCAGTATGAGTTATAAGGATATAGTATGCATTATTCAATAATAAATGTTTCTGGGGGTGGAGGAATAGTAATTTTTGTCAAGGAAGTGTTCATATTTAAAGAAAACAAATTTATAACAAATCAGTTTGAAAATTTATCAGGGGAAGTTTGGATTAATGGAACACTATATGGAATCATTATGGCAGTGACTATAATCCAAAGGATTTTGTGGAGGAGTTAGATATTCATTTACAAATTATGAATACCAGAAACTTAATAATTATTGGGTACATGAACATAGATATTCTGAAAGACAGCAGAGTCACATCCTTGTACAAAAATGTGTTAGCAGATCATAAGTTAGTTCACTGCATTAACAAGTTCACAAGGGAAGAGTATGTAAATAGAAAACTAACACAATCCTGCATTGACCATGCATTGATTAGGAATGGGAAAAATGTAAGATATTCTTCTGTAATTCAGACTAACGTTTCTGATCATTATATAATAACTGTACAGATATCACATGATACTAGGTGTAATAAATATGTTCCACGTGAAAAAAGTTATAGATAACATACCGGAAAGGGTGAGTAAATCCATGTTAAGAACAGAAATAGAAATTATTGGAAAATAAATAAATGAGAATATGAGTTCAGATGATATATACATGAAGATTTGCATGCAGTTAACAAGGCAACTAATGAGACAAAGGATGCAAAAAACCAGAAGAAAAGGAAGGACACTCAACCGTGGCTGACGGGTGCTATAATAGAAAAAATCAAAGAAAGGGACAGACTTTTCAAAAGATGGAAAAATGCATCAAATTTAAATCCAGAAAATAAGGAAAATTTAAGAAGGTTATATAAAAGAATGAGGAATGATATAATAGCTGATATTCATAAAGCAAAAAAGAAAGTATTACAGATTGCACTTTGAAAGTTGTAGAGGGGACATGAAGAAAACTTGGAAAGTATTAAATGATGTGCTAAAGACTAAACAGACATGGACAATAGAAGAAACAGTAAGACATTATTTAGGAAGGCAAGACTCACTAGAAAATATAGTTGATAACTTTTCAAAAACATTTTCAGAACAGCTAGAAAAGGTAGTATATGAATGTAGGGTACAACGAAGACCATTAACTAATACAGAGAGACTTTCATCATTTTACCTGCCACTAGCAAGTACAGCAGATATAGCAAACATAATTGAAGGAATGGACATAGATAAATCACCAGGCATGGATAAATTTACAGTTAAACATCTGAAAGATAACATAGACATAATGACACCAGTAATACAGAAGCTAATCAATAAAATAATAGAGACAGGCATTTTTCCAAAGGATCTGAAGACTGTCATAGTGAGACCTATTTACAAGCAAGGTTCACATTTACAGTATGAAAACTATAGACAGATATCTATTCTTCAAACTATAGGTAAAGTAGTTGAAAGATACATTGCTGATCACCTAATCTCATATTTAGAAAAATTTAAAATTATTGTTGAACATCTATTTGCTTATCAAAACCACAAGGGTACAAGTAATCTTCTTGAGGAATTCTCCAATTTGTTCAATGGGAAGCTAAATCAAGGTATGCACATTTTAGCTATATTTATTGATTTCTCAAAGGTATTTGATTCAATTTCCCATGAAAAAATTATTGCAGCCTTAAGCAAAATTGGGGTGTGAGGAACACCACTAAAAGCTTTTGAAAGTTATCTGACTGACCGGACGTATAGGGTAAAAATTGATAATAATATATGGAGAAATAACTTTTATTAAATTGAGGTGTTCCACAAGGAAGTATCCTAGGACCCATTTTGTATATTATTTTTGTCAATGATATAAGCTCATGTTTTAAAAACAGTAAATATTTCATGTATGCAGATGATAAACTAATTGTATCAGTACATAAAAACCCAAAAGTGGCAGAGAAGCATTTACAAATGGAGTGCAACTACTTTCAAGAATGGTGCCATGATAAGGGTCTAATAATTAACACTTCAAAAACAAAAGTCTTGTACATTATTACTACAAAAATGCAGAGAGAAAACATTAAAATAACAGGCCATTCAGTTCAGTGCATTCATGATGGTGAACAAAAATCATGCAATTGTGACTATGTAATAGAGGAAGTTGATAACATGAAATATTTAGGTATATTAATAGATAGATATTTTTCATGGAAGCAACATATTAATAAGTTGTGTGAAAGACTGAGGCTAAGCTTGTTCAAAATGCAAATGGTTAAGTATGTAATACCTCATGATAGCTTAAAAATGGTTCAGTCACTTATATCATGTGGTGTAAGTGTATGGGGATCAGCTTCTGTTACAGACATAAACATGGTACACATGTTACAAAATCGTATTGTTAAAGCATTCTTTTGGTATGAAAACAGAGGAATATTTAGCTTAAGTGAGTATATGTTAACAGGGATGTACCAGAAGGAAAGGTTCTTGAGAGTTAAACATCTTTATACGTACAACATAATTAAAGAAAATTACTGGAAGCCACAATATAGAATTGTAAATGAACATACACTTGGAACAAGACTGAGGCATATTGGTTATTTTCAGGTCATGAGGTACTACAACAAATATGGATTCAGAACACTGCAAGTTGTAGTTCCTAAATTTTTGAACAAGTTGCCCTCAGAACTGACACACTTGAAAACCAAATATCAACAAAAAAAATCATGTGAAACTATGGATCATAGATAATAAAATTACAGTTTAAATATTTGTTCATGAATAAAAATGTACCTAAGACTTATCTATTTTGAATTATACTTTCAGGGATTAAGAAAAACTTACACCACAGGACAAAGTTACAATGCTAATGTAAATAAACAAACCTTATTAATGTTGTAAACAGTAAGGATTGCAACAATGTATACAAATGTGAAACAACTACACCGGCAGATAAGCACATCAAGTGCTTTGCAGGTGTAAATAATTGCAAAGATAATGCATAATATACCACTGCATACTTGCAAATGTATTTTAGATAAGTTTTAAATAAATAAATAAATAAATAAATAAATAAATAAATAAATAAATAAATAAATAAATAAATAAATAAATAAATAAATAAATAAATAAATAAATAAATAAATAACAATTATTATTATTATTATTATTATTATTATTATTATTATTATTATTATTATTATTATTATTATTATTATTATTATTTGCTATTGGCTTTATGTCGCACCGATACAGATAGGTCTTACGGCGACGATGGGACAGGAAAGGGCTAGGACTGGGAAGGAAGCGGTCGTGGCGTTAATTAATGTACAGCCCCAGCATTTGCCTGGTGTGAAAATGGGAAACCACGGAACACCATCTTCAGGGCTGCCGACAGTGGGGTTCGAACCCACTATCTCCCGAATACTGCATACTGGCTGCACTTATGCGACTGCAGCTATCGAGCTCGGTATATTATTATTATTATTATTATTATTATTATTATTATTATTATTATTATTATTATTATTATTATTATTATTGTTACGGAGCTCTCCGTGGTAGTTAGAGGTGAAAGAAGGTGCTGGGATGAACAGGTCTCAACTTACGAAATTAAAATTAATTTAAAATTCAACACGGTTATATTTTCTTTTCAAGATCAAGAACTAACAAGTACAACAGGAACTTGGTTATATAGCAACAAAATAAGAATGTACAATTACAGTTTATTAATATATATTGGGTTTCGAGTTCCAAAACACAATCCCTGAGCAATGAGCCCAACTTTATTTATACACAAGGTTTAACAAAGGGGCAGAAAACCCCAATCATGCCCAGGAGCACTCGCTCCCTATTACTCAGTAAAGCCTGCTCGAGGCACACAGAAACCGATTTAAGAAAGAGCAACCCGCTCTCAAAGTTCAAGCCTATCAAAGGCCACACCAAACTCCACCTTCAAGCTGACCTCCAAGCACATGAAAACAGGGGTAAAAATACCCAACCTACTGAGGCCTACTCAATAAAGAAACAGGACAATTACATGGCCTACAAAATACCAACTTGAGAGGAGGCGTACTTGCACTCCTAATACACTTTATTAAAACCTAATTTGGCCCCAGGCCGCTTATGCAAGGGCTAATCCCATTCTACGGAGGTGACACGATAGAAAACTTTATGACATTACGAGTAGAAGGGAAACAGTTATGAAAACGTAGTCACCTCAAAACAAAATGAATGGGAGCTCGAGAGGGTTAGGCACTCTCTATCCCAATTTGTAGTTTAAAGAGACAGAATTTATGCCAAGAGTCTATTACATTTTAGAGGAAAGTTACATGGTAAAAGGTATCGAACCTGCCCCGAGAGTTAAACTGCTGAGCTAGCAAGAAAAGAATTTATTAAAAGGCCATTACCTTATTGATGAACCGCTGCCCGAAGGAAGAGGCGCTTCCCGCCCCCTGCTACATAATTTACACAATGATAGATGTTACTGAAGTGGCGAGGAGACCAGAAAATCAGTAGTTTATATACCCTCGCGGAAGATTCGAGACGTTTCATGAATGATTACAACCCGCCCACAAAATTTTATTGGTTACCGAACACAGTTACAGAGTAGGTTGGGGAAGAAAGCCCCGATTGGTCGAAAATTAATTTAAGAAATTCGGGATTGGCTAATTTCAAAACTGGCGGAACGAACGGATTAACATTGCCAACTCAAACAATGACAGAAAGAAATTTAACAAAGAGCAAACTTATGACTACAAAATTTCTTCAAAGAAAGGTTCCTTCACTTTGCACTAGGGTGCACAATTGTAGTTCTTAAGTGGTGCCATCTAGAAGAGAATGTTCACACTTCTTGCTACAGAGAAAACAAATATAAATCGAAAAAGACACAGTTCAGAACTGTTCAAAATTTACAATAGCGACATCTTCTGAGAAACTTTAGAATTAACATGGTTGTTAAAGTTCAGGCTTCCTCCAGTAGAGGAATTTCAACAGGCGCAAATTTTGAATTAACGGCATGGAGGTGTACCGCCAGGTACAGACCTCCCCCCCCCAAAAGTCCCTCCAAGGGGTAACACAGAAGAGCATAAACTTTTGTTTTAAAATTAGGTCCAAGTTGTTAATTGCAGAAGTATTTACAACCAAATTTTCTTAAATGATTGGATCTAGTTTCAAAATTCTTTGTAGTTACTTTTGATGTAATGTCTTTAAGCTTTAGAAGTTGAATTCAGAAGGAAAAACTTTTAATTCTTGAAAGGGAAGAAAAATTTTCTAAGTCCACCGAATATTGCAGTTGAATCCAAAAATGTAGTAATTGTTGATATTAAATGTCCATGTAGCTGATTAAGTACATTCAATGTTGATTAAGTTTGACGGCCAGACCAGCCGCCGCTGCTTGTGTCCAGAGGAGACCGCTCGGACCCCTCAAGTACCCTGAGATACCGCTCGCCCGCACTATGAGGGGAGTAGTGGAGTTGAAGCACGCCGCGCCCGCGGCGAACATACAGGTCGCGGGCAAGTCGCAGGTTGTGCGCCCCACATCAGCGTTAGCCGGGAGGAGGACTCCGGCTTGCGTACACTAGTTTTCCTCACTGGAGAGGGGCGGGCCCGTACCCCACCTCAGTGGCGGTACGGCGCCGCGCGGCTGCGGGGGCACTGAAACATTAAAATCTCGGCGGCAGAATTTTGTTGGACCAGATGATTTTAGGGTACAGTCTTTGTGGTGAGGTTGAGGGGCCATCGGCGTGGAGGTTTTGTTTTTCATTTCACTTAGCCACTGTTTTATGTGAGCAGGAGACGGGAGCATGGTAATGGCCATGGCAAGGACAGGATGGCAGTTTAATTGTTCGGGGAAGGTTTTACAATAAATACTTAAATACAAAGAACCAGATTCCAAGGGCAGAAGGCCTTAAAATGAACCCCCCCCCAAAATATAACCTTCTGAATACTTCCAAAATGTTAAAACAAATATACAATCAGCTACCTTAGCGCGGAAGTTACACAGGTTTCGCCTGCGACAGGTGAACCCTAAATATCCTCTCGGTGGCTGGATTGCTTAATAGCAACGTAACCGGCGTAAGAAAATCTAGGATTATGCACGGCCCATGAAATCTGGGGGCAAGCTTGCCCGCGGGAACAAAATTTTTGACCATCACCTGGTCACCTACCTTCAAATTGGTGGGTCTCCGTCCACAATCATATCTTTCCCTAACCTTTTCATGAGACACTTTAAGATTGGCTTTAGCCTTCTTCCAAAGATCTTTAATATTATCTGGATCTATTGTCTCGGGTAGAATGTCACTCAGAGACCAGAGGTTAGAGAGCGGCCTGTTGGGAACAAACTTGAACATCAAAGAAGCTGGAGTAAACTTATGAGATTCATGAACCGCCGAATTCAAAGCAAAAGCTAACCAATGCAGGGACGTGTCCCACCTAGAATGATCTTCATGATGATAGGCAATCAGCGCCGACCTCAGATTACGGTTAACCCGTTCAGCCAGAGATGGTTGAGGATAATAAGCCGAAGTTGTCACATGAGATATGGACAGCTCAAAACAGAATTTACGAAAGAGATTGGAGGTGAATGCTTTAGCATTGTCGGACACGATATATTGACAAGGACCAAAAGACGCAAAGATAGAATTTAAACAAGTAATGGTGGACTGAGCGGTAGCCAGCTTAGTCGGAAATAACCAAGAAACTCTAGTAAAACCATCTACATATACAAGGATGAACTTGTTGGCATTCCCCTTTGACTGGGGGAAGGGTCCTACGTAATCGACGTAGAGACGTTCCATGGGGGGCGACGCTTGATGAGAAGACAAAAGGTCTACCTTGGTGGACATGGTTGGTTTACTAAGCAAACAAGATTTACAAGCTTTAACTAGTTCACGAATTTCACCGTCCATACCCTTCCAGATAAACATTTCCCGGATCTTTTCCCGGGTTTTGAAGATGCCTAAATGCCCCCCTAATGCGGTCTCATGATAGTACTTGAAGATCACTGGCACAAGAACGGCTGGAACCACTACCTTCATCTTCTTATCATGCCTCGACGGGCAACATAGAACACCATTCCTCAAGACATAAGGGACAACATGTTCCCCAGAAGAAAGGGTTTCCATGATCGGAGCCAGCGTCGGATCTTCACGTTGATATTTCTCAAGATCCCTAAAGAGCATGGGAGCATCTGTTAAGATGGCATTAACCTCCGTTAGTATGGACTCGGGAGGTGATGAACTATCGATGAGTTCATGGGTCACGGCGTCGTTGGAAAACATACGGCTGAGTCCGTCTGCGACAACATTTTCAGTACCTCTGATATGCCTAACGTCAAATTGGAAGGCAGAATTTCGGATGGCCCACCGGGCTATACGACCAGTACGACGCGGCGTACCTAAGACCCAGCTTAAGGCTTGATTATCAGTCTCCAGGTCGAATTTGACATGTTCCAGATAGAGACGGAACTTTTCTAAGGCAAATAAGACTGCCAAACCTTCGAGCTCATAGATGGAATACTTGGCTTCTTCAGCCGATAGAGTCCTAGATGCATAGGCGATGAGTCGCCTCCCTAGTTCACTCTCTTGAAGAAGGACTGCAGCTACCGCCGACGACGACGCGTCGGTTTGGACGATGAATTTCTTCGAGAAATCTGGCATAGCAAGGACAGGGGCATTACAGAGAGCTAATTTCAGGTCTTCAAAAGCGGCTTGTTGAGAAGTTCGCCACTCGAATTTTATGCCTTTCCTACGAAGAAGGTTCAAGGGCGCCGCTCTATTGGCGAAATAAATTTTCTGAAGAAATTCACCATACCAATGAACCTAGCAATACCTTTGATGTCCTTGGGAGGCTTGAAATCACGGATAGCCTGTGTTCTAGAGTGATCGACTGCAACACCATCGGGCGACACAATATGCCCTAGGAATGACATGGAGGGCTTAGCGAAGGCAACCTTGGACAACTTCACAGTTAACCCAGCCTTACGAAGGCGATTGAGAACTTCTAACAGATGATCTAGGTGTTCTTCGAAAGTCTCCGAAAATACGACGACATCATCAAGATGGTGGTACAAGTACTCGAATTTGATGTCGGGGAAGACCCTATCTAGCAGTCTAGTGAGTACAGCTGCTCCCGTGGAGAGCACAAAAGGCACGCGGTTGTATTAATACAAATTCCAATCCGTGGCAAACGCTGTAAGATGTTTCGATTCTTCAGCCAGAGGAATTTGATTATAGGCCTGATTCAGATCCAAGATGGTGAAGAACTTAGCTTTACGAAATCATGAAAAACAAGAATGAAGGTCAGGAATGGGTACAGATTGTAACACCACCTTCCGATTGAGAGCCCTATAATCGATGACAGGCCTGAAGCCAACTTGGGGTTTCATAACTAGAAAAATAGGCGAAGAATACGCCGACTTAGAAGGCCGAATAATACCATCCTTTAACATTTGATCGATGATTTTTTTCAATGCCTTCATTTGAGGTGGAGATAGCCTATAAGGTGGAAAACGGACAGGAATCGAATCCGTGACCTCTATTTTGTATTCATTAAGGTCAGTAACACCAAGGGTATCAGAAAACACCTCTGAAAACGACTGACACAACTTACGAATACTATCAGCCTGCTCCTCAGGTAGATGTCTAAAATCTAACAACATCTCATCCTGGGTAGGCGAAACAGATGCACATGATACAGAATTACATTTCAATAAGGGGATTTTACGATTGGAAACAAATTTGAACGTGCACGTCTTACTTTGAAGGTCGAGCACTAGACCCGTATGGGACATGAAGTCGGCTCCCAATATAATGGGGCAAGATAAGTGCTTTGCCACAAACAATTTAACTTTCCAAGTAAATTTAGAAATACGAATTTTGGATTTTAAGGAACATAACATTTCTAATGGAGAAGAATTAGCCAAAACATATTGAACAGAAGATGAACAATAGTCAGGAAGTTTACAAATAGATTTCAATTTCGAATACCATTCATCCGAAATAATATAACAAACACTGCCAGAGTCTAATAGAGCTGTTACAGGTTCATTATTCACCTCAATTTTAAGAAAAGGTACAGGTGCGGGGGAATCCGCCGCAATCCTAAGACATTTCTTAGGGCCTTCAAAAGATAAATTTGAAGCGTGAGTTTTCCCTGAAATTTTGGTATGTTTACTTAGGGCTGAACCTCGAGAAGAAGGGTTCGCCGACTCAGCTGAAGCCACTAGTCACTTATTATTATTGGCATTGGTGGAATTGCACCAGAAGTAGAGCAGGTGGGGGTGCTATTAGAATTTGGGCAATTTTTGGTGATATGGGAAAACGCGCCGCATTTAAAACAGCCTCGAGATGAACTGGCTCCATTATTTGTCCTACTTGATTTGATCAATGGACATTTGTTGCGAAGATGGTCAGGCGACCCGCAAGCGTATCATTTACGGACAGTGACGGTTCGGCGAGGAGGAAGCCGAAAACTACTAGAGGATGGAGGGGGTTCTTTCGCGACACGCAGTGTATCGGCGTATCTAACTCCTTCGGCTGAGACAGCCATAGCCTCAAGCTCAGCGAATGTTTGCGGACGCGACGCAAAACACAAGTATGATCTGTAAGGTGGTGAAATACCTTCTACAATAGCCTGAACAATTTGATCTTCAGGAAAATGAAGAGCACACACCCTTGTATAAAATTTGATGTCCTGGATGAAGTCGGCAAGACTTTCGTCCAGACGCTGTACCCGATAGTAGTGTTTTAGAATAAGCGATGACCTAGCTCGAGCCGGAATGAAGTTTGCGAGAAGGTGTGCATGAAAGTCTTCAATAGATGACTGTTTAGCGATTGCCCTGACTATTTTGTCTGAGAGAACACCAATTGCATAGGGATAAATGATCTGCAAAATTTGGCACGGAGAAAGAGAAAAAACAAGGGCGTGATCCTGAAATTCAACTAAAAACCTTAAGAATGAAATAACTTCACTGGTAGAGTTAACCGAAAACTTAGAAATACCTCTGAGCAACATTGCTAATGGATGAGGCAAGCTGTCGAACCCGGGTGACATAGTAGGTAAAGGTTTAAGTGGCAAAGAAGCTAATTCAGAACGTACATTATTCAATGAGGTACGTCGTTCAGATTCATGGTCTAATGGGGCAGAGGTTTGTTGAACTCCTACCGATTTAGTACTTTCTTCCCCGGTGGGAGAACGGTCCTCGCTGACTACGTTTACCGTAGCGGGTTGGTCGGTTTTGGGAGGAACTTCCCCAGTTAACAATTGGGTAATCTTACTGGATAATTCAGAAAGGTTTTCAAGAACCACACTAGCTTCCTTCCTCTGAATGTCATTCAACTTCAGAGACAACAGATCGTTAACTCTATTAGAAAAATGAAATAACCTGGCTTGTACACGTTTAATTTGATTAGGAGAAGGGTCATTTTCTTCAAAAAACTAACTACAGATGCTAGCTCAGTAGTATTGTCCGTGATCGTGGAGAGAGAGTCGTCAATTTCTTTCTCTCCCAAAGTGGGGATGGAAATGGGCAAATCAAGGGACTCTCTAAGCTTATTTGTGTCTACCGCAACCGTGCCTCCAGATTGCACATTTCTAATTGTTAATTCATAGATCAACTCCTCCTTGCGCAAATAGTTGAGATGGAGGACATCGCGAGGGCTGGGCATGATGACAAAAATTAAACAATTTTGAAAAATGAAAAGCAAAGTCCAGCGACAGAGAAAATTGTTAGAGTTCGAGAGCAAAGTAATGTTTAGCCATCAAAAGGGGCTAATTTGAGACCCATTAAACCACGCTCTGCTACCACTTGTTACGGAGCTCTCCGTGGTAGTTAGAGGTGAAAGAAGGTGCTGGGATGAACAGGTCTCAACTTACGAAATTAAAGTTAATTTAACATTCAACACGGTTATATTTTCTTTTCAAGATCAAGAACTAACAAGTACAACAGGAACTTGGTTATATAGCAACAAAATAAGAATGTACAATTACAGTTTATTAATATATTGGGCTTCGAGTTCCAAAACACAATCCCTGAGCAATGAGCCCAACTTTATTTATACACAAGGTTTAACAAAGGGGCAGAAAACCCCAATCATGCCCAGGAGCACTCGCTCCCTATTACTCAGTAAAGCCTGCTTGAGGCACACAGAAACCGATTTAAGAAAGAGCAACCCGCTCTCAAAGTTCAAGCCTATCAAAGGGCACACCAAACTCCACCTTCAAACTGACCTCCAAGCACATGAAAACAGGGGTAAAAATACCCAACCTACTGAGGCCTACTCAATAAAGAAACAGGACAATTACATGGCCTACAAAATACCAACTTGAGAGGAGGCGTACTTGCACTCCTAATACACTTTATTAAAACCTAATTTGGCCCCAGGCCGCTTATGCAAGGGCTAATCCCATTCTACGGAGGTGACACGATAGAAAACTTTATGACATTACGAGTAGAAGGGAAACAGTTATGAAAACGTAGTCACCTCAAAACAAAATGAATGGGAGCTCGAGAGGGTTAGGCACTCTCTATCCCAATTTGTAGTTTAAAGAGACAGAATTTATGCCAAGAGTCTATTACATTTTAGAGGAATGTTACATGGTAAAGGTATCGAACCTGCCCCGAGAGTTAAACTGCTGAGCTAGCAAGAAAAGAATTTATTAAAAGGCCATTACCTTATTGATGAACCGCTGCCCGAAGGAAGAGGCGCTTCCCGCCTACTGCTACATAATTTACACAATGATAGATGTTACTGAAGTGGCGAGGAGACCAGAAAATCAGTAGTTTATATACCCTCGCGGAAGATTCGAGACGTTTCATGAATGATTACAACCCTCCCACAACATTTTATTGGTTACCGAACACAGTTACAGAGTAGGTTGGGGAAGAAAGCCCCGATTGGTCGAAAATTAATTTAAGAAATTCGGGATTGGCTAATTTCGAAACTGGCGGAACGAACGGATTAACATTGCCAACACAAACATTGACAGAAAGAAATTTAACAAAGAGCAAACTTATGACTACAAAATTTCTTCAAAGAAAGGTTCCTTCACTTTGCACCAGGGTGCACAATTGTAGTTCTTAAGAGGTGCCATCTAGAAGAGAATGTTCACACTTCTTGCTACAGAGAAAACAAATATAAATCGAAAAAGACACAGTTCAAAACTCTTCAAAATTTACAATAGCGACATCTTCTGAGAAACTTTAGAATTAACATGGTTGTTAAAGTTCAGGCTTCCTCCAGTAGAGGAATTTCAACAGGCGCAAATTTTGAATTAACGGCGTGGAGGTGTACCGCCCGGTACAATTATTATTATTATTATTATTATTATTATTATTATTATTATTATTATTATTATTAGTAGTAGTAGTAGTAGTAGTAGTAGTAGTAGTAGTAGTAGTAGTAGTACCCAGCTCTGCTCGGGCACTTTCTTTGAAGGTTTAATTTTAGGATTTGTATTAACTGTTTGAAGTGACTTTTTGTAGATTTATTTATTGTTTACGAACTCTTTCTTAAATGTAGAGTTATTGTTATGTGTTTAAGTTGTAGTTTGAGATTATAATTTCGCGTTAAATTATTTCCTCCTCACAATACAGATTTTCATGGAAGTTGCTGATCCTTTCAAACAAATAATAAAAGTAAGTTTTAACTGTACGTATTTACGCCTCATGCAATACATATGATGCACACGAATCCAGCTGTCAATGGGACTGTCACCAATAAGGCTGGGGACCTCAAAAACTGTGGGCTTAACACAAATATCGGTCATTTAGGATATATTCTTGTTCACCCCTTTTCTACCCCTATATTGGTGAAGGCTGAACTTTGAGTTATTCGGCATCCAGTGATATTTCATTTTAGCGACACCGAAAGCCATGGGTTCGACGCTAATATAGGTCGTTTCCGATTGTTTTTACATTTCACCCCCTCACCTACGGGTGCTAGGGGTGTCTTTTCCCTACAGCATTTCTTTTTCCAGACAGTATGTCCTTTTAGTACCAAGTCTGGTTGAGACCAATGCTGGAACATACACACATACATCCATAATCTTAGTCATGTTTGGACATTTTCTTTTCATCCCCTACGCTTCCGCGATTTCCTGATCCTCCATGGGACACACAGTCTCAGGAATTTTCACCGCACTCACTTTTTGTGACGGCAAGTGTAGTTCCACGATTTAGCATTTTCACAGGACGGGATACAGGGAGAAGAGTAAAACCGATGCTAGGACGTTGTAATGTCTAACATGATGAAGTGCCAAACCGACATCAGGTACTGGGAGGATGCAGCGGCAGCCTAATAATAATAATGCTATTTCTTTACATCCCACTAACTACTCTTTTACGGTTTTCGGAGACGCCGAGGTGCCGGAATTTAGTCCCGCAGGAGTTCTTTTACGTGCCAGTAAATCTACCGACACGAGGCTGGCGTATTTGAGCACCTTCAAATACCACCGGACTGAGCTAGGATCGAACCGGCCACGTTGGGGTCAGAAGGCCAGCGCCTCAACTGTCTGAGCCACTCAGCCCGGCAGCGGCAGCCTTGCCAAGGAGGAAAAGGTTGTTTGGTTCACTCGGAAGGTCGTGGTTCGATTCGCCGCCAGGAAATCGAAACATTTAAGAAACGTGATTTTCACTTCTTGAGCGGCAAATGACCGTTAGGTTCATTAAGTCTATATCAAGAATGAATACTGGTTAATTCCTGGAGTCGAAGGCAGCTGGACATATAGCTAAGTAGTCTATCCCACTTAGAGCCGAGGTTGCGAATAGTGGAAGCCATTACGTTCCACTCCTCCAACCTTAAATACATCATATACAAGGAGTGGGTAAATATGTCGTCCAAACATACATTCCTACAGTATGGTACAGTACCTTTCATTTTCCTTTACACACGCGCATAGGAAAATGAACTCGACGAAACTTGTTATGATGGATTGCATATCAATATGTGGCTCGGAAGTGTGAGCAGTCTTAAGGGAAATTATGAATAGGGAGCGCATTGTCACATTCGCAATTTTGGCACAGCAGTGATGATATGTGTATTAAGTCCAGGATTTTACGGCCGGCTGCCTTTCCTGATGCCAAGTATATAAGTGACGATCAAAAAATTTCCGTTCACTGCCCTACAGTCCTGAATCGGGATGCCAATCAGGCAAAATCGCCGTGAGCATTGAGACACTCATCTCAATGACGTGGTAAGACACTGTATCCTGCTGCGTGAAGAAGTCCGTAACCGCCTGTTGCACATCCTCGCCTGACAGGAAGCGTCGACCTTTCAAGGCTTTTTTTGAAGGGGCCGAAGGCGTTATAATCGCATGGGGAGAGATCAGGACTATAGGGCATGTGCTCGAGTGTCTCCCACTTGAGTTGGCGTACCTTCTGCGTGACCTTCCAGATTGACCGGCATCTAGTCTCGAAACGTGACCCGCGGAGAACTTAGTGGACCATTCTACAACGGTGATTTTCTACAGAATGCTGCCCCATACACAATCTTACTTCTCCGATAGTTGTCCACGTGAGTTTGTCCTTCGGCAGCCAAGAGCAGAATAACAGCACGTTGGTCCTGTTTGAACGCATTTGGTAATAACGTCACCATAGTTCACGTGACCGCATTTAACGCACGCAACTCGGCACGAGACGACTGCCACACTAGTCTCTTTGCTTTTTTTTTTTTTACGGGGGGGGGGGCCTAGCCCGCTCCCCCGCCGTGACCATCGACTCAATCTACATGGCCTCCGACATGCTATTAATCTCTAAGAAGAAAAGAGATAGCTGGGTGGAGTGGGAAGTGATACAAGGAGTATCTGCCGGTTTCCGAGTCAGACTCGCTACCACGGCAAGAGTTTGTGTTAGGTATATGGTGTTGAAGTATGGTATTGAAGGGTCAGGGAAAAACCACATAGGCAGAAAGAAGAAAGAGCCTACATGTAAAACCTGACATCTTTTGATAGCACATGCAAGGATGTGGGCTAGATAAAGACCAGAGGTTGTGTTAGTTAGGGATAGGTGTCATGCAATCATAACCATTTCCTTGCAATTTTCTGTTACTATGGGGATCAGTCCTTCTTGTCACTGCCGGATCGGCTCGTGTCTGCTAGCGTCTGGGCTTTGGGCCACAGGTTCGTGACATTGTCCAGCAGCCAGCAGTCCCTGGTGCCAAGTCTCCTTTTGGAGAGGGGGAGTTAGAGCCAAGCCTTGCATGCAAGGGGCTATCTTCTTCCGCCTGTCGATGTCCCTCTATGCGGTGTTGTTGGAACACACTTGTCACTGCAGATCTAAAACTAAGGTTATTAATAACATATGTATATACAGGTTCTCATTGGAGTGCCGGCTGTTTGCCTGCTCTCATGTCCAGCGTTCAACCTAGATAGGATGAAATGTCCGTGCTTATATACCCGCATCGGAATCGCGCTACGTTGCATGTCCACTGGAGAAACGCCCACAAATGGAAACGTTTTGATCACGCCTTAAACAGTATATGGAGGAATGTATTCACTACTACATGTTCCTTTGGTTGTTGTATTTGGATGAAGATGTATGCGTTAATGCGAACAGAAATACCTCGTCCCCGAGCCAGAGAAATTAACCAGACGTGACTAAAATTCCGACCAGACTGGGAGACGAACCCACGGTCCTCTGAACAGTAAACATTGATGGTTCCCATTGAACCAAATAGTCGAAGGGAGAATTGATGATACGTGCAACCTAATAATCAATCGACGAGGAAGTAAAACATCACTGAGGTCGTGTCTAGTACAGTGATGAAGCTTTGTCCGGAGCCGCATGTTTTATTATCGGACGGTAACAGCGCGCCTCTCGGCGCTATCCTACTCCTACGAGTCTCTAATATAATTATCGGCACATCGCTTTCAACCGGTCACGTCATTAATTTATCTGCGTGGGACCGCGCTTCCTACTGCTCATTATTAGGACGAAAAACAGAAGCAAGCGAAAGAAGAAAAGGGAAATAAACAATTGAATGTGTGTGTTTGAGAGAGAGAGAGAGAGAGAGAGAGAGAGAGATCTTAGAGGAAACACGCATAAAAATGGGAATGAGATAAAGAGAAATATATTTTTAAGGACACTGATTGTCAGGAAGTGTATAGCTGAACATTCCTGTATAAAGTCCAGTGAAATACTCATATCAGGCACACTGTGACCAAGTTTTACATTCTTCAGAAATAATGTGGACAGTAGAATTAATAATAGTGTAGTCACTCCATTCAGCTTCTATCACCACACAAACCTTTTTCATTGCATGTAAAAGAGTCACTCAGATACTTACGAGATGGCTACACTTCGTCATGTGGGCGAGTCAATACACAAGAAGCTCGTTTATCCGGATTAAGTGGGACCGGAACTGATCCGGATGATAGAAAATTCGGATAATCCGGAAAACTAAAAAGCAAATACAGTACATGTTATATAATCTATTAATATAAGACGTACACTAATACCTTTTTTTCAGTCCGGCTAAATGGTTAGCGTGCTGGCCTTTGGTCACAGGCGTCCCAGGTTCGATTCCCGGCAGGGTCGGGATTTCTAACCATCATTGGTTAATTTGGCTGACATAGGGACTGGGTGTATGTGTCATCTTCATCATCATTTCATCCTCATCCTGACGCTCAGGCCACCTACGGGCGTCATATCAAAAGACCTGCATTTGGCGATCCGAAGTTGTCCTCGGACATTCCCGGCACTAAAAGCCATAGGCCATTTCATTTACCTTTTTTCAATTGTCAAAAAATATAAGAACACTTTTCTTACATTTACGACTGTTTTAGGCACTAAAATAATGTATGAGTTTTTTCCTGTTGTATAGCGTTTGCTCGCAGCACGATCACAAAGACGTCTTACTAACATCAGTTCTGCCGGTGTGGTTTCAGTCTGGGATTCTAAATAGGCCATCAGTTTGTCCAGCTGTATTGTTGCCTCCTCATGAGTCATTGTTCCTTGTGATGGAGCGCCGGTTTCATTTTCGAACTGACCATCAATAAATTAGCAATGCGTTGCATTCAGAAGAGCGTGGGTTCGAATCCCACCTCGGCCGTGCTGGGAATGATAGACTTTGGCCGAATTACTTTCAAATCCTGTCCTTAACTGTCCTTGGCGGAAGAAACAGTCAAGAAGAGTCGATCCCGTAAAAGAAAGACTGTACGAATAAAAAATAAATTTATATTATTTTTGATCCGGATAAACCGAAGATCCGGATTAACAAAGGCCGGATAAACGAGGTTCTTGTGTATATCTTTCGACTAATTCTTGAACATTCTTTCATAAAAGGAGGGCTCTGAACTGACCATACTATTCGAGTGGTGGCCCTGAACTGTGCATTGTATGTTCATCTTAATATGCAAAGCAAAGCAGTCACCTCCGTACAGGCCATGAAGGCCCTTGGAGGGGTGGAAGGTAAAGGCTTCCACCATTGTTAACCTCGGCACGTGATGGGATAGAGTGGTTAGCTCTACGCCTCGCCGCCTTTACCCCCTGGAATTAACCTGGTACTCATTTTGGGTGTAGGCTGAGTGAACCTCCGGAAGTGGAAATCTCGTTTCTTAAATTTTACGACTTCCTGACGGGGATTCGAACCCACGTCCTTCCGAGCGAACTGAGCACGCCTTTACCACCTCGGCCAAGCAGCCCCCTCATCTTCATATGATTTAAATGAAAATAAAAGTAAATACACGTAGTTTACAATAAAATATTGTTGCGAGTTTAAGTTAGCAAGATTCGGTGGTGGTCAAATACGTTATCCTCGTGTCTCTGGATTTGTCTGTGTCTGTTAGGTCATCAGCCCAGAGACTGGTTGGATCCTGAAATAGCACCACCAAAGGTTATGCGGTTATAAGGAAACCCCAAAAACCAACGGCAGCACCAAAATGAGGCGTACTAGGCAAGATGAGGAGTGAAGTAGTTTGCCATTGCTTTCCTAACTGAGTCGGAAGGTACTATTGCAGCACGACTGACCCTATGAACAGCATCTTTCATAACAGTCAGATGCACTAGTCATGCTCTGAGTGTCATTACACAGACTACCCATACCCCAGCAACTTCCATATTGTCACAGTCATGGATGTTGACTCGGACTTCGGTGGAAGCTACACTTTACTCTGGCCTGTGCCAAGAGATGGATGCAAAAGTACTGTATCCGTCAAGAAATGACAGCAGGCAGCTCTGAATTTACCACCACGTAAAACCGCGCTTTCGGTCCTTGTAAGGGAGATGCTGCTGCTTGAGTCATCATTCCATATACTCGTTTGATGCAGAACTCCATGCCACCTTAACCTTTTCATTTCTGCGTAACTACTGCATGCGATGGTCATCATCATCATCATCATCTGTTTACCCTCCAGGTTCGGTTTTTCCCTCGGACTTAGCGAGGGATCCCACCTCTACCGCCTCAAGGGCAGTGTTCTGGAGCTTCAGACTCTTGGTCGGGGGATACAACTGGGGAGTATGACCAGTACCTCGCCCAGGCGGCCTCACCTGCTATGCTGAACAGGGGCCTTGTGGAGGGATGGGAAGATTGGAAGGGATAGGCAAGGAAGAGGGAAGGAAGCGGCCGTGGCCTTAAGTTAGGTACCATCCCGGCATTCGCCTGGAGGAGAAGTGGGAAACCACGGAAAACCACCTCCAGGATGGCTGAGGTGGGAATCGAACCCACCTCTACTCAGTTGACCTCCCGAGGCTGAGTGGACCCCGTTCCAGCCCTCGTACCACTTTTCAAATTTCGTGGCAGAGCCGGGAATCGAACCCGGGTCTCCAGGGGTGGCAGCTAATCACGCTAACCACTACACCACAGAGGCGGACGCATGCGATGGTGTCATATTTTAATGTAATGCTCAATGCACAGTACATTTTGAACTAAGGCATCTGAATTATTTAAGGTATGTGTGAATTTGTATATGAACGTGTTGTATTTGCAATGCTAAGGTAATAGCAATTGGACCGTTCAATGTACTGTAAGTCATAGTGTACAATTCTGAAATACTTAGGTACGTGCGAATTTGTATATGATGATGCTGGATTTAGAATATTAAACTAATAGTATTTCTTGTATTTTCTTTCCATGGAATTGCTCGTTGCAAACTTGTTGTTGCAGTAGTAGTAGTAGTAATAATTGTTGTTCGGAATTTATGTTTTAACTTTACTTCATCATCACACTACTGTAAGTGATCATTGCCACCCTCCAGGGTTGGTTTTTCCCTCGGACTCAGCGAGGGATCCCACCTCTACCGCCTCAAGGGCAGTGTCCTGGAGCGTGAGACATTGGTTCGGGGGATACAACTGAGGAGGATGACCAGTACTTCGCCCAGGTGGCCTCACCTGCTATGCTGAACAGGGGCCTTGCGGAGGGATGGGAAGATAGGAAGGGATAGAGAAAAGAGAAAAGGAAGTGGCCGTGGCCTTAAGTTAGGTACCATCCCGGCATTTGCCTGGAGGAGAATTGGGAAACCACGGAAAACCACTTCCAGGATGGCTGAGGTGGGAATCGAACCTACCTCTACTCAGTTGACCTCCCGAGGCTGAGTGGACCCCGTTCCAGCCCTCGTACTACTTTTCAAATTTCGTGGCAGAGCCGGGATTCGAACCTGAAACTCCGGGGGTGGCAGCTAATCACACTAACCACTACACCACAGAGGCGGACTTATTTAATAATAATAATAATAATAATAATAATAATAATAATAATAATAATAATAATAATAATAATAATAATAATATTAATAATTGTTACGGAGATTTCGTGGTGGTCAGAGGTGAAAGAAGGTATGGGCATGAATGGGTCGATATAAGACAGTCAAAATATTAATTTATAACTTGAAAATTAGAGTTTTTTTCTTTTCAGACGTTGAATTTTAACAAAACAATTCGCTAAGCGACAAAAAATGATTGCAGGGTACAGATATCTTATTCATAAGTTAGAAGTAACAGACATGAAAGTAGCGAGAATGATTGCTGGTACAAAGCGGTGGGAACAATGGCAGGAGGGTACTCGGAATGAGGAAATAAAGGCTAATTTAGGAATGAACTCGATGGATGAAGCTGTACGCATAAACCGGCTTCGGTGGTGGGGTCATGTGAAGCGAATGGATGAGGATAGGTTACCTAGGAGAATAATGGACTCTATTATGGAGGGTAAGAGAAGTAGAGGAAGACCAAGACGACGATGGTTAGACTCGGTTTCCAACGATTTAAAGATAAGAGGTATAGAACTAAATGAGGCCACAACACTAGTTGCAAATCGAGGATTGTGGCGACGTTTAGTAAATTCACAGAGGCTTGCACACTGAACGCTGAAAAGCATAACAGTCTATAATGATAATGTATGTATGTATGTCCAGAACTAGCTCGTTAGCTTAGGTAAAAGGTTGGAAAAATTAACAAATTGCCAATTAACAACCTGAGCTTAGAGCTCCCACATTTACAATTTTACTTGAGCACTACCGCTCCATTCACACAATAGTCAAGGGAACGGAACTCCCAATTTATTTTACACCAAGGTAAGAGCCTCCTTGCTCTACAAGTTTTTCTAGGAGACTACTCTCTAAAGCTTTTAACATTATAGTTTTCCAAAGGCACCATTCACCTTTTAAATTAATAAACATAGCTCTATAAAATTTACATTTTTAACAAATGTCCAGGCCTATCAAAGTACAACCTGCATTTTACAATTCAAAAAGCATTTACTAGAAGCTCAACAGTCTAACATCTTAACATTAAAGGAATGAAAATGTTTAACAGGGGTATCGATTACCCATCCTACCAGGCCTTTGTGAAAAACAATAATATATAAGTCCGCCTCTGTGGTGTAGTGGTTAGTGTGATTAGCTGCCACCCCCGGAGGCCCGGGTTCGATTCCAGGTTCTGACACGAAATTTGAAAAGCAGTACGAGGGCTGGAACGGGGCCCACTCAGCCTCGGCCCAAAACTCAAAATGGTGAGAAGGCGGACACTTGCGCTCCTTGAAATTCGAAATGAAAATTTAAAACCCTATTTGGGCTTATAGCCCGAAGTTACAGGGGCTATTCCCATACTACTGAGGTGACTAGATGGAGAAAATATTTAAGTTACAGAGATTACAAATGGTTACAATATCATAGTCACCTCAAAATTAAGTTGATAGGGTATCTCACTCTCTATTCCCTGATTACGTTTAAGTTCCTTTGGTTTGTTTGAGGTTTACATTAGGAGTTTGAAATTTAGAAATTTTGAAATTTACATTTTTAGAAAATCGAAGTTACATTATTAAAGATTGGAAACCTTCCCCTCGAGCCACCTTTCAAAGACTATCACTTAGTTAAACCAGGACTGCCATTACCTTGCGCTGATGGACGTCTTGACGATGGACGAGGCACCCCCGTCTCCCTTTACAACCACACACACTAGACTGAAGCGAAGAATAAGAGCAACTGGCTCGAAAAATATGCAAGCTTATATACCCGAGAGGAAGGCTCCAGAAAACTCTGGGCTAAAGCCCGACACCCCCCTAATTTTCATTGGATAATTAACTAGATACAAGACAATGCCTATTGGCTGTAAAATAAATATACAAAATTTTCTATTGGTCAACATTTAAAGTTGGCAGGCCGAGATAGAAGTGTTGTAAACTTTAAGACAGCAAAAACAAAGAATAATCAATTCAGTTTAGGAAACCTACGAATACAAAATTACTTATTCATTTTAGTAGTCAATCTTCACACCAGAGGGTATAATATAAATTTACAGTAGAGGCATCTGTAGTCAAATTCAGTAATCAAATGATTAATAATAATGTTATTTGTTTTACGTCCCACTAACTACTCTTTTACGGTTTTTGGAGACGCAGAGGTGCCGGAATTTAGTCCCGCAGGAGTTCTTTTACGTGCCAGTAAATCTACCGACACGAGGCTGACGTATTTGAGCACCTTCAAATACCACCGGACTGAGCCAGGATCGAACCTGCCAAGTTGCGGTCAGAAGGCCAGCGCCTCAACCGTCTGAGCCACTCACCCCTTCAATCAAATGATTACTCCGTCTATGATGGATTATATGATGTATTGAATTAGGGGGATACACTCAATTTTTTTACCTTTGTAAAGACAAAAGGATAGGAAAAAGCTAGGACTGGGAATGAAGTGGCCCCATTGTACCAGCCCAGAATTTACCTGGTGTGAACTTGGGAAACCACGGAAATCCATCTTCATGGCTTCCGACAGTGGGATTCGAACCAAATATTTCCCGAATGCAAGCTCAAAGCTGCACACCCTTGACCGCACGGCCAACTTGCTCGGTACTCTAGCTTCTCGGAACCTAGGTTCCTTATGCCAAAACTTGACTGAAGGAACTGTCACTGGAGTGTAAGCTACAATGAGCATACTATTTAAAACATTTCGCGAAGTCCTGCGTAATATGAAGTACCGCGGAAGATTAATCAATGTGAGCATTTCTAAATTTAATGGTTCTAAATTATTTATTATCAATAACTATTTTTACGACGAAGTAATTTTACATACCTTAAGGTAAATTTTAGTAGCAGTTCTAGAAACGCTATTGTTTTAAACCCACTCGTTGAAGAGTACACCCGTGAAATACGAACAGGAAACACTGGGCTGAGTGGTTCAGACGTTTAGAAAGCCGGCTTTCTGAGTTCAAGTTAGCAGGATTCGGCCGTGGTCAAATTCATCATCCTCGAATCGCTAGATTACCACCACGTAAAAGAACTCCTGCGGGACAAAATTCCGTATGACGGGGAAACAGACGTAATATAGTGGAAAGCCGGGCTGAGTGGCTCAAAAAGTTGAGGCACTGGCCTGCTGACTCCAACTTGGCAGGTTCGAACATGGTTCAGTCCGGTGGTATTTGAAGGTACTCAAATACGTCAGCCTCGTGTCTGTAGATTTACTGGCACGTAATAGAACTCCTGCGGAACAAAATTCCTGCACCTCGGTGTTTCTGAAACCGTCAAAAAGTAGCTAGTGGGGTGTGAAATAAATAACATTGTTATTTTTAATATAGGGGAAGTGGAAAAATAAATTACTCATATTCTGCTAGCATCAACGTTAGGCGACATGGAGTGGACTATCCGGTCTATAAGGAAGTTGCTATATTTCTCGTGAGATTCTGGATGTGCAATGAACGCATCGTTCTCATTTGTTTTTAAGTATCTAGAATTTCATTAGGCCTATATTGAATTTAACCTTTTATTTTTCCTCCTACGTATTACAAGTACAAGGGAATTCCGTATTTTACTTGCTGCAGTCTTTGGTACAAGATATGCGACGAGGCCACATTTGGAACAGATGGCATCATAAATTTGCATAACACGCACACATGTGGGTAGCTGAAAATCCTCATGTACGGTTGCCGCTAATCATCAGTAGCGCTTTGGACGAAATGTGTAGTGTGGAATTATCCATGATCAATTCATCGCCCCATGCATGCTTCCCTGACGACTTAATAGACCATCTTACGAGTCACGTTGCCTTTACTGCTGTAACATGTGCTCCTAACAGTTCACCGTGCCATGTGGTTCATATATGATAGGGTTCCAGGGCAGTTCAGTTTGCGCGTACGCCAGATTTTGGAGAACTCCATCCCAGGGCGGCGGGTTGGATATCGAGATCCAGTGCACTGGCGTACACGGTCTCCTAACCTTAATCCACTGGACTTCTATTTGCGGAAGGACATATGAAAAGTGTGGAGCACGTCACTCCGCTTAAATACATCAACTACCAGGAACAGCGTATTAGTAATGCATTTGCAGCTGCTCGATAGGACCCAGGCATCTTTCACCGGCTTTACTAGTCCATACTGAGGATGTTTATGGCTAACACTTTGATAAGGCCGTAGTACGTCCAGTGGCGGCTCGTGAAAAAATCGTCCTACGTGCTACAAGAAACAAGCTAAATACGCTGTTTTAAATCTGTATATTGCCATGATGAACAACGCATACTTCAAACTTGGTAATAATAATAATAATAATAATAATAATAATAATAATAATAATAATAATAATACAACTTTTCTCACAATTTATAACTCAGAACAAACAAAAACAACATTAATTTGGAAGCAGATGAATTATTCGACAACTGTCTACGAGATAAATAATTCATTCGAGAAATATTGTTTTTACTAACCTAATGGCGCAACTTACATCAGTGCAAATAGAATCGTGGGAATATAGATCCCCACTAAGAACACTAATTTAATTTCACTTTATATACACTGCTGTGGATAAATAACTTGGCAAATCTCCGTATAAACTTTAGCACTAACACAATGACAGAAAAAACACGCACCAGCAATATAGCCGCGAGATTAAAAACCACACAAAGCAACTGAAAGAGCTGCCAACTGATTCATTGAGACCTTCCCTATTACCAGAGTAAATGTTTGGCTCCATGGCTAAATGGATAGCGCGCTGGCCTTTGGTCACAGGGATCCCGGGGTCGATTCCCGGCATGGTCTGGAATTTTAACACTCATTGGGTGTATATGTTGTCTTCATCATCATTTCATCCTCATCACGACTCGCAGGTCGCCTACGGGAGTCAAATCAAAAGACCTGCATCTGGCGAGTCGAACATGTACTTGGATACTTCCGGCACTAATAGCCATACGCTATTTCATTTCACCAGAGTAAATTACATTGTAATGCGGGATAACATTTAGAGTCACTCAAAGATTCTTGGACTCACCTACGAATTCCTTATTTTTGACACAAAAGGAAGATGGATATTTTAATAAGCATGTGTGAGATAGATTGCCTCCACTTACGCTTTACTTTCGAGCCCAGACGATGCTACTCTCTAGTGGCAGATTCGCTCACCACGTTCAACATAAGCACGGCCGACTGGATCCCTCGCTACGCCCCGGGTAGCAGGAGACATCGAGCACTTCTACCCCCTTGCGGGAGAGGAAGTAACTATAGACGGGATCAGTGAAAGTTGATCCCGGTTTATGGTATACTCCGCCGGCTAGGGGGAGTGTTGCAAGCTTGGCTGCGCCTGCGTATTGCTTCCTTCAGGCTATAAGCAAGGGCTCACTTCATATGAGCACGAGACTTGTTCCCCGGGAGAACGGCGCTAGGTGTTCGACAGATCTCGTCCTGATTTTCACAAAACACAAATTCATATCGTACTCAGAACAACGAAAAGGCACCAGGATAATTGTACTGTACATAAATAATATTCCTTACAGTTCCAAGCTACGTGCTGGAGCCCGGTAGCACGTACTGACCGGCCGCCACTGAGTACGTCCCGTAATTCCATCGAATGCAACTCAATAACAACACACTGAGTTCACAGGAACATTCTTTATTGTTTTGATCATGGGAATCACCCTATGACGCTCGTTACAAATGTTCATATACACAAATTTGTTAAGTACGAGTATAGTGTCATTCTTTAGTGTAAGATAAAATACTATAGTGTAACTGCTACAGATACCTTAACATACGAAGTGAGAATTTAAAAGACAAAAATAATTACGAATATTTTCTTACAACCTACCTTACCAAGATAATTTTGGACAATATTTATTTACTAGATCGAGATGTTACTGAAAATTCTCCTTGTATAAACTCCAAATTGTCGTAAGTTTTGTATCTCATGCGAGAAAAGCGACTACCTGAAAAATTATATTAATTAAGAATGCAACTAATCAAAAGTAACCATGTCTTTTAGTGTGAATTAGAGGTGACTTAGCAGACAGGAATGTAAGAGAAACAGAGTTCAAATAAAATAGAAAGAGGAACTAGTAAACTTTACTATATTTCTTTTTCTTTTTTCCTTAAGAAGGACACTGAAAAAGAATGTGTAAAGCGAGCTAACTGGGATCATAATGTGTCCAGTGAATGATAACTAGGTTGTAACTTATTTTTACCTGCTTTCGAGCATTTACATGATTTTTTCCTAACTATTTCTTAGTTCTTCCTAGAGTTTTTCAGGCTCGTAGTTCATGCTAATTGACGTTATGGTATTTTAAACACGGTAGAAGCCATGCTAGCTTTAGTTAGTTACTTAATTAGTTACATTATGGTGTGCAATAGCAACTTCTGGCTCAGTGAGGAAAGCAACGGCAAACTACCTCACTCCTCATTTCCCTAGTACGCCTCTTCAGTGACACCTAGGCCATCTACAGCTAATGGTGAACCTGTTGAGGATCCAACCAGCCTTCAGGCTGAATACCCAACATACACATACATGGCTACGATCAACTAGAGATTTCCCAGGATTTCACATCACTATTATTCAAGATATTTTAAGTAAGTGTTAAAAATTCTTAATAGTTAGTAGATTATACATTTTTATTCAATTAACCCAATGAAAACTAAAACATGCTAATATTAAACACGATATCTGAAGCTTGCTCATAGGTGTATATAATTATGCTGAAGTTGATGATTACTGTAAACTGGGTAATTTAGAGGATAGTAAGTAAAGTAAACTCGTGTCTTCATCCCGAGGTGGTGCAGCCCTTATCAGGCATACCCCCAATGGAGGTGAGCTGCATGTACCATTTTAACCACGTACCAGCACTCCTACCAATCTTAAATTTCTGGCAGTACCGGGAATCGAACCCGGGCCTCCGAGGACGGCAGCTAATAACACTAACCGTTTACTTACGGAAGTTAATTTATTGTTTCTCTCTTCAATTCTGACCGACTGTTGGAAATGGGGTGATCGTTGTGATATCGTACCATTTTTTTCTCCATGATAACCTGTTATTGCCCGCCTCTGTGGTGTAGTGGTTAGTGTGATTAGCTGCCACCCCCGGAGGCCCGGGTTGAAGTCCCGCCTCTGCCACGGAATTTGAAAAATGGTACGAGGGCTGGAACGGAGTCCACTCAGCCTCGGGAGGTCAAATGAGTAGAGGTGGGTTCCATTCCCACCTCAGCCATTCTGGAAGTTGTTTTCCGTGATTTCCCACTTCTTCTCCAGGTAAATGCCGGGATGGTCCCTAACTTAAGACCACGGCCACTTCCTTCCCTCTTCCTTGTCTATCCCTTCCAATCTTCCCATCCCCCACCAAGGCCCCTGTTCAGCATAGCACGTGAGGCCGCCTGAGTAAGGTACTGGACTACCTTCCCAGTTGTATCCCCCGACCCAATGTCTCACGCTCCAGGACACTGCCCTTGAGGCGGTAGAGGTGGGATCCCTCGCTGAGTCCGAGGGAAAAACCAACCCTGGAGGGTAAATAAATAAAGAAGAAGAAGATAACTTGTTATTGATTTGCTTGATTAAATAATGCATTATTCTTCCACTGGATAATACATCTTTTATGACTCTTGCTCATGGTCTCTGTTCTTTGGTTTTGCCACGAATGATTAGCTTTTCCGTTTTTATAGACCCTCTTTTTATTATATGGCCAAAATACTTAAGTTACCGGAGCTGAATCTGATCTGAGAATCTCGTTTCAATTTTAAGCTTTTTAAGGATAGATATATTTGTGCCGTTATAAGTCCATAGCATTTTAAACATTCTTCTCCAGCAAAAAATTTCGGTTGCATTGATCTTATTCTCATTGTCCACGACTGACATCCATACATTAGTATGTGAAATAGTAGGCCCTTTAGCTGGGCTGCATATTAATTTTACCTTAATATTTATGCGCTGATAAATGTGAAAAATACTCTTCAAGTTTAAAAGGTGAAGGAAATCGGATTTTAGAATAGTAACACAGTTTTGCATCATTATAATCTGATGGTAGTAATTGTATTTCCTGTTGTATTAGCCGTGCTGAGCTCTGACGGTTGAGGCACTGGCTTTCTGATCCAACTTGGCAGGTTCGATCCTGGGTCAGTCTGGTGGTATTAAAGGTGCTGAAATACGCCAGCCTCGTGTCGGTGGATTTACTGGCACGTTAAAGAACTCCTGCGGGACTAAATTCCGGCTCTTCGGCGTCTCCGAAAACCGTAAAGTGGTTAGTGGGACGGAAAGCCAGTAACATTATTATCATCATCCTGTTGTCTTCTGAACTCGATTTCGTAACAGTGAAGTATTCAAGAGTCTAACGATGCAAGTCGTCCAGTATCCCTTCGCATATGTTTAGAAATCGGAAGACCGAGCTCGATAGCTGCAGTCGCTTAAGTGCGACCAGTATCCAGTATTCGGGAGATAGTAGGTTCGAACCCCACTGTCGGCAGCCCTGAAGATGGTTTTCCGTGGTTTCCCATTTTCACACCAGGCAAATGCTGGGGCTGTATCTTAATTAAGGCCACGGCCGCTTACTTCCCACTCCTAGCCCTTCCCTGTCCCATCGTCGCCATAAGACCTATCTGTGTCGGTGCGACGTAAAGCAACTAGCAAAAAAATAAAAAAAAATAAAAAAATTAAAAAAAATAAAATCGGAACAATGAAGTTCAAATTCAAAAGACGTTCATCGCTTTATACTCAAATTTAAACATAGGATTTTAAATCAGTCCTTTACAAATAAGCCGAAGGGACTGGACTGAAAATTTGGAGGAAGCTAATAAGAATGCTAGCTTATGGCGATGTGAAAAATTGTCCTCTTACCGAGCTCGATAGCTGCAGTTGCTTAAGTGCGGCCAGTATCCAGTATTCGGAAGATAGTAGGTTCGAACCTCACTGTCGGCAGCCCTGAAAATGGTTTTCCGTGGTTTCCCATTTTCACACCAGGCAAATGCTGGGGCTGTACCTTAATTAAGGCCACGGCCGCTTCCTTCCCACTCCTAGCCCTTTCCTGTCCCATCGTCGCCGTAAGACCTATCTGTGTCAGTGCGACGTAAAACAACTAGCAAAAAAAAAAAGAATTGTCCTCCCTTTTCCTCATCCATGTTATTGTTGTGGAGGAAAAACTTGCTATATAACAAGAAGTCCAGAAGAGAAAGAATTAATAATTATAAATCTCATGTTATTCTCTATACATCTTTGTCACAGCATGCTATTCAAAGTTTGTCCAAACATATGTCCTTGTTCGGGGTTTATATAACGCATGTTGTATCTCACACTGTGTATATTTCTTGTTGTTTTATCAAACGACGGGCGCTTGTTCGATCGTGATGTAGGTTAGCGCTGAACGGCACCTACACCAGTTGTCTGAAGTTGATTTGAGCCTGCCAGTTATTGAGATAGGCGCTTATTAAGCGGCTGACATGATTCATGTGAAGTGTCAAGAGACATTACCGCGCACGTTTATTTAGAGACCTGCGCGCTATTTACGACTTGTCGCTCTACATCCACGTGTGAATACTGTAAGAGATAAATTGTAAGGATGAACGCCGTTGACGTTTAGGATTTACGTCCCGCAATTTTTTTGCCTGTATGATAATAAATTGTTTATGCTCACAGGGCGTCCCAAAGAGCACAGCAATGATTGGAGACAGTACAGAATGGCTGGCTCACCTCATCGGCATTCTCGATCTGTGACAGTTGGGACGGACGGTGTTATGAACCTCTGGATGACATAACGTTTCATTTTATTTTTAGAATAGAATAGAATAGAATAGAATAGAATAGAATAGAATAGAATAGAATACTCCCATCCCCAAGTTTCGGATCACCTTAAACTGGAGAGGGAGTAATAATTTATTGTAACCCAAAATGTGTTTTGATACATGGATTATTTTCCTTATTATTATTATTATTATTATTATTATTATTATTATTACTATTATTGTTCCGAGGTATATGTGGAACAGCAGAGGTGAAAGAAGGTGCGGGCTAGAATGGGTCTAACTACAAGGCCACAAGATGAATTTAAAATTTCAATAAAGGTTATATTTAAAAAAATATCAAAACTTAACAAGATTTAACAAAGAGCTTTAGACTTCAACAAAAACCAGCGAGTCAAACAATAACCAACTATCCGGTCCAAGACCAAGAAAACAATTTTCCACTAGGTGGAATAACAATGAAAGGCAGGTACAAGAATAATTTTACCAGTTCAGGGATTTTTTTACAAGTTTTGGGCTTCGAGCCCCACTTTCACAATCCTTGAGCTATTAGCCCAACTTTACCAAGGTACAAATTTGAACTAAGGGGCAGAAAAGCCCATCATACCAAGGAGCACAAGCTCCTAATTACCATGTTAAGCCTCCTATAGGCCCCCATCAAAATACAAGAAAGAGCAGAGCCGCTCTCGATTTTACAAGCCTATCAAATGCCACAACAAACTTTACTTCTAACTGCCCTCAAGGCACACTTACAAAGAAACAGAGGTATCATGTACCCAACCTACAGGGCCTTCGCATGAAGAAAAAACAAAACAAACAACAGGTTAAGTTACTGGCCCAAAGTACAGTGAGGACTGGAGGCGTGAACTTGCACTCCTAAATACACATTTTAAAACCTAAGTGGCTTTAGGCCAATTACACAGGGCTAATCCCAATCTTGGAGGTGACTAGTATACAAGATAAATTTAACACATTAAGAAGGAAGAGAAAAACGGTTACGGAAACATAGTCACCTCAAATTCAAAATGAAGAGGAGCTCGAGAGGGTAAAGCACTCTCTCTCCCGGCTTTACAGTTAAAGAGATTTGTAGATTTTACATAGACTCAAAAGGGATTTACATTTTAAAGAGGTGGGTTACATATTAAAAGTTTCGAACCTTCCCCGCAAGTTAAACTGCTGAGCTAGCGAGAAATAAAGATGTTAAAGAGCCATTACCTTGTTGAAGAGCTGCTTCCTGAAGAAAGAGGCGCTTCCCGCCCCCTGCTACATATTCACACACTGAGTTAGATGTTATACGAGTGGCCCGGAGACAAGAAAATCAGCAGTTTTTATACCTTCACGGAAAAATTCGAGACCATTCATGAATGATTAGGACCCGCCCACAAAAGTTTTATTGGCTAACAGCAAAAACTTATACACAAGGCGATGAAGAAACACCTTATTGGTGGGAAATTAATTACAGAAATTTAGGATTGGTTAAATTCAAAACAGGCGGAAAGGAAGCTTAATATTGCCAACCCTCAAATAAAAGAACAAAATTTAGTAAAGACAAAACTTATGAATACAAAATTTCTCCAAGAAAGTTCATTCCTTCGCATCAGAGTGCATAATCATAGTTTTTAGTAGAGACATCCGTTAGAGAATGTCCACACTTCTTCATCAATGAGAAACAAAAACAAATCAAAATACACACGGTGACATCTTCTGATAAGCAATTGAGTTTATTCCGTTCAGAGTTTCTCCTGTAGAGGAGTTTCAATTGGCGCAAGATTTGAACTTGCGTCGTATTATTATTATTATTATTATTATTATTATTATTATTATTATTATTATTATTATTATTATTATTATTATTATTATTGTTGTTGTTGTTTATCTATTACTACATTAGATATTACAATTAAACTTGTTAACTATTTCAACCCATTGTTGGATGCGCTAGCGAGTGGTTGGCTGTTCCAAGAGCTCTGCGTTATATTAGTGATAAAGTAGTAATAGTTGTAGAAATTTAGCAAATTTCGTGCGCGCGCGTGTGTGTGATACATTTAGTTACACTAATATTGGTGTTTAGTGCTTATTTGTAGTAACTGCGATTGGTGGTATTTATTTACAATTTTCACACTGAGTAGTTCTTTAGGCGTTCGCTAGATTACAAGCTGTAATTTTGGACTGCGTGAAAGAAGAAATATCTATTCTTTTTAATATTATTATTAAAATATCAGTAGGTTTGTTGATAACATACTTACAAAGACGGGATATTAAAAGAGTCATAACTTCGGCAGCGGTTATATTAGTGCGGGCAAT
Source organism: Anabrus simplex (assembly GCF_040414725.1). Lineage (NCBI taxonomy): Eukaryota > Metazoa > Arthropoda > Insecta > Orthoptera > Tettigoniidae > Anabrus > Anabrus simplex. The sequence goes on along the minus strand of NC_090268.1, from coordinate 339,552,617 downwards.
TGACAGGGTATTTGAAATAGCAGTTCAACTGTTCCACCTATCACGAAGGTAAAAACTTCCTTAAATAACGCAATACTGTTGTACATTTTGTTTAAAGAAAGGATTTCCACAGAATATACAGTATTTCACTGACGAAATAGTTAACAGTCGTTTTATTGTTATTATTATTGTCGCTCTTCGTATTCAAATATTGCATTGTTGGCTACAGTCGTGAACAAAGGGTGTAGTGTATCAAGAAAATATAAATAAAAACCAGCTGATTCTTGTATTCCGATCATTTGTAGTTCTGAGTAGGCAGTTAAAGTATCCCTCATTCATACACTGACTGACAGAGCAAATGCAACACCAAGAAGGAGTGGTCAGAACTTTATGCCAATTGCAGGGTAGACTGACGTCACTGAGGTATGCTCATGATGTGAAATGCGCCGCTGTGCTGCGCACGTAGCGAACGATAAATGGGACACGGCGTTGGCGAATGGCCCACTTCGTACCGTGATTTCTCAGCCGACAGTCATTGTAGAACGTGTTGTCGTGTGCCACAGGACACGTGTATAGCTAAGAATGCCAGGCCGCCGTCAACGGAGGCATTTCCAGCAGACAGACGACTTTACGAAGGGTATGGTGATCGGGCTGAGAAGGGCAGGTTGGTCGCTTCGTCAAATCGCAGCCGATACCCATAGGGATGTGTCCACGGTGCAACGCCTGTGGCGAAGATGGTTGGCGCAGGGACATGTGGCACGTGCGAGGGGTCCAGGCGCAGCCCGAGTGACGTCAGCACGCGAGGATCGGCGCATCCGCCGCCAAGCGGTGGCAGCCCCGCACGCCACGTCAACCGCCATTCTTCAGCATGTGCAAGACACCCTGGCTGTTCCAATATCGACCAGAACAATTTCCCGTCGATTGGTTGAAGGAGGCCTGCACTCCCGGCGTTCGCTCAGAAGACTACCATTGACTCCACAGCATAGACGTGCACGCCTGGCATGGTGCCGGGCTAGAGCGACTTGGATGAGGGAATGGCGGAACGTCGTGTTCTCCGATGAGTTACGCTTCTGTTCTGTCAATGATAGTCACCGCAGACGAGTGTGGCGTCGGCGTGGAGAAAGGTCAAATCCGGCAGTAACTGTGGAGCGCCCTACCGCTAGACAACGCTGTATCATGGTTTGGGGCGCTATTGCGTATGATTCCACGTCACCTCTAGTGCGTATTCAAGGCACGTTAAATGCCCACCGCTACGTGCAGCATGTGCTGCGGCCGGTGGCACTCCCGTACCTTCAGGGGCTGCCCAATGCTCTGTTTCAGCAGGATAATGCCCGCCCACACACTGCTCGCATCTCCCAACAGGCTCTACGAGGTGTACAGATGCTTCCGTGGCCAGCGTACTCTCCGGATCTCTCACCAATCGAACACGTGTGGGATCTCATTGGACGCCGTTTGCAAACTCTGCCCCAGCCTCGTACGGACGACCAACTGTGGCAAATGGTTGACAGAGAATGGAGAACCATCCCTCAGGACACCATCCGCACTCTTATTGACTCTGTACCTCGACGTGTTTCTGCGTGCATCGCCGCTCGCGGTGGTCCTACATCCTACTGAGTCGATGCAGTGCGCATTGTGTAACCTGCATATCGGTTTGAAATAAACATCAATTATTCGTCCGTGCCGTCTCTGTTTTTCCCCCAACTTTCATCCCTTTCGAACCACTCCTTCTTTGTGTTGCATTTGCTCTGTCAGTCAGTGTATTTCACATCCTCGATTTTTCAGTAATTATGAGCATTTAGCTAATAATAATCAAAGCGGCCGTACAAATTTTAGTGACAAATGGAAGAGTATGTATAGGCCAGTCACGTTAAGGCAGAAACAGGTTCCAAGAAGGATATTCCAGGAATAATTAATGAACAAGGGGAGAGTGTACGCGAAGATCTTCAAAAGGCAGAAGTATTCTGTCAGCAGTATGTAAAGATTGTTGGTTACAAGGACAATGTCCAGGTAGAGGAGGTGACTAATACTAAAGAAGTATTAAAATTTACCTATGACAACAATGGCATTTACAATAAGATACAAAAGTTGAAAAGTAGAGAAGCAGCTGGTATTGATAAGGTTTCGGTAGATATACTAAAGACAATGGGTTGGGATATAGTACAATATCTGAAGTACTTATTTGATTATTGTTTGCATGAAGGAGCTCTACCAAATGAATGGAGAGTTGGTATAGTAGCCCTTCTGTATAAAGGAAAGGGTGATAGACATACAGCTGAAAATTACAGGCCAGTCACTTTGACATGCATTGCATGTAAGCTTTAGGAAATCATTCTTTCTGATTATATAAGACATGTTTGGGAAATTAAAAACTGGTTTTACAGAAGGCAGTTTGGGTTTAGGAAAGGTTAAACCACCGAAGCTCAACTTGTAGGATTCCAGCAAGATATAGCAGATATCCTGGATTCAGGAGGTAAATTGGACTGTATCGCGATTGACATTTGATGGGGTGGATCATGGGAGACTAGGGGCAAAAAATGAGTGCAATTTGACTTGACAAAAGAGTGACTGAATTGGTGGCTATGCTTCTAGAAAATACACCTCAGGAAATTAGAGTAGGTGAAGCTTTGTCTGTCCCTGTAATAATTCAGAAGAGAATTCCTCAAGGCAATATTATTGAACCTTTATGTTTTCTTATATATCCATGATATGTGTAAAGAAGTGAAATCAGAGATAAGGCTTTTGTTATTCTGTACAGAGTAATCAAGATTGTGAGCAACTGCAAAATGACCTCGATAATGTTGTGAGATGGACAGTAGGCAATGGTATGATGATAAACTGGGTTAAAAGTCCGGTTGTGAGTTTCAAAAATAAGAAACGTCCTTTCAGTTTTAATTACTGCGTTGATGGGGTGAAAGTTCCCTTTGGGGATCATTGTAAATACCTTCGTCTTAATATAAGGAAAGATCTTCATTGGGGTAATCACATAAATATGATTGTAAATAAAGGGCACAGTTCTCTGCACATGGTTATGAGGGTATTTAGGGGTTGTAGTAAGGATGTAAAGGAGAGGGCACATAAGTCTCTGGTAAGACCCCAAGTAGAGTATGGTTCCCGTGTAAGAGACCCTCACCAGGATTACTTGATTCAAGAACTGGAAAAAAATCCAAAGAAAAGCAGCTCGATTTGCTCTGGGCGATTTCCGACAAAAGAGTAGCGTTACAAAAATGTTGTAAAGTTTGGGCTGGGAAGACTTGGGAGAAAGGAGACGAGCTGCTCGACTTAGTGGTATGTTCCGAGCTGCCAGTGGAGAGATGACGTGGAATGACATCTGTAGACGAATAAGTTTGAGTGATGTCTTTACAAGTAGGAATGATCACAATATGAAGATAAAGTTGGAATTCAAGAGGACAAATGGGGGTAAATATTCGTTTCTAGGAAAGGGATTGAAATAACGTACCAAGGGGGATGTTCAATAAATTTCCAATTTCTTTGCAATCATTTAAGAAAAGGCTAGGAAGACAACAGATAGGGAATCCGCCACCTGGGCGACTGCCCTAAATGCAGATCAGTAGTGATTGATTGTTGTTGTTTTTGTATATCCCAATAATGGAAATTCAATTCCCTGGCGTAGTTTTTTCATAAGTATTTCTGAGAAATTATTGTAAGGAACCTCATATGTTGTAGGAGAAAATCGTACAACTAAGTAGTATTGTAGTGTAGTAGTAGCCTATATTAATTACCTTATTGTCGTGTGATCTTTGTGAACTATCCTAGACAATATTTCTCTCCTTTCATATTTATTTTGCACAGAATAAGTTACCGGTATCTTATTTTTACTTTTCTTTTCATTATTCAGTAAAGAATGGCAATGTAGTGCAAGTGTAGGAACTATGGATGTGGCCAGGCATTAAGGAGTATGAGGGAGGAGCTTGAGGGATATAATTAGGATTCTCTTCAGAGGACAGGAAGGAAAGTAGGGCTCCCTCAAACAATGTACAGGATACAGAATTAGTAAAAGATGGATGGGGGAGGAAAGGGGTTTATTGTAGAAGGCAGGTGGTCTAATGTTTTAAGGGGAAGGATATTTCAGGCTAAGGGCTACATTCAGGATCAGAATTCAGGACAAGTGTCTGTGAGAAATCGGTACGAGTCACAGCAGGTACCACAACCGAGGGAAGATGAGGAAGAGGGAACTGGTGCTGAGAAGTGTGGAAATAGAAGGAAGGGAAAAGGCACGAAAGGGAAATGTGGAATAGTGGATAGGAAAAGACAGGTGGAACAGGGTCATGGGATGGAGAAAAGAGAGGGGGAAGTAGCTTCTGCAGCCTCATACTCCAGGTGGGGAGGGGATCAAATGAGGTGGGTAGGGCTGAGGATCTGGTCATGGGGGATTCCATTGTTAGACATGTGTGAAAAGTGTGTGCAGGAAAGAGAACCAGGCTAGAGTTTTATCCAGGAATTAGGTTAAGGCAGATGTTGAGGAAAGTAGAAGAGAAGGAGGAGGGAAAGGAGAAAGTGGTAGAGTTTCACGTTGGAACTAACAGCGTAAGACAAGCAGGTATAAAAACTGTACCAACATAGTTGGAGATGTGTGGGTCCTGATAAATGCAGCACGGGTGAAGTTTAAGGAAGCGGATGTTGTTATCAGTGGAATACTGTGTAGGAGGGATACTGACTGGAAGGTGATTGGGCATTTCAGTTAGACTATGGAGTGGGTGTGCGGGAAACTGGGAGTGAGATTTCTTGAACCTAATGGGTGGGTAGGAGGTAGGGATCTGCGCTCAGATGGCTTTCACTTAAACCTCGGTGGTACATATAAGTTAGGAAATATGTTTAGAAGGTTTATAGGGAGGCACATTAAGGAAAACGGGGTGGCCTATGGAGCGATGATAAGGGTACAGGGAACTGGAAGTCAAGTAGGGATGACATAAAAATGTTAGTGCTGAATTGTGTAAGTATTGTAAAGAAAGGAATATAATTAATTTAATAGATAATTACCTACTTACCAGATATTGTAATAGGAGTTAAATCACGGCTGAGAAATGATATAATGGATGCAGAAATTTTCTCACCGAGTGTGTATCGTACAGATAGAATAAGTATGGTAGGAGGGGGTATTCATTCTGGTGAAGGAAGAATTTGTAGGCTACAATAAAGTTAAAGATGGCACACATGATATTCTAGGTGTAAGGATCATCTTTAAAGATAACAGGCAACTTGATGTCTTTGGAGTGTACAGACCATGAAAGGGTAGCGCTGACGCTGATTCAGAATTATTTGATGAGATAATCAGCTATGTGGAAACGATTATGAAATGAACGCGATTGTAGCGGGTAATCTCAATTTACCAAATGTCAATTGGGTAGGTAATGCGAACGACAGGAAGCATGACCAACAAACGGCAAATAAGTTGGGAAGGGCATCTGATTCAGAAAGTGATGGAACCAACTAGAGGGAAGAATATTCTGGATGTGGTCCTGGTAAAACCAGATGAGCTTTATAGAGAAACCGAAGTAATAAATGGTATTAGTGATCACGAATCTGTTTTCGTGGTACTTAAAAATAAATGTGAAAGAAAGGAATGTATTAAAATTGGGACTGTTAGGCAGTTCCATATGGCTGATAAAACAGGCATGAGGGCGTAAAACCGGTTGCCTGGAGATTGAAACTCTTGTATATACTAGGGCAGTGTTGCGGTGGATAATTGATCAAAAATTCGTGTCATAGTTCAAGTAGGTTTCAGATGGTCATTGCTGTTGAAGGGTAAGGAGAAGTTGTTGTCGGACTTAGTGCGAACGGCTCCTACAGCGAAAATTGCAGGATAATTGATCCAAAAATCCGACTTAAACAGGGCTATCGACAATAAAAGGAATGCAGAATACAGACATCGTGTTTAATAAAAGCTGTTGTTAATGAGATGTAAATTATTTTTCGTTTTGCTATTGGTTTAACGTCGCAATAACACATTGAATGTTTTCGGTGACGTAAAGGTGAGAAATGGCTAGGATTGGGAAGGTCGTAGCTGTGGTCTTCATTAAGGTACAGCCCCAGCATTTGCCCGATGTGAAAATAGGAAACCACAGAAAACAATCTTCAGGGCTGTCAGCGGAGGGATTCGATCTCACAAAGATGAAAGATGTGTTTCCAGTTATTTGGCACTGTTTATTTATTTAGCGTATGGCTTTTTGGTACATGCTGAGAAACATAAGTACATTCATCACTATATACGAACATCTAGTACTTGGATGTATCTGCTGGAATTCGGGCTTGCCGTTAGGAATTCCTCATACTCTCCTCCGTAAGCTCTATTTCTGCAGTCTTCCCGAACATGTTGAGTGGTCTGCCATGGTGCATGACAGTCACATGCTGGTGAGGATTGCACTCCCCACTTGAAGAGTGAGTCTCCAGATCTTCCATGCCCTCTTCTCAATCGATCGAGTGTCGTCCATACCTTGCGAGGTAGATCAGTGATGCAAGGTAACAGCTAAATATGACGCCAGTAACAGGTGAACAAACGTGTAAAGTACATAATTTGTCCATGTACGTTAGCAATCACGTCAGTTCCGAAGAGTTCTTCATTATTACGTGAACGGTTTGATATCACACTTGTTAACTGAGGAGATTTTGTTTCTCCTATTGTGTATGCTCCACGGTTTCGCATTGTGGTGCCAGTCTGTCACTTCTGACACACCCTGTATACAATATTCCAGGATACTATTCTTGAAGCGAGCAGTGATTCTTACCCTGTCGTCTGTGAAAGTTATTTCTTGTGTTCGCCTCTCTCTGATAGATATATGAAGCGCTTCCCCCACATTTCGTCGTATTTTATTATTTATTTCCTCTACTATCTCTTGTAATGCAATTCCATTTCGTTCTTGGCATGCTAAGAACGTAGCCATCCTTTGCATTATCTAGGATTCGAATGAAAGCAACTGCTCGTAAAGAGGGACTTTCTCTCGCTGTGATATGGAAACACTAAACTTGAAAAAAAAAATACTAAAAATCAATGGAAGAAAGTACTCGCCGTTTTATGCTGTTGGGAAACGGTGAATTTTATGATCTGGTTTTGTTTTCCTCTAGTTCTTATCGACGCTGATATTAGCAATCAACTTCCTTTTTATGTGCTTTTATGTCAAGTTATCACTCAACTTTAAGGAACTTTAAGGTGCTGTGTAAATTGGTATAGAAATATTAAAGTCCTAATTTAAAAACACACATATACTCGTATATTACTGTGCCTTGAAGATGGTGCTGGTGATAGTGTTAAAAGAGGATGGTTGCCTAGTTGAACTTAGTTGTATTTCCCCCTAAAAATAAAAATAGAATTACGACAATCAGTCACCACTGATCTGCATCCAGGGCAGTTGCCCAGGTGACAGATTCCTTATCTGTTGTTTTTCTTTTTTTTGCTAGGGGCTTTACGTCGCGCCGACACAGATAGGTCTTATGGCGACGATGGGATAGGAAAGGCCTAGGAGTTGGAAGGAAGCGGCCGTGGCCTTAATTAAGGTACAGCCCCAGCATTTGCCTGGTGTGAAAATGGGAAATCACGGAAGTTGTTTTTCTAGTCCCTTCTTAAATAGTTGCAAAGAATTTGGAAATTTATTGAACACCTCCCTTGCGAAATTATTCCATTCCCTAACTCCTCTTTCTGTAAAATAATGACCTCTTGAATTCCAACTTTATCTTCATATTCCTACTTTAATCCCCTCCCCCCCCCACCCCCCGCCAAATTTATTCGTCTACTGATGCCATTCCATGCCATCTCTCCACTGAAAGCTCGGAACATTCCACTTAGTCGAGCAGCTCGTCTCCTTTCTCCCAAGACTTCCCAGCCCAAACTCTGCAACCTTTTCGTGACGCTACTATTTTGTCGTAAATCACACAGAACAAATCGAGCTGCTTTTCTTTGGATTTTTTCAAGTTCTTGAATTAAGTGATCCTGGTGAGGGTCCCATACACTTTAACCATACTCTAGTTGGGGTCTTACCAGATACTTATATTCCCTCTTCTTTACATCCTTACTGCAACCCCTAAATACCCTCATAACCATGTGCAGATACCTTTACCCTTTATTTACAATCCTATTTATGTGATTACCCCAATGAAGATATTTCCTTATGTTAACATTTAGCTAGGACCCACTTAACAGTGAACCATCCCCATAAGGAACTTTCACCCCATCAACGACCTACTACGACCTTTTGTAGCATGAAGGTATCTGCTAAAGAAAGGGAATGGTCACGAAGTGGGTGAGAATGGGGATCACTAGGCGTTACGAACCCCCTTTTTTTTTGCTAGTGGCTCTACGTCGCACCGACAGAGATAGGTCTTATGGCGATGATGGGATACGAAAGGCCTAGGAGTAGGAAGGAAGCGACCGTGGGTTTAATTAAGGTACAGCCCCAGCATTTGCCTGGTGTGAAAATGGGCAACCACGGAAAACCATCTTCAGGGCTGCCGACAGTGGGATTCGAATCCACTATCTTCCGGATGCAAGCTCACAGCCGCGCGCCCCTAAACGCACGGCCAACTCGCCCTACAAACCCTTTTACTATCGGGATTGGGAGAGTACAAGAGTTGACCGAAAGAGGTCGGATAGTAATGATGAGTGGTAGGAGGCTAGCCTAATTAAGTTGAAGAATGTTTGACTCAGGAAGCGACCCCGTGGACGCCAATCCAGTAGGAAATTACTGGAGTTTGCCCCTTTCAGACACCTTTTGAAACAGGCATTGATCTATGCCTCCTTCCACAGGTGGATGCATCTTAAGAAAAAGAAAATATTATTACTACTACTATTACTAATAATCTTACTCGACACTAACTACTTTCTGCATAGTTATAGAGACCTAGAGACGCCAGAAATTTTGTTTCTCAGGAATACTTTCAGGTTTGGGCACTTTCAAATACATCTGGATTGATCCCGAATAGAACTCATAAAATTGGGCTCAAAAACCCAGCGCTCATCTACCTCAGAGATTAAGCTGGGCAAAGAAAAATTTGTGGCGTATTAGGGCTGCGATCACGGTATTATTATTATTAGTATACAGTGAAGGCCTTTTACTTTTCTCCAAGGTAGTACTTTTAGGCTCATGAGCTAGATTAAGTATGTAGTGAACATTTCATTCTTTCTTAATCCGTTTACCCTCCAGGGTTGGCTTTTCCCTCGGACTCAGCGAGGGATCCCACCTCTACTGACTCAAGGACAGTGTCCTGGAGCTTCAGACTCTGGGTAGGGGGATACAACGGGGGAGTATGACCAGTACCTCGCCCAGGCGGCCCCACCTACTATGCTAAACAGGGGCCTTCCGGGGGGATGGGAAGATTGGAAAGGATAGACAAGGAAGAGGGAAGGAAGCGGCCGTGGCCTTAAGTTAGGTACCATCCCGGCATTTGCCTGGAGGAGAAGTGGGAAACCACGGAAAACCACTTCCAGGATGGCTGAGGTGGGAATCGAACCCACCTCTACTCAGTTGACCTCCCGAGGCTGAGTGGAGCCCGTTCCAGCCCTCGTACCACTTTTCAAATTTCGTGGTAGAGTCAGTAATCGAACCCGGACCTCCGGGGGTGGCAGCTAATCACAGTAACCACTACACCACAGAGGCGGACATTTGGAGAACATAACAAAATAAATTATATAAAAATGCCTCTTAGCCCCTGTGTGTGTTGAGATTAACCGTCAGCTATCATATGTAGTCTAAGTATCAATGAAGAGGCGTACTAAAGAAATGAGAAGTGAGGCAATTTCCCGTTGCTCTCCTCATACGTCTGGAGTTGCTGTTACATATCAGTCTGCCAAGGCCCCTGGAATTTAGACACCAGCCGATACTATGAGCAATACTTCAATGCCATGCATCACAGGAACTGGCTCTATACGAAATGGTATTACTAGCATCACTCGGTCACTTTCAAAATGTTTGGCTCCATGGCTAAGTGGTTGGCGTGCTGGCCTTTGGTCACAGGGGTCCCTGGTTCGATTCCAGGTAGGGTCGGGAACTTTAACCATAATTGGTTAATTTCGCTGACATGGGGGCTGGGTGGATGTGTCGTCTTCGTCATCATTTCATCCTCATTACGACGCGCAGGTCGCCTACGGGAGTCAAATCAAAAGAACTGCACAAGGCCTCTCCGGAGGCCACACGGCATTTCATTTCATACTTTCAAAGTGGAAAAGCCAAAGATGAGAGGGAGACAAATCAATGAAAGTAGCAAACTTGTGCCAACTATACCAGAAAATAGTGTACATTGCAAATGACATGCCTTACCGGGTTTGTAATATTGGACGATTGTTGATACCGCGACCTTAGCCATGGTATACGAACAACATGCGTTGGACAGAACTGAAAACCGTGGGCGCTTTGGTAAGAAACAACACTGGTATCATGTCCCATGATTTCACGTGAAAGAAGAGTGATATTAATATGGACTAACATTCAGCCTCCCCGTCTCTGTGAGTATCTGGTGTACAGTGAACAAAGGCCAGTGTAACACTGCACTGTAGTTCAAATGATGGAAATGTTTTATTTCAAATAGAATTCTCATGTGAATAGAATGGCTTCATAAACACATTATACTGTATAATACACGAATTTACTAACAAGAGAGAGAAATAAAGAGTAAGAGTAATTAGTTTGCTTTTAGCATGAAGTATATTTCATAGAAATGTGAAAAATAATAATTCACTTAGTATAACACAATGAACCACATTAACCCTCGACTGGCGTTGTGAACACTTTGGTACGTAAATGGCGTTGTGGGGTCGAAAATGATACCATAGAATGGATGACCTCCAAAACCCTTTATTTAAGTTTCAAAAATAAATACGTTTCAATTATGTTTCCTTATACCTTTGGCATTACCTACAATGAGAAATGAATATCCTTACTGATTATAGATTGTGAGATAATGCACAATTGTTTTACCGTCACTGATTTTAAAAGAAAGTCGCACTCCCATGAATTAAACTTAAATGAAAACAAATTTGAAATGTTCATTGCTCCAAAGCAAATGCAAAGGTACATTTGAATATTATACTATACAAAACTCATAAAACTTTTGAATTTCAAAGTCAAAGTCATTTTCACAAACACTTAAAGGTTGGAAGTTTGACAATAATGTTCTGACTTCGACGTCTCACTTGCCTGTGGGGATCGGTAGCTGACCACTTCTATCTGTTCCTACCAGTAAAAGATGACGGCAGGTTATGGACGTCTGGGTTGTCTGTGAAACTTCACTCTTCGTCTTTCTCACCTTCTTGTTGTTCTGAATCCGTGTCATGCTCGGATTTGTAATCTGGATCATTTTCATCTGAGAGATCGCTGTCGTCACTTCCTTCGGCATCTTCTTCTACAACACTGCAATCCTCGGATCACACACTGACATGCCAGGGCGAGAAGTGGAAGCCATAGCAAGACTTTTTTTTTTTTTTTTTTGCTACTTGCTTTACGTCGCACCGACACAGATAGGTCTTATGGCGACGGTTGGACAGGGAAGGCCTAGGAGTGGGAAGGAAGCGGCCGTGGCCTTAATTAAGGTACAGCCCCAGCATTTGCCTGGTGTGAAAATGGGAAACCACGAAGAAAACGTACCAAACACACACATTGAATGAAATATGAACGCTTACAAAATTTTAAGTCACGACAAACTTCGTAACACAAACGCCGTTGTGGGGTCGTAAACGGCACCACACAATATTTAAATCATGTTCTTGAGAAAACCATTATTTCCTAAACTCTACAAATCCAGACAGCAGTTGATCTTGCACTAAATAACAGCTACAGTGAACGGCGATAGTCAGAACGGAATACGGAGAGAGCGCGAGGTTTGTACAAAGTCACTGGTATCTTAAAAGACCCCACAACGCCAGTCGAGGGTTAAAATAAAAAATAGTGGGAGCTACTGAACAGTCTTTGCCAAAGAACATTTTACATAAACGAACTCGTAAGTTTATACATCAATCCATTGGAATTCTTCTTCTTGTTTTTCCCAAATGTATTGGGTTCGACAAATACGGGGATTTGGCCCATTTTTAAGGCCTGATGCCCTTCCTGACCTACCATAGGTGTAGGGATGTATTCACTATTGCGTGTTTCTGTGGTGGTTAGTAGTGTGATGTGTGTATATGAAGGCAAATGTATTACGAGGAATACAGAATACCCAGTCTCCGAGCCACAGGAATTGGTTATATGAAGTTCAAATTTCCAGCCCTGCTGGAAATCGCACCCGGGGCCCTCTAAATCTAGTCGTTCAGACAAGGAGTCGCATTCCAATCCACGGGAATTATTTTATGATATTTGTCTCTATTTCACCGACATTATATCCAGTAGATAAATTTGTTTTTTAGATTGATGCTTTTACGGCTTGTATTATTAGACATTTTCATATCTAATAATTATTTTTCTTTATTTTGATTATGACATTCTTGCCTTCTTTATTTTTAGTTTTAACACATTTGTTAACAAACATTGTTCCATTTTATAGGCTGCAGATATCTTTCATTTGGAGTGCAGTACTATTTTTGCAGCATAATATTAACAAAAACCTGATATCTCCATTTTACATCTAAATTGAATAGACATCAAATGAATATTAGTCTTAGATGAATATTACTGAGCGATTGGCCACGTGGCTGGACTCAATTTGCTGTATTTGGGAGATGGTGGGTTGGAATTCCACCGCCGGGAGCCATCAGGAGGGCTTTCCGTGGTTTACTATTTCCACAGAAGGTAAACTAAAAGCACATTATTTCATCTTCACTTTAAATAAGGTCACGGCCACTCCAGTACCTACTACTACTACTACTAAACGTTTCCATGCCTCCCTTGAAGGGGGAGGCGGGCCTCTTAGACGGTTATGCCGTCTCTCAGGCCGGGAGAGTTGTTACGGTGAAGGAGATGTGCGGAGAAGGTGAGGGGGTGGTCGGCCGTGGCCTACACTACGAACTGTCCCGTCATTCGCCTTAGTGCAGGAGAATGGAAAACCACGGAAAACCATTCTCAGGATAGTCGACGGGTGGGGCCGGCGTGAAGTCCAGCTCTGTGCCCCTGTTCCGTCTCCCGAATGAAGAGGCGTAGAGCCACGGCAGAGCCGTGACCACCTTCCCTCTGCTCGGTTGGCCGGTCAGAGTACAGAGCTGTTGGACCACGGACAAACCGTGGCCTCTTAACGGCCGAAACCCACTCTGCATCTGCCGATCTCTCCAGTACCTTCCCAACCCTAGGTTTTTCTATTCTTGCGTCATCGAAAACCTTACGTGTGTTAATACGGCGATAAATCACTAGCAAAAACCAAAACCCTACAAATTAAAACACACATATTATAAGGAAAAGGCTTATTTTTAATGTGGATATAACCAAGCGAAAATCATTTTAGTGGCTATAGTTCATGGTATGAATAGATATACAATATTTTTCTTATTTGGAACTAGCTCGCGAGGATTTCGTAATTTGATGAAAGTAATCGTTCCTCGGTGCAGTACGAAGACACTATCTGAAAATCCCCAAAGTTTAAAAACTCACCGAAAAACTGAATGTCATATACCCCAGCAAGTCTTTGTAAACTACATGTGTGGTATTGCTTTTTGGGGCTAAGATGGGACATGGAATTGTACATGTAAGAAACAGACTTCTCTCAAGTCTAAAAAACGTGTGTAACACATTCAGTTTTTGAGATATGTATCACCATAAAAATAAATCAACCCCTTTATCAGTCCTTCCCCAATCACTACCCCCACAAAAGCGTTTTTTCCGAAAAACAATATAGGTCCTACATGTTTCTTTATTGTTAAAGGAGATTCCAAATACCAATTTTCACGTCTGTAACATCTTCAGTTTCTGAGATGTAAGTAACCTCGTTAAAAATATTTCAACCCTTTTCTCACTTCTTTTCACACCCGTCAAGTGCCCTTTCCGAAAACAAAAAGAAAATACATGTTCCTGTATTTTTAAAGGACTTTCCAAATACTAAGTTTCACGTCTGTAAAATGTTATGTTTTTGACATATACTGTAGATATACCGGTACTTATTTTAAACATTCACCCGCTTTTTAAAAATTATTTTCATTCCCTTGAGTGGACTTTCCGAAAAAAATACATGATTTCTTTATTTTTAAAGGAAATTCCAAATAACAATTTCCACGTCTGTAACATATTCAGTTTCGGATATATGTATCCTCATATAAAAGAATTCAACAATTTTTCAATTCATTCCAAATACCAATGTTCACGTCTGTAACCTTCAGTTTTTGAGATGTAAGTATCCCCATAAAAAGAATTCAACTCTTTTTTCAGCCTCCCTCGCCAGCAAGTTGATTTTCCCCCGAAAATGCGTGTTTCTTTATTTTTAAAAGAGATTCCAAATGCCAATTTTCACGTCTGTAACATCTTTAGTTTTTCAGATAAAAGTATCTCATACAAATATTTCAACTAATTTTTCAAACATTTAACCCCTTAAGTCGATTTTCCGAAAGCTAAAGAGCACGTATTTCTTTATTTTTAAAGGAGATTCCAAATACCAATTTTCACGTCTGCAACATCTTTATTTTTTAAAATATAAGTATTCAACAAATTTTTCAATTTTTTCACCCCATTAAGTGGATTTTCCGAAGACAAAAGAAAAAAACGTATTGCTTTAGTTTTAAAAGAGACTCGAAATACCAATTTTCAACAATCTTCAGTTTTCGAGATATCAGTATTCCAATAAAAAAGATTCAACTCCCTTTTCCGTCCTTGTTACGGAAATCCCCCTCTTAAGTGATTTTTCCGAAAACAAAAAAATATATTTTTCCTTACTTTTAAAAGATTAAAAATACCAATTTTCACGTCTGTAACAAGTTAAGTTTTTGAGGTGTACTGTAGATATGCTCATTTAAAAATTTACCCCTTTTTCAGTTACCCTTAAGTGAAACAAATCATCTATGTAATTTTACAGGATATTGCAAATACCAGTTCTCACTTCTGTAACATGTTACGTTTCTGAGATATACTGTAGATACAGTCTTTTTAATATTCACCGCCTTTGTCACTCCTGTTCATCCGCCATTAATTGGATTTTCAAAAAAAAAAAAAAAAAAACGTGTTTCCTTATTTTTGAAGGGGATTCTAAATACCAATTTTCACGTCTTTAAACTGTTAATTTTTTGAGATATAGATAGACTCATTTCAAAATTTCACCCCCTTTTCACCCCCTTAGCGACGGAATATCCGAAAATCCTCCCTTAGTGAGCACCTACGTTGTAATATAAATGTATCCCCAATATTTCATTTCTTTATGTACAGTAGTTTTGGCTCGGCGATGATGAATCAGTCAGTCAGGACAATTTATTTTATATATACATAGATGAGTGAAATTGAGATAGAAGACGCTAAGACATGCTCAGATGGTTTTGATGATATTGAATTATCAGTGTTCTTAAACCTGAATTGACTACTCAGATAGGTACCGTGTTTTACTATTCAGTTAATTTATAAAAGTACTATTAACTAGTGCACTCGCTTTCGAGTTTCCACTTATAAACAGCCCTCCAGGGCATATCGAACTCCTGCTCTCCAACATGCTCTCCCACAGTGCGGTGTCGTCCCCAGAGAAATTCACTCACACGCCGCACTTCGCGTTGAATCACTTCTCGCTGACGTACTCACGAATTTCTTGTTCTTGACCCAATTACTGTATCGTGACTGCCTTGCGCTCACTCGCGACTGTCTCAACAGTGACTGGCGCTTCCCAGTTTTGCTCTGTTCGACGACACAATTTGCTTTACCTCGCACCGACACAGATAGTTCTTATGGCGACGATCGGATAGGAAAGACCTAGAAGCGGGAAGAAAGCGACCGTGACCTTAATTAAGGTACAGCCCCAGTATTTACCTGGTGTGAAAATAGGAAACCACCGAAAACCATCTCAGGGCTGCCGGCAATGGGGTTCGAGCCCTCTATCTCCCGGATGCAAGCTCACAGCTGCGCGGCCATAACCGCACGGCCAACTCCCCCGGTTTTTGGTCTGTTCTGTAGCCCGGTGGATGGTTTTCGTAGTTTCCACTTCCTGATAATTCCAGTCGCCTTACTCCTTGTTAAATTATTCTTTTGCTCGCCGCTAACTCCGTCCATATTGTTGCCGCTCCCACACCCCAACACCTTCGGACCACCCCGCCACGGCATTTTCAAATACGTTGAAAACACTATTATACAGCGTGAGTCAGCAAAGATGTTCATCTGGAAAAGCTCAAACTGTTAAAAATATGGAAAATCTGTTTTGAAATTTAATAATTTCATTAAGGGGAACTTTTACAAGGTGTCAATATTGGCCGAGATGACGGTAGTAAGTAGCCTCCGTGGCTCAGGCGGCGTCTCACCACTGGGTTCCGTGGTTCAAATCCTGGTTGCTCCATATGAGATTTGTGCTGGACAAAGCGGAGGCGAAACAGTTTTTCTCCGGGTACTCCGGTTTCCCCTGTCGTCTTTCATTCCAGCAACACTCTCCAATATCATTTAAATTTCATTAATCATCGCCCCAGAGGAGTGTGACAAGTTTTGGCAGGCGGCACAGTTCCTATCCTCGCCGCTAGACGGGGGCTTCATTTATTCCATTCCTGACCCGGTTGAAACTGGAAACAGACTGTGGATTTTCATTTTCGTAAGAGCACTTCGTTTTTCCAATATAACTACACTATTTTCCACACCCAGCATACAAGTCATGGACACTGTATGTTCAGGGGTGTGATTATTTTCAAAATACAACGAATAATTTTCAATAAAATGGAATGTATTTAGATTTGATTCACCCGTCAGCCGTGGACCGCTCTATTCGATTGAATCACTCATCAGGTGGCCAAGGCACGCGCTACTTGTAAATCTTGAGCCTGTTGACATACTGTGATCACTCACCTTCTCCTGACATGTAGGTATTTTTTCTAATGCGTACACAAATAACTTACGATATGAATCTATGTGATCTTTGGTATTGTCGTATATATTGTATGTTGTAGTAGGTAAAGGAGACACGGGTATATGATGGCTTCTATGGGACAACATTTTTATTCTGATATGTTATGTCACCCATTATGCATCGCATTGTGCACAATCAGCTTTATTCGGAGTAACAATAAATTTTATGGCTGCGACAAAATTTCTCCTCGCACATTCAAAGAATGTCGTCTGTAATTATTACTCGTAGGCTCAGTTCAATAACTTTCATACCTGAAGAAACATCTCTTCATAGTATACATGGAACCAAATTTCCATTGGCCAGCGAGTATACAGCCTCATAACGACCACTTGGAATTGTCGTATTTTGGTATAAAGAAAAATTGTATCTCCTAGTCATTTTTTAAGTGACAGTGATATCAAATCTCGGAACGTAAACACAAAAACAATTGAGTCACCGCTGACCAAACTCGGCTACAGCAGATACTGCAGTACTGTATCTCCACTAGGAGTGGACTGCAATGGTGTTACGTCGTCTTGAGTCACTGCGCACACACTCAGCAGCGTATAACGTTTGCGCGTCTCTAGTCTGAAAGAAGACATATGACACCTGTGTCTCTCCTCATAACGTTCTAATGCTAAACAGAGGACCTAGAGCCAAGGCGAGAACTAGAAGAGAAGAAGAAGAAGAAGGAGAAGAAGGATAATAATATTTCGCTTTCAATATCCTTATTCTTAATTCTCGCTGATTACCGATTATCAAGACTGTATTTTCTTTTCTTAACCCATGATTGCCCCTTGAAAGACAAGGCGCAGTTTCAAATTCTTGCAGTACCACCTGCATGTAAGAAACCGTGGAAGAGGATCTCGGATCTCGGATCTCGGATCTCGGATCTCGGATCTCGGATCTCGGATCTCGGATCTCGGATCTCGGATCTCGAATCACGACAGTAGCATGCATACCAATTCTATATATTGTCCTTCATAGTTACCGGCTTTGTCAGGGAATATTCGTCGCGACAAAATTTAGCACTCCTAATTCGGGTGACAGCGATATTCGGTGGACATCAGGATCAATGAGTACCATCTGAGCTTTTATTTCAGGTACCGTTTGAAGTCACGAGGCACATCCCTCCTTCCATTATACATGTATTATTGAAGTAGCAGTCGCCTGAATCACATTACATTCCACGCATATTATACCCTTTACATCGTTTACCTTTTATACCTGATTAAACGAAATAGATAATTTTGTGTTATGTGATGTGTATGTACGCCGTCCTCGTGAAGGGATAGCTTGCCTACCTCTCACCTGGAAGACCTGGGTTCGATTATTGGCACGTTTAAGTATTTAATTATTGGATTAAAGACTGGAATGGGGTCCAATAAGCTTTATGAGTTCGACAGAGTAACAGTAGGTATCAGAGGCAACGCACCCCGTCAGCACAGCCAAACAGTACGGTTCAGGAAGTGGTCACGCTATCCATGTGACCCTCGGATATTTGCTGGACGACTGTCTAGATACCAATTTTACTGACAGTCTTTAAAGGACTGTGCGTGCCATGGTTCTGTTTTTGAAGTCTGTAGACAGAATAATTGAAAAGTCATTAAGACTATTCGAACAAGTAAGATTAAGAATGCGAGAAAGTGTTCATTTTGTAATTAAACATCACGTTAAAAATTCTCTCTGATCATTTAAGAATGTATAATGTCTAGTTTTGTGTCCCGAAGCTATAATTCTCAGTACAATCTGACGTTCCACATTGATCGTATACATAAAACACATGCGTAAACGGCATCGTAGGATCAATTAAAGATCAATTAGATCTATTTATTACTCTGTGGAACTTCATCTACCATTTCTCTCTAGAAAACAGCCGTAATGTTAGCTAGTAAGGATACACGACAACAAACGGAGATGTTCATGACTGAAATCATAGAATTGACAAATATTGTAATCACTAAATGACAATCATTGAGATATAAGCATTTTCTTAAGTGAATATGGGGATCTTAGTTGTAAGTACAGTAGAATTCCATTAGTCCGGCATTCAACAGTCCGGAACGCCCGATAGTCCGGCACCATTCCAGGAATTTTTATGTTATAATTTATTATTTTCTTTTTTTTTTACGCTTGTGGCAGTTAAAGCGCACGGCGCGGTTCAAAACCACCCGGAAGTGTCCACTACGTGTCTGCTACTGTTGGACACAATCGGTATTGTTGGCTGTCACCACACACAGGTTCACTTCATTGTTTTGATTGCGAGCCCTTTTCGCTACAGTATTTTTTCTTGCGATCTAGCCGCAGAGTCCCTAAATAAATTCATTACTTTTGCTGAGTGTAATGCTAATTATAATGTCACTGAACTTACTGATTTACATTTTATCAGACAAAACGTTTATACAAGATTCAAGATTCAAGATTCAAGATACCCGTCTCCCTTAATCTCGAAAATCATAGATTAGGGAGAGGGTATTATTTATTGTAATCGTTTCATAATTTCATAATTTGTGATACATGCCGTATACAAAATTAGAAGGAGTAACTTAAATAACTATTGTGAATAGTGTTAATAATTGGTACATGCAATGAATGTTCATATAAAACAGGTGCATAGAAAATGAACAGAGAAAGAATACTATAAACTGAATGTTGGACTTCCATTCATATATAGTATTATGGCAGAAAGAAACCAAAATATCTATTTATAGTGATATCTTTTCAGATTATCAAAACTAATATTGCCTTTGCAGGCTGTTAAGAAAAAAAGAGAAAACGGAAATTATTACTCGACAATACATAAAACTAGTAGAACTACTGTAACGAGGTATTTCCATGCTATCCCTTAAGCCTATGTACCTAATGGCTCTAGACTTCAACGGAGTTATATTGTCTAGGTTACCTTAGGCACAATTCGGTTCCTGGCTGACATGTATCACATCCTTTCCTTCCTTCAATTTCCTGCTCCACCTTCCCCTAATAATGTTAAATAATTTTGCAATTCTATCCGGGTGCATCCATTCTCTGTTCAATAACTTTACAATTGTATACAACTGATTTTCGTTCTCAATTTTCTTTACATCCTCATCGTCTATGAATTTTTCTCGTATTTCCTTTGTCATAGGGCAATCTTTTATAAGGTGTGCCCATCCCATCTCTTCAGAGCATATTAAACATTAATTTTCATCCCTGTTCCTTCTATATGCTTTATTTACATAACTTTTATACCAAGCGACAACGATCTCAAAAGGATACTCGGGATTTTTTAAGTCACACTGAACTATTGTACAGTATATGTATATAAACTGAATGTGTTGAATGAAATTTCGGTGCTACCCTAATTTTGAGCTAAAGTTATTAATCTAATGATTCTGCTGATCAACATTTTACTGCAAAACACCGTGTTACAGCTGTTTTCGCTGTACGCCTTAACGTATATCGTAGCAAGAGGTACCGCCCGATAGTCCGGCATTTTCAGTAATCCGGCAACGTGCCGGTCCCGAACGTGCCGGATTATCGGACTTCTACTGTAATAGGTTTTGTAATAAAGAACTCACTAGTCATCTTTACGAATTTTTTAGGCTCAGTTAATAATAATAATAATAATAATAATAATAATAATAATAATAATAATAATAATAATAATTGTACCGGGCGGTACACCTCCACTCCGCTAATTTAAAATGTGCGCCTGTTGAAACTCCTCTGCTGGAGGAAGTCTGAACTTTATTGACAGTATTAATTTTCTACCTTCTCAGAAGATGTCACCACGTGGAAAATTTTGAGTTTTTGAACTGTGTCATTTTTGATGTGTTTTTGTTTCGCTTGAAGTAAGAAGTGTGAACTTTCTCTTCTAGAGGACACTACTGAAGATCTACAATAGTGCAACCTAGTGCGGAGTCAAAGAACTATTTTTTTGGAGAAAATTTAATTTCAAGAGTTTGTTCTTTGTTAAATTTCTTTCTATCATTGTTTAAGTTGGCAATATTTACCCCTTTCTTCCCCTTGTGTTGAACCTAACCAATCCCGAATTTCTTAAATTAATTTCTATCCAATCAGATGTATCTTCCCCCAACTTGAATCTGTTGCGGGGTCCTATCCAATAAAGAGTTTGTGGGAGGGTGTTTTCTTTCCCCTAACGCCTAGAAACTTCCGCGAGAGTATTTAAACTGCTGAGTTTTGGGTCTCTAGGCCACTTCTGTTCCATCTTTCAGTGTGTTAAGTACATAGCAGGGGGCGGGAAGCGCCTCTTTCTTCTCCAGCCGTTCAACACAAGGTAATGGCCGATTAATAACTTCTTTCTTTGCTAGCTCAGCAGTTTAACTTTCGGGGCGGGTTCTAAGCGTTCAGCCATGTGACCTTTTCCTAAAATGTAACTACTCCTTTCATATATTCTCTTTTAAAACGACATATTGGGATAGAGAGTGCTAACCCTCTCGAGCTCCCACTCACATTGTCTTGAGGTGAACTTATTTTCTCAACCTATTTTTCGTTAATGTAAAACAAATTGTTCTTTCTTAAGTCACCTCTTTAGCATGGGATTAGCCCTTGTATTAACGGCCTAGTGCCAAGTAGGTCTTAATCAAAGTGTATTAGGAGTGCAAGTTCGCCTCCTCTCAAATTGTTATTTTAGAGGTCATTTAATTAACCTGCTTTTCTTTTAATAGACCTCAGTAGATTGGGTATTTTACCCCTGTGTTTATGTCCGTTGAGGACAACTTGAAGGTGGAGTTTGGTGTGGCCTGGGAGAGGCTTAAATTTTGAGAGCGAGTGGCTCTTTTGAAAATTCTGGGTTGTATGCCTCATGGAGGTTTTTCAGTGTAATTTGGAGCAAGGGCTCCTAGGTATGAATGGGGTTTTCTCCCCCTCTGTTAAAACTTGTGTTTGAGGTAAAACTGAGCTGATTGCCCAAGCATTGTGAAGTCAGGGCGCGAAGCCCAAATTCTGTAAATATTGTAACTAACCCCTTTTGAATTGCTACTTTGTACCTGCCCTGCTTGTTATTTCTTTGTTTTCGAAAAGAAAATATAACCGTATTAAATTTTAAATTTACTTTACAGGCACTATAATTTCGTAGCTTGAGATCCATTCACACCCGCACCTTCTTTCACCTCTACCTACCGCTAAAACACGGTAACAAGTGGTAGCAGAGCGTGGTTGAATGGGTCTCAATTTAGCCCCTTTTGACGGCTAAATATTGTTTGTTCCGAACTCTAACTATTTTCCCAGTTGCTGGAATTTTTTGAGTTTTTCAAAATTGGTCTGTCATCATGCCCGGCCCTCGCGATGTTCTCCTTCTTAACTATTTGCGCAAGGAGGAGTTGATCTATGAATTAACTATCAGAAATGTGCAATCTGGAGGCACGGTTGCAATAGACACTAACAAACTTAGAGAGTCCCTTGATTTGCCCATTTCCATCCCCAATTTGGGAGAGAAAGAAATTGACGACTCTCTTTCCACGATCACGGAGAATATTACTGGGCTAGCTTCTGTAGTTAGTTTTTTTGATGAAAATGATCCGTCTCCTAATCAAATTAAGCGTGTGCAAGGCAGGCTATATCATTTTTCGAATAGGGTTAACGATCTGTTGTCTCTAAAACTGAATGACGTTCAGAGGAAGGAAGCTAGTGCGCTCCTGGAAAATATTTCCGAATTATCTAGTAAGGTCACTCAATTGTTAACTGGGGAAGTTCCTCCCAAATCTGATCAACCCACCATAGTAAATGCAGGTAGTGAGGAAGCGCCTCCCAAGGGAGAAGTTAATAGAATAACCGTTGCTGCTCAAACTATCCCTGCCCCATTGGACAACGAATCCGAACGTCGTGCATCATTGAGTAACATCCGTTCTGAATTAACTTCCTTACCATTGAAACCTTTACCTACTATGTCACCCGGGTTTAGTAGCTTGCCTCATCCATTGGCAATGTTGCTCAGAGGTATATCTAAGTTTTCCGTTAATACCACCAGTGATGTAATTTCATTTTTAAGATTTCTAGTGGAATTCCAGGATCATGCCCTTGTTTTTTCTCTTTCTCCATGTCAAATCTTGCAAATTATCTATCCGTATGCTATTGATATTCTCTCTGATAAAATCGTAAGAGCCATTGCCGAGCAATCATCTATTGAGGATTTCCATGCCCATTTGCTAGCTAACTTCATCCCTGCTAGGGCCAGGTCCTCCCTTATTCAGAAGTACTATTATCGTGTACAGCGCTTGGACGAAAACTTGGCTGATTTCATACAGGACATTAAGTTTTATACTAGGGTGTTTGCCCTTCATTTTCCTGAAGATCAGATTGTACAGGCTATTGTAGAGGGAATTTCACCTCCCTATAGGTCATATTTGTGTTTCGCGGCGTGCCCGCAAACTTTCTCGGAACTTGAAGCATTGGCCGTCTCAGCGGAAGGAGTTAGATACGCCGATTCCTTGCGTGTCGCGAAAGAACCCCCGCCTTCCATTAGTAATACTCGGCCTCCACCTCGCCGATCAGCCACCCCCCGTAAATGTTATGCTTGCGGGTCGCCCGACCATCTGCGCAATAAGTGTCCTCTGATCAAAACTAGTAGGGCAAATAATGGAGCTGGTTCATCACAAGGCTGTTTTAAATGTGGGGCTTTCTCACATATCGCAAAGAATTGTCCCAATTCGAATAGCACCCCCTCCTGCTCAACTTCTGGTGTAACTTCCAACAACAATCAAAAGTGACTAGTGGCTGCGGCTGAGTCAACTAATTCTGCTTCCCAAGGCTCAGCCCCTGGCAAAAAGGTCGAGAATTCAGGGAACGATAAGCCTTCGAATACATCTTTTGAATGCCCCAAAGAGTGCCTTAGGATTGCGGCGGATACCCCCGCACCTGTTCCTTTTCTTAAGATTGAGTTAAATAACGAGCCCATAACAGCTCTCTTAGATTCAGGCAGTGTTTGTTCGATTATTTCGGCTGAATGGTATTCTAAATTGAAAGCTGTTTGTAAACTACCTGACTACGTCTCATCTTCTATTCAATATGTTTCGGCTAATTCATCTCCATTAGAAATTCTAGGTTCCGTACTGGTCAAAATTCGTATTTTTAAGTTTACTTGGAAAATGAAATTGTTTGTGTCTAAGCACCTGTCTTGCCCCATTATATTGGGAGCTGACTTTATTTCTCACACTGGTCTTGTGCTCGATCTCCAGTCTAGGTCGTGCACATTCAAATTTGCTTCTAGTTGTAAAATACCACTATTAAAGTGTAATTCTGTGTCATGTTCTTCTATTTCGCCTACCCAGGATGAGATGTTGTTAGACCTTAGACATCTACCTGAGGAGCAGGCTGATAGTATTCGCAAACTGTGTCAGTCGTTTCCCGAGGTGTTCTCTGATACTCTTGGTGTTACTGACCTTATTGAATACAAAATTGAGGTCACGGATTCGATTCCTGTCCGTTTTCCACCTTATAGGCTATCTCCACCTAAAATGAAGGCTCTGAAAGAAATTATCGATCAGATGTTGAAGGATGGTATTATTAGGCCCTCTAAGTCGGCGTATTCATCGCCTATTTTTCTAGTCCCGAAACCCCAAGGAGGCTTCAGGCCTGTCATTGATTACAGGGCTCTCAATCGGAAGGTGGTGTTGCAATCTGTGCCCCTTCCTGACCTTCATTCTTGCTTTTCATGGTTTCGTAAGGCCAAGTTCTTCACTATCTTGGACTTGAATCAGGCCTATAATCAAATTCCCCTTGCCGAAGAGTCTAAACACCTTACAGCATTTGCCACGGACTGGAATTTATATGAATACAACCGCGTACCTTTCGTGCTCCCCACGGGGGCAGCTGTGCTCACTAGGCTACTAGATAGGGTCTTCTCCGACATCAAATTCGAGTACTTATATCACTACTTAGATGATGTCGTCGTATTTTCAGAGACTTTTGAAGAACATCTAGATCATTTGCGAGAAGTTCTCGATCGCCTTCGTAAGGCTGGGTTAACTGTTAAGTTGTCCAAGGTTGCCTTTGCTAAGCCCTCTATGTCTTTCCTAGGGCATATTGTGTCACCTGATGGTGTAGCAGTCGATCATTCTAGAACACAGGCCATCCGTGATTTTAAACCTCCCAAGGACATTAAAGGTATCGCCAGGTTCATTGGTATGGTGAATTTCTTCAGGAAGTTCATTCCTAACTTTGCTAATAGAGCGGCGCCTTTAAACCTTCTTCGTAGGAAAGGCATCAAATTCGAGTGGGGACCTTCTCAACAAGCCGCTTTTGAAGACCTTAAATTACCACTTTGTAATGCCCCTGTACTTGCTATGCCTGATTTCTCGAAGAAATTCATCGTCCAAACCGACGCGTCGTCGTCAGCAGTAGCTGCAGTCCTTCTTCAAGAGACTGAACTAGGGAGGCGACCTATCGCCTATGCCTCTAGGACCTTGTCGGCTCAAGAAGCCAAGTATTCCATCTATGAGCTCGAAGGTTTGGCAGTCTTATTCGCCTTAGAAAAGTTCCGTCTCTATCTGGAACACGTCAAATTCGACCTGGAGACAGATAATCAAGCATTAAGCTGGGTCTTAGGTAGGCCGCGTCGTACTGGTCGTGTAGCCCGCTGGGCTATTCGTATTTCCGCCTTCCAGTTTGATGTTAGACATATCAGAGGTACCGAAAATGTTGTTGCTGATGGACTCAGCCGTATGTTTCATAACGACGTCGAGACCCACGAACCGGTCGACAGTTCATCACCTCCCGAGTCCATACTATCTGGTGTTAATGCCATCTTAACAGATGCTCCCATGCTTTTTAGGGATATTGAGAAATACCAACGTGAAGATCCGACGCTGGCTCCGATAATGGAAACCCTTTCTTCTGGGGAACATGTTGTCCCTTATGTTCTGAGGAATGGTGTTCTATGTTGCCCATCGAGGCATGATAAGATGATGAAAGTTGTCGTTCCAGCTGTTCTTGTACCTATGATCTTCAAGTATTATCATGAGACCCCATTAGGAGGGCATCTTGGAATCTTTAAAACTCGTGAGAAGATTCGTGAAATGTTCATCTGGAAAGGTATGGACGGTGAAATCCGTGAACTTGTAAAAGCTTGTAAATCTTGTTTGCTCAGTAAACCCACCATGTCCACCAAGGTAGGCCTTTTGTCTTCGCATCAAGCGTCGCGCCCCATGGAACGTCTGTATATCGATTATGTAGGACCCTTCCCCCAGTCAAAGGGTAATGCTAACAAGTTCATCTTTGTGTGCGTAGATGGTTTCACCAGATTTTCTTGGTTATTTCCGACTAAGCTGGCTACCGCTCAGTCTACCATTACCTGCTTAAATTCTATTTTTGCTTCTTTTGGTCCGTGTCAATATATTGTATCTGATAATGCTAAGGCTTTTACATCTAATTTATTTCGTAAATTCTGTTTTGACTTATCTATCTCTCATGTAACTACTTCTGCTTATTACCCTCAACCATCTCTGGCTGAACGGGTTAACCGTAATCTCAGGTCCGCACTTATTGCCTATCATCATGAAGATCATTCCAGGTGGGACACGTCCCTGCATTGGATAGCTTTTGCTTTGAATTCGGCGGTTCATGAATCTCACAAGTTTACTCCAGCTTCTTTGATGTTCAAGTTTGTTCCCAACACGCCGCTCTCTAACCTCTGGTCTCTGAGTGACATTCTACCCGAGACAATAGATCCGGACAACATTAAAGATCTTTGGAAGAAGGCTAAAGCCAATCTTAAAGTGTCTCATGAAAAGGTTAGGGAAAGGTATGATCGTGGACGGAGACCCACCCCTTTGAAGGTAGGTGACCAGGTTATGGTCAAGAATTTTGTTCCCGCGGGCAAGCTTGCCCCCAGATTTCATGTGCCATGCATCATTCTCGATTTTCTTACTCCGGTTACATTGTTAGGAAGCAATCCAGCCACCGAGAGGATATCTAGGGTTCACCTGTCACAGGTGAAACCAGTGTAAATTTTGTGTCAACTTGCTTCATATAATTTGATAGGAATATGAAGGTTATATTTTTTTTTGAGTTCCACTCTTAAGGCATTCTGCTCCTTCTGTTTTATTTTATATGTAAGCATTTCTTGTAAACCTCCCCGATTGTTAAACTGCCTTCCTGTCCTTACCTCGGCCATTACCACGCTCCCGTCTCCTGCTTCAATATACACAGTGGCATAACTTATGCCATGGATATTTGCACGCCGCTGGCCCCTCAACCTCTCCACAAGCCTGTACCCTCAAAAAAGATGATGGTCCAACACAATTCTGCCGCCAAGCTTTAATGTTTCAGTGCCCACGCAGCCGCGCGGCGCCGTGCAGCAACTGGAGCTGAGGACGGGCCCCCTCGGCCCCAGCGAGGAAGACGTGTGCACGGCGAGCCGGAGCTCTCCTCCCGGCCAAGGCTGATGTGCGGCGCACAACCTGCTACTTGCCCGCAGCCTGTATATGTTCACCGCGGGCGCGGCGTGCTTCAACACCTCTGCTCCCCTCATAGTGCGGGCGAGCGGTATCTCAGGGTACTTGAGGGGTCCGAGCGGCCTCCTTTGGACGCAAGCCGCAACGGCCGGTCTGGCAATCCCACTTCATCACCATCTACTACATGAACAGATACCATAAGTAATGACTACACTTGGGAATTCAACTGCAATATTTGGTGGACTTTGAAATTTTTCTTCACTTTTAAGTATTAAAAGTTAATCTTCAGAATTCGACTACTACAAACAGAAAGACTTTGCCTCACCTGCAACAACTAAATTTTGGAATTTCTCAAATACTTCTGCAATTTATTTTAATATCAACATCAAAACTGGGACCTTGTTTTCAAACAATTTCATGTGTCACCCCGGGAGGAACTTTTGGGGGGGGGGGAGGTCTGTACCGGGCGGTACACCTCCACTCCGCTAATTTAAAATGTGCGCCTGTTGAAACTCCTCTGCTGGAGGAAGTCTGAACTTTATTGACAGTATTAATTTTCTACCTTCTCAGAAGATGTCACCACGTGGAAAATTTTGAGTTTTTGAACTGTGTCATTTTTGATGTGTTTTTGTTTCGCTTGAAGTAAGAAGTGTGAACTTTCTCTTCTAGAGGACACTACTGAAGATCTACAATAGTGCAACCTAGTGCGGAGTCAAAGAACTATTTTTTTGGAGAAAATTTAATTTCAAGAGTTTGTTCTTTGTTAAATTTCTTTCTATCATTGTTTAAGTTGGCAATATTTACCCCTTTCTTCCCCTTGTGTTGAACCTAACCAATCCCGAATTTCTTAAATTAATTTCTATCCAATCAGATGTATCTTCCCCCAACTTGAATCTGTTGCGGGGTCCTATCCAATAAAGAGTTTGTGGGAGGGTGTTTTCTTTCCCCTAACGCCTAGAAACTTCCGCGAGAGTATTTAAACTGCTGAGTTTTGGGTCTCTAGGCCACTTCTGTTCCATCTTTCAGTGTGTTAAGTACATAGCAGGGGGCGGGAAGCGCCTCTTTCTTCTCCAGCCGTTCAACACAAGGTAATGGCCGATTAATAACTTCTTTCTTTGCTAGCTCAGCAGTTTAACTTTCGGGGCGGGTTCTAAGCGTTCAGCCATGTGACCTTTTCCTAAAATGTAACTACTCCTTTCATATATTCTCTTTTAAAACGACATATTGGGATAGAGAGTGCTAACCCTCTCGAGCTCCCACTCACATTGTCTTGAGGTGAACTTATTTTCTCAACCTATTTTTCGTTAATGTAAAACAAATTGTTCTTTCTTAAGTCACCTCTTTAGCATGGGATTAGCCCTTGTATTAACGGCCTAGTGCCAAGTAGGTCTTAATCAAAGTGTATTAGGAGTGCAAGTTCGCCTCCTCTCAAATTGTTATTTTAGAGGTCATTTAATTAACCTGCTTTTCTTTTAATAGACCTCAGTAGATTGGGTATTTTACCCCTGTGTTTATGTCCGTTGAGGACAACTTGAAGGTGGAGTTTGGTGTGGCCTGGGAGAGGCTTAAATTTTGAGAGCGAGTGGCTCTTTTGAAAATTCTGGGTTGTATGCCTCATGGAGGTTTTTCAGTGTAATTTGGAGCAAGGGCTCCTAGGTATGAATGGGGTTTTCTCCCCCTCTGTTAAAACTTGTGTTTGAGGTAAAACTGAGCTGATTGCCCAAGCATTGTGAAGTCAGGGCGCGAAGCCCAAATTCTGTAAATATTGTAACTAACCCCTTTTGAATTGCTACTTTGTACCTGCCCTGCTTGTTATTTCTTTGTTTTCGAAAAGAAAATATAACCTTGTTAAATTTTAAATTAATTTTACATTGCACTATAATTTCGAAGCTTGAAACCCATTCACACCCGCACCTTCTTTCACCTCTACCTACCACGGAAAAGTCCGTAACAATAATAATAATAATAATAATAATAATAATAATAATAATAATAATAATAATATATTCAACCCTCTACCCTTCCTGCCTTTGAAATGTGGCACCGGCTTGAGTCATCACAGGGTCGCTGACTGGGTACTACCCACAGAAACCTCTTCGAATATTATAAAACTAATCTTAAATTAATTACACAGGAAGGATAAAAAGAGAAGAAAAAAATGATTAAATAAAATCTGAATGAGAACCTTTACGAACATAAAATTTATTAAACTAGACTTTGGCAAAGCAAAATATTTCTGTACAAATCAATAAACTCTTCGGACCAAATATTGTTTATAATCTTTTGTCAACTCCGACAATAAATTTTAACATCATGACTCATAAATTTTCAATACTCTTCCAAATGACATTATTCAAATTTGATTACTATTTCCTTTTATCTTATTTACCAACTCTACTCTAAGGCCTCAAAATTTAACTCAATTCCATTCTGCTCACATTTGGTTATCACCATATTTCAAATTTTCAATAATAAAAACAAATAATCATTATAATAATTTACCATCGTATTTTCGTGAATTCGTCAGAGTGACCTTTGAAATATTACTATACAACCAGACTTCTTCATTTATTCTCTGAGTAGACAAATTCAATTACTCTCTCTCTCGACCTCAAATTACAACATCACTACTATAAACCTTGTAATTGCAATTACTAATTACCAAATTATCTACTTGATTATAGCCTTCCATTTAAAAATGCATGAGGTTATGTAAATTCATTAAGCACAACATCCGCCGTGTAATCCATGAACTCGTCATTTGAATTAATTAAATTCATTAAATTCATTTTTATTCACTAAATTCGTGACCATCACGTCAGTAGAATTTGTTACCTCTAAAATCAAAATTTTATCCAGTTACGTATGTAAGATTTGTTAAATTAATCAAAATTTTGATATATCATAAAATTATTCATCACAAAAATTTATATAAAACAATCCCTATCATTATTTGAGTCCGAAACTATTTACTTATTCTTTCTCAATACCATCCTCCACTCATATGAATGCCGATAATATGGAACGTACGCACGAAATCGATAGTAACCCTGACATAACTAAATTAAGTTAATTCACCGATTCATCTAAAATTAAAAATATCTCGCATATGCTTAATTAGCTGTTTATTAACACAAAAACATATCCTACCCTGTAGCAAGACCTACACTACAATGATAATGCACCTTAACCTACACTGAATTTACAGACTAGGGTTAGAACCTCACTGTCACAAGTACATACAACCTCATGAACTGAATTCAACATAAAAAAAAAATATATTGCAACTGCAAAACAGAATTTACATTGCTCATACACTGAAGAACATATAACATAACAAGCACAACATAATTCAATCATATAGTCACAGGGGAAATCCTTATCCACTGACTCGGCCGGGCAACGAACTCCGACCCTCAACATGGCATCATTACAGTGACCTATCACTACACTCGCCGCAATGATCTGTCACGAAGTCTGGCTATCATTATTTAATCTAATTGTGCTGTCCTGAGTTCCACAAACAGAATTTTTCTTACGGATGAATGCGATATTTTGTTACTTATAAGACCCTACCAACGTTACAAGGCTCCCTCTAATACACAACGCGCCGACCCGGTCTGTAGCCTTATCTCACGCCCCGGCTCATTTCGTTAACACGGCATTTAACTTGTCCGCACCCACTTAAATTCTCTCTCTCTCTACTCTAAATGAAGCCATATGTTCCTCCACAATATCATGCGTCTGTGCGAACAGTTACTAATTATATATAACACTCTCAATATGTTTTATTCATTTCATATTTCACGTATTATTCTACATTTTTCACTCCATTATCAGGAACACGTATATCATTATGCCGGTATTTACACATATATGGCGCTACACAATCATTGGTTCGACTCTTGCGGTTGGCATTTTGTGTCTTAGAGGCCCCTACTTCAACACTAGCTAACTACCTCTCGGATAAATTTTAGGATGACATTTATTCCCTACAGCACAAATTTTACTCATTGATTAACGGTACACGTTACCTACTGATGACATATATTTTCCAAAATCCCACTGTAATGTGCCATAAATCCCGGGTTCGAATCTTGGGTCAGTGAAAATTTTCTTGACGAACTTTTCATGCGACATACCAATTAAACTATCTACTCCCTCTGACTAATATCTTACTGATGCCTCCTAACTTACGTTAAATATTTACACACACACACGCACGTTAATATTTATTAGAAGATCGCGCACTAAGGAAACTCATTATTTCACACACGTAACAGAAGATCATTATTTACACACATTATTTCCTCACTCGCGAAGACCATTTCAACACACGCTGTAATATCACACGATTTATTCCCCCTAGGCATCAGTATAAATTTACCTAAAATCTAACTATCCTTGCTACAGTACTAAAAAGGAAATAAACGAATAATCATGCATTAATATATTTACACATTAACAGCTAATCATGCACATGCCAGATATAATGAATCAGGGTACTTATCGACTCGGCGACGCTCCATACTCAGCTCCACGGCCTCATGGTTTCAGGTCGGCCCCATGATGTGCTTAAGCCATCATTCTAACGGCCTGAATACCTGAACTAATACCATTCTTCATCACCATGGTCTTCATTTGTAACTTAAATGACTTTACACAACTTCACTTCTGAATACACTAAAACACATATGAAAAAAACACAGATATAATTAAATTATTCTAACACACAAACACTTATTCACAATTGTAGTAAACACTTTATCTCTGCTCTGTTCCGCGAGTTTCACGTGGCACTGAAAAGCGTCCTCGCATCGACCTCGCTCCGATCCTATTTTCGGTTAATATCGTAAAAATCACTTTCTTGAGTTTTACCAGATTTTGGTCGTTATTGAATTAACGACGTAGTCTATTTTACCCGTAGTATGCTATCGACTACCAATTAGCGGACTAAAGAATGCTCCAGATTAGGGTTCCTCATGAACCACATATACGATGCGTCCGACCCGTTCAAATTTCCGTAGCAGAGTGACTCTTCTTAGCGGCACGCGTCCTCTTCAGGCACGCCGGATCCTAGATAGGGAGCTCGGGGAACCCCATCAACAATGATGTAACGTCCCGTCACATGTGCCTGCAATTATTTATTCCAATAAGTTGTTACAAATACGCCGTCTTTAATTATTATTCTCAAAATAGTTCAATATTGTTTTCACCTTATCCCCTGGTGGATTTAATTATTTTTAAAGGTCATTTAGACAGCATCCATCTTTAATTTACCCCCATCATTCCAAAACTTGCTATGCTGCTATTCGCTGCCTGAAAGTGTTGCCAACTTAAAATTTGTGACCTTGGTCACACGTCTCATGGAATATTCCAGTACTTCCCATTTCATTATCAACTGACCCTGACACGTGGAACTTGTCTTTAAACTTGTGTAAGCGAAATGGCGCTACACATCCGGCCTATAATGTAACTGTGTTTCATTTCCTTGTATGCCATATAAAATTATAATATTCTAAAGACAATGCGATGAGCTAATTGGGCTCATCTTTCCCCCACTTTCCTTTTGGAAAAATTACTGACAGGGGATTTTTCCAACCATACATCTTCCAACATATCATTGTCTTTACATTATTTTCTAACAAATCCAGATTTTAGACTCAAATTTTCTTCCTTAAGACAAGCATTATTCATTGTTAATTTAGGAACCACCTTCTCCATCATTCCTCTAAGCTCAATTAATTCTTCACAAGCACACTCTCCGCCGGAACTTTTGTCTTCATCCATTTCTCCTCTGGGCATCTCATATGTGGTATCGTAGGTTAACATAACATCTTATTCTTCTTCATCTTCCATCTCATCATCTTCTTCTCCTCCTCCATCTTCTTCTCCTCCTTCATCTTCTTCAGGATGTCCTTCAAGATCATCTTCACCAACCATTGCTTCCTGGTCAATATTTCTCCTTGTGGGATAATATAATTTCAAATTTCCAGCATTATAAGTGCTCTCGACTCCTGTCTCTAAGTTTTTGACTTTATAAGAATTATTCTCATAATCCTGTATGACTTCATGTGGCCCCATATAAAGTTCAGCAAACTTATGATAGAATTTTGAACTAGGATTTGAGACGGCAGGTTTCTTCACGAGGACCAATTCTCCCACACGTAAGCTTCGGTGGAACCTCTTATTGCGCATTCTTCGTAAACGTCGTTCAGCTTGTTCCTTGAGATGCTGAGATGTATTCTGGACGCAAAGCTCATGTGAAGGCCTCGGATCACTTGGTAACGGGATTATACTTTCCCATGGTCTTTTCGTATACTCATTATGGTGTACGACAGCGGGTATCTGGCCTGTAGATTCATGTATCGTTGAATTAATACTCTCAGTTATGATTGGCAATACTCTGATCCATTTCCAATGTTCATTCCGACAATAAATTCTACAAAACTTCCCAATCTCTCTCATAATTCTCTCAGCAGGATTTGACTGGGGATTTCTAATTGAACTGAGTACATGTCCTATTCCCAAATTCTGAATGTCCCTTTTAAAATTTTCGGACGTGAATTGAGTCCCATGATCCGTTAGCACAAATTCCGGCTTTCCCATCTGAGGTATAATTTTGTTCTTTATTTGACTAACAACAGCTTTCGTAGTTGCTCTTTGGATAGGACACAATGTCACAAATTTTGTGAACACATCAACGCATACCAAAATGTATTTCAATCCTCTACTGGCACGTGGCAAAGGGCCGTAGAAATCCATTGCAAACAACTCTTTAGGCTTAGAGGGCAGCACTGGCCTAAGAATTTGTCTCATTAAAAATTGACAAGGTTTAATTCGCTGACATATATCACACGTCATTATAATTTTCCGCACCATGTCTTTCAAATTTGGCCAAATAAAGGTTTCTTTAATGGTCGCCGTCACCTTATCAATCCCAGCATGTCCTATCGAATGATGTGTAAGCCAGATCAATTCACATCTCAACTGTGGTGGTACAACAATCCTCAATTTCGTATGCTCTTCATCAATGAATTTATGAAGTATCCCATTAAAGAAACTATAACTTATAGCTTGTTTCTCGGCTTCTCTATATTCAACTGTCCCAGACTGCAATTTCTTCTGAAAGTAATCCCTTAATTTCTTGGTCTCATCCCACAACTCTTGTGCTTCCGAAATGTTCCTAAGCTTTTCCAAAAACTGATTATCCTCCTGTGTAATTTCAATCAAATTTACTTCTATCTTTCCAGGTTCAGGATTTCTACTCAACGCATCTGCAATTACATTTAACTTGCCAGCACAATGTTCAAGAGTAACATCATACTGCTGAACAAATAAGCCCCATCGGCTAACCCTCTCGCTTGACATAGTCGTCTTGAAAAGGAAGGTTAAAGCTTTATGATCCGTCCGGATAATAATAGGATAGCCATAAATATACTTCCTCCAATGTCCCAATGCTGTAACAATGGCAAGCATCTCCAACTCCGTCGTAATATACTTAACTTCGTGAGACCCCAATTTCCGACTCATAAAGGCCAAATAATTTACTTGGTGATCCTTGTTTTCCGACTCTTGATATAAGACTGCTCCAATTCCCACAGCTGAAGCATCTGTCTGAACTATAAATGGTTTTCCGAAATCTGGGTACCCCAATTTCACACTATTAGCTAATAATTCCTTCGTCTTCAAAAATGCATTCTCACAATTTTCATCCCATTTCCATTTCTTATCCTTCTTTAACAAATCCTGCAGAGGCGCAACAACTTCCGTATACAAAGGACAATGGTCTGAGAAAAAGTTACACATTCCCAAAAACTGACGAACATGTTTGATCCTCATGGGTCTGGGAAAATTTTGTATGGATCTGATCTTTACAGGACTGGGTTCGACGCCATTGCCGTCCACAATATGACCTAAAAACATGATACTCCTTTGGCAAAAGTGGGACTTTTCAAGATTTACTTTAAAATTTGCACGATTTAAATTTTCCAAAAGTTTGTGTAGTACATCGAAATGCTCCTCCAAAGTCTCCGTTGCAATCATGATATCATCTACATATCTGACCGTAGAATCTTTGACTTTCTGCGTTAAATTCTTATCTAGGGCTCGGATCAAAGCAGAACCAGCTGTCTTCAAACCAAAGGGTAATCGGTTAAAGATATACGTCTGTTGGTCGAACAGGAATCCTGTCAAAACCTTAGTAACTTCATCCAACTCAATATGGTGATACGATGACGTTAAGTCGATAGTCGTAAAGTAATGTTTGCCTCGGAATTTTCTCAGCAATTCCTTGATAGGAGGGGCCCTATCGTATTCAGGCACAAGTCGCTGATTTATGGCCCTTGCGTCCAAGCACACACGGATGCTTCCATTAGGTTTTTCAACAATCACCAAAGGATTCAAAAATGGTGTAGGTGTTTTAGATATTAAACCGTTATCCTCCATTTCCTTGATTACTTCTTTAACTTTAGGGTAAAACTTCTCTGCTACTAGATAAGGTCTTTGTTTAAACGGTTCCCAACTATTTACTTTCAGCTCATATTTATAATTTGGAATCTTCCCCGGTTTGGATCCGAATACTGTTTTATGGTGGCCTAAAATTCCCTTTAATTTTGACTTATCTTCTTCTCCTATCATGGCTTCTGATACTTTATTTTTGACTTTGTCACCGAAATCTGGTAACTCAGTCTCCCTTTCCAATGCAAAGATCATTTCCTCGAATTCTTCTAAAATAGCATCCTGATTTTGATGTATGTTTCTAACTATCTCTTCCACCGATTGTTTTGCCAACCAAATTCTTTCTTCTCCCTCAACATTTGGTAGTTGGTTTAACTGAATTTCTGACTGATCACCACTGAGATTGAAGTTTATTACATCCCTTTCCATATCAATAACCGCCTTAAATTCTCGGAGAAAGTCAGCCCCTATAATCATGTTGAATTCCATTCAATTCATCATAATGAATGGGTGAGACATGATATTACTTCCAACCTCTACATCTACATAAGCTTGACTTTTACATGTTGTGACTTTGTCTGGTATTATGCCTCGAATTTTAACTGATGCTACTGGTATAATTGGTATTTGACATTTCTTCTGCAATTCATCAACTAAAACTTGTGATACCACACTAACGCTGGCTCTAGTATCCACCAAATATCTGACCCTAAGACTCGCAACTCTGACATAAATCACAGGTAACTTCTTTACTTCATTATTTACAAATTTGTCTTTATCCTCTACAAGATCTTCTGGTCTAGCTATCCAAGAATCAATGGTTGCAATTGCCCATCCATGATTATCCTGATGGCGACGTCCTGCGGTTGCACTATCTTGAAGTACTACATTTCGGCTTTTTTTAGCTCCATTTCCCTCCATTGAAAACCTTGGAGCATTTATATTTAATCCACCAGATTCCTCTCTAGGTCTATGAGCCTGATATTCCCTACTCTCAGCTCCATGACTTCTGTCCTGATTCCCTTGTTGAATCGCACTCTTCCACTGGTCCGACGATATTCCTTTCGTGGCCAACTCCTCAACATATCTTCTAGACTCATTCCTGCGTTCTTGAAGATCCATTCTGTCATTCTCTTCTCTTCGTGGTCGACCTCTTGCATCACCTGATCTATTATATGGTGGATATGGTCTTCTCATCTCTCCAAACCTTCCATATCTATATCGGTACCCTTGTCTTCTGTTTCCTCCATAATTCTGATTATAATTTGATTCATGACTTCTGTCGTTGACTCGTCCTCTTCCAAATGATTGAGCTTTCCAATTTCTTCCCTGGTATCCTCCTCGATACTCTCTACTCTGATTATCATCGTTCTTGTTGCTGTACGTGTTGGTTCCCTGGGTCTTCCTCTCTGTTGAATTTTCTTCCTTGGTCAAGTCAATGGTATGGACTGTCTCAATGTTCCGACTCCTAGGATTATACAAATTCGATGTTTGATCTAATTGCCTAAACAATACTTCGGCCTCTACAGCTGTTTTCACGTTCGCAGCTATCAATGTCCTTTGCACATCCACAGGTAGCTGTCTTTCGATTGATGCAATTAACTCTTCTTCTGGAGGCGGACAGTCTAACTCCCTAAGCTTCAAAAGTTGCCCACTGAAAAAGTCTGCGTATCTCGTGGGTACTGTGCTCTGATATTTTCGTGAATACAGTTCAAGTCTGAGTCCTTGTTGAACCTCCTGTCCCCAGTATTTTTGCAAAAAGGCACGCTTGAATCCTTCATAGTCGTCAAAACAATATTTGAACGCTTTAAACCAGATCAATGGTTGTCCATCTAGAAATCGCTCTACGATTCTCAACTGTCTATCCGAATGAATTCTGTTGTCCTGAATATATTCCGTCATCTCTCTAAGGAAACTTTTTGGCGTTATCTCGGGTCCACCAGTGAATTTCCTTGGCTTTCCCTCTGACAATCTCATCAATTCAAAATATGGAATTGGTCCCATAATCTGTGGTGTTGAAGTTCTTTCTTCGAATGGTTGGTTGGTAGTTTCAGGTAAACGGGTCTGATCTCCATTTCCCAATCCTACACTACTAGAATGGCTTCCTGCTTGCTCTAAGACGTTCTGTTTATTTATCATTGATCGCATAAGCAGTTCGCCCTTAGTCTCCTGTAATTTCAATATCTCGACATCATCCTTAAGTCCCTTGATTTGTCCGATCTCCTCCTTCATTTCTTTCATTAATTCTTCGTGTATGTCCACCTTCACTTCCGTCTTATGGCATTTATGAGCCCATTCACTAATTTGCTTAGTTACTTCGCAACCTTCAGCTCGAAGATCCGCTTGCACTCCATTTATTTCCTCCAAAAGTTCTTTCCTATTTTCAGCCATCTCTTCTTTCAGTTGGTCTTCTACCTTCTTAACTTCTCCATGGACATTATCTCTTAATTGCAACAACCGGTCATTAAATCCCTCGGCAGTCTTGACAAACGATTCATGTGTTTCTATTTGTAACTTGGTGACTTTGGCGTCTGTCAATACAATAGCTTCCTCGATATCAACCATCTTATCCTTGATCGAATTTACGGCTTTCTGTTGACCCTCGACGTTTATTTCGACTTGACTCAGTTTCTCCGACAACCTGGCATCTACTTGCGACACTGTTAAAGCGACCTGATCTATCTTTTCTTCCAACTTGTCACTGCGGGTAACTGCTTCCATTCGGACCTCTTCTATCTGCTTCTCTAATCTTTGAGCATTCCTATCACAGCCCTCTTTAACTATAGTTATCTCTGTCGATAGCTGATCTTTGATACTGACCATCTGGTCCCTAACTTCTTTAAATTGTTCATTGACACCATCCTTAACATCTTTAAATTGTTCATTGACACCTTGAAATTGTTCATTCGCACTCTCCTTAACTTCCCTAAATCGTTCATTCATGTCCTCCCTCAGTTCATTCATGAGTTCGGTCATAAGACCCTTCACCACCTCCACATCTACCATATTATCTTTCTGAGAAGACGGGCCTTCCCTCTAACCAAGTGCCGTGGATATGAGAAAGAATAAGTTCAAATTTCCATATTTATTATCATATAATTTAATTCCAGCTTCTTTACTTTACGTTACGTGGATAATATCAATCAAAAATTTGGCCAAACATTGCCATCTAGAAGCTGTCCCTATTTCATCTACATTTTGCCAAAGTTCTACACAAAGAAAGCAAAACCCAGAATAAATTTGCAAACCACTAATTAACACAGCCCCAAAAAAATTTAACATCGAACTACCGAATATCGCGAGACTATCATTGGGCTTTCGAATTATTAAGTACTTCACATACAGTACATGCCAGTATACAAACACATGCCCTCAGCATTACGGCGGATACGACCGAAACAATGGCCCATATCGTCGTAAACTGACACCATAACATTTGTTACTGCCATTTTCCACAACTTGAGACCGAGGTCATCTCATCCTTCCACGAAAATCTACAATTATTCTTAACTATTGCCCCTGGTTTAATTTATTTGAAGAATAAACCAGACATTTTTAACCTCGTTTGGATTTAACACAATCCCTCTATTCTTTTGGGCATTTCTATTAAGTGACTGTCATGAGCCTAAGTCCATAACAATGGTACTCACGATCTGTTCTCATTCAGTTTCGCAAAATAATCTACATTTACATGTCACTCCTAAAATATCTAACAAAATCGTGAAACCCGAAATTGAGGATTTTTCCAAAAAAATTTCCAAAATTTCTATCATCACCATGATCACCTTGGTTCCACTTAATGGGTAAACACACAATCGTGCCCCACGTCACGGGCGACAACTCAACCCTCTACCCTTCCTGCCTTTGAAATGTGGCACCGGCTTGAGTCATCACAGGGTCGCTGACTGGGTACTACCCACAGAAACCTCTTCGAATATTATAAAACTAATCTTAAATTAATTACACAGGAAGGATAAAAAGAGAAAAAAATGATTAAATAAAATCTGAATGAGAACCTTTACGAACACAAAATTCATTAAACTAGACTTTGGCAAAGCAAAATATTTCTGTACAAATCAATAAACTCTTCGGACCAAATATTGTTTATAACCTTTTGTCAACTCCGACAATAAATTTTAACATCATGACTCATAAATATTCAATCCTCTTCCAAATGACATTATTCAAATTTGATTACTATTTCCTTTTATCTTATTTACCAACTCTACTCTAAGGCCTCAAAATTTAACTCAATTCCATTCTGCTCACATTTGGTTATCACCATATTTCAAATTTTCAATAATAAAAACAAATAATCATTATAATAATTTACCATCGTATTTTCGTGAATTCGTCAGAGTGACCTTTGAAATATTACTATACAACCAGACTTCTTCATTTATTCTCTGAGTAGACAAATTCAATTACTCTCTCTCTCGACCTCAAATTACAACATCACTACTATAAACCTTGTAATTGCAATTACTAATTACCAAATTATCTACTTGATTATAGCCTTCCATTTAAAAATGCATGAGGTTATGTAAATTCATTAAGCACAACATCCGCCGTGTAATCCATGAACTCGTCATTTGAATTAATTAAATTCATTAAATTCATTTTTATTCACTAAATTCGTGACCATCACGTCAGTAGAATTTGTTACCTCTAAAATCAAAATTTTATCCAGTTACGTATGTAAGATTTGTTAAATTAATCAAAATTTTGATATATCATAAAATTATTCATCACAAAAATTTATATAAAACAATCCCTATTATTATTTGAGTCCGAAACCATTTACTTATTCTTTCTCAATACCATCCTCCACTCATATGAATGCCGATAATATGGAACGTACGCACGAAATCGATAGTAACCCTGACATAACTAAATTAAGTTAATTCACCGATTCATCTAAAATTAAAAATATCTCGCATATGCTTAATTAGCTGTTTATTAACACAAAAACATATCCTACCCTGTAGCAAGACCTACACTACAATGATAATGCACCTTAACCTACACTGAATTTACAGACTAGGGTTAGAACCTCACTGTCACAAGTACATACAACCTCATGAACTGAATTCAACATCAAAAAAAATATATTGCAACTGCAAAACAGAATTTACATTGCTCATACACTGAAGAACATATAACATAACAAGCACAACATAATTCAATCATATAGTCACAGGGGAAATCCTTATCCACTGACTCGGCCGGGCAACGAACTCCGACCCTCAACATGGCATCATTACAGTGACCTATCACTACACTCACCGCAATGATCTGTCACGAAGTCTAGCTATCATTATTTAATCTAATTGTGCTGTCCTGAGTTCCACAAACAGAATTTTTCTTACGGATGAATGCGATATTTTGTTACTTATAAGACCCTACCAACGTTACAAGGCTCCCTCTAATACACAACGCGCCGACCCGGTCTGTAGCCTTATCTCACGCCCCGGCTCATTTCGTTAACACGGCATTTAACTTGTCCGCACCCACTTAAATTCTCTCTCTCTCTACTCTAAATGAAGCCATATGTTCCTCCACAATATCATGCGTCTGTGCGAACAGTTACTAATTATATATAACACTCTCAATATGTTTTATTCATTTCATATTTCACGTATTATTCTACATTTTTCACTCCATTATCAGGAACACGTATATCATTATGCCGGTATTTACACATATATGGCGCTACACAATCATTGGTTCGACTCTTGCGGTTGGCATTTTGTGTCTTAGAGGCCCCTACTTCAACACTAGCTAACTACCTCTCGGATAAATTTTAGGATGACATTTATTCCCTACAGCACAAATTTTACTCATTGATTAACGGTACACGTTACTTACTGATGACATATATTTTCCAAAATCCCACTGTAATGTGCCATAAATCCCGGGTTCGAATCTTGGGTCAGTGAAAATTTTCTTGACGAACTTTTCATGCGACATACCAATTAAACTATCTACTCCCTCTGACTAATATCTTACTGATGCCTCCTAACTTACGTTAAATATTTACACACACACACGCACGTTAATATTTATTAGAAGATCGCGCACTAAGGAAACTCATTATTTCACACACGTAACAGAAGATCATTATTTACACACATTATTTCCTCACTCGCGAAGACCATTTCAACACACGCTGTAATATCACACGATTTATTCCCCCTAGGCATCAGTATAAATTTACCTAAAATCTAACTATCCTTGCTACAGTACTAAAAAGGAAATAAACGAATAATCATGCATTAATATATTTACAAATTAACAGCTAATCATGCACATGCCAGATATAATGAATCAGGGTACTTATCGACTCGGCGACGCTCCATACTCAGCTCCACGGCCTCATGGTTTCAGGTCGGCCCCATGATGTGCTTAAGCCATCATTCTAACGGCCTGAATACCTGAACTAATACCATTCTTCATCACCATGGTCTTCATTTGTAACTTAAATGACTTTACACAACTTCACTTCTGAATACACTAAAACACATATGAAAAAAACACAGATATAATTAAATTATTCTAACACACAAACACTTATTCACAATTGTAGTAAACACTTTATCTCTGCTCTGTTCCGCGAGTTTCACGTGGCACTGAAAAGCGTCCTCGCATCGACCTCGCTCCGATCCTATTTTCGGTTAATATCGTAAAAATCACTTTCTTGAGTTTTACCAGATTTTGGTCGTTATTGAATTAACGACGTAGTCTATTTTACCCGTAGTATGCTATCGACTACCAATTAGCGGACTAAAGAATGCTCCAGATTAGGGTTCCTCATGAACCACATATACGATGCGTCCGACCCGTTCAAATTTCC
Source organism: Anabrus simplex (assembly GCF_040414725.1). Lineage (NCBI taxonomy): Eukaryota > Metazoa > Arthropoda > Insecta > Orthoptera > Tettigoniidae > Anabrus > Anabrus simplex. Next base: position 339,510,014 of record NC_090268.1, on the reverse strand, counting down.
GTAGCAGAGTGACTCTTCTTAGCGGCACGCGTCCTCTTCAGGCACGCCGGATCCTAGATAGGGAGCTCGGGGAACCCCATCAACAATGATGTAACGTCCCGTCACATGTGCCTGCAATTATTTATTCCAATAAGTTGTTACAAATATGCCGTCTTTAATTATTATTCTCAAAATAGTTCAATATTGTTTTCACCTTATCCCCTGGTGGATTTAATTATTTTTAAAGGTCATTTAGACAGCATCCATCTTTAATTTACCCCCATCATTCCAAAACTTGCTATGCTGCTATTCGCTGCCTGAAAGTGTTGCCAACTTAAAATTTGTGACCTTGGTCACACGTCTCATGGAATATTCCAGTACTTCCCATTTCATTATCAACTGACCCTGACACGTGGAACTTGTCTTTAAACTTGTGTAAGCGAAATGGCGCCACACATCCGGCCTATAATGTAACTGTGTTTCATTTCCTTGTATGCCATATAAAATTATAATATTCTAAAGACAATGCGATGAGCCAATTGGGCTCAATATATATAGTATAAAAATAGGTCTAACAATATTCTTTGAAAAACTGAGATCATATTTACACATCCCCACTGGTAAATAAAATAAAAATTGATGGGCAAGAAATCAACATTTTTGATAAATTTATGTATTTAGAAGAAATCACAACTTATAATCATAATGAGAAACCAGCTTGGCATAGCAGAATAAATCAATTAAACAAAGCAGATTAGCTTATCGATATCAGCAAAATGAAGACTTTATAAAACGGCCACACAGCAAGAATTAACTTATGCTAGTGAAACCATTTTTAAAACTACTAATACAGCTGAAACAGACAAAATACTTAGGACAGAAAGAAGAAGAATTAGAACATGTACAAATAAACAATATCAAGTTAAAGGACAATGGAGAATAGCATCAAATAAAACAGTTTATAAGGAAATTGGACCAGTATTGAGAACGATTATGAAAGAACGTATATCATTCTTTGGACATCTTATCAGAACTCCTGACACCAGAATTAGCGGAAGAATAATTGAAAAATTATGTAATAGCAAAACTAAGATTAAATGGATCACAGAAATTAAGGAGGATATTAAAGAACTATAAATAACAATAGACGATCTCAAAAACAAGACAGAAATAATGAATACACTTCAAGACACACACACCAGGCTACTGATCAAGATCAATAAAAGGTCTAATGGGAGGATATTGTCAACAGAACAAGGGAAGGCAGCATCTCTCAGATTGAAAAAAAAAATGGGCTGATAGGAAATCGAGAAACCCTTTGTATAATTGACTAGAGTGGTCCAACGTAGGCCATGAAATGTAAAATAATAATAATAATAATAATAATAATAATAATAATAATAATAATAAATGCCTAACGTATCTCTTCAATTGCTATTGGAATATTTTCCAAATGCGATGTATTTGTTAATAATATATATATATATATATATATATTTTTTTGCTATTTGTTTTACGTCGCACCGACACGGATATGTCTTACGGCGACGATGGTATAGGAAACGCCTAGGAAGTGGAAGGAAGCGGCCGTGGCCTTAATTAAGGTACAGCCCCGGCATTTGCCTGGTGTGAAAATGGGAAACCACGGAAAACCATCTTCAGGACTACCGACAGTGGGGCTCGAACCCACTATCTCCCGATTACTGGATACTGGCCGCACTTAAACGACTGCAGCTATCGAGCTCGGTAATAATATATTTTAACACACGCTAGGGTGTCAGAATATTGTCCCACAAAGACTTCATTAATGGCACGGATTTCTTGTATTTAATCACCCTCAATACCAGCGAAAACACCAATCGAAGGAAAAAACGTTGCAGGGAAGAGATTTCAACAAAAATCTCCGAATTGACAAGATCGCACCATAGCAAGTACGCTACGGTGACGCCGGTTGAAACTCACGGTGTGTTTGTTATGATAACTAAACCCACGGTATCCCCTACCTGTCGTAAGAGGCGACTTAAAGGGGCCCCAAAGGCTTTCAACTTGGGAGCGTGGGCTGGTGACCGCAGGGCTCTTGGCTGAGTCGTGGCATTGCTACTACTTACTTGTGTCAGGACCCTTACTTTCATCTCTCCTATCCGACCCCCCTTTTTCGCTCTTATTCTTTTCCGACTCCGACGTTATTACATATGGAGGTCTAGGGAATCTTCGTGACTCTTGTCTTTCTTTGGCTGATATCTTCATTTTTCGAAGTGTCAGACCCCCTTCCATTTTTCTCTCTGATTAGTGTTAATAGAGGATGGTTGCCCAGTTATACTCGCTCTTTAAACAATAATCACCACACCCACCACCTGCTATTATAACTGCACGGAATCAAACGGCTTACATAAGCGCACGTGGCAACTGGTACCAAATGATACAGAAATACGAATCGCGGACGCTTGGTTTAAACCCAGTGAATCAGCCGCCTCTATTTCTTCGGATGGATGCAGATTACCAGGTGTATGCATACGTTTTTGCCTGTTTTGTGGTAAATAAAACACGTAATTTTCACGGGAAATTTTTATTTGTTTATTCAAAATAATGGCCATCGGCTTCTACACACTTCGCCCATCTTTCAGGTAAGTTACGAATACCATGCCATAAAAACTGATTGTCTTTTGCGGCAAACAATTCGTCGAGCCATTTTCCAACTTCCTCGAAATTGCAGACGTGCTGGTCTGCGAGCGCGTGCTCCATTGATGCGATGAGGTAATAGATGGCGCCAGGTCGGGGTAGTACGGCGGGTGTGGAAGGATGTCCCATCCAAGCGATTTCAAGATGTCTTTCAGTGGTGTTGCTATGTGAGATGGCACATTGTCGTGTAACATAATCACTTTACCATATCTTCTGGCCCATTATGGTCGTTTTCCGATCAATGCGTGATTTAAAATAATAATTTGTTAGCGATAGTGTTGTGCATTAACGGTTTCACCGGGCTTTAATAGTTCATAATACACAATACCGCTCTGGTCCTACCAAACACAAAGCATGGTCTTCTTGCCGATGCGATTTGGCCTTGGTGTTGAAAGATCGGTTTCGCCAGGTGACAGCCACGATTTTCTCAGCTTCGGGTTTTGAAAATAAATCCATTTTTCTTCACCCGTCATAATTCGGTACAGAAATGAATTTCTTTCGTGGCGTTGAAACAGCATTTCATAAGTGACTTTGCCATTTTCCATTTGCCGTTCATTCAAATCGTGTGGGACCCATTTACCGAGTTTATTGATCTACCCCATTGGTCGTAAATGTTTTGCTGATTGTTTCTTGTGACACATTTAATGCTTGTGCCAATTGCTGTTGAGTTTGAGTGGGTCATCATCCAGTAACGTCTGCAATTCCTCGTCTTCGCACTTTTGGCGTCTACCACGTTTAAATTGTCGAAACTATGTCTCAAATGTTCTAATTGATGGAGCGTGTCCATCAGCAAACGATGCCTTTCCCTAGATTTATCTTTTGATTTAATTCAATAAGAAAAGCAATGCGTGCTGCAAATATTCTTGTTCAGGCACAAACGTCGACATGATCATTGAACGATACAAAACAGACGCTAGTGTTTGGCGGACTCAACTTGTGAGTGTTAGTAGTTTAATGTCAGACAAACAAACTGACGTCTGTATCAAATTCATACGCTGCGTGCTGTTCGCTGGCACCATCTCTTAGTGAAACCGGAAAAGATTTATGCATGCCCTGGTATAATCAAACGTGAAAATATTCTCCCTGTCGCCCGATAATAATTTTCTTGAAGGTACAAGATTGAAATACAAGTATTCGTCGCTGACGAGCCAGCAATAATTTTATTCTTCCCCGCCTTTTCCCTGTTTTTATTGGGGTCGGAACTTGAGGTGGATTTGGCTCAGTTTTACGCTGGATGCGCTTCCTACGTCTACCATATATGGAAGGATATATTCACTATTCTGCGTTTTAGAGGTGGTGTTAGTGTGGTTTATTGAATGCAGCTGAAGCGAAGTTGATTTAGACCATCACGAATACCCAGTCTCGAGCCAGAGTAATGAACTAAAATGCTCCACTTGGGCGGGGATCGAACCCAGCGTCCTTTAAACAGAAGGCGACTACGCTTACTATTCGCGCAAAGAGACAGGTGCTGACAAAACAGCAAAAAGAAGGTAATGAGGAGCGAACGCATAGGTGTGTGCTCCGCGTATAAGAGGATCGATCAGGAACTAGGTTAACAGAATTCTCTGTGGCTGCGGTGGCGAATGGCCAACGCTGTGTTGTGTGTGCAGGCAGGATATTTTTATCAATCCCATGTGAACTACAATAATGAAAACCGATAGTAATTACGATCACATTTCACAATTGGTACACTCTACTTTATATTTTAGGCAGACCGCGGGCTGTTTATACGTAGTAGAACCGTCTCTTAGGCCGGGCGCACATTGAGAAGCAGTTGGCCGCAGAGCACGACAGCGCGAAACTTACGAAACTGCGAAGTACACATGAGCGCACATTGCCACGCAGGGTCTCGTCAGTTTTCAGGAAGAACATGTTTTCTTTAGACTCTGTGATATTTGGGCATTCAGTATAAGGGGACTTTTTCTTTTTCTTCAAGCATTCGTGACTTTTCTCATTTTGATGGCCATCTTCACAATTTTCCTTGTGCTGATGACCACGCGGTTGTTCACTTTAAGACAATCGGAATAAAAACAACCACCTTCGCCAGTTTACAAGACTGAACAATATTTCTAAGTTAGCGATGTTCGGCGTTCATATGGACTAAGCAAGAAAAATCAAAATTCATGATTATTTCTTATATTTTTTTACGTCACACCGACACAGATAGATCTTAAGGTGACGATGGGATAGGAAAGGACCGTGACCTTAATTAAGGTACAGCCCCAGCATTTGCCTGGTGCGAAAATGGGAAACTACGGAAAACCATATTCAGGGTTGCCGATAGTGAGGTTCGAACCCGCTATCTCTCGAATGCAAGCTCATAGCAAGGCGATCCTAACCGCACGACCAACTTGCTTGGTAAATTCATTAATAGGATCAGAGACAGGGAGAGGGAGAAAACATTTATTTATAAATGTACTGCTAGATTTTCATCTAGTTGCCACAAGACACAATATACTAAAATAAATCAACATTGACAATCTGTTGTGAACAAGTTTGCATGTACATTTGACAAGTCATTATCAATTATTTTCCGTACTTATTTCTTCACATAGATGTGATGGTGGATGACGGCGACTGAGTCGGCAATGTTGATCTCCATAATCAACAATAAATCTTGATGTTAAATACCCAATGTTGTGAGATCTTGAGCCACGGATTGTTTCATACATATTTGAGGATTACATTTTAGGCCTTCCTCTAAACCCAGCGTGAATAAAATTATTTATAGCCTATACTGTATACTTTACTTTCATATTGTGATATTTCCTGCTTTTAAAGACACCACTCAAACTTATTCGTCTAATAATGACATTCCACGCCATCTCTCCACTGACAGCTCGGAACATACCACTCATTCCCCGAATTTACATACCGATTTTCATTAAATTCTCTTCAGCCATTTTCTCACGATGCGTGTACATACATAACGAAATTAAAATTAAACATTGCATTGCAGTCCACAAGATTTACATAGTACCTACAAAACATGGTGAGACCGAACGGCTGTGGTAATTTTCTCCTCCATTTCTTAACTAACTACGTGACACGTGCGCAGGAAACTGTGTTTCGAAGACTGCGCGTGGTAGGCGGAAGTAGGTGCAGAACCGGCCTGCTCTGCTCTGTCCTGCCCTGTCTGTCAACTTGCGATGATGCAATGATTTGTGTGGATTACAAAAATCTGCTCTGCGCTGCGCTGCTTTAGCTGCTTCGCCTGCGTCTCTGTGTGCGTCCGGCCTTACAGCCGGATCACTATCCGATTCCTTGTCCAACAGTGAGCTGATTAATGATGCAAGGGCTCAAAATAGCTGGTATGTGGATTGTTCTCAGTTGCGTTATGCACAGCTTCGTCGTTATCACCAGGCGTTACTGGAACATCCCGAAAAGGTAGGCCTAGTTCCCTTTCAGTGGACATTGTCTCACGCGGACGTATTTTCAGCCCTTCGAAGCGTATACGCAGTTGATAGTCTTTGTCCAAGGATATGTTCTTGGTTCAAACGGCATGCTGCCCATGCTTTTACGTCATATCCATTAATTCGTATCACCAGCATACATAGTAGTTGCCTACAGAAGAACTATGACTGGAATCTTCAGGCAGATTTGCATTGTTGCAAACACCTCAGCGCCTCTCTAAGCCCAGATAGTCGTAACCATTGTCAACGAGTGGAGTAGGCCTATGTGTATACCTATTACTTAGTTGAATGAGTACAGTTTACAATGATATATACAATGTGTTTGCTTGTAAATGAAAAATGAAATGGCGTATGGCTTTTAGTGCCGGGAGTGTCCGAGACAAGTTCGGCTCGCCAGATGCAGGTCTTTTGATTTGACTCGCATAGGCGACCTGCGCGTCGGGATGAGGATGAAATGACGATGAAGACGACACATACACCCAGCCCCCGTGTCAGCGAAATTAACCAGTTAGGTTGAAATTCCTGACGCTGCCGGGAATCGAACCCGGGACCCCTGTGACTAAAGGCCAGCGCGCTAACCATGTAGCCATGGAGACGGACTGTTTGCTCGTAGTCAGTGTTTACGTTGTGATGTTTATTATATCTACTTTGTACGACTCCTTGGATGAATTAGTCTTCAATTCAAAAGTTCGATTCCCGGATGGGGCGGTGATTTTAACTGCAACATATTTCTATTCACATTCACACAACACGCCACACTACCATCTATCACAGTAATACGCAAAAGTCAATACAATCAGTGTTGGAAAAGCGGAAGAATAATAAGATGATTTATGATATATTTATTATAACTTCTATATCAAGATACGAGACTTCAGGAATGCCAATCCTATTACAAAATAAAAAAAGTAAAAAGGCATGAATGAAGGAGGGTTTGAACTCTCACAGCTCTTAGAAGGTAGCTATCAACCCTATATAATTCCACGCAGCTACTTAAAGAGTACAACTTTTGGCATTATCCTATGTATTCACTAGAAGACTGAAGGTCTCACCTGGAAAACTTTATGTTAAAACCTTGTGCACCAGTTTTATATCTTCAATGAATGCTCTAGCAGTAGTAACTACATGGTGTAAACTGCACCTTGAAAGAAATGGTGTCACTTTTGACGTGACGATACTGTTTAATATGGGGGGTTGGATAGACAACACTCTGCAATTAGTTCTAAACTATCACGTGATCTATTACACCGTGAACACCCTTTCGTCTTAAAAGAAAATGTCCTGTTAGAACTGTGTCCTGGCAACACAATATAGAACAGGCCCGTCAGCGCGCCACAGCACGGGTGACAGCTTTGAGACCTCTGCTAGGCAATAAATATACCTCTACGAGTATTAAGAGAAATATTTACCTAGCATGTATCAGGCCCATCCTGCTGTATGGCTGTGAGGCCTAGGGCTATATTGCGAATACTCCTCTTCCAAAATTACAAGTTTTTCAAAATAAGACACTCCGAATGATGACAAGAGGTCTAACAGGATACGAACTGAACGTATTCTGACTCTTAGAACTCAGATAAATAAAATAGCTAAGATGGCCAAAACTAGAATCCTCTCTAGTAATACAACCGACCCTGGCATCCTACTCTTAAAGCAGGTCACGATGCCCAAGAAGCAGCGGACTCGTCTGAAGCTCCGCAGTCCTTGGTTCACTTATGACCCGCTCTAACTAGAAATAAATTCATGTATTTCGGCCTTTTCCAAATTTAAACCTTTTCTCATTAATTTACCTCTAAATTAAACCCCTGAAAGGGCCCGTTTGTTAAGAAGGCGTATATGTGATTAGCATAGATCTCCGACCCCCCACCTATATTAGATATCATTCCTCGTAGTGAAGAGGGGGTTTCAACTCTGACGGGAGGTAAATACTACCTCTCAGCCAGATTTTTTTTCCCGGTTAGTGTAGCAGACCAGAGACTTTCCGACTCATCGGCATTCCCCTGAAACAGATGAGTAGAGGGGCATAGTTTTCACCCCGGGACTCTCGTGGACTTGCCATTAACAAAAAAAAAATAATGGAATAATCGAGATATTAAATTCTCCAGCAACAGCTATAGGGGGAGTACATAGTTTGTACAGTACAGAAACATTTTATAAAAATGATTGGAAAAGTAGACTCCTTACTACACAAATGGACAAATGTGGATCAGTTACTGACTGTTGCATACATTCTTCAATGTACGGGGAAGCGTACATGCGGCTTTGTACACAGTGCATACAATTACTGTAAGATGTTGCCTAAGATACGACCAAGAGACGTTGATTTCATAGAGGGTTGCATATGTTCAAGGAAAAGTGATCGTAGCTGATTAACCCGGTATAACTAGCCATCCATATGTTTAGCACAGTGGTACAACTGCTAGTTTTCCACCCTGAAGGCCGATGTTCCAATCCCGGTTGAGATTTCCCTTTTAAAATCACGTGACATCACGAAAGGCATCCGGCCTGAAACCCGCGGCCGAAACCAAAATGAGCCTGGGTCGCTTCTGTGCCCTCAAAAATAACTGAAATAAACTGAATAAAGAAAGAAATTAGTACTCAAATTAAAAAAAGAATAAGAACTAACTCTTCATGTTCTTTTAGGTTTTATTTGTTAGGCGGACCCGCGTATTTAACATTGGAAAATATGTGACATAAATTCTTCAGCAGAATTTGACCAGATTGGGCGGAACTACAATAAAGGCGGTCAACTTACACAAGTCGTACAAAACACGTACACAGAACTTCATGTATAAGAAATAAGAGCAATGATACTAGAAGAGAGGCGGGTGTGTGCTTAAGAAGAAGAATAGTTCCTAGGACGAAAGATTCTAAATACGAAGAAAGAATAAATACGACACTAAAAGATGTGAAGAGAATTGTATGTGTGTGTGCGAATTGTGAATGAGAAAGAGAAAGGCTTATGCCAAGAGTGTAAATCTTAAAAGGAGAGAATATAAATTTGGTGAATGGGATGGATTTTCTTTTCACACTCGTGAAAGTCTTGGTGGCAGTTTTAAACGCCTCCTGCAAGGCCATTATTCGTAGCGGCACCCAGCTCTCTCCCCAGCGCCATACTTTGTGCCTGCCATTTTCACATGGCTACTTCAGGTCCTTTATCTTCCACCCTTTCCTACCCCTCTCCTCCTCCCTGACGTCATGACTCAGGAAGTTTTAAACTCGCTCGCCACCTCGATAGTGGGGGGAAGTAATACTTAAACAGAGAGAGACCGAAAGTAAATGTTATTTCATTATCTCAGAAGATAAAAGGTGCTAAATGCTGTTGAAATGGTAAGAAACACTTCTGTGGGAGAAAATAAATGAAATATTGAAAGCGTTATTTCTATTGCTAAAGTTATTTTAGATTGCTAGGAATATAGTAATAATGGCTGTAAATAGAGTCGAGAAACACAATTGGCTATGATCGAATTCCGGCAAAATGGGATGGTATTTAATGAGATGTATTTCACTATTGCGTATTTCTGTGGCTTTTCATTGTGCGTTGTTTTGTGAGTGTGTGAAGAAAAGTGTATTGAGACGAAAACAAACACACATTCCCTGAGCCAGAGGATTTATCCAGACCCAGATAATATATTCGATCCGGCCGGGAATCAAGCCCAGAAACGTTTGAACCGGAGGCCAAGAGGCCAAGGAATCGTACTCTCTAAAGACCATAAAGTTGAATTTTTCAACCAAATGCATTGTTAGTAAATAACAAAGCAAACAATGGATTTTTTATATAAGCCTTGCTATAATAAGTAGAACACTTTAGTTTTAAGCGATGTTTGATCTATTGGGAATATTTCACGTTTTAGAAGTCACTTAGTAATAGACCGGGATTCATCCAACGGTCACTGAGGACATAAGCTAGCGACATGTTGCTATACAAAATTATCGTTGCTAATACAGACAATATGCTTAAGATGAGGTAAAGTACAACTTCTGACCTAAGAGCCAATATGATTATAGGGATAAGAGATATGAGTATTTTCAATCACTGTTCGGGTATTCGGAGAACTTTTTCTGGCACGATGATCTGTCCAGACTGTCAATCTGGAAATGTGATGGTCCCGTTAAGTCGTCTCATTATTTAAATAATTAATCAATCAGTCACTACTGATCTGCATTTAGGGCAGTCACCCAGGTGACAGTTTCCCTATCTGTTGCAATAAATAAATAAATAAATAAATAAATAAATAAATAAATAAATAAATAAATAAATAAATAAATAAATAAATAAATAAATAAATAAATAAATAAATAAATAAATAAATAAATAAGAATATTGTCTGTACATTGCTCAAAATACAATATATCTGTATCGGCCGTGTCCTCAGTGAGAAAGAAAAGCAACTTATAATTTTCCGTTATCTATGTCCGTCTGTCTGCCTATATTTATGTATGTACGCGCATTAGGAGAAAACAGCTTACTGAATGTAATGCAAATCGGAATGCAAAGTCGGAGAATTAGGCACTACAGTCTAGGCCAGGGCCTCTCAGTGTGCATGGGCCTGGTGCGTGCACTGTGCACGGTGCAAAAGACGACTTCGCTTGCTTGACCAGAGTGCAGACCCCCACTCCTCGATTTGGAGCAATAGCGTTGTCTCTCCCTTTCCCCACGCCTGTCTCGCTCGCTCCCCCTGTCTTCCTCTTCCTCACTTGTTCCGTAGCGCTCCAAATCCGAGCTGATTTGAGCCGAGTTGAGCCGAGCTTAGCCGAGTGCCCAGAGACGAAGCGTTGGTCCGAGCCGAACCGAGCGGGACCGATGCACTGTGCACAGGAACTCTGCGCCGCTGTTTGCACGCGTGAGATTTTGGGCGTTTGAGAGGCCCTGGTCTGGGCTATAAATAATTTTATTTACGTTTGTTGAATTGGTAGCTTAGGGAAAGGCCTAACATGTAATTCTTAAATGTCTATGTTATTAGTGGTCCTATCGATAAATACTACATAACAAAAGTTTTAGAAAATAAAATCTCCGATCATTTATGTCTGATACAGCTTTACCGTACCAGCTATAATAACAGATATATTCATGGATTTAGACTTTGGTTGCTTAGTCCACATCTTCGCCAAGCCACGAGAAAATGGCCGAACAAAATTGAATGAAAATTGATACATAGAGTCGTAAAATAAGGCACAACAGTCTAGGAATTTTTTTCGCGCTGGCTGAAATAGTAGTTTAGGGGAGGGCCTAAACTTTAATGAGACTTTAGTTGCCTCATAAATGTCAACGCCGAACTTCGCTAACGTGGTTATACTGTTATATCGTGTTAATTGGTTTAGTTACGATTGTATTAAAGTGAAAACCGTGTGGTCATCTGCTCATATCGGCAAGGAAAAGTGTTAATATGACTTTCAAAATGACAAAGATTGTGAAGGAATATCATACATGGAGGAAGAATGACTACCTTCACATTGGATATCCTAATATCACAGAGTCGGAAGAAAATAAAATATGAAGGCCGACAATATCTTAAGTCCATAAAATTGATCAACAATAACATTACATTGACTATTGTTTGTTGTGATGTGCTTTGTCTCTTCTTCTCCCACTCCCATCGGACTGTAGGAGTGCGTAAATTCGCCATGCAAACAACATCCCTACAATTGGTTATGGTAAGGTCCATTTTCCTTTATACATTAGCATAGGAACATGAACACAACGAAAATTATTCTGATGGACTGCATAGATATATGTGGCTGGGAGGCGTGACCATCTTAATGAATATAATGGGCAGGAAGAGTATTGAGGCGTACGAGTATTAAAAGAAAGCCATCGATATTCAATATAATTCTTTATGAAAGTTCGTCAAGTCTATGAAACAGTAATATAAATGTTCAACCTTTAATCGAAGCGACCAATTAAAAATATTCTTCATTATACAATGCGTGTGGAGACAAGGGAAACCGCTGCAATGATCAAAGGTTGAATGATGAAATGAGGAAACGATACGAGGAAAATATTAGGTCCAATTAAATCAGAATTAGGGAAGGTAAGAAGAAATATTGTCTTCTGGGTACTTCACGTGATTATTGCTGTTAGTTCAGTTAATAATAATAATAATAATAATAATAATAATAATAATAATAATAATAATAATAATAATAATAATAATAATAATAATCTACAAAAAATGTGCTTTTCCCAAAATACTAAGATACGTCACTATGAAATGATCATTCTGAATCCAATAGTTATGTATGCATCCGAAACTGTATTCCTAAATGCCAATATAAGATTCCTCGGAAGAACTGGAGAAAAGGAGCGCACAATAATTAGGGGGAATCATGGGATTCAACTACAAGAATGGGAAGTCAATATTTTTTACGTCAATATGTGATATAAATTATGAGGTATGAGGTTTTAAGTGTAGTTGCTCTTGTACATACTGTAATTTCCGAAGATTCTTGAACATTTTGAACTGTTACCTTGTTTAGCTGCTCCAGTATTACCAGCTATCCTCTAACCCTACGACGTAAATTACCTTGATGTCACATAGCTCCATAATACAGATTATTATTATTATTATTATTATTATTATTATTATTATTATTATTATTATTATTATTATTTATTATTATTATTATTATTTAATAAGTGTATCGTTCGGGTTTGGTTTTTCCTTCGGAAGCAGCGAGGGATCCCATCTGTACTGCTCAAGGGCAGTGTCCTGGAACGCGAGACATTTGGTCGAGGATACAACAGGGGAGGAGGACCAGTACATCGCCTTGGCTGCCTCACCTACTATGCTGAACAGGAGTCTTGTGGGGTTTAGGAACATTGGAAGAGATAGGCAAAGAAGAGGGAAGGAAGCGGCCGTGGCCTTAAGTTAGGTACCATGCCGGTATTTGCGTGGAGAAGAAGTAGGAAATGACGGAAAACCACTTCGAGGACGGCTAGGGTGGGAATCGAACCTCCTCTTCTCAGTTGACCTCCCAAGGCTGAGTAAACTCCGTTCCAGTCCTTATACTACTTTTCAAATTCCGTGGCAGAGCCGGGAACCGATCCCGGGTCACCGGGGGTGGCAAGTAATCACACTAACAACTACACCACAGAGGCGGACCATAATGAAAATAATTAAATGAACTAAAATATTCAGAAATATCATAATGTTATATGGCATCACTGGACTGGAAAGGGTTAACTCAGCGCATTCGAGACACTCAACTGTGGCAAACTTGGCAAACAAATCGGCTGAAATGAGCGGGAAAATATGACGCTAATCTTTAGGCCACGTTGGGAACATTATTGAGATACCTTTCGTTTTCATGAAATCTAACTATATTTTAAGAAACTTCAGTGTTAAATCTGGACTCAAACAATCTTAAACGTCGTCTTTAACTACACCAGAGAAGTCATGCGAAGTTACACTTTATATAATGTAATGGTCGCAGTTCTTTCTTTCTTCTAAACATTTCTTACTCCGAAAATTGGGGCTGCATAATATCTCCGAGGTGTAACTTCTACATTCAGCGACAAAGTTTTCTGCTCCTCTATATTTTATCTTTAACCTTTTAGCTTGACTGTAATTAGATTATTCTAGGAATAACCGTAAGTCATCATAGCGCGCGGAAGGAGTGCAACCTACTTGTTCAATTAATTCCCCTCCATCCCATTTGCAGGAATTGGCTTTTCATTTCACTTACTACTTCTAGTCTACGTATCATTTTAATTGGCTGGTTGTGTCTTCCGAGCCATGCACTCGTTAGCTCTGAAACGTGTTTGACATGGCAGTAGCTGCCCCTAATCCTATTAAAAACGCACTGCAAAATCAAATTAATGATTGCACTTCTCCCAGGATCGAGACTCGCTAATAGTTATTTATTGTTCCAGGTACCGCCGGACAGTTCTACATCAAGCAATTATTTAGTGGTAGAATAGAAAAATATCTGACATATCTCCTGTCGTCTCATACATGAATTTTGAATATGAAATACACTTTGGCGAGAAAAATAATTAATGAAAATAACCAGGTTTTTAAATAGCGATGTTCCATCCTTGATAATTCTTTCATAAAGGAGTTGAGCAAAATATAATTTTCTACTGGATTACGAACCCGGAGGGTCTTCATTAACTTGTGCAGGATATCTATCCTTCATCTTCACTGTCCCACTTCCCTAGGTCAACCATCGTTATCTTTCGTGCCCTACAACAGAAACGTACCTGCCTTATACTTAAGATAACGGGGTGGACACGTTGGTTGACATTCAAGAACGCTGAAGTACGAGAGACCCGTAGATTTACTGGCACTTAAAGAAACTCTTTTTCAGACCAAATTTCTGGCACTTTGGCTTCTCTAGTACTTAACTGGATTTTACATCAATTTTTTATTATTATTATTATTATTATTATTATTATTATTATTATTATTATTATTATTATTATTATTATTATTATTATTATTATTATTATTCATAGTTAGGGCCACTAAGGACCGCGATATCTCAACAGTTTGCCTTCTTGCTGGCCCACCGGGTTTTCATCCCTTCAGAGTGTGCTTTCTTCCATGCATTAGAATGGACATGCTTCAGTCGAGTTGGGACTTCTTGATGAACCTGTCTAAGTTTGAGTTTGAGTGGTGCTGGGAATGGAATATCTGTTTCTGTAAAAATGAAATGGCGTATGGCTTTTAGTGCCGGGAGTGTCCGAGGAAATGTTCGCCTCGCCAGATGCAGGTCTTTTGATCTGACCTGTACGTCGTGATGAGGATGAAATGATAATGAGGACGACACATACATCAAGCCCCGTGCCAGCGAAATTAACCAATCATGGTTAAAAGTCCCGACCCTGCCGGGAATCGATCCCGGGACCCCTCTGACTAAAGGCCAGCACAATAAAATATTTAACCATGGAGCCGGACTATATTTCTTTGATTACATACTTTAGATCCTTATCGATCTTCACCTACCAAGGATGAATCGTTTTGAGACTTCTGAAGTAGGATAACATACGTTTACTGATTTTTTCAGCTGGCAATCTGAAGAGGTGAGCGTAAGAAGTTATCCTTCTTTTCCGGATTACGCTTGATATCTTTTCGGTATGGGTGTATATTTCTAAGTTACTCGGAAGTCTATAAACATCTTCCTTGAGGTTGACACCAAGGTTTTTTCCGATAATCCTCCTTTCCTTAATCGCCAGTTTGTCAAGCAGGCTATGCGTTTGAAGTGTTAAATATTCTGCTGCATATAATGCTTCAGGTCTAATTACAGTTTGATAATGTCTAATTTTTGCATTTCGAGAGTTAGACTTTTTGTTATTTAAGTATTGAGTGAGTCGAAAGGCTGTTTCAAACTTGATGACACATGTTAAGAAGGCGAACCTCTCAGAATTGTTGGATTCAACACATACACCAAGGTATTTGAATCTTTCCACTTTCAAGATTCTACCGTGGGTAGTCAGAATATGTGGTGGAAGATGTATTATGTTAGAAATGAAGTGAATTTTGGTGTAGAAGATTTTGAGGCCAATATTAACTGCGCATTCATGCAGGTAATTGATTTGTTAAGTAGCCAGTTCAGGAGAGGAAATAAGGAGAGCGAGTTCATCTGCAAAAGCAAGGCAGTCAATATTGATACCATTCTTCTTATTTGAACTCCACTAGGAATTCCTTTAGATTAGAGAACATGTCTCCATTCCCGGATGACTTTCTCGAGAGTACAGTTGAAAAGTAGTGGTGATAGCCCATCTCCTTGCCGAACTCCTGTTTGGATTTGAAAGGGTTCAGAAATCTCAGATCTGAATTTCACTTTGAAAGACGTACCAGTGAGTGTACACTATTGTCCTTAAACATAAGTTACGAGTAAGCAGGGCAACAGGAAATAGACCGTAAACCGCACGACATATTTACCTACCAGCTTTACGTGTTCGCTCTGTATACGAAAGGAGTGTTCCCTGCTTTGACTAGCGGCGTAACCGCAAAGTAAACACAGCCAGTGCCTGCGCCACATATTCCCTTAGTCGTGTTTGCCCTGTTATAGTGTGCGGAGTGTAAGCTCGTGGTGAACGTGACAACATAATGGCACAACGACGCCATTTGGACCCCGTTTTGCAGTGTAGATACTCAGCCGCCTGGAAGGAGGCCAGACACAGACCGAAATCGTCGTATCCTTGAATGTGCCAAAAAGTATCATTTCCGGGCTTTGGAGAAGATTTCGAGACACAGGAGATGCTAGTCGTAGGCCAGTACCAGGTCGACCAAGGCTAACAGCAAGACCGATATCTGGCCTTAACCGCCCGACGAAATCGGAGTGCACCTGCAAGACAATTGTCGGCGGAGCTTGCAGCCGTCTCAGGTGTTGCCGTTTCCCAGCAAACTGTGTACCGGAGGCTCAGAACGGCAGGGCAGTTTGTCCGACGTCCAGCGGTGTGCGTCCCGCTCACTCCAGCACAGAGACGGGCCCGTTTACTGTGGAGCCGTCAACATCGAAACTGGACCATGAATGAATGGAGGCATGTGCTCGTCAGAGATGAATCCCGCTTCAGTTTGCAGAACGATTCCCGTCGCACATTAATCCAGAGAGAACCGAGTAGCCGACACAACCACAGGAACATCGTTGAACGGAACCAGTATGGTGGTGGTGGCGTCATGGTGTGGGGCGGCATAATGCGGAATGGCCGTATGGACCTGCACATCTTCATGGGTAATCCGAGGAACACTGGTAACGCTCGGAGTATAAGGATGAGGTACTGAAACCACATGTTTGACTATTCAGAGATGCGGTTGATCCAGACTTCCTCTTAATGGACGATAATGCCCGACCGCACCGCGCTGCTCTGGTGGATGCATTTCTGGCTGGGGAAGACATTAATCGCATGGACTGGTTAGCGAGGTCTGCGGGTCTGAATCCTATAGAACATGCCTGGGATGAATTGGGAAGGCGAATTGCATCCCGTCAGCCTCCACCAAAGACCCTCCAAGATCTTCGCATTGCCCTTTAGGACGAATGGAGTCGACTGCCACAAGAATTCTTGTCCCGTCTGATAGAGAGCATGCCACATCGCTGCGAAGCATGTGTGGCCGTTAGGGGTAATCATACACCCTATTAACAGCATATTTTGTTGTGGAAGACATTGCCAAGTTTTGTTAGTTGTTGTCAAAGTTGTACTTTAGCTATCAGAACCTTTCTGACACTGTTTCCTTGGACAAGTTGTGTTATGGTGTGTGAATCAGCTTCCGTTTGTTCAGCAATCCGTCTGACATTCCTATCAGGCGGTATGGCCTCGTTTAGCTTAACTTTTGGATACTAGTGTACTTTCTTGATCTGCCGGGTCTTTTTGTCTAGGCTAAATTCTTGGAGAACATGGAAAAGGGTGGTGCGGTCAATCAAATCATGCGCCTTCTGGAAATCTACAAAAGTGTTGACAAATGGTCTGGCTGTGAGTATCAGGTAGGCAATAGTCAATTTTAGATTCTGGATCTGTTCGATTATTACTATAATTATAATATGTCTAACTTGGGGGTTAGCGCAAGTTGCTGTTGCAAATAGTTTCGGTTCATATGGTTGCGATTAGCGTCATATAATGTTGTATGTTGAGTGCTCAGCTGGTTGCATCTTCAACAGCTCTGCCATGACTGTCATAAATAGCCTAAGCATCACTGAAGAGACATATCAGGGAAATGAGTATACTGTTGCTTTCTTCACGGGAGTGACGTGTAGATCTGTATAAATAAAATTATACCTTTTTATACCTAAAATATTTTTCCCTCGTGCTTGGTTTTGTCTTAAATTAGACATTCAGTATTCGACAGAGAGACGAAATTTGAACTGAACCTGTTTGTGCGTCTCTCTCCTTGTGTCAACATCACGTAAAAGCGGCTTAACATAATTTCTTGGAACTTGGTATTTAGTTCTTCTTCCACTTTTCCCACACTTGTAAAGTCGTGGGTGCGAACTGTGTGGACTTGGCCCTGTTTTATGGCCAGATGCCCTTCCTAACGCCAACCGTATTTCGAGGGATGTATTCAGTATTGCGTGTTTCTGTGGTGGTTGGTCGTATAGTGTGTTATCTGAAGATGAAGCGGAGAGTGTTGGAAAAACAGAAACAGCCAGTTCCCGAGCCAGAAGTATTCATCGGATGCGATTAAAATCCCCAACCCGGCCGAGAATCGAACCCGGGACCCTCTGAAACGTAGGCTTCAACGCTGACCATTCAGGCAATGACTCGGACGTGCACTTGACTATATATATTATTTAATCAATACGGTGGCGGAGCAATATTAGTAGGGACTATGTCAAGATCTGTCAAATTTGTCCTTTAATATTAGCTGCATGGAAAAATAATACATAAAAGAAGTTGAGTAAAATTCCATCCTCTACGTCTCGTGTGATTTACCGTGCGAGAAATTTTTTTAGTTTTCAAAGAAAGTCCGAAGAACTACGGAAATATTATTTCTATCAAAAAAATTGTGCGTAACAAAAAGGATAGAAAATCTCATTTCTAGTATGTAATATCTAATGTATTTGAACTTTACAACGATATTGTGGATGTGGAAATATTGTTCAGTGATTATGATTACGAACTAGCTGGCAATGGTGATGATTGTTGTGATTGATTTTGTAAGCATCAAAATCACGTGGTTATTAGCTACTATTGATCACTATTCCTGATTGAAGAATATTCTTCTTCTCTTTTATCTTTTTACTCTCCAAGGTCGGTTTTTCCCTCGGACTCAGCGAGGGATTCCACCTCTACCGCCTCAAGGGCAGTGTCCTGGAGCTTCAGACTCTGGGTCGGGCGATACAACTGGGAAGGATGACAAGTACCACACCCAGGCGCCCTCATGTGCTATACTGAACAGGGGCCTTGCGGGGGATGGGAAAATTTGAAGGGATAGACAAGGAAGAGGGAACGAAGCGGCCGTGGCCTTAAGTTAGGTACCATCCCGGCATTTGCCTGGAGGAGAAGTGGGAAACCACGGAAAACCACTTCCAGGATGGCTGAGGTGGGAATCGAATCCACCTCTACTCAGTTTACCTCTCGAGGCTGAGTGGACCCCGTTCCAGCCCTCGTACCACGTTTCAAATTTCGTGGCAGAGCCGGGAATCGAACGCGAGTCTCCGGGGGTGGCAGCTAATCACACTAACGACTACACCACAGAGGCGGACATTGAAGAAGATACTGAATATATATGTATTAAAATGAGAACAAAATAATGAAGAAGCGGTAAGTCGAAGAAGAATGAGGCGAAACAGGATTCATTAAAGGGAAATGGGGTTGGGGTTTGAAAGCTATTTGCTTTACACTAACATGTCTTAATGCGATGCCGGGTGAGTGGCTCAAACGATTGAGGCGATGGTCTTCTGACCCCAACCTGGCTGGTTCGACACTGGTTCAGTCCGGGGGTATTTGAAGTTGCTCATATACGTCAGCCTCGTGTCGGTAGATTTATTGGCACGTAAGAGAACTCCTGTGGGACTAAATTCCGGCACCTCGGCGTCTCCGAAAACCGTAAAAATAGTTAGTGGGACGTAAAGCAAATAACATTATTCTTAATGCGACGTCGGGCTAATTGGAAGGAGGCAACCGTGGCTTTAAGTACGGCACAGCCCCAGCATCATTTTCCTGGTGAAAATGGGTAACCACGCAAAAAAACCTTCAGTGTTGTCGACGGTGGGATTCGAACCTACCACCTCCCGAATGCAAGCCCCAGGTACGTGTCTCTATCCGCACGGCCAACTCACTCGGTATTATTATTATTATTATTATTATTATTATTTTTATTATTATTATTATTAATACAATACTTGCTGGTAGACCAGCATACTCCCTCCGTGGGTGCACACGTTCTTCGCGAGGCTCTATGCTGTGCACCTATGACGTTTTGGGCAAGTGGGTTTGTGTCACTAACAAAGATATGAGGAGACTAGTAAAAAAAGAAGTGCTTCGGTAGGCTAATACTAGCAGTTTTTATAATTATTTTTATCGAAGTTCTCACTTTTTCCATGTAAAGTAAAATGCAACTTTACGTACGTTTTATTGTTACAGCATTTTAGTCCATATTCTGTACCTTGAAGTGATGAAGCTGTACTACAACTAGCGATGATGCATTATCCCTGCCGAATGTGTATTGTTAGGAAAAATGTAGGATCAATAATCCGCTTTCACTTAAGGGGCCAGTGAAAGTATACTATCTCCGGTGACGGTACACTTATTTAGAAATGTCCATTTTCACCATGACTCATGCACCGCGTATTTTAGCGAAAAATGGTTAGATAAAAATACCCGATAATAAGTAGACAGTTGTAGACCGCGATATCTCAAGCTACTTAATGTGAAAGAACAATAAATTTAGAAATTCCCCCTGTGGCTGGGGTTAGTAGAATACATTTATCCCCTGGCTGTCGTAGGAATCGACTGAAAAGGGGGTGGGGGTAGGCCTCTCAATTTGTTAAAAATATATTTGTTTTACGTCGCACCAACACAGATAGGTCTTATGGCGACGATGGGATAAGAAAGGGCTGGGAATGGGAAGGAAGCGGCCGTGGCCTTAAGTAAGGTACAGCCCCAGCATTTACCTGATGTGAAAATGGGAAACCACGGAAAACCATCTTCAGGACTGCCGGCAGTAGGGTTCGAACCTACAGTACATTCTCCCGGGTGCAAGCTCACAGCTGCGCGCTCCTAACTGCACGGCCAAATCGCCCGGTAGCCCTCTCAAATTGCGTGCATGTGTTGGCAACTAGGGACCTCATATCTCAATCCTGTCCGACCTTCATTGGTCAACTCGTGTTTTCCTCTGACATCGACGATAATATATTTGCGAGGTTTAGAGAGTCGTTCATTTTCACGCCCTTCGTGTTCCGTCTCTCTCTTTTGCCGACACCTTCATTTTTCGAAGTGTCGGACGTATTCTTCTTTCCCTCCTGATCGGTGTTAAACAGAGGATGGTTACATAGTAGTACTTCCTCTTAAAACATTAACCATCACTACCACCTCCAACACCATCACCACATTCAGTAATGCTGCTGTCAGCCCAGACATTGAAATCTTGCAACTCTGTCCCATGCAGAGTTTTCTCTGCGCTCCAGTATGAAGAGGAGCGTCGTGATTCGTCGTCGTTCAGTTATACCCTTCATTAATACAACTGTGTGTGAGGTTCACTGAAATTGTAAGCACTTATTACAGCCTTGATTGGCATTGGTCTATAATTCAAGCGTTGCTCAGCCTCAGGACCTGCAGATTACGAGGTGACGCGTGGTCAGAACGACGAATTCCTCAGGCCCTTAATTCTGGCTTTCTAAATTGGGGCCGCTGGCCACGTCATATAGTTCCTCAATTGTTCTTATGTAAGCTGAGTAGACCTCGAACCAGGCCTCAAATCCAGGTAAAAATCCGTGAACTGACCGGGTATCGAAATATGGGCTCCCGAGTAAGAGGTAGGTCACATTACCAACATTTATAATAAAGGTGACAAGGAATAAATAATAATTACGGATATCATTAAGGAAGGTCGGGGTCTCCGTGGCTCAGGTGGCAGAGCGCCGACCTCTCACCGCTGGGTTCCGTGGTTCAAGTCATGGTCACTCCATGTGAGATTTGTGCTGGACAAAGCGGAGGCGGGAGAGGATTTTCTCCGGGTACTCCGGTTTTCCCTGTCATATTTCATTCCAGCGACACTCTACAATATCATTTCATTTTATCTGTCATTCATTAATCATTGCCCCAGAGGTGTGCGACAGGTTTCAGCAACCGGCAGAACTCCTATCCTCGCCGCTAGACGGGGCTTCATTCACTCCATTCCTGACCAGGCCGAATGACTGGAAACAGGCTGTGGATTTTTATTTATAAGGAAGGTCAATCAAATACTAAAGGAACTCTCACGAGCAAAGTAATGTTACACCGTGGTACATTTTGCGCTATTGTTTCTGAACAAATGTCGAATAACACATTATTCCACGGAAGAAATTCTATAACAGGTGAGAAGATAACTCTGTAGCAAGTTCAGTTCCCTCATGAAACACATCCGAGAATAAATTACAAGTTAGAACTTCCTGTCTACTGTGGGAAGGTTTTTACATATTTACAAGAGGAGCGCAAGATGATATGTTAATGAATGCAGTCCCTTGTTGTGGACTTGTCCTACTCACATGTACAAGTCCACTGGAGCCTCATGCTCGGTCGCTAGTTAGTTTAAGCTTGGCAGAGCATTGCTTTGTTTAACGACTCCTACGGTCGTTCCGTCAGAAATTAAAACTTTCCAACGATGCGTGTTGTTATTTTAAGAGTAAAGGAAGAAAGAAGTCGAGATATGAATTCCCTCCCCTGCTTTTCAGTCTCCCACACAGACTTTCAGTCTGTAGTTGTTCTTTTTTTGTTTCCGCACCTTTATTACACAAAGAAACACGAAAAAACGGGACACTTTTTTTCAGAAAAATGTTATGAATTACTTCCTTACGCAGTGCAGTGCAAGGACTCTGATGCCTCAGTGATCTTAGAAATACTTTCAAGGCTAGACTGTATTGTATGGTGCCTGTTTCGCTTTGCTTGGTGGTTGATATTATTTCTGGTACATTGTTATGAAAACAATGAATTAATTCCTTTTTAATGGAATTTTACCTGAGTAATCACTACTGCACACAAACAAAGGAATCTTTAAAGAATTGCTTCGCTTCCTCGATTTTGAATTTATCTTAACCCAACAAGTGCCAAGGGTCGATATTGTTGATGGTCTCGATTGGTCTCTAGTCCCAGAGTCGGAAAATTTGACATTCAGTTAGACAGCGCTTTTATGATTATCGGCAAATGTATCTCTTCCTCGTACTTCTGATCATGGTTGTCATTTCACAGGCTCAACGTCATCCTCCAATTCCTGATTTTCAGTTGAAGATGTTTCTGTTTAGTATACAGGGTGTTTCAAAAATGACGGGCATAATTTCAGGTATGTATTTGTTATATGTAGACAATCAAAATAGTTCATTACAACATGTGTCCGGAAATGCTTCGTTTCCGAGTTATGGCCTTCACAACACTGAAATTCACCGGAACGTTTTTCTTCCGCAGGTCATTGTCAATACAGAAGATGTTCAAAATGTCCACCTCCTGCTTGAATACAGACCTCACATCGATGTCTCATTGACTTGGATCGAATGTTTCCTGATCGATGGATAGGTAGAGGTGGCCCGATTGCTTGGTCTCCAGGCTCACCTGATCTGAACCCTCTCGTTTTCTAGTTGTGGGGCCATTTAAAATCATCGGTGTATTCGTCTCCGGTGCCTGCTGTGGAAATCCATCGGAATCGAATTGTGGCATCGTGTGAGGACATACGCAATACTCCTGGAGTTTGGGATCGTGTTCGCAGGTCAATGAGACATTGATGTGAGAGCTGTATTCAAGAAGGAGGTGGGTATTTTGAACTTCTTCTGTAATGACAATGACTTGCGGAAGAAAAACGTTCCGGTGAAGTTCAGTGTTGTGAACTCCATAACTCGGAAATGGAGCATTTCCGGACACATGTTGTAATGCACTATTTTGATTGTCTACATGTAACAAATACACACCTGAAATTATGCCCCCTATTTTTGAAACATTCTGTATATGGTTATTTTATCCCACTCAACCTTCAATCTTCATCCACGCCTTTCTGCCGTCTAGGTTTGCCCCAGAGCTTTCAAAATCGTGTCAAAAGCCTACTTTTCCAGATGGCATCCGTTACCATCCCACATTGTTATGCACGTCATAATTCTTCCTAAGCTTCCATATTCATGTTTCTATGGGTCAGATCATTCCTCCTATCCTTTGTTCTAGCTTTTGGAATTCTAACGTCGAGGTCTTATTTCTCAAGCTCAGCGTTTATGACGCACGTAGTCTTCAGAACCTCTAGTCGTACAATGGTATAATAATAATAATAATAATAATAATAATAATAATAATAATAATAATAATAATAATAATAATAATAATAATAATAATAATAATAATAATAATAATAATAATATCGTGCGGCCAGTATCCAATATTCGGGAGACAGTGGGTTCGAACCCCACTGTTGGCACCCCTGAAGATGGTTTTCCGTGGTTTCCCATTTTCACACCAGGCATATGCTGGGGCTGTACCTTAATTAAGGCCACGGCCGCTTCCTTCCCAGTCCTAGTCCTTTCCTGTCCCATCGTCGCCGAAAGACTATCTGTGTCGGTGCGACGTAAAGCCAATAGCAAAATAAAAAAAAAATGTCCGCCTCTGTGGTGTAGTGGTTAGTGTGATTACCTGTCATCCACAGAGGCCCGGGTTTGATTCCCAGCTCTGCCATGGAATTTAAAAGTGGTACGAGGGCTGGGATGGGGTCCGCTCAGCCTCGGGAGGTCTACTGATTAGAGAGGGGCGGGTTCGATTCCCACTTCGGCCATCCTCGAAGTGGCTTTTGTGGTTTCCCAGTTGTCTTCCAGGCAAGTGCCGGGATGGTGCCTAACTTAAGGCCACGGCTGGTTTCTTCCCTTTTCATCGTCTACCCCTTCCGAACTTCCTATTCCCCCACAAGGCACCTTGTCAGCATAGCAGGTGTGGCCACCTGGTCCTCCTCCCCAGCTGTATCATCCGACCAAATGTCTCACGCTCCAGGACATTGCCCTTTAGGTGAATGAGGTGGGTGGGACCCACTGCTGCGTCCGAGGAAGAAACTAACCCTGGAGGGTGAACGGATTAAATAATAATAATAATAATAATAATAATAATAATAATAATAATAATAATAATAATAATAATAATAATAACAATAATAATAATAATAATAATAATAATAATAATAATACCAAGCGAGTTGGTCGTGCGGTTAGAGTCGCGAAGTTGTGATCTTGTGTTCAGGTGTTGGTTTGAACATATTCCACCGTGGGCATCCCTGAAGTTTCTGTAGTTTCCCACTTTAAGACTAAACGAATACTGGTGATGTACTTTAATTAAGCCTACGGTCTCTTCTTTCGAGATTCTAACACTTTTCCGTCCTTTTGTCGCCCAAAACCTTCAAAGTGTTAGTGCAACGTTAAGCGAAAAATAGTAAATTTAAATGAATAATGGTCATCATAATGTCTCTTCAGGTTCATCCTGCTACAGAATGGAGTAGAGCCAGCGACTCAATGCTGAGTGTCAAGCGGCGGGAAATAACCTGAAACTGGTAGCGAGCACAAAACAGAAATGAGGTTGCAGGTAGGGCGCCCCCCAGAAGCATCGCGCGTCATCCCTACCCGATCAGGGTGAAAACTGGGTGAGGGATTCCTGCATCAGCTCGAGGTAGGCTGAAGAAGCAGGGCAACAACACCTGATTTGCGAGTGTATCAGCATTGGAAAAATGACTGGACGTAGCCGTGAGCTTGCTGAGGTGGACAAACGAAGAGGAATTGACATCGCCTTGATCCAGGAATCCAGGTGGAAGGGTCCGAAGGCTAAATATATTGGTGATGGATACAAGCTTCTGTACTTCGGCATAGCATTGGGTCGTAATTTTATCGCAGTTGCACATTGCGAACGGCTATGAGAGGGCATCATTACTGCGGTACAGATCGTCTCCGCACGTCTGATGAGCATTCGGATAGTCACCGAGTGAACGACTTTAAACACTGTCTCGTGCAATGTACCACAAACAGGATACCGGGCTGAACAACAAGACGAATTCTGGTCTGATCTTGAGGCACACGTTCCTTATGTTGATGCTAGCGATACCTTATTCAGGTGTCATGTTGGCAACTCACGCGAAGAGTTTAACCGGGCGCGTAGTGGTTGTGGACTTGGAACAAGAAATGAGGCTGGAGTGCGCGCATTAGAGTGCTCCAAAGCATACGACCTGCCGACGGCAAACACATTCTGTATGGAACGCCTCTCACACCTCTTTATGGACAATATTGCTCTCGAGTACAAAATCTCGATACTTCATTTACGACTTTACCTCAGGCCGTCCACTCGACTCGTTAGCGCAGCTGAAAGTAGAAACTCACCAGTCAAACAAAATGACTTACGGGTAGCATTGGACCTCTCCCTCTGGACATTAACTATCTAATATACAGCCAGGTAGCTGATACAATTCGGGTGAGTGCGACGGATGTCCAGGGCGTAAAAAGACCTGGAAGTTATTTTGTTTATCCAGTATTCGGGAGATAGTGGGTTCGAACCCCATTTGTTTGCTATTTGCTTTACGTCACACTGACACAGATAGGTCTCATGGCGACGACGGGACAGGGAAGGCCTAGGAATGGGAAGGAAGCGGCCGTGGCCTTAATTAAGGTACAGCCCCTGCATTTTCCTGGTGTGAAAATGGGAAACCACGAAAATCCATCTTCAGGGCTGCCGACAGTGGGGTTCGAACCCGCCATCTCCCGGATGTGAGCTCAGAGCACGGCCAACTCGCCCTGTGGTTTCCCATTTTTACACCAGGCAAATGATGGGGCTGCACCTCAATTAAGACCGAGGCGCTTCCTTCCCACTCCTCACCCCATCCTGTCCCATCGTCGCCGTAAGACCTTTCTGTGTTGGTACGATGTAAAAACAGAAATCGTAAAAAATGTAGTTATTTTGTTGGAACACATCTGGTGGTGGAACAAGGACATTCAGCTTCCAGTAAAGGTTGAGAAGACTACTTTCAAGAGTTTGCAACTAACCCTGAACTAGTCCGCTATTGAGAACTCAAATCTTCCACCAAATGGGCCATTGTAACCATCAAATTCACAATATTCAACAGCTTTTTGAA
Source organism: Anabrus simplex (assembly GCF_040414725.1). NCBI lineage: Eukaryota > Metazoa > Arthropoda > Insecta > Orthoptera > Tettigoniidae > Anabrus > Anabrus simplex. The sequence goes on along the minus strand of NC_090268.1, from coordinate 339,483,235 downwards.
TAGATTGACAGGCATGAGGCGTCCAATCATGTGTATAGAATAGACAGGTATCGTCATTGGGAACACTTCTACGTAGACTAGCAGACAGTTTGAATCGTTGGATGGATTACTTTGATATCATTTACAACAAACGTTTACATATCAACCTATTCCCACCAGTGACCCAGTCCAGCGACCAGTGCCTCTAATCATGCCTCCTGAGGCCATGGCAGCATCCGTACCATGAGAAACGACAGGGCGATTGGACCTAATGACATTCCTGTCGAAGTCTGGAAAAGTATGTGACAATATGGAGCGTAATTCCTAGAAGATATCTTCAGCAGGGCAGTGAGTGGGAAGAAAGCTATACATAAATTTACGTGGAATGCAAGAGGACAGTGATCAATTATTGACTATGTAACGGTCAATAAAAAGTTACTCTCAGATGTAACAGATGTCAGAGTACACAGAGGCAGCGATTTATACACAAATCATTATCTGGTCATTGCCAAAATCAGAATTCTTGCTAAATGGAGGAAAAGTCTGAATAGAAATATACAGAGAAACCAAGAAATCTATAAGGTATACAGTATTTACTGCAGCAAGATGGAATAAAATACTTATATCAAAATCGGCTGCAACAGTATTTAGTTCAGATACCGATAAGTACTGATATTAAAAAAGAATGGGAAATCATAACCTCAGCAATTCAGAGGGCACCAGATGAAGCTATTGGTTTGAAGAAGAAATTTAGGAGAAAAACTGGGCTTAAAATATGGAATAAATAAATTTCAGAAGCTGTCAAAAAAAAAAAAACTTGAAAATGATACTGTATAGCACTCCACAAAATGAGAAAGAATATAAAAACAGCAGGAACAACGTCAACTCACTAACGAGAAAACTCAAGCAAGAATCGTGGGATAGGTTAATAAACTCAATAGAAGATGATATCCATGGTAGGCAAGAGATGGCGTATAAGTTAATGAAGCACCTCAACAGTGATGAAAGAGAAACTGCTAATATAAATGTAATCGAAGAAGAATCATGGAACCGAACTCGATAGCTGCAGTCGCTTAAGTGCGGCCAGTATCCAGTATTCGGGAGATAGTAGGTTCGAACCCCACTATCGACAGCCCTGAAAATGGTTTTCCGTGGTTTCCCATTTTCACACCAGGCAAATGCTGGGGCTGTAGCTTAATTAAGGCTACGGCCACTTCCTTCCCATTCCTAGTCTCTTCCTGTCCCATCGTCGCCATAAGACCTATCTGTGTCGGTGCGACGTAAAGCAACTTGTAAAAAAAAAAAGAAAAAAGAAAAAAAAGAAAAGAATCATGGATACAACACTACAAATAATTGTGGCACAAAGGAGAGTATGGGAGAATCAGGAAGGTCAAGATATATATAACGACGTTGAAGGAATTGACCTAATAGGTATAGAAGCACTTAATACTGTTCTGAAATTCTTCAAAAATAGAAAAGCACCATGGTTAGACAATATAAATATAGAGCTGTTCAAATATAGTGGGATCTTTCTTAAATTTAGATTGTTACATTTAATTAATCTTTGTTGGAAAAGAAGAAATATACCCGAAGTATGGAGGAAAACTAAAATAATATCACTTTTCAAGAAATAAAATCGAAGTTTTTGCAGTAACTATCGAGGAATAAGTTTGTTAAATGTTGGCTATGAAATATATGCTAAAATAATAAACAATAGTCTTAAGATTATTGGACATAATCTCTTACGGGGAAAAAAAATGTGTATTTTGAAAAGGCATATCCTGTAGAGATAATATATTTAGCTTCAAACAGATACTGGGGTAGAGTAGAGAATTTAACTTGAATTCTTATGTCACTTTTGTCGACTGTGGAAACGCTTTTGATAGGGCATATAGAGAACAGTTATGGAATATAATGGTAAAAATGGATACCCTAAACGTCTTATTCAGGTTATCCAAAGTCTGTATAAAAGGACGAGAAATGTGTTAGATCTAGGATAGAAACTAACGGAAGAAATATTAAATAATCAAGGTGTACGTCAAGGATGCAGAAACTGGAAACGAATTGTGTACTCTGGAATAAAATTGAATACAGACACATACATAAATGCAGAATGATGAAACACCATTTGTAAAAGTTATAATCTTCGGCTATCCAGAACGAAAACCCAAGTTATGTCATGGCAACGGAAGTATCCTATTAGAGCGAAGATAGTAACTGACAATCAGCCAGTAGAACAAGTCTCAAATTTTAAGTACCTTGGTTGTGAAATATCTTTTAAAGATGATGACGAGGTGAACAAGAAGTTTCAGGCATTTCAACATCAACATATATTTGGGACAATTCGCCGAACACCGAAAGGAAAAGTAAGATAAGATACTGAACTTAAATTCTATAAGACTATGGCTGTACCAAATTTGTCATATGGAAGTGGGATATGGCTGGATAAAGCAAGCTATAAGAATAAGATATAATATTCTGAAATGAGATTCCTAAGAAAAATTCATCAAACCCCTACTTACCAGTATTCTTCGTCTACCAAGTCGTTCATATTTAATATTATCAGTGAAAGGATACTCCCTAAAAGATAAAATACGAAATGAAGAGATAAGACAATTAAATATATTCTAAGTGAATGAAAGAATATTCCAAAACAGGATTCATTAGAAAAACCACCATCCTACGGGAAGAAGAAACACTGGTCGTGCTAAGAAGAGATGGAATTAAATCTGATGTCGGAACAGGCTATTAGCGTAATCGATGAAGAGGAAGTAAGGAAGTATTATTATTATTATTATTATTATTATTATTATTATTATTATTATTATTATTATTATTATTATTACTTTCGTACGGTCCCAGCTGCCGTGTGCACACATTTCGATTTGATGCCATCCAGGATGGCCTTCCGTTTTACACTCCCAGATGCCAGAGTAAACCGGATTTCAGTCGAGCAATCTATGGATGAGTTATATTTAATTTTGTTTTGTAAACTCCAAATGTCCCACCAGTTATCTTTTACATGCCGACGTAACTTTCAGAGGGGGAATCAGCCCCACACGGGACCACACTGTTCCACTTATGACCTAATTCACGGAGGAAAACCTCCGACATTGACACTTGGGTGAGTACCAGATAGTTTCGGAATACATTCAACTCAATTTCGGCTACAAGGCATTACTACAATTTCTCTATATAAAACATTCTAAAATATACCGTTCTGAACACCAAGCCGGGAAGCAGAAGGCTTCCTGATAAAAGGGAGGAAAATACTAGACCACGACCTTCCCGAAGGCTATGGTACTTTACATATCTCATACATTTAGAATTTGAACGACTCTTGGCCGTATCCACGCGGCTTCAAGGGGGCGAACACAGTGACTAATTTCATCCAGTGACTTTAACCAGCCCAGGTTCCAAATTAAATCGGGTAACATAATTGAAAGGGGCGCAACAGCCCTAAGTAACGATGCGAGATGCTGCTACTAATTATTAAGCATAGAAAAACTGAAATTACACACAATCTCAAAGAACACCATTATTGAATAATTAATTGATTGAAAGCAGCGTTACTCAAAGACACTCTAAATATACCATAACTCAGTTAAATACCTTATATTCCGAGTAATCTAGTTCGTCCCATTATCCACATAACATTTCAACAATCTTGGTGTCTTACCTCCATGCCCCTAGCGGTCCTGATATCGATCCTCCACAGAAATAAGCAGGAATCAAAAATAAGCGAGCTGGAACAACCCGCTCACATTATGAATACATAAAACTCAAGGGATGGGGGAATAATACATGGTACAATTATTATTATTATTATTATTATTATTATTATTATTATTATTATTATTATTACTATTATTATTATCGCAGTAATAATTAAAACTGAGAGGAATTTCCCTCTTGGTGAAACTTGCAACATGCCTTTTCATCCCATTCATCACCCTACAATTATCAGACAATTGTTGAGGTCTTTTTGTTGTTGCTAACAATCCAGTAACTTATTTACTACTCTATATGTAAGCTCATCCGCAAATAATACCGCCCTGTGGGAGGTCCCTCTTACTAATTACAGGAGTGCTTTTTCCGGGATATGTAGTTACCCATTCAAATCTTCTTTTTATATTCCAATAGCCCTCATTTTCGTCAGTAGACCTCCATGATCTACCAGATCTACCCCGTAAAAAGCCTTCGATAGGTCAGTAGCGATACAGCCATTTGACCTCCTGAAAGTAAAATATCTGCTATCTCTTGATGAATCGTACAACTTAAGCGTTACTGGAATAAGCCTTTCTAAACCCTAACTGTCTTCTGCTTAGTTAATACATGTTCAGCCACTCTTCAAGGTATTTAAAGGTTTCCAAACTTTAAATATCACCCTGCGTTGTTTTTATCCTTGTTGGGCTTGCCTTAATGTAGGTCATGTACTTGCAGTTTTCAACTGATTCTTTTGAGTCCTATTTTGTCTGCCTATTTGTAGAGTTTTTAGCAATCTGATGTTCACCAGCTTCAACTGAAGGTGCCAAGATAGCAAGGTCGTCTGCGTAAAATTTTGTTTTATTTCCTTTTAAGGAGTGTTCTTCATTCTTGGTTTTCGTACAAATTAAATTGATAATTTATCACATATTGGCTGATTGAAATGGTTATGTTCTAATTTTTAAAAATAATACAAGTCATTGAATCGAAATTTATCGGCATCAGAGTTGAATTCATTGTCCTTTCACAGTATGAATAATATTCTGTTAGTATTATATAAGGAAAAATAACTGACTAAGATAGTAAAATTTTATGTACGAATAAAAAGAAGAAATTTAAATCTATTCCCTATATTTCGTTATGTACAAATAAGAACATCGTGAATATGTATTGTAAAATGCAATTTCTAATCATAATATGCAGCATAGGCTACTTTCATCATATTGCAAATTAGTGGTTGTTTGAGTATTCAACTTTCCAGGAAATTTATTCTCTAAAATTCACTCTTAAGCTATTCAAATTCCAGTAAGGCACTGTAAAACCTTAAAAATTTTTTTTTGCAGAATAATTGAATTTTTGTAAACAAATGATTTAAATACACTTTAGCTGCAGAATATGGACATAATTTTGAATGACAGATGGATTAATGTGAACATTGTCAGCTACTGCTATTTGGCTGATTTCAATCCTTTACGGCATGTCATAACGGTACAAATTACAAGCTGGCAGACGGTTTCTACAAGCGCATGTATTGGATTCGTATTTCATTGAGGCGTATGTTCCAAATATTAGTGATATTTCTTTTAAACATATTCAGCACAGTTTTGAAACAAGTGAAGGAGATAAATCAGAATGGGATTGAGCTAGGGATGATGAACAGGTAAATTATATTAAGGAAATTCGAAATCCAATTTGGCAGTGGCAGAAATGTGTGATCCTTTTTAATTTTCAATAATCTGTGTGCCATGAAAGATGCAAGGATTGATTGCAAGCACACGTTAATTTCCATAACAACACCTTATTTTGGTATCAGTAGAAATTGATGACCTGATGTCCACATGACAGGTAATTTCTCCAGTACTGAGAGCATCTACGGATATCTAATACAAATTCAGAGCACACCACAGCACCAGAAAGGTACATCCCATTGTTGCCCTCAAGGTAGAGGTCATCAACACAGCCCATGTGTCAAAACTTCAGAAAACGGAAAGGGTCTGTAGCTTCAGGAGGCGAAGGACATTACTCTAACATACATGGACATGACGAAGTAATGAGTAACAGTGAATACATAACTATAAAGTGAACTTTCTTGAAAAACATGGTGATATAAGTTGCATTAAGCAGCAACGTTTTGAGGTCGTAGAGTTACGAGTGAATTATATATTTTAAATAAATATTCTTTACTCTCAGGAAGTTTATTTTCCTTCTATAATGTTCTGTCTCAAGTGCCAAGTACTGGTATATTTTTATTTCTTATTTCATTCGAACTAGGACTTTACATTGCCATTGAAATATGTAAATGTCTTTTTCTGTGAATACATAAAATATTACTTACACCGTTATGGTTTTCACTCTTTAAGCTTTGTTTCAGTACGCCTCAAATTTGAATGATATTAATTTACAGAACAATTCTTATACCATCCAATAAAAGCTTTGGAACATAATCTACGTTGTAACAGCTCCATTTCATGGAGGCAGAACTTTTAATAAAATATAGAATGGAACAATTCTATTTCAGAGAGGTAACACCTTGAAACAAAATTACTGTAAAACAGTTCTCTTCCAGCAACGCATGAACGCGAATAAAATGCATCATACTGAGAATAATCCTATTTCAGCAAGGTAAAAATTGCTGTAGAATAATTTCACTTCAGAAAGACACAACTTTGAATAAATTTTACTGTATAAAATTCTATCTCATCAAGGTAAAACGTGAAATTAAAATTTACTGTAGGTCAATTTAATTTCAAAACGGCTCATTTCTGAAATAAAACTTGCTCTGTGTCAGTTCCGTTCCAACAAGGCTCAAGTTTGGAATACCATTTATTGTAGAATAATTCAATTGCAGAATAAAAGCTCGTAGTAGAATAATTGAGTTCCAGTAAGAATCAACTTTGAATTACAGTTTTCTATATATTTAGCAATACTGCACTGCTTTGGAAAATTCTATACCATAAAATATCAACTTTGAAGCCTAACGTATTGGAGAAATGATGTATTCCAGCAAGGAAAAGTTGAGAAGTAACATACATAGCACAAAATTTCTGTTCTATTAAAGAATAACTCTGAAGTAAAATTTACGGCAGAACAATTATACTCCATGTGGTTCCTAATTGAGAAGTATAATTCATTTTGGTTCAGTTGTTATTGCTGGAGAGTTCCATTCAGGTGATTCAAAATTCCAGCTACTTCTTTATAAAGATCCCAGTTTAGTCAAACAATATTACGAAGCCACGATTGTTATGTGTCAGTCTTCATTTCTGATGGTGCTAGTTGAATTTTGTTAGGAACAAACTCCCCTTGTGTTGGAATCATGAGCTCATATTCCAGTTATCACAAATTAATTGAATTGTATTCCAGAGAAATGTTTGGGTGATAAATTATTGGCAGGTTTTGGCGCGTGGATTAACAGCTGCTTCTAATTGGCTTCAACCCAGCCTGGTGATGTCGCTAATTAGGTCAGACGTAACGCATGCACGTGCTGTCGCTTCGTTATCACTCATCTTATTGTGTCATACTAAGGTGGTCGGATACACCAGATACGCACCACTGAATTATGATTTCCGCTCCCACTGCTCCATCCGGGGGCGTGTCATCCTACATGATATTTGTTACATCCTCGCTTCCTGGCATAAATAAAGATACCATGTAAGTACTGAGTGTTGCCTAAGTTTTAGGAGGCTTTGTTTCAGAATGTTCAATCACCGTTGATAATACAAGCATAATTTAGATGCAGTAGAAATGATAAATTATGCAATAAGAATAAAAATAAACACCGTTTATGATAATATCACGTCTAAAACATGTTTTTCAACAAAAAACCCCACAAGCATGTAAATGAAAGTTTATGTGTATGATATTTTAGTATCCATCTGTACTCGCTCCTGTGTTGAAAACCTTCCAATCATCTCAAGTACCTGATGCCAAGGGGTTAAACCTTGGACGCTATTGGCTATTATGAGCCATGTGTAAAATGCCTACACGAATAAGCCAGCTTGCGAAGAGTTGAGCAGGAGACTATAAAAGACCTGTTACTAAGTAGGACAGATCATCCGCATTAAGTAATTGGTAGATCGCAGAAAACTAACTCTGGCAAATATTCGTTTATAAATCGGGGAACTGATGATTGAAATGTATTGCCTGTAGCTGTATTAGAGCCTTTTCCCAAAAATGTAATATGCTTAAAGAATAAACTCCAGCATTTTGTAAATTGGGTGTACATTTCTATGTGAGAGTGTTATATTTTAATGCAACGCGCAACCAGCTGTAAATTGTAGTATTAAGGCATCTGAATGATTTTATGTGTGAATTTGTATATGAATGTGCTGTATTTACAATGCTAAGATAATAGTAATTATACCGCTCAGTGTACTCTAGGTCATAGAGTAAAATTTTGAAATCACTGAGGTTCGTGTGAATTTGTATATGATCAATTTTTTCTTTCCATGGAATTGCTTGTTGTACTCTTGTAGTAGTTGTAGTAGTAGTAGTAGTAGTAGTAGGCTAATTATGTTTTAACTTTATTATTACACTACTGTAAGTGATCGTTGCCACTAGGATATTTCCAAATTGCGATGTATTTGTTAATAATAAATTTAATATTACATAACTATTTAAATATACTTCTTGTTATTCCTGGACTTTGTATTAATTTGTTGGGGTCGGCACTGGGTGAGGATTTCATCCATTTTGTCTGCTGGATGCCCCCCCCTGATGCACACCCTACGGGAAGGGATAGAGGTATTCACTTTTGCGTGTTTCTTTGGGGGTTGGTAGTGTGCTTGTATGTAGATGAAGACATATTTATTGAGACGGACATAAACACCGAGTCTGGGAGTCAGAGTAATTAAAAATCACTTGTTGTTTGGGTCATCGGTCCATAGACTGCTTTGATGCAGTTCTCTCCATGTTACCGTCTTTGTGCTAACCTTTTCATTTCTACGTAACTGCTACATACTACATACTGTATACTCTAACATGTGTGTCATATTCATGCCTTGGTCGAACCCTACCGTTCCTACCACCTTCATTTCCCTCAAAAGCTAAATGAGCTCTGAGTGTATCTTATCATTCTTCTTCTGGAAAGATTTTGCTAAATCTTCCTCCTTTCGTCAATTTAGTTCAGTATTATCTTCATCAGTGATTCGATCTACTTATCTCATAATCAATGTCCTTCTGTAACAGCACATTTCATGTCTTTTTGAACTAATTATTGACCATATTTCATTTCCATAAAATGTTACACTTCAGACGAAATTCTTCTAACACATCTTTATAATTTCTATACCAAATTTTGAAGCGAGCTACTTCTTTTGTTAAGAAAAGCCTTGGTGCTTGTGCTAGTCTGCATTTTATGTCCTCCTTACTTTATTTACTTCCTCTTCAGTTTCATTTCCTAATATAATATTTCCTGAATCACCTCATTTCGTTCGACTGCACTCCAATACTTTTGTTTGGATTTATTTATTGCTGCTAAAACAGGTGAGAACAATGGCAGGAGGGTACTCGGAATGAGGATAGGAAGGCCAACTTAGGAATGAAATGGATGGATGAAGCAGTGCACATAAGCCGGCTTCGGTATTGGGGTCATGTGAGGCGAATGGAGGAGGACAGGTTACCTAAGAGAATAATGGACTCTGTTCTGGAGGGTAAGAGGAATAGAGGGAGACCAAGACGACGATAGTTACATTCTGCTTCTGACGATTTAAAGATAAGAGACATAGAACTAGACGAGGCCACAGAACTAGTTACAAATAGAGGATTGTGGCGGCGATTAGTAAATTCACAGTGACTTGTAGACTGAATGCTGAAAGTCTAAAATGAAGATGTTTGTGTGTTACTTATTCCCATCTTGTACTATTTCTCCATACCTTACCCTGTTTATGGTACTTGTGTACAGCGTTGAAGCTTCGACGTTGACCAATGTATCCGAAGAGTGGATGAAAGCTTTTGAGATGTGGGTCTATCGATTGTTATTGTGAAATTCATCATTGAACCAAGTGACCAATATCGAAGTATTGCGTCTAGTTGTCAGAGAAAACGAACTCGTCAAAATTATTAAGCAGGGGATGTTGGAATGTTTTGAGCATGTTATAAGACCGAGGAGGAATACTGCTTACTCCAATTTGTGCTGCAAAGCAGATGTGGCTCCAAAATACGACGTATTTTTTAGCTATAAAATCTAAGGGAATGCTTCCGAATGCCATCCGATGAATTGTTTCAGAGAGTAGACAACAACACGATGATAACATGGTGAAAACGCGCAACGAGTTACGGCACAGGGAGATTACGATGAAGTAGTAGCAATAGTAGTAGCTGAAGGGTAGCTGGACATCAGAAATTGGCTGAAATTTTCATTTTCCAATTTTGTCACCAATATATACAGGAAACCTGCCCAAAACATAATTTATATATATAATCGGCATTCCACGTTAATTTGAATAGTTTCTTGTTAAGTGAACGAGTGAATACTGCTATACATTTTCTTCTTGTCTTCCTGTACAAGTGATTTTTTTTATAAACTAAGGTATATTAATCTCCTAAAGTGTTCCTTATAAAAAAGTAAAATTTTATAGGAAGGTGGAATTTTTCCGCCTCTAAGGTGTAGTGGTTAGTGTGATGTGCTGCCATCCCCGGAGGCCCGGGTACGATTCCCTGTTCTGCCACGAAATTTGAAAAGTGGTATGGGTGTTGGAACTGGGTCCACTCAGCCTCGGGAGGTCAACTGAGTAGAGGGGAGTCCGCTTCCACTTCTCCTGGTAATGTCGGGATGGTACCAACTTAAGGCCACGGCCGCTTCCTTTCTTCTTCCTTGTCTATCCCTTTTAATCTTCCCATACCTCCACAAGGCATAGCAGATGACGTCGCCTGGGCGAGGTACTGGTAATCCTCCCTACTTTCATCCCCCGACACGAAGTCTGACGCTCCAGGACACTGTCCTTGAGACGGTAGAAGTGGGAGACCGAGGGAAAAGCCAACCCTGGACGGTAAACGGATTAAGAAAAGAATATATTGGAATTTTCCAATTTTCTGTACCAAGATGGATTGAATGACTACTGAGATCCCTGCTATGGAGTACCTGGCAGTAGGTGGCAGCACAATGCACCTAAAATGAAAAACGTATGTTTTTTTTTTTGCTAGGGACTTTACGTCGTACCGACACAGATAGGTCTTATGGCGACGATGGGATGGGAAAGGCCTAGGAGTTGGAGGGAAGCGGCTGTGGCCTTAATTAAGGTACAGCCCCAGCATTTGCCTGGTGTGAAAATGGGAAACCACGGAAAACCATCTTCAGGGCTGCCGATAGTGGGATTCGAACCTACAATCTCCCGGATGCAAGCTCACAGCCGCGCGCCTCTACGCGCACGGCCAACTCGCCCGGTAAAACGTATGTTTTGATGGGGTGTCAGGGTACTTTTGATCACATAGTGTATATCATTGTATAGAGTATCATGTAACATTATTTTAGGGCATAAACAATTAAATAAAATTTTAAATTCTTTACGGGTCTAAATCAACGAACATACGTTCGTATTACAGGATATATTGTAGAATTTTGTATTGCCTCATGAAATGCTTTCCGAGAAATATACATCTAAAAATGTTTCTGTAATCTGACATTAAATAAAAGTCGTTGTAAACAGATTTTGTAATAAGTGTGAAACAATTCATGAAAATCTAGTGAAAGGTGTTTTAGAAAATCCATTTCAAAATAATAATATCTGAACAGCTTCTTTACACCTAGATCTCATTAAACTCAACCTTAAAATGCGTGATTTCAATCAAAGATCATTTAAAATTAAGATGATATAACTAAGAAAATAAATTCTTGAATTCAAAAACTATTATTTTGAAATATTCTGAAATGATGCTGAGGTGATAAATAATTAAAATGAGTCATTTTAGATTTAAAAAGTATTTTGTAGATGAAACCCTCTTATAAAAGAATCGTTCCTAGAGTTCTCATTTGTCATTCGTGACTTGAAATATAGGTATGTGTATGTGAATTCAAATTTTCGTTGCAGCAAAAGAAAAACCTTCCGTTTGGGGCAAACCCTTTTGATTCAATACGTATTGACAGTACGGATGTTGTATTGGTGTTGGCAGTGCGGATGTTGTATTGGTGTTGGCAGTGCGGATGTTGTATACTATTGGTGTTGGCAGTGCGGATGTTGTATTGGTGTTGGCAGTGCGAATGTTGTAGACTATTGGTGTTGGCAGTGCGGATGTTGTATTGGTGTTGGCAAGAGCCATTAAGCGAAGTTCATTTTAAATTTAGAAAGTCTTTATTTTTATACTGTTAATATAAAGTAAAAGATACGTATATGGACGTGGGGTTTTCTTCATCCGGATCGGACCAGACTCTGTTTTAGCTGGATAAACTGGCTTCTACTGTAATTCTAATAAATATGATTACCTAATTTCATCCTTCAATTAAACATGCTATGGAGATAAAATTAAATTTACCCTCATTATAATGATAAATACGGGCTGCCCGGCCGAGGCGGTAAAGGCGTGCTCGGTTCGCCCAGAAAGACGTGGGTTCGAATCCCCGTCAGGAAGTCGTAAAATTTAAGAAACGGGATTTCCACTTCCGGAGGTGTATATGGTCCTGAGGTTCACTAAGCCTATACCAAAAATGAGTACCAGGTTAATTCCTGGGTAAAAAGGCAGCCGGGCGTAGAGCTAACCACTCTACTCCATCACGTGCCGAGGTTAACAATGGTGGAAGCCTTTACCTTCCACTCCTCCAAGGGCCTTCATGGCCTGTACGGAGGTGACTTTACTTTTGCTTTGATAATGATAAATAAAGTCGATATTTTTAAGCCATAATTTCAGGGACGTTTGGTAAATAACAAATGAGCAAGGAGGGCGCAGCCAACAAGTACTTTAGCGGTTATTATAAGAGATTCTTCGCAGACTTTTCTTACATAAACGTAATTGCAAATCGAGTCTTAGCAGACGGTTAGATGGCACTATAGACACAGTAAAAGCTCACCAAGAGTCGAAATGTCGTATGTAAGCACATACCCCTCCACTGTGAATTAAATTGAAAGCCTTCCTCACTAAATTGAATTGAAAAGTCCTGGACTCAGTCCAATTCTTGTATGCAAATTTTCGAATACATTTGAAATGCTAACAAAATGTAAGTGTATGCTGCCTCCACTATAAAGGTCGAGCAGACAAGCGAAGAGTCGGGAGCGAGGAGAAAGGTTAAAGTTAATGATACGGACGGATATTTTGTTTTGTTTATAACAACCCACTTGACTTTGTATTATCTTCCTTCAGGAATGCAACACATAATTTCCTTTTGAAATTTTTCGGATTTTTCGGATATTAGAAATGAGTTGCAGACACCATTGAACACGGAGAACTACTCTGGAATAGGAAATATTACAGTCAATGTAGTATGATTTCCTTAAGCATGTTTCAACGAATATTTATCGTTCAAGTGAGGAAGTTTCGCTGTCCTTAATGAAAAGTTATGAACCTGGTTGCTGCAAATGTACCATCAAATTATCTTATGTAATACCAAGCACATACCATGGTTCAAATCCCGGTCACGCCATGTGAGTTTTGTGCTGGACAAAGCGGAGGCGGGACAGGTTTTTGTCCGGGTACTCCGGTTTTCCCTGTCATCTTTCATTCCAGCAATACTCTCCATTCTCATTTCATAGCATCCATCATTCATTAATATATCACTTTGGGAGTGGCGACCCCATCGTACTAATAGCCTATATATGCTTCATTCATTCCATCCCTGACCCGGTCAATGACTGGAAAACAGGTTGTAGGTTTTCATTTTCAATACCAAGCATTACATTACTCAGAGACCTGGACCATAGAGAACAGTGAAATGGACATATTACAGGCATTTGAGCTATGGACGTACAGAAGGGTACTGCGGTGGAGTTGGACAGATGAGGTCACAAATGATGAGGTAATGAGGCAAATGGGAAAGAGAAAAGAAATATTAAACACTGTCAAAATCAGAAAGATTCAGTATCTCGGTCATGTGATGTCATCTACTGTACCCTATAGGGCACATTAATACTGCAGGATGATACCTACCTGTTCTTCTGTTCTTGCATACGTGCTCTACATTGTGCATACGTATTCCCCTCCCAGCATATGGGTACTCTATCATGATTAACCTATAAATACAAGCAGATATCGACAGATGCCGGGCACTAAGAAACATTGATCTAAGCTCATGCCTAAGCTTCCCTACGACTACTATCATATGCTACCTTATTCCTTGCTTACCTATAGACAATAAAAAATACAATTGTGTATACCTAGCCTAAATTATATAAAGGAAATATCTTAATAAATGGCCTAATGGGCCGTAATCCTACTCCTTACTATTTTTACAAACTAATCACCGTATTTCTGCATAACAACCCCCCAACCCTACACATATATATTAATTATTGTTCACTTATCTATCATCTTGGAGACCTCTTTCCTCCCTCCGTCGGGGTTAAGCAGCCCTGCTCAGCCCATCATGGTAGCAATGTGGTCCTGGGTCGATCCTCTGCGTCCAGTCTCCATGGGTTGCTCGTTCATGAAGCCGTCTTCTTGAGGGATGACTCGTTCATGAGGCCTTCTTCTTGAGGTTGTGGTCGGCAGGTCTCGTATCACACGTCTCTTGAAACACAGCACGCGTCTTCACTGGAATGAAATGCCTAATTTATTAACAGCACAGCATTCCCGGTACTTTTATTTAATTTTCGATGCAAAAATCAGTACTGGCGATCTGCGACGTTTCAGTCATCGTTCCCCTTCAACTACTTAACCGCGCACGAAGGTATATAGGCAATATCTATTATCTGAAATCAGCAGCCTACTCAGTCGAACAAATTGTCCCTATCTCATGGTTGACTGATTCATACCCATACGTATATCAGGAATAGCACAAATGACTTTAGTTTATATTTGCACTTCTTCCACACCTCACAATATATTTACGTGGTTACCCGTACCTCTTCATGATGAAGTCTACACGTACTGCATTGTCTACAGTCGGTTAATTAGGCACTTGCGACCTCACTTGTAAAGCGTCTAAATACAATCATGCGATTGAATAGTTACAGGAAAGTTTATGAATCACCGATTCACTGAATAAACCTTAGCACAACCGTATTAAAGTAATCACCATCTTTGTCATAAACAAAGGTTTCTGGCGCGAGCATCAGCAGAACGCGACACACACGGACAGCGGCCTTATCATGGACTGATCACCTCCTTCCACCTTCCTTGCTCTTATAGAATCCAGGAACCCACGCGACTCGCTGGGAAGTCCCGGGTAACAACTTGAGATTGGCATGTGGCCTCGAAACATTTTCTCACGGCAATCGGCCTCCCACGTAGTTCTTTATTCAACTATATATTGATAGACTTTGAGGTGTCTATGGCTTCAGAAAATTCTGTCACCGATTCCCAACCTATTATTTTCTTGTAAAACCTTCAAATATAGGAGTTATGACTCAATTTCCATAGCGTGGTGAGCCTGTCAGTTCCCGCTGAAATTCTCTGTTAAGGTGGCACGTCTCTTCCCCCAGACAGCACCCATCTCTCTTTCTTTCTTCCTCCTATATTCTTTCTTTATCGCACACGACCACGCCTTGCCTCGGGAATCCCCTTCTCGATTCCCGCTCTCCATATGGCATCACGCCCTCACAGTTAGCGTCCTGTTGCGCATTCTTTTATCAGCGTTAAATATCCATTCTTATAACCAACAGAATGGTACATTTGCTTCCCCACACACTAAAGAAAAATATGAAAAAATCATATTTTTTTGTATTTTTCTTTGCGTCAGATATTTAACGCTCGCGTGGGTATTTCTTTCATTCAGAGCCATCCTGTGGCATTTTCCGAACTTGTTCCAGTAGCTCCTCACGCTCCTTTCGAATTCTATAGTATGTATCCAACAAAGCCAAGAATTTTCTATTATTTCCCGAACATTCAGTGCACTCCACTGCAGCCATTTCTAATATTGCGCTGCTCTGCGGCGAGACTTCGTCTACCCTTCCTACGTTTAGGGATACTTCATTCGGATTGTGATCAAGGTTTTCACTTTCATCGTCTTGCATCTCCGGTACTTCGTCTGCACCTCCCACGTCTTCTTCCTCTTCTTCTTCTTCTTCGTCCTCTTCTCCCTCCATCTCTTCATTCTCGATGTTGTCCTCTATTGGCATTTGTCCTCTGGGAATATAAATTTTAATATTGGCTGCATTGAATACCTTCTCAGTCCTACCGTCCAAGCTTCGTACCCTGTATGCATTGTTATCGTAACACTGAATTATACGATAAGGTCCCACATATAGTTCGGCAAACTTGTGATAAAATCTAGCTGACGGTTGACTGGGAGCAGGGCGACGAATGAGCACTAATTCATTCACTCGCAATGGGCGGTGGAAACGCCTCTTTCTGGTTCGCCTCAATCTACGTTCCGCCTGCGCCCTCAGCTGTTCGGCCGCCCTCCTCACACACATCTCTTGTGACATTCTTGTGTCGGTGGGGCACGGTATAACACTTTGCCACGGGCGACAAGGGAAGATGTTGTGATGCAAAACTGAAGGAATTTGTGCCGTGGATTCGTGTCGTGTCGAATTGATGGACTCGGTTATGATAGGTATCACACTTAACCATTTATAATGTTCTCGCGGACAGTAGATACGACAGTACTTAGCAATCTCTCGCATTATTCTTTCACTTGGGTTTGCTTCAGGATGCCGTATGCTGGATAGCACGTGTTTGATTCCCAGGCGTTCCAATTCTCTTTTAAAAATCTCAGAGGTGAACTGCGCACCGTGGTCCGATAACAAACTCTCAGGTTTCCCCATGGAAGGAATTATCTTGTTTTTCAACTGATTTAGCGCCGTCCGGGTATTCGCCTTCCGTACTGGACATAGTGTTACGTACTTACTGAAAACATCCATGCATACTAATATGTATTTCAAGCCTCTACTCGCTGCAGGAATTGGCCCATACCAATCTATTGCGAAAAGTTTTCTTGGCTCCGTAGGGAGTAACGGTTTCGGTTTTTGCTTTAATAGGTAGGGGTTTGGTTTCACCCGCTGGCATATATCGCAGGTCTTAAGTAGCTGCTGAACTGTAGTTCTCAACTTAGGCCAAACGAAGGTCTCTTGTAGCGTCGCAGTAACCTTATCTATACCGGCATGTCCTGTGGCATGATGTGTAAGCCAAATTAATCCTGTCTGTAAATTGGAAGGTACCACTATCCGTAGCCGGGTGTGCTCTTCGTCCACAAATTTGTGCAACATGCCATTAAGGAAATGGTAGGATGCAGCCTTCTTCTCTGCTTCAATGTATTCTGGGGTTCCTTGTTGCAGTTCTTTCTTAAAATACTTCACCATGAGACTAGTGGCAGGGTCTTCTAATTGCTCATGCCCTATGTTTCGCAGCTGGTCTAAGACTTCCTGATCTTCCTGTCCCAGTGTTGTCAAGTTTATTGAGACTTCTGCCGGATTCGGATTACGGCTCAACGCATCTGCCAGTACATTCATTTTCCCCGGGCAGTGCTCAAAGGTTAAGTCAAATTGCTGGACATAAAGCGCCCATCTAGTAACGCGCCCACTCGCTAAATTTGTCTTTAATACAAAAGTAAGAGCCTTATGGTCTGTTCGGATTATGACAGGAAAACCATAAATATATTTCCTCCAATGGTTTAGAGCAGTGACTATTGACAGCATCTCTAGCTCTGTCGTGGTGTACTTTATTTCACGAGACCGTAATTTTCGGCTCATGAAGGAGAGATATGTTATTGAGTTTTCTTTCTCGGGGGTTTCTTGATATAGTACAGCACCTATTCCCACTTCTGATGCATCTGTCTGTATTACGAATTTGCGAGTGTAATCGGGATATCCTAGTTTCACAGACTTTGCCAGCAGTCGTTTAGTATTCTGAAATGCTTGTTCATGCATCTTATCCCATTTCCAACGATTATTTACTTTCAATAGGTCTTGTAGTGGAGCGACCGTTTCCGTGTAACCTGGACAATGATTTGCGAAAAAGAGACATATACCCAAGAACTGTCTAATATGCTTCACACGAGTAGGTGTGGGAAAATTCTGTATCGCGGCTATCTTCGTGGGGTTAGGCCTTACACCTGTTCCATCCACTACATGGCCCAAAAATAAAACACTTCTCTGACAGAAATGAGACTTCTCGAAGTTTATCTTAAAGTTGCTCTTATTGAGGTCTTCCAATAGCATGTCTATCTTCTTTAAGTGTTCATCCAGGGTCTTTGAACCTATTATTAAATCATCCACATATTTGAGAGTAAACGCCTTTACTTCCGGGCTTAGGTTCGCTTCCAGAGCACGGATAAGAGCGGAATTTGAGGTCTTTAACCCGAATGGGAGACAATTAAAGCGATACGTCTGGTTATCGAACATGAAGCCCGTCAGCATGCTTGTTGCAGGGTCTAAGACAATATGGAAGAACGACGAGGTCAAATCGAACGTACTAAAGTACTCCATATCACCGAATTTTGTCAATAAGTCTTTTATGGCCGGGGCACACTCATATTCGGGCACTAAGCGGCCATTTAATATACGCGCATCCAAACACAGGCGTATCGAACCGTTGGCCTTAGGAACCGTACAGATGGGGTTCAGGAACGGCGTGGCCGCCTTTGATATTATGCCGTTTCTCTCCATGTCCTCTATTATAACTTTGACTTGGGAAAAGAATTTTTCCGGTATGGGATATGGTTTCTGCTTATATGGTTCCCAATTTGTTACATTCAAACGGTATTGAAAGTTAGGAATTCTTCCTGGCTTCGAACCAAAAACTGTCGCATGCCTCTCCAAGATATCTTGTAACCTCTTCTTGTCTTCCTCCCCAATTTTAGCTTCCGCGATTTTCTGTGGCTTTATCGCCTCGAAATTTTCTCTCTCTGTTTCGTCCTCTAAGTGGGCTACCATAATCTCACATTTCTGAAAAATCCCTTTATAATCCTCGCATTCGAACGCTGGCCTGTCCTCATATTCACTCATGTTCCCGTCCTCTGCTGCAGTTAGCCAGATTCTTTCCTCCTGGTGGTAATCCTCATTCTGATTCATCTTAACTTCTTCGGGTATCGGACTTAAGTGTAATCTAGTAACATTGTTACCCATGTCAATATTTGCCTGATGTTCACGAAGAAAATCTGCTCCTAATATCAGGTTATATTCCATTTTCATGAGCACTACACACGGGTGAGATATGACTGATCTGCCTATTTCAATGTCCACTAAGACTTGTTCCTTGCATACAGTTGTCTTATCTGGTACGATCCCTCTGACTTTCAGCTTAGCGATAGGAATGGAAGGAACTCGTGTTCTAGTCTTTATTTCTGACAGCAATGCTTGAGAAATAACACTGATTGATGCGCCTGTGTCTACGAGGATACGTGTCTTTAAACCATGTATACGTGCATATATTATTGGTAATTCTTTAACTGTCTTGACGTCAATTTTAATGTGGTCGTCTAATAAGTCCTCAGGTTTTATTACCCAACTGTCTACTGTCACCGTCATCCATCCTTCTTCACTATTCTCTCCTTCATGGTTTAGGCTATCTCCATTTGTGGACCTTGTAGTTTTTTTTTAGCTCCCGCGCTCCCCCTGCTATATTCAGGCGCGTGAGGGTTCAAGTTACACCCTCGGTTTTCGTTAATGTGTTGTTGCATTTCCAGACTCTGGGCACCGCACTGTATCGGACTCGCCTGCTGAATGGCATTCCTCCATTTCTCTGAATTGTCACGTTCTTGCTCTAGCTTGTTCACATACTGCCTATGTTCTCTCTCACGTTCCGACTCACAAGGTCTGTAATCATTTCTGTGCTGTTGATAGTCCCGCCTTCGATTCTGGTTCCAGTCAGAGTAAGGTTTTCTCGCCACGTTCCTTCCCTCGTACCGTGGACGATATTGTCTCTCTGGCAGTCCAGGGTTATGACCTCCTGGCGAAACGTCTCTCCTTTCTTTGTAGTTTCTGTATCTTTGCTGATTATTCCTATACCAGTGTCTTCCATTCGATCCCCTTTGCTGCCGGTCTTGTCCTTCCTCTCTCATCCATCTTGATGTCTGGGTACCCGAGTCCTGAATTTCTTGCCGGCTATTTCTTCCGTGTGTGTGTTCTTCAGGCATCACCTCCAGCGTGTTTATCGCTTCAGTATGCCGAATACGAGGCTGATTCTGTACCGAGGTTTGATCTAATTGCCTTAAAATCGTTTCAGCCTCACTGGCTGTATCGACGTTGGCGGCGATCAAGATTCTTTGCACCTCGACCGGTAGCTGTTTCATGATGGTTGTAATAACTTCTTTCTCTGGAGGTGGGTGGTCTAGTTCCCGCATTTTAATTAGCTGTGAAATAAAAAAATCATTAAAGCGCGTGGGCAGCGTGCTGGCATATCGTCTAGCGTATAGCTCCAGTCTTAAATTCTGTTGGACCGAGAGGCTCCAGTATCTCCTGAGAAAGGCTTCCTTAAAGTCCTCATAAGACTGGAAGGTGTTCTTGAAAGCAGTCATCCACTGAGATACAGTCCCTCCTAAAAACCTCTCTACTGTTCTAAGTCTTTTCTCTTTAGGTATCCGACAATCTTCCATATACTCTTCAATCTCCCTGAGAAATGAACGGGGAGTGCATTCGCCATTAGCTAAGAACTTCTTAGGTTTGTCCTCGTTTGATCTCACTATATTATACACGGGAATGATATTGCCATTCTCCGGCATTGAACTCGGTCTCATTGGCTTCTGTATATTCAAGGATTCGTTAACCGCCGCTGGCTCACTTAGGGGATTGCCCTCTATCTTAATTTCTACCGGCACCTTTATTTCGTTTGATGACATCAGCACCCCTTCTCCTTTTCCTCCTTGATACTCATAAGAATTTTTCTGTTCTAGTTGCTGCTTCATTTGTCCTACTTGAAGTTCTAACCCTGACATTCGGGCAATCACTTTCGTCTCGGTTTGTTCTACTCGATCTTCAAGACTAATCATTTTTGCCTTCGTCTTTTCTTCAATTCGTTCCATCCTGTCAGCTACCTTCTCATTTACTGCTCCTATCCTAGAATCCATCTTCTTTTCCAACAATACCAGGCCAGAGCTAGTTTCATCTATCTCCCTCTTTATTTCATCTATGTCCACAGTGTATGCTTTTAACTTCTTCTCTACCAGAACTTCATTATTAAGGGTCCTTTCCTCTAGCGTCCCCACTACTTTTTTTAATGTAGCAATTTGTTCCCCTGTTACGTTTTCCATGTTTGACACCTGCCTCCTCAATTCCTCTGTGGTTTCCAGGCAGCACATGCGCACGCTTTCTATTTTCTCATCTAATTCCCCGAGCCGTGTCTGCGTCTGCTGATTGTCCGCCATTAACCGGTCTAACTTAGCATTCGTGTGCTCTTCTAAAGCCGTTAATTGTTCTTTCGTACGGGCTTCTAGTCCTATTAACTGCTCCTCAGTTTTATTTATCTGTTTTTCACTTACGTCAGTAACCTGTGATTTTATCGCAGCTACCTGAGTCTCTAACTCGACTTTCTGCTCCTCAATTTTACTCATCTGTTTTTCACTTACGTCGATAACCTGCGATTTTACAGCGGCTATCTGTGTTTCTACCTCGGCCATCTGAGCCTTTAGCTCCACTTTCTGCTCTTCCCTGACTTCAGCGATCTGCGCTTTGACTTGTCCTAACTCCTCCATCAATAACTCCCGAAAACTTTCTAACGTCAGAGACATTCCTATTACACTGAGAATACGCCAACCCTTCCGGAGAGAAATCTGAGGTCTTTCTCCGCACGACACCATAGCTCCAAATTTCATTATATTTCTATCCATCAACTTATGCTCTGTCACTATACATATGAACCACAAATTGACAAATTTTGAATAAATGCAAATAATATGTTGTTTAATTTGACCGAAATAAAGGTGTAATCTGGTAAAAATGGTTTATCTGAAAGAAATCATCCTCACAAAGATCAATAAAACCTATCATTATTTTTGACAACCATCACCTGTACCTATATTCGCCATTACTAAATATGCGCTAAGATTCGGACAGACTCAATGCCAAACTCTAGCTTCTCTGTCCTGGTTCCTCATTTATCAAAGAAAACTCATAATTAATGATCCACACTCATTCAGCCGCGTTTTGTATCCTAACTTGGATATTCGTAGCGTCTGCATCTTATACTCTCGTCACACACAACAAATCAAATTAGTACGTTACCAGCGATATTGTTAACCTCCCTCATGATACTCTCGCCACACGCCTTTGGGGGCCATTTTATATGTACCCTATAGGGCACATTAATACTGCAGGATGATACCTACCTGTTCTTCTGTTCTTGCATACGTGCTCTACATTGTGCATACGTATTCCCCTCCCAGCATATGGGTACTCTATCATGATTAACCTATAAATACAAGCAGATATCGACAGATGCCGGGCACTAAGAAACATTGATCTAAGCTCATGCCTAAGCTTCCCTACGACTACTATCATATGCTACCTTATTCCTTGCTTACCTATAGACAATAAAAAATACAATTGTGTATACCTAGCCTAAATTATATAAAGGAAATATCTTAATAAATGGCCTAATGGGCCGTAATCCTACTCCTTACTATTTTTACAAACTAATCACCGTATTTCTGCATAACAACCCCCCAACCCTACACATATATATTAATTATTGTTCACTTATCTATCATCTTGGAGACCTCTTTCCTCCCTCCGTCGGGGTTAAGCAGCCCTGCTCAGCCCATCATGGTAGCAATGTGGTCCTGGGTCGATCCTCTGCGTCCAGTCTCCATGGGTTGCTCGTTCATGAAGCCGTCTTCTTGAGGGATGACTCGTTCATGAGGCCTTCTTCTTGAGGTTGTGGTCGGCAGGTCTCGTATCACACGTCTCTTGAAACACAGCACGCGTCTTCACTGGAATGAAATGCCTAATTTATTAACAGCACAGCATTCCCGGTACTTTTATTTAATTTTCGATGCAAAAATCAGTACTGGCGATCTGCGACGTTTCAGTCATCGTTCCCCTTCAACTACTTAACCGCGCACGAAGGTATATAGGCAATATCTATTATCTGAAATCAGCAGCCTACTCAGTCGAACAAATTGTCCCTATCTCATGGTTGACTGATTCATACCCATACGTATATCAGGAATAGCACAAATGACTTTAGTTTATATTTGCACTTCTTCCACACCTCACAATATATTTACGTGGTTACCCGTACCTCTTCATGATGAAGTCTACACGTACTGCATTGTCTACAGTCGGTTAATTAGGCACTTGCGACCTCACTTGTAAAGCGTCTAAATACAATCATGCGATTGAATAGTTACAGGAAAGTTTATGAATCACCGATTCACTGAATAAACCTTAGCACAACCGTATTAAAGTAATCACCATCTTTGTCATAAACAAAGGTTTCTGGCGCGAGCATCAGCAGAACGCGACACACACGGACAGCGGCCTTATCATGGACTGATCACCTCCTTCCACCTTCCTTGCTCTTATAGAATCCAGGAACCCACGCGACTCGCTGGGAAGTCCCGGGTAACAACTTGAGATTGGCATGTGGCCTCGAAACATTTTCTCACGGCAATCGGCCTCCCACGTAGTTCTTTATTCAACTATATATTGATAGACTTTGAGGTGTCTATGGCTTCAGAAAATTCTGTCACCGATTCCCAACCTATTATTTTCTTGTAAAACCTTCAAATATAGGAGTTATGACTCAATTTCCATAGCGTGGTGAGCCTGTCAGTTCCCGCTGAAATTCTCTGTTAAGGTGGCACGTCTCTTCCCCCAGACAGCACCCATCTCTCTTTCTTTCTTCCTCCTATATTCTTTCTTTATCGCACACGACCACGCCTTGCCTCGGGAATCCCCTTCTCGATTCCCGCTCTCCATATGGCATCACGCCCTCACAGTTAGCGTCCTGTTGCGCATTCTTTTATCAGCGTTAAATATCCATTCTTATAACCAACAGAATGGTACACTACAGCAACTGGTCATTCAAGGGAAGATACAAGGCAAAAGAAGACCAGGAAGAAGCTGCATTTCTTGGATTCATAATCTGAAAACTTGGTTCAACTGTTCCACTGTTGAGCTTTTTCGTGCTGCGTCATCTAAAGCACCACGAACCTACTACGCTGGCGTAGCAGGGGGAGAGGTGATACTCCCACGTGGCGCGTCCCAGGTGGCGGATAGAGGGGTCCTAACCGGCTTGCCGGCGGACTCGAGGGAAATAAAATACCCCTCGCGGACCAAACACAGTACCCCCTGCGGGTAGGGGACGCACATGTAGAATACACCCGCGGTATCACCTGCCTGTCGTAAGAGGCGACTACAGGGGGCGACCAAGGGATGATTGGATTAGAGCCATGAAACTACTCTTGATTCGTACCATCATGCGGGGAACACCATGGGTTGCATGTACTTGCGAGTCGTATCACTAAATTGGTACGAATTAGGTTTGTGATTAGTTGCAGTAAAAAGCCTGGCCTGGTGGATTCCAGTACCCGTGCGTTGTACCCATGTGAGCAACACCGCGGGTCTGGGCGTAGCCTGTGAGTTGTACCGCTAAATGAGCGGCACCGTGGGTCAGCGTTGCCTGTGATTGGTACACACTATGTGAGGAACGCCACGGGAATACCGGCGCCCGTGACTAGTACACCTAGGAGAGGAACCTTACCGGCTTGCGTTCGCTATGAGTGGCGCCATTGTGTGCGAAACACCATAGGTCTGCGTTACCTGTACTAAGTACAATACTTGTGAGTAGTACCATCTTGTATGGAACACCGTGAGTCTTCGCTACTTTTGATTAGTACCCCAACATGACAAATACTATGGTTCTACTTTATTCCCGACATGTACCATTCTGTGGGGCCTTAGTCGCGGATTTTGCTCCCCTGTAGACATCAAGCATCATTGTGCTTTATAAATGGTCCTTTGGTCAGTAATACTATTATTCACGACCTTTATTTGTGTCTGATCCACTGTTTTTGTTTGTTTGTTTGTTTTTTGTAGGGTTCATATCCATCCATTCATTCTTCATGACATTTTTAAAAATTTTGTTCAGTGGATTAATTTGAACTTTTGGTTATTTCATTTCGTACCATTAGGGGCCGATGACCTCGATGTTAGGCCCCTTTAAACAACAATCATCATCATCATCATCTAAAGCAAGAGGAGATGGCATTTGACGGAGAAGAGAGAATTATGATAATAGCTCGTATAGAGATCATTTCTGAGTTAATTTATCTGTACACACAGAGTATAATTGAGGAGTGTCTGTTCAAAGGTTACTATTTCCACCTTAAGGAAGTTGTGGGAAAAGCAACACAAGAAACGTAAAACCAAAGTCAGATGTAACGTACTCATGATCGGGTTTGGTGCAACTTTTAAGGAATTACATTTTTCTAACCTGGATTGCTCACTGCTATCGATAATATTCAACAACTGTAATGCATGCGGACGAAATACTGAATTTCTTTCTGGAACTGAAAATAGTACCTACCTTCTGAACAGGCACTCCTTAAACTGAAGAATATCTTTTTGGGGGAGTATTTCCTAAGCTTTTGTTATCTTCTCCAGAACGTAATTTAATATAATCTGGGAAATACCGTCACATTTTCTGACACCAGTTTTAAATTTTAAATTTCTCGGAGTTCTCTACGAATTATACAAAGGAACTTTTGTCGATGGGTATGTGTACGATTTTTCTTTGAATCAACCCCGGTCCCTTTTATAATGTCTATCGAGTTGGAAGCTTTCTAATTTGAAATACATAGAGATGGTCTTAGAGTTTTGATCTGGTTTTATTGTCTCTTTAGCATACTCATTAAACTGTTGTGTAAAACAATATAATAGCCGTTCGAAATATCATTGTATTAAAGGTGTCTTTATTCAATGTTTTGTTTCACTCGAACAGTACCCCCGGCTTTGCACGGGAGCAATTTCAAACTTATGAATATATGCATTATAACATTTTCTAGTAAACGACATTAGTTGTTTTTCTTCTAATGTATGAACGCTGTTCAGTGCCATGTTTTTCAGGCTGTCTACCTGTTAGCTCGCTCCTTTCCTCCGATGCAATATTTAAGCTATTCTGAGCTTTCATTAACCCTTTAACCGCCAACGTCCAATTGATCGGACGTTCGAGGTTCAGTCTAAAAACGCCAACGTCCGATTGATCGGACGTTCCGGAAAAAGTACTTTCCAAGTTATTTATTCGTTTTAATAATGTATGATACATGTTTTGGATAGTTTTGGATTAAATAATACTATATACAACAAGTTTAGTTGAGGAACTTGCTGCCGAGTTGCTTGGTGGCCAAGCGGCAATTCAGCTCCTGCGGGCGGGTAACGAACCTCTTACTATTTTACCGAAAAAAAAAGAAAGAAAAAGGGAACTCAACTGTTCCGTATTCAGAAAGAGTAGTACTAGTCAAGGTGGTAAATGGAAAAAAAGACCAGATACATTTGTAAACAGTGTAAGAAGAGTGTGCACCCTTTGTGCCTCCCTAAGCACATTTGCTAGAGCACGTCTTAAACATGTGTAAATATTAGTAAATAATTTCTTGTATCATATTTTTAAGACAAAAAGTGAATTTTTGAGCGTTAAGTCTGTGTGAAATATACATTAGTAGTAATTTTTTACTTAAAACGAACCTGGAACTGCAGTATTAGCATAAAATGTAAGATGAGAAAATTTCACGTTAATGTAATAATAATAATAATAATAATAATAATAATAATAATAATAATAATAATAATATTGTACATAAGGCTCTATCTTTTATTATATATAGCATAGGAAACACCACCTCTCTAAAATAATGCAGCTTTTGATAGTAAAAATATTTTTTTCTTACCGGTTTTTGATCATGAAATACTTTTTTTAAAAGAAAGGAAATATTTATTTGATTTATCACTTCATAAAATAAAAAAATTAGAATAAAGGTGCATTAATTTACATCAATAAAATGTCCGAAGCATTATCTTCGAAACAAAAAATGCCCATCCAATTTACATAAATAGAACAGAAGTTATTATGAATAATATACTGCAAGGTAAAAAGTGTTCATTAGGCCTTGGCGGTATAGGACATGGACACCGCGTATGAGGCTGGCGGTCAAAGGGTTAAAATGACGACAAATTTTAAACCGTAATGAAAATTACAATCTGTAATATTTATATTGGATGGTCGTTGATTGTTTGGTGGAAGTCCTGAGACTGGCTGTGGAGCTATCTTTTGAATATTAGTTGTACGTCCTCATCCAAAGTGAAGCAATAGCACTAATGTCCCACATATAGAGGCCAAAAATGTGGTAGTTGAAAAGTGAGAGTTCCGCAATCGAGGCAGAACTTACCACCAGATCGCATTCGGCTCATGAGGCCTGGCATTATTTCGGAGATAAACCAAGGAACCATGTCATTGGAAGGCGAATCAACGAGACCGTACGAATTTTGTGGGGATGCCTGAAGCCAACTCCAGTTGGCAAACTCTACCTGATTGTTGGAATAGCTCCCCCAACTGTCAGAAGGGCTGATGCTGCTGATGCAGAGAGGACGAAGCAGACTAATGATTCTCGCCATCCACTGCACGATCACCAGGCTGTAGTCTGTCGACTGAAGTCGAGAAAGAACTTCATCACCAGGACTCAGCCATTGGTGGGAACATCGGAGTCTAACCGCTTCACCAGGTGGAAGAGCATGCTGCCGTCTAATACCCCTGAAAAGGAAGATCCACCCTATCCTATTTGGAGATCACTTAATCGTCTTAGGGTGGGCGTCCCTCTTTGCAAAACCAACATGCAAAAATGGGGCATACTTCCAGCTGATGAAGACGCATCCTGCGAGTGTGGTGTAACACAAGATCCGAATCACCTGCTCATCTGTACTCTACTAGAACAACCCTGAACTACACACGACCTGATCGAGGCGAACAACGAGGCCATCGGAGTTGCTACATTTTGGAACACGGAATGATGATGATGATTGGAAGGCGAAGGCCTTTGTTTTGCTTGCTAACATTATTCCGAACATCTCACAGCGTTGACGAAACATTTGAATAGCCATTCGATGAGTAACCTTCAGCGACCAAAGAAGAACGCTACCATCATTTTCCCTGCACTGGAAACGGATGGCAGGAAAAACCTCGCCAATGAGCACTCATGCCCTTTGGTCATATTGCAAACTTTATAACACTTGTGTAGTCATGAAACCTGATCCAGTAACTGATAACCCACCCCAGAGAAGCCCACTAAATTCTGTAAACTTAATTCTTTGCTATGTTTTCGTATCGCACTCTGTTCTCCATTTAAAGTTTTGACACCCATATTTAGGAAAGTTTCCACTATGCCAAATCCTCGCTCTGTGTGCCGAACACATAAGTGTCACTTATGCTATCAATGTCACTTGCCGATTCCATCGAATAAATTACTTAAATGAAGCACTGAGATCCATGCTTTGTTTATGATGACCTCTGCGTCAAAAATCCCACTTACCTTGCCTTCCCTGTCTCAGTCTCCTGCACCATTCAAAGATGACTGAACACAGCAAGCATTCTGTTCCAGTTCTATTTTTCATGCATTCAAAAAGGTCTTAGGGTAATCGTTGTGGTAAATCATCACGGGATCAGAGAGAAATTTCTAACGGTACGCCAAATGAGGGGTCGGAACTGTTATCTAGAGGATCGAACTGTCGATTTTAAAAATAATTTTCGCACTTCAATTTTTTGGGCCCTGTGTTATTCTTTTGGGATTCTTAGCACTTTGTTATGTGAGTATAATGCGTCAAATGCACTATCCCCAGACATATGAACCATCGTGTTATACCGTTAAAAGAGCCCCCATCAGTCTGAGTGTTTTATTGCGGCGCACAGAAGGTCACATCTCCTCTCATGTTGCACATTTTTCTCGCTCAAACGGTACCTCAACCACTCAGGTCGATTTTTAGTTCCAGACCATAACTCTGTGCCAACACATGCTCGATCTTTAGTTCCAGAACTATAACTTTGTTTCAACACATGATCAATCTTAATTCCAGAGCTATAACTTTGTGTCAACACATGATCAATCTTAATTCCAGAGCTATAACTTTGTGTCAACAAATGATCGATATTTAATTCCAGAAGTGTAACTCTATGTCAGCACATAATCGATCTTTAGTTCCAAAACTTTAACTCTATGTCAAGACATGAACGATAATCGTTCCAGAACTATAACTCTATATTAAGACATGATTGATATTCGTTCCAGAATTATAACTCTCTGTCAATACGTGATAGATCTTTATTTTTAGAACATTGATTCTATGTCAACACATCATCGATATTCGTTCCAGAACTATAACTCTGTGTCAACACATGATCGATCTTTAGTTCCAGAACTGTAACTCTATGTCAACACATGATCAAGCTCTTCTTCCAGAACTTTATCTCTATGTAAAAACGTGATTTCGTAGGTTCGAATATATGTGGTCCGATTTTACGGGTAGTCATGTCAGTAATGCTATGTATCTAGTGCATCTTCAACTGTTATAGACGGTAATAGACTCCATAAGTACTGGAATTATGCCCTAAAGGGGCCTCTTTAACATGTCAGTAAATGCATTGTAAGCACTTTCAATAACCAACCGACTAGAGTGGAATTCGATCTCACAATCATCATTAACATATGAGGCTATGTGTCTCAATCAAATACACTGCGCAGCCGTTCTTTGGTTAACAAAAGCTTCAGGTTCAGCCAAGTACACATGACACGTGCGTGTAGAAGGAAGTTAAAAATAATTTTGAGAGCAAGATTGCAACATTGTTGAAAGTCGAGGGAAAACTACCAACTCTAAATATTAGCTTAGTTTCTTGTTGAAGTTATCGCGACGAGTCTGAAAGCTAACAGTAACGCCAAGTTTATGGAGGTGTTAAATGCTTAAAGACTTCCCCTGGGGTTAGATGACAGCGTATTCTGCTTAATATTCTATATACTCAAAGTTTTACCTCATCGAGTAACTCGTTGGTAAATATTTAAAGAACTAGGTCTAACTAAGCGAACGGATTTCAATGCGGAAAGAAGAAATTGTTCTTCCTCCTCGTTATTAGAAGCTTAAAGAGCATGGATATGAGCATACAGGCATATTATGAGGCAAGATAACCGTGTAAACATTTTCGGATTGTACGAAGAAAAACAAATTCGCTCTAAATGGTAAGACTGATGGTTTCTACGAAGGACAAAACAAAGCGATCGTGACACTTTGAATAATTTGAAAGAAATAAGTAATTTTATAACAATAATAATAATAGCGAAGGTATTTGTTTAATATTACTTCAATTGCTACATATATATCCACGTTTTGCTAGCATTTTAACGAAGCACCAACTCAGAAAGTATTTTGGTGACGATGAAATAGGAACTGGGAAGAGAAGAAATCGTGGCCCGAATTAACTTACAACCCCGCCATCTTCAGAGGTTGGGGTTCGAATTCACCATATATCAAATGCAAGCGAACCGCATAGCTAATTCGCTCGTTATGTATATCTCAAGATGATTTAAGGAATGTTTTCGAGAAGGAGTTATTGAACGTGCCGGAAGGCAAAACACGGAATTGTGACATTTAAGCAGTCTCAATCGGGATTAAACCCGGTTTTTGGGAACATAAGGACGACGAATAACAGACTGAGCCTAGGTCACTAAATTAATTCCCTGGTGAGCACCGAGAGCAACGTACAGCTTCAATTTTGTTCTGCTGGAAGAAAACCTATACGAAAAATATGTCTTTTAATTCTTAAAGCTATCACCAACAAATTAATTGAATTAAATACGCCGAGAATATCTTCATACGATAAGAGAGACAATTTATTCCTTTTACCGCGGGACTGAGTTACTCAGACGGTAAGGCGCTGGCCTCCTCAGGCTAAGTTGGTTGGTTTGTTCCCAGCTCCAGTCCGACGGTATTTGAAGATATTCAAATACACCATCTTCATATCGGTAGCTTTACCGCCACGTAGGAATCAATATGGAGGGGAAAGGAAGAGACGAATTGTGGTGGTCATTATTGTTTTAAGATGAAGCATAACTGGGCACCGGGAGAGTTGGCCGTGCGCGTAGAGGCGCGCGGCTGTGAGCTTGCATCCGGGAGATAGTAGGTTTGAATCCCACTATCGGCAGCCCTGAAGATGGTTTTCCGTGGTTTCCCATTTTCACACCAGGCAAATGCTGGGGCTGTACCTTAATTAAGGCCACGGCCGCTTCCTTCCAACTCCTAGGCCTTTCCTATCCCATCGTCGCCATAAGACCTATCTGTGTCGGTGCGACGTTAAGCCCCTAGCAAAAAAAAAAAAAAAAGCATAACTGGGCAGCCATCCAATTTTCAATTTGCTTTACGTCGCACCGACACAGATAGGTCTTTTGGCGAATATGGGATAGGAAAGGGCTAGGAGTGGGAAGGAAGCGGCCGTGGCCTTAATTAAGGAACAGCCCCAGCATTTGCCTGGTGTGAAAATGGGAAACCACGGAAAACCATCTTCAGGGTTGTCAACAGTAGGGTTCGAACTCACTATCTCCAGGATGCAAGGTCACAGCTGTGCGCCACTAACCGCACTGCCAACTTGCCCAGTGGGCAGCCATTCTCTATTAACACTAACCATAGGGAAAATGAAAGAGTCTGACACTTCTAGGAATGAAACTATTGGCAAGAAAAGGGAAAGGCCACGAAGGGCGTGGAAACGAAAGACTTCCTAGGACTCGCAAACCTAATACCATCGGCTTAGAAGGATAACGGGAGTTCACCAAGGGAGATAAAGCAGAATAGGTGGAGTGAGGTTTCTTGACACGAGAAATGCCAGACACAGCTAGGCGAACCGAGGTCTCCAACGCTCCCTTCAAAGTTGAAATACACTGGTCCCCCGTTTAGACATCACTTAAGACAGGAAGAGGATACCGTGGATGTATTCTACCGCCCTCACCCATGGCAGTTTGTGTTCAGGAATAAACGTCGACAGGATTGAGTAGAAAAGATCTGAAAAAGAAGAATAAGAATATATCCAATTGGTCAATAATAATTATAATTTCGTGTGGCTATTTCTAGCCGAGTGCAGCCCTTGTAAGGCAGAACCTCCGATGAGGGTGGGCGGCATCTGTCATTTGTAGGTAACTGCGTGTTATTGTGGTGGAAGATAGTGACATGTGTGGTGTGTGAGCTGCAGGGATGTTGGGGACAGTACAAACCCAAGTCCCCGAGCCACTGGAATCAACCAATGAAGGTTAAAATCCCCAACCCGGCCGGGAATCGAACCCGAGACCCTCTGAACCGAAGGCCAATACGCTGACAATTCAGCCAACGAGTCGGACAATTGGTCAATAATCCGACACGTCCGCATCTTCGGAAACCATACAAAACCTTAGCGGGCAAAACATTTTTTCCCTGCCTGTTGCAGTGTGATTAATATCATGGGTAGGCATATAGGTGTTTCTAGAAGAGATATTATTATTATTATTATTATTATTATTATTATTATTATTATTATTATTATTATTATCCCTCTGTGAATCCGTGGTAGAGTGTCGGCCTCCGGATTCCAAGATAGCGGGTTCAAACCCCACAGAGGTAGTCGGATTTTCGAAGGGTGGGAAATAGTCCATTCGACACTCCATGCCGAATGATGTCGGCATGTTAAAAATCTCTGGTGACACACTTGGTATTTACGGGACAAAATCCATTAAATCTCAGCGATAGACGACCCAAAGAGATTCGGATTACTCTGCCATCTAGTAGACCTGGAGTAATACGAAACGTCGAAATTGACGAGCAAGCAGCCAGATGGTGTCAAATTAAAATGCTTGCGCCCGGTAGCAGAGGCAATAGATTATTATTATTATTATTATTATTATTATTATTATTATTATTATTATTATTATTATTATTATTACCATCAGGAAAGTGAACCTTAAGTACATTATACTGTAGGCGTGCCTAAGTAGGTCATGCAAAATTCCACCCCTACAGTACGGTAAAGTATGGCTCATTTTCCTGTACACATCATGGACTACATATCCATATGTTGCTGGGAGGCGTGATCAGACTAAGGAATATAATGGATAGCAATTGCAATGTCGGATACATGGTACTGCTCCCTCAGCGACGAAATGGTCCAAATAAAGTTCCGCTTGCTAATTTTCTAAGTAGTCTCCAATTTTGGAAATAGGAAGAGGAGACAATTTGTGTCACCCTATTTCCCTAAAGAATCCTCGTTTGAGTATCGAATTGCCAATTATCCCGTTGTCTAGATTAGCATAATGGTAGTATATATCCTGAGTTTTATATATCGTAATGATGTGTGCTACGGTAACTTCATTTACACAAACGCACACACACACACACACACACACGCGCGCGCGCGCGTAAAACGTACAAAAACGTACACAAAATCATTATTTTGATAAAGCAACTAATGCAATTTTATTTGTATAGATTTTAACCATACTGTATCTTTGAGCCAATCATTTTCTCAAAATTGTGAAATATCCCTTTACTTTCTGAAATAAATGTTAGTATCGTTGTTCAATGCTTAAAAAGGTTCATAATTATTTCATATTCGCCCGGTACATATTGAACTCCGCCTCTGTGATGTAGTGGTTAGTGTGATTAGCTGCCACCCCCGGCGAGGGCTGGAACGGGGTCCACTCAGCCTCGGGAGGTCAACTGAGTAGAGGTGGGTTCGATTCCCACCTCAACCATCCTGGAGGTGGTTTTCCGTGGTTTCCCACTTCTCCTCCAGGCGAATGCCGGGATGGTACCTAACTTAAGGCCACGGCCGCTTCCTTCCCTCTTCTTTGTCTATCCCTTCCAATCTTCCCATCCCCTCCGCAAGGCACCTGTTCAGCATAGCAGGTGAGGCAGCCTGGGCGAGGTACTGGTCATTCTCCCCAATTGTATCACCGACCCAGAGTCTGAACCTTCAGGACACTGCCCTTGAGGCAGTAGAGGTGGAATCCCTCGCTGAGTCCGAGTGAAAAACTGAACCTGGAGGGTAAACAGATTACTAAAAACGAAAAACGACATGTTGAACTGTTACAACTTGTTAATTATATATATTTTCACTAGAACATCAGCACACGTAAACATTCAGGTACGTTCACATCCTCGTGATGATGGCAGAGTGTTCGACCCCCTTGCCAGAATTTACGGGTGTAGTAAACTGAGCAACACTTCAAGTATGCTCGCGTGTCTTGAGGAAGTCTGCTGTTCACTTCTATCACTCGATTGCCAATATCTATCATCTCCATTACATTTTCATTTGCACGAACACTCTCCACCTTCTATCATTCATCTCTAGTGCATGATCATGGCTACTAACAAGCTAAATGGAGCGAGAGGAATACGGAATAAGATTCAAACTTTTGGTTGTGGGGATAGTACAGAGGAAAGTTGAAGAGGAAGTACTATGTAAGGACAGAAAAAATACTAAAGTAGAAAAGTTTTGTTACTCTATCAAGTTAAAGGAATATCAAATTAATATTTTAAATTCATATAAAATAAGAACTTGTATGAACCACATAGAAATACTGAATTACGGGTTACTAGATCATGTTGTGAAAGTCAAAGCAACGTAGAAGGTGAAACGTGCGATATCTAATAATAATAATAATAATAATAATAATAATAATAATAATAATAATAATAATAATAATAATAATAATAATAATAATAATAATAATCAGACTAACTCTCACCAACACAACCTCCCAAGTAAAATTCATGAGAAATATATCTGAAACATTTCAGATAAAAACCGGTGTCCGACAAGGAGATGGAGTTTCCCCACTACTCTTTAACATAGCCCTGGACAAAATCATGAGAGAATGGGAACAAGCTCTAAAAGCTCAAGGAAATTGGCAACCATTATGTATGACAAGAAAACATGTAAAAATCTCCTGTCTCGCTTTCGCAGATGATCTCGCAATCCTTGCAACAAACGAACAACAGGCAATCAGCCAAATCGAAACCCTCAAGGAATGCTCAGAAAAATTCGGCCTTCAAATCTCCTTCTCAAAAACCAAGGTCATGTGCAACCACTGCAGCCTCCAGAATTTGAACACGAAATTTGGCACAATCGAAAAAGTAACTGAGTTCCGATATCTCGGAGAAATTATAGTACCAACAGGAAAAGAACAGAAGGCCCTCGAGGTCCGCATCCAGAAAATGAAGAGAGCCCTCGGCCGAACGCAAAACATTTACAACAAAAAATGCCTTTCAATCTTCACCAAAATTCGACATTACAACACTGTGATCAAACCTGAAATACTATACGCGAGTGAAACACTGGATCTCAACAGGAAAGCAGTACTCGAAGACATCCTGAAAGAGGAACGTAAAATCATCAGAAAAATTCTCGCCCCAAAACTGACTGACGAAGGATATAGACTGCAATCTCGTACAAAAACCGAGGAACTCTCAAACCTTGCGGCCGACATCAGAAAAAGACGCCTGAAATTTTACGGACACATCAAACGCCTTCCAGAAAACAGACTGACAAGAATCTTACTTGAGGCAACACGAAAACATCAAAACAAATAGGTGGACAACGGAAATCCGCCAAGACCTGGAAAAATCAGGAATCAAAGTGGCCGACATTGCTACAGAACCAAAATCAACAAGTGGGAAGTAGAGTCAGAGAGAAACCACAAGAAGAAGACAGGAGCTAAGTGGACAGAAGAACGAAGAACCACGATGAGAGAAAAACTGAAGGCTGCGTGGCAAAGAAGGAAATGCACAACTTCTAAGTGAGCTTTGCGTGATCAGTTTTCTGGTCTTTTTCGCATCTAATAATAATAATAATAATAATAATAATAATAATAATAATAATAATAATAATAATAATAATAATAATAATAATAATAATAATAATAATAACTGCTTTATGTCCCACTAACTATTTTTACGATTTCCAGAGTCACCGAGGTGCCGGAATTTAGTCCCGCAGGAGTTCTATCACGTGCCAATAAATCTACCGGCACGAGGCTGACGTATTTGAGCACCTTCAAATACCACCGGACTGAGCCAGGATCGACCCTGCCAAGTTGGGGTCAAAAGGCCAGCGCCTCAATCGTCTGAGCCACTCAGCCCAACCGTGCGATATCTGATGACATTATTTAGGAATAATGGGATGAGGAATTTAAGTGACGAGGATCACAAAATATGCGTCTGTTAAGAAGAATAGTAGCAAACTACTGTACATAACGTTATTTGCACTATCAGGAGATATTATTTTAACTTAACGAACAAATACATGAATACATAATAGGTAAGTGATGTTAAAATCACATTGCTATAGAATTTTGCGCCATGCAGCGACCAAAATATTAATTTAAAGGAAAGGCAATAGGAACATTTATTGTATACTTTCAGAGTGCCTGAGGAGGCATAACAGAAAAGGAAGTAATGAGAAATGATTGTATAAATGTGCAGAAAACATGAAAAGATTCGTCCAATCTTAAATGCTGAGAAATGTCATGTTTGTCATACTTCAGTGTTAGGTGATACAACAACGCAGGAAAACTCATATTTCACACCATGCCTTGAAAATGATTCAGTGTTATATTTAGAAGACATTTAAGCTTGTTTCACAGTTTCTATAGGCCTACGATACAAATTATGGGACTTTTTAAAAGAATTATTGGCAACGGAGGCCCGTTTATAACACTTCAGCTCCCATGTAAGATTTTAAATATGAGGCATTACTAAAATTCGAATTCCGGACCTTCAGGATTGATGTCTCGAAACGTACTCCTAAACTATGAAAGTACTCCCTGATAAATTTTCAATAATAATTCAGTTAAGAAGTAAGGGAGGGTGTGTGATAAAGGATAGAGAACATGGAGATATGAATGGAGTAGGGGAGCTTGTACTAGGCGCGTTACGACTGCTACAGGTGCGAGCGGTTTATCGAAGATGAGTTGGTGGTCGCGGAGAAGTTACCATGTTTCGGAAGTAAGTCTATAATAACTTTAGTAAATGGCAGAGGAAGCCTCCTGAATCATCCTCTGTGTTATTCCCGAGGGATCTAACACAATTAGCAGGCTGGAATATGTTAAATGCCAATTAATTTGCTCGGAGAACTTGTCTAAGAAGCCATGAATAAGCGTACATTCCAGCGGGCAACAGGGAACTGTTTCCCTTAAACTCTACCTGCCATTTGCAACAAGAATTTTGTCCCCTTTACAAGCTTCACTCTACACGAGTTCTGAAGATATATTACATTGTATTTCGTGCTTCACATTTAGGCTTGTATTCACTAGCGCGAGTAAAACTTTTATCTTAATTTAAACCTAAGAAAACTGAGAAAACAGTTAAATTTGTATTCACCAACAACACCATCTTGATTAATGGATATTATCTCGGTTTAAAATTTTACCGAAGGAAGGTAGGCCGGTAAAATAAGACATCTGAGATAATATCCTTTCAAGACGTCTGGAATATTTAACTGAAATAGAAGATTACAGAAACGAGGTATATGACCATGGTTATGCAATAAAACGTCGTAGGTGGATAAAAATAATGCGCTACTTTGCTTTGACGACTGCTAAGACACTGATTTTGAAACTAATTTTAGGTTTTCTAAAGCTTCCAACACTGCCAGTGTTATCAATGACCAAACATAATCTGGAATTCTCAGCACAAAGGTAGGCCTAAGATGAATTCTTGATTATAGCTTATATCTTGTATGGTACACATGGGATGCTTTTTTAATGAAGAACTAAGGAATATTTCTTATTTTTGAGAGAAATATACTGTACCAGGAATGCCTATGGCCTGGCACATCATATTTATAATCCATAATTTACCAAAGAATTGCTAAGTTCTAACATTTGGAAACAGCATGCCGAACGAATGTTCTCGACTCAGCTGCTCGCTATAGGAGTGAGAGAGACAGCGTGACGTCACAGGGTAAGGAACCGTCTGAGTGACATAATCGCCACGTGCTACAGACCCACCCGTCTGGAATGATCTGGAAACTATTTAATATCTGCCAAACGACTTGAGATTCAAAAATATGATTCACACCAGCGTGAAGCCGCATTTAATAAGAAAAGTAGCTAAAATTTGAAATAAATCCATGCAATAGTTTCAGAGATATCGAGGTGGAAATAAAACCATATTTTATTAGCTTCAAGCAGCGAGCCAGCTACCCGAATGTATAAACGGTCATTGCCTCGCCGAGTGAAGCCAAGAACAGACGCACACGCAGACCAGCCAACATTAAACCGCTAAAGCTTTACAATCAGGATATAACATGGCATGATAAAGCCAAATACCTAGGAGTAGTCCTAGACCGAAAGCTCACCATGCTATACCACATCAAAGATATCCAAAGGAAAGCTCAGATTAGACTAAGCTAGTTATACCCTATACTGAACAAAAAGTCCAGTATAAACACAAACGTAGCCATAAATATGTATAAGGCCTTAATTAGGCCAATAATCATGTACGCAGCCCCAGCATGGGGGTTCACTGCAAAGACGAACCTGGATGCGCTAGAACGAATACAAAATAAATGCATTCGAGCAGCGGCCAGACTCCCTTTCGACACACCAATACGCCAACTACGCGATATTGCTAGTCAGCTCGATTAGGCGCCATATACGAAACCAAACACTAAGAATGTACACAAAGTCATGGGGTAATAAGATCAACCCGTTAATAAACGGGATCGGACGCTACGACGTCGACCTTTACAAAAAATATCCCACACCGAAACACATTCTGTTCAGCCACAGGGTTGGGGGGACGAAGAGCCGATAGCTGGCTCCTCCCCAAGCTGACACCTAGACACCACTTAAACCACACACTGCAGACAACATGTACCTATGTAAATATGTAAATATGTAAATATGTAAATATGCTCTTTAACCCAGGGACCAGGCGAGGAAAGACTGATAAGTAACACAACACGAGAAGAAGACGATGGCAACTCAGCCAGACGGCCAAGGACGAATCAACCACCTCCGCCCCCCGAAAGAGACACGGGAGCGGAACATCAGCCCGCGCCCTATAACGAAGACAGCAGTAATAACATAGTTACTATTTCGTGTCATTCTTCTATTACTTAGGTAGAGCACTGGACGTGAGCGCAGGCAAGCAAGCCGGCACTCCAAGGAGCACCTGTATATATATTTATTGTTCTAATAACCCTAGCAAAGTTGCAGATCTGCAGTGACAAGTGTGTTCCAACAACACCGCACAGAGGGACATCGCCAGGCGGAAGAAGAAGACAGCCCCTTGCACGAAGTAAGGCTTGGCTCTCAATCCCCCTCTCCAAACGGAGACTTGGCACCAGGGACCACTGGCTGCTGGGCAAAGGGACGATCCTGTGGCGCAGAGCCCAGACGCTAGTGGACCCGAGCCGTCCTGGCAGTGACAAGATGGACTGATCCCCATAATAACAAACAATGGCAAGGAAATGGTTATGATTGCATGACACATCTTCCTAACTAACACAACCTCTGGACTTTCCAGCCCACATCCTTGCATGTGCTATCAAAAGTTGTCAGGTTTTACACGTAGGATCTCTCTCTTTTCTGCCTATGTGGTTTTTCCCTGACCCTTCAATACCACACTTCAACACCACCTTACCAAACACAAACTCTTGCCGTGGTAGCGAGTCTAACTCGGAAACCGGCAGATACTCCTTGTATCACTTCCCACTCTTTCCTGCTATCTCTTTCTTCTTAGAAATTAATAGCATGTCGGAGGCCATGTAGATTGAGTCGATGGTCACGGCGGGGGAGCGGGCTACGGGGGCCCCCCGTAAAAAAAAAAGAGTGAAGCCAGTTGAAATATACAACTCGACCATGTAAGATGGTGATACCGTCGTGTCGTGCTACGTGAAGAGTTCTATCGGAGTAATGAAAGTCGTGCCGTACGGGAAGACTTAGAAAAGTTCAGCGAACAATAACGCAAGAGTTATAAATTCCTGCCGTGTCGTGGACTTGTATACTTTTTAAGGTGCATTTAAGATGAACTCTATACAATACGAGACATACATTTCTACCGTGTTCTGGACTTGTAGAATTTTCAATGTGCACATAGTTCGAATTCTGTCATTCTCAGATACTGTGTTACGGACATTGAAGAAAAAGCCTGCGTGTGACCATTTGAACTTTGCCATTGTTAATTCATTTCCAAATTTAATGACATTCCTACGTATGTTCTCACATTTGAACTGTGACTTGGCATAATTTAGAGTGTTGTGATAATCGGAAACTCTATCTATATAAATAAAATTGTAGGGGGTCCGCTGTCTGTAATTTCTTTTGTTTTGCCAATTTTTCAGATATTTATCCGTTTTAGGTCAACTCAAGACCGAATCGGTGGTTTTTACGTTTCGTGTCTGTTTGTTTGTCTGTTTGTCTGTTTGTCTGTCTGTTTGTCTGTTCCACCATCACGTCGAAACGGCTGGATAGATCTCAACCAAACTTCATATTTAGAGTAAACTCATCCCGGGGATGGTTTCGATATGCATATCATTTTAAAATCTTTCAATACTCGGGGGGTTTATAGGAAAACCAGAATGGTTTTTCCACCATCACGTTGAAACGGCTGGATAGATCTCAACTAAACTTCATATCTAGAGTATACTCATCTCGGGGAAGGTTTTGATATGCATATTATTTTAAAATCTTTGAATAGACCGGGAGTTTATAGGAAAACCAGAATGGTTTTTCCACCATCACTTCGAAACGGCTGGATAGATCTCAACCAAACTTCATATTTAGAGTATACTCATCCCGGGGAAGGTTTCGATATGCATATCATTTTAAAATCTTTCAATAGACGGGGGTTTATAGGAAAACCTGAATGTTTTTTCCACCATCACTTCGAAACGGCTGGATAGATCTCAACCAAACTTCATATTTAGAGAATACTCATCTCGGGGAAGGTTTCTATATGCATATTATTTTACAATCTTCGAATAGACGGGTGGTTTATAGGAAAACCAGAATGGGTTTCCTCCATTTTCTCTTATACTATTGATTTTCTGTAAACTTAGTTTACCGTACGTGAAACGTCTCTTCATTATAAACAACTTTCGTTATGTTCATAATTTACCTTACTCTTCACATGACGGAGAAATTTACAATTTTCCGCTGGTATCATGCTCTGCATTGAGTGACCGACAGAACGACAACGAACCTACAGGTTACCATGGCAACGTCTCTGACTGCATGCCAGCAGGGAAGTAACGTATTGCCATTTTCCTCATCATGCTTTTAAATTCGTGGTTGTTCCTTGGGTAGAAGGCAAGAGAGGCGTCAATCGGCCTATCTGCGGGATATTGGCGGAATATCGTTGGATATTATAACCGCCCTCGAATAGATTAAGTAATAACACCATTAGTCATCTTCTTATTATTTGTTTACCTAAGAATCACTGACCTAAATTTCTCCTCTGTTACCGCTTTATTATATCCATTACTCACACTAGCATAATTTATTAAGGGGCATTTGATTTTCCAATACATTCACGTGGCATTTACATATTTGTCGTTATCCGGCTGTCCGCAGTTATAATCCATTTTCTATTACTTTCAACTTTCTTAACTGTATTATTTCTTCCTTAATTACGCCGTATGTACGCGAGTGCTACAAACTACTGGATGTATTTCCACCAAGACTCATATTTAGAATACACCTGTCCTTGATAGGTTTTGGGCAAATATTGTTTCTAAATCCCTGAACTGACTGGGGGTTTATACGAAACCGAAACAGTGATTTTGCACTTCCACAAAATATACACAACCAAACTTAATGGAAATCTACCTACCTTGGTAGATAATAATTTCTAAACCTTTTTTCTCATGTGCATCATTTCGATACGAGGATTAATAAGGGAGATATCATTAACGGACCGTTTTTCTGTACAAGTCCCATCGGACTTAACTCCCGAGCGGGTGCGTGTAAAGCGTACTCCTTACAATTTGAAAACTACTGAAGACATTCGAACCAAAATTTATATTTAGCATCCACCTGTCCAAAGGTAGGTTTTAAACGTAAATAACATTTCATATTCCGGAATGGACTGGCGGTTTATAGGGAACCGAAATGGTGATTTTACTCTTCCACAACATATACAGAACAAGACCAACCTGACTGGAAATCGACCAAACGTGATGGAATTCCACCTCTAAACCTTTTTTTCATGTGCATTCTTTCGTCAGGAGGATTACTAAGGGAGATATCATGAATGGTCACTTTTGCAGGTTAAGTCCAGCGGACATAGCCCAAAAGGTGTTTTACATGGAGCAGATTCCTTATCTATATAAATCAAATCGTAACGACTGTGTGCCTCTACACTGACTATTTTGGCGAAATTTTCGTACAGCTTTCCGTTTAAGGGGTAATAATGACCATCTCCATAATTTTTGGTTTAGTTTCCTGAAAGTACTAATTTTTACCCGCCTCGCCCAAAATCCAAATTGCGCCATAATCTGCCAGAAGAAAAAGAAGATAATTGAAATTTGACAAAATTATACGTTTAAGCCTGTAACGAACGGAAAACTTCCTAGATCATTAAATTTTTCACTTTGAATCCCCGAAGAATATCGAAATACGCAGGCAATTTTAATGATGGTGCAGACCTTCGGAAATTCCTATCCTATAACGGATTGCACAATCTCCGTTCAATTTGGAATGATCTACAACCGTGGTCTTATGACTTTTTGCCGTATCTGTATCCCTTTTACGTTTGATTTTTCTCTTTAATCGATGTTAAGTCAATTTGGAATTTTCACATGCATAATTTATACTTTCAATTACTTATATGAAATACAGAATCATTAAACTCTTCACGAAAATTGGCCCACCCAGTAGCCCAGGGCCTCTCAGGGTGCATGCGCGTGGTGCATGCACTGTGCATGGTGCAAAAGACGACTTGGCTTGGTTGACCAGAGTGCAGACCCCCACTCCTCGATTTGGAGCAATAGCGCTAACTCTCTCTTTCCTCACGCCTGTCTCGCTCGCTCCGCCTGTCTCCCCCTGCCCCACTTGCGCCGTAGCGCTCCAAATCCGGGCTGAGTTGAGCCGAGTATAGCCGAGTAGAGCCGAGCATAGCCGAGTAGCCCAGAGACGAAGCGTTGATCCGAGCCATACCGAGCGACACCGAGCAACACCGATGCACAGTGCACGGAGCTCTTGCGCCTCGCTCTGCACGCGTGAGATTTTCGGCGTTTGAGAGGCCCTGCATTAGCCATATGTGAGCCAAATGCTATGTATGTATCCGAAAAGTAATGTAATGTGAGATAATCTTACAAAACCTTTACCCTGTTCCACGTTTCTAATTCAATCTGACCCAAGAATAGATGACATATCATAGGACCAGCCATTTAGGCCACTAAATCCGGCGTGTCTTATGGTATAATCCTTTGTCGATATGACGTACGTTTAGTAGCAGTTAATCTGTAAATGAAGGTCTTCAATATTGTAAATACGCATATACTTTCGTATGTCGATCTATATATATTCACTGATGTCGATTTTTAGCGATCGAGAAAGGGTGGGTCTGCTATTGTAATAAGTACTCCCCACACCGACTTTGACTGGCAGTAGGAAAGGGTTCCTTCTCCAACTCCTGTGTAACTGTCATTAGTAAGGAAAGCCTACAATTATAATGAATAGTTCCCTTCTCGATTTGACTTGCAGAAGGCAAGTGAGCATGCAGTTTTGTTTAAAACTCCCCTAC
The DNA here is from genome assembly GCF_040414725.1 of Anabrus simplex. Taxonomy (NCBI): domain Eukaryota; kingdom Metazoa; phylum Arthropoda; class Insecta; order Orthoptera; family Tettigoniidae; genus Anabrus; species Anabrus simplex. The sequence goes on along the minus strand of NC_090268.1, from coordinate 339,439,787 downwards.
CCGATTGTGTTTGGCAGTAGGCAAGGGTGCCTATCATTATAAAGAAATGTCCTCATCTAAAATGTGACTGGCATTAGGCATAGTGGCCTGCTATTTTGATGGAAACTCACCAACTTGGTGTGACTGGCAGTAAGCTGGCTGGCAGTAGGAAAATGGGCCTGGCATTATAATGATAACTGCACAACTCAATTTCGAGTGATAGTAGGGTAATTGCCTGCCATTATAATAAAAACTCCTCAACTGAAATCTGTCTGGAAGTAGGAAGGTGGCTGCCATATTAACGAAAACTCCCCAAATCGATTTTGTCCGCGTAGTAGGCAATGGGGCCTGCAATTATTACGTAATCATCCCAACTCGATTGTGAATGGCAGTAGGCAAGTGAGTCTGCCGCTATATCACAAATCCGTAACAAACACTTTACATTGGAAACAACGTACGGGGAACTCCCCATGCTCTTTCTCGGATAACGCTAAGAGACATGCAATTTTAAAACAATCTTATTTACTGCATGTACACTATTTACTTCGATAACCGAATACAATGTAGAATACCGTAGCGAAGCACGGGTACATTCGCTAGTAATTAATATAGTCGAATGTGGACATTTTTCACAGGTTTAATGAGTATTTTAACAGTGCTATTAGGCAATTGAGTGAACCTTAAGGACATTTTATGTCTTTTATAAGAAGTACGGATTTTATTAAAGCTAATTAACATTGAAAACTCACTTAAGACTTGTGTTAGTGCTTTCAAGAGATTGTTAAACATGTCGTGTATGGACTGGATTACTACTCGATATTTCCATGAACTGTGAACTTGACATTCCATTCCGAACTTAATACAACGTGTTCTAAACGTCATGAATATCAGTGTAAATATCTCGCATTACATGAACTGTGCCGTTAAAAACACTTGCTATTTAAGAAGGGGAAATATTTTACTGTAAATACTTCGAACTGTGACAGATGCTTCTAACATTTCCGACTGTGCTAAAGGCCATTACTATTCTTGAGTATAACGTTGAAGTGATACAGAAGAGTGTGTTACAGAGTGCAAATTATGAACTGTGATTTAAGACTTACGTAATTCTAAGTGCAATAATATTTATATCTGACTTGCGAATATCCAGTTAATAGACAGTGCTACGTTTTCATACTCATGCTGCAGTGTCAATTGAACTTTCTCGTGTGTCAGCTACAGGTATATCGTGCGACACCGGAAATCTTGACCAAGTGTTAAGCCTCATAATCACTCGAACAACTAATTCAACGTGAAACGTATTACGACGTTGGAAGTGATCCGTGGTACTGCACCCTGGTGGGGGTGTGATAAGCGTCATGCAACTGTAATTATGATGAATTATTGAGGAATATATATTTTATGTTCAGAATAAATAGTATCTTACTGTACATACAGTAAGAACAGGCCAGGCCGAGATGGCAGGTTTCACCATACCACAGAATGTTGTCTCCAGTGAGATTAACAAACACAATGAGGGACAGAATTAGGTTTCTCAGAACTTGGGACAACGAAGGAAAGAGAGAGGGTAACTTGTTGCCAAAGTTTTCATAGCCCCGGGCAGTCTTGGTAGTAGCAACAGCGCAGGGAGCTGGGTGCAAATTTCTGAGAAATGATGGCGAGGTATCTCCATGTAACTAGCGGGAGTGGAAAACGGGGTTGGCACTGGAAGAAAAAAATATGAGCCTTCCCGGTCACGTGGTTAAGGTGGACCAATGGAAAAATTCACTTGACCAAAGCAAGGCGACAACTTCGTATTGTAAGAAGCACTAGCGAGGCTAACTCCGTGGATTAAACTGATAGAAAGAAGTGAAATATCGATTCAGAATAAAGTGGAATTTAGGAGCCTTACTATACCATAAAACTTATATAAAGTTAATAATTACGGGAGATTGCATGGTGAAATTCTGAGAATTCATGGACGCTATTCGTTGATTGGCTGAAGGCAAAGGAAGCCACAAAAGAGCGCGAAACCCCGAGCCAGGATACGGCAGCTAAATTCGCGAATATATCCATTACCAGCGAACGATAATAGTTGAGAAATGGTATAGAGTATTTGAGAACATAATTACATCATTGGATCATATATTTAAGCCACGGGCCAAACCGCAAACTGTCGTATGAAGATATCGGGACTGTGCGTTCCAAGATGACCTCCGTTGAACTCGGAAGAGAGGGGATACAAGTATAAATATGAGGTCGTAGACAAGGACTGGTAGTAGTACTTCTGATATAGCGTTCGAGCCGTGACTACGCCAGGGGTGCGAGTGTGTACTTACTCAAAGTAGAGTTCGAAGTATTATATTGTTACATAGTACAGTGATTCATGACGTGATGTAGCTCATATTACGGTCTTGAGCAGTCTACTAGTATGAAGTGTTTCAAATAGACAGGACTCAGTAAAGCATAACTTACGGAGTGTGAGATTCTACCAACAGATTCGGAAGTGCGTTACATGAGAACGGTTACGAGTGTTTATGTCACCTAGTAAACAGTCGATTCTAAACTGATACCTGGTCAGCTACACGAACGTGAGACGGGAAATTCAAGTGCGTGCACGGGCCGTTGTAAAGGGAAACCCGATGTATCCCATGTTCCTAGTGTCCGGGAAAGGAATGAAGAATGTAAATCTACATTAAGTGGGCTAGATACAAGGCCGAGAGTGTAAAATTTGTGAATAGAATTTAGGGTGGAAATTATTCCAAAGTGCAACAGCTAATTTATTTGCTTTATTCAAAATGTGTAAAGTTGAAAAGGGTCAAGGATTAATTCTTCAAGCTGGCATGAATACCAGTGGAATGCAACCGGAGGGGCTATGGCTTCTCGTCCGGTTTTAGCAGACTACAATGGCAGAGTTGAGTACCTTTTAATGTATTTATAGATTGCTATCGTTAGGGGGAGGAAATCATATTATTTTATCATGGTAACTTGATTGTGAAACGAGCCGTCTACGGCTCGTATAAGTTCAAAGATAGATAGACAAAGGGACAAATTAATATGTAGATTAGACCAAGCACTCATCATAAGTTGATTATTAAACAGAGTATAGTAGGGTTGAGTTGTTCATTCAAGTGCTTGAGTTGTTTGATATAATATGGAGCACGTTTCACGTAAAGATAATGTTAATATTCATTTAGAAGTGCTTCCAAAGTGTTTTTCCGTTATCGGAATTTTTATAGATATTAAGGCATGTTGTTAAGATAATCCAGAGGTAGGATTGCCAAGTGATTTAAATTGTTGTGGGACGGAATGAAGTCCATTGATTTGTTTGTAAATATCGCGAAGTTCGCCAGTGGACAAAAAATAATAATATGTACAAGTGTCGAAGTAATACATTAAAATTTGGTAATGTGTAAAG